>NC_057937.1:42073843-47021343 GCF_018555375.3 Anguilla rostrata | reverse complement strand
CTTGTCCCGAAGGGAAGGTCGCTATTTATTCCAAATTTGCCTGGGATGTCAAATGAACAAGACTTTAAATCTTCCATCACAAAGAGGCTAAAATGGATTGTCATAAACCTTTGCTAAATATAGATGCTCTTGAGTTTAAATTGGTGGACGTGCTCTTTTTGGTCTTATCGATACCTATGGAAGCGGATTATGAAGAAATGCATGTATGTGGAATGAACCATTTATAAACATTTAAAAAGAACAATTAAATGCGAAATAGTGTGCCGCAACTGACAAAGAGCGAGTATGTCACTTTCATTTGCCAGGTAAGAACCACTTACAACTGGATAATTTGCTGCAACTTGTACCATTCGTGTAATTTCATGTATACCCACGAACACTGATATATTTATCTTATGTATATTGATTTATGGGAGTGATAGCAGGCTGTCAGTATGCTCTCATAACGGTGATTAATTAAGACAACCTATATAGCCTGCTCTCATGTTGACACGTGACCAATAGGCTATAGTATTAACTGTATTGCTAGGAATAACCGTGTCTACTTATTGTTGTGTATACTTGACTGGATGACACAACAGATACTCTTTTCAGAACCTTGAGAAAATGTGATTCAACCCATAAGCCATCCTTGCAGGCGATCATGATTATTGTACTTCTTGTTTTGGAGAGGACTGAGGGAGACTAGACGCGTATTCTTCGCAGTTTACGTCTCCACCACCACATCCAGAATAATTTTAAACGCCGTCTGCTGTTTATGCCTGCTTCACATGAATCACATCAGTTCGCTTCCAGTGTTCATAGAATACAGGGAGAAATAAGAGTATTTCCTGCTCCTTTATCACACTGTTTTATTGTTTATTATGAGGATATAACTGTGCGGTCTATGCGCAAAGGTGGGGGCTTCTGGAGTGGTCGGCACGAAATTGTAGCACTATTAGCCACTATTAGAAGATTCGTGATTCTTGCGTGACATATGTCATATTGAACGGTGTAAATTGCAATGAATTGGGATGTTTTAAATCACCTACAAAAGCAATGCATGCTTAAAAGACGATCGTTTCTCGATTTGCAGATGTTGCAATGGAAAGCTGACAACTTGATTTCATAATGAAGAAATAATTTAGCCAGGGCTACAATGTGTAATCATAATCAGTGGGATGGAATTCAATCCTACTACTCCCTGCAAATTAATCCATGGTGTGTAATAAATCCTTTAATTAAGATTGCATTCATGTACAATTCAATCCTTTGAGTAAAATGACGTGCTGTCCATTTCACTCATACTTAAAAGTTGAGAGATAGGCACAACAATGTAAGAGGTACTGAAAATCTTAGTACATTGGTAGTGTTTAATCTTTGCAACTTCATAATCAAAATGCATTGAGTTAATGCTGTATGATGAACCCATTAAAGCAGATTTAAGCAGTGCATCATTCCATAATAATCATCACATTTTCTAATGATATTCTACAAAAATGACTCAAAGGAAATGAAATATATTACCCTCAGATTTACAGCATTCTTCTATGTAACATAAGTGATATGAAAGCTACATTTTCTGCCTTTCCTAATAATGAGGTTTCCTTTTAAAAGTTCACACAAACACACACACGCACACACACACACACAGTACACATGCAAGTATTTGTGTGTGAGTTACAGATATGCCATATTCAGTATATGGTATTCCTTACAAGACCATCATTGTGTGTCTTTGTCTATGCATTTTTACCTCTCTGAATGCCGAAAGGAATCAATCCATCATCAATTTTCTGGTCAGAATGCCTGTCATGGGATATACCGTGAGCTATTAATGTACACTCTATCAAGCATAAAGACCTTAAGTTGGAAATTGAATTAGATTTCTCTGAAAGCAATGTAGAGTCTGAAAAAGGTACTGGGTCATGGCGATAAAATAGTTATGAAAGCTTTGCTTGTGAATTGCAGTCGTATGTTTACTCACTAATCTCCTGGACTTGTGCATCGCTGGAAGGCAGTCTATGTGGAGCGATCATTTTATGCTTTGAGTTACAAAGCTCTATTTGGAGATTGGCACAGAAATGTTCATGAATTTTTCACTCAGGAGAGAAATTGAATGAATTGGCTCAGTCTATAAAGCTGTTTGCAAAGTTTAGATTGGGCCCTGTAGTTCAGGCACAAGGGCCAGGTCTCTCATTAGCTAACTATTACTATGACTGGAATTCTGCAGTGGTGGTAAACAATTGGCATCATTTTGCAAGGGACCACCCTCAGGCCCATTGATAATTCACTGAGGTTGTTTACATTTTTGCATACAACTAACCAAAATCCATTAATGGCCAAAATGTAGAAAATTAGTTTGATTTTGAAGTTGAGGTTTTGCAGTTGTCTCTGTGTTTTCAATCTCATTACTGCCTCTGACTTGTCATCAATTTCTCTTGCACTTATCTAATGAAAGTATAGCCTTTTTATTGCTTCTGTCGAGCAGAGAATATATAGGTCAATATGATTACCCCTTTGCCCTTTGCATGTTCTGGAAAAGAAAATCATCTGTAATCTGTTAAAGTATTCCCTTACTGTATCTGGTCCCCAGAGCCCAGTCCGCCTGCATAGCCTGGCCGTGTCTTTACAACTGACACATTGCATAAGGCTGCTCGGGTCAGAGGTCACATTCTCACCTGCACTGTGTACTCTACAGCTGTGAACCACAGTGGCTCGCCTCACAGATCAAGATAGCTGACAGTTTACATGATATTATTTGTACGGACGAGATATCTATGGGATCTGAACAACCTGCATCTTGCCATTACTTAAAAAATCACCAAAGTTAACGTTAGCAAGGATAGCTAAATATCTTTGAAAGAGCAACATATGTATACTTTTTCCTTTGAGATGGGTGGAATGACTAATTCTGTATTGTACAGTGCTTCCCAGTTGCAGAGACAGCCAGGAAGACTATTACAGACATAAGTGTTGACATTTTAGAAGTTTTGTGAGGCAGGCCCTTCAGACGTGCCCCGGGGCAGTTAATTTATTTTCCCAGCACTTTCTGAAGATGTCCTAATGGTTCAATATCCATGTACTATAATAGTACCTTACATAAGAAGCAGTATTTATGAAATATTTTTAAACATACTTGGCCATTGAGTAGTAAAATGTTATTTGGTAACACAATGGTGTGCATTCATTACATACTTCTAAAATAAGTTCTAATTGTTTTCTAATTGTTTTCATGTTCATCAAAGGCATTCATCCTCCTTTAGAGGAATTTCATACAGTTTTCTAATTAACCTCATCTTGCAGTGAGTTTGCAATTTATATATACCTTTTTTATCTGTTGTAGTTATCATGCTTAAGTGTGTTCACTTACAAGCAGTATGTGGTGGTCACATAAAAAGCATGTTTATCATTGATTAGTGCCATTTCCATTCCACTTCCACTCAGACTCTCTAGTCTGGTACAGCCACTTACTAATGTGCTGCAATTTCCTCAACCAGTGCAATTTTGAGAATCTGTAGATTTAATGAGGGTTTCCTCTTGACAAATGACACAAGCGAATGGCCCCCGTCATTAGGAGGCAAGCCGTGCCTGGGCTTTCCTGATTAGAGCAACACACCCAACATAGCAGACCCCAGGCACCCTGACTGTTCCAGCCCTGACATCCCAGCCCCAAGGAAGGAGGGCTGCTCACTTTAGTATAGGGGGAGATGTGTATCATTTAATTGGACAGGGAGGCTACTGACCTGGGGTGAATGCCAAAATAAGCATTCTGGCTCAGGTCCATATGGACCCATAAATGATAAGCGAGAACAGGGAGTGTGTGCCCTGAGAGATGGGAAACAAAAGCCTTATTCCTCTTTGTGGTATCAAAGGGCAAGCTAACTACTGTTAGTCATCAGGGGCCTGGAGCAGACAGGTCGAGATGACTGAACACTCATAGACCCTGGCATGCCGAAGCATGAGATATTCCCAGAATTAGCACATTTCCGAGAAACCCTTCAAAGTCTTGCGATTATGGTGACTCGCGTGTGTTGTATGGCCTTCATCTTTTCAGCTGAATTGCTCAGGCTATGAGACCTCTTCCACAGCCGAGCAGTGGTTGATGAATACTGGATTTGGCACTGCATGATATCTGTCCCCTATGTGTCACATGCCTGTCCTGGAGTATTACTACCGACTAAAAGACTTTTGGCCACCTGGGCCACAGTCTGCCACCTGGTCCATAGTTTTACGAAACTAGCAATACATTTTGCATTATGGTACTCAGTAGATGTCACATTTGCAGTAATATACCTGTCAAACTTTATTTAGATTAAATGAGAAGAATTCATAAACCTTGGCTCCTTTCGCCAAAGTGCAGGGGGAGTTTGCCTGGATGAAATCTATGAATTTAGGTAAAAATGTTTTTGAGAAGACAAAATTTGGATTCAGTGGCTTTCGAGAACGGCAATGGGGCTGCCCACAAAGGTTGGGGTCTGGAGTGCAGTGGACCAATGCAGCACTGCTTCTGATGGCTGCTGCAGACAGTTTGGGGTTCTGGGAGCTGGGTGAATCCCGGTCTTCTCCTTGGGTGTGGGCATTAATGATCCACAGCATTGGGGGAAGGGGGAGAATTCCTGACCTTGGCCCCTCCCAGCAGGGGCCCTGCTGCCATGATGGGTCTGGCTGGGTTATTTGTTGTTATTAATGGCTTCCTTGTGACCCGGGGCCCGGGCTACTTTGCTAAGTGGGCTTAAAGTGACCGCCCCTCTCGGTTGCACTGATTAAATCTCAGAGGGGTGTGGGTATAATTGACTAACCCTGTTTATTTTCTCTCCACTCTGGTTCTAGGAGGCTGTCCCAATGCGTGGTTCTGACCTTCATAACTCTACTGGTCTCCCCAGTTTGCCTGTCATCCCAACATGTAAGCCAACTCTGTTGATGGCCAAGATATGAAATTCTACAATGCTTACTGTGTGCCCGTTTGATTAGATGTTTCATTGTTATATTTTGTATGTATAGCTTATGTATGCTAAGTAAGATTAAGTAGATTTTGTGGATTTAGTAGATTAAGTAGATTTAGGAAAGATTTGTACTTTTTATGCTAAACATAAATTTGCTAACTTTAGCTAACTTTAGCTTCCTGACAACATTTAATGCACATGTCAACAAGAAGAATGAAAAATGCTGACTTTCACTCCATTTCGATTGACTGTGATCAGAGACAAAGTACAATTTCAGAAACTGCTACAAATAGGTAATTCGCTTAGCTATAATGTCAATAACCAGGTTTACATTGCACATGCATGTTATATTTCACCAATATAGCTGTCTATCCGTAGCTTGCAAAACATATGTATGGGTTCAGTGTTTGCTCATTTTTTGGGGAGAAATGTACAGCAAGGCAGTCTTTGTAGTTTTCGATAGAGAGCATAGAAAGTGCAGGAAATACACGTTGAATGCATTCACCACGCATGTCGCTTAGCAGTTAAACACTTTTTTCACTGTTGCTCAGGTAATTTTTTGACAGTTGCTGGAATATCCAACAATATAGTTTATGATTTTGTTTTACTATTGTTTTATTTTAAGTTGTTTTTCTTTTTTTGGCTGTAATGACTCACAATTTCCCATTTGAAAAAGCCAGTTGCACCTCTTATGTCTAGTTGTGCCTCTTGAGTCACTCTTGAGTTCAACAAGTAAAAGGTATTTTTGGCTTTATAGCTCTGCAAGTCACAGGGTTCTATGTGACGGAGAGGTATGCATTTCAAAAACAGGTGCAGACCCTTGTCTAAAGGGGCCAGTTCTCTATTACTAATTGTATATGTCCAGATTTATTGTTGTTAGTTTGACTTGCTAGCACATGGAGTAGGTTAATAGCATTGCTAGCTTGGAAGCTGTGCTCATAGGTCAGCTGTCTGTATTGGTCTGTAATTCTTTATGCTTGTTATTTGCAATTCTACATTATGCAGTGAGTTTTTTAATCTTCTTGTGATTATTTTCAATCTCGAGTTATGTGCTATTGCAAATCTTGTTTGTCTTTCAAGGATCACCCCTCCTTATCACCAGTCGTCCATAGACTCTTGCCAAGTACATATTTGTCAACCTTGTTAACCTTTCGGCAGGTTAACAAGATGATGTATGTATTTTATCAATGTGCTATTTTAAGTAGGCTTTAATAATATATTGTAAAAGAGAGATATAGTACTGTGTGGCATGGCGTATGAAACTGTGGGAGGTTTTCACTTTAAGTTTCAAGTTGCAAGGTGTCTTTTCTTCGCTATTGTGTCGCCATCTTTCAACAGAGTTTGTTGTGTTGTCAAGTTAAGTTTGAGGAAAGGGGCTCCTGTGGACTTCGGGGAGATAGAAAAAAAACCCAAAGATAGCCATATCCATGTCCAGAGAGAGAGAGAGAGAGAGAGAGAGGGGTATGAAGCTCACCACAGACAAAGGGGCAATGTTTTTATTAGAATGACTTTCGCCTTGAATTCCATTCTCTCCAAATAGTTGGCCGGAGATGTCAAAGTCATTGAGGCACTCCCTCTCGGGTTCCCTCCACAGCTTAAGGCACTGGTTCAAAAGACGGTGCTAAAAGCGGCAGCAAAAGAAATTTAGATTTACCGCCGTGTTGTCGGCATCTGCTGGCTGTCTCTCAGTCATTCTCCAAATGCCTCTGGGCTCAACAAACTAAGCCGCGTCTTGTCCATCACCCACCGTCAATGTCATTTCACAGCTTTCATTCATTTTTTGTCTCTCTCTTTCTCTCTCTCTCTCTCTCTCTCCATCCCTCTCCCTTTTCCCATGCTTATTTGATCACAAAACAGCATTTGCTGTTTCTTCTTAGTGGTGACATTTGTATTCAGAGGGCCAGGTTGTCTTAATATCACTAATGCAGAGGTCTCTACTCTGGCCCCAGTCCCCTAAATCTTTCTGTCCTTCTTCGGTCATGTTTTCAAAGAGTACTTTTTTCTAAGAACAGCCTAAGGGGGGTGAGGGGAACCTGGAGTTCCAAAGGTGAAAGGTCATTTTGTTAATCCAGCACACCAACTCGCCCCCCTCTCCGACTGTCATCAACACTAATTTGGGTCTCTGTGGCAGTAATGAGGGCAATTCCAGGTCAGTGGTAGGGGAAATGGTAGGCAGAGTTGTGAAAGTACTGCCGGGGCGGCATGGTGCAGTTGTGTGTCATTAACCCCTCGCAGCTTGGCCATAGCCCTGTCAGTCACACAGTCTGTGAGTAATACTCTCATCACAGAGTCAAAGAACAGCTTTCATGTGTCTGAAGGTATGTGAAAAATGCATATCCAACCATTACATTTTACATTGTTAGTTGCACCATAAACAATGTCTTGCTACGGCCATAATGTTGTGAAATTGGTTGTTAACAAGACCACAAAGGTAGGTTGTCTGCTTGTAACGTGTATGTTGTACTTACTTGAGCATTGCCTTTGAAGGGTTAAATTCAAGGATTTCTTTGCGTTAGAGGCCTGTGTGAAAGGTGAACGGGAGCCTTGCCAGTGAAATCCAGCTTTAGGGGAAGACTTTGGAATGCATCTGAAAAGCGCTGTTTGTTACCGCAAATCATTTTATATTGTCTCACAGTGTTTACCATCATTGCACTGCATGCTGTGTTTGCACTTGAATTAGGTTTACAAAGAGGCTGTGGGTTTTATTTAGGGCTTTTGAGCAATGTGCTTCCCACAGGTACTTTAATCAACTGTGAGGGCAGGGTGCAGGTGTTACAGGGTGCAAGTAAGCCTGGTGCACTTCACTTCCGAGGTGTACACGGGATCTGATGGGGTTGAGACCCGGTGAAAACCCATAAGCCCATGTTCTTAGAACAATGCCAAAGACTAATCTACAAATGGGAGCACAACACTATCCCTGGGACACAATTAGATGTTCATTTTGTAATTGATGGTGTGACTAATGCAGTCAAGCAGGTTGTAGGCCTTTGTGGATGGGGGGGGGGAGCGGCACTGGGAGTAAACAAATGACCCATTTATTGCAGTAACTTATGATGCACATCTTATGAAATGATCTTTATATACATGGCCCAGGACTGCTCCTTACTGATGCTCAGGAGCTGGAGTTAGGCTGGACAGTATAATGGGCTGTAAGTGAGCTGAGTATTGTACAGTGGTGAAATAAATGTGATTTGCTAACTCTTCCCCCTCTCTGCATCTGCGTTCCCTCCCTTGTGCCCCCTCCCGGTGCAGCCATCTTTCGTCTCTCCGTGGGGGCGCCAAGGACGGTCAGCACGCGCTCGTCGTCAGCTGCACTACAGAAATGAGTGGGGCTCCTGGAGCGGCTGGTCCGTCTGCTCACGCACCTGTGGGGGCGGGGCTTCAGTTCGAACCCGCACCTGCCTCACCAGGTAAGGACAGGGGGCATCTAGACCAGACCGGTGTCAAGTATTTTTTTAAAAAAGCCTTAACCCTATAGACGCCAGTCCTGCAGATTACTAACAAATTTTAGAACCTATTTATTTTCACCAATTTTCAAAAGTATTTTTGTGCGTTTGTTAAATATTCACAGGGATATGCAAGAGTGTTTTAAAATTTTACCAGCGTCTAAACAGTTAAATTATTTTGAATGCATATTTGACCCAGGTCTGGCCTAGACACAAAGTCAATAATGTGGATCGTTTCCACATGTGTGGACTGGACAGCAGTGTAGCATAATTGCTAAGGAACTGGCCTCAAAGGCTGCAGGTTCAATACCCTGTTAGGATACTGCTGTTATGCCCTTGATCAAGGTACTTAACCTGCATGGCTGCAGTATCCAGCTACATAAATCGATACTATGTAAAAAATGCAAAAAGCTTTGTAAGTCACTGGATAAGAGTGTCCGCTAAATGCCTGTAATTTAATGTTTCCTATCCATTGTAGAAATGCACAGTGCACTGTTAGAAATAAATTTGGGAGAAATAAAGCAACAATCCATTAAGTGGTGTCCTAGAAAACGTGTAATAATTCTTTAATTTTCTTTTTGCTTGCCCAATTTTTGAGCCTCCATAAAATGTATCAATTGGTAATGCATATTTCCATTTAGTTGTATTGAGTGACCTTAAATCTTCCTAGACTTTTGATGTATGTGTGCCTATTTGCGTGTTATCTTTGGAGCACTTCACTATGTCAGTGCCTTCTGTTGGCCAGGACTGGAGAATGTCCTATCTGCTTAGCATCAAAAGACCTTTTAACAGCTCATAAGGACTGCTTTATGTCCTATTATTACAGAACCTTTTTTGTATTTGATTTATGAAGCACTCAAATCTAAGAGGAGGAATGTCAGACATTTATTGTTCTGTCATCATCAATAAGTCTTTTTACACTGATGCATTGCACCCTATTCTCATTGCATATCGAAAATCTTTGAAAGTATTTAATTATTTTCTCTTTCCCAGGAACCCAGTTGGGGGGCCATGTCCAGGAGACCCCAGACAGTACAAGATCTGTAACTCCAAGGCAAGAAAACAGATTCTTCAAGATCTGTAACAACAACGCTAGAGAGCCAGACAGAACCCATTCTTATCAGTGTAATCCCAGTACTCCACTTTCAACAGAAGCCTTTGAATGGCATTCAGGACCGCCTGGCCTGTCAAGATTGTCATGACAGCTCAAACAATCAAAAGAACAACTTAAGTGTGGACTAAGGCCCGATGACATATTAGATACTTTAAAAATAGAAATTATTAACATATCTACTTTTACCCATGATCATAGGTTTTGCTTGTATTTCAGTTCCACATTTTCAGACACCTGTAGAATATTTTACTGTGATAAACCCCTGACCCTACCCTGTTGATGGGAAAGGGTGTGAAGCTTCAGGTTTTTACACATTTTCTTATAAAACTCAATGGCTCCCTTGGTGACTGATTGGTGATCTGGCTGAGTTTAAGGTGTGTTTGTGGATATAGTCAATGAGTCAGCACTGAGTGTATCAGTCCTCCCAGGAGTGTTAGAGGGAAACACAGCTGACAGCTGATACTATGCCCAGTGCGGGTTGAGGCATGCTGCGTGTGTGTGTGTGTGTGCCTGTGTGTGTGTGTGTGTGTGTCTGTGCGTGCATGCCTGCATGAGTGCATGTGTGCGCGTGTGCGTCCGTGTGTGTGTATGGGCATGCGTGTGTGCATGCCGTGGCTGTTTTCTCTGTCATGATTCTTTGTGTCTCTTTGCACAGGAGTGTGCCCCAGGCTCTATGGAGTTTCGGGAGCTGCAGTGCAAGGCTTTCAATGACAGGCCCGTGGTGGCCAGCAACCGCTACAAATGGACAACCTTCCTTGGAGGTGAGTGTGGCTGCTCCCCTGTTTTTGTGCACTGGCCCACTGTGTCATTGCCCCTCAGAGACAGAAAGGGCCCCATTTATATCTATGTTTGAGATTGATTAAAGCCCGCCTAGGGCTGCTCTGTGAATAAAACATCAGTAGTTTACCTCAAAATTCCCATTTAACATGTGTATCAAATTAGAGGTTTGAATAAATTTGGTGTGCCCTGGAAAGAATCTGCATGAGTTTGAACACATGACAGGGAAGGATTTTAATTTGGCACAGCATGAACACACTGAGTAAAATGGCTATAGATATAAGGTTCATTTGTAAGTGCTATGTAAGCCCTTTCCTTTCATTTGACAATCTCACAGAATACCCATAGGTTTCATTAAAGTCCTTTACATGTCCTTTACAGCTCCCATTGTCTGGCATTCACCTGGGAGTCTTATTACCTAGTCCTGGCTCCCTGTGTTAAATTTCCCAATAATTCATTTACCCCTGCAACCTTTCTCTCTTTCTCCGTCTCCTTCTCTGAAACTTTCTCCTCTCCCTCAGGTCCCGACCCGTGTGAGCTCAGCTGCCTTGCCCTGGGGCACAATTTCTACTATAATTTTGGGCGAGTTCTGGACGGAACATCGTGCCAGAAGGACTCGGGGGCCATCTGTGTCAATGGCCGCTGTCTGGTGAGTGAAGAAGGACAGAACTGCATGTTACTGCATATAAGGGAATGAAAAGTAGCGTGAGATATATGGATGTGCCTGTTTATTGTGTTCTGCCTGTTTTCCAACAGGAGTTTTGGCAGGACCGTTCATGCTGTGCTCTAAAGGTTGCGCTGTACACATACACACATGTGAACTTGACATTTTACTGTAGATGTTAATGAAAAAAATGAATCTTGGCGATTTTCCCGATTTTATCTACTAAATCCCAGAACCCCCCCCCCCCTTCCCCAACACCACCACCATTGCTTCTGTGTGGGGAGCATTTTGTCAGCCCCAAACTTTTTGTCCGCTCTGACTGACTGCCACGTGGTCTCTCTGAGCATCCCTCTTTAGACTACACAGGTGATTGAAGCCGTAATTCTCTCCTAAAGGTCAAGGCGGAGGTTCGCTGGAGAAGTGGCCTGTTGTTAATGATTAAACAGTGTGTCCGGGGGGGGGGGGGGGGGGGTGCTGGTCGAGGGAGGGATTTTTACGAGCAGTGAGGTCATCGGCATTTCTGGAAGCGGGCGAGGTCAGGGAGAAGCTGCTCTGGAGAAACTGCAGATGCAGAAGGCAGCTGGTGTGAGCCAGCGTGTGGCTGATGGAGCGCAGGTCTGTGCCATTCGCAGGAGGACAGTGCCCACCTAGCTTGCCTCTGTGGGTGTGCTGCTGTCACTCGGCTCTGTATAATTACCCTCCTGAGACATATATGAGCCTCAGGGCCCCCCAAACAGTCTAATACATTGCCTCGTATTGCGTCTCTTTATATCCTGTTGTGCACACTGGGAGGGAGAGAGTGATGGGGGGGGGTTAATTATATGTTCCTAAAATTGGAGGGGAATGCTGGAAAGCCTCTCCTTGATTGTTTCTCATGGCAGCGCGACAGTTTCTGATCTGGCAGAGGCTGCAGGAGATACTGGCATCTCAGTTCGCCAGCGGGATATATGGGCCGAGGAGGAATCCTCCTCACCTGTTGAAAAAATTCCCTCTGAACCCCACCCCCGCCCCCCAAAAAAGGCCTCCGCTTGGCCATGGCCCATACAGCCCACTCCCCCTCTCTCTGAGTCTCTCATTGGCCTGGCAGAGCCTCCTATAGTGCTCAGTTTATCTGTTGCCCTCCCTCCTGTGGAGGATGGACAGAGCCTGGAGGCCTCCCCTGTGGGAACAGGAACGTGACTGTGAGACGGGGGACAGTGACCCTCCTCTGTGACTGTGCTCACTGCCCTGGGAGTCTGTGGGGCATAGCCACGAAGGCCTAAACTTGGGAATAGCCAAAAGGACAGTTTAACACAAGTGTGAAGAGTAGGTGTGTTCCAGGCAAGAACGCATGGAACAGCACAGTGAATAGCAAAGCATGCAGTGCATTTTTATCATTACATGTGGAGCTCTGCTTAGGTGCTCGTTTATGACCTCAAATTAGCGCGTCTAAATGAGAACATACCCCTGCCTGGCCGCTAATGCCTGACTGCAGATACTGCAGCCGCAGTACCTGTGCCTGCCAGTAGGGAAACAGCCAACCAAAGTCCAGCTGAGGCAGCCACAGCCAAAGAAAGACAAATACAGGGCTAAAGTTTTTGGCCGTTTTGCGCGTAGCTGAGACTCTAATTCCTGGGTTCTGTTTTCCTTTATGCTGCAGAAGCCAGGCTGTGACCTGATCCTGGGCTCGGTGCAGAAGGAGGACGCCTGCATGGTGTGCGGTGGGCACAATACTACCTGCATGCAGCATCGCAACGTGTACCAGGACAATGGGCACAACGCTGGTCAGTACTGCTGCCCTCGCATGCACACCCACTGTTCTAATGACACAGTCTGGAATGGCAAAGTGGATTACCACACAGAGACTAAACACAATGCCCTTGTCACACTAATAACAGGAGTCTCTTGCAGCCTTCCCCTTTACAGGTAAATGCCAGCAAGCTATAGAATATCACAGGTGCCATTTTGTAGGTGTTGAGTGTTTAATCACAAGTGGCAGACAAGGTGTCATTCTTTTGGCCCGCAACGCTGGCCTGTCTACAGGGAGTAATCGCATAGCCAATCGCACAATAGCGCAATGAATGCAAACATTGTGTTTCAAACATGAAAAGGTTAAGGAAAACAAGAAGGCATTGCCCGGATGACTCCTTCGCTGTGTACTTAGCCGAGCAGCACCGAGGCCCCCCATCTTAAAAGGCCTGGCTCAATGCCACGGAATTCTAAACCCAAGTACCTCCCTTTAGGACAGTGACTGAGTATTCACGAGGGGCACAAACAGAGCCCTGACACCTCTTGTGTCTCCTTTGGTGGCAGCCCCCATTCTGAGACAGTAGACCCTTTCCATGGCTCCTTGTGTAGGCAGAGGGGGAATACTTGCTGCGATCCTCCCCATCGAGCAGGGAGAGCACAGGTGATAATAGTGGCATTGTTTGGTTATCTGAAAAGCCTCGCTTTCCCTTCTCCTGAAGCTGTATTTCCGAATGGGGAATAACTGATTTCGAGCAGCCAGCGCAATGCTGCACAGGCAGGTCAAGAGCCAAAAGACCAGGGCACGTCACAGCAGGGCAATGTACTCAAAAGCTCAACACCACCCTGCATGTCTGTCATAAAGCCTGGAGGACAAGTGTAACCAGGACCTTGTAGACCCCAATTATGTGTCTTTACCAGAATATCTCAACACTTCACAGGCTCTTAATGATGTGGCATGTGTAAAAAAATGTACCAACATAGATTTCAACATGTTTTTGGATAATATAGACCCCAGTGAAAGATTACATCTCTTACTCTGTATTTATGTCACACTACAGGGCCCTTTGGATACAATGAAGTCACTATGATTCCAGCAGGAGCAACTCACATCCGAGTAACTGACAACAGCAAGAACTACCTGGGTAAGAGGCATCACAGACTTTTCCTGGATCTGCTTTATGGAAGAGTTTTCATTACATTACATTACAGGCGTTTGGAAGATGCTCTTATCCAGAGCGACGTACAACAAAGTGTATAACCAAAACCAGGAGCAAGTGTGTTGAAAACCCTAGAGGGAAGTACAGTTCCAAATGCAGGGAATGACCGCGTAGTTTAACTTGGACCCTGTAGGTTAATCTGATTAACACAACAAAAACAGCAACAAAGCAGTCTATGCAAATAAAACAAGCAATAGTTATTGCACTTGTGCCTACTCAACTAAGTCAACTAAGATAAACAGCTTACCTAGCTACAACCCTAAGATTACATAGTTTTCAGAGAGTCTGTTAGTGAAGAGGGCCCTTGCATCAGTATTATCTTGAATACCCTCTGTTCGCATTCATACTTAAGAGATACTAGAACATGCTGTAGCTTTCAATGGTCTGAATGACACACTATGTCCTGTCCTTCAAAGGGAAAATAAGGGTGGATACCTTTGATGATAGTATCCCTTTCTGTAACCCCCCACCCATCTTTCCCCCTCCAAGGACGTCCTACTGGGTGATGGGCATGTTTCTGTCAAAGCCACACCCAGGCCTATTTCCACTTGCTGATACCATTTTGGACAAAAATAGCAGGAATTGAAATGGAACAGCCACCAGATTACTGGGTGTGGATACGTTCTGCATGATGGCAGGGGGTTGAAAAGTTGGAATAATGATAACATTTTCCTCCTCTAAAATATGTCATACAGATACAGTTTCTGTCAAACAACATGCCTTAGAAAAGGCCTGTTTCTCTGAGCAAACGCATCGATTACTGAGGACTTAAGAACGAAGTTTAAGCGTCCATGCATCAATACACCCAAGGGATGAATGAGGCTTGTGCAGCATTACACTTACAATATTGCATCTGTCTTTAATATTGCCTTATATCACCTTCCCAACTGCACAGCATTAACTGGGAGCTAAGTAAATCAGTTAGTCCAGAAGGCATTGTCAGTGTATGCAAGAAAAGGAATGACAATGGAATAGAATGGTAATGCTGGAAGATGCCAAGGAATGCCCTGACAGACTCATAGACTTATTTTTTTTAATCCTTTCTCAGTTTTGCTATTATTTTTATTCAATTATTTTATTAATTACAGTCACACATTATTCATGTTGCACTTCATTTTCTTTATTTTCTTAGTTTTGTTTCATTGTATCTCATTATGTTGTCACAGGGTATTGATTGACTGCTCATAACTACCTGTCACATGTGATCAATGCATTGCTCATGCCTACCCAGAATCTACAAATACTTCCTCTTGAGTCATTCTTTGTTTATATCCTGATGAAGACCTTGCGTGGTTGAAACCAGTCTTTTTTTTAACTTAATATCAGCAGATACGCTGTTACAATAAAGGCTTTTTGAATATTTTCCTTCAAGTAAGTGTGCCTGGAGTTTCAAGTAAGTCACATTGTTATATCTTTTTTCGGCTGCCATTCCTGTGGACTTGTTTGGCATTTGACTTGTTTGACCCGCAGCACTCCAAGATGGACGCTCCCAATTTGTCATCAACGGACACTGGAAAATCAGCATTCCCGGGGAGTACAGCGTTGCTGGAACCAAACTCCTTTACCGGCGATCCTCAGACAACTGGGAGAGCTTTGAGGTCCCGGGTCCCACTAAGGAGGACCTGCATGTCATGGTCAGAACCATTCGACTTTGGATGAAGCCTCCACTTGCACTGCTGCAAACGAGAAAACCAATACCTTCTCCCAATGATATCCCTGCAGGTGTTGTCCACTGATAAGAATTCTGGGATAGAGTATGAGTACTGGTTGCCTCCTGACCGCTACAACCTTTACCATGGGAAGAGCCCACTACGCCAGCCACACCACAGTGCCAGCTTCACACCGTGGCAACTGCCAACTCCCAGCACCACTACCAGCACCACTACAACCACTACCACCAGAGCCCCTGCAACCCATAGACAATTCTGGGGTGAGGCTGTGCCTGTGTTTGTTGTGATGAAGACATTATGAATGTCTCTTTAGGCTGTCCTTTGTAATGGGCTATTATTTGTAAAATATTTGACTTATAAACTAAATTGCAGGGCAATGATGTTGCCTATCTAGGCTTTCTGTGTAGACTTTTTCATGGCTTAGTACAGAAACTACATATTATCAATTATTTTGATACTGAAGTCCAACACCTTCGGTAAGATCTTTGGTCCCTTTCAGTAAAGCAAAGCGTCCTTGTCACTGCAAATTCAGAAAACGGGAGAAATTTTTATTTTCTGAAACTTCACAGTAACTGCTTAAAAGTTTCCTCAGATCTAGGCATTTACTTATTAGTCTATTGCACGTAATGAGGAAGTAGCTGTTAACATATTATAGGTAAGTTCTTTTTTTCTAGATCTTAACTGTGCAGAGAGAAACAAACATGAAAACCATGGTCATTATTTTGTAGAGCTTGGGTGTTTGAGTTGAGATTATAATCTTGAGTGACATAATGGGGGTTTGCGGCCTTGCTGGGAGCTTGTTGCTAGGTAGCAAGGTGGCCTGACACTGTGTCCTTCACTCAGTGCCTGCAGGTGGCTGGCCTGCTCAGCCCCCTCGACAACAGCCACAGCCCCGCCTCGAGAGGGATGAGACCCGACGGAACCTGCTCCCACGACCGTACCGTCCAGGTCAGCACGCCCCCAACTGTTTTATCCTCACTCCACCTGGGCTGCCTCTGGTTGTTTTCGGACTTCTGAGACAGTTAGAAATTGACTTTTAGTTACTTTTAATGGTGCAAGATTTTTGTAAATAGTAAAAATGATGATACTGTGTTCTCTGAAGGGAATTGTGGGAGATGCAGGAAGGTTCGAGGTCGTGGAGAGCGCCGGAGACAGTACTGCCAAAAGGACTTTGGTGAGTTTCTCTGTGTTTTCACAAATATTTCTAGGAATATGGTAACCTCTGTATGTGCACAACCTGGCCAATGTTTACAGACAAGTGAAATCAGGATAGTCCTTTTGTTCATTTCCATGGACTGTTTGTATTCATCCCTGTCTTTGTCAGTGTTTCGAGCCAAGGT
Source organism: Anguilla rostrata (assembly GCF_018555375.3). NCBI lineage: Eukaryota > Metazoa > Chordata > Actinopteri > Anguilliformes > Anguillidae > Anguilla > Anguilla rostrata. Next base: position 47,004,462 of record NC_057937.1, on the reverse strand, counting down.
CCTGGGCAAGCAGTATCGTGGTGAGGAGACACGCTACGATGTGCAGATCATCCGCACCTACCGTAACCGTTTCCGTCTGGAACACCGCGAGTTCCTGTGGGTGGCCAATATCTGTGACTGTCCGCAGCTCGATGAAGGCCGCCAGTATGTCATTATGGCCCGTCGCCATATCAACTACGAGCACACCCTCAACCGCATACTGCTGGAGGAGGACAGCTATGTACAGCCATATCGGCCCCGAGAGGATGCTCACCTGCGCCCTCTGGAGGAACTATGCAGTAACCATGGGACAAAGCCATCTCGTGTGACAGGCTAGACCTCACTGACAGCACACACACACACGCACACATGCACATGCCCACTATCACTGCACTTATAAAAATGGTGTTACATTTTCATTCAGAAAAACAGAGGGTACCACTGATGTGTATTTACAAAAACAGTGACGTCCCCTGCCTCCAGAGTCAGATCCTGGACTTACTCAAGATAAAACCACTGGAGTCCTCAAGGGAACAAACAGTTACCTGTTTAATGTCAAACAAGGGCCAAAGGAAATTGGAGCTGATTTAATTCTGGGAAGTGGCAAAACTCCAAAACATGGACGTCACCTTCAGCTTGCAACAGCTTGTCTATCCTCGTGGTATAGCACTTTAGGTGGTGATACAATGGACCCACCTTTAAACTTCAGATACCAAAGAGCAGCAGAGAATCGTGCTGAGAAGTATAGTCTGATACCTTTTTCAAATGGAAGCCTTTTGCAGCACATCATATTGCTACCTGGACTGACAACAGCCAAAAACTGTGTGTGTTGATTGACAGATGTTTATTTTTCAGATATCCTCCCTTAATCTTTTAACCCTTCCCTTTATATTTAAGATGACAGTATGCATTGCTATGTATTGTATTTATAAGGCCAAGGGATAGAATCATTTACAGACATTTATAAGGTATTTTATTTTTGTGTTTTGCATCAGAAATATTGTCGTTTTCAAAGATTAACAATGTATTTCATTTTATGGATATACTTTTTGAATATAAAAAGAAAGCTTTATTGAAGATTTGTCACATTTCTTACTTTCGATATCTCACACACACCATTCACTCACACAGTCATACCTGTGGGCAATTTAGAGTCTCCAATTAGCCTACCTGAATGTCTTTGGGCTGTGGGAGGAAACCGGAGTACCTGGAGGTAACCCACACGGACACGGGGAGAACATGCAAACTCCACACAGAAAGTCCCAGGGCAGATTTGAACCCAGAACCTTCTTGCTGTGAGGCAACGGTGCTACATAAAAAGGAAGCATAAAAGGAAGATCTCTCACTCTTCTTTCAAATATCAGTTGGTTTTATTTGAGAATTAGAAAATCACCAGTCGTTTTGACTGTTGCCATAATCATCCTGATAATGACAACAGCCAAAGCACTGGTGATACTCAAATTCTCAGTAAATGAAAGCTTATGTTGGCAGAAGAATGTTTGACTTTCCTCTTTATATTTATATTTCAATCCCCTCTGACAGAACTACTATATCATCCTAATGTTTGGGAACAGTGAAATCTGCAGAAACTAGCCCAGAATGGGAGAAGTGAGTCACACGTCTCCTTATCAAACCTGCTCTAAATTAGTCTGCTTGTATAGGATTATTACATGGGAGAAATTATGACAACTGCAATTAATTAACCTTACTGTCGTTGAGAATGGTGGATTTAGGACACTTATCTAGATAAAGTCCAGATGTTGCTGCTTTTTCAAGAAAACATGGTCAAAGGTTCAAGCAGCAAATATATATATCGTATAGAAAGTTATATATATATATATATAGTACAGAAAGTTATTAACAAATCACACAGGGACCATTTGTTGAAAAAATGTATTTAAAAAAATACCTTGATTTGTCACAGCTGTCATGGCAATAAGTTGCCAGCTTGGTTCACAATCGTTCCAGTGCTCAAATATTTACATCTCACAAGGAAAAATGATAAACACTATGCTGTTACTGCATACATTGCATTCGCTCCCCATGGCCTAACTGTGTTAGTTGTGGGAGTAAGAGTTTCTCCCAGGACATAGCCTTTGAAACAGGTTACAGAGTGGCCACAGATCACAGCAAATGTGAGGAAGCCATTGCTCAGAAACGGAAGGCTGCTTGAAATTGTTTGAATTACAAACCAACTATTTGAAAAATCACCTTCTCGTGCGTTACTTGGCTGTCTTTTCTGAAACTGGTGCTCTATGACTAAATTCAGCATTAAAAAATATAATTATATCATCAGGATATCTGAGCACATAAAATGGACCAGACATCTTGGTAGCTTCCATTAAATCAGAATAGAACAGTCCAGCTTAGCTTACGGTTCCCTCTGGCAATCTGCAAAATGCAGTATGTTTTAAACCAGCCTAAGCCCTGGTTATGGCCTTCTCAGGCTTATATCATTGGCCTTGTTTTTATTATCCTTCCTGGCTCTCAACACAGTTGCGTCTGAGTTCATGCCAACATTAGGAATGCTGGAGCCCTATCAGTAGCAAGGGCAGCGTTCCTCAGCACGGGGCAGTACAGGGAGGCTTAGGGCAAGCTATCCACAGGGCAACACTCTCGTGTGCATCCGTCCCTGGCGGCACCGGGGCCCTGCAAGCCTGTGTGCCGTCACACGATGACACTGACGTGGCGGTGCGACCTTCTCCTGATCCGCGACCTCCGGGGTCGCGACTTGGACTCGGAGCGGCAGAGTGGACCCAGCAGCAGCCAAAGGTAGAGGACTACGCAGGCCCAACATGAAACCATCTTCACCCAGAAGGTGGACCAGCTGCCATGGGTGAAGGTAGTTTCCAGGACTGCTGACTCGTAGCTGAAGGTAAGAGAGGGGTTCAATTTCAATAACTTAGTTTGGAAAAAACCTGTATCATATGTACATCTTTATACATAGAATTTGGTCAATACAAACCTGTATGGGTTTGTATGTGTGTGGGGTGGGGGGGTTGTGTGCACAGTATTTTTAGAATAAGCAATTTCCTCAATGGGAAAATGATATCATTGATCATCTCCAAGAAATTATATGTTCCATATTATATGGAAAATCTGTGCTTGTAGAGATTTATGAAAGCCTCAAATTCCATCTGCTGTTTTGGAATGCATTTCCAACAGCTTTTTGGACACTTCAGTTGTAGTTTGTATGCCAAGTGACCTACTGACCTGAACCAATTGGTGAGGGTCATCATGACATAGAGGGAGGCCAAGAAGAAGACAAAATGGAAAAAGAAGTAGCTGTACGCAACCCGCTGGTTTTCATTGTGGATCACCTTCTGGCAGCCTTTATTCTCATGATCAATCTCCATCTCTTCCTCTACAGAGAGGAAAAAGGCTACCAGTCAGAAAGCTACAGCAAGATGATATGAATTTATTTTTTACAGAGTATCCTTGTATGACAAAAGCACTAATGGAAAAGGAAGTATTCACATAGGTAAGCAATGCTAAATGGTAAATGGTAAATGGACTGCATTTATATAGCGCTTTTATCCAAAGAGCTTTTACAATTGATGCCTCTCATTCGCCAGAGCAGTTAGGGGTTAGGGGTTAGGTGTCTTGCTCAAGGACACTTCGACACGCCCAGTCTTACAATTGAATACTGCGCTATCAATTGTAAGACTGTCTCAAATTCACACAACACAAACATGCTGCTTCCTTAACGGCCTCTGGCTGTTAATGGTAGTATCAAAAATGCTATGCTTCAGACATGGGCTTACCCTCCTCTTGTTCTGGGCAGCAGAAACAACAGCTGGCTTTCTGTGCAGAGGGAGAAAGAGGACAGGTGAGCAACACAGCTGGGTGAGTACAGCTTACAGATACTGCGAGTGCATCACCTCACCTAAAGAACACGTACGTGTGGGAACTCCCAAACCCCACTCACAAACCCAGTAACCTTCAACAATCAGCAGCAACAGAATTGATATGTTATGAAACTCTACCTGGAATTCATAGCGATAAACTTTGATCATCCAGAAGGGACCAAACATTTCTGCGAGATAAGAGGCTTCGTTGCTGATAAAAAAAAATAAAAAAGCAATAGTTACTCTCGACCAGGTCAAAAGCAGTGAAGATACAAGAAATATCTGCACAAACATGATATGATCAAAACTTTAAAGCTAGAGGACAACAGTTTGCGCCATAGTAGGCAGGTAGTTGGACTGTTCAGGACCAGACGTAACATAATGTTTGGTCTACTATAAACAGTAGTAAATATGACTAGCTTTGAGGGGCTCAGTGGGCATTTCATGTCATTAAACATTCTTATGTTTCCACGTTCTAATTTTGTCTCTCTGCACCAAAGGGAATTGTCTTCTTGGATTTATTTGTAGAAAGCGGGTTCCACTGCAGTTTCTGAGCACACCTACCATGCAAAGAGCACGCAACAGTACATAATGGCCGCCCCGATGATTGCCACAGCATTGCCCTCCTTCTGTATCCCATCGCGACCCATGTTGGGGTAGCAAACCGTCATGTTCCGCCCTTGGAACTCCACTGCAAGCAACACAGACACATTAATGACATTAGCTTTTCGCCTCATTCACCTGTCAAGCAGACATGGAGTGGTCCCATTTACCTATCAGTCTAGCGCTTTACAGATCCACATGCTGCATCACATGCCATTTAGTTACCCCTTGAGAAACATCATCTCCTGCTTTGTGGAAGAAAAACATCTAGGCATGAGAGGATAACATAGTCAGAGGAATGTGAAAGAAAAACAAATCTATTAAGACCACATGAATAGACCTGGTTCATGCAGGTGTGTGTTCTTTCCCCATCATTTCGTATGGTTATGCCTTCAGAGATATTACAGGAGATTATGTTTCCTTCAGTCCTGTAGGCAGAGGGGGCTGTCACTGGTAGTTTGACGTGAGTGAGCAAACTGTAGCCCTACAGTGTTTGTTATGTGGCGCCAGAGGTGTCAGATATGGGCCAGTGTGTGTCTGCTTGTTTGTGTGTCTCTCTATCACATATAATTCCTGATGCCCCAGACCAACCCCAGACCGACCCATCTCCCTGGAATTTTGGAATGACCCTGATGTGTCATGGCTGCCCTTTGCACTGGCAGGACGGGTACACACACAACAAACTGTGGTGTTTTAGGGATGGGATGGGACAGGGAGCATGGGAGGGCTGGATTTCAGAGCAGAGCCGGCTGAGGGCGCACAGCAAAAACCTGGGCAACATGAAAACACAGGCTAATTACAGGGCGTAATGTATGCCACTCACACGCAAGTCAGGAATTCAAAACAAAACACCATGGAAACACAGCCAAAAACAGGACACTTTATGTTGTTTTCAGATCATTTATAAGATATCAACAAAGCCATGGGATGAGAACAAACAGTTCTTCCCTTCACCCTCTGAACTCAAAGCATGTTCTCAGAACAGTGTGTGGCAACAGTGTGTGTGAGTGGAACAGGACTATGCACATGAGCACTGAGCACGCTACCAATGTCTCAATCAGGAGCGTTTCTGGAGCCAAACGTTATGAACAGAAGACCATAGCACCCTAAGGACACACACACTCACAGGGAGCCAAACAGTTTTTTGGTGAAGGCAAATTAGGGTGACAGCTGTATATTTATTGCTCAGAAAATACTGTGTGTGTGTGTGTGTGTGTGTGTGTGTGAGTAAGTATTTGTGTGTGTGTTGAAAAGCTGTTTTTATAGCAGGCCAATGGTGCATATTTCCTGAACAAGTTGAAACACAGGTTCACTCTGCCGCAGGACAGCACACCCTCGCTTCGGCGTACGCTGCTGGAACATAACAGTCGGGCAGCACTGTGGCCGGAAGCAGAGCTAGAAAGGAGGTCAAAGCTGAACTTTAATAAACTCTGTTTTACTGCCTGCTGATTAAAAATTGCCCTTTGCTATGCTCGCATTGATGTTATGTGGTTAAACAACCACTGCACCCTGTTATCAGGTCCATTGGTGCAGCAATGGTGTTTAATTGAGCGTGAGGTTAACTGGTACCACAAGCAGTGAAATTTCAGAAGTTAGTTTAGCTACTCAAAAAATTGCTCCATTTTATTAACAAATGGTTCAAGTTTTCGAGGACACGGTCATTGCGCCCTTTGTAGGAATCAGAGGGGTGGATAACCCTTTCAGGGCTTCCCAAACTGTTCCCACCCTGTTTGGCTGCCTGCCAGTATCGACCACAAGGATAATGGTACATAGAACACCTAATTTTGCTCTCTCTCCCTCACAGACACACACACTTTAATTCACATGGACCTAGTCATAAACAAATACCAGCTTGAACTCGTGAATTGAACTTGAATTTCATGAAGAGAAGTGCAGATGACAGAATAGGGGCATGCTTGATGGATAGTATAAATTTTAATCAAGGAAAAAAATATTCATATATATCCAGATGAAGCAATGCTTCTTTTGTTTGTTAACTGTACCATGTTTGAAAGATGGAATTGTGTTGTTGTTTTAGAGATGTAAGGTCAGTTGTCTCTAAGTCCGTGCTGCTTCCTCACTTCCTTGTCCTGGGCATTGTGTGTAGCCATGTCCTTTTCAAAAACCTACAGACATGTCTTGTCAGTGCTGATTTCCTCTACAATCAGCCACTTGTCTGTCCCTCAGCAATATTTCATCTCAGGCCCTTAGTGGTCAAGTGAGCACCACAAAATCACTTCAAATTTCTGTACTCATTTTTTCTTCTTCTTTCTCATTTGACTATCACATGTTTGGTCTTGTGCTGGGTAATAACTCCTTTCTTCAGAGGCAAAAGGGCCAGCTTTAGGGAGAAGAAGACCTTTACAGGTGTAGACAGAGAGACCGAGCAGGAGTGGATTTAGGGGACCAGCATACAGACTCACAGAAATGTGTAAGAGTGTGTAATGATACCACCAGCTTGGATTACTGTGCTATTAAATTGTCATCTTATGCTGCAGGAATGTAAAATATCCCCTCCCCTTCCCATAAAGCGCATAATGTAATGGGAATGCATGTTAGCACAGGTACGTGAGCGCCCTTTCAACCCCAGAGTTGAACAGATTACACGGATTAAAGTTCACATCCCGGAATGGTGGCGTGGGTACCTCTTTCTGGTGGACGGCTGGAGAGGGCGGAGAAAGTCAGGTACATGACGTAACAGCTGATGATGGAGGCCTGGAGTAGTCCGGAGCGAGGCTGTCCTGAAAACCACATCACAGAGCGAAATGATCGTGAAGACAGCACCTACATCTCAGAGGTGAAGGGTAATGTAGACAGCACCTTCATCACAGAGGTGAAGGGTAATGTAGACAGCACCTTCATCACAGAGTTCAGGACTCACAAAGAGAGCATTTGCATCTCTGAGCTGAGAGGTCAAAAAACCAAGTACATCACAGCATGGAGGAGATATAATAACCACATACATTTCAGAGGTCAGGGGGTCATAGAGACAGCAAGTATATCATCAAGTTGAGAGGTTATTGAGACAGTCTGTACATCACAGAGCATGAAGGTCCAAAGACATGACAGAACAGGGAATCACAGGAGAAGACTTTGTGCCTAGCACAGAGTATGGTGGGGGGAGTTCAGAAAGATGATATTTAAAAAACAGTTCATAGGAGTGAGGAGGACACCCTGAATACAACAGACTGAGGGTGGGGTCTAGAAGTTTCACACAACGCAGACCTAATGATAACAGTGATTCTTCCAGTGTAAATGCATACAAGCCATTTAAGGAACATTGATAAAATCTCGACACATACAGGTGAAGGTGCCCTGAAGCATAAAGCACTGGTGTACAGTAAATAATAAGAAAAATGTCACAAAGATTACATCAGGTTTTTTCTGACAGGTCCATTTCATCTTTACATTTGACACATTTATGTACAAGAAGTAGCCCATGGCTCATAGGATGTTTTCTTAGCATGGAATCTTTTTTTTCTACGTACAAGTACAAGAAAGACAAGACCCATAATTCACTACATCAACTCAGTGTTCCTCTTGTCTGTGACAAAGTGTGTGTGTGTGTGTGTGTGTTTGTGCATGCCAGTGTGAGAACATCTAGAGTGTGTCTGCATGCCTGTATGAGGATGTATTGTGTGTGTGTGTGTGTGTGTGTGTGTGTGTGTGCGTGGGGGGATTGTAGGAGCAGGAGAAATGGACACTCACTTTCCTGCACACAGGGAGTGACAGCGATGAAGGACATGAGGCCACACAGGCCCAGGTTGGTCCACAGCAGGACCTTGTTCAGCTGGCAGGCAGCCGGGTGGGTGTATAACTTGTACATGAAGGTGAAGGCTCCGGTGGCAATGGCGTAAAAGCCCAGGGTGGCGCACAGGACCGCCAGGTACCACCGCTTGTCCTCAGCAGCACCCGTCAACCTGAGGGAACAGCCAGACCAGAGACTCCTGAACTACACTCCACCTACTCAACCGTAGCTCAAACCCTCATATGTCTCCATTACAACTTGGCACAAAAATACTCGCGGACTCACATTACAGAATCAAACTGCTAAGACCCCATGACACCTCTAAGAGGATTTCTCGTAGCGTATGTTTGAGTTGGAAGGGGTCCAAACGCCAAAAAAAGCTTCCGTACATTTGAAAGCTGTAATGAAGGGCACGCTACAGGGTGACATCTCCCAGCACAGCGCCTGGAGTTTATGGAAACATCTGGGAGCAAGCTGTCTTGCGTGGGTGGATGAGCACGAGCGCAGAAAGAGTGCGAATCACGTAGGCCCACTCCCCTCGACAGACATTTTGTTTCAATCAGTCCGACTGATTTATCTGACAGCCATCCAGAGGGGGGGGCTCGGAGCCGCTCTGTTCCAGATGCGTCCACAGACTGCAGAGGATGCTGCAGCCACAAGGAGGTGGATGGACAGGACCGCCATAGCTGAGACCCTCATATGTCTCCATTACGGTTGCATTGGTGGGACAATTGGCTTGTGTCCAAAGCCTGCTGCTCCAACAAGTGAGGAGAAAATATGAGCTAAAATATAGTTACACTCCACTAAGTACAACCTTGCACCAGATGTGCAGGGAGATCCATCAGGGCAGGATACTCCCATGGGCCTGGAAGCCTGGAGTACAGCAAGCTGTGGTTTGGGACACTTTGGCAGCGGGTTATGATGGAAAGATCCCTGTTTGGGCCTCCCAACATCACTTTATTGAGCTACAACCCCCCACCACACACACAAACACACACACAAACTGTACACACACACACACACATACACAAGCACAAACACATACACACACAAACACACACACACACACTCCTCTATCTCCTCTCACCAGTTCTTGTTCCAGGTGTGAGCGAATGCCGTGATGAGGACAAGCTGAATCAGGATGAAGGCAAAACCACCTGCCACACCGACATAGTGCCAGGCTGGACAGACAAAGAGAGAGAGAATAACACTCTGATGACCTGTAGCCACTCCCATATCCGGCAGGAGGCCAAAGACACGCTACCATTCCCAATGACATGAGTGTCTGCATTCAAAAAGATTTATAAAAACCCAAATAAGCTAAATCTAAACCACAGGGAGATTTACAGTACTGCACATGATAATGATTCAAGTAGGCTGGCTGATTATGCTGCTACAGTTTACAGCAGTGTTCCTGCAGCGCCACCTTGTAGTATCCTGGTGTAAGTACATTATGTAACTATTGATCCTAAATACTGTATATGTGGCATCATCACAGATGTGTGTAAAAGCTAGCAGAGGAAAGAGAATAAAATATACGATCTAAGATATTGCTGAACACAGATATTTAACAGATGTTAATGTGGTGATCTCATTCAGCTGGAATGTGAAAACTATGCGGCTTTTGAAAAAAAGTAGAAGTACAAATTAGTGTCTATCAGCATTCCAGACTTATCACATTAGACCATGAAAAAGGCAATACTTATCAGCAGCTGGTCTCAGCTTCACCACAGGCTCTATCACAACATGTGTCTTATCATGTGAAGAAGTGGCCCATTAGGGTCACCTCATCAGATAAGCTATGTGTTACAAAGTTCTCAGAGATAGCATTGAGCTTTGTGGATCGTTGTGGGCCCCCGCAGTTCTTATCTTTGAAAATTCAATACGGTGCTTTTAGCAAAACCCTGCACAAAATGGTTCTTATTAAGACCATAACCTTTAATTATCGACCACACAAATCTTTGCTATGTATGTATTCCAGTGTCTTGAAGTTTTTATGTATCCGTGTGTGTGTGTGTGTGTGCGTCTGTTTCACTTACCATGTAGGAAGGATTCTGTTGGGATGAAGAAGGCAGCAGCACACATCCCTAAAAGGGTAATGAACTTCAGAAACCAGAACCTGCAGCAAGAAAGACGAGGGATAGCAGAGAGTCAGTGACATGCAGAGGACATGAAGATGACAGAGACATGCTGGAATATGGCATAATGTAAAGCGAAAGGATGAAACATTCATTTGTGTAACAGATGGATAAAGTGGTTGTCACGGTACAGCCACACATCCTGTGAGAGGGGACAGGCAGCTTGGAGGGCAGTGTGTGGGCAGAGATCTAATCTGCCAGGCCAAGCAAATGGCTTCCAGCACCACCTGCTCATGCCCAGGTTTTGTGCCCAGGCTTGGATATGAGCCATGGGACAAAGGGGGCGCTAGCCCAACACCCACTGGGTTGTGTGCTTGATGTAACTTTGGGTAATTTTTCTAATTTTGATTTTGATTGTTTTTCTCAGAATATTTTCAGACTCTGGCTTACATCCAAATATATATTTTCCACTTTTCAATAGCAAGCAATAGATTTTCCAGGTCTCATTGAGGAACTAGATTTGACAAAAAAATTTTTTTATCAATCAACCAACCAATTAATGTCACTCTGTGAGGGCACACACCAATATGTTCTCTGACACACCTGTAACTAGCAACAAACCTCCTTCTGTGGGCAACATGTCAGTACTAATGCATTTGGACTACAATCTTGTTCTGCCTATGTATCAAGTTCATACCAAAAGCATTCGCAGCCACAAATATGTAATTTACTATCTAGCATGCTTTGGAATTTATTAGCTGGAGTCCTGACCCATTGTGGATGAATGCGCGAAAGTCCTGGCTGGACTTGACATCGATGAGAAAGAGCGCCATCATCAGGTGGAAGCAGGCGGTGCCGAAGCACACCCTGTAAACCGCTGAGTACCCCACCAGCATCTCACAGTCCCCACCTCCACGGGCCTGATCGCACACCAGGGTGAAGAAAGGCACCTGAAGCACAGAGAGACACAGGAGCTAGCACACGAGCGCTCTGCTCTTGCGTGTTTGGTGGCGAGGGATTAACAGGACCTTTATTGAATGTGACTTAACACAGCAAATGGCAAAGCTCATTGACAAACAAATCAGAGGATTTGCAGAATAAAGAATGACAAGGGAGCAACTGTCACCAAAGCCCTTCGCCGCAGATGCATTCTGGTCACTGAGAGAAACACGGCCCCCTCGCTCCCCGCGAAGTGCCGCCACAGCGAAGCCACTCACGTTCTCTCTCACTGCTTCAGTCACAGTCCGGGACAGCATGAGGCACGAGACAGCACAGGCCAGGATGTGGAACAGGATGTACATGACCCGTGTGCTGGAGGAAGACTTGACGGGAGGACAGAAGGCGCAGCACAGAGAACAAGGGGCGGGGCCACAGCAGCAACATATCTGTTGAACCAACAGAGAAGAAGGGTCAAGTTTCAATAGCTTTTATTCTAGACTTAATAACACATCATTACAAAGTTTAAATATAACAAATAAGGTGGCATATAAGAGTCTCGGCAGTAACAACATTAATTAATTTAGAATTTGAACCTTCAGCATTTTACCTATAAGTAGAGTTGTGTCATCATGTGCCACCTTCCTCACACTGACAGCACTGTCACTCAAAGAGCCACAACTGGGAACTAGACCACAGCAACCAGAGGAATATTGGTGGTATATTCAACAGATCTGTCTTCAGTTAAAAAATGGGGATGGCCAGCCTACATTTTTATATCTGAGGGTCAGGGCCACTTCAGGGGAGGGAATTAATTCAGACAGCAGCAGCATCTGGGTGCTTCTCACGGACAAGGATGTCAGTCTGGAAAAGGGCCAAACAGCACTTACAATGGGCTAAACCCAGAGACAGCTCCAGACCTGGGCCAGACCAAATCCAAGGCCATTCTCTTAATAACAAGAACATCCAACAGATTAATTAAAAAGAGGACTCCGCTCTGTATTGCTTTTTTTCCAACAAAATCCAGGTGATTAATTTGCTAGTGAGTGCATATTAGCACTAATATGATAGCAAACCCTCACAACAGTGGACCATCACAGTAGATTAATACTTTACATGTAACTTATTTTCTGCCTTATCCACAAAAGCAGCAACATAACATGACAGTAAATTACAATTATCATTGTATCATTGTTAATTAAGTGTAATTGCATCATTGCAAGTTAATTTAATTCCATTGCACCCTACTTCCAACTACTACTGATGTGTTTGAAGAGGGACACTCACACAAAAACAGACCCCCCCACCCTATCCTGAATGGACTTCTCCATTCGGATATATAGACCAGGAGTCTTTGCAAAATGCAATTTGTGTGAACTCATAAGGCCTGTACTAGTGCTGTCATGTCACTGCTCACTGGACCATTAAGGAAATTGTTGTCACTGTAGCTGACTAATAGGAGGTGTAGACTTTCATTATGCAAACACTCTGAGAAGCCATTTGAGCACATGTAATGACTAACACTATGACAAGCACCTGGGTTACAGTCAAGTGGGTTGGGTAGATTAGATGTGGAATATTATTTTGCTGAAGAAAATACTATTATGATACACTGCATAGCCAAAAATATGTGGATACCTGACATCCAACATCTCAACCACAACTATGGGCATTAATATGAAGTTGGTCCTCCCTTTGCTGCTATTACAACCTCCACTCATCTGGGAAGACTTATAATATATGTTGGAGAATTGCTGCAGGGATTTGCTTCCATTCAGCCAGAAGACCATTAGTGAGGTTGGGCACTGATTGGGTGGTTAGGCCTGGTGCGCAGTTAGCTTTCCAATTGATCCCAAAGGTGTTGGAGGTCAAGGCTCAATGCAGGCTAGTCAAGTCCTTACACTTTGATCTTGAGAAAACCATTGCGATATGGACCTCCCCTCACCAGGGGGCACTGTCATGCTGAAACAGGAAAGGGCCTTCCCCAAACTGTTGCCACAAAGTTGGGAGCACAGAATATTCTAGAATGTCACTGCATTATGATTTGCCTTCAATAGAACCAAGGGGACAAGCCCAAACCATGAAAATCAGACCCAGATCAAGAGGTGTGCAGACACTTTGGTCATGTAGTGTACTACGCATAATTTAGCATTTTCTCTGAATCAAGGCAGCTCCAGCTAAACAACCTCATAAGACATTTGAAAGTGGCAATGGTGAATAATATGTGACATGCAAGAAAGCAAATTGCCTAATTGTCCACATGAGTAATTAAATTCCACTTATATCGAAACGCTCAAATCCAACAGGTATACCTTGCCATTCAGACAAACTGCTACAGACAGCAAGGAAAGAACAAGAGGCAGTTTTTACAGCCAAAAATACACAGAGGCACACAGAATGCAATAATGAAATTCACATAATCTCATTCTAAGCAAAAGCAATCTCTTGTCTATGTGGCATTGTCATCTTCTACAGTAAACACAACAATCTCCCATACCAACACCTGCATCACTGATGTATCAGAGTAAGCAATAAAAGTTTTAACACCCCCCCCCCCTTTCCACCCACATGCGAAACCTCACACCTGATCATGCTACCCTGCACAGTCCTCTAGTGTACTCCCCAGGTCAACGTCTGCCCTGGGAAGCCTCCAAGCCCCGTCTCTTTTAAAACAAGTCTCTCTCTCACCTGATAGGCCAACATGTTGAGGAAGCACTTGCTGAGCCTGCTGCGCCGAAGAGATTGACCTGTTGACATTTTAAGTTGTCTGTGGAGTTCAGTCAAGGTCCCTGGTAAAACTCCTACATCATTTCTTACACTATGTGCGTTGGCAACGACAAGTCAGACATTATGACGGGCCCACAAACAGGAGTATTGAGAGATATTATCCCGGCAATCGTCCAAATGAACGTCTGTCCTGCGGGACTGGAGATGTCGAGCGTCACCGAAGAGGACTCTCACAGAGCAGTCTTCCGTCTGCCTAGGCGGGTTGCCTTTAGCGCTGGAGCACAGGTCATCACTTTCCCAACATTAGTCAGATCCTGCTCAGCGACAGAGGCCCCCCCCACTGTGCAAGCACCCATGCTTTGTCCAAAACACTTGGAAAACACATTTCGCTCCGCGTCCTGAGCCCTGTGTGCTAATGTATTCCGCAGTCAGTGGGACAGTCAGTCCAGTGTCTCGTGTGCCGGTGTGTCCCTGTGCAAATCTGCCAGGAATGAGTCACAGAAATTGCCCAGCCCTCCCCCCCTCTGCCCCCGCTCTACCCAGGGAGATAAGCCACAGAGGACAGCACGGTGCATTGGTCCATCTGTCCCCCCAACCACCCCGCCCCACCGACTGGTAGCGCGAGAGACCAATCATACAATAGGATTTGGCCGAGACCTTAATCGGTTTCAGCAAAGTAATGGAATTACTTCCAACGATGTGATTTTACATGTTTTTGTGCTTAGAGGAGCACCGTTTTCCTCGTCCTTGTACTTACGCCTCCCCCACCCCAGTGTTCCTACCCAACTCTTGTCTGAGCAGTAGGGAAATAGGCCACATTCATAATCCCTTCATTACACTAAGACCCATAACCATGTCAGACAGCGGAAACAGGAGCAGTGCCATCCTCAGGATTTCACCAAGAGAGACGGGATGATGATAATAATAATAATAATAATAATAATAATAATAATAATGATAATAATAACAACAATAATAATAATACATTTGAATTTATTTTAGTAACTCTCTTCATTTAACATTTAATGAAATTCTGAAAATGCTTTTTATGGGTAACCTAGTCAATTAAAAATTAAAACAAAATGCAACTCAGCTGCAGTTATAGTGCTGTATATATTTCATCACTCTGAAATGATATAAGGGAGTTCACATGTATGGCCATGAAATCCCACCATCTGAGATACTTTGAGTCACATCTGTTTCTGTTCGTTGTGATTTTTGTTATCGCAAAGATCAGAAGTGGTAACACATGAAAAGCTCGATCATTCTGTCAGCACTGATTTTATTCACAAGGGTTTATTACTTCATTCCTTTCAGCGTCAGAAAATGCTCATCAGTTCTGCTAGTCTAAGAAACGTAGAAGTGAAACAGTCAGCTGCTAGTTCAACTCAATAGATTGTTATTTATTCACCAAACAGGTAATCCTTATAAGACAGGATAAAGAATGACTTGTAACATTCACATGAAAACGCATAATGTACCTGTGCAAATCATGACCTGATACCAAGCACAGTGCATGTATTGTGTATGTGTGTGTGTGTGTGTGTGTGTGTTTTGGGTGTGTTCTCATGTGCTTCACTCTAAAGCAATACACCCAAAGTAACCTGATGAATGAGGATTTGACCAGCCATGGCCTTTGCCATTAACACACACTTTGGGCTTAAAGGCTGAAACTGAAGCTTAACAGGGAGTTGAGAGTAAACAGGGGGGAAGATTAAATTTGGGTCTTTGTGCATGGAGATGCGCTAGCGGGATAATCCCAGAGTCTTTGAGCGTCTGCCTCGGCCAGGGTGACCTTCACTGTGCCGTAGTCTGACACATTAATTCAGACGGAGGCTCCAGGACGGAGCACCAGCATACCTGAGGCAGTGCATGTGCAGCTCTCACACAGAAACACCGACAGACCTGGTGCTCCAGGGTCTGAGCATCTCCTGAGCTCATAAAAACCGAATGTCAGCACCTCACGCTGTGTGTTTTTCATTCACATTTCTTTCTGGCCCTTGAGTGACTCTGAAAGGCTGTTTGTGGGGGCGGGGGAGAGTGAGAAATGGCTTTCAGCACCACGGCCGAACAAGGCTATCTCAAGACAGGCTGAAACAAGTTTAACCTGCTCCTCACATTTTTCATACATAGCCCTTTGGAAGGAAGCGGCTAGCACAGTATCATAGTTGAACCAAGTGGGCAATTTCTAATACAAAATACAAATTTTGTCATTTAACGCATATAATGGCAGGACTGTTGTCTCATGTTTTTAACAGATATTAATTTCATTATATTGTAACCTAATTAAACATAAAGAAGCACCAATCTATTGCATAAGGCAAATGTTCAATTAGATTCAAGTTTAAAAAAGAGTTAAAATATTAAATGTCTATACCTTTGCCCAAAGCACATTTACGATGAATGACAATAACGAATCATTGTAGCGAATCGTAACAATATTACACATCACAGGCTTGTCTCCGTTCACCATTTAATACAACATGGATTTCTTTCCTCAAACCTCCAGTTACCCGGTTAACAGCAGGCTTCCCTAACCCCTGAACTGAATAAGAAGCTTTAAGGTAATGAAGAAATGAATGAGAGGTTTCACACTGACAGCTGACTGAAGGAGTTAAGAGCAAGAAGCAGCAGCAGAATACAGGGCAGTAAGGTATGACTATAAAACGCCTGGTCAAACATTAATGATTTCATCGATGTCAGAAACATTCAGAATGGGGATTGTATTGTATTGTATTAATGTAGAAGATATAACACTAGGGGACAGCATATGCTTTATGAAGCTGGTCTCTTCCAGAAATAGATGCCTATACAGAGTATATTAGAAAGCATCATATTTCCTTGATTTCTTACTGGTATCTACCTCTGAGCCTGAAAAATAACTTTAGTTAATGATATGTTAAGAAATTACATTCACAGTTGAAATAAAAAAGAACCTGTTCCCTAAATCAAAACCGCAAGTGACTCTCTGAGCATAATGCAGCCTATTGTTCACAGAGCTAGAAAGCAATAAAGACAATAGACCGTATCCAGGGCTGCTGTTTCCAGCCCACAATGAAAGAGTTTAATTTTAGGTCTTTAATCTCCCGTTGCTTCAATCACGCATTGGTGAAGTTATCTAAACCAATTAGAGGATCTTGCTTTTAAGAGAACTGGTCTGTGTATTAGGACAGCATGCCTCTCTCCGTCAGATTCACACATACATCCAGAAGAATGCTCCTTTCCTGCATGTTTGAACAACTGCTAAACATGTGGCCCAGTGAATGATGGACAACAGTAAACTTTTAAGATGGCATTCTCTTCTGACACTCAATCAGTCAATCAATTCATCAACCAATAAATGTTACAAAATAAAATGCACATTTTAGTCATCTCAGTCCCATGTCAATGTATCATGCCTTATATCAGGGGTCCTCAGTCTTGTCCAGAAAGGGCCGGTGTGGCTGCAAGCTTTCCTTCCAGCCAAGCAGTTACACACCTGATTCTGATCAGCTACTGCACTCTTTGCTAAGCAACCTTGTTTAGCAGAATCAGGTGTGTAACTGCTTGGTTGGAACAAAAGCCTGCAGCCACCCCAGCCTTTGTGGATGAGATTGAGAACTCCTGCCTTATATGTACCATCTCTAATTGGAATTCATGTATTCCACTCTAACTTCATTCTCCATAAAATTGAGAATTGTTATTTTCTGATAAGCAATGTTCCTTTACAAATATCAGAAGTTAAGAGCACTTTCACTTAAATTCCATTGCTCTTTTTTATGTTATGAAAATGTATACCTCAAAAGTTTGATAATAATCCATTCCATACATCCCTGGCTGTCAAAAATAAAAATGTCTATTAAAGTCTCCAACGCACAATCTTTTTTTACTAGTATGTTGTAAACAATGAAGTTCACAACATATTAAGAAATTCTTGCCTTCTGTAAGAAAGACACACACACACACACACACACACACAAACACAAGCAACAATATATAGATATGGTACCTGCAGGAAATAGCCTGAATTCAGACCACAATCCAGTGACATGCTGGGATTTATGCATAGCACAAGTGTCCCTTATAAAAAATAAATGGATTTCAGTGATTAAATGAGCACACACCAATTGAATGCACACAAGAGGCATATCCCCTGTGTGTTCTTCGTGCCAGAGCTAGATTATTTAATATAACCACATGTCAATATTAATCTTCACTAAAATCCCAAATCACATCTGAAATTAATGATAACAAATGACTCTTAATTCTCCTTGCCACCATCACAGGCCACATGTATTCCTGTTTGGAAGGCCTCTGAACCTGCTATGTTTCCATCTGAGCTATGGATGCATTGACAGTGGGAGAGATTTTGCCGTAATACTGTATCTGTGGTCCCTGCCTGGACACAGACAATGCTCTACTGGAACTATCCTCTGAGTATCATTCAGTCAAGTAAAAAATCATGGACATGGAGGACATGTGTCTATAATGTTCCAAATGAAAGTCCTGGAAATAGCTAAATTTAAAAATAGGAATAAAAAAACTGATAATGATATCAAAACCATTCCATTCAATTCCATTTGTTGTGACTTAAAACTTAACATTCAATGGACTTCCAGGAAACTGTAGGAATGTATGGATTCCTAAATCAGTTACGCTAACTTCCTGAGAATGTTTCTGGAATTGCTTGCTAGTATCCTTTATCACACAGTCATCAGGTGTGAATTAAGCATACTCATCTTCCTTCATTTCTCCATCTGACATCTGATTTTATTGAGAACATAGTTAGGAAGTAATGAATGGCCATATTTCTGTATAGATAAATACCACTGTATCTATTAATTAACCAAATTACATCTACATTGTAAGTCACTCTGGATAAGAGCATTCATGAAATTAATGTAATATAAAAAGAAATGTAATCTGAATTACAACTGGGATAACCTGTGGCAAGTTACTGTTTCATAACAACAGTAGAGTGTACTTTTAAGCGCATGACAGCAGACAGTAGTATTATTCCAGCTGTTGACTGCCGGTCCTACCTGGGCCCGGACACAGCGACGCATCACTTTCCACACTGATCCAGGTGCCAGGAAAAAATTCCAGATCCACAGGCAATCAGCAATCAGTCATACACCAAGATGAAAGGGTTAGCTTTTGGACTGCAGAGACTGGCTAGCTCCAGAACCATTCCTGCTGATAGTATATTCCAGACATATACACTACCAAGAACAAGTATCCCAGGTGAAAAAGGGGTTGGATTAAAACAAGTAGCCTTTATCAAGGAACCAGGATAGATCTTTCAAAGCCAATTACAGACAAGTCAAGGGATTGGGTCACATTGCTGGTGGTAACAAAACATCACAGCCCCTTCAGGGTACAGGGGAAAGGTCCTGATTACAGTGACACTCCTTGCATTAAGACCGGGTAAACCTCTTATGGACCAAAGATAGTAAGGGAAGCTCTTACTCTTTAATCCAGCCTCGCACATCTACATTTCCACAAAAGCTGTGTAATAAGGAACCCTGGAAGGTCTGCCCACTCTAGCTGAATGGAATATTTACTTGCCAATGCACAGACATTAGTTCCCTCATAGGCAATAGATTTAATTCATATAAAAAGATCATAACTGTTACTTCTATTTTGGTGACAGAGCTTTGGTTGCAAACAATATTGCACGTACAACTGTGATTATCCACGTGTTAAAACGAAAGAATCATTATTATCTGTGTTAATGATTATTCACTTTTTGAGAATTTGAGATGCCGTGTACGCCATCTAGTGGTGGATAGGATCCTCGCACATTCAATTGTGTGAAGCACTCCAGCAAGAAAATGGAGGAAATGGCTACTTGAGATAAAGATTGCAATGCTGTCACGTTAAAGGCAAACAAATTCAAATGTAATAATGAAACGGTAGTGAGCTCTGACAGCAACCACACGTTGCGTTATTTCTGATATCGTATCAAACCAATCAAACACAGTCAACTGTTATTGGCAGTGGCTTGTAACATAGACATATATACGTCTATGGCCTGTAAGGCCTGTAAGAAATGTTGGCATGACGGATTTGCGAGGTGCCGTTTAACATAGAGATTTTGGCCAGTGCAAGAGTGGATGCTTGGCGTATTGCTTGTACTACAAAATGAGTTAGTAGTCAATTCTGTTTTGCAACGGGATTACCTTAACAACATTGTCAAAATTGAGATATTCTGCCCACAGGTGAAACACTATTTTTGAATATCATTAGTAAATGTTTGCCATTTGTTCTGGAAGTTACCTTACCGGATAAAATAACTTTATGTAGTCGTTAATGACGGCAGAATGTATTGCCTAACCGACAAATAGATTATGAACATTACTCTGCGTAACGTCCACGTGCTTCCTAAATATGCATGCAATATTAACATGCTAAGATTGTCTCAATGCATGTCCAATAGTCTCTCCCAGTCTGACAAGTTGATTTTCAAGCTAACCATCTTGCACCATTTATTCAAATGCTCCACTATCTTTAGGACTGCGCACCACCGCCTTTGGACCACGTGCCGCAAGTGTTCCACGAATTCTGTTCCGAATGACATTTAGAAGAAAGCCTTGCACTTTACTTTAGTTCCGGTAGAAAAGAGGCAAACATGGCCGCGGAAGGGGATGTGGACTTGGACTTAGATGCTGAGGAGAATTGTACTGAAAAACCAGCAGAAAAACCTCGCAAACATGACAGTGGAGCTGCTGACTTGGAGCGGGTGACTGATTATGCCGAAGAGAAGGAAATATCCAGCTCGGATCTGGAAACGGTAAAAACACCCAACACGCGGAGCTAAGGCACTGTATAAACCCGGCCAGTGGCCTCGCGTTTAGGTTAGGTATCGCTGTTGTACTGTGTAAGCCAGCTCGCTATCAACATCCATACGAATACAGTAGTACAGTATTGATAGATGCGCGTCATGTTAGTGACCTTAACAGAAAATTAAACGTCTTAAACTTGTTGGTTCCTTTTTCAGACGTAGTAACTCGTCGAGTTAAGTATTGATAAATAATAATACTCATCCGTTGTCTTTATAAATGCTTGAAGTAGACTGATGCTTTAATGTGTGAATATCATTAACCCTTAATGTAATTTCTCAGTGGCATTTAATTCTTGAGTTCACAGGCTATGTCGGTAATTGGCGACAGGAGATCAAGAGAACAGAAAGCAAAACAGGAGAGGTGAGCACAGCATCTCAGTATCAAACTTTTCAGACCTACATTTATAAATTTGTCATTTAGACTACCGTCTTTGTGGTTGTTTCTAACAAACTAAACAAAACTTTTCCAGAGAAAAGGAACTGGCCAAAGTCACAATCAAGAAAGAAGACGTAGAACTTATAGTGAGTACAATATCACTTCTCTACTCATTTCCGATGTTTTGTTATTGGCTGTTCTCTATTTTTAGCGAAATCTGTTAAGGTTGTGACCTACACAACCAAAATAGTTCTATTAAAAGATTTCTACTTGATGTGTTATGCTAATATAGAAAAATTTTGTTTTAAAAAAGTAGGTGTTATACCTTTTAAAATAATGCATTCTATACAATGTCGAATGAGAAAACACTGCTCATTTTCCGCAGATGAGCGAGATGGAGATCCCCAGAGGCACAGCTGAACGCAGTTTGAGAGAGCACATGGGCAATGTGGTGGAAGCACTGATCGCCCTGACTAACTGAACGGGAAGGAAAGAGCCTGTAAATGGTTTCTCAATAGCACAGCAAGCAGACTGTCTTGAGCTATTCCATCTATGGTGCAAGGACTGTCTATAAATACCATTTGTCCAGAGGTTTAATTGACAAAGTGGACTGGATGGGGAATGTGTTTTAAGTGCATCTAGTCCTGACCGAAAACACAAGTATGGAAATGCTTTCATTGCAATACACGAGAGCTGACATTCTACTTTTACTTTTCCAATTTAATATCACTCAATAAAAGTTCACTACTTTCAGGGGCTGTTACAAGTAATTATTTACAGAGAAATTCACCACATATTTAACAAAAAAAGGAGAAAAAAATTCAGCTGTGGAAAAATCAGAAGACTGTTTCTGTGATATTGTTCAAATTAGAAAATGGTATTTTCACTGCAATGGCTATGAAACGGTTTTATATTTACTAAAAAATGTACAGAAATTGGAACAATCGATGACTGAAAACCCATTCTCTTTGATGGATATCTGTTTGACATTTATCCTCAATAATGGATTACAACTTAAAACCAATTAAGCATTTATAGGTAATGTAGTCCGTGAGTCAAGGGTAACCACCCATCCCAAGCAGGGGGCTTCCAGTATGAATGTGAGCTGGAAGGAGTGTGGTTCAGTCACAAGACACAGAGTGTCGAGTTATTGTGTCCCACGTCTTCACCGGAGCTTTCACTCTGCATGGTTGCAGTTTAGGTTTTTCTCTTCTGCACAGAAGGACGATCAAACACGTCCCTCACGCCACCCGCCTTCTGCTTGAAGAACTTGCTGTTTTGTGCACTCTCTTGAGCCCAAGCAGAATCAAATGAGGTGGTGTCCTGATCCACCAAATGCGTGTACTTGGTACGCCCAGAACGACCAAAGTTCTTGACCTGAAATCCAGCAATGAAATTCCAATTAGTTTTCAATGAACAATACCAAATCTTTACTCAGTAATACACAATCTGTAGCTATTCTAATGTAACATTTTTTATACTATCTTAATACAATAAAATAAAAAAATAATTTACTATCTATACCAACCCCTTTGGCAATTTGGAATGCACAATCATAAGAGCAAGCCAGTCCATTTGGGAAGACACACATGGCCTTTGAAAAATATATGTATCGCAAGACAGCCTTTGCTTTTAGTATGCAATCGACCACATTTACTGCACCGGAATTTCCAACTGGCACTTAGGTTAGTACATTGCCCAATAAAGGCAACTGCCAATCGACCAAAAGTTACCAAATATGCGGTATCCCCTTTCAGCTGAAATCCTACTTGTCTTCATGACACCCTGACCAGTTGTTTATAGACCCACAGGACTCCTGACTAGTCAACTCTGTAATGCACGATTCGATCCACACCGGGTGTGCATCACTACACTAGGGAACAAATACCTCAGTTGGATTTGCCACCTCAGAGACTCAAATAGTTCACTTTTAACATTTGTAATGAAACTCAAGCTGACCTGCATGACTTTGGGCAGAATGGTCTTGTTGAAGTGGTCCTCCAGGGTGGGAGCACTGAAGTCTCTCTTGAAGACATCCTGCTCTTCATCCTGTAGAAAAACAAAACAAACAATTTAAAGTCAGAAAATGTTACCATACCATAATACAAGCATGCAGCCTAACAAAAGTCTAATTAGAATCACAGGCCTGTGTTTCTCACCATGAAGAAGGCTCCTCTGTGGTAGTACTTCTGGAGGAACTTGTATTTGCCCTTGGTGGCCTTGTTGGTGATGACTTTGCCGTTGTTGCGAAGCTCTGCTCTGCGCTCCTCCTCGGTGAGATTGTGGAATCTTTCAATCTCACTCTTCTCTTTCTCCATACTGAGGGGGAAAAAAAACATGCACAACCAGTCAGTCAAATCAGTTGTCACCAATGGAATTCCACTGGGAAAGTCAAACAGTGGCTGTGTTCTGTTTCTAAATAAAGTCTGCTCCTGTGAGAAATTCAATAAATGCCTTCATATATATAGGGCGGTACTCACGCTTCTCGACACTCGCGATCCCGCTTGATCCGCTTCAGCTCACGGACCTTCCAGGCCTCGTACTCCTCCTCCTCATTCTCTCCGTCCGTGTCCAGGGCCTCCAGCGCGGCCAGCGTGCGCCGGTTCTCCTCAAACTCCTTCTTCGCCTCCTCCTCCACAATCTTCAGGGTGTAGCGCCTTCGTTCCTCCACCTGCTTTTTGGCCTCAGCCTCCAGCTCTTTCTGCCTCAGCTCCTCGGCCTCTCTCTCCGCCACAGTCACTCTGTCCTTCCTGTAAGTACAAGCAGGATAAGGATACCGCCAGCTCTTCCACTGCCTGTACACCACCTTTTCTAACAAACTATTTATCATTTATTTATTTAACTTAGCCGGCATTACAATTTTACCTTTTCTTCTGCAAATAAAAAAGCAATTATTTTTTCCTTACATACAATATAGGGGATGTGACATTTGCATTTCCCCCACAGTGTGTCCCACGCCCGCCTGTGTCTCTTACTTGCGTATAAAGACAGGCTTGAGCCGCGGCTCTGCCTCGTCTTCGCTGTCTGTGTACTCCTCATACTCCGACTCAGATTCAGACTCCTCCCCTGACTTGCCCTCCTCCTCCACCTCCATGATCTCCATATCTTCGTTTTTCCGTTCCTCTGCTCGCTGGCGCATCATCGCGCGGCGCCTCTCGATTTCCTGCAACCCAAAACCAGACACCGAAACGTCAAGCTTCATTCTAAGGCGTGAAACATACCCTGCGCAAGTACGCAAATGCACATGAAAACACCAGGCCGACACTCTGCAAACACAAGGCCCGATGGTGCGTACTCAACACGCATTCTTATGTCCCCCTGGAGGTAATGAACCAGAGTCTCGGGGGAGCAAAAATCGAAGAAGACAGCTTCATCGTGTTGTTGCCTGCTATAGCGCACTTCGCAACGCTTGACACCGCAGCCCGCACTTGTGTTGCATTAAGAATTTCAGGTGACACATTTCAGAATGCAACTATGCATGAAATCAACTTTGCGTAGCTCAAAGCCTCCGTGTTTATGTACTTGCATACGGTATCTTTTGGGCCTAAGCCTCTTGTTTTGTTGCTGCCAACAAAGGAGAGGTATTATAACAATGGTTTTATATAGTGGCCTTACATCCCACCAATATGACCATGGTCGTTACTGAAATTCTGACACGCCTGTCCAGCTCACCTCATCGTCAATCTCTTCCTCCTCCTCTTCCTCTTCTTCACTGCTCTCCTCACGTTCAGGGTGCCAAGTCCCCTCATCCGACTCCTCACTCTCCACCACAAGCTCCGGCTCAGCGATCTGCCTGTGTCGTGCCAACCTTTGGGATGCCCACAAGATGGAAACATTATTGCTTCAGAACAGTCCAAAACAAGCAGTGTAAAACAAAAACATCAGCATCACAAAGTACATCTGTGGATGAAGCAATAAGAAATACCTTTCCTCCACATCCTCCGAGACGCGGTTGAGCAGGCGTTTCAGACGAGGGTCTGACACCTCTTCCTCCTCAAGCTCCAGCTCTGGCTCAGCCTCCTTGCCCTTCTTCCCGAACTGGAAATCCTCCTCTTCTTCATCCGACGACTCCATAGGGGCATAGTCAGGACGCTTACCTGACACATATCGCTTCACCTTCACCTTCTCCATAGAAATCTCACCTAAGAAACAACCACATTGACAAAATTGAACACGTTTTACAACAACATAGTAGGACGTGTAAATATTAGCTACGTTGCACACACTACAATAACATTTCACCACCTGTCCCTCATTCATTTCAGTCGTATGACTTATTTAATCAATCAGCCTTATTTGGTCATAATAATGCCGTACTAGACACACAATTACCCATACAGGTACAGGTTAACGTTACTTCACCGCCATAAACATACCGTAATACATGAATAGCGATATTGGTACTGATATGTGTCAGGGAAGTATAATTAGCATTATGTCTCAATTTAAATTTCATTTTAATCAGTATATTTCAAGGACTACGTTGTGCTAAACTGAGAAAGTAACAAGTAAAATGTGCCGCAAGTCTCGGGCCCTCGTTAGCACCAGGCTAACTCAGCACTTGCGCTCACCTTTTTCATTTCGCACCGGCACAGCTCCAGCTGTGGATTGGATCGGTGGTTGCTTCATGTTGAGAGCGTTTTGCCCGGACATGATTGACCGGCTAAAAAGACAAAAATGTACGGAGAAACCTAACAAGCAACGTTGAACCTTATTATTTTGTTTAGCCTACTAGGGTGATGGCTGTTTACGGTTTGCGTTTTTCAGACCGGAAATACATTATGGGTTACCGGATCTCGGTGGCGTTCCCTTTAAAACAAGAACTAAATCCTAAAGGTTCCCAGGTCGTAGCTTCGGGTTATCCATTGTATTAATATGAAAGCAAAGGCTGAAATTTTATTTCCATACGTCTCCTGTCTACATTAGATCACTTGCTGTTGAATCTAATTGAGCTGTTAATTAGTAGAATCAGGATTAATCCAAATTAGGGTTGAAACGAAAACCTACAGGAAGGTAGATCTCCTGGAACAGGATTGGGCAGCCCTGCATTAGAAAATCAATGCTCCTATTTTAATGACAGTGGGAACACAGGCTACAAAATAAAATTGTAATAGGTATTCTATGCTGCTCTGCATTTAATTTGGAGGACATGGCCTTTGTTATTTCATGTTACAAATGGTCATTCTCTGTATTAGATTAGATAAGATTAGATTCAACTTTATTGTTATTGCACAGAGTACACGTACTGAGACAACGAAATGCAGTTAGCATCTAACCAGAAGTGCAAAAGAAGCAGTAAAGTGCAGTAGGTGTATGTACATATATATATATATATTCGGTAAGCGCAATACATATACATGTCAACAAATCATACTTTTCCCACTTAAAATTAAAAATGTGAAATTTAGAAAACAGGCTAATTACATGAAATATCTGTATGGAAACTGACCCATTTAGAAAAAAGGAATGACACTTTTGAGATAAATATTTCATAACCAGTGACTGAACCAGTGCAAATTTGGTTCTTGTTTTGTATTTCTGTTTGCTGTTCATCATCTATATTTGCATTTGTCTTTTTGCCTATATGGTGTCTTTGAATATAATAAGATAAAGATGAACAATAGTTTTGATTGTCACTTCAAAACATAATCTACTGTATGAAAACCTTGTTCCATGTCATTTGTTCACAGGTAAAAATAACTTATGCCCCTCATACCTTCATTATATTGGATTTAAAAATATATAAATCACATATTTATCAGAAATTAATGTCACTTTCATTATTAAATGTAATCTAGCAGGAGTAAGCAGCAACCAGTTACCATACGTATTGTGTATATTGTTTGGAATTGAAATTATATATAGTTTATATATAGTGTATTTTGCAAAAAAAAAAAATAATAATAATAATAATTGTATTGCTTTAAATTCCCAGTAATGTCCTGAGTATATGTGACTCAGGCTGACAGTTTCACAGGTGCTAATAACTAACCAGAACACAAGGGTTAATATTACAAGCATACATTTCGGCTTTGTAGTCTAACAGGGTGCTAACAACCACTAGTTTGTTCATACAGTAAAAGTATAGGATATATACAAAGCTGTTCAATGTTCACGTGTCAATTATTTCTTATCAACCATAACTGAATAGTGAAGTACAGAACACAATTGCAGCATCTGTGTGATCATAAATAAATTTATTTCCCAACATTTTATTTTATTTTACAAATCAGTGGAGTTTATCAATGTAAATGCCGTATAGTGAAACTCATATGAGACACAGTACTGACAAATGAGGTAATATGCATTCGATAAAAACCAGTGTTGAGGGCTAGATCTTAAAAGTGCTGTTAGACAAAAAGCTCTCAGTTACAGAAAAATGTGATGAAATCAATTTAAAGAACTGGGGCAACTTTTTTCCCCAGATACATAGGTGTGGCACTCTGACAGGCTGTCCAAAGGCAGTCACATCTCGACACCTCTTTGCTTGAAGAGCTGCTGCAGGTTGTTCTCGAGTGTCTGGTTGGTGCCACGTAATCCTCTCACTACCTGTGCCGCCCACACAAAGTACTCCTGGACCCGTTCTTCTGTCCAGCCTAACAGGAGTGAAAAAAGGCCTTAGAAGAGATTCTTATGGAAAACGTATATCATAATATAATTGGCTGAAGAATTCAAAAAATAGAACATGAACGTGAACAACCATTTCCGATCTCATTGTGATTTAAGATTCCAGATTCAAGATTCAACACTTTACTGCCATACCAACTTAGCTGTTACGAATTTGCCTCAGTGTATTCATGACAGAACAACAATAACAACAACGATATCAAGCACAGCATAATGTAAATAAAAAGAACTATTGTGCATTTGGATTGTACGTTGTCATAAACAGCTGGTATATCATTGAGTAGCTATTCAGTAACTGTATAGTCATACAATAGGTGCTGTCGAGGAAATGAGTATTTTTTGTTTTAATGGCTCTGAGTCTTTTCCCTGAGGAGAGGGGTTGGCAGGGTGTGTGGAGTCTTTAAGTATTTACAGTCCTTTGCGCTAAATGCAGATCTGATAGGTATCAGAGATCGAGGTGAGCTCACGGCCGATGATGGATTTAAGATAAGATTATTTCATCCTGTGCACTCACCAGAGGGCGTGCAGCGGTTGAGATCCCTCAGGTTGTACAGCTTGTCAGCTAGTTTCACCAGTTTGGCCTGGTGGCTGCAATATGGCGCATGCTCCACCTGCTGACGCTTCCTCTCTTGCTTGGTCAGAGTGCGGTCATCTGTTACTTCTTGGACAATTCTGGCCACCGTCTGCCCGAATACCGCCTCAAGCTCTGTAATGGTGGTGTCAGTGTCTTCCACTGTATCATGAAGCAAAGCTGCCTGAAGGGTTTAAAACAAAGCCAAACTGTAAATGGAAATTTTTGAGTTGTGATGTTTTGTGACCTTGGCTGTATTCAGAATCTGTTCTTCCTTGTATACTCAAGGAGATAACACAGTTATAGGTGTACAGCATGTTATGCAAATTTTGGTACACTTAATTACAGCACAGATCAATGCTTCTGGGGACTTGAGAGTAGACACATTTGGTAAACTTTCACCAGCATGTTAAGGCACATACAATTTAATAACAATAAAATACGAGTACACCAGCATGTTCCATTCATATAAGAACAGTGTGTAGGTCGAGAAATCAATGGATTTCCATGTAAAGGTAGGCTATTTTGCCACACATATTAGCATGGATTAGTGTCCATCTTCTCACCTTACAATACACAGAAAAAGTAAGCAGAACTACACACCAACCTAGATGATGAAATTAAAAGAAATTTACCTGTAAAACTTCAATGTCAGTAATTCCACCTTCATGGCTTAAGATTCTTGCCACACCTGTAATAAAAAACGGGAGGAAAAATACAATGGAAAAAATAGATTAGATTCAACATCTGATTGTGTATTTGAGGGCCGTGACCGCCTTCGTTGTTTACCTACCAATTGGGTGGTTGATATATGGTGTGGCTTCAGGGTCCTTCCGCCGTTGATTTTTATGTTTTTCTGCCGCAAAGTGTACGGTTTCCAACAACAGCGCTGAATCTGAACTCATTATTTCACTACAGATAGCAGGTCATGTATACTGGAGTAACATTTATTAACGCTACGTTACCCACAACAGACTTTAAATTTCACCTGCTACAAGTAATTTAACTAGTTACCTATTCGTATCAAAATATATAAATAAATAAGCAAAATAATTACTTTGTATAAAGCCCACAAATATTTTCACTCAGTTAAATGAGCAAAACGACTTTTGCCCATCGCTCTTTCCGTGTTTGACTCATCGAGATATACAAGAATGTGGATAGCTTCCGCTAACCTGTTCCACAGATTTCTATGGGAGCTGCTCATTGGCGCATGAAGCCAGCTCATGCAGCTACCAGTTTGACTATGGGGCTTTTTTGGAACCGGAGCATGCGCACTGTGTACCTAAAGTGAAGGGATGAATAGGAATTTTAAAAACCTTTTATTTATTACTGTGCAGCTTCGGTCCCTGGAGAGTAATTAGTTCAGTGTGAAGAAATTTCAGAATCATAAAGTTATGTCCAAAATATTATCATTTCGCCATGGTAAATTCATAGTTTTGAATGGACGTCAATGGGGGAAATTTCCTTTTTGGCACCAGAGGCTTCATAAACTGCAATACCTAACCTAAGCACTGGAGTTTTCGAGCTTCACGGGGAATGTCGATCCCTGGTCCCCTGATTTGACTACAGCCTTCATTGAACCGGATGTATCCTGTTACTTGTCCGGAAGAAACAAGCATTGCAGCAACTTTGCTTCCGCATCCAAAGGAACGACAAGGCGTCAGCAGAGAACAGTTCTCTGAGCGTTAGAGATGAGCTCCGAAATGACAATGTTAGCCAGATAGCTTACTACTTTGATTTAGTCGGCTGCGCGTATTCCTGCATGTCACCTATTAGCATTAACTTAGCGGTTCTATTGCAGTTGCTATGCATTTAGTCCAATAATTGGTTGGTGACAATTAAAGGCAATTAACATGTGCTGTGCAGTGTATTGCTGCTTGTTAGCTCGATCATGCGAAGCTTTATGTTATAGCTAATGTTGTGAGCAACATTAACGTTTGGCATCTAAGTTGTCGCTCACACTAGTTGTCTAACGTTTGACTCATTTTATTTTGGTAGATACATTTGTTTTGAAATGTTCGCCCCAGGTCGTTTGAAATTGTTTAGCTTGTATATGGCATAGTATCAACGACAGAAGCTTGTGGTACAGCTATTTAGCTGTAAGTTAAATTAGGACCTTTGAATACTAAAAGTAAATGCTGGAGGTTGAAATAGATTCATTTGTTGCTAGTTTTTTAAACGTTTATAACTGATTGGGTCATACCGCCAATATTTGACAGCGCTAGTACGATAGGAAGAGGGTTTGCAAGTAACGTAGCTGTGTCAGTCAGCTGTTCCCGCACGCTGTACTGTCGCCCATCTGTCCCTATGGCACACAGCAGCAGACGAGATGCCCCCGAGCCACCTGATTTTTCTCTTCTCAAGAGACTGGCAAAGGACCAGCTCATCTATCTCCTGGAACAGGTACAGCAACCCTCCTTATGAAACACAACCAGCTGCTCTATATGTCCACACTTAACAATTAGCTACAGCTCCCATTAAAATATATAACTGTGCCCTCTTGTTCACCAGCTCCCTGGGAGGAAGGATCTGTTTATTGAGGCAGATTTAATGAGTCCTCTGGATCGCATTGCTAATGTCACTGCTCTCAAGGTACATTGTGTGTTGTTGTTTCATCATGGCAACCTTCTATGCTATTTTTTCTCATTTTAATTATTAATGTGTGTTCTTAATACATACACTTAAACTACGTTTCTCCGGGGTCACTCTTTAAAGTTCTTCCTGCTTATTTTCTGTTTGCAGCAACATGAAGTGGACAAACTGTATAAAGTGGAACACAAACCAATTGTCAGCATGTGTGATCAGTGAGTTCTAGCATGTCCCTGGGAAAATCCCAAGCCTATTTGAAAACCCCACATATTTTAAGGATCTTTATTTGATTTTTTCATAGTAAGTGGATATATTATAGAAGTACTGCTACTTCCGTAATTATTTTTAGTACACAAACAACCCCCCCAGGCCCCACTCCCCTGACATACAACAACATGAGATAAAGAAAGTTAGCATAGCTGCGTATTAAGAACATGTATATGTACAAGTATAGAATTATAGAATTATAGAATACTCAACTGCCTTAAGAGTACACAGAATAGGCCTGGGGGAGGGGCTTGCTGAGTGGGTGAGGCCAGGAGCCCAACATAATAATAATATTTTTAATGTCAGAGATGAGCACGTCCAGTCTGTCAAAGTAAGAAGAAAGAGGCTGCCACCTAGAGTAGCATTTATTAACTGAAACTCTGGTAGAGTAATTAAAACCCAAACATGCTTTTAAGTAGTAATTTAATATAATCTTCTCAATCTTTCTGTTTCCCGAAGACTGTGCTTTCTGATTCGGCCCCGAATACAAACTGTGAAGTGGGTTGCTGGTAAGTTGGACTATAAGATTATAATGACTTCTGACCTGTAAAAACAATTAATTAATGCAAAATATTTGCTGAAATATTTTCAGATATTGTCAATGCGGACAAGGCAGCCGGGAAATTCAGGAGATATAAGATCATATTTAGTCCACGGAAGGTGATGTGCTTCCCTTTTACTTTCAAAGGCGCAAAGACACTTATATCCTTTTAAATAAAGAAAACCCGCATGTACTCAAAGTTACTGCAAAAGTCTTGTACCTCGTTACCTTTTTCAGTTCTACGTATGTGAGGCGATTTTGGAGGAGCAGGGCGTCTATGGTGGTAAGTGGCTTTACATTATTTATGTTGTAGAACTACACATCCTGTGTGGTGTTATTAGAATGCCCCTTTCTCTTTTTTTAGATGTGAGCACTGATGAATGGGATTTCTACCTTCTGCCTCTGGATGATGACATCATTAGCCTTGAGCTTCCTGAATTCTTCAGAGATACTTTTCTGGTATGGATGAATGATTAAAAACATTGAGTGGTCGACTTTCTGGTATCGATGAGCGATAAAAACATTGAGTGCACAAACATTCGTCAGCTCAGAAATATGAACAACAGTAAACCAAGTTTGAAATTGATTTTTATAAGAGCGGTGTATTATGGAGAAATTCTACTGTAATGATCAGGGTAGTAATTGCTACATGTTTTCAGGAGGGTGACCAACGCTGGATGACGACAGCAGGCAGTGCACTTCACCTCCTGCATTCTCTCTATGGTCCTTTCTCAAAGGCTTATGGGATTGGCCGTTCGGCTAAGGTAAGACACAAGGGTTTTCAGGGTTAGCTCCATATCAGTGCACAAGAGTGACTCCTTTTGTCAACCAGTCACCTTACAGTCTGCCTGTGTCCTCTGGAAAAATGTACACCTACTCAGTGGCTGCACGGCTTAGTTGGTGGACTGCAATGTAAAGTGGAACCAATGAACTACATAAGAACTTATACAGTTCAGTGAGCGGAACCTAGCAATATACACAATTGTGTCAGTATCCTAGATTTGCTAACAAATTGGCTAGCCTGCAAACTTAAACATTAAACCTATAGCCAAAAGTAATGATCATTGATATTCACTCCCAAAAATGTTTGTAAGCGACTGCCACATTCTTGTTTTAGATGACATATGCACTGTGGAGGGAGCTAGTGGAGGAGGGAGAGCAGAGAGCTCGAAAACCTGATATTGGGACTGTCTTTCTCATTGATCGAGGTATGCAAGCTTATCTTATTGGCTGTTGAGTCTATCTGTCTATCCCTCCATCTATTTTTGGAAGTGTTCTTGTGGTTGCAGTATGTCATGTGTATGTTCATTACTGTATAGCCTATGTGCTGCCAAGTTTGTCCTTTACTGTGGTCATTGCAGTAATTCACAATTCATTTTATCAGTTGAGGATTCATTATATACTCTTTTTCTTTTCTGCCCTTTGTTGTTAAGATGTTGATTTTGTCACTCCACTCTGCTCTCAAGTTGTTTACGAAGGCCTAGTGGATGATATCTTCAGGATTAAGTGTGGTATGTAGTGCACCAAGTTATTCATATTTGATCTGTTTGACTTAAACTAGCAATTGTGCTGTTTGGTTACTTACATTTAACACACTCATGGCGTGATATTGTGAGTGGTTCTTAGCTTTGCTATGATACTCAGCATTGGTTTGAAACTTATGGCAGTGACAGCTGTACTAGGTAGTTCTTTTTGGAGTCATTATTGCATATGATTATTGCATAGCCTGTATTCAAATGAACATATTTTGTCATGTAAATATTGTCCTTATCTGGGTTCTGTAACTGCAGCAGTGCTCCAACATCTAGTATAAAGCCTTCCCAGAAAAGTGGAGGTTGTTATAGCAGCGGGGGTGGACAACTCCATATTAATGCCCATAATTTTGGATGAGATGTTAGATGTTGGATGTCAGGTGTCCACATACTTCTGGCCAAATAGTGTATGATTATTATCATTTTAGAAACATTTTTACAGGAATATCACTTGTCTACTCACATATTGTTTTTAATTTTAATTCAAGCATGACCATTTTCAAAGGGAATTGCGCTTTGTTATATGCAGGAAGTGCGGAGTTTGGTCCTGATGTCACATCCTCTGACAAGAGTGTGAAGGTGATGCTAAACTCTCAAGACAAGGTTGGTATGAGGGAGGATGGCACTTTGTGAGTGTGCTCTCTGTTGTGTGTCCGGATTGCTCTGATTGGATGATTTTGTTCCAGGTATTCAATGAGATCAGGAATGAGCATTTCTCTAATGTCTTTGGCTTCTTGAGTCAGAAGGCCAGGAACCTGCAGACTGCATATGATGTGAGTGATTCTCTCCATTTGAAATGGCTTGTAATTTTTTGTGCTTCAACTTAGTCAGTTCTGTTAAAAAATGTTATTATCAATCAGTCTGTCCCAAGTTATGTATCCATCTATCTATTTATCCATCTTCAAGGGGAATTATGTGTGGTGTGGTGATAATGGATAGAAAATGTTGAGAGGTGAACCTACAAGGGAGCCTTTTGAAAATGTGAGTAAATTTGTAAGGAAATAAAAGGCCACTATCCATCTCTCCTGACACCTCCTGCCTCTTCCTGCAGAAGCGGAAAGGGATGGACATCAAACAGATGAAAACTTTTGTCTCAGAAGAACTGAAAGGGTTAAAACAAGAGCATCGCCTGCTCAGCCTGCGTGAGTTTGCTGACCTCAGTATTTAATCATCTGACTGATTTACACCACTCCCACCACTTAAGCACTTCCAGTGATGGTTGGTGGAACTGTTTGCAATGTACAGATTATCGATGTAAAAACTATTTTGCCTTGAAACAGTCAGACATTTTACTGTTGTAAAAGTCTTATAAAAACACAATGTTTATCATTCATAAAATGGACTGCATTTATATAGCGCTTTTATCCAAAGCGCTTTACAATTGGTGCCTCTCATGTCGTACACATCACTCAACTGCATGGTATTACCAAAGCTAATAAATGTGCTAATTCCATATTTCCCACATAGATATTGGTGCAAGTGAGTCAATGATGAAGAAGAAAACAAAACAAGACTTTCAGGAGCTTTTAAAGACAGAGCACTGTGAGTTTACAAAGCTACATGACTTGCTGCCATGTTTTGGGTCTTTATATTACCCTTTAGTTCCTTTATACAGAAGGTATCTGTTTTAAATACAGAACTTTTGGAAAGATGCACATGGTAGTTTTAGGTATATAATGTAGATTACTTTTCTCCCTTCTGTTAGCTTTGCTGGAGGGTTTTGAAATTCGAGAGTGCATTGCCTACGTAGAGGAACACATAAACAGACAGGTAAGCATAAGAAGGGCAGGCCTACAAGTGGGCTTACAGTGGTACATTTGGATCCTATCTCTGGTGAGACTGAGATTCCTAGAACTGTTATTTAATTGTTTGTACTGTCCACTAGGTCTCAATGATTGATAGTCTTCGACTTCTCTGCTTGTTGTCTCTCACAGAAAATGGTGAGTCTGTGTGCCAATTCTAATTTGGAGAAATGGAAGCATAACCTAAATAAACCTGACAAATGTTTAAAAATGAATTATATGTCCATTTACCTTTAGGACTTCTTCCAAAAGATTATCGGTCTCTGAAAGCTCAGTACCTTCAGGTGAGTATTCCCTTTCCAAACATTTT
This sequence comes from Anguilla rostrata, assembly GCF_018555375.3. Classification (NCBI taxonomy): domain Eukaryota; kingdom Metazoa; phylum Chordata; class Actinopteri; order Anguilliformes; family Anguillidae; genus Anguilla; species Anguilla rostrata. The sequence continues at coordinate 46,969,102 of NC_057937.1, read as the reverse complement.
AATGGATTTCAAATGTTTGGTCTTTGCCTTAGATTTCCTCCCATTTCCTGCCAAGAATATTCACTGATACTCCAGTGAAGTTGTAATTAATCTTGTTTACTTTTGGCATGGTGTACTTGACAGTACAGCTTCAAAACTTGTTTGGCAATATTACGTTTTTGTCAAGTCTTGTCCAGACACAAAATTGTGACTCCACCCATCATGGAGTTAATGAAGTTCATTCTCCAGTCACTACACAAATCTGTTTTTATCTCAGACACAACTGACCCTCTCTCTGTGCCATCCCCTTCAGAGTTACGGTATTGAGCACCTATTAACGTTTGCCAACCTGCGGCAGCTGGGGCTGCTGGTGGAGCAGCAGCCAGGGGAGACGCTCACTGTCATGGAAAGCAAAGTGGGCAAACTGGTCAATGACAAGACTGCAGGTGAGGTACCGAGGCAGGGCACTTAGAATCAAGAGGATGAACAGTCAATCTGTTGGTGAGACTGGTGTGAAATAAGGCGGATAAGACGAGGCATCTTTGAACATGTTTTTCTAAGCGCAGCTACACAGTGTCTGCTGGAGAATAATTCTGAGATCAGACAAACCATAGCATAGGTGCCACTGTAGCATAATGATGTGGCACTGGAGCGTAATGGTTAGGGAACTGGACTTTTATAATTCCAAGTTTGTAAGTCAGGACCCCACGTGGGATGCTTCCGTTCTACCCTTGAGCAAGGTGCTCGACCTGAATTGCTTCAGTAAAATATCCGTCTGTATTAATGTATTGTATGTAAAAATCGAATCTGTGTAAATCATTTTGGATAAGAGTGGCTGCTAAATGCAGACATGTAAATATCTTGCGAACGAGCTTTTGTACGTGTATAGTAGATGGACTGCTGTATTGGAGTCTGTGGATATTTAAATCATGCAAAGTGTTTTCCAGGAAAGTTGACTGATGCCTTCTCATCACTGGCAAAGAAAAGCAATTTCCGAGCGCTGAGCAAGAGGCTTGCCCTAGTGAGTAATCAGTTAATCGTATAGAGATCGACATTAGTTATTTCCCTGCGCTTACTCGTCAAGTTTATTAAACTGCCTTTGTGTGCCTTTGATCTCTAAGCAGGGGTAATAAATACTTGGCCAGAACACTTTGTACTGGTGAAACGAATGCTAAAACAACATGTTTGTTTTTAGGTCCCAAAGTCAGGGGAGGAGTATGACCTCCGTATCCCCAGAGACATGGCCTACATCTTCAGTGGAGCCTATATCCCCCTCAGCTGCAGACTAATAGAGCAGGTGGGTAGCCACAAGTCTGTTTTGTAGTACAAACATAAAACTACACATAATATACTATGCAATACATATGTGTGTGTGTGTGTGTGTACTTATTACCCTATTTCTGGCTGCTTTATATTATATATATTTACTTGGAGTCTTTATCATGTATATGTTTTCCACTGTACAAACTATTCACGCTTTACTGAAAGATTAAAATAATCTTTGAGCCTTGCCAGTGTGATATTCCCTTGACCTATCAGTATGCAGGCCTGTTCTCTCCATGCTCGTTTTGTCTCTCCATAGTCTTGTTGTCCTGAGATGCCAGTGTGCTGTTTCTGCAGGTCTTAGAGCGGGATGGCTGGACTGGGTTGGAGGAAGTTACACGCATGCTCAATGGCAATGAGTTTGCAGTGACAGGTGGGGGCGCTAAATCCCAAGGGCCAAATCACACTGTGGCAATGCCTCTTTTATCATGGGGATCTGCTCCAAATAATTTAACATTATATATATTTTTTAATTCTTTTTTGTTTTAAGCCCACCAAAACCCCCTAACATTATAGGCATGGAGATGTATTACTGAGAATTTATTAACTTCTTGCTTTTGAGGGAGCAACAATAACTGTATTGAGGGTATTGCATTGCATGTATTACATTGTGGGTAGTTCTGTAAGACAAACCTTGTACAGTAGGGCTTAATTAAATGCAAACAAACAAAAAAGAAACATTTTGAGCACTATTGGGTGTGAGAGAGGCTTCAGCTGGGGTGAGGCTAATGGAGTGGTCAGACTCCCATTCTTCCTGCTGCGACTGTCTGAAAATGGTTAACTTCCTATCTGTTAGCATTGATGCAGGTACTTTTCCCGGTAGATCTGAAGTTTAGGTTTGTCTGTGCTGGGACATTTTAAGAAAAAAATATGTTAACATGTCTGCACTGAACCCCTTCTGGTGAAATTGTACCATGCAATAATAGAAATATGCTGAACATTTGTTTGAATATTTCCCAGTTCATTACTAGGAGGCTCCCTCCTAGTAATTAACTAGGAAATATTCAAGCTTAAGCTGTGCTTGCTTAAGACTTAACTTTTCATTTGGATTGTTTTGTTTTTCACTAACATTTATTAGTCTGGCTTGTATAGGGAAGAGCTTTATGAAATATTGTATAATATTATCAGCCTTTTTATATATTGAACGAGGACTGCCTATTTGCTGGCCTCAGCTGCTGTTGTGTATTAATTCATTGAGGTTTTATGTAGATTTACAGCCGCAAAGAGAGAAGTGCTGTCTCACTGCATTTAACACCTCTGCCCTTTCAGCGGGCAACAGTGGAAGCGAAAGCAGGCTCAAGACCGACGCCCAGCGCATTATCCTTGTGATGTTCCTTGGAGGCTGCAGCTATTCCGAAATCTCAGCACTACGTTTTCTGGGCAGAGAAAGGGGTAAGGAGACCCAAAGTAATTCTGTAATTTGATCAAAAATGGGAATGTCCTAGAAATTACAAATGAACATAGGAGACATAAGCGATATCAAAATTGTATTAAAATACTTCAATATTAACCGATTGAAGGGAGAATTAAATGAGCATGGAAGAGTTGTGGAAGAAAAGCCTTTCTTCAAATGTCATAATCATTGTAGTTTCTTATTTGTAAATTACATGTGAGTTACAGAATGTGAATAACTATATATGACTGAGGTGGCAGGGTTTTGTAACAACAGAAGTTGTGCTTTCACATCCTATTGTCTTAAAGTGACCATAATCAATATAAACTGACTCATCTGTTACATATCCACCCAGGGTGTTAACAAAATAGTAAAACTTAAAAATGGTAAATAAGGTTGAATATGTACAGTGATTTATTTTACTTTTTTTAATTTTATTTTTTTAATGCATAACAGTATACAATTGTGACATATATTTTGTTTTTCTTTTAGGGTTTAAATTTATTGTGGTAACAACTGCCATTTTAAACAGTGCCAGAATGCTGGAAGCTATGTTGGACAGCCATGTGTGAATCCTAATTCCTTCCTCAAAGGCCAGTAGGAAGATCCAGGTACAAGACTGTCTTCCATCAACAAGCTGTAAAACCACAAAGATCAAGACATGGGGAAATCTGATTGTGCCATGTTCATTTGTCCAGTAGAAGAGCGTACTGAGAGGATATTCTGCTGATACGAACTCTGATATCTTAGCCCCATAAGTTTAGATGCTTTAAATAAAACTTTGGGAGCATTCTCAGTGTCATTTCTCATATTTCAGTAGTCCAAAACAGGGAGCACAGTGGTACAGTGGTGCAGTGGATGGCACTGTCGCTTCACAGCAAGAAGGTCCTGGGGTTGAATCCCAACTGGGGTCTTTCAACTTGGAAGGTGCATGTTCTCCCCCTGTACACATGGGTTTCCTCCCACAGTCCAATGACATGCATGTTAGGCTAACTGGAGAGTCTAAATTGCCCGTATGAGTGTGTGAGTGAATGGTGTGTGGTCCTGCGATGGATTGGCAGCCTGTCCAAGGTGTATTGCCTGTCTCTTGCGCAGTGCATGCTTGGGTAGGCTCCAGCGCTGACCAACCCTGACCAGGAATGAGTTAATGGATGGAATGGAAAAAATAAATCAATAAATGTAATAAAGGTCATAGACAGGGGTTGGCTGCGGTTGTGAGTAAATATGACTGAGGGTATTTAAATTTGAATTGACATCAGATTATGTGGCACCAACACGAGCAACACCTCTGGATGTGACAAAAATCTCAAAGCATATTTCAATCTCTTTCATTGCAAATTTACACAATTTATCTTGTTGGCTTGCTGGATATAATTTTTGGTTCGGTGAGTACCAGCTGGCCAAAGTATTGCCTCTGATTATTAATTTTCATTTTTAAAAGATTTAAGAAAATATTTTGGCAAGATTTATGACACTGGTCCCTCTGTGTGTGTTTTTTTTTTTTTTTTGTGATCTGTTTTCCAGTTTGCGCAAATCGGTAGCCTACTCGCCTCTCCCATAATTTGATTTTTAATTTTCAAGCACCGCAAATACAAGTGACCTCACATCGGTTCGTTACAACCTAACGGGGTTTGGTTACGTCTGGTGTGATTGGTTAACGTTTTGTATTGTGCCACTCATGGGTGAGTGATTGTCTTGAGCGTTGAAAAAAACAACTACCCCTGGTGGTTCCTGTAGCGACGGTTCCGTGACGCTAGGACCGTCGTAGCCAATGAGAAGTAAACCTACATGCGGTGCACTATTTGAATCGGCAAAGAAGAGAGACAGTATATACTGGCTAGAACAGAAAAGCTCGTTCGCAAGATATTTTACTTGTGATTTCAAACTTTTTACAGTAAACGGACTTGGTGCAAACATTACCATAAAGGAAGATCTCGAGGAGTGCATAATGAGGAGGAGGTTTGTAAAAAAAATAAAAGAAATAAAAAAACATGGTTTTCGCTTTAGAACGATCTTAGTTATCCAGATAATTTACTAGCTGCTCTGCGAACTGTTTGTTAACGTAGTCTAATGCTGCATTCTTCAGTTTTGTTTATACTAGCTGGCTAGGAATAGGTAGCGTTAGCTACTGTGTTATCTAGATACACAAGATGTTCACCATTAGTAACTAATAGTAATAGTTTTGAAAATACTAACATGGCTAACGCTAGCCCGATAAAATCGATAGCTAACGTTAACCTAGCTATGTCATTGGCTAAATGGTGGTGGCATGGTATGACAATGTAGCTAGTCTAGCGAATGCTAACGTTAGTCGGATTATCAAACAGATCCCTAGTATAATAGTAACGTTGACTTATTAGGTAGTTAACTAGCTAGCCAAATGATTTTTAAGATCGAATAATATTATATGATTGCAATGAACAACATACCATTACCTAACGTTAAGTAGGCGGTGACATAGTCTAACTTTAGATAAGATAAGGTAATGACATTCACAACGGTTTGTATGTATACCTAATGCTAATTCCATGCTAGCCTGCTATTTTGAACAACATTTGTCTGTGTAGCGTTCAAGTTTCTCGAGTCTAGTTGTGCTTCACTGTGACCGTTAGCTAAGTATTTAATACAAGGCGTGATGTAGCTTACTAAATGTAGGTAGCTAAATTCTGTTGGAGCGTTTTGATATAGCATTACCGTGTGATTGTTAGCTAGCTGTCATAACCTTATTCGAGGTAACGTACAGCCAAGGGAATTTTGCAATCTGCAGATGTCGAAAATGTAGCAACAATTAATGTCAGCTGAATGTACTGACGAGCTAGAAAGCTGTCGTTTGAACTTAAAAACCGAGACCGTAGAGCTGGCCAAACCGGTTGGGTGTGTCTCGCCTATGGGAAAAGTTTAGCATTATCGGTTACAAATAATTACCATTCCAATGAGTTGAAGTAACACTAAGCGCAGATCTGTCGCTGAGAGCTTGAAATAATATTAGTTCGCAAACTTTACTGACGTACCCCAGAATTTATCCAAGTTATGTTTGCTAGGCAAACTGAGTGAATAAAGCCGTATTGTGACATTTCTATCATGCTTTTCTGCTTATCTTATTACTGAAAAATTGGTTAATGTTGATGTTTGGCAAATATAAACAATTTAGACACTGTTACATGCACAGCCTTTGAATGTAGTCCTTTAAATTCACTTTTTGTGTTAGAGAAATTAAAACCTTGGGTGTTGTGGTTGCTGATTGAGAAATATTGGTGCATTTTGTCTGGCCCATACCAGTGAAGTGCTCGCAGCTGAATCGGTGTCATGTCTGAACAAAGCACTGTGCCGCCTGAAGGATATTTGGGAGGAAATAGGAATCCCAGAGGACCAGCGACTGCAGAGGACAGATGTTGTAAAGAGTCATATAAAAGTAAGTTCTGCCATCAAATGCGATGAGTGGGTTTGCTCTTGGGGGTTACCTGTACGCTCTCATGAGTTGCCCACAGGACTAGCCTAAATGTGCACTATCCCCAGGGTCTGCTGGAAATGATGATCGCAGAGGAAGAGAGCCTCAGGAGCCGGTTGATTAACAGCATAGATATGTGTCGCAAAGAGCTGGACATTCTGTGCAGGGAACTGCATTTACCGCCGTTTGAGGTAACCTCGCGCATTGTTGACGCCTTATCTTGACCTCTGTCATTGTGAAGATTTTTGCCATTGTGACTGTCTTTGCCGTAGGCACCGGTGCAATCTTGTACATCGTCCCCCAGTGGTTTCACAGAATTTTGGTTCTGCTTTGGCAGGAGGAAGAAGGGCACACGATGCTGCAGCTGGAGAAGGACATTCGAACCCGAGTGGAAGTGATGATGAAACAGAAGAGTCAGAGGATGCAGGAGCTCAAAGCTCTTTGTCAGCAGGACCAGGAGCTCTGCGACATTCTGTGCACAGACTCTTACAGTATCAGCCCCGACTTGGTCCCCTCCCTGAAGGACCTGGAGAACTTCCGCCAACATATTGTCAACCTCACTGCAGAAAAGGTAAACCTCTTCTATGGCCACTGTGAGCCTCTCCTTCACATCCACAAAAAATGAAACTCCTCAGTCTGAAATACCTAAATTCACTATGGTGCTTTAGTGGTGTTGCTTAAAGGGTACCTCATGGCATGGTTTTATTGATGGATTGTGTATTTAGAGTTTTACAGCAGGTAGTAACAGTGTTGTATTGTTTGATCCAAGGATCGGAGGCACAAAGAGTTTGTCTGCATTAAGAGACAAATTATCTTGTGCATGGAGGACCTGGAGCAATTGCCAGACACTAGTTTTGAGCGGGATGTGGTGTGTGAGGATGAGGACGCCTTCTGTCTGTCCGAAGAGAATATTGCATCGCTTAAACTGCTTCTCCATCAGGTGAGAACCTGTCACAGACGTTAATTAGTTCACAGGCTTGTTCCAGCAGACATTTATGACAGTTTTGTGTTCTCTCTCCAGCTGGAAGATCAGAAGGCGGTGAATGAGGCAGTTTGTAGCTCTTACCGCACAAAGGTCCAGGCGCTTTGGGAGAGGCTGCAAATCGCCCAGGAGGAGAGGGAGGCTTTCTCAGAGCATATGGCCTTGTCCAAGAAAAGAAATAGGGAGGCTGTAAGGAGAATGTCAATCTGAATCAATTTGTCAAATTGTCTGTCTGTTACTATGTTAAACTGCTGTTTGACTTACTCTCTGACTATTATCTGTTTATGAATGGCATAATCTAAACGTATAGTTTAATTTGTTTCAATTCCATTTCAGTTAGAAGCTGAGATAAAGCGCCTTGAAGAACTAAAACTTCAGAACATTTGGAACGTTACTGCAGTTATCCGTGAGGAGATTGCCTCCTACTGGGACAAGTGTTTCTTCAGCGAAGACCAGCGTCAGGCCTTTGCACCGTACTATGTTGGTAAGTGGCTGTTTTGATAGAACCAATCAGTAGCTTGCGTAATCTATGGGTTCATTTTAGGCTAAGGCTACCACGGTTCTTTTAAATTTACGAAGAGGAACACATCCATTATTTCTTTCTCCAGATGATATCACTGAAGACGTTTTAAGCCTGCATGATGCAGAAATCCTTCGTCTCAAACAACATTATGAGGCCCACAAGGAGCTCTTTGAGGGCATTCGCAGTTGGGAAGAAAACTGGACACTCTTCCAGGAACTTGAGGTGAATGTGATAAGTAGTTGATTTTAACTTCCTTTTTGTTTTTGACCTTTTGTTTTACTTGTAACAAGAATTCAATGGTTCTTAATCATGGAGAAGTTCCAATAGGCAGTGTTTTGTTTGATGTGATTCATTAAATGGCCTATTGTTCGTTTCACAGAAAAAGACAACCGACCCTTCCAGATTTACTAACCGTGGAGGAAATCTTTTGAAAGAGGAGAAACGCAGGGCTGATCTGCACAAAAGCCTGCCAAAGGTGGGAAATCAATCGCAGAAAGTCTGCTGAGAATCAGAAGCAGACTTGTATTCTTCTGTTAACGTTTTTGGTGTGGAGTCATGTTGATTTCTTGATGTTGGACTGTTCTGTTGAGGCTGCCCATAGCCCTTGAAATTTGAACGTTTCACCATGGAAAATGTTTATTTTACCTCAAGCAGAACATGTATATATCATGCTTGCTTACTAGCTTGATTGCAAGTATCTGATATCAGCCTGCTGCAAAATTGGCTAGCTAGCTGTTTTGCACATTGAACACGCTACCAAAAGTCCTTTAAGTGTTATTTGCTGACGAGAGGATCTGAAATTGGTTGTCAGCACAATTTCGGAAACGCTGTTAAAAATTATTTCAAAATTCCATCTTCAATGCTGCCCATTTTTATTGCAATGATAAAAACTGGAGTTGTCTCGTTAAATTATAGGGACTAAAATAACTTGGATAACTTAGAATAACTAGGATTTTCTTATTTTGTGGGGGACCTGTGCAGAGTTCTTGTAGGGTGTGCAGGTGTTTTCCATTGATGAGTGGAAAATTTAAATGTGGTTTGTGTGGAAATGTGTTTTTAATTTTTCAGCTGGAGAAGAAGCTGAAGGCTGAGATCGATGTTTGGGAGCAGGAGCAAGGCTGTGAATTCTTAGTCAGGGGTCAGAAGTTTATGCAGTACGTAGAGGAGCAATGGGAGACGTACAGGATGGAGAAAGAAAGGGAAAAACAGGAACGGGTAGGAACACTTGCTTCACAAAATGATTTTTGGCAGGGATGATATGGGGCGGTGTAGTAGTACATTTTAGAATGTTGTGTTTTTAAAAACGGTCCCCATTTCCAAATGTGTCTAAGTCTGCTTTTAATATTTGTAAAAGCAACTGAAGAAAAGCAAGCAAACGGAGGAAGATATGCTGTATGGCACTGCTATTCGTACTCCGTCTAAACGCAGAATTCCAGGCGCCGCCACACCTGGAAAAATGCGAAAGGTAATGCTGGGCCTTTTGGCTCATGTCTTGTACTGTCGCGTGTAGAATTGCATGCCTTTTGCGATTTTTGTGGAGCACATTTCTCATTGACTAAAACTGACTGTCCCATTCTGTGGCAGAAAATCTATGTGAAACTGGTTAATTACTCCAATAGTTGCTTCTGTCATATTTCATAATGAAGGTATTTTTATGCAAGTTTTAAGCTATGAATTTTAACTGATTTCAACTGTTGTGCCACTAACAACCCTTGCATTTTCTTCAGTTCAATACCACCTCCAGCATCTATAGCACCACTCCTAACAGCACAATGCGCTCTGTCTTTGGGGGAACCATCTGTCGCTCTCCAGTGTCCAGAACCCCCCTCTCGGTAATATAGAAATTTTTGCTTCTGAAAGCTTTGTCTGATACAGGATTTTATCACCGTTTACTTTGCATCGCAGTAACTTTGCCAGTGCTAAATGTAAAATTAATTTCACAGGAGTCGAAACACACAGAATAATTCACATGAACTTATTCTTTGATTTTTCTCCCCAATGTCCCTTCCATAGAATGGTCTCATGGTGCGGACACCAGGACGCAGCAAGACTCCAAATATGGGTCTGATGAAGCACAACAAAGAGAACATCTCTCACCTCAATGGGACTGCTCTGAGTGGTGCGTCGAAGACGCCAGCAGGCTCACAACGCACCTTCAGCATTAACTCTGTTGCCAGCACCTATTCAGAATTTGCGGTAATTGACATTTTTCAAAAAAAAAAAAAAAACATCTACCAATCTCTTCAGCAACACACAGTCTAGTTGGGAAGAGAGACTGTTGAGAGGCTTAACATTGTGACTACAGATTAAAAATAGCATGTAGAGTTAATTTTGCCCATTTAGCTTGGACAGTCTTAAAATGTTTTGGTTCTACAGACTACCCAGTCACGATTTTCCTTGACTGTGGATTAAATACTTATTGCCTTAACACCACACAGGTACAGAAAATATCTAATCATGCATTCCATTTTAGATGGAAATTGGCCACATTGATTCCACCGCCCTGCAAAGGTTTGTATAAATGAATGCATTTTGGAACCCATGGCAAAGATCTCCCTTACCTTCTTAATGCTGAATATTAACAATCTAATACAAGTCCCATTCGGTGGTACATTTTTGCTTTTTAATATATATTTTTTTAATTGAGAAAATGAAGGATGAACTGAAGGGAGAAAGCATTAAATATACTTACACACCTACGCACCAAAGCAAATGACTAGGCTGTGTGTTGCTGTTTTCATTAACCTCATCCCAGTAAATTCAGAATCCTTTAGGCGAAATCCAGTTTATACATTTATCAGGAATTTGCCAATGCTTCTAATGTTCTAACACCTGCTGGATAAAAAAACTTTTCCCCTCTTTCAAATTTCTGTCTTATATTAAAGACCCTGTGCAATCAAATCATCATATTTCTAGTTCTATTACACGCAAACCAATTTGAACCACTGAAAATCAATACTATGATATGTGCAGTTTAATTTGGTTCATCCCAATAATTTGGTATTTGTCATTTGAAGATTATTTTAAAACGATCAGCCGTTAGGCATTTTAGTGGGCTGCCAAACAATTAAACTTTAAGTGAATATGCATACAGAATGCACAAGCCTTTCTGACTTGTACTGGTGTTTAGAAATAACATATTTGTATTTTCCTTTTTACAAGTTTGTATAAAGTATGCTTCTTAACCTTGATGGTAATTAACTCTTAAAATCCAAGGATTCAAGTATTTCACAGGGTTTTTAATTGGCTGATTTTCTCTGCAAAACCTGCGCTGGGATTGGTAGATGATTTAACCAAAATTGTGAAAATTCAAGATGTAAGACCAGTCGTTTCTAATAATTTTAAGTTTTATTATTGACAGTATTTATACTTTATCTATTTTGTGTAAAATATCCCTTTGTCATAAATAACTAAATAACTGTTTTGCTTTATATAGAAAACCAGAAGAATACACAGTTCACTGAAGTACCATCCCTTGGTCATCAATTTAATGCTTTTAGGATGCTGACATTTTATGAATTCACTGGCATTTGTGATGGTTCATTGTGTGCTTGATTTGCCATGACCTTTTTAACCCCTTCTCTGCCTTTCCACAGCAAGAACTTTCAAGGGCATCCAAATCTAACTCCAAGCCCGGAGTCTTGAACTCAACCGTCACTCATATTTGATCTTGGAACGCAAGCATATGCACCCTTTCGCTGTCCAGTGAGGGCTCCGTGCTTTGTACAAATGGAATCCGTACAGTTTATCTGGTGTCTGCATTTGTATGTATTAATGAAGGTAGTGATGTATCGTCAAGAATGTGGATGCACACGGAAATGATGTTATATAAAAAGTTGTAATATATTTTATTGTAGTTAACACTTTTAAAGGCTTCTAATTGTTGCACCGATCAAGCGCGTCTTTGTTTTAAATTGGTATGCGTTTTTTTCTCTCTGATTTAACAGTAACGGGAAGCTTCGAAAAGTGTTTTTCTGTAACTTTTTTCTACCGACTTATTTGCTCCTGAAGGTCTACATGGTTCGAAGTCAGTCAAGTTGGAATTTATGAACGCTTTCTAACACATGCTATTTTAACCTAATCTGTGTTTCTACTTTTGGGTATTTTAATCATCAGTTGCACATTTTGTCACTACCTGAATATCACACTGCTTTCTTCTATTTATTCCTGACACTACGTGACACTCTCCAAGGCATGGTATTGAATTGATAGTCTTTTTTTTATGGATGGGATGGGTCTATGTATTTGAATCCAACAAATTTGACTGCTTTATATAGGCAAAAATCTATTCACATTCGTCATGTATTGCAAACCCGTTTCCAATATGTAAATAAATTCCTTTTATTTCTAAAGTTGTAACATTGTCATTTTTTCAAGTATTGGCGTGAAAGTACAATAACCGCTTGCTAATTGTTTAATGGCATTAGAAATCGGTGCTTCCCCCAACATGGGATTAGTATCGTGCCTGGGGTTAAAACAAGATTAAGATTATTGTCCTTTTTTCTTATTGTGTATCCTTTTCCCAAAGTTGATATTCACGCCCTATTTTGTAATTTAAACTTTTACAGCAAATATTTTGGACGGACGTGTTTATTGATGCACCAATTTAACTTCCGGGGATCCATTTCTTGTAGTCCGCTGCTAAAAACGTGTCCGGATGTATTTGTAAGTTCTTCCTAAACGCAAAAAGCGTGCTAACTCGGTGTGTGCGGGTGTAGTACTTGACTACATGCATACCGTTGTACTTAATAAATAGAGGAACTATTTTCCCCCAGTTCTCCCCATGAATGGATTGCTTCGAAGAGGATTTAGTTAACGCACTTAGAGAAATTGTAAAGGGTAGTAATTGGCAGTGTGTAGGAACAACATGTAATTTTAAATCCCAATGCACCAAGTAAGTTGTGTTCATTAGCCACCTAAACGTTTTTCTTCATCGATATGGACGTATAGTTCTTATTTAAGTTAGGTTATGTCAGTTGTATTAGCTGCATTTTGTCAGTTATTTAACACTGGACACCCCGATGAACGCAAGCTAGTTTGCGAACTAGCTACATTCAAAATCTAGCCTAAACAGGAACTTGAATTAACTTGACAATATTGTGTATGTATCTGCTTATTTGAAGCCGACAGATGTGTCCGTTACATTTGTATTTTTATTATTTTCACGAGACTTTATTCGGAAGACGGAGAACACATTGTTCTTGTACACGCCGAAAATGATAGATACTGGGCGATGGATTCATCGTGTCCTCATGAAGGTAATGACCTAGTGCGTTATGCAGAATGCTAGTTTAGTCAACGTCATGTGATATCTTAAAGATGCTTGGTTTGTAACGTGCCAACGATAAACGGCGTAAATTAAAGAAATAAGTCAATACACGCAGATCAAGTGCAGTGCTAATATTGTATGTTATTGGATTATTGGAGAAAGTTTGCATACACTCTAAAACTAAACGTGCGTTTATGTGCAGGAGGACCACTTGACCTTGGTGATATTGAGGACTTGGGCAATGGAAAACTGGCATTAATATGTCCTTGGCATCACTTCGACTTTTGCCTGGAAACAGGTGAATCCTCCACTGGTCTTAAGGTAGGGGATGTGATCACCATTCAAGGAAGGACCCTCTCAGTTTGATAGATATAATATTGACTGAATCAAGTAGATAGTTCCTGAGCCTAATAGTTTTTGATAACTTGATCAATTTTATTTAAACACTGAGTACCTTCTATCCTTTCTCTTTTCAGAACCAAGTCTATGAGGTCAGAGTGGTTCAAGGAAAGATTTACATAAACACACAAAATGCCCTGTCACTTTGTCCCATTCCAGAAAAAGACACAGTATCATTTGGTAAGAAAAATTAAGATGATGTATGCTAATTTTGGACATAATTCTTTTAGCAAGTCTGTGGCTCTTATAATTAATCATGCAGATTAAGCATGGACATTTCCGTTTATTTGGGGTTTATTGTTTAGGCAGATTGTTACCAGATAATGCAAAGTCCACTCCTGAGGATTCGCTCTGCTTCTGGGCAACAAAAATCCTCCTTACCCCAGACCCCAATGAGAAGGTAATTAGGCTGCTTATTGAAATAAATGCTATAGCCATGGAGTGGAATGTATTCAGTGCACTGCTGTAAAATAATACTGGAGACTTGTGATGTGGTTTGTTTCCTAGCTCTGATTTAACTTATTCATGATCTGATCTCTCAAGGTCGCTTTGACGCAGGAAGTGCTGCAGCGGTGGAATTCCGGCAAGATCACGGACGTGGGCCGGGCAATGCCACCAGCTCAGCCCAGCAGGAAGGACAGCCTTACTGTGCTGGAACCAGGGAAGATCAAGCGGGGCAAAGGAGGCACATTGGTCAGGACATAGCAGGAGTTTGACATTGCCATTCAGTCAGCTCTCAGAGGCTATTCCTTCTGGAAATTCATTTTAACTGAATTTGCAGTAAATTTTAAAGTTTCTACTTGAAAATATATATACCATTGTGTCCACGATACACAGTCTTTCAGTGGGTTTGCCGTTTTGTTTTAAAACAATTCAGTGATTGTAATGTAATATTAGTTTGATTTTTTGAATGAATGAAACCCCTTGTTTTTTATTGCGGTAAGGAAATTACTCTTGTCAGCCCAGAGGGTAAATATAATCTGCTGTGCAGCTTCATCAGTGTCACATGGCAACATGGTATCCTCGCTGAATGCTCAAATGCCTTTCACTGTGTCCTGTGCTTTTGTTCTGATAGGCCAGCCGGATTGCCCTGTTGCACTCTTTGGCTAATATAGAGCAGTGGGCCATCGACCTTTCCTGGGACATAATTGCCAGGTTCTCTTCCGTGACACTGAGCTCTGGGGAGCCTCTGCCCCGACAGTTCTTCAGTGACTTTGTCAAAGTGGCGGGAGATGAGGCCAAGGTCAGTTTCAGAACAACTTTAGCTCACGTCTGAATAACTTCCGCATGAAATATCATTAAAATAAACATTTTCCCCCACAGCATTATCACTTGCTGGAGAAACGGATCACCGAGCTCGGCAGCTTTTTTGGTTCTTTACCTGTGCACAATGGTAGGTGCTCTTCATTCATTACTCTTTTCATTGGAGTATTGCTAGTTACATGTGAGAGATGTTGAAAATGTGTTTGTCTTTGCAGGACTCTGGCAGTCTGCGACAGACACATCCCATGACCTTCTGGCCAGGCTGGCAATTGTCCACATGGTACACGAAGCCAGGTATGATGGTTACCCAGGTCAAATGTCAATGCCAGATTCATAAGAATCTTCTGTTCTCAAAATATTTCCAAACTTCATTTGACTGGCGTGCAGATTTCATACATATTGTCTGAGTCTCCCATATACCAATTATTTCCCTGCATTCTCCATGTCTCAAAAAATTTTTTTTAAAATAAATGTCTCAACCCCATGTAAGTGCAGCCACAGGTTTGATTTCCCACAATAGGTTTGTACTCTGTCTATAATCCCCCAAAATTGTGGGAAAATACACGAGGATTGTGGGGACAAAATGTGCTAAACCATTGCGTTCAAAACTAGCATGGTGGGTTTGCAGTTGAAGTAAACTCAAAATAGGGCTCGCGCTCACAAAACCAAAGGGTGAAGCCAAAAGCAAGCCAGTCATTTTTCTGAACATGTTCAGTCAAATGTATTCACGTTTATCTGTAGTGGTGGTCTCAAAGGCGCAGTTAATATTTCCCGTGCAGTGGAGTGATGAGGCTGAGTTGTGTGTCCCTGCAGGGGTCTGGATGTCCATCCCCAGACGCTGTCCCGCTTCGCGGCGCAGGGTGACACAAGCTCTGTGCAGGTCCTGGAGGTCATCTACAGCGATGAAATCACTCACGTGGCTGCAGGGCTGAAATGGTTCACATACATCTGCTCAAAGGAAGCACGGGTATGTTCTGTTTTGTAGGGGTGAGAACTTCTGAATTCAGCTTAAAATTCCCATGTGTTCTTAGTGCAAGTAAAGGCTATGGTAGAACCTCACCTCCCATATCTGACGTTTCTTTCTGTTCTGCACCTCATCCTTACTCAAAGTAGAGGTTGAGTATTTACCATCTCTCCTTAGGATTGTTTGTCAACGTTCCATGAACTGGTGAAGCAGCACTTTAAAGGATATCTGAAGCCTCCCTTTAACACTGAGGGAAGAAGAACAGCAGGAATGACAGAGGAGGTGGGAGTCTGTGACATATTTATACCAGAACATGTTTAATGTAAACTGTGAATTGGACAATTGTACGAGAATTTGTCCTGGGCCCCCCGTATGCAACTTCCAGAAAACAATTCATGTTTTTTGATTAATTCTTGAAAAACAAAATGAAAAAGTTACGCAAATGTTTGAAGTGAACCCTTTGCAGTTAATCTTAGTCTGTTTCATTCCTTCTTTCCTTAGTGGTACGTGCCTCTGGTCAAGCCTAGCTGACTGAAGATTTTTCCGCAGTCCAAGTCCAGGTTTTACATGGACACGCAATCTCAGAGACTTGTCTGTTCTGTAACACAACTGATGAGTGTTACGAGCATGAAACTGGTGTCAGTTGTAACTACAGTCTCGCAAACCAAATTGAGAAAGGTTCTCACTCCCTGGAGTTCAGTGCAAAGGTCAAGGCATTATTATTGAGAATCTGCTTTATTTATTCTGATCTTTGACTCATCATCACTGCATTGTCATGGACTGTAAATTAGTTTGGAGGCCAACAGCATCATATTCTATATGCCGCCAATCTCATCACATTCATGACCACTCAGCTGACTGTTAAATCACAGAAAACCTCAGCACTTGCTATATTGCTGCTGATAATATTATGTTGTACAACAAAAGGATTAAACTGTGACGCCATGAAACAGTTAGTGCAGTTTATCGCATCACCTCACTTGATATCCGATGGACAGATTTTCCAGATCACCCCATGGTATGAATGAGCTTCTCAGCCTTTGGTGAATCCTCTCTCTACCTGTCCAGATTTTGCCATTGGGTGCTACTATGTGTCTCATGAGCGCGTCATTGTCTTCTTATCTCTGCAGTCGCTGTCCTTGGAGCTGTTAACATTCCACAATCCCTAGCCCTGCAATGGGTGAATCATTAGAATTACTACATCTATATTTGGTAATGAAAAGGAAATAAAGGTAACTGTGTTTCCAGGAAATCTCTGAAATAAAAAGATAATCCCTTTTCAAATGTTAAATTTGTTTCCATATACTCTTATAATGTATTCAGAACCGACAGTTTAGTGTTCTTGACATCAAAAAGTGGTTGCTTGCTTCATTGTTTTCAGAGCTCCATCCTCTTTAATTATTTAATTCTCTTTTTTCTTTTTTAATAAAGATTTGTAAGTCTTTTTTCTTTTTTTTTTTGCTCTGACACAATCTAAAAAACAATAACACCCCTCCTCCCCTCCAAAAAAAGTAGATAATCCTGTAAATAATTTGAGAATGTATTTCACTTTAAAATACGATTCTTCAAACAGTCATATTTGGTTTTATTGGTGATGTAAATGTGTAAAAAGGTTGCTTCTCTCATTTGGTTTTAAATACCCATTTGGGCATTGGCAGATAGCAACTGACAATGGCTGTGCCAGGAAATTGCAGTGAAATTCCGGTGACCCCTCGTCCCTTCACTTACGCTGAAATGACAGATGGGTCATTCACCTTTCCCCAGCAGCTCAGGTCATCGTAAAGGAATAAAAATAATTTTACAACTCGCACATTAAAGGAACATGTATATTAACAGAAACTGATTTGTGAGGTGTTTGACCGATAGGTTGGTGACCGTTTTTCTTAGCTTCGTTTGACTGACAGTTGGTGGCAGTTTGTCTTAGCTTCCCAGCTCAGTTTAATTAAAATTCAGCAGCTTATTAACTGCTCCATTGTATTCAGAACAAGTAAAATCATTAAATCAGGGTAAGTAGAATTCACCGTCCAATGTTATCCTTAAGACACAGACATTGTCACAATTTATTCTTGTCTGATGCTGCATTCTGAAAGGGTTTTTTAAAATAATGGTTTCGTTGCAACATCACTGATTTTTGTGTCGTTTTTCAAGCCATTTGTGATATGTTCATTTATTATAATTAAAATGGAATTCTGTTGGAAGGCACAAATGAATGGCTTTTCACTAAATAATATGAATCTCTAGCATTGATGAAATGACATTTTCAATGCATGCAAACAGTACATTCTCAGTGGGGCTGCCTGGGGTATAATGCTAACAGCCAGGAGTTATTCAAATCTTCTCATTAGCCCCTTTTCACACGTATTCCCTTCTGCATGCCATCACTCAATCCTGAATATCACAAAAGAAATCACATTGAAGGTATCAAATAATTTTTATGTTCTTGTGTTATCTTACTATATTCAGCATGAATAGCAGAATCTCTAGTAGAATAATCCCCTCCCACCTGAACTTTGGAAATCCGAGAAGAGTTGGGCATGACTCAACAGAGATCATGCTCACTCCTGCAGCTTACTTGTCGAGTTTTGTTTCACTTAAGTTTGTCACTACAGACAGTCTGTCTCCCGGAACTACTAATCATCTCTCTCAGATGTAAGTCTTGTCACATATGCTGTAATATTCTGTATTTTGTTTCTTGGTGTAAGACAATAAATCTAGCAGTTTTTTCTAATAAGGTGCAAAGTTAATCTTAAACATAATTTGATGTGTGATTAAACCCACAGGTCCATAGTTCTGACTGATCTATTGACTAACCACAGAACTGTTAATATAAATTTGAGTAGTGAATGGGTTGAATGTGTTGTGTTGAATAGAATGTTGGATGTTTTGCTTCAACATTCCAGCCTGCATAATGTTTCAATTTTTTTTTTTGGATTTGACACAAAATTAATATTACTTTGTCTTTCCTCAGTCAGTTATTCAGAATTGCAAATTCTGCTGTTAGCTGCTAAAATTGTGCTTCCTTGCAATGAAAGACTGAATATAAAAGCTTCCAAAAGGAACAAGAATAAATGTGCTCTCAGACCTGGATTTAGTTTCAAGCCTGCATTGACTTGCAGTCAGAACTGCCGCACAACACGCATCAGGATTGAATGCGTCGTCGGGATTGCTACTCAATTTCGTTGTGCACTGTCTATGGCTGTCTGTGTGCCAATGTAAAATTTACAAGATTGTACAACATTCTTTTGTAATTCAGCTAATTCATTCCAGATTCAGGCTTTTTTGTTTTAGAGATTAATATAAATATAAAAGGCTAAATATAATAAAAAATATAATATAAAAAGGCTTAATATGCTCTTGAAGAATTTGGTGTTTGTATGCTTGTCAGTACATGTTTGAAGACCAAGGTGTTCAATACTTAGTCAGCGGATGTGGCTTCATCTCATTCACTTGTTCTTCACATTCAGTCAGTCATTAACATTAATACTACTCTGGGAAACAGTTATTCAGCATTGTTATGCATTGTTGGATGCAATTATTTTAAAAGCTCTCTTGGGTTATGCTCATAGATTCTAGGAATTCCATTCACATTGAAGAATGTTGCGCATGTGGATTGTATTAAGCCTGCTGTTACCAGGTAAAGTAATGAATACATTATTTCAATATCTATTCAATACTGCTGCTAATTTCTAACATTTTAGACTTCTATTACAATCATTTTCAGTGTGATCTGTATTTGGACAATGACACATTTTTTGTTGTTTTGGCTCTGTACTCCAGTACTTCGGATTTGAAATGAAATGATGAATATAAGGCTAAAGTGCAGACTTGTCAGCTTTTATTTCAGGGAATTGGTTGCATCAGAGCAGATAAGATGTTTTTCTTTGCTTCAGAATTCATCCTGCTGAGGCCTTCAACAGTCATATCATCAATAATAACAAGTGACCCAGTTCCTGTGGCAGCCATAAATATCCAAATCATAACACTCCCCCATGTTTCACAGATGAAGTGTTATGCTTTGGATCATGAGAAGTTCCATTCTTTCTCCACATTTCCCTCTTTCCATCACTTTGGTACAGGTTAAATCCAATCTGTTCATAAGACTTTTCTCCTGCATAGAACCCTTAAGGTTATGCTGGTGTAGTCTCTTTTTTATGGTACATCTATGCCTTCTTCCTGGAGAGTGTTCTCGATCTGTTTGACAGTTGAAAAGGGGTTTTTCTTTGCAGTCGAAAGTATGCTTTTGCTATCCGCAACAGTGGTTTTTTATGGTCTTCCAGGCTATTTGCTATTACTGAGCTCACCAGTGCATTCTTGCTTCTTAACAATATACCAATCAGTTTATTTTGTCAGCCTCATGATGGCCTGCTTTACTGGCATTTACACTTCTTTGGTCATTGAGAAACAAAAGCGACAGAATGTACATCCAAATGCCACGCCTAGAATCAACTCTGGACCTATTGTTAGCTTTCTTGTGCATGAACTAATGATCCAACAACACAGCTGCCCAAGAAATAGCTGAGCAGCCAATTGTTCAATGACTTTATGCCCCAAAAAATGGGGGGACTATGTATAAAAAGGGCTGTATTTCCAACATGGATTGCCTGCTGGATGTAAATACCCTCAAATTACACCTTACAGTCTACTCTTTAACCTTACATTCATTGTTTAATTTATAATCCAATGTGATGGAGTACACTGCCAAAACAACCAAAATTATGTCTCTGTCCAAGTACTTATGGACCTCACTAAATATCAGTCTGCTGGTAGCACTTGTATATTTCTTCAGTATCTGTGATTTTCTTCTCATTACAGTGTGCTAATGGAATAATTTTTATTAAATCTGGCTTAACAGTTAAGTAAATTGACTTACACACTGTACCTGGTGGACATAATATGGTATGTGTCTGCATAATATTACAGTGACGAGAAGCTTCATGATCTACAATACCATTCATGGCCTGTGCTTGCAAGACTCCCGTGGGAGTGACCGTGTGCAGCTGTGGCGCTGTGACCTGGACTCTCACTTTCAGCAGTGGTTCTGGGAGGACGGCCGCTTGCTGGTGAACAGGGGCACGGCAAGGTGTCTGTCCAGCCACCAGATGAATCCTGTCCTCACTGCATCCTGCAATGGCAGCGAAGGCCTCTGGTGGCACTGCCGTAGTAACTGGCTGGTCAGCCACAGCAGCTCCCTGAAGCTAACCACAGATGGGAAAGACTTGTCCCTGTCACATGAAAACAAACTATCCAAGTGGAGATCCCTTGAAGAAGGCAACATCTGTCAGGAAAGCCTGAGTAAGTAAGTTCTGGGGAAAGTTGGCATAAAGAACTCAGCAAAGAATGGTGCCTGCATACCTGTATGGAACTCTCGGATGATGATTTATTGGTGAAGACTGAAAGATATTTCATCTACTTCTGTCTTTTGTGTACTCAAATGCATAACTTTCTGAGACTTCTGTACCAGTATGTGGATAGTATACTTTATTGCCTCACAGTAGCTTTGGCAAGAACTTTCTCCTGTGCATGTGCTTTACTGAACATATAGTTATGGTTATGGAATAGAAAGAAGGGCCAACTTTTTACCTGTTCAACAGTTTACAGCTTGTTTATAGCTTTTCATGTGCAACCTCTGCCAAGCGTCTCAGCAGTGAGGAATGGACTCAGTGTCCTTCAGTGTGATATCAAAGGCATCAAATACCTTGTCCATGGTGACACCACCTCATGGTCACATGGCCTAGGATGGGAACATTAACATGGTGATTTAAACATTCTTGTTTGTAATGGACCCACAGGATTCAAAAGGGCATCGGATGAGCCATATGTCTTACCAACAGACTACTCGGAAACAGAGTATGATTACGCGGAAGAGGGCACCATGACTGAAGAGCAGAGACACTACTACAGATGGTACTACCGCACAGAAGACTGTGAGTGTCTTTATTTTGCTGCCTGCCTTTCTATTGAATGTTGAATTTCCACCATGCAAGGTAAACGTCAAAAATCAATCAAGAAAGAAGGGTGTGAATACTTCTTTTTTTTACCACAGTTGAGGTTTCTCAGGTTTGATTCATTCTTCGTATAATTTTAGCAGTGGTTTATATTTGGGTAAATGTCCTGGTATGGAATGTTCCTATTTATTAATCTGATAAAATGTTTTTATGCTGCCATTTTTTTTCTTCCAGTGTTGTAAAATAATCTTTAAATGACCCTGTGGTTCATTGGAAGTGGTGAAGAAGTGCAGTAAAACTATGTCAAGTCATGCAAAGGGATAGATAGGCAGTGTAAGTAACAGATGATCACTATGAGAGTGATGGTTAGGGGAAGTGCATACATGCATGGCATTACATGGGAGAACTCTGGCGCAATGAAGTTGAGCAGGCTGTAGACGGCCATCTTCTCCAAACATGCTCTGCTGAAATGTTTTAACCACAAAAATGTTCAGTAACTTATTTTAGTTAAAAATTTTGTCAGGCTTTTAACCTGAGACTTAAGTGCCCATATTGGCCTTGAGGAGTTGTCTGTTATAGCTGAAGACAGAGGCCTGCATTCTCCAAGCATTCATCAGTAACCTGTCATAAAGCCAGACTGAGATAACAACATGAGGAAGTGTCATTCATTCAAAATTCATTTTCATATCTTCACTGTCATACAGGATTATGTCACCATGCTCTTGCCATAAAAGGGCATAATAATTGTAAAACCATTTCAGAGATTCACCTGCGTGTAAAGTCTTATCTACCTCTGCCAGTAAAATGCAAAGTGCTCACTTGGATTGAATTATTACGTTGTCTGTTATTACCCCTTCAATTTCTTAAAGTGTGCATAATAGGAACTCTCATTCACCGCATTATCATCATACCTGTTCATTTTGCAGCGTCTCCATGGACATACGCAATGCTGGCCCTGTCTACAGGAGCACTCCTGCTGGGCTGCCTGCTATTTGCCATGGGATCAATGGCAAACTGGTGAGTGCTTTCCCATTAGTTTTAAGGTTATGCATCAGGATAAAAACTAACTAAATGGAAAAATAAAATCTACATGTGTGCGGAATGATGGAATGATAGACCATGAACTGATTTTTATGCTCTGGTTACAATTGACTTGATTAAATTTATATTCATTTTTCAAATAATGCATTACTGTCCAATGTTGAATATGTTAAGAGCCTGAGAAGTGCTAAACTCTCAGTCCTGTATAAGTATGGAGTAAGTCCTGCCAACCTGTTACTTGGCAGATGGCCTACCTGCCATGCCAATAACCTTTTGTCCACGCAGAAGTGAATTCCTTCTAAATCAACTGCAGTAGTGTATAAATCCCTGGATAAGGTCCTCTTTAATGATGCGATTCCGGCTGTGCCGGAGTCGTGGTGTGCTCCTGACCTCACCGCCTCTGTTCAGGAACAGGAAGAAGATTGGCCAATACAAGGCTGCCGCTGCAGCCCAGACAGCGCGGGCGGAGGAGCTGCAGGGCATGGTTGTGCTCAAACAGGCCCATGGCGCTCCCTCTCAGCACAGCCAGCCCAGCGAGAAGCCGGCCACGGAGAGCTGCGAGATGGGAGAGCTGAGGGCTGGAGAAGTCATCCTCAAGTGGAAGGATGGGAACGTGACGGCCCTGTACCCGGACGCTCCGGAGGAGGACGTGTAAAATGGCCGACCAGAGCACTGAGTTCACTCCCCTCCTCTTCCTGATAGAAACAGTACCTTGAAAGCTTTTCTTTTGTTAATGAACAGCGCAAGGTGAAAGGAATTCGGAACAGTGAGATCGTCTGGGTTAAGCCTATCCATCTCTCTACTCCTTGTGTTGCTTTCCCTCTCTGTCACAAACAGCCATCGCATGCTGGATTTAGGTATTTCACTCGCAAAAGACAAG
The DNA here is from genome assembly GCF_018555375.3 of Anguilla rostrata. Lineage (NCBI taxonomy): Eukaryota > Metazoa > Chordata > Actinopteri > Anguilliformes > Anguillidae > Anguilla > Anguilla rostrata. Next base: position 46,945,693 of record NC_057937.1, on the reverse strand, counting down.
ACATGCAGTTGGCCATTAAGTATTGCTGCATTTATATTTCCAATTGCATTTGTTTGAACAATGTCATCACCCTTTCATCAAAAGAAACAGTGACAGATATAGCACAAATTGCAATGTAAATGATGTCTTTTGCATAATACCACACAAATACAGCATGTGACTTCTGAATGTTTTTGAGATGTGTTGGTGTGATCATGAGAACAGCGTAATCTTTCAGTTGTACCATTCACTTCTAAAAGTTTATTCACCTGGGGGAATGGCATACAGTACAGTGATGCTACTAGCTCTTGACCACTCAACATGAGACAATAAAAACGAGTGAGAACTTTGTATATATAATATCTACCTTTCCCAAAAACAGTTGGTTAAAATTATATATGATTTGTATATCAAAAGAAACAAAGTAGGATTGTACATACTTATTTTTAACATAATAAATGTTTAAAAATGCTTGGCCTTCAGTCTTTTGATCTAAGTTCAAGTGTAACCATTTACAATAAATTGTTTTGCATAGTTTCCGATAAACTAGAGCTTTAAATCTGTAGATTAGTCAAAAGCAAACATAATATTGCAAAAGATCAAATAATAATAATATGGCCACAGATCAAATATATGCAATGCTGTTTTGCATATGACCAACAGATGTTAATGTTCATAAAATAATCTTATTGAACACCTCATCAGATATGACATGCTCTGCTTTGATGTTTTATGATATAATCTGCATGTAGTAAATCCAAATTGTGACTCCAATATAATAAACATTGTCTTTTATAGGGGCAAAATGGCACACAGAAAAAGTAATCATGTAAAAAAAAAAAAAAACAAAGAAGCATGACCTTGATCTTCTAGCCCAGTAATTTAACTATGGCTATGATTAGCTGTACCTCAGTAATAAAACACTGGCTACAAATCTGCTTGATCTGAACTTGTGCTGGTTAACATTAGAAAGCAGTCACAAGCTGATTGATGTTTAAGTCTTAATATGAAATAATCTACTTTAATCTTTGCATGTTAGACCACTGAAAAGCGCATTGTCTGGAAAAAGTAAATACTAAGAAAACTAATATGGATAATTCCAAATACAAAGAAATGTTTCTGTGTCAAACTAAATAGCTGATGGAATCAGTAAATAAACGCAAAATTTAACAGGCTGATCTTCCTCACTTTCTTAAAAAACGTATACAACATTCATAAATTAACTGCCCTCAACATTTTAAAGGTGAGGCTTATAACCATCAAGTGCTTCAGAAGACAGCTTCACAAAGAGTCTTTGCTGTTAAGTTAAAACAGCTGCATAGATCAAAAGAATAAAAACTACATTCATATGTTCATTTTTATAAAAAAAATATTCAAACCTTTCAGCAGACCACTTTGCAAAAAAGACTAAATTAGTCAGTGCAGTTCTGTAAACCTACCACTGCATTTAAATGCTGCCGTTTCCACATATAGGATCTTGAGTGGAAGCATCTCAGCAAATTCTTGTGGCACAAGCACATTCAGTTATTAATGCAAGTCTGACACCCTCTGCCATCTGCTCCTCTTTCATCTGAGCTAAACACTCAGGTGCAAACATATCATCTTCCATTTAAAGGGATCACAATGGTCTCCCTTAAGAGATCTCATTAGGATTCACATTCCATTTGCATTATGTCAACACATTTTAGACTAATGTAGTTCAACCTCTCAACTAAAGCACATACAAAGTCAGTCAGAGTCAGAAAAATCAGACACATAAAGGAAACATAAAGTTGGGAGTAGAGCTCCTACAGAAAGAGTCCTGGCAGAGGAAGTTCAGAAGATCTTGAAGCCCTTCAAGAGCGTGAGTGTAGGGGCGCGGCGTTTGCTCTGTGCCCGTGAGGATTTCACGGTGACCAGCTTGGCGGTGGCCGGGGAGGGCAGCTCTTTGAAGCAGGGGGTGAGGAGCGATGCGGAGGCCAGGCTCATCACGGGCCTGTCCTCGCTGATGAAGAGGGGCCGGACGGGCAGGGCCCTCTCCGCCTCTCGCCGAGCCTCCCGCACCGCCTCATGGAACACGTTCTGCACCGAGGCAAAGTCCAGACAGGCCGACACCTCGAAGAACAGACAGCTGTACCGCGAGGCCAGGTCCACCCCATCAGACTTGCTCACCTGCCTGAGGCAGAGAACACACAGCTCCACCTTAGGCACACCTCCAACATCTCGCTTTACTCACTCTCAACAGTCTGGAGTAACATCATAACCATCAAAGAAGTATTTGATCATGCTAAATCAGGCTTCAGACCACAAGCTATATTATCAGCAAGATTAAATATAATGTATTGCCCAATAATGCACGAAGAGGACATCCTGGAGACCGAGATACTGACTCCCATGGTTACAGACCCAAACAAGTATCCACAGATATACTTTCATAAACACACGTCCAAATTATCCAGTCATTGCATAAACTACATTCAGCTGAACACCTGTGTTGATTATCTTGTCAGGACTATACACATTAAACTGATTCTGTGAATTCAGATTGACTGATACAAGAGGCCTGCAAGTCAAAAACGGCATTGTCTAAAAAAGGATCAATCTGGATCAGACATTTTCCTTTTCAGCTATACTACACGAATTAAACTCTTCATTAAAAAACGTAATAATGATTTACAATACATTCTCCTATAAACAACAGAGCAACATGCAATTTTAAATAATGTGATTGTTTTACACCTTCTATTCTTCTTGATCCTAATGTGCAGTGCCCAATTGTATTCATAGGCCATTTCTAACACTGCAAAATCCCCCTGGAAATCAGGAGAGCACAGAGCATCACGCATGTCCTCAGAAATATGCATGTACTGTAGCCAGCCAACGTTATTTTCATTCTGCAGTCCGCCAGCTGAGCTTTGCAGTCATTTTGTCAATGGACTGCACCACATATGCGTCTGGCGCAGACAGACTACAGGTGTCCGAACAGGCGAGGGGAAGGGCATGTCGAGTTTACATTACATTCACTTTAAATCACACTGTTTTCATAAAATGCATCCCAGGTATAAATCAATGACAATCCATACCTGTACCTCTCCATGTCCAGCTTGTTCCCCACCAGGATGAGAACTGGTTTGGGCTGAATTCCCCTAGTGTGCAGTGTCACTGCATCCAGATACTGCTGGCAACCCTCGAAGCTCCGCCGGTTGTCAATACTGTAGACCACCAGGAAGGCTGTGGCCCAGGTCACATAGCGCCCACAGTTCACTGGCCCATCCTGGAATTATGGAGGGAAATGCAGAGATATTGAAGTAAATGACAGATATGGTAGAAGTACCTTGGTTAACTACTTAAGGAGTCCACTACACGTTTTTCCATCAGCCTGTGGATCCCCAGTCTCCATGAACTCCATTAATCCCCTGTGAAAAACCACCTGGGTCTTTAGTACAATGCGCTACCTTTACCTTTTTGTGTTGTGATATGACCATCATTTCATCTCCTTCTCCCTCCCCCTCTCTCCACACCCTCCCTCTCCCCCTCCCATCCCCACTGTCACTGTCCGCCGTAACCTCCGCTCCCTATCACCCTCTTCTCTTGCTCACAGAGTGACTGCCTCCCTCCCCACTCTTCAATCATTTTCCAAGCTCCCCACTAACTCTGCATCCTCCACCCTGACGTCATCTCTCTCCTCAGCACTCGACTCCCTATGCCCCTTCGTCCCTAGGCCAGCACGTTCATCCCCTCCCAGTCCATGGATGTCTGACATCCTGCGCACCTCCAGGGCCACCCTCCGCGCTGCTGAGAGGAAGTGGGCCAAATCCAGGGACCCATCTGACCTCTCAGCCTATCAGTCTCTCCTGAAAGAGTTCTCTTCTTCTGTCACTGCCGCTAAGGCAAAATTCTACCAAACCAAAATTCATAACTCCATTTCTAACCCTCGTCAACTTTTCTCTATTTTCTCTTCTCTCCTCAGCGTGCCACCTCCTCCACCCCAGTCTTCCTTCACTGCAGATGACTTTGCAGCATTCTTTGACGAAAAGATTGCAGACATCCGCACCTCCTTTGCCCCCTCTGCGTCCTCCGCCCCCTCTGCGTCCTCCGCCCCCTCTGCGTCCTCCGCCCCCTGTTTCTCCACATTTTCTCTCCTCTCAGACACTGAAGTCTCCCAGCTTCTGCTCACCCACCGCCCTACCACCTGCGCCCTCGACCCTATCCCCTCATCTCTCCTTCAAGCAATCACACCAGACATCCTCCCTTTTGTCGCCTCCCTCGTGAACTCATCCCTATCTTCTGGATGTTTCCCCTCATCCTTCAAGAAGGCCCACATCACCCCGCTGCTGAAGAAACCCACACTAGATCCTTCAGTCATTCAAAACTACCGCCCGGTATCTCTCCTCCCTTTCCTATCCAAAACACTCGAACGTGCTGCATCTAACCAGCTCTCTGCTTATTTCTCTGAGAACAACCTGCTTGATCCCCACCAGTCTGGCTTCAGGCCTGGCCACTCGACTGAGACTGCACTCCTCTCGGTCAGTGAGTCACTCCATGCCGCACGAGCAGCCTCCCTCTCCTCTGTCCTGATTCTCCTAGACCTCTCCGCTGCATTTGACACTGTGGACCACTCTACCCTCCTGTCCTCCCTGGCAGCAACAGGGATCCGCGGCACAGTCCTTGACTGGATTGAGTCCTACCTCTCTGACCGCTCCTTCCAGGTTGCCTGGGTGGGTAAGGTATCACCACCCCGTCCCCTCACCACCGGAGTTCCCCAGGGCTCAGTCCTTGGTCCCCTTCTCTTTTCCATGTACACCAGATCCCTTGGCCCTGTAATATCTGCCCATGGCTTGTCCTATCATTCCTATGCTGACGACACGCAACTCTTTCTCTCCTTCTCCCCATCGGACACACAGGTCCCCGCCCGCATCTCCGCTTGCCTGAGAGCTGGATGGACAATCACCACCTGAAGCTCAACCCGGGAAAGACGGAGCTAATCTTTATTCCTGCTCCAACCTCTCCCCTCCTCGACTTTTCCATTTCCTTAGGGGACACTGTAGTGACATCATCACCCTGCGCCAAGAATCTCGGAGTGATGATGGACAACAGGCTGTCCCTCTCCAAGAACATTGCAGCAGTAACCCGGGCATGCAGATTTTTCCTATACAACATCCGCAGAATCCGCCCCTTTCTCACCACCTACTCAACCCAGCTCCTGGTCCAAGCAATGGTTCTATCCCGCCTGGACTACTGCAACTCTCTTCTGGCTGGACTACCGGCATCTGCCACCAGACCCCTGCAGCTCATTCAGAATGCTGCGGCTCGTCTGGTCTTCAACCTCCCCAGACACTCCCACGTAACTCCCCTGCTCACTACCCTCCACTGGCTGCCTGTTATAGCTCGCATCAAATTCAAAACATTGGTTCTAGCATACCAGGCAGTCAAGGGATCAGCCCCAGCATACCTTCAAAAGATATTCAAACCCTACATGCCAGCCAGATCCCTCCGTTCTGCTACCTCAGGACGCCTAGCACCTCCCCCTCTTCGCACCTGCACTTCCAGAACACGTCTCCTCTCTGTTCTGGCCCCACGATGGTGGAATGACCTCCCTGTGGAGGTCAGAACAGCTGAGACTGTGACCCATTTCAAACGACGACTGAAGACCCACCTCTTCAGGCTGCACCTCTCCCCATCCCTTCCCCCCCTGTAAATGACTAAACTTAGGGTTGTAACTAGGCAGCTGTTTAATAGGTGACTTAGTTGATGCGCCAGTCTTAACGACTACTTGTATTTTTATTTATTTTTATTTTTCCATAGATTGTGTTGTTGCCGTTCTCGTTGTTAGTGTTAATCAGTTTAACCACCAGGGTCCAGGTTGAACTATGTGGTTGTTCCCTGTACTTGGACCGGTACTTCTCTCTAGGGGTTTCGTCATACTTGTTCCTGGTTATGGTTATACACTTTGTTGTACGTCGCTCTGGATAAGAGCGTCTGCCAAATGCCTGTAATGTAATGTAATGTAATGTAATGTAATGTGTTTGTAAAACTTGCCAGTCTGATCCCTACTCATACTAGACCAGTTCCATAAAATTGTCTGTGAATGGTTTCCACCCAACATTTGATGTCTTTTGCAGTACTTAGAACTTTTTTGAGGGATTTATAAGAACCTTAAAAAAAAATCGATAGTTGAAGGCATGGGTCCCAGACTGGGTCCTGGAGAGCCACAAGGTTTGCCGATTTCCATTGTAACTCAGCTCCTGATGTCCTGATTGCTGATTTTTAAGCAACCACAAAAACCAGCACAAATATTTGCATGTATTTCAAAGAGAAAGGTTTATAACTGTCAAACAGTGAAGTTACTGCAACAAAACTATTCAGCCTTTTTTCTAGATGATGACAGCATAGAGCATTTTTGTTCTTGCTTGCTTCAAAGCACTCATCACTTGGTTGAAATCTTTAGAACAAGTAAAACATCTGCAGTGAGTTCTGAGAGGGACAGGGACAAACCAGTGATGAAAATTAAGGACTGAAAACGTGTACCAACAGGAGGCACATCTCGAGAGAAAACCAGAATAAGCCATGAGTTTGTGCAGTCAAGGGTTGTTCTTTTTATCTTTTGTGTGCCTTAAAGGGATGGTTCATTCCTTTTTTTAAAAATACTGTTTTAGTTTTAGTGTGTTTTAGATTAGCATTGACAGTTTTTGTGTGCGATGAAGGATATTTTAGGTACTTGCAGACATTTCTGACCAAGAAGTTTCTGCTGACATTATAATGGCAGGTAAAAAAAGGGCATTTGGGGGTTTGTGATCAAATGTAAAAAATCAACTAATGAGTACTAGTTAATTTTATTATACAATGATGTTGTTTCCAGATGCTATACAGTTTACTAGAATAATTGCATAGTGTTTGTGTACAATTCTGAACCTAAAAATCAGTTTCATATCCTGCTGGTACTTCTTTACTTCTCAGTTCTTAAGCAGTGCAAGCTCCTCACTCCCGAAAACCAAAAAGCCCTGGTACTAATGTTGATATAGTTAGCTTTGCCACAATTTCCTTTAGCTCAGGTTGCAGGGTCCTACGAAACAAATCTACAATTTAACTTGATGCTTTAAAGAATAATTGGGCACTATATACATCTAGAACCTCAGGAGGCATAACTTCACTGTACAAGCTACTTTGAAGTTACTTGAAGTGTATTTTCTTGCAATAGATATGGATCCATGCCACTGTAATTCTGGCAGGTCATCAGAAACCTCTGTGTCTAAAATATCCTTCATCTCACACAAAAGCTGTCCAGGCCAATCTTAAACATTCAATAAAAATGAAATAATATCAACAAACGCCATAAAGTGAACTCTGCGTCCAATCTAACTTCATAGGAACAAAGCAAAAGATACTTCTTATAAAATTCAGGAGAGGGTGAGCAAAAGACATTTACTTGTGAACTTCAAAGTCTAACCATGTTTATATACCTACCTGGTCAGCTGTGTCCATAAGTTTCACAAGAACAGGCTGTTGATCCACAATCTCTTCCGAAGTATACGTATCTTCTAAAACACAGTTTTATTGTTTCATTAATGCAATGCATTTAAGTAGTTTCTTTCACTGTTATTTTATGTGCTATTTTATCATTCATTTACAGCTTAATTTAAAAAAAAATATCACAGAGCACTTTATTTACAACTTGCAGCTGGAACGTAGGCCTGATTATATCCCTTAAAGTCTTTGGACTGTATCCATGTTTCAGCTTTATTTGCATAATGAAAATAAATATTCATATCATGCATTAATAATAGATCCTACCATGCACCAATGTGTGTAATCACTGTGAATGCACACCAAAACAGACTTTTTTAGAAGATCCTTTTTAGTGAGAACATTTGTTTTGTACTACAGGAGCTGCCGCTGCCAAAATCAAAGCCAAATGCTACATTATGTAACCTGTTATGCTAGGTATTCAGAAAAAGATGAACTGTAATGTAAGAAAGTTCATTTAACTTTAAAATACAAACCAAATCTACATAAAAATGTTACTTAATGTATACTGTACAAAAATTGCTTTTTCATTAGAATAAAACTTACCTAGATTAGGGTCATATTCACTGATAAAGCGCTTAGTGAGAAACTTCACTGTAAGGGCTGCAGACGAAAGATTTCTTGATTAGGTTCAGACCATGCTTTATGCTCTTTTTACAGAATTCACAAGACGGGAAATAACGCGCGCACGCGCTCACACACAATTACAGTTTCTCAGTTGCCATGAACTAATTTTTACTATCGTACACTTTTATTTCTTGCTGTGTGAATTTCTGTCAGCCCAAAACAGTGACATGACAAGCAATTCGGACACAAAACTGCACTACCGTCCATGGCAGGAATTTCGCTTCGACAGAGCTTTGAACACATTTGGCATACGTTTTCAGAAATTTATTTTGAGAAACGTGTGAACCTTTATACACTGAAACACAATACACAAACTAGTAAATAAACTCTTACAAACTAAAATATGTATGACATATCTGTTGATCAGGTAGCCTACCTGACTTTCCCGAGCCAGTAATTCCTAAAAGAGCGATATTGCATTCAGCTTGTCCTCTGTCTGGCGCTGGGACAATATTGCAGGTCCGTATTTTCCCAAATTTTGAAGTCATCTGTGCTTACAAAATACAATGAAACATGATTTAAATTCGATGTGCAATAGAACGCACCGAACATATGATTGACAAACAGAAACACTGACCATTTGCAGTAAAATAAGCATTATTAACGTCTATTAACAGCCTGCGCGTTGTCTCAAAAATGTATCCGACGCGCGCTTTTGTTTTACCTTTCAATATTCTCCAGTTCACAGAAATGGTTAAAAGTAAAAGTTTTATTTTAAACGAAACGAACTCGATTGAATGCTGAACGACCTATATTGATATACTTTTGTCTTGAGGTATCTTGTTTCCCTGTTTCTGTCAGACGCGATGTCCAATTATTTTCCTTTTTGGCTTATCCATGTTTATCTATGTTTAAATCAATGACTATCGCGTCAGATAAGTTTTAAAGACAGTCCTGTCTTGTGAAATTCAGAAGCCATATTCCTCCGCAGCATGACTAGTCAAAGCTGGCGCCGAATGAAGGAATAAAAAGGCTAAGATTTACAGAGGAATGTGCATACGTATTTGATTGACTGCCAAATTCCTTGTAGGGAAACTGCGCAGTTCTTTCTAAATTAACAATGCAGAAATATACGGCATGGCCTGTCTCAGTAAACACAGACAATGTATAACCACCCTATTCAGAATATAGAATATGTGAAAATATATGTGTAAATATATCTCCACATGTCGAATATCTGCTTTGTAGTTTGCATATTGTTTGTGTTACAGTTGAAAGAATACATGTATTTTACAGATGAGGAAAGGGGTGTTTTAGGGTCCCATGCATGAGCACAATAAGTCTTCATTCCAGATTATACATGTATAAGTACCCTTAAAAATATGACTTGTTCAAAAATCACATGTGAACACCCAACATGTGAACTATAAAAATAATCCCACTTAAAATGTGAGCCAAAATCAGTAAGCATAGGTCATCAGTAAGTCAGTGACATGTGACAATGTGAAGATGCAAGAGATGTGACCTATTTTGACATGTGAAAATGTCCATTTCACATGTGGCATTTTCTTTTCACATGTGAATATTTTAACACATTGAATTCACATGTGAACTGGACATTTTCCCTTTTTTTTTTTGGATTTTTACATAAGGGTACATATACAGGAGTCTGAAGGCGGAGTCAAAGCATTAAGTTAAAGCTGAAACACATCATGCAAAGGCATGCTGACCCATGAATAAAACGATGAGGAGTCAGGGCACTGAATATTTCAGTTCCAGTGACATCACCCAAGTATATAGCTGCAAGCAGAACCAGACAGACAAAAAGTGTCCTTGGTGTGGGTGTGTATACATTAAGGAAGCCCAGAATACTGTAGTCTTACTCTAGGGTTTATGGGCGTCTCATGAGAGCATGGGATAGAGAATGAAATAGTGCTATCCCTGCAAATCAGTCAGCTAGTAGTGTGTTCGGTGCTTAAGGATCACTAGAGCGAATAAGGCTTCAGTCAGATTATTTCTGTCAGTGGAGACAAAAGGCTGGTCTAACCAACTCCCTCCTTTTTATAGAAAGAATGAAGACTTGCTCATAAGCTAAAACACTGAGTTAAGTCATTTTGATGGGCTGTTATACCGCAAAGGGGAGTTTAACCTTGCAGGGCAGAGCGTAATTAGCCATAGTGTCATTTATTCTGGGAGGGATTTAGTCATTGGAATGACCATGAACTTGTGGATTGCAGAATGAAAAGAAGCAGCAGCTGACATTATCTTTTATTTGAGGGAAAGCATGTTAGCTTGTCTCCTGAATAGACAGATGAGGTTGCTTGCAAATACAATTGAATGTTCCAGGGGGTGGTTCTCGTGTTACATGTGAGTTATTGGGATTGTACTGAAGTTGCAGTTGCATGTTCTCATTGTGCCTGGTGGAGTCAAGTCACACAAGTGTATATTTATGCAGCAGACTACTCACTGGGTTGACTGGAGAACATCTCTTGTAAGGCCAGTTTAATTGCAGATAAATGTAAGTCCAAGTATAAAGTGAGATACTGGCCATGGATGCATGTATCCAGAGGAAGTGAATCAGAATGTGTAGAGATCATTATCCAGGAGCTGATTGTGAATAAGTTGATTGTGATTGTAAACTGGGAAAGTAAAACAACAGAGTAGAAGTCTCCCTGCAGTCTTAGGTTTGTTGTTTTATGGAATGGTCTCAGGTGACAACAAGGGTAAACAAGAATGCTGTTGTGGGACCAAAGGGCTCCAACATAAAAATAAATAAAAAAACATGAAATGTGTGGCCCAGCCGTGGCACAGATTATTTAAACCTACACTATTCTGTCAGAGATTGGATTTCAGAACTATACAGCTGCACAAACTAAACTGTCTTACAAGAACATTCAAATTAAATTTGTCATCTACTCTTGGTCATTGAACTCTGTTCTGCTGAATTGACATCTGGCTGTAGCCAGGAATAAATGGCTGCAAATCATCATAATTATTGTTTGGCATTGTAACAGGGGTCTATTTGACCTCTCATCAGCCCACTCTGTCAGCTAGTCATAGTGTATTGGAGTTCTGTCACAAGCCCTGCTGCTATCTATAGCCAGTGCTATTCTTATAGCTGCGAACAGCAACGCAAACAGTAGATGCCCAGTGGAGTGAATCTGCATTAGTCAGAGCAGACAGTTTCTCAGGTTTCTCAGTTATCTGACCGAAAGAGCACAATGTAAACTGATTTTATCTCCTGGTTTCGTACTCTGATAAATTCTAGTGGTATGTCATTTTACTTTCCAATAATTGAGATGAAAAAATAATGCTTGATGGGGCAGAGCAGGTGTTCGGAGGGCGAATCGGAGGAGCCTGATCGCAAACCAGGGCTGGATCCAGAGATGGAAAACCAGAAAGTGAGAGTGGGGGAGAGTGTTTTCTCGGTCGACAGGGCTCTGCTGACAAGGAACTGTGAGTACTTCCGAGCTCTTTTCCAATCGGGAATGAGAGAATGCCAACAGGAGGAAATTCATGTAAAGGGCCTGCGTGCCCGTGGGTTCCTGGTCACCCTCAGCGTCCTCAATGGTGAGCGACCCATTCTGAATGGTGAAGAAATCATTGAGGCCATAGAATGCGCTGCATTTCTTCAGGTGGATGCTCTTACAAAGCATCTTATAAATATAATTCATTCTGATAACTGCTTGCTCATGTACCACACAGCGGCCACCTATGGCCTGTGGGAGCTTTACCACAGTGCTGCTCTGTTCATCCGAGACATGTACCGTGATCTGGAAGAAGATGCAAGATGTTTGCCTGATGAACTATTACAGTATGTGGAATCTCTGGTCCCCAGTACGTATGTGACAGTTGGAACACACTCTCCAACTATCAAATTGTTACAAGACTTCCAAAGGACGGTTTGTTACTTGGATGAAGATGAGAAGGAGTGGAAAGTTTTGACTGATTTACCGGTTGATGCTAGCACGACCATGGCTGGGGTGACGGTCCTTAACAACAAATTATACATTGTTGGAGGTGTCCGTGATGTGACCAATCAAGTGGTGGAACCCTGCTTCTGCTACGACCCTGTGATTGACACCTGGAGCACTTTTGTGAGCCCCCAGCAGCTACGATATAACTTTACATTGGTGGGACATGAGGATTACCTTTATGCCATTGGTGGAGAATACGAGAGAACCACCATGTCATCGGTGGAAAGGTACAAACTCTCGACTTGCACCTGGTCCTTTGTGTCTCATCTACCTCGGCCAGCGGCCGGTGCGGCATGCACCAAGGCCATGAGCAGGATATTTGTGTGTCTGTGGAGGCCAATGGACACCACGGATATTTACGAGTATGTTCCTTCTGAAGACAGATGGGTGCACATCACGGCATTGATACGCCAGCACAGCTACGGTCACTGCATGGTGGCACATAGGGACAACCTATACGTAATGCGAAACGGACCCTGCGACGACTTCCTGAGATGCATGATGGACTGCTACAACCTCACCACGGGGCAGTGGACAGCCATGCCCGGCCTGTATGAAAACAGCGAAGGTGCTCTCTTTACTGCTGTCGTGAGAGGCGACTCTGTGTTCACCGTTAAACGCAAGATGACGCTGGAGTATACAATTGAGGACAAGAAAAAATGGAAACCAAAGAAAGAGATGAATGGCTTTCCCAGAATTGGCTCCATGTGGACATTTTTACTGAGGCTGCCGAAGATGGGCAAACTGCCACGGGGTCAAGGAGTCCTGAATGGGTATGAGCAGAATTTAGAGAACAATGTGTATCACCAAAAATCACCCCCTTCACAATGTACTGATTGATATTGGAAATAATTGATATCATGACTTCATAAGATGGTATAAATATTAAACAAAAGGAAAAAATTTTTTGCTGTCTAGATCCTTTGCATCAGATGAGCTTTGATTGTTTGTGTCACGCCACTGAAAATTGCTGGTCATAAATTAGTGACAGAGCCAAAGCTGAGACTTGAATCCTGCAACAAATTCGAAGTCCTCAAGTTTTGCCCCTTTAAATGAGTGAGGTCCCACAATAACATTACATCTGTATCAGACTGCTTGAGAACACTCATGTTTCCGCTTATTTACTTTATTCATATTCGGATAGCACTGCAATCACTTCCCAGAACACTTTAGAATGAATCCATACAAGGCCTTTTTCCTAAAAACTACCATACCCATGATCCATTAATGACAGGAATTTTAGATTACATCTTGCTTTTCGGGAACTGTCCCCTGGGAGTTCAAGGGTATGCTAAATAAACAATAAACGTTTTTTCCACTGTTGTTAGATAAAACTGGTAGATTGTGCAAGAAAATGTATGCAGTGGACATTTTTTTATTGTCATCAAAGAAATTACATCCGTGCAGCCTTGTTCCAAGAAAAACAAATAAATAAATAAATAAAATGAAGGGCTCTGATACCTAGTGTTATTATTCTTTTCAGAGCCAGATGACTTGCCAGTAGTCAAGATTTAATGTACAGTGTTCTGGAGGTGTGAAATTGTGAAGGGTTTTAACACACTTGTTTTTTAACCAGCCGCATTGAAAATTAAAACATTCCTATGCAATATTAAAGCTCCATTTTTCTTAACACTGCGCATAATATGTGACAAGTTCAAAAAAATGAAATGAATACAATACAGATTTTTCCCACTCACTTGATAACTACAATTATAACTACACTTATTAAAAATCCATGCTTCTAAGGAGTGAAGTGCCTGCTCTTTTTTGGTCTGTATTTAGTCATAATGAGGTCATAAAAGAAAAGCCATTTTAGCTCAACATACCCTTTTATGCATACCTAGTCAATCAACAGAAGATACAAATCTTTAATACACACCTTGTCAGCCTACTGCTGATATCTTTTGTAGTTTTGATAATAAACTCACAGAACTTGATTGTTTTGTTTCCCAGTGCATGCTCACATTTCCAGTAATGACAGCAAATGTCTGGAAGGAAACCCATAGTCTTATCAACAGATTCATATTGGGTTTCACATGCTAGAAAAATGTAAGAAAAACAAAATACAGTGATTCAGAATCAAAATTTCTGAAAATTATTTTTAATATTTTATTTGATTTCTTTTTGTGACATTTTTACAACCTCTACATTCAAATTCTCTTGATGCAACTGTATTGTTGTATATATACCAATGTAAAATCCAATATAAAAAGAGTTGTGATCCCGTTTGAAATATAAGATCACATACAATGTTTTGAAATCATCAGCAATTTGAAAATATGCAGTATAAATATAATATAGTTGCATTAATTTAGCAAATACATTGTAAAATCAAGACATTTTATATAGCCTACCCAGAAATAATATTTAGAGCATCATCTACACCAAATACTCATGAGAAAAAGACCAGCTGGCAGCTATTATTTGAGCTATTATTATTAATTCCAGGCATGGTGTCGTAGAAGATGAGCATTGGGATCATTGGAATATATAACAGGCCTGCCTCTACATGGGGTCAAATTTCAGGTGGATGATTAACACTTTTGGCATTACACTTTGCACCTCATTGGTTGGTGTGGGCACAAGGAGCAATGCAGAGAGATTAATTATATTAACCGACACTATATACTCTTACCACCACCTCTCTCAGTTTCTCAGTTGTGCTATGTTCATACACAACTGTTGGTACATTTAAAAAGTCACATTGTAAACTCAGCACACATATGGCCTGCATGCCCCTTATGGGTAATGCTACAGGAAAAAAACATTCCTTGGACTTCTGTGTTATTACAATAATATATCTGTTATTCAAAGTGCAAAGTGAACAAATAAATATAAAACATAGATACAATTATTATTATTATTATTATTAGTCATAGTAGTAGTAACAACAACAACAACAATAATAATAATAGTACATTTCTCAAGACAAATCTTTAGACAGCCATTTTTTTCATGAAAAACCAATATGCCAATGAGCTGATGCTTAAGCTTTTCTTATAAAGCACCTGTCCATCATAATTGTTCACAGATACATTTATTGTTTTATAGATATGTGACATCTTTAACATGTGCAATGTATAATGCACAAATCAGCTTAATCCATTGCCCAGAGGGGGTGACCAATCCACACTCATCGTGAGACAGACTGGACTTCCTGTCTCAGGATGCCACACGTGTCATCAGCTCCTCCAGGGCTCTCTCACAGTGGTTCTCATGCACCAGCAGCACCTCTTTGATGGCATTCTGCTGGAAGCCCATCTCATTAAACTGAGCCAAAAGGTGCAAGAATTCTGCAGCCTAGAAAAAAGAGTCGGGGGGGGGGGGGGGGGAACTCAGTTAAACTTGCTCTAAAAGGATTTAATGATTTAAGGGTTATTCAATTGCCTATTTTTCAGTGTTTACAAAGCCACATCCTTTGAAGGGTGTTAAAGATGACAATATTCAAGTTGTACTGCGTGCAGTCCCACAAAAACAAAGGCCTGAATTATTAAACATTAAGATTAAGAAACTGTCAATCATTGAAATTGCCAATGAGACAATATCGAATAAAATTTAATCATGCAAATTCAGCTTAGGAGATAGAGGCAGGGCCATGCTGGGATATAGCACACTAGTTGCAGACCATAGAGTGCAAACATACATGTAAAAAGGTATTTTGTTTTCTTTGTATCATCGTCATTATTTCTTATGGTCATTGAAATAGCTCTGCACTGCGACTTCACAGGACACTCACCTTGGTCTCGCAATTGTGGAACATCTCCAACGCCTCCTCCACTTGGACTGAATCATAGCCAAGCTTACACAGCCGATCGCACGTCACCAGGTAGCTCAGGATCTGTGGACAGCAGAGATGAAAAGAAGCATCAAAACCAATGAAGACGGGAGAACCCATGGCCAATTCCACACCACTGTGAGAAATTCCACCAATGACATTAAGAGCCCCGCCCTCCCCTCCATTTATGGATTCAGAGTCCCTTGCTCACTATCGAGGATTCATAGCAGATCTCATTGCTACAGGTGAAAAAAAACTGATTTCACATATCAGAGTGGTTAAGAAAAATTAAAAGTAAAGCCATGTCTTATTTTCGTCCTGCCACTGACTGAGTGAAACAGAATATGTGTGAGAGCTGTGGGATGTCAGTCTTTGCCGATTGGGGCACTAATTAACCAGGTCAGGGGGCTCAGCCTTGTTAGTGAAGCCCTGAGCATCCATGCCAGCTGCTTTCTCTCTTCTACATTTTACAGCCAAGTGCAAGCAAAGCCTTAAAGGTTCTCAGACACAGACCACCTACCAGTACGTGGCACTGAAAATGTGCTATCACACAGGCTAGAGTCATGAAAACTTATGTTAAATATTCAAACAATGGTAAATGGTTTACTTCTCAAATGTAATGCAGGAAAAAATGTTCCTTTCCCTCCTGATCATGTTATAATTGTACATACAAATTCAGAAGACAAAACAGCAACTGGCTTTGACTCTTTTGAGCAGGCTCTCTAATTAGATAAAAATTTTATGGATTGATGAGAGAAGCCTTCTAAACAATAGACAGCAGGCCGAGAGTCCAGCAGAGGCCTGTATGTGCCTCCACCACTGGTCTTCCTGAGTACAGCTCACAGCTAGGGTTAACTAGGTTTAACCACATGACCCCGCCGTACAACCACAGCTCCTCCCCGCAGGCTATGCAGACTGCCTAGTGACTCACTTGTACTCCTGGGAACTGCTGTGAGACACTAAGAATAATATAATAAATTCCAGATTGTGGAAACTTTAGTGTCTATTTTTTGGTATCTATTTTTTATTACCATGGTTTCAATTTCACAGGCAACCAACATCTTTTGGGAGATAAAACCAGATGTTCTCTCAGTAAAATGAGAATTAATAGAATGTTTAATAGTAAGGTTAGTGCTGGGGAGGGGGCTTTTGAGCAATATTTGGCAACAGATATGTAACATTACATTTCATATTTATATGCACTAATGGCTTAAAAGATCTTTCCAAAAACAGTAAGTATTAAGTAATATTAAGAATGAAGTTTTCCAGGGGAGACAGTTTCTCGGTCATTTCATGCATTGTTAATACAGTTTGAGGAAGACATTTTTATTCGACGTCAGCACTTGCATAAAATGACACCTCTCAGGGAGCTTGCAGGCGAAGACAATACTGCTTTCACTGACGTGTGCACTGTATTTGCAAACTAGTCAAGAAGGACCTGCAGCTGAAACCCTTGAGAGAGCCTCCAGTTTTCGGTTACGTGGTCAGACCTGCTCTGGGCTCTGCCGGCCGGTCTTCTGCAGGGCGATGATGGCGGTGCGCAGCGGGTAGCCCTTCTTCGTAACGGCTTCCAGCAGCTCCTGCTCCTCTTGGCTCAGGGCCGACAGCAGCTCCACCGAGGAGTCCGGGGCGGATGTGTGGGAGCCAAGGGGATGAGGCGCCGAGGGAGGGGGTGGCAGGCAGGAGTATGGGCTAAGAGACTGCAGAGAGCCCACAGCACAGGGTCACAACCCCATGAATGAGAGGGGACTGAACTACAACTAAACTACACTGAGTGCGCCTTATGTGACCAGGCCTATGTTTGACTCAATCTGGCTTCCTCATTGAGTAACTGGCAGCAGAATTTATTGCTTTAAAGCCAGCAAACAATGCTCAGTTATATTTGCCATGCGACACCATCAAGCATATAACCTTGACATGCTATTCCGCTGAGATGCACATTTGCGGGGCAGTATTACCCACTAATCCCAACGAACTTGTAACAACTTGGGAGTATTCCAGGAAAAGACTTTACACTAGCTATTCTTAGAGGGTACATCTTTAGAAACATTTGAGAAATGTGGCATGAAAAAGTGAACATAGCTTACACAGTCATTATCTCTCCTAACCAACATCTTCAACTAGTTATAACTGGTTTCCTCTGTGAATTAAAAGAAGACTGATATTCTCCCAGAAGCAGTATGCCAGCAATCTGGGGTACGGTTCAGTCTGAACATAAAAAGGTTGTGAGAGTTCCATGAGGCATTAGAATAGTAACAGTGCTTTGTCCACTGATTTAAATGCCTCCTGTCTTTTTTAAGCTTTGGTAAGTCATAGCTGCTTATAGTAAGGTCACACGTGGCTGGACAAATGTCTGTGTTCAGCAATGGATTAAACACACCCTGGAAAGTTAATTAGGCTGAATTGCTGTCAACTGTACATTGGGAATATCTTTATCACAGCCTTTTCCGACATTCACAATATTTAATAAAAATTTGTGGAATGATAGAAATCAGAGTTTGCAAATAAACACCTCTATGGTGATATTCTTAATCAAATATATTTTTGAGAAAAACATTATTACTCACAGTTTCAGGTACATATACATGCAGGACCTTATGGATTTTTGTGCCATTTTAATATCAGCATTGTAAATTATCCTCCTCTGACTTCTACCAGAGGAGAAATAATAAAGGCATACTATGCAGGATTTTCTTGAAAATATTAGAAAATAACTATGCTATGGCATATCTGTGATGCACTGGCAATCTCTGTCTGTGCACAATTTCGCTAAATGTTTGCACCTTGACCTGTATTTGTTATTCTACAATGTGTTCAGGATGTTTCTGGGTGTGGCACTCTTACCGGTGTGGTGGGCTTGTGGCTCTTGATGGAGGGGATGTGTCCGGCGGTGGCAGGCCTGGGCTGTAAGTGGCAGGGGGGCGATGAAGATGGCGGCTGGGGGCTGAGGGAGTGCTGGCGGCTTGAGCGGGACAGCGAATGCAGCCTCCTTGTCGGGCGCCTCTGGCCTTGGCGCTGGGGGCTGCTCGTCCTGGGCCTTTCCAGTGAGTTTTTGCGAAATTCGTGGAAGGAGGAAGAGGAGCTTTTCCTCAGGTGGGCCACGTTTCGCGGGGATGGAGGGTTCAGGTTTCGAGAGGAAGGCCCCAGGTCTTTGAGGCCGTGGAACTGGCGTCTGAGTGCAGAGCTGGGCGGCCGCTCTGCGTCTTCATGGATGGTCGATTTGTCCTCCTCAGTGGACGAGCCCTCGTCATCCTCGGAGTAGCCTTCGTCCCCCTCCGAGTCTGAAATGAGGAACTTGACCCTGGGGTGCATGTAGCGCAGGTCTGCGGCGTTGAGGCTGCGGCTCCTCTGGCGGAGCGTGGGCTCCCAGAGGTCGCTGCTCCTGCGTCTGGCCAGCCGGCTCTCCTGGGGACTGCTGAACATCAGCCAGTATGGGGGACAGGACGCCACCACTTCAGAGCGGGAGTGAGGCAGTTGCATTTGTGGAGCGCTGGGGTAACTCCTCTGTAGTCCTCTCAGCACCCATTTCTCAATGCTGAACTCATACTGCCAAACACAAAAGAGAAAAGTCACGAAGGTGGACGGCAGTGGCAGCTCCATGGTGGTCAATGCATTAGACCTGGAGAACCTTGTCTCGGATGCAACAGTCTGCTGGTTTTCATCATTATGCTCGTTCTCATTGCAATTCAGTGCTTAACTGAACAGATAAAACAGTTGATTACAATGAATTCACCTCACATAGTTTCTTTGATCTGAACCGTTTGCTGATTTTAAGGTGGAAATATAAACTAGAAAGCCCTGTTGCACTACAGGTCTATTGTTGGCAAGCCTTGCATTAAGAATTTTTTTAATGAAAGGTTCAAAAATCATCAGGCACAAAAGAATAGCTCTTGAACAAGATCTATCACCGAGCTATTTGGAACCTTCTCACAAACAATAAGGCCCTGTGTGATGTTCTGTCAGCTGTAATAATGGGCTCAGGACTTTTGCTATGTCCTGCCAGAATCATTGCTGTAAAGTTTGCACATTTGTTCTTTTCTCCTTGGAGAAAAATTGAGTGAGCAACAAAACCCTCAAGGTGCACAAATCTGGCTTTTAAACTGTTCTTATAATCTCACCATTTTCACTCCTTACATTTCCCTTAAAGCATGCAAAAAAGCAGTGGGGGCAAACAGTTTATTATTTTTGGACTGGTAGAGAACTGGTAGAGTTCTAATCGTTTAGCTCAAACCAGAAGAGCAAAAACCTGTAATAGAATCTCAACATATTTCCAAATAAGGCCTTTAGAAGCACTGAAGTCCATCATGAATTATAACAATGGATCCAAAGTGAAATTAATGATGAATTGATGGGAAATGTTACAGAACTTTGTTTGCTCTTATCAACAAACAAAAACATTAAAAGAGGTGGACTGGCTTTGCAATCCATTTGGAACAGATCTGCAATGCTATCTAACATCAGCACAGAACCTCCAGCTGCAGACTATTTAAGGAGAGGGCAGTGCCCGAGTATTGCTCAGAACTCAGTGATCTAGAAAAAGCACGACTGTTATAACATGTTTAAAGATATCACCCAAGCAACAGTTCCAGCAACTGCCCAACCTTGTACCAAAGTAATTACTATGTGATTTTAAGAGGGTGGTTTGATGCACTGAATTCATATTAAATATCTACAACCCAATTCTTCAGACACTGGAAGATAAGTACTTGGTTGTTTGGCTATCATTACAAAAGAAAGAGAGTGAGACCCTGGGAGATTTCCTAAAGCACGTAACACTAACATAAGGCTTGCCAGTGATATAATCCCAGAAGAACGGCACAAGATTCAATGCCACTGCCAAGGCTACAATAATGTTGTAGCTCAAGTCCTGTCATCTCAACCAAACTGAACAAACACAGAGCACTGTGCATGTGTGTGTGTGAGAGAGAGAGAGAGAGAGAGAGAGAGAGCGAGAGAGAGAGAGAGAGAGAGACAGAGAGAGAGAGAGAGAGAGAGAGCTGAAAGCAGGGTTCAGACCTCCGTCTCCCGCAGTATCTGAAGGTAGTCGGGTAAGCAGAGCTCTGGCGCAGTGACAAGCTCCACCTCCTCCAGAGTCCCCTCCAGAGACCCCATGGGGACCTTGAAGGAAACTTCATCGAGGCAGTTCATTTTTATCCCTGGGAGAAAACATCCACATTCACACGTGACGTCAAATGGAAAAGATGGAAAGCTAGCTGGGTAGCTCTTCCCACAGAACCACACCTTGTGTTTTTCTGCTTAGGATGTTCAAGCTTACGAGGAAAAACTGTCTGACTCTATTCTTGATTCACCTAAGAGAAGCAAACTGGCTGCCTTTCCTTGCTACATTTGCTTACCTTATTACACAATGTTTGATGCCTCTAAGTGGATTATGGATTACAGCGGTCTTCTAAATGGCCAGCCCTCTGCCACCACCTAATGCTATGCAGTGATTGGTTGCAAGGCACCCAACACATGCTTGGACCCCCAAGCACGTGCCATCAACAGAAAAAACATTACACCAGATAAAACCTGTGAAGGCTGATTGAAGGTCTACTGATTTTGAGTCTCTACCACTAGAGTTTCAATCTGAAAATACTCTATTGAAGCATATAATCAATTGTTTCCTTACACAAAGTTGTGAAATTTTCATGAGAACTAAAATCGAGCAGTCAGTTTAACATTCTATAATCTTTCAGCAAATCTAATAACATTCCACTCCTGAAAGTCCTCTCAAATCATACATTTATTAAGATCAAGACTCCAACTGTCTGTGGCATACATGAAACCATTCAGTAAATGTTCATTATTTCACAGCAATACTTCATAGTACAAGTGTACTTATAAATTTTCGCTGCATTACTCTCAGTTGATGCAATGCATTTTTTGGTTTAAAGATTAGACAAGGGGTGTGAAGAATAGTTTTCAGTCAGGAATGCTGTGGCGCTTATTTAAACATTCTGCAGTTACCTTAATAAAGATTCTACATCATTCAGCAAAAGACAAATTGGGAAAGTTCAAAAAGCAACCTTCAGTCATGTTTCTTAAAGAATTTGCAAGTAATGGAGCCAATTTTGATTGATATCAAATCTGAATGAAATTCTGTACTTTTTGATGCCTTAGGGGAAAAAGCCAACCTGCACATTCTATTTAATACCTATTAAAAGTTGAACGCACGAGAAGCAGAAATGCCTTTTTAAACTTACGGATGACTAAACTTTCTAACTGGACATCACATCCCACCCCTTCAGCAAAAGTAAAATATTTTCTCTCTGCTGTAAAAATATAGATCAGTCTAACTCTTGAATGCAACCAGATGGGGCATTCTATTTGATAGTATTTTGCAATTTATAGAGTCAGATTTATCAACGTATTTTAATTTACAAATATGTATTTTAATTGACAAGTCTATTGAATATTTCATCAACTCACCACTTTAGAGAAGCTGTCCAGAGCAGGTGTCTCCTTGATGATTGTGTTCCCACAGACCTTCAATGATGCAATATGATGATCACAGCCAAAACCTTGTGGGCTAAATATGGAGACTTTCCATAAGCATACTCCTGCCCAGAGCTGCCATGGAAACAGGAAATCTGTTTACCCTGTATTTAATGAATGCGTGTATTCTGCCCAGGTCTAATGTGGTGTAAGTTGGAGGAAGTTCATTGGTTGTTCAGAATAGGTAGCACTCCTGAATTCAGGAATTACATTCGCTAATTCCCTCTGAACCTTTAATCCACTGACATAACCCCAGTCAGCCCATCTGTTTACTGGAGACAATGCATGGAGAGAGGTGAACCCTTTTGATTGGATCTATAACAAAACAAGGCAGTCCCATGTTTGAAAATGGATTTCTTATTTCTTATTCATTCATTAAAAAAGGGTCGAATCACAGATAACATTTCTTCTAAAAATATTTTATTCATGAAATCACACATGGAAGGAAATCTGTCTCATTGCTTTTGGAATGAAAACAAACTTGATGAAACAGATAGCCCATATCCCTGGAGAAAATCAAGGCTCTCTCACCAATGTGGTTTCCTGGGGGGAAACTGGGACACTGACCCATGCCCTCAATCCAGAACACTGTTCCACCAAGAGGCATTACATATCATTTACCCACAATTCTCAAAGTTCTCAAGGTATTTGGTTGAGGATGGTAAAACTTGTTGATTTCAGAAACACATTGATAACAGCCCTACAGCTTGTGCAATAGAGTGAATGTGTGTGGGTGTGTCCAGCAGCCTATATGTAAGGGACCGCTACTTTTCCAGGGCCGAGGCCCAAGTCTCATCTGAGGGGGGCTCAGGAAGGACCCAGGCCTGAGGGATGAAGCTCCCGTCAGGGTGATCTGCAGGCACCAGGTAGGCATCCCACTCTCTCCTGAGGGTGAACAAAAATATACACTTTTAAATTTTCAATTCCACCTACAAAAACATCACCAATATTAATATTACATTCTGTCTTCAACAGTTAAATAACAGAATAAATCATACAGAAGTTTATCATGTGCCCAATGGTGAGAACCAACCGAAAAACTCTTCAAGGACAGAAATTACATAACTGAACAACAATTAAAAAATTAAAAAAAGAAAAAAAAAAAACATAGGACAAATAAAATGTGACCACCCACAAAAAGGCTTGCAGAAACACATCCTTACCTTATCTGAATCAGGGCATGTAAAGAATGCTCTGCCTGTGTGTAGCACTGTTTGAAGGGCTGGAGAGGGTGATCTGGGTGCATTTCCGCTGAAAAATAGAGGAGAATGTTGGGATTTTGAGCGCCAATGGAATTATCACCATTTCTCCACATTTACACATTGGGCGGACACACTGTCGCCTCACAGCAAGAAGGTTGTGGGTTCGAATCTCGGCTTGGGGCTTTTCTGTACGGAGTTTGCATGTTCTCCCCGTGTTCGCGTGGGTTTACTCCGGGTACTCCGGTTTCTTCTCACGCTCAAAGACATGCATGTTAGGCGCACTCCTGCAGTTACCCTTGACCAAGGCACTGGCCTCAGAAGTGGAGTTGGTCCCCGGGCACTGCACTGTGGCTGCCCACTGCTCCTAAGTAACTAGGATGGGTCAAAATGCAGAGAACAAATTACGCCACAGGGTTCAATAAAGTATATCTATCTTATCTATCTATCTTACATATTGGCTCTTCTATCCCCTTAAGAAAATAAAGTGTTATCCCCATTTCTCTTTTTTTCCTGAAATTGGAATATCCATTCATAATTGTCCATCCATCTCTGTAATACCCTCCATTAATACATGGGCAGGGGCAGCACAGTAGTACATGCATCATCCAAAATGTCTGCAGCCAACTGCAAAGCAGGGGACTGCAGAACTGACAGGGGCATTCAGACAGCAGGCACCTCACTGACCAGAGGGGTCACTGTTGTGTGCTGAGACAGGGCATCTCCTGCTGACTGAAACCCACCCTTGCTCCTCCCTCCGTAGTGTGAGGGACAATCTAGAGCAGGGGTCCTCAATCTTATCCAGAAAGGGCCGGTGTGGGTGCAGGCTTTTTTTCCAACTGGGCAGTTACACACCTGATTCTACTAATTAAGGTGCTTAGCAAAGATTCCAAGGAGTTGATTAGTAGAATCAGGTGTGCTGCTGCTTGGTTGGAACAAAAGCCTGCACCCACACCGGCCTTTTCTGTATAAGATTGAGGACCCCTGATCTAGAGCTGCAGCGGTTGATTATTTCATCATCAATTACACTAGCAATTTTCTTTTTTGGGGTAATTAAATAGTCTATAAAAACATTCAGTCTTTTGACAATCTTGAACAATTTATTGACACAATCAAGAATCTGAACAAAACTCATTGTACCAGTCACACGTTTCAGTCTCACAAAAAACTGATTGCTTTTCATTATGAAGTAAATTCTGTTAGATGCCCACACACCTCCAAAACATTCAGTTATTTTCAGAAAACGTAATTTTTCCGCAACAGCCATGCAATTCCAATCAATTCCCTGTGGCGATTAGCAGCACTCGTTCATTGACGGATGCTTTGGGAAAATAGATTATTTGTTTGTAATCGATTAGTCAGATTCACTGCTGCAGCCCTAGACCAATCTGACTGCTGTTCATCTTGTTGTGTATACCTCTGGGTATTACTGCTGTTATTATATTACCTGTGCTAAGTATTTTATGTACTTTGCTAATGTTTTATAGGCCCATTACCACAGGAACTGACAAAAGAAAAAGTAACTTTACTTTGATGCGATTTGAATAATGAACTCTCGGCCACAATTCCTGGCACGATCAGGAATGAGTTCACACAATTGGCAGTGACGGCACAGTGCTTCAGCTGGATGTTCCTCCTCAGAGACATATTTCATCTCAAAATGTCTGTATAACTACCTCCAAAGAGCATGGTCTCCACCTCCCATTTTTTCTGTAGGAACTTCTCCCTCTCCTTCTTCTGCCGTTTCTCCTGCTCCTTTTTGCGCTCCTCCTCTTGTTCCCCCTCCAGCATGACCCTGAGGGCCTTCTCCTCCGCGTCGTACACGGTGGTGCGTTTCCGTATCAGCTTTCTGAGCCGTTCCACATGGCCTTCAAACACCTCGTCCGCCTCTTTCTCAGGGAAGATTCCTATAAAGAAAACAATACAACGAAGCTTACCATGAGAGGAAAATCCCATATTCCATACCGTACACAGGAGTGAGTTCTTTTCTGCCTTGTTACTTGGTGTAAACATTGCCGATTAACACAATAAACACTTTTATTTAAAAAATCAGACATTTTATTTTTCATATTCACATCCATTGAAGAGCAGTTTCATCCACCATTTGCATAATGCTTCAATTCTACTACCAATGAAATATTTGTTTACTATTAAATGACTCCTGTTTGTGTCAGCTGACACATAATACAGTTGACTGCAATGCATCCATCACTTGAGATTGTACGGGGATTAGAGAAATGCTGAGGTAATGGGAAACGGCAAAGAGCTTGTACCCATCTCCACAGATTACATATGTGCTGAGCTAATCGGAACATCCAGTGTCTTATGTCTGCCATATGATCTAACATCACGCCATTGCTTAATTTAAACATCATCCATTTCAGCAGTAAAAAAAAAAAACTTCTGACAAGTTGCACCAATGCCATTTGAGTTATTGTTTAATGTAACAAAATTTTTTGTTTTTTGGGGCGACATAGCTCAGGAAGTAAGACCGATTGTCTGGCAGTCGGAGGGTTGCCGGTTCAAACCCCGCCCTGGGCATGTCGAAGTGTCCTTGAGCAAGGCACCTAACCCCCAACTGCTCTGGCGAATGAGAGGCATCAATTGTAAAGCGCTTTGGATAAAAGCGTTATATAAATGCAGTCCATTTACCATTTTTATTTTTTTTATTTGTTTTAAATGTGTCATAACCATTGTTAGTCAGAAATGTGACCGCATTCAAATTCAGCATTCATTTCTTATTCAATGGCCACAGTCATATGTAATGCATTAACCCCCCCCCATCCCCCCCCCCCCCACCCCCAATTTGGAATGCGCAATCATGCTCCCGCTGCAAAACTCACTGCGATCTCCAATGTCAATTCATGAGAGCACAGACATGCATGCAGACGAACTCATCGACACGGAGCCAATCATGTGCCACCCTACGCGGCTGTGACACTGTCCGCATTCAATGTTGGAACAGAATGTCCTTAACAGGATGAGCCACCCAGTAGCCCCATGGACACATTTCGCACATGCCATTTAGAGTGACATGCGCTGAAAAGTGAAAGACTCCGTTTTTACCTTTTCGACCAGCTGCCTCCTTTCTCAGCTTTCGTAGTTTCTCCAAGGAGCGTAGAATGTCCAGCATTCTCTTGGCATCGGCCTGTTTTTTCCTCACCTCAGACAGCACACTATCGGCAGCCATTTTCAGCTCCAGCTCCTGTTATAAAATAAATTAACTGAATAATAATATAGCATTGCATATTTCCTTAGCAGACACTACCCACGGTAGTGGACAAACTTTATATTTCCCAAATCCATAAGATACAAACTGAAAATCCCAGAAGGTAAGAAGTCAAGCGATATGTGCATATAAAATTCATATGGTAGCCCTACAACAATGCAGTTTCTAGGAGCAAAAGTAGTCAATCTTACAAGAATATGCTAAAGAATTTAATAACTGTAACTGTGTTGACAGGTTGCCCCCTACTGGTAAGAAATTGTAAAATATGTTTCTACATACAGGTCATTGGTTGGGGGAGGTCGCATTTTTGAATGATTAAATTATAGACAGACAAGTGAAATCAGTGGGGACACTGAAGATGGAAAATGAAAGGTTCAAAAGTCCTCGCCGGACGGGATTAGTGTTGCCGGACAAGTTTTTTTTTTTTAAATCACTGCACGTCAGTGATTTCAATGGTCTGACACACATTCCTGCCTAGCATGAAAAAAAACCCAACAACACACATGTAACTTTATACAATTAAAAGAAAACACGTTTTTTTAACATTTAAAATATGCATGAAAAACATAAGAGCAACTCTTTCTCAGGTGGCTGAGAATGTCAATGCAGGACATGACCAGACTGCATCAGCAAGAACATAGTGGGGGATATTATAGTGGGGTTGCAGTGCATAAAACCTTCATTACAAAGACGAATGCACATCTGAGAGTTCAGTGGTGCAAAAATCATAGGTACTGGTCTATAGAGATGTGAAAAAAAAAGTGATTTGGTCAGATGAGTCATCCTTCACCATATTCTCGACAAGTGGGCGAGTACATGTGTGGCATACACCAAAACAACGGTACAGGCCTGAATGCTTGACCCCTATAGTGAGGGGGTCCAATGGCTCTGTCATGCTGTGGGTGGCATTTTCCTGGCATGGTTTGGGTCCACTTGTCCCCTTAGAGAGGACTGCAAATTAATGCAAAGTTATTCTGAGTGATCACCTTCATCCTATAATGAAACAATTCTATCCTGATGGGAGTGGTCTCTTCAAAGACGACAATGCCCCCATCCACAGGGTATGAGGGATCACTGAATGGTTTGATGAGTATAAAAATTATGTGAATCATATACTATGGCCTTCGCAGTCACCTGATCTCAATCCAATTGGACACCTATGGGAGATTTTGGACCGATGTTTTAGACAGCGCTCTCAACCACCATCATCATCAAACACCAAATGAGGGAATATCTTTTCTGAAGAATGGTGTTCCATCCCTCCAGTAGAGTTCCAGAGACTTGCAGAATCTATGCCAAGGCGCAGTGAAGCTGTTCTGGCAACACCTTACTACAACTTTATATTGGCTTTTCCTTTAATTTGACATAGTCGCTCTAGACGTGAATAAAATTGCTGGTAAAAACTGGCATTAACTGACCTCAACGAGTGAAACTAATTCCGTCCAGACAGGGCTATAGACATAGCAAATTCCCACAACAAGAAACAACAACAGCAGCAAACATACATAGTTGTCCCCCTGGACGACAATGACTAACCCGGGGTGGTTCCTCTTACCCTTTTCTTCTCTTCGACTTCTCGGATGCGTTTCATTCGCCACTTGTCAATGGCAGCTTCCCTTTCAGCAGCTCTTTCATCCTCTTCTTTTTCCTCCTGAATTAGCTCGCGTTTTTTTCTCCGAATCCTGAGTCTTCTCTTACTTATGAGAGCCAATTTTTTCTTGACGGTTTCTACATAAGCAGAATCACTAAAAAGGTTCAGTTTCTCCAGTAGTGCGCTTTTCGTGGCAACTGCCTTGGGGTATAATTCTGTCCAAATATTTGCATTATCCACATTCTCTTTCAATTTCTCACATGCGACTGATAGCTCAGACACTAACCGAGCGGCGCTGTAAAGTGTCTCCCTCACTTGACTGATGGATGGCCTATCACGCGTCTGCTTAGGGGAAGTAAATTCTACCGTTTTTCTGTTCAACAAAAAATTTACGAGCCACTGCTTGTCCATCAGTCTCTGTTTTGCTTCTGCATCTGAAATTGAAGGTTGGAATTCCTTCGAATTACCACTGTCCTGGCTGCCTTGGTAAGTCTGTTGATGCCAGCGAGCGTTGTGCATCTGGTGATCAGTCGAGCTGTGGTTGACTTGCGGTTGATTATTTTGTCTCTGATAATGCAACTCATTACTGCCTACATTCTGGAACTCTGTCCGAATCGGTGGTCCAGATTTCGGATAAGCTTGGCGCTCTTCCAAATGTGTATTAAAATGTGAAGCTCCCAACTGACTATGTAGTCGCACATCAGAGCCCTGCTGCCACTGTTTACCAGACACTTCGCGCTGCATGTAGTCTAAGGGAGGTCTGGAGGAAGAATCGGTGGCAGGACGGTCGTCAAACCTGCGGGGAAACTGCCCGGGTTGTGACTCGTACAGTGGTGGAGGCGGTCTCGTTGGGTCAAAATCCGGGACTATAGCGTTCGGATGTCCCCTATTAAAGATATATTGTTGAGGTAATGGAGGTCTGTACCCATCCCTGTCATGACCAACAGCAGGAGGTGCCGTGGACCATTCTGTTTGAACATAATTCAACATTTGACTATTAACAGGAGTTAGCTGAGCGTGCTGTTGGTAAATACTCGAATCAGACCAAAATCCACCAGGAGCAGTAGACGTACTCTGATATGCACCCGGAGAGTCGTACGATGGCTGAGGCAAAGGTGGTCGAGCGAAAGCTCCCCTTCTCGTGTCACAGAAGTTTGGGTCTAAAAAACCAGAATTTGACGGCTGCTGCGGTCCATCCGGAAAACGCTGAAATGGTGTGTTTTCCATAATCCTCCAAAACCCGATATTCAATTAACTGATAGATTAAAAACGTCTGTAATTCAAAGATAAAGCCCAAATCGCTGGGCATGCCAGTGCTTCATACTAGCGAGCCCACAAACACTTCTATCTATTCACAAAACAGAACGACCAACAGGAACTAATAACTGTGTTTTACATCCAGGTCCTGGCGTTGTACTTCCGGATCGGTGATTGCGCGCGCACAGTACCCCATTTTATCGGCGGTCGTGGATAAATTGGCGAATGGTGGAGTTTGACAAATTTTATACAGCAGGTTGGGGATTCAAAAGGATTCAGATTTTTTTTGTGTTGAAACTGTCATGTTTATCAGTTAAACGTGTGATTCAGATTTGCAGAATTTATACCACATTTCCAAAAGTATGTGGACACCCCTTCTATGTAGTGGTTTCGGCTATTTCATAAACACCCATTGCTAACAGGTACATAAAATCAAGCATGCAGCCATTCAGTCTCCATTGACGAACATTGGCAGTAAAAAATGGTTCGTCCTGAAGAGTTCAGTGACTTTCAATGTGGCACTGTCATAGGATGCCACCTTTCCAACAAGTCAGTTTGTCAAATGTCTACCCTGCTAGAGCTGCCCCAGTCAATAGTAAGTGCTGTTATTGTGACATGTAAACGTATAGGAGCAACAACAGTTTAGCTGCAAAGTGGTAGGCCGCACAAGCTTACAGAACAGGACTGCCAAGTGCTGAAGAGTGTGGCGTGTAAAATCATCTGTCTTTGGTTGCAACACTCACTACAGAGTTCCAAACTACTGTACCTCTGGAAACAACGTCAGCACAAGAACTGGTTGTCAAGAGCTTCATGAAATTGGTTTCCATGGCTGACAATCTGTGGAAGGCCCGTTCCTGTTTCAGCGTGACAATGCCCCCGTGCACAACGCAAGGTCCATAAAGAAATGTCTACCGAATTTGGTGGGGAAGAACTTGACTGGCTTGCACAGAGCCCT
Organism: Anguilla rostrata; assembly: GCF_018555375.3. NCBI lineage: Eukaryota > Metazoa > Chordata > Actinopteri > Anguilliformes > Anguillidae > Anguilla > Anguilla rostrata. The sequence continues at coordinate 46,915,166 of NC_057937.1, read as the reverse complement.
GACCTTTAGCCCATCAAACACCTTTTGGATGACTTGGTATGCTGCTTGCGAGCCAGAGCAGGGCTTATGCCCTACATCAGTGCCAAACCTCACTAATGCTCTTGTGGCTGAATTGAAGCAAATACCCACAGCTATGTTCCAGTGTGTAGGCTGTTACAGCAGCAAAGGTGGGTCCAAGTCCACATTAATGCCCATGGTTTTGGAATGAGATTGCCAATAAGTACATATGGGTGTGAAGTTCAGGTGTCCACATATTTCTGAAAATGTAGTGTATATCAATGTTCATAAATGGTCGTAGTCCTCTGCTCACGGGAACGCAGTTTGCATATTTCCTACAGGCAAATGATTTTTGCGTTACATTCAACAGACACTCTTACCTAGAGCACCATATTCAGACAACATTTTCCGTAGAAAGCGATAGGCGGATGAGGTGTTTGAGGCCTTTTTATTGGCTGGACTGCATCAGCGGGGCCAGCCCTACAAACGCGAATGTCTGTGACTGACTGATGAAGTTACACCGCGCATGTCTGTGACGTTGGCCGGTTTGGTCCCGCAACATACTAGGTTTTAACCTGGTCTTGTTAATACAGGATCTAGCACGTAGGAACTTGAGTATGGAAATGCGAACCAGTTAGTTCCTAGTAAAGTAAGATCATAACTCCACTTCCCATCTAATGAAAAGACAAAAAAATATGTGGTGAAAGTGTTGAACTTTGCAGCAGTATTCCTGACAAATTGGAGTGGATTAAAATGGACCCTGACAAATGTAAATTCACACAAAATGAAGGCAAGAAATTCGTTCTGCAGCTTTGAAATGTAAGAACTATCTGTTTCTGATATAAAAGGTTATGTTTGTACATGCTATCAATGACACCTGTTTAGGATACATTTTAGGTTAGTTTTAGAACTGATTTAAAAATTGTAATCCTGTTACTTTTAACCAGAACATAAACGGACTCTTCAATACAAGACATGCTCATATATTACCAACAGGAGACCTAAAGGTAATCTACGACTAGAACACTCTGTCCCAAAAGTTGCATTAAAAAACCTGAGGTCGGCTAATTTTTTTTGCCTGGAACTATTCCACAGAATATCAGGGAATTCCCATCGAATCCGGTTTCTAAATCACAATTTTAAAATGCTTTTTTATTTAAGGTGTGCTTTTGTTGAGATTTGTTTGGTTGTATTAATGTTTCTGTTTTTCTTATTTAATCCTATTTTTATTGTCTTACTATTTTGTGTCATTTGTTTAATTAACCTATCCAAAGATGTGATCTGTTGTTCTCTTCTATTGTCCAGTTGCTGTACACAATGGATGTCTCCAGGAGAATCAAGAAAACATTCAAGCTGCCTAGTTTATACAGAGATGTACAACTTTATTCATATTTTAAACAATCACATCTAGAAATCCTTGAGGTTCACAAATGTTTTAGGGCAAATAAGTTTGCTTTTTGACCTGTATGCATTGGATCAAAATGAATAGGTAGCAATTTCCAAACCAAAAAAAAAAGCAATGTTTCTTTAGAAGAAACAGAAAGTGAATGTACAGTTACAATATAGTGTTCAGCCAACGTGTAGAGGCTTTGCTAAGGATTGAAGTGTGGTTCAACCTGAAGATACAGAATGGCTTTAACACTTAGGAGAAAATGGCTGTTCCATAAGAAACATAACACTGCATGACTACATGGAGGAGAGAAAAAAAAGCTTTCAAACTCCCCCAGTGTAAGTGTTAAAAAGCTGGTTTGTGTATTAAGTCCAGTTCCTTTAAAATGTCAACAGACATGCATACATGTACTTCCTCTGGAATTATGCATATGTGAATAATTTTGAGAAATCCCTTTTAAGCAGCAGAACTGTCAATTTTTTACAGTTTAAAAATGTTGCTTTCAACATTTGCTCTGTGAAATTTGCTAGTGTACAAAATCATAACTTCCAAATTACTGTCAGGTGCATGACCTTTTAAACTCCATTTCAGTAGAACTGCTTAACACCAATAAGCCAGTTTAAATCAAAAAATGAAAACAAAAATTGATGTGATAACAGATTTGAACACTTCAATGAAAAGACCATTACATGTAATTTCTAAATTGGTAAAAACTTGAATGTGTCTAGTTCTACTTTTTCAAGTGTAGGTTATGATCCCATCTATATCCATTTGGTTCCCAAACCGTTTCAACGGAGTCTTCAAAATCAAAATAGAGCTACCTACTTAATTTGTTAAGAATAAAATTAATTGATCTTTACACAGATATACATGTTAACAGTCCCTCTTTCAGGAAAAGACAGAATAGAGTAGGTCACCCGGTTAATGCACCTCCAAACACTAAAAAGAATTCTGTTCCAATACATGGAAACAGGGTCTCACAGGGTCAAGCCTAACTTTGTTTGTCCTCTGTTTGAACCTTTGTTGTAGAAAAACATAATCACATTGTTACTCTGTTATAGTATGTTCTTTCTGATCTCACATTGTTACATTTCTGTCGACGGATTGCAAAAAATCCACAGCGTATTTTCTGAAGGGATAAGATTCTACATTTTTATATTTAAATAAATTCCTGAAATGAGCGACAAGCATGTCAGTTGTTGGCTGCATCTGCTTGTCGTGGCCAGCTCTCCTCTTCAATCCCAGAATCATATTCCTCCTCAGCAGACTCTTTGGCAGGTGCCCTGAAAACAAAACAAGAACCGTTGAAACGGCACACGATTGTACAGACATCGGCTTGCAGTGCATACATTGCAAAAGTATAAAATGCCTTACCTAATGTACCGGGGATCTGATTTTCCATGAACGACTTCTTTGTTGAGTTCCACAGCCATAATGTCAGAATGTGGCACTTCAAACATGGGTTCAAGCAGCAGCTTTTCCTGTTAAAAAGAACAGCACACCAGGAGGGAACAGTGGTGAGGTGGCATGTTCAGCAGAAGTGCGCACACACACACACACCAATGCCATCTGTGCCCAGGAGTTCCTGGAAACAGTTGAAGTTTCAGTTTGCAGGTACTCTTCAGGTAATCAACTCTTCAGGATGATTAGGTACATGGGCTGCACCTGACAACGCTATAGTGTCCTTCCTTGCTTCTTTCCTATACACATTTATGAGTGTGTGCACACACACCCACACATATTAAAGATACACACTTAATGTTTGTAAGTTATGATGCTCTTACCATAATCGATCTTAGCCCACGAGCACCGGTCTTCCTCTCCAAAGCCAGTCTGGCAATGGCTCTCAAGGCATCTGGAGTTACATTCAGTTCACACTGAAGTGATTTAAAAAGACACAGTTGTTAAAATGAATCCATAGCAATGATCTTTTTAAAAATAAACAGCCAGACTGGTCTGTGCCTGCTCGGTTACTACCCTCAGGCAGTGTACCACTATCTGCACTGCCCATACCACAATCATATTTTCCCCTTCATCCAGGAAGTGTACAGCACACAGACAATGAGCTCACAAAAACACTCTAAATCACTGGACTGTGTATAGGACCCTTGCACCTCACCCTTAAGTCATAACTTATATAACTTATACGATCTGCTGAAGTTCAAACCAAGCATCAAAATGGGGAAGAAAGGTCATTTAAGTGACTTTGAACGTGGCATGGTTGTTGGTGCCAGACGGGCTGGTTTGAGTATTTCATAAACTGCTGGGATTTTCACACACAACCATCTCTTTTACAGAGAATGGCCCGAAAGAGAAAATATCCAGTGAGCGGCAGTTCTCTCAGCGAAAATGCCTTGTTGATGGCAGAGGTCAGAGGAGAATGGCCAGACTGGTTCGAGCTGATAGAAAGGCAACAGTAACTCAAATAACCACTTGTTACAAACAAGGTATGCAGAAGAGCATCTCTGAACGCACAACACGTCGAACCTTGAAGAAGATGGGCTACAGCAGCAGAAGACCACACCCGGTACTAGCAAGTACCTAATAAAGTAGCTGGTGAGTGTATATTTAAATATATGTGTGTGTGTGTGTGTGTGTGTACATGCTAAGGTATTAGGACAGTGATGCAATTTTAGCTATTTTGGCCCCATCCTCCAGCATATGAAATGGAACAATGAAGATAAGGTTAAAGTGCAGACTGTCCGCTTTCGTTTGAGGTTATTTGCACCAAAATCGGGAGATCTGTGTAGGAATTACAGACCTTTTTATACAGTACCAAAAGTAATTGGACAATTGACTGCTCAGCTGTTTCTTGTCCGGCTGTGTGTTGTACAAGAAAGCTAGCAAAAGGTCAAGAGTCTGTTGCTGGTATCTCTCAACATTATAAACAAAGAAGTGTCAATGGCAGTAAAGCAGGCCATCCTGAGGCTGAAAAATTTGAATACATTGATCAGACATGGCCAGCATTGGGTGTATCAAAATCAACAGTTTGGTACATTATTAACAAGCAATAACACACTGGTCAGCTCAGCAGTTAGCAAGCAACCAGGTAGACCACAGAAGACCACTGTTGTGGACAAAGAATACTAGGTAGTGTTATGGCTTTGACATGTACAGTATGGTTGCCACAGGAACTAGCTCACTTGGATCAAACTTTTTTCCTTTTGTATTTTTGTTTATTTTTGCTTTTAGCTATGGGAGTGGGGAGCAAGCATTCAATTGTACATATGCATTCAATTGTACATAGCTACATATGGCAATAAAAATGTGGAGCCTCGAATCTCACCTTGTCCATGCTGAAGAGGGCCTGGTACTGGGGCACCACGGCGTTTCGGGGCTCGATCAGGATGCGCACCAGCGTCTCCTCGTCCAGGCTGTGCAGCGGCACCACCACGGGCAGGCGTCCCACAAACTCAGGGATCATGCCGAACTCGATGAGGTCCCGGGCCTCCACGTGGCGAAGCAGCCGGTCCTTCTCCTCCATCTCCTGCACCGTGTCCACCTCCCCGCTGCTGTTGGCCAGGTCAGCCGCGGCCGCCGCGCGCCGCCCCTTCCCCAGGTTCGACGGCGTGCCAAAGCCCAGGTACTGATCCGCACGAGAGCCGGAGGGGGAACAGCGCACAGCCACGCCTTATTACCACGAACGCTGGGCAATTTTACCTTGAGATTCCTTTTCACTTCATGCTGGATCCAACATTTAAAAACAGACTTGTTTAAAATCAGTGGCTGGATGGCAGGAACTCACCTTTTCATTCTTTCTCCTGCTGATTATTCGGTCAAGTCCATTAAAGGCACCAGAAGCAACAAACAGGATGTTTGTAGTGTCCACTTGCACTGTCTCTCCTCTCAATTTTCTTGAATTCTTTTCAGGAACATTGACAATGGTACCTTCCAAAAGTTTGAGTAAACCCTAACAAAGGACAACCAAAGCAGACAAAATATCAGCACTGACACCAAGAAAAAGATTGTACAGATTCGATCATTTCACAATTCAACATCCTGCAGTAATATTAGTTCACTAGCATCTCTTACTGATGGTAGGTGTTAACCTGTGTGTGCCAGGCAAATCTATCAAAGAAACTAATGGTGCGGTAACCCGAGCAACCCTAACTGACGTAAATTAACCCTACACCTGGCAGAATGAAACCAAAATATGCCCCACTGCTACAGACTCCCAATCTACCAATGACATAGTCCAGAACTGTCACATACATTGGGTACAAGGCCCAATCTGTGCCTGTGGTAAGTGCCTTTTCTGACTGGCACTTGGAAACCCTTCCAAAAATATGTTTGTCATCCACTCCTCAGTTGCAACATGGTTAAGTATGATATTTCATATACTGACTTGCTGTACACCTTCCCCGCCAACATCTCTCAACTGATGAATTCCAGGGACACTTCCAATTTTATCAACTTCATCCAAAAAGACTATGCCTACAAAGGAAGAAAAGTATAATTAAATACCACATATTTTAACTGCTCTTAATCATTATAATGTTTTGAACAATGTTCCTTTATTCTCTTTATTATTACAAATGGACAATGTGACACTATAATTACAATGTGTAATAAAATCTCGAATAAATTGCATTACATTACAGGCATTTAGCAAACACTCTTTTCCAGAGCGACTTGCACAACTTTCACATAGCATTTTCTCATTGTATACATTTATACAGCAGGATGTATACTGAAGCAACGCAGGTTAAGTACCTTGCTCAAGGGTACAACGGCAGTGTCCTACCTGGGAATCGACCCTATGACCTTTCGGTTACAAGCCCAGTTCCTTAGCCATTGTGCTACACTGCCGCCCTATAATAATAACTTCAATACAACTTCAGTGTTACTGAGAACACAAATATAATAACCCCAGACCCACCTTGCTGTGCTTTCTCAACTGAATAATTAGCATCCTGCAGCAGCTTGGCAATCACAGACTCGATGTCCTCGCCCACATATCCGGCCTGGGTCAGAGTGGTGCAGTCACAGATGGCAAAGGGGACATCCAGGCATTTCGCGAGGGTCTGAGCCAAAAGAGTTTTCCCTGTTGATGACAAATGGAATAATTTAAAAGCATCAACATAAAAGGTCACTCTGGAAAGCAAATGAGGGAATACCCCACTTAAACCATGCTACATCTCACCTGATCCTGTTGGGCCCAACAGCACAATGTTGCTTTTCTCCAGTTTAATGTCGCTGTGGTTGGAATCCAGGACCTCGCCTCCTCTCTTCTCCTGTGGGGTCTGCTGGTTCACCTGCTGCTGCATGGAGGCCCCAAGGGCATTGCCATGGGGACTGATTCCAGCAATTTGCAGCAGCTCTGAAACAAGAGAAGGACACAATGTTCACAAAACTAAAAGGACGCCAGTTTGACAAGACTACACGGCAGGGGGACTACACTCAAGACACACACACATTTCCTAATTTCTGCCTCCATGTTTTTACTCCCCAGTCGACCTCCAGGGTGAGCTCAATCTCCTCTTCATCAAAGCCCTAGCAGTTCATAGAATATCACCGCGTTACAATGCTTTGATGGCATTGTATGGGATTTGTCTTTCAAAATAGCCAGCTTTACTTCAAAATGAAAAAGAAAAAATAATTGTTATATTCAAAAGGACAGCAAAATGCACGAGCAGCTTCCTAACCCCATACGATATTTTACTTTGGGGTGGGATGCTTGTGGTTTTGAAAGAATATGCCATTCAGCTCTGAGTTTCAACACTGCCTCAGAAGACACAGAAGCACATCACTGGCGAAACAGTTGTTCCCTTGTGAATTTACATTACCCACAAGAACTGTTATGTAGAAGTAATATCTTTATAAAACAATCCATGTACTCAATAACACAACTGAAATTTTTGAAATTGAGAAAGAAAGACGACACAAATTTGTATAATGAACATTACACAAACATTACACACAGGTAAAGCAGAATCACCTCAGGGCATTATTAGAGATACAGTTTAGGTAAAAAAAAATAAAAGTACATTTTAAGAGCCTCTAACAAAGGGCAGATCGAAATGCAGATGCGGCTCTTCCATTACTTTACTCATGACTTCTGTGAAAGTGATTTCTATTATACAATACTGCTAAGAAACATGACAGGAACTTTTCACAAATGATTACAGCACCTCACATTCACATAAACAGGCACAAAGACACAATGGAAGAGCACATGAATTAAAAAAAGGAACCCCAGCCCTGGTACTCAGTACCTTAAATTGTTTAGCTTACTATGTTCCCAGCATCATACAAATATAGAAGAAATTTTTATTTAATTCAAGCAACTCTGAGATAGCATTGTTACATTCCAGGCCACTGCAGAGAGGAGACAAATATTCAAAGTAGGTGATAATGACTAAATTGGCATATTTCACCCTTTTATTTTCAAGGCAGAATTATGCAGATTCATAAACCTAATTCAAAGTGCTACATGTTTTTATTGCCCTGAACCCTCACAAGTATTCTTCTGTGGTCATGTTTAGTAGCCATTACAACCTTGTTTTTTGTTGGAGGTGACATGATGTTGACAACAGGTTAAAGTTCAAGCTATTAATAATTATGTCCTGCACAGTGTAAAGTTACTGCACGGAGAGAGAAGATGGATAAACTAGGTCACTGGGATGCTTCATATTTCTGCCTGCACATGATCGAGAAAGGCAGCAGCAAGCACTTTGAATGGAATTATTCCTGTGCAGTTTTTGCACTTGTGCAACCACACAGTAAAAGAATATTTGCACGTTTTAACTTTTTTTGCACCATAAAATTCTAGTTCATCATTTTGATTCTGATTTTAGGTGGAATTATTCATTCAGGATCAGGTCATTACTGCATGGCTGTGCTGAAAGGCATAGGATTTTGGCATTTGTACAACACAAAGATTAGTTAATTAAAAAATGAAAAGCACCTAATTCGGAAGGGTAGTTGCTTAGCGTGCCACTCTGGAGCGTACTCTAGTCTTGTAACCTCGGTTAACATCTAACAATCTACAAATATAGGGCATGAGGGATAATCACTTACTTGTAAATCTGTATTCATCTTCACGTCTTCTTATTTCTAGCTCTACAGAAAAAGGATGAAAGTTGTCATATCAAAAGAGCACTATCAAACTACTTCTGCCTCCACAAAAGCCATTGTCAGAAGAGGACGCTCCACTGAACCTCCCTACATAAGCACTACTACCACTTGTTTCCATAATACACGAAAAAGAATGAACTGAAAATGACATTTTACACATTATAATCGATTGTACAAATGCCAAATCACAAAGAGGAGTCCAACAGCCTGCAAATGCAGAAGGAAGTACAATTTTTTTTTATTTTTTATATAGCCTTGTGCTTGTGTGGCAGTACTGACAGCGTTCTTGCTATGGAGACCTGAAAGTCTGGTTGAGGGCACTGCTGGGTGGCTCATTCTGTTAAGGCCGCCACGCTGCGATGCATGGATGAGCCCCATGATTTCCGATCGAATCCGGACCAGTAGTTCCATAAGGCGATGCGCAACTAAATGCTGATTTCATCGCCTAGGGTATGGGAAGATTCAATCAGCTAGGGGTCCGTGCTCTCTAGCAAACCCCTGCTAGTCGATAGAGTGTCTGTGGATTACATGTCAAAGCCGCATATAAAAAGGTCTTCCTCCGACTCCACACTTTGAAAGCTTAGCCAACGTTTTTTGGGGAAGAACTGTGGATATCTAGACTCTCCCCAATCAGTAGTGGGGTTTGCATATGAATGTGGACGCGGTTGCAGATATTTAACCATTCCAAATTAGGGTGGGAACAGCACATGCTGGATCTAGAGTTTTTAAAGTCACCTCACGTCTGGGGCAGCACGTGCACAGATAAAGGTATCTGTTCTTACCAAACGCTCTGAAAAAATTCAAAACCACAGAGAATTAATTCATTCTTCCTTTACATTACAGGTGGGACATATTTGTCTTTCAGGAATCTACATTACATTAGAAATCTTATCCAGGGCGACTTGCACGGCTACCCTGTTTATCAATTAATTGTTTTTGATTAAATTTACATAAAGAACTTTACAAATTAAGTAATGTCCCATCCTGCAATCAAGCCTACAGCCTTCCATTTTCAACTTCAGTTACAAGCCACATTGACAAAATTTCAACCATCAATGTTATAGAACACTAAACCTTAAAACAACCTGTGTGGTTTTTAAATAATATGAACATATAAAGTTAAAAGTAGAATACTGGTGAGAAACTAGGGTTTTGTGTATAATTCAGAAAAAAGAAAACAGCCAGACACTTTTACACAGAAAAAAAACCAAAACAAAAATAAAAACAAAAAACAAAACGAAAAGCACAAACATCTGACACTGACAAACACAAAATTTATCCGCAAAATACATGAAAGCCCAGCAAATGAGGTGTCCATGACAGACTTCTCCCACTCTTGATAAAAATATACAATTGACAATCACATGCATGGCTTCAGACATCCAATGTTTTCCCACACAGTAATGTATGAAATCGCTACTGACTGAATGAATGGAGAAAGCTGCATCAGACATATTTGTTGGATGACAGAAACCTAAGAGTAAACATTCAGAATCCATTTATTAACACAGGGATTCTCAATGCTGATCCAAGAGCCACAGGGTGCGTGGGGGTATCATTTTCACCTTAAAATCAGCAATAAGTTCTGACTCAAGAAATCAGGTGAGGAGGGTTAACTGTAATAAAATGCTTCAGTTGATAAATTAAATGCCGTGTACCAACAAGAATTATCAGACCCTGCGGTCATCCAGGACCAAGGCTGAGAACCCATGTATTAAAACAAGCAGCAAAAAACATCAGCACATCCATCAATATGGAGCTTTTTTCCAAGTGTTTATTTTGACACCACCACGACAGTGACTACCAACCTCGCGGTGTGAGGGAGGTCTGCTTCTCCACTTCAACCTGCTGTCTTGGGCCAGCTGGGATATTGTTGTAAATGCGCTTGTAATGGTTATACACAGCCACTGCTAGCACTTTCTTTGCATAGGACTGGCCGACAACGTACTTATCGAGGTAGGCATAGATCTGAAAGACAAAAAAAATAAATAAAAAATAAAAATGGTAATGTGTAACTCAAATGTGTGACTCAACCAGACATATTCAGACAATCAGAAATTCTGAAAATCTGGTGCAACTGAAAATAAGATAACATGTTCCAGAGGTTTTGCTCAACAGATAAGGGTTTTTCTTTACTTAATTGCACCTTACTAAGGTGGAAAAGTCTTGCTTTTTTTAAACCTTTTTTTAGTGTTCACCTACCTTTTTTGGAGGCGGCGGTGGCTTTTGCTGAAAGGCTAGTTTAACAGCTTCTGCAGCAGATTCCGGCTCTTTATTCAGACCTTTCTTTGAGTCAGTTTCAGAGAGCACCACAAAAAAGTGATGGCACTTCTCACATTTCACGAAGCGTGTTGAAGCTGGAAAAGTGAAAGATTTTTAAAAATCAAAAACAAATCCTTGGAACTACACAAAATTGTGATTCAGTTACTTTGTTGTGAACTGTCATGGTATCCTTTTTTCACATGCCATATTGAGTATAGTTGGACGACAAATAAAATTGTACCTGGAGTCTAAAAATTTTAAATATTCAGTAAAGAACCTGCTCCTGAGGACGTTAACATACTTAGTTATACACATACACACACACACACACACACACACACACACATACATATGTGTCTGTGAGTGCTGGACTTGACAAAGTGATTACAGTTGTTAACTGACTGCTGCAGAAGTGTCCATCTGACCATCAGTATGTTATGCAAGACATTTATTTTTAGAATCATACAATTTGTCCAAGAGGGATGACCTAGTAGAGTCCGATATTCTCCACCAACTTGTGCAAGGCCTTCACATGCAAGAGGCACTGAAAAGAAACTGTAACCATTTTGCAAACCCCTTCTAATTCAGGCACACTTCAAAGCACTTACAGACAAATGTTTCCACATGAGTGCAGGGATCACCGCACTTCGGGCAGCGGAGCTGGCTGCCTCCTTTCCCAGAGCTTCCTGAACTTGCAGATCTCTTCCCTGCTCCCTCACTCAAAGACTTCTGCTTAGTAACAAGGCAAGAGCAGACATGGAACACAATTCCAAAAAAAAAACCCTATCTAAACACCAATAAGGAAAGTAGTTTGCATATTTTAAAACAGAAGATATCACAAGAATCGTAACATTTCCCAGATGGCTGTCACTGGTTATTTATGTAAAGAATAGTCTTTTATGGCATGAGGTAAAAAAAATGAACATGCATACCTTTCCATCTCCTGAGCCATCTTTCGTTGTTCCATCTTTTGATGCAAAATACACTGCGGTCTCTGAGAATGATCTCACAGGTACTCTTCGAGTCAGATGAACTTCATGAGAACTCGGTCTACCAAATGCAAACAACTGAATCCGAGAGCAAGTGAATCCTGAAACACCAAGAAAGCCCATTAGCCATAATAAATCTTTTTATAAAAGGTCTTTTTAAGTTACATTGGTAACTACTGATCTGATATGCACTTCTCTAGAACAGCCCCGTGTGTAATAGTGTCATTTTCACGATCAAAATATTTAACATCAAGACTGATAACTGCCAATTGATGCCTCATAATACAAAAATCAGTATTCGCTAAAATCTGCTTTTACTAAAAAAAATGTATACCATTTTAATAAGCTAGGGGGCACAAGACTGAGAAACCTGTATTAGGAAACAAAATGGCAAAGGCCACATAAAAGAGTAAAGTAAGAATTTAATGGATTTGGTATCTGGATGTTTCAGGCCTGAGACCTATGTATGCATATATGTATGTACGTATGTATGTATCCGTGTGTGAGAGCATGCATGCGTTATGTAACGTTAGCCAGAAACAAGTTACAAAGATCTTAAGTACAGCTAGTTTATGTAACTATGAAAATTGGCAACAAGGCACTGGTTGACACTGAATCGTGGTCTGCATTACTAAACACGTATTCTAACTTTACTGAAAGAGTACTTATGAAAGCATCGAGAGAACTGTACATTTGTAAATAATCTGGGTTTGTCCAAAATATTTTATTAATATTCCATACTGGATACGGTTGCTTTCAAATCTACATTCACATAGAGAGGCCTGTAATTTAGCTAGCGCTGCATGCTTAACTGTTATTACTCTTGTCCCACAATCAAAAGACTAGCTAACGAGCAAGTACTATAGCCTTACCCGACAAGGTTGTCGCTAAACGACAAGCTACAGCCTACGTTACAGGCTAGCGAACGAACTATGTACTAAGGTACGCAGATCTTCCAATAATTGCCATTTAACATCCATGCAAAAGTTATTCAAACAACTGACAATCGCATTCAACCCATAACTAAATGTCATATTTACCAACCTAGCTAACGTCAGGGGCCTACCCCCTGCCTACACACAATGCTAGCCAGCTAGCTAACGGTATCAGGTAAAAGTTGAGCTACACAACTGGAGAACTGGGTTACTCACCTTTGTGTGCTGAATTTATGAGTAATCTCGCCGCAGATGCGCACGTGCAGGACATTTTTTCACTAACAAGGGTCCAGCCACAATTAACAAATAAATTTGTTCAGAAATGTTCGAAGCCGTGTTAGCTTGCCAGCTACACTGTAGCAAAAATGGTAGCTACGGTAACGTAGGGTACGTTCTGTTCCGCAAATACCGTGTGATGTTGAAATGTGTTGGTAGGCCCAAGCCTGTGAAAACAGAGTAACGGATTAGAATATCAAAACAAGCAAGCAAACAATCTTGTATCAGAAAATGATCAAAGCTAAATATTATTAATCGTCACGGTATTGGGACAGATTGTAATTTGCAGAATCCAATTCAAATTAGTTCTGTCGGCATGTTATCGTCTAGTTGGCGAATAGCTAGCTAATAATAACACAGGCAACACATTTTCTGGATCGCTAGCTAGCTACTGTTGTACTTAACTTACGGGTAAATCCGCGAGAGGAACCAACCATACACAATCAGACTAAATAAATTCGTCGAGTCACGGTGAGAACAGAACTCGCGCAGAGTGCTCCAGGTCCGGTTGGCATGTGTAGACTAGTTCCAATGTCACACAGTACAGATCGCATTGGTAAACTCCCAAAACGCAGTTTTCTTGTCTGTGTGTGACAGCACAAATCGCGAAGTGATGTAAGCGCTGCTTGTTACGAAGTAGGTCAGCCACATAGTTTATGGTTATTACTGAAGATTCGAATGTTATATCGTTAGCTGGTTAGACAACAATATTTGTATGAACAGCTTGATACATTCTGCCCCCATGCGCTGGTATTCGATTATTCACCGCTGCACAAAATGCCAAATGTTTTTATTCTAAGTTTTTTTAAATACATTTTTTAAAAACTAATTCTGCGAGTTAATGGAGACATAAAATACATGGAGCCTAATGCACTGTTTAAGGCAGCAGAATATTATGTCACTGTCACTCCCCTTTATTAATTTAACGAAAATGCATATTGTTTATGTTGAGAGGTCGAAGCATTCTCAATAAATAAATGACTTGAGAGAATTGATATGTTTACATACTTTCTTTGCATTACACAAACTATGCAGGTCATGATATAATAGACCTATAGTCCATTCTAGGATCACCCCAGGTTATGTACCGAGGAAACCAAAGTTTCAAAAGATAAAACAGTTTCAAGCAACACTATAAATTAATTATTGTCTATGCCTCCCCATGTTAAGGGCAGTACTTCATTTGGCCACTAGATGGCAAAAAGGAGCACCTGAACAAAAGCTGATTTCTGCTTTTTAGGCATTAACAGCTTCTAATTTCTTAAACTGTAAATTGAGAACTTACAAGTTCTCTTTTGAGGTGACTATAAACATAGGTATACATCTATTTATGGTGGGCAGGACGGTGGTGCAATGGACCTCACAGCAAGAAGGTCCTTGGTTCAAATCCCAGCCGGGACCTAACTGTGTGGAGTTTACATGTTTTCCCCATGTCCGTGTGGGTTTCCTCCAGGCACTCCAGTTTCCTCCCACAGTCCAAAGAGATGCAGGTTAGGTTAATTAGAGAGTCTAAATTGCCCCATAGGTATGAGTGTGTGAGTGATCAGTGTGTATGTCCTGCGATGGACTGGCAAACTGTCCAGGGTGTATTCCTGCCTCTCATCCAGTGCATGCTGGGATAGGCTTCAGCACCTCCCGTGATTCTGACCAGGAATAAGTGGGTATAGATGATGGATGGATGTATTTATGGCATTTAAAACGTGTGTGTGTGTGTGTGTGCGTGTGCGTGTGTTTTATTTCATGGTATTTGCTGTTTACATTCACTTTTTATTTCCTTGTAAGTCTTTGTCCAATTTATAATAAAGAAACTACCTGTCATAGTATTGCAAAATTACATTACATTACATTATAGGCATTTAGCAGACGCTCTTATCCAGAGCGACGTACAACAAATCCCTGTTATAAGTTGGCTGTATGCATTAATACTTTTTATTTATTTGAATTATTCAATTATTATTCACAGATTTCTGTAAGATTTCAGTGTTATCTGCACAAACTGCATTGCAACAACAACTGCAACAACAACAATAATAATCATCATCATAAAGAGGCATGTTTTATAATGAATTTGGGTAAACCTAACAATAAATAAATAAACACTGTCGTTTATGAAAGGACAGTGTACTCTCCAGAATGTTGATTAGATATGTATTGTTTTTGCCAATTCAGTCAGGATTGACTCATGAAAATGGTTAGGTGAGCCTTAGGAGATGTCCCCTGGTAGATATGTTCTGATGACACTTCAAGGATAAAACGGAGCAGGCAGGCTGACAGACAGCTCAGACGTCTTTCTGTCGATTGCTATGGCAAGAAAAGTAAACAGCAGCAGTAAGGAAGGAGGCAGAGGCTTTTTTATTATAAGATATGAAACACACTTTTCCTTCATATTTTATCAAACAGCAAATAGTTCAATTTCCAGTCTTTTATAACCCATTTGTTGCAACACTTCTTTGTGAGAGGTTAATGTCATGAAGAGTGCACTGCAAATGCTTCAAGTGGCTACGA
The DNA here is from genome assembly GCF_018555375.3 of Anguilla rostrata. Lineage (NCBI taxonomy): Eukaryota > Metazoa > Chordata > Actinopteri > Anguilliformes > Anguillidae > Anguilla > Anguilla rostrata. Next base: position 46,899,735 of record NC_057937.1, on the reverse strand, counting down.
TCAGGAATATGTTTTGGGGTGATTGTTTTGGGCTCAGGCTCAGCTATGATACACCTCAATTAAAAGATGACTAGGGAGGGTTTAATTGCCACACCCCCCGGAGACACGTGGGTCAGTTGCCATTTGGGTGGAACACTATTCAATTGTTCGGTGCAAACGCGCAAAGCGGAGGAGCAGTTAAACTAATTTATACTGATTAGGGAGCGATAAAGGACATTCTTCCCTCAGTGCGGTAGCTTTAATTGTACAAATATCAAAAGAAACATTTTATCTTTGGAGCCCAAACTGAGCCTAAACTGTGTCACATGTGCACTAAACCAATCAGAAAAGAGTGCGTTTCAGGAAAGCTGTGACGTTACAGGGGGGGGAGGCTCAGCCCGGAAGTAGCTGCAAAAATGTCATATGATTTGCAATAGTGTGTGAAAGGAATAGAACGGTAATTAGCTGGCGTCCGGACACTAGTACGTGGTTATCCATCGGACAGAATGATGTGGTAAATAACAAGAAATGTATTTCACTATCATTTGTTATTTTGCTAAACAAATGTTTTTGCTGTAAACTTAATATTTACCTTGCAATTAAGACAACAGCAGCTAGATAACTTTTATCTTATGAAAATGTGGCGGTGTATCTAACTTGGCTAGCTAGCTAATGTTTATGTTATCTCTATAATCTATAATCAACGTTACTAACTAGTAACGTTCGGTATCTAAAAGCTTAGTTAGAACGAGCTGACTGACTAGTTCGTCATAGCCTGCATTAACCGTGGTCTCATGTCGACTATCTTGTATTTAGATTATCGTCGGATGATTGTCAGACCTAATAATCTTGCGTGAAAGTGGAAGACAACTAACACATAAATGCTGTTAGCTAGATGCAACACATTCTGTGGATTGGGAGATGTTATTATTCCTGTAGTAATTAACGCTAGTTTAATAGCTAACGTTATCAACTACTGGCTATATGTACTATAAAGGTTGTAGACATTAGGCTTGTCAGCTGGTTAATTCATTTACTGGCTGGCTAATTCAGTTCCATAAATTTTACTTTAATTATTTTACTGGCCTAACGTTAGTATTGCTATTACAAAACTGTTTTCTCCTAACTTGTTTTTTAACCGTAACAAGGAGAGGCTAACATTTCCAAACTAACTAAAACTAAAAGAAAGGAAATAAAATGTGATGTTTATATAATTTCCGTATTATCTTTGATCGCAGTTCACTATTTTGAATGAAGATGGAGCCAAGTCATGGGCCAGTAAAATAAAACGAGTTGCACCTAATCTTATGTGTGAAACTTCTTTTACTCAAGATAACATTTTGGTCCTCACATACAAGCACTGGTTTTGGCTGACAGAGGCCCAATTTAATCTTCTAGGCTATGTATTTTTGGCTGGACCGCAACAGCGTGGCCAGCCCTACAAACGCGAATGTTTGTGACTGAGTGATGAAGTTGGTCGGTCGAGTTATGAAGTTACACCATTGGTCGGCCGTTCCAGCCATGTACTAGGTTTTGTTTAAAACTATTTTGAAAATTATTTAGTTGTTAACATTATTGTTGTCTTAAATGCTAGTTAATGTGCAAGGTCCTTTGCCCCAGACATGGAGGAGATAAGAGTATCTCCTGACTACAACTGGTTCAGAAGCACAGTTCCACTTAGAAGAGTAAGTTTTAAATGGTCTTTTCTTAATTGACGTTAGCAAATTGATTAAAGATGGCAATAAGGGTAGATTATCCTATGGTTGCATTTAAGACCGCACAACATGTTTTATATGCTTGCAGAGTCCTGCTCTATTAGACATGTTTTTTCCCTGTGGTACTGATCTTCTTGTAGGCTATAGGCAGTTTGTTTTAAAGTATTTGCTCACGTGTTATTCTAATTTAAATTTGCATGGGATTTGCAACTGTTAGAGCCATTGGGAAATTGTAAATTTTGAAGCACTGTGAAAGGCTTTGTCATAAAAGTACCTACCAATATTCAAAATGTCACCGTCACCCCCCCCCCCCCCCCATTTTTCATACTTAACCTCTGTAGTTACCCTAGCATTAGAAAAATAAATGGTATGTTATGGTATTTCATTGGTGTGAGTGCTTTAGTTGTTTAGTTGACTCTGTTTACTTGTAGATAATTGTGGATGATGATGACAGCAAGGTTTGGTCCCTGTATGATGCTGGGCCCAAAAGCATTAGATGCCCCATCATCTTCCTGCCTCCAGTCAGTGGGACAGCTGAAGTGTTCTTCCAGCAGCTTCTGGCACTGACAGGCTGGGGATACAGGGTAATCTCGGTGAGTGCTGCTCTCAACGCCCACTGCACTGACATTTATGGCCTTGTGTTATTCACTGGGTTGGATTTGAATTGTAGTTTTGTAACCATGGCAACAACTTGATGAAGGTTCTGAATATGACTGCAGATGTATTATGTTTATTTACGCAGTATTATCTTTTCCTAAGGACATCTTGTGTAATTCATAGTTTGGGCTTTTTTTTGGGTAAGTAGCGGAACATTGTCTACAGTCCACTACCGGAATGATAATACAAAACTGGGGTATGTCCTAATGTAAGAGGTACTAATAACTCAAACGTTTTTTTTTTTTTTTTGTAAAAATGTTATAGAAATTTTAAATTGAGGGAACAGTTTCACAGAAAATTCACTTTCTTGTCAAGAAAGGATATCTTTACTCGGATACTATTTTCTAGTATACCATAAATGACAAATGAGTCATGGAATATTACCACAGGTTGTCCAACTCAAGTCAGGCACATCTAAATTGTACTATTCTTTTCCTCAGCTCCAATATCCGGTTTACTGGGACCTGCTGGAATTTTGTGATGGATTCAGGAAGCTACTCGATCACTTACAGCTGGACAAGGTTTGATGTTTTGACTTTTTTGTGATTATGCAGACCTTACGAAAATGATAATCCACTACATTTAGAGTGTTTCATTAAATTAACTGGCAATTTTTCATTTTTACTATCAAAGGTTCACCTTTTTGGTGCTTCTTTAGGAGGTTATTTGGCCCAGAAGTTTGCTGAATGTACGCACAAATCCCCCAGAGTGCACTCTCTTATCCTGTGCAATTCCTTTAGTGACACATCCATCTTTAACCAGACATGGACAGCAAACAGGTAAAATGAACTCTGTGTGTGTGTGTGTGTGTGTTCATGTACGTATACTATATGACCAAAAGTATCTGGACACCCCTTGGTCTGGGGCTGTTGTTCATGGTTTGGGCTAGGGCCCTTAGTTCCAGTGAAGGCAAATCCTGATGCTACAATCACATTTTACAGCATACAATCACATTTTAGATGATTCTGTGCTGCCCCAACAGTTTGGGGAAGGGCCTTTCCGGTTTCAGCATGACAATGCCGCCGGGCACACAGCGAGGTCCATATAGAAATGGTTTTGTTGACAAAGATGTGGAAGAACTTGCTTGGCTCGAATAGAACCCTGATCCATCCAACTCCTTCGGGATCAATTGGAAAGCCAACTGCGTGTACACCGAAGCTTTATACATTGTTTACTTGTTGTTACAGTTTTTGGCTGATGCCTGCCTTCATGTTAAAGAAGATTGTCCTTGGCAATTTTGCAAAGGGACCAGTCGATCCAAAAATGGCAGATGCTATTGACTTCATGGTTGATCGGGTAAGATTGATGGTTCAGTCGATCCATTACACACACCCATCCTACTCATGTGACTTCTGTGATCTGTTGCGGTATCATTCAGAAAAGTGCCATTGATGCAAAAGATTTCACATGTATATTAAATACATTTTAATAAATTGGTCTTCACTTAAAAAGTCAAAGTGAGTAATGTTTGAAATCTGAGGTTATTACTGTGGAGGGGGGACATGGTGTTCTTCAGCTCAGGATCATGGGTAATGAATATAACTTGCATGTTAGGCAGAGGGTGTGCAAACTTTTTTTTTTACGACTGATTTGTTGACAAAATGCATGTTCTACTCTGTTGCTTGGGAACCAGCTGGAGAGCCTGAACCAGAGCGAGCTGGCTTCGAGATTGACACTGAATTGTCAGAATTCCTACGTGGAGCCGCACAAAATAAAAGATGTCACAGTGACCATTATTGATGTAAGACCAATGTTATTTTTGTTGAGCCTTAGTCAACATGCAGCTGGCAGGTCTAACATTTGTTTGGATTGGATTAGTTTGGATTGTTAATGCCTTAGGTACAAGGCAGTAAACCTTATTTAGCAAATTATGTCTGCTACTATATTATTCTTTTTTTTTCTGTGAGTGTGGCTGTATGTGCAACGGATGGCTGTTATTCTCTTTGAAGGTGTTTGATCAGAGTGCGCTTTCACATGAAGCGAAAGAGGAAATGTATAAACTCTATCCAAATGCCAGACGAGCTCATCTGAAGACGGGAGGAAACTTCCCCTACCTTTGCAGAAGTGCCGAGGTCAATCTGTACGTACAAGTGAGTGTCCATGTTCCTTGCTTCCGTTGAATTCTGTATGAGTCTGCCTGTCTTCCACCATTTTACCCCAGGAGTTTTCACCAGAGCCTGTGTTCTGCATTCTTGCAGTATCATACAGGGAAGGCCTTGGCTTTTCAGTCTGATTAACGTCTGCTTTGTATGAGTTTATTTTTCCCCCTCAGCTGTTCAAATGTTTGTGATGTTTGTCTTTTGATTGCCGGTTACGCATGTGTGCTTTTGTAGTCAATCCAGGTGTGCATAATGATCCGTACTGGGCTTTTAAAGAATTTGTATTGTTCCGCAGATTCACTTGCGGCAATTCCACGGCACAAGGTACGCGGCCATCAACCCGGCCATGATCAGTGCAGAGGAGCTGGAGGTACACAAGAGCAGCTTAGGCAACGGCAGGGGCAGTGACGAAGACCAATAGGAGCCTCCCTCCATCTCCTCTCCCTGCTCTGGCTCGTACGCTGAGCTGGTGGCACATTTCTCCTCAGCTACCAGCAGACTCACAGAATCTTTAACACCGATCTAATCACTGTGGACGGTTGGCATTGTGATGGGAGAACGAGGCTTTGTGAACCCTATAATGGATGCTAAATCTTTGATTCCTACAAACCAATCATTGCTCCCTGTGGCAAAATGTGATCTGTTCAGAAACAGTTTAACACTATAGCTTCACATGCACTTTAGGGTTCACACAGCCTCCCTATTCAATCAATATTAGAATATTGACCAATCAGCATTTCAAACAGAGATCTTTTTCGGTCTCAAGGTTTTTTTTTTTTTTTTTTTTTCTTCTAAGATGCAGATTTCAGTTAACACAATAACTATAGTAAATATAGGAGCATATTTTATTAATTGTTACTGTAAATAATTATAAATTGGCTTTGTTTAAAAAAGACAGAAAAAGCCTACATATGAGGCCATCTTTTGTACCCGTTTGCCTTATGATTCTAATCCTTTGTACTCAATTGTTCATGGACTTTGTACTGTGCCACTTAAGTCATTGTTTTTCTTCTTGGTCTTCAAGTTTTTATTCTAGCACTTTTGTTGTACTGAATATGAGCAATGATTCCTGCACTGATAAATAAGGCTAAATGATCTACTGATGTTTCAAGGATTACGGCTGGAGAGAGAATTGTGTACACAGATTTTTTTTTGTTGAGGAAAATGAGTTTCACATCTTTGATTAAATCTATCTTGGTTATCCACCCCCTGCCTAGTCTTGGTGGTGATTATTCTGAGTGAAGTCTTTTAAACGGTGTTTCATTAACTCTAGGAAGGGAGTCAAAAGGAAGGATCTTTGTCATCACTGTGCCATTTAGTTTGAACCTGAATGGATCACAGGGCATGTTCCCTTAATTTGAAGCTGGATAGATCACAGGACATACTCCTTAACTCAGACATATGTGGTAAAGTGTTTGATTTTTAATACTGTAGTGCAGACCTTCATCTATCCTGAACACTAATTTTTTTTATTAAAAAAAAAGGAATAGACTGCATTCAATTTTATATTTATCAAGCCTTGTTCTGAATACCTCTGGAGACAATACTGCCACTCAGTGCACAAAAAAGTTTTATTGAAAAGAAAAATCAAATCCTTTTAAGGACAGAAAAAGAACAAACTCAGAAGCCTGGTACTTAGGTCCAAAGGTCCATTATTTTTCTTTGTTGAGGCAATTCTTGCTTGTCATGGAAAGGACATGCATTTGTCTTCATGAAACCTGCTAATATTAACAGTTGTATGAAAAAGGTCATTTTTGTACAGAAAACATTTATTGCATTGAAACCCTGTCGAAGTATGACATCAGTTTGTTGTCAAACTCTGTAATGGGTGTATCTTAAATATAATAGTTCTGCATAGACTGTAATTTCATTTAGACAGGTACTCACATGATATTACAGGTAGGGTAGACAGTAGTCAGAATTCAGGGTACAGATACAGGTATAAATATGAGGGGTGTAAGGCTAAAGGATTTGTCAGCATCCAGCTATTTTGCTCAGTTAAAATGTATTAAATTACCGGATTAAAAAGACAGGCTGCTCCATTCAAGTTGACATTCTTCAGTGTCAGATGGAGAAAAACGTCAGTTTTAAAAAATAGCTGAAAAGTCCTATGGAGAAGGTCAGAACAAAGCCTGTCACCAAGAGTAAGAAAATAATCACAGATGCATTCCTTGTCTTTGTAGAAAATGTGCTTGTAGCTCGACAGTGAGTGGACAGAGGTGCCTGTGGAATGGCACGTACAGTAGTAGCCCTTTCAGATGGAGATTTGGAGGACCCTGTGGAAAATTCCACTTCAATGGCACTGTGTTTTTCCTGTCCGCATCTTTTCTTCATTTGGATTTCCTTTGAAATGCCTGAAACGCTCTTCCAAGAAAGGTCACATAACTTTGAGAAAACTGGTACACAATTAAGTTTTTATCCTGGTGTCTAACTGTTTTATTCAAACTACAGTCGTTTTGTTGTTTTCCCTCTCAAAGTTCGGTGACGTAACAGCGATGGTATTGGTTCATGAAGCAGCCCTCTGTGTCTGTAGGGAACGCTTGCTCACATGACTGAGCATTTCTTTGGGGAGTTTGAATCTGCATTGGCCTTCTGTCGTATGCTTTCTGTTGGAAAAAAAAGAAAAGCAACCATGAGGCTAATATGAGATTGGGTGGTGGGCATGTAATATAACTACACTCTCCTGCAGTCAGAAAATATCTCTCCCCCCACCGGTGATCAAACGGCATGTTTCTGTTTCCTCTTTATCACGTTGATAAACCTCATTTGGCCCTTGTGGCAAGGGAAGGATTTGAAAACAAACACTGCCTTGAAGTACAGATTGTTTTGTGCCAGTTGACTGTTCTGTGGTTTTAAAATAGACTGCCAGCATGAAATTCCATCGGAAGCAGCTCGTGACTTGTTAATCACTCACCTGCTAAGTCTCTTCTGGAGATCCCCACTAACCCTTCATACAGGCCCTTGATGGGATTCTCCTCAGCCATTTTCACACCATGTAGCCAGATCAGAAGCATGCGGTGTCCATGCTCCTTGTAGCTTTTTGTGCCTGTAAACGATTGACAATATCGCTGTGAAGTCACTGTTTAACTGTGAAATCAATTTACTGTTTCAGAGGGTTCACTCATCTATGACCACTGCTGTTCCTGTCAGCAACTCATTTAGCAACCTGGATATTACAAATTCACCACTACTAATGAGTTGCTACTGTCTTTAAAAAAGGAAAATATTTTAATCCCGGAGCCATATATATCATTTGTTAAAATATCAGTTCTTTTCTATGAACTTCCTGGCTTCATTTACAGTTAGCTGCATCATGAGCTAATAAGTTAGCTAACTCACTTTTTTGTATACCATACCCACTACTGAAAGTCACTGGGGTGGTGTTCTGTACATTTTCTTCTTGAAGTGTTACATGTGACACATTACAAATATATTCTGCAGAAATTACTCTTAAATAACCTGTATGCTTAAGTTACTCTTAAGGTCAGGACCAACATATTCAGTAATTTCTGTTCCCCTTTAAAATGTGACCAATGCCATGCATAGTTATTTATTTACTTTTTCTCCTTGTGCTACTCACTATTCAGCATATATGCCCATATTTGTCACTTCTCTTATGATTTGCACTTATGTACCATGACTGATGCCTCTGTAATTTGCTCAGTATAAAAGTATCTACTACTGCTACTACTGAAAGTGCTAATCATAGCAACAGCATAAAAATATCAATTGGATGTGACTAGGAGGCCTAGGACCTACAGTTGAAATGACCGCTTGACTGTATGTGCGCTGCCTGCAGTGGTGGGCTCTGACCTGTCCACTGCTGCTCGATGGCCCGAATATGAGCGTCTGTGAACCTCCAGAACTGGGCCAGCTGCTTCCACTCGCCGGGCTTCAGGTACTTGGTGGCCAGCCTCCACAGGACGGAGCGGATGTGCTGCGTCTCCAGGTGGTGATCCTGCTTGAAGGTCAGGTGCCTGCCCTCCCAGGAGTCCGAGTCGCTGTTCATGTTGTCCTTCACAGGCGGAGTCAGGAGATGAGTCAGCAGGTGAACTGTGAACTCCCGCTAAAGCCATGTTCTAACCTTGCATTATTTCACAGTGTGCTGAAGGTGATACCTTTTCCCACTTATAAAACCTGTCAGCTTTGATGATCATGTCCACTAAGTTGACATGGTTTCCTCTAGCGGCTACCTCCAGTGACGTCTTTCCTTGCTGAAAGAAATGGGCAAATATTCATGAAGATCAATGTTTCTGAGCTCTACCCAGTACTGGAAGTATTACCGAGCTGGGTGTAAGTTTCAGATATTACAGAATGTGCATAACCAATGGTAGTAACATAAAATATTGATCTCACAGGCTTTTCAACATGTAGTAGAAGAGTCAAACTATGATAAATCAGAAAATATTCCATTTGAAGCAACAAATGGGTCATTAGCAAGTGCATTTTTTATTCGTAGGATATTATCATGGGAGATTATATTCAGTTTAGTGTCTTTAAACACGCTAAGTAATTTACTGTCTGTGTGAGACTAATCCAAGTAAACATTTACTATGCACCCATTCAGGTGTCTGCTCTGGTACCTTATCCATCAGTCTCAAGTTGACCCCTGCAATGAGGATCATTTCAGCAATGTCCTGGCGTCCATGCTCCGCTGCTATGTGCAAGGCTGTCTGTTGCCTCTACAAAAAGAATTCACATTAAAATAAGCTAGACACTTATTACCATGAGAATATCAGTCATTCATTACATGATTGTTTGATAACATGTAAAAATGTGTGTGTGTGTGTGTGTGTGTGTGTGTGTGCGACTGTGTGTGTATGTATGTGTGTGTGTGTGTGTATGTATGTGTGTGTGTGTTTGCGTGTGTTTGTGTGTGTTTGTGTAATGCATGCACTTTTCTTTTCAAATAATTCAACACATCACTCACATTATCTGGAATGTCCAGGTCACAATCCGTATCAATTAGTAGCCTCACTATCTCTGCATAGTTGTAGAACACGGCCATATGAAGAGGTGTAGCATGTTGCTGTTGAAACACAATATTTTGAACTCAGACATCTTGCAAAAGTCACAGACACTGTAGAGTCAAACAAATTATCCAGTACCCGTACACCGAAGCAGAGGTTCAGATAAAAGGAAATTCACACATCAGCCCTGAAATGGCCTGCTGCTGTTCACGGGCTGACATACAGGGGATCCACTGAACCTCAGTACAACTGAAAGGAAAATTCCCAACTTAGACATTTCTGATAGAGGTCAGTTACATTGTGACACATTACATTTGCCTAGAATATAATCATTATTATTCATGATAATATATTTAATCTTAATGTACAGTAGTTTTGATCACGTGACGAGAATGCATGACAATTCAGTTCTGAAGTCTGAGCCAGAGATCCGTCAATGCAGTCTGCACAAAGAGGTGATATTCCCACAGTCTGCATACAGTTACTACAGCACCAGTTATTACTTTGTGTCATAGAATGTATCACATTGCTTCTCATTTCCTCATACTGTGTCATACTGTGACTGTGGAGTATCAGCAATATGTAGAAAATGTTTCATGATTTGTTTTTCACTTCATAAGAAACAATAACAACATTTTTATTATTTTTCATGTACATTTTTCACTTTATAATATCTATTGCCTTGTGATAAGTGCCTTGTTAAAGCAATGGGAGTTTCAACAGAAGTTCATGGGGACTACCCAGGTATAGCTTCTGTGATGCAGTTAAAGTATGTTTGGAATGTAAAATGTGAAGGACTACCATTAGATGGCACCATTGAGTCACTGGTGTTCAGCTTTCAAAAACTAAAAGGACTTATTTCAAGTGAACCCATTCTACACACAAATCACACATGCATGTTCCTTAATATTACACTACAAGAGATGCTGTCAGTTGGGCTGTTTATCTTAAAAAGATATATGCACTTTCCTTTTATTAGTACCATCAAATCCAAGGTGCTTTTTAGTTCTAAAACTGAAGCAAAAGGTAAAACATACTTTCTCTGCACAGAATTGCCCTACCTTTTGATTGATGGATGGATCATGCATCAAATAATGCAATTTGAACAAGTGAAATAGAATGATTACCTCTCTTTTTCTCAATGACAGAGACAGAAACTCAATTTCTACTTCAGTATAGTGGGTCAGTTCTGTCGCATAGCACCACTGCCTCTCAAGCCAGCAGATATTCGCTTATCAGCTTAGCTAATAGGCAGGAAGGTAGTTTAGCCAAGTTCCTGAATGTATGGTCTGAGTTAGCCCTGCAGGGTTATAAAATAAACTGAAATCAGGCTGGGGCTCCAGTAGGAAGGCTCACAGTAGCCGCTGCCTTAGCCGTCATAGGTTACATACGCTGGAGGCCGAAAATTGTATAGTAGCAGGATGGAGCTTCTATCCAAGTCTTTATTCTAGTTTTTTGGCACAGAGACTACATGTATTCTGTTTTGACATAGTGTAATGACATGGTATACTTTATAGTGCCTATCCTCATCTTCTCCCGTTATTTTGTCCCTGGGCTCCTGCCCCTCCCTCGCCCTGAGTTCACGGACCACTCTGGTCCTGCTTCCTCACCCAGAGTTCACGGGATCGCTCCAGCCCTGTCCCTTGCTCTGTGGTTGTAGACTGCTGCAGCCCCGTTCCTCCCATGGTTCATGTCCATGCCTTAAGGCAGCCAATGCTCCACATGCATCACCGTGCACTTGTAAACTACACTATACTGAACTATACAATTTATTCAAGTTAGTTTATTACCTCAACTGTAACCTACTCAACCCATTTTATTTTCTGTGCTAGATCTCTGTTACATATCTATAGCCGGGGTTCCTCCCGAGATTTCTTCCCATTGGGGAGTTTTTTCTCGCCACCATTTGAGGTTTGAGGGTTTCTTTTCCCCACTGGGAGTTCTTTATCTCATGTGCTGGAGTTTCAGGCCTGGTTTCTACTCTGGTTTTGCTCTTTTTCTGCTACTGAGTAAAGCATCTTTGTGACAGTTTTCTGTTCAGAGCACTATACAAATAAAACTGATTTGATTTGATTGTCTATTGCAGAGGTTCCCAAACTGGGGTCTGGGGACCCCCAAGTAGGATTCCATTACACGTTTATGTTTGCATACTTCAGAAATAACACTTCATAAAATCCCTTATAAAATAAACATTGCCTGCTGGGCCAATGGAGGTCATGTTACAGGAGGGGCTCAGGATAAACATGTTTTGTAACTCTTGGCAATAGTTAGGCTGCAGTGCACAGGGCCTTATCTTGGCTGACACAGGGTCACACTTATTCCCCTTGCCTTGGGCAAAGGGCAAAGGAGAACAAAGGGCAAATCTGATCTGACCAGATGTCCACAAAATGCACTTAGCGGTTCCAGTAAAGGTCAAGGGTCGCACAAGGTGGATAGCAGCTCTGATGGGCCTTCAGGGAACTGCAACTTGTGCTCACAGAAGTAGACAGAGCGCCCCATGATTAAGCTGGCCCCACTGCCCCGCAGGACTGTACGTGATTTATTAGAAGGGGTAGAAGACAAATGGATTCAATAGGCTTTGTCTTTGACTCCAGCACGCCTGATGCGCTCAGCTGCGAGGCAGGTACGTCCCGTTCTAACACCTCATCCTTTATTTTCTGAGCAAAACCTGGTAGCACATTAATAACAGTCACACAGCACTGTTTTTTTTCCCCTTCGCGCTCGCAAGAGTGGGTTCCAGAACCACTTACACTGTCCACGGCGTCCGTGTTGATTCCGTGGTCCACCAGCAGTCTTGCCACTTTTCCATGGCCGTGTTGGGTAGCGTAATGGAGGGCATTCGTATTCTTCTGCAGAAATAAAACCCCGCAGAAGATGGGTTGAGTCACTGGAAAGCACATTTGATAGGGCCCATAATAGCCTTCATGTAAGGACCCCCGCGTGCACCACAGAGGTCTCAAACTCATTTTACCCATGGCTAGTCCCCATATTTTCATTGCTTAGGAACCTTGCTTTTTTGGGTTGCTACAGCGAGCTCTATAATGTCTGGGACAAAGATATATGTATATAATCTGATAATGTGCACTTTAACCACATGTAAATTGATTGATTATACATCTAAAATTGTGGCGTACAGAGCCAAATCAAGAAAAAAATAATATGCCTTTGTCCCAAACATTATGAAGCTCACTGTATATCACCCCTGCAGACATTACCTGATAAAGCTTGGTGGGAAGCTAGAAATATACCTAGATATTCTTCAAATTTATGAACCCATGTATTCTGCATTGTTTCATGCATTTACCTTTTTTTATCACAGAAAGGTCATTTTCTTCTTACGGAAATTCATTTACACGTACATGAAAATATGCATACGAAGTATCGGTAAAACTTACATTTGTTAGAGCATTGATGTCACAGTAGGACTCCAAGAGCAGTTTGACACAGTCATAATACCCTTCATCAGCGCAGAAGTGCAAGGCTGTCAATCCATCCTGTTTTGCAGATGGCACAGTGTCATCCAACCACCACGACTCCCACATGTTCAAACAATATCAAGAATTTTGACCATATATTCTACTCAAAACAATACAGCTAACCCTGTTTGTAAGCATATCAGATGTAAGAATAACCTGAACATAGAGATGAAAATCTATAGGATGGAATTATTCCTATATAAATGCTATTTGAATACTCTGCATGTTAAGTTAGCAAACTATTCCCAATAATTCTCAAAATATGAAATATTAACAGAATACACATGATCATTTAAAAATTCATATTCTTTCATCTAGAGTTAATGAAAATCTTTTTCATCGGAAGTGCGCTCATTGTGTAACCTGCCCAACTTGAGTGTATCAAAAACATGACAGAAATTACAGTTACAATGAATAGATTCACCAAAAAATAAATTTGCTATGCAATTGCTGTCGAATTACAAAATGAGTGAAACAGTTATGTTTAAAATAATAATTTACATTTCAGAAGTAAATTTGGCAATAGGGTGTTTTGGTAGGGTGACCAGATTAATTGGAGGACCATGTACATGATGCAAAGATGTCTGGTCACCGTAGTTTTTGGTCATACATCTCGAAAAGGTTGTAAGACCAACACCAAGGGTTTCATGGGCTAATTTTATGTTTCAGTTGAATGGCTCTCATTTTACACTTAAAACTCAGCAGAGAGGTTCCAGTTTTGGACAAAACCCATTACAGGCAGAAATAAAAAAGAACAGAGCCTTCCACTCACAATGTTTTTCTCATTGATGTCCACGCCGGTCTCCAGAATCTTTTGCAGCACCCTGTCGTGTCCATGCTTGGCAGCTAAATGTAGTGCAGTGTTCAGCTCCTGTGTGAAAAACATCAGGATGTATTGCTGCCTTATTATCCTGTTTATCTTACACGTTCATGCCCGCTTCCCTCCCCAGTGACTCCCCCTAGTCATGCTGTCATTAAGATGACATGGTGTAGATTTTTTTAAAAAGTATTTACATTTAAAAAGTAAATGTATAAAATTTACTTTATTATTTTTCTCACGGATTTGGAATCACCCAATAGTGCCCCTAATCATGGCTATTCCACAAACACCCATGTAAGAACCACTGAAGCTGAAGTAGGGGTACTCCTCTGACTCACTTGCCTGTGTTCTATTTTACATTAACTTCTGTGAGAGTGTGCTGGGTAGAGAAGGATTCAGAGGGATATTGAGTTATTCTCAGGTTAATAAAGGGAGATGATACACTGCACTATCAAAATCAATAACAGCACAGAACTCACACTCCGCCTATCAAACATTGCCCTGAGCAAATTAAATTCTTGTTGGGGGGGAGGGGGCATGTTCTCCTTAAGTCAAACAGTCAGCAAGTCGTCTTCTTCAGCTTCTTCCTTGTCTTGAGCCAGGGTGGGACAGGGGGTGCGGTTACCTTGTCTTTGAGACCATGGCCACAGCCGAATCCAATGAGGAACTCCACTATTTCCAGTTGTCCATGCTCTGCGGCCAGATGAAGTGCCGTCCTGTCGGACTGAGGGCAAGGGGGGGGATGAGTGCGGTCAGAGAATACGTGCATGATGAGACCCTGCCATCGTGCTCAACTGAAACCCTCCCTTCCCTGTGGACGCTAGTGTCAACTGTGCATTGCCCTGCTTGGCTGCTAAACTACTGGAACAATGCCTTAACAGGATGACCTACCCCGCAATGCTGAACATTCCTTCCAAGGGCCAATGAGGACATACAAACTGACAGTTGTAACTAAGCATTATTGTTCGGTGCTCTTGACTCTTCCAGGAGAAACCCATTCATCAGCGTGCACAAGGGTATTCAGAACCTGCATATTTCTCTCATCATAGCTTAATGCATACATTCTACCGTCAGCCACCAATCAGAGTTAATGAACCGGCTGCTGCAGCGAGATAGGAGAGATAGAAGTGCCTTTATTATTTAATCAGTTTTATTTATCTATTCATTTATAACCCTGTCTCCCCTTATGCAGCTGTGACAGCAATCCTCAAAAGGGGTAACCGAGGTCATCCCTCTCTCCCCTCCTCCATCACTCCATTGCTCCAGGTCTCAAAGAATGTGCTTAAGGAGGGAAATTAGTCACAAATGTTTATCCACTGCGCCCTGAAAGTATTGCTCCCAAGCCACTTCCTACTGCCAATTCATTAATGAAAGTCTCAAAGAGCGGTGTAGGATCCGCCGAGCACTTTCTGTAATTGACATTATTGATTGTGTCATTCCGCTCCGTGCCTTGAGCGACCACACCTCACCCGCTCCACCAAGGACACTTCTCGTGTACAGAGGGAGGGGACATGAGAGTACACAAACCCGATCCCAGCTCTTTAGAGCTGTCCAACGAAAAACAAGAAAAAATAAACATTTTTTAATTTTTCAAATGTGTTTTCACAAACATCCGCATGACAAACACGCTACTCAGACTCAAAATAAAGAAGCTGCCCCCACGCTAGACAAAGAAATGCCATAAAGTCGCCGTGATGTGACTGGGGAAGTGATCCATGCTGCAGGATGTCAGTTATAGCCAGTGAAATGTGAGCTGCACTCTTCTGGTTGGATGTTTATACCACTGCTTTTAAAGCTGTGATATCAGTCATTGTAGAATAAACTTATTTTATATTTATGTTCAGTGCCAGGCAGGATATAGGACGAGTAGAGACACCTATCAGTCCGTGATTCACAGATTCCCAGGATGAGGTCTCTTTAAGCAGGCATGATGCCAACTTTTACTGATGTAAAGAATGAATCACTCTGATAACAAGGCACAATATGTACAACTGTAAAGCACAGCCACTATGTCTGCAGTTCCACCTTTGAATACAAAGCGTTTGCACAACTCATGAAGATAATGCAGGCGTTACTTAGACTCTCCTGAGCTACCCATGGCTTATTTGACAGTCAATCAAAATAAAAATGTGTTTTGTCATATTGACTGTTATTTCATTTGATGTATTCTCATTTCAGAGCAATAGCGGCATCCATGGTTTGGTACTAAGTCTCCAGAGCATGCAGGGCTGTAACGATATTGCATCTTCTCTGACTGCCTCCCCTTGGGAAAGCCCTATAAAGACAGGAGCATCCAGACCTACGCCTCACCTTGTCCCTCTTGTCCAGTTGCACGTCCTCCAGGTCTTCCATAATGAACTCAAGCACTTTAATGTGACCCCTCTGAGCAGCACAGTGCAGGAGATTTAAGCCTTTCTGAAGCAAGAGAGCATAATTACAGTGAGCCACCTACATGGCTGAGGTTTGCTTATAAGGAGATACAAGTCCAGTTCTAAAATAATTAAGATCATAAACACATCACGGTAAATGAACACACACACACACACACACACAGACACACACCATAAGCTTGACTATGTGAATATTCCGCGTTGATCGCCTCTGCCCATTGAGAAGTGGCTTACTTTGTTTACACAGTTTAGCTTTGCTCCAGATGCTACCAGGATCTGGAGAATCTTGAGGTGCCCGAACCAGGATGCCAGCAACAGAGCGTTCATACCAAACTGCAAGAAAACAACCCCTCATTGTGTAAGTTGAACAACCTATGACCTAGTGACTATGGTTCATTTTGCTTTTCCAATGAAGAGGGATGGACAGCTCATAATTTCAACTGCATTGACTGAATAGCAAATACATACACGTAGAAATGATATTACAACAGTGGCTATAATGTTATTCTATCTAGCTCAGAAGAACACAGACCTGTTTTAGGCATTCAAACATAAAATGTCACGTGGCTGAACTACATGCCATAAAATATTTATCAAGGTTCCCAGTAACCACAGAAATACCCTGAGGCCTTGCTTCATGGTGTGTGCCTGTGTGTGTGTGCATGTGTGTGTGTGTGAGCGTGTGTGTGTTATATGTGTTTGTGTGTGCGTGTGCTTGAGAGAGAGAGAGAGAGAGATGGGAACAGGGGAAGAGGGAGTGCATGCCAGAAAGAGAGAGAGAGAGAGAGAGAAAAGATTTTCTGGAACACTATGCTCACTTCCAGCATCCCTGGGTTTCATGTGCTGTGCAAGACCAAGCCCCTGTCAGGAGCGATGGATGTAAAGCCTTCACTCATCCATAGGGCTCTCCATGCATTAAAAAGTACTATGTCCTCTAAGTCAATTCATGGATGTAGCAGAGGTGGAAAAGCTTTGAAAATATTCGAAGCAGGGCACACATAGGGAATAGTCAAGGCCACCTGCATTTAAAAGCAGAATTGGAGAGGAACTCATGCATGTCCACAGAGGAGTAGCTGCTCCATACAGCAAGCCAGTGCTTCCTAATTCTGGTCTGAGGGATACACTTACACATTCTAACAGTGCATAGTTCAAGACTGAACGAGCTCTTAAATGAACACTGTTCATGAATTTGCTTCTCTTGTCAGTTGTATACAGTAAGTTAAGTTGGAGGTGCATTTTATCAGAGATGAAAGGTTTTCTCATCTCACTGAGTTTTTGTTCACGTGCCACATGCGCAAATTGCTGAATGCATTCTAGGTAATTGATTAAGACAAATCAGTTGTTCTGCTAACATCTAATTAAACTGAATAAAATAAGACAGCTGCCCTACATTTAAGAGGAACACATTAATGAAGATAATTATGAGACCACTGTTATCTTCCTTGCAGCGCACTGACCTGCAATGGCCCATCAATTTTTACACATATTACCTACCATGGAACGTCAAAAAAGGCAGCACTACAGTGCGATCAGACAAAGGAGCCATGTTTGTTCTGAAATGAAGACCCAACGTGCACAGCAGCTTTCCCACGACCAGGACTGGGAATCAGTGGAGCATGAAACCGTGACCAAAGACAACAGGGCAGGAGCAGCACGAGGGGGCGAGGCGTCGTGCCAGGGGCACGCTGTGGGCACCTACGCTATCTTCAACGTCCACCTCAGTGTCGTGGTCCAGCAGCAGCCTCAGAGCTCGCTCGTTTCCCATTCCCGCGGCCCAGTGCAGAGCCTTCCGGTCGATCTGGAAGAGGATCATAGAAAGCAAGGGAGGCTGGGGTCGGCAAGGCATCGCATAGGCCAACAGAGCAGCAGAAGAACGTTGCAATAAAACCAGAGCAGTTAACTGGGAGGAAGAAAACTCATTAATCAAGCAGTGTATGACAACAAAATGTTTTATTATAAAATTAATAAAATTATGAAAAGTAATTCATCAGCATTATGAAGTTATGGACAATTACTAATGTCTGTGTAGAAAATCTTCCAGCAGTGTTGTTCACGTGAGGAGTGATCTTGTGTGTTTAAGTACAACGGTAAGGAATAGGTGCTCAATGTCAGCATGGTTAGACTTGAAATTCCACATTACACAAGGAAGACATACAGTAGGGAAAGAGCAAACAATCTCCAATACGAAAAAGCTATGATCAGATTACACATTTCCGTATCTTATGTGAAACCGGGAGCATGTCCTGTTTCAAAGGCAACAAGAAGTGTTTTTTTTTTCTTTTTCACTAAGCCCTAATGTGAAACTGGCTGAAACAAAACAATGACCATAGAGCTATTGATTTCCATGTGGGCTAGACTTCCTTTGATCAGGGACTTCCTGTTATTTCAGTAGCCTACTTGTTAATATCTTATGCCAGCAGCAGTCTACTCGTGCAATGGAAAAAGCCTCCACCACATTCATTTTTCCACCTTCTTCAATGGCTTTAAAGGTGTCAAAAACATTCCCTTCTGCAAAGTGACAGATCTCTGCAACAGTGATGGTGGCTTTGCTGAAGTAAACAGTCTCTTTCAGCTCTCTTGGTGAGTTAATGGACTTTTCTTTGTTTATGGTTCATTTACAGATTATTGTTGATTAATGGGGCATACACATTTCCCCCATGCCTTTCAATAAACATAATATTTGTACATAAATGGCAGGGAGATACTTGTAGGAGAACAGGACCTTAAACTGTGCCAATTAGTCACAAACCCATTTGTCAGATGAATTCCAGACTAACACTCGGCGAATAAGTATGGCGGTAAAATTATAAGAAAATCACCAGAAAGAAAAGGGACCTGCAGATGTGTCAGCAAATGCTGCTTTTTGCTGAAAAACTCACTTTGTTTTTGGCCTTGATGTCAACCCCTTTTTTCATCAGTTCTTGCATTTTGTCGGTGTCATTCCTCCTCACTGCATCATGAAACTCCTTCTCAGACCGGAGCACTGAAACAGGATACAAGCCTCAGTCTCTGTCAAGCATTAATTTGCCAGCCTGTCCAGTTAATTTATTCACAATACAATATATTCTGCAATATATATTCTGCATGGTATTTTTTCTCCATTGCTTGCCTGCAGTACATTTATAACCATTGCCACCGTCCACAACTGCCACACACTAAACTGCCATTATTTTAATGTCTGTCTCAGTAATCAGTTTGACTTCTTGCCCAGACTTAATGATGGCCATTTAAACAGTCATAAAACATTTCAATCATATTCCCCATAACCATTACAACAGTTCAGAGATAGAAATTCCAACAGCTGAGGTTGAGGGTAAATTCCAATACTGAATGAAATGGAAAGCTTAAAAAAGCCTGAGTTATACCCAACATATATACCCAAAAACTAAACTGCTTTTTCAGCAAACAACTGTTTCGGTCCTGAGAACAGCATCCACAGATAATGGAATAGTTCCTTTTAGAGCCGCAGTTTCACATTTCTCTACTTTGCTGTTCAGAGAAACATTATTATAGTTTGAGTGCATAAATCTTCTTAAGTGAGACAGGTTATTCATGTGTGTCCTACTGTGACTCAATAATTATCGATAACATTTTCCACACACATAAACCTAGCAGTTTGTGCAAATAAATCTTACCCATTCAGCTGCTGAATTAAAGTTTGTCTTGCATTTTCAAGTAGATAAATAAGCTCAATTTATAAGTAATTTCCAGTAAACTGGAACAAAATCCTATAAACTAGAATATGAGGCAATGAGACAATGACACCTTTCAAAGATGGCTCTAACTCATACCACACCTAGCAAGGGGAAAACCTGATTCTAGAATGCCTAGCATAAACTGATGTTGCGAGAACAAAAGTTTAAATAAAAATAAATTGTTCAAAATTTAGATAGCACATATCCTGAAAACTTGGTGCGTTTCTCAAATTACTCCAGTCCACAAATCTATCTGCATGCATATGAAATAACAAGATATGGTACTGTGACTCTGTGGTACTGTGTAGCCTAAAGAGTAAATAATGAATGCATTATCACAAGCATTATTATATAGCCTATTAGATCAAGTCATCAAAGTCGTTGCCCACTGGGATTTGTGCTGCCATTTGAAATATAATTGATAATAATAAATACATTGAAAAAAGAAAACACTCAGTAAAAAGGCAGCATTTAATGAACTATTTAATGAAGATTTAAAAAACTGTATAAAACTGTATTAATCCTGTTATTTTATGGGATGGTCGTTAAATGAGTCATTGCCAAAGTATGTCATGACTTTAACAGTGTTTAAAAAAAGCAGTGAAATCCTGTAAATTGTGAACATTTTACTGTATAAATACTGTTTTTTTTTTTTTTTTTTTTTTTTTTTACAGTCCAGCAAAGTCTCATAGCTATAATTTAGGGTATGGCCATAATTAACTGGAATTATATAGACAGAGATAATGCCTTAAGTGCAAAGAAGGCCTTTTGCGAATTTTTGCATTTAAAAAAGAAGGATTTAATGTACATCATCCTTTTACAATAATAGAAACCTTGAACATAAATAACAGACTTTCCAATAAACAGAGAAACATTTATTTCTGTGGCTAATTTACAGCTAATAAGAATGTACGCTGCACCCAGATGTCTACAGCAAGCTGTTTATCTTTCCAGTAGAATATGTGATCTAAATGATGAAATACTACTACTAGGGGTGTTGAATAAACAGCAAGTTTCCCGCGAAGTCAAATAAGAGCCCAATTACAAATGAATAAGAACTCTACACGGTGTTAACTCACAGTTATATTTGCTGGCTATATAGCATTTCACTCACTGATGCAAAGCTGCAAACAAATACTAAATCCAGCTCTCAGATCTCATTGGGGGGAAAAAACGGTGTGTACTTACAAATATCATCCTCTGACACCAGATCGTCCTCCATGCTTTGGGTTAATTGAAAACGCTAAATTTTAAGACGACGGCATAGTGCTTTCAGGCTTCGGACGTCCACATTATTGTTTTATTCCGACTGCACAAATCCAGGATACAATATTGAAGCCTGCCGCTAGACTAGATGCACATCCGGGTGCTGTGTGGACCTGCCCACATCCACGAGCAGCCATCAGAATCAGTTACGTGATACTAGCTATAATTTCGTTAATGACAGTATTTTCATTTATATCTGAGCTATCTGGATCCACTGGATCTAGTGCGAATAGACGGCACGTTCTTGTAAGAAAAAAAAAATTGTATGCTACACTCACAAGCACACACACGAAAAGCATAACGATTCTTTATCAATGATAGTATGCACTGATTGCTCTGTCGGCTACTGATCCTTACTACTGTGACTGGGACAACAGGTTTTCACCCAAGGTTAAGACCTTCCACGGTTTTTCAACAATTCTGTCCATACACTTGCCAAGAACATTTACCTTTCTGGTATTCATCAAATTATATCATTGGCACCCATTCGGTCTCGTAAGTAATGAAAACTAATGGGAAAACAGCCATCGAGGAACTCAAAAACAACAGCTGCTTTCATGTACACTGGCCTATTTTATTATGTTGGAGTCATGGATTGGATTTATAAAGTCTTTAACTAGTTCCAAATTTCCATTCTGATCTCGTCTGTCATTAAGCGTATAGCACTGTAACCAACTTTTTTTTTGTTGTCTGTAAATGACAACATAACTCATTGTAAATGTCCAGTTTCCAACTAAGATACAATGATAGCGCATCTGGCTTTTTATATAAGCACAGCTGTGTTTGGAACCGGTTAAAGTTTTAAACATTCAAAGAGAATGTTACGTGAAATACTACTCAGTCCTAACAACGACGACGAAAAGGGGGTGGCAGAGACCATGTTTTTCAAATATATTCCACAAGAAGGAGCTCTTCCCCAAGCTATTTAAAACAAGGGACGATATGAGTCAACATGATAGGTGGCACCAGTAAATGGTGGGCGTAACCGGACAGTTTTTGACAGCTAGGACCTTTGTACCATAAACGGTCACACGCATTTCATAATAGCTCTAACTGGCAACATTAAAATTCTAACCGCAGTTGTACCCAATATGCTTGCTTGTGAGGTAGGCTAATAGAGGATGAAACTTGAGTGTAAAGCGGTAACCCTATAAATGTAGTCATATACGTAATCACGTTGCACAACATGCTTTGGCAATTTCAAAAACATGGCCCGGCCATATTTCTGAGCATTTCGGCATTGGTTATGATCTGAGCTACATCTAGTCAAAATTATGACTGACCTAATGAAGTGTGTATAAGTTGGATAGTAGATAACAGAACATGCAGTCATCAAAAGGGATTGATTACCATTTTCAGGACCTGCTTGAATCGTCAGTGTGTGATGGCATGGTGTAGGCCAAGCATTTCATTCAGTATTGTCAGAACGGAGCCTAACTAGAAGAAGAAAGCAGAAAATGTCAAGAGAGCACCATAGCTGGAGGCTGGATAGCTGTGCTGAACTCAGTCGCTGCCACTTTGGAGACAGAATGGGATTTCCTAGTACAACCCCTGACATCTGTCACTTTCTACAGTGCACTCTTATTTTCTCCTAACAGATGTGGAACCAGCTTTCATCTTCAACCAGCATGTGTGAGTACACAAAAGTACCACCCTTAGCTTGACAACATTACATGGCTGCTTTAAACATATTAGTGAAGAGTTATGATATAAATTATGATTAATAATTGGAATAAATAAATTATAATAATAAATAATGTATGATATGATAAATATATATTAAAAATGCAAAAAGTAAATATGTATTGTATTACCTGTGACTCATGGGCTCACCTTGACATGACGGTCCAAGCCTATGCCCATGGGAGATTTGCCTACATTTTGCATTTTCTCGTCTGTTTCGGCCTGCAGATTAATTATTCATAAAAGTTGGAGAGATGGGTAATAACAGTATTGCCTCATTACAACATTGCATGACCTATAGTTGTGTTGCAGACACACTGTAAAGCAATGTGACTATGTATAAATGAAATAGCCCTCAATATTGTAATAGTGTTGTTACAAAATGTATTTCATCAGTGGCTTGTATAATGTGGAGTGACAGATTGTCCCATGATTTTCTTTTTTCTCTCTCTTTTTATTCTAGGGCAGGACATACTATACAAGACTGTTGTTCATCCATCCTTTCTGTTTCTCTCCTTCTTTTTCTTTCTTCCAGTGTAGATGATTGCTTTTATGTTTAAGTTAAACATTGTGCTTGGGAGCATCAACAGAACAATGGTTTGGTAAGTATTTTGTACCCTTGATTTAATTGCTCAGGTCTCTATGTTCAGATGGGCAGTGGAGCATATGCGATGGGAGTAGGTATGCTGTGGGCCTTGTAGATAGTGGCCCATCATAGGCTCATCAATAGCTAAAGACTAAGGTCTCTGGCAACTAATCATGTTTGCTGAGGTAAACTAATACATGCTAATTAACTTGTTTCAGAAGAAGTACAAATAAATAATGAAGCATGTAATGTAAGGCCAACATAATATACTAAAATAATGAAGGAGACTATTGTAGGTTTTACACCAAAGTTAAATTTATGTGTTCCTGCAAAATGCTATGTATATTTGCTCATAGTATCTTAAGCTGTCCTTTAGAGTTGGGTCACCTCGTCTTGTGCCAGAAAAACTGGAGTTACACTAGAGCTTGTTTGTCCTAGGAACTACCGCAATTTGTTTTTTCTCCCTAACCCAGTGTGCAGGGGATCCCTGCTGAACTTCTAGCCCCAGAAATAATTGCAGTTTGTGTAAATGCACAACTGCACGTTTCAAAACCCCACTCAAAGATCTGATTCACTACAGAAATAGTAGGTAAATACTGTAGCATCAGAGAGGCAGACTGTTTCAGCACGGCTGGCTGATGATGGAGCGCACCAAGTATAATTTGGAGACTCAGAAAGTGTCACTCAAATAAGGAGATCGGAGCCAAGAAGGTGATTTAAATGATTGATAACATTAGGCAAAAATATATTAAGCCATTCTTAATGGATTTTCTCCTTTGAACCTATATTCAGCATTATCTGGCAAATAGGTAGTACCGGTCGGATGAAAATACTATGCAAGAGAGATTCATTATGTGAGTTATTTTTTTATTTTAAAATTGTCGTGAAGATTGTGATTGCGTGACTGGAAGTTTTTTTGGTGCTTATAGACAAAGACTTTCAACAAGAACACAAAACGAAATAAGTATTAAAATGTGTTCTTTTGTAGACAAGAACAGTGTGACGTAGTCTACACTCATTGAACAACAGGTGTGCATAACAATTGAACAAATACAGAAACTTATCGTGGATAATGAATAAGTTATTTTATTCTTTCTAGAGTAATTGATAATATTCTGTATTTCTTCTGTACAGAGAACTCAATAGAAATGTTTAGTGAATAATTTAGATTTTCACATAATTTTAAAGAAAAAGCCTTGCACCCTGTACCACAAAATATTAAGCAAAAACATATTAATAAATAAAAATGTTTACTGGTTGGCTTTTCTGTTTTTTTTTTTTTTTTTTTTTTTCCCGAGTAGGGCCAGGAAAGCTTCTTTTACAGCACTATTTAATTGGTACTCGAACAATAGAATAAAGATAAGTGGCTCCTTCAACTGAAAAGGATATGTAGCCGCAGAAGCTCTGAAGCAGAAATTCCACTGTTGTTGAGTGCTGTTTCTCAGGGCACACAAGGAACCAGCCCTGTGAGCGTGCCGAGCATTCTCTGCTAAGACTTCAGAGTCAGCCAATGTGTTACAGCCGCATTTGAAGCTCTGCTTTTTCTAGAGGTGTACTGGAGCCACAGGCCACGGAATCAAGGATATGTTTGACCTGGCAATGGCTAAAAGCAATCATTTATGTCTCATTTATATATATATACATATATATATATATATATATATATATATATATATATATATATATATAGTGTGTGTGTGTGTGTGTGTGTGTGCATAAATGTCTGTGCTAAAACAGCCTGCAGGAGGCATTGTGTGAGTTCTGGTGAAGATTTAGGGGACTCACAACTCAGTTAGTTTTTATGATACAGAAGTCAGAAAGCCGCAAGCACCTCTAAACCTCTGAAAACTCCACAGAACAGCAGCACTGTGGTAGAGTGTACGACAAAGCGTAATACACAAAAATCCAGGGATTGTAGTGGTCCTATGTTGCTATGGAGACCAAAAAGACATTTGTTCCAAAATAAAATGTCACAATCTTTTAAGAAAGAATACTAATTGAGTTGGCTATGTGGTTTTAGCATTTAAAAAATATAAATGTCCCTATCATAGCGAAGGCAGGATGGTTTTTCGCAGTCTGTACCAAAAAAAATAATTTATGAGCAGTGCATTAGAGAACCAAAAATTAAAGGTAGGTTAGCCACTTCCATCTCTCTTTTCTGTGAAAATCAACACTGGTTAGAAATGTACAGCAGTGCTATAAAATGTTTTACAGCTAGATATTAACAGACTGGTTAAAATTGCCACTCCGTGTTTTAACAAGACTATGATTAGTCTCCCAGGGATCTGGGTTTCTAGATCAGTAAACTGAACATCAGTTGTTCAGCTGTGAGGAAAGTGGCCTACCTGTGTTGCAACACCATGTTCGCCAGCCACTACTCTCCAACTGCATATGCTACAGTACATGTATTTCAACTGGTATCATCTCCAACTTGACCTTACATGTTTATCACAAGCCTCATTCGACAAGGTGGATTTACTGTAGGATGCACAACTGCAGCCTATCTGTAAGACTAACGATTAGTGTTGCTTTTGCTTCCAGTTAGCCTGCAGAAATGTGTCCACGTATCCTGGGCTAGCTTGTTTTGCGTTTGTGTTTGTGTTCCCTGCCGCAATGCTGGAATATTACTGGCAAATAACCACACATCAATAATGATTCTTGTAAGAAGAAGTCCTCTTGTACTTATGTTGTGTTATCTAAGTTTCACCAAGGGTCAGGTTTATGCACATACACACTTATGCACATATACATTACTTTTCCATGGATTCTAGTGACACGAAGATTAGGAAACTTTAAAAAATCCAACTCCCCAGGGATGCTGAGCAATAATTTTGCAATGCACTGTAAAAATTGTGACAGCACGACTGACTAATCTTTCCAATTATTTACATAGAAATAGCTGAAGTGCCATAAGTTGAGTGGGTTGAGTACAGGAAAATCAATTTTTCACTCCAGTGCTCTATGCTGTTTAATTTGGTTACTGAGCTTGAGATGGAGCACATTTTTGTTACAATACATCCCTGTGTGTTTGTGTGTGTGAGAGAGAGAGAGAGAGAGAGAGAGAGAGAGAGATATGTGAGCATGCATAGTGGTGTTTGTTTCTGTTTCACTCATAAAAACAAAATACAAAACTTTTTTGTACAGTGCATAAATGCAACATTTGTAGACACACAAAACAAAAATAATGCAACATCCAATGATACACAAATGATAATGATATATTCAAAGAAAAGTACTGTAAATGGTTTCTTATTTTCCAGCCCAAATATTACTACCATATACAGTATATTTGTTTCAAATTAAATGTGATCTTTTCAATCTCTAAATATTTAGTATGTATACATTTGTAAAAGTTTTAAAGTAAATTTCACATACTATTTGGGCATTGCATCATATGCTGATAAGCTGACACAATTAATTTGACAGCCATCAGATGAATGCAATGCTTTATTGTGGTTGGAGTAAAAGTAGAAAATTCTCTGAATATGGTCTTTAATCAGTTTAACTCGATAATCTTCATGTAATCCCAGAATATACTGAAATGTTGCTTTAAAAATGTCGCTGTTGCTGATATATACACTGTTTTGTCAGAAAATATTGCTTTTGGCAACCTTTCAGGAATATGCCAGGTGAACATGAAGGACTTTTCATGACTTTTTATTACCTCTCAAATTTGATGAGTTCAAAGAAAAGAGAAAAAAGAAAAAAAAACTCAGGTTTTCCCTCTCTGAGGTAACACTATGGCTACTGCCTGGGTTTCAGAGTATAGTGGCCTGAAAGTATTTTATGTATCATTTTATTTTAAATGCTTCAATAACTCACAAGAGTAGCCTATACAATGAAATAAAGGGTTTAACAGAAAGAGAAAACTCCTCAATTAGGCAGGATTACATTGAAAATTATTACAAATGTTGAAGAGAAACAAACACTCGGGTTTGTAGCTAACATGAAGCCTCTAACATGTTGTTGAGAAAGCATTTTATCCCATGAGCCATTGCATCAAACTGTAGCACAGACCCACAGGAAGTTGTGTTTAAAAGGGCCTGAAACCACATCCTGCAGAGTAAATATCTGACAGAATAGCCACTCTTATTCTGAAGACTGGAAAGATGATTAAAGGCGAACATCACTGCGAATGATCTCACCCTTTGCATGTTTCAGTGTGCAGTTCTTGGAGGCCTGAGCTCTTCTGGGGAATGTATTCACTATCCTCAGGACTCTTTGGAATGTTCTGCTGCTCACATTTCAAGTTTAAGTAATTACAACATAATTTGCATAATGTTACAAACAGTATGCTAAATGCAGAAATATTCTATGTTAGTTTGGTTAGCATCCAGACCTTGCTGTTGAAGAGGTTGGCTGAAGGTCACGGCTCAATCCCAATCACAGTGGCCTTCATCCTCCGGTCACCTGACTGAATGCGGTTCATCTGTTTGCTCTCATGCAGTAAACACCCACTCCCCTGGACTGCATGCCTTTCCCTGCAGTCACATGACATTGGACCTTAGTTCCGTGGCTGGCTGGCCAAACATAGTCAAATAGACCACCTCCTCTGCATTTTAAACACTGGCCGCCTGCCAATGAAGGACTGCTGCGCATACTGTGGCGCATACTGTGGCCATTATGAGGAACTGCACCAAGTCGCAACTCACTCTGGAGAAACAAATTGGGCCAGCAGTCATTAGTCATTATTAAACTTTCGCATACTGAGCCTTGTGATCATCAAATTTCATTTTTTTTCCTTTCTGAAGGAGAGTTTGCAAGTTTAGGTATGGCTTCATACTGCAAAAGTTCCCTTTTTAACTATACTCAAAGCTTATTGTGAAGCGGAGGCGAAAGGCTTCAGTGTTACAAAGGCAATGACGGGTAAAGTGTAGGAGGAATCATTTTTAAAAAAATGTGTCAAAGTTCAGTCAATTCAACAGAAAGAACAACCAAATTTATAAATCTCTGTCAAAATCAATGGACCCACAGAATCTCAGAATTAACTGCTTACTTAAAATGGCTACATTAACTTAAGCGCATGCTAATATTACATACACTACATAGCCAAAAGTATGAGGACACCCGAACATCACACTCATATGTGCTTGTTGACCATCTCATCCTAAAACCATGGATATCAATATGGAGTTGGTCCTACCTTTGCTGTTACAACCATTCTTCTGGGAAAGTTTTCCACTAGATTTTGGAACATGGGTGCGTGGATTCAGTCATAAGAGCATTAGTGACGTTGGACACCGATGTCCTGGCTCAAAGTCGACATTCCAAAGGTGTTCAGTGAGGTTGAGGTCAACGGTTCTGTGGAGGCCCGTCAAGTTTTTCACACCAAACTCGGCAAACCATTTCTTTATGGGCCTCACTTTGTGCATGGGGACACCCAGATTCGTCCGTCAGACTGCCAGATAGAAGCGGTTCATGACTCCAGAGAATGCGTTTCCACTGCTCTAGGGTCCGAAGGGATTGTGCTTTACATCACTCCAGCTGATGCTTGGCATTGCATATGGTGATCTTAGGCTTGTGTGTGGCTGCTCAACCATGGAAACCCATTTCACAAAGCTCCCAACAAACAGTTATTGTGCTGACATTGCTTCCAGAGGCTGCCTGGAACTTGGTAAAGAATGTTGCAACCGAGGAAAGACGATTTTTACGCGCTACATGCTTCAGCACTCTGCGGTCCCGTTCTGTGAACTTGTGTTGTTGCTCCTAGACATTTCCACTTCACAATAACATCACTAACAGCTGACCAGGGCAGCTCTAGCAGGGCAGAAATGTGGTGGCATCCTATGACAGTGTCACATTGAAAGTCACTGAGCTCTTCAGTACAACCCTTTCTACCGCTAATGTTTGTCTATGGAGATGGCATGGCTGTATGATTTTATGCACCTGTTAGAAATAGGTGTGGCTGCAGTTGCAGAACTCACTAATTACATGGGGTGTCCATGTACTTTTGGCCATGTAGTGTATAAGGTCAATTGGCATTCAGTGCGCACAACCATTACATACAAGGTGAATCAGTATTCAGTCCTCTGCCATGTCTGTGTGACTGGGAGAGTGGCTGGTGCTTATTTCCAAAGAAACTCCAGATATTGAGGGTTAGCGTAAAAGTGTTATTACCAAGAATGCAGAAGGTGGGAATCGATTGCCTCACACAGTCCTGGAAGAAGACCTGAGTTTTGCTCTTTCATTGCCATACTCTGCTCTGGTAATGTATGTACAGGAAAATGAACACATACTGCAAGCCTGTCAATGCAGCTCATGCACTGTATTCTCAAAATATTATATCTTTGGGGGAGCACTGTGAGCAAAACAGGAAAAAATGGCACTCCAAGGGAATGCTGGTCTTGGAGCTTAAAAAACACACATGTGCATTGTTGTAAACAGTAATATTTTTATTAGGACATGCTTTCATGGAATCCATTTCTATGTTTCTTAAACTTTTTATAGGCACAGAAAATTTCATTATTAATAAGTGCTTTTAAAAAAACACTAATATAAAAATAAATATTCAGCTCATATAAATGAATCATTTAATGGCTGAAGTATCCATTGATATTTTCCAAGTCAGCTGTTTTAACAAAATACTTCATAAAGAAAAACAGGACATAGTGCAGGGGTGCACAACAAGGTCTGATCTCAGGATTTTGTGCCAACTTCTGGCCTTAATTACTTAATGAGCCAAATCATATCTTCATCTGACATTTATATAAGCACCACCAGCTACAGCTGTAGACTGCAAGTGTATCCTAATGGCTAGACGTGCTCTAGTAAAGGAGTGAACCAGTGTAGTCTACAGAGCTGTCTGAAAACTAAAACTAAGGCAAGTGGTTGAAACAAAAACCAGCATGTAGACCAGCCCTCCACAACCACAGTTGTGCACCCCTGACAGACTGTATCAGAAGGTTAATAACTTAAGTATTAAATCCTTTATAAGAAATTGTTCATTCACAAGTTGATAGAATCAAGATTAAATTCGACTTCAAAAAATGAAAGTGTGATCTACAAACTTGAGGCTTTACAGCTGTATGGTATAGTTAAACAAGTAATGGAGGTTGAAGACCAAAACATGAATCAAAAGACCAAGATAAAAATTAGACTGTTAAAGGTTAATTCTGGTGTAGCACACTTAATCAAGCTGGTTTGTTAAAATGGATTACATCCTTTTTTAACTGGCCATTGCCAAACATTTTAAAACATATTTAAGAAGCAAGAACCTTATCAGACAAACTACACAAATATGTTAGAGAACAAATGAAAATCACATTTATACACATACTGTACATGTCACCTCAGGAAACTAAGTGACTATGCAGAAATTGACACATTTCAGGTATCTTTATGAACATTTTCAAACAGGCACAAAGGCATGTATGCAGATACATATCTCTTCCTCTTTATATACCTTTCAAAATGAGTCAGTGAAGCTGCAACTGACTCAGGAAGTAGTTAGTTCCTGTGTACTATTTATAAATGAGGAGGTGGTTTCTAATTTGTGAACTGGAATGCTAAAAAGATTAGCTAAAGGCACATATCATACAACACACACATATCAACACTAGAAAGTCCATACTGAAAGTGCAAGCCAGCCTTATCTCTAGTTTTTCAGAAACATTTCATTTTGACAACAAAAATTGTTGTTATTCAAATACTTCAACAGGATCAATGAATACACTAATCCCAGCCAAACAAAAGAGGGGCTGGGCTAAGACAAGTTTATTTGAAAAAAGGATCAGAAAAACAATACTGCAACAGCAACGCACATTTACATGTAGACACCATGTCACAGTCTGAAACGGACACTATACACAAAATATTAGAACATGAGACATTACATCTCTCAGTCATCATTTTATCACTCAACAAAATTGCCCAACAGGATTAACTAGCAGGACAGCTCCTCGTCTTAGTTAAAACCACACACAAACAGTATTAAAATTAAGCCAAAGTAAATGAACAGAGCTATTGTCTGATATTATTATCATTAAATTCATTAAAGGGCTTTGTACACGGAGGGTAATTTCTGAGATCGCTGGTAAAAAATGCTCTACTGTTTACACAGATTTCTGCACTCTTAAGAGCAGAACAGAGTTGATTATCTATAACAGTGCTAATGGATCTTTGGGAAGACCATTGTGTTGAACAAATTTACCTAAACAATGTGCAATTAGGACAGTTAAACCTGTTATTGTCAGTAAAATGTATGTAAAATATATGAAGCAACTCTGACTCATCTGATTACTGGTTCTTCAGCAAAACACATTTGAGTCATCCTGTGGGGAAACGATTATGAATGTTTTAAATCCAAGTACTGGATCTGAAGTGCATTCATTTGGCAAAACATGTTTTTTTTTTCATAATAGGTGTTGTTACAAAGTACTTAAAAACATTGGAACTGCTTCACAGAATAACTGTAAATCTAAGTTCAGAATATCAGAATATTTACCGGATATGGTACATTTTTCATGTTGGCCAAACACATAATTTGTATTCTTGTGATGCTGATATCCATAATGTCATTTCATAAAATATCTGTATACTAGATAATATAATATGGTGGCAAAAAAAGTATAAAGAGATTTTTATACATTCTGATGTAAACCTCCTCAATTTAAATAATTCTTCACTGATGATCTTGCTGTATGTATTTCAGGTATTAAATTAAAAATGATACACCCACAGCAATTGTGCTGAAGTCATTGTCATTGGAGTGTGATGATCCAAACATCCTGATACAGTAGAGCTTTTGTTAATGACCCAACCTCTCTATTATAAATTGCTGAGTGAAAATAATTGCACTTCATAAGGAAAAAAATACTTGCATATATTGCATATTTTCTCAGCTAACAGTTTTACATAGGAAAACCTTGCTTTGCCAGTGTGTTTGTGTGTGTGTGTGCATGTGTGTGTGTGTGTGTGTGTGTGTGTGTGTGCGCACGCGTGCATACGTGTGCTTGAAAAACAAGCGCCTGTCATACAGCTCATTTGAGGGCCATTAATTCCGCTGTCATGTTTAATTTTATCTGCGGTCACAAGCTCATTCTGTGCCTTTTCTCTACGGGTTGGGCCTGTTTCAAATTCTTAGCTTCTTGCAAGCACTGGTCCGCTTTTCTGAGCTGCTCCACAGCTTTGGCCAGCAGCTCTTCTGGCGAAAGACTCTTTGGCCCCCCCTTGTCACCCAGTGAGCCTTGCGCCTCTTGTCTGGAGGACACAGTACTGAGGAGCTCTGCCGTTTCCTCAAGCTCCAGGGCCACTTTGTTACGGAGCTCATTCGTGTCATTTCTTGACGAGATTTCCTTGAAAGCCCATTCCTCCGTCTGCACCACTGACTCAGAAAGCAGGTCTCCCACAGAGGCAGATTTCCCCTTTGACGGTTTGAGTGGCAGGGCAGGAGGAATGGGCTGCATGCTCCGTTTAATCTGCATCGGCTTTAGCATCTGGGCTCTGCTTCTAGCACCTGTGACGACTTTCCATTTCTGTGGCACATGAGCCTCAGCAGGTTCTGCCTCAGCTTCGCTGCCATCACCATGTTGGAGTTCATCATCATCAGCAGCTATATCCCCAGTCGACAGAGCTACCATCTTGTTCTTACTCTCAGCAGTTGGAGTCAGATCATCTCTATGCTTGGAAAGATCTGAAATGCCTGAGGCAGGAACACTTTCATTGGGTAGACCTGCACCCCTTGATTCTACAGAAATGGGAACTTCAGCTGAACCCTCCCTGGGATCACATGGCTGATCGCCTTCAGAGCGGGTGAGCGATTTTTTCTTGGGAAGCGCCGGTGGGCCGGGGGTCTTTTTCGCTGGTTGCAGAGATGGTTCTGTGGACTTTGTAAGAGGTGTAGCTGGCCTTTGAGTGTCTGCACTTGATGCGATGGCAGGTGCTGGATTACCTTCTGCCTCCAGTGCAACATTGCTGTGATCAGGCTCTTCCTGTGTAGGACAGGAGCCTTCCTTTTCATCAGTCGTTTCATCAGCCTCCTCAGGGACAGTGGAATCAAGCTTAGCCTCTGGCGATGTTACGGCTGTTTGAGGAGGGGGCGTGGAATCTCCCTCACTTCCCAATTTATCATTTTTTCCCTGGTCGTCAGAAAATGTTTCCTCAGGTCTTTCCTCCTCACTATCTTCCGCACCACAAGAGAGCTGCGGAACCTCCCACTCTACTGTTTGAGCGGGTTTCTTGTCTTTTGACGGAGGCATCGGGGGGTGAGTGGGGTCTTTGATTGGTGAAGGAGATGAAGGAGTGATCCGGGTGCTGTCAGACTCTTCTGAAGAGTCTCTGGCTTTGTTGGGAGGCATTGGAGGAGCGAGTACTACCTCCTTTGGTGTTTCTCCTTCACCCGAGGAGCTTGGTTTGCTCTCTTTTGAGGGAGGCATGGGAGGCTTCAGGACATTTTTCTGAGGGGCGGGCTCTTCTTCTGGGATTTCCTGCAGTTTTTCACGGGGCTTAGATGGAGGCATTGGTGGTTTCACAGCTTCTTTAGAGGTATCGACCTCAGTGTTGACCTGATGTGTACCATTGGGTGTGTTGTCAGAAGCATCAAGATCCTTTCTCAGAATACCATCTGTTGACAGATTAGCAGCCTGAAAAGAGAAAGGGAAATCTGCCTGAGCCAATAATCTATGAGACCAGTTCTGTGATGCTGTTGTCTTCTGCATTTTGAGCATCCACAAATCCAGAAATCTCTAAAATGACATTAAAATGTCTAATTCTTTCCTCCCACAGATTTTAGAAAATGCTATCTGATGCCATTGTTTGCTTTATCAGTAACTGGTTAAATGTAAATGTGCATTTACCAGCCCTATGCTGTAAATAGAAAGCAGTGCTAACCTCCCACAGCCATCTATGATGAGTCACTACAACAATTTCAGGCCTTATGCTGACAGGATTAACATACACTGCAGCTTCTGAGTGAAAGATTGTTTACTGTTTGTGTGTTGCCATTAACTCATGCATAGCAGGGGAGTAGAATGGCATCCGTAGTCTCCTGGGTAATGCTTAGCTTGTCAGAAGTAAATGCCTGCTTATTTGGAACAGCCTGGCTGACTTATTCCCATATACCTCCTTCATGCGTATCCTTGTAGGCGGTCTACGGCTCTGGTTTCCCTTGGGTCTTGTGCGTGTCACATGCTCCAAGGTACAACTTTCATCAACCTTCACCTGTGAGTGCAATAAAAAAAACAAGATTTCTTATTTTTAAACGTTTTAAAACAGAAATAACACACAGAAGATTTAAAAGTCTTGTTGGATCAGTTAAAAGTTACTTGCCTTTGTCAGAGTTTACTAGCAAAAGTATCTTTAAGAACTTAAAAATAATAGGTTCATGTTTCTACAGACCTGTTTTACCTATAAGCTAGGGACCTGCCCTGATTAATAGGCACAGAACATGGATGAAGCACAGTATTATGTATGTAGCTATTAACATCAAAACAGGAAAGTAAAGAGGAAAAAGTACCTCATCAAAGATTTTGTTTTTAGTTCTGTTTATTCCATCACTGAGAGCTTTAATCCAGGAATCCTTATCTTCAGGATTCTGAGCCTGAATTTTGACATCATGGATCTAGAAATTATAAGGACAGTTGTCATTTGCACATGTCCTCATAACAGGACTTAAGGAAAAAAGGAAAAACCAACCAAAAACATGGAGAAGTACAGGAAAGGATATAGGATTAGTTAAAATTGCCCACAGTATTTCTTAAAGATTGTTAAAGTGTCATCTACTGACTTTCAAGGTTATAGTTCAAAGCTGTGTTTTCGTGTGCTGGCTGAAAGTGTGCCTTAGCTATGTTTTCATGTGCTGGCTAATGCAGCCAGATGTCATGGGAGAACAATTCAAAGTCACCTTTCAGGGGCAGTGCATGGAAGCCTATTATTAAAAGCCACTGTCTTCCATGCACCTCCAAGAAAGGTAGGGTACAGGGTAAGACAAACCGACTTGCTAGGACAGTACAGCAGGTTCAGTTAAAGCAATTTATCTTGCAGGTATTGTTTAGCATTGTATGGGCCCACATAATTGTAGCTTGAAATTAGTGACATTTTTCATTTGGAGAAAATATCCATTTGAAAAATAACTCCAGGGAAAGCCTTTACTTTAAGTTTGAGCGCATTAAGAACATGGATCTTGAAGACCAGCCAAATATACCCCCTGGATGTTTACAGTATTCTCTCGTAGTATACAGTAACCTTAAGTGAAGAAGACTTTAAAAATCATAGCAGTTCCCCTCATACCACCAAATATTCTTTAATTCCCTGGCAACATTAGAACACTGACCTTTTGATAGCCTATACCTTTAGGAAAACAGGATTTTGCCAGTAACACAGAAAATAAACCTCAGCCAGGCCCTCCCAGCGAGCGGTGGTGTACAAACGACCCGGCCACAATCAAACAGGGAGTCCGAAGCTGGAGCGAGGCCTAAAACCCCTCCTCTCCTGGCGATGAGCCTTCAGCTCTGGCCCGAGAGACCTTAATGCTAACAGCGGAGGATGCTCTCAACATAACAAACTCTGTGCTAAGCAAAACTGTCCACAGGATATAATAGGTAGTAAAAACAATACACATGTACATCCTCAGATGTGTTTACCCAAGGAAGCCCGGAATATTTAATTCTCCTGGGACAGCGCCCGTGACCTAAGAAGATACACAAAAATTCATGACGCCATAAAAAATTCTGATCGCACTTGCACTTGAGAGCCAACGCAGAGATTATTTGCTTGATTTCTTTTATTCTACTTCAGATCCTTAACAGCTAGGTCAACATAAACCATAAACTGAATGCCAGAGGCCTCTCCTTACTTTTGGTTAGTTTTTGTATAAACTGTGTTTATGTAACCTTGCCATGCATTATTTGTCTTTTGAAGTTTGTTTGGCATCCTGTGTCCTGGGAGGCCCTGTATGTGAAACTCACCGGAGGCCAGTAATGGGCCTTTGCTATAATGATCTGGTTTTAAAAACACACAAGCATGTAGCCAGCGTCGCGGCCTATTTAAGCTGAAATTGCCCATATCTGAAAATAATGCTTTTACTTAAGTTTTAACTATGCTTTCCTGTGGTTTAAGACACCAGCTGATATATATTGCTGATATATATTGCCTATGACGGGAAACCTATTTCCTATTTCCTATAAGGAAAACCTTTTCATATAGCACAACTACATTGTTTTCCCCTAGGTTTCTCCCCCAAAACAAAATACAAACACCCTCATTCCTACACAAGTCAGTCTGTTTAATAACGTTTACAGCCCAGCAAGTTTTAACTTTCGGAATATTCTCTCCAGACCGCTGTAACGACTGCAGCGCTTTAAATAAAACTGCAAGGGGCGGTGCCTTAGTCATTTCGCTGGCCGGTCGCTGGGTTGTAGAGGCAGGAAAATGTGACACACTGGGATGCAGCCTTCAGCTGCTGGATTTCTATGTGCCGTCTTGCGTAGGCCTCTCACTGACATCTGCTAGAGTCAGACCAGCCTGCCAGTTCTGCTGCCTCGTCATCTGTTACTAATACAGCACTCTCTTACTGCCTCAGACAGCCCACGTTTGTGAGATACGTTTCCGAGAGACACCAGAAGGGGATGGGCCGATCTTATCACACAAAGGGGGTTCTGTTGATAGAAAGAGAACCCCCGGGAGTTTATTTTTCAACTTATCGCTAGATGTCTGCGACACAGTCCAACAAAAGGCCACGTGTCATTGATATATTCAAAACTCATCAACAGTACACTTAAAAACCTGACCCACATCCAATATGACAAAAGTTCAAAATAGGTTAAAGAAAAACAACATTCCAATAAACCAGATAAACTGAACTCCTACAGACAAACTTGTTATTTCTATCACATCTCTTTACACCAATTCTGTCGAACAGGGCCTTAGATGAGCTAGAGAAAATCACACATTTCTGACCACAGAGGAGCAACAGCATTACACTCAGCCTAGCTACTTAGCTTTCAACGGCAACTACTGTAGCTCTGGTACAAATACTTTTAGTTACCTCTTTGCCCGTTAAAGTGACTAGTTCTGAGGCTCTTTGATTAAAGCTTAAAGAGAAATTGACTTTTTAATAAAATTGAGCAGGATAAGATTAATACTGGCTTGGGTCAACATACCAGGTTACTGTAAACCTCTAAACTGAGATTACTGCTCAGAACCCTGCAGAGAAGATGGCGGGTCCTCATGAGTAACCCTGGATGGAGTATGGAAGAGAGCCGCTACCCGTGATTTCAGACACAAGGGGGTTAAAATCTGAGTGTTATCTCCAGCTCGTTTCCTTTGCAGCTGGGCAGAGGTGACATGCAGGCAAGAGCAAAGTTTTTTTTCCTGCAAACAGCAGGGTTTTGAACTCTTGCAAAATGTGGTCAGGGTCAGCAATTTATCCACACCATTTATTTATTACATTTGCCCTGTCTGGTGGTAGTCCCAGGCAGAGTAATAAGGGGTGAGAGGAGTAAAGCTCAACCCTTGAATCTTTAATTATGTGGCATTTTCATTTCACATTAAGTAGAGCATAAAAAACCTTTCAATTTCCATTCAATGAATATACGTTTCATTTATAGCTGAACCACATATCTCCGCACATGACTGTTGCCTTCTTGTCCAGAATAGAAAGACCGTTTCCCCTTTACAACCATCACTGAGTTTTTGAGCGGGCCACACAGGAGGCCACACGTAAGTTCCTACCTCCAGCGTGTCACTGTAAGAGAGTGTTCTTGTTAGAATAGCTTCTGCACCAGATTATACCAGGGTGCATTGCACTCTTACCTCTTACTCTCACCACTGAAACTCTATGGTGCCCAATGCTGCTGGACAGCAGTTAAAGAATGCATGTTTGACCAGCATATTACCCAACACGTGACATTCTCCTTTGAAACCAAAAAATTGGGTTTGTGGTAGTACACGACTGATAAAAACTAGGCTTTAAAGGGAACCTAAAATGATCAATACATGAAGCATATCTCTTGTCAAAAATGAACAATTGATGTTCTATGACAGGTATAATGCGAAGTATTTACAAGCACAATTGTGTATTCTCCATCACAGTCTGCAAGCATAGAGTAGAACCCCCTCCTCCTGTCATTTTCACACGCAGATCTTACAACCAGTGACAGGTTTTCATTAGAATGAATGGAGTAATTCAAACTCATACAGAAAGTCATTCTCCATGACAGCATTAGCAACATCCCTACTTTCATTTTCATTTATTTTTTATATTTTCTAGCTATTCAATCCATCTGTAGGCAATTACATTGTCATCAAGCACAAGTCATACCCCAGTGCACCCAGAAAATACTTTTCTATGCATTTCTTAGTGTTGTAAGGGGCTGTCTGCACATATTTTTCTCTCTGTGTTGGGTTCTCTATGACAGCTTAATGATCGGGGACACCTTTTCAGACCTGTGGCACCGGAGCAGATATCCCAGCATGCAAATCTCTGTTGCTGCCTGGCAATGCTTACCTTATTCCCACACTTTTGGGCTCGTATTAGAATCAGTCTGTTCTTCTTCTTGAAAGCACTCCTTAATTCAGTGCATTTCTCGTAGTTCTCCAAATCCACCCTCTCTAAGCAGTTCTTTAAATCCTGCACCAATGAAAAAGAGTATTGTTTATTTTTAGGACCAAACTGCAGCTTCAAATATACTTTCCCTTTCAATATTACAGTCTTCAACAGAGAAAATGAAGAGAGATTCTGTGGTAGATTGGTTTCTATTTTACAGTATATAAGGCAGTTCATGTTTTAGTGTGTGATTTCAGAGAGCTTAGTAAAAACGCTCAGCAGGACCGTTAAAGTAAAGATCATGTTAAACAGCAACTGTTTAAATATCTTCAAAAGACCTATGCACAGAGTATAGCACTGTGCGGCTCCATGCTGCACATAAAACTGGCATGACACATACTGTACTGTGGTCATCAAAAAAGTAAAAGCAAGAAAACAGCTGCAGAAATGACAGAGTAATACAAAATAGTACATGGATGACATATCCTTAAGTGTCAGCTGTGCAAATACTCAACACAGCCACACCGAGTGTTTAAGGGATTTGATTATCTGTAAAACAATGACATCATCTGTTGCAGAACAGCAGGAGAATTCATGTGTAATTGTTTTATGTTAATAGTCCAAATTTCTCATCTTTTTAATGACTCGGATTTCTCCTCTCTACACATCTGGAGTCCCTTTGTCAAAATTGTCTATTGTTTTGCCAAACCCTTCCTGCTGCCATTTTGTATAGATTTAAAATAACATATGGAAGAACATGTCCAGAAAGACAGTTTATCTTGCTGTAGGCAGATACACAATACCACTGTAACCATGTATGTTTTGCCATACCTCACTCTCATAGACTGCAATCTCAGTCTTTTCCAACTGGATATAGCGGTCCTTATAGGATCCCAGGAACTTCCCATAGCATTTCTTCACCCAGCCCGCCTTCCCGATGAACTTTACCTCCTCGGGCTTGGCTGTGTCCTCTTTCACACCCTGTTGTATACGGGAAAGAAACAGAGGGAGCAAAATCATTGTCTCGCCCAGAAGCCCACACATAGTTTGTACGTGGTGAGCAAGAGACCCCGCACTTGAAACACTGACGAGACACTTCCCTGGTACTTCAGATAAGACAACATGGATTTATTTTTTAAAAATGAATTCCAGAAGAAAATTATGCACATCCACTATTTACAGTTAAATCATTTAGCACACACTTTAAGCAGCTGTCAAACTAAGTGCTAGGCAAAAATAACAATATAGCAAAAAATAAATTCACAGATTAGTTTACTGGTTCCAGAAATTAATTTACCTGTAGTAAGCTAATGAATGAACAGAAAATATATCAACTAAGAGGGTCTTTAAAATGTTATAGTGATGTGAATAATAATATATTGAAAATAGCTGACAAGAACTACACTTATCAATAATAAAAATCCTAGATAACTTATATTTTAAACAATTTTATACACATTTTCCCATAACCCAATTTGAAAGGGCCTTTTTGTCTCCACTTATTACTGCAACATTATTTTGAATCAAGAATGTGTTTTCCAAAGTGTAAACTACCGCAGCTTTTAATTTTACAGCCCACCAACTGAGCCACAGGGGAGGGGAGTGTCAGGGGAGTACATTTTAGAGACACATAGAGTAGAAATATTAGATTTTGAGTAGATCATACATACAGTAAGGAGTAATTGAGTGGGTGTGTCTGAACACTATAGGACCAGCAGTCACACACTGTGGGAGGAAAGGAAATAAGAAACAGGCAGGCAAGGATAGGTAATAGGTGGCATTCCATTTCATCAGTTGCAGTTAATTGACCAAGGGTGCAAAGACAAACACAACAATGATACCAACAGAAGAAGGAACAAGTTAAAGGGAACTAATCAAAGGCAAAATGTCAAAGAACTTAAGAAGTGAGAAGACACGTCGAACAGCAGAACTGATTGCACATGAAGCAAATGACTGTGTTGGAAAGTATTAAATACATACAAGTGCAGAGCACATGCAGACCACCATTTTGACTGATTAGGTAAACTGTTCTTTGCATGTTTGGCATGTGTAGCTAAAGACGACCACAGGCACCTTCAAACACCCAGCAAAAGTCCAGTGCTCTCAAAAAGGGAAATTCCGCAGTATATGACACAAATACTACATTATTTCCCACTTTCACTGTACTTACTACCCTATTGAAAGAACCTGTGCCCTGACTAACTGCTCAGCCAAACATCATTGGCTGTGCAGTTAAAACTGTGCCTTTTCTCTTCAGACTGCCACACAGGGCAGACTCACTGCTCTGTCATATACAGCTGTCCAGGAAATGTGTGGATGCACTTGATAACCTTGGCATCCCAGGGTGTCTCAGATGAGAGGGAGCAGACTGTGATGGAGGGTTGTTTTTCTCACACCGTGGGGGAACTGGACTGCAGAAACAAGGCTGTCATGCTTTGCCAGACAGGGTGGGTGCGGTGGTGAAAATATATATTCCAAAACAGCTGTATGCAGCTTTGCACAACAAAGCAATGAGGAACTCCCTCCACAGGCATGAGGAGATTACAGTATCACATCATCACTGTTCCGATGGCTGATCGACCTCATAAATAAAAGAAATAAAATTTAATTCTGCCACTTCAAATACAGATTCCATTAAGAATCTTTTATCTGACACAGGCCTTACCACAGATTTTGCTTGAGGTTTAGAGTACTTCTCAGTTGTTACAAGTTTGACAATGCATATGTGGTATGTCACTAGACAACACACATGGTGTTCATATGAGGACTTTTTAGCTTATGGGCATAAACATGTTTGCCATCAAACAGTAGTAAAATTAAGGAAAATAAATGATTTTACCAGGTGAAGTGAGATCATTTTTGAGGCACTTATGCTGTATAGTAGAATAAAGGACGTTACCCAAAAGCCATTATTTTTAGCTAAATGAACATTTGAACTCCTTATCAGTAATTCTTAATTTAACAAATAGAAATTACAGCATTTCCTCGGCGAAGCATATTGATGAACTCAAACCTGCCCTTTAACAACACAAAGGTGGCTATGGCAATTCCTGAATAAGACACACCTCAGCCAACATGTGTTCTGTATAAAGTATTCTGTTGCTGCATCTGGGATCACTTGAAATGCGCTCTGTGCTCTGTGCACTGACCTCCACTGCCGATTTGAACTCCATAACTAAACTGAAATCACATGATATTCTCCTCATTGGTCTACTCATCAGAGCAGGATAAACAGTCACAGAGTGTCCAACTGCTCTCACTGTCTGAAAGGGAGTGAAAGGAGTTTCAAAAACAGACAAATGAAAGGAAGTCCCAGAGCAATGCATATCCACCCCATGTTATTAAAAATTGTTTGAAAAATTTCACTGGAACACACACTTATTTTGTACTGTACCACACACATCAGTGCAGAAGAGACTGGGTGTATTGTCTTAGCAGATGGCAAGAGCTGTACTGTAATCTAAAATGCAGCACTGTAAGAGCATTCAGTGTTAGCCTGTAAAAAAAAGAGGGCAGGACAAATCAATTAAAAACAGAAAACAAAGTTACCAGGTGTGGTTGAGATTTGTCAAAAGTTGGTTTGGTCTCACACACATGCACAGATTAGGTGCCAGTTTGTACTAATAAGTAAAGTCAACTCACAGTACATGGTCAAACTCTGAAACAGCGAACAGTCGCACTTCTTCAACTGGGTAGGCTTTTGGTCATTAAAGAATATTCAGAAAAGACCAGCACTCCCATTTTCATATGAGACTTTAGTGAGCGGCCGGGTGGCTCGTTCTGTTCAGGAACTGTTCTGGTGCATGCATGGGCCCCACGGTCTGGGTTTTGTACCAATGCGGACTGTAGGCGGCAATCCCGCACAATTAGCTCCATCCACGGCCAAGCATGGGAGGGCTCCTCTGTTGAGCAAGCCATGAAGCATCATCCTCCAAATCACAGTCTGGCTCGCTAACTGCCGTATGATAAGAAGCGGCGACTGACACCACGTGATTCAGAAGACAACATAGCTTATCCTGGATTTCCAGAACCGACAAGCGATCATGATCATGCATGATTCATGAATAATCT
Organism: Anguilla rostrata; assembly: GCF_018555375.3. NCBI lineage: Eukaryota > Metazoa > Chordata > Actinopteri > Anguilliformes > Anguillidae > Anguilla > Anguilla rostrata. The sequence continues at coordinate 46,856,847 of NC_057937.1, read as the reverse complement.
TACTGTTACTTGCGCTAGTTCCCGTTTTTATTGTTACAGTTCCTGAAACTCGTACGCCTCTTTCCTGCGGACGCTCCAAGAGAAAGGTCTCGTTAACGGGAAGTTGGTCAACTTAGGCTAGCCTACCTGTCACTACACCGCATACCTCAGATATAGTGAAAAAACCTAACTAACCCTAAACTAAATTCCACCCACTCGATAGGCATGTCAAGCCTCGTTTAATTCACGAAAACAAAGCCAAATGTTCAAAGCAATGGGATTGTCGTTGTTTATGGTTATACAATAGGCCAACTGCCACAAGGTTTGAAAAAGTGACCATCATTTTTCAAATGCATTGACTTGGTAAAAGCCACTGGTGTTTGCAGTACGAGCGCAACCCCTCCCATGTTTTCTTCATGCATCACCATGGTCACTGGCGAGCCGGCTGGAGGCACGTCATTCCGTTACAAACATACTGGGTGGGAGCTCTTTAAACTGCAAAGTAGCGGAACTGGCGGGAGGCTTGCAGGTTGACAGGTGTGTGACAGCTGAGTTCTACAGCTGGTTTTTGATCAATACCCCCAAATATGCTACTCAGACAAAAATTAGGCAATTTCATAAAATCGAAAATACAGTGGCCATTTGGTAGGCTATTTAACGTTTAGCCCAGACTTTGATGACAGGCTCCGTTTGTTATTTCAAAGCGAAAAGTTCTAATCAAACGAAAAGTCAGTCACCAACTCGAAGAATCAATCCTGCATGCAAAGACGTCTCGCTACGCGCAGTAGCCTACGTAGGCTAGTCTATAGTAGCCTAAGTAGCAAGCTATAATTTCATCCACTGCATAGGCTACTTTTAAGGCGGAATTATATTGAATCTGTAAATAACAGGGAATACTTCATCCCAGTTCCCAGTTTCACATGGAATTAAAAAAAAAACTGTGATTCGTGACTCAATAGCCTAATAACAAAGCCGTAGACAATATGCAACACTAACTCAGTTCAGTGTCTTCTGACCAAGTCTTTACAAAACTGCGAAACCTTTCTCTTCATGGCAAATGAACAGTAAACGGTAACTTGTACACACAGTGAAAGCAATAGACTACGCAATTCAACACTGCAAGTCATACTCACATCTTCCATGATAAAACAACACTAAAATCCGCTATGGTAGTAAAAAAATAAAAATAAATAAACAGGAGGCGACCTTTTCTTTCACAATATAAAATATTTCTTTTCTATCTGTAGTCCAATTTCTCATATCCACCATGACGCGAGGATGGGCAAAATAGGAACTGCAAAAGTTTCAACCCCGGACTGCTTCTGGTCTCCTTTTTCCTCTTTTCACTCGGCTACGAAACAATTTTTTTAAAGTTTGGTTTCCGGTAAGTCCATGTAAGCCTCCGTAGGCAGGCAGATAGCTGTCACCAAGATGGAAGTGAATCTGAGGTCTGTCTTCGGAAAACAGCTAGAAACGCTCGATCGTTTTGTGGACCAAGAAATAATACAGCACGTACATTTACAATGACAATTCCATTAATACTTGCTCGACCCTGTGAGCAGAAATCGCTGAACTTCAGAGCGCAAAACAGTGAAAGCACCAAAGTAGCGACGCGTACAGACGTAATCAAGTCACCGGTCACATTCAAATCTCTGGCCAATGGCCATCAATAATAGGACGAAGTAGCATCGTAGATGTTCCCATTCGCTTGTTTGTAAATGGTATTATACTGTGTCCGCTAAATTGGCAGGTTACTTATGCCCTCATATTTTGATTTTTTAATGACATTTTCGACGTCACTTTTAATGAAGCTTGATTGTCCAGCTATATAACTTAATGCGCAGTTTGAACAATAAAGAAAAAGCAGGAACATTTCAGCATTGTATTATTCAGATTAATTATTTAACATTGTGTGGTAACTGACAGTACAAATTTTTAGAACTGTAAAAATGCATGCATACAATGCTTGGTTTGTTTGTGAATGACTGAGAATCATACTAGAAGAAACACCAGTGCCCTTTAGGCCAATGCTAGGTTGAAATACAGCAGATATTTCAATATAGAATGCTGCACAACTGCAATTAGGAATGTATCCTGCACTAAACAATAGAGGTGTGATTCATAGTAACATGTTTTTACTTAAAAATATGCATATTGTTATTTCAGGAACAGTAGCAACCAGTTACTGATACACACTGGAGGCTACAAGTGCTTAACAGGAGGACAGGACAAGAGGACTTTGGTTTTGAAAACATACTTTTAATATTTACACGTACAGTGCTATCCACTGTTTGTAAACATTTAGACTTTTATGTACTGTTTTTATCAGAGAGAGCAAGTTTGGACACATGAACCAATGAAGCAGAACTGTGACTTCCTCTGGACAATTAAGAATATGACCTCATCAACATCATTACACCATAAAGGTACATACATTTATTTTACCATTATATGTATTCAGCAGATGCTCTTATCCAGAGCAACTTCCATTCATCCATTATCTATACCCACTTATCCTGGGCTATCCCAGCGTGCATTGGGCGAGAGGCAGAGCCGCCCTGGACAGGCTGCCAATCTATCACAGGGCACACACACCATTCACTCCGCATTCACTCACTCACACACACCATTTATAGTCTCCAATTTGCCTAACAGTCTTTGGACTGTGGGAGGAAACCGGAGTACCCAGAGGAAACCAACCCGAACACGGGGAGAACATGCAAACTCCACACAGAGAGGCCCAGGGTGGATTTTAACCCGGAACCTTCTTGCTGTGAGATGACAGTGCTACCCACTGCACCACCATATTTATTGATTTAGTTATTGTATTTATTTTTATTATATAGCATGCATATATAGCTGTTTCATGTAAAGTTCTGAAGTTAAACAAGTTATTGAAGTCAGTCAGATGCATTTGTCATTTTCCATGTTGGTTTCAGAATTAATTCCTGTAATTTTATATCAGTTTGTCATGTCACTTTCATGTCGCTGTGGAGAAATTATTTTCTTAATTTGCCTTACATAATGACATAATGAGACCTATGTCATTCAATTAGTTCCACTTTTGACTCATATGTCCATAGAACATTATCCCAAAAGGCTTAGGGATCATCCCAGTGGTTTTTTTTTTTTGCAAATGTGAGACAAGCATTGATGTTTCTCTCGATGAGCAATTTCTGCCTTGCTAATCTCCCATGAATCCCATTTTTGCCCAGTTTCTTTCTTAGTGTGGAGTTGAGTCATGAACACTGACCTTAGCTGAAGCTAGAGAGGCCTGCAGTTCTTTGGATGTTCTTTTGTAACTTCCTGGATGAGTTGTCGCTGTGCCCTTGGAGAAATTTTGGCAGGCCGGCCACTCATGGGAAGATTTACCACTGTCCCAAGTGTTCTCCATTTAGAGATAATGGCTCTCACTTTGTGGCGACTACTTCACTCTGAAGGTAAGGTTCAATATGTGTGAGATTTAGATTCAACAGGGCTGGCTGCAGTCAAGCCTGGCTGTGTTCAGTCAGCAGCTGAATGTAATTATCAGTTAAATTACGTTACTTGGTTGACTGAGTAACTAAGGGGGAAACTACTTTTTCGCATGGGTGATATTGGTGTTTCATAACTTTTTTCATTAAATAAATGAAATAATAATTTTAAAATGTGTATTGTGTTTACTCTGTAACAACACATTATAGCAACTGCATTCACCTTTTATTGTTTATTGGCTGTCGGCCAACAAATGTGATGATCAGGCCTTTAGTAAAGGTGGAGCTTTCAGACACAAATGCATTGTTCTGTATTCAGATTAGTTGGCCATAAATATATTGTCATCAAGTATCAGGCCTAAATAATCTACTTCAAATGCCACATGGCATTTGAAGTAGATTATTTAGGCCCTTCCTTGATTTTCACCAGGCTTGACATTTAACTGTTTAAATCACCCAATCACTTGTGCCTAATCATATTTTTGATTAACAAGGTGATGTAGTGCTTCATTCAAAGTCACTGGAACATGTCACAGTAAGTCGTGGCGTGTGGAGGATGGGCTAGCCCTCTATAGTTGAGTTCTTTCTAAGATGCTGAGTTTTTTTCAGCCCTGTTTTTAACTTCTCTGTTTTACCCTAACGCTAATTTTGGGGGCTCAGGCTAGCTGTTTCTCCATTTTCGTATTTCCTGCTTTACAGAAAAGTGTCTTTGTGACAGGGCCTCTGTAAAAAGTCCATGAAAACACTCAAAATGAATTGAATTCTGAAATAATCCATTTGATGCCAAAATATTTAATAGCATTTAATTAATATCCAAAATTCTCTAAATATATTTGTATCAAAAGTTTCTTCCCATACAGCATATGATGTTTTATGGTTCCTCCCCTGCCATCAATATTAGAAATATAAGGTAATATTAAGAGTCCACACTTAACACACAAGACTTCACCCAAGACTATTAAACATTAACATTGTTTAATTCTCAGGAGAATGATATTAAATGAAACACCACCACTGAAGAATATTCTTAAAATAAAATCAAGTTTGTATGAAGAGCAAGTTGGTGCTATCCTGTCCTTGGTAGATTTATGTTTGTCCTGGTATCTCCATGCAGGACATGAAGTGGTACTGTAGGTTCTGCTAGTCCTTTCTTCTCATCTCCTCCAGTGTCTTCTACCAATGTTGTCCTTATGGAATACTTCCGTCTGTGAATACCTGTCCCTGAATTCACATTATACAATAAAGCTGGTTTCAACCCTAACCCTAACCCTAACCCTAATTTCACATTCATGGCCAAGGCAATATTGCAGATACAGAAGTGTTATTATGCTACACTTAGGTACATGCCTGCCACCTGAAAGCCATCTTTGTTGATGCCACATCGCAGACTTTTCAGGGGATGCAGCTGGTGGCATCTTTGACCTTCTATAGCTATTTTCCCTGCAATTCATCAAAGTCATCTTATTGATAATATAGCCATATCTTTGAGGATTTTTCCCATCATTACTAATCTACATTTTAAATATTTACATTTTTTTTCTGAGAACATACATGAACGGAGTGTTATATTTCCTTTACATTTAGAGCTCTAGTGAAGTATGAGTGTTAGAGATAAAGGAAATCATCTCCAGAATTTAACAGGTGAAAGCAAATGAGCGCTGTGAACATACATTAAACCTGAGGAGAAAACCACAGATGAAACTACTACTGCGCTGTCTGTCACTGACAAATAAAAATGCATTAATGAGGTAAGAAAAAATGGACTGTGCTCCCACCACAACCACGTGCTGCATTCACATGTATCTATTTAAAGACTTTTGCAGAGAGCTCACTGCATTCGAAAAAGCTGTTGTGATCTCATCTATCTGTGGGCCTGCTTGTAAAAAGCCCCAATTCTTTCAAAGCAGGTGAATGCATACTAACATGATGTAATTTCGTATTACATGAATGAATATTTACGTTGTTGTGAAATTGCTTTCCCTCAGAAAGAGTACAGACTGTGACAATTGAGGGATTTTAAGTCCTAGTACACAGTGTGAGATGTTCAAGCAAGAACACATGTGGAGATGCATGTACATAAATACATACATATATCATTTGTTTACATTTTAATAAGTTTACAAATACATGAAATGAGTCAATGAAAAATGTATATGGTCGCTCAATAAAATTGTTATGAATTCTAGTTATGGTAATAGGTAATAATTATGTAAAGTAGGATTTATATTTATTCACATAAGCATATGAAATAAGGTGCTAATTGAATTTTCTCCAATTGCATTTTCATCACCATTCTACAAGACATGTATCTGCGGAGTTGGCCCAGTTTCCCCTTTCTAACAAAACAAAAGCACACGCCCATGATCTCATGGAAAAGCATTCCTTTCTTGCCTCTTCAAATAGAAGAGAACAACAGCTGAGAGCGCCCCCTTCAGGTGCTGTATGCAAAAAGACTCTTGAGGAGGCCAGTTGAACCACACAAATTACAAAGCAAAGCACTATAGTAAATTCATGATAGTCTTTAGCCATTAATATCTCACATCAGGGCATCCCACGAGTGGCACTACAACCTCTGTTTGTGTAGAGTTTTGTTCCAGTGAATCACAACCTCTTCTTTGAATTGGCCATTTATCATGATCAACCCTCTTGATGAAGGCCACATGATGTCAGAAAAACCATATTTGAGAAATGAAGAATGCAAATGTCATATTTTAAAATATATATATTTACAAAGATCTGTTCTGAGACAATTCATGCATTCTTTTTCTGTAATGTACTCCCAGGCAATGCCAACATAAAGCTTGCTTCCTTGATTTGATCAATTGACTGATTGATTGAGAGACAAGGCAAACCCAGTGGAGAATAAATTCTGGAAAATGAAATTTCCATTTCATTCTTTGAAATTTCATTTCTATTTCAAAAGAAATAAATATCTGCGATAAAAGAAGAGCTCTGGAGAAATCACTGTCTCGGGAAATGTGTGTAGTACTTGAGGCAAGGGCTTTTGCTCAAGGGCACAACAGAAAAGTTCCATCTGGAATTTTAAAAAGGATACACTCACAAACCACAGTTTCAGAGATTTAGTGCTTCACCCACCCCTTAGTTAAATAGTAAAATGGTTAGCGGCACCTTACATTAGCAGAATAGCAGCATTTTTTGAGTATTTAGATTGGATTGACTTTGGAACTCGTGCAAAGTGCCTAAAGCCTGAGGGCTTTGGCACAACCCATAGGGGTGGCTCTAATCCCAAATTTTGTGGCTTGAGGTGTAAATCATATGAAGTATGCTTCTAGCCCACTGCAGGACAACAGATTCTGAATAGATTCTCAGAAGATTATGAGCACCACATTATAATTCTTGAGATTGATGCATATGTTTTGCTTGCCCATCCAGAACACTTGAAACAAGGCCATCGGAACAGTAATGAGATCAAAATAATTAATTGATCATTGTTCATGGATATCACATACAAACATACATTTCACACAATATACAGTATATGAGAAAATGTATTATTGTAATATTGTTGTTTTCACTATAATGTTTGCATTCTTGTGTAAGGGCCACCTGTGTTTCACAATAGTTGATACACTGGATAGTCAGAATGTGGCCATTAATGTTAGATATTGGACAAGAACAAATAAGCCAGCACTCATGGAAGTGGAACTTTTCTAAATGCTGTGAAATACTAAAATGCAACGATAAACTTGCTTTAAATTGCACTGTCTAAAAAAGGAATTGACCACTTGTTACTGTAAAACAATGTGTATCTGTATATGCGGCCTAAATATTTTCTGAGTGTTTGTTTTCCTCTCTAGCAAGGGACCATTCTCATGCTCTCTCTAGGGTGGTTAATATTCCCATATCAGTATTCTGCACACATGCTTGAGTGTTGTGTCCTTTTCTGCCTTGCTGACAACCGATCCCTCCATTTTATCTCAGAATCAAAGACAAGTGCCATTGAGATGTGCTGTGTGACCGTCGTTGGCAGCTGCTGTAATTGCATTGTCATGTGGCTTATGGGATCTGTGAGCTTGTGAATCAATGAGAATCACTGCTGTCTTTGCAACTTCTGACAGTGCAATCTGCTCAAATACCAGCCATCACAGCAATTTTTGTGTATGTTTCTGAGCGTGTCTTGTGAGCTGTGTTATGGGATTTTTGTTGGAAGAGAAGGAAATAAGCGGGTCACTATTAGTAGAATTTAGCTGTTCAACCTCAGCTGTAGCCTACATTTGTACTAAATCTAGAAGTGATAATTTACTAAAGTTCTTTCAATCATTATTTGCTCAGTGGCAGTAATTTACTTATATATATATATATATATATATATATATATATCCTTTATTTAACCAGATAAAAGTCTCATTGAGCTTAAGTGACCTGGCCAAGAAAGCAGCATAAAAATTGTCACAACAATAACACAAGAATACAAACAGACAAATACAACTGTCATACAATACAAATAAGTGAACACAACATCCAGTTAAAATGCAATACAAGGTCAAGTTATGCAACATAAACAGGTACAATTTTCTAAAAACGATATCAGTTAAAATTTAGGAGTTTAATTTAATGTTGCAGTGCTAATCAACCATCAAATCCCAGAAATCCGGAAAATTTTTAACATTAATTTTATTGCTAGCATGTTTTTTCATTGAACACTATCAATATTGCATATGTTATTATGGAATGAATGTCATAAAGAAATATCTGAATATGAGTATTCAGTATTCATATCCATCTGAATATTTGTATACTGAACCTTTATTTAACCAGAAAAACCCCCGCTGAGATCGAAGTCTCTTTTGCAAGTTTAAGGGATTTAGAAATGCTCACTGCTGTCTAAATTCCAGCAAATGAATGGACTAGAATGTACCATGTGTTCAGTGAATTTTCATGGCTTATATATTACTGTGTGATTAATGTGGTGCTTTTATAGGCATAAATATGTTTATGATTTATTTTTGGCATAAACAAGCAGATCTTTCAATATTTCCACATTTAGAGCAGAATACACCACGGGTCTGTTTATGAACTGAGAGTGAATTTATTGTGTGCACATTTCTATAACTATACATATTGCAGTATTTGTTATTTTTTTCTACATGTTCTGTAATGCACTAAATGATTCAACTAAGTGCCAGAAAATAGCATAAATCAAAGTTATTAAGCTATGAGCAAATCAACTATATAGGACAGCTGCAAGCTACTTCTTTAATGAGCATTTTCCCAGAATGCAGATATAGTTATCGCCAAACCTTTAATTTACTTTTTGTTTTTGTTGCATGGAACATTGGCAGGTTACATCATACATCATACATGTACTGTATGTGCGTGTGTGCGTGCATGTGTTTGTGTGTGTGTGTGTGTGTGTGGGGGGGGGGGGGGGGTGGTGGAGTGTACAAGTATTTTAATTTTACTTCTCCGCAGGTACTTATCCACCTGATGAAGGAATCCCTTTGTTCAGTGAAATGTAAAATCTGGACACAGAGGATTTCGGCCATTGTAGGTATTCTAAAAATTCTTCCGCACCTAAGTTTCATGCTGTGTCCATCCATCATAAATACAAGTATTTGTGACCCTTATTGTATTTAGCACTCCAATGACAAAGTGCTAATAATCTGATAAGACCTTCCTCTGTGGTGTCAGTCCATTTGGTGCTCCTTCCACAACAAGGTTATTTAATATTCAAATAGTATAAAATCTCTAACCTCAGTCAATTTAAAAGAATATACTTTTCCTCAATGCAAACCCATTCCTGACTAGCTTGAAATGAAAGGAAGTCTCTGTCTTAAAGTCTCCTTTAATTAGATTGATAATGATCCTGTGTAAATAAAATGTAAATTAATTGACCTTGTGGTTGTGTAGGCAGAATGGTAAGGTGTGAAAACTAATCATTTAGAAGGACATTGGCTATACACTGGTTCTTAGCCTCAGATAACCACTTTAGAATCTATTTTAAATCCTCAATAAATATGATTAGATTTAGACTAACACTCTGCCAAAATGGTGTTGTAATATTATTTGGTGATAGAAAATCTATCACAGTAGTGGAGTTTCTGCCAACCTAGTCTTGTACTGACTAAAGTCATGTTATAGAGTATTCATTTATTCTGCCTGCATTCCTACAGCAACTTATAAGTAGCCCCGCTGAAATGTTTTAAGTGCTCACATCACCTTGAAATTTTCTTCAAAACCGCTGTTTTGTAAGGGTATTTGCCTCCTCGCCCTGGTGATTAAGAATCAAAGACTAAGCAGAATTCAATCTGCTTCATTACCACAAAAGTTTCTATTGAACCCCTTACGTATTGCTGCTGCACTTGTAGTTTGCTTGTTTCACTTAACTCCGTTCTCACTCACTGGAAAATGCACATAATATATAGATCTCAGTTTAGCATACTACAAATAGAATGCAGAAAAAGAGGCTGGCTCGGGACAGCTGGCAGTTGTACAAAAACCACCTCTTCCGAATCCAGCTCTTTTATTATCATTGATTGACCTTGTGCGATGCTTCGTATCGATCCGCTACTACTGTTGGAGAGTTAATTAACTTGTAGATAGCTCTTCAATGTCCTGATAGGCCAAACAGCTTGCTTCAGCTTCATTAGAACTAATCCTACTGTAATGGGATATTTAAAGTCAGTGGAGAAACATTGCTAAAATAAGATCCGGGTCGGCCTCGGCCTGTGCAGTAGCAATCAGAGGAATGCCGTCTTGCCTTTCAGAAGTGCAAAGCAATTTAAAGTCTGCTGTCTCTTCCTACATGAAAACAAACTTTTATGAGATACTCTGACTCTATGAGTTGCTAGCTCACATACACCCTACGATTAATGAACAGTGTTCACAGCATACTGCAGTGTCTGTCTTAATATACCACAGAGAGAGTTGAAGCAAATGAATCCCATAATTATGGTACAAAAGTGAACAACATGTTGCAAAGCCTTTGGGCACTACTGCTGCACATCACAGAGACAATATCTTGTCTACAAGATTAATTCTACAAATTCTGTTTCGGCCAAAACATAAGAACTATTATATACATATTTGTTCTCATGGAAATTAAGCTGTATGCTAAATCAGGGGTCTTCAAACTCAATCATGAGGACCCTCGGTGTATGCTGGTTTTCATTCCTACCATAATTGCAACCTTTCAATAACAGTGAGCTGTTAATTGTTCTTTAATTGACACTTAATTCACATCCCAGGACTTCTAATCAGTGAGATCAACTAATGCTTTAATTTTCTGTATTGTGCTGTATTACAAATGATTCCTTCAAAGAGAAGTTACATTTCTGAAGTGATTCCATTATTCACTGTCAGATTAATTAATTTGTGTGCTAATTGCACAAACTCTGGTCACCTAGTAATTGATATTAAACAATTAGTAAAAATAAATAAATAAATAATAATAATAACAATGACAATTGCAAATTGCAATTAGAACTTTAGAACTATTCAGCAACCTTAATTAATCAAGACTATGGCTGTAACAAAAAACAATGTACATAATGAGTCCCCAAGATCGAGTTTGAAAAACAACTGCGGTATATAATATTGCTGAATATACTGCAGTTCATGCTTTTAAAACTGCGTTGTTTGAGTTCATGCTTAAAAAACTGTAATTAAATTAATGCCCCCCATGAGCAAAAAGAGCTAAATAAACATTTGTTTTTTTTATCCTTTAACAGAGAGTGTTTCTCAACCCTGGTCCTGGGGACCCACTGTGTATGCTCATTTTTGTTCCAACCATTGTAACATGCTCTGTATTGTAATGAGCTGCTAATTGTTCCTAATTAGATGCTAATTGCTCTTAATGAGACTTTTTACATCTATTGAAGGACAATTAACCCTCTTAGAGCCACATTATGCCAGAAATACTATGCATGCCCTAAAAATAAATGTCCCATATTCAAATTCCATTCACCTCTGTGTAAAATGGAGTTAACTAACAGAAAATGGCAACAAGACAAACCTGCATAATGTAAAAATGAGTTTAAACACACATTTATATTGAAATTAAACACATTTTCAACTATCTGAATTGATAAAGAGATTTGCTTTCACAAAAACCAGGATACACAGTGGGTCCCCAGGACCAGGGTGGAGAAATGCTGCTTAATCGTTGTTTTTACAATTTCTCAATGTTCTTTATCATCCAAAATATAACTACCAGGAGGTGGCAGTACTGTCTTGGCAATGCCACATTTGTCTATGATGCATATTATATTGAAATATGCATTTTTCATTAGCATATTAAATACATGTTTACACTATTTCCTTATTTATCGATTGGACATCCAGTTTTATATTAGCTAAGTAGTGTGAATTACTATCATAAATGTTCATAGACATCAGTGGTTCTGAACGCTGATCCTGGTGAGCTGCATTGTCTGCGGGTATTCATTGATACTCAGCACTTTATTGATTGTTTTGCAAAGCAGCAGGGTATGTCACAAAGCAGGAGTACCGAGTTAGCTGGATAACTGCGCTGAATAAAACCCAGAACAGCTTTTTCAAAAAAATGTTTTACTTCAGACCACATTCCAGACTTATGAGGGTTCCAGGTTTCACTCAGTACAGTTATTTAGTTAACTCTGTAATCCTGCCCCTGGGCTATTTCACAAAGCTGGATTATGTACAGTTAGCTGGATAACTGCAACCCTCCCAAAAAAAGTTAGAACCCTCCCAAAATCTGGAACATGGACCAAAGTAAGAGCTGTTCCAGGTTTTGCTCATTGGAGTTATCCAGCCAACTCAGTAATCCTGCTTCGTGAAATATTCCCCTGGAGACACTACAGTCCTCAAAGATCAGGAATACTAATACCTGCCTTGGGAACAATGGCCTGAATTTAATCAACATTTGATTACAAGTAAAAGCAAACTTTTCCTTCACAAACTCAATTTAGTTAGTGTTAGTGATTGTACTTACAAATGACATATGACACGTACCCCTCCCCATTGTCAAGGTAAAAATCCTGCATGATATGCCTTTTTTGTATATTTGGATGCCTAGAACAATTGTTTGCTCCCTGTTATTTTAAAAATCACAGTTACATATATTGAAGTAAGGGAGGATGGTAAATGGGTTTCTGGGTCATGATAGAAGATAAGGGGAAGCACCTTTTTCATTTTCATTACTGCCTCCAAAGTGTGGAAAAAAACTATAAGATTGCAGATGACAACTGGAATGAGTTGGGTTTGTACTCATTTATATTTCAGCCATTGCCCCAGATAAATGCTGTAGGTTAGAATCCAACATGGCAAGCTGAGGCAATTTTTCATTCCAAACAAGCAGCATACCCTAAGCAACAACCGAGATCAAGTCTTTCATGCTTGATGAAGTTCAGTTAAGAATGTTTCCCCCCAAGATCTTTCACACTTATCCAGTGCCAAGTGGTCTTAAAGCTAGGAGAAAATGTGTGATTATAATTGCTTTATAGTGTACCCACCCAGGTTAAATCTTCAGCTGTGCTATTAGAAGTTTAGCTGTTTTGGCACCATGGCACGTGCCTTGCATATCAAGTGCCTGGAGTGGGCAGGGTGAGGGGTCATTTATGCCTTTCCTAGGAGCCTCTATTTTTCTTTTAAATTACATTATTCCGATACACAAAGATTAATTCCTATGTAACACTAGTGTCTTGGGAATTAATGGCATGTAGCACACATTAACACCCCACATCTGTTATTGAGTTGACCAGGACTGACACATGGGACACATGTGAGAAGATTTCATCTGGTCTCAGACTGTGACAGGGTATGGTGTGACGTTTCTGCAGGTATGAAGGGAGGACGCTGGCCCCAGTGGTCAGGAAGACGCGTGGGTATGGAGGGTGCACGGCAGGACATGTGGACGCCCATCGGCCGCACACTGCGTGGTCTGTTCGTCACTGGGGCCGCAGGTTGCCTGTCCACCCTCTGAGGAGGCAGGAAAACGAAACCACTGTTTCTCCATGAAAGTGCCAATTCTTCCATTCGCTTTGCATGCAATCCATCTTAATCATTAGGCCAGCAGACCAGAGCCCCTAGCATTCACCGAACATTTCCAAATATTCAACAGCTTCCACATGGTTGGACATCACATAAATCCACATTTGCCAGCATGCATTTCCCTGAGGCCAGAGTCATAGCTCTAACGTAGATAAGAATGACCGCTCATAAACCTAAGGGCCATTTCTCCCCCTTATCTTTAAATCACCCATACCTTTCTTCCAAATGGCTATTTCTGTTTTCTATTTTGGGGAAATCGTATCTTTCTCAGTTACAAATCTTCAGACAAGTTCAAATAATTTCTCTGCTCTACAGTTCCATGGCATTATACCTCATTAAAATGATTGTCCTATCTTTTGTCCATCTAAAACTACATCAAGTCCTTATTATCATATTTCCCTATGCAAGACACTAGGGCCTAGGGACACATTTTGACATTTTCAATGTCACTGACTGGCTGCAGTAAATTACCTCTATCTATAGAAAACAAACAATAAGAAGCATGATTAATGTGTGAATCACAGGCTCATTTAAAGAGGTGTGAAAGGAAAGTGTTCAGAGCAATCAATTTCTAGAAGAGAACAGGAGCACAGATGGTATGGGGAAATGTCTATTTTCGGACAGAAAAATCTGTCTTTTACCTCAAGACAAATGCAGCCACAGAAATATAACATATTGTCAAACATGATTCTTTGCTGCCACTTTCTGCATATTAGCTCTGGAGGTGTATAAAATATCAATCCTTTTTCATACCTAAAGGAAAGACTAAATAAACCGAGGCAATTTCATGGCGAACAACTCTCTCACCTTGATGGAAAATGTTTTGAAAGGATGTGTAGGAATTTGCCCTTCAAGTATTGAAGCACAGAGTTTTCTTGAGCACGAACCTTCTGATGGTTTTGTTAAACAGATAATGATGGATGGGCCTATTATCAAAAGAAATCAAGCTATAACAACGCAGAATGCATGAGTGTGCTAGCATAAACTAGATTCTAGAAGTGAAAATGATAAGTGGAGCTTTGGATATGAAATGTTTTCTCTTTTATAAAAAGAAATATTGCTCACTGGAAAGACATACCACATAAAAGTCTCCAGAGATAATGGACAGCGCATGCGTATGAAAAGTCTTGGTATTAATCAATAATCATCACAATCTGACGATGTTTTGTCATTGTTTTTGAGTACATTCTAGATTATAGTTTTCAGATAGAAGGTCTGATTCTACTTTGGCCACAATCATTTTATGTGATGGTTAGTGAGTTCAGTATCTCAGCTGAATACATTGCATGAGAAGAAAAATTACCTTTTTTAAGACAACGCTTGTTGCACCATAACTGTCCTTGATTATACTGTAGCAGGCATAACTTAGAATAAAAATGTATGTATGTTGTTTATGGGTCATTTTAGAGATGCAGGAATTTTTAGTAATGTGTGAGTCTTTAATCATATAGGCTTTCAGGAATGTCATTTTATTAGCTTTAGTCAGAGATTGTAAATTGCATCTAATCTCTAGACAGCCATGACATATTAAAAATGGTTTACCTTGACTTTAGTATTAATATGCATTGTTTGTTACTTTTTCAAAGAAACAATGAAAATTATATATTACATTTTTTACCACTGTTTAGTGTTAACATATCTGTAAACTATATATTGCTTCTAAGCTCTCTCAGTCTGTTGATATTATTGTGTGGAATAATAATGTGTTGGTGAATAGAAATAGCCTGTGAAGTAAAAACAATGATCATGAAAGAGACTTTTAACCCTCCTATTATGTTCAAATTAACTAACAACTTTTATGTTTGGGGTCAATTTGACCCCAGCAATATAAACCTGCAGAAAATAATTGTAACTGAAAGTGTTACCCAAGTTTCTCTCTCAGCTTTAGGCCTACTGACCATCTTAATAGCCCAGTAAATAAAACATGACTCCCCCATCCTCCTCTTATACATCAAGTATTGATTTTATATGCTTATTGCAAAATATGAAAATGACTGTACAATCTCATTCATTGACCTAAAATGGAAAACAAAGTATGTTTTGGTGTCTGTAGGGCTTTATGTTGGTATTAAGTGCTCATTAAAAAAGAAAAATAACATTTGGAAAGAAACACACCTTTTATTATCAAGCATAGTAACATTTTATGTTCGGGGTCAATTTGACCCCAGGAAAAAATATTGAAAATGTCAAACATTTCAAATGTTTAGGTTCAGAAAACACTTCAGAACATCAATAAGTAACACATGACAGCTATTCAATAATGAAGAAACACCAATAAAAAGTAAATTAGTCACCAGAATTGAGTTTTGATGAAAAATTAACATAACAGCTCAACTAGGTACCCGTGGGTATCAATTCTTCATTCAGATGAGACAGGTGCAAGTTTGTCACGCTCCTGTCGACCCTGCCTTGTTTCCCTGTCATCAAAGTGTATAATGTGGGAGAAAACATGAAATGTCTCCAGAGACATTGTGGCTGGAAAAATTTCCCTACCAGTGTCGGCATTCCAAAGGCTTGCTGTTGCTTCACCTTTTGACTTATACACTCCTGCCAAAATAAGCAACCCAATATAGCATTGCTAGTGGGTCACATCGAGCTCTTTCCAATTGTCACCATACACACGCCTCCCCTCTAAGTTTGTCATCTCAAGAATATCCTTTTGCATTGATGGTGTTATGAAGAGTTCAATGCAGACTTTATGTCTTGTACATGACTTCTAGCATATCTGGTGGGGCCTGGAACCATTTTGATGACATTAGCAGCACTAAGTCTAACCTGTCTTTCAACTGGGGATCCATACCGTAGTAGTTTTCCATTTTTGGAAGTGAACATGTCAGTTCTCAGTGGTTGAGAGATGACAAGGAAGTTTCTTAGGGGTTGAGAGATGACAGAAGTGTTTATTGGTGGTTGAGAAGCGACAGGAAGGTTTCTTAGTGGTTGAGAGATGACAGGGGAGTTTCCTGGGGGTTGAGAGGTGACAGGAAGGTTTCTTGGTGGTTGAGAGATGACAGAGGGGTTTCTTGGGGGTTGAGAGATGACAGGAGGGTTTCTTGGTGGTTGAGAAACAACAGGAGGGTCAGAGTGTGGTATCTCAAAGGCTTCATTCTCATCATCAGAGGAGGAAGCCACATAATAAGGGTCCTCCTCAACATTATCCTCAGTCTCAGACATTTCCTCATCTAAATCACTTTCACCCTCCAAGATCTGTGACAGAACCTCAGTGGCAGAAAATATATGCCTCTGTCTGGTGGTCATTTTCAAAATCTTTAGTTGAGGCACAAATGTAAAGAGAAATGGTTTAGAGGGCTGTGTGTGCAGCCCTTATTATAAGTTTGCCCCTGCCCCCATGTTGCGAGAATGATCAGAGATCTTGTGGGAACTATGTTTTCTCCTCACACACACACACACACATGCTCTCCCTCTCTCTCTCTCTCTCTCTCACACACACACACACAAATTAATGTGAAAGTGCACTCAGCCAACACAACAAAAACAAGATCAAAATGATGGTTTTATATAACAATAGAGCTTGTGGTCAAAATGACCCCAACAACACTGATGCGTACAGGACATCGAAAATAATTTTTTCAATTAATTTCATGTTTGCCATGTTTTCCCCATAAAGTTAGGAAAAGTCATGAAATATCTAGCTGAAAAAGTATGGTAACCATATTTTTAGAGAGAGTAAACATTGAATTGGGTCAAATTGACCCCAAACATAATAGGAGGGTTCAGAGAATATAACAGAAATGCTCTATCCCACCCTCAATTGTCTCAAAATCTAATTGCAGTCGTCTGTAGTGCCATCTTGTGCTAATTACAGGTACTACAGCTACTACCACAGAATTAACAGAAAGAAAATTCCCTTTGGGACCGTGGAACATGTTACAGGCAACACTTGACAATAAACACAATCTTAATTGTGTAAGCAATTGGTAATCCTTTCCATTTAAACATCAAGAACAGAACGGTCATGTTACTCCCATTCTATTCATAATTTCATAACACACTTATGAATGTACTGCAATACTGTTTCTGATGCCAGTCCACAAGCCATACGCCAGCTGTTCAAATTCTACTAATTCCATGTGTTTAAAAGTACTGCAACGGGTAAATTCTGTTCACATCATACCTTTTTTGGGCGACATGGGAAAAAGATGCCAGACTATATTAGTCGCCTTTTTGTTAAAATTCTGAGACTGAAACACACTTGAGTTGCACATACGGAATACCACTGTTTTGGGACTGAAACACACAAACGGTCCACTCTGAAGTTCAACATCACACAAAAGCCAAACGTGAACAAGTTGTTACAGTTAACAAACGTTTTTCGTAAGGTTTTCATAATGTGTTCTTCTTATATATGTGACGGCAATAAAGTAGTAGCCTAAATTCATTTGAACTGTGTTTACTGGAGTCAAACCAGTCAGCCAACAAAAGCTTTCAAGGTTATGGAGATTATGAAGCCTGTCTACGGGATATTTCGGCGAACAATAAATGTGACAATTTTATCCTATCAACGCCTCCCTGCAGATTCATTCAGATTTGCATTTCGCATGCGCTGAATGCTTAACAAAATACACCAGGCTCGATGCTTATTTGAACAGGAGAATTTTAAATCAGTGTCAGGTGCATAATGTAGGCTACAGTAAATTATATTCACCGTTAATAAATAAGCACATGCTTATTCTCTATCAAACAGTGTATCAATAAATAGTTATGTAGCCTAGGCAATATCAAACGTGCCTCTGGTGCCGAGCAATCGTTTCAATCCGTATCGAGTTTTCACATCTGACTCTAGCCTGAGAGAACCGCACGTTCTGGATCGTACAGGGAGCTCCAAGATGTGCGACTGGCTTAGGATCAGTCTCTTTGATCATCGGCTTCTCTGTGAGCCTGACGCCAGCTACAGTTCTACCTTCTGCGTTCGGCTGCTATAGGCTGAGTTGTACTGCGGCTTGCGATTGGTTGCTGTAGTGACATATAGTGGAGCGTTAGCACGACTCTCATAGGCACTCTCCGTTGCAACTTTTTCTATACGTGCAAATGTATATCTATTCATCTGTGTACTTCGGTCGGATACTAGGAATGAATGATGCAATGTGATACAATAAGGAACGACCTAGGTCTGACATTGTTGTTTTAATGTAGATTCAAGTAGACTACACCATTTCGCACTTTATTATTACTATTTTTTTGAACTTTTTTTGTTGGCATTTTCAAAGTGTCATATCTTCATTAACTCTTGATATTACAGGACCATGAAACTCAGTGAAAACATGGATTTGTTTTTTATTTTTTTATCTTTAACTTTTGTTCTTTGCCAGACATTACCTTCTCAAAACGTTTATACAAATCACTGGGCTGTGCGAATTTCTGGGGGACGCGAGGAAGCTGACAAACTTGCTTCAAAATATGGCTATATTAATTTGGGGCAGGTAAGAGTAAATTTATTTCCAGAGGACTCATTCGCATTAGTATTTTGGACCGTCTGCTTGGATTCCCAAAATGATTTTGGGTATTGTAATGCATGTTTTGCGAATCCCGTATTTGATCGGCTTGTCGAGGAGATTAGGCTACTAGATGTTTGTTTGTTAGAAAGTAGCCCGCGCCCGTTATACTAACATAACTTAGATAAGATTACTTTTATCAACAAGGTGTTTAAAGTAACAACAGCAGTAGGTATGTTATAAATCCGAGAATGGATGTATTAATTAGTGAATTTATACACCTACGTCAGCAACTGTGAGTGCCCGTTGTATTCCATACAAGTGTACAAATTTAGCCCGAGTATCCAGTCTGAGTGCGCGTTGATTATGCGTTTACTTACACTTACGAATCTAACACGCTATTTAAGAAAATCTGTTCATAATTATTTATCAATGTTTGTGTTGCGATAGGTCGGAACAGTAGGTTACTCGTTTACGGTAGGAGCGTGCCCGCGTATTATTATATCGTGGGAAGATGGCTATGTTCTTTGTTTGCTTTGAACCTTGTGTTTGCTTGAAACCTTTTCGTTGCTAGTTAATAATTCAGACTTTGTTTTTAAGCTCAGAACAGTGATAGAAGTGTTCTTAAAACAGCCATTCCTGGCTGGATGACGTTGTGTTGACAAGCAGCCCTTGTTTGATGTTATTAATCAGATGAATCGTATTATCATTTGCTGACATGTTGACAATATTGTTAGGCTATATTTTGTAATTGCATGAATATGCCGGTTTTTATCACGACGTGAGAGATCGCGGGAAGACAAAAAAGTTTACTGTCGTCTGCGGACATAGGACTAGAATATTCAGGATTGGACAACCTCAGATATTATTAGGGTAATAGAACATATTTGGTCTGATTCAAGTGCGTTGTCAGGAGGATTTTCATGTGTCCACAGAGTTGTGTGTGGAGTTCATAAAAAAGTTCTGTCTGTGCGTGAGAATGAGTAAGAAAGCTGGAGAAAGATATTCTACAGATTATTCTACTAGATTTGTAGTTTTATTCATTAATTTTAGAAATACATTTATTTTTATCTCACAAATAAAGAACTCTTTGTTTTGGGGTAGGCAATTTTCTATAGAAATTACAAAAATGTGTAGATAAATTTGTCATGAAATTGTTATGGGCTTACATTTACATTTTATAAAAATGTTAATAATGAATGAAATACATACAGTATTTTGTATCCATGCACCTCTAAAGCTAATCCACTTATGTCTCTGGGAGCTCTGGGACTCTTGTCATGACAGATGTATGGCCCATTTTTGATGACTTCAAATGCAGTCTGTTGTTTTTTGCATCTGAATTTAAACTGTTTATTTCCCTGTGATGGTATCAACAAATGAACCTTGAAGTTCTTTATGCATTCACTGACAAGCAATGAGGGATTAGGCAGGATAATGCAATTGTCTTCCTGGTAATGTTCATGTATGCCCACACACACACTAGTACACGTGTATGCAGACTGGCAGAAATATGGACGCATGCACGCACACACACACACACACACACACACACATTCAAAAGCTGTTTTGGCTTCTAAAAGTCTCTGGAAGTGAGAAAAAGAGGGATTTGGAGACAGTAAATCTTTGTCCTGTGCCAAAACCACCTGTTCTCAGATCGTAGTGTACATTTGTCAAGGAAAATTTACAGGAGCATATTTATTAGTACACATTCTTTCACAATATGCATGCTATTTTGCAAGTCAGTTGTGGATTCTCAAACGGTTACCATTGAGCTTACCGAGGATGTACGTTTAAGTGTAGTTCACTCCCTCCTCACAAGATATGGAGGGGTGCTCACATAACACTTCCTGGAGAATCAATAGTCTTGGTTTTGGATCCATAATAGCTAATGTCTATGTTGCCATCAGTCGTTTTTGATTTCAGGCTTTTCACAGAAGAAAAGGCTGCTTATTCCATTTTGCTTCCTCATAGCTGGTTAACATCCCTGTTCAAAGAACCATTACACCAGTTTTCACTTTTTAATTGTTCAAATGCTGCCCTAGTGGGTCTTTTTGTGTGACTTATGGTCTGTTTTTTTGTTACTCAGATTGGAAGCTTGGAGGATCACTACCATTTTCATCACAGCAAAGTTGTGAGAAGATCTGCCTTCTCTACGAGGGGAACTCACAGCTTCATCCACATGGATCCAAAGGTATTAGTCTGGCGCTCTGATTAGTTTACCACATGTAAATAATCGTTTTATTCCTGCTTCATTGAGTGAAATACTTTGTTTGTCTGTCTGGTGAGGTATACCACATTGTGCAGGTTGCAAAATCACAATGAACTTCCATTGAATAGTTTCAGCCCTCAGTTGGATGTTCTGCAATAAAACGATCAGATGAATCATCATTACTGGAAATATCTTGCGTGCATTTGGAAATTTATTCGAAAAGCAAGAGTGAGATTACAGATTTCTCCTTATCTCTCATGCATGTTGTGTGGTAGTGAGGACCAGTCTAGGTTCTAAAGGCAGAGCTTTGGTGCATTAATATTGCATGGGCTATTTCCATATTGTCTGAAGAAAGCAGCATGTTTAAGACCGTAAAGCTGCTTCCTTGGCCAGTAGCCTGGCCTTTTTATTAAGATTATCTGTGTCAGACAGCTTGGATATCAGTCCAAATAAAAAACAGGACCTGACCCCTCAGAGGGTTAGCCACACTGATTTTTATCGTGTCCCAAGGCGTGTACAAATGGTGGAGTGGGAAAATCCCTCAATAACATCCTTTATCGGTGTCATGACACTGTTGATTCACCTGCTGTGCTCGGCGTTATTTTCTGCTTTTGCCACAAAACTGATCAGCGCGGCACCAGCCTCTGTTTGGCTCCATACAATATGAGGAGCTTCCTTTTGTCCAAGCTTGACCATTCGTCACGTAGACAGAGTGTATGTGCTTTGGAACCATGCAATAGATTTTCAGAGGGTTTTGTCCCAAGTGCCTTGATACCTGTATGGCCTGTACGTGGAAGCCCAAATAAGAAAGGAAACCTACTGAAGAGAAATTAGGTTTATTTTGGGGTTTGGGGGAAAAAAACTTAAAAGACTGTAAAGAGGCTTTGAAAGCTAATGGCAGAGGAATTCATGTTGTCAATTATTAATCTGCTCTGGTACATCCACATCCCTTGAGCAATGCAAGATGAGTGTGGAACTGCACTCTGAGCACCTCCAGAATATATAGAAGGCTTCAGAATAGTAATTTGTAGTGATCTACAATTAAATTCTCTCCCTGGGCATTTTTTTACTTCCTTTTTATGCCTGGATAACTTTTACAGATAGGAAAATGAGCATTGTTCTTTATTTACAGGCACTGATAAATCCGTTTAATAGGACTTTTCAAATTGTATCTAACAAGGCAAGTGGGACATGGGGAATATGCGAATATATCAAATGGTGTCTGTTAAATGAGATGTCTTAGGCTGTTTTGTTCAATGTGCACCGTAAGATAAACCCCGTCTACTCACATAGTGTGTTATCTCTAAAGAATGGTGTAGGCATTGTTAAATGTCTGTTATCAAAGACATTTATGGTAATTTGAAGTAACGTCACATTACGTTTCTAACCAGTATCGCATCCATGCTTCTGGACTCCCACTTTCCAATTAAATAATTAAACCTTAAAGTAACTGACCTCTGCCAGCAACGTGGTAAAAAGACCAGAAGGTAAGGGGGAATGTTTTGGGTCACCAGTTTTTTGTGAAAACCCTACAGGTTGACTGGGTTCAGCAGCAGGTGGTGAAAGCACGGGTGAAGAGACATACCAGGAATGACCTCAACTTTGTGCATTTCAATGATCCGAAGTGGTCGGGCATGTGGTACATTGTAAGTGAACGACTCTCTCTCTCTTTCTCAGGATTTGATTTATCTTTGCCATTTGGTCTCAGTCCGCCTTCACGAGTGCAGTTTCACTATGACATGCATTTAGATGCTGATTTGAAGTCCTTAATCGAAAATTGAAAATGCACAGGTGTTTAGCCCACTATCCAGACCCCCCCCCTTCCGTTACAAGGATGGTTTGCCCCCAGAAATGCTGGAAAATGTGGTGCTGGTGCAGTGCAGTTACTGTAAGATGGACAAACAACTGTCTCTTCTTCTTTGCGATATGGACTCTATCTTTATCTGTCAGCTGAGTAAACGGAAGTTGTGTGTGCAAAAGTCATGACTGCGTTGGCGGTCTGTTTGAAGCGCCTCAGCTGTCAGTGCGCACGTATTTAATAAAAGTTGCTCCTTTGCGAATATACCTGCTGACAGATTTTTAAATGAGTGTGTGATAAGATATTTTTTGAAAATATAATAACTCATGTGTGAAATTGTTCTCTCTGCATTGGTCTTTATGTGAGCGGTAAAAGCCCTAGAAATCCATGGCTGGGTGTATTAACATGCTAAGCCCCCTCCCCAAACACACACACACGCACACATGCGTGCACACACACAGACACACACACCACCCTTTGGGGGAGAAATTATTTACTAAAATAAAATGACAAATGACTTACTGGCTAAGGATTTATAGAAGGAATTGTGTGAGTTTTCCATTCTGGAGGAAACAGTTGTGTGTCACAATAATATGTACTTTATTAACATATATATTGTATTTTATGTATTATATATTTTATTCAGACCTTTATTCCTGCCCTGTTAATATAGTTATGTATACAGGTTGGGTTCAGGCAAGCTGCACTGTGTTGCAGAGACAGAAAATGGAGGAATGTGAGTGGTGAATGGGGGGGGGGGAAAGTACTCCCGCAAGCATTTGAGAAATCTGGAGAAGTCTGCAAGTTTATTCAGTGCTATGGTGTGAATGAATTTCACCTGAGCAAGGCCTTATACTGCACTTAGAAAAGTAGTTCCTGGTTCAGAAGACCAGGATGTTTCCTGGATGCATGCTGCAGTGATGTAGATCAATGTCTCCTTGAGCTGTAAATCTCATCCTTAAATGTCTAAACTCATGAAGGGATGTAGATAACCACTTGTGCCAACATGCTGTTTAGTCACAGTTGTTGTTTTTGTTCAGAGATGGAAAGCAAGCCTCAAACTGTGACCAGCAGCTGTAATCTCCTCTGTGTTTCCCCAGTGAGCATGTATCCCTAGTGACTGACACATACGTCCCCCTCCCCCTAACATGTTCATAGTGCTTCATCCTCCAATCCCTGGCCTGCTTACTAACACCAACTGTGATCTTTGGCTGTGCAGCCATGTGCCTTCCAAGAAAATGAACTGAATTTTCATATTTTCTGTCAGTTCATTTGGCATTCCTAAAATTGGAGAAAGAAGCAGCGGAATACCTACGATTTCTCCAGTGGTTTTGGGAAGCTGCATATTTTATATTACATTACATTACAAACATTTAGCAGATGCTCTTATCCAGGGAGGCTTACACAGCTTTTACATTTTTACATAGTATTTATTTATTCAGCTGGATATGAACTGAATTAGTTCAGGTTAAGTACCTTGTTCAAGGGTACAATGTTCTACTCGGCAACTGAACCTGCAAACTGTTAGTCATAAGCCCAGTTCCCTAACCATTATAGCACACTTCATGTAACCCTGTTTATATAAGCAATTTTTATTGTTAGGAAAAAATGTATTTCCAGGAAGTTGACTCACATGGCTTTGTGCTGGTGACAACAAAAACAGAAGGCATATGGTACTTCCTACCGGCTGTAGGCCACATGGAGTTTCTTAACTGTTTTAATGGGGGATGGGTAAATCATTTAATCCAAAGAGGGACTCCATCTATAAACCCAAAACCTCCCAAAGCAATTCCACCTTCCTTTCACAGGTGAAAACAATTTAATTTCTTGGCAATCCAGTGAGAGCATTGGTTAGTTCGCAGCTGGCTTAGCTTTCCAAGATGCAGAAATGAGACACCCAAGGACATTCAGAGCACATAGCCACATGCCTTTGAATAAATAAGTTTTTTTTTTTTTTTTTTGTAAATGCACTTATCTTGTTTGACATGGTTTGGTTCACCAGTTCTGATTATGCTGTCTGGTTGCAGGGGCATGAACGAAAATATTCTGGAATATGCTTTGTGTATTTTTTATTTTTTTCCATGACACGGCTGCCCTTCTCCGTTATCCCCCAGCACTGTGGAGATAGAAGCAGCCGCTGCCGCTCGGAGATGAACATCCTGGCAGCCTGGCAGAGGGGTTACACGGGCAAGAACGTGGTGGTCACCATCCTGGATGACGGCATCGAGCGGAACCACCCTGACCTCGCACAGAACTACGTGAGTTTATTAAAGCCGCCTATTCAGGTTCCCCCGATGGCCTGAACTGACGATCACTGTCAGTGTAAAGCCAAACCAAGCCCCTGCTATGAGAGCTGACTCTGACAGCAAATATCGTAGGACACAACCTTGCAGTAAATAAATGTAATTTCTCCACGAGACAGTTTGGATTACAGGCTTAAGTTATGGCCAGGGGCAGCTTCTAATTTATTGCTTGTTTCCTAATAACACACAGCGGATGAGATATGACTGAAAGGTGAAGAAAGTTGAGGTCTGACTGTCTTTTTCAATTTACGGTGATGAATTGTTTTCTTTCTTCTTCTTCTTCTTCTTTTTTTTGCTATTTCTTTTTTTTTTTTCCATTCCTAGGATCAGCTTGCAAGCTATGATGTCAACGGGAATGACCACGATCCCACTCCACGATATGACTCCAGCAATGAAAACAAGTAAGGCTCCCCAAGATGGCGTTTAGCAGTTCACTTTTTGTCACATCTTCAGCCCAAGCACCAAATGCTTCAGTGATTGGACAGGATGCTCTTGTTTTATACATTGCTTTAATTAAAGATCTGGGCTGCTTGCGTGTGGGGATAAGGGTGTGTGATCGTCTGGTCTCTGTGCTCCATTCCATATCCTTCCTTCCTCTCCAGGCCCATAAGCTTGTTTAATGAGAACTCCGAGGAACAGTGGAGGCTATGCAGTCCTTTTGTTGTGGATATTTAAGTTGTAACAAGAAAAAGACATCCATCTTTTACCACTCTATTCATTTGCTGCATTTTCTTAAAAGTGTGAGTGTAGCCTATTTAAATTTAGATTTTTGTTTTGTATTTAATGTGAAATAAGATTACCTGTGGCTATTGTATTGTATTAAAACACTAAGTATGCTGGTTTACTTGCTTAACAAGTAAAATAAAATAAAAAATGTGAATTGGTAGTCGTGTACATTACCTCAGATTGGAATACAAAGAGCCAATACAGAGCTTGTGTTTTATAGCACTACTTTACTGAAGAATGAAAACAGTTTCAAAGGCTGCAAGTGAGTTCGTATGGAGAAGTCTGTTCTGATGAATCACAGTAATCTTCAGTCACATTTACTGCATTGGATTCCTCCAATGTATTCAGGTTATGCCTACGGAGCACAATATTCAAAGCAGTATTTTTCTATTTCCCGTTTTGATTGTTTGAGCCGAACAATTATGCAAAAGGATCTAATTAATTTTTTTGAAGGTTGAAGTTGAAGCAGCATAATTTCCCTTTGGTGGAAAGGACAGGGCAGGAACTAGAGGGGAAAAAACCAAATCCATTAAAAAGGAAGTGCTCAATTTGAGTTTGTTAAACCAGCCCGGGGAGATGCACGGTGGCGAAGGGTTCCTTCTCATTCACCTGGCCTGGGGTTAGCAGAGTGAGCTTGATATTCAGTCCCATTCCCTGTCCCAATTCTGTTCATTAGCACAATGTTAATGGGACAGTTCTGCTGGAATGCTTTGTATTCTGTGGTGTGATTCGCATTTGGGGGCACATTCGTTTTGAAAGGGATATGTTGTTGGTCCCTGTGTGGAGCTAGCTCTGAGGAGGGGGGTAGGAGGTGGTCTGGGGCCTTCTTGAAAACTGAGGCATGTTCACTGTAATCATCTTCGTCTACTGTTCATGCTTTCCTTCCACTTTTTTCCACTTAAAGCCCGTTTTACTTCTTTACAGTTGACTTTCTATTTCTGTATTTCATATATTCATTGACCTTTCCGTGCTTGTTTTTCACTGATATGTTTAAAAATTCATTAGATTCATTACATAGTTGGATGAGCAGACCATTTAATGTGGCAGGTCCTGTGATTTATTGAATGGGGGGGTTGGGGGGTGTAATTCCTATTTTGTGTTATCCTCCAGTGCTGTCTCACCTCGTACCAAAACCCTTATCAGGTGAACTGCATATTGTGATAAAGGGAGACTCTTAAAACCTCCAAATACGGGTTCTGCATAATTATTGACTAATAGTGCCTCAGAGTAATGGAGAGCCTCTGCCTTTCGCCTAAGGAGATATTTGTTTCATTCTGTGGGGAGCAAAGGAATATGTCTCTGTCTATTGATATTAGCAGATACCAAATGCGATTGCCGTTATCTCGCGGCTTTGCCTGTACGGATGTTCTGCCTGTAAGTGTTTCAGAGCCGTTCAATCAAAGGGTACCGTTTTTTGTGACATTGTGAGTCAGGTGAGAGAATGAGCTCAGTGGCATCTGAGGTGGAGGGTTGCAGTGTGTGTTGTGTGTGTGTGTGTGTGTAAGAGAGATAGAGGGAGAGTGTGATGCTCCTTTCTTCCTCTCTCTGCAGACATGGGACCCGGTGTGCTGGTGAAGTCGCAGCTGTGGCCAATAATTCTCACTGCATCGTTGGCATTGCGTACAACGCCCGGATCGGAGGTAGGGTCTTCAGTTGGAGTTATTCTGCATGGATGCCCGGGATTAACCCTGTGGTGTGTTGGTGCTGTGGAAGGGCTCGCTTTTTTTCCCTCGCTTATTAATCTAGTAGGCCATGAGTGGGTGTACATTCATGCGTTCACAAAACTATTAATTCCCTGGTAGGGTCTGCTATGTGTGTCAGGGCTCTTTTAATCAAAAAGGAGAATCCAAGCATATACTGCCTACCCTGTGTTTTTTCCCTCCGCCGTCTGCAGCTGTGCTTATTGAAACTCGGATGTGAAGTTCTCTCCCCCCCCCCCCCCTTTCTCAATCCGAAAAATGGCGTCGGCTCCTCTGCCAAGGCTCTGCTTTACAGCACTAA
Organism: Anguilla rostrata; assembly: GCF_018555375.3. Lineage (NCBI taxonomy): Eukaryota > Metazoa > Chordata > Actinopteri > Anguilliformes > Anguillidae > Anguilla > Anguilla rostrata. The sequence goes on along the minus strand of NC_057937.1, from coordinate 46,828,915 downwards.
TGAAGTGCAGCATATATTATTCCTGAGGTGTGATGCAATCATAGGTAAATAATGATGGCCAGCTTTTTAAAAAATAAAAGCCTTGTTTCAGAAGGGCTTGGCGGCTTATTAGCATCCCAGGCGCGCCTGCATTGATCTGACTGGGAAGGGAGTTCTCTCTCCTTCCATTCCCTGACCTTCACCAACTCCCAGAATTCATAAGGTCACCCGTCACGCCAAGTTTTTACTAGCGGCTTTCTTTATTGCTAGCTGCTCTTGGCTCTCATAAATGTTACAGACGTATAGATGACACTCCTGTAACATGGCTTTTAAATGGCGAAGAAACTTTGCTCTAGCTGGCCTTTGCAAAGCTGTTTTGGTTCCAATTATGGCTGTTAGGGTCCTGGGACACATAGTTGTCCTGTGAACCTGTAAGCTCAATCATTTTACTGTTTTTAAAATGGGAAATTAGCCTCACAAGGGAGGCAATTGATTCACAATTTGCACAGGCCCCTCGGAGCTATATATAGCTGTTTTTGGTCATATTTCCAGATACAAGTGTTTGTATTTCCATAAGAATTTCCAGACATGGTCAACTGTTTATGTGTATCTGCTAATCTGTCTGTATCTGTCTGTTTAATATCAGCATTAGTCACGTTGTTTCTTCAATGTTACATATTGTACATTCATTTTGAGCATAATAGAACTAAGGTAGAAATCCGCAGTCAATACCATCTGTTTAATCAGCTTATAGTATTAAATACTTCCAGCACAATCGTATTTAATCCACAGGCTCGAGGCTCTCAGTGACACGGGATGGTTAAATTGAACATTCGTGCGTTTTAGCTATCTGTATTCCTAATAGTCTGTGTATCTGTTGCGTGACTTCTTTAATCCAGAGGCTGCCTCCTCTGTTGAAACAACATTTTCAAGGCATGAATCTGACTGGTTAAGCCTTGAATGTGCTCTTGCATAAAAAACCTGAATTCCTCATGGTCTCATTAGGTGCCTATGAAGTGCTTTGCAAATATTCGCATTTGTTTTTACACAATCTGCTATCGTTGATGGTATCAACTTTATTTGCACGGACGTGCACATGGTGCGAAACTGATATTAGTGCGTATGGCTTGGAGTGTCAAATTCATAAGAATAATGAAAATCTGTTTTGTGGCCTGAAGTGGATGATTGAAGTGTCTGGGATGAGGGCCAAAGTAAACGTTGTTGAGGTCGATCCCCCCTGGTGACATCATTTACCGTGCAGCGTCGAAACTTCTCTGAACAGACCTGGTTCAAAGCCACAAGTGGTTGGCAAGCTGTAACAGGGGAATGAGCATGTTTTTGTCGTACACTTCTTATGCTGAGATTTGGTGTTTGTTGTATAGATGCCACACTTTTTTTGAGCCTGAAAGTCTATTTATAGTGAACCAAGGTTATTCCGGCAAATATAGCCTGTAAAAACATGGTCCCTGTCCAAGGAGTCATACAAATGTCACATAAAATCAATTATGTTTGTAAGTTTTTGCTGTCAACACTATAGTAAAAGGTCAGATTAAACCCAACATGGGAGAAACAGAGTGTTTGGCTTTCCTTATCTTTCCAGTGTGAGAGATTAAAGCTGCTGTCTCAAAGATCACGTTAATGCAGTATGACTGCCATTGTCCCAAGCTGTGAGGCTGCAGGTGTGTATATCAATTTTTTTTTGGTAGCCTTGTCTCTCATTACCAGAAAAGCTTTTCGCTGTATGAAGAGATCAGATTAACAAGCAGATGGTATTTGCCAAAAATAGATTGGGAAGACTAAGCCACCTGCACAGTCCAAAATAAGTAATCAAATTCATTTGAACAGATTTTCAAGCCTGTAGCTGACTGTTGTGCAAAACGCATTGTGAGAGGAGATTTCAATTAGGCCGATACTGAGAACTTCATCCAGAATTTTTTGCCCCTCTATTCAGGGAACAGGCTCGTTAATTTTGAAACGAGCAGCAGAGGGTGATGAAAGGAAGAGAGGCTTTGTAGGGCCGTGTACTGCTCTGGTGCAGCAGCGGAGATCAGCCATTGGTCCATTTATCCTGTGTCGTCTGGTGGTGTTAAAATGTCCTCTGTTCCCGGTGGTTTGTTAAACAAGTGCTTTTTTTACGGTTTACAGCAAAGACTTATTTGCTCTCAGCAGTCGCTGTGGAACAAAGATCTTTGATTGCAATTAGAGTACATTTACAAGCACGGGGCAATGCACTCGCCGCTTTCAATATTTCTGTGCTCCCAGGCATTCGGATGTTGGACGGAGATGTAACAGATGTGGTGGAGGCAAAGTCTCTTGGCATACGGCCGGACTACATTGACATCTACAGTGCCAGCTGGGGACCGGACGACGACGGGAAGACCGTGGACGGGCCTGGCCCACTTGCCAAGCAGGCCTTTGAACAGGGCATTAAAAAGGTCCGGTAATTGGCGCGGGAAATAACTTTTTTTTTTTTTCTCTGAAAGCTGCCGCGGATGTTCCAGTAGCGCCTCTGATTGTTTGTCCGTACAGTAGTCCAACTGGAGAGCTGCGCTACGCTCAAACCGCAGTAATGGCACCAGAAGTTTTTCTGTCTGGGGCGTGCTCTCGGTGGGAGGTTTTAGGGAGGGGAAAAGACGTGGCAGGGAACGGACAGGGGAAGGGGAAACGTCACCGCTGCTGGATTAGCCGCCCGGGTGCGGTGACCCAAAGATGCAGGAAAGTAGGTTACAACGGGCGGGCGCAGCAATGCAGAAAGGCACAAAGGACACGATTATGTCCCTCGCTTGGGCATCCGAGAGGTCGCCAGTCAGAAACAATGGGGGGTCTTGGAGGTCTGGCTGGAGCCTGGCCTCCTGCCTGGTTTCTAATGTGCCACTGCTGCCGTTGGCTGTCCTTTTCTCCCATGGAAATGCAGGGTCGAAAGGGCCTGGGCTCCATCTTCGTGTGGGCCTCGGGGAACGGCGGCCGGGAAGGCGACCACTGCTCCTGCGACGGCTACACCAACAGCATCTACACCATCTCCGTCAGCAGCACCACGGAGAACGGAAACAAGCCCTGGTACTTGGAGGTCTGCTCCTCCACCCTGGCCACCACCTACAGCAGCGGGGAGTTTTACGACAGGAAAATAGTTGAGTACTGATGTCAGTTCCCCTGAGGTTGTGAGAAGATCAACAGCGTACACGAATGTGCGCAGGCAGACACATGCTCTCTCACACAAACACACACTCACACACACAAAAGGAAGCCAGGAATTATCTGGTCGTGCCAAGGCACGTGCCTTTCCCATCCATCAATTCCAAGCATTGCTTTTGCTGGGAAATTTCCTTTCTTTTCTTCAATGCAATATTAATAACATGCATATAGGACAGATGATTAGTCTTTGTTTATATTAAGGAATGTTTATTTGAGAAATTGTGACATTTTTAAAAAAGCATTTTGACTGGCTTACATGCTTGTAAACAAGTGATTGAATACAAGAGAATGAAGAGAAATTATTGGAGCATTTAGAGTAGAATAAAATGATTAAGACACCCTGGAACATGACACACAAGAAAATCAGTAGAGAATGATTTCTTTGCCTGGTTTACAGTGTCTCTCACTCTCTTGCTCTCTGGAGATCCTCTGGGGGTTAGTAGTGCTGGGCTGTGAAAGTACAACATTCATTGTATTCAAGATTATTTTTTAATAATCAATGAAAATTGACCAAATATTTTTTGCATACCTTTGTATGAAAGCGTATGAATATGACGTACTGTATATGTGTGTGTAAATAAAGAAGTAGCCCTCTTATAATATGCATAGCTAGTATGTAGTATTCACTTGTGGATTGAATGTGACAAAGTACACATGAAAACATAGTCATAAATTTTGAAGAATCTGTTTTCTTTTCGTAGATTAAAGAGCAGAGAATGAATGTGGTGGGCTGCATTTGACCGTAGGGTTGAAGAGCCCTGGGTCAGATGTAGCTCTAAAGGGTTTCCTCCTGTTTGTCTCCTGACAGCAGTATATTAGGGAGTGACACAATGAGAAGCGTGTTCAGTTCACTTTCATGAATTCTGTGTTGCTGGGGTGTGTGTAGCGCCAGGGAAAAGGCCAGGGATCACACAGCGGTTTCTCCAGCCTCGCTTGCCCGTCTATCTCTCATTTCCAGGCGGGCCCAAATGCAGGGGCTCTCACACGCCACAGCGAATCCCATCTGTGTCTGATTTAAGGGGGCTGTTTAATTATTTACAGGCGGTGATCTTGCCTGCGCCGTCTGTGGATTCGTCCGACTCTGTGGGTGTCCTGTCTTGTTTGAGAGGGGCAGAAAGAAAATATTTACCGAGCGTTGTACAATACCAGAACTCTGCTTCACATTTCAGCGGGATGGAGGTTAACACGAGGGGGGTGAGCTTGTCCTAGCGAGTGTCCTTATTCTGCAGAACAACAAGTCCAGGACGTTCAGCTGTGTAATCAGTTCATCTGGACACTCTCGCGCTGTCATTGAGGCCTCCGTCTGTTGATCGTGTCGTGTTGGTTGTGTCACGTCGATCCCTCTTCCTCTCTCCCCCGCTCAGGTCACCACGGACCTCCGGCAGCGCTGCACTGACGGTCACACGGGCACCTCTGTCTCCGCCCCCATGGTGGCTGGGGTCATCGCACTGGCCCTGGAGGCCAAGTGAGTTGTCCTCTGTCACTGCCTTGATTTAAAATAGCAGAAATGGTCTGCTTTCTAAGGAAGACTCTACTCTGTGATTGGTCTAAACTGGGAAGGGGAAAAGTATCAAAACATGAACATCAAAGGCAGTTTTTTTTTTGTTGCATTTTATAGGCAACATTCTGTGTCACAGGGTGAGGTTCATTCCCAAAGGACTGATTAGCACTGGACAGAGTCATTTAGGCTAGTCATTGTTCCAGGCCTGCTGAGTTGTATGATGCTCAAGTTTTCATTTGTATCCAAACACTGGGGTCAATGACTTGTGATTTAATAACACGAAATGTGCCTGGAACATGAACGCAGACACATGGAGCAATTCCTTTGATGTTCCAAATAAGAGTGAACGCTGCTTTCACATGCTGTCCCCATTGCCAGTTCAAAGACGTTAACTGTGGTTACACGCATAGCTAAGCCATTGTTGTGTCATCTTTGAGAGAAACTACTGAGCAGGATCTGATATGGGAAAAAATCTAGAATGATGATTCAACCAATATTTTTTTATACTGGTATCGATAATATTTTAATGCATTTACACAAAATTTACTGGACAATTTACTGGAGTCCTAATCATGATAATATGAAACGTTGCATTTAATATGCATTTCAATTTCAACTTAATTTAGCCTGAAGTAAATTGCTGTAAAATGTCCCAGATGAAAACCAGTTATGTAGCAACTAGACTCAACCAGCAAAATGATAAAATGAGATGGCATTCATTTCAATTTAACTTCAATTTAATTTATAATAAAGAAATAAAATTTAATTAACTCTGTAATAGCCAATTTAAATAACCAATTTAGGCTATTTATTCAGTTTCATTCAAAAGGGGTCAGTGCTGTATTACATTGCGGAGTAGTACAGATCATATGCTGATCATAATCTTCCTTCAAAGACCCTTCATATGATACACAACAGTGGCGAAAACCTGCAATATCAGGGTCCTGAATTTCTCAGTGGATAAGATCCCAGTTGGTGACCAGTGGGCTCCGGTGTTTGCTCTGAATATAGAGTAGATTAAGGGCTGTGGCCTGGACAAGGCCTATTGCCCTTGAGTTTGGGCTGTGTCGTGTAGTACGGCTGCAGCAGCAGGACAAATCTAACCTTGTTCCATCTGAGCAGATTAGTGTGACGTCAGCAAGGGCTCCATGGATCGCTACTATGCTAGTGCTTATTAATAATGCTTTATTTATATAGCACCTTTCATACATAAAATGCAGCTGAAAGTGCCTGTTTTATGATTCTGATAAGCTATGAGCCCATGTTTTCTTTAAGAAATGTGAGGATCTTTTCGTATTGTGTATTGAAACCATACCACTATATAGCTAGGCAGGGCTGGATATACTTTGATATAATTTTGGTGGGCCAGTAGGGGGACAGTGTTCTCTTTATACTCATTGCAATGTGTTATGATTTTGGCGGTGCATTCCAATTGCTTATTTATTTATTTATTTATTTTACCTCCTTACGTCCTTTCCTTGCGTCCTTTCCTGGTATCCTAGTATTGCTCTTTCAAGTGTTGGACGTGGCAGATGGGGAGAGGTGGACCCACAGGTCGATCATTTATACGACCCACGTTCTGAAACAGTACTTCCGCAAAGGATGCACTCATGTTTTCTTGCGCAAGAATCCTTTGGATGCCTCCTAGTTCCTAGCTCCTAGCTCCTTGAAGGAGCATTTAATGGGTGGATATGTCCTGAAAGATGGCGGACCTCAGTCGACTGCTGGGTCAGTCAAGGATCTAGGAGGCAAGGAGGAATAAAATGAGCGTTTTGAATGAGCCCCAGATGTTGATTTCTGGTCTTTTTGACTCATTTGACCTTCCATACTAGGAAAGGACACAATGAAAGGAGGCAAGGAGGTGGAAAAAAATAAGCAATTGGAATGCACCCCTGGTATGCTGGCTAAATTCCAATGTTGGTTTTCTTGGTCTTGCCTTCCAATCATCTGCCATTTTAATTGCCTAAAGAATGCATGCCTCTCTTTCCACATCAGCTGATGTGTAGCCAGCATTCTGCTTCAAAAACACTGCCATACATGACATAAGTGTTGCAAATTGGTAATAGTTCACCCCACCACCCATTCTCCCTTTGTGTTCAGTGTTTTGAGATCCTGTCATGAAAGGTGCAATCTGTCATTCAAAAAATAACCGTATACAAATAGCATTTGAATTCATTTCAATTTTTCTCTTGGGCTTCATTGATTTTCTTACCATAATCATGTAGTTGGTGATTTTGTGCATCGGCATTCTGTCTGAAAGGGGCATAACTTTCCTGGAGGACAAAACCACAAAGGCAATCTGCTCTGGTGCAATGTCCAGATCGGGCTACAGCTGGCATTCGGATCAGCAGTCTAATTTATCTGCTGGTCCCTTGAAATTTAACAGAGAATTCAAGGTTTCTAGACTGTGATGTTTTACAATGCAACAGTTTAAGCCCATAGGAGCAGGTGAGCGATGATGCTTCTGCTGGTGTAGGGAAAATCTTGGGTCAAGCAGCCGAATGAGCAACAAGCTGAGCTGTCTGATACCAACAATGTAGCCCATGGCAATCATGGTGCTGGCCAGCGAAAGACAGAAGGAGAGCAAGAACTGCCCCTGGCTGAGGGTGCATAGGCTGAAATTCTGTAGCAGAAAATATTCTTACATTTTTTGTGATATATATATTTAACAATCTACCGTGCTTTGGCGCATACAGTATTTGAATAATGTTGCATATTCCTTTTGAATCAATACTTTGATGTAAAATTTTGATGCAACTTTTTCCTCATGTATTATTCAAGACCTTTCACATGGAAATGGCTAAATCAATTGACGTTTCTGACTGCGGCTGACTCCGGTAGCCAGTTATGAATGAGCGGTTATTGACTGAGCAGTTATTGCAGCAATAATGATTTACCACAGGAGGCCCAGAGAGGCAGCCAGTGGAGTAATTGTGGTCAATATTACTAGTGTCTGTTCAGTTGTTTTTTTTGTCTTGAGTGTAATTTAATTAAACCTTTCATATGTTTGATGTAAACAGTTCACCCTCCTGAGTAATGGAATTCATTAATAACAACACTGAATTGGACACAGTGTTCCTACAGTAGAGTGCCCTGACTGACCCGTGCTCCATGGCATGTAGGTCTGCGACACTAAGAACATTTTGCGTCATTGATAACCCAGATTTACTTGTTGTTTTTGAATTCTTTAGCTGTAGCCCTTTCCTGGTGGGACTTGGTGAAAGAAAATATGAATAATTAGTTCAACAGATAACCGAAATATTTCAGCTTTGCAGTCACAGAACAAAAACATCACAATCTAATAAGGTCAATCCTCCCTCCCTCCCCCTTCCTTCACTTCCGTCGCCATCCCTGACTTCACATTCTTTAATGATGCCATTTTTTCATTCATTTTGAAATTGACTTTTTAAAGTCCATTCAAAAGGAAAATATCACAAATATGATTAAAAATTCTATAGAAATGGATGTTTATCACCAAACCGTTGTCAGAGTATTATGGAATGGAGAGAGCTCTGTTGGGATCAGAGTTTTGGCGATAAGCAAATTGGTTTTTTCTTTAATTTTTTCGCAGCCCACTGATAACCTGGAGAGACGTGCAGCACCTCTTGGTGAAGACTTCAAGGCCCGCCCATTTGAAGGCCAACGACTGGAAGACCAACGCCGCAGGACACAAAGGTCAGTGTGATTTGGTAGGTAGTGATTTTCAGAGTGCTGCCATGTCAGTGTGCTTCAAATGGATTTTCCATAACACTGCAATAATTGCATTATCACACATGTTCAGTGTCATGGCTCTCTCTCAAATTCAGGCTTGTGTATTTTGTACATGATAAGAGCAGCTTACTGTTTTCATAATGTATGTTAGTGCAGAGCCTAATTTTTGCGCCTTGTTCCTGGGCAGATTTGAACAACACTACACTAATTGCTATATTTCAAAAAACTTCTTTTCACGCAATACAGCACAACAAATGCATCTTCATAAAGCATTCATAAGATACTCATATGTTGGATTATGTACACATCGTGCTATAGTGTATATGTACATATGGATCTATTATTGCATGCGCAACAGCTCATATGGAGTACATTGTTAAATATCTCTAAACTTCATATGGTTTAAGTAATGCACTGATGTTCTCATGCACTAAATTGAAATGAAGGCTGTAACATTCATTTCAGCAGGTCCATTGGAGGTCACACATTTTAATGTGGTGCCAGAGCACCATATTGGAAGTTGTGACCTCCTCAACTGAGCGCCACGTACAATACGTCGCTTCATATTTTGCCAATCATTATTTTTGACATGCTCTGTGAACTGTGAAATAAAGCATGATGAACACTTTGGCAGTGATTCGATCAACATTTATCCTTCACTAACAACTAGTAAGAATGATTATATTTTCTTTACATACTCTGTTTGGTGAGTTCAGCAGTCACGAAAAAAAAGTCTATAGCTTGTAGGTTAAAGTTAACCAGTTGTCCTTGACCGACGTGCTAAACGATGGTCATGGGACTTCATTGATCGTAATTCGGGGGTGTACCTGGGTGCAGTGCAAATGAAGGAAACGGTGCAACATTTAAGGGGAGCAATTGATTGTAGATGTAAGGTTGAGTTGTGTGGCTCCTCGCTTTAGAGCTTGCCTGTGCTGGTGTCTCCTCAGTCAGCCACCTGTATGGGTTCGGCCTGGTGGATGCAGAGGCCATGGTGGTGGAGGCCAAAAAGTGGAGAAGCGTTCCTTCCCAGCACACCTGCACCAGGATCTCTGATCGCAGGACCAGGTGAGGACTTCCTGCTCCTCCATGCAGGGGGTGTGGGGGGTGGTGTGCGGTGGGGTGGCGGGGAGTGCCTTCACACTGCTGTTCAGGAGAATATCACAGCTGCTGTCGTAATCTTGGAAGCCTCAGTTTCTTAATGTGCCACTTTGCATCAGCCATTTCTATTTGAACACATAGATTTATTGTCTCCATGTGCCAAAGTACTTTAGTATTTCCAGAGTGTAATGTGGTACAAATTAAATTCTTCTTCGTAGTCTATGCCATCCTCTCATCTAAAACAAACAGCCTCCGAAAATGGCATAATGAAACATAATGAAGTATTCTGGAGTACTGTGATCAATCACTGGATTAATTAATTCTCTTTGCTTCTACTGCATGGTGGCAACAGACATATTTGTGCTTCTAAGACACATATTACTTTATGCTGCCGTAGTTGTAATAAATCCTTTACTGTGTTTTGAAAAAGGTATCTGATGATAATGGTCTGTAATTAGACCCATCTATTTTCATCAGGAGAACATTGCGAATAATTGGAGCATATCTGAACACTATGAGTGCGTACCACCTGCTTAGCAGAACATCCATTTCCCCTCGGGCAGATGAATGAATAGCAGTGGAAGGTGGCGGTGTTCAGGTGCCCGTGGTGTGTGGAAGGGCACATTGCCTTCGGAGCCCCTGGGCTCGCAACAGTTGCAAGATTATTTTTACCTGCATCGCAAAGGACACAACTCCTCCCTTAGGTCTCAGCTTTATTGATGGACAGATCTGATTCACCAGTTCATTGACTTGGCCAGTGCTTTCTAAGCTTGTGAAAAATGTAGCTGGGTCATATGTGCCTATGTGACAATATGTGCGCTGTTTGTTCTCAGCTGTGAAAAATAAAATGTTATTTAAAAGTAAAATACCCAGAGAACTGGGGAAAAAGTGAAGGAAACTGTTCATGCTTGCCATATTGAATTCCTCATTTTGTCCATTTGTATTATCATTGTATTGTTTTTCCCCCCTCAGTGCTGACAGAAAGCATAATCATAAAATGTACCTTCTTGGCCCTGCATGGCTCTATTTAAATGCTGTGCTGCGGTTTGTGATGGTCTAACTACGATCGTGTTGTCGCCGGGCGCTTTGTGATTGAGACGGACTCGCCGGCCCCCTCGCGAGCGCTGCGGGACGGCGTGTGAATCATCGTCCCCGCGCGGTGGGGGCCGCGGCGACGTCGGGCTGTGATTGCATTACAAAGGAGGCCAGTAAAACTCCTCCGCCGTGGCGGGACGGGGCCTTCTGAGGGACGGGAGATAACGGCAGAGCAGCGATTCGGTCTGGGGAAACGGGAGACGGGGAGGAGGGGCGTGTTCTCCCACGGCGAGCTCCGGCCCCCGGCCGGGACAGGGAGGAACGTCAGAGGTGCTTATCGCCGGTTTCCGCAGAAACGGGTGATGCAGGAGCAAGAGATGGCACGAGCGGCGTCTTTTTTTTGGTGGTGATTTGTTTTGGAGCTTGGGGACCTCTGAAGGTGCTCGCATTGCAAACCGGCGAAACAAATTGAGTTGGGCATCGGGGGGGAAACTACAGACGCGGGAGCTTCTTTCTCCTCTCTGCGTCAGGAAGTTGAGTGCAGTGGCCTAGAATGGCAGAGCGTGGCGATGCATCAATTTAAAGGGGTCAACTGGGGATAACATCTTCTGCCGTTTTTATTTCAAACTATCTGAAAAACCACATGCGCTAGTGCACCTATACACACGCTCACATTGAGAACACTGTGATGTGCTCTGTGTCGCTTATACCACTTGACTGGGGTGGGGTGTTCTGCTGGATGTCCTAGTTTATGACATTGTCTTTGCTTTGTGGAAGTTTTGACAGGCACTGGCTTTTCCCTCTCGTGACCATTAAATTAAATTTAATGGGCAATTGTGAGCTGGATAATTGCCATTGCATAATGTTTTGGTATCGGGTAATGTGCCACCTTTATTTTTCATGTTAATATTAATAAATGGTCAGCCTGCAGAGCTTTGGATCAATTAGTTAGAGTGCCCTGAGGGAGCCCTATTATGAGGGTGATGGTGATAAACTGAGGGTTTGATAATTACCTGTTATAAACGCCCTTAATGAATCAGAAGCTACTCTATTGATTGCCAATATCTGACATTCATATTAAATGCATGCATCGTCTTGTCTCTTTTATTGTTCTGGCAAGTCTTTATGCAATCTGTAATTCAGTGTAATAATTCAAAGAAATAGCCATTTAACTGGCTTGTTGACCAAAATAATGTTGCCCTCCTATAAATTTTCAGAAAAAGAAAAAAAAGTGTAGTTTGATGAATTTAAAATTTTAGGTTCTTAATTTCCCACTGGGTCCCTGGTCTTGACTGGCTAGAAAAAAAAGATTCATTTAATGAATTGTGTGCACATATAAAGAAAGATGGGCCATTCCCTGGAAGGATTTACATGTTACCTCTCATTGATTAGCCCATAAATATTTAGCTATGCGTTTGTGAGGTGTTCCGTGGTAATAAAAAAAAAGATTTAAAATGTCTCAAAGAAAGCTTGGCTCCGTTTCAGTACCTTGCTTTGCATAAGAAGCTGTGAATTCAGGTCAAGGGTGGGCAGTTCCAGTCGTCATATATTAGCATCATATCTGTTGGGTTTCGTTCTGCCCTTGGGTTTTTATTGTTTAATTGACAGAAAGACGTCTCGCCCGTTGCTCCGTCTGTAAATCATTTGCTAATTGAATCGCGGCCCTTGCAAATCTGAATGACTCCTGCCTCCTCCTCGTTTCCGAGATTTAGGGAAGAACCTCTGGTGCTTGAAGTAGGCTTGTGATCTGTAGTGTGTGTACATATTCGGCTCAGTCCCTCACTCCAAATTCTCAGCCTGCCATCCTAAAAGGTACCGAAACTCACATTCATGTGGCAGTAGAGGATACGAAGAAAGAAGGTCCGTGCCTTCCTGCTGTGAGTCAACCTTTCTTTTTCATCTGAGGTCCACAGATTTTCTCCTGCTGTCATTCAGAGTTCCTCGATTTGCAAGCTTTAAAAGTAAATCCTTTTTCATCATGGAGCAGAGAAGAAGCAAAAAGATGAGGTTTGGGGGGAGGGGCATTGCTAGGAGATGGTACTTTGAATCCTCTGCTTATTCCTGATGGCTGGAGAAAAAAAAAAACATTGAACCCTTCTACATGGTGCAATGTTCAAAGTGGCTTTAAAATTCACCTCTGGTGCTTTCTGTTTTGAAGTATATGATCAATCGCACAAATGATGCAGTGAGAAGGATGAGTTTGGGAAAACCTTCCTGTCATTTATCCAGCGCTGTGGTTGCATTGTGTCAGAGGCGTTCAGGATGTGTGCAGTGGGTGATGTGTTGTGCGCTGGGCTCCACGGGGAGTCGTTGCTCATTTACCTGGGGTAATGGTGTTTTGAATTGGCTCAGAGCCAGATGGGGCATTTACCTTCCTGTGAAAGAAACGCTGAGGGATTTTTTTCTGAAGTGTGCAGAAATGAAGTGTTGGGGGGGTGGAGGGGACATGCCAAGTGGATTGAGCGTAACTTTGGGAACCCCAGAGGGAATTGGATTGCCTGCCCGCAGACACAATCAGATAAGCGCCCCAGCAAAATGGATGCCACTTGTATTTTGTGAACATTCGAAATGCCACATTCGTGGTCAAACTTCACCTCATTCAAAAATGTTCTTAGAAAATAGAGAAACTAAGTTATTCACCATCCACAGCTTGTACTGTAATCACAAATAGAGTAAATATTAAAATCTAGGCAAAAGCAGTAATGGAACTTCATAGCAAAGAGAAATCTTTCCCAGCTCCGCCTAATGCTTTGAGCCAAGCAATAAATACAGTATGAAATGACCATATTTTCACGCTGTGCACTTTGAACTCTTCTAAGTGCTTTGCTTCTTCTTTGAAAAGGTAATATGAGCTTCTGAGTGTTGCTGAATTTTTCTGTTCGTTTTTCAGTTTGTCGTCAGAGATGACCTGATTGGTCCATCTTCTCTGAGGAGCCCTGGATGGCCAGCCTTCTTTAACCGATGCCTTAACAGGCTCTGTCAGCGCTGTTTGCAAAGTGACAGTCAAAATTTTGACTGACATCTGTGTGTCCCCCGGTGGAGCGGCGTGAGGGTTGAATTAGGCCAGCGAGACGATTCCAGCCCACAGTTTGGTTTTCATTAGCGAGGAGCCGGCCAGGATGAATTGATTAACAATCTCAATCTCCTCCCCCTCAATATTGCATTGGGAAATGTAACGTCAAAATGTCAACCAAGAGAAGAAATGTTGTCATACCCACCCATCCCCGACCTAGTCCTCCCGAATGCATGCGCTTTGAGCTTATAACAGACATGTCTCCTGGGGTCGGCTCCACAGGCTAACATTGATCAGTGTTACACCACTGTTGATTGGATGTGAAGTCCATTGTTAGATGTTGTTTAGTACTTTTTTGCACTAGCTCTGACCACCTCTTGTCATTGCTGTGAAATGTGACATGAAGTAACATTTTGATTATAGAATCCAATTCCAGCCGAGGATGCCTGGCTGCACAAACTGAATCATTCATTGCCGTGGTGATCCTGGGTGCTCCTGTGTTTTAAAATGCAGCCCTGCACTTTCCATTCATGATCTTGCTGCTCTCCATTGCACATGTGCCTTTGCCAGTTAAGAGAATTTTACCACCAGTTTTTTTTGACACGCTGTCCTTTATTCTTTGTGATACAAATGCAATGGGGTGCCTATTTATTTGCAGACATAAAAATTATTCAAGCTAAAACAAATGAACAGAATGATATTTTCTCGTTCATCTCCTTTATTCTTTGTGATACAAATGCAATGGTATGCATATTTATTTGCAGACATAAAATTATTCATGCTAAAACAAATGAAAAGAATGATATTTTCTCAAAACTTCCTGTTCAGCCTACTGAACCTGTCTCCCATAATGCGATTTTTCATAACTTACCTGTAACAGTGCAAAACCCACAGATTGCAGTCTGGAAAATTGAGACCGTGGAGAAAGGGATGAATTGAATTTACTTTGTTGTATGAGATGATATTGTCCTCATTGGAATTTGGAGGTCTTAATACATCACAGGCAATCATGCACCCATATCACATGACCCCACATTGCAACTAATTCACTACCCTGACCGCTAACAACAAATAACTTTCCAAAATGACATAATTTGCAAGAAGCATGCTTTGTGGAACAAGATCTCTGTTGCCTTGGTGATGTGTGTAGTTTCTTTGTCATGTACAGACAAACAAAAGCTAGAATTTAGATTTTTTGAGTACAATTGGCATAGAGTACAGTGCCTGTGGAACTCTATTTTCTTGGCAGTTGTGTTTATGTCACATAGCTGTGGCCATGGCTTTCGCTGTCTGGTTACTGAAGAAGCTCAAAATACCCTCTGCCCTCACGCTCTCTGTTGCCTTGACAGGTACATTCGTCCGGACCAGTACCTGAATGCCAGCATCAGTTCCTCGGGCTGTGCTGAGCAAGCCGACCAGAGTGTGGTGCACCTGGAGCATGTGGTGGTGAGGGTGCTTATTGTGCACCCGCGCCGTGGAGACCTGCAGATCAACCTCATCTCACCTTCTGGGACACGCTCCCAGCTCCTGGCCAAGAGGTGAGGATGCCACACCCACAAAGGGAACCCACTCCCTCCTCTTCCCCCATCCCCGCTCTAGCCCCTCCACAGCCCTGCTCCTCTTCCCCCTGCCCAATCCCACTCAACCCATCCCTGCTCTACCTCCCCCCAGCCCGGCTCCTCTCCCCCCAGTCCCAGTACAGAGGACGCTGAATAGATCCCCACACCATTAGACCGGAGTCTGCCATCTACAAGTTCTTTGCTCCAGCATGCATCCTCATCTCAGAGGTCCCTGTGCTTTCCACGCTTGTATGCTAGCCTTGGATATCCCGTCTTTGGCAGAAAATCTCATTACCTCTAGTTTCAACAGTGGCAAAAACGGGAAATGAGTGGAGTATCTTTCCTGTAAATATAACATCTGTGATGGAGCATCATGCGAATTGGCTCCACATGAGCCCTGATGTGACTTCAGTTGTCTCTGTCAGTGTCAGGAGAGCTCTTTCATCACAATGAAAGGCATTCTATCATCCATTGAGGACAAAACTAATATTTGTATTCTCTTCTATCTTTGGTTAGCTATTCTAGTTTTCTCCCCTGTACACACACAGATACACACTGGTGCGTGCACATGACTTCTCATTGCTGACATCCTTCCAGTGCTATCTGGACTGCTGATATGGGCATCGAAGGGATAAATGATTATTATTCTCGGATCCTCATGAATAAAACAAGAAAGGGTTTATAGATAAACCTTCATTTGATTTTTATCATGGGAGATCTCTGTCCCTGACATCAAATGTAAATTTTAAAAAAGATAGCTGGCTGTGCTCTTTTCATGTCAGTGTGCCCTTAATGATGTTAGTCAGTGCTGAGTAGCAGTTTCAACTGCTGTGCTCTCATGTTTCCTTTTTCCTCTGCATTCTTTATGGCATTTTTGGGCAAGGCTTTGGTCTATGTTTTTAGCATTGAAACAGCAGCCTCGTTTAAAAATTCCCTTTTTTCTTGACTTTGTTTAAATGCTTTCTGTTCCTGCTGAGTGTATGTTGCCTGACATGTGAGACTCCCCATATTAAGACCATATTGTTGCTTTTTTTGTATATTGCTTTGAACTGGGTGGATTGCTATGCTATGTCTTAAAATTCCAGTCTCTCTCTGAACAGGAAGAACATTTGAGCTGATACAATGCCATTGTCATAATGTGATAGATGTTGCCAGAGAAGACATTTGCTTTGAATTAGTGTTGAGGGGAGGCTATGGCCCGAACCCCATAGCCACATCCATTAAACCGTTTAACCACTACTGCAATGGACAGCTAGATTTACAACTTAATTTTCTCCCAATGACCAGGAATGGTTCAATTTTTCGAAGTAAAAATATACAGAGCGTATTTACTGTTATACATATGATGTAATGAGGAGTTCACTGAGCTAATTTGCAGCAGGGACTAGTGGTGAAATTAGCGCAGGAGCTGATTATCCTTTGTGGCACTGGGGAAGAGAAGTTCCCTCTAATCAAGCTCAGGAGTTCATAGGAAATCCTCAATCACTCACACTGGAGTACAGAAGGAAACCCTGCTTTCTCTATTAATGTAGCACACATTACTGAAGACTGAAAAACTACAAAAACTACTGTTTTCTAAATACAGTACTGGGTCAGCTACTGGATGGCTTTTTATCCTGGGTAGTATGGTTTGTACAATGATGACGCCATGCTTTTAGAAGGACTTTGCCTTTTTGGCTTTTTACCAATTTTCTGGCATTGCAGAAACTATACACTATAGGATGTTTGTGGCTGTCAATTGACCTTACATCCTGATCCATTTACACTGACATCTGAAGAGGAGTATTAATTAATATGTGAATATTTAGCCATCTCTAACTAATTGATGTTGCTGTTCCTTTCAGACATTTTAACTGAGAGGATGAGGATTGAGATAAACAAACAACAGTTTTAGAATTGAATTGATTGCCCTCTGCATTATAATGCAGTGGTTTATTTTTTCAGTTTTATGACTGGAATTTTATCTTATCAAATCTCTTATATTGATAAATTCAAGCTGGTTTGTTATTTGGAAGACATCACAAAAACAAATAACATTGAACATTTCTAAATAAGTTTTTCTTTTGCAGACACTTGAAGTTCAATGTAGATGGAGTTTGTGTTGGTTTGCAGAACTGGGTAATTGCTTCAGCATTGGAACACCAGTTGATAGAAGATGGAACTGTTCCCAGAGAATGTCTTCAAATGAACTCTCCCTGCTTTTCTGTTTTATAAGCATTTTTTTTTTTTTTTTTCAATCTCTGAATCGCACTGTCTTGCAGATTGCTTGATAACTCAAATGAGGGCTTCAGGAATTGGGAGTTCATGACCGTACACTGTTGGGGGGAGAAGGCTGAGGGACAGTGGACTCTGGAGATCTTTGACTCGCCCTCACAACACCGTAACCCTGAGGTACTCGGTAAGGGATTGTTGTCTTGGCCCTTTCAGGAGTCCCCTCCTCCTGCTCCCCATGGGCCTGTCCAAATGTCATCTCTCCTGGGCTGTGTGAAGTTTTCAGAGTAGTGATGTGCCCAGGTACCAGGATGCTGGTCTCAGATTCTGACAGTACCAGATCTAACTTTTGCCAGTAGCCCTGCAGAATAAAAATACCAGTACCCCTCCATCACAACAATCATGGAAAACAATAGATAGCTGGCAGCATGTGGCAGTGATGAGATGAAATATGAGGAATAATAATTTAAAAAAACCTTTTTTAAAAGTCACCTGGAGTTGTAAGATAAATACTTGCTGTTTGCTTTGGTACACCTAATTAAATACTTTGCCTTGGGTTTGTTTTTAAATGGTCATGGACCTTGTTCATAAAGGATAACGTTCATTTCAGTTTCCAAATGGATGTAAATGTCTAATTATAATTTTAGGTATTTAGGATTTTCGATAAATTTGAAATCATAACAAACTAATAGTTTTTGGGTAAACATCCCCTGCTGCTTGTTGAGATGGTGGGTTCGTCTTCGTGAGGCCAGTTATCACAACTGATACCCTTTCATGGTTTTGTAATGCGCTTATGAAATGTTTTGAAATGGTGCAATGGCGTGTTCTGGGTCCAGATATATCCGGAGCGTGCCAGAGCTGAGTCCCATGAGGCACGTCGTAATCAAGCGCAGAGTCACCCAGGGGTGGGGGGAGCGGGGGCGTCCGCCCATCACCTCATCGCTCATCAGTCATTTCTGTTCAGTCCCGTGCCTGTAGCCCAAATACACCAGCTGTAGCTGCAGCAGCTCAGCTGGCAGATTGGGGAAGAAAGAAAAAAAAACCCGCAATTGTTATCAGGGTGAAAAACTGAAGTAAAAAATGGCTTTGTCAGTTATTTTTAATAGCATTATTGATGAATGCAATGCGGTGCCCCTGAAATCCTGCAGTGAGAACATAAGAAGTGCGCATTCTTGTTCTTGAGCTGTTGGAATGCAGCCTACTGTATGTGCATCATACATTTTTACTGAGTATGATGCGGCACTGAAAGTGCATCCTCTCGCCCTCCAGGTAAGCTGAAGGAGTGGACCCTCATCCTGCACGGCACCGCGGTGCACCCCTACCACTCCCACACCTCTCACCATTCGCGCTCCAGGATGCTAGAGATCCCCAGTCCGAGCCGCGATCCCAAGGCCCACGAGCCGCAACACGAGATCACAGAGGAAGAGGAGGAAGAGTATGACGGTAAGAGGTTGTGAAAGGAGCGCCTTTGTGCATTTGTGATGTACCCACTGAGAGGCATATGTCTACATTTTTGCTGCACTTTTAGTGTAACGTGCACTTTTTGCATAACCCTGTATCTGTTGGTTGGATTTGGCAGTTGTTTCTGGGGCCTATATTTTTGCTATTTAGTAAACATTTGCTTAATCTGTGGGTCAGATTCCTTTTTGGAAGGATGTTTAACTGGAATCTGAATGTGACCTGTCCAAATAACTCGCAGGGCCGTGCCACACTGAATGTGGAGACCAGGGCTGTGATGGTCCTGATGCTGACCATTGTCTGAATTGCGTCCACTTCAGCCTGAGCAGCGCCAAGACAGGCAGGTAAAGGAGTTTATGGGCTGGCTGCGATATAGTACTGGTGCCATTATGATGCCTACCCACTTAACATAGTGCCAGTTACTGTTTGCTGCCTCTCTCCTCAGACCTCCCTGCCTTTATCCTTTTATCCTTTTTATTGTCATATTGTATTATGTTAGCTTGAATACTAATTATGCTCCATAAATCCACTCTGTAGAAAGATGCAGTGGATAAAATCAAGCCTTTGAACTGCAGCCCAATGTCCCTCTTGAGATCTGTGGACAGTTATTTTTTATTTTTTTGGTTCCTCATTATTTTAGGGGATGCTTTTGTGAAAACAGTCTGAACGCTCTTAGGTAAAGGGACCCGAATTATTTGACAAACTTGCTTTAGGATTTTTTCAGTATTCACAAGTCATTTGAAGAAATGTCGATCAGACCCTTTTGAACCCATCTGACGTGCCCTCTCTCCCCCTGCAGGACCTGTGTCAGCCAGTGCCCCTTGGGCCACTATGGGGATGTGGAGGCCCGGCGTTGTAGGCGATGCTTCAGAGGCTGTGAAACCTGCGTGGGCCGGGCGTCCAATCAGTGCCTGTCCTGCCGCAGAGGGCTCTACCTCCATGCCGACCACAGCTCCTGTGTGAACGAGTGTGCCACGGGCTACTTCGCTGAGGACGGTAAGGGAAGGCAGAGCCACAACGTGGATCCGTCTCTGTAAGCCAGACAAACGTGAGGAGGGTTTCATTGTCTTAATCATCCTCTCCACTGGGAAAAATGCAGGAATTTGAAGGCTGCTGAAAGCACGCTGCTTCCCTGGATAGGAATTCATTTATTGGGGTGCTTCGGGAGGTTGTATTTCTGTTCTGGCCAGATAGTGATTAAAATACTGATGTTTGAAATGTGCACAAGGTTGCTATTAACTGAAATGGCTGCTGGAGAGTAAAATCTGCAAGAACATCTGGCTCATTTAAATTTCTTTCTTTTTTTTATTATAAAATAACTTATTAGTGATTGTGCCTAAGAATGTGTGAAATGGAAAGTGTTGATGGCACTAGAAAGCCATTAAGCTGTTTTCTGCAGGCGGACAGAATACTATAGTGCCATCAGTCAGCACATGCTATATATCCTCCCATCTCTTTGTCCATATTGCCATTAGATGGAACCTTGCTCTGTTGCCTTCATAGAAAAAAATATGAAAGTGTGGAAAGCTATTAACATTTAATTTGTTGTTTCATCTTTGTGTGTTTTGGCTCCTTGGATAGGGGGAAGGGGTGCGGCTTGCTATTCCTAGGAGTAGGAATGGGGGGGAGGGGGTGCTAGCTATTCCTAGGTGTAGGAGGGTGGTCTTTGAGGTCCACTGCTTGTACCTGAACAGGCTTCACACTTGGCTGATGGTGTTTTTTCCCCACCTCCAACAGTTCAGAGGCAGTGTGCGAAATGCCATGAGAACTGTCTGAAGTGTGTGCGCGATTCTGACCGATGCACCGCCTGCAACGACGGCTACAGGTAAATGGTTCCCATTATCTATAAACGACATAATTCAAATGAGGCAGTCAGACAAGTTGTTGTAAAGAGGATTGGACAGCATTGTGGGGTCAGGGTTCAAAATTGGATTTAAATGTCTGGTGGGGCTCTTCTATTATATTGAGCCGTAGACCTTTCTTCAATGTTCTGCTGTCCTCGGGTAATGAAATTTGCTAGCTAAATGAAAAACAAATAAATAGTAAGCATATTTGTCTGTATTTGTTTGTCATGTATAGGCATACACTGTGTAGCTATATAGTATATATATATATATATATATATATATATATATATATATATATATATATATATATATATTATTTTTTTTTTTTTTTTTTGCTCCTATGTGAGTATGTGTACAGATGTGTATGTACCATGCCTAAATTAACATATGCGATTCACAAATGCATGACTACAATCATCATGTGACATTATTTTACGATATTGTGACCTTAACATCCATGAGGCAGTTTGCCAGGGGGATGCATTTGAGTTCGGGTTTGTTTTTACGGTTGTGTGGGTCTTGGTGTAGCCACTATAATTTGTTTATCCCTGGATGCAACTTTCAGGGCCAACAGCTCTTTGGAGCTGAATTAATTGATAAGCTAAACACGAAAGGAGGGATCTGAGGTTTTTTGGCCCTTTTCCCATTGTCAGATTGAGATTTGGGAGTTCTCTGGCCCCTTCTGTGCATTCAGAGCACACGCCTGTCTTTTCAATGGTATTTGGCATTGCTGTCCTTTCTTTTTAGCCACTCTATAAAGAGAAAATTATAAAGAAAGACCTAAAACAGATTGAGGGGTACATTCACTACTCAACATGGGGCAGAGGGACAGATATGTTGTTAAGTGAGTCTTCTTTTTCAAATCTGGCTTTGAGTGTTTGACCACCCCCTTGAACAACTTCAGATATATGGCGCTTTCTAAAATCCACACTGCTGTGACTATCGAAATGCCTAGAACCTTACATGCCTCATTTGCGTGTACCATTGTATTTTTTTCAAAGGTTAGCATAGCTGTGTGGGAGGTGCTTTGATAATATAATGGATTACAGTGACACATGGGCTTAATTTGTATGTGGTTGCTAATAGTTCATTTTTCTGTCGATTTGAGGTAGAGATTTTACGAGTCACGAGTTTACTTCTGTTTAATGCTTGAATGTCTGTGCGTGTCTGTGCGTGTCTGTGCGTGTCTGTGCGTGTCTGTGCGTGTCTGTGCGTGTCCTTGCGTGTCCTTGCGTGTCTGTGTCTGTGTGTGTTTAGTTTGGCAGGTATGACCTGTGTGCCGGAGTGTGCTGATGGAACATTTTTTAACCTGGAAGAAATGAAATGCATCGTCTGCCATCACTCCTGTGCCACCTGTACAGGTCAGTACTGGGGTCTCTTTCCCACAATGCATTCCTAATCTGGTCAGCACAGCCACAGATGATCTATAAGGAAACAGATAGTCAGCTTCTGAGTGGTAACAGTAGGCTTTGTTTCTCCTGCCATGTACTTGCGCTGAGCTGTGTCAACTCAGCTGTGGATAAAAGACTACTGTTGAATGATGAGATATCCAATTCTGTATGAACTAGCGCACTCCTATTGAGGAAACGTCTGACGATATTGCTGACATTTGATCCTCATATTAATACAAACCTTTGGAGAAATTGCACTGGCTTATTATACAATCACTGTTAGCCTGGTATCATAAGACAAGATAACCAAATTATTTGCCGAGGATCTTAGGCTTGTGATTTGCATGAAATCATGTGCAGTTGACATTTACTGGAAAGTCTCCTGTTTGAGATTTTGTGGGTGTTATTACACAGATCAGCCCACTTGAGTGCTTGAGGGCTTGGGAGGAATGATACAAAACCATGCCTGAAAAGGGTCATGCACAATATCAGCACTCTTGAGATGGCTGTTTATAACTATGGCTTAATTAGTCCGTGTACTGCAGGGGTCTGCGTCAGATTTAATGAGAGGCCTGGTTATTGGCAGGGCAGGCATCTGACTCTGTAAGTAGTCTTGATGGTGCTGTCCCTTGCTCAGGCCCAGGGAAGGAGGAATGTATCCAGTGTGCCAAGGACTTTCTGCAGCAGGAGTGGAAATGTGTCCCAGCATGCACCGAGGGTTATTACCCAGGGGAGGCCGCTGGGCTCCCGCAGAAGATGTGTCGCAAGTGAGTACCCGCTGCGTCTCTGTGCACCACTGCTTTACATGCCGTAGTTCCCGCCTTGTTGATTCCTTTTATCTGCAGTACTGGTGAAATCACTGTATTACCTGTGCAGCTGTTGAGCATGGATTCTGATGTGCTGCCAGTGTGTGCTCTTTGGATTATGCCATCGAGTTTAGCAAAGCCTTATAAAGCCACTACAGGTAATAAACATTTCAAGGGCATTGAAATCCTGGGTTTATTTATTTAAAGGTAGGAACCAGAACACTGTAGTTGTGTTTCAGCATTCTCATCGCTTGCCAGTGTAGTGTTTCTGCTGAAGAAGGTTTTTGGATGGTGGTGGGTGTGGAGCAGACTTCTAGGGACAGATTGGCTCTGATGTGATAATCCCCTCTATCGCCATGTTGAGGCTGATCTCATGCCACCTTCTGCTGTCCTCCCCTGTTTTCACAGCACATCTCACCCTCTCTTTCCCTCCTCTTCTTTCTCCCTCGCTCCTGTCCTTCTGATAAGTCAGTCCGCATCTCATAAGCATTCGGTATCTGCTGGATGTATGTAGTGATGAGCTTGTGAAGATGTCGTTCACCTGGGACAGTTGTGGCAGCCCCGCCTATTACTGAATGCAAGGCCTTCTGAAGAGCCACTCTGCAGAGTTTCCTAAGCTCTGTGGCTTTAGACAGGGGCTGCGGTATTAAGTCATGGCGGCTCACAGAATTCATGTGTACACTGATGAGTCGGGGTGCCTTGGTAACCTTTTCACATGGGAGTGCCTGGTGTCTTTTTTTTTTTTTTTTTACTCCTCGTTTTATTCTTCTTTTGTTTATTTAGTCAGTTTTTTTTTCCCATGTCCATAATTGGCTATAAATCACAGCCGCCCCGCAATTTAAGAGGAACCGCGGGGATGACGGTGGCATAAATCTCTCACCTGCGCCACAACTGAAAATTTACGGTCACATCAGAGCACTTTAGATCACTGTAATGGGCGCAACTGAGGCCTGTGCAGAATGGAAGGGTTGCTCTTTTTTTCCCCCCCATGTTTGCGTTTTTATAAATTGGCCTGTTGGTTTATGGAGGCCCTCAGCACAAAACAGAAGCTTTTTTAAAGGAGGTCGTGGTTTCCCGACTGTGGTCTGAATGAGTCTAGGACTCGCTTGGGAAGCGATGGGAGGGGATTTCTGGGAGGTTACATGTGCTTTTTGGTGGCTGGAGGCAAGATCCGCAATTAAAGGGCAGGGAAGGCCATGACCTCTCTGGCGATGGCGTCGATGACGGTAGCAAAGCAGGAAGCAGAAATTCATCAGTTACAGGAAAACCTTGTTCCTCTCACACCATCCTCCATTTGGCCCTCTGTTTGACTCTGAGGTTCAGTGGGTTGTCTCTAATGAGCACCTTACGTAATCCTTCCGCTAACTCTGTCAGTCTGTGGAGCAACTGATACTTCTTTTTTTTTGCAGTATCCCAGTTTAGATGACATTCAGAGTCCGTGAACAGAAGAGGAAATGAGTTGTACCTTTGGAGTGTACTCGCATAATCACTCTGACACCTTGTCCTAAACTTTGCATAATGACTTTAAGCAGGATGTCTTACTCATTCCAGTTCTTAAATGGTTTTCCATTAATAACAGCGACTGCCAAATTTGAGATGAGGGGTAATAACCGGAGAAGAAATGTCATGCCTTAATTTGTTGCTCGTACGTACTGTAGCACCACCTTGAATAGATCGCATGCCCCCTCCTACTTGTGAGAGTTAATTGGGTATTTGAACCATGCTCCTGTGCCCCTTCAGGGTTTATAAACTGAGAGGCAGTGGTGAGGGGGGGGGGGGGTAGTGTGTTCTGCGGGCAGGAACCACCTCCATATATAGAGGCGGTGATTAATGGAATGTGGGGATAGTGTGTGCGTGTGTGTGTGGGCAGAGACAGACTGAGATCTGGAGTTGCTGCAGCTGTCACTCTTTCCTTCCAGCTAAGGTGACAAGCATTTAATCATTTAGTCTTTTATTTTGGCTCTTAATGAATCAATTGCATCTTAATGGGTTTGGGGGAGGGGGGTCATTAGGGATGGAAGAAATACCGCCATGTTTTTGCTTTCTTTTGTTTGCGTGTGATCTTTGTTTAAGAGGAGATGTGAGTTTAGCTGATCACTCGGTGTCACATCGATTTCCCCAATTCCCTGTATGGCACAGATGGCCACTTTATTGCCGCAGTTAATTATGCTCTGGAAGATGATATTTGGTTCCACGTCTCAATATGCATTTCCTAGTCTGTCCATTTAAAAACCCATGAATACAGACTGTTCATTTCAGGACCAGCTCCGCTAGTTCTCCATCAACTCGAGCTCTAATGCGGGAGTAAGCACATCGCTTGCTGAAGCCAGTTGGCAGCGTCTGAGGACAATTAACAGAATGTCAATGAATCCTTTTGTAAATGCTGACAGTCAAGGTGAAGTCAGCACGTTCATGCAGCCTCCTTATTCGGTTTATGTCGACAAATGAGAAGGCATGAGTGGAGGTGCACCGAGACAAGTCTGATGTGTTGACATGCAGTTAGAAACTATCCCGTGGCTTGAAGCCAGTATCTTTGAGGCCCGTCACTCCAAATGAAGATTTGCTCTGATTTTATTATCATTTCATTAGCAAGGTATTCATTCTGCTTGAAATCCTGGAGTTGCAGGTGAAGATGTTGTATTTTCATCTTCAGAGACAAAACAAAAAACATTTTTGAACACAGGGCTGTTGATTTAGGACATTGTAGACTCATGCCATAGTTTCCTGCTGTTGTATTTCTGTCACATCTAGGGTGTGAAATGTTCATAGCCAGAAGCGTTGAATGATTTATGTGCCTTTTGATCTGTGTTCATCTGAACTCCCTGTTCTAATTGTTTATGGTATCATTTTACCCCTATTCCACTTGCATGAGTAAATAACAATGTTTATTGATTGGCATTGCTTAATCTAACTGTAACTGAATGTTTTTGTTTCAATACTCACAGTAAAATGAACAGATTTGTTTTCTACTGAAACAACTTTTACTTTTGGAAGTGGAATACATTTTGCACCTGTATTCCATCTGCATTTCATTCAAGCTTAACTCTGTATTTTTATGTTTTTGGAGATTTTCCTGTAACTCTTCCTTTTTTAGCACCTATGTTTCAGTATTTCTGGGGAATAAAAAGTTAAACTGCACAGCATGCAAAATGCCACATGGTGCGATCGGCAGACGTGCCTCAGTTGAATCAGTTTGCTTTGATTTGACAGGGGAATACCATCTTATCGCAAATCGTCTCTTTGCCTTCAAGTCTGTGGATGTTGAAAATGCATCTTGACTCTTCCCCCCTTTTCCCCCCCTCTTTCTTCATCATTTATGTTTGTGGCTTGCAGGTGTGAAGAGAATTGTCTGAGCTGTCAGGGCCCTGGGGTAACCTGTAGTCGATGTCGAGAAGGATACAATCTAGTGAGCAGGACGTGCATCGCAAACGCCACCTGCAACAACGGTAGGTTGGTCTGCCGGTGCAGGGGCTGCGTGTGCCAGTGCAGGGGCTGCATGGATATCCACAGTGGGCACTGCCAGGTGAATCCGGTCAGCCTTGAGAAGAGGAGGCTGTGAAAGCTGAGGATAGGCGACTGTGACTGTGTCGCAGCCAAGATTCCCGTTACGCTGTTCCTCCTTCTCCCTCCGTTGAGGACAGTGTGAAAGTGCTGCAGATAAAGCCTGATTGTTCTTGAGGAGCTCTTTCAGTCGTAGAATGGGTATTGTGGCATAGCTAGACTGCAAATGGTGAATCTGTTCTCACTCAGGGGATTTGGAGGTTTTTTTGAGGGGTGGGGGGTGGGGGGGGGGGGGTTTGAGGCAGTACTCATGAAAACCCATAATGAATATAAAGTGGTTGTTAACACTAGCCATCTTTTGTGGCTATACAAGGCTGCATCATTTTGAAAAAAAACTTTATTTTTTTTATGGTGGCTGTGCTGGGTTCCTTTGCATTTATATGCAGTGAGGGGTATGTCAAGTAGCGCACTTGGGACATTGGTCACTTCATGTGGCTCTACATCATCTATTCTTCCCATCTTGAAAATAACTGCTGTCGGTGTGTGAAGTTATTAGAATGAAGGATGTAAAGGTGAGGATATTTTTTTTCTTTTATGGTTTTGTTTACAGCCAAAGCAGAAAGCTTAATCTGTCTTCTGATGGTATTGTCCTGATCCTGCTGATCCCTGGAAATAAGTCCTGTGTTTATGAGGGGGGCGGTTGCTTTCTGGTCATCATCAAGTGAACAGGCCCGCTGTGAGAGAAGTCGGTGCGTGCCGTGTAGAAGATGGTGTTTTTTTTGTTGTTGTTGTTTTTTAATAGGCTGCATCCACGCTCCACAAAACAGAGGACAGTCCAGTCAACTGTAACTGCTACTGCAGAAGCCACATTCGTCATCCCTCTCCCACACATGCAGTATGTGTGTGGGCTTTAGAGACACAGTGTGTCGGGTGCTCTCTTTGTTTCCCATCTTTAGTGGACAGTTCTATCTTAAATTAGGGTAGAAATATGGGAGGCATTTTTTTTGCCTTTATTTACTGTAACAAGGTAAATATTATTCGAGATTGAAAGCACAACATTAAAATTTTAATCTCCATAGAATTGGTTACAATCTATGGTTTATCAAAACAGCGATTATACATAAAAAGTTTGTTTAATGTTCAGAGCATTAATTACATAACGGCAATAACTGTGGCTGTTGGCGTAGTATGACATAATGGAAATGCATTTGCTGGATTGTGATGTTTATAGGAACTTTCACATACACCAACTCTCTGCAATTCAAGTGTGTGTCCCTTGACTGAGGCCCACATGTGCATTGCTATCCTATGATGCATTGCAGTGTTTGTTTGAAAGATGCAATGTGTTATGGCCCTGAAGTGGGCCATAACACATGTTGTAGTTTCAGGGAATTGCAGAAAGGCGTGATTGGCTGGGAAATAGAACAGTGTTGCCAAGACTAAACATTGCCCTGCACGCCTTCAATATGCCCTCACCCAATTACGTAAGGCCTACGAGGCCTGGTTTCCAAGGCGATCGATGGTGTGGCCTCAATCCAGAGGAATTCTGCTGCACAAAAGAGCTGCAGGCACGAAGCAAATGAGTGCAAGATGGGAGGCTGGAGTACCCTTTGTGTTGACAAACAAATGCTGATCAAACAAATGTGTTTCACTTTGGTGTACCTCGGTCAAAACCAGTATCTGTCCCGCAAGAGGGAACAAATGTGTGACTAGTAAACTGTGTTTATATTGGGATCTAGATTAGCTCCAGAACAGAATCTTTCCACGGTGTGATGGCTCTCGAATTAGGAGCTGGGTCTCACAGCTGAAATGTCCCTGTCTCTTTGCATGGGCTCCCCCTGTCCAGCGGATGAAGTATTCTGCGAGATGGTCAAGTCCAACCGGCTGTGCGAGAAGAAGCTTTTCCGGCAGTTCTGCTGCAGGACGTGTCTCATGACAGGGTGAAAAAGGAACTGGAAAGTACTTTGGGCACTGGCATCTTATTCTGTTGTACATTTTTAAACTAGTTTACACCTCAGAGTCACTTAATTTTAATGACCCCTTTAAGGTGCATATTTGATTTTTAGTAAGATGTATTAAGGTTGTATGTTTTTATAAACTGCATACACAACATGTAAAAAGTGTTTATTTTTTATTCAAAAACCACATTATTACAAAAATATGGTGCTTTGTATGAATGTATATGGCAGCATATGAATATCTGGACCACTGTTTCAGACAAAGGTCAGTAAAACGATACAGCAGTATGAACAGGTTTGTTAATATGAAGTGTTGCTTGTAATGTAATCCTTTTCATACTTGATCATTGAATTTCCTTAACAACAACTTTGTGAAAGGATTATAGTTTTTGTAAGAAAAAATAACAGTAGAAAGCAATTGAATAGAGAATGTAGGTTCATGCCATTGTAAATTTTAGAAATTCTATTTGCCATTTTTATCCTGTTTCTGTAAAATGTTAATAAGCTGAAATAAAAACATGCCATTTAGGAAAATGTTGTCATTTTTGAAAATTTTTGGAGGGCCTCTGATGGCTTATGAAGCTCTTTAAAACTCTTGCTTATGGAATACTGTATGTGTAGTGCAATCTAGGTTGGGAACCATATTCATAGATTAAATATTATTTTGACTTCTGTCCTCATGGTAATGATAGGTAATTTGAGATTCATCATGTAGAATACAGGCCTGCGCAGTGGTGCAGTTGCAGATGCTCTCTTCTCCCAACCAAAAGCTTGAAATGTGCTTGCTTGCCTGTAACATTCTTTCCCCATGTCAGCCCTTGTGTGTTCTCCTTCCTCTATTGTGGTTTCCTCCCACAGTGCGGTTGTATCTAGCATCACGGAATTGTTCCTGCATGCATTTATGTATGCAATCTGCAATGATCCAGCATCCCATCTGAGTCGAGGCCCTGCATTTAACCCTGCACCTGTCTGGTTTGGCTCCATGTCATCCTGATGCTCAACAGCTGGAGTTCTCATACTCTGCCCCCCCTCCCCACTCTGGTTTTTGTTACAACCAATCTCTTGATTCTTCGCGACGTGCATACTGTTGTTATTTCTGATGCAATGTGGCCTACAGATGGTAGAACCTCTCTCAATAGACCTGTCTAATTAAGAGCAGTGAACAACTTGTCACAATTCAGGATGGCATTTCTGGTTGGAACAAAAAGTAGCATACACAGGAGACCTCCAAAACTGAATTTTAAAAATCTTGCTCTAAGGGATGAAAAGGTTACTGGGAATAGATGAGGAGGTTATCCATATAAATAATAGGTTATATATTTTGGTTAGCACCATTATTAACTTTCAGCCATATACATAGTTTATACGTGTGTGTGTGTGTGTGCGTGTGTGTATTTAAATGATTTTTCTTTTGACCTTTTTTAAGCTCCTCTGCAGTGAGATATTTTTTTTTCCAATGTCATGGTACAAAAAACCTACCTCTACCACCACAACCCTGTGTGATCATAACATGTCAGGCTGACATCTTTCAGGGCTTTCAAGATTTAAAAATGACTTTGCGTTACTGAAAATCTGGGTTATTTTTGGTGCTTGTTAGTGTGACACTGAGCCGGCCCTAGGGTTTTGGTGGCCGTAAACTAGAATGTTGTTGCACAATTAAAAAATTTTTTTTATTTATTTATTTATTTTTAAACATGAATTATGTGGCCCAGGGATAGTTGTGGCTCTGAATGAGTGTTCATGCCAGCGGCTGGTGTGACAGGTGTTCATCTCAGAAACAGGGTGGCAGCTTACCAGTGTAAGTGTATGGTCTAGTCTTCAAAGATGTCCAGAGACAGTGTTGCTTTGCCTCCAGTGTGAGGAAATAAACGTAATTTCTCTTTGTGATGATGAATGGGTGCGTCATTTACCTTTTTTTCCATATATCTGTGCAAGATGAACTGCACTTTGGAGTCAGTTAACCCCTTCCATTTGTGATTGTTTTACTTTTTTCAATTATATTCACCATCATTCACCTGAAACTTTAGAATACTTATACAGTTATGTACACTTATGCTTTTGAGTTGTTAAACCAATTTCTCTTCTTTAATGGGTGACAAATGTGACTGGACTTTTCCCCTGCTGGTATTCTGTTTGCTTTAATATTACACAGGCCTAGGCCACAATATGAATAACCATATTTCACTATATTCAAATAGTCAGAATAATGTGTTTGAACAATACTATCTCACTGTACCCATGTTTACATAGCCAACAGGTCTGCCAATGGTTAAACTATGGGGCTATATATATATATATATATATATATATATATAGCCTAAAATGATTTTATTTATTTTTTTAAATATAAAATTCCCACTGAAAAGTGCTCGGTGACAATAAGATAGTAAAGATTGCTTTACCAAATAAAGTTTTGCCAAATTGAGAAAGGAACAACACGATTCCATTTAAATTTGGTCCCAGGAGGAACCTGTTCAATGCTTTCTCTTTGAATCAATGGGCTTCCCTCTTTGTAAAAAGTTGTCATCTTCATTGTCGTGTGACACACTACATGCATTTCATGTTGACACAAGTGCTTGCCTTGTTTAGAAACTATACACCCCCCCCCCCCATTCCCTTGTAAAAGGCATCATCATCATCTTGTTTTTAAAGTATTTTCTGTGACCTTTTGTGCTGAGATTGTGGCTGCGTATTCCCAGTAGTAATCCATCTCTTCTTGGCCTCCATTACTCAAGGTCTGGTGCTGCCAAATGCTATGAACATGAACTTTACTTGCGGGGCTGAAATTCTAGTTCAGCTCATTGCTCTTGAAAAGATTGCTGGCTTCTCATCGCTGGGCTTTGCAGACATGGCAATGAAACACCGTGCATAGCTTCTTGCTATTTGTTAATACTGAAGTGTTTGCATGTACAGTTTTGGCTGTTAACAGTCACAGCAGAGAATATGTTCAAATACAACTTCTGGTAAATTTCAGGATTGATTTACACATTCTTGAGATGCCCTATTAATTTTGACTTAATATTAATTTCTTAAATAATCTCAGCTTGTTAAAACATGTATCTCTGAAAGAGAGTCATTAAAACATTAACCCCCTTTTAGGGGGATGGTGGTCTGGTGTATATACTTTTTCAATCACATCTATGCTGTAAGTCAGGGTTCTTTCATTATAACTCAGAACTACACTATTGCATGTCTTGTGAAATCAATAAATTGACTGAATATTATTGTTCTTGATAATTTGCCCTATACAATTAACATAACGTACAAACTTCTTTGATGCCTGAAGATTAACTGTTACAATGGACTATATAAATGAATGTCTAATGTTTTTGCTCTTAATAAATATCTTTCTTTAGATATTATTTCATGAATTATGATTGGACATCCTGGCCATATGTGGAAAAAATGTAAAGGTAAATGTAAAACATTGAAGACATTTTCCTTTAGAGTTTTTTGATGGATCTGTGCCAGCAAATACTATAGCTTTATGAAAAATGCAAATGTATTGAATGCAGAATTAAATTAGTTTTGTACTGAAAGGAATTGTTAATGCATAATACCACACAGGATTTTAGTTTATGCATTGCAAACGATGTGACAAACAACTTCATAGGAAGCGTGATGAATGTGCTTTTATTTCAAGCTCTGTCAATGTGTGTGCTTGCTTATTTCTTCTTGTAAACCCATTTATGGCTGCGTTTAAAGCTTTGATATGGCTGATATCAAGGACATGAATCTGAAGTTATAAAACAATGTGGAAGTCTTGAACTGTCAAAAATGTAAATTACGTCCAAATATTTTGCTTAGGGAATATTTTGTTTATTCCCTGATTGAAAGTTGTACTGTCAGCATTTTCTTTATGCTCAGCTGGCGCTCAAGCATTTCATTAAGGTCTCTACACCAAAGACGATTCAGAGACTCCCTTAAAATGATTTTCTCTTCTGTTTTATTTTATTGAGCTAATTCAGTTATCACCACCACCAGGCTCACTGATCTCTTAAATCCTTGTCAATGTGCGCCTCCCCTTGGTTACAAACGGAAAAGCATTTTTGAGAGCTGCAAAAGTTAAGCAAATGGGCACGTTATGGAGACAAGCTGGATTCCCAAAATGCTCCAGTTGGATCTATGAGAATTCTGAAAATCTTAAAATAGATGAGAAAAGGAGAAAGCAGGATCCTGTTTTAATTGTGTAAATTAAGTATTAATGTTTTAAGTGGATGAATAACAGGAAGAGCAACACAAGTAACAACAACAACTGTGGTTCTTAATTATCAATGGTCTGGCTTGGAGTTAGTGTTGCTTATCTTTCCAACACCTTGTTGAATACAAATAAAACAACAGATTTCCAGAAGATACCCCTTGTAGTTACAATACAAACAATGTCACATGAGAGTTACTGTCACACACTGCCTCACTTTAGGTTGCCCAATTTCTGTTGCAACTGAGTAGTTGGTAAAAATTCAACACAGGCAGAAGGTGGAGAAGGTTGTTTCTTCACACACTGCGATAGCATTCGAGGTGACGTTAGGGTCATTAAATTTGTGTTTGGTCATATACCCAGTGATTTCTGCCATCTGCTATCAATAGCAGAGATTTATTTATGGCTTGACTTTGTTTGAGGGTAAAAGGCAAACTCTCAAACTAATTCCACAGTCCCAATCCCTTTGTGAACTCTCAGTCACAGGCAGATAAGCTGGTGAAAGGAACCTGTGGTAAGGAAACACGCCGCTCTGAATGCTAAGATCCCCTTTGCAGTAAACGTCAAGAGGAATTAGCTTGCCTCATCTCCGTTGAGAATCTGTGGAAGTCTAAGGTTATCTTTTCAGCACGGCTATCTCACACGGGCAGCTGAAAGGAACTTCACTGATCACTCTCAAGGGGCACATGACTCAGCTGCAGGGACAGCGCAAAGCAAGCGCTGGTGCTACTGTGGCACAAGATACACGCCGAGCAGACAGAGCTTGCAATGTGGAATTTACAATAACATGGCTAATGAGTGAATTGGAAGTAACTTCAGCTCTTATTATGCCCTTCGATGAATCTATCTGGACAGTACTTCTACCATCAACTCATGTACGGTCAGCACATAGGGACTGAGGCCAGGCTTAGTCCCTTTGTAAGTGTACTCACCCAATGTGAAATCCCAGTGCGCTGAGTCAGTTTTTTGGGGTAGCCTAAGGGGCCTCCGGCTCTTCGGTTCTCTCGGTTCCAGTGTGGGAGAAGACACCTGCTTCTGAAAGCAAGTCTTACTGTGAAGTCGGTGCAGTAAAAAACAATATTGCTGGAGGGTAAATACTGCTGTACTGTGAGCAGAAACCACGTCACAAATCTCCTCTGACTTCAGCATGAGGCCATTATGGAAAGTGCATTTCGATAGTCAGGATGCCAAAGTTATACATATTAAGAAAAGCTGTGGTTCAGTGCAATCTACACCATGTAAATGATAGCTATTACTGAGATAGCAAGGTAGCATTATATACTCCACAAATTATAATTTGGGGAATGACACCACAATGACACCAGTCTTCACACCACTCCAAGTTATGTTAATTTTTTTTTCTTTTTGACAGAAAGCCTGTTGGTTTTGGCTGGAACTATGGCTTCAATATTCTACTTGAGAACATATTCTCCTGTCCATTTTGTATAAGCTACCCTTGATTTCTGACCATTATGGTACTGCTAAATGCTTTTGACTTTTAGTCATTTGCAACCTTCATTGCGAGACTTAAACCTTGAAAACAACATCTGCCATCGCTATTATTAACCTGTCAGTTTCAGAATAATGGTAGCTTATAAAATGCCCAGGCATTTCTCTACATCAGGATAAGGCTCCTGAGGTATTGTCTCATACGCAGAATTTTTTTTACATCAATCAGTTATGACTTGAGAAAGCAGCAACAGATACCACAACTTTCCATTGTTGACTATTTTTTTAAAAGATATTAAAGAGATGCGCTGGGTCGCTGAATCCAAGAAATAATGAACTTCTAAATCACAATGTGCACGAAAAACTTTTTACATTGAATTGTCCTTTGAATGTTTTACGATGCTATTTGATCCTGCAGCTGGCGTCTTCATTGTTTATTTATGATCTATCAACATCTCCACCACCTCCACTGTTTGTGAACACAGCAAAGGAACATTTTCAGCATCATTTCTGTCTATCTCTTACTGTCGCTAATTATAATGTTC
This sequence comes from Anguilla rostrata, assembly GCF_018555375.3. Lineage (NCBI taxonomy): Eukaryota > Metazoa > Chordata > Actinopteri > Anguilliformes > Anguillidae > Anguilla > Anguilla rostrata. Next base: position 46,794,463 of record NC_057937.1, on the reverse strand, counting down.
TTCATTCTACTGACAGTGGTGTAAAAATGAGTCTCTCTGTTTGTTTGTGGGTCCCAGTGTAGGTGCTGGGAAGAATGAGTCCAGAAAATCAGCCTGGCTGTGGTGGCTGAGCAGAATGAATGCAGATGGGCAATACACTGCTCCCCTGGTGAGGAAGCATTGTTTTCTGCCTGTTCGTTCTTGCCAGTGCCACGGCTCATTAAAATAATCCAGTGATTCAGGAAGACGCATCAGTGAGTGGCGATGAAGAATAACATCTCACTATGCACATTTCAGATCTAATAACTAATGGGAGGATTTGTTTATGATTTATTCCCTTCTGTTGAATGGTTTGGCTATTTGCTTTTGCAACAATTTTCTTTCAAGCAGGGGTGAGATGAGAGGGGCTGGATATAAAGACAGGAAAAGAGAGGGAAAAGCAACAGAGAGCGGTGAAAGTGAAGTAGAGGGTGCAATTTGGGCAGGTGGGAGCTCCTGCAGCAAAGAGGACTAGGCAGGTGGGTGCGTTATCTAGTTTGCTGGAGGTCCGGGATTCAACCAAAGGGAAGAGACGCAGCTTCATTTGGTTGCACAAGCCATCTTCTGTAAGAGACTGACAGAAAGAATCCATCATCTAGACATGTTAATCTGCACCAAGATAGGTTAAAACCTCCCGAGAGTTCAGACAACAGCAGCGGCACTTTGGAAAATCAGCGTGGGAAAAGAATACGGGCATTAGTAACATTTCCCCATTGAATATTAATGATACTGTTGGCTGGATAAAAGAGAAAATTCTAATTATCAAGGATGGTGGTTGTTAAATACAAAATTTATACATCAATTGAAATGTGTCCACTGTGATTTCCTTACATGACTTATAATTAATTCATATTCTCATCTCCCCTAAGATGGAGGAAACACAAAGCTTCTTCAATCTGTTGCTGGATAAGAAGCAATTCTGCCTGTAACATGTCCAGATGCAAGAAAGCCAGCTACAGCGAGATCCACAGACCAAGAATGTCCTGAAGTCACACAGTGTCAGTAGGCCTCCTAAAAACACATCCCATTCCCTTCTTTCTTGCCCCCTGCACAAAAGAATCAACTGGAGCAGAATGTGAATAAATCCCCATTTCTACTGCCATCGACTGACTCTTAAAAACTCTTTTTCAATTTATTTTCTGTATTCATACATTTTAACTTGCAGTTGCAGACACTGGGGAAGATGCTGAAATTGAATGGGTAGATCCCCTGATGTATACACATTCTGAATTTCAAACAGCACCTTATGCAAAGAAATTCAACTTTTTGCATATACTATACATATACTGTATGTGGATGGTACAAAAAGTATGTATTTTCTCCATTGAGGGAATTGAGGTTTTTGGTTCGGTTATGATTGTAGCTTGACATTAAATATTAAAATGAGCGTAGGCCAGCTCCCACTGCAATGTTCAGGTCTAATTTTGCCCGTGTAATATTGTAGGTCTGTAGGGGGTTGCCCTTGCTGTCCACAGGCAGAGATACAATTAAATCTCTAAATTGAAGGTCCCCAGCTAAGGGAACTAATCAAACCCTTATTCTGGCTCTGGGAGGGATTATACCTAATGTAGCAATGGTTCACGTGCTCAATTATGCTACTGATCTCTGCTATACTTGCTAAAGGTTATCATGAGAGCAGTGTCCTTTTTTTACCAATAAAATTTTATTATATCTATTTGCATAGCAACCCTAAACTCTGACTGTGTATTCCTCAAAGATGTTTGAAATTCTCGGTCTTCAGAGGACGCTTAAACAGCTAAACAGTGCTTTAGCTGCCAATATATTTGATGACTTGTGTTACACTCAACCTGGCAAATAAAAAAAGTCACACTCAGCACCTCCCATCCACCACAGTTCTTCTGAATCACTTCTCTAGGGCTGTTGAGTAGCATATCAAGCTCAGGCTTCAGCAATATGCTCCAAGTTTCAGAATCTAATCATGACCCTGCTAGTGCTGACTGTGGCAGGCAGAGCTGCAGGATGGCTTATAATTTGGCTACGGCATCTGCCTTGCTGCACACCAGCAACTGCTCTGGTTGATTGGATGTCTGTAGTTTACCCAAAGTTTATTCCTCCAGTACAATGCAGTGCAGTCAGTGGACTGTAGCATGAAAAAAGCTGGAGCTGGCTGCATGAGCTGCAGAAATATATGTAAATCTGCTCTCTCCCAAATTGGGTGTTGTAGCATTTGGATGGCCTTGCCATTGTGATTAAGGATTCCAGGTTTTAAGAAAATGCAAAAGAGAAATGGAAATTTAAAATACATTTTAAAAATGTTTTAGACAGACATTTCTCAATGTAATCAGCAAAAAGTAGTATACTTTTCTGTGATGATGTTTAAGATGCAACTTCCCATGCCACCTTTGCACCTAATTCTTTAAAGAGACTAGGACAGCTAGTCAATTGGCAAACACTAAATTGTGCATGGCATGATACTCAAATATAAACGAAAGAGAGCCATTTATAGCCGGAGAGTTTAAAGAGATAATCAATACTTATCTTTTTGCAATGTACTATTCTTGTAGCAAAAACTAAAAAAAGGAACTCCACTCTGCACCTTCTCTGTCATCCTTTGGGCCCCTCTAAAGCACCTGACACAGCAGAACACCGAATGCTCTTTGAAACCTCACACTCCTAGGTTTCCACATATAGTAGAAATCTCTACCTGGATAATGAATCTTCATCTTAAACTCTATCTCGATATGACAGACATGGTCCACTTACTGGCCAATCCCTGACCCTAAATTCTCTATATCAGCAGCTAAATTAATGGTTCTTCACTGTTCCCCTCCCAAGCTGTAAAGTGCTGTTAAAAAACGTTATTTTTGATGACAAGCTCTCCTTCAGAGAATATTGCTTTTGTGGCCCAATCTGTGAGGTTCATCCTCAGCAACACAAAAAGAATTTCTTTCAGTCTATCTCCACCTGCTCTTCCTGGAATGGATCCTAGTCTAGGATTTGATTATCTGGAATGGACCACTGTAACTCAAACAATATGTATGATGTACCTTCAGATGTGATCTGTAATAAGTGAAACGTTATTATTATCATCATCATCATCCATCTATTATCTGTACCTGATTTCCTGGTTAGGGTCGCAGCACTCATACCTACTCATTTAGACTCTCCAATTAACCTAACCTGCATGTCTTTTTACTATGCGAGAAAACCGTATCCATACACCGTACCGGAGTATCCAGAGGAAACTCAACTTATTCTAACCATTAACCTTCTTGCTGTGAGGCAACGGTGCTATTATAATTAGTATTCGTATTAGTATTACTATTGGTATTATAAGACGAGCAATACAGTTAAGTAGTCAGAGTGCCTATTTACATTACCATGAATATGTATAGTCGCAGGTCACACCGCACCGATATGGCATTTGCTTGGCGGGATAGTAGCAAGCCGCTAGAGGGCACACGATTCTTCCAAAATGCATGCTGGGAAGCATGCGTGTTTCCGGGCGGCAGCGTGTGAAATACATTGCGTTGGTAGAGAAAGGATACATTCTGGCTGAACTTTATCTGCGTTTGTTGAAATAACCAGCTATCGATATGGTGAAATTATCTGCCGAGCTAATTGAGCAAGCGGCTCAGTATACAAACCCTGTTCGAGACAGAGAACTGGATCTACGAGGTAAGTTAGAACATAAATTATGCTGGGTTTAAAATAAGGCCTGCTTCGTTAGCTCTCCGTGCATCTAGCTAGCTAGGTAACTTAGCCTGGAACGCCAACAAAGCTGTTGCAAGTACAATCATTGCAATGCAGCTAGTCGCGCCATACTGCATTATAATACATGAGTAGAATAATAATATGACTAAGTAGTTAGTAGTTATCCAACTAATTATCATGGGAAGCATTGCCACTGTAACAGTAATTTTAGTTGTTAACGATTTGTGGGTATTAGTTAGCATTGAGCTTGCTAGCAAGTTGACTCCCGAGTACCGGTGATTATGTGAATACTGGTAACTAACTAGCTAGCTGACTATGTCTGTTTTGTATACGTTTAAGGTTATAAAATACCCGTTCTTGAAAATCTCGGTGCAACGCTGGACCAGTTTGATACTATCGATTTTTCTGACAATGAAATCCGAAAACTGGACGGCTTCCCCTTGCTGAAGAGACTCAAAACGCTCCTGATGAATAATAATAGAATATGGTAAGTAGCTTGGAAGTTACATGGGAAGTTGGTTACCTAGTTGTTATTTTAGCACATGTAACGTAAGTGTATTTCGGTTTTGCGCCTATGAATTTATAGCCAACACCGTTGCTTGAGAAGATTCTGAATGCTGCTAAGTAACATTGAAGGTGACTGATCTTATGTCTTTGCCCGAAAGTCGGATAGGTGAAGGCCTTGAGCACACACTCCCCAGCTTGAAGGAGTTGGTACTCACAAACAACAACATCCAGGAGCTGGTAAGCACCGGAGTTCAGTTACATTTTCTGAATAAACTGAGTTACATTTGCACAATTCGTCTTGGAGGGCTTGTTCACGTTTGTAGGCCTGGTCTTTTTAAATGTAGTAGTAGTAGTAATAATAATAATAAGAAAACTGCCCATACGTGCTATTTATTTAACCATTTTACCAGGACGTTATCTTGATGACGAATTATGATACCTGGTTTTTGTTTGGTTATTTGACATGGAAAACTGGAATGGAGTGTGCATTTCTGCTTCTCCTAGAGATTCTATCAGCTACATTAGCTTGCAGTTTAGTGTAATGGTACCCTAAGGGTGCAGGTTTGACTCCCAGAACCAGAGGGACTGTCGTCATACCATTGAGCAAGGTACTTAGCCTGCTGTTTAAGTGGATACTACGTAAAAATAATTTATGTTGCTTTGGATAACAGTGTCTACTAAATAGCTGTAATGTAAATGTACATTGTGAGTTGCTAGGTTAACCACATGAATTGGTGTGATTATCTGGACCTATTCGCTGCAAATTGTCTTTCTTTGTCCTTCAGGGAGACTTGGATCCTCTTGCTTCAATAAAGACCTTAACCCTACTCAGGTATTTCCTCTTGTTCAAAATGATTTTCCCCACTCTTGCTGAAACAAGTTTTAAATAATTATAATGGATGTTGAGGCTTCTTTTTAAGTCACAATTTAAAAATAAATCTGAGCTTAAATGTTTTAGCTTTTATTCTGCTCCAGTTTTTTTTCTTCCAAAATGTTAATCGGTCTTATTTCCCCCCCCCCCCCGCCCCCCAGCCTTTTAAGGAACCCCGTGACTAACAAGAGACATTACAGACTTTATGTGATCAACAAAATTCCTCAGATACGTGTGCTAGATTTCCAGAAGGTGAAACTGAAGGTAAACACGGACCCCTGTAAAAATGATTCTGGGAAGAAAATGCAGGGGAATATTAATTTGGTAGTTGCCTATTTTTAAAGCCAAGAATTGCTTTTCAATGTATTTTAGGAGGTGACAACATATGAAGTATGTTTGATTTTAAAGTACACTTTAATCATTAATCTAACATTTTCAATTGATGTAGTTTTAGAATTTTTAAAAATGCACATGATGCATATTTAATATTCTTTCAACGTGCAATATGATTTAAGTCAGCTCATGCTCTTTGACAAGCACAACATGCTCCTGTGGGGGTCTCGGCTGAAAGTCCTGCTGATTTGAAAACGTTTGGCTTTAACTGTGTGATGTATCGCCATAGGAGCGTCAGGAGGCGGAGAGAATGTTCAAAGGCAAGCGAGGTGCACAGCTTGCAAAGGATATTGCCAAGCGAACAAAAACGTAAGATGAAAGCACTTGATCAAGCACAGGCCTTCAGAAACACTGCGATCTGGCCTATGGGGATCGAAATCGGCTGACTGTCCAAAAAGTGGAGTGACCCTTTGGACAGACACAATGCACTGAATTGGATTTGAGTTCTAAGCCCCTTTGGTCAAACTAAATTATATTTTTAAAAAGTCCTGCCAGTGTTTCTAAGGACAGCTGTTTCAAGGAATTTCTTACTGTGTATCAGTTTATTGACAAAGATGAGATACTACACTGATGGTTTGAACTTGGTCAAAGGCGTGGAGAAGTGAATCAGCTGCCAAGTGTGTGACCTTCGTATCTGCGTTTCAGGTTCACCCCTGGTGCAGCGCTCCAAGCTGAGAAGAAGAAGGCTGGTCCATCCCCAGCAGACGTTGAAGCCATCAAGGTGCCTGATTTTTATCAAGTGTTATCACAAGCTGGCAGTTTGAATTTCCTGCTGTTATTGTTTGTTTATAGTAGCTGTCCTTGCTTGTCTGTTTCTTTACGTGTAGTCATTTGTAAAATCAGATGATCTGTTTGTCATTCTGATCTGAGGATACTCTACGGGAAATCCTGCAACTACATTCACCCTCAAATTTTTTATATATTGTGTTCTTTTATTAAAGTATTTTTTGTACACACTTTTCTTAATTTCTCAATTTAGAACTCCCAGTAGACATTGTAATCGTGTAATTGCTGCAACATCCTCCAATTCAGGAGAGCTCATGCTAGCATTCACAATTTGAACTGCATGGGTTGGAACTCTTTTTTTTCTTTCTTCCACTACAGAGTACAGTTAAATGTGCGGTTTGAGCTCCAGGACTGTGCAACTTGAACAGGCATAGTTGCTGGTGCAGATGGATCGCTGGGTCACTTAGGGACTCACTCCAATCTAATTATTTCCATGTATGTTGATCTTTATTTGCACAACCTTGGTTTTTCTCATCAGAACGCCATTGCTAACGCAACATCACTGGCCGAAGTCGAGAGGCTGAAAGGCCTACTGCAGTCTGGCCAAATACCAGGGAGGGACGTGAAGCCTGGTATGTGCAAGAGATGTCTTGGTGAAGATCATACAGTACCTTTAGAAAGTACTCACCCCCTTGAACTTCTCAATTTGTTTCAGTTCAAAATCTTTTCCCCAAGAACAAAATACTTTCGTTTCTCAATTTCTGAAGTATTTACACAACTTCATCTGGTAGTTCCACGGCCAGATCTTTGGTCTTCAGGACAGCGTTACTGATCTGATCCGTTGCAGTTGACCTCACTAACGGATCTATTTGGCAGTCAGACTGTTGAACACCAGTGGATTCAAAATCAACATCGCTGGCCCTTTCTTAACACATTTGGTATGATCTCAAAAAAAGGAATACGCCTCGCTCGATTTAGCTGAATACAAAGGGGCTGAATACTTAAGTCATTTTCCGGTGTTTATTTTGAATGTAACTAATGACTTTTAAAATATCAGTTCATTTTGATGTGTTATTTCTTTTAGTGTTGAAAAAAAAATTCATTTAAATACTCTGTGTGCCATTCATAATTGGCGTAATCTCTGCTTGGACAGGACTAAGTGTGCACTAAGGAAACTGCCAAATTCAGTAGTGTACAACAGTGCAGCTTGGCCAGGGGCTGGCTAATGCTATATTTGTGCTTAGGCCCTTCAGGTATGGAAGAGGAGGAGGAGGAGGAAGAGGAAGAAAATGAAAATGAAAATGAAGAGGAAGTTGTGCAGATGGAGACGGTGGTCCAAATGGAAGAGGAAGCTGCTGGTGGTGAGGTAGAAGATGGAGGAGAGGATGAAGAAGACGGGGGAGGAGAACACGAGGAAGAGGAAGATGAGGAAGACGATGATGAGGAGGAGGAGGAAGAGGAGGAGGAAGAGGAAATGGAAGAAGGCGTTCCAGTTAATGGATCTGCATAGCTGTGTACAAAGGTTATTGGTCTATGATTGGGAAATTTAAATTTGTTTTTGTAACCATTATGTCTGGTATGTGGCATGTTTTTGTTTAATTGTAAAATAAATTAACCTGCATTAAACAGTTTTGTATATAAACAGGGGTTTTAATCTTTTTTACAACAAAGGCATTGTGTAAAGTGCCCATCTGGCTAACGCTATAATTTTCCATGACCTTATTGAATTATCTTAATATTCCTTTATATTGTTCAGGGGCAGTTCAACTATTTGAAGTATCTTGCCACATCGTTTATTAGAAGTGGTTGGTGTTCATTACTTCCTGATTTGATATTTGAGAATACGACTTGAACAGTGTATTCTCAGTGTGAGCACTGTTGTCATTTAAACACTTTTTTTTTAAACTTCTGGACACAAGGCTATCTATTAAAGACTTTAATAGACTACACAATCCTGAATGGTATTCATATAGTTTAATAGATATTAACAAACATTTTAGTGTTAATTTGTTGGCCAGTTTTTGATTAGCCAGTTCCTGGCCATTCTCGCACATAACTATGGGTGCATTTACACCTTGAATTAAAAACTGATATCTGTATCCAAACGGCTGTGATCGGATTGTCGTCTGTTCACCAGCAGTGTGTTAACACCTGACGTTAAATTGTCTCGCATGCGTTCCCCTTGTCTGCATTTTGATCGAATTTCACTTTCTCTCGCGTTAAGTAAAGTTGGCTGTAGTACTTCAGTGGTTGGGCTTAGCTAGTGGACTTCCTGGGGTTATTCTAGCAACGTCAGGCCCAAAAGTTGCACTCCTCTACGCAACTTTATTTCTGTGCAACCAAGGCAGAGACTGTCTTTGAAGTTCAATGCACAACACAGTGGCACACTCGGGACTGATCTCCAAATGGGCAGCTTCTGAGGAAATCCATTTCCCCCCAAATTTACTATTACTCTATTAATATGCTCCTGTATGTTAAGGTTTATTTTATGACAAGTGTTCCTCAAATTATGTAATTAAGTTTATTTCAAAGAGGCTGGTTTTTGATTATGCCATTTACTGAGTAATCAAGATCAAAATGTTATGTTGTCAAGGTCTGTAGTACAAGGTGTCAACAGAATTCTCTACCTTTTTGTATTGCAGTTTTTAGTTTCTTGTCCTGCTGAAATTTGATGAGATTACTCAACTTGATTTGTAATCACACTGATTAGTATAATTATATTATGTAACATTTATGCAGTCGTGACAGGAACCTAAAATTAAGGCTTTAAGTTTTGAAATGGGAAATAATCTTTTTAAGCTGGGTTATCTTTCTAGTACTTTAAGTTACAATAAAAACTAACCTTAAGCAAATTGTCTTGTGATACCAATGATGTTCCCTTCCCTGCGACCCCCCCCCCAAATGCCTTAAGTTGTTCACTTTTATTCTATCGACCCTTGTAAAGGAATTATTACGGAATTTGTGTTTAATTGCTCCTTTTCCATGTCCATAAGGGAATGGGATGGTATGAAAAGTTTTAATTTATGTTGAAAAAATGTTGCTGTATTTTTACAGGTTGATGTTATGCTTTAAAAATATTAAACACTGTAGGTTTATATGTTTGAAGTACTGTACTACGAAGTGGGTTTTCAAACAAACCTGAATTTGTATCTGACATTAGAAAACATGGTCACAGTGCATTCGATTCAGTAAAATCGTTTTTGAAAAGTTGGCCTAGACTTCCGTAATACAAATTCTAAAAATACCAATTAATTGCTATTTACTCTATAAAATGATTTTCACCTCTTTCAGTATTTGGTGTTCAGCCACGTTGACATTGCGGTTTTTCCGTCCATTTGTATTTTTTGAGTGATTCTATCGCAATACTTGATTTTTCACCACCATCCTCCTACTAAGGCCATGTCGATATATGGGTGAATGGGATTATAATAATATAACATAATAATGAATGGGATAATTTTATTATTCAAGACACGCACTGAAAGCAAGAAGTGTTTTTCAGCTAATCCACGAGATGGCGACAGTGTGTTAAAAATGTACATGGTTTGCTCGTCGGTCTTTTCTACGGATTTCCAACATTTGAAAATTGGCCAGTGTTGCCCACCCAACGCCAAGAGGAGGCTTAACTTTTTTTGTCTGATGAAGCGTGTCGTTTTATCACTGCTTCAAAAGTATCAGCCATCTGGCAACGACCTTTCCCGAATCCTGTTAACGTCGCGACGACGTCGTAGCTCACACAATTCAAATTGAGTTCAACAGAAAGCATTTGTATTTCACAAAACATAAAAAAGCAATCAGAACAGTCAAAAACAAAAATGAAACCACAGATTGCTATAATTGGCTGTTATTCGTTGTTTCAGTCTTCATTAAAAAGGTGCATATAAATATTGCTATGTGTCCTACGTGGGATGTGACTCTACACCGTTATCTGCGGCACAAATTGATACGTTTATAGCCTTGGAGAAAAAACTGTCCACAAATACGTAATCATATTCAGCCGCCAATCAGAGCTGGGCTACGGTGACTGAATTAGGTCAAACTATACAGCTTAAGCGTTGGTGTGAGGCTTTTGGGCATTCATACAGCGGCGCGGCAGACGAGAGAATGGAGTACCTTCTCTTGGCGCAAAGAAGTAATCACGGAATCAGATAAAGCCGGTTTATTTTTTAATTTTGTTGAAACAACTGTGTTGCTGAATGATAAGAGGGGTAACATGAAGAGGATGGTTTAGCTTGGTGGAGGGTTTATGGAGACGACTCTGTTGCTACGTATGCAGCAGACCCTTGGTGGGACTAACGGCAGCAGGAGAAAGCAGCTTTTCTATCATGAAAGAGAGTGAGCCGAGCCTTCTGGAGGGTGCCACAATTTAGCAAAAGAGAAGGTCTGCCGAAAGACGCTGCAATAATACGAGGTGGAAAGGAACAGAGTTGGTTAAGTTTAAGGGGAATGGCAGGTAGAAGCCGAAGAGCATGGTTAAGTGTTCTGTTGGGACTGGTCGTCGGGTTCACTCTGGCTTCCAGACTTATTTTGCCCAGGGCCACGGAGTTGAAGAAAGCTGGTCAGAAACGCAAGGCGAGCACCGGCGGCTGCGGGTTGCAAGGGACTTTGAGAAAAGACGGCGGTGCGCTGGTGTGGCAACCGCAAGAAGACCGATTGTCGTCAACTGTGAAGCCGGTCCCCAGGTCCAGCAGTTTTCTTTTCGTTGGCGTAATGACTGCTCAGAAGTATCTGAACAACCGTGCTGTAGCTGCTCACAGGTACGTCTAGGGGTAATGTCCTCGTTGTCCTGTCCTAAGTAACGTTAGGTCTCATTGACTGGGCATTATTAGTCTTCATTTCACGTCTAACCTAAGTTGGAATCCCTTGGTTTCGAATTTCTCGCATAACGTTACGTATTTGGGTTGACTAATTCGGGGTTGGATAGCTAGCTATCTAGCTTACGTGGGCGATACTTATTCCTTAAACCAGATGTCTAGCTATTGAATTGTATTAGCTTACTACACCTAGCACTGCTAGGTATTGGCATATGTAACAAAGAAGTCGGGCGAATCCATATTCACGTGTGCTTTGTTTCATGGTTACCAGCAGGCTATGATGAATTAAATAGTTGGACAGTAGGCCTAACTGCTACACTTAACAACTTGTCTTGCTCAGAGCAAATTCTTTACTCTTAAATTCCGACACACTTTAAATGATGAGTTTTTAACAGCTAGGCATACTAAATGCGTGTCCTATAGATGATTCTTTTAAAACTCTTGTTTTCAGAGGCAACCATGCAAGTTGGCTAGCTGAAGATAAGATATAGCGAGATGTACCTAACTGCTGTGTGATACATTTGGCAATTTAATGATTAAATATTTTCATAATTGTCCTCTTGAAGGGCACGGGTCAGCCTCACACTTTGCTCACATTATAGATATCAAACCAAATTAAACAGCAGCTGTCAGTACCGCTATATAGCTGGCTAACACTGTGTTGACACTGTGAGATTATTCAGCTTCTATGATTTAATATGCTTTCTCAAAAAAAGAAAAAACAAACATGTAAACAAAAGAAAATTACTATTTGAGGGAGAAAGTGTTATTTAGTACATTCTTTGTATGGTATTGACTTGCCACCACCTGTCAGGCAAATTCTAACTTTTTCATAGTTTCCAGAGTTTAGCTTCTGTTCTGCAAGCGGTAAACCGCAAGAAAGTTACCTTTAAAGTTCTTTTAATGTTTGATAGAGGTATCGGTATTAGGAATTGCATTTAGTCCAGCGCTTGCAATTGTATTACTTGTCTCTTTGGCCCTGTAATTTTCGAATGTCCAGTGGTTTCATATTTCATCTGCATCACAATTAATCACATGGGCAGTCTTCGTCAGCATTTTATCAGCTGTAAAGCATCTCCAAGACATGTTGTTTTCATTCGGGGTCTTTGGCATTCAAATCATCGTCCCCGTTTCAAAAGTGAATATAAGGAATGTAAACAATAGGGACTTTCAATCTCACTTGCCCTTCAATAGATGGAATACTGTTTTAGTGTTGCATTCACTAGAGTATTCTAGAAAAATGCCACATCTCTTTCGGCAGCCGGCTGTCTTTCAGCCTGAACCACCATTCCAAGGGCAACCTGGAGTGTGACCTTTACCACCAAAATAGAACTTGTTCTTCTCTGTCTTGAAGAAGATAAATATTTGCCCACACTATTTCCAGATATAATGTATCTTCCCATTATAAAATGTCTGTCATTCAGCCAATCAGGAATAAAGTCAGAGGACAACTTTCATGTTCTAGGTTTTTGTGCCAGTATGGAGACACTATTCCATTGCGGTACAGGAGTGATCTGTGCTTATCCTGAGAAAACCTACTAAATTTTTCTTGCTGATTATCCATGAAATATCATGTTTACCTGTGGATAAGTTGTGTTTATTCATTTATTTTGCGTTGGTATTATTTGGAGGTTTATTGAAATTATAAAGCTTTTAGCCTACTGGTCACCTCATTCTAATTTGGTTGTCAGTCATTAACCTGACTGAATCCTTGGCCAAAGCTTAAGAAGCTGTCATCGGTTTGAGGTTCAGAGTTTCTTAGAGTAGGCTATCTGATGAAATTAGAGCATAGACTGAACCATGGAAGATGTGCTGACTGACCCATGCTGGCATCTGAACACCTTTGTACGGTCATGTGTGAGGTTTGATATCAATGAGGAAAGAAAAAAAAAACTGTATCATACTGGGAACATACAGGGACTATAGTATTTTAAATCATTCAAGAAATCTGTGGTGTGGTTAAAAATCGAACTGGATTTTGTTACCCCTCCCCCACCTTCGATTTGAGATTAAATTATGCAAGGGTAAAAAGGAGGAAATGTATTGATTTTGTTGTACCCTAGACCACCCCACCCCCACCCTCCAAGATTGTTTCGATTTCATTTTACCTTTGTTTATAACACAAAAATGGACATTGCAAATAGGATCTTTCATAAACCATTACATGTTCTAAAGTACTCTGCAGTATGGAGTGCTCAGCTTAGTTTTTGTGTTTAGTTATGTTTGTTTGTGTGGACCTGGAGAAAAGGATGCCACCCACAAGCTCTCATGGTATAATTGTACGTTAACATCAGCCCCAACTTCTTATCGAGGGCATTTAAAAAACATGTATTTATTTATTTATTTATTTTTACTATTCTTAGCAGTCCCTCCTTATTTATGTAAACTAGGGAAATGTATGTTTAATGCCTGTATTCGATGCATGTATTTATTTACGGATTTGTATATTTAAATGCCTTGCTCAAGAGTACAATGCCTAGACCCAGGGAGTCAATTACAAGCAGCCAAAACACCATGCTGCCAACCCTTAACTAGTTTTCTCTTTTTCTTGTGTCAATGCAGGACTTGGGCTCAGACCATCCCAGGCAGGGTGGAGTTCTTCTCCAGCGAGGGCTCGGACACCTCCATCCCCATCCCCGTAGTGCCCCTGAAGAACGTGGACGACTCGTACCCGCCGCAGAAGAAGTCCTTCATGATGCTCAAGTACATGCACGACCACTACCTGGACCACTACGAGTGGTTCATGCGGGCCGACGACGACGTCTACATCAAGAGCGAGCGGCTGGAGGGCTTCCTGCGCAGCCTCAACAGCAGCGAGGCCATCTTCCTAGGCCAGACGGGCATGGGCGCCCGCGACGAACTGGGCAAGCTGGCGCTGGAGCCCGGCGAGAACTTCTGCATGGGGGGCCCCGGGGTGATCATGAGCCGGGAGGTGCTGCGGCGGATGGTGCCGCACATCCGCCAGTGCCTGCGGGAGATGTACACCACGCACGAGGACGTGGAGGTGGGCCGCTGCGTGCGCAGGTTCGCCGGTGTGCAGTGCGTCTGGTCCTATGAGGTAAGATTTACCATTTACCATTTACCAAGAGAAATCGCAGAGAGCCCTTCATCAACTTATTTATTCCTTTCTGCTAGGCAAAGTCAGGGCACATTTCAGCACTGTAGCCTTGCCATGGAGAAAGCCTATTTCAGGCTAATTGTGACTCCTCTAAATTGACCTTACACGCCCTGTACCCATGGAAAAATATTACAACTTGTATGTTAAGAAGTGCGTCCACTGAGAAGCAAAGTTAATTATTCTCTGCTGAAATTTTGGATCTGAAGCTGTTGCTGGAGTTTGAATAGTCCATCAATGAAACACTGACTTTCAAAAAACATGGACTACTCATTTGAGGTCACATAAAGCAGTTAAAGTGAATGGTTAACCCTTTGAATAGAAACATTAGATTTCTAGTTTTTCTACTGAAGTTTAGTTTTCCAGACTGATGTTTTCTAATGTATTCTATAAAAAGCAGGCCCTTCAAGTTGTGGAGGTGTAATTAGTAACACTGAAAATTTAAGCTTTTAAATTGCAGTTAGAATTGTCTAGGCCTATTTGTTAGAGCAAAAAAAAAGCGATAGTCTTTTCATCTGTATCCTTGTTTGGTGCTGTCCTCTGAATTGCCTGCAGGCTTTGTGTTGTGTTAACTTCATACCATGAAATTTGAGTTTTAAATGTCCATCAGTTAAGGGCTTTCTGTCTGAAGTGCTACAACCTCTTTAAATTAGCTTTCAAAAATATAAGCTCTTGGGCTTTCTGTCTCCTGGCACCACACACAGTAAAGTGCAAGGCAGCAAATCATAAGCAGGTCCTTCAGCTTTAGGCCTTGTTCTCTGAATCTTGATGGTTGGTTATGCTGGCCTCTGGACTGCCTGTTTGATTTAACATTCAAGCTTCTCTAGAACAAACTGACACAGAAGCAGTGGGGCTCTGTAGGGGCATCGGAGTGTAGCAGCAGGTAACTTTCTTTCAAGCATGGACTATTTGTAACTTTCAGATAGCATATTAACAGCAAGTCAATGGCTAACGGCCTATTTCCAAACTTTGCTGTCTTGAAGGCACGTGGTTATAGTTAAACTTGAGAAAACACTGCCAGTTTCTGTGTTCAGTTCATAATTAATTAAACTGATATAAAGGCATTTTATTTTATGGCCTTGTTCCGGGAGCATTACAGTGTTCCCATCACTGTGTGTAGAAGCAATAACTTAACTTCAGGAATTTGAATGCCACATTTGTTTTTGTGTTTATTAATGATATAAATTAAGAGAAAAGGAAGGGAATTAAAATGTACTTTTGTGTGGAGAGCTGACCAGAAGTGGTGTTCCTACTTTTTATTGTGTGGTACTTCTTACTTCTTAACCACCCTTCTTACTAAAGCCTCTGGGAACTTTAATTAGCACTGATGCAAATTTTAATCACAGTATTATCATTCATCTCGAAGAGCACCATTAAATCCAGGAGGACCTGTCTCCTGAACCTATAAAAATTGCATGTCTTACTGTAATTTTGCCATGAAAAGAATAGCTGTTCAATACAGCCAGATGCAGTGAAACAGAACTGGACATAAGTCATGGGTCAAAATTAAATGGGACCTCCTGTACGGTCCTGCGATAACATTCAGGAATCGCTCCACATTGTCTGTGTGGTTAAACTGGGGGGTGAAATAAGGTCCTGGACTTCAAAATGTTTGCATATGTGAAAGGACACCATGCTTAGCCTTGAAAAGCAGGTGATAAACTGCATCGTTCTGAAATACCATTGTAAATCCGTCTGGATGATTTGAGAGGCCAGGGCAAATGGCCATGATGACTGGTGGCCGATGCCTCTCCGCTCCCTTATAAATTGTATATATGCAGTCCGGCAGTCTTGGTCTTCCTCTCAAGGACACTGCACAACACTGCTGTGATTGCTGGCTCTAAGAATAAGCACCATCTTATCTGAGTGATTCAGCTGGAAAATACGGATGCGCATCTCCATCCGAGGAGTAAAGAAGTGTCCTCACCTACTGTCTGTCCTTCAGGCGACATGCCAAGAAGCAGCATGAGCATTGCATACAGCAGTGAGCCCATGGAATGCTGCATCTTTGGAACACGAGACATTTCAGAATCTGCCTTTCGCAGTAATTCACTTTCATTCTGATAAAAACAACAAGTTTTGCCATAATATGCCAACTCGTAATAACACAATAAATGTATAGTCTTTCATAATTTTATTTTGACACTTGTAACAGAAATGGGATGAAATAACAGGATTAGTGGAATGAAATGTCCTACAAATAATGTTTTTGTGTTCTGATCAAAACACATTTTTGCCACATCGGCTAATAATTTTTTTTTTTTAACCCTAGGAGCGATTCTTGCCTTACTTTGCTCATGTTGAGCAAGCTAACCTAATAGTGGCGTCTCATTTTTCACTTTTCATTCAAATTAAGCGCTTTCACTCTGAATCCCGCAATGCTGTGTAAATATGATCAATAACACTAATGTCAGACACCGAAAGACAATGGGCTCAAAGAAACGGAAGTCATTTTCTTGTGGTTCAAGTCTGGGTCATGCAAATTAATTTTGCGTACATTTCATCTCTTTTTATCTGCGCAAAAACGTAGAATTCTGAATTAACATGACCACTGATACAAGGATGCTTAGTGCACACATTTCCTAATCTTGACACCACACTGCTGCCGTTATGCATGTTGCAATTAAACTGTCAACGCTATGTTGACAATTGCAGGAAATAGATTGTATTTCCTTGCTCCATTGCCTAACTGACGTATTGTGTTGAATGGGTACAGAGCACTTATGTAGTTCATTGGTACAGACAGAACCCAAGTGGACAGAGTTTTGCGTCGTTTCAGATAAAACTGGGTATGATGTAGCCTACACCAAAGCTTCGGTTTTCCTCGATTAGACGTTCAATGCATGATTGGAAGTCATTTGTCGTGCGGTTTTGGAAATGTTACTACATATTTGAACTGTTCTTGGTACGTCACGTAGATCTTAATGTTGAATTTAAAAAAGCACGTTGCTTTGTGGCAGAGCTGTCCAGTCTTATCAGAAAAGGGCCGGTTTGGGTGCAGGCTTTTGTTATAGCCCAGCACACCTGATTCTACTTATCAAAGTCCGGATTGAAGACCATAATTGGTTGAATCAGGTGAAAATTTTGCGTAGCCTACACAATACTGGCTTAATTTCTTTTTTTATTTAAGGATAAAAATAACTTTATTTTTTTTTAACTTTAAAAAATGACTGAAAATAACTTTAGTATACATATTCTCATATAAAAGCAATTGGTAGGTTATGCACCTTTGAAAACATGCTATGCACAAGCTTGGAAAAAATGACTGGACACTTGTTTTGCTATAGATGCTAATCTTTGTAGGGCTTTGACTGTAATAGAGCGGCCACATATGGAGAAACCACGACAACCGTTGTTAGGTTCACATTAGAGTATTCTTTCTATTGAAAACAGTTTTTTTACCGAAGTTCTGTTCCGAATCGAGGGGCGAAGTACAACTATGTTCATTTCTTCTCAGACTGCTTACACGAAATGGCTCACCGCCCAGCAGTTCAGTTTGAGTTGGTTTCCCATTCAAAGGGAAACAATCTGGAGGTTTTGTTCTTATCAGTTGTGCACATTCACACTCAAGAAGATGACAGTGCATTTCTTGTGGATGCAACTTCTGAGCTTTATAGCTCCCACGTTTTATGTGTGATCATGGTTCGGTGCATCCAAATGCGTGACGTGATTAAATGTGTATAGCTCAGGCGAAAAACAAGAGCTCCGTTGATTAAAGAACTTTCCAAAGTCACAGCATGCAGATTTGTTTGGAGACACAATGGGGTTTCTTGCTGCTCCACTGAGTCTGAAGTCACGCAACTGTCTTTTCTGACTTTTTCAGCACATTCTGGGTTATTATCTGGCTTTTGATATATTTTGCGGTGCCGCCTCCATTGCATCGGTGGAAAAAGCAGGGGCGGTGTCAGGCCATCGAGTGCAGGGCTATTTATTTATTTTTCTCCGTCGATGTGCCTGTTTTATGTGGAATTTCCCACGGCTGGTCGCAAACACATTCTGATGAGATGAAGTTTGTGTTTCTTATCCCCAGGAAGTGTTCAGCCCCCACAGGTTCATGCAATCTATGCCTGCTATCAGGCTCAGACCTGTCTGCTCACCACATTGCCATGGTACATACGGTGACTCACACAGCGAGAAATGGTGTAGGTGTTTCATTATAGTACTGGAAATGACGTGTGTTGGTTGTATAGATTCTTGCTGCCTTTACTACTTTGTGGGTATTTACTAGAAGGAGGTTTTGATAGCTGTAGAGAGATTTTTCTACATTCCCCTGGTATATAAAATGATTATGTTAAAAAAAAATTGTGCAATGCTGATATTACACACACACACACACACACACACACACACACACACACACACCACACTGTATATTTAACATGAGTCATGTGCAGGCCTTTTATTCCAAAGCACAAACCTCACTGTTGGAGAAACTAAGTAAGTCATTTGTGGTATTTGTGGTATCTGTGGAAAATGTATAGCGCATAGTTTTTTTAGATTAATGACAACTCCAGGATGGAAATAAGATGAGTCATATGATTTGCATGTCTGTCTAGTTGTTTTCGGAAGTTGATTTAAATCACAGGCATGGTTACCTGGTAGCTTCATGCCGACTGGCCATTCAGAAAAGCCAGCTGTCCCTCATTTTGCGGTGGCGGAGGAGTCAGCATTTTCTTTAAAGCCATCCTTTCTTCTCCAACGTATTGTTTTTTTAAAAGTCGTAAGGAGGATAGAATGTCAACTTAACTGATGTGCCAGGTGTTAATAAGGTGCTGATCAGATATAAGATAGAAATCTCTACCAATGATTATTTTTGTGGTGGAATTGTCTGTATATGAGGTGGAGCATGTGTAGTAATTCTTAATAATTCAAGACCTTCCTGCAGGGGTGGGTCTATTGATCTGATTGTTGACATTTATTTTCCCACAAATGTAAATGGACACTGCAGGTTGCAAGTTTGTCGGTTGACATAATCATTTGCCATTTGTGTGGGATTTTTGATCCTGGAGCTCACTGTGTCTCTTGCCAGCTGAATCCTAAATTCAGCACATGAAATTGAGATTGTCCAGAGATCGCCCGCGTGTCTCTCCCCTCACCAGCCGTCTTTCATTCGCTTGTTCTGTAAAAATGGAGAATTTTTGGCCAGGTTTGTAGGGAAGATGAGAAGGAGAAAAGATAATTAAGCATGAGATTTCCCTGTATTTCGGGCATTCGTATGTGTGGCTAACCTCATGTATTCTGAGACATCCTGTGGCCTCTGGTCAAATGTATGTGTTCTACCGTTCCCCCCCCCCTTTGGCTTCTCTTGGGAGCACACTAAATTTAGACCAAAAACACGCAAATAAATGTTTTCAACTTCCATTTTAAATAAATACAAACTGAGGGCATAGAGCTGACTTGTGGATGAATTCCTCCTTTGACATCAAATGTCCTTTCAGTTTATGCAAAATAAAGGAAGTGGGGAGGTAGGCCTAGCTGTTGGGAGACGCACGCTCAGGCTCCTCTCAAACCCCAGCCAGGTTCCCACTGGGTGGGCAGCCCAGTTTAGACCGCTTGGAAGCCCCTGAGGGACGCATCTGTAATGTGTAATAAAGTCGATAGCCTATATTCTCCCTGAAGGATGTGTCACAATACGAGCGGCCGATCGTAGGGAACAGCAGCGTCGTCTGGCTCTGGATTCAGCTGCCTGTTGTATACTCCACTGTATGCAACCGCTTTTTCCTCTTTCACTTCCCTCTTCCTGACCTTGTGTGTAGAACACGGTTCGCTGTAAACCGCTCCCTGTTGACCTTATTCATAACCTCGTTCCCGGCAGACGGCCACGCGTCAAACGGTTTGAGGGCGCTGCGATCGAGCGGACGGCCCGTCGTTTGGTCACAGGCTGTGACGCGCGGCGCTGTCGGAGGCGCGCGGAGGTCGGTGGCGGTAGCGTTCGGATGCGCCTCCGTTCCCCTCCGCGAACGGGAGTGAGAAGGAGGCCGCGGCGGCGCGGGTCTGATTTCTGCCTCTCGTCTTACAGCGAGCCTCGTCGGAGACGCCGCGCGCTGGGGAAAGCGCGCTCCGATGGAACGGGGCGCGTGGGGCTCCCCGTCGGACGCGGCGGGTCGTCTTCACGCCGCTAAACACGCGTGCCAGGACGGGGCTAATCAAAACCGCTAGCATCTGTCCTATCCTCCCACGAACCCGCGGCTCCATCCCGATGGCTTTAGAGAGCGGGCTGCACGCCGGCCAGATCTCAGGCGAGGTTAGAGTTTCAGTCCACGCTCCGAGCCTTTCGACCCGGGACAAGACGTCCCTTGTGTTAGAAGCAGCGGTAACCCTTTCCTGTCCCTCGCCTCGCCCCACCTCGCCGTTCCACCTAACCGAACGCCAGCGGCCCTCCCTTGATATTTCCTCCCCCCTGGTCAAACACGGTTTGCGTTTAATGGTGCAGATTCGGTGGTCGGCGTGCACGCTGGCGCAGGAAGCGCAGGAATGCGTGTGGCGCAGGAAGCGCAGGAATGCGTGTGGCGCAGGAGCGCTCAGCCACGCACAGGCCCTTTTTTTGCTGGATGACTCTGTGACAGGCCTCTTCTTTCCAGAAGGCCGATCATCCGAGGCCTTTCTCACCGTGCTATTAGGGATGGCGGCCGTGCTAACAGGAATGTTTTCTCACCTGGGGTACGCACTGCTCATAATGAGAGGAACATCTGATTGTGGTGGTGTGTGTGCGTGTGTGTGTGTGTGTGTGTGTGTGTGTGTGTGTGTTAGCCTGTAGAGATTCCATTTCTGGGGGCTTTCAGTCTTTCAAAGCCTCTCCATCAAAAAAAGAGAGGGATCAGCTACCTTTTTCCAACAGTGGGGACACGGGGACTGTGATTGGTTACCGCATGACTGATGCATAAATATGCAGGTGGGCTACCGTATTTGCGGGATGTGCTGCAGTTGTGTCCATATCTGATTGAAGGCTCTCATCGAGTGCGCAGCTTCAAAGGCCCTCCCTCTCCCTCCCAGCAGGGATCTGACCTGGGCCGTAAAGACAAACGGTGTAATTATCCCTCTGGCCCACCTGCTCTGCAGTCAAGCATTCATTTGACAACAAGATGGCACATTTTTTCTACAGTGCTTTGTCCTCTCAGCCTGCCTGTCTGTGCCTCGAGAGGAGTTGTTTTGGAGGGAAGAAATGGCAAGGGGTGGGGGGGGCAGGGGTGGATGGTGTTTAGTATTCTTGTCTCGGCTCACGAGAAGCGAAGAAACGATATAACAGCGTATCTGCACCTTCACCTCAGTGTGTTCTGTAAATGACGGCAAACCCTGCTGCTCCGCTGGACTGCAGCGTTTGGTATCGTGGGGGAGGAATGAAAAGTATTTTGGTTACTTTTTCCCGCCCCCCGTACAACACTTTGTTCTGTTCTGTTACTTCCTGTTCACCCCCACTCACCACTGTAATGACTTCACTTCCCCCCCCGTCTGTAATTTACTGTGCAGAAAACAAACACATGAACATTCTTAACGGCCGTCTCAAGTGATTCTTCCTTTGTTTTTATTTCAGTCCTGCTGCGTGTCTTTCTCACTTTTGATTCTCGTATATCTATGTCTTTGTCTCTCTTTGCTTTCTGTTATGGGTTGTTTGGATATTCTCTTGAGCTGTCGGCTTGTGGTCGTGTAGTTAGGCCTAAATGGTGACTTATTAAATTAGCTGAATTCTTTTTGAATTGCCATGATTTTTGTTTTATAAAAGTAACGTGTAGCCTGACAGTTGCTGACAATGTCCTGATGAAGAAAAGAGGTTGAGCCTTGTCATTTTTTGTTTGCTGACTGGAGGTTGCAGGCTTTAATTGGAGTGTAAGATTTTTTTTTTTGTTTTTTAATTAATATTGGAGAAAGTATTGGATTCAAGAGTGTCGATCTGAAATCGTTCCTGACATACTGACACAGCGAGCAGTGCTCTGTGGAATATTTCCGCGTCTGTTTGCATGCGCAGAGAGTGTTGCTAATATTCTTGCTTTCTCAGCTGCGGTTGTGTGAGGCGTCGCTCGCACGTCCCTGTGTCAGCAGTTCGGCTCGAGTGTTTTTAGGGGAAAGTGATTAACGGGCCTTTGAAAATGTTCATTTCCAGCCGCCAGCTCATTAAGTGCCATTCAGTCCTCAGGAAAGCAATTGAGGAACATCAGTTTCCTGTTTTGATTTATGAGGATGTCGTAGTTTTTTTTCCTGCGCGGAATGTCCATCACGTGGAACGGCCCGCCCCTTTTCTTAACTGAGCCGTGCAGAGATTGCTCTTCTGCGACCTTTGTGTTTGCATCACGCAAAAAAATGTTTTCTCTCTATTATCTTCACGTCCCATGTGCTTTACCCGAGACTTATTTCAGGCTGCGCGCCAAGCGCAGTGTATTTTCAGCTTTGTCATAATTTGGTGCGCGGCGTCAGTCTGGAAATGCCATTGAGCGACGAGGCGTACGGTCACGTGACTTTCCCAACTCGGTCTTTCCGGAATAAAAGGGCGAGGGTGGGGTCGTGTGTGTGTACTGCTCCCCTTCACGGTTTCGGGGTCCTCTTTCAGGATCCAGTCAGGGCCGCTGTTCACGCAGCCTGTATAGCCGGGGCGGGTTCTAGCTGTCCGCGCTGCAGAGGACAGGCGGGCCTGCTGGTGCACGGCGCTGCCTGTGGCCACTGCGCTGCAGCGGGTGTGAAGGCCCCTCCCCTGCCCTCCCCTGCCCACGCTCTCCCTCGGGGTGCCCGTGATGCGAGCGCCAGCGCGTGCACGCACCGGGCACACGGCTCCCTGCAGAAGCCACGCGCTACGCGCCGCCGACGCCGCGCCCTCCCTCCGCGCAGCCCCGCTTGGACCCGGCGCAGTAATGGGGAAAATCAAGTCTAGCCGGTCGCCATTGTGCTCCTCTGAGCGCTTCGTGCCTTTAATTGAAAATGCGATTAGTCACTGTAAGTGGCAGCTTCCTCTTCCGTGCCAAAACATGTTTTTTTTTTTTTTTAATGTAAGCGGTTGTGCTTTTAAAGGCTGAAGTACAGCTGGTGTCGTCTGGTTAACTGAATGTGGGCTTAATGTAACGTGTGCAGCTGTCGGCGGCCGGGTGCTTTCCAGCTCTGAGGCGAAGGCGCACTGCTTTAGTATCGAGAGGTGGCCAGGAGGGGAATGAAGGGTCTCTCAATTAACTCAGAATGAGCTAATCGTAAAAAAAAACGCAAGAAAGCGACCTATTCAACAGCATGAAATTCTGCAGACCGTTTAATTAAATTGGACTTGGCCCTCATGCATTAAAGCGTTGGAGCCAGCTGCTTTTTAATGTGGTGGGTGATTTAAAGAATCCACTTCTTTAACGCAGCACTCCTGCTTTTGGGTCGTCGGTGGTGGTGGTGGCTTCGCTGGAAGGAGAAATTTAATTTATTTTTTTGCATTCCCTGAAAGTATGAAGTATTATGCCATGAATGCATTAAAGTTTACACCCTGTGCACGGGTTCTGATCTTTTTTAAAACCGCGAGCTCTGGATTTATTGTAAAATGTTTTAGTCTGATTTGATGAAGTGAAACTTAAAGGGCCTGGCTGTAAATAACTTTTCTGCAACAAGCGCTTGCCTTTTTGTAAGTTCTCCAAATCTCGTAATTTCTCTTAATACCATACCATTAGTGCACGTAAAAAATTAAAACATGTGACTATAGTCATCTGAAAGGTTGTAAATTTTACAGCTTGTTGCAATTTACAATGATGGTTGCACAACCATTTCTTTCCTATTTTTCTTATATCATTGTCAACTCAAAATGGGATTAGTGAATGGAAATTGATTGATTGAATCCAGACTGGCCCTTTTCCCTCCCTCTGAAGTGAGTTACTGGATCGGCCGTTCTGCAGTGCTGCGTTTCACTCTCACTGGCCTGGCGTCCTGTTCCGGGCGTATCGGATGTGCCCTGTGTGTGCCGCGGACAGGAAAACGAGACCGCCGTTTCCCGGGAGCTTTGTGTCACCGGTCGGCTCGGATCGCGCCCGGGGGTTGGGCGGGCGGGCGGGCGGCCCGTGCCAAAGCTGCTGCCATAGCAACCGGGGAGTTGCCAACCCGAATCTCCCCCCCCCCCCACCCCCCCTTGTCAGACCACTCCTCAGCCAGACCACTCGAAGGAGACTCTGTTCGCCGGTCAAGGGGCGCTCGGGTGAGTTCTCTTGTTTTCGGGAGTGAATAGCGAACGCTGAAGGACCACCCAGCTTGAACGTCGCGTTCCCCTGCGGCCCAGCAGGTGGGCCGTCGGGCCCTGAGCTCTGGCTCCAGAGACTGGGCTTCACGTGCCGTCACGGGGCCAGCAGCCGAACGGCTAGCAGCCGAAGCTGACAGGATGCGGGCTGTGGAGACAGCAACTCGCCATTCCCCAGAGCTTCTCTGTGAACTGTGGGCGGAGTCCGGGGATTTAAAGTACCCCTGCGGGCCTGGTGACGGACAGGTTAATGAAACGGCGGCTTTAGCCTCCTGCTGATTCCGAGGACCATGAGGAGGTCAGCAGTAATATGTGGCCAGCATGTGGCTGGACCTGACACAACACTGGGCTCAGGACCTTTGGGCCAGGGGTCTGAAAGCCAGCTGGGACGCTGCTGTGGTGCCCAGCATGTGAAGGACTTAAGCACAGTCACATCTCTGAGTAAGGTGTTCTGCTCCGTAAATGAATAATGTAATAATGCACTTTAGTGCCAGACAACCAAATTATGCCCATTCACTGCTCTAGGGATCACGCTGAACTGACTAATATTTACTGACTGTGTAGAAAGTCTTCATTTCTCTGTCTACTGCCAGACTACCCATCTGGCTCTCAGCAGCAGTATTTCTGTCATGTGTTCTCTGGTTTAGACTGCAATTCATGAAACCTTTCCATTCCATTTATAAGGGGGGGGGGGGCTCAAAGCTTCAAATTACCGACTTGCATTAGGGTAAGAATGAGAAGGCGTTTTCCGAGAGCACACATCTAGGAGATGTAGGAATTCTGCTGCGCTTTCTGTCCTCTCGTGTTTTTTCTCTCTCTCTCTCTCTCCCTCTCCCTCTCGTTTTTGTTGGCATGTCTATTGCATCACTTTGCCGCATGGCGATATTGGACCGGAGCGGCTGGAAAATGGTGCGGTTTCTTATTCATAGAGCCGGGCCCTGTCCCCCCCCCCCCCCCCCCAAAACCTCAGGGCTGCAGCCCGTCCAGCCGCTGCAGCGAGGGCCCGGCTGCCAGGCCTGCCAGGCCCTGGGTCTCTGGGTTTCCTTTATTTTAACGTCCTCCTTCCCCTTTAACGGTCTCCTGCAGCCGAGGCCGGGCCCGGCGCTGCCAGTGATCGTTCAGCAGACTGCTCCGCAGCTCCGCAGCTCCGCACTGCCCGCGGCCCGTCGCGCCCGTCGGGCACCGCGCCACGGCAACCAGCGTATCCCTGGCACCTCTCTGCCAGCCCCCTTTTCTTTTCTTTTTCTGTTTAAATCCCTTTTCCTCGATCGCTCTCTCTCTCTCCCTTCCTCCTACATGCAGCGTGCCTTTTGCTCTGTTGTGTCTCCTGCCGTCTCCCCCTCCTGCAGCTGATTCGTGGCTTGGCCGAGGTTTTGGAGCTCCTCTGCCTCCCGGGGGTGGCAGGTCTGTCTGGGCAAAGCTCGACACCCCTCACGAGACCCCAAAATGTCATTTGCATCCTATATCCTAAGCCAGGAAGCGTGAAGACATTGCCAAATGAGTTTTTTCCCCCCTCTCTCTCTCTTCACTGGAGTCTGGGATTATAATGGCTGGGTGGGTGGCATTCTTCCAGGGATCTGCACAGGCTCTTTTCTGTTTCACTATTGCTTGGATGTAGGGAAATTGAAATTGCCGTCCCTCAAGGACAACACTGCCAGAGCTCATAAAACATTTGTTTGGTAGTGAATGTGCTGCTTATCCTGAATGGTTTGCATTTTGTTGAATCA
This sequence comes from Anguilla rostrata, assembly GCF_018555375.3. NCBI lineage: Eukaryota > Metazoa > Chordata > Actinopteri > Anguilliformes > Anguillidae > Anguilla > Anguilla rostrata. The sequence goes on along the minus strand of NC_057937.1, from coordinate 46,768,434 downwards.
TTTTTTTCCCTCTGTCATGTCCAAATTAGTTTTTAAAAAGCCACCTCAGTTTCCAGTGGTGTGCTGCATGGCTTTTTTTCCTGAGGCAAGTGTGAAGACGCATAGCTGATGAAGAGGAGCCCGTAAATGGAGCCTTTCACAGCATGCTGACTGCAGCGTTGCACCGGAGGGGGGCTCGTCCGGCGTCCCAGCTGATGTCTGTCGATATCGGCGCTCAGCTTTTCACTTGTGTGTGCACGTTTGCATTGGTGCTTTTCACTTGTGTGTGCACGTTTGCATTGGTGCTTTTCACTTGTGTGCGCGCACGTTTGCATTGGTGCTTTTCCCTTGTGTATGGGCATGTTTGCATTGGTGCTTTTCACTTGTGTGTGTGCATGTTTGCATTGGTGCTTTTCACTTGTGTGGGCACGTTTGCATTGGTGCTTTTCACTTGTGTGGGCACGTTTGCATTGGTGCTTTTCACTTGTGTGGGCACGTTTGCATTGGTGCTTTTCACTTGTGTGTGCACGTTTGCATTGGTGCTTTTCACTTGTGTATGGGCATGTTTGCATTGGTGCTTTTCCCTTGTGTGTGCACGTTTGCATTGGTGCTTTTCCCTTGTGTGTGCACGTTTGCATTGGTGCTTTTCCCTTGTGTGTGCACGTTTGCATTGGTGCTTTTCACTTGTGTGCGCGCACGTTTGCATTGGTGCTTTTCCCTTGTGTATGGGCATGTTTGCATTGGTGCTTTTCACTTGTGTGTGTGCATGTTTGCATTGGTGCTTTTCACTTGTGTATGGGCATGTTTGCATTGGTGCTTTTCCCTTGTGTGTGCACGTTTGCATTGGTGCTTTTCCCTTGTGTGTGCACGTTTGCATTGGTGCTTTTCACTTGTGTGTGCACATTTGCATTGGTGCTTTTCCCTTGTGTGTGCACATTTGCATTGGTGCTTTTCCCTTGTGTGTGCACGTTTGCATTGGTGCTTTTCCCTTGTGTATGGGCATGTTTGCATTGGCTGCAAAGCATGCTTTGCAATCATTTACAACATAAGCCTGTTAAAGTTGATTTTGATGGTTTTCACCAGACAACTATCTTTCTGAAGCATTGCAGGTTTTATGAACCTTAAAAATGAGCTACAAACAGTGTTTTAAGATTGCCTGTGGGTTGACAGACAAATTTTAGTTTCTCAGGATAGCTTGCTCATCCTCCACATATTAATATTTTCTCCTGCAGCTCATTACAAATTGGACTCCTGTGTTTTTATACGCTGCTGAATGTTAAAAAGGTTGAGGAACCATACATACACATCTCTTGCCGTGCTGTTAGATCCTGATCTTTAACCTTTAGAATCTGAACAATAAAAAGAAATGAAAACAAATTCTCAATGTGCAGCACTTGAAATATTTATAGTTTGAACATTGACATTTTGTCAATAACTTTAAACACCTCTGCATTATTTGCATGCTCTTTGCTTTATGACACCTGCAGTGTGGCTGTGTGGAGAGAGGAGATATTATTGTACATCGGCCTACAGGCAATTAGGCCTCGAAGCATCCCCATTGGAAGCAGTGCACCGCTGCCTCCACCTGCTTAATTAATTAATTTACTGGGCCCTGTTTAATTATTCAGAGGCAGGCTGTGCCGGAGCTGTGCTGTGCGGTTCAGAGGAAGGGCTGCTTGCCTGGAGAGCGCGGGCAGCCGGCTGACCGTGCATTTAATCAGCAGCTGGGAGCGCACGGTCATTTAAGGGGAAGGGCAGTCAGAGGAGGACGCGTGGGTGCTGGAGACAGACTGAAAGCCTGGCCCTGGCATTAATCCACCTCCCCCCTGTCTGGGCGTGCGCCGCCGGTAGAGTTCCGTCGGCGATACGGGGGTGTGGTGGGGTGGGGTCGGGGTGAGGGGGAGGGGCCCTTTTAAACCCCTCCCCTTCTGTTTGGGGCTCCCGTGGCGCTCCTGTACAGTCGGCTGAGCTGGGAATGACGTGGCAAGGCTGAGAGGTTATTTACCCCCTCGGGCAGTGTTTAGGAAGGTAGCGCACCTCTGCACGGTCCAATCAGTGTGTGGGCGGGGGAGGGAGGGGGGTGCTGGAGCAAGTCTGGACAGCTGCCTGAAGGGGGTGGGGGTTAGCTTGACTCCTTAATAGAGCCCTGCAAGGCTTTGTTTTCCCTCCCTGCTACTCTTTACTGCTCCTGGAATGACAAAGTAGAGTTTGGATACCAAACTGAGTTTGCTATCCGGTCTCATGGAGGCAGTGGGGAGGTTGTGTATTGTAGCAGTGTAATGGTTAAGGAACCAGACGTTCTGCTTGCAGGTTTAAATCCCACACGCTGTAACCTTCAGCAAACTACTTTGTCCTTGAATCTGAATGTGATTCTCCAGGGAATATCCAGCTGCAAAATTGTACAGTGTGCGTAATGTGTTGGTTGCTCTGGATAATCTGTCCACTAAGCAAGTGCATAAATGACATCTGGGATTTGGGAATTACCTGAAGCATCTGTTTCAAGATGACCTGAATTCACACCAGGAATTGGTGTATTTTTTTATAGACAAACTAACTCTACCTCTTTCAGGTTTGCGAGTCGTATCCGTTCGCACCCCAGCTTCTTGCCGTTTCTGTTTCGGGGGAACGAAGTGGCCTGACTTGCGTGTGAACCGGCCATATGTTTCCCCCCGGGAGCGGGCTTCCCCTCCGAGGATGAGGGCCTCCATCAGTCGAGCTGATCCAATTAGGACCGGTTCCGTAATCCTGGATAAACCGTCCGCGCCGCTGGTGGGGATCTTCGCTTCCCTGGGCCACGGCAGGGCTTGCTGGGCGTTGCGCTGCCTCATCTCGTAATTGTTTAACTGCGGCCGTTCGGACGGGAAGTCACCCCCAGCTTGTGTTCCGGGTGGTGATTGTCGGCTGATTGGAAGGTAAATCTGATATCCGAAGGCCGGGGCTCTCGGGGGACCGGGATTGGCCGCCTTTGGCCCGCGCGCAGCTGCAGCGTGATTGTGTGAGGGGGGGCGGCCGCGCGCTTTCCCGTCCCCTCGTTGCCCTTCACGCCCGTCGCCATTGTGTGACCGCGCAGCTGTCCTGGTCCATGCTTCTGTGCAGGCAGTAGCCCCCCCCCCCCCCCTTCCCTGCTGTCTCCATGCATTGGGGGAGGAGTTCTTGTCTTTTGGGGGTTTGAGTGGCAGCGGGCTGAGAGAGGAGCAGCTTTGGCGCACCTCCCCGCCCTCCTCCAGGGCTTCTGAAGGAGACGTGAGCTGCCGGGGGGGTGGGGTGGGGGGGTGGAGGGTTAGCACGACGACGCAGGAGGATGAGTCAGAAGCTGCGGTGGCTTTATAAAGCACAGTCCGGCAGATGGCCTATCGCACAGATCCTCCTGAGGAGGCGCGGGGTTTTTGTCACGCCGCCGATGGGCTTGTCCGCAGGTCGGTTCGTGAGGAATCGTTGTCCGGGGCGATGTGGACGCAGGAGGGACCGTCTCCGAAAAAGCGGCCTGCCTGCATACATGGGGGAAAACGGCCAAATTCATCAGCAAGGCTTATCCTGCAATCCAGTTGTGGAGCTATTTCTCAACGAGATTGGCACCCCTTAAAGAATGCAAACCATGATGGGAATGCAGTTTTTCCACCACATCGTCAAGGGTTTCATTTTTCCTGCCATGTTCTTGGCAGGCCTTTTGAGCAGTGGGGAGAGAAGCCCTTGACAGTCTGGTCAGCCCTTGTTCTGCACTGTCCCGGCCTTGCAGCATGTCTGCATGCCAAAGGAATGCCTGCGCTGCTTATTGTGCGGCCTGATATAAAGCCAGGCCTTGGGAGGCGGTGAGCAGGGGGGGGGGTCTGCATTCCTTTAAAGCTGCGCGGCGGTCTGCAGCCTCCCCGCACACGTCTCTCTCTCTCTCTCTCTCACCGGGGTGTGACCCCACCCCCCACCGCGGGGGAAACGGAAGGACGGGCCGCCCCACGGCCCGTGACGCCCCGGCCCGGCTCTGCATTGTTCCACCTCGATGCCAAATGTCCCACATCCTTACACGTTTGTCTGGATTCTCTGCCCTGTGTTGGCAGAAAGGGCTCTTCCTGTCTTTCACCACCAGCCTTCTTTCTGAAAAGAATCTGACAGTTGGAACAGGTTATTCCTTAAATGATGAACGATGACATTGGGTTATTTCTTTTTTTTTTTTTTTTTTAAAGCTGACTTGCAAGTCTTGTAACTCGTGTCTTGTAACTTGTACGCTATCAAACGTGTTAAATAAAACTCGCGTAACTCCCGCCAATGAATTGAATCGCTCCGTTTATTTTTGGACGCGTTTGTCGTTTCCTCTGCCGGAGGCTGCCCAGGTTACGGGCCTGCTCCTGCCGCGATTCCGCGTTCGGAACCGACTGCGGTCTCGGGCCTGAACAGCCGATCCCGGACGGGGCCGTTGGAATCCCCGGTTGTCGGTGAACCCGTTCGGCACTGTGAAGGGGAGAGACGAGGCTCTGACCCCTGCTCGCTGTGCCCTGCTCTGTGGCTACCCTTTGGCCTCCGCTCATCCTGCTCTGCGGGATCCTCCATCTCGCCAATTACTCCCTCGTTATTATTCCCCTTCTTGCCTTACGCTATATTGGATTTCCCTCCCGCTGACTCCAGATACACTGGGGCTGTGGCACAGTGAGCACCTGGGAGCCTGGACTGATGAAAGCCTTTGTGACCGTGGGAGTGGTGCTCATTGTACTGGAGTGAGAAATGTCAGGAACACACTGTACCGTTTGAATGGGTTATCTTTCAGCAAGCCATTTGCCATATAACACGCTTCCCCCCCCATGATGATTTTAAGCCCTGGCAATCTCAGAGTGAGGACTTAAGTCCTTCCATCTTGTTAAGAGATTGGTCACTAAGAAACTTACGCATACACTGCTACCTCTCACCCTGCACAGTTCCATTGTATAATGTTCCGTCTCACATTTAGGCTTGTTTTATTTTGAACACATGTCCTCAGAATATATGCCTTATGTATGACCCCCCCCCGGCTTGGATACTAGTCTGCAATCATTAAATGCCTAATTGCTGGGACTGACTTTTCAAATGGAGGAGAAAGCTGTTATCCAAGGTTTTCAAACACACTGGCAAGTAAACAAACATTGCTTATCCCTGTCATGATGAAGTACTGGGGGGTATTTCACAAAGCAGGATTACTGAGTTTGCTGGATAACTGCATGGAGTAAAACCTGGAGCAGCTCTTTTTACTTCAGTCCATGTTCCAGGTTTCACTCAGTGCGGTTATCCAGCTAACTCAGTAGCCCCTGGTCTGTGAAACAGGGCACAGGTTAATGCAGCCCGGCTGCTGTTTTCATCCGTTTCACTGAATTTACAAGCTACACCAGCAGTTTTCAAGGACTCGTATGAAAATGTAGTGACCTCCTGTACTAATTCAAATTTTATGTCAACTTCCACTAAATTAATGAAGTTAAGTCCTTTAACCTGGAATTTCATGTCTTTAACCTAGCCTCACTGAGCAATGTTGATTTTGTTGCCTTTCTGTGTAAATTTAACAGCCATCTAATCAAATATTGTTCTCTGCTTTCACACTGCGGTAGTATTGGCTAATAGTTTGAGTTAATTGGCTCAGTTTGAATGTGTGAAATCTGTATTTCTTCAAGTTTTTTTACATTGAAAGAAATGTACTGGATGTTGGTCAATGTGAATGTAAGGAGGATGGAGGAAAGGGAGGCTGTATGACTGACAGTCTGCACTCTGTCAGTGGATCGAGTGGTTGCTTGGCCCCCTAAATGTTCTGGACGCTGAATGAAGACGTCTGTGACCTTTGTGAGCTAGTGACGGCAGGTATGAAACTGAGCTCAACACGTACCGGTGCAGCAAGCAAACAGCCCCTCCATTTCCCAGTGTTCTTTGTGTGAGCCGACCCGCCCTCTGGTCAAACACGAGACCACACGTCCCTCCAGTGCATGGCCGGCAAGCATGTGGGTAATAGAGTTCTGCCTTTCACCCATGAGCTTCAGTCTCCATCACTGCTGCTTCTCTGTGCACCAGCAGACTGACTGAGTCTGTACCGTACCTTAGAGTAGTATATTCATAATACGTCCAGGTATATGTGCGTCGTAAATGGACGAGGCTTCTGTGCCGATTCTTAACATAAACAAACAGAGCGCTCCCATAATGGAAATATGCAATGCTTTGCGCTCGGTGACCAGCTCTGAATCTCATTACGAAAAACCCAGCAAATACCTTGTGGATTTGGGATTATGTGGGCAGGGAGACGCATGCTGGGCTTCCAGAAAATGCCTTTGTGCACCGTGGAGGAGTCCAGAAAAAAAAGAGCGGGCCTTTGTTTTAAAGCATCGCCTGGAAGCGCAAAGCATCCTGTCATCTGAGAAAGAGTCTTAGAATACTCTAAAAATAGACCGCGTTGATCATCTCTGCCTGCGAAACGGAAGACAAAGACAAGCGGGCGAGTCACATGATGTTAGAGAGGACGCAGCGGGTCCACACTTTGCTTTGGTTTCTGAACAACGGCCACGGTATCTCTGAGAGGGTGCGAGGTTTACTCGGGGTCTGGAGAAGTCCCCCCCTCCCCCCCCCCACAACCTGTTGTTGGATCAACCGTACATAGCGGGGGCTTAGCCTTAAATTCCGCCTTAGATTAGCCGGAGCCTCAGGGGGCGTGATGGACAGATAACCTTGTCTGGCTCAGGAGATGAGTGGCGCTCAGGTTGTTGATGGGGAAGGCCGCCCCCGTGCTTCCTCCGCCGCCGCTCGTCGGGGTGACTCATACGGCTGTCATTAGGAGCATGGCGTGCTGCTGGTCAGATGTGGCTCGGTGATTTTCTGGAGTCTGTCGGGGGCGGGCTCCGGGGTGCAGACGGACTGAAGGAGACCAGCGGAGGGACGGAGGTCCGTCTTCGCGGCCCCGCCCTACAGCGCCCCCTCTGGCTCCGCGGTCGGGCGGCGGGCTCGAATTCGAGGCGCCGGCGCACCCCAAGCGTCAGGCGTCGAGGCGCTTTCTTGAGGGGTGATTTTAGAATGGGGACAACATAGATCTCTCACTGCTGAGCTGCAGTGCAAGTGCAGTATGGAATTGTGCTCCTTAATATGACCTGTATGTCTGTTCAGCAAATATGGGGCTATTATTGTCTCAAATCATTATATAAATAATATGAACCTTGCACAAATAAAAGGAGATTTTTTTTTGTTGTATCTTACAAACAAAATAATTGGTTCGCAAATCCAGCAGGTGGTTCAAAAATATATGAACCAATTATTTTTATTTGTGAACCAATTATATTTGGGTGAGATTTGTTTGTGTAAAAAACAAAACAATTGGTTTTTTTTTTTAAAGCTAAGAAAAATATTGGTGAATCTCACTCTATGCAAGGTTCATTTATTTGATTTGAGACAACAATAACCCCGTAGCAAACGCCTTTATCCTGAACGACTTTGACATTTTTGCATGTTGTCATTGGTACGGTTGGTTTAAGCAGCTCAATTCAGCTTCACCGTGCTCATATGCCTCGATGTCCCGCCCCCCCCCCCCCCCCCCGCCATGCTCTTGTGCCGCAGATTGAGTCACAACACGCGGTAATTAAGAAGATGGCTTCTGTCGGGGTGAGAGACGGAGGCTCGTTGGCACCGGTGCAGGCGCGCACGCGCTCGCATGCAAATGCTGCGGTCGCTGCTTCCTCTGCCGCTGTCCTCCCGGCTCCCACCAGAAAACCACAGAACATCAGAGGGATGCGAAATCACGAGCAGACGATCGCTTTGCCGCCGAGCGCTGGGCTCAATTAGCAGCGCCGCTTGGCCTTTCCAGCGGCCAGCCGCCTCAGTCCTGGTGAATATAGCGGGAACCGCGCTGGTTTCACTGAGCGAGTTCGGCTCGGCGTCCCGTACCCCCCTCCCCCACTTACACTGAGGCCATTTGTCATCATTCTTTGTCTTCCTTGGCAAGAGTGCGGCGCACATTTAGCAATACGTAGAGTGGGACTACTGTGCTAGCATGTGCGAGATTCTGCTGACGCTTGGAATGTGCTGGCGTACTTCTGAATCGCGTGGATTTTTGACACAGTTCTCCTCAGAGCGTCTGTGAGTCACGTGGCACGCCGTCACAGAGAGGTCACTTCTGATTACTGCGCTGTGGAGTTTCACCTGGCTCTTCTCGGGTTGCCTTCAGCGTGCCTTTAAGCTGTCGTTATTACGAGTTTGCCAGCTAGCTTAGTTTGTTCACTTCATGCCACAGTGAGCTCAGAGCAGAAAGGAGGATTGGCGGTAATCTTATATGCCGGCGCAAAGCCAGTCCGTCTCATTTGCCCATGGTGGAAAACTACTTTCCTGTGTCCGCCCGCATCGAGCATGTTGAAATATTAACGTGTTTCAATGGCTCCGCTATTAAATTATTAAGACTATTATAGCCTAAGCTGCCAGCATGGCATCTGCCTCGGTAACTGGAGAAGCCGCCGCTTCTGCCCGTCTGATGGATGACTGCTCTGAAGTTTCCAGTCCCTTCCGTCCGAGCCAGCCCTCCGCGAGCTGGATGCACCGCGCTTTTTCCAGCCTCTCCCCGCCCTCCGCCGCGGAAAGCGCGCCGTCTCACCGAGTCCCGGGATGTGAGCGCGTGCCGCTGCCGCCCGACACTCGAAACCGCCCAGGAACGCCTGGCATCCCGTACTTCCTGCCCCTTCCCATTAGCGTCACTTTCCGCTCTCCCGCGGATAAATTGGATAAACAGAAATGGCAGGAATGGACATTTAAGAAGGCGATGGGAATTATGAGCAAAGTGACAGTATCCCTTTGAGCCGCCGGGGCGTCGCGTTTCAGCGAAATTATTCTTAATTTCGACTGTCCGTCACTGAAATACGGCGGATGGTAATTGACTGGAATGGAGTGACACATTTCATTTAGCCAGATGGAATTTAACGTTGAGATTGCATTTAAACCTGGCTCCCGGCTCCTCATGGGCTCCTGTAGTCCCTCTATTGCTCTCTCAGCGTCGGCCTGTTTGCTTCCGTGAAAAAAACCCGCTGCTACTGTGCGGCTCCTGTGCAGCAGTTTCTGAGAAATGCTTTCGTTTCGGTTTTCCTCGTTTTAGATAATGAATAGTATCTGATTTTCTTCCTCTATTTTCATCCTGTTGACTTGCACAGGTTACATTTTACTTCTTAAACGTGTATAGGCTTTAGCTATATTTAATGAAGAAATTTGGCTTTTAATCAAAGGAAGAACTGTGCTGTTTCACCCTGGCAACACGGTTGGCGTCTGCCCATTGCCACTGTGCGGTTTAGGGAGCTGTGTGTGTCAGCCATATTGTATGTTTAAGTTTATCAAATTGGTTTTATTTAGTGAAAAACTATTTTAAATGTACCGAGTCTAAACATGGATCTGACTCTACATCAAAAGGAGTAACTACTTTCCCTGTAATTAATGTGCGATTTCACAAGCAACATCTATGTACAACTGTATATTTTCAAGACAAGGGATGCAGTTTGGAAACTCGGGCAGCTTATAATCTTCTTGAATCTCGCAGAAGCAAAGCTTTTGATGCTAAAATGTGATTTATATGTCTGTTATGTTTCAATTACTGTACTGAAACAGTGTATTTTATGCTCTCCCACCCAGTTTGCCCCTTTTTAGACCTTAAACTTCACATCCTTTTGAAATGCCAAAGAACTGTCATAAATCCATGTGTAGATACAGTAAATCACTGTGGTAAGTGTAACTTGATGGCTTTGACTGCATGTGAGCACAGAGTTTGTTGAGGGCAGGGGTTGAGTCAGAAAGGCCCCGTAGGTTACAGTGTTAAGGGTCCCCTGTTTGTTCTTCTACCTCATTTTGACGTGGTCAACTCCTCCTGGTCTCAAACACGTGCTCATTAAAGTTTCCATCAGTCCAGCGACTAACAGTCTCAACCCTGCCCTTATCCCGTGAGTCACCAGCCAGCATAAAGATGAAATGTGTTTGAGGTGCGTGCGTTCATCTCACATCTTTCATGTGACTCTGACCTGCGGTTCAGTGAAAAGCATCTATGTAAATCAGCACTTTTCTTTATCTACTTCCTTCAATCTTTAAAAACCGTAAGTGGAGATAGGGGGAGGGGTGATGTGTGTCATGTGTAGTACATTTATCAAAGGCCAAATCAGGAAAATGGTCGTGTTTCATACCGGGCGGACATTAATGACTGTGGGACAGCATTGTCAGAATTGAAAGAGTGATTGGGTTTAGGGTTAGGGTTACTGAAGCTTATTTTGGAACTGGAAAGCACAAGGTTATAAATTCAGTAACATTTTACTTTTGTCTGATTTGGCTTGGTTCCTAAAAAGGGACACGTATCTTTAGCTTTACCAGCTAACACCACAACACCAGTGCCCTTTTTGAAATAAAGTTGGTTTGGAATATTTTTTACTATTTGCCATTTTGTATGCCTTTGGAGACCTCTCCTCTTTACTCTGACTGTTGAATTTGATTCACTTGCGCATAAAGACATGCCATAATTATTATTGATAGCGTATTTTCTCTTGGTCCTGTGTCTGAATGGCAAGGCCTTTGGCGTCTGGGAGTCTGGTTCAGTGGCCGGGCTGGTGGAACGTGTTGAGTGAGTGATGGGGATCCCCTGCTGAATGAGTGAGATGCGATAAGCCTGCGATCGCCTCTGACGGACTGGCTTTGGGGCTCGGGCTGCTCGCACTCGGCAGGCCACTAGCCCCCGTGAGGAGAAGCGCCTCTGGATGACTGACCAGGGGACAGCGAGCCGCGTGCCCTTGTACAGAAACATCCTCCGAACGCATCTTCATTCCGCTCGCATAGCCTCACGAACGATGTCCTCGGTGTATTAAGTCGGACAGCCTAGTAAAAATGACTGAGCATCAGTAGTGAGAACCAGAAAGGCCGTTTTTATCTGGCCGTAAACATGGGGAAATAAGTACCATAAATCACGGGAGTCGACAGATGGCCTTTCTGCAGTGGAAGTGTTCTTTCGAAAGAATTTTGTTCATTTTCATTTGTGTCATTGATAGTGGGGAGCAAATAAGCAGTGAGAACGGAGGATCCTTGTGATTTCACCCCAGTGTATTTCAGTGTCTTATGAAAAGTGTCTGGGTTATGACAGAGATTCGCTCCTGCCCAGAGTTCTGTCAAAACAACTATTTCTAAGGATGCTGGGGAATTGTTTTGGACGTAAGCCAGACCGAAGGAGGGAATGAGATTTCTGTCACCTTAAATGTCAGAACTAACTGAGGATTTCGGCAAAGATAGTGACCGAAAGTGTCTTTCTATCTGTCTGTCCTCATAATGTACTGTGTTGATATGGTCTCTGTCATGAACAGGAAGTGCAGTCTGTAAATATGGCTTTACTGGTAAGAATTGTCATGTAAACTAAAGAAACATCTAGGTGTTAAATGTGCCTGCAGGGCAGTTGCCTCCCAAGTTAAAAATAACAACAGCCACCAGGCCTTTGAAGCTGAATGATTGCTCTGGAGTTTGTGTATTGTATTGCGGGTGTATTGAATGCTCTGGTGATGTGTATCGGTGTCCCTGTCATTTCCCAGTACTAATGAGGCTTATAAGTATTCCTTTGTTTACACAGCGCTCAGACATAACAGAGGTCGCTGTTTTTTTTCTTTCTTTTTCACCAATGAACCCCTTGCGCATTATCACATTTTCTAGGTGTCTCTAGAAAAAAACTTTGTTGGTAACCTTTTGAGAGGTTGGTAAGGTGCTGAAAAATATAAGGGTCCCCTGAGGTGAGTGCTACTGCCAGTCGCCACTCATTTACCAGGCGCAGCATGAGGAGTATTGTTCATCCCTGTGCTGCTCTGCCTTGACCTGAGGTGGATAAACAACTAATTAGACTTCAGTGGTGATGCTGAGCTCCCATAGCTTTCAGTCAACTCCTCCAGCAGCCGGATAACTCATTACTGTGAACACAAGCCTTGTTAATGGATGAAAAATCATCTTTTGAAATCATTTCCTGTGACATGAGCATCAGCGGTGCTGACGAATGCCGGGACTGGAGTGGCACCTTAATTGCCAGCTTTACGGCCACTAATAACGGTTATTATTGATGCTTTTTCTTTTGTGCGTGTAGCCATGCATGCTTTTCTATCTCAAGCTTGTGGTGAGAGTCTTTGTAGCTGAATCTTGATTCAGCAGGCTGTAGGCTACACGCTGCCTGCCTTGTCGCTCAGAACGTTTTACAAACCGCTGCGCTCCGCATGCAGTGGGAGGATGCACTCGGTGCACCAGACAAAATGCTCCCCCCTCGCAGAAGACTGCAGCGACCAGAACCCCACGCTGCCCGCAGTCACCATCAAAATCTGAGCAGAGGGGGCTGGGAGATGCAGTCTAAGACTGAGGGAAACCTGTTCCTACGCCTGCTGCGCCTAGCCACGACATCTGCACTTTGTTGTGGGGCCGGCGGCTGTTTGTGTACCTGCTTCGCCTCTCAATTTTAGACGGCAGGATCAAACAGGCAGGGTTGTGATTAGGTCGCTCCCCCCAACCTGAGCCATGTCACAGCACATTCTGTGCACAAAACCCGCTGTTTAAAGAGGGAGAACTTCTAAATAACCACAAGCTTCCACCCTCTCTCTCTCGCTCTCTCTCTCTCACACACACACTCATACGCATCCGCACACACTCACTCACTCTCTATTTGTGTTTTTAAATCATCTGGAAGAATAAGGTGACAAACTGTCAAACGGCTGGTAATCGACTCCGTGGGTTTGAGGTAAAAGGTGAGGGAAGTTTTACAGCTCATGACAAATGCATGCTGCGAGCCTTGCCAAGGAGCCACATCTCTCCTTCCTTGTACAGGAACAATGGGCAATTGTAGAAGTGCTGTCAGTACGGCCTTAGGATCACTTTTTATGGGGTAAAAGACAAAAGAGATGGATCCCTGTGTTGTGTTTGGCATCTTCCAAATTTAAATAAATATAAATATACTAAAAATATAATAAATATAAATAAAATATAATGTATATAAAATAAAAACCTTTAAAGTTCTTCTCTTGGAATTATATTTTTCATTAATTCAAGACCATAGCTGACCTACATAAGTGAGAAGTGCTTGAAATTGCATAGAAGGGAAGCTTTCCCCCCACAGAATAAATATTATATATCTTTTCTAGTCATGTAAGAGAGTATAAGCTTTATGATACAGAGCTAATGTGGGATCAACAGAGGCCTGTGGTGAAGAAGTTGTCCTCTTTCAGGCTCAGTATTGCCCATGACAGAGGACCATAATTTACACTCCTGGCCTGGAGCCAGGTAGTGGGTCATTGAAAACATGCAGAGGCACGTGATTGGTGTGGTTTCCAGCAGTCTCCCGTGTTCCTGTGCAGATGGGGCCTTCTCTGAGATGCCATAACAAGGAACTTGTGTTTAACTACCAGTGAAGTCAGAAACAAAACAAATGTAAAAATGTAACATTAGTATAATAGAAATGCATTCTGAGAATTGACACAATTATGGGTGAGAGTGTGCCATAGTAGTTGGAAAACTTTATTTCTAACTAGGTTACAGGATTAAATCTCTGTTGGAGAACTGCTTTTGGACCCTTTAACCAGGTAATTACACAGAGTTGCTTTAGTGTTCGTTCATCTGCTTAAATGAGTATCCTGGTGTGTGAAAATATCTAATTTGCCTGGATTAGAGTGTCTTCTGTGTAGTCCAGCGAAGTGTCCTCCTTAAGTGTCTTCAAAAAAAAGAAAAGATTTCACTATTTGGTCTAGGTAAATGCATTTACATGTTGGATTTACATGTCCCTACAGCTTGAAGTGGGCCAGAACAGACTTGTTTTTTGACTTACATGTTATGCTTTTATGAGTTCCGGCACAATTTTTGGCATTTTCGTAAGCTCTGTTAATGCAGTGCTTGTGCGCCAAGGAGATAATCTTTCTCTCATTCCCACAACAGTCACTGTATTGTAGTACATGTCATACAAACTGACTCCATTTATCATTACCTTGTTACCTTGCGTAGTTCCAGATGTACAGTAGGTTCTGGTGTCTCGTTTGCTGCTGCCCTATCGTTTCCTGCTATCCTACACCCAACATTACTACATTTTTGCCTCAAAGGTATTTTTGTAAATGTTTGCAGCTGCAACGGAACCTGTCTTTTGAGCTTGGCTCAAAAATTGGGGAAACCTTGGAAGTTCCGGGACTTTCATGTTTGGCTTTTTTCCCCCCATCAAATACTGCATGCCCTTTTATCAACGGCCATTTGTATGCCTTTGTGCACATTCCGTGTGGTCTGAACTTTAGATGCAACTACAGCGAATGTACAGAAAGGCATACAAATGGCCATTTGATAAAGGGGCATGAGGCCTAACTTTCCCTTAGCAAATCCAATCCAAATCCAAAGCCCCTAATATTCGGCCGTTCTGCATAGCTCAGTAGAAAAGGCACACGCCACCAATACAGGCTGCGTGGATTTAAGCCCAGGCTACGTCATTGTCTCACAGTGACTTCAAGCCTGCAGTTGTGGGGCCCTTTTTGGTTTGGCCTGCCAGAAGCACAGCGAAAACTTCAGTACTTGAGTGCTTTAAAGCTGCTGCTACTTTAGCCTCCACTGTCCCCAGTTAAGCTCTCGCAGACATAAGATTGGGGTCAGATGTAGACTATCCTGGAAAACTACAGCTGCCTAGGGACTATCGGCCCTAAGGGACTATTGGGGCACGCTGAGACACGAACATCCTGGCACCCAAAATTCCTCCTATCCCGGTCAATGTTGTGGGCAGATATATGGCACCCCGCAACGCTGCCAGCCACAGCTGCTGCTGGCACTGGCACGGTCCATATTCAGTACCAGACCTTAATGGCTTGTCCTCCCACTGGAACGCTGCCGTAACAGAATTAGCCATTCAGCAGTCCCTCTAATATACTGTTTTAATATGAGGATACCACTTGGTTTGACGTTTCAGCCAAGGTGCTAGATAGGCTAAATGTAAATGGGGTAAGAATAAGTTAAAACCTTTTTGCAAGAAGTTGCGAAGGCAGATCAGGGTCCTAGAGTTGAGATTGTGTCTGTTGTTTTTCCTCATGGACACAGAGGCCTTTTGACCTCCCCCAGGTCGTTGGATTTTGCAAGAGGAAAATGCACTGACCCCAGGTCAGCACTTCAGGGGGTGAGCTTATTTTTCCTGTCTACTTCACTGCACTCCGTCTTGTTGCCGTTTCCAGGTCCATGTCGGGGACCTCGAAGTCGGTAGGGAAGGTTTTGACATTCACATGGATTTGTGTGTTTAGAGAACCGTGTTCAGTAATCGAGAGCTGTATCCCCCTCCCTTCTGGCTGCTGAGAGGTCTCTCCCTGCAGAGACGCTTGCCACAAACGTGTCGTTTGCGTCTCCCAATGTTCCCCCTCGCCTCATGGAAATGCCAGAAAGCATGTAGTTCTCGGTCTCTGGCCCCCATTCTTGTGGAAACGTCCGGATGCAAGGAAAGCCCTCGCCTTTGCTTTGTTCGTGAGCTTCAGGGCAGCCCAGTTCAGGATTACAAGGTGAGAAATAGCAACAGCTGCACCTTCTGTTTCAGAAGTGCGCCCTTCCCACATCTCTGTAATTAAGACGTCTTTCTTTCTTTGGGAGGAAAGGCCGTTCGGAACCATAAAGTCAAGTCGAGGGTGTAGGTATCAGATGTAGCATTGTTTAGGCCTGGGCTACTGAAGTGATTATAGGCCGCATACATAATGGGTCCTGTGTTTCTTTCACTTTCAGTAATCTTAGTTAAGTATAAACTGTTGCCGAGATCAGCGTACCCACATTTGTCTTCATCGTCCTCCACCTCCTCAAAGTTCCTTGGGCGGAACTCCCTAATTCTAGTGCTTGGGACCACCAGGGCTCCGCAAGTATGTCGTTCCCTACCACAAGAGCATAATTACCATTGTCAATGGAAAATAAAAGCAATATCGGAGAGTTTACTTATGTTTAGAGGTTTGCAGTCCCTGACCTGAAGTAGGGCCCATTTTATTTATGGGTTACACCCTTTTCCTAAAGCCAGCCAGATGTTAGTAACATTTCAGTTATTACCTTCTAGTTCATAGTGGAAATAATTTTGGGGTAGAAGCTGACAATCTGTCCCTTTCTTCTAATCACACTTGATCAAATAGCATCACTTATTTGATTTGTGCTGTGGTTTACCGGAGGTCTATAAGTACACAGTTGTTCACGCTTTCGGATAGCGCTGTGTTGACATTGCGTGTGGACAGGGTCAGATAAACGCCGCTTTGTGTACACAGCTCGTGGGACCTGTTAGTTTATTCAAGCGCGCAGATAAGCTTTGCGAACGCGTGGACGGCGCGCAGGCGTGCGCAGGGGAAGCCTCGCACCTGAACGCCCTCCGAGTGGCCGCTCGCCACGGGCGTGGCGGCTGGCGTGGCGCTGGCAGCGCCAGCGCTCCATCTGCAGCGGAAAGCTCCGGGTAGGACCCGCTCGTTTCAGTGCGTCCTCCTCCTCCTCCTCCTCCTCTCCGCGCCTGGACGAACCCTTCTGTCCCGGGGTGTATTTTTAGAGACAGGGTGGAGCGGGGGGAGCCAGCCGACGGTCTCTCTGTTCTAGTGCCAGGCTGCTCTGGCAGGGCCGTAAGAAGGCAGACTCTTCCTCGGAGTCGCTGGCCGTGCGATTCTCTGCGCTCCGTCGCAGTCGGGGAGCGGCCTCCAGAGCTTTGCCCCCTCTTTCTCTGCTCGGGGACAATGAGGCTGTGTGAAAGCCCGCAGCCCCGAGCCCTGGGGAAGGCATTCTCAGAGGACCCCAGCTGCTCCTGCGCTCGTCCCCTTCTGCACGCGCTCACAAAGAGGAGCTGGAGCTCGCTTCCGTCTGATGCTGTGACTGTGAAAGCACGTGTGCGGCTCCGCCCCCCCACCACCCCAGCACAGCCCAAAGCTGTCACCCTGCGTACGACACCAGCCCACATGATGGGGTCACGCGGCCGACTGTGTACGTGCGTGATGATAAATTGAGGTCAGTTTTGTTTTTTTCTCTCGGCTCTAACTGGAAGGAAGTGCTGTGCACAGGCGCTCTGCACGCACGCATGCAGGTGATCAGGCAGGTCGGTTTGGATGCTCTCCCTCATCCTCTCCCGGATAAGAGGACCAGTTTGTGCCAGTCGTTCCCGGCCCTGTCCCGCATGACGCGCGCGCGCCGGACCGTGGCGTGGCGTGGCGAGCGGCGTCTGACGGAGCGGCTGGTCCGTGGTGGCGCGGAGCGCCGGCTCGCTGCCACCTCTCTCGGCAGCCTCAGACATCTGCTTCCTGAGTCAGGAGGGAGCGTTTATTTACCGTCGTCTGGCCTTCCCGCTGCCGCCCCGTTCTGCTGGCTCAAAAAGTCTGAGAAAAAGACTTTTTTGATTTAAAAAAAAAAAAAATCCACTTATCTTGCTCTCTCTCACTGTTTGCTTTATCGGCATGACAACCGTACAGTCGCGCTCAGCCTCTTGTCTGGTCTCCTCTTTCTATCCTCTCCTTCACTCTCGCTCACTCTTTCCATTTGCTCTCTCTCTCCGGTTCTTGCCCCAGTTCTCTGGTACGCTGTCAGAGGTGTATTATTTCCTGGTTGTGTAACTAAAATCCTACCAATTTTGCTCTTTCTTTGACTTTCTGATGTCCATAGGAACTATTCGACTGCTCTGTCAGGAGTGGCTTTTCCATGGACAATCAGACAAATCTCTATCACCTTAATGAGTCCTGAGTTCCATTTTTAAATGCGGCCTTTGCTTGCGAGCCTTTTGGAAATTGTTGATGGAATCATATTTGCACAATGATTTCAAATCCGCTGCAGATGTGATGGCTTTGTCTCCTGAGCCACAATGGGTACGGAGAAGCACACAATGTACCCTTTTTCGCTTTCATAACCAGATCTTGATTCAATCACTTTGTTTAGCCTTTTGTTGCTGTTGTGAATTTAATATCTGCCTTTGAGTGTATGCTATTCAGAAATCTGTCTTCTTATACTGTAAGAGTATCATAACTCACAATGGTCAGATAGCAGGGTTGGTGTTGTATTTTCAAAGTCAATACCTGAGGCAAGATGCATTTAATTTTTTGTGTCTTTCTTATGCATTATAGCCCTAGCATGCTGTAATACCAATGTTTGGCCCATTTATATAAACCTATATGAGCTTGTCTGCTGACAAAACCTGTGCACTTGCCTTGCTGGCGTGTGGCCAAATAGCTATGTGTGTACGTGGAATGTGTTGATCGTACTGCCTTCCTGTCCCTATCTCAGTTTCAGTCTCTCTTTCTTTTGCACGCAGACACGTGCGAACACGTGCGCACTCATATTTAAGAGACTGAGAGGCAGCACCTCAACTAGGTACCTAATGATACAAGTGTTTAAAATGTTACATGGGGAAATGGGAAGTATCAACCTATGAACCATATATGCAAGCTGAGTTACCTAGCTAGCTAACATTATCAGCGCATCAAATGACTTGGCTACTTGTTAGAAAAGCCATGTGACTTGCTGCCCTCCTAGTTAGCTGGATAATTGTTCTTCGTGGCTAAATGGTGGGGTTTGTTCAGCAGTCATAACCCCAGTGACCTTTTTCAGGGCAGGGCTCCTAAAGCAATCAGGAGACGCTGTCTGAGTCGAGCTAGCCTATAGGGTGACACACAGGCCCTGCAATTGCTAACTTTTCAATGTGGAATGGGAAAAGATTGAGCCTGACGGAGGAATACATCAACAGGTTGTGATTAGAGTGAGGTTTGCGTGTATTAATCTCTGTGAAATGTACACGCCGTCGCGGTTTCCAGGTTCCTGTTCCTCTGGGGAAAGCGCGCGCAGGAGGTCCGTGCCTCGCCGTCTCCGCCGCCGTCGCTCCGGCCGCCAAAACGGACGCTGAGCTAAGCGGAATATCCAGCGGGGTTTTCACATTTTCCTAAACGGCGGTCTTTGGCCCGTCGAGCGCCCCGTCCCCGTCTCTGGCGTCCGGCGGCAGAGCGGCGGAGCCTGCAGCCGCCGCGCCAAGGTCAGAAACCCGACGCTCGGCTTCCAGACGGCTCCTTTCAGCGCCGCCGTTTATTCCCCGTTTATTAAGGGCTGAATGGTCATTTTGAGGTGATTGCGCGAAGACAAAAAGCCCCTTCAGAAACGGCGTAGTCAGAAACGGCGTGGTCAGAAACGGCGTAGTCTCTCGGCCGCAAGGAAGCGCACGCTCGGTTTAACCCTGGAATGAAAATACGGATCTTCCCGTAGTGCCGAGAACATCCGTGCCGTTACGGCTGCAGGGACTTATCTGAGAAACTCACACGGTGCCCGTTCCATAGGCAGCGTTTGCGGGAAAAGTAATAATGCGGGTGAGCAGATAAGGACAGCGGCTGAGAGTAGTATGCAAGCAGACCTGCGCAACGGGGGAAAGCATTTTAGATGGTAATCCATTTGAACATTTTGTCCCTGTCCAACAGGCCAGACTGGATTATGAGTTTTGATAGTGCTGATCTGGTTTCTGTTACTGGTTGTTTTGTAATACGACACCTCTGGCCTTGCCATGCATTATGAGTGCATGGCACTGTGAGTGTTACAGAGGCCTATCGTCTCCGGCGAATGGAGTCTGTGAGGGTGGACCACTGAGACTGTGAGAGTGGACCACTGAGACTGAGCTGTGAGACTGTGAGAGTGGACCACTCAGACTGTGAGCTGTGAGGTGCCACTGGAGGGGCCGAGACTGTATGAGACTGTCATGAGCTAGAGTGGCCTGAGACTGTGAGAGTGGACCTTGAACTGAGACTGTGAATGGCCCTGAGACTGTGAGAGTGACCTACTGGACTGTATGACCTGAGACTGTGGAGTGGACATGGACTGTGAGAGTGGACCCTGAGACTGAGAGTGGACACTGAGACTGTGAGAGTGGACACTGAGACTGTGAGAGTGGACCTCTGAGACTGTGAGAGTGGACACTGAGACTGTGAGAGGGACCACTGAGGCTGTGAGAGTGGACCTGAGACTGTGGAGTGACACTGAGACTGTGAGAGTGGACCACTGAGACTGAGGCTGTGAGAGTGGACCACTGAGACTGTGAGAGTGGACCTCTGAGACTGTGAGAGTGGACACTGGACTGTGAGACTGTGAGAGTGGACCTGACTGTGAGAGTGACCCGAGACTGTGAGAGTGGCCCTGAGCTGTGAGAGGACCACTGAGCTGTGAGATGTGGACCTCTGAGACTGTGAGTGGACCACTGAGACTGTAGAGGACCTCTGAACTGTGAGCTGTGGAGTGGACCACTGAGACTGTGAGAGTGACTCTGAGACTGAGAGTGGACACTGAGACTGTGGAGGACCTGTGAGAGTACTTGAGACGTGAGAGTGGACCCTGAGACTGTAGAGTGGACACTGAGATAGGTGGACTTGGTGAGGGTGCCTGAGACTGTGAGAGGAGCTAGAGTGACCTCTGAGACTGTGAGTGGACCACGACTGTAGAGGGACTCGAGACTGTGAGGCCGAGAGTGGACCACCATGGGCGGAAGTGACTCTGAGACTGGAGAGTGACACTGAGACTGTGAAGTGGACCCTGGACTGAGGCTTGAGAGTGGACCACTGAGACTGTGAGAGTGGACCTTGAGACGTAGAGTGACCCTGAGACTGTGGATGAGGTGGACCTCTGAGACTGTGAGAGTGGACCACTGAGACTGTGAGAGGGACACTGAGACTGTGAGACTGTGAGAGTGAGAGTGGACCACTGAGACTGTGAGACTGTGAGAGTGGACCTCTGAGACTGTGAGACTGTGAGAGTGGACCACTGAGACTGTGAGAGTGGACCTCTGAGACTGTGAGAGTGGACCACTGAGACTGTGAGAGTGGACCTCTGAGACTGTGAGAGTGGACCACTGAGACTGTGAGAGTGGACCACTGAGACTGTGAGACTGTGAGAGTGGACCACTGAGACTGTGAGAGTGGACCACTGAGACTGTGAGACTGTGAGAGTGGACCACTGAGACTGTGAGAGTGGACCACTGAGACTGTGAGAGTGGACCTCTGAGACTGTGAGAGTGGACCTCTGAGTGACGCAGGCCGTAGCATCACTGGCGTAGTGGCGGTGGCTCGTCTGCAGCTGACTGGAGCTGGGGGACCCGCTCGCAGCCCCGGCTCCTGCAGACGGTCCTTATCTCTCCCGACAGCTGCTGGCTGCTGAAGAGAACTCCACCATTGTGTACAGTCACTTCTGTCATTTCATACCAGTTGCGATTTAATGCGAATGTGTATGTACGAAGCCTGTTTCTTGTAGTCATTTGACGGTGAACTACGGCAGTAGCACTCGTGGAGTCGGTGAACGTAATCGGATTTCTTTGTGCTGAGAAGGAAATGATTTAAATTTCAAATGGACGTAGACTTCCGGTAATGCATGTAGAGTGATCATAAAGTGGTGCGCCAGCACTTTTCCCGCGTACACAGAATGACTTTATAGCTTACATACATTATAAAAGTAAATATGGATTTTTATTTCCCTTCTCATGCAAATGAGAATGCATGAGGTCATGGAACTGCATTTGTATTGATTTATTAATATTCACACGCCATGTAACAGGGGTGGTGGGTCGGTGGTGGGAAGAGAGAAACTTCAGCTTTACTGTCGTTTAAATGTAACAAATGGTGTGCATTAATGTTGTATGCGCATGTACAGTAAAGGCAAATAAGTATAAATGGTCTTCTACAAAATAGTCCAACAATTCAGTGACCAAACTTCATTGTACCTTCGGAGTGGGGAGTGGGGAGTCGGGGGGCCAGCGTAGAAGACAGAAATAAAGAATAAAAGCAGTCTTTCTGAATATAATTGATAGTGTTCTGGTATGTTTCTTTTCAGTGGATATGGACTGGATATTGATTGGAGTAGGTGAGCAACAGCAGTTTTTGCCATTGCTTGTAAATGGACTTCATCAGGAAAAGCGGTGTTACGGCTTCTTAGCTGCTGATTAATTGGTTTACCAGGCCTGTCTGTGCAACGTACCAAAAAGGAGTTGCGGTGCGAGGTGGAAGATTTGAACGTTACATCAGTTATTTTTTCCCCTCTGTTGGATGACCAAGGTCCCTGCGTTTGCCAAATGTGGCCGGCCCGGGAAATTGCTTCGCGGCCGAGGCCTGGAATTACCGAGGTGGCGCCATGACCAAGCCGGGCGGGGCAGAACGGTTGCCCTGGTCTTTGAAGCGTCGCGCCCTGCGGCTTGTGCGGGCGTGGCCAGAAAAAGGAAAGTCCTCGGGATCGGCCCCGCCCCGCCCGCTCCCCTCCCTCCCAATTGTTCTCGGCTGCGGTTCTCACACCCCGTACAACGGGGACCCGGCCTGCTGCCACACGCTCGCGGTGGCGTACGATCGCGACGCCTTTCGTAACGGCGAGGCCGTCGTGGGCCCATAAATTCAGTGGGTGCTCCCTAATAACGGTTTGGCCAGCGGACCGAAGCTGTTCTATAACAGCCCGTTAATCATCTCCTGCTTCTTAGCATTGAGAGAAATATCATTTTGAAGGGATGAGTCATAAAGGGTTTCGTTTAAGTTCTCCTGCGGTTGCAATCAATAACCTCGTTTGATATGTTGACTGTCAACCGCCGGCTCTGTCCCTCAGATATTTCCTGGAATCGAGTGTGCCATCTGGTGCTGCAAACAAACATCTTTGCTGCCCTCGTCCATCCTTCCAGTAGCGCTTTCTTTCCTCCTTTCTTTAGCCATCGGGGTCTGGTAATTGAACTGATTTCATACTTGAACAACAATGGCTGACTGACCCTGTCGTTAGCCTCGACTTATCGTCTCCGCTGCGGCGCCGGGTTTCGTTTAGCGCCGGCCGCGTCGTTTGTCCTCCCGGGACCGGGGGGGCGAGCGGCCTCTTTCCGCTTCCTCCAGATTCCGCCACCTCTCCGACCCGTCTCTCTCTCTCTCTCTCCCTGCTGAGGCCGTCTCAGCGGAGCCTTCGCCGCTTATCAGATCGCGGCTCCGTCGGGTTTCGCCGCCGTTGGCCGCGCTCGCTCGCGCGGCATTATTAAAGGCAGCGGGTCCCCTGTAATAAAAAAATAAGCCCCCTGAACTCGCCGTGTGGATATTGAAGTCTAACACCGTGCCTTGTCTGCTCTGGGCCGTGTGCTGAACACGGTGCTCCTGTTTAATGTTTGGTTTTCTTTGCTTTTAATTGGCACGTTGCATGTAAGATTACAGACCAGAAAAGGGCTCATTAATTTATTTTCACACCAGGTATTTATTTAGTGTTTTATGGTGAGGTTCAGGGGGAGAGCTTTGAAAGGGATGGGGTTGCTCGTGTTACCGCTTACTGCTTTGCTTTCTTGACCACTTCAAGAAGAGAAAGAGTGATGGCGAGGAACACGTGTTTGTTTAAAAGGCCAGGTGGTCAGGTGAATGTCACCATCAACGGCAGCCAGCGATTGGCCGTCTGGTCTTTGGCTTTTGATTTGAAAGTTACTCTTCTCTCCTGGCTCTGCAGCCTTGACTTGATTATAAGGTAACCGAATCTGGAGGGGTGACGCGGCCCAGCTCGGGGACAAGGGACGGGCTGAAAGATTAGCCTCGGCGATAAAGAATCGGAGTAGCCCAATTAAAAAGGAGTCTCTGCCAGCTAAATCCTTTTTGACTGTCCAGCCAATTAACCCACAGCCCGAGCCTGACAATCCCAGTGAATTTCAGTGAACAGGCAGCAGCCTCAGACAATGGCGGCCGTGTCCACTTCACTTCAGCCGGTACGAGCCACGAGTCAGCATGCTCTGTGGGAATGGCCTCCTCCTGGCTTTTAATTTCACCACTACGCCCCCTCCCATGTGCCCACCCCTGAGGTGTGAGCCTGGAATTGCCTGTGGCATAGCAGTAAATGAACTTGATCTATTACTAGATGTTCCAAGGAAACCAACTGAAATATGAACTGTTTTTGCCTGAATTTATTTTGCAAATACGTAACCGCATAATCGGACAACAGTTAAAATGTAAGTCCGCTAGCTAATAAATAATGACAAATGGGCTGGAAGCGGCTGGCCGTAGCTTATGTTTAATCTCCTGTTTGCCTGGGTCCAGGGTCCATGCAGAGGGGACTGCTGTTGCTATGTGGAATAGATGAATGGCGCGTGTTGGGAAAACCTCTGATTTATGGAACATCGGCTGTTTTACACCGCGGTTTCAGTTCCAGGGAGTTGAGCTGAGCGGGCCCAGGCAAGCCCAGAGCTCTTTAATTCTGCCAACATGGTATAGTCCTCTGACTGGAGCTGTCAACCACCCATTTATTTACCTCCTTTGCAAATCACCTGGAAAGATGTTGTACGCCCGAAGAGAAAGCGGCTTGGAACGCGCGGATAAACGCGTTCTCTTGGAACGTGCACATTGTAGGCCTAAACCTCAGCACACATTTTTTTTTTCTGCCTTGTCATTTTCGAGGGCTTTGACTTATTGGATCCATTTCAAAGACTCCTGACACGCTGACAAAATATAATTACGATCCTTGGGGAAGTGTTTGTTGGACTAAGCATTTATGACCCTGCCATGTATGGGCAGATTTGTGTGGTGTGCCCTTGGTACCTCCATCTAAACAGCTGTGGGCTTCATTTACCAGTGTGTTTTAAATTATTTACCCCCCAACAAGTAATATAGTCCAAGGGTGGTTTAGATGGAGGTACCAAGGAGGTCTAAGTAGTATAGATAATCAGGTATGACAGTGAAATGATATTTGAAATGTTGAATCATTTCAAAGTACAATCATGAGCTACTAAGCAAGAAAAGAAAGCCTGGATGTAAGACCCTCATGTAGTCAAAAGCAAACCAATTGTCAAAAAAAAAAATAAATAAATGCTTATACTGTGAATACTTTGCATTGGCCTGAGTTTACCGTGCACACAACCCTGAGATTCGGGTCATTTATTTTATGCCAAGTGCATGTTTAGATAACGTCTTACATTTGAAAGCACCCACACGGATGAATTTCATCATATCTTAGAGGGAAGTATAAGAAGTAAATAAACTGATAAAGTAACATGGTGTGACTTATGAGGTGGTTAACGCTATAGATGTAATCTGATTATGAGGCATACTGACTATGTAGAGCTGGCTGAACAGTGTGGACGGATGGTTTTGAAAACAGGGCTGCTGTTGTGGGTAGACGTGTAAAGGGACTCCACGTTATACTGGTAACTCTAAGCTTGGCAAGAGAAGTGCACATTAGGCTTGTATGTTGATTAGAACTTGGACAGTGTGAATGAACTCAGTCGTTATAACAAATTTGCGGACACGTTTGTTTTTCACACCGGGATTTAGTTGAGTTATAATTGCCATTTTTTTGCCTCCTCGACTTGTCTCAGTGCAAAAAAGCAGGAGTTGGGCTTCCCCTTACTCTCGAGAGGTGCGACGCAGCAGAACACCAAAGAAGCAGCAGCATTTTGTTGAACACCAGGAACGCTCCAGTTTCCAAACCAAACTGGGAGGCAAATTATTTCCAGCTGAAGCCCGTGTCTTGCCGCGAATGAAGAAACCTAGCGGACGACGCCATATGTTCCTTCGCCGTCTGACTTGTGTATGTGGGAAAACGTGTCATAGCTGTCTCCTGTGATCTTACCAAAAGCCAGCCGGCCCTTCACTCCAGTCTGTCATTCCCTGCACAGGAAGTCTTTTACTCTCCACAGGTTTGTTTCCCGAAATAAGCAAAATGCAGTCAGCGTTTCGTTCCGTGGACACGGCTCCACAGCCTGCGTAATTTAATTGGACGGCCACCGCAACCTGATATTGTTCGAAAGCGCATGAATGGCTGTCTCCCTGCCCAAGACTGTGAAAATAATGAAGTCATATGGAATATCTCAACAGTCAATTCAGGCAAAAGATTTTCCACAGAATCAACAAAAAACAGACGGGGTGTCCCCCCCCCCTCCCCCTTTTACTCCGAAGGAGCAGTTCCATCGACTGCTGCCATTTCGGGAACCGTCGCCAGGTGGATGGATTCGCATGAGGAGAGGGTAGAAAATCAATTTTGACGGACCAAATTCGGCTACAAAAGAGCCAATTAGATCAGCATAATAGCATTTCCAATTGGCTTTGCGTGGAGCGCATCGCTGCAGGTTCTGAGCGGTGTGTGCTGATTAAAACCAGATATTGGCTTCCTTAGGGACAGAGCCACTCTCCTTCCCCTACCAGGTATTCCTCACCAATGTCACCCCATATTCCTCCTCCTCTCCTCACTCTCTTGCTTCTCTCCTGTACACTTGTCTGTGGTCTCCCTTATTCCACTCAGTCTGGTGATAGATGGCAGAGTCTGTGGTGGAGCTGCTGTTGACTCAGCAGTGGGTAATGGCATAGCTCCCACAAACACACACACGGACGCACGCGTTCAAACGCACGCACGCACACACACACGCACACACACGCACACATTCAAACCCGCACGTACGCGCAACACACACACGCTGCCTTTTTCCTCTCGCTTACAAAAGCTGAAAGAACCAAAATCCTGTCATTGAGGCAGAACCCGTGTGCAGAGTAATCTCCACTTCCACGTATTATTATGATTATCATTACATTATTACTCCAAAGCGGGAGCGGGATTATCCAGCCCCAGCACACGTACCCTCACAGCAGCCACACAGCGGGAGCCGGCCCAATCCGACACAGGCAAGAGGCGAGACGGTCCCTGTAACAGGATTAGCTCCAGTGAATGCGGCATTACAACAGAATGGGGTTTCAGTGCAACAGAGGCGGTTGGGTCAGAGCGAGAGTCGATCTCACACACTGGGGCTGTGTCCTTTTAATTAGCCTTTATGAATAAGTGGTCGGACAGTAAGAGTCCGGCACAATGACCCCTCAGTGCAGAGAGGAGCTGGCACGCCCGGGTGTACACTGCATGAAGCCAAGCAAAGCCACCAGACAGCCACAGAGCTGCTGATGTAACCTGGCTTCTCCTTGAGTGGAGCATCTTGGCATCCTCATTGATCATTGGCTCCCTGTTAAGGGGAGTAAAGCCATTTCAAGCACGACCAGTGTATTAAAAGCTTACTAATATCTATTGAGGAATATTCATGTGCAACTGAAAAGATCCAAAATGGAACAGACCATTTAAGTTCCATTTATTGTGAAATAAATTTGATATAAAATGCATTTGCTCAGATCTTTTTTTTCTTTTGTCATTTGGGCATTTTACATGTAGTTACAACCGGCAGTGTGTCTCTCCCAATCTCTGCACACACGGCGGGGTGCCTGGGCTTCTTAAACTGGATCTCCGGTGTGGTGGTTGGAGATCTCATGGATGAGTTCCAGAATTCCTGCTCCGACTCGTGTCCTTGCTTCCCTCCCCTTTCATCGTTCCTGCTAGCGCACATTTTCACGTGCTCGATTTCACACCCTGCGCAGCGCTGAAGTAAATCCTCAGGTGCTGATTGCTAAGCAGGATTTGTCCGTGACGCTCGCGCGCATCGCGACTGTAAGGTCATTCCCATGGTTGCCCCCCCGCGGCTGGTGAGTAGCTGCCGTGCGTAACAGTGTATCCCTGTGCGAACTGACCGTACAGCACAGTCTCATGTAAACAGCCTCGGGCTTGCACCTTACTGCAGCTCATAAAATGTAAACACGCGCTCTGAGATTACGAAGGGGCGCTGCTGCATTGTTTCCCTTTGGTTGTACTGTGAGTTTTATCACAGATTTTTCCTTCCCAGACAACTTGTAGAAGGCCTCATTAGAGCTGACATTAAACAGAAGGGACTGGTTGTTTACCCGAGTCAACTGCTCAATCTGTTATCCTCTTACTATAAATCTTTTGGTTGTGTCGTTATTTGTTTAGGCTGTGGGGCTCTGGAAGGACAGCCTTATCAGAAGCACTAATGGGAAAGCTGCAGTTCTCTGGCTCGGTGTGATTTGGGGAAAGTTTGAGTTCTTTGTCTGTATTTGTCATTGTAAATGTGTAATTGTAAATGATTGGGAGGGAGAGTGCTAAAGCATTCAATGAGAACTGTCACTGCAAACCTAACGCAAACAAACCAAAGACTTTGGAAGTCAATTTTCTTTCTGTGAATACAAGGCTATTGTCATGACCATGTTGTCATGTGGTTGCTCTCGTTTATGGAACAAATTCTTATTGGCTCTTTTTTGAAAAGCACATACCAATGGGCCCTGCCCTGAAGGCAGACAAACATTTCTTAGAAATGTAATTTACATTTTTGTTTTTGGTTTTGTAACACCTCATCAGTGTGCACGCATAAGAATGTATGGTATTGTACACATTTCTGCTTAGATGTTTCATAGTTTTCATTACATCACACATCAGTAGGTCACTCAGTTGCATGAAATGTTTATTGCAGTGTTGTGGGGGGTCTGCCATGTTCTGTTAGTTTACACTGAAACAGTCTCTTACTCTTACTCATCACAGAACAGGTGTTTTTGCGGAATACAGCCAGCATGCGAATCATTACCGTCAAAGCGAAAGACATAAATTCATTGTTCTGCCGCTTAAGCCTTTTTTAATAAGGCTCCCTGGGGGGTCATGAGATCAAAGTGAAACGAACAGTGTGAGCAGGTTAATGGCTGTAAAAAAAATTGTTATAATGAGTTATAACTGGCAGTTAAGTAGGGTATTCAAAGGTCAGGCAATTACTGGAGCTCTAATGAAGGAGCGGCCATTGGAAAGCTCAGCAAACATCCGGACCGCTGTCCGCTCACAGCTGGACGAGGCCTAGCAGACGGCGTGACCCCGTGCTCTGGCATTGTGCTTCAAGCAGCAGTGTTCTACTTGGCTAGCAAAACCAGACCGAGCATTCTGTAGCCAGCATCGTCCATCTCGTTCTCCTTACTGGTTATGGCAGTTTTATGATAACCTGAAAGTACAGCAGTAATAGTTACAGTTGTGGGAGGAGGGGAGCCTCCGTTCGGAGCGTTCTCTGTTTCACCACCACACTGCCCTTTACTCACAATCCAGCGGAAAAAAATGTCTAGCATTTACACAGGCAAACGCGTAACACTCGGTAACATTTACACAGGCACTGGGGTAGGAACAGCCTTCCTGCGGAGGGCCACCCGCGTGCTCATCAGGGCCGGCACCCGTGTTCTGTTGAGAGCGGACTGCGCGAGTCGGAGGATTTGTCAGTTAAACGCGTAGGTGACGGTGTCAGTTTGAATTGCAGGTCTCTGTCTGTGTTTGTGTCTCAATCACACTTTTGGCACAAACATTAAAAAGCCCAAGAAGCTGGGCTTGAAGGAAAATTGCCCATTCAGAAAAGTGGTCCCGTGTGTGTCTAGTTAAAACCCATTATGAATTTGTGCCTGTTCTTTAATTGCAGCCCCCTACGGTTTTGTTTTCTGCGTCAGGTTTGTATTACAAGGGGGAGTTCAGCACCTCTGCAAATGTATGGTTATCCAGAGTAACGGCTCTGACTAAGCACACTGTACTGCATTAGACAGTAGACAGTGTTGGAATGGGGATATATCCAGGCTGTCTTCCTCGCATTGCGTCTGTGAAGGGCTTCTGGTTGTGCTCAGTCCATAAAGACGCTGACCATTATCACAGGCCTGTCGTCACAGATTTAAGATCGCACTGGCAGACCTTATCCTCATCCCCCAGGGTCAGGATGGGTTTATGTCAGTCAGTCTCCTGGGTTACTGTAGTACTGCGTGAGTGTTAAGTAGGGAGTGTGTACATCTTCAGCTGCATTGCTTCTTGTGTGGGTGTGGCTGGTACAGCAGTGGCTGTTTTTGGCTGGACCGCAACAGCGGGTCTGTGACTGAGCGACTGAGTGAGTGATGAAGTTACACCATTGGTCGGCCGGATCACGTGTGTTAGGTCCAGCCACATACTAGGTTTTGACCTGGTCTTGTTCTATGTGTGTCTATCCTTCATTTTGGCATATTGTATTTTCATACCTTAATATTTCACACCATGTTACTGAAGGCTGGGAGGTTTTTTCTTCTTTTTATTAAACTCTGCTGGTTTTTATTTTTTGTTTAGACTGTAGATCAGTTTTGTTTGTAATGTAGATAGTCCCCTGTGAATAGCCCTGAGTTTGTATATTTATATGGGAGCAATGTGAAGCACAGTCAAGCTAAAACAAGCTAATTGCTGCCAAGGCATCATTCTGTAAATTATCTTGCTGTTGCACCCGAGAGATCTTTTTTTTTTTTCTTTTCTTTTTTTTTTACTCTCTGAAAAAGTATTTCCTTGCAAGCCTTTTACATTATCAGGAGACGTACCATTTTGTGTTGTTCGAGGAAACCAAATTAGTTGTATATGATTAGCTGTTTTGAATTAGAAGTGACGTACAACTACACCATAAATAACAAATGCCAGTAACATTAGTTGTGCCAGTGCCTCTGAATGTGATGTAATGACACAGTGGCCTTGGCCACAGAGCACAACTTTGACTGAAGCCTACCATTGTTTAGAGCTTGGCTCTCGCATCTGTTGATAGCTTGCCTGCTTGTACATGTGGAGTTGTGTATCCAGTGACGGAAAAAGAGTTGCTCAATTCCTGTGACTGGACACATTTGGGTTTTGCTTTCCAGTCTCATTTCTTCCCTCCTGCCGTCCATTTCTGTGTATGGCTTTTCCCAAGGGGACCGATCAGTGGCCACATTCCAAAAACTATCCTCTCACATTGGCCTTTTTTTTAACATAACCATTTTTGGCAAATAGACTCCTGGCTCCCTAATAAGTTCTTCATTAGAAGTCAACAGCACAAAACTTTCCTTCTTGGCCACGGCTGAATTGCTGCCAGTGGAGACCGTAACAGCTGTACCACAGTTTAAACATTTGGTCCCCCGTGATTTGAGTAACAT
Source organism: Anguilla rostrata (assembly GCF_018555375.3). Lineage (NCBI taxonomy): Eukaryota > Metazoa > Chordata > Actinopteri > Anguilliformes > Anguillidae > Anguilla > Anguilla rostrata. Next base: position 46,737,769 of record NC_057937.1, on the reverse strand, counting down.
TAGGTTTTTAAAGCTTCGACAGGTTTTGAGTCAACATTCCCCACCAAAGACTTGCTCCTCGTCAATATTTGGTCTTTCACGGCACTCACCAACAGTGTGTCCCTTGAACCCATTATAATTAACACTAGGGAGAATTTTCATGGCTTCTGATAAACGGCATCTCTGTTGAGTGTTTTGATACTCCTGATCCACAGGAAATGGCTAGCCTGGTACTGCACAGCACTGTTGAACTTGCAGGATGCTGGCAACGGGGCAGTAACCCAGCTTAAGGGAACGGAATAATTTCATGCAAGGAATTAGTGCAGTTAGTGTTTGGCTATGTCAGTTGGTATTTTAATGGTGAGGGTTTTATTATTCTTTAGCGGCAGATGCTAGAGGCATTTGTATCTTAGGGATAACGTCATAATTTGATAGTAATTTTCATGACCAAATTTTATCACCGCAGTGCCAACAAATGACAACATTTCTTCCTCTTCATTTCCAGATGCAGCAGCTGTTCTACGAGAACTATGAGCCCAACAAGAAGGGGTACATCCGCGACCTCCACAACAGCAAGATCCACCGCGCCATCACCCTGCACCCCAACAAGAACCCGCCCTACCAGTACCGGCTGCACAGCTACATGCTGAGCCGCAAGATCGCCGAGCTGCGGCACCGCACCGTGCAGCTGCACCGCGAGATCGTGCAGGTCAGCCGCTACAGCAGCTCCGAGGTGCGCAAGGAGGACCTGCAGCTGGGCGTGGCGCCCTCCTTCATGAGGTTCCACCCTCACCAGCGCGACGACGTCCTGGAGTGGGAGTTCCTGACGGGGAAGTACCTCTTCTCCTCGGCCGACGGGCAGCCCCCGCGCCGCACCATGGACACGTCGCAGAGGATGGCGCTGGACGACATCATAATGCAGGTGATGGAGATGATCAACGCCAACGCCAAGACCAGGGGCCGCGTCATCGACTTCAAGGAGATCCAGTACGGCTACCGCCGGGTCAACCCCATGTACGGGGCCGAGTACGTGCTGGACCTGCTGCTGCTCTACAAGAAGCACAAGGGGAAGACCATGACCGTGCCCGTGAGGAGGCACGCCTACCTCCAGCAGACCTTCAGCAGGATCCAGTTCCGGGAGGAGGAGGAGATGGACGCGGCGGCGCTGGCCAGCAGGATCAACCAGGACTCGGACTCGCTGTCCTTCCTGTCCAACTCCCTGAAGATGCTGGTGCCCTTCAAGCTCGGGAGCTCGGGCTCTGACCCCAAGGAGCCCAAGGAGAAGAAGATCAACATCCTGGTCCCGCTCTCGGGACGCTACGATATATTTGCGCGCTTCATGGCAAATTTCGAGAAGGTGTGCCTGGTGCCCAACCAGAACGTCAAGCTCCTGATCCTGCTGTTCAGCACGGACAACAACACCGAGCGGGTGAAGCAGACGGAGCTGATGAGGGAGTACCACATGAAGTACCCCCGGGCCGAGATGGAGATCAGGCCCGTGTCGGGCCCCTTCTCCCGGGCCCTGGCCCTGGAAGTAGGCTCCTCCCACTTCTCCAACGACTCCTTGCTTTTCTACTGTGACGTCGATTTGCTGTTTACAGCCGATTTCTTGAAGAGGTGTAGGGGCAACACGGTACTGGGAGGGCAGACGTACTTCCCGATCATCTTCAGCCAGTACGACCCCAAGGTTGTCTACGCGGGGAAGGTTCCCAGCGACAACCACTATGTGTTCACCTCCAAAACCGGGCTGTGGAGACACTATGGCTACGGCATAGTCTGTGTATGTAAAGGCGACCTGGTTCGAGCCGGGGGCTTTGACGTCTCCATCCAGGGCTGGGGCCTAGAGGACGTGGACCTTTTTAACAAATTTGTCCAATCAGGAATTAGACAATTCAGAAGCACAGACACTGGTATAGTGCATGTTCATCACCCTGTGATATGTGACCCCAACCTTGACCCCAAACAGTATAAAATGTGCGTGGGGTCCAAGGCCTCGTCGCACGGGTCAACACAGCAGCTGGCTGAACTGTGGCTCGAAAAGAATGACCACGGCTTCCGAAAACTCAGCAGTAGTAATAACCAATCAATGAGGACAGCATGAACAAAATGGGGATGGACCAAGCTGGCTGAATATCAATATTTTTAACTACCTAATTTATTTTCTACATTCACACACTCGTGCAGACAACTCGGATATTTTGGAAATACTTTTTATAAGACACAAGCATTCATGGGACTTCAAATTCAAAGTTTTAAAACAATAATGTTAAAAAAAAAGAACATCATTCTTTTGTGTGAACTTAAGAATGGAAACGGTAAAGTTTAAGGAAGTAAAACTTTTGAAGTCTTTTTCACAGAGTTCTGACTGTTCTGTATTATTGTAGAGACTGGGGTATGGTGGGTACTCTAGGTAATGCTGTGGAACTTGATGAAGTCCTAGAAAATTCAGCTTCTCATAAAAGGAAAAGCATAGTATCATTCATGTGAGCCTTGGATTTTCACCAGTGGTATTGGGGTAAATGTATTTTTACTTGTGAATGTTTACAGATGGGAGCATAAATTTGCAACATCAGCAGGCAAGATTGATGTCTGAAGTGACAACGATCTTAACTATCATCGTGGGCCATAGATTTACATGATTTGTCATGTATTTGTTTTTTTAAATATATTTTTTTATAATGCAGAACAACACTGTTTTTGGTTTGTGTGAGTATGTGTTTTTTTTTTGTTTGTTTTTTTTTTAAAACATTTGGTAGAAATTCATCTCTCTACTTCTTCGAACAAAACCTGCTGCATCTGATATCTGCAATTCATTTCAGCTGTCTAATTTATTGAATATAATTTCACTTTTCTTTTTTTTCCTGTTATCTGATTTTTTAAGAAATTGTTTATTTAGAAGGATTGTATAACCATCTCACAGTTGTGGATAGTATTTTCTTTTCATTTCTTGGCAAAGTGTTTGGATTACCAAAGAGTTTTTTTTTTTGCACAATTGCGAGGTGTTTGTTGTGTCTGAGGACTTGCAGGCAGGACACAACATGTACTGTAGAAAAGGCTCGGTGAGCCCTGTGAGAGCACATGTGGGAAAGCTTATAAATACCTGGTGTTTCAGAGCTGCGAACAGTCCAGTCCTCAGCTTTTCTGACGACCCCCCCCACCCCCCCTTTGCGTTCGGACGCCTAGCTGCACGCCCTAGGGCGTGGAGTAAATGGCCCTTTCACCATCGCAAAATCACTAAAATTCCTGGAGAAGGTTTTTTAGCCGAGTTGTCATTATCCAACACTGGGACGGGACGGCTCTCCTGCAATAGTCTTATCTTCTTGACATTTCTGTCCTGTCTTGGCCCTGGCCGACTGGGGAAAAAGGTTTTATATTTAAGAAATAAATGGAAAATGTTTATTAAACACAGTGTGCTGGTCTATTCATTGGACGTTGATTCGGGCAACTTTTTAAACGTTTGTAATTAACCCCTAAATGACCTGTTGTAGTGTAGAGTGTTTACATCACACACTGTCCAAAAGCACCTGCAAAGGCCGCCATTGTTTTTTTTTTTTTACTTTTAATAAGGTTCCACAAAAGAATCAACCTATTTTATATTAGTCCTTCAGAAATACGTGTATCCCCTAAAAAAATCTATAATTGTAATTGTTTTCAGCACAGGACATGAGTTGGAAATGCAATTCTGTGACGACCAGGCTGTTAAAGTAGTGCTATAATGAAAGAACCTGGGAAATGCCTCAATATTCTGTGGCCATTCTCTTAAATCTTGTACTGTACATTTCCCATTATCAGTCCAGTGGACACAGAATGGCAAGAAATGGATCTTTCCGTGAATGCCACAATGTTTATTAGCTTTATTTGGATCCCCGATCAAAGAAGGCCCCCGGCGTGCTGACGTTAGCATGCTGTCTGCGTTTTATAGTTTCTACTGTAAATTCCTTGAATTGTAGCATATGAAGTACATAGCATTCATGTTCGCAGGGAACGCATTGCAATATTTTAAAGCTTCGGGCAAATCGGCTCCGCGGTGGAAAAAGCCAAGTCTGCTATGTAACCCTGTACTGTTTATTTAAAATGCAATAAAACCGTGGGTGCAGGGTTCCTGGCACGTTCCAAGGAAGGCTCATAAAGGGAGGAAATGGGACTACTGTTTTGCCCCGCTTATGGCGCTTTAAGGGAACTAGCCTTATTTATTGCACTTACCACGTGCACGCCAGAAAAAGTGCTCTGAATGGGGGAACCCCCTGCTGGCTCCCAGATCCCGTGGCGGAGGAATTGTTCTGGCACTGAAACGCTGAGCGAGCACGCTCCAGCTCCCCTTACTGTACTTTACTGCCGAACACAATGTTTGAGCTTGATTCGTTAGCTCTTGCAAATAATGTTACCAGGGAGACTTTGTAGGCTGCGCAGAGGAAAAGAATCGCCTCTCTCTTCCACGGCCACCGATCAACAGTCCCTCCTAAATGTAACCGAAAGCATTTGAATGCGACCTCCTGTTGTAATTAGCATGGTCACGCTTGTCAGTAATCAAGTGCTCTTAAAACCGGCCTAGTGCCCTTATTTTGCATGTGTCATTCGCAAAGAGAGTAATTGTAGTTTGCCGCTTTGGTAGGAATAGGCCTATGTATTTTGATTCAGTTGTATTACTATTTGTATCAGTGAATGTTGGCAGCCAGCCAAAGAGTTGTCCACATGAAAAAGAATCTGCGGATCTGTGAGGTGGAATCTGTTTTCCTGAGTGAAGGGCTGTGCTATAGAGGGTCTATGTAATAACCCCCAGAGGCTAATTCTAATACCTGGGCTGTAGTCCTCTTGTCTACCAACAACAAAGGATACAAAGAGAATCCTCTACCTTGAAATTGGGCATGGGAAAGTGAAGAGTGTTGAGAGAGGCATTAGCAGGCATTGTTGACAGAGCTCGCGTAGCACAAGTCAAAGCCCCTCTGTTTATTGGAAACATTGGACTCGATGGGAGCCCTTGAGCTACTGGTACAGGATGCACCTGAATCATCCTGAACATGTTTTTGATTGTTTTGCATAATTAACAATCAAGCCAGGTTAATGAAAGATCACCCATTGGCTACCAATTCCTTTTAAATTGATTATGCGTTATTTAATGTTGTGGCTCTAACTTGGTCACATTGTGAAAATATTTAGATAAAAATAAAAAATTGGTTTTAAATTCTGTTTCAATTAAATTACTTCGTTTGGAGACACGGTAGCTAATTAAAGCACTCCAGATAAATGCAATAATACATAAATTCCAATTAGTGTTTGTTAGCAGGCTTATTAATCACCAAAAACAGGTTCAAGACCACTATCGCGCTCTCCTGCTGCCACTGGCATATTTATACAATTATGAGTAAATGATCACTTCCTTGTTTTCGTTTCCTAATCTTACCTCTAACTGAAAGGCAATATGCACAAAAAGGCCTTTATGGTTCCCCGTTTTAAACCTTTTCCATATGTCTCTGACCCCTTGTGACCACAGCATTGATAAGAAATCCCAATTTCCTCCTCATTTCCTTCGTTTTATGGGTCAGCTCTCCTGAGCTTTCAGCTTGGCCATCTTTGCCTCCTGCTGGCCTGACAGAGGTTACGATCAATGCATTAGTTTGACATGTGACCTCATTAAAAGCCCCTGCAGCCTCAGCCGGTCCGCTTCATTCACCCACGAGAGCAAAGTCCCGATCCCGTAGCCCAAACCACCTCCACCCCCCTCCCACCCCCAAGTCATAAGCTTGCACAAGATTGCTCCCCAACAGGAGGGCAATGGAGAACATATGTTCTAAGAGACGTGGCAGTTTTTGAGTTGCCGTTTACAGTAGTTTTGACTGTTGTCGTCTGCGAGGCCACAAGCGGCTTCTCTTTGAACGAGCTGTGCAAGAATGCTTTAAAACGCGGCGCCGTGTCCTAAAGGTCCCTTGTCGGCCAGTTTCCTCTAACACCACTGTTTACGGCTTCAAAGTAAGACCAGTAGAAAGTCAATGAGTCATATGTGGGGCAGTGTTAACCACACCCTGAGACTTGGCCCTTGTGAACTCACAAAGTGAAGTTTCCTAATGTTCAATTTCCTAACGGCAGACGTACAGAACTGCTTCCTTTCTGCAAAGCTGCCGGTCTTGGGTTAGTTTGTGCTCATGCGCCCACTGGCAGTCTTGCAGAGAAGTGCAAGGAAACGTTGGTGAACATCGATCCAGAAAAATTATTACAACTTCAAAAACCTTCTCGCTGGTTCTTAGCACTCTGTTTGCCATTCATGGACCCTCTAAGGAGTTGACGGCACAAGCAACGAGTTATTAATTCCTGCAGCACAAAGAAGAGATCAATGAGGTGAAGGGGAGTGAATGTTTTCCAGAACAGTATTGGTTGCCCTGGGAGTTTTGGCAAACCCAAATTCAAAATTTTAGCTGTGTCTCTAAAACTCTTTAAATGCACAATGGTGTTTTGAATAAAGGGTTCTGTGGCACCATCTGGGTTTCATAATTCTAACCAGCGAGACAGTCTTGCTTTGAACAATATCCCTCAGCATCACTTTGAAAATATAACAGAAAAGGATTATTTTCCTGTGTGGACCATAAGTGGTGTTCACTCCTGACGTGCGTATAAAGGAGCACTGGCGAGGCAACAACTCAGTTTGTCTTTGACGTGCATTCTGATCTGGCATTGACAGAATGAAAGTTAATACTATTGTATGTACTATTGTACTATTGCTCATCAGTATTCAGTTGGTTAACGAAACCAAAGTGCTTTCTACGTGATCTGTTGTGAATTTGCACTAACCAATTGAATTAAACAGAGGAATTTCGAGTTTCCAGTCTACAGTGCTGGCTCTGCGCAGAAAGGTTCTTCTGTGCACCTCTCCAGAGAGGGTGCGGAAGGAAACAGTGGATCGTGGCTCCGCTCTTTCTGTTCTTCCCCTCCTTTATCAGGAAGGGCCGCAGGAGAGGCACAAAAGGCACGGTATTTGCTCATCTTGCTGTTTGTGTAACGCTGTCTTCCATGAGCGAGCACTCCTAGGCTCCGGTGGAGAAGGCATCCCTTTCCTCTTCGCAGCTCTGGCCCAGCCCAGCGGCGAGGAGAGGCGGGGAGAGGCGGGCAGACACCGTCTGGGAGCGGCAGATTTCTGAGTCACTCTCCCTCCTTGACCTCCTTGGCCTGTGCTTGGCATTGGGGAAAGTACACCTCAGCTTTGTACAATGCTAAATAACCTAATTTTATGCCTGCCATTCTAGCTTACTTTCTGACCTCTATGTCCTCATATGTGCAGCTCTTTCAATACAAACTGTTTCTTCCCATGGGGTTTGCAAATTTCCTCTGGGTAAGAGTGCCTGTGGAATGAATGAATGATAATGACAATAATAAAAATACTTTATAATACATTTTGCAATAAATTGGTACCAGACATAAGTAAACATCTGCAAAAAAGTGAAAACAAAAATCTTGCTGACATATTTATAGTGCATTAGTTTAATAGGTTTAAAATGTTTAGTTGAATAGATTCAATTCATATTTGAAAACAAGATTTAATCGAGGATGACCAGATTCTCTGGAGGACTGTATATACAGTAATGCAATGAGAACCTACAATAATGCCAATTACTGCCTGAAAACCCATTGAAATATGGTATGACTGAAATATGGTCAAATTAATTCTCAGAGTAAGTCAGGACACATGAAAAAGGGCTTGAAATATGGGACTGTCCTGGGAAAAACAGGATATCTGGTCTTGATTTAATCACTGTACCATCAATAGACTAGATTAACTGTATTCAGGGCAAGAGAGTGGAGGAAGTGATATGCTTGCAAAATATGACAGTTTTAAAAGTACAATGGTACATAATTAAGCGGTTTGGCACATATCCAAGGCCTGTATAAGACTTAAATATTTCATATAATTCACATATATATAAAAGTAAACTTTTAGAATTAATGGCCTTTTAATTATACCTGCAATATAATTGGCTGTAGCAGCTGTTTTACCCAGAAACTTTTTTAAAAATGAATACCAAAAATCCTCCATTACATGTTCATACATGGAGTGCAGTAATTAATGAGATGCTTTTCTCAAACACTTAAACAGCTTGAACCCCATTTGAAAGGAAGAATGAGATTTAATTTCTGTATTACATGCAATTGGGCCATAAATGTGTACCATGTTGTGTGCATACAATTGTTGGTTAATGAGGTATGGATTTTTTGAAATGATAAACATTTACACTAAATGTATACCCTTTCAGTTTCCAATCTGTAATTGGATTGACTGTAGCTGCCATATCAGTTCAGATGTTTTCTTTTGTTAATTTTATCCACATTAATGCATTTGGCTGGTAACAACATATGGTGGATAGTGTCTGCATACCAATTCGCTCAGGGGCGACATAGCTCAGGAGGTAAGACCAATTGTCTGGCAGTCGGAGGGTTGCCGGTTCAAAAACCCCGCCCTGGGCGTGTCGAAGTGTCCTTGAGCAAGACACCTAACCCCTAACCCCTAACTGCTCTGAGAGGCATCAATTGTAAAGCGCTTTGGATAAAAGCGCTATATAAATTTACTCATCTGCACGTTGCATTCAAATACAGAAAACTGAATGATGCTACCTGGCTGATGATTTTGCAAGTGAACTATCTCAAAAATGTTAGAAAATCTGCGACAGGCCAATGTGTTCAAGGTTGGTCAGGCTCCAACATTTTATGGTTGATATTTTGTACTTTTATGTAATGACCAATGTACATGTGATGCAAGCCAAACCAGATGTTCATTCACAAGGGATTTGTATTGGGATATGTCCAACTGTAAACCTTAGTGAGTTTTTGAGAATCTTTTTTTTAAATGTTTGCTTCTCAAAGTGGCAGAAAAATAAGAGCTACACGCAATTACAGACACACTTCCTGTGCTCAGCCCCTTCGAAATAGGTGGATAACAATAAAGATGGAGATTGGAGATTATTTTGCGCACACATTGTCTCAAGTAGGTCTGGCAAGGGAATGGATCGGACCTCTGGAGTCACTCTACTCCCAGGGAACAAAATGAGTCCCATCGTCTTATAACCGCACAATGTTTTGATTACATGTCTAACTGTTACCAGTCCTGGAGGGCGAATGGGTGGAAAGCGTTTCTCTAATTTCCTGCAGGGTTCGGGGTGTGCCGTGTCCCTCCCTCTGGACAGAGAGGTGTCTAATCTTGAAACAATCAGTGTGTGCCCTGCAACCTCCCGTGGGGCTTGCACATCAGCTGATTCCCTGTATTGTCCACATTGGTTTCTCAAACTGCTTCCCTCGACTTGGAAAGAACTAGCATTCAGTCTGTTCCTGTCATCTGGGGGCCACATGGCATGTGTGCTTTTCAATGGTACAAGTTGTTCCAAGATTTATACTCCCCCTGCTTCTTGAGTAGAGACTCTAGGAAGAATGACGGCATATGGGGCTTACGTATTAAGTAGCAAAAAGTAAGGCCAATATTTTTAAAAGACAGCTTAGTAATAATAAACAGTAGCATTGATAGCCAAGGTTGAGGGTTGTGCTTGATGTTGTTAGCCCATGTCAACAAATTCTTCTATATTATTCCCTCTTGTGAATTGGTTCAGCATTATTCTATTGCTTCAACAGTATATTTTCCTTGTGAAGAGTGACAAGTAATTCGTATCTTGGAGCTGGCTCATATGGTCATAGCTCAATTTCTATCACGCGAAGCATCTTCATGTTCAAACAAACACTCCTCGAACAAAAAGCCAGAATTTTCCAGAATATTCCAGGACACTTGGTCCCAGTACAACTATATTATTGCTGAGTCGTAAGATGTTGCTTGTGACTCAGCTCACAGCCCACTGTGGACAGAGTGAATCAGTTCTCTTAGAAGATGGTCTCAGTAATGCCTTGTTTTCTAATAAAAAATGAGTGAACAATTAATCTGTAACCACTTTATGGAAACAGAAGGATATAAAGGGATAAACACTCCTTTTAAATTATAATTTACATGTTGAAATGGTCTCCTATTGGCTTTTCTTCTGCCATAGAACTGGGCGGAGAAACGTCTGTTGCGTACGCGCTGAAGGTTGCCAGAAACATGGTGGTCAGAGGGCGGGCTTGTCGTCATCTTTAGCTTTGCCCCCAAGTACAGTGCATCAAGCCAAATCTCCCCAAGACATTAAACCGCATGCAGCAGTACCAAACAACAGACCCTTTGTTTACACTAGAGGAAAGGCAAAGTTAGAAATGGTTGTTAATATCCTTAACCAATACCAGCTCATATCATTGGATCTTTATATATTTTCAATGAATACCATCTTATTGCATTATTGCACATCTTACTGTACCCTTGGAGCCTCTGTTTCCACCAGCAAATGAGGATTAGATGTTCACAATAAGGAGTCTCATGAGCTTGAATTTATGCTCTGTGCACATCACTGCTGTTTACTCACCGTACAAGAAGTCAAACGTCAACTTGGCAATGCTGTCCTCAGTATCTAAATGTGATCTGCTTCATGGGTCTTTTTCAGTGCGAGGGGAGGGGAGGGGTGTATCTCCTCCTCGTTGCACCACGTCTTTATTTTCTTCTTTCTGGCAATTCCTTTTTAGGGAGCCATCATGCAGAGCTTATAAATTGAAGTGAATAAAAACAATGTGCAGTAGCAAGGGTGCTTTTCTGGCGAGTAATATTGAAAGCACACGTTGAATTTTGGATGCACATCAAGCCTTTTTCTATGAAGAAGAAATAACAAACCCATATTGACCACAACGTTGTATCATAATGGCAAGGAGAGACAAAGCCACAGGCATTCCCAAGACAAGGAATGCCAAAGCACACAGAGGCAGGTGGACAGTGTAGTCTCAGTCTCTTTGACTGTGGAATGCTGACTGATACATGGCTCTAAATGCTATTTTATAGGCAGACTCTCCCACATTTAAAAGCTCTTGACCATATGATTACTTGGTGTAAACACTAAATGTGCTCTCACTGCAGGGTAGTGTTTCCATGCTAAAAATACACATAAAATGCATTCATTAGCTAAATATGTGTTGAATAATTGGACTATTTGGCATTTGTGCACAGAATTAGTGATATTTCATTATCGGGCCAATCTGCTTGAAAACTCTTTTCCCACTAATCCAGCCTTTTTTCCACACTCTCTTTAAGGGCAGCTGATGGAGAAAGAACCTTGCATTAAGCAGCGGTGGTCCTGTTCCACATCGTGTCACATTCAATCAGATTCCAGGAATTTCAATGCCGTCTGTGGCACAGCCAACCCGAAGGGTGATGCACAATGCAACGCATCACTGCTTTTCTCATAACAGCAGTTAAACAGTCCATGATCCTGCTGTCAGACTGTGCACAGGGGATTTCAGCCCCGTGAAATACAAGGGGGGGGTGGTGGTGAAGTTTTTAGACCCCCACGAATGACAGGTGCCCAAATGGTAAAATGATATTTACAATTTTTCCACTAAATATAAATTCTCTTTTCATTATTCATGCATATACATCCCCAACAGGGATTGACAATGCCAATATTGCTTTTATAATTACTTACAATCCTGTATACTTTAACCATGAGAATCCTAACAGTGGCAAATATAATGTGAAAGTGCGTGTGTCGGGGAGACTGTGCTGTGGCATGTGAGAAATTCAATTTGGACATTAAGGGCTTGGCTGGAAAATGGCTGCTTATCACCACGGTGAATGGACTATGATACCCCTGCCGGCTGTGAATTCATTCCTTTTCACCACAGTAATTGGAAAACGTGCCATTTTCAGCTGCAGAGACTGGTATGAGGACAAGTTTTGAGCGCTGAGGGCAGCGGGTTCAATCCAGGGCAAACTTCTTCCTCTCTGCCTCTCTCTCTCTGGCTCTCTCCTTCCCCCCGTTTGCTGGCTCATCAGACAGGCTCATGTGTGAATTGGAGCCCCTTGCGTTCACAGCCCTGCCCCTCTCAGCTTTGGCCACTCTCGTCCTCCCCAGAGTCCCTCCCTTCGGGCTGGCATCCACCTGGAGACTATTACCAGGCCTCATGCTGCTTCTAAACCAGTTCCATACCCAGAGCCCTTCAGAACAGCCAGCTCTGCGAGAGCCAACTGCTAATGCTTTCTGTAAACCTGCCCCAGCCAGAATTATACAACATAATAAGCCACTCAAAACCTGCTGATGGAAGCAGTGAGATTTTGTGCAGCGATTGTTTCCCCTTATTGTTACAGAAATACACCCCCTCCCTCCCAGAGGTAATCTTTTAATTACAATTGCAGTTCACAAAAAAACTATGGTGAAGCATTTGAGGGAAGGATACAACACAAACAAAAGCTAAATTAAGAAAACAAAATAAAATAAAATAAGACAAAATTAATCTAAGATACAGCAGACTAATATTGGTGATAAACAACTAGGGGAGGCAGACATAGACTGAAGAACCAGAGGGGACAGATATAGACCAGACACAGACTGATGCGGAGACACGGTAATCTTGCAGATGGAGCAGTGATGATTACTGGTATCAGAGGTGTGATATGTATGCATATGTATGTGCACATGTGTGAGAGTGTGTGTACGTGAGTTGTGTGTAAAGTGGATGTAAGCGAGTGTGAGTGTGGTTAGTTAACAGGCAGATTTGGTGAATTAATGAAGAGGGACCAGATGTTTCCATTATGTGTGGTTTATTGTTCCAGTGTCATTGTTTCCTTGGACGTGTGTTCTTTGAGGAGGTTAAGCCATTGTGTGGTGTTTATTGCATCTCTGGCTTCCAATTAAGGAGGATGCTTTTCTTGGCGATAGTTAAGGTGATGAGTACGGGCTTTACTGTTGCGGATTGGTGGGTTGATTACTGAGAGGTCGCCAAGCACACAGAGGGGTAGGGATAGTGGAGAGCTACAGCTCATCATGAGGGACAGTCTGTCAGTGACGTCTTGCCAGAAACATTGAGTATGTGGACAGATCCATGTGGAATGGAAATAGTGTTTAGTGCGCATTGTGAGCAATTGTCTTGAGTCTGCAAGTCCCATTTTACAGTATACATCTTGTGCTGAGTGGTGTGCCCTGTGGATTGCCATGTACAGTATGAGTAGCTGGTTAATATTGCAGATTTGAGACCAGGAGACAGTACCATGAGAAAACTATCTTTTCTTGCATTTATCTACTGGATATTCTTGTGTCATAGGAAGGTATTATAGGTTTATATAACTTGGAAAAGATTTTCTTTGTGTTGGAGAATTTCCTTCACTAGAGGAGGAAGCTATAGATTGTTGTTTTTGTTCATTTCATAATTTACTCCAGATTTTAGTTGGAGGTATTGGTTTATCCCAGATGCTATACTTCTGGACCAGGTCCTCAAAATGGTTTCATTGTGGATCCAAACGTTTTGTTGATTTTCCACCAGGCTGTCAGGAGTTGTAGAAATTACAGTATGTCTATAGTGGTAATGAGATATTGGATATTGTAGATTGGGGATTGAGATTTTTGAGATATTTCACACAGATTGTTCTATTCCTAACCATGGAATGTTCTGTTGGTTGGGAAGACTCCAACTGGGGATGAACTGTGTTTTGTTAGCCAGATGGTAATTATGAAAATGTGATGCTTCCAATCCTCTTTGATTTCTGTTTCTGTAAAGTGGCCAATTTTATCTGGGGGGTTTTCTTTTTTCAGTGGAATTTTGCTAGAGTCGAGTGATTGGAATCAGTTAGTGGAGGTTGCGAGGGGATCATTTTGAAAATGTAGTTCAACTTTTCGGAAGTATAAACATTTCAATGGTCACTACTCTGCCTGTTAGCCACAAAAACATGTTTATAACCTGAACTAAGGGTGGAAGTATTGGGGAAGTCCTGCGGTCACATTAAGTCATAGAGAGAAACAGTTCTCCCCAGTAGAACTGTCAAAATGATGAATCTTTTTCTTATTGTGTGCAGACTGTGGTCTTCATCGATAACAAAAGGAAATTAATACCAGCAGTACTTCTCCAAATGTGAGTCAAGTCTATGGGCATCTATGTAAGGGCAGTATTTGTTACTCATGATTATTAAAGACTAAGCCTCAGTATGTGATTTGTGCAGATGGCAAGGCATGGAAAGCTGTTGTCTGTAAATGTTGTGTGGTAGATGTGGATGCCTGTCCTCAGCATCCGAGTAAGATCTGTAAGGGTAAGGGTGTTTCTGACCTCAAAGGCACCTGTGGGACTCCACTAACTGTACATGGTCAAAACCACTATCATCTAAATGCAAGCCAATTTACTTTAGACTAGAAAAGAGTGGACATGCTAAACACTAATTCATCCGATGGCCAGAAATGAGCAGAATAAATCTGAGAAGGTGTATCTTGTAGCATCCAGCTTCTGGCAAACCACTGGCATCAATTTATAAAACATTTATACTTTATAAAACAGTTAATAAGACCAGTTTTATGATATTTCTGCATCATTATATAAAGGATATGCAACTTGGTCTTCTACACAACAACGTTGCTATTTGAACCGTCATGCTGTGGAATTTAGCCACTCCGTGAGCATCAATATTCCACCAGTGACCAAAAACATTTAGAGCTCGACTGTGGGAATCTAGAGACCGTGCTTTTTTGTTTTGTGCAGGAATTCTGCTTTTGTGGGATCATTTTTGGGGAAGAGAGGGCAGCTCTATCAGTTCCTCTCCCTGGCTGACGGTCAGAAGTCTTCAGTCAGTGCCGTGTAATTGCCTTAATTTGCAGTTGCTGGGAGTCCCATAAAAGCCCCCTTTATTTCTCCGCCCAGGTGCGGGCCCTGTCATCAGCCCATCGTCCTTCATCAATCACTGGGCATCAAAGGCCCCGTCCAGGAGCCCCGGCTGCAGGTTCGACTCATGCTGGGCCCGGGGAGGTCAGGGGGAGGCCCCGCGCATCGCCGCAGTCCCCGTGGGGTCGAGGGCACTTTGGGGCTGCGGGAGCATCGGCTAATCACAAGCAGGACAATCCCCAGGTGTGACCGGCGACTGCTGGGCTATAATCACTTGCTAATTCCACATCACAGGACCAGAAACCCAGCTGTGAGCTCTCTCCCCCCCCCCCCTTACTGCTAATTCACTAAAACAAACCTCACTAGACCCAGGAGCCGTGCATCCTGTGGTACATGCAAGAGGCTGGAACCATTCAACAAAATGGCAAATGGCTGGGAAAATGGCTTCAAAGCACACTTACTCTCAAACATGTACTATAAATGGCCTTCATAAAAACAATATTTATAATTGGGGTCCAAATTTTGCTTCTGTGGAGAGCAATATTTCAAACTGCCATCATATTGGACAAGAGCAAATACACAGATTATGGTTTTGCTGCCATAAAAAGAGCAATATTCTCACACCAGCTGGTTTACATAGATATTTTAATATATACAACACGGTTCTGTTCTATTTACACATGCAGAGAGCGAGTATACCGCTCACTATAAATTACAAATACATTTCATGCCGTCTCTCGGGAAACGCAGTGCCCATGGGAACGGTCACCCAGCGCGGGCCTCTCCTGCAGGACAGCTGTCTCAAGTCTCAGGCGGAGCTGCTTCGGACTCGAAACAGATGGTCGGTCTCTGACGCTATCAAAAGATTAAAATCCTGTCTTCAGTCCTCTTCCCAAACTCCTGGCAGCTAATCTTCAGAGATTTGGCAGGAGTCTCTGCCATTTTCTTTAGTGCCGGCATTTGACTCTCTCACTTTTGTTTGTTTCCTGAACCCCTCCCCCCTACTCCGCCGAGACCCACAAAGAGCCACTTTGACCCTCGAGTGTTTTGAGATGGTTTAGGGGTAAATCGACATGCAAGTTGATATGGCTGTTTACTTGATGTCCGATGCTCCTCCCCACTCCTCCCCTGAAGAGCTTCAGTCGCTCCTCTCTGTGGAGGTGCTGGCACACTGGCCCAGTGTTAGGCCCAAGGCTCCATGTCACATCCAGCAACAGACGTCCCTCTTGTACAGTCGTCATATCCCAGGTCAAGTGCTGCAGTGCAGTACTGCAATGTGCTGTTGACGGGTCCGTGGAAGAGGGTCTGCGGGAGAGAAGCGCTCCCCCACAGGGTATTCCGAACCTCCCCCCCTCCAACACCTGAACCCCGATGGCTCCACCCCCCCGTGCGTGGCGCTGATGTCATGGCGTGCTGGCCCCCCTCGCTCGGAACAGTGCGGCCTGTCAACGTGTATTCCCCGAGCCCGGCCCACACAGAGCTCCGATTCTGCGCCGCACAAGAGCTACCTTCTTCTTCTCATGCTGGTCTCGAGCCGTCCCAGCTCCTCGTAGGACTGGTAGAAGACTTCCAGCTCTCGGGCTCCCCAGCCCCGCCAGACAGCCAGGCACCACTCCATGTTTTCGTTGCAAAAGCCGCACACAACAGTGTCCTTTGCGACCAAAGCAGCTTCAACCAGCGTCCTGGAGAAGAAGAAAAAAGAGAAAAAAAAGTGAGAGCAGAAAACAGGGTTAGGTTTTAAAAGGCAGAAATTACCGTGTGGACACTTCCTAGAAATGTTAAGGCGCTACTGGGAAGTGGCTGCTTCAGGGGGCACGGAGTGCACGAGTTCGCTGTTTACCAGATTTACGCAAGTTCACACACAAAGCTCTAGGGTCAGGGCATTGAGGGATCACCGTGGATCACGCTCTACTGGACACAGGGGAAAAACAAGCCTAGGAGAACTCCACTCCTGCCTCTTATTGTGCTCTACATTATAAATGGCTCTGCTGACTACTGTGAATGATTAGTTGAATGAATATTTGTGGATTCTACTGGTTGACTGAGAAGCTGAAATGGACTTTCTGTGCAAAATGGCGGTTTGTGCTCACATAGGCCAGTAAGAAGCAGCCAGCCAGGACACGTCACAGCTGACGATGCAAGACGAATGGACCTCCCTCCTTTCAACGCAGCTCCTTTGCATTGTAACTGTTGTTTAACAGCCGTTTAATACGATAATTACGAGTGCCGAGTTATAACATCTGGAAACAATTAGGAAATGTGTGTCCAGAGAGCTAAACAGGGACTTTCATATTAACAGACTTTCAACGTGCTGGGGCCTTGTTTTGTAAAGATGATATATTGTGTGACACAGGTGATTGGCCAAATCAGGATTTATGAAGGGAACAGCTCAGCATTGTGAAACCCCTGTGCTTCAGTATGGACTCCGAACAAACATCCTCTTTGAAGGAGAACAGCTGCTGGGAAGCGATAATTACAGAGTGGAGAAATCCACTAACTGCGGGATATTTCTTGGGTCCGAATCAGCAAATTAATATGCACTTCTTTCACCAGATCCAAGATCTGGACTGTAAAACAAAGACATGTTGGGAACCCGGTGTAAGAAAGTGTAGGGAATGCAGTTCCTCTGTGTACCAAGGTTTACTCAAGCGGGCCATTTACAGGACTGTGTTTATGGCACAGCGTTCCGCTCTCGGGTTTAATGGACTGCTTTTCCCAGAAGTCTGCCTGTTAATTGAACGGCTTTTTGAACTTGTTTTCAATCGGATCCGTTTTAAGAGCTCCGGGCGCTCGTATTAAACGTTTCACTCTAAACAATAAGGACACGGCGTGATCCGTGCGGTCTGCTGCCGGGGGCGTAGCCGGAGATGGTCTCACCCGTGCTGGGCCAGCCCGGGGCCGCTGAGCACCGCGATGACCCGTCCCCTCAGGAGCTCGTCCTGCTGCTGCAGCTCGATCACCATCACGTCACCGCCACGCCTGCAAGGGATGCATCACACACGCACGCGCTTCGCTCACAACGCGGAACATCTTGTGAAACACAGCCCTTAAACTCTCATTTACTTATTTGATTACTTATTTTTCTGGAGGCGGTCTATTCTGACCATGAAAGCACTGTGCGTAGCCAGTACAGTAAGTGTGACTGCACAGAAGCAGGCTTGGGTAACTGGGTGTGAGTTTAGACAGTCATTCAGGGTGAGATTGTGTGACTAGTTTGTACCCAGCTAACAATTTCCAACACTTGCATTTGTCCATTGTCCTCGACGTCCTCATTCAAGTTTAAAAATGAAACTTATAAATGAAAATATTTAGAACATTCCAAAAATGTCACTGATACATACCTGCCATTATATTTTTTTATCACCAAATGTAACCACTAAGCTGCAAACAGCCAGCCTGAAATATTTTTCAGAATTTGTTTGCAACACTAAAAACATCTCTTTATGTTTATTTTTCTAAGAGCACTTGAGGACAATTCTTGTCATAAGCGTAATAATCTCTAACCAAGAGAGAATCTAACCACACTGCTTTTGTGGTCTTCGGTCTCATATTAGCTGGGTACACACAGTACCTGGGGATCCACAGGGTTCCTCTGACTGGCAGCACACTGAGTGCCTGCAGGTGTGAAGGGGCGTGGCTCTGCTGTTCTGAAGGGGTGTGGCTCTGCTGGTCTGAAGGGGCGTGACTCTGCGTGGCGGGGTCCAATCCCTCGCCCGGGGAGGGGTCCTCGCAGTCCGTGGAGAAGGGCATGCTGGCCGAGCTGGCCAGCGAGCTGAGCGCCCCCGAGCTGGACCGGCCCATGTGCCCCAGCTGCTCGGACGAGACGGACGACGACGTCATGGAGCAGTAGTCCGTCAGTGAGTCCTGGTGGCAGATGATCTGCGTGCCCGATTCCTCGCTGTGGAGGACCGTCACCTCCCCGGGGGTGGGGTCCTTGGCGGGGCTGCCCTTCTCCGGAAAAGGAGGAGGGGACGGCTCCACCCCCGCCGGCCTCTGAACGGCGAAGGTGTCCCTCAGCGGGTTGGCGTCCCCGCAGCTGTAGGAGGCGCACAGCTGGTAGCTGGCAGCGTGGTACATCAGCAGGGTGTTGGTCAGGTCGTCCAGGCACCACACCGCCTCCTCCACCCAGCCGCTGCCCGAGCTGGAGGCCAGGGACGTCACGGTGGACGGGTGCAGGTAGGGGTCCAGGCGCCGGACGGCCCTCAGGGGCCGGGAGAGGCAGTCGATGACCAGGAGCCCGGGGCCGTTGCTGTACCACACCTCGGAGCCGCTGTGCGCCAGCACCATGCTCCTCACCGGGTACGGCTTCAGCCGGGGGTCGTCGTCCTCAAGCTTAAACACCGACTTGTTGAGCGTGTGGGAGCACAGGTAGGTCTCCCCGTCCAGCGGCATGTCGTTCACCAGCGTGTACACGGCCACCAGCCCGTCCGCCATGCCAACAAACACCAGAGGAAGAGTCTGAAGAGAGAACCACAGCTTACTAATCACACAACCACGGGAACATTTCATAAATTACAGAAAATTGATCCCACCCAGAATTGAAAAGGTCAATTTTGCCATTGAAATAGAATGGGTTTGTGTACAGCTGAAATTGGATCTTTGCACGGATAACTTCATAGAGACCAACCCAAAATAAGGAGAGCTGGTGCACTTAAAGTTCAGAAATACAACACCTTTAATGAAACAGTCACTGACATTTAAATGTCTCAGAAGTCTTCCTCAGACTCAAAAAAGGTGTCAGGCTCTGCTTCATTAAAAGAGTTGTATTACCGAGCTGTGAGTGTTTCCACTCGCCTTAACCCAAAGGTTAGTCCCTGTGAAGTTATCCAGGTGAGGATCCTTCTGTGTGTACCTAAGACAGTCAAACACCTAGCCCTCTTTTATTACAGTGGCTAGGCTGAATAGCATCTGGTGCTATTTGTTTAATTAAATTGAACTGAGGGTTCACTGAATATAATTTTTTTTTCTATCTGCTTACAGTAGGAACCTGACGCGCTTCTGCAAAACAGATGGCTCTGCTGGCTAAACAAGAGCTGAAATCTACTTTTGACACACCGCAAGTGAGACAAACACTATAAATAATGAAACATCAAAGTCTCCCCTCGGCCCTAAACGCATGTTTACGAAGGTGCGACCGATGGCAGAGAGAGGCCAGCCATTGGCTGAGACTGCAACGAGGAAGCCATTCAGAGCCCAGGGCCGCTGTTTGGGCAGAGGCCCACACCTGGAATCTATAATGGTCATGACAGGGACTTCAAAGGACAGAGGAAGGACAGGAGGAGGGGAGGTTATTAAGGCAACTTTCCTGTTTAACACAATAAAAGTCATTTTCCCACAGCAGTAAGCACAGCTAGCGATGTTCAACCAAAACCTAATTGCAAGGCGCTGTAACAGTATCGGGCTACGCCACGTACTTCCTGGAAAATCGGCTGCTGTTCTCACAATGCGATACCCAACTTGTCTGATATGGCGAGGTCCATAATCCCACCTCCAGGAAACGTAATGCAATCGGTGTAGTCACGGGGCATAGGAGGTTCAAATGTTCTTACTCATCCCGTAAATGCCAAACCATATGTACATGTTTCAATGCGAGCAGGAAGACCTCAGTAGCTTCACATTTTTACTGTTTCCCACAACACAGCAGTCAGCATCTGCTTGTGAGACAGACAAGTGGTGCAACCAGAATTTGTTTTCCTTCCTCATTTCCTCAAGCAACTCAGTGGTAACACCAGTACTGACGTTCGGCTACAAGTGTCCCACACAAAGCAGTTACCATTGTGTAGGATGAGGATTTAGAATGGGGTTATCTGATATCCACGTGTACCCCGCTTTGATGAACATCAGAGGGTTGGCAACACTCACATCTTTCTTGGCAGGCACAGTGAATATGCAGGAGACCACTGCCGGGCAGGACAGCTCCTTCTGGGGGTGGCTCAGAGGACACATGTCCTTCAGACTGTAGATGTATATATGCTGGTCCTATCGAAAGAGCACACTGCAATCAGCTCCTGTCATTTCGCAAATGTAGCGGGATGAGATTTCACAACGCACAAGCTTTTCTATCTTTTAAGCGATGGTAGGGTGGAGTCCGCTAGCATTCCAGGGCGTTTTATATGGCAGTGCTGATGAATCTGCCTTGTACAATATTTAGGGATTAACCATGACTGCAACACTGTGAGGACCTCTAGAGTTAACCCTGACTGTGACATTGTGAAATCTCATTTATATGTACACCCCTCCAACACTGTAAACAGACCAAAATTCTACATACAACGGCGTACTTTTTATAGTGAAAACGGTTCCAGAAGCTCACCTCAGTTGCGGTCCACAGCGAGCTTTCTACCTTCATCTGACAGCTGAGTTTGGGTCCCGGACAGGCCATTCGCCTCACTTCCACCAGGCCTTTCTCTATGTTCACCACAGAGTAATTCCTACAGAATAAATAACGTGAACATCAACACAAAGCAATAACAAACAATACATTATTCATCATGGCATTATTACTAGCCCTTATTAGTAATTAAACATTTATTTTCTCCCTTATTTTTTTACTCCTCCATTTTGGAGTGCTCAGTCATATCTGGAGGTTAATCCCATAGCTATGACTTTCTCCATCACCTTCGGCGTAGGCTGAAGCATGTACAGCTAGCTACTTTCTGTTTCCAATTTCTACACAGCCACTGCAGTGGCTGCACAGTGATTATCTGGTGCTGGCAGACAACAAGAGTCTGACAACCAATCTGCTTAGCAGATGCCCTCATTCAGGGCTGGCTTACACAGCCAACATTGTAAATGTGATCGTTCTACAGTGATATTAACAAAAGGAATAAAGGTTTAATTCCACTATCAAAGTATGACTGCAGCACCACACACAGGAGTATCTTCGGCTTGATGTAAAGCTCTATGCCGTAACCAATAAAACACATCATTACACTGCAATTCCTATCGAGAACACTGAGAACATATTATCATGGTGGGCAATACTTTTTATTTTAATAGTATTTTTTTATAGTTTTTTTATTTATAGCCCATATTAAAAACGCCATACAGTGATAAATTGAATACAACAGTAGCAGAAATGAAAACCAATGAAAATACAGTACTTTATAATGCATTAGGAGATATTCCCAAGAATTGTATTTACAGCACAGTAGATAATTTCAGGTATTTCAAAAGTTAAATGTTATGCTTCTAATCCTAAAGATTCTGATTTAGATCTCACTGCAGCCCTGACCCCCAAACAGTGAAGGATAAAACTGCACTTTTCGTGGTTTGGTTTAAGGCCAGAGAAATTGCCATCTAATGCAGAGGCAGTAGTTGGTTGAATTTGAAAGTTAGTATCATCTGCGCACAATGAAACTTTTGATACCAAACCATTTATTTTAAAACAATAATTCTTACAGGAGACACACACTCACACACACTCACGCACGCATGCACACGCACACACACACACACACACACACACTACACAGGGGCCGCATTATGAAACCCAAGCCAGAAGAGCCAGATGTTGTCTCAAGGCTGGCTCATGTGACAGTAAAGCGGGTCAGCGGACGGACGTTAGTCCAGGTGGGGCGCTGGGGTTTCGCGTTACAGCCGAGCCACCGGGCGCAGCTCTGCAGCGCGGTTCAGAGGGTGGGAGTGGCAGCTGGGACTCAGCTGCGCCTGGGCTTTTCTCATAGATTACTCAAGGAGAGGCAATACTTCTAATTACCAGCACCTGTGCCCAGAGATAAAAGCTCATTTCATAGCTCTAGGTATTATTGCCGGGCCACTTTACAGTACACAGTGGTGGCCCTGAACCAAAACAGCAATTACCCGCCCCACCTGGGAGCAAGCGTTGGAGTGTGCTCTTCTCTCTCGCCTCTTTCAAAAGTCATCCGCGCACGATCGTCACAGTTTCAACCCCCCATAAATGATATACATTCTATGCATGTATTCACACCCACTTAAGCACTTTGCCTGGTACACTCTAAAGGACTTGATTACATTTACATTTCGGTTTCTCACTGCATTAAGAGGAGTTGGGAGGAGAAAAGCAGGCCTATTGTTGGTTTAAAACCCCGCTGCCTCTGAGCGGACGGGAAAGATGAATATCAGAGAAGCTCCCGCCGGCATATTGGAAACACCCTTCTTTACCGCCGGCCGTGGTCGCGGCGGGGTGGCGTACCTGTTGTCCTTGTCCCCGTCCCAGAAGACGGCGCTGTGTCCCTGCTGCGAGGACAGGAACAGCTGGCTGTGCCTCTCGCAGGGCAGAAGGTACCGGAAGCAGGGGAAGCTGGGGTCCTGCATCTGTCGCAGCAGCGGCATGGCCAGGGGGCGCTGTCCCAGGGAAGCAGGCGTCAGAGCAGCACCTTTAAGCTCCCTTTGAACCTCAAGGAGCCGCTATGCTTAACCGGTCTTTTATATACAGAGTAGGTCAGAGTGTTAAAGAGAGCGAGGCATGGATTTCTGGGAGCTTTTTATGTCTGCCTCAACTCCTTCAAACGAAATTCCTGTAAATTATGTAAGAGAGCAGCTGTCTGCCGGAACACACTCGTATTTCAGGGAATCTCATTTCATCAAGACTTTGGCTTATATCTGGTGCTTTAAATGCATCACTTGTAAAATACAGGCCATATAAAACAGAAATTTGTTTGAATTAACAAACTGCAGTCCACAACTGTGGGTACTGAATGCATAATCTTCAAGGATTGTTATTACAGTCGCAACAGCCAAATTTCCCATGAATTTCAACTACTTCGAAGATGGGATGGAATAATAGGCATATCGTTTACAAAATATTTTGTATCTGCATGGACATGCACTTGTGGATGTGTGTGGCAATGAATACCAGTGATTCTTGGCTAATACAATTATTTCGCCAGCGGGATTAAAGTATGAACCAGTATGTTAGCAATACAAACATGCCGATATTACCAGACAAGATTGAATTGATATCAAGCTAAAGATCAAACAATCAGACAGACATTTCACAATGCACATTTTATATCCAAGCCTTCCAGAGGGCAGTAGAACAGTAGAGTTTTCCATTTCTCGAATGACGATTTTAGATTTGCGAAAGCCGCATGCTAATTTCTCACAGTAGTCAACCTGAAATCTGTGGGCTAAAGTACACCAGGGGCTGAAAGCCTAATGCAGCCATATATTAACCAACAGGGGGCGATCCTCACCCTCTCTGGTTTGGTATCCCAGCATTCAACCATCAGGCTCTGCAGAAAGTAGAACTGCACCTCCTCTGGGCTGCCCAGCACGGGCCGGATGCCCTTGGACAGCTTTTTGGAGATCTGGAGCTGGTGATGGCCCAGGACGGGCCGACGCCCGGACAGAAGCTCGTACAGGACCATGCCGTAGGAAAACATGTCTACCTGCAGGACAGAGAGCACAGCCGGGTCAGTACAATCACAGAGCAACTCTGACGACTGCCACAGGCGGCAACAGTGTGGGTGATCACTATGTACAGTAACCCAATATGTCCGACACAGGAACAGAAGCTTCTGTTCTCACCAAGCCTGAAAGTATGGAAACTTAAACACGTTTATGAGTGGACATACAGATAAAAAAAGGATATCTGTCTTTTTTCCTCCCTTGTGAATGGAGCTGAAACTGGCATTACAAACCTGTGAGTATTCACAGGCAGATTTACTGCTGCTTGGAGACGGAAAGGACCATAAATACAGTTCTTAAAAATGCACCAGCCGTGGGTTTTCAAAGTAAGTTTTAGATTACATCACTGCGTAAGTGTTTGAATCATGCAGGAAGTGTGCAGTCGCGCGTCTGGGCGGATCTGGTGAGCAAGGTTCCCCAACGTTTACCAGCAAGCACGCAGGCATGTCTCCAAACCCTTCAATGGATAATGCAGAGTTGTACATACACTATATTTAGATTACGGTGCAATTACAGCACACGGAGAACAACGAAGACGGAATAATCAATGGGCTCAGCATTACTCTTTAATCAGGGGGAAGGAGTGGATGGAGGCTGGTGCTTTACTGGAGCTCTGCTCTTCCTTTGAGCGGTTCCCCGCAGAGGCAATGTGCTGAGGAAGATTTAAACCCCTGTAAAACACACGCTGGGAGTCGCTCTCAGGGGAGGCACACAAACCCCCTTCCACGTCAGCTGGGTTTATTAAACTCGGGACATAAAAAGGCCAGGGGTATAATGAACATAGTGCTAGAGAGGGACAGAGTGGGGGAAGGAAGAAGGGAGGGAGAAAGACAGAGAGACACAGAGAGAGACGGCAGATAAAGAGAGAGAGATTGGAAGGATTCCACATACCCTTCTTATTTACACACTGGAAAGCTCAAAGACAATGAACATGCAGGGCACTGTATCTGTGCGAATACAGACCATTAGATATGAGAGTGCACTTTGAAGTATATCTCTCTAATCTCCTCTCAAAAGCCACTTAAGGCATGCCAATTCTCCAAACTGGTTTCTTTTACAAAGATGACTTGACTCTAGTATCTAATTGGAGCTTGGTGTTAATTTAGTAGCTTTTTTATTTTTATAAACAGGCCATTTGGAAATAAACAGGAAAATGTATCCCAGGAAAGGTTTGTGCACATACTGCACACAGACATTGTAAATTTGTAAATACTTTGCATGTCCATCCAAATGCTTTGAGCACCTTCTCACACAGAAAATAAAACCTGCACATAAAATGGATCCCTGGTACCTTCTCGTCATATACGATGCCCGGCTTGATTTCGGGGGCCTGGTAGCCTGGTGTGCCCTCCACGCCCAGCGCCCCCTCGTGGAACGACTGCCGGGAGATGCCGTAGTCCGAGAGCTTGATGTTGACCGGATCGTTCACCTCCAAGGACCAGACCAGGATGTTGTCGGACTTGAGGTCACAGAAGATGATGTTCTTCCTGTGCAGATAGGCCAGCCCTACTGCAATCTGATAGGCTGCCCTGAAGGTCAGCATGTGGCCCAGTGGCATGTACTGAGCCCCTGTGGACAGAAAAGCTTGTAAGGCTGTGGCATGTGTAGAAACCCCAGAGACTTGTAGACACTACACTGCACGACATACACACAAACCCAACTTAATGTTACTCAGCATTAAAATATAAAACAAGTAATGTCAGCCAAACTGATACGTATTCCCTTGAGCTCAATTTATTTTCTCATGTTCAAATACACACAACCTCTACTGAATGACGGTGTGTGTCTGCGTGCGTCTTGTTTGTGTGAAAAGAACAGTGCAGATTGTTTGGCAGTAAATAATAATGTCATACAATAGGGGGACAGAGCACAGCAAGAAAAACTGTGATTTGGAGATATGACCTGTGTGTGTGTGTGTGAGTGCGTTAAAAGAAGCAGTAAAGATTTTCCAGTCAAGCGGTAAGTGTAATATGATATAAAAGGACATAGGGGACCATATTAAAGCTGTGCTGCAGTGATGTTTATGTGTCTGTGTGAGTGTGTGTCTGTTGGATTAGAAGAAGCAGTAAAGATGTTCTAGTCATGCAGTAAGTCTGTGTAATATGATATAAAAGGACACAGGGGACCACATATGTGAAAGCTGCGATGATGTGATCTGTGGTGTGTGTGTGTGTGTAGATGTGTGTGTGTGCGCGCGTGTGTGCCCGCTATGAGCAATATAATGCGTGCAGCCTCTGATGAACGAGGCCCTACAGTGCCATTGCACACTCAAGGGTGTTAGCGTGCGCGAGCGCCGCAGCGTGTGTGTGCGAACCGCGCCGTACCCTTGGCGTGCTCCTCCAGCACCGTGTTGAGGCTGCCCAGGGGCGCCAGCTGCAGGACGAAGCAGAGCGGGTGGACGCTGATGCCCAGCAGGGCCACGATGCACGGGTGCTGCAGCGAGTGGAGCATGCTGGCCTCCTGCCGGAACTCGGAGAAGTTCCTGCTGGCGTCCATCGACTGCAAGTGCTTGACCATGGTGTCTGCACGGGGGGGGGGAAACGGCGACCACAGTGACTTCAGTTCCGCCTAATTACACGTTAGGAATGCGCAGCGGCCGGACCTCTCCTTACTGATAAATTACACGCCCTTCCCGCATGCTTTAAAATAAACCCAGCCACGTGGGATCTCAGGGGAGGACGGGTTCAATAAATTGAAGGGAAAAACCTTGCTCATGGATGGACCAATCAGTCCAGAGAGGGCTCTCCCAACTGAGGAAAAAGCACTCCGGTCTCCTACCGTGGAGCAAAAACATAATGACCGGTGAAGCTGGGCAGATTTACACTTCGAGCGGCTTTAACGACCGGGCTTTGTGAAAGGTGTTTTACCGCACTGCTCAGGGGTTCCCGCTGCAGCGGTAATCCTTCATAAGGGGCCGTGTGTTTCTGTCAGGCTGCATGAAAAGGGCATGCTGTCGCCGGGCAGAACTGGGTTGGCCTGGTGTTCCCCGTCACCGTGACCCAAGGGGTTAACGCTCGAGGCTCCTTGGTCCGTGTCACGTATATGTTCTTACGTATATCTACAGTTTGTCCACATGAGAACTGGCCTCGATAGAAAAGAGGTTGAACCCTGAGCTTCTCCTTGTAAATCTTCTCAATTTAAGAGTGGTCAGAGAGCAGAGGTCCTAGCATTAGGTCTATCTGGTGTTGCTTTAGCAGTCAATCATACTACCCCTAACATGTAGCCTTCTGGATTTGGTTATATTCTACAACTAGAGTCATACCCGAAAGAATTACCAAGCTAAACCTCACAATTGTTCCTTTACAAAAATAAAACTTGACAAAATCAACAACAGCTTGCACAGCGTATTTAAAAAATATATTTATTCATGAGTGTGTGCCGGGTGCGTGTACAAACTGAATAGTCTCGGCTTCCCGACAGACGAGCAAGGACAGTTTCTCTCCACCTCACTGCACCAGGGAATTTAATACAAAGGTAAAACATGCGTTACCGAACCAACTTTGAGAGTTCAGCGTCAGGTCAGACAAGGTTTCAGTGCCTGTCTGTTCCATGATGTCAGAAGAAAAAGTTAAATAGAAGCTTAGGTGTACAGCACTTTCCGCGCCCACCACATAAACTAACTTTGCTGCTTCCTGTCATTATTGTACAAGGACGGCACATCAGACAGCTGACATAAGGCACAGTGTTTCAGACACAACACAGCAAGTGATAGTTTAAATGGGCGCCCTGTTAGGCAGGATGGTACGCTTTCCGAATGTTAAAAAACTCAGTAATTTGCATGAAGTTTGCCACTATGCTAACACTGTGTGCGCTGTGGATTGTGTGTGGGTGGTAGCATTGCCCACAAAAACTGCTGCCTGGACAGTTACAATGGAAATACCATATTTATCTGACAGTATGCAGCATTCAATCTGAAAAGTGATCAAAAAGTGCTGCATCAGGCATTATTCCAAAGAGACCACTCATAATGCAGCATGAAAGCAGTTTATTATGTTTATCCTAAAACATAATTTTGCAGCTAGAAAAGAGGTGTTTTATAGCAGTTGAGCAGCTAAAAGAGAAAGCACTCTGTGAATATTTTTGACATTGAACAATATATAAAATGTAATTTATTTTCTAATTCTGCAAACCTTGCACTGTCGTGAAAATTGTCTGGAGGTTTTTGTCTGTGTTGCAGTTTTGAGTGGCCTTTCCACATGGCCCGTGTTTGTAATTCATCCACATCGACAAAGTGCAGATAATAAACGACAGAATAACAGCAGGAGGAAAACAGGGGACTGAGAGACTGGCTCGGGAGCTGAGTTATGGCTTTGAAGAAAGGAGAGAAGAGACAGAGAGATGCACTTAGAAAAGTGTGGCACAGTCTGGGGAATCATTAGAAGGCAGCACTGGACAGTTGTGTCCATTCTGACACAACCGGGGGCAGGGGGTGGCGGTAGCTGCTAATGGTGGACGCTGGGCTAAGAGCGGACGCTAGGCTAATTAGAAAAGGCAGTGGCAGCCTGATGAATAATGCCTGTTATAACTCTGGGAACACATCTCTGATCACTGCCAAGGTCACCAGCAGAGCAGAGATGTGACCAGGCAGGAAGTGAAGGAGGGCGGGAGGGAGGGAGGGGAGAGAGCGAGAGAACTAGAAATAGAGAACAGAGCCACACAGGGTACTGAGGGTTGTGGGTGAGCAGGCAGTGTGCGAGAGCCAGATAGATAATGAAAGTTGACAGAGGAAAGAGAGTAGGAGGGAAAGGGGGGGGGGGATAAAAAGCAAAAGAATGAAAGAGGGAATGACAGAGAGACATGGATAGGGCTAAAAGAAAGCTAGAGGGAGCAGGACAGAGAGCAGAGCTGGGAGGTGGGTGAGACAGTGGATGAGGAGACAGACAGCAGCAGCTAAGGAGGAGAGGGAGAGGGGGATGGGGAGAACGGGGGAGAAACAGACAGACAGGAAGTGTGCTTCGCTGTAAGCGCTCATTACAGTAAATGTGGGAGAGCAGCAGGGTCCCTGCAGCCCGTCTGCAGGCAGCTCATTTCAGGGTGATCGTGGGACGAGGCCGACGGCGGCTGCGGCGGGGAGCCCCCTGCCATCCACACCTCCCCCCGCCACCATTTCCTGTGATCACCCCACGACCGGGCGTTGGTAAGGACATTACATTTAGCAGATGCTCTTACACATCTTTTTGCATAGCGTTTACATTGCATCCATTTATACAGCAAGATATATACTGATGCAATGCAGGTTAAGTGCCTTTGCAATGGCAGTGTCCTGAGAATCGAACCTGTGACCTTTTGGTTACAGGACTAGCTCCTTGCCCATTATACCACGCTGCCACCCCCAGGACCCGCCGCCACGGTCAGCACGCGTAACGGCAACGTACCTGTGCCGCGGTCCAGCGACTTCTGCCGGCACTTCTTGAAGTGGAAGCGTTTGACGGCCACGGGAAGCCCCCTGTACCGGGCCCTGTAGATGATGGTGCCGCTGCCCCCCTGGCCCAGGACGTCCTGCTCCTCCTCGCTGCACTCCAGCTGGCCCTTCTCCAGGAACAGGCTGGAACGACGGACACCGCGGTCACACACCTCACCTGTCACACACACACACCCCCGTCCCCGTCCCCCGCTGCAAACAAGCCGCTCTTTCATCCTCCGACCGGCCCCGTGTGTGTGTGTCTGAGCTTTCAGGGATTACGGTCATCATCCGTTATCGTTTCTCTCCTGGGAGCCGCGCCGCCTGCTCCCTTTGATATGGGCTTTCAGACGGACAGGGAAAATAATCACGCTGCTCCGAGGAGCGCCTTAAGCTAGCGTGCTGCTGGACAAAAAAGAAATGGTGTCCTGCCAAAAAAACCAGCTTCATATAGCGTTCCGCTTAACGCTGCAACTCTGACCTTCCTTTCTCATCGGTACCATATGTATGCATTACCCAAAGGAAACACATTTTCATCTGGGGGCAGCATAAAGCCAACAAATGGATTAAAATCTTCCTTTGATGGACCACCATAAATATCGTATATATGGCAGGGCATGCATTTACTTTGTAATCTCAAGGCTGCAGTTGTGGCTTTCACAATGCAGGAAATGAATATTTAGCGAAGGTTTCCTCGTTCCTTGGAATTACAGAATGTTAGTGCGGTTGCGTAAATATTTAGTGCAATTGTTGATCCTTCGCTGGAAATACGAAACCACCCTGCGACATTTTGTCATAATCCTCTTGTATAAGTGTAGCTGTCAAAATAAGACAAATCGGTGATGAGGGTTGAATGCACAGCACACATTTCCCTCCAGAATTACATTAAAGATCTTATAGGCCATCTAGTTCTGTGCATTGAAAATGTTTATCCTGGATGCATTTCACATTTATTTAAGTTTTGCTTTACTGCCTCGCATAAGATCATAGGAATAATATACTTTCCCATATGAGCTTGATCAGTTAAATCAAGAACAGAATTCCTTGGCAAAACCGCTTCTTCAACAAAGTGGATGAGGAAAGTTGAGTATATGATTAGCCCTGTAAAAACATTCCATTGGAAGTATGCATAAATCCGCTTGACATGTAGCATGTGTGTACACATGAGCAGTACATGGGCAAGTAGCCCATAAAACATTGCAGATTATACACTACTTTGGAAAGGATAATGTAGGGGATATAAATTCTTAAATCTTACACATTGCACTGTGAATGTCTCCAGATATTTTGAAAGAAATTTTATGAGAATACGACCAGATGTGGTGCTGGTAAGCTGCTGGTAGTGTAGAAGTGAACTGGGAGGCTAGCATGTGCAAGAGTGAGAGGATACTGTGCTGGGAAGTGTGAAAGGGTGTCACTGTGGAGGGGTGAGAGGGTGTGAGTGTGACAGGGTGAGAGGCAGTCCGTGTGAAAGGGTGAGAGGGAGTCTGTGTGAAAGGGTGAGAGGGTGCAAGCGTGAAAGGGTGAGAGGAAGTGAGTGTGAAATTATGAGAGGGAGTCCGTGTGAAAGGGTGAGAGGGTGTGAGTGTGAAAGGGTGAGAGGGTGTGAGTGTGAAAGGGTGAGAGGATGTGAGTGTGAAATGATGAGAGGGATTCAGTGTGAAAGGGTGTGAGGGTGTGAGTGTGAAAGGATGAGAGGGTGTGAGTGTGAAAGGGTGAGAGGGTGTGAGTGTGAAAGGGTGAGAGGGTGTGAGTGTGAAAGGGTGAGAGGGTGAGTGATTACCGTGCTGGGAAGTCGGTCATGAAGATCTCAGGAACCAGCTCCTGCAGGGGCACGGGCCGCTCGGGGTGGTTGGGACAGATCACATGGTCTTTCTCCACCGCGGTCATCACGCAGTGCTCCATGTTGAAGTAGTGCACAGGGCTGGGGCTGGGGCTGGGGCTGGGGCTGGGGTCCGCAGGCAGATCCTCACCCTTCTGCTCGGCCGTGGCGGCGCAGTCGGGGCAGGGGGCGTACTGCTCTATGAGCAGCGTACCGTCGCTCTCACTGGCCGTCAGGGCTGCACAGAAACAGCATCGGCACCTTGTTCACTGCAGACCTCACAGACAAATCTAAAGACTGTGTAACTCCTTAGACTTACTGGTCTCCAAAAAGATATGAGAATAGTGAGATTGAGCTGATTTCATTTTTCACAGAAACTCACGAGCAGCCACTAGAGCTTCAGGCTCCGCGGCCTGATTAATGAGACAATGCGTCTGGGTGAATGCTGGCAAGCGAACACGCTCGCTTCCCGTTGGCGTAGCTCTGCTGTGACTCAGCCTTATTGGAGTTTTTCACGGTCGCGCGCTCACATGAGTACGGCGGCGGTGTTTGGGCGCACCTGTCGCGCGCGCGTGTGTGTGTGTGTGTGTGTAATGGGCCGGGCCCGGAGTGCGGCCGGCTCCCCGACAGCGCCGTGAAATTGTGAGGCAAAACAAACCCGGGGTGTGTGATCGTTCCCTCCCTCCGGTGTCTAAATGAGGCGGAGCGAATGCCGGCGGGCGGGCGGGCGGGGTGGGGCGGGGGGAGGGGTGTGGTGGTGCAGGGGGTGGGGGGAAATAATGGCGGAGATAATGAGCCGCGACTCTCACAGGGAAACCACTGCTCTATCAGGGAGTTGACGTGATCGGTGATGAAGGCCATGGCGGAGAAGTCTCGCGTCTCCGACTGGCAGATGATCTTGATGCCCCCGCTCTTCTTCCTCTTCCAGTTGACGTCAGAGGACTCCACGCTGCGGGAGAGAAAGAGAGAGAGTGAGAGAGAGGGAGAGAGGAAGCGGGGCAGGGGTCACCAAGTGGCACTAATCTCCCCGGCAACCAGCGCTGGCTTCACAGGCCTGCGGAGTTCATACGCATTACCCCCGTGCCCGTATTTACGCCTGGGCAAATTGTCCTGATGTTAAACAAAATCATCCGCAATTCCGGCTTCAGTCGACTGCTTGATGCAGAACAGAAGTGGCTGCTGCAGTCTACACATCAGCACATTGCTCTTCCACTGTCAAATTACGCATGTCTTGCCCCTTTAACTTCCTTCTTCTACATATTCATTGGCTGTTTTTTTGTCCAAATGATGATGTGCTAATAAACAAAATCACGGAGCAGTTGATGAAGCAGGCCACTATTCACCAAAGACTAATAAATGCTTAATTGCACTCAGTAACACTCAGTTAGGTGCTTTTGTCTACCATAGAGAGTCTGGGGAACATACATGCTCTAAAATATCAGAGCATCACAAGTCTCACAACATTTTAAACATGTTTAAAACATTTTAAAAACATTTTAACAACATGATTGGGTTTTTTGCAGTTTCCCTACTGGATCTATCGTCTGACTTCGGCCATAATATTACAGACGTGTACTGAAGATTCATTTTTGGGCAAATTAATGGGTTTCTATCTTAGCGTGGCCCGGGGTGACAGCAGCCCAGGTTTTACCTTAAGAACCCCCCGTCGAACGTGACCAGCAGCCCCTCCTTCCAGTAGATGGTCTGGCTGCGTCTGACGCGGAACGTGCTGCACCTGCTCCTCTGCTGGTTGCCGGCGAAGCTGTAAATGACCGTGTTGCGGTTCCTCAGGCTCCTGGCGTTTTTTCCTTTCTCGAAAGTCTGAAACCAGAAGAGAAAAAAAATCTAACTGTCTTAATCCCCTTAATATCCTTGTTCACCATTAGCTCTGAACAAGCAATAAAAAAAATATTTAAAAATCACTCCCAGGAAAAAAAGGGCCAGTGTTTGCTTTGCGCTCTCCTTGCTGGTCTCTCCCACAAGTCTGTGGTCTGGATTTCATTGAAATTCGTCTTTAAATTTGACTCATACAAATACGTACTTTTGCAAAGTTAAGCAATCGCCAAAATTAACTCTCCAAACTGTGCTTGCAAGGGAAGAAAATAAATGGCAATGAAATACATTTTCTTGCGAAATCAAAGCTACGGACAGAAGCTGACTAATTCCAGGCCGGTATGTTGCTCAGTACCTGGAGATCCATCTCGGTCAGGCTTATCAACATCCTGGCAATGAAGCGCTCCCAGAATCCCGCTGGGACGAAGCTCATCTTGAAGAGGCGCTGGATAGTGTTAGCGGTCTGTTGGCGGAAGCCGTAGATGTCCATGGCTGGCTTAGGGGGCAGGAGGTGAGGGAGCAGGTAACTGGGGACGTACAGAGAGGAAGGGACCGTGAACAGCTGACTTCACCTTGTGAGAGCTGGATGGATCCATTGAGTAGTACAGCACATAGCAAATGATGGAATAGTCAGGGTGGGGCCAATATGCACATCTGCTTTCCAAAAATGCTTAAAACGCTACATTTTCCCCATTAAAATAGAACACACTGGGGATAAAGTAGAAAGAAGCAAGGATCAAAATAGATGGGAGAAAAGAGGGTTTTACTGTACTGTAAAATATATTACCCCTGACTAACTGTAGACACACAGAATATGCATGGATGAGCTTCTCAGAGCAGGTAATAGAAGCAGAGATCCATGGGGTGTTGAAGACAAGGCTTGACCCAGTGCTACATGCTCTCTAGACAGAAGGCAAAGTGAGAAACCTAAATGGGCTGCCAGGCTAGACGTCCAGTAATCTAACGTTCTCAAGTTTTTAGGGTATACAGTACAGAACTGCATGCCTCAGATCCATTTAGCTTTCTAGGGATCACCTTAATTTGACTTAAGTGGTCAGAAAGCCATGCTTTAAAACTGGCAGCATGTTTTTCTTCCAGGTTGCATTATGTTGCTCAGGCATATAGTACATTAGACAATGGGCAGCTTTGAGCACAGTGGCATGAATACTCAAGACACCACTACAACGATCACCCAGAAGCACAAACTAAAGAATGCCTAAGCCGTATTATACCTTTTAGATATTTTTCACTTTTCTATGCCTCAACTTCAAACTTTAGAAAAAAACATTCAAATGTCAGCACAAAAATAGCATAAAGGAATGTTCTGCATAGGAATGATTTTTTGACGGTGCCTGCTCAGAGCATGACATACATTATTCACACGTGTTATTACAGTACTTTGACGTAACATTGTCTAGCTTTTTCCATTTCCTTTGTGAAGGCTGGAAGTTCCTTTACAGTGAAACATTCTGAATGCTGTGATCCCTGGAGCTGCTGAAAGATTTACAGGTCGCATAAAGCAGAAGGCATGCACCGCAGCGCACGGAGACCAGAACGCGGGCCCCACCTGTCGCTGGCCACGGGCAGGGCGATCTCAAACTTGGCCAGGAACTGGAAGTACTGCTCCTCGGTCTGCTGGGTGAAGCCGGTCCCCACCAGCAGCATGCGCAGGTCCTCGGCCCGGATGACGCCGTTGCGCGCCACCGAGCGCGAGCTCTTGATGTGGACGATGCGCTCCAGACATTCCGAGAGCCACACCGGGTCCAGGAAGTACAGCTTGCACAGGCCGTGGCTGGTGTCCGGGAAGTGCAACAAGGTGCCCGTCTCAATCAGGAAGCTGATGGCTGCGGGGAAGCCATCGCGGTCAATTGAATAGGTGCTCTGATGCAAATGGAATTTCACCTTTGACTACTTGGTAAACATTACTTAAATACACATACGCCTTATTTATGCTAAGGGTTCTCTGAAAATAAGTATTCTCAAGTAAAAAAACTAATGTAGATGTACATCATTATATATAGTGTCCAGCTGGATGTACGACAGGTACAAATACACAAGTATATGGCCCTGGGCAGGCAGATTTATGGTATGTCAAGCATGGTTGGTCCTGAATGTTATTTTCTGGTGTAAGCAAACTTTGATGTCTCCGAAGGTCAGACACAGCCAAAGGCGGAGTTTATTGTGAAGTAAACTGCAGCGAGGTACCGGACTGCGGGTCCTCGTATTCCTTGATGTCACTGCCGGGGTCCTGGTGGATGACCTGCTCCAGCTGGAGGTCGGTCAGGTACTGCACCTCGTCGTCGGCTTCCCTCCGCTCGCGCTCCGCCATCACCGCGTCCTGCAGGACCAGGTAGCTTTTAGGGATCTGCAAGGAAAGGCAGGGGGGAGTGAGGGACACGGGCCAGACTCCATGAGCGTTGAGCGTTCTGTCCGTGGGGCACGATGTCGGGGACACCCACCAGCCTCCCAACCACTTTCTGGCAACTGGAGGAGCCGTTGGTGTCCTTCATGTAGCAGGACACCTGGTAAATGAGCCTCCTCAGTCCGTCCAGGCCCTCCAGAGTCTTACACGACACTTCGCTGGGAAACACATTAGGGATATGCATTAAACCACTAGCCTATGCATCATCCTACTGTTGGGTGAATCATTGTTATACTGAATAAGTTCCCAGTGAGCAACAGCCCAAATCTAGACAGAATCTAGATGTCTAGAGGGATGTAAATCTAGGTTGAGAGATGTTTTTTACATAAACGGACATGGTTAGCTCAGGTTCCCTCCCTCTCTCTCCAATTTAGCTCAGGCTTTACCCGATTATAGCCTGGCAATGTCCTGGTTGGCTAGAAAGCTTTCACTTTTCAAACAAGTGTAGTCGAGATTTCACCAAACGTCTAGATGGTACGTAGCTAAATTAGAGCTAACCTGAACTAACATAGACCGTTAATGTCAAAACATCCCTCAACCTACATTTCCACCCCTGTAGACATCTAGATTATGTCTACATTCGGGCTTGTGCTCACTGGGTTAGCTGCACTAAATTGTTTTACAGTTTATAATGCTATAATGAGCTGCTTAAAGGCACTTGTGAGTAAAGACTGAAATCTGAAAATTGACTACCTAATAACTTGCTGTGGGAAAACCTAGCCGATGTCTTATTTAAGCCAGGGAAAGCTCCAGTAACAGAGTTCTCATAGTAAGGAATAAGGGTACTGACTGCAGGTGCTTCCAAGTGATGTCCGGATAGCCGCTGGCCCTGGCGCCGGAGGGAGACCGGCAGAGCGCCAGGATGTAGGCACGGAGAGTGGCGATCCTCTCGGTCCGGAACTTGGTGTCGATGAGGTCTAGGTGCGTGCCGATCACCACCACGGCGGAGTTAGGGGCTCGGGCCTGGTGGGTAGACCAGATCGTACCCAAAAAAAGATTCATTAAACAGGCTCCATTATATACTCCCTGGAGGACTCAGAGCATTCTTATTAATTTCCTGTGGAACGGGCAACCTGCCCAAAGTAAACAATAGAAGAAGAAAAAAAAGCACTGCAGCTGCTCACAGCCCTTAAATCACAGGTCTCATTCACACAGTAAGACTCCTGGAAGCCCTTCCATTTAACTGTGTTCACTATCATACAGGAACAGCCTGCAAACCCATACAGTACTAACATCAGGAGTTACGCTGATATATTTCCTAATTTGCAAAATCATCATGATTTATAATGGAATAATTACAGCAAAATTAAACGCATCAAAATTATTCATTGGAATCATTTACATGCAACATGTGTAGATGCTGATTACACATGTTACATGTAAATGTGCATTATATTATTATATACAGCACATTAACTTGAATTTATTAATATGATTTTCCAGTGCGTTGCACTTGAGCAGAAGACAAGTGCAAGTAAAGTGTGGTGTTAATGGTAGAGACGGTGTGGTGTTAATGGTAGAGATGGAGTGGTGTTAATGGTAGAGATGGTGTGGTGTTAATGGTAGAGGAGGTGTAGTGTTAACAGTAGAGGTGAGGGCCTCCAGCCCAAACCCACAATGAGCTTCTATGTCCCGGGGTGAGAGAGGACATGGCGACTGACCCCGGGGCCGCGGCTGGCCGCCGCGTCGGGAGCGGCGGGATGACGAAGAGCAGAGCGTTAATAAAGAGACAAACGGGTTGGGAGAGAGCGGCGGCGGGTGCCCCTCCCTTACCTCAATGTTTAATAACCAGGACTGCAGGTTAGCCACGGCCTCCTCGCCCAGGGCCAGGTTCCATATGACTACATACACCGCCTTGTCCGTGAAGAAACACTGATTGACTGTAGACATGCTGGCAGGGCCCCCGATGTCCCACAAATTGAACTCCACTGAATCCACCTATTCACACACAGATAAGAACAAACCGCTGTGTAGTCCGCAAAAGAAGGGCCTCACGGACACCCCTGGCTAATTATAACCTGGCAGCTCCATTCGCTGTTTTATTTAGAGCCACCTTGCATTATTTCAGCGGTAAACTAGCCCAGTTAATGCATTTTACCTCAGAGGAACTTAATTAACAAAGCACTGAACATTTTAAAGGAAAAAATCAGTAAATGTTCATCTTTACGGTATAACATGGGACTGCTTTTGGATTAAAATATTCTAAACTATTTGCTGAAGTGTGTGAAGTAGCAACAGAAAACCCTGGTGAAACAACACAAGAGGATTTCTGCCATGCAAAAAAATTAAGGCTGGATTACTAACACTCCTAAATGAAGTGAGAATACCATAAATCACAGGAAGGCTGGGATCGTTAAACAGCCTTTGCAATGCTAAAGTAGTCCCCCGAGGATACTGCAAGTAAAACTCTCCCTCTCCTTTCTCCTCTGCCTCGAGACGGACAGGAAGCTGACTCAGGCCTTTCTGGGAAATGAAATCAGTCCACTTGAGGAGGGTCTGGAGTCCCAGACAGAAATTCCTCGCTCAGACATCTTGCTCAGAATCTCACAGTCAAAACGTTATTAATTCTCCCCTTCTGTGGTCAAGCCGAATGCATTCACGACCAAATAAGGATACTATACTGGTTTTCGAAAATTCCATTACAGAAACTGTAATGGAGAAAACGTTGGCCCAGACCCTTAATGGTCAATGCTGAGCCTGTGCCTGCAGCCATAACCTGGTTTTTAGGCTTGAATGTCAGTTTGGGTAACATTTACCAGCATCTACATCACTATGGAAACCAAGAAGGGAAAGTTCTGCTCCACTAAAAACGGGTGAGATTCTGTCCTGGATTCATAACTGGGAGGGAGTGGGAAGGATGGCGGTGGGAGTCTCACATTGGTTTTGACTCCGCTGGGCCTCTCCAGAGTCCAGGCTGAGGTCCGGATGCTGGAGTCCAGGGGGAGGAACTGGCCTACTCGGCCCGTCTGCAGGGCCTCCAGGAGGGTGGTCTTGCCCTGTCGGGGCGGTCCCACCACGATCATCTTCAGCAATTTGCAGGGCTCCGCTTTCCTCAAATGGGCCCTCAGATAGCCCAGCACAGCCGCGGGTCCTGGGGAGAGGGGCCAGGGAGACAGCTGCACTGGAGGGGTGTGGTCTCACAGAACAATGTAGCATAGCTACAACGAGCCAGTAATCTCCACAGCAAAACACAATGATTGGCTCATATCGGCTAGTCATGGATAACATGTGGCAACCCCTCCCATTTTTGGGTTCAAGAAAGCGGACACTGCCATCACTAGTTTACACTGCACTAAAGAGTTCCCAGTACTGACAGGACTTCAAGCTAAAGTGCCCAAATCATTGCATTTGAGAGATCTCTGATCAGTTTCCAGTTTGAATTCTATCCAGTGTGTTTTTTAAAAAAAAAATTTATATTGTTCAGGCTTTTTGTCAACAATCCCACCATTTTAAGGCTGCTGCCAGGTTTAAAATAGCGTTGGTGCTATTGGTAAGGTCACAACTGCGACACCTTTGCATGGTACTACACCCAATACATGAAATAAAATAGTGCAAGGTATTCTGGGATTTGTAATTCAAATGGTCTCGAGGCCTGCCTATTGTTTTTGAGAATGTGATTGTCCCACGGACAGGCTGGCGGTCACACTCAATGGCAGACGCTTGATCAAACACCCTGCCTTCCCATTTGTGTTGCCACAGCACAATGCTGAGGAGACCAGTGTCTGCGTGTGCCGCCTTTGCCTGTGACAGAAGCAGCAGGATGAAGAAGCGATAAGGATGTCAATTTCCATTCATTCCCAAAGGCTGGGGAATTACACTGTCAGCAGTGCGATCCTATCAGGGGGAGGCCAGGGAATTTGGTTAAAGACATTTGGCTATGGTGGGAGCGCACTGCTCTGTCTTGTGACTCTAATGCATGACGTATAGGACAGGGGCTGTAATTAACAGTCATGACACAGATCTTGCGGTTTGTTGCAAATAATAACATTTCTTATCTCATAAACCAGAAAAACATTTTTTCCCGTTGACGACAAGTAATGGCGATTGGCAACGGTTTTTGGAAGGCTGAGCAGGCTGACATTTTCTATAATCGTTAATCTGCCCCAGACTAAATATTAAAACAAACTGAAATTTAAGGGAAGCCCTTCTCACGTCCCGGGGCTGACGTGAGAAGGACAGAACAGGGCTGACTCCGCTCACAGGCACGCAGGGTGACCCTGCAGCGCTCACCGCCCTACCTTCCTTTTTGACCTCGGGCGGGATATTGCTGATGTTAAGGTCTTCGATGTCGAGTTGCCAGAGATTAGACAGCTGTCCCAGCTCAGACGGCAGCTCTCGGATTCCCGGATTACTGTGCGGAACATGACACAAGGGCCTCAGCGTTCTGGAGCCGTATCCGCTAAGTAGCACCAGCTACAGTCACGCTCGTCCAAGACGTAGCATGTGCCAACACAGCCCTGATCAGTGAATTATATCTCCCGCCTTTTAGCCTAGGGAGGTATCAGTCTGTATTTCAATAAGGCAATCCATGATTAAACCAATCACATTCAGCAGTATCCAAGGTAGTGTAACACCAGTTCAAATTGGGCTGATCTACATCTCCCAAGAAACCTTCACACCAGGGCAGGAGAGGGACTTACTTGGAAAGGTAGAGCTCAGAGAGGTTCCTTAGACTGCACACAGACTGCGGCACTGACTCCAGCTGGTTGTCGTTCAAGAAAAGCACTTCCAGCGAATCCCGCAGTATTGTGGAAAATTCGATGGTAGATGCTACAATGAGATCACACACAGACACACACAAAGACACACACGCGCACACAAACAAACACACACACACACACACACATTCGTACAATGGGAATATTGGAAGGCCAGTGAGTTTATATGTAAAAGATGAGGACCACACACAGCACGGTTTGCTGGATATTCCAGTGTCAAAAATGATTTGGTAAGATCTTAGTTGCAACAGTGCATCAGATCAAGAATTCTCGGTTTACTGATCAGCCTATCTAAAAATGTTTTTGGTTTTGTGACATTTGACATATGCTTTGATATTATTATTAATGTTATATAAATGAAATGTATTATTATCTATTTATTTATTTATCTATTTATTATTCTCTGCAAGTGTCTGTGAAAATGACATGATATATTAAGATGTATTTGACTCATATTCCAGTGACAAGACCAATCCCCAGTGAGCAGCACCACTCTATCATGTACCTGGGTCTGGATCTCTCCTGTGCCAGGTGGTGAAGAATGCCAGTTTCTTGGTTTTTGGGGCTTCCACGTTCCTGAAGGAAGTAACATTTATTTTGAATAGTTTATATTGCATAAACTTTGTTAGTATAAAAAAAACAGCTATTTGAAACCTTATGAGTGAAAACAGATGACTGTCGCCCCATAAAGTAGAGCTATTGACTGCAATAAGAAAAGACAGAAATCTTTCAGACAGTAGCACAAACCAAGCCAACTGCCCAGAGGAGAAGCCCGAGTCCAAGATATAATAGTAATGAGTGGAACAATGATGTGCTGTCAATCGCTGACTTGCATGAACCAATCAAAAGGCTTTGCTTTTAATAGTAAAAATATCCGCATTGTTTCAGATCACTGAGTCGCTAATAACACACTGTAGCATTATAAAAAGATGCCCAACACACTTAGAACCAGCTAAATAAAAGAGGACTAAATAGGTGCTCAACAGCCAGGAGAACTGAACTGTAGAGAAGGACTCTTTACCCGGACAACTTCACAGGGCCTAGCCTGAAATAAGAAACACTGGAGTACACACAGCTCAGCGCAAGACACTGTTTAACAAACAGGGAAGACTGATGTTTCAACATCTACAGCGTCTCCCTCAGACTCCAAAAGCAAACACAAGAACAAAAAAGACGTAGTAGCACTCTACATTTTGGAGTTTATGTAACACTCCGATCACTGAGTGTAAGATTTATACTCACTTCCCCAGCTGGTTTCTGGAAAGGTCCAGCATTTTCAGCTGAGAGCATTTCCACTTTGCAGGCAAAGGTAGAGCAGAAAGCTGGTTCCCACAGAGCTTCAGTGAAACCAGGCCCTGTGAGAAACAGTGTTACAGCAATGGGCCACAATCACTTTCAGGACCTACTCTTCATTCTTCATAAGATAATGACTTCCTCACTGTGTTTCATAAAATTTACTCTCAATGTGAAATTATTTTTGTCTAATAGGCTGATGAGTCAAACTACAAATTAACCAGAATGTTTAAATTGTTCAGTTCTAAACACTGGGAAATTAAAATGAGCACTCCATAAGTAAATTAAACATTCCACATTCTCACCGCTCCCTTCACAAAGACATGCTGCCCAGCCCTGTTCTTTATTAATATTACTCGATTAAGACAGCATCATTAAACCAATGCAAACAAGCCCAAGTATGCATTTAAAGTGAGGAGCACATTACTCATCAACACTGAGCATGGCACAGTAATCACTAAGATAACACTGCCACCTTGTGTGAAGTTAAGTGAAGTGAAGGATCAAATTTTTGCCAATTCAGTCATCCATTAAAAACAAATAAATCCACTCTTCATGATTTGTTTAGTCACCTCAAGCTCAAAAATGTGGTCAGGCAGCTCCTTGAGTGCATTCTCTGAGAAATCCACCTCCTTCAGCGGAGTCTTCCAGAAGATGGAAATCGTGTCGGGAACGCTTCTGATCTCATTAGAAGCTGCTCTGCAATGCTTCTACAGGGGTACAAACACAGACTAATATCATTTACCCTGAAAATAAATTAGATTCCACTGGGACTGGAACATTAAGTTTTCAGGGAAGTTACATTTCTCAATATATATATATTTTTGTTGTTGTTCATCAGGCCACACCAGGTGAAATACACATTTTTTACATCACGCATTCATAATTCTTGATATTAAATGAAATCAGATTCTCCTGTAACAGCAGTGCACAAACACAGGAATCGAGCAAAAACCCGGTTACAATACAATCCCTTAGCACTCTGGGACTTCCCAATATCCCATAACTGCAGAAATCTTCACCGGAGAAAGAGAACACATTCTGTCTCAGCACATAAATCAGCATCATGCACCATCATCATGCATGCACAGACGATCCCCAGGTCCTGCAGTGACATAAGCGTACCAGGGGGCAGGCCCAGGGGTCAGGGAACTCGGTCAGCTTGTTCCTGTTCACGTTCAGGCACACCAGGGACTTAAAGCAGTGGAGCACAGAGGAGGGGAGGGCCGACAGGAGGTTGTCTGAGACGTCCAGCTCCTCCAGTTTACGGAGGCCAATCCAGTTGGTCCCTGGGAAAGGAAGAGTATAACCACCACCATGAAAATAAAAAATAAAGTCATAAAAATAGACAAACCGAGAACATATTTTTTCAGTTGCACTGAACTGAATCAAATATGGATATGGACCTTTTTTCACAGTAGGAAAAATTTCCTAAACTCTGAGAATGCTGTCACTACATCACAGCAGAATGGGTCATAGCAGTATCCAACATTTAAAAATGAGATTTTTAAAGGATGTGTGAAGTATGTTCATTCAAAAAAATCAGAAGTGTTCAAGGAAAGATATTATACAGTGGCTGTGATTTCGCTGCTTCACTGCCACATTTGTATATGCCAAATCTGAATGAGCCTGTAATTACCGTAGAGGCCAGTTTCCAAAATATTTTTTATTTTTAAATCCAAGAGAAAATAGTTTCTAGGCAACTAACCACAGTCCTAAGTTGAACACAGTTTCTGAACTGAATTTCCACCAAAATAATTGCACAGACAGATTTTTTATGAGTCACAAACAACCTTATTCTAAATACAGACTCAAATAAATAATAAATTCCCATTTTATTAGCTCAGTGTTGCCACTGACCAATCTATTTAGACTGAGAAACTCAGATCTCACATTACACATGAAGGACTCACTATAATGGAGTGGCAGTGTGGTATAAAGATTAGAGAACTGGGCTTAAAGCCTTAAGGGTTGTGGTTTTAATTCCCAGTCATGGTGCTACTGTTGTACACTTAACATTGATGTACCTCTAACTGTACTTAAACTCAATTGCTTCAGTAAAAATATCTGACTGAATAAAGGGATTCTATACAAAAAAATGTAATCCGTCCCTCTGGATAAGAGCTTTTGCTAAATAATAATGTTTCTTAGCATTTAAGCAGTTTTTTTCTTCCCACCTCATACAGAAAATTATCTGTTAAAATTGGTGTTTGTCCGCTGTAGTGCCCTCCAGTGGATTTCCTCTGGCATCAATTTTACAGCCAATTTTGTTTCCTGTTTACATGCTGCAATCTCTTATACTTTCACTGCCACTGTGTGACAATTTAAAATCTGAGAGGTGAGTCATTATGATTCAAATGTAAACTTTCAGACATACAAATGAAACATCACAGACCTGTTATTATCAGCTAAGAAACACAGTCAAGATAAAATAATATAAAAGCTGACGAATCTTATACAATAAAATCTTTCAAAAACTGATGGAAATGGTGATTCATACTTTTATCTCATCGAGCCTACTACTGCCATGCCCATTTCTCTTTGTCTAAATGCACAAGCTCTGTCCCGTCTTCAGCTGATTTAAAAGCTGAGCTGCCAGAGTTTCAACAATCATGAATGCAAGTGCCCATATCATCCCAGTTACAGCATTCCTCCCCTGGCTTCCAGAGGAATCCAGAGCTCGTTCAGTTCAGAATTCTTTCACTGACATACAGGCCATTAAACAGCGCGGGCCCTGAATATATTTCGGAGTTTCTGACCTCATATGCCCCCAGCAGAAGGCTCAGAGCCTCTGCTCAATGCCCACTGTGTGCCCCGAACGCCAGACTGAATGCAACAGGGTGAATTTGCATACCGAATGCTCTGCCTGAGCACGTCAGGGCTGCACAGACCGTCTCCAAATTAAAGCCACGTCTTCTAATTTTATGTTTCCTTATATGACAACTTATTTTTTTAATTATCTGCATTGTTCACCAAATTAACATTTTTTCCTCCCTCTTTTTGTATTTTTTGCTTTATTTAGACAGACAGAAAGCAGATAGATACCAGACAGAGACAGTATCACAGCTCAGCAGGTGTCACAGTAGGGGATTGACCCTCACCTGTGATCCCCTGTCTTTTGTGTATTATGTCTATTGCTTTATTATGATTTAATGTATGATTGCAAAGCATCTAAAACCAGTAGCCTGAAAGTGCCCTACAAATATTATTATTACAGTACAACACCAGAA
Organism: Anguilla rostrata; assembly: GCF_018555375.3. Lineage (NCBI taxonomy): Eukaryota > Metazoa > Chordata > Actinopteri > Anguilliformes > Anguillidae > Anguilla > Anguilla rostrata. Next base: position 46,692,999 of record NC_057937.1, on the reverse strand, counting down.
TTAAAGGAAGTTATCCCAACATCCACAGACAAAATCAGTAATCCCACTCTATTAAATAAAAATCATTGTACCTTGTACTAAATCTCCTTATAGAAAACAATGGCATCCATAGTCTTGGCTACAATAAAACTTTCAGTGAATACATGTTCTTTTCAGCAGATCTGTTTTGCCTATGCAACTCTCTCAATATGTGCTGTATCAGTATTGAGACTGAGGGGGATCCTTGTACAACACAAGCTTCTATTGGGAACTTCAAATCTGTTTTTGGATTCTGTCATTGACTGTTCATTGACGTTGCAAGAAAGTATACCGTTTGGGATGTCGAACAGTGCTTTGAGCTGGTTCTTGGCTGCAGTAAGCTTCTTAATACGGGTCAGGTGCAGCAGGCCAGAGGGAAGGCAGGCCAGCTCGTTCTGAGAGAGGTTAACTTCACGCAACCTTCAGGAGGGACACAAAGACATCAGGTTACACACAGGGAGGATTACAGAGCTCTCCACCGATTAATAAGGGCATAAACTGGTAATGCATGCGGCGGCTGACAAATCCATGATTGAGGCATCATTGAGCACCCAGATATTATGAATCAAGTATTGCTATGAGCCGTTTAGGACAAAGGGTTCATTCTGCAGTTAACTTGCCTCACCTGGTTTCTTTGATCTTTGGACTAGATCAGGGGTTTTCAAACCTCACCCAGGCTCAATGGCATCCAGGGGACTGCCATCATAAATTAAAAAGGTTTCACATTTTCAAATTTTTCCCAAAATCTATATATAGCCAGCAGATATAAAGTCTGGCCAAGTACCCTCTGCAGTATCTTCAAGGACCCTCAGGGGTCCAGAGACCCCCTGTTGAAAACCCAGGGTCTAGACTAATTAGACTAAAACCCAGAGTTTTCCACCTTTGTACTTAGCTCTGAATAAGAGTGTCTGCTGAGTGACTGTAATGTAATGGTCTGAAATGCTTGCTGATTTTAAGCTGAAAACAAAAAGCAGTAGACCCTGTGTCTGTACAGAGCCAGAGCAGAGGATCCCTACAGTTTGAAAAAGAGCACAGCGCCGTAACTCACTGGGTGCAGATGATCTCCTGGGAAGAGCGGGCAGTGGGCAGCTCTTTCAGCTGGTTGTTGGAGAAGTCCAGCCTGTGGAGGTTGATGAGGCCCCAGGGGACCACCGAAGGGAGGGCCGAAAGGCCGTTGGAAGACAGGTCCAGGTGCGTGATGCGGGATGAGAGGTCGATGAACCAGTCCAGCTCCAGCCATGGTAGCTTCAGCCCTGACCAGCGCACAAAGAGAGCCTGCAGACAGCCAGAGCCAGAGTCAAACCTGTGCTGCGCGGACCACCATCACGTGTAGCACTGTATGCTTCATCATTGCTACCAACTAGGAAGGACTGTTGTTAGTTTTGCTTGAAGACATTTTCCCCTCGTGTTTGATGCTATGAGAAAGCACCATAGAAAAATCCAAACTCCAAAGCTGAAAAAAACACACTGCCCTTAGAGCAACATGACGACAAAATTCAATTTACTGATCTTTATAGACCAGAGGCGGACAAGGAAGGGCCATACCCTGTCCTGGATTTCATGCCTTCTGGTCTTAATGATTTAATTAGCCCTAACATTTACGCCATTTGAGATTGAGATTAGCTACATTTCTCGATAAGCACACGAATGACAGATGAAGACCGTTCTTGCGTCACTATTTAAAACGTTTTTCTGTGATCTGACCTACGAGTGAGCCAGTGTTGGTGCATACAGCCAGTTGGCTCATTTAGCCAGGGTAATTGGTGGAAATAAAAACCTGTGTACACACCAGAACTGCCCACCCCTGTTATAGACAATGGAAGGAAATGGCCAGGATGAGGCAGATCAAAAACTTTACATTGTGCAGAAATTCCCCTAAAACACTCATTACATAAACTGTACATTGAACTTCATGAGGGGCACAAAGAGTGCAGTAATAGCACAAAGAGGGTTAGGTATTGCAAGATCCAAGCCACGTACGTTTCAGGAAAAACACCCAGCTAGGATACTTGAGAAGAATATAAGAAAAATTGAAGACCAGAACACTAAAGAAACAAGGAAGTGATGTCAGAAAGGATATTTGGGGGAGTACTCACGTCCTCCACTTCCCCGCTGTCCTCTGCCTCGCTTTCCTCCATAAACTGAGTCCTGAGCAGTTGCCTGGAGAAGGCAGGATGGTCCATCAGGGTGTAGGACGAGAAGCCGGCTCCATTCTGCAGCAGAAAGCAAGAGATCTCCTCGTTCCCTGGGAAGGAAAGCAAACACAGCTTTCAGAAAATCCCCCAGAACAGGAAGTACAACTCTTTGTGCTAGGGTTCCAAAAAGAGGAATTGGTTTAGTCATGAATTTGATTACCAAAAACATTTGTGTGATACACATTGGTGAGAAAATCTCTGTCTTAAAGTCTACACTCCTTTGCTAATGTCTGTTCTATTCGGACAGGTAGAATGCAGAGACGGTAATAGACAGAGAAGGGGCCACAGCTGGGAAAGTGCCACAGTGAAATACCAACCCCCACATAGGTGGGTGGATATCATTGGCTGCCCTACAGTCACACGTGTGACCAGGCTTTTTCACTTCTGATTCCTCATCCAACAAAACCTGTAAGCTATTTTTATGTCAAAGAACAAGAGTTAATGGAACTACAGAACAGTATATCAAAGCCTTGTGTCCAACAAATATTCACAAGAATATTCTTAGAGTAGCTATGCTTTTAATGCTGGGTTCAAAATACATCCTCATACAAAGAACCTACATTTATGGCTGTTAATAATTGATGCATGAAAAGAAGAGATCATATATATTGACCAGTTAAGACTAAAGCTAGACATTAATCCACCAGTAGACATCAAAACATTAACATGTAGATAGGAGATGAGTGACAAGGAAGCATTAAACAGCTGAGAGGAGAATGCACTGGCGCCTCCATTTATAAATCCAACACAGATAACCCACGACTCGCTCTCCTGTCCATTGCGACGGTATTGCGCCCCTCCCCCGACACCCACCGGCCTGCGCGGCTGCGTACAGGGGCAGCCCGGTGATGACGGCGAAGTCGTCGTTGCGGATGGCGCAGTCCTCCGCGTCGGCACTGTAGCCCTGGACCAGCAGCTTCACCACCTCCAGGTGGCCCCGCTGGCAGGCCGTGGCCAGCATCCAGTTCAGCAGGTCGCGCGGGACGCTGGGGGCTGCGTGAGGGGAGAAGAGAGAGCGTCACGCCTCAGTCTCCACCTCGGCCTGCGCCGCGTACCGCCACCCCCGTCCGCCCCGGAACCACCTCCAAACCCCTCCTCCCCTCTGCGCTCACCCGGCATGGTGTCCAGCAGCTCTTTCACCACCTGGGGGTGTCCGAAGTGAGCGGCCAGGATGGCGGGGTTGTCCTCGCTGGGCTCCCGCGGGACGGGTGCCCGCTCCTCCCGCACCAGGTACCGCACGCTTTCCAGGTCTCCGTGCTGAGCCGCCGCACACAGGAGCTCAAGCTGGGCCAGAGGCGGGAAGCAGAGAGAGAACAGCAGGAAGCAGAGAGGGAAGAGCAGGAAGCAGAGAGGAAAAAGCAGAAAACAGACAGCGAAGAGCAGGAAGCAGAGAGGAAAAAGCAGAAAACAGACAGCGAAGAGCAGGAAGCAGAGAGGGAAAAGCAGCATTTAGCCACAGTCAGCAGCAGTCACACCTGCAGTACGACCACCAGAGCAGTCAAAACCAAACTAAATCTCATATCCACAAACTACCTTTAACCCTGTTTGTATTATGGGATTGGGTTACAATGCCATACGCTTCAATCCAGGTGCTCCATCTCACACAAGAGGGAAATATCAGCAATACAAGATATTTGTGCATAAAATGCAACACATATAACTAAAAGTGCAGTAGGTGGCAGTATTACATATGTCAGAATATTGGCCTCACAGCTTAATTCAACCGGATCTTTATTGTTCAAATTATTATCATTATTTTTATCAATTATTACCACACACCAGCCTGTTTTAAACGATTCACTCAAAATAATTACATTTTTCTGGAAAAGCTTTCCTGAAAAATGTGCTAGTTTATTTTAAATGGAAGAAAACAAGAAAATCAACTCATTGACAAAGCAGTTCTGTTCAGTGGTACATATCCTTTAATGCCAGCGACCACTTCCTCTTTCATTCTGTCACTCGTAAACTGACATTTTACAGCCTGTCACACACAGACACGTCATCGCTATCAGATGCGTACTGCTCTACTCAAATATCTCAGGGGAGATAACCCACACTTGAGTCACTAATCCGGGCAAGTCTGCAGAGCCTACTTCTTGTGCAATACAGTGATAAGAGCATTTTACAGCAGATAATGCTGTAATCGCTGCAGGACGATACTTTCAATTTCAAACTCAAGGGTCCTAATACAAAAAAAGCTGGTCAAGTATCGCTCACACTAGTTTAACTGCCACATGGTGTAGGAGGCATAATCGCAATGCACATCTTAAAATCACTTCCTCTAATCTCTGGAATAGGCACTTACTGGTGGCCGACAAAAACAAACAAAAAAAAAAAAAACATTACGCCTTACAACATCATCTGTATCCACATTACAAGGCTTACAAGTGCAAAGGTAGAGATAATCCAAGCTGCTGATGCCCTTTGCCCTACTTTTTAAGCCACTTACTGCTCTTTGGAGACTTGCAGAATGCAAAATTCCTCCATCCAATTCAGCACAAGTACGATTTATTAGTTTTGTCATTTTAATGGGTGTTTCTTAACCAGACTGAGCAATTTTATCACCATAATTGTGTACACACTGTTAGCAGCAGTCTACATAAATTAATGTCCTTGAAGATTGCACACTTAGAAGTTCTTTGTTCTGTCAGGGGAGTTCCTGAGTGATTTATTTTCGACTGCAATCATCATTCAGCCGGTAATGAGGACAACTAATTATGTAATGCCACACAATCCATTCTCTGATGCTGGCATTAACTGTCTCCAGAATCTTAGCGAAAAGATAGTGTGCTTCAAGCAGCCCAGATTCACATGCAATTTGGGTATAAACTTTTAAGACAGGCAAAAGTCCATATTAAACCATAAACAACAACATGCTCAGACACACTCCATCAGGCATTGCTAATGCGTCTGTTAGCTTCACGGGCCTGTCTGGCTGTGTGGCTGGGGCACAGCTGCGGGCCGATCGAGTCACTGCGTGTGCACGGACCTCACCGTGGATGTGGCTCTGCAGCGGCACTCACTGCATCACACTCTCCTATTTCCGACAGGCAGCCGTGAGGCTCGGAGCGTTCATCTTCCCCTTCAGAACATGGTGGAGGGATTTCAGAATGAGGCCAACTTTGCTTCCCACACTGTGTTTCTCAGCATCTATCTGGCTCCAGAATATGTTAAAGCCATTGTAATGCAGAGACTGATCCTTCCCCACTCGGGTAAAGCGGTGGGATTTCTGGGTCTTCGTACCGCACTGAAAACGGTGAGCTCACGCAGCGGTGGCTGAAGACGAGACTGAAGGTGGAAGTGCTACAGCCCTTTCATATACAGGGGGGACTGAGGGACAAAAGGCACGCGAGTGAGCCTTAAGAAGGGATACTGTAGTTAATGATAATGATGATAATAGAGATGATAATGATGATGATGATGGCCTGCCCACATCCCCCACCCTCTTTGCCGAATCCCCTCAGAATGGGAGCCCCTCTCTTACCCTTCCCAGCCGGGCTCCTCCGCTCTCCCCGCAGGAGATCCTGATCAGCTCCTGAGCCTTCCCGCTCTCCCCGTCCCTGTAGGCGGCCTGGATGTTCTCCAGGGTGGGCGACTTGCCGAAGGCGCCGTTCCCCAGGACCGACTGCTTGCCTCCCATGTCGGGGGTGCCTGTAACAGGGCAGAGGACACCCGGGTGATGCCGTCCATCAGCGCGGGCGAAGAGCGGCGAGCTCGGAAAGAGGCAGCAGCCCCGCAGACTGGCAGAGAGCTCCGAAAATAGGTCACGGTTATGAAGAATGCATACGGCGCAGATCTCCCGGAGGACTGACTCCTCGCGCAAGATGCGCAGTCAGGTTAATTGTGAACTGCAGTTTCCTCTCCCCTTCAGGGCCAGCCGTGGCCAGCGCACGGGGATTCAGTCTGCTAACCTTCTTTAGGGGAGAGGACCTCTGGAGAGTCCTGAGGATTACGTTTGTAGAACTGATGCTTCATAAGCAGAACATTAAGGTAATACTACAGCTGTGTCCATTACAAACGGCTGACTTCATAATACAGGTGATTGGAATGCACACACAGAGAACATTGAAGAAAGCTGATGCAGTCTCTCTACTCTAAAGCAAAGGGATATTGTGACAAACTGTCTTCAAACTGACAGTCTGAAATGAGTTCACGTGTATTGTACAGTGTGTCACTATGATCACGTATCACACAAATCAGAAATGCACATGCATGCCGCGTATGAAAACAGGTCCACGACTCCACAAACACTCTTCTGTAGCATCGGTTGACTTATTATATGCAGTTTACACAAAGTCATGTTCTGTCTCCACCGGCCACATGTAATCGTGCTCACATCATGCCATGTTGGACGAGATGGACAATAATGGTCATTTTCATTTTTATTTCATTCCTATAGTGTACCTCGCCTCACATATTACAGCTTCATCAGAGGTCAGCTGTCCTTCAAGCAAACCATTCTATACTGTGTAAGCTGGCATTAAAGTCTGTTGAAACATAGATGCACTGCAGGTTAAATGATCATGCTACATTTGCACTCTTTTATATACTTTCCAAGGGTGTTTAAATATACCCCAGGAATGAAATCCCACGTAATTTCTGTTGGACTGCAGCTTCCCCAATTATTTCTTCATTTAAAATTAGTTCATATCTGACTGCATGAATAAATCATAATTAGAAAAATGACGTACGTAGCATGCTAGGAGCCTCAATGTCATTAATTTCCCTAACATGATCTCTAGTGAGCTGTTTATTTATATGAAGCATTGGCAAACAAATTAACTCCTTGTTGTATGGAAAAACTTCAAAAAAACTTTACAAAAAAAGATTCACAAATTTCTACTGGGACAGCGTTAGTCATTTGCAGGACAATCCTTTCAGAAAGTGAACTGGGAGAAACCAGTTCCAGAAAGGGCTTAGGTAAATGCAGTAAAGCACTGTTACAGCAAAGCGAAGTGGAAAAACACCACATCAATGTTGAGGTGGAGCTGAATCACACCTAATGTAAATACGCTGCAATAGCAGTGTAGTCACAAGGGCTCTTTGTTCACATCTGAGAGATAAATTACAAGATAATGAAATGCACAAATTTGCATCCAGTCCATTTTAAGCAAAATGGCATGCATGAGTGTCTGTGCGCAAATTCACATACAGGTAAATTAGCCAAGGCGACATGAGAACCTGAAAGGAATAAAGCCCACAATGTTGACACAATAACTTACAGTCTAGAACATAATGACTAAGATCATGGAGACACATCAGCATACAGTGCCACCCACATTACAGCAAGCCTCCCACAAGGGCGGGCCGGCGAATTGGGCAGTACTACATGCTGGACTTCATTCCTTACAATACAGGATGTACACCGTAATGAAACAACAGTCCCTTTGTTCTTCAGTTAATGACTTATCCGCAGGATAATCCAATTGTCATTGATGCAGTTCTGATGCTTCTTCAAAAGGGTAGAGACAGACACATTTTGGGGGTGGAGGGACCTCATATTCCCCATGCTCTATGGCTTAATATCAGGGCTGATATGAATAATTAAATATCTGAGTCAGATGAGCTATCTGAGAAATCCTCAGGGACTGAAACCATTAGACCGGGATGGCTTGCATCAATATGGCCCTGACACTGCTGAGCCAGGAACAGAGACCTTCAAGGGCATGCTAGAGACCACAAAGAGCCACAGATCTTGCCAAGGCCTGCAGACTCCTCCCATTTCCCATCTGTCCATCAAAGCCGAAGCCGGAGTGGGGGTGAAGTCTGAGTGATTAACTATTCAACAGGACCACTTAGCCATCCTATATTTTCACCCCTGTTACAGCAAAGAGAGTCAGATTGTTTAAAATCACTGCCTTCCAATATCCACGAGACATTTGTATTGCATTTTTTTCAGAGAACACTTCTCACAACAAAGTTGCTTAAAGCACAAAATGTCTACAGCACACTGGCTAAACACAACAGAGGGAATGAATTTTAGCAAATAACTTCAAAACGTCTACTCCTATACAACTTTCACTGACGCTTCAGTTATTTAATAAAGTATATGTATAATACATCAGATTTGGTGCTTGGATAAGGTGTAACCATTGAAATCTATAGATTTTATCATACACTGCTACAGCCAATAGGCATATTATTCAGAAATAAGAGAGGAACTGGCTATGAGTTGGAAAAAAAAAAAGAACAGAAAGCCATCAACTTAGCCTATATGTTGCCACTAGAAATATGCAATAATCAAAGTGGTGCGCACAAATAAAAGTAAAGAGGAAATTGGGGATAGAAAGTTCAATTTGGGAACAAAAAGCACACAATCAGCTATTCTACCAGGTCAGCACAGTTATATCTAGGATGTCTGGTGAAATAAACTGCATTTCAGCAAAATAAGACACTATCACTTCTCTCAGCATTGACAACAGATACTATCTGCTTAATGCAGAAAGGAATCAAGTACTGTAAAACTCAAGATGTCAACCCCGAGTAGCTTTATTCAAAATATAACCAGGCCTATTCAGGTCCATGTTTAATCAACAATCCTTTCAACATCTTAGGATACAATTTACAGGCTTTTAACTGAATCACACAGTTCACTAATATTTTATTTGGAGTGTTCTTAGCCTTCAGATTCTGTGAATACGCACTTCATTTCTGAAGTCTCATTTCAGTAATTTCAGTGTCAGTCTCATTTGGTACTTTGCTTGTTCTTCAAATAATAATAGGGACAAAGTTATAATAATGTGTCACGCAGTAACAATGGATACTGTAATGTTATCATATAAATATAAGCTCTTATACACTACCAAGTGTTTTAAGCACACAAAAAAAAGCCACGCCAAAATGATGAGTACACATTGGCCCATGTCTGATGTAGCTGCAGTTTGGACTGCTCACACTGGCAAGGCTATTATCTTAGTTCTCAAAGGAGTGTTGTTAAACTGAAAGAACCACTAGTCTCTCGACAAAAAGCCTCCATCAAAAGGCAGTGACAATGTGTAAATGACCCTTCTGATTAAATCAGAAAAAACTGAGACTATTTGGCACAATTCACTGAGCTATTTTAAGTTCAATTCTGTAATGCAAATTTACTCTTCTCTTCTCAAATAACCTTGTGCCCTGTAGCATACTTAAAAGGCTGACAATATAAAACAGTAGGGACTGTAACCTGGTGACAGAATCAAAGTTGACAATCAGGGAGGGGGAAGGCAGACTCCATAATGAAATCAGAATTAACAAGGTAAGCAGGAGCCAAGGGAGGCCTTTCTCTTCCCATAATGGCACACACTGTTCCTGACTAAAGCACGATGCAAACACTTATAATCCCCTCAATAAATAAATTAACACTAATCAACCCAAAAACAGATATAAAAACATAAAACACAAAACAGTAATATCAGGGTAAGCAATGCAAACGCAATCTTTCACAAGTTACTGTGGAAAGTACTTAAGACACATAAGCCTCAACCACAAGCCCATTACATAATAAAAAAGTTAACCGATACATAAAAAACATGCCAAGAACCTAACCAGCCAATGTGACCAAATACAGAATTACACTATCAACAGAAAGCGTAAAGTATACTAGAAAGAATAACATAAGCTGTGTAATAATCAGACTATCCAAGGAGAACCATGGGTACGATGGGCAGCCAGCAGCTGGATTTCAGACATACCTGGTCATACTGCGTGTGTGAAACCCACGTTCTTCTCTGCATCCAGAGAACCCTGTGACAACATCCTCATCCTATATTATCTGAGCAATAACAGTTTCTACTATGCTTACACCGCCATCTTTCAAGGAGACTGCAGCCTGCAGTCCAGGGTCTGATTCCGGTGAGAACAAGGGAAGAGGGAGATGGAGAAGGAGAGAGAGAGACAGAGAGAGGGGGGAGGGAGGGAGAGAGAGAGAGAGAGAGAGAGAGAGAGAGAGAGAGAGAGAGAGAGAGAGACAGAGAGAGAGAGAGAGAGAGAGAGAGAGAGAAAGAGAGAGAGAGACAGAGAGAGAGAGAGAGATGCTCCTTTGTTTATAAGACGAGCTTTCCTCCTGTCCTCATCCTGACGACAGGGCTGGTCTCCACTGCCCCGCTACCCATTACTCTGAAATCCAACCCTCCCTGCTCTCAGTGAAGTATTACAGAGGAGAATACGGGAGGGGGAGGTGGGGGACCAGTTGCCTGAGGGGTGACCTCAGCGGCTGATTTCACTTGTACAGCTCCAGATGGCTTAAGCTCCATTCTACGTTATTAGTACAGTGGTCTCTTTCTGTCCTGGCCAGAGCAGTAGCACAGAGCTGCTTCACACCACATCACAGAGCTGCTTCAGCCAATGTGATGGGACTAGCACTCTCCGTGCAACGCCGTCTCCAGCCCATGCTGTCTCACACTCTGACGGATCGCTGTGATTTGCACACATACTCTGTTTTACAACAGCTTACGGAAAGTACTTAGTGAAATGTGCAGACATTTGAAATGATATACTGCTCGGCCGGGAGCAGGAGGAATACCAGGAAGAGGGCCCAGAAAGACCTGCTGCTTTCTTATTATAGGGTTTCCCCCAGGTGCTCTGAATTAGAAAAAGGGAACCCCCACACACTGGCCAACTCCTGTCACTACAATAATAAACAAAAACAATGCAAGCAACAAGGTCGTTACAGCATAAAGCACATTATCTGTGCCACACTAGCAATTAATAACGTATTGTTAATTATCATTGAGGTATTGTTCATTTACGTATGAATATGAGCGTACTGCATATTGGGGAAGTGAGGATTAAGTAAAATATGTTACATTTCTAAATTCAGCAGTTTTAAAAGCTAAAACTCTCTTTTAATGTTTTGCACTCTGAATACCAAACACTAGTGCATCAACAGTTAAAACCCCTCACTTATCCAACATGTTTAATAAATGTATTTGATTTCAATTGTTAATTATTACTGAAGATATAAGTTATCCATTAAATTGCTGAATTTGTCAATAGGCAGACCAAACTGAGAGAGATTTATTAGTTACAAGTATGCAACGTCTAATCTAAAGGCAAAGGCTGACTACCGTAAAAAAAACAATTAAGGTTATAGGCATAGACAAGTTACAGTCACAAAAGAAATAAATGAAAGAATATACCAAACCACAGCTCGTCTCTCCCAAGATAATCCCAAGAATGTGCCTGGTCACGTCCTGGTACATAACATCATGTAACAGCCTAGAGCCTAGACCATAGTTCAAAAACCAACAGACAGCAGAATATGCCAAAAAGACCAGGGATGAAATGTAGAGCACCAGGCCGAGATGCAAGACTCAAATACCAACTTCCAACCTCACTCTACTTACAAAAAGAAAGGCACATATTTTATCCAGTCGAAATGCTGTGGACAGGACACCCCCTCTTCTCCTGGCTCATGCATACTTAATTAATGAGGATTAGTGAGGATCCAAGGAGTACTGATTTCTTCCTTTTTATGCATTATTATGGGTTCAAGTCAATCTACAATACAACACATGTTTTAAGGTTATAGGTAAATTAACCTTCTCTCCTAGTGAGCATTATGATGACATTAAATTTTAAGGATTTTCAGATCTTTTTGGGAGGGACAGCTTTGGCTATTATGGAAATGTTTGTGAGCTACTATGTAGAGAGGCTAGATCAGGCAACAATTTAACTATGTCACAAAGCCAGCAGTGACACTCTGGCTTCCACTTTCTTCTGGTATGGCCGAACCCAGAATCTCCAACATAGTGCCCATAGGTGTATTCACCAATTTTTTAAGGCACAAAATCCTATGAGAAATACCAGCGTGGGGTTTCCCAGGCCACCCCTGTTGACATACACACACACACAAATTCACACCTCAAATATCTAACCCCATCCTCCAAGTTCTTGCTCTCTGTGTCTTATCTCTAGGCCATGCTAGAGACCCGTTGAAGTTTCCTAAGGCCCAGAATTCATTTTCATATTCACTGTGCCTAGAAGTTGCAGGTGCAGCTGCACTGACTAATAATAATAAATAAGATTCATATGGTTGGCATCTGCACTCAACAATAGGCTCAAAAGTTTCTAAATATTTTCACTGATGATGGCTTGGTGCGTAATCATGTGCGTGTCACTTGTTCTCTATACCAACAAGGGCTGTTGCTAAGGGCTGACACCAGGCCAATGAATTGAGCATAAACTGTTGTACAGTTGAATTTACACCCACATCCATGTCTCATGTATGGGTTTTCCTCTGATTCAATCACATACCAGTCATTTGGATTCATTTTCAACACTACAATCTAAGCAGTTTATTACAGGAGAGCTAGGGCCAACTGGAGGGGAGGTGCATCCATCACTGAGGACGACGGGTGCCTGGTGAGCAGCTAGAGGGTGCAACTGCAGTCGTAACACAAGGGCCCCAGTTTTAGCACATCCGTTTCCCTGCAGGACGAAGCCAATTGTGTGCCACTGCTGGTGGTTATATTCAGCTAATCACAGCGCAGACAAGAACCAGCAATGCCTAGGCCGCAAAGCTCAGCCTGAACTTGTGACTGTGGCGAGCCCCTTTCCCAAGTGAAGCACTCAGAAGCCCCAGGACGCACTGATCAGCACTGCGAGGCTGGCAGCTGAATTCTGCTACAATGCGTCCAGCACCCCGTCTTGAAGTGTCAAACTCCCCCACAGCCCTCTATGCAGACACACCAACACCAGTCATACTGATTAAATGCAGAAATGTACAGCGCCTTACACATCTGATGTTTCAGTTCTTTCTGCTATTTTTAACCCCCCACTCTTGAAGCACAGATGCATTTCTGATCTTTCTGCTAATATCTGAAACCCACAGGTTCTAAAATAGGCAATTACGTCAATCAAAAAGCATGTTCTGTTTCACTGTCCTATTGGGGTAATGTTTTGTGTTTAATGCAACTGCAGGTGGTTGCATTTTCTGTGAAATTAACAACTGAGAGGGAAAAGGAATGAAACCACAGACTGCATGGATGACCTAAAAATAAGTCACGACTTACAATTTCCAGTGTGTGTCAAAAGAGAAATGGCCCAATACCAAGTCTTAGGTCAAAGGATCCACAGGTCAGAGGACATGCTTGCTAGTCTGTACTCTTCTGAATTTCGTTACAATGTACTTAGAGAGAGTTACAGAACTGGGCTTGCAACTCAAATCCTGCTTATTCGATTCCCAGGTAGGAATCTTGAATAAGGCGCTTAACCTGAATTGCTTCAGAAATATCAAGCTGTAAATATGCCCCTTGAATTATAATTATATTATAAATGGCAAAATGTTATCACATCAATTACATAAGATGGAAACAAATCTTCCTCTTGTCAATCAGATGTAATCTCCAGATTTACCAAAAGAGGCTTCCTGTTGTGGACCAAAGCATATACTAACCTTCTTGTTCAGCCATGTTGTTCTCTTTGTCACCACTGATCTCACTGAATCCCACAGACCAGTACATGCTTCATCCAAAGGGTGAGACAAATTCAAAAGATGCCAGCTTATTCTACAAATGTATCGTTGCTGAGAGAGTGGGACAGCAGACTTGAGGGAAGGGGGCAAATTGTATGCTTTGTGATTGATGCCAGTTGGTCCAAGTCAATCTGCAACCTGCAAAAGAGATGGTCACCAATCAATCAATCTTATAACTTCAAACAACATTTTGTGAGCCACAACATTTGCATGAGCTTAACAGACCTGCTGGATAACCCAGCCCAGAAAGCACAGAGGAGAACCCACACTGCTGAAAAGAGAAAGTGCACTAACTCCAGATCATTCATGAGAGCATGCAAACTCCTCTGAACAAGAAATCCATATATAATGTTAAAACAGAGGTAAAATGCAACATTTTAAAATGCAAATCTAACTTATTTAAAATGGTGTGGTTTTAAATACAAAAGAAACCGTCAATCTAAAATACATAACATTTCTGCTGTTGTGACCTTCAGAGACTACAGTTTATACGTTTTGCTTACTCAAGAGTTGCTATCAGTGAGAGCTTCAATATACTGCAATGAATTGTCACAGACCCACACTGCTAGAGATGAGCTGGTATTAAGATACCACCACTAACAGTGCAGTTCCAAAAGAACCTTTAGAGTTGCACCAGAATCATAATTCAAGCAACAGGCAGACATTACTCACTTCTTCCTGGACAGGAATATCGTTGGTTACAACCATGGCAAACTAAAAACAGCTTTAAGCTGGCCAGGGAGACCAAGTGTTTGAGCAGCATTTGAATAAATGTAAAAATGCCAATGTTACCTTCTCAGTAGCACTGCCTTAGTTTTCATTAGCCAACCCAAGTTTTCGCAAGTTCATAATAAGTCCCCTTAAATCGACAAACACCATGGACTAATCCTGACATTACCACCCACAGTAAACATGTCTTTTATTCAGTGGTTTCCAAAAATCGCAAAAACACTGATTTATAAACTAATAACCGATTTTTATACAAGCCCGACAAACTCAAAACTCATCAAATCCAATGTTAGTTGATCGAGTACTTTAATCACAACTGTAATTGAAACAATGTTCTATCCTCAAGCATTATGTAAACAACATGAAACAAAGCAGCCTACTATCTAAACGCACCGCTGAAAATAACATGATTTTACGCACAATGTTAAAAAGACAAGCCTATGTGATTAGCACTCAGGTCGACTACTGTCAACGGTAACTGACTGTATGCAAATAGAAACCGCGAACAGACGTACAGTAGACGCAAAATCATGATTTATACCGCCTTTGCCGTAGCCTATAGTTACATGTACCCTAAGTTAACGTCCCATGAACATGCTACTCATTTACAGTAAGAATTCTTTGGTTTTATTTAGGAAATGTTGTTGCCAGTTTATGCGTTTGCACGTGCGGTGCTGCAGTTGTCGAAAAAGTCTAAACATGTTTACCATACCTCATTCTTTTGTGGTGCTGCGTGCTGACTGCGACATAGTATACTGTACAGTCGTACTCGTAACCAAAAAGAAAAACACACAAAACGGACTCAAGAATTACGTAGTCAACCAAGTTTGATTCGTGGACTGACGATCTGGATGAACCGGGGTAAAGAACTGTCTAGCTTGGTTAGCCTACTTCCTCAATCCTGAAAACCACTGAAACATATTTATACTGCATTTACTGTAGGCCACATGCAACAGTCATTGCGACACAAACTTTTCCTTCAATTGTTAACCACATATCAAGGCAGAAGTTGCAAGTATTGTTTTATTTGAACTCTGAATACGCTGTTGTTTCGGCTATCACAAAGGATTTTGAACCCTTACAGCCCGTGGTGCCTTCTGGGCGGTTTTTTTCGCTAGCCAACTATAATCGACTAGAATTGGGATCTAATTGGATCAAATCTAAATGTTAGCTTTGAAAGGTAAACCAGATCTAATAAATTGATTACGAACCCATCTATCCCTGTTCGCATACAATGCACCTGGAAAACCCTCACCTAGTCAAGTGGATCATTTGTTGCCAGATATTTCTTCCATCTAAATCCTTGTAGTTTAGACTTTGTAAACCCTCCCAACCCTAATTCCTTTCTTTGGCAACCTGCATCAAACTTCTCCAGCTGCAATGTCCTGCGAGATATTGAGTCACCTCAACCCCATTCACGAGGGATAGCCTATTCATTTCTATATTTTAAGTAAACATGTAAATAAAATAAAAATAGCGATTACACGTCCAAGAATGAACGTCTGGCATTTATAGGGCCAGTAATGTTAATTTCCATTTAAGACAAACAACTTTGTAACATTCAGCATCTGCGGTTTTCTTGAGAGAGTCTGTGATGATATGGGCAATTAAGCGCTGTCTCAGACGTTTGTCAGCACCTATGCATTTCCAATATATATTTCACTAGCCAAATGTGCCATTTGATTTGCTTGAAATCTTTATTTTTGTGCAAAACTGAGGCAGCTCCATGCACTTTCAGGTACTAATGCACAGTGGACATGGAAATACATTGCTATTAGAGTAAAAGCCCCCTGGTGTTTGCGCAGAAAATATGCAGAGACCAGAGACCATACAGCGTAGAAACTGGAGAGGGTGGGAGGGGCCAGGCAGTGAAACATACGGAAGTAACGGGAAACAGCCTCTACTGCGCATGCTGAGTGCAAGAGATCTTGCTGCCGATGAATTCACATAGAAAACAATGTTTGTTTGACAACCAAAGAAAACATCATCGGTTAAATTTTTGTGATTATATATTTCATTATATGTAGCAGTTTGGGTTTCTTTTGGTCCAGAAGGTCGGGGAAAATAGAAAATTGTAATAGCTTTTATAATTGGAATCCTGTGTACACTGTGTTGTCTATAGCTATACCCGAGTATCATACATCCACAAGCTATACCTCCACCATATTTAACAGATTGAATAATGAGCAGTTCCTTTCTTTAACCACACTTTTTCCATCACTTTGATACAGGTTAATAATTGTCTCACCTACACCTTTTGTTAGCTTTCTTATTAATTGACTAAAAGTGCAATGACACAGCTGGCCAAAGAAGCTTGGCTAGCTCTTGCTCCCTTCTCTGTCACACAGCTACCTGGAATCTAATGAAATACTGAAAATACTGTGAAGGGGGGTATTTCATTGCATTTGAAACCAACTTTGACCAGTTAACCAGACCAGTTTGCACCATTGGCATGTTTGCTACAAAGGCCATTCTGGGCAGTGCAATTTCTAGGCCTGATTTTACATGTAGCGGTGAAGGCTTTTCTGTGGTTTTCTGTTAAATACATGTTTCCTACATTATTGACTGGCTGATTTTACTTGAAATTGAATAAACAAAAGGGTGGTCACTCACATTTGTACCGTACCATAAGTGTGTAAAGAGTGAAAGTTGCTCCTTGCTCGGAAATGTTGGAGCCATCAAATAATTAATTTCCTTTATATTAGATCTTCAGCATTGTATGCAAAAAATGAAAACCTCTGCAGTTTAAATGTATTTTAAATGAAATATTTTAATTTAATATTTCATAAAAATCTATTTGTATGCAGAACCAAATCTCGAAACCATGTCTGTGAGTATCTTCAGCTGAAGCATTCACAATATTTAAAAGAAAGGGCCATGTATTTGTTTGTTTTGTTTGGTCTTTCCTGTAAAGTGTAAACCAGTTCAGCTTGTTCAGCCAGCTTTCTTCACTTGTGGTTACAACACATGTAAAGTTGCCATGCTGCATAAATAAAATGACATTAAGAACTCCATTGGCTTGAATATTTTGATTAAGTTCTTAAATGCGAACGTATGGCAATAAAGGCAGTTCTATTTCTCCATGCCCAGACTGATAAATATTTTATCAGACAGAAAGGCCCAGATGAACCCACCTTACAGTTAATGTTTGTGCCAAGCTTAAATGGCATGCTTAGTCAAGCAATCACAGCCCTCCTTAAGAAGTTTTTAGAATAGTTTTTAAAGAATTTCTGTTTATTCTCCGGTTTATCAATTTTATACCATGCTGATATACAGATCTTATTTCATTGCACTTACAGTTCCCTAAAAATGTGTTAAATATATTTGTAATGGTTATTCCTGGATGAGAGTAGTGTTTATGGTCAGATTATGTGCATCCCAGAATTTTTTGATCCTAGCATAGCCTAGTCAAAAAAGAGCTCTTTTATATTGTCAAATGAAAAACTTAAAAACATTCTTTAAATTAACTCAAGAGGTATACCATTACCACCTTAAAAAGGAACAAAACCGAAAATTAAAGACTGAATCTATTAACTTGGAAGAGTACACATTAAAAACATGCACATTTTATGGTTATTAAACATATTTCAAATATTACAACAATACAATTCCATAGCACATAATCATGACACATCTCTATTTATTAAAAATATATTTCATTAAAAAAATCTATTCACTAATTTCTTGCATATTCTGTACGGGTTAAGATAAAGCTTCTGAAAATTCAGAGCGTTACGAGCTCTTCATATTCTCCATGGAGGCTTGGACCTAAATGGTGAGCAAGGCATATTTCAATCTGCATTATCAACCCATAATGTTCAGCAAGAAACTTATGAATATATTATGCAAATGCTAATGGTTTGCAAGGATTTGTAGAGTATTTCCAAACTGAACTTGAAATTAGATGCTAAATTGACTCTTGTGTAAGAATAACAGAACAGGCTTAAGTCTCTAAAGAGCGCCAGAACAGTGGTGCTTGTTGATTATAGGTAAATATTACCTCTCTGGAAATGTGCACACAGTATCTTTCTGTCTTTGAAAAAGGACAAAGACATTTTTTACCTCAGAGATGACAGCATTCCCATTAAACAATAATTTTCTCTATGTGCATAATGCTTATATAAATAAATGATATGAATGCAGGTTGATATGAGCACATCACTCTGGAAACCCATATGCATGCAGCACATATCTCTGCAATCCATAAATGCTGGAATTTCACAGGTGAAAAGTGCTGTTGGGGTAGCAGTTCGCAGGCGGGCTTTCCTCCTGATCCCATGGCGAAGCTGGTCCCAGCAGAAGTGTATCCCACTGCCCCATTCAGAGTTTCTCTGTAAGCTTTATGGTCACTGCCTTGACTTCAGAGTACTCTGCCAGGGCATATTCACCTCTGAAAATAAAAATAAAACCTTAATATAAGCTCTGAAACATTCTTAATGGACCATAATCATGCACAAACCACTCTTTAAACACTCTTGTTATCTCAACAATTTTAAACTACTTTGAGCATAATACACATGTAACCCTTTTAGCTTATTTTCCAAGAAGGCACTCACTAATACTGCCATATCATAATTACCTAATCCCTTGCGTTCTGAAATCTGAAAGATTAGACCAAAATATTCATCCCACACCTATCATACAATGAAAAAATTTTAAAAAACTTGTGTGCTTTCAGTACGGTTATTATTATTTTAGAAATATGCATTAAAGAAGTAGTCTTACAGCTCTCTTCCATTTCCTGACATCTTGTAGCCCCCAAACGGTGACTGAGCATGAAGAGCATTGTAGCAGTTGACCCTATCAGACAAAAGGCAGAAGCAGGGAAGGACCGATGCATGAAATAAGACAAATAAACAGGCTTTTAAAAACTATCTGTTGTACCTGCTAAAACTCTTAGGTTATCAGAAAGGGCACGGGACAAAGCATTTTTTTGCAGTTTCTTTATAATAAGTAAGGAATATATATGCCACTTAGAAACAGGTCACATGTCTGACAGTTTAATTTTATGATCAAACACAGAGTGGTATTTGGCTGGGACAATTGACTTAGCTTGCACAACAGTATTGGCTTACATACGTAATAGGAAAAGGAAACACAACTGTGTCCATAAATGTTATTGTTGTATTTTTATAGCTAGTGTGATCTGAAACAGCTTCTTCAGTGAACAGTGATAAATTGTTAAACTGCTCGATTAGCAAAGATTGTTTTCTTAAAAACAAACCTGTAAGCAGTTAAAGTTTAAATTGAAATGATGAATTAAAATCATTAAATCTAACGAGTCAGCTATTAATGTAAATATTTCTGAAAATGAAAAGCCTGGGAAGTGTTCAGTTGTTCAAAGATGTAACACCAGGTCATCACACCATCATGTCTGTCCAAACACATTCCCTGGGATTTGTCTTCTTATGAAACCATTACTAGTGACTTAATTATGAGGAGGGTTAATAACGTGGACGAAAATATGAGCCAGGACCTGGTTGTGTTCGTAAGGCCCTGCGGATGGAAAGCCGTTCAACCTACCATACAGTGCCGGATTGCAGAGCATCAGACATGGTCAGTGTACGGTCCATGCTGCGTGTGAACACGGCTGCAGCCAGGCCGTACTGCGTGCTGTTTGCTCTCTTGATCACTTCATCTTGGCTTTTGAACTTCATTATGCACTGCACTGGGCCAAAGATCTGCAGAGGACAACATTGGCATGAATGCTGACTACAGGATAATGGGAACAACGGGTGTATCGAGCGATTCTATTTGTCACACCTTCCCTATTGCTTTCCTGTAGATAGCGCTGCCACACATTTGAATGAAGCTTGGGCAAGACAAGGATCTCTACAAACAAATATTTGGCTATACGCTTTGAAATGTGTGCAAATTATTCTCTTTTTTTAAATGACAACGTTTTCGTGAGCTGTGTGACTCAGTCTGCAGGGTGGCCTACTCTCAAGCCATACAGTATACAAGTCACCCCACACAGTTGGGGTTCCCCTGCCATGGTACTTTCTGAGCTGTGATCCCTTCTCTCTCTGTTACTCTCTCTGCTTTGTCCCTGTCTGAATAAAGCAAAAATATGAAAGTGTGAACTTTTTTTATCCACTCTTTAAAAGGGGATAAAAAGAAAATTATGTTTCGAAGAGTACCCCGTACCTCCTCCTTGGCGATGCGCATGCGGTCTTCGACCCCTGAGAACACGGTGGGCTGAATGTAGAGGCCTCCATCTTCGACGGCGGATCCTCCACACTCCAACTTGGCTCCCTCACTCTTGCCGCTCTTTATCAGCTCCATGATCTTATCAAACTGCTTCTGGTCAATCTGCAGCGACAATGTCCCACAACACCGTCACTGAGAAGCCAGGTGTTCTGCCTTGCTGGTCCCACGAGAGGACTGACAGTTAAAATGGTAAACGTGGCACTTCTCAGATAATAAAGATAATTTTTCTCTCAGACTTCGATAATCAAAAGCAGGGCATTGAAAATAAATACTCAGATATGAGGGCAAAATATCAGTGGAATTTACACAGGTGGAGTGAATTAGATATTAAGGCGCGGTGCTTGTGTTTATTATAGGTCAGTCGCACACAGCTCCATGACTGATGTTCCTGTTGCTGAGCTACACATGATGATCTGATAAATGAACCATTGTATCAGGGTGAGACATTGGGCCTGTAGAAGGTTATACCCATCAGACGCTTGGGAAGGCTTTACCAGTATATGTTGGCCATCTAAACATCTGTCATTCTTCCCTCAGTGGTACAATCCAATAACAAATAAATTCTAACACCAAAAGGCAAATTTACTATTGTTTAATTATTGTTTTCATATTCCCAAAAAATGACGCTATTGTGCCAAACATGAGATTCGGCGTGCTATGTTTTGCACATGAATGTGTTTAATTCGAGTGACGTGACTAAAAGATAATGATTGACATGCAGTAAAGACACATAAACGCACTCACCTGTGGCCCATGTGATGTCCGTGGATCAAGGGGGTCCCCTGCGACCACTTTCTTGGCGTTTTCAACGCTGCGCCGCACGAACTCCTCATACACAGGCTCCTCCACAAATACGCGCGAGGCAGCTGTGCAGCACTGACCTTGGTTGAAGAACGCCCCCTGCTGGACTTCTTCCACAGCCAGCTGCACTGTTGGGAGGAGGAGAACGACATTAAACTGTCTCCTCCACCAGCGTGTTACAGGGCTGTAGTGTGGGACACCTGAGAGTTAAGGGACGTGGTTGTAGACCTTGGGATGTACTTTTGCCCACTTTAGCTCTGTCACATGCTACATGCTACAGCCTTAGAACATGCATGATCTCACATACCCAGTTTTATACTGTTCTACTGAGACAGATAATTATATACTGGAACCCACAAACTGACTACTACACACAATGGATCTGACATGGCTTTCAAACATATGTTACACAATTAAATTAAATGCTTAAATGCTTGTCAAATATCAGAAGCTGAGACCAGGTTTGTCAAGATCTTGGCTGGGACTCTACCGGAATCCTACTTGGTGGGCCAGTAGGGGGCTGTCTTTCCTTTGACAAAGGTGTCTTTAGAACATCTAGAACAATCTCAAATTGGCAAAAGGTACAATCCATGAAATTCTTTTGTACAGAAACATCTCTTGTTAATTACTCTTTAGATGAGAGATATCCATGCCACATTTGAAGTTGGTGTACAAAGCATCTGGGATACTTTCACACCTCGATCGTTTCAGATGATAGTGTAAAGAGAATATTGCGATAAGTTATTTTACAAAAGTAAGAGGATAGGGTATATTGGAGGATTTTTTTAACAACCACTGCTAATGTGCTGATTCTTCTATTTGGGATAGTAACAGATTTATTTGAACTTGAGGATGATTATAGACTACCCTTTGTTCTCTATGGTTCAATTCAATGCACTTATTGATGACATAAAGAACAGTTAATCGGTTCAGAGCATCATGAAACACCAAAGAATTGTTATAGTTTTTAGCATAACAGACTACGCAAATAATGTATTTTCTCTAGCTACATTTAACTTTACAAGAGAAAGAGAATGCCACAGCTTGAGACAGTTAGAATGAAATTGTGGGATTACATACCAGTGGATTATTCAGATACTGTAAATGACATGCTTGTTATTCAAGTAAAATAAATAAAATCAATTACAGTGTCTGTTACATGGCCCTAACAGATCACACCCACACTAAGCTGAGGTGATCTCGAATGTGTTGCCACCAGAAATATCTAATAGCTACATTTGGTGACAGCATCAAGACAAATGTAGCATTGGAAAGTGCCTTTTGCTGGCTCTAGATTCAGTGAAAGGAAAAAAACATTTAACACATTTAGAGTGTAAAGACAGCGTAAAGAAGAGTAAAATTCAGTCTCCCAGTGCATGGAGGCACCATGCATGGAGGCACCATTCTGACGGTGCCTTTCAAATGAGAAATTAAACAGTGTCCTGACTCACTCTGATCATTATATATCCCATGGCATTTATCACAAATGATAAAGCACACCAAGGCACACTACAACCCACAATACAAAAACACATTGAGATACTTGAAAAGGGTCACTTCATGACTTTGATATTATTATAATTATTATTAATTGCAACTGAATTGTACTAATTCAAAGAAAGTCATATTACTTACAATCTGCATCAGCAAATACGATGCAGGGGTTCTTTCCTCCAAGTTCCAAAGTCACTCTTTTCAGATTACTTCTGGCAGCTGCCTCTTTGATTAGTTTTCCCACCTAAGAGAATACATTTTTTTTATTTGAAAGACAGCGATTCAAAACCAATAAACAACTGTGCTCTATTCAACAAATGAATGACACCATCAAAGAAAATTACATCCAAGCAGCTACATAGAGTTTCATTAAAATGCGTTGTAATAAAGCAGGTTGCCTTGCATGGCATTTTATTTTGGTTCCAACTACACTTAAATGATACTTAAATGTGAAAAAGGTTGTTTGCTACATGCTTAAAGAAAGCTTCAGTAATTTGCTTCCAATGCCTTTGTACAGTACAGGAGCAGACCTGGGTGAAATACATAATTGTTTTGGATTCAAATACTTTTCTACACTTTACTGATCTTGTCTGGTGTATTGGAACCAATGAAATACTCTCAAGAAGAGCAAACCCCGCCTTTTGGTCATATGGCAGGCTCAATTACACCAGGCATGACTGATAGAGCACAGAAAAGTATTTGAATCCAAAACAAATACGTATTTGACCCATGTCTGTACAGGAGTTACTTAAAATCCAGTGACTGCATTATTATATTGGTATTTCCAATGTCTGAAACAACTGCAAACATATTCTGCTCATTTTTAGGGAACAGAAATGGGGCCATAGGGCTACATCAGGACCAGTATTATTAGCAGAATGATTGTGATGGGTATCAAGAGTTTTCTAGCTTATTAGAGCTGAGCTCAGCCCCAATCAATACATTCTATTCAGATTCTCGCATGTATAAATGGATGCAATGTAAAATGCTACAATGGATACCATGTAAAAGTTGTGCAAGTCACTCTGGATTAGGGCGTCTGCTCAATGCCTGTAATGTAATTGACATCATTTTCAGGCATCCAAAAGTTCAGTGACTATACTATCTGAACACCGGCTTTGATAATAACACAAATATATTTCTATTTTTAGTAGGAAAGAACTCACTTCTGTAGACCCGGTGAATGCAACCTTGTCGATGGCCATGTGACTGGATATGGCCGCACCAGCCGTGGGCCCGAACCCAGGCAAGATGTTCACCACTCCAGGGGGAAAGCCAGCCTACATTGCACACAAACAAGAATGTGATTCATTAAAACACAACAATTTGCATATCTAATCTCATCAGAAATATCTCCCTTTTAACCATTTTTGATGCACATGACCATGAAATCTGCAAGGCAGCTAAGGTGTGTTTGCATAGTTGTTTGTTTGAAGGCAAAGGGTTCTAACATAACATCATTGACACTTTGGGTAACAACTTTTGTTGGGAGGACACAGCTGTAACTTGTTCATTGATTGGAAGTATGGAAGACTTAAAGTGGTAGTAGGGTGCACAAAAGAATGAGTGGACAAGTAGTGATGGATTTGATATTACATGTGGGGGCTTTTTTGTAATTTTCTGTTAAATGTATGTTTGCTGCATTATTTTCTGACACTGAAAAAATTATTTACACTGAATGACTGATTTGACTAAAAATTGAATAAACAAAAGGGTGGTATCTGACTTTTGCACAGTACCATATGTGACTCCAGCATACAGGCTATTGTTCAATGCTTTCAGCCTAATAAAATGTATAATATTCATGGAAGGGCATGAGTCTTTAATTACATCTCCCTAGGAACAGTTCCTTCCATTCCCATCTAATTTTCCTTATATGGCTGAATGATTTTCATTGGTATGGCTTCTAAATATACTTGCAGACATGTCTACATTACCCAGTCTAAACCTGGCCCCATGGAGGCTAACTCACCTCCTTAACTAGCGCCCCCATGTGGAGAGCTGTGAGTGGTGTCTGCTCAGCTGGCTTGATAACCACTGTGTTGCCACAACACAAGGCCGGGGCAATCTTCCACATAAACATCAACAAAGGGAAGTTCCACTGCAATTTGACCCAAAACAAGTGAATCAGAGATGACAAGGACATCAGCACAGCAACTCGAGGCAAATTTAAAGATGAGGTCCTATTCAGAGCATGGAAATGCTTGTTTCAGTTAGAAAAAAAAGAATGCATAATATCCTCTGGGTTGACAGGACAATGAATAAGTACTGTAAGAAAAAGTAGGAAATTACAGTGACTGAAAGCAATATGAAATACATATCTAGAATCTCTGCTTTAAGTGAGAACATTTGAAGAGTTTATTCTTTTGTACTGTTAACTTTTCAAATGTTTTGGCTGCAGTGATTGCAATTGCAATTACAGCTTTGGAGATTTTTTTTTCCCCAAACTCTTGAGTATGGCTTCCTGTTTTGCTTTTATGATGACTCATTCTCTTTGTGTGCCAGTAATTACACTGAATAGTTCAGTATGAATTTCATTTTTATGATATAATCTCCCATGTCTGACAACTGCATGGTTTTGTTCCTTTGTTGCCAAAGCAAAACAAGAAGATATATGTCTATTTTCACAGATAAGCCTGAATGATTATAATTGCCAGGGATGTAAAATGATGGAATTTGAAAATGGGAGGGTAATATTATAGGAGTTGCACATTGTCCCTCATTTATAATCTTCAACTAATTCTTTAACAACCAGATTTATTTGTTGCAGCTATTTAAAAAACAAGGATTAGATCACTGCTGGACTCATTTTGTCTGTAAATGTATATCTCCAATCAAGACCTTTCCAGTCCTTTTTTGTAGTTTTTTATTTTATTTTTATTTTTTTACAGGGATTAAGTTAGGGGCTGTATGGCTAGGGTGGGTTGAGATTAAGATTATGTTTCAGTAAATGTTTGGTGTGCCATTTCACTTTGATAACTTGTTGGGAAACTATTAGGAAAACCAAAACCAGTTCTTTGTTAATAAATGAAATGGTGTAGCTTTCCTTGCTCAAATAATTCCAAAATCCGAAGAACTTAATTACAAAACATGGCCTTCTATTAGCTATATAGAAATATTTTGGTTTTCTTTTTCTCTTTCTTCGTATTGTTATTTTGAAATGTGCATACTTTGCCAAGTTTTGGGCACTGGCTCTAGATGCCAGTGCAGGGTCTGGTGAAGTGTGGCTTCCCTGTCTGTGAAAGCCAACACCTGAGCCTGATTTCCCTCAAGTACGAGTGTAGCTCTTCAGCTACATCGCGCTGCACTGATAACATTGCAGTCAGCACAAAGAGGCCAACAATGGGCCTGAACCGTGATCAGGGGAAGACACAAGCCATGTCCGTGGTGACTGAGAGGAGGGGAGGGCACGAAACCGTTTGCCTTGTGAAGTCAAAGCAGCCAATGGCTCTCAATCTGGCACACTCGTACAAAACATTAAAAATTAAAAAAATTACTTGTTGCTTTTAAAACCTCACAAATGACATATGGAATTTTAATTTAATCTACTAAAACAGATTCCATAGTCTATTCCATAATTTAAACAGTAGCAAACATCCTTCTAGTGTCACTTCCATGTTTTATTACAGTATGCAGGCTAATAACACAGGTTTTCCAAGATTATGCTGCATTGATATATGGACAATCTAATGGAAGAGGACACACATCAATACAGTTATCCATAATTTGATTAATTGAAATTCAGACCTTTCACTTCCCTCCTGTTTTCCTTATGATCTAAATACAGATTTTATCATCACTTTCAAAGTCTGCCAACAGAGTAATGTGGACGTCCTAATCAATGGAAAATACATTTAGTCATTCATTTTTTTTTGTACTTACCGGAATTATTGCTCCACACACACCAACAGGCTCATGTTTGGTAAAGCACATGAAACTTTGATCTGGCAAAGAAGTAATATAACAGTCAATGGATAATCTTAATAAATAAGTCAATTTTTTTTATTCATGCACACCTGGCAATTCAATTTATAGCCTACCGTTGGACTTGGCGATCAAAAACAAACACCGAAAAGAACACAAATAAGGAAAATCTCAGTAGCTGACGCAGGGCTCAGAACGAGACTCTGCGTTTTAGGCGGGGATGCACTGTAACAGGAGACTGAAACGCTGTGAAAAGATTGGGCTGTGGTTCAATCTCCCCAGCGCTACCTTTGGCTCTGCCTTACACCTTTGTTCACAGTCTGGAATCTCCTTCTCCATTACTCCCATACCATGGCATCGAGTATCAAGCCAGAGGTGATTCAAGGTAGCTTTGTTGGGTTATCATTTTATAAGACATGCTATGGAAAACATTGAGCGGTGCTTTACGTAGCATTGCTTCTTGAGTTACATTAGCCCAAGTGCATAAAAAAGTAGAACATATCAAGTGTGATGTAAGTAACTACAATGCATCATACTGGATATCTTGCCAGAAAATACCTTTGCTTTTATGTTTGTTGAACAGTGTTGATTCACAACATCATAAATGATCTATAATAGATTGAATATGCTTGGACACTGACTTGTCACCTTCTTGTAAGTCTTCTGTATTTCCACTGCTCATTTTAGCACTGCTTGTCCACCCAGTCCAGTGGTAAGGAACCCCTCAATTAAGGAGGATTGTGATTCATTTTTACTGCTCTTTCGATGCAAATTTAAAACTATCACATATAAAAAGTGTCTTCTTGAGAAACTTTTTGCTGTCAATTGTTCAGTGAGCCATTTTTAAGTAGTTCTGAGTCTTGTGCTGAATTGCATCTTGGCAATTCCTCCATCCGACCTCCATGTGTGAACCCGCTGGTAGACACACTGATGGCTACACCAGGATCTACATACAGTGTGGGATTTTGTGTGTCAAGTTCGGCATACTGGGATGCATCTTAACCACACCCTGTAATCTGTTCAGTCCAGGCTTTCCATTGACATTATCATGTTTCCAAATGCCTTTTTTGTCACTGATTACAGACATTGAGACTCCCTCACACAATAGTTACCTTTGAAGCTCGTTATCTCTCGATTTCTGTGGGTGATCCGGCCCAATTGGTTATCAAATTTTTGATTTACATAGTGGAGTCATATGCTAAAGGAAGGAACAAATCCCACAGACTCTCGTAAGCCCACATTTATGTACAAAGGGGGAGATATTTGCTGGTATTCCAAGCCAAAAAAGGAGAATAAACATGCAATATAGTCTATGTGGACTGTCCAAGTTGGGAGTGCTGTCGCCACAGGCTGCTGCCCCTCAATGATAATGATCAGAGCTTCTTCCTACTCCATTGTGCGTCCCAGCCCTCCCTCTTTTAACACTTGATTTGAATCTAATCAAGGGGAACGTGGGAGGAATGTTTTGTCTATTCAGTCTCCCAGAGTTGCAGCAATTGCACTGGGGTGGTAAGGGAGAGAAGCTGGATTACCTGACTACCCCCCATGATCCGCCCCCCACCACCTGCCACCCACTGGAACTGAGAATCCACTAACTTATTAACCTTACTGAGCTTCAATTTTTGATTAAATTTTAAATGAACCAAATAAATTAGTGCACAAATAGTGGCCAAATGCTTATTTCTATATTAAACGATAACACATTAATACACACACAAAATCTCAATGTTCATTGCAAATAAAGCCAAAGCAGGATTCATTTGTGAATTAGAATCTGGTTGAAATTAAATACAGAACACTTTTTATGGCAAATACTCGGTGTACACTTACCAACAGGCATTGTTTTGCCATGTATCTTGTCTGCCCAGCCGGCGTAGTATCTTAGAGTTTTGATACTACCATCAAGATCAATAAAGAAAGCATGCAGGAATGGTTTCCCTGTGTCCATTGACTCCATAGTCTGAAATCAATAACATGACAGTGTAAAATACCTAATTATGGCTGTACAGGAACTATTTCAGCTGAACCTGCAAGTTAAAATAATTTCAGAGAAATGGAGGCATTACCCTGACAAAAAGTAAAAGAACAGGCATTTTCGAGCATTTTGAGCAAAAATAAATTGTGACTTGCCTCTATGAGGCTCTGACAAACTCTTGGTCACTTTGTTAAACTGTGCAAAAGTGGTTTAAGTTCAAGCGGTTGCTACACAACATTTCATGTGCACTGCAAATGCCAAGAATGTAAAATGCTGAGGGAATTAATGAGTCCAAAAATAAAATAATAATAATAAACAAAGCCTTTCCCACTGTAACAGAGTCCAATGGCAAGATATGAACCAGAACCAGGGGATCTGTTTCTGCATGGCAGCGATAGCTGGCAGAGCAGTTTTAATGAGAGCCAGGGTGGGATGAAATGGCAGCCATTATTACTGAAAAGGAGCCTCTAGTTATTTCAATCCTCTGCTCCCTCACCATTACCCTGAGATACAGAAGTCTGAACTGCAAGGAAATGAGCCTTCACTTTGCTCATTACATATGAAACCTTTCTTTCTCATTGCAGAATACTATAGATATTTTTTTAATCGTTTACATCTTCTATCATGAAAGACAAAGGATGAACTTTTTGTTCATCCTACAGAATTATATTCATAATGGATTGTATGAACTGGTTACTAAAACATTATATGCTTTAGATGATTTAGGCTCATCTATCTCAGAGGCCTACATACTATATATAATTTTTGCTCTCTCTCTCTAATAATAATAATAAATTAATAAGGAAAATTCATAATAGAGGAAATACAACTATTGAACTGCAATAGAGACATACAGCATTTACCTTTACATTGCAAAATCTGTTTTTTATTTCCCCAAATAGAGTTATGAGTTATTGTAATTAGAGATACCCAAGCACAAAGTACCCAAGGACATGTTTGTAATTAACAGGCACATGCGATCTTTCAATATTACTTAATGCACATCTGTTACAATTGATTTATAAATGTGATTTATAATATGATTTGGCTGGTCAATGAAGTGAAAACTGATTTGGAGAAGGCTTTAATTATAAAGATTATATATCTGATTTAGAGAGCAACTAAAGTCAGTAAAACAAACGAGAGCATTTGTATGATATCACCCTTTTGCAAGCAACACTCAGACTTTTAAACAGACTTTTGTCTTTTGAAAATACAAATGACAATACCAGTGAAGTGAAGGTCAGATGGGGTCAGTTTTCACATATGCATAAACACGATTTTGACATAACTTTGTTTGCTCTTCATAAAACATTTTATTATATTCTTAGTACATAGAGAAATACCCAGTGTTATTTCAACTCTGACAGATATATGAGTCCAACAGGGACCGTATGCACTCCATAAGAGTTGATTTAACACTGCATATTTTACAGTGCTCTACTCTATTTAAGAAAGCACTGTACATGAACTGAACTGAAAATCTTCTACAAATATTGCAATCCTATACAGACTACACAACTGAGCACATATTTTAGATGCTTTATTCATGCCATTGTTCACCTTTTCCAAGGAAAGAAATATGTATAGAGTAAAGAACTTTGAGAACAAACTTTACTTCTATCAAGCAACTTTATCTTGAAACATTGGACAGTTAATTTCCATAAATGTTTCTATTGAGGGTACATGTGGACAAAGTAATTTATTTTCATGTGGCATTTGCCCTATATAATGCTTGGAATCACTTTTTATTGACTTCGTAGATTAAAAAAACATTCAGATGGTTGTTAAACACTTGATGTATTTATTTTAGGTATTTGAGAGATGAGCCCAGCATTATTAAAATGTGTATGCTGCACTTTGTAAAATTAAAATTTGTGTGTTTCAATAGCTTAAATGAATGGAGACTCATTTAGATTGTTTTATTGAAGGAGTAATGTACTAAGTGCTCGGTTAGTAACCAGATCTCCTGTAACCTATTTGACAAGGCTGGAATTGCATCTGCAGAGTTCAGATGTGCGGAAATGTCATTTAAGTCCGCTGTGATGGTAAAGAGAATTACCGTTGACACATTTCGGGTCTTAATTTTGGTGATGTCTTAAAGTTGCCGTGTGAAAATTGTAGTAAGTTAGCCCGGCGAACGAACAGCCAGGCGGGCGCACGGACAAAGAAAGCCACCGTAAATGCGTAAGACGTGGATGAACTCACTGCCAGCAGAGCCCGGTCTCTCTCCACCAGGTCGGCAAGCTTGTTCAACAATCGCCCTCGACTTGACACATCTATCTTCCTCCACGGAGAGTCTCTCAGGCCGGCTGTTTTCGCTGCGTCCACTGCCTTGTCTACGTCCGCCTGTGGAAAACACCCAACCCGGCTCGTTTTCCCTCCAAATTTTTATATTCTTTTAATAATACGACTCTAATCTTTCCAATCTTTATTCCTCAGTTATTATAGATATTTGGCATAGAACAGGTAAAACAATTTTGGTAGCCTATTTTGTTACCTGCAAATGTAAAATTGCATCTATACCGCCAAGGTTATTTAACCCCATAGGTAGGCTACCATGAAGTGGATTCTGCGACTGTTTTAAGGTAGAAAATATACATTGCGTAACAAATAAAAAGAATAAGTAATATATTAAATGTAGACTTTATATTTGGTTCTCTGGAACAGTGTCGATATATTATTTTCAGTCTTTTTCAGTTTACATTACATGGTAGGCCATTTGGTACATGAGTTTGTATGATCATATCTGTTAGGAATTTTAGTTTTATGGTTAGTTCTGCAATAAATAACAATATAGGTCTAGAGCATAATCGTAAACATCTGTGGCTAATTCGAAATGCCTAAAACTGAATAAATTCCCAAGTGGTCAGCCTTCATTTCGCGTGTGATTGCTGCATAGCGATAAATTACAAATATTTTAATGGTTCAAATTCGAGGGAAAACATACTTTATCAGCTTCCTCCACATCACAGATTTTTGCACCTGTTGCAGGATTGTATGTCGCGAATTTATGTCCACTGACAGAAGCGTGCCATTCATTGTTGATAAAAATCTGTGGGTTGAAAATAAGCATCCATTTAAAAACAAGCAAAGTTAATTGAATCTTGACATAGCTAACTGAAATCGTGATTCGTATCACAACTGGGGTATCATGACAGGAATAACAACAGACATGGTGAATGGGAAAAATGTGCAGTTGAGTGTGGAAAAGTTTATCCATAGCTTACATTTCATGATCTCATGTGGGAAAATTATAGACTACTAGAGCGTGACATTTTATCCTGATATAACCGCGATTAAATATTTAGAAGTGTGCTCTAACTTGAACACAGACTCGCTCACAACAAAAAAGAAATAAAAAACTATTAGCACTACCAAATTCACCCGGCAACTATTTTACAAGGTCACTTCAGAACTAAATTGTAACACCTGGAAATGCTTCGCGTGTATTTTTGGCGTAGGCTGTCAAATCAAAAGTTCTGAACAGCAATTTGATATTCACAAAATGTTTCACTGGGAACTATTTTTATTTAGTAATAATACGATCGCCTACTTAGTGTTTGCCACTTACAGTAGATATTTGCGATTCATTTAATCTCTAGAAGGCTGTCTTACCTTAGTATGTTTCACTTCTGATATTTGAACAGGTTGCGGAACTGTAGGAATACCCCCATCGGACTGTCCATTCTCTATAATCCCGTTCTGTGCCATGATAGGTCGATTATTGGAAATGAGGGCTATGGATAACGCCGGAGTCCGCGTGCTGATGTCTGAATGTTCATAACACGTACGACTGCCTTTATAATAAGTTTCAGTTCCTCCCTCTTATTGGGCAACTACTGAGACGAGCGGAACTCCGCCCCTATGCAATACAATCATGGGCGAATGTTCAGTGTTCTTAATTCATTATTACTGTCGGCATTTTGGATCCTGCGAGAGATCCAAACCATCTGCAGCTAGAGAATTAACATTTTGTCATCATCTAACAAACATACGATTACGCGGCACAGAAATCCAGTGTGGCTGTGGTGCAGCGTAAATGGATAATTTTAAAGTACCGTCAAACACATCAATTTATACTCTATACTCTTGCAATTATATAAGGCTATGGCCACGTTTGCATGAGTGACTATTAAAGATCCATTCACAGAGTAATTACACATATTGTTCCCGAGAAGGTCCTTTCACTGCAGATGCAGTAACTTTACAAATTATGACAGCTGCGTGCAGTATTATGTGTGCCAAACACTTCAAAGGAGAACATGTGCGCAAGACATGAATGATGATCAAATGTAGCCTGCGAGGTAAGTTTATAAACAGGATTACTCATCCTGGAAAAATGTTTGTGTAGATCTACGTACAATAGATAGGGACAAAGTATAATCCAATACACCCATCACCATGTGCGCGTTTGAATACTTAGCCAAGTTCGTATCGAGCTGGATTCTTTCTAAACATCTGCTCTGGGCCAAATGCCCAAAAATTCTCCCATTCTCACGCCTGGGTGGACAGACCCACTCAGCTGATCTTGTGCTTGCTGAACAGCCAAATTACTTAAACAACTCAAGACCAAGAACAACTCCAACTTAGTCTAATTATTAGAATGTAACCTATACATTTTATATTGAATGTACAGAGTAGACCCTAGGGTTCGATTAACTGATACAGGGACTGTGGGAAACAGTCCGAATGGGTGACGCAGAAGAAGGCTGGTGTCTATATCAAGTTCACTAGGAATATTGCCGGTGACCAAGATATATTTCTGGAAGCATATTAAAATCTAATCTCACATGCTCCCAAAAAGGGGTTGTCTTCTCCCCCGAATTGTACCCTGTGTATTACACTCATGCAATTGAAGTAATGAGTGTGAATTAATTCTCCAGCTCAATATTTACATTTTATCGAAGTGGCTTTGATCTGGTTCTTAGGGGGGATTGGGAGCGACTGCGTGCCGTTCGTCAGCCTTGCAAAGGTGTGATGAATTGTGATGTTCTCCGTGAAGTTGGTTTTTGCACCTGGGCCTGATGAAGTTTAATAGAGTTGAACACATGCAAACAAATGCTTTTGTTCAGGGGGACAAAGCCTTTCCCAGCTTTGGGCTCATACTCGGACACTGTTGGCATTGTTTCCCCTCCATTGCCTCTTGTCACTCTTCTTGTCAAAGTTTAATTAGGACAACGAGCTTTCGCAGGCCCATTTCTCACTTCAGCAACTTTCTAACACTTCTTAATGAGACAGAGAATCAGAGTGATTGAGCGAGAGGAAAAACAGGAAGGAATGGAGAGGGAAAGGAAACTGTGAAAGGTGGGCTAGAAAAACGAAAGGGAAATGGAATGGAAAGATGGGACAGTCAGAACAAGAGTACCCTGTAATTGAAAGCCGACAAATATTGGTGATTGCATTATTTAAATAACGGAAGATTGGAATGAGATGTGTGGTCGTCCCAAGGAAATGGCAACAGGGCCTGGAACATTATTTATGCAAACAATATGACATTTTCTTTGGGACATCAGCGGTTCAAGTTCAGCGGCTATACGCAAATGTGAATGTCATGGAGTTTGGTATTTCCTAGGTATAGACTGCTTCTCTATGGACTCGGAATTCATTCATGCCTCTAATATACTTCGCCTTTTGCGAGAAAGGGTGAAATGTTGGCTGATTTACAAACTCGAAAATAAAAATGTTCAGTTTAAATAGTCATCAACGTTTATGTAGAGTTTCTATACACAATGAATAGTATTTATGTACGAGTTGAATTGTGTCATACTGAATAGTATTACAACCACTCCTCCTATTAATACTAATACTAATAGCTATAGTATCAACTGTGCTAAATGCGACTAATAATACGCCATTTAACCAATTGTACAGGCCAGTGACTGCATCAGATATGCGCGTAAACTTCGTGGGAAAGTCGAACCACCAGGTGCTCGTAAAATCTGGTGCGCCGCCAAATTGGCATTGCACACCTTTTAATGAAGGTCAAGCCTGTCCTTTCATGCTGCTGCAAGGCAAACAAGATAAGCATTAGACGGGTAATGATATGAGCAATAATAGTAAATATAATGGAGAGAGATGTGGTAATTACATTTCTTTAATTCCAGAGAAAATCTTTATATTCCAATTATTTCAATTATTCGAGTTCTTTATATGTTTTAGGTGTTAATACAAATTTTTGTTTGAAGGTTTTAAAAACAATTTATTATTATTATTATTATTATTATTATTATTATTATTATTATTATTATTATTATTATTATTATTATTTTAGAATTTTGACTTTAATGTTGTTTTTCAAAATCTTAGCTTTCTACGTTTAATATTTTACATTTTATGGGAATATTCACATGAAGGTGACGCATGAGCCTTTAATGGCTCCAAAAACACAAAACATTGATTTCCTCTGAATTTCTGAAAAAATATAGGCCTAGTAATACAACAACAACAACAACAACAATAATAATAATGATAATAATAATAATAGTAAAATGTTTAAATGTTTTGCCATTTTCAAGAAAATACGAAGCAAGGCATGTGCTTGCGCTTTCCATAAGCACACTGGAGTGATTTTAAGTGTGTCGGAATTGTTAACACAATATGCAAATCATATATTCATTAAGTGTTGCACAATGATATAAAAATATTTATTTTGGGTCATGAAAGAGGATAAGATGCAATAAATTATGCAATCAACTAAAGCAATACGCATTTTGCAATGGGTTGAAATGAGCATAAACACGGTATTAAATATTACATATATATTGTAACTGGGGGATATATGAGAAAAACGTGAATAATATTTTGCGTTACATGGTTAAATAAAGAAATGTGTCAATGTGTTCTAACCATAGAATATCTATTTGATAAAAATATCATGGTAAGCTTATGTTCCTTTGGACATCATAAAATGTTTATAAGATCTGTGGAAGAGAGATATGTTATATTAGAGGTTCATCGGTCCCCCTGTGGGCCCTAGGTTTCAAGGGCTAATGAACAAATTAAAAAAGATTTGGAACTATGTATATGCTATACATACTAACTATATATAGTATGAATATAGCACAAAAACCATGCATTGAATGTTTGAACAAAATATTGGCTTAGCCTTATTTACCATAGTAAATAATTTAGGCCCACCTGGCATTGTGTAACATGCATCAATTACTTGGACTTACTAAAAACACAAACCTTTTCTTGAGAAAGTGCAGTTTTGATTACCAGCGCTATAATAATAATAATAATAATAATAATTATTATTATTATTATTATTATAATTATAATTATAATTATAATAATAATAATTGCAGTTCCTCAATACTCAGTGACATTTAAAGGCAGTTGCAATATGGCATGGTCCTACTCCTTCCAATTAACAGTGAAAAACTTAGAACTCTTAACACTCTCTGATTGACTGATTTTTATGAGGGAATGACATCAATGTGTGAGCCGTTGCAAATTTTCAAGGCTAATATGATCAGTGGTAGGATGTGCATGGATAGTTCTGCCTCCCAGTGCTTCTCCTGTTCCAACTGGACCCAGACACTATAGAGTGAATTGACTGTGGCCCAGCTGCAATAAGCAGGGGTGGAGAGGGTGGGAGGGAGGGAAGGAGGGAGAGAGAGAGATAGAGAGAGAGAGAGAGAGAGAGAGAGAGAGAGAGAGAGAGCGCTTGCATGAGATAACTCCCTCCAGGTGTTCAGGGCCCAAACAAAGGCTCTTTTCAGCCTCCTATGAGAATGAAGAAGCCTCTCGCTTGTTGCAAAACATACAGCAAGAAATTGAGCATAACTTGTGCAGATGGCAATATTTTGTTGCAGAGCCCCAATAAAAATTTTTTTAAAACCACGGGCTCTGTGAGGGGGAGCCCTGCGTCATTTAATTTATTTAACATGCTTCAGAAGTAAAAACACCAATGAATGAAAAATGTTGCCTGAATATGCAGCAAAATTGTTGCTCATATCTACCACCTTCTGGAATGGCTGGGTGAGACTGTTTATTCTTGAGATAAAGTTACGATTAAGATATGAACTGCCCTTTTGCATTGCCTGGAGTTCTCAATCAATGGTGTGCACTGCCCATCCCTATAGAGTGTTTGCCTCTCAATAAAGGTACTTGCAGTAATACAAATACATTTAAATGGTTTTTTTAGTCCTGCCATACACAGAGTTAGTTTTGTCTTTATATTATTATCTATCCTTTTATATCTAGCTTTCTCGGTTTCCATCAGGAATGAGGGAAGACACTGTTTCACACATGGAGGCCAGTGGCATGAAATCCCTCCCTGAAATTCTAGTGCAGAAAGTCGACAGTAATAACTCAATGCAAGGTGTTCACTTTCTCTTCATCTGTGCGCGACATCTGTGCTCCTCACAGGGTGTCCTCGTCCCAGCAGCTGACAGCTCGGGAAAGCCCTCCCTTTGATGTCGGAAAAGAGATTCTCATGCTGGACAATTCTCACCAATTCAGATAATATCGAGACGGTTATTTTGATCATTAAAAGGAGTGAGAGGGTGCTTTGTGTTTAAGATCAGAGCAATTTGCAAGCTTATTGAGGAAAGCAGTGCAATGAAAGAACTTTAGATGTAGAATCCGTCATCACTATTTCCCGCTGATGGGAAGATTAGCTTTTCACATTCACATTTAGCTTATCGACTGAACAATAAAATTAGGGTTAAAATAAATGTGAGAAACGATGTTCTGAGAATGTTCCGGTGTTTAAATAATTGAGAAGAATGAGTATGTTTGTTTAGCGTCAGTGTCCAGTTCAAATTCAGCATAAAAATGAAAGTATTTCACAGGACGACAACGGTGTTTAAATATAGTGAGACCACTGTAGTCTTTAATTTAGGTACGGATTGACAGACATTTTTTGGGAAAAATATTGCTTCCATGCCAAAAGGAAAGAGCCTCACATTTACAGTGCTGTGAGAAAGTATTTGCCCCCTTCCTGATCTCCTGTGTTACTGCATATTTGTCACACAGAGTGATTTCAGATCTTTAGACAAAATGCAATATTGGACAAAGGGAAACAGAGTAAACACAAAACGCATTTTTAAAAATTATTATTCCATTTATTTAATGAAAAATTTATGAAACACCGATATCACCCACATGAAAAGGTAATTATCTCCTTAGTTACTCAAGCAACCCATTAACATAGTTCAATTGATGATTAGTTTTAGCTGATTGAACACAGCCAGGCTTGACTGCAGCCAGCACTGTTGAATCTAGACCTCACTTATATTGAACCTTAGTTGCTACAAAGTTTTTACAAACACACTATGCCACAATAAAAGGAAATTCCAGAAGAAATTAGAAAAAAAGGTTGTTGATATATTGCTGTGGTCAATTTACTGTATCAGTCTGGAAAGAGTTACAGAGCCATTTGTAAAGCTCTGATGCTCCACCAAACCACAGTGACAACCATTATCTCCACAGCAACAACTTGTCCAGGAAGTCACAAAAGTTCTCAGAATATCCAAAGAACTGCAGGTGGCTCTACCCTCTACCCACAGCTGAGGTCAGTGTTTATGACTACACAATAAGGAAGAGACTGGGGAAAAATGAGATTCATTGGAGAGTAGCAAGACAGAAACTACTGCTAACCAAGAGACATATCAATGCTTGTCTCATATTTACAAAAAAAGAACCTGGATGATCCCCATGCCTATTGGAATAATTTAGTATGGGCAGATAAGTCAAAAGTGGAACTTTTTGGCTGACGTGGGTCCCATTATGTCTGGTGTAAGGCAAATACATACCAACAACCAAACATGGTGGTGGTAGTTTGATAGTGTGGGGATGCTTTACTGCCTCGGGACCTGGATGACTTGCCATTATTGAAGGAACCATGAATTCTGCTCTGTACCAAAAGATTCTTAAGGAAAAAGTCTGGTTATCAGTCCATGAGTAAAACTGAAGGGTAATTGGGTTATGCAGCAAGACAATAATCCAATACACAAAAGCACGTCCACATTTGAATGGCTGAAAAGAAACAAAATTAAAGTTTTGGAATGGCCTAGTCAAAGTTCATCCAATAGAGATACTGTGGCAGGACCTGAAATGAGCAGTAATGCTTGAAAACCTTCCAATTTGTCTGAAAGCAGTTCTGCAAAGTAGAGTGGGCTAAATTTCCTCCTCAGCGACATGAAAGAGTGATATTAAATTATAGGCAGCATTTGGTTGCTCTTATTGCTACTAAAAGTGGTGCAACCAATTGTTAAGTTTAAGGGGGGGAGGGCGCAGTTACTTTTTTACATGGGTGATATATTTGATAACTTTTTTCATTAAATAAATGAAATAATCACTTTAAAAATGCGTTTTATGCTTACTCAGGTTCCCTAATAGTCTAATATAGTTCCCTGTACTAATACTACATTTTGTCTAAAGATGTAAAGCCATTCAAATATGACAAATATGCAATAATAGAGGAAGGGGGCAAAAACTTTTTTTAATGGTTCTGTAGTAGAAATATACAAATGATTTAGTTTAGAACTCCCTTATTGTCCTTATTTTTGATGATCAGACTTATGCAAACGCTTGTCACTTACACATGCTTTTGTTAGTTTTGCAACTAAACTGGTATTGTTGTGTGAAAATGAGAGTAATTATTCTCATTTAAATGCTCAATATTTTGGATAAATCATAATGAAGTTAGATTGAGCAATAGCCAACTAAAATCCAAACAGTGTAAGATATGCTGTGGCAACAGAAGTGGTACGATTTATTTTATTTATTATCATTATTATCTTTTTTTTGTTATTGTGTGATCTGACTGAGGGAAATATTTTTCAGTCATAATCATCTTCACAGTGAATCTCAAGGGTGACACATTTGCTTTCAATCAGTTCTTTAAAACATGCCCTGAGGAGACATGGTGTAATCTCTCTGCAATGTAAGTGGCTCTCTGCAAATTACTTTGAAGAACTGATTTTAGCTTGATTTGAAAAGCACTCCACTCTTGAGATCTGCAGAAAAACTTCACAATTTTGATGTTTCAGAATTAAAGTAAGCCAGGGGCTTAAGCAAAAAAAGCTTTGCCTCACCCAGCAGTAATGACTCACAATTCTGATACTTGCGGCTCTGACCTCCATTCTAAAGAGAACCTTTCAACATTTTATTTGCCTATAGCAGGTGGATCAAAGTTTGGTATAAAAATGTTACACAATGGGAGTGGCTATGTTGACTAAGCACAGAGCTTGGAGGCTTTTGGGTATATGACACTATAAAGTATACATGGATATTGTGATCAAAATAACCATAGAAATTGCAGAAATGGAGGTTGGTTATGTGTTTTATGGATACAGTATTTCCTGCAGTATTCCTGCAATATTATATTGTGGGAGAGAGAAAAATGATCCCAAAAATGTGATTGTTCACACAAAGTCTTATTTTGATTTCAGCTTCAAGCAAGAGATGGTGTTTCATTAGTAATGCAAGATGTAGTATTGCTACATGTTATTTAAATTTTAAGATTAAACTACTAAATTGAGGAAGTTAATTCTGCCTTTAGTCACTATAATGGGAAGTGAGTGACACCATAAATGTTGATAAACTTAAATTCCAGTAAGATCCAAATACTACAATGTATCTGTTTTGCATGTCTATTTTTAGGTTTGATGACTGATTATGTTTTACATCATTTCCCAGTATGAATGCATATTCACATCCACACCAAAAATTGCCTTAATTAAACAGAGTGCATATTTTATTCAGTTACATTATCCAAAAACAAGTCTTGCAGCTGTTTGCATGACACGTTCAGTCCTCTTGAAATGTTCCATTGCTTTTATTTGTAACTGAATATTTGCCT
Organism: Anguilla rostrata; assembly: GCF_018555375.3. Lineage (NCBI taxonomy): Eukaryota > Metazoa > Chordata > Actinopteri > Anguilliformes > Anguillidae > Anguilla > Anguilla rostrata. The sequence continues at coordinate 46,652,383 of NC_057937.1, read as the reverse complement.
TTCACTTCCAAAACAAACATGCATCCATTATAAACTGAGAATGCCACAGACTAATTATTCATCCAGTTTCACAAGCGTGGGGCTTTGAGAACCACAGGACCTTACAGGCTCTGGAAAACATGAAGGAAGTGGCCACAAGAGAAGCCAACAACGCAGATTATCTTCGGGGCAAAATCCATTGTAAAATTTGTAAATTAGGCTGGCCTCCAGGAACCACATACACCAGATAGCATGTTGAACTATAGATGTAATACATATTTTCTGAAAAGCATCAAAGTGCAAAAAGCAAACCAACAGCCAAGTGACGTGGCAGCCGTATTGTCTATGGAAAAGGGAAGGGGGTGGAGCTGCATAGGCACGCAGCTGTATATGGCTTTGATGTAAGAAGAATTGGAAGGGATGGCGCTTGGTACTAAGCTCAACGGTACAATGCCCTATTCAACTGGAAGTTATTATTTGGAAGCAGCATGCAGAGTGGGGTGCACTGGGAGCCAGAGAGGGGGTAATAGGCAGGTTTCACGTCTTGATTATTTTACCTTGGTGCCTGGCTTTGCCTGGAGGGTGGGCTTGGTGTGGCATGCCTGGCTGTGACAGTGGCCAATTGTTAAGGTGAAAGGTAGTCCGCAAGATTGTGTGTCACAGGGGAAGCATATCAGGGTCCCATCGAAGGAAAGTGGAATGTGGCCGCATTGTGAGAGGATGCTGGGATCCTTGTCAAAAGCAGTGCTCTAATGTAGAGGATTGAATAACTGAACAATGTTTACATTTCCCCTTTTGGCCTTGGTGGGTTGTTAGTGGGCCACTAGGAAGGCTTGAGTGCTCTCAATGGCAACATCAATGTCGGCTTTTGTTTAACAAAGCGCTTATTATGCGCAACATTGTCTATATTATTACCAGTACAAGGGTATGGTTGTAATCTAGTTAAGTTATTATCCCCCTTAGCATAATGAATAGGTGAGCAACTGCTGTAGGATCATCCTGTTATTAAATCAAAGAAGAATGAACGTGGGGGTTGTTTATATTTTTTTTATGAAACCCATACCAACATTTGAGATTTTTTTTCAAGAAGCAACGGTGATGGCTTTATTACACGCCAAGAAATTCTGACAGTTGGCAAACTATATCCTTGTCATATTTTGCGTATCTTTTTTCAAGTATAGACCACAACACTGAGTTTTGGGACGACATGGGGCCTGAGGTTTTCATGTCCTCGTCAGGTTTGAATCTTTTAAGTATTATGCATGAACAGTTTGACAGATTTAAAGAGTACTCTCTTTGTGATTAATCTGTTGAATTAATAACTTAAACAGGCATATCATTCAAGAAAAGAACATCTTTTAAGTGGTTGCAACAGCAGATGAAGGTTATCATTGCCAATATGAAAATAATGGTGTATACACACAATGGCAACAACAACTGACAAATTGAAATATGAAGCAAATGCATGAAGGCTTTCACAATAAACCCACAGAGAAATTGTTTTTCCCGGATCAGATTATTCTGTTTATAAGAATAATCACTGTTTGTCTGATAACAGCAATATGCAAAAGATGGGCATGTCCTTTCTAGAGAACACGAACATGCCACACTTGAACTTCAGGCATGTGTAAAGTTTGCACCAGCACATGGAAGACATTTGGTCGTGAAAAGTTCACTAAATGCAGTTGTCAGGAAGCACAAGTTGCAGGTAGGCACTGATGAAAAGCAGGCTGGTTGCTAAACCCTATCTCACAAACAAAAAAGGAGGAACATAACGGTCCTTGTGGTATGGAAAATCTCACATAGACAAACCTATTTTCTTAGTTTTTGAAGTGAAATTTTGATTACTTGGCTGGATTTTGGCACAGTATTTGTGGCATGTAAACTGTATGAACTTTATCCAGTGGAAAAAGGATCTGTCGCCTGGATTGGCATCTCAATGAAGCAGGCCAAAGCTGGAGGTTACTGTCTGTTTGGTCAGTATAGGTTCTGTTAATAAGGATTAGCAAGACTTGTTCAGGAGACTCATTTCTTTGATTGTAAACAGGGGACAACAGCAAGGTTAAAAACATCCTGCATAGTATGCCTTCAATTCAATAGTATGCCATATTCTACATTGATTTTACAGTGAGATTTCATGAATATATTAACCCAAACCTCTAATGCAAAATGTACATGCTAATGTTTCATGTCGGACTCTGCTAGAAGTCAGACAACCATGAATGTGTACCTTCTCAAGAGAAATTCTGATTTGCGTGATAATGCTGGACAGTACAAACAGTATTTTTTACAATATAATCTGATTACACAATTCAAGCTGTGTCTTTAGAAAGTCTTGATGTGGATCCTCCTCCTCCTCCTTATCTCCCCTCCTCATCATCATCCTCATACAGTGGATTGTATGATGATCAAATGCATAGACAGGAGTGATGGCTTGATATGCAGTAAAAGCATAATGTACAAATGCCAGAGAGCATGCAGGACAATGAGGTTAATGGTTAATATTGTGCTGTTGTCTCCAAATAGGCTGCAATTTGACCTGCCACTGGAAAATGGGGTAACACCACATAATTTGGTACTTCACAAAATTAGCCATCTAGATCTGTGAACAGAAAATCTAAAGATTAGCAATTTAGTACAAAGAAGTACTTTCCATTTATGGCATTGTGTCCCAAGGGCAAATGCAATATTAATTTGTTATGAAAAGTAATTCAACTTTTCTGTCTTCTCATTTGTAACAGTAGGGGGTTTTGTTTCTCCCTCTGTTTAAATATGCAGTACATAAAATTTTCCAAACACAAGAGAAACTGTGGTTTTTGTGAACAACTCATCATCCCATTACAGGTAAATCATTCTATTTACATTTTTTTGAAAGTAACACCATGCATGTACTTAATGAATCTCTTTTAGTACATTTGTCATTGCAGTGTAGTTACTGCAAGATACTCCCAAGATACTTGGTAAATCTATAAATGACATAGCCTATTTTTAAGCACACATTTCGAACAGAAGCGTGCTGAAATGTTTTTTTTTTTAGACCAATTTTCTTAATTGTGTAGAAACCTTAAGCACCCATCGCAGCCACTGTCCCGGGCACGTGGACTGTGTGGCTGGGCCCAGTCTGTCTACATGGCTGAGTGTCCTGGATAATTGCTCTCAGTATGGTCTGCCTGGCTGTACGGTTACCCCAAGGGAAGACAGTCTCCAGATCGACCCTATCCACTGTAAAGTCAGGGTTTGATTTTCACCAAATGCACTATCACGTTGTTCAGTGTTTCTTTATTGTGCCCTGACGTGCATACATTTATCAGGTATAATTGCAGAATCGAGATGGAATCTATACAAAAAGTATTTTAATGATTTCACTAACACAGATACTTTGTATACATTATTTCTGTTACTATTATTTACTAATTGTTTTACATTGTACTCAGTTCTGCCTATTATATGTGCAACATAAAGGTAAGACAATGAAGTGAACATACTTTTCTTAAAAGCAAACAAAATAAATTTAATAGCTGAGGAAATAATGTATATGAATACGCTGTGCCCATATATGAAATAGATAGTAAGCCAGAGAAAATGGGCAGCTCTTTTCTCTATTGAAAATTTCATTACAGCAGAGTCCTGTAAATATTCTGGCTGTAAGTGAAATTGGAGACAATTGGAGGAGGACTTGTTTTTAGTATAAGAGAAAACAGAAACATTCTGATAGCTGACATTTAAACAAGAACACATAGAAGTTCATTAGACTGAAGCTTCTTTGGATAAACTCATGGATTCTCATGGAAAGGAAGTGTAGACAAGCTCGGGCAGATGCCAGTGCTCTCAGCCTATTTCATTTATGTTTACTTCCTCTGGCAAGAAAATAATTGTATTGTGCCAGGAACAGGATAAACTGGTTTCTGTGCTTAAAAGCCTTCCATTAAGACATACTATTTATGCACTTGGTGTTTAATCAGAAAATCCATGTAATTCCAAACATGCATTTATTTTTTTTCCTCTTCATTTTTTGGTGTAGACATCACACTGTTAAGGGGTGTCCTAATTCCTTTTTTGAAGGTCATCAGCCCTATTAACTTTTTTGCGATGCCTGATAATGCATGGAAAGAAATACTACCCCAGTGTTTCCCGTTTTATGTTTTCCTCTTTCAAGGTCCCTTCATGCCAAAGAGTATTTGACTGGTGAAATGACACTCCTACTGGGCCCTTTGCATTGTCTTCATTAGTCTTTATTTTTACTGGCTCATAATGTGTGTCAATGTCCAAACAATGACATGAAAGGTATAACCTTAACTAACATTTAACTTTTCAACTATAATGTATTTTGTTTAACTCAGTTGTTTGACTAAATTTTCCTCTGTAAAATACTGTAACGTGTTCAATGATCGTTTGAGAATAATTTTCCCAGCTTGTTTTGGGATGACACTCTCTTGCAAATCTGTGATTTGAGATTTTATCCACCTTCTATCAGACTATGTGATATCTTTCCAGATGTTCTGGAAAGACTGTGGTTTCTAACATAGATATGATAAATCGCTCATTGATGCTGTGGTTTAGTTTTGTAGTCAAGTTTTTCTCCAGGTCCTTGCTGTTGATCCTCTCTCTATGCCTGCCCACCCATCATAAATTAAATTCTTTGATCTAGTCTGAAGCTTTCCAGGATGAGGAAAAAAGTTAGCCGACAACAAAAGATCAAACCCGCACAATGGACCTACTGTTTACCAAGTCGTTTTGAACATGAGATGCCAATTCATTCACTGGCAAGTTGGTCAGAGTAAAAATCGATCTTTCTTTTCTGTCTACATTTACAGGTGTCCATCTGTCAATGAAACAATGTTTGTGCACTTTCCTATGCAGCTGCATTAAATTTAGTGTATAAATGCACCTTTCAAATTGAGTTTCTCATCTATCAAAGACAACTAAAATCTTGCTACTGTCTCTACAGGGCTGGTAGCCTGCAGGGCTTGAATTTCACTTTATTTCAGAAAACCTTCTAAAGCCGTTCATCTCTCTCTGAAACTGACTGAACGCAGTTAGCTCCAGGTGTGCAGCTGTAGTTCCGTGTTGGATACCTTCCGTTCAGATGGCAGCTGAATGCCCACAATTGTTTAAAAACAAAATCCGCAGGAATTCCTCACGAGGTATTGTTCAGATGTCTTTCCCACTCTAGCCAAACTGGCGTGTCACTGATCGAGCACAGAATTTCTACACGGTGTATAAAAGCAAAAAGTTTGAGCTACCGTACACAAATAGTGTATCTTACTGTGAAGCAATACCAGACTACATAAAATGCTTAACATTTAATCCAATGTGTTAAGTAAATACTTGGCTGTTTTAATGTATTTTAGAAATTTTACACGATTGCTGGGCATTTTTTATATTAGATTATCATACATGATATTTTTTAAAGGCACACAAAAACATGATCTGAATATTTTACAAGCTGTTGATTTGTGATACAAACATAACGCGTGACAAATCATCACCTTACATTGAAATTAATTGAAATTTAAAATAGTCAAATACAAAAAACAATGCGAACATTGAAATGAGCAAACTGACTAGCTTGAAGAAGTTTCCATTAAATAATGAATTTTGCACTTTGGAAAAATTGCTTCTACTAAACCTAAAGATATACTTACAGTGAACACAGACATTTTGCCAGACAGCAAGAGAAAATCATTAGGCTTTAAACCATGTTTAACAGTTATAGGTAGGGCTTTTACTCATTTACCCAGTCAAGTGTGATAAAACCTTTTACAGTAACATCAACTGTCTGTTGATGTTTTGCCTAACACAATGCTGGATATGCATGAATGATGATGAACCAAGCATTAAAACATGGCTCTTTTTGGCATATCAGAGATCATTCAAAACCCATTCGATCACCTGTTCAGCATATGGCAGGCAGACTGCATACATGAAATAATCATACCTTTGAAATTTCTGACCACACTGCAGTCTGCATGGACATAATTGGTATTATCTAACAGAGATGGGTTTCCTTATAATGTCCACATTACTCAAGCAGGATATGCTACTTCTGATGCTATATAAAAAGTATATATTTGCCAATGAGGATTTGGTTGGTATTATGTCCAGCTAGAACAGTGCTGTGCTGAATCCAGACTCTACCAATGCTGATTGGCAGCTCCGCAGACTGACACATGATTGGTTGTAGCATTGCCCAGGGAGGAAGAGATGGAGGGATTCTTTTGCGCAAGAGTGACTCCTCTGGTCAATTGGGCGTCTGCAGTCTGCCTGAGCCGCCCATGTAGGTAGTGTCATGTGACTGCGCAGCTCAGCCTCCGGAGTGAAAATTGCCCAGGGAGGAAGAGATGGAGGGATTCTTTTGCGCAAGAGTGACTCCTCTGGTCAATTGGGCGTCTGCAGTCTGCCTGAGCCACCCGTGTAGGTAGTGTCATGTGACTGCGCAGCTCAGCCTGCGGAGTGAAAATCAGCAACAGCTAACTACGCACATTTAGGAGGGTGTTGTTTCTACTTTGAATTTATGAAGGACGTGGCAGGGAAGACATACTTGTCAAAAAGACAATTATGATAGGGAATTCCAAATTGGACACAAAGAAAGAAGAGAACAAGAGAGTTCAATTTTGGGTAAAGAAAGTTCAGTAAATTTTACATTCCGTCAAAATAATGTTTCATGCTGATATTACTTACCTCCTTATTATTTTTGTGGATCAAAAAATTGAACCAATACTCAAATAATGGATAATAGATATGGATAAAAAGGAAGGGAAAGTCAAAATGCTTCATTGAGCAAAAATAAAAAGTAATATATTTTAGGACATTTTCTCATCTGAGAAAAGGAACGATGCTTATCTTGAGAGATCTGCAACAGAAAAAAGAGACTGCCGTTAAAATAAAAATAAATTTGCCCTTTCTTGAGATTACCCACATATTTCCTCAGTTGATTTGATCTGTGTTAGCCAATAACTGTGGGCGGAGCATGACCTTTCCATTTTATCATGTCTTTATCATCCTGCCACTTTGGCACGGAATGATTGCACATCTGTCTCCTCCAGTGGGACTGCCTGTTCTGCCTGAATAATGAGAAGTGTTTCCTCCATGCACCTGTGCTCTCCTGCCTGTAGAACCATACACTACACCGGCATGACACACAATGGTGTACAGTCTGCGGTAGCGGGAGGGAGCACTAGCGCTGGTGGTGCGGCTTTATTTGAGTTTCCCAGCAGGAGGGAATTCCACCTTGGACCTTTCACTTTATGCCTCAGTGCTCCGTACATCTGGTAGGAAAACAAGGTACTTTCACCAGCAAATTTTTTTAAAAAGTGAATGATAAAACAGTTTCAGTAATGGGAGGGGGTATGCAGTTCAGGAAGGAGTCCTGTAACTCATCGTGACCAAAGTTGCAACCAAAAGTGAAAATACCCAACCTGATATGACTCCCATTCCCGGAAATGCGCCTTTATTTTCTTAATACAAAAAACAATTCAAGTGGAAAAATGTCACAGTGATTTTGCTCACAATCAACTGTGAAGATACTGTTCAAAGAACACTGACAAACTGACATTAGGAGGAAACATGGGTGTGTGAGTTTAATCACTATGTCCTCACTGTTCAGCTCTGACTGGCAACAGTGGGAAATTTCAGTGTTGTTCTTTTCACCATGGACACAGCTCCCACTAGAATTGTATCAATATCAAGTAAATGCATATTTGTCCAATGCACATTATTTTATGATTTATTGCTATTGTCATCATTATGAGAATCACCAAATTAATTCTTAATTCTAGTGCAGAATTACACATATACTGCAGTTTCACCTCCATTAAGATTATGAACAGTTCAGGAATCATAGGACATAAGACCATAAGAAAAGTTATGACGAGAATAGGCCATTCAGCCAAACTTGGCTCATCTTTTCATTTTGTTTGTTTTTAAATAGGTACTCAACAATAGATATAAAAAAAAACTATCAATATTAAAAAAAACCCCACAACCAGTAAGAACAATCAGATCAGTCAATTCCCATACATGCATATTGCACCAAACCAGATAATGATTTTGATCACAAAAGCTTGTAATAAATAGCTTAGCTTTTCCAATTTTTTTAACCCCCTTGGGAGTTTTACCTCCTTTCACTGAAGAGGGGACAAGTTTCTGCAATCACATTTACAGAATTATTACTACAAACTATGTATAGCTTCAAATTTGTAAGCGTAATAAAAAACTAATGTGAAAAAACACATACCCATAAAAGAAATTCAAAATATTGAAAGACTGATTGATCGCTTCCGTTCTGAAACTGAAATGCTAAGTTATTTCATGGTGTCACACAAAAGTGTAGGCTATATCAATGCTGTTGATGACAGAGGACCACATTAGCTGAAACTGCACATCATCACTTCATGAATAAATTTCTCTCGTCTTTTATCACAAAATTCTGGTGCTCACTGATGTGTTAAGTATGGGATGACTAGGATTACACAGAGCTGAAAGGCCAACGTGAATAATTTTAGCCAAAATATTAATTGTGCTGTGCTGGCAGGAGTGATGGCAGACTGAGTTAGCCTGAAGTCTCATGGAGGCGACCTTTAGGAGGTGATCAGCATCGCCGTTTTCGCGCGTTCAACAACACAAACAGTTCCTACTTCCCAAACCGCTCCTCAGCGTCACAACCCCACGTGCTGCCCTCAGAGTTATTTCCTCTACCATTGGGAGATGAATGAGCAGGAGGACACTGCGTCTGAATGGAGTGTCTGACGTTAGCGGTATTTTTAGAAACAGTAAGGACGCAAGATTTCCTCCCTAACTGAATAAGCTGGCGACAATAGTAGCATTGTTCCGTCTGCCTGACAGGGCTACGCGATCGCCGAGCGATGCCATTGTTTTATCAGGTAACACTACCTGCGTTTTTGCACAATGGAAGCGCCTTATGTTTTGTAAGGTAATACGCAAATGCATCTTTGATGCTGTTAAGTCACCTGGCCTGATGCTGGTTGGGTTCTGGTGCGTGCGCACAGAGAAGAAAGCAGAGACCCAAGGGTTCGAAGAGCGCATTCTTGAGAAAAAGAGGAGAAAAGGGGGGAAAAACACCCATTGTAAAGTAAACGATACATGTCTCATGAAACAGACTGAGAAAGTGCCAAGCGCCGTAATTATAGGTGTCCCTACTTAGAAATCTATATGCTGCTATTACGATTTCATGGCGACGACCGTGATGGGATGTTTTGCCCACTGCCAAATGTAAAAAAGAGCGCTGTTATTGTACCTCTTCCCCAGTGCTTCATTCAGGAGACACCCCTGAAACTGAAGTATCTGGCAACAATTCAGCTACGAGAACATGGCATAGAAACAGGCTAAGCCGTGATTGCTATCAGAAAGAGTAACTTCACTCAGAGCTCCCTTAGAGATATTAATTAATGAGCAGGAGGTGGACATGATAAAAACAGCACGATAAAAACAATAACGTCAAAACAGGAACAGGCAAAACTACACATTCAAGGTTAACCTTGGTTTTGAGCTTACTGAAGCGCACAATCCTCAAAACTGCCACATTATCACACGCATATTTACTCTTTACTCTGATACTCTAAGAGGCAAAATCAGTTATCAGTTAAGCCAGTAGTGAAGAGCAACATGCGATGCGGCAGATTTCACATGCGAGCAAGGGTATTCCTTGTAATGTTACTTTCAATTTGAGCCTCCTCATCCCCCTCTCCTGCCCCCAAAAAAGCTGAAATCCCATTTCAGTGAGAATGCAGCAGCATATCATACCATTAGAAAACCTGACCCTAATACATTCTGTTCTAAATACAGTATACAAATCAAGACCTGAAAGCACAGAGCAGTGACAATATTGGTATTCCGTAAATGATTACTATTGAAATAATTACAGACGTAATGGTCAGTATTTAAAAAAAGAGGCAAACTATAGTGGAAGAAAAACAAACACTGTATTACATGTCTTTTTTTATTCACACATTTTTACAGTTTACAGTCTGCGAACAGCGCGTTCCCAACATTTCCTTCTTCAAGCCCAACAGTCATTGATGGTTTGGAAGACTTTGAAACTACAAGAGATGATGAATTTCTTTATTAGTATAGAACTGTGAAACCTGTGACCTCTTTGACCAAAAAAAAAAAGGAAAAACCCACAAAGAAAATATGTCAACCTATTTGCCCTTACTTCTTTTAAACGGTTCTTCCACACAATGCATGGGTTTGCACACATACAACAAATAAACAACCTCTGACAAAAATATATGACACGGAAAACAGTTATGCAATGTAAAACAGGACTGCAACACTACCAAGACTGTTCCGTAACTTTCCACAGGAATTTAACTAAAATGGGTGTTTGTAAAAACGATTACCCGTCTCATGACATTCTGTTATACTGTCCAATAGATGGAGGCAACGTTATTTCTGTGATTTCACTGAGTTACTAAGGAATGATCCGCATTTCCAAAATCACTGACAGCAGTCATAAAAGGCAGCTGGTGATCGTGTAAAGTAGTATTCGTAGTACAAACTAATAGCAAGTGCTCATTCAGTTAAATGCAATATTCCTATGGCCAGAATAATTAGACCTTTGGAGAGAGTGCTATTGTGGGGAAGCAACAAAGGGGGAATGAGATCGGAGTTTACGATTGGGCCTTTGCACAAATATTCCAGGCTGAAATATTATAAAATGGTTTCTGCAAAATGTTTTTAATAAGCAAAAATGACTACGCATGTGAACACTCTAGGGAAAATATATATTTAAAAATCAAGTTTAGGTTTTGGTTTTTGGTGGAAAATAATTCTCTGAAAGTAGAACTCTTATAAGATTCACAGTTTGGTCTTTAAATCAATGAAAAGGGTGTTTGGAATACAAAAAGAAAAAATGTTTTAAAGATATCTCAAAATATACAGGGCATTTTCAGTTGCACCACATAATATTAACTCTCAGAAAAGGCTACTGCAGCTCATTCAATGCCCCCTACGTTATATCGCTAAAATAAAATAAAAAATGTTGTTTGATTCCCACTTTAATGCAACAGATTCTTCCACTTCTAAAATGTCAGCATTGAGAAAAGACACTGCACAAGCTACATCAAAACAAAGCACGAGACCTTTAAACATATTCCAAACACTTAATACGAGATATAACTTTTAAATTACTTTAAAAAAATATCTGCTGTACATATGACACAAATATTTACATTTTTCTTTTGTACGATTATGCTTTTCTGTACACTGTAAAATAATTGCAAAATATTAATGTAATTTTATGATTCAGAAACACCTCCAATGCTTAGTGTTTTCTTTCTGTGCAGATAAACTGCTGTTTTGTTAATTTTGCTAAGACTGTGGAGAACTTTTAATCTTCATTGATGAAAGGTAACACATAAAGGGTTTTCTATGTAAAATAACAAAACATGTTTTATATGTATTACCACCTGGTGTCTAAGCTTTTTATTCCCCCAGGAAATCTTCCTAGAATCTGAGCTGGAATCATTTCAAAACAGCTGGCCCACTTGCAAATAACCCATAAAATGACAAATATAGTACCGAAAGCAGTTGTTTTGTCCTGTCGGGGGGTGCAGTCTGTGCTAAGCCAGTATCAAACACATTGGCCTGTAGCTTTTGATTAGGGAGTGGATGCTCGTTTCAATTTAATCCTTTCATTTTAACAAACTAATCTTAAACTTTCGCTTCTGGTAATGTCTGTCTGTTACACCCCAATGGCACAGAGCCTTCCACTGAAAAGTTATTGATCCAGTGACAGTAATGCCCTGTATGTTTGGCTAGGCTGAATGACTTCAATGTTTAAGTGCGTGACATGCTGGGTGACTGAAAATGCGAAAGCAAAGCTTGCTGGGCACTAGCGCACCGCGCCTGGTGCTCTCTTCCCCTTGTAACAGTGCCAAATGCAGTTCATTTCGAGAGGCGCTGCAGGTACTTTGCCTTTAGAATTACTGCACAGAAAATAAACAGAGCTTCCCCCTTTAAGCAGACAGAATACACGTACATTTTTAACAGACAGAAACATTTCAACAAGTCTGTGGTAAGGCTTATTCAGAGACAAATTCTGGGGTTGAAAAGTGAGCAATATAAAGTGTCAGAGAACTAAAGTATATCCTTTATTCATGGGTCAATCTGGGCCTAATTTAAGACTAAGTCCTATCTAACTGAATGCACTTTTTTATGGACTAAAGAAACGAGAACAGTAGTAATGAAATACTGCCTGAAATAATGCAAATTATCATTTCAAATTTTGTTCTTCTCAAAATTAATCTAGTCTTGTAGGCCAGCCTCAAACTAATGATAGTTTTTTTTCATCCATTCACTTTCCCAACACCACTTCTAAATCGTTTCTTCACTTCTCAAACTCAATCATTTATTTATTCATTTCATAATTCAGTGCGCCCACCACCTGGTATATTTTCACTCGAACGGGAAACGTGTTCTTATGCAATTTTTCCACCAGCCCATCAGAAAGATGCCATCGCTTAAACACATTTAAATTAAGTAATCTGGTGCTAAACATGTTAAAATCAACTAAGACTTTGCAGGGTTATATATAAAAACTCTATCTGTGCTCTGAGGTCTTGCGTAGAAATAGAAACAGCACTTGCATAGTCATCAGAGCAGCAGCTTGGCAGTCTCGCCCGACTTTGCAGGGTGGAATCAGACGCTGTCAAACTTGTGTTTTAAATAGTCTTTCATGACCTTGGCGATAGGCAGCTCCTCCAGGAACTTGAGGTTTTGAAGGCCTATGCACTGTCGGATTTTTATTCTGCACAAGTCCTGCAACGTCCTTGGTTGTCCTGAAAGACAAACAAAGTCCATTTTAATTAATGACCATTTTTGTTTTGTCTACGGCAATGAAAAACAAAAAAACTCAACAAACACAACCTTTAGGTAAACTGCTGTCAAAAAACATAAGCTTTAGGTAAACTGCTCTGGGTGTTTTTACCAAAGCTGATAAAAGCTGCTAGATGGGTTTACTGAAAAAATTGATAAATGTATTTACTCAAAGGCTCTCAAGTCAACTTGCGATTAAAGCCGACCCTTGACCAAGTCTTTCATTTTATAAAATGCTAAGCACATTTTTTGGGAAACAGTAAGACATTTATCCTTTCCATTTTATTTTTCTGGTCAGCAGAAGCCCAAGATTCCTTGAAACAATTTGATTGGTACAGCAAAATAAAAATAAGCCTTTGATCGGGCGTTCAAAGGAAGAAAGACAATTTATATAAGCAACCATTCTCCCCTAGGTTGAAGTTACATGAGAACATAAAAAAACCTAAGAATACAAGAACAGGCCATTCAGCCCATCCAAGCTCACCAGAGCTTGGACTTGAAGGGTCTCTCCCTCGACAACATAACCTGAAAAGAACCATAACTAAAGAATTATAACTAAATAGGTTTTTTAAATAGGCTACATTCAAGTATTCCCGTAAAAGACAAATGTGACCAGTGGTAGGACTAGGGTTAATTCTTCACTGATCTGTCATTCTCCACTTCAATGACCGTGGAAGTATAACCAACAGCCAGTAAAAGCACTACACGTAATGAGGGGAAAACCCGACCTCTCACGGTATTTCGGGATCAAGCCAACAAAAAAATCCCAAATTTCCCCGGACGCTATCTCGCAAGGCCACTCGTGGGCCCTTATCTGCTTCGTTTGCGCCATCGGGCGGGAAACGAAAGTGATTCAGCCGCGGAAACCTGGGCTCGGCCTCTTCAGCGTAACGGGAAAGCCTGCCTCTGGCCTCCCGCCTCTTCACGCCCCCCCCGCATGCAAACTCCCCAGCGAGTCTGGCAGGAGGAGGCTCAACGGACGCATGGCTGCGGCCCATCCGAGCGCCTCCGCCTCCCGTCCCCCCCGCCGCTTTCCTTATCTCCGTTAGCGCGCGGCGCCCGCGGGTCAAACGCGGCGCCCTCCGGAGCGGGTGCTCCGCCCGGCTTCCGTAAAAAAAAAAAAAGCGCCGCCCCGTTACCCGGGTGGACGACCCGAACGCGCGCGCGTTCCCTTTCGTTCAAACGCAATCGATGACCCGGCGGAAACCCGAGCCGGGCAGATTATCCCAGCGTCTGAATGGGCCGGGCCTTTCTTCGGCGCTGCCGTCTCTAAGAGCGATGCCTTTGATATGCTGATATCAGAGCGCAGTGAAAGGGGAGGAATGGCGGTATTGAGCCAAACCCCAACGGCAGCGCTTCAGGTGATGGGGTCTCTGGTCTCGCCGTGCCCATTGTTGGCCGTGCGATCCCTGATCATTGTACTCCCCCACCCGTGATCTGGCTGGCAGAGCTCAGCTCTTTTCTCCGCAGGCATACCCTCCTCGGCTCACCTTTCAGCACCGATACCTCAGTGACTCAGCCTTTGTGAATTTTCTCAAATTTCCGGGGACACCCTGTTCTTTTTGGGATTCTTTTTTTTTTTTCTTCTTTTGAACGATTGGGGAAGGGGGAAAAAAAGAAAAACCTCATTCCAAACCCTGCAGCCTACCTAAAGCATCTATTGAGTGTGATTAAAATTGATTTAATGATCCTAATACATCCAGGACTTTAAGTAATAAACCTACCGCCGAACAGTTTGAGCCGGTCCAGGTTTTACTAGAAGCGGGTCAGTGCACTGGAGCGGGAACTGCCTGCTGGTGGTACATTAACCAGCTTATGGTAAGTGGAATGGCTCAAAGTGCCAAGCATTAACAGTGTCCATCCCATCTGTGTTTTTCAGTACTTCCACAAGCACACAAACTACATCTGTGCAACACGGGACAGATACCGTTAACACAATTACACTATTACGCTCAAACAAGAAAAAAGGGAAACCCACTAGTGACTTCCTGTAGAAAGTCCAGGCAGGGCCGGCTGGTGCCGGACATGCTGACGGACACGGCCACGGGGGTCTGGCCCTCGTAGTTCCGGGTGTTGGTGTCGGCGCCGTACGCGTAGAGCATCTGGGCACACAGCACGTCGTCGCGGAGCGCCGACAGGTGCAGCGGCGTCTGGCCGTCCTCCAGCCGGCCCAGGTTGGTGTCGGCCCCCCGCTGCAGGAACATGCGGCAGTAGGCGTGGTTGCCCTTGATGACGGCGTAGCGGAGCAGGAAGCCGTTCTGGATGTCGATGTTGGCGCAGTGGTCCAGCAGGATGCGCACGCAGCACGAGCGCTCCCGGATGATGGCCAGCTGCAGCGGCGTGGTGCCCTTGTCGCTCAGCGGGTCCACCTCCGCCTTGAACTCCAGCAGCAGCCGCACGAAGGAGTCCCGGCCGTAGTGCGCCGCCACGTGCAGCGGCGTCCAGCCGTCGTTGCTCTTGGCGTTGATGATGTCGCCGCGGTACTCCGACTCCAGCATGAGGCGGGCGATCCGCGCTCGCCCGTGCATGGCCGCGTAATGCAGGGCGGTGAAGCCGCCTATTAAGTCCTTCACCGTGGGGTCGGCTGAGGAGCGGACAAGAAGGGGGAGCGCAATAAGTGGGTGAAGGGAAACACGATTAAGATCAAACCGCCTCCGAGCGGGGAGGTAAATGCATTAAAACAATTAGGATCAGTCAAACACCAGAGTGTGAAGCAGAGGCCAGAGGTTAAATCCTGCTATTTTAATTACCTCTTGACACTTAGTAATAATTAGGCCTTTTTTTTGTGTCTTTTGGGGAATGAAAGAAAGGTATTCACGCCCAGAGCTGCCATACAAAAAGCAGCTGCTGTTAATTAAACTTGATTCTCCGTTTAAATAATGTTTGGATCTTTTGGCTGATTTACCCCAAGACTGAGAATGCCAATAAACATTTATGTAATAAGAAGAAAGCAGTATTCTTGACTTACTCACCCCAGAGCTTATTTCACTTCAAAATATTTATATCTAACCACAGAATATAATGAAAGAAAGGTTTCATAATTAATAAATAAAAGTTGATAAATAAGATTTGCGAGAGCTATACATATCACCATTTGATGTTTCTCATTTTCTACCAAAAGGCCCTATAGCCAAGATTTTCAAGTTACAGTGATATTGTTAGCCAACTATGATGGGGACAGGAACAGGTTGTATGGGAAAAACTAAAGAAAGCTAAGTAATACATTTTACTGCAGCAAGAAAAATACATTTAAATGTGAACTATATTACTGGCTTTTTGCAACAGCACACATGATCAAAAGAATTAAACCTTATTGTACAAATAACCAAGTTTAATGACACAAAGACTGTGTTCATAAATACATTGAATTAGACCTTATTGTACAAATAACCAAGTTTAATGACACAAAGACGCAATGAAGTCTGATTCACTTTGTCTTATTTTGACTGTTAATGGATTATGAGAACTCAGTACACTCTGGGTGCCTTTTCCTCTCTTAGTTTAGTCCCTTTCATTAAAAATCATATTTCAGCTGACATCTCCGATTTTAGGGGGATATTTCCACATTTGCCAGGCTGCACAGATGTCATACTTACATCTCTGAACAGATCAGAAAAATCAAACAATCGAGCATTGTTTGAATTACGCACATTCATTTGATTGCAGCCAATTAAACTGTTTGAACAATCAAAAACATTTAAATTTTCCCTTTCATTAGGAATATCCAATTACATTAGGATTTTATCTGTTCCGCGGAGCGTAATCGTCCCCGTTATTCGTCCCTGTTCCATAACCGCCATGTTCGGAAAGCGCAGGGAAACGCAGGCCGGCGTGCGTCTCCAAGGAGGCGTGGCCAGTCGCCGCAGCTGAGCTGCGCGGTCGCTGTGTCCGAGGGCCACGCTGCAGGCGCCTGACTGATCAGCGGAATCGCCGTGGTGCTGTGAGGCAAGGGAAGCCCTGCCAACTAAAACCCTCCATTCCAGAAGTGCAGGGTAACCTATCCAGCACTCAGCATATTACAGCGTGATGCACTGAATTATTGTATGACAACAAGACAAGTAAGATGCAATTACACTACATGACAAAGTAAAAAACCTGTTATTAAACCTGTACATTAATTTGACTACACTGTCAACGGAATGAATATTACATAAATTGCTTTACAAGAAATTACAAGAAAAACATTTTTTGAGGGAAGTCACTGAGTCAGGAAGCTCATTCACAAGGAAGGCTGTACACTCAAATTTTGTGTGAAATCTATGCAAACTCCAGTCATGAAGCTAGTTATTTTATGGACTTTTAAAGTATTCATTTGCACTTAGCTGAAGCATAAATTCATACATCATTGAGATGTAAATTTATGGATAAAGTCAAATGTATCAGGCTATATACTCCAATTATATCTACCAACTTCACACTCATGGGCAATTTGCATCAGATACTTCATTCTGATTCTAATGGTGATCTGCTGCCACCTTTTGGTATAAACTCCAACAAGCATCCCACTGCTGAAACAACATTACTTCTAACAAGCCATATTCGGACGCAAACAGCAGCAAAATGGACACACATTTCCTCTCCCTTTAATATACTACACTCTTACAGTCACCACAGCCATAATCTAAATAAGGCTCCACAGCTAAGACGGAAAATTCTGTATGCTGATTCTACAGGGACGTGACCAATCTATTTGCGCCGTTAAGTCTCCCTCCCGCCCCAGGACGGCCTCCCACCTCCGTGCTCCAGGAAGACGCGGACGCATCTCTCCTTCCCCCTGGCGGCGGAGAAGTGGAGCAGGGTCCAGCCGTTGGCGTCGCGGATGTTGGGGGAGTAGCCCCGCTCCAGCATCTTGCGCACGGTGTGGACATCCCCGGCGGCCACGGCGGCCTGGATCTGCAGCTCCTCCTGCAGCTCAGGGTTCCTTCGACAGTGATGGTGCAGCATCCTGTCACATCTCGTTAAGCGTCACTCATCCAGACCTGTCCACTGAAGGGCGAGCGCCAGGAATTAACCAATGGGATCGTTAGTCCACGCATGGCATTGCCAGCTGAAATATACACAAGGATAAGACACCCATATTCTAATTGATCTTGTCTTGTAGAGGAAAATTTAGATCGATGAGGCAATAACTTCTTACCAAAAATGTCCCTGTTGTGCTAAATTTCAGACAATTATGGATGTAGCTATTAAGAACATTGTTTATATAAAAGTTTTGTAACAAAAGACCACTGACAAGTGCACTGTAGGGGTTAGTTAAACGCGGTCAAATAAATAAATGTGTTGGACATTAAATGATCCTAATCACTGCAGATGGTACAAAACATAAAATAAAGATTTTTAAAAATGTATTTCACATGTTCTGAAATATTTGATTAAAATTCAAAATAGCATTACCTTAATTCTGCATCCCTGACATGTGCTCCACTTCTTAACACACAAGTAACAGTACTAAAGCCAGAAATGAGCATCACTGCCAAATAACAGAAATTAATCTGGGGGAAAAGAAGATGACAAATGCATCAGGGTCATGAAACTCTAAAATTTTAATTACTGATTACATTTATTTCACTTTATTTAACTTTTCCTGTTAATTAGTACGACAAAATAACATTCAGCTACAACTGCACAAGCAGGTAGTGTAACTGAGTTCTGAATGTAGACAGCCTATTACAAATTCGTGTTGCAGCAGGACTAAGAGCTGTAGTCTAAAGCCTTTTCACCCGAATAATCTTATGTGCCCTTTAAAAGATTCACATACTCACTGATGACACGACTAACTGTTGGACGCAATAACTATACAGCAAAGATCTGAATAAACTACCCAAATCTATATAATATCTAACCTTACAAATGGAACATTGTTTCCCTTATTTTACAGTATTGAAGGAAATGGTATTGTAAAATGACAGGACTTTCATTACCTCAATAGACATGCAGAACGGTTTAAAACATACAACATAAAATCCAACACCGATGAAATTTGTCCCATTAATCTATTTTCTATTTTTGCAATAAAGCAGACTTCTTTGGGATGATATATGATATAACCTGAAAGTGAGTGATGTCTCACTGGGGTTTTGTCAACTAGCTAACGTTGCCTTGCTAGATAGCTATGTGCATAAAAGTCTAAAAATTGATCTTGCAACTAGCTATATAAATAAGGCGATCTGGCTAGAACACCTAACCAAGCACGGCAGTGAGGACCTAATCACCCAACAAACCTATTAAACAAATCAGTGGTTTTGTGTTATAGTAGTACTACTGTACTGGCTTGCAGTCATTGAACGTATAACGTTAGGTAGCTATTCAGCCACGCGCTACTGCAAGCCACTGCTTTTGACATATTTGTTATCGCTGCCAGCTAGCATTGATATTCACATTATTGATAGCTAACTAGGTGGCAACATTAACACGCTAGTTAGCAAGCTAATTTACACACAAAATTACACCCACGGCATTTCCCATTGCAGCGACACCGAAGTTCGTGTAACTAGGAAATACCTGGCTATCTTACAAATGAAATATTTCAGAAAATCGACTTAAACTAAGGAGTCGTTCATGTAGCCAACTAGCTAACGTTAGCTAAGAACAATGGAGTGTTACCTTATAGATGTACCCCCGGTCTCACTTCTTCAGACTTCCGTTTAAACTGTCCACATTATTTAAATTTTCCGCACATTAAACCAAATTGACATTGTGGTTGTAACCATGACGAACAATGGAAAAAATGATTATGCAAAAGAAATCGCGAGGCTGAATTCGAGCTAAATAGTTAGCTAGCTAGCTATCGTTTCACTCAGACCAGCAATGTTAACAAGCTAGCCTGCTAACAAGCAAGCTAGCTAATGACTGCAACGCATTTCAGAGTTTTCAAACATTTAAATGGATTAAACTGTATCCAGGCATGCATGTATCACTTCCGTGTAGTATTAGATAATTAAACTGAGTTGCTATTTGTTGATGAAAACTAGCTAAGTTCATTAAAAATGGATTCAATTATGTATACTTTACAAAGCCATCCCCCAATTCCGAGGGGTTATTGGGAAGGCACAGACCCTGGCCAATCAGCGTTCAAAAAACAGCAGTTTGCTGTACCGTTTCACAGTTCTACATCCTGCTGAAAAACTTAGTCGCAACATTGCGACTATCAGTGCCACTCACTTGCGGTTTTTCCCGGTCTTTCTTCGGGCATCCAGCGGGAAAAAATCCAGGGTCATGAATTTACCACCATACTAACTGTTGTTAAAATAAGAATCACAGATTCTGGAATGCACTGCACACTGCTTGTTTTCCCAGTTTGAATCCTTGAATGTTCTTACAAATTATTGTTTACACTACAGTTCCCAGAATGCAACTCAAACAAAACAGGAAGTTGTGCTGGAGGCATGCTTTTGGAAGAAGCGAAGTATAACAGTACAGTAAACTATGGTGAAACATAAAACAGATGACAATTCTGAGTATTTCAGATAGAATTTTCATCCACATAACTAGTTTGCACATGTGTACACGTGGCAGCTAGTAGCTAAGCCATATAACGAAAATATTTCCAGTAACTTTACGTGGTTACCTTTGCGGTTTTATTCATGTAGCTAGCTATCTGTTTGGCTAGTTAAATGTACTCATGATAGTTAGCTAAATAGATACTAGTTACCTGTATTTTAAAATAGTTTCTAGTTGTTTAATGTAGTTAAATAGCTTGCTAACTGTGGGAAATCATGAGCAAGGTTGGAGAGGGTTGTGTTTGTGTGCTCTTAGTTGTCTGTTTAGTTTGATTTGGTTAGCTGCTAAAACCACTTACTGTGCAGTATTCTGTAAAAGCACAAATGGAGCACATCTTTTTAGTTTTACAGGAGGTAGACAGCGGCTTATTGTTGGGAACAGCCCTAGGATACGACAGTCATGAGTTGGCGTCTATCATTTGTGCTGGTATTTGTGAACACAGCTCTGGGAGTAGCCAAAATGCTCAAAGCAGCTGTATGGGTGACGAAAGAAGCCGTCCCCAGACCCTGCCAACACTCTCAAGTCCTTTTATATTGATGGATGAACACAAGCATGAAGAAAAGCAAAAGGAAACGCTGTGTTTTGCTTTGAGCATTCTGGAAAGAATGAGCTCCAAGTTGCTGTCTCCAAACCCCACAGTGGATTGCAGCGTTTATTACAAGGATATTTTGAGGACATCATTGGAGGACATGCATCTCATGTCAAAACTTGTAAGTTGGACAAGTTGGATAAGCCGTCGTATAGTATGTGCAAAAGTTGTAGTATTTCCTGTCTTGCACTTAAAGGAGGCTGCCACATGCTTAGATAGAGGAGAGTAAAATGGCTTGCGGTAGGCCAAATAGAGAAAGCTGGCTGAAATGAAAAAAGGTAAATCGGTCTCATTTGATCTTGAATGGCTCTTATGCAGGGCAACTCATGCATATGAATTTTAATCAAGCCAAATAGTATCTTTGCATCATGACAACATATGTTATTTTTCTATTTTCACAGGTCTCTCTTTTCAGCATCCAGGACGCCTTATTATCACACTTAGCTGTGAAGTGTGTTTCATCTGTTGTGCTTTTTCAGCTTCTGGAGTCTGTGAGTGTCATTTTTGAATATGAAACCTCAGGTTTACATTTAGCTGTATGTATATATATACTCACAGGATCAATGTCCAGTTGAAAAATTACGAAGAAATATCATTCTGCATATGTACATTAGATTTTGAGAACGCATTTGAAACTTTTCTGTATTCAGGATGGAATATCCTCCTGGGGCTAGCATGTGCTTGCTTAGCCAGCATGGTGCAAACATGTTTTGGAAAAAGACTGTACAAATGTCTGGATGTTTTTTTTTTCCTTCTAACATATGCGTTTCTTTTTCACAGAACACATTTAACAGCATTTGGCAACAAAAGTGTTTCCAAACCTTTCAGAGGGGATGCCCTTGCAATGAAATGGACAGTTGTTTGTGGTCTCTCACCACTGTAGTGAAAGGAGTGATGAAAGGACTGTATAAATGTAAGAGAGGTGTGTAAACTGTGTGTTTACTAATTACTACATTAGAAAATGGTTTAACTGATTAAAATTGTATATCTTTCATATCTTTATATTTAAATTAGAATAGATTTTCATGTTTGTATACCATCACACACCCAATTAATGGCAATTAATTTATTCTTTTTTCACTTCAGAAATACTGGATAAACTGCTTGTGGCATTTGACCCTGTACTGCCTGACTTGTACACAGGGCTGCTCTCATGTGGGGGACCGGGCTCTGATATTGCTGCTTGTCAAATTGACTCATGTAATTTAGAGACCATACATATGGCCTTTGTTGATTTGCTTGAAGTGCTCACTGCTGCGAGAGTCAGACTACACATCTGCTCCATGAGCCAGAGGCTTTTGTACCAGCGGGCGTCTGTGTTCCTTCACCTAGTTGACTCCCCGGCTCTCTATGCTGTGAAAAAGAAAGTACTTCTGTTGTTGAAAAGAGTCCTCCTGGAGAAAGCTGGAGATGATCTCTGCATTGGAGAAGTTCCACCCTCTGCACAGGTCGATGGTCAAATGACCCCTGACTTGTGGGCACTGGCTGACTCTGTTTTGAGGTCAGCAAGTACTGGCTGGGTTCAGCGTATTTCTGTCAGTGGCAAGGCCAGCCTTTTTGGCGGTACCAGTGCGTCAGGTCCTGGAAGCCGTGAGGGACCGGATTTTGTGATGTTGAGGGCAGTTAGCCTGGTTTTACTCAAGTCCTTGGAATACAAAGTCCAGCAAGTCAGTAAACAAGGTAATTCATCTATGATACTGATACATCTGGCTAAAGGTTTTTTTTATTTGGCACAATATATTTTTAGATACCAAAATCTGTGAAGTTATGTCCAATATTCAAATTTATGAGTGAACTCAACTCATGAACTGTGTTACAGACCAATTGCTATAGCAGGTTTTGTCATGCCTTTTTCTTACAGAAGGGGGCGTTCTTTGCTAGGATAACTGATGAAAGATTTTTCCACACAGACCATCAGTATATTAAAGTTACATTTAGATTAAATGCTAAGTGGGTGAATAATTAAAGCTTTTCAATATTCAAGTTTAAAAGTTGGCTAATTACAGTGGGTGTGTATGAAAGTTTTCTGCAGTCTTTCTGTTTGTGGTTTAATTTTGATGTATTGCTTCTGTCTCCGTAGGTTCGCTGTGTCCTGTGGACATCCAAAGCTATTTATGTCCTTTGATGGTTTTCCTGAGTCAGCATCTGCCACAAAGCCGCCAGCTCTGTCATTCCTGTGCCTGGGTCTCACTGGTGTTTGGAGATCAAGATGATGACATGATAGAAGCCGCAATGACATTAATGCTGTTGTATCTGTACCAGAAGAGGTATATACAGTGTACTCTTACTGATTCATAATGCATAGCTTTATGTTGGGGATTTGCTGGTGGTACACCCAGCTAAAGCTATAGTCCTTTATTCAGTGCTTTGCCTCAGAGTACAGAATTGAATCCTAAACATGGCATTGCTGATACTGCTTGATAGTCCCTAGGCAATTTGGTAAATTTGGCATTTTCAGTCTGTCAGTGCAGGCCTCTTGTGTGATGACTGTCGCTCATCTGGTGGAGTGGAGAGTGAAAAGAAGCAGCAGCTTGCAGCATGTGCTTGGAGCACACGTGTGTTAGTCTTCCCACCCGCATTGCGGGACATTGCAGTTTTGGGATAGGCCTAAAAAATGATTGGGTGTTCCAAATTTTAAGGGGGAAAAAGGTACAAGTTAAAAACATTTTTTGTTTCAACATTATACTGAGAGAAATGTGTGAGTAAATGAAACTAGAAAGAAATGTTTTTTGTAGAACATGCCCAGCATCTGCAAATGTGATTTTTGCTTGATAATGTTTGTTATTTTAAGTTTATTAAAAAGTGCAGTAATTGCTTAACAAGCACATGTGTACAGTAGTTACTTTTTGAGAAGTAATTGCTATACACATTTAAAGCTAAGCTGTATAATGGTAATAATAACTAGGTAAACTGCTTTTCTTAGAACCCTTTTAGTTCCCCTTACCAAAAAAGTGTCTTTTTGCAGGGTGAATGCTACTTCAGATGAAGATGCCTGTAGCACTGGCTACAACCCTCACTGCCTCTTCATTTACCTGCTGAAAAGTGTGGCATTTGACCACTCTGTGCTCCTAGACTTCTTGATCTCAACTGAAACTTGCTTCCTGGAGTACTTTGTGAAGTATTTGAAGTTCCTGCGGGAAAACTGGGAAGGCTTCCGCAGAAGCTGTCTGTACACCCAGGGCTCTGACACACTCGAACAGAAGAGCGGGAGCTCAGGACAGGAATCCACAATGAGATCAAAACTGCCTGCTAATCACGCCAATCCTCAGTTTAACCGGTCACCAGCGAGTGGGGCCACCAAATCCATGTTTTGTCCGTTGGTGGATTACGGGAGCTCAGATGAATCTGAAGCTGAAGAGCCAAGCGTGTCAGATGGCCCATTAGGCAGACCACAAGATGAGGGGCCCGAGCTTAACTGTGCTGCTGCAGGAGGACGGTCTTTGTGTTTACCAGAGCATGCAGCGGAGAAAGCCGGAGATGACCACCTGACTCCTGATAGCATGTGTGAAAAAACGGTCATGTGCCTTCAGGAGCTAAGAAAAGTCATAGTCAGGCTGCAGAAAAGAAATCTCTTTCCCTACAAGCCAGCCTCGCTGCTGAGGCTGCTGATGCAAATCGAAACAAAGAGTGGCTTTGGAGATGGATCTCAGTGTTAAAGACGCACTAGCCGGTGCTTGTTTTCTGTGCGTCTGGATGCGATGTACAGCACCATGTGTGTTCATGTCACAGTGCCAGGATCTGCTTGCCCATTGGAACTGTAGAAAAGGGCTTTAATCTGTGTCATGTGCTGAGATGCCTAGGGATGGAGGAGGTGGTCATGCAATTCAGGTCTGTTATGTGTATACAGTCGTAAGAAAATCTGATACCGTATCAAATGTAACTTTTGGCCCACCGGGAATTTCTCCCTTAGATCAGGAGTGCTCTGCCCTGGCTCTAGAGGCTTCTCTTATAGCCTCACACCTAACCACCTGATTTCATTGATAAGTGCCTTAGTTGATCCAATTCAGTGTCCTGTCCTCCCAATTTGTGAGTGTCTTAGAAACAGAAAGAGTCAGTCCACCAGGACTGGAACAGAGTCAGAGTATCAGACTTGAGGTTATCAAATGGTATACAACATTTCCCCACTGACCTTGAATTGCTTATGGATCTACAGTGTTTCAATGCAGTCCAGGTCAATTTATTTATGCAGTTAGTTTTCACAGAAATAAATCTGTTATGCATAAGGGTCTAATGTTTGTCCCACAAACTTTCCAATAAACCATTTTTGTAAAATGATGCGTGTGCAACATTTATCACATGGGTTATGCCGTTTATCTTTTTTTCTGTGTGACAAGCCACTGGCTGGTTTGCGATCCGGGGACATCGCTGTGCACCAGGATGCCTTTTCTCTCAGCAAGGGGATCAGCATGAATCATTTGAGCTGTTTTGGCTGAGGTACAAGTTCCATCCTCCCACCATAGATTTAGAAGCTAACCATTGGTAAATTGCCTTTCTCTTCCAAGAGAAATACATGCTTGCTTTTTATACAGGCCTGACAACGCTAAATTAATGTAATTGTTTTATTGTAATAATTGAGCAATTCTGGGACTACTTAAAGAAAACGAAGACAAGCAAGAACAATACAAATTGTTTGAGCTGTCATAATTTCTGTCTACTGTTGGGTACGCTTTATTCTGATGTTGTGTTGTCTTCTTTAGGTTATCTCCTTGGTATCACGTTGAAGTAGCTACCATTCGAGTCCCTCTATGATTACCGCTAATTACCTTTTTCTGTCAGTAGTACAATGCAAACTCAATACAAAGCGGACCGGGTGTACTCCCACAGGCATGTTTCCTTACAGGTGAGGCATTATGTGGCATTACTCCGCTTCTAACTGCTAGCAAGAATTTTTTTTTTTTTAGATTGCAACCTAGCTGGGTGTGACCCTAAAGAATTTCAAACAAAGAGTGCCTGCTGGGGTGAGTGTGCCTGTCACGCTGTCCAGTTCTAGTGCTTTACAGAGCATTTAAGAAAACGGCTGCTCCAGACTTAAAAAGCTCATCCCCTGGCTTTTCTCCCCGCAGGTGAAGCTGTTGAGGTAAACCAGTTTTTTTTTGGCCCTCCTGGGTAGGGCATTTGAGGAGGGAGCGGTTTGGCTGATAGCAGTTTCCTTTGAACAGAAATGAGGGTAGTCGTGTACCGGTTTGAAAGTCCTCTTTTCATCTGACCTGCTTTCCCATGGTGTCGCCTGTCTCGGATTCAGTCAAAGGACAAGGAAACGTACTCCTCGTCACCACCGGCATTTCAAAATCTTTTCCCTGTGGGTGAAAATTCTCATGCATTTTTCAGCAAGTTTTAATGCTTTTTAGAGGAATAAAATTACCTTTTTAAGGAAGAGAAAGGTGAGTCCACTGTTGTTTGGATGTTATTCTGAGTGAGCTCTTTGACGTGAGTAGTGCTGCCCATGTTTCTGTAAAGATAAAAAAGTTTGGAAATTTGATGGAAACCGGTGATTTTACCGATTCTGCTGGCCTACATTCAGTGTTCTGCTTTTCTGTTTTCTTATGCAGTGTTCTGCATTGGAAAATAGCACTAAAATAGTTGCTTTTCATGAGCCAGGTACTTATGAAAGTTTAATTAACTTGCTGGCCACAAAGGTTGAATGTCTTTTTCAAACACCATTTCAATGTTCTATAAAAATCTAAATAAGAGCTAATCAGGCTTTAATTGCTAACTGCTCTAACAGCTTTTGTTTACAAGCCTTTGAAGAATGCTTGTGATTGAGAGCCAGATCCTCATGGATACGAATGTTCTGCACAATACCTACAATGTAAACACTGGCCCTTTCGTGAAATTGACTGATGCAAGCTGAAAATCGAGGCTAAAAGCATTCTAATACTAGAAGACATGATTTCTAATTATGCTTTCTGAAATTTCTATGTTTTTAGCATTGTTCAAGCAAACATTCATAAATGCTTTTTTATGAATAGTTGACAGTTTGAGAGTCATATTTTTAGTCTGTGGCAGATCTGCCTGTGAGTTTTTGCTTAGCACTTCATAGAAGCCTTGTTGATTTCTATGATCTCCACAAACACAGTTTTGCAAGCTCAGCTAAAATGCTAACCCTAACTCCCCAGACTGATTTGGTTAAGAAAAAGGGACATTTTTATTGTAGGTCAAAGTTAAGGACAAATGTTGATGAATCCCTATGGTGGGTGGGGAAGGTGAATCATGAGGAGGCAAAAATATGCAATTCCCAAAGGATGTTCCACCCAGTAAATATGTAGCAGGTTTGATAATGCATTGCGCTCTGGCTGAAGTGGTGGGGTGATGAGGGGACTGCCTGTACTCTGGGGTATGGACATAAAGAGCGAGTCTAGGTTAATTTCTTTCAGCTTTAAAAACAAAACTCCTGAGAAATTGTGCATGCCCACAACAGAAGTGCTATAAACAATCTTTAGAGTGATATACCCTTCCCCCCCCTTCAAAGGCTCCCATTGTGATTTGAATGTGTAAATGGTTTCTATTGTGGGATTATTTTTCATTTTATTATCACTGCTGGATGTTCTGATGCAGTGTGCTGGCAAACATGCAACAGCTGGAAATGTGCTGAGTTTTGGAGTTCTTTTTTAGTTTTTTCCTTGATCTTTGGCTGCACTGATCAGCAAAGATGTCATCCATGTGGCCGTCAGCGTGGAACTAGCTGCTCATTTATAGTTTTACTAATTCATTTGAACACATGAAGTGTGCAATCTACTTTTTATTCATTTTAATCCAGGATGCATTTATGAAGTTCAAAAAATGTTATTTATTCATCCGTGAAATCATTAACCTGCTGTTTCTATTTTTACAGCACAATTGTATGAATAAACTGTTTAAGAGCATTTGTCTGGTCATGATTAGATACTTTCCTCTCAATGGAGTAGTGATGAGAAGGTTGGAACATTGTTAGGGATGAAGAGAGTGCTTTTTAAGTTTTATATGGCTATGTGGACTCAAATTTTCTCACTGTCATCGGTTGTGAAGTCCTAGTTTTGAACTGGCATCTTATCATGCTTCACCGTTGGTGGTCATTGAATGTAGACTCGCTGTTATTGCTGTAGTTCAGTGGCTAAGGAACTCGGTTTATAACATGGAGATAGCAGGTTCAGTTCCCACGTTGAACAGCTATATCCTTGCCCAGGGAGCTTAACAGTAAAGTATTCTGTGAATGTCGTCCCATACAGGATGATTGTAAAATTGAAATCATGTAATTTGCCCTGAATATTTTGCATGCCCAGCTGTAATAAAAAGCACCACACTGTGTCTTTTGGCCTTGTTGGTTCTCATATCAGGCTTTGAATATTTCTAACTGCCTCCTCCTCTCACGCCAAACAAGGTAGAGAATTGAACCTTGGCCCACCGGATGACTTACAGGAGCACTTTCAGAGCAGTTTCCATGGTATTCGTATATCTTTTTATCTGAAGTACTGTGGTTTTTATCAACAAAGACATTTGTACTCAGGTTTTATTGTGGCTGATAGGCTACTTAAAAGTGTGATTTTCAGAATATTCATTCCGTTGCCATGTTGAAGGGATTAACTCTCCTGTGTGACCCAGGGGTTGGAGGTTTGAGCAGTGTTTTATGTTAACACTTGCTTGGGATCTGTCTATACGGGTCAGGGGGAAGTGATCCCACATTTGTGTTGTTGTCTGTTTCAGCAGTTGTGTTTTGCCATCATCAGCTACAGACAAACCAGTCTTTAAAGGTTGTCTTTCAGCCAGAGTGAAAATGTTCTCCTTGCTCGGGGGGAAAAAAAAGCTACTAACAGTTTGTTATCCAGTTCCTATTCAGGTGTCTGTTGCTAGGCTCTAGGCTTGGCTTTTATTGGACAATAGGATTCAGAACGGCCAAGTCCTTTTGTCTTAACTGACATTCTGAAAAAAGGCAAAGGGGATCTTGTGAAAAGGGTGAGGTTTTTTATTAAGTGCTGTTCAAATATTTGTATTGAAAATGACGTCCACCAATATGCACCTTCTGTAGCATTACTGTGCATGCAGTGCTGTGCGCCTTAATAAATGAAGGTTCTTTAATTTAAAGGAATTATCATGTATAATGCTGAATGCTATTTATTTATTTTATTTTTATTTTTTTACAAGGATTTAGTATCCACATTTGTGCCCATAGTGAAGTGCAATTTTCAGAGGCTTGTAGTTTTTTTATTTTATTTTTAGAAATGTAGTTGAGCTTGTATTTACTTTCCCATTCCAATTTTTTCTTGTTGTGAATGGTAACGGTAACAATGGAAACACTATGGACTGGAAACATTTTCATTGATCTGTTGCTGATGAATGGCAGTGTGGCTTAAAGGTGTGGCAGCCAGACCTGTACGCAGCAGGTTGCAAGCTTGAAATCTGGTTGAGGCTATGCTTTTACCCTTGAGCAAGTCAATTAACCTGAATTGCTAACTTAATTATCCATGTCTAATATGTCACCCTCAGGAAGGGTGTTTGAGAAGTGTATTGTTTGTTGTAATGATAACATTTTCTGTTTCTGTTCCAGTTGTATTAGGATGTTTCAGATGATCCGTGAGTGGTTCTGGTGGGACCGTATTTGGCTCCCTGTGAATCTGACATGGTCTGACCTGGAGGATAAAGAGGGCCGTGTCTATGCCAAAGTTTCTGATCTATATGTCACTAGTCTGTACTCCATGGTATTCCTCATTATGAGATACCTGTTTGAAAGGTAAGTTCCGTAAATTGTTAGAATAGAATATTGCTTGAAAAGGCATTTTATAACATGAATTGTAAAGTAACATCCACACATAAATTTAGCACACATGACACTAACTTTAATATACCCTAGTAACTCATTAATAGGTCAGCTGTGTTTCGACAGATCAAGCCCTCATTCGCATATAAATTAAGGATTACTTTACTTTTACTGACTACCTTGTTGATAATTTATGCCCTCAACCCCTTTAATGAGTTATATGAAGCTGGTAATGAAGGTAATTGCCTAATGAGTAATGTGTATCCTATTTGAAGTCATACATATGAACATCTATTAGCTGATCTTTATTGTTGGTCCTGAGATCTCTGTTTTCCTAGGTAAGTGCTTCAGCATGATCAAAATGGATGTATTAAAGATTCATTAAAGAGTCACCAATGTAGTCAAACGTGATGCCTATCAGAAAAGATAGCCATTGTGATTTCTTGTTCTCTGTTCACTTCCTTGTACAACACAAATTTAATCTGTAAAAAAAACCATGAAACTGGTATTGTGCCAGCAGGAATATAAAATTACTTTCCTGAGTTTTGTGTGATTTCAGGTTTGTGTTTCTGCTTCTTCCAGGCTCTTAGCCACACCTCTCGCAGCCTACTGTGGAATTAAGGACAAAGTCCAGCAGAGAGCTGCGCACAATCCTGTTTTAGAGAGATATTTCCGCAATCACTTGCGAAACCCTACTCAGGTACAGCCTTCTCCAAGGTGCATCATGCTGCAACTGCCAGTGTTAAAAGTAGC
Source organism: Anguilla rostrata (assembly GCF_018555375.3). Taxonomy (NCBI): domain Eukaryota; kingdom Metazoa; phylum Chordata; class Actinopteri; order Anguilliformes; family Anguillidae; genus Anguilla; species Anguilla rostrata. The sequence continues at coordinate 46,621,994 of NC_057937.1, read as the reverse complement.
GATGGGTGCAAATGTACTCACTGCGATCTTCTGGATCAAAATTTTGTATCTCAGACTCAAGCTAAAGCATTGATGACAGCATTGCGGCATACTAAAGCTGTGCTTGGGGCTAACGATATGCTCCTTAAATCCCTATTTAGTTCGGAAGGATACCGACGGGGCTGTTTTATCTCAGCACAGATCTCTGTATTTTGGAACCACCGCCCATTAGCATTTCTTTGCATTATGTGCGCAAGCTAAGGCACAGTGACTCTGTGATTGCACCCTGCTATGAATATCATCATTAATCAGTCTGGGGTTCCTTTGATAGGTTAATAAAGGCATCTCTTTTTTATCACCATGAGACACCACTGATACCTCTCATTTAATGGAATGGAAACTCAGTAGCTTGGAACTCTCTATCAACATGGACCTTTTGAAAAGACAAACAAATCCAAAATATAGCCACAAGCGGCAATTAACGGGGTGCAAGCAGTATGGGGCGATGGTGCAATATGAATAAATGAAAGAAAACAGAACTATTGTAATTCAGAAAAACTGACATTAGCAAAACACTTAAATCGGCTCCATTTAGCCTTTCATCAATGGATTTGTACAAAACCTGCTATGAATGTTCCAATTAGGATGTCTGCAGAGCTTGGCAAATTTTGTAAAAATTGTCCAATCACATTAGCTAAAATGTCACAGGCCACACCCACCGGAAGTGACTTTGACCAGTTTGGTCTTTTGAATAATACCAAATAGCATACCCCATAGCATGTGTAAACAATTTCATGAATGAATGAATGAATCATTGCATTTATATAGCACTTTTCCAAATACTCAATGTGCTTTACAGTGATGAGTGGGAACTCACCTCACTCACAACCAATGTGTAGCACCCACCTGGGTAATGCACAGCAGCCATTTTACACCAGACTGCTCACCACACATTAGCTAAGGTGGAGAGGGAGAGGAAAATTTTTAGCCAGTTAAATCAGGGGATGAATAGGTGGCAAGCTCGAGAGAGCCAGGTTGGGAATTTAGCCAGGACACTGGACCCTACTCTTTGCGACAAGTGTCATGGGGTCTTCAATGCCCATGACATATGGTCCATCCAATTATGAGAAATACAATTTTACATTTGTAGTGCCCCATGTGGGTGTAGGTTAGAATTGCAGAAATGCTTGTTTAACTGCCATTAGCATCTGTACTAAGTTTCATAACAATACAGAATATTTTCATAGAGCTACAGCCATTTCTCTTTTAGGCCATGCCTCTTTTCAACTTCATTGGCTAATATTGTCAAAATGGTCCATACCTTCTTCTGGCTGCCGTTGGAAACCGATTGAACTACTCACTAAGGAAACAAGTGTTTAAAAAAAAAAAAAATCAAAATGGTGAAATGGAAAATGTTGTAGGTGGAGCTTGGTAGTCCAATTGGCATAGTTGTAGAATATGCATGCCAGAATCTGTGTACCAAATCGAAGTTATGATGTAGGAGATACAGCCTTTTAAATGAGAAAAATTGGATCTTTAATTATAATTATAGCGACCATCTGGCCAACTGGAAAAATATTCCTTGCGTCCGAGTTTGCACATCATATCTGTTATTGATGAAAATTTCATGTCTCTAGCATTTACAGGAATTAGCAAAAAGTTGGGAAAAGAATCTGAAGATAAAAAACAATATAAACCAGAACAAAAACAAGAGTTCCAGTCCTATGGGCTCTGACCCCCAAATATGTAGTTATACTTCTGATATCTACTGAGATATCTATTCATGAGGAAAGAAAAATATTTTCCTTTGATTGTTTTTCAGTATTTTGGATTAAAAATATGGTTTGACAACCATAAATATTATTTTTATTATTTATTTTTAAATAAGTGAAAAATGGTGCTGTTTTTCCAGCCCTGCACTGTAACTTATGTAAGTGTGGAAAGCAGACTGACTGCATGTACATGTTTTGGATCAGGTATCCAAGTAGACAAATATTTCATTCTATGATACTGATATTTCCTTTACAGTCAGATATAGATGGGCTGTCAAAGAAATGCAGCTGGACAAGGAGGCAGGTGGAACGCTGGTTTCGGAGGCGACGCAACCAAGACAGACCTGGCTTACAAAAGAAGTTCAGAGAGGCCTGGTATGGTGATGTCTTCAGTACTGTCCTTACGCACAGTTCCATTAAGAACACAAACCTATTAGAGGTTGAGAATATGCCTGTCTCTACATTTATTGCTTTCATTTAAAAAATTATTTTACGTGTAAGCTCTGTTGGAACCATAAAGTAATGTGACAATTCAGCTCCCTTGTTTTTTGCAGTTGGAGATTTGTCTTTTATCTGTCAGCATTCATTGGAGGATTAATAGCTCTTTATGATGTGAGTATGCTTTGATGTTTAAGACTTGCTGTGATGTTTTTCAAGATTTATTGTTCTAGATGTACGCAGAATGCCTCTGTTGGCCAACCTTTCCGGTTAGAAAACAGTTTGTATTAATTTCTTAAACATCTTTTAATGTTTAGGAAAGTAATATGAACTGTTTGGTTTGGACAGACTTTTTAACAATTCCTTTTTGCATGTTATGGGCTAATTGCTAGCAGTTTGGTAGATTTCATCTTTTACATTAATATTTATCTTCAGAAGATTTTTAATTAAGATTGAATCAGAGGTGCGACCTAGCCTCTCACATTTTGCTTCCTGGAAAACCAAGCTAAGCACTTATTTTTCCAAAGTGTGAGGAAGTAGAGGTTTTGCCATTGAACTGGCATCCATTAATCATTGCTCCATCTCTGACCAGCCGGACTCCCACCGTTCCGAGCACCTGAATGTGACAGTGTGAAAACCTCAGTGATGGATGGTCCACTTCTATATTCATAACACCCCACCTTTACACCCATTAGTGTGTCACCAGAGAAGACAGCGTTTAAAGACTTTGAGTTTTGATTTATGTCCCTGACTGAGAGCAGGGTGAACAGTGTATGACTGAAACACATCAGGCTTTCAGGGTGACCAGACAGATGGCCACAGTGTAGCTCTGTGCTTTAGGGCATCAATGTCAGTCACAGCATTGCAGCTCTTTACATTCACTATGACTTGAATGCTGCCAATGGATGGCCTTTGAGAAAAGAAAGTCCAGGGAAAGCATATGGTTGTACATACCAAGGATCTATAAATCTGATAGGTAAGGGTGTTCACTTTGTTTTCCCTTGGTATGTCTGACTGTATGCTTTCCTTTTGGATATTTTTTCCAATAAGATATTGTATGTTTCTTGCTCCTGTACAGGTAACACCTTAACTGTGGAGTTAAGTATTGAGCCTCTGATATAATTTCTGACATCTGCTCCAAGGTGTCCACAGTTAGCAGTGGTTAGCATTGCTGCATGATTCACACAAAAACAACTGAATCACTGCAATATAAATGCACATATCAGCCCCCCTCCCCAATTACCTAGGGACAAGAGGACAATAGGAGCTGAGGAATTGTCCAAAGGGCATAGCCTGTCAGTGCACTGCTAAAAGGCCCAGTGAGGTGCTCTCAGGGGCACAAGGTCCAGCCCACATGTAGAGACATGTGATATTGATGATGTTGTGAGAGATATTGATGATGTTGTGCAATGCAGAACTCAAATTAAACATTAGGCCAATATAAGGTTTGCTTTACCTTATTTTAAAAGCATACATTTCAACAGGCATTATGTTTTAATTTTATCATGTATTTTATTTGCACTTATTTGCATGTCTTCAGTGGTAACAGTACTGGGCTATGAGTCAGATGCCCTGAATTAGCCCTTAGCTGTCTGCCCTGCACTGGGACATGGCAGGATCTGGACAGGCCATTTGTGTCAAATCTAAATCTATAGTGAGAGTGAGCCTGTAATCCTGATGGGCGTATCTCTCTGCTTGCTAAGTAGCCATCTTTGTCCTGAGTGGCCCTGTCTAGCGAAGGATTTGTGCTTATTTCTTCTAATTGGATTTTAGTTGACACAGCTGTGGCCTCTGCAAGCCGAACATTTCCCCTCTGAATGGGACGATAGACTGGTCCAGCTGTGTTATCAGCGCCAATGGGATGGAGCTCAGAGAAAATGATTTAATCAGTTGTATGATCTAAATTGTATGCTGTCACTGAAAACCGCTTTTGTGTTGTTCAATGTTTTTATGGCTCTCTTATGAATGGCTTGCGGTTTGTTTCTACGTTGTCTTTGTTCTCTAGAAACCTTGGCTTTACGATACTCGTGAAGTTTGGACTGGCTTTCCAAAACAGGTGTGAATACCATTTATTTATGTGAGCTGTTTTAATCCCTAAAACACAAAGTGCCCTTAGGCTGCATTTCTTCTTAAATTTAAAAGCTTAAGAGCTTAAAGATTTTAGTTCCTGTACACAAGTTCATATTTTTGTTTTATGGTGAATGTTAAAACTGATGTTATGATTAATATATCACATAACTAATTTAATGGCCTCTACTTTGATAAGGGTTTCAGGCAATACTGCAATTTACAACGCCAACTCCATATATAAAGCTGGCCATAACCCCCACTTCAGTTCCAAAATAAACAATCTTCAAGTCCAAAAAATCTTTTTTGCAAGAAGAGAAATTAAGTTCTGGAATATATCCCATTTTCTTTCCTTATACAATGCCAGGCCCCAATCAAAAGTTGAGTGATGTCAAGTTAGGAATTGTTGTTCTCAGATGATGTGATACTTTTAGCTGCAAAGAAACAATGCCTTTTAATGTTTTAAACAAAAACACCTAATGAATTAAGATGGCAGTTTGCACTCATATATTGGTGCTATAACAACACGTCCTTTGTTCATAATCTGAAATTATGATGATAGCAGGTTTTGACTCTGTTTACTTTTTTCTGCAGTCAATGCTCGACTCACAATATTGGTATTACATTGTGGAGATGAGTTTCTATTGGTCACTACTTTTCAGTGTCGCATTTGACATCAAAAGAAAGGTAAGCATCAATATATAATTGAAAAAGTTAATTTTGTGTTATTGTTTTATGTTATGGTATGGCAAATTACTTTGTTCATCCATTATTGTAAAATTGCTCACTGAAGTATTGGCTGTCTTTAACAGAAAAAAATAAGGCTCTGGGTGCTTCTCACAACTGCACAAAACCTTTCTGAAAATCTTCCCATATACTCTTTATTACAGTATAATGAAGTATTCATATTATTCAGGGCATTTAGCAATATCTGTTTGTTTTTGAATATCAGTCTTGAGAATGTTTGATGTTGACAAACAGAGGAAATTGTATTCTAATATACCCAAGTATCAGCATTCTGTCCATTAAATGCTTGTCTTTGTTTTATTTTCCTTCCAGGACTTTAAAGAACAAATCATCCACCATTTTGCAACCTTGATTCTTCTTGCCTTTTCATGGTGTGCCAACTACATCCGTATTGGAACCCTGGTTATGATCATTCATGATGCCTCAGATGTTTTGCTTGAGGTAAATCCTATTCAACATTAATTTGATTTGATTTGATTTTACTAGGATCCCATTTAGCTGGTGCCAAGGTATTATTGGCCCTAAACAGTGCTACAGGGTCAGAAATTGCATGCATCCCACGCAAGGAAGTTTGATCCATTCTTGGTTATTCTACAAGTAGGTATGTTTAAATAGAAGCATTCAATATGTGGCCAATAACCTGTAATGTGTTACTTTCATCCCTGTTGTTCATAAAATATAGTATATGCTAATGAACTGGTGTAAACAATGATAAGGCTATTGGTGGAGTGAAAATGACTGGGATTGCCGCAATACATGTGGTATAATGTATTGTAATTGTGGCACATGGTAGAAGGCTGTAACCGAAGGTCAGGTTCGATTCCCGGTAAGACCTCTGTTACTGACGTATACTGCTGCTTCATATATCCGCTGTATACATGTACATTAAGTCTAGTAAAGTGTGAAGTGGGATACTACTAATGTATGTAGAATGTATTTTGGGTGCATATATATTATCTATTTTCTGTTTTGTCATCAATGGTATCATGACATTAATCTTCCCATCTCTTTTTTTTCTTCAGTCTGCAAAATTATTTAACTATGCCAAATGGGAGAAGACTTGCAACATCATCTTCATTCTGTTTGCTGTTGTGTTCATGGTTACTAGGCTGATAATCTTTCCTTTTTGGTAAGACAGTTCACGCGATGCCTGTGCGAGTACACGTGTGTTTTAGAACTATAAGTTCGAAAGAGTTATCAGTTTTTGCTAGGCCTTTTAGGTTAAGCATATAAGATTCAAATAAAGTTACTCTTGCGTTCAAAATCTCTGTTAAACATTATACATATTATAAATATGGAATAATGTATGGTTAAAGTCCGATAATGTGCCTGAATTGATAAGTGTTCTCTTGGTTGTCATTTAACCTGTTCTGACTACAGACTTAATATTTGCCATTTTTGGGCCCTATTTTTCGGAATCAATGTGGCATGGCTCACGGGCGCAGTCAGTGGTGCGGTGTTTGGGTGCATTGGGTGCGGCTATTCACTGTTGTTATTTTCCTGACTAGAGGCGAAGAGCACACAGATCAAAGCACGTGGCACAGATTGAAAATGGGCTTGATTTTGATGAATATATTGCATATGAGAATTCACTCATAGCCAATCAAATGGCCTCTTTTCATTCCCTTTAAGAGCGGGGGGCACAAAGTGCACTCTAATAAGACGTTTGTTTCACAAGGTAATGCCTAAAATCGCAAACTAAACTTGTACCACAAGCTTAATCTGTTCACATCGGTCTATACCTACAAATATTGTGTGCAACTGCTGTCCATAATTTTTTAAAAGTAAATCCAACAATGTGTTTTTTTGTGTGATAGGATATTAATGGATTAATGACAGTATAGTAATGAAACAAAGTCCAACATATACTGAAATAGCCAATACAGAAACAAGCTTATTTGTATATTTAAATGACCAAATAGACAACCTCTAACAAATGATTTCATCTAGTGACATTATCCATTAATAATATACTCAAATATTTTCACTTATAAAGCTTTCAATCATGTATTTGGACAAGTTTATGTATGAATAAACGAAATTCACGAATACGAGTTAATCTATTCACCAAAGTTGTTGACTAATTGTCCTAAAGAAAAGTAACCATTTCTTGTCTACCATATGTTTTTTTCAAACCACAGGTAGCTCAATACCATTAGCCTGTAGTGTAAGTAAAATAGGCACTAAAGCTGCAAGAAATATGGCGTTGGGCTTAGATGTGCAGGGCCAATTAAACATTTTGTGGCAAGAAAATTCCCCAGGAGAAATGGCAAAAAAGCTTAAGATGCAGGGTTCAGTACACACTCAAAAGGGTCCAGCTGATAGGCAGTAATGTTAACAGCCAAAGACCAGGAAGATCAAGAGGCAGTAGACAAATATCCTGTAGTGTCTAGCAAAATAAACCATTGTAAAATTGCACCACAACTACAGGAAGGACTCAGTGCCAGAGAGAAACCAGTTCCCCTAACTACAGTGAAATGGCAACTATGATCTGCTGGTCTAAAAGGATGTGGATCTGCCTTTTCCCAAACTTTGTGGTTCAGAGTCAATGGTGCTTGGCTCACTGGAGTCACTTTTCTTCTTGTTAGCAGCACATGGCAAGGGCTTTATCGCAGGTACACAGCCTTTTAGTCCATCAGATCAAAGTCCTTGACAAAAATACCATTTTGCCAGCGCGACAGCTTGCAACACGCCATGCACCAGCTGGAAAATAGAGCCATGATCTTTATCATTTGGTTTACACGGGGTATGTGCACAGTAGAGGAAATGAATATTTCTCTTATCTCGACCATGTTCCAAACCATTTTGGCAACTGCGGACCAGTCCAAAACCATTTCAAAGGATTTAAAAATGAGATCAAAAAGGATTATAAAATGTGGTATTAGGCCCTTTGATAGTTGTTATTTGAGGATGGTGTTCAGACACATGCTTACTACTATGAGATGCTGTTAAGTCTCTGTGAACTTGTGCTGTTTCAGGCTCATCCACTGTACATGGGTCTACCCGGTTGTCAGCTACCCCCCTTTCTTTGGATATTACTTCTTCAATGTAATGCTGCTTCTCCTGCAGCTCTTGCATATATTCTGGGCATGCTTGATACTAAGAATGTTGAAGAAGTTCCTCTTTGGTAATGTAAGTATCACTTTACCTATATGGGAAGAGATTATTAATTTATTATAAAGACTTAATTCTGTCCTGTTTTTTAATCTTCCAGCTTGTGTTCAACTTGAATCAGACCTGTTGACATGTTGATAATATTTGAATTCCATATTTTAAAGGGTACACTTAGCCAAACACATAATTTTCATATTCCTGGTTTAATGAGGAAATATAATACAACAGTGCACTGAATGAGTGCACCAGTATTATCTGCTATGCAGCAAGTATAGAGTACCTGCATCAAGTGCATCACACATGTGTGCACATTTGTCATGAATAAATTAAGCCATTTCCATCAGAATGACAACATACTGAAAATATTCTGTAAAGTTTTATGTAAGATGGAGAGTGAATCAAGATGGAGAAGTGGTTCACAGAAAAGTTGTTACTGGGTTGGAATGTTTGGGAATCATTGATGTAAGTGACTTCTTAGCCAAACAACATACCCTAAAGATACATGTTTCCTGCATCCTGAGGTGTGTCTCTTATCAATGCTTCTCAAGGTCACCTTGCCATGTATGTGATAGGAAGGGGGATTCTATTTAAGGTGAGGTGAACAAAGCACCTGAAAAGCTGTCCTGTCATGTAATACTAGTTCCATTACCTCAGTGTTTCTCTGACAAGGTGGAATTCACAACTCGTTTTAAGCAAACTGAATTGAGAGATGTTGACAAGTGAGTTCCTAGAATGCTCTTCTATGTGAAAAAACATACTGGTAAGCAAGGCAGGAAGTAAATTATTTACACATCCTCCATTCACAGTGCTTCTCAGCTTATTATTATTCACTGTCCATGGTTGCCTAGAATAATGCCAAACTGAAATTTCCTGAAAGAACACTTGCGCTGTGTACAACACTGGGGTTATTTTCAAGGAACTGGAGTGAATTTCAGATGTGTGTTAATCAGCAAATGCTGGAGGCTCTGAAACTTGTCTTAACACTTGTTATTTGGGACTGGCCATGCTTTTGGGTTCCTGAGTATATTACAGTCAGTGTGCTGGTGGTCTCTGATGTGAAATGTAGCATTTGGGAGGCTGAAGCTCTCCTGTTCTGAACATTTCAAGGGTCACTGCTGGCAGAAACAGCCCTTGGTTCAGGTGACTTGCATGTGCATCAGAGGTATGCTTTCAGTAACCCTGGTGTAGTTGGCTGAAGAGGGAAAATAAAGATCAGTTCCAAAAAGGAACAAAGCTCATTTAAAAAATGAAAAAGATGTGAAATGTGAGATGTCTTGGCATTGTCTTTATGGCAAATAGAAAATAATTTCTAGCTTCTTATGTCATTTTTATGTCGCTATGTTTGATGGGATTTCTTAACAGTAAGGGGGTTGTGGAAAGTCGGGCATGGAATATCTTTAACTATCATTTTGTTCTTCTCACCAGTATCTTGCTTTTAGGCCCCTTGACAGTACATCAGGTCCTCAAACGTCTTATTAATCAGTGCATCGTGTTATGTTGCAGGGGAGCTACAGTAATGCGCCTATGTGGCCAAATATGACGCAAACTCTCCCTTTTCGCTCTCTAAAGAGGGATAGGCTAGCAGCATTGCATTTCAAGGAAACGTCTCCTTCTTCATCTCTGAATTCATACAAGAGTCCACTCATTTGGGTTTGTGCAAAACATAGGCATGCATACAACGGGGGAAAAATGCCTCACTCTGTAGTTGGAATTTTTTTGCTGGTTTTGTGAGAATTTGGCTGAGATTGAACACTACAAGTGTTTCAGTTCTTTCCCATAAGTCAGTGTTTAGTTTTTTTCTTTTTGCCCAACACAGAGAGAGGCATGCAGCCTATTGTGAGTGTCAGTGATGGAATGCTGTGTCACTGAAGGGGCTCAGTGCCTTTTCACCTCAGGACACAGTGAGAAAAGTAGGCCACACCAAAGGAATTCATTCATTCTGGGATACTGTCACAGCTCTGAAACCGTGCAGGGTTCAAAGCTGTACAGAATGCCACAGCAGGGCTCCAATTACTTTGTCATCCTCCTGATTGTTAGTTGTTCCCACCTACAAGGCTCCCTGTCATTATCTGAATCGGGGGTTCTGAACCCATTCACCGAAATGGCCCGTGCGTGTGGCCCAGAATACGTCATGTGGCCCGAGCCCGCAGCACTCTCAGCTATAAAATGCTCTGTGACTGAATTTGTGAAGGAGACCAAAATACAGCTTGTAACTGATGCTTGATGGAAGTTCTTCTCACAGACATTATAAACAATGTTTTTGTTTATGACCTTTTTTTTCTACTTTATTAGGCAGTCATTTTGCAGTATATTAAAGCTGCTGAACATCTGTTCTGATTGTACCATAGCTGGATTGGCAAAACACAGTTAATTAGTTTAGTAAAATAATGCTCATTTTCTCCACTCTAACCTTTGTCCCCCGTTCTCTATTTTCCCTGCTCCTTGTGGCTGACTGTAGCTGACCCGTGATGAGAGAAGTGACAACGAGGAAGACGAAGCTGAGAGCAACTCCACTGAGGAGGATGGGGGGCATCCAAAACTGAAAAATGGCTCAAGAGCTGGAGAACCAGACACCCGCCACTGACACTGGTGACCCTGAGTCCCCTCTTTAGCCTGCCAGTGACCAAGGCTCTAGAGTGAGCCAGCACAACTCGCTGGACAACACAAGCAGCATTTGACCAAAAGGAAGTATCTATGATGGAAAAAGAATAACAAGAAAGCAGCACATGCAAACAAAAAATGTTTGATTTATTACTGTTTGACCTAGCCAAAAAGTGCTTCCCTCATTAGGATATCAATGCCTGGAACAATGTGCGTGCTACACACAAACACAGACATACATGCACATTCACTTGAGCAACAAGCGATTGCACACCACAATGTTAAAGGAGTTCACTGGGCTCACTGAAGTCAATACTTTCCCAATTCAGCCTTTTTTAAAGAACAGCACTGATGATGGCAGATCACCACACAAAGCCGTCTTCCACAGAGCCGTAAGAGAGAACAAAAGCGCAGGCTGCTGTTCCTCTTCATCACATCCCATTTGCTCCTCAGTTTTGGGGAAAAACACACACAAAAAAATAAAAACATACAAAGAGATACCACAAAGACGGTGCATCTCAGCCATCGTTATCACTGCAACGCTTCATCCATCACGGCTAGGTTTCTGCGGCTGCGCCGGCTGTTGCCATGCTTTATATCAACTTCTGCCGGCTGGAGCAGAATGTTTATGGACCCAGGCTGAGGACATATTACAGCGGGTTCTCAAGCTGGGCTTAAAAAAAGAATAAAAGAAGAACCTAAATTTTATGAAAGAACGGACAGAACAACTCCCCCAGGAATTACGTCTTCAACATACAAAGTCATGGACCTTGCTTGTTTTTCTGTGGAACATTCCGGGCCCACAAGCGCTCTGTTAAACACATTACAGTATTATGCAATCAATCTTTCCACGGCTGATACTTTTGTACGTGACCCTGTGGTACAGTAGGCGTGTGTACCCAAAGCCAGGGAGAAGGGGGATATTGGTGACTGAGGAGGAAATCGTTTGAGCTCTGCTTCATTCTTTTTTTTGCTCAAGAAAAATTCTTCCATGAAGTGGTGTGGATATTGATAATGTTTTTCCCTCGTGCCTGACAACACAATTTAAGATGACAGTTCAGTCTTTTTCGGAAAGAAGGTGATGTGTACTTTTCATTTTAACTGCAAATTGCTTTCGGGAACAAGGGAGATGTTGACAACATGACATAGTCAATGAGCAAAAAGGATAAGAGGCGATTATTATGGTGAATTGTACTATTTTATGAAACATTTTATTTTTATTGAGCACTGGTTTGAATACACAAAGTCAAAATATGATGCACAAATTGGGCAAATAGGTTTATTCAGGTCTCTTAATGGATAAAATGAACATGATTTCAAGTTTATAGCAAAGTACATTACAGATGGATGAAGTCCAGGTCACTGCATTCGAGAAATTTAAAAATTGGAGTTTGAACATTGACACACATCTAGTTTACTAGGAATAACTATGCACATATTGTGGCATTAGTTAGAATTTATGAGTGGAATAGCCATTTTATCAATGAGTACTCATTCAAAGACATATGACTAAACTGTACCGCTATGAGATTCTAATCATGTTTGTTTTATGGTTTCATTGTGGCACTACACTGGACAAATTCTCAATCTTGTAGGAAAACCTTTATGTAAAAGTCATTCTGATGGTTATACATCTAATCAGCAAATATTCCATGCCGCTAGTTTTTAAATATTTGATTCTGTCACTTTATTTCCCTAAGAGTGATTATTCTCACGGCTATGTGGATTATGAAGGAAAATGGGCCAGTTTTAAATGCAGCATAGGGACGCCAGTCTATGCTTTAAAGAGGAATTATGAAAAAAATCAAAGAAGCTTGAAACAATATTGTAATCTGAATTTTAGTGTATCTGAGTTTTTATTAAAGTCTTAAATTGTTAAATATATTGTTTCAGGTTGTTTTATGGAGTATAATATTTCAATGATGTAAAGGGTGTAATAAATGTTAAGCTCAGTTTTCAGTGAACCAGACAAGGGAAATCTCCTGTTCTCAGCTGTAAAAAATATTTTAAGGAAAAAAAAAACTATTAAAATGGAGCTCTTTAAATATTTGAACGCAATCCAGTGACATCTCCTTCCTAATGCTATCTCAGGGTTCCGTGTTCTTCAAAGTGTAGTTGTTAGAGGACTTAACGAATAAGCAGAATGCTTAAGGTTTGAATCAGGTGGAGCCATGGTACTGTACTTGACAACCAGTATTTTTTTCACAGGTTTGTGTCCCCATCTGTATAAATGTATAACACTGTATGTCACTGAATTTGTGCATTGCCTTAGTTAAAGGTGTCTGATTGATTCTGAATTAAACTTAATGTTCACCCTTTTTGAGAGCTAGACCTGGACCTCTGAATTGTTCGAACAAGGCCTTCTACATCTGTGTCATCAGTTGTGGGTGTGTCAAGGGTTTGCTTTAAATCACGGCTGGGCTTAATGTAAATGTTGTAAGGCAGGGTAATGAAGGGTAATGCTGCTGAACGTATATCATGCCAGTCACTCAGAGAATGGACTTTGTGAGAGGCACACAACAGGCACTGACAGAAAGTTTAACAATTATGCTTATGATTTTGCTTACTGTTTTTAGCTTCATCACATGAGCCTTTCTCTTAGTTCAGAGGGCATGCAATCTTATCCAAAAAGGACAGCTGTAGGTGCAGGTTTTTGTCCCAGCACTAGGACACCAGATTCTACTTATCAAGGTTTTGACTGATGACTGAGATTAGCTAATTAGTTGAAACAGGTGTTGCAGTGCTGGGCTAAAACAGAGCCTGCACCCACATCAGCCCTTTCTGGATAAGATTGGTGACCCCTGTCGTAGACTATTAATGGTAACAGTTAAAAGTTGGCTACTTACAGTATTTATCAGAATGGTAGACAAGTAAGGCATCTATCAAACTCTAGAGGGTGCAGTTCACCACAATCCTCCCAGTGCTGATTGAGATACTGCTGCAGCCTGAGGTAAATAATTCATTGCATGTTCGCAGTGTTTCCTTAAATGACCAACATTCTCTCATTGTCATTTCATTGTCGTTTCCCCAGGCTTGTGAGTCGCCTCGCATGATTCTAAAGAAATGGTCAAAATACAGTCATAAAACAGCTGAATAAACATCCATCACTTCACTGATGATGTAGCCGCATTTAGAAACAGCTTTGTCCTCCAAAGCCACGCATTATTGAAATTCACACTATGAGGAAGTTGCAAGCATGTCCAGAATAAATTCCCCTATGGAGTATTTGCACAGAGGGCTGAGTACATTGTGTGCAACCATAAAGAGGCTGCTCCTTACTGGAGGTATTCTAAATACAGGGCTCAGCTCCATACCAACCTGAATAACAGACCTGGGACACAATAACTACTGTATGAAATATCTACTTGGATTGAAGGTCATACTTTGCCTCACCGACCAGAATCACATCACAATATGAAATAAAATCTGGAATTTAAAATATGATTAATTTTTTATTTTATTTTATCATAATGTAGAAATGAGCCACCTATTACAAAAAAGCTATTACTGCTTGTTCATATATGCAATTGTACAAATTATGTATATTCCAAAATGAATGGGTGGATGCTGCCTGTCATAGTTGCTATATATTTTGATGTATCCTAGAGTTCTTTTTGACATATATTTTATGTATTCATTTTGATGTTTCACATGATGCAATATTTTCAATGTACTATTTATTATCTTTGCTAGGTAGAAGAAGATGAACTAAACTAAATGCCTTTTTTGTTTAGTCTGTGATATAAACCTTCTGCTCTTCATTGGCTAGTGGTTGCTCATGACATGCACCGGCTGACCCTATAGGGCCAGGTCTGAGTCTTAGGGGGAGACAGTCATTGATTTTTACAGAACTAGCCTGGTTACAAGGCTGCCTTGGTTAGAATTGCCACTGGATCAGCTTCTCTTAGCTTCATGCTAGGTGAATACTAGTTGTGAACAGTGAAGGATTCATCTCTCCCAGGTCAATGTGAGTGATATACTATAGTACTTTATGGCCTTTAGGATGTAAAATAGTCTCAGGCTTGTGGGTAAGCACGATGGAGTGCTCACTCTTCAACTTCAGTGCTCCTTGCATGGGTATCATTGGCAGGGTGGTGTCACAAGAAGCACAATGGCTAAGTCAATTCTGTGACGATAAGAGGGAGAAAATAATTTTTAAATGATTCCAAGGTTTTGGATAAATAGAAATGGCCACAGAGAAGCCTATTGATGGATAGCCTAAGAGAAGTACTTGTTCATACTTCAGCTGTTGTTCATCCTCAGAGAGAAATCCAAAGTTTAGTCAGCTGGACAAGGGGGTAGCAACACATCTAATGAGGGTAATGTTTTTGCCAATGACATTTTGTTGAATAGGGATTACCATTTTTGGCACATTCTATGGAAAGGTACAATTGAGTGATGTGCAATTAAGTGGAATGATTAAAAGCTAATCAAAATGCACCATTTGGTCATGGGAAAATCTAATAAGCTCCCTGATTGGCTGAGTTAAAACTGGCAGCAACTTGATTTTTGAGGCCCTGAAGAGGAAGAGAGGGTCCCCCAGGGATCCATGCCAAGGTAACAGGGCACCCTGAATGAGAAATCATAGTGGCGAGAATGGGTTTAATCCCTTTCTTGGCCTGTCCCATAGACCTCTGTGTGTGAACAGGAACCTGTTTTGCCTGAGCCCTTTTTGAGGCTTATCCTGAGATTTACATGTTGGGAGAAAGAGCTTAATTTCCTCTGGGCCACCTGCACCTGGGACATGTCTCTCAGGCCACCATGCTAGACCCCACACACGCTGGGAGCTTGTTCTGACATAAGATGAATTTAACATGCTTTAATCTGTTCAGTCACATGACCCTTGGGGAAACCACAGGAACCCTTTTCATAGCAAAGTGTTGTCTTTTCTCTAAGCCATGGCTGTTAATTGCCTCTGCAAATAATACATATTCACACACAGCAAAGCTACAAGAAATATGTACTGTATTAATCCTAAAAAAGCAGATGCAAGATTTCAGTATTTGTACTTCCACAGTACCGTGAAGAAGTATTTGCCCCCTTCATTTCCTCTTTTATTGCATATTTGTTACATTCAATGATTTCGTACATTCAATGATTTTCTTTTGACAAAATGTAATATTAGACAAAGGGAACCTCTGTAAACACAATTTTTTTTCCATTAAATTATTATTTCATTTATTTAACATAAAATGTTATCAAACTCCCATATCACCCATGTGAAAAATAATTCCCCCCTTAAACTTAATACTGTAACTGGTTGCACCATCTTTAGCTACAATAAGTGCAACCAAATGCTTCCTATAGTTTGTTATCAGTCTTTCACATGGTGGAGACATTTTAGCCCACTTGTCTTTGCAAAATTGCTTTAATTCAAACAAATTTATAAGTTTTGAGCATGAACTGCTCATTTGAGGTTCTACCACAGCATTTCTATTAGGTTTCAGGATTTTGACTAGGCTGCTCCAAAACCTTCATTTTGTTTCTTTTCAGCCATTCATATGCGGACTTGCTTTTGTGTTTGGAATCATTGTCTTGCTGCATAACCCATATGCTTCATCTTCAGCTCACAGACAGATAACCGGACATTCTCCTTAAGAATCTTTTGGTACAGAGCAGAATTCATGGTTCCTTCAATAATGGCAAGTCATCCAGGTCCCAAGGCAGTAAAGCATCCTCACCCCATCACTCTACCACCATCATGTTTGACTGTTGGCATGATATTCTAATGATGAAATGCTGTATTTTCTTTATAACGGACATAATGGGACCCTGTCATCCAGAAAGTTCCACTTTTGATTCATTTGTGCATATTCCTTGGGGATCATTCAGGCACTTTTTTTTTTTTGTGCAAATTTGAGACAAGCATTGATGTTTCTCTTGGATAGCAGTGGCTTCCACCTTGCTACTCTCCTATAGCATACTTATAGCAACTTTGTGGTGACTATTTTGCTCTGATGATAAGGTTTGATATGAATGAGGTTTAGATTCAACAGGGCTGGCTGTAATCAAGCCTGGCTGTGTTCAATCAGCTGAATCTAATTATCAATTAAATTTGGTTAATTGGTTGATTGAATAACTAAGGGGGCAAATATTTTTTCACATGGGCATTTACTCAGTTTCCCTTTGTCTAATATTACATTTTGTCTAAAGATCTGAAAGCATTTAGTGTGACAAATATGCAGTAATAAAGGAGATTGTGAAGAGAGCAAATACTTTGTCACAGCATTGTATATAGTAGAGGTGGTTCTTGCAGTAGATCAAACCAGAATTTAGCTATCTGGCATTTATAGTGGAACCAGAATATGGGTCCATATGGTGGTCACATATCTGGTTATTATTATCTAGAGATTTAGCCCTATATCAGCAAACTGAGTTTCTTCGCTCACCTTAAAAATGAAATACATGTAGCTGATTTATAACTACTGAGAAACAATTTACTCAATGTTAATAAAACATGATTTTTATGCATTTTATGAAATGCTTTATGCTGCAGATTCTTTATTTCCTCCAGCCGTAGGAGGGGTTAGTCAAAAAGATGACACATTTACAGATGCAGGCAACTTCAAAAGACACCATGTTGCAACTGCTTACAGTGTATATATATATATATATATGCGTACCTTAATCGATTTTCCCTGGATAGATGCTTTCTTGAGGCAAAGAATAAAGATAAGATGAATGATAAGAAAGATGAAAGATAAGAACAGAAGAATCTGTTTTTAAGCATCATAATTTATATCACAGTGTGCAGCCAGTTCATTGTAGTTCACGTACATTGTTTCTTATTTGATTTTTTTCTTACAGACACATAAACCACATTAATGCTGGCTCACTAATCCATCATAATTGGCCTTTTTTCTGAAGACTTTCTTTTATTTATTATAATTTATGACAAATTATTTTTTGAGTAATATTTGCAATTTAAATTTCTACCTTTCAAGATTAAAATATGTTATTTAATACATACAGAGTGAAATATGAAACAAACCCCTAAATTATTTTGTATTTGAATGCCTTATTTCTGGGTACAGACAACAAAATACCTACTTAATTATATTTTGTCTGGCTGCACTCCCCTAATCCAATTTCATCAAGATAGACCCTCAGTTTAATCTACCAATGGACTTTGCCCATGACATTAAATAATGAACCTGAGGAAAAAATTCTCACTAATTTATGACAGAAATTTTTTTTATGAATAAAACAAAATTTGCTTAATTATTAATTTGCATAAACCAATAATAAGAAAAATAGATAGGAATTAAAAATTAAAAAGCAATCTCCAAGAGATTTGTATCATTGCTGTTTCATTTAGTTTATAAAAGGAATGGCCAGAGCTGCCTGTACAGAAAAGCCAATAAACTGGCAGTGATATTGACTACAAGCAGTGGTATTTATGTTTTGGTGGAGCTGAGTATTGACTGAGAAACAAATGGTAAATGACTTCATTCACATCTTGTGGTGCTGTCTACTTTTGATGCAGGATTATGTTTGTGGAGGAGAGAGAGATTGATTTTTTGCTCTTCATCCTGTCTCAAGAGAATATATAAACCAGCTCTGTTGTACATTTTGAAGAGGGGACAGGATAAAAGACAGCTAAGGTTCGATCTGGAAGAACATTTTATTCTTAATTAAAACACGGATACTAATTATGCTGCAGGCAATCAAACTCTCCATACAAAGTGAAATTGTCCTCCGCTGATTGTAAGTGCACACTCTACCAATTTGCAATTAAGAGTCAATGAAAACTTACTTTCAGCTGACCATTAGCTTGTGCGCGCGCGCGCACACACACACACACACACACAGAATTAAAGCTGACATGCTCTCTAATGTAATGCTTACTAAAAATAAATACAAGAAATGTACTGTTTCCCTGGGTAAATTAGAGATGGTAAACTGCAAGTTTCCAAATGACTGTCAGTGGCATTTCAAGAAATGTAAGATAAAACAAATACCATGGGTCTACAAATGCACTATAAAAAAATATATATATATATTACATCAGAGGTCCAAAAAGGCTACTACAGGCTACTATGCATTCAGTCATGTCCAGAGCTAGAGATATGAATGCTCCTGAAGTGTCTATTGATTTTCTTTACTTTGAAATGTTGTATGTCAGAGTGATAGGCCTATTCCGATACTGATCAGTAATGACTGCCGTGTATCCATTCGAATATTTTTTCCTTCTCAGATTAGATATTGATCAGCCACATATGAATAACCTTTATTGTCCATTTATTTTCGACTGCAAAATTAATATAATTCGTCTATGCACTCATTAAACTTTCGAGAGATTGCCAATTGACTATGAAGGATTTAACGCCAAAATCTGAAGAAAAATAAATCACTTCAGCGGTGGTTGCTTGCCAGCTATTAGAGAAAATCACATGTTCAAAGAAGTGACACACATTCTACTGTAAACCTGTCCGCGCCACCCAGCATTTGTTCTTTGTACTACACCGAAACCACGTGTACGGTTACAACCCACCAAATTGAGTGATGGCAACATGGTCGAATCGTATTTTACGGATCCTCTTCTCTGAACGTGCCGAACCCAATACCCTTGGAGGGGAGGCTGCCGTGAGCCAAAGGAGGCGTGTCTGTTGTTTCAACTTCAGTTTGCCTGCGGTTGAGAGTAATTTCATAAACTTTGAAGAACTTCGCTTCAGCCGGAGTTTCCTCCGCAAGCTCTCTCATCCTACAGGCTGCTAAAAGTTCATACACCAGTCTTTATCATGCATGACAGCTATGCACTCTATGTTTTACTATTTTCGCTTGTTCTGAGCATCGGACTGAAGGCGATAACAGGTAAGAAGCTACAGATAGACCTGCTCAGTAGTGACTTAAAACACAAGTTCATACCTGATGAAATAACTATTAAGCTCACAGTGATCTTAATAGGTTACGTAGTTTGCTAATTTATTGGTTTCTTATTGCAAGTTGGATATAACCTTCATTTCGAAAGTTTTTATGTGATCAGTTATGTGATCTAGATGGGTAGTTTTCTTTGGAGTCGTTGGCTTTGTGCAGTTCAGTTTATGACAGTGGCCAGCTTTCACATCAGTGGATTGAAACTGCATGGCAGTTAATCTATCTGGTATCTAGTTGGCAAACTAACGTTAAACCGATTCCTGATGATTTTTTGATGTAGCATTTTAACGGTAAAATCCTACCTTTTGATGAATGTAGCTCGATTTGTAGCTTGGTTTAGTAAGGTGCGAATCTAGATGATCCCCGGGGAATAAACTTTGCAATCTATCGGGAAACATTGGGAGTGTGGGTAAGCGTTCCATTCGTCAGCATATTGACGAAAGTCTGTCATAGAATGGATCCACTTGAAAAAATTCTCCTGTCAATATTTTAACTTTAGCCTGGCTTCATAAGTGTTTTGATGGCATCTACCTGCTATCGAAACCAGGTATAGGCCAATGAGACACCGATAAGATAAAAACACACGAAGGCATGAAAATCTCTCATAAAACTGCTTTTATGTTTTGTTTTAATAGCGGATTCTGGAGGTGAGACGGATTTGGTAGTCCCCCTTGAGTTAACCGGGGATGATGCGGTTCACCTGTTGCAAGTACTCAGACGGAGCGGGCGCAGACGGGGGCAGCGCTCCTTGACGCATTCAGAAAGGCACCACTTCAAGAAAGATGAGGATAACTTGTTTCTCATGTTGCCTGCCTTCGGCAAGGAACTATATTTACAACTCGAAAGGGACGCAGGATTTCTTTCACAAGATTTTGTCATCGAAGAGAAGGACGGAAAAAGGACCACGCAGCTGACGCATATTCCTGTTAACCAACTCTGCTTTTACGCCGGACGGGTTTTCAACCACAGCAACTCTTTTGCATCACTGAGCACTTGCGGTGGTCTGGTAATTGTTTTGACTTCTTTTCACATTATACATTTTGCATTTAAAAACGGGGGTTTGAATGGTGTGGGAAATAAAAGCATTATTCATTTAACTTAATGTTTAATTTACAAACTTGTCGAACAGCATTTTGTCTTGCAGTTTGTAGGTATATGCAGTCGACTAGACTGAGGAATGATGTTCCCTTGACAAAGGTTTCTAAAATTGTGTTATGCGGGGCCACACACAGGCACACATACACTGCACGTTGCCTGTGGCAAACTTTTATCACGGAAAGCCTTAGAGAAGAACAACCTCTCTCAGTGAGAGGGAAGCTCTACAGTGCTGTTACTCTTTGGTATGACTTGAGGCCCAGCTTGTATATGTGGGTATCTCTAACAGTGCTGAATGTTTCCATTCTCCATTTCCAACAGTGCTTGTGTATGCTGGTGGGAGGGGGCTTGCACTGAACATGGCTAGGGCTGCCTATCGTTAAAATTACTCACAAGGGGGGTTACCCAGCAGTCAGTAAGCCACAGTCAGTCAGTCAACTGGCTGAAAAGGATGAGTAGCACTATTGTGGCTGGCAGTCAAGCAGATGATTGGCTAGAATGTGGTGTAACTTTAACCCCCACCCCCTAAACATTCTGTCTCTTTGCCTGGTGTTTTTGGATCCATTCACCCATTTCATTCATTGCTATATATTGTTAAAGCAGTTTATTACTTCTTTTGATCCAGAAAAAAGTAGAAAATTTGAGATTATATTTATTTATAAATGATCATTAAGTGATTTATTAATTTGTGTATTTTCTGTAGATTCTCAAATAAAAAAATTGCAGTTTTCAAAGTTTGTGCAGGTTATAATTTTTCTGTAGAACATGTGGTTATGATTGGCTGAAATTGTAACCTTTAGCCATTCATGGAGGCAAATTGGGTAAGTCTATGACACCTTTTTCAGGACTTTATAAGCTGATTTTTGCTGAAATGTTGATAAAGAAGGCCCTCTCTTTCTGCATATTTTGACTTGGTTGTGTTGCACTGAACTACAGAGCAGGCTGTTACCATTGGAGGAGACTGTGCAATTTGCTTTTCCTGTTCAGTTAAATCGAAGATTCTCTCGGGTCATTGGTCAGGGTGAAAAAAATGTCTGCAGGTCAAACGTAAGGCAACAAAACCTGTGCATTGACATGCAGGTCATACAGTGGCACTTGGAGACATTTTCATTTGTGTTGTTAAATCTCTCGGCTGTTCTTGGCTGGGGTTCAGTTAAAACAAAGCCCCGAAACTCCGCCTAGTGGAGGTAAACGGTCTCATTTCATCAATGTCAGTGGAGAGGCTAAGCAGAGGGTAGGCAACAGATTCAGATTGCATCATTTTCTTGACACTAACTGCGACAGGACAGTGAATGCGGAATAGAAGAGTGATTCTGAGATTCCTTCTGTGTTTCTCTGCTTAAGACTGGATATGGATGATCGAGGAAAGTTGTACTCAGTGGCAGATGTGACTGACTTAGCGTGGTCACCGGTCTTTCTGGGTGTTTTTTTTTTTGCCTGTCTTCAGGATATGCTACCCCTGTATGGAAACGTGTAGGCTATGTCTGTTCAGTAGGCAAGCTGTTTCACTGGAGAATGGAGCTGTGTTTCTTTATATACTGTGTATTTGCTTACCTGAGTCTTTTTACCTCAAATCTCTCTTGGACACATACATCAAAAAAACTGAATTAGGGGCACATGGAATGGAACCTGGATCTGATGCGAGCTCACTGGTGCACAGTGGAAGGTCTTTGCAGTCCTTTTCTCAGTCCTCGCTGCGGGAATCTCAGGATTTTTCTGTTTATGCCTTCCATCATTCCCTGATATCTCCAGTTTCTCCTCTGATATTCCTCTCGTCTGCCTCTGTTTGGCCCCCCTCTGAGCATTTGGGGGAAATCGATGATCTCAGCTGATTGGCGGCAGCACTACACGTTGAGTCGTGGTGTTTACAAATACGAGCCAATCTCTGTAGCTTAGCTAAGGCTGTTTAAGATCCAGTGGAACCCTCTGATTACCACATTGCGATAACTTGCAGAATTATCAGCCGAGCTGTATAAATAGATTTTTACATGTTATGGATTAAATGTAAGTTGTATGCATGTTAGAGCTCAAAGCTTAACTCTGAACTGGGCACCTGCACCATGTAGGCTAGTAATCGACTTCTGACAGAATTCTGTTTTGGCTGGGCATTCCACATGGTATTCTGTTAAGCCTCTTTACAGAGATGGCTCTGTGTTTCATCTTGGTGTTGTGTGTGTGCGTGCATGCATGTGTGTGCGAATGTATTGTATTTCAGTAGCTAAGTGAACAATGGTTGAGTTCTTCCTATAAAGTTGATTTCATGAAAGAAAAAGACAAAATTATACCGGCTTTCTGTTCTTGTATATTGTTTTTTCTTGATCGTAAAACCAACCTTTCTTCCAATTGAATCCTCACCGGTTTTTTTAGTGATAAATATTTTCTTGCTATTTACAGATGGCAGTTTTAGTAGTACTGTGCAAGCTGAAGATGATTAGCACTGTGAGTTCACACTGGAATGCTGTAGATGTTGAGGAAAACATTGCTTATCAGTCTAAACCTGGCTGTAATAGCGACTGACATCAGTGTTCTTTTAGTGCGCTGTTAAAATCTGATCTTTACAGTATAATCACACGGGGCAGCGTGTGGTATGTAAAACAAACCAGCTGTGACTGTAACGGCGGGCGCTCGCTGCAGAGCGGGGCCGGTGTGTCTCTTTACGTGCTCGGATAAAAGAAATCACTTTGCAGCACGGGGCTGTGAGTTCTGTCAGCACGCCCTGCCGTTTCCTCCCTCTCAGCCCTGGGGCTCAGCGCTGAAATGTAAATACAGGGCTCGCATCTCCTCCCTACATCTGTTTTATGAATGCGTACCTCGCTGGTCTCCTTCGGAGCGTTCGCTTTGCGAGTTGGCAGGCTCGCGAAGCGAACGTGGTGAGAGAAGGACCGCGTCTATCGGTCGATTGAAGGCACCGTCCAAGTCTTGCTTCTGTTGCCTGCGTTTGGGGCTGTTGGGCATTGCTCCTCAGAAGTAAAATTGTTCCCCAGGTTTAGTTGTTTCTGCCCTTGAAACCAATAATGGTTCACTTAATTTCAGTGAGGATTCCAATGTTAAAGAGATATTAACAAGGCCACAACATATTTATGTCACCCCTGAGAGAACTGGGTGAGTGGAATTTGGCTTGCTTGTATGAGATTATGAAGAATACCTGTTCTAGAGGACGTAGATCTCATTTCAACTTTTGGGGGGGAACAACAAACGCGAAATTTTCTATAGGATTGTTTTGGGGGACACTAGCGTTACCATCCAATGCAACATGATAATGTTGGGAGGGCCATTTAATGTTTTTCTGAAGTTGGGGGGGGATGTGTTCTTTTGCATCTGAAATTGAGTTACTGCAAATTTACTAATCAGTAAATTATTATTTGCATTTTTTACTGCAGACTTTAAGGAACCATTATTGTTAGGGTATTGTGTTTTTTTTAGACAACTATCTCATGACCAAATTGTCCAACCCTCTTTATGAACCGGTCAACTGCTGTCATATCCTAGAAAAGGCATTGCAGACCCAGTTTTTGTTGGTTGTTTGTAGTTGCCGATGTGTTGTCTTGTGTCTCTGCTCAGACAGGACTGGTGCAGATCGGAGATGACAGCATGTTTATCGAACCTGTAAACGCCGGTCAGGACTCTTTCTCTGGTGTGGAGCACAAGGTCGTTCGGCAGAAACGATCCCCCAAGTCCAGCTCAGAAACGCATCCCAAGTACTGTGAAATCATACAAGGTGAGTAAGTAACAAGCGCCTTTTTCATCAAGATTGGTAGCTCGTGCCGTCCATTAGTGATAGTGCTCGTGTTTGCATTTTAATTGTGCCTTTCCTGTGTCCATCCCCACTATCAGTGCTACCTTCAGTAACCTGCATTTTCAAGCTAACACAATGTAAGACAGCCATGATGCTTCAATAACCATGGTCATCGAACCATGGTCATTGAAGTCTGCTAAAGGTGTCGTTATAAATGCCCATTGGCTCGGTGCTGTGGTTGTCTTTAAGGGACGGTTCATCAAAAAATGTAATTAATGTATTTTTCCACTTGCCCGGAGTAGTACCTGTCCATCCAGATAGTCAACTCGTCACATTACAGAGAAACTATCTGGATGGACAGGTACTACTCCGGGCAAGTGGAAATCATACCTTAATTTAATTTTTGTTTGAACTGCCCCTTTGAAGTACTTTTTGCTACTGTTTCATGCCTCCCCATGATTGTTTGGCTCCGAGGAGCAGGGTGGGCCGACTTAATAAATAGTCAGTATCAAAGCAACATTTTATATTTTTACTGTTGAATCTGCTCGAAGAAGTTCTAAGGAGTTTTTCTTTTTTTAATGAGCATCTCAGTCAATGAGCTCTTGTTGGAACCTGTTAAAGCTCAGTATGAATGCTGACTGGACAGAAAAAAGTTCCTTTCCCCTTCTGTCTTACATAACATTTTCTAACCCTGGGGCGCAAAATTTCCAGATATTTCAACCAAGAGGAATTCATATTTCCTGGGTAGGCTTCATCTTTTGAGAGGGGGCCAAGGGTTTGGCTGTGTGAGGGCTCTGACTGGGAAAAGGAAGTGTCTTGGTCTGGCGATGCAAGTGGGGATTTGTAGTTTTGCAAAAGAATCCATCTAAATTTGAAAGTAGCAGATTTATTTTGTAGACAATTTCTTAACAATGTCATGCTGAAATATTGAAGAGAGCTGACTGATTAAACATTTTTGGCCATGTACACATCATAGAACAAGGGAAATTATCAGAAAAAAATGTTCTTTTGTGATATTGAAAAACTGCATGCATTAAAATATAATGTGCAAAATGAGATTAGATTTATTTTAGCTGTGAATTTGTTTATGTTTGTTTCTTGATATATAATAGATCCAAGGTAATATAATACATGTTTTTGACCAGTGTACCTTTATTATTGTTTCATATTTAACAATTTGCAGTGACAAGCTGGCTATAGCAGAGGAGCCAGGAAAAGTTGCTGTGTACTGAAGTGTTATGGGTGACAGGGCCTCGAGCCAGTGCCTGCATCTGTTGCCTTTTTGCTTAATTGACATTGACTTTATCCAGTTTCTGTCAAAGCCCTTTTCAACAGAATGATCCAGTTCTTAATTTGATAGGTATGCTTTATGCAAGTCAAAATATAGCCATCAGTTTCTGGGTTTTTCAGAGTAGGTATAATAGCACTAATTATTATTTTAATGCCCATGTCATGTCAATTGAAAAGAAATTGGTTCGCACTCAAAAAATGGCTACAAAGCTTCAAAAAAATGTCATTATTTATTTTTTAATTAGTTTTCTTCAATGCAGAATCATGCAAAACTAATAAAAAAAAAAATTAATGACATTTTTTTGAAGCTTTGTAGCCATTTTTTGAGCGCGAACCAATTTCTTCTCAATTGACGATATTTCACTGGTTTCAACACACCAAACAAATTAAAATGGGTGAGCACGGTGATTTCTCTTGCTAGTGCCCATGTAATGACAAGCGATCATATTCATGACAGGATCTCCTTTTGGCGGATTACTAATCTCTGTCCAGGTAGAAGTTTCTTGAAGTACCTCTTTTACCGCTCATGACAAAGAGCAGTGAACAAAGACTGCAGCCTTGATATTTATTCATCTTTGTTATTAAATCAAATCCACTTATCTGTAGTGGTAGGTTGAAGACAATTGAACTGTTGTTCTCATTATAATGTCATTTCTGTCCTTTGCATGAGGGTAGTGATGAATAAGTGCAATCTAGAATGTGCGCACAGTTGAATATTACATAACTCCTTTGAAGGAAAGACCACCAGCACATTTGACAAGCTCTATAAATAAATTCTTTCCATATGTTCATATCTGGGCCCTAGCATGGACTCGGGCAGTAATTGAAACCTCCTTTTTTTTAATAAGGAATCAGACCTGGTAACATAACATTTCTTGAAAGAATCCTTTATGAAGAGAGTCTGTCCAGGGGTGTGTTTGCACCTCTGTTTGGCGGCTGTGACCGTGACACTTCAGCCCGGGACAATGAAAAGGGCTCCAGGTGCTTTAGCCATTCAGCTCTCCCAGGCACCTGGCGTCTCAGGGCGGGCGGATGGCCTGGTGCGAGGTGCCAGATTTTGGGAATTCTTTCCCCCGCGCTCACGTCTGCTCGGGGGCTGCAGCAGAGAGCCAGAACCCAGCCAGAACCCCCCTTCCTTGGCGGGCTGCTGAAATGCCTCGGTAAGGGGAGAGTGTTTGACGTTTCCCCCTAAACCGCAACTTCCCCAGAGGGGACGCGATACCGACTGAGACAGACTTTATATCCATTAAATTCCATGTCCTGAATATTTTGCAGAGTTCACTCTCCCCCAACCCCACTACCCACACACGCATGCACACTTTCTCGGCTCGAATGGTTTTTGTACAGCTGCACAGTCTGGATGCATAACATTGTATCGTATTACAACAAAAATGCATTAAACAAAGTGATGGATGTGGGCAGTATGGTTGTGCTAAGCAGAGCGTCGTATTATGGAAGGATAAAATCTTAGGGTGTCCCATGTGAGGCCATAGAAAGCAGGTCATTGAAGATGTTTCAAAAGATGTGAAAAAGAGAAATTGTGGCACCAGTAATTATTTAATGATCTGTGGTATACAGCACATTGCGTGCTTGCATTCAGTGTTATCCAAAATGTGAATTTTCACATGTTGCTTGTTGTGCTAAATAACAAGAACGACTTTCTTAATCTTGAAAATACCTTGCGAGCAACCTTGATGTCTCACGGTTGCTGATGCCCAGATGTCATGGATGAGGTATTGGCCATAAAATGCCATGAAGTAGACAGAATAGGTATGAAATCAGTCCATCAGGTCCCTGTGGTTCTGCAGAGAGAGCGTCGGTTGGTGGAAGGGTGGGGAAGGGGAACTGAGGGTTCAGTGTCGAACCAGCCTGTAACTTAAGCATACAGTATTTTCATATGCTTGTGGAGGAGCCATCTCCAAGTATTGTTGTTAATAATTATCCCACACTTGTAAGGAATGATTCAAGCCAGACGCTGTGATTAAAACTCAGTTTAGCTGTGGTCAGCCTCAAAATGAGAGGGAATTTGAAAAATGTTGGAACCTTCTTAACTATAACAAAACTGCTTCCAGTTTCTGACTGCTCATTTGTTTCACAGAGTTCTACTGCACAGACCTTCTGCATTTTTGTTGTATCTTTGCATTTTTGAGCTTGGCGCACAAACCTCCCTTTCAGGCCTAAGGCCATTGGAAATTGGGGCCCTCTGTGGAATGGATGTATATTTCTTTAAAAGCAAAATATCATTTGCTTAGGATCTCAATGCTTTTCTCTGGAGACATGCTTGGCCACTGAATTGGTGGAGATATATACAATATTTCAACCACTAATTTCTGCAAAGAAGCACCTGAATAGTCTCATACATTTATTATTTAGAACTTCATATTTCAGGACCTGTTTTGTTTATTTTGCTTTATCGTACTGTGTTTTGTTCTATTTTAAGAGAGCTGAGTTGTCAAATGCATTTCAAATGAACTCTCATATAATGAATGCACTTTCCAGCACTTTGGAAGACCACTAATGTACTAGGAAGGTAAAAAAAGATGTACAATGTGAGTGCCCTATGAGTTGTTAACATTCTCTGTGTGGTGCTTGGACGGGAGATGGAGGTTGGGGGAACGGGGGGGGGGGGGGGGGGAGTGGGAGTGGGTAGGCGGTGAATTTTGCTACCTGGTAGCTGACAATAACACAACTGTTTTGCCAGAGGTAGCAGGATTTGAGGTGCTTCAGTTTAATTATTATTTCCTTTGGCTTGGAGGATGCCCTGTTGTTTTTTTGTTGTGCCCTCTTCCCCATTGCATCCGAATCTAAAATTGAGTTCAAATGTAAATTAAATGTCAGTTGTATAGAATGTTTTACTGAGACACTGTCAAAGATGCTTTACAGAAAAACTGGAAATAGGAAGAATTGGGCAAGACTGAGCTTGAACCACCAAAGATCTTGCTATTAAGGTAAATAAAAAAACTCCTTGGTGGGAAAGAATCTCAGTAGGACTCCAAATTTAGAGGGGTAGCCCATCCCCCACTGGCTGCCTTGGTGTCAGTAGTTAAAGAAGGCTAAACTGTAACAGGGAGATAATTGTGGAATCTTTGAGAACAAACTGACAAGCAAATTAATGTATACTGGTATACAGATCAAGAGGGGCGAGGCAGTGCATCTAGGCAAGGCCTGGGGTGGGTCATGGCTGGATCGGTGTGTGAATTCTGGCTGGGCGAAAGAGCCAGGTGCTCCAGGGAAGAGAACAGAAATGCAAATGGATAGGTAGTAGACAATTACAACGATTAGCACATGTAGAGGCCTGTGTGTAGCATGGAAAAGCCCCTGAGAGTTATACTATAACAGCATATATAAAAGATCTGAAAACCGGGGTGTACACAATTGTGTGGGTGATCTTGGACTGATGGCACCACAACACAGGACAGAACAGCAAACCATGCAGTTCACATGCAGTGATGAGGTGAAAGCACCCTCAACTCCACTCACCTGGTAGCTCTATGGTCGTGATCCACCCTTCCCACACTTTTTCAAATATAGGATTGACCAAAAAGACTGTGTATCTGAAGCCCGAACAAAGATGAGCAGTCCTTGGAACTTGGCTATGTTATCATCTGGATAAATGGCTGTAGTGAAAAGGCATTAATCTAATGTGGGAACACAACAGGGGAGTCGTGGCTATAGTTAACATTGTCGCAGAAGAATTTGTATGAAAAGTTTGTTTGAAAAATGCTGCCATTGTCCAGCAGGCCTTTAAGTTCAATAAAAACAGAAATGGTTCATGTTGCTTTTTGAAGAGACCTGGTATTTGCGTGATTATGTCAAAGTGGTCCGTCTACGCAATGAGAGTCCTCATTTGTGTGTAATGAGACATGATGTGACCGTCTTTTAGGCCAATAGTGGAGAGGCACCCTTGCCCGAACATGATTAGTGATTTATGATTCAAAAATCTGGATGGGTTTATCCTTGATAACATTTTGGACCAACAATGGCAGTATTAATTATAATAAGCTCAGTGAATTGGCCATACCCACAGAGCGTGGCAGAGTCCGTCTGTCCCCACTCTGCTCAGCCTTCAGTCGGCCGCTCTGCTCCTGGATTGGGGCTTTTTGGAACAGAGAGAGTCATGCGTTTCCAGTGGATGGTAATGAGCTGGAAGAGTCCTCGGGCCGTAGTGCAGGGGATCTATAAACACTCCTTCCCACCACCAGAGTGAAATTGCCTTCCCAGAGTCATTACACGCAAGCCCCCAAATAGGGAGCAATTACTTCAGAGTGGGACTAGTTTAAACTCCTAATAAAACAGCGCAGCACGTTGTGTAAAACAACATGCTAACAAAGCTGCTGAGATATCAAATAATTATACCCCTGGATACTAGTGCATTCATTTTGAAACTCAAAAGTAGTGCATTACTGGCACAATACAGTTGCACTACACCACATTCCTCTTCCAAGAAAGCCTGGGCTGGCTACAGCAGGGGAGTATATTGTCTCTTTAGCTGGTACTTTACACAGACCACCATGCACACTGTAATACAAACATACTTTATGATATAGGGAGCTTTTCAGCCATATATGTCTTGCCAATGGAGCAATCTGGAAGAATGTCTGTAACTTTACTTTCTTGCAGGGAAAAAAGGCAATCAAGTCTCAGTGTTTTGCTGTAGTTTATTTACATACTCTTTTCTTTCCTAATTTGGAAACCTCGCTGGGGGCCTTTAACGACCGCAGCAGTGCCTTAGAGCATGTTAAACCTCAGATGTGCTGGAAGAGAGTGGCCTCAGTGTTGCCTGAGCTTCTGTGAAACAGGGGAGCGTGGCCACCCCTAGTCTGGCTGTCTGGAGTTTTCCTGGCCATGGAGAGGTTGTCCAAGGGAGGTAGGGTGCTCTCAACTTCTCCTGGCTCCTGCCTCAACAAGTCTGTTTACTCTGCCATGGCTCTATACCAGGTGACTGAAGCGTACTGTTTTAGGGCCTCATACTCTCATGGTTGAGTAGATTAACTAGGCTGATCTTCACTTGGTGTGCGGTTGACCATCCATGTAATTTAAGCATTCAGGATTTAAGCATAATCTGTCATCATTCAAAGATCATTTGCAAACCTGGCTCTCTCAGTGTAGTCAGACAATCTCCCTGTTTGATATTCTCTTCTTTCCAGCTCAGCTGTCTCGCTGTGTGCTGGGCATCACGCAGATGGTGTGTAGAATCGGTCTTCAAGATTTTGCCTATTACTGTATTCTGAGCCTTCAGGAAGTGGAATACACTGCAGCAATGTGGAAAATCTCTCCTTTTTGTCTCTTTAAAACTAATTGTACTGTTCCATTATGGTGCTTTGTGTGGCTTTTGTTCCGATTTAGCCTGAGGGCCCTGCCCTGACATGTCACCCTGCCCTGACATGTCGGCTGCTACACATCAAGGTGGCAGCACTTTGTGATCTTTGTGCGTGAGGCTTAACGTTTCCTATTTGGTTTAAACTTTGCTTCCTGGCCCAAGTGTTCCTTTTCTCTGATGGGTGGGGGGGGGGGAGGGGGTGGAGGATGGAGGATGGAGATGACCAAGGCTTTGTTTCATCTGAAAGTGACCGTTTCGCCGAAGAAGCCATACCTCATCCCTCCCCTCCGTGGCAAACACGACGGCTCCTTTGATGTGAGCGGTGATTGGTTTGGCGTGGCGGTGTGACTGCCGGAAGAGCAGGGGTCAGGATCCCGCCGCTCCGGGACGGCGGTGCGCGGCGGCGGCATAGCAGACGTGTCCTCTGAGCTCCAGTGCCACCACAGCTGTCTGTGACATTGCTCTCTTTGGGGGTGCCCCTGAGAACAAAGAGCTTCCTCTGCAGTGTTTACACTCCCCAGCAAACAAACTACTACCAGACTCCAGATGCTGTAAACGCTGCAGGCGCTGTGCTCGCGGTGGCTGATGTGGTGGTAGTTTCCTTTGACGCTTGTGAGCTACTTGAAAAAAAATGAAACAAAATAAACATTTTCCACATTTACCCTGCTGTGCTGTTCATGGGTATAAGTTGTCATCTCATGTTGCTCCCTGTAAAAACCAGGGATTCCAATTCGTCCTGGAAAATTTAAAGCCACAGAGCCGTAGAGCCCGAAAAAAGTGGATGGTCTTCTAAAAGCAACATTAGTTCCAGCGATGGGATGTTCTGCTCACGTGTTTGCATACCAGGTATAAAGAGTATGATTACTGGTAATACCAGCATGAGGAATGAAGAGTGTAGTCATTACAGTGCTCGACTAAGGTCTGGATTCAATCAACATTTTTCCTAGTCGTTGACTTGCAAAATACATGTTTTAACAAACAAGGTTTGGTGACTTAATTTTGATGATTGCTTATTTCACACTCGTATATAAAATAAAATTTTTGAAAAACTGGCATGTATTCAGCTAATCAAATTTTAGGACAAATTTTACTGAATCCAGAATTTTGCAAAAAATCTACCTTTTAAGTTTCAATTAAGAATGTATTGTTTTTCAGCATTTCTAAGAACAGTGAGCTAGTAATCAGAAAATAATTTTAAATGAAAATTTCAGCCCATTCCTGCCTGAGGGCATAGCAACATGAAATTATTGCATTGTGTTTTATTATTTTTCATTTTGATCTTGAAACCGAAGACGTGTAGCAGACTGGATTTGATTCTTTTGTTTTTGCATCCTGGCAGATTGGCACCATTTCTTCCCCTGAAATCCATGCTGTTCTTTCAAATGGAAGACATTAAGAGGCCCTCTTACCCCATGGTAGTTAAGCAACAGAACACAGGGTCCTGCCATGTTCATATAACATTGCATTGTGAGTGCATTGCAAGTCAAATGGGCTGTGGGCAGAACATGTGGTGGCATCATTGACTGGTATTTATTAAATATGTGAACAGAAACCAATATTCTAATGTTTGTGAATCTTGGTATAACCAGATAATGGGGCTGAACGCAAGTGAATGGAAAGCAGTCTCTTCTAGGCATCCGCTGTGATGGTTTTCCCTCTGATGCTGGCATCTAAGAGCAGTGTGGCTCTCGTCCATTTATTTACCTGTCTGTCCGTCTGACCATCCTCTTGTGTGCCATGTTGCAGGAAAGAAGAAGGAGAAAAAGCCCAAAGCGGCGGAGGAGGGGAGAGGCCGGAGGAACGCCATCCGGCTGAGTGGGGAATACACGGTGGAGACGGTGGTGGTGGCTGATTCGGACATGGTGCAGTACCACGGTGCCGAGGCAGCCCAGAGGTTTATCCTCACTGTCATGAACATGGTGAGGCTCTTTCACAGAGAGATACTTTTGGTCACATCGAACTGCTATGTGTCTGTTGTAGACATATAAGGATCCATGTCCACAGCTCTTTCACCATTTTCTGAAATGGGTAGATGCATGTACACTGTTCTTTACACAGGTGATTCTCTGCTTCACCAAACTATTTCACTGTCATGGTAAGGCCTTTACACAGCTTTTTTATGGCCATGCACATGGTTAAATAGTAAAACACACACACATATATAATTTACCACTTTGAAAGTTTTGAAAATGTGTTGGGTAATTAATAAATTGATGGGAATACCAGATAACGGCTCCCCAGTGTCTTTTTTACGCCTGTGGACATATGTTTTTTAAGATGCTGTAATAGGCCTGGTGAGAATAGCTGCAGACTCGAGTCTCTATAACAGTGTCCATGCTGTGCAGATCCTCCCTCTTAAGATGACCTCCAAACCTTGAAGCCATATAGGGCTCCCCCAAGAGTCAGAGGCTTTTTTTCCCTGAAACTTTTGCCTCTCAGCATGGGCAGAAGCACTGTTTCAGCGGCCTAGGCTCAGCGATATGTTTCAAGAAATAGCCAAAGTGGAGGTCTTCAGCTCTGGGGTCTAAGCTCGAGGCTCACAAGACTCTG
Organism: Anguilla rostrata; assembly: GCF_018555375.3. Lineage (NCBI taxonomy): Eukaryota > Metazoa > Chordata > Actinopteri > Anguilliformes > Anguillidae > Anguilla > Anguilla rostrata. The sequence goes on along the minus strand of NC_057937.1, from coordinate 46,588,408 downwards.
TGCTCCACGCATGTTTGTACCGCGCGGACTTGACAGACGCTGCCAGTGCTGGTGGGATTGACTGGAGGTTTATGTGGCAGCAGTCCCTGGCTCCACAGGGCAGCCCTTTCCCAGGCGCGTTCGCTGAGGTGAAAGGGTGGGGTGGGGAGGGTTTGCATTACAGATGAAGTGTGAAACGCTAACTGCTTTGTGCAGAAGGGTCGGAGGTCACGTTAAATCACACTTCGCTGGACAAGAATCCTGTGTTGCTCTTGGCCAGCCGCGGCATCTCCAGGGGCTGGCCAAGCTCTGAAACGCTGCCGCCGTTTCACTCTCCGGAGCTCCTCATTACCTCTCCCCAAACCTGCCAACCGATTAAAAGCGCTTTTAGGCGGGAGTTGTTAAATAAAGCCGCGTCGTGGAGTCCAGCGCGAGACTGAGGAGAGCTGAGGTGGCGTGATGGAGCGAGGTGCTGGCTGGTGGCCTCTGGTGAGAGACATATACACGGCTACGCTCTGGAAGGGCCGGCTGGAAAAGACGTAAAAATTCACAGCCATGCTCTGCACCATAGATTGCCATCTTTTTTTTTTTCGATCCCATTCAGGGCTTTTTTGTGTTGTAACAACAGGAGGAGGGGCTGGAGGTGAAAGTTTGCTAGTTCGCTTCTGTGAATCCTCTGAATTAAATGTGGGCGGCCTTTTTGTAGGCGTAGGCGTGCTAATCTACAAAGAGGCAAAGTTTTGACACCATGGCCAAACAGATGGTTGAACCTCCCTCGTAAGGGTGCACCTCGTATTTTCAATGATGGATGCTTTACCTTTAACCTCTCTTTGATGTTGGCATTGTTATTCTTCATGGTGGTTTGTTAGACCTTGCCTCCAGCTTGTAATGATATGACAATTCCCACTGCAACTATGCTTTTAACTGCAATGTCAGATTACCTACTTTATACAGATACAGAGCAAAGCACATTGTAATGAATAAAGGATCAATGGATTGCATATATAGGGTCTTTCATTTCAGGATCTCAAAGCCCGTTACGATGAAAGGAGGAGGCCTTACCTCATCCACCTCCAATTGTGCAGTACCCACCTGGGAGATGATGGTGTATTGTATTTCATTTGCAATAAATGCAGTAATTTTGTGCACAACAGAATTTGGAGATTATGATACCTGTCCTTTAAAAATGTGTGTTGGTTTCAAAAGAAGTATCCAGTTTCTGTGTAAAGGACCTCTCATAAGGCATGTAAAATCCTTGCAGTTGCTGTGAATTCTTGCGATCATTAAGATTCTTCAAAAGCTGTGTTATCCGCCCCTTTTTCAGCTGCTTTCATCTCCCGCTGTCATTACCCCCCTCGGGCTTTGTCTTTGGACTGTACCAATATGAGCATGTGGGGGGGGGGGGAGGAGGGGGGAACAGTTTTACTCCAGAGTCCCTCACCGCCATTCTTCCTTGCGACAGGTGTACAACATGTTTCACCACAAGAGCCTGGGTGTCAGACTCAACATCCGCGTGACCAAGCTGGTCCTGCTCCACAACCGCCCTGTAAGTCTGACATTTAACCCCCCCTGGCTTGCCTCGACCTCTGCATTCTCTGCTCAGTTAGGGCTTTTGGAAATGGATGATGGGACAACCCATCCATCTAATTGCATGTTGATTTTCTCACCCTCGGGGGTTATTGAGTTGTTGGGCGCCCTCCATTGCTTCCTGACAAAAAACATATAAATTTTAATGTTCATGTGTTGTTTGAATTTATTTCTAATCAGAAGTTTGAATTAAATGTGATTCCCAAGAAAAAAGAAAAATGTACTTAGTCTGACTTACGAGGGTATAGGAAACCTAACCCATGGGTGGTACAGATGTTTCTCTGCATATAAGTGTCTAACCATGTCTAATTAAATTAATTATCCGGCTGAATATTCTGACACCATAATCAGAGCCAGACTCTTAATAAATCAGTCAAACTGTCAATGAGTATCTATAGCCTTCCCCAGTACGTGAGTCTAATTTATGGATGCTTGGTACTGTATATCCAGCTGTATACTCTCGTGGATTTGCTAAGATACCATTTAATTGTACTTTAAAAAAAAAAAAAAGGACCTTCCCCTTTATAGCTGCTGTCTGAACTCATACAGGTCTCCAGAGATCCAATCTAAATTGCAGTGTAGCTTCCTCTTCTTTTCAGATAGGGCCCTGCTGATAAGTCTAATAACGTGCCTGAAAGCATCACTACAGGAAGGTACATCTGCCCTTATCTCCCACAACAAGGCTTTGAAAATGCTGCTTTGTGAAAGGATTATTGAATGAAGTTCATACCCCGTCTCCAAAACAACTTTATCACCTCAGCTGATTTTAACCGCCGAAACATAATTTTTTAGTGACAAGCGCATAGATATTTCTCTCCATCTATTCCCTTTGGGCTTCACACCGAAAATCAAAGGGCCGCCCTCAGTTTTGTGAAACTTTGTGCCACCCAGGAGACGCTGAAGGTGGGTCATCACGGAGAGCGGTCCCTGGAGAGCTTCTGCCACTGGCAGTACGAGGAGTACGGGGGCGCCCGTTACCTGGGAAACAACTATGTCCCCGGAGGACGGGACGACCTACCGCCGGTGGACGCGGCCGTGTTCGTCACCAGGTGCCTCTCCCGTGATCTCCGCCTTCCTTGCCTCGCTCTGGCAGTGCCTCAGCTGGGACCCCCGTGCATTAAGCCTTTTTTTAAATCCATAAACACATTAGATAAATTGGAGCTCGTCTTGGCTTAGCGCTGCTCGGCCTTAATAAGGCTCCCATTTATTGCTCTGTCAGTGAGGGAGGTTTGTATCCAATTTTCCTTCCCTCTGTCTCTCTGAAGGATTATTTCTGGCATAAAATGTTGCATTCCTAATTTTGGATTAGGTATTATTACCTGATATAATTTTCTGGGTGGAAAAGAAGAATCCTTTTGTTGAAGCGAATTTTCATGTAGTCTGTCAGATGCTATCCCCCCTCCCAGGTCTGAGGAGAGACGAAGGGGGAGGCAACTTAGACAGAGGGGGCTTTTGTTCAGACGTTAGTTTGTTAAATATGATCTCTTTCCACCTATAAGGCCCCCTCTATGGAAATATAGTGTGCCGGATCAGCGTCTGTCTGAAAATGTTAATGCCAAGATCATTTGCGACGACAAGAGCGTATCATGTACAAATTAAACGGAGGCAAGATGGACAGCCACCCCTTTCTCCTTTGTTTAAGCAATTCTTCCGTAATGTAGAGTCTGTTGCATGGCGTCACGTGGAAAGATAATCTTCATGTCACATGAATTAAAGTGGATCTACATGGAACTACCAACCTGTTAACAGCTTCTTATGCGATTAGGGGGTCATTAAATGGGTTTGATTTACACTGAACTTTGGCTGGATGCTGGGTATCCACGTTGTGCTTTTTAAATTATAGCAGCTTTACAGGAGACATGAATACTTGTTCATTAATGTTATCTTGACCTGATGATTTTTAGAGTTATTTTTTTGACCTGAAGTACAGGACCAAAGTGTCCTAGGGCTCACTTTTGGCAGGGCACGTTTTTGGCTGGGCGTGTGTGGGGGCCTCTCGCTGCACGCATAATCTGTGTGATGAGATCACAGTAGTTGGAACGGGAGTGTGCCTGGCTTTGCGCTCTGCACTGGCAGTCTTAGTCTCTGGCCCTGAAATCGATGCTGTCTTGTGACAGTGGCGAGGCAGATCGTATATGGGCCTTTTCACATCTGTTGCGAGACGTCAGAGTTAACGAGCGTCAGCGCTACCCCCACATTCCCCCGCCGCCTCAATCCCCTCATGACAGTCTGAGCGCGGCAATGTCTGAGCTGCCTATACCACCCAGCTGTGTGTCAAATCCACTTTATTCTCAGAGGCAATTTTAGCAGATCAGAATTGCACATCTGAAGCTATTTTTGAACCTTTGCGATGTCTTAGTGGAGAGGGAGAGAGAGAGAGAGCTGCAGAAGCATTGAACTCTTACACATGGGCCCAGGAATGCACAGAACACATGGTAACATGACTAATGCATTTAATTGAGTGTAGAAATGAAATTGCTCTGGTTTAAAAACAAACCAGTAGATCCATACTCGCCCGTACTGTTCTCTACCAGATTGGCTTGACCGTACTTTCATAGACCAGATGTTGTTGGTTGGTATTTTACAGCAGACAGCCTTATCTTAGAGAGGGGCTGCTTACAGTGTAAAGTCTCACATTCTACTGTCTATGCATACATTTGGGATTGTACTGTTCAGATAACATGTTGTCCTCACGCAAAGCCCAGGTCAGGAGCTGTTGAGATCATTTGCATCTCAACAGGGTTCATCAATTCTCAAAATCAATCATAAAATGCCATCTCCATACCAAAAGGCTCTTTGGAAGGTTTGCTTGAAGTAAGCCATTACTACACAAGGCCATGTACACAGTCATACATGCACACACACACGCACGCACACACACACACACACACACACACGCTCAGGATATGCTGTTCTGAGTGTTTAAATGTAGGGGATGTACCATATAACCATAGACAGTTGATATCTTGTCCTTTTGGTCAATTTGATATGGCAGTAATTCTGAGAACCTTAACCTTAAGGTTTGGTTCTGCAAAATTACAGGATTGGTGACTGCCTCTGAAGGCTTTGTCCCTTGCCAGTTGGAATTACAGCGGGAAGTTGGGCAGACAGACAGACTTAGCCTAGTGCAGTTTGTGGCAAGGCAGGCATAAGCTGGCCTTGGCCATCCAGACTCCAGGACCTTTCTCATTTTCTTAGTCCACTGTGTTGCCTTAGACCTATTAATTGCGAGTTCAAAGCAGGTTCCTTTGCTAAACCACGTTGACCTTTGAGACGTGTAATTAACAGTGTTTTGGTAACCAGGGCAGTAAAGAGACCAGGGGTTCTAAAGGAGGCCCGGAAGGCCAAAATGTGCCTTGTGTATCCTGGTCAAAATTCTCATCCCTCTGAGAAAGCAAACAGCACACAGCCTAAAATCTCCTTATTAGTTTAAACTCTTCCTCTGGGTGGTCAGATTCTAAAACCCCAGCAAACACTGGAGAGTTGAGCCTTGGTTTTAATGAATGTGTGCCAAGATGAGGACACTCTCCCGTGTGAATGGACGTTGTATAAATGATTAAATGTACCGTGTTCTTGGATACGCACTAGTGTTTAATTTTCTGTGGAGCTGAATTCATTGCTGGTTTTTGAAAAGTCCAATCAAGAAAAGATAACTACACCAATCTGCAAAAACAAATGCAGTTCCAGGGTTCAAAATTTTTTTGAAATGTTTATAGAGCCATTAAATCTTCCCACTTAACTTTTAATTCTTAACTTCAGCTAAATTTTTCACAGGAGTTCATTTTCCCCATTTCTTTTTGTACCCACCGAGGGGGTGATTTGGTGCAGGTAAAAAAAATATATACGTTGGTTACGATTTCTGATACCGAGCAGAGAGGGATGATCTAACAGCCCCCTTAGGCTAGCAGATATTATTACGAGTACTTATTAGCAAATTATTTATTATCGAGGCTTCCGCCCATTTTATATTATCCGTTTATACCCCTTGGTATTCACTGATATCTTTCAGGGAAGGTTCCTTACCCAAAGGTACAAGAGCAGTTCCCTGCCTGGGAAACAAACATCTTATGTGTGAGCACTGCTTGTCCAAAGACCCAGCGGTGTACAGTAGAGCATTCCGGTGTTCTCTGGCATGCTGTACTGTAATTGTCACCGTGGTTTCACTTTATATCCCGATGTCTGTATGCAGCAGTTTACACCTGGAAGCTTGGGCTGGCTGTACATTAAGGACAGGGCCATGTGTTTTGACTGGAGCCATCTCATTGAGTCGCAGACTTCTCCCTTTGATGTGCTGTGTGGGAGTAACTCACGGAATAGTGACGCTCATTATTTTTGTGTACACACGATGGTCAGTCTCCACAGCCTCCCACATTTTGCAGTTAAGTTTACAGAAGTAGTTGAGTCTCTTTTTTAATGCTAACAGATCCAGCCCACCTGAGAGGCTGTGTTTTATTTATCCATTTTAAAAGGGCTCCCCGTAAGTAAACATAATGTGGTTTGAGCAGCTGTCAGAAAAGAGAACGAATTGGCGTGATGATACAGCTTATACAGCATTTTCCCGTGTATTCCTAACGCATTCCATTATTTCTGCATCCGTAACATCTGCATGTCTTTCTCTTTCCAGGACGGATTTCTGTGTCCATAAAGATGAGCCATGCGATACAGTAGGTGAGTGACAATCGTAATTATGGCCAAGCTGCTCAGCCAAGCTGCTTTCGCAGAATATGGATGCAGATACAGCGAGATTCATGTTTTTTGCAAACACGCACACATACAAAAAACAAAGGACCTTTAATTAGTGTGACAGCAGTTGTAAACCAAAATAAAGAGCCGTAATGACTATGATTAAATTGTCAAAGAGCTTTTTGGACGGAATGCTTGAAATGACAAATGAGTTTGTTTCATGCAGATATGGTATCATTGGCAACAAAGTCGTTATGTGTTTTTCCATCCAAATATATTTCTGTAAGCTATTTGCATATCCTTGTGGTATTGTTATTCTACAGCCAAATGCAAACCGCTCAAAATATATGGCAGTGTGGCAGGCAGAACACTTGACATTTTGGCCACAGTTTTCATGACACTTTGGCTGCAGTTTTAATTCCACTTGAGACTGAAGTTCCCTTGTGTGCAGAAATTATGAATCTTCTGTGGTGAAATGTTGAAGGCCACAGGTTAATGTCTCCCTGGAGGGGAAAGTCATGGCTCCTCCCACCCCTGAGGCTCCTGGGTCTGCTGTATAATTGAACACCAGCATCATCTGAGGGGACATGGCAGCCTGGCCCTGACTCACAAAATGCATATTGCGCATCAGTCTTACTGTGACCACAGGCGTGTGATACTTGACAGTGCCAAGTGGCATTTAAGGGGTGGGGGTTTTGCTTGGCTGAGTCATGTAACAAGGAACAGTGGGAACACGGTCATTAGCCATCATTGCACACAATAGAAGCACACAGTTCTTTTTATATTTGAACTCCCAACTGCCACAATGTTCACTGTACCAGACTATGTACAGTCCTACTGCGTGAGCTGGTAAATGGGCAATGCTGCTTTGCTCATTTCTGGAACCTCGGCCGCTGTAATCATTATTAACTGGTTTAGCAGAGGGGTGACTAGCACAGCTCATTTTTGGAATGTCAACTATTTATATAAAACTTAATATTTACTTAAGGAATGTGGATTAAATACTGTACAGTGTTCAAGAGTGCAACAGTAGTGCCCCTCTCAGTGTTTCGAATAGCAGCCTTGTGATTACCTAAATGATGCTTCACCGGTAATTTGATCAGATTAGGAATGTAGAGTTGTCTTCTCCAGAAATGCACCTGCTCACAGACTGATTTGCATGGTAAAGATGGCTTGCCTCCATCTTGTACTGTACAGTTTGGTAGTACGTGGTCAGTGCCCACATATCCTCACAATTATGCCACTTCACTATTGGTGGGGTAATTTCAGAGTTTTTCTGGAGCTGCTTTCTTTATCACAATCATGGTGGTGCATGTCATTATTTGAAAATTAAATCCCTGTTAAACTTGTGGTAGCCTGATAATCACATTTCCTTATATTTTATCATAATGTATAGTGATAATTTAGCCTTTGGTGAGGGTTGTCATTCTCAGTTTTGTTTGTTTTACTTTACTATACAGAGTGTTATTTTACCGTAGTCCCGATAAATGCTCCAGGAATAGCACTGTGACTCACTTGATTCTTTGCCAGACACTGTGTCCCAGTGACAACAATAAAGGCAGAGCAGCTCCAATGCGTTGGCTTGCCTGAGAGCCAACAGTGTTATCTTGTTCCTTTTTCAAAAATACTTTCTCTTATATAGTTGGTTGTGGAAAGCCATGCTTCCCGTCTCTAATATTTGAGGAAGAAAACCTGTCCTTTTTCAATACTGGCACTGAAGTTCTGAACAGTAATAATCAGGAACTAGGTATAAATCCCAGTGGACTCAAGCAAGTAATGTAGTGTTTGTGTCCACTATGTTAGCAGGTGGAAAGAGGCCACCACCAGTGGTGTCATCCTTCATTAACCCTGACCTTGGGCAGGCCTGACCAGGCTTCTGCAGTGAACGTACTCAAGACATTATTAAAATCTCGATTAAACATATTTCCATATAATTCTCTATGGTTTCCTGAGTGTATGAATCAGAGTTATCCCTTTGTCTTGGTTTATCATTCCAGCAGATCTGGTGGTTTGATGAGTTGATTGAACACCTTTAATGAACTTTGCTTTTGTCTGTTCATTTATTTTAAAAAGGTGTTCATATTCTTTGCTAGTTTTAGGTCTATGAATGTGGTTAGTTCCTTTTGTATCCTTTCCATTTTCTCTTATGTAATGTTGAAACACAGCCATTTCCAACCTTGATTTATGGATTTGGTAGCCTAAGGATTGGCTTCAGTTTTGAAAGCCAAAGCACATTTATCTTCTTTTTATTTCTGTAACATGACCTGTTCTGTAGTTTAGCTGCACACATGTTTTTTTCTGCAGAAAGTTAAATAAGATAAAAAAATAAGTAACTTGCTTTCTGCAGTAAAAATGTCATGTATGCTGAAGTAAATATTTCAGTCTTGGGCCATTTTACCCCCTGAATGGTAAGCATACTTCTGTATATGCACAGTACTACAGACCTCACATCACATCACCCTTTTGAACTCATTCAACTAAAACACACACAGTGATATTCTGAGAACAGTGTGCACATCAGGAAGGGTGGAATGGAATCTTTGCTGGTCCAGGAACAGAGCAGACAAACATATTTCAGTCACTGCCTGGAATAAATGCAGGCTTTCTTTACTCTTCATAAAATTTATGGGGGACCCGTTGAAAGGGGTTTGATTGCAAAGTGATAAGTGCACCTTAGGGGTATTTGTGTCGAGTGGTGGGGAAGTTGGCTTCCTGTCTTTTGAAGTTCTCCCATTCTTTCTGGAGTGACGTAGGCCTTGCCTACAGCAATCAGTTAAACGGTGTGTCTGATCTGAACACGATAAAGAGTTCACAAAACCAGACAAGTAGTCGGTGGCCTGAATGGCTGCTAGACCTCCTCCCCCCTTATATTTGAGATAACAAACGCTTGGGCCCTGATTCTATCGAACAGCTATGCCATTTAAAAATGAGTAGCTTATATAAAGACCCATTATTACTTTTTCCACATTTCCTATTCATTTCAGAGACACCAAACTTGATGCTGTGGCTGTCCAAGGGCCTCTCCTTATACTGCCAGGTTTTTTAGGCAAGTCACAGACCCTATTTGAAACCAAAAGGAGCAAAGGGGTCATTTCACTCTAAATATACTGGTTTAGATATTGTTTTCCATTGCCATGATAATAGTTGATGCCAGTTTAATTGTTTTTATTTATATTGCAAGATGTGAAACCTGGATGGGTTGAATGGTCTTATCTCACCTAAATTATTTATTTTCTCCTTTAATTTGTAAGTCATGAAGGGTGCTGAAGGGGCAGTGTCCCCATGCCCTGATGCTGTTTTACTCACTAGGGGCTTTCTCTCATTCCTTTCAGGTTTCCTTCTTTTCCTTCCCATTCATTTTCAGTTCAGTGGAATTGGTGTGTTAATGTGATAATGCTTAAGTAGGATTATCTTTCCCATTGGAACACTCGCTGTGTGGCTGCTAGTGTAGACTGGACCTCACAATACGAGCAACCCTTTAGCACTCCTGGCCAGTTGTTTTCCATGGGCCAATGCTTTGTGTCTCGCCGTCACCCCTGTTTTTGTTTACCTTTTACAGTGGAGCGATCTGGCTCCATAGCCTGTCAGTATTGTGTTCCCCCCCCACACTGTGCCAGTTTGTAGAAGGCCGAAAAAATGGTAATGAGATTTTGAAACTGGGTCGGCTTTGTGAGCCTCGAAAGCAAAGTGTAAGTCAGCAGAGTAATACCTTTGTTCCTGCGATGGCTGCTTGGAGTCTGGCTGGAGGTGAACTTTTTTGGCAATATACTATGTAGTATCTAGAGGTACAGTGCAGGATATATCATATCTGTTCTTATTTCCTTTAGACAGAATCTGATACTTCACCTCAGTTCTTCCCTCCGGGTGTTAACCGTCAGTCTTGCTGTTACCTTTAGTGTTGGTTATCTGTTGTCGTGGTTACATGTAGTTACACATGTATTGTATTCAGTTTTCTGGATTCCTGTCCCCCATCTTGTAGGGCCAGTGTTTTTTTTTTTGTTAGATGATGAACAGCTTGTGATGGTGTGGTGTGGTGTGTGTGTGTGTGTGTGATTCTCTGTGCTGCCTGCACTTCTTCTCATGCACTCTGTAAGACCCTCTGATAAGGCGAACTGGCACGCTGGTTGGGAACGAAGCTCCGTGTTCAGCACTTTTCCACTGGAGGCAGGGCCCTGGCTCACGTGTCCCCATAATCCTCCAGATTTGCTTGGGAACGCCAGGCATTTTGTCACACTAGGCAGTGCCCCAGAGGCCAGGCATTTTGTCAGACAAGGCAGTGCCCCAGAGGCCAGGCAGTCAGGTGGAGGTGGTAGTCACGTAGGGGGCCTACAATGGGCGCCTCTTCTTTTATCAGCAGCGCAGTGTCTCAGGTCAGATGCTTTCAGCCTGTGCCCGGAATATTATCTCCACGCACATACCTGTGATGTAACGGGAGGTCTGACAATCTGCACCCTCAAGCGCTCAAGCCAGACAGGCTCTGCAGCTTCAGGCGCCGAGCTCAAATGCACCCCCTGTAAAAGGAACATCCGAGCTGCGTGCCCCCCCCCCCCATAAAGCTTTACTGTACACTGAGCGTGACCCACTTCTGCCCGCTGTAATTACCATTTGGACAGAAAGTCAGATGTTCCATTGTTAAGTCCGTCCTGTTCTCTTTCATGTGCGATCATGTCAGCAGCAGAAAGGACTGGCGTATTTTAGCATTTAAGTTTTTTTTTTCTTTTCATTCTTTTTTTCCTTGACTCAAATGTTTATAGGCCTCTTGAAAGAAAAAGCCCGCCTAACTGCTGTGGCTTTTGTTTAGTTTATTCCTGTGTTTGTTTTCTTATTGCTTCTTATCAAAGCAGGAGGGCCCCGCTCTTGGCTGTGTACACTGGCTGAATTTTGGTATGGGGGGGGGGGGGGGGAAGGCGAGTTGAAGTAATATCCTGGTGGTGGCGTTCCGTTTCCTGTGTTTGGTTTACATGCACAAAAACAGAAAAGAACAGAGGAGAAGGGAGTAGCTCTGTCCTGGTTGACCTAACTGCTTTCACAAGGTGGGTGTCATTAGGGCCAGTTGGGGGTCGGCGGGGGTGACCCGTTTGTGAATCAGCTGATTCACTCTTTGCTCCTGGCGGGGTGGAGGTCAGGGCTGAACAATGCGGGTGGAGCAGAATCTGCCGAGCTGCCCCGTTTGTGCTGTGCTGAGCTGTTACATTCGGGACCCTCGGCACGCGGGGATTCCACGTGTGAATGAGAGCCCCCCCTTCATGTCCTAACGGCTAATTAACTCGAAATAAATAATTAGAAAAATATTGCTTGTGTGTGGGGGAGCGCTGTGTGTTTAGATCTGCGATGGAGCTTTTCCCCTCTTTTGAGTCTGTCTGGATGGGTGCTCAGCCAGGGCTGTGAGTCCGGCGGGGCCTTTGACTGGGAAGCCCCAACAAACGCTGAGTCAAATCTGAGCGCCGCGGTGAATTTGTTTCTTTGTCCCCGGCTTAAGCGTCAGAAGTTCTGGCTTCAAAGTACCTCTGGATCTGCAAATATCCGCGCAATGCATTACCTCATACCAGCGCCATTTCATTCCAGCACCCTCTTCCATGGAGCGCTTCCCGGCATTAATAGGTATGTCAGCGCACTTGCCGACAGACAAACGGCTTGCTGGAGGCGCGGAGTCACCGTGGGCATGGAGCAGGCACAGACTATCCCCACTTCAAATGCACCATAAATCATGGATCTGAAGCTGATGATTGATAGTCATTTTTATATGAATAATTGTTGCCTTTGGATAGGTATGCGTGGTTGTAAAAGGGGGGGAAATGAGGAAATCCTCGTGGTGAGAACATGGGGCAACATCTGTTTTCTTCACTGCCAGCCATTTCTTCAATTGGTCAGGAAAATTGACTGGATGGAAAACTACATTTTTTCAGCTGTCAATTAAAACGTGGGTTGATGGATGGCGAAGCCGCACTATTTAATTGTGCTGCTTATCAAAATGCCCCTCAGAGTAACCTTGAAATTTTCTAACTTTGCATAGAGGTTGGGGAAAAGATATAAAATTGCATATCTGGGCTTGTAGCGAGAATTTTTCAAGTATATGGGCTGACTGATGTGTGTCATTATGAGAACTTGCCATCTTTTTTTCTGTGGTTTGATGAGAACTTGGCCCATTTTCCTGAAGTCATAAGGACTTTCTCACTTTCTCTACTGATGATAATGCCCTTTAAATATTTGAGTTTCAGAAGAAACTCAAATATTTAAAGGGCACAAGAAAAGTTGAGCATAATTTCAGAAATGAAATATAACTGCAAGCAACTTTTGAAAAAAGATTTCCTGCATCAAATTCTGTATACTGTTGCATGTGGACTTGTTTTATGTAAACATTTTATGTAAAAAAAAGAAAAAAGTTGGATGGTGCAACAGCTATAGTTCTTATCCAAGTTGTAGTGATGCACTTGGTGGTCTGAGAAGGAATCCTGCCCATGCCAGTTTTGACTGGGACCTGGAATTCCATAAGACTTTGCTTCTCCCAGGGTGGAAGGGTGGGTCTCCCCTTCCTCTTTGCTCATTAGCATCTCTTATAGTCCATCTGAAAATGGAGGACACGAGGAGATAATTTTTAAAAAGACTGAAATTTTCTCAATGACAAAAAAGTGTAATGATGGAGCAGTTGAAAGGATAGAATTTGGAGCCACTGAGATGTGTGTTTTAGCTGTGAGCTAGGCAACATTGTATTTATCATAAATCCAGAAATGAAACTTGCTATTTTGTGTATTGGTCTACCTCATAGAGATATATTCCCTTTATTTTTCTGTGAAATTATTCAAGAGGTTCAACAGCACTCAGCTAAATGAAAATTCTTGTCTTAGTCTTATTTTATTTGCTTTGCAAATGCAACTTTGGTCCAGTAACAATGATTTTCTTTCAGTCAAAATTATGGGGATAAATAATTGAAATATTCATTAGATACAATATATGATCAAGATGATACCTTTGAAACATCCAGAAGGCTATGTCAAGCTCCGTCCAAAATCCTATTCGCAGTCATCTGTATCACTGTGACTGGTTGAGTTCAGTCCCTTTAAGAGAACTGGATTTAGCATTTTTGTCTTAAAAGAATGACCACAGATTTTGGGGTGTAGACCACAGGTCAGGGAAGTGGTGTAGTCTGGCACAAGATTCAAGCCTGGGCCTAATGCTCTGTCCCTGACAATCATTAAATGCAGGTTCTACAGTTGTTTATAGTGGCTTCTTATTTTATTGGTTATGCAGAAACAAATAAGCTGGTTGACATGGACCCATCCAACCCACATCACAATTTGTTCTGTGCATTACACAGCATTGCCAATCTTGGTCTGACAGCTGGTAGACTGGTCTCAATAAAGCCAGCCTAGACTCGTCCTGGACCATTGCTGCTCATTACGATGCAATGCTTCATTTAGCTCATTAACTGACATCTGTAAACTTGGGTCAATTAATCATTTTCAAATAAATATCAATGTACCAAGAATGATCTAGCAGTTCAACAGAAGGAACAGCTTTGCTCAGTGCATGCTGAAAGCCAAGTTATGCAACAGTGGAAATGGCAACCTTAAATCTTTTTCCTGTTTTTCTTTTGGAAGGATACAGTTTCAATAACGGCACTGTGAATTCAGCTGCGGTTACTCGCTAGTCGAAGTTGGCATAGTGCTGTTCTTTATTTTTTTTTATTTGTTTTTTTTTGCTTGCATGCCTTCATCACAGTCCTCTGGTGAAAATTTTTGCTAAACCCATGACGGACTGTTTATAGATGTGGCCAGGAATTGTGCCAAAATGTCAGTGTATTCAGGAAAAAATGCCTTACCAGTGCACCAGTTCTGTTCATCCTGTTAAGGCACAGTTCTAGTTCATGGAGGGGCCCCACCGTCTGTTATCGAATCCAGACCACGGCGGTGTCGACTGTGGCCACCTTTATGGCTGGGTGATGCACAGTTGGGTTTAGCATTGCTCATGGATGGGAAGGTTTCAGTTGACTGGAATGACTGGATCTCATCATACACCAGTGACACCCACTGGTGGATTGGGCCGATTTGGTCTGTTAAGGTGCACATGAAATGTTTTCCTTTGACTTAGGTTTGTTTAAGCCCAACCTGTGACCTGTGGTGCGATAAGAAAAGGTGGCTAACATCACAAGCTTTGAAGGAGAGCACATGCTTGTTTGCACTGTTTCAAATTGATTGTGGAAGTTGTGGCAAAGAGCACTGATAAAATGAATGAATAAATGCAGTTGGACACTCCAAATTGCAAATAAAAAAGGGTAAACGCTTTAAAAAATAAATGTCTGCTATGGCTGCGACCCACTGTGCCATAATACTCTGTATTGCATACATTACATGATACCCTGTCAAGTATTTCTTTCCTATGAACAAATCTGAACTGGCTCCCCCAGTAGCAGTAACGCTGTTTATCAGTCTCTCCACTGGATTTTATCAACAAACCATCGAATAAATAACTGACCCATCTGACAATTCAGTGAAATGCATTGTACTCCATTGCGTATCTACTACATTTTGCTCCAAACATTATGATGTGCTTTTTTTGGATTCCTTCTGAATTCAGTTTTATTGTCTTGTCAGTGATTTAATTTGTTCTGGTCCGAATCCAAGCGTGACTCCAAACCTTATTTCCCTGGGATCACTGGATATCATCCAGTGACAGACAAAAAGCAGGTGTGTGAATGGGACGCACTGAAAGGTAATACGTATTAAAGCAACTTATTTGGTGAGGTCATTTCAAGTGGCGTAATATTTTGGTTAAGGATTGATTAATTTTTCAAGACACAAGGCTCTCCAGTCCCACATTTAAACAACCCCGAAAGCTTTTGAAAATCTCTGATAGCTCAAAATACCTAAACTTGTTCACAAGTTTGAGGGGAGCACATGGGAGTAGGGTTTCATCTGTAATCAGGCAGACTAACAGTATTTTGTCTACTCAGGGGTTGGAGTTTGTACTGTCTCCCCAGTTCACTGGTATGTCCCAGCAGCCCTGGTTTATAGTGGCAATAATATTGAGATTCCTTACATTTAATTTGTGCACTGTCTCTCTCAAACTATAATAACATCATTGTGCATGCCCACTGGAGCTCATGATATCTAGGTACATGTGTTTTTGAGTGTGAACTTGGTTGCACTCTATAACATGTCTCTGAATAAAGACATTTATTTGCCTTAGCAGCCAGTGCAAACTGTACTCATGTCCAGTATGTGATGAGAGAGTAAGTGTTTGTGTATTCTAAACTTGTAACATGTGCGTTTACACAGAATAATATGTTTGCAGGCCATTCATAGTCGACAGTGACTGGGAATCTAATGGGGCGACATAATTTATACCATCATAACTCATGAAGGTATTGCTTCAGTGGGAAAGATGTTCCCCACCTCAGTGCACAAGAGTGACTCCTCTGGCCAACTGGAAAACAGCCAAGTGAGATGTGCAATACTGTGGCACTATGGCTGTGCAGCACAGCTAGTGGACTTCAGAGTAAAAAGAAGGAAAAGTTGAGTTCTTGCATTCAGAAGACACCCATGCTAATCTGCATCTTCCTCAGTTGCCTGAGGGTGTTATAGGGATGGTATGGGCTTATAGTACTGTTTGAATGTGCTAAATCAGGAAATCAAAAAAATGCTGTTACAGCACAAATCACAAAGTTATGGCTATAGAATCAGTGAATCTGCGAAGCATCCATCGTAAAAAAATAAAATAAATAATGTAGATGATTTGCCCTTAATAGTACAAAAAATAGACTCCCAAAAGATGCATGGAGAATATTAGAAAAGAGGTTGGAATTTTGCTGACCTGAGGAAACTTAAGCAGTAACAAATGCATACAGTTCATAGTGCTGTCATTTATTAACACTGATCTTCCCCTGTTTACTACTGCAGTAACACAGCAATAATTACCTGTCTTCATCCGACATTTCTTCCTGGAGCTGCTCAGTAGATGTTTTAGCTATTCTTGCCTAACCTCAACATTACGATTGTGTTCTGCCACGTTGTGTTCCACATACATGTTTGCCAAAAGCATATTTTGATACAGATTTTAGATAAGTAAATCTCAAGCTCAAAGCTGACGGTGTGAGAAGGGTGTGCCCAAAGGGAATGAGCAAAATATCAACACAGGGCTTGATTTACTGAGACCTTCAGCATGTGTAAATCCATTTAGCACATGCAAAACCAATAACGTATTTCTTGTGCACCAGTGGTTGGTTGTGTTATACATTTTGTGTGTGCTAAAAGGTTTTGAACGTGCTAAAGATCTTAGCAAATCAGGCCCATAGTTGTAAAATGGGATTTCCTTTTCGTTTAGGTATTACTGAACCTACAGTATATGAAAGCTCAATGAGCTTCAGCTCCATGGGGCTGCAGTGGTGAAGAGTGCCTCTCACCCTCATTTGCTGTATTCATTCTCAGGAATTGCCTATTTGGGTGGGACTTGCAGCTCCAAGAGGAAGTGCGTGCTGGCGGAGGACAACGGGCTCAACTTGGCCTTCACCATCGCCCATGAACTTGGCCACAAGTAAGCGGCTCCATTCAACAGAGCATCCAGCTGTGGTTGCGTTAACAAACATACTTTTCACGATCACCATCTTTCTCCCGGATTGGTATCTCTGGTAACTATCCTGCTAAAAACTTGCAGTTGGCAGTTTTAGTCCCTTGTTGAATTTATTTATAATTGAATATTAATTTTATTTTTTTATAAGGGGGGTGCACTGCATGCATGTACCCGAGCAGGATGCAGTGTACCGGTACTATCCGTAGTCGGTGCTACCCTTTGGTGATGGTTGAAATTATTTTCCTTCCTCCTACTTTGTAAAGCACTGTGATCCTGTGTTGAAAAATGCACTGTAATTCACTTTGAGATACTGTGTTGAAAGATACTATATAGAATGCAAGCACTTACTATTGATACAAAACTAAATACTCAAGCTAAAAAAAAAACCAATGTTCTTACCCTAATATAGGTCTTCATTAGTCAAACACTCCTACGGCTTTACCCTGTTTGTATCCAGAACAGGATTTGCGATGGTATTTATATAGACTATACTTAACAGAGTTTCCACATCCGTTAAGTATAGTCTATAGTATCTGTCGATCTCGCTGCCTCAGGCCATGGCTGTTGTAGCACCGAGGGACAGATCTCAGACTCTTGCAAAACGTATCCATTTGCCAGTGCTTTGATTTGTGAGGAATCTCCTATTCTCCTTGAAGGTTTGAATGTGAGCCTCAAGCTATTATCATGGGGTGACGGATGTTAGGGACACAGTATGTGGCAGAGGAAATCTTTCTCTTCCCACCCCTCCAAACTCCTTGCCAACTCCACTGGCAGTTTGCATCTCTGGATTCTATAATATTTACCATCTCAGAGAAGCCCATAGCTTATACCTTTGAATGAAAGTTTCTTCTTTTTTATGTTCAATCCAATTTTTATTCTTTATTTTTTCTCTTTCTCACAATTTAGAATGCTCGGTCATACTCAAAGACCCATTTCAGGCATTGAACGGTGTTATGCCAATCGCCACTTAATTTAAGACGACCTGAACAGGTCAATTGCAGAGTGCGGATGATTGAGCTGGATGAGTAAGCCAGCAGCCACAGATAATAGCTTTTGATAGCATTGGCAGTGTTTATCTTAAGGATGTATTAATATTTCTCACCATGTGTAGTACATTTATTACCAGTACAGCATTTGACAGTTATTTTAAACTAATTGTTTACTTACTGCACGCTAGTATAGTTGACTTTCTGCTTGAAGAACTCAAAACGTGATGCATAAATTCTTCTATACTAAAAATGTTCTGTGTAACTGAATGATCTCTTTAAGGCATGTCTGTCATGAGTCATATCTCTCAATAGTTATTTTCAGTGAAGGTTAATGTTCCCCACATGCACTTCAACACCCTTCTAAGTTTGTTTTAGTTTCTCCATGCATTTAGCTCTTTTAAACATGACTGTGTCTAAAGTCATTTGAAAGAGGTATCTGGTTACAGTAGGAGAGATTTTTAAATGGTTACACATAGCCTATGACAGGAAAATAATGGAAGGCTAACACCAAAATAATAATGTTGTCAAAAATATATCCCCTATGACAAGGGGGTTAAGGCCTTGCCAGTGCACTGTCAGGTTATCACAGGCTATATTCTGTATTGGGCCAGTATTGACATGCAGGAGAAGTTTTAATGGTCAGACTGGACCAGTTGTAATGACAAGGTGTAATGAGCTGGCACACAGCTAACTGTAATACTATCTTTACTGGGGATATCATTATAAACTTTGTCACAGACATTACATACAACCCTGTAAAAGCCCTCGTTGCACTATCTTTGTAAAATGCTTTATTAAACAGGGAATATTAATTTTAAGTGCCCCTTTTTACGGTTAATTTAAAGACTGTGATTTTGTACTTAAGAAGCATTTACAATTTTTGTGTTTTTTCCATACCACCAAGCTTTATTTTCCCTCACTAAGTAAAATTCATTGACAGTGCAGACTTCTCATGGCTAAATGCCATCAGTGAAGATGTGACTGCAAATAAAAGAGGCATGTGTACATCAGCAATGTGAAAGGGAGGCTTCCTGAATCCCTCAATGGGCGGGGCTACAAAATGGATCACCAATATTGATTATCCAATCAAAAGATTTGTTCAAATTGAGTAACTGGCAACCCGCAAATTCTCTGCTCAGTTTATAGGCATCTACTATCCCATTTTTAGAAGAGATGGAATTCAATACCACATTCATGGAGCCACAAAACTGACCACTGAGGTGTTCCTGGGCAGGTTGTAAAGTCTTTCAGTTGTCCACCAAACAAGTGCAGATCAAGCTTGTTTCATCATCCATGGTTCACATGGAATGCTTTAAGCCTCCTTAAGCTCTCTCTGGCATTTACGCCTGCAGAATGTTAGAACCAATAAGTTGATTTGAGATCAGTTACAAAATGAATATTTATGGTGATGAAATTTCAAAGGAAAATGTAAAAAAGGCTGATATTAATGCCATTCCAAGTTAAATTTAATTATTACTGGAACAAGTCAAATATACCATCAGCGGTGTCCTTCCCACAGTCGCTTTTAATTACAGACTCTCCCAAATGCACTAGGAGACCTGTCAGAACAAAAGTGGGGCGAAGAGATGTTTTTTTTGTCGTTCTAATAGTTTATTGCATTTCTGAGTGTTAAATTTGAACAGAAGAGCATGGCTTGTTTTCTGAAAGCTTTTCTTTAGTCTTGTGAAAGTTCAGGGCCAGTCAGTAAAGGATGACAATTAGATTTTTAAAAAAATCTGTTTGAAATGCAGTTTTCAGTTCTGGTGCAAAAACCTTCGCTTTGACTACAGAACTTAAAATTGAACTTCTCCATTCATTATTTATTTTATTTCCTGGATGAAATTCCAAAATGCTGAAAAATGACTTGAGTTCCATTATTCGTCATTAGCTGTTTGTCTTTAAATACATGCTATGGATAGACTTAGAGCAATCTACATTTGATGTAATGAAATGTTGGCTCACTTTGTAGACACATATCAATGGATCTTGAATATGGTGGAGATGCAGCCCAATTTACATACTTCAGAGTTCAGCTTTACCTTTACAGTATAGATAGGTGGATGTTTCATACTCTATAGTGTGTAAGGTAAAGCTGACCTTTAGTCTTTGTAAATGTGGCTGCATCCAAGATCTTATGGCTTTGTGTGATTTGTGCTTTGTGCCAGTTGGTGGCAATGCTCTAGTGCACAGACTGGCTCAGCAGTAACTAAGAGTTATTAAAAAACGTCAAGCGGCCTCCCCCCTTCCGCCCACCCACCAGGAGCGTTCAGGTGTCACAGGAAGACATTCCCTGCTTTTCTTAGCTCATCATCTGACCCAACTGGGCGCTTACTTGTATGGTAAGCAAAAGAATATTTGTACGCCCAGTCCTTATACACAAATAAGACTGCAAAATGGAAGTCCATTTTCATCTTTTATATCCCATGCCTTATTTGTGTGCACTGCAATCAATGTAATTTTCCATTTCCTGCTTTTCTCTTTTCCATCTTTTAAAACTGAGAATGAATACTTGAGGTTGGATCTCTACTTTTTTAGTTGTTTTTAATTGATTCTCTCACTGCTGCAGTTCAAACTAGGTTGTTGTTTGTAATTTTCCAATGTAGGTCATGGCTTTCAAAAGAAGTGCATTATAACCGTCTACAGCAAAATGCTTTTCGCTCACAGAAGAGCCGTTTCCCTGCGGTAGCGTTTAAACAGTTTTACACATGCTACCCAGACTGTGCGTGGAGAAATCCGGTGCAGGCTGTCCCGGCGGCTTGGATCGGCGCGCGACAGCTTGGACGGAGGCGTTTCCAGCAGCCCCGTGTCGCTCGGAGACTGGGGGAAAAAAAGGGCCTCACGTCTGCTTTTCTCCGCAGCGTCGGCATGAGCCACGACGACGACCACTCCACCTGCACCGGCCACTCCCACATCATGTCCGGCGAGTGGGTGAAGGGCCGCAACCCCAGCGACCTCACGTGGTCCTCCTGCAGCCGAGACGACTTGGAGAACTTTCTCAGGTCAGAGAGCAATCCCGCAGCTGCTCCCCTTAATTGCACTCTCACTCACTGTGGCCAGGGTTAGCGGGTCCAACGTAGCTCTGCTTGTAGCATGCGAGCTTGCAGTTTGGGACATCGTTTTGGATGCAGTGCCATTTACTCAGGTGTAAGGATACAGAAGAAAATGATGTGACGTCGTTTTACAGGACGCCCACATGGTTCCAGCATGGGAGTTGCCGTTGTTCCAAACAGTGATGCAATACTGCTGCTTGTTAAGTGCTGGCTCAGGACATTCCAGAACGTATGACTGTTCACATCCCCATTAATGAGTCAAGAGATGCTGATTTGGCATGAAACCCGTCACTGTGTGATGTAGGAAACTCTGGGATAGAGTGGTGAAACGTGTCAGAACAGCTGTGTGGAGACATGGGCACGGCAAAGCACACAGCAGGGCAGTGTGGTCGGAGTCTACGCTGAGAAACTGGCCACTGCAGATTTATAAATAACTCTATTACATGACTGGAACATAAACCTCATCCGCAGCCTGCAACATGCAGGGGTAGTTGTGGATTCTGTGTGTTCTGGTAATATCCATATCTAAGTACAGACACATCAGTGGTTTCTGGTTTCTTTTCCTTCTTATGGCTCCTGCAGCAGCAGTATGGAATGCCATTTGATAAGTGAATGTGTGATGTGATCTGAAAAGTGCATGTAGGGAAAGCAGAACCTCAATATCTTGAGACTCTGCATGAAAATGAAAGAACATGAAAGAGTCCCTCATATAAATGACAGCGTGTTATTTTCTGCTGCTATTCCCATCTCAAGCAAAAAAGCAATTATTGCCTCAGGTGAATTTAATTAAGCTGTGGTCCTGAATGGCTGTTAAAACACAATGTATTTATCACTTGGTATGCCGCAGCTGTGGGCTACTGCATATTAACTATTACAGTCAATTTCCATGCATCATTTAACATGCATGATTTACTTCCACTGTATGTATGAAAGACTTGTTTTGTTTTTTCTTTGCAACATGGGCAGCTCGTGTTGCATTTCCCATTGTCTTTTTGTATGTCTAATTCTGTATGTACTGTATACTGCTATTTGCCGTAGATCCTCACTACATGAGAATACAGAAGAACAGTATGTGCAGCCTGCTGCAGGGACAGGTGTTTGTAATTGGGAAGAATGAAGATGGTGGAAAGTTTCAGTAGATCTGTCTGTCCTTTGAATTGGCATTTTCTGCAGTGGAGTTTTAATCCTGATCAATTCCTTTAACAATAATGAGCTAATTATTATTTTCTGGCAAATGTAAGTTTTGACTTATTTTTACTTTATCAGAACATTGTCCTCTACCTGTGTGAGACATTGTGCAAATTGATATTCAAGGTCTTTTTACTGGAATAAACAATGGATGTTTCTCTAGCTTTAGCCGAGGGTTAAGGGCAGGTTGCGACGGCTTTTCTTCCTGTGGGAAAATGCTCTGGTTTGTTTTCCTTGTTTTGTGTGGATCGGGTGACCAGGGTTCTAATGCTGTGTGCTCCCCGTGTCATACAGATCGAAGGCCAGCGCATGCCTCTTGCACACGGACCCCCGCAGCCACTACATGGTCCGCCTGCCCTCAAAGCTACCCGGCATGCACTACAGTGCTGACGAGCAGTGCCAGATTTTGTTTGGCACCAACGCGACATTCTGCAGTAATATGGAGGTATGATTCCACTCACTGTTATTCTCTGTGTTGCTTTTTTAGGATTAGGACTAGGCCTGAAGCTAATACTACTCCTGTAGGCCTGTGTCACATGCCTTTTGTATATTTGGACAGAGCGCATTGGTTACTCTATCAAGGACTCAAGAAGACCCCTATAGTTTAACAGTTGGGATAACATAATTTTACATAATTTTTATCATCACTGCACAGAGGTTCCAAGAGTCCTTCACTGAAATTGGATATTGTCCACCAAGAATGTGTTTTTTTATTGATATTTATTTACGGCATTTACAATGTTACACTTGAAATATTTTCCTTTCTAGTGCTTGGCTATGAAATACTGTTCTACCGTTTTTGCTTGTGCAACCTTCTTCAATTGCTTCTGTGTGTTTTTGAAGTTGCCATGGTAACCTCATAAAAAGACATACCGATGCAAATCACTGGGGCTGACACTCAAGGTCAGGTAATAAAGACATCAGTTTATGTTTTTGCTCTCAGTTCACTGACGTGTTTCTGGCAGGATAAGAGAGTAGGCCCTAACATGCCTTCCACACCGATGGGCAATTTTTACTGAGTTTAAAAAATACAGTCACATTCCATTATAGAACATGAAGTGCCTTCTGCACAGCTTCTGCTGCCACACTGCAACTTGTTTTTGTGTGGTTTCCCCTTCTGGTGTCGGAATGGGCAGAACTTGAAAAATTGCTGAACGGCGCAAAAACAAAATGCTTTTGCACGTTTGGGAGGGGCAAGATGGAAGATTTAAAAAAAATAAATTTGCAACATTGCAATTTACTTTGATACGATACCAAAACTAGGCTATAGCCAAGATGTGCTTTTAAATACAAACTTACAAAAGCAACCACAGAGCGGACCTCAAAAGAAAATTCTGTGGCCTAGGAGCGCAAGTCATGGAAAAGCCCCATGTGATGGATAGTACGGAGCAGACAACTTGAAAGGCCTTAAGATGATACAAAAGTAATAAGAAGTTGAGTGCTGAATTTGTAAAGGAATATATTTGAAAGAATGATGTTCCATCCCTCTAGTAGAGTTCCAGAAACTTGTAGAATCTTTTCCAAGGTGCATTGAAGCTGTTCTGGTGGCTCAACACCTTACTAAGACATTTAATGTTGGGTTTTCCTTTAATTTGTCACCTGTTTATATATATATATATATATATATATTCCACAAATAAAAAAACAGGCAAATATTAATTGAAAATGTTTTATTTAAGTAAGAACAAGGAGAGTCAAGAAATCTTTCCTTTTGTAAGAACAAGAACACCACTGTTCACATTTTCTTTCCTGGTTTTGTCACACCTTTTCAAAGTGAAAGCTCTCATTGATGTTTGCTGCGAATTAGATGTGGTTGGGATCGCGATGATAGCACGGCTGCTACAAGGCTTGTCACTCACAGTCACTGTTGTCGAGTGTTCATATCTTACATGAGACCAAATGGAATTTTTCTCTTCCGTTCTTTGCAAAGCATTTCCAGTAATGTCAGTTTGATTTTCACCATGCACACATGCAGACGCCTGCATTATCACCTGTGAGCTGATCAAGGAACATTTTTCCCATGTCCATATCGCAGCTTCACTCAACTGTCAAAACTGTCCCCAGATCAGCATGAATTCTTTTAAACACCAGCCTACAACAGTCACATTGAGATTATGGCACTATAAAAGGAAATGGTTTTGAGTTATTTTAATCATTTAGAGATTTTCCTGACAGTAGCATTTTTGCGATTAAACATAAAGAAGTCACACACCTATTTTGGTGTGATTACTGTCACATTGCTTGCCGGTTTCTGGCCTGCTAGCAACCCATCATTAGCCTCACTGACAAACGCAAGGACCCACTGAAAATTGTGTGTGCTATGTGATTTGAGCATGGAAAATTAATACAACAATCATGGGTATAGCAATTGGATTATCTCAGAACTGTGGGTCTGGATTATACCAGCAGGTCCAATACCTACTGCTTTCATTGCATACTCCTACTTCATTTTCCTACTGCTGTAGCATACAACTGCAGAAATAACTGACAAACAAAAACTGAACACTTTCAACACAATGTAAAGTACTGGGTCCAAAGAAGCCTTGCGTTTCTCATAAAACCTGCCTGAAAAGAATGGATTGGTTCATGACAAAGGTCAAAAGAACGAGGCCAGTAAAGTAGTCCGATTATGACATTTTAATGACAACTTAACTACCCAGGGACTTTGACTTTAAGATTGGAAAATATTATTGAACCTCCTAAGGAAGAAACTATGCATAAATGTGTTCCCAGGTGAAGGGAACACTAGCTCCTGTCCTGCACATGGGCAGAGCAGCAGCGATTCCAGAACATGAAACTCTCGTTTTGCAGACCCTGGTTGCGATACTACAACGCAGGCACAGAGGGTGACTAGAACTCACGTATGGAATGTGTGTATATTTCTCTGAGAGCCAGATTTGCTGTCAAACGTGAGACTAGCCATCTTCGGGCCTGGCTTTTTCTGGAAGGGTCCGCCAAGTCACCCACAGCGGAAGGCAAAAAAATTAAGTAAATAACTAAAATCCAAAACCGTCATGATTTGTGTTAAGTAAATGGAATTTGGTGTATTTTGCCAGTTTATGAGAGCCGTCCTGAGAGACGACTGAACTGTGAGCTGTCAGTTGGGGGAGTGATGATTTGAGCTGTTGCCTGCAGACAGGAAGATGGAAATGTTGTTTTCCTAAAGTCATGGAAACAGAGAATTGGCCCTTGAGAACAACATGCAGCTATTATTGGTAAATGAGTGTGAACTAAAAAAAAACCATTCTTTTCACCCGCTGAACTGAGCAAACACTTCCACACATTGCTTCCTCAGTGAAACCCAGCATTTTAGAACTCAATGCACTTCATTTTACACTGGAGACAACATGACCTCTTTTCCTCTGAGCGGAAGCTGTTTGGTCTCCTGTTGAAAATACCATGGATCACAGTTGCTTGGCTGTCTTCTACCCTTTTACTCAGTCATCCATGTCATTCACATACAAGCCATAAGGGTTATAAAACGTTTGTAATGTCCCTAAATATACCATATCTACATGGAATTATTGCTGTTCAAAAATCTCAAATAATATTTTGAAGATTTGGAATGCTAGGTAATTGCTATGTAAAATTTGTCCAGTGACTCACCTCACTTTGTTTTGCTATTTCATATCTGTCAATAAACCCTGAAAGGATTTGCTGTAAATCTAGAGGTTTAAGTGATGAACTCTGCCACATACTCATTTTTACTTGTGTCTGTATGCTCCTGAGTGAGGCTGTCTTATTTTCGATGAAATGTTTGAGATTTTGTGGTTGCTTTTCCTCCTGACCCGCGACTGGGCAAGTACAAGGTAAATCTTCAAAGCTTCTATTGCTGACAGCTTTATGGTGTCGGATAAAGACGTGGTCCGGCAGGCAGATCTCATTGAATGTTGAATTCTCAGCCATCTGTGAATGCAGTTCCTCAAGCTGTAAAAGTACCATATGTCCCATTGGGCCAATAAAAGCGTATGGTTATTGAAAGATTACCACCCCACCCACTCACCCGCCAAACCCCAACAATGAAGTGCCAGGTCTGCTGGCTATCCTAAGGATCACCGGTGTATAGGGTAGAAGCAGTGATGTGCTTGTGTATGAGCGTTCTTTTCAGTCCCAGAAACTTGGACCAGTTATTCCCTGGTCGTTTTTCCCTCTCTGAGATCAAGACAAAACCTGTATCAAAAAGGAGGCTAGTGGAAGCACTCAGGAGACACATACTGTACATCACTACTGTTCCAATTTCAATTTGTGGCACTAATAGCAAAAATAAGTCCCACTCTTTGATTGTTACTCTGTCAGGGCGATGTCCTGTGCTATACTGCTGTGCCACTCCTCTTTAACAAGCACACTGGTCATCTGCTGGTGTCTGAGGCTCCAAAGCCAAGAGAGGAGAATTGGGAGGGGCTGTGCGTGACAAGTTCTTGCTGTCTTTCAGCATCTGATGTGTGCTGGATTGTGGTGTCTGGTGGAGGGGGACACCTCTTGCAAAACCAAACTGGACCCTCCTCTGGATGGGACGGAGTGTGGCGCTGACAAGGTAGGACCTGCACAAGTTTGAGCAGTACCATGATTTTACATATTTTGTCAGATTTGAAATGTTTTTTTCCGGCTATTTCCCCCACTTAATTTCCTGGATGGGAGTGAGATGCATTATATCTTTGGGATTGAACTGACTTTGATATACAGTGAGCTCCATAATGTTATTTATTTATTTTTTTTGTTTGATTTTGCTCTGTGCTTTTAGATTTGTAATCAAACAACTACACAAGGTTAAAGTGAACATTTTCAGCTTTTATTTAAGGCTATTTTATACTCTTTGGTTTCACAGGGAATTTTGCACAAAAAGTACATCTTAATCACGGTGATAATTTCAAGCTAAGTGGCTGATCAGCCTAACTGTGCGTGACACAACAGAATAAATGAATTCACAGAGGACATCAAAGGTTCTGCAATGGCATCTAGCTAACAGGTTGTTTTTCATATTCACAAATACTACATTATGGCTTTAAAGTAGCATGCCCAAGAATGGGCTACACAAACCTTAATGTTAAAATTGTACATACACTTCTGCATGCATACGTACAGTATGTTTAAGCCCACGTTATTAAACATTTGAATATAACATTTGCTGTTATTAGGAATATGGAAAGGCTTTCCCATGTTTGTGCAAATCCAGCCTGCAAAGCGCACAAATAATTCAAATAATTTGGCGTGTATGGCTGCACACCTGTGGTTCAGTTGTTAATTACACTTCTAGAACCAGTTTAAGATGAGCTAGGTAGTAATAAGTCCTTGTGTGTCCCTAGACTGCTGCTCCCCTGTCAGAGTACATTTGCTAATTCTGTATGTTTTATGACTTTATGAGGATCCCTTGCTTGCTTTGAACTCAAAGATCCCCCCATGTATCCTTCTAGCACTTCTTTTGGTTGATAGCTTTCAGTTTGTCTGCAACTGACACACACGGGCTTCATTTTTACTACATTACTTACAGATTGTCATGTTTTTCTTTTTCAGACCACAAGTGGAGTAGCATTTTTTTGTCAAACATAGACAGATTATTCTTATGCTCCATCTGTAGAAAGCCAACATTGAAAAGAGATCTCACTGACAGCATGTTTTATAGCTGCAAAATGAGAGCCTTTTTAAAAATGAGTAATGCAAATGGCTATATCAATAAAAAAAATTTTTTTTTAAATTGATATAACTTGACTTCACTTTCAAAGTCAGAAATGCTAAACGGTTCTGAACAATTGCTGAAATGGTTTATAATGTCTGAGGTTCTGCTGTATTATTATTTTTGATCTGTGGAGCCATAGGACGTGTTGATGCAATGTGAGCGTGGATCCACTGTGAGTGGTGGCTGGCTGGGCTCTGCGTGCTGGGTGTCAGGCCTCTGTGTGTGCTCTCTCAGTGGTGCAGGGCGGGGGACTGCGTCAGCAAGACGCCCATACCGCAGCACGTGGATGGAGACTGGAGCTCCTGGAGCCCGTGGAGCATGTGCAGCCGCACCTGTGGAACGGGCTCCAGTTTCCGGCAGAGGAAGTGCGATAACCCCCCGTGAGTCAACAGCTTCGTCCTCATCCTCATCCTCATCCCGTGATCATCATTCATCACTAGACCTGGCTGCATTTCTCTGCTTAATTGAAATGTGATTTTACCAGTCAGTGTAGTAAAATATGATCTTGCTCAATGAAGGTAACGCTGATTTTTTCAAGACGATCAAGGCTTCTACCTTACTTTATTAGATTACTGAATGATGCCAGCCATATTAAAAATAATCAAATTTCTGCAGATTAACATATGGATTGCATATAATGATTTAGCAAAACTGGAAGTCTGTCAATGGAACATGCTGTTTTTATTTGTATTTTGGAAAGGGAAACCTGCCGTTACACTGCAGCAATGGCCGTGAGTTCCCACAGAGGGAAAAAGTGATAAATTTTGGGCTGTGGCTGCGGCCAGAAAGCACTTTTGGCAAGACAGGCTGCGTAATAATTTCAAGATAAACAGAGAACGGGAATGCGTCTATGCCAGCACAGGAGAGGAGCCATAGTGAAGGTGTCCAAGAAGTCTGAGTGACTTTTTATGCTCTGGTTTTGAAGATGAAGACGTATTTAGTGGCGCTCCAGCATGAATGCAGCGTTGTTAGCGTTGCACGCTCCTGCACCCCAGGCCCAGCTCGCACACTAAATATTAGAGAAGCTGGCTGCGGCTGATACTGGCGAGGGTGCTAACGCTACTACCTGCCTGCTGGCCTCCCTGGGTGTCTGCCCGCCTGCCCCAGGTGTTTTCAATCAAGGGGGAGGGGGAGGGGGAGGGGGGGATGGGGGGGTGGTCATTTCCAGCCTGCTCCTCTTGTGAAGGTGTCTGCCCCACCTGTAATGGGAGACGAGTCTCGGCAGATGGCCGGACCCCGAGGGCAGACGGCGCAAAGCAGCAGAGCGGGAGCGTTTACGGTGGGGGGGGTGTTGATTAAGCCGAGCCTCCTCCCCGCTGTCTGCAGCCCAGGGCCCGGAGGGAGGCACTGTCAGAAGGCCAGCGTGGAGCACAGGGCCTGCGAGGGGGCCCCGTGTGCCAAGGGCTCGCCCACCTTCAGGGATCAGCAGTGCCAGTCGCTGGACCGGCAGGCCAGCAAGAGGAAGACCAACATGTGGACAGCTGTCGTCAGCGACGGTGAGCAGGCCGTCAGCTCGCGTGGCAGCAAGCCACTTCAAAAAAAAAAGAAAAGAAAAAGGCAATAGATGCGAACGATTTTGCCTGCGCGTTGATTTCCTGTCTTGCGTAATTTCGTATCCTCTCCGTGCCACTGACATCTGCTGCCCGCCCGTGCCAGGAAAGAGATTTCTGTCTGGCGTAGTGGGAGCACCTGCTGCTTTTATTGCGGTTCTTGAATGTTCTCTGGCTGTCAGTCAGAGCCGCACGTCAGTCCTGTCACACGAAATGTGGCACAGCCGTACTGCTCTATCTGTGCGGTCACTGCCCTCCCTTTACTATTTTCACCTTATCCAGGGGAGACGCCTCGGAGTTGCTCCGAAAATTTGTGAAAATTAAAATGGGATGATTTTGTTGTTTGTTGCTCTGCCTTAGCCTGAGGATATTCACATTCTCAGTTGGCTGGGTTGGCAAGCTTTCGAGTCGGGCAGTGAAGTGGTTAAACGCTTTTAGCCTTCCTTTCCTTTCTTTTTATCAAACACTTTATTGCATGAGGTTTACAGTACGTCAGTCCAGACATGTGTATTCTTTTTATTTCCTCTGAGAACTGCTCATGCCAGATGTGACATTGATTTTGATAGATCTGCGCAGAAACGAGCAAGAGCATTATGTTTGTGAAAATGGAGTGAAAATTATCATTTCCAAGAAGGTGTGGTCCAGTGCTTTTTATAAATACCCACAACCTTTAATCAACGTCCCATTTAATTAGTTGTCATTGGGTAAAATTATTACAGCTGCCCGCCAAATGTATGTTTTTTTAACTTTCATAACAGGATGTGGATGTGTGTTTGTGAGACCAGTGAAATTGCATTACACCCTCTTTTTCCACCCAGCAAAAGCAGTACTGTAGTGAATGCATGGTTGACATTTAACTGACAGGAAGTAGGCAAAATTTTAATTCATCTGTAGTTCAGCACCTCAACCTTAACCAGATATGGCATGTTTGAGGATCCAGTGTACCTTAAACATTTACATTTATTTAAGGAAAATGGTTTCATGCGAGTTCACGCAAGAGACGGTAATCTATTCAAGAGCTGCATTCTCTGAAGTGAACAACTGGTTCTCACACATGGGATAAACTTGAATGAGGAATGATTTTATCTAATGCTTTGTTTAACCATTAATGCAGGTATAGTGTTGGTGCATTTAGTTTTCAGATTGCCTTTGAAGTTTCAGAACCGCTCATTTGTACATGTGAAAACCAGAACAGGGTTAAACATCACTGATTAAATTTAACTGCATTAATGAATGGAAATGTGTACCCTATTTTAGAATCATTTGTATGCAATCAGCACATAATAGTGTGCTAGCCAACTGCTCAAGTTAATTAGGTGCCACTGTGGATTTTTTGTGGAGTTTGTAGTGGCAGGGGAAAGCTGAACATTGGGAGAGTGGTAAGCAGTTAAAAAATATTTGGCTCCAATTAAGGAAACTGCCTGATATTGATTTTTGCTGAATAATTAAGATGGAAAATGAAAAATAGATTTTTCTTGATCACACCAGCTGTTTTACACTGATTTTCTTTTTTTGTTCTCAAGCTGCATTTCTGGCCCTTTCTGAATTATCCAAATGTCAGACTAGCATTACAGCAATGTTTGAGCCGACGGTTGATGAGAAGAACCTCCTGCAATTGCTTTCTGTGTGCGAAATGCAGCTCTGACTGGATTCTTTACAATAAGCCTCTCTTCCTGAACCGTTCTCCGTGTTCTTCTTAATTCTCCTCGTTCTTATAGCTCATTTTTTTTCCAGGAAACCGTGAGTCAAACCTCTGACACAATTTAGCGAGGACACACAGTTATGAGACCAAGGATGGGCACTGCGATGCTCCTCATCTTTGATCTTTTTTTTGTTGCTGTAATTCACAGGAACACTTTCTTTGTCATCCGCGGCAGATTGAACAGTCTCAGGCATTTGCAGATCACCAGCGTGACTCGTCACGGATGTCACTGTCAGAGGACGCCTGTGGTGTTCTTCGGCATCTTTCTGGAAAAGATAACGCCGTCAACGGGGAGAAAAGGAAGATTTGATATTAGAAACACGCATACGGGCTGTCTCGCGTTATTGTGTTGGGCACTGTGGCTCAGCGTCAGAGCACGAGGCAAATACCAAATGAAATTATTCCGACCGTTGCTTGGTGTGACATGAATAATGAATGAACGGTGAAGTTTTTATTTAGTTTTTATTTTTTGTTATTTTTTTTAACCCCTCACAGAAAAGCCGTGCGCCCTGTTCTGCACCCCCGTGGGCCGGGATGTGCCGGTCTTGGTGGCCGAGCGAGTCCTGGACGGCACGCCGTGCGGCCCCTACGACGCAGACCTCTGTGTGAACGGGAAGTGCCAGGTGAGGTCGCCTGCTCCGTCTGGTCCGCCTGCTCCGCCTGCAGCGTCCCGCTCTCACTCCCTTCCAGGGGTGAAGCGGAAAACACTGACTTCTGCTCCTTTCTGAGGACCGCATGGGCTTATTCTTAATACCTTTGTAACGGTAATGTTATTGCTTCTCTGTCATAGGGTACATTCTTTATGGGCCTGGTGCCCTGGTAGGCGGGGCCAGGGGAGGGGAACCGCTGCTTTTTTGTTGAAGATTACAGATTTAATTGTCCACAGAGGTGGGGGTCAGAGCAGGGCAGAAGGGAGGGGTTAAACTTCCTGCTGTTCTCATTAGATTTATTTATAGTGGCCCTTTGCCTTTCCTCTAGATGTGTTGATAGGATGAACAATTTATATTTTTTCACCCTCTTTTTTTTGATGTGCATTTTTCTGTGACTGCAGTTTTTTGGCAGCGCAGGTTTAGGCACTGGCCAGCCAGACACTAATGATGCTAACTATGAGGCGTACTTCTTGAGAGGCTGGAAAGGACTAGTTAATAACTGCCAGAGGACAGCTCCAGAGAAGATTAGTTTTCACAGGGCAGATCCCATCTGCTGAGGACTCTACGGCTTTGTGTTTCTAAATTGCTTTTTTTAGTCAAGGAGTCACCGAGCACACCTCAAGCACATTTTTAAACCCTTTTGTTCCCAAGGAAGCCCTTTGTGGCATTAGAAGTTTGATTTGTTCAGACGGTGGCCCTCAAGGCCAACTCCCAAATGAGTCTTTGCCGGTCGGACCTTGTTTTCATAGCGTTCCTGACTTTCCATACGGGAGGCTTAGCATAATATTTAGGTCTTCTCACCCTCTCACTCTCGTTTTTTACTCCCCCCTCTGTCTTTCTCCCCTCTCTCACTTTCCCTTTCTCTGTCATTTCAGGTGAAAAGTATCAGGTTTTTGGGAGTGGGAATTTATTTAGCTTTAATTGAAGAGTCTAATGATGTGGCGAGCCCAGCTGGGTTACAAAAGCAGAGACCGACGCTTGCTCATTTGCTTCCAATTTAACTGTCAACCCCGAGCCCAGGGGCTGACCTAATCTCATCTGTTCTACATACAGTACAGACTATGATGAATATGGAAGAATTTATCACAAGGGATCCAGCCAGCGACGAGAGGCGGCTTTAATAACAGCTGGATAGGGGTACCCCCTGGCAGATTGGGCACAAACCTGACACCTTTTTTTTTTAAAAAGGACGGACCAACGCCCCATCGGGATTTATATTCTGCAACGGGTCGAATTATATCTTACGAAGCGATTCACCTCGACAGCTGTAAAATCCATGATGTACCTCACAGCATGTCGGTCTTGTATTCATTAAAAACAAAAAGAAAGCTGGACAGGAAAAGATTTGAGGCTTGCGCAGAACACTGAACACAGGCTCCTGGCAATTGCAAGACAATGGCTGACAAATTGTCCATCTCAAGTAAATCAAAGTCAGTTGGTGTTGTTCTATATTGCAGCCCCAGTTGGTGCAAAACTCCAGATGGCAGCTGTTCCCTGTGTAAACTATGGGTCTCTCTTTACTTGTGCATTATTATTAAGATGTTTTGGGTAATGACTCAAATTAACACTGCAAAGCAAATTAAATCCCTGGTTAATCCCAAATTAAAACCGGTCTAAAGTGCCTAGCCAGCAGTAAAACTACAGTGCAGTGTGCGAGTACTGGGACAGTGACACAATTTTTGATTCTTCGGCTTTGTACTCCAGCACAATAGGTTTGAAATAAATGAAGTGCATACTGTCATTTTTTATTTGAGGGCATTTACATCCGTATTTGGCAATTACGTGGTAGACCATGGAAGACAATTGTGGTGGATGACCGAAGAATTGCAACTGTGAAGAAAAATCCCTTATCAACTGTCAGATCAAGAACATTGTCCAGGATGTAGGCATAGATGTGTCAAAGATATCATAAAGAGGAGACTTGGCCAGCATTACCTCAGTGGGTTCACCACAACATGGAAACCAAGGGTAGGCCTCAAGAACAGAATGGCCAGGTTAAAGTTGGCTAAAAAGCACATTTAAAAAAATGTGGAGTTCTGGAATAAAGTTTTATGGACAGATGAGTATTTACCTGTACCACAGTGATGGAATGAGGAAAGTGTGGAGAAAGACACGAACTCCTGAAGATCAAAAGCACCGCTCCCCCCCCCATCATCTGTGAAAAATGGTGGAGGTAGTGTTATGGATTGAGCATGTATGGCTGCCACTGGAACTGCCTCACTTGTCTTCATTGATGAGGTGACTGCTGACAGCATCTGGATTCTGCTCAGGTCCAACCAAATGCCTCAAAACTCATTGGACGGTGCTTCACCTTGAAGCAGAACAATGACCCCAAACATACTGCTAAAGAAACCGATGAGTATTTCAGGGCCAAAAAGAGTAGTCTTCTTGACTGGAAGCCAGTAACCTTTGCTGAATCCAACTGAACATACATTTCACGTGTGGAAGATGAGACTGAAGGCAAATGCCCCAGAAACAAACAGAAACTGAAGATTGCTGCAGTACAGGCCTGGCAGGGCATCACTGTGGGTTGGAAACTTCAGGCAGTAATCGACTGCAAAGGATTTACAACCAAGTACTAAATATAATGACTTTGTTTTAGATTATGTCTATTTGTCCAGTTACTTTTGCTCCCCTAAAATGGGGAGATGATAAAAAGGGCTGTAATACCAACAGTACTGAAATCATCAATATGGAGGTAAATACCGTCAAATTATAGCTGACAGTCTGCACTTTCACTGCATATCCACAGGTTCATTTCTAATCCAATAGGCTCGGGTACAGAGCCAAAACAACAAAACTTGTATCACTGTCCAAATACTTAGGCACTATACGTTTTTAAACGGAGTATGAAGAATTGTGGGAGCTCCATGGGACCATTGTACTGAAGAAATTAGAATTTTTTAAAAGATACAGCGATACAGGTTTTTGGCAGCAAGAAATTTGGCAGAATTGTCTTTCATTTCAGAGAAAATTTCCATTCTCCAGGAAGCAGTACTGTGAGAATATGAAGGGTGCCACAGTAA
The DNA here is from genome assembly GCF_018555375.3 of Anguilla rostrata. NCBI lineage: Eukaryota > Metazoa > Chordata > Actinopteri > Anguilliformes > Anguillidae > Anguilla > Anguilla rostrata. The sequence continues at coordinate 46,553,764 of NC_057937.1, read as the reverse complement.
GTGTGTGTGTGTGGAGCACTGAGACTGTTTTTTCGACCCTGCAGATGAAATCACTTCCAGACACCCACAGGTGGAAGAGCTGTTTCTGATTAGAGTTTCAGCCCCCTCCTCCTCCCCTCTCCCACTCAGCCTACCCCTCCTTAGACTGATCGGCTTAATTTTTTGGCACATTATCACATGTAAAGCACCCTTCCAAAGGTCATTCGGTTGCTAAAAAGAGCATTCTTTTATGCTGCTGCTCCACCTTCATCAGGCCTCAGATTGGGTTGCTGACATTTGTGGCAGAGTGTTGGGCTGGTGTTCGGTGCACTCTGGCTGCCTGTCAGCAGAACAAATGCAGGATCAGTGGGGCTTTGCAGCAGGAAAAAAAGGCCCTGGCGACCACCCCACGCCGCACGAGTCACGGCACCGCCGAGACCGCCGTTGCCATGGCGCCGTGTCAAAGACCATCCGGAGCCGGCCGCTGTGTGGCCCAGCCGGCCTGTCTGAGCCCACACAGCCTGTATTCTCACCTCCACATCTCCTGGGCCACATTTAAAGGCAGAGGAAAGAGTTTGCAGTTACTGCCCCTGGGTCTTTGTATTGCAGAGATGGGTCAAGACTCAAGACCGTCACATGTTTATGTCTCAGGTCAGTCGTCGGTGCGGATGTGGAGTACCTCGTGGAAATAATCCCTTTTTGAAGAGAGAGCCAAGCCTAAACCCTGTAATTACAAGACCTATTCTGGGATTTCAAGGTCAAGCAAAAGGGAGGGGCCCGTCCGCAGGAGGCATCATCCGTGGGAGGGGGCGGGGGGAAAGGAAGGTTGGGACCGGCTCAGTGCCACTCAAGTTGCACCAAAATTGAACTCAAGTCCACAAATGTCCTCCCACTCCATGTCCTGTGGTATGCCTTTGCTTTTGGAGTTTGGACCTGTGCGTTTGATCAGACATCCTAATTTGAGACCTGCAATCCAGCAGGGTGATTGCTGTTCACTTCTGTAGAAGGACTGGTTCTCTTTTCTCTAAGACAGTCAAGTGTCTGTCACTTAAGGACAAACCAAAGTATTGTATATCGTGCTATAGACTGAACATCAGTTATTCATTTCCTCCTCTCATTGTTGGTATTAAAGGAAGTAAAGGGAAATTGCACACAGTGCCTTAACCAACTAAATCCAGTTCAATAATCTCCTTGCAAAAGTGTTATCTTGCCACTGCCCTCTTTCGCCTTGCATTTTGAAAATAACAGTGCAAATCTGAAGTTTGTAAAATGACATCTTTCTGATATTGTTTCCTAAACCTCCTCCAGAAGTAGTTTACAAGGATTTCAGAGCACATTTATGAGGGATCTGTACAGGTTGGGAGAAATGTGTTTCACACTAATCAGTGGTTGAATGTCATCTGTTTGGTGGCTCACTGATGCATCATATTTGAACTGCATTTCCCAACCTGTTTCTCACTGGCCCCAATTAGCACCAACAGAGGTGTATTGAAATTATGATTGCAAATGTATAAAATCTCTCGTGTGTGGATGTGGATCTTCTGGCACATGCTAATCACCCTTCCAGTTACAATGAAGCCTTCAGAAATGTCCTTTTGGTAATTAGCAGTGATCAGAATATAGCTACGGTAGCTAGCGGACTGATGTGGTTGTACTACTAGTGAAAGTATAATTGTGTGTGTATAGATGTGCTGCAGGTGGAATGTTACGTAAATGGATGGATGGATAATTGTAGCACTGCTGAAAATGTAAATACAATTGGTTTTTGAATCTTGGTTTGTAAACAGTTTGCTAGTGTGACGAGAACCTTATTCGGTCCAGCCATTTAGTCATGTGGTTCAAATTTAGTTTCGCTCATTTGTTTTTCTTGGGTTGAAGCTTATCTCACAGGACTTAAGGAAGCATGCAAAAGATTCATGATGATTTATAATTGTTTATTAGAGCACACTTAGCTAGACAGCTAATTATTTTCAAATGGATAGATTCAAAAAAAGCCCATGGCTATAAGTTTGATGTAGTCTCAATTTGTTCATGTGTGTATAAACTTCAACATTCCTGATCTGGAAGATGTGTATTTTAGATGATCTGTTTCAAATATTTGTACATGATCATGTCTCCAGAACCTGTCTGCAATGTTTTGATGTACCAAACTTTAAACCAGGACAGTGTGGACTTTCTGCAGAAGCTATAGAAATGTAATAACATATGTTTATGGGTCTGTTTGTGTCTGGGCCAGAGCTCAGTGTTTGCCTGGCATTTGTAAATATTTACCGCACATGAGCATTGCAGCATGTTTGCAACTCAGGCAGAAAGCTTGCTATGGTAACTGAATCAGTGCCTTTCAAAAATCGGGATGTGACTAACTTTTTATTCTGTGTCCTTGTCATGGCAGAAAATTGGCTGCGATGGCATCATCGGCTCCTCTGCCAAAGAGGACCGCTGTGGCGTGTGCAACGGCGATGGCAAATCATGCAAGATAGTAAAGGGAGACTTCAATCACACCAAAGGAATGGGTGAGTCACTGTAACATAAAGGAGGAGGGGTGAGGGGCACAGGCTCAAGTGAGAAGGCTTGCTTCCCGATTTAGGCTCACCCATGCTGATTCCAATCAAACGCCTTTTGAAACCCTCCGAGCCTTTTCACTGCCCGTAAGGCACTGTGAAAACAACACGACGCAGAGCGCACCGCACAGCTCTGGCTAAATGCAGAAACGCATCCCTTCTCCTCGCCTGTCCGCTTTAGCACTCCTACCTGGGAGCAACAGATAATTTGCCCTCTAAATGTTTTGCGTCAGAAATAAATGTGACTGGGACCATGGTGGCCTCAGAGACCGTTTTTGGCCACAGCACCATCTGCTCTGAAGCTGAGCGCAGAACTAAATATTGTCAGCGTCCCCGTAAGCAGGGATGAAATACGGGGGCAATGATTTAATTGGGGCGACAGCGTGGAAATCGGACTGGGCTTCGCAGAAGTGGTCGGAGCTGAAAGAAGATGAACTTAAAAAAAGACAAAGGCAGTTTGAATGTCTAAAGGTCTGAGGTGGGAATTCTTGCCCCTGTGGTTACAAGGCAGTAAACTGCATTTCCCTCTTGGTGCAACTGACCTCATGTGACTCAGTCATGAATATGCTCCCAGCAAGCGCAACAAGTTTCTGTGCTCTTAAAGGGCACTGTTGGGTCAGTTGGTACTGGGTAGTTTTAAACACAGCATTATGCTTAAACCCCTTGGGATTTAAGTCGATATTTTATCCCATGAGGCAAAGTTTATGTCCAGAGTATGTTTGGCATTTTAATAGTCCAAAAACCAGAAATGCAACGTGCTGGGTATTAATCACACTTCTGTGCCATTATAATGGCTTTCCTGTAATAAGTCTTTTTTTTCCTGCATTCATTGAACAAAGGCCAACAGATATGAAATGTTAATCTGATTGTGATATTATTTACGGACGGAACCTGTCTCAGTTCCCTATAATATGCTTCATTCTGTGGAAATGCATTGTCTACGAAAGAAACGCATTTTTTTCGGAAAATTCCCGTATCTGCTTTGACTGAAAGATTACTTGGTCCTAGTTCCATCAAAATAATTCTAATTCAGTTAGATGTGTAGTTGTGAGCACTGGCTACAGTGCATGTGTGCATATGAATGTGTGCAACCTTTCGTTAAAAGGGCTGCAGAAACTGTGGTCTTAATAACCTGCCCGATGGATTCACACTCATTTTCTGTTCCCCAGTCACCAGTAGCCATTGTAAGAAGGTTTCTACGTGTGTGATGTCAAAGCCCAGGGCTGTTCCCAAGTGTTTTTCCTGTAAGATTACCTGCTTGTCAATGTGTGCCCCTGCCCTTCGTGGAGACCTCAGTGCCAGTAGATGAGTGTAGCAGTCCTCTCTGGGTCCTCCTGGGGAAAAAAAAAACCTTGTAAGAAGATTCCACGGAGTAGCGATGGCTGCATGAGGCCAATCGTGGTGTATTGCCAAAGAGAGAAAAGTCATTTGGTTGGTTCACAGGTGATTTATAACACACAGACTCCGCCCATTTTGCCATTCATGGAATCCTCACTTTCCCATCATTACCATGGTGTGTTATTGAAATGATCCTGCTGTGTAAGCATGAAAGCTCTGTGTAATGGCGAGTGCATTGTTAGGGAGATAGAGGGAGAGGTCACAGGCTCAGTGCAAATCAGACGCCACCTTTCTTACATCTATCTTGATTAAGTGATTGGAATGTTTTCCCACAATGCCACACTCTGCGACTTGCTAAAGTTCTGATTTAAATAAGCTCCATATTTAATTGTTTGAGCCTCTGCTTTTCACAGTTTCTGAAAACACATCTGAAGCGTACACGTGTCCGTAGATTTGGTTTGCTCTATCATTTCCCCAGGAGAACCCAGTCTAGACGGTTTTGTGTCTCCCCAAACTTTCTTACTGTACGTAGCCTTCCTTGGGGTAAATAGATTACAGAAGAGTTTTGAAAGGGCAACTAGAGAGTCTTGAAGTTTTCCTCTCTGGGATTTCCACTGGCTGCCTGCATCTAGATGATGCTTATTGTTTGGCTTAGTGGCTTAGTGAATATTGGGATTATGCACTTATAATATTGCAACAGTGTGTATGCTTACCTTTTCTTTGAAACAGTACAAAGGGCACTGTTCTCTAATGATTGAGAAGCCCACGTGGAATGATGTAATGTATGTAGCACTGTCTCATTAGAGGAGCCACAAGCGTACTAACAAAGTAGGGGAGACATAAGTAGCCTGGTAGTCATGGTGACGGGTGCTTCTTAACCATGGTTTTTTTGATGTGGTTTCATTTGTTGTTTTTTGTCATTGGTAACAGCATGGTAGTGGTTAGGACTGAAACACTGGTGAGTACAAAGCAGGCTCTGTTTTGTTTGGAGTGCTGGGCAATAAAGAGGAACAAAGTAGCTCTTGGACGATTATGTATATAAAAAATGTTTTTGTATTTTTTATTTTTATTTTTTACGAAGGTGGAATACACTCAACATACTGACATGCAGAACATCCAAGACATATACTTATTTAATATGTCTGTTACTTGTGTTTTTATAGTGTATATACAGCTGGTTTTGTTTATTGATGTTTGTCCCTCTGAACCTGCACAGACTAATTTTCTCTCTCTCACTCTCTCTGTCCTCCTCTACCTTTCATTTTGAAGTCTCTATGGGCTGCAGACGTATAAACTGTACAGATATGTAGAGGGGAACTTTATAAGTCACAGAAACAGTTTTTGCTGGGAAACCTACTAAATTCCCAGTGTTTAAGGTTGCTCAGTTGTCTAAACATCTTAATGCAGTTGTTAAAGTAAATCCTAATTTCACAGCACATGCTACTTTTGAATAACGATTACTCTAAACACGCTTGGATCTACGAATTTGATAATATCTGCAAAGATCTATTTACTCAATTGAAATACATGGTCATGTTGTTTGAGAGAATGGCAACTAACAGAGCTCCTTTGTGTCATCATTACTGCCCAAGCACTGGATGGCGCTGTGCCTGGAACTGGGGTCAAGGGGGCAGTGGGTTGTGAGGGGGAGGGTAGGGCCAACTCAGATCTCATCTCACTCTGACTCCAGTCCGTTGATCTGTTGCAACTCATCTGAGCGGTGTACCTCTATTCTGGTACATCAGGTCAGCTGTTTAGAGACCATTTCAAGTTTGTGAACGGAGTTCTCATGCGGCTGAGGTCAGGTGCCCTGCCTTCACCCAGCAGGGATCCTGCCCCTGACCCAGGGCTCAGAGCTCACATAGGCAGCGTGAGCTCTCATTACTCTACGAGAGCAGTGACTAATGAATGCTCCGCATGCCAGCGTGACGCAGATGGCGTGCACGCAACCTGACCTCGGATCAGCGTTGAGCGGAGTAGTCACCTCGAGCAACCAGCAGAATGTCTTCATTTTCCTCTGCTTGGCAGCCCGTGTCAGAGCCCCGGGTCTGGCTGCTGTTGTCAGCTGCCAAGAAACGAATGATGATAGTTAGCAGTACTGACGATCAAAAAAAGACATTTTGAGTTCAAAGAGTAGCAGATCAGCCCTTCTCCTCTCCAGCCCTGCCCACCCTTCCCCAACCGGGCCTGTCGCTTTAAATATCAATGTGTCTCTGTGCTACCCACCCCCACCCCCCAAAACATGTTTGGTTCTGTATTGACACAGGTTACATCGAGGCTGCCATCATCCCAGCTGGAGCTCGGAGAATTAAGGTGGTGGAGGACAAGCCATCGCACAGCTTTCTGGGTAATTACATGTTTTCCCCTCGTAAATATCTCTGGTGGTGGTCATGATTAAGTTAAGGCCGTTCCACAGGCGATAAGTCTTATGTGTGCTGGTATTGAGTCTGATGGGGTCAATGCCACACCTTGATAAATGAGACAGTTCCTCCTCAGATGTTGTGTTCAGCTGGCTATCCCTGCAGAGGATCAGCTAGTCTGAAACAAACCGGGGACTCCAGTGTGTGATCTTTAATATCTACCTGATGCCTGGAAGCGCATTTATGGGCTTATTACAGATTTTAGATTCTTTGCCAAGCAACCTTGAAAGTAATTTCCAGGTGTCCTGAGTGTTGTTGAGTCTTGAACTTCTGTAAAGTCTAACAGGCTCTTTATGACAATGCATATCGGTGCATATGTTATAGGCCTAATTAAAAGGAGGTGTAAATGTCTCAAGTATCGTAAGCTGCAAATGTGGCATAACATTGATGTATTTTATATTCAAAACGTAGCAAACTAAGAGGTGGTCAACTGTCAAAAGAAGAAAGTTGTTTTTAGTTTTTTTTCCCAATATGTAAGGTAGTTTTGCTGTTTTTTGTTGTGGCAAATGCTGAGTGTTCCAAGTATTCATTTAGACACTGAATTTTGGAAATGCATCTCCTTTTAAACATGTTTCACAGTGTTGGTAATGAATTGAAACCATATGAAGTATTTTCAAGCAAATTGAAGTTGATGCATGCTGTAATGAAGATGTTGTGTGATTATCCTCCAATTCACTATATTTGTGAGTGGTACACAAATTGATATTACCATGTTATTTATTTAATTATTTTACTATCATGGCATTGTTTATGTTGTGTGAGCTTTAACAAACAGTTTCTGCTGTCTAATTTTGTCAGCTGGGGACAAAGGCATTGCAAATTCTGACCTTCATATCTTAGTTAATTGTTTAATTGTTCAGTTTCACTGGTACCATTAATGTTGATGGCTTGGAAAATATATATCCCTGTTAATTAAGATTAGGTGCTGAGTCAGCTCCATTGAAAGGCCCCTAGCTACTATTAGATACTTTATTCTTAATGCATCGCTACACTATTAATACTGTATAAATATATACTGATTCTTAAGGCCACAATGAAATCAGTGGATCTGCTCAAAGCTTATTTTTATATATCTTAAAAAGGCAGAACTTAGAAAGAATTCTAGATTAAACTTAATCAGACTCAATTTTTTTCTTTTTCAGTATTTCTTTTGAGATCTGGTAAAGTATGCTTTAGCAGAGTTTTAAAAAAATAGTTTAACTATTTTATGTTTATTACCATTTAGTGCAGTTCTTACAGCTGTAAAGAGATGCTGCCACATTACTATTTACAGATCATTATAAAAAGATTTGCCTTAGGAGGTATGGTGCACAACACATTTTAATAGCTCTAATGTGTTAACATCTAGCTGATTCCAGTTGTAGCCCAATAATGAATGGACTAACACAACTTGGGAACCACATAGTTTCTGGAAGGGACATGAAAGCAAAGCTCTTCCTTTGAGATGAGAACATCTGTTCTTCAAAGCGAGAGGAAACACTGCTTCTTTTTGTACTGTATGCCTCTATGCATTTTCTCTATTTTAAGTAGAGAGTAACCAGCCAAATTACATGTTTTGTCTTTCTCTCCTTTTGGATTATTTGCAATAAGTAAATACCTCAAACAAAAAAAATAAAAGAATAAATTAAACAGTGAATTTATCAGATTTATGATGTATGCCCAATGTCCAGAATCAAATCCAGACCATTTTAGTGCTGACTGACTTGGTCAAGTATCACTCAAGGAGGGAGGGGCTCAATAGACATGTGAGTAAATGATTGATTGGTCACCTGCAATCTGCTGGGCCAATCCCAATGCAGCTAAACCCAACTGGTTTTCTGCAGATTAAATGGCTGTGTGTGCTTTGGGAAATGTGCATTCCAGAGAGTGCTCTCAGACTGACAGAGAGGGTCTTGCATTTCATTTACATTGAGGCTTTAGTGTGTTTCGGCTAGAAGCCCAGCCAGACAAATCTAGGAATGGTCTGCTGAGGTCACAGTGACACCTGGCTCGAAACCAGGGGAGACTAGTGGGGTTCGTCCAATCCGCTCTTGATTAGGGAGGTAAGATCCTAGCCCCGTACTCCCCTCCTGCTGCTGCCTCGGCCTGTTTGAAGTGTGTCTTTGGATCCACCCCTGGATTAGCTGAGCGGCATTCAGCACATGTCTGGAATGAGTGGGATTAGAGTTCCATGTCAAATGCACAGCCCCGGGAGAAGAATCCCCCCCCCTTCCCAAAAAAAAGAATACAAATTACGCACCTGGGGCTCAACCACTTACAATGAATACCGGGTACATTTAGTGAAGTTGTCTTCTGGCTGTGATATGCTAAGCTAAAGGATTATTCAAAGCAATTTGCAGTGACATTTTCATTTGGCCCAACCTGCATTGTATCTGTCATGGTGCTGGTGATGTAACAGTGACATTAGACTATGTCTGTGCACAGTTTGCAATGTCTGTAAGGTCACAGTGTTCAGTGCCTGGTGCTTTATTTCCACACAGCCTTCATTTTCCACTCAACACTTTTAATGTTTTCAGAGATGTAATGAAGCAGTATTCATGCCTGGGAATCTGGTTAGCTTTATTCTGGCTGTATTAAATCTTGACTTGTACCTCTTACTTGCTCGGTTGTTCCCAATGATCTTGAAGAAAGGTGTTAGGATGTTATTTTGAATTTTTAAAAAAAATTGTTTGCAGTACCATGTATTGCCATCTTCTGCCGCAAGAGACATAAAATAAATATAGCTACAGGCAGCAATTATAGGGTTTCTTGGACACAAACTAAAGAGAAAACATTGGAACACAGGCAAGATAGACAGATAAGCAAAGGTTTCATGAGGATTGGACAGGCAGTTGGTAAGTTATGGCTAATTTTGTGTTAGGCCTTTGAACATGATTATGAATCAAGGACATTGAAAATCTTCTTTTTTTGGGAACCTTACTGAGGGGTTGTAGTTAGTGTGACAGTTTGCTGTGGGATTGTAGTTAGTGTGAATTTCCACATGTGGAATCATGAAAATCATCCCAACTGCACCGACAGCTTCTTGTTAGCTTACTGCTCATGTCTTGGAGATGACAGCTTTGGCATTTTAACCAATAACATTACATTACTTTACATTCCAATAACCTTGCATTTTGATGGTCTGATTCATAACCACTGATGAATGAATATTTATCAACCTTTATTAAAATTGTCACATTGTCAATTCATTGGATCCATTATATCAGGACATTTCTATGCACTGTACACTCAATTTTTAAATATTGCACCGTTTGACATGTGTTCGACCGAAGGCCGACAGAAATTTTTTTCATGCAACAGGATCAAGTTTGACAATTGAATTTTCCAGTGTGGAATCAATTAAGTGTGACTTAATCTCTATTAATCAAAGTTTATGGACATAAACACCATACTGATTCCACTGATAGCTCATGACATAGAGATGGTAACCGTGGCACTCAGACTGACAAACTTGTGCATCAAATGCCTGATTAACCACTAGGCCACACCCAGGTTTTGTGTGCTGGGAGGTGAATGTGGTTGTAAGGGGTGAAGTGTCTAGCCTATAGGACCCAGCCTATGCTAGAGGTGTGTCTCTTTACTGAAACTTGTTTTGACCTTTGTTTCAGCCCTGAAGGACTCCAGCAAAAGATCCATCAACAATGACTGGAAGATTGAACTTCCTGGTGAATTCCAGCTAGCTGGTACCACGGTCCGCTACGTTAGAAGAGGACTCTGGGAAAAGATCTCTGCCAAGGGACCCACTAAAACACCCCTGCACCTCATGGTAAAGACATTATCCTTTGCCCTTGCCTCAGTGGAAAGCTTTGTTTTTTTTTTTTTTTTTTTTTTTTTCAAACCAGAGTTTAGACCTTAACACATTTATTTCCCTTACAAAGGCATAGACTCTGGAGGCCCTACATATTAATATTAAAACACTGAGGAAATGAAATGTATCTAAACACAAACATATAGCTTCTTGTGAGGTCATATGTTTTACAAACTACTTTTCAACATACAAGATTTAATTTCAAGGTATATTTATAATATGTGCATTTATTTTACATATACAATCATCATTGCAGGGATTCTACTGCATTCCAACAAAGGTTCAGTATTATGCTTTCTATTTTGCAAGTCCTGTTGGATTGTGGGCAAAACATGCAACCTCTGATCCAATCCTATAAAGACGTTTATAATCTGTTTCTATATTAAGACGCTCTTATCAACAATTCCCTAAGAGCTATATGGCACCCAGTTGTTAATACAGCCACTTCAGTAAGAGTGCATTTAATGGGCTTAGTTTAAGATCTTGCTCATGAATTCACAATTTTGGCAATTTCCTCCATTTTTCTGTTCATTAGGAAGCATTGTTTTATGTTGTGAAATTACATTTAAGCATTTAACTGTAACTAAAGGCAACCTTCTTGGAACCTTGAACGGTGTGGAGGAATACAGCTGAAACGAGTGTCTTGTTAGTTTTAATATTAAAAAACAATATGTTCGTGTTTATTGCTGCACTTCATGATGCAGTCAAGATTCAATCAGCAGAGCTCCCTGCAGCTTGGAAGATTGCTGTATAAAATATGCATTAAAACCAGATTAGATTCAGGCTATTAGAAGAGAACACAATTAACCTAATTAGGGATTGAATTGAGCTCTCCGGTAGACCCCGGCAAAAATGCTTTGGATAAAAGACACTTGACTTCAAACAGCTGAAGTGTTTTCATCCTTATGTAACACTAGGCTAAATTACCCACAAGCCTGTAGGCGTCTGAGAAGCCTGAAAATCCTTCCTGACCTTGAATGAATGCTTTTGGGTTAATTGTCACATCTTTGAAATGAATAGCCTTCCAGTTGGGACTGGTCTTGAATTTAGTGGTACCCGTGACCAAGTTTGTGTCCTTTGGTAGACATATGTTCTGAGTAATGGCTCACATTGTGTGGGAAGTTTATAAAGTTGGTGGAAATGATGAGAGAGACATCCACATCAATGTCTCACGGAGAAGGTGAAGGTATGTGGTCTCAGAGGTGAAGTACACTTGCATACAATAACTAACTAGAGGTAGAACTGCAAAGAACAATTGTAGAAAATAGGCCACTATGTTTCAGCTCAAGAAATTGGAGGACTCCTGTTTCATAACATGGTCAGTTCCTTAAAAGGGATTATTGAAAATGAATGTGAATGAATACTGAGGTAATAATAATTGAAAAATTTGCTAACATTGCAATAATTGGATATATATGGAAATAGAGCTCGATAGTGAGCACACAAACAAACCATTGCTAAGCTTCATAGTGCATGTTTCTTCAGTGCAGCTGCCCTCCCACGTTCTACCCACATCCAAACAGAGTAACTCAGAGTTCCAGTGAAATTCCAGTGACATTTCCTATGTTTTTGCACACAAACCGGATCCCCGGGGAAGGTGTATAAGTATTACATCAAATATCAACACAGGAGATCTAAAAAATGTTCTTAAAACATTTGGTGTAACTATGCTGCCTGTAGGGAACTTATTGGTCATCAAATCCACCCATCTTCCTTCCCCCACCACTGTTTTTATGTGGCCACTGTGAAGCTAGAAACAAAATTTTAATTGAGAGTCCACTCATTAATATGACATTGATATTGAGAGTCCACTCATTTGAGTAAAAAAAAAAAAGTTGTCAGGCTAATGATACATAGCAAGCTTGACTTCCCATACCTGTAAGTAGTGTCAGTTGTAAGGTAAGGTGCCACCAACATATATATCGGCTTTTGTATTAATTGAGGCACCTTCCAGGGGGACCACTTCCAAGCTCAGAAGACCACCTGAGCTGTGGTGCTGCTTCATGTGTCATTTGTTTTTCTTGGAATATGGATGTTGTTTGTAGATGCATCAGTTTGATAGATTGTTTGCCTGTGCCTAAGCGTTTTTGTATTTCCCCATAAGTGCTCCTGCCCTAGAGGTTGTACATGTCTGTACACACATCTACCTCATGACGTCCATCTTTAATAGTTTAAACCAAGATCACTGTGGCTGTAATCTTTCATGTGACCCATCAATGGATTAAACTGAGATTAAAACAAGATCAAACAAACGGCTTTCTCTCCACTGATCAGTTTAGCCTTTTCTCTGTGGTTTGCTGAAGTGGATTGTGGCCATCAGGAAACATCTGTGTTGATTCGGCTGGGCTATTCTCCATTACCCGTGTCCATCCATTTTACGAGATGCTTTCAACACTTTCATCCCGGAAACACCTTGTTTACTGCACCTCTGTGTCCTGCGGGCCAGACCTGCTTGAGACCACATGACCTTTTTTACACCTCTCAGGTGGCTACTGTGACAGGATTCATTTTTTATGCTGCAATGTTGAAAACCGCCCATATGTCACTGAACAGAGTGACAGAATAGATTTGCCTATGTAACATTGGAAAGGTGTCTCATAGAAACCCCAGTAAAGGAGTCCTAATCTCCAACAAGAACTGGATGTATTCTGCCCCACAGAAACATGTGGTAAATTTTAGTTTGATTGAGAAATTCTGATCCAATTTATTTTTCTACTTTTTCACACTGCTTGTGCATACAGTATATGTATCTGATTTAGGAATGTACCTATGTTCTCACCTCAACCCAGGTCCTGCTGTTCCATGACCAGACCTATGGCATCCACTATGAGTACACAATCTCCCTCAACCGCACACTGGAGAACAGCAGCCAGCCCCAGAATGAGCCGCCGCACCTCTACATCTGGACTCACAGCAGCTGGGGGGAGTGCAGCGTCCAGTGCGGAGGAGGTCAGTCCGAGCCACTCACTGGCAAGTCATACAAAGGCCTCACAGCCTTGCTGATCTCCACGGCAGCATCCTACACAAAGGTTCTTTGTGGTGCGTCATCCCTCTCCTTTGCATCTTGCTGGGGAGAGGAGGTGGGGAGGTTCAGCAGATTTAGAAGCTCAGAGACAGTCAAGCGCTTGGACAGCTGGTAACAATGGCGCTAGGACCCCGGTCAGAGTAACCCCTGTGTTGCTGGTATCAAAACCCTTACTGAACAGATGCAATGGGCACATTTCCTCCTGTTGGTATAGTGAAATGGATAATGAAACGTTGATCTGAAAAACAGAGTTCTTTTTTTTCCTTCCTCAAGTCTCGTTACAGTTTAATTGAATCAGGCTGCTGTTGATTTGGAATACGATCTAATGTCTGTGGATGGAGTGCTGGCAGGATGTAGGTTTTTTAAGTGGTTCCAGGGGTGTGACTTGGCTTGGCACTAGCTCTTCAAGTTTAATGTGAGGACAGCATCTTTAAACCTCCTTTCTCAGACATGGAGAGGATCTGTTTGATGGGTGTTGCCTGTGGAATATTTAAGGATGGAATGATTTCAGATACATTTTGTGCATCACTTTGAAATGGCAGAGGGTTCCCATGAAATTGTCTGTTCGTATCTAGAGGACACTTGTAACTGATTACACGACACATACTGGTTTAAGTGGTTTTAGTTCATTAGACAGTCATTTATTCATTCAGGAATGATATTTTTCATCTAGGCTAAGAAATGACATGGCTTGAGAATAGAATTAGAGTAATAGTTTATGGAAAAACTGGAAGGTAAATAAGCTTGATATGAGTGTCACCAAGATTACTACCAATCCCAGATCATTGTCTAACATCACTTGTATCCTTGTATTTTGATCTTCTGGCTCGTTCATGTTACACTTGTATCTTCATCTAGCACTTCTGTGTTGCACTTGTACTATCATATTGATGTTGTAGCTTTTTATCATATCTCTTGCTATTATGGCTTACTTCTAGTTTGACTTGCTATAACTTTACTGACTATGCTATGCCAAGCTTATTGTTTGAACTAGACCTGATGTTCATGGCTATGGATAACTGCTACTTCATTGTATCTTATTGGAGGTGTGTACTGTTGTTGTTCCAATGATCTTAATTATGGATTTTTGTACATGGGTTACTTTGGATAAAAGCATCTGCCAAATAGATGTAATGTAATACAGTGTAATGGTCTGGTGGGTGGATGATGGTATTACAGCACAACTGAGTGTTTCATTTTCTTTGTACATGAAACTTCCAAATACATCTGGTCTCTGTGTTTTGATTCTCCCAAGCTTTGAATTCAAACACACTTAGATGGGATTGACCCCTCAATCGGCATCTGCATATGTTAATGAAAATAGAAATTGGTTTCAGTCCATTAAACGGCAAACTCTGGCAGAGCAGCAGTTTTGCTGCCACACCTTTCATTTGAAGTAATTTCTATTGTAAGTTGGTTTTTATCACTTTGCTTCTTCAAGATGACATCAGCATCGATGTAGGCAGCCTTGGGACTATCCCAGATGCCCAGGGGCATTGAAATGAATTTTAAAAATAGAGAACAAAGCTGAAGGCAAGGAGGCCGCCCTGCGTCAGCGGCCAGTGAGGGGTAGAATCCTGGGTGTGGATTTTCTTTTTTTACAGGGGGTATTCAGATTTCCTTTCTTCTCTGAGCGCTGTGTATTTGACATGGGACTCTAATCCCACCCATGCCACACATGTGCCAAATGCTGCCCTGCTAATCTGGGGGTGGATACAAGAACACAGTTCAAACAGGCCGAGGCAGAAGTGGGGAAGGGAGTGCGCCGCTAGGATCTTACCTCCCTAATCAAATGTGGATTGGGTGAACCCCACCAATCTCCCCTGATTTTGAGCCAGGTGTTACTGTGGTCTCAGCAACCACACACAGTTCAACATGTATTCAACACCATGCTGCTGTAGCAATCATTCACTCAGGAATGCATCGTTGATATTATTCTATTCCCCAGGTTTACAGTTGGTTAGATCACTCACTGAGAACAGCTACTATGTACTGTCTGGAGTGACCCTTTGCAGAGAAGGAAGAAAACATTTTCTAGTTAGATTTTTTTCTGATAATATTTCAACCTTCTTGTAAATCTTACAGTACAAATAATGATTATAAGTGTAAGAATTCCCTCAGATACACCTAACAGTGGAACTATCTGAGTGGCAAAGGAATGTGTGTAGTCTTACCCAGCTCTACTGGAATGAGATTAATTAAATGTTATGTTTTCTCGATTAACAAATAATGTTTTAGTCTTTCTTCTGCGCTAACAGTTATGCATAGAAGCAGGACACCGCTTTCTGCAAGTGGAGTGGCTTTATACAGATTGCTGTCTGTCTTGGTAGACGCGGACATACCTCTGGCTTGTGTAGCCTGTGTATACAATTGCGTATCTTGCTACAACACTAGTGTCTTGGCAAATGAATGTATGTCATCTTGAAAATCACAAATCAGCTGAGGTTAGCTAACTGCAGTGTCTGCTTTTTAGACAGCTGACTAATTTGTTCTAAGGGATTTCTTGGTCAACGCAATCAGCTGTCCGATGCCTAGTTACGCAATAGTCACTTGAAATGCTGCTTTTCCAATGTGGCCACAAACATTTCTGTAAAGTAGCCTGGAAATCTTTTTTATAGTTTAGTGTTTAACACACTATGAGAGCTAATTAGTGTTAGAAGGCCCGTCAAATGTGTGATTGTGTCTGAGAGGGCATCTAGAATTGTTCTTGGAAAAACCTTAACTTAGGAAAAGCATTTGGCTGGATGAGCCAGCCTCAAGACTGCCATTGATATGGTGCAAATTTTTTGTATGTATAGAAACCTATCCCCCCACCAACTGGCTCTGAAAGTGTAGACCAGCACCAAGTTGATTTAGATCTCACCTTCAAATGTGTTTAAAATGTACAGTACAGCAGTGCTTCTGAAAGAGGCAGGTGTTCCACCACAGCCCTGACACAACCTTCTTACTTGGTTTCTATATAGGCTCCTCTGTGATAATATACTGGCTGAGAGTCTAGACAGCACGAAGAGGCCTTCTTTCTTTCACTTACACTTGTACGTGAATTTTGTCCACCAGCACCTGCAAATGAAGAAAGTGGGGGTGGCTCATGTTTCGAAGAACCCCACCCCCATTTCCTCCTCCACCTAGTATATTTTACGCTTTTCTTTGCATGTGTGCAAGCTTTTCCAACCTCTGAATAATGGTTCTGCAGTGAGTGATGTCAAGTAACAAATGACAGTTTTCCATTTATACATTCTCTTTACCTCTATAACCTAATTTAGAAAATAGACTCCATATGACCAGGTTACACAGCAATTCTTTAGTCATTATTGTTTCTAAGGTTGTTTTAGTCAATAACTTCAAATTGCCTCGGTGTGCACTGTTATGTTCAAAACAAATGAGTTGCTAAATTTGGGAAATTGGACAATTTAGTTTGAATGCATAGAATTGTATTATTGAACAAAGAATCTGGCCAAGTTTGCAGTACCAAATTCTAAGAAATTTACTCATAAAACTTGGCCTTTCTGCTTTCTCGTATTTCTATGAAGACATTTTAATCTGATTTAAAGAGCTTGTTTTTCTGCTCCTTAAATGACCATGACTGCAAATTATAAACTATGAGGTAATCTTCAAGGCTGGTACATTGGCACAGCTATTTTATCAAAGGTGAATTTAAGGCCACTATTAGGCATTCTCATGGGTCAGTGCTTAGCCCTGCTTTCATTGAGTAAAGTGCTGTTTGCAACTAAAAATAATTGATGCCTTTGAAGTCTTCGTTCCTCATTAATTACATTTCATTTAGTAATTGTCTGCAAATGACTGAAAACCATCATGTAGGAGGTGATGTGAGATTATCGACTGTCTGGACAAATGGGCTATTTTCAGGTGCATGCAGTTCTCTGATTATTTTCATATCGTACCTGCTGTTTAGCAAAGCGTTTGGTAATCTCAAGGAAGAAAGTTCAAGACTTATCTAATTAAGGGCAATTTGAAATGGAGAAAAGTGGAAAGCTGCTTGAGGCCTTTTGAAGCCGTTGAGATTTAATGTGCCCTCTCTGCCAGCTGTACCTTGAAAATCATTGGTATAGTGTTGGAACACTGTGGCAGCCCAGTGGAACTGTGTATTGAAATAGTCCTCGCTGATGCTGTCATTTGGATGGTGGTCAATTGTGAGGAGAATTTTAATGGGAAAATGAATAGATCTAACAAATATTGCAATATAAACAGAAAGTGTGAAAGACAAAAATGAAGAAACCATATGCAAGCCTGTTAATTTGATTTTTTTTTTTACGATGTCTTATTAGGGCAAAGAAGCACCATTGTTTCCTGTATGAAGATTGTCAACAAGACCATGACTCTAGTGAACGATAGCCACTGTCACCTGGAGAATCGACCATTGCCACAAGTCAGACGGTGCAACACCCACCCGTGCCAATCGAGGTAAGAGCTTTTAACAGCAATATGTGTGCATTCATTGTGTAACTTCAGACTTCCCTTTACTTATTAAGTGTTGGTGACACTGAACACATATTCACAGTGATGAATGAACTACACTGTAGAAATTGCATGTACCTTTGTAGAAGTGCATTGCTTTTCTAAATTGCATGCATCTCACCTGACACAATGATGAAAGGAAAGAGCAAAGCTCCATGTACATGCAGCAGCTATTTCATAACTGCTCTCATGTAACAAGAGCAACAATGAAAAATGGCTTCATAAGGCCTGTTATCGTATATGCCGGGTGAGGGCCGAATTATGTACAAGAGAAGATTAGAAAGGATTCTTAGCTCATGTGTTATCGCAGCACTGTGGGTTTTTTTTCCTTTTTGTAAGAATATATCCTTGTGATGAAATGAAACATTTGGGGGTTTTATTCAATAAAGTGCTCATCCATGACCAAACAAGGGAACCATATTCCTCTTTCTCTCATGCATTTTACATTAGAGAACTGTGAGTTCAGCAATATCTTAGACCTCTCCTTTATATGTAATTAAAGCAGGGGACTGATCTCATGTATTTTTATTTCAAAGAAACTGTGGGGGTCGTAAGATGGGTTCAATTTAAGATGAAGCGGCTGGCCTTGGGTGAAGAGAAAAGCCCTGATATTGACGTTCTCCCAACTGCGCATTCAATGCAATTTACATTTTGGCAGCATCTCCTACCCCCACTGCTCCTCTCTCTCTAAACCCCAATTAATTTCTTTCTAATTGTTTCAGGGGTTCATCTGCAATTCATCAGTACTTTTCAAGTCTTGCACCTCCTCATGTTTTCACTTAAGGGGGTTGACATTGGGGCCTTTCGCTGCTATAGCATTTGGGACCTTTAACTGTTCATCTGTGCAATACACAGTCGTCTTCCAGCTGCACGAGATGAGACTTCTGGCTTTGAGAGCAGAGGAAGAGGAAGTACAAAGGACTTATCTGAAAGCATTAATGCTTTGCAGCAGTTGCTCTGAGGTTGGAATAGGAATTGAGGCAGTCACGTAGACCAGAGTATTTGTCTTACTTTCTTTCTGTCAGTTTGTCATCATATTTGTCAGCTCACTTCAGGCATCATTGAAGTTATATAGGCAATTTCCTAAGTAGTGCAGCTCTACTAAAACCTCTGCAGTGTTTTAGATCTTCAGATTTTCTTTGAAGAAACATTAAAGCCATATCAATGAAAATAACTTGCAAGGAGCAACCAGTGGAAACACCAGAACAATTTACTCAACCTTTTTGTCTTAAAGACTCACTTCTTTCAAGTGAGGTTTTGATGTCTATTTGTGTTGAACTGATTGGGGTTCATTAGGACTTTAATAGATACCCAGGACATATTTTACTGATATACGTATTACTGTTATTCCTGAGATTATGCAAGGGCTGCATTCTGCTAAATTCTGTTACGTCTGTCTAGTCTGTTATGCTGTTGATATTGGATGAATTTTTTCACCTGCACATTACGCATTTATGGCAATGTTTAGCAGTGCACTTAAATACAATTTAAGTCCCAATAGCAGTGTCCTGACTATAAGCAACATATACTGCAGGTGTAGCATAGTAGTGTCTATTTTCTTCTGTTCAACTTTGGTAACACTGTAGTAATGCTCAGAAAGTTGTACAGCATTGGTAGTTTGGTAAAGCTGAGAAGTATATTGTTTTGAGAAGCCTCTGTCTTTCCCAGGTGGGTGACAGGGGACTGGGGGAGATGCTCGGTCACCTGCGGGAAAGGACTGCAGCTGCGGGAGGTGATGTGCGTGTACCAGCTGCAGAACGGCTCCTACATCAACACCCGCGACCTCTACTGCCAGGGAGCCAAGCCTGCCGCCATTCAGGGCTGTGAAGGGCGGGACTGCCTCACTGTATGGGAGGCTTCTGAGTGGTCCAAGGTCTGATGCCCTTCCGCCCTGCACTTTGCTCACGACCCTGACGCTGTCCTGCAGCGATGGCAATGTGGGACTTTATGAGTTCCATAATGGGTGGAGTTATCGTGTGACATCAATCACTGGCATATAGGAGCCAATTAAACGCATTGGATGGCCTTAGATAAAACACTACGACCGGTTCAAAGTAACTGAGTGCATTATAGCTGTACCCATTTTGCTCATGAACCCTTACTCTTCCATAACTCCTGCCCAGGACATGACAGCAGCCAGATGCTTGGAATAGATTGATCTAAGTAAAGTCTTTCTCATGTCATGATTTCAGCCATTGATTTTTACTGGGTTTGCATTATTTATATGACATGTTTATGTATGGAAAAAAATGACCTCAATAATAGAGTATTATCACCAAGCATTCTGTGCAAGTGTTGATGGCAATTTCTTGTTTCTTCCTGTGGAGGGCAGTGTGGCTGTGTATTGAGTGAAATGAACTCTCTCTCAATATCTTTCTGTCATTTGCCTTGTATCATTATATCTTCTGCCGTCTCTATTTCTGTCCTGTTATTTCATTAATTCCATTTAAAGGAATCCTGCTGGAAAGGTAAGTGCCATGTTAAGCTGTCCCTGTGGGTGGGGTTCTTTATTAACTACGCGGTCTCCTCTCTTTTCTTAGTGCTCCTCAGATTGTGGGCGGGGTATCCGCAGACGCACAATCACCTGCACCAATCCGCAGGGCCAATGTGACCCCGCCTCCCAGCCCCCTGTGGAGGAGGCCTGTGAGGACCACTCCAAATGCTACGAGTGGAAGACTGGGGACTGGTCGAAGGTACCTGCCCCTCCACTACTATGCACATAAACATGCTGTTCACGCTCGCACTGTGGGTAAACTTCCATTTCATTAAACATAGGAGCTCTCACACACATCAGTGTATTAGGGCACTTACAAAGACAAGTGCATGCAATCCAGGTCACTGCCAGCACACAGAGTTTGCGAGCTGTCATAGACATCAATACACTACAGCATTCACATGGACAGGCACACACATGCCATTACACTACCAGCACATACACACACATACTGCACGGTATGTGCCTTTTTAGACACATACACTATCACACAGACAATCACACATACATATGCACACACTCACACACACACACACACTACTCTGCACTACTCTCATGGAATACAGGCACTCACAGACATACACACACACACATCCACACATTGTCATAAAATGTAACAATGAATATGAAATGGAACAAAGAAAGTGCAGGCAGATTTAATTTGTAGCTATTTCTATCCACATTGCGTGAACCGTGGAAGATTTGCAGCCCTTTTTATACATAGTCCCCCCATTTTGGACTAAAAGTAATTGGACATAATCTTAAATAAAGTTGTCATATTTAGTACTTGGTTGCAAATTCTTTGCATTCCATGACTGCCTGAAGTCTGCGACTCATAGACATCACCAGACGCTGGGTATCTTCCATGGGTCTCTGCCAGGCCTGCACTGCAGCCATTGCTGTATGGAGCCAAAACGACAATAAGAATTTTGTCACTGTCCAAATACTTATGGACTGCATACGTATTTTATTATATATAAAATATCACTCAATCACTCAGTTATGAGCAGTACATACCAGAATTCACAATATCACAATAGTCACCACATGAGAGGCTCTGGACTAGTTGTATGCAAATATGCCAAGTTAATCAAAGTGAGTCTGATTTATTAAATTCCTTTAACAGGGTTTCTGCCTCAGTTGAAACAAACATCAAGAGATCTATTGACATTTGCATTTATAGGCTAATTCCTGGAGATAAGTGGAACAAACAATGAATGAATTACTTTTTTTGATAAGCAACTTGGCTCAAAAAATGGTGGATCTTAGCTACATGGTTCAATATAACTGAAATGGGCGAACCCAGATAATGGTCTGGGAGAGGCCTGGTTATTGTAGATACCGAGCTGTTTCTATCTAGGCAAACTTCCCTGCCTTAACACACCAGCTGCCATTATAAAATAATTATGGAATATTCTTTCTTTCTTGCTTTTAGATTTTTTAAAAGGAAAACTACAAAGGTATATATATATCTTTATATATATATATATATATATATATATATATATGTGCATATAAAAAAACAGTATCACCTACCCAGATGTTCCTTTCTGCTTGATTTATTCTTCTACAATCGTATACTGTTATGAGAGCCAAGGTGGAGCTGTTTCTTAAGTCAGCGTTCTGACAAATAGCTTCCCAGCACCTGTCTGCAAGGATAAGAGGCTGTGCCAGCTCCTTCAGGTAGAAACCATCTCAGAGCTCTCACAGCTGGCGCCCAGTCCCCCCTGCTTGAAGGCCAAATTTATAACATTGCATAAGTGTCTGCGCTTAAAACATATAGAATTTCCTCTTTTTTTTGCAGCTAACAGAAATAACCATTTGTCTCTGTCTCTGGGGTCCATATGTTTTGCATTAGTACCATTGACAGCCCCTCCCATTTTTTATATGTGTGCCTGGATGGTTTGCCTCAGTGTGACTTTTTTATGTGAACGTTATGTAACAGGGCATCTCTGTATTGCGTGCTGATCAAACACAGTGACATCTGGCTGTTTCACATCTCTGTTGAGATGAATTCTGCCCCAGTGATAAATTTGTGTGATAGTGTGCTTCACAAGTGCACCTGTACTTCCCCTGCGCTGGGATTCACGTAGATAGCTGTTGGTTGATCTAAGCGCCTGCATTGGCTCCATCATGGTTGCGCACGCACATGCTGTCCTCTTCTGTTCGTGGCTTGGCAGGTGCTGCTGCGTAGTATTTTCGGGGTATTCATTTACGGAGAACCGAAGGGGTCTGGTCTTCTTTATGCCTGATCTCCACTGACTAATCAGTTCAGGACACGGTGTGATTCAAAGAAACAACCTTTTTCTTGTTTTTCAAATGAAAAAAAGCAAGATTCCTTGGAAGTCTGCTGGATTCCAGGCCTGTAGGGCTGTACGACAGCCTGTGATGTCAGCACGCCCAGAGGTTGTGCCTTTCCAGCTGGCCAAATTTGTGATGTGAGTGATGTCATAGTACAATCCTACATCCAATCATCAGCCGATACCTGCGTGTGCCGTCTCTGAAGCAATGTGTCCTTTATCAGCACACAAAGGGCCAATCACCCGTGATTGTGGATGCATGGTCAGACATGTAGAGGTTAGTGGCTTCACACTGGGGCCAGGCCAGGCCAGCATTTCCTCCTCCCTCAGGCACTTATAAAATCAGTGACCATGAATCATATGGGTCCATTTAAAAGAGATGAATAAAAGCAATGATTGCATTGGCACTGCATCGGTACTCCTTGTCTAAAACAATTGTGTGTCATTTTGTTTATTTTGGGGTAATTCCATGGCAAGTCAGAATGCATGAAACCACCAGAAATATGTTTGCATATGCCCTTAAGATGGAAATAAATTACATTTTTTCACAACACAAAGAGTTCTGCACAATTGTGTTCTGGGACATAGTGAACAATATTTGTAGTCAGACTATGGTATGAAATGCTACTGTATATCTAAATGATTTTAAAGGTTCTTTAAGCTTGAGTTGGAAGCCTGACAGACTATATCACTGTTTCCTTTTTCTGTAATAAAATTTAATCGCACCTTGATGCAAACATCATTTGGCCCTGCTGTGCGAGTGTCATGTTCGGCTTTTGTGGGCTGCTAGTTGATATCGGGTTTTACGGATTGCTTTCAAGAAGCAAACGCGAGACGTGAATGGTCACCACAGCTGGGGGGAATGGGGACCGTGAAATCATTTTCACAGCGTGGGGCTGTAAAGGCAAGGTCTCCCCCAGCTCCCAGGCAGAAGGTGGGATCTTAGCATTTCAGTGGGGGCCTATTGGCCGCATCTGCTTTAGCCATTTCCAGACGCCAGCAGTCTTTTTGAAGACTGCTGTAAAAGGACAGAGCGGTAGGATTCAAAGGCCTTAAAGCTGAGCTTGTGGCTCCATAGCACTACAGAGTTACCAAACCGAATCTAACCGTGGTGCCCTCCTCCCAGAGTAATTTTAACAGCTGTCAGTCGAACACCACAAAGTGCATGAAGCGCAGTGCCGTTCGTAAGAGAAAGTCGTCACTGCCAAAGATGCACCTCTGACCTCACTTTGGGTGCCTGTGCCCAGCGTCTGCGGTTGATTAAGCCTGCTTTCCTTTCACTGTAACCAGGTTTGCTGTATTTGTTTACAAGGGCAGAGAAGAACATTCTGCGTCATTCTGCACAGGTTTAGAAACGGTCGCCAGTCCGTTTTTCCCCGTATTTCTCGAGTGACTCAGTTCTCCCGGTTACCATCTTTGGAAGCCCTTGCCATCCTCCAGTGGGCTTCGGGGTCAGAATGCGAAATTGGGGAGAAATGAAAGCGCGCGTCAGACCTGTGGCGTCGCACGGTCGCAGAACACTGTGCTAATGATTCCTCTGCGGCAAGCTCTGATGAAGGGATTAGAGAAGATTACCGCTCGGGGATTCGTCGTTTTAACTAGATTAGCTGCGGAGGCCTGCGCTGCCTCCCGTACTGGGCCTGCAAGCTGCAGATAGCCGTTGCGCAAGGCCAGAAAGAAAGACTGGCAGCATTACGCTGTTCACACTGAGCGCCGTCGCCGCCAGTTAAAGTCCGACACGGATTTCGTTGAATTCTTCTCAGCTCAGCCTTTAAAGTTTGCCTTTTGAATGCTTCTTTTGAACGCTTAGCTCGCTTTGTCGAGTTATGTGAGATCAAAACTGACGCGCGTCATTAAACTAAGATTAATAATGATAGAAACTCTCTTGATAGGAAGGTTTGTTTCTGACATGCGCTTAAATACATTCGCCCTAGTGTTTCCCGTTATACGTTGACCTGCTGTCCTTTATCTGAGTAAGAGTGAAGGACATGTATTTCTCTACCCTTTTCCTGTGAGCTCGGTTCTCAGGGGGTCTTCAGTCTGACTGAACTGGCAGCTTTCATGTATGCAGGTGCTCCGATATGACACAATGCTGTCCACATGTAGCTCTTCTTGATGTTAACATATAAAAGAGATTTAAGGGAGTGTTCATGTGATACCGCTGCTGACCTTCTCAGGTGATATTTTCCTATTATTGTCTCCACAGAGTGGAAAAAAGCTTTGAATGGCATATGAGTTATTCTCATAGAATGTTTTGCACCCCGGCTGGAACAGCCTGTGCCAGTAGTCATAACTCATTAATAATGCATACAGGTCTGCTGGAGCACTGGTCGCTCTAAAGAAGTTTTCATTTGGTCTGAAATATGTATGCTTTCGCTGCTAACCTTATATGGGAATCTGTTAAGGGGTCAACAAAGTTGTGTTGTCCCTTGTTGGCCACCCTCTGTCCTCTTGTGAAAGTTACATTTCGTACGGTTGTGCTGTTTCTGTTTTTATCGAGATGTGTCAGTTGTCTCTGCATCACTTTCTCCTGGGGAACCTCAGCTGTGACACTGTAAAATCCGGGAAGTTGCTGCAGTCTGTTTTTTTAATTATTGTTTAGTAGTCATTTCTGATACATGTTTCTGCATGCTGCTTTATGGCCTTCCGTGCCAGGTCAAGACATATTAGTATACTTTTTCATTTTTATTTCACCTCTCTCTTCATTCTGCAATCTCTGCACCCTCCCACCCCCAGGCACGATGAGTCATTAATTTAATTTGTGCTCAAGATATCAATGGATATGTTTATTACAATCTATCTTATCCAGATCTTATCTAGATACGCAGGTTCAGGTTGAATTATTACAGTGGTCATTTAAGAAATATTCATATGCTTCTGTTCCAGCTGACTTTTAATAGATTAATCTTAATTGTATTCCGCTGACGTTTTTATCATCGGCTCGTCTCACAGACGGTAAAATAATGTAATCCTTTTTTTTTCTGTGCTTTATTATGTCAGCATTCACGCACAATTTGTGAGCATGTTACTGGTCTTTGTCATCAGGATTGTGAATAAGTCAGCACACTCAATCTTCGCTATCATTGCACATGACAGTTGCGCTCATAAATATATGAAAATGTGGCTCGTGCATCAATCAATTAATTACAATGAAGCGGTGAATGATAATGAGGCGGTCCCAGCTCCCTGCTGGATTGGCCGTGAGAAACACTGAGGCAGTAAAATTCAAAGAAATGTCAAGTGAGGGGGCCAGGACTGAAATTACAGTTGGCTGCTCTCAAAATGGAAATTGGTACAAGTAATTGCTCGCTCATGAAATGCATGATAGATAAGCCATTAAAACGGAAGATGGGATGAGACGTCATCGCTGCGTCAGTGAGGGTATGTTATATCACATTGCTCGCCTAGCATTTAACAAAGCCAGCAAGTCTGGAGAGCCCTTCCCCAACTATTCAGAAAACCCAGGGAACTGTTTGTGCACCCTTATGCTCATAATAAAACATTAGGACTTGGTACAAGATAGAAGAGGAGGAAACCTCAAACTGACTGTGAGCAGGTGCAGCCAGAAAAGATATAAAGAATTGATCAATGAACAGGCGCAACTCTTGCTCTCAGTGAATATATTTTGGTTTTATTGAATCCATCTCTATGAAAACCATTGATGTTTCGGCCATAGTGTCAGGCCTTCATGAGAATCACATGACTCCTTGGTACAAGGAATCCCACCCCAAAGCCCAAAGCTGTTCAACTAATGCAGTAAAGCCCGGTTTTCACAGAGTGCGTGGGATTAAAGCATGCTTTAATACCTGACTTGCATTCCACTGCAGCAGATTCCGTCAGACAGAGACAAAGGCCTCTTTAGCAGGTAGCTGGTAATCGTGCAGCTTGCTCAGGCCCCTTGTTATAGAGTCCGTGTATGTAATGATGAATGGTTGCAAGCAGTAATGGCTGTGAAGCAATTAGATCAAAAGGCCTGGGCGGTTGTCAGGAATTATCAGTGTCTAAAGGAAAGCGGCATTAACAAGCAGCACACTTGTCCCAGCCTAAGAATGCTGACATGCTCAAATGAAATGATTCATCAGCACGTGAATCAACAGAAAATATGTATTTTTGTCTTGTATCAGCTGGCAGAATGATATGTACTTTCTTTCATTGAGAGGAAGATATTTTCTGCAGCACTGCCATGGATCACCAGAGCAGTGTTATGGGCAGATTTCAAGGTTCTTGTTGTGTGCTGGAAAAAACGGGCAGCTGTGTGTGTTTCCCAGGTCTGAAAACCGTGTACTGTAGCTCTGAATGAAGGCCAGTGGCGCACACTTGGCAGGACTGTATTGATTTTGCCAGTGATTGATGTTGACCTTCTCTAAAGATGACAGTAAAACAAAAGACCAAAGAAAAAGTATTACCGCCAGAGCAGCTAATCACTTTTAGCTTTTTTTCCCCCAGTATTCCAAACTTCAGAATGGAAAGAAATGTGCATGAATTGGTGAATACAGTAGAGCCCATATACCAGACAATGGTAGGCAGTAGAGAAGAAGTACTGCAATATTTGAAGTAGATGTGGGTACAAAAATGACCAAAGTGGAATAAGAAAATGCATCTACAGTGCAAATTAATCCTGAAATTTAACATTTTTTTAAAAAGAAGATTTTCAGACATAATAAATTAGCAGTTTCTAAATAAGCCCAATTTTTTATCAGAGAGGGCTGTCTAAATCTGAGAAATCCTCTTGTACTGAAATGTATCCATATCTCTGGCTAGAATTTATTGATATTCACAGTGTGTTTCAAGCTGTTTTTGTGCTGAGTGAGTGGAATGCAGGGTGAAAATGGGAACCAAAGGGAAGGGGAGAGTCAATGGAGTGTGGTATGATTGTGAAGGACTGTAAATTGAAGCTGCCACTGTCAATGATGAAAAAGCTGACAATTTTATCTTTGCTCAAGGAAACAAAACAAGTTATGCTTTATTTCTGTATAAATATCTAGCTTACACCACAGTAAATTAGATTTGGTTTTATTGCTTGTAAAATGGTTAGGGAACGCTCTCTAAGGTCTCATTCATCCAAGTTAACAAGAAACAAGCCACCTTTGAGGATCTATGTCACTCAGCAGAGCTCACACAGTTTGGAGATTTGGTTTTGCTTTGGAACATTACAGATAGGTAATTGCTCTGTGGGGGCTCAGATTCCGAGACAGCTTACCTTGCACTGTATGGCAGTCAATTCTTCGCCAATACATGTACAGCGTACCCATGAGGACATCTTTCCTTATTTCAGCATTTAGTTGAATTTAAGGTCCCTCCCAAAGCACTGCCGCTGTTCTGGTGTGACCGGGAAGTTTCATTATAAAACTGCAGGCATTCATGTCTACAATTGGGAGGGAAATCACAATAGTGGCGCTCAGTGTTGTGACTGCTCTTCACTTAATATCTGGAGTAATGTGTTGAATCAGAAGGTTGTCTGTGGTTGTGCTTACCAACATGTTTGCGACAGTCTTGAATTATCTTTTGAATTGTTGTAGTGCTCATCTTCCTGTGGAAAGGGCCTGCAGTCCAGGGTGGTCCAGTGCATGCACAGAGTGACAGGACGCCATGGCAGCGACTGCCCAGTAGCAGTTAAACCTCCAGCGTACCGACAGTGCCACCAGGGGGCGTGCAATGAAAAAGTAAATGTCAACACCATCACATCTCCCAGACTTGGTAAGAGCAATCTATAAATGTTTTCAGTGTGCCCTTACCCTGTCTTATTTTTTTTGTTCAGTGTTGACTGTAATCCTTTCATGTTTGAATTTTTTGTCTTCCTTAATGTTAAGGCCAAAACACTTTGCATTTTGATTGAATCGCCTCCATAACATAAAAAGTGTCTCCCCAAACACAGTAGCAAAACTGCACAACAGCACACATTGTTTCTACGTTGTGAGTCACATCCTGCCTTTGGGCTTCATCTGAAAGAGAGTGATTAGTTGCTTTCAGTGTGTTTAAGATGTATGAGACAGTGTAAGCGGTTCAATATTGCATGTACTGAGCATTCACGCTGACGCATATTTTCACTGTTTGCCAGCTGCTCTGACGTACAAGTGCACAGGGGACCAGTGGGACGTGTATTGCCAGATCATCAGGGCAGAGAACCTTTGCCAGGACATGAGATGGTACCAACGCTGCTGCCAGACATGCAGAGACTTTTACGCAAGTAAAATGCTCAGAAACAGTTAATAACACCTGCCGTTTTTGACCTGTCCTCGTCATTGTCATCGTCATGTTGATTTTATTTTAAAATATTTTTATTGTTACGCTGTTGTGTCGGAAAGCAATGTGATTTCAAAATGAAATGAAATTGGAAAAAAAATCTTAAAATCTAAAATGCTATACACAAAAGTACAAGTTGAAACTCCAAATTTTTTGTTTGTTTTTGATGACTTGAATTAGTTTTTTTAATTGTTTGATTTGTTTTTATTTTTTCTTTGTTTGCTGTAATACCAAAGTGAATAACCTCATTGCCTTTAAGAGGTAATCTTGTGGTGCCCCTTGGAAGAATTGTGCATAGTATATTTTACCTTATTTACATGATTTTATTAAGGTGCTCAGCTGGTCCTATCTTTTACAAGCCACTGGCTGGCCAGTAACCAAAAATGGCTTTAGTCCCCGGCCAACACAGTTTGTATTTTTATGGCTGTGTTCTTATAATTGTTGTTAATATTTAAGCATGCAGAAAGCCATTGTTAAATATTCCTTTCATTCACTCAGACACCCGGGCAATTTATGGCTTTGTAATACCATTTTCCAGATTCAGAGAAAGCACTGCCGTGTTCTCCTCTAAAACTTTATTGTCCATGAAATGACTGGAGCAGAGGAGCATGAAGCTTTGGTGGTGTAACAAGGCCTGGCATTATGAGAGGTGTCTAATCGACAATGTAGATATCTCATGCCCTGCAGCCAGCTCCCCCTTTTCCCCTGCAGCCCCCAGACGTAGTGTACTTCAGAACCAGGGCCTTTTCCATCCAAAGCCATTTGCTTTTAAGCTCAAATGTTCCTCATGCAATGTCAACGATTATCATTATTTTACCTATTTTAACTATTTGTCTGTAGTGAAGATTAGAAAGTGCTTAAGATCCACAGATGATGTGAAAAAAAATCGTTTTTTCTAAACCATCATTAGGACCATTCAGTGGAGTAATTTTAGCAGTAGTGCTAGTAAGGTTGGTAGTAGTGACCATAATTGAACACTGTACCTGCCTTTTGTAAATGTGCGAGGTACTCTTGGTGCTAAAGCAATGTGTACGCAAGGGAGTGGTGCTCGTTTCCAGTTCTCTATAACCCAAGTTGATGAACACATTGGTGCTAGTTCACACCCAATAGGCTACAGTGTAATTTAATTAGTGATTACTTCTGTGTAATTAGATGCATACTCAGGAGAAACTTAAGGTTATTACAAGCTAACACCACAGTAGTACCACATTTAAACCATGTTATTATGTTATATCATGAGCTGTAAAGTGCTATTCAATGATGACTACACCTCACAACGCAATTTCAGCTGTTTGGAAAAAGAGGTGAAACAATGCCTGTCATTCCTCTAAATATACAAAAATATTTGACTATTGCATTTTACGTATGTAGGCTTGCTTTACTCTTAAGCTTCTCTGTACATTTTTAAGGAAAGTGAGTTTATATCTGATACTGTCTGCTGCTGGTGAATCTTGTGTATCCATATTCATTTAATGCAAGCAAGCTTTATTCTGGTCACTAAGTTTTACTTTCAGATTGGTTTACCGTATTGCACTGCAAAATATTCTGTTACCAAAAATATTTCAGTTCAGAAGAAAGGAACTCATCCAGTGTCTGAGGACCTCTGGGGCCAATCACAGAGGCTACAGTGAGCAGGAGTCTCTAATGCTCTCTGGAAGAGGCCCGAAAGTACAGATGAAAGCTTTCTTCCTTATCAGGGAGTGATTCATCAGTCTGAACAAATAGTAATATTGCCATGCCCATGAATATATAGTTATAATAATTAATTATAAAAATATTAATATAATGTAGCAATGTACTTATTGTTATGTAATGAAATACTAATATTATCTCACCATGGCTGTGTTTAGTATGTGTGCAGATATTTGTTGATATCTGCCTCCCAAGGTCTTGGTGCTGGTGTAAAGAAACCTTTCACTTGCCAGTTACAGACGGGATCATAGGGGTATAGCTTCCCCTGCAGCAGCATAGCAAGCGGATGTGCATGTAAGGCCCCAGGCAGGTACCCTTTACCTGAAGTGAAATTTCAAAGTAAGACCATTGGAAAATGTGAACTTCGAATGTACAGGATTGCGCATTAATGCAACATGACAAAGTAAGTTTTCCATGTGTGTAGAGTTGCTGTCTTGGAGCTGAATTGGTGCTAGACAAAATTCACTACTGTGGAATACAGCTGTTAGTCTATGTTAGTATTTGTGTTCTTGTATTTTTTTGTTGTCCTATTGTTATTATTTTGGTTGTTCCATCGTTATTATGATTATTTAATAATGAAATGTAGCCTCCTTTATTTCTGAGTAATTGTTGCAGTGTACATTTTTATGATGTAATGCTGATATTCTTTAATATTCCTGTACTGTATGTCTTTAGTTGCACAGAGTTGTTTGGTACATAAACTGCCACTATATGTCTTTAAAGGTGCTTTTTTGGTCAAATGTACGGTAATTTTTAAAGTTACAGATGAAATAAATGAGAAATGTTGTTATACAGGGATATAACCAGTATGTTAGTTTAATTGTTTCAGTTCTCAGAATATAGTGTAAAGTTTTTTTTTTTTTTCTGATTGTAATTGACTTACAGGTATAGATCTGTACTATCTGTACAGTGTGATACTCAAATAATCCTGGATAAAAACAAAAAACACTTATAAAATGTCTAGTCATGGAAATATATTTTTTTCAAGCCCACTGTAACTTGACTCTTTATTTTTGACAATATGAAATAAATGCAAGTGAATATTTTAGACAATTGAGATTTATTTTCTGTACAAATATTTTTGTTCCTGTCCTCATATTGGTGAAATATGTTTGCACTCTAGATTATAGCTATTCCTTCATGTGTGTATGCGCTCACAAATATGTTGTTTATGACTCAAGTCTTGATGATCAAATCATAATGAGAATCAAAAAGGCCTTGAATATGCCTTCAGGCTAAAGGATTAAAGGAATGACATTAAGGCTAATATTAACATTCAGACCATTACCCACTGCTGACAGCAGTTCATCTCCATTTTTCATTCAGTGTTTTATCATAAATTTATTCAAATATGTAGAACGGTTCATCGGCCCAGGAATGACAAATCGCCATCTGGCCCGGCTATCGGCGGGAGAAACACTGCTGTTCTCGCCATAACGGCGTGGATGTGAAGTGCGAGGACAGTTGTAAAGGTCACTGTGACTCTCAGCAGCCCGTCTCCCAGTGTCTGCAGCCTCCAACATGGGGCACTCTGCCCAACCGAATGCCTTATTGCTCTTTAGCTAATGCGATTTCTGACGAGCCGTGCAGGGAAATCTCTCGTGATAAATCTCGGCCTGTCAGAGGCCTCCTCATTCTTTGCGGTCGACTGAGATGTCCACAAGTGTCGGGAAGGAAAAGCAATTTTGCCTTTCAGAGGTCTGAGGAATTGCCACCGACTGCGAATGTGAAATGTGTTTCTCCAAAATGATGACCAGAATCATTATGAAACAGAAGTTATTTCGATGTCAATATTTGGTAAAGTAAGAAATCCAAAGTATGAAATGTGTATGCAATATATACAGAAAAGATGTACAATATAATACTGTATAAGGTAGCAGCTTTTATTATTATAGTAATTAAAGTCATTTGCATGTATTATGTGCTAAAAAACCATCCTGTGAGTGGCAATTCAGTGGGCAATAACACCTGGTCAATGAGAGAGATCAATGGAGAGTAGGGCAGACTCGTTCAAGCTAACAGAAAGGCTACAATGCCCGAAAACAGCTATTTAGGATAGTGGTGTGCAGAAGGGCATCTCTAAAAACACAATGTGTCAAACCTTGAAGTGGACGGGCTACAGCAGCAGAAGATCATGCCGCGTTTCGCTCCTGTAAGCTAAGAACAGGAAAAGTGGGCATGTGATGCACAAAGATGGATGATTGAACATTGGTAAAAAAATGTCGCCAGGACTAATGAATCTTGGTTTCTGTTGCAACATGGTGATGATGGGGTTAGAATTTGGCGTACTGAGAGTGGACAGCAATGCATGAAAGTATTTTTTACCGTAAGTGTTGCAATTATAGGTCATTAGCAGGGACACAGGGATTCGCAAGGAAAGTAAAATTGGGCCCCTTGCCTCCCCCCTGTTTCCAACGCCAGTGATTTAGGCAGTTGTGGAAGCAAGAGGGGGTCCTACCCAGTACTGGACAGGTGTGCTTAATAAAATGAATAAAGTGGAAACATATTTCCAAAAGTGGAAAATATGTTTCCATTTTGTGTCTTGCACTTGTACATTGTTACTGTAAACCTTCCTGTATGAAAGAAGTAGTAGTAGTTGATATCTTTTTTCCTCACCAGAGGATGATCCACGATAAATGGGCAGCTGCACTTTGCAGGTGAACTGTTTCTTCTTTATCGTGTCTGTCCCCTGTCCTGGAGCAAGGCTTCCTCTGGCAGCTATGGGGGATGACCGTGTGGAGCGCAGTATTTGGGGCTCATTACGCAATGAGGACCCAGTGACACCTCCTAGGAAAAGCTACCCAGTTCCTCTGCCCAGTTGCATCAGCCTGTTCGGTCTGGAATGCATTTGTCGATGTCATCCGAGGTAATACAATAACAACCTTCTTTCTCCTCATTTCATTTAGGCCAATCTTCATGTACTGCTCTTGTTAAACGAAATAGCTGCCCAGCAAAACAACTTTTGACAGGCTATTAGACCTTTGAGTAGTTGTTTTGTTAGAGGAAGGCATGTGTATACCAGCTGTGAATAGGCTGCACGGAATATCTCAAAATGAATTATTATCAAGGCTAATTCACATCTCTGACCTCAATCTTTCTATAAAGCCCACAAGAGTTGTATGAATTGCAGAGGGCATAGTCCACACCTTAAGAAATAATTCACACTAAGCCATTAAGTGATTTGAAACATTTCTAAAGTGAATAAAATGCTTACGATGCTTAAAATGCTTCATGTTTACATGAGCAACAGGTGACATCAAATTTTTTAGTCGATTGGGATCTTTTAAATGATACCCTCTCTAAAATGAATTGCATGCTCTACACATGCAGAATGTAGAACATGTTGTGGACATTTAATATGTTGAATACCTTGAACAGATTATATAAGTCAGTCTTGCATGTTGACCTTACAATCTAGTTGAGTCTAGTCTAGCAATTACCGACTCTTAAGGATGTCCATTATCATTCTTGTTGGTACTTATAGTATGTACTTTTTATTTTTGAAGAAGGTTTAAGTACAGTGATTAATTTTGCTAAATTAAGTTTGCTAAATGACTAATGCAATGTAATGAACCACATAGGATACTAATGAAACAATGAGACATTTGAATGTAAGGCTTCTTCTAGGCTTCTTAAATCCTTGGCTGTGCACCACTTTAAATGTGTGTTGCAACATGGTTGTAACTGTACAGTTTGATGTGAACCATAATTTCATTTTTGCCTTCAGACTGTGGCATGACATAAATATTGTTCCAGTCAGCAATCACTGAGCTTGGTGTGCACTCATATTTAACAGGCTATTGGACAATTTCATTTTCACCTTGCCTGGAAATAGGAATTGAGGGAGTAATTTTATACTCTCTCGTAGTGTTTAGCCAGTTTCTGAAGATCAGCCATTGCCTTCTGGGATGATCTGTCTGCTCTGAGCATGCAATGTTTGATCTTATGAGGGATGGAGATCACTGGGGCATGTGCTAGGACAAAACCGCTGAAGCAGATTAAACTGATGGCTCTCCATCAAAGAGGGTGCATGGTGTACCAGGCTGGCAGGGTGCGTTAGAAGCCGGGGACTGGCTTATAACCAGGATGGTGCGATTTTTATTCTTAGATGTAAAACTACAGTTGTAATCTTGATTAAATAATTTAATATTAATTGATTGGTGCACATCCAGATATATAACTGGATAAAATTTGAAATGTGAGCTTTTCCACAGACAAGTGTGTTCTAAGTACAGTGATGTGACAATAGTGGGTTGTGACTTGAAAGTGTGCACTGTGAGTGGACTAGCCACTATCCTCGCTGCACTCCGGCCCACACTTTCTCCTCTTCAAAAACTTGTCAGATGTTTTCAGTGTGACTTTTTGAAAGGTGCTGACCTGATTTTTGGAAAGCCATTTTAAACTTGCTTCTTCAATAGAGTGCTTTTCAATTTCTCTGTGAGAGATGGATCTGTTTCATTTGTGCCTGAGAGGATTTGTCTGCTTTTACTTTTAAACCCTTGAACACTGAGCTCCCACATGCCGCTGCAACAGTAATTCAAGTCCAAGGAGCCAGCAATGTGTTTGGTGTTAAAAATCTGATGCTGTTCACAGATCGATGTTGTAAATCTGAAATTTGTCACTGTAGTCATACTATATAGAACCTCTTTATTAGCATCTGTAGACAACTGTTGCATTTTATGAAGACATGACCCAGCATTTGACATTTTTTTAACCTGCCATTTGTTTTCCTTTGTGGTGGTGTTTCTTTGGATTGAAGTGCATGGATATTTCGCTGAAAATGTTGAAATTTAAGTCATCAAATCAAGAAGTCAAAATTGAAAATCCATACACTTGAAAACAGATTTTAAGCCTTTGGTGTGTAAGTGTTTGCTGCTCTCAGTGGATCAAACGCATTCGATGAAAAAATGAACATAAACCGTTGTTACGGCTGTTGAAATAATGTGTCAATATCTCATGACAATGACCAATTTACATTTCAAATGCTCTATCACAAAGTTTTCATGACTTCCCCACCCTGCTTAAATAACTAGCCGCTCACTGTGCTGCTGAGTGATTGCTGTACCATTGCAAAATAGTACTGCATAGCCGCACTTACGCCTGCCCTCCCATCACCATATATTCAGCCGAGCTGCCTGATATGACTAACTGGTGTTACGCAACAGCAGCGTTTCCAAATCGAAACTATCCAAAACGGTGGCTAACGGTGGCTAAATTCATTTTTTATCTTTATTTTTCTTTTTTTTGGGGGGGGGGGTGGGGGGCGTCTTCCACCATTTCTCATTCCACAGCTGAGCTGTCTAGCGAAAGATACCACAGCCTAAAAATAATCGCTGGCTGAATTTGGAGCGCGGTATTCCTAGAATTCATTAAAACACTCTGTCAGACAGCTCCGGTTCAGGAGGCAACACTGAGCAAGATGCATGGTGTTATGAGGCAGCTCCTTCCATTACCTGGCCCTTCTGTAAGAAATGAGGTAATGCACTGGTTAATCTTCTGTGGCTTTCAGCAGACCTTGAGGATAACGAAATGAGCCCATACGTAATCCTAATTGAAAGGGTATGTGGCTCTGGAGAGGTACGTACACTGAGCTATTATCAAGAGCAACCAGGCCCGTTGCATAATTTGCCACGTGATCCCAAAGTTATTGTTCAGTGTGTCTTATATCACTGTCAGGCATCTTGGTGATACGATCCATTTACACATACATTGGCTGTGGCCCCTTATGTAAATATAGCTATGGTTTGTATGATTTTTATGTCAGCGAAATAACAGAAGACACATTGTCTTTTCCTTCCTTTGTTTCTCTCTCTTCAGGACAGGCTATAAAATGAAGAAATTAAAGTGTTATGTGATGAGGTCTGACTTCCAAACCCTCACCATTGTGCAGCAAGTTCTGAATGAGTCCAGTCCTACTTAATAATCTGACATCGATTGACAGCAGTTAATTAGAATCACATACACAGGCATGACTGGAAACTGTGGCTTTTGGCAAGGCAGGAAGGTAAACCCTCTGTTTTCCCATCACTTTTCGTGCGCTCGGGCAATTGCTGACTGCAAGGAGACAGCTGGCATCCAAGCGTTCTCAAAACCAGACCCCCAGAGCGACGTGCAGTTAGAGAACATGGAAGGAAACAACCAGGTGCGATGGGGGGTCAGAGTGCTGGCCGTGCTGAAAGAGGTGCTGAGAGCAAGTGTGCTAATGCACGCTTTCATTTTAAAAATACAGACCCTGCCCCCCCCCTTTTGTTTTTCAGTGCAGTCTCTTCTCTAGCAGCGTTGGAATGAACACTGTGTTTTTGAGTGCATGTTGAAAAGAATTCTTTTCTCAACCTATCATTCTTGCTTGAGAGAATGTCTTGATCACTCAGAACAGATCGTTCCGTTTTGCTACAAATAGCAGTATGAACAAACAAACAACTAAAAAAAGAAACAGGTACAGCATGATTGTTTTGCTCTAGTAAGTAATGGTCAATACCATACCTGTATTATGTGTAGAGGTTCCCTGTAGACCCTGCTAGCAGGCCAATATTGAGTGTAATTTAAGGAGTGTTGCAGGGATTATTGACTGTCCCCCTCTGTGTCACATTTGATTAAAAGGACAATAGGTCCATAGCGGGGCACGCAGTGGTTTTGCCTCAAGGCTCTGTACGTTCTGTGCTGCTTGGCTGTGGACATAGTGACAGAACGGCTTTGTTGCGTTCAGCGTCCTGGAAATGACTGTCTGCCTCAATTATGTACCTCATCAGAGAGATGTGCTTCGACCCAAGCTTTTTTCATCTGTTTCCTTTTGCATTTAATCCCTACACTCCAGTCTTTCCTCTCTCTCATTCACTCACACACAAACACACACACACACACACACACTCACACACACACTGTGGACCAGTGCTAACCAACCCTGTTCTTGGAGATCTACCGTCCTGTAGTTTTTCACTTTAGCACACCTCATTCAACAGCTAGAGATCCTTTTGAGGCCCTAATTAGTAGAGTGGGGTGTGCCGATTTAGGGTTGAAATGACAACCCACAGGACGGTATGTCTCCAGGAACAGGGTCAGTTACTACTGCTATAGACATACAGTATCTTGCCACCTTGTGATAGTACTGGTTCAGTACATGATACTGTAACTGTGTCTTATGTTGTTTCTGTACATGATTATGGCTGTGCCTTAGTATCTTACCATCTGTTTTTCTATTTTTATTTCCTTTTGTCTGATTCAGTAGTGACTTTTTCACCGTGTGCACCACAGGAAACCATACACACGATATCACCTGAGGAGGCATCCATACCCAAACGGGCAAAGAGGAAATGACCCCTGCCATTTCTGAAAGATTAATGTTCTGCAGAGGGGCACAGGGTAGAGCGAGTTCACTCACAGTTTGAACCTCTGCAGATTTCCTCTGCTCAGTTATGCACTCTGCGACACAACCAAGTCACTGAAGTGCAGACATTGTGGCCTGTATTTATTGGTGGAAAAGTAAATGGTGATGTCCTTTTCATAAATAGGCCAGTACAGATCCCATGATATTGAGAAATGCAGTGCCAACTCAATCCCAGTAACACAAAACAGTTCAAGGTCATTCCAGTCAAATTCCTAGTTGTTGTGACAATGTTATGAAAAGAATGTTCAAACATTTGGTTGTCAAATAATCATTAAAACTTAATGGATGATAACAATTTTGAATGTTCCAAAAGTGCCTAATGAGAAGCCATGGTAAATTAGGTTTGCTTGCTTTTTGAAGATGAATAACCAAACTGAATAATGTTTTAAGGCCATTCCTGCAATGTTCCAGAGACAATACAAACTCTAATATTCTAGGATATATGTTCTGGGAACCAAAAATTATTAGCAAGGTATGGCTCTGGAGGGTAGTGTGCTGCTGTGTACAGAGTAAGATCAGCATGGCTGGCACTGGAGGCTGCATTATCGCAGGGGGTTATCTGTTGGTAGTTCTGCTTGCGTGTGTTGCTGTGACAGGGGGTCTGGGTAAGGTGGGCCCTGCCTGCTGAGAGAGGGATGCTCTGGCTGTTCGAACAGCTGCTGAAGACCTTTGCTTCCTGTTCACTGCGAATGGACCAACGGGGTTGGTGAGCACGGCCGTGAGCACAGCCAGTCAGGCGTTCGTCATCCCGAACTGGTTCCTCCCAGAATCTCTTCCAGGCCCCCGAGCGGTGGCCCGCGGGACCTTTCCAAATTGATTCCGTATTTCCCCCCTTCCATTATCTGGACCAGGAAAGAGCCTGGTCCCCGCTGTCAGACATAATCCAGCACTGGGTGGAATGATTAATCTCCTGTCCTGACTGGTTCTGAGAGGACAAGCGATGAAGTCTTCCAGCTTTCGTATCCTGGAGCTGTGTGTGGAGCGAGAAGGGTGGGAGGGAGAAGCTGGAAGAGAACAGCTGCAATTGCCACTAAAAGGGGGGGGGACTACACAGCCCCCCAGATCCTTACGGCAGGCTGGGGAAAAGGATCAGATGCTCAGGAGATAATCGGTGAGGAAACCAGTCTCTGATTTACACCAGACTTTTCAGTGGGGGTGCAGAAAGAGGAGACAGAGGGGAGGAGCGGTTGGGATGAGCTTACGTGAGCATGAACGCACGGGGCAGCTCGGGGATTAGGGTGCGTTGGACCTTTTAACAAAGGCTCACAGCAGCCTCCCCGCTGAGAGCCTGCTTGTCAGCAACTATCGAGCAACTGGAAATTACTGTCGATTTGCGTCTGCAGGCTCAAAGTCAAGGGGGAGTTGTGATTTATTACAAAAAGGAGGTATTGCAAGTCACTGCGCTGCCTCATTATACAGGAAAGCTGCTTTTTTTTAGCTCCATAGCTAGGATACTGTGTTAGGTACCGTATGAGAAACTGTGCATTTGCTTGTTCTCAATCAAATTGCACTTTTGAATGTGTCAGATAGTGTCAGCAAATGTTATCTATCTCTGAAACAATCAACATTTCAGAACTTAATGACCAAGCTATCTAGCTGATGACATATTGTTTAGACTGATACTGATCATCCTTTACTTTGCTGTTTTGGAAGATGGCCATCTGGATGGTGCTGTCTGTGCTTCTGGTTATGAGCCAGCAGCTATATTTGTTTTAAACAAGTATTTTTGTTTTGTGCAGCTGGCAAATGCAGTTGCGGGTTTGCTGTTTTAAGATGCTAAAATGTAAGTTGTTATACTATCTAATGGAAAATTGAAAGAAATATTTAGCAATATGATGCCAATATAGTCAAAAAGCCAAAGTCACACCAAAGTCACATCAGTTTCGCATCATTTGAACATTTCACATTGCATTAAAGGGGCACAGCATTAGATGCCCTTGTGTTTGTCTCTTTTGTCACCTTAAAGCACCATGATTTGTTCAGTGGTGATTTAATGTGAAAGTTGCACCTCCCCAAGTGGTGTGCTGACACTGATAAGGAATCCCTCAGATAGTGGAGCACTTTGATGCTTTGCTGTCTCCCTGCCACTGCGATGATCCCTTCCATTTCTATCACAGTTGGAATCTGTAGCAGCTACATCATCGGTGTGAAAGAACTGTTCCCACCCAGCTGACTCTGAAAGGAAGCCACGGCGCGACCGCCTCCTGGCACTCTCTGAAAGCCGGCTCGCCGCCCGGCGGAGATGCCATCTAAGTCGGAGGAAGGAAAATCGTGTTTGTCTCTCTCTCTCTCCGCTCCAGAGACCTCCCAACACTTCATTTCAGATTAAACTCAGCATTATCGCTCAGTCATTATCTCAGATACCGCTTGTTCTTGTTCCATTCAGAGAACGGGCACGAGTGGGACTCTCGAGACAAGATGTGTAACCGATAGCCTTTGAGTTGCCACGCACGGATACTCCTCCATCTCCTCTCTGACTCTGCTCCTGCGTGTGGGGTAGGAAGGGCACTGTTGCACCTTTTCAGCCTTTTGATGTGCTGGGAGGAGAGGGAGCTGGGGGTTTGCTTGGCATTTCAGCTGGGGGTGGGGTTTGCAGCGTGAGGTCTCATTGTTCTAGAAAAGGCATTCCAGAGTTTTGAAGCAAGCGCTGCTTTTTCATGCTTTGCCAGGCCTAAGCCTTCTGGAAAAAGGAAACAGGCAATGCACTTTATCTGGGCCCAGTAGTCTTTATTAATGTGTGCACACATGGAAGCAAGCTGAGCAGAGCACATTCCTGGCTTTCAGAGGAGGGTGGATGAATGGATCATGAACATTATATTATTGGGAGTGTGTTCTTCATGATTAAGAAAAATATTACTGACGGCCCCTTCAAATGAGGAGCACTCTTGCACATCTCTGTTACCACAATCTGCAGAAGAGCCTTGTTAGAATGAACCACATCAAGGGTTTGTCACTGCACCTCTTCCAGGTTCTCTCTGACCTTCAAAATAAACTCAAAAATCCACACAGGCCATGACCAGCATCACCACAGATCCACACCGGTAGAAGCACAACGGCTGGCCTGATACTGACTGACACTCTTTTACTCTGCAGTTTGGAAGACCTCTCATTTTCCTTAGTGCCACTATGCTCAATTAGCACACTGTTACAACTGCATGGGCTTTGAGCATTGCGTCACTATTTTTTTTTTCTTTACAGCGATCAACACATCTGTACTCTGGGGACGAGCTGAGCGGGAGAATTTATTTCAAAGTGCTAGGGAAAGCAAGAAGACAGGGCACCTCAGTGTTCTTGTTGATTGCCACCTGGCAAGTTTAATTTCGCCAATCACGACATGATAATTGCAGTGTTCCAATTCTGGACCATAGCTAAGATGGGAAATCACTGAACTGTAACCATCCAAACACCCAGCACAGGAGACTTAATTTGATGTGCTTCAATTTTATTGGTTTTCTCAGGTCACTTAAATAACAAATAGCCTCTTAAATTAAATTATAAATTTCTTTCCAGTATGATTTAGTCATTCAGATATATGTACTGTAATGCAATTTAAAGTATGTGCAGTATGTTGCTGCTTATTATTGTTGTTGTTGTTGTTGTTATTTTTTAATGCAGCTACTCAGCTACACTTGACTGCGTATCACCAATATAATCGTGTTGGAAAATTGATAAAATTAGAATTTTTGAATGAACTCCATCACCTACTGTCCATTTTTTAAAACTGTGGATTTTTTTAGAACTCTGATGTAGAAATCTTTGACAAAAAATAAAAGGCACCTAGTTGTCCTATGGAAAAGTGCCTAGGCATACTATGGATATTTAAATGAATGGTGCCGAAATTCATTTCAAGCAATCCCTCAGTCAGTGGAACCTACAGCGTGATGCAGTAGACATTCACCAGGTGCAATCACCTCCCTGGAGTCCACGCCAAAGATGCTGCTAACTGTTCCCACTGTAAAAAACAGACATAAGTAACCATGCATTTCTCTGTCTTGTAATTCATAATAATCATTGGAATATTTCCATGTCCAGTTAGATGCCCGTGTTAATGCATTTCGCAGTTAATGATGAAAATCCGACTGGATATAAACCATTATGACATAATATTTGAAATGGCATGAAGGCCGTAATGGATGTCTTTTGTGATGCTGATCTATTAGGGGTGTTTTGCTCCACCCTTCCAGTTTCCTTGGTGGATCTGATATAATGGCTGTACTTGTATTGGCAAAAAAGGTGCAGACCAGTAAAGGAACTAAGATTGTGATCCTGAGTGGGGTACTGACATTGTACCCTCAAGTAGCACGTATAACCTAAATTGCCTATATTAGAGTATCCAGCTTTATGAATGTGGAATATAAGGTCTGCAAATCTTCCCGCATAAGTTTAGCAAATAAGTTATGCAATGCACTGTATGCATCTTAAAGTAAACTCCCAGAGCTGACAGAAGGAGTGATGGAATCAGGTGTTTAAAACAGGCTCAATGGGAACAGGCTCAAGGGGCTTGCTTAAAAGTGGTCTCTTGTCTAATCCCCTGATTTAAAGGCAAATAATCTCTAAACTATGTGAGGAAAATCCTCCTTATTCTTTCCTTTTATTCTGTGCCAAACCCTTGCTTCCAAAGAGTCCGTGGAGATGGCACAGTTGCGCTTTGGCTTCCTTCAACATCCCGATTGTACTGCTTGCACCTAGAAACTTGTCCGCCTGTCTCAGTACTTGCACCTGTTAGAGCTTTCCAAGGGATTTATTACAGGCTGCAGGTAATATGAGCACCTTCACAAACACATGCCACATAAGAATCAGCCACATGCTACGTGACTTTTAATTTATGGGAAATTATATAGGATATAGATGATTCCTTCAAGTTAAAAGCATTCCTGTATGAATTGGAAGCCTTGGTGGTGGACATGCCCTTTCCCCACCACAAAAACATAAAGAAGAAATTAAATTTTCAGCTCTGATGAAGATCGCAGTGGAGAGAACAAACACTGGCCAATTGAGCCAGTGAAATAGACTCTCCCAGAATTCCATTTTCCATCTAATTAACTCTTGAACTCCCCTTCAGCTGTCCCTGAATAATGAAAATTTGTTCTCTGGGGATGTTCTCTCCATTTTTTTCAGAAACACATCTGATGGAAAAGGAGGGTGGTTGATGTTTTTTGTATGTTCATATTATGCTAAATTGAAATGTAATGTGCTGTGTTTTATGACAGCCATATGAGGAAAATGATTAATCATTGATTCCCAAAGCACTTAAAATCTATTCAGCACAATCAGAGCGATTCCAGATGATAAATTATTGTCGCGATAAAGTTGATATATGAGGCGCACACTCATTAACCAGCAAGTTGTACCCACAGAGAAATGTGATAATTTGGAAAGTTCACTTTTATACCCAATGTTTGGGCTATGACTGAATGCTTTGTGTAGAAGGTGAAAAAAGGTCTAAATGGTTTTTGTTCCTCTTGCAGTATATATGCCCTTCAATATAAGCCAATTCCATGTTTTTCCATTAAAATCCTTCCTTTGCATATTCTAAGATGGCAGGATTATGGAGGAACTTATGTGTAATACTGTCCATCAACTCTGTGAGAGCTTGGGTAGATTTGACAGTAATAAATTCATGAGACATATGGCACATTTTTCTGCACCGTGGAGTCAACTTTTTAAAATCTTTTTAATTGGTCTTGACCAATCACATCCATAACTCTGCCATCTAGTGGTCATGTTGAATGATGCAGCATCTGCACAGGTAAAGGGTTCAAAACCTATGCTGTACTGGGGTCATCAGCCAAACATTATCAAATGTACAGCTTATCATGCTTTACCATTCTTTACCATAGAAAAACATTGTTATTACTCTGGAGCAATCTGTAACAATAACCATAATTCTCTGCAAGAATAGATGACCCTGTCTGCAGTAAGGACCAGAGTGTGATGAAAGAGGTTGAATATCTGCGCTGGCACTTACTGCACTAGCACTTTTTCTTGGACATGCATATTTAATGGTGCTATAGGGAGGAAGCAAAGCAAAGAATTAATAACTCTCACATAAATCACCCATATATCTTCTGTACGATAAGCATCTCAACTGTATAAATTCCTAAGTTACAGCTCTACACTACTTCTTTTGTTTTTTGTGCCCAACTAACTGATTTTTCCTCATTGTAAATATACAAAAAAATTAAAACTGAGGAAATGATGGAGTCATACTAAACATTTGGACAGCCATCTTTTTGGTAAGTGGCTGGTATACAAACAAAAAAAACCTATATATATTCAAACTACAAGGAAACATTAAACTGAGATTAATCAGCCCTTTTGGTTGGTGTGATAAGCATCTTTGGGTTGTGTGCATGAAAATGAAGGATGTGTTTCAGTACCGGTAAAAAAACTGAATGTTGTTCAAAGACTATTCAAGTACAATTAACCTTACTCTCTCAGCACCAGCCCAGGCTAATTGCAACACGATGCAAGAGGAATTGATACCATGTTGCATCGTGCTTAAAATCTATTACTGACATTTTAACATCCTGCTAGACACCTGATCCGTGGTGTACCTGAAATGTCTTGTTTTTGCAATGCAGGTAATTGTGTTTTAAAACAGGTAATCAAGTCTAAACAGGTTTAATTTGTCTCTGAGTGTTTCCATTACCAGCTGCGCTGCATTTCACTCTGTGTACCGTGAATTTTAATCAATATATTTTCTAAATAAAAGAGACTTTATAGAGAAGTTGTTCGATTTTCCCTGATTTATGAAGCTTATTGGATCCTGTGTCAGTGATGGCATTTCTGGATATAATCACTAAGATCATCAATGGCTTGTAGACTTTCTTTCACTGTGAAGAATATTAGATAGAAATATTTTATATTTGAATGCTCATGCTTTGTGTTGCCATTACTCTGCTGAACCCAAATGCTTAACAAACTACACTG
Source organism: Anguilla rostrata (assembly GCF_018555375.3). Lineage (NCBI taxonomy): Eukaryota > Metazoa > Chordata > Actinopteri > Anguilliformes > Anguillidae > Anguilla > Anguilla rostrata. The sequence continues at coordinate 46,509,111 of NC_057937.1, read as the reverse complement.
CCTGGCCAAAAAAAAATGTTGCACACTCTAATATTTTGTTGGACCACCTTTAGCTTTGATTACGGTGCGCATTTGTCGTGGCATTGTTTTTACAACCTTATGCAACGTCACAACATTTATTTCCGTCCAGAATTGCATTCATTTTTGGCCGAGATCTTGTGTTGACGACGAGAGAGTCGAACCACTCCGTAAAGTCTTCTCCAGCACATCCCAAAGACTTTCAATGGGGTTAAGGTCAGGACTCTGGTGGCCAATTCATGTGTGAAAATGATTCCTCATGCTCCCAGAACCACTCTTTCACAATTTGAGCCCGATGAATCTTGGCATTATCGTCCTGGAATATGCACATGCCATCAGGGAAGGAAAAAATCCATTGATGGGATAACCTGGCCATTCAGTACATTCAGGTACTCCGCTGACTTCATTTTATTGCCGCATAATGTTGCTGAGCCTAGACCTGACCAATTGAAGCAACCCCTGATCATAACACTGCCTCCAGAGGCTTGTACATTTTTTTTTGGCCAGGCAGTATATCTCGGAGAGCATTTTAAACTGCTGATTGAAGTTCATTCTGAGGTACAGTTTCAATTTTAATGCAAGTTTTTAAAATATTACAGATGATCTCCAGTGTAGCCTGATCATCTCATTCCTCAGGAATAGAATTTTTAACTCTTTCCAATATGCATTTTGTATTTTTTTCATTGACTGTTCCCGTAGTTTGATCACCCATTTCAATCTGAGAACATGCATACCTGCACACATTTTCCAATCCATGTACAGCCAGCCCATGTTCCGTCTCACAATTCATGCAGTTATTGTTCTAGGAGGCTCAACACAAAATGCAGGCACCAGTCGAAACAGAATTTTTGCTATTGAGCAATAAAACAAGGATTGCCTTGCCGAATGGATTGTCCCTCCATGGGCAAGGGTATAGCCATTTGCCCTATGGGATGTCTGGCAACTGGGCCATTCAGAAAAAAATCAGTCTGGATTCAGTCTGGACCATAGAAAGCATCAATGGACTAACTGCATTTGCATTAGCCATATGTGCCAATCCAGAGCATGTGATAAATTGCTTATTTTTTCAAAATGTCAGTGAACACCGAGAAAAGGATATGTTCTCTGGTCAACCAATGCCGTTCCGAAGCACACAATTGAACTACTGTACTTTAACTAGCATCTCCATATGGATATGGGGGGAGACCTGTGCATGAGAGTGGCTAAACAGGCTTACAGGCCCCTGGTAAAAGCTATCATTGGATGACTGGGCATAGTGATCTGTCATTTCCCCCTGAGGAGACACTACCTGCCCGGAATGAATAGCCCACCTCTCGCTCAGAGGATTTATTTCAACAATAGGAGTCATTCTTCACTGGTTAATACGCAGCCATATTAAAGGATTTGGCTGCCTTGGTGGGTGTATCAGGCGGCAACAGAGAGCCTCGCTTGTCTCTGTTTATCAGGGAAGTGTCCCCGCAAAGGATAATGTTCGGGCCTGTCTGGTGGGTTGGGCCGGAGGCAGACACTATCTGGGGGAAACAATCCTTAAAGCAAAAAATTAAAAGCCCACCCTGAGCAGAGGTCAAAGCCAAGGCCAATTGATTGGAATGGGCTCTATTGTGAGGGCTGTGAGTCGAACGTGTTCCAGGACACAAGCTAATCCCAACCTAAGCACAGAATGATTCATGTTCGTCATGACAAAGGGACAATGGTGGCGGCGACAACAAACACTGATTATTCGCGGAATCAAATGTTGTCCATTGTTCCTGCTTGTCACAAATGACAGGCTACTCACATTAATCTCAGATTGCATGAGGGTGTAAGTGGGTAACAGAACTGGTACAGTACACTGTATGTGAAAGGTTTATATGGAGCGATATTAACTTAAATGTCAATTAAACAATGTTATCTTGTTGCAAGAAGTTAGCTGTGATTCTCATGCAAACCCTGCAAAAGACAATTCTCAGTTTAAATCAAAAGTGACCAAGTTTCCTTATTGGGGGGATTTTATCAATGTAAACAAAATGTTTCACGTGTTGTAAAATCTGCTTGAAGTTTTTAATATAACAAACACAATTTTCACCGTTTAAGAAAAGACACAGTTGGCTGGCGGTTTGCTTCATTTTGTAGCAACCACAGCCATTTCATTGATTGAGGTGACTGAAAAAGATGCTGAACCATATAATGACACTGGCTATAACATAATCACCAAGTGATTAAAGGCAGCATCTATTAGCAATTTTATGAGACCTATTTGATTTTAACGCATTGGGTAATAGCTGCTTGGAAAATATTACTTCTTAATGGTGTCAGTGTCACGGCAATGTTTGTAAAAATGGTTATACCCGGATTTTGCTTGAATATTTGGGTGAGTGTAAAGTCTTAAAGATGATATTGCCTCTATTAATGCCATCAAGTCAATGCTTCACTATTGAATTTGAGATAAATTTCCATATATTAATTTCACTGCACAGGATGAATTGCTGCTACTAATTAAACAGCTATTGGTAACACACACACATGCACTGTATTATTACATATCAGCTTTATGCTAATATTATAAGAGAACACATACCAATCAAATTTTTGCTCTTCACCCCCAAACGTTGATATGAACAAATCAAATAATTAATAAATGAAATCATTTCATTAGATTCAAAAACATGCAAGGGAAAACATAAAAATAACTTATTTTTTAGCGGTGGTTGCTGCTAAATTTCCTGCTGAAAACTGTCCTGAGGTTCAGTGTAGCTGCTTTCAATGATTGACAGTGATGTATATACAGTCCCTTCTATGGAGCCATTCCACTGTGCCGCCATCTTGCATACACCGCATTACCTGTAATATGAAGTTGTGTTCTATGGTTCTCATTATCCTTTCAAGAGTTTAGAGCAAAATACTATTACTTTATCATACTTTCAGCAACAAGAGTGCCCTGCTTATTTGGGCTGCTTCCCAGTGCCGCCCTGTCACTATGACAAACTGGTGGGATAATTGCTACAAAAATACTTCAAATAACTTTTGTTATTATCTGCTAGTAATATGAAGTTAAGTCGTGTTCTATGGTTTCATATTAGAAGTCTACAGCAGCATAACCTGATAGGGTTCACCACAAGATGTGAAACCCTGTTAAGCCTGAAGAAGAGAACAGCCAGAATACATTTAGCAGAAAAAGTACATTAAAAAACTGGAGAGTCTTGAAACAAAATCTTATGGACAGGTGAGATGAATTTTCATCTGTACTCCCACCCCCCCTCCTCCCCCATCAGTGAAACAGGGTGGAGTGTGTTATGGCTTGGGCATCTATGGCTGCTACTGGAACTAGCTCACTGACTGCAGCATGATGAATTCTGAAGTGTAACAGAAAAATATTTTCTGCTCAGATGCATCCAAATGCCTCAAAACTCATTGGATGGCACTTTCACCTTGCAGAAGGACAATGAGCCTAAACATTAACCAAGGAGTTTTTCAGGGCTAAAAACTGGAATGTGCTTGGCTGGCCAAGCCAATCACCCAGCCTAAACATATGTTTCACATGCTGAAGACAAGACTGAAGGCAAAACACCACAGAAACAAACATAAACAGAAGATTGCTACAATACAGGCCTGGCAGAGCATCACCAGGGAAGACGCCGAACATCTGGTGATATCTATGGGTCACAGACTTCAGTCCTCAAATGCAAAGGATTTGCAACCAAGTACTAAATATGATGACTTTAAGATTATGTTAATTTGTCCAATTATTTATGGGCCCTTAAAATCTGGCGGGGGGGGGGGGGGGGTTGCATATAAAAAGGCTGGAATTCCGACAGAGCTGACAGTCTGCAATTTTACCTTGAGTTAATTGTTTAATTTCAAATCCAATGTGCTGGTGTACAGAGCCCAAACAACAAAAATTGTCACTGTCCAAATAATTACAGACTACACTGAATATAATACACACTGCAGCATACAAAGGATGAAAAAAGCCCATAAACTGTATGGCACTGTGCCCTGAATAAATAATTGAGCCCCCCCCCCCCCCAATCTGTGACAGCCCCCCTCAATCAGAGCAGTCTTGAACCAGGACTGTATCCTGCCAATGACAACTCTAGCTATCTAATCACTACACCACACCTGCCCAATGTGAATAATGCCACCATTAAAAATGTACTGCAAGTTCACATGTGACATATCACTGCACATCCAAGCAGTGATACCGGTAGCTATGCAGAGTTTATTGCATTCATTTCCTGAACGCAAAGACATGAAGGACTGCCTTCTCAATAGGGGAGGATGTTACTTGCGGGTTCAATTCATTTGATGACGCAGAGCCTTGCAGCTCAGCATGACCCATGGGGTTTGTTAATACGCCCCATCAGCAGCCCAGGAAAACACCATTAACACCGCTCAGCAGAACCCGGCCGGATGCGCAGGTGCGCCTGAGCGCCCCCCAAGGTGACTCTCAGGCGCGCGCTGTCCTGCTGGCTCCGCGTGCTGCTCTGCTCCAAACGAGCTCAGCTCAGGATACTCCTTACTGCAGGACGCAGCGATGCTAGACGCGAGTCTGTACGGCGCCGGAGAACGCGGGCGTATATAAGCCGTGTGCCGCGTGAAAGCTGTTCCTCGCTGATGTTACACGCTATTGCGCTCGCACTCTGTCAGAAAAAAAGAGCAAAACAAACAAAACAAAAAAAAAACACCGCCTGTTTCCGGGGTAGTATGTGTGCGCTGCGCTCAAACGCTGTCTGGGGGTCTGTAAATAATTGATTGCGCTTCATCTTCATCTGCACACCTCAGTGCGCTCGGCGAGCTCTGCTCCCGGCGCTCTTGAGGAAAGGCGAGGGATCTTTAAGGTTCGCTTTGGTGCTGCTGCTGTCACGCGCATGGCCTTCGGGCTTTACGCCGTTCCCTGGAGCAGGGGCCTGTGGGCCGCGCGTGGCTGTGGCCTGTTACACCCCACGGGCCTCGTCTGCTAACACATGCGGGCATCTCTCATTGCAGTCCAATGTGGACAAAATCGCTGTACGTTTCAATTATCCAACAAATTACTACTACTGTGAATATTATTCTAAATATTGATGATCTACCTTAACCATATTGTATTAAAAAAATGTCCCTCCCAGGAACATCAATATGATTCACAGTTCACTAACTTCACATTACACAACTGCAAGCCTGGCTCTGTATTATTAAAGCTTCTGGCCTTTTGGAAACACAAAAGGTTGATTAAATACTGAAAAATAGGGTAACATATTGCATTATAATCATTTATCAGATGTTCTTATCCAGAGCTACTTTGAAAATTATGTGCATACGTGGTTCTGCTGAGGATAGCATATATATGTTCAGAATAGCAGTGAAATAAAGAAGTATGGCTTGATGGGCAGGTGTTCAGTACAAAACAAACCCGGCTATACGGAAGATGAAAGCTATCTTTGATATGAACTAATTTCATAATCATATGAATAAGTCATTTAACTCTAATGCATTTAAGTATGCAAGACGCATTTCACAACTGTCTTGGTTTAAAGCTGCATAAAGACATGTTAAGAGACCCCACAGGGGGGTCAGAAGGGTTGCTGGTGGGTACCACTACCCATGGCTCTCTGCCTTGGGCACTCACTGGCATCAGTTCCTGTCTGAGCTATTTGGAGTCTGGGCACATTCTGTCTTAGATGACACATGCCTCTCTCTCTGTCACAGAGGACAGAATACCAGGCAGTGGCTGAGCCTGTGGCACTAGCCATCTGTCTTTGAAAGAGCTGTCACTCAACTCCAGCATCCTCCCACAGTCCCCTCTCAATCACTGCTCATCAGCTAATATGATACACAGGGCACATTTCTGATGTGATGCCTCAAGTGTAAGTCACGTACAGGTCACAGACATCATACTAAAAAAGGCTGTTTCATAATGTTTTGCTATATTGAACCAATTTATTTCCCTGGGTTTTTAAAAAGATGCCCTTAAAGATGACTTGCTCAATGGAGCATCAGGTGATTTCACCGAATTGAGCTATCCTGAAACACAATGGAGCAGCAGCAGTTGCACACAGCACTAGCAGTTATTATTTTGACAGTTTAACAGTTTGAGCACTGAAGCATGGGAGAAAGCAAGTATACATACAGTAAAGTGTTCCACAGGTACGTAACAGGGCCTTTGTTCTTATCAGTGGTCCTTCTATCATGATCAGTGGCACTGGATCATAACAGCACCAGACTGAGGCAATCCTATACAAAAGGACAAGGGTGAGGAAGGAGTCTGTATACCCTGGTAGTAAGTGGTTCATAGTATTGGAGAGATAGCATTATGGTATTTTATGATAGGCTAGAGATCTAGGCCAGGATTTAGAGATTGAGGTGATTGAACTTTCCAGACCACGAGGAAATCATTCGAATAAAAAGAGTTATTCTGTGTCATTTAGGATGGATTGTTCTGGTTGGTTGAAGAACCCTGAACTGTTGAAAGAGCCTTCCTAAAACCTCTTCCTAATACCCAGAGCGTAACAACCTGAAACTTAACCAAAATGAGGCTGAACTGATCACTCCTACTGCAGCAAAGCTGCAATCCCACTATTGAGCTAACATGAGCTGAAAACCACAGAAATGAAAATTAAATAAGAAAATGTGTTATCCTCCACACCTCGCTCACCGTTGTTGCTGTGTTGCGAGTCGGAAAGAGTATATTACACTTCCCACCATGGGTCTCTACGGCCACAGCAGGCAGGATGGAGCTTTAAAATTAATATCTCCCTCTCCATGCACCATATTGCACGTGGATAACCCGTGCTGCTGGAAGCAAATCAAGAACAACACTTTGTTGTCGATGGGTTGTAATGGGAAAGCTAACTACACACTGGTGGGGGCTTTATCCCGCAAAAACTCATCCTTTCACATTGACAATTTACCACTAATTACATTTAGTGCGTAAAAGTTAAAACATGACTCAACCAAATTATTGAACGGTTTTTCAGGGCAGCATTTAAAAATGGTTTTATGTTGTGAACCGACTTGAACCAATGCAGAGGCATGCTCTGGTCTAGTCCGGTATTGAATAATGCCGCTCAGAGGGGAAGAGGTGGAATAATTACAGCAGCTGCCAGGAGAAATTGGGTTATAACTCTTGCTAAGTTTCAGACCGTACCAGACAAGGCTCTCTTAGCACTGCTAAGAGAGCCATGGGTGGAATTTGTTTATAAAAATTGCATGGATATACCTGACAGCATAGAGGGTATCCATTTTTGTAGTGTACTGACATAAGGATTTACAATCACCGTAGAACATTGGATGGATTGGATTTACAATCACCGTAGAACACCCAGCCAGTCCCAGCCAATCAACATCCAACTGCAGTAATTGTCAGTAGCTAATAGCAAACAATATCACTAAACGCAACTTGAGAACTAAACTTACCAAAAGTCTCCAATTTTGGTGAACATGAGCTTCTTCAAGCTCTGAGTCCAACTGATGTTCAAACATGTATGGCTCTATTTCCCCATTGTTGCCTCTCTAAATGTATGCTTCATAATTTAATGATGAGGGCATGGTGGCATTTGGAATTTGCATATTCATAGATTCCAGCATTCTCAATGAGGGTGTAGGTGTAGAGATGCTACTAAGCCATTTTCAATAGTTAATTGAACGTTTTGGTGAAAAAACCACATTAAACAAAATATTATTCAACACAGAAAAGTTTTTTCTGTTTTAAAATACATGTTGAGGGGTACTTTAACCTGATTTCTTGTCCTTCATCTTGACCAAAAATGACAGCCAGATTTCTCGCTCCATCTTTTCCACTTTTTTTTTTGTTAAGAGGTGTTAATAAGCTAATGTGGCATGAAAGGCAATAGAAACTGACTGGGTCAATATATCCAAAAGATGTACCTCTCTGACGCATCATTAGAATCCAGACAGGACAATCTACGGGCTAAATTAATTTCACAGCATCTGACCGATAGCTGGAACAACGAAAGTTCCGATTTTCTTGCCTTTGACCATGTGCATGGACTGAGATGAAAATGATACAATGTCAATCTTAATGCTTATAAACATATCTTTCTGTGATTTATCTGTCTATACTTTGTTTGTGGTGCCAATTCAAATAAGTAACCATTCAACAGTAACATTTGAGCATTAAATATGGTAAACTTGGAAAGCCTGTTGACGGTTTTTTGAATAATAGTGTGTTGCAGCAAACTATCCATCCTAATGCATGCTAATAGGCTGTTAGCATTGTTATATCCAAGAAGAAATTGTTTAGTTATACCAGATAACTGGCATTTATTAATTTAATTGCATTTATATTTTCATAACAGAAACTAAAAATGGTTACCTTACCTAACTAGTTAGCTATGTTAGCTGCCTTACAATTTGCCCATGGCTGCATGAGGAATATGTGGGGGGAGTTCTGCATGATTTGGCTAGTCGCCAATTCATTTTTTAGCAAACATATAAAGGAAGGAATTCCTAGTTCCTACGCATTATTTGCTTTAGCCTGGGTGATGGGCTAATTAAGCAATATGGCGCACGGGTGTATTGGGTGTTGTTAGGCATGACGCTGGTAACCCACTGTAGCTGAGACTGTATTCACGACACAGCACGACCTTGAGCGCCATATTGCTTTCAAAGCAGCAAATAGAAACCCCTTAGTTTATGATACAATATTATGTAATGTACATAATAATAATACATAATTTTGTAATATTGTTTGTAAGTAATGGTTTGTGTGTGGAATGATACTGTTTGCAAACAGGCTGCATGATTAACTGTTACTGTATCGGATTTACAAACCCTGTAGAATGCTGCCCCAGCCAATCAGTATTCAGGTTCAAAGCAACACTTCACCTGATACTATGCAATTCTGTGGAAATGAAACGACATAATCTTACCCAATTTTGCAATCAGAACCGACACATCCCTAATACCATGGGGTGTTTCAATTTGTTTCTATTGACATGAGGTGGCATAGAACCAGCTATATAAACATGACCTCACGGTGAAGGAATATTCTACATCCTGCAAACCACCACTTTGTTACAACTAGGCAGAGCATTCACACAGAAGATACTGCATTTCAATGTAATTATTAGTAGCAGTACAACATTATATAACAGTAGAATAAGTTTACAGCTCATTTATTAGTCTATCAATTCATACATGTTAATGAATACACTGCACAGTTATTTTGTAAATTAAGAAATCACAGTACACAGCATAATGTTTAATGTAAACTCAGCCCTGGTAGAGCACCTTTAGTTATAACAGAGGACTAACTGTCTGTGTTTTCTCATATAAACTTGATTTAACAATAAAAATGTTGCAATGTATAATCACAATTGGAAAAAAAGTACTCTACTGGCTGGACATAGCTATTTATTAGCCGACCTTATAAATATGTATAGCAGGGAAATTATTTTTGGTGATTTTGTCCGATTTTAAGGTTTTAGTCAAACACTGATGAAACTTAAATGTGCAGAAGGTCAGAGGACTTATCACACACATTATCTTCAGAATTTTCCCATAACTAATTTTAGTTTCATTTGTTGTGGCTTTTACTGACAGCTTCCATAATGTTCATACTTTCTGTGGATCTACCTTTCTTCAAAGAGTTCTTGCAAAGGTAAATGTTCTTTTTTTAGATTGTTGGAATATCAATTAGACCCAAATTGCCAAGCTTTTTCAATTGCTCTCTCTCTCTCTCTCTCTCTCCCTCCCTCTCTCTCTCTCTCTCTATCTCTCCCTCTCTCTCTCTCTCTCTCTCTCTCAGTATTTAATATAACAGATGGAATATGTATTCAATTTATCCAAGACAAGAAGCATTTATTGGCAAGGCCTGAATGTAATGACAAAAAGTGTCACTGTTTCCAAGCAGCTTGACCTTTCCTCAGCAAACACGTTCAAAAAAAAAAAGCCATCAAGGACAGTGCATTTTCAACTCATCATCTAATGTGCATTATTATTTAAATGTAGCTACATTTACAGAGAACATGTCAATCAAAGCAGCAAGCAATCTCAATTGACATAGATCTTCAAAGTTCAGCTGTCTGAAATTTCTTTTGAGGTTTATTCATTTGCATATGCAGTTATTTATCTCATTCTTGTTGTTTTAGTACTCCTTATGTTTACCTGTGCATTCTTTTATAATAAATCCTGGAATCCTTCCCTTGGGTCTAATTATCGAGAATGGAAAATAACTGCCGTTTTAGTCTGTTGATGCCTCAGCGCTCTCCATGTTTGTTGTGCAGCCATATTACTGTACACATCCTAAATGAACCCAGCACAGTGCTGTAAATATGTGTTTCCAGAGTGCCCCCCCCTCCTCCTTCCTACAGTATGTCTCCACATGAGCAGTCCTGAGGTTTACATGGGCCACTGTGAGGCCGAAGCAAGTCACCTTGCCCTGCACAGCATGATGACGTCAGAACGCTGCCTTTAGGATGAGGGTCTGCTAAGTCGTCTTCTCCAATGTACAGTAAGGGGAGCATTGGCTGGCAGTATTCAGAGAGGATTTGTGATTGGGAACAAGACTCAGCAGTGGTAAGAAGCAGTTTGTGTTGAATTGCAAAGCAATAAGTACTAAAATGCAAAATTAAAGGAATATTATATATTTCATATGTAACAATGTGCTGAATACCTTTGGAAATTGCACAACTGAAAGTATGCCTGTTTGTAGTACTCAATGTTGCTGTCAATATTTGGACACGTGGACACATAAAAAGGATATTTTAATAAGGATGCATACAAACCCATATACATATACAGTACTGTACATTTTTATTAAATATTGCCGTAAAGAATAGCACATACTAATTTATAACCCCAACCACCAGAGCTAATTGCATTACCTTATTCGTGAGCTATTCATAGCTTGAAGCAAAGGGATAAGAACATGAAGAAGGACATGTAAAAATGTTTCCAGATTGTAAAGCACAATGACACTATTCATGTTATTGTCTGAAAAACAATACATCAAGAGAAAATAATGTACTTACATGTAAGCTAATGTGCTCAATACGAATGTAGATTTGGAGTATACAACTTGGCTCAACATAAGATTATGTTTGTGTTCATTACTCAAATCATTTCATCTTGGAGTGCTGTACCATCCTTGCAGAATCTTGAATGTTCCAATGAGAACTACTCCATTCATCTTTTTAGCCATGCTGCCAATTACCCCTGAGAGATGTCTGTGGAGATTTGTGGGCATTATCTTCAAACAGGTCATCTGTGTGAAGACTGTGGAAGGAGAAGCACATGCCATGGCAGCACCCGGAGAGAGAATAGAGTGCCCTGTTACTGCGGTGCCTATAATTCAAATGAAATGGAAGATTTGCCCATTATAGTGCCATGAATTTACCAAAATATTGGTACATATTTGAGCAAAAAACTCCTCATGCAGACGCTTAACCCAAAATAAAGAACACCGAAGCACACTTTGCTCAAGGCAAAAGACACTGTTTAATTAACAGGGTAGGACAACGTCAGCGACGTTTTCAAAAAACACTGATTGATTTGTATTCCCCATCTGTATTATTACAGGCAAGGAAAGGCATTTGTGTTATGTAGCTTGTACCTGAACTAAGCTAATTCAACTTCTTGCTTAAGGGTAGAGCTGTTGTCAGTTGAACCACAACTCTCCAAAAAACCACAATTCATCGCCTGCAGTTATTCTCAAAAGGTATCTGAAAATGTTTTCAATTGTGGCCGGACAATTTACATGGTGACATTATTGTTTTGCCAATAGAAACTGTTTTTTGTAGGACAAAAGGAAAGTTTCCGTTCAAAAAGTGTTATTGTCTTTGTCTCAATGATGTGCAGACTTAGCTAACTTAAAACGACTTGAAAACTATTATTAAACTAGTGTCAGAGCTCATTGCAAAACAGTAGTGATTGGATGGGACACTCAAATTGGTCTCCTGTGTGCTGTACCGCTCTGGAGCCAACTTAACAAGATCTCATCAAATCCCATTCTATAGAGGCACAAAAGCAGAAATGTTTTAATTTGTTCTGCATCTGATAATGTTGAAAATGGTTTTTCTCCCCTTCCTGATCTTGAATAAACTGGCATATTTTGAAAAGGTGCAGTATACTTTCTTCTGGCTGCCATTTATCAGCTTATATCTTACGTATGCAATCACTAACTTGAAAATAATTTATGGGATTGTTTAAATTTATATATAATATGAAAACAAATTAATAACAGAATTATAGATGGTAAAGATACCCTACAAATACTTAAAGTGCTCATTAAGCCATGAGATGTATACTTTTTCCATATTTAAAATAAAAAATAATTAAATAATTAAATTCCATTTTCATGTAAAGTATGTCATTTTTAAACATGAGAGCTGAAGGTCAGACACAGTGTGTCTGTTCTGGCACTGCATTCAGTCAAAGTTACTGTGATAAGAACGGCCATCAGTTTGTATCTCCCACATCAGGAGAAGGCATGCTGGCAATAACAACCCTACAGATGGGTGGGTCCTGGATTGTGACAATAAACAGACCATTTCAACAGAAATACAACTGACATTTCATTCAAATATTCACTTTTCTCAAAGTAAAACAACAATTTTGCCCAAAATGTTATGCATGCCTCAAAATGAATTGTTATATGCCACTGATTGCATGAATGCATTTCTCATGCACAAAAAGGGGATGCACAGGTCAATTGTTAGAATGTAATTTAAAGTATCATTACCCTCAAACATGATTCACATTTATGATGGTGAACCATGCAGATACCATACTGTAATGCTTCATACATGCTCATAAAAAGCAATACATGCTAGGGAGCAACCTGATGTTCTACCATACCAGACGATGAACGGAAATGTGAATTTACATGGACCTAATGTGGCAGTGTATTTTAATTACAATCAGCCTGATGACTGTCTTGGGGAGAGTTGTTATGCCAGTTCAGGTCCATTGAGACGCTATGAATCCACAGTTTGTGAGAGCGCTTGGTTTACTCATATACAAAAATCTCATTACAGAGGGAAGCAGCAGGCTTCTCATGGTGTCACTGATGATCAGTGACACTCTCCATGCTCAAATGTGTGGAAGTGAATGTACATCTGGGGTACAGCATCTGGCTCTCGAACTGAGATGCCTTCCAAAATCCTGAGTTCTTCCGGCAGGCCCATCTTGTGGTTGGTCAATATCAGAAAAACACAGTTAAAGTGACACTAGAAACAACCGCAACCAAGCTGTAATGCACTTTTCATGCATTCTCCTTGCCATTTTAATCCATGCTGCATTAAATATTATGGGATGACATAAATGCCTGCTTTTTTTACCCACAATTTCTGGTCATATTCAATGTTTATTGTAATCAAATTTGTTATGATGACAGTTATAAACTTCAGCTATTGTGATTTGTCCTTTGGTGCTATCACCTCACGTGGGTGTCCTTGTGAGCCTAGAGAAGAACAAACACAGAAACTGACTCTTAATGCTGGAACAGTCAGCACAGAGGGTCAGAAAAGGAATGTTGACAGAGTACAGTAGGTTTGCATTGTCAGACTAGCCTTCTAGGCCATCTTCCACTTTCTGGAATTTGTGGTTTTAAGCAGCAACAAAAAAAAAACCTAAACAAATAAACACACACACACACACACACAAAACAACATTTGAAATAGCTCCAAACCAGCAGGGGTTGTATATATTACTTGCATATTACCTTATAATCTTATTTATGGTTGGAACTTTCAGACAGAAGTACTGGTACTATATCAAAACAGATATTTATATTTATAATGGAAAATAAACACTGTAAAATGAATGTGTTCACAGATATAGCCTCTGGAAACATTGGCTGCAGTGCTTTAAACCGCAGACTCCCAGAAGCCCATGCATCAGCCATTATGAAGCCAGCATAAACTTCAGAAACTTTTGTAGGTATCTAAAATATTTACAATATCTAATGTATTTAAAGTATCTAAAATATCCATGTTATGCGGTTGAAAACTAAATTAAAACTAAAATATATATTTTTTTAAACTCCATAATGGAATCCTTTAAAGTTTTTCATTGCAACAGTAAGGATGATTTAGGCCAACATAATATTTTCAAATTAACCATCCATACTGAACACGCATCTAGGTATGTAGCTTCTATGTCATTCAGAAAGGTACCTTGTGGCTTAATGCGAATTTTCTCATTGTTTAAGGTGCACATTTTACACAGTGCAGCTACTACTGTAACTATACAGATAAATAATTAGGAATTGCCTGCAATTGTTACAACTGGCAGAAGAAAATAGTTATATTTTGGTAATGTCTCTATCTCAGAAGGTAAGATTTTTCACTCATTTTGCATATACTTGTAGTATTAGTTGTAGCATTAATCTGTTATTATAAAAAACAGATGTGTCTACATATAGTTCAGCATAAACATCCAGTAGACTGTATGGTAACTGCCTACACTGAAAACAGTTTGACACATTTTCACACATTTTCAAGGCGCAGAAGGGAAAGAAAAAAAAAAAGCGTTCCAACAAGCAGTTCTGCTGGCCATTTACAGATGTGTTACTTCCTTACAAAAGGCTCTAAATTGCCTTGACATACATTCCTCTTCCTTATTATTATTATTCCATTGTGATTTTAATTTCCTTGTAGGGCACTGCCTATTTCCTCAGTCTCGATACTGTAGATCAAGGGTTTTTAATAGGTTTTCAGTGACATCCACCAAGGCTCAAAGGTATTCCAGTGACCCCCATCATAACTTAAAGATTGCATTTAAAAAAAAGGTTTTATAAAGATCATAGGGGGGGGGGGGTGCGGCATTCAAGTGTGCAACTGCGGATCCTCTACGGTGCGATCGCGGACCTCCAATGGTCCATGGACCCCTTCTCGAAAACCCATGGTTTCTACCTTTACACAAACTCACCGCATTAAATATGCGAGGTAAAAACCCTTTTGCTCCCACATTAACAATAGACAAACCCTAGAGCAATTAAGTGAGCAAACTCTCTATCTCTGAGTTTTTGCAAAGTGAGAAGTGCTGGCTCCTCACACTCCTATATTTCCAGGGTCACCATAATTAGCTGCATTTTCCTGTAGAGTGCAATGCTTCATTTGCATGCTGTTAGGAAGTTTGATTGACTCTTCCCCCAAATTATCCGATTTCCTCCAACTTAAGCTTCAATTAAATCTTGTGTAGTCAGCTGGAAAATGGAGAACAGTGGCCAGGATTTATTGCATCTCCGGGCAGGCCCATTATGTCCATTTCAGGTGGAGTGCTCTTGTAGCAGCGGACAACAGGAGCTTTCATAATGTACTGTATATCATTTTGACCAAAACTATTTAGCATAAAAATAAAAACACACAATAACCCACAAACCGCACTTTGCTGTTTCTAATGTCTTACCATTGTGTTGCTAAAGCTGAAACATATTGTGAGACTCATACTTGGTTGATTATTTCGCAGGCTGATAGATTTTTCTGGCATAAGTATATAGATACACCATAAAAACCACACTGATTACAGGCCATTGCTGAAATCTTAGTATTTTTATTGTTCCTTCAAAAAACATTTGCAATAGCCTGTCTGAAAACACTGCAAAGCCAACAACTACCACAAGTTCTGCAGTAATGGTACTATAGCTACAGTTGACAGCGATTAGACTTATTCCTTTGGGAAGATATCTGAATTTTTCTGTGTTTCTTAAAAGGATGTCACATTTTTTTATGTGTACAGTACAGTAGTGACTACCAATTGATGGGTCTTACTGTTACTGCTTACTGAGCCTCTGGAGCCTAATTTGGCTGCAGAGACTGAGATTGTCATGAGTGTGACACTTCCTTTGTGTTCAGATTTACTGATTTCGATTGTTATTTCCCCATTTCTTTTATAAATGTATTCACTAAAATATTAATGAATAATGTTTCAAAATGAAAGCTTGCGGGAGATCGGAACAAAGTCACACATGCTGTGACAAGATATAGTATATTTGAAGGAGTTCGGGTTCCGACTAAAATAACCTGCCCACAGTCATCGATAACCATTTGGTCTTTGTGTTGCATTGGTTGATAGTCTGATGCCACCTTTCCTTCATTCACACTACAACCAAATATTGTTGTATCTTCCATTACATTACATCACAGGCATTTAGCAGACGCTCTTATCCAGAGCGACTTACACAACTTTTTACATAGCATTTACATTTACATCCATTTATACAGCTGGGTATATACTTAAGCAATGCAGGTTAAGTACCTTGCTCAAGGGTACAACAGCAGTGTCCTACTCAGAAATCGAACCTATGACCTTTCGGTTACAAGCCCAGTTCCTTACCTACTATGCTACACTGCCGCCCACTGTTCCTCTTTATGCGCTTAGAGTGGCTAAGTTCACATACGTACAGTTCAGATATGAAAGGTTACGCTGACATAAAGAATAGCTATTAGAAGAGTCAGCTGTAATAAAGAGCCCTGCCAGAAGAGGTTGGTGAAAATGGCTGTTAATTCCACTTTGTATGCAAATGAGAAGGAGATTCCGTGTGGAACTACTGGCTCAAATGACAGAAGATTTTTCCTGTTCAGAAAACTATTCATTTTCAGCAACAAGACAAACAATATTTGACTCTCTTACTATATTGCAGGTTTTCAACCTTTTTTGATCCAGGGACCCCCACCCAGGCTCAAAGGCTAGGGGACCCCCATCATAAGTAAAAGAGGGTTTTTTTTAAAGGTTTTGTTTTTATACTTTCCCAGTCATCTTAACACATTTAAACCTGTGGGAAACTAAAGTTGCTGAAGTCACTACCACTCTTTTTCCATCTGTGAATATTTTTAGGATGACTATAGATGCCATGCATGTAGACAACCTTAGGAAGAGCTTTAAACAACTACGGTCATCCAAAAAATATTCACAGATGGAAAAAGAGTGGTAGAGACTTCAGGAACTTTAGTTGCCTGCGGGCTTAAATGGGTTAAGTCTGGCCTGGTACCCCCCTACAGTACCTTCAAAAACCCACAAGAGACCATGGACCCTCTGTTGAAAACCAAGGCTGTAGGGTGAAATGAATAAGCATTGGAATTACCGTGCAATGAAGGCTGACATAGTCAACAGCAAACAGCAAACAACTTTACGCCACATGCTTCGTGTTTGTTCACACTTATGTGCAGAGAATTAAACATGATGCGCAGAAACCCTGATTTGTGCCAAGCAAAAAGACTATTTGTGTGAGTGTTTAGGAACTAAACGTTCTGTGTTTGCAATTTTTCCGCTTTGTTCTGGTTTATTAACAGTGACTTGTTGAGGTGTTTAAAAGGGTAATAAAATGAAGTGGGCTCCAAAGCTCCACTCACAAACTGGACTTCTGCCTTGTATAATGACACACACAAAGCACACACACGCGCGCACACACACACACACACACACACACACAATGCTCTCCAGAATTGTTGACACACTAGGTAAAGATGAGGAAAACTTTTTGTTTAACTGGGTTATAAAGATGATGTGACTAGTGCCAAGCTATCCATAAACATGTGGAAGGTCAGAGAACAAACTGATGAAATAGACAAAGGGTTTTTGACTTTCATAAATAAGACAATGGCTATAAATATAGTTTAACAACTGAAAGTACCCATCTTCACTATTCTGGCGATAATTAAGAAGTTTGAAACAACTGGAGCTGTGATGAACTGCCTGGAAGAGGATGCAAGTGTATTTTGCCCTCAGATTAGGAGATTATGGACACTCGATGGTTTTCAACTCGTGTTGAAAACCATCTACATGCAGTGTCCTTTTGGGGAGACCTTAGCCATTTTAATTGCGTATAATATCTGTTTAATAGTACTCAACGTGTTTGACTTTTTAGTTCAGTGCTTAATCATAAACATGTTCAGCTAATTTGCTTGCTTCGTTGACATAGCTTCATCTTATGGATGCTCAAAGTGATAAATGGAAAAGAAACAGCCACCTGCTCGCAGGCATTTATAATAAGCACACTCCAGTTTGGTCCGTATGGTCGACTATTTGCCTTGTAAAAGCTTACTTGGGTGTTAGGAAACAAACAAAAGCAGCTTCGTCGATTTGGACGTTGCCACAACTCACTTCACGGTAAGTTACGAAGTTGCTTTTGCGTCAATGTTTGCGCACAATATTTTTTCATAAATAAAGCCCCATGCTTCATAATCTCAGGATGTGGCTAGTCTCACGCTACCATTGGGAATGTGTCCTCTTAATTAAAATTATTATGTGCAGAAAAAACCTCCATGCGGACATTTTAGGGCGTTTTCATTTACTGTCACAATGATTCCGCCCCTCTACCGAAGTAGTATCAAAGTTACATCTGACAGCATGTACTTTGGTTTAAATTCGACTCAAGTTAGACACGTAATTAAAACGTGGAATGACTACTGACATGTCAAAGCAGTTTGAAGTTAAATTTCATAGTGCTATGTTAAATATTTTCTGAGTAAATTAGCAAAATCCAAAAACCGTTCCATTTTATAGCGACTCCGAAAAAATGCTTTCGTATGTGCTCCACGGGCAGACAATCGAACGGATTTTACAGTGACGAATCAGTTCTACAGCAAAGAGCGACAGCTACAGTAGATACAGTCAGTGACAGGCTATACCAGAACTGATAATGGAAATTAAAATGAAATAAAACTGTGATATTTATCACAGTATTTAGCCATTCTAGGAATTAGGATAAAGATACATCTGAACAACAACAAATTAGTTATGAAATAAAATTCGAGGTGAGGATTTTGCTGAATTTTCTTCAGCTTCAAACTGCTTTACGAAGCATGAATAAAATTAAAAATAAAAATATTTCACAATAAGCCTTTTGCGGTCCCATGTAATGATTATCCTTTGTTTAGCATGATGGTGATCATTGCTGCATAGTCTACTAATGCATTTCTCCCAAAGCCCTATCTGTCAGAGCAAACGAACATTATTCACATACACATAATTTACACTGACGAGTAAATAATTCTCCACGATACATTTCACACAGTAGGCTACAGTACATTGGGTGCTCGTGTTCAAGGCGCCTGTTTCACTCAATCGTTATTGCATTTCGTGTTGAATTGGAATATAGCTATATAAATGCAGCTATATTGCGAATATTTAATATGATAAAAAATCAAACGTCGACATATTCATTTTAGCAATATGAAAGATTAGATGGTAAAGTGATGTAAAAATGATTACGATACCTAGCACTTCCATACATCTCCTGTAGTTGGTGTGAAGGTATAATTACGTCATTCTCGGTAGAAACAAAGCCGCTTTCGTCCTTTTCAGCACCACAGTCAACTCAGACAGCGGACAGCTCCCGTTTTCCAAACTCGCGGACACCGGAGTCGGCAGAAAAAATCAATGGGGAAAAAATAAAGTGGGCATGAAGAGTTCTAGAGGCGACGCCAATGAAACGGACTGCATACTAAAATCGTGGAATGTTATTTACAGAGAATGTACATGCACCTTGCAGCAATGTAATAAGGTGCACGTTAACTTTGCCTTCCCGTTTTTTTCAGTTTGAAGACTACTAGTTTTCAGCCGTAAGACGGGCGTTGGGAAATGGGACAGTGCATAAGGTATGTTGTTATGCTTGTATTTTCCTCCATTGTGGTATTTGAGTTGCATAAGCGCATATAAAGCCTTTGGGTAGGAAACTACTACTGTTTTTAAATTGGCACCACAAAATGTGAATTTGATTTGTGTAGAAAAGTATTTCTGGTAGTAGGCTACATATAATTTGCGTTTTACAATTTACATTATTATAAACGCAACGTGAGAAAGCTGAAAATGTGTGTGTGTGTGTTTGTGGGGGGGGGGGGGGGGGGGGGATGTAGAAAATAAGTCATTTTCTACATTCCCCTCAGAAAATGACATATTTAAAATGTGCTGTAGGTGTCTTCATTTTGAACCTGATACGCGTGCTCGTTACCTAACGTTTGGTATGTTTAACAGCGCAAGCACAAACTAAAACACGTTTCCATCAGAGATAGTTAGAGATATGAAGTCTAGCCTTCTGATTTCAAGTAGCAATATGTAAAAAAATACTTTTCAATCATTTTGTTTTTTTCTTACTCTTTGGGGTGAGCAATGGTACTAGAGTTTGAGTAACAGTAGTAGAAATAGTACGGGGGTACATGGCTGTTGTCGTTTGAGAATGGTAGCAGCATATCCTGAGCAACCATGCACTAATCCAACCTCTTTTTTCTGCAGGGTGGCTGCTTTCTGTTTATAAAAAAAGAATCAGAGTTAAGACCAGCAATGGATCCTATGCCTGAATACTCCCTCTTTCTTGTGAGGATTTTGGAAGAACTGGACACAAAGTACAGTAGTGTTTCCTACCAAGACCTGTGCAGGTCTCTGTGTGCAAGATTTGATTTGGTCCACCTCGCCAAACTACGGAGTCTGCTCTTCTACACTGCCTGCCTGGACCCCAGCTTTCCTGCCACCTTGTTCAAAGACAAGATGAGGTGTTCTATGGAGGACCAGCAGTCAAAAAAACTTATGGTGGCTGCGGATATAGTGACCATGTTCAATCTAATCCAGATGAATGGGGGGATAGCCAAAGAAAAGCTCCCAATGGGATACAGACCAAAATTTCATAAGAATCAATCTTTTGAGTCCTGTCGATCTGACACTGACGTGTATAAGTATCCCGACTGTGATAGGCCCTATGATTTCTTGGACACAAGAGGCCATCCCACATCACATGCTGCTCCCTGCCCTAAATCTGACTGCAACAGCTGTCAGCAGTTCATTCCAACCTCTGACCCTAATTTCCTCCTGGGAATCAACAAGGAGATCAAATGCAGGGCAGCCTCACTTGACAAGCTCCAGCATCTCCCGCAGTACTCCAGTGGCAGCCCTACTCCCTGCGAAATGCAGAGCACCTACTTTCCCATGGATATAGACAGCGAGTCGACCACGGATCAGGACTCTTTGCATATAAATTCCGGGATAAAAGAGACGTTCATCTCTAATTCTGAACCGTTTACTGTGCACTCCTGTGTGCAGAAGAGAAATATTTTCAAAGAGGATTTTCACAACCTGGTAGCTTTTGCTCCCCATGTGATCACCACAGACTCCAAACCCAGTGTTAAAGTGAGCGGAGGATACTCCCGTAAGGAGACACACAAGCCCGCAACCTTCTTCAACCACAGTTTTGAGCTGCCATACAGCAACCCATACTTTGAGCCAATCAACTCGCCCATTCAGGAAAAAAGACGGGCAAAGCACGAAAGCCTGGATGACCTGCAAGCATCCACGTATTTTGGCCCGACGACAGTAACGGAGTGTGTGAACACCAAAAGAACTTCAGGTAGGCAGGGCAGGCAGTCAGCCTGGCCCGTCAAAAGCTTGAGCTTAAACACTGAAGAGGGGCCTGAGTTTGAGAGGTCCTTCCTAAATGGAAAGCAGACCAAAGACAATCACCGTCACAATGTCAGCAACATGGACAGTGAGCCACATTATCAGTGTGCCAAAGAGAAGCCATCTATCTCCTCTCCAGCGTTTGCCATTAAAACAAATGTGCCCAAAACAAAAGATACAGGCTCTATGGTAGGTGGACCAGTCATGGATAAGCGAGAAGGCATCAAGAGGTTCAAAGAAAAAAGTGTTAACTGCTCGTCTTTCCATGTTGGAAGCATAGACACCTCATTCAGTGTGGGGACGCAAACTGACAAATCTGATCCCAAAAAGGTAAAAGATTATAACGGTCACAGTAAATATGGTGAGAGGCACAACTTTAAGCATTCAGATGAGGACTCTGAGATTGTCAGTGATGACATTAGCGATATCTTTCGCTTCTTGGATGACATGAGCGTGTGCGATTCCACTGTCATTCAGTCCTCCTGCTACAACAGCAATGGGTCTCTCTCTCATGTGACAAAGTCTGATGGAGACAGCTCACCAGAGCACAACACAATCAAACTGGGCAAATCCAGCAACCGACTGGATAGACTGTTTCACTCCTTAGAGAACACAGACGATGAACTCAAGAGCAGCATGTGTAAGCTAGTCCTCCGGATTGGGGAGATTGAAAAGAAGCTCGAGTCCCTCTCTGGGGTGCGTGTTGAAATCTCCCAGGTCCTCTCCAAGCTGAACAAGCTTGATGAGAAGATCCAGGAACCAGAGGCCAATGGCAGACAGAGTGAGGCGGTGGAGGCGGAGGAGGCTCGGTCGGACAGCAGCATCTCACCCCGCGTCTTCCAGTGCCACACCACTGGGCACCCTGCCAAAGTGGATAACAGCCCGGAGTGGTGCTGCTCGGACGCCAGCGGAAGCAACAGCGAGAGCCTGCGGGTCAAAGCCCTGAAAAAGAGTTTATTCACCAGACGGTCGTCTCGATCCCTGACTGAAGAGAACAGCGCTACGGAGTCGAAAATCGCCAGCATTTCCAACTCTCCCAGGGACTGGAGGGCTGTCACTTATTCCAAACACCCTGGGGAAGAAGGGAAGGAAAAAGAACATGACAGCAAGGATAGACACAGGAAATCCAAGGAGGTAATGACACAGGCATGCTGGCTGTTACTGCATATTGCTTTCTCAATTGGTCCTGTGTGGAGGTCCATTAAACTGTAACTCAAATGGATTGTCTTAGTAGGACATTTATTATGTCACAAAACTCCGCATTTCTCCATTCCCCAGTGAAATAATTAGAACTCCAGACATCAGTTTGTGTTCTGGCTGATGCTGTTATATTGCTAATTTATGCCAAGTCAGGTTTATTAATCAAATGCTGTCTTGTGCTACTGTACACAGGCTCAGACAGATACAACAACCACACAATAATGACATGTTATTATCTTGTGTGTAGTCTTTCATGAGATGCTGCATACGTGATCTGGGCAGACAGATCCTGCAAAGATGACTAATTATCTTATCCAGTCCCTTGCTAATTGCCATTGGATGCACAGTTGGAGCCTTGCAGGAAGGCGACTGCCTGAGAAACAGAATCTGAAGCTATTTCTGCTGATGTACATGTCGGCAGAGGAAATCAGTTCAAACTAAATCCACGCCCCAGTTCAGAATATTGAAACTAACTTGCAGAGATAACTCACCTTACTGGAAAATTCAAGAGTTCTGTAACTCCATATTGAGGAATATTATACTCATCAAGTGACAAATACGTGGGGTTACAAAAACATAAATCCTTTAAGCTGTGTTTAATGGTGCCAGGACGTATTCACTAAATCAGTAGAATGTCCCCTGTTCCCCTTTAAACCAAACAGTGTTATAATCCCATTTCCTGAGTATGAGTTCAGGTCTTTCAACATGTTGCACCCTGGGATGGAAACATATTGAAATGTCAGTTTCTTCTGTCAACGGTTGTGTTGTCAGTTCATTTTATATGGACCTTTTCCAAAGATTTCAAAAGGAGCCATTGCTAATTGAAATGGCCTTTCACCTGAGCTGTGACAATGCAGCCTTCATCATACCTCTGACTCCCTCACCTCTTGCCCTGTATCAGAGGCATCTCACTTGCTTGGTCCTTGTCTGTTCCTCCTGGTAGGCAGAACAGAGCTGTGTGAGCTCAGGTCAAGAACAAGGCCTTTATCCATCGAACTGGATATCAGTCCAGCTTCCACAGAAAAGCCCTACCTTACTATCATGACATCCACATTGGCCATTGTCAATAAGATCAATTTGCACAAGTAAATGAAATATCATCTTAGGTAACAGTTCTCCTAGCCTCTAGGCCCTTCTCTGTCACTCAACTTGTTATCTCCTTTCCTTGCTGGCATTCTGCCCAAGTGGATGTCAGCTCCTCCTGCTGCTCCCCAGTTGTACCCAAAGTTATTCTGAGACCTAATATTCACCCGGCTGTTCATACCACACCTTTCAGTACTATTTGAAAAGTGTAAGGCTTCTCAAGCCTTTAATTGCAATTTTATGCTCCTGTGGGGCAGGAGTTAAATCTAAACTTGAGATGAGAAATGAGAAATCAAAAAAAAAAAAAAAAAAACAATATAGAGCGGGCTATTTCACCAGACTGGCTTTTATTAATATTGGTCTGAACAGAATAATGAGTTTTAATCTTGTGGCTGAGTGGACATTCTGTTGTAATTCATTGGTGTTCCCACATTTTCTCTCTTACAGTACCCATAGCTGATGTGAATATTATTGCAGGTGTTTTTTTAATTCTGCTGGCTACAATCCCCACACACCACCATTCCAATTGTTCAGGAGTCCTCCCTTTCTGAACACAGCCAGGGTTCGAATTACGGGCAGAATTAGGGGGCTCTGACCCCCATAATTAGGACTTGAACCCCCTCCAAAAGAGGTAAAGACAACAGGTCGGGGATGTGGAAACATTTACCTTCTTACCTATAATCGTAAATAATACAATATATTTCCCATCAGTGGCGTCACTAGGGTTGGTCCCCAGTATAGCATAATGGATTTGAACTTTTTGTTCTTGTAGTATGTATTAGAGTGAGAGTGAGCTAATACAGGCTAGAGCCTAAGCAAAGGAGATGATTATGGCCCAGATAATAGTGTTTCACTTACACATTAACATTAATAACTTTCATTTATTAATATGTTGAGCTTTGATATCATATCTTCATTGGAATGTTGAGAAATAGTTTGCACAATGAATTATTCAAAGGCCATTTTTTCTTAATTGAATCATTGTCAAGAATGGAAGAACTCCATAAATTAAACAAATAAATAACATGATAAATGTGGAAAACAAATATGTGTGACCATGGTTTAATTACTGGAGTGTTGATAGTTTGGTATGATTTACAGCATTATGTATCAACATTTAAACAGCAACAGTCATACCCTCTAGCAAGAATATGTTGAATGTGTTAAATGGATTCATTTTGTTTAAAATACGTGGACAATAGCATTGAATAGCGAGAAGTAAGTACAGTATGAGAGATCAGTGATGCGGCAGGCCTCTGAATTGCTGACTAATCCAGCTGTCTGGGAGTCCTCACAGGACCTGCTCCTTTGGACCCGGTTGTCAGAGGTGCTTCACAGGCCCTGCCCCCCGGGAGCGACCAGCCACTGACTGAAAGCGAGGCAGGCTGTGATGCTGTGGCCTTGCAGGCTGAGCAATGACACCCGAAAGGTGTCACCTCACCTGTCAGGTTCTCTCTTGTCTGTAAACACTCCCATGTTGCAGAACAAGCTGCCTGTCTCACGCAATTGTGACTTCGCAGATGTTGACCACATCAAGAAACTAATAGGTGATAAACGGGCATCCCTTTTAGGGAGCTGGTGAGGGTGAGAATAGACTGGCGAGCCAAAGAATCACACATAAACCAAAATCAT
This sequence comes from Anguilla rostrata, assembly GCF_018555375.3. Lineage (NCBI taxonomy): Eukaryota > Metazoa > Chordata > Actinopteri > Anguilliformes > Anguillidae > Anguilla > Anguilla rostrata. Next base: position 46,483,869 of record NC_057937.1, on the reverse strand, counting down.
CACATGTTAAAATGACCAGCAAGTTATTCAATAAGCCATGTTTATCAGATGGCTGTGCTTCTGATTAATATATCAGTTCATTTGTCTCCAAATATTGAAGTTGGAGTCCATGGTGGAATGTGTTTTGAAAGGATAATTTATTGTTAGATATTTAAATGAGTCCAAAAATATACCCCCATCCTTCACCCCTAAAGCATCAAACGTAGTTCATTTAATCACATTTTCAGTTTATGAGGGAATGAAAAATGAATGTTGGAGAATACAATTCTGTCCAGTTCTGTTATTCTCTCAAAGAAAAAAGTACTTTTTTTTTGCCAACAGATCAACAGAATGTGCTGCAGTCTGTTTTTTTTTAAGCTACAGATCTTCCGCACAAACTCAGATAATTATGCAAGTCAGCGGATTTGCAAAATGAAGTCCAAAAAATGGTTGTAGCTGGCAGACGCATTCACCATCAATGAAGCATAACAGGGGAAAATGGAAAAATAATGCTTCAGAAATGTTCTATTTGTTATGCATTGCCTGTTTATCTGGTGAATATGGACCTGCTCCAGGAGAGAGGGAGAGAGGGAACACTGTCCCCTGAGCTGGTAATGGCTGAGGGTTCGGTTCAGACCTGGTGTAAGCCGGAGGTACAAATGGGATTTCAGTGAGCCCCGGAAATGCCAGACAGTTTGTGGATCAGCTGTGCAATCTCTGGAGCCAACACCAGCCTTTTACAAGCTCTAGATACCAGCTGGGAGCCATTGAACTCAGGGCCCAGGAGCCCTCATTATTGTACGAACGGAAGGATGACTTTGAAGAAGTCGGCTCTGTAAAAGATTAGTGAAGATTAATTTCTCGAAAAGTTATTGTATCTCATCGGGACCTTCCTGGTTAGATAAAGAATAAATAAATAAATAAATAAATAAATAAATAAATAAATAAATAAATAAAATCTGCTTTGGGTGGTAAGGAGCTTTTGAGACTGTCAGATGGTATTTATCAGGCAGTTTGATGGTGCTGGCAATGACATCCGAATGTTGAGAAATAATGTATCCTGTCCTGTAAAAATTAATCTGTAATCATTAAGTGGGTATAGCAGCATTCTCTGTCAGCCCTTAATTTTCACACACGGTGACGGTGTTTCAGAGAATAATTAATCATTGTCTCACAGACGTTAGCACACAAAGCTTAGTAAGGGCTTTTCAATCCTTCAGCCTTGCAGTTATTTCTTAAGTCTGACTAATGTGCTTGAGACCTCATTTTTATTTTGCTCACAAAATGTTCAGTTATCTCTGCAATTATAACATATTATGCTCTGCATGCTTCTAAAAAAACAGCACTGTTTTAATTAGCTGTTGTGAAGGACAACCACAAAGCAACTAAATGGCCACTTGGTCTCATTATTTGCCAGTGGACATATTTACAGTGTCAGGTCTCCAGGTTTTCTGTACAAATACAAATCAGCTGAGGTGCAGCATTTGATGAGAATGCACAACGGTCCTCTAACAGTTTTGCAAGACTGCAAGAACACAAGAACAATCCCATTTACCACTATAACTACTGGAGCAGAGCTTTGTGTGTGTGTGTGTGTGTGTGGCATGCATGCACAAGTTTGCCCAGTAACCAGTTCTCTTTTTACCTGTGTTTGAGATGAGCTCTTTTCACCCACAGACAGACCGGCAGTATGAAATCCCTCAGGCCCACCGTCCTTCAAAGCCCCCAAAGGACTCCTACCTGATTGAGCAGGTGTTCAGCCCGCACCCGTTCTCCCCGGCCGTCAAGGCCCACATGAAGGGCAGCCCGCTCTACACAGACATGAGGCTGACGGAACTGTCCGAGGGCAAACGGGGCCAGCCCTCCTGGACCATCGAGGAGTACAAGCGTAACTCAGGGGACAAGAGCAAGCTCGCCGCACTGGACCTGCAGGTGAGCGCGCGGCGTCCGCCCTCCCACCTCAGCAGGTTCGGCCGCTGTTTGGGATTTTGAATCACCTTGACTGGCTTTGCGCCTACCATGAAGAACAGTGTTTCGCTCTCATGGGAGTTGATCGACCGCGCATTGACAATTATCATTATGCGGTTTCGATGCTCGGGGGTGGGAAAGCGAAACACTGCAGCACTTATGACCTGGGTCAGCTCATTATAATATCTGAAACAGTCCTGATCAAATTTTATCTGTACATCCAAGGTCAGATGCTTATGAGGTTGAGGATGGCATTTGACTAACAAATAAGGCAAGATTTTTATGACGACAAGTGTACTATTTTGGTTCTCTTAATGTCAATGGCGTCTACCAAAGGAAACTCATTCGCTTTCTGGGTACAGGGTGAGTGATTATTTCTCTCATTTTGTTCGTGTGGACCAGGTATTGTTGTGGATAAGACAACAGAAACCATCTCTCATGTGTTGTGGTGAGGGGACTTGCTCAATATTTAATAAGATGTGGATGCTATCAACTTCACAGAAGTTTTGTTGCTTTAAATGAAAAATAGTTGGGTCCATGGTCACGTGTGCCCAGGGTCCAGTCACATGTCCAGAAACAATCATGAATCTAACCCATCATTTTAATAAAACTCCAATTCTGAAAACTGTTCTTGAGGTGTGTTTGATTACATGGCTTCCAATATCCAGGAAAGTGCAGCATTATGTAATGTCATGCTTTGGTGGACTTCCTATTTAATTCCCATTTAATATCTGTGGTTGTTTATAATGCAATCCTCAGCGTGTAATTAACCTGCAAAGCAGTAATACCTTTTCTTGAAGCCAGGCAACAGGAATCTTTAAACTGCATGGTTAAGACAATTAGTATGAAATTATTGATAAAGTGTGATACTGTTTGCTCTTCCACTTCCTTACTTCCTTGTTAAGGGCTGAGGAAGTGACAGGAGTCGAACTCAGCTTTCCAGGAACAGCCGTGGTCCGCTTCAGGTTTCTAATTTACTTATGAGCAATTCTGGCAGTTCTTGGTAAAAGGCAACAGAATTTACCTTCTGCTTCAAACGAAAAACTCAAAACTATTACAATCATCCAAGAGGATGAGAAAGATTTGTCTTAATTCCACTAGTGTGTATGTGAGCATCACTGCCAAACCAGCGTCATTAATTCCAGTAAAACTGGAACCCACCATTGCTCCTAGGGTACACTGAGTGAGCGAAGCCAGACAATATATTGAAATGGCCAGATTATTTAAACGGTGCTTGAAGATTATAGAGTCTGGCCTTTGGCTGTAATCATGTCAACTACTTTGCCTTCAGAAATAGGTAACAGGCTTAATACATTCTCCTTTACAGTTCTTTGCAATTTCATTTCCCTGCACATTTTCAGGTCATGAGGAAGGGTTGTGGATAACCAATTTGTTTTAATAATAAAAAAGACACTGCAAACACTGAAGATAGCTTTCCTTGCAGCCAGATGTACACAAACTACCAAGCAACTAATTTCCCAGCAATTCTGGCCATACCTACTTTTTGTACTGAATGTCCTGCAGTTGGCTGCTGTGAGTAATCTACAGATTGTTGATTGTCGTCAATACGTATTGACCGATAGGGATAATTAATAATAGTGGTTCTGCAGTCAGAGAGAAATAAGAAGGACAAGAATAAGATGAAGAAAGAGAAGAAAAAGATATGGAAGAAATATGATTATGTGAAAGAACCTCTAGCTTTCAGCGTCCTTATCCTTATCAAAACTCTCTAAACAAAAAAAATCCTTATCCTTATCAAAACGAATAAATTGATTCTTTGAGCATTTTACAGACTATATGAAAGCATATTACACGGTAAAATAAGAACGTGACATCTGAGTGGTCGCTATAGTTCGCCTTAGTTTACCTCCATTCGGTAAAACTAAGCTCAGTAAATTATGTTTCTTTCTCTGTCAGTGTTTATAATTGATTATAAATTCAATTTCTCAATAAGGAAATTGCTGTCCACACTGCCAGGCATTGTCAAGTTTTCCTTTCAAACCAACATTGTTGCCACGCTAATCTCACAGAAGTGTCCTGAGAGATGATGGGTTTTGAATTGCTAGCCGAGGGGTCAGTCTCATTTTCCCCACAGTACGCCACGCTTCGCTACATAGCCGGTTTCATTCTGGAGAAATTCCGCTCCTTTTCCCTCCTTTTCACGGCTCTCCCATTTTCCTCCAGACACAGGAGTCATTGAACCCCAACAACCTGGAGTACTGGATGGAGGACATCTACACGCCGGGCTACGATTCGCTGCTGAAGCGCAAGGAGGCGGAGTTCAGGAGGGCCAAGGCATGCAAGATCGGGGCACTCATTGCAGCAGCTGCCTGTACAGTGATCCTTGTTATCGTTGTCCCCATTTGCACTATGAAGTCATGAAGTGTTACGGTGTTCCCGTTCTACCTAAGGTTGTAAGGTGCCACAGATGGATATCTCAAAATTATTGTGGTACATAGGAATAAATTTATTATGTTCATTCTGGGTTGGGAGAAGCTGTGATGTTGTTTTGTATATATAGGGCTTAATTTGCTTTATTATGCATTGATTATTTTGTTTTGATTAACAAATTAAATGTGACAATGCGGGGTTGTGTATATATTTATCTTCTGAATTATTTAATGTATTTTATTATATTATTATTAGGAATTATAAGAAATATTTTCTGTTTTCTATAAATTTACCACAAGTTGATTGTTAACAGAATAGAAAGATCAAAAGGGTTTATTTTTTGTTATTTTATAAAAGAAGTTTATGGCCTTTTAAAATTTTAGTATGATAATATACATTTATGAATTTGAGTTATTTTTTAATACATTTGCAGATAGAATGTGAGGGTGAAACGGACCAGGATGTTCCCCTGTGAATCATAATATTTTCAATGGGTTTGTGCAATGTATTTTCCTAATAGGTAACATAACACTGTAGTCTTAAAAATAGCATAACATAGTTCAAAACAACAGTGTATAAAAAGGTAAAAATAAAATCCATCCACACACATGCAGCAATATTGAATGTATGAAAAGCAGAAATGCTGAATTATGAAAGACAAAAAAGCATTAAATAGTATTTTCATAGTGTTGATTAATGCTGCTGTCCTTTGATTCGTGACGCATAATTATTAGGCCAAATAGGCAAAGAAGTTTAAAGTGCATTTCTGTTTTGTCAAAGAAAGGTTTCATCTTGTAAGGGTAAATCCTGTCCATTTATAAATACTTGAATTTCTTCTTTATCATCAACTAGTACCACTCACTGGGGAGGGAATGTTGTTTGGCTCTGTCAACAGTATTGACTGCTCCAACCAACACTGAGGAAAACAAACAAGACCACTCTGCTGACCATAATGTAATGTACCTCTAGTCTCCCGAGGGGCCTTGAAGGCACTGAATGCAAACTGCCTGCATCCATGAACATTCTGGCCACATCAACCTTCATTTTTTACAAACAGCAAGGAGCACACGACTGGAACAGCTGTCCTTGGATGGCAACACCGATAAAAATGAGCAGACAAGCGTTTGAATTCGAAACATGCTTACTTGACGATCGGGGACAGTTGGTCCGGTAGCCTTGTTTTTTTGAACTGTGAGCCGTGGCACACTGTAGAACTTTGTAAATAATTCAGGATGCAATCTCATGATGTAAACCCTGGTGTAACTGGAATAGATTAATAAAAGCGCGCTGTTCTGATGGCTCTCTGTGTGATGTCTAGTCGCTGCATGGGCAAAGGCTCCAGCTGCTCGTGCTTTCTCCCGTGTGACTCTCAAAATAGGCTGCCTCTGAATCTTACTGGAGGCTCGTTTTCATGATATTTCTTAAGGCTTTATTCATAATTCATAATTATTATCTTTTGATGTATTTTCTGTAATGCACTACATTTGTTTAGGCTGTGTGAGATGCATAGGCTTCCTATGCACTATTTCGTGTTGATGAAGAAAAATTGCACATTATGCAAAGCAACCAATATAGTTCCCCGCCAATCAGACAGGAACACATTTTGTTGTAGATATGTCAGTGCTGCAGCAGCCTTCTAAATTCTGAATTGAATTCATTCACTCCCCAGAGCTCCACTAATGAAAGCTGCTTCAAGTACACTGTTAAGTGGGGCAACTCATTTTGGCAAGCAACGAGAAATGGCAAAGTGTAAGGGGGAAGAGCGACTTGCTGGAGAAAAGAGGGCACTCTAAAGTTCTGGGGATCTGCTGAATGCCTCCAAAAGCAGCACAGCCTTTTTTTTCAGCTGGAGCATTGATGCAGTCCTGAAATGTTGAGGTTATTGAGGTTTTTCAAGCTCTAGCAAAATCCTAGCGTTTTTGACCGTCAGATCGGCAAAACACTATTTCCCTCAAAGAAAGCAAAAATAACAGAATACATCATCTACAGAAATGTATTTCAGCGTTTGGATCTGGTTATTCCAGGCCAGCCTTTTCAAGCATTAACAACAATAACAGCGAAATAAATAAATAAAAAATACTGCAAAGATATCCAGGAGATGTTTTACCGCCAGGAAAGAGCAGCTGGAGAATGCACACATGAACATTCCTGCAATCTGGAGTCTTGCTTCTCAGAGTGATTTTGGGGAGGAAGTAGCTGAATAATTAACTGACATGTATATAATAAAAAAGAACTGTTTTAATGGCTGCCGTAACCAATCCATAGCACCAATGCCTTACATAGGCAAAAGGTACAATGCCCAGAGTGTTTATTCAAATGTTTATTATAATATGATATTGATATTATAATTGCAGTGTAATGAAGTGGTCTTTGAAATACAATAGGTTTGCATTGCTTTAGGGCACAAATATAGAAAAACAATCTTCACCGCCTAATGACAGAAAGACATTTCAATGATGCTCCTCAAAAAGTCTTGTCATATAAAGACAGTGTTCCCGAGAGAATTTGTTGTTTAAACTGCATTCCTGCATTGTTTGTCATTTGAAACTGAAGTCAAAAAAGGTAAACATAAATAGATAGCAAGGAGCATGCACTGTATTTGTGAAGGCAAAGTCAACATGCTAATGCTTCATTCTTTTGAAAGGTTGTTGAAACTTCAAGTTACTTCAATTATTCAATAGGGCCAGTCAGCATTACTCTCTTTCCTATCATATAAGGTAATGATTTTAGCATATATCAACAGGTTACATGTAGATCTTGTGTAACAGCAGAGCTAAAAGCCTGCTGATATAAAATTGTGTTTTTTTTTTTAAATAGGAAAATAAAGGAAAACATAATCTACACTACATTACGTGCACAGTACCATCATTTGGCGGCTAACACTAATGATAACTACCTAAGCTAGTCCTGTTAAATGCATAATTGATTACCAAAGTGATTTATTCACAGCAGAATATAATATACTAAAGCAATAAAGTTTTTTCTTACAGTTAATTACTGCTTTTTCAATTAAGGTTACCAGGGGCAAAAATCTGCCCTTCTAATTTGTAGTTATACTATAACCATTTAAAGGTTACTTTGTCCTTTTCAAACACAATCTAGATTATTCAGATTGAGATAAGGGGAAATGCATTGCACTTAAAAGGAATTGACAAAGCAAGGCCAAGCAGAGGAGGAGAGAATATTCCATGAGGCAAAAGTTTTATAGAGAGGGCAGGGACCATGACACCACACTCAAGGTGAAAAACCAATATTGTTCCCCGTAGCAGAGCTTTAAATATATTGATTAATGCAGTTTCAGACTCTACCAGCAGAGATCCCTATCATGTAGGACTCTTCTGGTCAGTGCCTTAGATGTTTTAATGCCATTTAATGTCCTAAGATTATTGCTCTATATCCACTGGCTGAACCAAATTGATGTTTTTAAAAATATAAATCCATAGTATTTTCCTACTATGTGATATTTGTTTGGTAGCCCAGTCTACAGACAACTATACATAATCTAGGGCCTGATTCACTGACCTTTAGGACATGACAAAACCTTTTAGCACACAGAAAACTAATGACACAACCAGGAGATTGGTGCAAAACAAACACCATGACCAATCATTGATCAAGCTATTAGTTTTGCACATGCTAAGCGGTTTTGCACATGCGGAAAGTCTGAGGGTAAATCAGGCCTCTAGTGTGATATTATTTATTAATTTATTTATTTTTTTGGGGGGGGGGGGGGGTGTATTAAAATGTGGCCTTAAGAGAGATGGTAATTGAAGTACAAAAACTAGACGTCCTGCTCATTGCAGTATATACACATGAAAGCATTAAAGTGTCATTGATGGACTGCATTATGCAAAGATTTTGTTACTGTGGCTTTTGATGCAGTCAATGCACTTTTCTGACAGATCAGTCAAGGATAAGCCCAAACCCTGGGGTATTTACTGCAGAGTTAAACATACGAGCCCTCATTCTGTCAATCACAAATGACCTCTCAGAATTTTCTCCGGGAACCCTGTCGGGATTCTGTTAGAACGGCTGACCTCAGATGCCGCTTCCCTCACCAGCCAGGTCAACAACACCTGGCCGTCCTACTAATTCCTCAGGCATTTGCATGATGCTATTTCCAGTTTCATTTTCAAGTGCCTCTATCCTTTATCACCGTATCAAGCACAGAAATGTGCATAAATCCTAATCAATGGTGTGCTGCCATTTACAACCCTAAGAAACAAGAGGGGAATCGGAGGCACCCCCAAGGCTAATTCATGCATTTTAAATGTGAACCTTTCGCAGTGGGTTTTATGGAGCCATAAAGTACAATCTGGATTGCAAGGTAAATGACAATTAAGGCAATGTATGACTAGTTTGTTGTCAGCACGTGACCTTTCATGCATCATAGGCTGCCCTTTTAACTATGAAGGAGACATCCAGACATCCTTCCCCAGCCTATTGCTAGGACACGAAAGAAAAAAGACACATATTGCTGTCTTTTTCTTCAGCCAAATAAAAGGAAAATTGGTTGAAAATATTGTACAAATGCAATTTGTCCCATTTCTGACAGGAAAAAAACTTCTGACTCATCCAGCCCAAAATTGTATGCACAACTGGAGGAGTGTATTTTCTGAAGACAACGCAATGTGATTGCTCCATGTCAGCAGACACAGTTCCTAGCCAGTTGCCGGGTAATTTCACAAAACAAGTTCCAAATGGAGTTTCAGATGACCATAGTGAGTTTCATAGTGATTGGCCCCACAGCCGTATAAGCTTATAGGCCATGAGGTAGGCCACACCCACTTGCACTGATTTCCACTAAACTTGATATCTGCCCCATGATCATGTATACCTACTTGTTTCATTGGTTTCATTTAATTAGAGCTGTGCAGCAAATTTGATCCAGGTTGGTCCATACATAAAGGAGCTATAGTAGATCCATTTTTAGAGCCCATTGAAAAGATTGTGTGTACCGAGTTTAGTCAAAATTGGACATAGGGTATGGGAGCTATTGCCTTTAAAAGGTGTAAAATAGGGATCTTTAATTGTAGAACCACCTATTGGCCAACTGGGGTAAATTGTTTTGAATTTGTAATGTGCCTTATTGGTTGATTTCAAAATTCCCTTCAGTTGTAATACAGGGAGTCCACCCTTAACATGTACCTCATGTTTCAAGATGATAGTACAAACAGAGTTATGACCAATATTGTCATAGGCCACATCCCTTTTAAAGTTCATTGGTCAATGAGTAGCCATGTTGTCCATGCAGGTGAGCTGGTTTATATATCATACTGTATGTGTATTTTGGTCCTTGGTATTTGGGGCATATTAGTCAGAAACAAAAGAGCTATATTAGATCCATTTGTAGCTCCTTTAGAAGACAGTCTGTACTAGGTTCAGTGGAAATCAGACACAGGGTGGGGGAATTATTGCCTTATGAAGGTATACAATGTCATTTACCATCTCACAGAAATTGCAATCTGAACTTTCTGCCATTCATTCTCTAAGGGAATCTTTCTATGAATAACAATAAATATTTTGGCAACTATTCAGAATTTTGGAAAGTTGTATACAAGCACAACAATTGGGATCATACTGAACATCTGAAAGTTGATTTGCTTGAAAGTTGTCCCTGGAGATAGAGGATAAATTTAGGGGGTAAAAAATACGATATATGATAAGTTGCCTGTCAGATCACAGTGTGTGGCTCTGGTAACTCTAATAACAAGCAGGAAAGTTTTACAATGGAGTTTTACAAGACTGTCATGAGTGCCTATTCTACAAGCACAAATATAAAAATCATATCTGCAGTTGGTACAAAATCTCTCTCAAAAATCATGACAGCACATTGTACTCCTTGCATTTTTTTTTCAACAGCATAGTAATTAACTGCACAACATAATAAATTCAAATAACTGTTATTCAGACTATGTCATTGAGAACAGTGCATTTTGGTTGGCCATGTTAAAAAAACATCTCAGGGACCTCATTGTTGTTAAAACAAAGGAATGCCAATGTGTAATGAATATTCATGAATGACTATTAATAACTCAGACCAAAATAATCTAATTAGCAGCCTGAGACATCTCTCACACATACAGCCACACACACAAATCAGTTATGGCACTTTAATTAACAGGAACATTTAAAAACTAATTTGACACCTCTGACCTAACAATTACAAGATGAAAAGCATAGTTCACAATCACACTCATAGATATTTCTCATCTCTGCTTTTCATACTGCAAATTGAAAAAGGAAAAAAAAAACTTCAGCATATTCTTTTAAGAGGCATAAAAGCTATGCTATTCTGTGACTTATTTTTTCTGCTTTGTAGAACACAATATTTCCAGTAAAGAAGCAGTAATAATTTCTATATTATTGACATTTAGAGTCAGGTGGCCTAGTGCAATCAAAGATGATTAATTTCTGAGCCATTTAAATATCCCTGCACATGTATAAACTGTAAAATGGCACATCACCACATCACCATAAAAGGCTAATGAATTGGGCTGTGGCTTTGTGGAGGACTCATTTTTGATGGGTTTGCTGGCCATTTTTTAAAAATAGATTCAAGCTAGCAGAAAAAGAGGCGATTCAATGAAGCCAGGAAAGCAATTATCCACAGACAGTGAGAAAAGCAGAGAGCGAAGCAGTCAGAGCTCTGTAAGATGTGTGTTAACATAAATCACCAGATGGAAGAATGCGAGCCGTGAATGCACAGCGTGTGCCACGCGTGTGTGGCACGAGGTGTTGGGGGGGATGGGGAGGGGGGAGAGGGGGAGGTAGGAGAGGGAGGGAGGCAGGTGCTCATGTGTCATTACCATAGAACCTAGATGAAGCAATCCTTTTTCATTTAATTGTTGAAGCGCCCGACAGCCTTCTCAAAATGTCAGTGCCATTGTCAAATGTTTTGAAAGACAGGCACTCTTAAGATTGAAGGATTGCTGAAATGTTTCATGACAATTCTCCCTACTCTGTATCCTTTTAAGTGACTAAATCTGTCATTCTTTGTTCATATTACTCCTCAGACCAGCAAGGTGTGAATTGAAGTCTTCATAAGACTGCATAATGTTTTAAAGAATGCTCTCAGAAAATAAAATTTTTTTGTCACTCCTTTATACGTCTAGTTCACTGCTCATTGTCTTTTATACAATATGATTATATGTCTATTATCTTCGTTTCAAGAACACACTGTTACATGAAAGCTGTTTATGAATAATTGTGCTCATTGCAGATTGCTTTGTTAAAAGCTATTTTTCAGATGTAGAAGATATGATGTAATGCATGTGCAACACTTATTTTAGAATGCAGTTGGTGCTTAAAAACAACACCTACAATTACTATCCTTTTAGTTTAATTGCATGGCAAGGGTGGCAAGCATGGTTTTATGTCAATGGGGTTGCATGGAAGTGATGCAAGCTTTCAGTTATTATGACTTCTGATAGCTTTCTGTAAAACTGTGTTTGAAAAAATGAAAATGAAAAAATGAAATTGATTTGATGACAGACATCACAGGTAGTGTCTTTCAGGTTAGAAAGTCTTCAAGGAAGGTTATAAGCTCAGTCTAAAGCAGACACATGCCAAAGACTTTAAGAAGCTGTGCAGATTTCCTCGCTGCATGAAGCTCAGCATCAGAGTGATGAACTGCGATAATAGCCCTTTGATTGAGATGTTCGAGTGTATCAAAGCCACATCCGGAAAAGCACTGGTGCTTTGCTTCAGCATGACTCAAAGGAGCATTGGTAAAGTTAAACTTACATATGGACATCAATACAGCATCAAATGTTAATCTTGAGCATGACATTTTGCAATACACAATTTAATATACAAATTAAATTGTGTATTGCAAAATACAAAATCCATTACAACATCAAAAATGAATGTGAAACACCAGGTAAACTGGTTTCTATTGCCTCCTGCCTAGATGCTTCATAAGTCCCAAATTAGTGCTTGCATCTTTCCTTGCATCTTTTCTGTTGGAAGGGTTAGACTTGCCTGTGTGTACTTGAGGAACTGATTACAAAAGAGCATACTCCCATTTTTCATCCTTTTATTACACACAGAGAATTTCCTCCTTCTGAGCTTTATGGAAAATATGCTAAGAATATGCTGCAGAAGCAGAGCCCTAAATGGGGAAAGAAGATGATGTGCTTAGTGCTTTTTTCATTGCTCTTACCATGTCTGTGCCCTCATGAAAAGAACAACAAAAAATAATCTGATAGAAGCCAGAAAATCCAATTTAATTTAAATTGTAAACTATACAACAAGGCTGAATTTCATGGACCCATATGTGCCATTTTGAACCTGAATATATTAATTATATGCTCACCTCAGAGAATTCAAAGAGCAACACACTAATAAAAGTTTTGGTTCCATATGTTAGACTCTGGTATACGTGGTTAGGCTTTACAAACACATGGTGACAAATACATATTCAGATTAAGTCATTCAAGTCATCTCAGTTGACATATTTACATAAAAATAAAGAATAAAGAAAAATTATAAGTAATGATTTGAACCAAGCACCTCCTACTAGTCACTGCTGACCATACCAAACAGAGCAACACCACACACATGTATTTTTGTCAAAATCATAATATTGACTTCTGGGGCTACTGGTTGGCTGTGAAGGTGGATACAGGGAATTCATGGAAACAATTTTTCAGATTTTGGTTCCCTTTAATAAAACAAAAACAAAAAAACAAACAGCATAATTTACCCCAATGACTGTAAGCCACTTGTGTATCCTTGTGCCTTGTGTTAAATACCTTCAGTATATATAGTATCTGTATTGATTTCAAACCATATAAGCACCAGGCAAATTTTAAAGAAGCTTATTTTTTCTCTTGCACATTTGTATTTGTATTAAGCTAAGTAGATTTAGTTTGTTAAATATATTCCAATATTTATACAAAAATTATTGTATGCAATATGTATGTTCCCCATAGCTTGTAACTCCCGGTGAATTTTGGCATCTAGTGTCTCTATTACCATTTATTATTCAAAAAAGCTGCTGGGATATACACGCTATTTGGTTAAAAAAATAAAATAAAAAAAAGAGCTGTCAGGAATGAAACATGGTGGCAGCATGAGAGAAGTGTTCCTCCAGCTTGTCACAGCACAAGATGTCTGTGCTTCTGACCTATAAATCAAGTTTTTCAACCAGTTTACTTATTGAATGCTGAATAGATTCTGAAGGTTCAGTCTTCACGTGTCTGAAAAACAGAATTGTGTTTGTGCAATAGATTTACTTCCTGCATGTTATTTATTCTTTGGTTGGAGGTAAACAGCCTACCCCTGAAGCAGATGGTGAAAACTGACATGAATATTTACAATGTGTCAGATGTTTGGCAATTACGTCAGTGGAGAGATGCACCTCTTGAAATCTAAGTGTGCACTTTGAGCTGTGTCATTAGGGCTCTTTAGTTGATTCTGACTCAAAATTCTGGCTCAGAATTCTGTGGTGCAAATATTCAATTTTTTCTTGACTGTCTTCTTGGGTCAAATGGTTGAGAGGGAGAATAATTTGGCTTGGCATAAAATGAATGTGCGAGCTTTGTTAATTTGTTGATGTGACTGTTTTGCAACAGACTGTTTTGTCTAACTGGGTCCAGACAGTACTGGCTGTGGCTTATAGAAACCCTCCTGCCCAACTTGTTTAGTTGCTCAAATATACTATATCTTCCACACATTACAATTTTCATTGTGATGCTGGGCCCAATGTGGATCTGTAGCCTATTTGTGTTCAGTGCTTTTATCAGTGGAATAACAGAAGCCCGTTGGACATGAGAGAGGGCTTTGGCTGCACCATGGCAGATGCAGGCTGGCATCAGGGGCAGCCATCTCCCAACTGACCCAAAGCTTGCCAGAGTGGTGCAGAAGCCAGCTTCTCCCACATCAGTTATCTCTTGTCTGTTTAATTGTGCAGTATGGTAACAGCTAGGAGAGCATTCTATTGCAAAGCAAGGGATCTTACATCCTTACATCTGCCATTGCAAAACATATTATTTCGGTATCCGAAGGCTAGAGTTCGGAGCAGAACAGAAGAAAACCATGCCAAAGTTTAGCTGAGCAAATTCAAGAATAAATACTGGTTAAATCTGATCTTCCCTCAATTTTCCAGAAACTTCAATAATGGACCTAGTATTAATGATTGCTACAAAAAATTTTTGTTTTAAGAACCTCCTTAATACGGTTATGCAGGTTTTGGCAATCAATTGTACTTTATAGATTGCCTAAATACTGCCTTAGGTCGTAAATTTGAATTACAGGAAAAGGATAACTCCATTATATAATGGATAGAAGCCAGCATTCAACAACATTATCAGACACACCAGTCTGGAGATAACCTACTTCAGCATGCACTGTCTTTTCTCTGATGTTCTTTAGCCATCTTTTTTTTTTTTTTTTGGGTTGTGGGGGGGGGGGGGGGTCTTTTTTGGATAATAATGCTTTATGTATATTTGTGTAAAGATGCGATCATGATCCAAAGCAGCTCCCCTCATCTGTGAAACATGGTGGAGGTAGTTTTATGGCTAGGACATGCCTGATTGCTTATGGAACTAACTCAGTTGTCTTCATTGGTAATGCAACAGCTGATGGCAGCAGCAGAATAAATCCTAAAGTGAACAGAATCATCTCATATGTTTAGGTCCAATCAAACACCTCAAAACCCATTAGACAGCGTGTCACCTTGCAGCCGGTCAATGACCCCAAACACACAGTTAAAGCAACCATGGTATAATTCAGGGCCAAAAAGTGTAATGTTCTCAACTGGCCAAGTCAATCACCCATGCTGAATCCAAATGAACATGTGTTTCACTTGCAGAACACATGACTGAAGGCAAAATGCCCCAGAAACAAACAATAACTGAAGATGGATGCAGCACAGGCCTGGCAGAGCATCACCAGGGAACAGGCCCAGCGTCTGGTGATGTCTGTGGGTCGCAGACTTTGGGTAGTCTTCGAATGCAAAGACCCTGAGAGACTGTGTATAAAAAGGGCTGTAATTCCTACATGGATCACCGAAAAAAAGATGAAAAAACCTGAAAATTGAGGCTGACAGTATGCAATTTAAACTCCTATTCGTTGATTTATTTCAAATCCAGTGTGAGGGAGTATAGAGCCAAAACAGCAAAAATTATGTCACTGTCCCATTACTTTTGCATTTGACTGCATATGAGCATTTATCGCATCCATTTTTCCCATTTTTCTGAGTGGGTTAATCCTGGTAAAGATGAGCTTGAGTTACTTATTTAAACTTAAACTTCATGTAAGCATTCCCTAAACTGCTAATCTAATTAAAAGGCATTGACATGCTACTTTTGTGAAACCCCCTATATCTACACACAGGCCATAGACAATGGAACGCCCTCAGTCCATCTAGTAACCCCCTGGAGTTTACAGTTGTCACCATAACCTGTCTTGTACTTTCCTGTAGTCCATTTTAAAATGAACTACAGAAAAGTTTTACTGTTTTAATTCTGCAGGTTTGAGCATACTACAGAGGTTCTGATTTGCCTCTCAGGTGAATTCCAAGGAATGTAAAATCCATTTTTAATAGGGTATATCTGGCACATTGCATTTGATGCAGTTGAAGGGACATTCATTACTAATATGCTAAATTCATCTTAATTAAAAAGAAATTGACAGTGACAAAGCATTTTCAATTAATTTCTCACATCCAGGTGAACCAAAATTGTTGTGTATTTATATAAACCCTGATATCTTAAAAATAACATAATGCTAATCTTCCTGGCAAAATGGGGAAAATTATTAGTTTCAATATAAATTATAAAAATTTGTATTAAATCCATGTTCTCAAAGCAACAGCAATGTTTTGTTATGGGGTCTTAAATCCATTCCACTGGAAATGCAAAGCAGCATCGTAAATGTGTATTTTGTATGCATATTGCCATACTGTGTAGACTAGGCTTCACCGCAATATGCCATTAGAACCAAATGAAGAGACATTTTTGCCCAATTAATGATGCAGTAAATCTCCTCGATTTCCTAAGAAAATGGCTGATTTTAGCATATGAAGAGACTGATCATGCCTTATGTAACCGAACGCTACATTATCCAGCATGCACGTTACAGCCCTCTGCTTTTTATGTCTCTCCTGTAGTCTTCCCTCAATTAATCTCTCACTAGCGTCCCCGCTGTAAAAGGTAATTTTCAATTTAAATGCAACTGGCCCTGTTCTTTTACTCTGTGGCTGTGTTCAAGCCAGCACTGAAGCCAAAAGAAGGATTGGGCACTTGGTGTTTCGGGGGGGGGGTGGGGGGGGGTGGTGCGGTCTTTATTCATGGGTTCTACAGCCTTGCTGTCTCCACCAATTCCATTCTCTATGAAATCTACCCTTTGCCATTTGTCTGTGACAGACTCATATATAACACAGTGAGGCTGCCTGCATGCAATTTACTGTGCACACTGTTGAACGTGCCACCACCAATAGCCTTGGTCCACTTCCAGTAGAAGAATTATGGATTTTGTTAAGGGGCTGTGACCTTTCACCACGGTTAAGACTTCCTGTTATCCCAGATAAATTACACTGCTTCTCCAAACAATTTTGCATTGGAAAAAAAAGGAAGTCAGCTGTGTCATAGGCAAATTTTTTTCGGATTGCTTTTATGCAAATATATGTATGTATATATGCATTTATTTGTGTGTGTGTGTGAGCGTGCATGTTTGTGAGTATTACTGTCTTTTTGTTGAATATTGTATTTTTACGTGATGCTTATTTTTCAGTTTGGTAGGCTTTTATTTTAATGTCAATCCCACTGGCTCCATCCTGGCAAGGTTTCTCATCAGCCTGGAGCTGAGCTTTGCAAATTAAATCCAGCGAGTGATTTTGCTCACTTCAGCAAGAACATGCTCCAGCACGGATTTACATTTTGAAAACACTCTTATGCACATGACCCAAGCATGTTTTCTCTTGGTCATATTTTTGCACATGATTGACCAGACGTACAAATCTACTGAGGCAAAACAGGTATTTTCTGTCTTGAAAGTTAACAAGGTATGCTACTTTTAAACAAAATGCACTCTGTATTCACACAGCATGCATTTTTTGCAGCCGAATGTACATATTTAAAAAAATGTGAGAATGTTTGTTTGACATACAGATAAAACAAACAAAAAAAATGTATTAAAAACAAATAAAAGAACCTTACAATCAATTAAAACAGGCAGTAAATGAGATCACTGGTGTAATATGTTTTGGTTATAATTAAAACACAGCAAGCAGCATTCTGAAGAAGCTACAGTTGATCAGAAAAAAGCTTTAGAGTAACCAAGTTTACTCATAATAAAAGTACCCAGTACATACCATCTAGGCACCAAGAGGTGGAGTTTCCTGTTGTTTGTTTTCATGAAGGACAATCAATCAATCATTACATTACTGGCATTTAGCAGATGCTCTCATCAAGAGTAACTTACACAGCTTTTGCATGTTTTACATAGTATCCATTAATACAGCTGGATACATACACTGCAGCAATTCTCCTTAAGTATCTTGCACAACGGTACAATGGCAATGTCCTTCCTAGGAAATGAATCTGTAACCTTGAGGTTACAAACCCAGTTCCTGTCACCCTGGACATAAAACACGTTTTGTGTTTTCAAGATCCATTGATAAAGTTTGCTTAATTAGATAAAGCTGTTCTGTGGCCACTGACAGAAGACAAGCATTCAGACTCTGTTGTTGATGTAGACCATGAACAATTACTGCTGCCTAATTTACATTAGCTCTTTCAAGTCATAGTGATACAGAATTGTCTTGTGGCACACTATGTTAATAAAGTTACATGCAATACGTATTTCAAGAACAGTGAAACAGATTAGAAGAAACAAGCCATAAAAAACAACAAAGAACCAATAGCCAGGGTGTGAGTTTTATCATTTTGGACATATGGTGTAGAAAACTAATGGCATGTTCTCATACAAGACAGATTGCTATGTGCCATTCAAACCAATCACCCTCCAGCCCAACTGAAATTGGCAAAAAATGCATTGCATTATTCTAATTGTTGATTTATTTAGCAAGCCTGCTCAATTTCTGCAGTTATTTCTGCTGAGTGCTTTGAAGCACATTTTCTTTATTGTGCAAACTAGAATTAGCTTAGCTTTGTTTTGTTTGATAACACATTCTACTTCAAAATGCGTTTCATTTTGTTTAATGATCAGCAAAAAAAAAATGTGGTATTGAATATAAAAAAATGCATTTCTCTTCAATAGACACCTCATTCCACTTGTCTTCTGAAGCGTATTATTTGGATCAGCTGTGTTTGTGTTGGTGTGGTGAGTGTCTACAACTAATTGAAACAAATGGGACCAATTTGCAGATACTTTCTGCCTGATTTATGTGGCTGATAGAATGAAGAATAATTGGAGGGAAGGAGGGGGTTTTAGAAAATGCATGGGCAAGAGATCGGGCACTCGCTGAAGAGCAAATTGAAAATCCTGCTTCAAGTAAAAAAATGATGTAAATGTCCATAGCTGTGCGTCAGCACTCCCTGCTGCACTGAAAATCAGTTCCATAGGGTTCAGACCTCTCTCACCTGCTCCTTACTGTGTCTCACTCTGAAGCTGAAGCTGCTGTATTGCAAGCTTTCCGGTCCAGCACAGTGGTCTGCTGTGGTCTACTCTCTGCACCTGGGTCCACTGTAGCCACTCCAGTGATCCAGTCAGCTGAGGCTTCAGAGTGAAGGTCATGTGACATTAGTGCAGCATTTGTGACACAGACTCGGCTAATGTGCTGTGTTCGGGAAGAGAGATCATGTCATGTACACACAAATCAAAAAAAGCACACACACATTTTTTCACAGCACAGAGAACCATCTCCAAAATATCCTCTGCAAAAACTCCAATTCATATTAATCTACACAAGGTGAATTAAAAATATATATGTATAAACTTCTCCAGTCAAATTAAGGATCCTAATATAGCATAAACTTGATCTAGCTACTGCTTCCTGTTCTAGTCCAATCAGTTGTGAAAATTCAGGGCTTAGTACACAGCTCTAGTGTTTATGCAACGTACAAGTCCATCAGTGTCCAACCTTCCAGAACCACAGTAAATAAAAAGATGCATGATCCTCTGTTTAAAGCCAAGGTCTCTTTTTCTATGCACAATTACACATCACAGCCAGTCTGTATCTGAAATACCAAATCAGTACCTAAGCTGTTTGTATGTGTGTGTGTGTGTGTGTGTGTCTGTGTACTGACATCATCAATCATTCTGCCAAACCCCTGGGGTACTGTTTTATGAAATGAACAGTGCCTGAAAAGGTTTGAGGCACTGTTTTTGATATTGACCGTCTGATTTATAGCCCTGTTGAGGAACCACACTGGCTTCTTCCCTTCCTTCACTTTATAGATTGCAGAATCCTTGAAATAGTCTCAGTCATGTGTTTGTTTCGTGTTTGCTTGTGTGTGTGTGTGTATGAGCATGCGCACCTGTGTGCATGTGTGCATGAGTGTGTGTGTGAGTGTGAATGTACATGTGTGTCTGAGGGGTGTGCAGTAGCAGTGGAACAACAGCCAGAAAGAAACAAACAAGCCAAATGTTTGTCCCTAATATATATGTTCCCAGGATGTTTGAAGCTTAATGAAAAGTAATTTTCCACACAGCCTTTCGGTTGGAGTCATAACATCATCGATCTAACATTTGTGAAAAGCCAGTGCTGAGTAAGCCTTGCTTGGAGCTCTGTTGAGGCGGTTTTGGCCTTGAAAAAGACAAGAACCCCATGATGGAGGATATAGCAATGCTCCAGAGAAATATATTCAGGCAACATCTAACATTTTAGAGTCAACAGTTCATGTTCATTTTAAAACTGACCTTTCCTTTCAAAGGGCTCATCAGCATAAACAAATATATATGTAAGTGCAATGCCATTTTCTTAATTCAGATGAGTCACTGTCACCATTCTAAAGATGTTCATAATTACCACGGCTGCCACCTTCCTGTGAATGTTAACCATCACACACTTTTTTCATTTCTTTCCTCAAGGACACTGAATGTGTCACAATAATGCACCATAGAGGTAGAGGTTGTATGAGTGCAAGAATAAACAAAGGATGATTTAAAAAAAGTCTAAATAAACAAGTTAAAAACAAAAAAAATTATGCATATGTATTTCACAAAGACTGTATAAACTGCAGCACACAATTAAACATAACACAATTATGCATGCACATGACAATGCATTATTTAAAAAGAGCATCTGGAAGCCTCAGATTTCTCCAGGAAGCCAATTAGTAGGATTACATCTCCTCCAATAAAATAACATAATACAATTTTGTACTCTTGTTGGAAGTCAGCGTACACACTCGTGGAGAAGTTACCAGCTGCACTGTGAGATAAGAAGACCCGAAAGCACCTTTCCTAAACACTTGTTTACCTGCCATATCATTCCTTACCATTTGTCAGTCAGAAATGAACGATTTTCTCCAATCTGCTTTGCTGCTGAAAGGGAAATTTGGAGAGAGAGAAAATAATACAACTGCAGCACTGAAGGCACCCATTCAAGAACAGGACCTGTCAGAAGGAAGGGTCTGTTTAATTTAACATTTCATATGCCTACTGTCGACAGAAACCACAAGATTGTGAATAGCAATTTGTATTGTAAAGATGTATCTGAAGCTTCACAAAGTTGTAACACTACAGCCTGTTTGTAGTGAGGTTAGTTATTGGGTTGATGCTGAACTAGCAGTAGTAGTAGTAGTAGAAGAAGAAGAAGAAGAAGAAGTGAAAGAAAAAGAAGTCGTAGCAGAAGTAGTAGCCAGTGGTAGAAATATTTATTAGTATTGTTATAAAACTCCCCCAGGGGAAGGTGCAGTGAAGGTTATATAATTATCATATGCACTCTATAAAAAGATAAAAGTTATGACATTTAAATTATTACTTATGGTAGACAGAAGGAATCTTTCCATTTCAGGTACACTGGGCCAGCTTTGGGTAGCAGTAGTAAGCACTGTACTGCACTTGGCAGATGATACTATTTACAAGCAAAATTCCAAAGAAATACATGGGAACAGTAGGTTGGCAGAGTGATTTAAAATGAGTGTTAAGTTTTAATTAGTTTTCATTGTTTCTGGTCATGAGCATGGCCGATGAGCATATTGATTTGTGGCACTATTAGAAATAAATGACACAGCTGGTACTTCAAAAAGTAAAGAATTCTTCACAGTAGAAACAGGTAAGTGCGCGCGTATGTGTGTGTATGCACGCACGTGTGCATGTGTGCCTGCATGTCTGCATGTGTGTGTGTGTGCAAGAATACATGTTTGTGCGTGTGTGTATGTGTGTGAATGGGGCCACAGATATATATATTTTTATATATGCAGAAGGCCAAGGTACAATAGTCATGGTTTGCTACTGGTATATAGATATATGAATTAAAATAAGGAATTTCAGCATAATTTAATTTGTCCATACTGCTTATATTTGTTTTCCATGTCGATTATTTGCATTCCTTGAACGTTAAAAAAAATATACATGAGCAAAGTAGTTTAAAATTCTATGATATCGTTTGGCTGTGGGTCTGGAACAGTATCTCCCATAGATCTGATGAGGGACCTTGGTTGTGTCCACCACAGAAAGGGCTGGATTAATTTGCGATGAATGACATTTTCTTCGCAGCTGCAGTGTTATTGCGCCTAGAGTGTAAATGGATTAAACCATTCAGGCATGCTGAATTAAATTGCAATTCCCGCAGCAGAATTGCTACCTGAAAATATGAATCACACTCATTAGGAAAATGTCCTCTCGTTGGAGAGACATTTCCAAAAGGCATTTTATCATTTAAGCTGCACACCAGCTTTAATTAATCATTTCCCTGCTTTCCTCCAAATTCTTGGCAGGTTCATCAACTTATTTCTTTAAATGCAATCCAGGCAGCTTCAACGGTTTTTTTTACATCACAATCTCTTGTGCGACCCCATTTCATCTTTTTGCAGAACAGACAGTTTGTGCGCATTTTAAAAGGGTATCAGTGCTCGTCTAACAGCTGTATAATATGAGCTTGAAGGGGAAGCTTCTTAATTTGAAGGAATCACATTGTATTGCCAAAGACCACTCCATCACATCAGCACTCTTAGAAAAGATTTGAATGTTAATAAATAATGAACATGGCGGCATTGCACTTGCAAGGGTAATCTACCTTTAATTAATATGCAATTATTCATGGACTGGAAGCCATTAAACTTTTAAACTCAATTTTGTATTGGTGTAAAGAGAACACAAAACCCTTCCCGCAGTGGTGGGGAGCAGAAGTTGGACTCGCTCAGTGCCAGTGTGCCTAGAGGAGTGTGTAAACAGATGGTGTTCCTCGCACCCGAGCTGCGAGCTGTGATTTGGACAAACACGTTCGGTTCTGAATACGCGGTGTTGTGCTACCTCCAGAGAAAGGGCCGCGGCGTTCCGGCGGCAGGTGCGCCGCGGCGGACTGTTGGCCGCCCCGTGATTACGAGGGACAAGATCACGGTGACCCCGTGCAATGCCCCCGCCGCGAGCGCACATCTGACACTGCAGTCGGGAGCCATCAGAGCAGCAGATAATGTACCCTTGAAAACTGATGCGATCCAATAAAAGGGTATAGGGAACGCTGCGGAGCGAACATTCTGCTCTCGGAATGGCAGCCGAATGATTGGTTTTGCTTCTAGAATCAGCGCGGGTAGGGAGTGCAGGGCAGCAGGCGTGTGCTCAAAGCTGATAAAAGAGAAAAACTGGAGGAGCTATAGAAAATCTGACGATGCCTCCAATGTATGTGAGAAGCAAGGCGAAGAAAATCAGTTTTGTGACGCCATATTGCCTTCAGTGGATACCACATATGTGCATTCAAATAAGGTTCTCCTGATCTGTTGCTCATTTAGTCTTTCCATCTTGCATACAGGTAGTTCCCAAGGCTCCATACTCATTATTCATACTGTATTATTTTCCCCAGGTCCAAAGGCTCCATTATAGCCATTATTCCCCTTATTTTCACCGTTTTTCCTCTTTTACCGCTCACATCATTTCCAAATTTAGCAAAAAGCTAAAACGTAACCACTTGACCACAGCCCAGGGTCGCACGTTGAAAGGCATATTAAATTTGTCGTATGTTTGTTTCGTTGCATTTCATTTATTCGGCAGGCGCTCTTATCCAAAGCCATTTTCAATGAAAGAGAACATACGTGCATCCACCTGAGTTATGTGAGCAGCAGTGCCAGATGTGATTAACAGCGTTCCCAAATGATCTGATGAAAGTGCGACATCAATCAAACATTGATGTAGGCCAACTTACGCCAACCTGGAACCATAGGTTGGTAGATTGGGTGTGAAATTGTATGAGACCAAGGGCCATATTTACTAAGATTTGCAGGGCTTTTATAGATGCTCACAAGACAAATAGTGTTTATCTATATTTACTGAGGCGCCACACCGAAGGTTTGCGCTGAGAGAAATTCAGCATCCCTGAAATGTGCATGTTTGGGTTAATGCATATGTATTTTAGGGCGTTCTGACGGCAAACTGCAAAAATATGGGAGGAGAAAATGGAAATTTATTCATATGACCTGATATAGGTGATTTATCATGGCTGGTGGCCCTTGCGGCAAAGGTAATTGCGTCTGTTTTTTAACATCTGCGAAAAGCGTGTGTTAACTTCTTTCCGGCACAAGATCAGAATGGTCGTTCTCAAGAGGAGACATTGCGTATTAGACTAGGGGAGAGTCCTATAAATGTAACAGTTTTCATATTTCGCTCATTCAGAAAATATTGAGCACGGCACTATGAAATTTTTACTTCAAACAGCTTCGACATGTCAGTAGTCAGTAGCCATTTCAATTACATTAATAACTTATTTGAATCAGATACAGTATAACTGCAAAAAAGCATGTTGCTTGTTCTGGCAACTCAGAAGTGGCATAACAGTAAGAGCAGAGCTATACATTTTTTGGTCGCCTAGCATCCAATTCCCCCGCTAGAATACACTAACAAAACCATATTAACTTTGCAGATAACTTTTTTAAATGATGTATGATTTGAGCCTTGTACTCAAAAATTGCTTCCAGAACAATTTTTTTAAAACTGGGCTCACTCAAAAACTGTTTCATTTATTTATTTTTTTATTATTTAAATTTATTTAGAAATATCTATCGCAAATGTTAACAGGATGTGTTAGCGGCCTGTATTGCACATGTGCAAACCTGAAATGGCCACGGTAGCCAGTTATTGACTATGTTATATTTATCCAGCGTTACATTCATAGCAACTCTCATCTAGATTTGTGAAAGGAGAGAATCTTTTAAAATCTTTTTAAAACACATGACTCCATCATTAGGAGCAGTTTCCTGTTAGAGAAGTTGAGAGATGGTGATTCTGGGGATGGGTGGCTATTGGGTACAAAATTAAACAACTTGAAATATTAAAACTGTGTTCCCAAAGTTTTTACTAATGAGATGTGTTAACATTTAAAGGTGACAGTGCCTATCCATTGCATACATGGATACTGACACCTGTCCAAAACCAGACTTCACCAGAGATGGAGCAGTACAGCAATAATGCTTTCCTGCAATGCACAAGAAGCATCTTAAATACCAGCAATATATTTAAATGAACTTGCTGTTGCTGTACGCAGTTACATAACCAGTCTTAGGAAATACCACATTAAATTGAAAACATGTGGCGGGCGCAGAATTTTTTGGCACGGTAATTTGCAGCATGATTATTAAATATGGATCCAAGAGTGATTACTGGCAAAAATGGCAAAAGGAATTGAAAGGAGGTGCATGATTCATGGACATATCCTCAATGGACTCCCGCAGATAGACTCCCCCAGTCCAGGCAAGGCTGCCACTACAGTTGCTGAAGCACTTCAAAGGTTCTACATAAAAGCCCTACTAACAGCTAATTGAGCAATGCAGCAGTTAAGGCACTCTGCTACTCAGCTGCCTAATCTAATGAATGCCACTGCCATGGAAACGAAACACCACTGCTATGGAAACATGCCCAACCAATTAGCAAAATAATAGAAACTGAATCTGCACCAATAGCATCAAAAGTACATAATAATACAACTGCCTCCAAAAACTATTTCTCAACAAACTAACAAAGCTACACAAAGCTTAATATAACCACAACAGTTACTTCAGTAAAGCTGTAAAAAAGTTTTTTTAACTTGATCTATAAAAAACTAGTACCTCACTCCACAACTGATGGAATTCACACTGCTAATATGCTGTTCAATGAACTGATTAAAAAATGCCACTACTGTAGAAACTAAACATAATGGAAAATGCCTAGCATAACAATACGAACTAAAACTGCACAAAGGGTGTCAAAAACAGAATACTACAACTGCCTGTTAAAACAACTGTGCAATAAACAAAGTTACACAAAACAAAAAATAGCCACAGTAGTTACTTCAACTACTTTCAAATAGGTCCATAACATCCCTGCTGAGAATCCCAGCTAAGACTGGCTGGGATTTTAAGCTGGTTTAAACCGTTTTTTTTTTTACACTTGTAGCTAGCCATAACTGGTCTGTGGCTGGTCAAAGCCAACCTCTAGCTGGTCAAAGCTGGTAAAGCTGGTCAGCTGATGGTCAAACTGGTGGAATAGCTGACTATATAGGCTGGTCAGATGGTGAAGAGATGATTGATCAAGTGTTTAAAACACACCTTCAACAGCTTGACCAGTTTAGAATTATTTATGCTCGAATTTTCAGCCAGGATCGCATCTCTTTGACATGTGAAATACGTTTGTTTTATATGGACAGCCATGGCCAAATTATGTGAAGACTATATCTGTTTTTTTTAATGGTGTACAATGGTACATATATCTCAACATCCATTAATAATTCAATTAAATTATAAGATAAGATAAAATACACTTTATTTTACCCAATTTGGTAATCTGTCCTTTGCTTTAGACTCATCCAAGTTATTCAGGAGCAGTGGCAGCCACAGCACAGCATCCGGGGACCAACTCCAGTTCTGAGGCCAATGCCTGGGTCAAGGGCAACCCAGAACCTCATGCTTATGAGGCAACAGCGAACCACTGCACCACTGTGCCGTCCCATTCATTGCAGGGCACACGCACCCTTCACTCACACACTCAACCCCATGGAAAATGTAGTAGTCTCCGATCCTGCGGACCCAGGGAGAACATGCAAACTCCGCACAGAAAGGCCCTGCCTGAGATTCGAAACTGCAACCTTCTGCTGTGAGACAACAGCAGTATCCTCTATTTAAAAAAAAACAAAAAAAAAAACACATTCTTTTTTTCCATATTACAATACGAGAGTGAACAGTCTACCATCCTAATGACTTTTTCTCTGTATTGAGACAGGGGGACACAGAGAGGGTTACACATAGAGATGGGATCACAGTGCACAGAACAGAGTGTCATGGCAGGGGGCCAAACCCAGGACCATACGGGAGAACTCATATAGGGATTGACAGTCGGCTGCCCAATGGACCATATCGCATGGTCTCCATATTAAACCATGCTTAATGCTTAACATGCATTGAGGTCTGTAAGGCGGAGGCCAGTCTCGATATCTCCAGTATTCACTCACTCCCGTGGGAAGATGTATCCTGGGAGCAGATTAATCCTATTTTCCTGAAGTGCCAGTCAGTATAACTGCAAAGTGAATTAATAGTGTGGAACAAAGGTGCCACATTTTCCAAAATGGATGACAGTCTTGCAAATCAATTTCCTGGATCTATTATACTATACATTACATTGTGAAGGTGTCTCAGATAAGGCGACAGACATGAACAGACATGGGTTGTCACATGGAATCCAGGCATCAATGAGATGGAAAGGTCTTCATCTTGCACTTGATTGACATGAACTAGCAACAATGAAGTCATTGGGTACATGAAAGGTTCTAAGGCAGTGGTTCCCAAACCAGATCCTGGAGACCTACCAGCCTGGTAGGATTTCACAGCAACCCTAACAAAGCTCACCTCATTCAACAGCGAGAGCTGATACAGTAATTAGAGGAATCAGGCCAAATTAGAAATGAAAACCCACGGGACTGCATCTCCAGGAACAGGATTAGGAACTACTGTTCGGCTTCAATCTGCCAATTTATCTAGCTGTTTATGATAAGTTTTTGTTAGAATATGTTAGAATTCTCTCTCTCTCTCTCAAAGTTATTTTAGTTATTCATTGATTTTTCTTCCACAGATATAATCACCTGGAAGGTCAGACCGAAATACCATGAAAGGCTGACCTAAATTTTGTATTTAGGCCAGCTTTTTTACATTTTTTTCCCATATCCATCTTTTTTTCCCCCATTCCTATGGGTCAGAAAATATACTGGTCTCTAATATAAAAGATGTTTCACATTTAAACATACCCTTCTGTGCATTTATCTTGCTGAAAAAGAGGTGCATCAGGGGCTGGCTTTGTGGTCCTAAATGGTTTTGTTTTATTTTTAAAATGTGTTGACAATAGCAAGATCTTATCCAAGCTTTCAGTAGCGCACTGATGGCTAGTTTCGGTTACACAGCAGCATGATGATGGCTCAAATTACATCCCTAATGCGAAAATAACAACACTGACCTGTGTCAACCACTGACAGCCATTCTGACATAGCTGAGTTGTTTTCAGTGCAGCTCATCACATTGTGATTATCCTGCTGTAGGAACAATTTTGATTTGTTACAACATAAACATTGTGTTTTCTGTAGAACATTCACTGCTCTGGGGGTGGGGCGGGGACACTGCAGCTGCACCGAATGGGAAATTTCTCCAGCCCCTCATCCCAAATTCAGAAACACTTCATAACAGCACTATGGCTTCTGTACCCATTATCTCCATGGCAACATATTTATCCCCCTGGCTGAGACTGAAGCAGTATTGATTGGTTGTACTGCAATAAAAACTCATTGGCAGCTTCGCTGTCATTGTTCCTTTTTAATAATTGTGATCTGGGAGCCAACAGAGTTCAATCACAATAGTTCTAAAGTCATGTTCCAGAAGAGTGGGAAGGGACAGACACATGGTTAATAAAGGGCATAAGAAATGTTCTACTGCACTTTAAATGGAAATCATTGTTTCACACTATGAGATGTGTCAGCAAGATTTTCTCCTCTGGAATCCACCCTTAAAATGAATGATGCAAAAAGGCATTACTATAAAATATGCTAGAAATGTGAACGTACTGGCAGTTCTTGTAAATTTAAATCAATGCAGTGTCCTGCATAACACACCTATGTCACATGTCACGATCAAATGCAGACCAGTTTGTGTCCCCTGGGTATTCCTTATATCAAAACCAAGGGTGAGTTTTGCCCTGAGTAGAATAAAAGAGTTCCTGCTATACTTCCATGCATCTTACCACGTCCCTTTTAAAAATGATTAAATGTGAAGAAAGAATACCCCCCCCCGCCCCACCCCACTACCCCCGCTCCCCCAGTACCTGGAAGCAGATCCAAACAACAGGAGGGGTGATGGAGGGTCAGCGCAATTCTGTGCAGGAGCATGCAAAGCAGCGCAAGCAATAAGCAGCACAGGAGAGATCTGACTGTTGATTTAAAAACGCACTCCATTGGTTGTGTACGCGTGTGATTGGATGTGTATGAAAAAATGTGTTGTGTGCATGTGATTGGTTTATTAGGGTAGTTTGTGATTGTTGAGGCCAACAATTGGGCGGCACAGCAAGAGTTTCCTGACCAAACTTCCTCTGAGCACTCCATGCGTGTCGCTCATTTCTGTTGCAATGAACGTTGCAACGATCTGATTACATAACAGTACATGGCTAATCGTTTTTCCCATGCTACTTTGAAGTGTGTTCATAATGGCATTAGGATGATGGAAATGGAGCAAAAGGCAATTGCCCATTCTCCTCCAAAAAAGGTGAACTAGAGACCCTGTTGGTTCGTGGAAACACAGATCAATAGTAGAGAATGATCTGGCAGACAATTCTCTTCTCATTAGCACCAATAGGCTGTGCAAGTGGCTCTGAATGAATAGCTGGCAGCGGAGATTAATGAAGTTATCATAGAACAGTTTATTAGGGCTAGTTTGCTCCTCTGAGGAAAGAAACCACATTCCTGCAGTAATAAAAGCCTACTTCAGTCCCTTGTGTATCAAATGAAATCCTAATAAACTTGTTTCTATGCAGATAAGGCAGATCCTCCAACATGCACACTGTGAAAGTGTGTTATAAGTCGAGTTCAAAGAAATCCTTGCAGAAAACAACTGTGCTATATATAAAGCACAGGCTTATGAAGAGCAGTCCCCTTATATATGCATGTGTCCACATAAATATTTAAAAATGGGTGGATCCCATTTGCACATACAGAGGTCCAGAAAGACATTTTGGGGTCCTCAGAAACTTAGGGGTTAGTCATGACTGGGAGCCTTGCCCTATGAAGAAATTGGGGTCTTTACAGGGAAACGGGACTAACACTCATTAAGTGAAAATTCTTTCCTGTAGAATTTCTTTCTGCAAGACCAGTAGAATGTGGAAAAACCCAGCTGTGATCTCTCCTGTCTAATTATAACTAGCATTCTGCATATCTTGGCACTGGAAGTGAAGCTCTGCTGTTTCAACACTGACAGGATAGTGTTAAAAACATGCACCTTTAACAGATAAAAAAAACCTGTCCTTTCCACTGATAATTGCCTGGTATGAAATAAAATAAATAGCATTCTAGATACTTAAATGCCCTGTTTTTTAAATTATTCATTGAGGCCTAAATAAAAATAAGAAATGAAATCTCACTTGTGGGATAGAAAATATCAATTTGAAGCATGGACAAATTGTGTGTCTGCAGAGGCACTTGAGCCCAATGTGTAAAGTGGTCTTTCTTGCAGAAGAGGTATATTAGGCTTATGCAAGAGCTGAGAGCTCACAATGATGTAGTACGGACTGGAAATACAGACAGCGATCACAAGGATTCTGATAGCATTCGCAACCGTAGCTGTTTTGTTTTCAGTCATTAATAGCCTTGTCCTAAGGTTCATGATAAGATAAATAATTACACAATATGTTGCTGTGAGGAGACTGACATATTTTGAGTTATTCTGAGGTGAGAGATGCTGGATAAGGGTGGCAGCTGTCTGGGGACTATAAAGAGTTTGTGGCAGAGATGATCAGTGTGAGTGAAGCTCCCTACTGAGAGGTCAGACACTGTTGATCACTACACAGTTGGCATCGCATGAGAAGCTGCTTTCACAAAGATTGTTTGTGTATACACTGGTGCCGTTTTAAGCGACTCTGTGACACTTCACTCCTCCACCGTATGTGAAGAAAATCAACAGTTTGCAAATAACTTAGAACCACAGCAAGTTGTAAGGCAGCTGATCCCTGTCTTGAAACATGTTAAATGATAATTGAAGGTGGCAAAATAAACTTTTATTTAATTATAATTTAGACTTGTTGTAGTTAGAAATAAGGAAATTGCATCATGATCATATGATAGTGATGAAAGTCAACTGGAACTGTGTGTTCTGGTCTGGTGATATCATATTGATATCAATTCTACAGAGAACTATTGTGGTGGATATTTGATGTTATGGATTGTTTTGCATTTACTTGTCCTGGGGCTCTTGATAAGGTCAGTGGAATCATGAACTACAAAAAATACCAAGACATTTTGGCCAAAAACCTAGTATCCCTTCACCAGGAAACTTGTTAACTGATCGCAACATTATTGTTTTGTAATGTAGTTCTCTGTTCCCAGAATTGAACTTGATGCAAAATGTGTGGTTTGAATTGAAGAGGGTGGTCCAGCAGCCCAGATCAAAAGATCTGAAGGATATCAAAAGATTTAGCATGAAGGAAAGGCCAAAGATCCCATCAATATATTGATCTATCTCACAAACGCCATAGAGAATGTCTCAGTAGTGTTTCCTTCCCAATGGAGGGTGATTAAAGAACTGACAAGGGTACCAAACGTTTTGACGCTTATTATGGAAATAACCTGTTAAAAGAAAAACCTTTTTCTCTGAGTAACTTAATTAGAATGAAATGTTTTCCAACAATTTTGAGCATATTGCTCATTACCTGTGTTGTATATTGTAGCCTTTCCTTGCACATCTTCATTAAAGGGTAGCAATAATTCTGGAGGTGACTGTATACCTGTGACAATTAAATATGCTTTCATTAATCTGCTTTCATTTGACACTGTTAATGATAGTACAGACAACTGATTTTGACACTGAGAGTGTAAGAGGAAGAGACCTTGTAGGTGCTGCTTCCCTTTCAGCACATGATTTCACTTGCTGAGCAGGGCAATCAATCCTTCCCAGCATGCAGCTGAGATGTGCAGATGATGCAGCCCACCATGTGCAGGGGTCCTGCTGTGCTGGGGTTTGGGGGGGCTGGGGGGCTGCAGGGCTGGCAGGGTTGGAGGGGTGTGTGTTGGGGGGGGGGGGGGGGTATGAATGATCTCGCCAACAAACACCATCCCAAAGAATGCTGGAGGGAGGCAGGAGTTAGTAGGGTCACTGCTGCACAGTAGACATATTACATTATATATTGTCACTGTTCTTGAAAAATTGTTTTTTTTTTTCATATATACATTCATGCATATTTTATATTTTTCTTTAGTTGTATGCGCAACTCATTTTAGATTAGATTAAATTATGCTGAAGTAATAAA
This sequence comes from Anguilla rostrata, assembly GCF_018555375.3. Taxonomy (NCBI): domain Eukaryota; kingdom Metazoa; phylum Chordata; class Actinopteri; order Anguilliformes; family Anguillidae; genus Anguilla; species Anguilla rostrata. Next base: position 46,451,940 of record NC_057937.1, on the reverse strand, counting down.
TGTTAATGGAGATGTTAATTCCCTAACGGTCAGTTTTCTGACATGTCAATCATGTAATTTGTGTATGGTGGCGCATCTGATAATCAAGTGATGTGACCATTAGGGACTGTTGTAAACCCTGTCACGTTCTCTATCGCTTGTGATGCGCTGATGTGCCACGATGCATTTGATTTCTGTACTGGAAAATGCACTCCTCTCAGATAAACAGTCATTTGCTTTGCAAGATTAATCAGCCTAATGATGAGTACAGTTGTATGGGGACATTTCCCCGTTTACCAATTGGGACCTTTATATAATCATGCGTGTGTGAGTGTGTGTGTGTGTGTGTCTACATATATGAATGTATATATGTGCAGTGCAGTGTAGGCTGTAAGTATTTGTTTTGGCTCTATACTCCAACACATGAGATAACTAGAACAGTTAAAACAGGGTTAAAGTGCACTTAATTTGAGGGCATCTACATCCTTATCAGGCAAACTGTGTTGGAATTACAGCCCTTTTTATGAATGCTTCCCTCATTTTAAGCATCTTCTTGCTCAGCTGTGTTGCATCATTAGTTCATGCTCAAGAAAGAAAGAAAAAAAGGTCTTGAGTTGATGCTAGGTGTGGCAGCTACTGTTGTCTCTCAACATTAGGACCAAAGAAGTGTGATTGCAAGTAAAGCAGGCCATCCTGAGGCTGAAAAATCAGAATATAAATCAATCAGAGACATTATCAAACATTGAGTGTGTCAAAGTCAACTTATGGGTACATTGTTAAGAAACAAGAACATATTGATGAGCTCAGCAATTGCAAAGAACCTGGAAGACCACTGTACTGGATGATTAAAGAATACATAAATTTGTGAAGAAACCCCCCTTTTTAACTGTCGAATAGATCAAGAACACTCCAGGATGTAGATATAGATAGTGTCATAAACTAAAACAAAGAGAAGACAATAGCAGCCTAACCTCAGACAGTTCACTGCAAGATTTTATGAACAATAATTAACCACCTGAATAAGTGCACAACGCTTTTATTTCACTTTGTATTAGTTCCTGAATGTTATTTTTCCTTATTACCCATCTGCTACTCAGTATACATTAAATCATTTTGGATGTACCTTCTAACTCGTTTAATGAATTTGACAATATTAATTCAAAATTTCAGCTAATTCTTAACTGAAAAATGGCATTTGAACTTCAGACAGTATGAAGTATTTTGAATATGTCAAATACAAATATTCTAAACATTCTGGTAATTCCCTTTTAACTTCATCTTAACCTTGAATAGAAAAAAGAACAAAGGCAACTCTTGCATTATTCAAATTCAGATGGCCCCAAAAAAGGTTGTAGTCACACAAGGTCAAAATCAGAAACGAGCTTCTTGATGACAGATTACAGCTTGGCTAGCCAGCAAAACAAGAGTCCAAGAGGCATTCGGCCCAGTTGTAGTACTGTTGTAGCAGAATAACTTTTTTTTTTTACAAGAGGGTGAAGAGAAATAATGAGTCCGGTGAGCAACAAAGCGGGGAAATGGCAAGTTAGCCAACTGTAGGCTGGAAACACACAAAGCCCTGCTGCTGAATGACGGAGCTAGTGGAACACAGGCACGTTACAACCTCTGAATGCAGATGGGCTTGGTGAAGAAAGGCTGGGTCACACACAGAGGAACTGTGTACGATAGACGGCAGCATTGCTGATGAATTTCCCTTCTCGTCCCTGTCTGTCGTTTTGCACGGTATACTTTCTATCATTTTTGCCTGATTGATGGTTCAGCGATTAATTACTTAAGCCCTTGTGGCTTCGTAGGGTAGAGTACGGTATAAAAATTTTTTGAGGGAGACTTGCTGAAGGTTTCTCATCAATAATGTTGAGGTAAACATATGCACATAGGCATGAGTCATAAATCCATTGATAATGAAGCCCAGATCTTGATAAACAAAGGCATAATCAAAACTAAGTCCCATCAGTCTCAAAATTCTTCTCAGTTCCCTAAGATAAGGAGAGAGTAGTGATTTTCTCACTGACTTCGACATGATGCAGTTAAGGAGCAGTGGAGTGAAGAGATTTTTTCTGTGTCAGTGTGACCTGTGACGGTTAATCACAGCCAGTTCCAACCTCTGCTCAGAGACCTTGTGTTCATCATCCCTGCATGGTTCCAATAATGACATTATTCAGGGCTGTTATAGAGCTGACCGAACATGTCCTCAAGGGCGCTGACCACCTCACTGTCCTTCTTTTAATAGTAATTATTTTTGCGAATGCAGCAGTTGCTTTTTGTGAAGGAAAGCAATTTGCAGATTTGAGAACATCTACATAATGTGTCTGTGTACCAGGGTTGTCAGAGTGAATTACTACCTTCACCTAAATGAGAAGAGGCACCATTGAGATGTGACTGATGGCGAATGTCAGTCCTGTCTTGCTCTGACTTTAGAGATCTGATGTTAATTTGAAGTCTTGAAATGAGAATATTACCGAAGTCAAGTGTTAACCCTTGCTTTGTAATGCAGGGAGAGGAGTTTGAATGAATTCCAATGAAATATCCCAGAGAAATGTTTCGCAAGATTCAGATAGCTTTCAAATTCAAACAGAGAGCGACAGTAAAATTTAAGAAGCTGAAATTAGGTCAGGAATAAAATGTGATATGGCCTCTTGGAAAAACAAAACTGAAATCAACAACACCCCAATACTACCAAAGGAAACACAACACAACTCAGAAATATGCGTGTTTAAACTATGAATTATTTGTTTGTATAGACTAGAGAATTGCTCTAAGTAGAATTCAGATATCTTCTACTGTATTTATAAAACATTCCATGTACAGCACAGCACAAAACACAAAATGTTTTGGGTTTTTAATTATGTTAATTGACTAGAAGGGAAGTATTGCAGTGGTACTCTAACCTTGGAGAAATCAAAATATTAGCATATTTATCTAAGTACAAATTTATTAAAGCAACAATTGCATTATAAAGAACACCCCTCATATCTTGTGATGGGTGTTTTTAGAGTGATAATTGCATTGTGCTACAGCTGCTTGCAGGGCTGGAGCTGGACCTCATGTGGCCAGCTGTCCAAGACATGTACCCTTCAAGTGGAGGTGGCCTGTGCCAGGACTGGCCCCCTCCCACAGAGGAAGGGGCTCCATCCCAGATTGGGTGGCAAGAGGTGCCCTACGTCCCCAACTGTGTGGCTCACAGCCTGGCAGACAGAGTGAGTACCCCCCACTCTGTGCTATGTCTGCCCATGCTCACCTCTCCAGTCGCCATATGGCCCTTTGTAACTCAAAGAGGTCCCTACAGGAGATGTTCAGCAGTGATGGAGATACTTTGGTTTGGGATTAATGATTGGGGAAACCTTAAAGAAAACCCCATAACAGGAGGATTTCCACATGCCTTCAATCACACTTCTGAAAGCAAGACAATAGGATCTGCTACTAAAGACGCTAGCTGCAATCACTCACATCCAAGATAGTAATGGGCGAAGTCAGGCTTCATAAAAATACAGATTTATTTTTACGAAAGTTTTACTAAGATTTTCAGTGTTTTGCCTAAAGATGTTCAGATGACAATACATCCCACCCATTCTCAGTAACCACTTTACTGTAAAGGATCGCAATTAGGAAGAATCAAACGCGGCAGTCACAGAGTACCATAGTCAACAAGTCAGAACCTTAGACAGGACATCAAGTTCATCAGAGGGCAAATTCATAAACAAGGAAGAGTGAAAACTGGGCTTGGATGAAACTGAAATGGATACAGGAATAACTCCATACAGACAGAGCCTAATTTAAAAGCCCAGACTGTGGGCAACATTACTCATTATGAGACAACATCACTCACTGTACCACAACATTTCACATAAGTCGCCACAAATAAAAAATGATGTTCATAATCATCAAACCAATATACCAGTAGGTTGAAAAATTTTGTCATCTAGCAACCATTTTCGGAGAAATCCTTACTGCACAAATTAAACTGCCAGCAGTGTATTTTATTTAATTCTTTGTGGCTTATTTTTTAGTTATTTCTGTGGAGGCTTTTAGAGAGGTGAGTAAGGTGACTATTGCACAGCAGTGGATTTATAAAACTAATGCTGACTGTTGTTTCCTTCTCACTTCAATGCATATAACTCTGCAGTAGAGCAATGTATAATTGCAATGTCAATCCTGCGAGTACAAACTCGCAGCAGCTAAATTCTGTTAACAAATGAATCCCATGTCAACGCTACACCTTCGCTTCACAAGTAGGACAGCAAACACGTTGTGTAAATGAAAAATGAAATCAAGATACAAGCGCACTGAGAACGTAAACAAATCTATATTTCTGAGTGTATTAAAAGGCCCATGGCTGGCACAGGCTTTGCATGCAATGCAAGGGCAATCGTTCAGTGAGCTCTATTGGTGGAAATCTCTTTGCATCTCTTTGATTGCAACCAGAACCTTAAAGAAGCTGACCCGAGGGCTCTCTTAAAGAGCACTTATTAGATCTCTGATGAGAAACTGCCAGAGTTTTACCTTCCATTTATCGTGTAACTTGTAGAGTATGTATGAAATTGATTGAAATAAATTTAATACATTCTGGAATAAAAAGTCAATAAGCACTTAATATGAACCCCAGGGAAAAATATTTAATTGGATAACTAAGCACATATAATTAATTTGAACTTGAAGGGCACAGTTAAGCGTACTAGTGTTACAAATGGCAGTACACTTTCCCTGTAAGTTAGTAGAGCTCTACAGTAGATTTAAAGTAAAACCAAAGAGCCGTGGCTTGAATAATGAATCACAAGCAATATAATACAAATCAATTGCTTAAAGGGATATTCAGGTTGGGGGCCTCTGAAAACAGTGGCACAAGCCTCACTGTCTGCACTATGTGACTAGGCAAGTGGTTTCCTGTCCATACTGATAGCTTAACCAGTGCACAACCACTGCTGCTCAGGATAACCAAAGGAAAATGTCAATGTTGAGTCCCCGCCTCCTTTTTAGGCTTCATAAACCTCAAATGGGTTCAGCTTCAATCGGTAGATATCTTCATTTCAGTCAAGTAATCATATAAGATGATAATACAGCCTCATCATGAAACCACCTGTCAAGTAATCATTAACAATCATCCAGTTGAGCTACCTGTAGTCACTCAATTTAGTTTAATGATTACTAATTGCCTTGAATTGCCTGCCGATTAACTTAGCGAAGCTAATGGCTCCGTATTTATGTTTTATTCAGCAGTATTTACAGTAATAACATGCCAGTAATAGAGTATCATATTTCGAATAAGAGTTAACTGGTGGTGTTCAGCTTGTTGATAAATCATAACAAAATTGCAAAAAAGGAAATTGCAACAAAGTGGTACCCAAACTCAATATTTGCAACTTAAAATTTGAATTAACACAAACAACAGAAAATCTAGTCTTTTCAGTCTTTTCCTCAAATCCATGCTTTCCTGTTATTCATAATGTTTCTGAAGGTTTCACAATTACCAGCTACATGATGCCTCTACAATGTCAAGAAAAAAACAGAAATAATGAATAATTTCTTCACAAGAACCATGCATGTCATGCATGTTACTAGAGGAAATATGCCACTAGTCTTCTGAGAAATATCTGTCAAGGATTAAAGCTGTGTTGCAGAAATTTGCATCATGCGTAAAATACATGTAATCCAGTGCACCAAGAGCTGCACACACAGGATCAAGACGATGCTTTTAAATAATGCATCTACTGCGGTAGTCCTATCCATCCCGTTACTGTGACAATTTGCTAGATTGCACAAAACCCCCATATGATTGTTCTCTCTACATAATTAATCACTGTTGGGCGGCAGTGCAGTATAATGGGTAAGGACCTGGTCTTGAAACCATAAGGTCACAGGTTTGATTCCTGGGTAGGACACTGCCACTGTCCCCTTGAGCAAGGTACTTAACCTGCATTGCTTCAGTATAAATCCAGCTGTATAAATGGATGCAATGTAAATGCTATGTAAAATGTTGTGTAAGTCACTCTGGATAAGAGCATCTGCTAAATGCCTGTAATGTAAATGTAATGTTATGTAAATTATACTATACCATTGTGTGCTTGACTATGGCAACTACAAAAGGCTTGTGTGTTCTGACTGAATTGCAGGCTACAAACCTCTGCTGGCAGAAATGCAGGCCCTATAGTTCAGGGACTCATTGTTCTCAGCCGTATAGTGCTCAGATACAGATAACAAAGCCAGTTTTATGGGTTCATAAAAGTCAGAGGTTGACAGCATATGAGATCTTTATCCATTAAATGATTTTTGAAACCTCCTTTCCCATCATAATTTTGTCTCAACCCAGGGCGCCACTCCAGTTACGCATGTATTTCAATTAGAATTTTATCTCCTCAAATAAAGACAGATGTCTGTGTTCCTCTGCAATTACAGGAACAAAGCCAAAAGTGTTTTTTGTTATAATTCTCTCTTTTTGTCATAAGTCTCTCATTTTACAATTTAGTCTTTAGTTTAAAAAAAGATAAAAGGAGGACATTTTAAAATGTATCTCAATAACTTATTTACAGGTTTTATTCTGAAATCTTAAAAATATTTTCTAAATCAATGTACTGGATATCATGGAATAATTTAGTTTTGGGTGCCAAAGGGAAAAGTGGGGCTAATCCTCTTGTATTGTGCCATCTTGGTTGCTGTTTGTGTTCTTGCACCAACACTGGAAGCCAGAAGAGCCCTCTTTACAGCGAGATTACACATCAGAAGACCTGAGTATCAAAGAACCAGTGCATCTCAGAGATCTGTGCATCGGTTTTTTCTTTAACTAAGCTTTTAGAACTTACGTTTGCCGAATTTGCACTTCAGTAAATCGCAGCCAAAGGAAAAGTTAGCCTGCACAGGACTCGGCAAAGTGCAGCCGGGCCGAGCCGACCTTGAAAAATGACGCACCATCTGCGGTCCCCTCCTGGCCTGCCTGTGCGCGTTGTTCCACCTTCATGAATCACTGGGCTATGAACCTGGCAGGACGCTCCCCAACTGAAAACATGTATGAGTTGGGTTTTCCCCCCCCTCTCCTATGAGCGGCCTCACATAAAGTGTTACGCAATCGGCTCTGAGCCTCCAGGCCTCCGGCAAAGGAAGCCTGTACCCCCAGCCGCCGAAAGCAAGCAGGGTTCATTTGTCTGCCCGCTCCAGACAACGCAGTGAGCATCTGTGAAATATAGGGCCTGCTTCAAATGGATGTCCACAGCCAGCAAGGTTGTGGTCAGGAGCAGGAGTGATTCGCATCCGTCCTGAAGCCATTTCTGACAGTTAATCAGCAGCCCACAATCCTACACCGACTGGGTCAGTTGTGCAATCTGCAAGCACAGAAAGTGTGTCTGCCCAGTCGGTGAACTGCAAAATGAAAAGAAGTGGCAGATTCCAGAGTTTACCTGCCTTATCATACCGCCTCCTAAACCGACAGCTGCAGACATGGTTGCAATTTCCTATTTCAAATTCAGGGGGAAAAATGTAAAGTAAATGTTAAAAATATCAGACTAATTTAGATGTTTTGAATCAATGTTTAATTTCAGTTTATGTGTACTTTCTTACAGCGACCTATCACATTCCTTAATCGTGACAAACCCTGCAGCTTGCAGATTGTTTTATAGATACAATGCATTCTACAATTTCCTTCAGATTTAGATTAAATTTAGATTTATCTTTTTTGTCTTCTTCAAAGGACCAAAATAAATGTGTCTGTCTAGAATGGATTTTAAATCATAGTTCCATCTAGTGTACATTCTCTCACCCCCCTCTCATTTGAGAGCTTCTGGAAGTAGAATGCCACATTGAACTCCAGCAGTTTGACTATTATTCATTTCCTTTCTGTGACATTTTCAAATTTCATTTGGTACTGACTGCTAGCTTGGTGTGCTGTTTGGAGTATGCTTTCAGCTATGGATCATTACTGCTGCTTTGGGAATTTCTAAAAAAAGAACATTAAAAAGAATTTAGTAGGCCAATCTTAAAACCAAAAAAATAAATAAATACATAAATCAAATTCACGCAAGCATATTAATCCTTAATGCAGATTCGGTTGTCAATGTATATTACTAACAGATCAGTACCACATGATAAAAATTTACCTCTAGCCCATATTCAACATTAACAGTAATAATAATTGCTTGGAAATAACAAATATGGCATTCATGTCTGGTCTTGCATGCATTCCTCCAAAAGCTAAATGCACAATAACATATGATTTCTGCAGATGTAAAAAAAATATTAATAATAAAACAAAATGAATTTTAAAAAGATCCATCACAGTGTTTCCCAAGCTTATTGTGCTATGCACATTTTCTGGCACGCTTTCAGTGTATTAAGTGAAAGGACGGCTCTCTATCAGAGAGCAGTGTAAATGCTCTGCAGAGAAAACAGTACATAAAGCAATTACCATTCAACTCCCCAGAGCTGAGCAACACTGTCCCCCTTATGTAATATTAATGTCAAATTCGCTGCTGTGTAATACTGGGAGACAAACGGATGGAAAGCAGAAATAAAAGAGGAAGATCTGTCCATACCAATGCCTTGTAATTCTTGTGTGACAGTGCGCTTCACAGATCACGGACAGAGGTGACCAGGAAAACGGCAGTGGGTTAAAGTCAACTACGGGGCTTCACACTGAGGGTCGTTTTGGTCCCGGTCTTTCTCGATCAACTCTCCAGCGCAACCCTTTATTCCTCATCCGTAGTGACTAGTGGGAAGTGTCGTCTACAATCGCACGGCGACGCCTCGACTGAAAAGCGGGCAGCATCACTCCTCCTCCATTACCTTCCCTCAGGGTCGTTCGGCGAAGCGGCCGCATGAAAGTAAGCGCGGTTCACGACGTCGGCCTCCTCGACTTCCCTCACGTCACGCTTTTGACTTCTGTTCCCGGGGCACTGGCGTCACCGTCCCCGGGGCACGCACGAGCCAAACCTATCTGCCACCGTCCCCTGCATTGGTTTATTAATTCCTCATAATGAGAGTTCTCGCTGAGAGCTGGCATCTTTGCAGCCCTTTTTTAATTAATCATTTCCAGGGTCCTACCGCGTTTGATTAAACAGGAAGCATTAGCACTCTGGGAGATAAAGCCAGAAAAAAGGAAGAGGAGACGGTTGAAATTGAGGAACCTTATGCCGTTTTGGGATTTTGCCTATCTTAGCCCACAAGTATAATTATGTACAAGTGAATCTCTGCTTCATACTTTATAACACTGCACTCCCAATTTATATTTTTCTGAAAAAGACAAAGGAGCCCATGCATGCTCGTGGGACTATTGTAACATGGAAGTTCTTCATCCATGCCATTATACTTCTAACCCGACTGTGAGGGATGCAAGCTTGGGGTGGTGGGAAACTCATCAGCTGATAGCCTTCACTGGAACTAAACTTCTACAGAGAAAAACGATTCATGCAATCCCTCTGAAAGGACTGGCTTCATAGGAATTGAGAGCTTCAAAATAAATCTGCATATAACTTTGGCTTATGTGAGAAACATACTATGCAGGATTTTTTAAAGCCTTGCTGTGTAGTCCTGTGTTCACACTCAAATAAGTCTCCTCCTCAGTCTTCAACCCCACCCACTCCCTCAGAGTACCTCACCTAACGTAGCTAGCTGGATAGCTAGAGGTAACGTTACTTACAAATCCAACAGAAAGTAAGCCAACTCCTTATTGCTTTTCATTCCCTAGGCGAACTTTAGCTGACGCCACTGAGGAAAAGCATTTCCAAGGTTAACTGTAGTTCTTGTACAAGGCCTGTTGGCTTGTCTTTTTGCTTCGCTGTAGAGCAGCAGCTAGCTAGCTAGCAACAAACTTTCAGCTGAAATTGTATTCCAAACCACAGGCTCTGTAGCCACACCCACCCCTCCCCACACAGAAAAGAGTCCCACGCCCAGAAACCTCCCAAGCACATTAGAATAACGTAAAAACAGAGATTGCCAGTGCATCTTAGACATTCCTTAGCATGGTTATTTTATAATATTTTCAAGGTAAAAATCCTGCATAGTATGCCTTTAAATTAGATATTTCAGCCTGGTCTACTTATTTTTTCTCACCATAATTTGAGGGTTCATCTCCCCACTGGGAGTTTGTACGTCATGTGCTTGCTATTTGGGGGTTCAGGCCTGGTTTTTGTGCCCTTTTTCTGTTACCCTGTAAAGCATCTTTGTGACAGTTTTCTGGAAAAAGTGCAATACAAATAAAATTCATTTGATTTGACTTGACAGGGACAACAACAACCACTACTACCACTAATGAAAAGCTATTATTACCACTGATGCATTTATTGACTTCCATTTAAAAGGGGGCTTAAAGCTTCCCTGTTTAATGTCTGAAATTCTGAGTCGAATCTTACCGGAGATCCGTGCATTCCCTTCTGCGACACTGATGACCCTGGGTTTTTGCCCTGCTAATGTGGCCTTTTAGTCTTTGAATTGCATCCACTTTCCAATTCTCTGCTGGGAAGAGAACCCAGGAAAGACAGGGCTCTAAAGGACATTACAACCAAGCAATTAAGGACGTCTGCGCACAGGTAAGGAATCCATCTTGCAGTGAGGACGACAAATTGACTGAGGTAAACATTGTGCCTCATCAGCTACCGTGGCCCCTCAGACGCGGAGCCTGCCTGACACGCTATCCATCAGCAAGCCGCGGCGCGCGCAACGCCGCCGTTCTAATCTGCCCGCCGTTCGTCAATGTTCCCCCTTCACCGTAACGTGGCGACAGCGTTGTTCCTTCCTTTGGAGAAAACAGCCCGGGTCAAGAGACCAGAGAGGCTGTCACTGTCCTGTGGTAACAATGAACAAGGGAACACACACAAAGCATTCTTTCATTGTCACATCAGAAAAGGCTTTTCTTCTCGCTTGTTTATTTTTTCAGGTTTTAATTCCATTCACTGTGGGTGCATTAGCACGTTGGATAATATAACACAGAAATTAAATAATTGGTATACTACACAGAGGAACATCATGCAGTATCATTGACAAAGAAAGAATTCCATTCATTTACAAATTTTCACAGGACTGAGAGAATCAGCAGTGAAACACACTTCTCTGGTATCGCAGTGCTAGCCAGACCTTACTTTAAACCGTCAGTAAATCCAGAGACCAGCATTTACACCGCAGCCAATACAAACAGTGTAACTTAATTTAAGACATTGTAAAGTTTTTGGATGCACGCACAATAAAGGTTGGGTAGTCTGGAAAAGCACAGAATGTACTGTATAATGCCATTACTGGCACCAGTTAATCAAAGTTGAATTGAATAATCTCTCAGACAAACACAGACAAAATAATGGCTACCCGAGTCTTAAAAAGGCACTTGATGAAAAGGAACAGCCCTTTAACTGAGTACAGACCAATGAGTTAGAGAGCACAGCTGGCATCCCATTGATCTGTCTACATGCCCTCATACAGGACTTCATCAATGTGAATGTCGTTGCCCTCCACGGGAACCTCCTGGCAAATCTGCTCCTTGAAGGCCAGCCCGATAGTGTAGGGCTTGCCTTTGGAATGGTTCATGCACCGCTGCAGGTAGGTGTCGTAGAAGCCCTTGCCGCGACCCAGCCGATGCCCATTTTTGTCGAACCCCAGTCCAGGCATCAGGATCAGCTCGAGCCCCCCTGCTCAGGATCAACAAACAGGAATGACACAGGGAGTGACTCAAGGGGCTCGACTTGCCAGGCTCATAATATGCCTACCAGGGCCTGAGCGTCTAGAGTCAGGACTACTCAAGGAAAGTCCAGAAGGATTGAACGCGTTCCCTCTATTCCAAAACTGCCAAAAGAAAAAAACAAACACATGCACATGTGTTTGAAGCAGGTTAGATTAGCATATAAAGACTACTTGGTCACAGTTCTCAAAAGCATTAATAAAGGGATGACATCAGCGATTCTGCTGCTTTGGACTTCAGTTGACCTGCGCAAGCTCTCATTTACCTGACCACCAAATTGAGACAGAAATTCTAAAACATAAATATGAAACTCCCCCTGGTGGTTATTTATACCAGTTCTGTCATTTTGTTAGACAAAGTTCCAGATGAATTTACAGTCCAGCAAGGCAGCACCTGACTTAACTATAAGAGATTGGATGTACCCATTTCAATACTGAGAAATAGCCTTTCAAACTACATTACTGAATAAAATTTATCAACAAAATGCTGAAAATGAATTTCACTTCAATTCTTACCTGTATGTGATATACAGTCACACCTTGCACAAGCTGAGTTTGTGAGCACAGATCAATTCTTGAATAAAGCCAGTACCACAAAACACTTCCCGCTGGACTCATTTAAACACAGTCAGTTTCTTAGAGCACAGGTCTCCCACTCAGGCCAGCAACTGCCCAGTCTGTGACATCACAATAAATCACTTGTTCCCCAGAGAGTTGGGCTGCTTGTCAGTTGCTGACAAGCTACTTGCATAAGAGAGCCAAGGTGACTGACGTTTCAATGGCATCCAGGTGATCTGTTTAGATTCATCTCTGAATTAGAGCGTGCTGCTTTTCTGTTCACACACTGCATACTTACCTTTAAGTGTATAAGGGTTGTCAACACAAATTAGCGTATAGGGCGTGCGGTCTCAACCTCTCTTATTGTGAGACCGCTTTATTATTTCAAATTAAATATGTAAATACTAATAGGTATTTTATGTAAACTTATAAAATGAGTGGTTGAAAAACAATTCTCACAGAAATATCTCAACTGCACCAGCAAATATACACTGAGACTAAAAAAAAACATACAGTCAAACCTAAATTCTACTGACAGTATTGTTTTCTCCTGACAGTAACTAAATATGCATTGCATTATATAATAAATGCTACAGCAAATCAAATCAGTCGATTTCTGTTAGTGTTAAAACAGACTTAGCATTACCCTCTCACACTGCAAGTTTGCTGGCTGACATTACAGTTTGATGGAAAAGGTGACCAGGAACTGTGCAAAAAGCTAATCTAAGCATATCATTCATGCTTATATAACAAGACAACTTCATGTTTGTAATAAGCCTGTCCTTATTTGAACCTCTCCATCTTCACACAAGAGCACCAAACAGCACTCACCCCTCGTTATCTTTAACATGCACGTTTTCAAAAGGACCTATGTTGCATAACCTGTCATTTGAGTGGCACACAAGAATGGCACAGGAGTATGGAAAATCTGAATATCTTGCACACCTACCGCCTAGAAATTCATAATGAGGATCTGCTCCAGCTACTGTAAGTGGCATCTAATTTCTACCAGTGTTTTAATACTGAAATACGATTTCACCCAGTTATGCATCTCTATAATGCAACTGATTTTATTAAACAAAATCACATCCAGAATTCTGGAAATTGATCCTTTAAATTGAGAATCATTCAAAAGTGTGGGTGCAATATTCAGTAAAACTGGATTCCATGGCAAACCAGTTTTAAGTATATTGTTGATCCTATTGCCCCCTTGTTCTTTTCCCTCTTAATTCACTCTCTCTCTCTCTCTCCCTCCCTCAAATGACATTGCCTATATTCCTCCCTTAACTGTTCTTTTCTCCCTAAATTCTGACTGCTCTCTTTCTCTCTCAAATGACAGTGCCTATATTCCTCCCTTAACTGTTCTTTTCTCCCTAAATTCTGACTGCTCTCTTTCTCTCTCAAATGACAGTGCCTATATTCCTCCCTTAACTGTTCTTTTCTCCCTAAATTCTGACTGCTCTCTTTCTCTCTCAAATGACATTATCTATATTCCTCCCTTAACTGTTCTTTTTTCCCTAAATTCTGACTGCGCTCTTTCTCTCTCAAATGATATTGCCAATAGTCCTCCCTTAACTGTTCTTTCTCCCTTAATTCTGACTGTTCTCTCTCGCTCTCAAATGACATTGCCTATATTCCTCCCTTAACTGTTCTTTTCTCCCCAAATTCTGACTGCCTCCTCCCTCCCTCCCTCTCTCCCTCTCCCTCTCCCTCTCTCTCTCTCTCTCTCTCTCTCTCTCTCGACATTGCCGATGTACCTCCCTTAACTTCCGTGTTCTCCATTCCCCCATGTACGTCTGTAGAAAAAACATGAAAATGCCTTGAAGCTTCCATTCAGTTCCCCCAGCAGGACAGCAGCACTTGCAGGTAACGCTTTATTGGTGTTCTCTCTTCCTCAGCATGTGGGAATTGGTCTCTGATGTGTACTTTAGAGTGTGACTTTCCCCACTGAAAAAGTTACAAAATCTATTCTCCCTAACACTAATCCTGCTCTATACCACTCCCTTTTGAGGCGAGCTGGATGTAGATAGATAATTACCGGTTTTTATCACAACCTGTTTTAAAAAAAAAATACACTGACCAATTAACAGAACTCATTCATGCAGCTGAAACATCTCCACTTATTATAATACTATAGCTTGTGAAAATACCATAAGCAAACACCAACATGCTCTGTAATTAATTATTGCACTGCTCATGTAAGATGTGAATCTCTTATGATGTAGCTGATTTAGCTGGGGCTATGAATCTGCAAAATGCTACAAAGAAGGCAAAACCCAAGTGTTTGCTCCATTGCTGATACAGTAATGTTCATACAGTAAGGTAAGGCATGACGTTAAGTGTTCCTACACTGAAAATCAAGATGATTACTGTTGACCTTCAACGGTCCAGGATTTGTTATCGCAAAGCTATACGATGTTTCTCATTACATACCCTCATCACCAACACCCCCTAGCAGGCAATGAACAGCTCAGCATTTAGCAGCCCATTCATCCGTGTTACAGCCCTGTGTCCCCACAAAGCACTTGTGCCTCACATCACAAATCTCTCCTGACCTTTTCTGTCTCTACACAACCTACACGTCTGCTTTCGTTTCCTCCACAGCGACCCCTTCTCTATGAGCTGCTTAATGACCAATGCAGAAGAGGCCTGCGCATCCTCTGATGGACTGCAGGCCAGTGCGGCACGACCAGTTTCTGACAGCCAGCTTCTCTGAAGGCAGACTCAAAAAATGATTTCTAATGAAAGGACTAGGGTAGCTATGAACAAAGGAAGAGTCATCGGAGCGTAAACCTGATATAAAACAAAAAATCCTTTCACTGGCTTTACTGGCTCAACAAGGTGCAAAACCACCATTTTCTGGAGAGGTGGCGCTAGGACACAGCACTAGTTGCAGTGGCTCATGCATCTGCATTCAAGCTCCAACCTTTCCCCCCAGCACTGTACATGTGAAAGAGTGAGCTTGACCTCATAGCTCTGCCAGTTTACATCTGTGAAAGACCGTCACCAAATGAACGTTATGTGCTGTAAAACTCATACCCACAGTGCATTCTGAATATATATTACATACAGGCCATATATTACTATTGTAAAACGAGGGGTTTTGTGGTTTTTACCAATGGTTTTTTTCCCATAAATGTGTCTTTGTTTTACCTTTTTTTGGCACCATTCCTCTCATTAATGTTCAGTTCAATTCAATTTTATTTGCATAGCACTTTTTACAGAGAACTGTCACAAAGCCTGTGCACATACCCTCAAACTTTGCCACAAAAGAGCATATTGAAGTCTAGCTGTACGTTTGCCGCTAGATAATAGACTCTGAGGAAACTATCCAATACTTGGTCAACTCAGACCCAGCTTCTTTTGTGCGGAGTATCTGAATGACGATAAACATGCGTTTCCACACAGCTGGTGCTTTCACTCTCCACACAAACACTACAAAGAAATAACAACTGCTTTGTATCCTCTTGTGCTGTACTTTGAGCTTTTGAGTTTCTCCTTCTTTTATGAGCACACTAAGAATTCCCTCTCTACTGGTAATTTCCTTGCCTATGTCGCAGTTGCAGAAAGCCAACATAAATATTGAGCAAAGCGGACTGCAAGTCATCCTCGGGTGTTTGTTGCGTGTGAGCTTAGGACAAATAGACATGAATCATTCCATGTAACCTGAAAAAACTCTGACAAAAGTTGCTAATCTATTAATTTAAGAAGTTATGATTGACTGACATTTAAGTCAAATTCAAAGCAAAATTCATTTCTAAAAAGAGGGTGCGATTTTCAGCTGTAGTCCAAACTTTCATATATATCGAAAAAACTCTAACCTGAAATCTAAAAGAAAATGAATAAAAGAAAAGGAATGCCATGGGATTAGAAGAGACCTACTGCACCCTGCAGTCGATTGAGTTTTCATTATCTTCAGATAAACCCAAATAAAACAGCTGTGGCCAGCCTCAAACAGGTCTAGACATAGCCTGCCTCCAGATACCGCACTGCTTCTTTTATCCATTAAAGGTTAACAGAAAGTCCCTTTCAGGCCAGATAAAGGCCACCTGGAAGAATGGCATTGTCCTTCCTAAGCAAACCTTTTCTATGCCACTATCTGTCTGCCATTCACTGAGAGTTTTCAACATAACCAAAACATGATGTTCTGAAACAATACTGTAAAGACCACCTTTTGGAGACATGTAAAGGTCACAAATTCATAATATAATAAATCTCCACTGGTTGCTAGACAGATCTGCCCTCTTGTGGATTAAATTAATTCTGAGAGAACTACTTATGTACCATAATAAAAACAATCTGACTAGCAAATACCTCTCCATGAACATTTCTTTTATACCATGGGGAAAAAATGGATGAAATTTCAGAATATATTACTAATGATGGTTATTATCCCTTTGGGAAAATTCAATAGTCAAAATGAAATAAACATTTAACCATTTGCTCCCAAAGGACACAGTCAGCAAATGCCAAGGCATTAGTGGTGCTGGGATAGAGACACAGTGCCATCTAGAGGTAGTATTAAGAGACTTTATTTATTTCTGAAAGAAAGTAACATTTGCCGATATTTGGGCTCAGTTGTAATCTATCTGAAAAACACTTTATATTTAACTTTGCATAGCAAAAACAAATACAATGTGATATTCGCCGTTTCTAACACTGGTAACAAATTTTATATTTGCAGAAGTAGTACAGTGAGCTAACCCTTAACCCCTGCTAACCCTGACCACCTCCTGAAGGGTAGTGGTTTGGCCACAACTCGCTACCACTTTGAAACTGAATGCAGACTCACCCGAGGCCAGAGCATCCTCTCTCTCCTCCTCATCCCCGGGCTGGCGGATATTCCAGGAAGTGAGCGGCAGAGACCGTATGTCTTCGACCGAGGCCAACTTCAGCATGTCCATGTGACTGCTGTCGCTGAAGTACCTGGGGATGAAGCACTCTTTCCCCCTCTTGAATATGTCCTCGATGATGTCCTCGGTGCGCACCTCATCGTTCATGCTGAGGAAAACCGCTATTCTCCGACAGCGCTCATATTTGGGATGCTTCAGTAGCTAATTAAAGGGCGAAAATAATTGCTTCAGTTTCAATTGTCAAAGCGATTTTTCTGAATAAATTAAGCTACTGGAACAAACAGTAATGCATTTCCTCAAGCTGATATCCAGAGTGCCCTCCAAAAGTATAATAACTGTAGAGCGAAATTTGTTATTTTTTTCTACTGCTAAATACTAAAGGGATCTGGTTTTGAGATCAAAAGATGAATATGAAACAAAAGCACAAACAATCAACTTTTATTTCACAGTATTTACATTCGTATACATTTTTACAATTTTACAGAAGCAGCAGCTTGGTGTTGAGTCCCCCCATTTTCAGCTGTGAAAAATTAAGTAAAACTTAAAAACTAAATCACAGCAATAAAGTCAAATATTTGATTGCATAGCCCTTAAATGCAATAACTGCATCAAGACTATGACCCACTGACATTAACAAATGTGGGGTATCTTATTTGGAAATGCTTTTCCAAGCCTTCACTCCAGTTGCTTTCAGTTGATTTACTTTTCTGATTGTCTGTACGTTTGTCACATATTCATATTTTGATCTAAAATAAAAATGGCTAAAGTAAAGCAAAAATAACCAATTTCACTCTACTGTTAACATACAGTTGATAGGTACTGTATGTTCCTGTACAGTATATCCCCTAATATTTCCCCTATAAAGTCAGTGGTGGTGAAAGTACCATGATGTAAATGTAAAATTATCATAACCCATATAGAAGGTAAAGAAAGGTACAGTTTCTACTATTTATTGGTTTGATAAACTCCAGTATGTATAGCCACAGTATGGGTTGCACTCATGCAATGCATGCATTCTGCCCTAATATAACTTTTTCTTCATGTGCAAGCTGCATACAGTAACACAGCAATACATGCAGTGTAACATAATACCTTAAATAGAGTAATGGATTAAAATAGTCTGTACATTGTAAACACTGATAAATTGACTTGACTCCAAAAAGAGAATACCGGTTTCC
The DNA here is from genome assembly GCF_018555375.3 of Anguilla rostrata. NCBI lineage: Eukaryota > Metazoa > Chordata > Actinopteri > Anguilliformes > Anguillidae > Anguilla > Anguilla rostrata. The sequence continues at coordinate 46,433,708 of NC_057937.1, read as the reverse complement.
TTCGAAAAGTACTTATTTGGGTCTAAGAAGAACTAGTAAAACAATACATTGCTGACACTTTTCATTAGTAACTGAAAAGAAACGAATTGATTTTTATATCAATAATTATTTCGCCGATATTGTAAATTTCACGATGCAGCCTACAGTTCTCCCATTACGTGGATTTCTAATGGCGCGTTTAACTTTTATCTGCATCTATCACTTGAGGGCACTGCAACCCAGAATATACGGCTGGGGCACTAATTCGAAGAATCAGTGGACCTAGGTAGGGTACAAAAGGTAGTTAACTATAACTACCCAGTTCGACTGTTTACAGTAAGCTACCTGTGCATTCTGCCAATAAAGCAACTGCTTTATCACCTGAAATTCAAATGAATTAATACTCAACAGTAGATGCGCTGGAATCATAAATCGCTGTCGAACTGTGCCTAACATTTAACTGTCATAGACGTAGTATAGCCTATATTTCGTTAAAAGCAACCCAATATATGCCAGGCCCATGTACGCCCCGTAGTCGCACTTTAATACTGTAGCTAGTTGTAGATACCAATTATCGACTCATTTAAATAGCAATTTACAAGTCTGTATAGCCAAATGTATCGTATGCTTTTCATAGGCTCAAAAAATTGCGACCAAGCCATAAGGTTACAATCTTTCCGTGTTTCAGATCGTCTATTCCGGTTCTTGTTTCAAGCTACCTTTTGTGTAACGATACGAGACTGCCGAAGTTTCTCCTCGTTTCCAAGCGCTCCAACTCGTTTCTTTATTTCTTTTCTCAAAGCTTGCTTTGCTGCACGCAAGGCGGCCATACTGGTGTTGAGCTGACTTCAGTCTCGTGGTCCTCACTTACCAACTGTATGCTAGGCGTAATATAGGCTACGTAACTGCAACGTTGCACTGAGCGTGCTGCAAAAATATGAGCCTTGCCTTGGACGAATGAAATATCAACGTTTCGCAACTCAGAGTTAATGATTTAACTATTTATCAACGGCGTTGCTCTGTTATAATAGCGGCTATTTGTTAGTTTTCTTTATGTTGGCTACTGGAGCCTAATCTGATAGGCTAGCACTGTCCTACTTTGTATGATGCTGCAAGCTTTTGCAGAAAGCGGACACTGGCCGTCAAATGCACGGGCAAACACGTGTAATTGAATCACACTAACACTCATGTGGGCTATGGAGTTTTAAAAAATATACACAATGTAAATATTAGTTTTATAGAATCCCGCGCAAACAGTTAATAAACAGTGATATAATCCGTGCATTGTGGCTGCTTATAGGCAGGCCTATTACGATTACTGTAATTTATCGTAGTAGCATGGATTTGCTCTCCGCGTATTTAGATTATTCAGAGTTGAAATAGGTCTAGTTTATAGCCAACATTTTAATGACGTCTCGTGCACCCTACGTGATCCACCATTTCTAATTTTGAATGCAAAAAAGGTAACGTACTTCAAGTACCTCTGAAACTCTAGAACATATACAGTGTTGAAACTTTCCCGATGGTATTAATTAAACTGCAAATAGGAAGTAATAGGCCTACTTTCAGAAAGTAGGAAAAATTCAGGGTTTTAGTTTTATATAACGTGCACGGAAGTGTTTTTTATTCTTGGCTATAGACTCTTTTGCCATATAGACACACCCCACACGGAAGCTATACGTAACTATGAGGCGTTTATAACTTTCCAAAGATCAAAATAGGGTATTAAGCCAAGGCCCTTTTGTATTAAACCTTTTTAATTTAGCGAACACGCATACGGCCTAGTTAATGTAGCGAAATCAATTGCCCTGAAAGACCTGGGAGTGTCTGGAAAGTTCGCTGACTGTGTTTTCTAACCAATGTGCTGTTAGCTGAAGTTTACTTTGCCGAAGGGCTTGCATGTCAACATCTAACTGGTTATGTCATGGGTTAAAAAGTAGTTTTGGGAAGTTTGTAAAATACTTCATATTAAGACGAAAGATTAGATTCTCGTTACTTGAAATATGGCTAGCTAACAAACAATATAACGTTACATTGACTAAGTTTTTCTGTTGAATGAAAAATATGTTATTAAATAGCAGAATAAACATAGCCTAACGTTACACTACTGTACCTTTAAAACTTGTAACAAAGGACGTTCTGAATGTATCTTTCCTCAACCTATCTTTGGAAGAATACGAGGTTATCAAGGTGATCGACATTATGTTTGTTCAATGGTAAGAGACATGGGTGTGGTATACGCCATGAACAGCCAATAGAAATTAAGCAAACGTTAACTCTGTACTGACACAACATATTTTGTGTATGTTGTTCAGTTGAATTTGATAGCTACAAACAACCTAGTGAGAAGAAGAGAGGAGACGAAAGGGGGAATCTTGGGACGAATTTGTCGGTATGTTTCAAATAAAGTAGTATGTATGTAGCTGTAGTTTATAACAAAATAGGAATAATTCGTTTTCTACTACCAAATACGACTAATTTATTTCGATTAATTTGGCTGCCACTGGGTTTAAATATGCAGACAGCAGAACAAAAGGGCAGTTGAGGCAGGAAATAATGGGATGTTTAGGGATTTAGCTTGCTAGCTGGCTAATGTAGCCATGGTAGCTAACATTAGCTTACATTCTATTCAGCTAACGTTAGATATCTGACTTATATCAGCTACTAATTTGGCAAGGAGTTGTCTATTATAATTGTTACATTTAACGTCAAGTTATTCAAAGGAATTGTAAGTGCAGCTTGAATAGCTAATTATTAAGGGAGTGTACTATCTTGGTAACTTAATTAAAGGTCAGACTCTTCACAGAAACTGGTCTTTGCTGATTTGCGAGCTGGCTAAGCAGTTCCAGGTAGGTATTAGATATCGATAACTGCCTTGCTAGCTATCTAAACTGGGTATGGTTATTTTGCCAACTAAGCCAATTTATTTGGTAAAATTTGGCACTAACGTTGGATGTGTGGAACTAGCAAGTATGCTCCAGTTAGTTAGCCAGCTATTTAATCTTCCGAAAGTAGCCTATGCAAATTAGCTGTAGCTACTAGCTACTAACCATGTAGCTAATGTTAGCGAATTGGCTAATTTACACGGTAATTTAGCGTTGGTCGCACTGCTTAGCCAAGTCAGTGATGCATGAACGTTAGTTTAACTCGCTCTAATGAAGAAAGTATTCTGAATTTATTGCGTTAGATCTAGCTATTAAATTCCTTACGATTAGCTATGAACTGCAAATAACAATTTGACAGTATTGCTATAAGTGAATTTTGAAAGCTGAGTGACAACTTGTGACATAATGTTAGACCAACTCAGTCCTTAACCTGGTGGAAACGGAATTGTTTGGGTCATCCATTTTCCAAAGCCGCCTGTTTTAGCTCGGGAAACGAAGCTAGGCAGGGTGGTGAATTATTATACTAGCTAATGTTAACGTTAGTGTACTGCTTCATGTTAGTAGTACTAAGTTAGAAGTACTGTGACTCGAATACAAAATTAGGAGATGTAACTAAAACGGAAGCAGACGTTAGTAGAAGACGTTAGATAATTTGCGAGCTAGCTATCCTGGATGTCTGACTTTTAAACTTAGGAATTTTCCTGCTGTGTAATTCCAACGTTACAAACAAACCAATGTCAATATTAGCTGGGTAACTTAGTATACCACGATTATATACTAAGTTAACCAGCTAATAATAATATTGGGGAAATCCTGTATCTCATACTCGTGGGTTGACATCATGCAGGTCAGGGGAGGAAGCCTCAATTAAGCTTGACAAGGATTTAGGACTTGTACCTTAAACGTTTTTCTTAAAACAAACAAACAAACAAAAAAAACTAGCCAAATTTGCGCACCAGCCAAATGATACCCTGAATGATACCATAATCATGCATTGTGACTATAGAAGTGGAAAAGTTGTATTTATTAAGACTTATTTCTGTTTTTAATAATGTTTAGAAAAATCAGTGTGTTTATGAAGCAGAAAGTGAAGCTTAAGTTTGTCATTTTCCTGACATAGCTATTGAATGTGTTAACTAATCACATTTATAATTTTAGAAAATTAATCTATTCAGTTTTTACTCCTTTAAATGTATCAATAAATAAAACTGATTGAAGGATGAAGTATGTTTGGAACATTGTTTTCTGTACAAATGGTACAGATAGAGATATGTATCATCCAGTATACCCAGTCTACCACAAAAAAAAAATGGCCTGGGCTACCAGATTCGGAGGCTTGGTGGTCCTCATGGAGTTTTTATTTTTGAGATCCACCTCTGCTAGGCTGTAATGTAATTGACGGTATTTGTAAACATCCCTTTGATCTGTTGAGCATGTTGGCCCCCTTTTTTCTGTGCGCCAGCAATGAATTGCAGTAAAGTCTTCAGAAAAGTACACAGACCCTACACTTATTCAACTGGAGAGCCCCTGAGGATGTCTGATTGAATGTCCACCATTTCCCTGTATGTCAGTGATGACAATTCAGAATATGATACTAGCCATGTGATTCGCTGTTGAACCAACATGGGGGTCAATGTTAATCAATTTTAAACATCAACTGGAGCCATTTTTGCTTTCATAATAGAAAAGGCCATGCTAATCATTCTGCATTTAATCTGTGAATACTGCAGTGTGCAGATTGAGGGAGGGGAGGTGGGTGGTTGGTAGGCCCATATGAAATGGCCACAGATTTGGAGAACCAAATGGAACAGGCCTGGACTTAAAAGCTGTGGTCCTGGAGTAAGAGCATTTAGAAGCAGCCTTGAGACGGTGGAAGAGCTTATACCAGCACAGCCCATACAAGCCCAGCTGTGTGTACAGCCTGTTACTGGCTGTTGCTGAACACTGTCAGTTCCAGTCCCAGTTGGAACAAGCGGTAGCGGGCTGGTTTTTTGCTCAGTTTGTGAATTATAATGAATATCCCCTTCGTGTTATGGATGGAATATTTGTCATTTGACAGCATTGAATTCAAATTGTATTTTTCAGTCTCAAATTGGTGACATCAATGTCACAGTACGTTCTGTTCGACTTGAAAATGTGCAAATGTCTTTCCAGGTCCTGAAGATTGTAATTATGTGCTGTATGTTTTATACTACTTTTAAAAAATGAATTTTTTAATTATTTTTTTTAAGTAAACATTCGTCAGGGTACTTCGTACAGTGCTCTGCTTCCTTTGTCGATCCCAAATGTTAGATTCCTGCTCAGAATTAATTTATTGCAGTATTTGTTTCTAAATCCATATCTCAAGAACATGACTAGAATTTGAGTCCCTCCAATTGGTGCCTCCAAACATCACATTTGCTGTAGTAATCACATTCTGAAGACAAGATCACTCTTTTAAATTGACAGATCTAGTGAAAATGCAGCCCTGTGTCAGAAGTGGCTTTGCTGAATTTCAGTTGACACGTCGATTTAACATTAGAGAATCTTTATTAAATGTCCCTCCACTCAAGCCATGGAACATGATTGCTTCTCCAGTGTTAATAAAGAAGGTGCATGCCATGTAATGGTCTTATTGATATATTCTCATTAAATATAGCCTATAAATCAACTCTATAATCTCTCAGGGAATGGCAGTTATCTTTGGTGCGGTTGAGTGGAATCCGATTCATGTTAAGAATATATATCAGCTTGGCCTAACTCTTGTGTCGCTACTACATTAGTAAAATTTCACAGCGGGTATGTCTTTGAAAATGGTCAAGAGAAGTAGTAGGCCCTTTCAACCAGGGGAAGGTGGTAGTGTTCTTGACATGGTGTGCTTTTCACTGTTTTTGTAATTGTGAACATGCAAAATGTATCCTGATTTTCAGATGTATACAGTTTCCCTCATTGTCCTGTAGCTGTTGGCCTACGTTCTTTATTTCTGTTCGTTTCGGACCATGCTCCCAAACCAGGCTCCGTGTTGTTCTTGCATTTTCCGAGGTTTAAATCAACCCCAGACAATAGCTGGCCTTGTAGCATATCACATGACTGTCCTCACGTAGTCCACGCCTCGACAGCAGTGCCTCTCTGTCCCTGGAATGGACTTCATTTGAATCAAATAAAATGTGAATCCATGTCTGTAATTAGTCAGCCAGGCTAATGAATGCTCGAGGGGGCGAGGGGTGGCTCTCATATCTGTTACCCGTGTTGAGGTCTCAGCACAGAATGCCTATCCCAGCACCATTTGCTCTCTGTCCTACCTCTGGTTCCACACTTGGCGAGCCTTCTTGCACTTTGTTGGGGGAAGCAGTTTTAACATAATTTAACATGCAGGCTCAGCTGTTGCTGCAAGCGTACCGTTATGTTTAGTGAATTGCAGCTGGCTGTAAGCATAAATTCCTGTCCCAGGGAAAGTGAAGCTCTGCCACGGTTCTCCAGGCTAGGCGAGGGAGGTGGGAGTCTCCATAGCAAAAGCCTGAGACCAACCTCTGCCCCTGACAGATCAGAGGACCGTGCTGACATTCCGTGTACTGCCTCCTATCAGGGAAAGCAAAGCAGCTTGGCCACCTCAAGCTCAATAATGCGCATTTACGTTGCTACCCAACCCCCCCCCCCCCTTAGGTTGCAGGCTGCAGCTGTTGTGAACTGTGACCAAAATGGAGTCAAGACCTATTCTGTCAAGAAAATTCTCCCATGGCTCACACAAAGCTTCCTTGCTACTTGAGGAGGTGAACGGAGTATTGGCTTACAGTGTTACAAGCAACCCTCCCGTTCTTTTAGAAGAATTCTTTGCAAATAGGTGTCCCTTGTTGTTAGTTGGCCATGTAAGATATGTGTAAGTTAACCCTGCTATCTCAGGAAAAAAACAGTGGCCATGCAGATATGTTGGAGGACGTCCCACTTGCCTCTTCCAAGTAACTAAACTACCATGGCAACAGAGATCAGTACATTAACAGATAAGCTGGCTGGCTTAAGCCAGTGCATTATCTGAAATGGAGCTTGCCTTTGCCTGTGCAAGCCCTTATGAAAGGTGCAGCTGTTTGCTAGTGCTGTCCCTGCTTAAGTCCTAGTGACTATGCATGTGTGCGGACAGAGAACAAGCTACTGTATGAGTGCAGGCAACTGCTTAGTCAGCAGTTAGGCCTTTTCTGAAGGATCTTTGGTGTGAACTAATACCAGTGGTGGTGCATCTTGGATTAGTGTTTATGCATTTGTTTTTCACAGTCCTGTTGTAGTAGCCTAGTTATGGACATCAGTGGCCGATTAGCTTTATAATGCCATTAATAGCAGTGGTTTTTTAGATTCCATTGGCAGCCTAACTTTTCTCATTGCTTCTCAGAGAACTTTCAAGTGAGGTCCTTCCATTAAAATAAGTTGGAAGTCTACATTTGATGTCACAGATTAACGGAAGTTTGTTTGGGTGTACCTTCTCTTAACTTTGAGTGAGTGGCAGGAATTCAGCTGCTGCTTCACACACAGCATATTTTTAGTTTGTCGGGACTGCAGGTGCTGTATTTGATTCACAGTAGAGTAGTGCTTTATTGGTGAGCTATTTTTGGCCAGGCATGATAATACTTGCTCCTTGTTAGGAGATGCTATGAGCTGGATTCAGTATTTCTCTTTACCTTTGATGGAACTAAATGCAGTTATTTTTGTTCACATATACTGTTGGTGATTCACTTGGTGATTGCTGTCTAAACTTTGTAAATTGAAAAATAAAAACTTCTATTTCATTTCACTTTATAGTTGAAGACAAATGGTTATTGAATCAAGACCAATGTGCATTTTTAAAATAGAAAACCCTCAACTGTGTTTCCCAGTTTTGCATAGAATTTTAAGATTGTCTAATGAAATTGAAAAGCATTATTCAATGCCAAACAACGTCATTGTCTTTGTAGCACCTTGGTGCCAAAAACAGCTGGAAACCAACCTGCCCATATACTGTAGGACAAGCTGCCAATCAAAATTCTGTCCTCCTCATTCAGATCAAATCTAGCATGGCCATTTCGCCATGGCCTATCCTAATTATTTGAAGTGGTCTTTATGGAGCGGATCCCATTAACTCTTGTTGTGTATTCTGTTTCCAAAGGAGGGAGATGGCTCAAGAGACAAACCAGGCCCAAGTGCCTCTGCTGTGTGTCACCGGGTGTGGCTTTTATGGGAACCCTCGGACCAACGGGATGTGTTCGGTCTGCTATAAAGACTTCTTACAGCGGCAGAACAACAGTGGCAGAGTCAGCCCGCCAGGTATATTTTGTGTGTAGACCATTCTGTCTATCATTCACATGGTTGTGCATCTGTAATGCATATGCAGTATTTTGTCAAATAAGAAAGTAATGTGCTTTCCTTTGTGTATGCAGTACTAAGATGGAGGAGTGTGTTTTTTGTTCTGGTTGAAAGTGCTCTGTACCGCCTACTGTCTTGCCTTTATTAAAGTTGTACTTTATGCTTAAGAAGTAAACCAGGCTGCCAAGTGGCTCTTCCTGCTAAAGCACTCATTCTTAGTTCAGCTACACTCATCCCCTTTCTGTAATGAAATCCTAATAGTAGCCCGACGGGGCGGCTCATAACTAACCATGGCAACGCCCAGGGAGTATGCGGGAGGCCAGAAGCGATGCCCTACCTCGTCACACCAGAGCAGCCCCTGGGTGATCCAATGGCTGCAGTCTGCTTGAGTCAAATAGTAGTACTGTTCTATAGTGTAATGACACAGCTAAGCTAATGTACCACAGAGAGCACATGTTAGTCCACATTAATAGATGTGACTGTCATAAGATTATCGCTGTAAGGTAAGAGTAGCCTATTTTAAAAAAAGGCTCCTGTAAAGCGAGTAAGAGTCCGACCTCAGAGGGTCTGCTGCACAATCAGCCATTTCAGATTGGAAAAAGAAAAAAAAACTGGGATGTTTGTGGCCAGACGGGCATATGCCTCTATCATACTGGTGCTTCAGGCCCCTTTCAGTTTTTCATAATGGCAGACTGAGTTTGTCCTTGCAGGTCCCGCTGCCAAACGAACGCTTTGCGGCTCCAGTTCCTTCCGAGGGAGCGCTGTGTCCGTGCAGCTAACCTGAAGAGCGTGGTTCCTTTGTCATTGCAGTGTCCACCAGCGTCAGCAGTATAGGCGAGTCTCTGGCCTCGCAGTGCACAGAGACCAGCCTGGCTGAGGTCCTACCTGCGCTGCCCCAGGCCAGCACACCACTGGAACCGAGCAGGTACCCACCGCGTCCACAGATCTGATAAGCTAAACACGCCCTCCCAGTAGAAAAATAATTCAGTGTGTTGTTCCAAACATGCATTCTTTAATAAATTCTCTTATATTCCCTTGAAATGCATTTGATCATTCTGTATTCGGCTTGGTAACTATCAGTGGGGGCCTTATCATAGTTGTTTTCCCGGAACGTTTCTTTTATGCGCTGTCTTCTCTGCTGGAAATCGTGTCTAATTGTCCCACATAAACCTCCTGAGGGGAATGCAAGGCTTTGGAGTTTTTTCTCAGAAAAGGAGCTGAAATGTCTGTCTTTTTATATTTCCCATATGCTAACGTTAAATCTTTGGAAAGCCTGCCTCAGAGGTTTTGTTTCATTACATAATATGTCAGGTATATTGGTTCCTTACAGTTGCAGGACATTGCCTACATTGCCTGTTATGTATGCATGTTCAGTGTGAATTCTACTCACAAATCCTAGTATGGATGTGTGAGTGAAGCTTTTGGCGTGTGAATAGTTGTGTAACTGTCTTTTGATCTCTTGGCTTGTCGTTTGGTTTAGTTTTTTGTAAACAGTTTCTTAATGGACTTCTTTAATAATTTGTAATGGTTAATTTAATTGGAGAATTGGCTGTTGGTAAGCATATATTGATATGTGGGGGAATAAAGTTTTGTTTAATGTACTCAAGGATATCACCAGGACTGCACCTGATACAGGGCTAGTTGCCTGTCTCTTTTTAAAGAAATCATGTTAATAAGTGCTGTGAAATCAAGTGAACTACTCGCTGTACTCTTGTGCATATTTTATCTCCTTGGGCAAGCCGACCAAAAACTTGAAAAGCTCTTAAATGTGTAGTAATCTGTGGAATTTGTGTTATGTAAAAAAGTACTCCATATGTGTATTACCTTTGATTTATTGAAAGAGAGCCCTTTGAATTGCTTTTAGTGTTGCATCCAGCCGGGCACTCCTAACGCAAGCTTCACGAACACATTCTGAAGAGGATGATTCGACGGGGGACAAAGTTGGGCTGAAAACAGAAGAATCGCAGGGTATGGTGTGTTTTTCTAATCAAAGCTCAGAATTGACGGCAATCTGTAGGGTGCTCAATTCTCCACCCGTATACGCGTCCCCACGAGGAGCCTGCTGTGGTTTGGGTCCCCACCATGGCTCTTTGTGTGCTCTGATCTCTCTTCTATAAGTAATGTTCTCCGCCTGGAAAAATACACAAGGAGGCCAGACTGTCTGCTTTCCATAATAAATAATCTTGTTTGCCTGTAGTTTGGGTGCTCAGAGACACTCCTCATGCATAAAGAAGCTGGCTGGGTTAACCATACCTGTGCTGGAGGTTTCTTGTGCTCATATTAACATGGAAGCCCTGCTGTGGGATAATTTATAGCGTACAGCTGTTGGTTTTAAGATCAGACAGGAATGTGGTCAGGGAGCTCATCAGTAAGATTTCTCTGTTCCTCTCTATGCATAGGGTGGTAATGTGTAATGTGAATGTCATTCTCACCCGGCAGAAGTCCTATATGGGGCATGTCTGGTGAAAGGCAGAAAATGATTTTGCATTTGCAGTTTTAGACTCGTTATCACTAGACTCCGGTATGGTTAAGAATATGGGACTGTAAGCATTTCAAGTCAAGAATTTTTATCTGAATGTTGTATAGCAGCTGTAACCACAGATCCTCAGAGGAGCTTTTCCATTAAGGAGCGAGTGTTCCCTTTGGTAGTAGATTTATCAGAGTTAACTAGTTTAGTAACGATTGTATCACAAAATTATCAAAGGTTTGGCAAACTTGGTGATAATATCAAAGGAGCTTCAGACTTCCTTGAAATTAGTCAACATTTTCATTGAAAAGAAATGTGCAGGTAAGCATTCAGATAGTTGACCACAATGCCTTGTGGCTTAATTGCAGGGTCAGCTCCTCTTACTCAGTGACATCATCCCCCTGTTGTGAGCTGACCTCCTTGCCACAATGCAATGAATGTCAGTAACAAATGTTGTTGTTAACATACCTGCAGGCATTCATTCCTTCGGTTCCCCACACTTTCCTCAATTTGACATCTTTTGGAGAGAAAAATCAACCTCCTCAGTAAAGAAGGTGTTTATTTACACAGACACGCGCGGATGAATATCTTTATTCAATTGGTTTCTCTTTTTTTCTTGAGGTTTACTTATTTCTGGTAGTACACAACATTCAATTCTGCCCCCTTGTGGTGTCTTGCAGGGACAAGTAAGATCATTAATATTATAGCCTTTTATTTCACTGAGACTTAAGTTACTGAGCAAAAGAGAGAATTTATTTAATTTGGAAGGCTGCAACAGATCATTATTTTGCTATTTTTAGTAGCTCTCTTGTCTGCTTTACAGTATTAACAATCTGAACAACAGTCAGCTCATAGGAACTGTATTTTTTCCCCCCAAAATTCCATTACAACACATGCAGTGTAGTTGAAGGACATACAAAAATAGGACATATTAGGTGCAAGAATGTGGACTGTGCTGCTGTTTCAGCCTATAGATGAACAAAATAAAGTTCTGACTTGGTGTGTATGGTAAGTGCACACAGCGTAGCCAAGTTCTCATCCTCAGATTTCTGGAGTCATCTCCTATTTTTCTACTCTTATTAGGTCAAGGCTGTTGGGGGAAGAAAAAATAAATAAATAAAAAAAACTGTTAAATGTAAAAATGTTTATTTTGTTTAGGAGGAAAATAAGACAACTGATGAAAAAAAACAGTGAAAAAATGGTTAGTAATTTAAGATTTCATACCTTGAAATGTTTTGATGTAGCGTATTCTTTCAGGAGGAAGATGTCCCTAGATGATAGAAGATTTCACAAGCCGTTGAACTTCATGAGTATTCATCGAGTGTATCGTACCCCTATAGATTAATGCATGACGTCAATGGAGGTGAAGTCAAAACTGAAAGGGAATCCGACCAATTCAAAATGGGAGACATCATAACCAATATTTGTTTCTCTGCCGTTTTCAGAACGCACTTCACAGTTGCCCAATCTTGTAAAGTCTTTCATTTGTAAAAATACATAGAAGTTGCTTCTCACTTCAGTTTCAGTGTCAGAAAACTCCGAACAGGCTCCTGATGGAGGACAGGACCAGTCTCCTGAGAAGCCCAAACCGAAGAAGAACCGCTGCTTCATGTGTCGAAAGAAAGTAGGCCTTACAGGTACGGGTCTTTGGGTTTTTTTCCCCCATTGTCCATATTATTTGCACTTTAGAAGAAGGTAAATAAAATCTTCCAGGACTTGAGAGAAATGAATGATTATATTGGGTAATTATAATTTGGGATGGAATTGTTGGGGGCTTTTCATGGGCTTGTTTCTTGACATCACACTCATGTTGCAGGGTTTGACTGCAGATGTGGAAATGTGTTCTGCGGCATCCATCGATACTCTGACATGCACAGCTGCACGTTTGACTACAAGGCCGACGCCGCTGAGAAAATTAGGAAAGAAAACCCCGTAGTTGTTGGAGAAAAAATCCAGAAGATCTGAAATCCACAATTTTTAAAGGATTTTTTTATATATAAAAGGCTGCAATTTAGATTTTTTCCCCTCAATCTTTTTCTTAAAATTAAGTTCTTTATGGGAATTCTAGGGAATATTCCCATCACAAATCCTTAATCTAAATCATGCATGCCACTTGGAAATGCATCTTTGACAATTATTTAGTGTTTTCTTTGCAATGATTTGAGTTTATATCAGAAATATGGATTGTGAATTTGAAAAGAGACTATATAGGTTTTATATAATTTTATGTCATTTAGTTTTTTCAATATACAGGGCCTTCATTATTATTAGGTGAGGTTGCTGGAGGGGGAGATTTTCTTTTGTCTGAAATTGCATGTTGTACCCTTGAAGTATTTTTCCCACCTTTGTACTGTATGTAGTTTCTTCTAATAATTGAATGTATGCTAAGGAATATTGCCGATTTGTTCCACATTTAACTGCAAAAAAAGTTTTTTTTTTTTTAACATTAGCATATTTGCTTATTTGCTTGGGAAATATTTTTGGTTCATGTTTTTGTCAGAATTTACTTTGGAGTGTGTGGTTTTGCTGCAAAAAAGTTGGGAGAGAATGTGTGTGTTTATGAATGAATAAAATGTATTTTTTCTTTTTGAGTTTGTTGGCACTTTGCTGCCTGTGTGAGAGCAAATTTGATTCCTTTATAACAGTGCACAAATGAAGTATGAACTGAGATAATCGTGTTGTATTTATGTGACTATTCACTGTCTTAACTTTGGTCTTAATAAAACTTAAGCCAGTTTTACTTTTTGTGTGGCACATTTCATACTAGAAACTATAAGGAATGTGGTTTTGTGTTTGATCCTCTTTTTATCCTCATTTTTATTTAAATTTTTTAACGTGTGGAATTGTAGCTACATTTCAGAAGTTTTGCCATCACAGGGCTGGAACATTTTCTGCATTTGGACCCAGGAAAGCTCATGCATCAATCCACGTGTAGCCAGGTAGGCCTACTGCTGCAGTGTCATCAGTTGAACTGCTCTTGAATGGCTGGACCGCACTACCTGGAGAAGACTGAGGGGTGACCAGAGGGGTCCTGTTTTATAACGAGATGGGGGCCCCTCTCCCAATAGCCACCCAACTATCTCACTGTATTGTTTACAAAAGATGAGGCAAGTTAAATCATGAAAGCGTACCTGTTTGTTCATTGTGATGGAGATTGCGTATCTGTATTTTGTCTTTACTGTTGCTAAGACATTTTCATATTACTGTATGAATAGATAACCCAGTTTCCATAAACCTTTTCGATTGTTTTTTTTAATGGTCAGCTAACAAGTTGTTGCCTACTCTGTCATTACCGAATTTTTCAATATTCCAAGTTAAACAATTTACCTCAGAGGTAAACTTGCTGAGTCATTTTAAACATGTTTCATATTATTTCCGAGTTCTGGTGGAAGGGTGGATATTCCAGACTGTACTCTGATTGGTTCTTCATTCATACTGGGGAGGTGGTAACTGTGCCGTCTGCATGGCGGTAGGCATCTGGAAGAGGTTACTGGCTTCACTATTAGTGCTGAAAACTATCCCGGAGCTGAACTGCAACCTGAAAATGTCTTTTATAAAAGTGGACGAACAATCTGATTTCTCCTTCCACAATCTGCCTTACGGTGTGTTTTCGACCCCAGACAACGTAAGTGAACCGAATACCTATTGCTTTATGGCTTTTGTCGTGCAAGTTTGTCTTGAAGTGGTAGCTTTCTTATTAAATGTTCAGTTAAGAATTAATTGCGTATGTTAAGGTGGTAGCTACTGTACTTGCATGTAAGTCGACCCATGGGACGTCCGACGTAGCAGCATGGTATTATGAGCAAAGTGAAGGCGTTAATAAAATTTTGACTTTCTTGTTGTATAATATATGGTTTAGGTTGTGTTTGAAGAAAACGCCATTAATGAATGTAGACTAATGCAATTGTGTAAAATGTATTACCGATCTCACATGTCAGATTAGCCTACTATTTAAATGACTAGTTTGCTAAATCTTGTAAGCGAACGTTGGGGTGCATTAGGTGATCGATAACTTTTGGTCACATTTGGGTTAGAGTTGACTAGACCTACTAACATTGGCTTCAATACACCTAGGCTACTCGATTTCCTCCTGGGTCAACTGCAGTATGTTTGCCTGGAGTTTAAACCACGGGTTTAAATATCATATACGCGATACTACATCAAATACCTCGATACTACAGAACTGCATTACAGCTGCAACGACTAAATCCTTATTCGTAGCTATGCTTTTGTGTACAAGGCCTGCACCTTAATTATAAATATTCTTTAAAGAATAAGTCACTGTTGGTGCCACTCTTGAACAATGAATGATGAAACAAACATATGCAGTAACTCTTCTACTACGGCTGTAGAAGCTCAAGTTGTTCTGAAGTTGCACCTTCCTGTTTTCTGTTTGGCAAAGAAGTAAGACACAGAGACAGCCACAGAGATTCTACTCTTGAACGCGTTTGTTCAAATGGCAGAAAAGATTGCCTACATTTTCAGAACTGTTTGGTTTACAATACTGGACCCTGCCAGTATAGTATAGACAGGACTGATAGTCAGTCCAGAAAATCTGCCTAGTGGGTGGAGTGGACCCGAGTTGCCTTTTCTGATTATACATTACTGGCAGACAGCCATTGCAAGGCTTAGCCAATCACTGAGTAGGTGGGCTTAACGTTGACATTATCACCTCATGTTTCTCTATTCCAAAAAAAAGAAAAGAAAAGTGATGTCTAGCTGACTGCTTTGCATTTTCCTCATATCATCACGTTTCATACTTTGGGCATGTAAACTCAGAAACTTGATGATGAGGGGGAAAAAATCAGATCAAATAGATCATGTTTCTGTGGTGAATCACTTAATTTTGCTGACATGTTTAATTTCATTAGCTGTCCTTGACTGTGTCACTATGATTTGGAAATACTTTTGCTTCCTGTTTAATCTACATATTTTAAGCAGATCTGAAGAAAAAATGATTATTGTATATTTGATTTTATGGTAATATAAATGCATTTATCTCTAATTGCATGTGTATGCGTGTGTGTGTGTGTCACTTACCTGGACTACAGAACATGCCTATGATATTCTGTTGACAAGTTGTGCTGTCACTAGGTTTGTATCGCTGGGTCCACTGGTAGGCCCGGTAGTCCTTAAGTGGTCTTTGTCACTCGCAGCCTAGGCACAGAATTGGCGTTGCCATCGGGGATCAGATTCTTGATCTCAGTGTGGTGAAGTCCCTCTTCAGTGGACCTGTGCTTTCCAGACATCAGGATGTGTTTGATCAGGTAACTGCTCACACCCTTAAAAACTCTGGTGATAAAGCTTTATCACCAGCTTAGTCTTCTATCCCCACAGTTGCTTGATAAACTCATTTAAAGTTTGCAGATGGCAGACTTGTTGCATGGATTTTGGTTTTTGGACTACTGGTAACATAGTAAAGAATATACATTTAAACCCTAAAGCCTATGCTGGCTTCTAAAAGCATATCTTTTAATCTGAATTGCTTTCTTAAATATCCAGATGTATAAATGCACAAAAACAAAACTTAGCAAGTGATGACAAATGCTTGTGATTTTTAGGCAACCCTAAATGCTTTCATGGGCCTGGGATATGAGGCCTGGAAGGAGGCCAGGATATTTCTGCAGTCGCTTCTGTCTGCTAACGAGTCCACTCTGCGAGATGACATTGGCCTCAGGAGCAGGTTAGTCCCTCTGTGTTTGACCTCGTAACATCAAAGATTGCCTAGATCCAGACAAGATCCCTCCTGATACGGCAGCAGGCACATCTAGAACGATCTGTTTCTCTCACTACATGTACTGCAGATAATAAGATGTAACAGGAGAGCTGTTGTACTTGAAATGGATAAGAGTGGTACTGTCCAAGAAACTGACATTTTGGGAAGGTGCTACCTGTGCTAGTTGCTGGTGTGGGTGTACTTAGGCTTTCAAGATTTTCATGTCTGAGAAGCCGGCAGGTTTTTCAGATTGTTCATACATTATACATTTTTTCTCTTTGTAAAATACTTGACAGTCCTGGACAGCTATACCCACAGATTTCTTCCAAAGCCATTTGTTAGGGTCCATAGATATTCGTAAAATATTTTTCCTTGCCCTGGGTTATAGGTCGCACAAACTATGGTCACAAAGCTTTCACACGTTATAACTTCTCACAGCCCTCTGTCATCCACCCTGCATGTGTGTAAAGCGTAAAAGTTTAAAAGGGATTTATGAAGTGGACCACAGAAGTTAATTCAACCCGAGTTCTGTCAGCAGGCCCAGGGGACACCGGTGGAAATGAGTTCAAAGGGAATTTCATATTGCCACTTGAAAGTAAATTCACACAGAGTTATTAATGCATGGGACAGCTTCCCAGGAGTTTTAGTGCAGCACTTGAATCATTCATTACCAAATCCGAAAAGAGGGGTAGTTTCTCTCAAGAGGCACTGTCAATGTAATCTTCTGCAATTTTTTAACCATGTCTCAAATATCATTTTAAATGTACTTTTTATTACTTTGTTTATTGCGCTTACAGTTTTCAATGCATTTCATGAAACGAGGCATCCAGATATGATTTTGTATGATTATAGATAAAGGAAAAATGACAAGCATAAATGGACCAGAGATGCTGAACAAGAAATATATGTATGTATTAATACAAGACAAACAATGCAGTCCTCCAATACTTGGAAGTACAGTAGAGTACAGGATGAGAGTGAGTGTGGAGTGAAATGAGTTGGGCTGTCTGCAGCATTCTGTGAGTGTGTGTGTGTGTGTGTGTGTTTGCATATTATGCATAATATGTGGGTATATTGGATCCAAACCCTGGCTCCTGTTTTTACTTTGGACCAAGTATAAATAGGCCCTCTTTGGCATTTCCATTCCATGTTAACTGACTTTTTTTTACACGTATTTATACACGTTGAGTGACTTGAGTGACTTTAATCCTGTATTTATTGATCTTTTCTTCCAGAGCTTTTGTTCATCAGAGCTCAGCAGTCATGCATCTCCCAGCTGAAATTGGTAGGTGGTCCTTCAATGTCAGAGTGCTGTCATAGCCATGCAGGTGTCTGTCAGTGACGGGTATGACATCTTTCATTTGTGCAAAAAGCTTCTGGCTGCAAGTGTTGTGTTTGAACTCCCTAAAGCACCGCAGTGACCTTTACCCCGTGCCTCCTTCATGACCCCACGGTCAGATCTGCAGTTTCTGTGGAAACCTGAATGAACTTCAATTTGTCTGAACTTCCATTTGAAGAGAATACTGTTTTTATTTTGGAATAGAATAGTTTTAAAAAATCAGAATGTCTAGGGCTCGATTGATTGATTAAAACAATAAAGCAATATAGCCACAAATCAAAGCAATAGCAGTACATGTATTAAACATTTTCAGGGATGTAAAAAAAGTCAAGGACTTATTTTCACTGTCTTAATTTTTAAAAAGGCAGGTGAACAAGCTTATTGTTTCTGGTTGATTTAATTTCAATTTACCTTAAAGTGCATGAAAATCTGCAATGTAGTTTTACGTAATATACAATATAGATATATAGAGAATGGTTATTACTAGGCATCATGATAAGATGCTTTATTAATCACCCTAGACTTATTTTTCCTCTTAAATGTATGGTTTGAATTTATTTTGTTGGCCATTTAGTCATGAAACACAAGGGGGCACCATACTATAATAGTTTATGAACACTCAGTTTTACCACCAAAGGCTGTAAAATGACTTCCCTTCTTTGTTGCATCTTAATGCTTCTATGTCTTAGGCTAAGTCATGTCCCTTGTGTGTTATGTACAATATTTGCAATCAAAGGCTTTTTTCTAATAGTTTGACATCCCTGCATTAGCATTTTAGCATACTCATGTAATGGATCCCATGGAAATCACAGGTAGCATGGCTGTGCTTACGTCTTTTGGCTTCCCTGATCTTCTGTTCCTCGTTTTCCTTGTGTCAGGTGACTACACCGACTTCTATTCCTCTCGGGACCACGCCACCAATGTGGGCATCATGTTCCGCGGGAAGGAGAACGCCCTGATGCCCAACTGGTAATGTCTTTTAGGGCTTAACACCACCCACTGTGTGCGGCCAACTCTCTAAATAATTCACCGGCCTGGTGGTTATGTGATCAATTTGAGGAACAGAAAAAGTGGAGGTTTTGTGTATGCTGTGCTCTTGATAGAGCTGTATTTCTGGCCCTGTTATTCTCGGGGAACAGCCAAGGTTTGTTTGCCAGAAGGTAGAGCAAGGCCTGAGCTACGATGTGTAAGGGTGCAAAGCTCCTCTAATTGATTTCAGTCCCGCTGGGCTTGTCTCCCAAGCCTGAATAAAACAGCCCTGTCTAAAGCAGTTGCCACATTCTTGCCATCAGTGCCACTTTCTGATTGGTCAAGATTTGCAATGAGTGAGGAATTGGAGCTTCACCAATGTTTTTTTAATAGATCAGAGTATGTTCTGGCCTGAGTGTGAATTGATCCAGAGTAGCTGGGCCAATGTTGGAAGGTAGTTTTTTTGGTTTGGGGGAGGGCTGAGGAGAGAGGAGAGGAGAGGACGGGAAGTGACTAGGAACTCTATTCTCAGGTTGAGGCTGCCTGTCGGCTACCATGGAAGAGCCTCGTCAGTGGTGGTATCTGGGACCCCCATCAGAAGGCCTATGGGCCAAATGAGACCTGATCCATGTGAGTGTGGGGATCATACCATCTTTTGGCTTATTTTATATGCTTATTATTATTATTATCATTTCACCCATTTAAATTCTAATTGTTTTTTTGCGGCCCTTTTTGAATTCACTTCCACCAATCACAGCTCAGCCCCCGGTTTTTGGACCAAGCAAGCAGTTGGATATTGAATTAGAAATGGTGAGTCTGTGCTGAAATACTTCTTGGAAAGGATACAGTACATCTGACATTAGTTGAACAACATATTAAATTATAGATTTACAGTTACAGTCAAAAGCAGTCAAAATGTATAGTTTAAAGCACTTGAATTAAGGCACTTGATTCCAACTGAATGCCCTGCATCTGAAGTCACATTTAATGGAATAATTTTAGGTCAGAGCAATTAATAATGCAGCAATAAAATGCTTCCTCACCTTTTTGCTTCAATATTTTACTTGTGAAGAGGGTTAAAGACAGTATGGTTTCACCAACTCCTAGACAGGGTGGGGTTGTGAAACTGAATTAGGTCAATGTTGACATACTCTATGCGCAGCTGTGGCAGTTTGACTGGTCAGGGCTTTACAGTGCTCCCATTTTAGGAGAATTTACTTCTGCAAATTGATGTGTACTAACTGACAAAATAATTTGTGAGAACATCTACTAATTCGGGCGCATTAGTGTGCTCTTAAATTTTTCAGCTTAGGAGCATGCGTGCTCCTTAGAAAAATGTTAGCATGCTGGTGATTATTTTAATTCCGTGTTTGTGCTAGGCCTTCTTCGTTGGAGCTGGAAACAAGCTAGGAGAGCCCATCCCCATTGAGCATGCTCACAAGCACATCTTCGGAATGGTCCTCATGAACGACTGGAGTGGTGAGATTGTCCGTGATGTCACACCTCTCTGCATTATACTGAGGAAGAAGGTTTCTGCTGGGTAGGCAAAATGCAGCGCATAAGGGAGTCACATTTCTCCAAATGTGATTGGCTGCTTATTTGTGGATGTTTTTTTTAATCCAGTAATTTATTCTGTGCATATGTGGCACACTTCCCTCCCAATGGTTTTGATCATTGTAATGGATGGCTTGCATATGAAGTGTACTGTTTAAGTATATGCAAGGTTAGGACACATATAAATACTGTGAGTCTTTCAAGGAGCCACTTGAATAGGTCCATTTGAAACAGGGAATTTTTCATTTTTTTCATTTTCGGTTGTCTACTTTCTCTCTTGAGAGAAATGGTTTCTCGCTTTGATGACATTAGGTTTGATCTGACCCGGAAATCCTCAGCCATCAGACCTTTGCTTTGAGCCAGTGTTCAGGGACAGGCCCGCAGATAAACGGAACAGCCTTGTTTTATTCCTCGAATGCACCTGGGTAGAGATCCTCTCTGTGCCGGGTGCATGGAGGTCATTCTCATCAGCAGATAGACTTGGCTGGCGTAACTGTAAAGAGTCTGAATGACTTACTGGTGGTCTTTAGTGGAGGCCGGCCAGCGGTCTAAAGATTACATCGCCTGGCACCAATTAGCACTTCTGCTGGCAATGTGCTACTGGCAGTGGTTCATGTTGTCCAGCTTAATAAAACTTATAACAGATGAAATTTTATTGTCTTTTTGAATTTTTTTGAAAAAGGGAAATTCACATCTTGCCCCCTTTCTGCTCAAGTGTGCTAAGTGGACTTGATATGATTTGGTGACACCGTTCCTCTATGCCAAGTTGTGTTTCACAGCAATGGCTACCTTCAGTTTTTTATTACTCCAATGCCAACATCCACATTGGCTTCCTCTCAAGCATACCTGCAGAAATTGCTTTGTTATGGCCCATCTGCAGACAGGCGAGAGTATGATTGCGGTTTCCGAAAGGTAGTACAATACTGAAGAGGAAAACTGCCTGCTTTAATTTGGCTTTTTGCCGATCTCATTTTTTTACTGGGAGAACTGTATAAACAATGGGGAACTGCATCTGTGGATTTGTTTAAAACAAATAGAGGTATTGCAGCTTTGTAAATGGAGGGAACAGCAAAGCTTCTTTCATCATGTTATCATCTCTCAGCATGTTATCATCTGTTATAATTTGGTTGGTTTTCCTTTTTAGTTCTAACCAATGAAATCTTCATTGTGCATAAACCAGACATTGCTATCTATATGGCTTGTGGTGTCTTTATTAGAGATTAATAGGGAAAAAGAATAGCATTTTTAAAAATGCCTTGTTACAACTGTTATGGAAACAGTTGTAACAGCCCATCCTGTTGGTACAACATGAATGTTGGTTTTTTCAGAGGAACAAGCATGCAGCCGCAACCAGCTGTTTGCTGCGATTCGCCAGCAAAGCTGCTGCAGCTACTGCACCGCATGCAGCTGCCATATTAGAACTGCAGGTGCTCAGCCAGCAGCAGTCAGTGGGGGTTACCCTGCACTCTAAAACCCTCCCTCCATAATTGCGTGTCCGCTCAGAAGCCCAAAATAACAACTGACTGTGCTGCATTGCTCATCATTTCCACTGGAAACTCTGCTCTGTTGTAAAGCCAGATTGTGTCATCGGCTGAAAGAGAGGAGGTTGGGTTCCCGTCCCCCAGGAGCTGGTTCAGAATGCTCAGTTATGCATACGAGCACTTGATACATATTAGTCATATCAATTTTTAATTTTTGAACAGAGTGCTCCCTTAATACGAACCCTCCCTTATTTTTCACATCCTGAAGAGTGGGTGTTTTTGTTTGACAGTCCGGCCTGTCGTGGTTTTGCACGATTGCTTTTTTATGCCTAGTACTTCATAATGATTTTTGTCAGCTTTCAGGACCAGGATATGACATATAATGTATGCGTGTTGCTGCCTCCTTGGTTGTGGAGTGGCTCACAGGATCTGCACCAGTGCTTCGCCTCCCTGGGCTGAAGTGCTATCCATCCCGTCGTTCACACGCACTGCTGTTTCGCTGCTATTTTTCACCCAGCATGCACTGCACTCTCAATTCCTACCCACAATAACATGAACATGTGTATGTGAAACCAGCGGTGTATTCAGCTAATATATCAGACCTTTACCTGCAGGAGCCCAGCTGTCAGGCTGTGCTGAATGAATGATAATTATGTGCGGGTGGGACTCCTTCTGGTAGCCATTACCTTTTTATTTAAAAAGCGCTTTTTTATTATTTCGCAGAATGGGAAGCGAAAAGCTGTAGGTAATGAGCCATCGCTGCTCGCTTTCAATATGCGAGCTTTCAAGAAGACAGAATAGGAAGGAAGATAATGGTTTGTTAGTGAGAATCAGGCTTTTATTCAGCAGATTATCAGGGTGGGTAGCTAATGCAGGTCCGGCCGTCTTTTTCCAGTGAATGGCACCCAGGACAGCAGTAAAGATATGGCTGTCTTATTAGCTTCACCATTTTTCGTCTACTTTCCATTATAATATTGTTTACAATTGCATTTTACATTCTGGGCTGAATCAATTAGATCGATCGACATTATTGTCGATCTACTTTCCCATTTCTTAAATTTGTTTGACAGGCATTTCTGCTTCTCAATCACTGTACTGTAATAGCAGTGTTATTGTCAAGGGTTCTATGTCAAATAAAATTTATAGATTTTTAAAAATTGCATGGTTAATGTTCAGGTCCACACAGATATTATATATTTGTGGTTCCAAATAGGATTCCCGTCACTTGTGTTACAGTTCGAAGGTGACTAAAGTTTAGAAGTTTGAGTGACTTTGCTGTACCCTTTTTCACTGTGTTCTAGCTCGGGACATCCAGGCCTGGGAGTACGTCCCGCTCGGCCCTTTCCTGGGGAAGAATTTTGGGACGACGATCTCCCCCTGGGTGGTCCCCATGGAGGCCCTGCTGCCGTTTGCCCAGCCCAATGCAGCGCAGGTAACGCGGGCACGGAAGAAACAGGATGGTGCGCAGGTCTCTGATTGGCTCGCGCTGTTAGGCAGCACGCGGAGCTACCGCGGCGATATTTCAGCGTGATGGAAAGAGACCGCACCGCGGGGCGCCGCCGTCGACTAACGAGCAGAGATGAAATGGATTATGCGCACGTTCATGAGTTATTAAAGCAGCCTGCACTTCCACTCCGAATCGCATTCCGCGGTTGTGCCTTTTCCAAAAATGGGAAAAATGAATCTCCTTTGTTTGCAAGGGCTCTCCGAACTGGATTTGGGGACCAGGACTGTGTCCCAGTGTAGTGTGTTATCAGTCTGGCGTGGGCATGTTATCTCAGAAGCCCAGAGCTGTGGGGGCTCTTAGGGATTCGGGGGGGGGGGGGGTGGTGTGGCACCAGCTCCATGGTTTTCATGTGCCCTCCCATCGCTGCCCTTTGTTCTTTGGCATTGCAGGACCCGGGGCCACTTCCATATCTGCGCCATGCCGATGCCTACACATTCAACATCAATCTCTTTGTCTCTGTGAAAGGTACCAAAGACACAGCACTGCTAATTAAACGCCGTGCTAAATCTCGCTACTACAGAGAACCTGTTCGCCCTAATAGTTGTAATGGGTTGTCATTAAATGGTCTTTATCACTACCGGCTAGTTTAATTGCCTTAATTTTACTGGCTCAGGCTTGTTATTTTACAGTTCGATCTTAAATTTTCTACTTCTATTTCGAAGGTGAGGACGGCTAAATGTTACCGTCTCTGACATAAGAGTAATTAAGGTTATTATCGCCTGTTCGGTGGAGAAGCCACATGTTGGCGTCTCCTATGAAGACCCTTTTATGATAACAAGAAACAGAAGAATCTGAAATGCAAACTCTGTTCTGGTGTTTCTTTGTGAGATACAAGGTAATGTGATTTGCAATGTGCAATGCAGGGCTGTTTGAAAATGAAGAGTAGCCAGCTCTGTCCTTACAGCACCAATATTTGGTTGTGACCGAGCTGACCTCATAATTTTTCCATGTGTGATGTCAGTTTTTAACGTCTCCCCCTAGGCGAAGTCATGAAGGAAGCTGCCACCATAGTCAAGTCAAACTTTAAGGTAAGATGAGGTCCAATTTTACTCTTTTTTACAGTAGAACTCAAAACCCAGATATTCATTTATAAATGAAGATACATTGATATGCTGGAACAGACCGTTAAGCCTGATAACACACCAGTAAAGAGTAGTCCTATCATGTCTGCGTAGAGGAAGTAGCGGATAGTAGCGGATGAACTCTTTTAACCACTGAATCATGGATCGGGATGATCTGATTTCTCTCTAAGTCCACTTAATGCCTGGGCTTATCTGTAGAGACGAGGATCAAGGACAGCAAGGAGAGGCACGATAGACTCCAAGCACTCTGCAAAGGCTGATTGTGGAGATCAAGGCTTCTCATTTGTTAAGAGGCATTGACTTGTTCTGATACAGTATGTCTTCCTGCAGTACATGTACTGGACCATGAAGCAGCAGCTGGCGCACCACACGGTCAATGGCTGCAACGCCAGGCCGGGTGACCTGCTTGCCTCCGGGACCATCAGCGGGCCGGTGAGTGCCTGCAGGCGTACGCGGCGTGGTCTGAGTGCGGATCGAACCCCGTGACCCCAGAGGTTGCAAAAGTTCCCCATGGGAGCATTTTAACCCTTGTGTTGTCCTCAAGGTCAAAAATAAGTAGCTTTTTCTGGAATGACCCTACCATTAGAAAAAGTTAAACATTGCCCTTTTTTGTATGTTTGAAAAAGCGGTATACGATTAGACTACAAAGATTGTATTATTTATGAGTCTTTTTTAACCCTGTGGTCATAAAATCAGAAGTCATAATCAAAGTTAGGCGGCACGCGTCTATTAGAGGAAAAAAATTCATTGTGACGTGTTTAGTAGAAAAAACGAGTGGTGTAGACTGAACAAATACAGTCTCTGGATTGCGAAGTAGGAAAACAGTTGACATCCCTGATGAAGACCTAGAGTCTTCATGTGTTGGTCTGTTTCATTGCCTTGTTCTAGCCCATTAATAAAGGCTTTTTATCTATTTTTTCACTTGGAGACAGAGTGCCTTGGCCTTTTTCCTTAGTTACGGCACTTTATATTTTTATTCACTTTCCCGAGGCGGTCTTCTTTGAGGACTGTTATTCCGTGTTTGTCTTACCAATGAGCACCTGTCGTTCCTAGACCCAAGCAGCACTTCTTTTTCGGTTGTTTGAATAGTAGGAAAATAGTTAACTGCCAATTTATTGATGAGTGACAAGTTGTGTCTACATGAAAAAATATCTATTTAGAGTTTAAAATTCATTTTCAAAAGTCATTTT
Source organism: Anguilla rostrata (assembly GCF_018555375.3). Classification (NCBI taxonomy): domain Eukaryota; kingdom Metazoa; phylum Chordata; class Actinopteri; order Anguilliformes; family Anguillidae; genus Anguilla; species Anguilla rostrata. The sequence continues at coordinate 46,408,232 of NC_057937.1, read as the reverse complement.
TGACCCTGTGTGATACAAGGTCCATGTATTACATGAAGACAGCACGAGGGATAAGACATTCACTGCTAAGGTAGATATGTGTATGTGTTTGGCTATGTTGTGATAATGTTTTACCATCTCTGCGGTTTGTGTCGTTCAGGATCCTGAAAGCTTTGGCTCAATGCTGGAACTGTCATGGAGGGGATCAAAGACGATTGATCTCGGGGGAGGGGAGACACGGACGTTTCTGAAAGATGGAGATGAAGTGTCAATCAAAGGTTTGTACTGAAGCTGTGCTGGCATGTGCTTTTTTCACCCAAGCGATAATCAAACTGACATAACCATGTGGCTAACCAGGCACGCTTTGTCATGAGCTATTTGCAACCAATGGAATGTCCTTTAGAAATCAGCTAGATACATATGTATTATGATAAGTTCATTCAAGACTAAGTTAAAAAATAATGCTTTAATCTGCGAATGGTATCAGTACTTATTTGGCTTTCAGACAGTGATCTTTTTTTCTGGTGCCGTTTGATGCTCTCAAAGATAATCATTTGAAGCCAGATAAATAAAGCCACTTTAGTGATGTGTGTGTGTGTGTGTGTGTGCACTGTGCAAACAGAGCTGTGGTCTAACATGCCAACGCATCTGTTAAAGCAACCAGCTGACGTGTGCTATGGAAGAAGGGCATCCACTCTCTTGTTTGTCTGTTCTAATCATCGTTGATATGAGGAAGAAGAATGTGTGGGAAAGTTGTCAGGAACAGCCGTTCTATGCCCTGCCAATCAACCCCTTTATATAAGCAGCTCAGGCCATGTGTATATAGTCCAAGTAAAACCAGTCAAGCCTGAACTGAGCGTACTGAGGAGATTTCTTTAGTTGTGTTTGCATATCCCTGGAGTTCTCAACAAGGCCAGTCATCATTCTGCCATTTTAAATAATCCCTTCCGTTTCATTTTCATGCATTGCCATTTTAATTAGTGGAACGTGTAACAGTTTTTCTTTCAAAGTGAAACACCAAACATCAGGCTGGTCCCAGCAATGGCGATGAATCCTGCTGATGATGCTAGCGTGATGATGTTGCCGTGTCGATGGATGGTGTTGATGGCGCGAGCACGTGTTTTGGTGCTGACTGATGACGGTGATGGCGTGAGCGTTAGCGTCAGTGTCCCCTCTGTCCCAGGCTACTGCGAGGGGAACGGATACCGGGTCGGCTTCGGCGCGTGCACCGGAAGAATCCTCCCAGCGCTGCAGCAGTGAAGGACTGCCCACGCCACGATTTCCCACAGCCAGTGCCTATAAGTGCCTCAGAACTCCTACGGGAAGGAGATGTTCCAGAACAAATGTTCTCATCAGTGTTGTTCAAAAAAGGGATGGCATGTATGTTTTTGATTGACCCAGACAATTCTTTGTATGCAGTGAAGGATATTTTAGATACTTACAGAAGTTTATAGTGACCTGCCTGCTTTACAGTGGCATTCAGGGGTTTGTAGTTTAAAGCAAGACAATACACTTCAAGTAACTCTAAAGCAGTTTATTGCAATAATTGCATCTTTGTCACAATGAATGGTTTCAGATTAAATTAATTAAATAAATGAAATAATGTAAGTGTGTATTGTTTTTACTCAGTTTCCCTTTGTCTAATGTTACATTTTTTCTAAAGATGAAATCATTCAGTGTGACAAATATGTCTCTATATGTGACAATTGTGTCCTATAAATGTCTAAAATCTCCTTCACTGCATGAAGAAATAGTCTGAGCCAATCAAAAGACAAACACTTAAACTGAAATTATATTTTAAAAATCCAGAAAGTGAACTGTCCCTTTAATGACTGTACGGCCAGTTTAAAAACTTTTAAGTCATTTCATTGGGGCTGTAAACCCTGTGTTGTGCCTTTTATAAAATATTTTTGGAGAAAACGAGTTGTTTAGCATACTAATACATGCTAATATGTTAGTGCCAGAAGCAGTGTTATTTTGATTGTACATGTGTGGGAATTTAATTATGAAGTCTGAATCTGATTCCATTTTAACTGTCCCTTTCTGTTTCCTAAGATAGGCCAATTAATTGGGTCTGAAATAAAGAAAACATCCAGTACTTAGCGTTTGCTACTTTTTTTATTTACCGCACTGTTTTCTTGATGTATTGCTTTTGTTTCTGTAGTGCACAGAGAGATGCGTCTGTTTGGATAAGGAAAGCATATAAATGAAAACACATCTATCACACCTGGCATATTGTGTGTGCCCAGCTGTACACTGACTGTGTCAATCAGGATGTGTGCCAGTCTAGTGGCAATTCAGGACAACACCAGACCTTTAAACAGGGTCAGCTAATTGGTGGTTCTAGAAAGAACTGGAGCATCTCAGCATCAACGTGCCACCAGGGGTTTATCTAAATGAGCTTCAGAGTTTTTGGATAATTACTGTAGTAGCTTTGGAAAACTCAGGAGTTGAGATAGAGCATCTGCTTTTCTGTAATTCATTTTACAAAATAATGATAAATAATTAGGATTTTGTTTTCATGAATAGGAATGCTACGAATAATGGTTGTTAGAAAAACATCTTCTGTTTTTAGCTATTAAAATGGTAATCTGCATAGGTCAGAGAAGAGGACACTCTCTTTATATAATGAATATAACCATTGCAAGCCTGCATTTGTCATTATTAAGACTGGACTCTAATGGAAACCATTCCTATTCAGAGGAGTGTAAGCAATAAAAGCATTCATTTTTGTTTTTAAGCCATTTTTCCTTTTGCCATCTTTAATGGAAACAGTATTTCTGCTGGGGACATAATCTTCATCAGATGTTGCAGCTGTTCTCACCAGTGGGATTCCAGGGATAGGCCAGTGCTGTTGACTGATAAACAAGATGAGGAGAAATTCATGAAGGTACTGACTGGGTTATTCCTGTGTGGGGGGTGACTGCGGTCAGATGACCTTGTTGTCACATGACAGCAAATTCATCTGAGCTTCAGAGCCAATCTGTACAGTAATCCTGATACCTGTCTCTCCCTCAGCTGACAAATAATCTCCATCTATCTATCCCTTATATATACCCGGTTATTCCTGGTCAGCGTCGTGGGAGGTGCTGGAGCCTATCCCAGCATGCATTGGGACAGAGATAGGAACACACCCTGGGCAGTTCACCAGTCTATCGCAGGGCACACCATGAACCATTCACACACATTTTATAAAATTGTAAAATGCGCAAAGTTACTTCAAATAATTTTTTCAAATGATCTACTGGGTAGCATTGCTTTGAAATGCCAGCTTGTTTAATTTGTGTCAGCAAAGATAGCTAATATTGTTTCTTGTAACTTAATTTTTAAGCCTAATATTTATATCAATACTTTTAATGGCCTAGATTGCACGTTTGAAAAAATGACTCATAGAGAGTGCTTTGTATGTGTGAGTAACTTGGCATTGTTGCATGTACACACAGTGCAGTCTATTTGGACAGTGAAACATCTTTTGTTGTTTTGGCTTTACCCCAGCACATTGGATTTGAAATGAAACTATGAATGGCAGGATTGAGGTGTATGGAGGAATAGTCCCCCAATTTGTTCACCGATCTCATTAATCACTATAGACGATAACTAATAGCGTATCCTTGCAAAGGGAGAGTGCACAAAGTAATTAAGGCAGGGGTCTGAATTATGAAATAATGCTTGTTAAAATATTATTCTCTGAGCAATTATTTTATGATAAAATAATATAATTATGTGTGTCAAGATAATTAATTTGCTTCCATGTAAACAATACCCTTGTGGTTATAAATGGGAATATGGTGAGAAATATTAAACTGTTGTTAAACTGTTTGTACTGATAAATTCATGCACGTATAATGAACTGTGTCCTATGGATCAGAAATAAATCCATGGCAATACAAGGCTTCGCTCAGTGGTGCAGAAATGTTGATGCTGTGGCAGTTTATGAATGTCAAATGATTAAGAATTATTGATTCCCATGAATACAACTGCTGGAAGAAATTAAATGAATAATGAAGTGTGTTTCTTACACTTTTTCCATTCCAAATGACTAATTCTAAAATAACTGGGCTCACTGAAGTTAATATATAATGTTTGGATTGTTCCCTTCTTTGCAACACTGTGGACAGACAATTAATTACAATTATTATTAATTGGCAGTACATTCCTTATTTATACCCAGTTTTCTGCAAATCTTTAAATTATTCCGTAATTTGAGGTGCAGTGCTTTACAAAAATCAAACAATTTACTAACATGCCTGAAATTATAAAATGGTCTGACTGTACAATTATTATGGCCACATATATCTATGATTTCATTACAAAATTGGAATAGTTCATTCATCTAAACAGTGTTGTTAACCTGAGAAACTCTTCCTGACATCAGCACTACCCTGTGCTACCCTGTTCCCAGCAAGATGGCATCCTGCATGTGACGTAGTGTCTAGACTATATGCACATAATTGATCATAATTTTTGATCACAGGGAGCACCTTGCTGATTGAGCCATTTCAGAGACTCGTGGCCATATTTATAAATTGATTTTAGTCGATTTTGCACAGTGATAAAATATGGCCCATATTTTATTAAGTCCAGATTTGAGACAAGTTGATCCAATGGTGAATGAGATTTACTCAGAAGTATATTATACGATTAGACCTGGCTTGCTGTCTGCGTTCCAGTTTATCCCAAAGGTGTTTGATGAGGTGGAGGTCAGGGGTCTGTGGAGGCCCGTCTTCCACACTGATCTTGGTTTTTAAAAATCCTATAATTCTATATGGATCTCACATTGTACACATCATGCACAAACAGGAAAGGGCCTTCCCCAAATTGTTGCCATGAAGTTGGAAGCTCGGAATCATCTAGAATGTCATTGTTCAAATTTTCCTTCACTGAAACTAAGGGGCCTAGCCAGAACCATGAAACACAGCCCCAGACCATTATTTCTCCTCTGCCTAGCTTTAAAGTTGACATTATGCCTTTGGACAGGTAGCATTATCCGGGCAACCGCCAAATCTGGATTTGTCTGTTCGACTGCCAAGTGATGAAGCATGACACATCACTGCTGCTCCGGAGTCCAATGTGGGAAGCCGTTTACACCACACCACAATGCTTGGCATTGTGTATAGTGATCTTACGCTTGTATGTGGCTGCTTGGCTATGGAAGCCCATTTTATGAAGTTGCTGATGAACAGTTCTTGTGCTGACGTTGCTTCCAGAAGCAGTTTGGAATCGGTACATATTGAGTGCTGCAACAGAGTTGACTATTTTTATGTGCTACATGCTTCAGCACTTGGTAGTGCCGTTCAGTGAGTTTGTGCAGCTGTTCAGGCAATGAAACATTACCTTCAAAATATATATATACCGTAAAAGGCCCAGTGTTAATTTTACTCTCACAGTGTTAGTTCCACAATTAACATATAACAGATGGGACCAAATGTTATCTGTTATGAGGTGAATTAACACTGGACATTTTACTGTGTTTTCAAGTTCACCTGAAAAAGGTTTTGGAGGTTGTTGAAGTGCTCTGTATGCATGTAGATCAGGTTGAACAGGTGTACCTAATAATAGCAAAGACCCTCAGCAAAAGTGATAAAGTGCAGAAAAAATACATTTTATCCTCCCCCAAAATATAAGCAGTGAGGGTTGGCTATAGGCCACTAAGAGCTGTGCTATTTTTGTTACAGCAGTTCTCAAAGGGAGCTGATTCAGCATGCAATGCCTTTATCCTCTGATATTATCTCTGGACAACAGGGTAATTTAAACAGCCAGACAAACCACCCCAGACACATTCACACAAATGGAAATGTGGAGCAAAAATTGAATATTTATTGCCGCATCTAAATACAATTTACTGTCCAAACAAATATTTATAAGGGCAAACTGCAAACTTCTTTGCCAAGAATATGACAGATTAAGCCATTTAAAAGAATGAAGTGGGGGAAAGAAAATTTCACCACCATTCGATTAGATGGTGAGCCCTGCTTAAATATGATTCACAAATTGTAATGAATAAAATATTGACCAATTTACATCTGCCTTGGAGGAAAATTGCTTCATAACACAAATTAATTAATGAAAGTTAAAAGCTGAGTTCGTACTGACAAGTTATTTGCTTGAGTAAAAAATGACGGAGAAACCTCTGCAACAGACACAAGAACTTACAAGAAGAAAGCGTCATAACGGGATCGAGGTGAGAGTATCTTGTCCTGTGTCAAGGCTAATCTTTAACACCCAAAGAGTCTCTTCTACCACTTCATACTTTCGCAAGAAACTCACAGAAGGAAATGAGAGGTGGTTTCTGAAGTGGTTGTGTCACTTATTCTTCTGCTTGGAAAAAGGCTGAATTGTTTAGCCACTCCAACTAGCAGGAGTGATTCCGTGCTCTGCGGGTATAGTGCATGGATTGGCAGACCATCATCCCCCACAAGTAATTTTATTACTTTCTTTCTATTTCTTTCCTTTTTTTAAAATTGACCAGTCTTTCACATGCATGTTAGTCATGTTCCCTTTCGGTAAGAGCTGAGCCAAGAGTTGTGTGTATCACCCATCTCAGGAGCTGAGTCCACTCTGTCTAATAGGAATAGATGGCACATATGGTGTGAAGATTTTTCAGGTCAGCTCCTCCTCTTGGTGGAGGGGTTGACAGAGTCTGAAGTGTTCACCAGTACACTGAGCCAGCTGCAGTGATGGTAATCACACACCAGCCCTGGCAAATGTTCTGAATGCTACCCTCACACCCGCTAAACCGCACTGAACTGGAGAACAGCGCTGACCTTTTCCTGGAAACACACAGCAGTGACTGTTTTGTTGGTAGAGGCCTGGTCAGGTCTGCCGGGCTCCTGACTCACTGAAAGGTGCTACAATATAAACACTGCAGTTCCATCCAAGTCACATACTCTCACCTCCGGCTGCAAAGGAGCCTAGTGATTAATCACTCTAATTGAAGGCATATCTTGGCCACAGTGAAACGCGAAACTGATTTTTGCAAGTTGTGATCAAAAGCACTGACATTCTTTATTTATATGGCCGTCTGTATGTTTGGTTTGAATGATGGATGACTGCCACGTGGAGGCCAGACTTCGTAATATAGATAAACTACTAAAGCAGTTACATATTGATATGGCTTTTCTCTTTTTGTGATACTTGGTAGGAGAATGGATAAACTTCACAGCTGGAAAGGTGAAAAGCACTTAAGTGACTTATACTACTGACCGGAGAATAACATAAAGACATTTCACAAGTGATGTATATCTAATATAATCAAAGGTTCTTGCTTCTGACATCTTTAGTATTATCATAACAAGTTCTAAATTTGGGCAATGTAAACTTAAAAATTTTAAGCTTAACAAAAAAAACAGCCAGTGATAAATTCATTTTTTTATTAAGTGTAACAACAGACAGACTTCATTTCGTTGGATTTTGTCTCATACCAAACAGAGACCATATCTGTAAATGGTAAATGGACTGCATTTATATAGCGCTTTTATCCAAAGCGCTTTACAATTGATGCCTCTCATTCGCCAGAGCAGTTAGGTGTCTTGCTCAAGGACACTTCGACATGCCCAGGGCGGGGTTTGAACCGGCAACCCTCCGGCTGCCAGACAATCGGTCTTACCTCCTGAGCTATATCGCCCCTATATCTGTGTCATCCGCTGCCACTAAACTCACTATTTTGTTATAAAGGCTCAAAACTATTCAAGACAATCTTTGTGGTTTAAGCTGAGGCACTTTGATAACATGCAGTTCAGAATATAGTTTATAAAGCTATTCATAACACTTCTGTGAGATATTACACAGGGGAACCAAACAAATGAAGAAAGAAATAGCTTTGTACAAGCTCATGTTACATACTGTCATAGCAAACTGAGAGAATTCAGAGTAACAGAGGAAAAGTTGAATGTTCTCAAACTATGGCCTGGACAGGAAATAATTTTAGAAGCAAGCACAGCAGCTTCTGATGTGGAAACTTTGGAAACAATGGATCAAGACGCACCAAGCACCATTTGCATCCAATCAGCTACTGATAGCAGTGCATGCTCTGAAGATAACCTCTGGAACTGAACCCTGCAAGTTAACAGACTGAGAATAATAGTTATTCGGCTTTTCAAGAGCAGGCATGTGTCCACTGAGTCTCAACGTTGGTCATGACTGTTAAAAAAGGTACAAATTTAAGATCCTCATTTTGTGTAAATAGAAGAAACGTTTATTTTAAATTCATTAATCAAGTATACTATCAGGATTTTCTTTATGTACTAAGATGGTCAATGCATACTGAGCAACATACAATCTAGTCCTGTTGATGTGAGGAATAAGAACAGTTTCAGCAGCCAGACAAAAATGTTTCCCCAAGTTTGTTTTGGATCCTACGGGGGTTGCTATTAGTGAATGGGGCCACTGGGCTCTTCTTGCTACAGAGAAGCTAAGCAGGTAGCCATCATGTAGATGAGTGTGTGCTCAGGTAATGTAACAGTTCTACAATAAAAGATCATTTCGAGAGAGACCAAAGCAGCTTTCTAAAGACTCTATTAGTCTGACTTCAGTCAGAGCATGTGAGCAGAACATCAGCAAGCCCCAGAGAGGGGCTCTCTCTGTCTCTCTCTCCCCTTCCCTCTCCCTCTCTTATGTGTATGTGCTGGGAGAGTGACTCCTGCCCCGTGCTAGTAGTGGGCAGTGGGCCTGACCAGGCCACCATCAGTCATCCAGGTGCTGCTCCTCCCAGGTGGAGGTAGGGATAGCACTGTAGGGGTCCATGATGACCTTGGCACAGCGGATGATCATGGCCACCAGCAGGAGGCAGAGAAAGGCGATGCATGCCAAAGTTAATCCCTGGTCCACGTCAACGAAGGCAGGGTCGGGCGTCGGCTCCTCCATTGCTTCGGTCTGTCCTCATCGATTTGGGCCACCACTATCATCCTGATCTCTTATCTGAAATGAGAGGGAGAGACATAGGACTGGCATTACAGGCGGAGTGAGAGTCACTCCAATTATTGTAAGCCGCTGAATCATTTAAATTTGCAGTCTCCCAGGCGGACTGCAGTCAATGCATCAGTGGAGTACATTTCATGCACAGCTGAGTCAGGCATCCAATCAAACAGAGGAGACACTGGTGCATGGACAATACCACCAGCAGGAACCCTCCTTCCCTGAGTACACTACAGCACACTGTCGGCACCATTACAGTACAGAACCATTGCAAATCCACAGGGTACCTCCACCTACTCGAAACAAATGTCTACAGTACGTGGCTGAACGAGCAATCCAACAGCCCCAAATCACCAATTCATAAGCACTTTGAATGTGTAGTGTGGTCAATTTGCCCACTTAATCCTAATAATTGGACTGATGTGGGAATGAAAGATTTGTATTGACAAAGCCAAAATGTGCAATGCTGGATATTGATGTCTGCATCTCTCAGGGTATCAGTGTGTGCCTTCAATACTTTTGTGATACTTTTGTTCAATACTGTTGTGCAGTAATCAGAGGTTAAGTGTCATTGATGTTAGATTGTGTTTCCACAGTCTAAGCCAGAGGAATCTTAATCAAGTAAAGAAGCCTTGGCTACTGAGCTTCACATACTCAAAACATGTGTAGATCGCCTGAAACTCAATCATTTTTGTCGATAATATTATGCTTGACATAGCCAATAGCTGTAAATAAAACCTATATGTTCATTGTTTACATTTATTATGATAACGTTATGTGTTTTATTTTCTACCTACTTTTCAGCGCTCTATATGTCCTGTCTCTCTAGTACTCAGTCACGCAGCACGCCCACATGTGTTTGGAGGGAGAAGCTTTGGAGGGAGAACTGAGGCAAGAGGGTGGGAGGTGGTGGAACTTTAAAAAAAATGTTTTATTCTAGCTCTTGCTCATTTCTCCTAACTTACATACCACACCTTTAAATCATTAGCATTATAACAAAGAGACACAATAAGGTTCTTTAAATAAGTTTCATCAGAGCTGGCCCAAGAGTTTTGATGACCCTAAACATGAATGTTGCTGTGGCTGCAAAGTGCTCCAACATAAATCACACCCACCACTTAAATTTGAATCGTGCATAGTGCATAATCAACTGCATAGTGTTTATGCCAGGGGCCAGCTCTGAGTTGGATTACATTAAAGATCACATTTTCTGTTTATTTGCTCATTTATTTATTATTCTTTGAATCGACTTCTTTATCCCTATTTCCTTTATTCCCAAATTTGAAGGGTTGAATCACAAATCAATGCTTTTCCCACGACTGTTACAACTTCTGTCAGGTCAAGGGAAGATGGTCTAGCATTTGTGTTATCTGAAGTATGTCTTTTCACCATGCAGTCCACAAGCTGAACTGCAGAGTCGTGGCACCTGAAAAAATGTACTTCTTATGCATGTGGTGCAGACATAGTGTAGATGGTTGATTGATCAGAAGAGACATAATGACACAGGGAATGCATCATCAGTGTTGAAACCTGCCCTTCCTGGACAACGCAATGGCCTTTTATGTGTATCCCTACAGGTACCCTAGCCACAGTCATCAACGGCAAGGCCAAAAATGGAATCCTATCCATCACTGAACTGAGAACCAGCGCATTAACTGGATACCACCAGAGAGCCACAATTTAATACTTAATACATTTCATGTGCAGCGTACAAAAGCAGAGCTGTTGTTCATCACTATAAAAATTCTAAATAGGCTTAGGGTTGTTATCATACAAAGGTGCTTCTCTCCCTCCTCTATTTGGATGTGATCAGCCACTGCTAAACAATAGCTATTGTTTCTAATAATAACAGGGCATATGGGAGGGTAGATAAGCATGCTGACAAATATTTCTCTGCCAATGTTTACTTCACAATAAAGGATGGGCTAAGAGTCACCCAGACAACTGCAAGCATCCAATGGCCTGAACTTGGCTCCAATATAAATCATTGGATGTAAATTGTCCATTCAAAGCATTATGGGATGTTCAATACAAAATGTCCTTTTATGTGAAAACGGCTGTGCATGTGGGGAAAAAAATGTTATTTCTTTGTGCTTTATTTTTTTAAAGTAAAATGTAGCTACAGTAGGAATATATAAACATAAGGAGTAATGTGTGTGACTTATATCTATGCTGGCTTTTCCTAGACTTCAGATATATTACATAGAGCTCCTTGCATTCTGTTGGCACTGCACCGTGGCCAGAACAATGACTCTGCAGCATATCCAGAGTTCATTTTGATCCTGCATTCTGAAGGCAGAATAAAATCCTAAACATACAAAAAACAATAACTACAAAAAGCTATAATTCCATTACACTGGAGAAGACTTAACTTGAACTGCCACGAGTAGTTACTGTTGGCAGTAAATTAATTTATGATGATTATGATAATGAAGATATTGTAAGAGTGAATGCACTGGAGAAGTGCTTCATCTGGTGTGCAGGCATGTGTGGCAAATCGGTAACTATAATGCTGCATAGATTTTAATCCGTATAGAGCCATTTAGATTCTTCTGAATGAAAGGGTCAGCGAAATGAATAAATGATACTACTCTACCTTTTATATGCAAGGTGTACCACCAGGAGAACTCAATTAATTTACCATTCACATGTATGTACTTTTACGGTCAGTCAATGCAACAACAATTTGGATTGGATATTTTTACTTAACAAGCATAAAATGAAAATGAATGAAGTTCATTTTCATCATTTGAAATCTATACATTATACCACTGTAATTATCAGTGAGACTCAATCAAATCAATTTTTTCAAATTAATGTGACAACGAGAATTAATACAGCATAGGGGTCTGACTTGAAAATGTAACTCCTTGTAAATCATTCCAGAGAGGCATAGTTGAGAAATGAGGCACAGAACGAGGTAATAAAGAAAAAGAAAGATGAGCTAATTTACTCACCCACGGTTGATCATATTTAGCTAATGCTTCAGTGTCTTTCCTCTCTTCTGTTGAAACTACTAATCTTACACACATCTTACAATGTAAATTTGCTGCCTGTCAGGTAGAATTGAATGGATTTTGTGTGTCTTTGTAGCAGTGCTACTACATACACACCACTCATTTAAGCCAGTGGCAGCGAGATTACTGCTACAGAATATTGGACCTTACTTGGCTCCTTGCACCTATTCTTGTTGCTGCTGCAATGTGCATTTAATGTGCCATGCCAAATTAGCCTTGTAAATCACTCGGGATAAGAGTGTCTGCTAAATATGGCCCTGATTCTCGCTTTGAGATACGTGCTCTTATCTTGAACTTCTGTGCTTCCAAGTTTACCCTCTTTTTTCTGCATGCTGGCTTGGGCAACTTAAGCAGGGATATGATAGATGTATGCACAAGGGCTGAAGTCTCACTGAAAAGGTCGGTCTCGTTTAATTCAGAGTAACACAAATCCTGGCTTAAGACACGCTTTTTTATCTAGTTTTTATCTCTCCAGTCTTTTATTGCGCAAAAATATGATGTAGATAGTGCAAATATACTGGTGATCATATGGAAATGCAGTTGAGTGGATTTTCCACCCAACTGCATTTCCATATTTTCCAGTTCCCCAATGGACAACAATGGATTTACATGAATTTGGAATGTTGGGAGTTAAGTAAGAACATCCCCCACACTGCACATTAGAAACAGTCCTTTAGACATGTTCTATATACACTTGATGTTCTAAGATGGTTGTCAGCCATGTCTGGCATTGTATAAATCAGGTGGAAGCACTTTTTTTTTTTTACTCTGGATGGGCCTTGAAAAACATGTTTGTTAACCAAATGTACTATGGTTTCCTCCATTGTGGCAGTCAACCACCTTCTTAAGCTTGAATTAGCAGACAATGAAGGTGCCTTGGAACCTCTGTGGTGTTAAAAGATACACTGCAATGCCAAATGGCAGACTGATACCACCTAGAACAGGGTTTTTAAAAATCTTTTTCTGAACCAGGGACCCCTACCCACACACAAAGGCATGCAGTGGACCACCTTCGTAGGTTAAAAAGCGTTATAGGTTTTATAATCTATATATAATCATTGTATATCACGTCTGGCCAGGGGCCCCCTATAGTACCTTCAAGGACCTCCAGGGGTCCACAGAATGCCACTCTTGCTCACACTCTAATCACAGGCCACCTGAATGAATGGCACCCGGAGCCAATGCTTGCCTCTATCCTCATCCATTACAACTGGTACTGACGGAAAAGCTCGCCACACATTTCTTTGTCCATCCATTATTGCTCCATCCATTTTAAGGTCACTGTTGCTTAAGGCAACAGGAACTGTGAACAATGTGCAATATGTCCCAGGCGCCATTATATTCCCCTTTGACTTTTTGTAGACTGACATGGGCTGAGGGCTGAGAATTAATGAGCTTTCCGGTAAACCACAGAGCTCCTCTCGGCTTTGAGGGGTGGCCCTTCAGTACTTCACTCGGTCTGGAGTCAGGGACCTAACTTCCCCCAGCCTTTCCTCATCATATTGGCCCTTCAGTTCTGCCAATGACTCATCTCATTTTTAAACCGCTCTAATTTATCCACCCAGCCTGGTAATTGTCACATTAATTATTCTGTGAAGACCTTCAGAATGAGTTATGGAGGGAAGCTTTTAACAGACCTTGCATATTTTCTTCACCGGGAGGCTAGTTGTGATTGGTGAGTGGAACTGAATAAGGGAGTGAATGGATGTTCTGATGATTAACTCAACGTTTTAAATGGAAAATTCACAGGAGCGAGCGTCTGCACATTGCTAAAATCCCCTTGGAAAGATAATAACAAGCGTATAAATATTGAAAAATATTAATTGATTTTTCACTTCAGCAATGATCTCTTCAATAAGGCCAGCACAGTTTGACACCGTAAGTGAGGAGGTGTGCAACTATTTGCATTCATGTTGTGTCGGTGAGCAGCACGTGGTGCAGTGTGTAGCACTGTCGCCTCACAGCAAGAAGGTCCTGGGCTAAAATGAATGGTGTATGACACTGACCAGCAGGATGTTGTGTCTGTTTTTGGTGAGATACACTAACATACCCATTACTTTTTTTGTGCTGAAACAAGGTAAAGACTTTTAAGAGGAGCACTGGATAAAATATTTTAAAAATTTTACACTTCTTGCAAAAAGCATTTCTAGAGCATGACAAAAGGAAGATCGCATTACAAAAGAAAAATCTGTGTGACTGAAATGTCATCCAGTTTTCATAATCAAAATGGCATAATTTTTTTCCAGAAGCAGTGCATGGTTGTTTCACAATAGACCTATGGCAGAAAGATATCCTTCTGAGGATTGAATGATGGGATAAGATGGCTTCTTTACCAAATCATATTTATAATTTAGAATTGCTCAAAAGGACCTTAGGTCTATTTCATCTTACTATTTCTGGGGTCCCAGACAAGTCACAACCCAATGCTCAACCTTCTGATTTGAACACTCTAAGTTCTAGCCTCAAGTCCTTACCTCATCTTTGACCTATTCCTCTGCCTGCTGTAGGCCAGAGAATAACTGATCTTATTTGTCTTCCATAGTACCAATACATTTTTGTATTCTATTCTAAGGGTTATGTATCCACAAAACAGGGAATATGTGTAAATCTACTTTATGGTTTTTTTGTTACTTCAGTTTACATTGACGTATATTTTAATCTCAAATGCTTGAAGGTAATATATCCTTGTACACTTTAGAAATGTTCCAATTATTTTATTTTTTCCCACATGATGACACCTTTCACAAGATCTGTCTTAAACACAGTGACAAAGATCTCTTAGAATAACCAACTTAAATATTGTATCCCACCACAACTCAAAATTTGAAAAGAGCCCCCTGACACTTAACTCCAGGGATTAGGGAAAATTGTACCTGTGTCAGCTATTTTTGAATTGCCTTCCCTACATCACACTAATAAGCAATTTCTTCTTCGATCCAGACTTATCGTTTTTTGTGTATGCTGTTGGCCTCACACTAAAACAGTCAGTATTAATCTTGCAAGGACTCCAGGAAATGTAACCTTGGTAATGCCATTAGCAATTTAATGGAGAATTACAACCGACCCTGTCAACCAAAGACTCCAAAATGGATACCTTTTCTTGTCCTTTGATTAACATCCTCTGTACAGAGCTATATCTGTGAAACTGCTTGCGGTCCAAATTGCAGCCAAACCAAAGTTGTAAATTAAAATGTGTAAAACCGGAAACATCTCTTTTTCATGACTCAAGCATCAAACTTTCAGTGGTTGTGGAGTATAGCTGCTGCACAATGGCTACCCATCATAAGATGTCCTCTATTTCTCCAAAAGCAATGCTCAGGTGGATATATTTAGCTGAATACAGATAACATTTGGAATACAGTAACATTTGGAGAACCCATTACATTTGATATAAAAAAAACTTTTTTGTCAAGGACAATCACTTACTTTCAGATTGTCCGGTCAATTGCTGTTAGAAGTCAAGCTGACTAATAAATCTAAAAACATAAATCAGACAATGAACATAACTCACACTACTGGAACATTCACGGAGAGTTTGTGATGAATACAAATGCCAGTTTTCACAAAAAAATGACATGTCATTATTTTTAAAAATGGATGGGTTTCCAATGCTGTTATCGTCAGCATTAGAAAGATCGATGTGTGTCGCCTCTAAAAGATATGTGCTTTAAAAATAATACCCCGATCCTGACCGCTTTTTTCCTTCAGCAGACAGGATTAGGAAAGCAAAGCAAGAGATTGAGACAGACAAAGAGAACATGCGACATCAAAGAAGGAGCGTGGCGATCAATGGTAATTGTTTTTCCGTTGAGTTCTAATTAAAATGACAAATCGGCTATAAATGAAAGTGATTTTGCTCCAAACGCCTGCCAGGCCATACGGAACCTCATCCGTGAGTAAATACGAATGACTTACGGAGTTACGGAGTGGACGGGAAGATTGTTCCCCAGGACAAATGTATATTTTCTTTGTGATGCAGCAGCTAGTGTTGAAGCACCAGGCCCAGACACCACTGTGCTGCTAGATAGATTACTCCCCCCAGCCCCATAATTTAAGCTTTAGTATTGTATGACATTCAATGTATTTTCTTGCAATTTGCTATGATGAACCGTCCCAGTTGTTTGGGGGCACTTAAAAGCCAAGTTGACAAAATGGAATCAAAAAAACAATCAGGAGTACTAGGTATTCCTTTGTTTGTGACTGAAAGGCTATTTTTGCTTTTTATCTTACTGGCCATTGGCATTTAACGGAAGTAATGACAATTTACCGACGGAGGATAAAAAGGCGAGCAAAAGTAATCACAGCACAAAAAGAAAAAAACTAATTCCACTCCTGTTCCTTTCATATAAGGGTATAAAAGTTCTGGCTCATGATTCCATTCACTGTGGCCATCTGCCATGGAGAAGTGAGGCATGTGAGACATCTGCCATGTCTGCTAGCTTTGCTACAGTCACTGTTCGCTACAGAGAGTCACATTGCAACAAAGTCATGTGGGCAGTGGCAAGGACCCTTCAGTCAAAGAGGTGATATATCCTGCTGAAAAGTGAGTGTGTGTGTGTGTGAGAGAGAGAGAGAGTGTGTGTGCTTGTCTGTGTGTGTGTGTGTTCCTTAATCTTCTTTGTTTCAGATGTTCCCTTCCCATTAAAGATTACAAACTGCGTGGGGACAATGCCTGGCAAGTATCAGGAAGTAATGAATTGAACACAATTGGCTTGCAGTTTCAGACCAATAATACTTGAGGGAGTCTGGTCATCGATTTCAAAACCCGTAGCTCTGCTGTTTTAGTAAAGAATTAAAGTGTTGCTGATTTGGCATGATTTTTATTTATTTTTTAAAGTTTTTTTTGGGAGGGGGGTGGGGTTCTGGATGGTAGTGGTGGCAACAAGCTTTAGGCCCATAAATACGTTCACTGCAGTATCAGAGACAGGACCAAATTTCCCTGACAAGGTTTCCTGGCTTGCCTCTCTCAGCACTTTTCCATGTCAGTTATAGTTTCCTCCTGACTGACACTGACCATCCACTGTGAGCGTGTGTCCTGAGGAGTTCTGAGGGGGGTGCAAGCACGGGCGCTCCATCTCCTTCTCCCCCTAGACTGAGGTTGGCTGACCAGGCAGAGAACATCAGAGCTCCATCAGCTCTGTGTATGAAACCCTCTTACTCTGTTATCATTGGGACACTACCTCTTTTGAATGTAAACTCTGAGGCTGGTGACACGAAACTGGTTCAAATGCTCATCCCTGCTAACTGTAAAAATAACCTGAGATGCCACCGCATTCACAAGGGAAACGCATTTGCCTTCCTACTTGAGTATGTCTAATTTGAAGACAGCTTTGAGAGAACCTGCTTATAATTCTTCACTGCACTGGTAATGGAAACCCTGGCGCTAAGCATTTGTAGTTCTAATCTGTAGGGAATTGGCTGAAACAGCAAGGTGTGAAATCAGAATAATTTTTAGCGCACTTAACGCACTGGCTTCTGCTACAGATTCGCTGTGCTGAGGGAGCTGTTTCCGGAGAAGTTGCTTCTGAGGCACCTTGAGAAAGCGTGCAGTGTAATTACACTTCTCACTGCTTGAGACAGCTGCCGCTGAAGTGAGGCGTGTGCAAGGCACCGTGATACCAACAGATTTCAGATCAGACACTCCGAATCGGTGACTCAAATCGGAGGTATTAGGGAGGAGCCACAGTGCGAGACAGGCTCCCTGTGAGTGTGCTAAGCTCACTCCTGCTAACTACGCTGCCCCACCGTTCATGGCCGCTGATTGAAGGAACAGCTTGCAGAGATTAGAGAATCTTCAGTCTTCAACAGGGGGACCTAATTCAAGGGAGGAGAGGAACAGCTAATCTCTCCATTATATGAGAGAATGACAATGTATCAATCTTGCGCAGATCTCGTTTAATTATAGGAAGGGTTTGTAAATTACATTTATTGTAATGTAAATTTTCAGAAAAATCTCACTGCGTTTCCTTGACAAAAGGGTGCGTCCTCCCATCTAAAAGTAAGTTTTTAAAACATTTCTCATAAAGTAATTTTTTTTATGCAGTGCACTACCCAAAGCCATTCCCCAAAACCTATTTCACAATGTTATATCCATGAAAGAAGTCCATTAAAGTGTAGTCAAGTGGGGTAAAAACTGACAGTAACAAACATTTCAAAACAGCCCATTGATTTTGGTACAGATCTGATTTTGTGCCAGCAGACTTGTGCAACGACCCTCGCTGCGTCTGTTAACACAGACGAGACACAGGTTTTCTTTAGCAGTGACAAAGAACAGATGCTCTAGGGATCCCTCCCTCTAGTCGACCACCAAGGACATGCGAGGTGTGACCTCAGGCATGTAATGTACTTCAACATTCCGTTGGCAGCATGATGTCAAAATACCTCCCTTAGTTTTCATGCCCCCTTCAAAGAGACACGACCTCAGCAGTTTACCGGAGTGCTGGGCCAGCAGTGATGTTGGAAGGAAGACACCAACAACCAAGTGTACTCCAAAAGCAAACTCGCACAGTCAGCATCTGTACTGTCCCACCTACGCTGCCAGACAGGTAGTGAAAAGCTGGTCTTTTACCAAAAAGGCAAAATAAGGTATTTCCTCACTGAATTCCAAGAAACAGACCCCACCGTAATCAGAAAAATGATGCATGCAATGTGTTTTTGGGCAAAATTTACACAGCAGTAATTCCCCTCTTCCTACAGCCTCCCACTCTGAATCATGAATTCCAACAATGGAACTTCATGACCTTTTCGTACCCCAGGTGACTGATTACAACGGCTCATTTTATGCCTGAGGAAACAACCTTAAACAAACACCTCATACTAGAAAAAAGACCCTCAATATGTCTTGCATATATATCAGCTAATGCTAAATAATACATTCATACACGAGCGATGGAAGAAACTGCCCAACTCTAATCTGTATCGGAGGTTTCAAAAGGTCAACAAAAATTACCAATGCATGTGAATAAAATAACGAGGCTGCAACTGAATTGTTTATTTTTTGTTGACTGGGGCTTAATTTAATTCTTTTTACTTGTTACTTCAACTCCATTACTTTTATACATGTTATGTGGTAACAGAATCCTGAGTTAGAAAGCTTAATTGTGATTATGTTATCTCCTAGTGCCTTTCTGCAAATGGTTTTTAGAGGAACTTCCATTTAATGGTAGACCATAATTTCATTAAAATTGACATGAATCTTTCTGTTACATTGTACTTGATGACACAATTTTTTTTTTAAGAATTAGAATTTAACTTGATAAGGAATCAGACGGATAAAAATTTAAAAATTTCATCTTTTGAGACAGACTCCAGAATGACACACTGGGGAAACACCAGGTAAGAACCAAAAGAGATTTGTTTGTTTCATAATCTCTCTCTCAAAAAAAATTCTTTCCAGCTTCTTCATGTAGCTCATTGCTAACTTTTTACTGCTTTCAAATATGATACACAACCATCCAGTAATAATTCAAGAAGTAAATGCAGAAATATTGCATGAAGGCAAATGCATTTTCTCATCCCTGCTTGTGTCAGATGTGCACAACAGACCATGGTGAGTCTAAGATCTCATGTAAATTGACCACAAGGCTTTGATCACAAAAAGGCTTACAAACTACAAAGTATTGGCTGTCCTTTTTTAGTGCTCTGCCCCAGTACCTGATCTTCCAGCATCTCTGACTCAAAGCAGCTTTAGGCAAGAACCACACAAATTCGCCTCAGTATCACAGGGAATAAAAACAGTTTGCATGGGCTCAGTAGCAGAGATGATAAAAGCACAAAATCTACCTGCCGGTTCTCACATCCTGTTGAGCAGAAAGTAACAGTGTTTCCAAGGAGAGCTTTAGAGCAGGAGGGCTGTCCGGTGCTGCATTACCACACAGAGCTTCTTACTGCATCGCCTTTGCTGAGGAGAGGAAGTGGCAGCTCCCCGCAGCTCCACATGGACGCGTTCGGTGCAGCGAGGGTCCCATTAGTCCGTGCCTTGCTCTGCTTGCCACACTCTTCCCAGCTGTCTCCTTCTCCTGCTGACTCCCCAGTGCTGCTGTCGCCGGTCTCTTTGTGTGTGTGTGTGTGTGTGTGTGTGAGTGGTAGTGAGTGAGTGAGTGAGTAAGTGAGAGAGAGAGAGAGATGCACTCTGCCTGCCTGCTTGCCTTATTGTTCAGCTCCACTACACAGACTTTCACTGTGTCCTGTGTCAGTCACTTACAAGATTCCCATAATATCCTGGGGTGCAGTTTCCAGGTTAGGGCAGATGTCATTGCAGGTATCTTTTTGGACAGAATTCTTGCCGAATGCAGTCTCCCTGGTAAGAAGGCAGTGACAGTGTGATCCACCCTGGGAGTGATGCTAATGTGAGTGGATGGGCTTCAGAGGTTACCAGAGATGTTCCCCTTCCTCAGCCACAGCCCTGAAGGTCCCTCCCTGTCAGCCATACTGCCCATCCAGGTGCAAGACCACAAAGTGTGTAGCACCTGCCGGCACAGATACAAAACACAAGTACTGCACCTGCGGTCAAGGGCAAACATGACAAGGCCCATGCATGGCTGCCTGTGTGCTCAGAGCAAAAGTGATAAGAACAAAATGTTTTGAACAGACACACACACACACACATACTCGCACACGCTGAGATTTCATCAAAAAGCTAACTTATAGTTCATATGTTTTTTGTTAGATATGTGTTTTATTCAAATTTATGTGGGACAACCATTAAAGATGTTGAAACGAAATATTCTCTGCCAAGATCACAGAGAAACATGAAGTACATGTAAGCCTATGATATCATAACAATGATCTTTTTATGGCTAATGGACATTGGATCCAATCAACTGCCCCTGGCTTTGAGGCACAATTAAATGTTAGTGTTAAATGTTTTTCAAAAACACAGCTGGGTGAACTCAGTGATCAACAAATGTATTACTTTATTAATGGAAATGGTAACATCTGCTTTTAGTTCATGACAGAATCTGGGACAAAATGTTTTCAACAGATTACAAAAATAAGCAACATATCTTTTACATGATATAATGAATGAACTAATGATAAATGATATGCAGTGGCCTGTACAGAAATGTGTGGGGGAAGGGATTTAAGTGGGAAAAAGCTATCCAAGTTGTTGAAACATTTTGGAACTTTTAACAAGGAACATTTCCTTTATATTTATATAATACTGCATCATGGCCTATTACACCAACTAATAATGGTTTGTCCAAGATGCAATCGCAGCTTCAAATGAATTCCAATTAGAAAGCACAATTTAAAAACGTGCTGGGACTTCCTTTATTCAACAATCACCTGGTAGCATGTGATGTGACAGGACTTCTTAGCTAAACCTGAATAGACTCCAGTGTGGGAATGGTGATTTAATTGAGGTTTGAAAATATGGGCTAAGGTGAAAAAGGTTACAGTTTAGCTGAAGCAGACTCCGCACTTTCCACCATTATTGAATAACTGATGGAACTGGGGAACCGACCTTTTGAAATTCAAATGCCATTTTCTATTATTTCTAAGCATATACTGTATGTGTGCTTAAGCAAAGGTATGTGTCGATTTTGGTGTTAAAGTACAGCGTGCCCCTGCAATGAAGTCTCCCCCATATGCTAGATTTCTCAGGAGGAAGCACCTATGAGCTATTCCACCGCATAAACCTAATTTCATCCATTTATGAGAGCCATAACCAAACTTTCAAAACAACCCTATTTGAGGGTGTACTGGAAATTTATAGGGCACCAATTAACTATTTGGGAATGTTGGGTCAAAAGAGTGAACGGTGTCATTTGTTACTCAAACTGTATGTTAATGAAAGATAGATTATATTGATAGGAAAGGGCCCTTGACATGGGTCTACCCCCGCACTACTTATATCCACGTCCCAAATAAGTTTCTGTGTTTGATCACGCAAATGGATAACTTCCCATTACTGAGTTCAAATAATAAACTTATCAATAACAAAATCAGCAGGTAATAAAAAATAAAAATAAAACCCACTCATATTAAAATGAAACACTTGTGGTTGTTGAGACCTGGAGTAAAATCATGCTAATTTCTGTCTGTACTTACTAATTTCTTTGCTTTTGGTCTTATGTTCCTCATTTCTGTGAAAAAGTAATACATGTACTGCCGGTGTTTAAGGACATAGCCATGATAGGCTCGGGTCTCCTTGTGCTCCACACGGCAGCCTTTAGTATGATTGGCCACTCCAAAGCCATTCTGCATTCCTTCTAATACTTTATTAGTTTCAATATTATCAAAGCTACACCAGAGAGCAAAGTGCATGTAATTAAGTGAGAGGTAGAAGACGTATGAGAAAGCCCAGTTAAATGAAACAGATGTGTTATCAGGCACTGCTGCCTGGGGTGATAATGGGTCTTCAGAAAAGCGGATTGTGTTTAAATGTAGCTCAGTATTAGACCCTCCCCGGAAAATGAACTATATGCAAAACATTAAAGTATTGGTCTTGCTTGCTTTTGAGGGCAAATCAGCATAATGAAACACTTTACTGATACATATTCAGTTTTCAGAGACCTCTCTGGAATACATCCTTAGAAGATCTATACATATAAGGTTTGCCAAAAACTTCAATAATAAATATAATATATTGTTTTCATATGCATATAGAATTGAGTTGATATCATGCTCCATTTCTTTATAAACCCAGATGTGAGATTAATCAATACATGAATAAATATGATTAATTCCCATCTTCCCATAAAAATGTCAGATGACACAATTTGTTCAGAATCACATATATGACACCTACCAGTAGTAAAATCATAATACTAGCTGAATAAAAAAGGTAAAGGTCATGCAGGGGGCAATCACTTAAATAGATGATAAGATGAGACAACATAACAACTGGGGGAAAGAAACTCTGTACACCTGACCACCCAAAAAAGCTTTGAATAGCAACACAGATATATTCAGTTTCGTATTTATATAGATTTGTGATTTACTTCAATTATTACAACAATTTAACCATGACAAATCACCTAACTTGTCCAAATGCATTCTGAAAATAGTGGACTGATATATTTAGGAAATTTCTAAAGCTGAAACCAAATTGATATACGATCAGCTAATCGTTTAAAAGATTTCCCCCCCGTATATCCATCATCCCAGTGATTTTGGGATACTAACTTTCACAACACTGCGTAGGAAGTTGTGAAAGTTAGTATCTACTTGTAATACTGTAACTCTACTAGTAATACTGTAACTTACCATCTAGTTGATGTATTATTGCTTCCTTTTTTCTAAATTAATTCAGAACATAACATAACATGTGAGAACAGGCCATTCAGCCCAAGAATGCCCACCATTTTCCTAACAATTAAAGGTACCCTGTGCTTGCAGTTTACCGACAAACGACATAGTAAATTATAAATAATACATAATAAATTTTGTTTATTTCACAGTAGTATGACGGAAATACGAGCTCCTGTGGCTTCTCTATTAAACATCATTTTGAAAGGATGATTTGCCAGCGGTCTGAGGGTCAAATGACCCGAATATCCCTCAGCAGCAAACACTTTTCTCCAAAGTTTGAGTAGAATCTACTCAGAGCACAGAAATAAGTTTGAAAATGGCCGAAAATGTTTACACATTCATAACTCAAAATGACACACAACCACACAAACTGATGAATTGAGATGAAGTATGCATTCAAATGTATAAACTGTTTGTGGCAGAAACATTT
Source organism: Anguilla rostrata (assembly GCF_018555375.3). Classification (NCBI taxonomy): domain Eukaryota; kingdom Metazoa; phylum Chordata; class Actinopteri; order Anguilliformes; family Anguillidae; genus Anguilla; species Anguilla rostrata. The sequence goes on along the minus strand of NC_057937.1, from coordinate 46,384,637 downwards.
TATGATTGTATTTCAGCTAATAAGTAAGTCTCAAAATATGTAGCATAACGTTCTGAGATAAGTGTTGTTTCATTATATGATTCTGCCTGAGTCTTTATGATGCAGCAATGCAGATAAACTGAGCTCATATTTCTACATGCAATCAGAAGATTTGAAAAAGGGTTCTGAATCTGTGAATGCAGTTATTCAGACCAGTGGTTTCATATTCGGTGGCTCAGTGACAACATGGCACCTCTTACCTTGCATTAAATCTAGTTTTGTTGGGTTACAAAGAGCGAAGAGGAATCACAATACTATGAGTTCATTCCAGGATAACAAGTCAAGGGAAAATAGAACCTAACGAATCTACAGTAACTGCATGTAAAAATATGAGGTGAGTTTATCTGCATGGCTTATTTGGCAGACATACTGTGAATAATCATTCTAGATTCTAGAAATTGCAATTTGTGTTTTAACATAAAGAGGCCTCCTGAGATGTCAGTATAGCTTATCTCAAACCAAATTAAAACAGTACCTAGCATTATGAATATTAACTGTATAACAAAAAAGAGGATCAACTTTGATTTTCACAAGACGGCCATGTACACTTTATGACCAAAAGTATCTGGACACCCCTTGGTCTGGAGCTATTTTTCATGGTTTGGGCATGTTCACTAATGCTTTTCTGGCTGAATAGAAGCAAATCCCTGCAAAAATGCTCTAACGTCGACTATAAAACCTTCCCAGAAGAGTGAAGATTGTTATAGCAGCAAAGGGTGCACCAACTCCATTTTAATGCCCATAATTTTGGATGAGATGTTAGATGTGGGGTGTCCACATACTTCTGGCCATGTAGTGTATCTTGCAATCACTGCATGTTTCCTCTTTGTGGATTTCACTGAGTTACAATGTCTATTTATGAATGCAAAATAATGTATAACCCAACATCATGTCAGAAACCATGCAGACTTGAGCTTAACTCAAGCTAATTAACCTGCACAACTATAGACTCTACAGAAAAAGTATAAAAAGGAAATGTCATGCAATATATTATACAATACATTATACAACATTTTTATGGGACATTAAAAAAAAAACTACAGTATAACAATACAGAAAGAAATTGGCACTATTTTTCAAACACAGCTTTACAAAATGGTGTTCTGAATCACTTCATTTCAGACAAAATGTGCTCATCTCTTAGGCCAGTGAGATGAACTAATGAAAAATACAGCGTCTTTTAATGGAAGAATTATCCCACTATTTAAAAGGTCTGCAGAAATGTACCACATGGAGGCCTATGTCTGTACCATATTCAAAACATTTTGGCCTTATTTTTATATAGTCTCAACAAACGAAGAGAACTATAAATTAGGATAAAAATGAAGAGAAAATCAAACTGCACAAATCCTTTCTGAAACATGAGCATCTGTGTGTCATAGATTACCATGCAAGGAACCATACAAAACAAATTTAGTTTTCGAGTCTGCGAGCACAAAATAACTCTGCAGTTACGCAGTCTCTGTGGGGTGTAAACACACAAAATTATGTCACTGGGTGCATTTTTGAGAGACAAAGTACAGAACCCAACTCCAAAAGTAATTTTAAAATAATTATTGCCACTCTTTGTTCAGTGATATTCTTCTGCAGTGTGTGATAATGGAGTGAAATCGGGGTCATTTTGTTCTCTGAGCAAATGATACAAGACAGAAGTAACCTACAGTACTGCATACAAAGGCAGTGATCCCTGACTTCTAAATCTGTGAATGCAGTTTTTCAGACCAGTGGTTTCCAAAGTGGGAGGCTCAGTGACAACATGGCACTGAGCTAGTAAGGGTTTAAGGGAGATGGCACAACACAGGATGTGTGTGTGTGGGGTGGGGGGGAGGGGGGGGGGGGGTGCTTAAAGAATTTCCAATTACAAAACGGGGCCTGACTGAAAAGGTCTGAAGTAGTTAAGCGGCAGTAAATAAAATTATCCTTATCAAATGATCAATTATATAATTACCTTTGGCTGTGTGTACATGTATGATATGCATGGGTGAATGATCATGTCTTGAGCCCCGGGGCAAGAGTTTAAACATTTTTGGCACCCTTTACCTTGCAATAAATCTACAGAGTTGATTTGGGTTACTAAGATCAAAGAGGAATCACAATACTATGAGTTCATTCCAGGATACCAAGTCAAGACAAAATGGAAGTGTTTTGAACTTTTTCTGAATGGATGCATTTAAAACTGCTATTTTTTACAGAAATAATTCATTTAATGCAGTTTTTGGTCTGGCTGGAATGCAATCTCAGCTAATGGGATGCATAATATTAAACTTGTATGTTATGAAACCTCCAGTAGAGCTCACTCAAACAGAACCAGTTAAATTTGTTTGGCGAATTTCAAACTCACCGTGAAACACGGCTACTGTTACATTTCACAGGCAAGAGAATATCATGAGTCAAACTTGGCTTGTTCAATTCTAAAAATGCTTCTGCTAAACAAAAAGCTCAGGTATTGCAAGCGATCGACAGACAGCCAAATACTCTTTTGACATTAACTGTCCATGTACAAGAAGGAATCAAGACCAGAAGAATACTATGAGTTATGACCTAAATTAAGATCTAATAATGGAATCATCTAGATTGTTATGCTAAAAATTAATCAGAAATGTCCTATGGACATTTAAAGTAAATTAATCTCTGACACTGGAAGAGATGTCCTTGACAGATTCCCCTGTGTTCCACGTCTAAAAGCATGTCTTTTTTTTCATCCAATCTGTGACACGCCAATGAAAACAGCATACAGCATCGGTTGCAGTGCACTTGCCAACTTCAAAAATCCCAAATTGAATTATGATTTGTAAGACATCATTAATTGTATGACCAAAGCATCCACTCTACTCACTACATTTTTCAGTGGAAACAATTCCATCTTAAATAACACGCCAGAATATAATATTATTTAATTTATTAATCAAAGGCCTGGGACTCACACAAGTTGCGTTGCAGAAACACCTATTTCTTCTCACATTTTAATACTAAACATCCCTGTAATAGCCTACCTCATTTGGTTCATTACGACAAGGTCCTTGAAAGTACAAACAGGTTAAATGGGAATAAAACCGCCCAGTAATACTTGGATAAAAATAGACGAGAACCAAAGGAAATGATGAAATATTTTCAATAAATGATCATGTCAGCCAGACTAGAAATAAAGCAAGTGTCAAGTCGTAATCATTATTTAAAGCCCGCGAGGTAGCCTACTCGTAGTGACGATTAATTGGGCATCTATTTCACACAAGCTATAAACAAATTTATTGCTGAACTGTCATCAATCTCAGCTATAAATAGAAAACACTGACAAAACATCTATAAAAAATCAATAGTTAAACAAGGATAGTTTGTCGCATTGAATAATCAGTAGGCTGCGTTAGCAGCAATTCAGTCACGAAGGATTTACATAGACTAAGTAGGCTAGCTTTTGTTGGTTGCATGTCGTGCTTTTACAAATAGTCCGCTGAAATATGTAGAACTATAATTATTACAATTATTTGGCATCTTATTTACTAAAATGCTAATACAATAAAATAAATAAACAAATAAAACGAATAGCCTACGCTAAATACGACAATTGAATATGCAGCTTTATGCCTATGCTGATCCACGTTCATCACGACTGTTGCACTAACTTCTGGAACTGTAGCTATTTCATAACCGTTTACGTGTAACTTTGAAGCAATCCTGTATAAATTAATTCCAAGGAAGTCTCGCGGTGTTACCTTTCAGACATCTTGCATTTTGCTATTTGAAAGAACGAATATTGTTTATTTCGCTGGCACTCTATAGAGGTTGGGTTTTATGATATATTTTTCGTTGGAACACAGAGTAGTGCACATGAAGTTCTGAGCAGCTGTGCAGTGCTGTGCTTGCGTGCAAACCCTACAGCGGATTGTCTTTCCCCGGGGCGTCCTGTATTGTGCGTCATTTTCGTTTCTTCATTTTTCCATCGACTCAACATGGCAACACCCGCCGCTGTTAATCCGTCGGGTAAGAGCGATTTTGTGTTATTTTGCTCAATAAGACACTATTCTGTATTTTGTCACTTGTTTACGGTCTAATACCCTATAGGCTACGAATGGTTATTTTTCATTACAACACAAACTAAGCCTCGGCGCTTATCCCGACGTCAGTCTCAGCATCCCCTTCCCCCACTTTAGCCATCTACAGTGTAGCTAGTTAGCTAACGTTAGCAAGCTAGAAATAACAACAGAGACTGTGTTTCAAAAGCTGTTACGGGGTCTTCGAGTGATTGAGACTTTTTTATTTTCTGAATAACTGCCGGTCTCTGCAAATTTGACGCTTTAAGTCGCTAACAGCGTGTGTTGCTGTTTCAAATTGGTTTTCAGGGTATGTTATTTTCAACCAAGAAGTAGCCTAGCTTCGAATACGTGCTTTGATTTCCTTGATTGGAGTCCTTAAAATACAAAGGTTTCTTTGCCAATTGACACGACTGTGTTGATGTTTGCTTGCTACAAACTGTCCAAGCCTAACGTTTTTGTTTATGCCTGTGATGTTACTATGTCGAAGTCGGTTGCTTCCTCTTGCCTGTTGATTCCGAGAAAGAGAGGCATTATTTATATTTAGCTAGAGCACTGCATCTCACAGTTGGTTAGCGATGACGTTTTAGGCTACTGGTAAAGTAAAATAAAATGGGCAAATATGAAGTGAATGGTCTTATTCACCAAAGGACGTGTTTTAATTATTTGTATTACCGTTATTAAGTGAGAAGCTAACATTTCATGTCCAGTTAGATTCGAAATAAAAAGTGATAAATTACGGATTGGTTTTCTTTTTAGGCATTCAAATTTTGTTCGGGAGAAAGTAAACATGCTAGAGTTCCAAGGCAGGATATGTGTGTGCAATTAAAACGTAAACTCAAGGCCTCTCTTTCAGTAGCTAATGGAAACAGGTTATTTGGAACAAAAAATAATTTGGCAGTTTCCAAGGACCAGTCTTCGTGACAGGTATTCATTTTAATATAGCATACTTTCAAAACGTTTTGTAGTAGGCTACGATAGTACATACATAGTACGATAGTAGACACATTTGAAAATGGCCCGTAGGAACAACAAAATGTTCATCTGCATGTTTGCGTGCAGCAGACTGAAATTTAGAAGGCTTTTAAAAAATTTCCCTTTAAGTAAGCTTTTGGCAAACTTAGGCTAAATAACCTTACTTGGCTAAAATGTAGTCTAATGCAAAATAATCTGATACCCTTGACATTTTAATTGCAAAAGGTGCGGCTCTAATAAGCAAACATTGCCGCCTTCTCACAGAACCTCTGCCAACTCAGGAGTGAATATCTCATTGTCATATCAGTTGCAAATGTGCTGAATATAAATTAAGGGAAATAAATAAAGAATGCCTGTGTTATTACTGCCTGGGTTGCATACAAAGATGTCGAACACGTTTAAGAATGCAAGACCAAGGGTGCTGAAGATTCAGCTGTCAGAGGTATAGCTGAAGGACACAAAACTCTGTTCTCATAGGCCTGTCTGTGCTGAGCAGCAGGAATCTGAATGTCTGTGTAGCCCCATATTAAAATCCCCTGAAAAAATAACTCATGTTTTGCTTTCTTTCTAACCTGACATCCTTATTTGCTAAGTAAAGACTACACTGCTACAGTGTTGTATACAATGTTGCTTTTACCATCTGCCACCCAAGAAACTGCACACTTGAGTTATTTATAGATATCAAAAATAGGCTGTATTGTATGTAAACAAAGAAGTGCAACATGTTATACTGTGTGGTTAGTTATGAAAAAACCTGAAGGTTCTTTCCAAAAGGTGAACGCTGTACCCAGAAGGCACATTGGCTTTCTTGCGTACAGTAACTTGTGAACAAAGGTCTAACCTAATTAAATTTGTGCATTTCCAGCAACTGTAAATTCCAGCAGGCATTTTTATGAGGATGTCAGAAATGTAGGCCCTGGGATAGGCCTAGACTGTTCTGTGGTGGCTTAAGCTTCAGAGAATAAGCTTCTAGGTCTTCATTGTTGATGCTTATTAATATGCAGATTGTACTCCACCAATCAGTTGATCAATCAGCATTTTTATAGTAGCCTACCATTTACAACAGGTGGTCACACTGAACTTTACAATGAACATTTTCCAGATGGAATTATAAACTTAAGGGAAAACCAAAATTGAGCCTATTTTGGGAAAACTGGAGAAATATTCTGCCACCCCTTAGAAGACTATTCCGCAGAATTACTGGGAATTGGTTTGCTGCACAAAAGAATAGCCCAGTAAACACAAACATGCTGTTGAAAACAGTCCGGCGCGTTTACAGGATTGGCTCAGGGACCATAATGGTGTGTGCATGTGTTACCAAGAACCCATTGTCTTCTTAAGGCGTGTCTGCTACCTTCTCTGTCCTGCCTTCTATGTTCAGTGTGAAAGTGCGTAGGCTTCTCTTTCCTGTCGAATAATTTGCATGTGTGAAATATTACGTATCAAGGCGATTGTACAAATTTGCACAGCTGGCTTGTTGTAGGAGGTAACCTCACTTTTTGGGAGGGATTTTTTAAGAACACGGAACAAGGATGTGCCCCTGATTTTTTTTTTTTCTGTTCACTAATTCACTTTAAATTGTTAGGAATTGCAGTTGTCTTAATAAAAGTGCTCTGTGCCTTGGTCCTTGGAGTGGGTGGCTCCTGTGGAGTTTACATACTTTTCTTGCATCTGGATGAAACGGTTAGCAGCCTGGAGGCACAAGAGAGACTGAGCAGCGAGAAAGGCTGTCTAAAGAGCAAGGACAACCGTGAAGTCCTTGAGAAAAATGCATTGGTGGTTTGAATCGTGTGCTTAACCTTCGATCTTTCCATCAGTTACTGCCGATTTATAAACAAATTAATGAGTCATTCTGTTCCATTTACAGGCCTGTTTATCTTCCACCACAAACGTAGATTCATTATAGTATGTATTTATATGTAGGCCTGTAGGCTTCAATGTGTAACTGAAGTGGTTTAAAAATACTTAGGAATGAAATGGGTTGAATGGTCTTTATCCCTCACTGCAAGGATAGGTAAAGGTAAGCTACATTTTATAATGCATTCTCCATTGGTTAATATATAGCTAAAACCAACTATTTATCCTTTGAAGTAGCCTACTTTGGTGATTGATTAAGAGAGATCCTATTTTTAGGTATTTTCTTCTAACAAATTTACTCATTTATTGGGGCATCTTTAGATAGACTGAATATTTATTTGTTGAAACTAGATTCGAATAAGTCATATCCCACAAAAAGTGTCCACAGAATATCCAAAAATGCACGTTTGCACATTTTGACTATGATTTTCAATGATTTCATCATTGAACCCCACGTTATCGTTTAGCCAGCTACATTCTGTACCTTAAAGAAAGAAAAGCTACAGTATGAGACAATTTGAGCTAACGTTTTGATTAGGCTACTTGCCAATTGAATATTCAGATCATTTGCACACTTTTTATTCAAGCAAATTAAATGTGACACACCCTTCATAGACCGCAACCGTGCTTAATGTGCATACGTGTAGCTGAAGTGGCATGGAATGTGCAGTCAAAATAGCCCATTTCCTTGCTATATTTGGTGATGGCGTAAAGAGAAATGTAGCATCGGTTTGTGCCTTTTGGCAAAGCCGAATTTGTGAAAGGTGGATCTGAAAACACATGTAAACCATAGCTTAGACAGCCACCGTCCTGGCTGAACCTTCTATGGGGGTATGCGTTTCATGAATAAATGAATGAGAGCTCTTTTGAATGAGAGTTGCAGCTTGTTTTTCTTGTGACGAGCATTGAGAATGCACACAATATCAAATATTAATGTGCCCGTTTAAGCACAGGAGCTGAGGTTTGCTCAATCCCTAGCAGCAGATGGGATGCCTAAGTACTGCAGGGAGAGTGACACTAATGTTATTGTTGTCTTGGGATGCAGAGATGGGCACAGACCTCCCTGGGCCTGTGGCGATGCCTGGCGCTGTGGTGGGGGCAGGGCAGGTGCGGATGGCTGGTTCCATGCCAGGCCGCGGGGGCAAGAGGAGATCTGGCGGGTAAGCATTTTAATTTCAGCTCTCTTCTTGGGGAAATGAGAATCTGTATACGCTCATAAACGTGCACACACACGGACATGCACATACATACGGGCGCACACACACACACACATAACATTATGACAAAAGACCAGAATAGGTCTGTGGTTACTTCGTGGGCAGTTGTTTGCAAGAGTACTGTTAACTCTTACCACTGCTCTCGCCCACAGCGCACTGGGCCTCCCACTGAAAGCGTGACTGTTGTACGAAGGGTAGATGCTGCATGGACAGGCCCAGCCGTGTCCCTCTCCCTGCAGCCCACTTTACAGTGTGTCAGCGGGCCCTTTTAGCGTATCATAGCTTGTGTGTGGGCATGCGGGAAAGTAGGCCATTACTGGCCCGAGTCAATTAATTTCCATCATGCACGAAAAGTGAAATTGTGTAATCACAGCGCTCGTCCTTCTGGCTGATGAATCAGCGTTTTTCATTAGTTTGAGAACAACGCTTTGATTAATGTTAACTGACGTAATAAATGACCACTCATTACAGTCATAAGTGTTTTCAGTCCAGGCAGGCCTACAATCAGTCAATCATATTTTATTTATTTAGTGCATTTCACAAATGATTTATACAGACTTGATAGTCTTCCAATAGAAGAGTAAATGCCCTTGTTTGCTCTTTTATTTAATATTAGTAATGAGAAAATGACACTTGATTGTGATGTTTGCAGCCACACTAGTTTTAAAACTCAAGGGAGCATAACCAAAATGTTCACACATTTACAGTTTGTTTTTGACTGCTCTTCCACCTTGAAGCCTTTAGATCTGAAGTATGTGTGTAGCTCTTTGCCTCTTGCTTCATGTTAAAAAAGCTTTTTTAATATTTTGCAGACAAATAACCTTTTGACAACACTCATGTACAGGCTCATGGTAGCACGGAGTTAAAGGAAATGATGCACTCTCATTGTTCTAAGAGAACATTAAACTCAAAGTAATTGGCTGGAGGTAGAAAACAGTTAAATATTAACCCTCTAAGTGCCATTTACGAGGGGGTGCATCCAACTGAAAAATGTTCCTGGGATGAATTTTCATTCTGGAAAGTTAGCTATTCTTCAAGTTCATTTTTGGGCATTTTTATTTTCCGGGTCTGTTGAATTAGACGTGGTAAATGGTAGCCCCCCAAGATGAAGACCAGCACTATTTCTCAGGTTGGACAGTCAGGTGGTGCTGAGTTCTCAGTGTAAAGGGCAGAAGCAGGCTAGCCTCGCGCATGCCATTGACAGCGGCAGGCCGTCTTCGCGGGGTTAACACCTAAATGCGGACACATTCCTCTGGGGCTGATGGTGCCTTTTGCTCCGCCTCCTCGTCCGCTTCACACTGTCGCACAGTGTGGCGCAAGTTCCTTTGTGTCACTTAGTGACTTCTGTTCTCTTAGTCTAGGAGTTCATAAGACACCTAGAAGACACCCAGGGACCCACCAGAAACAGTCACATCCATATGTTTCTGGTATAGAAACATAATGAGTACGTTTATGTACTCAAAGTATTCCTTATCCTGGTTACGGTCATATACTGACAAAGCCGTTTACCTGCACCATGAAACACAATTGGGTACTGATATTTCTATTATTTTGAAGAGAGCCTCATTTTTGTGCTACCTTCTACTCTTTCAGTGTAGGAGTGCATATACTGATGAAGTAATGTGAAAAATCAGTTAAATGTAATGCACAGGTAGCCGAGAGGAGTGTGCACCTTTGCTTTGTTTTATGTGTGAACTGTTAGCATGCTGTCAGGCTCGGGTCTGCTTTCCCTCCTTTCTTCTCACTTGAAAGTGAAGGAGTTCCTTAAGTTCCTTGGTGGACACACCCACCAAATAATTTAAAACACTGTATGTTTCTTGTGAAGTGCAATGTTATGATCACAGCTACGATGCACTGATTGTCACAGGGCAACTTTAGGTTAGGTGGTTTTTTTTTAGTTTGGCACTACTCTTTCACCCACAGACGCATTTCCATTGCAAACAGTCCTTGCTCTTGCGAAACATTCACTTCCCCCCAGCAAACGTCACTGAAACCAATTCCAGTGAACTCTGTTGCATTAAACGATTTGAAAAGCTAACCAAGCAGCCTTGGTTTGTAATTTCTGAGGAAGTCTATTGAAGACGTCCTTTATTGAATCCAATCTCACCCGCATGTTACTGGGGAAAGTTTTATAGTGGCCATTTCATCTGTAGTAGAAGAGATCAGCTGGTCTCTGTCTCTCAGGCCATTCGGTATAGATGGTGCCATAAAAAATATTGATCATATGTCATGTCAACACGCTGCCATGCCATATAAGCTGGATTTATAGTTTCCCCATCTGTTTTTTTTATTTTTTTAAAGGAACAAATGTGTATTTGACAACATTATTTTATTACTGATCACTGCCTGCAGTTTCTGGTGATTTCCAGAACATTAAACCGCTATTGAGGAAGACATTCGGGGACTTTGCTCGTCTCATTTAGTTTTGCTTCCCATTAAACGTCTCCAGATGGAGTCAAAGCAAATGAAAAAATGTGCGACGGCGCATGGAACTGCTGATGTCACATCTGTTTCAATTCCCCGACTTGCACAGAAATACCGTCACGTCGGAAAATAATATTTTTTATGAAAACGCATTCCCGCTGACAGTAAACACGAAGTATCTCATCCCATTTTGGTCTTCTACAAATGTTTTTTTCTGGACACCGTCGGCCATATTGAATAGGTCCGTTTCGGGGCTGAAGCGATGGGTAAGGGAGGTTTCAGTGGAGACTCGTACGCTGGGAATTACGCCTGTGCTCTGGAACAAATGGAATGGCTTTGAAGAGGATGGAACAATGGGGAGCTTCCTCTCCTCTGAGAGGACTCTTTGTTCGGCCACACAGTCGGCCAGCTTTGATAGGTCAGTTCACTGTCACCGTGGCAGAGGGCCAGTGCCCGACTGGCCAAGCCTCTGAACCATGAAGCTGGCAGCAGCAAATCGTGTTGAGGCTGTGCACAGACATGAGCTCTGCTTCGACATGCGCCATCTCTTTCATGTTGCTACACGTGATTTGAATGCTGTGCTGGGGATTTCTCTGGCTAAATATACATTTTTTCTGTATTTCTGCAATAAAATGGCTTCTGTTAAAATTAGAAATTTCTCTTGGACTAAGCAATATAATAACTTAAAAGAGGGTAATTATATTACTTGAGAAAACATAAACATTTGGTATGCCACAAGACTTCTGGAAGGGGAAGCTGTGGCCAAATAGTGATGTGGGTGGGAATAAGTCCTTAAATGAATAACAAAAGAGCTTTTCTTTCAATTGTTGATTCGCAGGATGGACTTTGATGACGAGGATGGAGAAGGACCAAGCAAATTTTCAAGGTGAGCCAAGCGAAATACAGCCCAGTACATTCTCCATGTCGGTTTGTCATTCTGTCGCTTGGTGAGGTGGCTTTGATGTCTAGTCTGGTTTGATGTGTTATTTTGGTATTGCTGCTAATGTATTCATGAGTGTACTTGTCTAGAGTCACCATTGACATTTTCACTGAGCCCGCTACATACAAAGACATCTGCAGTTTTATCTCTCCACTGTTTTTGTTCCACATACGCTGACCACTTTTTTAATACAGTTTCTTTCTAGCATGTTCTGAACATGGTTGTAGTCATAAGCATTTCAATGTCTGTTCGGCATACCTCTCACTAGATTAATTCTCTTTCAATCATTGTCTCATGTTTTATTTATGTGTGTCTTTTATTACTGTTCTCTTTAAAGAACCTGTATCCATTTTGTACTAAATTGGCATTGCTTGAGCATTGACTATTAAAAAGGAGACGGGGCCCTCTGCTGGAAAAAGGAAGAACTGAATCCAATTTCAGAAAAATAGGTTTTCGCCAGCAGTTATTTTCTAAAATGAATACATGGATAGGACTACAGTGGAACAGTTATTTGGGGACTAACTGGCAGGTCTAATTCTTTTCTAGTGTCTGTGTTCGCGTATCGGTGTTGGAAGATCCATTTGCAGTTTGTAAATTGACCTCGTCACAACAGCTTTGCCTTTAAAGGTGCCGGTAGCTGCCGGCGGTGACCCTGCTGTATTCAGGCCAGGCTCTGTGGTAACGTGGGCACCCACACACTCAGAAGGCCACGTATGACCTGTAAAACGCTGAGCGAAGCATCCGTCACAGTGTGGTTTCAAGTGCACCTGGGCCTCAGGCTCTGTGTCAGACGGCCTAGACCTCTTTCCCAGGAACTGTTCTAAAAACAGTGGGAATAATCACTTGTCACTCGTGTCACTACTGGTGACGCTATTTGAAAGGGCCCACAAATGAACTGTGTGAAGCTTTCTTGAGAACTGCATGAACATTCCTAAATATTTCATCTGTTTTAGAGTCAGACATTTGAGCTGTGAGTTCTGTCACCATTCTTATCATAAATGGCATTGTCGTCTTATAGCAAGTGTAAAAAATAATTAACAGTAAAGCTGACGTGTATATTAATGCACTAATAATTCATTTAAGTTTATGTAGTGCTTATGGAGGACTTTATATAGCTCTCTTTGGGACCCTCCCAAGACCCTGTTACTGAATATTTTGTCTGCCATATACAGTGAGCTCCACAATGTTTGAGACAAACACATTTTTTCTTGATGTTGCTCTCTACTGCACAATTTCATATTTGTAATCAAACAATTCACATGTGGTTAATTGGACATTCTCAGATTTATTTCTCTACATTTTGGTTTCACCATTTATAAATGACAACTTTTTTTACATAGTCCCCCCATTTCAGGGAATCATAATGTTTGGGAGCAATGGCTTCACTGGTGCTTCTGATTATTCGGATTTGGTCAGTTGCTTCCTTAGTGCAGGTATAAGAGAACATTCAGTATCTGGTCTTGATTCTAGGCTTTTGATTGCCTTTGGATTCTGTGATTAGCATTTGTCAACATGAGGAGCAGAGTTGTGCCACTGAAAGTCAAGGAAGGAGAAATAAGAAAAACCCCCTAACACCTGTCCAACAGATCAGAAACACTCTTCAGGATATGTCAGTGGCTACTGTCCACAGAAGATTTTCATGAACAGAACTGCAGAGGCTAGACTGCAAGGTGCAAACTACTATCTAGTCACAGAAACAGTATGGCCAAGTTACAGTTTGCTAAGAACTACTTAAAAAAAGCCTGCTTTTGGAAAAAGGTCTTGTGAACAATTGAGACCAAGATTCACTTGTATCAGTATTGAACCTGTGTTTCATATGATGAAGAGAAAACTAGCTCCCAAAAGAAGCAGAAGTTCGTTGAAGATGGCTGCAGTACAGGCCTGGCAAAACAACACTAGAGAAGACATGCAGCAGCTGGTGAAGTCTATGGGTCACAGACTTCAAGCAGTCATTGCGTGCAAAGGATATGCAACACAGTACTAAACCTGACTGCTTTCATTTACATATCATTAATATGTTCTAAATGGTATAATGCCCTGAAATGGTGGGAGGGGCCCTATGTAATAAAATAAAAGTGCTGTAATGTCTACATGGTGAAGCCAAAATGTATAAGAAAGACCCTTTAATACAAGCTGAGAATGTATAATTTGCGAGCAGTTTGCTTACAAATCTAAAATGGTAGAGTACAGTGCCAAATCAAGGGGGAAGAAAAAAAAAACCATCTTTGTCCCAAACATGGAGCTCACTTAGAGGATACAGCAACTTTAATAATTCATTCTATTTTTGTTTTATAATTCTTTCATCCATAGTCGCATGCAGTCTCTGTGGTGCAAACAGTAGCCAGGAAGCATGCCATTGTCATTTGTATATGAGCCACCCCTTCCAATGTTTCACAAATTACAGTACGCTGCTTTTCTATTCCTACCCTGATGAACTTGAAAAACTATAAAATATACAAGTACTGAGGTATATTTCATACAGTTTTAATAGTACAGAACAACTTTTGGTCACTGAAAGGTTTCTTGGTTTTGGTTGCAGTTGCATCCGATTAGTGAATGTTGTCTATTGCATTTTGTTTCTAGGTATGATGATGATCAGATTCCTGGTGATAAGGAAAGATTTGCCAGGTAGGGCTGGCCTACAAGAGCTTTAGAGGATTGTACATTGAGCACTGACTTGAAGGCTCTTAAGACCCAAGACTACAAGCAAAGAGAGTCTTGAGATTATTGTCAGCTAGGAGCTGTACAGTATTATTCAATTCCGTAGCAGAAAATTATAGGCAATATGTGTATTCTGCTGTCCTCCTATAAACAGTCTATATACTCATTCTGAAAAGGTACATATTTCATTGTAGATGAATTGTAGGCATTAAATTTGCCTGTATGTATTTTAGGTGTATTAAGACTTGAGTGTTAGAATGTCTCCAAGCATGATGTACTGCTGCTATCACTGATATAAATATGGATGCTCAGAAGTAAACTTTCCAAATTGAATATGGCAGTGTTGCTGAAGTTAAAAGTTCTCTAGTGTAGATTGCAGTCTATTTGTGAGTTGGTACACTGTATATATATTTTAATGAATGCACTTTTCTTTTTATATTCTCAGAAAACACAGTCCAGAGAAGCGAAAGAAAGACTTCTGTACTTCATAACTAAAAAAAAAAAACTTTAAAAAAATTGTAATGTCTTTGAAGACATCTAAGTGACTGAAAGTCAGTAACGTAAAGGCAGTCAGTGCCCAGCCGTTGGTAGGTGTGTGGCTCGAGTGCAGGAGCCCGTTTGGCGCGACCGTCCCGCGTCGGCGACAGCCGTTTGGGGCTGTCTTCGGTACGCCCTCGTCTGGGAGCTAACTGGCCGTCTCTCTCCCTCCCGCCGCGCAGAGAGAACCACAGCGAGATCGAGCGGCGCCGGCGGAACAAGATGACCCAGTACATCACGGAGCTGTCGGACATGGTGCCCACCTGCAGCGCCCTGGCCCGCAAGCCCGACAAGCTGACCATCCTGCGCATGGCCGTGTCGCACATGAAGAGCATGCGGGGCACGGGGAACACCTCCACCGACGGGGCCTACAAGCCCTCCTTCCTGACCGAACAGGTGCGCTCCGTCCCTGGGCCGCCAGGGCGGTGTTTCCCGAAGCAGGGTTACTGAGCTGGCTAACCCTGCGTTAGCAAACCCGGCCGGCGTAGCTCTTTTTGCGTCAGTCCATGTTCCATGTTTGGGAGCGCTCCGGCTTTTACTCTGTGCAGTTATCTAGCTGATTCAGTAATCCTGCTTTGTGAAACTGGGCCCATGTGTGACAGGGGCCCTGTTTCACGAAAAAACAGGGCCCATGCATCTCGAATCTAGATTAGCGCACGTCCCATCAAGGCCACTAGAGGGCGTGTTTTCTTTCAGTCAGGCTATTCAATGTTATTCTCTCTATTTTTCTGTTGCAAAATAATTGTGCCTCACACACTTTGGCACTGACTTACTATATATGAGTCTCAATAAATCTGAACGATCTTGGAGGTTTGCCAAAGCACCTAGGGGCAAACAAGTCTGAACAACCCATGATAAGCTGCTCGTATCTGAACCGGACAGAGCTTTTAGACTGTGTCTTTCCTGGCCTTTAGACTTCTCCGTATGATTCATTGGCTCTAACTCATGGTGTGACTGTCCATCTGTCCGTTTGGCAGGAGCTGAAGCACCTGATTTTGGAGGCGGCGGACGGCTTCCTGTTCGTGGTGGCGGCGGAGACGGGCCGGGTGATCTACGTGTCGGACTCGGTGACGCCCGTGCTGAACCATCCGCAGCAGGAGTGGTTCGGGAGCACGCTGTACGACCAGGTCCACCCGGACGACGTGGACAAGCTGAGGGAGCAGCTCAGCACCTCTGAGAACTCCATGACAGGTATGGGGCACAGGGGTATGCCTGCATTCTCTATCTTATGCTGCGGCACCTCAGAGAACTCAAATGCAAACGTAAGGCTGTAGTGTGTGTAGGCTGTTATTGGTGGCTTGGGGTAAATGGGCGGGGCACCATGGAGGACTCTTTCAGGTAAGTGGGTTTGGGCTAGTTGGAATGCATCAAGAAATTGATAGAGATGGGGAAGGTGTGTTACATGTTACATGTTGCCCCATCCCTGCACTTCTTGGTAATTTGTATTTGTCCTAATACTGTAGCTTATTCTTCTGCCTGGTTGGCTTTGCAGATGTTAGACCAGAATAGTGTTCATTGTTCTCGGCTAGAAATAGCTGTACAAAATAAGTATTGTACCTTACTGAACCCATGTTCAGCAGTTGTCTACGACCATGAAATGCACTTTTTGTACGTCGCTTTGGATAAAAGCGTCTGCCAAATGAATGTAATGTAATGTGTGGGGGGCCTTGGGGTGCCTTTGAGATTTATGACTGGACTGGAGTGGAGTTGTATGTGGGGCATTGCCTCTAGCTTCATTCAGCTAAAGCTGGCTTCTGAAATGAACCGTACTGTGAAAGCTACCATCGCATGAATTGCAGCTGTCAGCCACAGACTGGTTGAGTGGAGCTGGTGGATGAATGGTGACATGCCACTGCTAATCACCAAGCTCCAAATGTTCCCTCCTTTTTACTGTCAACTCTTCTGTTTGTTTGCTTAAAAGCATACTTTGCATTTGCCGCTTTTAAACAGACTCTTACTCTGCCATAACCCAGTCTTACTGGCAATTGTCACGTCAACTGTTTGAGTACCCTGAATGTAATTCCATTGTGTCGAGTCACATTAAGGTTAGCACTCTAATGCACCTTCTTTATTGTGCATCTTTCTGGTAAAAAAAAAAAAGAAAGAGGCCATAATATGCGACTTGTTTTGGCCTTGAAGAATTTGTCAAAGCCTGAATGCAATGAACTGTGAATTATGTCCATTAATAAAGGGTCTAAACAAAGCAACGATTCCAAATACTGTTACCAACATTTTTTAAGGTTTTGAAGCCGTAAGAATTTGTCTGTACATTAGTATGCGCTCCGCACACCAGAAGATTAGCGGTGACTATGCCCAGTGCACTGTGAATTGTGCTACACCAACTGTGTGCCAATGTGTCCCATGTGAAAGAAGTCCAGATAGCAGTCAGCTTTTTACTTAAGATTCATTTCCACAGAAGTTTGAAAGAGGCTTGTGAGAACTGTGGCAGGTAGGACTCTTTGTGTAGTCTGTTACTGCTAGTAATGGTCTCGTATAGAGTGGTTTGGCTGCCTGATACTGTAGTTTCCATTTTTTACGGTTCATGAATACCAGATGACTTAAATTTCCAAAGAAACCTCAGCAGCTGAGGAGAACAGATGGAAAGCCTACAGGGATTGCAAGTGCACACCACTAGAGGGACCTATAACACAAATATGTGAGGGGGAAATGATCTGCACTGCCTGGGCATCTCAGCCAACACAGACAAATATAGCTATGTTTGCATAAAGACAAAGGAATTTGTAGAATACACTTACTTCTCTGGAATCGTGTAATCCATATTGTCAGAAATTATCTCACTGCGTTGACTTGTCACAAGCCTCCTTTGATGAGAAGTTGGAGGAGTCCAGCAGTGGAAAATTTGATTAAAGAGGAAAATCCATAACAATTTTAAAGGATTTTACATTCCTTTGAGTGGGTTTGGTTGACTTCTTGAAATATAGATTACTTCAGAGTTTGACTTTAATTGCATAGTTTATTAGAGGTCTGACTATTATTGTTTTATGTGGCAGAGTTGCAGTTATAAGTAATTTCTAAGGAATTAGAAATGTGTTATTAGGCTAGCTATAATCAGATGAGTAGATGGTGTCATGAGAATAAATATCTTGCTGTAGAGGCAGGGCTCCCTGTTGGTTGGGGGTGATGTATTTTACCTTTCAACTGATTAATTTCTCAACATTGTTTTGTTTGTTAATGGCCAAGCAGGCTGTCATCTGAATAATTCATGCTAATTGGTAGTTAATTTCCTTTCTAACTGCCTCTTGTGGTGGCATTCTTTCATTTTTTTGTGTTGCAAAACTGGACTTCTTTGATCACATGATCCCGGGGTTCTGTGACCCTTGTCCTGGAGAGCCATGAGCTCTGTTGGTTTTAGTTTTCACCTTAAAATCACCCAGGTCAAACCCAAGTGACCAGGTGAAGTGAGTTAACTGTAATAAAGTGCTCTAATTGATTAATTACGTGCAAAGTAGTAAAAACCAGCAGAGCCTGTGGCTCTCCGGGACCAGGGTTGCAGGCTCCTGACATGGATAGATCACCTTTTTGTTCTCCACTGCTTTCTGGAGAGCTAAGGAGCCTCTCATTGCGGCAGAGTCTCCGGTTGAAATGCTTGTGTAAGTGACCTAATTTCCTGAATTCACTCACTTGGCTTTGTTGTTCTTCCCCCTGAAAGATTGCGTGATATGCAGTTACAGGACATTTTACCGTTCCTAGTTAAACGTATTGTCTTCACAGTGGCTAAATTGCATCATTTAACATAAATTAACTGTCATTTAACTGCGCTTCATCCACACAAGGGAATAGAACTACCATATTAGACAATGAGCAGAGCAGAATTTCACTCCGGTCCGTACAGATTATTCCGCTAACTGGAACACTCGATCGAGCAAAACAAGCAAAAACCAGTCAAGCACAATGATCGGTTGGAAGGTAAATTTTCTGCCTCCTTTACCACAAGCTCACTAGCCAGGGCTGCTGTGGGACTGATCTGGTATATGTACTGTACTCTCTGATCTCAGTGTAAGTTACAGTTTGTTTACATTGCTTATGGTCTGAAAAGCATTTAAACGTAACAAGTTGCTTGTTTTCAGTAATTCAATATTTGGCAAGACATTGTCCAAACGCTTATTTGATTAGGCAATTAAGACTATTAGATTTGTTTTTTTATTGTGGACAGGAGCTCAGCTGGAACATTACACTGGAAATCAGGGAATTAAGAAAGGGGAAGTGTGTTCGGTCACTTTATCACTTCTTTATAAGGTGGAACACAAACCTGGCCTTTAAGAATGTCAAGACTGACATTTTCCCAACAAGGTTTTGATGAGCCCCGTTTTTGAAGGGAGATGAAGCATGAAGCTCTTTTTTCTGTCTTTTTCATCCGACCTTGTGCCTAATGGCGAGAGAAACTGGCATGCATGGACTGGCATGCATAATTGATTAAAAGTGATTTTGCATCTTAGATGTCTGGTCCCGAGTCTTCTCGGGGCAAAAGATTGCAGCCAAAATCACTCTTACCTTTCCACTGTGTGGCTCTTATTGGTCAGAGGAGGACTTGAGGGTTGTTTTTTTTATGTTGGAGTGACAGAAAGTCGCACTGTGTTGTGGAAAGTTTAGAAAGAGTAAGGCAGAGAGGATTTTTCCCAAGTTTCTCTTAAGAGCCAGCTGTAACCTCAACTGATGTGTGGTGAGCTTTCTGGAAAAAGAAGGGCTGCCGGACATCACCCAGGTGGGTGCTACACATTGGTGGTGGGTGAGGTGAATTCCCCCTGGTCACTGTAAAGCACTTTGAGTGTCTGGAATTCTCTGTGATCCAGGCTGTTGAAACGGTGTGAAATGAACATCAGCCACAAGCCAAATGCTTGTGAAATTTAATTTGTGGCTGGTAACTTTGTGTGCTGTGCCAGCCACTTTGGCAGGTAACCACCCATGATTTGGCAGTCTTGTTCTATTCTAAGTATCTAGTTTTCTTGTAAAACTGTGAAATTGGTTGCTGAATTTTGGGATGCCCCACCCACTGTGTTTCATGTAGAAGTCCCAAGACAAATGAACCATGGGACTGCAAGAACAAAGGAATGCATGCCAGTGTCCCTTGTGTAACTGTCATTCAAGAAAATCCCTGTGAAATGATGTGCATTGTCAGCCTTTGGTATTTGTGCTTTTGTGCAGGCTAAATAACTGGTGGCTACATTCTCATTTTTCATGGAAAGTGTTAATCCAGGTTTTGATGACTCACATTGTCTTTAATGTGGGTCTCTATTTAACCTACACTTTACAACATGTAAATGAATCATTGGTCAGTCTCCCTAAATGATTAATCTTTGAAATTGATACAGATGTCATTGTGTTATGCATATTTCACAAAATACTTTTTTTTTTCCCCATCATTTTTTTCCCACATTCTTATTCATCATTGTAAATAATGTGTGTAAGGGGAGGACTTAATGTTTTTTTTTAACATCACTGACTTGTTAACATCACAATCAATGCTGATGCACTGAGAATTGTTGAGAAGTGAATTGAAATTTTTGATGTGTCATGTCGGGAAGGTTTTTGTAGGACACTAGACATTAATACGTATTTGTGTATCCATCTTGTTTGTGACCTTCTGATGTCTATTCAAAGCAAGTGATTCAATAATGAATGCTTGGTTTTTTATCATTACTTATGTAGGTCTGGAAATTGTACTGGAGACATATGATTCAGTTTGTTTTGTATTATTCTCCCCATGATAGCCAGGAGCTTTAGCTAGGTTCTAAAGCTATTCAGACCCACTGCTATTATAAAACGCATTATGTCACGATCAACTATTGAAAGTGACTTACTACAGAGAAAGAAATGATTTTTTTTCTCTTTCTAAATGTGCGGTTTTTTTCTAAACACAGACGCAGCAGCATCTCAAGGATGAAACGTTTTGCTTTTATCCTGCATGTGAGCTAACCGTGCATCAGTGACAGTTAAATTATTATTTTTTCTGTTTTGTTTTGTTTTGTTTTTCTGCCTTAGGACGATTCTGTAATTATTATGGTCTGTCAGAGTAAGAATGATAATAATAAGGTTGCCTGTAGAGGTCCACATCGAAACGAATGGGGGCCGTGGAGCTTGCATGCTAAGGCCACCCGCACACCTCCCTCTCCCGTTTCCTTTCTTTTGTCCTTTCGCATTCACCCTCTTCTTCTTACACTCTTACTTCCATTTTCTGTAACCTTCATGACGCCCCCCCCCCCCCCCCATTCTTGCAGATTTAGCCTTTCTCTGTGGCGTATGAAATGTGTATGTAATGGGAAGGTTAGATGTCATGTTTGCTAAGGATGCAGTTAGGTTTTCTTATGGGCACGAGCCAACCCTTCAGGAGCCGCCATTTACTTTGGATCTACTTCTGTTGTCGTCCCCGTCTCAGTATCCTGCGTCTCATGAGCAACAGTCATTTCCTGTTGCTTTCCCACACGTCTTTTTGAAACGCTTTCCGTTTTCTTATCGGAAAGCAGACAAAGCCCTCCGTAGGACGTCGCTTATGGTGGCGCTGGTAGATGAAGTGGCAGCGCCAGGTGTTATTCTTGCCGCCGCGCCACGCTGCGTCTTAGCGGGGCTCCAGCAGGAACTCGGTCCAAGGCAAACGCGACCCTGCTGTGCACTGCTTCGGGAACACCAGAAGAGGAACACGGGTGAACCTGGTCCAAGCGCACGCTGGACGTTGGAACGAAAAAGCCTCCAGTGCTAAGTTTGTTCTAAACAAGAGAAAATATTACTCATCTGACATTAAGCGAAATGTGGAAAGCATCTGCTGGTAAAGCTAGCATTGAACAGATCTTGACTCATTTGGTTTTTTGATGATCGGCTCTCACAGATTTTTAAAAATTGAGTCAAATGGGGAAAGTACGGGAAATGTTTCGCAAAGATCTTTTTGCGTGCATCCCTGGGAAAACTGGAAGGTCAAGTCTGACCAATCATTTTATTGTTTTGGTAGCACACTGTGTGCTCAGTGTCAACCTTGCTAGGCTTCTATACACAGTTTCTATTGACAGTTTTCATTAATTCATTCATTCATTCACTCACTCACTCACTCACTCACTCATTCACTCATTCACTCACTCACCCACTCACTCACTCACTCACTCACTCACTCAGAGCATACTTCATCCGGTATATTAAGTTCAATGTGCTTTACAAGGCATAGCAATGCAAAAAGCAACAGACAAGAGAAAAAAGAAATATACAGTAGACTAATTAAATACATAGATAAATAGAAAGTATAAAAACAAAAAAAATACAGAGGGCTTGTGGATACGCACGTAAAGAGACGCACACATATAGCATCACGAAAAATGTACATTAATTAAGAACACGCCAATGAAAAGCTGGTTTTATGTACAGTATAGGCCAAGCTGAAAAGGGGAGTTTTTATCATGTGTTTGAAAGCCTCAACTGATGTAACTGCTCTGAGATCCACCAGGAGATTGTTCCTGAGCCTAGGCCCATTGGAGCTGAATGGAGCATCTCCATATGTTTTTGATTTGGTTTTTGGGACTATTAGTAGATTAGAGTGGATCTGAAAGTTCTACCTGGAATGTAATTAGGCAGCATGTCATCAATGTACTCAGGGGATAAACCATTAACAGATTTGAAACACAAGCATCAGGATTTTAACATCAGTTTGAATTTAACTGGTAGCCAGTGAACGGATCTTAAATCTGGCGCGATGTTCTCTCTCTTTATGGTTCCAGTTAGAACTCTGGCTGCTGCAATTTGAACATGCTGGAGTTGTCCTATTACTTTTCTAGAAAGGGCAGAGAACCCACTTTTCAGCGAATAAAATAATCTGTTTGGCTCGTGTTGGAGGCTTGTTCGGAGTCATCTAAAAGGGGCAGTTCACCCAAAAATAAAATAAGGCTATATTTCCACTTAGCCGGAGTGCCATGTATCCATTCAGAAAGCTTTGCTGAGTTTTATAGATATCCGCTGCGGCTCACCCTGATACAATGGTCCTCAACAGTGCCGATGTTTGTGGTGGTCAAAGTACCAAAAATTTACATTTGAAAAACTCAACGGCAGTTTCTCTTTCCAAATGTAATGACACAATTACTCACGAACATCCGCAGACCTTGTTGTGTACTGTTTCATTGGAAAGTACTTAATCCCGAAGTACGGCAACTGTGTATATCCAAGCAAATTCTCAACCAAAGCATGCCAGTATCGCCCCAGAATACTTGCATGCTTTGGTTGTGATTTTGTGTCGATATACGCAATCAGGGAGTCATTTTATACTTCTGTTTAAATTGAAATACTGTGCAGCGCGCCTTTATTCATAACAATTCAAGTTTATAGCGTGGATGTTGTAAGCATCATGAGTCTGTTTTGATTGGGTTAATGCGAAAGGGCTCTCATTTGTATGAATACTACTATTTCCTCAAACCTGTGAGAGAAGGAAATCCCAACTGGAGGTACATGGCAGCCATGTTGTGTCACAAAGGTCATGTCTGTGGAATCAGAGATGAAAATTAAGAGGGAGAATTATAGATAGACAAAGCCAGGTTGTAATATCTCTTGTGCGCTGTGTCTGCTATTGTCAGTTTGCCTTTTTGTAAGGCCTTTTTGTAAGGCCTGTTTTATATCTGCTTTATTTACACAATTTTGACTTAACCTTTTGAACGCCTACAAGAAAAAGCTTATTTTTTGTCCAAGAGGCTGCTTGTGCTTCACCATGGGTTAAATATCAATCCTGGAAATTGGTAGTCAGTTTTCCCGAGTGAAAAACAATACAAAAAAAGATATCCGCTACGAGTCACAGGGACCGGAACAGCTGTCACCAGTTTAGTTTGTCAAAGTTGCTTTGCACGTTTTAGTGACCAACGTCAACAATTATTTGTCTGTGGACATGACTTTGAGCTTAGATCATGCTTATTGCCGTCATGACCAAATTGTTCAACAGGACAAAGAGCTGAATCATACAGTTGTCTTGCTGTGTCTGGTTTGTTTATTGTGATGGAAAATTTTTGTGGCTGGTACGTTTTTTCTTTTCTTTTTCAACACCTTTCAAACACTGGAGGAGAAAAAAAGCACTTTTCTTTACGGAGTGAAATGCTGTTGTTTTTTAAGCTCTCTTCCTCATCACATAAATCCAAACCATTCTTTTATGTCTCAGAAATATAGCAGCACATTCTTGCTTACTGCTGAGCTAACAGTTCTGGTTCAGTGTCTTTATTTTCAGTCTTCCACTGAAGTCATTGTCTGACTGTCTGTTTTTTTTCTCCCTTCAATCATAAATGTGTATATATTAACTGAATTCTTCTCTACCTAAAGTTTTTTTTAAAAAGTACTGGTGGCCTAATATGTTTGGCCTGTAATATATGTGTGTATATATATGTATATGTGTTTTTATATTTTATTAAGAGAAAAATTGAAGATTTAATCAGTTTTTAGCTGGCGCTTACTGCCTTACCTGTTTCGCAACGTGAGCAGGATTCTGTGTGTGAATTAAATGAAGAGCTCCAGTAACTGACAGCTGGTTGTTACATTTGACTTTTGATGTGTTTTCCTACAACATATGGAGATTATCCTTTTGTTTTTAGAACATGCCTCATTGCTGCATGATCTTCATCTTATATCCTAGCTGCCCAGGAAGTTAGTGTAGATCTCTGTTGTGACAGTTGTGGCAGAGTTGTACATAAAAACAATTTTAAGGCCTGGTGATAAATGTGGGTATATTTATGTAGTGGACAAAGGACAGATATCTGATATGTAATTGTCACAAGTTATCATTGCTACAAAGTTGCTAACTAGCAAGATACATAGAGTTGTGGAGTTTCATTTTCCTTAATTACAAGTACAAATGTAAGTATAGAATATAAGTAATTATCTTTTGACAGGAATTTATCACATGGATTTAGTAAAGCAAAACATCTTATAAGTAGTGCTATGTTATTTACTAATAAAAGTAGAACAATAATATTTGTATTGCATTTTCAAGGGTAATCGGAAGGGTAGAAAAAGGATTCTGATGAATTATTGGAATTCATTCATGTAAAACAAATGCATAGAGAATAAGAGTTCAGACATATTTTAATGACTGTTTCATGCTCCTTGTGCAGATGAATAATTTAATAATAGTCCAGAATACATACAGAACCCTTTTTTAAAAAAAATAAATAAATGTTGCAATGAAACCGTTCCAGTTCATTTGGACTTTGAATGCCCCATTCTTTGCTGTGATGAACAGCTAGGCCTCTCCCCTTTTTGTAAAGTGAGAAAATGTTTAAGTTCTGTCTCTCTTCTGGGTTGACAGTGTTGGTCCCTTGCGGACACATTTTAAAAAAAATATCTGCCGAGACTGAGAAAAAATGTATTACATATGATTCTCATTTAAAGACCATAAAGCCTCAGGTACGTACTGATACAACACCGATGCATACTGGTGTTGTGCAATCGCTGGCATTTCCTCTGGAAAGCAAACAAAAAAAAAAGAGCAATAATTACAATGACAGTGTTATTACAGCAGGCATTTTAACCGTCTCTGCTGGTATGAATCATTCTCTAATTGATCAATTGAGAAATTTCATTTGCATAGCATGCTGACTGCTGATTTTATGGAAACCTATATTTCAGCGTCTGAATCCCCATCTTTATCACCACAAGCATTTTCAGAGCCGCTTTTTCCATTTGGGCTCAGCCGCCCAAATCCGGCTGCGCTTTGCTCCGTAATTTACCGCGGTCTCCATTGGAACGCGCGGTCGCGCGCTTATTAAAGCGT
Organism: Anguilla rostrata; assembly: GCF_018555375.3. Taxonomy (NCBI): domain Eukaryota; kingdom Metazoa; phylum Chordata; class Actinopteri; order Anguilliformes; family Anguillidae; genus Anguilla; species Anguilla rostrata. The sequence continues at coordinate 46,359,218 of NC_057937.1, read as the reverse complement.
GCGTACGGTCCGCCGCTGGGCCTTGCGGCCCGGCACAAACGGAGCCCCCCTTTTGACCTCTCGCTCTTCCTACAGGGCGGATCCTGGATCTGAAGACGGGCACAGTGAAGAAAGAGGGCCAGCAGTCCTCCATGCGAATGTGCATGGGCTCCAGGCGGTCCTTCATCTGCAGGATGAGGTAACGTAGGAGGGGACGCGCGCGCTCACGGAGGCCCCCTTTTCACTCTCGCTTCGCGCTTTGGCCGCGAGCGAACCGCAAGCAAAGGAATTTCAGCGACTGTAACTTTTCTGTGGTTCATTTGACATTCTTCATTAATTGCAGCTGCTGATCTCATAATGTCATCACAGCAAAGGGAACAAAAAGTGCTCCCTGGTGCCTGCTCGTCAAAGACTAGGGCAGGACGCTGTTTGGAGAGATTGAACTGACCCTTGTGCTGGTCACAAGGGATTTGTTTGTCATTACATATGGTTAGTTTGATTTGTTTTTGCTGAAACACTTCTATTGTTTCCATGAGCTTGAAACTTCTGTTTTTAAGAGGTGGATACGAGCACTCACATGCTGGGGTATTCGAGATAGAACAAGTGTTTGGCAATTTGCCTGTGACAGGCAAATGAAATATGCCCGTAAATAACAGGTTGATTTTTTTGAAAGTACCCATTTAACCAAGCATTTCTTACCAGTGAACAAGAATAGAAACTACTGCACTAATAGACAAAGTGCCTCTGATTCTTTTACACTTTTATAAGCCATCTACAGCAATTGGAGGTTGGTGGGTTTGATGGCTCCTCTTGAGTGAAACCATGGCAACGCTTTCATCCAGTGAGTTCTCTGAATACGGTACCCCTCACACAGTGTGTACTGTATCATGTGGAAGCACTTTATAAAAAATCCCAAATGTAATGAGCAAGCCTTGTCTAATAACCAGAGCTGGTTTCCCCCCCCAAAAAAAAAGAAAAAAAAAAAACCACAGCTTGAATGCATCATCAATTTAAGCGTGCAGATTCCAGACAAGCCGTCAAAACCGAGAACAGAAAGAACTTGCAAATGACCGCATTCCCTGCATAGCCACCGGCAGAGCTCATCCCAGCAGTGCAGACATGGATCCCAGAAACATATTCTTGTATCTGTCTGTCAGGCTGGGTGAAATGTGCAGGCAGGCACCTCTGCTGCCAAACTGTACGAGTGTCATTCGTATTTCATCCAAATCTGTGGTTTTTATAACGTTTTATATTTAAAGCAGGTTCATTTCGTGCACCTTCATTGATATCATATAGTTACTAACTGACGACACGCATTCAAAAACATCTAGAGTGACTTTTGTAAAGGTCACACGAACCAGCTCGTGTGACAAGGGAAGGTGGATGGAGGAGGGGCTATTGATATCCAAGCCTTAAAAAATATAAATGAGACCATGGATTTTCTGCTTGTGTATAAAAAATATACAACATTATCTAAGATTTTTATCATGATTACTTAAAATAATGCTAATTTTATCAGTTGGTTTATGGAGCCATGGGAGGGTTTCCTGTACATGCCTGTAGTATGCTCTGCCTGCCTCTTTTATTGCCCTAATCACAAAACCGCATTTAGGTTTAGGTCTCTGATAGTTCACGAACTGTAAACACCCCAAACCACACAATGGATGTTTGTCCTTTTAGGGATTTTTTTTCTGGCAGCACATTTGGAATCGTAAAAGGCAAGGTGCGGACTGCCACTGAGAAAACAAGGCGTAGCCAAATAAGCTTTTAATGGTGATGCACATGTGGAGCAAGTGGGAAATGGCTGCTAATATCTGCGGTCATGAGTGGGAAGTTGGGAGTGACGCAGGTGTGGCTGCACACTGGCCAATCGGCGCACCTGCAGCGTTCCCCTTAAGAACATTTATGCCAACCGCTGTGGTGCATTGTGATTTTCCCACATTAGTGGGCTCTGCCACCAGTACATGCAGTTCTGCATCGTGTACTGTACTGTAGTCATTACAATAATGCTACTGCTACTGTTATATTACCACCATCATCTGGGCATGTCCAATTTTAACTGTACACCGTGTTTTGGACATGCCCAGTTGCCATAATTAGACCTTATTTTGACATGAACCACTGAAGAAGGACAGAGTGAATCAGTCACCAGTATAGCAGGTAAAGAAGAGCATAGGTTTTGTAAGATCTGCCTCAGGTAGTCCAGATAGGAGCCCCCAGACCATAATTTCTCTATAAGATGCAGCATATTCCTGCTCTGCTGGTAGGAGCCTGTCTCCAGCACCTCCTTATTTGCGTGTATTCTATGGCACTGACAAAAGAAGTGTTAAGTTAACTGTTGCTGTATATAAAAACTACATGCTTTAAGCATATTCTATATACAGCTGTGGATAAAATTAAGAGACCACCCCATAACCCATCAGGGTTACTCAACCTAGTATTGGATTGCTGAACCCTTCCTAAGCAAAGACATTCTTTTTTATATTATTATAAAAATGAATAATGCAAATACACAACACTGTACGTTTTCAGTATTTTGTCCAGTCGTCATTTTCTACTAGTGTTCTCAATAACAATATTTTTGTTTTGGAATTAAGATCAGTTTTGGTCAGTAATTCATGAAACAATATCAAAAGTTAGATTTGACACAGACCATAAACTGTGAAACTGAAAATGTTTTTTCCAGAGCTATAGCCTCGCCTGCATATTGTGATTGCAGGTCACATCGATACAATTTATTTCTCAGGAAGAGAGAATCAATTTGTCTATGGCATCAGGTGTTTTCTTATTAATCTCTGCGTGTTGTTCATTAATCTGTTTGCACTCGCCTGTGCTTATAAACTCGTTTTATTCGTAGTTGGAAAACAAGAAGAATTTAGCATTTAAGGTCAGTTTAAGGAATAAAGAAATTCTGCCATTCATCCGTAATATGGCATTGTTCATGGTTTAATATAATGAAAATAAATATACGTATGGTTATGGTAAAATATGATTTCAATAATAGGTTAGATTTTGCAATATTATGGCTGCATCAAGTATTTCAATACATTGGAATATTTTATCGCTATGAATACTCAGAATGCCTGTGTCTGGCTGTTACGACAGCTTTTGCTTACAGTGAATAGTTGTACGTAAACACAATTCCGCACAGTTTATCTGAGGGAAGAGCTTCTCCCATGATTGATTAAAATCCCCCTACTTAAACAAAGAAAATATTGTTTTCCCATGTGTCGCAAAGTATTCCCAGAAACGTGCATTCTACGAGTGGTAAATGAGCTTCATTTTCTTATGATGTTGAAATGCGGAACTGACATGGTGAGGTTTCTGCAATTTACCACCAGCCTGACTTAAAAGTGGGGTTTCACGTCCTCCTCACGTCTTATAAATCAGTGTGAAACGTCGGTTTGTTATGCACGACACAAGATGTTTTAAATCAAAAGTTACATTCCTCTGTTACCCTAAAAAAAACTTAAGGTATTTTAGGCCATTAAGGTCCCTGGGAGATTAAGAAATAATCTATTTTTAACAGTGAGGAACAATTTGAATTTAGCGTTTTTTTAACACGATAAACGTTGCCTCATGTGATGATCTAAATCTAAACGCAGTGTTACTTGTTTTTGTCTCTGTCTGTCACACAGTATTATTAGGCCATCTGAAACATTGCCAAGAATGTGTGTTCTCTCAAAATGCTCTGTTTAAGGCAGTTTTGAATTGAAACATGTGCAGATGACGGTCGCAGTATAATTGCTAGAGACTGTCTCACAGGCAAAGAGGTGATCATGCACTTAAGTGAAATAGTATCCAGCAAAATGGGATTTCAGAGAAGATATTCATTCTGAGCATTTGTAAAAGTTAATGTACCCATATCTTCTTTTCTGGGATTTTGAGGGGTAGTCTCGATTACTGTCATCATTTTTAATGTCCCACACCATTGGGGAAAAGGTGATTTGGAACAAGCTAAATTCACCTCTGTGTTTGTGGATGTAAATGAAGCCAAAGACTTTATACTTATTTTGGATAGCCCGTTTTAAGATTGCTCTCCAAGGCACAACGGTTTGCCTGGTGTTTTTGGAAAGCTGTTCGTATAAGGGAAATCTTTACTTCATTTGAAAAAATGGACCAAATAAAATATTTCCTTTGGAATAAGGTGAAACAAAGGGGAAGCGAGGAACAGCAAACATAGGAGATTACTTTCCAGTGTTTTCTATGGTGGCATTTCCATAAAAAACCCCTGGTTGTCATTAGAACTATGCAATTCAGCAGGTTACCAGCTCTCACCCTGGAAAGCCGCAGGGTCCACTGATTTTTGTTTATACCTTAAAAACAATTTAGGCTCAAGCAACCAATTTACATTTTTTTAAAAAACCAAATGAGGCGAGTAAACTGCTTGATCAACTGTTTTGGTTGATCAATTAGGCTAAGTGACACCCTGGGTCAGTGATCCATTCTATTCTGTAAGAGATAAACAATAACAAATAATAAACGCATACTGTTGTCATGATGTTCTCTGTTTGTTTTTCCTTTTCTGTAGGTGTGGGAGTGCACCTTTAGACCACATCTCATTAAATCGTCTGTCCAACATGAGAAAGAGATACAGGTAGGATTCCTTGTAATGGCATTCTTTGAGCTCCGACGGTAGCATAATCCTCTGAACAAAAGCATTTTTTTAAGCAATATCCACAATAAATATGGTAATTATCCGGTTCAACTATATTCAGGAGATAGCAGGGGAAGAATTGCACATTGTCTTTCTGAAATCCTCTACTTGCACGCTGATGCTAATTTTCCACAGTTGCCCCACTGGACCTGAACTAGTTCCCGGTGTTCCTGAATGTGATGAGAATACATAAATATGTGCACGTCCGTGGCGGCGGGTTAGCGGTGGGCTACAGCGGTTTAGTGTCCACGGCTCAGCCGGTGACCTGAAGACACGTGTCCCTCTCCTTACAGGAACGGCCTGGGACCCTCCAAAGAAGGGGAGGCGCAGTACTCGGTGGTGCACTGTACAGGATACATCAAAGCCTGGCCGCCTGCAGGTATGTACGCCGTCCTCCTCGGCGCGCCACTCACCAGCCCGTAATGCGTGACAGCTGGCAGCCATGTCCGAGGCCCCTGTTCCCGATCGTCCAGATAAGACCGTCTGGGGGCCCCCCGCCTTCCCAAGCTGTAAAACAGACACGCGAGGCACTCGATTTCTAGATAGCACCCAGAGCCCTTCTCATCGAAGTCTCTGGAATTCGGTGTCATGTTCTGTTCCGGAATGTACGGTGCAGGGGGTATACATATGGCACGTTTCCCGTCACTCCTGGCCAGCATTCACATATATTTTATTTATTTATTTGTTTATTTCATTATTTACTTACCTTTACTTAACCAGGTCATTTAACTAAGAGTTGATTTTTTTATTTTGGACTTGGTAGCGAATGCATGGGACTGTTGAAAATATGTAGACATCAAATGAATGATTAGGGGATGACTATTTGGGTAGATGTAGAGAGCCAGTTGTTTTTTTGGAATGTGACCGGGGCAATGGGGTTAATACCCGTACTCTTTCCGAAAGTGCTTGGGATGGCTCAAACGGTTCCTTGTCAGCCATTCCGATTAGCTGTGATCTAGGTGTCCTCCGGAATGGCACCTTTGCATGCAGCAGAAAATCCACCCTAGAGGAATTGTTCCAGGAAGCAGACAAATCACATGTGGGGTAGATTAATGACTTTATCTCCCTGGAACTTTTCCCTCCACGCATCTGTTACAAGAAATGGGATATTTACTTTAAGTGTTGCATTGCCTTTGTAATGACATATGTAGCAATGTCATATGCGTGAAGCTGTCTTTATTAATGGCTATTTATAGCAATTGGCAGTAGGTGATGCTCATTTGGAGTACTCCGTTATAACCTCATCGCAGGAAGTCGTTTTTCTATTGTAGTGGAATGTGGGTCATGTCATGTACATTTTCATAAGAATTTCATTCATTTTACAGTCAAAACAGCTGCCTGATGTGTTCATCCTCATAGCTGGTGGCAGTGGATCCTGATAGTCTGTAAATAAGTCATTCATGGGGGAAAAAACAACTAAAAATAGTTGTTTTGAAAAATGGGAAAGATGATGTTCTGCATTCCGACGTTTGGATTCCAACGTCTAAGTCGTTGGGCTGAGAGTTGCTCAACGTCTTACTGAATCAAGTGTGCTTTTCCACAGAGAGGCAATGGCTTACTTCTTCCATGCCCTTTGTAAGCTTTCAACATGCACATGGCTAATGAAGCTTTCCGGAGGCTAACCTTTCCTTTCTAAAGCCTTTTGCAGAAAATTGTGTCAAGCAACGTCTTTTAGTTAACTGCCAGATTTAAGCCTCAGGGTGGTTTATGCAGAAACTGGGACATTTAATAGCAAGTACATTACATTACATTACAGGCATTTAGCAGACGCTCTTATCCAGAGCGACTTACACAACTTTTACATAGCATTTTTACATTGTATCCATTTATACAGCTGGATATATACTGAAGCAATTTCGGTTAAGTACCTTGCTCAAGGGTACAACGGCAGTGTCCTACCCGGGAATCGAACCTGCGACCTTTCGGTTACAAGCCCAGTTCCTTACCCACTGTGCTACACTCCGTCCTACACAAGTATGTGTCCCTATGCCAGACTGTTTAGTGAAATAACAAAGGCCTCTGAAAAGCTTCAATTGAATTTGAAAAAAACCTTTTTGGAGCCAGCACACTTACTGTCATTATTGTTCTCTTGGTGAGTCACATCTGTCGTGAATGCGTATCGTGTTAGTACTTAGGTGTGCTTTTGTGAACACACGCAAGGCCTGTTATTCAGATGAGTCCAGACAAACAGTTAATGAATGAACATTTAGGAGGATCAGTGAAAAAGCTCAAATGGACAGCTTTTGGGAACTGGATGCTTTTCAGACACTTTCAGGCTTTTCGGCATTAACAAGACTGGTCAGAAGAAGATGAAGTCAGCATAATTGTATAGCAAAATAGTCTTTCTGTTGACAGTAATGAATAGTCGTGGAGTTGTAATGACCAACGGGCAGCCTTATGTGGTTGTTTATAGGTTAAGTGGGGGCTCACCACAAACTTAAGACATGGCAAGTGCCGAAGGCTTTCTTCATTGTGAAAAGAATTGTAGCAAAGGTTGCAGCACTTGAAAGATGTGCTATTTTGACGAAACACCAGGAACTTGCTTGGCATTGACGGTTGTCGTGCAAACAAAAACTTTCTGCTCCACCCCCCCCCCCCCCCTTTTTATTTCTTCCTCAGGCATGACAATACCAGACGAGGACTCTGAAGGAGGGCAAACCAGTAAATACTGCCTGGTTGCAATCGGAAGACTTCAGGTACGTATTGCCAGCGTGATTCACTGGCACAATCTCAGGACAGATCAGCAGACCCGAGCCTCTGCCCTGGCCAAATAAGGCCACTCAAAGCGCAGAGGCCTCTGGTGAAATGACCTTATAAAGCAGGGTGCGCTTCGCACGCCCGCACCCATTGACCCAAGGTCGGAGGGCGGGGCCTTCCTGTCCAGCACGGGGTAGGATCGCATCCAGAGGATTAGGCTAATTGACAAGACAGTGAGAAGACGCAGGCTTTTCCAGCTCGACCCCGGAATATATGGGAGCGAAATTGGGTCACCCCCCATCGCCCGCAGCCTTTCATTTTAAAAAGCCTCGCTGCCAGCGGGGAATGAATCTTCCTGATTAATGACGTGTAGTAGCATACCAGGCAAGATGGTGTTTCTGATAAACTGTTTTTGCCCTTCTTTGTGGTCTCAAAGCTTTAAGATAAACAATCATGGGGGTCATTGTCTGTGTTCTGTTGGGGGATTGTGGGCTAGTGCTGTCTCACTCTGACACCCACTTACTCCCATGCAGTGTTCATTTGAATGGGTGTCAGTAAGCCAGCACTCATCGTACACGATTGGGTGTCAGTGAGTCGGTACACGTGTTGTGGGAATGAGGGTTGGTGTTCATAAGCCAGCCCTAGTGTTAGTGTGACTTGGGCTCAGTGAGGCCAGGCCAGTGCTGTTGGCCATGTTTGTGAGCTGGCGTTGCTGTTGGTAAGCCTGCAGCAGTGTCAGTGGGACTGTATGGGCGTCTGCTAGCGTGCGTTGGCCCCAGTGCGACTGGGTGGATCGGTAAGTGACCAGTCGCTGCTGTCTGTGCAGGTAACCAGCTGCCCGGTGTCCATGGACATGAACGGGCTGTCGGTGCCCACAGAGTTCCTCTCGCGCCACAACTCGGACGGCGTCATCACCTTCGTCGACCCCCGTTGCATCAACGTGATTGGATACCAGCCTCAGGTCAGACGCAATAGAATGCTGCACAGCGGGTAGTGAATGGGGGCTGTACTCAGTCTTCAAAAAATGTATGCACTGTAGGGGTGATTGGCTTTAATTGGAGCCACATTTTACAGAGCAACACATTGGGTAAGTTGAATTTGGATTGTGTTGGATCCAGACTCGTGCCACCTGAGGTAAATGTATTGTTTTATAAATCATGTTCTGCTTTTTCTCCCGCTGCTGTCTGTGTCTGTCTCAGTGTGTAGAAGCCAGACATAGCATAGTTCCTTTATGGTGCCCTCTGGAAAATGGTCTATAAATCTTACTTACAGACTTATAAACATGACTATGGAAATATATTGCTCCTTGCACAGTTCTAGAGCATAACCTGTCAATATTCAATTGTAGATAAGTGGATTTTCTATTTTTCTAAATGAATTTACAAGTATTTTTTGAAGTCTAACCTAATGCCCTCATTTGTGGAATTTACAATCTGTTGCCATACTATGAAACTAGGTGCAATCAAAGACCTGTGAGGAGACATGGAGGGAGCATCATTTCTTTGATAAACAGGTCCCTTGGTTTAAAGGACTCTTTTTTTTCAAGGCTGGATTGTTGGGTGCATACAGATTCCTTCTCTTTTTGATCCCATGCTCTGTCTTGTATTCAGGCTGGGTTTGGACTGCCATGTCCTCACCTCAGGTTTTCATAAGTGATGCCTCCTCCATTCTGATGAATTCACACGCTGAACTGTGCCCATTTCTTTTCTTTTTTTTTTGAAGGACCTGCTTGGTAAAGACATTTTAGAGTTCTGCCACCCTGAAGACCAGAGTCACCTGCGGGAGAGCTTTCAACAGGTGCGTGAGCTCAGTAGAGAGACCCGGGCCCTCAGACCCACTGTTTCCATGGAGACCGCTGCCAAAGCACCCTGGCAAGCAATCACCATGTCATCGCTTCAAAGCAATCAGTCAACCGCGCTTTAATTGGAGCACTTGTGTCCACGTGTCCCCGGTAATGAAGAGCTATGCAGGCTATCGCCGAACACTTGAATTTTCCATAAAGGTCAAATAGGAGCTTTTCCTCATTTCACGTGATAAATCATCGGCCTTGCAGCCCCCTTAGATCAGCTGCAGCCACGCTAAGGACTGAGCAACGGCTCAGATATCCACAGGGGTTGAAATCCTTTCTTTTCAGCTCTTTTGTTCAGCAGAATGCCGCCTGGGTCTTGGCACTTAAACATGCGTGCTGAAAGCCATGTTTGCATTTGAAGCGCACTGGGCGGGTAGGCCGAGGAGTTACCTTTGTTCAAGTTTAAGTTTAAGGTTACATACGTTGACTGTCGACAAAGGCCTTGTGGCAGTTCTCCAAAGTCCTTTTTCGTGGAAAGCGGGGTGTTTCGTGAGCTTGAGACTTTGCACACGGAGTCCCCAGCTAGCAATGTGCCGGTACACCTGCTCCTGTGTGCAGCTGGCCCATTCTCACTGCCCCACCATTGAAACTACTCCCTGTCAATGGCAAGGTCATTTCTGGTCGAGCACTTAAGTTAAGAAGTAAAACATTTTTGGCACAAAGTGTAACAGAAAAGTTATACTTTGTGCCAAAAATGATATAAAAAATAGTGAATCTGCGATTTGGAAGGTGTGAAAACGGATTGTTTATAGTTCACTGTTGTACTGTGTTGTATGGCACTCTGCATAAGAGTGATGTAATGGTTTACTGCTGCTACCAGAGGTGCAGCCAAGGAAAAGAGTTAATAAATAAGCTTGTATGCAGGGATTCAGTATGGAATAAGAAAAATACGCGAGAAGCCTCCAGATGTTGTTTATCAGGGGAAGTAGTATGAAACCCCCTCAGCTGTTGGCATTGTCGTTCTTAGGTTGGCGGAAGGGAGAGCCATTGAAGTAAACCCGCTCATCAGTTTTGGTGCAGTCGCCACATTTCTAGGCCTGGAAACGGCTGGAAAGGAATCCTACAGGCTGATAGCGGGAGGAGAAGCGGATAGGCCGCAGTCGCGATCTCCGCCAAAAACAACAACCTCCTGCCCTATCTGCTCGCACAGCCCTCTGTATCAGCCGCTCAATGGGAGGCTCAAATTCGAAATCCTCAATAGGATAGTTTTTTTTTTTCTTCTCCCCGGCCCTTTGTTCGTTGACCCTTTGGCGCGGTGGTCATCTCTGTTTAATAAAAGGAAGTGGTTCTTCTCTTATAAAGACACTGCGAAGCTGAAGCGGTTTTGTTCCTTTGTGTACAGGAAATGTTCACTGTTTTTCTCATTATGCAATAAAATAGTTTTGCGATGCAGAGTTTACCTTCTCTATTTGTTCAGCAGCAGTCCCGAATGAGGATGAGAAGCTATCCTTCGGTAGCGTGCATTGTTATGTTAAACAGCTGTAATAACAACTAGGTTCCCCTCTTCAGTCAACGCTAACATCTGGGGCCTGTGTGGGACAGGCCTGATCTTCATTTACACTCCTTCTCTCTCATTTTGAACCAAGCTGTATTTTGCTCCAATGCCATCGTTATTCCGGCTGCACCCACCTTGCCCGATCGTGCTATAGCCGATCCTGTGATCAATGACAGCCCCTGCAGTCCGTCTGCTCTGGCTGCGTACGAAATGCAGTCCTCCGGCTAACTGACTGCAAAGCCTGAATGGCTGAGTGAATTTCAGCCTGCCAATGTGACTTAGTACTGCGAACGGGGAGGGAGAGACATAATAAATGATTTTTAATGCACCAAAGAGCAGTATTTCCCCTCTATGCATGTGCTTTTCTATGGGCTTGGCGATATTTTCTGAGAGATGGTATTTGGTATAGTTCTTCAGGTCATTGCTTGCGCGGCTTTGCCGATCAGGTTCAGTAATGGGCGCGGTGTGGCTGTCGTGTGCTCCTCGCAGGTGGTGAAGCTGAAGGGCCAGGTTCTCTCGGTGATGTATCGCTTCCGCATGAAGAACAGGGAGTGGATGCTGCTCCGAACCAGCAGCTTCACCTTCCAGAACCCGTACTCCGACGAAATCGAGTACATCATCTGCACCAACACCAACGTCAAGTACGTCCCCGCTTTCCAACCTTCCCTTTGTCCGAAAGCAGGCAGGAATGAGCGTCGTCTCCCTTCGCCCGTCTCCTGACTGCGGCACGCACCCTCAGTTGAGAAAATGAAGGATTTAAGGAATTCTAAAGACTTTCAGCCAGTGAGAAATTTGTACAGTTGCATAAGAAGAGTAGTTCCTAAACTGTCTGCTAATTAATGGCAGTCTTTTGCATCCCAATAGAAATAGTAACCGGTCTGCAAGGAAGTGGTTATTGGACCTTAGAATGTTGGCAATTTATCTGTTTTTTTAATAGTTTAAGAGATGTTGAATAATATTTGCCTGCTTTTGATTTAAATGTTTATTAATAAGGTATAAAAATAAGAAAATGTTGTGAATTATAACCTCCTTTGTCCATTTAATACTTCCACATTTTCCCTCCTGTGCCAGTTCTGTTTACTTTTGTCCCTCTGGTACCAATAATACAAATGGCGGAACTCCCAGTGTTGTGTGCAATTAGTCATTTTCCTACCGTAGGTGCCGCAGTTCAGGCTGGTATAAACTGGAGTACCTATGTATGGCCAGCAGGGGGCACTTTTGTTTTTGTTGATTTTGTCATGCTGCCTGGTAGAAAGGTGGCTGAGGGGAAGTCTGAAGGGAGATTTAGTCAGAAAAATGCCCGGCCCTGTGAAGCAGTGATCTACTCTTTCACTGAAAAGAAATGTCCTACTTTTCTTAATCCTGTTTTTCTCATTCATATCTTTAATTATTATTTGCCCCCTTCTGTAGCCATTTATATACACATATCCAAGTGGTCTTTATTGTTTAATAACATTTAATATGTCGTGCTTATACCCCCTTCTCTTAAAATCAGTCTACATTATCCTGGGAGATTGGATTAACTTTGTAATAACATTCCATAGTGTTAAAAATGGATGCATAGGAATGCCAAGGTATTTTGCGGTTGAAATGGGGACCAATATAGTATAACCTTTAATGATCGCGCTTGGTAGATTTACTGAAACCTATTATAAAATCAAGTCTCGTTTGTCAAATGGTGGCTGCTGTAGACTCCAGCTCCCGTTCCCTCGAGCGTAACGGCTCATTCCACACACAGCGTGATTTACAGTAGTTACGTTGTGAGGTGTGTTTGTGTGTGTGTGTGTGTGTGTGTGAAGCGCGCCTTGAAGGAGAAGTGTAAATCGCAGCATGATAGCAGGAGAGTTTTGGGTGGGGGGGGGTTCTTCGTGTGAAGAATTCATCCCAACAGCACTGCCATCCTAACCATGCAAGAAGAATCAAGCATTCTTAAACTCTGGGGGGGAGGGAGGGGGGTCTGAATGATGTGATTTGGGAGTAACACCGGATGACGTATCATTTACATAAATAGTCACCGCGCATCATGTGTATTTTCAGCAATGCAGCAAGTCACATTCCAGTGGGCAGAGCTGTCTTTTAACGTGCCAATATTCGCCAGGGTAGACGCGGAATGGCCCTGTCTCCGCGGAGACCGTCTGGAACGTTGACGGTCCCTGCTCCCCGTATTTATGCCCGGCATAAAAACAGCGGAAACGAGCGATTTAGGCTATTTATTTTAGCAATGTGATAGAAACGTTATCTGAGGAAGTATGAGAAGAACTTCATTTAAAGAGGCTAATGCGGGAGCCAGTGAGCGAAGAAGAATTCGCCCGCCGTACGTTATATGGACGCATCAGACGAAGCGGGCGAGTTCAGCCCAGTTTAAGGTCCCAGGGCCCCCGGGGGAGTGCGCTGTGGAACGCAGCCGCCTTTCACTGAAGCTTACCAAGCCTGCTTCCAATGGGTCAAATGGGGCAACAGCTCGCTAGCCCAACAAATGCTATATGAGTCTGTGGACGTGGGCAGTATGAGTCAGTGGCAGTATGAGACTGTGGATGTTGGCAGTATCAGACAGTGGCAGTATGAGGAAGTTGGCAGTATGAGGCAGTGGATGTTGGCAGTATCAGACAGTGGCAGTATGGGGCAGTGCACGTGGGCAGTATCAGACTGGATGCTGGACATTATCTCCATTTCCAGAATTCTGCACTGAAGTTGCTGTGGTTGCAGTAAAAGTGATGTAGGAGCGACTGAGCCAGGAAAGTTTAAGCTGGGCGATGGAAGCAGGAGTGCCATAGCACTTTCTTGTGACCCACGTGACTCATACTGCTTGCTACTAAAAATCGCGCTGCGTTGCATGCGGCTTCATTTTCGACAAGCGTTCTCACCAGGTGTTTTGGGGTTCTGGTTTTGGAGTATTCAGGTGTTTATAGAAATGGAGAAGTTGCGCTGTCTGCTCGCGGTTTTATTAATTTTATTAATTTTATTTTTGTCTGTCACTGAGCCCACGTGAGCATGAACTGTTTCAGTAATGACACAGCAGCGCCCCGCACCAGGCCCTCGGGCCGCGCGAGCTGACGCAGGCGCTGCGCACCTTTGTGTCGGCTCAGAGGTGCCCCGCGGCCGCGATCCTGTTTAGCTTCAGCCGGAGAGCTCTAAACGTCTCCGCGACCGCTTTCTCTAAAGCGCTTAACGGCAGCGCCGCTAAAATTAAACACCGAAAATCCTCCCCGACTTCTCCGTCACCGTTTCGGCTGAAAGAATTGCAAAGGATTTCTCAGAGTTTCGCCTCGTGCGAACGTCTGATAACATGCGCGGGACGGCGTTCGTTTTAATGTTCCTTTTCCGTGTAAACATTCTACAGTGTTGTGCGGTGCCTTTGCTCGCATTCCTGTTGCATTACAATTGTGTGTCTATATGAGCCAAAAAAGTCACATTTCTGTGTGCGAATGTAATGATGAATTTTCCGAGGGCCCTTTCAGACGTGTGGCTACTTTGGGCAGTTCACATCAGGACTGCTGGCTGAAATCATTTTTAACAACTGTCTGCCGGTCAGGCGGCAGTGGGGACCGTAAATCCTCGAGCAGGGAATTTCGAGGAATGCAGCAGCTATTGAAATCGTATGCACATACTCTGCAAGCTTTTAATGTGTCAGAGTTCGCCAGGAACGCAACCAGAATAAATCTACTGTAATAGTAAATAACTTTGGCCCACAGTAAATTGTATCTATAAAACAAGCTATTAAGCGTTAAAACTCCCATTTGGCTGTTTGCACAAATCCCCCCTGTGTTTAAAAAAGCTATTTGCGGAGCCCAGCACAGCGAAACAGCTCGGAGCTGTGACCTTGGTATCCCGGCTCTATACACTTAAGGCACCCGGCCCATCCTTCCCAGCAGTGTGCTTGCTTCCATTGCATTACATTACATTACAGGCATTTGGCAGACGCTCTTATCCAGAGCTACGTACAACAAAGCGTATAACCATAACCAGGAACAAGTATGACAAAACCCCTAGAGAGAAGTACCGTTCCAAGTGCAAGGAACAACCGCATAGTTCAACTTGGACCCTGAAGGTTAAACTGATTAACACTAACACAAACGAGAACAGCAACAACGCATGCAAAAATACAAGCAGTAGAACTCCGCACTCAGGAAAAAGTCCGATGTTTGAGCAACCTCCCGTCATTATCGTAAGAATATCGGCCTGGGCAGAAGGCACTGCCACAAAGCCCGCTGCCTGAGACTTTTTAAAAATTCATATAAACTTTCCATCGGGGAGCAAATTTCGGCAGAAACGCGAGATTCCGAATTTCAGCATTCGTTTCGGTGCCCGTGTCTCATTGGCAAGTCAGCGCACCACGCAGGTAGAGTTGAGCACTTTTGTAATTAGTCACGCGAATATGATATCGGCTGCCATCCGAGGGAATTTATAGAGCTGACAGGGACGGTGACGGATGGTGTCTGCTAACGCTCGTTCTCATTCTTGTCACGTTCCGTTGCTAGCCCAGCTTTCTCTTCGATAGCCATCTTGCATTGACTGGGTTAATCCTGCGTGGGTCCGGGTGACCCCGCGCGCCCCCGGGCCTGTCGGAGGGCAGAGCAGGGCCGTAAATCCTGCCCTGTCTGTACGTTTGTAAGATCTCCGGCCACCACTTGACATTATTGGGTTTTGGAGTAATTGCCGCTGTAAAAAGTGTTATTTTAGCTGGCCGTTTCCTTTGAACTGCCCCCGCGATTTGGTAGCTTAAATTGGCTATGGATGGTTATGCTCATTGCTTGACGGACTTTTTTCCAATACTTTGCGGCTTGAGCTGTCCAAGTCTCGACAGGGCCCTTGGCTGTGGCAGCAGAATCCTGGGCATGAAGGCTTTTTCCCTTTCGACTGTAAGCGCTTCAAGATGTAAGGAACTGAATTATCCTCCGGGAGGCAAAAGTTGATATTTGTCTCAGTGGAGAGAGGAGCTGTCGGTCCGGCCTGATCAGGGATTCCCCGTTACTGGTGGTCGAGGTGGGAATGGTTTGAGGTAGCAGTTTGGGGTGGTCATGCTTGCTCAGTTGGACACGCGCAAAATTGTACTTCTGGTGCTATTTGAATTTGGAGCCAGCTGTTCCAGCACAACCCTACAGCCTCAATTTGCAGCTCGGCGAAAACATTCTGCTCCGCATAAACAGGAAATTTCAGGGGACTTTTGTAGGAAATAGTTGCATGCCTCTTAAATTTGGAGTTTTCTGGAGGATGAAGGATTCGGTTTATTTTCCCTGTGGTGTTTCGCAAATTCTTAAGTGTCTCGGCAAATATTTAAATCCCAGGTGTTTTTGTTTTTGTTGTGTATATTGCAATCCTCTGTGAATGAACTACGTACAAACGTTTGCGTGCATATTTGAGCCTAATTCATATTTACGAGCTCTGTATTAAGTCATTGAAAACATATCAATCATTTCCTTCACCCTAACCCTTTGACATATCTGTATATTCAGATTTATTTTTAAGTTTGGTGGGGGGGAGGTATACTTTAAAAATGTACCCTAGGGGAGGTGCGGTAGCTTAATATAGCAAGCTTATGCTAAGTAAATATGCCTCACAAGGCACACAAATGCATGTTACTATATGTCCAACCAAAAACTTTCCCTGGTGTTTATCTGTGAGGTAACAGAAAACCCAATTGCCTTTGTTGGCATGGAGTGGCTTCACTTGCCGGCTGTGGCTTTAAATTTGAAGGAACCAGGGGATGACTGTGCACTCTAGCCTGTCCTCAGCTGTCGTGCTGATCTGGCCGTCTTGTTTCATCCTGTCGTGCTTACAGGCAGCTGCAGCAGCAGCAGCAGGCCGAGCTGGAGGTGCACCAGAGAGACGGCCTGTCGGCTTACGACCTCTCCCAGGTAGGAAGCGCGGGAGCCGTCCCCGAATCCTCCCAGTGCCGGCCCGTTCCCGTCAGTCAAAAAGGCTCAGACCTCTCTTCTCTTCCGCGCTGGATGTCACAGGTCCCTGTCCCCAGCGTGGGTGGCGCTGTCCACGAGGCGGGGAAGCCCATCGACAAATCAGAGGCCATGTTCTCCCAGGAGAGGGATCCCCGCTTTGCAGACATGTACGCCGGGATCTCAGGGCGTAGGTGTCACGTCTTCTCTTCATTTATTCAACTCTGAAATCATTTGCATTGAACATGGATATATTATGTAATCCTTTGAATATTTTCATAGATTCACATTTGTCGTTTTAGCACTACATTCAGTGTAGTAGATCATTCTGAAATTGCTCCTGTGGGATGAATAAAGTAGTGTTGTTTCATTTGTGTAGGGTTCATCTTTAAAAGCTGGGAATCGAGCCACACTTTTATAACGTTAATTAAAATGTCTTTGACGATTGTCTAGTGGCGTCTAGGAATTTGCTCGAACGCCTGTTCATTTTTTTTCAGCCGATAAAAAGATGATGGTCCCGTCGTCCACGGCCGGGGGGCAGCAGCTCTACTCCCAGGGGAGCCCTTTTCAGCCGGGGCATTCTGGGAAAAGCTTCAGGTACGGGCGTTCCCCGTGGACCTCCCCCTCACCCTCGCAGGATCTTCTAGGACGGCTTACCTGTCATATTCAGCAGCTTAGAGACCCGTGGTGATTAATGGCTGTGGCCCTGGCTGTAATGATGATATAATACTGTATTAATTGCATGTGGTGTAGTGTTTGGCTAGAGCGAAAGACTGTGTACCTGAGGGCCCTGGTTTTGAATCCCAGGCGGGACACTGGCGAGCCTTCAAGCTCGGGTTATTACCTCAGTTGCTCCCGTAGAGATCCATCCATCTGTGTGAAAAGGCTTAGAGTTATAGTCTCCCCCCCCCCCCATGAAAGCATCCACAAAGCAAATATACCAGTCCAGCGGAATTCAAGTGTTGTTTTTCTCCCCTCTCCTACAACCGGGGCTTCACTTCAGCTCGTCCGTGATTCACGTTCCCGGAGTCAACGACATCCAGCCGTCGGCCACGGCCGGCCAGAACCTGGCCCAGATCTCCCGGCAGCTCAACCCCAGCCAGGTGGCCTGGAGCGGCAGCCGGCCCCCCTTCTCCGGCCAGGTGAGGATCCGCGGCGGCCGCCTTTGGCTCCTCTGACGCTCTCCCGAGAGCGCGGTTCGGCACGTGGGCGTCCCCGGCGAGCGCAAAAATTCAATTTGTAACTGGGAGATTCCTTTGAATCGGACGCGGGCGTTCCGTGCGGGGTCCCGCGACGCTCGTAAATACAGCGCACGGGCGAGCCCGATACACTTCGCCGCGCGCTCGCGGCACTCCCACACGCTTCTCCACCCTCCCTGACCCAGGAGGTTATGCTTAGTGCGGTGTTTTTTTTTTCCTTTCCTTCTGCTTTTCAGCAAATCGCCTCGCAGTCTGGCAAGGCCCAGTCCTCTCCGTTCGGCATCGGCTCCAGCCACAGCTACCCGGCGGACCCCTCCTCCTACAGCCCGCTGTCCAGCCCGGCCACGTCCTCCCCCAGCGGCAACGCCTACTCCAACCTGGCCAACCGCGGCGCCGCCTTCGGTGAGACGCGCTCCCCCGCCGCCGCCGCGAGGTCCCCGGGACCCCACGGGCCCGACTCCACCCGAGCCCGACTCCACCTCCGCACTTTACCCAGCCCTGCATTTAACATGCACAAACGAGCAGCGTAGGCCGGGCACACTAGAAATCAATCCAGCCAAAATATTCACAATGGCGCAGCCCGTGGGGAAATCCCATTGGGTCGCTCCCGCTCTCTGCCCGCTGACATCACGCTGTCAGGTTTCCGTGGCGCTGATGGATGACTCAGCCCAGTAACGATCTTGCTCTGTGCCCCTCAGTCCCTCCACATTTGGGGAAATGTTTTTTGAAGTGCTGGGTTCAGGCGGGTGGCAGTAGGTTTTCGTTAATGGGCCGCGCATCGTGGCTTTCGCCAGAACGCAAATCTGCTTTCGATTCCTTTGATGAAGTGCAAAAATTGAAGTCAGGATTTTTTTTTTCCTATTGCATATGACACAATTATCATGGTTTTCTTTCAAGAGAAGCCTCGTACGCTACCCGTGTCATTATTCAGCATTTCAGATTGCTTGCACATTAGTGGTTGTGGTTGCACTAACATTAGTGGTTGTGGTTAATGTTAACCTAAGCTATGTTGAATATTGGCACAGGCTTTGTTGTATTTGGAACAAGGAGCAGTTCGAAAGGATACCTGTTGTTTTCAATGGTATTTGGGGGGGAGGGCATCATTTACCACGGTTTTTTAAGATTCCTTAATTGCTTTTGGACATGTTCAGTGTTGAAATGTATAGGAGAAAAAGTTTATGGATGGTCTATACCATAGCTAGGTATGGCCTGTGTCGTATTGATCCAGGGGTCTCTAGAAAAAGACGTTGAGTAGAACATTGTTTCTGTGGTCATATCCACGTAAACTTCATCGCGATTCTGTTCCAAGCAACTGTGAACATATAATTTGCATCGCCATTTGATTAGCAATTTATTTTGGGAAGGTGGCATTAAAATTCCGCTTCTGTTTGGACACTACCAAACAGAAAACCATAAATGACTTTTTTAAACCCAAGGGAACTTTACCAGTTTATTACCAGCTGGTGGGGAAATGAATGCATTAGCAAGCTTTGTCCAAATGATAATTTTTTTAAATTGCTGTCATTATCAAAACTGAGAATTGTAATTTTTCCCTGCTCATATTGGCATTTATGATTTGGTGTCTTAAGGTTAAAACCAGAAATGTTAGAAACCCATATTGTAACATGATATTTATTTCCATTGTGGAGCTTATTTGTTAAGTTTCCTTTTTCCATTTCCCATTATTAGCATAATTATTAGGTTGATCATTTGGAAATTAATTGCTTCTCTTTATACTTCCCTATTATAAAACTCACGTAGCAGGATGGCAATTGTCAGTCTTAGAAATGTGCTGGAATTTGGCTTTACATCTTTAAAAGATATCTGCACAACTCTAAAACAAAGGAAGGATTCTGTCATCTTTTAGAAAAGATTAACTGCGGTATAGTTTTGAATGTCTAGACAGAAAGTGGGACTCGTAACTCTTCCACCACCAGGCAGCAATAGTTCCAAATAGACCCCGTGAGAAATTAATGAAGGGTGTTGCCGCCTGTTGATGGTTTTTTTTACCCACGAAGGGTCGAAAAAAAAGGTGTGCAGTCAGTTCAGCAGGGAGGTGGTTGGTGTGTGGCGTGTGGTATGTGGTATGTACTGAGATTGAAAGAAAATGAGAAGCATCCCCACACACGGACCTTACTCACAGAGGGCTAGCCGAGTGAGATCTGGGAGATGCCCACTCCAAAACCTACACCTGTTCCAGATCATTCTCCAAAGCCCGCTTTCTGCTTGGATTCAAAATTCATTTTGAAGCCAGGATTTGCTGTAGTTAAGGACTTACAAGGAGATAAGTTGTAAGATTTGCGAGCTTATCTTTCCAGAGAATGGAATACATATGTGGTTTGTGTGCCGCAAAAATGTGCTGTGAATTATGGGTCTTGTAGTGATTAGGGATGTTAAATAGCGTAAAAATCAGTATGTGTTTAAACAGATGATTTTTAACATTTAAATAACTAGACTGTTTATGCTTAAATTCCACATGACATAACTACTGTATTTATGTGGTTTTGTGCACAACACGCATAAAGCTGAAAGCACAAGGGACTAATGTGAAAAATGATGTGGCATCAGTCATCTCTGGGACATAAACAAAGTCGTACACAAATATCAAAGATGTTAACAGTAACAATAAACATATTTATTGAATTTTAAACTAAAGTAAGTTCACTAAGCATTTCTGCCTGAATTAGACAGATTAACAGTAGTGGTGTCTTAAAACCCATTTCAATGAGGCAACACCTTAGAAATAAGTCAACTGGGAGGCAGCTGCTACGGTTGCATGGGTTTTAGAAATATTTTGGCTTCCTTCTTTTGTTATGCTTTGAGCTAAAAGAAGATTGAAGGCGAATTCAGTTAACTCCTCCATCTAGCACACCTTTTTTTATTCCTTCATAAAAAATGAACACATTTTTAGAAGATCAAGATAAAAGGTCATCTTGTTACATTTTCTCTCAAAAAAAAGAAGCCCTTGTACAAGAGAGGAGAGCCTCTAGGCCAGGGATGTCCAATCTTATCCGAAAAGGGCCGGTGTGGGTGCAGGTTTTTGTTTTTTTAACCCAGCACTAAGACACCGGGTTCTACTTATCAAGGTCTTGATTAGTTCATTAGTTGAATCAGTAGTGCTGGTATAGAACTGAAACCTGCACCCACATCGGCCCTACGCGAATAAATTTGGACACCGCTGCCTTAGCCTTACGCTAGTTCAGCTAATTCATAGCAAAACATTCACAGAGCTTCGTGAGCATTAATCACAATCACGTACACTCAGAAGGTTCCCTGCAGAGATACTCTAATGTATCTCCACGTCAAATGAGTTCTGGCGCATCTGCACAATTTATCCGCTTTGCAGAACGATCCACTGCATTTCCCGTTCGTATCTGGATTTGGGTGATGCCATTAAATTATGAAAAATTGAGATGCATCTCCCCGCGCCTTTTCTCAGCGTAATCAAGCTTTTTCGAGTGACCATTGTCCTGTGTGTGGGTTTCATCTGTCAAACAACCTCTCAGCTTGCTTGTGAGCTTGATGTTTTTACTAAGAGGTCTGCATTATAGGGGTATGTGTCTTCTTCTCGGACTCGATGTGTAGTCACAGCTCAGCTGGTGTGTCAGTAATGTGAACAAATGTATCCTTCAACAGCTGTAGCAGCATTCTGATCATTATTGTCTGAAAGCTTTTTGACAAAAATGGATTTGAGAAGGGTCCTTGCATTACAGACCAATTGATTGTTCAAGACCCTAGTCATTACCGAAGACCTTCAGCAATGTCCCTTATTTCTGTGTTGCACATAGTAGCTTGCATGTGGTTAGACTGTCACATTGCCTGCTATGCAGTGTTAAGGCCTATCACACAGTTTTGGTGTTGTCTAAGTGTCTGTAACCAGCGTTAGAATTGCAGTGAAGCTGGGCCGTCTTCCTCAGAGGATTGTATGAGGTCATAGTTCTTCCTCACTAGACTATTCAATGAAAGTGAAGTAATTTCCCCGGAATTAATAATACCAGTTCACCATCCCCAAAGCATAAGCGGAAATGGAAAAACAGAGATCCCTGGGGAATACCGGCGTGTCCAATTTTATGCTTGGTGGCTTCATTCTGGCTTCCACTTGTAATTCAGCGCAGACTATGCTGATGTTGTACGTCCAGGCAGAAACATGCAAAAAGATGCCACTAGCAGACTGAATTTGTGCCCCAGTGCGGGGGGAGCCTGGCTTTACCTGTCCGCCTGTCTCCTGTCACTGATGTTGCAGCTGAAGGCGGGCAGAGCGGGGGGCAGTTCCAGGGGAGGCCCTCGGAGGTTTGGTCGCAGTGGCAGAGCCAGCACCACAGCCAGCAGGGCAGCGAACAGCACTCGCACCCCCAGCCCAATCAGACCGAGGTCTTTCAGGTAAGCCAATTCTATGTGTGTGGGGGGAAAAAAGTCTCTGTTTCACACTGTTTGTTTTTTGTTTGACTAAGCCTTCATAAGTTGGCCAGGCCCCAGTGCACACAAAGCAGTGCATGCTGGGATAGGGCATGCACATCCCACTGCAGCCGTACCACTGTGAGTGCTCAACACGCCAGTCATTGTCTCTCTGCCCAGACTGACACGTCCCTTCCTGAATTTGTAGGATATGTTGCCGATGGCTGGGGATCCGACGCAGGGGACGGCCAATTACAACATAGAAGATTTTGCTGACTTGGGCATGTTCCCACCGTTCTCCGAGTAGCAGCCGGGGCAGGGACAGGAGGAACTCACAAATCTCGCATTTCATCACCATCTTCGCACCCAAGTGTGAATACCTGAGCTCGGCGAATGCCAGGCGTCAGGTGTCCATCGCACACAGGAATCATTAACCAGTGTTCCCGGTCAGTCACTCACGTGTACTGTGTTCCAACTCTGCTTGAAAAGGACCACGTTCCAGTGAAATCAGTATCTACCAGGAAGAAGCGCTCGTATTAACCTGTACGTGATGTCAGTGTTCTGCAGAATCTTCAAGTTCCAGGGGGAATTAAGGCCCCTCCTGTTTCTTTCACAGAGCTTCGCTGAACCGATTCGGGTTATGCGAGGCCCAACATCTTGCCATACTTTTCTGCTTCTCGCCAGCGTTACGTGAAGCTTGCTGTGTGAAATATTGTATTTGTGGCGCTCTCTTCATAATCTAGGTAAACTAATTCAAAAGTTGAAGGATGCAATTTGCTTAAAACATGTAAGTGAAGATTAACTGAAGTTTTTGAAGAAGTTGCTTGTATTAAGGTGAAGCTTTAAGTGCACTTCATGAAGCTAATATCACCAGCCTCCAGGCCTTTCCAAGGGAAAAAATACGTCATGCAGTTAAAGCACTGCCCAGTGCATCTTGTGTCCATGGGGTAGTCGCAATTCTTTGTTACATTATCTAATCTTTGTGTAAAGGAATTGGAGTAATTTGTAGTCAGGATATTTTACACATAAAAGTGTGTATACTGTGTAGCAGTGACGAATGAGAGAGGGATCATGTATCCAAATCCTTTTTGCTAAATCAGATGGATGTTTTTTGTACATAATGTGATTTTTATGTTTACTTGGTTTTCCTAAACATACACAGCTATACACATTTGTGTAGTTTTAATATTGTGAGCAATGTCAGTATGTCAGTTTAACTATCACTCTTTTAGTTAGCTTAATTGTACATTGAGTTTTAGACTTGTAAAAATTGTGTAAATGTGATCTATTATTTTTGTGTAACTTTATAAACAAATGTGCTTGTGTCAATAAATGAGTATGTATCTGCTTTTTGGTGTGGTTAATTAAATCAGGACAAGACCACTTTATTGCTCAGCCTGCTTTGGACACTCAACTGATTTCCAATTTCTCACAACCGCTACCAGCTCTGTATGCAATTGGAAGCTTAAGTGTGCAGAGGTAATTACACCGTCACTTAGTTGGTTGTGGTTCAGTTAAAAGTGAATATGTGTAACAGATCTAATGGATACAATGCTTGGTTGAGTTCAGTCAGCATGACCTTAAGTGACTGTCGGAGGCAGCACTGGAAATAGTAATGGCCCACGGTAAGTCTGCCCGGAGGGAGCAAACGGCAATGTAGCAAATGGCTGTTATATGATCCTGATAATCTATGAACACAAGTCTAAAGTGACTAATCTCGAGATAAACAATGATGAATCCAATGTACTGTAATCAAGCTAATGTTAAACATTTCTACAAGCATATTTATTTACCTTGCTGGCTTTTATATTTAGACTCTTGACAATTGTAAATTTGTTACCAAGTGTGCAAATGAATCTTCAACCACAATAATGAGAGTTCAGATAATTTTGCCATGGACATGGCTGAAGTTGCGGATCTTGTGTTTCTGCTTTGTTCTCCACATTTAATGTCAAACTTATGAACTGCACATGAATCCCGTTCTCACACAAACTCCCGAACTGACTTGACTCACTGGTTTATGTTGGGAACAAACTGAAGTGCGTTTTGAGGTATTTGAAGTAGTACAGAAGAAGCCATCTTTTTTATTTTTGCATGGTGGCTTTGGGACTTTCCAGTGCATTTGATGAGACAAAAACATTGTATGGTCTTGAATTTAGCAGCAAATTAGTCATTCAGTCATTTTTTCTACAGGGAGTTTAGTAGGAAAGATGAATACAGTATTAGGATTATTCGAAGCAACAGTTTAAAAAGAGGGCTATCTGCCCTGTATATTGGAAGAGATTTTAATTAATCTGGGGAGCTCTAAAAATATATTAAGATCATGCTTTATCACTGAACCTCAGGCTGTTTCATCCCCACTGGAGATGATGGAATGACTTACTTAGGTCCAGGAAACTGAAATCTGTGAATTCTTTGCTGATGTGTTGTTAATGCGTTCACAAACGGCCGATAAATATTTTGAATTGATTCTCGCAAAAAACGTATAAAAGGCTTGCTTGTGTTAGATACGTAATAAAACAAAAAAGTAATAATAATGTGTAATATGTAAATGACGCTCTTTGCCGCTTTTGTCCCGATAAGGCAAGCTAAGTTGAAAATGCTTAAGCATTGCCCCTTTTCTGGACGCGGAGAAAACAATACGCTTTTGTCTTTTCACAAAAATGAAGATACAAAAAATGAGTTTTATTTCTGGCGCCCTCGGGCACTGCAATATTACAATAACCAGTACAGTTAACAGTGCCCATTTCGCCTGGAACTTGTCACAGAACACGGTGGACCTACCGTTTGCTAGCGATAATTAAATACCTTTCAAGCTTAGACATGTGGAATCAAAGACTTTCTTTATTTTGGAGTAATGTCCGGAGTGAAACTACTATAGAGTCTAATGTTAGTGTACAGTAGCTCAGTGTTGCAGCGTTATTACACATTGAATGATATTTCGGGTTAACTCTACAGTGGTAATGCCTATGCGTTCGTTCTAGTCTGGTAGTGAAATGTCACTGCTCTAACCTAGTTAGCGACGAGGAATGATTACATGTGACGTGTCTTAGGGATATGAATGTTAATGAGCGCAGGATACACTCGCCCTGCTGAACAGGTCGCAATAATCTAATAGTGTTTATTACAATTTAGTGGTTACAATTGGGTTTGAAAGAAATATTAAGAAGACAATCAATTGTCACTTCTGGGGAATATAACCACAAATTGAATCCAGTTTCCTGGACCCTTAATCTCCAAATGACATGTCATGTCTGTGAGCTGTTTGGCCTTCAGGGAAGTTGTGGCTCCTGCAGTATCTTCTTTTTACCACAAGAGGGTTAAGGCTGTCGAACAATGCTTTTTCAGTTCTTGTGTTCAATGCTTTTATCCTAACAAAAGCAGCTGAGCTGCTGACAAAACAAGAAATGCAGTATGCCCTCGTTTTAAAAGCAGTATGTCAAGGAGATGGTGTCACTCTGGACCACCTGGCTAATGTTATATGGCCACAAACACCAGCTCCTTTCCAGGAGGAAGCACAATGGATGTGTGAAGCACTCGGCTGGCCTTTCTGCCATTCCCTGGGGGTTCAGGCAGCAGTGGGTGGAGCTCAGGTCTGAACAATCCCAGGCCTTGGAGAGGAGCTCTGGGTACCGCAAGTGGCCTCTGCTGCATTACCTAACACAGGGAGTTAAGCCCATGCATTATTTTATGAGACTATTAAATAGAAAGTAACCTTCATACATTGGCACCTCAGGGGTTATTCTCTTGGTCCATTATCTAACTGTTTACTTTTACACTGGCAAATCATAATAAGAAAGGCCTTAGAGCGTCAATTCAACAGAAAACTGTTCTGTAGTGAATCCCGCAGTGTTTCCTTATAGGAACATTCACCACTTGTACATCGTCCACCTGTACTATATTGTCAATTCAGTACCAAATATTGGTTCAAAATGGACAGACAAAATGCTGAACTATATTGTCTGAATACCATTCACATCAGAACACCTCTTCAGTTGAAATTCTATGTGGCTTCTGAATCTCACCATCATAAGCCCTGTAAAATATCAACAGACAAACAAAACACCCAGATTAGTTAGAAAAATCTACTGAAATCTACCAAAACCAGGAAGCACTAGTCAACTCAGTCTGAAATATAAAGGTTTTGAGCATGATCTGTTTTCCCTGGTTCATTTCAATGAATTTGATAATCACATACATTCTTATGTCACCATTCTAACAAGGCTGGATTTTTTTGCTTCTGGTGTTCTTTGAGGTGTCTCTTCAAATTCCTTTTTGACATTTGCTGTGCTCAGTAGCCCCAGTGATAGACAAGGTTAGTGTATGAGCGAGAGTTCAGGGCTGGGGCCCTCTTCTCAGCTACACATCTCATTTTCAATCTCTGCAACTGCTTGCAGTTGTAGGCAATTTTTGTCAGTAACCCTGTTCTCACCTGCAGGAACATCTTCAAAGGCTTTGGTCCGAACGTAATGGTGCAAGAATGGCAATATTCCCTCAGGGTCATATCTGTGTTTAATGTTCGGGAAAGATATTTGCGAACACACCATAAGCTTTTTGAGTAATACTAATGACAGCACAGCGTGTGAGACGTGTTTTGCTTTGGTTTTTGCCTGGGAGTGAGTGCAGCTATCAAAATGATTTTATATTTCTGTGTGTTTTATCTCTGTCTTTCCCCCGGCAGATTTCCTACCAGGGGGAGAAGTTACAGAAGAGGAATGAACTGCAGCTCCACCACATGAAGTCAAAAAAAAAAAAAAAAAAACCCAAAGCAAGGAACAGGATCTGAATTTCTTTTCTAAACCTAATGCACATACTGGATTCACTTGGTAGACAACCATGGTGGCTTCATGATTTTTCTGCCATCAACATGAATCTGGGCTGGGTGAAGCTTGGCTTCTCCCCAACCCCGAAAGAGACTCTGCCAGTCCTTGGGCAATGTTCCTGAACAGGTTGTGGGAGCGATTGGGTCCCAGGCTCGTGCCCTAAGCTCATATAATTAACTGGCGGCACTTCAAGCTATCCCTAAACCTTCACGCCCAAGTGGTGATACATAGATGACTTCATTTCATGTTCACTCACAAGTGATGCAATAATCAATGCAGTCTAAGGCACAGGCAGCCATGTCAGTAAGAGATGTTATCAGTCAGACACTTAATGTTTGCATGTTAAGTACACACAAACACCCTGGTGAGAAGCTTTTTGAATCTCCCACAGCAATATTTCATATCCAGGAAGAATATTTAGCAATCATTTGGGGATATGTGTCGCAATGTCTTTTAAATCCCCTTTTATATTGCTGTGATGCTTCGGCTTTGCTAGTGATCCAGTTCACCAAGAAGAACAAAATCCCTTCAAGACATCAGTTGTGGGCATGTGGCTTCATTGGCATTATAGCAGACATTTCTCCATGAATCTTGTTTACTAATAATCTTCTATTAGCCATATATATTCTAGGAGAAGGTGTGTACTTAAAAATGCTTAGTTCCAAAAAAACCATGTTGTTTATGCTGGTTACCCACCCCCTGCCCTGCAACACCATCTATCAATTAAGATTATCCTCCCGAATCAGCTAACCGCCTCTCTACTTCTCAGGAGTCTGCCAGGTGAGGAGCAGGCAGATCACTAGTACCAAGGTAACCACTAGTGACCTTTCACTGACCGTGTTTATCTGCATTTTAGGTTGTCGTATATAACAGTTTTTAAAATGTCCTTTTTACATCTTACAAATTAAAAAGTAGCGATCAAGTTTTAATCAAACTAGAAGTAAAAAAAGTTGTTGTGCAGTTCTTGTTTAAAAAATACAAAGTAAATCAATTCATAATGTGGTGCTGAAACCCATGACACTGAGAGTATGTTTTGACATAGTCATACTAGTCTACCAGAGGGATGTCTTCCATTGGAATACAGCAACACTTACTACTTCTCTGGAACTTCTAGTACAGGACAGTCAACTGTACACCAGTCAAATCATCAGGTTAGGTGCTGTCACTGTGGAGTCTGCATGGCGCAATCAGTTGCGTGCTTGCCTTTCAGCCCTACCAGACATGACCTTTTTTTTTCCTCATTCATTCTTGTCTCTGCTTGATGAAAAGCAGCAGCCCTGTCTGATCATATATGCAGTACTGGCCTCACAGTGGCCTTCGTTCCCACAAAAACAAGTTCAGAAGACAACTTAGTCCAATACTATTGGACAGAGCATCTGCCATTATGTGCAATATTGCTGCAATCCCTCACCCTATTCATATGTTCCAGTGTTCTTGTTGACAATATGTCACTGCTTCTAATATTGTACATATTTGTGTGCATTTCATTTATTTTTGATGATGCTTGCCTGAATTTAATGCAATGCTGGCTATTGCCATGCGTGATTTGTGTGAGGGTGGTACAGTGCACATAAGCTATAGAGTTTTATAATTTTTTTCCTTGAGGGACATCATCAGTATGCATAAAGCTATGGACTACCATGCACCCAGGCTGTTGAACATCATACATTAGAGCCCCCAGCCCAGGCCCAGGCTGTTCTCTTCATTAATGTTTAAGAGATTCCTCTGTGTCTATGTAATTTCTGAGTCGTGACAGGCACTGTGACTGAGACTGTTTTGAAACATTTTCCTTTTGGGTATGGTGCCTTTCAGAGTCTCTGGGGTATGGAGTGGTGAAAATGGGAGTCTTTTCTAGGCTCCTTTTCTAATCTGGAAAGGTTCCTTATGGAGATTTCTCTAAGCAGCACAATGGTGTTCCTCAGTGTCTGAGAAACAGTTCAGCATGGCCATTCATCTGTTTTAAGGGAAGTCCTAGCTTCTATGTGTAGTTGCTAGGGGGATTGCACTGATGGTCGATTCACAGATTTGCTTGGCCTATCACCTCTATGTTTGCCAATACAAAATGTCAGTGCCAGTTTAAACAATGATACAGCAGATTGAGGACTTCAGTATATGAATATGATGATGTGTGCAAAACAGCACTCTTCATTCATTTTCATTATTATCATCTTTTCTCACTCATTCATAGAAACTACTATGAATTAAAGATGTCTGAATGAAAGCCATGGGCTACAGTAATTATCATCAAACATCAGCCTTGCAGCCTGTAAATATTATTTGCTCTGCCTTGTTGCCATTGCTTTTATACAACAGACATAGTGCTAGGCCTTCATGGAAAAGGAAGATCTTATATTTTGTATTTATGGATGTGTTTCAAGAATACAGGAGCCTATTTTACCTCAAAACAGCAGGTTGTCCTGTCAGCACCTTGTTCTTTTTGGATGCTGTACAATCCCTTATCTTCTGACTACACTATAATCTGCATGACACCACATTTCTGAGAATTTCAGCAGCAGCTGTAAACACCAAACAAAGTTGTAGCCACCCCCCCCCCCCCCCACCCCCACCCCAGCACCCACTACTGTCTTTGTGTATAGTTATGGAACACGTGACCGAACGCACAGATGCAAAACATTTCTGTTTACAATGTCCCAAGTGCGAAATATAATTGGCTTGAATTCCTTGGCAGTTAAGTGCCTCAAAATCAATGTGTTTCTATGCTCTAGCTGAAATAAACACTGTTATTAAGTCAGAAAGGCTTTTAGGATTTCCAAGAGTCATTAGTCATGAGGTGAATGCGAAAGCTGCTCTTGTTGTTATTGTCTTCCCAGAGTGACTCAGGTACATAATGCCTTTTTGTTCTTTTGGCTCAGGCCAATGTTGCTCTTATCCTCATTGTGGAGGGACACAGTTATTGCTACGTTTCAACATCGTTAAATGAATCTTCTGGGAATTCCTGCCATTGAGGGGATAAGCTATGGGGAAATATCTCCCCATTTACGTAAAAAGCCCTTTTTATTGTCGTTGAACTACGGCTTAGCCTTTGTCTTCTGATGCCAATGTGCGAAGCAGTGAAAATGACATCAAACGGGTTTATGAGCCCTGCGGTGAATCTGGAAATGATTCTCAATGGTTCCAGCCATGATGTTCTGTGCCATATTATCTGGCACGAAGGAGATCACCCATTTCAAGTAAGAAGTGATGTAAAAGCTGGGAAAAGTTTTGATGAAAACAAAGTCATGGTTGAAAAGGTCATAGCCGATTGGCAAAATTTATGTCAGCCAGCTATTTTATTCATTTCTTTCCTATTTGGAATATTGTGAGATCTGATTAATACTGGGACTTGCCTGTACTCTGTGGATATGAGTTCACTTACAGAATGTACTGTAAATAATGAAACAGCATAAGATAGTTATTTGTGTGAGGGAAAAGCCTACCTTTCAATATACATAAATGAGAGATACATTTAAGATTTGGTCATAAAAATTAATGTTTCCTGCTCTCATATCTCTGACTGTTAAACACATCTGAATTTTGCAAGAGCTATGAATATTGGAGCATTAGTGTGTAATATATGATATTAAGAGATAATGTCTGCATGGTTCAAAAACAAGAGGCTTGATCACCTACTGAGATCCTGGAAGCAAAAAGCACTTTGTAGCAGAAATTTAAGACGACGCTTTTTGTCCCTGTCTGTGACCTGGCAGTAATCTAACACTCCCAGCTGAAATGTCTCCAGTATTCAAAACAATGAAGATTAAGAACTTCTGGGGTAGGCCACTGGCTTTTCAGGTGATACACAAAAACAAGCTGTTCTGAGCTATCATACAATTAGCAGTTTTACTGGAGAAAAAACAAAGTTATAAAAATAAATATTTTAAAAAGTGATTATTGTATCTAATCCACTGGTGAAAGTAAAATGAATAATAATAATAATAATAATAATAATAATAATAATAATAATAATAATAACAACAACAACAACTATTATTATTATTATTATTATTATTATTATTATTATTATTATTATAATAACAAAAAAAGTAATACTTCCATTTGTGGGGGGAAAAATGAAAGTAAAAAAATGTTGTGATTGTCTAAATATCTTGCTTGCAGCCTCCTGCATCCAAAACATGGCTCTTTGCTCAGCATCACCACTACATTGCCCACAACCCCTACCAAAAAATCCAACTGAGACTAGCTGGGATTCTAAGATGATTTAAGATGGTATAAGCTGTGTTTTGGACATTTATAGATTGTTATAGCTGGTCTGTGGCTGGACAAAGCTGGTTATGCTGCTAGAGGAAGCTGGTGGTCAAACTGGTGGACTAGCAAACTACATAGGCTGGTCAGTTGAGGAACTGCTGGTGTTGAAACACAGCTTAAACCAGCTTGACCAGTACATGATGATTTATGATGGAATTTTCAGCAGAAAATTTATAATGCACTATTTAGGTTGGTTAAGCTTGCAGCATGGTTTAGACTGAAGTGATTTAGACTGATGTCACATGAGTAAACTACCATTTAATCTTCAGAATAATAGCTCTTAATACTGTACCTGTGTTGTTAACATTTCCCATTATCAAAGAGATCAATCATTTCACAACAAAAAATGTGTCATATTTTTTGCCAATGTTAGCTGCATGCTAGATTTGTTTGGTGTAGCTATACACTGACCCAATTAGGCCAAGAGCTAGCTACTGAAGGCCTTTGCAAATTGGTTCAGAACTAAGATTGAATGATTGATTTATAGCTGGCTAGGCTACTGGTTTGCTAGCCAAATAGTTACCTAAGTATTCTCAAGATATTACTTAAACACTATTCTGGCCAGCTAGCTATCTATCAGGACAGCTTCCTGAAGGAGGGGTTCCAAAAGGCTTCTCTATGTTTCCATTGAGGGACTTTATCTATTTCAATGGTTCTTTGTCAGGCAAAATAGTTCAGTCTTGACACTCTCACACTTTTCACACCTACTGTACCAAAAATGGTTCCATAACAAGTTAAAATGGGTTCCCCCTTGAAGACAAGCCAAAGAAACCTTTTGTCTGGGAGTGTAGTGACTACTTGCAGAACGTTTTCAGCACACTGATTCGGTGTATTCAAGATAATCAAAATTTTATGTGAGCATTTGAAAACAGAATCAATTCTGAATTTAACATAACATCTGGATTGCGAACATTGCATGTTACAGGGCAGTTCTGTTTGGCATTTTCTGTCATCTGCTATGGCCAATTGATTTAATTTGTTGCAATACGTTACGTCACCTTCAATCTAACAGAGTCCACATACCCACTCCTATGACACGCCCGCATAATATCTCCAGAGGCCTGGTGAAAAATGTAACAAACAGGATCAACTTGTCCATGAAGGCTTCCCATCTGATCCGTCGACTGTATTGTAACGGCTGCTGACAGCTTGTCCAGGATTGGACTAAGAAATAACCAGATAGATTCTGTACTCTTTTGTGCGTCAGATTTGCATTATGGGTCACCATTTGGGTATAAGAGAAGCACACAGTCAGTGCTTGGGGCAGTTCTTCTCTTTCTGTGCTTGCGTTTAGGCTGCATTTCATGAGCACTAATAGGCTCAAAAAAGTGATCCTCCTAGTGTGCCCTTTGCTGAAATCGGTATAGTACTTTGTCTTAACAGATACTGAAGTGGCTTCAGCTCTTGGTAGAGGGCTCTTCTGTACTATTCCTATTAAATTAATTGTGTATATGTTTCTGTTCTCAAAATTGTATTTTTCTACATAACACTTTACTGATAATTTTCATATACATTAAAAAATCTACAGGTATGGTCAAGGCATTAACTGGAGTTCTGGATGCAAGATTTTGTATCTTTTTTTTTTTTTTTTTGCAGTCTTCAAATCTTTGAAAGCAGTTATTTCTTCAGAAATGTTTTTTTCTTCCTGAAGTATGATTCCCCTGACAAATTCCCAATTTCTTTTGCGTGTATCATTGATCATGATGATATCCTCCGACTCCGAATGCTGCTATTCCTAGAAGTCCTCTTCACGGCTGTACTGTTTTTTTATTGTAAATATTGCTTTTGGATTTCAACATTCAACTCGCCGTTCAGAGGAAACCAGCTATAATTTACCTGTCATGATATTCAAACACAGACGTATGCCCTTGTGACAGATAAAATACATGCCTGTATGCAGACACCAATACACAAACGCATACGCACACGGACACAAAGCACATGCTGTGTGCATACAGACAAATTGGGTAGTATAAAAATAAAAATCGATCCCGTGTAGAACAGCAATATATGCAAGATATTAATGGGCTACATAGAGTTTCCATCCCTCTTGATTTTCATCGTGATGTGAGGACTGCACCTGAAGTCTGTGAAGGCCTTAAGGTACCAAATAATGTAGAGCAGCAAAGATTAATATACGGACTGGTATACCCCATGACAATTAGATAAATAATTCAAAGGGATTCAATGACTTCCAACCAAAATTTTTTTTTAAATGTAATAAAATTTGAATTAATAAAAATCCCAGAAACACTACCAGAGAGATGTCAATGAGGAAAAGGCATTATGCCTGACTGCTGTTTAATAGCCACAATTCATGCAAATAGCAGGCATATAAAGAAAAGCTAATTGAAGTGGGGGGAAACTTTCTCAAGGGATTAACTGTTTTTGTTTGCTCTGAGCATGACTGGTTCCATACAGAAAACGTATGGAGAAGGACCATTTCCAAAAGTCGAAAGTTTTAATTGATACCATCCAAAGAATAATATGATTTACTGGCACAGATGTGAAATATACTGATGCCACGTATTGTTTCGTGAATCAGCGCTGAATTAGTATGCATGCATTCACCTCAAGAACGAAGGAGCAATTACACAAAAGTGGATTTTTCCCCTCCATTTTAATTTCTGAGCTAGTCTCATGAAAAATGCACTTCTGTAATAAAAATGGTCGTACATTATCTACTCAAGAATTTTAAATTAAACAGATGGACTCCAGCAATCAGCACTTGTTTGATTTCCCCATACAGCCAGGCTGTGCGATAGGCACATCCCAGAGCACATTTTTGTTCCTTTTTTCACATGGTGCTATCTGCTGAAGCTGTCCATCCTCCTCTGCATGATGCATGCCCTCCACTCTGCTTCCATGTACACATTCATGATTGGGTAAAAATGTGCTTCCGTATCGGTTCCCGGCTTCCTCGTTATTGCGCGCCGCCGTATTCTGTTGAATTCATCTGGTAAACGAGCCTGGCCTCTGCACCATCAAATTCCCTATAGGGCTGTAAAAAGACAGCTTGTGTAATTTGTGAAACACAGTACTTCTTTCAAGGGGAATTTTAACAAGAAACTCTACGCATCCTATACTATACAATATACAGTAGGCCTACATGCTGCACTCGGCCACATGCAGTAAATTAAATACACAGTACCTTAGTTTCTGAAGATGATAAGATAAGCTTGTTCCCCAGGGATTTTGTTTATTGGAATTGAGCCCCAAATGATAGACCATTTAAATGGTGGACTTAGCAAATGTACCTTTATTTTGTGCTTTATAGAGGCACATTTACATCCCCAAACACATGGCTGAAATTCTAGAAAGGCTTGTGTCACCTAACTAGCAAATACTTGAGACGATATGGTCACAGGCTCTGCAACAGACTTCCAGTCCCTGAATGGTGCGGAAGGAAGTCGATGCTCCTTTAAAATTACTGCATATTCTGGCATACCGCAGTCCTTTGGCCATTATGAAATATGTATAGACATACAAAGCCTTGTCAGCAGTACTGGCCATAGCCTTTGAGGGTCCCTAAGCAGGATTTGATTATGCTCCCCCCACACCACAAACCCAACATCATAAATAATATGTATATTTTAAGAATAATTATGGGTCCCCTGGCGGTCACAGGGCCTTAAGCAGCCGCTTATGTCACTTATTAGGTCAGGTCAACTGTGCTTATCCGCCTGGCCGCCATTTTTTTTTCAGTCAGTTTTTTTCAGCTTTTTTTTCAGTATTGCATTGATGCAGAGAAAGCACTTTTTATCATTAACAAAGCAGAAAGAAGCCTCTCATAGTAACAGTATCGCACAATAATGACCCCCCCATAAAATCAAAATCACCTAGTCATCTTCAGGGGGTAAATGGTTAATTTGTTGCAATATGCAGTGATATTTAACATTTGAATATTTATTTTCTAGTATTTTTGGAGAACCATTCCTTTTAAGATGAACCAGCAGTTTTGATTGGATGCAGAGATGATCAGGCCATAAGGCCTGGTTCTTATAAACCTCCTTGATCAGGGGAATTCTTACATTTCTTTTCCATGAATCTACTATTTTCTTTTTTTTTTTTTTTGAATTCATGAATTATCCAGAGACACAAAGCATTCCATACAATAAAAACATAAGGTACAAAAGTGGTGGGTACAGGCAACAAAAAAGATAATAAAATAATACTACCAAGGTAAATACAAAAATAAATCTTATACTGCTTATTCATTTAAATGATCTGCCACACTGATATACATATTTAGACCTATATAATAATACTGAGTGAAAAGAGTGAAGTACCAGTAAGAACGCAGTAATGTCCAGGAGCGGGGATGTAAAAGTATACAAGCTTAAAGGTTATATGGTTGCTATAATTACTGGGAAGGGCAAATAGGTTTAAATTATGAAAGAACAAAATAAATGGATATCAGCCTGAATATAATTTGCCAGTAGACACTCTCAAGATATTTTATTTATTTATTTATTTATTTATTTGAGCTTATGGAATTGAATAATGTCTCAGCCAGTGTTCTAATGATGGCAGGCAGCTTTCTGTAAATTTTATAATGGGATAAGTTTTGCCAGGAGTGTAACCTAAGCCAGACAGTTAGCCTGTGCCCTTGTCAGTACCGTATTCTTTATACAACCCTGAAGAGTGCAAGTAGGAGTGTGGGATCAATTGTGACCCGATCCTGACAATTACGTTTCCTCAGAAAACAGTTTGAATATTGGCAACCAGTAGGATAAACTGAGGGCAGGCCCAGAATGTATGGTTTGAAGTTGCGGAGGACTAGCCTCAAGTACAATTATTATTATTATTATTATTATTATTATTAGTTGGAGTATTATCACTAATAGTAGTTGCTGTAGCCGTAGCAGTAGTACTAGTAGACATTTACCACAGACAAACATCCTATAATCAAAATTTTTTATGGGTACAGGCCCAGTTCCTCATTACTGTACTCTTGCAGTCAACTTCTACGTGTTCCAAGTGAAAATGTCAGGGTTTTCCCCCCAAAAGTTAATAGGATAAAATGTCATAGTAATCCACAGCTTTTTTCTTTGAGAAGAGACACTTCTGAGTGTTATATATTTAATATTTGCAGTTCTAACAAAGCTAGGTATGAAATTAATGTAAATCTAATCTATGCTTAATGACTGTCTATTGAATTACGTATCCTCATATGCAGAGATACTTTTTACATTCTTTTGCTTGTAACCCCTCGTGATTATGATTGGGGCTTTTGCTTTTGTTCTGTCAATGAATGCACATCTGAAGTTTATTTGCATACATAGCGAAACAAAGGTAACCTGGTTGTATAAAGTTTTACATTTTGCATCCCCACCATTTCACTTATTTAAATAAAAGGAAAATGAGATGCAACATATCTATTTTTATGAAAAGGAAAACAATTATCATACGGCAGTCCATTGCATTTCGGGGGGAAAAAAGCAGCTCATTAGTGGAAAAATGCATACGAACCCCATTGCAGGGCCATTATTTACATTAACAGTAATCCAAAAAAAAAAACAATTAAGATGCACACTTGCATTAATATTCCTCTGAGCATAAATGTTCTCTAAAGAGGTGGAGCTTTTGTTAGACACAGTCATAGTTGTAGCCAGTTTCAGGTAATAACTGCATCCGGTAAAAAGAATGAAAATTAAAATTGCAATAAAAGCCTACATTTTCTCATTAACAGCAACAATTAAAACACTTCTTGATTAGTAAACTAATGATTGGTACTACTAATTAGTAAATTAGTAAGACAGCCACCAGAGATGAAAGCACTAATTTCACCGGAATAGAATAGAATAGAATATCGATATAGTAGTGCCTCCAATCCAAAACTTGTGCTAAATAAGCTATGGTAATTATGCACTATACAGTGGCTTGGGACATAATTCAGTCCACAGTTCAGTTCACTTTACTCATTTTAAGGTCATTGCAGCATATTTCCATTTTTTTTCCAAGGTGGAATAAATGAGAACATGTTGTGTAACTGCACAAACAAGTAACACTTCCTTGAATTGGCTAACCAAAGTTAAGGTCAAACCACAAAGCATGAGTACTGGATTCCATTCTGGGGGAAAAATGCAGCTCTGTCAGCTGGTATTAAATGAGAAATTTATGGCTATAGCACTCATCCTGAAGCACACTGGTTGTTTATGGTTTACCTTGATGAATTTAAGCAAAATCAATTATATAATTCTATATCAATTCCAGTGTTTAATCAATTCAAATAATGGTAGGCACCCCTTGTGCTTGAATAACCAAACAATCTTTTCTGAGGTCAGGAACCGTGTGTTCTTTCCTTAATGATGAAACTGTATTCCATTAGAATTTGAACTCAACAGAAAGTTAAAATGTCTGGCATAATAGGGAAACATATGTTTTCCATTACACCAACCGTGGAAGGGGGACCTGAGAGAAAAAATACATAAAGGTATATTTATGTGTATAGAATACAGTATTTGATTTCTTTGGGATTAAGGTATCAAAGAGGAATATTTAAGAGGAAACAGCAGGTCAGGTATGATTATAGCACATTGTGACATGTGTTCCTTCCTATATGTCCCCCTGAGCCACTATAGTTTTTATCAACAAAAAAAAAAGTAACTTGAAGCAGGACACATTGAAGTGGGACTGGAAAAGCTGTTATCATTTCTATAGATTCTAACCATTGCCATTCTGATTTCTGCTTCAGAAATGTCAAATTCAGATATTCAGATATGGTGTGTTTGAATTGAACATCTGTGCTTTACAGAGCATCACAAGTATTTGCCTGTTGTCCTTTTTGGTTGTGTTCCAAATTCTGTGGCCTGTTGGATTCCCTTGTGGAAAAGTTAGTTAACTGTTTAAATTATGATTGTGCCAGTGTTCGACAGTTATGGTACCTGTAAATTTGCCTATACACTGAAATTATTAATATATTTATTGCATATTGTTCATCTGAAATTTAATTAATTCATTCATTATGGTGTGCATTTTAATGAATTTACCATTTTAGAATGTATTCATTTTCAAAGAAGAGCTCATGATAAAATGTCCCTGAACGTCATCCTAACAAACAGATCATCAAGACTTTGTATCCATACTTCTGTGACTTGCTCTTTGTGTCGCGGGTCACTTATTGAAATTGATGTGGACCTCAGCTATACCTTCCATTCCACAACAACGTTTTCCTCAAGAAGATGAAAACTATATTTGTAGCAGACATCAAAGCCTCCTCATAGACAGAAATAGGTATAATAGCCGGTCTCTTTGAGTCTGTGGGAATGCTTTGACTACTCATCAGTCAAGTAATCTTACACATTGTTTCCCTTTGAAGTGAGGCAAAATCCTGCTGCCTATTATAGCAGCTTCACAATTTATCACTACATTAGGTTAATGAAGATTTT
This sequence comes from Anguilla rostrata, assembly GCF_018555375.3. Classification (NCBI taxonomy): domain Eukaryota; kingdom Metazoa; phylum Chordata; class Actinopteri; order Anguilliformes; family Anguillidae; genus Anguilla; species Anguilla rostrata. The sequence goes on along the minus strand of NC_057937.1, from coordinate 46,320,576 downwards.
ATTCCTACCAACAAAAAAAAGAACTGAACCAAAATGCTTTGATTATGACATTTTTTGTGTACTGGATGTAAAATTCATATTTACTCCAATTTTATACATTTATTTTGGTAGTTTGTAGGCACAGAAATAGAGTCATATTAAAAATGATGGATGATCATAATATTAATCTTCAGACTGACCCAGTCATTAAAGACACAGCAGTGTATTTAAGTGAAGACAGCTTTGGGCATGTCATAAGCCTGTTAGACTGGGACCTGAATATTCTTGATTTGCAAAATCCATCTATTATCTACACCCGCTTATCCTGAGCAGGATTGCGGGTGGTGCTGGAGCCTATCCCAGCATGCATTGGGCGAGAGGCAGGAATACACCCTGGACAGGATATCAAACTATCACAGGGCACACACACCATTAACTCACACACTCATACCTGTGGGAAATTTAGAGTATCCAATTACCCTACCCGCATATCTTTGGACTGTAGGAGGAACACAGGGACATGAGGAGAACATGCAAACTCCACACAGAAAGGCCCAGGGCCTTCGGATTCAAACCCAGGAACTTTTTGCTGTGAGGCGACAGTGCTACCCACTGCGCCAATGTGCCACAAATGGTAACAGTGTATGCCAGGAGTGCACCACTCTGGTCCTGGAAGGCTGGTCATTTTTGTTCCAACCAATTAACTTAGCTTTGGTTTTATGACAGCTATGAACTACGCTGGTTCACTCCTGTACTTCAGAACAGTATAATCTTTAGTATATCCTTGCAGTCTGCAGCTGTAGCATATACAAATGTCAGATCAAGTTATGATTGAGATAATTACATAATTAAGAATAGAAGTTGGGCTGCAATGTGACTTACTTTAGAGTGATCAAAGGAAGAACTCAATGCAACTGGAAAGAAACCAGTTTCCCTGACTACAGTAAAACGGCAATGTGCTTTTATAAAAGGATGTATATCTGCAAAAAAGCCTTTCCCCAGACTTTCTTGGTCCAGTGTTGCTTGGTCTTTTCTTCTTGTTAACGGCACGTAGCAAGGGCTTTTTCACAGTAGTCAGGGAAACTGGTTTCTCTCCAGCTGTATTGAATTTTCCCTCTATAGTTGTGGTGCATTTATATAATGGTTTGTTTTGCTAGACACCACAAGATAGTTGTCCCTTGCCTCTGATGTTATCCTTCTTCTTCCTGGTCTTCACTGTTAAAGTTACAGCCCATCAACTGGACCCTTCTGACTGTGTACTAAACACAGCACCTGAAAATCTTAAGCTTCTTTGCAATGTCTCACTGGGAATAACCTTTGTGTCACAATATGTTTAGTTGATCCAGCACATCTAAACCTAACTCATTCTTCTTTACCATATTTCTTGCCACTTTAGTGCCTATTTTCTTTACACCACATGCTAAAGGTATAAGGCTACCTGTGGTTTAAAAAAAAAAAAAACGTAAGGTAGACAAGATTTCAGTCAATTTCAGTCAGTCCACCTCCCTCCCATCCCTCCATCACCCACCACCCCAATAATTTGTTCAATTGTGATTAAAGGCAAAGAAGACCATTTGGAGACACTGAAAGTCATGTCTAAGATTATTTTTTTAAGTAAAACTCATATTTTCGTGTTACTGTCGGTAGGAATTGCAAAAAAAAAGTTTATACTTTGGTTTGTTGTTTAATAAATGTACATGTATTACCTGAATTCTTATCTACCTGAAATTTGAAGAAAGAAACAAAAAAAAAAAGGTTGCCTAATAGGCTACTTTTTACCTATACTTACTAGGCCTATTATTAGCCTACCTCTAAAAGTCATTTAGTTAGCGTAGGCCTTATAGTGTTAGGGACTGTAAGACAGTAGGCTAATCAGCCTACGTGTATGTCTTCCATAAACTAAAAGAAAATAGCATTGCATAAAAACTATTCATGAATTCACAATATTGTTAATTTTTTACAGACCGAATACGGTTGCAATTCAAGAATACGCTTTCAAATATGGTAATGCACTGTTATCTTGACAGCGGAACTGACATAGTATGTGTGCCGTCTAACCCGGAAGCTTTACCGAATAGTTGGCTTCTGAAAAAGACATGGCAGCCTGCTTTGTGTTAGCCATTCAATATAGGCTTTAGTCTTCCTTTATTCTGAATAATATTTGTAGAAAATAAATACCAGTTTATATGATTTGCGCACAAGACTTTTCTTAACTATGATGTCGACGGCCGTTTGTGTTTTTTTACTCTACAATAAGAAGGAATAGTCAGTTAGTCGTCGTTTTATCGTTTGCGTTTGTCATACATTGTTGCTAGCTAGCTTTGCTGCTATTGAAAAGGGAAGGGATTAGCTAGCTAGTTAGCTGTATTATACTGAGCCTCAATGCCCGAGCAAGGCCCTAGGATGAATGGTTTCTCCATCGGCGAGCTATGTTGGCTATTTTGTTGCCCGCCCTGCCCTAGTCGCATCGCCGCTAAGCTCGCCTTTCTCCCACCGGAGCCCACATACACGGTGCAGAACCATACAGACGGGACCTGTAGCCTTCATTTGAACGAGCGTGCAGACTGGCAGTACTCTCAGCGTGAACTGGATGCGGTCGAGGTGTTTTATACCAGAACAAGCCGAGGGAATCGTGTCGGGTGCATGTTTGTGCGCTGCGCCCCAAACAGCCGGTATACCTTGTTGTTTTCCCACGGGAATGCAGTGGACCTAGGCCAGATGTGCAGCTTCTACATCGGTCTGGGCTCTAGGATCAACTGCAACGTCTTCTCTTACGATTATTCGGGTTACGGGGTCAGCACCGGGAAACCATCGGAAAAGAATCTGTATGCTGATATTGAAGCAGCCTGGCAAGTCCTTAGGACGAAGTGAGTATATTTCATCTAACCTTCTTGTTCGTGAATGAGATTAAATTATAAGGTGAACATGTTGGAGTTGGACGGCTATAATGTTAGCTACCATGTACTTCGCCAGTTCTGGTAGTCACTTTCCCATGGTCCCTGACGATCATGCTATGCTATTGCAACGTGTAACTAACTCGCCATTCAACAACTGCGAGGCCTGCCTTAATATTTGTGTTATAGTCACTTTATATAGCCTAATGGGTGTATGGTGGTGATCTTCCGAGCCGTACAGAGCATCTTACCTATCCACACTTCTAAAGGCATACAAAATTGAATTTAGCATTTCAGGGTTTACAGCCTTGTACTGCATTGGGGCCTAAAATTTCACAAACCGAGCTTGCTGAGCAGGCTATTTTGCATTTGTAATAGGCTAATGTGTTTGGCCTAAATGTAATTTGTGTGTAATTTGATTGAGAGGTGGTAAGTAAATAATCCATAGTGAATGATACGTTTACACATACTCCACCTGCTTGTGCTTTTGTCTGCATTTGAATGGTTGGTCACACTGAAGAAGTGTGTTGGGTTTACTGGTTCTTGGCATGAAATTATATGGTGGGTTTCTGTCTCCACTTCCGAGAGTCATGGATTGTATTCTTATTCTGGGTCAATGGTCACATTCAAATTTCACTGTATGGATGAACCAGATATGGTAACCCATTCTTGTGTTTGCACATTTTTGGGCCTAATTGAAAGAAACTGAGAAGGATGCTGTGTGATTGTGTGTGATCACAAACAGAATTGCACAGAAATTCCATATTCTATTATATACCATGGCCTGTATTTACCCTAAGTTTTGTTGGTTTATTTTAAATCTCTTGCACATGTTGGCTTGCTGTTACAGAGACGGCACATTTAGCTGACTGTTATCAGTATGCATGTCCAGTTCAGAGGCTGTTAAATCCTCAGTGCTTTTACAGTAAATGGTCTGGCCCCAGTCACTTTTCTGTGCCTGAGATGAAGGATGTGGTAACACACAGTACACACCTTCCCCACAGGAGCTGCTGAGGGCAAGGGTGCCGGCGAAGCCCTCACACATGAGTCATTTTCACAGGCATAGTCACAGTCCCGAGGGACACGCCACAGGAAACGCAGCGCTGTCTCTATGGCAATCTCAGACGATGACCCTCATCAACTAACTGGTCTGACTGCATCTGCTGAGGAATGACATTGTTAGCATTACAGGAGCAAGGGCGCTCTTATCAAACGCACATAAGGTCAAATTGCTGTACTCTTATAAAGTAAGTGTCGTTCTAAGGGGGAAAAACCTTAAAAGGGAGCATGCCCATCAGGCCTCTACATTTTGCCAACATTTAATATTATGCTGTGAGCTTGATGTGATGGGGAAAGTGTCTTTGAAATAATAATGAGAAAGGGAAATGAAATTCTGAAATGGCTGATGATACATCATAGTCCTGAAAGTTGAAATAGTACTCGGCTAGGTTATATCTTGCTTTTAGCTCATAGATATTATTGTCCCCAATATCTGTAAGTTGACATGTAAAGATGGAGCTTGAATGTTTTTTTTTTGTTGTTTTTTTAAGACGGCAAGGTTACCTGTGTGTCAGTATATTCTGTGCTGAAGTGTTTTGTTGACATATCGACCGCACCATGTGAATAACACAAATTACACTGATGTGTATCTTCAGCTTGGTAAGTCCAACCATAAACTTTCCCTGTTAATTTCACACACATAGAGCAGTCATTTGGTGCCTTTTAAACAGTACTAGTTTTAAATGATTGCCTGATGCATTTTAAAAAGCTTCTATATCAAACCTGCCTGTCAGAAAATGCATTTTTAACATTTATTGGGGACAGCTTAAAAGAGTCCTAAAATTAAACGGAGGCTGTTGTTTTAAGGATGAAAAATATCTAATTATAGCTTCTTCGGCAGGGAACAAACGCTATCTCGATCCTTTATGTTGATGGAATACAGTGCCAGCCAGAGTATTCCCCGTCTCATTCACAATAGTGGTCTTTTTGATAAACAGTTTTAATGAAATGGATTCCAAAGTGTCTCCTCAAAACCTTTTGCACCAGGGGAGATGAGTCACGCCAGGTGAAACAAATACTACTTCACATGCTCCCGTCTGCGCTTGATGAACAGTACAGCACACCCAAACTTATAGATTTGGCCGTGGGTCCAAGGCAGTGTAGGAGTGTGCAAGATTAACACTGATGCTAGTCAGTTGCGTTTGCTGCTTCCCATTATTGCTGATTCTTATGTGAAGAGTGAGTGGGTGTAATCTGTATGGGATTTAAGAGGCTTGATTTCCATTGGAATCGGCATTTCTGTGCTACTCCCACATATACTGTCCAGTCCAGAGTTTTCCCCAGGAAAATAGCAGGGGTGGGGGGGCAGGGGGAGTGCCTCAGAGGTGAATCAGTGGCAGCCTGCTGAAGCAGCAAGCTCTGGTACAGCCTACATCTGACCTGGTCAAATCACGACTACACATTGGAAATATTTGTTAAAAAAAGAACACCACGCCTTTTTCCCCACAATGGAGATCTGACTGGGTTTAGATTTTTCTGTTTTTGCGGAGGTGCTTGTGAATTCAGCAGAGGTGCTGTGCCTCTCTCATTAATACATAGGGGAAACCATGCCGTCTTACTGCTTTATAAGGCCATAACATAAGTTAGTTATTGTTTTCTCAGCTGTTTGTCCCAGGACAAACGATGATGATGTAACAATGTTGGCCCAAACCTAAAGTCAGCTTTCGCATTGTTCATAAATGAAGAAACCTTGAAGCCTATCAACATAAGTACCATGAAATCAATCAAGTGTTCCTGCTCTGACAGCAGAATGAGACTGAGAGGTAGTGACGCTCTGGTGTGAGAAAGCAATATAATCAACAGTGCGCTTACTCTGATTTGTATTCCACCGGCCGTTCTTTTATCATCGGTAAAATGCTTTCAAGTCAGATTATCATCTTTGCCAATCACCTCTCTGGGGAGAAATCTGATGGAATGCATTTGAATGAATTAAAACCTAATGACCAGTGTAAGGTGGTCATTAGGTGTACTCTCTGTGTTATTACAGCCTGCTGTAATTTTTTTCCAAGGCGCTTATCATTCTTCAAAAAGTGAAGAACTGTTCCTCCAATCGACTTTCTCGCCACTCATCAGTATGGATTGTGGGCAGTGTCCTTTGACTGTTAGAGTATTAGCAAAGGCTCACTCGGGTGTTTGTATTATTTTTATTCACTTAAAACAAAAATAGATCGTTCCTGCCATAATGTCAAAGCTGTAATAAGAATAGTTTCTTCATTATAGCTGACATTTAGGATGGCCTTCTGGCTGCATTCGCTCACTGCTGTTCCCATTAGGCCCAGAGAAGGGCTTCGTGTAAGGCACGCGCCCTCACTGATCTCTTCAGATCAGCCCGTGTTGTGTCAGCTGGCCAGTGCCATTAAAGAAACCGTTTTCCTAGCGCCGCTCAGTGCTTTCACTTAAAGGCCTTTTATTGAATGAGTGGCTTTGCCACCACAGCCGATCCATTTCAAACCCAGAGCTAGGCTAAACGTAAAGCGCGGCGCCCATTTTGCTTTGAAAGCCGGGCCTCGCTAAATTGAAACAACAAATCGGACCGTTTCTGCGTCTTTCAGAAGGCAAGGTCACCGGCTCTCTCTCCGTCCCGACCTTTCCGCGTTTCGGAAAGCTGACTGACGTTAATCGCCTCCTGCGCACCCCTGAATTAGCCGATGTTTCCTCTCGGCGGATTCTCGGGCGCGCCGACGCACGCGGCTCCTCGGCGTGACGGTGCCAAATTAAACCCTCCGCTTGTTTTGGGTAAGTGCATGCCCGAAGGCGCGCCTCGCGTTTCGGGCGCTTCTCCCCGAGTTCCGGCATAGCGATTAATGCCATGCCGTCGTTATCGGCGCAGTTGTTTAGTTTTAAACAAAGGTCGCGGCTAAACGGTGCACCGGCTGATGAGTCGTGAAGGGGATTTTTTGATTCAGCGTGAAATCGGCGCTTGCCAGTCTCACTGCAGGACAGGATTTGTAATGGTCCGATCGAAATCGTAATATTTCCGGTCATATAGCCCAATTTTCCTTACGGTCACCCATCGCTCGAGGTTCATGACTATGGTATCTAAAAGATGAATTCATAAGAATGAAACTAGTCAGTTTTTAAACTGCCTTTTATGTCGTCTTTTTGCTTTTTCTCCCAATGCGGACCAAGTATTGTATCGTGTCAGCCCGTTCCGTTGATTCTGTAGAGCATGCAGACTAGCAAGGACCACTGCATCCAGAACACATCTCCTCTTCAGTTCACCAGCTGAGATGTAGGCCTAGTCACACAGGTACCATGCAGCTAGCCACAGGCAGACTGCACTGCATTTAAACTGCCTAAGAGGTTGCTCATTTGCAGTGAGCTGGGGTATGCAGGCCGAACTAAACCTATCCCTGGGTAGGGCTGCCTCCGACTGTGTCTCACTCCATGGCCTCTCTGGACACATTTGGCTCTGAGACAGGCAGGATACGGTTCTGTGGGGTGCATTACTAAACCAGTGACTAGCGATTTAGCTGGACATTCTATTCTGGAGGAAATTACACGCCGCTGTATTTCGAAGGACGTTTTAGCTGTTATTTAAACCCTATTTGAGCGAATCAGCAGTTGGACACATTGTTGATGTAAGCCATGCTGATTGTATTACAATGGATCTTATTAATTTTTTTCCCCTTCAGGTAACAGAAGCTTAAATGAGAAAAATGCACTTGGGAAAATGACAATGACACAAACATATATCGAGTAGAACTCCTCATTAGACCTTTTCCTATTGCTGCAATTAATTTTGTAATCTGCAGCCCAATCAAGTTCTTATTCTTTTTTTTTTTCTTTTTTTTTTTTACAAAACTGTCCAAGGAAAGCTATTATTACTCTTAATGCACTGCTGTAAACATTTATACTGCATCACATAATGACCTGAACGAGATTGAGAAACTGCCAAAGCATGACAGCAAATTATTATTTTTTTGCTTTGCTTGTTATCTTCTAAAAAGCATTTAGTGACTTTATTTTCAGAACTAATTTAATGTTTTAATTGGATTTCGGATCATTCTGCAACTTTTTGTTCCTGCAACAAAACAATTTATAAGTTGCGTAGAACTGAGCTGTTGGCTTGCCTCTGCACCCTAACAGTGGGACACAGCACTGTGTTTGTTAATTTAGATCAAATTCAGATCAAAAGGGTGTCAAAGGGCATGCTCTGTTTTGATGGCCTTTTTTTGTTCTTTGTTCTTTGTTCTTTATCGTTTAAGGATTTTGTGAAAGATAAAGATCATTGAATACCAAAGGCATGCACCAATGCTGAAATAATATTATGTAGCTTATAGGCTTATTGCCTAAAATAGATTATGATATAAATAATCATAATATATTTGTTAATATGTAACCTTTTTTTATTGTTTTGCTAATTTTGCTTGGAAAAAAAAAAACAATGCGCTTGCATCAGTAATTATACAATTCCAGTTGGAGAACAAGATGAGTCATTGAAGACTCTTCCACACACAGTCGTGCTGGCTGTACAGAGCCTGTTGTGTTTCAGCAGCAGTGCATGCAGGCTGTAATTCCCCCGGCTGTGGCGTGGCACGCCGCAGTACAGGTCCTGTGAAGCAGACACGCTGGCGGGGGACACATTGCACAGCGCTGAGATAAAGGGGAACGTAAAAATGCGGCGCGGAGCGAACAATCACTTAATGCGGCGAACGCGGTGACTGTCAAGCTGCGGTCGCCGCTCTGTGCCGCTGGCATTAAAACAACGAAAGCGATCCTAATGTCCATCTGTCGTGCTTGATGAGACCTTGCGGTTAGCGACTACATTTGCATGCAGTTAGCGGGTCCCCCCGCGCTTTCTTCACGGAGCGGATTCGAACCCGCGAACGCCTCGTCACGGGTGCGGTTCCCTGGCCGCTGCTGCATTGCGCTTTTTTCCGCGAGTTGTCGGGGTCACTGCAGTGCAAGCCCTCGGTCGCGCACGTCGTGATGCATTTCCCCAGTCTTGGCCGCCGACTCCCCAAGAAATCAATACATAATCATTCTTCTTAGGGAACTGCAGGAAATATTGCAGTGGGGAGACTTCCTGAAATGTATGGAGGCCAGACAAATAAATCCAGACTAACAGGATATCTGACATCAATTGCCTTTTTCCTTCTTAAATCTTGCACTTGAATGAGAAGTTCAGCATCTTTATCCGAGATCCGAACGCGCACAGAACTCATTAAGCCCTTCCTCTGGCGAGCCTTCCGGTGCTGTCGTCCAAGTGCCCGCAGACCTCCCTGCAGCGGTTGGACGTAGGCCTACGTTTATATATCATTTTTACAGTGTTTTCAGCCATCTTTCACCTATAAAAAATTTATTTCCGGCCGTTACTCGTCTTTTCAGCAGTCTACACTGGCAAGAGAGTTGCCCATCAACGGCGATGAAGTTTAATGCGCAAATACTCCGAGACAAGATTACCGCTCTGTGCTCAGTGAGTCTGCGGAGCTGCTGATCTTTACTGTCACCGTTACATTTCCAGCTGCAGTTTTTCCATGACAGGAACTCCTTTCAGAATTTATTTTATTTTATTTCGGGCTCATGAAAAGCCTATGGAACCGACTAAAATAAGCCCACCCCACACTGTCATCTCATTACAGGTTCAGCTGTAATTAGGACAATTGCTCCGTGACTCATGCGCCATTTTAATTGATCGGTAGGAAGGAAAATGAAGACATGAAGTACTGTTCTGTGCGAATTACTGTGCGAGGGTGGCATTGTCTGTCATTGTGCTGAAAGGCCATTTGATGCATAGGTAGATTGATATGATAATCAAAACACCTGCGGGGGCTGTGTACTTGCTAACTTCTCTGAGTTTGGAAAAAATGTAATCGTACAGAAAAATGTAGCTCCGCACACAGTTGGGCTGTAATTTTCTTGGGGGGGAATTGGAAAAAAAAAACCTATTCAAAATACCATACCTTTTTGTAGCATCACCATTTGATTGTCAACAACCGATTTAATGTTTTCGAATGCGACCGGTTATAATTGGGTCTCCCGGATACCTGTGAGAACCGAATGCGCAGCATAATTGGTAGTTGGAACTGCCTAGTGAGTCTGCATCTTGTATTCAGTTTTTGAGACATGGGGGCTCTTGGAATTTGTTCTGTTTTGGGGAATAAAATGACACTTAATTTCTTAATAAATTACTGTATTCGGGATTATAGTGTTTAACTCTACGGTCTAACTATGTAACAATATATTTCCGTTCATCCTGAAGTAGTTAACCACTGTTTCTCCCCATTTGTTGTGTCTGACTGTGTTTGTGCAGTCCTGAGAGTAGCACTCATCTTCTCCACTACTACTTGTCTCTGTGGATAATGTATTTTTATTCACACTGTCACACCATAAATGCCATTACATTACGTTACATTTAGGCTTTTAGCAGCTGTTAGGCACACGGGCTTGATTTTTTTATATAACGGATGGATCCGGTTCATTGTTTCGAGAAGTCAATTTGCATTCCAGCCGTGACAACAATTCCCGATTATTACCCCATGGGTAAACAGGATGTTTGCACTTTGTTTTAATATCATTGTGACATATTGTAACATTAACAGATCCATTAGCGTACAGAAACAGTAAGAGCAAAGTTTTGGAAAATGGAAATGTTTAACATACCTATCGTTTGATCTCTTTGGGTTAATGATTTTGAGTTACTTCAGTAACTGCACCTTGACTGGCAGTGTACAAATGAACAGTGTTTACATAGCTAGATAGCTAATTTGTCAGAGTTTTTGAAGTGTGCTATGTTCTCGTCTTCTAGTTTCCCTTCTAGTTTTATAACAGCGATATGGCATTTGATGGTATATCATGGATATTGGCACAGGTTTTTGTGCCATTTCACTTTAACATATCATCTATCTTTACAGCTGATACTATTCAGTTGAAGTATCTTTCTCAGGGATAGAACCATGCCAACAGTGTGACCCCTGATTCCATCTCTGGACCGATACAACAGTCCGGAGTGCAGGTACACTGGTGTGGCAGTGCTCATACGCCATTAGTTTGGTGTAATGGTATTCAAATGTGGATCTCTGCTGAATAGTTCTGGTTCTTTATAGTCGTACACGTCCTGCACCCTAACTGTTCATTCATTCATTTATTTATTTATTTTATTTTTATAGCCAAATCAGGCACACACAAATGCTGCGTTGAACGACTCGTTGTTTAGCTCATCAACAGAAGTAGACTCTTTCTCTTGCTAAAGTCTTGTTTTATTTCTTAAATTTAATAGCCTCCATTTTTTTCCTGGGTGCCACTTGCAAGCGATTGCGAACGTGGCATGTGTTATGATAATGCGCTGAGAAGCGGCAGCTTGGCCTTGAAAATGAGCATATTTTCTCGTGTGGGAGTGAGTAATGCAATAATCCGTTTTCCCTGCTGTCTGAGAGGCAAGGTAGACTTTTTCAAATTGTTTTCTTTCTTGTCTCCTCCGGGTTCTGAGACCAGCAATCCCTCTCTGACACTGAAGTATCCCCTGGAATTCTGTCATCTGAAAGGCTGTTGTTGGCTTTTTAAGAAATTGATTTTCCTACACTTCTTGATCCATTTCTTGATGTTCTTAAAGCTTTTAAAGTTCTGAGCTGCGCTACCAAATTGGTAAAAGGGCCGACCAGTGTTTCTGGCCTGTTTTTGCAGTTGACCCACACAGTAAGCTACCATCACTTGATGCATTGCCTTGAGCTGTAGTCCAACAGAGACAGTTGAGTCGCAGGCTGACATCTTATCTGAGGATGAGTTTTTATTTCTTTCTTCTTCTTTTTCCCCCCATTCACACAAGCAAAAATAAAGAAAGGGTTTCACAAGTGTTCCCAAATAGAGATTTACGGGATCACAAAGGGTTTATTTTTGGTCAGATATGCAAGGTAATGAGTTCCACTGCAGCTGTTCCGAGAATAGCAGTTTCATAAAGCTTCGCCGTGAGTTATGCCGTCCGCCCATCGCTTCTCGAAGGTTCGGGTCAGCGTTGGTTTTTTTTTTTAAAAGACATTCTTGGCGTGGAAGAATTCAGGACGAGCACCTTGCCTCACGCTGCTTGACCTCGAGGCGCGGCGAGGCGCGCGTTTTCACGGGTTCCAGATGATGTTTTGTCCCGAAGACCGCGTTGTGAAACGCCAGACGCCGTAGATCACGCAACGCGGCTGGAAACCATCGGGTGGCACCCTTCAGATCCGCGGCCTGGCTTGAATCATCCTCGCGGCTGTCCTGGCTGCCTGGACGCGAACCCGCCAGGAGGCTAGCGGCGGTTCGCGGCCGTGCTTTTGATAAACGGAGACGAGTGAAGCTCTCCGAGCTCACCTTTCCGTTCCAGGAATGCGGCGTCACGTTCAGTCTGTCCCAAAATAAGTGCGCCCTGCTGAAGCGGAGCACCATAAAACCCGTACCGTCAGCCTAGTGTTCCCACTGTTTATTTGGCCCCTTCTCTTATTTTGAGCACCTTCTCATGAGTTAGGGTGTAGGCGTCACCTGAATTCTATTCTGAATGTGAGAACTTATTTGATCTGCCAGAAGTCTTACGAAAGGATTGGATTAATGTGGTCGGTGTTATTGTGCTCGCAGAAGCATGTGCGCCATATTGGTGCACATTTCTGATTTGTGCCACACGGAAAGCGATTAGCAGAGCAGTTTTTGTTTTTTGATTAAGAGCTCTGTTAAAGTGGAAATCGGAACACGCGCCAGGCTTCCCGCGAACAGCTTTGAGACAGAGATGTGGAATGGGCCTTCGTTTTGACAGCATGAATTTTCCGCCTTCCTGTCTGTTTTCCGCTGAATTTCGCGCGCGCGGTTTGGAATAACATTGTAGGTTATCTCTGCGGAGGCTTTAAGTCAGCATTTTTCCTCAATTAATTTATTTATGGGGACCGCTTTGGCACAGTCTGTGATGTCGAACCAAATGGGCTGGGGATTAATTCGTAACGCAAATAATAAGGAGTGAAGTGAATGGTGTGTGGGTTGAGCAGATTTTAATCCTTCACAGCTGCTAAACTGCATTAACGAAATGAAAAACACAAACAAATTATGTCTTTCAGCAAAGTCCATCTTCATGTAAATTGCTCTGTGCATTACTTTTCATGCATTATGGTCCCCCTGCGAATTATCAGGTCAGAATGTCTCCGTTTTGAATTGCGCTGAGCACATCTCCTTCGCGGAGAAACGTGACTTACAACAGCTGCGCTTTCCTTGTTTTTAGGAATAGTTGCGTGAGGTCAGTGGGCCAGAAGTTTAAGGCATCCGTCAAGTGCTCCAAGTCTGTAAAGTGTGAACCGAACTTGGCTTTGACTTTAAACGGTGGAAAGGCCTCGCGTCTCGTGAATTGGCTCCGGTCTTAGAAGCAGCGCTGCCGCACATGCGGCTCCCGCAAATGTTTGTGTGGTAAGTTAGCGCCCGTGGAAATCGTGGCCGCACTTCAGAGTCCGTTCCGCCGAACGTGTCTTGGCCAGCCGGTGGCTGGCGAGTAACAGATCCGAAGCCAGAAAGCTGTCCAGTGACAATAAACAAACAAAATAATTTGTACCGACGTCAGGACGCTGTCGGCCGAGCCAGCGCGCCGCGCGGCAGGAGCGAATTTGTTCCGCTCAAAGAACCGCGGCCATGTCACGAATAAGCCCCGGCGCTGTAACTCTGTAACGAGCGCGCAGATGTTCTCGCTCGCCTCGTCCTTGTCCGAGTAATTTCTGACGTGGCGGCGCGTTGCCGACGGTGACGCGCGGCTGATACAGGCAGGCGGAAACCCCCCCCTCCCCGAAGCAACCACGCGGCTCAGCGTCCCGTGGCTCGCTGGTGAACGCGTTCGGCGCGATCCTCCACCGACCGAACCAACCTATAAATGAGTCGGCTGGAGTCCACGGGTTCCTGCTGGTCACTTCCATTACTGGAGGGGTTTTTTTGTAGAGCTCATTGCCAGAGAACATCAGAGCTGCTCAAACGATATCAGCTCACGACAAGTGCCTTTTAAAAACCCATGCTGTAAAACTTTCACTTAATTCCTGTTCTTGAATGTTCTTCTTTTATGCCCCGCGTTTGTGTTGAACTGGACTGCTTTTAACCACTTGTATTATTTGAACGTCTTGTTTTCTGAACTGCCTTGTGGCATTTTTGTATAATTAATTGGATTTTCTAAAAACTGTCCCGTTCATCTCCATTCCTGTCTCGTCATTGTGTCATTTCTTTGGAAAGTGCTTTTACAGTCATGTAAGGAAAAATCACTTCATAAATTCTTCTCCTTCTCCTTCTCCTCCTCCTCCTCATGAAGTGGCATTAAAGGAATGGGACATGGGAGGTAGTAAGTCAAGTCCTTGCTCACCCCCTAGGGCTCCAACACCTCACCAGCTTCTTAATGTTCTCAGTCGAACGTAGGTGCTCCTTTTAGGCCCAAGGCTGCTGCTTTGTCATACATCTCAAGTGACATGTACAGTACAGAAGACATCTGCCATTTCTGTCACCTCCGTTATTTCTGTCAGAAAACACATCTCTTCACCAACTCAGCCTCAGATGCCGCAGTACACACATTTGTGCACGTTTGTGTCCATATATGCCCAGGACCGAATGCAGAAATATGCCTCGGGGACAGCTGAGGACAGCAGTTGTGTTCGTTTCTTGCTGCTTGCTTGCAAATGAGAGTTCAGCGGATATATGCCGTTTAACTTTAAAGACTGAATGGAGATTTAATTTCTACCTGTAAAAGGCTTAAAGGGTGTTTATTTAAGGGTTGGCAGTGCTGGCAGACGGGAACAGAAAGATCTCTGGCAGCAGTCGTTTGTAAATGTTTATTTCAGTACAAGCCGTTTTGAATACTTAAACGCTCCTGCTCACCGCACTTATTCAAACAGGTATTTTTACACACCTCTCGCCAGCGAAATGAAATCCCATTTTCCGTGTTATTATTTTTACGGCCGGTGTTATACAATTCGGTTTAATTCTGGCTCTGCCCCAATGGCTGGCTCCTGTGCAACTTGCATTAATTTTCTCGAAAATAAGCCGGTGTTTGTTTTGACAGCCTGTTTCTCATTGTTTGACCTCTTTTACATGACGTGAAACAGCCTTCCTGGCACTGTATTTCCAGTGGCTTTCCATCCAGGGCTCCTGTTTGGACTAATGATTTTGGATGCAGTTCAACGCACCGCCCACCCCAAAATAATGTGTCTGTTTTTCAGAAAGTGAGTCTCCCCATCCATCTGATTCTTAGTGTATAAAAAAATAGTCTATTTGACATCCGTCATTTCTATGTTGTTTAAGTTTGTTTCACCTCTCCTTGCCTGAGGCATTTTCCTTGCGTATTCTCCATTTTAGAGCCTTTTTAAAATGTCTCTGGATTTTGAAAAACAGCCACTAATAGTTCCTTCTCTCTCAGCACTGCTGTCTTAGTGCGGAGTGCAGCCCAAGACTCGAAGTACCCTCCTGTGATTGAGCTACGCTACGTGCCTCACGCCACAACACAGAGACCGTTTCAATAACAAGAGCGCGCAGAGATGTTTGCCGGACGGTGAATTCTGCTTTCCGTAAACACTTCCAGAGAGAGCGTTCTGTACCGCATTCCCTCCAGCGTTCCCTCCAGGGTTTTCTAAACGGTTGTTTTGGTTGAAGCTGACCGTTCGAACGTGCCGTTTCTAACCTGCAGGCGTCGTCTCCGGGCGGTAAAACGGCACTGAAACGCACCTGCGCGGCACACGGACGAGGCCGGGCCGGCCTGGCCGTCTCTCTGCCTTTGCGGGGCACGAGGGCGGGTAGCGCGCGGTTTTCGGGTGAGTTATGGGACTGCGGCGCTCCGCTTTAATTCCTGCCAGATGCTCGGCTCTAATTGGCTGCACCGAATTGCCAGCCGTCCTCGAACTCGTTTTCTCTGTTGTGATGCTCCGCAGTCCTCCTCCGTTTCTGTCTCCTCCGCTCCTCTTCGTCTCGCAAGCGCCACCTGTCTGTCAGGAACAGCCCGCGGCGGCTTGTCCGCTGGATTAGTCACGTTCCGGCGGTTTCCGCGGGGGCCATCCTCTCTGCTTCGTTCCACGCGTCGCACGTAATGGAGTCATTTCGCGTGGGAGGGGATTCCCGAGCGCTGCAGCGGGGTTGGATTCTTTGAAGGCGGACACGGCTCGGAGAGCGAAGGACAGGCCGGAGCACACGTTGTACCGCGCTCCGGGTTCAAGGCTGTTTTGTTTCTGGGCCGCTCTCACCTTGCAGGGATTAGCCCCGCCAAAGCCGCGCTAACAGAAAAGGTCAGATATCAAATGTGTTTCCATTCGCCGGCGACCCCGCGGCATGCCTGACACGCCCCCCGCGTCCCGGGCCCGACCGCCGATGCGTGCCGAGCGGAGGCGAGAAAAGGGGTCGCCACCCCCCCACCCCCCCAGCCCAGCGACAGGTCCACACAAACACGTAAAGACAAACACATGTTACCGCCGCGGTCGCCTGCACATTTTCAAGTGTCAAGTGGAACTGGGTTTTATGAAGAGCGCTTCCAAGGAACAGGTTTTTCCCCCCCCTTTTAACCCACCAATGGCTCGTTGCCGGAATTCTCTCTCAAACATAAGGTGCCTTTCATAAGCCCCTTTAAAAAAAAACAAAAAAACAGCCCATGCAATGTGGACTGCATTTTTCCAGAATGACATTTTAACTGAAGGACCTGGACGTGAACTCTTGCCAATGCAGCGCTACGGATCACTAGGATGCGGGTTGACTGTGTGCCTAAATTCCAGGAACTATTTTTTATAATTGAGAATCGTGGACGTGGTCATGATGTCGCCGATGCAGACGTATCATATCCCAGTTGGCACTGAGGCTGAATAACAAGTCTCTCTGAAGTCTGCAGTCAATGTGGCCTACCTTTAATCTTTGGTCAAGGTAACAACAAAAAAACCTGTAGTTTTGTGGTACAAAATCAAGGTATACATTTTTATTCCATGAAATCGGATCGATGAAATGCCAAAATTAGTTGTACAGTCTGTATACTGATTGGCTCTGGCCTCTGAACCACACTCACAGCCCAATCAGGACCCAGGTTTTTTTTTGCGGTGCATTACTTCATTCTCTCTGTAGACTGGAGAAACGGGCATGGAAAATAACAAGGGTGACCACATATCCAAATATGTGGGGAAGTGAGTATGAGGAACAGAAATAATTGGTGATTCTGACCTTACCATAACCCCGGCAGATAAAGCTGTTGTTGTTACGAATAGCGGTTATTAAAAGTGAGATCCCACATTTCGTAAATATGTAACATAGCTGATGTTAACCACTGTACTACAGAACGGCTTAATTAGTAAAATATTTCATCATTTCAGAATTGACCTCGGATTCTTGTAATTGAAGCACTACAAACTTGAACAAACACAATAATTGAACTTTATGCTAGTAACATAAGTCACGTTGAGGATGTTTTAATAGCAGCTTACTTCTTAAGACAGTGTGAATATATGGGTGCAATTGCTTTGATCCTTAAGATTTAATTAGGGCCCTAATTTGATTCCATGCAAGATCTTTTTTTTTTTTTTTTTTGAAGACTAATAGTACTGGCAAACCCATGGTACTGCCTTATGAGATGGTACCCCTGTATTCCCGCTTTGCATTTTAAATAGCCTAATATCCAGGCAAGGATAATGTCAACACATGTAAACCTTACATATATATTGATTGCATATCATTTTTGGTCTGGAGATTATTGATTCCCCTTTTAAGTTCATAACACATTCATGTATTTTGTTACTTTATCTGGATTCTTTTCATTTTTATTTGATGTTTTTAGATACAGGGCTCGTACTCTTAACAATCCCACAGGCAAAAATAATCTTATCCTTGCTAAAAGTGTTCGTGTTACCTCTTAATGGAGATTTCCAACAGGTACATTTTTTGAAACTTTGCAGGAATCTTGTCTATCGACTTCGACAGATGCTCCTCATTTAGTTTTCAGACCAACGCAAGTTTTTAACCTGTATTCTGATCATTTCTGTTGAATGTTCACATTAATTATGCCAAGGAAAATATGGGGTCCATTAGGAATTACACCCCAATCAAAGAGGCCTTACTTTAGGGCGGGGAAATGCCTAATTTGTAGGATACATTCCTAGCTCGGGCGGCTGATCCTTTTCCTGCGTCTCAGCACTGGTGAGTGTGACGATGCAGTACGGTGGCTCAGTGCGGTGGGAGTTCCTGTGAACTGACTGGTCTGTCTGTCTGTCCGTCCGTCTGTGTGTCCAGGTACGGCGTGACGCCGGAGAACGTGATCCTGTACGGGCAGAGCATCGGCACGGTGCCCACGGTGGACCTGGCGGCCCGCTACGAGTGCGCCGCCGTCATCCTGCACTCCCCCCTCATGTCTGGCCTCAGGGTGGCCTTTCCAGACACCAGGAAAACCTACTGCTTCGACGCCTTCCCCAGGTGGGTACGGGCAGACGGGCCTTCCCCCTCACTGAAACCGAGCCTGCTGCCACTCACAGAGGCCAGCTCAGATGTGATTGGTGGCTTTTTCTTTTTCTTCTTTTTTTTTTTTTTTTTTTACTTTTCATCGCGCAAAGTGCATTAATCATTAATTCACGCGTCAGGCGTTGCTTTCTGAAAACCGGGCTCCCAAATTCAACTGAAGACCGGCCCCCGCCCCCATCCTGCCTCCAGCCTAACGTCCCCATGCTTCTGTTCTCACTTTTTATTGCATTGATCTTCTGCCTGCAGTGAAAGTATGTATATTTTATAAAGAAGAAATTTTATATATATATATATATATATGCACACGCACACACACACACCATGGCTTGGTTAAATACTCAATTCTGATTGGCTGTCAGCCGTACGTTATACATTTTTCTCTTATGTTTTTCATAGCTGATGGTGATGGACTGCTCTGTAGAATCCAAATTGTAGTGCCATCTACCATTACCGGAGCATATATGGTTGGCAGGTCTAATATACCGTTCATTTTCTTTTAGGCGCTGGCAATGATTTGCTCATTCAGTGTCCCCGTTACAGTTCTGACTGATAACATCACCATCCCACAGTGTCCTGCGCGCAGCTCACCGTGTAAAACAGCTTTACGCATAGTATTTGTGCGTAGCATTGCGAGTGGGTCTGAGCGTCGGTGCAGTCGTTTGTCTTCTGCCCATTTTTGAGCACTCTTGACGCTTCAGAAGTGCTCTGAAAGTTAAGAGACTGTACCCTGCAGTTCCCCCTCATAACCATCCGTTCATTTCAGAGCGACGCATAGCCGAGTTTGTCTGTCACAGTGACAAAATTTTTTAAGGAACATTTCCTCGCTCTCATTCTCCAAAAGAAAAAAATGACGCAAATTGATGCACTGCTGAGCAGTTTTCAGTTTCACGCGTCTTCCCGAAAAGGGCCAGCGCCGAAATTCAATTCGAACCTCGAGCCGTCCGCTAATCACCGACCGGAGACCAGACACACCCCGCAGCTCACTGTACGCCAGCGGAACGCCGCTCCCATTAGGCCCGCTTTCGTATTTTCGGTGGTGTTTGTCAGCGTTTCGATTTAGCCTGGCCCCCAGAGGGGTTGTGTCGGTAATAGAAGGAGGCCTTGAGAGGCGCCCTGTCGGCCGCGGGACAGCCGCGGCACGCCGGCGGGACGACCGCGCTATTCTGAGGCCCCGCCGCCTTTTATTCCGCAGGATTATTTATGGACCCCGGGGCCCGCCCGGGGCTCCGCAGCCAGCCATTAACACTCTGACATACGCGCACGCGACTGTAAACTACGCCCTGCTTTCCTCAGCTGTGGAGGGGGGGGGGTGGTCTAGTATATCTGCATGGCACCAATCCTGAGCAAAGCCCTGGAGAGGCGCACGACTCAGCCCAGACTCACCTCGCCGTCCTAATCCCCCTCCCGGCAGGTCAGCTTATCGCGGGTCCTCCCCCCGAACATCGCGCGCGCCATGGTCCCGAACCGCCGCGGGCATAAAACTGGACACGGAACGGGAAGCGGGAAACCTTCCGTCTCCCTCACTCAGTCCCGACCGCAACAGAATGCCGAATAGGCGGAGAGGAGACTATTTATGGATGTAGATTAACGGGATAGGAATTCCGTACCGTGTTTGTGGCTCTTTATGCTCGTAGCTCTTGCACATTATCCCCCCCCCCCCTCCCCGTCCCACCCCCTTTATGATGGAGGTTTATACCTCAGCCCACAGCCGCGTCCGGGCCCCGCAATCTTTTTAATCTTCACATCTGTGGATGTGTAGGAGGCTGATACTGCGTCTTTATCGAATAGACTCTCCCCGCCGCGATGGAGCCTAATGGAATCTTCGCTGCGACTCCATTAGACGACGTCCTTTCTGGGGAGTCCGACTCCTGTCTGGAAAACACCGCGCTTTTAATGTATAGTGGAAATATTGGACTTTTATGGTCTCACGGCTCTCTCTCTCTCTCTCTCTGAGGCGGGGCGCTCGGGTAGATGTGAAGTCGGCTAGTTTGGCTAGCAGCAGGGTGTGTGTTTTGTTTTAAGTTCTCTTGGATTGGATTTGACTGAATTAAAGGTGTGCTTAGACCTACTTCTGTAGGGGTATGTAATGTGGTTTTACCTCTCGCCAGATGTACTGTAGGTCTCTCATCACACGGTTTCAAGCTGTTCCATTGAGTCCCTGAACAGATACAGTCTGTGGGCAGTGCTGCATTTGAGCAGGGTCAAGAATCTGACAGCTTTAATAGGTATGGAATTTCTCATTTGCGCACCGCAATCTACTTTTCCATGAAGATGCAGTCGTGCCTTTTGAGGATTAGTCAACATTGGGGAATTAAAGAAGAGCTTTATGCTGTAAGCACAGTTTTTCTTTGTCCGTTGGACCGACGGACCAATAATGGAAGTTAAATTAAAGATGGCTGCAGACAGGCTCTGGCCAGGAAGAAAAATGTCTGTTTCCAGTCTCCAGGGAGAGCGGTTTTTCTATAGAATTTACTCAGTGTAGTTTGTGCCTTCAGTAAGCGGTGAAAGTGTCTGTCTGATGAGAGAGCGTTTTAGCTAACGAGCGGTGAAGGTGTTTGATCAATGAGAGCGCATTATTATAGCTTTTGAGTAGTAGCTCTTTGTAAACTGAGATTATACAGCTCTGGAAACCTCCCCATTATGAGACCGCCCCATGTTTTTGATGCAGAATCAGGGTTATTCCACCAAATAACGATTGTTGAACCACTCCTTAAAAAAGACATAGTTATTTTTATTTTTTTATTTTTCATTGTTCAATGTATAAATAACGCTGTGTATTTCGACCAGTTGTTATTTTCTGCAAATAAATGTTCTGAAATGACAATATATATATATATATATATAATATTCTGGGAGGTATAATATCAAAAGATAGAAAAAATGAGTTTACTCCGACGCATACCCATAAACTGTGAATCGGGAAATTTCATGCGGCCTCTTAAATTTTTCCAGCTCTGTAGGCACACCTGTGCCCTGGCGCATTGGGACGGGGCAGACTAGTGCTCCGCGCGGCAGCAGTGTAACTGTAGAGCCCCTCAGCTGCTGGGGGCCTCTCTCTCTCTCTGTGCTCCTCCCTGTCCAAACCCTGAGCGTTAGCAGCCAGCGCGTTCGGGATCGAGTGACTCGGTCCGCTCCCCCCAGACCCCCCCTCCCCCCCCGGCTCCATTGTCTCCGCCGCGCTTTTATGTCAGCGCTGACTCGCGGCGCCGTTCCAGCCGGGGAGAGTGTCCCCCGGTGCCCCGCGCGCCGCCGGCTCGTTTGTTTGCTCCCGCCCAGAGGCCGCCGAGCCGCTGGGTCGCGAGCGGCCGCAGCCAGAGCCCGGAGCACGCGGCAGAATTCCGAGGAGGGGCGGGCGTGGCGGCGGATGAAAGTTTCATGAGACGGCGGTCTCGGCGGCGCGCGGCGTGGCCGGGAATGTTAAGCGCGCCCGCCCCCTGCGGCGGCGAGGGAAGAGGAGGCGGACGGAGCGAGAGAGCGTGCCAAGTCCTCAGCCTTCAGAGCCATTCATTGCGAGTGGCAGGAGTCCTCCCCCGCACCCTCTGTACAGAACGGATATAAACAGCACGCCATCGCCCTGCGCTGCTGTAGCTCTGCGCTGCTGTAGCCCTGCGCTGCTGTAGCCCTGCGCTGCTGTAGCCCTGCGCTGCTGTAGCCCTGCGCTGCTGTAGCCCTGCGCTGCTGTAGCCCTGCGCTGCTGTAGCCCTGCGCTGCTGTAGCTCTGCCGCTTCCCGCCTGCTGAGCTCGCGCTGCGAGCCCTGCGCTGCTGTAGCGCCTCTGCGCCTGTAGCCCTGCGCTGCTGAAGCCCTGCGCTGCTGTAGCCCTGCGCTGCTGTAGCCCTGCGCTGCTGTAGCTCTGCGCTGCTGTAGCCCTGCGCTGCTGTAGCTCTGCGCTGCTGTAGCTCTGCGCTGCTGTAGCTCTGCGCTGCTGTAGCTCTGCGCTGCTGTAGCCCTGTGCACTGTGGCGGTTTGGGTTACGTACTCCTCAGTCATCCTCAGGCCTCTGACCCCCCCAGCCTCTCCACCCTGCTCGGCCAGCGCAGGCCAGACAGGAGCCCGTTAAGAGAACGTGACGTCGAAAGCGGGCCGCTCCGCGTTCCCCCTTTTTTGGCTCCCCAGACGCTCCGTACATGGGACCCAGGACGGGCCACGCCCACCCTGCACCTGCCCGCGGCGCGTGCCAAGCCCGTAAAAAAACTGCATCCGTTTCCACGGCTCCCGAGCGGCCCGGCGGAGCGTGAAACGCTCGGCGTTTTAACTGCCCGCTCCTCGCTTCAGACCAAATTACCCAGAATGCCTGTAATTGAGCGCCGTGTGCGCGCGGAAACCCTCGCCGCACCGCCGCGGGCGCGTACCCCGTCCCCGCAGTAGATTGTGTCCGCGAGGGGGAAATCACTCCGCCGCTTTCTAGCGGTTTAGCAGGAGATAATTCTCATTAGACATCATTTGGTTCAAAATGTAATTACTCCATCACGCCATAATTGCATTTATCTTCAACACCCAGTTCAAATAACTCCCCGCTAAAGTGGGAGATGAAGAACGATTAGTCATGCATTAACTGTAATTAATTAGTATGCCGAAGTGAAAGGAAACATTACCGGTTTCCCCCCGCCGAGGCATGAGGAAATGATCTGGAAGCCCGTGCAACAGCAGGCTCCTTCCGGCACCTTAGAGCTCATTCGAGCGGACCGTAAAAAACACTCGCTTTCTTAACGGAAGAGCCCCTCCCGCTCACGTACCCACGGCACTCCGCCAAAGTTGGACCTCCTGGCTTGCCGTAGCCTCCCTCCGTGCCCTGACCCCCCCTATCACAGCATTGCCAACCCTCCTCCCCCCCTTTTCTGTGTCCCAGTATCGACAAGGTGTCCAAGGTGGCGTCGCCGGTGCTGGTGATCCACGGGACGGAGGACGAGGTGATCGACTTCTCCCACGGCCTGGCCATGTACGAGCGCTGCCCCCGCCCCGTGGAGCCGCTGTGGGTGGAGGGCGCCGGGCACAACGACATCGAGCTCTACGCCCAGTACCTGGAGAGGCTAAAGCAGTTCATCTCCCTCGAGCTGCCCAACTCCTGAAGCGGGCGCTCGGACCCAGGGACGAGGGAGAGGTCGTGACGGAGGAAAGGCCAAGGAGCACGTATGTGGGACAGGTCCCCTTTGATCCGGAGCCGGGGGACCTAACCCCTATTTGCACTTTGCTTTTGAATCTAGATTCTTCTCAGCCTACGTGTCTATGATATTGTTACCGACCGCGATGTAAGCCAAAACCACGGCTCGGGGAGGACCTAGGGGTTTTAAATGTGATTGCATTCTTTTGTACTTGATGACAAAAATGTTTTTGCACCTCAGATAATTATTAGGTTTTTTTTTTTGTTGTTGTTGTCGTCGTCTTTTGTTTGTATTGTTTTATTTTGCTGGTTCAGGTCCTTGAAGGTAATTAAAACGACTTGAATTTCTGGTGCGGTTGTTTGGAAGTAATCACTATTTTTATGTTCTGTTGTTAATGAACCTTTTTTTTTTGTTATTGCTGTCGTTTGGTTTGTACATTTTGATTATCCTTTTTTTGCATTCCACGATCTGAACTGTGGAGTCTTATCAGGCCAGTGCTTCTGGTGGAACCGCAAACCACTCTAACCCAGGCAGGTTACAGACCCAGGGAACACTCCTTAATGTACAAAGCCCTTACCTGTCATATTGTATACTGTAAAATGTTGTGCTTTTAGTACATTTCCACATAATTAATTTAACACTAAAATGTACTGTACAGGACATGTTACGGGAAATGAGGAACGGAATGATTTTTTTGGAGCATGGTGCTTTTCTGTGTTTTGAAGTGAGTAGAGTTAGAGTCCCTGCATATATGCGTCTGCCCAGATGGTCTCATCAAGCAGTGACAGGGGGGAAGGGAGGGGAACCTAAACAATGTGTAAATTTATGCTTTAAAGTTAAATACAGACACTACGGGAAAAGGCCTTACGTCTTTTTGATACCTTGTTGCGACATTCCTTTCAGGTGTAGAAGGCGTGGAATCGCCACGGTTCACGAAGGTGCTGCGAGCCGCTGCTCTTTTGTTAGCAAAAAAAAAAAATCACTGTGAATCTGAACTGGATCGTACTGTTGCTAGAACATTGAACTGCATTTCATCGCTACATGGGATACAGGCCTGTCAAACCGGGACATTTCTCACCTGCTTTTTTGATAGATCTCTGCAGCCAATGGGTATTTGCTCTCGCCCCGACAAATTCATTTCATTTTCTGTCACCGCGTACCGCAAACAGTCGTGTCCTTATCTGAGAAGATATCCCCCTTACCGTTTTATCCGAAGCGAGAAAATATGCAATTGATTGGAGTTTTGCGCATACAGTAAAATAAATTTATGAAAAATATTCATGCTTGATGCCAAATTTAATTTGTTTTCCCCATTATATTGAAATATATTTAAGGAGGCTTATTGTGAAAATTGCACCTGTAGTACAGCTACATACAATAAGATTTCCTTGCATAAAAATGTTTCACCATCTAAAATCATCATTTTCTGTATTAATATGTTTTAACCAGATTTGTTCAATGGTGATTCAGTTAATGACATATCTTTCTGAAAAATGTTGGGGCCGGTGTAAAGGCTTGTCGCTGCAGCATTAATTTCATTTGAAGGATTTTGCAATATATCCAGCAGCTTTTTCCATTCACGGTGTTGCAGTACGGAGACGTCGGGAGACATTCCTCGTAGCATTAATGAATGGCTTTTCTTTTTCAGGGTCTGTCCTCCTTTTCTGAAAACTGTAGAATTCCTGGCCCTTGTTTTTGGAACAAAAGGGCTCCTCTCTGGTGTTTGTAGCTTAAACTATAAATTTTTTTTTCTTTTTTTTTAATTTTTTTTTTTAAGAAAAGCAGAAGAGCAAAACAAAGCAGGTTTTTGTTGTCGGCTATTTCTAGTCCCCATATTCTTTTGATACTGAAGTATTTTTTTTTTTTGTTTTTTTTTTTTTTACAGTGTTTTTTTCAGTAATTGTTAATAAATTTACACATTTGTTTAATGCTGATTTGTAAGAAACTTGTGTATCTATCTAAATATATATGAAATGTGATTTGAGGTATTTTAGCCTACTTGATTTTGTCACTGGAATCACAGTATGCATAAATAATGCAAAAATACTTAATCGGTACACATTACTAGTGTAGATTTTTGCTAAAATCAAAAAGCCTTAACTTAATATACTGAAAGACTGAGATTGATGTAATTGTGTGTTGTAATGTTTTGTTGCTTCAACGCAACACAGTGAATGTCATAAAGATTACAATGGAATAAAGGATGCATGGAAGTACGAAAAAGAAGTTTGGCTTTTTGTAAAGTGCAGTTTGTATGCACGCTCGCACATTGCGGCTTGTGATTTGTTGATTGCGTTTAAAGTTGTTGTGGTGAACTGGAAATCACTCGGCAGTATCGTTCAAGTGTCGGAACATGAATGCTTCATTCTGCATACCATGGTAAGCAGAAATACTAAAGAAAACTGCTCTGCCCTTGCTAAACCACACGTTTTTAAAAGCAAATGGAAATTTGTTTTGCATATACTCATACTCATACATCTGCACATTCGCTATCTATTTTGCCTGTCAAATGGTCTGTCAGAAGTGAAAGGCTAAGATTATTTGGCAAAATCAGTTGGTTCTAACTTTACCACTTGAAATGATATTAAAATGCAGTTCCTGTTGTGAGAAATGCATTTTGATAATTCATTTTTGTCTAAACATAAATAAACATTGAGCATAAGTAGGATCTGAAGGTGAGCCGTTTATTTAATCGGTTACAGGTTCAGTGAAAAAACTGTGAGGAGCAATGCCCAGCAAATCCAGATACTGTTATACCTTCGAAAAAGAAAATCCCCCATGTGCTGTTATCTTAAACCGTAATCTTCTCTCAAGGTTTCATTTCAGAACAAATGTTCTTGGTCGACTTTCTTGGTGAATCACAGTTTTCCAACTGTTTTACTCAGAGACCAACAATGCATCCGTGGAGGTTTCCCTGTACAAATGGCAGTTGCGACAATACACACACCGATCGAGTTATGAAACCGGTTGTGTCTTTCTAAACCACCACTGGACCTTATCTGCTGACTGGAAGACCAATGAAAACGCCATCTCCATCATGGCTGATATTGGAATGTGGATGGTCATACGGAAAGGTGAAACATTTCCAGGTGATTGTCTATAGGTCTAACCTGGGCTCCAGCTGACAGGCCTACATTTAATTTGGCTTCCGTTCAGGTTTTAATGGGCTGCAGCCCCACGAGTGCCGAATATGGGGATGAAGCTGAACTTTTGGGGAGCTCTTAATAAAGAGAGGCTGTGCGGTCTCTCTCCTTCCATATTAATGAGTTGGCATGCTGTGAGTAACCTGCTGCTCGAAGCCAGCTGCTTTCAGCGGAACAAGGGTATCTTATGCATTAGCTGCTGTTTTGTATGCATAATTTTCTGCTAGCTGTTTGGCTTGACAGAGACTGATGTGATGAGAAAAACTGCTAACAAATGAATCTCCGCATAATGGCACTACCTGATGCATTTTTGGGCATGAATATATTGGGACCCTGAGAGAGAGAAAAATTCTTTACTTCAAATTATGAATCTTCGCCTTCCCTTGGGGTTTCTAGCAGATTTTAATAGGGTCATTCCAAAACAAGGTCTTCTTTTCATATCTAGAGAATGCCTTGTATGAGTTGCATGCCAGGCCTATCATCAAATGTGGAATTAACAATGTTTGTGACATACAGTTTGTCAAGACAGCTGCATTTTCAAGTAGCGCTGTCCGTTTACCATGTACGGTTTCATGTGATTGGTGTCAATATATAAGGTAAGTGTATATATTTAATGTATATTGTGT
The DNA here is from genome assembly GCF_018555375.3 of Anguilla rostrata. Lineage (NCBI taxonomy): Eukaryota > Metazoa > Chordata > Actinopteri > Anguilliformes > Anguillidae > Anguilla > Anguilla rostrata. The sequence continues at coordinate 46,293,374 of NC_057937.1, read as the reverse complement.
ATATGTAATACAGATCTGTTTTTCCATATTCATCTTCAGACTGTCCAATGGATCCCAAACTGGCTTTGGGGCTACTGCACTCAAATATTAGTAATGCACCTAGTGCAGGAGGGTCCAAGAGAGTGGTAGTTATTCAATAAAACAAGTTTTTAAAGAATAAATACTCTACAATAGTAGTATAGCTTCCCATAGCTCATATGTTTTATACTATAGCTCTGCTGTTTATTTTATACAAGCTTTATCCCCTCATTTTCATCCTGGATGTCAATAATTCTGGACATGACAGTGCCACTTGACACTGATCGAGTATGAAAGGAGAATAGGTCGCTTTTTTAAAGCCTGGTGTGAAGACGAGGTCCTGGTCAACATGACAGTGAAAAGCCTGAATGAACCCGGTTCTGCCCTGTAACATGATCTTTCCTATGAGACCTGTCTCTTATAATGACAAATGGAAGGCCTGACTACAGGCCACGACCCCTCCTGCCACAGACTAGCCGTGCCCCATCCTGGAGAGAACCCCGGGGCAGGACCTTGACATTCTCAGCTGACTCTTCTCCTCGACTCATGTGTTGTGCGCTGGTTTGTGACACTGCACCATTTCCAAGTCCCAGAACTATGTGAATACTGTTGTTTTGTTACAAAGCTAAACTGCCAGTTAATATAAATATATTAACTGGCAGTTTGACATGGATAATATTTTACAATTGTGGCAGATAGCCAATTGACAAACAAATAATTTGAGATGAATTATGAAGATTGTCTGAAATGACATCGTGACATAGTGGTGCATGCCTTATGAACTGGAGGGAGTGCCTTTGTATGATTGTGTCAGGTTTTACCACAGACCTTGTACAATGCTTGTACATACGCCCTCAAAGAAAGTGGTTCTGTTCTTGGTGTAATCTCTTGGTGGAAGATTAAGCTTAAGTTTCTTCCTGTCTCTCCTTTCATCGAAAACACTAAATGTCACGAAAAGGGAAAAGTCTGTGACCTGAGCTTTGGTGCATGAACTGCTGTGGCACGCCTGTGTCTCGGATGACAGCCTCTCTTTGCTCCAAGGCCTGTGATGTGTGTTGGGAGGAAGCCACCTCTTCTCAGGCCAGTCCTGTCCTTATGAAACTTCTCAAATACAGATTCCTGTGAGGGGCCTCTGTGCTGTCCCCTCCCCCCACATGAACGTTGCTGAGTGGCCCCCTGTGGACTCCACACCAGGCACCGTTCCATGAGACCGTCAGAAGACCCGGAGGTCTCCAAGAGCTAACAGGAAGTGGGTGGGAGTGGGTGTGTTTTTGGTGGATATGTTATTGAAGACACTCATTTCAAATGACTCATTTTGCTGAGAAGCACTGATGCATTTTGTTGTTTGTTTGGTAAGCTGCTCAGGTTAAGAGCTTTTGCCAAATTAATGATTGGTCGTGACAATGTTTGCATGAGGCAGTGACAGCTCACTGTACCTCAATTTTGTGGTTCATGAAGCATCACTCTCATTTCACCAGCAATGGAGTCCTAGTATATCAGACTTGAGGCTCCCCTACTATTCTGTGTTTTACAGTGTTGGTTTTTTGCTCTGCCTGTTAGCAGGGATCTGAGGCTTGTGCTCCCACAGGTTAATTGAGGCCTGTTTCTAGAAAATTCTTCACAGGGCATTCATGGAGAACTGTCCCACTTTTTTACCGGCCAAATGGAGCCGGAGTTCAAGTTAAAGATTTAGAACCGAATTGCATCCCTCCGCGGTCATATTTTATGCTTAAAGATTGGTGAAGATGTCCCTCTGTTTATCTCTAATTTTTTTCACTGCGGCTCCTTAAGTAGAACAGCATGCACACAATTAATCAAACCATACATCAGGTCAATAACGGACAGATAATGTTTATACTTTCGGCATATATTGAAGCTGATTCATGGGATGTTTCCGAAAAAGATTTCTGGCAAGTGTATTTTAAAATGATCCCACTAGGCACATAAAACACTGTAATGTCCTGAAATGTGTAACTGATCACTGGTGAAGTGGAAGTGTTTCTTACAGCTGTGTTACAGGGGATGTCTGGGATATCGTCGTCTGTCGGCACCATGAGACTCAAAGGCCCTGTGGTGCTGCAGGATCAGCAGCTTCTGCGGGGCTGCCCATAGGAAAATGAGAGCAAAGGGACCGCTTGTTTGTCCCGGGACGTGGCCCCTGCCGCAGCCTGACTTTGGAAACCCTGTAGCCTGCGGAGCTCAGAGGGAAGTCCCGCCGTGACTCCCAGGAAGATTTGCCCTCTGGGGCTCCCCCTGCTGGGCAATGAGCCAGGGCATTGCCTTCCAGATTAAGAGATTCACACAGGCCCACAGTGAGCAGGCCAGTGCATCCTCCCTGTCAGAGCCAAGGACGACTGCTAATCAAGTATAGGAAATTGATGGAATTCAGTCAGTTTTCTACCCGCTAGCACTACTAAATTTTCTGATGGTGTAAGGAGCAAATGCGCTTAAAAGAAGTATGGCACTACTGCGTATTATATAACAGGGGTATCAAAATATTCTGAACTTGTGACCTACTTATTGAATGCATTTGTAGTGACTTATCCCCTGCTAAATTGCGGCCAGCCATATATTTTTTGAAAATGTCCTTTTAATCTTTTTTATGAAACATATCAAAACAAATGGATGTATACTATAAATAATGCAATGCATGAAAGAACAACTCCTAATTGGACCAGTGTGAATGTCAATTAAAAATTTCTAATATTCAAAGTTGTTTTCGTGTATCATCTCATAACCCACCAATCGGTCCCATCCACAGTTGGGGAAACACTGCAGTGTAAGAGGTCATGTTTCTGAATTTCTTTGGAACAAATCAGGCTCTTTGTTGATACCTGGGAGAATAACCAGAACCAGAGGTTTCATTCAACTTGTATTTCATGCCAAATAGCTGCTGTCTATAGCCAAGAGTACATGTGGTATTTTTATTATCCGTTTGAATTTTTTATTTGGGAGAGTAAGTTCTAGTGCCTCCTCCAAAGCAAATCCAGGCTGTTGCCACTTCTTTTTGCAGGACAACTATCGCTTGACTATCCCAATAACTGCACCAGAAGACTGTGCAACTGGTGCAGCTCTTATTGAGCTAAAAGGGGCAGAGTGCCCTGCCCTCTCGGAAAGCCACCCTCCCTGGGCAAAGGTACAGGCATTTATGCATGCCCCACAGGACTGCCCACAAGTGGCATTGGAATGGCCATGACCATGACCATGACCATAACCGCATCACAACACAAAGAACATCACTTACATGCATCGATACCTTAGAACCAATATGACAACATTAACAACAGATATTCTGCATCTACACAAACAATAAGCTATATCAAGCAATGTGAAGTGCAATGCTCTTTCTGAGAGATCCAGGGAAACAAGTGTGTTCATTTTCAGCAAATGCGGTTGTCAATATTTCTGCGTAAGTTCGCCCCAGAACCCCCCCCCCCCCCCCCCCCAAAAAAAAAAAACAAGGTGGATTCCAATTTTCAGTAATATCCATATTGTATCCTGGTGAAATGTAAATGGATATTTAGACAGTTACATGTAATGGTCGTCGATTGATGCATTCCAAACATAGCAACTGGAAGTGAAGTATCCTGATTTATGCGTTGCACCTCTCAGACTTAATCAACGTATGCCGCGCAATTTTTCTATTTCCTCGTTCACAGAATAAACATGGGGCCAGCTACATAATGCCGGCGATAATTCCAGAGGCGTTGCCCCGGCACGGTAGATAAAAACACGGCTGTGATTAACACTTCTGGCTGCCGCGCGGATGAGCGACCTAACGCTGAGAACCACAGTTTCTGCCCTCATCAATTCTGGCAGTGTGTGATAACATCCGATTCCGAGATTACCTCATCGTTCTTGTATCCCCCTACAGTTTGTGTTTTCTCCAAAGACCGAAACTCGGTCTATCAGCCGTTGTCTGGCTGACCATGTCTCTTGATGTTCTGTTCTGAAAAGTTGTCGTGTGGTACCAAACTAAGGGGACTATTTGTCAGTAACTTTTTTCTTTTATTATCATGGATATGTAGTAATCAGATAATATATAATAATGGAAATAAGGCATTACGCCTTTTCCAGAAATAATCTACGCCCAGACTTCACCACAATTCCCGTGCATCTTTTGTTAACAGCGACCTCTATGGTCAGAATTATGGCAAACTAGAAATTACTGCGAAGTATGCTAAAATACAGCTCCGAGACAGCTTGGCGTCAATAGCGCTTCCACGTTTATTTTGTTCGAACTATACATTGTAGGATATCTGTTATAAGAGATATAACGCATATATGATCCCATCATACCTGTTACATCGATTTATACAGACTGTATTAAAAGGTAGGATATGTGGTTACTTTCGTCCTATGTTTGGAGCATAATCATTTTTTAAAGAATACACTATACGACTTAAATAAATATAAAACATATTAAGAAAAAAACGTTTAAAATCACTGAAATTTTTTTTTTTTTGCATTTTAAAGTGTCGTCATCTGATTATTATTATTACTATTCAGTCCTTCAACCAGTAGGCTACTGTCATTCCACAAACGCTTCTTTACGTTATGAAGCTCATCGGAAGCAGGTGCAGGTTGTTCAAAATAGACCATGTTCCATTTTAGGGTGCTCTCACTGAACTGACAACTGAAGATGGAACGTTACTTATTACCTTTAAGATGAATGAAATGAGACAGAGAAAGAGAGAGAGAGAGAGAGAGAGAGACCTGGGTATGGCTGGGACATGATGAAGCGAAAAACAAATGATTTAAACTGTCAATGTGTTAAGCACGTGAACTGTAAGAGAGATGTAAATGTTCCGGAAACATATGACAAAATCCGGTTGCATTCATTTTATAGTAGCCTACACTGACAATTGTCATTGTACATTGTCTTGCCCATACTAATAGAGCCAAAACCTGCAACACAGCACTATCTATTGCGTTATAATAACAAACTGTAATGTCACCGTAACTGTAAACCGTTGAATAACTGAGCATACGGAGGTCCAAAGAGGTTCAAATGGAAAACGTGAACGTGAACTTGGTTCATGCAAAAACAACTTTTTGAGACATATAAGAATAAAGGCTATTTCAGTTCTACGTGGCTCCATTTTATTGTCAATGCATATATTTTAGTTTCCACTTGGGCTACTAATCATCAATGGAATTATTACAAGGAAGGGTGTTTTATACGGCATATTAAGTTCCCTGGAAGGTTAATTTACTTAACCAATCGGCTTCTTGTAGGCGTGGTACCTTTCAGCTGTTGTAAACAGTGAGCCCATGCCAAACCTGGAGCAGACGTGTATAAATAACAGACCGTTCGCTCTCTGGAAGTGTAGAACGACCACATGAGCGCGGTGTCCCTGTCACATAATAAGCGCATTCATTGTACAAGACTGCACTTTCCGAAGTCGACAACGACTCGCATATGCTTCAGGTTGGTGGTGTGAGGACTCCTTTCCTTTTGGACATTAATCAACTGAGGAAATATAAATTTGCTTTTTTCTTACTTTCTTTTTTCCCCTTAAGGCGCACTCTTGCTAATACAGCCACAGGTGTATAAAGGGGAATAACATTCTGTTCTGCGCGTGTTGGAGTATACTGGGAGGAGAATCCATGCATCTTGGTAAGAGCAATGCAAATTTCGGTGAAGTGATTTTCTGAGTTTCTGTCATTATATGCTTTTTGTGGCTATTTGCATTGGTTTATTTGGCCAAATAGGCCTATATGAGCATGAATTATCTTTTGTAATGGAAGAGAATTGCTGCTGGCATTTCAGTTTGTGCAAAATCATACCGATCAAGCAATAATAATATAAAACGCTCAGATTAATGAAGATTAGAAGATTAATGTTGACATTTTACCTGAGCACAAAATTGCGGTCAATATCACCTGTAATCATATACGCGCAATGTGGTAGTTTTGTGACATTTTATTTCTGGGAGCAACTTAGCTGCCTATTAAATTAATTGGTGAAAGCGACGAGTAATGAAAAGTCTGGGCTGTCGTGGCGTTTGCTTAGACAATTGAATGTTGTTTTATTCAGTCGATGCATTTTCTTCGGTCGAGACCAAACACATTTGTGGAAGGCAAATTTTCGCTTACTGCTTACCTTGTGAAGAAGACAGGCGCTCTGCTAAGATATAACGCTCTATATGGGGCATCAAGTGCATAACCAAAGCAACAGTGGCAAACAACGTGGAGCCACTAGAATGTAGCCTCTCAACTCTGTGGATCTCACCAGGTTTGTACATTTTTTATTGTACATTATTTTGATTTTCGTACACATATTAGCTCGCGATGTAGCCAGTGTAGGTCGCTAATAACATCTAGTTAATTTCAGACTGATACCCAGTAAGGACCCTGCAAATCTGGAGTCCCAGTCATAACGCCGTGTTTCCTGAAACAAGTATCAGCGGATGCAGTCATTCCTCTCATTTTAAAGGTGCAACGTCCAGGTAAGATTGGCGAGGTTTCATTTATTCATGTATTTGTCGTTTCAACAGCAATACCTTGCACTGTTAGGTAAAACCTATTTCGGCTCTGCAAATATTAATTTTGTATTTTGAAAGCGAATGAACTACTGGAATGGTTCAATTTTTGGTTCAATTCAAGTGCGTCGATCAGGTTTTGTTTTCAATACCTAGCACTCTCCATAATAGGAGTCTCACTGTGCCTTTTGCAAAATTCAAGGCGGAGCTGTGACTGCACAATGTAATTATAATTTAAATATTATACTCAAGGAAAATGTAACATGATTGAATGATACAAAACTTTTAGAAAAAGAAAATAGTGATAGGAATTGTTTTGATATAACGACAAAAGGAAATTTGAAAGAAATCAAGCTAGAATGCAGTCATTGGATGCCATGCTGTCACGGGATGATGAGAGAAGTGAAGTTAAATGTTTGTGTATTGTTAATAATAAAAAATGGCACCTGTAGTTCCTACATATGAAACCAAATTGTTGGTATAATTTGACCAATTGCCAGGTATCTCATCCCCAGAAGTAAAAATAAAAACCCTCAAAAAATACAAAGGTACAGATAATTGCAGGAAAATTAGATACACAATTCAAGAGTCTCTTGTGGATAGTTCTTCAAACAGTGTGATTGTAGCCATAAGCCAGGTATTCTAATTCAAGAAAATGACATTGTATTTTGTTATATTATTCTTGTGGAAATGTGAAGGCAAATGTGGTCTGTAACATGAGAAGATAAAGTTTGGCAATTGAAATAAACATAAAATGCTTTGCAGGACTTACTGAAAAAGTCCTTGCACTCTGTGGGCTTGCAGCATGGGGGAAGCATGTTTGAGAGATTAGTTGGGAAACACTGGAATCAGTGTTTGGATTCTGGAAGATAGAATAGGTTAAGTTGTGCCACCTGGCCAATTTGATGTGTGAATGTGTGTGCGTGACAGTGGATGACTGAACACACCCTTGGTTGACTAGCCAGTAGGACTGAAGGTGGTGATGAGGTAGGGCGACTCCACAGCTGTGGAGATCATACACCAGGACCAGGGAAATCATGCCTGGGGCAAGTTTATAAGTAAGAGTAGAGATGTCTTACAATGTCGTGCTCTCTGACTTTTTTATTTTTTATGTTTTACATCCAGCCCATTATTTCTCAGAATCAGTGAGTTTTGTGCTTCATGTTTACCTTACCATGGACAGCTCCTGATACTCTGACTGAAATTAAATGTTTGCCACAAAAGCATTCCTACTATTGCAGAAACCAATCAAGAAACCATAGCAACCTGGAATTTCAATTACACAAAGAGAGCATTCCTATCTTGATATATTCCGATTAAAAACCCAGAATAATGTGTCGGTGTGCACAATAGTTCTCCTCACTTCCGTTAAAGGAACATGCATTGTGTCTGAATAACAAATGAAAGTAGGTTATGGTTGGTCTGCTCAACCAATGTACTCATTCCTGTTGATCGCACTGGGTTGGCCTGAGCCAGAATCTATTTTAATGGGCTCTGTAAAATCGCTGTGGCCTTCATCATCCTGAGCCACTGCTTGGCTGCACAGCGTCTTGGCTGCACTCCAGCTCAGTGCCAAGGCACTTTGGGCCCACTGTGGAGGGGCGGGGCCACGTGCCAGGGCCTAGCATTTATGGGAGGCGGCTATGGAGCTCCCATTTGTCCAAAGAAGGAAAAGTGCACCCATTTTTATATATCTCGACAAGCCTGCCAACTGTGAGTTGGAGTCCTTGCGAAATAATATCCCTTCACATCTACTGAATGGAATCTAGCAGTTTTTACCCATCTGTTATTATGGTGGTCTGGGATGGGTTTTAAAGCAGCATGTCCTAAGTCAGTAGCTTCAGAGAAGATCTTTGCACAGATTTCACCCCAACAGAGATTATTGAGCTTAATTAAGGAGCTAGATTGTTTGGGTGAATCATTGGGCGATTGTCATTGTTAAAGGTATTTATGCCCTTAGATTCCAGATGTGTTTTGGTGGCAGTGGCCCTCATGCCAGCAAAAATCAATAAATTAAAAGGTCTGAACTCAAATTCCACAAACCACTGAATCTTTAAAATCTAGCAAATACTCAAACTGTTGTTTCAGATACTTAGTTTAGAAGCACTGATGCTATTGAGGCTTAATGAGGAGGAGATCTGAAAGAGTTGTTCTTCAGGCCCCAAGACCTGAGTTGAATTAAATTGCTTTATCAACCCTAGCCAGTAATGGTTATCCTTCAGCAGGGGACCTCTCATCTACTTAGAGCAGGAGGCCGTGTACATTGACTGGAACCACTGGAGCAGCTACCGCTAAGACAGAATTTCATGCATGTGATCGGATTCGCTTCACAGTCTCTGGCTAATGTGAATGGATAAAAGACTTTGTGTTGCTTTAGTGTATTTTACGGGAGTCGCAGTTTTCGTGTTTGCTCCTTGGATTGCGGCATGTGTTTTTTCCTTTTTTTCTATCTGCAGCATTTTCATTCATTCTCTAATCTATTCTATGGAATATGTCATTAAATTTTGACAGTTGCATTCTTGGAGAATTGTAGAGAACAATGTTGTCCTCTCAGTAAGAATAAGAACAAATGAAGAAATGTGTTAGACCCAGTCTCTGTAAGATTATCTGTAGGGAATAATCCATTCTTATGAGTAAACAGTGTGATGATAGTGCCAGTTTTTGTCTGCCGTAGAGTTTATAAATGCCGAGCTGGCCTGACATTCTTTTAGTTTTTAATATTTAATGCCTCTCTTTTTTGTCTTTACTGTTGAAATAGGCCCACCTAAGACTCAAATAAAATAAAATCCTTTAAAGGCACTGCCATAAACCCAGTTAAATATGTTTCCAGTAAGGCACCCACAGTTTTTATCATTTTATCATTGACAGTGATCACGCTGGGAAATATAAGAATTAAGCTTTCTTCCTTGGGCTTTCCTCCCTGTTCTGGCAGCAAAGGCAATCAGCCCAAAATTTATGGTACACATTTCAGCTATACATATATATATACTCACACACACACACACACACACAAATATATATATATATATATATATATATATATCCATCCATTATCTATACCTGCTTATCCTGAGCAGGGTCGTGGGGGTGCTGGAGCCTATCCCAGCATGCATTGGGAGAGAGGCAGGAACAGGCCGCCAATCTATCGCAATCTATATATATATACTTCCTTGTTTTTTTATTGGCACTCACTCCATGTTGCTGATGCGGCACATCCCCGGCTGCACGTGTGACCCAAACATGACCTGACAGCTGGACAGGTGGATGTGCTGACAGATGTCCTAGTCCCGGTCTGTGCCGTCTGAACCCCGCAGCTGCCCTCCTCACAGATCTGCCAGGTCTGTCTCAGATAATGCCCTGCAGAGCCAGGGGCTGGCCAGGCTTCCAGACCACATAGCTGGCCTCTCCACGGCTGAGGCTAATCTGCATTCCATAGGTGGATATCATAACATCCTCTTTCAACCGCCCCTATTTTGAAAGAACGGGCCCACAGTCCTTTGTGCATTCATCAAAACGGAGATTCTCAGCAAATTTACCATGTACCACAGTAGCTTTTTAATATGCAACTTAATATGCTTCAAGTTTTTGTTGACAACATTTGTGGGCTATTTCTCTTTTGCAGCAGATGTATTAAATTAGAAATGCAGATGTCATATAGAAGCAATTTCTGCCTTGAATCTCTTAATGAAACTCACAGTTTTACCTTCACATGCTTTCATCTTTTGCAATAATTCAATAATTTTAGCTTTGATGTATTGTAAATGTCAAAGTTGTAAAATGCGGCTGTGTTCTGAAATGTACAAACACATATTTTAGCATTTTTCAATTTTGTACAACATTGTAGTAGGATCACAAGGGAGTGTCTTGCAGTGTAAGCTGGTAAACTTTAAAAAGTCAAAGACAATTACTTTGCGTAGTAATGCCTTGGTTCAGACAGATTTAACATTTTTCACAACAGCAATGGGCAGGATGCTGTATGTTAGCCTTTAATCATTCTTTAATCATTGTTTAAGTTTTATTATAATATCTTAATATTGGATATTTAATCCTGCTGTCTTCCTGAAACCTGTTTGTTTCCTTTATATGTGCTTATCATTGTATATTTCCATATAACTAATACTGAATATACTAGTTTGTTTAGCCAGGGAACTTGCTATAATGAATCTACATCACTAATATTTTTAGAAAATTACTGCTCAAGAAATCACTGACACAGATATGTCTTAAACAGGGATCTCAGAAAATCGCTTTATTAAGCCCATGATACCAGGTGCCAACTGTACATGTCCCCAGCCCTAAACCGCAAAGAAACAAAGCTCCTACTAACATTTTGTTGGAATGTAGGACTATGTCTATGCATTTGCTTTATCAATACCCTCTGTTGATTTATAGCCCTTACAGTTACTCAAAACGCATACTGTACCTCTTTTAATTGGGCCAAGCATCCCAGAATCTGTGATGTTATAATCACCAGCCATTTGGCAACATTTAACTTTAGAGATGGCAATCTTACTTTATTTTAATTGTTGCTTTACTTGTATTACTTTAATTCATTGTTAAAGTTGGAATATCGTTGGAATAATGTCTTCAGTATTCTGTACTGAGCGTAATTATGAGTTATTCCTGAGAAGCAGGGTTCTGCTGGAAACCCTGGCACTTTACTGAGACTGGCCTCTAATGTGGTAGGTTATGTGTTTTGACAGGAAAACCTCATTATCTTCACATGCAAGAAATGGCAAAAAGCACTGATGTGTGGGCAAAAGATGGACTCCTCAGTATGGGTGTAAATAGAGAGTGCTTGCTGTGGTCACTAGCAATCTGATCACTTTCAATATTGCTTGGTTGGATAACATGTTAAGGGAGGCCACTGTCATGTAAGCTATGTAAGTGTTTAAAAACTTTTATCCCAGGATTATTCTGTGGGATTGAAATGTAATGCCTTGATACTATACTTTAAAAAATGAATTGGTGCATAGATTTGTTTAATATTTGTAAAACGATCTCTCAGGGCAAAAGAGAAAAATATGCAAATATGCCTGCCAGGAAATGAATCTGAAGGTGGGACTGACAGAGCCATCTCATTGGAACAGGAAAAGAATCCCCCAAGAAACCACAGCAGGTTAGTCAATCTTGACATCCGTCAGAGTCCAAGTAATTCATATGCTGTCAGTGGCAAGGGAAGGCTCAGCCAGAGATCATGCTATCAGATGCTACTGATGATGAGAGAGAATATTCAGGAACCTTGCGAGGTGCACACCGCTGCCATTAGCTTAGCTGATGCCTGCACCATTTTATGACTTAATCAATGAGTAGCTACTTGAAAATGAGATGCAGTCAAAGGTGTAATAATTTATCGGTTTTGTTTCGCTTTGTTATTTTCCATTGACTTTTAATTTTGTTTTTATTCATTGACCAGATCAATTCATTTTGTGACAGGAGCATAATCTCTATTATTCATAAGACATCAAAAAAATCAAGGAAGGTGTGACAAAAGTTGCAAGTTCAAATACCCGTTGGTCCTGTGTTTCTGTATGTTTGAGCTTGTTGATGATTCTGTACTGCTTTAGGACAGGACTGTAGCTTTTTAAATGGATAGCTGCAGTTAAAATGCAGGCTTTATGGGTTTCCCTGGATAAGAGTCTCTGCAAAGCAAACAGTGTTTAGGGTGATATCAATAAACAGCTGCAGTGCCTTGCAGACTGAAACACATTTAGCGGTGCCGAGCTCGAGCCGAACGTTCATTTGCATAGGATTAAGTCAGGCAACCTACATTCAGTGAAACTAAATGAACCCCTTGAGAGAACGAGGAGAAAGACCCTCAAAAGTATCAGACTCGAAACAAAGGAGCCAGATGGAAACGCGAATAGTTTCCTTGTTAAAGATCATTTTCAACCACCACGGTAACATCTCAACCTAAAAGGCATTTGTGAATGCTGTCATCCCCTGAATAAATGGCCTCTTTATTGCCTCTGTTTCTCCTGTAGTACCACTTTTTACACTATACTCGGCTTTGCTGGTGCAATTTTTTTGTGCAATCTTATATTGTAAATGTAAATCTCCCACATTATTTCCTAGGATGTGGTGTTCTGTCATTTTTGCCGGCTACATTTGATCACAGTGATTGCAGTGACACCTGCTTGCTGCCTCTCTGTCTCTTGTGGCAGAAATTCTGAGAATGTCCCCTCAGGATGATTATCAGATATACTCCGGTCAGTGCTCTGCGGGAAGATTTCGCATTTCCTGAAGAAGAAACATGTAGTTTTCTTGCAGGTAGTGACACGTAGTATAGTCAGCCCCCGTACTCAGAGTCTTCCTCACTCCCATTTTCCCTCCTAGATAAAAGATGGAGTTGGTTACTAATAATGGTTTGGGAAAGAGGTGCTTGGAACAGCCGGCATGCAAGAGAGCGGTAATTTCAGTCACAGACAGCCTGGTGACAAAGCCAGGATGAAGGACTAGCCATGGCCCTCAATGCAAGCTATTTCCAGGCGGCAGGAACTGATTTTAGGGGAGTCAGAGTCTGAGCTCAGAGCTTTTCATGTGAAATTGTATATTTATCTGTAACAGGCACAAATGAAATGTGTTATAGGGGTATAGAGAATCTGGGAACAGTAGGACACAAACACAGAAGTAGCTGCATTGGAATTAAGCGCTAGAAGAAAGTATTAGAACAAAAAAGTGGAAGCTGTGCAAACATAATACGTGTTGTTGACATGACATGTGACTGTTTGGAATCCTTCACTGTTATCCCATTGGTAGTTTAATCAGCAATACTGCACCAAGATCCAACTTAAGGTAGACATCAGTTTAGATATTGGTATACATTATTTTATTATCGACTGCAAAATATAATCTATTTAACGCCGATTCAATTTACAATGACAAATTTTTCACAACTAGTTTGATTGCTTCTGGTTATACAAGCTTTGTTGTAGATTTTGTTCCATTATGATAGAGCCAACATAACCCTGTATTAGTTTATTCGTTTAATCTATTTCAGTTGTCAGTTTCTTTGCTTTAATGGCTTGGTATTTATTTAATCCCCACATAAACGGTGTAGTATGCACAGGCTGGGCTCAGTACAGAGAATTCCCTGAATCTTCCCCCCCCCCCAAATTTTCATTTATGGCTCATTTTGCACTACACAGCTACTTGGCTGTCTGCACTCTGCAGGCTTTCTTCCTGATGGCCAAGATGAGTGGACTCGCCTTGAAATAGTTAATTACAGAGTGCGGTGGAATTTGACATAGTATGTGACACATTTTTCCTCTGAGGTTTATGACTGTACATGTTACCTCTCACCTCTTGAATTATGGCGTTTTTATTCAAATGTGTGAACTGATGGAATAATAAGTGTTTGTTGTGAAATGCGGGATAAATATACTCATTCAATTCAATTTTAGCTTCTAAAAAAACTATTACTGTCATTCATGGTATTCCAATCTGCGCATATTCATAGAGCAAACTTTTCTGGTGTCCTGCAGTGCCACAAAGTAATCGCTAAAAAAATTGGGTTTTGTCTAACATTTTAAGTTACTGTCATTCTATAAATGCAGCATTTTTCACACTTAAAAGGCATATTAGAGGATACAAAATACAGTTTTGCTCTTCATATATGCCTATATTCTTTCAGAATGCCATCATAAATCTTTAGAGGCAACAACTAATGTAAGGCTTTTATCTCACTTCTACCTATTTATCTGGAAATTGCAGCAATCATTCTTTGTCAGAACAGAAAAATGAAGGCTTCTGTGCGAACATACTATAATAGAGTGAGCCAGACATATTGTTAAGGCAGTTTGAGCATCAAAGCCTATATTTCAAGTGATGCTTATATTTGTATATAATCTAGATGTCTTTTTTTTTTAATAGAATAAACAGTATTTTGGGGAAGTGGGGAGGTATTTAAGGATTATATGATTATATATTATTGTATATATCAGGGATCATTAGGGATTTGCAAATGGCACAGGCTAAATTGTAAATAAATAAATAAATAAATAATTAAATATAGCGCATCATTATACCTTACTGAATATTGTTTAAATAACCATAGTTATTTCAGAAATTTTACCTCAACTTTTATATAACTGGATTTTGCTTGGCATCTTCAAAATCACTCTCAGCCTGGGGAGGGGAATCTGCAAGGTAAACAAAAAATGAGTGAACAAATGCATAAGATAAGCGTAATTGTTCACTTAAAAACTGAACCACAAGAGTAAAGCCTTTGTTTTTCAGTTTTATTGCTCTATCTCTTAGCCTTAGTTCCATCTCTCATGGTCAGTCAGTGTTTGTAGAGAGAGGCAAAAGGGGTTGGCAGAATGTGAAGTCACTGTCTGAACAGTGAACCAGGAAGTTCTTTCTGCACTGTCAGCTGTGATATGTTTATGTGATTTTGATTGTTGCATAGACTGAGTTCCTCGCTTGAAATGAATGCAGAAAAGCCGTTGCCAGTGCTTTCAGCTCTAGATGCCTCACCACATACATGCCAGGTGTAGCCTTCCCATTCAGTCCAGATGTTTTCAATCTAATTTTAATTCACAGTTCTTTTTTCTCTATTTTGAATGGCCAATCATGCTTTTAGCCCCGTCCTGTCACTCCAATGTCCTCTCCGGTTATTCAGGAAATTATAGCAAGCATGTTTGTCTGTGCTCTCCCACATAAATGGAGGGTGTTACAGTGATGGGACTGGCCTATGGATTCTGCCAGTGGCTGTTTCTTTTCCCTCTGCAGCCCACCACCTGAGCTGTGTTGTGATTGTGTCTGTATCACTCTTGCTTGATGAAATAGGACCCTGTCTGCTCCCTGGGTGACGATATAATCAGTTATGTGTTGCCCTGTGATGATGGCTGCCACAGTCACCACTGCATGATCAAATTGTGGGACCTGTCACTACATTGAAGACCTCATTTTTGGGAGGATGAACCACCCAGGGCTTTTTATGATCACCATTATTATTATGATGATGATGGGGATTATTGTTACTGTTATTATGATTATAGATTTTTTGTGTATCATATTTGTAAATACAATAACTAGCCAAAGCATCAAGACATTGTTTGTCAGAAAAGTGCACAATGTTAGACTGCGAGTGATCTTAATATGTTAGAAATATTACGCAGTGTAGATTAAAGATTTAAACACAAGATGGTGAACAATCGGGGGAAAATTCTGGTTTATTGCTTTTATATGAGTGGCTTTTATCGACAGCACCTATCAGTCAGAATATGTGATAGTAATAAAGGAAACTTCTTTATTGTTTCTATATCAGCTCCATGCTATTGTAACCCTATGCTGACTTATATTTTGACAGTGAAAGAAAGATAATAAAGTAGTCTAAAAGCATTAAATGTAACTGTAGGAAGACGTAAGGACCCCTGTACTGCACTGTAGCTTTCTCTTTGCCAGTGTACTTAAAGCCTCTTTTATCATGTGGAACATCACAGTTGTTCTCATTCAAAGAGATATTAATTCCTGTGAGTGGCTTAGTACCATTATTAAGATCCTCTTCATAGAATTTAGAGGTGCATAAAATGTATTTAATTCCCGTAGCTGTGCAGTTCCAGGTTAGTTTGCCGATTAGCATTAAAACCGTCACACAGAAAGATTTAATATGAATTCAACAGGCCTTATGATAAATTTTAATAATCTGTTAATAGCAGTGATTCGCAATTTACAAGTGAAAAGACCTGTCTCTGTGGGTCTCCATCAAATGACGTTTTAAAAACACACATGCTGTTCGTAGAGATAATTGTCTCTTGGCGGAGGCTGAGGTTTGTTTTCCATTAGACGGAAATAAAATCATTTGGATGCCTGGGTTTTTAGCATGAGGGCTAATTTCTTATTCTCTGTCACATTCCGTGGAATATTGAATACCCCATGGTGAGCAATAAAAGGGTGGCAAGTAACAGCGAGCACAGAACGATGCCAGTGTAGCTGCGTGTGCATCAAAACTAGAAGGTCCCACAGGATACATTTACTTTTTCTTTTGCTCAGTACAGGTGTTCAGCTTTGCGAGTGCTGCAGTTAAAAGCAGTCATATTTGCTCAGATTATTTCTCTGAGATTTGCACATCGTACCTTTGATTGCACGCTGTCCCAACAAACATCTCCCAGCCTGGGCTGAATGGCATCTGGATTCTGTCTCGTAGCTGTCCGCACTTTCACCTCTCCATGGAGCCCTCTAGACCCTGGGAACCGAGATCTCATAGACAGATAACCTTGCCTAACAATGACTGTGCAGCCCAAATCGGGGTGATGTCATCTTTAGCAACTGTGGGTAAGCCCTCTTCAGATAGCCTATCCCTGTGGCAAGGAAGCCTTTCTCTGCGGATATGTGTTCAGGAGAAAAATGTAAAACAAAAGGCATGATTTTGCTTTCGAATAATAAAACAAATCATGATTCTTTTAAAAAACACTGAAGTCTTGAAGATTTTCAACTTCCTGGAAGGAGTCTCAGTTTTGGGGAAGGTTAAAGGCAGGAGAGGAGGCTGTTGGCCAGACAGTGGAAAAACAGGAGAAAGGCCGATACATTGGGGTACCTCTCTCGGTATCCTTTGCATTATTTGGCTTAATCAGCCACATTTTTCTGACTCAGAAGAGTTTCTGGGCCAAAACAAAAAGCATTATTATGTAATATTTCTCCTGTCTGGTGAAAGTGAAGTGTGAGCCAGTGTAAGCAGGTTTATCGGTTGCATCAACCACATTCCTTTCATTAAGGCTCAGATTCTGTTTTTACTTAGGTTTGCAACAAAACAAAAATGGTGCATGGCTCATTCATGCAGTGTATATCATTTGTCTGAAGTGTCAGTCTTTCTTAAAAGAGGATAAAAATAACAAAAATAACCAACAAAGAAAAGCAAATGGCTTAAGTGCCTTAGTGAAAGTGTAAGTTGTTTCACCTGTTGCATACAGTAACTGCTTGACTTTACCTTAAATGGTGATGATTTTCAGGCTTGTCCAGAAGTGGTCTAGACAAACTCCGGCAATAGGTGACCATGCCTGTCACTAAAAAATAATGCAAAATCTGTTTGTTCAACCACCTCGGGTTGCTTAAGCAGATTTGCAATTAGAGTAATGGACAATCATCCGCAAAATTGGAAGAAGGATCCAATTAAACTGAGCTTCATCAGTAGGGGCTATATAAGAGATAGAGCTAAAAATCAAACCCTGACCAAAAAAACAAACAAAAAAAAGCACAGTGCCCCTAGATTGAAGAACTGTCACATTGAAATAATTTACCTTTTTTCAAATAATTGCTAGCTTAATGAAATGCCTTCTTTTGTTCCAAAAGGCAGCACCAGGATATCTATTAGCATTTCTTTTCATATTAACCTTGATGAGTAACCCTTTTGCAATGGCGAGATTAGCGAGTGCTCTGCGCTTCGTGCGCATGAGACTTGCAGGTGCAGAGAAGGTCAAGAGAACAGACACACTCCTCTGCCTTTGTATTCTGCGTGGAGCGGAAAAGGATTAGAGCAGCCGGGCTCTTTTATTCAGTGTATTTAGCACTGCTTAATTAGATGCCTTAACAATGGCAGGCTTGAATGTCTGTTTGATAACCTAAGAAAGCATGCTTTATATTTAATCATCATATTTTGTTTAGCCCTGGTATGCTGTGATCTTTGAGATTCACACGAAGGCTAGCGAGCTGTGAAAACAGACGGTGCTAATGCATGAAATATTTGACGGGTTTGTTTAAATGATTTTTTTTTTTTGCCTTGGAAAAGCTTGTTTACAGCTTTGCCCATGTTCCAGAGAACCATTACAATTTCTATATTTTGACTTTCTTTTATAATGACTTATGTCAATCATGATGAATGTAGCCAGTATTCTATTGAGCTCTTTTTAATGTGTTTTTCCTCCTGCTGTGATTGATGGAACTTTCCACACTGATGAAGGGTCCAGTCTTGATGCTACTGCAACTTTGCTGGCAGTCACTGAAAGCACAGGGTTCTTCCCTGCAACAAGTACACATTTTAGTTTGGGCTCTGTTTATTGACTCTTAAGCCTTATTATCCTAATCCTCAGTTAATCATTGTTCACAGTAACCACAAGATGGTTTATGTTACTTGAGAAAACATTGCTGTGCTTGCAAGCTTATTAATTTAGCATTACTTTTGTGTGTCCCTGGTAACATGGAGTTTATGCTTCTCATGTTAATTCTTTCTATTTTAACACATCTGCAAGTTTTGAAGTAATGTCAGGATGTTGGAGGAGCATCACATTCTGCAGCACTATACACTATATTTGTTGAAATGGGGCAGTATTACCTGCGCGTTCGAGATGTGTGTCTGTGTAAATTACAGTATGAGGACTATGAGAACAGGAATAATGACTCATCGTTCTCAGTTTAGCAGAGCTCGGTTTATAGTGTTAGAAGCTGGTTCTTTGTTTTCTTTGCTCGCATCTTTCAGATTCATGGGTGTGCAGTTGTTATGGTGGGCTAGCTCCCTGTGTAAGCTGTTTTCCCAGCACAACAAAGGGCAGTGGGTGGAGAGGCATATCAGCCATCAGGATGGAAAGGACAGCCAGAACAGCTGAGAATGAGAGTCCTCAGTTTCCAGCGAGGCCACTCAAATGGACATTCTGTCAGCAACAATCTGGAAATTAACAGGTTTTGCCACATCATGTATAATTATCCCTCTCATTTCCCCTGGGTTTTTGAAAGTGTACAACACTCCACTGACCTTTGTGGAGCTATTCATTACATGTATGGCACCGTTTCATATAGGACGTGACTTCTTTCACTAACTTAGTTTCTCCAAAAATGGGCACTCTAAACCGTGAGTAGGCTTTAACAATTTATTGGTTTAGCAAAACATTTAGGTCAAATTCATCAGGACTTCCACCTTCTGCTCAAGTACATGTAAGGTCACAATATGATTTTAGGTGGCTATTTCTGCATAATATCTATGCAATAAAGGTTACTCTATGTGACATTAATTCAAAAATAAAGCAAGGAACATTGGTCCTTGTTAATCTGATTCAAGGAACATTACATAAGTTTCTTAGTGATGTAATCATTGGAATCTTTCTTTGAGCGCTACATCCCAGACCATAGCTATGGTGTCAGTTTCAGAAAAACTAGGTTGGTCTGTGTCCTGCTTATGCAATGATTTTGTATGCTTTCCAAATAGAGGTAATTTGTGCCAGCATCTTTTATGCTCAGAGTAAGCTTGAAATTTTGTTAGAAATGAGAGTTCACTGCAAACAATGCAAATAGCAAGTTTGAAGTTTGTTGTTTCTTGCATTCTTTTTTAAGAGATGTTGGGGCCATGCCCACTATGGTAATTGTTGAAAATAATTTATTTGATGAAAATAATGAGACTCTGCTTGCTACTTCTTCTCAGATGTGTATGGTTTGTGTTCAGAACCTCTGCAGGTGCACTAATAGATCATATCCTTTACGGAAGGCTGGCTGGCAGTAATTAATTTGGCACAGAAATATAATCTGTGTTAAAATCTCAAGTCAAGGTGGGTATGGATATAAGCTTTTCATGGGTGCTTGAATTACCTGTCACTCTGTGTGGTGCTACTGTGCTAATAGATTATTCTGGTTGGATTTGTTTCTCCTTTTCTCTGGGACAGAGGGATTCCTCCCCATTTCTGCATTTCCACATATTGTCTCAATACAAGTCAATGCGATTTCAAGTCAGATTTTATTATTTACTATTAAACTGTATAAAGGCAGTTTGCAATCAAGTTGCCATAGCGTGTTAAGCCTCTGTTTTATATCACAGCGCAATGCCTATAACAAGATCAGTCAGAGAGGCAAGCTATATTTGACTGTTTGACTTGATACTTACAATATACATATTCAAGAGACACGCTCACAATTGTGAGTACATACTTGTTCTGGCTCTCCCGAATAGATGGAAAATGTGGAGGCAATAGGATGAATTTATAGTTGTGGCATTCCAAATCTGGGGGAAAATAAAAGAAGAAACATATTTCATTTATCTTGGAGTTCACAGATGGCGCACATTGGCTTACTGATACTTCTGCTGGTTTCAGTTGGAATGGGCACATTTTGACGTAGTGTTTGTGTGGAACTTAATGCACAAGCGCATGTAACCCCACTTTTAAAGCCGTATCCCTCTCAGAGAAATTTTTAATAAGCTAATCTAGAAGGAATTTGTCTTTCACTGTCATGTGGGTTTTGCTTGCTGTCCCTGTGGGAATTGTCAGTTAGCGGAGACCCTTGCTCATGTGCTGGGGAGGCCAAGTCTTTCTCCATGCAAGAATTCCTCTGGCTTTTGTGTCCTAAGTGCCCATGCCAGGTGGTGTTGGCGTCTCTCGGTCTGGCACAGCCCTGAGAAACCTTTAAGGGCTGGACGTGGAGGCACTGGGGTGGATGGTGCTTGCCATAATGATGGAACATAATGGATGGCGTGTGCTTTTATGAAATGAATAGCAATATGTTGGGGATCCAAGATTTAATAAAAATGTCCTTGTGCGAGGCGTGCCACTAAAACAGTGCTTATGTAGGTGTTGAGTAGAACGATACATATCAGGAGAGATATGTTTCTTTAAAGGAATATGATGAATTGCCGTGCCAATTTAAGATTCAGTGAGCTAATGAGGGGAGAATGTAGTGACAGCACCAATCCGCAGGGCTATGAGGAAGAGACTGTTTTGGTATCAGCAATGTTGGGAGGGGATCCCCCTGCACCCCACCCTCATCCATCAGTATTCAATTTTTAATCATCCCTGTTAGCGTACATTTAGTTCTGAACTAGGTCATCGGATGTCCCCATCAGGCACACGTGAACCTTGTGGAGACTGATTTTACGCTTTTAGTTTATTTATTTAGTTTGCTGAACATTTTTCTGTGATGTGGAATGAAGCCATGAAAGAGTCACTTTGGATTTAGTCCCAAATGTAGAACTGCATTTTCAAAACCCATCATGTAGTTTATAAGTAGCCTCTCCCTAGGAGCACGGATGCTCTTTTTTTGGATATTTGAGCAATTCCCCCACCCATGGGAAATATTTTTCTTTTTTTGGGGAGGGGGGAGGGTGGTGGGTTATGAATGTTCTATCAATAAGCTACCATCTAAAGACTTTTTTTTGAGGTGTTGTATGGCCAGCTAGTATTTATTAGGTCTTTAACAGTTAAATATGACTTCATTACATTAGACTGAGTGTCTTGAGCTGGGCTATTATTTCTGTAATATATGAACTTATTATATTATACTGTTTCTTTTGCTGTTATTGGTCTTCAGGGAGATCTTTTTGGGATTGTGCGGAGGCCAGAGGACACATGCGAAAGTTCAGAGCATTTTTGAAATTCTATGAATCATTTTCCAAATTTGGATTCAGAATTGGACCTTTAGAGGCCAGTTCTTGCAAAGCAGTCAAATTGCTATTGACTAGGGTGACTTCTTTCTAAATTCATGTCAAGGGTTATCTTTCAGTTCTGTGTAGCAGAGTGTCTCCTGTGTAAATGCTGTGTAGCTTTTCCTTGCAATCCCAATGGCTCCACTGTGATAACATCAGTTGGCCATTCCTACTATGCTGAAATACTCCACTCAAATATCTCATCAAAACAATTTTTCCGAAGCCTGCCCGACGGTCAGAATAGATGGTAGTGTGCATACTTGTTGTGACAGGTGCTCTGTCAAAGCCATCATTTGATTTGGTATTAATTTCTGATTGCCGTGCAACTGCTTTTGAATGAATATGAAGTCACACCTGTTACATCAGACGTTATTTTGAAGTAAACAAGTACATAATGCCTGCTACAAGTTCTGACTTGTTCTGCAAAACCATCCTGCCCTCTACCATTTCAGAGAATTTAACGCATGTGGAAACAAGTTGAGTGTATAAGGCACAGACAGTAAGGAGAAAAACAATGCCGCGAGGGTGAAACAGATTCCAGTACTAATCTGGTTGCATTTGTATTCTTAGGTTCTGTGTTGTCTCTGTTCAGTCAAGCTTTGGAATTTTAAGATGGTGTCGCAAGATATTGGCATGGACCAAAAAACCACTATTCTACTGGACTATGAATAGACTAGACATGTTAAGAATCATTATTTGTCCATGTTTAGCAGTCAGCTGGGGATAGCGTGCGTGCTGCACAGAAGGGTTAGCTGATGAGTTGGAGATATGGGCCCGGCACCACAGGGCTCATTCCCCGGGGCTTCTCCTGCTTTCAAACCCCAATGAGTGCTGCAGTGTTCCAATGAGCGTATAATTCAGGGTTTGGAAATGCAAACAGATAAGGTTCCTAAGTAGGTCCAGTAAACAGTGAGGTATGTAGGTAATATGTAGGTAATAACACTCAATTTAAGAGTGTTTACATTATTACTGTGCTAAAGAAAAACTACTTCTGATACGTTAGGATTGTGTCATTTTTCATAAATAAGCAAATAAGCAAATTTCCTATTTGGTTCCTTTTTACTGTATTTTTATCAGCAATGAAAAAGATAATAAGTGGAATAATACATTTGTGTAATGTACTGAATGTTTTAATAGGCAGGTATAAATAGGCCCTTAACAATAAATGTGTCTTAAATGATGCCTAATATACCATTGCAAAGTGAAGGAAGGAAACTTATTGTCCACAAATCTGGGTGGTGAGTCGGGGTAAAATTTGAAGTTCCCTTAGTAGTCGAGGTCATTTTACTCTTTGTACAGTTTTGATCAGGCCAGGGCTATGCCAATGTTGTGGGGAAATGCTTGACCATAACTTTCATGCGATTATTGCTTATTGCCAACACTGATTGCAACGCGCAGAATACTTCACAATAAATTAAGCTCAAATAAATTAAATGTGAAACCAAAAACAGAAATGGAGCACACTGCTTTTTCTGTGCTACTTTATACCGCTGGTTGTGTTTCAAGTCCATCTTACACACCGAGACCTCCTTTATTTTGAGAAATACAGACTGCTTGGCTTGTGTTTTGGCTGCAGGACATTGACTTTAAATCAGAGTTGAAGGATCAAAGCTTCATTTGGCATATAATAAGTGAAATGCTGATGTAAAGTTTTCCTTCCATGTAGAATGGCTTTATTTGGGTAAAAATTGGTTGTTTTTGCTTTTCTTAGATGTGTGGGTCGATCGTGTGTCATGTATTTCATTGGAAAGCCTGTTTCTCTAGATAACAGGATTTGAAAGTACTGGAAAGCCCGGGTAGATTTTAAAACACCTACAGACACAAACATAGTAGAAGTAGTATAATTCACAGATGGTGTTTCTCAGAATAATTCATGCATATTGACAAGAAAACAAATACAGAGGAATAATAGTGCTGCAGTGTCTATCAGGTTTGTGAGTCTGTTGCAACAGTTGGCTTGCTGCAGTTTCCATGCCTAGGTTTTAAATGGCTGAAGTCTTTTTCAGTCGGGGAAAATAAAACACTGAAAAGCCAATGCCCAGTTTCCATAGAGTGCAGTTAGATTCCATTGAGGCAGAATTGGGTTCCATTTTATTCCACCGTATGGAAAAAAACATGCAGTTGTATTTTTGTTTCAAAAGTGGCTTTCCTTGCAGGAGTGGTAGGATGATGGCCTGTCATCTAAAATGATTCAGATGTCATAAAAAAAGCCTTTATAAGTGCTTTTACACGATAAATCAGACTCCTAATTGCATTGGTACATTTGCCATAGGCATTTTCAGCTTAGTATAATTGTGCTTTCTGCTTTACATTAGGAAATGTTTATTTCCCTTCTGATCAGGCATGCGCAGGATGAAATTGAAAATGTCACATCAAAACTTGTCAAATTGTGCATGAACCAGAGGGCTTGAAAATAGACATTGATGTAACATTTACCAGACTATGATTAAAAGTGCCTATAAAACGTCCTTCCTCTTTATTTTTTGGAGCTTTATCAGGATGCTCTAAGAGACAATTATAGAACAAAACGGACTTCTATGCTATGAGCTGATGACTTATGTCACTTCATCAGCAGAAGTTATTTCAGATTTGGGGAAGGGAGCAAGAATGCCCTTGCTGCTGCACCCTCTGAGAGACGGACTGACAGTTCCCCAGTGGGCAGGAGGTGGTGGATTACGACATGCGTCTGATTTAGGCGGATAGTGACATATTTCTGATTTACCTGAGAGGGCCCGCCCCTGTTCATCATCACCAAGGAGATGTGCTCCAGCTGTTCGCTGGCTGAGAAGGGTATGAGCCATGGGGCTCCCTGCCTACAGTAACAGCCCAGAACCAGTCCCACCATATGACTGGACACCTTTTATGACCCCGGTCACCATCGGCAAGTGCCAAAACCCAGCTCTCTACCTGTGTGTTTGTGTGCATGCGCCTGTGTACATGTGTTGTGTGTCTGTATGTGTGTTTTGTGTGGTGTGTGCATACAGTACATGCTTGTGTGTATGTGAGTGTACGGTAGAGCAGTATTTATTGGGCAAGGGGTTTGCCAGTCAATTGTGTATCACAGTGAATCTGCTTGTTTAAGTAAATAGGGAACTGGAGCAAGGAATGAGGGAGAGGCTGGAGGAGCTGGAGACCTCAAGAGCCATCCCAGAATGTAATGAGCTCGGTACTGCATGTGGTTTTTCAGCCTGCGTGTCTGTGCAGCTAAAGCTTTATCTGGGATTTCCCTCTATTTTTTTTCAAAATAATTGTATTATTAATATAAGACTAATTAATCAGTTGTTTGTCTACTTCTGCTAATACAAAGGTCCGGAGGTGTTTCGACTGGCCAGATCAGACAACAGTGTGCTTTTTCATTTTGTTTCGTCGCCTCTCTGGCCTCCTCGCTGACTGATTCATCTTGATGGGCGCTGTTAGCCTCCGCGAAGGGTGGCAGCTTATGTTGTGTTTGTGTCTGCCTCCGTCGGGCCCCTCGCTCCTGTGGGACGTCTGCAGTGATCAAAACGTACGTGAGTCCTGGCTCCGCGAGAAACGCGTGAACGACAGGAAGATATATTGCAGGCAAAATGAAATGCGTGGCTGGCTGTCCATCCGCAATCGCCCTCTGAAAAAGTTCTTTCTATATCATTCCAAATGCTGATTTGATTCCTTCCAAAGGCTGCAGAATTAATATATTTGTTTGGCTGAGGGGGGCTTTTCTGATTTTGACGGCCACATCACTGCATTTGACACATTTGAAAACTCGGGCCTTATATTAGAGCTAGCAAAAAAAATAATAAAGAAAGGCTTTCAAAAGGAAATGAAAGCACAGCTTTGAAAGCATCACCAGTGGGCCTATGGTACTAATGATACACAATTAGAATGCCTCATTTTAAGTAGCATTTAGATCTGAAAGAGGCTCAGTTGCCAGCTGATGGGCAGAAGTAAGTTTTATTTTACATTTTCAAAATGCTTCCTTTGTGCCAGAGAAGTGCTACCCAGCGTGCGGCCCGAGAGAGCGATGGGAGCGCGTTATTTACTGGAGCTTTTGCACGTCGGCGGTGCGGTGACATCTTTAGATTATGGGCCGTGGATGCACTTGTACTCACATTTGATCCCGACTCCTGTCTCTCGCCCGTGGCCGCATTCCGCCCACCCTCGCTGCAACCGAGACAAAAAGTGATAATGACTGGAACCCGCCGGCATTCCACCTCCAGGACATCTGCAGAGAGTAATGAAGCAAAGCAACATTGCGCAATTTGTTTTCCGGTGGAAAAAAAAGAAAGGTTGGTTTAAGCTGGCCAGAATTTTTAGAGGTTTAGGTGAAACACTAAATCGGTCACCAACACACTGTCATTTCCTTCACGCCAAGTGTGTGCCTTACTATAATTTTCTCTCATTTACAGTACTTCTGTTACTGTCACACATTCACCCGCTTGCTACCTGTAGCTGCCGGTTGACAGTTCCTCCTGAAAACTCTTTTTGCTGTCCAGAAGCTGTCTATTATGACAAGCATCAAGCTGTAGCCTTACTTCTATGTTTTCTTTTTTTTTTAAACAAAAATCAAGGGAAAAAAATCCAATGTTACTTGCTTCTCCCTGCACTGACTTTTTCTTTTTTTTAAAGAAGAGGTTGAAGCAAAGCCTTTATTCAGAGAATTCATCTTGTGATCAGTGTTGCCAGATTGGCCCACCCAGTTAGGATACTTTTTTTGTATTGTGGAGAAAGGGGAAAACGGCAAAGCGGCTTTGGGCGGGAATCCGTATGGCCATTTTCGAATCTGGCAACATTGCTTGTGATCTTCGTTTATAAATCTCCTCTCTATTTTGCATGTACATTTGCACTCCTCTGAATACATGAATGGCTAAGGATGACCTTTTCATTTCTGAAAATTGCAGTGAAGGGGTAAAGGCCTGTCAAAACTTTCTGCCTCTCAAACCTTTGTAGTACTGACTGCTCAGGAATTTTTTTCCTTCCAACTTTGGGAGGGTCCTGCTTTTGCAAAAATGTAACATTTGTCTGACCCAGAAATAAGGAAAGAATAACATTATCTGCATGGCCTCAAATGGCGAACATATGGCATCTGGGGTGGCACATGCAGCTAAAGCACTCGCTCTTAGTGCAGTGACAGTCCCCTCAGTTTGAAACTGAATCCAGGCTGTGCCAGACTTTGGCCAGGTGTTCGATTCGCTCTCATTGCTCAAGAGTCAGACACCTGCAGTCTGGCAGTGCCAGCTGTGCAGGAAGTACCGCCCTCCCACACAACTGCTCAGCTCAGCTGATGGAACGTAGAGTAGAGTGAGAATCCGTGGCTGGCAATGTGCCCCTAGAATGACATTTGTGCTAGTCTGTGTTCTGAATTTACATATGTTAAAGGGATGGGGGATTGGACAATTCAAATTGGGAGTAAAAGTCTGAATTGGCAATTGGTAGGCTAATCTGTCGAATAAAAAACTATGTAAACATCATGGATAAAAAATTTTTTTTAATTATATTTATGAATACCATAGGGAAACTATGCCTCAGAGACTTTGAATACCTGAATACCTATTGTACCATACACGTCCACCAAGGTTGGTTAGTGAATATGTTGTCAATCAAACCTTTTTCATGCCCTTATTTGACTCTTGTATTTTTATGTGTTGCTCAGTGATAAGGCCTTGGGGTGATTGTAATCATTGTATATTACTTTCATCATCTGTTTCTTCACTGTGTGAAGGTACAGTAAACCGCAGTGCCTTCGTTTCCTTTGAAAGCCTGGATTCTCCTGGACTCTGTTCCTCAATCCCATCTGAGGGTCGGCGCTTAAAATAAATAATAAGATGTCTTGAGCACTCACCACTGATTTATCTTCAGAGCCAGTGACCCTCCCACCCATTCCGATAAAAAGCAGCCGTAATCAACAAGCAAGTCAGGACACTCAAAGGAATGACAAATGCGGGTTTAATTTTTACAGGTTGTGGAATGAGGCTGCTATGATTTATTGAACAAAAAAAAACCTCGAAAACGTGAAAAACAGCACTGCTTCTTTTTTTCCCACCGCAAACCTTTCATTCCTGTGGCGGGATTGTGTTGATTTAATGCCTGACAGCAGGGCAGTGTCTCCCGTGCTGGGATAGCTGGAGGAGAGGGCTTGCGTGTCAAATGTGAAGCACAGTCTGCCCAAAAACAGCTGGAAGGAAACATGGTGCTGTTTTGATGAGGAGCGGGCATAAAATGTGAACGTCTTTAATCTGAATGGAGGCCTTGGCTATTCCCATTGCACCTGCTGAGGCCCCCCCTCCCTCCCTCTATCCCTCCCTCCCTCCCTCCCTCCCTCCCTCCCTCCCTTCCTCCCTTCCTCCCACATAGCTATTTGCCAGACGTGATGTTCTCATTAATGCTTTTGTTACAAGAGTGAGTTTATCATGAAGGTTATCTTTTCAAGTCATGGAACGAGTAGAGCAAGTGCTAACAGCCTTCTGTCCATTTGAGAATGTCGTAACTGGGATTGTTTTTCACACACATTTACAAAAATGTCCTCGTGACAGCTTAAGGAAAGCCCGAGGGTAAGATTTCACTTGGGTTTTGGTGGTGTATATTGCAATATGCTCATTAAAGAAGCAATACTCGAGGGTCAGACCATTGTCATTTTGCTATTTGCTAATAATAAAATGCCTTTGTCAGCCACTGTATTTAATGAATATTTTATTTTCCATCAATATAGAGAGATACTTGGCAAAAATAAATCCAGTTCTGTCTTTCTAATGTCTGTATTTCACATTATATTTTACATTACTGCATTAGTATACCAGGGTGGTACACATCTATATTATTTATTGTGGATGTCTAATCTTTGAGAAGGGACATATTACAGGTATAAAGATTAACAAACCTGTCAGGCAGCAAGATTCCCACCAGATTAATGGGAAACCACAAAATTTCAATCTTCAGCACACGACAGGACAGAAACCTAACCAACCATTTAATATTTCACATTTGACTTGCAAATGCGAGACAGTTTGGAAAAGGCGTGAAGATGCATGGCACATGGAAATGAGGCTAACTTATTAAAATTGTACAGCTCCCTGGAAAAGTTATCTGCACCCAGCATCAGTTCTGCTTGCCTGCCAGTCAGTTGCAATTTATCAGTTGTTTCATTTATTAATTTTTTTTACGTTATCCATATCATTTGTAACATGTAAGCATTGTTATTCTGTGACAATGCTAAAAAGGTTTTGAGGCTTGCCCATTTCTAACTTGTTTGTATCAATTTCACACCGAGTAACCTTACTGATGTGCGATGCAGCTCCTCTCACTAACTAATTGAAATGCGGAATTTAAACTAGCTTTTCTATGCAACTTTAACAGGTGTGCATGGGATGTGCACTAAGAGCTGTTGTAACATTTCACTTAGAGGCTTGATGGACCAAATTTCTCTACCATTGCTCAACACAATTATTTTTGAAGTTGGATAAAAAGGAAGGCAGTGTTCTGTGATTGCATATCACTGAGGCTGGGAATGCCATCGCCCTTGCTTTCCTCTGATTGCGGTCAGAGTCACAATTCAAATGGTATGTCTTTTGATTGCAAAGGCATAGCCACAAAGGTTTTGTTAAAGCCATCGTTCTGTCCTCAAATTCTCTTTGAATATAAGTAACGGCTGCTGGGTGGCTTGGCCAGTTAAGGCACTGTTCTAGGGCATGGATGAGCCCAACAGATGAGTCTGCATTAGCCTGACACATTGGCGACGGCCAACAGCCTACTGGCTAGCATTCATGATACGAGACTGGAGGATTTCAGTGTGCCCAGATTAGGCCTACAGCATGTGATTGCTTACTAACAACCCCCATCTTGTCGATTGAATGCCCAAAGGTCCACCTGTTGGGCGCATCTTCCTCTCAATCATGTCTGTGTGAGCCTGACTTGCAAATTGTGGTGTGATAAGAAGCAGCAGTGACTTCACATGCTTTAGTGGAGAGCTCATACTCACCCAAATCAATAGCCATTGGGCATTGCAAATTGGGGAAAAAAAATTTGAACACATTATATTCTCAAGTATAATTGGCTGCAGCTGAATCTGAGCTCCATGCAGGAACCTGGGTTTGTTAGCATGACAGTTCACCAATTTATGCCCAGTCTGTGTCCCAACCGTAATATGGATGCTGTTGTGGTGAATCATTATTGTGCTGAGTGGTTACATCAACAGCAAGGGCACCCGGAGGACCTGACCTTTCATTGCATGGTGAATTAAGGCTCTTCAGTCATCTGCTGAAATCGCGGCGTCATTTTTAGAACCACTTGACTCAATAACAGCTGTCACTCACATTGAAGTAATGATGAGAAAACAAATGTCTCACGTCTGCCATTAACTGAAGTGGATGAATATAGGCTTCTTGCAAAGGATCTGATAAAAAAAAAAAAAAAAAGACTTGAGGCGGCTGCCTGTGACAGGCTTGGACTTTAAATGTTTTATAAAGTTTCTTTTAAATCCGCTGAGAAATGTTCTTTACACTATGCTGCGAGTTAACAAGTGAGCAACATTAGCTGTCAATGGGATTTTGGAAACCGGGCTCCTTGGACCCTTGTTTTTTTTTTAGGAGAAACTGGATTTGGTTGTTACTCTGTTATCCGAGTGGAACTGCATTCAAATTCAGCTGGTGTCAGACTGGGGCAGCGTACCATGGACAGGTGTTGAGTATCAGGGACAAGAGGCTCTTAAAATGTATGGATAACCAGGGAAAGGGGGCCTCACTGTCAGTTGACCTGCAATCCCAGACTCTTAAGACAGGTCCTCAGTGCTCCACACACTATGCCCATCAGATCCTGATCAAGGTCATCATTATTCCCTGCCCTTCAGACCTAACAGCATTGGTGTGTGCCGCCTGTAGCGAGTGAGGTTGGACAAAGTGTTCTGGTTTTCTTTTCTTACCCTTTAGCATCTTTGGTTGTCAGAGCAATGGAATAGAATAACCTCGCTATGCTTGCTATATATAAGATTGAATGAGCCCCTTTTGAGGTCCCACATGGTTGGTTACACTCACATGGTTGATGTCTACCTCTGAATAACTGAAAGATACTGATTGTAACTCCTTTCTGTAATTAGTAGAATCACTGAAGTAAAATGTGTGATTGGTGTTGGTGTGGGTGTGGAGATGCGTAACCTCCCATGACTTTCAAAACTCATGTGACTATCAGTCATTTTCCCTTTTAATAAATATATATATCATTCATCTTAAGAATTTAGACTGGATTTTTGTCTCTAATAGCAATTTTATATAATTTGAATGATATATTTTAAAAATAATTTTTTTAATTACAACATAAAGAACATGGGTGATGCTATCAGGTCTGAATGTGAGAGCATGAGCTGCATTTACAGTAATGGAGTCTCACACTCATTACATGAGATCAGAGGTGTCTGCACTGGACGCTATTTCGTTATCCATGCCATTCTTGTCCTTTGGCTTGGTTTACTGGTTGCACAGTGCTCATTAATCTGGCAGGCCTCAGATGCAATAACTCATTTTTGAACAAATTGCTAAATCTGAATTTTCAGTGGCCTGGGTCGATGAGTTTCGTCATTGTCTGCACATCTGTTTCCTACTCCTGTCATTTCTCAATGTTTTTGGCTGATTTTTGTGCTTCTGTGCTTCATGGCCCTTATTGTGCCCACAGTAATGTTGCATAACAGGGTTATGTATTATTTGGTTTAGCTCTAACCCTACATAGCCAGGTTTTGATGTTTTAAAATGAGAAGGAAGTTCTCAGCTTTCACTCAAAATAAAAATGTAAGGCAGTCCTGACTCAGGCAAATAAAAAGTCAGCCGGGAGACTGTTTTAATCCATACTCAGACTTTACATTATTACATTACATTCATTTAGCAGACGCTTTTATCCAAAGCGACGTACAAAAAAGTGCATTTTCATGATCGTAGACAACTGCTGAACACGGGTTCAGTAAGGTACAATTACTTATTTTGTACAGCTATTTCTAGCCGAGAACAATGAACACTATCCTGGTCTAACATCTGCAAAGCCAAACTAGGCAGAAGAATAAGCTACAGTATTAGGACAAATACAATTTACCAAGAAGTGCAGGGATGGGGAAACATGTAACAAGTGATAGGAAAAGGGTTTTTTTTGGACTTATTTCAGTTCATTTTCTTTTGTTTGGTTTTGATAAACTTATCGTATTGACCTCTCATGGAAAGAAAGAACACTAACAGAGCCAATGAGGCAGATAAAGCCATTTTTGTAGATATATTACCTTTTCCAGAAAAATATAGGGCAAGCATTGAGACTTGGATTGCACTCATTTATGAAATTTGTTACCATAGTTACACTTTTTGCACTTGATGCTGTGTCCCTAAAGCCCCCTTTAAGATACTCCAGGTGTTGCTTCCTGTTCCTCAGTAAACCGCGGCTAGTGTTTTAAGCACTGCCCTCAATGGCTTGTACCTGCCAGCCCAGCCGTGCCCTCACCAGGTAAAGTCTAAATGGTGCAGTCCGTATCATGTACCTGCTCTTGGGAAGCCATCCGTTGGTTGGTTGATGTGTTCCTCCCTGGCTTTGGTGCGCCCTGTTGTGCTGCTGCAGTCAGTATCATCACTGGACCTCTCCATCTGCCCACATGCAGGGGTCGTGACCCCAGTCATCTCAGCCGGGTCGTTTTTCCTCCCGCGCCACACACCTGCTGAGTGACTGACTTTGCTGAATGTGCCTATATCATATGGACAGTATGTACAGTATGTGGAGATGTGTTATTTTTGCGTGCTGTGGAACCAAATCTGGGCTGTTTCGCAAAAGCTGGTTTCCAAGAACTGAAAAGGGAGAGGTTAAAAAAAAATCCTTCCTTCCTTCCTGACGTGTAAGCAAATGGCATAACTCAGCACAGTTCTCCTAATGCAGTCCAGTTCCTGAGGTGCATATTTTTAATGTGACCATACATTCCCAACCTGTATTTTAGCCTGTTCTCCTTAGCTTATCGTATGAAAATATAACTTGAAGAAAATATTTTTTATGTATATATATATATATATATATATATATATGCCGCTATCGTAGTTTTTGTTTTAATTGTTGTGTGTATGCACAAATTTGACATTTTCATCTGGAATCACTAGTGAAACCACAGCAGTCATCCTATGATTGTTTTTTTATATATATGTATTACTGTTCTTGGTCAAAATGAAGCACATTCCAGTTTGATTGAGTCTGGACTTAAGTTCCACTCCAGCTATCATGTAGCATAACAGCCATGGAACTTTTGCTTGGCATACGGCATCCTGTCTCTTTTGATTAAGATAAAGTGGCGTGAGAGCCTTTCGTGCAGCATGGAATGGAAATTCTCCGGGGGTTTACTCAGGCCATTGTTCACACCTCATGGTTATGATACTGTGGAGTTGACCTCAGATGGAATCATTCAGAATTAGCAGCTTTGCTTGGTAGCTCTTATGAGAACTTACAGCTCTGTGGAGCACTGCCATGGCTTGTGGGTGCACAGTCAGTGGAGTTAGACACGGTAGGTTTGATATGGACAGGAGCGTCTCAACGCTAACTCTTGCAGTGGATCAGGTCAAGTTTCAAGGGGCAATCCAAGTAGGCTACATTATTTTGGATCTCCCTTTCATGGACAAAGACACCACTAAAGTGAACTAACTGAATTAATAATGTCCAGTTACCCTAGTAGCCATCTCAGTGTACTTTGTCTAATGGTAACACAAGCACTAAGGTGACTTTATATATACATAGTGAAGTGTGGTTTTTTCCTAACTGTTTTTGCTTTGTTTGAAACGAAAACAAAATTGTATTTGGTAGTTGTGTCTCTCAAGCAACTTCAGAGATAATGAACAATCGGTAAGCTACAGTTTAATCTTTCAAATATATACCAAAAAGACCACACAGTTGGAATTGCTTTGTGTAAGTAGTTTATAGTATGTAATGCAGTGTAGCAACTGAATAATAGCATTTGTAGATTTGAATAATTCTCTGCTTCATTGGTTATTCTTGCTTATTTTTAAGGCAAATGGATAGCTGTGCCTGCTGAGATTTATTGTAGCTGTGGGCGCAGGGTGGAAAAGCACAGCAGGAGGGGGGGGGGGTTAGGGGCGGGGGGGGGGCGGGCGGAAGCCCTAGCAGTTTTCAGAGATACAGAAGACATTCCCTCTTACATCTTTACCACTGAGGTGGGGAAGTCACATGACATGCAACCTATTACAGAAACAAAAAATCAAAAGGCCTCTATTTTTGAAATTTCTTTTTATATCCTCCTTCGGGATGTCTTTTTGTGCAGAACGTTACTGAGCAGTAGCATTACTTAAGTGTTCACGGCCTCACAGAGGTCATAAAGTGCCTTGTAACCAACAAGCTCCTGTGAAAAATAACAAAATCAGCGCTGTAAAATGAAAAAGATAAAGCAGCACTCAGGGTGTATGAAGTTGAGACTGGCCAGCCTGGAGTGAATACCATAGACTGTTCAAAGATTCCTTTTTATGTTTTTGTTTGACATGCTTTCTTCTGCAAAGATAACGTGAGAGCAGACATCATTGAGAAAAGTGGATGCTGGTTATCGGGCCTAGTCACATGCAAATTCTTTAAAATATCTCTAGGTCAAAGGTGTTGGCGTGCCTGGACGATGTCACTGATCTGACTGTAGACTCTGGGGCTTTTGCGTTTATCTGCCTGGGCTGTGGCCCTTTCAGGAAAGGTGATGTAATGCTTTGGGAAGTGTCTATCGTGCACACAGTTAAGAGCTCTGACTGTGCAATTTCAAACTGTGGAACTGGCAACCCATCAATAATACAAGTATGATCGGGTCTGAGTAACTAATTAAACATTTGTGCTTAGCAGCTGTGCGAGAGAGACTGAGAGAGAGAGGGCGAGAGAGAGGGGGGGGGATGAGTGAGAGGGAAAAATTGCAAAGGGGGAAAACATTTGCAATCAGCAGGGACGAGATGAAGTGAAAAATTATGTGTGCTGTGAATTTGTTAAGCATGTGAACAGTGAACAAGGACAAGCGCGGTTTATGAATAACGAAGCTCTCAATTAGATAAAATCCCTCTTCTTGCCCTTTTTGATCTGTGAGATAGAATGTCATTGAAAACCACTCCTGAATGGCAGATTCCCAGTGCTGTTAGCTCTTTTGATTATGTGACACACTTCTCATGCAACAAAAAATGGAATATGTTACAGTCTAAGCATTGCACTAAACGGGAGTAAATAGGTTATGTTCGCAGAATTCCATTGAGCTGAGGCTGGAGTAACTGAGGTGGCTATGAACAGGGCCAGGCAGCTGTTGTTTTTCAGTGAAGTTGGAGGAAATCGAAGAAGCGGAGTCCTACTATTTTCATGAGCTATGCTCACAGGCTTCACATTAGTGCTAATCATCCAGTTAGCTGAAGGCCTGGTCATTCAGCTGATTGATGTTCCGCCTGCATCTATACAGAGTCATCAATTTGACACAGTGTTCTAAGTTATAAAGTCCCGCGGGAACTGACGCACGCAGTGCCTCACGGTATACCCTGGCAGCGTCTGTGAGACCATCCAGCTGTGCGCTACGGCGTGTCCTTAATCCCTCTTTTCTCATTGCAGGAAGCTTCAGCTCTATGGGCGATGGCAACTGGCCCCAAAGACACCCAGGTCTTTGGAGCAGTGAGGCAGCCCTCAGGGAGCTAATGTCCTCGCAGTGGTCTCTCTTCATCTGGGTTCCGGGGCTCAATAACTGCCTCAGGAACGAGAGACTGCTCCTGCAAGGGCTGCCGAACACTGCATCCCGCATTTGAATGTTTGCTCCTGGGGCAGAAGTGGTGACATTAACAGGGTGGTGTATCAACTCCCAAGCAAGCTGTGCAGTCCCCCCTGATTTTAATAACCTATGTGTGTATCATCTCAAACATTCAAAATAAACATCTTGTGCTTGGTACTGGTTGTACTTGCTTTGAGTGTGTTTTTTTCCATGACTCTGGAACAGACTGTATGGGTGCACCCGAAAATATGTTGCCACTTCAATGGGATATTGATGTTAATGGTTACAAATGAATGCCTCAATGTACAATCAATGGATTTATGGTTATAATGGCAGGACATTAGAACAGTGAGTACCCATAGTGATGCTGTGTGTGAGTGAGAGTTGCCTTGCTGTACATGAATTTCCTTTTTGGGCTAAAGCAGGAGTGTTGATGGTCTGGCCAGTCCTGTGGGGCTGGGTGCGGACGTATTTATTATGGTTCCAGGCACCTCTGCAGTAGCTGCTAACACGGCAGTGGGTGTAGCTTTTTAGGAAGGGTTCTCGAGTGTCCCTCTTCCAGAATTTCCATTTTGGCAATGTTGAGCAGCTGGGGTATTGGGATTTTGAGCTAGCTCCAAGTAAGCCAGACCATATGTAATGATATGAGTCAAAGGCCCTTGGGCTCCTAGTGAAAGTGCATGTGGGAAAGAGGCTGCAGAAGTGTCCGGCATCAGTTTTCAGTGCTGTAGAACAAAGGAGCCTGCTTTCAAGTCTTCTCCAAGTTAATGAAGTTTGCTTTTGAAATGCTTACATGAAAACAAATGCAATGAGGTATGCATGAGGTTGTTCTTGCTTGATGTCGCATAACTTTTACGTAAGACCGTACCTGGTCTCTACACTATCTGGAAGTTCTTTGATCCTTCAAAAATACAGAGTGAATGCTCATGTAATCTCTTTGAAGATCAACTCAACCATAAAAGGTATGAGATCTCCTTCCCTTGAAGTATTAAAGACCAAAGGGTCAGCACATCCCAGGTTAAGGAAGATGAAGCCTGTGTTTTTCACAGCTGTGCATCTTGCAATTTCCTCCACAGAGTGTACCTCTGAATCAAAGGGATGGTGGGTGCCCTTATTTAACCAAAAGCTTTTTTTTCCAGGTATCTTGCAGCTGAACACTGAGTAGTTCCTTTACCCTGCATTGAGAAACATGACGACCTGCATTGCACTGCTTGTAGCCATTCTCCCCATTCTTCAAGCTGGTAAGTCACTGAGTTGTCAACTTTAGTGCATGTAGGGCCGCTGGGGACATTACCCCCTAGAGTGAGTCTGGCAAATTAATCATATTTCATGCTGTGCTGTGTAGGTGGGGAGAGTTGCAGCTTAAAAATTTAAAGACTTGCCTGTGTTACGTTGGTGCTGTAACTCGTAAGCAGACTGATGCCTATGGGTTAGCTACAGTTTCTGTGGGAATTCAGAGAGGAAGTGTTGTGGAGCTTAGAGCCATAGCTGCACTACAAAGGGTGATGTCAGGACAAGCGAATGAGTGGTTTCCCTGGCTAGGGGCCAAGGCTGTTAGCCCAAAAAGCTAATTGTATTTCTTTCTGCTTTCTGCTGATTGCAACAAACATAGGCCGACACCTTCAGCTGACTTTTTGTTATATATGGGCTAGGTTAATTCTCTCTAATAAAGGCCTAGTTTTATTATTTTACATGAATTACATGCATTGCCAGTCCTGCAGAAGTTCAGCAGTTAACTTTTGCTGCAGCCTGGGTCATCTCTGACGTGATTTACGATTATGCACATAGAATTGTGTATTTATCAGTCTCCATTTCCCATTCATTATTGTCTGTTCTCTAGGTCAACATCAAACAAAGTTGAA
This sequence comes from Anguilla rostrata, assembly GCF_018555375.3. Lineage (NCBI taxonomy): Eukaryota > Metazoa > Chordata > Actinopteri > Anguilliformes > Anguillidae > Anguilla > Anguilla rostrata. The sequence goes on along the minus strand of NC_057937.1, from coordinate 46,255,964 downwards.
AGTAGGAAAGAATAAGGTGATTTTTTTTAAAAAGAAGCTGCATTAATATAGCTGTTTCTCCCCCTGTCTTAATCACAAAGGGGATACATTAAACATGATTGTCTATGTGATAGAGCATACAAATGAGCCTTTGGATGCAAAATGTTCTGTTTTTTCTCAGGCTACAGACCTAAGAGGTAGGGTCATTTTTATGATCTGTTAAACAGTAATTTTGCCCAGGACTCTGGGACAATTAACCTGTCTAAATTTGATTATGGAGAACAGAATATTGACTTATAGCCTGTTGAGTTTGTCTCAGAGAGCAGAGCAGCATTTACCTTAGAAGGGAACTGTCGAAGCAATGAGTCCCAGTACTGCCACTCTGGGGCAAACATTTGGACGTGGACTTCAGCAAACACAGAGAATACTACACCTAGCCTGAAGACTGGTCTTGTATTCATTTATTTCATTAAAAAAGATTGTGATTGTTATGATATTTATAGGTGTTTGATTATGTTACTGTACTTTTATTTCTTTCATTTTAAAGCCAAAACACAATTTATTGTAGTCGCAAACAGAAGCCTCTGTATAATAAACAGGATTAGTTCTCTAGCTTCCAGAGCCATTCTCAATGGCAACTCATTTCCCACAGAGCAGCAAGCAGGGAGAAATCTGAACCATTGCCTTTCCCCTATGCGTTTGATAATTGCACTGTGCAAAACAAGCATGTTTTAAAGCGATTACACAGCTGTATGCATGCATAGTTCTGTGTTGGCAGGCTTTGATGTCAGTTTTTATGAAGCACAACATTCCTGTGCACTTTTCAATGGCTCCTTAAAGACAGTGTACATATGATTAGCATTCGGCAGAACATGCACTGCAGTAGAAAAGGTACACAGTTTAAATTATTTTATTTCAAATTTAATTTTTGTCATTATCATTTTCGTAGAAACATGTTCATAAATCTGCCAGTATGGAAAGCCAACAGATGCTACTAATACAAATCCATAATTTCTGCAAAATCTACTTGGATTCAAACCTTCCTTTGCCAACACTCTACTCTTCTAAGCATTGACTTTGTTTTTTTAAGCAGAAATGTTTATTCTCAAACATTTATCCATTTATTTATAATCCATAACATCTTGGGCTTGTGTCATACAGTTCACAGGCTTTTGTTCTTTTTTTTGATGAAATGACAGCAGCAAAAAAGGAATCATTCAACTTTTCCATCACCAAACTGCCAAATCACCCAATGTTTTCGATTTGGAATGGGTTTTGTGGGAATTTTAACTGCTGTCTCTGAATTCATTAGATGTAGTTGATGTGTGTGTGTGTGTGTCTGTCTGTGTATGTGTATGTGTATGTGTATGTATGTGTGTGCCTGCAGACTAGAAAAGTATTTGCGTGCCCTTACATATTTTTCAAATCCACCCTGTTATTGGATGGGCATGCCTGTTTAAGCTCACTGTGAGGGGTCAGTGAGTCAATTACTTACTGTAAACACACTTGTCCTGGATGAACCAGTATATTTGCCCTCCTTTTTTATTTCCAGGAACAGAAAGAGTAGCTAAACGTGATTTAACCAAGGCCCATTAAAACCTGTTGAATAAAATCAATGTAGTATCACACTGTGAATAAATTTCACTGTATTTCTTTGCATCTTATTGCAGCTTGTCCGGACAAAGAACCTGGTCTACAGCCTTGGACTCCTGGTCACAACGAGGCTCATCGTGTAACCATCGGTTATGGCAGAAAAGTGGTCCTCTCCTCTTCAGCCACGGTTCATTCCATTGAAATCGAAAATGGAGGTAGCATGATGCGCTCTCTATGTGCTGTTTAACTGTTATTTATTCACTAACCGCCTGGTCTGACATGTAAAATATATGTGTTAAATAGCAAACATGTATTAAAACTTAATAATGTACTCATATCTCATGGAGTTCACCTTAGGCGCATAGTATGTGTGACAGTTTTTTATTTTCCTGAAATGCAGGTGGTGAAAATATTGTAGATAAGATCTGTCATATTTAAGTTTCTATATTCTGTTATGTCGGTAAATGTGGAGCAGGCTAATCTCTTTATGGCTGTATTTTTTCAATAGGAAAGCTTGTGTTTGCCGACACCAACCGACCAATTACTCTACGAGCCAAGCACATTCTCATAGGAGACAAAGGGGAGCTGCATGTTGGCAGCCCAGACTGCCCATATAAAGGCAACCTCACCATAGCTCTGTATGGGAGGTACGTATAGGACCCAGTGGAAGGAGTGATCAGTGACACCTGAATCCGATATGGCTACAATTGTTTATGAAATATAATGTTTGTTTTTCAACTCGACAGATCCGACGACTCTGAAGTGGATCACCCCTACTTTGGGCGAAAGTACATTGGCGTGGGCGCAGGTGGCACTCTGGAGATCCATGGGGAGAAGAAACTGGCGTGGACATTTCTTGACAAGTCCCTACACCCAGGGGAGACCAACGAAGACAGCTACCACTTTGAGAGGGGGTGGGGAAACAGGGGAATCATCATCCATGTGATTGATCCCAAGACTGGGGAGGTGCTCCACTCTGATAGGTCAGTGCGTGATCCCACGATGTGCTGTTCCCTCGCCTTGCCTTTGATTTGTTCAGCGCAGTCTCCTAGATTTGCTTGTTTTTCTATCTCCGTCTGATTTATCAACACACCAAGTCCTATATTTACTGTCCCGCCTCCATAAAAATCTAATAATTCAGGAGCCTTTTGATCTGTAGTGCAGTTAGGAAATATAAGGAAAGCATTTATTGAGCCAAGCAATAAGTTGAGCATTCAACTTGGCAAAATTGTCGGGGAGTCTCTTTGGAATTTGTTAAAATATCCATTTGAAGAGAGAGACACAAAATCACATTTACTGTTTTGAAACTGTGCCCTCAAATACACTTTCAAGCTAAGGCCTAACAGACCTGAGCCGTGCTTTGTTATTGCAGTTTGTGACAATATGCTGTCCCATTTCTCACTGGATCCCTTCAATGTGTCACGGTTCCAGATTTGACACATACAGGAGCAAGGACGAGAGTCGCCGCCTGTCCCAATATGTGGAGGCAGTGGAAGGCGGGATGATCCTAGCCATGGTGGTGAACGATGAAGGGTCCAATAACCTGGAGGACACGGCCAAGAAGACAATGTTGAAGCTGGGCAGCAGACAGTTCCACCGCCTGGGGTTCCGGTGGGGATCCTCTCACACCGTCTCCTCTTTAACATTTTTTTCCAGTTTCTGAACAGAGTAGAAATCACGCGTAGCCAGGACACTGGCAATTGACATAGCAGAAAGGCTGCTCCGTGGCCAACTCAGGCAGGTAGCATAGCATCACTTCAGGCTTGATTTAGCTTGTGCTGAAAGAGGTCTCGCTCTTTTCCAACGGCCAAAATACCACAGTATTGATTTATGTCACGCAGAGGTTTCAACAGACTCAATTATTTGATGTTATTTATTCTAATGGGGAGGTTTGTCTCTCCCTGCAAGACTGCTAGGGTATTTTTTTTTTTAAAACAGGAAGAAAAATGAGAGCGTTGTGCACTGAAAAAAATGTAAAGAATGCATTGAAAACAGGATCTGAGTTACAGAATGACAATATGTGGAATACAGCCTTTCTGTTAAGTCAATATGATTTTTTCTTTAAGACATTTCATAAGGGTGGACACACATTTGCACTTATTACATTTTCCAAAAAGACTCCAGCCACCAGGCACATTGTCAAAGGAATGTGCTGTAATTACTTTCAGAAATCCTACGTTACTAGTATTCAAAATGAGCAAGCCAGTACAGAGTGTTTATTTTTCTGAGTCCTGAGTGTGCTGGAAGACTAATGAAACTTCTCTGGACACAGAAAGCTTGGCCGCATTGCCAGAGCGGTTAGTTTGTGAAGCGCTGTGAAGGATATCCAAATCAATTTCCTGCGGGAGACATGCTTTCTGACAAAGCAAAAAAATTTACCAACATCCATGATTAAACGTTCCCACATGATAGGATAACACATTAAATAACTTTAGGGGAGGGGCATATGTTGTGCTCCCAATTACCCTCTGTCCTGAGGCCACTGCCAAGACACAATAAAACATATGACCTGTTTTCAGGGTAGTGAGAGTGGTGAGGGGGGGGGGGGGGTCACTGAAGTCCACCAAGACAAGAACGGATTCAGGAAAGAAAAGAAGGGGAGCCTGCAATCATTTTCAGAAATAAAATTTATGCTCTGGTAACAGAGCCTTGATTGCATTCCTGAGTGTGAGCAGTTATTTGTTAGGAGGACCATTATTTGTCATTTGTTAGGAGATCTTGTTAGAAGTAGCACCGTGCCCATTCTGATGGACGGCCTGATCCAGGTCTCCTTTCCCAGTCCTAATCGCTTTGATTTAAAGAGAATGAGAATTCTGGTTGAGTCTGCTAACTGTGGACACGCAGGAGGCCGAAGTGCCAGTGTATCCCCAGGTGTCTGTCAGCCTGTCCTTGCAGGTGGACCCTGAGATTGCAGCCCTTGTCTACTGTAATTACAAGGCCGCTCTTATTTCTCCCGCCAATCATTCTCTGTGTCAACATCATTTACAGGGCTGGGTGTTAGCATGTTTGTCTAATGCAGACATGTCTCTTTCTTTCTCTTCTCATTCCCTCTCCACCTCCCCCCCCACTGTCACACATCTGCAGTCATCCCTGGAGTTTCATCACCGTGAAAGGAGACTCGTCCACCTCTGTGGAAGATCACGCCATCTATCAAGGTGAAGACTCCTCCGCTTTCGTTTGCACAGCGTTCAAAAGCAAACACGTCCGCGTAGACGGAGCGTGCAGAAACAGGTTCACTCCTCTCCTAACATTCTGTTCCATTTCTGCCTGATAGGGACCAAGGCCTCGTCCGAGGCAAAGAGTTCACGTGTATTTAAGTCGGGATATGGAGAGCATTTCACCGTCACCACCTCCAGCCAATGGGTACAAGGTAAAATATGCTCTCTGTGCCTGTGTAAAGTCATCTTTTATAGGGAATGCAGTGCAGAAAATATTATCTCACATAACATGCAATGCAACTAATGGAGGCAAAGCACTGTAGCTTTTCAATGGTTATTTATCATATAACAATTGAACATCTTATTAAGGCCTAAAGAGGCTTAGGGAGAACTGGGTAATAGAAGGCCAACAGCTTCTATAAAGTTTCTCTGCTGTTTCTATATAGTTGCCAAATGTGTAAGCAGTTGTTCAGATAAATTTTCCTTGGTTTTTAGGATTCACATATTGCCATATTTTTTGGCTGTTACACAAGAGATCATGTGCCTCATATTCAAGACAAGCCCCATCAAAGGGTATTAAAATAATGAATACTCAGATTTGGCATTTCAGTGTGTTGCTTTGCTACATTGAATTTGGATGAGGTCCAGCCGTGGTGTTAGAATTCCCAGAAGGTTTGTGTTCACCCTGTGAACCGCAACTCGGGGAGAAAGCCTTTCAATTATTTGCTGCAAATGGTCCTTGAGACGCAAAATTGAACCGCAGGAAAAGCCTCAAAGTAAATTGGACTACAGTAATAGCTGCACAGGCCCGTGCTTGTCAAGCCAAGGAGCGGGAGCCATATCTCTGCGGTGGCAGACGAGAGCTGAGTCGTGCGGCTGGTTGTCTTCGGCAGAGGCGGAGTGGACCGAGTGGTTTGATCGTGATGACGAACGTGGCTCAGGCGACTGGGAGAAGCTGGCTGACCTCCACAAGGCCTTCCCAGAGCGCACCTGCAGCAACCCCATGGACTTGCAGGTACACTTGCTCTGATGACCCCGCGCTAACCTGAGGTGAACACGGGACAATGTTAAAAAAAAAAAAAGGAAAATGCAAATGATTACACAGCACTCGAGCTTTTGGCTCCTGATCATCCTCTGTTCGCCAAAAAAAGCTGAATGCATTGTTATGTGTCTGTGATTTATTGAATAGTTGTTTGTCATTTTTTTTTGCCTGCTAACTATACACTACTGCTGCCAAACCACAGTCTTTAAAGGAAAAATATGCATGGCGTGCAACTCACTGTGTGGTGCCCACATGGATGTTATCAGTGTGTCGGCTGCTCACACCCCCTTAATTACGTATGCGACAGGTGTTGTCTATCCATTGTGACAGTTCCACGAAATATACAGCACATGAGCGTGTGTGCAGGTGGGGGGGGGGGGGGCTGTGTGGAAATGGCCGAGATCCCAGGACCCCCTTCACTCCACTGGTCTCCACTCTTTCATGTCCCCCCAACAGGTGGAAACCCAGGAAGGAGTCCCCTCCAACATGACAGGCGAGGTTTTCTACAAGAATGACAAGGACTACGGATTTGTGTGCCTCAACAAGGATCAGCCTGATGGGATCTGCCACAACTATAAAGTGCGCCTTCTCTGCGGAAAGCTCGGTATGTGGGGAATGTGAGCTTCCCTGAGCCCTTGCCCTTATCATGGAGTCAGGGGGAGCACTGCCAGCATTGTGATGTTGCATGCTAAGTTGCAACTGGAGTAGCACGTGCCAACAATGAAGGACAGTTAGAGCCTCAGAAACCTGGCGCTGGTTTCTGTCTGGGCTTGCGGAGTTGCATGTCACGCGTTACAGTGTCTTAACACAACACGGTCCCTTTGGGCTAAGGATAAAAACCTGCGGTTGAAGAAACTTGGCTTTCATGCGGGTAGTCAGAACTTCAGGCCCCATTATGGGAATTACCTCCAGCAGATGATTCCTGCCCATGTAACTCATATACTCCGTGTGGCGCCTTTCCATATATGGAGGGAGAAAATGATTATTTTGACGCTGCGCAGACACAATCTGATGCACCCTGACGACCGCGCTCCGTTCCCCGCGTAAGCAGAAAGAGGAAGACGCGCCCGTGAGCAGCTGGATCAGATGTTCAGATGTCGTGAAGGCTTTAATCTCCGCAAGTTTTATTTAGCTGTGAGGACGCGATAAGATCAGGCAGAACAGTGTTGTGGAAGCCAAGTGCAAACCCCAAGTACGCCTCTTTCTTCAGGGTCATTTGTATCATGCACTCCTAATCCATTTGGACATCGCTAACTGAATCTTCTAGTGTTTATGATGTCTCCACTGACAGCAAAGGCATGCATGACATTGTGATGAGATCCTAATAAATTGCATTGTTTGTAGTGCTTTGTTCTGAATATATTATAAAATATATTATATCTATGGTACAGTGCTGTTTAGTAAACCATAGCAGTCTGAATAATCTTTGTGGATTCTCTGAGTGCCTCATCCAGCTGAAGCAATAGTTCTTGCAGTGATTTGCCCTATGGTCTGGAATCTAATACAAACCATGTCAGTGCCAACTGTGTCCAGGATACCCAAGGGGCAAGGCACAATTAGCCGTACCATTTCTCAGAGGGGGAGGGTATTCATGAAGGATTTGTTTCTAAGAAACAGGACTACTACATCACTGGAACTGAAATAGATAGGAAATTACCAAAGGCAATGGATGTATAAATGCTCTCTTTCAAGTTAGATAATTGATTCTCGCGGAACAAAAGTTAATATAACATGGATATACGGTTGGCATGTGCAGCGTGTATGTGCGCGTGTGCTGAAAATTAAACAAACAATTGTGGTAGGTTTGGGTTTTGTGGGTATCCCGTGGTAGCTCCTATTGTAAACCTTCACACTGAGAGCCAATGGGAATACCCAACAGCATAATGAAATCTGCATGTTTCTTCTGTGTGATATCACTTCCTATACAATCGAAGAGGGACGTTCTGTCCTTGCTTTAATGCATTATGTATCTATTCATTCAGGACTTTTCCCCTTTCCTTACTGCATTTATTAGTGTTCTACTCACCTTGGGAAACATAGACCCTGGTGATTTTACCCTTTCTGATACGTGCATGTGTGTGTGTGTGTGTGTGTGTGTGCAGGCTGCAGCTACATAGTAAAGCTGTTCTGAAGGGCTGTTCTATTTTGTCTCACCATAGTGAGGCCTCAAGCTTCCATTACCATTGACACCCACTCCAACACCACTATCCTGGAACTGGCTGACGACAGCAGGAGCTGGAGGGCTGGGGACACTGTGGTGGTGGCCAGCACAGACTATTCAATGCTACAGGCTGAGGAATTCCAAGTCCTGCCATGTAAAGCCTGTGCCTCCAACCAGGTCAAAGTGCAAGGTCTGTAACATTTTCTCACTTCAACTCAGCAATTTTTGAGACATCCTATTCATATTTAGAATCTTCTCTTTAGAATATTTAGAATGTTCTATTATTTGAGAATATGCAATTGCAGGGAAACAACTAGATATTTTGTTTTCAGTGTTCCATGTTCCTTTCTTGTCAGTATCACAAACCACCTATTATACCTTTCTGCACAACTTATGTTCGAGCAGAAGAGGAGCTGTGTTTAAGAACAGTGTAGTACAGCACAGTAACCTGATAACTGGACTGGTTTTGCAGAGGGTTATTGGAAAGTGGGAAAAATATGCACAAAAGTTAATATATCATCTGAATTCAGTCTGAAAATACAGCGTAGTTAAACCTGTCCTGTGGATAGTCACACATTGGGTCTTGGGTTCTTGCCTAAATTATGATTTACATTTACATTTAATTATGTTTTGATTGATCCATTCTGTGACTACAGCCTACACTACTTTGGCATATGTGGGTTTCTTTGCTTCTGAGTTCAGCTGTGGCAAAAAGACACAGACGCGTAGGCTAAGAGAGAAACTGGAAAACCGTTGTGAACAAACAAGTGCAGCAGCGCGAATTCTGTAATTGCTTATTGCACAGTTGAAAACTGCTTTTTTAAAGCAGCCCTCCAGTTGCAGACAAGTCTGCTTTGCAATGTAAGCTTTTCACCCCTGTGAAAGCAGATTGGTTCTGTGATTGTTTTTCAAAGGGATTATAATTCCTCAGATTTCTAAAGGTTAAGTAATCACAAAGAACAAACACGTGTCTGCTGTCATTCAGAAAGCATTTTTCATTATGACAGAGCCATTCTGACATGATGAACATAATTGCTATCCCCCGGGCATTCGGCTGGCAAACATGGTTCTCAATTTACCTGTTGCAGATTAAACACGCAAACCTACAGAAGTGTGTTTTCATGTCCCATTTGCACAGACCATTCCAAAAATATCTAAGCAAAGTTAGATCTTGTTGAATCACATTATGTGCTTTTGCACATACAGTTGTTTGTTCATCATCTGAACCCTTTCACTCTCTGATGATGATGACATATGGTGTAGACGTATTCTGTCTGATGCGTGCAGTACTGGTGCAGGGTTCCTTTTTATGAATATTTATCCAACAATTCCCCAACTCCCAGCCTGTTTTCCCTGTTCATAACTTGCCTCATCAGAGACAAGCATTGTCATGTTGTTAAAACAATGACAAACTGTAATTAGGCAATTTAATTAAAATGGAAGTAGCACTAGTCTTTATTTTTCTGGCTGGGATCTTACTGAGGCTAATAGAAATTCCCTCTCTGAGCTTGAAGGCCCAGAGAATGGGGAAATGGATGCCCTGTATAAAAAGAAGAATGCAAATGGCTCTGTCACTCAATCCCCCCCCCCCCCCCCGCCCCTTTTCCACTTCTCCATTTGGAAAAAAATGTAAATGACTATACTTTCAGTTTTCTGAAGGAGTAGCGTTTTTATAAGTGAACAACATTATGCCAAGATTGGTGACCCCTTTTTTGAAATTCTGGTCACACTTGCTGTAAATGCCTGATTATGCCGTTAGAAGTAGGCAGCTAATATGTTCCTACTTAAGCATGACTCGGCTATTTTGTACCAAGCTGAAAAAAATGTTGAAGGGGCATTATTTGTGGGTGGTCCTTCAGCTTCTCAATCATTTTCTGATTCTGTCAGAAAAAGTGGTTCTGGTCTCTAAAATGGCAAATTATACATGGATTTTTCAGGCCAAAAGGTCAAGGAGCAAATTCATGGAAGCTTGTGATTGGTTCTGCTCCTTTCTGAAACTCTGTTCCGCAAGAACATCAATGAACAATATCTCAGTGGTAGTAAACAGTGTTGTGCAAGTTCACACTTCACCGCAAGAGCAACCGCAAAGTTCAGTTCACACAGATTAAAATTAACTATTTCACGTTCATAGTTCACAATTTTGAATTTTGAACTAAGTTCACAGTCCCAAAAAATGAACTAGTTCACGTTAATTTCTTCCGTTTTAAAAAAAAATTCAATTCTATTCTTTTTCAGTAGAACCTCCTCCTACCCATCCACGCCAAGCCCCCAATCATTGCCACTGCCCACTTCCCAAACTAAATGAATTACTGTATACTACTATAGAATCAAGATTACTTTTAAAAGCCAAGAAAAACAATGTGAGTATATGTTTTACCACTTAAACAATATGTCTTATGCAGAAAGTGAAAAAAAGAGGGGTGCAGTAAAGGTATACTGTAGATGCAACCAAATTATGCAGAAGTTCAAAAACATAAAATAGGTTCATATGCTTCCAAGCGAGCTGGTACAGGCTTCACCACTGGCTTCATTACAGTCGCTAGCTGAAAGATGTGTTATGATCAATCCTATAGTGGGAATTTTGCCGTTTATTGAAGGTGCCGTTGACCGCAATCGAATGCTTTCATTTGTATCGTTCGACTGACAAAGTACCGTTAAAAAGCAAATTTTATTGGTTAGTGCTATTGGCTTATGTTAGCTATATCATATAATCCTCATACGGGGATCAGTAAAGGCGAACAATACACTAGCACTTACTTCTTGTTAGTTTTATCACCACTGTTGTGAAGTGAAATGTGGACAAACTACGTTTTCTATGAGAAATGTTTTATATATATATATATATATATATATATATATATATATATATATTATAGAGAGAGAGAGAGAGACGCTCATGTTCACGTTCATTAGTTGCAAAAGGATACGTTCAGTTCACCGTTCACCAGAAATATGAGCACGTTCAATGAACGCCGCTCTTTTAGCGTATTCATGCACAGCACTGGTAGTAAACATATACCCTACATACCATACAACCTCCCTTACTCTGGAATATATTCATAGGATATTAATATATTTTCTAAATATCACGTTCAACATAATTCTTTTCTGTCCTTTTCATACGGTCAAGTGTCTGCCTAACCATCGTGAATTTGAATAGACTTAACCTTTCTCATCTGGGCAGGGTAATGTGATTCATAGTAAATATTGTTTTTTTTTTATATTTAAAAAAACAGAAAGTAAACAGAAAGCTAATAATAACAAAAACAAGAATCATTGCAAACTCATGACTGTTTAATTGCCATTCATTTTTCCTTTACTAACCGTACAAGCAGGCCCTTAAAGCATGATTTTTTTGATGTTTTTGTTTTTGTCTGTAGCCTCTAATCTTTTTGTTTCTCTGAGTTTCTCTTGCCTTTAACATTACTAGTAACTTAATGTGACATCTTTCCACTTGGCTGAGGGTTAGACTATTTTGGGAGCAGACAGCTCTGTCTTCTTTTAATTCTCCTGAACTGTAATTCATCACATTAATCTGTACCTTCTGCCCTCATTCTTGTTTGTTAAGAAGCAGTCATGTCTATTCCTTGCCCATGGTGATTCCCAATTAAGGAACTCTTGGCGGTTGAGAGAGGCCCTTTGGATATGTGAAACTGGCTTTGCTTGTGGGTAGGGGTTTGTGGTTGTGGTTACTCCTGAGATTGTACCTATGCTGAGTCACATTAGTGTGCCATGAAACACTCAACCAACATACAGTCAGATGTGCATATAAACATTGAAATGTTTGAAATTGAATTGCTCCTCTTCAGATAATTTGATGTTATCAGTATAGGCCATATGTCAAAGCACCAAAGTAACTGAATGTGAGAGGGAGAACAATGTGAACAATTGCTTCCCCCGAGCGCCTTCTAATAGAGCCTTGTCATTATCTTGTTAGCGGGTTACATGACTGTGGACTGTGGTCAGGGATGATATGCGATGGCCTAATATGCTAGGAGGGAAAGTGGTTCATTCGGTTCAGGACCGACAAGAGTGAGAGAGAAATCACGTGTCAAGTAGTGCTTCGGTCTTTTGTTTGTTGTTTTGTTTCTGTTCCACAAGGCTTGCTGGTGAATTGCTGTGGTGACATGTTCCTGCCGGAACTTTTTTTTTGTGGAGAGCAAAGGCAATGGCTTGTGCGCCAGTGTTCTTGAAGAGAAATTGGGGAGTGTCACAGTGTTTACTACAGACGAGCTGCTCAAGTGTGGCTGACAGCATCACTTCCAAACGGTTGAAGAAAAAAGTTTTTTTTTTTGTTTTCTGGTTTTAATTTGTTTACCCTTTAGAAAAAAATAAATAAATAAAAGTCTGGTAGGAGACTTTGTAAAATTGAGGATTATCATGTTGTTCCAAAATCTTCCCTGAGGCTAAGTGTGTTGGAAAAGATTGAACTGTGGTATTTGTAATGGGCTGTGTGAGAAAGAATATGCTGATGGAGAATTACCCCATGTTGGGAGAATGATGAGGAGAAAAACACTTCAGTCCAGTGTACATAAACTATAGAGTGTGTGTGTGTGTGTGTGTGAGAGAGAGAGAGTGTGTGCGTGTGCTTGCATATGTTCACATTTTATGCATTTATGCATTTCATGTAGCCATTTGGTTATATTCTGTTTCATTTTATATTGTTTAACTGGTCATGACTGGATGAAGAATAGAAGCACAAATATTATGCAAAACAGTATGCAAGCTTTAAAGCAAATTTATTGTTTCAGTTCTCTGAAATTTGTGACACAAATGTGTGTGTGTGTGGGTGTGTGTGTATGTGTGTATGTGTGTTTGTGCTTATGTGTATTGTCAGTGTTTGACTTGAGAAGCATGTATAGGTACTGGTATGTGCGGGTAATTGTCTTACCAGAATAAAGAGTGTATGTTGTGCTATCAGTTTTTCTCTGTAAATGTAGGGGTGCATATATGCACAGGTATGTGTTGTAATTTTGTCACCACAAATTTCAGAACACATTTGCATATGTTTTAGTTTTTTGACTGTAATAACGAAAACATGTTCCAACAGGTACTGCATGCAGATGTCAGACTAGAACTACAGCACGTGTAGGTTTATGAGCTGACAGCTTCTGTTGGAGTGGCCTGCGTGCACGTGAGGAACTGCATGCGTGTGTATGGATGTGCTGTCAGTGTTTGACGGAGCTGCGGGGAGCCCCCGGCTGAGACTGTGAGATGGCTGTGCCCCGGCACTGATGCAGCGGGGCATGTTTCTGGGCATGTTGCTCCTCGTGTGTTACACAGGGACAGCTGAGACAGCTCTAAATATAGCCCTAATCAAAAGCGATGTTCGTGCAGCCTGTGGTGTCGGCGCTGAAATGCTCGTCTCCAAGTCGCATTCATTGCTTTGTCACTTCTAATGAAGCTGTAGCATTGCGGAGGGACGACATCGCCTGTCACTTTGCTCACTTCCCTCATTTATAGACTCACTGCCTAGTTACGGCACACACGCACCCCTGCAAATAATTGAAATCTGGAGATGTGTCGATTTAATAAGGTCCGCATGCTGGAGTTTTCTGTAATTAACGAGAAAGCCGTTCTTATGATAGATTAATAGCGCAATGCCGAGTAATGAGCTTTGAAGCATTCCTCATTCTGCTCTCTGCTCCGCGTGTGTATTCACTGTCATTACATGCCGTCCCCGTGGACACGCTGACCCTAAACAACAGACCCTCGCAGCAAGTGGAATGAACGGCGTCGTTTTTTGAATCGTTGATCACGGAGGAGCCGCCACTTCAGATGAACCCGATATAATTGTTTTCGGCTTCGGGTCCGCCAAGGGCGATCCGCGAGGCGCGTGCGCACGGACGGGAACGAGACACAGCCCATCTGTCAGCCGTTCACGCGGGGGATCCGATATGCTCATCATCGGGCCAGTTGCTGCTTGTTGCCTTTGGCCCGTAGAGATAATCTGCTGTCCAAAGCAAGAATGTAATGTGCTGCTATTTTTCCATCAGTTATTGGGTCGACATGGGAACAGTTAATTCACAGCTTTCCTCCAGGAGATCTAGCGCTGCGCTCAAAATGTTACTGAGACACGGATTTCACTGCCTGCTCTGCTTAACGGCGGAATACCGCGGTGAACATTTTGACATCTGCACGAAAAACAATCTGCCTTAACGCATCCCATAAAGGTGCTTGAAAGGACAAACCATTGCATCTTCCTCTGGAAAGTCTGGAAGAAATATCTGACTGTTTAAGTACAGAGACTGCAGTATCAAGCGTTGCTCAGGTCATGATTGCTGTCCTATATTTAGTGGCCTTGCGCTACACTTTGCGTGTCAGAGTGTGTTTCTGTTGGCCCAAGCTCCATCCTGAGCGGTAGCTGCGGCCATTTGGTGCAGAGTAAAAATAAATAAGTTATAGAGAAATAAAAAGAATGCTTTCATCCACCGGGTGAACCAATTTATCCTCGTTACACAGCCCCTTTACTGTCTCGATGTGGTCATCTGTGCCAACAGGGAACAGTGGAGTGTACGAGCGCCGAGTCTCCTGTGAGTCATTAAGCCCAGGTCTGAACCGCGGTGCTTCTGCCGTTTCCTTCCCTATCTGGGTCACTGACTCTGTACCCAACTGCACTGAGGTTGCCTGAATGCAGCATTCAACATTTGTACAAAACTCCTTCCCAGAAAACTTGCTTTGACAATAGCACAGTTTGCTGGTGCCCTGCTGAGCTGTTGAGTGCGTATGTGGTAGATACAGAGATGACCTGGTCTCTCCCTTGCTCACGCGGTCCGATAAGAGACAGTGTGCTGAGTGGAGCATGCACTGTCTTGCAGGGAAGCCGGCCTACCTCCACCTTGGAGAGGAGGTGGACGGGGTGGACATGAGGGCAGAGGTGGCGGTGCTGAACAGGAACATCCTCATTAAAGGGGAGATGCAGTCCGGCTGCTACGGCAACGATGCCTGCAAGTTCTTTGACTTTGATACCTTTGGAGGACACATAAAGGTATGTATCCATCTGGAGGCTTTGAGTTACATGTGTTGACAAAAAAAGTGAAGGTCACTAGTCCTATTTGGAGACTTACGCTAGGCCTGGATTCAACATTTCCCTTTGACTTAAAATAATGTAACTAAATGCAATTGTTTACAGACACTGTTTGACAGGTCCAGCAATTGCCAACAAAAGTTTTGAACTGTATTTGAAAAGAAGAAAATTAACAATTGATTGAGTCAAAGTTAAGGACACATTTTGATTGTCTACTTTCCGTACCCTGCTAATAATTGTCTAGACAGTAGCACTCATTATGTCTGGATACTTTTCCTTAACTTATGCTTTATTGTGGAGTTAAAATGTCATCAAGCCTTCCAAAATGTTTCTAAACATGCAGGATTTAATCAAAATGTGTCCTTGGAGTGTGTCTTTTTTTCAATGCCAACAACTTTTTGTCATAAATTTTGGTGCATGTTGGACTCAGCAACACCTGCATTTAATAGGAAGTCTAAACTAGAGACAAACAGAACCAGGCCACTGTCTGTCAGCAGTAACAAAAATGGATTTTATATTTTCAAAGTTCTGTCCTTATTAACTATTCTTAAAGTTTCTGGAAGTCAATCGGAAGTCAATAAACTTGTCAAATTATATATTGAGTAGAACTGCACATGCTATGTGGGCCACTTGAAATGCTGACAGCCCTGGATGAGTGTCAGCCAAAAACTGAGTAATGATAATGGTTTGAGGAATGTCAATGTTGGAACAAGTAAACAACTTTTACTTTGTGGAAATGTGTCACATTTGTTAATTTTTTATGCACTTTCTGAGTCATAATTCAGAAAGCCCATAAAAAATGTGGCAGGATTTGCAATACTTTTTTTCTGCTTGCATGTTCTGGATATACAGCTGCAGTTCTCTTTACATTTTATATTATTCATAAATTAAGGCACTTTAAAGCCAAGTAAGAGGAAGAATGACAGTAACTATTTTTACCAGTGAAAGTCTTTTATGGGCCATTATTTGTTTATTCAAAATGTCACCCTCAAGGAAACACTTTGGATGAAACTGTATCTATTTATGAATATGCATTCATCCCCATTGCTTCCTGTGAACCTAAATCATAGTGTTGTACATTTAAAAATATTGAAACAATTAGAGGTTTGTAAGATAATGGTCACACTGCATAACCACAAATATGAGCAGCCAAATGCCTATTTGAAAGCAGTCTGCAGTCGATCCTAGGGTGTATCCTGTTCTACGATGTGTTTTCATCTGAATTCTTGATTTCAGCTCTGATGCAGTGCACATATATTTCACATATCTTGACAGGTAAAACCCTAATCTCTGTCCTCCCAGGATCCAAAATGAAATTCAGAAATAAATCTGCCATAACATCTATAAATGTGAAGACGGGTTAGAGAGAACTGTAACCCTGCAGGGGCATGCACACAAACATAGTCTCACGCTCATATTTTGGTCTCTTAACGCTTGCTGTCCTGTCTCCAGGTGGAGCACGGGTTCAAATCTGTTCATCTCCAGGGTTTGGAGCTGACGCATATGGGTCAGCAGTCCATGGGCCACTACCCTGTGCACTTCCATATGAACGGGGATGTGGATGAGAAAGGGGGCTACGACCCCCCCACGTACGTGAAGGAAATGTCTATCCACCACACCTTCTCCCGCTGTGTGACGGTGCATGGATCCAATGGCCTTCTGGTGAGGGGGAGCAGTGGGGTTGTGGGCACAACTGTGGAGAGACTGGGTTTAGAAGGGTAGTCAAGGGGGGTAGGAGATGTGATTGAGGTAGACTGGATTTGTTGAGGCAGATAGAGGACCATTGTATTGCAACTTTTTGCATGTCCAATCACTGCTATCCAAACAGAAATAATATTCTTTGGTTTGCACTATGTCTTGACCGACATGACAGTTTTGGATTCAGAAACAATATTAATTTGTGAGACCTTAATGAAGGCAAAAAATATAAAAAGTACTTAATTGACAAACAAATTCAATTCCGGCTAAGGGACCATATAAAATATGTGAATAGGAAAAGAAAATTTGGCTTTCAAACCATATTATACTACATCAGACTGTAGTTTCACCTGAAATTAAACCATGCTTAATGAATTATGATGCTCAATCTGGCTCCATTGCATAGTGACTTAAATGCATACCATATGGATAGTTAGCTTGGCCTATGAGCAGTCAATAATTACAAGACTAGAGGCTAGACACACCCTGAGTACGTATATTTAGAGTAGACATTACTAGAATTTGGTTAGAGTTGTAATAAATTCTTATCACACATTCAGGTGTGTTCTGTGAGTTATCATGGATTTAAAAAAATAGAACTCTTTAGGATTGGCAGAAGTGGTCTGTTTATATCACATAGATTAGTAACTGCATACAGTAGGAAATATTTTACTTGCAAAATTATACACTGCCTGACACACACTTAAATGAATCACTGCAAATAACAGGCCGATCAATGAGGAAACAGAAGAAATAATTATTGGCATTAACTGGAAATGTTACTGATAGTAATCTGTTTGGTAAAATATTACATTGGTGCGGTCCTAGAGTACCGTGTGCCATTGCAGCATTTTGAACCCCAATGGCCTCTTTATTTCTCCGCATGTTCCAAACACATTACATCTGAGTCAGGCCCACATCGCCAAGGGATAACAGGATATTCAAGTGAAGCACAATTTACAGTGGGGTTCAAAGGCTGCAGTGATTTAATAAAGCCACCTCAGCTGCCATCACGAGATGCAGGATCCTGCCTGCAGCAGTCTGTCTGTGACAAGGCCTGAGGTACAGTATCATTGTTAGTATCCACCGACACAGGGGTTAAAAGTTCACTGAGAGCATGAGTCTTTATCTTTGCCCAGTGAAGGATGTCCCCGTGGCTGTGAAGACGAGCTGGTGCAATATTTGCTATATTGTAGGCATGGTTACACTGATTGAACAAGTGCACAGCCATCTGTCGCCTCTGTGTGGTTAATGAAGTCGGCTGGACAATTTAGGGATCTTCATAAAATTTCCTAAAGGGGTGCTGGAGACAGTGTGAGAGGTTGTTTGATTTCCTCGGAAAAGGCCTGGAAGGAGAGCAGCTGAGAATGGAGATGCCTGTTTTTATTCACTTCAGAGATCATACAAGTGGGCCCCACTGGGGTCGTTCCGGAAAGCTTCATGGCGAATGTGAAAATCTGCCCGTGACCTTACTTGTGCTCTGACTCGCATGGCTTGTAATATTCGTCCCCAGTGATATGATCATCAGGTTTGTTTGTGTGCCAGGTTATGCCTTATCTAAACCAGATCTACTCTCACACTAAACCTGTTCGTGGGGAAGGAGGGCTCTAAAAATACAACCATCTGCACAAACTCGAGCCTCGTTGAATTCCCAGAAAGAGCACTTCAAGTTTTTTTCTGGAAATATCCAGCTGTAGAAATTAATTATGCGTGTGCATCGTAAACTGGGTGTGCTTTCCTGGTAAAAGGTGGTCTGCCAAATAAATAAATGATAAAGTGTAGTTTCCTTTCTGTCGGGATAGATAAAGGGAAAGGCTTGTGCTTGGGTGCGGCATGTCTTTGAAGCTGGCCTCTGTTGATGGCAGGTGAAGGATGTGGTGGGATACCATTCCCTGGGCCACTGCTTCTTCACTGAGGATGGGCCCGAGGAGCGCAACACTTTCGACCACTGCCTTGGGCTGGTGGTGAAGGCGGGCACCCTGCTACCCTCCGACCGGGACAGCAAGATGTGCCGCGACATCACCAACGGCGCCTATCCGGGCTACGTGGCCAACCCCCGACAGGACTGCAGGTGAGAGAGAGAGGCGCTTTGGGCCGCCTTTGACCGACAGTTACGGGCTGTGTGCCTTCTCCGTTTACCCCCATTTCGTTCAGAATAGCATCTGATTATCCAGACTCGAAAACAGCTGTGTTTTGCATACACAAAGTTAGATCAAATCTGCTTCAAGAACTCTTGGACAATGTCTTCTGTGGACACATGGTCAATCGTAGTTTAAGGGGATTAGCTGTAATTACAGTCGGTTTATTGTCTTGATCTTGTTGCTTTTTTATTTGCTTTGAGAAGTTACAGAGCATAAAATTGGTCTTGATATAGATTTAGTCCCCTATTCATTTTAATACCAATTGTGAATTCATCTTCATCAAAACTGATGGCAATGAATGTGATCAAAGAGAGCAATTTTACAAACTACATATTGACTTAAGAACATTAATATAATTACAGCCTAACATATAGCACAGCAAAGCCCAGCAGAGTCGTTTTTTATTCATTTCCCTGGAATTTGTTTTTCACTGTGACTACAAACAGAGTTAATGAAAGTCTGTGTGAAAACTGAGATACTGCTGATGCAGTCATAGATTTTTATTTCCATGGGGATTATTATTATCCATGGGGCATTTAAATCTCATGATTATTTAATTTAAGCATTGCCATAATTATTTTATGCACCTTTCAGATTGCTATAAGGACTAAAAATGATGCTACCTCCTGATTGAGTCTTGGCTATTTTTGGCATTCCTTCTAATTTTATCAAGTCAGTGTTTTATTCAGTACAGTTTTTCAAGAAGTAAAATTACATCATTGAATTTCCATATACACTGAGCTCCATAATGTATGGGACAAAGAGATAATGTATTGTTTTCTTGATTTGGCTCTGTACCAAATTCAGTTATTCTGAATAATTCTGTTCATAGGTCAAATATACGCCAACACAACAGAGATACCCCCCCCCCCCACCACCACCCCAGTCATCATCTGCTTTCCATATTTACTTATGTAATTTGACATATGCTGAGCGAAAAATCAGATTAATATTTGGTAATAACAAAAAGCAAGGTATGTAATTCACAGATAAAAGTAAAGCTTTTTTTTCTTTGGACGTAGCTGCCTCTCCTTTGGGGCCAGCAGTCCGTGAAGTGGAGAGAGATTGTGGTAGGAGCGTGTCTGCCCGTCAGTGACATGCTTCTGATGATTACCGTGCCACTCTGACATTAGCCATTCATTATTGCAAAGCCGCTTATCCTGACATGCAGCGCCACATCTGAAATGAGTTTGTCACTGCCGCACTCTAGCCTAGCGGCTTGCTACAGGATAACAGGAAGTTGGACGTTGTCGTGGCTGCAAGTATTGAGCTTTCAGCATGAAAGATCTTCACACGGGACCCACTAGGGGGCAGTG
Source organism: Anguilla rostrata (assembly GCF_018555375.3). Taxonomy (NCBI): domain Eukaryota; kingdom Metazoa; phylum Chordata; class Actinopteri; order Anguilliformes; family Anguillidae; genus Anguilla; species Anguilla rostrata. Next base: position 46,235,849 of record NC_057937.1, on the reverse strand, counting down.
TAGAGCCTAGAGTGTACTCATCTAGAGCATTGGTTGCCAACCAGCGATACATGTACCCCAGGGGTTACGTGGAAGGGTCCAAAAATTGGGGGGGATATTTACAGAATGTAAATTATTATTTTACGGAATAAAAAACATATGTTTTCTTACCATTGTCTAAATGGCTCAGACCATTTCACAGCACCCAATTGTGTTGTAATTAAATACAAAGTGAAAATAACTGATTTTGGTGTAAAAAAAAATATATATTTCATTTATCTTTCATGCTTTAGCATGCTGTTGAGTTACCTGGCAGTTGTTAGGCCAGTGCAAGTGCTGCAAACAAGCAAGCATTGCATGATTGTCCTGTGGGTTATGGATCAGTGGCTAGAACTAGCAGCTGCTACCATAAGCAGCAGCAGATCAGATACTAACTCGGATGAGCCTGCAGAGAACAATAAAAGGGAGTCCAAGGATCATCAATTTCAGGATCAGCGTGTTCTTGGATTTACCTGCACCTCAACGGACTCGCCTAAGCCTCTGTGTTTCTTTTGTGGCGATGCAGGCTCCTTGCAAATAGTTTGATTAAGCCATCCCACTTACAGTGGCACCTGAGCACTAAGCACCTCTCTTATGTTGTTATGTAAGACTGCTGACGCTTCTCAAGCTATTGATAGTTTTTCAGGCAACACAATTTTGATTGGAAAGCCTGCACTCATGTGTGTACAGATGGGCAGCAGCTATATCATGAGAGTCTGTGAGTTCCTCAGGCACATCAAGCAGATAAGACCCATACATTGAGTGGATGCACTGTATCACTCATTAGGGTGGCACTGGCCAATAAGAGGATTCGCCCCAAGTTATGTAAAGTTGTGAATGATGCAGTTAAAGTGATGAACGTTATCCAGTTCAGGTCTATGAATCACAGACTTCTTAAAGTGTTCTGCAAGACAGAGGGTCAGAGCACCAGCTGCTGTTGCTTCATACTGACTTACACTGGCTCTCCTGTGGTAAAACGCTACAGAGGCTGTTTGAATTGCACGTTGAAGTATGTGCTCTTCTGAAGGAGCACTTGTTACCCCTTACTGCAGTGTTTGAGGACACAGTGTGCGTAGCCTGTCTTGCTTATCTTACTGATAATTTCACCAAATTGAATGACCAGAATCTATCACTACAAATTGAAGACACACATCCTTACCAATATAAATGGTTTCATAAAAAAGATCTAGATCTGGGAAAGGAAATATAAGGATGGGAATGTGAGCTGTTTCTGACTGCTTGATTCCAGTCGTAAAAATGGTATATTAGAAAACACTGAAAACAAACCATCTAAACTGGACTGGGTGTGGAAAGCATTCACCATGACTACAGACTCTGCTAGCAGTATTCCTGCCAGACTGCAGGGGAAGCTTTTGAATGTATTCTCAGAGGACTGAAGATGAGTCACTCAGACCAAGCACTGACATAGCTCTGGTGTGATGTACGAAAGGAATTCCATGATTTGGGGAAATATGCACTTAATAGACTGTTATCCTAGGGAGAGATCTGTTTGTGTGCAGTACCTACAGTCTAAGCTGAATTAGAGAGGTCTGTATGTATACAGTACCTGCAGTCTAAGCTGAATTAGGTCTGTATGTATGCAGTACCTGCAGTCTAAGCTGAATTAGAGAGGTCTGTATGTATGCAGTACCTGCAGTCTAAGCTGAATTAGAGAGGTCTGTATGTATGCAGTACCTGCAGTCTAAGCTGAATTAGAGAGGTCTGTATGTATGCAGTACCTACAGTCTAAGCTGAATTAGAGAGGTCTATGCCTGTAGAGTACCTGCAGTCTAAACTTAATTAGAGAGGTCTGTGCCTGTAGAGTACCTGCAGTCTGTCACTGAATTAGACAGGTCTGTGCCTGTGGAGTACCTGCAGTCTAAACTGAATTAGAGAGGTCTGTATGTATGCAGTACCTACAGTCTAATCTGAATTAGAGAGATTTTTATGTATGCAGTACCTACAGTCTAAGCTGAATTAGAGAGGTCTGTATGTATGCAGTACCTGCAGTCTAAGTTGAATTAGAGAGGTCTGTATGTATGCAGTACCTGCAGTCTAAGCTGAATTAGAGAGGTCTGTGCCTGTAGAGTACCTGCAGTCTGTCACTGTTTTTCCGCAGTGGATGAGCTTTGCTGTGATCAGTCAGGCACAATCTTATGCGTTTTTAATGGTTTACTACAAGTCATTTGGCAAACTGCATTTCATTTACAAGTACAGAAGGCTGTATGTTTCTTCATCCACATCCATTTGGAAAATTAGATATCATTTTGTGCAGTGCAGTTAAAAATGAGAAAAATGGTGAGAGTGTCGGAAGCAGTCCAAAGGAAGGCTGTCTCTCAACCCATATACGAACACCCCCGTGTGTCCAAGGTCTCGATTCCCCTCCATGGCACTTTCTGTACCGGAATCTCATCTCTATCTTTAACCCACTTTGCTTTACCCCCTTCTAAATGAAGTGAAAAAAAAAAATACACATAAGGAGGGCAGCCTCTGTTCTCTTTTTTGAAGATGAGATAGTGAGATGCCAAAATTCTGACGTTTGGTTGTGAGCTTTCGCTATTGGGTCGTGACGTGATATCACACGTTGTGTTTGCAAGTCATCGAACCGTTTCCTTGCAGACATGATTCTAACCAAACATAAAGTATGGTATAGACAGATGGAACACTGTTGAGTTCTCTCACATGGAGATATCAGCTCTGCTGACATGGCATAAAGGCCTCCCATCTGGAGGTGTCCATATGGACCATGTCACGTATATGCACCCCATCAATTATGGTCAAAATCTTCCCTCAAAGGTGTGGATATGGTACAGTCTTATGGTTTCTATGTACTCTCTGTTGCTTCCTATTGTCCTACTATCTCTCCAACAAATGATTATTATATGATCTTTGTCCTGCCTTTTCTATTTCTATTGTTTCAGTTCATTTAATCCATAAATCATATATCTGTATTATTTCATTTTAATGCGGTGCTACAGAGTGATTCATGTTTATTTTCGTACAGAAGTACTTGACAGTAATTGGCCTAAATTAATACCTCTAATTGACTTAAATACTGGTAATGGTGTGCTTTGTTGACTGTACTCCTCAGCTAATGTGATGCCCATTGTTGTGGAACACTTTGCTTGTGAAGTTGCGGTCGCCGAGACAGCATGACGTTTTTGTGTGTCCTGGATGAAATTTGACGTCAGTCTGTGCTTTACCGTACTCCTGGAATAGCCGTCTGCGTGAACATGAGTACGAACGGCAGGGGTGAGGGGAACGAGTCCTAAAATGGCTTTTGTGTCTCTATGCAGTGCCACATCCACCTTCTGGATTGCTAACCCCAATAACAACGTCATCAACTGTGCGGCTGCTGGCTCAGAGGTAAGAGTCTCCTCCTTCACCTGGCAGTGTTCGGGAGACAGTGGGGGCCCGCCGAGGCTCATTAGCGACTCGTTTGACCTGCATAATGGCCTAGAGATGAGAAACCAGATCGAAAGGCTCCGGCGCCTGTCTGTGCCCTCAAATTTTTCTCCCAGAGAAAATTAATAAAAGGGCTTGGCTGGCCATGCAGCTGTCAGAGACCGTCTCAATCCCGCCAGTCCACCATGTGTAAAAGCATCCATAAGCGGGTGAATGGACATAATGAGCCCGGGGTGATCTTATCGCTGTGTGTGTGTCTGCGTGTGCATGCGCGTGTGTGTGTGTTTGTGTGTGTGTGTGTGTGTGTGTGTGTGTGAGGCCAGCATTTGTCCTTAAATTTGACTCTGTGTCTGTGTGTTTGGGCAAATTTTGTTTGTTTTTTTAACATTATTAGTGTCATTAGAGCAGGTGTTTGCTCACTCCCTTGTCTGAATCCCTCCGTGTGGCCTCTGCAGGAGACGGGCTTCTGGTTCATTTTCCACCACATCCCCACCGGGCCCTCTGAGGGTCTTTACCCCGCGGGGCGCACGGAGCACACCCCCATGGGCAAATTCATCAATAACCGCGCCCACTCCAACTTCAGGGTGAGACAGAGGCACTGCATCTCAGCTTCCCAGGGCTACATAACAAGACCAACAGCACAGGCTTTATGATATACACTAGGGACCAACAGCCCGAGGACATGACAAAGTCCTGGTTGTTTTCATTATTCATCAAGGAATAATGCAATTATGATACTCCAGTTACGGTTCTAATTCAAGAACACACTGTTGAGGACAGTTACGAACCAAAATCCAAATCATGCAGCAGTTAATACCATGTGATAATTGAAACGCAGTTTCTCTCGAGTCATCTCTGTCCATAAAACATGAGGCATTTTCTACAGCAGTGCACAACAGCTTGATTCGTGAAAGGCGATAATAAAAGACAGATAAATAATGTGTCCTTGGGTTTGTATACAGGCCATTATGTCGTTGCCTGGGGCGACCAGAGTAGGCAGAGCGGCACAAAACATACATAAGCCAGAAAATGTCTTTGTTGCACCTCTTATTTTGAAATACATTTTCCGAAGAAGGTAATAACATCAAAACATGAGCCTGGCTGTCAAATATCTTAAGTGCGTTGTTACTGCTTTGTCATGCTAATTTCTTGCTTCCTACACCAGGAGATTTCCATATGACCTTTTTTGCTGATGAAATGTTTTAGGCTGGAATGATCCTTGACAACGGAGTGAAAACCACAGAAGCCAATGCCAAGGATAAGAGACCTTTCCTATCCCTTGTGGGTGCCAGGTTAGTATCGAAATCCCCTCTCCTCTTACCTTCATCAGAGCAGCCTTTCCCTGGTACCAGAGTTGAGTGTTACTCAACTCTGGTACCAGAACATGTTTGTGCTTATTAGAATGCATCATTAATTCAAGTCTGGAAAGGTTTATTAAGCAAAGCATGCAGTTTTTAAAAAGGGATATTGCAGTGGAATAAACAATATTTTTTGCAATTTTAATGTGCAAGACATTCCCTAAATCAATGGAAAAAGTTGGAAAGAACACCTTGTTTGATGTATATGGTCATGGAGTATTTAGAGCAATTTCCTTCCTTCATGGAGTTACTGATTTGTTATTTGCAGTTTCCCAATTCCAGTGATCTTCCATGCTTTATTAACAACTCTTGACAATTGTTTTTTTATTTTTTCCTAGGGGCTTGTTAAATCAAGATAGGTCATTAAAATGAGCACAATTCAGTTTAATTGAGCGGTTAATTCTGTTTGAGATCTTTTGTTTGAGTCTTTTGAGTTATATGCTTTGACTCCTTGCAGAAAGAAATGCGCTGCTATCAATGTGTTAGCAGTAATGAAAGGAACTCCTTTAATGTTTTGAATATATTGCACTTACGGTAGAACAGTTGCTTTTTTGTTACTCCCTCAATACTTAAACTGAAAAATTGGGATTAATTTTACTATTCATTTATATGCTTGCTTTATTTATTATTACATATTATCAAAAATGAGTTGATAAAATAAGATGTTCAGATGTGTCACACACAAAGCAGTGTCCAATCAACAGTGAAACCCATATTAATAAGCACTTAGCTGGAGCCTAGGGATGGCCACTATGCTGAGGGCTGCATCAGCCCTGGAAAAGGGGAATGTCACTCTGCGTGTGATGCCAGCATTGCAGAGACTAACATGGCACCATTGGCCATGCACACAACTCCTGGTGTCCTTGTCTTTCCCAAAAGGTATGGCCCACACCAGGATTCCGACCCCTTCAAGCCCAGGGTCCCAGCCCTAATCCACCATTTTGTGGCCTACAAGAACCAGGACCACGGGGCGTGGCTGCGGGGGGGTGATGTGTGGCTCGACGACTGCCAGTGAGTGTGAGCTGTCACAAGGCAATGGGACTCTGCTGTCATCACACCTCTGTCACATGACTATCTCCAATTATCACATGCAACACTTCTTCAGCTTGAAGCTTTTCGCTGTTTTAAAAGGACTGAATCCATTTAAGACAATAAACAATATTGCAGGCTTACTTACTGACTGTCCATTCACGTCTCAGAATGCTCTGTGGTACATTCTGTTTACACTGCGTCGTACTGGTGTAATGAAAACTGTTACAAACTACGGTGCATTTCCATGCATTAACTGTGACCTTTATCGCCTCTCAGATTTGCTGATAACGGAATTGGCCTGACTCTTGCAAGGTAAGCGAACGATACGAGTTCTCATATTACAATAGGAACGGAAGCATTTTTTATTTATAGGACCATCTATAAACTCACATGTTGCGGTTGTGATTGGAAAACGCCTTATATGGAGGTTGCTTGAGATGCACTGGGAAATGAGAGCTTTGAAAAAGTGTGAAAGCAATTTAACTGGGTGGAAGTGGGGAGCACTGGGGATAGCTGTCTGCATGCGGTCCCTCTATCTGACATTTCCTGTGCGCAGTGGGGGGACCTTCCCCGATGATGATGGCTCCCGGCAGGAGGTGAAGAACTCCCTGTTTGTGGGGGAGAGCGAGAACAGGGGGATGCCCATCCCCGACAACCGTATCTGGGGGCCTGGTGGGCCGGACCTCAATGGAAGGACACTTCCCAGAGCAGTGTGAGTGACCAGGTTCAGGGCATCTCTGCCTGGAGGTATTAGAGTAACAAAATAAATCACATCGTCCAACCAATGTCAAAGGGGCGGTTCACCTAAAAATGAAATGAAAGCATGTTTCCACTTAGTAGTATGTGTCAATCCAGATAGTTTTGCTGAAATGAGACTAGTTTTCTAGATATTTGCTGCAGCTCACCCTGATAAAGTGGATGTTGCGGTGAATGTTTGCTGTAGTTGCAATATAGCAACTTGTTAGCATGTTAGCAATTTGCTTTGTTAGAACAGCTTTGAAATTCATGGTTGAAACCAAAAAAAACTCGTCACACTTCAGCGAAACTATTTGTATGGACAGCTACTACCCCAGGAAAGTGGAAACATACTGTACCTTTATTTCATCTTTTGGTGAACTGGCCCTTTAACATCTGCCTGCCAAATAATATATCTGGATACTGTATTATTCACAACAGTGATCCTCAGTCCTTTTCCATTGTGCCCTGCAGGAATTTTCCAATCCGAGGCATGCAGATCTACGACGGACCCATAAATGTCCAGAACTGTACTTTCCGTAAATACATCGCGCTCGACGGACGCCACACAAGCGCCTTCGGTTTCCGGCTCAACAACTCCTGGCAGAGCTGTCCCAACAACAATGTCACCGACATCACCTTCGACAACGTTCCTGTAAGCTGATCCAGTGTCCAGTTCGATCCCCTCCTCATGATCTCCTGCTGATTTAGCCAAACTTTAAATAGAATTACAATGTGTATTTCAAGGTGGTTTCATAAAATTCTGCTTCCCATTTTCAAGTATTTTTTAAGCAGAGAAATTACTTATATGAATTATAGGGTTATTTTTTGTTGAAAATGTGTTTTTGATATTTGATTTATTTATTATGATTCGAATGGGTAATGCTTGAAATGCATGAGACTTGGATATGTATGAGACAAGCAATACTGTGATGTGGGATTTTAAAATTGTGAAAAATTCTGAAACTTAATATTGCTTCTGCATATAAAACTGCTATAAACGTGAGCTATGAAAATACTTCACGCTATATATTTTAAATGTTCTTTACACTGTTGTAATTTACTCTATAGTAGGCAGCTTTCTTAGGTTAAAGCAGTATTTTATTAGTGGAGGCAGATGTTAGATGATAAATTCTCTTGAATCAGCTGTCATGCCGCTTGCTGTGAGGAAAGAGTCTAGTGCTAGTGTATAAACTGTCCCCTGTAATCAGGCGGCCGTGCGCTCCCACACTGTGCTGCTGGGAGGAGGCTGACAGGGGCGACACCCTCGTTAAGGCGGTCCCCTCCCCTTCCCTCGAAACCAATTAGATCACTTCCCGGGTGTTCTTCGGGGAGCCGGGCCCTTGGTTCAACAAGATGCAGATGGACGGGGACAAGACCACGGTTTTCCACGACATGGACGGCTCGGTCAGCGAGTACCCTGGGGCCTACCTGGTGAAGGAGGACAACTGGCTGCTGCGGCACCCGGACTGCATCGACGTGCCCGACTGGCGGGCGGCCATCTGCAGCGGACACTACGCCCAGGTCCGAGGCGCCGCCGTCACTATGGTTTCCATTCCTGTCCACAGTGCTCTGTATCTGAACTTGTTTTCCCCCTTTCCCCCATTTATATCTATATTTATGTATATCCATCTGTCTGTCTGCTATCTAGAGTATGTGTGAATCACTGAGTTTGAACTTTAAATATTCCTGCAGGCAAACATCTGACTGCTGAGTCAGAGCTCTATTTCTGTGCTGTTATGTCATAGATATACGTTCAGATACGTAACCCGGCCGACCTGGATATGAAGATTGTGAAGGACGAGTACCCGGAGCACCCGCTGACTCTGGAAGGGGCTCTAGGGAAGAGGAATCACTACCAGCAGTTCCAGCCAGTGGTGACCCTTTCCAAGGGCTACACCATTCACTGGGACCGGGCCGCCCCAGCTGAGGTCACCGTGTGGCTCATCAACTTCAACAGGTCAGTCTGCACTGTGGAAAAAAAACTGTCTAAACTCCTCTTTTCAAACGTGTGCCCACCACAAGTTTCTATGATTCTATGTAGTACGTGGTTGATGCATCACCCACAAATGGCCTCTGTCATTGTTTTCAGTGTTATTTCTGTCATTCTGGGTACCCAAAGGTTTTTCTCCTGTAAGAATCAAGAGAGTTAAAACATGCAGTGCCCAAATGTGGCTTGATATTTTCTGGTCCCAACAACCAGTAAAACTCCTGAGACATGCTGTACATACTCCTGATGCTGGACGGTTGGAGAGGAACAGGCTTTTAGACTTGGTTTACAATGCCTTTCTACTGCATATTATTGACAACTTGTAATTCAAAGAATCAAAAATCTCAAAAAATGAAAGGCATGTGTGATTTTATGTTTTTTGTAATGGGATTCTTTACTTGTGTTCTGGCGCCACCTACTGTTCACTGCAGTAACCAGTATGTCAGTCATTTAAGCTGTCCTTTCACCTCAGTTACTTTCTTTCATTAACCATCATTGCTGTCTGTTACTGTGCAGGAATGACTGGATAAACGTGGGGTTCTGCTATCCTAAAGGGACGACTTTTAACATCATCTCGGACATTCACAACCGTCTCACCAAGCAGACCAGAAAGACAGGGGTGTTCCTCAGGACCCACCAGAGGGAGAAGATGGAGCACAGCCACCTTTCAAGGGGCTATTACTACTGGGAGGAAGAGACCAGGTACGGGCCCTGCATTCTCGTTAGTGGAAGAAGGCAATGTACCACAACAGCAGCTCAGAACCGTACAGTGCACAGCGATGAAATATGAAGCAGCCAGGGCTCATTTGGCTTGCTGATCACTCACACTGAAGCGCAGAAGAATGAGAATTATGACTGCAAACTCCACGGGCTGTCTTAGGCTTATTAGTTCTGGACTGGTTCTCCTGCTGATGCATTAGTTCCGCTACTATCAGCTAAAAGGGAACTGAACAAAAATAGCTTTATTCTCTTTGGACACAGAATAATAGCATGTAGAGAATATTCACAACTTCATGTATCTTTCTTCAAAATGCATCATTCTTCTCCTCCCAGGCATTGTTCCATGAACTGTTTTTAATGGGAACTGGATGAAATCTCTTGCATACTAATTGTCTTTGTATACATGCGATGCATATTTGATGGTTTCAGTTGTGTTTAAGTCTATATTTTGTATAGATTTTGTGACATATTTGTATTGCTATTGAGGGATGCTTGCTAAATGATTCATTTCATTTCATTTATTACAGTTTTGGGTGAGAATCTTTTAAATGACTTTCCTGGGTAGGCTGTGCTAGGTTTGACTTGGACTTCTCCTCCGTTCCTCTAGACTCCTGTTCCTGAAAGTGAGAGCATACAATGAGAAGGAGGGCTTTGCCTTCTGTTCAGCGAAGGGATGCGAAAGAATTAAAATTAAAGCCACAATTCCAAAGGGGAGTGGCCCCAGCGACTGCATGGCAGAGGCCTACCCCAGATACACCGAGATGCCTGTTGTGGACGTACCCATGCCCAAGAAGTTGCCCACCACCAAGCTGGTAAAATGCCATGGCGTTAACTACAGTCTATCCTTATTTTTAATCTCAGGAAAATTAATCATTCTGTCACCAGCAGAGGATATACAGATTAAATTACTAAATTATTCTCTTGTGTTGAACACATCAGAGAGTAAAGAAATGCTAAAAATAAAAAAAAACATTCTGTTTAAAGGCTGTTTATAAGAAAATCAATAAAAACAGTCAGTGCCATGAAAATGAGTGAACCACTCAAGAAGCATTTATATTACGAATTCCATGAGCTAAACATCTGTTGTGACTGAACAGAAAAGTCGCTTGATATGTTTGGCTGTGGAATTACCCCATGTTAATCATCACTTGTAAATTCATCATTAGATGTGTTCTACTGGTTTACCTCTTCTCTGTCTCACAGCAATGGAATGCTCTGCCTAATACTGTAAGGGTGGCACTAAGATTTATTTGCCATGCTGAGCTGTATTAAATTATAAGGCCCATAAATGTCCTTGTGCCCAACAGAGCACAACAGAGCACTTCCTGGAGATCAAACTGGAGTCATACAATACTCGTTTCTTCCACATCAAGGATGACTTTGCATATGCAGAGGTATGGTACATGTTGCCCCTGGTTAATAATTTCCATGAAACAGTATTATTAGCACTATAAATATTTACTCTTCTGTCACCGCACTAGCCTCTGTTGACCTTGGCTGCACCAGCTGCACCCACAGCTATTGATCTGGTGCAAGGGCGACTGTCACTGTCACTGACAGTAAAAAAAAAAAAAAAAATTTTTAAAACAGCCACGTTCATCAGTTGTGTGTGTTTACAGGTCAATGGAAAGAAGATCTACCAGGCCGATGATGGAGTGCAGCTGACCGTCATCGACGGCCACTGTGGCAAGGTGCTGGACAGCAAGAGCTTCCGGAACTCCATTCTGCTGGGTATTCCGGCACAGATGGAGAGCTACATCGCCAGCCTACAGGACGAGTGAGCCCTACTCCCTGAGTTTCTTTATGATAACATACCCTGTGGTCATCTATCACAGAGACATTTTTAACAATGTAATAACAAATTATTGTTATTTTAGTTCTTCTTTTTCTTCTTCTTCTTCTTCTTCTTCTTCTTCTTCTTCTTCTTCTTCTTCTTTTTTCTTCTTCTTCTTCTTCTTCTTCTTCTTCTTCTTCTTCTTCTTCTTCTTCTTCTTCTTCTTCTTCTTCGTAGTCGTATCGTAGTCGTAGTCGTAGTCAGTCTGTCGTAGTCGTAGTCGTAGTCGTAGTCGTAGTCGTAGTCGTAGTCGTAGTCGTAGTCGTAGTCGTAGTCGTAGTCGTAGTCGTAGTCGTAGTAGAAGTAGTAGTAGTAGTAGTAGTAGTAGAAGTAGAAGTAGTTGTAGAAGAAGAAGAAGAATTTTTTTAAGATATTGATGTTGCAGCTGGTACATCTCTTTTTTCTAATGTTGCCCCTCTGAATCCAGATCCATAGTGCTAATCACATCCAAAGGACGCCTTGTCACCAGAGGACCTTGGACAAAGATGCTTGAACTACTTGGAGCAGACAAGATAGTGAAATTGAAAGGTGATTTTCTTTCGTGTTGGCACTTCAATTTCAGCACCCTGGGGAGAAATGCCAGTGGAGGCAACAAGATTGTACACACCTTTTGACATCTCCTTATGTTGACTCCTAGAAATCAACACTCATGGTCGCCAAAATAATAGTTTGCGGTGCGTTTGTTTGCAATTGGCATAGCAATTTGTGTAGAAAACAGACACAAAGCTGCAGTTCAAATACATAGCTGAGTGATGTGATGCCACACCTACAGCTCTCACATTTCCTTCCCCTATTGTTTGCGCTGGGCTGTACTTAGAAAACACACTTTATTTAGTATTTTGTAAATATTTTAGTAATCATTTCTCTTCGTATTCATTTTTGGTCTAATGGGTAGAAAATATTTGCAAATTGCGCTCAAGTTGAGTGAAGTCGTGTGAATGGAATTCATAGAATACAGCAGGGGGTGCTGGTGGGTGCATTGGGTGAGTTCCGCAGTCAGTTTCATAATGATTCAAAACATTGTATCCTTTCCCTTGAGGAAAGAAATTTCAAAGCTTTCTGTAATTATATTCTGAATGTTGACCTTTGTTTACTGAGGTCTGCTAATTCAGTCTGCATAATGAGTTTTACATAGACTTTTTCTCTCATGCAAAATAATAAAGCCCAGATTTAGCATAATTTTATTTTTCTCATTTCCCTCAAAAGCATATGATGCCATTAGTACCCACCATGAGTACCACGCGCAGCCTTGTCTGTGCTAAAAGCAAATCCCACACATATGCAGTGAAGGCTCTCCATTTATTCCAAGGTAGCAGGGTTCTTTATTTCACCACTTCCAAATTCTTCTGTCACATCCATTGTCACATCCACAGGTTTTTGCCTTATCTAATCCCACCAATACCTGATTTAAATATAATTTCCACTAGTTATATCAAGTCCAGTGTTTAATAACAACTTTTACAAATTTCAGAATGATAGCTAATATTCTAGACATACCCCTTCACTATCATCCAAGACAGAAACATTCTAATACTATTAGTATAATACTACACACTCAGCCTTAAATCTTTTTTAAATTTTGTTCAAGCAATCATATAAACCACAAAGGACAATCTGTTGTCAGCATTCCATTCTTGAATTATTGTACATTCAGGAGCACACTTTACTGTAACTCCCTACAGAGTGCGAAACAATGCACGCCTTTTGGATTGAATTGCAAAATGGTGCAAATGGACCCTGTAAGCGCACGTAGCCAATGATTTGTCTTTGCTGCCTTTTCAGATAAACTGACGTTTGTCGGCTTCAAAGGGAGCTTCCGTCCTGATTGGGTTAAGTTAGTGACGGATGAGGACAAGTCCAAAATTCACCAAGTCCTGCCCATCCCCGTGGTGAAGAAGATGAAACTATGAGGACGGGACATGAGGAGAGGAGAGGGGACGTTCCCACTGTCACCACTGCCCAAAAGGATCATGTGAGACTCGTGGATGACTCACAGAAACGGACTACAGAATCTGTGAAAATCAAAAGCATGTGTTAGCGCCACCTAGCTACCTTCCCAGTTGGTCTCGATGTATGTGAAAAATGTGGATGTGTGATTCGATTGTATTGTTCGTTGGCTATACTTGACTCTACCGAAAAGAAAAAAGACAACATTCCTCATTTTTGTCCTGTTCAGTGGTGTTGACATCTCTCATTCCAGAAGAAATTTATCCTATGCTGTGAGAGTTTCTTATGTAATATTGTGATGCTTTTTCATATATTTGTTTCATATCAGAATTTGTGGTCCATTTGTTAGTGTTGTAGATGTACCAGCAAGAAATTTAAAACTATAATCTGTCTTAACTGTAAAGGCCATTTACATCAAAAATGTCTCTCAAATCAATTTGAACAGACTGTCTGATATCTAAATACAAGTTACTGGAGATGACTGACTTGGTTCGGATTTCCATTAATAATGCATTGGCTAATATTTTCGATGTGGCAAGAAACAGGATACTGGTTTCCCTTTGCCGAAATAGCTGGTCTTTTTTCGGAGATTGTAGCTGTTAGTGTTTTGTATGTTAAGTGTGTTTCTAAAATACATCAAGATTGATAACAGAGATATATTTTATACTTATTTATTGTACAGGCACAATTGAACAAATTTAGAAGGGACATCTTTTGAGTTGTAATGTATTTGCTGTAATTCTGTCCTATCTGTAAAAACTGATGCAAGCATTTAAAAATGTACAACCACAAACTGTGTAATTCCTACAGTAGTATGCATTATCAAAAGTTGTTTTAGCAGTACATGGAATGGAATGGGTGTAAAATAAACATGACTTGGTCATGAATATACTCATGGCCCCTTGCTTTGGATTAGATCAAAAGACTTTTGTACAAAAAACAATAAATGAAAAATTAAACCTACCTTTCTTTCTTTTTTTTAGTAATACTATGTACTTTCAGTGATTTTAATAAAGTGTTTATGGAGAGAAAGTGTTCCCTTCATACAATGTTTGGAGAAACATAACTGATACCTTGCCAATGTGTTGTTTTCAACAAACTAATGCAGTTAATGTTGAATTAATGTCAGAAAAAAAAACTGTGGATTAAATCCAAGATTTTGCTTAATGAAAATAAATGGTTTAAAATCCTGGCAGCCTTTTTGAATGCAGTAATTGGCAAATTAAACATGAGGTGTGCTCCACATTGTTTTTGAGTCTTGGCGTTATATTTTCCTTTTAGCTTCTGATAAATGGTTGAAGAGGAGACAAAAAAAAAGAAAAAACATGCAGACCCTGCTCCCTGGATGTGAGACGTGTTAAGATTTCCTCCCGAATCCTAGACAGCGGTTCCCGTTCTTAAGCAGAGCAGTGGGTGTGGCTCCTCGGCCCATTATAAATCACTGAGGAATGCAGAGCTCTCCAGCTCATGCTGAGAAAGTTAAAAAGAAAGAGGAAGGGCCTGTAAAAAATCCCGACAATTTACACTGGGCTAGCCCATATCACAAGTGCTTTTAGCAGGGTCTCTGATACACTGTACATCTCACATCTTTGTGTCATTGTTAAATGATCTTTAAAAATAAAGGCTGTCAACAAAATTACCAGTAACAGTTACAATTGTGTCAAGTTATTTTTTACTCAGAAAAGAACAAACACTGGTCATTATCTCTTTTCTTCAACATATTAGGTTATTAACCATACAGTAGTACACATTCTCATCAAATTATCAAATTATCCATAAAAATATAATTAAATTCACAGACTGGGAGACTGTATGGAGTTGAATTGAGTTATTTCTCTACAAGTACATTACATTTGAATGTATCAAATACTGACTTGGCTACACTGTACAAGGTTAAAATTTAAAGTGAATCTGAAGAGAATTTGAATGGCTTTCCATTATAATTCATAAGGAGTTGTACAGTGAGAACATTAGAGGTGAATTTGTGGTGTCTGTTTGTTGTCTCAGGAGGCGTATTCCTTCTTTACCAGAGGGTAGAGAAAATGTAGGAGCTTGCTGAGGTCATGTTCCTCTGGGGCACTTTCTGACATACCGGGTGAATCGGGTCACTGGCCAACTGTCTGGCAGTCCTGTTCCCTGGAGTGCACTCAAGGATTGGGCGGTGGAGTGTCGCAACACAGAACAATGAGAATAGATTTGTTTTCTGAAAACAAGTCCTTGGAAGATCAGCATGTATTGTCTGACTGACGCATGACACACACGGCACTCATATTGTATCACACTGTGTATTTTGATGGGCTCGGCATGTGTGCATACTGTATGCTTAATTGTGATTATTGGGAGGAGAAAAAAAAATAACGTTTCCTTTTTCTTGCAGATGGAACCACGCCATGCAGGAACATTCTATTTGGGCACAAGATTTGTCCATACTGGCTTTGAACCCAAACTCAAAGCAGTTCTAAGAGGTCACTGAGTATCGCTAACGCATTCCCTAACACCACACCTGAATCCCAACAACAATATTGCATTATTTAAAATAAGCTAAGCTTCGTATTAAGCCAAGCATTAATGTAAATGTACACATTCCATCATGTTATATACGTATTAGGTTTCATTTATTCATTCTGGTACAAGCCAAATTTGTTCAGAATGTTCACACACCTCCATCTCCCAACTGAGAAGCTGTGGCAAACTGCCATGCTGAGAAAGTATAGAAGGTGAGAGGGAAAGGGAGGGGGAAAAAAAGAAAAACAACCCAAAATGGTGTGGCCACGTCTGAAAGGGCATGGGAAGACAGCTTTACAGACTGCCTCAGCTGTCAAACTGACAGCCGTTCACAAGTGTCGGGAAGCTGCTTTGAACTCAACATGTCACACATGCACAGGCACTCTAAAATATGAACCATCAAAATGCTAATCGCGTAACACGGTTTCTTCGTTTTACTGAACGGCAATTTTGCTCAAACGCCATCAAAGCAAAAACAGGCAAACAATCCCAACTGAAAGGCACTTCTGAGAAGATTGTTCTGAGAAAATAGAAACACAGAAAAGTATTTTGTTGGGAAAACAAGAAGCAAATTCATGCAGTTTTTTTTGTTCTAAGAATTTTTCAGCAGGAGGAGTCATGTGCCATTCCTTGATCAGAGGGTGGGGGAAAGCAGAAACCACTGAGGCCTAACAATTTTTCTTCGATTTCAGAAACTGCACAGCCTGATAATTAGGCCTATCCAATGATTTCTATAGTATAAAATACCAGTCCCTTACTCATTAATGTACTGTGGAGTGTCAGTGTTAATACATTTATAAGGCTGTCACCTGTAACAATATTTTGGTTGCAAAAACTTGGGAGGAAAGCTAATTTGAGTAACAATCATGATTCTGATGGCAACAGAAACACTTGGCTATCAAAATTCACATATGGCTTATAAGGGCAAACGAACATTAATGTTAAGAGTTTTCACTACTACTGATAAACAAGTACAAACTCTTCTCTGTTCCTATAGATGGTAGGACATCTGTGTGAAATCATCCATCCAAAATCACATCACCTCAGCTCTGAGCCAGGTCTAGTAACCCACGCTGTGTGCTGATTAATGGAAGTGAAGAACATCATCTGTATAGAGGAAGTTCAGTGACTAATCCACACAAGAAATTCAGTGATAAGTGCATAAGTGATGTATTTATTCATTTACTGCATCATTTTGCAGCAACAAACCAATACTTCTTGTCAATACGGAATGCATCATTTAAACATTCAGTCTAGGTTGGAAGAAGCATGTGAGCCTCTAAGCTAATGACTTAGAGGCTCCCCTAAAAACTAATGGTGTTCCAATCAATGAGATGAGATTTGAGGTGTGGTTTGGAGGTGACCTGCCCTATAAAACAGGACAGGGTCTTCTCTTCTCAAGAAACATCTGTTCATGTGAAACATGCCCTATTAAAAACAATTTTCAGTGGACCAGTACAGATTCATAGAGCTGGAAAAGGCTACAAAAGTAGTTGGGTGTTCATCAACCCACAATATGACAAGTTGCCTACAAATGGAGGAAATTCTGTACTATTGGTACTCTCCCTAGCAGTGGGCATCCTGCAAAGATCAAGGCAAGAACACAGCGTGCAATGATGAAAGAGGTCAAAAAGAACTCCAGGGTAACAGCAAAATACCTGCAGAAATCTTGAACTAGCTCTGAAGTCTTGAAGTCTCTGTTCATGCGTTCACTATAAGGAAAATGCTACACAAAGATGATATTCATGGGAGGATACCATGGAGGAAACCACTGCTCTCCAAAGAAACATTGCTGCATGTCTCAAGATTGCAAAACCACCTGGATGTTACACAATGCTTCTGGGAAAATGTTCTATGGATGGATGAGACAAAGGTTTTTGGCAGAAACGCACAATGCTGTTTAGAGGGAAAAAGCACTGCTCACCAACACCAAAACCTCATCCCAACTGCGAAGCATGGTGAACATCATGGTTTGGGGCAGCCTGCAGTCATTGAGGGGAAGAAGGAATTCAAAAACATTCATCCATCCATCCATTATCTATACCCGCTTATCCTGAGCAGAGTCGCAGGGGGTGCTGGAGCCTATCCCAGCGTGCATTGGGAGAGAGCCAGGAATACAACCTGGACAGGCCGCCGATCCATCGCAGGGCACACACCCCATTCACACAGACACTCATACTTATGGGCAATTTGGAGTCTCCAATCGGCCTACCTGCATGTCTTTAGACTGTGGGAGGAAACCGGAGTACCCGAGGAAACCCACGCGGACATGGGGAGAACATGCAAACTCTACACAGAAAGGCCCCAAGTCAAGATTCGAACCCACAACCTTCTTGCTGTTAGGCGACAGTGCTACCCACTCAGAAATTTTACAGAAGAATGTCAGGGTAGCGGTTCATCATCTGAAGCTTAAAAGAAGTTGGGTGATGTCTCAAGACAATGACCTGAAACACGAGTAAATCAACAACAGAATGGTTTAAACAGAAAGAAATGTTGTTTTGGAATGGCTAAATCAGAGTCAATAAGCCAATTGAAGCAGTTCTGTAAGAAGGAATGGTCTAATATTCCACCTAACCATTGTGCAAGTTTGATCAGCAGCTATAGGAACCATTTGGTGTTGGTTATTGCTGCTCACATACCTTTTCCTGCCTTAACTGTGAATGTTTTGAAAATGTGTTGAATAAAGACAAAGTGCAATTGATTGTGTGTAATTAGTTTAAAGCAGAATGTGTTTGTCTATTATTGTGACTCAATCAGACCACATTTAATTGTAATTAATGCAGAAATCCAATTAATGCAGAAATCCACGCAATTCCATAGGGTTCACAAACTTTTTCTTGCAACCGTAGATGTTCACATCTGAATTACTTCTAAAATGCATGCAGTAGGTCTACACAGACTAGTGTGTTCAGTTTTGAATAACAAAATACATTGAATCGAAATCAGACTGTTGTATCAAAGTATGCGCAATATGGACAAGGATCATCCTGAAATACTAACCAAATGAATACTACTTCCATGAGAGTGAATGTGGCATTTTTGTGCATTAATCAAATTATTTCTGCAAAATAAGGTGCTACATGGTTAGAACAAGATAGTCACCTTCCTTGCTGCTTAGTCTAAATTATGTGCCACACAAAATTATTCCCAGGCAAATGATAGTCCAAAGTTTACATTTATCAGGTTGTTGAGAAGTTAGCAAATGTGTTACAGCAGACTGCATAGTAGTCCACTACAGATGGTAACACCACAAGGCAGTGGCTATTAACCCCTGGAGGTTAAAAGGTACAAAAAAAAAAAAAAAAACTCATGATAAAGTGTATCTTTTTGTTTTTTAGAAAAAGGTTTATTCCATAATTGGACGTCAGCTGTACCGTTCGCAATACTAAGGATGGGTGTATCAATACACATTCATTATACCACCTAAATCTGGCATGTTGAAGCTCTGAATGATTATCTCATTTTACAAATCCATGACACTTTATAAATTATGAACAATGATGTCACATTAATTTCAATATTTTCTATGTGGCTGTGATGTAATAAATGCAAAAAAATTATAGTCAATTGTAAAAGGCAAATATTTTCAAAGTAAGAATGATCATCAATATAATGCTAATTTCAAAAGAGACTTTCATTCAATTTTATGCCGTTCGTGCCTTAATCTACAAATAAAATGTATGCAAACTCATTGACACAGTCCAGCCAGTGGCACAAATGGTTAATCATTAAGAAAATTGTTTGAAACAATAAAAGAGATAAATCTTAAAGTAAACTTTAACACTGTAACCCCGTGTGTTGTGATTAAAGAAATAGAAACTTTAACCATTACAGTACAACCATCCTCTCAAATATTCTCATTTGTCCTGATTGAACTGAGTATTATTTAATAGAGGAATATCTGAAATAATTATTTATTTCAGTAACTCTGAACTCTTCTCAGGGGATTCATTGTGACCAAACTGGTGAATTCAGTCGCTCACAGTTCCTGTCGGTTTTTACTGCTTGCTTTGTTCGATTTCGTGTCCCCGTTTTTACTCTTCTTCTTCTTCTTCTGGGTGGTTTCATTCTGGTCCTGGCTGTCCTTCTTTGCTGCCTTCCCAGGGAACACCTGACCCTCCACAGTAACATCAGAGCAGCGGTCCTGTCCTACCAGGAAGTCCTTGATCTCCCAGGCATAGCTCCCATCACGGAGCATGAAGATGGCACGGTTTGAGCCGACCACAAACCTAAAAAGGAGGCACAAACTGCATCATCAACCCACGTCTCCAGCTGGACCGAAATCGAGATTCACCGCATTTGTCGATTTTGTACCACTAATGTAGCCCATGCATTTATTTTTGCGACTAAGACACTGAACGAGCCGAGGCCAGCAGGTACAATGCATTGCGAATTAGAAACACAAAAGCAGTTAACAGCCCCTGTGGTAAGTGGTTTTCTTCTAGCGTGAGTAGTGTTATGTCACCGCATGGTGAGTAAGGCATAAACTAGGCGCTGTACCTCTGAACATCATAGTTGGCATTGAACAGGCTCCCTTGCCACAAACTGGTGATCTCCTCTGTCTCTTTCTCTGTGGGGTCTCCTGACACTGTGGCAAACACCATGAGGGTCTTCCCTTTCTTTGTCATTTTAAGGAGCTCTTCTGGCTTTGAAGGGTCTACTTTTGAGAAATCCACCGGTGGGGGTGTCCTTCTGTGTTCTGGCAGATCTCCTTCCTCAATCTCATCATCCTTCTGCGGAAACAGAGGCAGAGAGCAATTTCAGAATTAACTTGAACATTCAAAGAAGAAACTTGAGTCAAAAACTTCCACCCTGGCTATGTTATATGTGGCCTTTAAAGCAATTTAAAGTGAGGCAAAATTTTAGCAAATATTTAACTTCATGTTTATTGGGACAGCAAGCGCAGATGGGTTAATCAAGACACTAAGTAACGTTTTGTGGCCTGTGTAGCTAGCTAGCGATAAATCATGCTTTCACATTAATTTATTCGTACGGATGTTACGACGATACTCAACATTCTGAAGTTAAACTTGGAGAAGACAAAATAAGAGGCGTCGAATGCTTCATGTAACTACAGTTAGCTACGGCTCTAGCAAACTTTAGGCGAAAAGTCAACTTGTGTCAGCTACAAAATTAGCAACGACCTAAAAAATAAATACAGAAATCAGTTTGATAGTTTGCAAGCTGACTACGGAAATCGCCCAGAAAGCGAGATAAGACGTGAGCAAATAATAACGTTTGCTAAAATTACTGCAGCGGCTAGTTAGTGTGTTTGGAGGCTATGAATAGCAATACACTATCCAGTCAAGCTAACCACGCTAGCAAGATACCTTACAAGCTAATAAAAACTACAAAAAGCCCAGGTTACCTCCCATTCTTCCAAAAGCCTTGCCATATCTGCATCGTTGTAATCCCGAATGTCTTTTTTCTTTTTAGGTTTTTTGTCTTTAGCATCATTCGCTGCAAGAGTACATATTAGGCTTATACAGAGCAACATACACACACACCATTTGTAGGGTAACGCCATTTTTGCCAACTGGAGTAATCTGACTGGTTGAAAGGATTTTCCTCCGTCAGAGCGCGTGAAAGGGGTGCGGCTTTGGTAGTGCTGACCGGCTGCTCGCTAAATGCTTTGAAGATTGAACAAGAGGCCTTGTCGAATTCTGTAGATTACTTGAAGCTACAATTTGACAATTGTATATATTGGGTGCCATTTTTTCCATGGCTGATCTCACTGTTAATGCAATATACTTTCAAACCATGGTAAATTATTAATTATCACAATTTAGGTTACAGATAGTTCAGATAGCACTATGTGTGATTCTTCAGTTGGTTTCTCAGCATGCATTCTAAAAAAATAAATAATGTACTTTTAACACCAGTATTTTAAAAAAATGCAGTTCTTGATTTCTCATTTTACAATTGCTCAAGGTTACAAGAGAAGTGTCTTGTCTGGGAATTGAAGCTATAGGTTACAGAAAATTACAGATTTATAGAAATTCATTTACAGAAATTCATATAGTCAATGACTTCCAGACATAAATTTGCTCATTATTATCACGGTTGTGCTGTGCTGTGCTGTGTGTGTGTGTGTGTGTGTGTGTGTTTGTGTTGGGGGAGGGAGGGAGAGAGAGAGAGAGAGAGAGAGAGCGAGCATCAAATCAAAGTAATTTTTTTGCCATTTTTCTAGCAGTTATATAGAAATCTCTCACAGTTTTTCATCTGATACATTTTTCATTTGAATATTTCTCCACATCAGTGCACATATACACAAACCTTGGTGAAGTGAGCAGCTCTCTGAACAGAAACAGAGCAGTTTCCTCTCAGGACACTCCACCCAATGGCACTGTGCCCTGCACAGCTGTGTGACTGACAATGCACAATTTGTAGCAATGGCTGTGGCTGCAGACTTCCAGCCATCTCACCCTACTCAAGTGGACTAAGTGTTAATGTGCTGCAGGGATCCAGTAGTTTCCTTTTCATTATCTGAGAGACTTCTGTTTTTATGGGCTTTAAAGAAACCTGAAAAGCTTTTTCAAAAAAGTCATCCAGTCTATTTGCCTGCATTTATTGCCTTCACGTTATGTACATGGAACCCTTCAGATTCAGCGCACGTGCTATACAGGACAGACCTGTGAATGACTGCAGATTTGGGTTATACTGGAGAGACTGCTAACAGACAAAACTAGTTAAAAATGGTACAATGGTGATTGTTAACAGTATACTAATCACTAAAATTTTAACAAGATTTATGTGTTAAGTTCAGTTATACTTTATTAATCCCAGTACAGACACGTGCTTGTGACCTTGGCCATGACATTTAACACATATATGGAGCAACATAACAGACAATCATTTTACAATGTAGCATCTCTCTCTCTCTCTCTCTCACACACACACACACACACACACACATGGACACGCATTATTATTTATATTATTTATATTTTTATCATTATTGTTATTAATACTATTATTTATATGTAAAAGTATTATTATGTGTATGTATATTATATGTAATATGCATCTGTTATAATTACAAACGGGTTGTTCAAAAATGCAGTTAATTAGCTATGCAATATGCTTATTGATTTCATAATTATCATAATTTTGTAATAATACAGAAATTATAACCCAGCTATTATCCTACTCATTAAAAACCTTTCATTTGTTTTGCACACAGCAAAAGTTCGTTTTGAATAGCTTTTCAATAGCACTGATGTTACCTAACCATTGTCTGTTTGTGGGGTGCAACAGCGCCTAAGTTTCGGTAGCTATTATTCAGCTAGCATTTCCAGACAAAACTTTCAATTCTCGGCGTTGGAAACACGCCTACAGAGGGCGTGTTGTAAGAAACAAACCCCAAATAATGCCGCCGGATTGGTTAGTTTACCTCCCCAGCGTTCTTTTCACGCCGTGTTGGATCGGGTCTATGGCAATGACGTCATATTACAACAGACGGCATAGACTCAGATTACACGCCCTGTACGTTTTTATGGTTCTCAGCCAAAATTTCAGACGAAAACCAGTGCGGCTATTTGTATTAAAACCATACGGTGTGCATACGGACACATACGGAAACGGCCATTGAACTCATGTTTTTATGTTTTGAAAGAGCCAGCATGGAACAGTGCATGATAATTTTTTAAAAATCCATAAATAATATGGATATGTCGAAGTAAATACATACATAGGCTATGTAAGCCTGTAATTACATGATTGAACATTGTTTTTCGCAAGTTAATTAAACGTGTGTAAAATAAAAGACATTGTAATGCTGTAGTTGACACAATAGCATAAATACGTGTCCATCGATCTGTTTTATTGGACCATAACTAAAAAGTAGGATTAAAACTACACTATATGATGCATAAACCATTATAAATTCATAGTCTATATAACCTGGTCCACGTTACAAATGTTATCATTACAAATTGCCCGTATATTTAAATCTGTACAAAAGCACATTATTCAGCCACATTAATTTCCTACTGACCGCTTAACAATATGACAAGAAAAACCCAAGAGTGCCAGTGTAACACATAATGTTCATAATAGTTATAGGTACATTTTGTCATGGTAGAGAACATAGTAGTTTTGCTAGGAGCTTCAGTTTGGTGTAATCCCCGTTACCCCAAGATTGAATGTAGGATTTGGGTTGTACGACTTGACCTTTGAAAGACACCAACCATTTATGGTAAATTTGATATCACTGAAATATAGCCATGTAATAAAGTTAAAAGCTGCATTCTATATAACAGTGATACAATAACAGGTCTATATTAGGCTACTGCTTGAGTTTCATTCCATATACTTTTATTTTCACAATTTTTGAGTTCATTTCTATGCATCTGTCATGAATTTTAAGTAATTAAAAATAGTTATGATGACCAGCTATCTTTACTAAAACCTAAAAGCAATATTTAAGCAATTCGGGTTTTTTCACCCCCGAAAACACTTTATAATCAACAATTAGAAATTACTGGAAAGTATACCAGTCCAAAATACTCAACTCAATTTTAAACGGTGTTAGCTATTGTGTTTGCATAATAGGCCATTGAGCCTATTGGAAACAATCGGCCGAATAAGTAAGCGGTAACGTACAACATAAAATTAAAGTTGAACTGAGGTTACAGCAAAGGCACTGCTCACTAAGATCTTACAGCTGTGTTTCAGTGAGTGTGAGCCTAAAGTACTTTGAACAACGACTGCAGTATGTTACACGCCTAAATTATACATAATTTATAAATAAAATAAGTAGAGAAAGAATTCCGGACAGGAATGGAAGGCGGACAATCACCCTTACTTGGGAACATTACTTCATTGGGTGGAATACAGTAACTTTGTCCCGGCTACACCGGTAGTCGAATGCACCCACGTCGGGGCCTCGGGAGGAGAGGGGTTGTGGCAGAGAGATCAGCTTGCACTAAATCCGGACAAAATAGACGAATCACAAGGAAAACTATCTACTGCTTGGAACTACGACTAATTTAAAAGCAAGATGTGTGCGGAGACTACAAGCAGCGGATCTCTCTCTGCTCGCGTGGTTATGGGTTCGTAAACACAACCGAAAGTTGCAGTATTTCGGTGAGTAAACGCTCGTATTTGCCGTGCTGCGTTACAACCAGGCAGCACAACCACGGCCACACCCTCTTCTGCTTCCTGATACAGAAGATGTAGCGGGAACACATAACCGACTCCCAATCAAGAATCACGACCACTTCTCTCCAAAGGAGTTTCAAAGTCAACATCGGAGGTAAAAGTTGTGAGTTGTACTTCAAAAACGGAAGCTTTTCGACCGGAATACGACTGATATGGATACCAAAACCGAAACCCGACGCCACGAACGCCGGACTAGATCATGCCTAGTTTTTAACTAAAGAGTGCTTATGGACAGTAGAAATGTACATAGACTTGTACCTGGAGGAGGAACTATTTTATATTCCGGGACCGTGCATGAAAAAGAAACGATTGAAAGCCGTGAAAGGTTCGCCGCAATTGGCCTGTTGCTCTTGCACTGGAGGCTTTTATTTTGGAAGATTAATGGAATGATGGTGCAGGAAAAGCACTGCGATCCTGGTGAGGTCAATCGGAACTGCTCTGGTGGTGGTCGTGTTGTAAGAGGCATGAAACTGCCTCACTGTCACTTTAGGGTGGTCAAACGGATTTTGAACAGATCAACCTATAATACAGTGCACAGAAGCCCGGCTGCTTTCATGCTAGCGGGTATTTTAAATTCAGATTTGCTCGACACAAAGTAAACGAAAGGACACTTGGCTGATTAACTCAAAGGTTGTACCTAACACAAACAGACTTTACTAATACTGTTTATTTTCGTAGCTGCATAGTATACAAATATTTTTTATAATTGTTGTGTTCAGTCTGCACTTCGCCTACACAGAGGCAACCCGGTGGCACTGCAGTTTTTTTGATTTTACATTTTGTGTTATTGTTTTGACCGATATATAGCAATTTATATCTTATTAATGCAACAAATACAACCTGTGAATTATTTTAAACAGCTGTGGGCTAAATTGGCATACCTTAGGTGAAACAGTAAGGGCATTTAACCAGGTTAATATAAGTAAAGATAAAGCACAGAAAAAATCCTGAGTTACAACGAAGGGAAGTTCAGATGCAGCTGCTGGGTTATTGATAATCCATTTACATGTTCAGTGAAAGGCATACCAATGCTATTTGGTCTTCTAGGTGAAACATAATGAACATCACTTAAATCTGTGGCTGTCATACTCAGTTTAGAAACTAAAACCTGTTGAAAACTAAAAGCTTTATTTGGATTCTTAAAAAAAATAATTCTGTATCACCATTCCCACTCCCTTGCTGTTTACAAATTGAAATCTTATTTGAAAAATACTGCATTGCAGTTATCCATTCTGCATCAGTTTTAGTAAATGTTTACTTTTATTATTTCAATGTCCTGTGCTTTTTCAGTTTTGGATTTAACGGTGGATAAACTTAAATGCATACTTTCTGAAGGACAATAAGGAAGTCTTTGGCCAGTTTCAACTCTGTGTTTGTTTTTAAGTACATGAGGATTTTGGCACAAAAATGTCTTAAGTAACAATCCCTTACAAGGGAGTGTGTGGTTTAATCCTTTTTGTGGAAAAAACAAAGCACCACAAAAAAAAAAAAAAAAAAATCAGCTTGACCACCCTACTATGGCTAGTAGTGGCTCGGGGAAGTCAGCTAGTGAGGGATCTACCAGTGTTCCGAGCGGCAGCTTACAGCAGAGGAAAAAGCTCTCGTCCGTCTGTGACTCATGCAAGGCCAAGATGCAGCTGGTTGCCGACCTGCTGCTGCTGTCCAGCGAAACCAGGCCGGTCGCTGGTGCTGAAGGTCCGCCGGTGGCAGAGACGTTCGAGGCGTGCCGGGACACGGTCATCGCCAGGACCAAGGAGCTGTCAATCCTGACGCACGACATCCAGAGCCAGCTCAACATGGGCAAGTTCACCGAGGTCGGGGACCGGCTCCTGGAAATGGGCGACCTGGTGATCTCGCTGACCGAGTGCTCGGCGCACGCTGCTTACCTGGCTGCCGTGGAGACGCCGGGCTCCCAGCCCTCCCTTCCGGGCCTGGTGGACCGCTACAAGGTGACCCGCTGCAGGCACGAGGTGGACCAGAGCTGCGGCGCGCTCAGGGTCACGGCCCTGGCGGACCTGACCCCCCAGCTGCTCCTGGAGGTGTCCCAGAACATCTCCAGGAACCTGAAGACCCTGACGGACGCCTCTGTTCTGGCCAGCGAGAAGTCCAAGGACAAGTTTGCCAAGGAGCAGTTCAAGCTGGGCGTTAAGTGCATGAGCACGAGTGCCACTGCTCTTCTGGCTTGCGTGAAGGAGCTGAAGACCTCTCCCAGCGAACTGACCCGGAACAGGTGCGTCCTCTTCAGTGGGCCCCTGGTGCAGTCGGTGCACGCTTTGGTGGGCTTCGCCACTGAGCCTCAGTTTTTGGGCAAAGCGGCCGCCATCAGCCCCGAGGGGAAGGCAGTGCAGACGGCCATTCTGGGCGGGGCGATGAGCGTGGTCTCTGCCTGCGTTCTCCTGACCCAAGGCCTCAGGGACATTTCCCATCAACCCGAAAACAGCACCAAGATGCCGGACTACCGGGAGCGCTTACGGAATTCGGCCTGTGCGGTCTCGGACGGATGCTACTTGCTCTCTCAGGCACTAAGGGAAAGATCTTCACCCAGGACTTTACCGCCATTCAACTCTCATTCTGTGAATTAAACCCTTTTTAAAATAATGAATCTCCCAGAAAGTTTTTTGTACCAAAGAAACTGATTAAACTGACCCTTTACAGTAGTAAAGCGAGTGCAAAGAGCAGCGGCGGAGAGTAGTCGGTGACGTGGGTTGGTTTGCGCTTTTTACCGAAATCAGACGCAACGGGTCTTCTCACGCTGGATGTGATTGAAGCCTGACTAAAACAGCCAAACTTAGCAACTCAGTCCTAATCAGCATTCACTGTTAGCCCCCCCTCCCCTCTTTGCAAGGAAGTAACAAATTAAACCAGAAAAGTTTACCTCAGTTTTCAGCCATTTGAAAACAACTGATGGATGTAGCCTCACGCGTGTGACATTTGAGCTGGTGATCTATAGAAGTAAATGAGCTGTGTAAAAGTGGGAAGCGTGGCAGTGTTTGTTTTCCATGTGTGAATTTTAATGGGTAAAAGCTGCTGTGAGTGTGTGCTATAGATTTTACACTATTTACCAGACTTACTAGTCCTTTCAATGTGTTTTGATCATGCATGTACTGGAGTATTTATTTCAACTATTAAAATGATGTTTCTCATAGGTGCAGCTGTCAGACTGCTCTTTGGGTAACTATTCAGTCAGCTTAGACCCACAAATAATTTCGAGTATTCATAAAAAATGGGCCAAAAATGCAAATTTCTTTAGAATATGATTAGGAACAGTAAACAAATGCGCAAGGGGAGTTGGACAATGGTGGTAAACATTTCACATGTGCCTTGTGTGGTCAATGTAGGACGATTAATGACTGCATATATTGGCACTAGTACCGATTTTACACAAGACAGTTCTGGAATTTCATCTTTAGATGATTAATGTGTGTGAACACAAAACTCAATATACACAATCCTTGCACAGATATTATTTTAAGCTTCAGAACTTTTTGAAAAAGGCATTGGAAGTATAATTTTCAAGATTCTCCTAACTTCCAGGCCTCAAAATCTAAAAAACCGCCATTGACAAACTTTATTCATTAAAAATGAGAGCACTACTCATGTATTTTTGTCATGATTTTTTTTTTGCCAAATCACAAGAAGCATACTCAAGTATAACTTGGTTGTATGTAATTCATAATACAAGAAAGTATGTCCTAACATGGTGTGGCGGCATAGCAACAGTGCATCTAATTTGTATCAGATTTTTCCCCCTAGTAATGACGCATACAGTAGTGGTTATACATGAGCAAGTCAATGGGTATTTGAAACTGGAATTTATTTCGGTATTGTCTACCAGCAATAACTAATGCTTCATCAGAAATTTGTGAAACAGGATGGTAATTGCGTGACTGTAGGCATGTGTTAGTGCTGAAGGAAATATGACTATTGTGAGGGAAGTCCAGCTTGTCAGCCATTTTGGCTCTTCTTCAGGAATGTGGGGTCTTAAGGGACCTCAGCAAAAATTACTTCCTGGAATGCGTACATGTGACGCACACTTTGGGGTGGCCCCTGTGGGGTCCTCTTTGAAGTGCTCATCCTGAAGCACTTTCCAAATGGAGCACTCCTCAGGGTGGCTCCTGCCAGTTTGTGACTTTCAGAAAGGCCTCTTTGGTGGGTGAAATCTTATCATTTGGAGCCTAGAAATTGGGCCTCATGTTTCTGTTTGCCTGGAATACCAAGCACTTACCCTGGGTTTCCATAGTCGGCATGAAGGCTTTAGGTAGCTTTGACACAATTCATGAGAGGGAAATCATATGTGTGAAATCAGTATGTGATAGTGTGAGTCTGTCCTTTGAGTACAGAAATATCAAGTGTCTAATCCTCTCCTAGGAAAAAAAGAAAACAATGCTGTTTTGTGGCTTCTGGTGCATTATAATTGTTTAAATGAATCCCATCTGCAGGGTTAAAATTGGAATTGTTTAGTTGAGTTTTTGGGAACTACGCACATATGTTAAATTAGAAAGAATTTATATGTTTAATTGGTCTCTTAATAACTGGCATAGAAAGTAACATGTTGGTAGTTCCTATTTAACATAAATAAGAAATTCATACTAAAATGTTAACTGTAACCAGAAATGTAACTTTGAAGTGATGTCCTGGACATGGGACCATATGGGAATATAGGAATTAGACGGCAATATATTTTGTAATTCATATTTTCAATGTTTTATGCATTTTGTTATAGACTCCATCACCATGTACAATGTCTACCCCTTCATGATAGACAAATGCTGCATTGATTTAATTTCTTTACAAATCCACTTACATGAATTCTCCCAATTCCAAAAAGAGCTGCTAACTGCATGTGAGAGTCATTATTGTCTTTGAACAGTTTTGAATGTTTGTTTTAAAGTCCAAAGGGTGCACAAAGAAAGATTGGTTTCAGTTTCAAGTCACCAGATGATTGTAGTGGTCTGTTAACCTAGTAAGACAATTATGAATTTTATGGGATCCGAGGATCGAAACTGGCAAAAATGTTTACTGTTGGTACAAGATAATTTTTGGGACAATACAGTTTCAAGCCAAATATTGGCTTAAATTGCATAACATTTTGTCACCAAAATATAACTTTCCATTATATATTTTTTGTTGAGCTATCATTTGACTAAAACATTTACCAGTGATGTGCATGTATAAAACACAATTAGTTCTCTGTTGTCCAAGCCATAGCTTGATTTTACAATGAAGTGGTATTAAAATTGCTGTGATATGAATATAAAAAGTATCTTTAAAATCGCATACAAACTGTACAGCTTAGTTTATTCAGTTCATTTGTTATTTCTTCATGTATTATTAATTTGGTGCTGTTAAAGGCAACATCCCCTGGAAAAATAATGTGAACACAAAATGCAAATATTGGTGAATTAAGAGTATCTTATTTGTTTCCTATTTATTCATTTATTTGAATTTAAAACGGCTGAGACCTTGATCTGCAAATTCAGCAGCACTCCACAGTGGGATTGCTGGCACACCAAAGTCTCTATTTGTGAAGTGCTGCTAAGTGTCCTCAGTATCCAGGTGTGTGGTTCTAATAGACATTGCTTTCTTTGAAATGGACACAATCATTTGAATGCAAATACTTTAAAGGATAATTAGTTTTATTTTCAACCTGGGTCTTATTTCAGCAGTATTTTCTATAAATAGTATTGGCTCTGTTACACACCTGCTACATTGTCAACAGCATCTGTGGGGCATATCAGGGTACAGGTTCAATTTACCTCAAACAAGTCCAGTTTATTCAATTATTGGATGTGGAAACAAATGTGAGAGTTCAAATTTATTCACTGAAGATAAAAGTAAAAATTCCTTTCAACTTTTGAAATTCCTTTTCAACTATAATGGCTGATTATTAATTGGACTATTGCTTGGATGTTGTTGAGTCTCATCACTTTGATGGCCGCACATTTATTGGAACCGTAATGCACAGATGAAGAGCTAAATTAAATTATTGTGCGGTAGGTAAATTCTCAGAACTGATAGGCATGTAGGAATGATGGAACATACTATGAAAATAATAATTGTGAATAAATAATACTTTTTCTAACTTGGCTTGAAAAAAATCCAAAATATAAACTGAATTATCCTTTAATAGAAGTGAATGACCATTAAAGACTTTGGAGCCAAAGGGCCAGGAAGTCCACAGTGCAATGGTCCATTGCATTTATAATAAAAGGCCTCAGCTTAATCAAATTTAAATAATAATCAATTTTAAATTTTAAATCTGAAACCAAATGAAATATATTCTTAATTTACTGTTAGGTAGAATTTGAGTTATGTTTTTTATTGAGGATTGATTCCATCTGTAACTATATTGATAGTTTTGGTATCAGGCTGACACCAAAAGTATCAAAGAGTAGTAGTAGTTACTTCGCTAGCCAATGCTAACTATTGCTAGTGTTGATATTTAGTGGTTGTTGTTTTGTAGCTGATGTTTAATGGTTGAGTGTGTTTCTTTGTATTCTTACTGTGAGGCTTTTGCTACAACCTTTAGGCCAGAGCTTCAAGGAGATTTCTCTCAATGGGGCTCATGTGGATACATAAACACTAAATGAACAAATAGCGAACACCATAGGCACAAAGAACATACACTAGGAAAGAATTGTCAGTTATATTTTTGTGTTTTAAAAATAGCACGGCTTGATAGGAACTTGCTGTATTCAATGATTTAATTTATTTTTTCTTGGAGAAAAAAATCTCATGGATTTCATCTGTGGTCATTGAGATGTGAGATCAGTTTTATATACTGTTTTTACCCATGTGCATTTTGAGGAATTCTAAAGAGTAGTTTTGCTATTTTAGTTCAATTTGTTGTGGTGATCTGTGGCAGGGAAATGTTTATTTTAGGGAAATGCTCAAGCTCCTTCAGTCATGCTGTTGCCAGGTATTCAGTAAAGTCAATAGTCTCAGCCCAGTTTGAATCCCAAGTGGTTGCTGATTCTTAAGACTGCGCCCGATACATCAACATACAGTGGATCGTAAATGAAGGAGAGGCAAGGCATAGTAATTTACTGAATATTTTTTCCCATTTACATTTCATGAACAGTACCTGGATGTGGATGTGATATTAGTCAGTAATGTAGCTGGCTGCCACCCCTCTGGGAACATTCTGATAGTCTGATCAATTTAAAATAAAATGAGGTAAAATGGTGTGCCTGAAATTAGTCATGGCTGAATGCATTGCAAGCTACTGAGTGCTGTCATGCTGCAGGTGCTACACATAGCATATGATAGCGTTGAAAAGAAAATGTTTGACTTCACTGCCTTCGTGCTGCCAAAATTCTTTAAAGCATGTGTTTCGGGTTTATGGATTGTGTTGGACCATGCGTTTGTTAAAAGGTTGATTTTAGAAATATAATTTCTTAAAGACCTAGAGGTCATAATGTTAAGGTTTTTATGCTGTGCTTTGCACATTAATTCCTTGCTATAGTGAATAATAGGCAATACTGTTATCTTTAACTATAAGAAATAATACATGCTATAATCATTTTAACCTGAAAATCTATTGCTATAAAATGTATTATGTTCACTACAACCTTTTGTCTGTAAATGCCATGTTAGAACAAATCAACACCACATTTGCATTCAACCTAATGCAGTAAAGAGTGCCTATAAGCTTTATTTATCATACAATTATTACAATAGATATTAAAGAACAGCAAGGGAGCTTATTTAAAATATCTAAACCACTGCATTTTTATATGTATGGAAGAAAATATAGATAAGGGTAACATGTTCTGAAAATGCAGCCTTTTGATGTGGTTGAGTTTCCTGTGAGAATAGTATATTTTTAAATTGCCTATGTAAACTTATAGAAATAGCATAATCAGTCGTAAAGTTGTATAGTTGTGTACATCTGAACATGTCATGAAACAGTATGTATCAGGCTTGTAAATTGGCATTTTAGCATGCTTTTTCACCATAATTTTATCTTCAAATGGAGACTAATGATAGGGCCCAAAGTGAAAGTGAAAGAGTTCCACATTTCAGCATTCGTTGGGCTTCCAATATTACCCTGACCATAATGAAATTGCATTGTTGATTAGCACTGACAGCCTTTACACAAGAAAACTGTTGGTCGATATCACCGCATAGTGGTACAGTATACAGAATCAAGGCCTTGTGCAGGTTTATGTCTATAGAGACCTCCAGGTGTACATGACATGTATTGTCATATACTATGATGGAAAATGCATTGGTATGTCCAGTACCTCAGTATACTACTTAGTGCCTGCACATCACATACCATAAATACACGTACTGTACACTCTGGTGGACCGTGAACAAATTAAGATTTTCAAGGAAAGATCCATATCTCCAGTAATATGTTCTTTGCTGGGTCAGAAGCCAGCATTTCTGTGCGATTACCAAATCGTACTTTTGCTAATAAGTGTGTCCCAGGTTAGGCCTTATTCATTATGCCAAGATGCAGCCTTTGAGGAAGGCAACCCAGCCAGACTGAACACTGATTTGTTCCATTTGTTATCGTGGGTTAAGATAAGCTCTGTGCAGCTTCCAAATCCATTCCTGTCCACATTTGAAGTCTGAATGCTTTATCTCACTGCTGCAACCCCTCACATGGAAACGCATCTCCATCATCCTGAAAAGGCCAACAGCCCATTCCACGCTTGTTATTAAAACAATGCCGCCGCTATCTGGCTGCAAAGTAGTCTAATCCTCTTTAAAATGAAATGCCATTATGGAGGGATATTCAGTTATTCATTTTCTAAATCAAATGATGGCTCTCTCTCATGGATTTTTCATTTCAGCGAGTGCAAAGCCCATTCACGTGAAACATACTGCTGGTCAGTGATCAGTCATATCCTTTCTCAGAACGTTTCTCCTAAATCCCTTGAGATTTTAAAGCCTTACCATGACAGGAAGCAGAAGCAGAAATGGTCATACAGGATTGTAGTGATAACACTGATTTTTTTTTTTTTAAAGCAACCTCAGTGGTAATAAAATGTTTCCTTGTCTCTTAGCAACAGGAGGGGAAAACGCACTGACACTGAAAGTTTGAAAGAACGCTTTACTCACACTTTTGCTCACTTTACTGTAGTTATACTGCAACAGAACTTTTTTTTTTTTTTTCTGAGACCCTGGACCATGTGCCCTTCCTGTCCATGCCTGGGTAAAGCCAGTACTGTTAGTTCACAACAGGAAACCAACAGCTTGTGCTATCAGGAGACATTTCCTTCAGAGCACAAAATGTCTGAGTAATAACTTCAAGCTAGGTTTCGCCCATTTCCTGCTGAAGGGGGGAAGTTCTGCCTTTCCCAGTGTCTTGGAACTGATAGTCCCATCCTACCCTGATGCAGTGTTCAATTCTATGGGGAGATGGATCCATTTTCCTCTAAATGGCATTTTCAATATCCTATTTCAGTACAGTGTCTGTACTATAAACAGATGTACAATATTATGGCCAAAAGTATGTGGACACCTGACATCCAACATCTCATCCAAAGTTATTGGCATTATTAAAAGGTTAATATGGAGTTGGTCCACTCTTTGCTGCTATAACAACCTCTACTCTTCTGGGAAGGCTTTATTATACTAGATGTTGGAGCTTTGCTGCAGGGATTTGCTTCCATTCAGCCAGAAGTAAGGCCGGACAATGATTGGGTGATTAGGTCTGGCTTGCAGTTGGCTTTCCAATTGATCCAAAATAAATTGGATGGGGTTGAGGTCAGCGCTCAGTAGGCCAGTAAAGTTCTTTCACACCGTTCTTGACAAAACCATTTCTATATGGACCTTGCTGTGTGTCCCAGGGCGTTGTCATGCTGAAACAGGAAAGGGCCTTCCCAAAGTTGTTGAGGAAGCACAGAATCATCTAGAATGTAATTGCATGCTGTAACATTAAGATTTGGCTTCACTGGAACTCAGGGGCTGAGCCCAAACCAAAAACAGCCCCAGACCAAGGGGTGTCCAGATACTTTTGGTCATATAGAGTATCTCTATAGCCTGAAGCCTGATGTAGAGCGACAAGAATAGAAACCACCTCGCACCTTTCGTGCTTGAGTATCATAGTAGCATTAATATCTCAAGAGAACTTCAGTGGAGAAAGGAATAGAGCTTTTCTGTTGACTGATTGAGAATGTAACTTCTGTAATATTACCAGAATAAGCAGTGTGTGTGTGTGTGTGTGTTTGTGGTCTTCTATTCAATGCTTTTGCAAATTTGAAATAAATATTGGATGGAAGCAGTAACTGAGAGAAAAAGCAGGCAGATGCCTGTTTCATTATTGATGATTGTGGCTGATCAAGTGACAATGATTGTCTGAGGATAGTGTTTCCTGGCTGTTGATTAGTAAAAGGTAATATTACTAATGACTATGCAGGTGCTAAATATCAACAACCTTTTTTTTTTAACCAAAGGCAAATGTTATCTAAAGCCAGGTCATTCGCTTGGTCTTTGTTAATATGTGTTTAAAAATTATAAATGGATGGTTGGATGTATTTTGGATGGTTGACCAAAATGGTTTTATAAACAAGTCTGGAATAATTTACTGAGTGCCTCTTAAAATGCAGAGAATTTCTTTTATAATACATAAGAACATATTTTACAACATTGATGGTGAATTTGATATATTGAATGGACATTAAAAAAATGGAAATGCTACAGCTATATGTGAATGTTAAATTAACAAGCAGGGAACCGTCCAGACCCACGGCGCAACTCACTTCCGCAGATACATTTTAGCTGGCACCACCTGCGCATGCGTCCCACAAAACGTCCCTCAAAGGTTGTCTGTGAGTGTGTGAGTGAGTGAGTGAGTGAGGCTTTGCCATGCATAGCCCATGGCGGCAGTTCCTGCGCGCCGTGGGAAAAACAAGAGGATCTTCCCAGCCAACTCAGTAGTGGTTAGTCTTGTTAGTGCCAGGTAGTTTCAGTCTGTAACAGTCAAAGTGCAGGGGGTCTAATCTCACAAACTGTAACTTCTTTTTCCAAATGCTGCAGATTGTGTACTTTTAAAATTTGGTTGATTGATTTAGCCTTCATTTGACTTGATGAAAAATATCTACTTTGCTTTCAAATCTCTCAGATTAATTTAAAAGTCCATCTGGTAAAGCTTCTCTTTTACAAATTATGATCAATAAGATAATGTAGCAGCTGCTCTTGCATTTGCCATCATGCTATTCTATCTACAGACCTCCTGAAGCACTGAATGTAAAACTGTTCCATATTTGTCAGATACGCATCATCCTATGGTTTGCTAGATGTAATGCATTTGTGAACCTGAGGCATTAGGGCAAATGTGCATAGATGTGGAACATTTGAATGGAATGCCAGCCATAGCAGTGCATTTGTATTTACAGTTCAATGAAATGGCAATGGAAGTCTGAGCATCTCACATATAAACCTCTAGGGGTTTGGAGCTCAAAACTCATGCTTCCCGGCCTATCTAAGGTGTTTATTCTTGTTTGTAGTGATTCACCCTGCTATTCAAAGCAAATCCTGAACATGATTGGGACTCCTGTGCATTAGCCCATAGTTCTGCCCCGGCAGTCAGGGTTCAGTTGGCAGGATGTTCCCAGTCTTCTCACAGAACAGCGACTCTGGTCTTCCTGCACCTGTTGCACAGTCATCCAGAGCTGTCGCAATAACTATGCAACTCAACTAATGAACTGCAGAGTGAAAATAAGCAGCTGCTGGCTTAATGTTTTATATGATATGTGTGTTGATAAAGGGAACTGCAGTAAGAAGACACCCCTGAGGTTTGGATTTATGGTGTGACATGAAACTGAAGCATATTTTTGTTTCAGATTTACATCTGTACCCTAAATGTATTGAAACAACAGACACTGACTGATTGCACTCAATCCAGGTGCCTGAGTGCCCTTGAAATGCTACATTGGGTTACCCTCTCAAGATCTTGCATCACCTTCCACATAATTTAAACCCGATGAACAGATATGGAGTGATTCACATCTTCTGGCATTCTGAAAATTTTGCAGGTGTCTTTGTCCCATGGTGCCACTGTTATTTCCTCCTGATTAAAAGTTCACAGACAAACATGTGTGGAAATCTGGAAGTCACCCAAGCACACTTTTTATTTCTGTCCTTTCCTTTTTGGCATGCCTGAATAGTGAGGTCCTGAAACACGTTCTGCCCTTTCAGCCTCTCTTAACCGGATCAGGGTTGTTCACAGGATATTCTTATTCCTAAAAAAACTCCCTCGCACATGCCTGACAGCAGCTTCTTTGTAAAGGTTGGACCACGCCCGCCGGCTGCATGGCCCCTATGAGCCATAATCACCGGTGTCCATGTGTTTTGACAGAATCCTCTGCGGGACTGCAAACAGAGCGTTTTCCCACCCTTCCTCGCACCGCTCTCCGGACAATCTCCGGTCAGGGCTAGCCTAGCCGCACCCCACCTCCTATTGTCTCCGGGAGTCATAAAAGCGGAGACAATGAAGGACACTGCTGAAGATTGCCTCACCTTTAGTCCCCCATTGTTTGAAATAAACACAAAAACGGCCCATCATCTTTGGGGTCTTACAATAAAAGGAACTCCCATTATTACACTAAATCCTGTCTCATCATCCAATTAACTGTGGGAAATTGTTGCCTGGCAACAGCCAGTATTGCTCTATGCCTGTGTTGCCTTCATGGTTCATAGGAGATTGAGTGTTTCTCTTTAGGTTAATCTCCTAGTGACACCAGGGAGAATGTAATACAATATCACCGCGTATGGGCAGAGTAGATATACCTGGCCGACTTTCTGGTGTGTGATCTACTTGCTTCTTGGAAATGACACTTCCTGATACTGAAGACAACTCCATACTGGTACATTATGCAACATGAAGGGAAGGGTCAGATTTAAACCATTGTTTTTTTTTTGTTTTTTTTTAGACCAGCCAATTAAATTGCAGTTAGTTGTGAGAATCATAATCTGTTGTCCTACTGCCTGTACCATCACATATGAAAATATGTTCACATATTGCATTAATTTAAATCATGAAATGACAATGGTAACCATAATAAAAATGAGTACCACCAGCCAAGTCAACACATTGCATAATAGAAGCACACATGAAACACACAAACCTGATTTTCATTGTAAACTCCGTGGTCCTGAGATAACCAGTCATTGTGTTATTTTATTTTTTGCCAGTGTTAAATGTACAACCTTATTTCTTACACATTTGACTTAATTTTGAGATGTCATATAGCTTGTAATGTCATAATCTTTTACCAGCATTTTCGAGTCAGTACTGTACATGTATGGTTTTTATAAGGGCTTCTGTTTTTGGTGTTTGTATAGGAATTACATCGGTAAAATCTGTGGTAAAAAGCTTTAACTTGGTCTAAAATACTGGTTCCACTGGGCTAGTTCACACCATACACCTTCCCACATAATATAAACCAGCAGTAATTGTCCTCTGGGAACATTCTCTGTGTGTGATGTCATCTGTTTGAGTAAGGTTTGAGGCCTCCTTTTTATACAAATAAATAAATGAAGTTATTCTGAATACTGCACAACACAAGACATTTTTGTTGAGAATTAGAAAAGGCACAAGATGTGTAAACATAAATGTGAATTCTCTAGTGGTACATTCAGGGGAGATTTCATGGTTTCAAAATAACAGGACAAACTGAATTTACAGACATGCTGATCATAACATATCAGAGATTTGCTGGTCAGTGTTTAGAGAAGGAACCGATTGGTCTTGCTTTGCGGAATTCTGCTGTTACCTCTCTTCATTTGCAGTTGTGCTCATCAAGTTCCTGGTTTAAAAAAGCCAGCAACTGCATGTCATTTATGAGCACCTCAAATACTGTACAGAGCATCACAGAGTAACAGCACACAGTTCATTTGAAGTTACAGTTGGTGGATGGTGAGAGGAACAGAGACACAGAGAACTTATCTGCACTCCGCAGGGATATGTGTCATTGGCAGGGTGGGAGTAGAAGCCAGCATGTTATTGTTCAAAAAGAATACAAGCTGAAAACAACAATGGAAGTGGGAAGGTTCTGTGTTCCGGTGTTCCACAGGCCAGCCACAGCACTGAATGCTTTCCCCGGCCTAGCTGCCTGTTTACTGGGGATGTTTCAACTGTTTTGGCAGAGGTGTGGTTCACTTCCTTAACAGACAGGGCACTTGCCTGCAGTCTCTACAGCATCCTGGCTGGTCTGAGCATGCTCACAGCTGCTGCTGTGATGTCACAGCAGTATAGCAGTGACCCCTCCACCTTCCACACTGGTGAAGGTCAGGGGTCTCCAACTCACTGCCCTCTGTTGCCCTCTTCCTGTATTTACTATATTTGCTTATATGCTGTAAAAGAGATTTGTGAAAATGTTTATGAAATAACAGCCAAAAATGGTTTATTTAAATAATCAGACAAAGGGTGCTGGAAAGGGGGTTGAAGGCATTATCTGGTGTTTTCTTTAACCTCTGTCCTGAAAAATTAATTAGCTGAGTTATTTTCTCAGCTTTCATGATTGCTGACTGATAAATCAAAGAAGTTTGTACTTGACCACATTGTATTTCAATGCGTCTTACATAATTTTGTTTCTTGGGGATTGCACGCATGTAAATATGTGTGGTTGGTTAACTATTCAGAGAAAATCTCTGGAATAAAAAACCACATGGTAGCGACCATCGATCAACTGAGTTTGACACCCCTATGAGACTGAATATATACAATAGCCAACTGGCAGGCTGGCTAGTATATCGGCACATCCAGATGTGCTCTGAAATGTCCTGGGAAAAAAAGCATTTTATAAAGTCAGTTAATAAAGACACCTTAAGGAGTTATTTCTGGCTGATCACTGAGCATCTTGTTTGTATTCTTTGTAGGCTGGCTGATGGTTACTCTACCTGGGCTGCAGGATTTGCAGAAATGTTAATTCAATTAAAGATATGACCAGAGCTGACTGGTATAGGTAAAAAAATAAAAATAAAAATAACATATTCCACCCAATTAACAATATATTCACTAAGTTGATACTCGTATAATCGCTGGTTTCTGTGACAATTTAGATGAACAAATATTTGAATGTGTCCAGCAGACTTTTTGAAAAACGCACCAATTCTTATTGCGCGAGAACGCCATCTATTGGAAATGCATAGTACGCGACTTCAAAGTCGTTACCGTGGAGATGTATAAACAAAAACCTCTTAAACCTTCGGTCTCCAGCCT
The DNA here is from genome assembly GCF_018555375.3 of Anguilla rostrata. Lineage (NCBI taxonomy): Eukaryota > Metazoa > Chordata > Actinopteri > Anguilliformes > Anguillidae > Anguilla > Anguilla rostrata. The sequence goes on along the minus strand of NC_057937.1, from coordinate 46,195,965 downwards.
ACCCACCACAGAACTAAACAAGATCCAACCCAGCTAACCAGTTAACTTAGCCAATGTTAGTTTACCTTTGTAGGTGGACTAACATTAAGCTAGCCAGTTAAATCTTTGTTAATATAGGCTAAATACAAACCGACCTCATCAATCCTGAGTAGCAATGGCATACATCAGGACATACAGCTCACGTGTTCATATTGGGAACTGGACAGAAGATGTTGCTCTTGAGGAGGTAGGAGAAACAATTAGCGAGTTGTAATGTTAACTAGCTGGTTAACGTTATCTGCAGTGGCTCTTACAGAGGTGTAAAAAGGAATGCACTTCACAGCGATTTCTTAAACGACTGCATGGTGCAGTCAATATGCTTACAGGTAGCTAGCTTCACTGTTTCTCGCTGTATTTTTTCTCCAAATTCTAAATGGCCATGATGTGCATTACTTTTCTGATGATTATCATACCTAGGTATCAGTGTATCATATGGCACTTGGTAACTTTGGCGACATAGACACAGAAATCCCCTTGGCAAGTTGCTCACAGTAGCCAGAAAAAAGTTTCTACCAAACAGATCGGCAAGCTAGCTGCTAATTTAAATGGAGTTGAGTTAACTTGTATCAGAGACTTCCCGGGAAAATCCATCTTATGGACGTCGAATCGGTTCTTCGGTTGGCCAATAGAGGGCAGTCCCGGCCCAAGAAGAAAAGAAATGCCCTCGCGAAGTGCTAGCACAGTTCTGTGAGTGCTACTGTGCAGACAGAGATTCAGTTTTTCGTGTCACTTACGTTGAGGTGGGATCGCACACTTGCATCCTCGGCCAACTCCAATATCAGCTCACACTTTGCTACAGAATCTGCGTAGATCTCGCGGACACTTCCTGAAATTTGCATTCCTCGAACGGAGCCCAATATGAAATTCTACATAACAGAGGGAGAAAAATATTTTTGGAAATATGAATGTAAATGTTATCGAAACAGTCAAAAACCATTGTATAGGAAGACACTGCACCAGAAATGATTATTTAAAAAATATGTAAAATCAGTACAGTAAATGCAATTCTATGAAAGTGTTCAGATAGGCTACATGCTGTTAGTCTGACTGCTGCCATAATAATTTTTTGTATGTGGCTAAATATGAACAATATATTTCACGTCAGGATACTCTGAAGGACTTCTTGGACAGGCGGGAGAGAGGAGAACTTACCATTCAGAAAACAGGTCTTCTCAAACAAAATATCCTAAAAAAGGTAAGGACAGGGATGTGTCGCAAAATAGTATCCATGGGAAATATATTTTCAGTAAAAAAAAGTATGACCTTTTTGGTAGATTTCAGTGTCAATTTAGTAATATTTATTTATTGAATAAAAAAATATTCCAAAACATAATTAAGAATGTAATTGCAAGGCTGCTGAGTGGCTCATCCTGTCAATGATTGTTGAAGGAGTGGTTGTTCAGTGGGATGTCTATGTCTCAGTGTGTACCACTGACCCCTTCTGGTCAGTTGGGTACCCACAGTCAACCTGGCAAACTGCTCATGAAGTTGTCCCTCTCTGACTCACTGTCTGTTGGAAAAACTGGAAATAAGGCTGGTGTTGTTGTGTGTTGGAATTGAATTGAGGTTGAAGCAATAAACACAATTAATTAGGCTTTCCTAATTGATAATATAGGAGTAAAGTAAAACAATATATATATAAAAATCGATTTGGTTACAGAGTCACAGCTTGCATTGTCTTGCAGGTTGATTTGTCAGTGTCAACTGATGGATGGTTGCACTTTGGGGACACAGTCATGCTGGTCAACCCTGGGTCTGAAAGACGCCACAGTGCTTCTCACCAGCAGAAGACACCGCAAGATCCTGCTGCCATTGGGATAAATGCTGATGTAAGCGGACTTAGTGCAAACTCTTCCATAGGGGCTCCGTGTGCTGTCAGTGGAACCAGGACCTTTGAACCATCTGCTAGGACCGCCTTTGTAATCACAAGGTACCAGAGGCCTAAGTCTCAATCAGAATGTATACATGTGTACAGTTTGCATAATAATTATTTACAAAATGGTATTTTTGATTTTACCAGTGTGGATGGAAGTCCAGTGGGTGAGACTCTGAAGTACAATCAACGTTTTGCTCTGCGAACAACAAACGGGTTTGCAGGAGGGGTGAGTTTATAAATGAAGGCTACTTGAAAGGTTTGTCAACTTAAGATTTGAATTATTCAATTTGAATAATTGGTGCAGGAGTAGCACTGTCAGCTCACAGCAAGAAGGTCCCGGGTTCAAATCCGACCTGGGCCTTTCTGTATGGAGTTTGCATGTTCTCTCTGTGTCCGTGTGGGTTTCCTCCGGGTACTGCGGTTCCCTCCCACAGTCCAATGACATGCAGGTGGGCTAATTGGAGACTCTAAATTGCCCATAGGTATGAGTGTGTGAGTTAATAGTGTGCGTGCCCTGCGATCGATTGCCGGCCTGTCCAGGGTGTATTCCTACCTCTTGCCCAATGCATGCTGGGATAGGCTCCAGCGACCCTGCCCAGGATTAGTGTGTATAGATCAGGGGTCCTCAATCTTATCCAGAAAGGGCCGGTGTGGGTGCAGGATTTTGTTCCAACTAAGCAGTTACACACTTGATTCTACTAATAAACCACTACAGTCTTTGCTAAGGGTCTTGATTAGTAGGATCAGGTGTGTAACTGCTTGGTTGGAACAAAACCAGCACCCACACTAGGCCCTTTCCGGAAAAGGTTGAGGACCCCTGGTATAGATGATGGATGTATGATTGTTAGATTTTAATGGTTTCAGTTAAATTTTGAATACATTCTGTTGGGCACCAGTTTCTGAGTAAATACGACATTGAATAATGTTTAATATTGAGTTCAGATTGAAATAGTCAAAAAAATCAAATGACGGTTAACCTTGTTCCGTTTTATCCGTAATGTCATCCACACCTTATAGTTGTGGCTGGAGAGCGATCTTAAGACTCCCCTGAAGTATGCCAAGATGTCACGCCTACAGGAGGTTAGCCTCACAGATGAGCCCTCATTCCTGAGCTGTTGGAATGTTGTGTACTTCGATCCGCAGGAGCGTCTAGAGTATGAGGGTCTGCCTGTACCTGTGAGTTATGTCTTCATCTCTGTTACCTTACCTTTTCATTTTATTCTGGATACATGCTTGTGTTCTGGTGCCTTCTGAAATGAATAGAAAATAATCATTTTGAATCATTGTTATAGGGTGCTCTCTCTGACATTAAGACATCTTTTCCTAGGTGAATACAAAAGTGCTTATTGCTCATTGCAAGACAAACCACTGCTTGGGTGTCCTTGGAAATTATGTTTTATGGTAAGACACTGAAGATTCTTTTTTGTTAGGTATATGTATTAATTTTAATTGTAATTCTAAACTAGACTGTGCTTGACTTTACTTCGGTAACAGTGTCCGTCTATGTAAATTGTGTAGGTAGTATTAATTCAGACTGTTCTATATTTTTACTCAGGACATCGTTTGGAAAAGAATATGAAGTGGTGGCTCAAACGTTTCTGGACTCCCATAAGGCTGAATGTGATGTTAATCACTGGCTATTTGTTACTGCCAACCCTGGAATGGAGAGCCAGGCAATTCTGGACAGGCCTGACCCAATGGCAAACACCACAGCCACTGAGAACCTGGAGAATCAATTTACTGAGTCAAGTGATAATAGATTAGCTGATAAAAAACAGGACATGTAATTTAATGAAATGTATGTAGCCTAGAGGTACTGAATAGTCTTAACAGCCAATGATATGGCTATATTGTATGTGAAACTTAGGCTGTCTATATACTATCTATATTAAAAACATACTGCTATATATTTAAACTATGCTTAAAATTTTACATACATTCACATAAGGTCCATTTTTTAATACGTTCATCTGATTATGCTTACATCTTTGAATATAGCACATATTTCTCAGCATCTAGTGTTGCTTTCCTTTTAGAGGAAACCTTGGCTGGCTGTAAAATGCAGTTGTAGTAATTTATGTAACCACTAGAGGCTGACAAAGGCTTACATTCAAAAGGCATTATCCACATGGTTTCAGTAAATCTGAGAGTGGTGAACTACTTATTGGCACAATGAGCAGCACCTGATATTCTCACTAAAGGGGGGGGGGGGGGGTTACCACCTATAAATGGTATGATATGTGTCAATAAAAAAAAAAAATAATAATTATGGTCAAATGATGTGATGCGTTCCAATTTAAGTCATTTGTCTTGGAACTAATCTTGTTTCTTGGCCAAAAAACACAATATTAATTGAACACAAATGGATACAACCGAGCAAGGCATTAATATGTGCTTGGGTGAAGCCAAAACTAAATTTTTTGCATTGACCCTAGATGGAAGATTAACTCTATAAGACTAATACTTGTTATATAGTCAAATGTGTTTACCAAAAAAAATGCCCTTCTTGATTATAAAGTCACTAACTCGGTTATCATGTTAATTGCTATACTTGTACCGTGCAGTACATGCTCTTGCTATCTCAGGTTATACAGGATCCAGTCAATTTCAGTTCATCTACAGTGATAATGAAGGTAATCATAATTTGCTTTCTGGGCACGGATTATGATTACAGGGAAAGAGCATTAAATAAGTCGAAGCATGGCGAGCCCACAAACAATGGCTAACATTATGTTTGCATGCAAATGGGCACTTGCAGCCTGAAAGCACTTTATCAACAGAGGACAAAGGTATACATTTGTGTGAATCTCATCTGAATGCAAGTGTGCCCGCAGAGTGAGTTATGGAGGAAGGAGCCCCAGCCGTAGCTGCAGTGCCCCAAAGTAGGCGTGTGTCGGGAGGCTTCTCTGTGCGGCGGTGCACCACTGCTTCAATCCTGCCTCTGTCCTGGTTTTGTTTGCTTTGGGATTCCTGTGCACCGTGCCATTCATAGAGTACAGCTCTCCACACTAGTTGCTTTCAGGGCCTGGACTTTTATCGGCACTGAGGAGACGTTTTTGCTGGACGCACTTGGGTGAACCGAGGGGGGGAAAAAAGTCCCCCCTGGAATCACTTTCATCCTGACCTGTGGCTGAGGAGGCCTGCATCTGGTAGCGTAAACAAACCGACACGAGGCTTGGTGCTCCGAAACAGTGGAGCCGTTCATGAATGGACACCCTTGAACATGTTTGCATAATTTTGTATGCTAGTAACACACGGCATTTGACTTCATATATTTATTGTAAGTCCACTATGTTGTAGCTCTGAAAATGGGGATAATCCTATTCTGGCCAGTGAGGGGTTGCAAGTCTGTGAAACTACCTTTCAAACAAAGCATTTCACCTACCAATTACATTGTAAGCAATGAAGGGGTTATTTGGGCAGAAAAAGCTGTGCATGCATGTGTGTGTATGTGTGTGTGTACCTCTGCATGTAATTAAGCTTGATTCTGCCAGTAAACTAATAGAAATAATTATCTCCACTTAACAATTTTTTACGATGCTTTAGATCTTTTTAGGTACATTTTCTTCTGATAAAAATATAACTAATTTTGTGTCCTTAGCATTGTTTTAATTATAACCCCTGAAACAATTTACCGATAGTGTCATGGGAGGCTATCTAGCAAAAAGGTTAGGTGAAAGATACAACATCCATGGCTTGTTTCCTGTAATTACTCTGTACTCAGTACAACATAAATAAGCAATGTGGCGTAGTGACTATAGAACTGGATTGTATGACATTTAGTATACCCCAAAAACTTCAATGTCCCAACTTCTACTCTGTTCTTTTACTGTAAATGTTACTGGAAATACTTCTAGCAGTGTTCAGCTATCCTGGATTTAATAGCATGTAGGTCACATGCTTGAATATAACTAGCGCATAAATTGGGAAAAGAAAAACCTACCAAATAGAGAATGCATTCATTCCCAGAAACACAGACTCCCACAGATGTAGGTTAGCACAACATGACAATCGCACACAGAGTGTGGCATTATAAACGCAAAGTAGGTGTAAGGTCACGAAGTCCCAAGGAAAGTTAAGTACTTTCTCTTTTTTTCCCCCAAATTACCTAGACAGGAAAAAGGCTACAATTTGGTGGCTTTTTGCTAGTGAAACGTCTTCTGTGCTCCCAGCTGCTTAAAAAAAAGGGAGGCGGTAGTTACAAGTTGCCCAATCTAAATCACTGAATAGTTCTGGCACAGATCTCTGAGCAGACCTCTGCAGAACAGCAAAGCTTGTGAAACTAATGCACCTTCAGCACCTAAAGCACTACCACGTCCATGCTTACCCAGGAAATATTTTGAAGCCTGACACAAACTGAAGCAGTTTTTTCAAAAGTCACTTGAGCATTAAAAAGGATGATCAACTTTGGTGAGTAATTTGTTGACCTTCTTTTTTACAACAATCGTCATCTGTGGGACTGTGTCAGTAAGGTTCATGTTGAAATATGGGGGGCGGGGGGCGAGGGGGGGGGGGGGGGGTGTGTGCATTGAACTGGCCTAAAAGCCTCACAGAAGACTGTAGGTAATTCACTTGAGGCATGCAGAGAAAATGTTTCTTTTTGCTTTACATATTCATTGTGATTAAGTGTAAAGATACATTAATCGCTTCCATACAGTATGTTCTTCAGATATGGCATGATGGAATTCATCAAAGCTGAATAGAAAAGTCATTACAGGAGGATTGGTGGATTTTGAAAGTATATTCCAGACACAAATGTTTATATAATTTCGATCAGCAAGGCTGCCATTGAGTTAAATGCCTGAATGCATTCAGTTTACCCATGCTTCACTTTTTCATTTACTGACAGATGAAATTATTTAATTCATTTCCAGCCTCGTTCATTCACACAGTTATACATTTGGTTATTAACTGACTGGCAATTTAAAACATCCAAAAAAGGCAGTGACTCATTTTAAAGACCCTGGCAAATGTATGACTTTAATTAAAAGCAGAGCAGTTCTGGAAATCAAACATGATAGGACGAGACTATTTAAAAGGACGGGGCTGTACTCTATTAAGCTGTACACAGGAAGACCGACAACTGTCGGGGAGTCTCGGTATAATCAAATAATTGTTTAATTTACTGTATATTTCTCTTTACCTTAGAACAAGGATTATATCAAAGACCTAAAAAATGGAAACTGTAATTTGTGGTCATAATTTATTTAATGATTTGTTTGGTTGTTCATCCATTGGCTCTTTTCTCTCATTTTGGTATTCTCAGTTGCTGAACTTTTTCATTAATGTACCACTGCACCTGCAGATGCAACTTCGTAGCTGACGCATATGCACTCCTGCAATGAGCTTGCTAGTGAACTAGTGACCGAAGTCCTCATTACAAACAATACAGCATGCTACAGAAGCACTAACTGATGAGAAAACAGGCAGATCTCAGGCAGGTTCCTGACAACTGGTGTATAGCAGTAACCAGTTTCAGGAGGACAAAACGAATAGTGTCACCTAGCTGCAGACTCTCATAGAGGATATAGGGCTGTGTTTTGACCAGCTGAGGCACTCAGCAGTAACAAGCATTAATATTTAGGGTGACTTCCAATATGGATTATTTTCTATTACCTGCTTGTAAGCCTGGGCAGTTGATAAAGTCAGATGGAACACCTTGTATAAGGATACAAGAGCAGGACTTTCTGAAATGCAAGCCTACGACTTTCTGGTTACAATTATTTCCTCATGTACTGTGCTCCATGTTTTTTCAGGCCATCTGTAGTTCTCTATCCTAAATAAACAAAGTTTAACTTTGACATTCTTTATCTGTCTCTTTGACATAAAAGGATTCAGTGAGTGAGAATGTTGTTGTCGTGTACTTCACATAAGATTGAAATTAAGTATGTTTATTTCATGATCACAGACACTGCTAATGAATTCAGAGGCCTGTAATTTTTGCCAAGCTTTGGTTTTCCACTATCAAGTGGCACTGGATAAAAAATAAAGCTGGGAACGATATCATTTTAAAAGGGATAGAACAGTTTGGCTGTTAATATGAAACATTTTCAATGACAGAACTGAATAAATTGAAAAAAATTATTTCAGGTTCAGATTGTGTCCCCACAGTGGGCAGTATGAGTTCAAAAGGTTTGGCCTACAAAGTTGTTTGCAACATTATTGGCTCATAGTCCATAACTCTTTTGTGCAGAAAACAGACATTTTATGTATTTCAGCATTCATTTTAAGGAGCCCTTGTCCTACCCTTAGGAATCCCACAAACAAACCAATAAATTATTTGAGTGATAAGTTATCTTCTTTGTGTAATGTCAAGGAGGGATATTTCCTGTTAATTTCTCCGGGGAATATTAGATGAAAGGGCTGGCCTGCTGTCAAGCTCAAGGACTATCGGCAATATACTTGGAGTCTGAACACAAGACTTCATTTTTCAGGATCAAACACTGGTCAGTGCCCTTTCAACGGCAACTTAAGAACTTCTGAAGTTCATGTAAAAAAAAGCAAATGTAAGGCAACAAACCCTCTCTCTGCCTGGTGGCTATGGGTCTCTGCAAAGTTCTGCCTGTTTCTGGGCTGCTAGCTCGTCGTTGCAGCTACAGGCAAAAAATCTGTTTTCTGTGTTCTCTCCTCCCAGGTCTTGGCCACGGTCTTAAAACAAAACAAAACCACTGCTGTGTGCCATTCCAGCAGTATTAGCACAGTTCCTTTCTGAGGAAAGTCAGAGTCACGCTGTAGCTATTAAAAGCAATGGACGTGCATCCTTTTCTATCATAAGTGGTCAATTATAAGCTTAAATAGCCACTGGTGCTCCTCAAATGGCTTGGCAGGAGAGGGTTTTCATGGGTTTACACGTCAGATACTTGCAGATTGAGAGATGTACAGTAAACAGACATTTTGGCAGGGGTGGGCTACTATGCATCAAAATGTATTTTGTTTCAAAATTACAAAATACAAATACATATTTGTCTCCTTCCTGATTTCCTCTATTATTGCATATTTGCCACACTGAATATTCGCAGTTCTTTAGACAAAATGTAACATTAGACAAAGGGAACCTGAGTATACAGAAAACACATTTCTTTTAAAATTATTATTTCATTTACCTAATGGAAAAGGTCATCAAACATCCATTCATGGTCTGATATGCTGGGTTATCTCTAAGCAACTTCAGAAGACTGGCATGATTTAATGCATTTGACATTACTTGGCATATGAAAAAGTAAATCTCGTTTGGAATCATAGGCCTCAACTATATTTATTAGTTTTACTGAGCTTTTCTTTTTCTCATCTGGATACATGTGTATTTGTCAATGTCATCTGTAAATTTACATTAATCAACCCAAAAGTATGTTAGAGCGTGCTGACATCACACCGAAGATGCAAGGTGCTGATACACGACAGTTCTGTTGTACCGATGGCTCGAACGAGTGGCTGCAGTAAGCCACATGACCAATTTATTTAGAGGAAGCACGTTTTCAGCCTGTTGGACATTGTGCAACCTTCAAGAAGCCAGATAAAACATCAGCCCCTCTGTTTTCATGGAGATAGAGTGAACAAGCCAGATCCACTACAGCTGGAAAAACATCCACGCCCCCATACAGCACGCTGAAAACGTAGTGAAGATGAAGAATAGTATGTCCGACTTCCTGGGTTTACACTCACGGTCCTTCTGAGTGTGGATACTAAACTCCCACCGGATTCAAGATTTGTATCACATGGCAATGTCATTTTTTTTAACTGGATGCACTAGTATTTGCTAGTAGTCAGTTAGCATGGTCCTTTGGCAGCCTAACCAGAAAAGACAGGCTGGCAAGTGTTTGGACTTGACATAATATTTCTTTTGTGCTTGCTGCGCTCTTCCAAGGCTCAAATGGGTGTGCAGTACAAGCCTACATAAAATATTTTTCACACTCTCGGTCTGGAGGAGAAAAGCCAAAAACAGATATTTTCAGTCCTTTTTTTGTAGTTTGTTTATTAGGCTACATTTTCTAATGCCTTCTGCAGGTGGTGCATTACGCAACAGAATGATTTCTGATCCAAGGCCAGTTAAGAGTGCCTGGTATGTATCTCAAGACACATCAGCGGAAACAAATTTATTAATGTGAATCTTATTAGGTTTCCTTGCTGTTCTCTTTGGTTGGGACTGTGCTAAAAACTGTAATTTTCTATATAGCGTGTGCACACATGCGTGTATAAGAACAGTTCCATTGATGCACAATTTCATAGTTTCATACATGCAAACATCAAATTGTAGAGCTGATCATTATGACTAGTACAAAGTCTGTAATTAAAAATAACACAATATGTATACTATTTTATATACTATGCTGCTGATGGTCAAATCATGTGTGTTTTGTTAAGAGGAGGGTGACAGATATTTGACTTCCTAGTGCATAAATGGTCATGTCAATGAACTTACAGTTATAGAATTTCTCTTATCAATGCAACATACATACAGAATCTTGCACTTTACATTGAACTGTGTGTCTTTTTGTTAATGGTGCATAGCACCACGTATTCTCACTAGCATACAACACCTCCCCCCTCTTCCAAGTTTGAAGAAAGTGGATAAGTGTCTGTGGCCAATAGGCCAGTTTTGGTTCGTCAGTGCGCCATCTATAATACATCAGGGTCAGCCTAGAAAGCTTTTAAGCTATTGAGCTTGTCAGAGATCATGTGTGACAGGCTGTACTATCCAGGGCTTCATAAACTTAATGAAGCCTGAGTTCAGCAATTACTCCACCCCACCCCCACCCACAATTCAGTAGTGAGGTGCTAGCTTTATGCCGATTTTATCAGGCTGCATTTTTCTTTTCAAGGGTCCCCAGATCAGAAACATCCTCAGAGGCCGTGGAGGTGTGACTTAAGCCTGAAAGCAGCGTAGATGACCAGGAGAGGAACTAAACAGGAATCATGAGGCAACATGTGCCTTCCAACGGCAGCCACGGGGGAAGAATGAAGCTTTTATCTGGTCTCTGCCTCAGCAGTTTCTCAGAACACTTATGAAACAGGATTCCTAACTGAATTTTCTAATTGCCTCGCAGAGCGTCCCCCTCCATTAGCCGGCCCGGCCGGGAGGAATCCATCAGCGGACATGCCTCACAGATACACCCACCACAGGAGGAAGGCGAATGGCGCGAACGGCTGGAGGATGGAGCGGCGCAGCAACGCGGGCAAAGCCAACCACCGGTCCAGGAAGCTGGCGGTCATCTCCCGGTCCCTGATCCTGTGCAGCTCCAGGACCAGCGACGACGGCTCCAGCCCCGAGGAGCGATATGCTGACTTTTGGGAAGCGGAGAGAGAGACGGAGAGGGAAGGACCCGGGAGGAAGCCAGGGAACGCGGCTCCATCCTCCGCAGCCTCCTTGGCTGTGCCTCCGCAGTGCCACCCAGGGGAACTGAGAAAGAACGCGAGGAAGACTTTCTCAATTAAGGTACGGCCACTCCTGTTCCGAGTCACCATGGCTGAGCAGGTTAGGGATTTCACAATCTCGTGTGAACACACATTTACACTCTGACAGCAGCAAAAGTTTGAGATGACAATACATGAATATGCTGCATTGATGTAATAATAAACAATTGTGCTATGTATTGTAACGCTGTTTCCTTGAAGTGGTGAATTTTATTGTTTTATTCTGGAGATTATTAGAGGAAAGCCATGATGGGGATATGTGTTTTCATTTTCAGACATTGGTTTCAGAGCAATTGATGGGTTTTGATTAAAAATGGATGAAGTAAAGTGCTTTTGCTAAATGACAGCATGACCAGACTGGCAAATGGCAAACAGATTTTGTTTCTGTACAATTCTTCAAGCATACTCTTAACCCTTTCACACTAGGTACAAATGCAATAGTAAACAACACAAATTAATGATATTTCAAAAATGATATTTTGATTTAACATGGTGTCATTGTGTGGTTTAAAAAAATTGATTGCTACAGTATTAATAAATGTAATGTATTATTTCTGTCATACTTGGGTTCAGCTATTTAGAAACTGCAACTGAAGTCTGACAAAGCCTATAGTCTTATAAATGGTAACATGATGCCATTCAGTGCATAATTGATTTCTACTTCTAGATAAACAAAATAATAAGCAATTATGCAATAATGCTTCTATTTAGAAAAATGATTCAAAGCAGCATCTCAGAGCCCACTATGGAACTTTGGTGTCATGCTGGGAAAGACCTCATAATCTTTTTCAAACAAGCTTGCTGCTTGTCAAATTTCAATGAAATCTGCTGCTTGTTAAATGTACACAGTACACAAATACACGTATACGCATATTCACATTTTATTGTATGGCAAATGGCCCCATTGGTCATGTTCCATAACATACTGTACACAAATCTTTCAAAGTCCACAGTCAGTGAAAAAATATTACTAACGTGTATTTTATGTTTGCGTGTATAATATGTATGATTCTTATGAAATCCATCAGTTTTCAATGACCAGACATTGCTATAGAATCCCTAATCACCGAAGACAGTGTAAAATAAGTACAAATCCTGAATTAAATTCTTCCTTTACATGTGTTTAAGAATGAAAAATATGACCCATTTTGCTTTATTCTTGCTTCTGAAATGTTGCAGCCTGGTCTGCCTTTGCGGTGTATGTTTGTGTTTCCTCTGTAAATTGAATAATAATCACATGCTCTCTGTGTTTGGAACACTCCAATGCTGCAGACCGCTGTGCCAAATGGTTCATACAAAAGAGGTTTTGTTGTGACCCCGAGGGAGGACTAACTCACGCAGGTCTTATAAGACATTCCAGTGATGTCATGGTCGCATGCCCCCCACAAAACAACAACAGTCTGTACAGTACTCACACATCGGCTTGCTGTTTGATGGCTCCGTAAAATGCCCAGGCTATGTTTTAAAGCTGGTGGCGGATAAGAAAAATTAGAAAGGAAGCAAAATCATGGCATTGGATTAGGATCACAACCCTGCGTGTGGAGACCATGAGGAGAAATGTTTGACCCATTCGAGATTGAGTTAGGATGGATGTAATTACACAGCGTACACCCGAACTCATGAATGCAATATAGTTGTATAGTTTCTCAGCAGACTGAGGCCTACGGTCACGCGACAATCCATTCATAAACACATGTAAACACTGCTAAACTTTCAAGATGAGGGTATTTCCGAAGGCAGTCTTAACTTGACTGCAGCAGGCATGAGTTCCGATAATCTTTGAGACATTCAAAAAATTATCTATAGCCACAGTGTCATTGTAATGTGCATCCCATAATATTTATTCGTTTTATAATTTCACCTTCCAGGACAGGACAAAAAAGTAATGTACATTTTGTCTTTACATAAGTAGCACCTGAAAATAATATTAATTTATTTTTTTAAATCGTTTAAAGTAGAATATTAATCATGTTCAAAAAAAAGCAAGAATGCTCTTGGTTCAAATTCAGGGTAAATACAATGGTAATGTTATGGTGAACTTTTTTCTGAGCCTGTCACTTTGTTAGTTTAGGGTCTTGATTGAGCCATAAAAAGTCACCTTTTTAACCTTGAATAGAGATCCTCTTGTATTAACATTGCGATGTCTTTATTGGAACAGGAAAGCAGTATCTGGAGAATGTGTGTTGCGACTGGTGAGGATAGCCTGGGGCTCCAAATCTCCGATAATAACATCCAACCGAGTGACAAAGGGCTCACTGTTGGCCATGTGAAAAATGGGGGGGCAGTGTTCAGGTAATGGCTCCAAGCCATCTATATATTTTATAGCACTTCCTTCCTGATTTATAATGGACAAATGCATCAGTGCTTTCAAAAAAAAAAAAAAAAAAAAAACTACTCATATTTTTATTTGATAATTAAATAAATGCATTTTTGTTTTCATCTGTAGAAACAGCTATATTCAGCCGGGAGATGAACCTCGCCCACTCATTGGAAAGTTTCTAAATGGTCATTCACAGATGGAGGCCGAGCCAATGATGCAGTCAACCACGCGGGCAATGGATACAATGACTTACACTGATGTACGGCATGCTTATGCCCTCCCACATATAAAATCCACTGGGGTTTTTTTTTTCCAACAAAGTCAGGAGAGTTTAAAATGGTTTTCTTCATATTAAATGTACACTAATGACAAATATTCCATTACCAAGTCAACACAGGTTAGAAAGGCTACAGCAATGCAGTTCTTTTTCCATACGCAAAAAATTTCTTCTGACAGTCATTAAGGGGGACAGCCTTTCTATCCCTCTTTCCCACACAATTTGTGAGATTTAATCAGAGATTGCATGGGACATGTGATGCACCCATAAATGCAAGATGAATTAGGTTTGTTCTTAAGATGACAGTGAAATGTCCACTCTGTGGTACTGACTGATGCATTTTTGCAGACTTTCAGAACCTTTAGTGAGAGATATTGCATAATTGCAGTGGCAGTATAACCAAAATTTGGTCTTGAAGTGGATGAGAAATTGAGAAATTGAAAAAAATTCCCGGAAGTAATCTGGATTCAGTTGGTCTCTTAAAAAATTGTTTCTAAGTCGTTTTACAGCGTTGCTTTGATCAAAGTGAAATAATTACTTTGAATGACCTACTACTGCAGAGACTCATTGGTTCAATTGCTTTCTCCTTGAAGAGGAAAAACAGTCGTTACTCATATTAAACCAAAACAGAGGAAAGTCCATTATTCAGAACAGACATGTCTTTGTTTTGTTGAAATGGCTGGTCAGAATTCAATTTTAAATTACATTTAGGTTAGAAGTCTAACCTAAATTTGGCAGGGCTACAGTAAGTGTAAGAGAAGGAACAGGTGCAACCTGTGGACCTACTGGGGGTCCTGATTCCTATTCATAGACAGCCCTGTCACAGTAAAGTTTATAACTTTGGGTATGATTTGGTGAAACAGGGACACACTAACATGCTGGAAATGAACTGCTGAGTTCATAAATGTAGGTAAATTACTTCAGGATGTTGTTATTCTGGGATGCTTTTCATTGAAATATGCACATCTGTTTTTGTAGAATTCTTGGAGAAATGGTATGGCATTTTCCAGTCTCAGTGCTCCTCCAGTACCACCCACAGACAGCAAGGACCCACAATCCGTGATCAACTGTGGAGATAAAGAACACATGGAAATAGATGCTAGCCATAAGGTAAGCCGCCATGTCTGGATAGTATCAAGAGCAATCAGACACGCAAAAAAAACCAATGTAATGCAGAAATATAATAATACTGTCTGCTACATCTGCATTGTTTCATGTCTGAAAGGAGCCTATTCTAGAGGTGGCGAGGGAGAATGGAGGATGCTGGGAGAGAGAGAGGGCTGAGCAAGGCTCAAAGAATGAGTTAGCCTGCAAGAGGACCAGATCCAACTCCACCAGTGAGTGGCATGGATACAGTACCCAGCAAAACTGCACTAGCAGCAACCCTGTTTACTCCATGCTATGTTAGAAACTTGTTTGCAAGCATCTGTTTAAGAGTCAGCCTTACTTATTGCCATATGTATTTGTTCCCAGTCCTTCCTCACTCATCACACAGGAAATCCATTCCAAGTATTTCCTGACATCTGCGTAAAAGACACTGTTTGACATCATCATTTCATTTCCTGGTCGCAGGTGTCAATCCCTACTGGATCGGGGACTTGGACGCACTCATTATGAAAGCTCCGGAGCTCTATGGGAGCCATGCCCAGGGGAACACAGGCTTTTATGGAAACAGAAAGTCCCTCTCACAGCAGCTGGAGTTCCCTCATGGGATCACACAGGTGAGCATGAGCATGCATTAGTCGAGGAGATTCATTGTCCGCACTCTTTACCCAATCACATCATTCAATCACAGGGCACAATGCATGCATGTGAAAAGCAGATGTTCTCCTCTGGGATACTTGTGCTTCATATACAGAGTGCTGCTCCAGAAAGAAACTTGGATCTCATTGTTTCTGTTTTTACTTTAAGAGAGAATTGTTTGCACATCAATTTATCTCAACTTGCGAGCTCTGGTATGAGAGCCACATATCTCTCAGTTCATTGCCCTAGGCCCTTTAGCATACTGTCCTTTTGCATACTGAAAGGGAGACATGACTTGCAAGTGACAGAAATTCAGACCGTCATCTGGCATTAACTGATTGTGCCTATCTGCATATCTACAGATGTTATTATTGTCCTGTATGAATGTGCTTTAGAGCGTTGTGGCCTTGTGTCCACAGGTAGCTCCCAGACCCTCCCGGTCTCTGAGCTCGGCTCACTTGGTGCACTCCAGCAGCACAGTGCAGGCCTTCATCATCTGCAACATTGTGCTCATGAAGGGCCAAGGCAAGGTGAGGCCACGTTTTGCTCTGCGCGACTGTTTCTGGTTTCCAGAACATTCCCAGGATGTTTGTCCAGAACAGCATTTTTAGGATCATTATTACAGCTGTCTGTAAACCTCAGTTTGTTGTTGTCTTGTTATCTTTTAAGAAAAAATAACAGTTGTTGAATTGCAGATGGTGATTTATTTTATCCTGATATTTGTGAAATCTTTAAGAATCCTACCTTTTCAGTGCTTCAGAACAATCTCTAAAAAGTTGTTGATATGTGTCCTCCATGTTTATTCTTAACTAAATAACTTATGAGGGGATTTTACTAGTATGTTTGTATGCAGCATTCCTGGAACATATTTTTTCTCTGTGATTTTAGCAGAAGTTGTTTGGAACAGTATGTTCAAAGACTGGCTGAGGACTATTGCACGATAACGTTTTCTTGCAACATAATGGGAGTGTGACTGGACTGTTTCTGAAACGCTGGAACCCACCTCCATGTTGATAGCATTTTGGCCCACCCAGGGCAGATACTTACTGCTGTCCTTGCCTCCCAGGGCTTGGGATTCAGCATTGTCGGGGGGAAGGACAGCATGTACGGTCCCATGGGAATCTACGTCAAGACCATCTTTCCTGGAGGGGCGGCGGCCGCAGATGGAAGGCTGCAGGAAGGTAGCGGCCCCCCAGTCAAACCCCCAGCTTTCCTCCCTATGTGCACATGCTAACCCCCCCTCCTCCCAATGATGTCACGCAGGAGATGAGATCCTGGAGCTGAATGGGGAGTCTCTGCATGGCCTGACCCATGAAGACGCCCTGCATAAATTCAAAGTAAGTGTGCATGGTGTTGCTGCTAGGGAGAGCTGCTTACCAGTATTTTCACATCTGTACATTGCAAGATTGATAGAGAATGCAAGCATTGCTTAGTATTGCAGAAGAAACCTGCAGAAGAAACAGTGCTAACAGTAGTAGTAGACCATATGTGAAAGAAAGTTTAAAATGTCATAATAGTATACTTAGCTAAATCATAATTCATCAAATAAATCTTAACAAGATTTATGGTAAATAGCAAAATGTCTGGTGTTAATTCAACTCTAACAGAGTACATATGAGTCCAACAGGGACCATATGTACTCTGAAAGAGTTGATTTAACACTGAACATTTTACTGTGTAAGCTGTTGATGAATTATATAAAGCTCAAAAGCAGAGCAGATTTCATTTTTTGGAAACTGTCATTTTGGTATAGCATCTGAAAAAATGTCAGCTAATCACACCCTTACCCAGTTATTACTAAAAACGGATATATTTCATCTTAACGTTTCCGCTGGGTTGCACGCTGTGTTTTAAAGAGCAGTTTGCTCACGGCTACCTTCCAGCCTTTTGCAACCTGCCTTCTCGCCAACACAATCCCTCCAAATCATCAGGAACATTTTCTGCCTGACTGGCCCACTCCATCCCCACCAGCTGCTGTCCTCATCTGCTTCCCCCGGCCACTGATTGCAGGCTGCGTCTATTTCAAATCTCCGGTGCTGTCATACAATGCACTTACGTACCAGATGTCTTCCTCTCCTGCTCCTTCACCTCTCCCTGCACCCTGTGCTTCTGTACCACTAACCATTACCTAGCTACCCCAACACCTGCCACACCCACAGCTCTCTCCTAACCCCTACCCCCACCGAGCACAATTTAAGCTTCAGTGTTGTTTTTTTTATGATTTTGAGGTACTTTACAGGTTTGGGGGGTCATAATTTATAAATATTATGTAGGACTTTTAATCTCAAAACTCATGAAAGTGAGGTGTGGAAGCTCTCCTCTGCTGCTACCAAGGGGATAGCTGAGGTGTAGAGAGGTGTCATTATTAAGCTGTACATTGTGCATTGATTGTATTTTAAGACTTTTCCATGCAGGGCTCCTGAATAATTACAATACTGACCGATGTGAGAAAACGATGTCTCTGTTTGCGTACCCCTAAGTTCCACTTATGTCCTCAGCCATTTTCACCCGTAAGATCCTGCTGCTGATTTGGTGTCGCCCTTCTGCTCTGAAGCAGATAAAGAAAGGGCTGCTGACGCTGGTGGTGCGGACCAGCCTGCGGGTGGGGGCGCTGTCGAGCCAGGCCCAGGCGTCCCAGCTCTGCCGCTCGCGGTCGCTGAGCTCCAGCGCGAGCATCGCCAGGACCAGCGCCGACATGGGCGACTACAGCTTCCTGGCCAACCCCGCCAAGCCCAAAGACCGCATCATGATGGGGGTAACGCTGCAGAAAGGTCAGCCTGGGACGGAATTGCACCCCTGAGACACCCACCCCCATTTAACTGTGGATCGCCAATGCTGTAGAAGAGGAATATCAGGTTTCACCTCACCAAGTCCATTCTGGAATAACGGCACTCGGGCTCACACTCAGCCGATGCAGATTCATTAGGTGTATTGTTTCTCATTGACGTATTCCGCGATTTGTGGTTGGTTTACATGTAATAAATTCACATTTGAGTTTCAAGCTTTAAATTACAGTGGTCACACTGCTTCTTAAATACTTGTATGTGAAAGTATTATATAGACTGCATAAAAGCATAAACTGTTAATTGTGCTTTATTAATTTATCTCACAGGTTTTACAAAGTAGTGTAATTAGACAGGTACAAGACCACTGGAGTGTAAAGTATTAGCTACCATAGTTGTAACTGCATGTAATAGAGCTGATTGTGGGATGCTCAGGGAAGCTGTTCTTATCAGTCTCACTCTCAGCTCACACTCTGCCTCTCTCTCTGCTGGGTTTGTGTGTGCTGCAGAGGTGGGCGTAGGCCTGGGCATTGGCCTCTGCTGCGTGCCCTCGGGGGAGGGCTGCCCCGGCATCTACATCCACACGCTGTCCCCGGGCTCAGTGGTGCACATGGACGGACGTCTCAGGTGAGCGACCACCCCCCCCCTCCACCCCTTCCCCAAATCCCCCATCGAGTTTTCCGCACGGCTCAGCCCACCCTTACGCTGCGCTGAGGTTCTGGAGTGCTTCACACACTCACTTTTTCCCTTGGTCTCCAAACACGCTCTCCTCAGGTGCGGGGATGAGATCATCGAGATCAACGACACCGTGGTTTACAGCATGACGCTGAACGAGGTCTACAATGTTCTGAGTCAGTGCAGCCCGGGCCCCGTTCACGTCCTCATCAGTCGGCATCCGGACCCAAAAGTGAGTGGGCCGCAGTCTGCCTGGCAGAGCCCTCCCCCGCTAATGTGTACACAGCTGTGTAGCAGCTTAGCTCCTGCAGCCGGGGTTCCTTAAGCACCGCCCCTTCCGGTCTGTGTCACCACTCTCCAGGTGTCCGAGCAACAGCTGAACGAGGCCATAGCACAGGCCGTGGAGAACAGCAAGCTGAAGAAAGACAGGCACCAGTGGTGCATGGAAGGTGTGTCTCCGTTTGCTGCATTTCAATCATCAGCCTGCCCTAGAAACCTTGGTCACCAGTGGAAACATCAACATTTTACGCTAGCTGGGCCAAAGTGTATAAATGTACTTGGGACAGTCATAAGAACTTTGCTTGTGAAAAGGAAACAGAAATGACCTCTTGCAAAAAACAATTCACAGCAAGTATTAATTTGTTTCATTGAAAACACTCCCCAATATTGTCACTATTGGAATTAATGGAGCTCTATTTTTTGTTAATGCTTTTTGTGTTTCACATTTTAATATGTTGCACTATTCACCATATGAATCATTGCAGTATTGCACACATACGTATAAACAGTGCGGTCAGCATACATGGTGACTGCAATATCAGCTGAGGAACAGGAAGAAAAAAACAAAACATAACATATGAAAATGACCAAATGCCTTCTGCATGAAATACAATTGATTCCATTTCCGTCTTTTGTTATGCACAAATACATGTGATCAAAGATAAGAGAGAAGTCACAGATGCTTCAGTCATTTGTTCATTCGCACAGCACTTAGAACATGTGCTAGTTCAGTTCCAGATGATAGGGCTGTTTGACTCAAAGTGCCTTGGTGCGGTGAGCTCATTCTCCCGTCTGTGCATTTTCAGGCTTGAAGAGGCCGGAGGCCTGCTCACACGGGAAGCAGAAGTGCGACCGCTGCCTGGAGCGGAGCTTCGGTCAGCTGACCGGGCGACGGGCCCAGAAGACCATGACACGCTCCTGCAGCGACAGCACCTACAACCACCGCTCCGTCGGGGGGCCTGCTGGCCCGCAGCACGTGCACCAGCACCCCGACCTCAAGGCCCGCGTGCACAGCGTGGACGTCTCCATGCAGTTCCCCCACGTGCTCGGGCCCGAAGGCTGGCCGGACGGGGGGCCGTCTCCTCCGTACGCGGACGAAGACTACAACATCCCCTACAGCAGCTCTGAATACGGCTCTGCTCAGTTCCTTTTAGACGCGGGCTTCAGTGCCTCCAAGGCCTCCAAACCCAAGCTGCCAACACCTCCCAGGAAGCACTATGCACAACAGGAAGTAACGAGTGAAGAGACTCTCCCAGACTCAGAGGGGTCCAGCGGGGATTCGCCTGTTAAGGAGGACGCCTGGCAATCTTCCCATTCCAACTGCCGGGTAGGGTTTTTGCTCCAAGAGCATTATGCATGTTCAGTGCACAGACACAAATCACGACCCATGTTAGAATTTATTTGAACATAAAATATTTTCGTAAGTATTGGTAATTGAAATGAGATATTATCTAAGCAGCTTTGCGAATGCTAATCATCACAGTGCTGAAAATGCACAAAGTACTGTGAAAATACTTTGAAACACCTGGCAATAAAATGATTGCTTGCCAAATTTTTTTTTTCCTGTGCAGTATTAATATGAAATATGTTTTCCAAGTTTTTTGAGCATACAATATTGCTCTTTCCCGGTATTGTTTATTTTATGCTGCCTTTTTTTGCTCAGCGTTACCAAGAGAGGCAATACATCTGGAGGGTACTGCGACTTTAAAAATAAATATGGATTATTATTAGGGGCAATATATTTACTTTGTGCAGTAGTGTGGAAAACCGGACGGCTGCTTTGTGAGGCAGAGGAGAATATAGTCCTTGGCCTTTCATCAGCTCAGTAAAACTTAATGATCTTCGCTGGCTTTTGACTGGGCCCATAACGAATGTGAAGGAGAGCAGGAAGCCTCACAGCGTTTCTCGGCGCAAAAAGAGACCGCAGGAGGCTGTTACTTTGTCTGTGGGCGGATCGCAGTGTGACTTCACAGTCGGTGGCGCCACAGCAGCGAGGAGAGTGCGAGTTTAGCTCTGCTTATCGATCGCCCGGTAACTTTTTATTCACAGAAATGGGTACGAAACAGGAGCTTTTCAACACTTATAAATATCTGTGCTCTTTCCCTACATGCCTCCACTGCAGTTATTCTGCGGTTTGTACATGGCTTTGAGAAAGATCCCAGGGTTACTCTTTAAAAACGTACGTTGGATTCCTTGAGATCTTTCGTTGTGAACTGGTGGAAGTTGTGCATGGGGGCAACACTGGACTGAAAACCAAATTCTTCTGATAGAAAATATTGACATATTTTCTGTGAAATAGAATACACATACTAGGCATATAAACAGCATCATCACCAAATTTACAATAACTATTATTTCATTGTGTATTCTGTAACAGTGGAAAATGACATTATTTCATTCAAATAAGATTCAATTTAGTGTTTTTAACGAGATTTCATTGGTATCCTTGAAGTAGCAGTCTAAGTGATTCCCCAGTCCTGCAGAAGTCGTTGCATGCCTGGCATGGAGACTGCAAAATTTAATCAGTGGTGATCGATGCAAACAAATGCTTGACAGTAATGCATGTCAAATGGAAACCAAACGGATGTGTTGCTGTACCTTTTGCGGTGTGTGAAAATGGTGGTGTCTCACTTCCTGTTTGTGAAACAGGAAGCAGCTAGCAGTCTTTCCGAGGGAACTAAAGCAGCTCATACCAGTTCTGTCACAGCCAGTTCTGACTTAACAGAACACTGCTTCAGAGACGACACAAGACATAAAGGTAAGTGAAAAATACTTTATGCATGCAACTTGTTGCGACGAACTGTGGTTCCATTTATTTTTCTGACCATTTCTATAGCAGCCTATGACATAGGCTACTATAGAAATGGTCAGAAAATGAAAGATTACTGGAAGATTACTATTTTCTTTGTCAGATTGTAATCTCCCAGTAATAATCTGTCAATAGGCATATTGTCTTTTAAAAAAAAAAAAGATATTTCCACACATGGGAATGCAAGCTATGTTTGGCAAAGCAGTTTGCTTTTCATCAGAATATAAGTAGCTTTTTGTTAGAAAGATTATGATAAATCTGTTTAGCATATGTTTTATTGTCAGTCCCCTCTCTGTGCACAGGTAGTGAGTCAGCTGTCCTCATCTGCTCCCAGAGTAAGAGGCCAGCGCTGAGGAGGCAGGCCCACGTGGAACTGATCCAGGAACAGCTGCGTGACCCCTGGGTGAGGATCTCTGACAGCACAGAGGCCCAGTGTATCTCCCTGACCATGAGCGAGGAGAACGGGACCGCTGACCTCAGCGGCCAGGCCGAGCCAGAAGACACCCACGTGTCCTCGGCCCCTTCCGAACCCAAAGAGCCTGAAGAGCTGCTCGGCGCAAAGAGAGGACCGCCAGTCGCGCCCAAGCCCAGCTGGGTCCGGCAGAGCCTGAGAAGCGGGAGGGTTGGAGGGCAGCTGCAGGAGCTTTCCAAACCTCCCGACAAGAGAGCCCAAGACGCGGGCAGAACCTTCGGAGTGAGTCTGAGAGCTACCTCGTCTGGGGGAAACCTGTCCTTCAAACAGAAGCTCCACTCGTTCGAGACTTTCTCCAGCCCGGAGACGCCGCAGAGGGGTAGTTGGAGGCCGGGCCCTTCCGCGTCGCTCTCGTTAATGGACAAGGCGCCTGGCCGGAGCGACGTTGCCCACTCCCCCGCGGACGCCGGCAGCGCGGTTAACGGGAAGCCTGCGGTGAACGGGAGGCCTGCGGTGACCCGTGCAGCCGAAGAGAAGAGCCCCTCCCCCGTCCCTGCCGCTGCACCCGCGCCTGACCCGACCCCAGTTACAAGTGCCATCCCGGAGGCCTGCAGTCCCCCAGAGGAAGCGCCCAACCAAAGCGAACCCAAAGAGGAGGTGCCCGCCCCGGAGGAAGACGTTCAAACAGCTTCTCCGCCTCCTTCGGAGCCCAGGAAGTGTGAGATACCTGTCGCCACCCCTAAAATCCTCCCTGCTGAAGAGCCCCTGCCCCTCAGGAAAGACCTTGAATCTGTCACACAGACAAGCCTGCGGACCAGGAGTCTCCCACTGTCCGCCTCCCTCTCTTCAGAAGGCCCTAGTCTCCGGGTGCTGGATGGCGAGAGCTTGGGGAAGATCCTGTCGTTCAGCAATCAGGTGTCCCATGCTCTGATGCGCTCCATGCGCTCTCTGCCTCAGTCTCCCTGCTCTTGGCCCAGTAATCCCTGGAACCCCCCTCCCGGGTCTCCCCTGGTCAACCCCGATGAGGACAATCCCTCGGCCGAAAAGGTCCCCCTTTCTCCAGGAGTTGACAACAGTGAGCCAGGCTTCTCTGTCAGGTAATTGTAAAATGAAATTATCGGTGCGTTGAATCAAGCACCCTATGCATTCAGCTACATTGATTGTAGAAGCTGAGTGCAAGATAACATGCAAATGATTTCTGGGCTTCTGTTATACATATAGAGCATAAAAACCACAGTAGAAGTGCAATTTGTCAGCTGCATCACAGAAAGGAAGTGTTAACAAATTTCTCAAGTTAGATGGGCAATTTTACATCTAGTTCCCCTTCTGAACAGAAGAAACACTCGCACACTGTTTTTCACACCGGAATAGGGTCATTTTCATAGATAAGGCTGTTGTTGTCGAGCAGACATGTTTCAAATTCATCGGCCGAGTTGTCTAACTTAGACTTATTTATTTGTAAATGTGTCAGGGAAAGGGCGTGCGCATAGCGTTCATTGTTGCAAATGAAGGCGGTTTTTGGAACGAGATGGGGGGACAGGGAGTTCCTGTGCGGGCGAGAGGCACGCGTCTGACCGTGTGTTTCCCCCCGTGGGCGGCAGCCTGGCTGAGTTGAGGGAGTGCACCATTGAGCGGGGGGAGGAGAGCGGTGAGGAGCGCTTCGCCCAGCCCGCGTCCGCCTCCAGCTGCGCCCAGTCCGTCATCTCCGCCATCCCGTCCGATGAGATCGAGAGGATGATCGAGGAGGTCCGAGCGCTGGACGAGGACACCCTGAAAGTAAGCCCGCCGCTTTCCTGGCTTTCTCCGTCCCGGGTTTGCCCAACAGCGGCCGCTAATGTGCCAACACTACAGAGGACAGTGACCCAGCCCGACTCTAGCCATGGAGCTGGCTGGACAGCTATGTATGCCACATGCATGCTTACTGTCGGACAAAGAGCTGAACCAGAGATTAAGCACTTTGCCATCGCCTCATGGCCCGGCACAGTTCAAATGGCCTCTGTCTCCATTTCAGCTTTGCTCTGGAATCAGGTCTGCACCTCCTGTGCAGTGCTGGCTTTCCCCTCCCTTGGAGGAGTGTTTGGCCAGCCTACCCAGAGCACATCTGCAGGCATTTCCTCTCCATATGTCATCGTTTGTGTCCTTGCACCAGCAAGCGCTGTGACAGCCGCAGCCCTTTCCCAATCTAATTAACAGCCGGCAGTGCTCTCCCAGAATTACGGTAACCTGTAGCTTCAGATTCCCCCTCACGACAGCTGTTCACCGTAAAAAAGGCAGAGGGGGTCAAGCACAGCAGACAGCAGAATCTCTGTATGTTCTGACTCCCAGAAATGATGTTGAGTCTTTGGGGGGTGAGGGGTGTGTGCTGCCCAGCATTAAAAGTTACTCTATTACAGTGCAGATAGAGCCATCTGGAAATGCTAACTGTAGCAGCTGGTGTTCATTAGGAAGTCAAACTGTGATCTTTTTGTGAATGCAAATGCACTCTTGCAGACAAATGCCACTGTTGCAAAGTTTAGAAAACTCAAGCAAATAATGGGACAAAAAGTTAAAACGCATCGAGGGCTCCTTTAAATGAAACTTCTGAAAACATCTCAGTGATGACTAATATTAGTCTGTAACGGTTTCAAGAAAATGTTCCTGTGAACAACGGAAATCCAGCAATGAATTAAATCTTTTCTCATTTTTTCCTTTCAGCAATTTGAGGACATTCATGTTGTCATATTGCACAAAGAGGAGGGTGCCGGCCTGGGATTCAGTATTGCTGGAGGGATTGACCTCGAGAACAAAGCAACCACCGTATGTAACACTTCATAAAAATAAACAAACAAAAAAAGCTGTTAGAACAAATATACGTCAGCATGTTTGAAACTTCCGTGTATTGCTGCTGTATACTGTAGAGCCACACAAGCTTACAACTGAGCACATTTTAAAAACCTGAGCCTTAGAAAGAGAGAGACTGGAGATAATTGTTATTGCAGTTAAAATGTGAAGCAAGCTGGTTACAAGGGTATTGCCACACCAAGAACTGTAGGGCCTTTTTATTTCATACTGTCTTCTGTGGTTGCCAGGTTCACAAGGTGTTCCCCAATGGGCTGGCGGCGCAGGAGGGAACCATAGAGAAGGGAGACGAGGTGCTGTCCATCAACGGGCAGACACTGAAGAACGTGACGCACAGCGACGCCACCGCCACCCTCCGGCAGGCTAGGACCATGAGGCAAGCGGTAGTGGTGGTGTGCAAAAGCAAAGAAGGAGAGAGGGACGACGACGACGGCAGCACCAAAGAGCCGGTCCACAGCAGCACAGAGCAGAACCTCACAGGTGAATACAGCTGCCATACTGCTGGCCAGTGGCACCACTGCACTGTACTGGGCACATGCTTGGCTTCTAGGATTTTAATTCACTATTAAGGAAAAATGTAATGGTAACACTACAGATCCCAGCATCCATATAGCCATGACAAGCTGGACTTGGCTAGAGCAGTGAAATACACCCTCCTGAGTTTCTGGGGTTACTGCTGTATCAGCGCCCTTTGGCTGCTGATCATTCAAAATGGAAGATAAAAGATAAAAGTGAGAAAAATAGAAATATCTTCATTGAATACTTTTACAATTTGACTGAGCGTTGTTTTCTGAAGTTGTGTAAACACAGTAATATTTAAACAGGGTGTTACAAATAGCTATTGGCAGAGCCCGAGTCAGGAGATAAATGAATCCATAAATTGCTGGATGATACAGATCTGTATGACAGAAGGCCATTAATGGCAGTTGAGGTCCACTTTAATCCTCCTGGGCCACATTATAATGGCTGGATATTCATTCAGCCCCTGGTCTGAAATGGAGGCCGTATACGATTGTTCTCTTGCCAGTCTATTTAAGTTCCGCATTTAAGGTGATGTAATTCTCTAAAAGCCCTAAGGAGTTGACAGTGGTTTGGCCCACTTGCCTCTGAGCTTTGAGGGCCACATGAGGGATTTGACTGAATTCTCTCTTTTGTCAGAGGGTACTACTCTAACACTGGAGCTGGAGAAGACTGCAGGTGGAGTGGGCTTTAGTTTGGAGGGAGGCAAAGGTTCCATCCATGGAGACAAGGCCATTGCCATCAACAGGATTTTTGCAGGTATGTTGTAGGAGTATGTATCATACAGGAATAATACTAGGTAGTAATACTCAGTTTGTTGAGCATTGCAGGCCAAGGGATTATGATTTCTAAAAAGCATTTAACTGTGATTAACCTTATTAAACACACTTGTGCTCAATACGTTACTTATAAGCTAAGGATTCACTAAAAAAAGCTGTGCATCCATTCCCATTCTGTATCTTAATGCACATGGAGTGCAGGCATGATTCTACTCCGGGCTTTTCTCCTGTCAACGTGTACTTCATCTGCCCATCTGCAGGCGGTCCTGCAGAGCAGGGTGGAATCCAGTCAGGGGATGAGCTGCTGCAGGTTCAGGATGCCGTCCTACAGGGGCTAACGCGCTTCGAGGCCTGGAACATTATCAAGGCCCTCCCCGAGGGACCTTACAAAGCCATCATCAGGAGGAATCAGGCAGAGCTGTCCTGAACACCGGCCTCACCGCGAGAAGACTGTGCTGCAGAAGGCAGCCCAATGGGGCCGAGGTCACAGTTCTATTCCAGTCTTGATACCAGTACTGTAATGAGATATTGCCTTACAGATGGTCACTTTGTTGTTTTTTGTTGCGATGTGTTTACACTCTAGGTACTTTGCTTATACTGTATTTTTTAATCCTCAGAAAAAATCTTAATCAGGGAAGCCAGTGGACACATCCTTGTTTACTCATTTCAGTATTTTGCTTTGCACAGACACTGTTTAACATGTCACGTTTAAAAAAAGCTGGAAATACGAAGAAACGGCTTTACTTGATTTTTAACAAGTGGCTTTGAAAGCACAACTCAGATGTATTTCCAATATGTTTCTTTTCATAACAACTATTTCAGAGTTTGCAACAATGGATACAACAGCACTGTGTAAAGCTTCAATCTGTAGCTTATAGGTTCATTTTAAAAGTCTCAGAGAATATGCATTGGCTTGGAGTATTTGCATAGATTTATTTGTCTTACAGGAGGCAGTGCAGGCTACAACAGTGCAGTTGTTCATGCAACTATCTCTCAGCTAAAAAAAGAAGCTATATTCAGGCAACATGTCTATATTGGGTAAATGTCCTAGGAATATTACGGAAATGTATTTTAATTATTTTGTATAGATTAAAAAAATTATGATAAATATAGCCTATAATGCCCAAAGTTCAATGTGTCAGAATTTTGATTTGGGTAGATTTAATTTTCAAAAGTAAAGTTAAAATTATTAACTAAAATGTGTCTGTGGAGCATTTGTCAGCTACCTGTTCCCATTGTATCTTTCCATACCACACTGAAACCCACTATCTGCTAAAGTTGATTGCACAGTGTACTTATACACTGAACAGTTTGACGACAGTACTATAGAGAGAGAGAGAGAGAGAGAGAGAGAGAGAGAGAGAGAAATAATTCACTGACCATTTATGGGCATCTGTTAGTGTGTTTTTACAAACAAATACTGTTCTTTATCCTCTTAGAATCGACAAACCTAAAACACAGTAAAGTAACCTAAATGAGCCCTAAATGTATGCCACTTGTTAGGATACTCACTAATTTCTCCAAAAGGCCAACAGCCAAGACGTTTTAGAGATGTTTAAAAAACATTCTATGGCATTTTAAATGGTTTTGACGTTAGTTAGAATCATATTTCTTTAGTTCTCTGCTGCCGACATGTGTCTGCATACAGTAACTACACCAGGCTAATCGTTTTCTCAGATTCTGCTGAGTACTTATGAATCATAGGTAATGTACTCAGTAAAGAAGGCAAAAAACAAAAATGGTCAAATTTAACTTAACCTGACCATGGACAACATTCTATTGATCCCACGTGTGCTGTAATCATATCATATGAAAAAAAAAAAAAAAATTTAAAAAGCTTGAATCCTTTTTTTTTTGAGAGCCATACATCTCTAAAACTTTACAAGGATCAGAATTTTATTGCAAAATTTTATTAGCCTGCTGAGTATTATTTATTCACACGCTGATGAAGGCATAACCAAAAACACCTTTGTTGTTTATGTCCACTCCTTTTTCCATTACAATAAACCACGACTACTACAATTACCTGAGTGAGGATTTACATTCTCTCATCCTATGTGCTTCTGAATCATGAAGAATTTAATATACATTCAACATTTAACAAAGCAACATGCCGACTATTTATTTTGTTATAGATTATGTATTTTATTATACATATCCGTGAAAACACAAGGTTAATGTACATATTTATTTCTGTTAGCTCTTGTGCTTTTTTTTTTGTTTTTGTGCCACATATACAACATGGGAATATATGAAGATTCCATTTGATACACTATAAAACACAATAATAAATAACATATTATACAACAGACTGCTTTTCTTCAGACATTTGAACAGAATAGTTCACCTGGCCTGGACACATTTAACTGAGGGCTAGATTTAGGCTCCTGTTTTGCAGGCTTGCCTCTGGATTTTGGGCATTTCTCCTTGTAATGGATGACCTGGATGTACTGGTCTGTACTGCTGTTCTGCTGGTCACTGCTGGATGCAAGGGAATCAGAGTCTGACTCGGTCATGGACGGTGCAGCCTTCAGCCTGGTTTTGGGTTTGACCTGCGGTTCGGTGTACCTGACCGGAAGCTCGACCGTCTCGATGTTGGTCTGGGAACGGTACCGCAATGGTACATCCTCCTGGTTCCCCGCGTGGTCGTCCCATGTCCCACGCAGTCCTCTGACTGGGGTCCTGTTGACAGACAGCCCGCTGTCCACCCTGTAGGGGCGGGCGGGTTGGTGGAGGTCGGACAGAGCGAACAAGCCCCTCCTCTCGCTCGCCCTCTCTTCCTCTTCCTCCTCATTGGGGTGAGGCTGGTAGCAGTGGTGAGGAGGGTGGGCGGGGTACCTCCTGACGTTCCGTGGGCACAGCTCCAGGATGTCCACCAGCTCCTCGGCGCAGTAGCGCCGCGGTATCCGCGCGGAAGGACGCAGCAGCTTCTTGTGGGCCTCGTGCTCGTTGACGATCACGTAGTGCGTGGTGTGGAACCGGCACCCGCTCAGGCCCTGGGCTGGGCTCATTCCAGAAGCTCCTCTGTGTGGGGGCCAAAAGCTCTTCCTGAACAGAGGATCCGAGTGGACGTTCTCTGAGTGGACGTTCTCTGAATGGCGGCAGGCGGGATTGTACACCATCCTGTGGTAGGACTTTGACCTGCAGGAGCCGCTGGCCCCTCCCAGATATCCTGGATGCCTTCAAACATAAAAGTACAATGATCTGGCAGTATTACTATGCCTGAAGCAGCTGCTTGTCTTTCAGTAATAGGAATGAAAAGAGAATTAAAGATGCTTGGGTTGCAGAAGAACAAGCATGGCATTGCCAAACTATTAAAGACAGTAAACAAACTGAGATAGTTTTTATGGTCAAACATTCTTATGTTCTTACATGTTTTTTTTTAAATTTAAATGTGTTACTGATTCAGACAGCTCAGTAACTTCCAGGGGTTCATTCTGTGTAAGGCCTCCCACCTGTTTGGCGAGTGCTCCTCTCTGTGTGTCTGCATTACGGGGATGGAGGGGCTCCGCGACACGCCGAACGGGCGGTTTGCTCCGGGGCGCGGGGCGGACTGGGCGACGGTGCGAACGCCGCCGGCCTGCCTTTCGGGAGACTCGACGCTGCCGACGTTTGCGTTGCGCCTGGGTGACTGGGAGCAGATGGAGGACTCCGGGCCGGAAACGTGACCCTCCTGCTCCGGCTTTTTATCACCTCCCTCGGTGTCCTGCAGCCTCGCTGCGGAAGGTCAGAACAAGGCCGCGGTGACACCATAACCACGACAAGGGGAATATAACTCCAGGGATTTATTGGGTTTGTAAATACACCGAAGCCAATCATTTGGCAAAGGTACTCCGAGGTTGAGCGTGCTCTTTCTGCAATAAATGGCAAAGGGTCGAAGCCTAAGCTCTTTGCCATCATAAAACGTGAAGGTTACCTGCAGCCATCTGAAAAACCTTCTTCTTATCTTCTGTTCTTTCCTAAATACAAACAGATACTTTGAAATGGCAGAACCAAGCAAAGACCTGGACTCAAGAATTATATTCCCAAACTGTGGGTGAAAAAAACTGCTTTAAGTGTGGAACTAATACGATAGTAAACAAGTGGCACATGTTCAATATCTCACTCATAATTTCTCACAGGTCTGCTTTCTGTCTGCAAAGCACAAAGCTGTGTGTTTTTAACCATTACATAATGATCACAAAGTACTGACACTTACCGTCTGAAGCTGCATTCTCAGCTGATTGTTGGTGACTTTTAATGATCTTGCTATTGCCTGTAGATAATATATCAGCATACTGAAAGAGAGAGAAACCAGACATCAAAGAAATAAAACCGAGAATGCATTTTATAACGATTAAGTCGAACATGCATTAATGAACATAATTTGTGACTGAAACATCTGCTACTTTTTTTATTTAAATAACTTTGCATTGATGCACTTCAGAATGCTGTCTGTACAACATGAACAGTGTGCATTTTGCATGTGACATGCATTCTGATTATGCTTAAAGACTTATTCAATCTAAATGATACATGATATAGCCACCTGAAATGAATGCCTTTGCCAATAAAATTTGATAGGCATGCTTACAATAGTAAGAGGAGAGCTGGCAGCACAACGACAGGGCTGGTGACGTAGCTCATCACTTTGTTAAACCAAACGGGGAAATCTGTGGCAACCGTCTCCGAGATAATGTCATAAATTTTCTCTTGACCGCTGATGCATAAAAACAAATCCAGAGAGCAAAGATTTATCCAGAGAAGATCTAATTCATTCAATACTTAATAATTAAACTTTCAGACACAATTTAGTCCATATATGGCACAATTCCAGCACATGTTAACTTAATTTTAAAAAATGAATTAAAAGCTTAAAGCGGCTAGCAATGACTTTGCATGCATGGTGATGTGCTCTACCTGAAGGGTCCACAGTGTTGTGATGGCCTGTATCTCACTATTGCAAAGATGGTCGGAAGCATACAGAGAAATAGCATAAACAAAAGCATTGCCAAGTAGAAGTTGTTGGATCTGGAAAAAAAGTAAAAGACCACATGCAATTTAGACGCACGTTAGTAGCCTATTAATATCTAACTGACTTGAGGAATCGAGTGACTCAATTAAGTTGAAATGAGAAAAATGAATAGAACAAATGGAACATGATTTCCCATTGGGATTGTAGTTAAAATGTATTCATGGTGTGTAATTTTGGACCCAACACCGCTGAAAGATGAAATTTTGAGATCGTCTGACATACACCGTTGTCAGGGGAGATGAAGGAGTGGGCAGCAGTGTTCTCTTTCGCACCTGGGAGGGAACTGATAAGGCACAAACGCAGCGAACGATGAGGCTGTTAAATAAATCAGAAAGCAACGTCACTTCTGCTGATGAAAGTCGAAGTAAGGCATTCGCTCAGTACTGCCCCCACCCCACAATGCTGGGAAATGACATCGGCCTAAGGCCATGACACAGGGCAGTCTTATGCAGTCATGCACCCTGCTGCCAGGAACTAATTCTGTTCAGTGCAGACCATGGTGTCCAGCACTGTGACACACATTGGGCCAAATTATTGCCCAGGGAGAGAGGGTTTCAGTTGTACGGGTATCTCCAGATCATCACTTGATAACATTCCCCCTTATCGGATGGATGCCTGAGTCAGCAGCATAGTTTTCCTGTGCTACAATGATTTAGGTGAAATATAGCAGAGGAGGAAGTAAATGGTCAGCTTTGCACTCTCCAAAGGATGTACATGCTAGTCCTTGCCCTCAGAGGACATTGATGGAGGTCATTGCAATTGGCCATATCAAATTGGCATGCAAAATGGGATAAATGCACTGATTACTCTCTGCAGCGTCAGTCATAGTCATCATAGCAGATGCAGATCTCTCTGGTCTGAGACTGACTGGAGGCTCAGATTAAGGACTACATAATGGTGCTCCTCAAAAGGAGACATACATGGATACAGCTCACTGACCTGGAGGCTCTGAAAACTTGCTGGTGTGGAACGTTGCAGGTGAGGACAGCCCAGCTGCGCAGGTACATCAGCCCAATCAACTTCAGCACGTTGAACGCTGGCAGGCAGGGGGAGAAGAAGGCACCCATCCTGGGGTTCAGAGGTCAACAGGGAGATTTCAGAAATGGCTTTACCACCTAACCCCTTTTTCAGAAGAAAGTCACAATAGATTCTTTAGCAAGGAATTAAATATATATGCAAAGAACATACACGTTTGAAAAAATCACTTTTTAAAAGTCTATAAATACATGTTAACACCAAAGAGCAGTGCAGTAAAATTTAATGCGCAAAATGCCCTGAAATGTATATCAGTGCTTTGCTTTAAACTGATGATTATAAATTAATTATATAGGTAACATTTGGACACCAGAACCTAAATAAATGCATGACATTCTGAGCAATCTTGGGTTGATCATTACAAAGAGTTATTATGCCCTGTAGAAATGTCCTTTACAGCAGCAAGATCCAATCTTGTACTTTCATCAATAATGCATACACTAAGTCCTTACTTACCATATCATCCCTTGGTTGTATATCAAATGGAGGACATTTTCAGCAATTTTAAATTCACCGTATTCAGGCTGTAAATACACACACACACACACACACGCACGCACACACAAATAAACAGGAAACACATGTAATGTTGGAAATTGATTTGTGGTTATAAAAGATGTGGAGACGAAAGACTACTTACAAACTTGCTCTCCAGATCCCAGCACCAGCAGTCACTCAAGTATCGGACAAAGAGGCCTCGAATAAAGTCAATCAGTAAGATACTCAACACTGTGAAGATCATGTCAATAATGGAAAGCTTCAGCATTTCCTGGAATAAAATGGATAGGATGGTGGCGTTTAAAAGAAGAAAAATTATTGAAGTACAGCCAAATTTAATAAGCAACTGTCCATTCTAAAAACAATCCTTCAATGCATGTAATATCTTTCCTTAAATCATTATCATTAACTGTCCACATTTTAGTTCGTATCTAATCCACACGTGGTGATAGGTGAAAACATTGTTTACCACAGGGTGATGCCTTTCCAATTCTCTAGATGACTTATTGTTTTAAAAATCCATTGTAAAATTGGCAATTATATATAAGTATACTTTTTCAGAGGGCCACAGAGAGAATGATCGAAATTCTAATTGGTACTGGAGGTATCCTCTGAATTTTTTGTTAATTATGTTTTCTGCAATATTCACAGGCAGAGATAAATCATGATAGCACACTGTCACAAACTGAGCAGCTCATGTTCACATTGCCTGTGATTGCACCACTAGCCTTTTCATTATCCAGGGCCTCTAGTGGCAAAATATCATTAATGCAAGTGGCAATCAGTCACTTAGACAGTCAATGAGCGAGTGATGATCTCCCACTACAAATCATAAGCCAGGTGGGCCTATTGCTGTACCTGTCCGACATATGTCTCCCAGCACTGGTCCTGTGGGGTCCGCACGTTGTACCCGTACAGTGCGGTCTGGTTGAGCAGGAACTGCGTGGCGCCACTCTTGGTCCTATTGACCTCCAACCCCAGGCCAAATGTGCCGTTGTGCTTCTCGGAGGTATCGGGCACGATGGTGGACAGGTTTTCCTCCTCGGGCAGAGCGATGGTGGCCAGGAAGGCAGTGGAGTCTGTCCAGTTCCCATTATTGACCGGATTCTTAAACAAACGCCAGAACTATTGATTGTGCCCTAGTTCATTCAATTACATTTATGGAGTTAAACAAGCTAATGGCTCCCTCAGAGTAATGACACACATAATGTACTTTGCAATATCAAATATCCAATGGCCGAGGTCATGACTGTATGCGGAGCCGTCCCTCCCACTAGGCAGATCAGGCACTGCGCCTAGGGCCCCGCCTTCTCGCCCAGGGCCCCACCTTCTTACCCAGGGCCCTACCTTCTCACCCAGGGTCCACCTTCTCCCCCAGGGCCCCACCTTCTCGCCCGGGGCCCCACCTTACCCCCCGGGGACCCACCTTCTAACCCAGGGCCCCACCTTCTCACCCAGGGCCTTGCCTTCTCTCCCAGGGCCCTACAGTCTCACTCAGGGCCCCACCTTCTCATCCAGGGCCCCACATTCTTGCCCAGGGCCCCACCTTCTCACCCAGGGCCCAACCTTTTCCCCCAGGGCCCCACCGTCTCTCTGGAGGCCCAACTTTCTCATCCAGAGCTCCTCCTTTTCGCCCAGGGCCCCACCTTCTCGCCTTCCTTTGACAGAAGAAGAGTCAGAAGGAGACAATGCTTTGGAGGGACCCCAAATTATTTTTGGCTGGGGCCCCAAAAGTCTAGGGACGGCTCTCACTGTATGAAATCAGCACAAGCAGTATTTATTCCTCTTGCTCTTACTCTGTGAGAGTTTCTGAAAATAAATCTATGTAAATTCTATGTGAGTTTTTTTTTCTGCTTTCATACCATACCTTTACCATCATCTTTGAAAACTGGCAAAAGCAACATAGAGCTAAACATCAGGAACTTCAATACTTACAGCTGAACTCATGCTGTTGACCTTGTCCAGTAAAGCAATGATTAAGCTGTAGAGATTCCCCAGGTACAAGACCAGGACCCTGGAAATGTAAAAGCAATCTCAGCCACATTCACTCGGCACACCCTACAGCTTTCTCCAGTCCCAGAGGGTTTGTTGCTAATTACTGTGAATGATCGCCGTGAATAGGGGCCTCTTCCAAGCAAATAAAAACAATGTAATGTAATTACAATCCATTAAATAGTCATTTAAGAAGCCAATGATGTAAAGTGGCAGTAGTCACTTACAGCAGTTTTACCGATCCCCATGGTCAAACTGAACAGCAAACATGCTACTTCCACAGACCTGGCCAGCTGGAAGCGAAGGCTGGTCCTAGGATGGTACATCTCCAGTTGGGATACCAGCTCAAAGGCTGATGGGGCAATCATAGTGATGAGGGACACCACCACGCTCACCTGTGAACACATAGGCACGTTGCTCAGGACATTCTGGGTGACAGTGCACTTCCTGCATAAATTCTAAGTAGCATTGTTAGCTAAATTCATGGTCACAATGACAAATTGAAAATTATTGGTCATATATAGATCATTCTCACCTTTTTCATCCTAATTTGGAGAAGCCAATATGAACCCGTTTTGGGATGATTTTCAGATTGGCATCAAAGGCAGTCAGCAAACTGCTTTTTTAAAACTGAGATACTGTGGTTACAGTGACAGGAGACTAAAGCAGCCAACAGTGGTAAATTGCAGGTGCTGAAACAGCCAGAGGAGTCACAAGGGAGCAATGAAGCCAGAGTGAATTTATCAACTGAAACCTCGCCAATTGGGTGTATTTCAGCCAGCGTAAGATTCAATATAATCAATATTCCAGTTTACATATGTATTGAAGAATGATGCACTGGTGAATTCCAGTCCCTCTACAACTTCCAGAATAAAAATTGAATTTGAATTAAAACAGACATAAGCTTCAATTCCTGTCTGGATTCTTATCAAATGACCAGTGTCAGGTCACAGCTGGTTCTGGGACCTCTCTACCTCTCTACCCTGGGTTTTGTGCCAGCCAGTTTATTAATCAGTTCAAGTAATTGGAAAGGTACATTTATGAGCTTCTATGATTAATGACATGTTAAACAAACCTGATTGTGAGGAACTTTTTGTCCCTCCTTTCAGCATTCAAACATCTGTGATAGCACTTATCTATTAAATCGATCAGTTAATCACAGTTATATGGCATCCATTCAAAAATGATGACCATGTTCTACACAAAAGAAAGAAAATGCATTCAGCACATAAAACAAATGAGAGACAGAACTTTTATTCTGTCTTGGGTCATGAGATTGCTATTTCACCAATTCAGTTATAAAAACCACTGATTGTATATTTTTATGCATATGAAACATAATTTACAATGCTTTTCTTATCTATGCCTTATCTATGTTTGGACTTATGAAACAATATAAATGTTTGGTATTTTTGTTATGTAAAGTGGAAAACAAATGAATAATTTCTATAAAAAGACATTAAAGTTGATATCAACTGTCAAATGTAATTACAGACCGGTGTTCATTCAAGACTTAATGAGCAGCTTATTTAGCAGGAGGAGCTGTGCAGGAGGAACATTGCTGAGATGAAAGGTTTGTACAGAAACCTGTGTCATGAAGCAGGATCACTGAGTTAGCTTTACTGAGGAGCACCCAGGAGGACACAGGACCCTCTCTAATCTGGACTGAAGTAAAAAAAGCTGTTCCAGGTTTGACTCAGTGCAGTTATCCAGCTAAATGTCCAAGACATTTGAAAAACCTTGGCCTGGAGCATTCAGATATGATGACTGAAGGAGGCGTGAGGAGGTTTTCAGTTGCTCTATAAGCAGCTGGCTCTCACCTCATTCTTTTCCCACAATGTAAGCTCTGGCTTCTCCTGCTCCAGCCGCTGAGAACGGTCAACTACGAAATAGATGATGTAAATGCTCCCGGCCAGAGACAGCAGCACCAGGATGTTAGCAAGGATCCTCAAACTGACCAGAACAGCTCTGTGAGGAGGAACAGGAAGAGAATTACAGGAAACACTACTCATTTTAAACAGTCAAACTAGGTTAGGTCACTGAGCTGACACTGGCAAAACAAGGAGGGGAACGAGCACTAGAGAACAAAATAAAATTAAAAATGAATAAATTAATATGCCAGGAAGCTCTTGGATTTATTTATGATGGGACCATAAACAGAAGATAATTTTAATATGTCTGACTTGAATAACCCTTAAATTTGACTTTAACAATGATAATTTCTGGATTCCTCTACTTCATAAAATGAATTCGCCCAACAGATAAAGCCCATTAATAACCAGTTCTCATTCGCAATGATGACCTGGACAGGACGCTTCAGATAAAGAATATATTATAAAATAAAATAAAGAATTTAAAAACGTTGGGTAATTTCATACATTTTCAAAGCATGCTTCAGTCACATGCCATAAACCAGGGTTAAAAGCTTAGTTTTTTATTTATATATTCACATTAAATTGAATGAATATATATATATATATATATATACACACACACACACACACACACACACTGTATATATATATATATATATATATATATGGTTATATGCCATGTCTTGTTACTACCTAAAAGGAAGTTTTGCAACGAAAATGGCTGTTTTCGTTATAAAAAGCTACAAACTCATTTGGAGTAAGTGATTAAAAAGAGAAAGACAAAGACAAACAGTGACAGGCAAGAAGTGTGGAACGGTCACTGCATGTGCTGACACCAACTCTGGCCATTATAAATGGCCGTGCATGGAGGATTAATCCATAAGTTAGTGGACGTGTGCGCAGGTCTTACTGTGATTTATGTGCAGTCTTCTGGCCACAGTAAAAGATTGTTTGTGTGAAATATGACAGGATATTTTCTGCGGCACAGGATTGCAAAGGACTGGGTTTATAAATCAGAATGGGGCAGAGCTGGCTCTCAGAACAAGGAGAAAACACAGGAAGGAGAGGGGATACAGTATCACACTGATTAAGGATGAGATCCAATCCTTTTACTTCAGGGAAATAACATTGTGATATTGCCTCATTTTTTTTTCCTTCCCGTACAGCACACAATGCAGTAAGTAAAGAAATTATATTTGGGCTTTTCACCTGTATTCTAAATGTGTCAGCCATAGTTCAGAACAAGGGCACAGAACCACACTCATTCTGTTTCTGAAACAGAGCTCACGTTCAACACCTTATTACAGCACGGCACATCGGTTAAAGCATACAGAGAATCAAGCACCAAACACCCATTTAAACAGGCAGACCAATAAGCAAAGCATCCCAGAACAAGCACAGGGCCACCTACAGGCTTGTGTCTTTCTCCTTCTCTTGTTCTTCAACAATAGCCTCCTTCAGAGGGAACAAAAAGGGTGTTACATCAGCACACAAATTACGCTGAAATACAGGTCATATCAGACAGGCAGATCTGCAGATCTGTTTGAGTCAAAAGGGGCATGTAACTGTTAGAGCAGCACACCATTTTTCACAACACCACATGCAAAATCAATCACTCGGGAGGCTGTCTTGTACGGATTAGGGATAAATACTGATCGATATTCCCTCCCTAAGGAAGTCCTTAGCAGTACAATGGGCCATAATCCCCCTTGAAAACTGTTCCGCTGAAGTAAAGCAATGTTATGGAAACGAGAGCCAGCTTGGAATCCCACCCTGATATTGTTGACGATGGCTGCTCCTTTGCTTTCTGCAGCCTCAGGGTTGCCAATCAGGTAGTCCCAGGCACAGAAAAGGCGCCAACAGAAAGTATAGTTCTCATCTGAGGCACTGGCTAGGCTGAGACGAGAGTTTTTGGCCATCCTGGAATTGTAAAATAACACAGAAACATCTGTATCCAGCAGTTTGCTGTAATACAGCACTCAAGTACATTATGCACTCAGGACTACATACAGTACGTACAACACATGGTGAAAATTTCCTTTATGTAGCTTACTTTATCAAGAACTCTATTAACAAGCATTGCATTTCGTTTATTGTTTTAGGACTGGTAAATCATATTATACGTTATTTTAATTGTTTCTGTGCAAGAAAACAGAAGCTAAAGTGAAATATTGCAGTTTGCAGCATGATTTACCAAATATATCAAAGCAAGCTTTAAGACAGCCCAGTTTTACAACAAGGACATTTTCTTGCTGATAAATGAATCTAATTGTTTCCCATACGAGAATATAAAGTTTAGAAATTCAAGTCTCTGAAGATTACTTTCTTAACAGAATGATGAAGCTGTAGGCAAAAACAGCCATCCCAACCAGAAAGTAGGCCAGAGGAAGCCGGTAGCCGGCGCTCCCTATCTTCCGTACCCTGCCGTAGTATCCGTAAAACAGGACCGAATATTGGAGGTAGCCCTACGAGAAGGACACAATGACAACACGGGTCAAGGGAACTGAGTGCCTGTTGGGGGGAGGTGAGCAGGGCTTCACAAAAAGCTTGAGCGGCCCAAGAAAGCCAAATAAACTGAAAAAATGTTAGCTAAGATCTTAGCCTTGCCCCTAAAGACCAGATGGTGTCCAGGTCCTGTGCGGAGGCCAGGTGCTCTCTGGGAATGGTCTTGCTCCTGGTGGTTCCAAACGGCGCGCCTGCCAGCAGCTGAGAGGAAACCCAGAGAAGGAAAAGAGCGAGAGTGGTGCTTCCCCGGCCCGAAACCCCAGGAAATTGCCTTTGGCCTCATAATACACAGAGCCATAAATTAGCCGAGTAAGAACATGCAGCTAGAGGTTCCTCTGTTTTATTATAAACAGTGGCTTTATGATCACACTTATACAATATATAAATGTGTTATTTTAAAATAATTGAATAACATGCTACTCCCTGAAATATATTTTTATGCCCACAAAATAAAAAATGTAGGAGTAAACGTAAGAAGGAATCAGCTGTTATTTATATAGTAAGTTGTTTTCCTTGACGAAGGGAGGGGAAAACCCACCTCAGGCAGGACAATAAATGATCCGGTCATAATGGTCAGAACGATGTTGATTCCAAACAGCCATCTCAGGAAGATGAAATACGAGGCCACGCCGGATCCAAAATGACCTTTACCCACATGAGACAGAACAGTATCTGAATTATCAAAATTAACGAAATTGTTCACTAGGAGAAAATTTAATACGAACCTGATAATTTTTTCGTATTGAAACACGTAACGTCTTCATAAATGCTACAAAAGGGCATCCACGGGCATTCGTGAACATTTGTGTGTCCCCCTAATACGATTCATTACCATGTATGGCTGAGGTCATTGAGCATGAAACACACATAACAAGTAACATACAGTATGTAAACGACATCACAATTTTGAGAAACTGATCCTGATTATCAGAAGTGCTCAGGAATTAATATGATGGGTCACAAAAAAAGCTTATACTGTACATGCTAATTAACTCCTGTGAACACTAATACAGTTGACATTTAATATGGCATACAGTATTTCCATCAATTCTCATTTTCAGCAATGAATTTAATATTCGGTACTTCTGAAATATTGCTTGCTGTCAACAACCGTACTTAGAAGAAACAGATTACATTGATTCTTACTCTCAATCTTCTTTATCCTCATCTCCCATGGAATGAATAGAACAACGATGTTATACAGCAAGCGAGAAAGTTTCTTCAACAGCTGTAAATGACAGTGGAAGTTACTGTAGTTACAGCAACGGTACTGTACTGTACAAGTGACATTTTGATTTGCATGTCTCAGTCATCGCATTTGTCTTTCACTTTTTCAACAGGGGGCTGCCACACACATCCCACTGTAGGGAGATATTATCAGGGAGACTGGGAGGTATAATCCATCAGTTAAGCCAGTTAGCGGACCTAAGACTAGAGCCATACAAGCACTGCTTGTTCAGCATTGCCAGTCTGAATGGAAATTGAAAATAATAAAAACAGGATGTGTTGATTAGCAACAAGACAGATAGTTTCAATAAGAACATATGATGTCTAATTCAAATTTTCCGAAAGACTGAAATTCGAGGAGGCCAGAAGCTATAATAAGCCATCATCCATCTACTGGCCAAAAATCAATTCATTTCAGCAGCCCTGGGAAAGCTTCACCAAAAGCCTTTGACACATTTTAATTAAACTCGGCAATAACAACCAGCCATAAATTTCAGAAGTGTGTGTGTCTGTGCCTGTTGGCTCAACACGTGGCAGAAAGGCATGGAATAAAGCCAGCACATGTCAGACAAAAGTGAGAAGAGCAATGCAAATCAGTGTGCTGCGAGAACCACACACAAGCTTCTACCCAGTGAAGCACAGGAGCTGTGCATTAACAACTGTTTCAGGAAATGACATATAATCGTGCTTGCTGAGAGCTAGTTACTCTGGAGCACTTTGCTGCAGTGTAATTATCCTAAGTACTCCTCCCACGCTGGCTGACCACAGAAATTCCCAGCTATTCAAGAACTCAGAATTGTGTGTTTGCTAAACCCTCCAAAATCTAAACCTGGGAAATGAACATTACCTGAGAAATACTCCAAGAAAGATCAGATGAAGGACTTGCAATTTAATCTTAGTAATGTAGACTTCAGTGTCTATTATTCATATCCAGATTTCAATATTAGGATTATTTAAATATTATTCCCGCGGGTATATATGCATATCTGCAGCAACAACTGATAGCCAGTGTATGTATAGTGTTTTTGTTTAATTCTGGCAATACTGACTGCTTACATCAGCGCCTGCAGTCTGGTATCCCCGTGTCCTTGTCAGTCGGCCCTCATACTTCAGAACAATGTCTCTGGCATGCCTGGAATGACACATAAACCACCAGGACCTTAATCATGACGGTTCACACTTGTAAAACATTTGCCATACAGAAGTAGCTAAATGGATTTACTACAGACAGATGCTATGGCCATCAATATGAGAGGTTTGTTGCGGCACTGAGGTAGATTACTACATAGGCTGGCGCTGAGAATAGCCTACACTAATTTCACACATGATGATGCATAAAAACACAGGTATAGTCTATAAACTGGAGTCACATTGAGTGCAAAATATAATATTTATAGAACAACAGGAATTGCACAAACATAGGATTTCTAATCAGATATTTAAAATATTACAAATAAAATGTTTTCATAGGGATGGGGTCACTGGTTATTCATCCAATTTTTTCTCCATGCATGAAGCACAAGCTTGCAGCTCGCGTGAGATGACAGCACTAAACCCTTCAATGCAATATCAAGCTTGTCATAAAAACCTGATGCTGATAAGCAGATCTGCACTGATAGCCTTAGTCTGTGTGAATATTCAGAATTAGGGTGGGATCAAAGTTCACCTCACCTTTCTGCTTGCATGCCCTGAGCCCAGTAAACAAGATGGCAGGAGCATGCCTAATAGAATAATTACTCAGCTAATGTAGTTTTTTCATTTGGGCAGAGAGCTCTCCACTGCAGACGATTTGTTGGTCTTGACTGTTCACATTAGCGTCACTAAGGTCTCGCTTTTCATAATGAATGGACTCTTAGCAAAATGAAGAGCAACAGTTCATTCTCTTCACAAACATGTAAATGTCCTCAGTACTGGACAAGAAAAAAAACAGACTGCAGTGTGTGACCTTTTCGTGCAGGCAGAATGCTTCAAAGCATCATTCAGCAGAGCTGTAAAATGACGCTCCAATGTAAGTTAAAACTAATTCAGCGGAGCTATAATAATAACATTGCATCAAAATAAATTACATTATGTGATGCTTTATGTGAACAGTCATGCTCCAACCCCTTTATTGCTTTACTAGAATGTACAAGGGCAAAGCTCATAGTGTATCGGGTGTAGAGTGGCACTCCGTTTCAGAACCCTATACCTTCCATATTGTGAGGGTCTTACTTGAGGGCTTTGAGCTTGCGTCTCATTGGCCAGGGTCGGCTGCGAATGTTGGCGATGATCTCCTTCTGGAGCTGAATGTTCTGGAATATTTCCTCAGGGTCGCTGCTGTCCACTCGCTCATCCTCTCTGTCCTCCTCATCTGATTGGCTGAAAGAGAAGTGG
The DNA here is from genome assembly GCF_018555375.3 of Anguilla rostrata. Classification (NCBI taxonomy): domain Eukaryota; kingdom Metazoa; phylum Chordata; class Actinopteri; order Anguilliformes; family Anguillidae; genus Anguilla; species Anguilla rostrata. The sequence continues at coordinate 46,152,687 of NC_057937.1, read as the reverse complement.
CGCCCGATGCAACAATGTCAACTCCCTTCAAAACCCTCAAACAAAAGCAATACAGCAAGCAGCTTCCAGACCTGCTCTGAGAAGAATAAGCAACTCAAGTCAGCAAAGGAAGGAAATAACCAACACCTCAACACCTGACTTAAGAGAAAGAACATATATTTTACTCATGAGACACATGAGAATGTGCTTATGCATTTTTCAAATTACAAATGTACTTAAAATAATTATTTGAATAATTATGACATTTCTTTTTGTAAAAACGTTATCTCATTTTTGAGCATACCATATAAAATTGTATACAGCCTTCTCTGCTCCTTATCAAAGGTGTGAATGTGAAGGACACCACATATGTAAGGAAAAACCAAGACAAGCCCTGCAATTCTCCTGACATACACATATGCCTAGGGTGATAAAGCCATTCCACCACAGAACATATCATATGCATGCATATATCATGAGTAGGGTCGGAATTTTTCATAAGGATGTAACCCAAAGGGATTTAAACTGGCATTGCAATAAATATTATTGTGTGGTCCCCATAGGCACTGGATTAGTACAGTCACCTGACTAATCATGCTTAGTGGTTAATTGTTATAAAAGATATTTGTTTTCCTAACACAAGGAGCAAAGAACCAAACATGGACAGAATGTCAAATAAAAAAATGAGTAACCAAAGGCTGTATTATGGATAAAATATACTGTATTGTGCACAGTGAAATTTATCCATACATGCACACAAACCACCATAGATTGATGTTTACATTTACCATGATTTGACAAAGGCAATTTCAAATACAAACATTCCACTAGAAAAAATTGAATACCCTCATGCATTTTTCAGTAAGCAAGTAATCTATGGTGGATCAATCCCCTCTGTAAAACAGCTTTGATAGAAGGATGTGCAGTGGACTGCTGATGTGCATAAAGAATATATAAAGGAGCTCAGCTGACAGTTTGTCTGTGGTCACAGACAAGTTAACAGATTGCACAGGCAAGTATATGCTTTTTCTTTTGCACGCTCAATTTGTTTTAGGTTCTTGCTTGACACGGTGTACCATTCTGCTATACAGTCCTGTTTAGATTGTAGTTGGCATCAAGAAATGTCTACTGGAATGAGGTGAATTTCAACAAGGAGACTGCATTTGTCCTGAACGCATACCAGGAAAGCATCAGGTTTGATGTCTTGCTTCTAAGAAATGCAATAATTGAGCAAGTTTCCGAGCAACCGGTAAAACTCCCACCTGAGGCATTCAAAACAAGATGGGGCAGTGGGTATTCTCTGGTGTTGTATCATTCCCAGTGCCTGGATTTCCATTTCATATTGTGGAAATGGACATCTCACAAAATACTTGTTTGCTGGCACAGCCCAGGGAGTTGTTGTGTGACTAAGGCTTAGGAGCACAGCTCAGATTAATCATGGAACATTGCAGAAGCCTCCTTGAAATGATCCTCTAGTTGCACAGTCCAGTAGGCAGAACACATGAAATGTACAGTAAGATTGAACAACTAAAAGAGTAATACCTATCAACTGGCTCAGCATACACAAATTGTCAGTATAAATCAAACCAATTAATAGGTAAATCAATATAGCCCTTACGTACAGATTGTACATGCATACATAAAAGAACACACACACATACTGTATAGTGCAGTGTGTAAGTAGTACTTGGACAGTGCCACAATTTTTGTTGTTTTGACTCCAGCACAGTATATTTGAAATGAAACAACGAATATGAGGTTAAAGTGCAGACTGTCAGCAACATGGAGGGACTATAATATGTATTATAAAGGCTGTAATTCCTACATGAATCACTCGATATGGCTATAAATACCCTCAAATTAAAGCTGACAGTCTGCGCATAAACCTCATATTAATTGCCTTCTTGTGTTGCTGTCCAAATATTAATGCACTGCACCATGTATTGTGTGTGTGTGTGTGTGCATGATAAAAAGTATTTGTATGATACTCATGTAATTCCAAACTAATAAACCTATCAAAGAAACACAGAGAACAGTGGAGACCTGTATGCATTTTGAATAAATAAGTCTGTTATAACTTAGCCAATAATATTCATGAAATGAAATGAACGTTTCAGGTGCGACATGCATGACTGCAACAATATCCCCACATATGGGAGAAGGGGCTGTTTGTCAATGGTTATTTATGAGACTGCAAACTAGGCCATCTCTTCCATACACATTAGTGACAAATCTTAGACTAACTAAACTGCAAGGAAATTAGATAAATGAGAAAAAGACATATTTTCTCTCTGTTTTAAATGAAATTCAAATATATGCAGTGTTGGAAAATTCCTCCTCAGTATTTTGTTCCAGTCACCTGGATTTGCTAATTAGTGCAATTCTTCAGCTAGTAGGTAGAAGTAATTAATTAAATCAGCTGGCAGAGTTCAGATGGCAGAGTTTATGGATGGAAGAAACACATGGCAAGACTTTTACTTTTTGGCCCCTGGACATCCACCTCTGGATCTATGACAGCATTATTCCCAGCAATGGCACTATCGAGAACCAAAAATAAAACATGGCAGAGGCATTTCTTAAATAATTAAGAATAGTTCATACCATAATCTTACCTATTAATTTGAAATTAATCATCTTTCAACACCAGGGTTCAGGTAAATTCCATTTATATTCAGATTCATTTTATGAAATCATATTCAACTGGTGAACTCAAAAATGCCCAGCATTCTCTATGGGGAATTTTAAATTAATTGAATTTCAATTCATTTATGGAACTGAATTGAAATGGGACTTATTTCAACCCTAGTTATCATAGATTTATCTGAAAATCTATAATGTATGTGATCAAATATTTCATAGAAAAATGAAACTAAATGATACTGAATAAATATTCTTAAATCATTACTGGAATTAATTAAATTGGATATGTTCATTAAAACAGGAATAACTGCGTGAAATACATTATTATGCCATTATACTGCATGCACTTGATAATGATACTATTAATGCAGCTCATAGGTATAAAAATGACAAAGTGTGACAAACCTATGACCGAGACTTGTTGACAGCACTTCAAAATGTGGAATATGTCCTGAATGTATGATTATGAGACAGAGAGTCTGGGCACTCACCCGGGTTGGTGGCGGCGGTGTTGGTACAGTGTGTGGATCCTGGAGTTCCTCCTCAAGCTTCTGTGTCTTTTTGTGGCGCGCAGGGTCCTGGTAACAGTCGCAGGCTGGGCGTGAGCGCTCATCTTGCTCAAACTTTCGACTTTCTGGTGGTGTAGTGTGTTTCCCCTTCCTTGCCCCTGTGGCTCCTTACAGAATGTGGAGTTGAAGGAGAGGGACAGCAGTAGCTTTGCTACCTGCTGACTCCTTGCCTCCCTCTGGAGAGCTGTGGAGACCCCCAGCGGGAAGAATTTAAGATGACACGATCACTCCAATCACAGCTGCTTTGACCTCTTAAAGAGACAGTGTAACTGGACAGCGAGTAAGCTCCCATCACATCAATGGGCTGACAGTTAGACTGATTACTGCATCAATCCAAGCAAATATTTACATATCTCTAGCCACAAGCTCTATCAATGCACCAAATATATTTCAGTAGAACCCATATGCATTGTTACATTTTCCCACCTTTATCATGGCAAGCAAACAGAACAAACAAACAAATGAAAAACCCACTAAAAATGCTAAAAAAAAAAAACACTTTTACTTGTTATTAATTTAATACTTATGGGAGCACCCTTCCAAAAATAGATTGTCTAGATTAACCTTATACTTCAGGATTACATTGTATTGAAATATGCTGTTTTTATAGTTTACTGGAGGTAAGTCTCAATGCAAATTGTGCATGATTTCCACCTGCAATGTTTCTTGTGGCTCTTCTGCCATTTATTTAGCAGTTTATAGATCATAGACTAACTGCAAATGCTGATGGACAGTTATAGAAACAGAGGAATGAGTCAACTTATTACTATATAATGTGCCAAATGTTCAGTTGGTTTGTTTTTATTTTGCAACATTTTGAACAACAGAAGGAAGCATTCGTAGCCAAAACGGTTTTCACAGCCACAAAGTATTATCACTCTTTGAAAGTTTTATGTGCCGCATTATTATTTTTTGTTCCTTTTTTCAGAAGTTAAATAGAAACCTTGGATTTTATAGACAATCTGGGCAGAACGACAGCATTCACATGGGATTTTACATTGGAAAGAGTCAATGCAATCCGAGCCATTCCTCTAACCGAGTTGTCAGAACTTTCTGTGAGCTATGAAAATCTGGTAATTGTCAGCATAGTTAACATCTTCACATCATACAATCACAGGAATTGAGCACAGTAATTATTTCCTGTGTTAGATCATAAGCTTTTAAAGATGACAAGGTATTGACATGAGAATTAAGGGTTCTACAATGAGTAGATTAACTTGGCCTGTATTCAGTCAATATTTATCATTATCTTAAGCAAAAGCAAGCATTATAGTTTTTCATCTCAAGCTTATTTTGGCAAGTTGGTTAAACATGTTGCTTTTTGCTGATAGCAGCTAATGGCTTTGTCCTAATTGTGAATCAAAGTGGGGGACAAATGTTGATTGAAGCCCAGCCTTTGCAAAATTGTCACATTAAATAATTGGTACAATCAATCATGGTTTTAATAATGATAATATTGTTCTTCACAAAGAGCTAAAAAGACAGATTCAACAATTCAATGTTGAGATACTTATAATAACGGAAGCAAGAATCAGAATGTTGTACAAAAATGATGCTTTGGTAATGTCTTGCCACAAATAATAAAAAAGGAAGAGATATAAGTGTTTAAGACAGACCCTTTATGGGCATGAACATTCAGAGGTTAAAAAGGACGGACTTGTTTGTTCAGTCACTTCTTTAGTCATTAGTATCACAAGTTATACCAACCTTAAAGTTATGCCTAAATTGTTCAAGTCTGGCACTGTAACACTTATTATTTTTATTTGCTTCAGATCACAAAAATCACTAACTTCCAATGCACATGGATAACTAACAAAATCAATTAGAACGGTGGTATTATAGTGACTAATACAATAAGCTGAGTCTTCGTCATTAGCACGAAGAACATGAGAATTTAAATCCTGAATGGATATTTAATTTGATTAAATGTAACCACAAAAGAGACTCACAGCATCACTATATAAAGCATTGTAGATTTCTTGGGTACCCACAAAGTCAAAGTATCAACATTAGTGCATGTGCTTTTGAAATATAATTTTCCATATTTCAACAGTAGTTCTTCGATTCATTTAATTCAATTGAGAGTTACATGAGTGAAAACAAATTCCAGACATACATAATTCATCTATATGGTAATAGTGTAGCATTATTTAAAAACTAAACTGGCATGATAATTGCTTCTAAAATTTGTAAGTATATTACAAGTACTTTGTTTAATTTATTTATGGAAACTTACACCATAATGTCCTTTCCAATAGTGTGTTTAAATTGAGGAACTGATGTCCTTTTGTTGGACGATATGCTTTCAGGAACCTCTTAAGTTAAACCTAAATACTAAATAGTGTAATTCTAGATGAAACACCAGATCGTGAAAAGAAGTAGCAATAGCTTTTCAATATGTAAATAAAAGCTGTGACATTAGCGCCAGTGTTATGTTGTAAAGGACAAAGCCTGTGCGATTGCAGAATAATTGTTTAACATTTGCGAAAACACACCCACCAAAATGAATGAAGGTTTTTGACAGCCTCATGGGACAGTGTTCTGATGGTGCAAACAATTAGGTGCCCATGTTTATGGTGTGCAAGCACTCATTCATTTTTCACACTGTTGCATGCAGTTTTACAGGAGAGTTAACGCTGAATTAATCACCTATCCCTGCTGAAACTGGCATGAAATCTAACACATTAGTAGCCAAAGTCCTTCATTTATTCTCACCAAAAACGCACGTTGTCATGCTGTTGGTAGGAGTCACACAAGTTGTTATATGCAACGTCTAAGCTACACAGCCCAGCATACACTTGTGTCGAGCCTTTTTAACAACTGAGCCGCTGGAGAAACAACATAGGCTACCTTATGAAATATTGTAATATTGCATCGAGCACAAGCAAGCAAACTTGGTAGTTGATTGATTGAGGATATGAACTCTTAACACAGTGAAATATATCAAGGCCTTTTAAATGCCCTTCACTGTGAGTTCCCTGCATTTAAACAGGAAAGATGTATCTCCTTTTCTCATTAGAGGCCACCATATATCGATTTCTTTTTTTATGCTACACCACATAGATGAATTCAGCTGAGTGACCGTTGATGTTCAGCATCGGCCCCTCTACCCATGTGACCTTCTGTTGTGAGGTTCCCATCCTTTAGAAACCATTAAACGCTGTGGTACTATGACATGTCATTAACGCTGTCTTCTTGTGTCTGTGTGGAGGCGTTCTCTCTTCCTCACCCACAAGGCATTCTAGCCCTTCTGCTCTTTGAGGTCAGGACAGGAGCAGCTCTGACTGGCCAGTGTGGGAAGTCGGAGGCTCAGGGTGACACCAGTGCGCACACCAGACTCGTTAACCACTAAGCCTGTGTTGTTCGTGCCCGGAAATGGTTTCCATCTGGGTCAGAGCTTAATTGCTCACTAACAGCTGGTTTGAAACAGCTTTCCATTCTGATATGCCTTCCATAGCAGTATGGAAGATCCAAGGAGGCCATGACCCTGGTCTTCAGAAACTCAGAAAGGCAGTGTCTTTTGTAATTAGACATTCAGGTTGGCTGTGAAATCTAATAAGATCACACCAATGGGTGTTAAACCAATTTATCACATTCTCAAGGACAAAAGCAAGTGTGTGAATGTTCGTATTGGAATATTAATGTTCAAAAACAAATATTTCAGAGGCTCAAGCCCTGTGTATTTGGAGTGAAGCTTGTTATGCGAGGAGTAGGTCGTAAGTAGGTCTTACAATGTTGTTGTACATATTCTGAGATAAGTTTGATTAATTTCCTTTGTCTAATAATGTTGTTGTGCAAATTATCATTGTTCTTGTTCAATCATATTTATTCATTCTAAAAAAATAAAACACACACACAATTAGCTATTGCATTTCAAGAAGTTATATTAATATACATTTTAAAGTTAAATACAGTAATACAATATAACACTACATGGCTCATCAGCAATATAGACCCACTACCAACGTAGTTTTAAAACATATTTTCCATACTTCCAGTTCTACCCCTGATTGCTGAAATTAACTGTCTCATTAAAATTGCTGAAGTGCCAGGTGGCCAGCACTGTGCTATTACAGATCTTAATTTAGCATCCTGGGTGCTGAACTTTAAATACCCCCCTGTAGTTTCCATGGGGAACAGCACCTCTCATTGTTTTAGCCACCACTTACTCCATTCACTGCTGCAAGTGCTGATCTGGAGTCAGAGAAATTCACTCTCTCAACTTGTGCTGGTGACAGCTGGAAATGGTGATTACCCTTTGCTTAATTATAGATGTAATTAATGTGCGCATGTGTCCTGGGAATTCACGGCTCCTCCGTGCCATCATTTGGACATGGAACACACATTCTGAGATGATGGAGAAAATGATGCTTGATGTATTTTTTTTTTTTTTTTTTCATTTATTCTGGAAAAACACAAGGAGCAGAGAGGGAAGTGGAGGAGGCAGTTAGACTGCAGGGCTCACTAAGCCACAGGATGTGCCCAGACAGCAACAGAACAGCAGATGTCAGTCAGTTAGTCAGACAGGCTTCAGCCTTTCCTTCTTTTAACGGTTTTTAATAAATAATTGTCTTGTATTTTGTAACACTTTCTACTAAATATCAACACTGGCTTACAGTTGACAAATTTATGGTGATAATTTGATTTTGGAAACCATCAGGGAAGGGCACTTGGGCATCAAAGGTGAAACAGGCAGTGTTTACACCTCAATTGGCCTTCTCTCCCAACATAAGCTAGGCACAGGAGTGCCATGCTAGTTTTGACTGGCTATACCCTCATAAAAACTCATTATGTTTCTTTTACTGTATACAGCATCCTTTCATTCCTAATGTTCACTACCTAGCGTTCCTGGCAGTTAATTTAGTTCACTTTAGCTAAATTCCAAGAACAACTGCTTTTACTGAGTTTGAAAGCAATAATATTTTCTCTGTAATATGAGAGGCAATCAACAATTAACAGTTCATGATGTAACTATCACACTTCAAGATTTGAACTGAGAGAATGTAAATAAAGCAACTATAGACAAAACAAAGATAAGGTAGGGTTCTACTGTACAATGACTACTGCACAATGATTAATGAGAATCACACACTACAAACTAGGCATAGTGCATGGGAAAGAGTTGCTTAAGTTCAGACACAAACATAAACATGCTGCATGCTGGGGACAAAAATACCAGAGCTGGAAGATCTTGGGCTGACTGAAAGTGATCTTGGCAGTGAAAATGAAAAAAACAAAAAAAAAAACAGGGCCAGAGATTTATATAAGTCAGGGGATCACTTGGCAGACTTCGCCCTGCCATGTTAGCAAAATACAGCCTGAGTGCAGCTCTGGTCCCCTGGGTGTCTGACGGACTTCCTCTGACAAACTGTCTGCACTGTGAGCCCACCGCCTGCCAGCTCAGAGGCTGGTGACTGAATGTACGTGTTATGATTGCAGACCCAATTAAAAGCGCAAGCACTCTCTTAACAGGGGGTGCATCTGGACGATGGCTGTGGCCTGCCGTTGAGTAGGCGCTGAAATCCCCCGGAGTAATATGAATCACCAGTGGTTCCCCGCTGAAGAAATTCTGCACAAACACTGGTGTTTCATACCACTCCCGAGAAACAACATTCTAAATTTTGCTCCAATTAGAAATGCCTGTAGGTAATGTGTCTTGCAAACAGGTCCTGAAAATGAAGATAAATTATGTGAAAAAATTAAGCAAACAGAGAAAGAATATGGGCTACTACAGCTATTTCCATTCTGCAAGAGCTTATTTAAAGTATGGCCATATTAGTTAAATCTCTACAAATCAGTAAAATTAGTCATCTATTACTTGACATTATCTTGCACAGTTAGCCAGAGTGATACGAAGGCTCTAAGAGGATACATATGTATGCATAGCTTCATCTTCTATTGATACAGTTAATGGCAATAATGATTTTATTCAGGAGAGCTGAAGATCAAACATTTCTTGCAGCTAATTGAAATTGTTAATACAGCCTGGTAATATTTGTCATAATATCCATAGAAGTTGTAGGCCTACAATGGGCAGAAGGTGGCAGCAGAGAGCTTACCAAAGGCATTCAGTAATATTACTGTAGGAGCCACACCTATTAAGACTTACAGCATCATTCACAATGTTCACAAAATTCAAATCAGCTTTGTGGTAGCTTTTGTTCATTGTGAATTGCATATATTGATGTATACAGGGAATATTATAAAGAATATGTAAAGAATTGTAACTCTTCATGAGATATCGTTCATACAGATAAATAAACATGCATTCTTCACACCTAAGATTTACATAACATTTAACAATGTTACACTTAGATTGTGCATAAGATACACTGAAATACAAGGGAGGGTTGTGTACTAGGAATTGTCCTACAACACAGAAAAACACATCTTATTATTCTTTCAGCTTCCACTGTTGAGATGTTGTTCAATAAATTATTAATACGAAATGAATGCAGGATGTTTAATTTTCACACTAGAATTTCTCCCAGTATTTCTACTGTGTAGACAGAAATCCAATGGAGAGTTCTTATTATGTTCACTTAGCTTGATTTTTTCAAACAGAATATACTCAAAGCAGCACAGCCGACATTAAAGGGATGTTATAAGAAAGCCAGACAGATGTGAACTTTTCCTGAACTTGCATGATTTCACACACCATTCTTGATGCTACATTCTTATGACTCTATTTACAGTTAGGCCATCTTCAAGTATTGTAAGGCCAGCTACAACAGAATATTGTACCCATACTACTATGGTTTACGCATACTGAAGGCTAAGAGTCAAAAGAAACATGACTGTGAATTTATTACTGGTGATAAAAATATCTGAATATCACTTTTGTACTAAGTGCATTGCCATTTTATTAACCTCTTTAAGTCCAGTTATTCCATCCGCAGAAGCACTGAAGATGGAGGGGAAAGTTGCTCACGATAATCCATCCAGTGATGATATATGAAAGCTTGCTACTATTTACTCCTAATGGATTTACTTCAAAAGATACAAATAGATATTTAGAGGTACTGGTGTCAAATGAGTTCAAATCACTTTAACAGAATGTTCACAGGTATGAGAACAAAATGACAGGTAATTTTCTTATGGTAACTAGCATTCACTGCCAATAAGGGATCTACTGTGAAAGTCATAAGCCTGTAGTGTGTATGTAGTCACTGCTGGAAGCTATGACATAGATGTAGAACCTGATGATATACTGTATGCTCCTGCTCACTAGTCTCTATACCCTTTATGCCTCTATGCTCCCAAATCAGATGAAAATAGATTAATGAAAAAAAAAAAAACGGAATAAAAATGTGTTCAAATAGGTATGAAGGTGTATCTGCGGAATAACTGTCATGTCACATGCAGTTATCAGAGGCAGTATGAGGACTGTTGCGTGTTATCCAGCTGGGATGCTGTCATGATGTTGTCATCATGCAGTGCCACACAATGAGCTTAACATCAGTAATCAGGATGGAAGTTCTGTGGTGCGTAGATTTTTCTACCTTGGCCATCACATTTCAAGTTCTGTGAAGTGCTCTGTACAATGTTGTTAACGATAGGTGAATCATTCTTAAACCTCAATGCTGACGTCCAACAGGGTGGCCTATATACCTCCTTGAGTCATCATTAAAGAAGACCGTGCCCCAGAGCTGGTGAATCCATGTGTGGTGTTGTTGAAACCATCTCTGTTGCATCAGTGCACACCGGAGAGAGCCGGTCTTCTGTGTGGTCGTCTGGCCTTGAGACAGTGACTGTGCAGCCTTCTACTCACTGCCAAACTGATGGAGGGTGTCGGTGTTTCGATCATGGAGCGTTGTTGTGACTCACGGCCTCTCAGGCTGTGGAACAACTGGCTGTATTGCCCATCCAGGTTAGTAACGGCAAGCCAACCTCCAGCACACAATTGCAAAAATGCATTGTGTTCTCAGTAATTAGGTCATACTGATTCTGTTCTGTTACATTTGCATTTACTGTATATCTCTACTGATGTTAAAACAGATAATCACCTCATCACATGGTGTGTGTGCAATCAGCTGTCTGACTGATGAGAGGAAGTGTGCCTTATTTTGACAAAAAAAAAACAATCATAATAAAGTGATAATTTTGACATTACAGAAAGGCATGTACAGTATATTAGAGAAAATTTGAATTACCATGTGCTCTCCAAATGTAATATTGTTTAAATAGATCAAGCAATCTGTATTCAATAATTACAACCTTAAATAATTCAAAAGTATGTTTTTGTTCAAGATCTACTGCACTTATGCAGTTCTATAGCAAATACGGGCCTCTTTCCTGAAGTCATGGCAACGTGCCCAGCAGTCTAAACTTACAAAACACTTTTTATTTATCCTTTGATCTAAATCCTCACAAGAGGATAAATAATTGCAGTATTCTTTCCTTCTAAATGATGAGCATATTATTTCAAGGACTGAGATCACAAAACACTGGGAAATATCAAGAAAGCATGGGAATTGGAACAGACTTTAATAAGGATTAAGTCACAAGTCTGTGCCAGATATGCACCAGGCTTTACTGTTTAAATGTTACAAGCTTATAGCCAATCTGCACAACCAGAAGGTTCATCCTTTTAGAAGACTGCATTAACAAATTAGGCTTCCCAGGAAGGTGTCAAACTGCTGATTAATGCGCAGTAATCATATTATGCCTCGAACCAGCAATTGAATTCTATCATTTTCCTGCAGATTTTGGTTGAGAATGAGATTTTCTTTCTTTCAGATAAAAGATAATCGTCCTGAAACATGTTTGTTTACCAACAGAAAAATATGTGTGTATTTTGAGCTGGCCAAAAGTAGGCCTGCCCCACATTTCACTTCTTTATTAGCCACACTTAGCAAAACCGGCTAACAGAAGCCATCTTAAGGTTTCATAACAGGAAGAATTGTCATGCCCATGTAAAGACTATTTAAAAATTTGTAAAATTCATTTCAATGTGTCAATCACAGTCGATGAAACACGGTGTTGTAGTGTTGTAGTTGTAGTTCATCACTACTTGACAAGTTCTCATTTCATTCCCACTCCCAAAATAATTGCATGAGCTATTCAGTTACATTCTGGAGTGTGTTCTGGTAGTGGTCTTTAAATGCCAACAAAACGCCTCCAAAGAACAAAGTGTCCAGTCTTTTTTCACCATGAGGAAGTGGTAAGCAATGCCGTCTCCACGGGGAGGTCCGTGTGGAGACAAACAGTCCCGATGTGTGAGACAGACTCTCCCTGCGCTGCCAAACGTTCAGTCTTCAGTTTGGGGAACAGAGAACATCTTAGTTCTGCTGACTTGTGCCTGAGGCCTACTGAACCGTGATGGCGAGAGGGTCATTATTTCTACCGGGCAAAACGGACTCCAACGAGGCACATCTTACATGGGAAAGGCACGAGATGTTGCCTTCTGGACCTTGTGGCTTGACTTTCTGTCCTTGCGGCTCCCACATCTTGTGAGTTTGTGCGTACTTGACTTCCCTTCTGGTCTTTGAGCCCTGACAATCACTCCACCAATCAAGGCCCCCTACTAGCGGATGGCCTGAAAAGCATCAACCTCTAAACAAGCCCTGGCTTTATTACAGGCTGCAAGCTGCATTTCCAGAGAACTGCCTCAGGGCAGACCCTTGACCCCTGCCACACAATGTCAGCCTGTTTGAACCTCTGTCTGGATAATAAAACTATCAAAATCTTTGTTATTCCTCCCCTCAAAAGACCAATGTCAGATTAAGCACTCCAGACATGCTGCTGTAGAGATTGTGCCCCAACTTTCCCATGGGGTAGCCGCAGATTTCCCTTTATCAAAATGGAACGGAAGCTACTGCAAATGTTTATTTACTTTTAAGCTGGAACTTGTCACTTTTCTTTAAGATGATTTCCTTCTTCGTTACATGTGTTAAGTGTTATGGGAATACAGCACCCTAATCCATTTGAGTTAAAAAGCCTCTTTGTATTTGCTTTCAGTGTTCATTTTCTAAACCATACATGTTTACATGCACATACACACACACACACACACACACACACACACACAGACAGACACATCAGGCCAATGTGCGTACAATTCTCCCAGTTCCATGCTTTACAAATCTTTTTAGACCAATAAGATAATAATGGCTCCTATTGTTGATTGGACAAATGGTCCTACCCTTCATTCTGTGGAATAATTATGGGCCAGTCACATATCACATGGCCACAGCCATTATAGGATTGGTGGGTGTCAGATGTTGTTTCAGGCTAAATTATTTACCTGGCAGATTGTACTGAAAATACCCATTTGATCACAGGGTCAGTTGCATACAGAAGAATGTACACCATATGAGTGATTCCAAACAAATGAATTGTAAGAAACTGAAAACAGCACTGAAAACAATGGAAAAATACTATTTCAGAACAATTGTACAGGGCATCCAGCCTATAGCAGGCAATAAAGATATACTCAATGCAAGACAAGAAAGATGGTCTAACAGTGATGGGTCACTTGGTGCTCTCAAAAATGCACCAGTTATCCACTAGGTGTCAGCGCCAATGTTGGTTACTGTATTTAAAGGACTGTTGAGGAAGCTTTGTTCTCTAGATCTCAGAATAGCAGTATTCTGTGTTGCCTTTCTACAGCTATGGTTCTAATTGTGCGCCATGGAAGTGAATATGCCATGGGCATCAAGGCAATTAGTAATAATTCTGTTAAACATTTAGCAATACAAATACAATATGGCTTGTGTACATTCATCTGCTTGTGTCAGAACGAAGTACAACTAAATTAGCATATTTTAATATGCGAGAACTTTGCATAAAGAGCAATAGAAACCATTTGATGCAGAAACAAGTATGTTATATAATGATGGATTATTATGTAAAAATTGAACTGGTGGTTGTACAGTATTCCAGTACTAATTTTAGGTAGAATTGAATAGTATTTGAGAGAATACATTTGAATTGAATCTTCAAAAGACACCCGGCATATAAACCACATGTAGTGCTTAACAAAAGGGAAATCTTGTACTTTTGGTATTCATATCCTTGTTAGCAATTTAAAGGTACAAATCTATTACCTGGAACCATTGTCCGACACAATTAAAAGCTGATGTTAATTGTTTGCTCATTATCTTTGCAGATTTGCAGTTGATGAGTGGTCTGTTGAATCCCCGGGGGCTGAGAAATGACTTGCACTGACCAATTTATACAAGGTTCACTCAGAGGCACAGCAATATAAAATGCTGATTACACTCCACAGGTTTGGAGAGTTTGCTGAGCTTCATTAGCGATTCAAATCGAAAGCAGTGATTCATAAGTACAACAAAATAAATGCTGGAATCTGCCCCAGGCTCAGGGAGCTTCCCAGGCTGATATGATATAGCCTTTAGCGAGCTAACATCAATCTTATTTATTGCTAGGATGTCTCATATGTATGAATTTAGAAAACAACCAGTAGGTTTGATTACATTTAGCTTAAAGCTAAAACCTCAGCTTGGCCACAGGTTTACTATCAGCGAGTTACGGTAGCTCTTAATAAGCCAATTAGCTGATCAGAATCTCAAATGTATACCTAGCATCCTGAAAGGCATTAGTAGTTGATACTGTTGCTCACTGGTTGGAAAACTATCACCGACTGGTGTTCAAGATTCAATGTGTTGAAGTGTCTTATAATAGATCATATACTTGTCTCAACTGTGCCTAAATGCAGCTGTTGCCCATATTAGTTTACTCACCACCACACTCATATAAGAGCCCTGTAAACTGGCTTACTATTCCTTCACCAACAACTCTGTACTGCTAAATGAATGAGAAACCGTATTTGAAAAAAGAAACACATTTAATATTAGGTCATGGATAAGGAATAATGCTAATTGAATCCAGCCCCGATGATTTTATCCCATATCACATGCTGTGGCTTTGCACTTTGTATGGCTAATGCTTAATGTACTGATTTTTAAATTGTATTACTGCTTAGTGCTGAGACCCCCCTCTTGGTTTTTTCATTGTTTAATTTTTTTTTTCCATTTCCTGCTTTTTCCATTTGTTTGCACTGATTTGGAAAAAAAGACTCTGAAGTCTGTTAAATATTTGACTTGAGATTCAGGGTGCCGGTCCAGCTGATGATCATAGATTTTTTTCCAGCTGTGGATTAAAAGGTTGTAAACATGTGTAAATTGTCTTCATAGATAACTATTTGTTTTCTCACTGCCACATCATGCTTGACTGCCTTCATCATTACTTGCAGTTATATTTTATGACTCTTTTGATTAACTCTATTTGGCTCGCTCATTTTTTCATTTGTGTTTATTTTGCTTTTTTGAATAAAGACTTAAATTAGACTTCCTTGTGTTATGTCAAATATGTCTGTATATACAGTGTGCTCAAAAATGTCTGGGACAAATACACATTTTTCTTGATTTGGCTCTGTAATCCACAATTTCAGATTTTTAATCAATCATCTTTGGTTTTGCCATGTAGAAATTACATTACTTGACTTTCATTGGTGCAACTCCAGTCCTTGTGTTGACAGCAACCAAAAGCCTAGAATCAAGACTAGAACCTGAAAGCTTTCTTTTATCAGCAAACATTGTCCCAGACATTATGGTGCCCTGAAATGGGGGAACTATGTACAAAAAGTTCTGTCATTTCTACATGTTGAAACCAAAATGTATAATAATACCCTTTAATAAAAGCTGAGGAACTGCATTTTAACCACATGTGAACTTCTTAATTACAGATCTAAAACTGTGGAGTACAGAGCTAAATGAAGAAAAAAAATGTCTTTGTCCCAAATGTTCTGTAGCTCAGTGTGGGTCACATGTGGACCTAAATCAAAAGAATTATTATCCAACAATTAAACATGAAAGTACCCGTAGGTTGCTTATAATTGCTTTCCTACAAAAAATATTGTTTTATTGTTCAGGCCATTCATTCACTTACACAGATACAATTACCTTTAGAAGGAAAGCAGGTTTGTGATTAGCCTCCCCTTGCATGTTTCCAAACCTTTGTAATAACCTGTCGGACAAATATACCCTAAACTGTGGATATAAGATTTAGATTCATAGATCACAGGAGGGTAGGCAGTGTTTCGAATGAGTTCATACATTTAGTGTTTGTTCAAACAGACACCACATTCAAAATGACTTCCATGAACAGTCAGAAGATAGAAAAGCTAATGCTTCAGATTTTAAGTAGTCTTTCGAATGCATGCATTGAATGACTTTAATTGACAAAATGGAATGACTATTACATATCTCTGAAAGAATATCTCTGCTGGGAAGCTCACTCTGTAGAAGTGCCTCTTTCAGCACATGGGTTAACACCACGGCCTCTGAATCCGGCCGTGTTCATTGCTGGAGTGACCCCCGTTGGCCGCCCGGGCAAAAGTGGCTTGCCCTGTGCATGCATGTATGATTGGCTCCCCTCCGCCCCCACTCTGCACGTGTGCGGCTTGTGGCTCTGGTGTGAAGGGAAGCAGACGGCTGACACCGCATGTTTCTTCACTCTCCCAAACCGGCAGCAGGGCACACTTATACCGCATATGAGCGTGCTTATGTATGGTTCATAAATAAGACATTCCAAATTTGGTTGGGATTTGAGATGCCAAATAAAAAACATAGCTATTTTGCTGTTACAATACCCATCAGCTGAATATTCCTCTGCCTTATTTTGACATGCCCAATCACATTACAGTGTGCCAAACCAATGAAAGGCATTTTTTGTGTCACTGAACACTGAGTCAAAGGGATTCAAGGGATGTAATGGAGACTAGTGTGCGACTGTAAACACCTAATTCACAATATCTGCTCTGCTAGAAATACAGGTTAGTTTTCATTTAAGGGTGCGGCCCACTTCCTTTAAGGCACTTATAGTGGAATGAGTGGGATTGGCTATGTAGATGTACAGAGCAGGGCATGGAGGAAGACTAGACTAAAGATTCATGCTGTAATATTTTGGAGGACAGCAACTCAGCCATCTGTAATCACACCAATCAAATAATGGCCATTTCCTGAAAATGGAAAGATGGAATTACAGAATTGGAGGATATGCGCACAGTGCCACAAATCATCAGATTAAATGTGAATGTGGAATTGAATATGTGGCTGACATACTGAAGGCACAGAAACCAAAAATGTAATTGGACTAAGGATTGGATGGATGAAACCGGGTAACCTGAGATGCATAATTTTTATTTTAATTGGCAGAAATGATGATGGCATTAGTGGAATGGGCAAACAAGATGTTTAGAGGAATTTTTATTTTTTATTATGATTTATTTATTTATTTATTTATTTATTTTTTCATTTTTAAAAGGACTCTTGAGGTAAATTAATTTTAAAATTCAGACTTACCCTGAATAATTTTAAAAGAGTCAGACAGTCTCGTTGGAAAATGTATTTATGTTGATGCAAATGTTGTGTCCTTACATTTGAATTGTTAATGGGGAAAATGTGTGAACAAAAGGCGTTCCAAGATGACAGGTTGGGTGGCGGCTGAA
Source organism: Anguilla rostrata (assembly GCF_018555375.3). NCBI lineage: Eukaryota > Metazoa > Chordata > Actinopteri > Anguilliformes > Anguillidae > Anguilla > Anguilla rostrata. Next base: position 46,135,026 of record NC_057937.1, on the reverse strand, counting down.
TGGGTGTTTCGTTTTCACCCTGTCGAAAAATAGACTGCACAACAGCCTCGCCAAGCACTCACACACAACTTCAAAGGGCTGGTAACAACACGCTCTGCCAGAAAAAAAATCAGTGAAAACATTTTGATAATTGGACAGCGGCCAAGTATAATTTTGTTGTTGGGCCCAGTTACCTCTAAGCTGTCTAGACGATACTCAGAATTAGTTGTAATAAAAAATAAAAAAAACACCCACTGTATATTGCAACCCACCTTCAGACGAAAAATTACTGATGTTTTTCTCTTTTAAAGAAAAATGCCATAATTTGCTTGTAATCATTTTAGCACAGAATCTGGTCAAACGCATAAATCAAACTGACTTGACTATCAGGCTAATCTGATCTTCATGTTACATAATATTTCCTTAAAAATAATATCTGGGTCAGAATGTGCTTGAAAAGAAAAGTCCCCTGCTATAACACTGTCTTTTAAATTAAAAGGGGTGAAGAGTGGGCGTTAAATTATAGTACACCTGAGGCACTCTCTGTACAGTACAAGAGTTGGGTACCTTGTGGGTAGAGTATAAAATTAATATTAGGGACACTGCGTTTCAGACAAAAGCTGAACAAAGTTGCTGCCAGTGAGGTAGAGAGGGAAATATAATGGAGGCAGCACAGTGTGTTGGGCCTCCTGTGGTTTTACACTCCTCCTCGAAAATCATTTGCATTCGTTTTAAATCCCTCTTTCTTTCAAATCCCCAGAGTGGGCCAGACGAGTCCTCACCAAAACACATTCATCAAGCCTCATTAACAAAGGATGTAGAGCACTGGTTTTCCTTATGGACTGAGTATTTAGCACTACTAGGGGTGTAATCCGCACAATCACACCAGTTAGCGGCTGCGTTCTTCCAAATGCATTCATTTTCCAAGCCATTGGGATCATTTTTGCATGTATAATATTTTTAAAATAATCCAACAAACAAGGCAGAGTCAGACAAGACACATTATCATCAGGCCAGTCCAATTGAAAATGCAAAAGAAACGAGGCAAATGAATGATACATACAGGAAAAAAAGACCTGGGTTGTTTCTCATTAAACTAGAGTTGAGTCAGAGATGGAGAGGAGCCTGACCTGCATCTGACCTCTCCCCAAAACTCAAAGATTGAGTAAACATGATTAGGGATGAAGCAGAGTGTAAACAGTGGTTTTACATCCTCCCTGGGGGAAAGACAAGCTTTAATAGGGTAAGACTTGAGGGTAATTAGTCAATGCTGTATCAATCAAAAGACAAACTCGCAATTAAAACGCATATTCAAACAAACAACAAATGAATTATGTTACTGACAAGCGAAGACAAATTTGCAGAATCATTCAGGCATAGAATTTTATAGTTCAGTAATGCCTCACTCTGAGAAGGTACTGTGCACTATATACTCCTTACATTGAGCTGAAAAAGATGTCACTATGGCCCCCATAAACAACTGAAAAGTCAGTGGAATCCAGAACTGTAGCTGATGGCCCTTTGAATTATGAGGTCTTAATGTTAAAGTGCGGAAGCATATTTGGAGTCGGGACCCAACCAAAACGCAATTTTAAAAGCTCAACATAACTTTTTACTTTTTTCTGTGACACGTACAAAACATAATTAGAAACAGATAAGAGTTGGTAATGTTACCCAGCCTTCATTCTGGTCATTCTAACATTAATATGTGTTTTTGGTAATGCCATGAAAATTCACTTTCAGTGGAGATCCAGTGAAACCTCTTAAGATTCACATATATCCAAAATAACCTACAATCCAATGTCCTCCATCATTGTGCTGTACTATAAGGAACTTTTGTACTGATGTAATGTTTGAGGCAGTCCTCAGTGTGGTAAAGGTCTGAGTGCATTAATTAATAAGGGGGCGATATAGCTCAGGAGGTAAGACCGATTGTCTGGCAGTCGGAGGGTTGCTGGTTCAAACCCTGCCCTGGGCATGTCGAAGTGTCCTTGAGCAAGACACCTAACCCCTAACCTCCAACTGCTCTGGCGAATGAGAGGCATCAATTGTAAAGCGCTTTGGATAAAAGCGCTATATAAATGCAGTCCATTTACCATTTACCATTTACCAATAAAGACAAGGGAAGGCTAACAGGCAGACATTCCTCTTAAAAACATACATCGCTGTGCTGAAATGATGAAATGGCTAACTTGGAATACAGCATACCAATTGAATATTAAGTCATACTCTTATATTCATAGTTCAATTGCTATTAGATCATTTCATTATTTGATTTCTAAAATAGAAAAATGGAAAACTACTCATACTCACTGTGTAGTAATATAATAATGAATTCAAGTAGAATGTTTTAGTCTCATAGACATGAAGGCATGAATATAATGTGGCCAAGAGCTGGGAATATATATAGGTAATATGATCAATCAGAAATGATCACAATATATCTTTATCTGCAGTAGGTTTGGTTTTACTGTACAATATGCTATATAATAATTTTACAGTGAACAAGAAATACAACCGTGAGGGGAAAAAACACTGCTTTCGGCCTTTAAGGGTCAAATGACAAATCAGAATACCAGGTACTATTAAAGACAACAAATTAACTGGCCAGAAGTCATTCAACATGCTTACCCTTGCATTCCTGGAGAAGCACCTAATCGATTAAAGCAATTAGGTCCAATGAATTGTCCCTTACATGAGAAGTGGACTTGGTCTTGTATCCTAAAATACCATTTTCACATTAAATAACTAATGCCAAATAACTTTATCACCATCTTTGCCCCAAATGTAGTTTGTTATACTCCTTGTGGAGGGCAGGGTTAAGTGGGTCACCAGTGTGCTGCATTAACACAAAATTGTAGCCAAGGCAACATTCCCTGTCTGAGATAACTAATTGGACCCAATTGTTTGAATTTAATCCCATAGACACCTTAGTTCACACAGAGCTGGCCATCTTGTGCTGAGAAAAATGCAGAGAAAAGCACGTTTTAGAACTTTGAAATGCGGTACCCCAAAACTGCTGAATGACTAATAATTTTTTGAACGGACATCAGGCATTCTCAGTATTTAAGCCTTTTTGAGAAATTACCCATGTGTTCGGTTTTCTAATTTCTCTAGAACTGATGAAGAACAGGTGGGAACACTTGGCTGTAGTCTCTGGACTGTTCCAACTGTCACAGTGAGTGTATAAATAGCCCACACACTACTTAGTGTGTGTTATAAGTTATCAAAGGTGCGAGACAGCTCTGAGTCATGTTCATTCTGTACACGGTGCCTCGCTTGACTATCAGAGCCCAAATTATTGTGTTCTGAGAATTGTTCTACCACAGCCACAGGTGACTGCACTTTATGGAGGCTCATTATTTGTTTCAATGAAAGCCTCTTACAGTGCTCCAAACACCTGCTTCAAGAGGAGATCCCAGTTGCTGCTAGAGGCTGCTTAGCATTTAACAGGAATGGTCAACTTTCTTGGGATAACCTGTGGACTAGTCATGACCAGAACATACTCAGTACTAAATGGCAGTGTGGTTGTGGGGATGGGATGGGAATCTACTGACATATTTTGTCAATGAATATTAAAGATAAGTCAGCATGGTGGTGCAGTGGGTAGTGGTTTGGGCCCTTTCTGTGTGGAGTCTGCATGTTCTCTCCATGTCCACGTGGGTTTCCTCCAGGTACTCTGGTCTTCTCCCACAGTCCAAAAACGTGCAGGTTAGGTTAATTGGAGAGTGTAAATTGCCCCTAGCCACAGTATGAGTGTTGGAAGGAATGGTGTGTGTGCCCTGTGATAGACTGGCAAAATGTCCAGGTTGTATTCCTGCCCTCTCACCCAATGCATGCTGGGATAGGGTCCAGCACCACCCATGATCTTTACCAGGAATAAGCAGGTATAGATAATGGATGGATGGATATTAAAAATTTAAAGAATTAACATTTTATATTGCAAATAAGCAACTTACATCAACCTAGGCTAAAATGTTCAGAGTAGTCTGATACAATTGTTTGTGTATTGTTTTGCAAGTTTAGAAAAAGGGTGAACTGGAATACAATGCAGCAGGACTGTACAATCTCCATTACAACTGCTACATTTGAAGGTAACAGCATTGTGCCAAAAAATACTTTCCCTTCCCTCCATAGGTAAAAACAAAAAACGAGAGATAAAAGTATAGAGGGAAGAAAAAGAGGGTTGAAGGTGTAGTGGGTAATGTAGGGAAACAGATTTCTTCCCTTAGTTTGAGCTGAAGATGGTGCTTAGGTATCGCACTGAAGGACATATGGCTCTGATTAGGGTCTTCTTGTCCTCAGCAGCCCAGAGAGAGGAGAGATCTGGGCCCTGCCTACTTCTGCTCCAACAGTATTAGATTCCACAGAAACAAATTAAGGTCCCTCTGTCCTGGAGGGAAGGGTGCTTTTCACCGACTGAATGACATTACACGAGCTGCTCGCTGCCAGGAAAAATAAAACTGCAGGCAATTTTGGAATGTGGGAAAATCAGACCCCATCAACCAGAAAAGGGCTTCAGTCAAGAGCATCTGCTTGCAGCAGTGAGTGGTGGATCTGGAAGATCAAATGTCCAACCACCAAACACAAGGAGAGCCCGACACACTTCATGTACCGGGTGTAATAATTGAGGATGGGGTACAAAGAATATTGTGTCTTACAAGGTTAGCTTATAGTTGCTGTCTGTCCACTAAGCAAGAAAGGATTAAAGATTAAGCTACATCATCTGGTAGTACCTCAGAAAAATTGTGATGGGGGTTTCATCTTTCATTTATATGTACACTATATGACCAAAAGTATCTGGACACCTCATGGTCTGAGGATTTTTCCATGATTTGGACTAGGCCCCTTAGTTCCACTGAAGGCAAATCTTCATGCTACAGCATACAATCATATTCTAGATGTTTCTGTGCTTCCCCAGCAGTTTTGGGAAGGCCCTTTCCTGTTTCAGAATGGCAATGCCCCCGGGTACAGAGCAAGGTCCATATAGAAATGGTTTTGTCAAAAACAATGTAGAAGAACTTGACTGTCCTACACAGAGCCCTGACCTCAACCCCATCCAACACCTTTTGGATCAATTATTAAGCCAGCAGCGAGCCAGCCCTAATCACCCAAGTGCCCAACCTCACTAATGCTCTTCTGGCTGATTGGAAGCGAATCCCTACAGCAATGCTCCAACATCTAGTATAAAGCCTTCCCAGAAGAGTGGAGGTTGTTATAGCAGTAAAGGGTGGATCAACTCAATATTAATGCCCATTATTTTGGATGAGATGTTGGATGCCAGGTGTCCACATATTTTTGGCCATGTAGTTTAAGTTTATTTGTGTACAAGCATTCTACTGAAGTGAGGGCAATCAAGTTTGAACTTATGTTAACCTGTCTCCAACTATACAATCCCAGCTATTTCTTTAAAACACCATATTCACAGAGTAGATAATGTAATACATTTAGGAACATAATTACTTCTGTATTACTGGAAGAAACAAATTTGCTCATATAGACTAGCTGTTTAGACAATTTATTTTAATTGCATTAAAGTGCATAATTATCTTGTTTTCAACATTAGGGACACACAGGGGGAGACTGCATGACTGGAATTTAGCACTATGGCTAGAGCATATTTGCCTATTCCCCCTTTTTCATGACTATTTTAGTAATTCTATCATAATGTTCAGCCATGACACTTCAGAAAACAGACTGTCTTCAAACAAGAAGCAAACATGAACTCACAGGAGGGGTTAGTGTCTGATGCAGATCAGGGCAGAGATGATTACCTAAGCTCCAGCACTCCGACCACAAGCTTGACAACTTAGTGAACTATCTGAATTCTAGAAATTCTGAATTCACAGCAAAACTCAAGAGGTATAAGCAAAAGGTTGCCAACATGGAAGACCACTCCTTCAGATATATTGTCTGACTTTAGGCAGCCTGAGGGGGTTGAATGCAGTAATCCCATGGGGTCATAAAGAAAGCAAGTGTTGAATGCTTCTCTGCCCTGGTGCAAAGGGATCTGGAGACTGAGCCAGCTCACTGCATATTCAGAGAGCAGCCTCCAGCCATCTGAAGGTCATGATAGCCCACACTGTGTGTTGTCTTCTTGCTCTTATGTTGTTTGGTGAGATGCATTTTCTAGAAGAAAGCAAGCAGCAACATGTTCACATTTTTTTTCTCACTGTAAACTGGGTAGGCGCAGTAATTCTGAAATATGACAAATATCTTTTTGACGCCAACTTTTAAACATTTTCTATTATCCTCCACCCTTTCATAAAACTGTTGATTACTTAATGTGCAGCCTTGAAAGTGCTTGCAAAGTTGTATTTCACTATTAAGTACTAGTCTGATAATCTCCTGTAATATCCCCAGTATGCTTTTTCCCTGTAACAATGGAGGAATTTTTTTGTTATTGCAAGTCGTTTCAATTCAAATGGCAGATACTGCGTCATGAGCATAATGCAAATTATGTTCACGATGCAAAGAAAAATTCACATAATATACTCGTTTTCCACTACTGACATATGTATATGACAGTTGCATTAGCTTACATTATTCATCAGCATCTCTTTAATATTCCACAGATTGCTAGCATGAGTGTGGCACAGAGGAAGCAGACAGCAAGTGACAGGGCAGCCCAGAGCTCTGAACCTCCCCTTGATTGAGTGCAGCAGTGAAACACAAAGAGGTAAAAGTGACCCTGATGATGGGAGCTGAGGCTGCAGAGGTCCCTGCAGATCACTCACAGGCGTGAGAGAACAGTAAATCAAACACTCACTCAGTCAGGTATACACTTCATCAAACGTCTGTCAACCACTGGGAAAATAGATGACATTTTATCGTGCCCTGTTTCATGAGAAAATGGCATTTTACTCATTCATAAAAATACAGAATCTCCAAATTTTCCTCTTTGAAATGACACTGCGTTTTGAGGAACCCCCTTGGTGTCTGGTAAAAAACAATCCCCTAAAGAACAGAACTGCATATCTTTCAGAGCTCACTTCTGTCTGGAACATAAAATCCATGCCAGCAGACAAACCTAAGACTGAAAAAAGTATCATTGTTGTTAAGCTGTTTCTTTTTTGAATGTTGATGGTGAAGATGCAGTTTACTGAAAAGCAATGCAACATATTTCAGCTAAAGGGAACAGACTAAAGAAAGACCGATATATCTAATCATTCAGCCTGTTCCTTATTTTTATTTTGGTGGTCCCTTGATCCTGTCTCCATTTTCTGGTCAATCACAGCTCCTGTACTCTGATCTAATGGTGTTATTCTGTTCTCAGTAGCCAGGCCTGTTTCCTTTGTTTATCCAGGTTGGTGGGAAATGCAGCGCATGTATTTATGGTAGATCCACCTCTGCCACTTGGCTTCAGTTAAAAATGTGAAAAAAGTGGCAGGCCTAATTCACATTGATGAACTGAGTTTACGTCTACAGGATAATGTAGCAGACTGAGTGTCTGCAAGTAGGTGGTCACATGAGTGCTGCAGAGATCAGTGGAGTGCGGCTCGGACTTTGGGCTGTGTCCAACATCATTTGGAAGCAGTGAGAGGTTTTCAGACATCCCCCCCCCACCCTGTTTTCCTGCCACACTCAGCACTGCCACAAACCCATGACCTTCAGGATGTGAAACACATTCATTACACTTGGTTAATGCAACAAAGAATCACATTTAATTTCCCTAGCTGTGACAAGACGACATGCAAATGTGCCTCTCCATTTTAAATGGTAATGACTGATTTAATAGCCTTTTATCAAAGCGCTACAATGATGCCTCTCATTCGCCATAGATTAGGGTTAAGGGTAGGTGTACTGCCAAGGACACGACATGCCCAGGGCGGGGTTTGAACCGGCAACCCTCCGACTGCCAGACAATCGGTCTTACCTCCTGAGCTATGTCGCCCCATTTTATATCGTGAATGCTGATTTCAGACTGATTTTGTAGATATACAGAGCAGAACGTACCCTCACTGCAATAATCAGCGCTAAATGAGTATTACTGAAGGCACGAAAACCTGCATGTTTGTATCCACAATGTTCATATATAGATAAAAACCAATGCTCTTAGTCTAATGTTTTTTGTTTTTTTTCGTCGGAAAATGCAAAGTAGTCAATGAAAAACTTTCATCTTAGGAAGCAAATGTGAAGTGGTAAGGAATTGGAGGGGATACCATTCTTCTTTATTTAGTCGTAAATCTGTGTAAGATTTTTTTCCGATCTGTTGGAATTAATTCTGAAGTTAGCACAGAAAAAATGGAAACAATGGTCATACCTAACTAATCTTTCAATTAAGCTTAGGTACATATTATTTGTACATATTATCACTCACATATTATGATCCGCTACTAAATAAAATAGCGAGGTAGCTAACTAATTGCCTCTTTTTGCCTGACTCCAATTTGCAAAACAAATTCATCAAGAAATGTTCTCTGATGCATGATAACTGAATTTTGATTGTACTCGTCACAAAATAATACAGAAGCTCAATAAGAAGTGCATGGTCAGTTGTGCATTGCACCCTTAAAATAGCAATGAGACTGTGACATGGTTTAAGACCAAGTTTTGGTTGGTTATAACACAAATGCTTTTCAGTGTTGAGTCAAATGCAGTAGAGGAACCTGAGGCTTAGTAAGGAGGCCTCTGTCTACACTGTCAGTCGGTACAGTGACCTGCTTTCCACTCTTAAGACAGTTAAACACTGCATTGGAATTTTCAATACATTCCTCAGTGCTAGTGAGAGAAAGGAAAGAGCTGTCTTGACAGATGGAGTCTAAAAAAAGTAAAGCTAGTATGACAGTGGAGCTTAATGTGACTGTGAATCCATCCTTCGTTCGCTTCGTTGACTGCAACAGACAGTTGGAGGCTGCCACCAGCAACAACAACAACAAAAAAAAACATAGTTGATGAATTCAGTCAGCAGCTGAAGATTGACATGCTGAAGAAAATCAGGTTGGAGGCACTGAGCAAGGACATAAAGCATCAGTTCTCCATTCTTAAGACCTTGAGAAAGACCTATGAGCTGGTGACGAAGAGAAACAGGCAGTTGTTGGAGGAGGTGACGTGCCTAAATTGGATGTTAAATTGCTGGCTGGATCAACTCAAATCTATAAGAATTGAAGATGGGCCTGGCTGAAGACCAGGCCCATCTGAAGACTGACTGGCTAAGTTAACTTCTTTCTGCAGACCCAGTTAGCCTCCAAGAGCTCTCAGAGCAGTCAGAGCCACCAATATGGGTAGCGTGAGGTTCCTGGTGGAACAGTACATCTGAGATCTGTGCGGTGAGCTGGGCCTGGTTGGAGCAGCCTGCCTCTTTCACAGGGACTCTGCCAGGACCCAGATGGAGTGCTCTACTGCAAGAAGCTTAGCCTCCGGGAGGCTCTGCCTGCCAAGCCGGAGAGGTTGAATGAACATCAGAGTGAGCCTACATTGGACACAAGCACAGCATTCACCCACACAGCTGCACCATCAGCTGTAATCTGGTTCAGCCCCTCAAGTACAGTGTAGTACAAGTATTTAAGAGGACATTAAGTTATGCAATGTGTTGGCTCTATACAATGTCTTACATTCTGTGGTAATATAATCATCTCCAAGAGTATTTTGCATCTTGAAAATTATTTTCAAGTTATCTGTTGTGTATAATTTAGTAACTTGCATTATTTATTGACATATAATTATTTAACATCAGTAAACTGATGTCACTCATGTAGATAGAAAATTCATTTGCATCCTATTTTTCAAATAAAATTAGACTTGAATACATCTTGCCCAGACTACAGTCATTCTGATCCTTTTGCCTCAAGTGCTATAGTGTACATACAGTTACGGTATATATCACAAAAGAACATCTGCTGCAGACAGCACTGGGGCAAGCTTGTAAACACAGCTGAAAACTTTCCTCCACATTTCAACTAATTGGCAATGACCAGCCTTCCTGATTAGCCTCCCAGAATGTTATTTATCATAATAATGAATCCATTAATCAAAGCAAATATAGTTTCATTTATTTAAAACACCATTCCCCCACTTATGCACAGACATATACAGACTGGGCAGTGTCCTCCTTATTTAAAACAACTTGTAATATTGTCAATCATTTTGATATGGTGTATGTTTCTGAGCTTCTGAATTCTTTTAGTAGTAGAGAAAGCTACTGGTGCTCTCTCGCTTACTGTAATATGGTTTCCTTGCTCAAATAGTGAACACCAGGGACTTTAAACCAAACATACATCAATTCCAGAAGACCTTAAATGGTCCAACAAATAAAAAGCGCCTTTATGCTATTACACAGCTGTTGGTGGTGTGGTATAGTAATATAAAGGCAATGCCTGGCAGGGTGTGAGGCTATGGCATTACCTGTGGGAGGCTGCTTTTACTATCCTGTAGAATGTGGAGAGCATAGTTTTAGGAAAACTCCAATGATAGCACGGTTAGATCCAAACTTGTGTTTTCAGAAACAATGAAACACTTTACACCATGGCAGAAGTGAAGGAAATAAAAATTGGAGCCCCTCAGCTTTTCCTTTTTACATGATTATATCTGCCATCTGCTCTCCAGAAATAGACAATAGTGAGGCAGAATGTACTGTAGTAGAGAAAGCCAAGTACCACAGAGCATGGCTGGCTCACATTGCCTGTGTTGGAAACAACAGACTCTTCAGACAAAGAGTGAAATCTGCTAATGATTTTATAATGCAAGATGTGCAAATAATGAGTTCCATATTAATAAACAAAACAGTACCCTCTAAAATAATCAAAAATGAAACTATGAACAGCATATACTTACAGACAATCCAATCAGAGGAAAAGTTTCCTGAACAGAACTTTCCAGTGATTGGCTATGATTTTACTGAGGAGTTTTGATGTCTTTACCACAACGGTATGGTACAGTACCGTATTAGTGTGGATGGTGCAAAAAAAAAAAGTTAGAACCCCAGCAATATTCCTCACATGACACACTGTGCATGTTGATCAGAAACTCAGTAGACTATATACTGTCCTGGGAAATGTCTGGGTAGCCACAGAATAAAAGAGCCTAGTTTCTGAAGTCATTTGCAGTCAGTAAAGAAACAACATTATCTACATTGATATCTAGAATAAGGTATGCCATTTATTGTTAATGGTCTTATCTGCTGCAGTGAAGTTGTATCTGACTTCTGTGTGTTCACATGAGGTCAGAAGGTACAGAAGTCAATGTCCTCACAGGCTGAGAGTCTGTGGCCATTGTGGTTATTTCTGAAGGAAAACCTGAAAAGTGTAAAACTCTTTGCGCTATTTAGATACAGTATGGGGCTTCGCGGATGGCACACCTACCATCCCAAATTATTTCTCCGTTGAAATGTCACTGCTGGCCACTGCTACTTGATTATTTTTTCTGTTTTCATCAGACATGTCTCAACCTATTATTTTCTACTTCCTAGCTAGTTTAAGAACTATCTCTGTAGTATCTCTGCTCTCCTCTTATCTGTGTAGCCCCACCCTGCATGTTCTGGCAGCGCTGTGAACACGCAACAGGATTGACAGGTAGGTAGGGAAGCCACCTTGCAGAAAGATGTCCTGATTGGTTGTTTAAGGTGCGATGAAATTTGGAGTGGCTGATTTCAGAGCCTGGGGCAGTCAGAGATGCCGGATTTTTTTCCTTAGAGCTTTTAATTTATTGATATCTGTCAGGGTGTGAAGGAAATTTAACCAAATATGAAAAACGTGTTCTGAAACAAACTTACATGCCATATCTTTACCTAGTTACGTTTACCCTGCTTCATTAATTCAGCTTTCACATAGCCTACATCAGACTTTGACAGTGTCATAAAGCATAACCAGCATAGGCCAAGTTTTCCTCACACATAGATTCAACCTTTAGAGTGCTGCAGAATGATGCTTGAGATTAGCAGAATGTAACCTGTTTGCATAATACTCATGACATGCGACAATTGCAGCCTTTGGGGGATGGTGTCAGAAGAATGTTAGAAACACTGACTGAATCAGGTATCTCTGTTAAAGCAGGGTTTATTTTAATGTGTTTTCCTGAAACATATAATTTATGGTTGCTTTTGCCAAGTACATTCTTGCAATACATTAAACACCTCCCACTTTATTCCCATACTGCGACCCAGCTGGGGAGTTTTTCTCTGCATGAAGATGGAAGGTTTATGGCCACTGGAATGCTAGATGCAATGTGTGTTGACTGTTAGGACATCCCAAAAGAAGTAAACCGGGAATGAGTTTGGAATTCCAGAAGGTTCTTCCCTCATTGAATATGAAAAGTTTTAGGAAAGTATGTTAAAGGTTATATACAAAGAAAAGATATAAATTTTAAAAATTTAAGTTTTACTTTCTAAGCAGTATCATCAAGGTGAAATTTTGATTAGAGTTTATTGTCTACTTCAATATACATGTATAACAATCTACATGATTTGAGTTTAACTTTATAGCAAATAGCAAATCAGGGGTTAGTTAATGAATATAGAAGCTGTTAAAAGAGACAGAGTATCTGAGGTTGAGCTGAGCAGAGAAGACAAACTGCATTGGGGAAAAAAAGGATTTCTTGTACATGTTCACACTGGCTCTGGACATTCTATAATGATGGCCTGAGGGAAGAATTTTAAACTGGGAGCTGAAAGGGTGGGAGGGATCACCTATGATAAAATGTGCCTTACAATAGATACATGTGTTAAACAGGTCAAGGAGATTGTTTGCTGTCTGCCAATGATGTTTCCAGGTATGTTTAATTCTTGTCAGGTTGTTTTCATTTAACACTTAAGTTATCATGCCACACTGAGACATTGAAGAACAGGACTCTTTTCACAAGACTTTTTTTACACTTGAGGACATGCTAAATTTGGGCCATTGTGAGATTTTACAATGTAATACTGTATGTTCTCAAACAGTATTTAGAAAAAATGTGTGTTCATGCAAGAATCCAAATTAATCACATTAATTACCGAAAGATCAGAAGGAAATGTGTGAGCTGAGTTTAGCATGAAATCTGTATGTAAGTATTTGGAAATGAAATGGAATAATGTACGGAGGGAACAGAATGCAGGGGTATGGAACTCAAGGTTTTGAATGAAATTGTGTATGCAGAATTGAGAAAGAAATCTGTGAACACTGTATGAATGGTTCAGAATGAAAGTTGTGTGTTCTGTGATGATGGCCTAATGCTTAGGAATTGAATGCAATTTGACCATTTAACTAGAAGACAGCTCATTACAACACTGAGCTACTGAAAATGAATGTGTTCTTTCTCTTTGACACAGAAATCACATGTTTTCTCAAAGTTTGTTCTCCTAGAGTTTCAGCTTGTTTTAGTTGCCAAATAGACCATAACCATAATAGACAATATGTGAGGAGAGAGAGCACAGTAGCTGGAAGACTAGTCACTCTAGTTGACACACGGCAATGGTGGAGTTAGTATTTCATACGGTACCATCTTCACTTTAAACAGTGGACTGAGCCCTACATCCACCAGGACTTCACACTTTCCGCAGTCATTCTTGTGGTGGCACTCAAAGAGACAAAATGACCTGCAAAGGAACCACTCTTCTTTCTGAATGTCTGTAGACACACAATAGTGTTGTTCACCAGAGGAATAACCAGATGGAAACAGCCATTAAGCAGGACATCCAGTGGGAAAGGCGTCTACAACAGATAAATGTGACAATAGGTATCGTACGCTCAACATTGTTGGTAGGGCTGATGGCATTCCAGTCAAAAGGCTACTGGAGAAGATAGAGGAGATTTTTGTTAACAGTGATAGTCGTTTTATAAAGGATATGGCATTAAATGAGCCAGAAGATAAGAGGAGGACAAAGGAGGTAAGGAGCAAAAGAGAGAGTTCTTTCATCCCCACCTAGAATCCTAACAGAATTGCTAGGTCCACTCAAACATTTTCTCTTTTAAGTTAAACAGTAACTCAATCAAAGATGACCAGCATTATCCATTAAGGCTCCTTATGTTGTAATGTGCATCCTCTATGTGCAAGCTTGCAACATGGAACGTTCACAGCCAGTGAATGTGAGTGAGTGGTTTAAATCCTCAGTGACCAGAACTATAATATAAAAACTGTAATATATGTAGACCAGTGATGGTTGGCGCCTTTAAAAATTCATGAGACAGGGAGAGCATGGAAAAAAGTAGTGGAGGGAACAGTACCAAAACTGAACATTTATTCTGGACATTTCGGAGGAACAAGCTGTACTATGATTTTGTTTAAATGAGCTCCATATATAATGAACTCAAAATGGTATATTCACTGAGGTATAAGTTGAAATAAAACTAAGTAAACTGATACTTAAGAACCAAACATGTTTACCACTGCCCAGTGATGAGTGAAAAAACCCCAGCCCCAGGCATCCTGTAGTCCACAGGAACAGGAACAGGAACAGGAACAGGAAAAGCAGCTCACTCAGCAGTGAACAAAGAACAGATGGAGACACGCAGCATCTCCTCACTGTCTCATACTTCTACTTGCTTTTTTCTGTCCCTGCCTCATGGCATTTTTTCTTCACATGGAGGAATTGCTTGCATGTATTAAACAGGTAAACGAGTTAAACACCATTGTACATAAATAAAAAGTAATCTAAAACATACAATGAGCTCCATAATTTTTTGGGCAAAGATACATTTTTTTTCTTGATTTGGCTCCGTACTCCACAATGTCAGATTTGTCATCAAACAATTCACATGTGGTTAAAGTGCACATTCTTAGCTTTTATTTAAGGGGATCTACCATACCATAATGTTTGGGACATATTAATGGAATGTAAATGAGAGCAGTCATATTTAGTCCTTTTTCACATATCCTTTGCATATAATGATTGCTTGCTTGTGGCCCATAGGTGCTGATTATCTTCTCTGGTGATGCTCTGCCAGGCCTGTACTCTAGCCATCTTCCTACTTTAGGGGGCTAGCTGCCTTATGTTTTTATCTTCAGCATATGAAATGCAGTTCAGTTGGATGCAGACCGATGATTGACTCGGCCAGTCAATAAATTTCCAGTTTTTGGCTTTGAGAAGCTCCTTTGTTGCTTTAGAAGTAAGTTTGGGTCTTTCTGTAGGATGAAACACCATCCAAAGCGTTGGGAGGCATTTACTTGATAAAATGCTTTTGTGCACTTCAGAATCCATTCTGCTGTTGCTAACGGCAGTTACATCATCAATGCAGACAACTGAGCCAGCATGTATAAAAAGTGATGTAATTTCTATGCAGAGAAATCAAAATGTATAAAAATACCCTTTAATATAATCAGAGAGAATCTGCACTTTAAATACATATGAATTGTTTGATTACAAATCAAATACTTTTAATAACAGATTACTCTCCCAATGTTGCTCATTACTGACAACAATCAATAAACAGACTCAAGGCAAATTATAAATGTACAGTATATGCTGTCTATTTCTTCTTCATCGGGTACCACTAATAGACACTTTAACGATATGCCATTTGTTTTATCACAAAAGGGTAATGGCAGTGCAAAGGTGAACACTGCACTTATTATAGTTTTATGCAGGAACATGTAGATAACTGTTTCTGCCTGACAAGAATTCAGTCTTTTAAATATAGCTGCTGGAAGAAAAATGGTCGGGGCAGATTTCAACAGAAACTATCATAGTTGTTTTGCTCTGGGAGCACTGAAGAGTATGTGAAGAAACGGCACACAGTATCATCGTGGCAGCTGACAGTGGTGGAAACAGCTGGTGGAGTAAGGGGCATGATACAGGCAACACTGCAGAGAAAATCAAACAGGAGGTTATGCTCCATGTATCTCTGTCTCCTTCTAGTGATTCATGTTAAAGAGTCATTCACAGAGACTGACAGGGAAAGAGTGTGGGAACACCAGGAGCTTCTCAGTGTCAGCCTGGCTGCACACTATGGCACTGTTCATTGATGAACAGTCAAGAACACATCTATCTGAGCTGCACATTGAGAGGTGATGGGTCCTGTAGACATGTGGAACCAAGTGTAACAATTCAAATAGCAGCACCAGAGCTCATGGCTCTTAGGTTACAGAGTGAAGTGGAAAACGGAAGTGCCAAGGAGCTGGAGTCATCCAAAGAAAGGAATGGGGGCAATGAGAAAAGATAAAATGAGGTGTGTAACAAAAGAGAAATAGAAATATATGAGTGTAAATGCTAAAGTGGATGGGGAAACACTCAAGAGACGGAACAGAATAAATGGAGTAGTGAGTGAAAATGTAAAAGAAGTAAAGGAAAAGGTATATAAATAAAGGGAGACAACAGAAATGGAAGAGGGGTCCAAGAAGGAGATGGTGCAAATAACAAGAAGACCTGAGAAAGGAGAATAATGGCAAAGAAGAGATATAACTAGGTAGAGCTGAGAAACAGAAAGAAGAAAGGGGAGTTAACACATCACTGCATATTATCGTCAATGAAATGTACATATTTTCACAGCTATGTGTCCTTTAAAGTATTTATGAGAGGTGGTAATTATATACAGTACAACATATATTTATAGATTTCAATAGAAAAAGCCATATGACTACAAATAAAGTCTTTTCCTGTTTTACAGTAACAAGGAAAGTAATTCCGGAAAGAGGATAACAGATGCTATGAAAAAGAGGGGCATATGAGGAGAGAGACAGAGGAGATAAGGGGAGAAGATATATACAGTTTTACACCAGATAAAACTGGAAAAGGTTTAGAGGGGGATGAAGCTCTTGGAGAGTAATGTTTCGGATCTAGAAGACTGAGAAGAACCAAATATAAATACTGGAGAAGGAGGAATGGATGGTGAAGGAAAAAGAACAGGCAAAAAAGAGGGAAAGGAGAGACACAGAGTGGGTGCATTAAGACAGCACTACATATAGTAGATGGCTCTGAAGTGTGGAGCAGTAATATTTCAGAGAACCATTAGGGGCAACAGCAGGAACTACCGTAGAGACTGTGGTAAGAGCTCAACTATGAGCCTTACTACAGACTAAGAGAGGCAAACAACATCATAGAAGCCGTGCCTGCTGTAGCCGTATCATTTGTGTAAAAATAGGCTCAGAAGATCATTGAAAAGCCATTGGTTCCATTCTTCTAAAAGTCTAACACTTGGAATAGGAGTTTATACAAGCTCATTTCCAATCAGTAACATTGAAAACCAGTAGTCGCCTGGTGTCCAGTGGACAACAGAATTCAGTGTCATTTTAAGGTCTGTTTTTAGAATTAAAATGGCAAGTACAGTGTAATGATCACATACAATACAGTTTTCTCTTTTAAACTACAGTGGTCAAAAAAATAACTATAACTATAAACAAATAAATAAAAATAATTCATACTGTTGTAGAAAAAAAAATTATTTCATGAAAATATAAAATTTTGATGACAAAAGTAAACTAAAAACAGATCTTGATTGTAGGTCTGTGTCCATTTTTTCATCATCTGCGACCAGCTGTTAGTATGAGGAGAAATGAACACATAAACAGCCAGTAACACTCATTCTTGAGATCCCATGATTGGCTGAGTTACTGTTCCCTGCTGGGAGGACACAAGTTAATAAAGTGGGATCCTAATTACTTTCAACATGAAAACCCAGGGGTAGATTTCAATGGGAAAACCAGCTTGACACTGCTATCCCTCATTGTGTTAGACAGGTCCAGTTGCAGATGCTTGAGAAAAAAACTATAAATGGCTCTGAATCTCTACTGGCACCATGTTAGCTTGTCTCAAATTTCTCTTATAGGCATTAGTGCAGGGCAGATCCGGGAAATAGCTAACAGTTTTTGTATTTGGCTCAATTCGGAAAATATTGCTAGAACTAGACTTATAATACAAACCACTTATATCCTGACTATAATTACATACCATAATAAAAATTCTGGGAGATACCATTCACAAGAAATTTCACCAAAAGTACCGGGAGTGAAATGTTACATTTAACCCCGTGGGTCGGGAAAAAACTAACATTGCGGAGTGTATATCTAACAGACTTAATAGCTTTAAATGTGCATACAAATTACAGTAATTCAATGCAATTTGATGTTATAGGATAAAAACAGTCTTTAATCAATGTATTGATTACATTAAATAGTTTTTCATAGCCTAACCATAGGCAATCGTAAAACTTATCACAAGACTGTACATTATTTTCTGGTTCCCAACGAATGTCTTCCCTTTACAATACAAATACATTGTTTCCATTATCAAGTTGATGGTAAGAATGAAGAGGAAATGAAAGACATGCATGTCAGCCTCTTGCTCGCACCTTGAATGGTCTAGTAACCTTACCGCCATGCACCACTCTACAAGTCATGCCCTTCTAGCTTGTGCAGATGATTTTGAACAGAATTACGTAGTGGCTGAGGAGCCTCTCTTTGCCCAGACTTTAAATGCCTGTTTGTAGTCAATGACACTGACACAGAGAGCAGATTTCCACTGGATCGAATGTTTAATTATGATACGAAGGATGGCGATGTGGTCTGTGCAGATACAATCTTGGCAGAAG
Organism: Anguilla rostrata; assembly: GCF_018555375.3. Taxonomy (NCBI): domain Eukaryota; kingdom Metazoa; phylum Chordata; class Actinopteri; order Anguilliformes; family Anguillidae; genus Anguilla; species Anguilla rostrata. The sequence continues at coordinate 46,116,610 of NC_057937.1, read as the reverse complement.
CCTGCTTGATGGTCTCTCAGCTTGGTGTCTACTGCTGTTTGGATTGATTAACACTCTGTTGAACACCTTTATAAAACTTACTGTATATAACATATAAAACATTTATATATCAAGTACATGACATCTTTTCTCAAGTATAGTTGGCATATTGAGTTTCTAGGTTCAAGTGCTAGAATAAAGCTTCCTGTTTATAATTCCATTGAAAGAAAATATGTGTACTCTTTTCCATCTTAATGGAGCTTGTTAAGTAAGCTGCAGAAGCCAAAATGTGGGTGTTTGCTTGGTTTAAGCCCAGTTTCCTGGCAAGGAACAAAGCACATGATTTAAATCCAACTGCTACTGTAGTGTGTGTTGGAGCTCAGATAAAACTGCTATTTGAGAGTGTCTGTCACTCCTTCTGCTGATGCTTGAAAATTGGGTGTCTACTGTAAAATAACAAATAAAAATAATTTCAAAAAAGACAAACGTTAACGTTATGTTAAAATATAACCACCTGTTTGTCATTTACGGCGCTTTACATTTTATTCTTCTGGAATAGGCTGTATAATGTGTCAAACAATGGCACCTTACTGTTCCAAATAACAGTAATGATAACTAATGACAGTTACAGCGGTAATATGGTTTCACTATCTTATGAGTAACTTCACAGTTCCATACAGTTATCTGTATAGATAGTCTTCTGAAGTCCTCAGCATAGATACAGTCCTCTCCAGACAAAGACAGGTGATGTATCCTGTGACACACGTAAATGCACATCGGAATGGAAAATGCACTAACATGACCTGTGGCATATGACACAGCTGTGTGAACACCTGTACTGTATGTGAGGGAGACATGTTACTGTCTGTGCCATATTCTATCAGCATGCAGTGGAGCATTATTTGTTTCTCAGATTCAGTCATTTACAAACAGTTCCTTTCAAATGTACACACACCTGTGTCTACAACTGAATAATTAATCCATGCAGGTTATTTGCCTTGCTTCTGGGCACAACAGCAGCGAGCTTATCACAGACTCAAACCTACAACCTAGCTCTGTCTACAGTTCCCTCAACACTACCACACTTACGTATTACAGTTAAATTATTTTCTTGCTCCAAGAGTAATTTGAAAAAGCCCTGACTCTGGGTTGGTCCAGTTTAAACAGGAGAGGGAAACCAGCAGATATCTGTCATAACAGCATGATGATCTATTTCCCCTTTGGTGGTATTATGCTTGAATCATCATGAACCTGTTTGGAAAACAGTTGGGAAAATATGAAATCTTTCTAATATGATAATATTAGAAAGAAAAACAGGCCAGAAAAAAACTTGCTTCTGGGCAGATGGCTTTTCCAGCCCAAGATCAGTGTGGCGAATAAGAAAAATTGCTGACTGAATGTTAGCGTTTGGTGGAAGCCACAGAAGGAAAGTGTGGCCTGGCTTCATGAATGTGCTGACAGGTTGTTAATGCTGCAGATGATTTTTTTTTTCAATGAAACTTTTCTTGAACCGTCATTGCTTGTTAGGTTGATTGCTGCAACCATGGAGATGGAAGAAAAGAGAGACACAATCTAAATCATACTGTCTAAGTCTATTCTCTCTCTAAAGGTCCTTATATACACGCCCTGTCATCAGATTTACTAAATTATATCTATTTTTGCAGAAAGGCCACACAAATATGTAATGATAGTCACAGGCTTCAAAAAGTACTAAAAACACTGAAATGTATCCATGTGTTTAGAGTTCATTCTAAAGGGTGTGTTCCCTGTTAGCCACTGATGGACTACATCAAAACAGATCCCTCTGTTTCACTGCACTGATGGTTAGATTTTATTTCAATCACTATTTCAAAGTCAAACATTACATATTTCATAACATTTCCCTGCATAAAATTCCATAACACACAAAAAAATACACATCATAAGCCTTTTCCTCAAGATGATGAGGTCAGATTAAAATACAGTAGTGTTTTTTTGTGCATAGATGTATACAGTTCCCTATAGAATCCTCTGAGTCTTTCTCACACTGTTCTAAAGATGTGGGGTAAATCCCCCTGACACCCACAGCTCTGATGCTGAATAGCTCTCTCCCTCCGTCAAACAGGCTTTGTTCAGCATGACTCAGAGCACTGCCCCCCTGATAATAGTGAGGAAAGCACGCAGACAGGGATCACAAGCAGTGTGTCCCCTCAGGAAGCATTGTGTCCCACCACGCTTGGCCTATCACTAATTGCAAGATGCTGGGAATGCGAGTGAAGCACAGCTAGGCTGCTAAACACCAGACAACCTGCTGCGCTGCGTCCTTCTGCACAGATTCCCATGACCCCAGTGGTAGCAGAATTTATATACAGTACAGAGCAAAGAGAAAGGTCGGATTATGACGACCTGGTTGGAAAGGGCCTGAAGGCTACTGCATAACTGCAGGACATACAATAAATGGAAGCCAGTATCTTGCTGCATTGAAATCTGATGCCACATGCAGTACCAGGTACTGTAACGTGTTGTGGGCTCACAGTGATGGCTTTTCACACAGCGTACAATGAATTAAATTTCTTTCTGTGGCTCAGAAAAAGGGTAAAATGACTTTTCACAATGGCAGACTGTAACAGACAGATAACTTTCCACCTGTTTCATGATCCCACTGTGAAAGCAGAAGTGATTTCACAGAGCTGTACTGAACATGCATTACCAGTCCACCATAAGAAAGCAAGGCTCTGTGTTTGGCTGCGGCATCATAGTTTTTAAGGTCACACAAGCACATTAACACACAATAGCTGGCCTGTGCATTTTTGTCAAGTGTGTGCTGTGGATTTTGGTTTTCTCTTATGAGCATGCTGCTCTCTGCTTGTAAAACCAGGCTGAATTCCAGACTGAAAAATAGAAGTCAGTGAATGCTTGTAACCTGTTAACTGAAACTAAACGTCTAATATCTGATTATGGAACCCTGAACTGACCAGTTCATTTATGGAATATTTTGTGTTTTACTGTACACATTAGTCAGTGCCAGTGGCCATGGTTAAGATATGAGCATTGGATTTCTATTGTCAGCAAAGTCGTTTTGCACATTCTGAATCTGTGGGCCCACAGAAAAAAATGCATAGTAGTGCATAGTGTATACAATCTTTTATAAAATACAGCATCATATATATGCAATATGCAGCATATGTTTTTAGGTGGACATGCATGTTAAACAGTCAAGACAGCATGCTTGGAAAGGTTGAACTCATGAGTAACTGAATTAAGAGGTAGACTGGTGCCATATGAGATTTGACAGAGGGCAGCAGAGTGTAGAACTATCTCCATGTAAACTGGAAAGAACTCATTTTTCAAATTTCCGGTCAAATATATGAGAGAATAGGCAAGTAGAGCTGCAAATAAATACAGTTGTATTTAAGTACAGACAGTGAGACAATTTTTGTTTTGGCTCTTGTTTACTCCAGCACATTGAAATACAATAATGAATATGTGGCTACATGCAGACTGTCAGCTTTAATTTGTGGGGTATCTACATCTATATTGGGTGATCTGTGTAGGAATTACAGGCATTTTCATACAGTCTCCCCCATCTTTAGGAACTGGTGCCATAGTGCTACCGGGTTTCAGTACCTAACCCAATTCATGACTCAGACAGCTACATGGTAGGCCCACAAATACAGTAAATTAACAGGGCAAACATATGCCTGAATAGGTTTGTAAGATTCAGTATTTATTTAATCGGCCTAAATATTTGTAAATATTCAAATGATGCAAAATTCCAGTACTACCTTCTTACATTTAAACCCTTTTTACTCTGAATTTGGCACTAAGACATATACAGTAGATAATGAGAGCTAAGACATTTTTTGAGTAAAATCAGATGGAACCCATTATCTTGTAGCAGCGGAACACAGCTGGTGTGATGTGAGTGGTGACCGGTGACAAGCTGGCTAGCCTCAAAATGACACAAATCTCTAGTGCTACCTTGTCATCTTACGTTTACAAGCTTTAAAACTACATTTTACACTGAATTTGATATTGAGACTTACAGATAACAAAAGTCAAGATGTAGTGTAATGTAGTGACTACATGTGACTGGTGACAAACAGTAGTATGGTCTCAGTATGGTCTCAGTAATGTTAGTCTAATGAAACTCCGCTGCTAGCTTGTCACCTTACATTTAAAATCTTAAAAACTATATGTAACCCATTCTATCATAATCAGTTGGATGTCCTCCCCTTTCACAGTCTGAATTATGGGAGAAAGATTGAACCCATTAACTGGGGCACTATATGGGAGAGTATTTCTGGAGGGTCAAAGAACCCAAACCACCAGTTTTTCCATTTTAAAATTGGTCATAAATGAGACACCTTCTTACTAAAAAATAATGTAAAATTTGGATGGCTGGTGTGACCACTGCAAAAAAGGATTGTTGTTCAGCACTGGCAGCTACCTCATCAAAAGCATGACATTGTCTGGCTGCAGATTTTTATAGCCAGTGTCAATGGAGCTAAATCAGGTACTCTACCTGTGTGAAGAGACATTGCAACCACAGTTAAAGACCTTCTTTTGCATTAAAATTCCTTATTATATAAATTATTTTTATTTATTTATTTATTATTATTATTATTATTATTATTATTGTTATTATTATTATTATTGTTATTAGGTACACTTTTTTCAATTTTGCTTATTATGTTTAAATATAGGAATATATTCCATATGTGTGGGAGAGGGGGTTTTGAGGGATTATTTTTAAGAGAATGACTAATTGCAAGATGTGTTCGTATTGATGACTAATCCCTCAATAAAAATTTGATTACAAACAATAATCACTAGAATGTCACTATAGCCAGTTTCATATAAATCGATTTTTATGTCAAAAATGGCAATTTTTTAGGGTTCCATCTCATTTTATCAAGACAGTATCTTGGCATTCGTAAGATGTATGTCTTAATTCCAAATTCAGAGTGAAATATATAGTTATGAAGCTTTTAAATATAAGATGACAAAGTAGAAGTGGATGTGTTGTGTGTGTGTGTGTGTATTGTAATTGTCTGTAATTGGGACCTAAGCCACACATTTATAAATCATTTTAGTATTTTTTTCAGAAAGGAAAAACAGTCAATAAAGATAATGCAAAGAGAAGCATAAAGAATGTAACAACTTGCCAAGCAAAGCTTACTGAAAGGGAATAGAATGATAATTAATATGCAAGAAAAAAGAAGATGAAATAAGTGTATCTTTCCATGGCAGAGAACACACACAGGTCACATAACAGCTTCATTATTGGTCCCTCCCACAGCATCCCTTGGGGTTTGGCTGCTGTTCTAACAGAAATGGCAGAAATGAAAGGCTGTTATTTCCATAGTAGTGTCTTACTTCACAGGGTCAGTCGTAGAGGATACACCTTTTCCAGTTTCAAACTTTACTTATCACAATGTAGCAGCAGGAGTACATGAAGAAACCACGCAAATCCAGCTTGTGCCAATCTTTCCCTCCTGCCCATTGTCCAGCTGCTTCAGACACCTGCCGCTCTTCATATGATGCCAGAAAGCAGAGACGCTCATTTGCTCTGACCATATATTTAAACATTTGCTACAGAATCCTGCAATTTATTTGGATGGAGGAATGATGGCAGATGTGAGGGGTATGTGTGTGTGTGCGTGCATGCATGTGTGTGTGTGTGTGTGTATGTGTGTGTATGTGCACGCGCACGCATAGTGTGCATGTTTGTGTGCGAGGGTTTGCATGTGTGTTCCACGCTTTCAGCACAACACAAAGCAACATGGATTTAGCCATCTCCTCACACAGAGAATTATTTTCAAAATGCACTGGCACCACACTGCTCTGGGCTTTCTTATGATAGGTTTCATACCCTCTAATCTTCTACCCACTAAAGAAAAAAGAGAAAAAATGAGTTCCCTCTCTCATACTGACCCACTGTATTGCTCTATTTCAGCAGAATCGCTGAAGTGTGTCATTAATAAGCGGCTTCATTGTTTTCCAGCAGAGGGCTAAAGAACATACCACTCTTGACATGGAGGAAGTGGATGGCCTTTTTCCATCAGAGCACTTTTCCAACTGTTCAACAGTTAAAATGCATTTTTAATCTATGAAAAGGACTATATGAGCTTTGCCTTACCAAAGATATATTGGTTATTTACGTTTAATTTAGCAAATCCATTTAGCCAAATTAGCTTTTTTAGGCATTAAATGTTTGTGACATTTTTAAATAATGGTAATTGGAAATTAATGATATATCTGAGGAGCAGTAAATTTTCATCATAATAATTGTGTTCTAATTCTGAACACATAGGAAAGAGATGGATGCCAATTGAAGTATATTTTATGCCATTAAAGATCGGGTAGAGGCAGTTTTACAGATTGCATTTCTTTGTTATGTGAAAATATGTGATTTATATTGTCTGATTTTGCCAAGGAAATTGCATGTCTTAAGTCAATATAGTAAGACGACTGACTGGGATCAGCTTGGTACAGTAATTTTGCAAACCTTAGAATGCAGAGGTATTATCAAGCAGAATAGCACAGAATATTCATTTTCTATCTTCAAAGTCCAAAACACCGTTTAAGAGAACATATAATAGAGGTACAGTGCTGTGTGTGTATATCCCTTCCACATACTAACTAAAATCCAGTTCCGACAGACTCAGACACATGTACTGTGAACAAAAAGGGCTATTTTTTCAGGGCAGAAAACTGGGTTTCTGAGTCTCTTTATATAATCAGTTCATTACTTTACCTGATGTGATGAGGCCGTATCCTTCTTGAGTACTTGATCAAATCAGACAGCTACAGCCCACACAAAGCATTACATTTGCACACAAACAGATGTTCATTGTTTAATGATTTGATTTGTTCTGAGTTATGCAGACATTCTATGGGAAAAATACTCACAGGAAATACTTATTTGGAAAGTTTGATGTTGTGACACAGGACTAAGTGTAAATCTGCACATCTGCTCAATGTAAATCATATACCCATAAGACATTAATGGCAAGTGTAGTTTATTCAAATCATATTGTGAACTGAGACTTTCCACCATACTTTGTGGAAAATGTTACTGGAAACAATTCTGCTCTTGTATGAAGTAATGCAGTACATATATAAATAAATCAATCTGTGTTAAATAGGCCACATAATACATTTAACACAATATTAATTACCCCTTTTTATGAAGGCAGTTCATGAAATGAACACCAGAAGTGCAGAACCTAGCTTTCAATTCACACATTAAAGGATTGATCACTCAATTAATTACAACTGTCTTAAGCTGATAAGGGACTCAGCTTACTTTTGGCCAGAAAAAACAATCAGAGACATGGGCCAAAGCTTAGACTTACAAAAATGAACAGTTTGGAAGATCATTAAGAAGAAAGATTGCACTGGTGAGCCCAGTAATCACAAAGGGCCTGGTAGGCCAAGGAAGACCTCTACAGTTGATGACTGGATAATTCTCACCATTAGAAAAAGGAAAACCTCCAAACACCTGTCCAACAGATCAGAAACACTCTTCAGGAGGCAGGCATGGATATGTAAGTGATTACTGTCTACAGAAGACTTTACTAACAGAACTACAGGTGCTAAACTGCTATTTTTGGCCTCTCTCAGATATAAAATGAACCTTTTTTTTAATTTGTCATTTCTACATATAATATGTAGAGACAGCTACGCAAATAAAAACCCATGGGGTTTCAGATTTGAACCCATCATCAGAACCAGGAAGTATAATTTTTTCACTCAAAAGACATGCTCAGTTGTAACCTTGGTCACGTGCCTAAATCATGTGTACAACGAGAATAGTGCTCCCAGACAATCTGACTCAAACTGAACATGCATTTCATACGCTAAAGAGAAAACTAAGGCAACTCGACCCCAAAAATCAGGAGCTGAAGATATCTGTGGTATCTAGCAGAGCATCACCAGTGAAGACGAGCATTTGGTCATAGCTGTGGGTCACAAATTTCAAGCGGTCATCGCACGCAAAGTATATACAACAAAGTACTAAACACAACTACTTTCATAGTACCCTGAAATGGTGGGCTATGTATAAAAAGTGCTGTAATTTCTACATGGAGAACTCAGAATGTATTAAAAATACCAATCATAAAAGCAGGGAATCTGCACTTTAACCACATGTGAATTATAGATATATATACATTTTCTTAAATGTCTTCTTTGCATGGATCGGACATATGAGGACATATTTTGCAAGCTCAGTAACAACTCAGGTAGATAGTTTTTTACATTTTATTTCTGCTGACTAGCTAATTATCTACTGTAATCTTTCAGTATTACAAGGTTTTATACATAATTTCATGATACATTAGCTTACAAATATTTCTCATTATGATAAGCTGATTAAAATGGCATTTTCCAACTTACTTTTCTTTCGAAACTAATCAGGCCAGACTAGCTAGTTAGAAACTCAGCTCTGTCCTTTGGCAGTGAACATTTATCTTGAACAATACTTGCGGAATGCAAAGTTGCCCAGTGTGGGAAAATAGGTCTAGCGCAGCGTTCAAAACAGTCCTGAATGAAATTTTCTGCACACAGAGAAGAAAAATTTGGTACTATAATTACACAGCTCCATACAAAAACTACAAAACTGAATCTGTTTGAAAAAGAATGAAATGTGGACTTCTTCTGCTGCTATTAAGACACAAATATTGTACAGCATGCCGTGCTGTGCTCAAGTTTTTCAAGAATAAATGGTATCGCCCTATTGTCCACACCTGGTGAAGCCTAGACAGATGTCAACACATACAGAAAGTTAAAAAAAATTGCAGCCCTTCATAGTTTATTGTGTAAGTCAATGCTACAGTGTTGAACAATGCATCTGATTATTCCCTTTGATTGATTTAGGTACTTGGATTGAATCCAGTAGTAATCTATGCATTCCGTCACTCAGTCTAGCATGTGAACCCATTTATTTAATTTGGCGAGCATAAAAAAGGGCCTGAACAGCTGGAGCAGAAGTTTCTAGTGCAAGTCTCTGGGAGCAAACCTGACAGGAAAGGTAAAGAAGCAGAGCGATAATTAATCATTTACTTTTCCCTCCAGTTGCATACTGCACACAAGGTTTGTCATAACACTTCACCAAGTCAATTAATCACTGTAGGATTTAATTTTCATTTTCCTACTACACGGAAAAATCCACAGGATCCATGGGGTCGGGTAATTTGGTGTTTTTCTGCAAATATAATGTTAAATAATACATACAAAGTTCCAAGCCAACTAGTCAACATCTGATATGTCGTGATACCACTATCTTTCAGTTTAACTTCTTGGGGGCTTTCGCTTTAACTTTTTCAAATTTAAAAAGTTGGTCATTTGATGTGCAATATTTTATATTGACAATTTCATGAACCATTGAACATTGTTGTGCAAAAATGAAAAAATGCAATGCTTGATTCAAGAATGTTTTATTGAAAGTTTTAGTTTTCAATTCCAGTAATCGCTTGAATAAGAGGATCCATTTTTGATATAACACATTATTATCATTTTTATTATTCCTTGCATTTATATAGGGCTTTTCTCCCCAGCTGTTGAATCAAAGTGCTTTACTGTGATGAGGAGAAAACTCACCACCACCACCACCAATCAGATGAGGTGGTGAGGGAGAGAACGATTTTTCAGGCAATTAAATCGGGGGATGATTAGGTGACAGGTTGAGAGGGCGAAGTTAGGAATTTAGCCCGGGCACAGGGGAATGCAAAGAGTGTCATGTGATTTTTAATGGCCAGTGAGTCAGGACCTTGGTTTAATGCCTCATCTGATAGATGGTGTCTCCTACAGCACAGTGTCCTCATCACTGCACTGGGACATTGTGGTTTATTTGACCAGAGGGAAGATTGCCCTCTACAGGCGCAACAACACTACTTCCAGCAGCAACTCAGTTTTCTCAGAAAGCCTTCCGTCCATGTGCGGCCTATCACATTTTGGTAACAAAACACATGCGAGGTCTGCCACATTTGGTAAACAAAATTCAATGGAACAAATGAATATTGGAATTAAAATGGACATTAGGAAAGCTGTTTATTCAATGCTCAAGACTAATCATGATCTGCAGTATAAAACAGACAAAAACAAAAAATTATTGTTCCCATACTTGCAAAGGTGGTTCGTGCCTTTAATCTTAGTCAGGTCCACTTCATCAATGCAATCAATTGACTAATCATTTTGTCATCCAAGAGTTCTACAACAGAACCTGCCCCAGGAAAAGTAAACGCCTGATCAATTTCCATTTGGAGTGAAATCAAATGTTACCTGTGTGGTAACCTTATGTTACCTTATGTAATTTTGTGCGACATTATACTGCCTGCTGACAGATCAATATGACGAAAGAATAACAAAACATGGCTGGAATTTTACAATGGGTATTTTGAGTTAACCAGTGCAGCACAACATAATATACTATGAAGCAGGACCAACTGACACATTTCATACAGCTGCAGAATTCTTTTTTAAATAGATCCTTGGTTACCAATTTTGTTGATAGCCTGCATTTTACATGTAGTGCTGTGATATGTTATATCATAAATCTGAAATCCCAGGCCCAACAGCTGTGGGCTATAATTCATCAGTTCAGAGGGAATTTAGGTGCACACAGGCCATGTACACGCTGACAGTTTTTGGGAGTGGCTGCTGCATTCAGTAACGAGAGTGAATGATGATATATATGGTGCACATTACAGCAGAGTAGAATGACTAGACTGTGTATGCATTTGGAACTGAACTCATAATGCATAATGTGCATAATGTCTGCAACCATAGTAACATTTATTGCAACCATAATATTAACATTAATCTCAGAGCAAACATGGCAGTGAATATCCCCAGTTTTGACAAAATTTTATGTCCACTTGACTGCTCCACTAACCAGAGACATCAGTTTGTAAAACACAAATAGCATCAGCATGATATTGTTCATTGTTGTAAGCTACATAGTAATATAACAATATTTAACTCAAGATGTAAAGTCTGTCCTATAAATAGTATATATTTCAGTGCATTTGAAACCAATTTACTATTACAAAGAAGATAACTATTCATGCTAATTGTCCCTAGTAAGCTAAGATAGCAAACTTTATAACTGTTTACTAACATCATCTAGCTAGCTAGTTAGCTGTAGGCTATTTTCAAGCTAACTTATGTTTGGTAATTTAGAGTTGAACTTGAAGTATTTGGTCTGGCAGAGAACTGGATTCATCTCGGTCATGCCTACCGGTGGAGAGACCACCCGCACCTGGGTTGCGTTAGCTAATCAGCCCAGGTGCTTAAAGTTGTTGTGCTCTCCACGGTGCAGGGCCGAGACCGGGAATACACACCGAGAAAGCAAGTTTTTGAGAATCGTTTGTGGAGCATAAAAGACAAGGCGAGTCTGAAGAGAGAACCGCTAAAAAGCTGCTGCTCAGTTTTGCGTTCTTTTGTCTTTTTTATTTTAGTTTACTGTTTTTGCCTGGAACCTGTGAGGAAAAAGGTGATAGGGTTTATTTGCTTTCGTGTTGGTGTAGGCGCGCTCTATCTCTCCATGTAGCAACCATCGAGGCACACCCAGAACTGCCGCATCTCCCTCCCAGGGGTGTCACACCGGCATGTGACAGAACTAAAGCTGGTTTGTCCAGAACAATTCTGGAGCACACTACAGACTAACTGCATTTGCCCTCAGATTCAGTTATCAATACCTGAATTTGTTGGTTGCTAAATACGGTTGTCACTCTCCTTCATAACCAAATTGTGTAATAGGATTGAGCACTCCAATCAGTAGTATTTAGCTGCAGTGGCTACAGTGACTCACATCACAATCCTGACTAGGGGTGCAGAGATTCAGATTCAGAGATTGGAAAGATGCACCAATCCATGTGTCAAAGAAGCGGCTGCATTGATTCCAAAATTCCAAACTGGTTCACATAAGTAAACCAGTCAAAAATGAATATGGCTGTCAAAAATCAATACATCTGTCAAAATAACATGAACCCTGCTTTCTTTAATGTCGCACTGTATGTGCACAACATTATATTGTTCTTCAGCACAGTGTTATTCCTTGTTTATAATGAATAAAGTAATTAGACGACCCAGATAGGAACAAGAGGGAGAGAGTGAACAAACACAGTGTTTAGGTAATGGCAGCTATTACTAACAGCTTCTACTGAAAACAATAAACCACTTGAAATTTTAGGATTTGAGAGAAAAAAATCTGTATCTAACCTGCTACATTCTGCAACTAGCTCTTGTGCCATTACAAGTTCAATGCCATTGCAAAGTAAAACGGACCCAAAATGTAACCAGTTAGGCACACTGTGGAGGCACAAAACACAAAAATTCCCTTTAAATGTAATTATGAGATCATTTATTAAATGTAGACCCTGTGATATGACTCAGAAGCAAAATGAGCGAGGCGACTGCCAGAGCTTATTAAAAACTAAGAGGCAGCACTGACAGGAAGCCCTGCCGTGAACACAGCAGGTTGCATTTTGCAATAGACTGGCATCATGTGTAGCTTTCTTATGATTTATATTGTGCTCATTGTGTGCAAGACAAATTCCTTCCAGGGCAATGAGTTTTAATTCATTCATTAGATTGTTGTTGTAAAAAATTTTAAAACCAAGTAACTGAAACTATAGCTTGCTAGTTTAAAATAGAAATGAAAATGATGACGTTTATTACAGCTACGGTATCTATAATAAACAATTTGGAAACACTTCAGTTTTTATAATGATTTTAACAGTGATTTAGTTTAATGACTGATTGAAACATTCTGACTTCTGATTTTATGATCATCAAATTAAGTTGATCTACTGACAACAAAGGCAACTGAATTGTATCACATCTGAACTGAATTGAATGGGAGCTAAACTGAACTGAATCAGAGATGAATGGAATCGTATCGAATCAGAGCTGAATCAGATTGAATTGTGTCAAATCATTGCATTTGTAAGTGTATCTTTCTTGTATCTTATTTTAGATCTGTATCAAGATGTGCATCGAATATTCTGAGAGGGAAAGGTTCATAACCCCTAATCCTGGCAAACTCCTAACCAATGACCTGATCAGAGTTCTCACTTTACAGGAAGGAGTAGACCCTGTTTTGCAGAGGTATCACACAAGTACCAATACTCATCTTTGCTGTGAAATGGTTCTTTGTGAACTGGTTTATAATGAAAACACTTTTTTTCCTCTTGACCTTTACTTTTTCCCCCGCTAGCAATATCTAAGTAAAAACATCTCCCCGACTTAAAATCTTCAATGTAATCCACATGCAACCTGAGCTACAGGAAGTCTGGCTGTTTATTTTTGTAGGCCTCAGAATCGATGGCAGGTAAAAACCAGGTTTTTAAAATAAAGTTTAAAAAGTCTGTGATCTATCCATGTATTGGTGCCAATATCAAAGAAAATACCTCCATATGTAAATTAATGAAGCTGCATAAGTCCAGTTTGGTGCCAATTTGTAGGTATTTTACTGTTTGAAACCTTATTTTAATAATGTTGGTAAAAACAGGCTCCATTTTGTTTTCAAAGGCAGAGTGAGTGTGCAGTTACCCATCATTGTTTGTCAGTAAGGACCCTGGGGCTACTTGTGTTAGTCTTGGTTAAGCAAACGCATTGAGTCAAAGAACCCAAGTTCACACAGCCATGCGCTACTTTGTTTACACCACATAAAAGCCGACTTGTGTGCTGACATGAATGCCTCATTTCTTCTCTTTTCCTTTCCTTCGCTCCTGCTTCCATTTTAGCTTCCATTGCTTTCGCAGTCTGTGACCTTTGCCTCCGTGGTAAGCCCCAACACTGCTGGGTCTCCTCTCAGGTTGGGGCAGACCATGTCTGCACAGGGGGTCTCAAAGGAAGGCATTATGGCAGACAAACAAGCACACTCCTGAATATTGGGGCTCCCATGCTTTTCTCAAAAGGGTGAGAACATGCTAACAAGTGACATGTACACATGCTGCAAGTGTATTTATTCCCATTATTCACAGAAAAAACTTCTTTACATATCAGGGGCTGCAATATGTCTATACGTGTTATAATGGCTGCCGTCACTGCAGCTACCTTTACCAGCTTCCTGAACACCAGTCGCGCGAACTGCTTCTACATAGGTTGTTTTGTGTGTGTGTGTATATATATATACAACTTTGATATACAGTGGTTTAGGGTTTCATTTGATGCATTTGCCTCTATGGCAGAGGTTCTGCCAGGCAGAAGGAAATACTTGCAGGGTTTTGACAGTATATACAAACAGGTTACAAATTAAAGGAAAAACCTGAATAGATGAGTGGAAAAACAGAACAAATGCAGATGTGTCCATACAGGTGTACTGCATGATACAATTACGGAATTAACATCCCATCATGCTCTGTGGCATGTATAAAAATGCTCAGCAGGCCCAGCTGACCTCGATTTTGGATCAGCAGTAAAAGATCTAAGTGATTTTGAAAGAAGGTTTGTTATTGGGGCTGGGTGGCAGGAGCTTCAGTCACAATTGGCCAGTGTTTCAATAGGAACAGTTACTAAAATGACATCTGCATTTAGATTAATGGGTAAGACATCAGTAAATAGGGTCGAAAATTGTGGTCGAAAGCACACATTTGATGTGGTGCTTGTGCATTAGTTTAATATGTGAGGAAAACTCTTCCCCTGGTGACTGAGAATGTCAATGCAGGACATAATCAGACCCTCAGCAAGAGCAGTCTATCAACAACTACATAAGAGGGATATTATAGTAGGGTTGCAGTGCATAAACCACACATTACAAAGATTTATGCACATTTGAGAGTTCAGCTGTGCAAAAATCATAGTCACTGGTCTTCAGAGATATGGAAAAAAGTGTTATGGCCAGATGAGTCATCTTTCATCATATTCTCGACAAGTGGGCGAGTGCATGTGTGGCACACACCAAGAGAATGGTACAGGCCTGAATGATTGACCCCTACAGTGAGGGGGTCTGGTGGTTCTGTTATGCTGTGGAGGGCATTTTCCCAGCATAGTTTAGGTCCAGTTGTCCCCTTAGAGGGAAGTATCACTGCAAATCAAAGCAAAGTTATTCTGAATGACCACCTGTATTCTATGATGAAACATTTCTCTCCTATTGGAAGTGGTTACTTCCAAGATTACAATGCCCCCATCCACAGGGCAAGAGGGGTCACTGAATGGTTTGATAAGTATGAAAATGATGTGAATCATATGCTTCAGCCTTTGCAGTCACCAAATCTCAACCCAATTTAACATCTATTTATAGATTTAATTATCTATTTAGATTTTGGAGAATGGTGTTCCATCCCTTCAGTAGAGTTCCAAAGACTTCAAGAGGATTTATGCCAAGGCATATTGAAACTGTTCTGGTGGCTCGTAGTGGCCCAACACTGTACTAAAACAATGTTCTTGGTTTTTCCTTTAATTTGCCACCTGTCTGCATATTCAACATTGCTATATAAATCCAAACTATGATATATATATTATATATATATATATACACACACACACATCCAATTTTGATATAAAAAATTAGGTCTAGAATTCCGTTTATATATGCACATTTATTCAATAACATACAAATATTTTTTTATTTATTTATACCTGCCATAACACAAAAGATGACTTGTACATAAAAATAATCTTAGACTAGACTTTCCTCGAAATATCTTCCTTTTGGCTTTAATTACAATTTAATTAATTATTGGAAGTCAATCCAATCATTTTGCAAATATAATTGGCTCTAAAGTTGCAAGAAATATTGCAAAGAAGAAGTTGATAGATATTCAACTATGTATATATATATATATATATATATATTTGTTGGAGAGACAGTGGGCTTTTTATTTTTTCATTTCAGCCTTATGAAAAGGAAGTTTGATGTTTCATTTCACTTTAAACAGGGCTCCAGTCCTGCATCCGATCCACATGCGCTGATGTTTTCATAATCATATGCGGACCCCGGCCAGTGCTGGTATAATTTTTTAAGTTTTCGATTTATGGTGACCTAATTTTGTGGAAAAAATGCCTCACTGGCCGGCAGAGTGTTTATTTGGGATATTGGACGCGCTGAGCACGCCAGCTCTGTGTGCGTCTGTAAGGAAGCCGGCCAGACAGATTCTCAGAGCTGCACTTTGACTCTTGTGACCTTTTAATTTTTCAAAGTTGCTCCATTGACATCCCAGGAGCCTTTGTGTAGAAGTCAATCGGTCTGCTGTTTTTTTAGGGGTTTTTTGGCAGCCAGCTACAGCCTTTATCTGGAGAAGTGTTTAATACCTGCCTGATGGCCTGTCTAGCCATGAACAAACCTGACGTTATTGGTCAGTCCTTCAGCTAACTAAAACAACATGCTAACTTACATGTATTGCCTAGACTTGAACTTAAACATTGGTTTCAAATGAAGATGATTTTATTCCAAACATTACATGCTCATATGATTTAGACATGACTATATAGGAAAGATCCTCGTTTTGCAGCATTTCTTTTAATGTCTCTTCCCACTTCTAGAAAGAACGAAGAGTTTAAAAAAGGTCACAGCAATTTTGGCTATAAAATACAGTAGTAGAGCATGCTGTAGGGAAATTGTGACTGGAGTAGCAGAGGAAAGAAAATGTTTCCAGACTCACTGCAAGGGCATGACTTCAAGGATATTTCTCCTTAAACATTTTTTAAGGCTTAGAAAATTAATCTCTACAATATGTGGCTGGTCTGATGATGTGATTTTACTCAGTCTGGTAAGAATTTTTGCTTTTTTGCAGCAGAAGTACATTAAAGTCAGACCTATCTTAACCAATCCTCATGGAGTTTTATTTTTTAGAGACATTTGAAGATCTCCTCAGATGATCCTTATTTAAAAACAGTCATCCAACTCGTCATTCAGTTACAAAGATTACATTTCCCTGAGCCAAAAAGGTAAACCAGAGAGGGATAACTATGTATGATGAAAGTGTATACGTAAATGATTCCAAATGGCTCAACACATACTCTACGCCTTTCAGTTCAACAAACATAACTGATCACAAATGCTTACACATCTTGCAAAAAATACTGAGATTATAAATTAAAATCTATGTCGTTAAAAAATAAATACATAGATACAGAGTGCATGCTCACATACATTCACACCAGTGGCAGCTGTTCAGCTGTAAACAAAAAGTGCAGGAATCTTGCCAATAAACTGGCTACTGGTCTCAACCAATAGTTTCACTAATTTTGTTTTATTATCACGTGTCTAAATAATCAATTCCGGAGTGTAATCCCAAAGTTATCTTTTAATGATTTAAAATATCATGGCACTCCCTTTCTTGTAACTTTCAGGAGATTGTAAATTAAATACAACAGATTTTTTAAAAATGTGGGCACAGTTCAGGAATAATTTTTATATCCTTTCATTATTTCAAATGAAATATCTGTGAAAGTAAGCAGTCGACATATAATTGTAATGGTAACAGGAAAACTGGGTCATTACTGCTAATATCTATGCTTGTAAAGCCTAGTCCTGCATGACTACCTCTCATACACATTACTTCCACATATGTGGATGACTGCTGTACATGATCACATATTCAAAGAGAATTCTCAATCTAGAGTTGAACAAACCTTAATGGAGTACCAGAGTATCCATCAGGCCATGTTTCAGAAACGACATCCATTAGCATGCCTAATTAACAAGTTAATTAATTCACAAATTGCTATGCACAAAGCAATTTCTTCAGACGTAAAAACTCTTTATACCATCAGCCAGTTGGCCCTTGGCTAGAAGGAGATGGGAGGGAGGTTGAAATGGGGAAAAAATGAGCGATGTCAGCATCTTACTACACCACATAGTGTAACTCAATACTCCCCGCCAGAAATGAGCTGTAAAAATCTGCACATCCCAGCTGTTTCCTCTTAGACCGGTGTGGACGCTGGTTCTAACATGCCGTTATGTTGTTTCAGTTTTTCAGTTTTTCATTTAACAGTGCTCACAAACAGTAGGAACTGGCTGCTGTACAGAGGATAGCAGGACACATGATGGCTTCAATCATGCAAAACGTCAGATCAATTTGTTCACAATGTATTTTATCTTCTGGTAAATTTACCTCATGAGAAGTAATCTTCACAGGACAGACCTCAGGTTGACCAAAGTTTTACCAAAATACCAAAAAAATGCCATATCAGAGCTAAAACAGTAGGTGCAACACATCTGAAATATAGCAATAGTTTTATTAAATACATAAACGTAGTATTTGACAGTTAAAAACCTACCTGAAATTTGGCAACGGTGAGGCCTGTCGACATGTTTAATTTACATTGAGTATTATCAGTGTGTTATCTGCAGTAAGTTTTTCAGGGCAATTATTGACCATAAATTAATCAATAAATCAAGTTGTATTTATATAGCCGTTTCAAAAAGTCTCTTTGTGCCCCCTGGCCTAAATCCCCCACAAAAAGTGGCAAGGGAAAACCCCCTGGAAGGCATATAGGAAGAAACCTGGGGAGGAACCAGACTGGTGCTGGTCGGCTCAGGGTGTGGGTGCACAGGAACAAGTTCAAGAAACACAATCAGGTCTATTAACCATTTAATTCGTTCAGGGTGTGACTCAGGACTGGATTGGGAAAAGGGGCAGTTGCCCCTATGGTGGGAGTGGGAAACAAAAGCCGCGTTTCCACCGCAGGAACTAGGAACCTTTTGAGGAACTCAGTGCATTTCCACCGCAGGAACTAGGATCTAAATTTAGTTCCGGGGGCTTTATTTTACCCCCCAAAAAGTTCCTGCTCGGGGGGTAGTACTTTCCGAAAGTACAGGAACCTTTTGGGTGGAGCTTGCAGCGCTGAACATTTCTGGTTGGTCGAGTACTCGCAGAATTTTTTTTGTATTTATTTTCAACCGCCATGTTTAAAAATATTTTCGTTCTATTCTTGTCATTTTGCGATTAGCCTATATGGAATTGACGATGAGAAAGTAATCAAACAGCAAATTGTTTACAACGTGTGCATGTTTTCTGCTGTTGTTGCCAGTTATATTGGAAATGTGAAGGCATTCTGTCGCCTCGGATGTCAAGACATGAAAGTGAATGTTCGCATAAAAACATAATGAATGTGTTTGAGAGGATATATCTACGTTGTCTACGATCATGAAAATGCACTTCTTGTACGTCGCTTTGGATAAAAGCGTCTGCCAAATGAATGTAATGTAATGTAATATATAAAACAGTTACAATCTGACTATTGGCCTGTTATATCCTATTTGTTGCATAACAACGGTCCAAGTTCAACTACCAACGACAGTTTTGCTTGACAACGGTAAAATATGCCCAAACGGCTGCAGAAGAATATTTCAATTCCAGTTGATTAAATCGATAAAAATCAATAAATACAAAAGTAACCATATACAGTCATTGTTGGTAACCCGTTGTATGTAAGTGGAATAAACCCCTCCGGACTGTCCCGGTTATTAGAAAATAATGTAGGCTACTTCGGTGGTAGTATGGGGTTACAGAAGAAATCATAGGACAGATGGACCGACGACAACGTCGCTTTTTCATACGTCAGTGGGCTAATTTGCCTAATCTTCGCGGGACTTTAGACCGCGGTGGAAACGCAGACAACCATGGGCTGAAGGAACCTTTTAGTTCCTGGTAAAGTAGTTCCTGGGACTAAAAGTTCCGGGTAATTTTGGTGGAAACGCGGCTAAAGAAAGGGTAGTACGAGAAGAGCTGTGAATGGGAGAGTGGGCAATACCAGGAGTTTTTTATGGCAGCATAACTACTAACACAGAGTCAGGGAACCCACACAGTACGGCCGCCCCCAAGAGCCTGCCTGTGACACTGGGGTCATAGCTGTTGAGAGGTGACAATAGGGAAAGTTTGCCACCCCATGATACACTGTGCCTGCGTGTTTCTCTAGCTGTGTGTCTGGACTGTTGCCGATTATAACCTTCACTGTAAAGGAGAGTTTTAATCTAGACTTAAATATTAAGACTGTGTCTGATTCCTGTGTATGATTTGGATGGTTATCCCATAGCAGAGCTCAATAAGAAAAGGCTCAACCACCTGTGAAGTTCTTCGAATGTCTTGGGACTAGATAGCCTGCATCTTGAGAATGCAGTAATCTTGTAGGCTTGTAATCAAGTAGGCTTGTAATGTTGAAGCATATCTGGCGAAATACTGCTGCTAATCCAACACTTTGACATAAGTATGTGCAACTGTGTTTTGAAAGAACTGGAGGTTCTTTAGTGAAGTACCAGTGTAGTATCAGAAGTATCTAGACTGGACATGACAAAAACATGCAGTCATTTCTCTGGATCCTCTAAAGCTGCCTGATTTTAATAATATTCCCAGTAAAAGAAAGCTACTCTGGAGATGTCATTAAAACAGGACTCAAAAGTGAGACCAGGGTCAGTGGCAACATCAAGGTCTTTCACTGCCACGTTTGGCTCAACTAAACAATCGTCAAGATTCAAAGACAGGTCAGACAAATCTCTGTGTCTTGTCCAAAAACATGTATCCTTTGTATACATGCCTCTAACAGAGAAAGCTGGAGTGCTTCGCCTGGCTTCATGGAGATGTATAGCTAAATGTCATCAGCATAACAATGAAACTCTATACCATAGCACCTTTCACATATGCAACTTCACCTGTAAATGTTCCGGAAATTATCCGTGTCATCTGCATGTGTGAACAATGCCGGAGTCGATTTCCCATGTAAGACATTCTTCCGATTTTCAGGGTCAGAACCTATTAGGATTTACATAAATCTTCCGCCATGGCTCTTGTGTGAACAAAAAAAGCAACAGTCCCAAATAAGGTGTGCAAAAGGTTACAATGTTATTACATAAGACTGTTTGTTTCTGGCTATTTCTTTAATAAATACGCTGAATCTGCCCTCCCAACAAGCAAGAGACTTTACACACAAAGCCAAAAATGAGAAATTTTAGACTGGCCAAGTCATTCACATCCTGATCTGAATTCAATTGAACATGCGTTTCATATGCTGAAGTGAAAACTAAAGGCAACTAACCCATGCACGTAGGAACTGTAGTACAGGTCTGTCTGAGCATCACCAGGAAGATACCTGGTGAAGATTATGGGTCATAAACTTCAAGCAGTCATTGCATGCAAAGGACATGCAACAAAGTACTAAACATGACTACTTTCATTTACATAACATTAACATGTCTCAAATGTTATGGTGCCCTGAAATGGAGGGGTTATGTATAAAAAGTGTTGTAATTTCAACATGGGGAAACCAATGTTCATAAAAAATACCCTAAAGTAAAAGCTGCGAATGTGCAAAAAGAAAAAATAAATCTTTGCCGCAAACGTTGTGGAGTTCACTGTATATTATATAATTATGTTAATGTGACATTTATAATTATTCATATACAAAATTTTCTTGAACATCTTGAGTATTCAAGAGATCAAAACAAAAGGCTAAACAATAATGACAGGTACAAACTTATTTGAAAAAACAATGTACCTTGAATATCTGTTTGAAAATATGCAACATTGCCATTGGAAAGCAGAATAAAGCATATTCTTTTGAAAACAAGTCTTGATATTTTTCTTGAAGCACTTTAATCCTTTTTGATTTCACTAACAAGCAGAACATCATGCACAGTTGCCACTAAATTCTGCAAGTACTCTGAATTCTCTACTATGTAACTACAAACATTCTTTTGTGTCAATTTGCCAGAGGCTGACTTAACTTCCGTTCAAACAAAAGGTATTGAGAGAAAACCTCAGTTTTAATTTTCTCCCATGTGCTCTGTCAACAAAATAACAACTATATATATATATATATTTGAAATGAGAAGCATTGGTAAGGTGGTGGCCTCAGTACACCTCTCATCAGCCCCACTTATTTTCACCACTACATTATTCAGATAACTTGCATTTGCAGAATTAAGCCTTATCGTAATTACCAGATATAATTAATATGCATGTTATTCTCTTCCAGAGAGGGCCAAGAGAGATAATGCGGCCAACAATTAAACATTCAGAGTCCTTGGGGACAAAAAGAAACCACTGTTTGCCCAAGCACTTTTCCTATGAGTCCACTCTGAACAGTGACTGAATAAGATGGGGACAGATTCCTTACTCCTATCACCCCTTGCTGTAGTATTCTTTTTGTCTCTGATCAAAACATTTGCTGTGATGCATGAAGAGGCTATAAGAGAGTTGTGGGATGTGACACGTCATTGGAAAATATATGAGGCCGTCACGCCATCACAAACATGTGCCAAGGTCTAACAACTGCGGTATAATTCTCTCTTTTACATTTGCCTTTCAGGAAAATAAAGCTGCAGTACTTATGGATTTCAGACAAGTGATGCTATAAAATAAGTTTTTACACACTCGTCAATGGTTGTGAAGCTTCTGAAAAGAAGTTACTGATGATGGTCGTCTTGGCTGTAACTACCACAATGTAAGAGTGGTCACTTTGAAATCAAATCAGAATGACAGCCAAAGTTTATAGAGGATACTAATCACAACACGGTGGATGTTGCCATTGGTATTTTGATCATGAGGTGCTTTAACCCTTGATGGAAGATGCAAAACTGTCACAGAACAAGGGCTGCAAGATGTAAAACTATCCCAGAACAAGGGCTGGAGCGGAGCAATGTTGCAGAACACCGCTTGGGCCAATGGGAATGGGATACGGCTTGGCGTAGTCTGCATCACTGCCCGTGATCAGTAATTCAGCAGCAGGAGGGGTGATAAATGGGACAATGGCTTGTTTCTATGGCTGAGCGGGTTACTCAGTCCCACCATCCATCAATACGACAGCAGAAGAAATTCTGCACAATTTTATCTTTGCAGCCCTAGGTAAGCAAACGGCACATCCTGCAAGCTGTAGGTTTAGATAACACAAAGAACCAGCTGTTCCTTATTTCCTCAACGAAATGCAGACCTGTTTTGCTCTACCATGAGGTAACCGATGAAAATATACAAAAATTAATGGGCTGGCACTATGTAGCACACATATTTTAAGATGCTGTCAATCTATTGGATAAGTACTCGTCACATGTGAGACTAATTGCCATCTCGTGAAATATGATGGCTGTGCAGCTTGTAGGCATCAGGGTAAAATCAACCCCTACCATCACCAGAAAACAAACTTAGCAAGAGAAATATTATCAATTTACTTCACAAAGACTTAGTGCTGAATCTTTAGTGTTTTTTTCCCATTTTGATGCCTTTTGCTCTGATATAGTACCATCTCTTTCTCCTGTGATTTATTATGACATGGTTCACCATTCCAACCACTTTTATTCTATCCAGTAGATGCTGAAAAGAAGTAACCATTCGCATCTAGGGCACAGTTAGGCTACACACGTACCATTTGGAGTGACAAAATGCAAATGTGGAAACACTGCTCTCAAATCCCAACCAAACCCATCTCAAGATTTATTTTCAAAATCAGCCCAGGCAGCCCAATGGTTTGGTTTAAAAATCAAAACTCTTAGGAAGCCATCTATTACATGAAAAACACTGACACGTGCAACATGTTCAGTATACCTTTACTCTCCAAGACTGCTGCTTGCATGCACCCACTCATCCTTCGTCCTCAGGTCTAGACATGGGTCCTGTCTCTGCTGGAGACTTCTGCTTGAAGGGGAAAGCTACATCGCCAGTTAACGAGCTAACAAATACATAAATCAATGAGTATTTATTTCTGAGGCATAAGGCACTGGCCAAATCCATCCCGCTTACGTCAGCCCCATTGCTTCTAACCTTGGCACAGGTGGGAATAGGTCAACTCAGGGGAAACTGAAAAGATGCACAGGGCAGATGGAACTGAAACAGGAAACTAAAAGGAAAGCGGTTCCCTGTCTGTTACGTATTTAAGGGTCGACATCTAGTAAAATGCAAAGAAATAATTAGTCAATGCTAATTCTTGTAAAATTCTAGAAACATTTTTTCTTCTACAAACATGGTTTCTAGAATGTGTATACAAACACATGGTCAATGTTTACTTTGAATAAGGTGCAAACAAACAAGCATGCAAAATGACAGAACTATATCTTTGGATGCAGAGATGCAGAGACATTTTGAAATGCATGACAAATCTCTCAGTGTAAACCACATTTCACTTCAGGGAAATAATAAATGAAGTCATGTTGGGCTCAGTCAAAAGCCATTGTGTTTAGTTTAGTCATCATGTTACTGTTAAGTTTTAATTTAGCTGTGTTTACCCAGAGTCATTTATATCTTGGTAAATATTAGTTAAAAATACATGTTTATCAATGAAAGCAAAACACATTTTCAGTGGGTCTGGGGCGTATCATGATTTAATGTGTGATGACTGGTCAGTGGGTCAGTGGACAGAAATGGCATTCCTTCAGACAATGCCAGTGTTGTTTTTGCTTGACTGACCATATAGAAAAGTGAAGCATTTTTTTCCTCCCCAGTTTTCCACCATTACGCTGTTAATGTGACCCTGCAAAGCATTCATTATACTGTGTCACAGAACTAAGGACTGGACTGATTGGAACAATGATCACCTCACTCCTGCTCTTATTTCAGGCCTACTTGTATAGAGATGCTGAAGGGGTGGGGGGAACCCATTGCACCATGAAGAAAAGCAGACTTCATTCTTCGCCGACGTCTCCCTCACCACACCACAATGCCCCTTCTACATCGAACAGATACAAGATTTATGAGCTGCCCTCTCTGCAATGCAAACAAAAAAGCTATTCACCGAGAACCTCGTGAAGCAAGGCGAGGTCAACAAAGTCATAGGCCGCTGACCTTTGACCTCCCAAATCTGAATTGGCATGACTTTGTGCTTCAGTGGAGTCTCTGATTGAACAAGTGAGAACCGTGGCAAGCAGGGAAGTGATCTCTCTTGCAATGGGTCACTGTGTTCTTGGGAACCTCGGTAGAAAGAAAAAAAAATGTTCTGAGATGGGGAGATGGGGAAAAACAGAGTTGAGATTACTGACACATTTGTGTTTATTGAATGCTTCATGCATGACCAGAGCTGAAATTGAATATCAGGAGCAACAGCCTCTGAGTTCTTGCAAATGAATACTTTAGACTGGAATGGGAACTGCAAAGTGGGAACAAGGGAAGTGGACAAAGTGTAAATAATGAGTTCCCTCTGAACTGGGAAAGGACAAAACAGAGAAGCGCAACCTTGCTGCAGGTTTGAGAAAACGCAGCATCACACAAAATGCACCTGCAGGTGGAAGCTTAAGCTGATGAGTGGCATCGTCATACATGTTCAGAATGGATCTTCTGGATAATTTCATTAATTTAGATATGTTCATTTAGTGGTGACAAAAAAGGGCGCACAGCTTTGTTTTAAATGAGTCGTGTGGCTAAAATTAGTGTTTTCCAAAAGCAGTTAGAAAAAAAGTCTGACCCCTTTGATTGCACTCCTCTCTGTGCCCCAGGCTCCAGCTGAGCTTGTCACTAATTGGCCAATGCTTGTTTAAAGGTCAACAATCTGGAGTGGTGAATGTATTTTTACTTACTTGATGGGAAATAAACACTACTTCCATTTACTTCAATCTGATAGGAAAATTGAGTGCGGTAAGTTGATTTAAACAGAACCATCTCATCTGCTTTGAATGAGATATAGTAAATTAAATACAAGGTGGTACATGTTATGTGCGGAATTGCAAACAAAAACAAAAACAAAAAAAGCAGTGACAAGGCCGGAAAACCAAAACATTTATTGAGAATTATTCATTGGCAATAAATTATTCAGGGAAAAGACACAAGACCGATGTTTAACAAACAGGACCCTAAGCAACCACACACAATTAAACCAAGCTGAGAATAAAGCCACATAAAAATAGCGTAACAAATTTCTTCAGTCCAAGAGGCCTCAGTGCTTCACCAATCAGATCTGCTCCCCAATGTCCCAGAATTGTTCAGCAATGCACTGAGGTTGCAAGAGCATTTTTTCTGACAGAATCAGGCTCATATGTTATTTGTACCATTTATGTTATTTTCAAATTTCCTATGATTTTTGGACAGAATTCTTGTTGGGAGTTATTATCACATGAACTAGGAGGCCAGTACCAGATCATTTAAAAAGGGTTTTGTTAAAATGTTTGATCAATAACAAAAAGGTTCTGTCCCAAAATATGCATGAAAATGATAAAAAGTGATATGTAGTTTAATTTTTCAAATACTCTCATACATTCAGATAATCAAATGGACTACAGTACTAAGCCACATTAACCACATCTGTGAACCCTCAAAGGAATCTGAAGAGGCCATGATAAAGAAAAGACATTTCCAAACATATTTTCTGAAATAAACTTGGGACTGGCACCTACAGGCATGAATTTATAAAATAAAATAAAATCACAGTCCAGTTCAAAGAGTCAACTTCTTTGTGTAATAATGGTGATTTCACTTATGCTATCCTAACTATGTCCTTCCATTGGTAGGAATCCATGCTGGGACACATTTTAGCCAAAGCTATCACACATTAGGAGCCAAGCTAGATTTTAGCAATAAAAAATAAAAATAAATAAAAAGCAGGAAACTTGCTGAAAGGCAAAATTCTGTCAGAAAATCCATATATATTGAGAGATTAAGAAATGATGGAAAAAGTGAAAGTGAATTGAAATCAAAAAGGTTGAAGTATATGTTCAGAAGAATATAATCAATTTTATGGAACAGCCTGTAAGTAAAATGTAGCCACGTCCAGCATTTTTAGGTGTTAGGAACATCTAAGTGGATCAAAAGATCAAAGGACTGGTGAAGTAATGACAAAATACTCACTAAATTACACTTGCTGGCAAAGTCAGTTCCACAAGACCGTGTTTGTTATTTTCAGTGGAGGGCTAAGGCATGATTGACTCGAGCAGCTGGCGGGCATTTTGTTGTGCTGCACAAACACTTGCTGCAATGCACATATATTTGGTTAATTGCCTCTGCAAATGCAGGTGGTGCTCTGGAGCGGAGAAGCGTAGACATTACTGTACTTTAATTAAAATGTATTACTCCAAATTCAACATTAAATACAGACATCTCAAGGTTGTCAGTGAAACTTAATTCAGTAGACATCAAGTTTCGTACAAGCTGATTTAAAAAAAATATTTTTCCAGCTGAACCACTCTATCAGCTGGCAGCGGAACAAAACAAGATAGTTGGCCTGCATTTGGCAGCAGGATTTACTTGGCAGCAGCATTTGACTGAGAAAAAGGTGTTAGAATCAGGAAGATACCTGCCAGGTCTGGAGCTGTTGCCTCTGGTCCATCACCTTGGTGGACTCAGCTCCTTTTAATGCTCCTTCGCTCACTGTAGGGAGGCGTATGCAAACCCAGACCACTGACAAGCTTACCTTCTGTCTGCTTTACTTTCCGTTACATTGAAGTAGAAATGAAGTAGACCATGCTGTGAAGCACCAGGTACTGTTTGGCACTGTCAAAATGTAAATCTGAGATGACCTTCTATGCTCTGATTGCGTATTCCAAGGAGATTGAGTGTTGCACATGACAAATGGCTGACAAAGGCAGGCCAGTGTAAGGCATTTGGTGTTGCTTACTCTTACCTTTGCTACAGGTGTGGCTCATTGGCTACGTTGTTGCAAGACCAATGGGCTAGAGCAGAGGTGTTTAAATTACTGTAAAGTCCTAGAGGGCCACCGTGTGCAGATTTTTATGCTTTCTTTTCAGTTAGCAGCTAAGTAAGAATATGGTAGATGGATTTTTTAACCAATGAACAACTTAAATGAATCACTGGTGCTTAAACAAAAACCAGTAGATACTGCAGCCCTCCAGGACTGGAGCCTGGCACCTGTGGACTCAAGGAAAACAGAAGACACAAATCTCTTTTTGAACAGTTTACAGATTCCAAAGCTGTAAAGTTTTTTTAAAAAACTTTGACCTGTTTGACCCAAACTTTAACCTGAAATGAATAATGATCTCAACAGTGTACCATTTATATTATGCCTACAATTTAAGCATTTAGCAGATACTTTTAGCCAAAGCGACTTACAGTACAGATGGAAGCATTTAACGTGGATTGAAAGTCACCACTAGCTACAGATAAGTAAAGCTATAGTCAAAACAGTGCCATCGTAAATATATTTGTGGTACCTGGCACACTCTGGCGAGGTGAAATCAATGAGCACGCAATGTTCTATTTCCTGTCAACCTCATCCAGTTCCATTTGTTCCATGCAATGTTTGCTGCTTGAGACAAATTAGATGACTGCTCTGACCTACTGTTTACTGAGGAGGCACGACTCAGCGAAATGCCGATAGTCTGCCGACGAAATGCAGATAATTTCAGAACAGAGCATGAGGAAAGTGTTTTGAAGTAATGGCAGTAATGAATACTGAATGTCAAGCCTGTGTTTTCAAAGAAAATGAATGTCAGGGAAGGGTGAAGGCGTCAGACCCGGCACTGACTGGCCCCCCTGTCCACAGCTTGGTCCCACAAGGGAGCGCGAGTAAGGAGACCAGAAGTGCCAGGAGCTGGCCACAGAGCTGTTTGTTTTAGACTAGGCAAATAATATAGTGGAGCAATGGGAGAGCTCAACTCAGGACCTGGGCCAGGGCTTGTATCTCTATTTGATTCATGACAATCATGACTCCCCTTATCTCACAGATCACAAATCATCTCCCTCTACTGACACATTATTTTTTCTGAATATACATTCTACAAGAAGCTAACTGTGAATCCATTAAACTGCCACACAAAGTGAAAATAGGTTCCGGGGCCATTTTTAAATACAATGTCTACAAGAATGGACACGTTTTAGTACATATATTTCATTACATGTGTGTAATAACAAGGGATAATCATGGAATAACAATCTCAACCAGAACAATTTCAAGTTCATAATTTACTTAGCTGAGTGAGACAGATTAGAGTGAGACAGTCTTTCCTCAAAAGCTTATTGATACTGTGTTACTTGTTGTATTACACCATACAAAGAATACTCAAAATACTTTTTAAATCTGGATCTCAGAATCTGAAATTTTATTTTATACTCTAGGCTAACATGTTTCCATGCGATAGGTACATTCCTGTGATAGTAGACAAATATATTGTATGTGCTCAACAGTAGGAAAACCATAACTACAAGTGTATTTTGTTTTCATATAAATAGAGTTTTCCCTATCCTGGGATGATTCATTTGAGTGTGATAAGTGATTAATTTCCAGTAAACCAAAGCTGTGCTCCAATGCTTTCCAGCACAAACAAAGATAACAGTAGAATGAGTTCAGTTCAGGCTTGTAATCATCACCAGCATTCATTATACAGTAAATGATTTGGCAGGTGAAATTCAGCTGCAACTCTTCTTTTATCAGAGGCTGCAACATAACTTTGGTTGGTTACAGTCGAACATGAAATTAATGGGGGTCACAGAAGTAAAATAAAAGGATGAAGGAAAAATTCCTGGCTCTAAAAGTGATAGCGATCAAACTTGTAAATGGGGGAAGAATGTCAAGAGAACATTTTATAATAAAATACCTCTAAAGTCCAATCAAAAAATCCCAAATTAATAACTTTGTCTTCGTTTTGAACTATTTTATATTTGCCTGGTTTCAATAAACCAGGCAACGGCAAATTTACTTTTGTGATCCAGTTAAGCCCAAATTAATTCAGGAGTACTAGTGGGCTTGGCAAAATTTGAAAATAAAACAGCAATTCCTTAAAATTGTAATTTATAATAATTTTTGTAATAATAAATAATAAAAATTGTAATAATTTTTTCTGAAATTTCAACTGATTTGTTTCTTGGGCTACCTTTGCTGGGAAATTACTCAAATTACAAGGTTCAAGCATGCTTGGGTATAGAGTTAATGGGTCTTCTTTAGGGATAATATTGTTTTGGTCATTTGCTGGCATTACTCCATTACACATGGATAGTTGATCACTGACAAAAATTCCTTTCCTCATTGAATATTGAGATGCAGAAGATATGAGGACAATCTGATGATACTCACTCCACTACCCTAATGACAAAAATATAGCAATTGACAAAAAATATTCACTTGGAAAGGGCATTAATAAAAACTTAATCAGTACTAGACAAGTCCTTTAAATTATATTTTTGCTTCTAATCGGAGTATCACAAAAGATATACAGATACACAATATAAGCAACTAAAAAAGGTGTATGACAGTCACAAAGACTTATAGAAGTATACATAAAGGCATGTCAAATTAAATCAAAGTAATATTGTAGAATTTTATTTTACAAATATGTAGATCATGATTCCTACTGATGATGCCAAGAGTAAACCTGCATTAGAGAATGTAGCAGTCATTACTGTGTGACAACATTTGTACAATCCAAACTGTTCCCTATCCCTGAAAACTGAGAAATTTGCAGATGCAGTACAATAAATTAACTTGGCTGTGACATTGCATTCCTTCATTTGAAAAGAAAGCACACACAGAAACAGTTACATAATGTCTGGGCTCCAGCACTGACATCTTATTGATCAGAGCTCTGGGGATAATAAGACCTGGTGGTCCACAGCACTTTCCAATATGTACAGTAGATATCCAGAGATGGCTTGAAAACTGTAGCTTTCAGTTCAATCACATTCTTCTTTTTACCCTGCTTGTTCCATTTCCCCCGTCCTTGCTGGCCTGATACTTTCAACTGAATGGTTTCCAATAGCAAAAATGCTATCAGAGAGAAAATATTAGAGTGAGAAACAACCCCAAAGCATTTTAGAATGGACTGGCGTGTTCTCAGACTGCTGGAAAGAAAATATTTGTCCTCCATGGTTAGATAAATCTAGTCATTGCTTTTCCTCAGAGCAGAGGAGAAACAACTACAGACAGATGAAATTTTGGCGAGAAAACAGAGCATTACAATGGGGATCGTAATTTATGCAGACAAAATTCAAGTGTAGCATTTACATTTATAAATAGCAAGGCTGAGGGGCTGCTGGGGGGGTCAGCCAATTGCAGGATTCACCGCTCACCCATCCTCCAAAACAAATACCCATAAATATTATCCTGTAGAAGAATTGTTTTTGAAAATATTTCTAAAACAGTTGCAGTATTTTACTAATGAAGTCGCATGAAACCTTTCCAAAAACAGACCCATTTGAAAAAGAAGGCTTAATGAAATAACTAAACACTATTGGGGCATAACAGTTAATAGGGCAAGCCAGGCCAATGGAACCCTAAAGAGGAAATATATATATATTTTTAAAGAATTCTGCAGTTGCTTTTGTAGGATATCAGTTGTAGCTGTAAATTTGTGTTTCAGTGTTTGAATATGCAAGTTCACACAGTACATCTACGCTCTGCATTTTTCAGATAGATCCACATTCTGATCCGCACAAAGATCTCTCATTGAAAGTCTTCAATCCATAAACAAAATGTGGATTATAAAGCAGATAACACATGAAATATCTATCCACATTGTCTCTTGAATAATCTGAGTAATAGGATAAAAGGATACATATCTTTATAGGAATAGTTTGTGTTTGTGCAGAA
Organism: Anguilla rostrata; assembly: GCF_018555375.3. Classification (NCBI taxonomy): domain Eukaryota; kingdom Metazoa; phylum Chordata; class Actinopteri; order Anguilliformes; family Anguillidae; genus Anguilla; species Anguilla rostrata. The sequence continues at coordinate 46,085,248 of NC_057937.1, read as the reverse complement.
CATGTTCTCCACAAACAAGGTCAAGCATTATTTGGATGATATGGATTTCTTTTCTTGGGAATATTGCAAAAAACAAGTCCGTACCAATGAATAAACAGGATAGGGACAAAGTAAAATTAATTCACCATGAGCTTGATAAAACAACCACTCTGTTATGATGAGGCCTGTGCTTCTCCCCAAACAGGCATCCTTAGAAGAGCCCTTAGAGAGCCCATCTGGAGCTGACAGCAAATCACTGGATACTAGTATATGCAGCTAATGGCCAATGGACAACTGGAATCTCCAGGAGTCTCCAGCTAAACACCACAAGAAACGCATTTCTGAAGAGCCAGCCAGCAGTACTGAGTGATCTGGAGAGCTCTGCTTTTTGATGAGCGTTGTATGGGCTGTGCTGTTTCCTTCCTGTTTCGCTGACCTGATATGGCTTGGTAGGAGTTTCCCAGAACACTCATTTTGGACACTGAGCTGGAACGAGATCAAAACAAACAAAACAGGTCTCCCTCTTTGCCTTCTTTGAAGTGCTCTGCCAGTCTTGCATGGAGAAACACTCAAAAGCTCGTTAGTAAAAAATCGAGCTTTTTACTCCCGAGTAAATATACTGTACGATTTCCCTCAGGTGTTGTTAATCACCATATCTATTCTCTTTGATTGTGATGGCTTGTTAGAATGGGGCAGATAGGAAAGGCATAGTCAGTAGCGACTGTTGTCAGTAGAAACTATATCCTACCTGACCCTTAGACCCTTAGCTATAGCTAGGCTCTTACGCACACAGGCACCAGCAAATCACCCTTTTCAGCAGTCTTTCTCGCCTTACTCATAATTCTCTGCAATAAGCAGTAGGCCGTGCCTGTTCCAGTATGCTGTAATACATGAATATGTTTTGGGCCTACTTTTTGGCCCTATAACCAAATAGTACTGTTGATCGGTTTTAGGGGCAACTTCTGATATCGGTGGTTGATCTCATTTCATGGTTGCTCATGCTTTTAACCTGCCCATTAGGACTGCTTGCATTATGAATTACTGGCCCTTGAGAGGACATGAGATAATACAGCTCTTATGAGGAAAGGCAGATCAATAACAACACAAAACCTTTGTGTGCAGATGCATATGAAATCACGCAAAACCAGGAGTTGATTGAGCATCTTTAAATTGGTCTTAATGCTCCTTTAAACTTGCTTTGCCACCAAGATTACTGATCCTTCCGAACACAGGTGCGGGCTGTTCCGTAATGCAATTTTTTCATGGCTGTCTTTAGAGTGAGGACTTATTGCACATATGGGCCACATGTTTTTGCATGGTGTTTCGCATTAATTGGATATCTTAGGCAACTGAATTTGTTAAACCTTGAGAAAAACATAATCAAGTCTGCTGCCATTGCTTTAGACGCATTTCTCACTTTCCAACATACTTGCATATGATGTCAAATCTGAAACTAGAGGGAAGATTAAACAATAGAGAGATTGAATATTATCCAGTAACAGTCAAGATGCCTGTGCAGCTCCACAAATTCATATATGCTCACTCAATGGTGCAGTGCCAGTCTTCTCAAAGGTAGACCAGCATAGATTCCTCTTTGAGGGGCTGACTGAGGTGGACCGCTATCCTGTCTAGCACTCAAGCCCAATGACTCATTAGAAATCTGCTGAGCCAGGCAAAGCCTTTGAAATGCAAGACGAGACAAGGGACTGGAAAGTGCTATAAATAATGAATTTCAGGTTACTATACAGCCCCAGAACCCAGCCGATTCTAGTCATTAATTGCTAGTGACATACTATTAAGATGCTAAAAGGGCTATGTCTTTGGCTTGGTGAGAGGGGAGGGATGGACAGATCAGAAAATGGTGTCCATTATTTCTGTCCTATTGCATGCTGTAATGATTGCCTTGAGAAATGTGACGAGGCCTCTTCTCTCACCCCATTGTTTAGATCCAAGCCAAAGACACATCTGTTTCATCTTGACTTTTCTCTTCACTGTTATCTTCCTTTGCGGAATGGTGATCGTTTGTTCTCATGACAGCAAAATCTCTGATCTCCCTAGCTCTTCTCTTGCTTCATTTTAAAGTGATTAAGACTTGCATTTGATGCGGTAAATGGATGATGGATGAGGCAAAAAAAAGTGGCGTCGTTCGGTTTGAATTATACAGCACCGCATTATCACGGCCTGTTCTGGGCGTGAAACCAGAGCGACGCCACCCACACGCCGAAGTGAGCGCATTACCGGAACCTTCTATCCCCGCCCGAGGGCCTTCTGAGTATCACAGCATGCCAGCCGAGATGGAAGTATGGCAAATCAGGCCAGCAGTTGGCACTGCAGAGCGTAATGGCCACATTCCACTCAGCACACCACACATGCTTCCAGATAAACTCAAAGAATTACGTCCATCAGTTGATCATAATCAATACTCTCAGATCACAATTAAAGACAATCTGACAAAGCAGGCTTTGTAAGTTTAACTCATAAAAACCTTGACTCTAAACAGACAACTAAATGGGTTTTTAATGCTCATGTTGTTTCTTCTGGGCAAATAGCAAAATCTTGGGCATTTATTTTGTGGATTCTAAATAGTGTAAAATATTGGGAGCATTAATCCATATTATTCCTAACCAATTTTAGTTATGAACTTCAAAAAGTGAACTACTGAGTCTGAGTTCCCAGAATTAGGATATGCTAGACCAGGGTAAGCGGATATAGATAATGGTTGGATGGATCGACAAATGGTTTGGGCATTTTTTTTTCAATGACACAGTAATGTCTCCAGCTAATAAAGTGCCTACTTTCTAAATAGCTCATATGTTAATAATTTAATAGCTTGTCCTCAATATTTAGATTCCAGAAATGGCCTTAGCTGTGTTCATAAAACATTTTTACTTTATCTTGTTTTATTGCGATATGATAATTAAATCCAGAGGTGAAAGGATGTGCAAAGAAGGCAGAGGACTGACGTTGAGCTACATTGTTGCTATCATGTTCCCTATGACATTTTGACAGTTTCATTCAGCTAATAATAGGCTTTCAATATACTCAGTCCCAAGTAGATGGCAAGAAAATGTGAACACTTCAAACACTGCTTTCTTCGTCTCTAGGAGAGAAGTAAGTTCAATCAAAAAGGGCTTTTAAATATCGCTGTTGATCCAGCAAAATGAAATGGTTAGAAGCTGGGGGAATGGTGTGTGTGTGTGCGCATGCATGCGTGTCTATACATATAGGCGGTTCAAATGGATAGACGCTCTTATTGTACTCCCCATTAGAGAACAAAACAAACAGATTCAGTGGAAAGAAAGACTTTCTCGGTACTTAGGTTCCTATGCCAACATATGGGTAAAAGTCAGAAATTATTTATATTGTGCATTTTCCAATAAAAGCAGACCTGGGAATTTGTTCAAATTCTGAAAAAGCTTAACAAAAAGCCTGGTGCAGTAGAGTCAGATTTACTCAAATGTTTTGTAAGAAAAAAACTACACCAAGGACATTAGACATACGAGGGGTAGATTTTTCCAGCCAAGAGCAATGTTGTCTTATCTGAAAATATATAGATTCTGAATTTAAACAGCAGTTATATCAGAGCCAATTTTCTGAAATGTCAGTGTCTGTTCAGGTTAAAACTGAATCATCACAGAAAAAAAGGAAGAACTGTAATATATAATTTCCTCAAATTCAGGAAATGTGCATGTCAAGGGTGTATTAATAATTGTCGCTTGGTTCTGACTAGCCAGAATAAATTGGAGGCACTGCTGGTGTGCACACGATGATTAGACCTCACAAAACATGCTTGTCTTTGTTCACTGTTCACGGACAGATACAGATTCCCTCCCCTAGCACCAGTGGCTTTGCATGGCCTCATGGGTAATTCTTTGTCTGAGGATTGTGACTGCGTTTCTAAATTATCTTTGCAGGCCGCACAGGTCCTATTATAATTGCTGCTTTGATCAGTGTAATTACAACAATAACAATAATAATAATAATAATAACAATTGTTTGCCTTTTGTTTACTAGTTATACTTATCTTTTGTGTTGATATTGTCATTAATTCATCTGCTCTACAGTAGACATTTATTTATTTATTTATTTATTGGGAAATTAGCAATTCTCACATCAGTTTGTTATGATATCCACTATTCTACAATGTGTTTTGCCAGCAATAAAACTATTTTTAAAGCCCGACAACAAAACAATTAAAACAGCATTTTACATACTTGTATTTCACTAAATAAATCGAGAAATTGCGGAGAGAAAGCATCCTTTGTACAGATGGTGATGATATTACCATACTAACAGCAGCACTCTAGTCTTCATCTCACTTCCTATTCCTGATGTGGCATTTATGTTACCTAAGTCTTTAGAATGCTGGTCTATGTCTCTAATCCCAGCCCACACTAACCAATGATTTTAATGTCATATATGAATCTAGTCTCATAGACAGGCTCCCTTCTGTGACCGGCTGTGATGTGATTATGATGTAATTTCCTGGAGTGTCAGAAAACATTGATAGAATGTACTTGGCTGTCAATGAAAATATTTTCCAGTTGCATTGCAGATTTCTTGGTTGCTTTCGTTCATTGGCTATCCTCAAATGCCACTATGTTAAACAGAACCATTATTGAGGTACCCAATTCATTTTACTGATCTACTGTTGTGTCCCTGAAGGAAAATGACATCATAGATACTAAAATTACTATTAGTCTGACTGGTCCTATTCATAATTTTTCATTGGACCCCAGGTCCAAAAAGTCCAAAACAATGGAAAAATATCTACTGGAAAATTGTCACCTGTGTTTTGACTGCAGCTGTATGCAGCTGGGAAAATTTTCCCTTCAAACATTTAACTTGTTCCTCCATAGTGGAAATACACAGGAGGCTGCTGTGGATATTTATTTTACTACAAAATTTATACAGTAGGCCTAGCTCGATAGTTCAAACATTTACCATATCCTGTCAGCAGGCAAGCAAGAAAGAAACCATTTTCAAACCAAGGCATTTGAGTGGCTTCAAATAAGGGATACAACAAGCATGGTGCAATCGTAAACTTATATACATATTGACAAAGCATGAGATAACTATAATCCACTAATTGCTAGCATTGTGTTGTATGGATGCTACTTCCAAGTGGGAATATCAATACACATTTACAAGAGAAAATGCAAGCCAGGGTGAGGGGTGGGCACACTCTATAAGGGGTGGATGCATGAAAAGATACACCACTCTAGCCAACCAAATGCAGCATCGGAAATCTACTGGTACCAATCAATTTGTAGAGAATTTAAAAAAAAGCCAAATCAAGGACCAACTGTTGCACTAACCCTTTCCCCAGCTCCTAAACATTACCTCAATCTTGTCAAAATTCTGACACTTTTATATTCCTAATACTAACCATAACCCTAAACCCTAACCATAATTCTAACCATAACTTAAGAAATTCACATTGATTAAGCAAGTTTAAAAACTAAATGCAACTGAAAGTTTGTAGACATCTTTTTAGAATGAGTGTTTTGACCACCTAGATACTTGTCATCCCAATTCATCTTTTGCAGAGTATCTGCAGGAAGTACTGTATCAAAGGACCCTCCTGGTACCTCCTCTCTATACAAGTAGAACATGACCTTGAGTTGCCAGCGTTTTCAGTGTGTCATTGAATTTATTTTTTTCAGTCCCGCATAGGAGGAGAGGGAGCATTAGCCTCATTCAGTCTGCATGCATTCAATTTGTCAACCAGCCCAGCTGCCTACTGTAGTCTATCCATTCATTGTAAGAGGGATGATAGCATTGGTATTACATATATATTTGGGGTTTTCATACCTGTGCTTGTTCAGTGTTCCTTTTCTTCAGCACCTTGGTAATAGGTCAATAATTGTTTCATTATATAATCATGGCTAGTGCATTAATACATCTTTATATTGTGTCATTTATTTAACAGTCACGTTAACACAAAACACTTTGTGGTGGATGTCTTCTAGAGGGGACAAAAAAGACAATACAATTCATCCAGTTTAAGAAAAGCTCATTTTATCAAGGAAAATTATTTCTGACCATTTGACGAGAAATCTAGCTGAAATCCTGGAGGATGTTGTGTTACACAAAAGAAGAACTGCAATGAAGATGAATATATATTTTTGACTGGGTTCCCAAAGAATATATTGCATCGCCCAAGAAATTATATCCTATTTAAAATATAGAAAAAATAAAAATTAGTTCGGTGAACATCACTGCACATCATAATGTCACTTAACATGTACAAATGATTTAAACTACAATAGAGTCCTAAATTTTTTAGTATAATGATACTAACGAATACTAATATGTACAAATAGCAAGATGAGCCACTCAAGAAAGGCAATACATATAAAAGACTTCAATCATCAACAGCATTGGCTGAAAAAAGAAGTAGAGACTTTGGCTCTTCTGTCTTTCCTTGAACTTAATGAGAACAGATTAAATGTAATGTTTCTCCTTACTCTATGTGCAAATGTAAAAGGGACAGAGCTGAAGTTGGAGTGAGCATGCAAGCGGATTACATTTATTCACGTCTCTCTATGTCTTCCTCTCTCTCTCGCCGAGGTCTCAGATGTTGCTCCACAGAACAGCCGCTGGGTGCTTGAGAGAAGGATGGATGCAGCATGGATCCCCTTTCCGTGTGTGTGTGTGGGAGTACCGACAGCCACTCTCTCAGAATCTCAGCATTCTCCACTATAATTATAGCCAGGGGAAATGATTCAGGCTCTTAACCTGTTCTTCCAAAAATGCCTCCTATTTCACACATGAAGCACAAAGGCTCTGTATAACTCTTCCAAGATTCAGGACACACAGGGGAAAGTGTCCAGGGGCCTCGTTTGGCAGAGGAGCAGAAAATATAATCCCTTACAGATATATTGTATTTATAGCATTTTACCTCCAAACAGTTTGCATTTGATAGAAGGTACAGAGAGATTTGGTTAATGAAGCCTTTCATCACGTGTATGATACATGATATGTGGATGATTATTTCTCATAAGAAACATGTTTACATTACCTTAAAAACCCTGTGCAGTGAGTGGAACTGCCTTTCAACACTTACATGAGCCTCTGCTCTTGTGTGCCACGTTTACCAGGGGGAAAAGTCTGATTCCCATCGCATTGAGCAGATGAATTACCATGTCTTGGAAAGAGTTTGATGGACAAGATCCAGTATGAGAAGTTTATTGTGTTAATTAACCACCACCCCCCCCCCCCCACCCTCTTTTTTTACCAATGTGAATTTATTTGGCTTAGTGGAGGCAGCAAAAGCAAACCCAACGCTTTTTATGGGTTTGCCAGGGCCGAGCTGCATCATTCTCTCAGATGCTTTTTTCAGATTTGTTAAGATACACTTGGAAAATAAATGTTATTATTGCTGATAAATGCCTTCAATATAAATGTCTTGTTAAGATTGCATGCCTATTAAACTTACAAACCATCTCTTCAATTCTTCAAAGTCTATACACCACAAATATTGTTTTATAAAAAATGTTTCGTCTTATGTGTATTACATTAAAAATGCATGACTGTCATGACTCCTACATTACTAATTATATTTATTTTATTGTTTTCAGAATGAAATAACAGTCTTACAGTGTAGTGGATGTAGCCGAGAAGGTATGCAGTCCGCATTAAATGAGTTAAGCTAAAAAAAAAAAAGTCACACAGTACCAAATATGAAACATATGCCTGTATCATTAATGCTTTGAACCAACAGCCTCTTTTAAACAAAATGGAGTTCAGACAACATGAGGTCTCTGGAAGAAGGGCATTTGACAGTTCCCCAGGGATCCAGACATGCATGAGCATGCTTCCTAGTGAAAGTTGACAGTCTTGCAATAAAACAGTTGAAGTGGGAAAAAAAATCTCCAAAAGAGCGAAACATCTTTTGCCTTATTTTAGCTTTTCTAAGTGGCTGTTGTAGCGCATCAAATTGTACTCCTTATTGTGCAATTTTAAATAATTTGTTCTTTATGTTATACAGTACATAACCAATGTAAGGGTAGAGAGTGAAAGACACAGCCCTAATAAATCAGGGCATCTTTCATTTACATGGTGAAGTAGGACTGTATTTTTCACTCTCAAGACCCTCATTGGGAGTTCTAAAAGCAATGCACTCAAAACAATTTAGCTTGGGTTGTAGTCCCAGACCAGCCTTTCCCCTTTCATTTCCTGGTAGGGAGAGCAATTACAGGTAAGAACACCCAATGGCCCAACATGACACAGTGTTTTATGGAGACTACAGGAGCTAAGGAAACTGCAGGTTTTTTATGTATCTAAGCCTACACATATATTTTGTCTTCCTGCAGCAGCTAGAAATGAAGAAACACATGCATTTCCAATTCAGTGGAATATGGTTGATTATCGTCCTACCATTCAGATAGAGGCCACTTACAAGTCAAGTGATTGCATTACACTGGGAGGGAGAACTTCATAAGAAACAAAAACAAGGACGTTCAGGTAAAAAAAAAAAAGGATTAAAGGACTTCATTTTTTTTCAAGGACAAGGGGGAAATATAACTTACAGTCAGAGTTCTGGACAGTTTCTTATAACTTAAAAGAATTTTTCATCTAGATAACCTGTGCTTAGATCGACAGCTGTACGTTGCAGCTTTGACTATGTCACTAGCTGACTATGATTGAGAGTGTGCAACGTGGAGACTTTGTTCCACCTGGTGTAGGCCAGGGTTCCTCTGCTACTGCTACATTAGCTGCTCCCAGGGACGTGGTGGCACCCACAGGCTATCAGTTGTCAACCGGCTCCTCCAGTTAGCGTGTTAGACCCCAGACATCTCAAAACAGGGCATGCAACCACTCTCGTGGCAGCACTTAGGATTATGTCATTGTCCCTGCGGGCTAGTCTGTTTGTCTGTAATTTTGTTTGTCTGTCTTAACAGAATAACCAACCACATTACAGCAGGGTTTGGATTACAGTAGGTGAAATTATTGCCAGCAGGAAAGGAAGAAGTAATTAGATTTTGGCTGCTGTGAGAAGGATGGTTCAGAAATGCTAGCTAGACTACCACTCTAGTTCCTTTATGTTTTCAGTTAACTTGACATATACAGGACAGTATCCAGAGAACTCAGCCGACCTTTCACTCTGTGTAATGCCCTTGCATTTACCTTTTTTCGCATTGTGGGGCTGATTTATTAGACATTTTTTAGAGGCCAAGATTCATAGCCATTTCCCTTTTTTATTTCCTTTTTTCCATGGAATGTTGCATCAGTGTGACAAATTCAATTAATTGGAGTGCAATGATTCTCCAAGTTCTTATTCCTATGGGTACCACTAATCAGAATTTAACACCCACTCCCAAAGTCATTGTTCGTAATGGACCCTGAGAGATTGGCATATCACTGTATACTGGGTTTTTTTTTCTACTGCTGATAAAAGTACAGTAACAAAAACACAGTTGCACTAATAATAACAATAATTATCGCCTTTGATTATACTGACTTGAGCATTTATTTGCTTGCGTCTTATCTTCAAAGGCAGTTGGATCTTTGCCAGCTTTACCCAACTCCATGGCTCCAAGCCTTTCCTCCACAAAAGATCTCTTCTGTTGACTTTGCATGTGCTGGGTCCCTTTCAGTCGGGTCAGATCACTGGCTTCAGCATTGCCTGGTTTTCCCTGCATCAACAGAGGCCCCAGCATCTGCACGAGCTGATCTGATTTTTTACACTTCTGCTTCCAGACCATGAAGCATCCATCAGACCATGACTTGATTTCATTTTCAGTGGTTGACCTAATCCATCCCTCTCCCACCCCCACATCCTTACAGTGACAGAACTGGCTTTGCCCGGGACTTTGAGGGCCAGCCCCTACACCCAGACTGTACCTGAAAAAAGACCTTGCAGAAAATGAGATTTTTTTTTCTATTTTCTTTTTTGGAGTATTGTTTTTCTTAAGGTCAAAGTTATGTTTTACTTAGAGTTGTTCTGAGAAAAGACCTCTTCTGTTGTGACTGTAAAGGAAAATACGCAGTATAAATACTCAAGGAATTAATCACTGAAGTCAAATCTTTTGAGTAAGTCATATGTGAAAATAATTTTCCTTTATCTGCACTGTATTTATTGTGTATTCCAAGGTAAATAGACAATTATATGTTTTGGATAGCTTGCTGTCTGGCACTGATTCAAAGGGATGAGAGTCATGAGCTATGACACAATACAGTACAATGGAAATAAATATATTATGAGATGCTTTCATTAAAAGATTATTCCAAGAAGCAATTAATTCTGTGTCAATCAGCATCTTAGCATAGGACCTGATATATAGACTCACCGTAATGATAAAAGGATGTGCAAATGATAAAAGAATTTAGCTGAAACCCAGAAAGCACAAGCTGTCAAAATTTGACAGATGTCTCAGACTGAAGTGGCTGCTGGTCAAATTATCAAGCATAGTGTCAAGAATGCATTCCTCACTGTTTAACGTGTTCACTGAAAAATCATGCCAGCTGTTGTTTAACTTATTGTCCATGGGTTTTCGAATGTGGCAGGAGATGGATGGGATGTAAAATACAACTGAAGACTTCCCACACTGAGATGAGGGGGTGGTGGAGTAAGAAATGTCTTAACCTATGTAAACCTATACCTCCCAGAGATTTTGATTTTGACTCTAATGCTGAAAAGATTGTAATGCAATGGTACTTAAGGACGGTGGCTCTGAAGTGCAAAACACAAAAACAAAAAGAAAACGCAAAAACAAAAACTTTCGGCCCTGAGGTGCAGATGCAACATACAAAAACAAAAAGGAGTGGTCCTGAGGTGCATATGCAACATACAAAAACAAAAAGGAGTGGTCCTGAGGTGCATATGCAACATACAAAAACAAAAACATGCAGCCCTGAAGTGCAAAACACAAATACAAAAAGAAAATACAAAAACAAAAAGGAGAGGCCATGAGGTGCAAAACACAAACATACAAAAACCAGTAGCCCCGAAGTGCACTGTTGCACTTCGGGGCTACTAGTTTTTGTTTTTGTATGTTGCATCTGCACCTCAGGGCTGCTAGTTTTTGTACGTTTGTGTTTTGCACCTCAGGACTGCTCCTTTTTGTTTTTGCATTTTCTTTTTTTTTTGTGTTTTGCACTTCAGGGCTGCACATTTTTGTTTTTGTATGTTGCATCTGCACCTCAGGACCACTCCTTTTTGTTTTTGTATGTTGCATCTGCACCTCAGGGCCGAAAGTTTTTGTTTTTGTGTTTTCTTTTTGTTTTTGTGTTTTGCACTTCAGAGCCACTGTACTTAAGTCACATTTTATAATAGTCTTTCTATTAAAGCTCACATTAATAGAGAATTACACTTTTAAACACATATGGGCTTATTTTATTTCTAATTTTCTTCTAATGAATGTGTCGACCTTCATTTTTCGATGAGTTATTTCGTTTTGTTAATATTTTACTATGTTTTGTTGCTTACCTTTACAAATTCAGGAAGTAGACCTAGGCGGCATATCATTGCACGACTTCAACGCTATGCTTTTCTTCGAAGAAGAAGAAAAAACCGGAAACCGTACTACTATGTGGACTTACGCTAAAAAAAAGGTCCTTGTTTCTAATGTTAGACATTTAAAACGAAATAACTAATCGAAAAATGAAGGTTGACACATTCATTAGAAGGACAATATAAACAAAATAAGCCCATATGTGTTTGAAAGTGCAATTCCCCTTTAATAGTAAAGTGTTCATCTCATGCAGTTGGCATTTGTGTGGTGTGTTGATCTAAATTGTAATGATATTAACAACTAACCCATTCTCCTCCTACAGGCAACTGTTGGTTAACACCTGGTTGACACCCCAAATAGTTGCTACTTAATTTTCACAAAGACGGCTTTATACCGGTTTTGCTTTAACCATTTTATAGATTTCTAATTCTCTGGGGTAATGGTCAAACAGTGCATGAAGCAGCGAGAGATAGCGATACTAACTGTGACAACATTCTGCCTGGACATTGATAGTTAGTACAAAAGCACAGTATAGGGGAACATGGCGTATATGGTGGAATACTATGCTGTGTCCTGTCCCTAGCACATCTCCACAAAGCCCCAGCGACAACAGGCCAGATATCTACTGACATTTGATGGCTAAGCAGAACAAATCTGCATAGAAATATGATAACCAAAATGCTAGTATTGTGCAGTGGTTCCAAAGAAACATAAATTTCCCAAAGGGATGAGAAATCACTGTGATTTAGCAGGGAATTACTTGGGCTGGAGACTGGGAATCATGTGGGTGGCTAAGGAGATGAGCACAAAGAGGTTTATATCTGTCAGCCCTTACTCAGGGTGACAGATGTCTCCTAAAGACACTGTGGTGTATATTCAAATTTGGTTCTTGATTTACACAGCTAATTTAAGGCAGTGAGAGATAACATCAATGCAATTGTCTCCCTTTTACTGCTCACATTTATTCTCAGTCATTGGGGCGCCCGCATCATTTCTCAATGGGATTTCTCATTGACTCCTCCAATAAGGTGCCAGCTATTGGCAAATAAATCTTCGCTGGTTAACAGTCTTCTAGATCATGAAAGGAGCCAAATTCAATTTTCAATACAATTTCTCAACCATGAAAATTGTGCAAAATGCAGATTGCTAAAACATAATCATCCAAAATATCAAGAACATAATTGTCACTGCTAAACATTAAGAGCATTAGCATACACAGCTCCTACCATTGTACCTTCATAATATTAAAATCTGCCTAGTCCAGTGAAAGCAAGATGCAGTGGGATTGAATTCTGACTACCATTCAGTATAAAGCATTATTATTACCTGATCCTAGCGCCCCATTTTAATTTTCAGCCGTGGATGAGGACTTCATAATATGGTAATGATGTGGTTACATTGCAATGCTAAATTACCTGAACTTCCCTCTTGAGCATATGGATCATTGCAAAGAAAAAATATTTGAATTAAATTGAAATTAAGTGGTATAAGAACTGTAAAATGTCACCCAACATATTTCACATCACAGAATTTTAAATCAGTCTTAATGGTGAATTATTGCTGTACATTAGAACAGATATACAACAGATAGTTCTTTGCTTTGATTTTAATACAAAGATAATTGGAAATGTTTCACTTTGTGGGCCCTCTTCAGAATTTCATTTCAAAATATCAACGAATGTGCGTATATTTCCAAGGAAAATATAAGGAAATCTTTTAAATACATACATACTCTGAATAGATTCAGCAGGATATACCATTCTGAATGTTTATGTTCCCTCACATAAGCCATTGTACTGTGATACATGCATAATTTAGAAATGACAACTTGTCAAGTCGCTTTTAATTATCACTGTAATTCATCATGTCCAGTTGAATGCTTGAATAGGCAAGCACATGCCTACGTCTCCACATGTAACCGTGGCAACAGATATTCTGACAAATCCAAGCAGCCAAAACCAGAAAGTTATTTTATTTTTTTATTTTTTTTAAGAAATGCAGTCAGTTGTATTTACAGAGGTTATTTCATTCACCAGACGTGATGTCTTTGGTCAGCTAAGGTCCACTTCTATTTCCCTGGAATACCGCTGTCTTGGCCACACAAAATCTGATGTGGCATCTGCACTTGTAGCTATATGACTGCAACTGGCTGTTTGATTAAAAAAAACAATTATGGCATTGTTGTTCTTAAGGTGTTCTCACCTTTTCAACATACCAGCGACTATATAATATGAATTAAATTATTGTGGGGAATATGAGACCATACATTTGATAAAAATATTCTTTATTGTGTTTCAGGAGGCAGATTAAATTTTAATTGCAGACTGATTTATGAACTCATCCTTCATCCTGTATAGTATATGTATGTCCTAATTACACTGTAATGTTGTTAAGCCAAAGAATCAAAAGTCGGCATATTCATTTGTCTGTCAATAGCATCAATTTTATTTATTGCTCCCAGGTTAAATGGATTTTTGTCTAGGCTTCATATGTTTTTGGCGCCTTCTTACTATTTTCGAACATGTTTTTCGTTTGTTTTTACTTTGCCTTAAACCATTTTCTTTTTCTAACTTACAGTTGACACCAGAAATGTTTCTTCTACCAAAATTAGTTAGAATTTAATAAATTAGATTCACAAGGAGTAATCCAAATTACTCACCATATTCACATACACAATGAAAGCAATTTCACTGAAAGACTGTCATTGTTTGTGCATACTGTTAAATGCAACATTTGAAATGATATTGTGTCTACCAATATTAATTTAGACATACATTTTCTGCTGACTATATTAGACACACACACGCACACACACACACACACACACAAGCATGCACGCACGCATGCATACGCACACACACACACACATTGATTGGTCTACAAATGATAATGAAAATGTGCTCTTTTATATCTGCAGTAAGCAGATGGATGCAATGGATGACGCAATGGTGTTGTTGCAGGTACTATGAATAGGTCTGGCTAGCTCCCTTGTTTTCAACAGTGACAATTAAATAAAGAGCCCAAGCTACAACATACTGAAACAAACAGTCAAAGGGAGATATCGTCATATCCCTTAATCAGCCTTTAGGCACTACAGGCGTACTGAGCCCACAACAGCCAGAGATATTTGACCTTGAGGTTTTCCATTTTGGAAGTTCTTTATCCTTTACAGCTGGAAGTGTTGCCTAGTGTAAAAGAGAAATAGGGATGCTGTGATGCTGAACTAAAATGGCAATTAAATTGCTTTCAGATCACAGCTCAACTGTTTTTGGACATATCAAACCGAAAGGCCACACATCAGCAAGTCATGGTTTGCAAGCTGCAATGCAACACAGGCATATGTCATAAGGATGCAAAATACGTACTTTTCTGTTCTTGAATATATAAGATTTTAAAACTTTTTGTGCAAAAATATGCATTGTGTTCTGTATTGTAATGATTGAACACAATTGTTTTAGGTTTTAATGAAAACCAATTCAATGAATTGTACGTGTATGACCATGGCTGTTTGTATTATTCATACAGATAATTTAATGAAAATTTTTTTCACATGCTCACTTAATCTAATAATTAGTATGAATATTCAGAATATTAGATTGCAGTGCACCTTTGGTATTCATTTGGTATTCCTATACATACAGAAATGTACGTATAGGAATATCAAAGCCTGTTCACCTGTTTACTGTAAAATGTAAAGTAATAAGACGCATTATATTATTTCAGCAAAGGCCACATTTAAGTTGTGTTCTGCAAAAGTTCAACAAAATCTGCTCCTATGAGGGTTTTTTTTCAGTGTAGCAGCACTGTTAAGATACACAATAATTATGAATAGTAGTTTGGACATCTCTTTTCTCCTTAATGAGAATCCCATTACCATAAACTGCTGTAAAACAAAACAATATTTTAGTGAACACATTATCTCTGTGTATTCGGTCTTTGCTCTGAACTTGGAGGACAGGGGAACTGTAAAAATAATTGCAGACACTACTCCCAGAAGTCAAATTCCAGTATCAATCTGTTTCTGCACTTTAACAATGTAAACTGGGACGAGCACCACTGCAATGGGAATACTGAATATTCTGTCCACATGGTTCAATAAAATAACGGGCACTGTACACAATTTGAATTTGAGGATGAATAAAATTAGTCTAGGGATACCACATCTCTTCAGTCGACCACAGGATACCCAGTTCTTATTCAAGTTTTGAATAACATTTCTATTGAGAGCCATTTGTCCTAATAATTGCAACTATTTTTGCTAAATATACCCAAATCCACTCATTGACTTCAACTCACTTTACTTTGAAATGAAGCTGGACAGGGGAGTAGCTGGTAACAGTATAATGAACACTTGGATGATGCATGGAAGCCATTTTGCACCAAGACACTCGCTACACATCAACTCAATTGAAGCAGGACAGATTCAGTTGTACCCCCTGTACAACTGACAAACTGAATCTGTCCTGCTTCAAAAAGTGATTAGGTGGGAAGTTTCAAAGAGCCAGATTGGGAATTTGGCTGGGACCTAAAAGTCTATAGTATCCTCCTCTACTTGACCATGTCCCAAATGGCATGGTCAAGTGGACATTGTCAGGTACACAGTCTCTGGAAATGAATTGGAGACTGCGCTATCATGCTATAATCCAGACCTCCTACAATGTCATATTCAGCAACTATGATAAGTGCTATGATAAATAGGTTGGACCTAGTCACTCAGCAGTGGAGCATGGAGTGGAGTTGCTGATATAGTAGATGCAAAGCAAATAATCCCCCTCCTTTTCTCTCTTTCTCTCTCTCCCTCGCTCTATCTCTCTCTCTCTCTCTCTCTCTCTCACCTTTCTCTCCCTCTCTCACTCTCTTTCTCTCTCTCCTGAGCTGAGTGCTCAGTAATTGACCCATGGAATGTGATTGAGTAACAGAGTGGATTCTGGGTTGACTGTTCATTACTAAAGCAGAGTCAGATCAGAGTATCTCAGATCTGTCTGATCTCTCAGGAACTGATAGGACCTTGTCAGCCAAGAGTGTCTGTCATTATCTGCAAAGATGCATGTGTCATAATGTTGCCTCTGGTGAAAATGTGTGACTTCACAAAGCTGTAATCCTGTATCCTGGTTGACAGGATAAATGGCTCTGACTGGAAAGTGGTAAAATGGCCTAAATGGTAAGAGAAAGTCACAAATATATAATATAGCATGACCAAACCCCAACCCCAATCATCCCACATCATTCAGATGTGGTACAGTTATATAATGTGACACTCAGGTGTCACTTGAGGAAGCCTGTCTTTCTCATTCATTCCTCTGACACAGCAAATAATTCTGCCGGTGTTCTTCAGATATCATCAATCTGTCTGATAATGCAAGGTGCTCTGCATTCTAACCCTCTCACTTTTAATTGACTCAATTTGTCTCAGCCTTCAGGGAAAAAGGCTTTGCGTGATCAACAGCAGCAGCAACAGAGGTAATGAGGAAGCTCTACACAGAGTACACAAATATACACACACAAAAAAAATAATTTACAGTATGTACACCAAGGAATAGGATATTATTATTGCCCTAGTGCTTTACTCAATGAAATCTATTTGTCTTTACACATTAGTTAATGGAAAGCATCCTTTTTCCATCTGTGTTCAACCAGAGTGTAGGCATTGCCACTGACTTTTAAAAAAAAATTCCAGAAAAGCTTCAATAATAACAGTGAGAAATAAGATGGTTAATATTTATATATTTGCCAGCTGCTTTCTTTCACATTGGATTATGTGGATTTCATGGGAATAAAAAGTGCAATTTGCCAAGCGATCATTGTATTAAAGAAAGATAAAGCCAGACCAGGGGTCTTATTAAGCCTCATTGTATTGAGGCGTTTTCAGGGTCAGCATCAGGGAAAAGCTTCAACAAAGGAGGTTTTATTCCAATAACATGCTGTGCGTGCTCTCAGCACAGGTAATGGAGCAAATGCCTTTGGATTTAACCTTGCGAAAATGGGCCGAATCAAACAAGTGGGATGAAATAGAAGGATCTTCTGTCTGCAGTGGATATACATCAATGCCTTCTGCAGGATGGGCCAGTTTAAACCATTCCCAGATGAGCATTACTCTCGCATGCAGGTTCCACATCGGTCCTGTATGTTAGCACTCGAAGCCAGACCATCCCACATCCTGTACAGAAAGGCGGCACAACATACAAAGATCCTCCAGGGAGCTTATAAATACTGTGCTCTCTTGCACTGTGAGTCCTGTGATATAGTCTGCAGCGGATTCATCGACGCCAAGATGGGTCTGTAGAAAAGTGAGTACAAGTCTCAAAGAATGAAATGTTTTAGTTCAGTTACCCTCTACTCTCATGGATGAGTAATAAAGCAATCACAAAGTCACCTGGAGGTCATTTTGTGGTTGATGCCAAAGGGCTTTGCAGACATTTTCCAAATGTTGTGGAACAGACGTCAGATTGTACAACAGGATTCTATTTCCTGTATATCTAGAAGTACAGATGTACATTAACCTGGAGCTGTTGGATGGTATACATAAGGTGTGCAGTCCTCTGATTCCATGGCGAATGGTGGACTGCAGAGTGACTGTGAGTATGTTTCAAATGATGGAAGATTTGCAGGAGGATCTTGCAGCAATGCAGCAGCATTGCTATAGGAATAGAAATTGCAGCATTTTGATAGCATTGCTATCAAAAACAGAAAATAAAGTCAAATTGATATACATGGTGGTAGCAAAGAGCTACAAAATATTACTGCTGGACTGATTCATCTCTGTTTTACAGTCATGCTTTGTATTGTCTGCCATTTACATATTAGATGTACAAAAGGTCTATGCAGTCTTGGTATTCAAATGTAACGACTGGGGTTGCTGATATAGTAGGTGCAAAGAAGCTCTCTCCCATTCCTCCACTCTCTCTCTCTCTCTGTCTCCCTCCCCCTTCCTCTTCCTTCACTCTTTCCCCCCTTCCATCTGGTGTGTTATTGCCACCAACTCATCTGCACTGTCGCTGGCTTTTGCCAGCACTATTTCAAAGTTAACATTTCTCACTGCCAACACTAAGATATGTGATCAACACATAAAGCGCATGAATGAATAAAATGCATCTCCCCTTTCCACATTGCAGGATTATTTCATCACTATACTGTATTTCGCACACAAGCTCAAACATGACATTAAAAAAAATTTTCATACTACTGCACTAGAGGAAATAGCTGATGAGAACCGTTTTTGCTAATATTCAGAATTGGCAGTACAGTAACAGTATACCTTGAAGCCTTCCAATAGAATCATTAATCTTAGCTGAAAACCATCAAATGAGCTTTAACGAACTATATGCTAACATGCTGAATTATTCATTAAATTATTCAATGAAAACATGATTTTACACAACACTAAACTGCTTTATTAGTATTACTAAAACACACAATTACAATACCATATGCAGCAATTTTGTCATTAAGGTCTCATCCAAATTTCTTCTGTAACTGTAAAGCTTATAAATTGCTGTAACACTTGTATTAAGGATTTGGATGGTTTGGAATTACTCAAATAGCAGAAGCCTAATTATATTTTTATTATGGTTTCTTTAACTGGGTGAGTGGTTTGTAGACAGCTGTAAAATATTTCAATCTGACATAAATTTGATTAAGTCCCAAAATGGAGAGCTTCCCAAACAATTTTCAAAATTGTCACATTCAAATGAGTGTGGATGGTACTTGGAGGAAAAAGCTCATATTTGGCAAACTTGGCAAAAATATAAGCTGACTGAAAAAAGCTTGTATAATGACTCTGAGTTATAGCAGTACATGATTATTATTATTTATATTTTAAAGTTGTGGCATCTTTGCTGGGACAAAAAAGAAATAAAAGGAAATATTTGACAATAGACAAGACAAGAGAAACAAATTCTACACTGCATACTTAATAGTGTTATGCCAATGTTGATCATTATTTAATGCTTTTCCATTCTCGTGTAATACTAAGGGGACAGATGCTAAATTTCAAATCCGTAAAGTATATACAGTATGTGGCTTTCAACATCTTCTCATAATATAGGCTGCATGCCATTATTAATTAATGTCAGTTTTTCTTTAGGCAGGTCAGCAGAATATGGAATGTAAACACATCCTTTACATCATTATCCTTATATTTCTTTTTGGCAAAGTAAAATACAATTTAAAATTATATGGTTTCTTCAGAAACAGCTGTGGGGAATTAAAAATACAAAGCACTGAATGTGAAATCATATTGAGTTACAGAAATACAGTTTAATGCTGTGGCGGCTTTATGTTTGCATCTAACCCTACCTCAACTCCACCAACCACCATCAATATTTGGAGGTGGGAGGAATAAGGGTATGGTTAGAAACACCCCTGTACCACTAAAATGAACACATCTTGAATATTACTTTTGTTGGGCCGCCACATTTATTAAAGGAAAGAAAGAAATTTTAAAAATGTAAATGAAATCCAAGATATTTGCAAAGGCAAATGAAACAGCTCCTTTCAGTCATCTGATTGTATTTGATCCGTTTAGAGCCGCTTATCGCTACATTATTTGAGTAATTACGCGGCACTTCAAATAGTGTTTCTGAGCGACGCTAGTTTAAAACTGCTGCTTTCTAGAACTTCTTCAGAAAGTGCATTCTCCTCGGCGTGACTAGAGCTTCACTTCCGTCCCTCTGAGTAGCTAGTCTAAGTATTGTTTTGCTTGTTAGTTGTGTCTTGTGGCCTTAATTTGCCTTAGTTTCTTTAAATTAGTCGTCTTTGCTTGTTGCGTCGTCATATTAGTGATTTGTAGCCAGCTGTTTTTACCGGTTAAACTCCTAGTCTTGATTGATTGTCAGCTGTGCAATATTGGTAGTAATTAGTATCGCGTAAGTCTTTGATCGGTAACTTTGTTTCATCCCCGTTTTATCTGCGCAGCTGTTTTGGTTCAAGGTATTGTAAATTGCTTGTATTTGATCCGTTTAGAGCCGCTTATCGCTACATTATTTGAGTAATTACGCGGCACTTCAAATAGTGTTTCTGAGCGACGCTAGCGTCGCTCCTCCTCAGTTTTATGCAAGCTCTTCCCATCTCTGTCTGCTCTCTGCCCTACAGCACCCGGTTCCAAAGACGTGGCCCCCCTAAGCGACGGAACCCAGCTAACCTCTCCTACCCCCAGCTGTCTCCCTGCAATAACTGCACAGTTGCTGGAGGACTTTGGAACTGCCAGTCTGCTTCAAAGAAGGCTGATTTCATCTCAGCCTATGCCTCCCTGCTCTCCCTTGATTTCCTTGCCCTCACTGAGACATGGATCACCCCAGAGAACACTGCAACCCCTGCTGCCTCTCCTCTTTCTTTTCATTCTCCCACACTCCCCGACCATCAGGCCGTGGTGGTGGCACTGGTCTCCTAATCTCTCCCTCCTGGAAATACTCAGCCCTACCTCTCTCTGACCTACCCCGACTCAGTTTTGAATACCATTCTGTTTCAATCACCTGTCCAACTAATCTATACATTGTTGTCATTTATCGCCCCCCAGGTCCACTGGGAAACTTCATCGATGAGCTGGATATCCTACTCAGCTCTTTCCCTGAGGACGGCACCCCACTGATCCTGCTTGGAGATTTCAACCTCCACCTGGAAACATCCCAGTCTTCAGCTGTCCTACATCTCCTCCACTCCTTTGACCTCTCCTACAGTCATCTCCCCCTACCCACAAGGCGGGCAACCTCCTCGACCTGGTTTTTCTGAGGAATAGCCCTTGCACCGATATCACTGTAACCCCTCTGCACACCTCTGACCACCACTTCGTTTCCTTCTCCCTCCCCCTTGCTCCCTCTCACCCACCTTCTCCCCCCACACCCACTGTATCTGTCCGCCGCAATCTCTGCTCCCTCTCAACCTCCTCTCTTGCTTCATCTGTCACTGCTGCCCTCCCTCCTCTCGAATCCTTCACTACCCTCCCCACTGATTCTGCATCCACCTCCCTACTTTCCTCCCTTACATCTGCTCTTGACTCCCTCTGCCCCACTGTCTCTAGGCCAACACGTCCATCTCCTCCCCGCCCGTGGATGTCCAATGCCATACGCACCTCCAGGGTTGGACTCCGTGCAGCAGAGAGGAAGTGGAGGACATCCAGAGATGCTTCAGACCTCTCTGCCTACCAATCCCTCCTTGCAGCGTTCTCCTCCACGGTGACTGCTGCCAAGGTAAACTACTATCAAACCAAAATCCATAACTACCGTTCTAACCCTCGGCTACTGTTTTCTGTCTTTTCCTCTCTCCTCAGCCAGCCATCTGCACGCCCTCAGTCCTCGCTCACTGCTGACGACTTTGCAACCTTCTTTGACGAGAAGATTGCAGTCATCCGCAACTCCTTCTGCACTCCACCTCACCCTATGCTCCCCTCCCCTTGTCTCTCCACTCCTCTGCTTACGGTCACTGGCTCCCAACTCCCCACCCCTCAACCTGTACTCTCCCCCTCCCTCACCATTTCCCTTGTTTCTCCGACTTCTCTCCCCTCACCGATTCTGAGGTTTCACAACTCCTACTTTCCCATCGCCCCACAACCTGTGCCCTTGACCCCATTCCCTCACCACTCCTCCAGGCAATCTCACCCGAGATTCTCCCATTCATCACCTCCCTGGTTAACTCCTCCCTGACATCCGGCTGCTTCCCGTCGACCTTCAAGAAGGCCCTCATCTCCCCCCTCCTGAAAAAGACCACACTAGACCCCTCCATCATTGGGAACTACAGACCGGTATCTCTCCTTCCATTTCTGTCAAAAACCATTGAACGTGCTGCATCAAATCAACTCTCTGTGTTTCTTTCACAGAATGAGCTCCTCGATCCCCATCAGTCTGGATTCAGACCAGGCCACTCGACAGAGACCGCACTCCTCTCTGTCAACGAAGCTCTCCACGCAGCCCGAGCAGCCTCCCTCTCCTCCGTCTTATTACTTCTGGACCTATCGGCAGCCTTCGACACAGTCGACCCCACCCACCCTCCTGTCCTCCCTATCTGCAATGGGGATCTGTGGCACAGTCCTCAATTGGATTGAGTCTTACCTCTCAGATCGCTCCTTCCAGGTAGCCTGGGCTGGTAAAGTATCTGCGCCACACCCCCTCATCACCGGAGTCCCACAGGGCTCGGTCCTTGGTCCTCTCCTCTTCTCTCTCTACACCCAGTCCCTTGGCCCTGTCATCACAGCTCATGGTATGTCTTACCATTGCTATGCTGATGACACACAACTGTTTCTCTCCTTCCCACCCTCTGACACACAGGTCTCAGCCCGCATCACTGCCTGCCTGAGTGATATTCAGAGCTGGATGGTCCGCCACCATCTCAAGCTCAATCCAGGTAAGACAGAGCTCATTTATATTCCGGCTCTTAACTCCCCTCTCTCTGATCTCTCTATCTCCCTAGGTAATACCATCCTCACACCATCACCCTCAACTAGAAACCTTGGCGTGGTGATGGACAACAGACTGTCCCTCACCGAGCACATTTCAGCAGTGACACGTTCATGCAGGTTCTTCCTGTATAACATCCGGAGGATCCGCCCCTTCCTCACAACTTACTCGACCCAACTCCTCGTCCAGGCAGTGGTCCTGTCCCGCCTGGACTACTGTAACTCCCTGCTTGCTGGCCTCCCAGCATCATCTATCAGACCCCTGCAACTCATCCAGAACGCAGCAGCGCGTCTGGTCTTCAACCTCCCCAGACATTCCCACGTTACCCCCCTGCTCACCACCCTCCACTGGCTCCCCGTGATGGCTCGCATCAAATTTAAAACATTAGTGCTTGCCTTCAAAGCAGCCAGGGGGTCAGCCCCTCCCTATCTACGTCAACTCATCAGACCCTACACCCCAGCTAGACCTCTCCGTTCTGCTGCCACATGTCGCCTGGTCCCTGCCCCGGCTCGCACCAGCACCCGGTCACGCCTCCTGTCTGTTCTAGCCCCACGGTGGTGGAATGACCTTCCTGTGCAAGTCAGAACAGCAGAGACCCTGGCCGTCTTCAAACGTAGACTGA
Organism: Anguilla rostrata; assembly: GCF_018555375.3. Lineage (NCBI taxonomy): Eukaryota > Metazoa > Chordata > Actinopteri > Anguilliformes > Anguillidae > Anguilla > Anguilla rostrata. The sequence goes on along the minus strand of NC_057937.1, from coordinate 46,061,801 downwards.
AGACTCACCTCTTCAAGCTACATCTCACCTCATCACCCCCCACTACCCTCTAACATTTTTTTTTTTTTTCTCTAAAAAAAAAAAAAAAAAAAAAAAAAAAAATTAGGGTGTACAAGTCACACTTATACCTAAGCAAAGTTATACCTATTGTAGCTCTCTTGCAGGAATGTTGTAAAGCACTTGTCTCTGAGTTCTGTAATGCACTTGTTGTAAGTCGCTCTGGATAAGAGCGTCTGCTAAGAACCTATAATGTAATGTAATGTAATGATTGTTTTTCGCATAAGCACTCCAAAATAATTTGTGTATTTAAAATGCTAATCCCATACCCCAAAGCATTATAAACAAAATCAAATTGCTGATTACTGACAGCGTGGTGTGCTCCATGACATTGTTTTCATTTCCACGTGTATTTATTTGTAAAATCTAACTGATATTTGCTCAGTTAAATGTGAGGTGCCCAAGCACAGCAGAAGCACTTCAGTACTGAACTGAAGTAAGCAGGCTTAACTCGAACACGAAGCGAAGACCAATTCAGAAGTAGGTCCCAAAAAAAAACAGATGTGGCACAGCACGATGACTTTGATGCCATGTGATAGATTGGCTCTGTCTCAGTGCTGTCCTACGTCTCATTGTTTTGGTAAAAAAAAAAAAATTTGGGTGCGGTGCCTGAAGCACACGTGGTACTCTGCTCCGGCTTCGACGCGCCCCAATGTCAGATGTAAAGATCGAGAGACAGCGGGGTACCTGGGGCCTATAAAAAGACGGATCGGAAGACTGTCCTAGTTCCCGTTAAAATAGGTCAGAACAAACAAGCAGAAGCCACATCTACATCTCCCTCGGAATACTAATTCAGAATGTCATTTCTCCCATTTGCACTTCATATTCAGCACAGAATCACGCTAATACATAAAAGCTCTCACTGGTGTCGTTTAAAAGCCTCATTAAAATGTGCAGTATCTTAAATGACACTTTAGCTAATGACAACTGCGCATAATTTACCTCATTTAATATGTGTTTCAGACTTTAAAAGACATATTACATAAACATTATTTTATTATTTTGCTTAACAGAATCCCAAAGTGAATTCTTGCAGCAGTGTGACACCTAAGATTCAACTTGTAACTCACCAGTTGCAAGCTTATCAATGCCATGCTGCTACCCTGCTGCTATAGTTAAATGCAATTTTCTACAAGAAGTTTGTTTGCTAAGCTTACATTTCAGTTTCCATGCTTTCCAGCTGAATGTGGACTCATGTGATCCAGACCTTTCACATGCTTCCTATGACTTCACTGAGATTACACTCACAGTACAAATATGGTTTCAAAAGGTAAAAATGCATCTCTTGTAGGTGAAAACACACCTAAAAATAATTATTTCTACAACTTTTGATCACACATGCTCATGTTTAAAAACTATCAAAGGAAACATCCAAGGTATTTGAAAATTAGAGACAGCATTTGAAAGCAGACCAATGTATTCAAGAAAGAGATAACTGCCCTGAATGCAAACATCATCACACAGGCCAGACAGCCTGGAGCTATCATAGACAACCTCTCTGTGCAGCCTTCATCAATCCAATATCTTAAAAGTAGAACAGGTTTCTGGAGAGCAAAAGGAAAAGGTTCTGAAAGGGCAGACAGCAAACCTCTAGAGATAGAAATAAGGATCTAGTGGAGCTGCTTCAGGGTGATGAACATGATCATCCCATGGAACTTATGAAGAAAGCAACTCCCTGATACAGAAAACTCCAGAGACCATAACATATCAGGAGAGTTCACAGCATATATAGAGGACAGCCACGTGATGGGCACGATTCTAATATGTTTGTTTTTAACTTCTTCCATTATTTGGACAGACTTTTCTACTGGAAAACTGCAAGCACGGGCCTATTCTGTCTTTATCACAGCTGCAGTCCAATTACGTCTCAGATAGGGTTCCCACATCTAACACAAAAGTTAAGAAAATAGCTTTGCTGTTCTCTGATGGCACTGGAAGGTGCCAGTTCCATAGATAAAGGCAAATGTCCAGAACCAGATGGGATTCCATAAGAACAGGTAATGGTGTGGGACTAACATTCATGCCATAATGTCATTCTGGACTGCAATATATCCCAGGTAGGACACTGCCGTTGTACCCTTGAGCAAGACATTTAACCTGAATTGCTTCTATATATCCAGTTGTACAAATGGATACTATGTTCAAAAAAATAAATAAATCAGCATCGGCGCTTATCCAGAACTTACATGTTCGTAATGCCATTTTGTAAATTTGTTCTGGTAGTGATTTCCTGATTATTGTGTCTGGATGTGAACAAATGTGTGAGGCTGTTCTTCTTCAGGAAAACACTCAAATTAAATTAGATTTACACCAGAGCCATTAAAGGCAGGCTTGATGTCGTCTAAGAAAATAATGTGGAAGGACTGGGTGGAGCACCCCATTCATTTAAAATTAGCCTGGTTGCCTTACTTTCCTTTGTAATTTAGTTACAGAGCAGTAACAGCAGGTTGCACAACTTAATGGCTCACACTAAATCGTTGCTCAGGTGCAGCGTACTTAGTCATCAACTTTATTTCCAAGGTTTAGTGGTGAATTTTTTTATTTCTGAGTCTGCTTCTCCTGCATTCAGTTGTAATTCTTACCTCTGTTTGTGTGCAGCACATCACTGGCCTCTGTGGTTTGTGTATATTGCAATATTAAGAAGAAATGAAAAATATTACAAAAAAGAGTAATTTAAATACTGTAATCTTGCAATACCACAGTAATGCAGACATCCATTAGCACTTGTTTGAACAGTTTATTCAAAACAAAATCAATGCTTCCTTTTCTATCTTTGTTCTTAAGGGGCAATCATTTCTATCCCAGTAACACAGAGGTGATAACTCCTTTCAAAGCTGTAAGGAGAAATAGACGAGAGAAAGCCCAGCCATAGCACGGCTGAGGAAATTGTGTCAGGACCAGCAGCTGGAGTGAATGATAAAAATAGCCGTGTGATTCTAACCACCAACTACAGAATGAAGAGAAACGGACCTTGTAAATTCAAGGCAGAAGTGGCAGAAGTTAAATATAACAGAAAGATGATGATTCATCAGCATTCTGACATTTGAAAGATTTGCCTTTAAAATATTGCTGTGGGATGTATTGTTTCGGATTATAATGAGGAAGTATTGTTAACTGAAGGACAAAAACACATTATACCCATGCCCATATTTATGATCACAGCGCAAGTTACACCAGCTTACTCTGAAACGTCTGCACATGCTGTGGTAGACAAAGCCATTAGGGCTTGATGAAGTTGCCAATTTTGAGCCAGCATTCACAGGGCCTCACTTCCCCCGCTCTGTCCACTTGACTGAGACAGATGAAGCGAATAGCTGACTTAAGCTTTTGCAAATTACAGTTGTGTTGCTGCGGTCAATACTGTACTGTATGCAAATCAGCAGATTTGGAGATTTACAACATACCATGGGACCAACGCATTAAGCTACATGGAATGCTCAGCCATGCGCTTACATTAATGAAGACAATATTTGATGGTATAGAAGAATATAAGACTATATATCATATCTAATAAAAACAGTAAAAGTAATCAATGATATATTGTATTGGGAACTGTTTCTCCTTTTACAGCAGAAAGAAGCTGTGTGGTTTAATTAGGGTACTGGACCACTGCACAAAATAATGCAGCCTCAAATTGTGATATACTGCTGTTCCAACCTGAATGATAAACTTAAACCCCTTTATTGAATTGTACATGCCTTGCATTGACTTCCTACCATGGTGAAATTGGAGATGTGGTTCCACATACTGTAAGCATCCTTTACACATGAGAATGGTAATAGAAAAACTATTACCATTATATATAACTGTACATGCAATTCCTGTTCAGACATCCATGTTTTCTGTGTAAGCCACTATGTAAGATTTTAATGAGGACCGTTTAATAAATGAGGCCCCAGGGGAGTTTTTCCACATGGAAATCAAGTGTTACTAATATAGATGCAGTGATATGCAATCACCAAGTTGCAGACAGGAGGCAGACACTGTAGGTAACTCCACAAAGACTGTTTTCGTTCACTGCTAAGTGGATATTGAAGAGGGCCTTCTCACTGAGCCCAGCACCAGATTTAAAGTAAAGGCAGTTTACTTCCGCTAAATCTCTTACCTTTTACAGTTAATTTTGCACAGAAGGGACTGGATTTTGATGTGAAGTTTAAAATGAGCACTGTGTGCACGTGCAGAAAGGTTGCACAATAAAAAGCACTGGTTTGTTTAGCTAGCTAGAGTCTTTTCTTGTCTTTGGCCCGATCGATCTAGCTATGTCACCCGGAACAGAATGAGCATACTTGTGTAGAGAATTGAGACTCCAGATGTGACGCACTGTAAAGTTTTGTAAGTATCGTCATGTATGACTGTTCCCACTCTCACTCATAAATATACACCTATATCCGTATATATTAATAATGTACCATACTCTATCATGTGCGCAGTATACAAACACAGTACCACGGAAACAAGAGAAGCAAAATATCTACAGCGAACTAACGAATATATTCCACAGATAACACAAATATCATTTACTAAATAACAAAACTAACAGGTATTCCAGAATGCTAGAACTTAAATCTTGTGACCTGTACCGAATAAAAAAAGTCGGTATAAACTCATTGTGGTAAATGGAAATAGAAGAACGTGTAAAACACAGAGAAGAATTAAAAACAACGCAATGCGGTTAGTATGGAAGCAGTAAGAATGGTACCATGAATATTAGACATCAGACATAAGACTCATAAATAAATCGTTGGGCACTGCACAGTAATACTACTGAATACATTAAGAACATCATAAGTGACCGAAAATCACTTTATGCAAAAGGTCAATTGACCCAGAACAGAAATGAAAATTCCTTGCTGTCCAAAGACAGGCTGATATTTAGAAATGTTAGTTGTGGCACAAATTGTGTATAAATGATGCAAACTGACATCAGGTCAATTCCCTGAATTGATCCGCTTTGTGCACTTGCAATAAGTCAAACTTCTAGATGGTTGCTACAATCATTGATCGTTTTAACAGACACTTGTAATTTTTTTAGATTTTAGCTAAACACGAATTATAGGAAATAGCTAGTCTGTGTCTTTTCAGCTCATGGCTTCTATTATGCACAACTCTTTGTGATTCACATGTGTCAGACTCAACACAAGCTGAAAGAAACTGAAGCTTTCTAGCAAACAGCACACTGACTAATCGAAAACGTCAATTTTGTTTAAAATGTTACCCCGGCCCAAAATGGGGGGCTGTGTATAAAAAGTAGTTTAATTTACAAATGGCAAAACCAAAATGTATAAAAAGCTTTTAATAAAGCTGAGAATCTTTGCTTTTAACCACATTTACAGTGTTTGATTACACATCTAAGATTATGGAATACAGAGCCAAATCAAAAAAAAAAAAAAATGTCTTTATCCCAAATATTATGGAGCTGACTGTAGTTATGGGTGTGTTGAAACAGAAGACCATGTGGGTGCACTATAGTAAAACAGCAACTGCTCCCATATGACAGGGAGAAAGAAGGGGCTTAAATTGCAAGTATATTCAGGGCGTGCTTTTATGTAAATCTTACAGAATGCAAGTAATGTCAGCTGGAGCAATTAAATTTCATGTGAAATTGATTAGTATTCTTCCAGTAGCTCTATCTCTCCATGCGCTACAGTAAAAAAAAGAAGAGGATTTTTAATTACAAGCAATTATTCATAAAGTACAGACTATTATCTCCACAAGCTGCAATCAGAGACAATTTGTACACAGAAATGTAAAAAAAAAAAAAAACCCACCTAAACTCAGAATGCACAAAATGACAGTAATTAAATTCTTGTCTTTCGAGAACAAGGGCCCAGCCAACCATATCCTTATCTCAATGTCTGTTATAGTTTTTTCTTGTGTCACTGTCAGTTTATAGGAGCTAAGCTTGAATCCTCTCACTAATGCCAAAAACAAGCAAACATTCATTTTAAATTACAAATGTTGTGCTGTACCCTAAATTACCTTTATAATGCTGACAAAGACACAAAATTACTTATAAAACATGTGATTTCATCCAGATATTAATATAATGATTGAATCGTCATCTTAATTAATTTCTATTGCTCTTAATTGAATCATTACACATCTTTTAAAGTGTACTTTACTTAAAAAAACCTAACTGTAAATTTGAATCATACAAAAATGGGAAAAAAGCAGTAAATTGAGAAAAAATAATTTGTGAACAAAACCTATTAAATTAAAACCAAGGCAGTTAAATTATAATTACCACAGGTTGACAATTTTCAGGATTTTTATGTGTTTGGATGAATAATACATTCTCACAAAGACATTAATGAACCAGTGTCAGGAGTGGTAGCAGTTGGTAAGTAGGTCATTTGGTAAGCAGAACCTGACGAGCAAAAAGCTTTATTATTATTAAAAACCTGCTAGTCTAGCCCATCAAAGCCATGACTGTAAATATTTAATTGGGGGCTTGAACAATTCACCAAGGTAGTATCTCTCTCTCTCTCTCTCTCTCTTCTTGCAGTCATTGCATATTTACAGCTGAATCTGGGAAGGTAGCAGCTTTTCATGAAGCTCAGACACATGTTCTGTGAATGGTAATAACAATCCTGTTGGACCCCTCTATTATTAAAACAATGATAGCTCCACAATGTAGATAGTGCAATCAAGGAAAAGAAGAATAATAAAATATTTTTTAAATGGCAATGACACATCAGAAGGGATCATACACAGAAATCAATTCCAATGGAAGTTAATGGTGCAGCCTTTGAGCACAATTTGACTATTGACCAAAATATATTAAAGAAAAAATTTTCTTTTTTTGTGTGTGAATTCTATTTATATGCACGGGCTGTTCTGTCACCCTAACATGTTTGCTTTCCCTATGATGACCTCTCTGGACTGTCATGATGTCAAAATAAAGGCTCTACTGACCCCTGACCCCAGGGCTTTCAGTGCTTTAGTGGCTAGCCAGTGGGAAAGTTGCGTTCTCCGTGCAGCCACGGTGAGCTAAGGGCCGGGGTATGTGAGGACATACATCACATAGGGGAGCGGGGGTTGGGGCAGGGACGGGGCTAGGGGCTTCACATTATTGATATTCCTCACCAGTGGACACTCCATTCATGATTTAAACTCAAGTCCCTGCTTTGTTGTCCCTGCGAATGCATCACAATGGATTAAGATCTGAATGCAAGGGCATCTTACTTGTCTAAGTTCGAGTTCTCACACAATTAGTTTCGGAGGCTTCTTTGTTGTGTGCGACTTTGGGTTCAGCTTCATATTTTGCTTCTCGCAATGGATCTGCGGTTTGACATGTGACATGTTTCGCTTTGCCGTGAAGATGTTACAAGAGCTTGCTCTTGATTTAATTCTCAGAGGCAGACAGATAACGTGTCTAAAGAGAACTAGTATAGACAGCAGCTTCGCCAAGTAAAAGCGTGTTAAATAAGTATTTTTTTGTGAACTTAATGTCATAGAGTTACAGAGTCATAGAATTGCCCTAAGATGCTATGCCTTGTTTGAAAAAATAATAAATAATCCACCCGCCTAGTTCACAAACAGCCTGTCAGCTCCAGTTCTTCTTCCTGAAGTGTTTTAACTTTCCCAATTCAGCCCCCCAGATACATATAACTTACAGCTAACCTTTTTCTTTGTTACTTTCTTTCTACTTCATTGCAAAAAAACATCAATTTTTGTGCATTGATATTTCTGCCAAATATTTCTTTGTGAGATTGTAATTCTTTGGAGAATTTTATAGATTATAAGTACCGAAAACATATTTTAACTCCAGGCACTTTCTGAGAAACAGATCCTTAGCAAGACAAACAGAGATTGTTCGGGGTGCAGGAAGACAGCCAGGCTTTTTCCTTTAAAAGAGGGGCTGGTGGCAGTGTGATACAGACATAGAGCTGGTCAGCCAAGGTTTCATATGCTGCGAGGCACAGACCAGAGCTCACTCCAAAAGTCTGACCGGTGCCAGGCCCACTTTTGACTCAAATGATCTTATTTGGAACACCTGACCACTTTAACAAGACTGGAAGTACTACCCCAGTCACTCTCATAAACACATTGCTCACCCTGAATGGCATGCTATTTTTTACATAAGAATTTGCATGAAATTAAATGGGAGCACATGATGCAGAGTGAGGAAAGCAAGACTAAGAAAATGGAAAGCATTCACAATAGCAGCACTGTGGAGAAAATAACTGGAAAGTCATGCTACACATTGAAACCAGTCTGGTGATTTTCTGTGGAAGGAAACTTATAGACATATATCATGCAGGAGGTTAAACAATAGACATGCCTGGTAACAATCATTACTAGACTCCAGAAACCATACTTTTTAAAAGTGGCCTGAAAAGAGCCTGATCCCATAAAACCTTCTTGGAACACTGCAAGCATATTGCACACTGTTCTGCACTCAAGACAAAACTTAAATGAAACATGGTTGAGTTTGGCTGGTTTGTGGGCTCCACACAGAAGTATAAAGAAGACTGACAAGATGCTAGACTGTTTTTACAAGTCCGTTGCATGGGTAGAAGCTGCCCATTGACTGGGGATAACAAAGAAAACAAGAAAACACCCATTCACATACACACCCATGTACATATACACATACACACACAAACACACTCTCATCTCTCTCTCTCTCTCTCTCTCTCACACACACACACACACTCTCTCTCTATCTCGCTTTTCTGCCGGTAGATTTCGTGCCAGCCTCCCTGTCCTGCGTGAATGTCTGGTGACTGTAAGAGCACAGACAGACAGGTGTGAGTTCCCCCAGAGTGGGAGGCTGACCTCCAGCTCTACAACCACTGCCATGAGTGACAGGGCACTTGCAAGGCGAGCGAGCATTTCTGAATTTGAGACTGACCCTCACAGCCTGTTGCGCTGCTGCAAGTTTCAACTGTTACCAGTCTCTTCCTACCGGCCTGCCAGAACACAAAGGGCACAGAGCACATTACATTTCCATAGCTTCCCCTCTCATTTTTAGGCAACCTCAATTCATGCCTCCCTGGTGGAGTCCATTTTGATGCACAGATTATGGTGTCAGTCCAGCTGGGAGAATGAGACCCTGGAATGTATAACTGAACAGAGCAGCCATTTACGTTAATATGCTCAGCTGCAGGGGAATTAAGCTTCTTTCCCAAAGCAACTTCAACACACATGTAAAAAAAGAAATCTTGGTAGCAGGCAACAAAAGCATGCTTAAATAAACACAGTTCATTTAAGGGTGGGACCCATTTATCATTAATGGAAATCAGATGGTGTTTCTCAGTGGTCAGTGAGAACTGAGGAGCCAGCTTTCAGTTGATAGACACTGTTAAGAAAAACTGTAACAAGTAACTTTTTAAAAATATATTAACATATAATGAAAATATAATTTCCATGTAAATAATATGCAGGGAAATATCTTCCATGTTTTTATTTTTTTTCTCCTCCACAGGCAAGCTGGAGAGCGAGATTAAAAATATGTCGGCATGTCTAGTCTATGTGGATTGTTGTGCAGTGCACTCCCTGCCTGGTTTCAGTCAGTGAAAGATAATTCACCTCAGCTCTCTGACTTTAACCCACATGATCTATTTTTCATGACTATGTTACCTCATTTTCACCTTCTGCCTGACAGAGCTGATACTTCAAAGCAATGGTGCAGCGGCTTCTGAGCCAATGAAATTGCTTCCATGTACTGTCTAATGCTTGCCATTTTGTTTGTTTACTCTGTTGACTGGTACAGGAGAGTGTACAGTGAAAGCACTTTTCATTCGTTTCAGTATTCACCCAGATAAAATTAGATTGGTGGCATGACGGTTCTGCACAGTAAATTTGTTTTCCTTGTTTGTACCTTGTATTTGAAAGTTTGAGGCCCACAAAATTCAATAAACTGTCCTATTTGGAGATTTGTGATGTAAACATGAGTCATGGAATTTGATGGACAGGCAGAAATATTTGCATCATTCCTTGCTAATGTAAACAAGCGCAAACATCTCAAAATAAGAATGTCCAGGAGAGATGCGGTTAAACAAAGATATCACACAGATGTTGTTTTGAACAGCCTCTTGAAGCTGCTTCTGGGCTCTCTCAGCATTCTTAAAGTGATGCTTCATCATATTTCCATTCGGTAGGTGGGAGCTCTTTTGTTGTCCCTGGAAAGGAAGGGAGTGTAGGTAAATGTCACACAGGCCTCATTAAAACTTGAGCTTAACTCAGACCGACCTCTGAGGAGCATAATTCTGCTTTCATACAGACAGCATGGCTAGCACAATGTGCCATCTCACCTCAAATGAAAAGACAAATGAATCATGCTTTTTTATATCATTCATTTATTGTTGTTGGGCATGAAACATTTAAATTCCCATTACGGAAATCATGCTCCATAAAGGATTGGGCTCATCAGAACAAAAATCTTCCTCTGTGACCTTTCGCCTTGGGGAATGGAGAGTATGGAGTTTGGGGTGGGGGTGTTCGGGGTGAGGGGGGGGGGGAGGGGCACTGTTTTCAAAGAATGAAAATACGAAAGCTTCCCCAGCACTTGGGAATACCGAGGGGGAACAGGGAAGCTGAGGGCAAAGGCCCTTCCGTTGCTCTGCGGCCAAAGTACGATTCCGTTTACTAATGACATCAAGATGCTTACCAGGTGGCTGATTAAAATGAGACACTTTGTCGGCAAAGTGAAGGGAGCATTTCGGGGCCCTTTGAAAATCCTCGGCGCATTCTGTGCAAGCGCACGTGGGACATGCACAGGCGAGGCAGACTTCTGGAACTCCCAGAGAGACATTAAACCACATTGACAGGAGACATTTGGTCTGCTTCCAATCTGGCAGCTGCGGGCGTGTTTGTGTCATTCCTCTGCATTTTCCTGAATGAGAACAGGAGAAAAAAATGTGTACATTTTTTGACAGGATATAATTTCCTGAGTGAAGTCACATGGAAAAAAGAAGCCCAGTTCAGTACAGCTATAAGGCCATAGTGAAACAGAACGATTCGCACATCAAATCACTTCACTGTAGTCCAATCACTTCACTGTGGTCACTGTTACTAATATGGACAAAAATTGATTGGACAGAGATTATGCAAGATTAATTGGTCAGACATTTGTCTTTTCCCTTGCTTCTCCTTTTGAAGGAAATCTTTGCCAACACCTGGAATTATTTAAAACTACAAAATACTGTAACAGTGAGGGTTCTTATTTCTAATGTGCTTCCAAGCTATTCCCAGCTCAATCAACAGAGCAATGCTCGCAATAAAAAAACAGGTGGGGATATTTTATTATTCAAACGATATCAAGTATAAATGTAATGTTTGTTTAGCTTCTTTTTTTTTACAGAAATACTGACAGTTGAAAATTACAGCACTGATCGTGGACTATGTTCATAAACAGTGATGCTCCTCGCAGTATGCAAAGTACGCAAACTAGCTACATTAAACTTTGGAAACTCAGCTGCCTGCAAACATTGAGACTACATATCAATGTCTAAGAATTGCAGTCTATTTAATGGGCAAGGCAGTATTTACGCCAGTTACGGTTAGTTGACTTTTTTTCAGCGTAATTGGGGAAGAAATCCAGTCGGCACCCCGTTGTTAAAATTGTCTTATCATTTTCTGAATAAAGTGATTGCATAAAAGGTTAACAAAAATATAACCCTAAAGTCTACTTTGCAAAAAATAGTACATCCCAGGATACTTTGCACAGAATCAAACATGAATTCTTGGGGTTGATGTTATCAATTATTTCATGGTAACATTCACTGGGGAAGGGTACAGTCACCATACATGCTCCAAAGTGAACATAACAAGTACGAACACTGAACACAACATCACAACAGCAAATTAATCAGGGGATTCCTCATTATATACATTACCTTTCTGCAAGGTTATAAAATTTAAATCGAAAAACTTTTGAGTGTTGAGAGAATTGGGCCCAAATGTATTCTATTATTTTTGCATCAAAAGATATTGACTTACTGCAGGGACATAAAGACATTTAGTTATTTTTGTACTTAAAATCTTTTCATTCTTTCACACAAATTTAAACTTGGTGAGAAACATCATAGTGGGTATTTTAAGTTCAGATAAGACTAGATTCTGTAATGTTCTAGAGTTTGACAACCATCAAACATGAGTGACAAAAAAATTAGAGTAAAAATGTATCCCATTCTCAAAAAGGGATATTTTGTAAGTTATATATTTTTTCAATCATGTTTACAGCCACAATTAAGGGACATTTGCAATTCCCTTCAAAAGTATGGGAGAGTGCACCAAACTATTAATTTGGTTATGTCAATTAGTCATAGACTTGATACAGTTATTGAAATTAAGAGCTATTTAATCAAATGTTAGACTTTCTTTTGCTTTGATTTACTTTTAAGTTTATCCAGTGAGGGCGGCCATGTGATGTTTATCTTAAGGTCAGGGAAAGACTTTGGAGCCTACAGGACTAGATATCGCTTTCTTAATGTACAGGGTGATATATTGGTACAGGTCTTGACCCTAGCAGGCTACAGTAGCAGACACCTCTCACACACGCACAGGGATAATCAGGTCACAGACGGGACCAAGAGCTGAAAGAGCTTCTCTACAGCCAGAAAACAGGCTGCCCAGGCTGGGAACAATATCCGGGCTGCAGGAGTCATAGCTCTGTGCATACATTTATTTTCACAAGACTAGTTAAGTGCAAATCTCTTTTTTATGCCTTGATTCTGACTCCTTAGCATAAATTCCATCTATTAAAAAGCATGTGTTCATGGTTATGTTATGCCTTGAAACGCTCATTTAAATTCAGGATATATACTTCAGACTTGCGTCAGGGTGTTCAGGGCAGCAGAGTGCAGCGGAGAGGGCAACGCACTGCTATCGTGTCTGAGAGCCCAGGATCTAACCTGATCTATTTCAGTAACTTCACAAATGGATATGTCCTTTGTAAGCCCGTAAGTTGCTCTGAATCACAGTTTCTGCAAAGCAAGTCATTTGATGTAATCATAAAGCTATTTATAAAGCACGTCTCTATTCCCACACAGCACAAACTAGTCAGCAACCACGTTGACTGGCTCAGTCTCACCAAACTGGCATAGCTGAGCAGTGACCACAGAAAAAAGTTTCTATAAACACCACAGTCAGTGGGATGGCTCTCATGTGTAAAAGAACTTGTTAGTTGGGGAGGTGGCATCCATTAGTTTTGTACAGTTATGTTGATTAAAAGCGGGATGAATGATCCTCAAGCAATGGGTAAGGGAGACATATCCCTGAGTAAGCCTATAAACACAGTACCTCTGGTAGTAATCCACAAAAGAACTCGAAGGACTCCTGGAGGGTAAGACGAGGATGACTGTACCTCACAGGCATTCAGGGTGACAACCACATCGGTTACTGAGGCCACCTTGGCACAGCATCATTAGCACAGCAGGGAGGGGAAGTTGAATCTAGCAGTGAAGTCAAACTGGAATATCCCGCACTACCAGCCTCATCGTGAAGAGACTATAACACGCCTAAGGGCACATCCAACAATAACTTACTGTGTCTCAGTCCACACACAGAGAAAAGGAAGCAGCAACACTCTGGAATCTGGAACTCTCTGCATATGCATCCATTTCAAAGAGTAGAATTCATGTGCATGCTTTAGTATGTGGTGAGATCAGTGGTTACAATTTAGGTTTGGGCTAATATCTCAATGAGTAGCAGAGACTTTGAGAGCTGCAAGCCTTGTTTGAGTTAGTTATACATTTGCTAAGAGAACAGAATAAAGAGTCAATAATAAAGAGATCAAATTATAATAATAGGGGGGAAAGGTTATCATTACACATGGTCAGTTTCATCATAAATCATTGAAATGAGGGCTGCTGGGTAAATCACTATGTTAAGGCACTGTTCTAGCGCATGGATGGCCCTGCAGTCTAGTGTTGAATCTGGACTGTACTGCACAGTCCTGACAGTGGCCAGTAGTGGTGGGCATTCCAGTTCCTTTCAAGGACAGAAATCCTTTGAATCAGTTCCCTAAAAGGATTTGTTCCTGGATTCATTCACCGGTTCCTTCGCAGCTCTCGTCCTGACTTCGACTTCTGACTCTTCGTTCACTAACTCCAGTTCTTAGTGAACGAGAATGAGAGTCATGCAGTGACTGATTCCGACTTCAGATTATCAAATATGATTTTACGTGCCTTGGCTATAGCTATTTGTATTGGGTAACTGCGTTGTGTCGGTTTCCTGCAGCATACATTAATGTCCTCTTTGTTCACAGCCTATAGGGTTTTTCAGATGTAACTGGGCTAACCAGCTAGTGTAAGTGAATTGCTTTTAATTCTACAGGCCTACTCGTTACTCTAGTCTTCCTCAAGCTCCTGTCTGCTTAAGCCTAAGAGTCTTCCTCCAGCCTCTGTCTGTGCAGTCCAACAGCCTCTGCCTGTGCAAGTGTAAGAGTCTTCCTCCAGCTCCTGTTTGTGCGGGCCTAAGAGTCTTCCTCCAGCCTCTGTTTGTGCAGGCCTAAGAGTCTTCCTCCAGCCTCTGTCTGTGCAGGCCTACAGCCTCTGCCTGTGCAAGTGTAAGAGTCTTCCTCTAGCCTCTGTCTGTGCAGGTCTAAGAGTCTTCCTCTAGCCTCTGTCTGTGCAGGTCTAAGAGTCTTCCTCCAGCCTCTGTCTGTGCAGGCCTAAGAGTCTTCCTCCAGCTCCTGTCTGTGCAGGTCTAAGAGTCTTCCTCCAGCTCCTGTCTGTGCAGGTCTAAGAGTCTTCCTCCAGCTCCTGTCCATGCAAGCCTGACTTGCTAACTGTGGTATGATACAAAGTGGTGGCTGGCATCTTGTCTTGCCTGTGCTCTTCTGAATCAATTGCACAGGATGCAGCATTGAGCATATGATTGGGATAAAGGGGGATGGGGGAGTTAAAGCATTTTTAATTTATTTTTTATTTTTTATGTTTCAGTCCTTTTTCTATCATAAAGATCTGTATTACTAAGACTCCCCCTCAGATTCTTAGTACTCGTCAAAGTCACAGATCTGGGCTAAAACACAAAGGAACAAATACTCAGAAAGAGATCATTTCAATACCTCCAGACTTACTACACTTCAACAAGGCCATTCAGTTCTTCTAGAGTACTTTGCCTATATATGAGGTTAATTTATCACTGTGTCAAGTTCTGTCTTGAAGGATGTAAGGGTCTCTGGCTAGACTATAGAAACTATAAAGCAATTCCATGCATGAACAACTCTCTTTATGTGAAGAAATACTTTCCTGAGTCAGTGTAGATAGATAGATAGATAGATAGATCGATCGACAATAAATGGATTGGAACAAGCGATTTCTTCAAAAGTTTTCTTTTTTATGGGTCAATGGTTCACACGATTCTAATGTTAGCTTGCTTCTTCAGTGCACACTGTTGACACTGGTGTTACTGGTATCAAACTTCCCTTTAAACTGATCAGTATGCCAATCATCTCACTGCAACCACTAGATGTCATGGTCCTGTGTTCCTGTCTGTGTTTCCCTTGTTGGGCCGCCAGATGGCGGCACTTCTGTTTTGTGTCCTGCTCCCCTCCTGTTAATTGTATGATTGTTTCAATTGTCTCGTTATCCCATCATGGTTCCCACCTGTGTCTTGTTATCCCCTCCTTCTGGTTTGATTGTTTTTTGAGTTCACCTGTGTCTTGTTACCCCTTGTCTATTTAAGTTCTCTGTTCCCTTGACTCGGGTGCTGGTTCCTTGCGTGTGTTCTGCCTTGTGTTTGTTACCTGACATACATGTACCTGCCTGCTTGTGTTTGTTTCCCGACTGTATGTACCTGCTTGTTCCCTTGTGCTCTGCCTTCCCGTGTTCTGCCCCGCCTGTGTTTTTGAGTTCTTGTTGTTTTCTGTTTCGTTAGATTATTTTTTGAGTTTGTGTTTCACCTGCCTGTATTTTGTTCCTGACTTGTGTTTTTGTCCTTCCCTTGTGCTCTGCCTTCCCGTGTTCTGCCCTGTCTGTGTTTTTGAGTTCCTGTTTTCTGTTTCATTAGATTATTTTTTGAGTTTGTGTTTTAGCCCATTGTGGCCTTGTCTGTTCCTTGTTTGTTCACCTGGTGTTAGTAAAGTCTTTGTTAATTTTCCCTTTTGAGTTTGTGTTTTTTTCCCTCTGCGTTTGGGTCCCCCCTACCCGGACCGTCACACTAGACATACCAGAGTGGAGTCGCTAATGTAGTACATGCAAAGAATCTCTCTCTCTCTCTCTCTCTCTCTCTCTCTCTCTCTCTCTCACACACACACACACACACACACATAGCTTTATCTTCTGTGGACTCACAGGCTGTATCATACTGTATAAACCTTTCAATTCTCCACCTAATTATAATGGCTGATTGGAACAATTCAGGGACAGTGTGTCTGAACAGGTCAACACCCTTTGCTCATGGTTACTTAAGACTACGAAATGATACATACAGTATCTCATGAAAATCTATGAAAGGTTTGTTTAAATATGCCAGTCATTTGGGAATAAAATGAGGTGCCTGCTTCTGGAAAGTAATGGAAATAATAACTTTCAAACTAAAAAGTCACACTTTTAAATAAGAGCAGTGGAAGCATTGAGGCATATTTTGTATCATACTGGGGTGATGTCATTCATATTGTAAATAATCCCCTGGATATGCACTGACAGGCCCTATTGTCTGTCAGTTAGCAGCACTTAAGCCCTCCACACCAGACTTGCTAAACTGCTCGCAATCAATAAAATACATAATGCTAAAGAAAAAAAATCAATTAAAATGTAATCTTCTTTGGGTGCTTTTTGAAGAATAAAAGAAGGTGAACAAAGCCATTTGTGTAAAATGTTATTTGCTTTCAGCTATGCTGGAAGAGGTATAATTTATCTAATTAGGCCGCAGCCACAAATAAAAAATTAAACTTAATTTAAGCCAAATACAAGTATTCTGTAGCAGTTTAATTAAATGTGATTGTAATGCACTCCATTAGGGCTCTTTGGCAAAAAAGAAAAGCCCTAAAAATGAGCCATTCACTGTGTCCTATGGAACTTTAATGAGCTCCAGTTACAGCATTAGGAAAGAGAGGGAGCAACATTAACATGACTGCATAAATGAAAACAAGCATGAGAGAAAGAAAGGGACAGAGAGAGAGAGGGGTGGTGGTTTGGAGGGGTGTGTGTGGAGTGTGCCATTTGTTTCCTGGAACCACAGAGACCTGGCAGGCTGAGAAAGAGAGGTGAAACACCACCTACACCTTTACACCACATGCTCCCTTTGTGTCTGTCCATCACTATTAGATAGGGATAGAACAGGCTGGGACATACACACTCTCTGATTCCAATACAGACGTGAGTGCAACTTGTATTGATAAGCAGGCGCATTACAGTCTGTGTCTTAACCAAATTTTAATAACCCTGCATCTGTCGCAAACACCAATGTCTAAAGACTTTGGAGATTCAAATCATTATAGCCTACCGGTCTGCTTACATAGAGCTATTCTACCCTAACCTAAAGTTCCTAAGGCCTATGTGTTTATTGCCAGTGTCTACTGCAGGTTCTTCCAGGCAACTGTATCCATCTCCAGTGTCTAGTGGATACAATAGTTATTATTATCTAAAGTGCTATGCAATGTGATTAGAATTTCTTCTACAAAATAGGTGTGTGTGTGTATGCTGTGTGTGTGTGTGTGTGTGTGTGTGTGTGCATGCATGCGTGAATGTGTACACATATACTAGGAAAGGCCTCACAGAAAATGATGCCTGTCTTTGCATGAGTGAGGTTTCCAAATTCAATTACTGTTTTGCAGCATTCACTAAAGAAGGAATTTTACTGTGATGTACACAGTAGTAACAAAGCAGA
Organism: Anguilla rostrata; assembly: GCF_018555375.3. NCBI lineage: Eukaryota > Metazoa > Chordata > Actinopteri > Anguilliformes > Anguillidae > Anguilla > Anguilla rostrata. The sequence continues at coordinate 46,043,963 of NC_057937.1, read as the reverse complement.
ACATTTCCATGGAAGCTTAAATGGCAAATCCCTTGCTTTTGTGGGGAAAATAATTGTCATGCAATATGTTGCTTTGTAGAAATCAGCCTGGAAGCCACTGTGAACCCAGCAGATATCTCCAGAGCAGCAAGGAGGCCTTCAAAACAGGCCTTCAAAACAGCACATATGCTATTAACCCTTTAAATCACACCCATATTCAGGCCAGAGTGGGTTTATTTGCATTCATTCCATTTTTTTACTGTGACATTTTGAATAAATCTGGTCACACAATGTACGATCTGAAAATGTTCAAACTATTTTACGATGCCAATGCTTTAGGAACAATATAGTTTTGTAACATGGGGGGGGGGGGTTAAAAAAAAACACGTTTAGGGTCCTCACCTTCTATGCATTTTGGAAATCCAGTAGTTGCAAAAAAATTTGTGAGTGAGTTACATCCCACTAACGTCGCCACTTGAATTTTTTGTATTCCCACTGTAAAGCATCTTTGTGACATTGTATCTCTGTGTAATACAAGTAAACTGAAATTGACTTCAATAAATATTTTGTAGATGCGATGATGTATGCAATGATAATTTGTTGGTGGTTTCCCTCAACCATCATGGATTGCTCATCATAAACCAAGCTGCAAAGGAAATATTTCAGTGAAATTGGGAGCCTCTTCACTCCTGCATGGAAAAAGTCTACCAGGAGAAGAAGTGGCTCTCTGTGCACATCGTAAAAGCCAGACATTAACTAGCACACGCCAGAACAGGCTACCCAATGCTTGTAATTGCAACTGGTTATACATTGTAGCCTTAGCCCAGCAGTGCAAAATTATAACCCAAGACCCACTGCCAAACATAAAAACTAAGTAGATTCAGTGGTTCTGGTATTTCTCATTAATTACAAGATAATTTCAATTTGTTTTCATTAATCATCCAGTGCAAATTAAGATTTTACTGCAAAGTGGCCAACTCTGTGCATGATTTCTCGAAAATGAGCACATGAGAGGGTGGCTGGGGCCACATTAAATGTAATTGTGCATTACTTCAGTCAGAGAGCAAGCTCTGGGCAACACTTTCAAGTGAAATGGTTTGATGGTGGGGGGGTTGGGTGCTGGCGGTGGGGGTGGGGGTGGTTTACAGACAAGGAGAAAAAGCACTTTACTGAAGGGTTATGTAAACATTTTTTACAACGGAATTGCATTTAAATGCTGGAATGACACACACAAAACAATTCCTACGGGGGGATACAGTTCCACACTGAGTCAATTATTAATTCCATTCCATTTTCTCCTTTTGTCTGAGGTAATTTTCTATCAGCTGCAGCAGAAAGTGCTGCGGGAGGATGATAACTCCCACCCGCAAGTGCCTGTTAATGCAGCACAGCTTGACAGAGGGACAGCGACGGAAGCCGCTGCATTTTAATTGCAAACTTAATAAGAAAACAGTCTGTTGCCTTACACTTCGGTTTCCACCATTTTTATTTTTTGCTGAAACTGGCCTATGTTTAGCAATACAGCTATAAGCACAAAATTAAGATCCATATGGTTTTTATTTTACATGGTGCACATTTGTATAGGCAGCCATGTTTAACATTCTCAGAGGGACCTGCAGTAGCAAAGCCCATAAAATGGGAATGTGTGTACAGCACACAGAACAAATTGATTAATATCCCCACTGCTGCACAGGTGATTTCTAATTCCATACAGCACCTCACATTTTCACACGGAGGGTTAAATAGTGAAATACAAATACATTTCAGCCCTGATGTAAAAGGCCTGTGCAGAAGCAAACACATTTAGAAATGTTGTGTATTGCAAATACATACATGGTATTTTCTAGGGTCCTTGGCTGAAAGTCTTAAGTGCAAGATCAAATTAAACTTCAGCATACCTAAGCATTTCTGCTGACTATGTATTGACCACAATCTATCCTTTTTCAAATGGATACTTCCAGCAGGATAACATCCCATGCCACAAAGCGTGCATCATTTCAATCTGGTTCCATGCACAAGACAGTCAATTCAGTTAACTCAAATGGCCTGTCTCCAAATCTCAGTCCAATAGAGCATTTTTGGTTTGAGGTGGAACAGAGGTTTGCAGCATGAATGTGTTTATATTGTGGTTACATTTCTTACACCATTTATTGTTCTTAGGCCTATGTGTCTGCAGGGATCATTTCCCCAGCCCATGTTTGCTTCCGGATTGCTTTTGGGGGGCAGGGGGTCACGGGGCTACAGACACACGAAGGCCCCTCACTTCTGATGATCCTGGCACACCTCACTAAGAGCTTCATTTTTTTCACCTGTTCAGCCCTGTCATTGCAAAACCTCCATCCCAGCCAATGAAAATATTTCAAGAATGTTTTGGAGCATTCTGATTAGATTGTCATTTGGTTATGAGATGACATTAGGATGAGAACATCCTGGAAAAGTCACAGAAAATGTTCTAGGCACATTACAGATGAAATTACTGCCAAAATCCCATGATAGTTAATATTCATGGAAATGCATCATGGACGATTCATGTCAAAAAATATATATTTTTCAATGTCCTAATGAAAGTACTGAAATGGCAGATGTGTATTACACTTGGGCAGATACACGGCAAATAGATTAGAAGAAAGTTTCAATTAATTTAACATTTTGAGATCTGTTTAATATTGCTCACATTCTTGATAAAATTGGCATAAATGGAGAAATAAATGGACCCCCGCCCTGGAAAAATGACCAGCCGAGACCCTTCAAAAGACGCAGGGCCGGGATCCTCTGGCTGAGCAGCTGGAGGTCTGGCCGACCGGGAGGCAGCCCGACCACGGCGCCTCCGTGACCGCCCGCCCCGGGCACTGGGAGGCTCAAGGGCGAAAACTGGGTCGAGCTCCCACCACCCCAGTGGCATGATTTAAAAAAAAAAAAAAAAAAAACCCCTCTGCTGGGTCCAGTGCTGGCTGGTTCCTTCTGTCAGGACTCGTGGGGGATACGGACCCAAAAGCAGAGGGAAAAAAAAAAAAAGACACGAAACTCAAAAGGATAGATACAAACAAGGACTTTACTACAACAACAAAAAAAAGGCAAACACAAACAGGGAACAGGTAAGGCCACAAACTCAAACAACAAACTCAAAACATTCTTAAGAACAAAAAAACACAGAACAGAACACAGGCAGACAGGCAGGTGGAACACACAGGCAAACACATAAAAGAAACACCAGAAGATACATACAGGTCAGGAACAAGCACAAGTCAGAAGCAAACACAGGTAGGAAACAAACACAAGGAACCAGCACCCGAGTCAAGGGGGCAAAGAACTTAAATAGACAGGGGGTAACAAGACACAGGTGAACTCAAAAAACAATCAGAAAAGGAGGGGATAACAAGACACAGGTGGGAACAATGATAGAATAACGAGACAACAATAATACAATTAACAGGGGGGAGCAGGGCACAAAACAGAAGTGCCGCCATCTGGCGGCCCAACAAGGGAAACACAGACAGGAGAACACAGAACCGTGACACTGGAAAGGATGAACCCTGAACACACACTGGAATACAGGTCTGAACATAAATCCTAGAAACCTAACAATCTCACACTTTTGGACTAACTAACAGATTTGTGAATCCCAGAAATGTGCTGTGGGAAAGATATGCCTATATTGATTGATTTTAAATATGTAAGTTGGTACTGGAATACAGCATTAATTTGGATACATAGATTGTGTTGCACTGCATCAATAATACTTAATTGTTTATAAACTTGGATTACTTTTGTTTAAATTCCAATCACTGAGTATTTGCTAATGCTTTGAAACTGAATTAACAGCTCCAAGGCGATTTTAATTAGAATTACAATGAGACGATTCAGCAACTCGGAGCTCTCATTTGGTCAATCTTGATACAGATATAGGAAAGCAATCAACAACAAAACTTCTGGCACATAAATGTGAAAATGAATGCATTCGTTTAAAAATGAATTCAATGCCCAATCACAATTTGTCAGCCTGTCAGTACATGTAACACCACTGCAACAACCTCCTCCTTCATTTAGGAAAAGCATCTCTGAACCCCAAAGCTGTGTGGGTTTCAATTCAAAAAAGAAAATATTCAGTTCTGTGTGCTTTTTAAACAAGACCAGGTCAAAACCTAGTATATGGCTGGACCTAACACACTTCATCCTGTTGACCAATGGTGTAACTTCATAACTCGGCCGACCAATGGTGTAACTTCATCACTCACTCAGTCACAGACATTCGCGTTTATAGGGCTGGCCCTGCTGTTGCGGTCCAGCCAAAAATAGAATAAAAATAATAATATAAGCTACACTGGAATTTCTGACAAATGTTGAAAAAATTCTATCGCGAAACATAGACATTCTGTAGGTATGTAGAAGGACTGATGTTCAGTAGTCGGGCTGTAAGAGGCAGAAGAAAGAATCTAATTTTGAAGAACAGCAGGAGTTTAATGTAGTGAAGCAGGCATGTTACTGAAAATCGATTTCTTCCAAAGGTAGCTTATTACATAATACTAGTATGCATTTATCATTTTGGAAACAAGATCTAAAAGACTATCAGATGATAAACATGAAAAGAGGAGGCTGAGAGTTTCAAAGTGTGCTTTTTTACGATATGTGAAGTCCCTGGTAATTGGTCAGGAATTATATTCAACACATTGATGCTAGCTGCCCTAATGGCAAGATGAAAGGTCTTCTGTTTAGAAGCACTCTGCCGTCTTTTTTTCTTTTCTTTTTTTAAAAATACGGCATCATATATAATTTATTGACCTACATTTTGATTTTTTTATGCCCTCAAGTTACATGAATATATTTTATATTTATGACTGAAATTCCAACCAACAAGAAAAGGATTGCCAAGGCAGCACATTTGACTCTATTGATGAATGCATTTATGAATAAACATAAACATATCTGGTGTACACGCTGAACCAGACAGTCAAAGACTGTTTCCTGCGCACATTCCTGTCTGGATGCTGATTTTCCTCCTTGGTTACTATTTAGCATTGAAACCAGACAAATAATCCATATCCTACAGATGGTGTCATACAAATTATTAGCAATGCTTTCAGTTGTACCTTGATTCTACAAGTCAAAATGAATTACGCTTTGATACCCCGAATGAAAGGTTTTGAAACCATAAGTTTACATTTATTGTGATTATTTTTTCCTGGTTCATTGATTGAATTTGTAGCCAAGTGTACCGACTTCTTACTTCCCAAATATATGTTGTTTTGGTAGGTTTTCATGCACATAATTATATCAACTGAGGTCACAGATGAAGCAGATATAGTGGTATTTCTAATGCAAAAAAAGAGGGTTTACCAGAGCATTTTAATGGTCCCTATTAAGTAGTGCCAATAGTACAAACCATGTTATTGTGCATAAATTAAATTTAACTGCATATGTACTTTTCAAACTTGAAAGAAAGTTCAAGGATGAGCATTTGTCAGTAACACAGACACACACAAATACACTACACCCATCCATCACATGCTTTGGTGGTAAATAATTTCCAAACGGTAAGGCTGGTAATTGTATTCCTGCCTCATAAGGCTCCTAGAGAGAGGCTATCCACACACCCCAAACCATGCAGGTCACAGTTAAGCACCCCTACCCTCTAGCTTTAGCAGCTCATGCATGGTCAAATCAGACATGTGCATGTGCATGTGTGTGTGTGTGTGTGTGGGTGTGCGTGCGTGTGTGTGTGTGTGTGTGAGAGAGAGAGAGAGAGAGAGAGAGAGAGACAGAGAGGATCAGGCACTACCTGTGTGATTTCATTAGCATGTGGATGGTTCACCACATGAAATACATTTTTGTTCAAAGAAAAAGCCTACCCATCCACAATAATTCACATGAATGACAAATACTGTTTTAAAGAAAGCAAATTGCTGCTACTAACCAGGGTTCATCCTGTCATTATTCTCGAGTGCAGTTACACTTAAAAAGTTTGAACTGAGATTTCTTTATGAGTTATGGGAACACAAATGAATAAAAGAAGGTTCATTGTCAAAACCCATTCATGGTTACTCCATTCGTTACTACAGTATAGTATATGAAGTATATAACCTTGTAATAAGGTTACAAAATTGGCATTTCATTACACTCCCATGAACAGGTTTGAGACTCTATCCATATAGACTTTGTTATCTCTGTAGGGCACAGCAGAGTATCATGCATTAAAAAAACCCTAAGTCTCATTTTTTATTGATAGATTTATGTTTAGAATTAGTAACAGGAAATATAATCAATGGAAATACGTAGCCTTATACATAGCCTTATCTTAACCATTTTGGGTAAAGTGGCTGAAATAACAAAGCCAGCAAGCTGATCACTTTGCTTCCTGCCTTCAAAGAGAAAGCATAGCCCTGTGTCATAAAGGGCAGTTAGTGCACTGTCAAATAATCACTAAAATTGGAGTTTACAGACCATTACCCCAATGATACTTTCCTTTCTGCACCTCCCCACTCTCTCAGACCAGTCCACTCTCAAAGGGGGCTGCATTCGCAGAGTGTCAAGTAGTTAACACTGCAAGTTGTCTTATACACCAGCTAGCAACACTCCTAACACCCAACACTTCCTACTCTCACACAGCCTTGCTTCAAACAGGGCAACGTTAGCATACTGTAGGCCATGGGAATAAATCACATCTACTGCCTGGAAGAGAGTTTGTTTCAGAAGAAGGAAATCTAATTTAATTCTTGTGAATGTTGAAAATGAACATAACAAGGGAGAGAAATCTCAGGAGAAAGTACTATCAACTATTTTTTAAAACACAAATTAGAGATTAAAATATAAAATGAAACCCGCTAAATACCAACAAATACACTGGGAACTTCCTTAATATGTGATAGAAATAAGAAGCGCAGTCCAATTAAACAAAAATGTTAGATATTAAAATAGTCAGATATTGTCCAACATACAGTATTTACCTCCCTGGGAAAACACTGTACAGGCACAGGCAATGCAGCACAATAAGTTTGGAATAGCCTGTCTATTGGCATACCACAATAACATTTTGTATACATGCGATTTGCCAGTATTTTAAAAACGGTGATTAGAGAACGGCAATACCTGAATCCACTAACCATTACGCAGAAAAAGACGGCTGAGCACTCTCATTAATGCAACACAGGTAAAAATGGTAACATAAAATAAGTCATAAAATAAGATGTCATCTGGACAAATTAGATGTCAGCTTGTTCAACATATTTCTTTATAGTGACTTTTGCAACCATCTGTACATTATAAATATTTTTAATTACTGACGATGCTGTCATATGACTTTAGTTCTTCAAACTACATAATGAATACTAAAAAGAATCCTACCTAAATAGAATCCAACAAAATTCTTTAAAAGAGTATGTCTACAGTATAATGAAGTAAAACATTTGCCAAGCACATATTATGATTGCACTTGAAATGATTATGATAACTTCTTTTTAAAAAATCATTTGAAAACACAACTTAACCTGGCTTTTGATTTCAATGACTGCCCAAAAGGACAGGCTTGAATCAGTCAGTCATTCCAGAGGCAGAAAATTGAACCGCACCGATCTTCAACATGCAAATGCACTTCACTTATTTTTTCTCTCATTAGCATGTAGCATTGCTTTTAATCAGCATAATCTGCAAAACTCTGCCCATTGTCGCCTGGTGGGATCTCTGAGTGCTCTTTTAAACCTCAACACACAGATGTTGAATGATAATGCATGGCTTTCAAATCTGTTTTGTCATCACTCTGTGTGAGAAGAGTCTCTCAAGGATGGAGTATTTAATGTGGTAAAAGGTCTAGCAAACCACCCCCTCCCCCCCTCCCTCCCCCCCCCTCCCCAGCTCATACCAGGCTGTCCAACCCTTCAAAGCTGCATAACAATTCCCAGTGTCACACAATGACAAGCAACGCATCTACAAGTCTACTTCACTTAGCTTTATGCAAAGCTGCGGATGATTCTTTTTTTCCCAGGGACATATGAATGTGTGAGCTATGCTGAATAATGAAATGGGAGACACAGGAATCCCGTGGAGCAAGGGCTTCACTGACATCTGACTGGCTGTCTGAAAACCTATAGAGAGGTGGTCCAGAGCAATCTATCCCAAGCTTCCCAGCAGGCCATTAGTACCTTAACCAATTGGAGTGCAGGGTGTTAATGGAATTGTTCAGTGCACAGCAAACACAATGCATTTTGTTCTCCTCTCTCTCTCTCTGTCTATCTCTCTACCTCTCTCTATCTCCCCCCCTCTCTCTCTCCCTTCCTCCCACCCTCCATCCATCTGGGGGATAGAATCTTGCCTGCGAATACCTTTGGCATTCCTTGTCTTCGGGGGGAAGCCTCATAGATTCATTTTGGGGCATTCAAATTGTTGAACCCTGAGTCACTTGCCTATAAATTAGGGTACAGTTGACTTCACACATAGAGACAAATGCCTCTCTCTTTAAGGGGTTGCTGCCCCTTTAAAGAGAGAGAGAGATTGTGTCTGAGTGACAGTCTGCACCTTTAACCCAGACACAGCTCAACCACTCTCATAACCTCTCAATAGTCATGTAGGGTCACGGTCAAAAAATTATTTCTGAATGACAGCTATACAATTCACTTGAGTGAGAAAAAAAGATTTGTCTGCTATCTAACACTCTTCTTACTCTGTAGTTATTTTCTATCTGACAGAAATAGGAAAGGATGCAGACGAAAGAACACAACTTTCCTTCCCATTATAGGTCACAATGTCAGATGTCTGTGTGTTTTTGAATGAATGGCTAAAGGCCTATAAAAATAAGCCATTAATTCCTCATTATGTAATTTAGGTTCACAAAGCCAGCCATGGAGCTATATTTCACTGTAGTGTATTAGCTGAGATGTGCAAAGGACTACGCTTCAGGCACAGATTCCACAGGCTGGGCTCAGGGGCCCGATATCCACAGTAGTCACAACCATGCAATAAGGGTGGCTAATTTTAGGAACAATTATAACTCCCAGGTCAAATATTTCATCATTTAATACATTGCACATTTATTTGTCAAACAAACACTGAATGTATTAGTTTTTTCAACTGCAGAAAAGCACAATTATGTTGGTCAAAATTCTCCAGGTTTGAGACCAGACTTGATTATGCAAAGGCATTTCTCAGTTTATTTCCGCACCCTCCGTCGCATTTCAAGTACACTGAGCTCAATAATGTCTGGGTCAAAGATAAACATTTTTTTTTCTTGATAAAGCTCTATACTCCACAATTTTAGGTTTGTAATGAAACACTGCACATGTGGTTAAAAGTGCAGTTTTTATCACAGGCTATTTTATACATTTTGGTTTCACCATGTAGAAATAACAGCACATTTTTAGACAAAGTACTAAACATGAATACTTTCATTTAGATAACATTAATATGTCCCAAATATCGTGGCATCATGGCTAGGTATATAAAGTGCTGAGAATGTGCACTTTAACCACATGTGAATTGTTTGATTATAAAGTTGAAATTGTGGAGTACAGAGCCAAATCAAGAAAAAATATGCCTTTGTCCCAAACGTTACGGAGCTCTGGCACTGTTGATTGACATCCTCATGAGCAGCAGAAAAGGACAGTGAGACTAAAACCTCTTACAAGTACGATCTAGCTGAGACAGGGCAGGACAATTAGGCAGCATCCGTAAGCATAATACAAACATAAGAAACACAGGTACTACATTAGACATACTTTGAAATAGTCCTAAGGATGGTACTCAAATAAAAACTTACGATTGATGCTGCAAAGCATTGCTTTTTATTAAAATGGCTATTACATTTGTTTCCACAAAAATCAACGTGCTGACCTTAAAGTTTGCTTTTGCGGCGAGCATGCCCAATCTTTGTTTGGCTGTTGCTGAGCAGAACCTTTTTTGAAAGGAAATGGGAAAATAAATTAGGGAGTGCCAAACTGAAAAAAGGGAATAAATTAGGGAAGGCCACACTTGGAAGCAATCCGCGGTCTGATGGAAACCATATTCGCATGTGTCTTTAACAGGTACATGCGAATGCACTGCATAAAACAGAGAGGGAAAGAGCTCTATAAATCCGCATGGTTGTAACATCTAACAGCTTCCAGGTGTAGGGCGACAGGAACTGCCCGAGCGGCGTATACAGTATGCAGCTTAATGCTTCAGCGCCTTTGTTGCACTTCAAAGTGCGGCCATTCATTCACTCTTCTCGGGTTTTATGGTCCTGGTCGCTGTGTGACATGACGGGGGACCAGAGGCTATGCTTTTATTGTTTCTTTCCCTTTAAGTAACTCTAGGGTTTTATGTGGCTAATATTTGTTGAGGGAGGGCTGTTAAACAATAATAAGACGTCTAAATGAGCCCCAAACTGAAAGCTGGTCCTCACCTTCCCAGCATAGAGCTGCAAGCACCTCGTATGGCAAGAAGCATCCCTGTGAGTCGGCCCAAAGTGAGAGGGAGCGCAGACGTGGAAAAATCTATACCCAAAATTCACTTGATAAGGGATGTAGTTTGTTTATTCACAGTTTAATGGGTCCAATGGCTTCATTTTCATTCCAAACAAAACCACACGGTCACAAGCAAAGGTCTAGTAAACAATTCTAATATAATCAGCCCGTCACGTAAAAAAAAAAAAAGGTTTTTTAGCCCTCCAGACACAAATCTATTTAGACAATCAGTCATTATCATGAATACCCCAAGAGGATAGGGCTGTCCAGTAAAAAAAAAGACAAAAATCCTATTTCATGTTTTTTATTGTTTTAACTGAAAATATCATGCAGGATGAATAGTTGACATAGATTTTTCATTTAACTATGTACTCTACTGTACTGTTAACAATTTATACATTTTCTGAAAATATATTTCTGTATATTGTATATTTCCAAAATATACGTTTTCTGGCAAATCTTCTGGCTCATTGTACAATACAGGAATACCTGCAAAGATGGCTTTGGTATTTTTATTATAGTGATATACTTCATACATGACAATATGATCAAATAAGGAATGAAAGGTAGAGGCTGCTAGGCTAGTCCATTGCATACAGCTATCATACTGAGGATGTCCTTCAATCTGAGCACATCCTGCCTTATTGTTTCCTGGCTTTATGCTTGCTCACTCATAAAAGTAAACCAAGCGAGCTTCATTTCACATCAATTGAATCGCTTGAACATAAAGCACTTGCCGTTCCTGCAGCCCCATGTTATTTCATACATCTGACTGCCTGAAGATCTCATGGCGCACCCACAATTAGCATCAGGTCCCGTTAAAAGCTTTTGTGGTGCATGTGGCATGGCTGCTAATGCATTTCAAGTACAAGAAAAGGTTACCAGCCTTTAATTACAAGCCCCATCATTCTAATAGCCAAGTCAGTGACACTGCATTAGCCTGGATTGGGAATATTTGCATGAAGCTATTGATTCACATTTCTGGACATTGCTAAATCAATTTAAATATTTCCCAGTGTGGCCAATTATAAGAAATGTTGTGTTTTACATTTTCTGTGCATTTTATGACAAGCAACAGCAACATTCATAACATGGTTTTGAATTCAAATTACAGTTAAATAAAAAAAGTAGGTAAACGCAAAATAATATCATTCAAGAGTAATTAATCTGCACAGTGGTATGCATTGTGATACTTATTATAATATGTTTTATTTAGAAAATATTTTCAGTATATTCAATTTCCATGAGGGATCTGGAAAAGTTAAATTAAGCAGTAGCTTCTGGACAAGTACAGACTCTGTTGTCCTTGGTGAACCGTACGTGGGCCCAATCTATCGATGTGTTGTGATAAAAATGCTATATCTCCCCATTATCCCGTAATCCTCACCATCTTCAACTTTTTTTACTGCCTTTCAGAGGGATGAATGGAATGGGAGCCCAGCAGGGAATAAGAGCTATCAGAGACATTCTGGCTGTTGCATGAAGGTAAGATTTCAATTATTAGTTGCCAGTGAAACATTGGAATGTTCAAAATATGTGTCAGAGGTTTGGGCCAGTTGGGTGGTTCCCCTCAATACAGCCCTTACATGGCATGTTCACAGGAAATGATGCAATGGCATATGGAAGTGATTGATTACATCCTGTGTTTGGTAATGTGCTTACATCGTTAAAAAAGGAACCATCACATGACACAATTCATCAAAAGTGCTAGCTTGAAGTTCACTAGCTCTCAGTGACTGGGAGACTTATGGTATGATGACTAGCTCTCAGTGACTGGGAGACTTATGGGAGGAGCGTCACCAAGGGAGCTGGCAGGTCTTCAGTCAGCAGGGTATTCCCTTTACCTCATCATGAAATAGCAACTTCCCTGGACAATCGAACAGTTGCAGTCTGCCAGTGCTAGCGTTTAAATATGTGCAGTCTGAAGTGTAATAGCTATGGGGCTACTGAGTCAAAATAGGTAATAGTTGGCTAAACACATTTTGGAGGACTCTAAGTGAGTGTCTGTGTTATTCTGGGGCCCTACCTAATTGATGTAAGGATGGGACAGACTCATAATTTGGAATTACACTGAAAAACTGTTAAGGGGGCCCACATGGGCAACCACTTGTTTTTTATTATTTTCTGTCCTGACAAAAGTTTCAAAAGGACCGCTCAATAATTTGCACTCATGGCGAACAGCCCACATGAATGTGAGTCTGTAAAACATGCATACATGATCATATATATATATATACACACACACACACACACGCACATGTGCGCAGTTAACCGACATATTTTAACACCACAGCCTGTGGTTCCCAGGGGCGGGTCATTGAGGCCACAATCTAAGACCTCTTGTTTGTGTAAATCAAAGTCTGGCACTTTTACATTCCTGCCATGTTTATTGGGAGCTACCTCAACTTCAAAATGATGCTGTTACATGAGCAAAGATTTTTGCCTAAGAATATAGAATCCACATGTGTATCCCACATCCCACTGGGGTAGATTTCAGACCAGAAGGCACCCCCTATTTTCTTTTTTTTTTGGTTTGGGGGGGGGGGGGGGGCGGAGTTCATTTCTGATGAACACTTAATCTGCACCAGAAGCCTGTGTCCGTTTTGGAAATAGACAAATAAAACAGTGTCTACCTACAGAATGATTTGATTGAGGGCACAGATGCACTCCTACGTTCCTGCTCATCCTTTCACAGGATGTACGTGATGATTCCCTGACATGCAGATGCACACATGTCATCCCTCACAACTGAATAATTTTCCCAGAACATCTGCTCAGAAGCAAATACGTGGCCACCTGCCACAGAAACCTTCATGAATACTGTCGGATATTCCAAAGGGTGACGGTTGGCCCAGAGCTCACCCACGTTAATTCCATAAGTGCACCTGCTTTTCAAAGCATCACTCAGAAGCTCTTCCCAAATCATTCTCCGAAAACCACAAATGCAGGAAGAGTGCTTGGGAGGGCCTATGAGATCATCTAGCCCTGTCAGGCTTATTGACTTGGTGAGTGTTTTGTACTCAGCCAACACAGACTTATTTTTGCAAAGGTTCGCTCTCAAGCTCCAACTGGATATATGATGACTGACAGCAGTGAGGTCAGTATTATATTTTTTTTCATATATTAATCCAAGGGGCCGTTTTTCAATTACGATACGACTTATCTTTTAAAATTCAGGCTTCAGCATTGGAACAGAGGTCAGAGGTTAATGCCGTTCAAGACAAAGGTGGTGTACATGGACACATATATCCTTTTAAACTTTCACCATGTAGCCCAATGCTGAAAGCGTGACCCCAGTAATGCTCAGGTCAGGCAGTCATAATCAGTGTGAAATTAGCCCAATTTTTATACATTTCAGTGTTCCTTGAGTAGAGTCTGTCTGCCATTTGGAGCACTTTCAATCATTAAGAGTTCAAGGGATGTACCAGCTAGTCCCAGGTGTGCAGGCAGCTGTGTCCTTCCCCATCTTGGAACTCATTTCCCCCCAAACCCGCTGGCGTGTTTTGGAAACACTCTGAGGGGAGCTAAAGGAGGTCACGAGGCCTGCTTGCTGACCCACATTGGGCTGAGCTGAGAGGAAAAAAAACAAACTCTGCTCTGCGGTAAACATGTGGTGGCAGAGCCCAGTCTGGGACAGCTGTCTCTAAATAAAGCTCAACCTCCCCCCCCACCCCCCACCCCGCCCCGCCCCTCCCTCAGGCACTGTGAGATGCGCCTCTCTTTGGGTGATGTCACACCCCACAGGGACCAACGGGAAGTTGCTGCACATCTGCGTCAGACCAGGTGGCCCCGCAGACTTCACAGCACCCACTGAGCCATGCGGCGGCCCGCCTCCCCCGGAGAACTGCTGCCTGACTCGGCCGGTTCGGAGCCTGCAACCACTGAGCTGGCACTCCGACACTCAGCCCAGTAAAACAAACACATGCCCTGGCATGGGGCCCAGGCAAACTAGCACACAAACTCAAACAATCTGTCTGCATTTAATTCCGTAGGATTCGCTTTCCTCAATTCCTGTTTCACATGAAACAGTGCCACCCTTCCTCTTTTGTAGTGACACTGACGTGTCCAAATTGTATGCTTATGGCATGACTCAGAGTGAACTCATGTTAAGACCCATGTCATAAAGAAAAAACAAAATTATTTTTAAAACTATTTTGCTGTTTCTGCTTTTTGGCACTGTAACCCTAATTTTTACATTTGATTTCTTTAGACTATGGGGTGTTTTATGAAGTATGCATCAGCAATGTGAATGGACACAAGCTAGCTGAAAAACAATTCACAATAGTGACTGAGAAAAAAAAATTATGAAAAAATTGCTTGACGAGCTGGAATTAAGAAAGTTATTGTGTTGGAAATATAAATATTTACTCTGTCGTGTTCTATTAGTGGAGAAAAGTTTCAGAGAATAAAGCCCACGTTTAATCTATTTTATGGTTGCGATCAAAGTGGCGGGATAGCGAGGGAGTCAGGCGAGAGAATAGCTAGTTACACTTTAAAGGGCTCATTACCACAGTTCAAACCGCCTGCCCGCAATAAAGTCTGCTGAATTGTTTAAGATCTGCAAGGGCGTGAGTAAAAGGTCACACTGACCAGGGCTGCCCTAACAGCTCATAACAGCCAATAAACCACCACAGATGAGAATGTCCGTTCTCTTTGAGGCCAGAAAAGAAATGAAGACATCCTATTAACCTATAATTTTCAACAGGCATTCGCCATGACTGAGAGCAATTATCAAAAGCAGAGAAAATGTTTTGGGAAGTGGCAACTAAAGACAGCTACCATCTACGAGGTGAGAGAGGTGTGGAATACATTTTGAGGCACCTCAGTCCAATAAATGTTTTTTCTGTGTCCTGCTATGAACCGCCCTACAGGAGACGTTCATGTAAATGCCCTACATGTAAATTCACATGAGGTCAAACTGTTATTTAATTCCCAAGCCTTGTCTTGTACTTGATATTTGTTTTTTCATGTTGCTTATAAAATCTAGCCAATGACCAAGAACAGATTACTCCTTTGTATTGCATATGGTTTTGATGTTATGAGCTCAGATTGACAAAGTCCTGCTTTTAGAACTGATATATTTATTTTTTATTTTATGAATTGTCAGTGCTCCTGTCAAAAATAGCTTTATAGGCCCAGGGTCAAGGCAATTAGAATTCTGGTTCTGAGTCTGGTTCTGATTTCATTCATGATGATTAATCTTCAAGGGGAGGTGTCTACTCTAGCCTGGTTGGCCTGAGTGATTGAATCCATTCATTGACTACTTTCTAATGGCATTTTTGGCTGAACCGCAACAGCGGGGCCAGCCCTACAAACACGAATGTCTGTGACTGAGTGAGTGATGAAGTTACACCATTGGTCGGCCGAGTTACAAAGTTACACCATCGGTCGGCCGGATTGCGTGTGTTAGGTCCAGCAATATACTAGGTTTTAACCTGGTCTTGTTATATCTGGTTTGGTAAATCTAATGTTTACTGGTGTTCTACAAAAAGTTAATAGTAACAATGCATTACAATAAATGTTATATAAATGGCAAGTGCAGTCGCTGCAGGCCATGACATAAGCCACTTTACATTAAAACTGTTATCTGATGGCTAAATATTTGAATGGACCAGGGCTATGTAATTTTATTGGATCAAAATAAAGTCCAATTAGATTATTTTTCAGATCACAATGTATCAACCCAGGTCTTTCAAAGACTGCTTTATGATAATATGGAGTTTACACAATAGTTCACTCTAACCCACCCACTCACCCACACACACACACGCGTACACTTACAATCAATCAACAAATAAACAAATTCAAAGAGACATCTCGCATCCTGTTGACTGCGCACATTTCATATTTTCTAGGTCACAACAAGACCCCACTGTTCTTAAATCTAGTATGCTTTTCATGTTTTTTTTAAACTAGTGGATAAGACCTAGCACAACCATTAGGATGCGTGTCTACTTTTTAAAAAATGCAGTGAATTATACTGCCAACCTAGACGCAAACCATGATGAAAAAATTATGAAAAGGCCTTGTGCATTTTGAGTGCCATGAGAGCCGTTGCGTTCCCTAGCCAGCTGTTCTGGGTGAGCGTGGAGGGGGGACTGACCCAGTGGAGGATCTGCACAGTCACAGCTCGCCCACAGGCATTTGCATTCCTAATGTTCATGTCTGTCTGCAACCGCTAACACCAGGCTAGCAGCTTATCCTTGATACGCTGCCACCTGTTCTGAAATTTTGCGACTGGACCCACGTATGCTAAATGAAGCCAATGTGTAATGCATGGTCTTTATGTGACACAACCACCTCTTGAAGCTGCCTTGTGCCATTTTGCTAACATAACGTAGTGGGTACATGTTCAAGGCAGAAAATATGCCTGATATTCTCTGAGAATGACATCCCAGCTTTAATTTGGAGTGGGAAGCCACATTTCATGCTCAGGTTACCATTAATAGACCACCGGTTCCATTGTACTGGGTAGTAAGTGACCCATTCTGCACCTTATCAGCATATAAAATAGAACACCCCTCGCTGGCTGCCAGACCAAGAGTACACATGTAGGCGGATTCTATATTTAAGCTGCACAGAAAAAGAACAGGAGAAAAAAGAACTTTCATCATTTAGAGAGTTTGCATTTCATTTTAAAATGCTATGAGATTTGTTTGTCACATTTAAAAATGATTTTATAGATTTTAATGAAACAACATAAAAATCATAATTTTACTATGTCTATGCCTACAGCTGAAATGGTCCATATTTTATTTGGTTATTAGAAGAGGTCAAAGAGTATGGGTGATAGTGGGCTGGGTGATAGTGAGTTGCCTCACATTAACCACCCCCCCATGCAGGACTCTCAGGGGTCACCACTACCTGTCTGTCTGTGCTGAAGGGAGAGACATATGACCCTTTCTCAAAGGGGCAGTTTTGTGAGAAGCAATGGGGAATATCAAAAGATCTGTGTTACTGATTAGGGCATTCAATCGTGCACGTGACCTTCAGCCTTATTTGATGGTTTTAAAAACAAAACATTAACCAGCGAGATGTGTGTGTACATGTACCATACATTTAATTTTAAAAACCTTTAAAAAATATGTATAACTGCAGTCTACAAAAATTAAAACTGTAGAGTTGAACTGATTAGAAGGCTCATACCTCTCGAATAATTGCCATTATTAATTGATTGGTCCAACAGCACATTAAAAACTATTCCTTGGGAGGATAGTTCGGTTGCAGGTTAGTCTGGTTTTGTGTTCATGAGGAACATAGATTAATGTAACAATGACAATATTTCTTAATGTGCTTTTTAAAAAATATATTAATCATTTTTTAATAGTAAAAATATAAAAACATAAACAAGTAGGGAACCAAATGAAATATCTGCAATTAGGATCCAGCTCTATTTAGGATGAGTCGAGGCAGAAATTTCCCGGCAGTTCAGTGGGACAGATTGCAGTCGTCGGCATCCAGCCCGGCTGCAGCAGGGCCCAGGTGGCCCTTGTCCAAGGACAGCCCATCCAGGGTGCTGTTTACGATGCTGCCGGTGAGCAGGTGTGCGTCTGTGTCACGCTGGTGCCTGATGTTGCCGTCCTTCAACGGTCATACGACCTCTCCGGCTTGGCAGGCGGAGCCTCTCGGAAGGCAGAGCGCCCTGCTGCAGAGCGCTCCATCTGGGTCCTGGCTGGCAGAGTCCCCGTGGAAGAGGCAGGCTGCTCCAACCAGGCCCAGCTCACTGCGCGGATCTCAGAAGCACTGTTCCTGCTGGGGCCTCCCGCCGGCCCCACTGGCTGCTCTGATCCGCTCCTGAGAGGAAGCCTGGGGCCTTGGGAACAGGCTGATGCAGGCGGGTCCTCAGCTTCTCTGCTGTCCTTTACATAATTTACCCATAATGACTGCGCATGATAATCACTCGTGGCAGGATGATGGTTCTCATGACTTGGTCACATCTGAGCTTCCAAAACGCCTCATGCACAGTATGACTGTGAGAGGGTCCAAAAAGCTTGGCTGTGTAATTGGGGGCCGTGAACCATTTATTGTCCCACATGTAATCCATAAAATCTTAAAAGAAAACATTGAGAAAACATTGAAAACATTATAGTTTTGTGTGTGTGTGTGTGTGTGTGAAGCCTGCATCGAGAGATCTAATGATGTTCTTTGTTGTGCTTCATGCATTTTGTGAAACTGGGCCCAGGTTGACCTGGAGCTGATCCAACCAGCAGGCCTACATCCACCTCCACGGGCTCATCACCTCCTCCTGCAGCTGTCTCCTGCTCTTCACCCGCTCATAGGTCTTTATCAGCATCTTAATGGCGGAGAGCTGCTGGTCCAGGTCTCTGTTCACCACCAACAACCTGCTGCACATCAGCACCTCCTTCTCAAGCTGTTTAGGGACTTCATGGGAGTTGCATTGACCTCATATCCCAGAGTTCCTCTTGCATCATTGCTGGCTCTCATAATGAAGTACCAGTGCATAGATAAAGCAAAAACCCCATAAGCTTCAATAGCACACAGTTTAAGGAATATATATGCTGACCCAGATGTTCATCTTTTACAAAGCTAGATAAATAGACAGGACAAAATGAAACCGCTGGCTTATTCATGCCAGTGGACAGATCATTTGTACTACTAAGGAAGGATTTGCTTATTAATTTGTTACTTATCATTAATCTAGTCAAAGTGGTGCTGATGTGTTTTTGTGATTGCTATAACATAATTTTATCCAACCCCTGGCACAGAAAAAGCTGCACTCTTTAGCAAATATACAACAGTGGGAATTTCATATTTCAATTTCATCAACTTTAAAAATGATTTTTATGATCACAGAGATTAGTTACATTAGGCCGTTTGAAAAACAACACATTTTAAGCAAACCACAGCTGTATTGTTTGCATTAAGATGGCACGATGAAGTCATCCACCCTTAGCTACAATATAAATCAAAATGTGCCTTATCCACTTAAAATTTGAACAATATTATATTACAATATATATGTTTTTAAATGCCTAAACAAGTCCAGGTGTCAACAAAGAAAGAAAAGCCTTTCAATTGCAAAGATTTAACATTCAATATTGAATTTTGTAGATCACAGAAAAGCTTCACTACAGTTGTTTTTATGTTTCATGTAGAGGCACTCTTGTTCCATCATGAGTCCTTATGTGAAGTAAGGACTCCCTCATGCACACTTCACTTCACTTGGATTGATGCAGACCATATGCTTCATTAATACATGCAGGGAGAGCAGTCACAGGGAAGCTCTCCCTGGGTTCCTCCTCAGGAGGAGACCACCGTAGACCCAGACTGTGCCTGTTTCCATTGCCTGCAGTGTCCAAGCCTGAGTCATATTTAAGGTCATGAACTTCACCTAAATTATACATTTCCATTCCGGGACTTTTTGCTAGGCTTTTCTGCCTCAGCCTCATTCTCCATTACAGTAAAGCAAAAGTGCAGTAAATCATGCATTCCTTCCATATAGCATAAGAAAATACATTTGTTTTCCATTGTAGGCAGTATGTTGAACACTCCCTCTACTGTTAACATGATGTTCAGATTATGTCTCATGTGAGATCCAACCAAGTGCAAATACCTGAACAACTAATAACAGGATATAGCCCTACATCCAAAAATGTTAGCTACTTACTAACACACTTACATGGCAGAAAATGTTAAACATACAGTTAAGTGATATTGCAGAGATAAAGTTGTTTTGCGAAGAATGTTTTCATCTCTAAAAGCTGAAAAATACAAATAATATGTGCTGGAGTACAGAGCCAAAACCTCAAAAATTATGTCGCTATACAAATACTAACAGACTGCACAGTGTATACTATATACATTTATATACATGTAATGTGAAATATGTCCTTTGATAGAAGGACTTGGATTTAAAAACAGCAGTGGTAAGGCATGATAGATCTGAGAAAGGCACACTCATATAAGACTAAATAAAGAGCCATGGCATGGCTTCCCCTCCAGCATCACTGCTTTCCCACTTCACACCAGCCCCCTGGGACTAAGTTTTCAGAACCTACATTGCTAAGTTCCAAAAACCCCAGCTTTCAACAAAAACTTTTGTCTGCAGCGAATGCTCTTTGCTACTGCTCTAAGGCTGTGTGGTTTCTTCCCCTCAGTGATGTTCCTTCGCCACTGCTCATCAGGCTGAGGGAACGTTCTGAACTTCATATCCATATCAATCAGTCAGTAACCTCACCATGAACGCAAGCCTCTTTACACAGTGAACACTCCGCATACACAATATAAAAGAGAGAGAAAGATCTTCGCTCGCTCGCGGATCGTTCAAAGTGAGAAATAAGTCAAATTTCTTCATAGACGCTGGCACACAGAATCACTGGGAGTGTTATGCCCGAAGGCCATTGGTCTGTGGCAGAGTTCAGCACTGCGTGGCAACACAGAGAGTGGAAGAGGCCACAAAACCTCTCTCGCTACTTCCGAATGATCTTGGACACGACCCAAAGTCGGAGCTGCAGTCAATTTTAAAGCCATCGATCTCTGCAGCACTTACAACCCCCTGCTCGTAGACTACTCACACTGCTACTTTATCCTGCATATCTATGCTGAGGTCATGAATGTGAAAAGGCCTGCCATTTTTCAAGGCTTAACAGGGGCCAAAATGCCAGAGGGGGGCCCACAATAAATACATTTGCTGCATTTCTCACAAAGCCTGATAAACATAAGAAACGGGGCTGAGCATTGAGAATCAAATTGGACCATTAGCCCAGAGTAATAGGGCTGCGATTGAACAGGAAAGGGGGATGGGGAGGAAACTGAATGACCAGGTCTATTGCACTTCCCTTTGTCTTTAGTCTTGCCCTTTGTAAATCCTGTGAAGAATGAAGAAAAAGGCAAACAGCAGCACTACTTTTTGCACCTTCGACTCCTCGGTTGGTGCGGATTTCAAGCTTCTGGCAAAAGCTATCAAGGGATAAAACAAACAGTCCTGTTTGTTTAGAGAATTGCGTCTGTCGCCGAGCAGCCAGGACAGTTTCGCAAAAAATGTGTCATTTTTAAAAAAAGAGGAAATCTATTGAAAAGCCTGTGAACACATTTCATGGAAATGTATTTTTCACACCAATCAGGGGTCAGAGGAAATGTAGTTTTCTTCTCCCCGGCAGTTGATTCGGGTTTTATGAAGTGGTGTACCTGACTGAGTGAGTGTTTGATTTACTGTTCTCTCACGACTGTGAGTGATCTGCAGGGACATCTGCAGCCTCAGCTCGCATCATCAGGGTCACTTTTACCTCTTTGTGTTTCAAGAGTATGCTGCATTATTGTAATCTCAAACTGTTGTCAGTAACGGTAATTATTTACTGTGTTTTATTTCTGCAATGCAAGAAATGTAGTTTCTCTCACGATTCAATGATTTTTTGAATTTTATTTTATTATTGACAAAGTGGCCAGTTGTGGTTCAGTTTGTTTCCTGTTAATATTTTTGCGTGATATCAGGATTCTGACTGTTAGAATTATTTTCTATTAAACGTTATGTATCCTAATTGTAATTAGTGCCTTCCGTTTATTCAGACTAAACACACAATTCACCTTGGGTATAAGGAATTGGATCTGCTTAAATATAAGTCACTAAGGGAATATTAATGAGAACATTAATTAGATATAAATATCACAACTTCTGCCAAACATTTTCAGAATGCCAGAAGACATAATTTATTTCGTTTTTCCTTTATCGTGAACATCTCTCAAGGTCTTGTGTAACAATTTTCACACACACTGCATGTGGAACGAACCCTTCCAGGAGTACTCAGGCAGAAGGCGATGTGAAAGACTTCAGAGGAGTGTGAATGCTGCGTTTGGATATCACCAGGTGTTATTGAGGTGTTTCTGGGGGAAGTGTGTTGTGCCTCCATTTGTGCTGAGTGTCTACTCTTTGCTGTGACATACGCATAGTAATATGTAGTGTCTGGTGTGGTGTACAAGCAAATACCTGTGATAGGCACTCCTGGCTTACCCGCCAGTGTCCACAGGGTAAGTCTTTAAATTTGTTATAAACCAAGTGCATCTTGGTTGGAGGAATGGATGTTTCCAGCAGGGGGGAAGGGAGAAAGGTTAGTGTAGGGGAAGCTCTCAAATCCCTGAAGTACACAAAAGGTTTCTCACTGAACCCGTAAAGCCTAAATCTCAAGCACTACAGAAAGCATCTAACTATCAGTTAATAGAGGTCTTAATCACATTTGATAGAATTAAGCTCAATTTAAAACAGTGTGCAAATGTATTGCCTGCATTGGACATCAGGGGTGATTGCCAGTGTCAGGCATGCAAGAGCTTATGAGACAATAGTAGTCTGAGTCAGACAATGAGTCTGCAATGGTAAGACCTATTTTGTTTATTTCATGTACTATACTCCATTCTAATTCTAGTCTATTGCCTCATGTCCGATCACCTAAGTGTTAAACTATATTTCCAAACATGCAAGTCCACCACACAGACTTTCTGTTTCCTATTTGGTTAAAACATGAGACTGCTAGAAAAAATAGCAATTAAACAATAATATGTCTGTGTTTTGGTATGTATCTTTCAATAGATTTATTGTAGGATCTAAAATGTATCATAAGGAATGTGGCATAAAAATGACAGGTATACTCCTGCCATTTCCCTTGACCTAGGCACTGGCCTCAGAACTGGAGTTGGTCCCCGAGCGCAGCACTGTGGCTGCACACTGCTCCTAAAGTAGATAGGATGGTCAAATGGTAAATGGTAAATGGACTGCATTTATATAGCACTTTTATCCAAAGCGCTTTACAATTGATGCCTCTCATTCGCCAGAGCAGTTAGGGGTTAGGTGTCTTGCTCAAGGACACTTCGACACACAGGGTGGGGTTTGAACCGGCAACCCTCCGACTGCCAGACAATCAGTCTTACCTCCTGAGCTATGTCGCCCCAAATGGAGAGGATAAATTACCCCACAGGGTCTATAAAATATAACCTTTGTCCACCTCCTTCTGTTGTTAATACACCTCTCTAGGAGACAAACAAGTCCAAATTCTTTAAAGTATAGCTAGAATTTTCATATGGCAGAGCTTTGTAACCACATCAGAAAGATTAGTCAACAGAAGGCACTAAAATTCAAATTGCAGCTAACATGTCCAACTAGACAACTGAGCCTGTTTTTGGAATTCTAAAAATCTAAATATTATAACAAAAATACACTTCAATTTTCTGATTTAAACAAAGAATAAAATGTATTATAAAATTACAACTGGTTATTTAAAATAATATTTTATTGGTTATAGCAAATGAGTTTACATTAAGATGGACCATGCTCTAACTCTGAAGCATTGTTACACAGTGTAAAACACCATTGACATTACAAGTGAAATGCAATCTATGGTCAAATTATTTTTAAAGGTAAACCAAGATTTGCCCCCACTAACCAAAAACTCTAGTTAACTCCATGGTAAGGAGAGCTCAGTCGAGCATGAACTGCTCGGGTAGGTTTTCAAGCATGAACTGCTCACTTCAGGTCCTGTCACAGAATCTCTGTTGGGTTCAACTGAGGACATTGACTAGGCCTCTCCAAAACTTTAATTTTGTTTCTTTTCAGCTGGCTTTTCTGTTTTGGATCATTGTCTCGCTACATAAGCCAATTATTCTTCAGCTTCAGCTCAGTGCAGAACAGAATTCCTAGTTCCTTCAATAATGGCAAGTCATCCAGGTCCCAGGGCGGCAAAGCATCCCCACACCATTACCCTACCACCATGTTTGACTGTTGGTATGATGTTCTTACTGTAATTCTACATTTTTTGCAAATGTGAGATAAGCATTGATGTTTTCCTTGGTTAGCAGTGGTTTCTGCTTTGCTACTCTCCCATGAATCCCATTGTTGCCCAGTCTCTTTCTTATTGTCGAGTCATGACCACTGACCTTAGCTGAGGCTAGAGAGGCCTGCAGTTCTTTGAATGTTCTTCAGGGATCTTTTGTGACTTCCTGGATGAGTTGTCGCTGTGCCCTTGGAGAGATTTTTGGCAGGCTTGCCACTCCTGGGAGCATTCACCACTGTGCTCTCCATTTGGAGATAATGGCTCTCACTGTAACCCTTTCCAGACTGATATATTTCAACAACCTTTCTTCTCATCTCTTCTGACATTTCCTTTGATTGTGGCATACCGTGCTTGTAGAAACTTTGTGGTGACTACACTCTGATGTAAGGTTCAATATGAGTGAGGTTTAGAATCAACCAAGCTGGCTGCAAATAAGCAATAATAGAGCAAGTCAGGAAGTGGGCAAATGCTTTTTTGAGGCACTGTATCTTTCTGTTCTTCCCTATGTCAGTTTTTTTATACGTTTATTTCAAATTACTATGAAACAATCGATACCCTATCAAGCTCATGACCATCATGCCTATCAAGAAGCATATAATAAGGAAATCATAATCGTAACTATTCCCTATCCACCTCCTCATATTACAGTTGTCTTTTTATAATTGTCATAAAATCTTTAAGTGGAGAAGCCTCTACAGGCTTCATATCCACATAATCAAGGTATCTGCTGACCACCATGTAAAAACATTAAGGGAATGAGACAGTCTTTGGGGTACCTGACAACTCCAAAGACACACATGATATATGCCCACTGCTGAAATAATAAATGCTGGAGGCAACTCTGGTGAATCTGTGTGAGACAATTCTAGAATTTAGGTAAAACAGATGTCCAGATTACTGCCATCTTCTTCATGAAAAATATCTCCTTAGAGAACCCAAAGAAAACATTTTGAACCATTTACCACTCGAAAATCTGAGATTCTGTTTTTTACTAACAATTATGAGCATTATTAAGTTACACTTCTTGCAGTAAAATGTCTTGGCTAGAAAGAATAATACGCTCACAGAAATGCATCCAGGACAAGTCTTTTTAATCTAGTTACTTTTGTTTTGCTTGGCATAGACTCTCCCATTAATCTGTTTTGTTTCTCAACCACCTGCTGAATGAAAGAGACTTTATACAGTTGGTCCTATAATTACAAGTCCAAAACAGTAACACCAATTCTATACAGTCCAAGGATTTTGTACCTTCAGATTAAAACGGCAGAAGACCTTACCAATACAAAATACAGATCGACAGCCTGTGTTTAAATCCCCGAATCAGTTTTGTCTGGGTAATCTAATCAGTGCACAGAGCGATGAAATTCACAAACGATTATTGAAAGTCATGATGGATTTTAACTACCACAATGACCCTCTGCACAGCCATTAAATGATTTTAAGGAAAGGTACATCTTTACACAAGCACTGAGCATTGCAGTTTCATCTTGCAGAATGTAGCATTTATTCAGCATTCCACAGTCTCAAACTGTATAGTACAGTTTACTATGGAGAAGTGTATGTTGCTAATTGCTTTAAAAGTAAGTCTATTCCAGGAATGCCCCATTGTTCCAACGTAACTATAAAGAGCATAAAGAATTACACAAGGTTTGATTCACCACATAATTCCTTCTTTCCATCAACCTGAACCAATTTCAGCACTAATCTTTGCAGCCAGAGCTATTTCCACTCTTTGCTTCAGGGTAAATGCTGTCAGAAATGCTTGGTAAATGTAACCAAATAAAAGCCAAGTAAACACAGTTTGATTCCTCTGAGCTGCATTAAATATGTAAATATAATTCATTTCTCTCGAGATTTATCCTGCTGACAAAGAAATTAATACAATCTTTTTAATTTACTGGTAGTTATTTAGCCAGCCAATAGCTACTATTGTGACTTTTCCCACTTGAATTGAATCAAGTCTTTGTAATTTAGCAGCTCTAACACAAAGCAAATTCACTGTCACTTTTCACAAAAATGACAGTTTAAAAAAGGATAGTTCTACATTAGGGGTGCAAAGCTCTACTCAAGCAACAAATCTTTTTGGAAATACAGCTAAAAGTACTGAAAAGCCAAGTCAACAAAAATGTATTCTCTCCAAATACACGTGACAATGTGTTTAGGAAGTCTTTGAAAAACTTACATATTTGCAGTTTCTGTATTGTAAATAAGATTCAATGAATGAACCAGAAGGCTGGCAATAAGGTACAGAAAAACATGAGGGTTTTCACTTTGTTGTACTCTTTCAAATGTCATTCACCGCTTAAAAATATAAATCTATTGTTTCTTATTCTCTAGGGCTTACCGTTTAGTAACAGCATGACCTTAGAAGTGTGTGTGTGTGTGCTTTTTGCATGAGAATTTGACAGCCTGTTAATGCAAAAGACAGGTTATGGTTTGAATGCCCCAAAAATGCATAAAGTCAGAAGGGAAATATGAAGTCATTGCACTACCCGAAAATTTCCACATCCTGTTTAAACATTGGGTTTTAATGCCGAAATGGTAGGATGAGGACAGTGTGACTTCCCACTTTTAAGCATGCGTACTATATAAATCAAAAAAAAAAAAAAAAGAATCTCTTTGCAACTAAACAAGCCATAACTGATGTTATGCAGTGAAAATTCAAAGACACATGGTGGGCAAAACATCATAGTTATAAAATAATTAAAACAAAATTAAATGTGCCAGGAGGCATGCATAATTTTAGTATGTGGATGGTTTGTATATTTGTGAGCATCAGTCTCTGCAAGGCAAGAGAAATATTTGAAATCCCCAATCTCCTCTGACTTGGCAAGCAGGTCTGAATCAGCACTGCACAGCACATCACAAAGAAGAGATCTGCCTCAATCACCTGTCACTAAAATAAGTGCTCTGCTTCAGCATCACCTCAATTTACCTCATCGACATCCACTGGCACAAAAAACATTATATAAAATGGTTTATTTCAGAAGTCATTTTAATCTTCAATATTGTTTTTCTATACAAAAAAAATAACATCTTTGATCAGATAGAATTATTTATGAGGTAGGGTACAATGGTAAACTAACTGAAAACCGTCATTATATTGTAATTTACAGTCATCACAACTGAACAATTTATGAACATGTCTCACACCCTACATTTTAAAGGTAGCCCTGACTGAAAGCGTTGGTAGGAATTAGACTACAATTACACTCATGCATCCAGAGACACTTTTAATGCAAACACACCAATCAAATAACTTTGATATAAACTGGAATGAGAGCAGGTCACAATGTGGCAGTGTGTGTGCATGCATCCAATGAAGCAATCAATATCCCTTTATTGTTATGTGCATTTTGCGATACCTTAAAACGCACAAATGGATGGTTCACGTTTCAGTTTAGAGTTTTCCAGACAGTTTTCTCTGTGTGTTCAGCAGTGTCTGGCATCAGTCACCCCATTTGGAGTCGGACATGCTGCGACCACTGAGCTCTCTGGAGTATAAAAATCCATTTTTTTTCCCGAGCAGACACATGCCTAAAAAGCCTGTTCATCTATAATGCATAAACCATGCATGTGCTTTAAACAAACTCAAAAACCTGCTTTTATTTTTGACTTTGGGAGACCCTAACACAGGACTTTGATTTAGATTATCTGGTTTAATGTTAATAAATAAAAATTTGAATCTCCCCAGTGCAAATGAATATATCTAAAGATTACATCCAGCTCATTTTTTCAAATTGAGGTATACTAATTTTCCAAATTTGTTCTACATGGTTGTACCCTCCAATGGGCTGTTCAGAGCACTGCCCACAGAATCAGTCAGTCAGTTAAATATTTATTTATGTTAATAATGAAGAGAAGGGGAATATGGATTGCCAACGCAAAGAACTAAATAGATAAATAGACTGGAGTAAAATTAATTCAAGCAAAATACTGAACATTATTTACATATCTCCATTGATCCGAATGACTCATTTGTATCCATTTTCAAAAATATCAAGCCCCCGCAAAGCTAACCAAATGAAAGGAGGGGAAAAACACAGCACTCATTGAATTGGTTGAGAGACCAAGAAGGGTTGGTCAAATAGCCACACCCAGTCATCTGTTTTCTTGTACAGTGAGAGAACTAAACTGAACAACAAAATACTGAACTACACTGTGTTATAAGTACTACTGCTGCCACTGGTTTCACAAGTCAAAAACAGAGGACAACCAAGATGCCGACGACCATGGACTGAATGTCAAGAACAGTCTGCTATGGATGTAAAGAGTATTAACTGGGAAAGAATGCAACTCAAGGGTTTTCTGTTATTCTTTGTCAATGCTTTACCCTACTTGGACTTATATTTTCCCAAAACAGACAAACCAATCACTCTGTGAGTTACTGGTTAAGGCAACACTGCAATGTTTGGACAATGCTGAATCATTCTTGTGTTTAGAAATGGTAATTCTTTTGAAATAATCTTCAAAGAACCAGCTGTCTCGATATTTTACACACACACTCACACTAAGTCTTCACAGATTGTGGGGCTTTCATTATTTTACTTAGATAAAAAGCTTTTAAAAAACAAATTATTTTACCCATTTTGGTCTCTTCTGGTCAATATTTTTTATTTTATTTTTCCTCAAATCATGACTCAGGGATGTGCAATACTGATATACTGTAACCACATTCAGAAACTAAATAACATTTCCAAAAAGACAAAACACATGAACATGATTTTTATGTCAAAAAAGCACATAAGTACAAAAAGCTGTCCGCTTAATTAATTTTTATGTATTTGACTCCCAAATGTAATGATTTACCAAAGTATTGTGAAGCAGAAAGGTGTCTTGCTAAATCTTTACACAAAAGGCCTTTTCTTTTATTCCAAACATTTTTTATTTTGTAATGTCTATTTGCTATTGGTATGGTATGACAAACTACAACTCACTATTTATTTCTCCCTATTTAACTATTTTTAACACTGCATTTTATTTTAATGTTGGATTTAATGAGGAGGTTGATGCACATTTAGCAAATAAGGTCAGCGATGAGGTCAGCAAAAAATAAAAATAAAAACAGTGCTCGACAACTCCAATTAAAGAGGATGGTGGTGGCTGTCAGATGAGAAAGATTCATTTCAAATAATAAAGAATCACTTCATCTCACAATGACATGCTGCCACAAAGTTAGAATAAAAGGAGTCCATTCATTGCGCATTTATTTTGCTTAGGTGTCCTGGACTCCCATTTTAGATCAGGGCTCTAGGTGGTAGACAATAACATGTTGCATTTCTTCTGGTAACGCAGTCAGCAACACAGACGTGTTCTCTGCCAAATGACCTAGGCGGGATATTAAAAATAGACATGGACTGACCTCCTTCCCCGGGCATGTCATCACCACTAACACAAAGCAAACATTTAGGTTAGACGTTTGTTTTCGACACAGGTTTTCCCCCAGTAAGATTCAACAGCTCCACCGGACAAGCCCTGCTATGACGAGCAATGGCAGCAAGCTGTAATTATTTTTCCATCACTCAGAGCCCTCATGGTATTCCTGGTGACACACATCATATGACACTGGAGGGTGACACGAGGACAGAGTCGGACAGGAAGCTACAATCATGAAGAGCTGGAACCAGACATCAACACTGATACATTTTCTGAACAGATTTTTATTTTTTTTTTATTTCAAACTGCTGCAACCAAAAGTGATTCATGCGTTACGCATTTTGATAAATTTCGCGTCAGCTCTTTTTTAAAGACCTGGAATTGCCTACTAATAGCATGGTTTATGAGACCAAATTCTGAAGTCGGCTTTTTGATATTTCCATTTTAACCTTATCATTAAGGGCTATTTTCTCTGTATTTACAATGTAGCCACACAGAATGTTTATATGCCACAAACTTTCCAAGAAAACCACATTGCATTAGACAGCTGGTGATTTACCAAATCCATGGAATCAAAGGGCCCAACTCTAGCAATACAGATGGAGAGAAATGATCACATAGACTAAGCTTTCTTTTGCATGAGGCTGTTTTTGATTGCTATAATGTGTTTTAATCATAATTAACTGTCTAATAGGTATAAAATTATCTGCAAAGTTCAATGCAATTGATAATATAGCACCTCTGAAACAGGTATGGCTAGAAGTTGAACATTTTTTTTAAATCCCAGTATTTTGCATCAGAATACAAAAAGACAGAATAAACGCAAAAAATTTCACTAAAATGTTTGAGAGACAGTATTCACATTTAGATGGAGCTCACAAAAACACAACACTCCTAACATGAATGTTGCCAACCCTGAAATGGCCAGCTGTAAGGCACTTGGACCTTTGTAGATTAGTCAGTTCGTCACACCAACTGGAAATCCTCCAGGTAATCCTCCTGTAAGAGGAGGGGCAATCATGGAAGAAAAAAAAGAAGGAAAAAAAGGACTACAACCATGTTACTTTGTTAATGTCACTCTGTTAATCTTTGGGAATACAAATAAAAAACCCATGAAGACACAGAAGAATCCCAACACAAAGCACACTGACAGGACATACAGAGATATGTCAGGCCAGGCACACAGAGATTAATTTTAATAACGAAGGCACACAGTCATTTCATGTACCATTTTTATTGTATTTATATAGAAATACTTAAAAAAACATGAAGTAGCACCATTACTTAAGTTTTACCTTTATCGTGTAGAACTTTAAATGTCAGAAAAATAAAACTCTTGATACATTTTCAAATCTTGTTTCAGCAAATATAATATTAGTATTTGACCATGAGGTTAAAGGCCCTGTATCATAAAATAAAATATACTTTGTTCTTAAACTTTGCTCAATAAAGTACATTTACGCTCAAGTAACTTCACCTACATATACATAAACAAGTGGTAAACAAATGTATTAAAATAGAAATACTAAAACTAGAGTGGTGCAACAGAACTCTGTAATTCCCACTGGAATCTAATTCATACAAATTTTAGAAAGCATAAACGGTTCCTTTTTGTTTGATTTACTAAGTTTTATACATTTCATGTTTTGTAATAATATAGAATAAAATATGCTTTATATTACTGAATAAAAAATATGCTGGGTGAAGCAGATTTAAAAGACATTTTTTTGCTGAACCTATAAAACCTCCATCCCAACAGAATACTGTTTAAATGCAATACACATTTTGTGGTTTGTATTTCAACCAACAATTGTGTGGTATTAAAATAATACAGTGTTCTTTGCCATAAGGCCATACTAAAAAATAAAAGATATTTAACCCAGCTACAAAAAGTTCACTGAACTTAAATTAAAATATTTGTAAACATTTTTTGCAATACGAAATATAATCTTTCAAGTCAAAAAAGAATAAAATACTTCAATCTGTATTAATGTAATTAATATTTAAAACTTTAAACTTGTGGAATTTTTTACCTATACATATATATGTAGGATATGTTGTTGCTTCCCATTAATGCGGTCTTTTAAACTTAAGCTGCAGTATCATTCCTTTTATAATAATCCTGTATTCTAAAAGCTCCACCCTCCCAAAGTCCTTAGCCATAGGCACTGCTACCTGTACATTCGAACAGTGAACCTGGAAGGGCCATCTCCCAAACAGTCTATATCTGACATGTTTTAAGTACCTCTGACTTGAACACTCCTTTTTGTGACTTCATAAATATTGTGTACAGTTTTCTAGAACTATTAATTACTATGCTTTAATATTCAGAACATGCATTAGATGTTGAAAATATTTTCCCACGCTACAGTACATTATAAACAATGACAACAGAGCCCTGAAGGGTGTCCCTTTTGGATACTGCAGCTCTACATACATACATATGTACATGTACGTACACACGCGAGTTATTATGTCTTCATAATGCAGTATAAGAGTTGGTTTGCTGTTGCTGGGAGTCGGATACATTTTATGAAAATATACGTATAGCCTGAGTAACTGCAGCGTGACAGACCGGGCACTTGGGCTCGGTTTTCTCACAGATGCGATTGGCGCACTCCATGCAGAACAGGTTGTGTCCACAGGGGACCAGGGCAGCGATGACCTCGCTCTCAAAGCACACCGAGCAGTCCCGGCTGCCCTTCCTGCTGGTCCCCGATGAGGAGCTCGACGAGGAGCTGGAGGACGAGGAGGCGGAGGAGTCGGAGGGCACTCCGGGGAGGTGAGGCCCGGAAAGGGAGGCAATGCCGTTGGACAGCCCGTTAGCGGAGTAGCCGGGGAAGGTAAGGGAGCCGCCCCCGGGGTCGCTACGCACTCGACGGGCCAGCGGGTGCTCAGAGGCCCCGACCACATGATGCAGGGGCGGGGACAGCCTGGGCTGAGAGGCACAGCCCACACCGTTAGCCCGTCGCTGGTTCGCAATCATCCCGTTGGCATTGACAGAGGCATTGGCAGGAAAGATGGTGGAGGTTGTGCCGCCGGATGGGGTGACACCGCGGTCATACTGTGACCAGACCAGGCCGGGAGGGGTAGGCGTGGCCTCGAAACCCGGCGAGGACTCGAAAGTCAAGTCAGTGCAATCGGGGGAAATTACATCACTCCCGTAGACAAATCCGTTGCCGTTGCTGTTCACGTTGACATTGTTGTTGTTGTTGTTGCCGTTGTTGGAAGTTGTGTAGCTCAGGGCAGGGCTGGGGGGACTGTAGTCAGCCAGCCTGGAGCTGCTGTTGTTGCCAAAGTAAGAGTCGGTGGACGCGCTGCCCAGGGAGCTGGAGCTGTCGTTGCGGTAGTTTGAGAAAGGCTTGCGCCCGGAGGTGGGGGTCGCGCTGGAGGTAGGCTTGCTCCACAGGCTGGCGTGGCCGTGCAGGTCGAAGCCGACGTCTGTGCCGTTGGCGTGGAAGTCGTTCTCGTCGGTCAGCTCGATGAGCCCCCCGGTGCGCATGGCAATGTGTGCTTCTATCTCCTCCCTGGCACGGTCTACGTTCTCAGGCATGCCCGTGACCTCAAACACCGGCTCTTTGTCCCGGCTGGGCGTGACAATGTAGGTGTGCGTTTGCTGCTGGATTCGCTTAATAGTCGCTCCCTTCGGTCCGACCACCAAGCCCACCACTCTGTAGGGGACCCGCACCTGAATGGTTGTCTGTCCTGGGAGATTTGGTGGTCCTGGAACTGTGCCACTCCCATTCAGACTGGTGTTTTTGTTCCTCGATGCTCGGATCATAGAGAAATGCTCAGCGGCTGAGATGATTTCCCTCCTAGCCATGGCTACATCCTCTCTTCTGCCTGTCACAACAAAGACTGGTTCCTCCCCACGCACTGGAGTCTTGATATAGGTGTTGGTCTTTGCTCGCAAGGCTTTAATTTTGCAACCTACGTTTAAGAGAAATAAATATTATCAGTTTGTGTGCATACACTTAAATAACATTTAGCCCTAAAATCAGTCATGGTAGAAAATGGGTACTTGTTCTGTTGTTTTGAATTAGTGCACACTAATTCGCTCATAATTGCACTGGAGAAATTAAAACCACATGCTCCGGTATCCTGACATACAGCGGTTCAATTGAACCGCAGATGTCCAAAAATAGCACAGGGAGAAAAGCTTGCAGCATCCAGGTGTTATTCAAATGTAGCTAGCAAACGGCGTTGCTTTGCATAGTAGCTAAAACACTATGACACAAACAATTTTAATTTTCTAATACACAGATTTCATAATGATCAAATTGCCGGTTCCGTGTGAACTGATTCGAAGTGGATAGTTAACGATAAAGAAAGAAACCACTAAAGCTTAAATGAGACAATTCGTACCAGAACATACAGTAGCCCAAGAAAGAAAACATGTCATCGAATATGCCAAAAAGGGTGTAGTGTCTCGGTTGTAGCTATTCTTACCACTCGGGCAGTTGCCTCTTTGTTTGAGCGATTCTGCAAGTATTTCTGTACTATCCTTTGTTTCGCGGAGTGGCAGTGCGGCGAGGAACAACTGATTACGGTGTACAGTTCATCAACTAATTAACTACTGCAAATTCTGAACTAATTAACTACTCCAAATTCTGAACATCAGCGTACAACAGACTGTCCGATTCCTCGCAATGGAGAAAAACATATGGAAAATATATACGCACCTTGTCTTCCAACGATTTCAGCAACATGCTCTGAGCTGGGAACTGGGACACACTCCGTCATGTTCACACTCTTTTTTCTCGGCTCGTTGTCGTAGATCGAATTGTCATCGTTGTCCAAGCCCAGCAAAGAAAGCTGGTCCAGTGCTATCTGAAGGGCTCTTTGGTCGTCCAGGGCGTCCCCCTGGTTGCTCCCATTCCTCTCCATGTCGGCAAATAGCGAACTAGGCATTTTTAATATCTTGCAGTCTCGGGGATCAGGAAGATCAGACAAAGGGAGAAACTACGGAAGGAGGGTAGGATTGGTAAGGGAGAGAGAAGGGAAACCGGTTTCAAGTGCTCGTCAGTGCGTCCCTTCTCCCGGCAATCAATAATCAGTGCAATCCGGGCAACACGGGCGTTCTCAGAGCCCGGCTCCCGAATTTCTATGGGTGGGCAAAATCGCGTATTCCGGAGTTCTAAATCGCTGGAATGCCGGCGGTGGCAATTTTCCTTCAAGGAGCCCCTCCCGGCTCACTCAGCTCTTTTCTGTTTTCTGTCTGACTTGCTGCAGCCAGACAGCACTTCTGGGGGATATGTGCGAATGACGTCACGGGCTGGGAAGGGACGGTGCGGTACTGCTTGTATTTGCATTGGCTTCGTTGATTGGTCATACACGGTGCTGGGGAGGGGACAATATGTTTGACCCCTAAGGCACACTCCTTTTCTTTGTTGTCTCAAGAAACAATATCTGAGGTACTTACGAATTTCTATCCACTAAGTAATAATTGCAGCACTGAGCATTAGGCATAGTTTAAGTTTACAATATCGTTTGTGTCCAAAACAAGACCAAAACGGCACGACTGTTATATGTATCAGGTGCCATTCCTACAGGTTCCGTGTAGGTTAATGCACAATTCTGGGCACATTCACATCACTCTCTTTAGATCAAATTAAAAAAGTAATCGATATAACAGTGATGACCGCGGTATTCGTATAACTTTTTAATAATATATTGCGGTTATTATAGCTATCGACATATTTAATTTAAAGTCTAGGCTATTTGTCATGTGACACAAACAATGTACTTTTTATTACAAAAGGAATACAACAATAATAAACACTATCAAAAGCCGTTCAGTCATGTCATATTGACAAATAAAACTAAAAACAAATGCAATACTGCATATCCATGCGACTAGCACGTGACATT
This sequence comes from Anguilla rostrata, assembly GCF_018555375.3. Classification (NCBI taxonomy): domain Eukaryota; kingdom Metazoa; phylum Chordata; class Actinopteri; order Anguilliformes; family Anguillidae; genus Anguilla; species Anguilla rostrata. Next base: position 46,008,532 of record NC_057937.1, on the reverse strand, counting down.
ACATTACATTTCTTGGCGGCTGTAACTTGTGTCGTTTCCAATTCTAAGACAATAGACGCATTTTGAACAGCCAGCGACAAAGTGTCAAAGGAGGTACCTGTTCAGGATTCATAAATATCGTTGTTCAGCGAGATGCAGCCTATTGCGCTCTTGTAGGCTAATGCCGTGAACGAAATTAATACACAATCCGTGTGTTGAAGAACATGTCTGAACATGTGCTTGTTGATTGATGTGCGGTTACATGCACTCACAGACTCACATACAAAGTAAAATACAGTCTGCAGTTTCAGTAGTCTATGCAAACCAAAGTATAGCCTACGCTTTCTAATGATTCGCTCCGCTAACTGATTTAAAACGCGTGACATAGATCTCTTTATATGTTGCTCAACAGTTAGAAACAACTTACAGGTAACTGTGGATTTCAAGCAGTAGTCTACTCATTTCCTCGGGATGTTTATGGTTCTTGACAGCAGGATACAGAGTTTGAAATCCATCTGGTCCGTCAGAGAAATCAAGCCACTATCAGAAATAACGGGAAAGACTTGGCAAATAAAGTATTCTTTGTGTTTCGTTTAAGTAAGCAGACTGGTGCTAGTGTATAACACTACTGAGTAGTGAGCGGCACGTGCGCCTTTGTAATATGCGCGCTTTAAAGTGGAACACAGAATGCAGCTATCTTTCGATGTAGGCTACTCTTGAACGCAAAACTATAAACATGTTTTTACATGTTTAGTCACGGGGAATCTTTTTTCACACTTCTCCATTTACCGCGCATTAAGCGTTTGATACAATTGAATATGCTATAACCTATAGAGTACTAATTATAGAGATGGGGATAAGTATAAAACAGCTGGTCAAAATATATTTTTGTTTGTTTTGAATTCATTGCCACCAGTTCAAGTGTACAGCTGTGTGCGTGTCACTTGGACAGAACTCATGTGTGGATGATATTTAATTGTGTATGATAACGGGGCGCGTGTGCGTGCGTGTATTGACTGTTACTGAAAAAATCTGGTGAACTGTAATATTAAATAACCTGCTGAAATTAGGTTGATGATCGTTTAAGTGATAAAAAAAGATAATCACAATGTATCGTGGCCTTGCTGCTTTTACATTTTCGGTTGGGTACTGCATCTCAACGACAAATCTGCCCTTTGTGGTCGCGCAGGGGGAATTGTATGGGGGAAGGGAACCCGCCTGGATAACACAAAAGAAATTTCAACCCAATTCAGAGCCATTTAAACGGAAGGCACTTGCTTTGTCACCTCACTTCTACACAACAATAGGTATGCTAATATAAACTGCTCTAAACCTGAGAATGTGGGCTGGAACTTTCTTGTTAATATATATATATATTTTTTTGCATAATCGCATTAGTATTTGAACTCAGAATCTGCATTTAAAACATCTGGAGAGGCATTATTCCGCAACTGACGTTTGTATTGTCATTCTCCATTTTAATGACTATGCTTAACCGAGGCTGAACTACTTTAAAACATAGTTAGGGAGATGTTTGCTTCGCTGTCCGAATTTTACACTTTCAAACCTCGCAGTCCATTAATGGGAAAAACTGCATGCGTTTAGTGTGACAGCCGTGTGATGCCCTGGAACATGAGCGATTATTGATCTTCATAAAGCCATTCATAATTTAGCCTACTTCAATTTCGGAAAGAATACAAACTGTTGTAAAATATGCACGCCCAAGCAGAAAGCAAGCAATTCCTATGTGCCACAGCTTGTAAGCGCTGGAATAAAATGAGTTTATCATTTCATATATAAAAATAATCACAAAATTAGACATACAGACATTCCGTTTTACAGCATGTTTTATAGGGGGTATGTATAAGCTCAAAATTTTCATACTGGAGGTAACCTCAAAGAGCAGTATGGCACGTTTATACAACGCATGAATGATGCGTATTTGCTTTTACCCTCACGTGAATTCTAAACATTTTATGAATTGATTAATTGTCCAAACACTGTTGCAACTAATTTACTATTGTCCAAAGTAAATTGGCCAGCAAGGACCATTAGCATTCTTGACTTGATCAGAAACTGGCACCAACATGGTGTGTCCAACAGAATCTGGTCTTGTGAAAGAATCAATGTCACTTCAGTGTTTTGCATTGGCACAACCATTGATCCTCTGTAAAGAGAATCTTTGTCAGAAGAAATACAAATTAGTGGGAGTTCCCAAGGGCACACAGCTTATATGTACAACTCATCACCATGAATCCATGACTCATAGCTCAATCTGTCATGTCTAACAGTGCAGATTTTGAAGTTAAGCACATTGCCAAAATACCAGCCATTAAAAGAAATACACTGTTAGAGCTTAACGTTTGTGGAAAGAAAACATAATCGCCCTATGAATTCATGGCGGTGTCATAAAACAAGCTAGGAAAAGAGCCCACTGCAGTTTTCATTTTAATGCATGCTGATGCAGTGAAAATAGTACCACTATGGTACTATAAAACAGTATTATTTACTTCATGCAAAATATGAAGTTTAGAGTGGATATGTAATTTCAGACCTTTTACAATTAACTTAAAAACTCTCCCTCGGAACCCCCGTTTTTGTTTGGTATTGTTAATTTTCATGACAATATTCTGTGATTTATTGGAAAATGTTTTAGCAGAGCACACAATTTTTACACATCATAAAATACAACAACATCTATGAAATTAGCATCTCATAACCTACTTCAGTTATACTGTATGGCTCTAAATTTTCCAGTCGAACATGATGGTAAAACAGGTCACATCCCTCAGCAGTCTTAATGAAGTATTTCATTTAGATTAATGACTATTCTGTGTGGTTTCCTGGTGAATGGACATTTTGAAAGCACTGAGACAAACCCATCAGGTTCTATAATGGTTCAATTCAAATGAGCAGTGTGAAAGTATCTGGCCTGGCTGGTGCTAATCAGTAGGATTTTCCCTATATTGGAAACAAAGCCTCTGTATTTCTCCATGTAACACAACACCGCTGCAGGGCTTAGGGCACCATGAGCAGGGGCTCTGTGCTCCAGCCGCTGGGCTGAGCTCAACCTTACTCACATCTTATTCCCAGGCCATTTCACGATTGGGAGGGATTGATGCGTTTGACATTCTGGTGCCCGTACAGAATGACAGCGAGGACAATCTTAATGACGGTGGCTTTTACGATCACATCTTTTTCTTGTTAGGCATTTGTGAAAAATGGCTTTAAAAACTTTTATGGTTTCTCCAGTCCAGTAAAAGAAAAGGAAAACAATAATATGAGTGGGCAACATTTTCTGTGTTGTTAGACCCTGCGGGAGTCATGTTGGCTTGGTTTGTGATTTATCACACAGAAAAATGATGGATTTTTTCCCCCTCCCCTGGATCCTCTGGTTACATTATAGCATCCAGGCACAAATGGAACAGAGTGCCATAAAGAAACACATAAGTGTTTTCTGATCTTGGATGAGAGGTTCAATTTACCATCATACACTGTAATGGCCAGCAGTCTTTATCAAACACAGTCACCTGTCCTTTAGTTTCCTTGTCTCTTTTGCTTACCTATTTGGTAGTTGCTGCATTTCTTAGGATGAGATTTAAAAAAAATGTCTTACACTCCTAACTGATCCATGATTACGGATTGGCATGCTTGTCCTATGCTGTAAAATCTTCCAATAGAATTGCTCCTGGGAAAAGAAACAGGGTTCAGACTGGACATTTGAGAGCCCACAGACCTCTTTGTGTTACTGCAAGCGTTCCTTCACCAGCACGAGCCCCGACTTTGTAACCGATATTTGCCATTTGGAATTAGAAGTTAGCCAGCTGCTTAGACGCGATTACTCGCTTGCTTTTTTTTTTCTCTCTCTAATGAGAGGAAGAGGAGCTTAGCGTGCCGTGACCCAGACTAGCTCGCTGTCTGCTAGCTGAGGGCAGGGCGTGCTCGTGCTGCACGCTGTCTGCGCGGCGCCGGAGAAGCTGAAGCTAGGCAGGGCTTAACCCCCTTCCTATCCCCGCCCCCCCCCCCCCCCCCATGCTGCATGCTGCCGGCAGACACGCCAGACTCCTGTGGCTGCTGCCCTGGGTCACAGGAAACACTGCAGCCCGCACTCAGAACAGTGTGCTGCCCTGTTTAGAAATTCTTACCTCATACTTATCGGTGTCAGCGCGCTACCCAATATAGAAAAGGGATTACTTTGACCGCGGCACCGGTAATAATATATCGGTCATTGTCTGCATCTCAGGTAAATAAAGGACAGTTAAACTTTCCGTACCATAATTAAATAGCCTGCATTTTACTGCAGAGCTTTACAGTAGCTCACTGGCATCAGCAAACTAAACGGGAGTAACCTGTGGTACGGAAGTGAAATGTAACACCTACTAGCAGCATAGTAACGGATTCACTTTTATACAAAGGGAAGGAGTTTATCTTTGCTCTCTGCATGTAGTGTTACACCAGTGCTGGTTTATAGTGCTGTAATCTGTCAGTATGGAGCTCACATACGCTGCTCAGTTAAATATTGAATCATATTCCCAGGGCATAGGCGCAGGCTTCACACAAAATAACTGCAGCTGAACTGCAGCAGCACACATGGGTTTGCATTACTGTGGTGTGGACCATAAAATTGGGAAAGGATATCAACCGTAATGTGACGGTGCAGTAATACGGTTGCAATCTTTGGCACTTTCTAATAAATAAATCCAAACAGTTCCGTGTCAACGCTCAGACAACTCGCAGGTGTTCAGAAATGGGCCAGAGCTGCTGTAATCGGGGCCTCTGCAGCTGTAGAAATGGTGCAGCGCACATTTGCAGGTACAATAGGAGGATGTTGGAGAAATGCAGCCGCAAGCCCAATGCCTGTGCTGACACACTGAACTGAAGTGGCACTGATTTCCATGGTCTTGATTGGCTGCCTGCCAGGCGCCCAAGGAACCATGCAGCGCAGCATCAGGGCAGCTGGAGCAGCTGCCCTACAGTGTGTGGGCACATGCACACACTCACACACACACACACACACACACACACACACATGCACGTGCATGCACGCACACATACACATACGCTCTCTCACTGACACACAAAAATACACACACACAAACACTTTCTCTCACTGACACACACACACACACACACACACATATAAAAGAAAGCATGCACACACAAATACACATGTATCTACAAACACACACACACACACACACATACCCTCCATTCCTAATCCACACTGATCCTCTCAGCCTCCCGAGCTGCCAGGTTGTTCCCCTCTCAGAAATTCCTCTCCCATTAGACTTTCTTCACCCAGTATTGAATTCCAAGGGCAGCCCTGCCCTCGATGCTAAATAAATAAACATGCTAAAGTACAGTAAATAAATAGAGTGACAGATTTATAAAACCCTGCCTCAGCAGCACAAGGAGGCTCCCCTTGTGCAGGGTCTCTTAATACCTACTGTATGCCCTGGCATGGTTTCAATTAAAGGCACTTTACGCAAACATTAAGTCATCTGCTGGGTGGGACTGCAGTGAATGGATGACAGAAAAACGATGGAAACATCAGAGGAGGGGCCGGATGAGCCCTGAAGCTCCTGTGGAACTGTGATCTGAATGAGGGAAGGGGAGCCATGATGCAGGCAGATGCTGGTGAAAGCTGTGTGCCCCACATCAACGTGTGCTTTGAACACCCTAAGATTCCTTTGCCCACCTTTTCCTAATCACCAAATGCTCCATGTATAGGGAAGCTCACTAAGTAAAAGTATAGCATCTGAGATTATGACAAGAATGCTTCAAACACACCCCTTTCTGGCAAATCATTAAAAGCAGATTATATGTACTGTACTGTAGGGCTTGATTCTTAATCCTGAATGTAATAGTACTGCATATATACATACATTTTCTGCACTTATTCAAGTTGAAAAAACTAAAATACATTCTGTTCTGCTCAATAAAACAACAATTTCCTTTCTCATTTCTTTTAGTCTTCCCTACAAGGTAAAAAAACCATGCATTGCAGTGTAGAAAAAATGAAGCAATGGGAAAAAGATGATAACTGATCACTCGGTCTCTTTAACAAAAGCTAACTCTTAAGTTTGTCGCTGGAAATTTGCCAGAACTAAAATCAGGAGAATTACACCTCCTCTGCAAGTCCAGAGGGAGGAATCCAGACTTTGTCTGACTGCTTTGAACTGGTCTACGCATAAAACAGGAAGTAAGAAGTGATTCAACCCTTATTTGTTTTCTGTGTCCCTTGGGACAAATGGTGTCCATCTCATTTACACCTTACCTCCACACACTCACCCCAGATTCCTTTGGAGGGAAGACAAAGCTGGCAATGATGATTTCCACATAGCATTAGCAGTGAACTCCGAATTAGCTCTCAATTAGCACTCTGACTATGTGTTTGTCAGAGCCTTATCTAGAGTACCCTAGGATCAGGGATTTCTTATATGAGATTGAGGAGGGAAGGCAGTAGACAGCAGCAGATGTATTTTTTAACTGGGCCTCAATAGTAATGGAAGAAATGGTTCAATTCATGGTCTACCACAGATTAATTTAATTTATTAGGCAGAGTGTTTAACTACTTGGCTTTCCTTTGGCAAAAATACCCTTAAATTTTCTCAGCATTTGTTCATCAAGCATATATTTAATATTATGTTAACTAACACTTCATAAGTCACTGTGCAATTTGAGCACAGTGGATTAGCTTTGTTAATGCATGACTGTTTCGGTATGTTTTTTAAACAGTCTTTGGGGGCAGGGGAATTCATTTTAATGCTTGAATCCACATATTCCTCAGAAAACAAATTCTCTAATGGATACATCATGACCACATCACCTGATCACTTTATCTCAGTACAATGAAAAACAAGTGACTGCACAGTTTCCTCCATGATTAAGTCTTTAAATGAGTCACCACACTATTTAAAAGTATCATTCAGAAAACAGCTTGACCCCGGTTAAAAAAGGAAACTAGAAGGGCAACACATGTTATCAGAGCAACAGGAATTGGGGTTAAAAAAAAACCATTGAATCCTTCCTTGGTTAATTTACAATCCATTTGACAGCTGATTCCAAAACCAATCACAGGTTAAGCAGGGCTTCGAACAGTTTTTAAAGTGTGAAAACACCAAAGTGTTTCCAGCTTGAAAGCTTCGTAAACAAACCATTTCCTCACCAGAAAGGATGAGGTAATAGAAGGGTGAACACACACCATCATGCAGATGATACTTTGCTATGAGTAAAACACACAAACAAGTTCATCCAGTACTCATAACAGCCCTGTGAAGTAGTGTTAGTAGAGCAGCTGCCATAGCTAAGGGTAACTAATTAACTACACGGCAACTTCCTCTGTCTCTGTTAAAACATGACTTCAGCTTCCTAAATCCCAGCACTGTAAGGAAGGTGTTAAGATACAAAATGTCATAAAGCTGATAGAACCTGGAGGGTGTGTTCTCCCCCTTATTCGTCATCTCTTATTCTTTCTCTCACACATCCACTCATAGTTTTTTTTTTGGATGCTTTGGATCATGAGCAGTACCTTTCTTTCTGCTCATCTTTCTATTACTTACAGGTTACAGAGCAATAGTTGTGTCATTTGTCCATAAGACTTTGTTCCAGAACTGTAACCTGGCCATTCTGTTCTTGAGGCTTTACTGTGGTTTGCATCATGCGGTGAACCCTCTGAGGTTATGCTGGTATAGTCTTTTCTTTATGGTAGTCTTTGACACATCTACGTCTGCATGCAGGAGTGTGTTATTGATCGGTTTGACAGTTGAAAAGGGGGGTTTCTTCACAATTGACAGGAAACTTCGGTCATCCACTACACACTACAGTGATGTTCTTTCATCTACCAAGTCATTTGCTATTGTTGAGCTCACCAGTGCATCATCACTTCTTAACAATGCACCAACCAGTTGATTTTGACAAACCCAATGTTTGAGCTATATCTCGATTTTTCGGCCTCATGATGGCCTGCTTTACTGATGTTGACACATCTTTGGTCCTCATGTTAAGAGACAACAGCAACAACTGTAAATATTATACCTAAAATCAACTCTAGTCCTTTTGCTAGCTTTCTTCTACATAAACTAATGACGCAACAACACACAGCTGGCCAAGAAACAGTTGAGCAGCCAATTGTCCAATTACATTTGGTCCCCTAAAATGGAACTATGTATAAAAAGGGCTGCAATTCTTACACAGATGACTCGAAATGGATGTAAATGTCCTGAAATGAAAGCTGATAGTCTGCACTTCAACCTCATGTTCATTCTTTCATTTCGAATCCAATTTGCCGGAGTGCAGAGTCAAAACAACAAAAATTGTGTCACTGTCCAAATACTTACAGACTGCACTGTATATATATTTTTTTATTTCATTCAGCGTGGAATTGGGTCAGTGGCTAAAATTAACCGCCCGCCTCTTTGCTCAGATGTGCTGAGATTCAGTTCCTGCTGGCTGCTGGCTGGTGGCTGAGACTAATTTCAGCAGTGCAGGGGGGGGCGGCGGTGGTGGAAGAGGATTCATCCGCATGCTGCGTACGGAAAAAAAGAAGAAGGAGGAGGAGAAAAAAAGAAAAAAAAAAGCCCAGAAACCCAAAGGTTAGGGGGGAAAGAACAGAGCCGCGCGGGGCTGTATCATTTCAAAGGAGCGTCTCTCGTCCCCCCGGGCCGCGGCGCGGACGGACGGGGATCGGATTTTAAGTTCCATTGACTCCGCGCCGCATTGACTGGCCGCTTGGCCGGCCGCCAGGAAAGGCCCCTCCGACTCGCGGCTCTCCCACCAGCATGCTGCCGCAGAGCGGCCCACGCACGCTGAATAAAGGGCTTGTTCTCCGCGCGCGGGAGCCTCTCCCCGCGACCCCTCCGCATCTGATAACGGCGCAACCCCCTCCGCCCCGAGAGCCGCTTCTGCCCGGCCCTCTCCCCAAACACAATCGACAGGAAAATGATTTCTAATCCCCCCGATGCAGGCATTCCGCGAGATCCTATAATGTGCACCGATAACTGATGGCTTACAAAGAGAAAAAAGAGGCTTCATGGTATTGAGAGAGAATGATCTGCGCATATCCCCAAAATCTGAAGATCGATTGTTCACTGTTCAGCAGAGTTAAAAGTATGTGAACTGCATCAAGTCTGTGGGCACCGCAGATGTTACCAAGATTGTGACAGCCAGTTAATCTTCTCAAAATTTCTGGATTTATCAAAATCAAACAGTCCAAACAATTTGGTTTAAACATAATATTTGTTTTTGATGGTTTCAAACAAGCTGCTATTTGATATGAAAATAGCATAAATGAATGCATTTCTGTTTGTGAAAATTATATACCTGCCAGTATTTTTGTTAGATTCAGGGTAGTGTTGTCGGTTGTTACATAATAGCGAGCTTTGTAAAGGGGGTGGGGAGGAGGGGGGTGGTTTTCAGGTCTTCAGCAGTTTTCTCCTTTGCATGAACATTGGGTGGGGTGTCAGTTTACTGACGGGACACTAGGGGGAGCTCTGTAGAGAATAAGGAGAGTGAAAAATTCAGGGGAAAACCTTTGTCCTGCTCAAGGTTACCATTCCTGGCAAAAACCCTCCCACCCCACCCCACCCCACCCCCTCACCCACACATAGACACACACAGTTGCATACAATATTATAGCAATCAAGACATGTTGTTTGCCTGAACGACACGAAGAAGGGAACAACAAGGCAACACAATGTAAGTGTATCTAACACAGACCAAATTTTGGCTCCCTGCAATGTTAGAAAATCCTGTTTTTACCACCCAGACTGATATGGCAAATACCGCAAAGCTGAAAAATCCTCAAAGTGGAGAATTCTGTCAAGTATGACATTTGCTTCACATGGGCAGCTTTCCCAAACTGAAAATGAAATCTCCTCAAAATTTTACGACAAAAAAAGATGTCCTTCTGCCGTTGGCACGTCGTTAAATTTTAAAGTAATGAATGAAGCACGGGGCTATAATAACTTGATATAATAATTTCCTGTTCCTATTTAAAGGGCATTAAAGAACAAGGGGCATTGGAATAAGTGGTGCACTTTATATTCCAAATGACAGAACAGAAACTGAAAAAAGGGAGTCCTTAGGTCTCGAAACGAACAGCCAGAGCTAAACCAAGCTGCGCACGGCGTGATCAGGGCTTGCCGAATCCTCGACAATCTTATGACAGTAAGGATCACAAGAAGCCCTTTATCTCTGTTATGTTATCCGTTACAGGAGGAACAAACGTGATAACGGGCCTGTTGTTCTCACCAAGAATTTGCAGTCGCTCAAGCACTTAAAAAGGAAACCTGTCATGGCTGGATCGATACTCCCAGGCTCTCTGCTGACAAATCATTAGAGATACCACAATAAAGGGTGTTTGGAATCAAACAGTGGCTGGCATCGATGCAGATAAGTGGCATGTCTGAGATGTGTCACTTGCGCGGCAGACAGAGTGATATTCACGCTATTATGCCCTTGGAGCATGTGCTGTCTGCCCCGCTGCTGACAGCCGCCACCCTCTCACTTTTCCTGCGGCACGGAAAGGGGAAGGGGGGGGGCGGGGGGTTATAGCGTATCTGACTGGCTGGAAATGATACGGGCGGTTCAGCGGAGTCGCGCCGCGCTGCAAACCCTACCCGCGGCAGCAGGTGGAGCACGGCGCGGCGATGGCGTCTGGATGCGCTAACGCCGCGCGCGAGCATGCACGTTTGGAAGGGGTAGCGGTTCGGACGGCAGCGACCGCGCTGGGCTCGATCTCTTCCCCGGCCGTCTCGTTGCGTACGGGCAGACCGGCCTCCTCCGCTGCCCCAACGGCTGTCGGCGCTGACGGACAGCCTCCCCCGCGTGCGGGCCGCACGCACCGCTGCTTCCCCGAGCGACGGCCCTCTTGCCAGCGCGCCGGAGCGGGGCTCTCTCCGCTCCACACCTGCCCCCCCCCTGGGGGAACCGCGCCGCTCCACGCTCGCGCTCTCAAAAACAACGCGCCTTTTCATTCCCGTCTCCAGTTCTTGTGTGGAAACCGCGGAAAGGCGCGCGGCCCCTTTGTTTCTCTGGCTCTCTCCTAGCGGAGCGCTCAATGGCCTCACAGCAGTCACTCATTACACCGGGTCAAGACACGCGCTGGACTTTGATAAAGCAAAGTTACACATTAAAAAGGTGGGGGGGGGTGGGGGGGGGATCTGTTTTGTCCGCTTTTTAAGGGGCCTGAGAGTGAGAGCTAATGAAACAAACCTTAACCCTGTGCTAGTCCAGGGATGAATTTTTAAACAAAAGAAGGATTTCAGCATGTGTTGCTTTTAGGCAAAATGTGGAGTCATTTTGGTTCCACCCCTCAGAACAGGGAGGGTGGGCGGGTGGGAGGGCCAAGCTGGGGCCTGAGCAGTTGCTCTTGAGGCGGGGGCAGGGAGGGAGGGGGGGAGGGAGGGAGGGGGGAGCGGGGGTTGTGAGCAGAGACCCAAAATCCTCAGAGTGCAGGTGTGCATGCGGTGCAGTCAATAGCTGACACGCACTCCCACTCACTCACTGTGAAACGGGGGTTTGTAATGGAGTGGCTGACCGACCCAGGATCAGCGCCTATGGAAACTGTTCTGGCTCTGACATGAGAACAGCGCTCAGAACAGTGCTCAGAGCACTGAGAGAAGAAAACAAAGCCAGACAGTTAACTCTTTGCAGCTCACTCACAATGTAGGCAGCACTGTGATAAATGCTATTTCAAGACTCCCTGCAATAGGAAAGAAATTAAAAGGTGTTGCACTGCTCAGAAATCATTTGCATTAATCTAAGCTAATTTGCTATTAAAGGCAATATGGAAATTTAATGTAGTATTTAATGCTAATTGGAAATGCCTATTACAGGGGCCTAAGCTTATAAAATTGGCTTCTCCTTTTGTTCTTGTACTCTGAGAAGGTCAGCTCATTATCACCTGATTTAGATGAGCTTGTGGAGGAACCAGTTAACCCTACCTTTAAAAAAGATGTAATGCATTTTTTTTCTTTTGTTCACAGCATGCAGACAATCCACACAAGGACACAATTCACTTATATCAGTACAATCAGATCCAGGAGAAAGAAGGTAGAAGGTAGCACACAAAGTAAGGGGGGAAAAAAGGGATCAATGACTGAATTAACACATTTAAATTGCAGCAGTGTTGAGTCAGATAGGACCCCATCTTTGGATTAATTCTTCTGGCACAAAATTAATGCCTTGTATCACCTCAGGGGAAGCTACACACTAGCTGTGGTTGCACATTTTCATTGATGGTGGTAAAATCCTGTCATTACAAAGCACACTGAGATCCATTCAATACATCATTACGTCTTACATATTCTTTTGTATTGGTAACGCTTAGCTTGAAGTGGACCTTAAAAATAAAATAAAATAATAAATAATAATAATAATAATAATAATAATAATCTAAAGTAAAAGATGATGGGGCACACACGAAATATATGCTAATAACCCAGTCACAGTTCCCTTTTCCAACACTGGAGATCAGCTTGTAACTTATACAGTTATGACAATGGACACAAAAGCACACACACACACACAACACACAAACAGGACCAGCACCACAGTCCACACACACACACACAACCACCAAGAACACAATTGGAAACAACACATTTTCTCTGCTCACAGCAGGACTACAGTACAGACAGGCAAACAGTTTTTTGTTCCTTTTCTGTCTACAGGAGGGAAAACACAACAAGAGAACACCGATGACTACAAAAAGCTACACAAAGGCAAAAAGACACAAAACTACTGTGAACCAAACACAAAAAAAGGTTATTTTCTTGTTTTCTTTAATTTATTAAAGCGATTTAACTAATAGGAAAGAATGATAAACAGACACGTTTCAAGGACAGGGCTGGAGGTGGACATATCCCTGGCACTGAGAGAATATTAATGGCTTCATATTTCAGCGCGAGGAGCGTTTGCGGCCAGTCCTGCCCCGGACAGATCGGACGCGGCTTTGAAGCGGTGCCGAGAGGAAGACTGATCAGGGGCACTCCAGAGACGAGTGATTACTGCGTGTGAGGGGCAGGGAAACGCAAGGCTGGACAGAGCGGTGTGAGGGGCAGGGAAACGCAGGGCTGGACAGAGCGGCACGCCGGGCAGTAGCTCCGGAGACAGAAATAAAGCTCCGTTTAAAATCTTTAAGTGAGGAGTGAAACAAACGCAGATTCAGGGGCATGCTTACTTGCAGCATTGGATCACACTAATAAAAACAGTCAGCAGGACAAAAAAAAACTGTTCCAATTATATAAAAAACATTCACTGAAAACATATTTATTTAGGAGAGCACCATTAATTTGAAAATACTGTGATCTGTGCACAGTAAATGGTAGAGTGTTAATTTAACTCTACCAGAGTACACAAGTCCAATAGGGGCCATGTGTATGCTATAAGAGTTGATTTAACATGGAACATTTTACTGTGTGTGTGTGTGTGTGTGTGTGTGTGTGTAGTCATCACCAAAAGAGTTATGGGAATCATAACCCGGAGAGGTAACAGGCAGGTGGTAAAAAGTTCAACATGCACTCAGACTAATCCTTTCTTTAAAATGCACAGTCTGGTTCCAATCCGCATTTTAAAAAAAGTATACGATTTATGCAACGGTCACTTCAATCAAACATTCTTTCCACTTGATGAGGGGTGCAGCTGAACAGATACTGTTAAACTGCGTGGGTGTATAGAGACAAAGCAGAAATTAAGCAATCTGTGAAAAAGTGTGCCTGCAGCCAGGCAGAAAAGAAAAAGAGGGGTTGGGGAGGTAAGAGACAAAGTTGAGAGTGAGTAAGAGGGAAAATATTTCCCCTTTCGGACCACATAATTGGACACGGTCATTTATTTAACTCTAGAGGGCATTAATCTAGACTCTGGTAATCTCAGCATCGCAATTACTTGGCAAAGTTGTATGCTGCAGACAAATTGATTACAGATTAGGTGAAGCCACAAGGTGATCAAAATAACAACAAGGAAAATGAGGCTGAGGGTCTGTAAGTCAAATGTAACCGATTGCTTCAAAATCTAATTTGCTGAGGAGAAGCAGCGAATTTGGACCACGAGGAACACAGCCAGCGAGAAAACCAAGGCACTTGTTCTTGTTATAGATCACAGCTAGACATCTACAGCTTTTTATGGAGTAATTAAATAGTCAAATCTTCCTGAACAAAAAGCAGAGAGCTGGTTGCATTGTTCATTAAAAAGATCAAAGATATATTTAAAATACATTTTATATATTAAGTTTCTTTAACCGAAGACAATTTTTAACGATGCATTTTACGGATCCTATATACAGTTGTAAGGTGCATAATGGCTGGTCCTGGTCTAATTATTTGTTTTCTTTGAATCTTATGACTAAGCTATTACATATGTGTTGCTGAGGAGGGGAGGGGAGAGAGTCACGATTTGATCACCCCGGCTGTGATCTTATCTCTGCTGCTTTCCTGCAAAGAGGATAAAGTCTGTGATTTACAGAGTGTGAAACGGATGATGTCAAGAAAACCAAATGAGGGTGGGAGAAGCTCAAAAAGCATTTCACCCAAAACAGAATGACATCACTGCACATACCAGTCTGTTGGTAGGCAAGTCAATAAGATATAGGCAAATGCTAGTCTGAATCTCTTTAAAGCAAAACCCTAAATTGTATATAATTCTCTCAGCCTTTCTTTTACTTTTAATGAAGTATAGTATAGCATAGTATAGCATAGTGTAGAAAGATAGATAGATAGATAGATAAACCTTTATTGATCCCCGGAGGGAAAGGTGTAGCGTAGCATAGCGTAGTATAGCGTAGTATAGCATAGCATAGTATAGTATAATATGTTATAGTATTTCATTTATAATTATTATTTTGTTATAATTATTATTACTTTGCTATTATTATTATTTTAGGACCCAAGCAAACGGAAAAACATTCAAGGCTTTGACTTCTTTGTGGAAAAGACTAGCATGCATAAATGCTGAAAAAATGAATAAATATACATATATATCTCCCCAAGATTAAGTATACCCAAAGAATAGAAAATGATTTTGACATTTTATTCTGGTGGAGGCATACCTATATCAGTACTGCTGCATTTCTGTTTACACGCACCACAGCTGTTTATTTTCATAAATGGAGGTACTACAATTTATTTCATTAGATAAATTATGGAAAGATTCTGCGGCCAGGAGCACACTTTACTCTCCTGCAGCGTTGCTGGGGAAAGGATTTAGGGACAACTGCAGAGGCACACAGACGTAGTATGTAAATCTAGTCTACAGCCTCCAGACAACCAGAGGCAGCATCTTGATGGAGAGCGACTACAGAATTCTTAACGTCCGAAGAGCTGACGTCATCGCATAAACCCCCCTCAATAGCCATCGACTTCCATCAGGATTTAGTCATAAATGGCCAGTCTGACATAGACACTGATGGTTAAGACACAAGATATAATAAATTATATTATAATAAATGTGGCTAGCAATAATTAAAATAATGAGATGTACATGCTCATATAAGCATTGGTCATTACTTCCCTTTCAGTCTATAATGGGAAGTTATGAATAATAGAGGGTTAGTGTACTTAAGCACTAGTAAAAGGAAATGTATATAGATTTTCGTGAATATGCACTGAATTAATGATTTTATTTTTTGCCAAACTGATGCATGCCTACTTTGTGTCTTTGTATAATTTTGCAAAGATAAAACTGCAGTTTCTTGATTTCTACGGCTATCTGATTTTTCACACAATTCATTGGTGTGATGATAAAACCACTGCACATCAGTGATCGGAGAACTGTGAATTTAATCTTTTTTTTTTTCTCCACGATACCCATTTTATGCCTACTCTGTCCAGTTTCTTGGATGAATTAATGTGTCATTTTCTCTTGTAGCCTGGAAAAACATTGTCGAATACATGCCAAGGTTCGTACCATAATCCAGACAGTCCTTCACTCAACCTCAGGTATTTTTTTGCCTGCTATTTAATACTCACGGGTCCAGAAGACGGATAACTTGAAATGAAGCTGGGACTGAAGCCAAAAAATAATGACATTGCCAGAGAAAATATAGTGCATATAAAAGGAAATGGCTCATTTTTTTGACAAATCGTGTCTGCCCACGTGTGAATGCACAGCTTCAAGTCAGTGTGAGGTCAGTGAATGTGTCACAGCTTGAAGTGGCAGAAAATGATTGGAAGAAGAACACGATGTCATCTGATCTTGAATTCTTCTTCAGATTACTGGAATGGAATGACTGTTAAATTCTTCCATTTCCAAAGCTGGAATACAGCAATAGCTACTAACTTCTTTAATAAACAACTGCATTGCTCAGGCTTTACGAGCAGGCTCCAGAACTTTCGCTTAGGCCGGTATGATTTTATTTGAACATGCCCTCTCTTAAATACTGCTAGTCATTTACTGAATAAGTCACCTCAACCAAAATACATGGAATTTAAAGTGCTTTCTACCAACATTCTGATGCGACTCATCGGATTCAAGCCTGAGAAGCTGAACCTCATTTAACTCCACAGGCAAATGTAGCGCCTCGATTAGAGCATCACATAGGCAGACAGGCCAGATGCACCCGCGGCGCTGTCGCCCAGTCGAGGAACACTGTCCTCCCCCGAGATAAACAAGACTCACAGGCAGCGCCACAACACGGCCCCCTCAGCACGGGCCAGAAGCCTGGATCGATCACCAAACACCAGCCGGTGCAGGTGCATTCCTCTGACGCAAGCAAGCTTTTAAAAAAATTAAATAAAACAAGACAAGAAAAGTGACCTAGCCGATTCAAGAGCATAAGCCCATGAAATTATTCAAGCAGTGTCAGTTATAAAAAAATAAAAAAATAAAAAATACCTGGCATGTTGGCTCTATATATAGGACCACTACTTCCAGTTTTGAAATAAAATATTCTGAAGTGCCATCACAGAAGCAAACTTTGCAACTGTGGCCACCTTATACATTAAAAATGCCTGTTTCATCATCCATCAGAAAATTATTTCATTACGGCATACTAATGTAAAAAAAAAATTATTACCTGGGAATTAAACAACTATTAGGCTTGTGTAAATTTACATTAGAAGTTATGACTTGAACTGCACATTCTCAGAACTGAACAAAGTGCACACTTTCCTGCTTGCTCTCCAGTCCTAATCTCTGGATTTAGAGGGAAGTGCCTAGATGAGGCAAGGTTTACATTTTATGAGTGCTCTTTAATGATCACCAAAAGTACAAAAGCAGTACAGTAAATACATGTATTTTGCATCTTCACGAATGCCTGAAAGAGCGTTTTAAGGGAGTTCATGGTGTCTCCTATTTGACTGACACCATTGAGACCTACGAATCTGCTGGGATTGCCTATCCCACCTAAAGCATTTACCCTCCCAATCCAATGAGAACACAAGGTCATATTTTTTTCAAGCTCCAACAAGTTCTCATAGAACATCCCATCTCCCAGCTTTATACGAGACCACCTGTGAAGCAACCACAGGAATGTATTACTCTAACTCTAACTGTCAGGAGGGCGTTCTGCTGAAAGATACAAAATGGCAGCAAGGAAACCATTAGGATTCCATACTGTGTCTCATGAAAACAGCTGCTGTGCAACAGAGCTGCCAGCCCACGCTTTGGACGTGAGCAGATTTCAGTACCCCAGACATGTCAGACATTTAATATTTAGAAAAGAATAGCTAAATCTTCATGTATTTATTATATATAAAAGGTATAAGGTAAACCCTATCCAACAACTGGAACCTTGTCAGTTTAACACACATAGACAGACCTGCTTTTAAAACTTGAAAAGCCCAAGGTTTTCTTTAAGCTCCTCACTGTATATAAGAAAATATACATTTGAAAAGGCATTACACATGCAATATCACAGACTGGTATTCACATACATGAGGTGAGCCCATGGGCTCCACCAAAGATAGCAGCCAAGAGGCTGGCAGCCAGCACTGGGCCACGTTCGCAGGGACATTGGCTGGAAGCTCTCGCGTTGCCTGGAGAGCGCCTGCTGGACAGCTCAGCCGTCGCTCAATAGCACTTCATTCACAGCCACGCTAAGGAAAAAATCTGGGCTAATTTCGCTACCAAATGTTCCCTTTAATGGATGGGTTTCAGGAACGAGGGCCTCCCGAGACAGGGCATCCTGTGGGCCGGCCTCCTGATTTGGCAATTAGCCTCGAATGACTGGGGAGACCTGCGCGGGGAGGGAGCACCATCGAGACAGAGCCAAATGCTGGCTCTGCAGAAAACGCACTGCAAAGCAGCCCCCAGACGATAAGACAGACAGACGCAGGACCCGTCTGCACAGCACAATAAAAGCACTTCCAGTTGTCCAGCAACCTGTGAAATAGGCCGGTTCCACTGTATCTGAGCCTCCCAGCAGACTGTACAAAAAAAACAAAAAGGAAAAAAAAAGGGGGGCTTTCGGGAAAAATGGATTCAGGCGCAGTGCTCTGTGAAACGCATTAGCAGCCAATTGTCTCAGCATGCTCTCAGCAATTTTTAATGAATCACTGGAGGAAGAAAGGAGACGCGGGAGCCCTGGAATAATCCATATGTAAAATAACGGAAACACAAGCCTGTTGAGCTGAGGTAAAGGTCAAAGGTGAGATCCCCAGGGGCTTGAAAGCAACTGACAAAAAAGCTTTTGTGGAGGAGTAGGTGGGAGGGAAAGAGAGGGCGGGGGCTGGGTTGGGGGGGCGAAGCAGCATCTGCTGCAACACTGATCCCACTGCCAAGGCAGTGTGACCCCCGCCGTCTCATTGGCCGCTTCTTCCCCCCGCAAGCAGCACCAATCAGGGCTGGAACAGGAGAAGAGATCGATGAGGTAACGTTAGAGGTACTTTTCTGAGAGGGAGAACTCTAACAACAAAAGCAATTAATTTTAATGCTCAAAGTTTCCCCTTTGAAGCTTGGAAAAAAAATGACAGTGAAACCTGATACACAAAAGAAACAAACAGAGCCTTGGTTTTAACCCAGGAACACCTCTTTAAACTCAAATGCTTCATTTTTAAAGAAAAGGGGGTTATGGATTATCTTTGTAGAAGGAGGCAAATTTGCAGCTTTACAATTTACACTGATTGACCTTTGACTTCATCTGGACACATTACCAAAGACTGTTCTCTTATACTTCTTTACCAAACTGAAACAAATGTCCTTCTCACTGCTGTGTGTTCTTTCTTCTCATACTGAACTCTACATGGCAATTTGACTCCTTAAACCACCTAATTACCAATGTGGTAGATGTCACAGTTCTATGGTTCCTTTTCTAGGGGTTGAACATAGCAAACGGAAGTGAATTACGGATTTGCACTTTTGATACCAGCTCTGAAAGTTGACGTATTTTTACACCGGACGGAGGGAGCACCCTTCACAACTGATCTGAGTGAGGCTCCACAACTCTGTTCAAGGACACAAGAGTGTCAAGTCCCCACAAGAAACTAAATGAGGGAGGGGACAGAAATCATTCAAAGTAGCATATGTTTTCCTAAAATCTGCCAAGCTGCAAAGACCAGCATACAAATGTTCAGGACCAGGACATTTACGATGTTTTGTGGAGGTGCAAGATTCATTTGGGAGGCTTTTGGAGAAATAAATAAATAAAAAAAAGTGTTCTCAGTACAACCCGTTTTTCTGACCGTAATGATGTTCCCAGGATCTGGGTCTTGGGTTCTGTCCCCGGAGCCCAGAGGAGTCCAGAACTTTCCTGACCGAGGGTCGCTCCACCATCTGTGCCCCGCCGCTACGAGGCTCAGGCATGCTAACGTCCGCCCAGCACCTCGTCATTAACGGCGCTCCGACCAGAACGCGCTAGCTCTCCGCGGCGCCTCTAACAAGGTTATGATTCCGCAGCCGCGTCGATCTGCTGACGAGCCATTTCTAACGGGGCCGGAGTCCGGCCCGGGGAGCCGCGGCGGTGATTAACACGAGCCTGCTAAATCTGGCGCGGGCCGCCCCTCTCCCAAATGCGTTTTCAACGCCCTCCGACTTTACGTAAGCCCGTTAGCGCGGCGGCAGAGCTTCTCAGAGCGCCCTCGGAACACCGGGGGGACCGACACCACACCTGACTTTCCGAGAGCGTGTGCAATTCAATTATTTCCCATGAGCCTCCTCTCCAGACAACACTCAGCTGATTCATGCATAATGTATGGATGAACTCCCCGCGGCGGGTCTAATGTTTCCCCTACCCCGCGTCCCTGGCCCGCTTGTCCTTTAAGGTGGAATGCGTCGCTCTTATCCCTGTTACGAAAGAACGCTAACTTCACAGCCAGGGGGAATTCTGCACCTTTATACAAGTGGGTTAACATGGAAAATGACTTAAGAGTAAAAAACAAAAAAAAAAACAGGTAAATAAATAAGTCTAGACCCAGTTTGAGTGCACCGGTGTCCTACTTACAGTACATTGCATACATTACACGATGGGTGTAGAAAAAAAACACTTTCTCTCTTTCCTAGATATCAAAAGCAGTGTGTCAAAGAAGCTCTAAACCTTCATAGTTGTCAGTCTTGTGCAAAGAAAGAATACATACAGAGAAAATACACCGCATCCTGATACACCAAAATAAACATCAGTTTGACGCAAGTGTGTGTACACAAGTGTGCGCTTCTGTTCAACTGAGTTCGTCTCAAAGGTGCACACACAAATGTTCCCACCTTAAGAAGCTGCCTGGCTGATTGCCACAGCAGCCCACAGTTATAACAGCAACAACTCAATCACAGCATAAACACTGCATCAAGTAGAACAAGAGGGCCCTTTACAGAGGGGGGGAGACAGGCCACCTTCCATGTTACCGTGCAGACTTGAACCTCGGACCGCCCCCTTTACTTCAGGAACCCCTGCCCCCCCGCCCCCCCCCCACTCCGCACAGCCCTTGAGCCGGACACCTGGCACGACAATCAATGTGGACATCAACTGATAATCAATCACAGCACACCCTCACCCTCGCCAGCCCCCCCCTGTTGAGTTTGTGCTTGAACTCCTCTGAGTGGGTTTCTCCCATTCCACACCTCTGAGCAAAGCGGGCTGCTCGTCTCTGTTTAAAAGCTCCCATCGACTGCCGTCCTGTTTGGTTTTCTCCAGCGAGATAACGATCGCCCGTCTCCCCGCTGCCCTCCCATTGGCCCGAGCGCTCAGCGAGCGAACTGCCGGTCACGTTAGCACTGGCTCAGCAGACAGAAACCCGGGTCCTGTTTGTTTAGACGGGAAGGGGCGAGAATCCACACCTCGCTCCTTATCTGAAAAACAGGCCCTTTTACGCCCGTGTCAAAATATTTACTTCTTAAGGCTCTGTGCATACCTCTTTTTCTTTTAAGCGTCTTCCCCCCCGATGACACATTGTGACTGATTAATCCATTAATGATGTCTGGAGCGTATCGCCATGAAATCAGTACGGAACTTCCTTTTTACATCTGTTAAGGGTTTATCTACCACATCAGACAGCCTTATCGGAGCTTTTAGTCTTTTCTGCAATTTGAAGCCATTGGTTCCGCAAAATTAAACCCTCTATCTAAACGTTACGGTAGGACTATTACCCGGAAGGACTCCTAACAGCACTACCCCCACCCCAAACACAGGACGTCTGTATGGTCCCCTTTCAGTTCACTTAGGGTAGGGAAAACTAGCGGTTTTCTGGCTTCCTTTTGCTGAACACACGGCCAAGGGGCAAAATGAAGGTTGTTCCTTCAGATGAAATACAATTAAAGAGCCATCATCAGAAAGCAATAAAAAAAAAAAGCACATTCACACTTTCAATACACATGGTGAGGTACATATGCTTTTAGAAATGTAATCCTCCTTTAATATTCTGAAATAGCTTTTTGATGGTTGGGTTCATTACAACAGCTTTTTTTTAAAAACTGAAAATGCATTCTGTTCCTCAGTGTATCAAAGGAAAAAATAACTACTATGGAAACCACTGATTACAGTTGGACCTGGAAGATTGCTTATATTGACAGAATCAGTCCCAGGCGATAATTACAACGCTTTTAATTTCGTATCTATATCCTATTTGTGTTTGCCAAATTAAATTCCTGTCTTCAGAGCATGCATAACAAAATTCAATTGGGACAGAGTGGAATTAATATTCAAGTAACTAAACTCTTCTCTCAAATTCGAAACGTTACTTCAACAGGAAAGCTCTTCAATTATGCATGACGGTAACTGACTCTTTCAAGAAAACGTCCCAAACGCACAGCATAAATTTAAAGAATCAAAACGGCTTTTGGGCACCGGGGGAAATTCTTCCTTGCCCAGATGGAATTAGCGGCAGCGCGGATGTCAATCCAATCCGACGCCCGGATGATGCTCAGACAAGTAGAACCTGGCTGCCTTCAGAATTATAACAAAATCAATCAACACCCTCAATGCTAAACGTATTACAGCAAACCAGGAGGGGGGGAAAAAACGATCTATTTTTGTACATTTCATAAATAGCTCAACAAAATAGTGTTAAATAATCGGTCAGTGATGAACATCCATTGTGGTCCAATGGCTTTATTAAAACTTAGTTTAACGGCCCGGAGCCCTGTCTGTGAACACAGGGACGTGAGCCCAGACCTCCCGGCTCGTTCGCGTCCTCCGGCGAGGCGGGGCGGGGCGGGGGCGGGGCTCATTTGTTCTTGCCCAGCGTCCTCTGCTTCTCGGCGTGCTCCACGATCTTCTCCTCCACGTAGAGCCCCTTGCGCCTGCGCACGGCGTTCATGTACTTGAGGGCCTGGTTGGCCGAGTCGGCCTTCTCGCCGAAGTGCAGGTACTCCTCCTCGGTGGTGGGCACCCAGAAGGGGTCGCCGGCGATCACCTGAGCGACGGGGTGAGGGAGAGACAGAGAGAGCGAGGGGTTTAGAGAGGCCGCACTCAGCGAACCCAAACGGCCAGAGCCGCCCAAGGACACGAAGGCAGGGAGGGGACGTAGCCTCACATTACTTCAAAACAGATTGCCGCGGCGGGGAGCTGCCACACTTGATAGAAAAGCCACGGGCTTTTATTCCCCGATCAAGAGGCCACTCAATCATTCAGGGGGGGAAAGAAAAACCCGAGCTGGGCCGCGGGCCTGGATGTTGACTTTGGAAGGCGGTTAGGGAGGAAAGCTCAGGGGGATATAATCGCAGAGAAGAAGAAGAGGAGGAAATAAAAAGAGAGGGATGAGGGGGGAAAAAAGGGAGCAGAGTTCAGCGGCGGATCCCCGGCTCCGCTCCGTTTGCGTCTCCCAACAATGGGGAAGTCATCCCCGGGCCCCGGGCCCCGGGCGCGCCCGCTGCCCCGCTCCCCCGCACAGAGAGCTCATTATGTAGAGCGCTGTGACACGCTGTTCCAGCGGGAAGAGAAAGACTTACTGCCAGGGCTTTCTGGGAGCGAGGCCGTGCCCGTCCGTCCGCCCGCCCGCTCGCCTCGCCCCGCCCCCCCCGCCCACCACGCCACGCCACGCCGCACAAAAGCGCTACTGCGATGACCTCACCGGCCAGACAGCGGCCGGGGAGCGCGATTACAGTACCGTGCTCGGGGCGGGGCCTCGCACCTGGCCCGGGAGTCCGGGGGAACGGGGCCGCCTAATTTGCCCGGGACAGATGGCGGGGGGGGGATTTGGGACAAAGCAAAGCCTTCCCTCGCACCAACAGTCGCCCGGGGCCGCCGCTGGAGGGGCATATGTCACAATGCATCTGCTGTTCGCTCGGGGGAGGGGCTAAACTCAAACCGCGAGCGGTCTGACCGTACGCGCCTCTAACCAGGACCTGTCACACGCGTCTCTTTCATCAGACTGCTCCCTTTTTCTCTCTCTGAGAGAATGGGTTGGGTTACTTCCCTTTGATAAGATCTCTTCTCATCTGTATTCTCTGTGAAAGCGTGTCTCCAGGCAAAGGGCAGAAAAACAGTGACAAGGCCATTTTTTTTCTGAGAGTGCAATAAGAGGCACTGGCTGTGTACCGCTCCCCTCCCCCAACCTCATTTTTACCATTATCACCTTTGTCCCTTAAGCACACACCGACAGACTGTACATCTACGACCTCTAACTGAAACAGCAAAATGACCAGTAAAATTCACATTCACTTTCAAATGCACGAGAAAGGCTGGGATCAATAAAAAGCGCTCAAATATCACCGTGGCAGGCTGAAATGAAGCGAGGCTGCTCTTTGTAAACATCGTTACTTATAGCGTCATGATTCTCCTGAGTCATTATTGTCACAGCTGCCGCCGACAATGGCAGAAAATGTCACATTAAATCAGACTGAAATTTTCAACGAGCGCAAACAGGGCGAGAGACAACAATGCCCGCCTCCCTGCCCGCCCCGCACACCCCCCCTCCCCTCCCCGCCCCTGCATGTGCCCTGGCGAGGAAGAGGATGTGGCCGAGGGATTCTTCACACCGCTAATGCTGAGTGACACGAGCTGTGTGGCGCAATTAAGAGGCAGCGTAGCGTCGCTGGCGACTGGCTCATGCGGCGTGACAGGGCTGGTGTGGGGGGGGGGAGGGGGGGAGGCTGGTCAGACGCGCTTCCCGACTCCCGCCGTCCGGCGTGCCGCCTGGCCCTCGTTACCGCCGCCTTTGTGCAGCTCCTCAATTAGATTAGGCTGACCTGGAACCGGGGGGCCATTCGGGGGCCTGCTCTCCGTTTGGGGGGGGGGGGGGGGGTGTAGCCGCTTGTCCGCGCGTGACGGACGCGGGCCGGGGCTAGCGGCTCGTCCGGCGGGGGCCTCGCGCGCGATGACATGCTAACGTGCTAACGCGCTAACTGCGCGCCGCGGCATCCAGACTGAACGCCGGCGAGTCTGAGCAGCTGTCATCGCGGCCCGACAGGGCAGGGGGAGATAAAAAGCCGCTCGGTCCGTTATCCCGCGCCGGGAGTTCAGACTGGCAGCGGAGCGGCGTGACGGGGCTCTCTGTGACATTTCCCCCGACAGCCCGCGCCGTCGCTAATAAAATGTGACTGGTCAGGGGATCGGCTTTCTTATTAATTGCCATCTGTGTTGCTGGCACCTGAAAAACTTCAGCGAGCGATCCCTCCTTGCCATTGTAACGATGACGGACACGTTAAAATCGGGGCCAGGATAGAAAAAAAAAAAGAATGTTCGGCCTCGGATTTATGGCACTCGCGCGTATAATAACTCCTTTTCTCCTAGCGCATGTCAGCCGGTCTGACAGTGAGCCATTTGATTGCTCCAGCAGCTGGCTCCAAGCGGACCTGAACGCTCGAATCAATACTCGATACGCAACACGAGTCAAAATCTCTCACAGATGTTTAGACGTCCTCCAGAATCACCTATAAAAGAAAATTAAGCTGATCATCTGAGAAAACTATTGTAATCTCACCTCTGTCGCTCGCAAAAGAAGGTAAAGATTAAATCATTCCGCAATAATGCGACACATTACAGCCTTGAATAAATCAGTTTCTGAGCTATTGTATCAGAAATATACAGAACGTGCTCGCAGTCTTAAAAGACCACCAATTAGAAGAGTTTAAACAAGAAGAGAGCTTGTGTTTTTGTCCTCTGGCAAACACACAAGTTTTCTTCTTGGCCTGAATTTTAATGGGAGGCCGCCAGAGGCCCTGTTGAGGAATATGTTTGGTGTTCCTGTTGCACGGCTTTCAAACACCTTAACAAGACATTGAGCTCTGTGGGTATATGAAGTGGGTCAAGAGAAACGTAGAAAATGTGATGACCCTGCTTTTTTTATTTGGGGAGGGAGGAAGGGGGGCATGGCTGTGTGGGTAACAAGCATTTCTTTCTTCGAAAGAGAGACAGAGGTTAGTCTTCCAGTGTGTTGAATCAAAAGTCAAAGGAATTTTAAATAAGGCCTCTTTTCTCTGAGAACACAGTTTAAAGGATTTGTTTAATTCTCTTTTCTTAGCAGGGCAAACGCATCTTGGAAGCATGGAGGCCAACAGTTAAAATCATCTGTGTGTGTGTGTGTGAGTGTGTGTGTGTGTGTGTGTGTGTGTGGCGTGCTGGGGTGCCTTGCGTGGTGGGTAGTGCTGGTGATCATAGCGGACATCAAGTTTTCAATAAAGAAAACTGCATGCTCAGACTGCACTACAGTCTGAATAGTGCTGAGCCGGCTCGCTCACCTCAGCTCAGGAAAGATTTAACAAATGTCATCTTTGTTCTGCCATGATTGTTAAATGCTGGGCAATCAGGCTGTTGCCACTCAGTACACCACTGGATTTCCTGAGACAGACGGTCAAGCTTACGGCCCACCAATATTTACCCACCCACACACACACACACACACACACACACACACACACACACACACACAACAACTAACACGCAATACCACTACATGCAACGCCGCACACGCACACACACACGCTCACACACCTCACACATACACGCACATGCACACACACATGCATATGCACCCCCACGCACACGCTCGCACACACACACACACACACACACACACGCACAACTACACACGCACATACACACATACATGCATCAGCACCCACGCACACCTCGCACACACAACTAACTACACATCGCACACACGCACACACACACACACACACACACACACACGCACAACTACACACGCACAACACAACAGCATATGCACCCCCACGCACACGCTCGCACACACACACTTAACTACACACGCACACACGCACTCACACACACACACACACACACACACACGCACAACTACACACGCACATACACACATACATGCATATGCACCCCCACGCACACGCTCGCACACACACACACACACACGCTCACACACACACACGCACACACATACACACACACACACGCATATGCACACACACATGCATATGCACCCACACACACGCACGCTCACACACAAACATGGACACACACACACACACAATCGTACTGATTATAACTGTAGTATATGTATCTGAAAATAGTATGAATGGCAGATTCTGATTAAGGGCAGGAAACAAAATCAAGTGTGACTGGCACTGATTGTAATTAGTAGCATATTTGTTCTTTAACATTGATTAAGGGTGGAACTATTTTGTTTTATCTCTAAATAGAACAGTAAGATCTTGTTTTGATTAAAGCAGATTAAAATAATTTTTGGAGGGGAACTGCAAACGCAACAAATTTACCCAAATCCAAATTTCAGGGGGAGCAAGGGGGAGACAAGCAGATTTAATGCCTGAACATGAATAAAAGTAAAACACTGCAGGTGACCCCTTGAGAAGCAGCGTGGGTGGAAATTTTACTCAAGGTAAGGTAAGAAAGGAAACTCCAACACATCAAAGGACATCATGAAGTAGTGGTGCTGTAAAAGAAGGTTTTGTTCAGACAGTGTGTGTGTGTGTGTGTGTGTGCGTGAGTGTTCAACCTCAGCAGTAAGGCAGCAGCAGTAGCATCCTGCTCTACTCAATGTCCTGTATAAGGAGAAGAGGTTGTCTTATTTGTTGATGTAGAACACTGCCGTACTAATGTAATAAATCATTCATTGAATTAAACTATTAATATAAATCGTTGTAATGTAATGTGTAATGATTGACAAACAGTACCTTTCCAAGTGCATCCCATTAATTCTAATAACACAATCTGGACATATAAGCTTTAATGACTAATTAAAAATCGATGTCTACTTTATCAGCAGTCAAAAATAATCACAGCTTATCTGTAAGCCGACGTGTCTTATCCCTGCGCCGGTCTTAATGAAAAGTTATATCAGATTTTTTCTTTTTTATCTTAAGCATCCTGCGCCTGAATGAAACGCTACGGGTCAAGCGACCGAATCAATGGCTGTAATTAAACAGGTTTTAGCCACACAGCGGGTGCGCTGAGCAACGTCTAACAAACACACAAAAACTCACCACAGGCTGAAAAAGCCACAACAAAAGAACAAACAAACGGAAAAAAAGAAACGAAACGGCAGAACGAACGCCGGAATTTAGCGCGGTTCTAAAACGAGCTGCAACAGAAAGAGCGGACCGCGCGAAACGAACAAAGCGGCGGAGTTCAAAGAGGGAAAAGCAGGGGCGGTAACCGGTCCGTTAATACCGCGCGACGGCGACGGCGGCGGCGGCGGGGACCATATGGCGGCGAGCGTGCCCGGGCCCCCTCGCGCCCCCGCGACGCGGCCGGCGGCAGGTAGAGCGTCGGGGGCGCGTGTGGCCTCTCTCGCGGCTTTGATCCTCTCCTGCCCTGGAGGAATTAATCTAATTACAGGCCCCGGTCCCCGCGCTGACCTCCAGTCATGTTTAATTCACCAGCTTCACAGCTTGGGGGAGGGCCCGGCTCCACGCTCAATGTGGGCCAGCTCGTGTACCCAGCTACTTATGAAGCCCGCTCTTTTTTTTTCTGCTCTCGATAATTACAGGCCGGGCCGAGCGACACCAACCTTCCTGACCGTGGGGCCCCCTACGGCGGAGGGGACCCGCTTTAGATGTGGCCCCTGTGTTCAAACGGACACGCAAACAGACGGACACGGTGCGGTATAACAGGCTAACGAACAGAGATAACACAGATATTGCCCCTACATGGCACAACCAAACCTCAAAAACAATGAAGCCCTAAAAAAAATCTACCCCAATGGAGGCACAGCTTTAAAGTTAAAGATTATTTTCCCAAACCTCAATATATCAACTTCTTTTGGAAAAATTCGCATTAAATCGAAGCACTGCACTGATGCTATGTCGGCTGACACCGTGTCAATGAGCATTGCGGGGGAATGTGAACTGGAGCAAGGCAAAACAAGCACAATAAGGCTAAATCAGCACCGCTGATACGGGCCACAGAGACGGATCAATAATAACTTGACCCAAAAAAACACCTCCGTCCTCTCTGTCATGTGTTTGTTTCTTTCCAGCCGCTTGTCGATAAACATGGGCCTCGGGATCAATACCCTCACAGTCGAAAGTCCCGCATTTCAATCCAATGACTTACGCTCATTATTACCCCCGTAATGCTGTTTTTGTTTCAAATGAAGGTTATTGACCCACAACGTCTAGTTCAAAGCGCATGCCATCGCAGGACACCACGAGTTCCTTTCAGTCTGACTACAGTCCTCACCATGGAGCAGATTAGCCCACGTGTTGTCGCTCACTGAAATGATACTTTCAGTTTTTACTCTGTAGACCAAAGAGTAAAAAGGCCTTCCTTCGTTAAGCCACACACACACACACATACACACACACACACACACACACAGGCTCACGCTGACACGCTGGCCTCTTATTGGCCGGGGCGATGCCCGCTCACCTCCCAGTGGCTGAAGACCAGCTGCGGGCTGGCGAGGCCGCTGGTGCGCTTCCTGATCTCGTCGGCGAAGCCGAAGCTCTCGGCCACGGGCAGCACGGCCCTGATGATGAACATCTCGGTGCCCTCCTTCATCTCCTCCGCCAGCACGCGGCCCTCCCGCTTGGACAGCACGCCGTAGACGCGACCTGGGAAACACACGAGGGGCGTGAGGAGGATTCGTTTGCTGGCCTCCGTCAGTCTTCCTGTCCTTGTGGGTTGTGGGAGTGCTCCATTAGCCATGACTAACAAGACTAACCACAGAAAACTCCAAATAAAAACACCATAATGTTTCTAACTAATCTCTGTTGTTATAATAAACAAATATTACAAATCCTGACGACGCACAAACCCTCTGGTGTGAAGTGGATATCATACAACAAAAATGATTTCTATTAGCCTCTTTCTCTGAGCAACGTCTCTTTGACGATTCCTGATTTTGGCATTCACAAAGAATGAAGGCAGATTAACCAAATCAAACGTAAACTTGGATTTTAACTTGCAGCATCTTTGTTTACTTTTTCATCCATACATTCCTCATATCTTCATCTGCATAATTTCTAGACCACCCTCATCCAGGTGTGTTCAAGCATTCCGTTGTCACACCTGATTTTTTTTGTTCTTGCTCATTATCATTCTGGTCACCCCCTCTTGTTTATCCATATTCATCTTCTTAAATTCTTAGTTCTTTTGCATGAATTAGGTTAGTGTATGCCTGTTGGGTTCCTCCTTTCCCTGTGCTCTGATTTGACGCTAATGCATTTTTTTCTACATTAAATTGGGATGATGCAATAAGGCATAATCCATCCATCTGAGGACAAATTTCACAGAAATCACTGGAAATGAATGCCCGGAGAATTTAAATGAACCAGAATGACTTTTTCCCACAGAAACTCATTAAATGAAGAAAATACAAAAAAATCTGCCAGTGATTCAATTAATTTGCACAAGGATGTATATGGATTTGCACTTCACTCCAGTGTAGCCTGTGGGCTAACGCTCAGACACACAAACAGAGGACAGCCTAAATACCTCCTGTCCGGGCACACTCACCATAAGCTAGTTAAGTTGCTATTCACACTACAACATGCAAGTGTGGGCACACTAATACTATTATACAAAAATCTCCTTAAAGACACTTAAAAATTAAGATATGCTTTCAAACTCGAAGCAGACTTGCTTTCAAAAATTTTAAAAATACCCCAAGTGTCATAAAAATGATTTCACATAAATTGACATTTTAGAGAAAACAACATTTTCGTAGTCAATGAATCAGAGAACAATGGCTTTAAAAATAGAAAGCGGCATGAAAACTGGGTGGTGTGCTGAGGACGATAATTTGCGGAAGTGGTGAGCTAATAATGGTGCCAGCATGCTGTGATAACAGCACTGCCCCCTGACCCTTTCCCCTGTCACAGGGAGACAGCTGCTGCAGCCACATCTGTCTCCACTCTGGGTATAAATGTTCATTACCCTCATGTTAAATATTTTAAAAGTATTAAAAAAGAAGTATTCTTCATAACTGGGCTAGTTATAGGACATAATGTGGAATTACTGTACACACATATCTTGGTAATACACAGCTCAATGCTCAGGCTACATTTCAGTGGCAGTGATGACGGAGAAACTCTCCAAACAATGTAAAATAAAATTCTGGGTGTAAAGTACTAGTCATGATAGCCTAATCCCATTTAATTGCCGCGATGACAGATTCCAGTCGACTGGCCCTTTTAAATAACTTCAAGAATTGTGTCCAAGGGATTTAAATGTCAATCTGAGATGACTTCATTCTAATTTTCCACAATAATGTGAACAACAGCCAGAAATCTCAAGTCACTCCCCTTTGCATAGATGGATCCTTGACTATTCTTTTTCCCTTCAATAAACTACGCATTAAGCAATAATTTACACTAAATTACCCGTGTAATGCTCAGTTTTCCTACAGAGCCCTTCCAGGCTGTGGTCTTATCCAGTGTGGAATGTGTTTGATTTTCTAAGGGGTTATCTAATCTCAAGGGGTAGGATTCAGATACCCCGGCAGATCGATTCATATCAGGGCAAGCATGCTGGGGAGACAGCTGCCCTTTGTTACAGACCTTTTGCAGAATGATCTCAGTGCATTCGAACAAAAGTCTACCACAGACGCTTCAATTAGCGACTGTGAAAACTATTTCCTGCGCCCAGCAAGCAGCAAATGACTTCCTCGGCCGTGTAACCAAAGATGGGGAAAATCCTTAACTGGCAAAAAAAAAAGTTAAATAGAGATCATAAACCTCCCTAGGGATGACTCTAATTTCACATTACTCGTTACTTTTTTCTTGGATTGTGAGAGGGCGGAATTCTGCAATTGCTACCATATCATTGATTCTGGGAATGCATCGCCTTTTCGGCTCTTGGTATTCTATCCTGATTGACTGTCATGTTGCCGCAACTTTACATCAATGCAACATTGGCCTATGTGTTATGTTCATCTAGTTTGAATGACTGGATTGCTTAACTTCCCCTAAAGTGTCCTCTAAAATAGAGCCTGGTGATAGCCAACACAGAGGGGATTAAATGACTTGTACAGGCAGAGAATGCGACTGACACTGAACACGGAAATAATCACATAATTATACTACAGGTAAATATAGATATAATAGATAAATATACAAATTTGAGATTTCCCGTATTCAAGGACCCTGTAAATACAGTATTTACTGTAAGTGCAGTAAGTCCTTCGTTAGGTGATTTACACCAATATGAAAAATACGGAAATTTATTATTATTTATGTTGTAATTTACCACCACTGGCCACCCAGAGCTCCCAGACACAGGCTAACACTGCTCCTTACCAAGCACATCGGCCGTGGCCATGATGTCACAGGTGTACATGGCGGCCATGAGGCGCTGGGGCCTGGCCAGGAAGGCGTGCCGGCAGCCCTCCTTCACGGCCGCGATGAGCTGCCCTGAGATGGGCCCGTAGCAGTCGGCGGCGGCGGCCTCGTTCCTGCGCCTGCCGGACAGGGCGGGGTCGGGCTCGCGCGCCTCTCGGGGGCGCTCTTCCGGCGCGGCGTCCGCGCTCAGGGACCCCGGCGCGTCGCGGGAGGCGTCCTCCTCCTCCTCCTCGGCCGAGTCCCGGCGGGGAGGCGGCGGCGGCGGCGGCGAGAACTTCATGTCCCACTTCTCCAGTGAGAAGCACACGCCCATCAGGGGCTCCTCGCACATGGGGCCCGAGAGCGCCGCCAGCTGGAAGCCGCTGACGATGCAGCTGTCGAAGTCGCGGAACGCCCCCGCCTCTGGCTTCTCATTCTCCAGGCACTGCCACACCGACGGCCTCTGGTAGTCCTCCAGGTTGTTCAGCAGAACGTTGGGCCCGTACCGCCGCGGGCCGAATGACCAGATGCGGCCGACGGCGTTCCTCCACTTCCACCCCTGCAGCTGAGCCTCCAGCCTCTCCCTGAAGTCCTGGATGGACTCCAGCGCTTTCCGGTTGATCTCCAGAGGCTTGCCCTCTTTCACGGACAGGTTGAACTGCTCCATTGTTCGGATGAGGTGGCTGTTCCCCTCCAGCAGCCTGGTGGCTTCCTCAGGAAGCGGGAGAGCCCTGATCCCGATGGTGGCCAGCTTGTTGGAGGTGGTGAGCGTGACAAGGCCGCCGGAGTCCACCTGCAGCCCCTCGGGAACCCTGTACTGGTCCTCCTTCGCCTGGTGGATCACGGCGACCTTCTGCTGCCTCCCCAGGTCTTCGTTCACCATGTCCACTCTGGGCGGCCGGATTACCGTCTCTCGGAAAGGAATGATCGGCTCGGAAGCGCTAATCTCAATTTTTGCGAATCTGCAAAAAAAAAAGGGGGAAGATTGTTTTTTCTTTCTGTCAAGAACGTACTACCTTTCAGTTTTCAGTCAATGAAAATTGCTTAAAGTTAAAATGCATCCAGGGTTGGGAACTCATGATATTTGTTTGCCAAGTATAACGTGCTGTCGTTATCATCTTAAATGGTAAAACATGTGTGTGCCATTTAGATAAAATGACTTAATGAGCTAAAAAAATGAGCTAATTAATATTATACAAACCCTTTCTTTAGTCTAAATGAAAGAAGTTAAACCAATGACTTGCTTATTCTTAACTCCATTCAAATATTAAACCTGAATAGGGCGGCCCGAAACAAATATTTCTCCAGAATATTCAAACCACCAGAAATCCCATTATTGCATTCAGGTGAGGAGCTATAAAACTATATTTTAAAAGTGTGACAATGAGGCTATAACAAAATGCAAACAAATGTACTGCCGGTATCGCCGGATAAAGGCAGTGGTGGCCTAGGTTTCCCCACTAACAGGCCTACTTTAACTGGAGCAGACAGCAGCCCAGATAAGACCAATGTCCCACCATGAGACAACTATGAGGAGGCTTTTTCTAATCCACTTACAGACAGACAGTCATGAAAAGGCTGAAAACCAGCTAATCCTTTTTACATACACAAGACACTACTTCCGTCCGCTCTGCTTTCAAAGCAAACCAGACTTGTCCCATACAGTAGATGGGGGTTACAGGACAGACTGCGACACTTAACAGTAAGTGGATACAATCAATACAGTCCTGCTGAATTCCTACACTAGAAAAAATCTTTCAACCGTTTCATCAATTCTTAGCTTAAACTGGAGATTCATAAAATGTATTACATGTTGAAAATACTAACACACACATGCACATGTTTAACACTGGTAAATATGTGTTTAGTTGTTTCTCTTGTTAATAAAATAGTCATTAATCTGGACTAAAATAAATCCTCACCAAGCATCAGTTGATGTTTTAGCGGGGCTAGCAGATAGAGGGACATGGATTACTACTGCTACACTGACTTTGAAGCTAATCCGCTAACTGATACACTCCACTGCATTACCTCAAAATAATCCAAAACTTGAAGTTCTGACAAAATGGGATAACCTGACAGAACGTTACCAAGAAAATGTGTGTCCTTCCGCTGGTTTCCACACGGCTTCTTTTGCATTCCGGCTAAACATGAATGAGCCTGTGACTCAACCTGCAGCTGGAGCTACATGTTTATGTCACTCCGCAAACTGGAATGGGACTTATAAATGGGGCTTAAGTATTTATTTCACTACAGCGGGACACTTACGAAGACAGGGTGAGCAACATTAGCAAACGGCGGCATGCTGTTTGTAAAATTTGAGTTCAGCCACGGCCTTCTGGTTTAGCGATGACTCCATTTTGATGGTTGTTATGGTTCTCTATTGACGCTTCATTTACCGCCCTTAGAAATCATCTCTTGTAACAAAAAAAAAATAAAAATAAAAATAAATAATATCACTGCACTTCTCCAACGACGATAAAATGGTTTATTATAACACAAAAATAAGCTCTTGTTCTTGCAACTATAAAAAGACTGGTGATGTGTTTTAGTACAGAAAATAGCTTCTTGCTTCACAGTTTGTAAAACTGAAACAGTTACACTTTTGTACACAGGAATAAGCTCAATATATGCCAATTTGTTACTTAAGTTGTACAGTGTCACAAGACCTGATGGCTGACCTACTTTAAAAAGAAACATCTCTGCATCATGTGATGTCACAGTAACAGGACTTCTGAGTGGCTGACCTCTTGCTGATGACGGTGAATAGAGCTTAGGGCCAGCACACAGTCGACACATGCAGGCTGGCAAACTCTTGGTGATACCAATGTAGGGGGCTCACAAAGGCTCAATACACATAGTGAAATGCACCATTAAGACACTGCAGACATGAAGTGCAGTACGATGCAATGCTGTGGGTGGCAGTACTTAAAAACCACTGTCATTCGTCTTGAGGGAAACCCCTTGTTAAAAGAAACAAAAACAAAAGATCTTTGTGGCTTGCTTAAGATGAGAGATAAAATGGGATTATTTAAATCTAGCAAGCAACCAAAGTGATAAATATCAAGCTTTCTAACCACAGCCATTTCGTTTGATTTGGGGTAGTCTCTGACAGCGTTTATGGGAAATGAGTGGAAATACGTTTTTGAAAAAAAAACAATAAATTATACAATTTTGACATAATTAACTAAAGACTTGAACTAACCGTGTTTGTATCCTTTTTGAGACACTGCAAAAAGCACTGAGATGACATCAGTCATTAAGTATTTGTGTGCACACGTATATACTGCTCGGGCCACTGGTGAATCCGCATTGCATCACTGCTCTCATTACTAATCCAACGCGCTGCTGGCAGCGACGCTCCCCTCCAAAAGTATGACCCAATATTGTTGCAACATTAGCAGCCGTAAATAGGGTTACCATCCTGCCTATTACTGTCAGTTACATGTCCAGTGAGACACCGCACGCACCGATCCTCAGGTTGTGTCCGCATCTCCAGCTCACCGCCAAACAGATTTGACTGGCAAAAGCAGACAGGAGTCAGGGCAGGTCACAATCATATATGCTGGGTTTGCTGCAACCGACAGCCCACCGCGTGAGTTGAGCTGGGCGTCGGCTTTATCGCTGTTTTTACCTCAGTTAACCTCCGCCATCGATTGGGGGGAGAACGGACGAGCACGCGCTCTCCTCAGAAGCATGCGCTATCAGCCTCTGCTTCTTATCGCACTGCAGTCTGCGTGACAGGCTGGCAGAGGCAGGAGCTGGAGGAAGGCGATTCACACACGGCTTGACGAGCGGACTCGCGGGCGCCCATTTAACCAGTAGGAGTCGCTGGTGCGCGATGCGACCATCTCATCCCTGGACAGTGTTGTGCACTGCCCAGTGGGGCTGCAGGCCATGCTGTGTGTGTGTTTTAGGTGCAAGCTTCTCTCTGCGGTTTGCTCAGATCAAGTGCGGTGTTCATAACCAAAATCTATTTGGCCATAACGATTCCATTTCCTCATCGCCTGTAACAGCTCAGAGGGAAGGAGGACTGGGCGGGGCGTACCAATAGGCTGCAGAAGTCAAAAGCAAAATCTAGAGTCGACCTATAGCTGCAAAAACATAATAAAACTTAAAGAGACTTTGGTGTGCAGTGAATCTGTCCATTCAGCACGTTTTGTGAAAAGTTAAAGCAGAGCTGGCTCACTCTGGACAAGTGAAATACTATGTCTGTAATCAGGGTGACAGGGCATAGAAGTACCACTGTCAATCAACAGTAAGCTCTTGAAGAAAGGCCATGTAGGAACATAAACAAGGCAGTTTCTTCGTCCTGCAGCTGCTGGCTACAGAAACATCTTAAAGTATTAATAAGGCTGTGTAAACTGTAACTGCACCTTTGTTAAAATCTGCAAAAATTTACCCTAGTAAATGGCAAGTATCCTTCGTGTAATTAGTCTAACTGATATTATATCAAACCCCTGACATGGGAGCAAACTCAATGGAAGTACTTTAACGTGAGGGAATATGAATAATAGTACAGACAAGATTCTGTTAAATCAGGTCCATTGTTAACTGCAAGAAAAGCAACATTTTAGAAAACTGACAAAAAAGGGTGATTCATTCAACTGTAATGGCACCATTTTAAAAATGACTAAACAGAGCATCTGAAACTTTTAAAAACAGTAGTACAGTAACGGTAATGGTTATCCACAGAAAGGCTTGTTTCTCTAATTACTAATGAGTCCTTCAACACCGCGGCCTCCTCCTGTTTTACAGCTCGCTGCCAACGGAAGTGTGGCTGTCTTCACAGTGTCTGCGCGTTACACTTCTCAGCCTGGGAGCAGACAGCCGGGCGAGCGAAGTCTCCTCGCTCGCTTTCATCTCCGCCTAATTCTGCTGCGCTTTTTTTACCCCCCACCTCCCCTACCCGCCGTCTCCTGCAGCTTGGTCACCTGCCCAGAACAGCCTCGTCAGGGAAGGAACTTCATTATCTGCCCTCCTGCCACTTACGGCGCCAATTTAAGCTCTTCAAACACGCCTGTCAGTGTAAAATAAAAATAAGCAGATTTCGCGATCACTGCTCTAAATGCCTTATTCATAAGACAAACAGGCTAAACGTTATAAATACAGACAGCCTGAATATTAGCCTCTGTTTCATATCCAAGCCCCTTAAACAATGCATCTTTATGAACACTGTACTGCTGTGCCTCACAAGGTTCCATCATAAATAAATCACACAGGGACCAGCTTATAGCACGTCAGAAGCTGGAGGGCACCTATTCCACCAATAAACCTTCTTACATGAAGTAAATGTAGTCTGTTGTGTGTGTAGACCCAGGGTCCAGTTCACACCAATGTTTGTATTGCACTGTTTTTTTGGAACTACAAGAATGGGCAAAGTCCTTTTTAAGATGCAATTTTCTGCTTCAATGTCAAATGAGACACACATATTATTCTGCATTTAATAACCATGTATTTTAACAAGGATAATTATGTTATGATTAAGATAGCAATACTTTGATTGGTTAACAAGCAAAAGTTTATTTGATTCCATATGTATACAAAAAGCAGCACAGCTATGATGCAACAATCTTTACCTTTCTCTGTCAATGAACATTTAATATCAGTAACATTTCCTTCCTTATCCTTTTACTGAAACAATTATTGAAAATCATTTAAATAATAATTGAGTAATTTAGGATGAAAACATATAAAATTTTCTATCACATGGTGCCATATGAAAAATCCCAACCCAATTAATATTCATAAAATTGACCATTTGGCAAACTTCGTTCTAAAATTAAAGATTGCTCTGTATTTTCCATGTTTGCAATCATCATGCTCTACATTAATTGTGTTTAAAATTCAGATTCACCTGAGAATTATTTTAAATGTATTATTATTTATTATATATTTTTTGCAACTGTTAGGACCACTCACTAGCTAATGCTACAAATTTAATACTTAAAGGCATCCTTAACAGAATTCATTTAAAAATTAAATTGGTTTCAAGGTGTGCAATTTTGCAGGAACTCCCAGTGGAATCCAGCCTTCCTTTAACAAAGTCGAATCTGCAGCTCATTTCTGATCCTTGCATTATTAAAATTTCATCAGGCCTTGAGAGATTACTCTGACTTTCATGAAGATTGATTTTTTTTTTTCCCAGTGTGGCAAATGGCAGAAATGTGTAATCATTAAATGTTATGTGCTCTAAAGCAGTGGTCAAAGTGAGGACTTTTGGTCGAAAATGCTCAATTACCCAAGTCGGTTCTGTTATTTCCACATATAAGCATGTTACTATAAAGTTTCAACTCGCCACCTTTCACCAGATTTAGTGTTTAATGACATTAACACTCTGAATATTACACTTAGATTGCATCTACTCTAGAAATATATAGGCCTACTTCACTTATGGAACTGACTCCCACTGGATTAAGTGATTGCTCAGCTGAATAGTATGTGCAGCCCCTACCTTGACTTCTATTCAACTTTTAGGGGGCTTTAAGGTGGTTATACTATTGGATGTTAAAAGAAATACCAGGACTTTACAGGAATCCTCATAAAAGCTCATTTCACTATACAAACTAATGGCATAACCTGGCTTTTCCATTACTGTAACATCTATGAAATTTAATACATTTAGTGGGTGATCAGAAATCCAATGACAAATGGACTAATTGTTCACTGCATAAGTGTACTCAGAGAACACTGTCCTCTCTCTACCTTTCTCCAACCGCTGATGCCACTGTACAGTACGAATCACTTACCAGCTTGAATTAATTCAAGTCAGTGCAGTCCGTAAATTATGTTATCAAGTTAATAATTCACACATGTGTCTGACACATGAAAGCCAGTAATGCATTTCACTTGCAGAGAAACTGAATCTATTACAGAGCAATCTGAATATATGCAAGGGCTTTCACTTCTGGAACGCACTTGTTCACACACACAGGTATGCGACCAGAGCATTCCTGATTCGCGGAGAACGGAGAAGGCTCCGGCGACGCAGGACCGACGGCAGATAGAGCTGAAGTGGGGAATGTTTTAATGACACGTGTTCCGAGGTGTGAGGACCCGAAGGGGGGAAATGGCGCCAGCAGAGGTCCATTAGCCAGCTCAGTCTGAAGACACAGCCGGCCTATACGCTTACAAAAGCCACATGTGCCACCTTATTAACACATCGAGATTGCTCCTACCAGAAACCCTACGTTCACCAGCACTGAGATGAGTCCTTTCCCCGTCTTTGTGAAAACCCAAGAGCCGGCTGCCGGTCAGCTTACGACTCACGCGAGCCGGTAATCTCGCTCGCTTCCAGGTCAACTGTCGCTCGCGAAGGTAGGATGGCATATTTAACGCCTCAACGTTTAATTTCTCTTCAGTGTATTTTTCACATCTCCTCCGAAGACATTTTCAGAGACAAAACATAATAAATGGCTGCATCCTACATGCACCCACACAATATGCATAACAATAAGCAGTTCCAGACAAAGAGACAGATCAGTGAGAGATACTCCTGATTGTCTGCCACCTAGTAGAGTATTATCACATTAGATGCGATTTCCAATTAAGGAAAGAATGGGAGCATAAATGTTAATGCCAGCTTTCCAGAATTTTAAGATTTCGCCACTCACATTAAAATGCTTCTAAACCTACTCTACAAAAGGCTCACAGGTAGCAGTTACCAGTTATGTGACAAAGCCACATGCCACTAGTAAGAAAAGCCGTAATGAAGTACTTAAATCCTGGCAGATTCTATATCTAATCATCACGGCAGATTTTTACATTTGAAAAGCGGGAACTATGGATCATGGTGAATAAATGCAATTAAACTGCAAATACTACATCAGCGTCTATTATATTTCACACGGCAAAGACCCTCCTGTAATTCACTTCACACTTCAAAGTTCAATAATCTTTAAATAGGCTGCCATTATAGAAATTCAAAAGGTGACAATTGCATGCGGTTGTTTGCTTAACAGCAGGTGAAGCGCACTAATGGTCTGGCGCTGTTGTCCAGAGGTAATATGTACCTGACATTAATTACAAAGATGAATAAGAGCTGAATGTCTCTGCACCACAAACAGGAAGCGCATCGAGAACACTTGATTCTTTTTCCTCCTCAGTTGGCCATGCTCAAAAATCAGACCTCTTCACAAGCCATCACCATTATGGTAACAAAAATAAGCCATAGGTCTGTGATTGAACAAGTAGTCCACAGACCTCACTTTTCTGGATAAACAAGCAGGCTGCACACCTCACTTCTATGATAAAACAATTAGCCCCAGACTCCCCTTTATGGTTAAAAAAGCCCCCAGACCTCAACTCTGTGGCTACACAAATAGGCCATGGATCCCACGGCAGCACAAGTAAGTCCCAGGTGTCACCTCTATGGCAAAAGAAGCAGGCCTCAGGACCTCACCTTTATGGTATCAGAAGGACTTCCCAGACCTCACCTTTATGGGAACAGAAGTAGGCCCCGACCTTATCAAAGGGTCATATCGTATCTATGGTGGCCCAGGTAGGTCCCCCCCAAACACTCACCTCTCTCTCAGGTCATCCAGACAGCGCTGGAGGTGGACTTCACCGGCCGTCACCAGGACATGCTCCCCCGTCTCCTGAATGAGAACTTCCACACACGGGTCGGCCTGGTTCAGCAGTTTCATGCCCCTCACCAGCTTGGGCATCTCACCTGCAGATCACAGACACGCGGGCACACGCACATGTCTGTGGTTAATGAGGGCATTTACTTTCACAGTGGCGCTGTAAAGAGCTGTGTGGTGTGGGCTCAGTCACTCTTTGATTCTGCCTCGGCCCTTTGAAGGCGAACCCTTGAAAGCTCGCCCTGAATTCCACAACTTTCGTGTAATGAGTTGAGCTGGGAACATTACACATGCTGCGACAGATGGGAAAATAGCCTGCGCTTAGTGACTTTTGCGTGCGGTCTAAACTTTTCACATTTGTCTTATGTATGCCCCTTATATTGGTTCAAGTCACACTAACAATTTAATTTTAATTGAATAAAATAAATGTCACCATTACAAAGGTAACACATAACTTAAAGATGTAAATAGCAGGATAGCAGGATTAAAGATGTAAATAGCCACATAAACTTGATTAGGAAGCTCTTCTATTTCAAGCTAATGATGCTTAGGTTATTTTAGTTTTGTTTCCATACTCCATATCCCAAAATGAAATGCAGCATGTAAGTGTATTTACATGTGCTTAACACAGTTGTTTCCTATAAGCCAATTTTTCTACTTAAGCGATTGTTATACAGAAACAAATCTCCATTAAAAATATGTTTTTCCTACTAGTTTATAATTAAAGTCACCCATGTCTTGTTGTACTAAGCAACGGGTTTAATAAAAGAAAAAGTAATGGGAACACACATTTTCCTCTCTGTGGGCGAGGGTGAGGATGAGCTAATTTAATTATATTCAGCGCTGCAAAGTATGGACAACCATTTCAGAGTGTGCAGCACAGCTGAAAATACAGGTATCTATGACCTGCTGATGTGATCTGTGGCCAAAGGCATTTGCTTGTACTTACACACAACAAGCAGACTTGCTAACTCCTATCTTTCAAGAATGATCTGCAATTTAAAATAAATATGACAACATGACCTGAATATTTACAATTATACTATGTTATAATTGAATACTAATTAAATACTAATTATCTTTCATTTTACTTAATATTTGTTACAAATACATCACAGGGTCCTTCCAGCAACCAGTATTAAACAGGAAACAAGTCCTGGTTTTCTTAGATTAAATACACTACCATGCAGTAACACATGGCCAATGAAGCTGCATAAAATAATTACATATGCAATTATAAACATGAGAAAAGCAAAGCTTTCTATCAGGAGGGGCATCATAAAGCCCTATCCACTCCCTTTAACTACTTTTTACATATGTGCAGTAAATCACGTTACAATGTATGTGCTCTTTGACAATTTTGAGCTATGTTTAAAAAATGATTTCATGCTGATTTGATTACTAACTTGACCTATGTAAAAAAAAAATAATAATAAAAATCTTTTCAAAATTAAAGCAGAGAGGTATCTGTTCA
Organism: Anguilla rostrata; assembly: GCF_018555375.3. NCBI lineage: Eukaryota > Metazoa > Chordata > Actinopteri > Anguilliformes > Anguillidae > Anguilla > Anguilla rostrata. The sequence continues at coordinate 45,966,442 of NC_057937.1, read as the reverse complement.
TTACACTTTCTGAGAAGGCACTTAATAGACTTCTGGCAGAAAATAAAATTTTAGTAAGTCCTTTGTCGCTGAAAAGAAAAACAAGCCGCATTTTTCACCTTGAAATAGTTACAATGTGACTAATGAGCTCCTAAAGTGTGAGTGTTTCCACAATAAAGTTCAGATCGTACTGTTACTAAAAAAGTCAGTTCAAACATTTTTTTTTTTGTGCCCCCCATTTCAGTTCACCCTACCTGAACCACGATAAACTGACTACTCCTGAAATTCAGGGACAAGAAAGCAGCAAGAGCATACGCATGGTTCACCACACTCACTCGGGTGCTTGGGTTCGATGGCCACTCGTACGATGGGGGTGGCCTCAAAGTTGAGAGGGGTGAAGGCGGGACAGGCTGGGGATGTGGACAGGGTAGCAGACTTCAGGATCCACTCCTCCATCCCACCAATACCTTGGGATATAAAACGAGAGAGACAGATGGATGAAGGACCGTTGATATTTCTATGCTAATTTTCCTCTCAAAGCAAAAAACGTTAATGGCTGGCTCAGTACACAAAAGGGAATGTGGCGGAAGCTCCTCTCTGCACCAGACAGAGAGCTAATTAGAGGGGAGGGCCTAGTGAGAGGTAAAGTAAGGCCAATATGATTGGTTCTGAGGCACCGACTGAAGAGGATTGTTTAAGTCCTCAGAGTCAGTGTGGCAAACCCCAGTCCTGGAGAGCCACAGGGTCTGCCGGTTTTAGCTTCCTCCAAAATCAGTAGCCAAATCAGACTCAAGGAACAAAGTAAAGTCAGCCGATTGATCAATTACAGGAGTTTGACAGGATAATAACCAGTGGACCCTGTTGCTCTGCAGAGTCAGGGCTGGCTCGCAGTAGGTGAAGAGCAAGTCGCGTGATTAACCCAAAACGTTATTCACACCAATTACTCACACACCAAAGCATACCACCCCCTCAATAAAAACAGAGACAAAATAAAGTGGAAACCCTGAGCACTTCTGGCCACAGAGTACAAACGCTTTTCGGATTCCTAGAATTACAACCGTGATTTCAGAACTAAACAAAATTACATGAATTATGAGTAGACGGAAAAAATAAACTTTCACCCAGATGAAAGATAAGCTTGGAGGCAGCGAAGGAAAAAATAATTGCGATCATCACGCGCATTTCGAATAGTTTTGTTTAAAACAAATCACAAAAGCCTAAAGGCTTCCATTCATGGCTCTGACGAAGAAGCAGAAAAAGGAGGAGGAGGAGAAGAAGAAGAAGAAGAAGAAGAAGAAAAAACCTGAGTGCATCAGCACAAAATGATTCCAAAGCCCCGCACGTACGGATTCATTTCAGCCCAGAAAGAAAAGGAGGGAAGATTTATTTTCCAGCTGTCACAGAGAACAGGCCCCCGGGGAGCAGAGCTCATAATGTAATGGCCAGAGCAGCCTTTTGTGCGGCGGATACTGTATGGGAGGAGACGCGCGAGGTCCGCCGGGCCGGACGAGCCCTCTTTGTTCCGCACGCTCGCCTCCGCGGCTCCCCGGGTTAAGCTCCCGCGCGGCCTTTCAGACGGCCCAGACCCGCCGCTTTTACGAGCCGGAGGAAACGGGAGAGCGCCCCGCTTTTTTTTTTTATCCAGAAGGCCGGCCCCCCCATCAGCATTCCCTTCACCCCCGCAAACCGTCCGTCACCGTCTGCCGTTCCACGCAGGCCGCCGTTCGTCGGCCTCCGCCCCGCCATCGTTTTTTTGTCTTTTACACTTTCTGCCGCCCGTCGACAGCTGAACGTGACGTTAACTCCGAACGGGACGCTGAAGAGGCCGCTAAGCTTCCGTTTGGAGGACGGCTTCGCAGCTCCTCGTGCGCAGGAAGGCCCAGCCGTCGGCTCGCTCCGAAACGCCTTCGCCGCTCGCTTCGCTGAATCGTCCGAGGCTGATTTGTCGGACGCCGTGATTGCATTCACAAGAACAAACAGCCGCGGGCTCTAAAATAAAAACAGTCTCCTGAGAGCCGAGGCAGAGCGCGCTTCCTCAGGGTGTTCCGCAGCTTGTTATGCTTTCGCTGCGCTGTAAAACGGTCGCTTTTTACTGCGCTTTTCATCAGCGGCACTTGTGGCACCAACGTGAGCGCGACATGCGCCGAACGAGCCGGAGATGGGGACACGCCGTCCTCTCAAACGCGCTCACACGCATAAATCTCCAGAGCTTCATTACACCAGCGCCATGTTGCTCGCATCCATCTGGCTTAAACTGGTTGACAGTGAGTAACTATTTATAGATGAGATACAATCGCAGCTATCCTTACGTGAACTTTTTTTTCCCCCCTCAAAAATCTTTTCCACAGTAAAACAAGGTTAATTTAACCCGAATTGTCTGTGTCCTGCTAAATGATGAACATCATCTGCTACAGGAACGGCCGTTTAGCTCCTCATTGGCTCGTTCTGAATGGAAAGAAATGTGCTTTCGTTGGAATATAGCATACACACAACCATGGTAATATGATGATACACTCCCCAGAAAATACCAGATAAAATAACATCACTTTGGGTCATAAAAGAAGGGTTTTGTCAAAACCTTTTGTTCACAGCATGTACGCTGTGACACCAGTAGCTTAAAGTTATTCACAAACATCTGTTCTACGGTGCGTGCAAATATTAAAAATACTTAAAATGCTGTGCTTATTCACCCACAGTACCAACAGACCAGCTGCACATCGGTCAGTAGGATCAAGGTCTGGGGCTACAATAATAACATCATGGCTTTGGTATTCCTGCAAGAGTGGAATCGGAAGTGCTTCTAACTAGTTCAGTGAAGTGGGAGGACCAATGGGATTTTTAGTGGAAACATGACAAACCTATTAAAGGCAAAACATGAAAAACAAAAATCAATGCCATAAACCAGCAAAAATGTGAGTTCAAATAACACTGTGATAATGAAATAATGGTTGACTTTTGTTTCTTATGGTTATAAAAGACAGCCATAAAAGGACAAGAAATATATTTTTTAACATCTCTATCATTGTTACATTCAGTTTCATAATCTTGCCACATGTTTAATGTTCAACATCCTTTTTTTTACACACAATATAAGATATTTAATAAAACTGCAGCTGTGCTGAGGTTCACTTTTATGGGATATTTTAAATGAAGATTTCTTTCTCTAAGAAATGATTAGATTGAGCAAAAGATTTTATTATACATTACGCATCAAGCACTACTTCAGTCCCCAATGTAATGGATCCTTACCCAGCCAGACTACACAAACATAATGAGACATGAAGAGCTGAAAATGCATAGTAAATAAAAGTAGTGCTGAGATGAGAGACCCTCTCTTTTAATAAAGCCAATACTGAATCTTGTTTGTGAAGCCAGCCAGGCATATCCACCTTAAATTGATCATTACTTACTACGCCCTGCCTATCAGATGGACAACGTAGCCAGACCGTGACGACCCCTCGCCCGATAAATGGATCCGCAGGTAAAGGCGGATCTCTGGGCTGTGACCTAATCGCGCTGCCGGGTTCGTTTAGAGGCGATTCTGTTTGGGCCGGCGGTGCGGCCAGTTCGAGCGGAACGGAATCACTCAGTCGGTTTGCCAAGACGTAAACGAAATGAAGTGGCCGGCCCCAACAGAGGCGCTCTTTGTGTCTCCCGTGTGCTCCCCCACACTGCAACCCCTCCCACCACCACCACCGCACACACACACATACACACACACATCGCACACACACCCTACACCGCGCACACACACCCTACACCACACACACACACCCTACACCGCACACACACCCTACACCAAACACACACACACGCACACAGACACACCACACCCACACACACCCGCACACACGCCCCCCACCCACACCCCACACCCACACCCACACACACACCCCACACCCACACTCCACACACATACCCCCCCACACACATGCACACACACACACTCCCGTCTCCTTGCAGCACACAGTGCTGTTTATCTTGCTGCTGACGACTTCCTTGAAGCGGCTCTATGGGCTGAGAGGTTAAGCTCTGCCAAATTAAAGTCCCCCCCCGACCCCCCTTTAAAAAAAAAGCAAACTTCACTAATCACTGACTTCAGATGGCATTTTAACGATTCTAATATAAATCCCGTCGCTCTTAAACTTTTAACCCACGCACATGGTTTGGGTTTCTCCACACCCAACCGTGTGCTTCACGTTCCAAATTAATCCTCTGTGTTAAAAATACCAGCGGCACTGAAAAGTTAAAAATACTAGTCTGGCCTTCGCAGTAATTGCTTTTGAACCCTCACACAGCAGGACCACAGGCTACCCATACACAACATCACCTGTAACCTGCTTGTATCACTAACACAAAAGCCCGGTCATACATCCAACTGATAGGGGTGGATACAAAGTCAAAGCCAGGTAAGATCAAATAAAATCCCCAAAACAAGCATGCCATCAGTTCAACGACAGTACAGCCAGGTGTCCACACAATGAATAAATCACTACTCACAAATCCTAACGGGAAATGAAAAACCAGTTTTTTCATCGATTAACTTGTGAATGAAATCGCTGCATTCCTATACTTGTCATTGGGTAGGAGCAATTAGGTTCTTGACCTTTGGAAAGCTGTCCAGGGTAGTAAAGACATGTGCAGGCTCACTTCAGTGAGTGCTCTCATAACAGCAGATTCATTTGTAAGTATTCTGCAAATGTCATACAGTTATGCCAAAGAAGAACAAATGGCAAGTAGACGTTCAACAAATGTTTAAAATGTACTACATACCTCTATGGCTGTATTTTTCCCACGGCCACATTAAGAACACTTGATTTTAACTAACCTACAAGCATGTCCTCCTCTCAGAGAAATGGAAACAAAGCCTATTCATCTCCAGTCGAACCCAGCAGTGTTCAGTGATGATTGTGCGAAAACAACCTCTCAAATCTTAAAGAGATCCGTATCTCCTTTATGGACCAGAGCACTTCCAAGAGCAAATATATCCGCTCACTGTCGAGGGGGCCTCTGTCATCGGACTCCCGATTACTCCGATGAAATACGCCTCTGAAAACAAACTTAATTCTTATCTGGGAGCAGCCATACATAAAGCCCTTTTACAGGACGGCCAGTGATAATGCTACCTCCAGGTTTCTGATAAGAACGGTGCTAGCAACAGTCTCTTCTGCTCTGTCTGTGTAAACGCTCATGGCTATATCCTACACAGAAATACTCAGCAAAACAAAAAAAAGAAAAAGACTCATAGCTACATTGAAACACTTGCCGTTATGAGCAAATAGACCATAAACTGTGCCAATGGCTTGTACCGTCATTTATGTTTACATAGTGTTATCTTTACAATACCTGTCAAATGCCTTCAAGGTGCACTGAAAACAGAAGGCCGGTAGGAAATGCTTCAAAAAGATTCTGGGTAAACTTTTAAACTGCAAATAGCAGTTCATGCTTGGTCTGTAACACGAGTAAGGACAATTATGATATTTTCGCTTGGCAGATATTCTTACGCAGTGAAACCGCACATTTTACATATCAGCTGAATAACCAAGAGTCGGATATTTGCTAAAGCACTCCAGATCAAGTACCTTACAGAAAAAACACATTGCGGTGTTACCCAAAGATTCAAACCTGCAACCTTCTGCTTATTTGCATTCACAATTTCTTTATAGTATTACCAAATATAAACATTGTGTTATATGACTAATATGAAAATATTTGCATTGAAAAAAAAGGGGCCTTTGAGTGCCAAGTAACCCAATTTCATCACTTGGCAGAAGCATTCCAGCTTTACTTGAACTTGTTCAGCCTGATACTGACCAACAATTACAGGTCTCTAAAGTCCTGTGGGGACATCTGGAAAAGCCAGCCAAGGTTATCTTCCCAGACAAGATGCTTCCTCAACACTGCGCTACTCAAAGCAGCAGCTTAATTACAGTGCATACGGAGGACTTGAGAATCAGATACAGGGTTTTAGCCAGGATTCGCTACCCTTCCACCAGTATCAATCAAAGTTTGACTAAACTTGTAAAGCAGAGCGAGCTGGAATTGGTACTCAAAAAACACCGGGGGAGACTGAGAAGAGAGCTCACAGTGACTCAAGCCCAAAGACATTTCCTCAAACCACAAATACAGTTGGCTGAGACGCTAGTTATATAAAGTACATTTTTTCCTCTTTGTGTATTTGGCAGCTGTTACCCATCTCAGCTGCAGCTCTGGGTCTTTTTATCCGAGCTGGCGTCGAGGACAGCTTTCGTAGCCGAGAACTGGAATAATAATGCCTGCTAAGTGTTTTTCAGACCTTGCATTTGCTTGTTGCACTGTGTACGGTAGTTAATGTATCCCTACGTCTCATTTGTATACTATACTGAATTAATTTCATGACATACGGCAAGGTGAAAACACACAATCACTCCGTTGATAATTTTAAACAGCTTTCCAAATGTGTGGCAGCGCTGATGCACTGGGGGACTCCGCCTGTGGGTTTAAAATAACCGTGTGAGAAAACTCATCTTCATTCATACATCTCACCCTGACAAACTAATTGGTAAACAGTAAATCTGGAAAGGTTTTATCATTGAGAGGCCGAGGAAAACACAAAAGTAATTTTTACAAAAACTAGTGTCATGATAGATCTTTTATGAAAATTGTTAGAATATAGCAGAGGAAGAAATACATCACACAGTGGCATGCACAATTAAACGTACTGGTTCTATGCTCTATATCATTGATTCTAGCCACAAAGTTAGATTAAAATGGGCTATTGGAAAAACGAGCGACCAGTGTAAAACTTGTTTTTCATCTTGCCACCTTCTGTGCAGTATTGACAGCTGGCTAAAGACAATAAGAAATGTAAAGAAAAGCCAACGGAATGATTACTTTAAAAAAGAAAAAGAAAAAAGAAAAGCTATGTCCTGTTGTTTACAACCTTGCCATCAAACACTTACACTTTCATCATCACTGAAGTCCATTTCCTTCTATGCAAATTTAAAATGAAAACAAGACTGCTTCACATTGATTTGAGTATGAATCACAAACACACTGCTTGACTTAATATTCCAAAAACCTTACCCACCTGCACCTGGTCTATTCTAAATACACAATCTTTGCATATGCCCAACATATGAAACTGGGAAATGTTTTTCGGTTCTGCGCAAATATCTGGATTTTCTATGCTTTGTCTAAAGATGTTTCAGTGCTCCACAGATAGTCACGGATATTAGCCAGTAAACATAATAAACACACAGGTAATAAGAAACCGGTAACTGAAACATTTATCAGGAGCATCTGTGAGTTTGACCTTTGACCTTTCGAGCTGAGGTTCAATAGGTGTCTGTTGAATAATGAGAGTAACATTATATTTAATTACAATTTGTACATGAATGGCTGAGTTAAAGACTAAGGATGGGGGAAAAATATTTATCATTGAGAATGACTATGTTTGCACGGACGCGATATTCGGGATAATGACTCTAATCATGGTCGCAACAATATACCTGTTGCAGTGCATTATATGTCAAGGAACTGCATTGCATTAATGTTTTCATAATGGAGACAGACATGTGCATGGTAGTCATTCTAAAAATGCAAAATTTCTGAATTTACCATATAAGTGAATTATGACGCCAAATTCTGTGAAAAACAGAATGCACAGACCTACAGTATACATCAGGTGTATTCCAAATAAGGCATTTACATAACTCAGAGTGGAATATCATGCTATAATACAACAATGGTTACTCTTAACTGTGATACTGGTTTTGTTATGGTGAATTGAGTAAGCTGTTTACTTGACTAAGCTGTTTTATTCCCCCAATTCTCTTTTGTATTTTCACTGTAAAGAGTCTTTGTTAACAGCGTCTCTGTCACTATAGAAATAAAATAGAAGTGATAATTGGAATACTTTATGATAGTGAAATAGTAATACCCATGTAAACATACTGTCACTTGCAAAACTATAGGGTTTTAAAGCAACAGGCAAAAAACAATAACAATAACAAAACAAACTACTGTAAGTTTCCCTGACCCCTCATTTTGACCTGAAAACTTATGAGGATTTAGGGATCAGCGATGACAGCCTATATGTCAAGTTTCATCAAAAACCACATTTTCAGTTTGCAACAAGGATTTTCAAGAGAGAAAATGTCTGTAAATGTAATAAATTTAACAGGCCAAGGATCCAAAAGTCACCATGAACAATCCATTAACAGTGCCTCAGCGCTGATGCATTCCACATTCAGCCAGCCTTTCTCCTGGCTTGCTGGACGAAGCAAACAAACAGAAAGACAAAAAAAAAAAAAGAGAAGCATGTCTTGCGTGCCAGCTGTCAAAGTCAAGTAGTGTCGGAGCGCAATATGGGCCCCAAGTGGCGAGTTTGCCAGGAATCAATTATTGCAGCATGAGACGGAATACTTTGAGCTCTGCTGCCTGGGCGAGGATGGTGAAAACTGCTGGCCCGGCATCTGGTGACAGACAGCTAGACAAGCTCCTTACCTGCTGTTTCCCTTTCTTTCATCTTTTCTACCCACGATGCACCTCCATTTATTCTTTCCCATCAAAGATAAACCTGAATTATTCTCCGACCAGTTTGTTGATTACTTAATACTGTCATGTATTTTCCCCAAAGGATCAATTTTCACGAAATAGTAACTCATTATGCTTATTACTCCATTCGAACAGTGATTATAGTTATTTGACAGGAGACTCAATATGAACAAATTCAACTAAATTCAGGGAACTGATTAGTTGACACAATTAGCATATTCCCCATTATTTTCACCCATAAACGGAAAACAAACCATAGATATAGTTTATTTCATCGTGCCTACATTGGCATTGTAGTTTTTGTCCATGAACAATGGCACCATGCCACTGACAACATTTCGCCTCCATTGTGTGAACTCTATACGCTCAAAACACTCTGTCTCATAAATTCAGTCTTAGCTCAGTGTTTGACAGGAGGACATTTCCTGCTGGAAATGTACCGCCATCTGCTGCACTCCAAACAAAATCTATGACAGAAGTTCTTTCCACATCCTGGCTGGCCAGAACAACAAAAATATCATCGATGGAAATAAATGTAATTACAGACAGCCCCCTAGGTTGGCTTGCCTTCTAATCATGCCATCTTCTGGGGCGTCTTTCTCTGCAACATTCAAACTGTCTCAGCTGAATTAGGGCTGAGCCATTAACTAAATGCTTGAAGGGCCTTCTTTCTGTCCTCACAGCCGGGTTAAAATCAACAGGTGAACCTTCTTTCCCAGCACAGGCCATTAAAGAAAAACAAATTCACTGGCAGAGGAAACCTCAGCTGCACAGGCATTGTCTAAAGTCTTTTACAGCTGCTTTTAAAATGCTCTTGATTGCTTTTCTTAATCTTATCTTTACTCCCCTGCATTTGTACTCACTCCAGTATTCGTTTTGCGCCAGCCTAATTTCTATCTGCCTACAATGTTTTATGCACTAAAACCTTTGTAAGTACAATGCAGGCTCACTTTTTTTCTTATTTTCATTTTCTATTATTTAAATTAGTATGAATGTTATAAAAGTCCCTCTTCTTCTACTTCTTCTTTTTCCTCTTCTTCCTACCATGACTGTCGTTACTACTGCTACCATTACCATCATCGTCTAACCACATGAGCACAAATGCCCAAGCTTACAAGCTCCAGATGGCATAGTTGCCTTTTTATATATCTTTAAAATACATATGGAACGTTAGGAAAAATGAAATGTGGCATAGAGCTCCATATGAATATGTATCACAGTAATAGTTTGGTCAGCTGTTCCAGCAGTGGTTTAATAAAATAGTGGAATGCATTCAAGAAATTACAATCCATCTTAAGTCCTTCCTTTGAACTATGGAAAGTCCCTCATTGCGGAAAGTCCCTTTTAATCTGTTAGCAGTTTAAAGAGATGGCTTTCACCAGCGGCCAAGCAACACATGGAATTTTAAGTTGAAGTCATCCTCTTCAGAGGGCCCAGTAAGAGGAACCAGGAAAGCCAGGAAACAAGCTGCTGAACACCGCAAGGCCGCCGCACGCGGGAACGCTAACGGGTTAAGTCACAGCGGCAGACGTGTTCCAGCCGTGTTTGCAGAAACATAACTGCGGTCCCTTTGTGCGCGTGTGGAGGCAAGCGCGGAGGCCGCGGCCAGAGGAAGCCGAGGGGAAGGGGAAGCCATCGCCGGCACCGAGGCACGGGGGCAGCAACAATGCTCCCATTGTGCTGCGGGAACCCGAGGAAGCTCCGTCCGCTATCGAAACCGGGCGGCGGGCGGCGGAGACGCCCAGCCGCGGGGACGTGAAATCGCTCGTCTCCTCCTCCGACGGGAGCCTCGCCTCGCCGTCCTCGTCTGGACGGCTTTTTCTGCTGACCGCGCAAAAGAGCCGGCCGCGGGACTGCGGGGTCCAGCGTCTCCGCTGAGGGGCGGAGGAGGGCAGAGCCGCGCCCGGGGACGACCTCATAGCGTCACGCCTCATCCATTTCGCCCGGGCGACCCGAGCGCCGTCAGAGGCCGCTCCCAGCTAATAGAAAGCAGAAAGGCGGGCGTCTTCAACTCCCATACACTGACTCATGTAGTATAGTGTTTCTCAGACGCCTTTATCGCATGTGAAATCAGGGCGGTTTTCTCCGTCTGTGAGGAACAAAGCAAAGGCACTGCGCCATTTACTTAATTAAAAGCAAGGGGAACTGCTTAGACAGAAAATGGCGGCACCCCACCTGGATGCTTTGTTTCTTAGTGGCAGAATGTATTTTCACAAAGCAAACGGGCTTTCTGTCAAGTCAAGTAAACCATTACGAATATATGTTTTAGTTCCCATTTCATTTCTATTGAAAATAACACAGCCAGTGAGGCTGGCCACTGGCAACATATTTTGAGGTTTATTTTCATGTCATAGCTCTAAAAAGCACATGGCACATGGATTCATAGGGTAAGGATGTCCATTACAATCAGCCACTGAATCCCCCCCCCCCAAAAATTTTGCTTTCACAAAACTCAACAACTCCACTGAAAAGGAGGACCAATCAACTGAGAATTGACCATGTTCTTTCACTTGCCAATTATTTCTTTCAGTCAAGAGAACAAAATAGCTGCATTTTTCATAAAGGCCCTCTTAAACTGAATGACAACTACTGGTGAAAAGAAAACCATTTATCTACTCAAGTATATGTACTAAAAATTGAATAAAAGGCAAAACACAACTTACATAACAAAAGCATGGCTTCATAAACATTTCTAAAGGTACCCATTATGTTGGGATAAAGACCAACAAAGAAATTTTCAAGAAAAATAACAACCACAAAAATATCTTTTCCAGAGGAAAAAAGAATCGATTATTATTATTAAAGAATTGATTATTAACACACTCTTAAAAAATTGGAAGTTTGGTATGGTGACTCGTAGAATGAATGACAAGGCAGATGCAAAGAGAAAGCATAGTACATTGGACGTCTACAGTCAGTTGCTTTTCTGAAGGGACTGAATAAGAACACTTAAAAGTGCAGCCCGCGTGTCTGCTAAAATGGAGAAAAGAGGCAGACGCACGCTTTGGGGGGGAAGCGGAAAGCCCGTTTTCAGCATTTCTGGCATCATGAGGAGGGCAGCTGGCTGATGTTGACAGTTGGTGGCCTGATCCAGCTATCACATGACCCCCGAACAACACCTTCCTGTTTTTTTTTTTCTTTTCAGTTTTCCCGAAGGCGAAGGTACTTAAAATGGACACATCCGTTATGCGGCCTAAATGTATGCATTCACATTGCTGATAGCAGCTTGGCCATATTTAATTTCCCTTCTCCCATATGCCTGCGGTTCAATATTTAGCTAATTAGTCACCAACTATAGGTTCATTAAGTCAAGCTATTGTACACCATTTCCTCTAAGCATCCTTGGGGCTAGTATACGAGGCACAGTAATCGAAGGACTTTTAAATCCTGGACTCAGGCACTGCAGAGGTATATAATAAATGTCAACAATAGCTATAACAGTTATGGTTTTACAATAAGAGCTCAAACAGAGTCCCCACAAAGCCTTGCTAATATCTTTATCCAGCATTGGATCATTTTACATATAACTTTGGGGTGGGTGAAATATTCAGTGGAGACATATGAGCCAGTGCAGTCACACAAGTCATTTAACATGGCGAACACCCGGTCCAGATTTCACAGCACATTTGAATGGGCACCAGCAGATTACAGAGGAGAAGAGTTGTGAACAATGGGTCAATGAAGTCCTAATCCCGCACGCTGTGAGAATGCTGCCGCCTCCAAGCCCTGAGATCTGAGGGTCCTGTTCCTCTTTACAGTAATATTTACTGGCAGAGATGATATGACATGCTTCACAGTCAGAAGCCCAGCAGAACACGATAGCCTCACTGTCTGGGATTGTGACCAATTATCTGCATTTTTACCACAGGCTTTCTTTTTTTTCCTTACTTCACACTGTATGAACATATATTACTTGAATACACCAAATGGTCAGACATGGATTTTTAAAAAACGTCATAGCAGAAAAACAATCCTGCGGCAAACAAATGCTAGTAATAAAAAATACATTTAAAAAACAGGGATCTAAAGGAATCCAATGTTGGTTGTAGCCAAGAACACAGTGTGAAGCTTTTTCAGGGGGATATTCTGCCTCATTTACTGAGGACATGCAGACCCCAGAGGCGTGGCAAAGGAATTTTCATTTGATCAAAAACACACAAAAAAAAGCAGAAATGGCTCCCTTGCTTTTAACTGCTATTACTACCTTCACACAATGCCAGAGCAACAACACCTCTGATTTATCTTTTATTATTTTTCCACCGAGAAGGACGTCCCACAGCCTTTGCTTTCCATTCAAAATCTACAGGGCGCTATTGGCTCAAATAATGACAAAAAAGGTATGTATTCGCAGTTTGAAGTGCGCTGGTTTCCGTGAACCATGGAAACCGAATGAAGCGGCCTCACGACTGCACGTGTCTTTACACCGAAAAACAGAGGGGCGGGCGCGGGGGGGGATGGGAGGGTAAAAGCACTTGCATTTGTTGACAGCTGCAGCCACGTACATTCAGGCCGTGCCAACAAAGCACCAAGAACCAGGAGTCAAAGAAAGCGACAAAGAGTGATAGGGAGTGAAAGAGGGGACGGGGAGGAAAGAGATACGGAGGAGGAGGCAGTAAAAGAAAGAGGGAGAGACCCGCCCGCTCGGGCAGAGAAGAACAAAGAGCGGCGCGAGTGGAGAGAGAAATAGGAAGCAGGCGGGAGACGGCGCAGAGCTCCCTCTTCCAGCGGCAAGCTGTTCCGCCTCTCTGCCCCTCCAGCGACGCGGGACACACGGGCGGAAGCAGGGAATCGCGGGGGGGGGGGTTAAAAAAACAGAAATGTGCACCCCTCTCAGATGGTGACATTGGCTAAGGGGGCTATCCATAATGCAAGGGGGAAGCAGAAACCGACCCGTAGCAGCTGAACCGCCAACACAACCCATGAAACAGATATTAAAAATAAATAAATATCAATATTAAATAAGTAAATAAATGAATAACAACATTAACCATAACAGGAAAAGGAAACGTAAACATAGAAGAAAAAACCTGTATGCACACACGCCATTATGAGCTGCAGTCTACCCCACCCCACCCCACTCCACCACACTGTGCGTTGAGCTGTAAAGCTGGTCCTGTGGGGGGGTCTGGGGCTTTCGCAGGAGGAGGTACAGCCTGCAAGTTGGCATCGATCCTGGAAACCCATCCAGGCCCCCTTTTAAATGGCAGCGCGGCATGCAGCTGCTCTCTGCTCCTAGGCCCGGCTGCTTATTAAAGCCTCCAAACTATTAAAAGAAATCCAGAGGGAAATGGCGCTTATTAGACACCCCACACTGTTTCTAAGCTAGTCTCCAGCTTCTCCACACAAGAGCTGAACAAAGGGCTAATTTTTAATGGATTATGGGCCAACGGTTGGGGGGGGGGGGGGGATTACACAAATAAACACCTCGAAAAATTGCACCTTGGAAAAGCATGGTGGTACCAGGCTGAAGAGAAATACAGAAATAATTATATCAATAATTCCTTCTCCCCAAAGGCATTAGTGACACTATAAAAATGGTTGAATACCACAATCTGACCCGATTTTTTGTTATATATATTTTTTAAAAACAATCAGGGAGATTGCATTTCGGCATCTGAAGAACCTATTACCTGCTGTCAAAAGCTCTAATACACTCTCCCTAAGACAGAAATCAAGAGATAACCAGCAATTAGCAACGCTGACCACTCTGACAGGACTGCCTACAACACTGAAGGGCTGCAGAGGCACTGATTGCTCAAGAGGACATGCTCAGAAGAGCTGTATCCCATATGCATTACAGGAGTGGGGCCGGACAGAGGGGAATAACTTCACTGTTCAAAGTCCCTTGCATCATGCTTCATGGCACAGGTATTAAAAAACCTGTGGCATGAAGTTAAAAAAAAAAGTAAAAAGCATGTTGTCACAAAGCAAAAGGGAAATTTATCTACACACTAGCATGCTACTACAACGGTTCAGAGGTTACAGGTGCACCTGCTCTAGAAGTATTAACAAAGTCTGATCACACTTATATATTTATATTCTGTACATATGTTTTTGAAGATGTCTAATATGCAAAAATAATGTGAAAGAAAGAAGTTCAGATCTTTCAACACAACCATGACATGACCATTAATGGGCAATTTCAAAACAATATTTTTCCACAGAAATCCCAAGGAGTAATTCAGAGCATATGTTCTCCAAAAGTGAATGTGCTTTCGCAAAGTTTGACATGTTGTGTCATGCAAATAACCGAGGCCAATATTGGTCAGAGCTACATTAAATGGTTGTCGTCCTCAAACTGTTTCTGTCCCTGATGTTTCTTTAAAAAGTTGACATCGGCGTACATTTTGCGTACAAACTTGGGCATCTGCTGCCCTGTTAATTTGTCACTATCAGATAATGTAAACAAGTTGTGTTAATGTTTTTAATTGCTCAAACTAAATTACAGTCATTACTCAAGAGCTGGAGTGACAGCAGAAGCAAAATTATCCATATCATTCTAAAGAAAATGATGAAAACAAGTTTACTGATTTGCTAACAGCACTTTATGACCGTGCCAAACACCAGTGGCAAAGCCTTTGTGAGTAAACGTTTAGAAATAAACAACCACCATTACCAGAACTTTGTAACCTCTGAAATCTACACAGCTTTCTTTAAACTTTAGCGTCCTTTCTGCTTTCAACAAACAGATGACAGTATGTTTACTCTAATAGATAGGCTCTAAACAGAAAACTGAATGATTCGAGAAAACAACTCAGGCAATTGTTTTTCTGAGTACACGCATTCTTGACCCCAAACATCTGCACGCAGTGAGAGTAGTTCAGCTTCCTGTTTTTCTCTTGGTTGAATAAAGTCTGGGCAAACGAGCTCAGAGCATTTTCCAGTCCAGGAGAAATATCAGAACCTCGTTTATTTCCTCTGCCCAGGGAATAGCCGTCTAGGTTATTTTAAGACTTTAAAACATAAAACCCATCATACAGACGTTATATAAGTTAAGCTGCCTGCCCTTCTTAAATAGCTTGAGCATATTTCTTTAGTCTTGGCAACTGGTGGGCTTGATTTAGAAAAGGTGTTCTCAAACAATCAAGCTTTATGAGGTACATGGAATAGTGTGCGTGCACGGGTCCTGGCCGTGTCAGTTTGTTTTCGGTTAAGTGCAGCACTGCAGGACATGTGGGAAGCCTGAAGATCGAAATCGCCGCGCTCAGCAATACGTTATGCTTAATGGCATTTGCATCTGTGCGGTACGCACTCCAACGGCAGCCTCGCGCGGTTCCCACATTACAGAAGTATCCGTCCACGGCGAAATGTGACCGCGGCCAGATAGCCTCCATTAGAAGCTCCGCGTTTCCACACAGACGCTTCTCCTTGGCGAAGCTGTGTAATCAATTTGGGAAGTGGAAATAAGCGACAGGCTTCCAAGTATATACGCACCATTCATTTTCCTTTCGGCCGCTGCATTCATTATTTTTAACCATCGTCTGAGATTTGTTTTCCTTTCATTTTTTTATTTCGCTTTGCTTTGCTGAAAAGATTGATTTTTAACCTACTCTTTTTGGAAAGTGGCTACTCTCACAAATCCTGCAGGCCCGCTGGTTTGGTCCAGTGGTGTAGCGTCATTAAAGCATCAACCTCAGGTTAAAACCTCGCTATCAAAGAAAGCACTCCCCGTTCCTCCTGTCACGCTAAGGCAAGTGAGGAAGTTGGTGGGACTCCTGACCTACTGCTCATTCAGAAACAGGAGCTCCTGGCACTCATGGCATCTGCCTGACCTGGATTTGCACTTCTCTCTTTGTCCCGCTGAACTAGAGCACAGTGCCAGACGGGCGGGCAGTGATAAGACGTCCCTCTTCTCGTCTCTCTGACGCCACCGATTGGTGGGTTTTGTGCAGAGCGGCTATTTCATTAGAAAAACCAAAGAATCGTAGCCTGTCTACAATCTCCAATGAAACCAGTCACCTGCCAATTAGCATTACAGAGCTGAGAAGCAGGGATTAATGTCAAAGCGCTTGCCCTTGCTTGTTTAGAGACATCGGCGACACATCCAAACTGATTTTCAGGTTGCCAGGCTTTAAACAAAGAAAAGAGACGCTCCCCCCCACCCCCAACACCCCTTACTCCCGAGGGCTTCGAAACAGAATTGTAAATGTGAGCAACACGCCCTCAAAGGCTACATTTCAAGAAAGCAGTAGAGTTTGAAATCTAGGTCACACAGGAGAGAGGGAGAGGGAGTGTGGGTGAGAGAGGAAGAATGAAAAAAAAAAACAGATAGCTAAGACTGGTCAATAAATTCCAGGGGAATGCAGAGATCACAGGCTGTGAAGAAACCAGTGACTGTATCTTATGAC
This sequence comes from Anguilla rostrata, assembly GCF_018555375.3. Taxonomy (NCBI): domain Eukaryota; kingdom Metazoa; phylum Chordata; class Actinopteri; order Anguilliformes; family Anguillidae; genus Anguilla; species Anguilla rostrata. Next base: position 45,949,577 of record NC_057937.1, on the reverse strand, counting down.
TGCCAAACTGCAAAGGCCTGGTTAGTGCTGGAATAAAAAAAAATATATAAAAAAAGTATGTCAAGGATGGTTGGGTAACAGACTGGTGAGTCATGGCCATGCTCTTTGCCTGGCAGACAAAGCATGACAGGTAATGACAGATGTGACATTTTTAAATAAGGGTCCATAAAGCTTCCATTACCAAATGATTCGGTAATGGACCACTTCCACCTGGACTCCCGTCCTTGTGGTGAGGACGTTAGTTCTCTCGGCGGCTGATTGCGGTGCCGCCTTTTAAAGAGGAGAAAGCCGGTGTCGTTTGGTTCATCCGAGTGCGTTCCAGGTCTCCGGAGTTACTCAAAGACGTGATGGACGGCTGTAACGCGAAGCAAATGTTTTCGGAAAGCGCTCGTCGTTGAGTCAGCGTTATTCGGCCTGCTGTTTACAGGCCGAATTTGGTGATTTCAAAAGAGGGTTCCGCAGCAGCTGGTTCGCATTGCGGAAAGTCTGATGTATTCACTATGCTTTAACCCTGGCAGCAAACCGTTGTCATCATTACCCAGCTTACATCTTAAAAAAACTGTTTGCGTGGTCTCTAAATGTCCCCACGGTGAAAAATGTCACTGCATGCTGAATGGGTGATAAGCCCAACAACAATGTTTTTCCCCAATGTTTTTTTTTTCTTTTCTTTTTAAAGCAAAACAAACTTACAAAATGGACAATGTTTAGAATACTTCACTTTAAATATACCCACATTACAGTAGTTTCAGTACCTTGCTAAACATAGGACCATTACAAGCCATTTTGATTCATAATTTCCTGGGATGTTATAAATAACTACAAAAAAGGCCAACAAATCCTTAGGCAATATTTTAATATCTATGTGTCTTTAAATGCCAATAAAAATTCTGAGGTGTCCTTGATGCCAAGGCACAAGGCTCATACGAGGACCTTTCAGGATCGTAAATTAAGAGCTTTACCAAAGCTAGCCAGTTTCAATTTGATTCTAAAACATAGAAAAGCTGTTCTTTTTCAACATTTCTTGAGGAACAAAATGAAAATCCAATCGCAGAATAGGCTGCACCAATACGAAATCAACTCCTTTTCACTGAAGCAGTGACTTTATTTTCCACAGAATAAATGAGATGCTCGGAGGCACCATGATTTCCAGCTGAATACACAGAACTGCAGTATCAACACCAGCCTGCACGACACCACACAATGAAACTGTCTAAGTTACCATTTCCACACTGTAATTACGCCACTATTGTATCTCTGCAACAGCGTCAGCTTCAGGCATAGCATATAACTTCTGAGGATCGAGGGGAAAAAAAAGGATTACAACTGAAAAGTGTCGCATGTATTCTGTATTACATTCACATTATGTGTGAAATGTTTCAGCTTTCTGAAATGCACAGCAAGCAATTTCAGAACCAATTAAACAGAACCAATTGTTAATGTTCCGCAATCAGCTAACTTCATCCGCAATCAGCTACCTTTCGTTTTGTTCTGTCAGGTAATGTCACGTTTTCATTTCATTCAGTGAAATTATAAATTGATCAATCCAGGAACGGTTTTTAAATATTCAGAATAATTTGCTCGATTCTATATAATATATAAAATAAAGTATGAAAGATTGTCTATGGCAGTCTGAAACCACATAATAATTGCTCTTGAAACAAAAGAAAGCATTACTTTTGCATGCATGAATATGAAAAAATGTTGTCAGAATTGAAAATAAAAAAATTATATTTACATAAACACAAATTATTGCACTGCACCATAAGAAATGACTGACATGACAGGCGTACTGAGTTAATGCACAGAACGCTTTTGGATAAAAGCGCTAGGCTATATATAAATGCAGTCCGTTTACTGCAAGCATGCTTTAAGGCAAGTCCTCATACAGTAGCTAGGCCAACTCCTTTTCCTGGATTGCAGAGGAACGAGATGTAGTTTAGACTTCCAAACACTGGATCTGCTGCTGATACATGCAAACGGGCTCCCAGAGTACAGTCGTTTACTGACTGTGGTGATGCTTTTGGGACAACTTAAAAACAAACTAATTAGCAAATAAATAAATATGCATAGCCCTTCTGGGAGTCTCAGCCCATAATTTTAACAATCTTGGCCTGCCCTTAAAATGAACTTAATTCTTTTGTGCATAATTGTCATAAATAATTTCAACAGCAAACACAAAAAAGTAAATAAACTGGCTGTGATTATTCTGATGTAGTAAAATATTCTCTCACATGGGAATACTTAACATATGCAGGTCCAATTACCAGGTTTCATAACTGAAATGGTTCTGATAGTATACAGCAACTTATGATATCAGCAAATATCACAAAGATGGTTAAAAAATGACAATTCTGGATTTACAAAGCAGCATTTCGATATATGAATCAAACCTGGGTCAAATACATATTTGTTTTGGATTCAAATACTTCTACGCTTTTCTGATCTTGTCTGGTGTATTGGAACCAATGAAATACTCTCAAAAAGTGCAAACCCCACCTTCGGGTCATATTGGCAAGCTCAATTACGCCAGGCAAGATCAACAGAGCACACAAATTTGAATCCAAAACAAATACGTATTTACCTACTCACTGAGGCAACGAAAAATCCCTTCATCATCCATCATCATGGGAAAAGCCAAAGAACTGTGAAGTCAAAACAGACACAGATGTTTACTGACCTACACAAAGCAGGTACAAAAATAAATAAACAGCGAAACATACCACAAAGCACTGTTTGGGTAATCACCCAGTTTCAAACATCTAGAACAGCTGCAAACTTTCCAGGAAGAGGATGCAAGTAACTGTTCTGCCCACGCATAGTGAGGAAGATAATGCAGGAGGAAAAAAGAAGAAGAAAAATCACAGTTCAAGAACTGTAGTTTAATTACATCTTTGGTCCAACAAGTCTCAAAATCAACCACAAAATGCCACCTCAATACAAACAGTTTCTTTGGAAGGGCCGCACGAAGGAAGCTCTTGCTGAGAGCAACTGACAAATCCAAGGGACTGGACTTTGCCAATTGTCATTGGAACTATGACTTGAACTGGGTCCTATAGGCAGACAATTAAAAACTTTCTGACCATGTGCACCATTGCCATGTTTGGCACCAAAAGAGAAATGCATGCAAGAAAAAGCACCTCATACCAACCATAAAATATGGTGGTGGATTATAGCTTTGGAGCCATTTTACTGCCAGTGGTCCAGGGGTTCTTGTGCAGATCAAGGGCAAAATTAACTCTACCAAACACCATTTTTAGTAAAGCACTTCACTGCTTCTGCCAGAAGGTCAAGACATTGCCATAGGCCTCATTCACAAAACTTTTCTTAAATTATTCTTATTTTTGTTTTTGGCTTGACCGTAATAGCAGGGCCAGCCCTACAAACATGAATGTCTGTGACTGAGTCACTGAGTGATGAAGTTACACCATTGGTCGGCCGAGTTATGAAGTTACACCATTGGTCGCCGGTCCAGCCATATACTAGGTTTTGACCTGGTCTTGTTAAAAATGTTCCTGAGAAAAACCATTATGAGATTCATGACACATGTGCAGAACTTTGTTTTTGTCCATATCCCAGGTGTATGAGATTATGAATGCTGACTGTTGTAAATTCTGTTTGTTTGTGTTCACGTGATTAGCATAATGAAACAGCCATTAACAAATACAGATAAGAAAAAAAAATATGAATGCCAAAACGTCCTTACACACAGTTTACAATCGAATGTGATTATAAACCTTTCGTGAATGAGGCCCAATGGCTACAAACCTACCTATAAATGACCACACAGATTTTGTGAAAACAAAAATCAATGTTTCGCTATGACAATCTTAGTCTCTGGACTTGAATTCAACCGAAAACCTGTGGCCTGACTTGAAAAGAGCAGTCCTTAAAGGCAAACCTAAGGATATCAAGGATCTTGAAAGTTTCTACATGGAGGAATAGTTTAAGATCCATACAAAAGTGTTCACCATCAATATTCAGTGCCATTATCCTTTCCAGGGGAGGCAGTACTAAGATATAATCACAGGGGTGCTAGTAATTATGAAATTAGTTTTTTTTTTTATAAGTAATTAACAATTTGAAAAATGTTACTTTATTAAAGATTCAACTGATTGTTTTTCACATTGGGAAATGACATGCAACCATTTGTTTCCTACAGTCTTTTTTGCATCTTTGCATCTTTATCAACAGTATCCATCATTCCAGACCTGACTGTAATTGTACATTATAAACATAATGTAATGGAAAATGATTGCAGCACTACGCCATTGGGAGAGGAATTGTTATGGAAGCATTCATTTCCTGAACCCATTGCTTCTACCAGCTGCCAGGAAGCAGAAATGATCCCTGCAATGGCAAAAACGTGCTGCCTTTGAGCCTATGATGTGGTGAGTTTAGCATGGGCTGCGTCTGCTTCTAATAGACGTCTTAGGGGGGGTCTAGCTATGTTTTGTCATGCGCCGGCTTGGATCCTCATGACGTTTGTATAACTCACAGCCCACATCAAATAAGAATTTTTTTTAGATTAACCATTCCATGTGTCTAATAGTTCTAAACCTAATCAAGCTAAAGTGGGTGTAATGCACATATTGTTTGCCCGGTCCCATAATTCAAAGCAAACAAACGGCACAATATATGCATAGCTCCACGTATCAGCAATTCATCAGCAATGGCTGCTTTGAATAGACAAACCTGAGTTTAGCACATGGCACAAATAAAAATTTCAAAAGAAAACTGCAAGACGTCTCTTTACTTATATAACACACCACATCGATTTTCCACCGTCCAGTTATATTATTGGAACAGCTGATTTCCATAACTTAAAAAATGGGATTTCCATTCCATTAGCAACATCAATTTTAACAAAGGAGGTGCAGAAATTGCCATCCATCCAATATGATATTTCCAGATGGAGTCGTATTTTTGTATCTTGCCACATAAAAAGGGAGAAAGGGTGATATTTAAGTTCCCCAGACAACCAGTCCTCTGCAATCTTCCATATATGCAACATTTCTTTTAAATCTTACATTTCTACCAGGAATTAGAGGTACGTTGTGTGGAAAATAATATCGTGTAGGTGATTTATCATCAGAATGGATGCCATATCAACAGACAGTTCAGAAATACATTTACAATCTACTTACACTGTAGAGATCCTGAGAATTCAAACTAAATTATGCAATAAAGCACTCTTAATACCCACTCAAAGGAATATTGTGCTATTGACAATTGCCCACTCCGAGAACCAGAGTACATTAGACAACGTCGATACATGACTGCATTCGTCTTTCATTATTCATGAAAATCTCATGAAATAAGCAGAAGGCTTGCATCCTGTCAGTCATTCTTACAGTAAACGTGTGTCCTGAAATTTTCTCTTCAAAGTGCTGCTACGATGCTTTCAGTAATTTCTGCCCCAGACATTCTTTTTTCATATCCTTTTCAATTTAAATAAGTGTGAACAATACTTTATTAATGTCTAAAGAGGCACAGTAAAATAATGCACCTGAATTGAAGTGTAAGCTTTTAAAAAATCTTGGTTTAAGTAGATTCACAAAACCAAAGCAAACAGAGACGGGCATGCACAAATACGTAGGAATCAAAAAATGAGTACTACCCCTGAACAAAATAATCAAATTATTACAGAACAATCAAAGACATTCCCTCAAAATGCAAAGCTTTCAGACACAGTTCTCATGGCCTATCAGAAACCCATACACAGGTACCCATTTAAATGTTTTTTTAGCCCAGAAGATGCAACAGTTTTAGAACAAGGTTGATGTCACTATATTATTTGAACCGTAAGTAAAGTTGCGACCCCTACAGGTTATACTGAGCTTAGCTCTTTCCTTTCCATTTACTGTAAGGAAACATTGGAAGATTTTCCAAATACTCCTGGTATCCTGCCTGGTTAGCAACAGTCCAGTTTCGGTTGGATGAGCCTCCACTGATTTTATCAGTTTTGTGCAAAAACGTATTGGCTGTTTTCCCCATATAAAAACTAACATTTGTACTGAATGGAAGACTAGACATGTCTTTACAGATATGGTTTCCTTATGCATGTTGGACACAGCCTATCCTCATGACTAAGGTAGGGAAAGGTCCCAGTCAACCAAGATCCCAAAGCACATTATGTGAAGTTTAACCTGTTTTGTAAATTTTAACTGGTGTTTGCAGCAGATTCTGAATTACTCTGCTCATCAACTGATTAGTATTCATTGCCCGTTTTTGTACTGCAATTTTTTTTTAAGTTTTTTTTTTTCTTACTTTACTTTCATTATGGTAACAGCCGATTGTAACTCTCCCCCATCCACTGTAAATGGCAGCAGTGTTGTAGAATATGTACCCTTTCTCTGTATGGTAATCTATGACGCATATAATAAATCTGCTTTAACTGCTTTGTCTGGGGCTGGAACTGTACTGTAAAAAGAAATTCCTGGCCGCATATCAGAGGAAAACACAACTCAGCCACGGCGCTGCTTAGATAATGGCAAACGCTATCCATTTTGGAGAACTCTGTTTAATAGTTTTCGCGGCAGCAGATAAAATATGCTATTAATCTTCATGAAATATCCTCTATTCAGCTCGCTAAATGAATATCACATTGCTGTTAAGGAGCTTCTCTGCACAGATCTGCAACTTTCTCAGCAAGCACCATCTGGAAAGTGTTAGTACTTTTCTTTCCCCCCGTTTCCACTAGAATGCTTTCCACTAGGAGACACCTTCACTGACAACATGAGAGAAGCAGGGAGCAGGGGGGGTTGAGGGAAGGGGGGCAATAGCTCATTTTAAGATTACTCCTGAGTTCCTGTTGTCTGCACCGAACGAAATGCACAATGTGGATTCTGGGAGCCGTGTGGTGTAGAAATCACAACCTGAATCTTGCGGAGCTGAATTCCAGTTGGACTAGTACTCCTAACTGTATTCTTGAGCTAGATACTTAACACAAATTGAGTCAATATTCATCTGCATATATATATAGATTATTATATAAAATGTGACTTTAAAGGTCTGGGCTTAGGGCATGTCCTAATCAAAGCAAGGTGACTTGGTGGAAATGGGTGCGGTGCTTTCTGATAGGAACAACCTAGAAAGAACAGTAGGGTCTCTACTATCTTCTGGCTGATTGCAATAATATTATACCACTAGAAAATATGAACGAAACCATGTTGTTTAAGGTGCGTTACATGCTTTGAAAATTAAATGCTTTTTTTTGCAGTGTCTAGGCAACATGCTAAATGAATGAATGAATGAATGAATGAAACTTTTAGTGACAAAGGGAAGGGCATCAACGTGGAGCAGAACCAGAATGGCTTCAATGAGTGCAGTGATAAATGGAAGAATCTAGCAGAGGTACCCTGGAAATCCAATTCATCGGCTGCATTTCTGTTCTAGTTTCCTGTATGGCCCATGACTATGCCTGCAGGCTTAACTTGCTAAATTACACCAGTGAGCTAACTTAGGTGTGTCAGAAATGAAAGGGTCCAGGCAATGGAAGATTAATGTTTTGCCAATGAAGACTAGGCTAGTTGTTTGATCACAGAACACAAAACCAGCCAAAGCCACAGAACATCATTAAACAAGGCCTGCAGCACATTATCATATGTAAACAGATAATAACCTAGGCACACCAAAAAAAAAAAACAACTTTATTTTGCAAGCCTTCTGAGCTGAAATGTGTTCAAAGGCATTGCCCACAGGGTCACTGAATAAGCACAAAAAGGAAAAGGAAAAAAAAAAGGGAAAGAAACGGAGGGGGAAAAAAATCCCTCAAGCTCAGCAGGTACATACCGAGCACATTGCCTGAGGGGACCTCTTTCAGCTCCTCCAGCTCCCTCCCCATCAGCAGATAGAGGCTCTCCAGGGTACAGCAGGCCATGTGCGGGACCGGCGGGAGATCGTCTGAGGCGCAACACCCCTCCGGCAGCTAGCACACACAACCAGACGCGGGGAGCCAGCGCCAGCCGCACAGAGGAGCAGGAGGACCCAAAAAAAAAAAAAAAAAAAGAGAGAAAAATACACGTCACAACCGCAGCCGGATCCTCAGAGTCCCTCTCTGATCTCGGCGACGTTGTGTCGTTATATTATCTCTCTGTGCGGTGAGCTGCGGAAAGTTATTAAGAGTCGCGTGAGGAAGGAGAGGCGGCGTGCGTGTTAGGGCGCTCTGTTCAAGGCAGAAACGGCCAATGGCTATCAAACCTGGCCTTCATACACCGGTTAAAACAATAATAATAATAAACTTATCATCGTTTCACACAGTGTGCTGGGAGACCAGGGCACTGGCTCTTCACCTTAATATCTTCAGTGCAGTACACATGCCCCCACCCTGCCCCCCAAAGATCAACTTTTGCTTTGATAAAGCCATTTTAGTGCACAACGCCACTACAACTGATTCTACTATTATTCTGTAATCAAATTACAACCACAGGTCATTAACACTGTACTGTATCCTAAATTAAATCCATTATGCATAACTTCAGTGCCTCTATAACACAGCTTTTAGGAATACAAATAAAGCATGAAATATTCATTGATCAAACCAAAGATCATTCACAGCTGACACAGAAGTGTAATTAATGCAAATTAATTTAGAATAAATTCAGCGCACTACGGCTGAAGATGCAATTAGGCTACACGTTCAACTGAGCGCAAATCATAGAAACAAGAATTTAAAAAATGGAGAATTTTAATTCTTTGTTCATCTTTGCAGAAAGCGAGTGCAAACAAAGAATAAAAACCCTTTAAAATCCATACACAGTGCTAGTGATCTAATGCTGGGCACATATACCAGCGAGTGTCGGTCTTAGAAATTACTGCAGGCTACTTAGGCACTCAACATTTTGAAATAATCATGTGTTCAGCCGAAAGTGACAGGGACTACGTGAGACAGTTGCTCACAGAAAACATGGGGGGGGCTGCATACCAGCAAGAATTCCACTTCCAAACAGAGCCAGACATCTTACACCTTACAATCACTGCTCTTCACACACTGTCACCCAGTGAGACAAGGGGATCGGGTTGCACACACACACACGCACACACATGCACACGCACACACACGCACATACACACACGCACAGACACATGCGCACACACGCATGGGCGCACACACGCATGCGCGCACACACATACATGTGCGCACACACACAGGCGCACAAACACACACACACACACACACACGCACGCACGCACGCACGCACGCACACACGCCTACTCACACACGCCTACACACAGACAGATACACAGAGACAGACACCAAGAGAAACAGACGCACCGTCTCACAAATTGGTAGGAGGTAATAAAAAGAAAAGGAAAGAACATAAAACATGAACAGAGAAACATCTTTCCACAGTCCCCTTTAAAGCATCAATCACTCTTCTGTGCTCGTATCACTGCAACAGCAGCTTCTTACAGCCACAGTCAAAAAATCAGAAAAGACTCAAAAATTATTTTCACAAAATATATCCCAATACAGGGCTCAACGGTGCTCCCAATGTAGGAGCATTCGCCAATGAAAACTGATGTGTGCTAACTGGAAAAATAATTTAGGAGAACATCTAATTGGAATTCATTAGTGTGCTCCTAATTTATTTTAATTTAGGAGCACATGTGCTCCTTGGAGAAAAAAGGTTAGCGTAGAACCCTGCAAAACATACACTTTAAATAACCACTCATTTAACCGTCACTGCAACAAGTAACACGGAGTTGTGTTTAAAGGCCACATGAAGTCAGTCTGATCCTAACAGTGCTGCATGACCACTTCAGCAAGGGTCAGGATCATTTTACACAGTTTTACATTTTTTTAAATCCATTACAGTGGCATGACTCATTGAAAGACACACACGGGCACTTTTAGGAGAAATCATGAGCTAAATATGTATTTTTTCAACTTCAAAGAGCAGTCAGAAATATGAGGCTTTGTACGCCGAGCCATTGTGCAGTATTTTTTATGAATGCAGCGTTTACCGAAACACAGTCACGCAGCCGTTTCTTCAGAAAGGGCGGAAGCGCAGTGGGGAAGGAGCGGTTTGTCAGACGGCAGGGAATTGTGGGGCGGGGGGGGCGCTCACCGTGTTTAGGGCCTGGCTGGGGTCAAACTTGGGGCCCAGCACAAACACGCGCTGCCCCCGCCTGGCGACCCCGCTGTACACCCTGGCGAAGGCCACGAAGTGCTCCCTGCCCTCCTCCTCCTCCTCCACCGCCGGCCGTCCGGGCCTGAGCGCCGGCGTGGGAGCTTCCGCCGGAGCCGCCGCCGCCGCCGCCTCGCCGCCTACGGACAGGAGCACAACAGACGAGTGAACCAATGGAGCGGTCCGCTCGCGCAGCGCATGAGTCACAAACGCGTCGGTCTGGGCTCTCGCGTTAGTCAGAGCGCCGTCGGAAGGTGACGAATGCGGCGCGCGGGGGAGGGGGAAGCGGGGAACGCCGCATAGTCATGGCGGACGCGCGCTCGAGGGCCGGGGGGCGCGGGGGGGGGGGCGGAGGCCAAGCTTCCCGTCGCAGCGGCGGCGGGAACACAAGTCGCGATCGATGCGCTGTCGGGGACCCTGGGGCGGAGATCCGGTCACGTTCGCGGCTGTCTGGGCGCCACCTCCGACGGCGAAAGACTCGGTGTCACAGGGACTTCCTCTCAACGGGTGCCTGTGACATCACGCCCGAGGAGGCCCTCGCAGCGCGGTCATGTGACGGGCAGCGCTCTGGAGTCTCACACGCTGCGTCCTCATAGGATTCATAAGAGCGGGAAGCCTGAAGCGGGAGCTGTTCCCTTTATGCACAGACACCAGAGAGCGTCCCCACTGCTGCTGTGGGCCCGGTCTCATTCAGAGGGAAAATAACTGAGACTGTAACCATCTTACCAGCTTCGACTGAGAATACACGCAAGGGCTGTGCCATGCGTGATAAAGTTTCATGTAACTATAGGGCGCCTGTGTGTGTGCGTGTGTATGTGTTTGTGTAAATATACGTGTGTGCGCACGTGTGTTTGTGTATGTGTGTCCATGTGAGTGTGTGTTTGTGTATATATGCATGTGTGTGTTTGTGTATATGTGAGTGTGTTTGTGTGGTTTTCTGTGTGTGTGTCTATGTCAATACGTGTGCGTGTGTGTTTGTATATACGTGTGTCCGTTTGTGTGTGTGTGTGTCTACGTATATACGTGTGTGTGTGTGTGTGTGTGTGTGTGTTTGTGTGTGTATGTGTGTCTGTTTGTGTGTTTGTGTGTGTGTGTGTGTGTGTGTGTTTGTGTGTGCGTGTGCGTGTGTGTGTGTGCACGTGAGTGTTGTCGCAGACGGTCTCGGGCTTGCCTGCGCTCTTTTCCCCGGTGGGCGGGGCAGTCTGCGGCGCGGCTCTGGCCGGGGCCTGCTCGGGGTCCTCCGCTCCCTCGTTAGCTCCCTGATTGGCTGCGAGCCTCTCCGCATGCTTCTGTCTGGCAACCTCTCTGCGCTGGGCGATCTCCTCCTGTGTCAGCGGCCTGGGGGGGGGGGGGGAAACAAACACGGTACACAGCCGGGCGTCATTAAAGCCCCAGCAGTCCCCTCGCCCCGCACTCTGAACACGCCGAACAGCGCAGAGAACGTCCATTTTACACAAGCGCCGGATTTCATCTGCGAGCACAGAATCGCTGTTTGAGTGTTATCTTCACACCTAAACGCATTTAACACGAGAGACTGAATGACGCTTTTTCACAAAAGCGGCAGTGAAAATGGCGGGATATTGTGCCAACAAGCCAATGTTCTTGAAATAAAAGGCACTTGTATTCAATCACGGCTCGTGCGGTAACTATCTGAGGCTTCAAAGGGAAGCTTCAATGTGCAAAGTGCCTCAGAACAACTCTGCAAAAAAAAAAAAGCAAGCAACAAAGAAAAACAATGTGATGGACAGATTTCTGAAAGGACGGTCATAGACAGCAGGCAATTGACCTGTAAAATGCCCGATAAAAAGCCACTTACACTCAAGAGGAAAAATTCCAAATGGAGGACATTCTAACTGCTACGGTACTTTGCCCTTCACACACAGTAATAAAACTAAGAAATGAAGTAAGAATTACACTTTTGCAATTCGTTCAATTCTATTTTTGCTAAAATCAGTTTGTAATGAAATCTCAACCTTGTGACTAGATTTGTAACTAGCCCTCTGTAGAAAAGGAAACTGGCATGATTTCATGACAGAGAGGCAAAAAAAAGGAAGGAGTGGGTCATATCCTGCGCATAACAGCAGCTTTGTCACAGGGCACATTGTCCGTTTTCGCTATCCATGGCAATGTGGGGTTTAACAGGACTTAAACCCCCCTCTGCTTCACACACAGGAAGTCAACAGCCTTACAGTAGGTCAGCACTGGAATCGCCATGGGACCTCACAGTGTGAATAAGACTGGAACTCCTACAGGGAATACTGTATTTCTGCCACTCTTACAATGCACCATGCGAGGTCCAAGAAATAGGATCAATTCACGTAGCCAAGTTTAAACCCAGATCTATAATGCTTTCAGCCATTTTGTAGACAGACAGACATGGGAGGCCGTGTAACACCTGGCCTGCCTACCAGTGGCGAACTGCCATTTTAAAGAGCAGGTTCGTGCACGGGTTGCTATGGAACCCGACGTCCCAAAAAATGAAGGTGAAGGTTCATGAGGATGAGGAACACACTGATAAGCTGCTCTTCAAACAAAATGTGGATAGAGGTCACTATTGCTTTCATATTAAGATAACTCCACACTGGCCCACGGCGAGCACTTTAAAGTTGCGATATAAAATGTTATGCACTACTGGTTCGCTGCTCTGAGGAAGTGAGTCATAGTCTCCGTTCCGAAACCATGGCAACCTAGGCATTGCCTCATTTTCCCAGTTTTTTTTTTAGAGGATCACATTTTTTGCCTCATAGTTCATTCTGAAAAACCAATGCTATGGACATTTCATAGCACTTGTAAGAAATACAAAGGATAGCAAATACATATAGTCTATTGAGCACATTACCAGAGGTAACTACAATAATGTTGGTACAATAAGAGTTATTCAGAGGATGGCTTATCTTACACCAGAACAGAGAATATGGGCAGCATATCTGCAGAATAACACATGTCATACACATTGAAACAAAGCTGTCTCTTTGTTATCTTGCTAAAGACAGCCAGAATATTTTTTTCTCCAAAGCAGGGTGATTCCCAATGGACACTGTGAAGTGCAGAATCTTCACCGACTGCCAGCTGTGGAGTTCAAGTCAATAGTTTCCAAATACAAAATTCAACAGTTTTCTCATAGAAGAACTACCTTCTGGTGTATATATATATACGCTATTTGCATTCAGCAAAAGACGCTGATGCAGCACATTCACGCAAGAGGCCCGTTCTTTTATATTATTTATAATAAAAGCCTACATGCATTCAATTAATGTAAGGAAAACAAACTTCAGACTATTGCCCTCAGCTAACTGTTCAAAGTCTGCCTTTTCAAATGTAATGAAAAGCGAGCACTCGGACTAACAAATCCTGATTCGTCTAACGTTCCTGCATCAAAGCAGCTTTGCGTAAGAACTTATTCTCTCCAGAACTCTTTGATTTCTTATTCATAAGTGGGGAGGGAAAATGTCGAAAATAGCAGAGAGGGAATCCTTATATCAGAACCTGTTCTAGTGCAGTACGGGCCTAGGTCGTGAATCCATTATAAAGGTTGGTTAACCTGTGCACAGTCCCAGATACGAACAACCGCTACTCCATTACACTGCAAGTAAACAGTAAGGTTTATTATTTTCTTTATATAACCGCGGCAAGGCGGACCGCAGGACCACTCGGATTCAAATCAACTGCCGTCGCCCAGCAGCACATCACCCGAAAAAATGTCTACTGTTGACATGCAACTGTGGGGTATTTTCACACGAATGTCACAAACAGGGGAAAAGAGCCGAATGCAAGGAAGTAACAAGATCTCTCAGCAGGTAGATGCCATTCTTACAGCCGCACATCAATATGAAATACAGCTCTCCGCTCGAGAGCGTGGCTCAACAGAACAAGCGGCAAGAGGCCGTGGGGATAAAGGAGTCCTTTTAATTTATGAAACGTTCAGTCAACTGCTCAGAACCAAATTCCGCAGTACACCCAAAAAGAAAATGCTAATTTCGGTGCTCTTGGAAGCACTCTCAGACACCTATTGCAAATAAGGAAGACTGTGCCTCATTAAAAGAGGCTGCAGCTGCACTTTTACGCGGTGAGACGAGACCGCTCAACCATTCTTTCTGAAAACGCGAAAAAGCCTTTCTTCAGGGAACAGGCAACCAGGCGAAACACATCAATACATGCGTGGCACACTCCTGTGGAAACTGCAATTAATGTATAAATGTTCACGTATATTTCAGATAGATATAAAATTATAAGCAAAGCTGAAATTAATATGCTCCTTTTCTGGGTAGTTCAGAAGACCCATTATTCAGGTACAAAGATACAAAAACAATTTCATAATTTCACATGAAGTCATGAGCTACTTAAAGGCCTTGCTCTTCACCTATACAATCAGGACCTGATTCAGCCATATGGCGCATAACCAGGAGTCCATAAGCTAAATAATTATGAAAGACATGCAAACCTCCCCCTAGTGGTTACTTTGCGGTGGTACAGAATCAAGGTCAAGCTTTTACACAGACAGCGTGTTGCCTCCTGGTGGCAAATTTTATACTAAATCCCTGGCCCGTAAAATGTTGCTTCTGAACTGATAACGTGAATTTTCTAACATACGTGAATTTACTTTCATATAGATATGGGTAAAAAACTTATGGCAGTCTAATATCCCAAAAAGCTGAAAAAAAAACATACTGTCAGAGCAGATTCATGCTGTATGTGACATTTGAGGCCACTGAAAAAGCCTGTGTTTCAAAGTAACCACAATGAGTACGGAGTCAGACAGTAATTTGCAAAGCCCATGTAAGCAAGAACTACACAATACTGTGAAGGCTGCCTAAAATAGTCTAAAACACAGTTCTGCACTCAAAACACTGGTAGTTACAAGCTGTAGTTTGAAACATCACTTCTGGCAAGGATATTTATACAGGCCAAGATGTGAATTACAATGCTCAACCCTGCTAAAGCTGAAAGCCAGGAAGGACATCTTTACACAGAAAACTACAAATACAGCTAAGATGACTGCATTATAAAAGCACTTTAGTTACCTTAAATAAACTTTACCAAAGCACTGAGAAGCCTTTGCACATTAACCAAGAAATTCTTTAGTATCAAGTGTGAGACAGAATGTGCCTTCATGAATATGTCCTTACTCTCCTGACATAACAGCACAGAAGCACTGTCACAAGAGTCACTGTGTTTTGCAACCAAGTAACTATCACGTCATGTATAATAACAGCTTATACATGGACGTGTATGCCTACATGCCTACTTGAACTCCATCATTTTGTAATGGATTATTGTCCTTAACAACACTACAACTGCATCACAAAGTTTCACATAATTGACAAAGTAAAAGGAAGAGTTTGTTTTATGGCCCACACAATGGTTTCCAAATAGGAAGGAGAGTTTCTGAAAACCACAATGCTTTTTTAAAAATTATATATACAGTTAAAAGGCTGTATGTACTGTACATACGCTGAAATGCTACATATATATATATATATAGTTAAATTCTAAAGTATTGGGACAGTGTGCATTTTTTTGTCATTTTGGTTCTGTACTCAAGAACACTGAATGTGAAAAAACACTGAATCTGAGATTTAAGTAAAGACTGTCAGATTTCATTTGAGGGTATTAACATCCATATTGAGTGATCTGCTTAGGAAGAACAGCCCTTTGTATATACAATCCCCCCATTTCAGGGGAGGAAAAGTAATGGGTGAAATGAAATAATCTGAAATAGAGTTGTCATTTAGTACTTGGCAGCAAATCCTTTGCAATCAATTACTGCCTGAAGTCTGTGACCCATAGACATCACCAGATGTTGAGTATCTTCCCAGGTGATGCTCTGCCAGGCCCATACTGCTGCCCTCTACAGTTCAGGACTTTTGCCTTCTGTCTGGTCTTCAGCAAGTGAAACACATGTTCAACTGGATTCAGGTCAGATGACTTGGTCACAATGGCCAGTCAAGAACATTCCACTTTTAGAGCCTGAAAAATTCCCTGGTAGCTTTAGTAGTATGTTTGGGGCCATTGTCCTGCTGCAAGGTGAAGCACTATCCACTGAGTTTTGAGGCATTTGGTTGGAACTGAGAAGATAAGATGTCAGCGGTCATATCATCAATGAAGACAAGTGAGGCAGTTCCAGTGCCTGTCATATATGCCCCAGCCATACCACTAACTCCACCATGTTCATCATATGATGGGACGTGCTTTGGATCATGAGTAGTCTCTTTCTTTCTCCACTTTCTTCTTTCCATCACTTTGGCATAAGTTAATGCTCAACTCTTTTGACCATAATACTTTTTTCCAGAGCGCCAGTTTCTGAAATGTACTTTTTAGTATATTAGCTTTTTAACTGTTCTGTTTTTCAGGCTTAACAGTGGTCTGCATCTTGTGGTGAACCCTCTAAGGTTATACTGGGATAGTACTCTGACATTTATGCCTACATCCGGAAGAATGTTCATGATCTGTCTGACAGCAGAAAAGCGTTTTTTCTTGACAACTGAAAGTATTCTTGGGTCAGCAACTGCAGTAGTCCTCTGTGGGCCACCAGGTCGTATGCTATTGCAGAGCTCACCAGTACGTTCTTGCGTCCTAACAATGTATCAAACTGTTGAATTTGACACACTTAATGTTTTTGGCTGTGTCTCTGATCGAATTACTCAGCCTCATTTTTCAGCCTCACGATGGCCCGCTTTGATTGACAGATACTTATTTGGCCCTCATGTTGAGAGACAACAGCAACAGACTCCAAATGAAAATTCCACACATAGAATCGACTCTAGAGGTTGTTATCTTTCTTGTGCGTAATGATGCAAACACACACAGCTGGCCAAAAAACAGCTTGAGCAGCCAATTGTCCAATTACTTTTGCTTCTCGAAAATGTGAAGACAATGCATAAGAAGGGCAGTAATTCCTACACAGATCACCCAATATGGATAAACACACAGTCCGTACTTTAACCCCATGTTCATTGTTTTATTTTAAATCCAATATTACAGATGCTTTTGTCCAAAGCGACGTACAAAACCGCACATCATGGTCATTGGAACAACTACAAAACACAGGTTCGCTAATGTACAATACTCATTTCATATAATATGCTGGAGTACAGAGCCGAAACAACAAAAAGTTGTGTCACTGTCCCAATATTTTTGCATTTAACTACACGACAAACACACACATAGAAAACTAGAAATACCGCCTCGCGGTTGTATGCCACCACTAACCAGTAGCCAGTGCTCTGTTTTTCGCGGTGATGTCCTAGGGTGGTGGTATCAAGGCTTGGAGGTCAGCAGTCTCAACAAACTGTTAAGGAAGGCCAGCTAGGTGATCAGGTTGGAACTGGACAGTGTGGAGGCAGTGGCGGAGAGGAGGACGAGTGTGTATATACGTATTAATTATTAAATTATAGACAAAATGAACAGAGCAGAAGAGGTCAGTGCCCTTGACCTTTGACCTCTGACCACCAAAATCTAATCAATTCATCCTTGAGTCCAAGTGGACGTTTGTGTCAAATTTGAAGAAATTCCCTCAAGGCATTCCGGAGATATCGCGTTCACGAGAATGGGACGGACGGGACGGACAGACGGATGAACGTTCAACCCGAAAACATAATGCCTCCGGCCACGGCTGTGCCGTCGCGGAGGCATAAAAAGGAGGGCACAGAACGAAAGACAAATTGATACAAAAACTCTTCATCAGGATTGCTAAATTCTGTGGAAATCTGTCGTGTCATTTTGGCATATTTCAGAGATGAGGCATTAACAGCTCATCTTCTAGCCTTAATTAATATATTTGAGTACCATATTCCTAATTAACATGGACATCATTAAACACAAAATAATTCTTCCATTTATGTTAAGCCTGAATCAGATTCAAGCAGTGTTCAACAGTCTGGTTTGCAGTGTTCAGCTGAGTGCAAGCTACTTCAAAAGAAAAAAGCTTCGATACAGTTTCCTTCAGGTTTTACAGACAGAACTCCAGTTTTCTCTGATCTCTTTGATATTGCTTGCAAGTTCAATAATTTTTTTTTCAAATGTGAGTGTGTCACTTGCCAAAAAGGCAGTTAATACAAAATCGCTCAGGCCTTAGCCAAATCTGTTGACCCTAGGCCATTTCCTGTGCTTACAGCTGGGCTGCACTAGCGCCCCCCTCTGGCCTTCTGGGCACTGTAAGGGTGCGCTACCGTGGCAGATGGCACAGACAGGGAGGCGCACTGGGCACGTGGCAATCGGCTCATTAGGCAGCAAAGTTTCTCTTCTGCCTGGATTATGTCATCTCCCAGACGGATCTCTCCGCCTCAGACAGCCCGTCTCCCGCTCAGCACCTCCGCTAATGGCGGCCCCGCACAATTATAGCTTGGTCGTGTGACAGGGAAGTGGGAGCCGGGGATTTGTGGGTCTCCGCTCACAAGACCGGAGGCAGAACGACGGCAGTACAGGCTTGGGTGCGACTGAGCTCAAGCCTAGCGCAAGACCGCCTGCCGCTGTCTATTACTCCAGAGCAGGGAGGGGGAACCACAGGCCAAACAGTTATCTGCACTTCAGAGAAAGACTCCGAAAAACCCCGGCTTTTCTGCATGCGGCCAACTGCATTACACATGCTCGACTTGTTTGGGAGCAGCACAACAGTGGAAGGAACGCAGCACGATACAATGTGAACCGCAACATTCTTGACACAAAGGCAACATGGTAAATGCTGTAATTTGTAGTGGCAAAAACACCAGTAAATCAGCACGAGCACTTGTTTTCTCCATGTCAAATTTACTTGCAAGCTCAATGCCAAGAACCTTGCCATTTTGAACAAGAATGGATTTGATTTTGCTCGCAAAAACAGTCATTTTCAGCTCAATGTATTTAGAATATACTCAACTTTCGCAATGCAACATATCAGAATATTTTCCACACCCCAATTTCTCTAAACATAGTAAAATACTTCCACTCCAGTGTCATGTCTGTAAAGTCCATCTGTTATGCCTATAGCACAAATGAAAGTGCATACCATGTTCTAAAATCAACTTTCAATACTAATCGCATATTTCAGAAAAACATAGCTCCAGCTCCAGTCCCATTATACTAGGCTACATCCTTTCCAATTCCCATTTTCACTTAAAACTTAAAATGCTGTGAACTGTTTATTCTAGTAAGAATGAGCTACAGTCCTAAATTGGGAGAGATACACTGACGCATTGACTGAGGTTTTCTTACCCCAAATTTGAGAAAGGTTTGAATGTTTTTCATTAGCTGTACCCAGATTTTCCCATGCAGACATACTGTGCAGGCTATAAATCCATACAGCAGAATCTTTGTGTAAAGAATCCAAACATTGGGTCTATTGTTCGGAAACATGTACGTAATGCATGTGCAAATCAAAGCAATTGGGAGACCTTCCTGGAGGCAAAATATTCCAGTAATCAACTGCATGCTGTCCTGTCTCTCCAACCTTTTCAAGTTCAGGAATCGCATTTCTATTTCTTAGTCACATTAGCGTGCGGAGGCACGGGTAAAAAAAGAAGAGCATTATCAGCCTACAACAAAGATGCTGACATCTTGAGAGATTTATTTCCTAGATAATATCTGCTTGCTATCTGAACTGATATCCCAGATTCTAACAAAAGGAGTTGCAAACAGCTGTATTAATTCATCTCAAGTGTCTGGCCCAAGACCTTCTGCTTTACTTTGATGTAGAGATGGAAAAAAGGAGGAAAAAAGAACAGACAACAGAATTTTTTTCCCCACAAAAAAAGGCCGGTATTTTAGACAGCCGTTTGTCTCCGAGACGTTGAGCATGTTTAATTCCACACTCGAAGGAGGCAGGTGCTTACATCTTTCTCTCATCAGCACAGGTCTTTTGAAGTTCACCTTTAAACACTGAAAATACCAGAGTTTTATTTAGGAAACAGACATGCCGTCTCGATTGTTTTCAATGGGTTCCACTCGAGGACAGCATGAAATTTTAAAGTTTGAAAGCACATATTTGGGGATTTGGTTGTTTACTTAAAATGAATTCTGCCTGCCATGATAGTCTTGTGGGCTCAGGATAAGAGCTTCTGCCAGATAAATAGCAAATCATAAAGAGGATGCAAACAGGACTACCTCTTGTGGAACAAAATTCCGGTCAATTGCTTTTATGCAGGGTCATTTGCAGACAAAAATGTTCAGGAAAACAGTGAGATATTACGATGCCATGTGTTCTTGGGTAAAAAAAAAAAAAAAGCATTTAAAAGAACAATGATTCATATTTATGTCTCTGCCGTATGCAGAGTCTCCTATTCAGTGCTATCTATCCTTGACTAATGAAGCAGAGTGAATCATTGCTCTGGCCACACATTTATTTATCACAGTGATTATTAGCGCCGAGCTCGTCTTAATAGCCGCTTCTGGGACCGAGCGAACAAGAACGAGAAACCAAAACCAACATATTTCATCTTTATTTTTACATCTTTATGAACAATCATGCAGACCCAGCTCGAGCCAAACAGAGGGCAGGGCTCCTGCAATGCATCAGATCTCTTTTTCAATGAGTGCCACCCACAGAGCTATAAATCCAAAGCAGGTCAGCTGTGCAAACCCACAGGCTGTGTAAGATTCAATCACCATATTTTATCCCATCTAACACACACACACATACACACACATACACACACACATACACGCAAACACACACACGCAAAAACCCACACGCACATACACGTACACACAGAAACTCACACATACACATGCGCACACACACACACACAGCAACCTTACCATTTTCTCCTACAATACACAAAACTGTCAGAGAGACTCCCCTAGAACCAATTCACACCTTACCCTAAGAAGAAGGGTAAGAAGCCCTTTGTTCTTTCAGTCCAGCAGTATTATACCGAACAACTCAGTGTAATTGGTCAGATAGGATTTCATTTGATCTAAAAATGTAGTTTTGAAAATGACTGGCAGTTTTGAAACATACACTTTGAGATGGTACTCAGGACACACCAGAATGGTACATCAGAACTGAGAGACTGGATGGAGGGCAACCCACGAGTACTAAAATCAGGTCTCAGCAATGTCCCGGGAACCACTTTCATAGACAAGCACTTTTATTTCTTCATCTCCTACAGCACTAGGATAATGCCATACATTTAGAGTCTAGCTTTGTGCATTTTGTTGAATTTATCAACAATAAATTATTTCTTGTACTTCTGATGTCACCAGCAAACTTTTCTGTATTACTACTTCAAAACATATGTAGGAAATCTGACGAGATTGTTTTATTAGTATCATTTTCTAATGTCTAGCTAAGAGTCTGTAGATTAGGGCATAAACAGTGCCAGCTGGTGATCAATCTCTGGTTCATCCCTGGATCAGGATGGGGAAAACACTGTCTGCAAGTGCAGGGAAGGTCACAGGACCGGAGCACCTGTGAGAGCTCAACTCTGAACCACCTCTGAGATTAACGTACCCTACATCACCTGAGCCTGGAAACAGTCCTCTAAAATATCCAAGCAAAACCCTGTCTTCTGCAAAACACACCTGCAGCTAAACGGTTCGGCAATAGCAAACTGATACATTCTCTGTGCCGATTCTCTGGTTGATAATATAGGACTGCACAAAATGTAAAAGAAATAAAAGAAAAATACCTTTAAAAAAAAAAAGCAGGTGATAACTGTGACTGGCTAAATGACATGAACTGGGAAGAATATGGGGAACGCAGAATGAAAGCCTGCACGGTTTTGTCATGTCGATAGCAAGTGGGCCTCTCACATACCTCTGCTTGTTTCGAGGCAGGGCCTTCGAGTCAACAGCAAACATCTTGGACACAAAGACAATGACTGGAGCTGACTCATCGTTCTTACATTCCAGAAAGGCTAAAGGAAGAAACAAAAACACTCGTGAGAACATAATGTCTCCGTTAAAAGAAAACATTCAATTCTTGCCTTCAGGTGACAGAGGTGACCGGTCTCGATGGGATTCATAGAACTGCACGTCCTAACACCGGAGAAAAGCACACGGACTTACTAAAGAAACTTTGGAAATGGCATTATACAAAAGAATATATTTATTTCCCCGTGAAAGAATAAAACGTCCTACTCAAAATGTGCCAATTTGGCAGCGGATCGTAACCCATACAGGGAAACTTCCAAATGGAACCTGGCCTCCACTTCAGCAACAGCTTGCAGAAATTAGATATGGTGTGTGCGCTAGTCTAGAACTGGCAAACTGGAAGACAAAAAAGTGGGCAATATCACTTTCCGTGGCCAGCTACTTAAACCTCGACAATGCTGAATTTTACAAGACGGCAGGAACTCGCAGCAAATCTTATGAAGAAACACGTTTGAAAGGGACATGCTTTGTCTAGTAAAAACAGGACATGCAATGAAAGCAACAAAACATATTTTCCCCCTCATGTACTGAACTGACTCTACAATGAAACAAGCAGAACGAATGCTATACATCAGTAAAGCAGAAATTTCAGGACTGACAGCTGTAAACATACACAAACCGGCAC
This sequence comes from Anguilla rostrata, assembly GCF_018555375.3. Classification (NCBI taxonomy): domain Eukaryota; kingdom Metazoa; phylum Chordata; class Actinopteri; order Anguilliformes; family Anguillidae; genus Anguilla; species Anguilla rostrata. The sequence goes on along the minus strand of NC_057937.1, from coordinate 45,926,975 downwards.
AGGAAATCCGACAGTGGTCGATGGGGAAAGAGTACTGCAGAGAAATCTCATCCTTTACGATGGTTACGTGTCCAACATTTGAGGCTTGAGAGCTGAGGAACCGATGAAAGACTTCATTCACTCACCGGTCTTGAGCTCCTGGGTTTTTTCAGGAAGGGATTCGAACCTCCTCGCCCCGGAACACATGAGCTTCTCCGCCCTCTCAGCCTCCATGTCCAGTGGACTGGGCAGTTTATTGCACACCATTGCTATTGAATTTAGTTAAAGAGGCACAGCCAACATCACCACGCAGAAACACATTTTGCCATGCAGCAGCAACGGCAAGAGAAAAAGGGAAGTGGAAAAATTCACATTATAAAAATCTAAATTCATGAGCAACCTTGCACCTGGCGGCAACTGACCGGTTACCCTGCCCATAAAAAAAACAGACTTTATTATACTTGGCATAGCATTTTTCTCAGAAACCTGCTCAGAGCTTTTCTGACCAGAGGCTCCAGTACCAACAGGGGGCGCCAGTGAGGTCAGCAGTGACGTAAAGGATACTGAGCACTGCGTTGGACACGGGGAGCCACTGACTGCAGATGGCGCTCAGGAGCACTTTGGGGTCGGAGTGCCGGGCGTCCCTCGACGCAACCTTCAGTCCCAGAGAGGCCACCATCTTTTCCACTTTCTCTTTGTCCCTGATCAAAGCACGAAACAAGTTAAATATGTAACAAATTACACAGTATCCTAAGAATCCAAACTCTTAGGTAAACAAACAGTGAATTATCTAGATGTGTCAACCAAACAAAGAGAATAGCAGGGAAATTTTTTTTGTAATTTAAAATCTCAAGTTCTTAGAAAGCACAGGCAGACAAGTGATACCAAGCCACTGATTCTTACTGCACCACAATAAGAAAACAAGACCTCCCACAAGACAACTGCACACCAAACCCAAGTTTGTTACAACAGAATTTTAAAAATTCACAGAAAAGTAACCAGATTTTTCTGAAAAAAAGTTGCTGAAAGAAGCCAAACTGGTAATAGTTTGCAGGGTCAATAGAATTGCTGGCAATTACAGTTTTAGCCAACAAATGCATTTTTCACATAAGGGTAATAATACACATTCATGACACAGACATTTAGACAGACAGTTGATAAAAGTAACAGTTTCTATCCAAAAGCACTGTCTAGAATTGATTTCAGATTTAACAGCACATTCAAACCCTGAGTAGCCTATTGTTCTGCATCATAAGGTGAACTCCTGCACTTTCAACAAAAGTAAACAGTAGCAGCGGATATTAAGTGCAAAAATAAAATTGCGGGACTCAATGAACTGTGTTTGAATAATAATTTGTCATTCTTTTTGAATTAATAGTATGTTTCAATGTTAACACTGACAGCCATAATAAAAACACTCAACGGCATTTCTGCATTACCTTCGAATGACAACAGCTTCATATAAACTCCAGATATTGTCAAGGACAAGCTGAACAAACAGAGGCTTCTTCCCTTTGGACTAAAGAGAAAAAAACAGCCATGTCAGAAACAAAGACACAAAGACATTTATAAAATGCTTAGGTGGATACTGGAATATTCTGGAACCCATGTGAACCAGAAAAGGCCTATTTTGAGGCTCCCAGTCAGGCACCTAGCTAAAGCTAAAGTGTAGGTGTCTCATGGGCTAACAAGGCTAACAAGACTGGCCATACCAATGCTTGGGGAGGCAGGGTAAGCCTCACTTCACTGCTCACTATCAACTCTCTGAAATCTGTGACCGTCAACTGCCTGAGCTAACAGTCCTCCAATGCAGCAGCTTGCTAGCTCAGAAGGGGGATTATGGGGTAAAAAAAGTGGCTGGCTGACTGCCTGTTTTCTGGCAGACACATACGGTACCTAAACCGCTCCCTACTCGATAGACTTTAAATACGCAGGAATACACACAGTACACGGGAAGGCCTACAATTTTGGACACTCTGAACTGGGTTTAAAATTGGTACAGAGGTTTGCATTAAGGTTTATGGCTCAATTAGGAAAGCCCATGTATAGGATAAGAAACAATCATTCCTGCTGGACACCGTTCTCTGCCACAGGGTTAGGCGAAAGGTACATGGTCCCCATCAGTCCTCCCAAAGAATAGACTTTCTGCTCTCCCACAACCCGGTGAGAAACAGCCAAAATTGCATTCCATCTCATTTCTATGTGTTCAAATTGATGTGACAGAATAGAGGTCAAGCATTCAGTCTGAATACCCAAAAGAGCGGAGTATCCAGGTCAAACCAATCTGTGAAACAGAATGATTGATCACTGGGAATCTCACCATCTGACGGGACACTTGGTCTCCCAGAAAATAATCCATACAAAAGTAGAGTACTTCAAGCTGTTTTTCCCCCCAAAAACCTAAACTCAATTGTCCCAGAGAATCTTTGCAGCATTCTTCCTGGATTGACAGTGTGAATTATCCCCATGCGTTATCATTACAGAGAACCGGCATCAACCTGTTATGCTGATCCGTGAACTCTGCAGATCTTCACTCTGGTGAATGACAGTGCATCAAGCTGTCAGGTAATTTCTGCCATTTACGGGGCTACTGAGATGGAGAGTCCTCTCTGCAGTCATCTGCATAAATAACGGAGCCAGATAGCCAAAGGCTCGCCGCTAATGTTAAAGGAAGGTCAAAGTGCCACTCCACTTATGTGTAAAACTCCACTCACTCGGCTAAATGGGGAGATTTTAGTGCTTTAAAGTGGAGTCCATTACTAAAGCAGAGCCTTCTCTCCTGCATCTATTAATGTAATAAGTGCCACTTGAAAGTGGTGCAGCAAAACGACGGATCTCTGCTGTCCAAACACTTCTGCTGCACTTGTGTTTCACAGCAAGCCTCCCGGACCAAGGCAGTTCCAACAGCACTTACCCATCGGTAGTGCACTACAGCACCATACAGTCCCTTCACACCATTGACATATTGGCAATGAAAGAGTGAAACCTGAATACTATGCAATTAACATTTTAGTTGATGTAAAACACTGGTTGGATGGAAACTGCCCAGGAATCCTGCAAACAGCTCCAAGCCAGTAAATTTTGACTCTGCATTTGCTGCTGAAATGTAATCAGGTCATACCAGCAATGACGATTTGGCTGATAAATATGCATCAACATTACAAAAGAGTGTTTATTTAGGCAACTTAAAGAATACACTACTCCAAGGCTGAGAAGAGATGGAAAGAATGGAGGATAGAAGAAGGGGACATAACTGTTGACACATTGGTGCTGTATTGCTCTGTTAGTGAACTGTGCTAATAATCGGTTTGCTCTAGATGTCCCATTCTGTGGGACAGTGTTTTTTTTTTTAAGTTACATGGGTAAGGATCCTTTTGTATGATTTTTCAGGTTGCTCAGTACCATACCTTTCCTCTTAAAAATTTCTGACCGTCCGTTGCATGTCTGATGCAACTTTTATGGTACTTTTACATGAATTCACATGTTCAGCAGAAAGCTTGGTAATTAATAGCAAATTAAGGGCTGAGTGGTAAAAAAAGTCATATTTGATTAAAATAATAATTTACAAACAAAAAATGTTGCAAAGAGTCCATTTAGTAAAATAAGCCGTGAAACAGTACTAGGAACATAAGCACAGTAAAGACCTAGCAACAGTGATGAGCCAGTACAGTGTTCGGTCAGATCTAATGCGTATTTAAGTATTTAAAATACTTTTTATGAATGGATTTTAAATAAAGTATTTCAAATACAGAAAATTTGAATTTAATAATTACTTGAAAATAAAGGTTTTAACTATTTTAATACTTCAATATGTTATTTTTCCAGCTTCATATCAGCCAATAATAGTGCAATGTAATCTAAGCAGACAACCGCTTATCCAGTTACCTGAGCACCCTTCATGATCTTCTTTGCCTTGGCGTTGAGGTAAAAGTCTCCCCACAGCGTCTTCAGCAAAACCTCAGACTTAATCCCCATTTTCTGACAGTACATCTGTGCAAACTGTTGGATGCTGAAATAGAGAGCAAGCCCATAAAGATCAACACAGCAAATGCAACTTAGACACTTTCCCCTTGTTCTTGGCACCAGACATTTTCCTTTCAAGTTATTTGGTTTGACTGAGATTTTGACTGGGTTTCTTCTCCCGTTTAAACTTTTCCAGATGTCTTTGTTATTTTTAACGATACTTGGATTTTCGGAAGAAAAATTTCAATGATCCAGATTTTGTTTACAATTAATAGGACACAGTGGTATCTGTGAATCATCACATTTCTAGTCTAATCAGCCCTTCAGTAAAATAGTAAATCTAAATATAAATACTATTTTATAAATAAATTGTAATCTAAGTGTAAATAGTAATCTGCAGTGTAACTTAAAACACTTCAGTAAAACTCGTAACATGACATCCATTTGCATTCATTTTCTTTCAAATTTTCATGCAGTTGAGCTGGACAAACTTTTATGAATCTGTTTCAGAGACAGACACAGATTGGAATTTATCTGCTAAGAGTCAGTTTCATCCTGTGATTTTGCCTTTAACGGCACATCAACATCTCCTCTATTATCAGCTGCTCTGCATAGAGATATAAAGCTACATTTAGTTTAACAACAATGCTGTGAGTGGAATTGATCACATTAAAAAATCATTACTTTTGTCATTTCCATGGGAAACGGTCTGTGCTGTGATGTAAGTGACTAAGCTGGTATTTTATCCCGTTTTCTTTCTAGCCACAGAGCACCTTAAATGGTACAGACCACCGCTGTCTCGTCTCATTTGAGAGGTCATTATGCGACAGCACTATAGTGCAGCCCGGTGGATTAAGCACTTTTACTGTCTTCTTTTAAAGTGCCAAAATTACTTATCAGCAGGCTGAAATTAAATATTATCTTGATGCAAATTGACTTGTTTCTGTGATCCATTTACACATTCTATTAACAACATGCCTGGCAAATGAGACATCCTTCATGTGGGTTCTCTTCTTACCCCACCACCAAAAAATAGAGTCAATCAAATCTTCTACAGAAGGAATTTTTTTCCAAACCTATTTTGCTATTCCTTTCAAAGGGAAGTCAACTGAAACTCAGTTGGAAAGGATGAGATCAACGGTGATGTTCTGCTTAGCAAATCACAGCACAGTAGCAGGTGAGAAGCTAGAACTGGGGCTTTTTAATGAAATAATGAAAATGAAGAACTAACAAACAGCAAACAATAGAGAGAAAGTCTTCCTTATGGAGTATATAAGAAAGATACATGATCAACGAGATTGTCATCCCATTTTCAAGGGGGACTTGACCAAATAATCAGCACAAACAAATACAAAGAGACAAGAGTACACAAGATAACGTTAGAAATGACAATATTTTAAAACAATCATGGTCAATCAAATCCTTAAACCTTAGCCAGCGATGCTTGAAAAAAAACTCTCTTCAGTTACTGTTCTAAAAATGAAACCATTAAACCTGTTCCTGTAACATGTTCCCACAACAAGGACCATAATAACTGCCTTATCAAGTTTGTAGCATGAATAAGGTTCTTTGGAACAGCCGGTTAGACCAAAGCTAATGCTTTACAACATTCAGCAAATGAACTCGTTAAGTACAGAGTCTCTTATAGGGGCCTCGTAGATTAAGAAATACATTAAGAATAGCTCTGAAATGACTTAATGAAGCTAATTAAGCTCATTCATAAAGACAGCGGTATGTTAGTGTTTTTCTTCCTTTGTAACAAAAGGCAGTGCATCATGATACACTGTACACAGGGCCTGTAATGTTGCAGAAGTGCCATGCATATATAAATAAAGCCTTCAAATATCTTCTCTACCAGCCGGGTCCCTGGCTAATACTGGCTCTATCTCCTACTGCTCTTCCCTTAGCCTTTTTTTTTCTATCAGTACCTTAAAAAATATACAGTGTACACACAGGTATGTGGTATTATTGGACAGAACACACCAAGGATTTTCAAAGTTATAAAGTCACTTCCCCTGAATCACTCCTCAGAAGAAAGTGCAATAAATAAAGCAAAAAAAGACTTTTTTGCCAGAAGAACAATTTATACTTTTTATTGAGACGTATGGTCAAGTTTCAAGCCAGTATGTTGCGTGGCAAGTGGCTGTTTTCATAGCAAGCCCAATTGTTTTACCTTTCTGAGAATAACTGCCTATCTACAAAGCACAAGGAATTTCATGCTGCTCAACGCACACAAATCAGAATACCCAATACGCTCTACATGCGGTTAACATGCCTGGTGCTCAGTGGGCTGTCAACACATAAGGCCTACTGCTGTCACATACATTCGAGACACCTGCATGAACACAAGACATTTTTGCACTACTTATTTTTTCTGTCTGCATCTTAATTTCCTGCAAGCAATCTGTTAATCATCTCCACCTGTTCTAGTCTGTCATGCACGCCAAGCTCCTTCTCTGTGCCAACATCACCCCTTTCCACTGGCCAAGTTCAGTGCGAGATCAAAGGGAAATCAGTTTTCTTCCGAATCATTATTGTTTAAATGAGGATTAAAATTGAAGCAAAAGTCAAATTGCAACAGTGTGTTTTAAATACTTGCATAATTGGGAGAAATTATGAAAAAAAAAATCTTTTTCAAAATTTCAACAATCAACTACTGATTCACAGAGAGTCACATTGTCACAAGTTGGCTTTATCCCTTCTCGGGGGAAATCATAAAAATTAATCCCTATTCATAATTATTTCCTCCTGCATAGAAAACATGTCAACGGGCTGTAGGTTAGCCAATTGTTCAAATCTTCGAAATAGCCTCAAGACCAGATGAAATTAAAAGGCATAGAAGCCCCGTCAGGGCAAACTGAGTTTGAAAGCTTAGACTAAGGCCCCATCTTGTGGACATTTAAAAAATAACAAGCTCTGCAGTTGAATAACTGTGAACCGGAAGGGGGAAAGACAAAGCAGAAATAAATAAACAAAACAGAAGTACCTGAAGCCCCATCCATCGATGGCGCTGGCAAAGACCACGTTGCCTTGGTCAGGAGAGAAGTACAGGTGAGAATCATCAGTCTCCTCCAGCCCTGCACTCCAGTCATAAATCTGTTCCCCGCTGCTGCTCTCACTGGTCCCCTGCTTCTCCGTGTCCTTCTCTGCCCGTTCTTCCAAAACTTTAGAGGTAAATAGAGAGCCCGTCACCGCATTTACCTGAAAATGAAAAAAAAAAAAGATTCTATCACTGTGCACATCAGAACTGGGTGCACCAGACTGCAGATAACAAGGGGAAACTCACCTGTTCCAGTATTTTCTGGAGATGTGTATAGGCCTCTTGTGGAGTAAGCTTCAGTTCCACAATTAGCCGGTCTATTTTATTGATCACCAACACTGGGCGGATGTTTTCAAGCCATGCTTGTCGCAATACCACTTGTGTCTACAGTAAAACACACAAAGCCACACGGTATTCCTTCATTAGGAAGACCACTTTTGATTTTAAATGTTATTCAGTCAACCTATTCAGTTCTCTTTGCTGCATTGCTCATCACTTCCTGAAAAACTATCACATAAAGAATAAAAACAGAGCATATAAACCTTTTTTCCATTAACTACAAATGTAATCAATGTATAACAATGGGCACACGTTTGCGTTAATTATATCTTTTTTATTATTTAAAAAAATGAAACATGTTTCCCTTGTATGAACATAATACAATGTGGTACCTGAGGACAAACTCCTTCCACAGAATCCACAATAACAATGGCCCCATCACATAATCGAACTGCAGTTGACACTTCAGAGGAGAAGTCCACATGACCAGGTGAATCAATCAGATTGATGAGGTAGTCATTTCCACCTAAGAATAGGGACACAGACTTCCATCAATACGTTCTGCTTCTGTAGGAACATCCACAAGTATGTCAACATACACATGGCTGTAACCTTTGTCAGAGCTGGGAAACATACCAACTTTACATTAGCATTCACGTATATGACAATGTGAGCAAGCTGACTTACCAGTAGCATAATGCAATGATATTGCACTAGATTTCATAGTAATTCCTCGTATTTGTTCATCCTCTCTGCTGTCCAGATATCTCAACTATGATCAAAAAAATAAATGTTATAACATGGCACAGTACAACACAGATAGCATTATGACGTTATCCTGGAATACATTCTGAGGATAAAATAACTACAGAAATACAGTATATGAGAATGCCAGTGGGAATCTTTGAGAATACTAACCTTTCCTGCTAATCGATTGGATATAATACCATTGCTGGCTACCAAGCAATCTGCTAGGGTGGTTTTACCTGAAAAAGAATAGATTATCGACAATTTACAACTTGTACTGGCACGATATAAGCTCTACAACATGCTTTGGAGTTACTTATATATTTCCTTACTTGCGAATGCCCCAATACCAGCCATCATAAAGCCCGCAGGTCGTCATAAACCTGGGCAAGTATCTAAAATATTTAACTTACAGTCGCGCACAAAATCTGGACCGACCGAGAACATACACTAAAAGTACAATTAATAACTCAATGACTCTGCAGCGTTTGCGATGCTAATGCTAGAAACAGTAAATAACATTAATGTTATACATAACTGAGAGACTTACCATGATCCACGTGTGCTAAAATACATATATTCCGTATATTTGATGTGTTTTTCTGTAGTGAAATAATTTTATCTAAACTTGTGTGCACCATGCTTGATAACCTGAAAATGAAGGTAAACACATTTCAGTTTAGTCGGCGAACACATATTTCCCAAAGTATGATATTTAGCCACGGTTCGTTCGTAATTCGCGTAAGATTTACGATATATGGTAGTTAAAAAGCAACGAATTGGCTTCCCCCACAAGCTGGCTAACATTAGCTATAAAGCATAACAAGAACGTTAGCACACTGGTTGACTGCCAACTACGAAACTTTCCGTTAACTTGGAAACTATTAGCTGAAGTTAGTTGTTACTTATTTCATAGCATGTAAAACAGCTAGCTGCCAAATGTTTAGATGACGTTAGCTAGCTACATTAGTTAAGCTTTCAGAACAAGCTAGCGTGTCAGTTAGACGTCTAACTTTCTTTAACTAACTACGCACTAATATTTTTAAAATGTGCTTACAGTATTATCCAGTTGCTTAAATACAGTAATTTCTGCCACTACCTTACATTTGCAAAGACGCTTAAATTATAAATAACGGCTTAATAAGTGAAAGATGTCTCATTGAATAACAAACAAACCTCACGTTTTCTCCTTTATCCCGGAAGTACGAAGCAGTTCATAAACTTTGCCCTCTGACTCACGTAAAAACGTCGTTTCTATGACGCCTTCTGGTTGTCTCGGAAACTCCTTGCTTCCTTAGAAACATTCTGTTTCTGTCTGTGCCCGAGAGAAATGTGTGCATAGCAAAGCTTGTGGACGCAAACAACCACTGAAATACAATCAACAAGCATAGATAACAAGTTACATATCTTCAAGTGGAGAATATGAAGCGGTTATGCATTTGTGAAATCTGTAACTGTGGGTAAGAATTACTTTCTTCTCAGAAGTTTGCTATAGCTCGCCAGGAATAAAGTATTGTAAAAAAAAAAAAAAAAATCAGAAATTATACTATAAATTTGCTAACTAGCTAGTTTGAAAAAGTAGAGATGAATGTATAAAATTCATACATTAGTAGCACCGATTGTGTACCATTGTGAAAACAGTGGCTTTGATAATCTGAGATAAGAATTAACATGGCTCACTTCATTTTAGAATGCATATTTTAGTATCAGTGTTAGGTACCTCCTTTCACCAAGCTACAAAACTTTTAAAAAAAACGTTTAAAAAAAAGACATTTGCTTTTGAAAATTTTGCTAACCATACGTTCTGGTGGTTTCACTCGATAGTTTTGTACAAGTGTATAAGTTTGGATGGCGAGCTAATGAATTACTCCACAGGCATCTCGTTTCCAGGACAATACTACCAAGACTGGCCTTGTAAAGATTTCAAATTGTTTCTCAGTGCACAGGTTCGTTGGTTCAGGAGAAGGATTGTCGACAGCTAGGTGTGCTACGCCATTTATCTTCGTGAACTGGCTAGCTAACTAACGTTAATGACTGCATTATAGTCAAAGTTAACGTAGCCACATTGTAACATTAATTGGCGCCACTGTGTAACATTAATTGGTGCTATTATACTGTGTAACATTACTTGGCAAAAAAATTAACCGATCAGTCAACGAGGTGCCTACGTTAATTCGTGAAGAAATCAAGGGAGAATGCGTTTAGAAAAATACAAGGAAAATGTTTTCAAAACACGGTAAACCAACAAGTTGGAGTTATTCACGCAACAGCAGTAAATACGACGTATCTAAAATACAAAAAAAACCATTACGTCATATTTTTTTCAGGCGCCACCGCTGTGCCCATCGTCCCACTGCACTGTATGCAAAAGACAATACCTTATGCGCGCTGACAGAGTACAAGGAGAAATACCCGACACATGAGGGTTACAATGCCCCTACCAGCCTGAAGCCCAAGCAAGCCTATCGGAAGGACCAGGGAAGGATGGAGGGCACCACAACTTTCAAGTAACATCTGTTATGACTATACCCATTACAGACATACCCCTGTGCTTTTACAAAGTGTTAAATTATCATTGCCATTACGACATGGTTTAAATAATACCAATAAACATGGATCAAAATCGGTGTTACAAAATTGCCATACTTAAGCAAAAAATGTAATATTTGTGTACCTTTTCCAGGTCTGACTATATTCCCTACGAAGTGTCACGCCGACCTGGTAGACAACAGGCTGAATATAAACCCTACCCTGGAGAGTTTGATCTCGACACAACATACAAACTTGACTTCAACCCGTATGAGGTGCAGCCATTTGTCCCCGTAAGACCCAAAGAAAGACCGCATTCAAAAGGAGGGAAGCTGGATACCCTACCAACTTACACAGGTGATGATATTGAGCTTTCTGTGTTTATGTAGCTGCTTACTCACATTCACTCACTTCTGACAGGACTGGCAGTTATTTCACAAAGTGGGATGAAGGAGTTAGCTGGCTAACTTTTGAAAATAACTTGAATTAAATCTGATTAGAGGAGATAATCAGATAAAGAGTTATTTCAAATATTTTTGAAAGTTAGTCAGCTAATATCAGCTAACTTTTAAAATTCCAACAAAAAACGGTCCCCAAAATGATTTGTTTTCCTTCTTTAAAGAGGATTTTCGGCCATGGGAGATCAGCAAGAGGGAGCTGACCAAACCAGAATTTACATACCAGCCTCCTTCTGCAAAGTTTGGAAACGCAACAACATTCCAGGATGATTTTGCCCCGAGAGGCTTGGTCCCTAGAGAGAGCTTCAAACCTCCCAACATGGCCAAGATGTCCGACGCCCCTTTCGAGAGCCTCACCAGCAACCGCATCTCCTTCATAGCCCACCCCCTGGAGGCCAGATACGTCAAGGCTAAGGAGGAGTACAAGCCCAGCAGCCAGCCCTTCCAGGATCACACCACCCACCGTGCCGATTTCCAGGGCCTCCCCGGGCAGCTGCCCAAAAGCTGCAAGCCCGACTTCGGCAAGGTGGCCTCCGACGCCCCCTTCAGCGAGAGCACCGAGTTCCGCGACAGCTTCCAGCAGTGGCCCGTCTCCCTGCCCCAGATGCGGCAGCAGGCGGAGTACGTGGGCCCGAGCGTGCCCATGGACCTCAGCACCACCTCCCAGGGAGACTTCATCAAGCACGCCGTGCAGCCGTTCGTCTCCGTCAAGCCCCTGCCGCGCTCCTCGAAGTCCTCCGCTCGCTTCCAGGGCAACACCACCATGAAGGACGACTTCAAAGCCTGGTCATCACGGAGGCAGGAGATGATCAAGAGGCCGGAGGAGATGAGGAAGAACAGCGGGAAGATGGACACGTTGACCACGTTCAAGGCTCACTACACCCAGCACAATGTCCATCCCCCGACCAGCTGCAAGCCTGCCAACGCCCCTATGAAGTCCGAAGCACCGTTCGACGATGGAACCATGTATCGCAGCGACTTCACTCCGAAGAAAATCACTACGTGCCCTGCGAGCTTTGACTCCCCGCCTGGTTTTGTCTTTGATAACAGCGACGAGAGAGGCCACAGGTTCTTCCACAAGCTGTTATCTCAAAACGGTAACAAGATGGCGGTGGCTTCCGAGATCCATACTCCAAAGGAAGTGGCTGTGGTGTCATAAACTTTAATCATTTTTAAAGTCTACCAATCATGCTTTTTCATTTCTCCCCAAATTATTTTTATTTGGATACTGGCCATATTTCTTTTTGCTGGCTTAGCTTACTGTAAAGTTGGACTTTGTCAGCGATAGAATTCCAAAGATCAAAGCAAATTACCCCCTAGAGCAATATAATTGTGCAGAAAAGTCTAAAAATAATCTTCACTTATTGTTTAGAATAATGCATCAAATGTTTTGCAACATTAGTCAGCCATTCCACTTGATCTCTTGTGTGTTCTTATCAGAATATATACATATATATATATTTAAAATATATAATATAAAAACGATTATATAATAAACTTATAAAAAAATTATCTTTAAAATGTCTTTAAAAGTACAGTGCAGATTTATTTTGCATACTGCAATATATCCAAGTTTAAATAGTGTCAAATTCACCAGGTTTGATAATAATGTAGTTTAATAGAGCATTTAATGCATTTTCAGATAAAACTTTTTTAAAAAGTTGTGTGTGAAAACTGTACATGTGAAGTGAATAAATTATGATTACACAGCACAAATAAATCGATCACAAAACCAAATGATAAGATTGTCTTTATTTTCTTAGTACTGGTTCCTATAGCACTTTTATATACCTTTACTTTGTCCCAGCATTTTGTTTCTGCATCTTATCAATCCTTTCACATCCTGTATCTATTTCAATACTCAAGACATGTAACAATAAATGGCATTAGATATGGAGAAATGTTGAGTTTAGGTATACATTCCATTGCTTTGTATTTTTTGATAACAGTTATGGTTCTAGAAGACATTTTCTATAATACTTCTGAACTGCATGCATATGAGACAAAAGGGAAAAATTGAAACGCATTGACACATCATGTTAAGTGCTAAATGCAGGGTTAATCCTCAAATCTTAAATACAAAGTAAAAAGACAAGTAAAACAGTAACTTTGGTGGTAAGAAAATAAAGTCCAAAAAATCTACACTCAATGTACAATATTGCACTTTAAACATAATATATACAGAACATTTTACAATACACTACATTATTATAAAAAAGGTTAAAAAGAGACCCTTTATTAGAATTCAGAAAGAAAAATGCATGCATATATGCATGGCATTGCAGTGTTTTTGTACCATACTGTAGACTGCTTTTGCTTTGTACTGAATATAATTCAATTGAAGCAGTCCTTTCTGAAGACAAACATAACTTTAACACTGATAAGATTCCAATTGTGTGTACATACCTGTACGGTTGTTTTGTCATTCACAAATGTTTCTCTTTGCAATTAAGATCTATTGATAACTAATTTTGAACATGGGTATACATGTAGCTGTAGTGTGTAGCGTGTTCAAGGCAGTGATTGAAATGTTACCTTTTGCAACCACAAGGCACAACTCTCAACAGACAAGATTATCTCTCTGCATAAATGACCCACATCCCTTGCACGAATGTGATGTCATTGTCCTTCATGGACATACACACTGAAGTCTGCTACATACAAATATATTGGGCCAGTTTTGGAGATTCTCCATACAAAACTCAATTTAGTCCAGGACTAAGCTTAATCTGTCTGTGAAACCAGCTGTTCAGGTGTCACTGCGGGCTAAATCACACATTAGCATTTAGCTATTGGGCAAGATTTCAGTCAATTCTACATCAATCAGAGTCTGACATTCTCCTAAATACTTGAATTGTTATCAGCTACATTATGTAGACTTTTTTTTTTTACTGGTATCATTATTTACCATCCCTTCACACATGTGAATGGTCATAAATAAATGGTTTTACCCTTTAGTCTAAATTCAGAACAATATATATTCGTAGATGTATGGACTACATACAGCCAATTTATTTATTACTACAGCAAAAAGTTACCAAGGCTGCATTGTAGTGATTATTTCTAGCTACTGTTGAGTAGCTAGAAAAGAATGAAAATGTTGGCAAAATTTGAAGGGTTCAAACGCATTTTCTTTGCTGTAGATGGATATTAATGGGCTTGTCTAAATGCTTAAAAGGACAAAAGCCGGATCTCCAATCCGCCGAACGTAAATCTTTCTACTGTATGTCCCCATAATTGTTTTGTTGATGTGGCGTGGTCAGAAAATAATCTGATCACACAATAAGCCATCTCAGACATCATATTAACAAATGACCAATAACAAAGACATGCAGTTAAAGTATTGAACTGTGGACCATGTTTTTTACCCATAGCAAATCAACAGACTCAAGCTTTAGGTTTTAAGTATTTGATTAGGGAGGATCTCAGATGGCAGGAAACTTAATTCCTCTTGTAACAGAAGATACTATCAAAGAAGGACTGTATCATATAATAGCGACATCACTTCATCACCTAACACAAAATGGATGCAACACACATTACGCAATATTCATTTAGTTGTCTGTTAAGTGCTGCTTTAAAATAACAAAGGCCAGACATGCCATGCGTCTAGAGCTGTTGACAGCGTTTTATGGGTTAATGTTGAGAAAGGGTCCCAAATCCATCTCCATCTGTAGTCCCTTCGCCTCCTCTCACAAGCGTCGACAAAGGGCAACGTCCATTTTTTCCTTCGTTTAGATTTTCTTCTGTCAGTTGAAAATTATGAAGACAAAAGATCATGAAGGTGAATTCTGGTCCTCCTTAACAAGCAGTATCTTTCAACAGAGGTGCAACAACAGCATTTTCCAGTATATTTATCAAACTCTGAAGGAGCAATCTGGTTTTAGACAGTGAAAATTGCAGTTTAATGCAAAAATCTACGTCTACGCGTGAACTCAAATTCCCCCAAGCGCCCCCCCACCCCCACCCCCTCCAAGTTGGGCAGTCAGTTGTTTCCAATCACTGTGTGGTTGGTGCTTCCTCCCCACAGGACTGGCAGCACCTCTGCTTGTACAGACCCACGCGGCAGAGACGGAGTCTCTTCACCACAGAGCAGTAGTGAGTCGTGTCCTTGCATTCACCTGGGAAAGCACAAATAAATACATTTAAAGATCCTGGCCTGCCCTCGAGACACAGATTAACCATTTCCTGCAGAAAAATAAACTGTGGAAATGAATTGCGTGTAGGATCAACCCAACGAGGTCCAAAAAATACAGGTTGTCTGGGGGGTTTTTAAGAAGAACCGTTTCAAATTGGCCTCCAGGGGGTGCTCTGACTTAACACCAAGAGTAATGACTTCACCGAGTTTGCTTTCTTGCCTCCTGCTGTAACGATAAACGTTTGCCGTCGTTATGTTTCAGTGCCCAAGCAACCGTGAAATAAAATGTAAATATCAAATTAATCTTGTCAGAAAAACACCAGTTAGCATTATACAGCTTTCGTTGCCAGTTCAGAGTATGGCTTTGGTTTGCGGTTCACACAAGAATTGCACTCAAGCTGTAGCCAGATAATTTATTATTACCACAGCATGTGTGGCAATTTCCCTGTCTTGTTAAGGTTTACAGGGTCTTTATTCAGAGAGCAGAAAAACAATGTGAATGAAGCTCCTCCCTATTTTTTTTTTTTTTTTTTTGTAAGATACTAGGAGCCACAGGTTTACAGAGAGCAGAATACACCGAGCTGTGTCATAAAAAGGAGGCTTTTAAAGCTTATCTCTAGAGTATGACTCAACAGGTGGTTCCCTGTTACAGTGTGTGCCAGTCCGCGTGGGCCTTACTGCCACAGGAGGTGACGCTGCAGTGTTGCCAGGTGATGGGACGCCGTTGCCAGGCGCAGTGCTGGTCCGCGAGGGTCTTGTCGTTCCTCCTGTGGACGCACTCGACCCTGCGGGACTGGAACCCACTCCCGCAGGCCGCTGTGCACGCTCGCCAGGGCCCGGTCTTCCACTGCACGTCACACATCTCCGAGGAGCAGTTCCGCACAGACAGGGGCCTGCAGGCAGCACAAGCACCCACTCTGAACATGACTTTTAAAAAAGGGGCGACGTGCCTCAGGAGGTAAGAGCGGTTGTCTGGCAGTTTGAGGGTTGCCGGTTCGATCCCCAGCCCTGGGCGTATCGAAGTGTCCCTGAGCAAGACACCTAACCCCTAATAGCTCCCAACGAGCTGATTGGTACCTTGCATGGCAGCCTTTCACAGTTGGCGTGTGAGTGCGTGTGTGAATGGGTGAATGAGAGGCATCAGTTGTAAAGCGCTTTGGATAAAAGCGCTATATAAATGCAGTCCATTTACCATTTTATACATTTATTTATATATTATTCACTAAAGTATTTAAATGAACAGTTCACTTCATAATTTCAGTTTTAATGTATGTTTCTGATTGGCCCAAACAGTTTCTGTGTGCAATCAAGGGTATTTCTGTTATTTTATGTTTGTGATGACCTGCTGGCTTAACAGTGCCGTAATAGGTCTAACACTTTTTTGGTACAGGCTTATACCGGCTGTAAATCTCTTCTAATGCAAGAAAAGACACTTCATGTAACTCCAAAGAAGCTTGTACTGCAACATAATGCCTCCAGATGTTGTATGGGTGTCATAAGTGTAGATTTATGTTGGGATGAGGGTTACATGTCTCCGCCAATGATTTAATTAAATCTGAAACGTCATTTGTAGTCATTGTTACCCGGACAATGGAGTTATCTCCGATTACACCTTCCCGCGTTAACCCTCCCAGTAGTTTCCTGTAAGTGAAGCTAGCATAGCAAATACGGCATGTACCCATTTATTGTGATATTGATACATAATTCCTGTGAACTGTCAGTTTAATTCCAGAATCAAGTTCCAAATCTGGCCACATGGTGTCAGCAGCGTACAAAAACGGAATAGCAACAACTAAGTACCTCCACTACGGTTTTGGGACCAGAAAAGTACATAAGCTCATTTTCAGCATTGCACTTTTAAGTGGAGTAGACATCTATGAAATCACAGTTTCCTAATGAATCATGTATTTACAAAATCCTTTGAAACAGAAAATAATATGACCATGAAGAAATATTATTCCATTCTACAATTCTCTCTTAAATAATTTGCAGAAAAAAACATGCAATTCATATTGTGTGATTTATTGCCCTAATGGAGATGGCAACGCTCTGTGTTAAAAATAACATGGAATCTCTTTAGCAGGAAAGTGCACTGGGTGCTGATTCTTCCTCCAGAGACCTTTTACAAGCAGCTTTTTAAATACGGCTGTCTGTGAGCAGCACATGGTTTGGTGCATCAGAAAGCACAAAAAGTTCATGAGTTGGAATACTGGTTACTTTGCTTTTACCAATAAATATAATTTAAAAAGTACCAGAATGTCAATAGGAGGCATCAGGAGGACATAAGTAGGATTCACACTGACTTGCATTATATTTACAGTCTTAAAATATCACATAGAGAATCCCAGTAATTCTAACCACTATAGAGCAGAGCTGCAGTTGATGGAACTGGTGTATGGCTGCCCTGTGTCTTGTACCTTACCTGTCTCTTTCATCACAACCAGATTCCGGGAGGGTGGAGCCATTCAGATGCTTGCATACCACTGGTCTGCTCTGCACTGTTAGGGCGGGGCCAAGGCATCGCCCAGAGCACTGTGGCAATGTGATAACAGTGAGGTGTAATTGTCACAGTGTTATTATCAATGCCACGGTCATCATTATGACTGGAGGTGACAGAGCAGGCAGGCACGTACCGGTCCCCAGGGGCTGGCCTGCCAGTCTGCGCAGGTGTCTGACTGGCACTCTTCCCTGTCTGTGGGCCTCATCTCCCTCCTGCAGGCAGACAGCGGCAGCACCTTCACCACGCCTGTTGCCTCCAGCTGCTGACAGTAGACCTTTCTCTGCCGAGAGCCCCGCCCACAGGAGGTGGAGCACTTGGACCACGCGGTGGAGACCCAGCTGGAAAATCAACAGCGGCTGTCTCTCAGAACGTCATCCCACTCAAACAATCTCAGTCCAGATCTAGGCACTGACAATCTCACAGGGAGATTCAGGAGTGCACATTTTTCACCAGAACTAACG
The DNA here is from genome assembly GCF_018555375.3 of Anguilla rostrata. Lineage (NCBI taxonomy): Eukaryota > Metazoa > Chordata > Actinopteri > Anguilliformes > Anguillidae > Anguilla > Anguilla rostrata. Next base: position 45,908,881 of record NC_057937.1, on the reverse strand, counting down.
CATTGGTTTCATGCACATCTTTGTCATGCATTTTGGATGACTCATATACCCCTCTGAATTGGCTAACGACAGTGCAGTGAGAGGATGGGCTTATAATTACAAGAGGGCCTTCAAAATAATGAAGAAAGACAATACCATGTACTTTCAATCACTGACTTAGCAAAACAAATCCAAAAACACTATGACACTATGATCAGTTCAAATCAGTAACAGGAGGTCTCCATAACTAGTTATGGAGCCTTCCATAAGTATTTAATAGACACCTTTGTATCCTACTAAAGGCAGTCAGGAGAATAAATTACTGCAAGCATTTAACACTATGCTGAGGTTTTGAAAACACCAACAAGAATGACACAATAAAAATTTATGAACACTTTAAAGCCAGCCTATGGTGTTAAATGACAAAATGGCTAGCAACAGTTTAGCACAGGTAATGGCCCTTGACATCTTTATTTTTCTAACTGTTAACTGAGGCTGACCACATTGGCTGTTCGGCTTCAAGAGACACAGCAAAGTGTGCCGGTGGCTTTATAAGTCAAGAGGCTACACATTCCAAACGTTAATATTAGATTCCCCATTGGGAACGAGCCCTTGTCAAGGTATTGTAGCAACAGGACCGAAGACATACGTTTTTAGGCTACAAAGTGCCTGCACCTGCTTCCATTATTGAAAACAAACCCCAGTTCAGAGAGCGAGTCGCTGAAAGCTATCCTGGCTCGCGGCGCACAAGGCACAGTTCCATCCAGGCGGTTTTTTTTTCCACCCTCCGCCTTCACGGTCACAAAACAGATGTCTCCGCTTCTGCAGCAGAAGATCCCCGAACGCCGAAACGCAATACCCTGTAAACTGTTTACGCGTCGCCTACGAACTCGAATCTTCCAGGGGAGAGAGGCTAAACCGAGGCACCTGCGCCGCGGCGCGCGCTTCAGAAACCGCTGGCCGATGCTATGACCGCGAAAGCACGAGCTAACGCCCGCGAGCGCCTGAAGGCAGCAGCCAGCTACAGCGCGAAGCCGCCTGCGGTTTACAGGGCTCGGAGGGGCAGAGACAAAGACCGGCATTGTGCGAAGATCACCCGTAGAGAGCTCAAAAAAAAAAAAAAAAAGACGCTAAGCAGTTTCGCAGGCTGAAACGATAGCTCGATTAATGTGCACGTCTGTCCTCATGGGTATAATAAAATGATGGGTTTGGCATGGGCGCCCATGACAAATGAAGCGTTTTTATTTGGCAGGATGAGTACTTACATAATTTATATTTCTTTTCTCATTCTTTTTTTTTTTTGCAAGTGCTCTTTAGTGTCAGACACCAGCCCTTCAATGTTCTTCAGGGAAGATATTATTTTGTTTGAACCAAACCAAGACAACCACTGAGGTTAACGGCATGGATGAGGAATGACACTCAGATGCTACACACTGCCGTCTAAAGCTCCCTTCAGGACCATGCAGGTTGATTCATGTTGTTTGGGGTGTTGCACGAATCCCACACAAACATTGCAAACGCGCGAATGGCTTTTTCTTTATGGCTGAGAGCAGATTGGCCGAGGATCATAGAGCAAGGGGAGGCTGATTTCAGGGTAGGGTCGGGCCTGCTTTCTGATTTCACTGTAAGGAGACCGACAGCCTCTTTGTCCACCTCTGACAAGTCGCGGATCCGGCCCGGTGATGGAGTGCAGCCGGGCTGACCCTACCTGGCTGGGCAGTCTTGCACATTGCAGGGCTGAGGTCTGGAGGCGGGCCTGGGGAGGTGGTGACATGATGACGGGGCCACTTCCTGTCCCGCGGGGCTGACGCAGCGCACCCTCCTGGACTGAGTGCCTCGGTTTCCGCAGCTGGAGCTGCACGCCGTCCAGTCACCCAAACTCCACGCGTGCTCTGGTAATCACAAACGCACGGTACCCCTTAAGCCCTTATGTTCAGCTGCATGCTGCGTCACTCCTGTGTTTGTTACAACACACAATCGTGCAATTGCTCACACTCTCCCACTTTAAACTTATCACACAGTATCATTGCTCCATCACTACCAAACACAACCTCACTGTCTTCACTACTGTGAATAAGATGGAATACAGCTCCTCTGTTCACACCGCGCAATCAATCAATCAATCAAAATAACACCAGACATGATCTCTAGCCATTAAACTGAACAATACACACAGCATAACACCTTCAGGTTAGTGGGAAATACAGTATGATCAGGCACATGAAGTAAGGTTTGTATGGAAAGCCACGTTCTTCTTTTTGGGTGTAAAATTGTCTGTAGGCATGTTTCATTTCCCTGTTTGTTATACATCATTTGTAACTGTTGCTTTTGTTATGGTTCTCATGCTGACTGCTAAACAAACTGCAGAAATGATTCAGCTGCTGGAAGCACTCTCCTCCCTGAAAGACAGCACAGGAAGCAGCCCCAAAGGCTTAAGGCTTGCATTTTTTTGTTTTTTTTGCTGCACACATTTCTCAGCAATTCACACTGAGTCCATACTTGCTTTGGTTACGACTATAGAGAAAACATGGAACTTTATCAGAAAACAGAACAAGGGCAGAAACGATTTGGCATGCCAATAAACAAAAGAAAAAAAGGAAATAAAACCCAGAGCTTAAATCTGTCAGTGCCTAAAATGTGAAGTCACGATGAAAGTTAGATCTTATTCCTCATTTGTTTTATTTTTGCACTTCAACAAAATTTTTAAAATATTATCTATATTTTCCTCCCCCCCCCTTCCTTACTTGTTATTGTCCAATGAGCCAAGTTCTCCAAAAAGCGGGCAGTTTTTGTGAGTAAGGGGTGCTGCAATTTGCTATATCAATTAAGCTCTAATGATAGAGACCAGCTGTGTCCACAAAGCAATGCAAATTGAAATCCAGTGTGTCGAAAAGCCTTCAACTTCAATGTTCTCATCTTGTTAACATTAGCGCGCTGCAGAGTGAGGCGGGTTGGGGAGCGTGTTCAAGAGGCAGACAAGGCCTGTGGTATTGAAACGGTTTCCCCGCTAAGGATCAAACGGACGCTAAAGAGCGTGTCACGGACGTGCGCGCGCGCACAGACCTTCGAGGCTGACGTTGACCCAGGCGGACACGGGCTGCGAGCCGGAGGACGTCTGGCATCTGTAGCTGCCGTCGAACCGGCCGAGGAGCGTGTTCACCTCCAGAACCCGTCCCCCGGCCAGCGCCCTGTGCTGCGGACTCGGGGCCGCCTCAGCGGTCTGGTTCTGGAAGTACCACTTCACCGGGTCTCTGTGGCCGGGAAGCACAGGGCAGCCTGGAGGAGAGAGCGGAATGAGAGGTGGGAGTGAATCTCTGAGTCACGTCGAATCACTCCTGACGAGCTCACGGCCCGGCACGTGCGCGCACCCAAGCCGGCACTCTGCACAGTTTTCAGTGAACTCTCTCTCATTCGCTAGAGTCAGTGAACTAGAGTCTGAAGTCAGAACCAGTCACTGCATGACTCTTGTTCGCAAACTTGAGCGAGAATGATGCAGTGGCTGGTTCTGACTTCAGACACTTGTTCACAGTGAAGGAACTGATGTACAAATCTGTGAACGAATCCTTTTCAGGAACTGAGTCAAATGATTTGTATCCCTGAAAGGAACCGTAAGGGCCACCACTACTCTGCAGGACTCCATTTCCTTCTTTTCATCAAACAATTGGCTTCAGTCCCACTGAAACATGCTTTCCTAAAAAATGGTGCCCATAACGAAGATAATTAACGAGCAGCCGGGTGGCGGATGGCTCACAGAAGCTCCGTACCTATGCGCAGGATGTCCCCGGGCCTGATGGTGACGCTGGTGCCCGTGCGGGAGGCCATCAGTACTCTCTTTCTGCTTGCGGTCCGATCCACAGACCTGCCCAGGGCGTTTCCTGCTAAAACGATAACAGGTTCCTACATTACCCATACTGCCATAAAAATAACAACACATTTAAAACTAACGCTGTCCCTTAACTTCAATGCACAATTAAAAACTTTTTTTTAAACTGTGCTTGTGAAGAATAAAAATAAGCACTTCTGTTGGAAAGTGAAAGTTTAGGACTTTTTTTATGGAACACATGAATATATCCAACCTTGGGTGATAATCTCCCTAAACTATCCACATAAATTCTAATTAACTAAATAATTTTTTCAACAAAGCCGTTGCTGCTTATTTGCAACTTCAAACAACTCTCACAATTTCACGAGATCAATCTGAATCTGGAGAGATCTGAGAAGCAGCCCAGGGTAATTTATTCCTCATCACAGTGACACAGTATCCCATGTCACTGCATGTGGGTGATCTGTAAACGCTTTGTAATGGTTTTTTCAAAAGTGCTGAGACCACCATGGAACGCGAGCGTTCGACCGGCCCGCTTCGCACCCTGAGTGATTCGACACCGTAATGTATATCCTCAGTGTGCGCTGCTTTAAATAAGAAGCGAGATGGATTTTACCACCCTGGTGGTGCGCGGAACGAGCCAAATTTTATTTCCGCCAGATCCGAGGATCTTGGTACAGCTCCAGCCTGAAGATATTTCTCACCGTGACATGTTCCCCGTTGCCAATATCAATACAGTGTTCATTTGTCTGTCTCTGTAATGTCTCTGACATTAAAGGAGAGCTGATGGTAACTGACATGGCCAGAGAAGACCCAAGATCCAAAGTGACCGAGTTCCTCTGGATTATCCAAGCTTCATATGACAAGGTGTAAAAGCGCACTTCAGAACCTACCGGATACGTGGAGGACGACGGAGGCCAGAGACTTTCCAAAAGGATTGGAGGCCACACACGAGTACGTCCCGTAGTTCTCGGCCGAAACGTTGTGGAGCAACAGGGAACCGTTGAGCAGAGGGAGAGCATTTGCAGTCATCTGGCCTTCCTTCTTATGCCAGGTTACCACTGGCAGGGGGACACCTGTCACCAAAAGAGACACCAAGCAACCAGGCTATTCAGGCCCCCAGAAAAAAAACTGCACAACAACCAAAAAACTCAAACATTTCAAATCTGGATGAATTTGATCAGTGAAAGGGACTCGGAAGAAATGAGGGGTACAAATCAGTCCAATGAATGAGAATTGCCTGTGTCCAGTCAATTCTCTGGATCATTTCACTGCAGTGCACACTAATGAAAAGCATATGACAACGGTATGCATTTTGTACTACATCCTATTCCATTGTGGAAAGTGGGTTCTTTCAGAAACTTCTCCGAAGACTGAGCACAAGCAAGCCAAGGGGCCTCTTAATAGTTGAAAGGAGGATGGTTCCTGGTAACAGAGAGTGATTTGTCTGAGCGCTAATGGGGCAAAGCCAGAATGTTTGTGATATGGCTGCATCCCCCATTGACCTCAACACTGCAGGTCAGGAGGAGTTCGTCTTAAATAAAAACTGCACAGTCATTTGGGGCTTGCGTCACTCATCTTGCACAGTGATGACTTTTGCTTCTATATATAAATATCCTGGGAAACTCATGCACACACACACACACACACACACACAGGGTAGGTCTCCCGTAAGGCATATTCAGGAATATGGAATTTAACAGAAATAAAAAAAAACAAACAGAAATATGTGATTATGAAACATTATATAATGATATATTATATATAATAAAATATGTAACATGAATATGAAATGTTATTTATCAACTAATAATGGAATAAGATGTAATAAAGTAGCCCATGGTCTCATACAGAGCCAAACTAAAGGTGGGGTGGAACATTTAATCCTCACTGCCTCAAGGGGGCACAATATGGCATCCCAATTAAGTCATTGTATATAGTTCTAAGAAATTCATCAAATAATTCTGAACTGTATACATAACATATCAGAATTTCAGGCTGTCACACAGTCAGTGCTGTTCAACCCTGCAGTAACAGGTACCACCTGCATGTGCCCCCCGCTTCCCCCCACCACTCGTATCCCAGAATCCCTCAGGAGCGAGTGGCAGTGTTTCTCAGGAGTCCTGCTTTGGCCTCACCATCAACGATTTAAATTACTCCGCAGTATCAGGACTGAAGGAGCCTATTTCAGACTCGACGTGGCTCAGGATTCCTGAGGTCTCTGGGGCATATGTACTGTGTGTAACTGTTTGGATCAGCTTCACCGCACTACACGCACTCATGCGTGCACACAAGCATAGCAGCGCTGCCAACTTCACACATGTGAGATTGAAAATAAATACAGTATCTCATTATCGCACGTGGTATTGGTTAGAATATCTTTTTTACTCGGATACATGCTAAACAGTAATAGCGTTTTATGTGTTTTAAGTGCTCTTTCCCTCATTACCCTGTCTAGTTATCTAGTGCTGACAAGCCTGCCGAAATGGAAGTACGGAGGACATTGCTGGCCAGTAGACCCTTTCACACATTAGGTTGACCATGAACACAGTTTCAGAGCTGGGAAGAGCCGGACTGGGGCTGATACGGCTAGCCGTTCGATCGGGACGGCTAGCCGTCGTTAATGTGTTCCAGGACCAGTTAAAATATATTATTTTTATGTTGACCTTTTGAACGTCAACACTGTTGTTCCACTACATTACTTTTGTTAATAATATAAAGTCAATTTTCCACAAGACCAATAAAATCCTGTGTGGCATGTTCAGGTTACATGCTATTTATTTCCAGTTAACTGTAACCCTCCATAATCCCCACATGGTAGATTGGATCCTTCAAATGTATGTAATGTAAGCATTAAACATGTGCATGGAGATACATGGGATGAGAATACTGTTCATTTAAAGTGTCCATGGTAACAGAAAAACAGCATTCGGGGGATAAACTTATATTTTTGCAATACCAGGCCATAACTTGGACTGAAACATACGCCATGCTTTCTACATTTATATTAAGCTTCTGGCTTGTGTGTTAAGCTGTCCTCTGTGTCGCCTACCTTCCACGGGACACTCCAGAGTAACGTTGGCTCCAAGCCGAACATTGATCCTGCCCCCAACCACAGCCTTCAGTGTGCTGCCCTCCAGATCTGACACGTTCCTCCCAGAGGCCCCAATCTTCGGTGGTTCTGTCTCAAGGAAACAAACTGCCATTAGAGATATCTCACACTGCAGACTGTGTATGAGAAAAAAAGGTTTCCCTCTCCAAGTGTACAATGTGCAAAATCTGTATGGAGAAAGCATTGCAGTGTAATGGCTAGGGAAATGCATTTGGAAAGGTTGAGTCAATCTGAACTCTTTCAGTAAATGGCCTGGAGACTTCTAGCCTTGAGAATCTAAAGGAAGTAGCTGTTTATTGAGTGCTAAAAGCCACAGTGCAAAAACCTTTTTATTGCTTACTAGACTAAAAACTAAACTTTTTTTTCTTCTTTTTTTTGCTGTTTTTTTTTTCTAGAATAAACATTCATTTACAAATAATGCTAAATTACATAATTGTGTAATGACAGTTCTATAAAAGTTTACCTCCCAGGATTAGGAGGACTTGGACAAAGGCAGATGAAATGTATTATTCCTTCATTATCCAAATGAATTACAATGACACACATGGAACAAAAGTCAGCCAGTGGAAGCAAGGCTAATCTCTGAATTCCTCATGCCCACAGATTACAAGGCAGTTCCAACTCTGTGCACTCCCTGTGTTGGATTAATGTGCAGTACACAGATGCTCTTCTCTCATCTTGTGTTGCTTCTCTCCCTCTCCACCTTAGCTGATGTGTGGTTAGCGTTCTGGTGCAAAATGGCTGGTGAGTTCCACCTCATCACTGTAAAAGCACTTTGAGCATCTGGATAAGTGCTATATAAATGCAACAATTCATTCATTCAGTGAGGACCACGCAGGGGGTGTCTCACCAGCCTGCAGCAGCTGTGAGCTCTCGGTGTCGGACCCAAGCTCGTTTGTGGCCGAGCAGCTGTAGATACCCATGTCTCCCACACCGGGGTCAGAGATGCGCAGTCCTCCAGCGCCATCCAATGACACCCTGAGGGAGCAGAGTGAGACCGTCCCATCATCCAGTCAGTTTAAAAAAGGGTATGGAATCACCAGCATGCAATTTCCATGCACATGCATGCTGCATTAAATAAGTACAGACAAACGCCTGGGTCATGAGAGGGTTAAATCAACACCAATGTCCACCATGTAATGCCGGCAAAAAAAAAAACCTGTGTTGGCACCTACAACCAGATTAATGACAGCCGTTCAAATCTCTACAGCAAGGCCTACTCACAATCAATGTTAGATTTTTGGGGGGACCTTTCACTGCAATGAGCAGTTAAAATATCTAATTTCCTGCATGTCAGTCACACTTTAATTAAATTGAATTATTTGTTTTTTCAGTCCCTGCACTAAATTCCACAAACCAATTTGACATTTGTGTAATGACTTAATGACTTGAAGCCTGTTTGAATAAGGTGTTTATGTGTGTGATTAGAGTGAATTTATTATGCTTGGGCTATTGTACGTGCTACGTGTTGTCCTGAGAGAGCTAACCCGACACTTTGGACCATTCGAGAGCCTCCTGCCTAACGGAATTCTAATAAAGCCTCTTAGATCCCTCATAGCTTCACAGAGATGCCCCACAGGAAAGACTATTTGAATAAGGGGGTCTAATGAATGGCCTCTGAATGCATTGCAGTGTTCGGCAAAAACGGTCTGCTCCTCTTCGGTTTGACTGACAGCTCGACCACTTTTCCGCTTTTATGATTTTAAGCTGCTCCATGGGGCTTGTAAATCTACATCAACTCCCTTGGCTTTGGTCCAAAAAGACAGCACACAAAATTTTAAAAAGGATAACCCCCCACCCCCCCCTCCACTCTCCCAGTGTGCTGACTCAACACCTCAGCACAGGGACAATAGGAAGATCGGGTTGTGGGGTTTTAAGCAGGCTGCCAACCCAGTGCCACGTGGGCTTCAGACAGAGGGGGCATATATTGTAAAACAATAGCCCCCCTGTTAAAATCTGAAGAGATGGCTTTGTGGGCAGAAAGGATCCTCTTCAGCTCTTGATTTATAAAAGGCATTGCGCTGCAGCTTCTTGAGAGAGGGCTGCAGGGGCCTGAGAAGGGCGGGAAAAAGGGAGCGGCCGTTTACGACCCTCCCAGGTAAGTACGCAGGCGGCTGGCTGGAGCCTGCTGCTTGAGGCTGTTTACCGACCGAACAGCAGCCTCACAGTAAACAGGACATGGTATTTTGCCTTTTGGAAAAAAGAAACCCTATTTAACTGTTTTTTTACTTTTAACTGTACAAGATTTTGAGTCGTACTGAAATGTTAAATATGTAAAACAGTAAATTATTTACCTTTTTATATTATAGCATCTCTGAAGAAAGTTGTGCTGCTCATGGCATATCGGAAGGCTCATTAAACATGCAGTGTACGAATACAAAATGAAAAGCATACAACTTGAACTCCATGAAGAGATTGCTGGCCCTGACCAGGAAGTCACATGGCCCCAGGGGTGTTTTCAACAGAGTCGTGTAATTGAATGCCACAGGAAAGTATAAAGGTTTGAGAGATCATGATGACCTTTTATAGATACTAATGGACAATTCTAATAATTTCTGACCTTAAGGAATGAAGTCACAACATGCATGTATGATATAAATCTCAACTGTGAGCACCCTAAAGGATCACTGAAGGAACACGTTATCTCTTATCAGAAAAATCAGACACTTTAAGACTTTAATGTTTCTCCAACATATATGTTACAGTAACTCCACAGTCATTATATTTATTATGATATTCTGTCAAATCTGCACAGAACATGTGGCCTTGAAACCCTCTTGGACACAATGTGGATGCAGCACTCATAATTATTTTTTCCCAGAATGGTATCTGTTCTTCTTCCTTATCAAACCTCCTCATATTTTAAATGAGATTTTGCTCTGGTGCACTAAATTGTAGAAGTCTCCTTAACATCCAATGGCAAGAATTTCATTACCTCGGCACTTAGGTGAGCAGGATGTTCAGGCACTTCTTTTACACAGACAAGTTCTGAAGGGGGGGGGGGGGGAGGGGTGTAGTTGGCAATGGCTATGAACTCAGCTAATGCAAATCGTCCGTTGGTTTCTGGCTTCAGATGTGAGCTGCCATTATAAAATCAGGGCATGAAACAGCTCCACAGAAAACTAATGCGGAGCAGACAGTGCAGAGGGAAGAGGTGAGGAAGGAGATTGAGAAACCCGCACACCGCTGAAAGATCCCACCAGCCCGGCGTCTCTCCGGGGCCCTCCCATGTGGCGCACACATGTCAGGACTGGGCGTGATGCACAGAGAGGTGACAGACCTCTCGTATTGGAATCCAAGACCTCTGTTGATATTACAGCCATTTTCCACAAGTCCACGCTGACCCCGATTACACGCCTCCTTCTCACAGACGCCCTGAGCCGGGCACCTGACCCCACAGAAAGCTGCCATTTTAGTGAAAATATAAAAGCTGCACAGGAAATTTAAACAAGATCTGCTGCACGCTTTTTTTACACAAAAAGGGGAAAAATTGACTTCAGTCAATCAGGAGCCAGCTTCACTGACAGTACCTTAAGTACCTTGATCTGTTCCATATGTGATGTTTTGCCCAAAGAAACAGAAAAGGTTTTTTCTGAAACCTTCAGGATGATGGCATTCATTGACCATTGTTATTATTATTATTATTATTATTATTATTAGTAGTAGTAGTAGCAGTAGTAGCAGCAGCAGCAGCGGTAACAGTACTAGCGTTGTAGTAGTGGATTCTATTTGGTGTAGCCTGTTTTTCACAGTAAGCCAATGACCTTTTTTAATGAAAGTTAACTGCGGTTTCATTGAAAGCAATTAGTCATCAGTTTCTTATTTTATTACACAGATTCTGATAATCTCACGTGTTTCACAGGCTTTTACAACCGTCACAACAGGCTTTCACAAAAAGCCTCAAGCCCCAAAGTGTTTCTTTCATGTGCACAGCTCAGATCTTAAGAGGTATGGGATATCAGACATCTGGCATCCAAATTTATACGAATTGGAAATAGCTCAGATGTCACCAACAAGGTCTCACAACTCCCAGTGAAAAATTTCACATTAACTTTTAACTCCCCTTTGATTGTTACAGATTTAATTACTTGGGAAAGCAAAGCTACACCTGATATGAGTGTTTTTGCTTTTTTGAAGTTTCACGAAGGGAATAATTGCTATTAGTACTGCTGCGAAAGGTTTGAAAAGGTTAAGAGAATGTAAAAGGAGACTGCTGATTGTTCGATGCAAAGTGAAGAGTCTGGAGTAAGAGAAGGACACAGGAAACTGGGAAACACTACAACCTTCCAAACATGCAGTCAGTGGCTTTACTTTCAATTTGCTGGGCTTCATGGGAGAGCCGTGTTTGGGTTGGCAATGTCTGGCAACCATTAACTACACTGGGGCACATCCAAATAACACCACTTCTTTGATGGTTCTTTGAAAACAAATTCTGAGGTGGGTGAAGTGTCCAAAGGTGTAAGACAGGAGAAGCTGAAGCTGGTGATTTGGAGTGGCGTGACTGGCGGCCTGGCCTGGTGGCCAGGAACGGAACGGGAGTCTGCACAGCCATGTGCAAACAGCTCGGGAATTCTCTGCATACCCGTGTCATTAAAGGAAAACACTGCAAACCTTAAAAACAAATTTCAGGTCACTTGTGTGCTACATTCTTACTGGGCTTTCAAAGTACGCAAACATCTCCAGCCTCACAAACCCACCAGTCAAATCCAGATGAGAAAATGTAAAAGTGTACAATAACAGGAGAATGTGAATGTTACTTCATGGTCAAGCTTCAATGTCTGCAGAGTAACTGTGTAGAGTGGCTGATGTAAAGTTAGTTCTTCTCCTGATTGCTTCAATCCCCGCCTGTTTAGCTTTTGATATTGCTGGCAACAAGGGTCCATTGCTGTGTTTATACAGCCCTGATTGCCTTCGATCTGGAGGAATTCTTCTTGGAACGGGCAAAGACAATGTTTGGTGACTGTCTGGCTGGAGGTGATGAAGGGAGGTTTCACAAAATTTTCTTTTCAAGGACAGCATTTTGCAGTCGACCTTAATTCAACACATCGTTCTGCCGAGATGTGCACGTAAGATAACACAGGAGAAGTGTGAATCAAAACTATTTATACTACACTGCTGTTGCCAAAGGGTATAAAAGGTATGATTCAATCTTGTTTCAGAGCATGCACCAATTCATGTTAGAACACAGTTCTAAACACAAAGCATAATACTGATAAAGCTCAGTCCTGGGGGGGGGGGGGGCAGAGGGGTATCAAGTTTACAATAGATCCGAGATATTGATTCACTAATCACACATGCCACGTGTTTTACTGGATAAAATTCCTTCATCTGATTGGACAAAAATTCTCCATATTTGCTTTTCACCTAAAAACCCAAAACACCTGTAAACCCTAAAGGACTACAGCCTCCGGGACTGAAGAAAGGACCACCAGCAGTATAAAGTGCTCATGTCACTAAGAAGCCCTTGACAACAAAACATAACGACCTTATTGAAAACCAAAGCAAGTTACTGAATCATCGTCTTTTTGATGGTTGTGTTCAGTTACAATAAGCTCCAAAGTAACCGCATTAATGATGGATCAGAAGAAATGTTAGCGCATCTCATTTCAGAACATCTGTAAGACCTCAAAAACAAAACAAAACAAAAAAACCTGTGGGTATCTGAACACTGTAGGCAAAGTGCTAAGAATTGGCACTTTCAGTTTAAAAATGAAATCCAATGAAATCCATGCGTCAAAATCTACTGGAAAGCCTTCCCAGAAAAGTGGAGGCTGTTACAGCAGCAAAGGGGGCTCAACTCCATATTAATGCCCATAGAATGAGATGTTCAACCATTATATATGGGTGTGATGTTCAGGTGTCCACATACTTTTGGAAATGTTGTGTATTTTTATCAGTACCTTTTAAAAGATGCTAAGAGGCTGTACATGTTTAAGAATCTATTAGAATCCATGTGGATGCCGAATAAGGCCTGGATTCAAACAAAATAATTCCTTAAATTGTATTCGCAACATACATTTGGTTAATTTTGGTGTTTGCTGAACTTGACGAATTGTATTTGTTTATAAAAATAACACTGATTGGCTTTAATTATGAATCCAGGCATAACTGTAGATGGGTCATTCTACAGAAACGGTGGCATTCCTGTCTCTCACCTTTACAGCAAGCAAAATACTTTAAATTGAATTAATGATCACATGTAATATATATTTTTGATAAATATAGACTGTACTTATAATAATAAAACATATTTGAGTCATGTAATGAGCAATTCTTGTTTTTTAATCATTTATATAAAATAGCAAGTGCAAGCAATTTGCTTGTCACTCTGACCATGTATCGAAGTTTAGTGCCATATTTTGAGTTTAAAAAAAATATTTTTCTCCAATTTAAATGTCATAAAGTAAACACAAATGTCACATTCATGGAATGGAGAACTTAATAAGCTGAAATACCAATGAAATATTATAAATAATATAACGGTAATAGTGGTCACCCCATGTCATGTCATTGGTGTTACTGCCTCACAAAACTTTTATTTTGAAAAAAAATTAATGACTTTTATGAGTAATTTATGGTTCAAGAGGTCATTGGAAGAAGTGTGATCAACATATGCACATGGTGAGTCTGCTGTCTCTCTTCATTTGTTATATATTTGATGATTTATGTGTTAATTCTACATGAGGCTTTTAAATATGTCATTGGTGTTAGTCATTTCATAGGAAGGGGAATTAGCAATAGATAATAGAAATGGGTTAAATTAGATATTTGAATGATTTTAATATGATTGAAGACATGTGGTTTGAGGTACCGCGGCGTCCATTTTGTAAAAAACCATTAGTTCGACAAATTGTCATTGGTGTTACCGTCATTGGTGTTACTACTCCTCCTGGTAACACCAATGACAATCAGTAACACCAATGACATTCTTTTGTAAATGAGCTTTTATAAAAGCTTCAACATAAGTATTTAAAGCAAAATAGCACATATTGTTTCTTTTTCATAACTTCCTATTATTATTGTTTTTGTTAGGTATGGCGAAATTGAGTGCAGCTGAGAAGCAGAGGCTTTATAGACAGCGCAGGGATGCTGACCCTACACGTAGAGCAGAATATTTAGGTTTTGACTGGTGGTATAACAAGGGAGAACTGTAGTTAATAATGAGATCCGTAGAACATTGTTTGAAGCTAAACAACGGAAAAAAGCATCTTCCTAACTCATGATTGGTTTACTATTCTGACATATTGCACCAATGTATTTGACAGACAACTTCAACAAGGAAGGAGAACATGCAGGAGAAATGTACAAAGGAGGCAGAGGAAAATTCAAAAGTTGCAAGATAAACTTGAGCAAAGCAAACGACAATGCAACAGGTACAAGAAGCGTTTGTCCCGTTTACGGGGTCGCGTTGCAAATTCCGAAAGCCCAGGAACGAAGACAAAAGTGATCCTCCAAGGTTCTACAGTCCACTCTCCAGTCAAGAAAGCTCTAAAATTCCACTTTGCTCTTGTTGGAGATTTAAATGAAAAGTACAAAGCAGCCAATAAAACAAAATCAAAACAGGACTTTGCAAACATTCTGACGGGAAAGCTGATCAGAAAATACAAATTCCAGCTGCTGTGCCAGAAGAACATTGGCTTCTCGTACAAAGCTTGGAGAAAACCAATGATCAACTCTCGAGAAACCACCACAAACAAGAGGAAGACTGTGAGACAGTACTATCTGAGAGATGATGTCAGCAGACTGACCACAGGAAAAAAAAACACAGTCACTGTCCAGAAGGTGAAGAAACAGAGGAGGTTACTCTGTGACCATCTGCTTAACCTCCACAAGAAATTTGTTTCTGAGCATGGAGAACAGATTTCTTATGCCTTCTTCTGCAGGCAGAGACCCTTTTGGGTTGTGACACCAAATGAGCAGGACAGAGAAACATGTCAATGTAAGTCTCATGAAAATCTGCAGTTTATGGCAGATACACTGTACAGACTTGGGCTTTCAGAGTCAAAACACCTGGATGATATGGTTGACAGCACTGTCTGCAACAACGTTGCAAAGTCATGTGCATATGGTGAATGCCAAGAATGTAGACTCACCACACATCCCCTCACCAAATCACCATCAAATGGTGTGGTAAATTTAACCCAGTGGTGTCTAGAGAAGATTGACCATTCCAAACCAGGTGAAGAGTCTGAGAAGACAAGTACAATCACTGTCAAAAAAAAAGTGCCAATAACAGAGGATGAGCTTGCTACCCAGTTTCAAGATAGGCTCTTCATGTTTCGCAGACACATCTTCAACATCCGGTGGCAGTACAATGCTTATAGAAATATAAAAGAGAACCTGACCTCCATGGACTGCCTTATACACATAGATTTCAGTGAGAACTACACTTGCAAGTATGCAAATGAAATCCAGTCTGTGCACTTTGGGGGGTCACATCAACAAGTGACCCTCCACACTGGTGTTCTCTATGTGCAGGACCAGCCCCCCATTCCCTTTAGTACGATCTCACCAAGTAGAAGGCACGACCCAGTAGCCATATGGGCTCATCTTGACCCCATCCTGGAGATGGTGAAAAATCAGTGGCCTGATGTCCAGCACCTTCATTTCTTCAGTGATGGCCCTGCCACCCAGTACAAGCAAAAGGGCAATTTCTACATGATTTGCTCAGAACCTCACCAGAAGGGCTTCCCCAAAACTACATGGAACTTCTTTGAGGCAAGCCATGGGAAGGGTGCACCAGATGGGGTGGGGGTGCATTAAAGAGGTCAGCCGACACCTTAGTCCGTCGGGGAAGGGATATCCCAGATGCACTCTCTTTCTTCCAGGAGTTAAATGACTCTGGAACGCAGGTGAAACTGTTCTATGTAAGTGAGGAAGATGTTGAGACTAGGGCACAGAAAATGCTAGAGGTACCTCTTGTTGCAATAAAGGGGACCATGAAAATGCATCAAGTTTTGAGCATCACACCTGGCATCCTCAAATACAGAGACATTAGTTGTTTCTGCCAGGCAGCAGAGGGCGTGTGGGATTGCCCATGTTACAGTCTCCAAGAAATCATTGTAGGAGCTGTGCCGCCTAGAGAAAGTGTCCCCTCTTCCCCACAACAACAACACCGACCTGATGTCATTGAGGCTCACCATAGCGGGCAGTGGTGTATTGTGAGGTATGATGACCAGCCATACCCTGGCATTATACTGGAGGTGGAAGAGCACAACATAAAGTGAAGTGCATGCACAGGAATGGAGCAAACCGGTTTTCTGGCCAAACCCAAAAGAGGATGTAAACTGGTATGGGGATGACCAGATCATGTGTTTTATGCCAGAGCCAGTTCCTGTGAACAAACGGTCAGTTCAGGTTGACCAGAAGATCTGGACATATGTGGAGGGTCAGCTGCATGTGTGACTACAAGTGAAATACCAGTTGCTGGAAGCCTAAAGTTTATGTAAATAAAATGTTTGTTTACTTGTGTTCTTATAAATATGTTTCATAGCCAGGGTGCCTGCCATTGTAGTAGCCTACAGAGTCTGCTGTATGCCATACAGATGTTTGGCAGACAACTAGCTGGCTCAAACAGGATGGACCAGTCCAGCCCAATATAACACCAAGTCATTGGTGTTATAATGTGTCACTGGTGTTACTGAATGTTTGTTTGGTGATTTGATATTAAAGGGGTCATTTTTGACTTTATAATAATTTTGTGTTTGTTGATTGTTGGTTTATTCGTGAGTTGGCATTTTAAGGAGAGTATCATTCAATTTTGATACTGTCCTTCAGTTATTGTTGATATTATAGCAAAAACCTGATGGTGTAAATGAAAAAATGTCACACAATACAACTTTACACATACCTGATTTAAATAAATAAATAAATAATAAAACATTTTTCTTTTAATTATTACCAACCTACTATGTCTTTGAGTATATGTGCAGATTTAATAGAGAAATACTATTCTGATGAGCTTTTAATGTTGTTTTTGGTATGAGTAACACCAATGACAAAAAGACGGCACAAGCATTCTTTGAGTGAATGTATAAAAATAATTAAAATACATTAAGCTTTCATATTTGTGGATTGTTAAAGGCAAGAGGTTAATTAATATTGTACAATAAGTTTTGATTAAGTAAAATGAAATGTATTTCAAGACATGTTGCAATTCCAAATGCCACCGTTTCTGTAGAATCACCCAGATGTAGAATCTAGTCAGATACCTTTCTGTAAATTGTAGTGGCTTTCCATCCTTGGCCCAGGAAAGCAGTGGTCTCGGCATACCCTGGGCTGCACACAGCAGAAACACGCTCTTTGTGGCACTGGTCAGGAAGGCGCTTCTCCCTATGCTTATATTGATGCTTTTCTGGAAGGTCATCAGAGGGTTCAGCTTGTGTTGGATGATAGCAGGCTTCCCCCCTCCACCTGGGTCTTTTTCAATCACACGCTCTGACGAATTGGGTATCTTATCAAGGAGCTTGCCTTTCAGAGATTTTTCCTCTTCGGTGTCTTTCCATTTCTCTGAGGCAGCTTCGGGCCCAAACATCTCTGCCAGCAATTTGTGGATGAGCCTGGAGGCCAGGTCATCATCCACCCCCCCATTCTCAGCCAGCTGGCTGATGTTCCTCACCAGCTCCTCAAACTGCCCAGGATCCAGACTGTAAGCACCTTGAAGAATCGCGGCCTCCAGGTGTTTCTCCGGCAACGGCAGGGAGTGGCTTGGCTGCACTGAGCTCATCAGGTAGTTGCCGAGGACCTGCAGAAAGGCCCTGTCTTGGGCCTGGCTGTCATCCAGAGAAAATTCATTCTTTTGACTCCAGTTCTGCCACATCTTGCTCATCCGGTTCCATTTCTCTTCCAGGCGGCTGGCCTCGTTCAGGTCCAGCTTAGCCAGCCCACTGCCGTGCCCCACCTTGAGGCCCTGCCCCTCCGGCGGCTCAATGAGCCGGTTGTCGTTCCCAATGAGCTTCAGAATGAAGGTCTCTGCAGCTGGGCCAGCCACGCAGCGATACACCCCAATGTCGGTGGCCTCCAGGCCATGGATCTTCAGGGAGCCGGACTTGGTGATACCCAGGCGTTTGCAATTGGACAGGGCCTGGCCGTCCTTCTCCCAGCTGATATTCATCTTTTGGAACCTCCGCACTGGGCACTTGATGACCACGGAGGTCTTGGGAAGCAGGTAGGCACGCCCCCCGATGGTGAAGTGGATGCGTTTCTCCTGCCGGGTCTGGATGTAGATGCGGTGGAGGCCCAGGATCTGAGGGCCGCGTCTTGTTGACTGCTTCGGTTTCTTTTCTTTCTTGTGCTCTGGAGACACAGAACCAAATAATAAAAATATAGACCAACAAGCACATGTAGAGCACAGCCTGATCAAATACTTAACAATTGTTAACAAATTGTTAACAGTACCCCCAGACAGATTACACCTAAAAATAGCTCTTACTGAAATGGATGCATTCTGGAAATGTCCCTAAGAAGCAGACTATGCTCTTGGGATTGGAATTGTGGTGTGTTTTTTCCCTCTCCGGATTCATGTGATGAGCATGCCCAGACTCTGAGACAACATAATGGACTCTTCCCTTTAACTTTCTGGAAGCTCTAGGACAACATAATCTCCTTGGCTTTTTACATAATCAACTCAGATATCATACAGTGAGACAAAGTCTAAATGAATCTGAGCGTGCGTTGAACACAATGCCTCCAAACAAAACATGCCAATTGAGTCATCCAGGGGCTTGATGCACTGACAACGATGACTTGATTTTCCGAAGTGTCCCTCCCTCTGCAAACATTTTGAAGTTTCTTGAGAGTCACTGCAGGGTTCAGACGAAGGCTACTTACTGATTCAGCATTCCAGCATTAATTAAAATCAGATAAGTCTTTAACATGTTGTGCTGTGTTTTACATAAAGCCAAGGACATTCTTTCAACCCAAAAGAATCTGTTTTGAGTCAATTTATGCAGTTCAGACACTTGGCTTGTAATGTCTGATTTCAAGCCCAGTAAAATGATATTATATTGAGAAGTGACATGCAAGCTTACTAAAGAAGTAATTAGGGACCACAGAAAAAAAGAGCCATTCGTCTGGAACCTGATTACCCTGGAGGCTATAAACATAATACTACGACAGTCACTCTGTAGTCTGTACCACCAAACAAAAAAGTGCAAAATGCCAAAATTCATCAAGATGTCAAGCCCTGTAATTCCCAATTTAACACTGACATTTGAACCAAACAATCTGAAAAAGACTTCATCCCACACAATTCATGTACACTCCAGTGACTAAACAGTTACCTGTAGCAGCCAAGAAATCTCATAGCTCTAGAATGCAGCCAGACCATCTGAAAACCATACCCGGGAAAGTTCACTTACTGTTCACAATTGTGTTCATGGGTTCACACCATAAGGGCAATGAGAACATTACAGGGAAGGGGACTGTCAATCACAGTTCACAGAATAGCACTTTTAATGCTTAACATGGACTCACTATGTAAGGTTAAATCATTTATCTGAATAAATCTTTGTGGGTGAAGTGGACGATGTGTGAATGAACAGCGACCGGATGATGATTCCTGTAAAAAGAGGAACTTGTTTGAGGATGCTTCCTCTTGACCTGTTGACCTCTCGTTCCACTATAGCCAGAGTTCAGTGGCCATAAATACTCCCGGTCTGAGATGAGGTCAGGGGTCATGCCGGGGTTAGAAGTGAGGGTTGATGGCCAAGAGGCTTACTAGAGCAGGCGTTCAGGCGGCAGCTTCTGATGATGGGCGGAGGGGGGAGACCGTCACAGGCCTCCTCACCCAGGGTGACCAGCTGCCCACCGGAGGTCAGCCTGCGGCACACTGGCTCCCTCTTCTGGATCCCCGTCCCGCAGGTCACAGAGCACTGTGGAGCACAGAGACACAGACTAGTGAAGGAAAACTGTGACTCTAATGTATGTCAACAAAATCTACACAGAATAACTCAAAGTCCAAAAGCATAATGTCTAAGAGCGCAGCTAATAAAATTTACTGGAATGCTTGTGCATTTTGAGGTCCCTGCTCACCATTGACCATTCTCCTCCCACCAACTGAGGGGGGCAATCTGTTCGGGCACAGGGCTTGTGAGCCGCAGGCTTGACCTCTTGACAGGACTCGTCCGTGACTTTTCTGAAGTCACCATTTGAGAGCAGCTGCTTGCAGTGGACCTTGCGTGACTGTGTCCCTCCTCCGCAAGTGTGAGAGCACTGTGACAGAGGACAAATACAACAATGAGAAGAAAGACTTCAAAGGTGCAACTTTCTCATACCTTTGCCATACCTGACTAGCACCACGCCCCCCACCCTTATTCTCACCTGCTGCCACTCCTCAGCTTGCCAGGTCGGGGGACAGTCCACCTGGTTGCAGGCTCTGAGAATAGGCGGCCTGAATTCCTGGCACATCCCGTCGGGCACGGAGGCGGTGTCCCCCAGGTCGAAGGACAGCAGTTGAGTGCAGAAGACGCTTCTGGTCTGGATGCCCACCCCACACGTTGCTGAGCACTGGGTCCACGGGGTGAACTCCCACCTGGGGCCCAAACAGACACAGACAGGCTCAGCCCCGGGTTCCCCTGAGCGGAATCGCACCTGTGCCAGCGCTGACCCGCGCTCGACTGTCCGTCACAGCGCAGTGGCAGCCGGGCCGCCCTGTTAGCTATAACACGCGTGACTTTTCGGCCGCCGGGGAAATGGACCTGGAGATCACTTCCAGTATTGTCACTCGTTCCCATGCCAACACAACGCGCAGAGTAATAAAAAGCAGAACGTATTAGAGAAGTTGAACGCATCAACAGAGTCCTCTCCCTCTTTTCCAACCAATCTCCTGTGAAGAATTTTGTGCAGATGGTGTTTCCACGATGACATTTATCTTCACCCAGGGACCTCATGGGGAGTCCCACAGTGATAAATTGCATTCATAAAGAAAAGGAAATCTAGCAAGCCTACCGTGCCTGTGTGCTGACTCGGCACTCCATGTAGGTGCAAGTGAATTACAACCACAGCCTGGAGTTACAGTACAGGAGGAGAGCTAATGAAAAGTCAGCTGAACAGAAGTTGCTGGGTCCTCCAACCGAGCTCATAAGCGACAGGGTTCTGAGCACCACAGAGTCAGGGGTTTGGACCCCATATCAGCTTCCTGACCAGAACCACTAACGCAGCAGGAAATGCCACTAAATTAAGCTCTGGATCAGCATTCTGAACTGACTGTACGCTTCTTCAATGAGGATATATAAATCTGCCCAGCTTAAAGGGCAGCCTGGGGGACTGTATTCTCAGAGTCAAAAGTGCTCATGCTGTGGTCAGCCAGAGTGAAATAGAGGGCACTAAGATACACACAGACGACAGAAATGTGGGTATGCAACTCCCCTATGCTTCTCTTATGCTGTAGCTCAGATCCAATCAGAGCACGGAAAAATAAACATTTTCAACCAATTTGGGAATACATCAGAGAATAAAATTATATGTCGATAAAATGCTGGAGAAGAGCTATTCAGAAAACATTTTAGCAGTGTCATGGCTGGAACATGAATTCCAGCACTGGTGAGTCTTGGGATTTTTCTGCATGCTGTTCATTACACAGAGTGGGACTGCTCATTCCGAGCAAAACATTGGAATTCCAATAAATTCTGCGGAGGAATTTATCCATGCATACTTGCATCATCTTTGGCCTCCTTCAATGACCTGGCTAATTAATGGCTTTCAGAAGCTGAAAATCATAGTGCTTAGTTCAGATAAAGGCCAAATGAAATTGTAACAAGCCACATGAGCTGGCATTCAATAAGCTGTTATTCAGTCCACAGAATAATACACTTGAAAATAAACTAATTCTGTTTGCTGATCCACAGGGATGGGAGTGATATATAAAAGTGAAAGAAACACAATTTTACAATGTTTGCCATTGTTCTCAATCAGAGTATGTCACATAAGCATACACCAGAGATGCCTTGGCTTACAAACTAAAATGGAGACAATAAACACTCATTAAAACTGTCCTTTATTTTATACTAATTTAATGTAAAAAATAACTTCTCAGCTTACAGGCAGAACAAGTTCATTTATAGGAGACCTCTTAAAACTGCAATGATCTAATAAACATGTCAAAGGTGTGAATGTTGCCACTAATGAAAAACTATACTATAAACTATGTCAAATAAAAAGTCCTCTCAGACATTAATA
This sequence comes from Anguilla rostrata, assembly GCF_018555375.3. NCBI lineage: Eukaryota > Metazoa > Chordata > Actinopteri > Anguilliformes > Anguillidae > Anguilla > Anguilla rostrata. The sequence continues at coordinate 45,886,790 of NC_057937.1, read as the reverse complement.
CACATCATATATTATACCAATAAGGGGGAGTATGAATATTAATGTGAATCTTAATCTTATGTACTTTCTAACAGACAAAAAAGCAATTTAAGACTGGTAGTTAATTATGATTATAAAAAGTAATAAATTGCTGCACAGGCAGTTTCATAATATTAAGAATTCTGGGCTTTTACTAGCCATTTCCTTGTTAATAAAAATTTCAAAGCTTCATATTTACTCTCTCACCAATCTACCGCAAGAGTAAACTGTCCTTGACCTCTATGTTGCGGGTGGAGAGTGAGGGATTATATAAATAAAGTATTTTTAGATCCTGTGCAAGAGCAGAGATCAGGTCCCTTAGTAGACGCTGAGCTTCGATCCCCTTTATATCCAGGGTAGAGACTGAAGCCCCGCTACAAAAATAAGTTCTGCCCCAGAGTGTCGCCAACAGGCACCCGCATTCTTCGCCACATTCCTTCCTACACATCTAACATTTCAGCTCTGCTTCCTCCACCTCTCCAGACCCTTCCGTGCGGCGAGTACTCAAAAGTTCAATTTTATACAGTGTAAACACCGCTAATGAATGTGAAAAGGTCAATATGAATGGGTGACCTTTCTTTGCCCTCCACCCACAGAACAGAAAGAGAGCTTATCCTGAAACCCGAATAAATCATCCTGCCCGCCTACTGTTCAGCCGCTGCAATATCATCACCGTGATCGCTGGTGGCCAAACAGTGAGAAATCTCTCTCTCACCCCTGTTCCCTCTCTTTTTCACCCTCAGTGTCTCTCTCTCTCACAAACACACACACACACTCTCTCTCTCACACACTCTCTTTTTGAATATAACTGCCATTTTTTATTTACTTATTTACTTAATGTACATTAATTTGTTTAATTTGTAAGACAAAGTGAAAAATGAAAACAAAATCACACAGGAACAGAAAAAAGTGAATATGCCTAATGTTTACAATGGTAAGAAAATAAAAATGACATAAATATCTAACTCACTCACTGACTTTCACAGTCTTTCTTTCCCTCTCTGTCTTTCTCCGAATGGCAGCCAGTAGGCTGACAAAATAATGGTTTAAAACTTGCTGAAATAATATATATCAAAAATGTCATCAATTAGACCCTGGATTATAAGATTTAACACCATATTCTCTTAAAGAATACCTGTCTACAAGGACATTGGCTGGCACCATTGGCAAGAGTGTTGCAGAATGGTTACCGAGCTGGATTTTTTATATGGTAGATTTGAGTATTACCTTAGGTTATATCTCATTGCCAATGCACTTGAGTATGATAACATTACTTGAATACCAAAGAAATCTAGAATTATAAATCTATAAATAATTTAAGTAATTCATATTGGACATTAGCCGGTATCCATTATTAAACTAAACAGTCACATTGAACATTAGCAGGCATCAATTATTAAACTAAACAAATGTCACTTCTCTAGATATCCGTAGCAAAGTGTCTCAAACCCCACCATGAACAGTAAGATGTGGCATTAAAAATTATGACTTTCATTTCAGAGTCAGCAACAGACTCTTGCAGTTATAGAGAGCTTGTGTACTGTACCCCGTTAGCAAATGCAAAGCCAAAATGTTTCGTGCATTTAGCAACAACAGTTACAACACTTTTGCCACCTTTACACTTTTACTCAAGCAAATGTGTAAAATAATATATAGATGGCAACTTTAAATGTCAAATTGTGCATTTTTCTTCTCTGTTTTTTTTTAAATCTCAAGCTATTTTACTACTAAGACCGCAGGTCTCTCTTTTTTTTTTGCCAAACACTGGACTTTATCTTTGTGGTCTACATGTACCCTGTGGAATATTTCTTTAGCACAGTGAGTCTTTTGTTTAAACATTAAACCAGAGATTGCATATATGTCTTGCCATATACAGTTCTGAAAGATAAATGGCAAGCAGAAAGATTTGTAGCTGGGCCTGTACTATTAAAACCACCTGTTCATGTATGTTTTATAGGACGTCTCCCTAATTGAGAAGTCATATGCAACAAATGGGGCTTTAGTTGCCTGGCTCCATTAGCAGTAGCAGGCTGACATGTTTCTTGGATACTTTAATCTGGTTTTATTCTATTTATTCTACGTGACATTACTATAGTCATGGAACCAGCAATGAACATCATTACCATAATCCATGCTACTACACTGCCAGCCAACCAATATCTGAAAGTTGTCCCTGAATGAGAATGCAGTAGCAATGTGGTCTTGAACTGCTTTTTTCAATAACATATCATAAATATCCAACGATTTTAGTATTGCATATATGGTTATGTTCTTCTATGAATTATTGTGTGTTTGGCATTACTAAATTTATTAAATGTGCACAATGCTTTGAGATGTACTACGCAAGAATTATGACAGTCAGTCATGTATACACAGTGTTCTTTTGAAACAGTGGATTCCCAGAAGCTCATTGGCCAGAACTGCAGAATGCGCTAGTCGTTTGTTATCCTTACCTTGGGGGACAGGGATGGGAGTTGCAGATTCGCATCATCGTGGGCAGCCGGCTTGATTGGTCGCAGAGACCACCGTCCACCTCCTCCGGCCTCTCGCTGTCCAGGCATTTCACAGCAGCTTCTTGTTTCCCTGCAGGAGGGGAGAAGAGGCGTCTGAGAACAGAGGCCTCCTGCTCAGGGGAAAGGGTTTCATAGCTCAGGTGACAAACCTCCGACATGACGAGAGCATGAGGTTCACAGTACAGTACAAGTGTTAATTTACAGCAGCTAGTTCCTGCTGTTTGTGGTGCATAGCAATACTATCAAGCGTCCACCCTAAAAACTAAATACTAGAAACAAAAATAAATAAATAAATAATAATAATATAGTTTTCAGTTTGTATTCAGCGCAACTTTTTAGTGTGAGCTGTTGTGAACCTCCTCAGTGGGGAGGGGTATTCACACATACTGAAAATATTCAAACAAGCAATTAGAGCAGCAAATGATATCTTAAGAACTTATTCAAAAGCTTGATTCGTGGACGTTGCTCTTGTTCTGTGCATAAATGAAAATAAAGCATCTCACAAGCCTTAGCTACTGCACAGTCCCTACACTGCCAGGGCAAAGTGGTACAGTGTTAGGAAACCATTTGAATCCCTTCAAAATTCACTGAATGTACCATTTGAAGAATTCTAGCATTCAAATCATTACTGAATACTGCTCCAGGTGCATATCTTGGCCCATGTTTACCGGATGCACAGGATGCAGAGCAGGCAGTGAAGCCTGCGTACTCCCAGCTGTAGCGCTGCTCGCCCTGGCGCTCAGGTCCGAGGGGCGGGCGGAGGGCTGGGGTCCCCCCACAGGGCCGGGGGGTACAGGCCCTCTCAGACAAAGGCCTCTCTGCCCCGCACTCCTCGTCCGGCAGGTCCACCTCCGTCTGCGAGAAGGTCAGAAGTACCCTGCACTTCACCTCGCGACTCTGGTGACCCGGCCCACAGGTGGCGCTGCAGGGCGACCACGGCCCGGGGATAAACCTGATAAAGAACAGCAAGCAAGTCTCAGTTACCACAAACTAAGACAAACTAAGACATTTACAGCATACTAACATACTAACATACAGCATACTAACCCTAACCTTAACCCTAACCCTAACAAATGATACACTTTGGATTTAATAATCTTTAATTTTATGCTTTCCCCACCTTTATCTCTACAATTCACTCATGCTGCAACACTCATCACAACCTCTGTCGTTGATTCAGGAGAGGGCAGACGAGCACATGCTTCCCTCCAAAGCATGTGATGGCAACTGCTTTCTAACACACAATGCAGCCACTGACAGAAGTCAGTAGAAGACCCTTCATCCACTCAACGGGCAAATTTTTTGGGTACCCACTCAGCCAGCAAGGGCCACTGGTACACAATGAAATGCTGTCATCCAAGCCAACTGAAACCCTCTCATCCCTGGGAGACACCAACTGTGTATTGTCCTGTGGTGCTACTGGCTAGGGTCAGCACTGGCACAGTCCAGATTTGCAACTAAACTGTGAAACCCATCCATGCACTGTGCTTCTGCACAGTATGTACTACTTCTGGGTGAGAGTTCTGCTGGACTGCTGCTTGTCCTTGTGTCCAGTTTGCCCAATTTGGAATTCCTCAAAGTCCATTTTCTTGCTTTAGACCACTAACATACAAATGATTCTACATCAGTCACTGTAATACTAGTGAGTCATCAGAACATTTTACAAATATAAAAAGTATTTTATAAAAATGATGCAAAAAACTGTCTGGGCCAATCAAAAACAAATACTTAAACTGAAATAAGATAACAAAAGTAAACCCCAAAGTGAACTGTCCTTTTAATAGGATGAGCCACCCAACAGCCCATGACCTTTAATTTTAAACACATTAAATCATACATAAGAATGTGCATTTCAATGAAAAAATAATTTTTTAACATGTACAAGTCATTCGCAGGTGGCTCTGTTTACAACATTTAATCATTTATAACTTTGTATCAGCAATTTCTTATTGCTTATATAAAGCTTTTTGGCACACCTTTAGAATAGGGAAGAACAGACTGAACAGATGGAGAGTTTAATGAAAAATGTGTGTCGTATTTCACGTAAAAAAATTCAATGTGCTCTATGTCTCCAGACTGTTACATTACACTGCCACTGATGTTACTGGTGTACACTGGAGATTCTGTGCTATAATAGCCAATGTAAAACTATAGGTTGCGACCCAGTCTTTGGTACTTAGGTATGTTGACAGGATGTGAACATAAACTGTCCATTGTCCAAGGTGTCAAATAACCGCTGGTTGAATAGCATGTGTAAAACCTTTCAAACCATGAACCTTCAGTAACGGGCATGGACATAACAGTTCTACTGCATATTATGCCTACCATTACACAAAATACCATCAAATTATATAAGAAAAATATAAATGGCAGGAACACTATTCCAATAAAATATGAGCAGCAGGGACATTGTTCCAACATTTAATGAAATGCAGAGCATGACGGCTGGAAAAGGAAAATTTTGTAAATCAACTGAATTTTATTCATTGCTACTTAAATGCATTATTAAATTTAGATTGGCATAGGTTGGCCAATATGCTCTTCATTTTCAAATTGTTTGAGAAAATATTAAGAACACAGGCCAGCAAAAAAAACTTTTTTTTTCTTTTATCAAATCCAGCAAAACACACTTTAGGAGCACAGTCGGGCCACAGAGCCTGTGAAAGCATTCAAGCTTGTCCAACTGCAAAAACTCAACGTGAAAGTCAACACGCACCCTAACAGTCCTGCTGTCTAAACAGTGCCCAGGCTTAAGGGATTACCTTTTTACGAGGCTTGCAACTCCCTAAAAGCCACAACATGTCATGTTTTGACTAATGTGTGCGTGTTATTAAGGGATATCACGATGTCAGAATCGCACGACTTCACGCAATCTAAAAAAAAAAAAAACAGATTCTGTGTTTTAAGTGGTTCTCTTCTCAAGTGTCATACTAGACCGGGCCATTTCTCGAGAGGAAGGTCTACAGCCGCTTAGGAAACAGGTGTCGGTAACCGCACGACGGCTGTGCGGTGGTGGAGGGCGCTTCGCTGGTGTCATGAGTGAGGTCTCGCTCTTGACAGATCCCAGCGCCTGCTTATCAGCCATCGTGAGTCTCGGCCAGGCCCTCGCCTACACTTTAATCACGCTGTTATCGGAGGAGGAAGCGAGCGAAATGGAGGAGGGCAAAACAAGAGGCCTCCTCCGGATAAGCTGTGTAAACCACACCAGAAGAATGATGGCGGCCTAATTCCGCGGCACTCGAGTCCTCCTCAGCAAGGATGAATGGGGTGTTCTCCGATGGCAAAGATAACCGACTCTTTGACACGATCCCCTGTATTCTCCTAAGTGGAGCACAGCATGGACTCCATGTGCAGACTGTTATAAATCTGTAACATGAATCTAGTTATCAGAATAATGGTAAGACCCAAAAACCCTCTGTCATGTTCCACCTCTGAAGATGATGGTCTGGGATGTTCTTCCCTTCCCCACTGTGAATATCTAAACACTCACCCCCACATACTTTTTACAGTACTTTATGAGATTTTATGATGGCTGACTTGGTAGACCACAGAGGCTGGACTTTTTCTGGCATGACTGTTTTGTGGCTTTGAACAGACAGGAATATGTACTCCCTTGGCCGCTGTTAACGAAAATATAATTTCAGAGTTTGAAATTATAATTTTAATAACACTCTGGGACTCGAAAATGAACCCAAGCACGTTGCACTAACCACTGCCATTCACGCTCACATCCAATAGCTCATTATAAATTGAAACAAAGGGTCATCTACTGCTTCTGCGCTGTGCTAACAAAGCAACAATTTGCACAAAAACTTCCACATGTCAGTGTGCCTTAATGACACACGTGTGGAAGTTTTTGCACCTGAGGAGCTCCCCAGACATTTCCACACTAGCCATGGAAGAGTAGCTCCTGCTCATTGGTTAGCAGGGATGAGCCTCCCAGACAAAGACCAGTGACTCACGTTGGCTCCTCCGAAGCAGCTCTTGGCTCCTCCAGTTCATGGGCTTGTTTTAACCACGGCAGCTTTGCTTCCACAGGAGGTTTTTCTGGAAGAACAGAGAATCCATCACTCACCTGGGTCCTTGTAAGGAAAAACCCTTCCCAACAGGAACTCCTTATTGGTAAAGCATGACCAAAAGTATGTCCTGTTGCCCTGTTTCTCACTAGCATCGTCAAGAATAAATCAACAACATTATCACAACTGTCACAGAGGCCCCTAAACTGCAATAATTATTTTTGTGTAACAAAACCAACCATTTCACCTTGCTTCATCCAAATCCTTCACTAACTTTAGCAATCCTGCTCCAAAAGAAATAAATAGGTGAACAGAAAGGATCAATCAATCAGCTCTCCACTGACCCAAGCAGACCCAAGCAAGCAGTCAGTTGCATGAAAATGTTTTATCTCTTGCATATGAGAGCAAATTAGGCATGCTACCACCATCTGCTCCTTTGCTCTTTTAGAAATCCATCTTGTTAACTGTCAGGAAGCTAACGATGAGATAGAGTAGCTCTCAGAACCAGACAGTCGATGCAATCAAGGCAACAACTTAATATCGATATTTTTTAAGCATGAATCTTATTCTCATTAATCTTATTGGGTGCTGACAAGACAGCCAATCAGCGGCAAGGCCATACAGCTTCCATGTGATAATGCGATGTGTTTTTGTCAATCACATTGAAGCTGCAAGGCCTAGCTGCTGATTAGCTGTCAGTCAATAAATAGCAGAGGTAACATTTTTTTTCCCCAGAAGCATTTAATGCTGCCTGAAGATCAGATGTTTACTACTGCATCAAGTATAATTAAAGAAAAATCACAAAAAATAAAGGTAATGCACCACCATAATCATTGTTACAGAATATCATGCAGCTACATTGGTACAAGAATTTTAGGAGCGAAATGGCATATATCTCCTTAAAACATCATTCTTTTTACTTCATTCAGGAAAATAGTTTTGGCTGCATCTGAATCAGGGTGAGTCAAGGTGACAGCTGCCAATGTGTGAGTGACACATTCTCCCATCACACGGACGACAGCGGAATGACTGGCGGCTCTCATGGCAAAGTCCGAGCATTCCCGTCCGGAAAGCCCGGCTCGCTCTTTCGGCTGCCTGTCAGTCAGCTCTTTAAAGAGCTGGCCCCTAGAGGGCCAACGAGAAAGCAGGCAGAGCACAAAGCGTGAGTATTAACCAGGGGATCATTACAAACAGATGAGGAAGTGCCCATGAGCTCACGGCGGATCATTCTGGATGCTTTTAAGTCAAAAAGACCTCTTCCATGGCCTGGGAAACCTTTTGCCTCATTTGACGTTACAATGCCTTTATCACACCCTGGCAAGCTGGCAGGGATCACTCCACTGAGCTTTGTCAAACCCAATGCCCAAAGGAGTTCAACTTTCATCAGTCGAACAGAGACATTTTCTAGGTGATGTGGTCGACCATTACACTCTAATTTTCCACACAGTACACCTTCACCCTGTAGAGTGAATTACAGCCAGCAGACCGTTTACAGGAGGTCCATACCTTGAGGCTTGAAGCATGCAACGGGCACCAGGCAGTCTTCCTTAATGTGAGGCTTCAGCCCTGCGTTGCACCCTCCGGTGTGCTGCCCTCTGTGATCAATGCACAGAACCACTCTGTAACGCAAGCCACGGCCACAGGTAACTGTGCACTGGAAAATTAACAAGCCATTACAATACCTCACTCTACGGCCATGGGCAGTTTGTATTTATTCAACACAAAAACATCAGAGCAGCAGATTTCATGCACTGTAGTTGGTCACATACAATGGGCTTATTATGAGCCAAAGGGTATTAAAAAGTGAGAAGAAGGTGGGTGTCATAATGATTGCAGGTGTTCAGAGCAGAGATTATTCTCAGAAGAGTGCTCACCTGAGACCACTCCATGGCCATCCACTGAGGGCAGTCGAAAGTGTTGCAGCTCTGCTGCACCTCGGGGCGAGGGGAGTACGTGCACTTCCACTCCTCCACCTGAGAGATCTGGCCGTGCACGTCCTCCTCCACGCACATCACGCTCCTCTCCTGGCTGCCCCCTCCGCACGACACTGAGCACAAGGTCCACGGATTGTGCTCCCAGCTGAAGAGGACAGAGAACACAGATCAGCGAGGACAACCCTGTTTCTGCAGCCCGCACTAATTCAACTTTATCTGACAGTCCTGCTTTAGAACACCAATAATGACACCTTTGGAGGAGGAGTGGGCAACTGTGGTCCAGGAGAACCAATGGGTACATTGGTCTTAGTTTTAAACTGAAATGTGTATGTGACCCAAAAGTCCAGTGAACTGAGCCAACTGTTTAATTATCTGCTTTAATTGAACATTAATTTTTTACAGAGTAAAAACAAAAAACAACAGACCGGGCGCCCTCCACAGACTATCTCTGCTTTGGAATCTACACAGACCAGTCACCAAAATACTTTGGTGTCACCAAAATACACTGTAAATTCACCCCTGGCACAAACACCACATTATTAACGGACATACTTTACAAACTACTGACAGAAGTACATTCACCATCAATACAGTCAACTCACCATCAATACAGAACAAAAACAGAATAACATACGACAGAAAGTTCACCTTTAGCAGAAAGAACTTACCATAAACTTAAAATAGTTCCCATTTATTATTAACACAGCTCGGCTGGAATAAATTACATCAAAGGCACAGCATGTAATTCACATGTGCCAAATGCAAGACCTTATTAATTAAGCAGCATCAACACATTTTCAGCTTTGGCCCAACCACAGACAATCAGCATGCAGTAGCTACAAAAATATAAAACTAGTACAAAAAAAATCTACATATTGCCTTTGTCAGCACACAAAATAAAATCCAGCAGATAAAAGAGTGGGTGCACATTGAATGCCTTTCTGCATTTAAGGTTCTCCAAATTACTTTTGATCACACAAAAGCTGTCAGTGTATTACAGTGAGCATGGCCCTTGGGCTTGAGATGAACATGTTTGCAGAGGGTGTCCAAACTCATCAGTATGGTAGTAATTGTTTTTATTCCATAAAGGGTGCTGAAAGAACTTCTAGATACCAGATGTAATGATTTCATATTGAAGAACTTGCTCCTTATGTGTTAAATGATTTGAAAATGTACAGAAATGTGTAGAGATAACGATTTGGATTTTCAAATGCAACCATATATAATCTATATATATCTGGTCACTTCCAGGGAGTTTATCAGCCTGGGGGCACTTTAGATTATGTACTAACTACATTATACATCTTTAAAAATGTGTTGCTTAATCTCAAACATTAATGACCATTAGTAAATAAAACATATTAGAGGACAGGGCCTCAGTGTTGAGAAATTCAACAAGGTTTCATATACACTGTTGATATGCCAGTATATACTACTGCAATTCCATGGTAGCCACGTGGAGCTCTCTCAACATCGTCAGACTAGCCTCTTTTGAAATAACACATTTACAAGCATTTGTTAATGTTGGCTAAAACTCAAAACTCAAGTACTTATGTAATGACATAAAAAGCAGCAATTCCAAGCATTCCAAGGTTTTATACCTGCCATGTAATAAAGTGTGGTCAAATGTCTCTTGAAAATTAATGTTTAGTTAAATCTTGGTTGGCTACACTTGCAGGTAACTCCAGCTTCTTTCATATACTTTCCATTACATTATAAGGGAGAGTGAGGGGGAGACTGGAGACTGTTATCATCAGAGTAAGCATTGTGGCTTTGCGGCTATGCAGCTCAATGTACAGAGAGAAACAGGCGCTCACCGTGGAAGTGGCTGAAAGTGGTCATACGGCATCACCTCTTTGAAGCCATCACTGGGCAGAGAGAAAAGGTCAAATCAGAAATTTGAGACACAACAGAGGATCTGTATAAATAGCGCACCGGTGACAACAATGGAAGATATGAGGCAGACCTTTCAGGACATGGGTCCATGTTGCACTCCTTCAGTTTGGGTTTGGGCTTCTTGTTCTCGGGATAATTGCGGCAGTGGTGGTCCGGCAACACGCGGTTGAAGCGGATGTCCGTACACTCGGCTGAATTGAGCTGGTACCCTGACAATTCAGGCACATTCACCACCATTAGGGTCAAAACAAAAAAGCTCCTGGTGAGCTTGTCAGTAACCAGTGGGGATTGCTATTACCTCCTCCACAGGTGACGGTGCAGGGGAAGAAGTCCGTCTCCCTCCACTGGTACCGGATGGGCTGGTAGAACGTGAACTGAACCAGAGTGTCCCGGGCAGACACATACTTTACCTGCAGGGAACCAAACGGTGGACCTTCGTTATCCCATCTACAATGGTGCAGATCCAATACCAAGCATATGTCTCTGTCCCTGTGCACTCCATCAAAACAGGCTTCTCTGAGTGCCTCTAATACCAAACAAAACCATCCTAGGCTTTTATGGTCATAATTAGACTGCCTGGATTCAAACATTGCACCACATTTGTTTTTTCAAAGTCATTTTTTGTGGCATCTATAACTGCATCACACAACAATGGAAATGAAGACTGATAAAATGCAACAAAAATTTCTAATCTATACAACTCTAAAGTGGAGCATTTGCTTTGTAGGCACTGATCCAGGCCATAAATCACATTACATCATCTGTTCCACGTGAAGCGCAGCATCTCAAGTGTTACTTGCAAAGCAATGTCCTCGAGACTCAACTTTTAGACAATGATGATGATTAGAGCAGTCATTTCATACTTCTTCAATTCGCCACAGAAGTGAGTCACTTGAAAACTTTTCAATGCTGTGGTAGCACCAGTGGCTAAGGTTGAGCCCAAAGAATACATAATTTTTCTATTCAGCTACTATTCCTGGCATTTCTCTATGCCAGTAATAGAAGTCATGGTTTAGCTTATTCTATCTTGCATTATAGTGCTGACATGAGTAAAACACAGATTTTGTTTCAAGTGCAGTAGAGTTTGTACTTTCAATTATATTGTATTATATTTTCTATTATATTTTACATGTATACAACTGTCTAAAAATGTTTTCAAATTATTTTGAAATTACTTTTCAAATGATTCAGAGCTGGTTTCACTGCTTTTATTGTTTGGTTGTTCACTTACTAATGCAGTGGCTACAGATTCACTCAGTGCTCTTTGAAATCACTGCTGACTCTGAGGTATCTTAGCAACCTTACGCTTCTGAAGTTCACCAGAACTAATATGTTTTTGAAATTACATAACAGTAGGAGTTTTATATAAACAGCATACATTTAATTTTGTTTTTTCTTTGATTAAACACAAGAGGGTCATTTATTTTTAAATGGCATGTTTATCCTCAACATTTTGATAATAATGGGAGTAAAATGTTTTAGATTTTAAAATGTATTTAAAAAACCAAGGCCTTAAGAAAAAAAAACTAATTAAAAACGAAGAAAACTGAAGATATTGTAAGGTGCGTATATTTGGAAGTACAGTGCAATAAATAACAGACAGCATACGATTTCAGGAAATAAATCATTTCATTCATAGGAAATAAAAAATAATAATTTTTGAAAGATTTATTATGTTGGCAGTGCTGCCTCAAACTCCACAGGGGAGAGTGAATCAAAAGCTGTTGCAACTTTTGGAAGAGCATATAATCGAAGTAACCTCTTGAGAAGTACACCTAATTCTTTTTGCAACTGCAGCAACAGCTTATTACTTATATTCAGATAAGCCTGGATTTTATTGGAGGCACTCAAAGGCATTCAGAGGAGTACGAGTTTTCCAGTCCTTGCCTTGAAGATGAAGTCTGCAGTCAGGGGTCCGTGGGCCCGTAACGTCTGTCTATCCGATCCTCTCTGGAAATCCACAGTGGTGTTCTCTATGATGTACTGGCCTGGTGAGCTGAAGCTATGTTCCTCTTTGTGCCCCTGAAGAGTGTGTGACTCCAGTACTAAAGAACAGTGTGGACACAGACACAGCCAGATAAAATACACAAACGACAACTCTCCTGGCCATGGAGTCATAATATTCATTGAAACCACTGCTCCCAAACCCTCTACTGCTCTGCTACAGTAACTGCATACAAATATGCACGTATATATAGTGACTTGCATTTCTCATTACTCAACTTTATAGTAAAACATTTGGTGAAGTAATGCAAGAACCTCCAAATGCTTTTCAACTTGGAAACTAAACAGAATACTGTCTAAATGTTCTAAATGTAGATGTAAAGACAATTGTCTGTCAATTCCTGTGTTTAACAGTGATTGACACTAAATCAATTTGTCACTATCTACTGTGGTGAAGTATAACCACACTTCATAGGCCACAGATGTGCTGCATAAACTGGGAGCGACGTACAAAAATCAAGACCAGATAAACAGCCACAGTCACAAAGATTGTCCAGTGACAGCTAGCAAACAGCTCCCTCAAATTCCCAAGTGCACTGTGCAACAGTGCCTATCTGAATAAATGGGCATATTTTAACTGGAAGACTGAGTGGATAATTGAGGACACTACATAAGAAAAGAGTTAAGGCACAGTGATAGCTCCTTGATTGGGTGTTACAATAGACCTCATTTCAACAGAATCCTCTCCCATGTAACTCGACACCTATCCTCAGCTGTTCAGTGATGCAAGCTCAAGATGTTTCGTTTCCTCTTTTGGCAACGTGCATCCATCTCATAGTGATTGTTGAGATTCGTAATTCGGTGACCATTAAAAGCTTCCCCGAAATAATGTCTGGTCAGACTGACTTATAACTGATATAACAGATATAATTAACAATGTCAATGAATTCCAGACCTTTTGAAAATGATCAACAGCGTGTGATGTCTATTCAAACAGCTTAATTATGGTACAGTTGAAACCATTAATGGATGAATTATTGCTGTACCATGCATATACATAATTTGTAACACAGAAAAGGGATCAAGACAGAATACATGAAAGAAATATGATCATAAGTTTTCAGACTAGGTTTGGAAAATATTTACTTTAACTTAAGTTCATGAACTAAAGGCTTGGGCTCTGGGGTTTCTAAATCTTAGGTTGTCTAAAGTTTTTTCCCCTTTTAAACTTTGGTTAGCTTTTCCATATATATATTATTAGTCTCTTGATAGCTGACAAATTATCTGTTAAAGCAATTTTATGGTCAGTCAGAGCCCATTTTAAAGCTTCCACCCAAAAAAATTGCATGTACACCTGGATCGTCGCTGTGATGTTCGTCACCGATAAGGCAATGGCTAACTCGTGTGAAAATGGTGGTGAATTCACATGGTGAATTTTCAAGTCCCAATGTGTCTGGGGGAATAAAATGGCAGGGGCAGTCTGTAATGGACCGTTGTCTGCAGCTGCATGCCTGCCACAAAGCCCCAAGATTACCGGCCAGCGTCCCTTCAGGGCTCGACTCCTACCAGCTACGCTGCGAACCCCGCTCCGCCTGCAGCCTGTGAACCCAGCCCCGCAGCATTTCCAGAGACATGCATGAACTCCGTGATGCGACCATCATGGGGCTGTTACCATTATCCACTCCCTGAGTTTGCTTTCTAACCTCGAACGGGAGGGGAACGGGTTCGGTTTGGATAAAATTGACCCAAAACTTTTGAAACTTATAAAAGAGGACTGACACTTTTGAGAGATGTATTTCAAAACCAGTGACTAAACAATGCAAATTTGGCTCTTGGTTTGTTTATATTTGTTGTTGATAATCTGAATTTTCATTATGTCTTTTTGCGATATGGTTTCTTTGAATATAAGATAAAGATGAAAAATATTTGAGAATGTCAGTTCATAAACAATCAATAATCTACTATGTGAAAACTGTTTCATTTAAATTTTTCACAGATAAACATGATTTATGCTGCCATCCCTCCACTGCAGTGGACTTATATAAATCATCTTTATCACAAAAATGACAGACAGTTTCATTGTAAAAATGTGATCTAGCAGAAGTAAATGGTAAATATTAACCATATATACTGTTTATATTGTTTGTAATTAAGATGAAGATAATATATATTGAGTATTTTTGTATAAATTTTATTTCTGTACTGTAAATTCCAATAATGTCCTGGGTATATCTGACCCAGGCTAACAGTTTCACAGGTGCTAATAAGTAAACAGAACACAAGGGTTAAGGGCGACTATATTTTGGAATTGTGATGTGGGAAAGCTGTGTGATTCTCATAGAGCTCAGTGGCCTGAGCTGCACTGTGATGACTCCTTCCTCTTCGCATCGAGCCAAACAGCTGCCAGATGGCTACAGGAAGGATGAATGTGAGACTGGAAGCAGAGGGAGGAGGGGCTGCCATAGGCTGGCTTTAATCTCATTAAAGGATTGGTCGTATTTATGTTGAAAAGGCTCCATTTGCCTGGAAAAAGATATCTGTAAATGAGGTTCTACTTGGTTCTAACATAAACAGAATGTTTGAAGGTATTGTCAGCTCCACCAAATAACCAACTACTTTACACCATACAGCCCAAATACAATATTTTGAAGAAATATACCACGGCCATTAAATAAGCAAGCAAAGCCTGCCTCGGGAATGGGCACACGTACTTCCTTCTAGCGCATAATTTGATGATTGTTTGAAAGCCGGCTAGCAAAGAACGGCACAGATAAAGCCTTACAGACACACAACTGATCTCGGGAGCCTGAGAAAGGGCCACTGGTGGGATGTTTTCAAGGTTTATTTACTATTCCTGATCCAGTTGGAAGAATACCACCCTTTAAAAATCTGCAGAGCAGTTTTTCTTCCAAACATTACCAATTTTCCTAAGTTTAAAGAAACAACTTGTGAAAGTGCACTGCCCATTATTCTTGCTGTATAACTGCAGGACCGTAATGTTTGCTGCATCAGCAGGTTGCATGAAATCACCCTTTCCATCCTAGCCACCCTGAATGTCCGTGAAAGGGCTTATCTGCAGGAGTGGTAAAGGCGAGAGTTTACTCACAGATGGCATTGGGACCCTTTGCTGTGATTCTCATGCTACGGCTTCCCAGGGGCACTTCGATCACAGTCTTCACAGCTGCAGGCATGGACACAAAAGCAGGATGTTGTTACAACTATTCATTTGATTTTATATACACCATTATCTGCACATTTGTGGCAAGTTGCACATAAAGGGCAATATTTAAAAGTTGTATATATGTATCCTCTGACTAAATGTCTGATACAATCAAAAGCACCAAACAAATAGCATTTGTTTTAAATTAGCAAGAGCCTCTCTACACTGATTTAATATACGTTGAGCCACACTCTCAAAAATAAACCAGGACAGTCTTTTCTGTGGTCCTCATTTCCATCACAGCAGTCTCCACATGCGGGCATAATAATCTAAATAAATCAGGAGGTCATGACAGTGAAGGATTGTGGGAACAGAATTCCAAAAGCTGGTATACACACAAGCTTTAACCTTTATTTATAGACTGACAAGGATACTGTCAATGGCTAGACCATGCCACAGATTAAAAAGCAATGCAGTTGCTGTTTTGTGAATGTTGTAAAGAATGGGTTTACATATGAACCAAAGCCAACAGTCATGGTTCAAATTGTTTATACCAAGGGAAAAATGGATGGTAAAATGAAAATGAGTGCATCATTGAATGGTACAGTACCATGAATTAATGCATT
This sequence comes from Anguilla rostrata, assembly GCF_018555375.3. NCBI lineage: Eukaryota > Metazoa > Chordata > Actinopteri > Anguilliformes > Anguillidae > Anguilla > Anguilla rostrata. The sequence continues at coordinate 45,870,683 of NC_057937.1, read as the reverse complement.
TCCCAAATTTCAAGTCAATCCTATTATGGAATATGACAATAATTGTGAAATTCTAATCTGTACAATTTTACCCTATTACTGAATTGTATTTGATCACGGCCATGAAGAAGGACTAATCAGGCACAGATTTAGCCTTAATTTTCATGAAAACCATCAATTTTGTGAAGGATTAAAGGTTTTTCACGAATATCCTTCATTTGTAAGGGCTTAGAGCATAAGAACAAGTGCATATTGGAGAGGATTAACTGTGGCCATGAATCAGGAAAAAATGTAATAAAATAAAAAATAAAAAGCACAGCTGCCCTATTTCGTCCTGGGTAGCCTCTTACCCCCAGTCTAGGAACAAGTGAGGTCATGCATCATTTTGCCCGGAGAGGGACAGGGGGGTCTAAATGTATCACGTTACAGCCAGTTCCATACAACATCACAGCAGCTTTCATTCACAGCCTGTAACATGAGGAACGAGCTGGAGGAGCAACCAGCGGGCGATAAAATCTAATCTCTAATGAATAAGCACCTCAGAAGCGCTCATGTTAACAGCTCCTTCAAGCACCCGAGGAGCACCTCACAGGCTCGGCGGTTTCTCAGTTTGTTTTCCCCCCTCACTCCCTCCCCCCTTTTTATTTTTTGTCTGACCTTTTTTTTTTTTTAAGCGTGGAGCCTCCTTCCCGCCCGGAGTCGATAAGGACGCGGCGCTCAGATCCTGGGGGTGTTAGCGCGCACCGCCCCGGCTGCGGGTTATCAGATCCGAGGCGGAGATTAGGGCGCTCAGACCCGGCGACCGCGCTGCGCGGGGGCTATAAACGGCGTGTAATTGCGCTCCGCTCGAACGGCACGCATCAATCACCCTCCGCTGGCGGGACGCGCTCTATCTCAGGAATTTCTGATGGAGCCATTGGACAGGGCTCCAGTCTGCCTCTCAGTGCTTTGTCATATCTACCCCTGTGTACTGCCAAATTCCATTTCCTTTGTCAGACTCATGAGAAGAAGCATTAGACCATTCGCATAAAAAATAAAAAAAAGAACTTGTGGTTGAAACCATACCCTTTCTTGGAATTACAGGTCTAAAACAGCTAGGCAAGATGGGACAGGCTAGAAGTGCTAGGATACATTTTTAAGACAATTAAACTAAATTGCTTTTCAACAAAAAGTCTTCTATAACATTCAGTAACCAAATGTGTCATAATTGCTAATTACTTTAATATGCCTGAAAAGAGCAGTACATTAATTATTACATGACACTCCCCAGCTATGGGTCTAGGCATTGCAGACCCTGTCTGTCATGCTGAGATCTGTACTTCAGAAGTCAGGCCACCCGAGGAAATTCCACAAAACATAAGCTTCAGTGAAGAGATCTGGTGGTTGTCAGTTTGGCAATAAGTAACTTATTTGTCTTCCTGAGAGACTGTGTACAATGGTGGGGTCAGACATTATGGAACCAAGTCAGCTATTTTCAGCTCGTTGCCGGTGGAAGACGAATGGCGCTCGCAACGCAGCTAAAAAGTTACAATTGTGCTGCGCTGTCTGTCGCGGCGATGACTCCGGATGCACGGTCCTACTGTTCTTTCGGTCTCACAGGCAATCCGAGGCCAAACGGGCTAGGGCCACAGAGGTTTCCATCAGCGCTGCTGCACAAAGACAGCGCACAATGAATCAGCGCTGACTGCATTCCATCTCGCAGCAATTTAACATGGTCTTACTGCAGCGACGCACTCTGTGCTTTCTTTGTGCTGAAGTGCCCATAAAGACCTCTCTGACCCCAGCCAGCATTGCCCTTGTTTTGTCTGCTACTATAACAGAAACATGGGGAGCACGTCCAGTTCCCTATTACCAGACAATTACACTGCAACGATCTACGGCTGATGTAAGAGGTCCACAGCAAACTGCAGACTTTTAAAGGGCTCTAGAACTCTTACCGGAGAGACAATGGTGCTGTTTTAGGGAGAAAAAAAACAGGATGTATTCCTGGCAAACTTTTATTGATTCCATCTCCACCTTCCTTGTCACGACATTTCATATAGGTCATACGTTGCGATCTTGAAATATGACACAAATCGGTAAAACAGGCATGAATTGAGGTCCTATTCTTCATTAGGAATGCAGATCCAGTTCGTACTTTAACATGATGGAAAATGTGGAATGCAGTGCCTTGTAATTAAAATTGGAATGAAGTTTAGCAGAGCATATACAGTTTGACACTGCTTGTCTCTCATGAGGAGGGGCATGGAATGAAACAGAGAACACTTCTGTCCTTACACCAGCAACTGATATGTAAGTAAGTTGTGAAGAAATGTTTACAGAGTGAATCTGTACAACACTCAAAGGAGTCCTTAAATGATCCACAAGGCCATCCAAAAATGATGAGACAAGAATAAATTAAATGCTCTGCTATTTGCTGTTTTTTGTTAATTCAGCAAATATTTCTTATATTCAAAATATTATGTATTAAATATTATTTCTATAATATATATGTGTGTGTGTGTGTGTGTGAGAGAGAGAGGGAGAGGGAGAGAGAGAGAGAGAGAGAGAGAGAGAGTTGAAGTGAATGTATTATCCTGGGCCTCTTTAATATTTCAAGGCATGAAAGACCTATACTTTGCAGGTAAAAATGCATTTTGCAGTATTTTTGTCGAATAATTTTTTTTTTAGCTTCTTAGTTTATATGCTGGGTAAAAGTTCTTGCAGGAATTAATATGGTCTATGCACTGTAACATTTAGCACTTCACAACAGTAGTAAAGAAAGCAGTACCACATTTTCAAAAGAAATGATAGAAATGCTTTAATTAAATCCAGAGGAGGGTTGGAGGACCCAGAGGGTTGACTGTGGTATGTGTTAAACACACCTACCCATGTAGCTTAGAGACATAGCTCTGACATGCCTTTCACGACATTCAGATACCCCCAAACACATACGCAGCTTAGTACAAAAGTGCTTTTTAATTACTATATTACACTTCCACATTTTTTAACTGAAAAATATGTTGCATGTGTAAGAACGATTTCAGGTCTTGTGTCGCCTTGCGTGCTTAAGGCACGTTAAGGAAAATCACTTTACAGAAAGGCGTGAGGCTTATGAAAAGGTTTAAATGTTAGTGTCATTTTCTGCAGTTTTCAAACTCAGTTTTCCCCTCAGTAAGTGGTCAATGATGCTGGCAATTATGCAGAAGGAACACTGCCAAAGCCTTTGGTGCCCCCCAAAAAAAATCATTTTGGAAACAAGTACTGGAATTTATGAGCACAATAAAACATGTCTAATGCCATTTAAAATGTTGTCCTCCAGTGGCTTAAAAACATTTATCACATTCTCTCTACTGTGATATTTTTACAAAATCAGTGAGAAAGATAAGTGTAGTCTGTGATTGCAGAATGACAACTGCAGTGGAATTAAATGTTGTTTTAAAAATAGTAAATGTAAGCTTGAATCATATAACAATTTAAAATAAATGTTTCCTCAGGGTGAAAAATGAAAGAGCAGACGGTCATAAAAAAACAACTGCAATTAGGCCAGCCATATACAATCTTTGCATTCAATTCTGAAAGCAGGGCTGAAATGTCAAGGAATGAACCATGAAATCATCACCGCCAGCTTCTCATTATGAGTTTAACAGCGCATTACTAACAAGGAGACAAGGCAACCCCGAACCTGGACTGTCTTCCAAAAAATAACAGCCTGGAGAGACCAAAATATCATATTGCTAGTTATATTGAGACAAACTATGCCAGCTCTGCTATGGAACTTGAAGGAAGCCTACATGTCGTCACTGCCCATGGTGAATTATTAGGTAGACGCCCTTTATTAGAAAGTGCATAGCATGCTTGGATTAAGTTACCCAAGATTTGGTTAAAAAGGGTCTTAAAAGGAATAGCATGATGCTGTGAAAACGCGCAAGTCTGTCATTGAAACAAACGCCCCAGTATTTCTTTGTCCGACCACTTTAACTGTTTTGTTCCGCTGGAATTTTTGTCTGAGGAAAATTACTTAAGTGTAACTGGCAGCCATCGCGCGTACCAATGCTGAAGACTTAAACTCTCCAGAAACAATATAAAATTCTCTTTCCACTGCAGAACATTTGAGAACATCAGCATTTGCAGCACTTTACAAAGGCACCCTTGTACTCTCTATTACAGGACAGTGCATCGCAAAGATTACAACTAAAAACTAGGCATGGTTCAAGGAGCCATTTATCATTTTCTTTTCCATGATAACACCCGATTCATGCTAAATGAACACACAACTGCACAAAACTGCACAGAAAAGTAGGCTAGGACTGTTTACACAATATATAGACACAATGATTCATTTAGTTTGGAATATATGGATTCAGTGTGATACAAGGAGTTAGAAAGTCGAAAAATAATCCAACCTCCAACCTGTTCACAGCATTTGATGTTCATATACCAATGATTCATTATTTATAACTAGATACTTTTTTTAACAGAAAATCTGAGTGATCAGTATGCAGAATTATTTTATTTTGGAAATATGTATATCATCAGCAAAAACTTGTCTGAAACAACTGCTATATTTATCCAAAAAAAGTACATAGTACAAACAGTATGTCTCCTATTATTTTTAGGATGGATCATTGAGCATTCATAGTACTACTTGATATACAATACTATGGAAGCAACATACAGGAGATTTATTTTACTGGACTAATAAACAAGTTTTAATATTGCAAGCCGAGAAGTTAATTGCACCCAAAAAAAATAATGATTTCACATTTTTGGTTAAGGGAACATTAAATACCAATTACAATAAACAACCTTAATATGACTCATCTTAATACATCACTGTACAACTACAACTCTACATCTGTAATCAGAGTACTAACAGGAAAATAGTCTCATAGGTAGAAACTTCGACAGCCAAGCTTGTTAAATCATGCACCGAGAAAGAGAAAGAATCTGCAAGAGCTAGTTAGACCAAGAGCCATATATTCTACCTTCCTATTGGAACCTTTTGAACATACTGTCAACCTGTAAAGTTTAATTCAGAAATCACAATAATGACCCTTCTCCATATTTTATCAGCAGTCCCCAAAAGTACAGAGTAATCTTTCATAAAAAGCTTACTTCCTTCCATAGTGGCACCCTTGAGAAAGATGAGTAAAAAAAGCAGTATAAAATGAACAGCCCAGGTAATGAGCTGTATTACATGTTATTGAAAAAAATTGGAGAATAATGTTCTTTTATATTACAACTATTTCTAAGAGAAACCTTTTTTTTTTTACAATTACTTTTATTTCTCAAGAAGTGGCAGAATTATTAGGCACCCCTATTTTCAGTCATTTTTGCACTCTCCCTCCATGCTAAGTGGTCTTCTACAGTGTTCACTAGCCTTCACCTGCCACTGTGAAGGCTCAGGCAGAAATCCTGCCTGAAATACCACTCACTGAGGAAGCATACATCACTGAAGAATCAACTGAGTATGAACCATCCTACTCAGTTCTTACACTTCTCGACAGGAAGAATGTTAGGATATATATTTCTAAAGGTCTTTATTTATGTAATACACTTACCTTGAACAGATTATACACCTTACATTACTACAATTCCAAAACAAATATCACTACCGACAAATGTTTATATCCAGTGTGAATATGAGGTATTGCCTCTATTTGTAATTAATATACATACAGTTTTTCACGAGTTTGACACGACTGGCCCACCAGGTTTTCTGAGGAATTTCTTTAGTCAGTTTTTAACATAGCCAGATGATGAAAATGACTTTGATCCATATAATTAATATAATAAGTATATATGGAAAGTTTACTATAACCGGACATTTAATAGAAAAGTTTTCTGTTGGTTGAACACACTGGAATGTTGGAGTCATTTCAAATTAATTTCACATAACTTCATATCAACTATGAAAAAGCAAATAGTAATTTTGAAATGTTTCTTCTCCTCTTGGAAGGGTCAATGAGGTCTATTTAAATATCTGAACTGAAGGACTGCAAATATACAGTTTGGTTTCTTTGATCAAAATTAATTCTGTATGCTACATATTCACAATTTTTATTTCCCAGTTTAAGAAAGAAACATTCCAACATATCATCCAATCTTTCACTGTTAATATATGGAACTGGAAAAGGCTTTTACTTTTATACAGCTTTTAAATTAACATATTGAAATGCAGCCATTATGCCATACATTTAGCCTGTTTAACCAACTCCAATTTAAGAAGAAATGTTTTTATTACATTAAATGTAAAAAATAGCAAGGCCATTACTAGGAGAACAGCAAAAAGGCAGTCACAGATTTTTCTTCACATGAAATGTTATGAAAACCGCAAGAAAAAACAAGTGCTTATTTATGATTGCTCGTCAGTTAGCTCAGCCTGACAACCGAGAGAGCCAGATGGAAAACAAATAGCATAATGTCCATAAATAAACGACATGGGCCATAAGGAAAATAATGCCCAGCCATGAACCAGGCCAAGCGGCCAGCGATAACTGAAAGCCGAGCCGATGAAGCAGGTGCCAGAACGAGGGATATTTGTCTAGAGAGCGAGTATATTTTCACAGCACTTGCACACCCTGTGTACCTACATTCTTCAGGAGAGACGTGTGACGGGGTCTGTCCCCGCACCAGCCGGCAAGTGGAGCCGTCCCCCGCGCAGACGCCGCAGTTGTCCTCCTTGGCGTGGCTCCCGAGTTGCCGATCACATCCCACTTCCTGCCAACAGCAACAGAACGATCAGGAGGAGGGGACCATGAGCAGTACACAAACTCCGATTTTTGGGGGTATTTTTGCTTATGTTCATGTGTTCCCCCTCCCCATCCCCTTATAACGTAACCTTTGTTCAAAACCGTCCCCTTTGGTTTTTCATTTACGTTAGCGGCCGCTTGTCGCCAGATTCTCCATTTCCACCTCCATCCATCAAAGGTGGTGCCAATGCTAGCGTCTTTCCGGCACACATGACTCAGACCCACGCCAGTGGCCCTTTCCCCTGCCAAATCCTACTTCTTCTGCAGCAGGAAAGAACACTCCGTTTTAATGGAGATTAACATTTGGATATGATTACCTTTACTTTCTGGTACCTGCCTTACACGACTGAAGGGAGAAACCCACACGCACTTTCAAATCCCTGAAAGGAACAGTGGGTACAAGGTTTCTGGTTCTTAATGGTGACATAATATTCCACTCCTTGCGCAACTTTACCTCCACAGACGCCAACGCAGGCCTTTCTCTGAGTAATGACAAGTTCAAGCTAGCGTTGAACCATTTTATCATGCATCCCAGGAGATCTTCAAGAGCTAGATGGAGGAGCCATACTGCAGCACTTTAAGGAGTGAGCCAGGATGGTCAGCAGTGTGGAGTGGTACGAAGCAGTGGTTAAGCAACCGTGACTGAAACCGAAATGGTCTGAAACGCTTTTTAAATGTCCCAGTTTTTCTATCGAGCCTATTATATGTCAATGGTAGATGCAAACATCTTAAAAATCTTGGTTTCAGCTGCTCCAGTTGTCTTTGAATGGCTTTTTAAACACAAAGTTTATGTGCTGAAAGGACAGCAAATAAAAACAAAGTAATAAATTCTCTCTGTAGTAAGCTGTGGTCAATTACCCAACTATCAAGCTAATGAACTAGAAAATCTCCACATAAATCCAAAAGCAAAGGACCATGGGAGGAGTTCAGAAGTGGATTAACTGGCACACAGATCTACAACCTTACTGAACCTTTTGAATCAATATCAGCACTATGTGCTGCCATCTCACCTATATTGCATATTTGCATTAGCTTGATTCCTGTGACATTGTCATAAGCATGCAATCAATGGATGACAAATTAATGATATAATATAAAGCACAACGGGAAAACACAATAAAATGTCCAATGTTAATTCAACTGTAACAGAGTACGTACAAGTCCAACAGGGACCATATGTAGTCAGTAAGAGTATATTTATCAGTGAACATTTTACTGTAAAGGAAATTAAGCAGAATTCACAAAGCAGTCAGCAAACTGAGTAAGGGCAGCCTTTTGCAAAATAACAGTAGGGGCTCTCCATTCTCATTGATGAAAAGAAAAAGAAAGGTTTATATTTGTTGAAAATTGCACTTCTTATTTCTTATGAGAATTGCTGTCATCATTCCAGGCTGCATCCTATGAACTGAAACATGCAATTTTGCCTCCAATATGAACATCACTAATGAATTAATATCAGTGATGCACTGGTCAGAAATTTACTATTCAACAATTTGATTAAATAATAACTTTGGTCTGGATTATAAGCATGTTTTTTTATGTTTCAATTAACATACTTATATATAATTTGTTAAATGCAAACTCTGGGTCTTGCGGATGCTCAAAATAATGGTCAAGTATTTTGATCATTAGGTTTTAAGAATAAATTAAACACATAAAATATGATTTCTATGTCAGATCAGAGATTTGTAACAGTACCAAAAACGCTTTTGAAGTAACCTTGGGGGGAAAAAATGTGATTTTAATGGAGACCTTAATTACCCTGTACTCTGTTCAGCTTCAAATGTCACTCGCCTGAAAGTGGCTGGTTGTATTCATGCTAGTAAGGGACCGGCGGAACCTGGACTTCATCATCAAGGATCACTGTGTGCAGCCGTGCTCTGTGCTTATGCTGTGTTTTTACCTCATTATTGTGAACCCCATGCCTCCCCTCGCCCAGAACATTCCCATTACTTCCTGCTCCAAACACGTTTAGCATGTGCTTTGACAATAGAACGGATCAGAAAGAGAAATTCACATTTTTTACTGTGCCAAACTCTCTTCTTCACAGAAAAAAAACTGAATTGACGCTTCTTTTACAGAGAAGACCATTCTAGAGATACAACTATGTGTACATTATTTCCAAATATACCGCCAAATGAAATCTCCCTTTCATAAACAGCTTCATCTATGATCATTTTTTAACCACACACACCATTTCAACTGAGGAGAAGAAAAATGAAAAACACCCCATTTCTGAACAATTAGGGCTGACATTATGACAACAGCGTAATATTGCATATAATGCAAGTGGACCTTGGGGATTACAAATGAAAAAAAAGAACCTTGTGAAATAAGGGAGAAGAATCCTAATGTTGCAATGAATCAAACATCTTATGACCCTTGCCACCATTTAGACCGCAATCAGTTCATCGTTCACTTTTTTATTTCCAAGAATGAACCTCACACAAAGGGGAATGCAGCCAAGTTTGGCAGACTTCTACAATGCAATTTCTGCTTTTCACGCCATGGGAAAGCTGGTCTGTAAAAACAAACAACAATGCACTAACCAGTAACTCCATTAAACAGGGGCACAAAAACAGCCTGGCATCATTTATGGCAATTTCCATTAATTTGTACGTAGGACAAAGGTCAATGCGATTCATTACACAAAAAGTGTTTGACATTTCCAGTATTTATAATTGCATGACTGCCCTGCGATGAGTATAAGTTGTTAATTTGAAACACCAGATCAACACCCTAAAGACAGCTTAAAATAGCCTGGAAATTATCATTTGAACATTATGGTCAAGAATGAATTGAGTAGCTAAGAAAGGCTAAAAAAATATATAACAATCAATTTATACTCAAGGCAAAGGTTTGAGGATACAATGAAACTTTAATAGTGACATGACTGATCTGTCTTGTAGTCGCATATAACTGTAGTCATTAAAAATGAATTTTTCCTCATGCAATTATCATAGTTTCTATGGAAATGCATTGGAAATAAAGCAGTGCTATTTTTTCAGCAGAGTTATGTTCAAGTGAGAGTAGGATCTCTGAGGCAGCCTTTCCCACCACATCCGGCCTCTCTACCCACCGCTGGTAGCGTTTGCACTCTTCTTCAGAAGACATTGCTGGGCCAGCTCCCCACACATACATGGGCCTGCCTCCTATAAATACCTCTGTCTACCACAGCTTAGTGGACTCCCACAACTCACTATTGGAGTCCCAGCTGTCCACGCTAACCCACTGCCCAGGCAAGTCATCCAAAGAAAACCGCCAACCAATAAAGCACTGCCAATGATACCACTGGTGGTTGTAGAGAAGCTCTCTGTTCTTTTGTTTTGCAAACAATAACATAACTAGATTGATGACAAGGTGCAGCGTTATTCATCAATTCGAACAGCCTTTGCCCAAAACAAAAAGTTCTGTTTCCTGTTCAGCCAGTAAGCAAGGCACGCAATTTTCATTTACTGTTCCAATGCACATTTCTGAAGCTCCCATGTAACCGCAATATAATCTGTTCTCAACTCTGTGTGGCACATTTATAGTTTTATAGCATAAAAGCATGCATAAGGCCCCTCTTTCTCACTTTCACTGACCCACCAACTCGCAGTTACTGTATGTTCAAGAAATGAAAAAGTCACACCCTCTTCCATTCATTACTGAAAGTGAAAGACAAAGGGCATTGTGGTTTTAGTGTGAAAGCAAACCTATTAATATTCAAATATAGCCTAAGGAATTTTCCACGTTTCATTTTGTTATTTCATTAGGGCTTGTGGTTTTACAGTGCCATTTCCCGAGTACGTGCTTGGATTCTGCTACTAACCACATGAAGAGCTGTGACAAGGGCTGTGGGGTCCCCGTGCTATTAAAGAATTCAGCAGTGTGCTTCAGTTGTAATGAAGATTGAGTGTGTGACATTAGTTGACACTCGGGGGACTTAGGTTTAGCGTCTTTATGTGGAAGACAAACAAACTTTCATGCACCACTAAACTATAAAAACACGCTTTCACTGTAGCCTCTCCATCGTCTCCCACTGTGGCACCCATGGTAGCAATGCCAGCGATACAGAACTTAACAATATCTGTATGTGTCTGCCTAGCAGAGACCATTACTCAGAGAGACTTACATAGCTGAGATTTTATATACCATCCAGCTGTACAGCTGGCTATATTTTTAAAGCTACTCAGGTCAAGCACCTTTTCCAAAAAGACTACACCCAGCTCCCACCCAAGATTCCAATTCCCCAACTATTGGGTACAAGTCCAGATCCTCAAGGCCACTCCTGATACGTGAACTTCCTTCTAGTTAAACATTCTTTATTTTATACTTTATAGTGCCATTTACCACCAGGTTGTCATACAGCACTGCTCAGTGGGAATTTTCCATTCAAGCCAATGTAGGGAAAAACAAGATATATTACCTCAAGCAAGTGTATATAAAGCAATATAAAGTGATGCTCAAGTGACTAAAGTCCTGAATGACTTCCAGCTTTCATATTTAAAAATTATGGGATGACTCGGGTACCATAAAGGCAGCCACAAAAGATTTCAAGGATTGTTTTTAAAAAGACAATCGATTAAGACATTACTCAGCAGATACCTCCATGCCAGTAAGCTTCCTATAATAGTACATCAGGTAATCACATGCTTGGTTTTATAGCACAATATACAACTGGTCCCTTTTTAACTGACTCTGCATAAATACATACTCCACTAAAGTACATACCTGTCCTGAGCATAATTATCAGGGTGTCTACTGTGTTTCATGGGACTGTTTTTATATTTATATGGGACTGGTATAGCATGGGCTAAATCCGACGCTCCTTTGGTTTAACCCAGCACTACAGTAGAATACTGTATGCTGTATACAGCATACTGAATTGCACTGACTCACACAGTTCCATCACTAAGTAAAATTAGATTACTGTACCTGGCAGATGCCGCTGATGCACATGTCCAGGGAGTCCGTCTTGCAGCGTGTGCCGTCCAGCACTTTGGGCGCCAGCTCCACCACCAAGCTCTTGCCCCGTGCCTGGCATTTGAGGGCGCATGGGGCAGTGGGATCATGGGTCACAGGGACCCACTCGTAGGTGTGCCCCTGGTACTTAACATCGTTGTGGGCCGAGCACTGCTGGGCCCTGAAGTCCCCGGCCTCCACCGGGCAATCCTATAGGGGATGACCTCACATTTCACAGATATGCACAGCGAAGACATACTGCACTGCACTGCAGAGCGTAATAAATCTACCGGGGGTGGCAATATATCTATGGTGAAGGCTGTTGAGAGACCGGCGAATATGATTTACATTATTGCATTTTCTTATAAATAAAAGTAAGGAATGTTTCCATCTCAACGCAAAAGCAAACAGAAGAAATATTCTGTTCCACAGGGCTTTACGCTTTTACGAGTGTCATCCCAAAGCATAAAGTCTGAGGAACAAAATAAAGTTAATAAAAAAGAAAGGTTCTTTATTTGCTCTGTAACTCTGCTGTTTTAACAAAGACCAAGTCATTGAACTTCACAAGAAATCCAGGTTATTTACTTAAATCAAATGCCAGAGGAAAGGCCGTATGTGCATTCTAAATTGCAACCATCAATCCTGCAGATTCCGGACCACGCCGTCCAGATCCCCCTGTCAGCATTCGGCGGGCGCACAAGAGGCCTGTGTGCACCGCGTGACAGTGTTTCCCAGCAAAACATCTGCTCTGTTTGTTCCTGGCAAAAGACACGGGTGCCTAGCCTCCGGCTTCCTCTTCAGGGATTGACTTTGAGCTCCCTCCTTTCCGTAAAATGAGAGAGAATCGACTTCAAACGGCAGCTCTTTCATGAGAAGGGGGGGGGGAAAGATTCTGTCCCCTTGATTGAGTAAATTTCATGGTCCAGGCTAATGGCCCGGTGACACGCTTTCGTGTTTTGCGCCAGATAAAAACAAAATAGCGCATGGCAAAATGGGCTGAACACAAACACAGACCCTCATCTGTGGCAATTACGAAGCCAGACATTCACCCGATTATGGCGTATATGCTTTGCCTTTAGTTCATCCTCTTGACTGAGAGGCTGTAAATATTATGCTGGGACCACTTCCCACTGGACTTGCTTTAAATCATTGTTAGTCTACAATAAATCCAGTTGAAACCACTTCAATAGTAAAATAACACTTGTCCCTTTCATTAAAATGAAAAGTGTGGCCCTCCTTACTACATAAAATGCAACTGGTGGATACGGAACTCCTGAAGTCCATGTTGCATTGGTTACATCGGTAATATACAGTCTTATGTATCTGTCTCCTCCATCCGCTGTTCGCGAGGAAGAAAGTGAAGTATATTTACCATATGCTTAATCACAGAACTGCAGAGCACGGTGTAGCATTACTGATGGATCACGCACAGGTGGAGCTTCAACTGATTGCTGAGTAAACCGGCTGTGCGAGAGCCACGCGCTTACGGGAAATCTTCAAGGTCTGAATGCCGCCTGCATGCTGTGGAACCAGCCCTCTGGATGTCTATAAAACTACGCGGACAATTGTTCTAACTAATAGGTTTAGCTCTATATTCCAAGGGACTATGGTGGGGACTACTGTGCATTTGCATTACTGATGTCGATCTCTCCACAGGCTGACAGATCTCAACGAAGTCATGTATGATCCAAGACATGCTAAAAATAAAAAGTGCATTCTAAGCCCACTGGCTGACTTACCCGGTTACTGCATGTTCTGTACCGAATGTTTCTACCATCGCAGTTCCTGTCGGAAAAAAGCAAACACAAACACAGAAGCAGGATTAGTCTGCTAATGAAGCAGTACTAATTGGCTCATTATTTGTAGCTTAATGTAATGGGTAATGTAGCATAGATTTCAGTACAAAGGACAATTACATAAAAACAATGTGTACAACAACAAGTTCTATCAAAGCTTTGAGGACAGCAATCACCAAAATTAACTGACCAAAGCTTTTGTGAGGAAACACAAGCATTTTAGTTTATTTTTAAGGCAAAGCCATACATTTTCATTGAATCCAGGCCAAGGGCACTGAGTTCAGCATGAATCATGATCCACCACAATCAAAATAATCTATATGAGCCAGTCCTTTACCAGTAAGCAGATACAAACATGCACATACAATCCAGAAAATAGATGACAGTATAGAAAATCAGAGGAGTGAGTAAAAAAATGATGTCATTATAACCATTATGTAGCAAATATATATATATTGTAGAGCCATGGTTATTTAGGAGAAAAGTGCAAATAATTGCAAATGCAAAAATAATAAATCCATTAAAAACATATGAGTTGCCTCTACAACCTTGATATTTGAACTTGAGGATTAAGGCAGTTCTGGAAATCGACAGACATATCAGGAACCTATGTGACCTAGATCTGGGACAGAAATCAGCAGGGGTTTGAAGGAATAGGAAACCTTTTGAACAAATTTAATCCAAAACCATGAATTAGAGATGAGAAATCCAAAGCTAATCAGGACCCTCTGTAGACTTCACCTTCGACCTTGTGACCTGAAAATTGAGAAGGCTCTGTGGAACAGAGAGAGCAGCATCTATATCAAGTTTCATTAAGACCCATGCATAATTAGCCAGGTCAGGGGTAGGAACGAAATGGTGACGTGTCCGGAGTAAGAAGGACAGAAGGACAACCCCAAAAAGTAATGCCTATTTGACTTTGATAACAGGGCACAGGAACAGTCTGCATTTTATATATCCCTCTGCAGAGACAGTGATGAGAATGGAATGAACCCTGACAGTCATTTCTTCTCGAATTAAGAGCAGCTCTGTTTCACCTGCCAAAGCCGCACTAAGCCTCATCTACCCAGCCTTCAGCATAATCAGCCCCGGCACGGACTCAGTCCCCCCTACTGAGCTTAAACTAGCAAAAGAGAAGAAAAGTCAGTGGTTCACACAGGTTGTGCCTAATGACTTCTGTGATTAATGACAAATTGACCAAAGCAGAACATTCACTTCTCCTGCGGGAATACTCATGTTTTTTGTTGTAAAGTGAGCATACAGTCTGCTACACTGACACAAATCAACAGAAGTAGGCCTACGCTTAACAATACAGTGAAAGCATGGAGCAGCAAACCCATGCATGCACACCATAGACTCATCCCGCCTGAAAAAAGAACATTTATCGAAAACAGTAGTGGAAAATTCAACCTCCCAGCAGCCAGGAAGTTGGAGGCTATATGCTGATCTCATTCAGCCATCTAGAAGCAAAACCAAGAACTGAGACTAAACAGGAATGCTTTGTTATTAATGAAGCAATTAATAGCCCTCCCTTGGAAATTTGTAAATTATTCATCCACACAAAGAAAAACCTCCGCTTGCACACCAGGGATTACTTAGCAAACTACTGAAGGTTGTTTTGAAGACAAAGAAATAATTAAGGCCCTTTGTTGAGAGCAGAACTTAGTGGTCAAAAACAACCGTGCGATCACATATATGCTTTTTTAAAGAAATTAAATTTGGTTCTCTTCCTGGAGGGAAGCTTGAGGCAAAGTATGGCTTCATTCAAATGATGTTGGTGTTGCAGGAAGAAGCGAAGCTCGCAGGAGCCAAGGGGGCTTAAGAGCTAAATGCAAAAAAAGGTGTGGCTGTGGGCACCACGTATCACGTTCCAAGATCAACTCTGGAACGAGACACATTCCGAATTCTATCTCCTGTTGTGACTAGAAGGTTTGTGTGAGGGAAAACGCAGCAGAAATGAGTTTTGGGCAGATTCTTACAGTCTTTACATGAAGTCTTCTGACTTCTACAGATGGCCCTGGACGAGGCTAAACATGAACACCTGCTGCCTTCTGCCCCACTACACTTGAACAGGTGCAGCGGAATGTGAATAAAGCATGTTGTCCTTCTGACACTCTGAATCTGTCTCGCTGAGCAGCTCTGGCTTCTATCACCTGAGTACATTCAAATACAACCTCAGAGTGTCCCAGCCATCCTCTGAGAATGCATACTTAAAGGCAGTGCCAACAATCAGTTGGCACACATTCTCAATGCTCTCATTGGTCACGACTGAAAATCACACTTGATCACTGGACAAGAACATAATTTCAATTGCGAACTCAGAATAGTGGTAGAAATATTTGTCAATGGCCAAGGACAGACTAATCTTAAAAACAGACCTCTCTTTTACAATTGTACTGATTTATGTGTTTTTACTGAAAGACATTTCATTGAATTACACATACTGACATCAGCACAAGTTTCTGATAAATGACTATCATTCCTATGTTTCCTGTGTACACACAAATAACAAGCTTGAAAAAAATATCAGAACCATTATTTTGTGGTGTACTGTATATAGTATCCACATATAATGGTTAAATTTTTAAAACTTTCTCTAAATTATTGCTTTGCTAGTTTTATCACTCTAAAGTGGATAACAGTAAGAATTTTCAGCCTTGTCCATCTGCATCTTGTAATGTGCTCCATAATGAAAATGTCTTAACATTAAATATTTAAGATGTAAAAATTACAAACATAAACCAGCACAATGAATGCATTTATACACTTGCCCAAAACCGCTAAATATTTCTCATAGTTGTCTTTTATCTAAAATGTGCCTAAATAGAATGCATTTATATACAGTAATGATCACGTCACTAAATTATTTGACCAAACAGAATTTCACCTTTAACAACAGTAAAAAAAGAGTTTTGTTTCCTTTGGTTCATAAATTCTTATCATTGCATAAACATTTCCGTGGTAATTACTGCTTGTTTCTATTTGGTGAATTTTATATTTGTGCAATAACAGACTTACTTATGGCTTGGTAAAGAACCGCAGCATCTACGATTATGGAGGTGAGACACAGGTCAACAGAAAATAATTGCAAGGATATGCACTTGAACACACTCAATATAGCAGCGTAAAGTTGGAATCATTTGCAATGGAATGTACTGCATAACTATAACCTACTGCACCTCTATTCATAGGTGCTACATATTTCCCAAATGTGCCCGTCATAATTCAGTCCTTCGTAAAATAATGAATTCGTGATTTGATATAATATTAAATTTGAAGCAAACTACTGCAGGCTAGTAAAAAAAAGTGTTGTAAAAAACAGTTATGATTTATAGATGAGTTTTAATGAGTTGCCAACATTATCCAATATTTACAATTCATAGATTCAAGATATTCAACCGCAGAGAGAGGGCAGCCTGTTACATTTTCCCCAGGCACATGCACAGATCCACACCAACATATACGCTGAGGATCTGCCCCTTGGCTGAGGAAGGGCCTTTTTTCTCTTTTATTTAACTTCAGGCAAAGAGGTTTTTTTTTTAATTTTTTTTTAAATGTCAGGGTTAGGATTGTTAGGAGTGGAGCAAAGAGCAAACAATTAGTTACCAAAGGTCATGTATGTCAGAATCCTCACAAGGCATTCATGGCCTCAGATGACATTGGTATCTGAATACTCTTAAGGAAATGAAATACTCTGTAATATACTGTAAATATGGACCTTTTGAATCATACAATGAAACCCACACACACACACACACACTGGGTGGGCGGATAAAGCGTTCTATGCCAGCTAGTAGAAGGGTATTAAACAAAGTAATCATGCAAACAACGCGTAGAGCCCGGAAATGTAGCCTGACATAAAAATGAAAAATAACCAACTGTACTGACCCTCCATTCAGACAACGGCGTAGTGAATAGGAAGCTCCGCCCCCACATGTACGAGAGCAGTCACTCCAGGTGCCCCAGGCATCCCAGCCAATGTCCCTGTCCTCATCCGAGCGTGTGGTCCTGGATGCCTATGTGGGAGACACAATAGAAAGAGGAATGAACCAACACATACATACACACACACACACACACACACACACACACACAGGGAGAGTAGTTCAAGGGGAGGGGCTGTTGGGTGGTGTAGCCCACTTAGCACAGTGACACACCCCGCAGTTCAGAATCCAGACCTGACCATGCTGTTGCTTGCTAACTGTAGCTGAAAGCCCGGCTGGCAAGTGCCTGATTGGCTGTGGTGTTGCCCAGGGAGAGAGGGGTACAGGAGACAGGGATTTTCTCTGCTTGCCTCAGGGACAATGGCAACAATGCTGAGTTGATAGGTGAGTTGGTAGACTACAGATTGAACAGACTAGCTGCACATACTATTCTGCACAATCTCAAATCACAGAGGTTGGAACAGGCTTACAAAGAGGACTAGGCATTCAAATAAATCCAAAGATGTATAAAACTGTCCAAAAAGGAGAAAGAACTTTAACCTGTATCAGTTTAGTTTTTTTAAGTACAGTATTTTGCATTTGCACATTGCATTTTAATATACCTGTGGGCATTTCAGCATTTTGGCTACTTAACTATCAATATAAAACTCCAAGTTGGAAACTCCAACAGTACTGCAAGTAGTTCCAGCACCCAATACCCTGCCAATATAATTACATTTTTAATTCAAATGAGATAAAATAAAGAACTTTGGCAGGGAAATGTGAAATTCTTTTCCGAAACAGCATGCCCCCTCAACGCCTCATCCGAGAAGCTGTAGTGAATTAAAGGATTGAGGTCTTTTATTTATTCTGTTTCCTTTCCAGCTATCACCTTTGTTATTACATCATCCACAGGGAGGGCCATGCGGCTCCAATAGGAAATGTTAAATACATTCAGGAGTGTAGGGTGACCATTTTAGGCGTAGTGGTGGTATGGCTCACACATATAAGTGACCACTGATATATGAATGTCAAAAAGCTGTGTTATGTCAGTGAGGTCTGGTTCGCAAATGGTTTAAAATAATTCTGGCATATTTTTTCAAGAGTATACTATTAATGTAACTGCATTACATTAAACTTTAATTAAACTATAACTTTACATTAAACTTAGTTGTATATTCACTGAAATGATTCATGGAATAGGTTTTATCCTTTAAAGGCGTAGGTACAGAACGAACACATTTTCAAATGTACATTGTAAGATGGATTTCCTTATTAAGCAGGGCATGTCTCTTTTGGTCAAAGAGATATATGCTTATTTAAAAATAGCAAAGGTATAACTCACATAATTATCAGAAAATGGGGTCAAAGTAGACAAAATGCATTCAAAGCACAACAAAGAATATACAGGCATGGGTGCATTGGGATTATATGACAAAATGAGGTGAAAGAGTTTACGGGCAGTGGATTTTATTAAGAACGCTGAAGGGGGAAAGTGGGATACCTATATGAGCGCTGAAGAACAGAGCCATCGAGGCCGGGGACAGAGGGTGCCAAAGTCATGCCGCACACCCATCCTCAGAAGGAGGGCCGGGCCGCTGGAAACAGACGGCCATTTCTTTGGATAAGATAACAAAGAGGTCCTGTATGCGCCGACGACTGGCCTAAATTCCAGCTAAGGTCAAGGCTCCGGGCCTTAAATATAGGCCTGAAAGCCCCGAAAACAACATTTGACTCCATCTGGCTAGCGTAGAGCAAGCAGCATGCACACTGAACAACAACAAACCCAGAAGAGCAGTGCTGACCGCTGATAAAAGCTAGAGAAAAGGACCACAGTCGCACTTGTGTGATTTCACTTTAAAGGGCTTCCTGTCTTTATCTAGCCTAGTCCTGATACAGCCCGAGGGTTTATAAAAAGCCGGCCCGAGAACTGGGCTTTCCTGGCTCGATCTCATGAATAATAGGAAAGTTGGCGTCTCTAGGTGCGTGATGTCAGCAACTTCTGTGGTGCCAGAGTGAACATGTGATCCACTTTTTGAGGAAACCTTGGAAATTAAAAAAAAAAATCCATTGTGGTACCTACTGTATTAAAGATTCCCTTTAGCCAGTCCCAGAACTGGAGACTGATTTTGTTTTGTTATTTTTGGGTTAAGGCAAGGAAAAGCTGCTTATACAATATCACCCTGGTCAGCCCTGCATTCACCTTCGCCTCGTTTGATTTGCTTACACAGAGGTAACAGAGGTAAGCTCCGTGCAGGCAATGCACATGATTCACATGATCATTCATTTAGGCCACAAAAATGAATTCTCTCTGTTCACAGATCGCACATAAATTACGTCCGTTGGTGTGAACGGGATTTGGACAGAATCAGGGGCATAAATCTCTCACTCGTTTTCAAGGGCGAAATACCACACATCATCTGGAATGCTTGTATCCAGACAGATTTGGATGGGAAGAAACAAAAATAAAACTGCCATACATAGATCATGTTATAGTCCACTACTGAGAGAATAACACACCATCCTTTCCGCATCTGAATCAGCAAGAGCCTACATTAAATGGTAATAACACTGGTATGAAAAGAATCTACTCCAACCATTTTTGGCTGAGTGGTGAACATTCCACTCGTATGTACGCAGTGCATACTGTAGCTCAGTATTAGTGCTCTCAGCCTAATATGTGTTTATTATTACCGCCCTTAAAAACAGACTGATGTACGTGATATAAGATGTGTTTCTCACTACTGTCATATGATTACACCTCTTGTTTCCGCATAAAAATCTTTAATGATTTCAATTAAACAGAGATGACTGGCAAACAATACCGCAATGCCAGTCACCAGAGATAAGACGTTAAATGAATTTTAATTCTGTTTTAAGCAATTTCACACATGACATACAAATCATGATTTATCAGTTGTTTATTTTATGAATGGTAAAACTTAAATTTATATGAAAATCTTTCTTGCATGTCTGAGGTGGAAAGCATACAGTGGAAGTGACTAGACACACAATGCTTGGGGAGGAAAATCTAGGGGTAAATGTGTATCTACACCATAAGTCTGTGTGCGCATGGGCCTTTGAATGTGTATGTGTATGAGTGCGAGTGTATGTCACAGTGTGTATATTCCATAGTCTTGACTAATCACGATAAAACCTGACACCCAATTATGCAGCTTTCTTGAGACTAGTTAAAAGTCTGTTAATACATGCCAATACAAATATCTCAGCATCAGCTAATTCCCCTGAAATTTGCCTGGTTTACCTCATAGTGGGTGAGGACTGACGAAATGACTAATGCTGTGGGTCCTCTGGCACGCTGAGTGACTTCCATTCTCCGTTATTACCGAGAAATGACTGACCACATCCAGGTGCTCCGACCATAATTGCAAACTCCCACTGGAACCTATTCCAACAACATCGCAGTTCCGATCAGAACACTGCCTCAGCTCTACCCACAAGGCCAAGTCTTACGTCCAAAGCTATGAACTATCACCCTCCTCTGGGAAACAGGCATGAAAAGTTGACCACACGGCCCCATGTTCCATCGAAATGTATTCTTCCAGCAAGAATTTCCATGTAGTGCATCTGTAACAATAATGTGTCACCTGGGCCAGCTTTGGACCGGGTTGCTTCTACATTATTGCACTCATTCACTGGATGATTGCCGTTGATACTAGCGCCCTGGGCCAGGTTCCACATGAAAAACTTAATAAAATGTTCAGACAGTGCTAACGTGGGGAAGTGCATGTAGGTCATAGCTGAGATCAAAACACTGGACTTCTGCCATCTGAGGCTGTACATTTAGAACTGTTGTCAAGCGAGTTCATCTCGCTCCACATTTCAGGCCAAGTGAACTGTTTTCAGGATTCGTAGACACAACTTCAGGCTGACAGCTGAACCTGAACTGAGGGTTACTCTTTGCTAAGGATAGTCATCCGAGCTGGAATCCCACGGTTCTCTGGGAAAGACCATACTAATACCTGAAAAAAAGCTGGACTACCACTTATTCATTGGCTTTCAGGTGAATTTGATTTGTGTCATTTTGTGAAAGTGATGAATTAGCCTGAATCCTGACACCTGAGAATAGGTTGTGGTGCAGCAGTGATTCCATGCAGAATCCACAAAGAAACATTCCCACCTGCCTTCTGTTTCACTTTGCTGGAAAGACCTAAGAACCGGAGAAAAGCCATGAACCAGACCAGGCTAAGTGCACAGCCTGCAGTTTGTTCATTAAGTTGAGGATGACAGGCACTGGAGTGCTCATCTGGCAACACCTTCTCATTTCTCCTTATTCATTGATAGGCAAAGACAAGCTTTTGAGTTCCCTCACGCGGTACCAGATACAGAAGGAGGCCCTTGCAGTCCATTCAAGGGACCAACACTAAAACAGATTGTTGTGCTTACTTTCTCAAGGAAAACAGATGCACAATTTTCACTTGCTAAGCTAAACCAAAACTTTGGAACATGTGTGATTGGAACATCTGACACCATGAATAATAAAATGATGACTGACACCATGCATTCAAAAATGAATATGTTCAACAAGCATCGAAACAAACTACGGGAAAAAATGTTAGGTTCAGTAAAGCTTTATAAACTTTTCCACAAGTTATATGAAAACTACTGGAAGTGGAAACAGTGGCTAATCAGTGAAAATGAGGGCGTAGCCGCACTGGAGAAACAAACCTCCCCACCCAACAATTCTTCGGCCTTGCAGATAAGAGTCCAACAGGCTTTCCCCTGCGATCCGCCTTCCCCGCAGGCTCTAGTGGTCAGGCACCCACCAGGGATTCAACTGGTAGAACTCTCTCATCAATCAAACCTGAGCACCAGATGTACCCGTGCACGAAGAGCACAAATCAACAGTTCCACCTTTTTAAGCATACAGAGCATTATGACAGCGAGCAAAAAGGCAAGTGCCGTGACTTCAAAAAGCACATATAAATAACATTTAAATATAAGCTGAAGGGACAGTCACTGTTTATACAATTCATAAAACATGACATATTACTGACCCACAAAAAAATAAGAACAAGAAAAAAATATGTAGAAGTTCTTGTTAATTAAAGAGAGAAACATGTCTTACATTTTTATCAGATAAATTGGATCTTTTAACATGATCTGAGAAAAAAAGAAAGAATTTGATATATGTCTCATGGAGATCAAGGAATATGTACAGCTATACCAGGTTTCATATTCACAGACAAAACTGAAACCAAATAATGTAAACTGAGATTGCCATGAGCAACAGCATGGAGTGAAATTAGTATTAAAAGTCCATAAGTGCACAATTAAGATTATCCATAGCAATTTATAAACAGAATTAAGGTAATTTATGGTTATGCTGTGTTTTGTTAAAAGGTCTACACACACAGCAGTTTCTTGTTCTCTCTCTCTCTCTCTTTCCTCCCCTTGTATCTGTCTCCCATTTTATTACAATATATAGTAATTTCCCTTTCCATTTTCTTATTTATGAAAATAAATGACACTTCCAAATAATAATGTTATATTTATGATTTCCAATACTCACTTGCACATTTTCATTCCACAGTTCTGAACTGGGACAAATTAAATTGAGAAAGGCTATAATAACGTACATTTCCACTGAATGTTTGCTGGATTTGAATAGATTTTTCTTTATGTAGACACTGGAGAGAAGAAGTTTCAAAAAGCCATCAAATAAAGAATATGATTTTTTTTTTTTAAACAGGGCATGAGTATGCCCTTGCCACAATGTCTTTATGAGCTATTTTTAAATAATTCTTCACCAGTAATGAGCTGGCTAAAGTAATACAATGCCTCGAGAAGGTGGTTTTGATCTTTCAGACAGACATTGAGGTCTGAAAACCACAATAAAGGATTTAAGCAAAATAATTTAGCAAAGTGAAGGGCTACAAAACAGAATCTTCTTTTAGAAAGCTAAGCTAAATAGCAAAAAAGCTGGATTTTTACAGACTGAAGAAAGCAATGTCTCATGCTCATTAAAACTACATCTTCATTTTTTGTTTCATTAAGCAGTGGGTTTGCGGGCAGAAAGATCACAGGTGGCAATGTCATCTACTGCACTCCAGAGGCTGGCGGAGCTGTAGGCTTCCTGTCCTCCCCCCAGTCCCAGCCTGTCTGTTTTGAAAAGTGCCTGTTAAACCCAATCCCAGCTGCATTACTGAGCACAGTTCACTTCTATCTGACAGGTGTCACAGACCTGACGGGAGGCCTGGTGGGGGCGATTGAGGATTGATGGGACACTGCAGGTCTGCAGCGAGACTTTATGGAAACTCAGCCAAAATAAGCAACTCGAAAAGTGACAGGTGCACAGACCGGGTAGTCCATTATTCTCCTTCTGCCACCTGGTTTGTGACTGAAACCCATAGAAGAGGGATTCAAAACAAACTGCTCATCCACAGTATGACTCTGGTCAATAAAAAAGTAAGTAAACAGTTTGGGTTTTTCCCAGTTAAAATATATTGTTTTCAGACTCAGATAAAAACTGTGACCCCTCTATGTGCACAACATACATTGCAGTGTACATGTCTGCAATGGTTCTCTGTTAACCAATCAAAACAGACCTGCCTTCTCTGATAGAAATAACTATTTCATCATGTTGAGGGAATGACTGACAGACTGAGGCATCACAATGGGAGGTCTGTTGGGTAGAGCATAAAGTCCTTGGTGCAAAAATACAATCAAATTTGTGACTGTGCCAGTGTTTACTGTGAGTGTGGGGCTAGCTGATGAATCTGCCTGTGCTCCACTCTCTGAATGTGGAGGCTTTCAACGGTGCCACTGTACAGAGCAAATGTTGAGCATAAAACAAAAAACAGAATATTTTCTCAAGGAGCACGGCATGAAAGTGTTTTTCCCCATAGTAGATACAAATGGAATCCCTTGAATTATGCACAAGAATTCTGAGCACGCTCCTTGAAAACATTTAAATCCTCCAATGCTATATCTACTGTATATCTAAACTATGCTGGTGAGGTAATGGTCAGAACTAAGACAAATTATAGAAGCAATAAGTGATGTCAGTGGACATGGACAGACTAGACTATTATGAGCGATGTGGTCTTAAATCAAAAGCTATTTGCCATATGTGCAAAGCTCCGTTGAGAAGTGGAACTTTATGTTAATGAAAATACAAGGACCGTTGTCCGTGAGTGGAAATCCTGTTTAAGTTTTCTCAAATTGCCCTTATTTACTTAAAAAACGTACTTTTCTTTCCATTCTAACCACAGTGATGGCCAATGCCTTTACAAAAGCATCAGTATAAATAAAGGTTACAACCAGACACAAATTAGTTAATTTGTTGTTTATCTGAATGATCTGAATGTAGTTTAGGGGAAAAATGATATTGAATATGACTACTGTTGAAAGCACTGTGTGATCCCACAACACATCATTAGATGAAAATATAAATCTTATATACACCAAAGTGAGACATAATACAGAATGATCCTGAATACTGTAAAAAAGGCACTGATGAACAGATAGGGCAACATGGCTTTAATGGGTGGTGTAATGGTTTGGGGTGTGTGCTTTATTACTTCATTATTCCTGGATAAAGATTTAAAATCAGCGCAGGATATGAAACAATATCTCATCACAAAAATCACACGCAACCTGAAAGCATTATCACGCAATACGGAGCATGACTAACGTGTGGAATCCTGTCCACTGTCTCCGACAGCTTCGCCAAAAGGCTGAAATTAAAATTATCAACGGCACCACAGGGACCTGAGGTAAGAGAAACAAAGAAATGTGGGTCATGCCTCTTCACGAATCTCATTTGACTAGCAGACGCGCTTGCAGGCCAAGCGCTCGTTCCCTGAGGGACCGCAATCAATATCAAAATCTCGTAACGAGTGAGCCTCACGCGGCTGGACAGCGCAGGTCTGGCAGCGCATGCAGAATTATGACTTTGTGTCACATCTCTGGCGGCAGTCTCCAGTCATTAACAACCTGCACGTACTGTCTGCTTACCAAGGAAAAACATTTTCTATATTATTATAATACTTGTTGCAGAATAAGAATATTGTGGTTTCATCATTGGGCCCAACAAACCGGTATCTGAATTTAGATGGCTTGAGACTGAGGAGAATGTTCTGGAGCCTGAGCCTTCTGAACAGACTGCAGAGCTCTCAGAACATGTGTAATATCCAAGGTTAGCAAACCAAGGCAAGATGGCAGGCACACCATTCCCTTACACACAAGGTTAAATAAATCAGTGTGAATGCGCTGTGGTTCCTAGCTCCTCATAATCAAGCTGCCCTGCGATTAAGAGTTATGACAGACTACAGACAGACAGAAACTAAATCACTCTTTATCTGGCAATAATTGAAAGCAGAGGTTACACCTAAGGCTACATAAACATTACTGCAATTCATTTCCAATCTATAATGCAGCCATCATTCACAGTACATGTGCTCACTTAGACGGCTCCAGACTCCATCTCTACCCATTCATTATCTCTCTCGCTCTCTCACACATTTTTTGTATTTACACACAAACAGTCCAGTTAAAAGCCAAATTCTCAAAGCACTACTCAACACTTCTCCACCTTGGATTATTATTGTCCAAATAATCCTGGACACCATAGTGCATACCATGAGGAGTTTACCTCCGGCAGTATTTAGTGCTTATTTTAGGCAGGTAAATTAAGAGCACTTTGAAGGCTTTTAATTTGTTTCGTTTTTTTAGACAACTCTAGTTTTTTTTTTTTGCCCATAGAGATTAGCATTACAGATGGTGGAATTAAGGTATTTCAGCTCAGTTCACTTCCTGAATCTGGGCATGCATTTTCATTAGTTCCTTATTTGTTCCTTCGGAACATGGTGATGGTGCTGATCTTACGTCCACAGTCACGTGCTTAATGTTGCTTCCCTGAAAAGTGAACCAAGGGCATGCACATTCCTTTAAAATGTGGCTATGCATTAATATGCAAATCCGGGGTAAGGATTTATAGGCTAAATGCACTGTTCTGTGAACGCAGTATGCGTCTGTGCGTTTTTGAGAGCAGGTACATTGTTTTCATGATGTATCTTTATTCCAAAGACTGGTTCAATGAACCTTTGTCCATTTCTTTGACTCACAATTGAAAGTTAACTTTTTTTATTCACAATGTTCGGCCGTAATCAGAAATCGTCAAATTCAACTTGTTTGAAGAGAAAAAAAGGAAGAACTGCATATAAATGTGACATTTTAAAAATCTGAATTGAATTGGTTTGTGTGTTAACAAGGAACCAAGATGTGGCTGCTGATGTTTGGATTCATAGTAAGTTTTTATGTCCTAACAGGGTTCCCCAGGGCTGGAGGGGATGGTCACAGGCAACGGGCCAGCATTACAATTACAAGAGCTGAGTAACTTAAAAATGCATGTTTGGCATTTACAATATATATCTTATAAAAGAAGACTATAGAAAATTATTTTCCATCCTGACAACACCAATGCTTTTGGGAAATTTAGTAAAGTATGATTTTATTTTCAGTGTCTATAAGACTACCAGGGGTGTACTAAAATGTAATATTTCAGAAACCATCAAATGTAAAGCATAGTCTCATTCTCTAATGTAAAACATATTTCTATTCTTTTTCATTCTCAAATGTAAAACATCTAAAATATTTATGTTGGCAAGTGCATATTAATTTCAGCTTTTCACTAATGCCAATTTCTAGATACACAAAGAATCACAGAACCAGAGGAAAAGCCAGAAAAATTAAGTGTACATGTATAGTTGTGATATAGTGGCCCATATTGAATATAATGCAATATATTGTGAATATGTGGACATATGTGGACATAATGTAAAAATGTAGACAGATGAACTATAATGACACACATATTTGGCATCAGTTTATTTAAATATATATTGCATATCTGAAAACTTCAATGAGTATATTTGCACACAAATTGTGATGTTGCAATCATATTTAATTTTGATATATGATCAGAATATTCAGTTTCCATAAGGGTAACGCCTATGGCAATGGGCAGCAATCGTTTAGCCACAAAAATTAAACACTTGGACAAAAGGAACCAAAGAGTGAATTCCATTTCGATCCAAGAACTAACCAAGGAAAGAAAACCACAAACATGCATCATTTTATTTAACTGGCAAACCTTTTTTCCAGTGGTACTCAACGTCAGCTATTATTAATGAATGTATTGTGAGAGAATGCAATTTAAATAATAAAACAAAACTGTGGTTTACTCTCAGTTACCCTCTGTTCAGCTGAGGTTTATTCCCTAAAATGAGAAGAAAAAAATGTCTTTCTAAAATGATGTGGCTGCCATTGAGCCCATCAATCCTTCATATTTTAAAGTTTAATAACCAAAAATCATTCAAATAGCAAATAAAAATACAAATAGCCACATAAAAATAATTTAAAACTTGAAAATAATATCAAATAAGACAATGATGCCACCGTAAATACATACACCCCATACGACCCCAACTGACCCCTTAGACTGAGAGTAGAAGCTGTTAAACATATGAGCCTCCTTCTGGTTGTTTCTAGCTAAGAAACTAAAATATATTCATGAAATGCAGTGTTTTTAATCTAAAGCGAAAGAGAACGTATCTTCTCTTTTTGTGATGTATTTAGAATGGTGCCTCTTTTCTTTGGACTCTTTAGAATATCTTTCATATTGATAGCATTCGTTTACTTTCTGAAAGGAGGTACTGAACTGTGGAGAGTCTCATGGACTTATTTGCATTCATTAATACTGATCACTTTCAGGAAACAGTTCACCCTTTATATTTCTAAAAACAGAGAAAAGGGGAAGGCTTTTTTGTCCTCCAAAAACTCCATACTCTATGGAGCTGGCAAGCCCAGATACGGTGAGTGCGCTATAGGCTCCTAGCATTTCTCTCTGTAAGTTAGCCTTTATCTTGGCTTCCCAAAAGTGGACAACTTGACCTTTCATTTCAGTAATTATGTTCTTAAATGAGCCTTTTCTCTCATTTGAGGCAGGCACTTCCTACCTAATCAACACCCAACAGCTACCATTTATTCTTTCTGGTACAAACTTTCACTCAGGCCCTGGCTTCTTGCAGTGGATTAATGTAGTATTTTGCAAGGATATTCCCAGGTTGCTAATTTGTTCTGCAGTTATTTTCAAAGGCAAGAGAAGAAATGTAAACTGCAGGTGATAAATAGGTCACTCACTCAGTGTAGTATTTGTCAAAATGGAGCTGCACTCAATTCCTGATGGTACTAATATGATTCATCACACGCAGCCGTTGTTTAAATGGTTTTGGCACCGTTAAAGAAGTGTTGTCTATAAATACAAGGACTGGTTTGGAAAGTTGTCAGGCAAAGGGAGATGAGGGTTTCATGCAGACTTATGCTTGCTATTACTGCAAGCATATTTCAAATGTGTGTTTGTGTGTGTGTGCGTGTGTGCGTGTGTGTGAGTGTTTGTGTGCCTGCTGCGCACATGTGTGCACGTGTGGATACAAAGTACTAATTCATATACATGTATTAAAGGCGTTGCTTCATCTGCAAACAATTAATGGCAGAGGGAAATTTTTTCAACATTGCGCTTTCAGAATTTAATGTAGATAATCTTGGTGAGCTTTTACCCACTACTGCATGTGCCGTAAAGATTGCGGTTCAGATTGTTGTAGTTGTACACAAAAAAAGCAAGCAAAGCTAGCCGCTCACCACAAGAGTTAATTTTTAAGCCATACCTTGAACAATATCTAATTGAGTGGCATTATTTTTCTTTAAAAAAAGGAGATGAGGAGAAACTTCCGATAGAAGGTTTGTGTACGAAACACCTGACTTGCGACCGTCGCTTTTGATTCCTGACCTGAGTTGATCCAGGCAGCTGAGCTGATCTGGATGCAAGTGTGAACAGAGCGCACGGGGCTGTGGATTTTGGTGGCGTTATTACTACATAAGCGATGCGGAACAGGTCAATTAAAGTACAAATCACAGATCTGGCAAAAGACCAAAAGGTTCAATTAAAGCCGACCCACATGAGACTCCCACCAACACATGCTACATTCCCCACTGGTCTCATTCTTCTACAGCATATGGTAACAACCAAAGTCTAATTCTAATTGCAACCGAGGTGTCAATTAAAACAAAATCAGTTTTAATTGGGTGGTATTTCCTTTCACACTCTCCACCACCCACACACACAGAAGTCATTATTCACACGTGGTGTAATAACACTGTATATAATTTGATGTTGAAATAAGACTAGTGATACTGTGCTATTAAAACTATATCAATCTCTAGAATTCGACAGCCATTTACAGTGGTAATAGTCTGAATTATGTTTACATTTGACAACCGACACAGGACTGCAATCACAATCATTAACAAGTCAGGGAGAAAAAAATAATTTAAACTTATATAAATAACAGTAATACAATGTATGACCAATTATCTCTGGTGGGGATAAATTAATTAAACTAATATCTTTCTTTGGTTACCCAACCTGCCAACGAGGTCTGTGAAATCACAACACGGAAAAAAGTTATTTTGAATACACAGAAGAAGAGAGAAAACTCCAGTGAATTTCACCTCCATGATAAATTCCTTTTGCAACCCTTAAAATGACCACAGAATTCCTCTGCCTTTACTAGGATCCATTTGACCCCAAATAGACCTATTGCGGTTATTACAGATAATCCCAAAGTTGCAAGTGGTTTACTAGAGAAACTATACTCCATTTACGACACATACGCTATACTGTATACCAGACTGATCCGTTTCAATGCACACTGCAGAAAACCTGAATAATGTGGCATACATTTCAAGTTTTTTTTTTTAACAATGATGGCAGTATGCGGCCAAAATGTTTAACATTCTGACATAAATCACAAGATAAACAGGCCTGTGTGTACAGTCCATGGGGCTGTAAAAATGATGAGTATAGTGCTTACAGAAAGTTTTCACCCCCATTGATTATTTCTTATTTGGCTATATTTTTTTCTTCTTATATGTAAGTGACTCTCTAAAATGCTAAAGTAAATAAAGTCTTCAGAATTATGTTTAAAAATAAAAAAACTGAAAATTACTCACCCCGGTTTTATTAGTGACCTAAACTGGGCCAGGTGCATTCTATTGTCTTGAGAGATCACACTAACTCTGTTTGTGAGGTCTACCTATGCTGATTTCAAATCCAATTGATGGATTCAAGATTCAAGTTCTTCAGAGAGGTTACAAACGCCTTCCTCGGATCACGATTATGTCCAGTGAAATAAAATGAAAAATAAATAGTACAACCCATACTATCAAGATCAGGCCATTCAACCAAACTGAGCAACCAGACCGGAAGGGCAATGGCAGTGACCAAGAGGTCAGCTATAATACTGACAGAGTTTCAGAGATAATAGGCTGAAATGGGAGAAACTGTCCAGAGATCAACAATCTCTTCAGCACTACACAGATTTTAGATCTTTGGAAGAGTTGCTATATGGAAATCACTTCTGGCAGACCAGGAGCTATGTGACAAGACTCATGGACTTCTAATTTTGGTGATGACACAAGCCATACAGTTTCACCTAGGAAACCCCATTCCACCACAAGCAATGAGCTGGAAATTGTGCCATGGGGTGTTTACACAGAGAGCACTGGAAGCTTGTTCCATAACAGGGAAGATGGTTGGGAAAAATACAGGCAAATCCTGTTTCAGTCTGCAAGAGACTTATGGATTTCTGTATTTATGGTGAATATTAATGTTTCAACAGGACAACAACACAAAGCAGATAACTTAAACTGTACAAACTGCAAAGGGATGGCTTAAAACAAGAGAGCCAAAAGTCTTAAGTGGCCAGGTCAAATCTCAGACTTCGGTATCCAGGCATCCCCCCTGGCAGTGGGAATGGGAGCAAAGTTGCATGGAGGACAGGGCAAAAATTTCAAAATAAATACTTTTGTAAATAAATTTTGTAAATGAGAAATGCAAGTCTTTCATCCTGAATAAAATGAAATTCACATCATAAATGTGTTCAATACATTGGTGTTGGTTCAGTTGAAAGATATTTCACTGTAATCAAAGGTGCAACATGACAAAATGTGAAAAAATGTAAAAAGCAAAGGGGGCTTCAGAACACTTTATGGCAACATATATTCATACGGGAAATAACTCCTTCAAGGCTACAAATATAAATTTTCTCTTTTATGTAGAGTGTCTTGTATTTTAGTAAGTGTCTTGCCTTTGGATCCGTCCCAACTGATTTCTAAAGCAGAAAAAGATGCCCAGGTGAGCAGATGCAATCAACTGCGATTGAGGATGGGACAAACACAAAATAGAGAAAAATGAAAAACAAATCCACCTCACATTGTGACAATGTTTTTCCAGGGACCGATTTCAGGGTTGCGCTGTTCAGAAAGCTCTGCTGTCAGACTGGGTGGTTCTGATTATTTTCCATTGATGCTATTGCCAACATATCTCCTGCCAGTCAAAATGAAACTTAACACACAAGAAATGGCAATGCTCTCCTGTTGGTATGCCACCATTTTCTTGTCAAAATGGTCAGAAAATCGGGGGCGTCTCGTGTGGCGTAGCCCGTAGAGCGCTTTCCACATGCTCATTGCGAGCCGCGACGTCGGTGGTTCGTGTCTGACTGCCGACCTTTGTCGCATGTCCCTCCCTCTCTCTCCTCCTAGTTCTTCCTGTCTCTCTACACTGATCTGTCAAATAAAGCTGAAAAAGCCCCCCCAAAAATGGTCAGAAAATTAAAGTTAGTTCAGTCAACCACTAATTTAGCCTTTGCCCCAACTGTATTTGTGTTGCATTTTGCATCAATATAATCTGTAAATCATGAAAACACTGCTTCACAATTGCATCTGTGCTCTGTATATTATATGACATTATATGATAGTGTGTGTAGGTGTGCACATTTTTTAATCTGAAATGTTTGTGAATAAACTGAGATCAAAAGAATAGATTCCACTCCTGTATTCAGGATCCCTAGGGGCTCAGTCAGTAAAGGCGTTCACCATGAGAGAAGGACCAACCCTCTAACTCAAGCCTGAGTAATGTCATTAGCCAGTTATGATAGGGCGTACACTGCAGATGAACAGTTTACCACATGCCAATGCTGTAGGGTGGGTTGACCATCGTCCCTCTCCTGCAACCAATAGATCTTGTCGATCAGTAGATCTTGAGTAATATGCTGCATGGGTTATAGTGTAAAAAGCAGTTTTTGGTGCAAGGGCGAATGCAAAGGAGTGCCTATATTCTGCTGCAGTGTGCCCCGTGCAGGTGTGCGTGGCACAGCAGTGACATAAGAGCGCAGCAACAGTTGCCAATTCAAATTGTGAAATTATTTCCATTGTTTTTACTTAAACCACAATCCTAACAGAAGATACACACATACAGAGGAAACCAAACCAGGACTACAAACTGAAAAAGTCAATTTCAGAACACATGCAAAACTATTACAAATGATCAGATTCATTAAAGCATGCACCGTTGATTTATAGCTGCAGTGAAAGCATTAAGCTGCTACACTCTGTTCCTTTCCTAGCCAGAAGGAGTTTAAGGAAAGGAAATGTCAGGCACTTAGACAATGAGGGCTTTGCTTTCATTTTTGCTTAAATGCATTTGGAACTACTTGTCTCTGAAGACTCTAACTGAAGTCATTAGGAAAAAAATACATGCTTTAGAGATCGCTCTTCTCATAATAAAAGTATGTGCGTGTTTGAGTGTGCTCATGCCTGTAAGTGTCCACTTGCATGTGAGAATGCATAGGTGTACGGGTTTATCTGAGAAAAAAATGTGGAATATCAGGAAAAATTAAGGGAAGTGCTGTCTACACTATTGACAACTTTGCTCATATGTGATACAGCCATGAGCCAATAGAGCCCATGGGATACAAATAACTGAATGCATTTATACTGAGGAGCACTCAGAGCAGTCTCCAATGGCTGAGGAATTCCACTATTCGGGCTGTTTAGGTTTCAGATGAATAATGGCTCCACTGAAATGATCAAAGAGGCAGGAAATCGGGGGCAGGCCCTGGAGAGTCGGAACAATGCTATAAAAAAAAAACAAGGAGCCGCTCGCTGCATAATGACACTCAGGGAACCTACCCAGCCCGGAGCTCTCTGATGAACCCCAAAATAGAACAACTCCAAATGAAAACAACCACAGCCACAATTCCCATTAGACGTACACTGGTTGCTCACTTTTTTCAAACTAAAAATTGCCTCTAATTTTAAATATGTTTGTCAGACTCTCTCAAATTAATTTCTCTCAGATAAAATATGACTGCTTCAGTAGGATTAATTAAAGATGTATGAAATAGTTTGGAATTGCATGGCTAATTATATGTCCATTCATATTTAGGTGGCCTGAGGGCCTTAGTTAGGAGTGACAACTCCCCACAGTTGATCACTTTGAAATTAGAGGCCGCGTACCGCTAGACCACTAACATTTATACTGGCACCATGCGGCCTTATAGCTCTTCTGACAATTCTGTACCAAGACCTGGCTTTCTCATAAAAATCCTAATTCTTCAGTGTCCACAACTGTTTTACAGTGACATGGCGTTTCAAAGGACTCCCCGGATGACCCCGATCAGCTCTGTCCTCTATTTGTTTTCTGTACCTAAGCAACCGCTTATGGAAACAGGAGACAAGTGTTCATGAGGATAAAAAGGTGCACACTGTCACTACTTAACAGCCCTCGCAAAGCTTGGCATCCGTACAAGGAGAGATATTAAAGGCGATGAAGCTCCCTTTGTTGGTAGCGCTCTTTCTGCCTGGGAAGCAGGGGCGCGTCCCCAGTAAAAATGTGCAGAATGTTCACAGCAGTTCCAGAGTTCACATCCACAATGACAGTACATTAGACCAGTTCTAAACCTTTCTCAGTTCACAACACAAGCCTCCCATTTTAATTATCACTTTTTGACTTATTTAACTAAATATTATTTATCATTCACTCAGTCTCCAGGCTATTTCATAATACTCTCCTGGCCAAGATACTGTAACTCTCATCAAAACAAATGAGTCTTCCCGGAAGCCCTACAATTAATTTCCCATTAAAGCACTGAGTTTTAATTGTGAATACACAAGCTTTCAACAAATATGATCTACTGGCTGGTGAAATGGAGAAGGTAACCACAGAAGAAAACACACTGTGAAATGAGGCATCATTGACAGAGTTCCAGCCACAGAGGGGACCGGAGCTGGAGAAGAAAATTTCTGGTTGCTGTTGCAATCAAATACACATGTCAAGTCGTCGGAAACAGAGTGCAGACTGGCGACAACGATGTCACAGATTACTCTCACAGTCATCTGCCATTTGAGAGTCATCAGCTGCTTGCAGCTAGTTTGCTAATTTGAAGGATTATGATTTTGTTCTTATTACATAATACATAGGCTTGTGCCTTTGACAAAAACAGACTAACTGATTGATCCCTACTTGACAACAGCTTCACAGGTGTTAATAAGTAAAAAGAAAACACTAAAAAGAACACACAAGTTGATTGTGATTTACTTTTAAAAATCCAAGCCTATATTAAGGGTTAAAGTTAAAAGAACTCAATGTAATCCAACAGGGAAACATGAACGTTTTGTCAAAAGGAAAGAAAAAGAATGAGAGTAATTCTAATTCCCTTCAGATTCATTCCCCTGGAATAAAGTGTGACACAGTGCTGTCAAAGTCAAGCATGGTTCAATGTAGTACGTTTGTGTTTGATTAAAACACAGATCAATGTTGTTCCTTATCTTTAAAGCATACAGTATGCATTCTGTCATATACTGAAGCGTATTCAGCAACCTCAGAACCAAAGCACAATCTATTTTAACTTGAGAAAAGAGCAGTGCTCTTTCAACTAGACATGGGAAATTTGATTACTTTTTGAAAATTGTAAATACATTTACATTTAATTTCCAGTTCATAAGCAACCAACCTGTCTCTGTGGAACGACTGATTCTGAAATGACACAAATAATTTCATAATTTCAGAATCAGTCGTGCCACAGAGACAGTTCATAAGCAACTGGCCTGTGTCTGTGGAACAACTGATTCTCAAATGACACAAATTATTTCATAATTTCAGTATTTGAGCATGTAGACTAATTTACAGTACATAGTTTGTGGTAAAATGCTGAAAAATCAAGTGACAAGGACCCTTTAGGATCTCTGGTCCAGATTAAAGAATATGTTAGGGAACCAAATATTGTCCTGAGATTTTTTAGCTTTGTACCCCTTTAAATTAATTTCATCCAGCTTTACAAATATTCAAGCCATCATTTTGACACATACAGAAATGTGTGTACTCACATGTTCACATATCATATCCATCTGCTGTTCGGTTTAGATTATAAACAAATAATCTTTACAACAATATACCATAGCAGGCAATGAGGCCAATACTAAGCATTGCTTATGCTACATATACAAACTTATATTTCCCAGGGATCACAAGACTCGCAACACATTCTTCAGTGAATGTGAGAAATAACAATCACAAATAAAGGTGCTGAAAGGCTGCCATTTGGACGTGCTTGCTTTCTTTGGACTTTCACAGCACAAGTCAGGCAGCTCACGGGCACACGCGCAGCATTTTTGCTTACCCAACTAACAATGGTGCGAACAATGGAAATCAGAACCATCAGCATCTTTATCATTATAATTCAACTCCAATGATTAAGTCATGTCCTTGGGCTAACGTAAAGTGGAAGGCGGACAATCACACAAAGTACAAAGATCTGTGGTTAAACAAACCCTTAGCTTAGCGCTAACCTTCACCTCAGTAAAGTCTTCAAACAACAATAAATAGCAATGATGTGGAACAATAAAGCAACAAAAAAGTATCTTTCAAGGAATATGAAATGTGACAATTATTTTCATGCTATGAAAACAAAACATTGTGCTGTATTCTCTTGAAGAATGTCTATTCAAGACAGCTTGCCCACAGAACGCAGAATAAAGATTTGCATGGCATTCAGCTACAGCCTCGAGCTGCTTGACAACCATAAAAAGCGCATTAAATTTGAGCACTCAATGCATGGGCCAACTTTTGAAACAAATTCCACTGAGTCTATTCCTGTGTCTGTCGCTACTCCACCAGAGAAAAGTTTTAGTCTGCATTAGAACCGAAGCAATTTCCACAAACCAATTTCAACTTATTTTCATTTTTTGGATTAGATTTAGCCTTTTCCATAGCCTTAATGGGGACAGGAGCATATTATTAGAATACCTCCTCAACTCAGACATTTAAAAAAGTAATGAAAGCTAAAATACACATGCCTGAACCCACAGTCTGCAGAGTATGCTATTTGCCCTCCATTTACTCATATAACTCCTGTTTGATCCCTACTGCATTTTTCAGATTGAATATAAATAAAATGACAAGTTTATAAGCATTTTGAGAACCCACAACATAGACACACAAATTCTAGGCCAAGTTCAAAGGGCCCTTTCAGATGTATTTGCTAATTCATTTGCTCAACCGCACTGCTTCCCATATTCAAAACACAGACATGCACAGACATAGCATATTTAGAGTAACAAGGGAATGCAACTCAATGGGAATTAAACATAATATACAATTCAGCATCCAGATTCATACATCCATAAATTGTTCTCACACAGCCAAGTTTCGCAGCAACAGAAGAATGTTGAAGACCACAGGATGGTTTTACGACCAGTGCGACTGTTATAGCCCATGTAGCATAACCAATACTTGGCCTCTAAATTCAACAAACAGCCACCGGGATCCTCCTTGTCCGAAGAAATCTGCCTCACTGGCCAGCATGGCTCTGCTCACCATACAGATCTACATATGAAGAACACTTAGAGCTCCTGTGCTTTTGAGAAGACCCAACTTGCGGTGCTGCGAAGAAATTTCAAGAAAAAGTAATTGGAGCAATATGATATACAATATTATGAGGCTGATTTTCCAGGGGCTGATTTTTTATTCCTTAAAATAAAATGTTACATTTTTTTAAATTAATTTTTTCCTTTACTCATAACAGTGGCTATTTTCCACACGCAATATAGGGACTGGCATTTGTGTTTGTGTAATGTTTGTACTTTTCACTGCACTGTCCACCAGCTGAGCTATGAAGTCATTTTGCTGGAGGAGTACAGGCAGACTGCATGTGCCTATTCCAACACTGTGAGACAGGGGCATCCATGCCACCAAAAACCCTCCTTCCCTCTCTGAGCAATGTTGCACCCGGCTTAGATCATCTCTTTTGGGGTCCTTTGGGTTTGTGATCCTTAGGCCAGGAAGAGAGGAACTCCACAATGTTCATAAAAGGACCATGTGTTCATTTCCTATGCACTCCACTGCCTGCTCTTCCACAATGATTGTATGGAATCCGCTTAGATTATTTTCCACATAATGTTCA
This sequence comes from Anguilla rostrata, assembly GCF_018555375.3. NCBI lineage: Eukaryota > Metazoa > Chordata > Actinopteri > Anguilliformes > Anguillidae > Anguilla > Anguilla rostrata. Next base: position 45,832,983 of record NC_057937.1, on the reverse strand, counting down.
TGTAGATGTGAACACTGTAATCTTTCAGACGTAACAGACATCTTAGAGATGTGATTCATAACTGAAAAATCATTTCCCAGCTCTAATATGAATATATGTATTTAGCATTTAAATTCATGTAAGAATTACAAGTTCAGCATTTTAACTGAACACATTAAATCAATGTGATAACTTAGACAGCCCATTATATAGAGATATATAGATACAGTACACTCACACACACTCTCTCTCTCTCTCAAATATATATTTCTCATAGACTTCCTATTTTTTAAATACATTCAGTTCTTAGATAAAAAAAAATATATGATGACAGTGCAGAGCTTAGTAGCAAGGGCTGCAATTATAGAATAAAAATAAGCTTTTTGAGGAACACCGTCCAAAAGATCCTGCTCTCCACACATTTAAACAATCCCATATATTAAAGGTAACCAACCAAATAAACAAAGACAAATGCGATATGCTTTATTTTTCACAGCAGGGTGGCTGCAGAAGGTTAGGACACACCCAGGCATGATCCTGAGCTGCAATGTCTTTTTAACAATTATATATTGAGTTCAGGAAAATCGCTGGGCATCCTGAGATCCACATCACCAAATAAGACCAAATAAAGGACCACCCCTGCTGAACCATATCAACTGCAAGAAAATCATATTTATATTGCTTTGGCTACTAACAATGCATCACAAAACACAATTAAATTCTTCTTTCCCTTTGATGGTATCCATTGAGGTTTAGTCTAAAACTGTGCTAAATGGCCAATTCCACAAAATATACACAAACCTGACAGGTAAAAAGGACTTCCCCCTCTCCTTCACACAAGGCTGCATTTCCTTCCCCTCTTGCCCAAACATCTGTGCTTGCAATCAGATCCTAGTTCCAATTAATAGAACTTTGTCCTTCACCTTAAGTAAAATTCACTGTTGCAAATGTGAAATGAATAAAAACATGATAAACAGAAAAAGTAACATTTTATAGTAAAGTCTTGTAAATGTCCTTTTTGTAAAAATGGATCCTGTTGACATATGGTGAAACATAATCTGTTGCGCATTATGGTGCTTTTATACTCATGATCATTTAAGTTTTTAAGGGCCACTTACTGCTTTCTGGTTATTATCTGAATGAAGTACAAACGATACTGTGATCATCAATGTGATCATAATTGGATCAAGTCTACCATTTCAAATTAAGATCCATTTAAGCCAGACTGAATATTTTGTAGAGAAGATTAATATTGGCCTTTGAATGTTTACTCAACTCATTCATTGTATAATTTGAAGTTCATTTTTAAGTGGTTTATTTTCAATAAAGAAAATCCATAAATATATTTAAAGTGTAATTACAAAAACTCCCAGGGTGAGACCAGCTGCCTAAAACTAATTTACAATTTTCAATAAATTAAAATAATATGGGGGTTTGAAGTTTGTATGACTCACAAATGTGTAGACAGTGCATATATTTATCAGCCCAATTACAATGTATCCCCAGTTTGAAATCCATTAACAACTCTCTGAACTCTATTTCTATCCATGATCCTCTCCGAATTTCAATCACTTAATAAATTATATCTACTCTTCCATAACTGTCAACAGTAAGCCTGCAGACAAAGGCATCACAACCACACATGCTGACTAGACTTGTGTGCCAAACACCTGGCGTCTACAAGGGACTCTCTCAAGACTATCTGTGATGGAGTTCATCAAGTTCACCAGTGGTAATTTATGTCATGACATCACCCTATCCCCTGAAATGGGATTCTTCACTATGAGTAAAGGGATAGGAAAGAGAGGTTCAGAATAAACAAACTGATCCCTCGTATTGTACTTTATTCTCTGTTTCGCATGCTGATACTCTCTTCATGTGCTGCTTCTCCTTCATATTTATTCAGACCACACTCCTTTAAACTCTTCCTTTGATTGCCTTTTTCATCTCTGCTAGGTATGCTATACTTGTTATTTTCTCTCTTGGAGTACACAAAAATTTTACTTTAGCTCCCATTCTATATAACTTACATTCAGTAAATTTGCATAAGCAATCTAAAAATGCAAACAAAAAATATCATTATAGCAGAAAAAATATTGTCCCTAACATTTTCCAACTAACATTGGAAATCCTAATTACAATGACAGAACACTGTGAATTCAAAACAAAAAACAAAACAAAACAAAATCACTACCACTACTGTCACCATGAAGCAATGCATGGCAACATCAGAAACATGGTAGCTAAATAATATCTCTATTGATAGGAAATCATAATGGGAAATTTCATCTAATTTAATTCAAAGACTCGACAATAGAATGTATACATACAACAATTATATTACAACTGGACGGGAAATATTGGCTAAGTAATACAGGGATAATGTATTACTTAGCCAAACATTTCATAAAAATATTTTTTCTTTCCAGAATAATGGACTTGTGAATTATCTCCAAAGTCAAATGTGCTTTTACTCATCGACAATTGCTTTCAATAAAACATTCTGGCTTCCAAATCTTAAAGCAATTCTCTTTTTATTGGATTCATAGGTGACACTGGAATGTAAACACAAAGTTTAACTTTGTTTTTCTACTCTAACCAAACTAATTATTTAGAAATGCCTTAACATCCTGGTTAGAGGAAACGAAGGGGACTGAAAAAGCTCTTTCCTCACTGCTCAAAAGTTGTATGGGTTTCAAATATGAGATCATTGAATGCTTATTAATACATCCTTGATTTATTTAGGCCATCTGTACAGCTGGAGCTCAATACAAATATTTGTTAGAACTGGCTGTACAAAATCTACAGTACAAAATTTGAAATGTACTTCGGTTTTATTTTAGATGCTAAAGCATTAACAATATCAGAAAAGCAGACTTCAGTTTAGGCACTGTAAGCAATAATTGCATCATATGTAGTAAGTACTATAACTAAAATGCAAAGCCTCAATTCAAAAAGAAAACTGGTCATACAATAAGATCCTTGGTTCAATCTGAAGGCAATCAAAATCCTCATACAGTGAGTTAAAATAAAACTTTGTTACCATTTTTTCACGGCAAGCTGGAATACAGCACTAGATCAAAATGTGTTCCCAATAAATCGGATTGGAAGCCAATCAAGATTGGTCTCCCCAAAGGGTGGCTACTCCAGGCCTCTATCAGTAAAGTTGTGCTCCAGAGCCACACCGCCCAGCTTTCATGTGGGAACGGGAATGACCGTCGCTCCCAGGCCAAACTGCCATTGCATTCCCGTACAAAGATTTCCCTTTCATCTCAGATTAGATATTCATGCGCAGAACGGATCTGATCTTTGCTGCACGGTTTCCATCTGAGATTTTTGTTATTGCGGTGCGAGCCAATTAAAAGTGGTGAAATGGGGAGACTTTGGTGGAGCTCTGGATGCAGATGTGCTCAAAGGAGTGAGAACAGTCTGCTGTTAATTGTTTTTCTTTATATCTCATCCTCTCCATCATTTGCTTCTCCATGACAAACCAAACAGTGGCAATAAAGGGACTGCACTTTACTCAAAGATAACTGCTACTTATTTTCCATAGAACAGCGTGCATCTCAAATAGAACACATGTATGACATGGAGTATAATCGTTCCTCTGTGTTGTAGGCTTTTACAAAAGAAATACCCATCAACAATAAATTTCACATCATCAGGAACCCCATTTCAGAGTGAAAAATAAACAAATAAATTGAATCTCTTTGCAAATCAAATACAGCAATCACTATCTGCAAACATGCAACAACTTTGACCCAGATTCCTGTGACTGTCACAACAGTACACAACAATGTGAAGATTTACATCACAGTCTAATCTGTCTCAGACAACATTAGAAACACCAAACCCACTGCAAAAAAAACATATGAGATTGAGGACATGTGAAAACGGTATAACCGAAAATAGACCTTTGGAATGAGCACCACTGTGTGTTTCGGTGGACTGTGATACATTAGTTTGGAGAATAAAGCCGCCCTTCTTTCCACAGTTAGTTTGCTTTACAAAGAATAAGGTGAGGGAGGATGAATTGCAGAGGTTTTGAAAAAATGCTGGTCCCAGCGTTGACGAAAGCTGGCACCGGTGTGTTAAATACATGTCTGAATACCATTCAGAAAAAGTACCTCGGGAACTGCACATCAGTTCAAAGATCAATCATTTGAATTAGAGACACAGAAAGGCCATGCGGTGGGTTTTAAACGCGGTGTTGAAGGAACAAGAGCAGCCATTTGGTAGAGACTGGAGCTATTCTTGTCCTCGCTCTTTCCTGTGGGCCAAGTGAAATAATAAAGAGCTCTACAGTATGCAATCCTCTTCAGTGACAGACAGTCATAGGCACAGTCTGCACAGTCTGCACAGTCCAGTCAAGCAGGAGAATCCCATCCCAAAAGTCACACGGCCACATCCAGCCCTGTGCTACACCACCGTACCAGCCGCCACGCCACACCTGAACGGCTGTGCTCGTGTTCAGCGACTGAATTTCAGACAGTAAAAATGTGAAATGTGGAGGGATCCCACATTACTTAGTCTGTAAATCCACTTACCCCAAGCATAGGCTCAGCCACAGCCTAAATACCACATACCTGTCACTGCGATGAGGATGAGGCCTAGCAATGATGTGGGGACACAATTGGCAGTAACTTAGATTGGCCTTCCATACCCTTCATTTGACATCATTTGCATATTTGAGTACATTAATAAAGTCAGATCTTTATTAAAGAAATCAGATTAAGTGCCAATAGGGTTGACACAGCTGTTCATATGCAGGATTTCAAGCATGCAACTGTATTGTTTTGTTACAAGAGCTGGATCCACATAATATACATTTTTTCAATTTTTATTACATTCTTTATTCTACATTCCTTTATATCTGTCATTCAGCAAAACTCTTTCATAGCACTCCTTTTTACTGTGACTTTATCGGTTTTTATTTTCATTAAAATACACCATTTATTTGTATGCAGTTCTTTACTGAGCCAATACCCTCGTCCAGGTTCACTTACGTGGCATACAAATATGCTCAATTCCCTCAGTTCATAACAGATCAATTATGTGGGGCCAATAGAGGATGTTCAATTACTAGGATCTGACAAGCAATTACCAAGTAAAATTTAATCAAAGGCTAATTTGAATGTATCAGACGGACCGCCAGCAAAGACACAGCTTGAGCCGGGAAAATGCTTAGACAATGAACCAAGCAATATTTTCTATGTATTTTTCTCGAGTATCCTATCGTATATGAATATTTGTAGCACAGCTGGAAAGAAGTGTAGGCTCTGCTATTTTGAGCGATGTACATGTCTGTGTTCATATTTACAAAGTCCTGTATAAATGATACATCTGGCCAAAACAACACAAGAATCTGCAATACCACTTCCACTTCCATGGGGACTGTTTCCCAGGTAACTGTCCTCCCACACAGTTATCAGATTTATGTGCGATATACCCAAACACTTTGAGCTAACCAAAGAAGGGGCCCCATAGGGGGGGATTTCTTCTGCAACCCCATGCTGTATGCAACCTCAAGATCACCATCCTGCCCGGCACCTAGCCACCCCAGCAGCACTGTGGCTGGCCACCTCTGAGAAACACCGCTTCACGGAAGGCTTGAGTTGAGCCATGTCCAAGCTGAACATCCAAGCACAAAGAAATGGGACATAATGGTAAACACAGGTGCTGTGCATTTGGGGATACTCAACCAGCTTGGAATCAAGACATGGCCCTGATCTATTCACCAGGAGAATACAGTGAAATACTTTGATTTCCTCTTTTGTACAGTACACCCCAATTAACAGCAATGCAAACCAAAACATGCACCAGGATTCTGTGGGGACAATTTAAGGATTCACATGACCCTGGTACAATCAAAGATCGTCAGCGCCGTGCGCTGTTAGTTTCAGGGGGTGCGTGCGAAGCAAATCATTTACTGTCTTAGAATCAGAAAAGCGCAAGTTATCTGCTAACATCGTCTGCTGTTTTTCACCCCGTAACTGTTCCTGACAAGCTCCTTTGGAACACATGGCGTGTGTGCTTTAGCCCAATAGACGACTGCCTGCACAACAGATGGTCTGGCAGTACAAGGTAAACAAATATCTGACATTTGAATATCTTTAACATCACACCAATCAGTCTTTATTCAAACAGGTCAATACGCAGCATGCATGGCTGCTCCTAAAGAAGACCATAGAAAAAGAGTTGCAGGAAGTTCCCAATTATCATTAGAATTAATCCTTATTAATTTCCCCCCCAGGCGCTGGCCTACTGACAAACACCTTCCCCATTTTGAGAACTGAGAAATCTCTCCTTTGATCAATCTAATGCATTTTTAAGCTCCCCATGGGAACACAAATGCAGTCAAATAATTAAAGCAGTGGTCTGCCAAACTCACATCAAGGGCACTGGGAGACATTTCAGGCGTTCAGTCTAGCTCATTAGCAAAGGGGGAAGAATCAAAGCGAGACTTTCTTTAGGATTTTACAAATTATTACTATTCCAAGCATGGACACTTCATTCTGTTTCATTCGGTGGGCAGAAGTAACCGAGAGAGGGGAATGAATATGGGCGAGACAAAGCAGGTGTAAACACAGAGTCCTCTCAAATGTTCGCTGTCGGACAAAACTATTCAGCGGCTCCTCCCTGCATGGGGTCATGTAGCGGAAAATCTATGCATGGGACTATGTTACAATGCGGGAGTAATCCATTTAAGCCCTGCTAATAAAAGTTAGTGACTGGTGCTGTGTCTAGAATCGCACTGCGTCCCTGACGGATTGGGATAACATGGCTCTCTCAAGCGACGTAACCCATGGTTACCCATGGTGCACTTGTTGAGGAAACTTACTTTTTTTTATTTGTGCACTTTTAACTCCATCTGGCCGAAGTTGCCCGCTGTACGTGCCTGTGTCTGGGAAAAGTGGCTGTGCCATCAGGTCAAACACCTGTATGACTAGGAATATTATAAAATGTTATGAATAATAAGAGACCTGCTTGTGCTGAACTTTGCATGTGTACAGTATGCTGCTGTGAAAATCTAATGTTGTTCAATTAAACACTGGTTCATCTGCAGATTTTTTTGAACAGTCAAGATTACCATTGGGGACCCCAACAAGACACAATACAGGTGTCTGACATTTAAAAAATACTCACAGTCATTACATGGCTTAAAATATAACAAATACATTGTATTTTAATTGTATTCAAATTAGTAAATATTAGTAAATTACAAGGTTACTAGGGCTTCCTATAGATAAGAGACATTCAATCATTCTGAGACAAGTTATCTTCTCATTGAGGACAATAAACCAACTATCTACCTAAATTAAGATTAAATAGTGTATGAATACATATGGTCATCATAACACATAATTAAGCCCATGCGAATGGCCCCAGGCTTAATGTTCTGTAAATCTAACAAATATCTTTGTGTGTAGAGGGCTAACATGGATCAGCTAAAAACTAAAAACATGACATCAAATATCTTGCCCTGAAAACTTCCCCTTCAACTGTAGCATTTCCCAAATACAGGTTCTGGAAAACCAAAATCTTCACAGCCATAATTTTGATCAAAGGGCTTCGTTAACACAAATCCGCACTCGGGGCAGAGCAGTAACACGGCAACATCAATATGTGATTAGCTGGTTCACTTCTCCGGGCCCCTCCCTCCCCCTTGTAAAAACAGCAGAGTGGCTGTGATTTATGGGAAGGGAGAGCAGGGATGGCAACGTTTCGAAAAGGCTATCCGCCTCTCCTCCTCTCCGCAAGAGCAGGATGTTGTTTATGCTTAACGCATTCCCTCGCTCGCCATCCCGCCAAGCTTCTTCGCTACCGCTCCAAATCCTTCATGCCAAATTGAATTTGGAAGAAAAAGTTTACATGAACGTAGCTTCATGCAGAGCGCATCCTCTGACTCGATCTCTCTTATCTGGTTCCTCCGGCCCAGAGCCCATGAAGGACTTTCAAGCGTTTCTGAAGGGGGTTTTTTGGATTCTCTGACAGGCAAGGTATTTATGTCTCTATCCTCCTCTGAGTGAACAAATGAAGAGGGTTCCTATTTGAACTTTCCAACCTGGCTAGAATTAACTAAAACTTGTTTCTTCCTCCCCCCCATGATTTCAACAGAGCAGTAAAGTTTCACTGGTGGGATTCTCCGCTGGCATGCTTCCCTACCTCTTAAACACTGTACTTGTTTTTCAGAAGAATGTTTCCAGTGTAATTTCTTAAAGAGAGATAAGTTTTAGCTGCTGTGTCCTGATATTCTTCTCTCCTGTGGCTCATGGGTATGCAACCGGCTAACATCCAGCCCACTGTAAAACACCCATTTAATTGTCAACTATGCAGTGGCCTTGGTGTGTGTTTGTAGCCTCCACAACAGGTGATGTTCTTAATAAATCTTACCCGCCCATGATTTGTGGTACAGAGAAGTGCTGTACCCTTTATTTGACATTTAAAAATCAGATTCCACCATTTTCTGTATCCCATAGCTGTAACAGCCAATATTCCATCCGAGCTACACAATCAGCTATTGCCGTTTTTAATTAATAAAAACAGGTGCAACAAGGATGCCCATAAATTGTCACTGAAGAACACTTAATGTACTTCTTTCCACTTTTAACTTCCCCCATCCACCCTTCCACCCCCACCTACCCCCTTCTTACTCCTGTTTATGGACTGCAGATGAAAATTAGCTTAAGCAAACTCTGATACAGTACATCAAATGGCAATGCTTAATATTGTAAATGGTCCCTCACAAATACAATAATTTAATTAAACACGAGAATATTTAGGGACAGAATAAGGATCTCCTGTCACCCAGAAGGGAAGAGCTCCACAGCACCAGCACTCCACTCTGTTTTCGGCTAAGTGAGTTCACATATGTGCTCCTCTGTGGCCCCCGCGATAAATTTACAGCCCTTGGACAGCTTGTACCCTTGGAACTTACATGACAGGTGTGTACGGCTGCTTGAGATCTCTGTGCTGAGAACACAGGCAAGCTCCCATAAGCATGCCAGGACAGACATGGCACGGAAATACTAACCATCAAGTGCGGCCCACCCAGACAGTGGCATGAGGGACAAAAGTCCATGCCCTCCCTACAATGTGCCCCTACATACATATAGAGCAGCACTGGGAAAACCTGCATCCACACTCCAGAGTGTCCTCATTCTATACTTAGAAGAGAAGAGCACTAAGAGAAAACAGTAATCCACCCTCAAGTGTACCCTTACACTCTGAGGACCCAGAAAGAACATACTATAACCACCTCAAGTGTGCCATTATACCAACAGTGGCATAATGAATGACTACCCACATCCTCCCCCAATTGAACATTCACATCTAAAGTAGCACGGGGAGAATACACACACTACCCCTTATATAAAGCACATCATAGAAATAAAACATACAGCTCTACTTAAATGAGCCTTTATACAGCATCAAGTAGAGCACAGGGAAAAAATATGGGGTTTTCCATAAACGGTACTGATATTTCAAACATTTACTAAGAACATAGGAATGATTTTTGGTCTTTTTTTTGGCACTGCCTCAGGGGCTCAGGCTTATCAATCAGAGTTCGTTGTCAGTTTGCGATCGAAGCGTAAATATTTCCGATACGCACGACCTTCCTCATCTTACCTGCCACGCCAAGCGATCTGAAGTCTCGGAGAGCGAAAGCGCAGAAATACAAACAGACGGGGGGGGGAAGGGAGAACTACTGTAGGCGATGACTGACATGACGGGATAACTGAGGGGGAACCTGAGAACGTCATGTCTCATTCTTCCGCTCGCAGTCAGCGGCGTGTGCCTCCAGTCTGGCAGAGCGCCTGTCCGAGTCATAAAGGCCCTTCATTTGTCATGGGCTCGTTGAAGGCCCGTGCCTCGCAGCCACGGTAAAAAATCTATTTTTAAAAAGGGGGCTTTGAAACGTCAGGAACCCTGCAATAACATCCAGTCGCCGTCCCCGCGCTTAATGCAAGAAAAACACTGCTCTGATTAATAGACACGGAAGGGGAGGTTGACACAGCGCATACTAATTTCTGCAAATAATAGACGGTGCATTCCAATTACGCGAGGCCTCGTGGTTCGTCCTGCCGCAGCTCAGAGTTAAACAGTAAAACTTTCTTGCACGATGCGTGCATAAGGGGCACAGAAGCGCGAGCATGTCGGGATCGTGAAATTTCATCTGCGCATTTATTCTGCCGTACAGTCATACAGTGCTTTCCAGATGGTCCACGTGCTCACTGGTACAGCACCCTCAGGTAATCCCTTGTTCCTCTTTCCTTTACAATTTACCAATCAATATGGGCAAAGGTCCAACACAGCTATGATGAATGTGTTAAAAACAGCTGTCAGAGCTGATCATTTTATATTCCGAGGGCGTACGGAAATTTGTACATCTGTGTGTTGTCATGGAACGCAGACACTTGACAAAAAATCATAGATTTGTATCGGCCTGGCAAAAGAGTGCACTGTTAGTTCCACTACTGGTGAAATATTTGTTTGTTCTACCAGAAAAATGTACAAACCTTCAGATTTCCGCACGCAATTTTTCATGTTCAATGTGATTGACGTTGAGAACAGATTAAGTGGGGCAAATCGAGTTCAGAGAAATGGAAAATGGTGGAGATCTGTTCGTTCGTCGGACATCCCGCTGCACTGTCAAGAGGATCAAAGCAGATTTTTAATGTCACTGTAGCTGCTACAGTTACATCCATAATATGCTTTGATCCTGGCATACTGTACCATTTCAGTAAAAAATATCAAAGAAATAGAATTTTAATATAAGGTTTTCAGCATAAAAAGTGAATACGTTTTCAAAACCATAGCTTCTGAAATGGGACTTGCATGCATACTGATGTTAACAAACTGTTAATGGCCCAAAAAATCCTTTCTACAATTTACAACAAAAACAATAGATATGCTAAAGCCCAAGTACAATACATCTGAAAAATCATAAAATAGATTTTTTTATTATTGTTCTTTGCAGTCAGTATGCCATGACAGAAAAGGGCAGGTGCACTTGGAGTGAACTACAGCCCAGCACTGGTTTTTACAAAACTTAAATAAACATGGTATTACCACGCCTGCTTCATCAAGTCGTCAAAGCCAATCAATTGACCATGTAAACCAGTCTGGAACAATAGACCCCTCTAGATTTTTCCATCACGCCCCCTCACTCCCCACATAAAGCAATACTGTGTAGATAGGCCTTTGGCATTACAGCTCTGATTCATCTCGGGAATGTCTGTATGAGCTTTGTACATTTGCTCCAACTCTGTCAAGCTAGATGGATAGCATTGGTGGACAGCAATTTTCAGGTCATACCACAGATTTGCAATGGGAATTAAGTCTGGGCTTTGGCTGGGTTAATCCAGGATGCTGACCTTCTTGTTTTTAAGCCATTCGTTTGTAGTTTTTGCCATGTGCTCTGAGTCATTGTCGCGTTTGAACATGAATCTTTGCCCTAGACACAGATCTCTCACGAACTCAAGGATTTGTCAAGTATTTGGCTCCATCCATCTTGCCCTTGAAGCTTGCCGGTCTCTCCTGCTGAGAAGCAACCCCACTGCACAATGCTGCCAGGACCATGCTTGACAGTAGCGGTGGTGTCCTGGATGATGGTTTGCACCAAAAGCTAACACTTTGCTTTCAGGACAAAGAGCTGAACTTTAGTCTCATAAGACCACACAATTTTACATCAAGCCACTCTCCCAAAAAGGCCAAATCTGTGAAGTGGTGAGGAGATTGATCTCTAGACAGTTTCTCCCATTTTAGCTAATGAGCTGTGCGACTCAACTTGTAACTGGTCTTTTGGAAATTTCTCTGAAAACTGACCTTCTCCAGTGTTTCTCAGTTTGGTAGGAAGATCTGATATGGGCATAGTGTCTGGGCTGTGCTAAATTGCTTTCCAATACTGCTACAATTGACAGTAGGACGGTTCCTAGGAGATTGTCTTTGCTAGGCTTTTTATAACCAATTCCAGCTTTCTGCCTCCTAGAAGCTTAATCTTGAAGTTCCATGGGAAGTTCCTCCATGACAGACCTGATCTGCAGTTTCAGTTGTGAGACCTCAAAAGGCAGTATTCTTTGTTCTACAATCACAGAATCAAAATCAACAAAGGCAGACCTTCTTAAAATATTCAGTGATTTATTTAGTGTGAAAATTGAATATCCAGTACCTGGGGGAGAAATAAGTGGTAAGCCATTTTTAGGATATATTTTTGATTCTGAAGACATCTAAATTTAATTTTGAAATCAAATAGAGTTCAAGAGAAATCAAATCTTATTCTATATTCAATTCTCACCAAAATAAGAATTAACCTATGTAGGGTCAAAACTTTCTGAAGGCACTGTGTGTGTGTTTATGTGTATCTGGGGTGACTTACATTGCTCATTAATCAGGTTTATAGAAAAATATCTGGAGAAATAATAGAAGTACCTATAAATGCTTTGCCACAATAAAACAAAGCAGAATAGTGTACAATGTTTTAAATGTTGATGTAAAGACAATGTTGCACACACATTAAATCTGCCAATGCACTTTGGTTGTACAGTGATGGACACAAAGGTTGATACAATATTTGAATTTAGCCGTTTCTCAACACAGCAACATGAGAAGTAATCAATGGGAGGTTAAAATTGGAGGTACTGTATATACTTTCTCAGTTCCACCCCCTTCCCACAGCAAGACTGTACAGACAGACATCCATTTCCATGAACATGTTATGGCTATGTTGCTATTCAACAGCAATGCAATGAGAGCCCCTCACAACACAACTATTGCTTATTGTGCAAAACAAAAGTAGCTGTTCTTTGCTTGGTCAAAAAAGCAGGAGTATTAACAGGCATATTCCCACATGTAAAAGTCACAAGCGAGGTTGTGACACTGATGACTTCACTCCTGGACTGAGAGCTCGAACTTCAATCTCTGCAGTGCCTCTGTATCCCCCAGGTCCAGCATTACAAAAACAACACACCTCAGGCTAATTTTCTGGACAATGATTGAGTGTGCACAAGCCCCCGCGTCGCTAATGCTGAGCGTTTACTCGGGTGCAGCCCCGGCCTCGACTGTTTCTTGACAGGCGCTGCGAGGGATTAGGCGAATGAATTTACAATTATACACCCCCGAAACCGACAGCTTTGGCATGCCGACGTTGCTTGGGTAATCTGTGAGGAAACCCGTTTCACACGATGACCATAAATATTTGATTCCCGCTTTGAAAATCAGACATGGAGGCTTTGAATTCAATTTTTGTCTGTTTCAAAGAAATGAAATTACACGAAGAGTACAGCATGACAAAAGTATTACAACTGCAGCGTCCCAGATGTGAGGAAATACAGGAAGGATGGACTAATAAAAGAAAAATGTACACAAATCTTTAAAAATCAAATGTTTTCCAGGATAAAAGGAGAGGAAAAATACTGTGCAGAACTATTGCATTCATGCACATCTAATCAATTCTTACGGATGATAGAAAATGGTTTCACAGCGGTGGTTCCCATTTGAATGAAGGAAACTAAATTGAATAGGGTGGGAAAAGTTAAAACCAAGCTGAATACTGCACCAGAGTGTAATAGATGTAGACTGGGAGACAAAGTAAAGGGTATAAAGAAATCCAGTTAAACTGCTTCTGAACTCTGGGCATCTATTATACGATTTTCAGGTTGACTGGCAGGCTGACATAACAGAACTTAATTCTGAACCCAACAATAAGCAGGACTGTTCTTTCTTGGAAGGGTGTGGGGGAAGGAGAAATTGGGCAGGAAGCTTGCTTTGTTGAAAAGAAGTCAAATTTCTACTAGCCTATACAAACTACCATGGTCGAGCGGAAACCCACGTTTATTCACCCTTTCATTCCAGCAAGGCCTCAGATTCTATGCTTCCAGATGCTCAATTGCTTCTAACTATTGTTTTTTTATCCAACCAACATGGCCCATATACTATTTAACACATTATGAGCCAATAGAAACTTTTACTGTAGCTCACTGCTTGGGACACTGCAGTCCACATTGTCCAAATAATCTCTTTTAGACAGATCATTATAGCCTAGTCAAATAATGCCTGTGGACCTCTCAGAGCTCCACAGTCCCTATTTAGGGAAAGAAACAGATTAGGAAGGTCCAGAGAACATTTGTGATACAGCCCTAAAAAAAGGAAATATAACACTTGAAAAGTCAGCAAAAGACAGAGGTGACGACAGATTTAAAAAACTTTAACTACTGCTTTGTTCTTTGCTCAGAACCTGAGAAATAACCATGCTTCCCATTCCCTTTGTCTAGCACCTCAGTAATAGTTACTACAGGTGAAATATGGGAGAATCATTGTGTTAACATGATTGGACCCCACCCAATTCCTCTTTGGTGATGACAGAAAGGTTGGCTATTGCAAACTGCAAAGGACCTTGTGACCGCCCCTGGCCCCAACATGCTACAGCCAATGTTTGCTTTCACCCAGGCATTTACTTCTAAAAGAGACCCAAAAAAAATACAAGGCGATAGAACTCAATTTACTCTGTTGACCAATGATGGTAGAGAAGGAGAACCAGAGGACCAATTACAGAATAAACTACTGCTGTGGGAGATCATCCACATGCCTATGCTCCCTGAAACCTTTAGACAACTTGCGGAAGCAATCATAATTTCAGTAGGCTTTCATTATGCATCAAGTCTATTATCATTAAAATCTAGCAGAGTAGACTGTCATTGTCAATTACTAAGTGCCAGATTGCAGCTCCTACTGGGCAGAAACATTCTCTGTGTGTAACTTGCCCTGTGTTACTTTTATACTACAGGCAGCCATCCAGGGAATCAAGCGATTTAATCAGACAAAATAATGGCTACACATGTGCTGAGGGAAATTCAATGGATTGAATGTGTTAGCCTTTTTTTTAGCTGACTGACTGGGGATAATCCAATAAAGTTTAATGAGTGTACCATAAATGGTGTGAAATACATAATATCCCTCAATGACCATTTCTCCCCATTTTAAACATAGCTACAGCAAATGTACACCAAACCACAATGTAGCTGCCCTGAATGAATGAATGAATGAAACATTGCATTTATGTAGCACTTGCCAGATGCTCACAGTGACGAGGGAGAACTCACCACCACCAATGTGTAGCACCCACCTGGGTGATGCACGGCAGCCATTTTGCAACAGAACGTTCAGCACACATTAGCTTGGGCAGAGAGGGAGAAACTATTTTTAGACAACTAAATCAGGGGATGATTAGGTGGCATGTTGAGAGAACGAGGTTGGGAATTTAGCCAAGACACCAGCAAACCCCCCTATTCTTTGAGATGAGTGGCATGGGGTCTTTAATGTCCACAGTGAGTCAGAACATCATTTTAACGTCTCATCTAAAGGACAGCATCTCCTACAGCACAGTGTCCCTGTCACAGCACAGTTTATTTGACCAGAGCGAAGACTGCCCACTGCTGGCCCACCAACATCAATTCCAGCAGCAACTTAGTTTTTCCAGGAGGACTCCCATTGAAGTACTAAGCAAGCCCACACTCGCTTAGCTTCAGCCATTTGTTAGGGCCAGGGTGCATCGTCGGATGGCTGCTGGCTGGCTGCTCTGCATTTACTTTTCAGTTCTATCACTTTAAAAAGCAGTGCAACTAATATATTAACCTACAAACACACAGCTAAGGCACTAAGTGGCAATTAAGCAAAATGTATTGTGTTTACCCGGTGAATCAGTCTGCTTTACAGCTGGAAACTATTGAGCAAGAGCATCTCATTCATTGGCAGGAACAGCTCACTTTGAGGACTCTGTAGTACACACAGAAGAGGTGTCTTTTTGGTCAGATTCAGCAGCTAAAATAATGCATGCAGAAAGGCATTTTGTTTTAGAGTAAGTACCTTGCTCAATGGTATAACAGCAATGTCCCACCTGGGAATTGAACCTGCAACCATGGTGTTGCAATCCCACATTCTTAAACATGTAACACTGCTGCTCCAAAAGCATGAAATGGGTTTTGAGGTTAGTTTTATTATCTAGCTGTACATATGACACAGGAAAAAAAATTGGGGCGAGACACCTTCTTTCTCTTTAAAATGTCTCAGCACAATACTTCACTAAGCTTTACTAGATTTAAAGATGGAAAAAAAATATTTGACAGTTACCCATAAATCCTTGGATGAATGATGCTGGGCGGCGCTGCACTGACGCCAGATTGCTGCTACACCAGGGAAGATGGCTCACTGAACAGTGAACTTAAGACTGCTCACTCTCACCAGCATCAGGCCCGGTCCTATGGGGCCTAGTATAGCAGCCACCCACTCTCTGTGGTTCAGACCTGTGAGATATCAATGTACATGTAGTTCACACTAAACTGTGAACCATGTGGAAACCCCTGAATCCATGTCCATAGCTTAATGCTATACGACCCGCTTTCACTAACAGCTTGGAGTCATGCATTTGTTTCCACGACTGCCATGCCAACTTCAGGAGTCCAGACGTAACTCACCATGGGTCAAAACTCATTTCCATGCCACCGCAATTTATAAACTTTCTGGGAAAGCGCACTCCAGTACTACCATGTGCCTAAACTGATTAAAGTGTTTTAATAGCATAAATGGGACTTTCCACAGGCTCCTCTGTGGAACACCACATACAAAAACGAAACAGTATTACAATAATAAAGTCCTCAACCAGAAAATAATTTATCAGGAGAGACCCAAAAATTACCTGGAATAATGGCTCCCAGGGCTCCTTTCAAATGCATTTCTGGACTGTCATCGTAACAGAGGTATAACAGGATATGTACTTGAAACTACCCATTAGAAGAAACTTACTGAGCCATACAGAATCAAAGTCCATATTTAATTGCATGCCGGTCTACTTCAGTGGCATATAACCAGTGTCTGGAAACCTGTCATCTGTCACTAAGACATACAAACCAACCAGGCCAGTCTCCTTGCAGAAAATCTATACGATCACACTCCTCCAGTTACTTACATTTGAAAGACAGCCCAGTTTCAAGATCTGCTGCTCTGCTAATACTCCAGCAGTAAAGCTCTCAGCTCCAAAAACAATTATAAAGCAATGACCAGGCAAGTGAGACTGAATGCTAAAGGAGGAATTTACTGGAATTTATTTTCCGTAAATTCCTTGATCCAGAACACTTTTACTTACGTATGAGAAGGGTCATTGGCATTCTTTGTTGCGAGAGTGGTATCATTGTGTCAACTCTGCTCTCCACAGCAATGTGTATAACAAAATCTATTATTTGAATGAGATACAACTGAATACTTCAGTATTGTGTTTCTTTGAATCATGGCAGGCCTGAGCTTTCAGGGACAACAGCCTCCGCCAAATGGATTGCTTGAGCTTCAAACATAAACCTTTAGGACAGAAACCTTTTTACGCTCCAGCCAGGCAATTTCTCAAAAAAAGAACTCATTAAACCTTTGAGTCCTATAAAGGTACACAGAAATCATTCTCAAGTTAGCCAGGAAGATTTGGGGGGTTGGCCACACCCACAGCACAGTAGCACACACTAACAGGCTTTGGTGATTATGCTGTACCTCATCAAGACCGAGATCCCTAAGTATTGACTTTCCAAAAAGGCCTTTTAGGTGCCCTTGAAAGCAGTAATAAACACTCCCTGAGACTAAGGCACAGAATTGTTCACAGTCTGCACCAACTGTCCCTGACCATCCAGAATTTATGGCTTTTGATTAGCAAAGGGCTCTCTGCACAAACAACCCATAGAGATCCCCCAACACCCTTTCTTTAAAGCACAGAAATGCTAGCTATGCAGTGACACTCCAATTCCAGCTCCAAAACAGGTAAAATATTATGACTCTGAGGTATTCCCTGAACAAATAACTCAGTTCTTCAAAAAAAAAGAGAGAGAGATGAGGAAAATAAATAAGTTGGCTGATCATATTACTTAGGGACAATAAATCCACTTAATTCACTGCTGGAACCTTTGCTCTTTTTTTCATTGTTTTTCAATAATTTTAGTTATTCCCATGTCCCCTTTCCATTTGAACTCTCCAATTTAATTTGAACTCACAATCATAATAATGTAAAGAAGTTCAAATTGGTCATTGATATGTTTTCTTAGCTCCTAGCACAAACAGTCTTTTGAAAGGCCTGGTTCCTCTGTGGTTTTCGAGGGTGAGATTTAGTCATTGACCGCACTGAATCCGGTCAGGAAGCAGAGATTCACTGAGGAGCTCTTTTAGGATCCAGGGCAGGCTGCACAGGCATAGGCGCAGAAATCTTTTTGGGTTTATTCACCATCTTTTATTCCTGTCTGAAACAGACCACTGTCATCACCGTGGGAGGAACAATGGACCAGTCATGGATGTCCAGGCTAAACAATTCAAACCAGAAAAATGGAAAAAGGAATTTGTCAATCAATTCTATTTAAAAATGTAAATGATATCGAAAT
This sequence comes from Anguilla rostrata, assembly GCF_018555375.3. Classification (NCBI taxonomy): domain Eukaryota; kingdom Metazoa; phylum Chordata; class Actinopteri; order Anguilliformes; family Anguillidae; genus Anguilla; species Anguilla rostrata. The sequence goes on along the minus strand of NC_057937.1, from coordinate 45,814,597 downwards.
GCGTCATTGCACTGAAGTGAGAAACATCACTAAGTTTGCAGTGTACTTTCAGCAGAAACTGCCAAAAAGGGATATTACATTTGAACGTTTCCCCCTTTGACAATTATCTCACCTGTGAGCAGATGACAGGATAATAGTTATATAATAATACACTTCTGAAAGGTAAGCAATTTTTTAAATCCGTGCTGAAAGCCCAATGTAGGAAATGGCAGTAATAGGCCACAGCTCTGTCTCTGCTGTTTAACATTTGAAATCTCACAGTGACAGTGCGCTCATTTCCTCCTCCCAACCCAAAGACATTTTTCCTGTTGCTCATTTCCCCATTCCTAGCCATCAATGAGAAGGTCATCCTAAATGCCAACTGACAGTGGAGCTACATTCGATGTCTGCACCCCATGCTCTGTATTAGTGTGATAAGACTCCTATTCCTTGCATCAGTCTTCATTTTAAACCTCCTCACATAGCTATCCATATGAACCACCGAGGTTCCAGACACACAAAGACAAAAAGGAGCATGCAAAAACATATATTGATATTTGTCTTACATGCTTCACAACCGCTTGTTGAAGTGTGTGTAAAATATCTGGTAATTAATGACAGTCCCAAAAAATGTTCAGAGGAAGAAAATTTTCAGGATTCATAAAACTATCGCCTTGAATAGTGACATAATGGCTGACTGTCAGCAATTCGTATGTGGGAAGTGGCAAGCAGCAAGATCCAGCGAACCTAACAAAACTATCCATGTGCTATATAATTGTGAAACCAGGTGTGTCATTTCAGACAAGAGATAATGCCTGAAAATAAACATTAGAGGAAAGTGTATTTCAGAAGGTTTAGGGTTGTGCAAAACCTCATAATGTCCTTGGTAAGCTGTACATTATTGCACCATGCAGAACTTCTACGATCTTCATGAACATGCAGAAATCAGGAACATTATGATTAATAAGACAAATGGAAAATATTTTCCTAAGAGGAATCTTTTCTTACCACAGTTACATAATGTTTTTTAATAAAATATTTTAAATGGAGGTAAAACCTTGGAAATAAATGTTTTTCTGACTTTAACATATCTAAACATCAGATGAATAAATTGGTTTAGCCCAAAAAGTTGAGCCAATATTATTTCCAGTTGAACATCATTTTTTAAATTAATTTTCAAATTTTAAAGAAAATCTTTATTGCTTAGAAACAAGATGCAAATAATTTTCAGTGTACACATCTAGGCTCGTATAACCAATGCACATTTGCATGTCGTTTGTCAGCAGCAAGATAAGATTTGTCAACATGCTATGAGAAGTGGGTTTATGTGGTTACCCTCCCAGTTTTATTTAGCTGAAGGAGCAAGGTCTCTTTATTTGCCAAAGTACAGAGCCAAACAGTTCATTCCAAATATGCAGATTTGTTAAATGAATTTGAGTGCATTATAGACATTTTAAAACAAAAATGTTTTAACTTATTAAAAGATACAAGCCAAGCACTGCAGCAGACTGAGGGCCATGTAGAAAAAGAAAAACAAAAATAAAAACAGAATTATATGTTGTGCTCCCCTGACAAGACATCTGTATTTCATTCACTGTCTGCTCATCAGCTGCAGAACATTGCTCCTCTCCCTGTTTCCCAGTCTACTGCATACAACAAGCCCACTCGCAGGCAAACCAGGTTTTCTTCACATGTGTGTGTGTGTGTGTGTGTGTGTGTGTGTGTGAGAAAGCGAGAGAGGGGGGGAGAGGGAGAGAGCGAGAATCAGCCACACAGTAGTCACGCTTGAGTGCCAAGACTACACAGGAATCCTCTTGGCCCCCTGAGTACTGTGCTTAAATGTCACCTCATATCACCCCCCCCCTCCACATCTACAAGCAGCTTCTTTAAGAGGTGCTGTGCTCTGCACCTTTGAGCTTAACTGAGTAATCCAGATGCAATGTTCTCAGTACACAATGGCTTCTATTTGCGGAGGAATTTAAGGGCAGATGTTTGCCTGAAGAGAACTAAAGGGATGCATTGTGTTAGTCAGTTCCACTGAATGCATTTGGCAAATACGGGAAAACACGGTACATGCAGATCAAAACAACCCAGTTTACTCATGAGTGAGCATGAAAAATAGAAGGGGCTTCTCCAAACACGCACGTACGATCAAAAACATGGTAAGAAATAAACGGGAACAGTTCAAAAGTCAATATGGGACACTGCTTGCTGAACTCTATTCAGGCCCACCTGAGTATACGTTACAGCAGTATATTGGTTTTCTTGGTTTCACCAATTTCATGCAAGTGTTAAAGGACACAAATAATAAGATAAAATTAGTTTATTTGAAGACCTTGTTTTCACAGGCCTTTGCCCCAAAGGCCCCCAGCCCCCACTGTTTAACTTCTCAGGAAGGTGTTTCCCATCTGTGATCCAGAGACTAAAAAACATAGTTGGGTGTGTTTAGAACAAGGAGTTCGACTAACCTGATCATCATAGCGGAAGGTTAGGAACTGCTCCCCAGTCGTGTCCTCTAGGAAGCTCCCCTGTGGAGACAGTGCGAATTCGGGAAGGAAGTAGACACTTTGTGACTGGCTTGCTTCCGTCTGCAAAAAAGGTTAGAGAAAAGGGAGTTATTGATATAAAAAGAGGGAATGAGAGAGCGATCAACAAAATCACTGCGGAAAGAATTAGTGGCCATTTTCACTTATGTCCATTTCAGAGCAGAGCTGCAAACCAACATGATAATGACATCTGTAAAATATTTATTGTTAACCAGAGACATGAGCACAATTCACAGCTTTTTTTGTCCTTAGATTGTTTTCTTCTTTTTACAGGGCAAGAATTATTATACAAGTCCTTATTTTTCTTCTTAAAAGTGCAGTAGACAATGCCGGCAGTCTGGACAATGTGGGATGTCTCCAATTAGAGGAATAATGTGATTATTCTACTGTTGATTACAACAATTGTACAGCAAGCATAGGCATGAAGAGCAAAACCACCAGAAAAACAATGCGAAGTAACAAATCACATGGGCGATGACAGCGTTTCCTGCATAGCTGGCACGGTCGCAGAGCCACATGACGAGGCGTTCCGTCCAGGACACCATAAAAGCATCGGGGCGGCCATGAATCACCACGTTTTATTTCAGGTTCCAGCCGCATCCTTAAGGAGACCGGAGAACATTCTTAAATGAGATTTTTATTTGCGTGTTCCTCAAACGCACCTAGCAAGCCCGCACTGCACCACGCGGTAGAATTTATCTCCGCGACGGTTCGGTGACAGGTAAATGAGACCGGAGCATGATCCATGTAGATTACTGCTGACTCCGCTCTCCTGCTCATTTCTCCGGCTCCGGCCCTGGAACAGCACGGGCTCCTGCGCTCATTCCAGCCCAGAGCTGCGGGGACGATTGATGGGCCTACGGACGCCCGCGCCGCGGCAACCTCGCGGGAGCGAGGACGGCGCGTGGGAACACACCTCGCCGAGCCCAAACACCACAACTCAAATATGGGCGTCGACACTCCGTGACAGTTAAGTCCCGTCCTGGGCATTGTCACAGATTCTATAGATTAACCAGATGGTCAGCTCAAGCATTCCTTCCATTCTTTCAACTTCCTAACGACGGGACGTTCCGGTCAGTAACGGGAGTTTCCGGCACGATATTATAGTTTATGAATTTTCCTGAAAATGCACGCACAAAGACACAACATCCACTGCCGCAGTATTGTCCATTGGCCATGCTTTTTCGTGAATATTAATAAGATGCATACATTCCATTCTGGAATGCTTTTTTCTCCAACAATAGGGTTCAATGTAAAGAATACCAATCTGAGTATCCGTACAATACAGTATGCATGCCCTTTCTTTAACAAGGAGCTATTGCATGTAAGAGTAAGCTGTTCACTTTAATGGGTCATTTTCAATTCACTCAAATAACAGCTTACACATTGTTTAGATTGTTGGACTACTGAATAGGAGGAAAACATGTTCTATTTACATAATTAAAATATTATGCGATATACTATTAGACAATAATAGTACTGAATAAAAAGGCAAGAGAAATGTATTGCTTTGCAGTTCCTCTCTAATAGTACTGGATGTAGAGCCACTAATTACAACCCAATAAAGAGAACATGCTCAGATAATAGTCTTCATTGGTCTTCCATGGAAACAGAATTCTCATTTTAATGTCATGATCAAAAATACGAGCATGATATTGAATATAGAGCACAGAGTATAGTACAATTTTCTGACAGAAATTTTCAAAGAAAATTGAATATAATTGCATATGATTGTATTGTATCAAGTGAATCTGATGTATTCACATTTTTTTTAGTTTTCAAATGATCTCTCTGCATGCTAGAGAAAGAAACGTGTGCACGTGTGAAAGTTGTGCAGATGTGCGGACTTATATTATGTTGCTCAGCTGCATACAAGCCCTGTCCAATATTTGAAAGTCAGCCCATAGCTACACTTAAATTATATCTCTAATTATTCCAATATTCATTAGAGGAGCCAAGACCCTGGACTCAATGACACTTCTCAACGTAGAGTAAAATCAACCTCCCTGCCCTGTTTTGAAATCCACACGGCACACGTTTCACAGAAAAATGATCACCTCACTTCAACTTTAGCCAATCTGATGAGTTGGTCCTCAAAATACAAAACAGCACAATCAAGAAGGAAATCATCTTCTTTTCCAAATGATTACCCTGTGGGTTTCAACAGATAAGAAAAATACTCTTCAATTAAAAAAACAGGACTCTAGCTCCACAGAGAACAATGTGCTCATTGTATCTCTGAAGGTCACAGGGCAGAGATTCAGATTCACAAATCTTCCCAGGCCAGATTGATTGGGCTCACAGCTTAAAATAATTTACGAACGTTTGGAGAATATGAAAACTGGCAAAACCATTCACAGGAGAAGAGGGCCTTTCAGTCGTTCTGCTTGCTTGAGGTGAGAGCAGCCAGGCGAAAAACAAATTAGATTTGGCCACGAATGCAAAAGATTTCTCATTCATTCCATAATGCGTGCCTCCCTGCGGAGCATGTGAAAACAGGTGACCGCTAACTAAGAATACACTGGGGCCAGGTTCCTGTTACAGAGCTGGCTGGCGCTGGCTTTTAAAAGCACTTACTGTGTGCCTTTGAGCGCCGACAGCATGGCCGGCATGCATTCCCATGAGAGGTCGGCAGGCTCTCATCACAGTGACATTGTTCCTTACTGACAGGTCCAGATTAACAGCTTGCTATCTGCGAGCTCAAATCCGTTTCCTGTTCCAGGTGCAAGCCACGGCAGCACTCTAAATCAAGAGCGCCGCATCGGCTGTCCTCGACCTAGCGACAGCCAGGCCTCCACGGCAACCCCTCCGCCCCGATCTTCACTCCAGACCCCAGTGGGTTCTGCCACAACCCTCCTCGCCTCTTCAACCGCCAATGACAGTCCTGCCATCTGGGCAGCCAAAATACATTCGCGCTTTCTGGGTTTTCCCCACACCAAAGAAGCAAAATAAATAGGCCGCAGTGTGTACTCTGGGGGGGGTGGGTGATGTAAGGGGAGCGGAGGGCTTTTATGCACAGCTTTATGACACTAGTGCATCCCAGGAGCCTGTGCAGTAAGCTTACAAGAGTGCGAGATAACAAACAAGCCCTCAGCTGGATCTGTAGATATATGTGGGGAGCACAGTTATTTTCTCTGAAGGCTCTGTTCTGTTCAGGCTAAATCCACCATTCACACATTAATTTCCATTTACTGAGCTGTGAGGCCAATTATTACAGTAATTAGATATAACGTCAACAAAAATTACAGTAAATGTATAATGTGCAACTCTGCAATGCACCTACTTTTTATAAGCTTGTTAGCTTCAGGTGTTGATCGTAATAAAATATGATAAATAAATATTCACATTGTCTGTGGCTAGGGACAAAGAAAATGAGTGCAGTGCACACACATTGGAACACTCCCTGATTAATGTGAAATTTATGGAGGAATGGGTGCGTGCCATGGAATGTCGCATTTGCGAAAAGGCCAAACTAGGCGTGGCCTTGGACACAGGGCCACAGAAAAGATTTCAGGCACAAGCACAAGTGTCGTTGCAGCAAGACTGCAGGATCCAAGTGGAATCTGGCCCAAACTGTCAATAGCTGAGCAGGAAGTACATGCAAATGGGAGCGAGAACAGCAGCAAACATAAAATGAAGAAGGGAAGAAAGAGGAGTAAAACAACTGCGGATGGGACATCGACCGACTGAAGGTCCCATCCGGAGTTTGAGGTCTTGCCACCAAACTGGCCTCATGCAGTCGTGGCTCCTGGCAGCCCCGCAGCCTGCAGAGCAAGTGCCTCCGCTTCGGGCCACATGGCACGGCGGCGGGGCGTTAAGTGATTTGTCATCCTTGGCGAGGCGATACGCTCGAGCATCGCCCTCACATCTGGTCGCGCACGCATTCCCCAGCCGTGAGGTCAGCGAGACGCCACGGCGACGGGCCGCTGGAACGGCGCGTTCTCCGACAGCGCTCGCGAAATCCACAGGGCCATCGAGCGCGTCTGGGAAATGCCTCCCCTCTCAAAGGCCGTGGCCTAACCGGCTCTCTCGGTACAGTACAGGGGTCGTTGAGTCACTTCAGTGGGCACGAGGATTACGGCGAGAGAAAAGGAAACGGCGGCGCGATAAGCTGACGTGCCAAACCGAGAGAGCCCGGCTAGTACGCAGAGAGGACCTGCGAGCTTCAATTGAGATTTCTCCCCGACCAGCAATAATGGGCTTACGCCTCAAGGGCAAAGAGCGAAGTTCTATTAGCGGTCTTAGCGCCGGGCCAAAGTCATTGCAATCGCTTCATTGCGGGGCGGTAGAGAGAGACCAGGTGCGGGAGGCACAATCCCTTCCTTTGATCTCCTTCCGTGAAATCCTACTTGGGCGACCCAGCAGAGCAGGATAAATTAAAAACCGAAAGCTTTTAGCGCTTGTCGTTCAACGGCTGGGCTGGGACAACATTGTCCCCGAGCAAATCTTTCACCGCGAATGGCCCCTTTTCTGTTTCGGCCAATATAACATCTTGATCTAAAGCTGTCTCCGCCCCTTCACCCAGCCTAATTCATGTCAAGGACACTTGTGGAAACCGATGCATACCTCTCCTTGAATGAGTACCAATAAACCCACAGCTATACTCACAGTAGTGTTTAAACAGAGGGACGGAGGCAACAAAAATGTTCGTCACAGCGCAACATTTATCAGCCCCAGCTCCCGCGGCCGACTGGGCCCACAGCATGCCTCTCCCCAAGCCTGGGGAACTGGGCCCGGCACAGCTGGGCACCACGTGGGCTTCCGAGCACACCCGGGAGCAAATAAACACAGGCCGCTTCCTGAAACAATTAAGAGGCACTTGACAATAAGTGCTGTTTGACAGGAGATCAGATTCCCGGGGGGCCCCCGCGACGGAAAAGCGAACCGGGGAGCAGTGCGCTCGGACGGGAGGGTACCGAGCATTCCGGCAGAGGCCCGCGTTTGGCCCCGTTCAGCCCAGTTCGGCCTGCGCGGATGTCCCGCCCAGCGTGAAGGGCCTGGACTTCTTGCGGCACCGAGAGAAACTCAACCGTCAACTCAACCTCTCCAGGTACTGTGTTTGGTTACCGCGACTATTTTTGTTGCTGGGGCAACGACACCCGTCAGCGAGCGGCATCGGGGAAAATACGATTGGGTGTCTCCGAGGGTGCGGCAGACCGGCCCCCGGAATAAAAGGCGAAGGCGAGCGTGACCTTGCGGTGACAGCTGATCCCTGCAGCCAACTGCGGCGCGAAAGGGCGCCCGGCAGAGCCCCGCCGCGGCGGCCCCTCGCTGCATCCCTCCCGCCGGTGGAAAAAAACGGCTGCGCGGCCCGGGAGAGTTACGGCCCCACGTTTAATGACCCTTTCATCCTCCGCGGTCCGAGACATCTATATGACCCAAAACACAGGGGAGGGCGAGGAGGTGGAGATATATACGACTTTTTAATGCTCTGTTATGCTTGGCTACCCGATTCCTGAAACCCGGCCCTCTGGCAGCGACGAGGAGCTCTGCTGGAGAGCGAGAACCCACGTGGCGCGCTCCAGCGAGCTCCGTGCCCGCACTGCCGTGGACAAGCCCCTCAGCCGCTCTATTGGGTGGGAGCTGGTTAGCGGTACTAGTAGAGGCAAGGCACAGGAGGGGATTCTTTCTTTCTTGCTTGGCTAGTCCATTGCAACCCATGGTAACCGCAGAAACCGCAGGATTGTGCTTCCTTCACTGTGCCTGTGACAAACTCGCACTGTGAGCGAAGCGTCGAATAGTTTTGTCTATTCTGCAGAGTTGTGGTTGATGGGTTGTGTAGCACAAGGCTCATTAGGCATTATGTAAAGCGTTTTTGATATGAGCCATTACATGGCTAGGATTAGCGGCAGTATTTGGATACCTAGAACAATAATTCATACAGTTGTCAGCATATAATGAACGGCAAATATTTCTGAAATGCAATACCAGCACTGAGATATCAGGTCTCCCTGAAATTACAGGAGTTGTCACGGGAAGAGATGGAAATAGTTTTTTCAGTTTAAAGAAGTCAGAAGATCGAGCTGATGTAACGCCAGCCTCGATCCGAGACCACATCCCACGGCCCAATGCTCCTGCCACACTTGAGCAACAAAAACACATTTTTCTTCTCTGCATAAAATAGGAAGAAACAGACAAAATACTCAAATTTTATTAGAAAATACATTTGCTTGCTCCAATACCAGATGTATCAGGTATATTTGGCTGGAGTACACCTCTTGCCAAAGATATGACTGTCAAAGTCTTGGAAATAAATTAGTGTTTGCTTCTCATACAAGTTGCATAGAGGTTCAGAAAAAAGTCAAGAGACAAGAACCGTCTGAGCAACTGACAAACTCTCAGTTTTGCTGGAATCCTCTCATACAATTTGTCTTTCTTTTGACCACTGTAATATTTTACATAATATTAATATTTTATTCTTCTGAAAAATTCATTGCCACGAAACTGATACATGGAAAGAAAGACGAAAAGATACTTTTTCCATTTTCAATTTTTCATCTTCCTTGAATTTTAAATGGCTGCTCATGGCTGTCTTATCAGTGCAGATTCAGCAAGACACCGGACTGACACTGGCAGTCTCACAGACTTTGCATTTCAAGGTAGCTCTGTCTGATCAGCGCACACCTAACTGGGACTTGCTTATTGTGAGGTTTCATAGAGTGCTCAGACATTTCCCAAGTCAAATGCTGCTGCGATTAATGAAACCATTGTCACTTTTCAAACTGCATTTAATGTCACCACAAACCAGCAACATTTACATTTTCAGGTAAAAAAAAAAAGTTTTCAACTCATGGCTTGAACGTGGCTATGCGTGACTGCGTGTGGGAGCATACTGGTGTGAGCAAGTATGCATGTGTGTGCGTTTGTGTGAGTGTGCATAAACCGTATGCGTCAACGCGTGCGCATTATTACGCTGTCTAGACACGGCCAACGGTCTCTGCGTAGCCCCGATTCGCCTTGCGCTGGCATCCACTGCCGATTCCCCAGTGTTCTCAGCGCAACCTGCAGATCTTGGCTTGCGCTCGCAGCGCGGCCGCATAACACTGAAGGCACGACCGGGAGGCCCACCAGAGAGCGGGTTGGCAGGGCACCCGCTAAGAAAACCTGAGCTCCTCCATTTGCAGCACTTAGCTTGGCCGACTGAATGACCACACTGTGAGCGTCCATAAAGGAACCTTTCACACGTCCCCTAAACGGCTCCTCGCCTTCACTGCATGCGGCCTCAGAGAAAAGGCGCCGCTCCGGGCAGCGACATCGTCCCTTTGGTAATGTTTACGGAGAGTAAAGGGGCGAACGTTCGCGCAGATAAGTGATACCTTCATCTTCAGCTCAAACACAGAGCTGATATTGGCTTGCAGCCGAAAAAGGTCTATTGTAGAGCGTGCGTTTGTGATGCTGCAGAGGACAGTGCAGACAGCCAACATATCAGTAACCTCTTGCACAGGTTACCATGAAGTAAAAACAGAAATAGACCTTATCAAACCCACTGCTAGCAGCAGCTCTAGTTCTCTCAGACATTAATATTTTTCTGAAGACAGATGTGCAAAGTGTTTCAAATTGATGTGAATTGTTCATTGGCGTGTGAGTGTTTTTGTTGGTGCGTATGTGCATGTGCGTACGTGCGCAAGTATAATGAAATATCATGAGTTCATTTTGATTCAAAACAGACAGCAACCTCATGTAGAGTAGTGACAGCTAAGAGCAAAGGCAGTGTTCGATTCCACACAGTACAGCCCATCTCTACTCTCTTGGCTGGGCTGGTCCAGCTTTGGGCCCAATGTGAGAAATACTGGCTTTCTTGATGTGTGCCATGTGTGTTTTATTAAGACTTATTTCAAAATGATTTTGCTATACTCAGGAGTCTTTCACTTAAAAGAAACATATTTGTGCGTTGCATTGATTTAAGGCTTTATCTGTAAAGTTGCAATTACAAGCAGCAGTTCATTCAGGCCTCCTAAAGGAGATATAAATCACTGATGTGGGACCTGCAAAAGTCAAGAGATATTACAGGTTAATAAGTTAATAGTAAAGGTAAAGAACAAAATTAAATTTAATAAAAACCCCATGTGAAACTCGTTAATCCTGGCAGGGAAAAGAACTATGAAACCAGAAATAAGTGTTTGAACAATAAGCCCAATGAAGTTCACCAAGATGGACTTGAAATGAAACAAAGAAATTTAGACAGTAGTGAACTCACTACAAAATAATAAACACCCCCCCAAACTGTAGATAAATAGTAATTGGGAAGATAACTAACACATGGTTAAAATTACACTATTTTAGATTGTATCTTAACCATTTTCTGCAGGGTTTCAGATTACTTTTCAACAATAATGACGAAAATAACAAGGCGGCAACTGGAGGTAGGACCTAATGTGAACACTATCAGGCCTAAGATCTAATGGTCTCAAATTTGCACAAGTTCACCAAAGTCAGCTCCCTTGTTGGCCTTCAGTGGGCCATGAGTTCATGGAGCATGCTGAAATCAAAGGCCTGCTGTTCTTCAGGTCCTCACAGGGGTGAAAGGGCTCTGCCTTATGAAGAACTCCCTTGATATAAGCCTCCGATAACACAGCACACCCTCATCAGAAACATATTGAGCACTAGGTGATGTCACGCTGGCCCACATATACTGTAGCCTAGTCTCTGTCTGTTGTTTTCTTTTTTTGATTTTGCCTCCCAAAGTGGGATCTACATTGGCAATTTCTTCACAGGCACGTTGGTATGTTCTAGAAAATTATATCTGGTTTATTTTAGTGATAAGATGTTTACCTAAATGCACCAAAGAAATGTACTGTAGGTTAATTTGAACAATGGGGAAAGCATTCATTTGGATTTCCCAAGCACACATCAAGTAAACAGCTTTTACAGGGCTGATATGTAAGTACTTGTTATTGTTCATCCAAACATTTTTTTCTCCAAACATCTTCCTTTGTTCAATTTCATCATTGAGCAACCCTAGGCATTTCTTTACTACCCAAGATTTATCATAAAGTAACATTTATATTAAACTGCATTGTACTGTTGATTGCGCTGTGACAGTCCATCGGTTCTCACATTTTCCTGAGGGTGTTTCACGGCTTCCTGAAAAAGTGGTGACTGTGACAGAGCCCTGGACTGTGCCACACAGAAACAGAGGAAACGCTCCGTCTTTCCCGCTTTCTGTCCTCTCTCACTTCCTGCCAAGTGTATTTAAGTGTAAGCTGGTCCCTGGGGCTGCACTTCGCCACAACGTAGCTGAGCACTGCAATAATCAGCCTGGCTACCTCCACAGTGGGGCTGGGCAGCACTGCCGTAATGAGGCTGGAGGTCAACCTTCCTTTATTCAACAGTGCTGAATGAGCTTCCACACAGATACCATACATTGCTGCTCTCATCCTCTTGCTGCCATCAGCCCTTCACGTTATGCATAACTTGTCTGCATGTGTAGTCAATGATCCCTTATTAGAGAGAGCAATCACAGTGCTCTCCCATTTAAGCAGAAAAGATCAAAAATCAAGTCAGTGTGGATGCTCTGGCACACTCAATGTGCTTCACACTGGGCAGGTAGACTAGGCTACCTTGTTCTGACCAGACCTGATCATGCTGTAACATGGACACAATACCAGTGCTTATTATGCCACAAGGCAAAAAAGAAAAGAAATTTCCTCGACAAGCTCAAATTCTGTGTCAATAAACAGTGTGAGGACAAACAGTAATTTACATACAGTGTGGGCATTTCAGGCGATGCTGATGTCCTGGTAAAACCCAAACGATGACTTCATATTTTCTTTCTTATCCAAGGCAAATAGCATGAAATACTGCCTTAAAGTGTATGCAACACGAAAGTACTGCAGCAATGCACAATGTATTATCAATCAAATGAATAGTTAAAAGTGCGTTCCTCAGCCAGGATTTGTATTTGCTCTTAGAGCTGAAAGTGCCACTGAAGTATGGGCATTTCTGATAATAATGGCCTTAAGGTCAGGACTGTGCTCTACAAATGCCTGGTTGAATTGAGATGCTCCTTAAAACAAGCAAAAGTTAAAGGACCTCCTTAGGACTCTGGAAATTCCCAGGAATATTCATATTGGAAATGACTGCAGGGTCACAAATGAGAATGTCAAGCTCTAATGTTTCTTGTAATTATGATTTTCCAAATGTAATCAGAAATTCTTTTATAATTTAGAATAGAATACTGAATAAAATGCCATGACTGTTCACACTGGCATTCTGAATGTACAATAAAACAACAGAAATAGGCACAGAAATGTCTTTGTGCAAGATAAATATAAATCATATAATTCATACTCATGTACTATGTATAACCTTGAATTTGGTAATACAGTCATGGATGTTGAGTATTTATTCATTTTGTGGCAAAATGTGACATCATGGATGAAATGGTACATAAAGTTTTTTGCGTTACATAAATAACCAATACAAAGATAAGACAAAGAAACTAGAAAGTTTAACTGCAAACTACAGAAATAAAATAATTGTTCATTTGAATCAAATGAGAAAGTCCCTGAAAGGTAGATCATTATTGTACTGTAGGTGTGAAAATGAAGGCATCCAAAGAGCACTGGGAGAATATATAGACACGCTTCTTAAACCCATATTTGGAATTAACCTTTAAGTGCACATTCACGGAAAAAAAATTAATATCCTAGCAACCACTGAAAGTACATTGTGAGTCAAAGAGGATGTGATTTTGCTGAAAGTTATTCTAAGCTCCATTCTATAAGCTATGCATTCCTAAGTGCACTTATGGATGTGGACTAATGGTAAATATTTTCCATGGCTTACATCCATTCTTAAATTGTGTAATTCCTTATTGCAAACTACTTAATAGTAGGTGCTGCCCAAGTGAGGTAAATCCCAATTCATAAACAAATATTAATTCATAACAAGATAGCAATAATGTTTCAGTTGATTGACCTTCTTTGCATGCATATAATGTAGCCTGAAGAAGGTTGAATAACAGGATAGCAGCAATTTGAGGTTAAGTTCATTCTAAAAGAAAATACCAGTAGAATCCTAATGATTGAGCACAGATCTTATATTTGAGGCTGTCCTCTTGAGGGGAAAAGACAGAGAACAAACCATGGGAAAGGTGGTTTGACACTGCACATTTTATCACTCCTCTGAATGCAAAAAATCTGGCATGACGCAGGGCTCAGGTTGAAGAGAAACTGATTTTTTTTTTTTTTTTTTCATCTGAGTTGTTAAAGACAGAGCTTTAACTTAGGACTGCTTTACAATCGCCAAATAGCAAAAGGCAATCAAGCATCACGCCAATCCAACATCTGCTTGTCAGAATCCGTGCGCCAAGCCAAGCGGAAAATTGCAGTGGCAAAATTATCAGCTGCCCCCAGCCCAGCCACTTCTTGACCACTGTTCCCCCGCACTCTCCTTTCCATGACCCTGCTTAAGGGGGTCACACATGAATGAAAAACGAAAATGCTAAAAATTCTGCCGAACAAGCTCAAATATTCTTTGTTGCGATGTGGGGTTTTAAAGAAGGAGCCCTATGCACTTCGCCTTTGACACATACCTTCAAATCTTCCCCTAGAAATGACCAGCGTGAGAAAAAAACCCCTCGTGCCTGGAGCCCAATCCATGAAGCAATATAACACATGGCTTATGGGGACGTATTCCACGGCAACAGTGTCCCCAGCTTCTGTCAACAGCACTATTTACTGCAGTTTGTGCACAGTAAACTTTTCTGAAGTGCTTAAGGAGTTTGCTGTTTTCAGAGGCCGCCCGAGTTTTAGCACTGCGGCTCTGCATGCCGTAACTCTTTATTGGGACATTAAACTGTTGGGAATAAAAGACCCAGTTGTTGCTATGTGGGGAAACACTAAGCATTATTAATTTCACAACTTGACAAAAATCCCCACATAAAGCTTGAGACACATTCTGTAAAAGCATTGCCTTATTGTTAAAAAAAAAAAACCAATAGCACCCATTTGGGTGTTTTTACACATTTCAGTCCTTCCATTCTAGTAGATAAAATTTAACATTTACACATTGTGTGTTTGCTTGTAATAAGTGAAAAAAGAGGAATGCAGCATCAGCTATCCCAATTTTACAGCAATAATCCTACACTAGTGTGGAAGTCTTACTGTAAAAGTATTTTTTACTTTTACAAGACAAACCGAAATCAAAATTATACCAAATAGATAAGGTTTATTTCTTTAAAGGATTACATTTAAGCTGCTAGTAAATTCTATCACTGGTCAAATAGATGATGCATCAGCATTATTATCTGAACACCTATCCTTGTTACACTGTAGCAGTACAATTCCAGACATTGTTATGAGAGGCACTTGAGAGCACTCAGTGATAAATTGCAGCCACTCGTCATCTCAGATCAAAAAGCGAAACACACATCTTCTGCACGAAAAGCCCCAGCTGGAGCACTACGTTATTTTACAGTATAGTATGGGATGGGTGAAAGAGGGTAGAATGTGGAGCTTTGTTACTGTTAAGGGACAGAGGGGACCATTCCTGATGTTACAGAGATGCAGTAAGCCAGAGTTTCTCAGCTCTGTTTAAATTACTAACACAACTGAGAGGAGTAGCACAGTTCATTTCATTACAGCAGTTATTTACCAATTTGTGTCAGTAAGCGAGGACCAGTCCATGCCAACATTGAGGTCCCTTGGACCTGGACTGGGCAAGTCTCTAAAGAAAGGCTGCACAGGACACAGATCGGGAGAGGACTGGAGCTCAAAGGTCAGGGTCCATTACAGAGAACACACAAATGCAAAGTTGGCCTGCTTTAAAAACGTGTCTGAAGCCCCTAGAGTGGCAAGCTTCAGCTGTGAATCTATAATCCCCAAGCACAGTGTCCCTGATTCTTAGAGAAAGTTGCCACAAATCCATGTCAGTGAAAATAAGGACTGAACAGAGGAAGACTCAGAGAGAAAAGCTTATATAGATGACAGACAAACTAATACCTGCTGGTACTAAATGTACTTTTGTCATCTGTCAAGAGGGCTCTTGGTTCTGGTATGAAAACGTGGGTTTGCGTTCCAGTGTTACTCATTTCATATGCAATATGATCACGTAAACCTCAAAAAAAAATTTGTCTATTAAGTCCTAACCTCTTTAAGAACACAGGAGCAGTATTAGTATGGCCTGAACAAGATATTATCAGGGGATATAGTAACTTTACAGTTCAGCCAGCTCTTCCGTTAGAGGCTGGAGTAATAGCTATATTTTACCCCTGCAGAGCTTCAAAGGCTTATGTTCTTAAAGAAAAGGTGACATTGAACTGACTTCCAGCCAGCCAGCAGCTCGGCAGACATCTTAAAGTCCAACTGCTGAGATGATGTTCTAGAATAAGGACACGTCCGGTGTCACTGCCACCTGTTCTTGAGCTCTTATAACGAGCATTACAACATGTCTGCTAAACCTAGTTCTGATAAGACTGTAGACTCTAAAAGTTCATAGACAAACTAACATTTTTACCTTCCTCAGGAATGTAGAAACAAAACATCTAAACAGACTCAATTTGATATATTACATATAGGAACGTCAACCTGAATAGCGTTTAAAAATACCAATATGAGAAGTGTGTTTTCCAAAGAATACTGTCCATTGATCATGTTGCTGTTGCATTG
Source organism: Anguilla rostrata (assembly GCF_018555375.3). Lineage (NCBI taxonomy): Eukaryota > Metazoa > Chordata > Actinopteri > Anguilliformes > Anguillidae > Anguilla > Anguilla rostrata. The sequence continues at coordinate 45,798,462 of NC_057937.1, read as the reverse complement.
TGACAACGCAGATGTGGTCTGAATAGGATACACAGCAAGCCCTGACCAGAAAGCACACAGTAAAATGGGCGAGAATCCATTACAAGCTCATGTAAACTCTGTAAGAGTTAACTTAAAACTGAACATTTTGCATGAAGGAGAAGGAAGGCAAGTCTGTTTGATAAATACTTGTCATACCTGGACATCAGAAGAGAAGAGAATGATGGCCAAGCTCATCTCCCACATGAACAGGCTGAGTCTCATCTTGGCCATGCTGTCCTGCTTCAGATGGTTAATGTGCCTTTGTTGATTTCAGCCTGTGTAAAATAAATTGTTTCAGTAGAAATAAATTGGAGTACAGGCAGTCATAGCCCCCTGCACAAAAAGATGTGAACAGATCTGGAACAGCTGCAAATAAAATAATCGCTTTTCGTTGACCTACAATGCCAACTCAGAGAGCACTCCTCAGACAGACTGAGAAAGGTCAGTTCATTTTAATAAGGAGAATAATTATTTTGGATTTGTAGAGAAGACTTCCAAACATATTGAGTCATTCTAATCCCTTTCTGAGTAGAAATTTGATTCAACTAGAAAGTGCGTGTGTGTGTGTGTGCGTTGGTGTATAGTGTGTGTCTGCGTGAGTGCCTCTGTTTTCTCTTACTATGACAATTTGTTGAAGGCTCGCTTTATATACCTACATTTTCACAGGTTTTAAAATAGTATGCCTTTCACAGCTAGCATTGACATATATCTGTTATGAGAGTGAAAAGTAGCCTAGCTGCCAGATCTTCATGAGCAGACAAAAGTTCAGTACAATAAATGGCTTCACAATTCTCCACTAGAGAAACAATTTGACTACAGCCTGAAAAATTCTAAATTTAGGCAGACAACTGGAACATTCGCAAGCCTGACAGACGAAAGGTGAAATATTCTAATTTAACCATAAACCAAGCGAATGCAGACAGTGGCCAGGAGCCAATAGCTGAGTGAAATGGCTGGACTATTGAGCACTGTAGAATGGGTATACCCACCAGCCAGTCTGGTTCAAGTCAGCAAAGATGTGAATGTGACCACAGCAGCCTTGTCAGAGAAAGAGAGAAGCTATAGGTTGACAGAAAATGGTACGGAAATTGATCTTGGTGTTTCAGCAATGATCCAGACCCATAAATTGCCAACCACTGCATATAATCTATTCGGATTTGATTCACATTTCCACTTCAGGGTTTATTTAACAGGACTGCTGGCAACTGTTAACATTCTTGTTAACTGACAGGGTATGATTATATAAAGCATATGCCATTTACATCACAGCAGTATAACCTCTGCCATAAGTGGTTAACATTTTCTGTTTGCAATATGACTGTACCATTTCCTGTATACAAATGTATATTTACAAATGGAAGTTTATATTTTTAAACAGTCTTCCCTTAAATTAGGTATTAATTAATCGAGTCTTTTGGGTAGTCTGCAGAGAAAAATGCCATCGCATTTCTGTTAGGTCTACCCTCGAATATGATTTGATAGGCTACTGTATGCTATTGTAAATAGGTCCGCACATCAATAGACTAATCAATACCCTGTGTAACAATGAACGTAATACTCAATAAGCAAGTGTAAAGTGAAAGCCCCCGCTAAAGCATGAAGTCCTTCATATTGCACCTTAACATTGCGATTTACGCATACAACATGCGTAATGCACATTGGAAATGAGTGATAAACTGTTTTGAAATCGATATTCATTGCAGCATGCGCAAAGCGTCGGAAAAAAATGAAACGCAGTTGATAACGGGATAATCTATCTATATTTTACTAAAACTACTCTGAAAAACAAACACACGCGGAGAAAACACTGACATCGATTATATTTCATGAGGTGGCGTTGCTTACTGGTCCTTACACCTGTTTTCCAAATATAATTGAAATGACAGCTCTGATCAATGGAGATGATTGCTGCGCAGCGCTAACAGTTTGTGCACTCAGAGAAGCTGTCAAAACTTCACATTCGCGTGTAAGTTAAAGTATAGGAGCTAAAACAAAAAACTTCCAAAATATTATGTTAATTGTTAATTGTGTGAAACCATGGGAAGATTTTAGTAGGCTACTTCGGCGACACGTAATAGAGACTCGGGAGACGTTGGATTAAAAATAAAACGATCCGCTGAAAAAAAGATTGATTCTTACCTTCGTTCGAAAAGTAGGCGAATCATTCATGTGGAGACCCACAGTTTCTCCATAGGCTAATTCTTCACTGAAATCCAATTTTAAAAAGCGGTAACTATTTCAAATCTACTACTGTCGATAATACCGGGTTACACTTTCTGGGGAAATGATCTTATTTAGGATATTTACTCAGACTTTAATGTGATACAGCAACAGTCAATTGCCACCACATCTCTTATCCCCCGAGCTCACGCTTTCGCGACTTCAGGCAGAATTACAACTAATGAACTAGCCTGGTTGCCGATGTGTGCTACGTAGCTTCGCCAGGCGTCCTATAGAAGGCGCTTGAAACTATTTGAAAGCTCCCACAAAACAAGCCTGCCAGGTGCAAAATTTTATCAGAAAGAATTGTCCACAAGCAACCCATTACGTTTTTATCGTGTCATCTTGTTTAAGCGTGTGGTAGCAGCACAATTTATTTTCTTAATTTTCATCTAAAATATGCAAAGATAAATTGGTATGATTTTAGCAAATTGGGAGATTTATAAAGACATACAACGCATTACACCTATTTTAAAGGTTTGATTTTACAGTAGGCTATTTTATTGTTGTTACAAGACATAGCCTACGTGTAAGCTAATTTATGTTGTCTTGTAAAAGAAAATAATGGAAAAAACAAACCCCCAACGTGAAGCAAAAGTTGTATCACAATATCTCTTCAAATAAATCAAATGGAAAGCCTTGTGGTGTATGTCCGTCATAATTTATCACTTGTGCTCTTGGGAGGCTAGGATCAAAGCTGTACCCATTAGAATCTGCCACTAGGGCACGGCTCGCGGGTTTTTATTATCAGGTGAGGAATAAAACCTGGCAGTGACTTCGGGGCTGTTTGATTTTAATTAACTGTGGCAGCACAAACCCTAAGCCTTCAGCTCCCATAGTTCATTTTTGTACCTCCTTCAGCAGTGCCCCTTATCTTCAAAGTCAGGGAAACACCTGTCAAAGGGAAGAGAGGACGGTTTTCTCTGCGCTCTCTGGACTCGCGTTTCAACGCCCTCCTCTGTTCGATTCTAATCCTCAGGGTGTGTAGGCTAACATGCAGCATAGCTACTTGTCAAGTTGCTGTCAGATGGAGGTATGTCTTGGATAGGCTATTTATCAAGATTCCTATTTGAAGTCTTCAGACGTAAAATCCTAAAGACGTAGCATAAATTGTAGTACGTTTAAAATGAGATGTTAAGTATTTTTATTTGAACAAAAACGCGTAGGCTATAACAGAAAAACCGAAAAGTGGACTACTGTATGAAACAGTTTCCAATTTCCAAGTAGTCTTACATTCAACCACCCCTGTGCACCAAGTTCGCATATGCGTTCCATAAAGGCTATCATTGATTTATCATGAAATGTCCGCTGGATTTTACACACGATGATACTTTTTGTTAAATTAAATACATTTAAATTCATGTCATTGGCCTTCATAAGTAGGCTACTTCTTGGTCAGAGTTTTTTTATTTATTTCTTTTTTACAAAAGTTCTCTCTTTGTTTTCCGTATTTATTAGAAGGGTAAGTAGTTTCAGCAACAGATGGAGTCCAGTTCTCAAGAGATAGCTCGACCCATTGGCCAAAGATCCATTAAATCTGTCAATTGCAATAAACTGTAGAGAACAATAAAATGCTCTCATTAACTATAACACATGAAAAAACAGAGAATAAAATAAAATTAATTCTTATGCATTTGTCATCTAATGTTCACAATATAAATAGGCCTTAAATGCAATGCCTGCCCTGATTCCCATAATGGCACATTAAAATGTTAATTTAAGATATGTCTGTTACTGCACTGTAGTGTATGAAAAGCCGTTATTCCTTAGCCTACTTGTATGTTAAAAGGGAAATACAAAAGTAACTGAAGTATTGTAAGCAATTCATGCAGTTATTCATAGGTGAACAAAACTAGTTCTATCAAGTGGTACAAAGTCTGAAAAAAATGACATTGTTAATAATGAAACATTACTAAAATGTTCTAAAAATCATGCTAAACGTTTCTGTGAATTAAATCACATTTTAAAGAACAGTGACTTCGAGTGGGCTACATTTTGAAATCAGGTGGGTAGTGGAACTATGCAGTGAGGCGCATGGTTAGTTTAGTGCAGTCTCTCAACCCTGGTCCTGGGGACCCACTGCCCTGCATGTTTTAGATGTCTCCCAGCTCCAACACACCTGATTCAAATGAATGGGTCGTTATCAGGCTTCTGCAGAGCTTGATGACGACCCATTCATTTGAATCAGGCATGCTGGAGCAGGGAGACATCTAAAACATGCAGGGCAGTGGGTCCCCAGGACCAGGGTTGAGAAACACTGGTTTAGTGTTCCATGGTAAAAGACTTGCTTTATAGTGCCATCTTCTGATAACATAAAATAGCAACGAAAATGAAAGAAGTTATTCTGAGAAACTTCTCACGAGTGAGACCCCAGCGATCACTACCACAATACTTAAGTCCTTGTGGCCAAGATTGTAAAACAGTTTTTAGAGCTTTAAATAATATGTTTCCACACTTTATTGTACCGTTTTTTTAAATTAACTACACCAATTAGGTTTAGGCCTAGAAGAATGTGAAAAATATTTTCATTTAATGTACAGTAGATCTGGGGACACAAAACAGAACAGTTAAATGTGAAATACAGTAATACAGCAAACAAATACAATGACCCAACAAAGGTCTCACAATCCTCCTCATCAGCCACATTAACTGCAGCTCCAATAGACCTTCAGATCTTCAACAAAGCATTTCAACATTGTTGGTCTATCTGCAGTAACCACATTCAAACCTGTAAGGCCTGCAGAGACTACCCACTTGAGCCCCCTTTTCTGAATTCTGTTCCTTGCAGTGAGCCAGGCTGACTTTTCCAAACAAATATAAAAACAAAAATATATACCTCTGTTGGAAGGTGAACTTGGACCAATATTAAAATCCATGTGGGAGCCTACCATGCCTTCAGACACAACGTGGTTGGTACCATATTCCACTGTAATTCCCCAAACCACTTTGGCGTTAGGAGCTTGTACAGCATCTTTCACCTATGACCCATAAAGGTGCTCATCCTCTGGATACATCTGCCACTGGATTTCCTTTGTCTCATTTAAGACTGTCATTTTATGTGCTTTTGCAACATAGCATGTGTTTTTTTTTTTTGAGCTAATGGAACCAAATCTCAAGATTCTCCCTTCAAGCACTTGCCACTCACCTATTGGTGCAGTCACATGACTAAATGGGAGATGTTCACTGCAGGGAGATGAAGACTTCGCTGGCTCTACTTGGACCTGTGGTGGCGAAGCCCACTGGACACTCCAAAAGCACCCTAGGACATACAGTAAGGCTGTTTACCCAAGTACTGAGCAGATTTCCAGGCCACCGGCAACAGTAGTCAAACGTGGGCCATCATTACTAGGGCCACCAGTTTGTTTTCACCGTGTGACCTGCAGGGATTTAAACTTGTACTTCAACCCTCCAGGGGCCCCCATAGGTACTCCAATGGCACGGTCAAGTGACTAATCATACAATTGAGTTTCTATCGAGACATTTATAAAAACAAATGGATCTATAATGCGGAGGGTCAGGAAGGAAAGTGAACATGAATGGAAGTTCAAATGCAGCAAAAAGCATGTCTTTGAGCCAGTGGTCCTCACTCCTGGTCCTGGAGAGCTGCAGGGTCTGACTTCCATTGTTACTCAGCACATTAGTAATGCACATTAGTAATGCAGCAACAGCTAAAGCTGTTTATTATGCAGTTCATTCATATTACCTGGTTTGAGTATCACTGCACTAAAAAGAAAAATGCATCCATATACAGCAGGTTTTCTTTTTAGCCCTGCACTAAGACACTTGATTCTACTTAAGATCATGATTCGCTCATTAGTTGAATCATTTAAAATAATTCATTTTTTATTGAACTTTTTGTGCAAGTTAAATGTTATATAAATCTCATTTTTAATTTGGACATTTCCTACTGCATCTAACAAACCGTAACATGCCCCTATACAACATTTAAAAATACTGTAGCATGTCTATAGTTGTAAGTAATAAAACTGAATTTAACATGTGAGTGTCACTTGTAAACATTGCTGTCAATCATCATCTGTGCTTAATTAGTGGCAATTACTTCATCAGCTAAGATTACTGAGGTGATCCAATGGGATAATTGTTTGAGAAGCAGTTTGACAAAGGGCCTATTGTGACCTCTAGTGGGCGGAGTACTGAAGTACCATGCGAGAAAACAAGGGGAGACAAACTGGTGGCCCTAATTATGACATTAGACCTGAGTAACACAACCAGAGCTGATCTATTTCAGGATTTCAACTTCTACCCTTAATTATTTAATTAGCTCAATCATATCTTGAGCTGACATTTTTATAAGCGCCAGCTACAGCCACAGACTACAAGTGTCAGCTAAAGATTTCTACTGTGCTCAAGTACAGGAGTGACCTAGCATTGAGCTGTCAGAAAACTAAAAGTAAGACAACTGGTTGGAACCCAGGACTGGAGGTGTGTACCCCTGCACTACACCCTCAGCCCAAGAGAGCTTAACAAGCTGCCACATCCGGAGCACTGCGGAATAAAAAAAATCTGTCATATAGCAAGTATCTATGCCCTCCAATTCCAGAAAGAACCAGTAGTAATCAGGCCCCAAAATGCAGTGTCCTTAGTGATGCACATGACGTCTCACACCACACAAACTGAGGGTAGAATAGAAAGCAGTATGTTGCCTACAGAGAGGAGTCTGTTCTCCAAGTCAACAAGGCCCTGTCTGCTTTCCTGCACTGAGAGGTACAAGACTACTGTCTTCAGCCAGTGATGACCTGATCAGAAGTCCACCAACTTGCTCTGTTTAGTAGGTCCCCTGTACTAAGTCAAACCACCAACCTATGTCAAAAAAATGTTTACATAATGATATTTCATAGATCTACCTAAAGTAGATCAGTATCACACACTCAATTTTCCCAACCGCCCATTCTGCACCCAGATGAACTCAATAACCTCACTGTAAACCACCAGGAATATTACCCCCAGTTACACAAACAAACCTCACAATTTCCCCAATTTATCTTAGCTGAGGAGGCACTCTGAAATCTGGCCACCTCATCCAGAGCCATTACTGAGACAGAGTTATCAGGAGTAGGCTACTTATAATTACAGTAACGCATGTATGCATTAGCACCCCTGGGAATCCTGTAATGGGATGGAGATATGGACACACGTCAAAAGTGCTCAGAAAGTTTTTGACCCACAATAAAATTGATGAAAGGTGATAGAAGATAACCCAAGCAAGGTCCGGATATATTTATTAAATGTAAATGATAGCCTACTACAAACCCATAATCATTCAATCTCAAACTAAGTAAATACCAAGGCTGTAACGTTAATATTTCGGTTTTATTTGTTGATTTGTTCGGAATTAGTTTTAGGTTAAATTATTCCTATGCCAATAGAATGTGAGAGGGTAGGTCTAAGACAAAAATCGATTGTAAACTGACAAATTCAAATAATATTAATTCAGTAAAAATACGACACTGACATTGGCGTCTCCTGGCTATGGCTTCAACGTTGCCTTTAAATTCCTCGTGCTTCTATTCTGATCTTGTGATGATGTGACATCACTAATTTTAGTCAGTCGGTTCTTAACAGCTGATTGCGGTGGGAGTGGGCTCTGATTTTTTCGTGGGAAACTCTAAACCGTTTAGGTAACTATTTTGTGCGAAACAGTGTCCGTTTTCATCTAGGTCTATATTAATCAGTCAGTTCGTGGCGTTCAGTATGGTGTAATTAAAAAAAAATTATTTCTTTACATTTTTTAGTTTGGTTAACCAATATGGCGAGCTAATGTTTAGAATCTGAACAGCGTTTGTGAACCGGCTAGATTCTCACTGGCTAGTTTGTAGGCTACTGATATTTACGGATGACACCGAATAAGTTAGCTAACGTTTGCTAACTGCGCATCCTTGAAAGTTTATGACTGCGGATGTAAAGCTAATTGGTTAGCTAGTTGAGAAAATACTGACCGATATAGCCATTCAATTCACCTCCTATCGCCTGAAATCCCAGCTCGCTAGCCAGAAATAGCAGGTGCATGATCAATGGCCTCCATAACGTCCACTCCAGCCACTTCAACAAGCCGGACATCCCGTACGACAAGGCGGAGCACGGCCAGCACGCCCGGGATATCCCCGTCCAGCACGAGTCCAACACGCCTCACTCGCATACAGGAGAAGGAAGAACTCAGGCAGCTGAATGACCGTCTTGCCGCATACATAGAGCGTGCCCGGCATCTGGAGAATGACAAATCCTCCATGCTGATCCTGCTGGAGGAGAAGGAAGAATCGTCGACTAGAGAATTGGGAAAAATCCGGCTACTGTATGAAAACGAACTCGCCGACGCTAGAAAGATACTGGACACTACGGCCAACGAGAGGGCTAGGCTACAAATAGAACTGTCCCAACTCTCAGAAGATCACCGACAACTACAAACAAGGTACGTTAGCTTGTTGGATCGCACTACTGTATAATTGGTTAGTGAGTATGGTTTGTACAGTAGATAATGCTAGAGCGTATGATCAGATGAGTAGTGTGAATTTCACCTCTTCGCAATGTTTGAAGTGAAAGGCCTAGCCATGCAGCCTGCTTGGCCATTTAAAAGCAACATCGAAGGCAGCATAAAAATTAGCCTCTACTGGAAGTGCTTTTAGCCTTTGTGGCCATTTATTCTGATCAAAGTAGACATTTTGCTTTCCAAGTTGCAGTCAGTATTGTCTCAGTAATGGTCAACTAGGCCCAATGGAACACACATTCATGCAGCCCAATAAGTTGGTAAATATAGTAGCTTGCACCGCATGCTGTTCTTAATATTGTGTTTTTATATGACTTCTCAGAGACAGCTTGGCCTAGTTATCATACAAGTGAGAGCACAATGCATTGCCATTTGCACCAAGCAGCGTCATAAAATATTCACATAATTTTGAAACGGCACATAATGATGCTTTATAAAAGTTTTTATCTTTTGTTGTCACCCCATAATATGTGTATGTCACAAATTCATTACCCAGGAATAGTAAGAAAGAGTCCGAGCTGGCCACGGCAGTGGGGCGTTGGAGAAACCTTGAAGCTGTGCTGAACTCCAAAGAGGCAGAGTTTGCTAACTTGCTGGCGGGAAACCGGGGACTGGAAAATGAAATCGCAGAGCTCAAAGCCCAGGTTTCCAATGTACGCAGTCCTCCCTTTTATTCTGACAAATGTTTTCCTCTCGTACTGTACTTTCTCAAGACTCCACAGAACCGCATGAAATGCTTTGCACTCTTTGCTGTTTTTGTTGTCTTCTGCATCTTCAGCCAGAAATGAACTTTTCCAGAAGTAAAAAGTGAAATTGGCGATGGCTGGTGTTAGTTATTGCCAAACTGATCCCTTGGTTTGTGCCCTTAGCTGGAGCTGGCCTTACAGGATGCTAAGACTCAGCTCCACGCAGAGATGCTGCGAAGGGTGGACATGGAGAACCAGGTGCAAACCCTCCGGGAGCAGTTGGAATTCCACAGACACATCAGTGAGCAGGTATGGATGATCTGCACAGTATCTATTAACCTTCTACAGTCTGCCATTTGGTTTTTAAAGAAATGATTGGGTGGTGTCATAGCCAGCCAATATCCATGAAAGGCCACCATGGAATGGCTTTGTATGCATACTGAAGTTACTGCTACTTCCTGCAATGGTTAGAAAATATGGCTCCTGCATAAGATCTGTTGCTTGCAGGTATGTACTTGCCACGGAATAATGATCCGAAATGCCAGTTTTTGCATTGAATAGGTACACCCAACAACTTTTCCTTTTCGTTTGGGGATGGGGGAGTGATCTTAGTATAAAACAGAGAAACTAATCCTTTCCAGGGCTAATCTTATAGAAAGTTGTGAAGGGACCTCTTCCTTGGTAACATTTCCTTTAAGCCCTGAAGATCATTCGGGCTTGTAGATGAAGCCTGTACACACGTGCTGATGTCCTCTTTCGATGGCCGCAGGAGGTCAGGGAGATGCGGAGCCGGCACGAGAGCAGGCTGGTGGAGGTGGACTCGGGGCGGCAGAAGGAGTTCGAGAGCAAGCTGGCCGAGGCCATGCAGCAGCTCAGGCAGGAGCACGAAGGTCACATCCAGCAGTACAAAGAGGAGCTGGAGAGGACCTACAGTGCCAGAGTACGCGCAATGCTTCTCTGTCATCCAGGGCTAAATGACACAATTTTCCTTCACCAATTTTGATAGTGTTCATTAGCTTGTCGTGTGGGGGTGGGTGTGGGGGTTGCTTGTGTGTCCTTTATACCTCTCTCGGCTTTAAAGTAACCGGGGTGGTGCTGCCAATAAGTGGAAGTAGAACTAAGGGAAAAATGGCTATACCAGTTAAGCTAGCTTTCTAAGTCCCGTTGACTGGGTATGTGCTACCCTCATTTTTATGCTTTGTTTAGAAACTTAAAACCAAGCTAAAAATCCAGTTAGTTGGCTATTATCCCTTAATCTGTATGAAGATGTTGAAGTTGTTTCGTTGAAAGCCTCTGTACTTATGATAGCACCTCATATCGACTTGACAGAAGTAATGCTTACTGCAATGTGATTTAAAATTGTTGCCCTGTTTGTTCGTCTGAAACAGTCTTTGGCCAGGCAGACAGATTGCACATATAGGGCAGCAGGAAGTCAGGCAGTTGATCAGAAGACACAGATGAAGAGGAATGAAAGAACAAGTGTAGAGATTAGGAGGGAGTTTATGCTGCCCACGGTGAGGCTATTCTAACGCGTGAGGGTTTATTTAGTTTTTCATCCTATCACCTGTATGCCCGAGCTTGCATTATTTAACCTCATAAGTATGCTTTTAACATAATTTTCAGACATTTTACAGCAGATATCTCATTGAGGGTGCTTGAGTAAAGCATTCGGTCATTGTGGAATGTTTGGAAAATCACCTGTTAAGTGGGGGGAAAAAAATGTATGGTTTTAACTCTGCGGCCCACGAGTGGCTGTGGTGGTAATTTCTATTCCGTTTTTTCTCAATGTTGCCGCTGTGCAGTTAGAAAATGCACAGTATTCAGCGGCCAAGAATAGCGACCTGGCCAGTTCAACCAGGGAAGAGCTTGCTGGGACCAAGCTGCGACTGGAGAACATGTCTTCTCAAATCAGCTATTTCCAGAAGCAGGTAAATTGTTGTGAACTGTACGTTTAAGTCAGAAGAGGAGCCCCTGGTACTGGCTGCTGTGCTTTTGCTGTAGTACACATAACATACCCTAGATGGCAACCTTTCACCAAATACTGTGAAGTGAATTGAGGGATTTGTACAGTTGTGATTCTGTGTGCTGCTTCTCCTTTCCTTTTGCAAACAATATTGAGGAAAGAGAGAAATCCATGTATATTTAACATTTCCATTGGAAATCCATACAATGTATAGTTTAAAAGCAAAATAATGATTTGGGCCAGGCTGGAGCATTATGTTATTGATTAATTTGGTCCAGTCATTTACTTGGTAATTATGTGGACAGCAATGGCCAGTAAATATTTTATTTAGGTGTTTCTTCTACTGCATTTTGTTTTGAAAATGTGCACTTTGTTATGAAATTTAGGAGCAGCCAGCCTGGAATAGGACTAAATATGCCTAAGCTTGAATTTGAGTTACATGAAACCACAACATGAAATAGTGTTATATCAAGTGTATCTTGCATTGATAGTTTACCACCTCGCTAGTAAAACAAATCTAGTAAACCTAAATCATTGTCAGACATTCGTAGTCTATATATACCCATTAATATTTATTGAATTAAAAGCTAATTGGTTTCAAAGGGCTGCTGAAGATTTAAGTCGAGAGGCTAGGAGAGCAAACGCTGACGGGACTGGCGTAGGGAGCGTTCCTGTACGGGCACGGTAAGCTGTACGCTGACAGGCCGCGAAAGGAGCACGCTCCAGCATGAGGACGAGACATGTTAATTGGCTCTGCTTTCACACCCGGCCTGTCTTCCGTCTCGTAGCAGACCGGTCGCTACTCATTTCCTGAACGTTCCTCGGCGGCGTTACGTACCCTAACCGCGTGCGTCTGCAAAATCTATTGCCGTTGCTGGAGAGCGAAGGCTAACTGAGCAGCTGCTTAGCTCCAGGGCTGCATCTTAGTTCACTGTTGTCTTGCACACTTGCTCACTTCTCTCTGAGGAGTCCATTCTCAGGCACGGATACAACGGTGACACCTTAACTGTCGGGTAGTACAATGAATTAATTAGGCCGGTGAGACGTAATCGTCCTTCCACACTGTTTGGCTGTCCTTGGAAGGGATCAGATGCTGTGAAGTCCTTCCTATGCATGCATTTGAGCCAGGACTTCATTATTCTGATCTTAGTTGTTTTCCAGACTTATTTTCTATATTGTATGGCCTCCTTTGGGCGCTAATTGGCTGTGGCGGTATCATAGCTCCGCCCCTGCCTCGCATGTGCTCTGTTTAACACGGCGCCGCTCACTGGTGGCGGTGTCGCGGGCGGAGTGGATTAGGGGCGAGGGATGCATGGGGTTAGAGCTGAGATGCGGCCTGGGTGCTGAGCCCCGCTCCCCACGGCAGAGCAGCGACCTGGAGGCTCGGGTTCGGGAGCTGGAGGCCACGCTGGACCGGGAGAGGGAGGCCGGCCAGCGGCGGCTGACCGAGAAGGAGAGGGAGATGGCCAACATGAGGCAGCAGATGCAGGCCCAGCTGGAGGAGTACGAGAACCTGCTGGACGTGAAGCTGGCCCTCGACATGGAGATCAACGCCTACCGGAAGATGCTGGAAGGAGAAGAGCAGAGGTAGGGTAACAGGCTTGTGTTCAGTCAACGCCTGTCCTGAACCTTGACTCCGTTTAGACAAGTGTGCTTTTCCTTCTTCACAGTGATCGCGAAGAGAGTTCAGCATTCAGAATAAACCTAAATTAAAACCACAATCAAAATGAATTTGCCAAACTCTATATGAAGGCAAAAATACTTGTAAGGTAAAAATAAATAAATAATTGTATAATAGCAAGGACAGATTTTAGCCGCGTTTCCACCAAAATTACCCGGAACTTTCAGTCCCAGGAACTACTTTACCAGGAACTAAAAGGTTCCTTCAGCCAATGGTTGTCTGCGTTTCCGCCGGGGTCTAAAGTACCGCGAAGATTAGGCAAATGACACTGACGTTGTCGTCGGTCCATCTGTCATATGATTTCTTCTGTAACCCCATACTACCACCGAAGTAGCCTACATTATTTTCTAATAACCGGGACAGCCCGGAGGGGTTTATTCCACTTATATACAACGGGTTACCAACAATGACTATATATGGTTACTTTTGTATTTATTGATTTTCATATATCCTCTCAAACACATTCATTAACAGCAGAAAACATGCACACGTTGTAAACAATTTGCTGTTTTATTACTTTCTCGTCGTCAATTCCATATAGGCTAATCGCAAAATGACAAGAATAGAACGAAAACTCGGACTTGCGTGAAAATGTAAATTAGTAGTGGTACAGCCACCGTTTGCTTTCCTTCGAAGTTACTGCTAGCCGAGCAGAGTGCCCTCCAGATGCGAACCATGCACCATAAATGAGTCCATAGTCTTCCTGGTCTTTTCGTGGAAGTGAAAAATGGCAGTAAAATTACGGCAGTCTGAAAAAGCTAAAGGGAAGATTACTAGAATTAACCTGTTATTTTACCCGGATAAAAAGTGCGGAAGGTGATTTCCAGTTTGCTTGTACTGTATCACCAATGTTAATTATGCAGAACTACCGCATACCTCACGTAACTGTATCAAACGTTTTGAGTCAATTACAACGGGCTAACAAAGAAAATATTCAGCAACCGAATTAATCCGTTTGAATGTTTTGGTAGCCTACGTAATATGCTGTCCCAGCACGAATGCTTAGCATTTTATATAACGAATACTAAAGCAAGAAAAGAACAGAAGAGCACACGTTATAATTCCAAGACGTTGACAGCTATAACCAAAAGTAGGCTACTGCGCCGCATAACATGCAAGTTTGATTTGAAGTTATTATGAAAATAAATTGGTTTGCCGCTGCATATTTTCAAACATGGCGGGCAATGGCGGAAAATAAATACAACACAAATGCTACGAGTACTCGACCAATCAGAAATGTTCAGCGCTGCAAGCTCCACCCAAAAGGTTCCTGTACTTCCGGAAAGTACTACCCCCCGAGCAGGAACGTTTTGGGGGGTAAAACAAAGCCCCCAGAACTAAATTTAGACCCTAGTTCCTGCGGTGGAAACGCACTGAGTTCCTCAAAAGGTTCCTAGTTCCGGGGTATAGTTCCTGCGGTGGAAACGCGGCTTTTGATAGAATTCGGGTCTCAGTAACTCTTCCAGCATGTGCTTGTGGTATTGATGCAGCAGAAAAAGAGTAGAAGTTGGGGAAATATTTAGCCTGTATGATACAAGTTCAAATACTGCCGTTATGCTCGTATCTATGTCAGGCTGTATAATGGAATAAGGAAAACGGAGCAGTCATTTGTGTGTGATCACTTGCGTGGATTGATGCATCTGTGGTTGATTTAGTCTCCTGACTGATTTTGTCCTTCGTTTGAAGGCTGAACCTGTCCCCGAGCCCCTCCCAGCACGGGCCGGTGTCCCGCACGCACATGCACGCTGGCAGGAGACAGAAGGGGAAGAAACGCAAGCTGGAGGGGCGGGCCAGCCTGTCGCCAGGTTACAAGATCTCCCAGCATGCCTCAGCACACGGGAGTGTGTCCATTGACGAGATTGACCTCGAAGGGAACTACATCAAGCTTAGGAATAACTCTGAGATGGTAGAACCTGTGGACATGTTTTGTCATACCCTTTTCTTATATTTATTTATATTTTGTGTAAACACTGTTCCCATTGGCCCATGAAAAATTCTTGATTTTAAAAGTGGAAAATTGAGTAATTAAAGATAATTAATATTCTGTTGGTTTTTATGTATTTTTTCATGGCTTTATATAATCCCTTACAACAAAATTCCCAATTGTTGAGAGTTTATTGCCAACAGTGCTCTGCTTTCAAAAGCAGACAATTTCCATGTTAAAACTGTTTGGAGTGAGGCCAATTTTCACTTTGTTTTATATTTATTTTTCTATGTGGGTGCATAAGTAAGAAAGTGCTGTAGGGACCCTGTATGCATTTTCTTTACCTTTTCTAGGACCAGTCTTTGGGTGGGTGGGTCTTGAGAAAGAGCCACAGGACCATGCCCGAGGTGTCCTTTCAGATCCCCGCCTCTTACGTCCTGAGAGGAGGACAGACGCTAACTGTGAGTAGAGTATGCTCTTGGAATAACTGGCTACATATTAAGTACACTATAGTCATAATTTCTAGGCTATGTTGTTCATAATTAGATGTTAGAACATTTTGAATGGTCTAGTTGCCATGTAATGCATTTTGAGCTCTGTGCTGTAATCTTTTCCTCAGATTTGGGGGGCCGGTGCTGGGGTTGAACCGAAACCCCCCACTGATTTGGTGCTGAAGACCCAGAGGAACTGGGGAATGGTTGACGATGTAAGGGTTGTCCTGGTGACCCCTCATAACGAGGTGAGTCCCTGGCCCGCCTGCCTGCTTAACCCGCACCGAACGCCAAGGCTGAACGTGACGCTTAGTGCGTGCGCCCACGCGTGTCATCAACAGGAGACGGCAGAGCGGAGGCTGGTGCGTGTGCAGAGGGGGGCTGAGGGGGAGTCTGACGTGGAGCTGGAGGAAGAGGACGTCGGCGGCGGCAGCAGCGAGCTGCATCTCCGGCGGCAGGTAACCAGCCACCAGCTCTGTTTCATAGGTGCTAGCGTATTTGAATTACATCGCTTGCATCTGTTCCTGTTGTGAATGTAGCAATAAGTTTTTAATTGCCCTTGTTTGTTCTTTGTCTGGTACGTAAGCCAAAAAGAAGAAAAAAGAAATGTTGTTTGGTCTCGTGAGCGCCACCTTTTGGTGCAGACAGACAGAGACCGTCAGACCCCAGTAGGTGAGGTCCTGAGTGCATGCATGCATAGCTCTCCACATAGTAACCCTGTATTCCCAGCTAAGTTTGCTTTGCACACTCCCAGAGCTGTGGCAGCTTGGCTTTTAAACGACAACACCTGCCCACGCTAGCGTTTCTGTTCGTCTCCCTGCATGGACGGCATTGGCTTGCCAACAGAGGCCCGCTTGGCAAGGCTAGACGGTTTGGCATTAACGCTGCGCGCCATCGTCCGAGCTCTAACGCGCTCCCCGTGCTGCCCACGCATGCTTGACTCCGCTGTTGTCCTGAAGGTCAGGGGGTAAGGCGCTCTGTTTCCACAGGGGCGGACCGCGGAGGAGGCCAGCTGCGCCGTTATGTAATCACGTTCATTTCGACCCCGGGAGCCCCAAACGTGACCGCGCTGTGATCGGAGAGGCCCCACGTCCCTTTCAGAGAGCCATTTTCTCAGACGGAACTCAGTTGATGACAGAAAAAGAGACCACTTCAACGACTCATTTCACAGACGGGCTCTGTGGAAGTTCCATATTCAGAGCATTTAAAGTAACATGTAAACAGTGTAACTATAAGAAACTTTTCATCATCAATGTCATTCCATTAATATTTTGGTTATATGGTTGGTTATATTTTTGTAGTGCATTGTTAACAGGAAATTGATAGTCATTTGAATAGCGGGGTTTGCCTGTCTGTCACAGGCTCCCATAATGAGTAATATCACAGAGGTTTGTACTGGGCTACCACTTTCTCTGTCCCCAGTCAACCTCTACAGAGTCACATGACCTACGTAAGGTTCTTTAAACTTTAACAGTCAGCGCTGTGACATCAAACCTGTGACCAAGAGACTTCTACAAAGTCTTTGCATCAGCATGATATTTAAAATTCTTATTGGAAGATCTGGAGTAGGATAAAACTTAAGTGTTAAATTGTATGGGTGATAGTAGAATAGATATTTCTAAATATATTTACTTTTGATTAAAAAAATATTTTATAAATAAGCTACGACCCACTTGTCATGATGGCAAGGGTGCTGAAAATTTGTGAAGATAACCTGAAAATCTAGTTATACCTGCCTTTTGGATTGGAATCTGAACATTAAGAAAAGCAACAAATATTAAAAACACAACAAATTTGGCAACAGTGAGGGCATATGAATAGGGTAGAGCTCGTACATGGGGATTTATTCACTTTCTTTTCTGGTGTTCGTCTGTGTTCTGGGACCATGAGAATTACACATACTTGAAAATTAATGAAAATTCTTGTGAAAGCGGTGTACCTGTGTTGAGACACCGCTTGAGACACCAGAACTGAGCATGTGCAACTTCTCTAATCTGAAACTCTTCTCTATAGTATGCTTTCAATATAGGACTAAGTTTCTGAGATGAGTAAATAAAATTTAAAAAATTGTATTCCTTTTAAGTAACAAAAAAGGTAATGCTAGTGTGAACATCCCATTGACATTTTCAAGAATCTGTCCCGTGTATAATTTGAAATCTATGGCAGGTTAGGTCTGTAATGAATAAGTTCTAAGCTTCAAGTGAATATTATTTTGATTACGAAGAGAGATGTTATTTTGAGGTACTTGCATTAATTATTGTCTGTGCCTTATTCAGATGGAAATTAAATAATTAAATTGTAAATGATTTCCCTGTTGAAACAAAGACAAGTTTGACACGGTTAAATTGGATTTAGTTCAAGAAACATACCCAAGCAATGTAATGAGCACTTGTCTAATCACCAAAGAAAAACATTGAAGTAATGGAAGTATTTGTAATAATATTAGTTTTCATTATAGACATTCTGCTTTCTGACTTATTTAATCATATCTTGAATATAATTTGCTCAGGTCTCCCTCCCCATCCATAATTATCCATGTAGTTAAGTTTCTCACACTGCTTGACGAAGGCATTGTTCTTTTTCCCCTTTGGCTTTATTAAAATTATTTGCAATAATCTGTAAAAGACAAACGTGAAAATATTGGAAAGGCCTCTTATAGTCTGTTGTTTTGAAAAAGGACAAGGATATAACCTTGCTGTAGAAATCACAGATGTCTTCAGTTATTTATTGAATGTGTATTGCAACAGAATGTATTCTACAGTATTTTGTAAAACTTCAATAAAGATTTTTACTGAACTGATGCCACAGGTCTTCATTTTTTGTACAGGTTGACCATTTGGCTCTGAAGTATAAACCTGAAAGACTTGATTGTTCATAATTGTATAAATACCACATCATAGCAGCACAGAAAGCTTGGTGTCATTGGGAATTTCAAAGCTGTATAGAAGTTTACCTTACATTTAGGCCTATTTGGCAGAAGCTTTTATCCAAAGCGACGTACAATGGAAGTTTGTAGTGCTGGAGATACTGGGTGTCTTGAAATGACATTTAAGAAGAAATTGTCCCAAATCTCCCAAAATTCAACACATTCCCAGGGAATTCCATTTCATTTACTTAAAAAAAAAATAATAAAAATAAAAAATTCTGACAAAACTAAATCTTTAAGTCTAAAACGGTCAATTTTCTTTCTCAAACAAAAGGAAAATGGCGGTGTATTCATCATGAAGTCTATTCAGCCCAAGGAAAGAAGGGTTTAATCCGTGGGAGTGGTTGTCCACCTGAGATGGTGATGGTGAGCAGAGCTACACCACTGTCTCCTTGCTGGTGTCCTTGTTTATGAAGAGCTGGGGAAATTCTTGTTGGCGAGGTGGTAACAGTGCTGGCCTGGAGATCTGGAGCCTGACTCTCTGATTGGTCCTTTTCCACACCTCAAAGAGATGAATGTGGTAGCGCAAAGACACCTGTGTTCAAGGACACATAAAATATTAAAAACTAAGCAATTAAGTTTCCACAAAAAAAGTTTTGATCAGTAAATTCATCTAGATTAAACCAATCACACTATTGCCAAAGCAGGGTTCTACTCAATATAACAGTGGCACTATTTTTCCAATATGTAAAAAAAAAAAAAAAAAGTTAACCTCATATACTGTGAAATACATCAACCCCTTTTTATTAGGTTGCAACAGCATGAGTAACACTTTTTACATCTTAAAGCTAAAGTCCTGGTCTGGTCCAAAACGTGTCCCTGTATTCCTGCTTTTTCACAGTAGTACTCTCTGGAGGGAACTATACTCAGTATGTGCAAAATGGCTGGTACTCACAAAGGTCCAGAACAGGTAGATGGAGAACAGTGCAAGAGTGAGGACTATGAGGCCAATAGCCTCCATGCTGTTGCTGTAATAGAGGTCCATGGCCCCCTGGACACACAGCCAGCCGGAGAGACAGGCCAGCGGAGTGATGAACATAAAACAGATGATGTCACCACACAGCGTTCGCCTCTGGTGCTGCATGGACGGGGTGTCCAGCCACTGAGAACCACAACAAAAGATCTGCAGTTAATCTAATGGCGTTAGTACAGAATTATATCACAAAGATTACAACCTCATGTAAACAGATTAATGGGCCAGTGGATTTGCGAATATAGATTTAACCTTCAACAAAGTAGTGTCACAGCTTGAAAAATAACACGTAGGCCTGTTTTCAATCAAGGCTAACTTTTCCTTTCAAATAAATCCAAGTATTAAATTTTTTCTTCACAGTTTGGCCAGTTATAAACTTGTAATAGTTATTTAAATTAATTTATTCACAAATCCAAGTTAAAGACAAAATTTTTAGGAATTCACACCATAATTCTTCCTAATAGGTAAGTGCTTTCTTTATCAGAGAGCTGGCGCCAAGCCACTTACCCTACAACAAGACTGGAGAGACAAGCAATCTAAGGAATACAGGGTGCACCAGCCAGGCTGCTGTTCCTACTGACTGTGGTCGTAAGGCACATGGGATGGAATCAGCAGATTACTGCACTATCCCGCGTCCCAGTTTGTGCACGAGATAATGTCCATTAATATAACATAATACCCTGTCCTCTGTGCCATAGCGAGGAAACGCCATCTAATCTCATTTTCATGCTTAAGTGGCTTGCAGTTAAAAGCAGCTGGAGGAAAGCAGACTCTTTAACGGGCGGAGGACTACGAGGGGGGACGACGATCGTTACCATCCGTCATCTGACATGGGATCTGGGCCCTGCCGAAGTTGCAGTGCAGAACTTTTTAGCTCAACTTTTAAGTCCTTGGTGAATACAGCTGAGGACTGTTAACTTGTAAAGATATGTTAGGAATAAACTAGAAATAATAAATGTCTATCTTGTAATGGTCATTAAGCTGTATAGTAGAGCAATATTACCAGAGGCCTGTGAATTCCCCATAAATATACTTAGGATATGTGCAAAACCATCATTTTTTACTTTAATTAGTTTCTTCTTCACCTCTGTGTAAAGACAACAATATTTATACTTGCATTAATTCCTCAAACTTTCAGGACATCGGGGTCTCTAACGAACATACAGTTAATTGTCATAATGGTTTCAATTGCCCTTTTCAAAGACGAGGGGGGAAGTAGGGGGTGAAGAAGCTTAATTCCTGGCTTTGTCACGGCTTTAAAGCGAAGGCCGGTCGCAGCTGAGTCTCCACGTTTTCCTTTTACCTCGGTGAGTGGCTTTGGCAAGCGTTCCAAGGCAAATTCAAAGTGGCAGAGCTCGCAGCGACTGGTGTTTGAGGCCGTCAGCCAACGCTCCAGACAGCTGCAGTGGACCATGGCCAGAGTGCCGGCGCATTCGCAGGGGGACAGAAGGTCCTCCACGCCGTCGCCCTCGTGACAGATCCGACAGAAGGAGTCCTCACTGCAAAGGCTTCATTACCACAGAGGGATTCAGTTAATACTGCCAACAAGGTCTGGATTGATCATTAGCAATATTCAAAACCCCTTTCTACACACAGCCATATGATGATTAACATATTTGTACAAATCCAAAAAATCCTTTCTAATTAAGCATGTTACTTAAGAATATTATATCATGTTCTAACAGGGAATATACTTAATTTACCCCAGACCAAAACAAAGATACCACTTGCAAAATGGGCTGTAGAGTAGAGAAAGGATTCAGTCAATCTGCAATCTTTTTTTCCTAGGAATCTTTTCTACTTGCAATAAGCATCTCATATTTGATTTGATATTTTCCAACAGGGATGAACATGGCTTAGTTTTCAGTAAATGACCAAGGTCTGAATTTAAAAAAAATAAGTGAAACAGCCTGGGTCATCAATCATTTTTCAGCTCAGTGCTATGAAATGTGATGTACAAAATCGATTCGGAGTATAAGCAGCTGGATCTCCTGCTTTACTTTATATTTTTCTTTTGTCACCTTTTTGGGCCTGACCCACCTGCTGGTGCTGGGACTGGACACTGCATATGGTACATGGCTACTGCAGTCAATCACTTCCTGCACAGGGGGGGCCAAATGCTCCTCTTGTGAGCCGTCTGGAGGAGCTTTCACCACAGTACCGGCCACTGCCGGGTCCACAGGTTCCTCAGAGGCCATGGCTGCTGCCCATGAGGGCCATTAATTCCTTTCAGTCAAATCTCACCTGAAACAGGACAGAAGCACAGAGAGGGCAGGAAAACAATGCCGCAGGTGAAACTCAACAGGCCTCAGACAGAGACATTAAAATGGCCGATTCCGCAAGGAGCTTGACCCTGCTGTCGAGCAACAAAGCAAAACAAACTCATCTGTGCGGCTTTGCCAATTAAGATGTTGATCCATACAAACTCGATAGCATAGACTCCCCATTCATTGTGGTGCTCCCTGGGAATTTCCCCTTAATCTGCTCACGAGTCTACATCCTATCCTTCTTAAGTAGCACCCAAACAATGGAATAATGGCCGATTGCCCCCCCCAAGTTATTTTTTGTGCATCTTTTATATGAGTATCAGCAGGCTATATTTACCAGGAAGCAAATGATGGGAAATCAAAGGATGCTCACCACACAATGAGGTCAATTCTGCGAGTGCGCAAGTGCTCTTAGATTTAATCCCTCCCGTCTGCATTCGGGAGGGGAAAAAAAAGTCTGAAATGCATATGAAATGTTTGCCGCAGTGTATTTAACCTAGTTTGTTCCCTCCCAGCATTACTTTCCCAAGGATGCCAGAGACGGTTCCCTAAAGTAGCCAATTATATCTTCAGCTGAAAATCGGGCCTCTGGTATTTGACATAATTCTTTGTTTTAATGGCTTCCCACATATCATACAGGCAAATGCGACTGGCTCTATAATTCAGAGTGTGAATACAATAGCACCAAGTCATCTTAGGCGGGGTGAAATGAGTTCCTTTATAATTCCTCATTATGTTTTATAAGAGTGCACGCTTTAGGTGGCATGTTGTTTTGGCTGTAAGCAGAGTGGAGAGGGCGGCTTAAAGGAGGGAAGGTTGGCCGGCAGACCTGGCATCCCTTTGATCTCAGGTTTAACATGCATCCCCAGACATCTCCAGACAGAGGTCGGGGAGAAGGGGGTAACAATCCTGGTAATCCTGGGGCTCTTATCCTGTCCTGGAAGTGTATAAATTGGATAAGTCAACACAGCAACAGAAGCTCCATTTCCTCATGTGAGCTTGTTTTTGCATGTGTCCAACCATTATTTCCAAACAGTTTTAGCTCTCCAGGGCAGTCACATCCAGACAACAGTTGTGTTTTCAGCTTTTATTTTTTTTTTGTTTCTCCAAATTACTGATTGTGTGTTTATTAATAATGATAGATTTATTTTTTTCTAAGTGTTAATACACATGCGCTTGGAATATTTTCAGTGGTTGTTTCCAGTTTAACAAATTGGCAGATGGTAGTTCAGTATGTTGCTAAACATGATTATACATGGGAATGCAACATCATTTTTGTAGCTGTAAGTCAATTTGTTGAAGCCTAACATTTATAACTGAAAGTGAAACTTCAGTCATAACAGCATGTATCTGTACTGATTCAACTATTTAAAACATATTCTTATTCTACTCCCTATTACTGGTAAATGTCTGTATATAAACAATATGCAAAATATATTGTACATAATCATCCACAGTATGTTGCAATGAATTAGGCTGATATGAGCAGAGCAGTCTACAAACACCGTTCAAATGGCATAAATATGTTTTCATCACTTTTAAAAGTGAGTGCTTAATGCAGTCAATCCAAAGCAAAATCAATATTACAACAGCACACTAAAACCTAAGCACCCAGCCGCACAGATAGCCGGTTTACAGTCTCACACGATCTGCATGTTTTTATATGAGCTCAGCTGTGAACGGTCCTCAGTATCCTGCGAGGGGGCACGGCCAAAACTAAGCAAACGCTGTACTCAGCATGGTGAAAAGCAACAAATGGCAACCCGCAAGAGCACTGTTTAACTTTAACTCACCACTGACAACCCAAATTAAACAAATACAAAAACAAATACGGGAATGTTTAAATGTAAACTGCTTACCACCGAGGCAGCGACGCGGTTCATGTCCCAGGCACCAAATGAAAACAAGCCGCCCGAGTTAGACGGGGGAGGAAGCCTAGTCTGCAGCCTGCTGAGTGTTTTGCCTCCAGACGCTCTCGACAGTCTGCCGCTCCTCACTGTTCAGATTAGCATTCAACTCAAGGTCAGCGGTGAGAATAGATGGGGATTAGATGGGGAAAGTAGGCACAGACTAGACAAATGGAAATCCTTTTCACATCACTGTGAGCTACACCAAGGGCACCTACTCGCCGTAGCCCATTAATCCAGTTAGACATTGCCGTAGCCAGACTTTTAATTTGACAGACATTATGGTAATTTGGCCATGCACTGACTGAAAAATCTGTATTCGGACAGACAATGTTCACACTTCAGAGTCAGTTAAGGTAAGACCAGAACTGTTGCCATGAAGTGTAGGCTATTTCTAATTTTAGCCACCTGGCTAAGAGGCCTGGCTTATCTTCCGAAGGCATTGTGTCTTTGATCCCATTAACATTCGACGCACATACTGTAACGTGCACAGTGTAAAATGTACAGTGCGATCAAAATACATCCAGACAGGAATTAAGGTGTGACCACTAAATTGATTGAAACTCACAGATAATGGCAAACGTATTCAGAGAGACTACAGAATTCCTCTGTATAACATAACCAAGCCCTGTAGAATTCAAAGTAGGCTAACAGACCAACATTCTGTTTTATTTCTCGATGCAGACTGAACCATACATTACATGACATTACATTTATTTGGCAGACGCTTTTATCCAGAGCAATAAGGGCAATACCGAAGGTCATTGGAGCAACTACAAAACACAGGTCCGATAAGGTACAATACTCATTTTGTAACAGTTATTCATAGCCATGAACACATTAAGTCCAGTTCACACAGTAAACATTACTCTGACTTAACCTATGCTAAATCAAACTAGGAGGCATGACAAGCTACTATCAGTATAATTATACAAGGGACAATAAGTGCTGTATGGAGCATAACATTTGCATTAAAGCTTTTATGACTTTTATTTTAATATTATTTTTTTGTCATTTAAAGACGTTTTTATCTACAGTGAAGTAGGTGCATATGACAAGGCTAGAAGAAATGTTAAAATTTCACACTTCTCCAAAACACTGCCGTCAGCTATTGTTTTCTCCTCCTTGGGAACCTCAGACAAAACAAATATTTCTTGAAATGTAACAAGACATGTCAGGGACAATGGCTTTTGTTTGTAATGCCTGCTCTGTATTTGCAAACAAGCCATAAATGATTACAATTATTACTTTGCCTTTTGTGTGTTTGTTAGACTGGACACGCATCTTCGATTTACTATTTCTTATTTTGTGTCACAGCGGAACAAACTGTATTTCATTTGTGAAGCAAAGCACTGTTATGACCAAGGAACACACAATGCTGAAGTTAAAATGAGAACAGACATTCTAGATGAGCAGTTACGCTCACTGTTTCAGCCGTATACCGTAGACTGTGAGATTCAATACAGAAATAAATGTGAGAAATCCACATCGCCTGTAACCCAAGGAGAGATTATGAAAAGGAGGCAATAAAAAGCGACCTGTCCATTCATATTTATGGCTTGTTCTTTCTTTATATGATTTCTCTAAGCTAAGATGAAAGTGCAGCTGTTTAAAATACTGCCAAGGGGAGTTGTGGGAGACTTTCTCTTTCTGCAGGCAAAGCTGGGACCTGCCACTAGCTCTCAGCTCTCCTTTTCTTCCCGTTTCTCCGTCTCTCTTTCTTTCTCTCTCTTTTTTTTGTATTTGCTCTAATCCTATCTGCTATTCATTCACAAGCTGCTTCAGACAAAGGCAAGGGGGGACGGACATCATTGTGAATTCCTTCATGAACAGAAAGAGGGGGTGAATAATTCCTTTGACACTTTGGGGACAGTATAGAGAACCCAGACGCCGCAGATTATCATAGGGATGAAAACAAACCTGGCATTTGGGTATGGAGATGGACTTCCTCTTTTCTAAGGTCAGACAAGACGGCCAGGCTGCAGCGAGGTGCGGTGTCACACCCTACACTCTGTCCCAGTGCCCGCGGATAACGCCCCTATTGTTGGAGGCAGTAAGAGACCACGTTATGGTGTCCCCTGGGCATAGCCCAAATAGCCACTTGATGTTTAAGTTCCTATTAATTCCCCCAGCCACATAAACTTTCATGGCTTGCTTTAGAAAAAGACAAACAAACCTTTTTTTTGTTGCCTTTTAAAAAAAATTGTATTGATTTGATATGTTCAAGAGTTACGTGCTAAGTGGTTTCCCAGCCTATTGTATAGTTTAATTGTAATATACAAAATTGTGCTAAATGCTACTTTACTCAAAACTATGCACTCAAAGTGAAATATAGGAAAGTCAATTCTGACAGTGTTGCACAGGATATGGGAAAATGCATGTGTCCCTTTTTTGTGTTATCAGTTCAAGGTCAGGAAGGTGAGGGGTACCAAAATAGTTTCACATATGGTAAAATTAAACATGTCTGTGTATGCTCATTGCCTCTATGCGTTTGTGTTTGTATGCTTGCATTTGCATGTGCACTTGTGTATGTGCATGTGTGTGTGTGTGTGTGTATGTGCGTGTATGTGTGCGTGCGCACATATCCCGCTTTGTTCACCTTGCTGTGCGTATAGCGTGTGGCTCGGGCTGCTGTGGGGTGAGAGTGTAATCAGACAGTCTGAAGGGACGGCGGGGGTCACCCCTCTGAGGAAGCACCCCTGCTGGGGCAGCCCCTGTCTGGGTGCTCTGCTGGAACAGAAACATACAGAAAGCCCCTTCCCCTTTGTTCCACACAGTCATGCAGGAGAGGCCTACTGAGAGTTGGGACCTCAGGGCCTTAATCTGATAGCCAGAGGGAATCGGCGAGTGTAAAAGGCTATCGGTAAGAACTTTAGTCATGGTAAGTATTTTATCATTATGTCTCCTTATGTTGGACGCAAATAAGGGCACCCAGGGCTTATTCAGCTGGTAAGCCCCGAGCACTCTGCATATTCTGAGAATCTTTCTTATTTACTTAAAGATGTCAGACACAGCCCTGAGCTTTGACAGCTGTAAGAGGAGAGCACGCAACAGCGTTTGAAGCATTAATAGTTAAGAGTTTTAAGATAACAGATTTAGCCATGGTTTAATGGTTCACTCTTAAACAGGGGAGCAGGTCAGTGTGTAGCAGGGCGCTTACAGTAGAACAGGCTTTCGGAAGTAAGAAACAGTATTTAACAATATCATTAAATAAAACCTCACAAGTGATTATGCTTCATCTCATATTTTATTTATATTCATTAGAAAAGTTATTACAATAACAGTTATTACAGTGACACCTGAAAACATACATAAATGAACTACTACGTAAATACATTTTCCAACCCAATGCACTGTGCAGTGTGGCCATGCATCTGTCAAAAAATATCTGGCCACATATCATGTATAGTGTCTTACATTTCTCTTAGGCATGGTACCCATACTTTCTTAAAGTTCCTGCGGTCGAAACGCACTGAGTTCCTCAAAAGGTTCCTAGTTCCGGGGTAAAGTTCCTGCGGCGGAAACGTGGCTAAATAAACACATTTTATTGGCAGGCTTTCTTGTAACAAATCAAAGCAGGAAAATGTCTTTTGGAGAGATCAGCAGTGATGTTGCATAGGGCCAGCTGTGCCTGCTCTGTATTGGTTGGGTGTCGTGTAGCCAAATTTGTCTTTAATCTCTAATTGGTAAAGTACTCTTTAGCCAGGTTTTTAATTATTTCTCTTTTTCCCTTGTCATCAAGGAAATTATTTATACATCATGTGGAAATTGCCATAGAAAGGCCCTCCCAAAAAATAAAAAATGCACTTCTTAGACAGGTCAAAATAATTTATTTTTTCAATTTAAATAAAACAGTTCTCCTCTAACACTACTGGGCCCAAGGTGTTAATTACATGTTGAGAGAGATGATCGAACCAATTAGAGAAGAGATTCTGGTAATGGACCCTCTCCAGCACAAGACCTATTGATAGACACACCACGTCCATCCTCTGATCTAGGATTATTACCTCATGCCAATTTCTCCAAATATCTTGATACCCTTGCAGCAAATATATTTGTGGAATCTGAAGCTGAATTGTTTTCTTAAACATAATCCATACTCAGGTTATTCTAGTGGTCTACGCCCTCAAAATGGCATTCTTTATCTAAGAAATATTTATAAATGCATGCCCATTTAAAGGAAAAACAACCCCAGCATTTCAAACAGAGTAATCTGTAAAGAATGTTATCAGTCGGCATTATCGCGGTGTCCTCTAAAGGAGGAAGAGTGCCGTCTCTCAAACGGTTTTAAAATGGAGACCGAAGACAAGAGAGGTGACCATGTGACTTGTGTCAAGTGGCCAGCGGTGGTGCAGACTCACCTTATCTCTGAAGGAGAAAGCGATGGCTCGCTGCAGTGATGGCACCGCAGCTCCAGGGCCAGAGCTGTAACATGAAAACGGCTGTCCGCGGCACTGCCAGGAGTAAAGTGGATCTATTTCAAGTCGTGTACTTCGGGAAAGTCCTGCGCAGAGACATGACCGAGTGGACCCTGCTGAAGCGCCTCCTGGACGCCGTGCACCAGCACTCCACCATGATCGGTCGGATCTGGCTCACCGTCATGGTGATCTTCCGGCTCCTCATCGTGGCCGTGGCCACCGAGGACGTCTACACGGACGAGCAGGAGATGTTCGTCTGCAACACCATCCAGCCGGGCTGCTCCAACATCTGCTACGACTCCTTCGCGCCCATCTCCCAGCCCAGGTTCTGGGTGTTCCAGATCATCACCGTGTCCACGCCGTCCTTGTGCTTCATCATCTACACCTGGCACAACCTCTCCAAACATCCGGAGGGGGAGCACGTTAAAGAGAGCCGAGAGACCTACGACAGGAGTTGCGACTCCGACAGCTGCTCCATCAAATCCCACAGACACCTGGGGCACAGCCTGGCAGACGTGCTGGAGGGCATCGCTGCTCAGAGCAATCACAAAGCGGCCAGCGGCAGCTCTGTCGCAAGATCGCGAGTCTTCCAGGAAAGCGGGAAGTCGGGAGTCCTGTCGAAATACTACGTCTTCCACGTGTGCTTCCGGGCGACCCTGGAGATCGGCTTCGTCTTCGCCCAGTGGCTCCTGTTCGGGTTCCACGTCCCCTCTCACTTCGTGTGCACCGCCTTCCCCTGCTCCCAGAGGGTGGACTGCTACGTCTCCCGGCCTACGGAGAAGACCGTCTTCCTCGTCTTCATGTTCTGCGTTGGGATATTCTGCATCTTCCTCAACTTCCTGGAGCTGAACCACTTGGGCTGGAAAAAGATCAAGACGTCTATCCGCATAAAAGAGAGCCCGTGGAGAGGCTACGAGGCCATAAACCAGGACAGCCAATCGGTGGCCTCCCTTACATTCAGGGACATTACCAGCACCACGTCTCTGCCCACGTTAGACCTGGTGGTGGAACACAAGCCAGACTGGACCTGCACAGGAAACTGCTCCCCGCTCAAAAACGAAACGGCCGCAGAAGCGCAAAGCCAGGACAACCCCAGAGGAACGCATTCTGTAAAGAGCAAGACCAGCAAAGGGAGGTCCTCCAAGCAGAGGAGCTCCGAGGTCTGGATATAAACTCTCGGAAGGTTCCGGAAGGTTTCACAGTGCAATGCCAATGTTTCATAACAATGAGTAAGTCTTAAATTCAATCGCGGAAATAGGTTCTGGCGTTTTCCCACACATCTATGGTAATGCCATGCCGGTCTGACATCAGTGCTGCTTCATTGGTCCTGTGGTGACAGTTAAAATTGCTAGTGATTATTTGGTATGGTTTATGTAGGCTACATTAATGGCTGAAGATAGTGTGTCACCAGATAAAACCATACCACATGAGCTAGATTAAGAAGAAACTCTGGAGACATTTGTTCAGTATTTTCTTTCTCATTTATTTACGTAATATATGTATTAATATATTCATTTACAACATCTATAAAACCATTTTGTATAAATTACACTGCAGGAAAGAGGAAAATGCTGATAAATCTAGTCCCACGTTTCCACCAAGGTTTGGAAAAATGAATACTGAACAGAGATAGATCCTAGTGCAGCTGAACAAAACCAGAGAAATAATTCTGTAGAAGAACTCAACTGCAAAGTAGAGATGTGACAGCTTCTACAATTTCATGACATATTTGGGATTCAGTCTCCATCATTTAACACCCATGAAGGTGGTCCAGATGTGTGTAATGTAATGCAATTTTATTTAAAGGTTCTTTTCCACTTGTAATTGGGTGCTTTCTCTATGTCAGACTCACTGAAGTGGATCAGCAGTCTAGGTTAAATACTGGCACAGAGAGTAGTGCTGTGCTTTACTCAGTTAATGTCCTTTTAAACACTCCCTGATTTCCCCTTGATATAAAGTCTCCACTTATTTTACAGGATCAAGGGTTTACTGTCAAGTTTCAGTGAACTTATGGCATTTGATTACTTTGTTGTATCAAAATATCTGCATTAATTTACTAGCAATCAAATGTTCATCTATTTTTCTCTTCTTTGTCGGTCCAGAAATAACAAAAATACACACGTGAAATGAAATTGTGTAAAAAATGAATGGCTGTACCCAATTTTTTGTTTTGGGTAATAGGAATGTAAGGACACCCCTACAGAAACATATCTATACAAAAAATGATGCTGGAAAAATCATTCAGTTATAGAATTTAACATACATATGGCATAAGTAGTCATTTGTGACATGGCTATATCATATTATTTGAGGGTTGCAATTTTCATTAGTAATCGTCCCTGGCAATTTCACTGGACAACATATAGTACATTGCATTTTTTAAAATCTATAAAGACAAGAAACTGTCAGTTAAACACTATGAGTCTGGCTACAAAGACTTGCAACACTTAAAAGCATTGCTGCTCTCCGTTAATAAAAGCAGAGCTATCTGACTGAAGATGTGATGGTGGACTATGCCTCATTAACATTTGCAATTTGTTAAGTTTCATTCAACCAACAATATTGGACTAACGTTACATAGCAGGCAAGAAATTCTCATCACATACAGTACAAATTACAAGTCCATATCAATCTATATATATATATATGTTTGTATGTGTGTGTGTGTGTGTGTGTGTGTACAGTATATATATATATATATATATATATATATATATATACATGCACATGCACACACAATACAGATGACTTACAGCTATGACTGATATAAATATGTGTTTCATCTTAACAAGGAAGAAAACAGAAAGTGCAATGTTTTGAAATTAAAAAGGAAACCAACGATGTGCATCCATGGAAGTAAATTCTAAAGCTTTAGTGCAATACAAATAACATTTAAAAAAGCACTTGAAAGGTGAGTGCAATAAGGTTCTCGACCTTATTCGACACAAGAGTTTGTAATACTTACTACGATTCCTCGCATCACAGTTAAGTGATACCATGTAAACGGAGGGGCTCAGTGAGAACATTCATAGAATTGCAGTTAATATACTCACAGTTTAAAAGTGTGTTTCATGAACACTTAAGACCACGGCAGGCGGGGTATAAACAAGTCCACGTCAGAGCAGAACAACGTACAGACACAGCGAGAGAACCGAAAACCCTCTGTATGCGAGATCACAAAAAAGAACAAGCCAATAAAAGAGAAACATTAAAGACACACACGAGGCGGCGTGCGCCACAAGTAGAACGTCCCAAAATAAATACAGAGGAAATTAAGACTTTCCCAAGTCCGTGTGGTAAGGCGAGGGAAATATAAAAAACCGGGTGATCGTTGAATGGTACGGTAATGAAACGTCTTTGTGAAAGTGGTTTGGGGTCCAAAGTTTGCGCTTGGGGAGCGTGAGGTTTATCACTGCGGCAAAGGCACAATGACGTCCACGTAGCTGATGGGAAAGAAGCCGGACTCCCCGTTGATCATGCCCTCGTACCAGTTCTCGTCGATCTGGTTGGTGAGGATGATGATGTCGCCTTCCTTGAAGCCCAGCTCGCCCTCGTTCTCGGGGTCGAAGTCGTAGAGCGACCGGCAGCAGGGCTGGTCCAGGTGCACCTCGGACTCTGGAGGGAAACGACAGCGAGATGTCAGCGGCCACAGTAGGGTCAGCAGCGCTGCAATCTCGACGTTAGCCTGCACTGAGTCCAACAGAGGAAAACAAGCTGAAAACGTACCGCTAACAGGAAGCATTAAATTACCCTCAAGAGACTGAAGCTGTGTCTTAAATGGTCCACACTAATTCCCTGTATAGAGGACTAATTATGGTGTCATCCTATTTCTAGCAAATGGCTGACAGCCTGTTTATTCCATTATATAGGGAACTAGAGGACCATTTGAGATGCAGCCTGAATTCTTCCTCTCGAGATTCGTCGGCAGGTGTCAACATACCTTAATTTTAAACTTAATAAAAATTACTCCAGATACTCTCCACTCTCCATTCTTTTGAGCTCAGGGAATGATCCCAAAATAGCCCCATAAACAAAATAATACAGATAATGCAGAAGCATGACGGCATGAGACTATGAGTTTTGGTGACCGGGGACAAACGCCGCTGCGTGCCGCGGGCGCAGGCGGGGGTCTACTCACGATTGCCGTTTGGGCTGTCAGGCCATGTTAGGGGCGTAGGTGTGAACTGCTCCGCTGGGTGAGATGGAAACAGGGAGATGGGTGGTGAGTCAGGCAGATGGAGGCATGTATGGCCCTACTGTGCAGGTTTCATATTACCACCTCATCTGATCTTATTGCATGTGTTAACTGCTCTTTATTTCCCACTATATTGTTGTGACTTAATTTGTTCTTCAACTATTATTTATTTTCTGTAATGTAAACTGGGCTACAATTCTTGATATAAACTGTGCTATGAAATGTTTAAGTACTGAGCAGGTTATTGTGGCCAAATAAGGAGCCTATTTTTTCACACAAACACATCTTTTTACTGTTTACTGAGATAGTTTTTTCTCCATTCTGCCCCTTAAAGCGTCTAATAAATGTATTTCCATTCTTGAATTGCAAGCGCCTCAATCTGTTAATTTTATTTTGAAAGGCTACTCCACCTCATGGCCACTAGAGGGCACATTTTGCAAAACCATTTTGGAACAGACTTTCAGGTCTTACACAATATTTTGGCACCATGCACCAGCACTGAAGTAATCTGGCTGCTCGGTTAACACGCATCCAAAATCTGTGAGTATTTTAGCCAAATGTAACTATAGTAACCGTGACAACCATTGTGCTCATTAGGAATGAATCTCATCCATGAAATTATCTCGAATGCATTTTTCACAGTTCTGCTAACTTGAGAAAGAAGCATGTAGCAATCAATTAGGACTACAGTTTTACATGAGAAATCAGGTGCACTTCAATCAGCAAACATTGCAGGCAAAATTACCTCCGAAAATTTTTAAGTTGTATATGTTACGTTTTAGGGTTAGTAAGGAATACTGGTAAGTGAATCTGGGGTACGAAAAACTTTTGTTCTTTTGTTGTACCTACTTTTTCCATTTACAGTGTGGTTGATCTGGATATCTGCAATGAACAATGGACACATTAATAACCTGGAAAGTCTTAAGATGAACTACAAGCAACAGCAGATTTGACCAGTTCTTCATGTATACAATCCTGACCCTAAAGGGTGACCAATTTAAGGCTGTGATTGACGTGTATGTGACAGGCCAGTAGACCAGCACTAAAAAGATAAACCGCACCACAAAGGCATAACTTCACAAAGGAATGTCTCTCCACTGTGCTGTGTAAATGGAACATCTCTTTTAGCCACCGATACCTATTCCCTTACACCTCATTTCAGCGCCAAATATGATTTCAGTTTACATTCCAATGATAAGTTATAGTGACCCTGTAGTACAGTGGAGATGGGCCAGAAATCTGACAACATGAAATGAACTAGTCCTCTTTACATTTAGTGAAAATATCAATTATGTCTGCATAGCTGTAAAGGTGATATAAAGTGCACACAGTGAAAGTGATGCGATTCTTCTTCCCCATTTTAAATCCACCGTAAACAGGAATATGAGCTTCAGCTTGAAGCACTTCTACTGATATTACTCAACAGACAGCTGCATTGCTCAGGCTTTATCCAAGCCCCGTGTAAATGCACATATCCTCCATTAGTGAGAGCAGACTTAAAGCAGTGGGGCTGTGACGCACGCACCGCTTTGCACACGAAAGATTTCTAAAGAGGTGAGGACACGTAAAAAGGCCTGTTCTCATCATGAACATCTTTTAAGGAATGTAAATGCTCAAAGCAAAAATAAAAGGATTCTGTAAGATGAGCGACAAAATTACACAATGACTATGGCAAAAACACAGAAAACTCAAAACGAAGAC
Source organism: Anguilla rostrata (assembly GCF_018555375.3). Lineage (NCBI taxonomy): Eukaryota > Metazoa > Chordata > Actinopteri > Anguilliformes > Anguillidae > Anguilla > Anguilla rostrata. Next base: position 45,764,587 of record NC_057937.1, on the reverse strand, counting down.
AGTGTGTATGCAAGTGCATTCGATATTTTTTTGTTCCTGTGAGACGCTGGCCAAAGAACTGAAACCCCCAATACCTGTTGATTTGAATGACGAGCTGTAGGACAGCCCGTTGTGTTGTATGTTATCAATGGTTTCTAAGCTGGTCGTTATAGACTTTGGCTTGAACTCCCTCTTCGGGCGGTTGCTCGCTGCGGTTATCCTGGGATGGGTGACAAAGAAAAGATAATGAACTGAACCCTCGAAGATCAACTCCCACAGAATTTACAGTGTAGATTAGAACTGAACATAGCATTCATGTATTTTTTTCTCCTCAGGTAATCAGATGCCAAAGTTGCACCTGTGCAGGGGTGCGAGTAGGTCAAAATGACCTCCCTCTGCATTTTCAGAAGAGTGAACTTGGTCATTACCTGCTCTGTAACTTGCTGTTGAGTTCTTCCAGGATTTCCGCGGACTGGTGGTGATAGTCTAGTGCCGCCTCTATCAGGGCAGACAACTGGCTCACCTGCTCCACCTGCATCAACACAACAAGCATCAGCCAGAGGAGAGCGGTCAGGCTAAAAACACTAGCAGATGTGCTGGGGATGGTGGGAAAAGCAGGACTACAGCCAGCCAAATCTTATACACAGCTTCAGTTATGGGCTGTCCTATTATGAAAATGTACAGAGCAGTCTTCGTGTGGAACTAGCACTCTTCCCATGCCTGGTCTTCAGTCCCAGGGGTCTCTGCTTCCACGCTTGGCAAGCCGTTCCATGCATTGACAACTCTGTGGTGTGTGTGGAAAAATACTTCTCGATCTCAGTGTAAAAATGTACCTTTAACTCAATTCTACCCATCTCACCATGTCATGTTCGATATTTATAGGCTACAATGTGCAAAAAAAGAGGTGTGGCCTTCTGCTCAGACTCACGTCGTTCTCCAGGAAGTTGAACATGCTTCTCTCGGCCAGCTCTTTGGACTCCTCGAACTTCTCCACCGCCTGTTTGATCTCCTCGTCCGGGATCTTCCCCTGTCGTTTCTTCTTGTAATCGAAGTCTAATCGTCGGCCCTCCAGCTTCTTTAAATGATGCTGTAGAGTGACACACCGGCCGGTCGGTCAGGGCTGCAGACATTACCCACAACGGCCTTTCTTATAGTGCTGCTTTTCTAATGTTCTCATGTTTATTCATTGAGTAGGCCATATTCCCATCTCCCTGTGTTCCTACATCACAAAGCCAATGATTTCTAGAGAATGTTTGGCATTTGCAATGTAAATATGTTGCAGCAATATCTGCATAGATTCAAATACATTAAATTAGCTAGGATGCAGCCAAGCGTTGACATCAAACATTAGCAGTCAGATTATTGCATTTTTTCATTTTTACCATATTATAGGAAAGTGTTATGATATATAGTGACACATATAGCTACAGTGTATGCTAATATTGAGTGCTGAACTTGTGAAGCTGTGATACTGAACAACGTGTACTGTACAACTGGACTGTACCAGCCAGAATCTGCATGTAGATTCTGGCTGGCACACCAGTAGTGTGGAAAATTGCCTGTGGCAGAAAACAGAGGCCAAACCACAATATTTCTGTGTCTGCTTTGCAAATATTACATTCAAATGAAAGCACTAATACAGGAAGTATGACTACCTCTGATAAATCATCTGATATATATTACCCCACTGAGCAGATTTCATTCTTGAACATAGCTGTATAAAACAGGTACTATAAAAGCGTACTGTGGGGGACAAAAAACCGAACCATACCATAGCCATGGATGCCTGTGTGTGCTCTGGGACCACTTTAGGTATTTTAATTGGACACATAATATAAGTGGGGCACAATGGTATCTTTCACGTGTCAGTTTTTCTTATTAACTGTCCTTCGATCCACACAGTTTTACGCACTGTCTGTGGTGGTCATTAAATGTGCTAAACTGACTGTAATCCCATTTGGTTTTATTGTGTTGTTTTACAGTGTCATATATCACAGGCTTCTGAGGGCAAATCCTGTACTCCCACTTCAGTTAATCTAGCGAGCCAACTTTAAATCATTTCCTAACAGCCAAGAGCAAAACCATCTTAGATGTGCTACGTTATAACATGAATACACATAAGCTGTTCTTATTTGGTCTCTAATTATTAGCGCATTTCAAAGTAGTGCTTTCAGGATGGCGGTGCTCACCCCGATCTCTTTCAAGTCTTTGTCCTGCAGGGTCTGCAGCGGGTCGATGAAGTTCTGCTTTACGTTGATGTCCAGGGAGTCTTTCACGTCCGCCATTTGTTTCATGGCCTCGCCGATGTCAACCAACGCGCACCCTGGAGGGAATTTTGGGAGATAGCGACGGCGGCTTTTTCACGGAAAGTAATCATGCGCCATCTCGACGACGCGGCTCTCGAGAGATCAGCATCTCCTCAATTTGCCGCTGACGAAATATAAATAAGAAAGTATTGACCCATTCCACTGCCTTCAACACTGCTCAAGCAAATTGCTTGGTTAAATCCATTTGGGGAAGGTGCTTTTGAGAGCTCATACAGTCTATACATGTCAATAGCACGTCGCTACTTGAAGGGTGTTTGTTGGTGATTGCTTCTAACACTGGTTTTTTTTGTTTGTGAAGTGCTCATAAGTGAGGTGGAGGTATCGATCCAGCCACTAGGTGTCAGAGGTGAGTTACTTGGAGTGACAGAATTCTAACACCTAGACGCCGATGCTTGGACGTAAGGGCGTGTGTGCATAGCGATAGCATTACAGGAGGACTTGAGGGATTAGCACTCCGCATGGGACGCTTACCGAACGTGGACTCCTCTCCCAGCTCCCTGCCATACCGCAGCATGCAGTCGCCCAGCAACCCCTCCGGCTGGGGGTAACCCGTGGTCTTCACCTGCCCTCGGATTTTGGACACCGTGTTGAGCATGCCCAGTTTGGCTCTGGATGCTGAAAATGAATCGGACAGGGAGTACAAGGATGACGTAATGCAGCTCTGTGGAAATGCAGGGCAGCTGTTGAGGCTGTCAAGCTGTCTAAAATTAGTCTGGAAACCGCTGCATTAGCTGAGCTAAGAGATATGCCTTTCCTCTGATTGGTGCTCTCTCTACTGTAGTACTGTGTGGCCGGAAGTGTGTGGGGTTACACAGCCCTGACTCCAGGGGCACAGAACACCAGTTCTAAATATTTGAAAAAATGTTAGAAAAAAAATAGCTAAAAATGTATTTGGAACTTGAGGTTAATTGCACATCTGCTGAAAAAAAGTGACTGAGTTTCTGCAAAGAGATGGCAGTAAATAGCAAACAGATACAAGATAAATGGCCTCGACCAGGTAGGTTTGGAACAACAAGAGCGTTCAATGCATTTAAGTTTCCCATTGAACCAACCAAGGTCCCTGTACAGAAGAGAAATTAAACTGATCACTGCACATGAAGGTACTGAACCTCTGTTAGCTGCACAGAAAAAAGTTCAAAAAGCAGAAATCAAGTAGTCAAAATGTCAAACATTTTAATTAACTTCAGGATATCATATCTGCTATGTGATAAAAACTGCATTACGTAAAAGTACCAAATTCAAAGCTCACTCCCTGAAATAGTAAATACCATACCCGGGTTTGGTTGGAGGTATTCTGTGGTTTTGGACAGGATGTCGAAAACAGATTTGTTGGTGACATCAATTTTCTGGAACAAAATGAATTAATTTAAGCAAAAACACACAAAATCAAACAGCAGGTAATTTAGCCATCACCACTGACATTGAACAGTGTTTTTTGTCAAAGAAAAAACATTATCCCCCCTTGTCAGGAGGAGATGAGGGCAGTCGCTCTTACCCTTTCCATTTCCATGAAGTCTTCATCCAGCTTCGTCCCCTCCACCCCGCTTATCTTCTCACTCAGCAGCTATGGCACACACACACAGAATGGCATCATGGGAAAAGCAGTGGCATGTACGAGTGTTGGCACTAATGGCTCCGGCGTGGTGCCAATCTCTACTGCAAGATATGGTACCTCACCCGTCTTGCCCCACCTACCCCCCCACCGGGTTACAGCCCAGCTGAGATAAGTAGACCGTACGTAAAGATACCGGCTGTAAACTCCAGCAGGAAACAGGACATCCTCAGTGATGGATGGGGCAGCTGGCGATAATGATCTGATTATTAGGAGCACGCGGTTCTGCCTGGCCCTGGAAACAGGAGGTCCAGCTCCCTCGGCTAACGGACTGATGGCTGCCCCCCCTCGCCCCTCCCCGGGCCCCCGGGGCGCAGATTTTGCGACCAGCCGGGCGCTCATGTGAACGCTGCGATGATACGAAAACACTTGACGCGGGTTTAGTGCTCGATGCCCTCGCTCCTGATGGCCCATAAAGAGATAGCTGGGGGAAGCTCCTGCATTTTTAATGACACAGTAAAATACATTAGAGCGTGCCCTGTATTGCGCTGTAATACATACAGGGGCATCTGAGAGCTACTTCCATAAAAGAATATCTGTTTGGCATCCGTATCTCCTTATACAACCAATAAAAACTATACTGTATAGAGATAATGCAAGACAGAGAGGCCTCTTCAAAGGCACCTCTGGCCTGGGTTGCTCTTTTAGTGGTCGTTTAGATATGAGTGACACTTGGGTCCCTAAATCCAAAGCTCACATCTCATTAGTGGTGGCGGGTTATTGGTGGCAAAAGCAGACCCCGCACTGCTTTTCTCTAAATGAGTACACCTCTGCATGCTGCTGATGAAAGTCTGTGATTAATTATTTAAAGGCCTGAATTACAGAGATAGCAGAAATTCAAAAGATATAGATTTGCAGAACATATCTGCTCAATTAATTATAGGGGAGCAAGGTAATTATTTCAGAATAGCTTAAAGTTTTATCCATCTACAATGTGATCTAGCTTCAATGACACCGCCAGCAAGATAGCTGTGGCCTCTATTGATAATACGGAAGATTATGGTGGAGACTGGAGTTCTTAACATACAGCTAAGCAGCCATCCAAATGTCTGAAGAAATGATCTGGTTTTGAAAATATGCTAGCTAAATGCATTAACTGTCTAAATCAACCTACATAAATATGTAAAGCAGAATTGTTTTCAATGTTTATGCTTCAAGTAGCCTGTTTGAGGGAGACACCCTATCAGACAGACACTGTATCTGTTTATTGTACAACCATGAAATTTTCAAAGCTAGGACAGAAAATGAATAGGAATGTATACAATTATATTATTATGAATCATTTCAAAACATGTCAGTCATTTGGACATTTGACAATGTCTCTTCAGACATGTCTTTGTTAACAAACTTTCAACACAGCAGTGTACCTCCACTGGAAGAACAATACCGATACATGTAACATGGCCATAATGATGCCATTTAAAAACACGATTGACACAGTGTAATCTAATGTCATTAGGCCACTTCTTTTTTGCAGTATCTGTTGGAATATCTCCAAAGGAACACAAACAATAGCCCAATCAATGAACTTAAAAGCAATGTCACAATGATAGATATAAATAGCAGCATGTATTCTGTTAATCCATTTCGAATAGAAATCACTTGGGAAATATGTAATAATACATTTACCATTCAAATGAATGTTGACACTCCCTTGCAAACATAGCAGTGGCTTACTTCCTTAGCAGCATGACACTGAACATGACAGAGCTCATCGGAATAAAGGAAGCACTTTAAAGATGCGAGCAAACAATTATCTTCATTGCTTGGAAGTGTATACAGTTAATTCTCTTCAAAGTCTGCTGCACTAAACCATTATTATAAAATAACAAAAGAAATCGGATACTCCCACAGGAAGTCCTTACATCATCCGATCACACAACTGCAACAGTACACTCTGCACTCTCTTGATACTACTCTTCCCTTCACTGTCAGCGTGCACACTGTAAAAGTTGTGCCATCTTCACCCAGAAAATATCAGATCCCCCCTTATAACTACAGGTGAACCAACCTCCATATTCAGAGCATAACATGTCAATTAATGCAAATGAACAGAAAACAGCTCGTCATTGGAGGCAGGAACATATCCGCTGACTGGCACAGGTGCCCAGCTCCATTGGCCGCTGCGCTTAGACACACATTTGGCTCAGAGAGCTGCATGCTAAAGAGCTTGCCGTTACTATTTACTTGAGGTTTGCCGGCGCTCGTGAGATTTGCTACCAAACCCATATAGGCCTACACGTAGCAATGCAAGCTTGGAGCCAATCTGCGGATAAATAATTGCCGTGGGGTCACAGCTCATTCAAGGCAGCTTAACCACAACAGTCTGGCACACCTTTGGCAGCTCTTCGCTCTAATGCCGCCACAAAATTAACTGGCCAGAGAAAATGTGAACCGGCAGCAGTGTCAATGTTGCAGTAAATTATCCAGAACAGTTTTACATGAAACCTGAAATTTGGGGAGTAAGAGGAGCTAACAAAAGGACATCAAGCATTCAACCGTCTCAGATGAAGTTACTCTGGTGGCAATACCCATTAAATCTTAAATATAACACCCCTAACAAACCACTGGGTATGGTCATGTTAAAATCATTACAGTATGGTCCAGCTAGGCCCTAGTTATTTTACAGCTGCCATCTCTACAGTGCTGGGGCTCTGAATTGTAAATAGGCATTGTAATAACACAGTCTGAATTCCATTAAGTCTCAGTTTCAGACCACCACAGCACTGCTCAGCATTTCTGCGCCTACATGTTTCAAGTTATTCCACCTCCTACTCACGTGCCAGTCCGCGGTCAGGTTTACTAAGGCCAAACGGTTCGTTTACAACAGGACGCCATTCTTAGGCAGTTCTAAGATGATTAAACATACTGTGGGTGATTATTATGGAGAAGAATGCAGGCTTGTATTTGTGCCAATCAGGTCAGCGAGAAGTGGACCAGAAGAGATCGAACAGTGATTTAAGAAACAGTGTGACCCTCTGCCTGGATATAGACACGAGGTTGCTGCACTGGATTTAAAAGATTGGCAGGAAAAACAGTATTTATCTCATCCCAAGGGACTATGATTCCTGGACATTCAAAGTATATTTTGATAAAATTAAGGCTGCTCCTGTGATAAAACTACAGGAATGCTGGTAAATAAAATTAATAAGCTGAATATTTGAATGCTGAATTACATTGATTTGTATTAAACATTTACCTGCCCTGAATACGAGCATTTGAATTTGCATTTGCATGTTCCGTCTGTGTAGATCCACAGAAAGCGTATGTTCCATTTGTACCACAGCTTATGCACACTTAATTGCAGGAGCGATGTGACATCATGACCCCTGATTTTCATATTTAAGCCGTTTCAATGCATGACATAACTTGCTGTGAAAAACACCATTTGACTATTATGACTACAGCTTTGATCAGCCAGAGGCTGCATATCCACAGCACTACATCTACAGAATCGCCCACACACCAGAATCCTGACTCTCTCTTAGTCACTCAGCTAAATGGCCTCGCGGCATACTTGTTAATCTTTATGTAATTAACGCTGTTTGTATTTGTCTCCGAGTCTACTGACAGAACGGAGGTTCTCATGCCAGCGAACTGCTCCCTTTGCCCTAGATCAAGTCTCACACGCATAAAAGCCTGGACTGCACGCCTGGGTGGCTAATGATTTCTGTTGCATTAATATTGCACGAGGTGTCCATTTCTGACTCTGAAGGTGTGATGTGTTCGGTATGGCCGGGAAATATGGCTCTCTATGAAATCTTTCCCTTGAAGAGGCATTGTGCCTGACATCACATTTCAAAAGGGTAATAAAACTAAGCCCCCATACCTCTCTGGTAATGGCAGAGGATGAGATGGAAAGCCTGGTTTTATCTTTGGTATGGGAAAAGAGAGACTCAAAACGTTAAATGTTCAACAGTGAACAGCGGTAATGAATTTAAACAGCTTGAAGCACAGTGGCACTCTAATGCACCAATGGCCACCCTGTTCAACCTGAGAAAACACAAAGCGTGGCTGCATGTGGACCCTTTATGTATGTGACAGGCCTCTATGAAGCTATATGACTATATGACTATGACTATGCAATTTTAGTCCTGTACCCAGTATTAACATCTCTCACAGGCTAAGGGACTACAGATGAAAATTATCTCTTGCGCTAACTCTGGCACTGTACCATTTGACGCAACTGTGGAAATGTTGATTACTGCGTGTTGTCCCTTTTAAATAAATAAATAAAATAGTCCTTGTTTTTGCCTCTGGTATGAATCGTCTGTTCAATCATTTTAATCTTCAAGCATTAGATTGCTCTCATATACAGTATATTCCAGAAAAAACCATGACTAGGGCTGGGCACACATTCAGTGTGACACAACATATTCTATTAGGCAATGTGTACCGTGGAAGGAACTGCACCACCTGATGAGTTTGCTTCAACCTGTTCTCCGGTTGTTAAAAAAAAAAAAAACAGAAGGAAGTGACAAAATAGCAAGCTATTACCAGGACACTTTGTACATCATGAGCTGTCCTTCATTATTTAACAAGGGAAACCTTGTCTTAGTAAATAGTATTAAATACAAGATAAGCAACCAAAAGAAGGCATGCAGGAATAAACTGAATGAAGTGAAACATAGCCTAATTTCTCCTCTGATAAAGGTCAAACATCTCAGAGCGCTGACAGAGAGCATGAACTTCCTCTTTTTCCTGCTATTGATAGAAGAGTCTCCACAGCTTTTAACAACATTCAACAAGAGGGGAAAGTGAACTGACTGACATCCCTCCAGCAGAACATCAGCAATGAGATTTCAGGAAGTAGTTGTAGACGCAGGATACGAGTTGGGGGTGAAGTGACGAACTTTCCTCCAAAGATGACAGTACGGCTGATTCATACAATTCCTGAAATTCATACATTCCTCAGTTATTCGACCACGGGGGCGGCACGGTGGTGCAGTGGGTAGCACTATCGCCTCACAGCAAGAAGGTTGTGGGTTTGAAAGGCCCAGGCCCTTCTGTGTGGAGTTTGCATGTTCTCCCTGTGTCCGCGTAGGCTTCCCCCGGGTACTATGGTTATCTCCTGCTGTCCAAGGACATGCATACACGCTAATTGGGGACAAAATTTCCCATAGGTATGTGTGTGTGAGTGAATGGTGTGTGTGCCCTGCGATAGACTGGCGACCTGTCCATGGTGTATTCCTGCCTCTAACCCAATGCACGCTGGGATCGGCTCCAGCACCCCCTGCGACCCTGACCAGGAAAAGCGGGTATAGGCCTACATAATGGCTGGATTCAACTAGGAAGGATAATGCAAGGTTAATCAAGATATTGCAGGGAAGGCTTCTTGTCTGGTGCATATGCGTGCAACAGAAATGTAAAGGAGCCCTGCAGTGAAGGGAAATGAAAATGAAAATCTGTTGCCACATTTAGTGAAGCCTGTTTAAGAACCAGCACGATCAGCTCTTTCTCTCAGTGCTGAACACGAAGAATCCATTTGCTTCATGCTTAGGGGTGGGTGTACTCCCCTGCCAATATCCAAATGCGAAAACTTCCCCACCCTCCAAAAAAAACAAATTCTGTTCCTTCCCTCGCTCCAGATGGAGCCAAGTTCTGCTGCAAGAGGTCGAGGACTGTGCATAAGAGAAGCCAAGCAGCACTCTTCAGCCCAGATAGCTCTTCTGTTCCTGTGCTATCTGCAAAAGCTGTTGTGCACCATCTCTGGCCTGTAGAACAGGGTGCTGCACTCTCCTCAGCTTTAGCCATGTAGCTCTACCTGATATCCATTGATACGTGAATGACACAGGGGGCAGCATTAGATGTCCAGTTAAGTCCACACAGATCCCACAGACGAGAGGGGCACATGGAGGCAGAGGCTTTGCTGTCAGTGCCATGGGATGGGCAAAACGTACCACCCGCCCCCTTGTGAGAGGACCGTCTGGCGGAACGCTGAACTTGAGAAAGTCCTGGTGATTCAGAAGGAGGGTCTTTACTTACCACAACCTGCCAGGCCAGAGAGACACACTGTCCTTTGTGTGAAAAGGACTAGTAAGTGAAGTACTGAAGCTTCCATTTACTATGCTCCAGACACAGGGAGGAGCTAAGACCTTGGACTGTTTAACACCAGCAAGAAACAAGCTGGTATGCTATCCATGCTAATAAGTTTATGTACATGTGCTGTAGTCCCTGCTGATAGCAGAATGTTGCCAGATGCTGTAATTGACTATATGCAGTAACTCTTGGAAATGTACGAAGATGAAAACTTTCTATGATTCTACGTATTCTGAGTGGAATCTGTATACAGAATCATTAGCTCTACACACAGATGCTCTTCGAATAACATCAGGTCTGGATGTCAGGTTCGATTAACATAGCTAAATTGAGCCTGTATTTTTTTTTTTTTTTTGTTTTGGCATTTGTTTGCAGGTTTTGTGATCGGATACGGTCGGCTAATTGCTCTTAAAAGCATTTGTAGATGCGATCCAACAACAAGGCTTCTATTATGCAGATCTGCAATATCTGACCTAAATATCAGATTTCCTCAGGAAGAAAAACTACATTTAGAAACGTGAAAAATCCACAGGCTCAACAAAACGCTGCGGGTCTCCTACGACCCAGTGTTTCTGGGACGTTACCCCAGAGATGCGCAGAGCCAGCCAGGCCTGGCAGAGCTTCCGAGAGCGAATGAGATCAGGACGCCGCGAAAGAATGGCACCAGACTGCCACGAAACCCAACTGAACCGCATGTGGAGATCACGCAAACAAACGATTAGCCTACCGAGCCACAATAAGCAACATGCCAGGGGTTTGCCAAACCCCAAAATAAACAGAAACAGCGCGCTCCAGCCCTGAAAATCCCTGACACTACTTCTTAAGAATTACATCACTGTCACTGTTCCTCTCCCCTCGTACTTATGAAACTATGAGTCAATCTTCACACATACTTCAAACACAGAGCAAACAAATGTTACTTCAAACGTACAGCAAACAAGCCTTTTTTATTTTTTGGGATTGAAATCTCACTGTTTTGGATTAGCATTAAGAGTGAAGGTATGTCATCTCTTCAGTAAATGAACGCTGCACTGAGTCTGTGAAATGAACCTGTAGCACAGCACCGAAGGCAAAAAAGGCATAGACATCTCCTGCACTCACAGCCACTCAGTGCCAATCTTCCACCTGTGTGAAACCCACCAGCTGGGCCCAGAGAGCAGAAGCCCCATGGCACAGATAAATTGGGAACAGTGACACAATACAACGATGCTTTATGAGACCATTAGCGAGCTTCATTACAGACTCTTTCAAATACCCAAAACACCCACACAATCTAAAAAGAAAAACACCCAAATAACAAGACATAAAAACCATTTATGTGATATTGAGGCTCAATGCTAAAACCCATTTCTAATATAGCCTTACCTTGCTACTAGTTATCATCCCATAAAATATTTTAAGCCTGCTTTTTTGGACCTCCATATGCTTTGAATGAACCCTGCTTTTTACCATTAATAATTAAGGGCAATCAGAGACTGCAGGCCCTCACCCCTGTGATTCAACTTTGGCCTCTAGTAATAAAGCACTGAATTGCAGCCTTCTGACAGGACATACCAACAGCTAAATAAAATAGACTCCCTCGAGGTGATGGGAATTACAAAGCCAAGTGGAAAAATGTGTCAAATGACAACGTAGAGCACCGTGGTAGAGCCAAAAGCATCTGGAATGACACCATTTGGCTAAGAGAGAGCTGATCATTATCACCAGCACAAATAAGCCAGGCACTGTGCGCTCACTCATCAAGCAACTGCTGGATCTCAACTAGCGTTATCGTCGAGGCACATAGATAACACAGCATGCCAATTACTATCAGCCTGTTTTCTGCCTGTTGTCATCGAAGCTTTCTCCAAATCGGGCCATAGTCCATGGCTCCCTTATGTACACTCAAAAAGTGCATGAACTGGCAAATGTATCATTTAAAATTTAACATAAATAAAAAGGCATTAGGTAAAGTAAAGGACTTCATATTGCATCAGCAAAGTTCTGGTGTGAGTCTGCCTGAACAAAACAGAAAGCAGAATTCCCTTGGTTCTTTTTCAGTCAGGTTTCCTGAATGCTGCTAACAATGCACTGATAAATACAGAACAATAGCTACAGAGCAGAGATCAAGTGAGTAACTGTGGCCTTTTCCTTCCTTTCAGAACTATGACAATATTAGCGTGGGCCACAAAGACTACCACCTGAACACTTCACCATGCTTATTTCACTGTGTTGGAGCATGCTCTGTTTGCACACATTAGGTGCACACACTTTGGGTGTTTAAAGTTTAAAGTTGATATTTAAAGTCGATCGACCCACAGAGTTAGTTTTTTAGGGCATGCCTGAAGACAGAGTTAAAGTCCAAGTCTCTGCAAACAGACCATATTACAAACTTTCACTGTACAAATATCACCTTGAAACAAAATATGATTGTAGGTGGGCAATGAACAATCTGGATCAACCAAGCTATGTCAGGAATGATAAGCAGAATGTCCCAACAGCAATACAGGGGAGTTGTTTGGTAATGGGTACAGTAACCCCACTTAAATATCTGGACCTCTCCCTGTTTCAAATCCTTGAGCATATTCCTTTAAATACTCATTTTGTGCTGGAACTATCTGTCCATCCATCCATTATCTATACCCGCTTATTCCAGGTCAGGGTCATGGGAAGTGCTGGAGCCTATCCCAGCTTGCGTTGGGCTAGAGGCAGCAATACACCCTGAACAGTTTGCCAGTCCATTGCAGGGCGTACACAATTCACTCACACACTTACTCCTAGGGGAAATTTAGACTCTCCAATTAACCTAACCTACATCTTTGGACTGTGGGAGGAAACCGGAGAACCTGGAGGAAACCTAGGCGGACACGGGGAGAAGATGCAATGTGCTGGAGCTAGCCAAAGAATCATTTCAGAAAAAATACTGCAGTACAGCAGCTCCCAATGTCATGATTTTCAATTAGAGGAAGCCAGTGCTTTCGTGTATAATTTACTTCCATTAATTATGTGATTATTTGTTTCCAATGGAACACAGCTAATATTAATTTCGTACCTAAAGTACGATATTTAAAACCCTCAGCAATTAAAACGAATGCTTATACAACAATGTCACACGTCGGTCTGGGTAAGGGCTGTCATTACCAAAGAGATGACTTCATTCCACAGCCTGAGGATCTAAAGCAGATTTTTCCAGAAGGCCATTGCAGAATACACAACTGTTGGAAGTTAGGATCAGCAGAGCAGTTCCAGAAATGTCCCCAGTGGGAAGTCCAGACACTGGCTCAGGAATGCTCATTGGCTGCCGTCAGTTTGACAAACATCTCGAGTCCTCTACCCTGGGGAATTGCAGGCAGGAGATGGAACGAAAGCAGAGGTTAAGTCAGCGGAGGGAAGGGACAGTATGACTGTGCAGTTCACAGGACAGTATGACTGTGCAGTTCACAGGACAGTATGACTGTGCAGTTCACAGGACAGTAGGCCTTCACAGGGAGCTCACTCTGCTCTCACTCTCTCACTCCTGTCATAAATCAATACGGTCAATACAACGAGAGGCAAAGCTTACAGTCTGAAGCTTTATTTAAAAAGGGCATCAATCAAAATATTAATATGAATGTTGACAGCCGAAGCACTGAACTAATTTCACCAATATGTCAGGAGACCTTTCGGGTAAGAGAGACGTGCGCCCCTGGGGGTGAAATATCTCACACCTGACTATGAAAACGTGTGCAGGTCCAATGTGTGGAGACAGAAAATTAAATTCCTCTGCTGTCATGAAGCTACAGTCGGTGAGGGGTCAGATATGTCTCAGGTAATAAACACTGAGTGCTGTGTCAGAGTTTGGCAAACACATCAACTTAAGAAGGCACAGTTGCTTAATGCCCGCTCCAAACAGTCCACAGTCCCATACGTGGCGTTTTCGACATGCTCCTGTATTCCGTTCCAAACTTCTTCCTTTCCGTAATGGGTTGGCTTGCCACAGTATATCCCCAGGAAGGGGGAAAAACAACTTCTGGAAGAACATTCACTTACCTCCAGTAAGCCAACTCTCAAGAGTGGACCATCATATAACTCTACTGCATAATGGAGTTTTAATAGTTTCATGTGGTACAGACGGAAACCCACAGAGGCCCCTGGTAGTATCTGCTGCTTGCTGAAGCTGTAAACAGGGGGGTGGGGGGGGCCTCTGAGTGTCTGCAGAACACAAATGCATGCATTTTACGGCATGTGCTTCTGCCCGGGCCACCTCCTCCACAAGAAAAGGAAATTACACTAGTGGCACGGCACCGCGGGACGAAAGAAAGGCCTTCAGCTGCCGCACGACACATCTGTGCACGCGCACAACAGCGCCGTAGCCATCGGAAGCTTTGTCCGGTCGACCCATTAAAAAAGCAGGTGCCTCGCTCTTCTGGACAAAGCTGCCGTCCCGCAGGCCTCACAAAGGGTATAATTAGGGAGCAGCCACCCCCGCCCGCCCACTGGAAAACCCGGCACGGCGTGCAAATCGGGAGCTTCGCCGTGCAGGTGAGGCTCTTCCACGGGCTCGTCAACACCACCCACAAGGCATTGCAGGCTCCGGGTGTTACGTGGTTGGATGAACGCCAGGCTCCTAATTACAACATTCTGTTTGGAGCCATTTTCATTTCAGCACAAGTGGAAGTGGGATGAAACAACAGGGAGCCAGGAGAGAAGCCCCTCCCCCCGCCCCTCCCCCCGCCCACGGAGGATGAGTCACTGAGCTCGGCGCGGTGTCGCCCGCCTCGCTCCTGGGGGCCTGGCGGCCGGGCGGCGCACAACTCTCGCAGTCAGATCATCTGCAGGCTCGCTCTCTGGGTCTGATAATGCAATAACAGAGGCCTGTTGTTTTCCCCCCCCGCAGCCCCAGGGGGTGGGGGGTTGGGAGTATGTGTGTGAAGTGTGGGGGGGGGGGGGCATTTCACCGGTGTTTCCTGAGAAACGCTAACGGCCCCTCCGTACCCCTGGCTGAGAACATCCTGCCGCTGTCTGGGCGGGGCTTGTTTTCATAGGCGAGGGGGACAATGGCTGCTGGCTTCCCTCGCCACCCCCACCCCCTTACAATCCCTGCTCATAATCCCATTTGTTGCAGCAAAGTCCCTGCTCTCCATTTGTGGGTGGTTTCGGGAAAGAGACAGGGAGTGAGCTGAATCATGGTTTCATGAACTGTACGCGCTAACATTTTCTCATCTACCCCAATCACAGGCAAGTCCGAGCAGTGCACAGGGATTTAGCCCTCAGCCACCCTTTTAAGATATTACGTGCCCAGTAAGCAGGGAAAAAGCTACCTCAAGAACATGGGCTATGCGCCTTTCAAAGACAAAACACAATAAACACACACTGGAGAAAGTAACAATCCCTAAACTGCTTTCGCATTGATTTTGTCGATCACTACACAGAGACAGATTACACCACAGTGTGCATGGCGACAATGGACCATTTAAGCTCAAAAAGTTACCCTTTTTTGCACAATTAACAGATTTTTTTCCTCCCCATTTCTCTTTGGCATATTTCCACATGAGAACAACATGATACCTTGCACAATCTATAAAAGAGCCACTGGACCCTGCATTACTGATAAAATATGTGTTTACTACCAGGAGATGCTGATTAGAACATCAGTCAACAGTGAAGTTGGATGCTGCTTTCTCAAACGTGTGGATGCCTGCATGTCGCCCCAACAAATTCCATTTGTCTGATAAAAGATGTTTATCGTGCATGCATGTGGTTTTCCCACAGTGCTACTGCCAAGATGCCTGCCCCTCAGAATATCACAAAACGCCTAAACCTTCAACAGCGGGTGACCTTCTGTTCACACATCTTGTCATTCAGATCCGGATTCCATCTGTTCCTTGACCATTGTGTTTTTGTTCATTCACCATCCACATGCTCCCACCCAGTCTACCCTTGTTGACCCCTGAAGTCAAAATCTAGAAATACGTTTACAGAGAAGGTACTCCAGATATGGCTGCTAACTGTCTAACACAAACACAATAAAACAAAACAATAAAAACATTTTATTAATCATGCTATAATGATTACTTTATTAACCATATACATTCAAACTGTTTATAGTCAGCTCCATAATGTCTGGGACAATTTGGCTCTACACTTCACAACTTTAGATTTGTAATCATACAATTGTAGATTCTCAGTTTCTGTTAGAGGTTATTACTATACATAGGCTATTGCTTTCACCAGAAAATTGCAGCACCTTTTATACATAGTACCCCCCCCCCCCCCATTTTTGGGACAAATGGCTCCACAAGTGTTTCTGATTAGTCAGGTGAATTCAACTGCTTCATTGCTGCAGGAATGAGACAGCTTTCAGTAACTAGTCTTGATCTAGGCTTTTCATTACCTTTGGAGTCTGCTATTGGTATTTGTCAACATGAGGGCCAGATTTATGCTAATGAAAGTCAAAGAAGCCATTATGAGGCTGAGAAATAAGAAGAAAACTGTCAGAGACATGGGCCAAACCTTAGGCTTACCAAGATCAACTGTTCGGACCATCATTAAGAAGAAAGAGAACACTGACGAGCTCAGTAAGCTCAAATGGCCTGGTAGGCCATGGAAGACCTCTAACAGTTGGTGACTCAAGAATGTTCACCATAATGAAGAAAAACCTTCAAACACCTGGCCAACAGGCAAGTGTAGATGTATCAGTGACTATTTCCCACAGAAGGTTTCACAAACAAACTAGAGGCTATACTGCACGTTGCAATCCACTAGTCAACCACAAAAACATCACGGCTAGGTTACAGTTTGATCAAAAGTACCTACAAGCCTGCAGAGTTCTGAAAAAGGTCTTGTGGACAGATGAGACCAAGATTCGCTTGCATCAGAGCAATGGCTAGAGCAAAGTGTGGAGGACAAAAGGAAATGCCCAAGGTCCAAAGCACCTCCCCTCATCGATGAAACATGGTGGTAGGAGGAGTGTAGTGGTTTTGGCATGTATGGCTGCCACAGGTATTGGCTCACTTGTCTTCATTAATGATGTAACTGCTGATAGCAGCAGTAGAATGAATTCTGAATTGTACAAAAGCATATCATCTGGGCAAGGACAAGCAATTCAAACTCATTGGACGGTGCTTCATCCTACAGCAACACAGTGATCTCAAACATACTTCAAAAGCAACAAAAGAGTTTTCCAATGCCAAAAACTACAAATTTCTGGCCAAGTCATTCACCTCATATGAATTCAGTTGAACATGCATTTCATACACTGAAGAGAAAACTTAAGGCAACTAGCCCCTGGATCAAGCAGGAGCTGAAGACAGCTGCAGTAAGGGTTTGCCAGAGCATCAGCAGAAAATCTTAAAAACTGAGATGACCAATTATATTTTTAGGCATACTGAGCACCCTTATCAGTGATAGACCAATATGCAGAGGAAAGAAAGGCTTTGGCTGCACCTGTGCATGTAATTTCCATAAAAAATAACCCTTTCTAGCCTTGTTCTTAAGAGTAGGCTATTTTATATGTTTTTATATGGTTTATATGTTATAGTTTTTATTACAGGCATTTTATTAAAATGTGGGTTTTCATGGCTTCCTGCCCACAGACGCACAGGCTTCCGTAGCCTCATTAGCTGAGGCTTAGTCACCCACACAGTCCCGGCAGTGGTGCAGTCCTCTCTCCTTCCTTGGCACGAGACCAGGCTTTCCCGCTCAGGTGAAGAAGCTTCGCCCCCGCTCCCCCGTCACGTTCCCCAGGCCGCCACAGCCTCCTCCACCGAGCTTCATGCGCACGCAGCTTCTGACAAACTGCCTGGTCGTTTCCTTTTCCCGTCAGCGGGTGTCGCCGAGAGGGCGCAGGATGCGCCGCGATCCGCGCGGTTTCCAGTGACAGACACGCGAGATCCGAGGGCAGATTTCACAGGCCGTGCTCGCGCACAATAGGGCCACAAAAATAATAAGCGCATTTCTCGGGGATACCGAACAGCACAGTGCATCTCTTAACACTAGTGCACTTCCTGGAATGGGTGCAATCACGATCATCTACCCACAGGAAGAAGGAAGCCGTCTATAGGTTCAGAAAAAAAAAAAATTACCACAGACTCGACAACACAGAAAGACCTGAAAGGAAATTCATTGCACTAACTGTCATAAGAAGTGTAATGAAACATACTGAAAGAAGCCGTTTGGCAGTAGCCCTTTCGATTCGAGCACGGATTAAAATAACTGCACTGCCATTTTTAATGCCTGTGTACACACAGCCAACTGAGCCCAGATTTATACAGTAGAAAATCCCCATGCAAGTCAGAGCCAAGCAAAGCACACAGTCATCCCCACTCAGGCTTTGCTCCTCCGCCTACAGGAAAGCCTTTTCTTTGTGCCCAGTGCTACGTTTACATGAGCTTGACAGCTCAATGCGCATTCATTGCAAAATAATGTTGGGCGTACTGCAGGAAGATTCTCCCTGAACACCCAGCTGGAAGTTCAGCACCAGGTGTTCCTCAGAATATGGGACGGTCTGTAAGGCGAGGCCTAATTACTGTACTTAGGCAACTTGCTTTAACATTACAGGTGCTCAGAAATAATCACTGGTGGAAAATACCCAGTAATAACCACACACAGGGCCTACAATATGCAGATAAAGAGCAGATGATGATACACAGAAAGACTTAGGCAGGTAATGATCTGTTTTCATGTTTATGCTTCAGTGGGGCCACCCGAGAAATAGGCGTGCTCCTTTGTTCAGGCCTGGACGTGTCACAGAAGTCGGCTTATCCAGAAACATGCTCAACAGTTACAGCCAATTATTTTGCTTTCAAATTTAGTTTTTTGAGCATTGCAAAGTTTCTATTGCATGTTAATTCATTTTCAGTACCTGACGGCCCCTACAACTACAGAATGTACTGCACTAGTAACAGAAATGGCTCCGGGCACAGATAGCAATAGATAGCATGTTAAAGACCTACTGTATTCTAGTGCCACTGAAACTAATCAAGCAGTCAACCAACTAACTAACCTCCCATTCCATTAGGCCAATGTGGCCAAATATCCTCAAATGGCAAAGTGTTCCTGTAATTACAAGCTCCCTGGACTCAATTCAACAATCGTCCACAAATTTGACTCTTTGACAATTAAATGCAAATGTTAGTTTTTATTCTGACCAATTATAGTTTACGATTTCAGTAATCACTCAACTTAACTTGCCACGCTGTGTTTGTGAAGGAAAAACACTTTGTATGCATTTAAAAAAGTCTAAATGAAGGACAAATGTCGACTGAATCCTGGCAAGCGTTCGCCGCCAAGGTGTGCTCTTTCTGGTTCTCATTCAACCATACTCATGCACTGTGGGTAGTGACTGCAGGCCAGTACTGGGCTGTGAGAGCGGGGACATCACAGCGCACATTTCAAAGGCAGACTGCTGAAATGTTCATGAGCAGTGGGGCGGCCGCACGTGCTCAGATCCGTAAAACTGACCCATGAATGTTTAATGCGGCCCTTTTTATAGCCAGGGCTAGGCTACATTAATATAAAATGTCCAGCGTTCCCAGTACCTTTAGACACAAAGCACAAATACATGCGTACAAATGTCTGCGTGCCTTCAAGTGACTTTTCTCCCCTCGTAAAATGACTTGTTTACAGGTCCTGCTTGCTTGTGCATCTATACTACAGGTGTTTTCTACGGTATGTGATATGTAGTGTTTTAGACAGTATGATTTGCTTTGCAATGTACTTTCATTTCTACAGACAGGAAATAGCAGTGCGGGTATTAAGAGTGATGTGCTGTCTTTGCACAATAAAGGGAAACTTTGAGAGCTCTGCTATAAGCTAAACCCTATACAGCAAGCCACAACAAATACAGAGTACAGAGCTTTTCTGATCGCAGGCCCTGACCTTTAATGGTGGGAGTAGATACGTGATGCCCCCTTACACTACTTTGTGTGCCAGCGACAGACAGTTGGTTGACAGTTGTTCCCACGGACCTGATCTGGTATGTCATACGTGCATGCGCAATTCAATTCGAACATAGAAAGTGGAGAGATCTGATGAAATGCATCACATGGTAAAACTTATTGTTTGGATATGAGCACAGAAACTATCATGATCATGATTAGTCCCACAGTCTCTTACCCAGACGGGGTGGGTTTCAGTTGGCGGAAGACCAATGTCTCATGGGAAAGAGCATTTCCTGTGGTTTGGGCACCTGTATTATCTGCACGAGTAGTGCAGCCCTCCACTGCAGCGTCTACACACCTCAGCTGGTGGACTGTAGAGTAACAAGAAGCTGTGATTGGCTACACGCATTTCTGATGATGCGCATGTTGGTCTTCACAGAGGGGGTTGGAGCAATGCGTGGGCCCTAAAAATGCAACTGGCCAATCAAAATTATGAGATGAAAATGCTGATATTAAACAGGGACCCACAGAAACATTAGACAAAGGTTGTGTGCTGTCTGCGGTCAAGCCATCTCTTGTACAGCTGTACAAAGAGCGAAAACAGCAGCTATTATTTTTTATACTGCAATCATTGCACTCTGAGCTAGAAAAGTGCTGTGGAGAGAACTCACACATTTTAAGAGCATGCAACGCTAATGGGTTTTATTTATTTTACCTTAATTAAATGAGGTACGCTCATTAAGAACATATTCTCTGTTTTATGACCGACATGGTTAAGAGGCTGCCAGCAGTGCATATACAAAAATATCAAATATGAAGAATCACACAAGTACAAGCACAGAGTACAAATCAATGAGTACAAATGTCTTTCAATAGAGCTTTGACCCAGATCTAAAACCAGGAACTGAGATCAGACTCAGATACTCAGCTGAATGCAACTTATTCTAATAACTTGACCTCACATGCTGTTATTGGCCAATCCTTTAGTAGCCCCACCTTGGTCGCAGAACCACAAACAAATCAGAGCAAATCTCACTGAAAAGTCACCAGAAAGCGTTTTCTGCTGATCCCCTGAAGCCAGCCTGGTGCTAACAGAGATGCCACCCTCTATGCCCTTAGCTCTCCTAAAAAGAGATCTGCCAGACATCCAGTGCAGCACAATGGCTTCCAACAGCCACTGTCAAATTGCCTATCTTCACCCACACTGACATTTATTTGTAGTAATACTGCACCTCTGCAATCTAACAAAGCATTTGAATGGCTCAGTAATTCCTTCTGAGTGAGCAAAATTAGCATATCTAAATAGGCTATATTTTACAGCACACAAACTCAAGAGGTGGGATATCCCCATGGAGCTGGATTCCCCAAAGGTTTCTTCCAGCTGAGGCTGAGGAGAGAGTTTCTCACCATGCTACGGCCAGCTCGTTCAATATCGGGCATTTCAAAAGGCTTACCCACCTGGACCAAACTGCTTCAAACTGGATCTGATTTGACTGGATACATCACACCTTACAAACCCAAAATCCATTTCACTGGACAAATATTTTAAACCATCTGCATTCACCAACAAAATGTTATGTTGTAATTGCACTCTTAATGTAACTTTATAGCAATTAATAGCATAAAATAGGCTATTCCTTTAATGTTCAGTTTGATCTAAATATTTGAGTTGAAGATGAAATTAAATTGTCACTATGTAGGCTAGGTAATTTTATTCAATGGTTTCCTTATAAATTATCATTCTGCATGCCATAATCTGAAGCAATTTCCCATAACCTCTCTTTTAGTTTGTATGTTTTTATTTCTATATTTGACTCGGTAAAATGTTACACAGTCATTTGGAATAAGAAAAAGACATGATGGAAGAAAATATGATTATTCAGAGTGAAACCTTAGATAATTCATACCGTAGTTTGCCACTGAATAGTTCCACTGAATGAAACAGGCCTACACACTCAACTAAATGATTACTCCCACCAGCAATTATAAGCATTGCGACCTTCAATGCATGGGCCTAATATTACCATATTACCATAACATTAGTCAAATGTTAACCTGTATAGTTTCCAGCTGCTTCAACAAGTGAAAATGGTATTATGCTACAATAAAAACAGTTTGGCAAAAATACTTGATATAGGCCTATTCATCAAACAGAACCCATCACACTATTAACCCCAAACCACTATAAAAGTAATACAAATTGTACTCTGGCAGGGTTTCGTGTCACAATGACAGCTGGGCTATAAATTGAAAAAGTAGCATAACTCACATAGGAAAGGGAACTCTGAACCGTGAACACAGATTTCATCCCCATTAGCTTAGGAAACAGCGCTGCATTCTGCTGTCCTATTATCAGGATTTTTGCACAAAACTGATAGGCAAAACGCAATACAAATGATATGCTCGGGCAAACAGCTCGATGTCTGTTCAGGCATAACTGAAAAGGGTGTGCCCTGCTGGGTCCCTGTATAATATGAACCGTGAGCTGTACACACAGACTGTGGATCACCGCGGTCAGCTGCATGTTTATTTATTTAACGACGCCATTCTTCCACCCTCCAATTCCGTTACGCACAGCGATGGAAACTGAAAGCGGTGGCTACGGCCAGTGCTAGCTCTAAAGGGGATAACAGGAATTAAAACTAAAAAGTGGTTCAAGTACTTTGATTCTTTTGAATACAGACAGGAAAGAGCGCTTGTCTGAGGCTGGAAAACAGAACATGCATTTTGTTTTCTGGCACCTCATGAAAGGTCATAAACTAAATGGAAAAATCAGACACAAACTATCAGAGCATAAAAAACAATGTGTAGCCTGAAAAGATGTTATGTTCATGAAACACTTGTAATCGTATTATATTATTCAATATAATATAAAAGCTGCATTCACTATGATTTTCACACCAATATTCCCAGAATACCTTAATAGTGCAGCCAAAACTTAGTGAGGTCTGCAAAACATGCAAACATGGTCCATCATCTAGTGAATGATCTCTGCTATTTCCAAAATTTAGCCATGATGCGCAATTTTTGTTCTGCTTTTAAGGCTGAAGAAATGTTTAACTTTGCCAATGTTCTTGCATAAACAGTAAACCAGCCAGCAGGCCAAAGCTCTAATTCTCCTGCACACTGCATCAGGCATCCAGGTGAACTCTGATAAACTAAACCAATAGCAAATGTTCCATTTATCAACAGCATTCAGTGCTTCCCATGGATTTTGAAAGGTCTTACACAGTGAGGCTGAAAGGGACAATGAAGCAATAACAAAGAAAGCAGAGTAAGCCCTTTGCAGCCTATTCTAGAGGATAAGCAGGAAACCATCACCAAAACCATACCTGACAAAAAGCATGTCAATGCCAAACTAAGTCACTATTGTGTTTAAATGCGCCGCACTTACCAAAACAGTCAATTTTACCCGTTTTATGGAAACCTGTTTCATTTATGATACCATCTCTGCTTCTCTTATTATTTATACAAACAGAAGGCCTATATTCCTACATTATGGGCTGAAATAACAAACAGCACTGAAAAAACATAGTTACACGAAAATACAGAATCATGCACAATGAACATTTTATTATCAGTTTCCTGGCTTTGACCACCGGATCCTAAATTCTCAGTGCGGCACTTGTTTTGAACTGTAGGCCTGAATCCACAGTGCAGTTTATGACCTTCTCATATGTTGTCAAGCGATTGGAACACTGTACGAAGTGCTTTACATGG
Source organism: Anguilla rostrata (assembly GCF_018555375.3). NCBI lineage: Eukaryota > Metazoa > Chordata > Actinopteri > Anguilliformes > Anguillidae > Anguilla > Anguilla rostrata. Next base: position 45,741,071 of record NC_057937.1, on the reverse strand, counting down.
GAGAAGCAGTCACTGTTTCTCCCATGGCGTGCAGGCACTGCCGCCGTGGTCTATGCATGGCAAATTGTGGTCACTCACTCACTCACTCATAGACGACCTGAGAGGGACGTTTGGTGGGACGCATGCACAGGTAGTGCTTCGTTTAGTAGGACGCATGTGCAGGTGCATCTCCCAAAATCACCACTTCGAACAGCACAAAATTTTTAAGCACAGCTTTATCGTCTAACCTTAATTTAGCTAACTCTAACATGTTAGCGTTTCGCCTACTTTAGTTAACCTAGTTAGCGCGTACCACCGATACAGATGTATGGACACATGGAGGACAACAAATAATGTCACAGAGGTGAGGACATGCCATAGCTAGCTAGCTATATAGTTAGCCAAGTTTTACTCATGACACTTTGTACAGGTGCGCCGTGGGTCTGGACGGTTTCGTGCTTGTTTATCTTTGTTTACTCCAAAAATGTAACCTGTACTAGTAACCGCCTGTGACTTTGTATCTCCATAAAGATTTCTTCTCTTAGCCCATGTCCTGTTACCAACAGATGATTACTTATTCCCAATACACTATGACTAAAGATAGCTTGCATTCCTGAAAAGAAAAATGGGAGGCTAAGTTTACCATTACCTAGCCTCTTGATACACACAGGGCAATGTTCACTGCAGTTCATTTGTTCATTCACTTCCAAATGAGATTCTACTGAACAATATGTCCACAAAGGCACAATTAACTGGCTGTGGTGACAGATGGTGACTAGCCGGCCAAAGCTCACTCCACTTGAGCGCCTAATGTTATCTTAGATTGTCTGTTATGCAGCTAACTTATCTGTGCCGACATAAATTTGTTGTAGAAAATGTCAGAACAATAGTACAGGCTAATGCTCAATGAATCAATACTATATAAACAGAGTATGTAAAGACTTTAAAGTTCCATAATCCTTTTATGCTTCATAAGAGGTGCATACAGTGGTTAAGGGGACCACTGGATTATTACATTGAAAAAGCCTATAAACCATGATGACACCCACACATAGGCTAATACTATGCGGGAGAGGTATGGAAGTTCACAGCAGACATAAAAATGACAGCATCTTTTGCCTCTTAACAAAGAACCTTTCGTCATCTGATCTTCTCTTCAAATATTAACAAGGCAAACAAAAGTAGCGATGTACCATAGGCCCTGATCAGAGTATGCTAATTAGAGTTTCTACTCAGTTACACAGCTTTACATACAGTGCCTTTAAACTGTAAAACATATGCTAATTAAATGTTAAAGAGAATGCAAGAGTGTTCATTTAGTTAATGTTCAAATGTCCAAGACCCACAAAAAATGCAGTGCTGTGTCAGCCATGGTCTTCAGAGATGGATCATATTCCAAGTGTAGGAACATGTTTGCAGGGTCTATTCTTTAGCTAACCATGCTTAATATTCCCAATATTGATGTAAAGATACACCCAATCTGGCTATAAGATAGAACAACTTCTATTGGCCACAGCTGTCTCCACACTGTGGAGGCTGAGTAACGTTTAAGTTAGTAACTGTTATTGTGTTAACAATTACAAACTTTCAAAACATGCCTTCCAGATGCTCAGTTTTAGGGGAAAAAAAGTGACGGTAAATAAATAAATGGGTTGGTTTTTTTAAAATGAAATTCTGACCAGGGTGGAGAAACAACGTGTGATGCTGTAACATTAAGAAATGGCTGTTTCCTTTTGGGCCTGCAAACACAAACCAATCACACCACCGTTGTGTTTTGCACAGACCAGGACGGCAGTCAGTCAAAGGCCGTGGCACTTCTCAACCGCGCACAAATCAATTCCAGCGAAATCTCGCACCTGTGTTACCAGTTGATAACACATGCAGATTACAGAAACGCGGGTTATAAATCGGTCGAAATTATTTTCGTAACAGCGGATCATTTTCTCATTTACTTCAATATTAATGGTCATCGAATACAAAATAGTACCTATGTGATACACATGAGTAGCTCTTGCAAATACACTGAGCAGAGCAACGTGCTGGATGCATGACAAAGTTTTACGATGACAAACGTATAAATGTTATATTTCACTTGATCTTACGCAATTTATACCTAAGTATCTTCCGACATCCTAACGTTACAACAATTAAACAAGCGACACAGAAAACTAGCAAGGTATACACCTGTAATAGATTACTAGCAACCAATTATCACCAAGCTGACACAATAGCAAAATTTTAGCGTTACACACAAGGCAGCATCTTTGCGTTACTTAGTTTTTCGTAACCAACTAGCTAGACTAATAGATTGCTACAGTATATAACTCTATAGCAAGTTAACGTTAGCAAGCTATTGATCAACATTGTTCGCTACCAACTAGGTCACTGAAAATTTAAATATATCGTTAGATAGCTAAAGTTAAGTAACTTTTTATTTTCCATGTAGTCAGCTAATACTAACCAGCTAACCAAGGTTAGCACGTAGCATTCATTTGGCTGGTGAAGCAAGATGTACATCTAAATAAGATAACGTTACCGTTGGTTAGCTAGCTAACAAAGCTAACGTTACATTTGTGACAAGACGTCTTTCTAAACGTCTAGTCTATTAGCGTTGTCGTTGACTATGTAGCTAGCCAGATACCTAAATCTGAAGGATGACAAAAACGTGCATTATACAAGTAATCTGGCTAATGGTTAGTTTATTTAGCTACTGCCAACTAGCAACTTGGCTAGTTAGCTAACAAGATATACGGCTCAGCTTGACACACGCTGCATTCCTGAAGCAGCCGCTGTACGTTAGCAGACTGATGCAGATGGATAGTTATAACGGTGCAATGTCCAGTCCCTTAATTGGCTAGCAAGCTACGCAACATTTTAAAGAAAATAAGCTAAACAAAAACAATGAAAAGGAAATCTGCAAGTGATGATGGGGCGTCTCCTTACCTGACTTGCTTTGTGAAATTGTTTCTTCAACCCAGCCACCGACATCCTCAAAATAAATATTATCGAGCAGCTGCAAGAGTAGATTTGGAAGAATCAGAAAAGAACAAGAGAAAGTGAAAACAATGGGAAGTGGGGGGAACTGTTCAAAAGCGGCAGCAGACTCGTTGCTTTTTTTCACTGGGCCCCCCACAGGCAGCTGTCAATCCGCTATGAATAAAATGCTGTTGAAAATCGTGAAAGGGTGAATTCCACGGAGTGACGTCCTCTATTCTCAAATCCTATTGGTGGATTCTTTGTGTTTATGGGAAATTATGCCAGCGAAAGAAGCCCACGGATGTCAGTGCTAGGGGCAAGAAGCACGTAACAAAAGCCAGCCACCGAGAGAGAATGACGATATGATTTTTTAAAATCCCATTGAATAATTGCCCACCTAACGGCCAGTAGACTTTCAAGTAATACTTTCTATGTCAAGGGGTTAGTACTGGTATTAATATGGCTGATTGGGGATTGTAGTTTTAAGGGTGCATGATGAATTCAGTTGTTTTGAGTGAAAATGATGTTATTGACAAAATAACTTATGACGCATAAAATTGTTAAAACAACATTTATACTCAGAATATTCTTTTGTAATCTCCTGCCACCAGAGTAATCTTTTCTATTATTTAAATATTCTGTGATGATACATTAAGCTGCAGCTATGAGATGTAAAACTAATTTAATGTCACTGAAATTTAGAACTCAGCACTAGCACTGTCGAAGGCAAAGCTGCATTTTCCTGAGTGGATTGCCTCTCATTCTAGTGCTAATTTATTTCATGGGAATCTATTGTTGGATAAATGTGTTCTCTAATGTTTTGCTCAGTGCCTAATTATGTTCACATACTTCAAGATTCATGTTTGCATCATAACAATTCCCATAGTGTGAACACAGTGCTTTTGATCATTTTCATTCTTTCACTTGCAGTTACACCCCATTATGTCACCACAGGGGATTTCTGCTGAATGTACAATAGTAGAGTTCAGGCATTTGTGCACCTGCACAGTGAGGAGCCATTTGCTATCTGTGTATTGATGTTTTCCCTGAAAGTGATCTATTATAAGCTGTGTGAATAGCAACAGTATATGCTTTATGTATTTGTTTTCATAAGTTCCACAATCAAAATATTAATTTCATATAAAAAGCTGATGCTGCTTTTGTGAATTATTAATGCATGAAGACCTCAGTTATCACAATCAGAGTACATGTTGGCTGAAAATGAACATTGCACTTCCTGATCATCCACGACAGGCAGTTTCAAGTATATGTGTTTCCTCAGTTTTGGTAGTTAGGTTAAAGAAAATAAACAAGTGACCCCTTTTAAGATGTCACAAACATAGATTTCCTTAGTGTGCTAATCCAAACAGGCCCGCATAATACAGTCACTGACCTTGTTTGTGCTCAACATATGTACTCTTGGGATTGATCTTTTGTATTATAAATGCCCCAAATGCAGGCTGAACATCCACATCCATTACTGTATTGCACTCAGGCTGCTATGGTATTTTCTTTTTTCAAGCTGTGCTATTCAGCATAGCTATAATCAAACTATTCACTTATAATAGCTTGTTTATTTTTTTTGTCTCAAGACACTGGGGGGGTCGTGTGGAAGTAGCAGTTTGAAGTGTCTGGCATGCATACTGAGGTAATAATGACCTTCTAACATCTATTCATTTGAAGAAAAAAAATTGTATTCTGAATGCAACTGCTGCCACCTGGTGGTTATAAAAAATGATGATGACTGTTACAACAGCATCATTTTTTCAAGTGTACAAAAACAGGAAATCATAGTTTAATAAAAACAAGATTAGATGTACAAGTTGTCTCATTAATGTTCAGCCAAAGTTGAATCCTTAGAGTCTCTATGAATTAATCAATTAAATCAAATGATGAGTAATGATGTCTAGAAACTCAGCAGCTACTTCAGGTGGATTAAAAAAACATTTGTAGAGTGCAATACTAAGAGGTAGGTGATTAGACTCATAAAAGATTCAGAAATGTGCAAGCATTTTTGCTACAAAAGACACACTCAACGGTAGCCATTTTTCCATCCTGGTGACACCATGCTATGCAGCGAGGATTGATGCACCATAATGACAGAGAGCACAGCTGAATTCATATGCAGATAATCTTGCTGAGCTGAGGGAATTTTGTGTGTCTGTGGCACACAGACAAGTTTTATGTCCTGCGATACAGCCTGTCATCAAATCATGCCTCAGCTCTCTTGTCCCTGATGGCTCAACTGATGAAGACAGGGCTGACACAAAGGAATCCCCTGGCCATCCATTTCATGGTGGGTAAACTGAGGACACTTGGACAAAGCAGCTAGATACGAAAATGAAAATAAAATGTCCTGCTGAGTTGCTTTTAGTTATACCGACTATTTGTTATTCATTTATGTATTTTTTGTGGGGGCTTTTCTTTGCAGCTGAAACTTACAAAGCAAAGGGCAGATTACAATTTATATACACTCATATAAATACAGCTATGACTTAATTTAAAGATTTCTGAAAACTTTTCATTTCAAAACTTAAAGAGCTGAAGTAGTGTTACAAATAATGTGTAAATGTATGTTTGTATGTATATGAGTGTGAATGCAAATGTGTACCTTCCTATGTGCATAAACTAAGACCGATTTTATCCTACAGATGGCGACATAAACCTTTAAAAAGGTTCCACTGGGTATTTAGCGCACATGCACGTGCGCACACACACTCACAAATACATATATATTTATATATCCTAAGACCCTTTACAACTCACCTGTGACCCCCTCCCAAGCTCTAAATTCATCATCTGAATATTAAATAGCTAAAAGTAAAACAAACTAAATTGCTAAAGTTCCTGTAGAATAACACACTGTTATATCTCATGAATATAAAATATTTTAAACAGAGCAAAAAATATTGTGTAGACCTGAAATGCTGCACTATCTATGTAAGAAAATTGCGTAGGTCAGTAAGCACTGTATAAGTGATGCTGCATTAAAATACAGTAAGAAAGCATGTGCCCTGTGTGTCCCATAGATGTTTGAAATTTTTCATTTGTTGAGAATCTAAGCAATATTTAAGGTTAGGAAAAATATGTGGAATATTTGGAAAAAGGGTCTGCTATACTGTGTGTTTTGGAATAATTTTTTTTATTATTGTTGAACTACTGTGACACATGGATGATAGAATACATGGAAAATCTAGTATCCACTTCATAATCCTTTCAAATGAATGCATTCATTATATCTGTATACTCCCTTTTTGATTATGTCAGCATATTTCGGTCCTTAAGAATGATAATCAGTTTGTCTAAAGTTTTAACTCTTCACTCACAATTTTACAATTGTTTTGCGATGTTTATTCATACAAGAAAGTCATCCGTTGCCCAGCGGAGTTGTGGTTCCGTCGCATTCTATGATCTTGAGCAGGAGCAGTCACAGCGGTGAATGGCTTTAGCAGGAAATGGTTCACAGCCATGAACCCTCTGGCTCGGTCAATTTAGAATGTGTTTTCAGCTTTACATTGCGTGGGGCCATACCTTCATGTGATATTAACACGAGGCGCTGTAAAAGCTCTGTGACATGCGAGCTGAGGGCTTTCAACGGCCCGCGTCGGCTGCCAAACAGGGGAATGCGAGAGAGGGCTAGCCCCCGATGTGTGCAATTTCACTCACGGGTGACACCAAGCGCACTGAATAAATAAATGCATTTTCGCCAAGATTGTTTTGCCATCGCACCCCCTCAGCGATGACACAAAGGGAAATCGACCCCATGGCCCGTGCCACAGAGCCAGGCTGAATCTGGGGAAATGAAGCAGACAGCCAGTAAATAATTGTTGCCATTGTGCCCTCAGCCACTGCAGGGCTGGGGAATGCTCCACATGACCTGCCAGGGCTTGACATGGCACCCAGACCCTGAGCTGTCACCCCTACGGAAATATCACCCTCGCCTCCACAATTTGTACACTTAACACTTCACTTGGCGCATGACAGGTGCTTATTTCCCCATATTGGTAGACCTTTTTTTGTTGAATAGGGATGCCTCTGAGCAGAGCAGGGATACACATATCTTCTGTACGGCTAGCCACAGCTACAGTTTCATTGTGAACACGGCATCCACATGGGCCTTCTAAAACAGCTATACTAATGTTTTTTTTTTTTTACATAATAAAAAAAAAACATTTCATGCATGAGACACAGAGGGATATCACTGACTGCAGTTTTGGGCTGGATTATATTTCATTAATAATATTTGATTTGTTTTATGTCTTTCATTCTTTATGTGTGGGAAAGCCACAGAACAAAGATGTGATGCAAGGCAAGCCCCTTCACAACAAATTCTCAGGGACGTAAGTGAAACCACATCTATGAAATTTCTAGCCTGATACAATGGCTTTTTGCTGACTCTCTGGTAATCGTTTTCAGAGCTAATGCACATAGAGTAATTGAGTAGCTCGTCACCTCTGAGCCTTTGCATTTCAAAAATGGTGAACAGGAACTGAAAAAGATAGTTCCATTAGTCCACATATTCCAGAAAAAAGCAGGTCCTTTTGTTCTGCGCTATATTCAAAATGTTATACGAGGCTGTTCCATGTATTTGATTTCCCAGATGTCATTTTTCTTTGTAAAATAGTTGTTTACCTTTCACGGGAAGCTGAGGACAAAACCACCTCGGTCTTGTGGATACAAAAAGGGGGTACAATTTGAAGATGTTTCTGACTGAAATCCAGACAGTGCTGCAGCTATTGCACACAAATAACTCAAAGCAGCCTTGGAGACAGTTGAGACATCAATATCTCCACACCACTTGAACTCTTCAGGTCAGCTGAATGTGAAATGCATTTTGTTTACCTCCATGTATCTCAGAAACAGTGCCTCATGATTGGTGGAGGGCTTGTATCTGAGTGACTCCTGCCACTTCCAGTGATCATGGGAGTACAGGCTTGTGACTGCATGCACCTCATCCTTAGTTAATTGATGTCTGACTTTCTTCTGCAGAGCTGCATTTGAAAGGGCCTTGCATAGTTCTCCCCAAGGCCTTGAACCTGGTCTTAGGAACGAACTGTGGCAGTTTCTGCATAACATGTCCCTCTTGAGAGTTGGGGGAGAATGAGGGAGGCTGTTTGTGTGGCAGCGCTAATGTAAGTGCGTGCACAGACAGGCTGGTGGGCCATGTGTGCTCTATGGCAGGTGTCAGTGCTCTCTTGGATAATGTCAGAACAGGATGCTTTAAAAGAGGCTTTATGTTGCAGTGTAAATCACTGTTTCCCACTAAAACACCCATTAAAGTGTTGCATGTTAGGTTTGGTTCAATATAATATTTGAAGGGCAGCAATACCAGCCAGATAAGTCATTGGTTGGAGTCATAGTCAGCCAAGTAACAAGTGGGAGACACTCAGGTAATTCCTGTACTGGTAAAAATGGATAATGTAACAGCACTGGATAATACAATAACACACAAAGAAAATTCCAGTGTCGCTTTTTAGAGAGGAGATATATTCATGTTCTCTATACAGAGAACTCAAAAAGCAAAATTCTAAAAAATCTGTCTGTGTACAAAATTATTGATATCAAAAAGTTACAACTAAACTTTCACCAGTGCATCACAGAAACTAAATGTGTCATGCCTCAAAACTATGCTACCAACGTTCTCCTACATTCAGTCAAGTAACTTGTGTTTCTTCTTGTGTTCCTTGTGTTTCTTTTTCTCAAGAGAATATAGTCTTTATGACCATGATGAATATGTACATCTTCTCAAGTGTTAGCAGAAAAGATCCATTATTAAAGTCTATTGGAGTGCTTGCGCTAACAAATTGGCAAATTATACACTTATTTGTTTCAAGTCTCAAAAAATTTGTAGCATTTCTTGTCTTGAAGCACATGTAGTGAGCTCCATAACATTTCGGATCAAGACATTTTTTCTTGATTTGGCTCTGTACTTCATAATTATAGGTTTGTAATCAAACAATTCACATGTGGTAAAATGACAGAGTCTCGGCTTTTTTAAGGGTATTTTTATATGCAGTGGTTTCACACTGCAAATTACAGTGCTTTTTATACATAGCCCCCCATTTCAGGGCACCATAATGTTTGGGACATATTTGATGCTATGTAAATGAAAGTAGTCATTGTTTGTACTTTGTTGCATTTCCTTTGCATGCAATGACTGCTTGAAGTCTGTGACCCACAGACATCGCTAGGTGTTAAGTATCTTCTCTGGTGTGCTCTGCAAAGCCTGCACAGCATCCAACTTGTGCTCCTTTTTCAGGGGCTAGTTGCCTAGTTCTTTCTTCAGCATGTGAAATGCATGTTCAATTGGGTTCTGGATGGCTTAGCCAGTCAAGAATATTCCAGTTTTTGGCATTGAAAAACTCCTTTAGCAGTATGTTTGGGATCGTTGTCTTGCTGTAGGATGAAGAGCCATCCAAAGAGTTTGGAGACAGTTGGGTGTACTTGAGCAATGTAGACAAGTGAGCCAGTACCTGTGGCAGCCATGCATGCCAAACAATAACCCGCCCCACCACCATGTTTCACAGATGAGGGGGGTTCTTTGGATCTTGGGCTGTTCCTTTTGGTCTCCACATTTCGCTCTTGCCATCACTCTGATACAAGTCAATCTTGATCTCATCTGTCCACAATACCTTTTTCCAGAATTTTGCAGGCTAATTTAGGTACTTCTTAGCAACCTGTAACCTGGCCATCCTGTTTTTGCAGGTATCTAATGGTTTGCATGTTGCAGTGTAGCCTCTGTAGTTCTGTTTGTGAAGTTGTTTGTGGACAGTAGTTACTGACCCATCTGCGCCTATCTCCTGAAGAGTGTTTCCGATCTGTCAGACAGGTGTTCTGGGATTTTTCTTCATTATGGTGGCAATTCTTTGGTCATCAACTGTAGAAATCTTCCTTGGCCTACCAGGTTCTTTGCAATTACTGAGCTCACCAGAGCTCTCTTTCTTCTTAATAATGTTCCAAAAAGTTGATTTTTGTAAGCCTAAGGATTTTACTATGTCTCTGACCGTTTTTTCTTATTTCACAGCCTCATATGGCTTCCTTGACATTCACTGGCACAACTCTGGTCCTCATACTGACAACGCCAATAACAGACTCCAAAGGCAATCAAAAGCCTAGAATCAAGACTAGACACTGAAAGCTCTAGGACTGCACTAAGTAATTGAACACACCTGACTAATCAGAAATACCAGGGAAGCCATTTCTCCCAAACATTGTGGTGTCCTGAAATGGGCGGATTATGTACAAAAAGTGTGGTAATTGGTAATGGTAAAATCAGAAAATGTATAAAAAATGCACTTAAATAAACACTGAGGATCTGTATTTAGCCACATGAGAATTGTTTGTTTACAAATCTAAAATGATGGAGTACAGAGCCAAATCAAGAAAAAATATGTTTTGCCCCAAGCATTATGGAGCTCACTGTATGTAGGCAGTGGCCAAAAGGTAGGAACACTTGGGTAAATGAGGGGAATGTAGTATATTGAAAGCAGGTGCTTCCACACAGGTGCAATTCCTGAGTTATTTAGGCAATTAACATCCCAGCATGGTCAAGGTCATGCACAAAATGCTAGCCAGGTCTGGCTGCCTGTAATTATGGCAAGCATGATTGGAAGAGAAAAGGGGTAATTGTTTGGGCATGTTTGGTAGGAGCTTCATTGATGATGACATCTTAACTTGATTTTTCAGGAGGAACAGTGTCCTAGGTGATGCCGGCAAGGAACTCTGAGGGAGCAACTGTTGCGCAGTTGCAACTCCTGGATTGTGATGTCCATGCATTAGTTGGAGGTGCAAGGCTAGACAGACGAGCAACTATTGATCAATTGACTGCAAATTTCAATAATGGGCATGAGCAAGTAGCTTCATCAAGAACAGTCCATCAATAATTATACAGAACAGGATACAGGTTGCAGTGTACAAACTATTCTTTACACTTGGTAATGCACATTTACAAGCGCTATGGTGCAGAGAACACAGTTAACGGGCTACTGAGAGATGGAGAAATCCCTCACTGGATTCCTCAGTGAAGGGTTCAGATGGTTCCATTATGGTGTGGAGGTAAAAATTTCCTGACATGGTTTAAATGCACTCATCCCTTTAGGCAAAGTCAATGCTAATCGCTCTAATACTTAATGATTTTGAGTGATCACTGTACAATTTACAATTACAATTTAGTCATTTGGCAGATGCTTTTATCCAAAATGACTTACAAATGTGCATTTTGCATAGTAAGCAAAGACCACAAGAGATAGAGATACACAATGGGGTATCATGTAAGTGCCACCAACAAGGTGCCTGTTTAAGACCTGTGAGATAAAGGAAGAGTACTTTTTCTTTATTTAGTCTTAAAAAATGGAAACATTGATTTATTGTATGAAAAAGTGGGTTTATAGGTTTTTATGGTAAAGAGTCAGAAAATCTGCCTTCCTGACTGATTTGAGAAGGTCATTCCATCATTGGGGCTCAAGGGCAGAGAACAGTCAGGGCCATGAGGAGATGGGACGGCCAGATGGTGGGAGGATACTGGACGGAGAGATCTGGGTGGAGTATATGGTGTAATCGTTGTCTGAAGATTGGAAGGGGCCATTCCGTCCTCTGTTCACTGGATTCTGGTGGCTGCCAACATTCTATTCAAATTACGCACACTTGCATACCACACTGAGAATTTCTATGGTGCTACTGTAACAAGTGGCTATATTAAAACTACAATAACGCTTTCTGCCAACCACCACTCAAGTATCCATATTAGCCCATCTGCATGCCATAACTGTTGTAGTTCCAATATAGCAACTTGTTTGTAACTTACTTTTTTAAAAATACATAATGGCTTTGAAATTCATGGTTGAAATAATGGGTGAAATTCCTATGTTAGGCTTACATTAAGGACAGGTCATATTTTCCTCAGAAATCAAAATCCTAATGGGAAAAAGGCATTGGAAATCTGCCCAGGGAACCCATGGCTCAGAAATGCTCCCTCCCAGGTTTTAGGACAAACTGTAACAGTGTATGTGCAAGTGACATCTGAGCTGGAGTACGGTGAGTGTCGAAAGCAAGGGGAAAGTTAAAAGCAAAAGGAGCATGTTGAAAGCATGTCTCTATTGGTCTATAATTCCCTTAGTTACACACATTATCCAATTAAAACCACTCTCCAAAGAAGTAGACAAATCCAAAGCTATCGAATGTTTGTAACAGGAAGTGCACCTCTGCTCTGCTTATAGTGTTGGTCATGCAAGCCCGCAAAGCTCTGGGTGCCCAAACACCTGCCCCTTTTGCCCCAAGTGCCCAATGTGCCCTTGGGATACACAAAATCATATTTATGTGATTAATACTTAAGTTTCAAAAATCTATTTGATATTATCAGTATAATCAAACCAAAAAATTTGCAATGAACAAGAAAGAGAAGTTGATCAACATTATAAAGAACATATAGTCATGGCTCTTCTATGTAAGAAAGCTCCAGGAATTTAATAGTTGCAATATTATCATGTTAACTTATATATGCTGCTGGAGTAATGTGCTATACTGGAAATATGAATGAGGTCATAAAAAAGTTATATAAATATTATATTACTGGTCATATGGTCTATGGGACCTTAGAGGCATACTATGCAGGATTACAATCAAAGTAGTCTCCTCCTCCATCTTCAACCTTGCCCTCTAACTCCGGGTACCCCATATAACATAGCTAGCTGGATAGCTAGAGGTAATGTTAGTACTGTGTAATAAGTGACCATGAGCAACAGTAAGAAAGCAGATTCAATTATAGCTAAATTAATTTCATAATGTTGAATGTAGAGCTTAATGAATTCCATTACATTAAACATAACAGTGGTTTTATCGTTGGGACATTTATTTTGAAAATTTTAGATCCTTGTGAAAGTCCTTATTGTTGCTAGCTTCACATTACAAGTAACGTTACGTACAGGTCCAACTGAAATCCAGCATCACTTTCCACACCCTTGCCGTACTTCAGCTGACGCCACCGAGGAAAAGTAATTCCAAGATTAAATCTAGTTGTTGAATGAGCTTCGCTGTATCTTTGTTGCTTCCAGTGAAATCTGTTCTCAAACCACAGGCTCTGCACCCCTTCCCACGCAGAAAAGAGTGCCACACCCAGAAACATCCAGAACAAGGTAAAACTCCTGCATAGTATGCCTGTCTTGATATGAATGGGTTCAGGATCAAAAGGAATATCGAAAGAAAATGCACTGGACAGTTTGTCAACGAAAGAGGTTTGGGTTGTTAGGTGTGCAATCATCATTTGATGCTATTTCTAGACTTTGGAACAACAATAACAACAATTTATCCAAAATAATGTAAAACATTGCAAATTGAGATTGATTGTCTCAGTGAATTGCTACTAATGTTATCTTCCATTAAAATGCAAAGATGAAGATTCAGTTATGAATACATTTTTATTGTGGAATGCATCATATAACACTAGCATCACAAGGTATTAATCTAACATCTAGTGCTCAACGTGGGCCGGAATGAACTGGTATGCCATACCAGGAGTTCAATGTTATGCTTCTATGCATGCCGGCACTTATTTTCTTCCACTTCAAGCACTGCTAACAAAGAACTGAAATTATGGGTAACTGAAGGTTTGTATATCTGAACAGATTTTGTTTGGTATGAATGTAGCAGTTCACTATGATAGCACTGGTTCTGAGGTGTATATAGTTTTGAATATATATGCACACAAAAAAAATAATGCTTCTCATATGCCTTATTTCACTGGAGAATACTTTGGACTGGATATCATATGTAACGGAATTAATTATCGATTAACAGAGAGATGCATTCAATACGCTCCTTTTCCTTTCAACACACCTCTTGCTTCTGACACTCCTCGTACTCCAGCCTGCAGGTACTCCCAACTCGCCTGCAGATTCTCCTGACTCCAGTCCAGCACCGTTTCTTGGAGATATAATTAAATCCACTGGATCCATATGCTCTAGTGATGCTCAGATGGGTGAAACATCTGATGGGTGAGACAGTGATTTTGGTTAGTCATTCCATTATTAATTGAAACTATCACATTATTGATAAAAACATCTTATTCACCTGGTAAAATAATAACCGCCGGATGTTGTGATGAGTTATTGCACGAATTGCGTTTATTTTTTAACGATGTCCTAAAATTGACCAGTGATGGTCTAGGCAGCTATCAAAAGTGAAAAGGCAAACTACTTAACTTGTATATATTACTAAATTAGTTGCTCCAATCTAGCTTACTGCTGCATAACAGACTAAAGTTTGAATGACAAATTAATACATAATAGAAATGAATCAATCACAAATTCTGCACTTCAATATTTTCTTGGAATCAGGATCTTCTGCTATCGGACCCAGCTAATCAATACCAGCATTTTCAGTGCTTTAAAATGTATACTGCTCAATCAGCATATTAAAATGCTATTGTCTTTCTGCTGTATTGTCAGCAAAATTATGCAAAGTCTTTGCTGGCATATATGTCTATGCTTTTTCTTGTTCGCTTGCAAATTTAGTATGTTAAAATCAACATTTTTATTGAGATGGCAACACTTTTGGAAAGAAGGACAGAGCAGAAGTCTTCTTTTATCTGTATAATTTGTACATTGAAGTTTTTTTCTTCATGTACTTCTACCTCATTTATAGTGTTTGATTTTATTGTCAAACTACTATCATCCTGAAAGCGATAAAATTGTCACAAGGTTGTCACTTGTTCTGTCATTTCATATTGATATTGATATCACAGTTTTCGGGGGGGGGGGGGAGCAAGAGCCTGTTTGTAAATAGTCCTTATTGGTAGATTTATGAGGGATCATATTATGGAATGTTTTATTTTTCTTGTAATAATAATGGCAAAGCTTCCATAAACCATTAATAAAGCATTGATGTAAAACTTGTTGGCAAAGAAAAAACTCTTAGAAACTGTGGCTCAAGCACGTTTGGCCTTGAAACTGTTTTACCCTCTTGTTATAAATAATTGAATGTTTCATTCAGGGCATCCCTTCTCTAAAGACCTTAAGTGACTTCCCTGGATACTGTAATCACAGTTGTCATGTTAAAGTCCTTGCCTCTTGTATTCAAAGTCGCGGCTTCACCTTTCATTTACAAATCCCAGCGCTGTGGTTGACAATTCAAAAACATAAATGGGATTATGCTTCTTTTTGTCCTTGTCAATCACCGGCGCCGCACAGTTGTCTCAGTGCCACAGCGAGGACTGCGGGGAGACACTGTCAGGTGGCATTACTGTCCTGCCTCCACAACTAAAACCTGACCCTTTTTTTTTTTTTTTTTTTTTACATAACAAAAAAAAAAAAAAAAAAATCCAAGAGATGCATTATTTAGAGTGCAGATCAGGCATGATTTCTGTAAAGATGTTGAATCTTAAACCCGGGGTTTCAGCGAAGTCTCAGATGAGAGCGGGATCGCTGCGGCGTGCGGCACGCTCGCGCCGCGCTCCATGAATAAATCATGACCGGGAAGCTTCACGGCGCGCTCCGAGCCGCGGTTCCGCGCTCTAACGTGGGCAGGGATCTGACAGTTGCGAGAAGGAGGCCAGATGTGGACTGGGTCCAGGTGGTCCCACATCCTTGCCGGGCAGCCGACAGCACAAGGCACTGCCTTCCTGATTGGCACTAATTGGCAGACTCTGCTCGCGGAGACGCCGGGACTCGCTTCGGAAGGAGCAGGAAGAGCGTCTCCCCAGCGTTGCATGTCAGAGACGTTCTCTGGTGGGCTAACTCTTCCCGACCTTGGAAGTTCCTACCACTGTCCTTGGATCAAAGGAAGAGAAGTAAAACAATGGAAAATCTCTCCCCATTGCTGAAATATCCTTTCAGTGCACTTTTCCACTCTCGTTTTTTTTTTTTTTTGCTTTGTGACAACAGTTGTGTCATTACAATATCTGACCTTTGTGTTTCCAAACAAAAAGGGTTACGGTGCCTACATCTCCAGGGTAATGGCTGTAACATAAATTAACCCCAAACCCAACCGTAACCCTAACCACTGCATTCTAATAGAGTTAAATTATTTTCGGTGTCATTGACTGAAAGAAAATTAGGAATTTGCTTGGATGAGAGTATATAAGTGCACAGAGGTGAAGTACAAAGTGTAGCGTAATGAAATATGTATAAAAGGAAGAACATTGAAGAACGATGGAAAAATGTTCAGAATATTTATTTGACATGTTTGGCCAGAGAGGGTGGAACAATCACTGAGCGTATCTTGCAGCAGTGATTTTTTTTTCAATTGCTTTCAGGCCCTTGAATCCACATAGCTTCTCAGTTTGTGCTCAATATGTGATCCTTTGAGTGACTTTAAGGAATATCAGCAAGGAGTTTCAGGCAGCTTTAAATGGAGTGAAGGTACACTAGCTGACTAATTGTGTCTCCATGGGGATTTAAAACACCGCATGCAAGCAAGTAGGGCAGCATAGAAATGAAAGTCACTCATCCATTGGAGTCATGCTGAACACCTACTGAAGCATGACAAGGATCAATATACAAGCCACCAAGTTATTATACTTGAGTGGAAGTTTGAAAAACAGATATACTTGGCTCCCTTAAAGTCATGACTTTTATGTGAAGAAACTTTGCTGGACTGATTTGAGAGAATGTGGCTTAGCAACATGTCAATTTAACATTTGTGCTGGTCTGAATTGCTCCCCGCGTAAGTGTTTCTCCATTAAACAGGACACACTACAGTAGCGGTGCAGAGATCAGTACTTTTTCTCTCATTTCTTTGTGCTCATTTTTTTGTCTGAACCTTTGTGACTTGGCCTTTTCCTCCCTTTCAGCTAAATTGATCACAGTGCTGGAAAGTTAATTGTTCAGGCATGTGTTTTGCTTCCTGATGGAGAGTAGGTATGGGCCAGCGGAGTTCAAAGGTCACAATGACATGTTTTTTTCTGGAAAGGAGATGGTAGAGAGGCCATGGGAGAGAGTGCTAAACACACAGATGAATAGGACTCTCAAAAGGCACTTAAACCTGCCTGAATACAAGACTCAACAAAGAGAAAATAATCTAACATACTGTGACTGTTTGGGGAAGATAGTAAACAGTGGCTAGATCCATAGTTCCCTGACAAAAAGCTTGTCATTGTCATTGGATTCTGAAACAGCTTCATTTTCTTACTTACGGATCGACAACAGAATATACTTTTCACTGACAGGTAAACACGGTGTTGAGAAAAAAAGGCATTTTTTCAATAATAGGGGTGATTATGAACCAGCACATAACAAAGGTTTTGAAAGACGGATGACTCCATATTGTGTCTCACTCTAGATGAAAGCTTTGGAGAAATAAAAAATAAACTTACTACATGATATATTTGCTTCAGCATACAGTACCTTCTAACCTGAAGCCCACTATTTTACTATTTTGTATTTAATACTTTGAAGAAAATTTAAATTGTACAAATTCAAAATTCCTTGTCTGGGCAATGGTAGTCCAAAGTCTAGACACTACAGTATGTTTTTGTGATTACATTTGTACTCTTAAATTATACTTAATAAGTTGCACTTTCCTGCAAGGTTAAATGCGGAAATAGTTCACACACGCCTGCTCGCACGCACGCACACACACACATATATGTGAATGACCACCATATCCCCAACACTGTGAATCTACAAATTTGGAGACAACAAAATAGTTCAGTTTCCACATTCCTGGGCAGAATTCAAATGTTGGCTTTGAATTACTACAATGATGAAAGAGAACAAGCTGAGGGGGAGAGGAAGAAAAATAAGACAAAAATGTGTAGTGAAAAAGTAAGAGTGAAAGAAAAACAATAAAAAAAAAGGTCTAATAGCCTTTTTCCTGATAAGTTAAACCAGAGCCCCGAAACATTGGCCAAAACCACAAACAACTAATTTAAAAACACACTCCACGTGTCTGAAGATATTATACGCCCAGAATCTAGGTAGGAGCATCAATAAACCTCAGGATGAAAGAAACTTCCAGACCGAGACACCAGTGCGGCCATGTGGTCACCCCATAGGAATGCACCCGTGCATAATGCAGACCGCTCCGATCTGCATTCGAAAACATACGCCGCGGTGCCTTATAAAGGATGGATGCATAAACACAGCCTGGGGTTACCATAAAGGTAACCATGTCCGTGCCACTCTGGTCTTTGTGCTGGTGAGAATAATTATGGGCAATTGCTCACTCCTGCTACTGTCCACTATCATCATGCACCCTGGCAGGAAACAGGAGAGCCCATTTAACAAAGCCTGTGTAATTGATTCTGGCAGATCCCGCCAAGGAACAGCAGGCCCAGAGACGCCCAGTAAGCCCAGCAGAGGGTCTTAATTGAAGTGGATAAGGGAATTATCTATACTCTGGTGATCTTTAGTGGAAGATACGGGAAATTCAATTAAACAAATCTATTTTCTTTAAATATAAAATGTGTGGCCGGAAGGGACGGCTGAGGACTCAGCCTTTGACTGCACTGAAGGCCGTGACATTATTTCAGTGTCAGTCATTTAGGAACAGAATTATTTACTGGAAAAACGAGATCATAGTGAACATGAGAAAATAAACAGATTAATTTCATTACCACCTGTAATTAATTTCATTACCACCTCCTGTGCATGACTTGGTTAGTTTTAGTTCTTCTCATCGATGTGACTAAAAGTTGATTCTTGCAATGATTTATGCAAAAAACTTTAAATGTTTTCTTTGAAAATGAGAAATAGGCCTATAGGATATCTATAGGATTTGTTACACGTCGATGTGATGAAAGAGAACGAATAGAGGGAGAGAAAAAAAAAATTGAAAAATATGTACTCCAAAAGTAACAGCAATAGCACAAATGCACACACACACAGACATACACACACACACACACACACACACACACACACGTCTTTGTGTGTGTGCACATATAGTCATATACCATCGCAGTCACTGAGTGGCTCAATAAAAAATATGAGAACTGAAAGCAAATGCATGTATTTGTGGTGTTGTATCAATATTGTACAACCTCCCAAAAATTGTTAGAGAGGTTTCCAAAACCAGCAGAAGTTCAGGAAATTCTGAGAAAGTGGATGCACGATTTTGGGTCACAGTCATGCAACATGAGATGGAAGTAGCCCTTTTTTTCCAGAAGAAAACCTTCAGATGGATAATACAAATGCTGAGCACTTTGTGGTGAACTGCATGAAATAACAATGTAAATCTAAGCACAGATTTACATTCTAGTATTCTTAAAATCTCAACTATTTCAAGGTCAGTTTTAAGAGTGGCGAAAACAAAGAAGAATGAATTATAACCCTGGTACAAAAATTGAATCTCAGCATATACAAGACAGCATCCAATATTGTATTTAACAATGAAGGCCAGACAACAGCCTTCAGGCTGCATATATGTTTTTTCTCTTTTAATTTAGTTTAGTGTAAAACTGTAGTATTGTGTACATACTGGTCCATTGTAATATAGGACAAGGTACTACATGATTTGTGCTATGCAGCATGCAGCCATCTTCAAATTTTTATGGCAATTCTGATTGGGCAACAAGAAAATATAAAAAAAATGAGTAGTGCCGAAATTAAATCAGTAAATGCTGACCTTCATCACTTGAGGTGATAATGAAATCATGTCTATAGCTAGCTTGCCCATTTTGTGTGTTAGGTTTCAATCTGACTAATACTAATTGAATTGTCATTCATTCATTTTTTTCAGGTTATATTATTTCAGGGCTTATGTTTTAAGTGTGGGCAAATGTAGCAACAATTGCCTCAGTTGTAAAAATGCTGCTGTTAAAAATTATTATGAATGAGATGTAAACTATTTATTTATTTATTTATTTATTTTTTGCTGATACACGCATCTTTACTGCGGCAAACTATGGGATCACAAGGAGAAGCAGAACAGATGCCGCTGGTCCTTTCTGTAAGGAAAACAAGGCCTTTGTGAGAGAGCGCTGGCTTGTGGCAGTCGGACAGACGCGAGAAGCGAGAAAAGCAGATGTTCTCTGCGCGAGACAAAGCCTGGCGATGAATGATTAAACGGTATGGAACAGCACCAACCTTAGAGGATGCCTGGCTGGAGATTATACTGACCACTTCTCTCCCTGTAGTACAGCATGTTTCCACCGCCTCAGAGAGCAGACTGTAAGTCAAACCCTCTGCTCTGTCATCAAAGTGGCTGAGGCCGCAGAACGTCGTGCTTTCGCGTTCGGCGTGGCGCGGAGTCCGCTGAAACCGCGGCACAGTGCATAACCAATAGTGCGCTTAAAATCACAGCCGAGAAACTACAAAAAAAAAAAAAACCAGGGATAACCTTCTCCGTGCCATGATATGTTGGTGTGGAATGGATTTTTTATCAGGCAAAAGTATTGGGACTGATTTGACGATTCCCAAGGCTGCTATAGAATTCCTTTTGAAATCCTTTTCTTTAGTAGTCTTGTTCAAGTAGCCTAGGGGCACAGCCTTCGGAGATCACAATGTTATTAATATAAACATGTCAAAACGCATGCTGAAATTCAAAACAGAGGTGCCAAAAATGTCAAGGTGTCAAACTCCTGAAATATTGATTACGCTTTAATATTCCTAAGCATCCTTCAAAACATGATTCAATGCAAAAAAGAAAACAGATGTGTAAGAGCACATAAAGTGCACACACAAAGGCTAAAATGTCAGCTTCCATGTTTTACTTTAGTCACAAAGCTTGATAAAGGATCAAAATGTCCGTTTTATTTTTTCCTGTGCTCATTATTTATGGAAATCACAACACAATAGTATCCAAATAATCCCCTGACAAGTTTAGGAGGCAGGGAATATTGAGTGAAGTTGAGGATATGAAACTATTTTCTAACCTGCTTAATTCAACCACGCTTGCATGAAGTCCAACCTACTAATATTTGGGAATCAAATTACACGCGTCATCTGAAATTTGCTTTCCCATTGGGCACCCACTGGAGGTCTCACTTTTTCAGATATAAGGATGTAGTTACAGAAAGCAATACAAATATAACTTGCATAAAATATGTGCAGATTAATTATTTTTAATGAAGTCACTAAAAATACACCAAACTGAAATTGCAAGCTGTTCACTAATTACTGGAATTATTGTATAATGTTCAGCAACAAACCTTACAATTAATGTTAAAGTTCCATTTGAAAGGAAATAAATAGAATAAAGATTTGGAGAAAAAAATGTATTGGTTCAGCAAATACACTCATAAAAATGTCTGACCAAAAATGCAAGTACACAGTGAAATGTTTATTGTTAAATCAATTTACAGAGTACATATGGTCCCTAATGGATATATGTACTCTTTTAGAGTTGAATTAACACAAAAATAAATGCAGCAATGCAGCAAAAATAAATAAAAATAAATAAATAATACTGTCAATATTTCAGTGAAATCTTTCAGTTGTAACAAACAAAAATTCCCCTTCAAAGACATGACATCTCCATTAACAGATACCTGCTTAATGTTTAGAAATGGAACCACTACATGTGCATAAATATGCATACAGTATGTATATCTAAGAGCAGATATTTTCCTTGTTTCAATGAAAATAACTCTTCTTAGAGCATACCAACCTGTATAAAAAGGTATCATTTTTATGTGAAAAGATTTGCGTTCAAATTACAGTATCACTTTGGCAGTTACCTGATAAATATCCATGCTATATGGGCTTTATGCTTTTAGAGATGCTTGACTCCGTCAGAGCAATCACATTAAAATCCTCCCAATCTCTGCTTGTTTCACATTGTGGTCTGGTTGTGTGCTTCAATTCCAATGCTTTTTTGGGTTGATGCATATCACCTTTGTAGCTACAGTGTCAACACACGGTTACCTGAATTTTATTTGCCCTGAAAAGGGAATCATCCAAACTGACATAACCCAGGCCCGAAGAATTCCAAACATTTTTTGCATTCCTTCAAAATGCAAAATCATATACAGAAAATGATGATAAAATCAAATTTGAAAAGACCCTACAGTATCTTTTAATATTTTAAGATAAGTCTCCCCCAGAGCAACACCAAAAGGATTCTCTAATGCCCGCTGAATCTATTTATGCTGTCATTTCCTTCCGAGCACCTACTGAAATAATACCCAGCACATTAAATATGTCCCTTGGCAGGATATAATTATTCCTAACAAGACTGAAGGTCATTCACTGAAAAAAATAGTAATTAGCAGCAACAATTTTGTTGGGAACCTGGAGTTCACTCGTCAATTAACACTAATTTTTGTCCTCATCTCTGAATATTGCTTCTATTATAGATCATTCACTGTAAGTCATTCAGGATTTTAAGAAATGTGAAAATTATGAATTTGATTTCCCACAGGTGTAAAAATTCATGGCAGCAGGAAAAGAAAAGTGCAATTGAAAGCAAAAATTGCTACTGACATTTTCAGACATTCAATATTTTTAAAAATTATTATTTTGTTGATATGGTAATAATCATTTTCAAGTAACATCCATGAAATAAAGCAAATAGCAGATGTTAAAAGGGGTACAAATGTTTATCAAGTGTTGTTCTTGGACAGAAGCACAGATAGGCTGTACACATAGTACTCCGTATGCTTATCAGCTTTCTCCCTCTCTTCTCCCTTAATTCATTTTTTCATGTCTTACTGACCCCCATATTATTTTATTTTCTTGTTATTACAGTATATCATTATTCCGTTTTTCTCCAAAGATGATGTTTAAAAATCATTATAAAATAGCACCTCTCATTTGCCTCAAAGCAAAGAGTATATGTGAGTGTACAAAAAAATTGAATATAAAAGAGTATTACATTACAGTATGGTATGTATCTCTCAGACTTATCACGTAATTGCCATAAATGTTAGTAAAAAGTGTATATTCATATCTAGTGTATACAGTATATATACAGACTTGTATGACAGAAATATTATGCTGTATATCTGAAAACACAAAGCAGTAGGTGAAGGAAGACCCATTACATGACCCCTTATTCCATATTTACCATTAATCCTTTGGTTTTTTGTGAAGTACCAGTAGGAAGCCCTGTAAGAGCGGAACAGGGCAGGTCATCGTGCCACCCGCGCGGGAGTGTGACTGTGGAGAGCACTGGCGTGCAACTGCGAGCTGTTTCTTCCCACACCTTTCAAAGTCTGTGTGTGCCAGTCCGGTCCAATCTCTGTTGAGACATGACATAATAATATGACACTCCATGTGACAGGGCAATGGAAGCGAGCCAGAAAAGTGATGCTACCTGATGCATTGTGCCAGCTCTTCCGGTTTCTTAAACAGGCGTTCGGTTGTGGGGTTCGCTCCGGGCCCCTTAGTGTCAAAGTGCATCTGTTATTTCACCCAGCCACAAGACTCCGGAATGACATCTGAAACTAGCCAGATATGCAGCAGTTTACACTTCAAATGTTTTTGCTACCGAGCCCTGCGAGAGCAAACTGTCCATCAAGCAGCGAAGGACCTTGAAGCACATACCTGCCCGCTGGAATTAGCTGAATGCTGGAGCTCTTAAAACATTGGACATATAGGCTTTCTTATCGTGTTTTTAAAATCTTTTGGGATTTAACTGTATTTTTCAGATGCTTCCCTCTACTATATTAATGCTGTGTGCTAGATTTTCAGGAAATTGACTCTGTCGAGCTCTCAATATATATATTTTTAGTAGATAAAAAATAAAAATTTGATCAGATCTTGTTTCAAGTGCTGCAGTTTTAGGATAAGCATAGACCATTTAATTGGAATCATTTTCTAAATATCCGGCAAAAAAAATGGTACAAATATTTGTTTCATTTCAGAACAGCAGTAAACATGTATGTAGCATCATGCTATAACTTTATACTTAACGCACACACACGCACGTATGCCCCAACGCATGCATGCACGCACACGCACGCACACACTTACTGTACACTTACATACCTCGTACTCAAATGACAATTGCAAATAATATTCTCCGTTCTCACAACTCGGTCTCCTTTTGAATATAAACGTCCAGCATAAAGCTTCTCCTCTGATTCTCCTCTACAGTCTGCTAGCATTTATGCTTTGATAAAGAAAAAATTCTGTCAGCTAGCTATTAAGAAGGATAAGGTTTAATCTTCATTGCTTGGGTCAAAGGGTCCAGCACTCAAAGCGTGAAGTACTTTCACTCCCTCAGGTAAACAAATTAGTGTTTGCCTGAAGGATCCTTAAAAAATCACTGATATAAAAGAGCCCATACTGCACGTGAACACACACCACATTGTGATGAAGGACACATTTTGCTACGACTGTGAAGCAAAGAGAGACGAACACCTTGTTTTGATTGGCCTTGCTCACCTATATCTGACCCGTGTTTTGCTGTCATGTAGCCTTGAAAATGTCTGCTTGTGCTTCATTGTATTTTTCCAAATCTATAAATGCCCTCGGAAATATTCTTGCTGCTTGAGGTTACCTGTACTACACTTCATGGTTTCAGCTATTGTGAGAAAAAATTGTCACATTGGATGTGTGCAAGAGAATGGATCATTTCTGTACAACACAACCAACTTCCCTCAAATGAATGAAAGATCACATTTGATCTTGAATTCTGTGTTATCATCTTAAACTCAAAAATTGAATAAAAGTGCAAAATTCACAGCTTAAACCTACAATAGGTACTACAATATGATGACATCTTTGGTCAGCAGCCAGCTAGATCGATGAACATATTACTGGTTTTCAATATGAGGGAAACATAGATAATGATATATATATATAAACTGCTAGAATGGAACAGCTTGTGTACTGCAGGTGGTCATGCTCAGTTGTACTGTAGCTAGGTTTGGATGTAAACAGGGTTAAAGAACCTTCAGATGCTCCTGGGGCTTCTTCATTGTTCCCTCGCATTTGGCTGGAATCTGCTGGAGGGGATAAGATGGCTGAAGGTAGACATAGCTCTCAGGCCTGTGCCCCATGGGGAGACAGACTCAGACTCTCAGACCGCCCCAAACCACACATTCCCCTGCCACAACTCTCCTCACAAATACCTCACTGTCAAAGGTCAGGTGGGAGATGGTGGTCGGCTCCCCTCTCCCCACCTCTGTGCGTACAGGGAGAACCCCTTTGCGACGAGACACTGCTGATTTAATCATGAGCCTAGCATCCAATGGATCATTTAACCGCCATCTGGGTCTGGGGCAAAGAATCCACACTTTATTAGGAGGGATTGACCAGTATTCCAGCTAAATTTTGGAGTTCTTCTTCTTGACACCACTTTGCAGTTTGCACGTTCTTAGGTTCAATAATTACTTCTGACGGTTCAACACAAACACATTTAAGCAATATTAATGGTAGCAATATGACTGGTGGCCACTCTATTCCTCTGACAGCTACAGGGAAAATGAAAGACTTTGCATAATGTTGACCCTGTGGAAATGTCTGGGTTTAAAAAGTATGATATGCATTAGCAAATGCATGTACAGTTCCGGTTTACTTTGCCAATCTTGTTATTGCTTTAAAACTGGTAATGTAAAATTTCAAAATTATTCCCAAATGCATTGATGTACTTCAAAAGTGACATCAAAATACTTTGATACAAGACATACATTTTCAGTCAGAAATTTTGATATAAGTGCCTTTAGCATTCATGTAAACAACACCGATGTGACCAAAGCTGCGTGATACTGGTCTTTGATCTCAGAACTTAGCCTTTGATCTGGCTTTCGGAGTAAAAAATGTATTTTCCAAGTGGGTTTCGGGCACCGTGATGAAATGACCCTTGACAGCATTAGGGAAACATCAATTAAACCTGCTGATGTAAACCTTCAGCAGAAAACTTGACAAATTAGATAAACATATTTTCTATTCCATTACATTAAAAAATATGCCAAAAAGTAGGTCTGAACATAGTCAAGTGCCTGATATTTTTTTTTCCTGGTGCATTTTAAGAAACATACCCCATATTTTCAGTCGATATGCTTCGCGCTAATCATAAAATCCAGCCAGCATGGAGTTGCAGGGCCAGTGAAGCAGACGTCACAGTGCACATGCTGTATCTCTCACTCCATGACTCTGGTGGTGCAGGCAGACTAAAGTACAGGCAGAATGGTTGCGAATGATTTGCTCTAATCGACTTTAAAAGCAATTACGCTGTGGAAAAAAAGCAGGGGATGCTTAAACCAAGCTGTGTTAGATGAAACGCATATTGATGGTGAGCATCAAAAGGACTGGCTTTGAAGTGGTGTGGTGTCAGTGTGTGATCTGGGCCCCGATAGGTAGCACAGGAGAGTAGACAGCTTCTCCTCAAGCATGACTGTGTATTGGAGGGGGTCACGTTCTTCCAACCAGAGTTAGTTCTGTGTGTGTGTGTGTGTGTGTGTTTGCGCGAAAGCATGTCGTGTCATGTGTTTCTGCGTGGGCATTTGTGTGCATCGAGTGTGTGCGTGCGTGTGTGTGTGTGTGTGTGTGTGTGCATGCTTTGGGGGATGACTGTGTGGGGGTGTCTGACTGCTGGTCTTGGAAGGACAACAGAGCAAAAAGGAAGAGTTCTTTTTTCCATAGGAGCCTCATGACTGCCCTTTGATCCCAACACTCATGCTCACCGTTCTCCACAGCTGTGCTCAAAGAGGCTCACATTCCTTAGGAAAGAGGCTGGCAACTCGAACCGAAATGGCAGCTACTGTGAAAAATGTGTCACTTCTCTGGTCTTACAGTAGCTAATCTGTATAAGTCCTAACTGCACTCCACAGTGCTGTATGTCAGCAGGAGAAATTAACCATGAAAATAATGCACAGTGGTCAGAGATCCCGGAGATGATGGCATATTATTTTTAATGCAATTTAATGAGTATGAAGAGCCAACTTGTTGCCACTGCCATACTGCACATTTGTTCTTTGTGCTGTAGACCTGTCATGCAGCTCTTTTTGCACACAACTTTTGGAGGCGTGTTGGAATCTAGTGCAGAGCCGCCACATGGATGTTCTTTTTTCTCACTGCAGTTTGTAAATTGCTTGCTTCGGAGTCAGTGTTTCTCTGGCGGGTGCTCTTTTCTTGACTCCACACCAATGCCTGCTGGGTACTGGGAGCAGTTAGAGGAACAGTAGCCAAGGGCCTCCCTGCCTGGTCATCACCAATGCTTGCCAATCTTGGTCAATAGCTAAGCTCCACCGTTGCCAGTAATTTCATTTCTTTTGCTCCTAGAGGGCAATCAAACCCATACCCGTGGTTTGAAAATCCCCTTGGCTGCATGTTGTGGAGAGTAGTAAATTTGTCACATCTCTGGGCAAAATGTGAGACGCAGCTTGACAGTCAGGCCTATAATTTAATGCCCTGACTCTCTTGTGTCAGAGGTCAGCACAATGTAGCATCAGCATGTAAAGCCACTGGGCCAGCCTAAACGACTACAAAGGGTTTTTTTTCTTTTGGTTTTCTATTTTTATTTTATAATTTTTTCTTCAAAGATCCTACTCAAATTATGAACTTGACCTGAGTAACAAAAAATAGATTTTTACTTACTAATGTAGGCTACTTTTTCAGCAAGCAGTTCAGAAATTATGTGCATAGCACTCTATAGGAATATCATGAAGGCAACAGATAATTGCAGTGCAATACTTAAAAGTGGTAATAATCATTATTAATACTATTATTATTATTGCTGTTGTTGTTGTTGTTGTTATAATAAAAATAATAATTATTATTAGTCATGTTATTGGAGTAACATTATCTAATAGTTGCTGTATTTATTATTATTCTAATGCGTGTAGTCATCTCTGTTATCATTATTAAAGCATATTGGCAACAGACACAGTTTGCTTCAATTGTAACCCATTATCTCATGTATTTACTTTCCTGAGGAGAAAAAAGAGCTCACAGAGGTTCTTCCACAAACAGACCCCCACCCGGCAAACACGTCTTGCTCATGGACGTTAAAGCTGAATATCAGAAGTTCATGTTTCACCAGGCGCTGTTCTCTGGCCTGTTCTATTGATTTTCCCCTCTTGAAAAATACATTTAAAAAATGCTTTAAGCTATCTGACACTGCAGTCAGGCACGCTCAGGCAGCATCATACCCTGTGGGTATTGGAGAAGACCTACTGCAGCTTCTGAATCTAAAGGGCAAAGGGGACTTTCATACTGAATGTCCTGCACGTCCCTGGCTTGCTATTCCCTGATATTTACCCATCAAAGTAAGAGAAGTAGTTAGTGCTGGTCAGGATCTTGGACAGTTATCTTGACAATGCTGCCCCTTCCATAATTCCCCCCTCCTCTTCTCCATTTCTCCTTCCACACCGAGTGATCTCTGTCCTCTCATAACCACATATCACTAGTCTTGGACTGTGGACATTGAAAGAAAAATACAATTAAGGCTTTCTGGCTCCATCTCAGTTATTTTCTCCTAGCACTACTGATATTATCTATTATTTTGCTCTCCTTGGAGTTTTTGTGCCGGATGAAACAACTAATACATGAGAAGATACCACTCACATTTTTTTGTTAATCCATTTTTAGATTTATTTTAAATGAGACCCTTATGAATGTATATAGAGGAGATCATTTTAGCCCTAATGCGATTTCACTCTGTTCATTTATGAAGAAATTGAATTCTGTGTACGGAAATGTAACAGGAATCTATGTAACAGAAAGCATGTATTAAAAGCCCACTGTTTCTGTGTACACTTATACATAATGAGTGCAGTTCTAGCATATTTTTAAATTATATAATTTTATCTGTTTTTTTTTCAGTGCCACAACAATGTTATATTTGCATTCAGTGTTTTATTCAGTGCAACAGGGAAGCAAAAATGTTTCTAAAAGTTTAGAGAAAAGCGAACCAGTGATGTCCTGATATATTGACTTTATGACCCACAGGTGGTGAATTAATATATTTGACATGACTTACATAAGGAGATAAACAGCTTGAAAATCTGTCCAAATTCATTAAGATGTTTCATTTGTGCATGATTGCTTGTGCCAGGTTTGTCTATTCACATTTTCATGGATGGCATGGCATGGATGTGACAAAGTCATTAATTGCCAGTGTTAAGGCAGTGTTAAGGCAAGAGAGAAACTGCATGATCAAACGAGAACTTCTGAGAGCTCTGGCAATGCAGTGCTTCAGGGAAACATTTAAAACGCTATACTGTACTTATCCTGTTCATCAGCAGAGTAATGTTGCACCTGAGGCATGTGAGAATGATCAAAAACATTAACACATCAGGTTCAGATAATAGAATAAAAGATCTGAAAATAGGCAGGCGTAGTCATAGCCATTAGTGTTCTAAACAAAAAATACCCAGTCAAATCACAAAGACATAAAGGACGCCTGAATTCGAAATGATGAAAGCTCATAAGCGTCATTTGAGAAAATTATTTCTTGCGGAAATGTTGGTTCATGTTGTTTGTCTCTCAAGCCCATTTGTCTCTCAAGGATAGATAGGAAGATTGGAAACCTGTTAGAGGACTACTCTGAAATTAATTTGCTGAGAACATGGAAATTGTTTAATCTTTCTGAAGATGTCAATGGATCCTAGAAAAATTGTTTAGTTATATTTATAAATATAAATGGTACGATCAACCACACACCCTCCCATGTTTCTACTCCTCAGGGAACCACCATAACCACCTTCCAAGTCCAGATTCAGTTGGTGTCCCAGCATGGTGATCACTTGGGGCTGAGCTGAGGCACAGAGGGTGTCTAGTTGGGAAAATAACAAACAAAGGCTTCCTTCAGTTGAAAAACAACACTGTGAAAAAAAACATATTCGCCCCCCAACCTTTGATTGCCGAGCATGTTTCTCTTAGCGCTGAAAAAATATTGCTCCATGTTGCTAGGCGGTATTATTCAGGGAAGGTTTAGGCCAGGAGTCACATTTATGTCTGACCCATGGGCAGCAAGAGTGATGGCTCCAGGAAGCGGGACTTCCTCAGTGTTCCGCGGGGCTACAGAGGCCGGAAGCGTTGTGTGTGGCAGCGCTGTGGAGACGGGCCACTCAACACTCAACACTTTGTGTGACATGTGGATTCCCTCTAAGTTGCACCACCCATGGGAGCCAGAGAGAGCCCAGAGGGAGAGCTGACGGAGAGGCATCTGTAATTAATGTGCTGGGCGAGCGAAAACCTTCCCACCAGACTTTTCTCCAGGATGTGTTTGCCTGATGGCTGTCGCATATGTACCCAATGAGTCGTAATGCAATTTATTATGTGAAGACGACAATATGGGCTGCCGGTTTTGGGGCGGTTTGTTTATTAAAAGTGTGAAATTTCATCAACAGCACAGTTGAGCAGCCCATTTTTTAAAAACTATTTTGAGTTCAAATGAAAAAAAAAAAATCAAAGTAGAACATATGAGATGTGAAAACATTTATCAAGCAGAAAAAGTTAAGAATTATTTCATATTTGTTCATCCGACTGGGCCGTCAGTAATAAATCAGCGTGCGTTAATAATGTTTACTTTTGAATGTTAAGTTGCACAGATTACACGGTTTCGAACATACCCATTAAACACAAAGACAGAAGATCTAAGGACTTGACAGCCCCTTAGATAAAGTCCAAATATTTCCTCCCTGTCAGTTCCTTTAACTAAACAGCTCCCATTTTCCTCTGTTTTTCTAGCATTATGGGCAGTGTTTCTTCAGGCCACCTTGTCTGACAGAGCGAGCGGTGGTGCCGTGCATGTGTTCGATGTCATCTGACTTTCAGGCTGGCTGCTGATCTCCTCTGATGTACAGTGCATGACATGCCAGTGAAAACACATCTTTAATCAGGCCGATGAGGACTGCCGAGTGTGGCCCTGCCAGAGGGCCGGGGGAGTCAACAAAAGGCAGCTGTGCGTTCGGCAGTCAGGTGGAATGAGAGGATTGGAATCAAGTGGAAGTGGAACAGAAGGGCATCTGAGCAAAGCCGGAGACATTTGCATGCCTCTGCTCCAAAAGCCCCCAATTACCGTTTCAGTCTCACTGGCTGCAGACTCCTCCACGACTTAGGCCCAGCAATGGTGTTATTGCACCAAAGCAGTAACGCGCACTTAATCTGGAGATTATGCCACTGCATTATTCAAATGGTGAATGGTTAGAAATGGCATTGGACAAGACAACCTTGCGGATCAATCAAAGCTGGACTGTTTTTGTTAGAACATCAGTGGCAATGGTGAATGTGCATCCAATCCCAAACATACCCACATAAACTCTGTAGTCAGCAAAGTCAGATTTGGATTTTCAATTGTTTCACAAGTGAAACCAAAATTGGTTCAAGGTATCAAAAGTACA
The DNA here is from genome assembly GCF_018555375.3 of Anguilla rostrata. Lineage (NCBI taxonomy): Eukaryota > Metazoa > Chordata > Actinopteri > Anguilliformes > Anguillidae > Anguilla > Anguilla rostrata. Next base: position 45,709,951 of record NC_057937.1, on the reverse strand, counting down.
ATTGCAAATAGCTTTTGCATGATAAAATGGAAATCAAGCAAATTGCTTGTGGATGATACATTTTACTTCACATAAAATGGAAATCAATCCTTAAACTTCAAAGCCAGACAAACAGGTTAAATTACTTTGAAGTATTATTCCTGTACTTATACAGTATTGCACAAATTTGTTTTATACATATTTGAAGTGGTTGTGCTTGATATAAATATGTGTGTCTGACTGTGTGTGCATGCACACAGACATGTATATTGTGTGTTCCCAAGCAACATGTGTCTGAGACAGTGTTAGACATATATTCAAGCATGCTTTTCTTTGTTTGCCTATTTGTCTTGTTTTTTTTTTTTTTTTTGGTCTGCCTACACTGGGCACCGAGATGAAGAAATACAGGGAAATTAACAACAGTACACTTAGACACAGCCAACAGAGCTGTGTAGCAAGAGGCGCCCAAGGGGAAGAAATCACCACAAGGGGAGTTCGGGCAGGAACTATGCACAGAAATTGCAGTGTGTATGACTGAGGAATCAATACTGTCACTGAAAAATGGCAAGTGTACAAGACCTAACAGCACCTCAGAAATGTTGGTTTTGTATGCCTGTGTAATTGTGTGAGTGGGTGTGAGTGGGGGTGGGGGGTTGGGGTGGATAAAGTGCACATAAATGCAGCCTGAAAACTATCTTAAGCCTCAACAAAGCTTTTTTAATTACACAGCGAGTTATGAAAGGTGGAGAGGTGTCCCTAAGAAGCACAGAGAAGCTACACAATTATGAAGTGGTGAAAAGAGAATAACTGAATGACTGGAAGTAATGTTAAAGGAAGCTATTTCAGACATCCATGTTTCACCATGTGAACCTGTGTAGAATACATTGAGTATTTTGTTGCATGAACTGAATACAAACTTATCTGGATGTACAAGGCTGTTATGAATAGGGACCATGTTTAAGAAAATGATCATTTTCATCTCCCAGTAGCTACGTGTAGCTGATATTTCACTAATGACATCACACAGACCAGAGTGCACATGAGGATGGTGTCATCTTCTCAGAATTTATTCAGCTGTCTGCCTCTTACACCAACATCTTGAGCTCGTAAACGTGAAAATGTGGGCTATAGCGAGTCTGTTGCCAAGGAAGTCTCCACACTCAACATGGTCAATAAACAGATTCAGCAGTGTGATACAGTAAATCATAGTGTAATTTGTTGCTTCACCACGACCAATTAGGTTACCAGGCAGGTTTTCTTTGGCATGCCTCTAGTACAGCAGTGTCCAGTCAAAGCCTAGTGACTCCTTTGCATTTTATGGTTGCTACAAATAATGTAAAGTTCCATTACTGGCTCCTGCACTAATGGGGGATGAAACTTAAAGGTTATATCCTGGAATCATAACAAATGGTGGCCATTGCCAACACCCCTTTAATGAGAATCACAATAAAGTACATGAATTCAGAGTTGAGTTGACTTTTTAGCAATTTTTGTGCAACTTGGTAACCTGTAAATTGTAGCCAATCCACACACAGGTCCAGATATAGAATTAGCTGTCACTCTACAAATCATGATAAACCAATATTACTGTTGTGTAGTGTTTTTGAGAACAGTTTAAACGTAACCCTGTTATATTCAATTAGATATAGATGCATTTATATCAATACAGAATATTACGATTCTCATGAGAATGTAACGCTCTATTTTCCTTTTAAGCTACTCGCTAAAGAGTAGAATATAGCCTATCACGTCATTATGAATTATGTATTTAAGATCTACTGCAAGGTATCCCTGAAAGAATTTTCTGGCAATAAATTTGTAAATAGGTGGATACATTGCATTTAGTAATATGACAATCTTCGCTGTTAGCTTCCTTTTTTATACACACAGAATACAAAAGGAGAAATATTATCGATACCTAATATTAACCAATATGAAGTCCCCGAGGGAATGAAAATAGGTCTTGTCACGCAACAATTTGTCACCTAAGACTGCAAGGTGAGGCGCTGCTTGTCGCTCAACGAATCACCGCTAGACCTTAATGAGTCCACAGGTGTAGCTGTGCCCTCTGGAGACGTGGCCTTTTCAAAAAAGCACTTCTGAGTGGTGACAATTAAGCGACGATTGACCTGTCGTCAAGTTTTTCGAAGGCTGAAGTTTTGATTACTGGGTCCCTGTGTACTTGCACGAATGTTCTTGAATGTTCAATCATCTTTCAGAAAGTGTCACGCAGTATACACCGCAAAAGCATGCATATCGGAGTATACTCTTCTGCAAATACGACGGTGTCATAAAAGCAGAACACTGAAGAGAAGGGAAAATGGCGTCGGTAAGAAACTGATATTTGTTTCAATGCATGTTTAATATCACGGTGTATTGTAAGTCAGACAATGCTGCAATCTGACATGCAATGTATCTACATTTCTATCTGATACATTTATTTATCTTATATTTTGCCCTGTTGTTTTTTGTTTTCAAACTAACCATGTCACTTGATTGTCAAATAACCTGCTTCATAACTACAATTCAGTCACAATTTCATCCTCATATCCTAAACAGCGAGGCCAATATATTTTTAAAATAGCTTGTGCTTCGAAGATGCTATGTACGCAACTCGTGCAGTATTAAACTAGCTGCACAAGAAGCACAGAATTAACACCGTATGACAGGCCTTACCACATACACTACTACTGTGGAGTTGTGATAAGAATTGTATTTTGCAAAGAAATAGAAAAAAAGTAGAAAAAAAACCGCACGTAATGATAGTTTGTTTATGCTTTCTTTTTTCTTATTTATAGTTTTATTTTTCTGTTTTTCATCGTCCGTTTTGCTAAGTTTACTGGAAAAATCGGGTGGTAACATGCAATGTTCAATTACGCAGAGGTTGTGTTGAATATGACTTTTTTTCCCCCAGCTAGGGCTGTGTATTTATGGTATGAACTCAAATACCAGGTCAGCAGTTTCAACTTGAGGTCCTTGAACCGAACGCCAAAACCGAATTATGTCACATTCTGAATGATGACATGGAGATTTCGCATCATGCCATTCTCACTGTTTGTTTTTGTTTGTTTGTTTGAATGGGCAATACCACTTCAAGGCGGGAAATAAGTTTGGTAATGTATACCTTTCAACTTTAAAATAGTGATCATAATTGGGTTTCTATTTAAATATGTCATTTCATCTGCCTGGCTTCCTGACTTCGAACAGGATACATAAAAATGTTTGTGTTCCATATACGAACAAGCACGCTTTACCGCTGCCACATTCATTTCTCTCTTGTGTGTGTGCGTTTTTGTAACCTAGCAGTGTGTAAGTAGTCTGTGGTCTACAGGAATGATGGACCATCAACAAAATATTTTTCATACATTTTCCTAACTGTAGATAACGAATACAAAAGATTGTGATTCTAGAACCATGGAAACCCATTTCTGGGTCAGATTCTAAATAATTGCAAAAGCCCTGAAAAGTAATTTGGGATGACAATCAAAAGGAAGACTATCAGAACATTTTTCAAGAATAAAATATCCATCTTACATACTGCTGATTGTCACAGGACTATTGTGATAAAAAGCTTAATGGAGATTTGATGGTTCTGATTGCTGAAACACATATATTGCATATTGAGCATATTGCATATAGATTTGGCTGTATATCTGTTTATTAACCTGTAGATACATTTTAAATCTGTACTCTTTTGAAGGCTATTCCTAAATGGATATACCTTATAGAATAGAACAGAGAGGGACATATATCAAATAATTAAAAGTTCACATTTACAATCTTGTGGGTGAGGGAAAAGGCCACTGTGAAGGACCACAAAAACAGTTTAGTCCTGGCAGGCAGTGATCATAGCTGTTAAAGTCAGACAGACACTCTTCCTGTGAAATATAGACGGTTCAGGTGGATACTGTCAAACATTCCAAACATGCCCTTTATCATCCATATTAAACCAAAATGGATAACAAACATAGACAAGTTGTACTTAGTATACATTGCCTCAGTTACACCAGAATACTTACGAAATACTTCTGCAGTATTATTTGTTTACTAAGAAATACAAAATGCATTTCTTAGTAAACAAAATTAGATGAAGAAAATGCATCTAAGCAAATCTTTGCCCGTAAATTAACTGAAATTAACAACAGAGACTGCTCTGCATTTATTGTTTGCACATTGACAAGTTGTCTGAGTTTATGAATGACAATGTATGCATTGGAAAAATATATATATACCTTCATGCACCAGGGTTCTGCAGATATTCAGACAATATTTTTTCTGCCAACTTAATAAGCATTATGTAGTCTTTGACTAGTGTTTCAGTAATATATTATTTTATACTTGTACCAGTTTGCAATTAAATATCTTTGATATGCTGCCCATCTATAAAAAGGAGCAACATGATTTAACTGAACACTTCCTTTGTGTTTGTGTCCTGTTAATTTCTACTTCCCTCAATGCTAGTGGAAAAAGGCACTGCATTTCAGCAGACGGAGTGAATATTTTAGCATCAACAAAGGCATTAGCGGTGTCAAAGTAGTTAATGCTGCTGGGCTTTTAGAGAGCACATCTGGCAGGATCAGTGGGCGTAGCCAGTGGCAGCTCCCTTCTCCGTACCAGTCTCTACAAGGGAGCTGTCGCACTAGTGATTTATACTTTCCTAATGTCACGGGATAGCAATGTTGAAACTGTGGCATAAACATGAAATACCTAAAAAGTTTAGAGATTAGGGTTCAGTGTCTAGGGAGGATCATTCCTGGTCTCATTCCACCACACGCTGAACTCCCTTCAGCCCTGAGAGGGAGATATCCAAAATCAAGCTGTGCCTAGCCGTTACAGACACAAAAGCTCAATCATTACGGAATGCTTGGAGCAACCTGCAGATTGCATTTCCTTGCCAATATTCTTTCCCTGTCCTCTTAAGATAATTGTTCCTGCCTTAGCACCTCACTTAACAGTTATTTTATGCTGCATTTACGTGTGAAATGTATTTGAATCATTCACAAATAAAAGGATACCCAAACTGAACTAAATAGCCCTGAACAGGTCATGACAATTTGAGAGATCTTTTACTGTGTGCAAATAAACTATAGAGATTCAACATGATTATGCAATTTAAATTTTTTAGGCAATATTAATTGATAAGTGTATGAGTTTAACACGTATACTTATCAATTAATATTGCCTAAAACCATTATTGCGTATTTGTTCATGTTCTCCATATGCACACAAAAGTTACCTCATTTTGTGAGGTAGAGATAAAGGCTTTCCTCAAATTGTCTTGTGCACTTATAAAGATATGATTTAAACAGCCAATGATTTTGTAGTACTGAATTAGCGATCAGATCATTTTTGCGATAGCTCCCCCCTCCCCCACTTTAAACACAGGGGTAATTGAGCATTCTGTTTTGGAGGGAAACCAAAGGCTGTGAGTCCACCAAGGATCCCCAGCCTAGTGCAGATCTACCACTCTCTTGGCTCCTGAAACATTAATGTAGCAACTGGATTACAGGCCATCACAGGCATTGCACCAGAGTGTATTGATTTTCCTTCTGCTTTCCAAAAAAGCAAAGAAAGGTAGTCTCTTATGATTCCGAGATGCTATGCTTCTGTTTTATTAGGAGACTTCTTCTTGCCCGTGTTTGCTCACCATTCCCAGTTAATTTCTTCTGAGAATTTGGAGAATAATACACTACTAGAAATAACCCTAGGTACCACTGCAATCCTATCAATCAGGACAATTCCCATTGACTGGTAAATATACTGTACACTAAGCAATGTTTCAGTTTCAGAGGTAAAATATTTTTGGGATCCCAGCTTGACAACAAACTGTCCAGAAATCTCTATATTTATGGGCAATGAAAATATTCATGTGCTTTTAACAGATAATAACTGAAAGTCTAATATTAGATTCCCCTCTAATTTTCCAGAGAGAATTGCAGTGGATGAGTGAATATATCTTATCTAGATACATATTTGAGCTGTGCATTTAGCTTTCACTCAGTTTTGCTTTAAAAATTATACAACTCCAAGCTGCAAAATGGACATAAATATTTTTTCAGTGTACACCTCAGTAAGTGGGTTTGTTTAACCCCTTCTCTTGTGCCCCCTTTTCAAACTAAAATTACATACCCAAAATAAAATGCTTTCTATTGTTTTCTATCCTTTTTTGACCACTGGCATAATCCTGGTTTCTTCTGAAAGGTAACCCTTGGGAGTTTGTTTGAGTCAAAATCACTCACAAAAAAATATTACTGAAACAAAGTCACAAAAGGTCAAACACAACATTTGTTTCTCACCTGAAATAGTGGATACAAATGGTCATGGGTGTGCCTGATGGTCTTAGAAATACATTGTAGCCACAGCCACATTGATGGACAAATCCTGGTTCAACTTTGATGGCAAAACCACCAAAAATAAGTATTCTGCATTGTTTTTTTTTTTAAAGCAATGTCTAGACTGGTTTGCAAAAAGGCCATTTAGAGACTCAAAAAGGACACTTGGCAATCAAATAATATTAGGGGTCTTAAGAGGTCTAAAATACTTCATATTGTATACTATATGGTTGTGGAACAATTTTAAATGAGTTCCCTTTCCCCCTGGCTGTCACCCTTCTCCTCCTTCTCCCTCTCCCTTTCCACCGCCGTCTCCTTGCTCTCCCCTTGCCACTTCTGACAGCAGCAGGTCAGGAAAATTGTAGAAAAAACTACACTAGCTATCTAGTTTACTAATCCATTGACCGAGGTCCATTGATTGAAGTTTTATTCAAGTACCCCACCCACATCAACACGTCAAATGCATCCCACAATTTCACATGCTGTATTTATTATTCAAAATCAGGCCTACAACTTTTTTTTATAAGTGTACTGAATAATAATAAAAATATTTTGTGAATATATTTAGATTCTTACCAATATGAAAGGTAAGCATCTAAATATACTTCACTGAACATGCCCTCTGCTATGGAGTCAAAGGTCTTTTCACTGTCCTCCTAAGATATATTCACTCAGATAAGTGATTTCTTTCCAAGGCCTCTAAATGCTGAGTCTTCTGTTTAGACTTAGGCATTGCAAAATACATTTTTGTTGTAAAACAACAACCTTTTTCAGTATCACGTCTCAAGAATTTTTTGCTGGTGCAGAACATTCTCAGTGTGCATACTAAAAAAGTAACGTTTTGTTTACACAGGAGAAACAACGCATGTCCTGTAATGTAAGCCTAACAAGCTATACACTGTTAGAAACAGAATGTCATTGGTTAAAATAATTTACTATCATCAGTATAATGACTTGCCATTGGCTGGCTATGTTCTGGAGAGAATTTATGCTGCCCATGTCGAGTTATTACTTGTGCATGGCGGGTCTCATTGGTTATACTAAGGGACTGCTTGGCCAGTACTGGTCAAAGAACCTTGTTAGTGTGCTCATTTTCTTCCAGAAGAGAGAGACTGTATAAACCAGAGATAATAACACTTCTTATGTACACGCTACTCTCGGTGTGTGTTCAATGGCAAAATGGACAACAATGCTAATTCCTCTGGGGAATTGCTAGGTAAACGATGAACAATGAGCCATGATGAGAATACTGACTATACCCTGATTTGCGTCGTCTGTGGATTTCTAAAACACATCGAAGGTGAGGAAACCCCATGCCTGTTTTGTCTCCCACCTGTCACTAAAACACTGGCATCATAAAATAGTTTATAGACATAGAACCATGAGTTTTAACGCTTTCAGTAAAAGTATTTTTGTGACCAGATTGATTGAAAATAAACAAAGAAATAAATAAAAAAACTGAATGAATGCAAATAAATCCATACCTTAAGGTATGGGTTAGGATATTTCAAATTCCAGCAAATACAGAATCAAATTATTTTGTAATTCTTTGTAAAAATATGCATTATTTTTGGGGGGAATACTTCCCAAAGAGTTATTTTATTATTTTGATTGCTTTTTTATTATTATTAGCTTAATGTAGGTGGGAGTGGCCATGATCAATTTATGATTCTTGCCATGAGTCACAAAGCCAAGTCCCCTTGGCTTTCAGGGCGGGAATCCTCTGCAGACTTAAGAGTTAAACATGTTCAGTCATGTGGAGTTGTCACATACCTCTTAATAAAGTGTGCCGTTTTCTCTTCTGTCACATCGGTACTGTGCCATTATTTGTTCAATACTAACAAAATCCTAATACTGGAAGTAATAAACTCCATTGAAAAATAGACGGAGCCAAGTCCAGATTGATTATATGAAAACCCAATGTTTTTACACGCAACCTTTTCATCTGAGGTTGAAAGAGCTTTTTAATTGGTGTTTTTCACAGTGCTCACCTTTCACTCTGAGATGAGAAAGTCTAGACAAGGTAAATATCAGGAACTTGTGTTTGTTGAAAGGGAAGGTGATCCTTTGTGACCACTGGAAATATATGTTTTACTCTTCAAGGCAACAGATGGTGCTGAGGAGGAAGGCCCTTTGTTGGGAATCCCCTAATTTAAAAGTCCCAGAAAGCACTGTGGAAGGATCCAGCTAGACAGCAGTTACTGTAGATTTCCATTACGGGTGGTTGCCAGTTGAAATGAACTATGAACTCTGGCACATTTTTTAACATCCCCAATTCCTTCCAGTGTTTGCAGTTTCAAAAGCAATGTCCTAGGCTAACATATTTTTCAGTTTGTCTGCTCACAATATAGTTCAGAGAGGATGACAGCCAGCAAAATGTGAACAAAGATAGAGTATTGGAATGACTGCAGTTGCCCTTCTTCTGCAAGCCATTGCCTAATAAATGCCATGTAAAGCAATGTGCTTTTGATGAGAGGAGGGCCAGGGAAAGATAATGGGCCAAGTGGTATTGATGATGTGCTGTGGGCCAGATTACAGGCCTCCTGGCTCTCGTTACAGGGACAATGAACAGACTGCTCTCTGGAGCTCTGCTGGCCGTGCCAGTGTCAGGTACGTAGCATAAAACTGATAAGAGAGAAGTTTATCATTCCAATAAATGCTCGGCTCTGCACGAAAGCGCCTGGCTTTCTATTTAATTTAACATTCCTTCCGCCCCTCAGACAAATGGCCACATACTGTACTGCGTATTGGCGGGCATGTTTGTATTTGCTTTCCGAGAGCCACAGATGCAACCATGTATTTTGTCAGGTAATGTAGTCATCTCCCACACCCCCCAAATTTTGTCTTCTCTACAAAAACTGTCACATTAGCTCACTCACTACATAAAAAAAACCCTTTTCTACAAATACCTGCACTTGAAAAAAAACACCAGTCTTCAACAGACTCCAAAATGATTGTTTGAAATCTAGCCTCATGAGCATACATTTTTAAGATGGTATTCCTTGTTTTACAGTTATATCAACAGTCTGCAGTAAATGGTAAATAACAACACTGTGTTATGCATTGTACTTTTTTTGGCTATATTGCTGTTGTTACATTATTCCATTATTTTGATTGTCATCTATCTAACCACTCGAATGTGTAGCACTTGAGTACTTATCATTTATGGCTTTTCTGAGTACTGTTAGAGACAGAATAACCAGGCTGGAGAGCGATAAAGCCAGTGGGGCAGGCGCTCAATTCCCTTATCAAAGTATAGGAAAGAAGGAAAATTGGCAGGACAACAGAACACAATGTATTTTATGTTTTGAGTTGGAGAAACAAGTAAAGGGTGAAGAATTTCATCTGGTTTATGCACTATAACACAGTCCAGAGAGAGACTGAGACAGGCCCTGAGAACTTGGCAGCGTTCATGTGGCATATTCCAGAAGTGTGGGAGTCAACATGAGCCTATCTGCACAAGTCACTATTTTTTTCAGCTTGATAAAATTTGAGAGCTCTTGGCACACAGTGTATCACCTCAGAGCCAACTAAGTGCAGTAACACACTCATTTTAATGCATCTGTATATGAAGGCACAACCAACGATGGGTATTCACTGTGACAATTTTATTAGTCTTCTAATTCACTTAAATGAAATATAAATGTCACACAAGGCATGTTTAGCATAGCTACGTCAGTGTTCATTGTATTAAGTTAATTTGTTGCCTAGAGACGGTTCATCAGCTCTTTCGATAAAATTTTCAAAGTAGGTATTGTCTCATCTGAAACACATTGTCTATTTTGTTTGGAGGCACAAATAGAAGCAATCATCTTACTTGCAAAAGAGCCTCGTAATGGTTTGCACAACACTGTGACAAACAGTAATGTTACAGTGCTATTCAAACACCACTTTGCCCATACTATCAGCAAAAAGATCAGGGAATTCTTGGAAATGCAGCCACTTACGGACTAACTAGATGCTTGATGTGAGACTACCCTAATGACAGACGGAAAGTGAATACGAGAAGGTGACCGCCTGCAGGTGACTTTGTAAAAGTGTTGTATTTATTTTTTTAAATCCAAGAGTAAGAAGCTTTTTTAAGTCAGCTGTGACAATTTCCTTGCATTTGCCTCCAAAGGGTTAAGGTGCAATGGAGGAGGCAGTCCTTTTGTATGTCTCCATAGACACGGGCAGTGGCTAAGACTAAAAGCAGAAAGCCACATTCGTTTGATGAGTTTAAATGCTGATTGATGTAACTGGCTTTTGTGGCCCTGTGGCATAGGTGGAACAGGTGTGACTTTGCCACTGAACAGAGCTCAGACAAGCTGTATCACAGCACAATGAGGTCATTGTGTAACATCAACATTCTTGCTAAGAAGCCTCAGACTTTTTTCGGCAGCATTGCTAAAGGTAGCCATCTGTGAGCTGGAGCCCAGGTGAGGAGGATTTCGGAACAAGATTTACTGTACAAAAGGATGTGTGCATGCCGGCTGTGTAAGTTATAGATGCTCCCTCACACGAACCAAAGACTACAGAAACTGCTTCAAATTTTTTAGCCAAACTAAAAAAAATTTTCCTCTACTTGTTCAAAAATAGATTTGTGAATGGCTGGTGACCAGTTGAGTGTCTCTGAGAATCCTGTGGGTTTTGATCTCCTATAATCCTGGTTTAATGTACTTTCCTTCCTCCTCCCTGTGACAACAGTCGAAAGGCTAGATATGAATCATATTGAGATTACCCTCAAAGAATGCCGGAGCCTGTTTTTCTTTTCTTTTCTTTTTTTGTCGCTTGCTTTTTGTCTGTAGACACCCGGAGGGATTTCCATTTCTGTCACAAAATGTTTTTCGACCAAAACCTACTAAACAGATTCACATACCTTTCTGTTCTGTTCCGTTTTGATTGGACCGAGATCTCTCTCCAGTACCTCTGAGCTTTTATGGAGTGACACTGTGCTGAAATGAAAAGCCACTCATTTATTTCCCTAACCCCCCCCCATTTCCCCCATATCCCCCATATCCCCCCCCTCCATTTGTCCAAGACACTGTCTGGTCGTGGGGGCTGTGGAGTATGGAAAGCGGAAAGCGACAGAGATGTGTATTTTGTTTTGCGAAGGGGCTGGATGTCTGGACGAGGTCCCTTGGCTGTTTTATAGCTTAACCAGCCTTGACTTGCACTGCGGTGACACGCATCTGCTGACTCGGAGGATCAGTGTGTTAAGCTCGGGGCTGACTGGTGGGCCATGCTTGAAAGACTTTTGGCATGTGCTGGTGCCTGCATTTTTCACCCTTGACTGAAAGCATATGCTTCACACAATTGAGACAGTGTTAGCGTGTGGGTGCCGGGGCTGGCCTCCTCCACATCTGGCAGCGCTCGGCCCTCCTTCCAGGTGAATCATCCCCCCCGGGAGGGTGGCTCGCAGCGCTGTGGCATCTGCAGAGTGGCAGGAAGTGTCTGAATCTGTCTGAGAGTGATTTTTATCTCCACATGCTTTTCCAATTTCATCAGCCCACCCCGACACCCCCGCCCCCCCCATCCCCCCAGCCCCCCCCCTGCCCCGGCCCCTCTCTGCGCTTCGCTCCCAGTGACGTGGGTAAATCAGCCATGGATGAAGGGGTGGCTTGATTGATAAAAAAAAATCCTCTGTGACCCTTAAATGGGGGAATGTCACGGACAAGCTGTGTAATTGGGTCCCACTGCATGGGCTGGAACCCAGAGTGCACTGTGCACTGTGCTGCACATCAGACTGATTATTTGTGACACAAACAGATGTGCGCTATACCTAAACATGTCAGCGGCAAAACGACTCTCCTTATGGAGTTACCCTATTTGCATCATTAAAAGTGAAAAGACAACAAAGAGAAACATCTTGTCGCGATGGGTGTTTACAAATCCCCACAGGATACTTTTTAGTTGCGTTGTCCCATCACAGGCTGCCTGGAATTAAATTATGGTGTATTGTTCATATGTATTTAGTTATGCTTCTGAGAATAAGTATATATATATAGCCAGATCACATTTGTTTTTCTCCCAGATTTTTTAATTTTCTGGTTGCTTTAGAAGTGCATGTAAGATGGCAAGGATGAGGGCTGGAGGTTTTGATAAATAATGGAATATAATAGTGTTTTCTGGTCTGTAAATAAGGTTTTATGTTTCATCATTAGGCAACGCTGAAGCCAGCAGAGACCGTGCTCAGGCCCTTTCTGAGAGGAATGCTTCTCGAGTCTCACATTTCACTTAAGAGGCAAAAATAAAAACAAGTCACCCCGGCGGTTGAACCTCACATTTTGTGTCAGAACACGCGCACGAACGTCGCACTTGTTTTGTTTAAATATTGAACGGCCGTACACTGACGCGTCTCACAGCGGATGGTCTGGTGGGCTAACGAAGGCAGAAGTTGTGATTTGAAGCGGGTTTCAGACAGGCAGTGCAGTCCGATTCGCCTGGAGAGAGTCCGTGATTGGCAGGGTATGATGTTTGCGCGTTGCCGTGGCGCACGGATTTCCCCCCAAGGTGCGCCGGTAGAGGAGGAGGTCTCTCTCCTGTGACCCTGTTTCCTGCTCTTCTGGGGGTGGTGGGGGGAGGTGGCCTTCCCATCAGTCTTGTGAACGGTCTCTAGCAGAAGGAGACTTATCCTTGACCAAAAGCACCTCTGTGGTAATTACTGTCTCCGCACAGGTAGCACATGCAGTCTAGATTTTCCCTTTTTTAAAGAAAACATTAATTATGTTTTTAAATTCACAGTCAAAAGAAAAGCTTGTGCTGCAAAACGCGCCAGGCTGTCTACAGTATTTTACTGTGATGGATGCAGTTGGTTTGTGTATACAGAAATGTGGGCCACAACCGCATTGACACAGTTATACAGTAGCAGTAATAATGAAGAAACAAGATCCCTCAAAAAAAGCATAGATGTATTGTCCTTTAGCACTATATTCATATTTTATAGTTAAAGGTTATAAAATATATAAAGAAAAATGACCATTTTTAACTGAGCATAAATAGGGAAATGTATGATTGTTTCAGGAAAGTAGAAAAAAAATGTGTAGTGTATGAAATCTTTCTAGGTCACAAAATGGGTTTTGCTTTGTAGTCTTATGACGGAAAGGGCATTTCTTATCCTCAGATGCACGTAGTGTTGCTGAGCTTGGGGGTCTGTGGGTCTTGCATGGAGGGGCCTGGCCTGTGCGCTTCGTTAGGGCAGTGCTGATTGGAACTGTCGTCCAGTGGCGTTGGTCCACGAACGGGCCATCTGAACCTTGGCGCAGGGCGGAGTGGGGCGCGCTGCCAGGCTCCTGTCAGGCCTGCACGCCCCAACACAGACCAGCCCGGGGCAGTGCGTCACTATCAACGCTCCGCAAGCTGTGGACCAGATCAGGAGATAGCGCCGAAGACATACCACCTCACCCCCACCCTGCCATTACGTTCAGCAACAAATATAGTGCGGAGTTCTCTTTCTCCTTTTTCACATATTTGATTGTTGCCAGGGTTTTTCCCTTAATTTAGATTTTGACCATCTGTTGTGATTGTTTCTATGTGGGAGATCAGGGTTAAAGGGGTATATGTGTGGTGAGTGGAGAGACATTTGTTTCCTTTTTCTTTAAATAAAAAAAAAGAAAGTGGGATTTTTGCTTTTTGCCTTTTCACTTGGACTGATGGGTAATTGGTGCCTCGTGGGCTGTTTTTTTTTTTTTGGGTGGGGAGGGGAGTAGGGCTGGACGGGGTCGAGGGTGGGCGGCGCAACCCGAGGAGAGGAACAGACTGCCCTCGGAACACCGGCCAGAAGGTTCCAGACCAGAACATTTTATTTTTCTCTTTCCAAATGAGACCGAAACAACATGAAGGCACGCACACGTGAAAACAATCACCCGAGTTTCTCCGCTTCGCTGTTATTGATTCACTTATTCCCCACAGAAAAGTTGTGCTCTCCACAACACCTGGGTTTGACACCAACTGGTGTGAGGTCAGGATATGTCACTGCAATCCATGCCTGCTGAAAGAGTTTTCAATATGACTCACCGTCCAGCTCTGTGTCTCCTGCCGGCAGGTCACCACAATGCCCAGACAACAAGATGGACAAGGCGTTTGCCATTACGGCTTGTTTTCATTTCTTTTGGCATGAGAATATACATACTGTAATAGTTAGACAGTCGCAAGTTGAAGTAGTACGTCTGTGGTATCATTGCTCAGCCAAATAACCAAGAAAAAAAATTCCATATATGTTTTGCTGGTAAAATCCCATTGCTGACCAAGGGCAGTGTTGCACAAATTCAACTTTTCTATAAAAATGCCACTATTTTCTTAGTGCCGTGTAAATGATATTCCTTTATATTTCAAAACTCATTCACTGCAGTGGAGTCCCTTGGAGTTGTTCAAGGTGAAAGTGAGCGTATAACCTGGAACAATAAGTTGACTTTTCTTCTTGTTAATTCCTTCTGAGCTGAAAGAAAGCTCCTGAAGGGGCGCACGCCTCGTTTCATGTGCTGACAAAGTGTTCGGAACTCGCTTTTCAATTAAATTAACTCCAATTAAATTATCACAGTTTCTCTGGGAGCTATTCACTATGAGCCAATGATTCATGTGCGAGACTTGGGACGGGGACTGTAATCATTGAGGCCCTTTTTCCCTAATTTGGAGCTTTAATAGAGCCTTATGCACTTCCACAAGCTTTATGGCCTGAAATTAACACGTTATCACTTTGATGGCCACTGATACTACAGAGAAATATTTTCTGACCACTGAAAAACATGTATTGTTGCTTAAATTCTTCGAGGAGAATGAAATACTAAGCACCACAATGATTACACTTGCTGCTCTCCATTTGTTTTTTCTTCTGATCAGGGAAGTAACTTCACAAGCTGTGCAGAACAGCTATTTATTTGTTTTAGGGATTTTCCAGTGATTACCCAGTTTTGAATTTATGGTACAATTTATATATATTGCTCTCTAAACAATGCCCGAATTTGTTGCTTGAAGCTGGGGTTTCAGGTAATTTTTTAAAAGTGTCATCTTCAAGCTTTTTACAATTTGAGCTGGAGGCAGGCTTTAGAGTCATTCTCACCTGCAGAAATATAACCTTGAGTCGGCTCCTGTCTCTAACACTGCTGCTCTTAACATGCATGCATTCCATTCAAAATTGTCATTGCTTGAGCTGTAACAAAATTCCTACAAGTACAATTATATGGAGGAAGAATGTTATTTAACTACTAACACTGACCGACCCCACACATACCTTCTCTTCTTATGTATTTGGATGACTGATTTTCTTTCTTTCATTTCTGTGACACATTTTTAAGGGTTAGTTAATGTCCTGAATGTTGTCCTTTATCATTTCAAAGTCACTTGCACGGATTAAGCCTAGTCTCTTCTCCTGAATGCAAGTCAGATGTGGTGTGTAGGAGTGTGGTTTGGAGCTCCTCTTCGTATTTGTCATTGGAAATGAGTCAGTGGGACAGATGTACGCAGGTACAGGAGGCCAGCGACCCACTGGGGGTGTGTGGAGCTCACAGGAAGGCAGTGTGTGGGAGGGGGGATTCCTGGCCTCAGTGCCACGTTGCTCCTGGTGCGTCTGTGTCAGCGCGAAAGGCCACAGGCAGGCCGAATCCTCCTTAAATGCTAAGTGTTGTCCCCTGTTGAAAGATCCCAGAAACCTCTCTACCTTTCAAGGCTCCTGGGTCACTCGTTTGTCATCATGACCTCTGACCTGTGCAGGCCAGCGGGCCGGCAGGAATGTCAGGGATGTTTACCTTGGGTGAGACTGATGGTGTCCAGGTGGCTTTTTTTTCAGTAGTCTGCTGTTATGCAGCCAGGGGTTCTGCCGCTAACCCTTAGAGACCTCTGGAGTAATGTTTGAATCGGAAAAGACAAAACCAAAATGGTCCTGTACAGAAAATTGCAGCTACAGAGGATGTGTGTGCTCAGTAGATTTCTGTGAAGCCTTGTGAATGTCTGTGAATGTTCTCCCTCCTTTCTATCAAACACATTTTGCTTTTACAAAAAAAGAAAAGGGGTGACAATTCCATGCTGCACCGTGTCAAATGTCAGAAGGAGCTTGGATGTTGCAAGTCATTCAGTCTCCACAGACTTCAACATTTTTACAGCTTTTAAATGCCTTATAGCAGTTCTGTACGGTATTTATTGCTCTTAGTCAGCCCTAACTCCCCTCTGGCTCCCCACTCTGGTGAACGACAGGGCTCAGAATTCTGGTACTGGCCTGGGACAGGAATATCTTGTCTTTCCCCTAACACGAAATTCACCTTTAGCCAGCTGCGGTACAAACCAGGGTATCGAAAACACTTCAAGCTATAACAATACCATCTATCACTAGATATCCATGATGGCTTTCTCTAGTGCTCTTCAGCTGTAACTTGTGGAAAGTTTTCCATTTCCCCTCCTCCCGCA
Source organism: Anguilla rostrata (assembly GCF_018555375.3). NCBI lineage: Eukaryota > Metazoa > Chordata > Actinopteri > Anguilliformes > Anguillidae > Anguilla > Anguilla rostrata. Next base: position 45,693,263 of record NC_057937.1, on the reverse strand, counting down.
CACCATCTAAAGAGGCCATTAAACACTGTTGTAATGCAAACAGTAATTCTAAAGAGACCAAACAGGTGTCAGATATAAAGGGATGTGCTTCTAATGTACCCATTACATGATGCGAGGGCAGATTATTATAAAAGCATCTCCATCTAATGTGGACGCGTCTGATCAATACCAGACTAGCAGGATGGAGGGACGGGGAAAGGGAACAGCTTTATTAATCTCTCTTCTCTCCATTCTCCTGCGACCCGATGGTCGCACAGTCATCATAGCGAGGAAGGCCCGACTTGTTAAGAATGTGGGGCCAATTATGTACAGCTCCCTGGGAAGGGAAAAAAAGATTAGTGTTTGCTGCTCCTGAGCGCCGCAAAATAAAACGTAAAGAAACGCCGAGATGTATTTCATTCAGCCGTACCAGAGGAGTTCAGTATTGCTCCGCCAACAATATAACGGTAAACGTGGCGTCGCTATGTGATGGCCCGTGACATGCTAAGAGTAAAGTTTTTGCTTAAATTTGTGTTTCTGAAGTTTCTACGGAGAGTGGTTTCCGGAGTGATTCTGCGTGAGGTCTGCCAAGTAGTGATTATTAAATGCAACAAAGGTTTATGATGAAGTCAAGTGTCTGAAAGAAGGCTTCATTATTTTGTGACTAATGCACTTTCCTGCAGGTATCCCTTGTATGGCACACATAAAGATCTCAACACATTCCATTAAAAATACATGAAATCGACATCCAGGTGGTTCTCATAATAGTTTCACTATTACGCTAGGCACTGTCCAAACTTGTCAGTCATGAATATTCTTTTCCAGAAGCTAATGACACTAAAAAGTAGAGGGACAGAGAATATTTTAGTGAAGTTTATAGGGCAATTTAGATTAGAAATGAAATAACGGAAGGCATAAAGAAATAATACCAGCCATTGTTTAGCTGGAATTGTGGTTTTTGATTTGGAAATCGGTTTAATTGGAGATTAAGAGATCCTGATGGTCCTTTTGAAATTCTTTATATTTTGTGTACTTTTTGTGTTTTTTGTCAATGTTTCTTTTACAATGCTTTTTTTGTCCTCATTCTAATAAGTGTTCTAAAAATATTTGGTCATAAGTTATGGAAATTATTTATAGCCAAAATAGTAGATGTAGTATATGACAAGCGAGAAGTGCCCATGTATTTATAAACCTCATTCACTGCTTCAGTTGAATTATGAAATGTATGTATTGTATATGTGTTACTTCAGTTCTTCAATAATTCACTCACTTAGCAAAATGTATATAGTGTCTGTGGTCTGTTTTTCTCCTAATACAAATATGAATTTAATTCACTATACCATCAGCATACTCTGTAACTACACTCTAATGGCAAACAAATGTCTCCAATGTTTCCACAGGCCTGGGTTCAGCTAAGCATGGCTGTGGTTTTGATGCATTTACATTACCTCCAGATACACTTTGGCCTGGCCTGGTCTCTGCCAGCTGAGCTTTAATAGATATGTTTTCGCTTTTTGAATTTTTAGAACGAGGAGTTCATTCAGACATGCCTCCTAAAAACAAACAGAGAAAAAAGGGATCCGCCTTTTTTGTTTTAATAGTTCACTATGGAAAATCAGTTGGATATGAAAGTGTTGTTCAAGATTTTACTCATATACACCTTCCATAGCCTGTAGCTGCTGCTAATTATTTTTGCAACTCTATAGTTTAAACAGCTCTGTGACTTGATCATATTGAGCTCTGATTTACAGTAATGTGACATTTTTTGTATCTATAATAAGATTACTAAGATGCCCATCAAGTTCATTTTATAGAGGTAATGCAATTGTTCTGTCCTAAGGCTCCTTTAATAGCAGCTTGCAGCATTTTGTGATTAGAGAAGCTATTCTACATATGATCTGCAGACACACAGTGCAGTTGAATGGTGTATATTGACTGCACTAATTACCTAACATTAGTCTCTTGATTTACTCAAATGAGCCTATTTAAGTCATACGATACAAACATATTACTGAACTGCTCTCCTAAGTATGTTTTGTGTGATTTCCCTGCTAGAAAGTATGGCAACAAAAATCAATAACAAAGGTTAACACTCATCAAAATGATAAGGGACTGTATTATAACTATAAGATGATTATAATTACTCTGGCATGGCGTATCCGCTGGTCTGTAGGGGAATAGAGGAGGACATGTGACCTCTGAAGCTGCTGGGAGGAACCCAGGGTCATGTGTGCCGGCATGAACTAAAAAAAAAGAAAAAAAGTGTGAATTCAACCTTTTAGGATGGTTTTGAGCCAACGCAGTACAAGCCATATAGGTTTGAAAGTGGCCAGTGAACACACAGCGAAACTAATGTCATCCAGCCTTTTCTGTGTCATTAGACACACACTTCAATCTCTGATCATGTTTTTCTCCGGCTAAACAGCTTTGACTCTCAACAATTTATGCTGCCGTTTAGGTGATTCTGAAGAGGACACGGGCTCTTTTTTACCTTTTCTTCTCATGCAATTTGATTCAAAGTGACCTTCTAAAATTGCCCCCCATTGAATAATGGACTGAAATTGCGGATAACTCCAACCATTTTGAGGGAAGTCTGGTGCCTAGTGGAGTCCCTCGAGTCAGCTAGCAAGAGTGGGCAGTAATGGGTCCCCTTTTGGCCTTTTTTATTGTCAGTTAAAGTCAGACACATGGCTGTCTTTAAAAAGTAAAAAGCCGCACTAATGCCAGCTGGCCATGTCTGGGCAGGTCTTCGCTGTGCCTCCGCTAGCCCATCTATGTTCCGCTAATGGAGGCTGGACTTCTTCCACCATGGCAAATGTTTAGCCGGACTAGAAAGAGATGTTGCCCAGCAGGTTGACATTGTATCGACTTCTCTATAAACAGTCACTTTCGGGAGAGGAGAAACGCAAGCAAAAAAAGTCCCAAACTCTGCTGCACCTGAGAGCAAAGAGCATCAACTTGACAAAGAATATGCTTCTTCAACACTTTTTTTCCCCCATGTAAATGTATTCATTTCCATATGTCCATTTGTGCTAGGGACAGCGTAATGTATGTAAAAACCAAAGGATCTGTTTACATTCAATCTCTATAGTGGTCGTAGAGAATGCTGACCTGCACATTAATGAAAGTTTCCCGGTTTTAATATAATTAAGGATGTATGGCAAATGGCAGTTGTTAGTTTGTTTAGCACAGCCCAATCTTTCGTCCCACTGTTAAAATGTATTTTACATCTGAGCATAAGTTGGCAATGACATGTTTGAAAAGGCCACATAAAATAAGATATTACCTCTTATGGCCCAATGTGACTCAGCAGATTTTTCTCGATTTTTCTCTTTGATCCCAACTTATATGGCGTTGCTAACCTCAAAACTATGAGAGATGGAATCATATTTATATAACATTGGAGTGCCTACTAATACTGCACTTTAGGAAATCAAATGGCAAACATTTAAGTATTTCACAGGACACCCCCTCATACACTAGTCATACAGTGATGTATTGTGGTTAGCTAGCTCTTCAAGTGCTGCCCTAAGGCAAGGAAAAGACTGGTGGCATTGAGTAATACATGTAGAAAAACAGCAATTTCACAATTAACAGTATCATCTAAATCCTGTCCGCTCCTTCGGGTTACTTTTATATGCGTCCCCTAGGTATAGGATTTCAGAAGCGTTTAAATGGAATTTGGCGTCTTTCCTTCATAGAACTTCTGCTTGTCTTGCCACACATGGTTGACTGGATGTTATCCAAGTATGGTGTGATATATGGATTTAAAAATAACAGCTTTGATGTCCTGTATTTCTATCAGTGTTCCATCTGCTTTTTATGGAATATCAAAATGGTTTATTTATGTTCACAATTCATTTATAGGTACACAGCTGGTTGTTTAATGGCTGCTGGTAATTCCGGAATGTTGCTATCCACCATTTTTAATGATTTCTTTGTTTATTTATAAACAGCAGTGGTGGAGTGGCCAATAAAATGTGGTCAGTTGCTGTATGAGAATATTCTATGGTGAGTTTTTCACCTAATAACTCAACTCCTAGACTTAGACAAAACATGCCTGTTAAAACTTGCATTGTAATTTGTGGATTAGCAGCCGCACCTAAGGGGTTACATCAGAATTAAGATGTTTTGTTCTAGCAGCAGATGCACCTTTTTTTGAAGTGACTTTAAAGAACTGTTCCCATTAGCCATGGATTTGAATGCCTCCCACTATGAACCATAACCTGCCTTTTCACCCTTTCAGCTCTGTAGAGCCCAGGTTACAAAAAGAGAGTTTGGAAAACCTCACTCGGCTTTAGGAGAACTTGGACTGCGCTCTGTGACCTTTTGTATGCTGCCTTTGTGGATTGGACGGATGCTATGACATATATGCAATGTTACTATTCCATTTTACAGCTCCGGTGTTCTCAGAGCTCCAACCAAATGGAATATCATACAAAAGATGTTTCTTTTCTGTGAAGTTGGCAGTTTTTTTCCTCTCTTCTAAAAAGCAGAGTACATGAGGATACATGTACTACTAATGCAGTACATATACTTTTTTTAAATCAAATATTTAAAAAAAAAAAGAAAAAAGATCATAAAACAGCATTTCACTGGAGACCATCGCGATCATGAGTAAAAGGGGTTTTGCCCTTGTGCCGCGAGAGCTGTTATCACTTAGAGTACTGGTCTGTATGAAAGTGGTATCACATTGTCATTGAGTCTGGAGGCTGCATCGCCTAACTCTTGAATTTGTAATGGTTAAGTAAGGAAATTGAAACAGAAAAGTTTTAGTTCAGTTATTTGTACTAAGTACACACATGGCTTTAAAAGATAGGCTCCTGTTCCTAAAAAAAATGCTCAGTGCAGACACTGACACATTCCTGGCGGCACAAGGTATAACTTGTTATTGGGGCTGTTCACAGAAGTGTTGAGAAAAACACAGACACACATACACACACACACACACACACACACAAGCACACACACACACACACACACGCAAGCACGCACACATATACACACACACATCCACAGCACAGCACTGGAGCGAGCTTCAAGTGGTGCTGCATTGATTTAATGCTTTGCTGAGGCTGCCGGAGAAGAGAGAGGTAGAATCTCTCCAGACTGCATTAGGAGCGCCTCAAGCCTTTGTGATTCCTTTTGATCAGATCTCTGTGAAAGATGAGTGTCATGCCCTCTTCAAGCCAGCTGTGAGGGGACTGCCCTGTGACTCGGGGGGTGGGGGAGTGGGGGAGTGGGGGGTTGGGGTGGGGGGGGCGGGATTGGGGGTTGTGCTCAGACACACCAGGCTGGGGCTTGCAGGGGAGAGGCAGCTCCTGAGGTGAGGAGCAGCTCTGGAGAGTCCGCCGAGTGGGAGGATCTCATTCCACTCCCCTGTGCCCAGTTTCAACACACCACACATCTTGAGTAGTTTAGATCCAGACCACAGCAAACAAAAGAGGAAAGAGAAGGGGGGAAAAAAAGGTGTGTGGAAGAGGAGAGTGTGTGTTTGTGTATGTGAGGTTGAGCTTGTTGAGGAGTGTGTGCGTGTATGTGCGCGCGTGTGTGTGAGTGTGTGTGTGCATGCCTGCGTGTGTGAAAGAGCAAGCAAGCGTGTGTGTGACAGACTGTGAGAGAGCCGGCGTGTAATGGCTCCTCTGCCATAATACTTGTACAGACAGGAGAGTTGGGAGCAGTTCTTTTGTAGGACTCGAAGGGAATGGCAAACTGCATGGTTACCCTGGAAACACCCATTTAAAGAGAATGGCTGAGGTAAGAAAAGCATGTTGTGTACATGCTACTTTTCTTTCTTTTTAACGGCACCTTCCAAGTCATTCCAGAGCTGTGAAACTGATCGTATTAAAAGAAAGGGAAGACGTTTTTCAATGTTAACGTGCTCTCATTTTAGGGAATGCCCTGTGTTTGGGGGAATCCTTTTGCCACACATGTGGCATGAAGCATTGTGTGTATCTCAACTTCAGCATGTTTTTGGAGCACTTAATCGATGGTAACGGTAGCAGGTCTAGAAGAAGGCAGTACTTTTTTGCCGGGTACAGGTTTGCTTAAGCTTTAGGTGTTTCTCTTGTATATGAGCTGTTATTGTCCTTACACGCCACAAGGGGCTGGATTTTGAGGCAACTCCCATAAAACAAAACTAAAACTTTCATAGGAGGAAGATATGCATTTCACTCATACTGACAGAATCTTTCCTTACTGACACCCCCGCCAGCCCCCTCCCTTTCTGTAAGAACTCATCTTTGTTTCATGTTGAAGTGTGACTGGCAGACTTCAGAGATTTTATTTAGTGTTTCTTTGTTGGGTTTCATTAATACTGTGCTTTTCATCTGGTTTCTGTGCTGATCTACAGTGCACCACAGCTCCTGTGTGCACTCTTGCTTTTAGCTCCTTTACAGCTGGCAACCATCCCACGACTATTGGAATGTAATTCAAGACCAGAGCAATGTTTTGTCGCAGCCTTAATGCAACAATTAGTAGTGCTGTCTGTGTCCTTGTTAATATCAGCAGCAGTGGTCTCTCTTTCACTTGCTCTTGCACGCTTGCTCTCTCTCTTTCTCTCCTGTTCTCTCTATCAATGTCAGATTTGACTTCTTGTCCATATGATAGGACGGTGACAAACTAGTGAATGCCGAAGATAAACAATAGCGGCGATATGAAAAGCTTGTTCAGTAGGAATTTACATGGGGAAGATGTTCTCTGAAACCTTTCTATACAACTATATCTTTCTCATAATAATCATGTGCTATTTTCAGTATGAATTTTTTGGGTCTTTGAAATGATGTGTGTAATATATTGAATATAATATTCCTCTTTTGCGTAACATTAATCAGATTTTCTGGCTAATTTATAAAGTCTGTTCTGATGTGTTGCAAGCAACCTAGTACAGTGAAAATAATGACTAATTATTGATACATAATGACATTTGCACATTTGTTTTTTATTTTGAATATTTAAAATTGGAATAATGACAGGAAGTGGAATAAAGAGCAAGGGAAACACACACCTGCCTTCTCTCAAGGTCTGTTAATTGACAAAAGGAGTGTATGTGTGTGTGTGTGTATACAAATACACACACAGAGACACACACACATACTGTATATACAGCTACCAAGGTTAGCCAGATTACTGTTTTTTCCCCCCACGCTGGTGAAATATCAGTGGCTAGCCCCCTGGACCGCATAGGCTGAATGTTTCGTTTGTGTGTGTGTGTGAGTGTGCACGTCTGTGCCTCTGTGCATGTGTGTGTGTGTGCACGTCTGTGCCTCTGTGCGTGTGTGTGTGCCTGCGTGTGTATGTGTGTGCCTGTGGGTGTGTGTGTGTGTGTGTGCGTGTGTGTTTGCGCGCGCTAGCTCAGAGTTATGCCGTGCAGGCCCCGGGGCGTGTTGGGCTGCTTTGTGCCTCTGCAGCCTGCGAGTGGAGTGAGCTTCATTAGTTTCATCATGGTCCATCAGCGCGGGGCTGGTGCTGCAGGCCCCTTCCAGCCAGTCTCTGAGCATGATCCACTCCGCGCTGCACTGGATAAGCTGGCGAGGATTTGTCAGCCAGATGTGACAAGATTGTCAAGAGGCAAGCAAAGAGGGGAGATCTGATATTAATCAGCACATAGCTCGGAGCCAAACTTTCTCAGAGGCAGTGTACTAACATGTTCTTCTCATTTACTGCTTTTCTTTGTGGTCTCAAAGCTGCCACTGTCTCATTTTCAGACGGTTAGAGGTAGAATCCTGTAAAAACCTTTTTTTTCCTTTACTTGTCCAGTTGGAAGTCTGTTATGGAGATTCAGGTAAAGCTGTCTTTTTTTGTTTCATAGTGTGTATTTATAGAAGAAGGATTCTGTGTTTGTTGTATTTGTTCCTGATGTTCTCTAAATTAAGGAGTGTTTTAACTTAACTTGCTTCCTTTGGTACCATAAAAAGCATTAATCAAAGGCACCCAGTTAGTGCTAGTAGGGGCTTCTGTACAGTCCAGATTTTGTTGTCTTGTACACTTTATCTGCTCATTACAGAAGAGTTTTATATTTTACTCTTTGTTTTCTGTCTGGAAAAAAATCATTTGTTTGAAGTATATTTATTTGTGTGAAGTACTGATTGAGTTGAACATGAAATAGCTGCAATTTGCACTTTAAAATGTGTATTGCTATTGGTTTTAAAAAAAAACAGTAAAAACGCTTAGAGTAAAAACAGTATAAAAACAAAGTATTTGCTGTAGAGCCGGCTGCTTTCTCTTTTCATAACATCCTTTTATGTGCTATCATCAGTGAAAGAACTTTTCAGTTCTACATGAGTAGCTACTGTACTGTACAAATCTCATTACACCACTAGCACTCGAGGAAAATCTTGTTGTCCCAACTTGGGGGATGCCAGGGTGTGGGGGAGTGGGGGGTGCAGTGAAGGGGCATAGTTTTTTTAAATTTATTAACATTTGTCTGTTAAGGAAGACAATTCTGGTTATTGGCTTTTCAATGAGAATATTTTTGTATTTTGTTGTTCTGTGCCAAAAAAAAAAAAAAACAAGATAACATTTTTGGAGCAGTTTCTACGAAACTCTATCTGTGTTTTAACATGTTTTAAATTCACCAAGCTTTCCATCATAGCACTGGTTGTTGTATTTGCATTTGTCATCAATTAGTCTTTTCCTGTCAGGCATGTGTGTGAGGGGTGTGATTTATTTATGCATCTGTGGCTTCTGTCTGTGTGTCTCGCTGTAATGCGCATATTTTTATAAGCATGAGAAAGTGATTTGCACCAGGAAATTTATAATCCGTATTCCATAAATCTCACTCATTATGGTGGAGGTGTTGATATTTTTTCCACATCGAATGGAACCTCTTCTCATGCACCATGGATCATTACCAGGACATGGAATTTAATTAGAATAATATGTGTGAGAAGTTCCACGGTGTCTGAGTGTTTTTCAGCCTGTGGTGCTCTTTGCTTGTAATTGAAGAAAGAACATGGAAACAGTTGTCGCTGTTACCGATTTCACACAAGTGCCCCACGCTGAACTCCTTCGTGGTTCGTTCACATTGCATTGCTGAAGCTCCATAATGACTGCTGCGCTCCACTTTATTAACAGCACTTGCTGACAGTTAGCCACACTGACAGTCGCCAAAATCGACTGCTTGTCTTAACTGCAGTCGACTGGATGAGGATGTACAGCATCTGATTTGTTTTGGAGCGGCTTTTGCCATATATCCAGGGTGGATTTATGGCATCCCATCTGCGACTGCTTTTAGGCTTCGATCGTCCATTCCAAGTTTGCTGAGAGATATTTATGTTTCGGGGGTTTTTTGTGGCAAGATTACATTGCCACAAGATTACATGACAGTGATTATCTGTGCTGGATCAATCGGCCATTTTTGATCCACAGAACTTATCAGCCGTTTCTTCACATTCTATTGAGAGGGGAATGAATGTCTTCACTTTTGTCTGTTCTAATTTGACCTCCCTTGGTATTAAGCATCCTTCTACACAGTGGGGCTTTGTACACTGTACTAAGCTTTTCATAACTGATTTGTTTTATGGCAAATTATTTTTACAAGTCTGCTCAATATTCTCACCGTGTCAATTAGCAGCTGTTCTCTCATGTACTGCTTAGGGTCCACAAATGCTGTTGAGTCTATAAACTAGGATAGAGGTAGTGTACATACGAGTAGATTTATTTTTAAGAGCTGGAGTGTACATTTTTCTTTACCCCTTCAGGATGTTATGGCTTTGACTCTTAAGTGACATGAGACAGGGTGCCAGTATCCTTCAACATTAAATAATTCTCACATTCATGACAATTTGTCACACTTGGCAGACTTGAGTTCAAACAGAACTCTTAGACAGGAAGCACATGGATAATGAAATACTCTCATGTGCATTGTGCGAAGTCAGTGCTTGTAGAAGCTGCAGTTACCTTGTTTTTCAGTTTGTATCTATTGTGCTACGTTTTCATGTCTTTATATGAGTTACACATGTTAAGGGAATTGAGTTTAATTGGCTGAGATATTGTGCACAGAAAGGAATGAGAGAAAATGTGCAAGCATTGTTTTAGACCCATATGTGTCATTGCCTTTCTCACTCCTTGAAGGTGTGGTCCTTGTGTGGTGCTGATGTGTTCTTGTTGAGCATTACCACTTTTTCCTGTCCTGTGTTTTCCCCTCTGTGGGTGTTAGCTGTGCAAGCCAGTGTTTGAGCCATATGTCTGGTGGATGGCTTACACCAGAAATCCTCCCGCCTACAGACGCATGTTATCACTTAGGTCTGGTCTTCGTGGTATGCTGTGACTTTCTCAGACTCCCCTGGCTTGCTTGTTCAGACTGTGTTAGCTAGCCCTCCTGGAGAACCTGGCTTCATTTTAACTACAGCCAAGGAGCATTTAATTGGAACAAATGACTGCAAACGGTGGTGAAAGTGCAGATTTACTGCATTGTAAGCACACATTAGACACACAGAAACTACAATTACAGAGCAGTTACACTGAAGATACACTACATTTAGGCTGTCTTCCAACCGCAAGGGAGCCAGTATGAAATCAATTCAATATAAGAAAGAGTACAATTTCTAAAGCTTAAAGACCACTTCTTAACATATCCATTCAAGTAAAATGTGATTATATATTTTTCTCTGACTACTCGTGCACATGATGGTCTACCTATATTTTAACTCTGACATTTCTTGTAGACGGGTCTTGAGATTTTTGTTGTTGTGGAATGGGTAGGACAATACTGTAAATGCGTAACTGCTTTACTGCTTAGCAGATTGACCCTAGGATGAGACTGAGTGTCAGATCTGCAAAATGGAATGCATGTTGGAATGCATTTGACATCATTATATTCCGTTATAATTATAGAATTGAACGCACTCAAAGCCATTTTCACTGTTCACAGTTTTTTTCGATGAATCTGGCTTTCTCGGTTACACAGATTTTTTTTTTTTTTAACATGGTCAAAGTTTTTTTTTGTAATAATATATTAATTTGTGGCTGTCTAGAGTTATTGGTTGAAGTATTTTTTGTGCTAATCACAATGCCTTGAGAAAAATATTGAGGATTTTTTTTATTTAAAATGTTAGACATTACAGTGAGGGAAAAAAAATCTTTTAAGGAGCTGAGAGCGGATCCTCTTAGAGAGAATCTCTGCACACATCTGCTTCACATTTCTCAGGCTGTAGAACACAATACCCAGGAGCTGAGTGACAGTATTAGCAGGGAAACAAAAAAATAAAGATTACAAAAAAAGATTTTTCCATTAATATTTTTTTCTTCCCCACCACATTCTCAGTGATATAGGAGCTATGAGCTTTTCCGATGGAAGCTAACTAGCTGGGAAATGCATTACTTTGCTCAAGACATTAAAATATTAAAATATCTGATGACAAAGCAACAACCGATTTTGTGTCACCCTCTTACTTTGAGCAAATCAAAAGCTGGACATATGGAGTCCATTAATTCCTGGTACATCCTTGTTGTGAAAGCATATTGTTTTAAGATGGCGTGGCAGGCTGAACATTCATCATATAAATACCAACACTTAGTCATGATACGCTGATGGAATCCATTACGTTAACGGTACTTGGTAGAATTCGTTTAAATGCTAATGGCTGCTCTGAACCTTATGTCGCTTGCTGAAGGAAAGTGTATTTGCAGTTGTCAGTCTTTCATTCACTCCCTCTCATCTATCAAAGGGGGACTGCAGCTAAGGGATGTGTAAGTGTCTTATGCACCTTCTGAGAGCATTTCAAGAGTGAGCTTCTGTCTCTGTCAGCAGCAGAGATCTAGGGTATTGTTCAAATGGCAAATAGTTGTGTCTTGTTTACCAAAGTTCTCAAAGAGGGGTTTAGGCTTGAGAGCATTTTTTAATAGGCATTAAAAATGGCATCATGTTGGCTCTTCTGACTGTAAGTCAGATTTGTATTCTACTATGGGCTACGAGAATAAAAATAATTTGAATACATTAACTGAAATAAATTATGCTGCCTCATTAAATAAAACATACCTGTCATGGTGGGGGATTTTCCCCTCTGATTTCAAAATTAAAGCCTCAAATCTTCAATATTCAATTGTATGTATTTTTTTTTTGCTTGCTTCAATTTTAACATGACATTGCAGCTTATACAGCTAACTTGTATTATTACATATTAGAAAAACAAACTGGAATGAATGTACAGAAATGCAAGGGGTGTGCTGTGTTCATAAGAAGCTTTGAGTCCTTTGAAATGGCTTGTCAGATTGACTTCACAGGGGATGAAAGATAAAAAATGTTCCGGTTCAAGTTCATGTAATGAATAGCTAATTAAGAAAAATTGCTGCAAACCGGGAATGGTGGCATTTCCACCTCTCTGTGTCCACTGGAACTGATTGAGATGTATATTAGACGCAACAGCAAAGGAACAGTGTGTGTGTAATGGGATTATATTAATTGGACCATGTTCGTTTTGTGTCTGATAATGATGGGATTTGGCTGCTTTAAGACACAAGGTTCCACACGTCACTTCATTCTTTTAAATGAAAATCAGGTGCTTCGCTGGTGCAGGGAAGTCTACATTAAAGTATTTCTGGTAATTAAACTCAAGCACGAGTCAGATTTGATTAAAAAGTGGCCCCTTTTTGCTGTTGACTGCATGTGCTTGAAGGTTACTCCAAGTGTGTCAGAATTAAAAATGCACGCTCAACATGCATTATTGATGACCTAGAACAGGGACAAAAAGAACTTTAAGGCTTAGCATGTATGATTGGAATAGAAGAGGTTCCATAATGATTAACTCACAATTCTTAGTTCAGCATGGTGGTAATTCTGGGAAAAAAATTAAATAAATTAAAAAGTCGTACAAATGTTTTAAAATCTACTTATGATCTATGTGTATTGAAAAAGTAAAAGAAAAATCTATATCAATTGAATTTTGTTCTTTAAGTTATTTTCGCTGCACTATTAGTTTCATGCTATGAATTATTGCTTGTTCTGTGCTGCAGCAAAATTTTAAATGGCACCAAATAGTTGCCATTTAAACCAGGCCAAAAATTAAGTGACAATTGTAATATCATATGTTTTTGTATTTTAAAGAAGCAGAGCTGATGTTAAATGCAGTGGACACAGATATGTTCTTAGACAGGCATAATTTGTATTTTCACAGTCTTTTCTGTTTCATAGTGGTGTATTCTGAGAAAAAAAACTATATGACAAAAGAGCACCAGTATAGGAAAAAAAAACATGACAAAGTTATGCTACAACACAAACGTTCAATTTTTCACTTGGACCACAAAACTACAATAACTTATGAATGACCACATGTAGGTCTACTGTGTTAAAATGTAATTTTTGGTTTTTCAGCTTCATTGCTGCTGCTTACAGGGAGATTTGACATGAAAAAGAAAGAGTGGATTCATTTTTTAAAAATCTATCTGTAGATTCTGTGAGGCCACGTTGTCTGTTGTTGAGTTGTCCCCTTAGCCTTTTGCCGAAGAACAGGTCTGCTGGGGAAGGAACAGATATGATTCAGCTGCATAACACTTGCCTGGCTGAAACAATGCCAGCGCAGACATACGGTCCGCTGTTCTGACATCAGTTCAGTACAGCTGAATGGAGCGCTCCACCTCTCTGTGGTCAGTGGGAAGATTGCCTGTGGCCCCAGAGCTCTTCCTGTGGAGACAACGAGGAGGGCGAGCCACACCTCGCAGAGCAGCCCTGCCCTCTGGGGGTAGCGATATCTCCGCTGAGCTGGCTCCTCTCATTCATGGAACACTGGCTCACTCACTGCGGCATTTCGAGAAACCACCTAAGAAAATTAGAAGAAGTTTTTGGCCTTTTCTGCTTATTTGACTTTTAAGATTTAAAAAAAAAAAAATGAAAACCATGAATCCACACGCCAGTATGAAACCATATGCGGGCCACTGGCTGGTGCTACAATCTCACGGTGGCCTTCCCTCGACAGAGGCAGCGGAGTTTTTCCACAGAAAGAAGGGTGGTGGGGGATGATGAGGGGCCTGTCGCCAAGCTGTGAGGTAGACGCTCAGTCACACATTCATCTGAGGCCACGTAAGACCAGCCTCCATAGTGGACAGGAAGCTCAAAACAGCAGCAGGCAAAATGACAAACACTGACTCAAGCGCGTGTCATGAAATTTAAACCCCATTAGAGTGTAGAGAATGGCTCCCTGCCCACCATAAATTACAGTGCTTCTAGTGGGTGAGTGGCTGGAGATTTCATGTCTTCATATTGCAGTGGTGGTACTGGTGTATGGTGGCTGGTGAAGTTGTGTCCCCATTGTTTTAGGCAACGGGTGTGGCTGGATCTATCCTACACACATCAGGGGCAATCTCTGTCTGCCTGGAGCACTTTGTTAAATGACATGCCCTGCACCTTCCCAGTAAATACATGACCCTCAGTTCCTTATGCCTCTTAAAATATATTCAATAAAATGGTGTATCATGTACAGATTAGACTGGTATTGACCACTTCCAGATGTGAAACTATTTCAATCTGACTGGGTAACAGAAAAATAGGAAAGGTTTCACAAAACCTTTTTATTCACAAAAAAACGTATTTCTCATGCAAGTCAGTTGTCAATGAAACATTGATGAATTCAAGAATCTTTACACTGCACAATACAATTGAGCAATACATGTATGTTTTCCTATTATGTCAGCATACAGTGTGCACGAAGATTCACTGCTCTGATTGAAAGTTTTCAACCTGAGTGATACCCTCAGAAATAGCAAAAGCATACAGTAGCTTTGCATGTTTGAATGTATTGTTTTGTCATGTCTGTGTTTGAATGTTAGAGAACCACAATGGAAATAAGCCTGCTGGCTTTCTTGCATTTCTGTCCTCGGCGATGTTTAAAGGATTACTGTCAGCTATGCAGTCTTATGAAATCTCATTTTTAAATTGCAAAAAATTCATTAGTTCATTCATTAATTCATTCATTGAATGCAGAAAGGAAGAAACATCCACAGGGAGCACCATATTTCTGTTCTCCCCTCACCACTGAAGGGGATGGTTTTGGATTTTTTCACTATTCACTATGATTTTTGTTTCACTTTTGTACCACACTATGATCTGCCTATATATTGCTTCATGTTGAATTTCACATGTATCAACAACCGCTGCGTCCCTATGGCTTAGTGCAGCTCCAAATCCACGGTATGTTTTCCAGCTTTTCTGTTCTGAAGCCAGTGTGCTCACAGTTGCTTTGTTTCTCACCGACAGGCTATTTGCTGCACCCTGGTAAACTGCAACTGTGAGAGTTTCAAGCCAGGGAAGCTGAAGAGGCGGCAATGTGAGCACTGCAAACACGGATGGGTAGCGCATGGTAAGGCTGGACCCAAGCCACCACCACATAGCTACACGTAGACAAAAAAAAATGCACCTTTTTTCAATTTGTGCTTTTTTTGTGCGTGTTTTGTCTGGCAGCACTGAGCAAGCTGAAAGTGCACCACATGTATCAGGGCAGCCAGGTGGAGATAGTCCACTCCAACGTGGTCTTCGACATCTGCAGCCTGATGCTGTACGGGACGCAGGCCATCCCGGTGCGGCTGAAGATCCTGCTGGACCGGCTCTTCAGCGTGCTCAAGCAGGAGGAGGTCGTCCAGATCCTCAACGCGCTGGACTGGACTCTGCAGGACTACATCCGTGGCTATGTGCTGCAGGTGCGGCCCTTTCGCTCAAAAAAGTAACAACAGGTTAAAGCGATGAGCCCTGGCAAGGATATCATTTTTGTGATTTGTATCTGAGAATCCTCTTCCCTCTCAAACATTCCATTAAAGAAATGGAGAGCCGACCCCCTCCCATTAAATATTTAAATAATTAGCAAATATTATTTTGTAAAGTTGCCATAGCAAGCCACCGCTGTGGCACTAGCTATTAGTATGATATCAAATATTCAGGCCTTTGCATTTAATGTACGTTAGCTCCTCTAATAGTGAATGTAAAATCGAAATTCTCAACAGGCTATCAAATGAATGCTGTATGATGAAATATTTACCATGGTGACAGCGTGAAGTTGCAGCTTGACTTTCAAAGACTGGTAGCGCTCATGAGTAATTACAGCTGTGCTGAGAAGGACAGCTGCTGGATCGATGTGAAACCATCTCCCCTCTGATCTCACTCACCCTCCCTTGCATGTAATTGGACTTGGAGGGGGAAAGTCCACTTGATTTAAATTAGGAAAAATTAAGACAAAGATGAAACGCATTAATGCATTAATTACACACCCCCTTTTTTACGTCTGTATACATGAAGCTGTGTAGAATTTTTTATTTGAATACGTCAGTGTGCTTAGGGCTGTGTTGCCCTTAATCTTAATTCCCCTGGGTACAAATTCTTCACCATTCAAATTTATAATTCAGCTCGAAGGCTGTGAACTGAATTCCATTTCATTTTTCAGGACGTTACGGGCAAAGTGCTGGACCGTTGGGCGATTATGACCTTCGAGGAAGAAATAGCTACACTGCAGCAGTTTCTGCGCTTCGGGGAGACCAAGTCGATCGTTGAGCTCATGGCCATTCAGGACAAAGAAGGGCAGGCAGTGGTCGTGCCCAGCACCAGAACCAACTCCGACATCCGGACCTTCATCGAGGGCAGCACCCAGCGCAGCCCGAGCCTGCCCAACAAGGTGGAGAAGCTGAGCACCAGCAATGTGCATCACTTTGAGAACTTCATCAACAGCATGGCCTTCATGCTGCCCTTTCAGTTCCTGAGCTCAGTCCCAGCCCCGCTGCTTGGCTCCTCCTCCGGCTCTTTCCTCCTGGGGCAGGACCTGAGGCGGGAGCAGCAGTGCAGGACCGAAGATCCCGCCCCTGTCCCCGCCTCTGCCACTGAGGGCAGCCTGCTGGGTTCCAGCTCCGCCTCCTTCATCTCAGACATGGAAAAGGGCGATAATCCCCTGGACTCTGCCACGCCTAAAGTGGAGGCTGAGGACTTCCCAACCAGCGACAATTATTCGGATGCCCCCTCCACTCCCTGCACACCCTCCATGAGCTCTGATGTCATGCAGATGTCTCCCGAGAGCAAGATGAGATCCCTGGAGAAGAGCGGCAGTGGGCTCAAGAAAGGCCGCGTCTTCTGCAGCGCCTGTGAAAAGACCTTCTACGACAAGGGCACCTTGAAGATCCACTACAACGCCGTGCACCTGAAGATCAAGCACAAGTGCACCATCGAGGGCTGCAACATGGTCTTCAGCTCCCTGCGCAGCCGCAACCGCCACAGCGCCAACCCCAACCCCCGCCTGCACATGCCCATGAACCGCAACAACCGCGACAAGGACCTGAGGGGCGGCCTGTCTGTGGCCAGTTCCCCGGAGAGAGAGAAAAGGCCAGAGTTTGGCGCCGTCCCCGCCGAAGGCCGGACGGGCTCCAGCTACATCGTCAACAGCGCCGACTCCAAGCTGCAGAGTGGGTTCCCCAGCATCAGCCAGAGCGGGATCTTATTCCCCAACCTGAAGACGGTCCAGCCTGTCCTGCCCTTCTATCGCAGCCTCGTCACTCCCGCCGAGCTTGCCAACACCCCCGGCGCTCTGCCCTCCCTGCCGCTGATCTCCTCGTCTGTTCTGGCCAAGCCCGCCGTCACGGAGCCTTCCGCTGACCCCATACCAAAGAAGAAATCCCGCAAGTCCAGCATGCCCATAAAAATCGAGAAAGAAGCAGTGGAGTCCGCGGGGGACCTGGAGGGCGAGAGCAGCGCGGACGAGGAGATCCCCCCGCCGGCGAGGGAGAAGGACGAGTCCGACAGCGGCAGCTACGTTTGCGAGAAGCAGGCGGCGGGCGACAGGGAGGACTGCGGCGTCATTCAGGCCACGGACCGGGAGAACCCCGCCGCCCTGCCGAGGGCCCTGGACTTCCGGTCGAACACGCCGCACGGCGCCAGCAGGGAGGAGGACGGGCCGCAGCACGCAGACGCCGGGGTGAGGTACACGCTGGAAGGCAGCGTGATAATGTGCGCGTCTCCCTTCGACGCCAGCCAGAAAGAGAACCACGGGCTCGCCAGCGCGGCTCTGGGCCTGGAGGCGGACAACTGCTCAGGCACGCAGTCCGGAAACAAAGCCTCCGGGGGCGACCGCGCAGAGACTGACCACAGGGCCACAAACGGAGGACTGTTTAAAATATTAATAAACAGCAAGGAGGCCCCGGAGCTGTGCGCGGAGGACTACGAGGACGGCTTCGCGCACACGGATCCGCAGGCTGTCTGCTCGGACAGGGAGGACCTGCCCCGCCACTGCGAGATCTGCAGCAAAACCTTCAAAAACCCGTACAGTGTGAAAATGCACTACCGCAACGTTCACCTGAAAGAAATGCACATGTGCACTGTGGACGGCTGCCACGCCGCCTTCCCATCCAGGAGAAGCAGAGACAGGTGAGACTCCAGCCGCGCCACTGTCAACTGAACTGAAGCATGAAATTACACACTTAACGAAACATTTAAACCGCCGCGCTCCTTACCCCTCCTAATCTTAAACCAAAGAAAGTGCGTATGCCGAAAGCGTTTCTTTTTGTGTGTGCGGTGTTTGATTTTTGTAACCTTCCCATTTTTGTAACCTTCAGGCACAGTGCAAATCTGAACCTACACCACAAGCTGTTGACCAAAGACCATTATGGAGCACCAAGCACAATCTACCCCAGCTCTTCTCTTTGCAGAGATACACCTGTCGACTATCGCCAGGATTTCCCCTTAAAGGACCCTGTCGGGCAGACATCTGTGATATTCAAAGGAAACAACAGGATGGGTTTGGTCTTTCCCATGAGTAAGACCGCCGAGAGCGGGCTGGAGCCACTCGGGGAGGCGGACATGACGGATGAGGCCGTGCTGGACCTCAGCACCACCAAGTCGGGGGGCAGCGTGCGCTCCTCTTGGGACTCGGACGGAGGCAGCGAGGAAGGCTTCCCCATGGAGGACAGCGACGAGAGCTGCGATGGAATAAGTCTGGCCTCCAAAGAGGGACTGCACCTGAACCTGGCAGAGAGACCCAGCAGCTGCCCCACACAGCACATGCAGGGCAGCTCCCCAATCACCTGCCACATCTGCCAGAAGGTGTACAGCAACAAGGGCACGTTCAGGGCTCACTACAAAACCGTTCACCTCCGGCTGCTGCACAAATGCAAAGTCCCCGGGTGCGACACCACGTTCTCGTCCGTCAGGAGTCGGAACAGACACAGCCAGAACCCCAACCTGCACAGAAACTTGACTGCAAGCACAGCACATGATCAGGAATAGCCTGAGTGCTTCTTTCAAATGGGTTGCAATTGACTTAATTTGTGCTATTGACAGCTCAAATAAAAATTATATTGATAATAATCCCTTTCCTTGAGAAATTGATATGACAAGAAGAGGTGTTGTGGGTGCTTTTTCCCCGAAATCACCGTGAAGTTAATATTTTTGGAGTACACTTTAATTTCTGTGCAACATGAATGGTACAGAAAGCACATTTCCCCAGAAGTTCACTAAAGTTCATGTTGAAAGGGGTTTTATCGATTTATCTTTCAGGTACTTCTGGTTGTATTTTCATTGAAAAAAGTAAACAACTAACAATATCATGAAACATGTCAATTAACTGAGTAACTTGAAACAACCAAACCTACTGGTTACATTTAAAACATTTGTAAAAAGAAAAAAAAAGAAAATGAAATGAAACACAATTGCAAGTTGAAAGTTGTACTTTTTCCTGATAAAATTGGTTTACATCCACTTTGTCCTGAATAAATACTTAAAATATTAAGGAATGACTATGTGTACAACATATTTACTGGGTCAATGTTGAGTATTTCTGCATTTGGAAAAATAAGCTCTGAAAAAATAAATACAGATCTTTAAACCTGGGAATATATTTTCAAGTACCTCAAGCCTGATCAGAACACTGGTCTGATGAGGCCTTTTTTTGTTGAATTTACATTCATGTCTATCACAGTAAAGCAGCAGTTTGTTTCGTATTACATCACAAGGAAATGTCTACTTCATATGTGGCATCTTAGTCATTGTCTCCACTTTTTTTATTTCTATGCACTTACAAGTATGTAACGATCAAGACATTTCTTGCCTTACAGTATGTTTCACATAAGTCCAGGTCTGGTTGCTATGGGACCCACAGTACCCATTCTAACCCAGCATACTTGGTACAATGTTATTATTTTGTTGTGTCCTAATTGCATTTCAATCAGCGGTACTGTGTGAACTGTTTAAAATGTTCTTGTTAATTAGTGTTGGCCTGATCTGATGTCCACATTTTCTCGTGAATTAGAGTATTGTTTTGATGGAAGCGGCTGTGAAGTCTTAGGTTTGTGGCATTTTCAGACTATGATCCTTAAAAAAAAGTCTTTGTTGAAAATGTGTTGTGTACTTGCTAAATTATTGTTTGGTATTTTTTGTATAGCTTTGTTTTTCTTCCATCTTATGTTGTTGCTAAAACCTAAAGTTGACCAAAGATTTATCTCTGATGAGGTGTTTAAAAATCCTTGTACATGGGGGTAATCAGTATTAAACAGCAGTTTTAGATCATTTGAGATGTTTTCAAGCCGTCAGTAAGTGTATCAAGGCTAAACAGTGCTTGAACTTGGGCTCTGTTCAAAAAGCTATAAATTGTGTTATTTAAAGAATTGTATATTTTTCCAGTTCTTTGTGTAAACAAATTTGATGTTGCCATTTTTGTCAACTCAAGCCATGAAATATAACCATGTAAATATGCTGCTTGCTTGTCTTTTCATTGCGGACATTTGAACAATGATGATCTGGAGTGTTCAATCTAATACGAAAAAGGTGCTCAATGTGGGTGTAGGTTTTTTGTTTCAGCCCAGCAGTAATACACCCGATTCAGCTGATGAACTAATCATGGTCTTCAATCAAGACCTTGGCAAGTAGAATCAGGTGTCATAGTGCTGGGCTAAAACAAAAATCAACATCCACACCGGCCCTTTTCGGATTGCACACCCCTGATATAGATGTTTTTGATTAATTGAGCATTAAAAGCTGTTGGTGTAAAATTAACAGGACACAACACTTAAAACAAGGTACTGTAAAAAAAAAAAAAAAAAGTCTTACACTGACAAAGAGACAATGAAAGCTATGAACAGAGCCCAACATCAAAATCTAGTCACAAAAGATCTGTACTATGTTTATTTAATTGTATATTTTGTGAATAGAAACATTTGTACTCTTAAAGAAACCAAAAAAACTTAACACTGTATCTGGCTTTATATTGGATGTATCATCTATTTGCATCTATGGTAATTAATTTACAGGATGGTCAAAACACATTTCTCAAACTAGTGTTCTATTATGCTTCACTTGTTTGTTTCTCAGTGTGCTTTTGTAACTTTGTTTTATTACGCATATAATTAAAAATGTGCTATATTACCATTTCTTTGTCATGCTATGAGTTTTTGTAATAACAAGCTACAACATTAATAAACATCCATATTTTTTGATTTATTGTAATGGTATTCATTCTTGCTAAATAAAAAGCCATATTTGTTTGCATGCTTTTGTTCAGCTTGACAGTCATAACTCTTCTGTCACAAAAAATGTTTTCTACACAAAAATGTGCAAAAGAAAATGTTTTTATAAGGCAGGTAACATAAAAATAGCTGTAATTAAAGTGACTAATAAAAACAATGTTTCTTGTAGCTGTGTATTCCTTCCTTGTAGACTTGCTCTGACTATTGCAGAACAATCTTTAAAATAAAAAAGTAGCAAGAAACATTCATTTCAGTCACATGCACACACAAATAATTTTTTTTTTTTTAAACAAATCAGTTACAGTGAGCTCATTAGTGTTTCTGCTAAAGTCAACAGCCTGTGGCAAAGAAATCAAACTTGCTGAGAACACTGTGGAAGGAGTGATGTCATGAAGAACCTGTCCTCAGGTCTCGTGGTGAGTTAGTCTTAGGGTTGAGCTAAGGTCATTACCTGTTGGCTCCAACAGCTGTCTTCCACACACACATGGTTTACGTAGGGAACCAACAGACACGTTACAAAGACATTTAACACAGTCAGTAAGGAAACATGTCTTTCCAAAGAAAAAAAAAACCTGCCTCACCTTCTTAGAGCAAGACAGGATTAAATAAATTGTGAACTAATACGCTGGACAAATGTGTTCATGAAATCACTCAGGACAGTGTCATCTCACATTGTAGTCTACATGTTTAGGGCATAGAACTAAAGTTGAAGCGGAAAAGGTACTGTAGGAATTCTACACTATAAAATGTTCAGTAGTTCTTTGGTATGCAATATCCAGAACACTGCAGCACCCCTTCCAACTTAAAAACACTACTGACTAAAGCATTACATAACTCACTAGATATAGTCAACCCACAACTGTAATTTCCATTTGTAGGAAGCTATTCATCACCACTTATAATCTAAAATGGCAAATCCTAATGAGTAGACTGATCATTTTGCACTGATGTGGAAATCTAGTGCCACTCTAAAGCCTACTGCTAGGCTGTTATTTCAGTAAGTGCTGTACATCATAAGTATTCCAATGTGGTGCTTGAGCATTTGTTTCATGCAACGGCATGCAAACCGAGCTGTGTGTGTAAAAATATTTATAAGGCGACTGAATCTTGGCCACCTTTCACTCTCCTGAGATCCTGTGAGTCACATTGCTAGGAGCCACCAAAAGTTCCTCAGTAAAGCTCTCCTTTATGGCAGCTGGCCGACGTGCTCCATACAGTCTTTGTGAAGCACTAATATCAGCCCACACAGTGGGGTTAAGTTCTGGAGAAGTGCAAGGAGTAAGGAGAATGGATTGTCCACAGGGTCTTTGAAAACCTGATAAATACCAAGGGGGTATTACTGAGTACAACTGAGACAGATGGGCTGCAGATGACTTCTTCCTCAAACTACACAAAAGGGTTGAGAGGGGTTTCAAAAAGATCATAGACACAGAATTTACATTAACCCACACCACTCAACCAATGCTCATAGTACAACTTGCCCATCGGCCATTAGTTTGTATTATGAGGAATAAACTAATTATTGCCACTAGCCATATTTGTATTACTTTATAATACATATTTTGTTTGTGCAGCTTTTTATAAAGTCACCAATCATATACAGTAGAAATCAAAATATATATTTCGATTAGGGGTACACTTTTTATGTTCCCTGAACATTTTTCTTAATATTTTCTAGTTCTCTAAACAGTTTCACATAAAACAAATGGGAACTCAAATTTAAGCGTAAGCTTAAAGTACGATTTCAAGGTATCCATGACCGAAAAGAATCCCTTGTGCACCCCCTATCAAAGAAAAAAAATGACCCGACTGTTAAATCCGTAATTCTACTCCGTATAGATGTAGCTCCATCTAGTGACGGCATGTAGCCTATACATACAAGAGAATCCACAAAAACTCGCACCATCCACAAATAGTCACCAGCTTGGCATGCAATAATATTATATTATTCTATATTCTGTTAAATCATTGCACATGATATTTGTATATCATATTACAACACATCTTCGTACGTAATAACATGATAATTATGATCTTGCAATTAATAGTACACTTCAGATTATAAACGGTGATTATTACCATTTCCAGGGCAAAATGAAGGGCAATTACAAATTAATAACATAGTATATTATGCTTATGATAACATCATAATGGAAGTAGCACTTTAGTAACACATGGAAACCACGTTAGCAACTTGGTCCAGAAAGTTTCCAGGCCAAAATATAAGAAAGATTATAAACTTTAGATGAAATGTGCAACATCATTCTAACTTGTTGTATTACTTCAAGAGAGCACTGTTGTCCATGAAAGCAAATATAGTAACTTACCTGGATGTCTTTCACATGGTATCATCATTAGAGGGATACTATTTACTTGCTTACTTACATACTTATACTTGACCCTCCAGTTAAAGGGGGATTAGAAAATACATGGTGACTAGTCAAATATTAAAATGCAGTATTTTGTTTATTGATTTAGTAATATTAAAATCATGATCACCAACACTTTTTTAACAATTGGAACTCCCCAAAATTAATTCATTAGAATTAAAATTAATTGAATTAATACGTTCACAGACTTTCCGACAATTCAATACATTCTCCTTATTCAGAATTATGTATCAGTTACCTATATATTTGAGAGAACTTGTGAATATTTTATTTGAATTATGTCATTGTTGTTACAGTTTAATTACGAGTTAGCCGAGGACACCGTCGGACTAAAAAAAATCCATGCATTTTTATATTTATGTTTCATCCCTTCATAACTGACATTATATCATACTAGGCTACTTTGCAAGGCCCTGACTGGTTACCATTTCCATAAAGTTTACCTGTAGCATAGTTTACTTGTGCTACTGTTAATGTATATTAAGATTTTGTGCATGAGTACAATTATGGCAAATAACACATTTTATCATTCCGAGAATCTATTGCCTGGTTATGAAAATACCCGACACAGCAAAAGCAATTTTGAAGACGCAGGAAAACTAAACTAGCCAAAACTGACGACTGTTTTAAGCATTACAATGATTTCTCCCCAAGAAAAATATTACATTTTTAAGAGCCAATTTGCGAAAGAAAATACGGTTCTTACTTAATAACATTACATCACCATTCATCGCCATTTGCATGTTTCCCTTAATATGAAGATTTTATAAATACATCCTTCAGATAAAAAATCATAATGTGCTTAAAGTTTGGCGATTGAAAACGATAGTAGAATGAATGTATAAAATAAGAAAGAAAAAAAAGAAAAAAATATAAATGAAAAGACCGTGAGCACGAGAAAGTCACAAGCTGAAGGTCCCTGACAGAAGAATTATCCCGAAAAGAATCCATATTTTCGGTGTTCGACAGCCGCTCTGCGTTTCAAATGAATCAGAAGAGAATAGGCGACCGCTTGAGTTTTCTCGTTCACACAGTGGAAAAACATCAAAACCTACGAGGATCACGTTTACGGCTTTGCACAACCGCTGGATTCTTGTTTTATTGCGTATTCTATTTCATTTCAGCATTTTACTGTCTGTCCTAGGGTAAGAAAAAGGTATTCCAGGCCTCTTCCAATTTTATTTATTTATATCCATAAACGGAAACCTGCATTATTGCTTATCAAAACATTGGTTGCCGATCATTCCTCTTGTTTCAAAGACGGGTTATACATAAATACATATTCGTTAAATATCGAGTAAATTTCAATAATGGCTCGTCCCCGACCTCGGGAGTACAAAGCTGGAGATCTGGTTTTTGCAAAAATGAAGGGATACCCACATTGGCCAGCGAGGGTGAGTATGTGAGGCAACCGGGCAGGAGAGCAGGGAGGCGGGGTTGGCTGGGACATTACTGCCGGTGGTAGAGGACGGGAGATGCTGTTGTTCCGTTCATCTCGTTTTCCTTTCTGTCTTCATCTTTTCAGCAAAATCAATGCTTTATTGAAGACTGGCCTTCAGTGGGCATATATTAGTCTATGGAATGATATCTATAATAGAAACGATAATAGCCTACTCCGTAAAGTATTTAAAAGGTTTGTGAAAACGTTTGTCAGCATTTGTGTACTGTAGCCTACTTGCTGGTGGAGTTACGCCAGCGTTTTCTTTCATAACGTTTCTCCATTTTCTCTTTTTTCTTTTTTTTTTTTGAAGGGGGCGTGGAAGGTTTGTAATGTGACTCGTTTTAGTTTATTGTGTTTAAAACGTACCGTTTTAGAATTGTCGTGTATATGCCATTCACAATCGTTATTGTGATAAATTATTGTGACAATACGCGCCTTCTGAAAACTTGTGCACTCTCCACCAGTTTATCCTCGGGCGGACCACAAAATTACACGTCTGTTTTTTATAATCCATATTGACTTAATTAGAATATCAGTTTGGTCAAAGGACCTTGTCATTTTTGTGACTAACTTACCATTAATGGGACACTGCTTAATAAACACGTTCGTTCATTTTAGTCCGCCTAAAATGAGGCTACTGTTTAATTGTATTTTAAGTTGAGTAATTTTCTGTACTGCCTTGCAAACAAATCAAGCATTAGTGCTGAATAAAACTGAGATCGCAGTCGCGATGGCCGATGGATTTAGGCCTTTGTGATTATTCTCAATGTAGGCTAAACATTTGAAAGGATTGTCGAGCACAATACTTTTAGTACATTATAATATGCAGGTGCTTTAAGAATAAAGCTGATTTTACCTGCAAGTCTCAATGCAAGTCTTCAAAATCCATCTGATCAGCGTTTACCTACATGCACATTAGTGTCATCTAACGAGACGCTCACAGTGTATGGGTGAACAGGTCTTTGTACTAGAATCTTTCTTAATTATGGGCTAGTTCAGGAATTGTCCCAAGCGCTTACCCGCAACTAAAACATTATAGATCCGTTCTTAGTGGTGACTTTGAAGTGGAATTACACATGAGCGAAATTTACTTGTGCTTTAATTTAGAAACCATTGTATCAATAAAAAAACCTGAAATGTTTTTGAACCAACGCATTTCAGTAAATGTTAGTTAACCAAAGTATCAATCTGT
Organism: Anguilla rostrata; assembly: GCF_018555375.3. Classification (NCBI taxonomy): domain Eukaryota; kingdom Metazoa; phylum Chordata; class Actinopteri; order Anguilliformes; family Anguillidae; genus Anguilla; species Anguilla rostrata. The sequence goes on along the minus strand of NC_057937.1, from coordinate 45,666,838 downwards.
GAATTAAGAGAAAATGATTAGTGGCTTTCTTGAAGCAATATTTCTGTTGTTCTTTATCTTATACCTCCATGATATGTAACCCACAAGAAAATAGTTAAACAATTTCTGTAAACAAATTAAACAAATATCCCTGCATTTCAGTGAAGTGCAGTAAAATTGCCTTGGTTTATAAAGCCAATACTGCAGGTGTGACATTTAGCCTATTTAAAATGCCACAATGTTGGTTAGGATGACCAAAAAGCAAGGTCATGTGGTTTGAGGAAGCCAAAACCAATGGTGAAAAAGAGCCTAGTCATGATTCTAAAATGTTTAATTATAACTTGCGATGACAGACATGCTTCTCAGCAAGTTACAGGTTGGTGGGACCAACCCTAGTGACGCCACTGATGGCAAATTTATTGTAATATTTACGATTACAGGTAAGAAGGATATATAAATGTTTCGACACCCCCAACCTGTTGTTTTTACCTCTTTTGGGGGGGGGGGGTCCAAGTCTTAATTATGGGGGTCAGACCCCCCCAATTCCGCCCATAATTCAAACCCTGCTTGTCCTCAGCTATCTATTTATTAAAGACAGCGATCATGATTCGTTCACTGTGGTTTGTAGTACGGCATGGTATAACCCAGGGGTGCTCAATACGTCGATCGCGATCTACCAGTCGATCGCAAAGGTAGTATTGGTAGATCGCATGAGTACCATGGTGGTTGAACGTGACACTTCCCAGTTGTCTTTAGGCAACAACAAAACAAATGTGCATAATTTTTTTATTCTTCAGTCATTTCAATGTACTTTAAAAGTATTTTTAAGCCTAAATTTCCCACTATAAAATTCACCCGAACGTCTGGACGTGGTAATGAGAACTGTCAGTTAGCTATGATTGACAGACCGTGCCCCGTTACCATAGCTACCCCCATGCTACGCTCTCTTTGGAGACTAAATTTCACAAGCTAGCTAGCTTAGTAGTATATCAAGTATCGATAGATGCTAAGGTAAGGACGTTGACTTATATCCAATTATAATTTTGCTATCTAGCTAGCCAAGTTAAGATAAAAGCACAACTATAACGTCCTCATAAAAGCAAACTAGCAAGCTAACGTTATCGATAACATTGCCTTATGAAAGCAAACCTCCTAGCTAGCTAACGTTACTAGCTAGCTAATGAATATCTGATATTCTGATAACCAGATAATAATCTAAAGGCACTCTATTTAAGTGAACCTAACGTTAGCAATATTTGCATTGTCTGAACAGCAGGACGTGTGTCCGTCAGATTTCTTACGGAGCGTGGAATGGGAGTGGTTACTGTATTCGTGACGCAGCAAAATGACAACTTTCTCAACCGGTTGAAAATAGGACGATGAATTTAAAACGCATATTTCTCCAAAAATACAGAACGGACATATTTAATACTTTGCTCATTGTGTTTCTCAATGCTCTTGTGCAAATAGCACATAAAACCGAGAAAGTGTGAAATCACCATGGTACTCCTTTAAAAAATAGACGTCAGCCTATCATCCATCCCGTCACTGATTGATATAGGGCAGCCAGTTAGATGACATCTGAATTTTCTGACACTTAGGTCACTGCGCATGTGCAAACAACGGCGAAGTGCAGCAAACTAACAAGCTAGTCAGTCCAAGTACCGTTCCACCATGACTGATGAACATTTGGAAGTGTGCTTGAGGCTGGCTGTCAGCAGCTACTGTCTGGACTATGTATCCCTGGCTGATTCAATTCAGTGCAAGTCATCAGACTAAACTCAAATAATGACAAAAAAATGTACATAGTTAATTATGTTGTGTTGTGCAATATTGGCTCATGCGGTTATGCAAGGTACATCAACATACATTGTACATATAAAGAATCCTCAATATATTTGTAAATAAATATATGTTTTGCATTTTTGTAGTGGGTAGATCATTTTGACTTGGTCATTTTATAAGTAGCTCGCATGCTGAAAAAGTGTGAGCAGCCCTGGTATAACCCATTATTTATTGCTGAGAGAAAACACCAACTGCATTGTTCCGGTTGCATTTTTTAATGGTGATTTGGGAATAAAGTTCGAACAACGGGGTCAAAGCAGTGGCGACCATTACTTTCATGTATTAAAAGTATGAAAGGTCTCACATGCCTGTGCCCTTGCATGGCGATTGTTTCCAGTGTTTCTCTTCCTCCCTGTCACTCCTTTTTGTGTGCTATTGTTCCATTATGTCCGTTAGGTCAGAAGTCTCATCTGGCCAACCAGCTACGATCCATTCTTCAGACCTCAGACTAAAAACTGTTACTACAATTCAGTCCTTGTAATTGTTGTAGCTACGTACAACAAACACAACCGCTTTACCTGATAAGGATTTCTAGTCAATTTGTCTTGAGCGATCCCCAAAATCCAATTGTTTCTACTTGGCGTCATTCCCTTTTTACACCTGTAAACCATGGCAGATTAAATTTGGGCCAGATTAGTACTTTTAACTGCTTTACACAAGAGTCCACCGATTAGGTTACGGTGTCGGCATCTTGTCCTTGCAAAACCTTGCTGTATCTCAGGGGAGTTCATTAAGTGTGGCGTGAATAAGCCAATGCACCTACTGCACTGGCCATCCAGTACTCAGGTGATATGCAAATGAGTAGTGGGCTTGACCAGTTCAGGCTGCATCAGCATAATTGCTTCATTATATGCTGTCCCAGAGATGATCAGTGAAAGCAGTCTGCTGGCATTGCCTGACCTCTGTGTAAATTACTTGTTGATGTGTAGTCCCCCCCATGATCCCAGTGCATTAGTTTCTACTCTGCATGACTCCCATGGAATACAATTACTTGTTCCACAAGTGTGTATGAGGGCTTTCAGGTGGCATATATTTAGCCATGGCTGGATAACATATCCACTGCCATATTACAATAGCTGTAGCTTAAAGACCATTCATGCCTACATCTCAGTATGACTTATGGATGTGTATGATTGTAGCCAGTTTTAATTTTGTGATGGTATGTGTAAATTGTAAATGAATGCAATTAAGAATATGTGGCATGATAGGAATTCCAAACTAAGAAATTAAAAAGTGATACTCTGTGGCAGATATCATGTGATCATTTTGTTAAGTGGTATGTGCTCATAAAATTCTAAGCTCAGATTAAAAATTATTTTAATGAAACAATATAATATACACAATGGCTTTGTATGAGAAATACGTTAATGCCCTGTGAATTTCACCTAGTACTTGCAATGAAGAAAATCAAACAAGCCTATGTTCATATTTCACTACTTTCTATTTTCCTGTTTGACAGGTCTTCTGCTTTCCCTCCCTTCTGTTTTAATTCTATTTTGTTACTGCTTCAAATCATTGACTAATGCGTTATGAACTATCAGATTAGCTAAACACCAGGAAATAATTGTTTACTAGGTTTGTTCTCAGGTGCATCATTTTCTCTCATAATCTCTGTGATCATTACAGTAGTACATTCACTAACTGTGATTTCATCAGTGGTCAACCTGGGGGAGTTTTTTTTTCCTATTTACATGAGCTAATGCTATAGTTCCCACCACATAGATTTTTCATTTGGTGTACAGAGCGGAGTACAGTGCAGTGATGCATTTATTTTCCAAACCCTTCACCTTCAGGCACAGAGTGGCTGTTGATATAAAGTAGAGGCTCATCTTTGTATGTAATTATTGATTCCAGGTTTAATGGAACCTTCTTGTACAGGCAATTCTGTAAAATCAGATTCTGTACCAGGAAACTCTGTTTAATTAGAAATTGACTTTCTTTCCCCAAACCATACTTCTACTTGCAGTTTGAGTAATTATGGAGACAGCCTGTGCGTCTCAACGTGTGTTCCTTCCCTCAGCACATTGTTTTACATCTCAGGGGTGATCAAATTGATCAACTAGCGGCCATTATGTTCTTTTTCACCACAGAGATTCTGTTACCTGTAATGTTTATCTGCATTAGACAAATTGCAAATGATGGTAGTAAATTATTGTTCTTTTCTCCTCTTTTAATTTTTTTCAACAGATTGATGAACTCCCAGAAGGAGCTGTGAAGCCACCTGCAAATAAATACCCCATCTTCTTCTTCGGCACCCATGAAACGTAGGTCACGTGTGTCTTTGTGCTTTTGAAAATAAGTAATTGAGAAAGAATCAATGTGCGCAGATCTAACTACAATGTGGTATATTTGAGTATCAATATTGAGAATGTATTATTCCACTGGCATGCGACATGACTTTATGAAGTTGTGCACGGGCCAACAACATTCATAATAGAACATTAAGGACAATGCGCACTAGGTTAGATTCCATTGAAGACTTGGTGATCAGGGCTGAGTTTGAACAATGTTAAGGCCAATTTTCTTTACACCAGTGGTCTTCAACCCTGGTCCTGGAGAGCTACAGGGTCTGCTGGTTTTTTTTTTCAACTTAAAATCAGCATCCAATTGAGACCCAAGACACCAGGTGAGTTGAGTCAACGGTGTAATCAACTGCTCTGATTGATTCATGAAGTGCAGAGTCACCAACCAGCAGACCCTGTAGCTCTCCAGAACCAGGGTTGGAGACCACTGCTTTACACTATACCAGCTTCAATAATTGGTGAGTGCACAATATGTGGAATGTGAACTATGAACCTCAAAACATAATTACTGAGGTGCTTTGCTTGTGGTCTTATTTTTTGAATGGAACTAAGCTTAGATGCGGTTACAGAATGTTCTTATTTTAAATTATCTTTTAAAAAGTTAACTAGCTAGGTGTATTTCTGAAGCAGTTATAAACCTGTTGGCCTTTTATCAACGTTTGTTTTTGTAAGTTTTGAGTAGGTGGAGATCCACCTAAATGATTGGGAAGGATAGAGTTTGGTAAAATTCCTAATAGCCAGAAATGTTCCCCGAATTTACTGTGCACATGTTTACAAACTTGTAATCATAGCTAAGGAATCACATTGATGCTACAACCATTAATTATATTTCATGGGTGCATTGTTGCTTCAACCCACAGTAATTGCCATACTGTGTCATTGTTTTTGTCCCACTCCAAATTCAGTGCATTTTTGGGCCCAAAGGATCTTCTCCCATATAAAGAATATAAAGAGAAATTTGGCAAGTCAAACAAGAGAAAAGGATTCAACGAGGGTCTATGGGAGATTGAGAACAATCCTGGAGTTAAGTTCACTGGCTACCAGGTCAGCTTCTTTTCACGTGACCCAGCTTTCTCTTTATGCGTTCAGAGTGTGGTGAAGAAAACTAACAGTTATCTGAGGAAATTAGTTAAATATTTATGTTTTTATGTATTTAGGTTACCATTCCAGGCTTATTCTGATTTTCAAATGTTTATGCCTGTTTTATGAATTACATTACTGACAAATATAAGTCTTCTTTGATAAGGGAAACAAACTGGCTGCTCTTTTGCAAAGACATTCTTATTTTATACGTGTGCCATCTTCAGTGCATGAATTTCTTAGTCATATAGATGGATTATGAAGGTGTTTGCCTTTCTGCCAGCTGCACAGCTGACCCCGTAAACAGTGTAATGAGAATGGCTGGAGAGTTAAATGGTGACGTCCGCGATGATGTCATTAACATAGGAATGATAGAGCATGCTGAAAGTTTGCCTGTGTGTGCAGGCTATCCAGCAGCAAAGCTCCTCAGAAACAGAGGGGGAGGGGGGCAATGCCGCTGACGGCAGCAGCGAGGGCGAGGAGGGCGACTCCATAGAAGAAGATGACAAAGGAAAGCAGAAGGGAGACAAGGCCGGATCCAAGAGGAAAAAAACCGCTTCTAACAAGGTATACAAATCGACAAGCTGAACAAGCAAGATCCTCGTGCATGTGTTGGGGAGTGTCACGACAATGCCATAGCCCAGGGTGATGTTTCCTCTGCTGGATAGAGAATAATTTTTAGGATATATAACTGCAATACCCTACTGGAACATTTTGGACTCTAAAGTCACTAATTTCACCTGAATTTAACAGAAACGTAATTTTGTTATTCAGGTATTTGGTGGGTTGTATTCAGCTGTAGCACTTAAACTCCTTATTCCTAATTGCAGGCTTTTCAGGCAAAATATCCCTTTAGTTTAAGAGCAGGGTTTGTCAACTACGGGAATAACAAAGACATTCCATCCTCCCCCCCATATGATGATTTCTGTTAAAATATCATTTCACAATTATTTAGAGAGTGGAAACATTGTTAGGTCAGTAACATCCTTTTTTCCATGGCTTTATTAGAGGATGTTTGGAAAGCTTTAAGAGTTGGTACAAATCATATCAAGAAAGCACAAGGCTTACAGAAATACTGGAGGTTTAGTGCAGCTAGATGAAATCATTCAAACAATGTGCTCTCCCCTCTTCAGAGAAATGAAGAACCTTCTACAGTTACTTCTCCACTGAACCTCACTTAGCAACCACTGTTGCTTAGCAACTGGAGTGCTTCTCTGGCACACATTTTACAGGGAATGATGTATCAGAAGATCTGTTTCTAAAGCAATGTATTATGTCCAGTTACAGTACGATTCAATTTCTATGTCCTTATATCATGATTGGAGAGGTTATCTCTGCTCAGATGTTTTATACTTCTCCAGTGAATATGTTTAGTCATATACAGAACTGAATAAACCCAAGCCTTAGGAGTTTACAGTTGAAGTTATGTGGTTATGTTTTCTCTGTAATATGGCATGTACAGTATTTATTTATTTTATCCAGAACCCTTAATTGACAGATTTTATTGGGCATGTGGTGTTGAGTCATGACTCTGATTCAGAGTCTGAGACATATCTTAATTGAGATGCCTTTCATTTCGGCTTTGATGGATCCATTGCAAATGAGCTGGTGATGAATGCTGCACTGCTGCACAGCAGAAAGGCTTGCTGGCCAATCACGCGCTAGCACTGGCTTTAAGGGCGTAGATTTTAGCTTTCGTTTTTCCCAGAAGTCGTCCAAGCTGTCCAGGAAGTCCTCGGGTGAGGAGGAAGAGCTGGATAAGGATGGCGAGGAGGACAACCACAAGAGCTCGGAGGCGGGAGACCCCGACAACGACATGCGGAACGCCTCAGAAGGACGGAACGCCATCCAAGGGGTAAACACTCAGCCCGTCTAACTTACGCTTTGCTTTTACTTCCAATCTTATAAGAACATAGTAGATCTGCTTATCTGATATTCATGTACCCCAGAACTAACTGCATCAGCAGTGTAAATGTACCGTGTGATTTTATAAATATGAAAATTTAAAAGACTGTGTAACATGAAATAGTGTTAAACGCCTTGCATCCAACTTACTCAAATGAAGACACGCCCCCCCCCCCCCATCTGTAATGGATGTTTTAAGTTTAAGGCTGTTCATGATTTTGTGTCATTCCATGGCATTATGCAGAACAGTAAGAATTGCTGAGTTGTACTTGCTTTCAATCACATATCAATTGCCTAAACTTATACCGTGTCAGGTACAAGTAACAAGCAAATGTACATGTAGATCTTAACAGAAAAATGGAAATTACTACTAGGTTATTGATACCTAAAGTACCTAGTGCTTTGATAAGTCTGTCTTTCCTCTTGAACATCTTTAAACATGAATAACAACATTTACCACAAACTACATATTTGCTTTGAAAGAGGCTAAATTAAAGTAAATTTGACTAAATCAGTATGGTGTACTGTCCGTCAACAGACATCAGAAATGCCAAACGTCACCACAAGGGGGCACAAATGTTGTGTTGAGTGAGTGAGTTGAGTTAAAATAAGAACTGGATTGTCTTCAAAGAGCATGTGTAGCAAAAATACAATTTATAAAAACATGAATTTAATGGCTTTGTGTTTTAAAGTGCTGTACACTGTATGTTACTGCATAATGTAATACTTCCAGTCTGTAGTTTTTGGCACTTTCATAATTTTTGTTAATGTGTATTTGTCATTCTTTTCCAGACCCAGTTACGCAGAGAAGAGCATTAAGTGTTGAGGATGCCCCTTTAGGGAGGCCGATTATTGTGGCTGTCAAGTGTTATTTGAATTGTGAAACTCATGAATATTCCCACCATTCTACTCTGGTGCTCCATTACAAACTAGGCCTCTCACATGTACCTCCTTATATAAAGATTGACCATCTTTTCTACTACTATGACACGAAATACCTATTTTATTGACCATGGGGTTAGTTCATTCAACAAGCTTGTGACAAATCATGAATATATTTAACTCATTTCTGTGTTACTTTCTATCCAACTTGTTCAAATAAAAAGAAAAATGCATCACAACCTTGAAATAGTGGTAGGTATTAACATACAGCTTCCCTTCTTTGACTGATCTGTCTTCAACAAATCACAGCTTGTGATATTTTTTAGTTTTCATGTTCTCTGAAATACCCTAACATTGTTCTTATAGTATATTGTCACTCTGAACTGGATATTTATACAATTTAAACCAAACGTGGACAGCAGTATATGCTGGTATATTTGTCAGATTAATTTTCTCCACATCATAATACTTATTTCTTTATATTATAAGAAGACATTTTAACGGAAAAGGTAGAGTAAATGTTTGAAGTATTGTGCACAATCCAAGTAACACTTTGTATCTATATATTTTATTTAGCCATAGACTTTAGGACCACACGCATTCAACTCACCTCTAGCTACAATAATGTCATCTTACAAAAAAGTGAAACATTAGTTGTGTGTCTGTGGCATTGGGTTATGTTCCTAAAAGCTTTTTAGTGGAATGCATGACCATTGTACACTTATATGACATGGAGGTAATCTTGGCTAATCAAATCTGCTTAGGCTAATCAAATTACCTGCAGTTAGCCATTTGCACTACGTCAACATTACAAATTTACCACTGTATTCTGTTTGCAAAAGCACCTTTCCTGCTAACGAAAGTCTTCATTCCATCTGCAATTTAAAAAGTAATACACATTCAGCTTTGGGGAGGTCTGCATTTCCCTAGTTACATTAATTCTTCCAAAATTAAAGCATTCCATTAACATTGTAGAAGTTGCCTTTTGCTTTTCTATTTTTATCATACAAAGAATATATTCTATTTATTTTTCTTTAAAGCTAGTACAAAGCCTGTGTGGAAATGTAAGCTCATTTACTCTTTGAGTTAGATTACATTTTAATAATTGTTATGCTTGTGATTGGAACATGTTTTACATTTTCAAGGTTTGTAGTTAAATGTAAAATGTTTTTTGCTGTTTATGGGAAATAATTTTACAGAATAAAATCATTGGAATGCAACTTGTGTTGTGACTTTTATGCATTTACTAAATTATATACTGTATAACAGCATATCAGATATCAGATGTGCACTGTTATGCTACAGTAATGGAATCTAAGGCACTATTGTGTGTGATATTTGAATGAAAAGCATAAACCCATTGAAATAAGTAATTTTACTGTTTCTTACAGATTTAAAAGTATCATTTACAGAATACATCTTGAGATCTATACATTTAACTGCTCCGTATCGCTGAATTTTACCAAATACAATGTTGCAAATATTTTTCAATTATCAAAGTTAAGTAGCCCCAGATACTTGTGTAGTACCACTGTTCTCCAAATGATGTTTATAAGAGTTCAAACTAAAAGTAAACCATAGAAACAAGACAGAAATATATTCTAACTCAATAAAAGTAGAAATCCAATATTAACCAGTGACAACAACTTAAAAATATATTTTTAAAAAATTTTAAAGCACAAAATAAGGTATCAAGTTTCCTTTCAGTGAAAAGGAATGTTTCACACTAGGAGAGGATGGAACCCAAAGTCTGGAGCCGAAGATGTGAGTGTTACACTGTAAGGTAGCCCTGCCACTAGCTGCCTATAATAACCAGATGGTCAGCTCCCATTCTTAAAGGGTCTCTCCACAATGTTGAATCTCATAGTGTTCTGATTCTGTGGCTCAAAATAATATATACATATATCTATATAAAGGAGTGTAGCTGAAGACAGAATGTCTATAGCTAGCTTAGCAGGAGACAGCAGAATCCTCTTTCTTTGTTATCAACCTGGATACAGTACAGTAGGAAAGCTATCTGTCTGGTTTGTACAGAATATCGGTGGTTCGATTCAGTCGTTTTTGTCCTGTCTGTGTTTTAGGAAGAAGTGGGGGCTGTTAACACAGCGGTAGCTGAGAATTTGGGGTATCAGGCCATACAGGGTGTTGACTATCAGGAAGAGGGTTTTGCCGGCTTCTGGGACTCTGTAGGTGAAGGGTGTCCTGGTGTGTAGGGAGGCACCGATGTGTGAGAACTGGGCCTACGGAAGAGAGGAAATGCCTTACAAGATTCAGAATGTCTCTACATTGATCCTTCCAGCAGCCATGCCAGTCTACTGCGGCCTTCTTGTGTGAAACAGCTGAAGCTGAGCAAGGGTGCTTAGAACTTGGATAGAAGAGCTCAGTGAAAAGTCGGTTTGCTGTCGGAAGTGGTGCTGATGGGCCAGCAATGGGCAGTCTTCCCTCTGCTTCAAGTAATATCCAATGTGCCAGTGCAGGGATGTTCTTTTTATTAAGACGTAAAACTATGGTCCCGACTCAGTGTGATCATTAAAGAACCCGTGTAACTTTTTGAAAGAGCTGGGGTGTTAACTATACTGTACTTCCACTACTGTACCCTGCCCCAGACAGTATTCTCTACCCACATTGATTTCCCAGGTTTTTACTGCAAAACAGAATTAAGCTCTCAATTGGTCTATCTGGACAGATGAAAGTTAATATTACTAAAATTGCTATTATCCATTACAATAATATTAACCATAGCGTAGCGTATAATTGGAATAATGGCTCTAACAATTATTATTACTCCTTCTTTATCTGGTATATTTCCCTATCTATGACAACATAAAAGGATTTCTGTCATACAGCCACACAATCTATTTATACATATTTTATTCACATGATCTTTTTCAATGTACACAGTGGAATCTGTGTGGCCTGGGACTTTGTTACTGTACTCTGTTTTAAACTCACTGAGTCAATAAAGGAAACTGTCAATAGCAACCCATCCAGCTGGAGACTATGGGGCCATGGTCTTATTTATAGCTTGAGCAGCTGGCATTTAAAGAATAGCACCACTGCTACATGTCGAAAGAAGGCCCCTGCTTTTGTCTCCCACACTGAATTCCATTACATCTTAAATTTAGGGGTTGAGAAGCACAGATTGGCTCAGGGATGGACACAGATTAATTTGGAAACTTGAGTCTTGTGATGATAGTAAGGGCATTGGTCAAAAGGGTTTTGTATGTCAGCTTTCAGTCAACCCGAGATCATAATCTTTGGTTTCTCGTTATATCTTGTTGATATTCAATAGATATTTCATTTCTACCTCGAGCCAGAAGAACTATGCTACAAGTTCATAATTTTGAAACATGTCACCAAAACATGACTGCTGGAGTCATTTGTACCAATTGGTAACAGCAATTATTGAATTGAAGGTAAATGTGGTTCACCACAATCCTGCAACTTGTCAGTATTGTGATACATTAAACCCAGGACTCCTTGTGCCAGAGTCACAATCCTCATTGACTGGATAAATATATCTGCGTTCAGAACATTTGTTGTTTTTAAAATGCCTTTTGCTGCCTGTCCATCAGTTGCCACAGGAATAATCACCATTCACCATTTTGAGCAATATGGCATGGAAAAAACTGTACTATATACCTATGCACAGCACCTTTCTCAAGGTGTGGTGTGCCCATTTTCTTAAATGAACCACATGGAGTGTCCTATACTTTTAAAAAATAAATTATAGTAAATAAAGTGAACAAATATATATTTAATATTATATATATATATATATATATATATATATATATAGACTCACTTGTGCTACTGCTCCGGAGTGTACCAGTGTCAGGTCAGGAATCCAGTCACAGCCTGGGACGACCAGTCCATAGAGCATTATCGTGTAGTACGGCACAGAGTAAAACATGTTTGCCAACATCTGCACCAGGGAAAGAATACATACAGTACATGCAAGTTACTCCATCAGTGTAACGTCCTGATTCACAGATTTTTTTTCAAAGACAGGAGATCCCAAAACAGGCCTTTTCTCATCTCACCTGGATTTTTGGATAGGCCGAAGGGTCTTTCAGGTAAGGCTCACAGCGCTGGACGTACTCCTGACACCACTGGGTTGGACAGTCCAGTGCAACCTGAGACAGAAGTGTCACAATCTTCGCTCCCTTGGTACCTCACTCATGCTGAACTAAGGAATGCGCTACACACGTGGTGGCATTTCAGATCTCACTTCATGTTCAGTGACTGTTTACAGGCGGAGGTCCCATGGGCTACGATTACAGTGCATTACTATAGTGACAAGGCATCATAAACAGGTGGTCCTCTGTGCAGTGCCCTTCCTTCATTCCAAACTCATGCCTTTTAGATCAGCTGCATCGCTATTATCTCCATTCAACTCTATCAATGCGACAGCAGGCGTTCTGTCTGTTAAAGTGCCACAACAGCAGTATATTTTACTATGAGTGGCACACACAGAAGACAAATTTCTCTCTTACTGTGTAAAAAACTGTTTTTTTCCCTTCTGGAATTGCCAATTTCACTCCTCTTATTGTTTCACCACTGACACCCATGCAAGGAGCTCTGTAGTGGAAGGCATCTGCCAATAAAGTTTTGGTGATCACTATTTCTATTTATCACTTTATAAACCATAGTACTACAGGACAAGTAAGGCTGTTTTGAGTAGGTATACATCTCCCCAATAACAAATAGTAGCCATCTGCTGCATTACTGGAAGGAACTAATGCAGCAGTAACTCTAAAAACTCCGGCCTACTTATACCCACCCAGCACTAGTGGGCCTATTGCCTCCTGTCACAGAGGATTCCAGTTCAAAGATGACTAACAGCATAGCCAAAGCGCAATCCTGCAACAGTAGTTTCTCAACTGAATCACTCAGCAGTCCATTAACAATATTTCTGGGCAGACATTAAAGCAATACATGCATTGAAGACCATATGAGTGTAATGCTGTCTTACTGTAAGCTCTTAACTGCATTTGTGAAATTGGTGTTATATAGGGAGCCCACTTATTGGTCTTACCAAACCTCTGAAGATGCAGAAAGCACTGGCAAGGATGAGGTAGATGGCAAAGATGAAATCCAGCGGTCTTTGCATCAGACTCTGCTTATGGACTTCCTGGATGCTCTACACAAATGAACATAGTTGACGGATAAATTCCTGTGTACGTATTTTCTCTATTCCAGTTCACACAGCATTTTCATTTCTGTATGTGTAATTCATGCAACCGTATTCGACAATGAAATTAGAGTTCATCTGGAGGTCCCAGTAAGTGAGACTGAAATGGTAACTCTCCCCAGAGCTTGTCTGCATAAAGGTCATTCACTAGGCAAGGCTGCTGGGTGATTTTTTTTTTCCCACACGCAAAAATGTATCTCCTTGGCAGAGATGCTACAGTTGTCGTCTGGATGATTCTCTTTATACCACTATATTTATACATAAAACATGTTGTTGGCATTTTTCCCAGAATAAGTGCTTAGGCAGAAAAATAATCTCACAAACACCCTAACCAGATTTTGGAACAAACCACAGATTCATCCATTCCTCGGTAGATAGTCCTTGCACATACGCCCAGACTGGGTCCCTCACCGTGGACAGTGCTTCCTGTGTGGGTGGCTGGCTGAAGACACGAAAACATGCCCACACGGAGATCAGGATGTACAATGAGTGTACAAAGAACAGGGGGCTCAGCTGGGTCCCATACTTTCCTGTAAGGAGGGAGTATATGGTCAGCTGCCATAGGCTACAAGGGCTTTGCTGGGTCACAGGCTAGATTAAGGTGAATATTCTAGCCATAACATCATGCTTTGGTGTTTTTAAATGTTATTCGTTTTCTTACCAACAACATTGCCAGGAATGTAGACTATTATGCGCATTAGGAAGGATCCCACCCAGTAGAGGCCAATAGCTCTGTAACTTGCCCTTTCAAGAAACAAGACACTTGTTTAATAACATAGTTGATTCAGCTTCTGTATTTGGAGTATTGGATAGCCACGCAGCAATGTATTTACACTGGCGTCTCTAAACTATGTCAGCAATTTTGACTCAGTACTTGACCTCACAGCTTTTTGTTTGTTTTTATTTAAAAGAATCAGTTAACAACTGACAATCAGCACAGAAAAAATAGGAGTGGAAAACGTGAATCGTGTCTGTTCAGTGGTACTTATATGGTCAAGACTCAGCAGTTCATAGAAGACAAAATTTCAGCTGTCTAGACTTTGATGCAGATTCACATGTATGTCTCTTTGCATTCAATTACTCTCATTCCTAAGCCAAGACAGCTCATGGAGGTCTTCATGATGTTCTATATGTGAGTCAGTTAGAGGTAATTATACACCTTCTGGGCAAGGATGTCTGTCCATTGAACATCTATTGATCCAGTTTCTCTTTATGGTAAGAAGATGAACCAACTGAAACGCTAGACATTAACAGGGCCTGCATTGACATGGACTCTTGTAATTTGTTTTTGAAACGTGATGTAATGTGCAATTGTACTGTCAAATATGAGGTCTAGACATATCACACAGGCTCTCACTGGCAGCTTTCTGGTAAACAGTAAATGCAAACACAGACATACCCCCAGGTTATTGCTGCAACCATCAGCAAGTACATGAGATAATGTGCACAGCCATCCCAGTAGGAAATCATATGTCCGTGTGCTGTGTTGATGTAAGGGTCTGCCTGGAACATGCATGTGAAATATTAACAACAGGGCATCATACTGCAGCATTACACTGCAGCCTGAGACTTGATTGTGTCATTTCAACATACAGTTTTCATAGACAGTTTTGCAGATGTATGTACAAATATAAAGTCTAAAGTCCTCATGATATTTAAAAATGACTTAAATCTATGATTAACAGTACATACCTCTTTTAAGTAAAAGGTCATAAATCCATCTATGATACCATCTTGCTCAAGTCCTATGATGAGGTTCACCACACTAAAGAATGCATATATTGCGTAAACTGGGGACAAAAGGCAAAATAACAACAAACACATGTTTATTTCACTTCTCTGTCACATCTTAGACGGCACTCTGCTTTAAAAGCTTTTATGGGGGAAATGGCAAAACCTTTCACAAGAATGACATAGAATACGAAATGTCACACACATGTATGAGCAGAAATCACTTAAAGGAAAATATAATACTAAAAAAGAATCTTTTGAATTTACACTTTAGTAAATGTAATTTGAAGGATTTGTTTATTACCCCCAAAAACACTGGTAAAAATGTATTTTTAGGGGTGCGTTCCCAGGGTAACTCGTCAAACCTAATTATCCTCACCAATTTTTTTTTTCAGATTAATGGCATTTATTTTCAATTTAGCTTAAATTCTGTCTTTCATTTCTCAGATTCACTCTAAATACAGACGATGTATTTAGATTTGTATCCCAAGTGCGATGTTTCACAAGCTTCCACGTGATTCCCTGTTCAGAAATACAACACACTAATGGTGTAGCACGCAGCTGTCAATAAAGGGTAGTAGTCTGTCTGTCATAACATTAGTGTTCAATCATTAATATGACAAAAAGATCTCCACAACACAAACTTTTTTTAAGAAAAGCCATGAAAAGGGGAATTGCACAAACTTTCTACAAAGCCATCATGTGAGAGAATCACATCTCTGGAAAAATCATCCCGTTCATAACTTGAAGAAAAGTAGCTATAATGCACCACTAGGAATAGTTATTAAATTGTTGAGGACACATAATTCAATAGCCATGTTTTTTTAACAGGATGACAAGCCCGCGATAAGAAATATGACATCCTCCGTCAGCAACAGAATCAAGTCCGTCCGGTGCTAATCTTTACACCTAGAATACAAAACCACATGCTCGTCGTTGTGAAAATCAAAATGACTTACCATAGAAAAGAGGATCTTTAGGTAGCTTTTTCCTTAACAAAATGCGAGCCGACGTTGCGATGACAAGTAAAATTAACGCCCCTGCCACAACAAGTGCTTCGGTGCTAGAAAACAGACAATCTTCCATGAAATGACATACTGTAACGAGAACGTGTAGTAGGATACGCGTATTAGCTACGTTACAACCGAATCGATTGAACCGATATTGGGCTAATGACATCCAGTGAAATGAAACATTATAGGCTATCTTGATTGTTAAAATGGTAGGCTATATGTTACTTCTAGTATGCGTATGCCATTAGCCTACAATATTCTAAAACTTGTACCTAGCACGGGCTATACAAACCGAGTAAATTGTTTGAGATAAATCTAAATAAGAACAATTGCTGCTCACCTGTTTGCATAAACTAAAAAGTTAAAGATGTATGAGATGGGTATTGACAGCATGGACAATACAAAAACTCCGGTTCCAGCTGACGCGTTCATCACTGTCTTTCGTGTTGCTCCCATTGCCTATCTCATTCGGACATTTCCGTGAAAGACACCGGTGTTCAAACCGTGAAAACGTTTTCGTCCCGTGCACATTGAGGCGGGGTAGAGATCAGAGGAACACTGATTATTACCAATCAAGTGTTTGTGTGCAGTGTTTAGCCTCCCAATAGCGCTCGAGTTAGGTCTGGCATGCGTGCCCTCTGCTATACTAGAAAAGGTTATCGCTGTCCAGCTTGGTCAGTACTGTGTGACATCTGAGTCTTCACATTCCTGAACATGATTCTAATACAGAGAGGTATAAATTTAGCCCTGTCAGAACCAACAAAAACACGACGTCAAACATCTGAATGCTAACAACCCGGATCGCAAATAATTTCTAGCAAGCGCCTATAATTAGGCTAAACACGCTGTCGATTCTGTCATTGTATTCGACCTACTGTTCCTTTAAAATGTTTTACTGCTTAAATATAGGCTATCATATGTTTAGGGTATTCTAGGCTATAACTGATCTCATTCATTCATTCATTCATTCATTCAAATTGTATTATCGCATGTTTGTCACACTTCGGATCTTTCGATAAAATGTCATATTATGCAAAGGCAAACAGAGTAAACATATTTTCAAAATGATTATTTAATTTATTTAATTTAAAAATTTATCAAACATCCATATGAAAAAGTAATCCCCCCCCCCTCCTAGTTACTCAATCATCTAAATAACCTAATTTAATTGATAATCAGCTTCAGCTGATTGAACACAGCCAGGCTTGATTGCAGCCAGTCCTGTTGAACCTAAACCTCACTCATATTGAACCTTACCATCAGAGTGAAATAGTCGCCACAAAGTTTCTACAAGCAAAATAATGCCACAATCAAAGGAAACGCCCAAAATTCTGAGAAGTTGTTAAAAGTAATCAGTCTGAAAAGGGTTACAAAGCCATTTCTAAGGCTTCGGGACTCCACAAAACCACTGTCAGAGCCATTACCTCCGAATGGAGAACCATTTCAACAGCGGTGAATCTTCCCATGAGTGGCCAGCCAGCCAAAATTTCTCCAAGGACACAGCAACTCATCCAGAAGTCACAAAAGATCCCAGAAGGACATTCAAAGAACTGCAGACCTCTCTGGCCTCAGCTAAGGTCAGTGTTCATGAGAAAGAGGCTGTGGAAAAATGTGATTCGTGGGAGAGTAGCAAGCCGGAAACCACTGCTAACCAAGAGAAACATCAGTGCTTGTTTCACATTTGCAAAAAAAATGTTTCATGGACAGACGAGTCAAAAGTGGAACTTTTTGGACGACATGGGTCCCATTATGTCTGGCATAAAGCAAATACAGCATTTCACAGTAAGAACATCATACCAACAGTCAAACATGGTGGTCGCAGTGTGATGGTGTAAGCTGCCTCAAGACCTGGACAACTTCTCATTTTTGAAGTAACCATGAAATCTGCTCTGTACCAGAACATTCTGAAGGAGAATGTCCAGTCATCTGTCCGTGTCTTGAAGCTGAAGCGTAATTGGGTTATGCAGCAAGACAATGATCCAAAACACAAAAGCAAGTCCACATCTGAATGGCTGAAAAGACTGAAAAGTTTTGGAGTGGCCTAGTCAAAGTCTTGAGTTGAACCCAATAGAGATGTTGTGGCGAGACCTCATATGAGCAGTTCATGCTTGAAAACCTACCAATTTATCTGAATGAACGCAGTTCTGCAAGGAAAGGGCTAAAATTCCTTCACATTGATGTGAAAGACTGATATCAAATTATAGAAAGCATTTAGTTGCAGTAGTTGCTGCTAAAGGCAGTGCAGCCAGTTTATTAAGTTGAAAGGGGGCAATTACTTTTTTACATGGGTGAGATGGGTGTTTGATACTTTTTTGTCTAATATTATATTTTGTCTAAAGTTCTGAAGCCATTCAGTGGGACACATATGCAATAATAGAGGAAATCAGGAATGGGCAAATACTTTTATCATAGCATTGCATATCTGATTTTTTTTTCCATCTAAGTTGGTTCTGGATAGAAAATTCTAACATAATTGAATTATTTTATTAAAATGATCAAACATACAGTACATTGATTAGAACCTGGAGCGTGGGGTGGACCCCCTTTTTAAAATAAATACTGCCTTTCCTTGTGGCTTGGTCGTTTGGTCAGCAGTTATGGCAAGAACAATATTGTCTTTAGTCACAATACTTGGTTTGTGTCTGTTACATGTAAACACCATATAGCTAAAAGCATGCAAATACGCGAAAACTCACCTGGAGCCTATCTTATTTTCATAAATTTCACAAAATGTATAAGATGCTGAACTGTGGTTATAGAGACGGTGGATCTTGACAGAAAACAAAAATTAGCCAAGTGGAGAGCATCTGAACTGCCAGGTGTCATTAGATATAGCTAAGAGCATAGTGTGGTGGGCCTACCGTGGGTTGGGAATTTGTTAAAATAACCAGGAGCCACAGTAGATACATACATTAGCTGCCACAATTATCAAACTGAATATGCAGGAGAGGACCCACCCTAAATTTGTTCTGTTTAGACTTCCTATGGCAAACCCTTTTAACATTTAATAGCTTTGCTTGACTATAATCACATTTTAGATATATACAAATGCATTTTAAGTAGTCATAATTACAGTGTGACCAGTCAGAATGATAATTCAAAATATCTACAATTATAAACCTACTAGTAAAATTGATAATTCAAGATATCTGACTAGTCAAAATACCTTTTAAGATATCTATAATGGCACCACAGACATCGTCATTCGACTTGTCACACATTCTAAAATCTGTCAATTGAAATTCTTTCAAACACGAAATGTAAGCCAGAGCTGTTGAATAGAAACATTAGCAAAAAAAAAGTGCCGCTCAGAGAACTATAAAAATGGCCAAAACAATGTGCGCTGCCATTGGCACACGCTCTTGTTTATCAGTATTGCACGCCAAGACTTCAGGGAGACTGCTTCGGCATTGGAAATAATTTACACTGCTTAGTGAGATGAGATTTTGAATATTAGTTACATTATGGCTGTTTTAACACTAAGTTATCTTGAAAAAGCATTTACGAACAGGGTCTCCTGCAGTTCAGTGTAATGAATTTAAATCATGTGTATTTTAAGCTTTCAGTTGTCCAGGGAATTTCATGCTTGCCTCGAAATTAATGTGGCAGTTTGTAGGTAATAATTTTAAGAACAGTGTTCTTAAAACACACTAATGGAAAATGGCACACCCTAAATTGATACACCCAGTAATGGAATGAAGATTCCAGCATGTTGAGAGTCGCTGGAAGTTGGAACCATTGCGTTGGATGAGTGCACTTCATTCCAGGTCAGGGGCTGGCAGACTGCAGGCACCCATACTCTAAAAAACTCTTGCACGATCAGGCAGTAACACCCTGCCATCTACTTTCATTGATCATGCTACAGCTAATTAAATAGCTGGCCTGAGCGGTTAGCAGTGACACAGTCAGCATTAAATAGAAACTGATAAAAAATCATCTAGTGGCATATGCATGGAGCTCAAATAGTCTGTGCCAAAAGTTGGTTCTGCTACATTCATTGTAGCTTTCGAGGGGAAAGACAACATTTTTCTTCTGGAGATATGGGAGATGACCATCACATTTCATGCAAGTCTTTGAATAGGATATAATGCAGAAACTATATAAATACTGTGGGAAATTTGATTACATTAGTCTCCGCTTTAGCCACAATGATTTACTAACTGAACTGTATGTGCACTGACTAATATTACTAATATAACATGTGGATAGGCAGACATTGGTATGGCACATTAGAATAAACATCCTTTCTAGGAAAAAAATTAAGGCACAGCTATGTTTGTTGAATCCCTGTACTAATTTCCTGTTTGTGCGGGTCCGGGTTTAAACACGTTCTCAGTAAACAGACTGCTTACCACTAACATTACTAGCTACCCCCCAAAAACCTAATAAATTGCAGAACAGATGGCTCAAGCTCAAATCAATGATACAAGACAAGAACAGAAGTGGATTAGATAATGACATTGTAGCAACACTAGATGCAGATGCTGTTTAATATGTCCTGAACCATCTCTGTTGGAAGCGAGCAGACCCTGCCAAGTGCATTGCTATGGGGTGCTGTTTGTAAAAAGTTGTACACTCTGATACACTGCTAAAAAAAGGACTTCAATTTTGAAATGTCACTCCTTTAAACATTTGGTGTAAAGATAGCTTTTTCAAGAGTAATGTTTTAAATTAATGCATGATTTAAAAATTCTACATTATACATGAATATAAATGGTAAATATAAATGTAAATATTACATGTATAATGTAACATGTAAATGTTAAATGTAAATGTTAAATGTAAAAACTAAAGCTGTGTTCGGAATGGTTCACTCATTCACTTCCTTCCTTTATGCTACATAGGGAAATCTACATAGAGCACTACAAAGGGATCCCATGGTGAAAAGAGAAGACTTTCAGACACTACCGGTTTTGAGCATGTTACTTAGCCATGCGCGAAGCTTGTATCAGGGGCTTGGTGAGCAAGCATGCAAGAAACAGTACCAATTTCTCTCATAATGTTTAAAAATGTGACATTTCAAATTGTAGTGCATTTTTTTACACTTGGCTATACTAAATGTGGAAAAATTGAGCAGGGTTTCAGAGCGTGCAACTTTTTACAAACAGCACCACATTCATTGCCAGGTCAACCAAGGTTAGCATTGCATTGCCAGCTGACATCTGCTGACATGCTGGACTGTTACTGGGCATAATAGACATTGATTTGATTGGATGTGATTTGGTATTGTATTACTTTTTCCTACTCAGTATATTTTACTACTACTTGTTTTGTACAGGTGTCATGCGTGTGCTGTAAATCTTTGAGGTAAATGGCCGTATTTTAATTTACTGCTCTCTCAAGTTCTTACGGAAAACAGTTCTTATGGTTCTACCACAACATTTGAATGTATTTGAAGCATTTATTAACAACTCAGGTGTTTCACCCTCACCTTAACATTAACTGTATGCATGATGGTATGGTTATTATTTACTTTGTTTTTACCATGCTTTTTTGGTAGAACATGTTTCAATTAGGCATGTCTGGAGCAATATTCCCTAGCTTTTATAGTATTATAAATGCCTCCCCAGATACTCTCATTCCCTATTTTTACTTTTTACATAATTCAATCTTACAATGGCTCCAGTTGAAAACTGTTATTCTCATTAATTTATGTATTCCTTCAACCCCACCTACAGCCATTCCTTTCCTGGTGTGCATATAGCATTGACATTTTTTATAATGGGGAGAAGAAGAATGGTTGTTTCTGGCTAGGGATTCCTTCTTATGTTTTACGCCTCGAACAAGAAAAGCTTTTCCTCCAGGGTAGAAGTGATGGTCAGCCATTACAGGGTCATTACATATCATATAAAAGTTCAGGCTGTGCTTGTGGACTATTTGATATTCAGCCTGCCTCATCTAGCATTGAAAATTAAGGGTAATTATCTCCCAGTTCAGTCATACGGTCTGAACCTTTCTGTGTGTCACTACACGCTACCATTTCCCCCTAATCCTGCAATCAATTAGCATTCACAGCAGGGGCTCCTCTCAACTGAGTGCTGTGATCTGCAACATGTTTTATATTTCATTATTAACCTTTCATAATTATGTGTTACAAAGTACTTAAATGACATTTATGAGCCAAATTACTGCACACAGTATAAAGGGGACGTAGTCTCACTTTATGGACTTGGTGTATTATGGTAATCATGCAGTATTTGTTTGGGGTGGGCATTGAAGGTTTTATGTACATAATATGTGGGTGGGTTTTGAGTTTGACATGACATCTATGCAGTCATATTTTAAGATGCCAGTACTTGGCACCGGTAAAAAAATATGAAGTCAGTAAGAAGCAATGCCCCTCCAGGAAAGTATCCCTATCTAAGATGTGTCTCTCAGTCATGTAGCTGTGGTGCACAGTGCTGTAATTGAAATGGGGTATGGATGGAATTCATGGCAATAGATGGAAATTAATTCTAAGAGAAAATGCCTTAAAGTTGTAGTTTTAGTTCTTAGTTCATCCACTAGAGGGAACATGCGTGCCACTGCTGAATACATGGTGACGTAAGTTTAAAAAATCTCTTTAAAAAACACAAGATCTGTGCCACACAGCTGATGCGGGTATTGAAGGATTTTGGTGTGTACTGTATACAGACACATGTATATATGCTCATTTGAAATGTTTGTAGTTGTTAGGGAAGTACAGAAGTTTAGTATTTGGAGTGAACAACAAATTGGCTAAGTTAATATAAATTAAATATTGACTATATAGTTCAGCAAGAAAATCTGATTTCTCCCAATATTTTCACAGTTCAATACTAGTGCTTGTAAAAAATCCCAAATAACTAGATTCCCCAAATGTTAGCATCTAAATTCATTTGCAGAGTATTATTCTGTCAAAGATGAGAAATTGAGAACCAAATAGTTCTGGTAGGTGGACCAGAATCCCCACAGTGTTTCTGTAGCTTTCTTTAGTTTCTTTAGTATGTTCTGTGAGCTCTATGATTAAATTGAGAACATTTTCCCTATTGGCTGTCTTCTGCATATTATGTCAGACTCAGCATTAATATAACTTGTTTTCTCAAAGCAATAAGCCATAATCACATTTTGAATTAAATGCTGAATCATCAAGTTAGCACTTCACCCTCATTCTAATCAACCTGTGATATCAGGTCTGGTTGTGTTTATTTGACTACAGAGCAGTAGCCAAATAAAAGAAGGAAACTAGCTACAGAGGATGGGAAAAGCTACCGACCTAGCATTACTCTGTGTCAAGAACTAAGTCACTCATGTTACCAGTATAAGTATTGTTTCCAAATCTTTTATTTAGCCACCTTTCTGTCCAAGCAACTTTTCCTTTGTGTGGTTAACAAATTAGTTCAAATTTTTCTCCGAGAAGGAGGATTATGGCACAATTTACTTCTTCAGTATAGTGATGAGATGAATGGTAAAATAAAGTAGAATTTTTATGACATTTGGATTGTTCTGCATTCTGGGGGAGGTCAGCAAATAGATGGGCTTGTGAACACTACACAGTAAAAACATCTCTTGTGCCTTACCTGCAGGCCACACTGACCAAGCTTAGTTTCCCAGGGCCCAGAACAGACCAACTGGTGAACTGAAGGTCAGACAACTGCTATAATACCACATAAAATAAAAATGACAAAAGATGTCAAAAAAGCGTCTGTGCATTAGCAAAGCATTTAATGTATGAAACTGTATGCTAATTTTGTGGCTAGATTTGCTTTTTAAGTTGAGATAAACTGGCATGTGGGGAATATGCCATTTTGAGAAAAGGCTATTTTGTGACAATTGTGTAGATGGTAGAGGTAGTAAATAATAATCTAAAATAACTATTTATGAATATTATTGATGATAATTCATTGATTGAATTCATGACATTAAAATAGTAATAGAAGCAAAATATCAAAATGTCCCAAAACCCAAAAACCCAAAATTGCCCTTAATCAGTGGTCTTCGATAGAACAAACTATACACGGAGTTCAGACAAGGATTTGCTCTTCTCTGGAGCAAGTGATGCCACCCACTCTTTCTTATCACTGCAGTCCACAAGTCAGGCTTGCTCAGACATGAATTGGAAGGAGAAGGACGATTCAAACGGCTTAATCGAGCAGCGGGGTCACAAGTGATGTTTCCGGCTGACTGAAACCCTCCTTTCCCAGTGCAGACACCAACTGTGTCAACCTGCGGGCTCACAGGCCACAGTAGCACTGGCACAATCTGGATTCCAAACCAGACCACTGGGCCCATCCATGTACTTGAACACTGCTTTAACCGGATGAGCCACCCAGCAACCCCATTGAAACGATCAAGTTTAGTTATGAGAATTAAGTTATTGGGAATTTTACTGTCTTTGCTATTCACAATTCATCACTAGTATGTGCTGAATGACTGTCAAACAGCAGTATTAAAGGGCCAGTTGCCTTTCATGCCCTTGGCCTTCCCCACCCCCTAATGTGGTTCCCCAACTTCCATTGGTTGCTCCCTACCTTAAAACACTTCTGAGCAGATGTGCTGTCAACAAGCCACAACAGAGCTGTGCATGACCTGTATGTCCACGGTTTAACCTGCAGTGTATAAAAACCTCTTTATATAGCTTCCTAACATTTTCCCTCTACACACTGGACTTAACAGCCTCATTTGCTGGTAATATTTTCAGTTGTTGGGGGAGGAAATTGGAGGTTACCTCCATAGCTGTGTATTTGAAAGCAAGTGGTAATTTTAGGCTGCTTGAATGAGACACACTGATGATTCCATAATCCTAAACACTTCTGAAACCAACAGTGAAAGACCAGAGTCATTACAGTCATCTGAGAAGAAGTGCTAACTGCAGAAACTGACAGAAGCCAAAATGTCACTGCTAGGACAACAGTGACTGCTGCAAATAAATTTTCCACCAGCCTCCTTATTTACCAAAACCTCTCTGAGAAAAAACAGACAGAATAAATCAATCTTAAACATCAATGCCAATACCGTATAGGCACGGTTCATGAACTGAAAAAGATAAATGGAGAAAAGTTGTACTGCACTTTCAGTGAACTTCACCACTGCTGTGCACACTCCTACAGACACTGAGCACTCACGGTGTATGGACAGCTTTACTTTCCATAGTTTGCAAGAGCCCACGATGTGCTTAAACTGAAACACAAGGGCAGGGCATGGGGCAGTCTTGTCAGTACACTCCACCCACCTATTTGAGAGATAAGGACTCCTTCAATCCCTGTCCTTGTTAAACAGCTTCATGTGGGATAATTACAGTAATGCCGCATATTCACTGTACAGTCAGGTTAGATTGCCTCCTGGATCAGAAAGATTACATGCTTTGCTTGTACAATACATTTTTTCTTGCTGATTTTCTTTCAAGTTAAAAAAAAAGATAATTGTTCACTTTTTTAAAGTGAAAATACATTTTTAAGTTACGTCTGGTATGTTTGCGATTGATTACTGTCTGCACAACACTACTGTTGTCTCAAATAATACATTCTTTCATGGGCGGGAGGAAAAAAACATCTCACAAAACACTGGTGTTAAATCCTTCTCAGGTCATTATGCATGAAAAGCAAACAACTACTAACTGGATTTATGTGGAGGCTGATGCAGACCAGCTGGTCCTGATTACATAATCACCTTTGATGTTTTAATGACAGTAACCTTCGGGACTGTCAGTTGTGTAATTACCCTAATGAAGAATAGCGTGGTTGCTGCTTCTTCCCTGGGCTGTGTTGGTATATGATGCATTTATTAAAGAATCATTTGTGTGGTTATGCCCCATCTCCCCCTATCTCTGTGCCTTTAAAAAAATGGCTGAATTTGATTGCCCTTAAGTCCACAATCCACTAATGAACTTCTTTACTTTATGTAAAAAATAACGTATTCACTTTTTTTACATAAAGTTTTATTTTTCATGGTTGACATCTTTCAACTTAAATTCCAGGTAGTGAAACAAATAAATATGACATGTACAGCATAAATAATAATGCACGATAATCCTGATCTGAAAATTTTACAACTTGCACATCACTAGCTCTGTTTACCCTTATTTTGAAGATCGAGTGTTGTAAGTGAAAAGGTTTTCTGAACTGATGCTGAGGTCGATGAGGTTTTGATGAGATGGACATAATATGTCTTAGCTCACTGTAATGCCAGGCTGAATAAGTTT
The DNA here is from genome assembly GCF_018555375.3 of Anguilla rostrata. Lineage (NCBI taxonomy): Eukaryota > Metazoa > Chordata > Actinopteri > Anguilliformes > Anguillidae > Anguilla > Anguilla rostrata. Next base: position 45,640,747 of record NC_057937.1, on the reverse strand, counting down.
TGAAAGCAAACTTATTACAATGGAGTCCAATCCAGTAATGATCTAAGCCAGGGGTGGGCAATTCCAGGTCCTGGAGGGCCGGTCCGTATGCAGATTTTTGTTTCCACCAATTACCCAGGCTACATGAGCTAATTGGCTGTATACACCAAAATTGGTTCACTTGTACATTAGATCACAGATCTTCAACTGTCATTCATACACTTATCAATAAATGTAGCTAAAATGTCACAAATGTAAACAATCTGAATTACATTTTAAATAATAATAATAATTATTATTATTATTATTATTGTTATTGTTGTTATTGTTATTGTTATTGTTATTGTTATTGTTATTGTTATTGTTATTATTATTTTTATTATTATTATTATTATATATAACAAATGTAGTAGTAGTAGAACTATTACAAGTAGTACCAGTAGTAATAGTAGTAGTGATCATAGTAGTAAGTAATATTTTTCTTATTTCTGTTTTACATTCTATTTTCTCAATGATCCCCAAACAGGAATCCAGGTGAATTCTGAATGAGTCCACCAACCTTTCTGTGAAGTTCAGCAATTACCTTCCAATCAACTCCCTCAGTTCCATCTATTCCCAGATCAGCTAACACTCACAGGCTCTTATTTTTCCAAGGGAGAATATTCTTGTGTATTATAAGCAATATTCTTGACAAACACTTGCCTCAGGGAGAATGTATCGCTGTGGAGAGTAAAAATAGACGAGAATGGAGAGAACAACAAATACAAAACAGAACGCTTCCTACTCAGCACGGGCAATGTGGGTGCTGCAGATCGTCCTGGATGTTAAATGTTCTTATAAATGAAAAAATGAAAATGAGAGCTGTAGTAATTTGTCTCTTTCTTTATGTACAGACCCGTGCCTCTAAACAAGAGAGCAAATGTTCAGTTTTCCAGAAGATGGGCACATGTATGCACAAATGGTACGGAGCAACATTTTCATGCTCAACTTCCCCCCCGAGAGCGCACAATAGCTCACCCTGTGCCCCCTACCCTTAACCAGATGTAGGTCGCTGTGTGCTGCAGGGGAGGTGGGGGTCGGCGGGAGAGAGATGGGCTCTGGGTTTCCATGTTGTGGCTGAGTACAGGCGACAGGGCCGCCAGCACATGTCTCCCTCCCTGTCACGTCTCATCTGCGGCTGAAACACAATATGAACTGTGACAGATGAACGTCCCAAGCACTAAGGGTACAACGAGGTACTGTACTCTCTGAACATTTTATTCTTAGAATTCCAACATGTTTAATCTCTCTTGCACAGATTTCATTTTACTTTAAAGGGGTAACATACAGCTGGACTTTATAACTTGAGCCACCTTTCCCCTTAAAAAAATCGGACAGTATAATATATGAAGACCAGGCATTCAAGTCGATGGACCACAGCTGCGATTTGACCTGAGATAAGCAGCTGTTTGGATATTTCTTTTCAGTTTCCTTGAGGACGCAGTTGTCTTAGAGAAAGCTCATTTAATCTGAATTGATAATGGTGATGACTGTAGCAGGCCTGCTGAGTTCCTGCGTCATTGCGATGCCCTTCTTCCTCCTCGTACATCTGATTCAGCTGGAGAAGAGCCACTGATGGGAACACTTAACCCTTCCCTTGCCCGAGCCCAGATTTCCTCCCCCTCTGCTCCCTCTGTTGGAATAAGTAAGTGTGGGCCATCCTTGGGAAAAGAATACATGACACAAATCTATAGCAAATGAGCTCTGAATAAATGATCATTGTTGGAATGGAATGACACTGAAACCAGAGCACAAAATCATTGCCTGTATATGTTTGACATTCTTAGGTGGAACACACTTGGTTTATACTAATATTTTTTATTGCACTCGGGTAATTGCAATGACTTGTCTTTATGTAACTGATACCTTAATTATTGAATAAACAGATGTGGATGAATGAATGAAAACAAAGGTATCAGTTTGTGAGTGAATGGTGCGTGTGTGTGTGTGCCCTGCGATAGATTGGCGGCCTGTCCAGGGTGTATTCCTGCCTCTCACCCAATGCACGCTGGGATAGGCTCCAGCTAGCTGGAGAATGTCAAAACTATTATCCAAGACGATGGATTTACCTTGATTCATCACCATAAGTCATGCATTAACACAATGCTTTTTCATGGACAGTAGACCTGCAGATTGCAGATTGCAAATAATGCTGCCCTGGTACTAAAGCAATCATGATTAATAGCTGGGCTTCTCAGATTTACAGAGATTTAAATATGTCTTCACAGCAATCTGCCACATAAAATTGCATTTGAACTACTTTCTCATTTGCACTTGCTAAGAAATGCAACAATGATGCCAAGTACCCTCGATACAGACATGGCACATTACCAGACTAAGTACTGATGGATCCCGTCTTTTCAAAGTTTTGTTTAAAGAGCTTGAGAAGTGGTGTGGAAAAACTGTGGTGTCTAACTGGGTTGTTATTGCACAATCAATTGATGGATCTTTAATAGCATGGGATCAACACTCATTAAAGAGCTCCATGTTATTTCTTTAGAAAAGTGAAAGCATCACCTAGAGCACTAACTTCACTGAATTAACAATTGCCATGGAAATAGAACAAAAACAGATGTTAAGTGAAAATCCAACTGTGCAGTGCATTTCATCAAATGTAAATTAATTGGAACAAGCCTTGGGTGTAATATAAAATAATAACTGTGCTTCAACTACAATTAAGACTTTCCATTTTGACAAGTTAGGCAAGGCGCTAGACTGCATTTATTCTCTTGAATATTTTACCGAATATTGTGTATTTATCGGTGGAGCTCTTCTGAAGGTGCCAATGACTTCACAAGGTGCATACTGTATATGGCTTCACAAGTATAAGGGAAAATCATTTTCACCAGAATATTTGCAGTAAGTCTGGGCCTGAAGCCATTTTCAATTCATAATTATATCCTTAAAAAAAGTCTATGTATGTTTTAATATGGCAGAAGGCAAATTCATATAATTATCCAGGTACTGTGTTACATGAGCTCAGATTAGCCTATTTAAAATTCGAAATGATTGTTCATATCCCAGTCAATCTATTTCGCAAAATAGATTCGAATTTTATTTTAGGTGCGATATGAGATTTCCATCATGTTGTTGTTGTTGTTGTTGTTGTAGTTGTTGTTGATGATGATGATGATGATGATAGTGGTGGTGATTATTTGTGTATTTACATTCGTAGCCTATACATGAAAAAACACTTCAGTTCATTACCGACAGTCAACTTAAAATTAAGTGATTAAGAGTGCTTGGCATCTGAAGACTACGCTGTGTGAAAGGTGAAAGGTATTAAATTTGAACTCGATAGTTCGTTATTGCGGTATAATTAATGACGACCATAAGTCAGTGCGTTCTGTTCAATATCAGTTTCTTCGTGGGGACGCATCAAATGTCGAAAGAACGCTTCACAATACTGTTAGGTTATCGCCCCTAGAGACTTCGCCCTAGCTTTTAGATGTAAAGAGTATGTGGGAGGTTGCTGCAAGCAGGTGGGATCCGCTCAGTGTCGCTGCCGCTTCTCTGTCTATGCTTCACTCGTAACACAAGCCCATCGGGGAGCATAGCTAAACTACCGGCGCTGAAATGTATGAAAAAATGTAATAGGCTATATTTTAAAAGATTGCCATTTTTCTTACTCGCAAAGAAAATACACACACTGGAATCGTTCATTTTTTCGTAATCAGAAAATTTCATTGAATGGTACCCGCTTCCGAGGGAAAAGGCTTGATAACGAGGAATATTTAGCCAGTTCTTCTCTATAGAAGACTGAGTCGGACTCATATTTCAGTTCTAGCTATCAATGTTGCTGGCTGTTTGAAGCTGGGGGCCCGGTATGGACTCAACAAAGAGCTTATGTCAAGGGTGGATTTAATTCATTGATCACAGTTTGTTTGGAACGCTCGAAACCTGCCGAAGTTCATCTCAGTAACCTTTCTGGACGTCGGAGGGTTGTTTTGAAAGTGTGGAAATGGGGTGAGTAGCCTAAAACATTGACAGCTCCTTCCTATTTAAATACTTTAACACATGCTGTTAATTAGTAAGGTTACAAATCGTTTTTATCACAAATAAATACATTGTTTCATGCGAAAATAGACTACATGTAGCCTATACTTGAATTTGTATTTACCATATACCACTTTTCCTTAAGAATCGTCCTGAATTTCAAGAAATTCATAATTGTTAAGCCTGCACATACCATTTATGCTACTGAGGACAGGTTGTTCCTGGCCAGTGTAGAATTAATTCATTTGATGATGGAAAAATGTAAATATATAAAGTTCACCATTACTGTTTTATGTTTTGGTGTAGTTATGCATTTGTGCAATTTTATCACCGAAACAGTTCAGAGATAGAATTTCGAGCTGATCTTGGTGAAGAATGCCAAGTCATAGTCTACTTTTCGTAAGTTATAATCGAATGTGTTCAAACGTCAATTTGTTTAACGCGCGCGCGCGCGCACACACACACAATAAATGTCAGATTATAGGTTCAGGAATCTAGTTCAAATAGCCTACCTGTCTGTGCTTTTTCTGTCACAGGCAAATGCATCAGGTGGATTAACAGATAGGTACTTTACGAAATCAACCAATTTCATGCAGATGTAGCGAGGGAACTATTATTCTATAGGCAATTCGCGTCTATAAATAGAGACTTATATCTTGGTGTGTTCATTTAAATCCAAATTGCAGTCATATTTGAATGCTAGATACAGGACAAATTTTGTATTAGCGATAAAACAAATTAATGTGGAAGTTCTGAAGACCCAATAAATAGGCTATATAGGCTATATAATTCAGCCATCATGGGAACTACTGTAATGCTTTAATGGTTGCAATTTTGACGTGGGATAATTTTAATGGGCTGTAAGAGCTATAGCCTGTTTATATTTAGATTGTAAAGCTTGTAAGAGTGGGCTATGATTCTTCAAGGAGGCTGTGTTAACAATTATCATCTGAATAGGACCTGGCCCTCCAGTGAGCTCTGGGCACATACTTATTTGTGACATCTGAGTCAAGAGATTACGTTCACAGCTTTATGCTTCTTCAGAAGCGAATACTTGTGCAGACCAGAGGTTCGTGTTATCTTAACGTTTGTATAAACAAATACAAAGCAACAGGTGAAAAGGTCTTTGCATAGAATACTGTGCAGATGAATATCTAGCCTGAGCACGCCTGTCATATTCTGTCATCTGACACTGCACCTGTGAAGTGTCTGTTGTCACTCACACATATCAGGGTGCAGGTTAGCCTTGCATTTTGCTGAAGGCCACGGTGGTGCTGTACTTGATTCTGAATGAGTTCTAAATCCTTAGAATTACCGGTGAGTTTTGATTGCCATGTTTTTTAAGGCTTTCAGGAAGCCAGGCATTCTGGTACTGTGACTGTTCTTTTTGTGCTTTTAGAAAAAAAATGATCCACAGTTCTGCTTTTAGTCATACTGGATGTTTTCTTAGAGTTTAAAACACAGTTTATGGAAATACAAGAAGTGTTGCAAGGCAAGACTGTAGCACCTCATAGTGAAATATTGTTAAAAACAACAGACTAATGACAATTGCAGGTAAGCATCTGTGTGGGACAGAGATAAAAAGTATCCTATATTAGAGTTTGATGTTTATGTTTTTGGTTAAAAAAAAAATCTGTTGTTTCTGGAACGTCCATGAATTACAGCACAAGAAATCCCTGCAACTTTCATCCAAACTTCAGGACTGAGTACCTATATGAATATGAATATTAATTAATATTAATATAGATACTACTATGCTATATTAATGCAGTGCTTATTAATGCAGTGATTAATGCATATGTTTTTTCTGGTTTCTTTTGTTAAATAATACTTGAATGTATATGAAAAAAAAACAGTTTTACTGACTATCTACTCTTATTTGGCTATAGCCTACTTTATAATGCTTTTAAAAGTTTCTTACTGGCCCACCACCACCCCCTTCTTGATGAAGCACAGCTTTCTTTATACAATTACAATATGTTATGTATATGCACATATCGCAAAGATGAAGTCACTACTGAGCCCCCTGTCCATACATAAGTACCAAACAACGACAGATTTACAGTAAAATAATAATAATAATATATAAAAACTATAATGCTTTAAAGTAAGTATGACAGAGCAGTCATGGATGAGGAATTATGAAAGCTGGAATTCCTGGATATGTTTGTCTAGCAGTTGTCTACAGTCTGTGTTTGTGATGTGATCAGTTAAGGCACTGAATACATTTGTACAGGTGCAGAGAGAGGGCCCCTCATTTTGTAGAAGTTATCTGAACTAATTTCCTAGAGGCAAAATGAATGACATTTTCTCAATGGTGATTGAACTGGATAGTTCAAAACTGTAATGCCATTTCACAAAATGAAGGCAGGTGGGTGTTACAGTACATCATTATGTTTGCGATGATTAAATTGCATCGCATTTAATAAGATTGCTTGAGAGTGAACAGACTGCACTGAGCAGACAGCCACTGACCTTTTGGCTAATTGGGCACCTCAAGGTGTTCTACAGTACAATGCTTTCCGATGCTGAAAACACTGATATGTTTTAGATGAATTTCTTTAAATTAGCAATGCTATTTTTAAATTCAGATGTTACATTACCTACAGTGTAATCTGTCCCTTTTAAAAATGTAATTGACAATCATTTTTAACTAGGTTACACATAAATTAATTAGTGGGTCCTTCAGACCATTAATGTTGTGATGATGAAGGTGGCACGGCTGTATCCATTTTGCAGTATTCTTGCCCCATGCTTTGTTTGCTCTGCGGTGCTGTGTTTGTCTTGAACAGGGTTACAAATGAAACACACGGTTCAGTGGTCTCTTGCTCCCTGTGTGATTCAATTACTCTCTGTTTCTGCCGATCATCCGTCCTGTCAACTGATCTGTGAAAATTCTCATTAACTGGGATGGCCCTTCAGCCATGGACAATGGTGCATTTTGGATGATCAGTGAGCTCATAAAAGATTTCATTGCCAGACACGGGGCAGAATTAGGTTAGTGCTCAGTTTGTCAATAGAGAGCTGCTACCTTTATTCCTGCATTCCATCTAACTGAGAGTCATTGTATATGTACATTATATGCGTAGGTTTGGGGAGAGACAGGGAGGCATGTCACTTTTCTCCTCTTTTTTAAAATCAATTGCTAGAATTGTTTGCTTGAGACTTGATGTGGTCTAGCAATGTGTACTTTTCCCCTAAAGTTGAAATGAAACCTATGCCTATGAAAATATGTAACATATTCGGTTGGCGGATTCCCTTATCTAGGGCTTGCTTATGATTGAAATATAACGTGTTTGTCACACTGGATAGTGATTCAGGTGAAGTATGTTGTTCAAAGGTGCAACAGCAGTGCCCCATCGGGAACCCTCCAACCCACTGATTTTACATTGCAATTCCAGTTTCTCATCTACAGTGCTACTCTGCCAGCCTGTGCTGCATACTGTAGCCAGTCTATTTACCATTACATTATTTGAAATAAATCAGATATCCCACTGTATGAATTCACTCACCAAATTCCTGTAGGAACCCACTATGCATTACAATTGCTGGAAAGGTTGAGCGAGACAGCCTGGGAGTAGGAAGCGATTACTCTTTTTTGCAGCAGAAAGAAGGCTAGGAGTCTAGACTCAGAGATGGCATTACACTAATCATGATACAAGTGACTGTGATAACATAAAGTGGCACTTCCCATTAAACTGCCTCCGAGTCACATGCCCTGAACTCCCTCTGTTCTCAGAGCAGAGCGTTTGAAGCAGAGAGTGTAACTTGTGTGGTGCACTCTGTTTCCCAGTCTCAGCCTGAGCAATTAAGTACTATTATGATCATGGGTTGGTTAAATGCAGAAAATGGCCTGAAAGGATCGAAGTCTTTAGGAACCAAACCGTTTGGGCCGCAGTAATTAATTGCCCGTGTTTGTTGAGCACCTTCCGGTGTAGAGCTGGTGGTTATGCAATAAGAGTGTTGTGAATGCAAGCAGGCCTTGCCCATTTCAGCTTAGGACAATCTGACCCATCCTCTTAAGGCAAAGGTGACCTTCTGTATACCTTCATGGAAATAATCATACTATTTGGTTTAAACAGTGTTTATCACTCTACACCTGTACTAATAATCCTGAATTTAATGTTCCTTCTGTATTTTGCTTTGACTTTATCATGCACACTGTTTTCCTAATTCAGCCTTTTATTTCCATTTTGAAAACAAGATGTATCTCATCTGATATTCATGATGTACACCGCCACTGGGCAATAGAGAGCATCACTTTTCCTCTGGGTGTCCTTCTGCTGAAAGGTCTGGTCTGTTGAAAAGTCTGAATTTTGTGCAATGTGTGCTAATAAAGATTTCCAGTAAAAGAATTGTCACCATGGAGGATCTGTTAAATTAATACGCACTTTCTGTCTTTCCTCCAAGACAGCAGATGTCTTTCTACATGAACCATTAGACTGATTTTATATGCCATTTCACATTTTAGCTTTTCATCTGTTGAAGGCTTTGAGATGAGGCCCCTTTGTCCCTAATGTATGTAAATACATTAGGGACAAACTTAAATGACATGAGCTTGCATGTCCGGTTTAACTCAACTTAACTCAACTATTAAGTGGATATTGATTTACATTTATTTGCCATTTGCAATGTTAAAAATTACATTATTAATGGATAAATATATCCCCTCTTTCCAAATCCTTCCCCATCAGTTTCATGGCAGTTTGAAAATAGTTGCTAATATATGCATCTCATGCCTGTGGATGTACAGATTGCTTCTGGTTATGTTTCTCTTTTAAGAGCAGTAACTAAAATTCTCTGTGTTTGCTCATGTTGGAGGGCCCTCGTTCTTATATTGAAACACGGCACAGTGCAATATAAGGAAAACAGCTTGTTTAATCACCTAATATATGTTGAATAGAAAAGTACTATTTTTGTTCTACATTTGTTCAGCCTTCACTGTTTTACTGGAATGTAGTTACTGTATGGCATGTGCTCATAGCGGCATTCATACAGTATGAATGCCTAATCATTAATAATTGTCTGTTGAAGTGGCTGATGTTTTCTCTGCCTTAATCCCAGACGTCTTTGTTGTAATGCACTTGGACACTTGTGTGTTCAGTGTGCTGTGCACTGCACGTTGGAATCATGTGTGATGTATTCCGTGTAGCGGGAAGGGCGCTCCATTATAGGCTCCCCTGTCTGCACTGGGGGGGAGTCTGTTGTTTCTCACCATCTCTGTGGCATGCTGTTAGTCTCACTTGTGGGGTGATGACAGATGGGTGTCTTTCTCACTAATCGCAGCCAGTCAGTAAATTTTTAAAATTGGGTTATTGCTTCCGCCAAAGCACTACTATTGCATTTGGAACTGAAGAAACGTGTTCATCAACATTCTCAAGGCTCAGCTGTATGCTACCGATCATCCTCGACTGTGCCTTCAGGAAAATCACTTTTTGATTGATTGGTTCTGCGCAGTGCTCAATTTCAATTTTGTCTGGGTGCCAAAGGACACTTTTTGGAGCACTGTTTCTCCGTTGCTGTGGTTATGTCACAGCAGCACCTGATCATGTCTCAGTCACAGCTGTATATCAAATTTCGGGTAAGCGCTTTGGCTAATGGGGTATACTGCATTTTTTTTCCAGCCCTCTTGTAAACTGCATAGGTCCGAGTATCAAATAATGTCAAGTCAGGTCCAACTGTCCAGGTATTTGTGCTGTCAGCCTGTGGCTTGGCAGTGGACCTTGTTCAGTCAGGTTAGTGGAGTTTGTATGTTCCTTTGTGGAATCACAGAAATGCCCCCGGCAACAGGTGTCTGACATGAGTGTTCACATTGCATTCAGTATATTACTACTTTACTCCTGCTCTCATATAACATTGGTCTTTGACCTGAAAAGGATAGTCCTCTTTTACAGTATAATTCAGGGTTAATGCATGTGAAGTTTGTCTGTGATGGGGGGCCAATAGTGGGTTTAGCAATAGACTCCGCAACAGAGGATTCCTGGTGAGTTGTAGTGAAGCAAAGCACTCGGAGTCACCTTGGCAAAATGGCAACTGCACACATGGTTTACAGAATGTCTTCATTTCATTTGCTTCGCTCTTCATTCGAGTACTCTGGAGCTACACGTTGGAATAAATTACCAGACCACCCACAACTGGATGTACTATCTTCATACCTACTTTTAAAAAGTCTGTAAAGTCCATTTTAACTGAAGTCTACAAATGTATTTTTATAATGATCAGTATATTACCGTACCTGCTTACCCTGCAATTTATCTGCTAAATTATCCTGAATGTGTCTTTGACATTGGCTCTATCACTGTAGTGTATTTCATGTAAATAATATTGTCTTTGAATTTATTAGTGATATTTGTTGTTATTGTTTTCTTAATGTCATGACTGTAAATGTAAATGGTAAATTTTGTTGTCAACTGACCATCCAGGTTAAATAAAGGTTCAAGAATGTGTGATATGCAAACGTGCATAAATAATGTATGTATGTATAATGATTGTGATTGTGACCAGGCTTCAAATGTGAATCAAAACTGTTTTCACACTGACAACGGGGGTATTTCAAAAAGCAGGATTACTGTGTTAGCTGGATAACTGCACTGAGTAAAGCCTGGAAGAGCTGTTTTTACTTCAGTCCATGTCCCAGATTTTGGAGGGTTCTGGGTTTTATTCAGTGCAGTAATCCAGCTAACTCAGTAATCCTTCATCATTAAGCAGGGCCCAGGTCTTCAGCTTTAGACTTATTTCTACACTAATCTGTCGATGCTATTTAATCTAGCTTTAGAATTATATGACTACACTTCCAGAGTTGGAAATGTAGCTACTAGAATACTACCTCATGATACAATTCACTCATTTATTGTCATTGGTGCATGGTGTCATTCTCCATTTATGACATTCCTCGTGTCATAAATTAATTATGAATTATTAACATAGTTATGTAGAAAAATATGGTAAATTGCATGATTACTCCTCTAACAATAATTATGCATCAGGTAAAGCACTTGTTTGCTACTGTATAGGCAACTACGATTCTCTGTCTTTTTATTGACTGTACCCAGTTGTTCTTTATCAGAGTGTAATTGCTTGCTAAATGATTTTGTCATTGTGAGCTGTAACGTAGTCTATAACAGGTCTAGGTTCTGTCAGATTTAAGTGGAGATAGCTGCAGAATGCATTCAAGAAGATAGATTCCTTGAACTAGCCGATCAAAACATTTACATTTGGTTATTAAACGGGAAGTAGGTAAGGATTAAGTAGATCTGCCTGACTAATTGTGCGCATTACTCGGGGGAAAACTTTTCATATTTCAGAACTGACAGAGGTTATTTGCTTCTGCTGCCACTGACTCTACTTTCTATGATACAGTAGCTGAAAAATGATAATTAATTTGATGGTAAATGCCAATGAGATGAGCCGGCCAAATTTTTGTTCAGTTGTGTCTTGTATTTCAGGAGATTGAGGGTAATGGATTGCCTGTTTTGTGACATTTGTTCAGTATATCTGTGATCATATATCTTTTTTTTGTAAGGACTATTTTTGCATGTTGTGAATTTCGAGGGGATTTTTTTTCCATTACACTTGAAAGGTTTTTGCTACAAAAATTGAATCCGGTCTGTCAATCACTCCCACCTACCACCTGTCTCATACCTCGCCAATGGGTGCAACCTTTTTTTAAATTTTATATTCAGGAATAAATAGGAAATTGTGTTTGATTAACCTTATTAATTTACTTCTGTACCAATCCAAGTGGCTTCATTTTCTCTTTTACAATGCATTCTAGAAATTCTCACAGCCATTTTATTTGTGCTGGATACAAGAATTTATGTTGAGCAGTCTCTCTCAGTGCTGGCCAATAGTGACATTTCAAGACAAATCATGTGCAGCCTATTTATGTTAGCATGGCACAGTGGAAGCCAGATATATCATCTTTGTGTTCTTTAAACTGGAGTTTGTTTGACCCCATTGAGGGGATAGTAATGTAGACTTCCTTTCTGCTAAATCCATTGTGTAAAATGCAAAGGACAAAAAGATATGGTGAGATCTTTCACTCAGTTACTTCAATAGTTTGTTTTCCATTTCATAATTCTGGAAGGCCAGATGAGGGGTGTTTTTAAACTATAAGATAAGGTAAGATTAAACTATAAGTTTTTAAACTGCAATTAAACTGTAAGAATTCAGAAACCATCTATAGTATTTTCATACACTAAACTTTAATATTGATTTTTATAAAATATTTGTCTTGTGTTTTTTTCATTGTGGACTATTTTTAACTTATATATAACTAATGTATAAATACTGTAATAAACTTTATTTATTTGCATTTTTAGCTAAACTAAATAAGGACTTCTGTGAACCTATGACAATTTAATGTGTTTTCAGTTTTGATGGTGTGCCGCACGGCTTATTTTTTCAAAAGGGTGAGTGCAGTCAGTTTTATTTTGCATCATTGGCACATTGCATTCATGATTGGAATTGTGTGACCAATTTCACCTTGATGCACTCTTATTGCTCTTATTCTTGAATCTCAGTGGGAACTGGTGTTGTTTGTTCTTAATAAAGAGACCAGTTTTGGACCCACCTAATCCCAGCTGGGTAAATATCTGGCCTTAAAATCACCATCTTCTGTTCATGTGCTTCTCCCTCCATCCCTGCAATGACTCTCGTTTATAAAAGGTTTTCTTTTTGTTAAATGAAGTGAGTTTCAGGGGAATGTACTAACAAAACAGCATCTAACTGAGACAATGAAGAAATTCCCTTTTGTCAAATTGGTGTTTCACAAAGACAAAGATATTTCACAAGAAAAATATGTGTCTCACAAAACATACTGCAGAATTTTGGCATGTGCTAACCCTGGCTTTCATCCCAAGTTCTTTGTAAACACAAGCTATTCTTTTCACCACAAACACACATTTGGGCAGTTAACAAAATGATCTTGTGGAACAGTGTCTGAACAGGAATTCTCTTTTTGTCAGATTTTGCAGGATCAGACAGATATTTCAGAATCAGTCACATGTTTCAATATTCCCTGAAATGTGTTGCTGTCACCCACAGTGCCTTTGTCTTGCAAAGATGTAGGCAGGTGTTTCCCATGAGAGCAAGCCTACATAGTTCCCAAACTGTGCACATTTACTTGGTGTTTTGTTATTTTGTTTTGATATAAGATTAGAATTGGTTATTTACTCTGATGATTACGAATGCACTGCTGGTGTAAACTGCATTCAAAATTGGTCCTTAAATTTGACTTGAAGTCTTGTCCTTACATTTTCTTTAACTGGTGATCCCTAACCTTGCCAAGCTGTGTTTAGAAAGAAAGACATGGAACAATAGAATTTAACTGCCAGCTTATAACTAAATTCTGACCTTGGGGGTAGAATCCCAAATTGCTGCCTGGTTAACTTAAATGTTGCGCAAAGGATGTTATGTCATAGATAGGAACTCAGTGGAATCAAAGAAAGGCATGGATATCTTTTTCAAATTTGAGAGCATTGAATGGAAAAAGGTTTACACATACAACTTTAAAAACATGTTGATTCCATATTAATATTTTTCCTGTCAGATGTAATCATGTATGGCACTGTTTGTGTAGAGTAACCCATAATGGACAGCGGGTGCAACTTTGTGGTTCAAGAAATTGTTTTGTAGCATTGCTTCCTTGTTACATAGGGCCTATCACGGCTCACTTCACTAAAGTACTTAGTATTTAAAGGCCTTCAAAATGTGTCTCCTTTCAGGTACCTCTGGTATCCAGGCCGGCTCTCTTTTTTGCTGCGGGGAGAGACTGGGGTCCGGTTTCATTTGCCAGTATTTCAGGGAATATTTGTGTGAGCAAATTCATCAAAATGTAAATTTTCCTACCTCAGCTGATGTATGATCTGAGAGCGGCTGACCTTTCCATTGCCCCTTGTGCTATGAGCCTGAGTGTCTGTATCTAGAAATAGTGTCAGCTGGAAGGTCATTTGGTGGTCCTGGTGAGGACTCACTGGAGCTCACTGGAGGCTCTAGAGGATTTAGATCAAAAACCACAACAGCTATCTGCATAAAAGGTATTATTTCAAAAACAGATTAGGATTAAGATTAGCATTAAAGGGGGCAGTGAATTTTTTTTAGGAACGGTGGTTGGTCATCCCAGGATAGAAACAGCTGTATTAGCTCATTGGCCTGAGGGATCTCTGGGATTCTGTTCAGCAGATTAGTGCATGACTGATACAAGGAACAGCACCAGACCCACATGCAGTAGCTATTATTCTGAGTTACCTGTGCCAGACCCAGCATTTAAAAGATTTTGTAGTTTTTCTATCTAATTGTTACATAAGTGATAACTAGTGTTTTGTAAAATGCACTTGAACATGGCCCGTAGATAAACCAAATCCACCTCTGCTGGAATAAAAGCTTTGTATTTTACTAAATGGCTGCAAGAGCTTTATTCTGAGTTAGGAAACGTTTAGTCGTATGAATTATTATGCCCGGAGCTTTCGATTTATGCAGGACACTACCATGACTGAGAAAGAGGAGCTTGTCATATAAATTCCACTGAAGCCATCCAAGTTCTTGTTATCAAAATAAACCAGACTGCTGCCCAGGCGCCGCAAATCTACTCAGCTGAGTTTGTGGAGCTTTAGTTCTGTTTGTACATTGGCTTGGTCTTGTTGGAGTTTATGTTGTCCGGTAGTGACTGGTAGATCTGGGCTTGTGTTGCTGTGTGTAGGAGTCTCAATTCTGCACTAATTAAACAGTCCAATGTCATGAAAGTTTAACGTCTTCATTTCATAACTGTGCTTGCTTTGGTTAAAACCCCGGAGCATGAAAATGTCTTTGTTAATAATCTGAACTGATGCACGTCTTTGATGTTCATGGTGCCTATTTTGTTTTTTTAATTTCAGTGCCGTTATGTCACAGCCATTATTATTATTATTATGTTCCAACTAATAATCCCTGTACATTCATTAAATACTGCAATACTGAATTTCGCTTTCAGAATTGAAACATTATAGAATATGCATACAAATGTGTTTGCTTTGGTGATGTCAATAATGTTTTCATTGCAGACATTTCTGCAAATTCCTGGTCTATATGAGTGTGCAAATGTGAATGCTAGGCAGTTTCAGCCATCCATACGTAAAGACCTGCGTCATTGTTGATTAAATCTTTATTATTATTATTATTATTATTATTATTTAAAATCCATTATCACCTTAAATTAATCTGCGACTCTGTTACAGTCTGTGCTCCTGCCCTGTTGCCGTTGCATAGGGAGGTAGTTTTGAGTGTGTAGGGGGAAATGGGAATTCAAGCCCACGCAGCTCACTGGAAATAAAGGAATAGAAGCTGGCTGGACAGCTCAAAATTTTAGAAATGTGTGTAGAGCAAGCCCTAGTGTCCAATCGGCTCTGTTTGTTTAAGATGTTAACCCATCTAACTGGCTCTCTATCTTAAGTGGGGGGTGGGGGGGTTAAATCCTTCTGTACAATCGTGTGATGGTTCAGCTGAAGTGGTAAAAACATGATTCCAGCTGGAGAAGACAAACTGGTTCTGTGGCATGTCCACTTTGAACTTTTGTGTCAGTTGTAGATACGACAGTTATGCATTCCAACAACTTTTCTCCAAGCTGTCATTCAGGCCTGTGTGCATTTGCTCATATAAGCAATTTTTTAAACTTCACAACATAAGCAGCCAGAAAAAATAGTGTAAAATAATTAACTACCATCCCCACAGCAGGACTGAAGACCCCTTTTCCAGTTTACTTCCTGGTGTCCGTGGTGTAAATGGTTACAGCAGGGTATTTAGATACTCACTCATCGTCAGAGGAGAGTAATTTTCAGCTGTTGCATGAGTTATGTACATGACACTTCAGGGAAAAAGAAGGCGCTGATGCACAAATAGCTTTCTGTTGCCATGAGGGATTCTGGGTAATGTTACATTAGCACTTGCGAGAGACCTTTGTAGGTAACTGACGGCATTGTGGTCTTTGTAAAGAGCATGTGACTGTGCCATAGTTTGTCTGGAAACTGCAGACAACCCAGATTTGTTTATCCCAAGTGATCACAGTCTGTGTTTCTGTCGATTATGATAGTAATGATGATTGTGATTGTTATTATTCTTGGTGTAATCCTTTCAACACATTAGATTAAAAAGTGGTTATTTTGTTGTTTTTTTCCTTCCATTTGTCTTGTCCCACCACTTACTCTTAGCGTCATTCTCCTCTTCCACCTCTTCCAGGGAGCAACCTATCTTCACTACCAGGGCTCATGTCTTCCAGATCGACCCTACCACTAAGAAGAACTGGGTCCCTGCCAGCAAGCAGGCTGTCACCGTCTCCTACTTTTACGACAGCACGCGCAACAGCTACCGCATCATCAGTGTCGATGGATCCAAGGTGGGCGTCAGAGCAGGGGAATGTTGGGACGAGGGGGTGGGAGGACTGAGAGGAGGGGGCAGTTTGTCGAGACGGGAGGCACATTTGACGGTGCACTGCTATCTTTCTGCCTACAGTTGCACAGAACAACTGCAGGTCTGCGGTTACCATAGATGTTGCAGAAACATTAGGGAAGGGGTACAGTACTAGTAATTCCCATGGAGGATTGCTCCATGTTACATGCTTAAAGTTCCATGTGCTTTAAGATGTGCTTTAAGTCTGCATGTACATTGAAAATATGTGACTGGTTCAATGCCTCGCACACAATTTTTGAAGAGTTCTTCAAATGAACAGTAATCTGTTTTGGAAGTGAACGTCGTGGGCGGGGGATCTGGTAAACAGCCTGTGTGGCCGATGCGTGTGCGTGACGCGAGCCTCGGCCACTCGCGCGGTGGGAATGTTCGCCCCGGTCGTTTCTGAGCCATCCGAGCAGAGCGTTAGTCAGAAACGGAGACAGCCTTTAAAGGGCAGCACACTGGGCCGGTGGGCTCACACTGCACACCTAAATTAAGATCCTCGCGTTCAGCCTCCTCTCCTCCACACTTTGCATGCAGCGCAGGCTGGGCTCTCACCTCGTGCTGCGTGACGCTGTCATCTCTGCCTTGATATTTTTACAGCCAATCACATGAGAGCTCAAGTACCGCACTTAAAGATAAAGTTTGTTGCTCGCCGTTGTTGTAATTGCTTATGTCAGAGGTGGCACTATTTTAATACGTGTTCTTTGAATTCATCGTTGAATAGAAGGGCAATATTTTTGTCTGCGTTTGGAATATCCCTGCCTAGCTGCCCTTCTGCTGTCGGTTTACACGGTGCGTTTCCATGGAGATTTGGAAAGAGCTGTGCGCTCCGAGTGTGATGAGATTGCTGCCACTTCTCTAAGTCACAAGCCGCCCGTATGTCCGATTAAGAGGATCTGAAAATTCACAGCCGCACTGTCAAACCCTAGTAGCAGAATTACGGATAAAGTTGGTGATGGAAACATACGTGATGATTCATTTCACCTCCTCCGTGGGCCCACTTAAGTGTCTGTGCATTTAGGGAATTCTCCATTCGTGTTCCACTGAATATATAACAAATATAATTTTTTTGGTGTAAGTCTCTCTCAGTGGCAAAATTGAGGAACTGTATGGATTGTATTTGGGCTTCTGCTTCTGCTCTTTCTCCCTGCTTGTGTTAAACATAGAAGTGACTGTGAAAGATGTGTCTCGATTGAATTGCAGGCAGTAAGTTGATATTCCTGCATCTGACTCTTCCCTGGTCTGCACCCTCAGCTCTGGTGCTTGTGTAAGTAAGGCTGAGTCAGAAAGTGGCGTCTGGAGCCAATATCTGCGTCCCACTTGAATCAAGATGATGTTTAATCTACATTTTGCACAGAAGTGCTCTTATGATCACGCTAAAACAAGTTATTAATTTGGTCTTTTCTTTCCCCCTCTGCATGTTCATGCAGACTCTCTAATTATTGCCTCTCTGTGATGCAAGACCTATGTTTCTGCACTTGCATGTTTTTAACAAGGAAGGATAGACCCTTAATTGGCTGTCAGAGATTTTATCGAGCCTGGAACAGTACGCTATGCATCTGAATGGAAATGATTCTTTTGGTGACATCACTAGTGCAGGTGTCACGTCTGTTCTGTGTGGGTACAGAGGGGGAGCAGGAAAACAGAATGTTCTTTTAGAAATATCTCCCTATAGAACGCTATGAGTAAGAAACCATTGTTGACTTTTCTTGTCCATTTTTGCCCAGGCAGAGGAATGAGGAAAGTTAATGGCTGTGCATTTAATTGTGACTGCTACTACCTATTGCCATCAGTGTTGTCCTTAACATGGAAAATGATATAATATGATAAAATTACATAACCGTTTAAGTATAGAATCCGCCTACCGTTCACAGTGCCATGATTTAAAGAGAGTCTGGGAGAATAGGTTTGCCTGAGGGAGAGTCTCACTCATCTACATAGGTGGGTTCAGGTCATTGGCTCAGCACTGCCATTCATCGCTGGCAGCATAAGGCCCGCATAAACTAGATGGGGGGCAGTTGCCAAGGGGTAAAGCTGGTATCCAAGGAAGCAGGACCCTCTTTGCTCGTATAATCTTCCAGGATTTGGACGTGTGCCCACACCACAGGTTCTCCTCAGATTCAGTCTCTGCTGCACTTGCAAAGCAACACCTGTTTGTGCTCCAGTTCTGCTGCCTCTAGTTCCACCATCAAGTCAGCAGGAGCTGAAATTACGCTCCTTCTGACGCACACAGACCCTGTGATGGGGATGCGGCCCAGGAACCTCTTGAGACCTTCAAAAGAGAAGATAATAATTCAGCACGGGGAGAAATTCAATCGATAAAGAGACCTGTGATTTTCGTTCTCCTTTCAGAACTGCAGTTTAACTGCCCATTGCTGTCATGCACTTCATTCATCATAGATGTAACAGGGGCAGATGTAAAGCTTGTCAAAAGAGAAATCCACTTTAACTGGCATTCCCATAGTCATTTGGAAGAACATACTTTACATACAACAGTTATTTTTACAGTTTGTTCAAAAGTATAGAAATCAAGTTTGGTCATTTTTTCCCCCTGAAAACAGTAGTCTTTTAGTATTTATAGTACATGTATTGTCTTCTCCAGAGCCATACATCTAGAGAGGTAAACCATGTGCTACTGTGGGCTGTTCCACCACCCACACCCTACCTCTTGGTGTCTCAGCTTTTCACTGACACGGTGATCCTCTTGTATCCAGGAAACAGAGCCAGTGGGAATAGCCAGGGTGTCTAGTGACCACGGCATCTGGCAAGCTAAGCATTGTAGTCCTGGCAACCAGGCCGCCTGTTCCAGGTCATGTCACACTTCAGTCACGGCTTCTTCACCCACACTCTTTACCTGGGTTTACAGGTCAGACAGACTGGTCACACTTTCTGCTGGTTAGTAAGTTAGAAAATATTGCCCACATGTTAACACATAACATTTCCCTCATCAGGGGCCTCATTTATAAAAACGTTCTTAGATTTAAACTTAAAGATCGTACTATTAAGATCATTTTTCAATTGTGCTCATGCCTGATTTATAAAAAATAACTGAGACTGAAAGAAGTTCCTTTTGTCGGTTTAACATGGCGTATCTGAATTGTACGCACCTATAAATCGCAAATGAACTTCAATTTGAACTCATGTGAACCCTGTCTTGCGAATGTGACCAGTAATAGCCATGTTGCTCTAAATAAGGTGACATTTCAACATGAACTCTTGAACTCTTCATGCTTAAAATTTATTAGCAAATGAATGTTATTCTTAATGTGTGAACAGAGCCCACTTCAGGGATTTGCTTGCAGTCCACAAATGTGCAGTACCTCCATATAACCAGCAGGCAATTAACCTACATCTGGTATAAACTTAACATAGAGATACAATCATATCCACATCAAAGTGAGATTTTATAATAACTACTTAATCATGGTATTCTGCCTCTATTTAAGATACAATTTGATTGTAAGACTATTTTAAAAATGAGGCCCCAGGACAGCTCACTCACTGAGCTCAAATTTAACATGCAGTTCTTGTTCATTTATTTATTTATTTATTTTTGTTTGTTAATGCTAGTGATTAATAAGTACATAAAAATATCATGATATTTATTGGGTTGTGATATTTAAATATTTAAATGCAAAAATGTATGACTAATGTGGCATTCTGTAAAGTAGGTTGGAATGTCAAGTGAGAGGTATGTAATGACATGCATTCCTATGTGGAGAGGTATTTAAGGAGTTCTGCTGGAATCCTGAGACTTTCATCACGGCAGTGGTTCAGTTCTCAGTCCTCTGAGCTGCTATCATTTTAAGACTTTTTTAACATTACTGGCTGAGTACCAAAATGGCAGTTAAAATAAAGACTTTAAAACGGATTCAATTTTTGCTCCTCTTGTCCTCTCGATTTCCTACTGTTCTTTCCATTAACCCCCTGTGTGGAGAATATGGAGCCACACACAGAAGGTTCAGCAGCCTTTTCATTCCACACAGTTGTGCTTTTTCGTGCTGTAACATACAGTTTATTCGTTTGTTTCTTTACTTTCCACTGTTTTAGTGAAGTTTTAACAAGTGATAGTGGTGGTTGTTTGGAGTGCTGTTGTTTTGTACAGTTCCGTTGTGGGTGTGTACAATGAAGACTGTTTTTTTTCTATGCATATCATTATATATTTAGCAATTGAACTGGGTTCCAGATAAGCAAATGAGTAGAGCCTCATTGAGTCTGGTGGGCACGACCTACTGGAGAATACATTCCACTTGGCTGAAAGGAGGGAATGGTGCCAAATCAATGCCCAAATCAATCTTGTAAATGAACAAATACAGGTTTTTTTGTCATTATATATTTATGTAACAAATGTTATGGCTTTGTGTGTGGATTTCTGCACATTACATTACAGGCATTTAGCAGACGCTCTTATCCAGAGCGACTTACACAACTTTTACATAGCATTTTTTACATTGTATCCATTTATACAGCTGGATATATACCGAAGCAATTTTGGTTAAGTACCTTGCTCAAGGGTACAACGGCAGTGTCCTTACCCGGGAATCGAACCTGCGACCTTTCGGTTACAAGTCCAGTTCCTTACCCACTGTGCTACACTCCGTCCATACTGCACCATTGCTGTATACATACTGTAGGAGGAAATGTCACACACTCGAGAAAGTGAGATAGATTTTATTTTTTGCACCTTCAGTGTACACACCATAGCAAGTATGATCAATATGCCTTTAAGAGATCTGGGTGTAAGGAAAGGTGAGCTGTAGTATATAGAGAAGGAGAAGAAGGATAGAAGGACTGGTGGTTTTACTCATAAAAACTGGATTATTCCCATGAATCAAGGTCTGTGCAGTTTATGTTCTTATTACAGTCCACTTCTGGGAGAAGTGAGGATGAGAAAAGGATCACCCTTTGTTCCTCTGCTGGAGTAAGACGGCACTGATGCATATGAGGTTGCTCATTTCAACATCAGCATGGCTAAAATTAGATTACTTCACTGCTAACAATGGAGAAGGCTACTTTTGTGTTCAAAGCAGAGCTTATTCAAAGTCATGGAAATAGCCTTCTGTGAAGAGCACCAGGTCACACATGAGTTCCCATGTTCTATAAATATATTTTATTGTATATTAATCTTGATGGATTTTACATATTGAATTTTGAATGTAGCCTAACATTTAATATCAGGATTATGTATTTGAGCTGTTCTTGCATTTTTAAGTACATTTCGTACATAAATGTTCTTAAAAACAGGATTCACATTATCGTTAAGGTTTTACTGCAGTTCCAATTACTGCAGTTCCAATAATTAAATTATTTTTGATAACGGTCTCCAAACAAAACAAGTGAGAGAGTGCCTAACAGAGATTTTTTGTACCATGTCAGTTACAGAGGTTGTATCTTGAAAAGAAGAGCAATGATACCTAGACAACAGAAAGAGACACATGTCTTAGAGCAACACCTTACAGCTGTACTGTATAAGGTATGATATAAATAATTAGCTTCTGGCATGGTGTGAAAACCATGTTTTCACTTTAATGAAGTTAGAACAGATGAATATTTCCCCAGGGTCCCTTAGCAGCAACCAAGGAAAAATTAGCCTCTTTACTGGCACACCAAGGAAGAACCCATAGAATGAGGATGTTGCTCAGTTTAGCAGACTGTTAACAGGTTAAGTGTAAAACCACTTTGTAAAATTGAACTTGAAAAGAATGCTAAACTGTAACAGATGCACACTATTTGCAGTTCCTTTAGTTATTCAAAACTGAAGACGAGAAAAACAGGAACAGGTTGCTGGAGCACAACAAAGCCACTTTGCTGGTCAGAGTCTGCAGCAGATCTGGCATACTGTAGGTGTTGAAATAGATGTGGGATATCCATGGCATCTGGCAGTGGGATGTAGTTTGTGGATAATTGTAGAGGTGTGATATATCTATATCGTCATAATTCAGCCCATGCTGATGTGTCAGAAAGAATGTCCGCAGTAGCTAAACTATGGAAGCATAGCCATGAGAGGAAAAGAAGCAGGCTGTTAAATTTGCTTGTTTGACATTGAGATATTTATACGACAAAATTGTGTCAATTCAACTCAAGCTAAGTTTAGAAGAGAACATTGACATAGTACATTGTTTTAGCCAATAGCAATGTATTCACTCAGTGTAAAATGTACAGAAGTTCATTCCCACATATGATGGGAAATGTTATTCCAGTATTGGGGCCTGACGGAACAACTTTTCAAATTTTGGGATGGAGCAAAGTAGCTTCCTGATTTTGACTGCAAAGATCCATTTAGTGCTGTCCTTGAGGGTGTGCAGTGTTTGTTCTTTTAAAGAGAAATGTCCCACATTCTTTACAACTGAATTTCAAGCTTAACAGAGCGTCCTGCTGTCATTGAGGTCTTGTTAGCTTAAAGTAATGATACTAAATATTAGAGCTCCTTGAAGTTAGCAAATATTTGTTTACATTTTTTGTTTCAATTTGCAAGAGTTGAAACAAGTTGAAACAAAACCATTAAGATTGGCTTAATTTATCATATCCTTTATCACAGATCACAAATTATTTTCAGAACATGTTTCAGGAAATTTGTTGTTCATAATTCTCACATCTGCAGCCATTACATGGCTACTGAGCACAGCATTGTCTTCCCTCTCTAAACTGCCATTTATGTTGCTTGTAAAGAAAAAAGAGCAATAAAATTAATTGCAGCCCAGTTGTTCACCATTAATTGTTGTTGTTCTTTTTCTTTATTTTGTTTGTGTTGTTTTTCAGTAGCTACACACACAGCTTAGTATATTTTGATATGGTAATAAAAGCGCATTAAAATTCTCTGCATTAAAACAACTCAGAGTTGATATGAGAGCTATGAACATCAAATGTGTTCGATCACAGATTTACTCTCCATGTAATCAGAATTAATTTAGCAATAAACATTTTACCTTAAGTTTGCACAACAGGTGCTGTATATGTAGTTCTTAAATGGTCAATATTTAGGCTACTAGGATTCCACATCCACACCTAAACCACTAAATGAGCATGTCAACATTCTTTCCCTTAGTAGTCATCTTAACTTCTATGATAAACCAATCATTTTAGTTGTTATAATTATTAAGTCTAATCTCATTATGCCAATGCAATACTGTTTCCTTTGTAATATTAGAAGATATGGATTGTCATTGCTGATAATGTCATTGTGTTCTTTATATAATCTTTTGTGACCCTTCACTAAGAATAAGGTCATTTACTACTAATTCTTTGCAGGCTTTTGATGACAACAAGATGTATGTGAATCAGACGAAGATATGCGTGTGGTTCTACTGAATGTGCATCCCAATTGAAAATAGGCATTGCTGTAAACTTATGCCCACACATCTGACATGATTTGCTTATTTATTGCTATACATTAGCTATTGTTTCATATCGGGTTTATTTTAAGGCTAATATCAAAAGAAATATTGGACTAATGCAGATTGACCTGTGGTTTTCATATGTCATATGGACATCACAATTTTGTGAAATGAGCCCGAGGATGTTGGATAATACATTGAAAATGATTCAATTGTAAGCGGTGGAAATGCAGTCCCAGCTTAAAGGAGATAAGAATTTTACAGGCATTTGACTCACCTCCATGAGGAAGTCACTTATTAACAATTGTAAGCTCTTATTGCTTCAGAATTTTGGTATGGCACAAATCCACTTTTATCATATTGGGAGCCATGCACATCTGTTCCTGACCTAACCCAAGAATCCGCCTCCACACTGACAGTAATAACTGAGCCGTTAAATTATATTTTATGACAATAGGTGGGAACAGCAAGGGGTGCTAATAATGTTTCTCCTAAACTTCATTTGCTGTGTGATTGTCAGCCACTGCCATTTGTTTTCCGTCAAAACTAAGTATAAAAATAAGATTATTGAAGCATGTCTGAAATGGTTATTCTGACATTGTTTGTTATTAATATATTGGATTTATGCTCTCAGATATGGACTAGCAAATTTTGACCATTTGTCTTTTATCAATGAGTCAGTGCTTTGCATAAAGGAGAGGTGGGTGCCACATTATTGCCTGCCAGGGACAGAGGATGCCAGTCAGCAGTGCCATCCATGTGTTGCATGCAAGAGCAGCTCGTCCAGTCCACCAGCTGAGCTGTGTAGTCATTGCCCTAAAAAAAGGGAGAGATGGATACAGATGTCATTACATTAACCAAAAACACAAAACTATGTGGGGGAGGTAGAAAGTCTACTGCTGGCAGTAATTTGTACTTTCAGGTCATGCTTTCAGACAGATGCAAAAAACTGTGTTGCCATTAGATGTGGGATGCATCATCATTAAACTGTCTTGTGTTCTCAGTTAATAGTTGGGTAATTTGCATTGCCGCCTCCTGTTGTGCTGGGAGAGGGGAGGGAATGTGACTGCTATTTGAAGGCTCCATTTTGAGGTTCCTACGCTACACAGCCATAATGCCCAGTCACCCACAGACTTAAGCTCAAACTTCAATCTACCTACACAAGGCTTTACTCAGATCGCCTTGACTGCCTATCTGGTTAATCCCATAGCATGTTAAAGTAAAGCTTAGGTTGACACTTTCTTTGACTGCCTTCAGAACAGAGTTGCCAGTAAGAGCAGGATTTTTACACCTCTCGCCTCCTGCCTTGCTTTAAAATGCATTACATTTTTTCATGTAAGTGGAGAAACAAATCTTTTCATTATAAGATGGCTTTGGTCATTCTAGACTGTGTAGGCTTCTGATTAAATTCCACATATTCATTTTGTGGAGACAGAAACTGAAATTCTTACCCCTGACCTTTTAATTCTGATATACTTTCTATATACATTGAGCAATTTTTTTATTTATTTAGTATGTAAAATATGTAAAATATTAATTGAGTCCGCATGTTTACACTGTTTATTATTTGACAACATTGTAACTGTAGAAACTGTCAGCAATATCTCAATAAAGAGGGTATACCTTTGGTATTTCAGACAAATTGTTACACATTTTAGGAGTAGTCATAATGCACAGAACATTTTGTGAACATGAAGAACATTTAACTGTTTTCGTAGGATGGTGTAACCCATATGAAACGTAAACTGTAAAACTGAAGTGGTTGAATTTGATTCATAAGAAGTGTTTATTTTAAAGCTTCTTTCTTTTAATTTAAGGTTTGAGTCCATTTTACAGTGTTGTATCACCAGACATAAAGGAAGCCTGAGTAAGATGTCCTGAAAGGTTCCTGTGCTCGACGGTTTTATCACTTGGTTTGTGTTCCTGAAGGGTATTTGGATTTCAGATGTCCTTGTTCATTGTGGCCCAGTTAGGCCCCATTGCTGCCTCGGGGCAGGGAGTGATGCGCGCTCATTCTGCCCCTGTGTAGGCGAGCAGTAGAGGGAGCAGATTTATCTAGAGAGGTCTGTGTCTGGACACGTGCGGTTCAGCAGAACTACAAAAGCATATTGTACTCTCCTGACTCAATGGGAGCATTCAACACCAGGCTGCAGCTGTGCGGCTCATGAACATTGCTGCCATTGCATCACTCAAGCGAGGGCACCGGGGGAGGAGGGGCTGCGTCTCCTAGGAGACCACATCCAAATAGCTTTACGCACACTGTAATGTCAGGTCATTTTTGAATGACATTCGACCTTTTGAGTCTGACAGGCTTTCATCAGATGCACTAAATGAGATACAGGAATGTGATTCATTTTTTAAGTGTTTAGAAACCAAGCTCGTTCCTCTCCGTTTCCTACTAGCATGCATTGGAGAATATTCCAAACTCATCACCAGGGATTGTTTGTGTAAACTGAGATGTTTAAACCTTGATGCCATTATTTAAATGAGTAAATTACTGGCAAGTTACCCAAATATTTATGGTTCTTTCCAACAGGTGATCATCAACAGCACGATTACACCAAACATGACCTTCACAAAGACCTCACAGAAGTTTGGCCAATGGGCCGACAGCAGGGCCAATACTGTCTTTGGCCTTGGATTTTCTTCAGAACAGCAGCTGGCAAAAGTTAGTGAGACTTTTTGGAATTCTTTGCTCTAATCAGACACACCTGTGCCATTTTTGCAATATGTCCCACTACTTGCCAAGTTAGCTTTTAATGGGGAGCATATTATTAAATGTTTTTTTTTTTTTTTTTGCAGTTCACTATTGACTGTCACCTGCTTATGTTTTTTATTACAGTTTGCTGAAAAATTCCTGGAAGTCAAAGAGGCAGCAAAACTTGCACGGGACAAATCTCAAGAAAAAATGGAAACCTCAAGTAATCATTCCCAGGTAGTTCAACTGCTTATTGATAAGTGAGCGATTCACAGTTTTGCTACCAGATGGATCTTGCTTGACCTTTATTTGCCCAAAGTTTCAACTTATTCACCTCTTAAACTCAGCAGCCCTGAAATCGATCTGTATCATGATAACAAATGAATGACTTGTGTTAGCACAGATGCTGAGCAGGGTCTGAAGTGACACATATTGCTTACCGGGAGTATATCTGCGGGATCATCTCCCACTACTGAAAATAGATGGGTAGTGAGAGCACAGCAGCAGACCTATCAGGGCTATCAGGTGTCTGCACCAGATTAATCATGCTCACAAAGCTCAAGACTCCAAGGATAGTAATCCATTTGATGGTTTGCTAATGTGTGTAAAAGCCATTTTAATGGTCATAATACCTGTGAAATTACCTGATAGTTATATTGTGTCCATTAATTTAGAACAGCCTTTGCAAACAAGGTCATTATCTTTCATTTACAGCAGCTTCTCTGCAGTACTTTGGTGTTTCTCATCTCAGTCTGTAAGTGGCAGAAATGACAATAAACTGCCATTCAGATACATTTGTGCCTCGGTCTGTGTAATCAGACTTTCCACAGATTAGAGAAGCTGATACAGCTTGGGAAGGTGGTTGGCTACATTGGGATCTGCAAAATTCAGGCTCTTAGTGCCTTTTAAAGGATGCTTATGATGGAGGCTATGAATGCAGAAATGGTTTCCTAAATTTAATGACATATTCACATGCATACTCACTTCTGAAAATATTCTGTGTCAAAGGTTTTCTGGGAGCAACTAGCAGCATGCTTTTTACCGCCTCCTCCTGTTCTCCTCCCTCCTCCTCCCTCCTCCTCATCCTCCTCTGCTGAAGGAATCTGGCCGTGACACCCCGTCGTCCACTCAGGCCTCCAGCATCAATGGCACCGACGATGAGAAGATCTCTCACGTGGGGCCTGTGGACGCACTGCTGAAGAGTGAGAACGACCGCCTGAAGACCGCTGTAGAACAGAGGTGACTTCCTCTCACAAACGCAGGCCCCTTCCTCATTCCTCCCACCCTGTGATCGTCACATCCTGCCGCAAAATGCTAGAGGGCAAAGAGAGTTTCACAATAGTTTGTCTAAATCTTTTCTTTGTACCCACTGCTGCAAAGCAGTCTTGTGGATCATGAGTGTAGATAACAATAGCTATTAAGCCGTTTTCCCTGGAAGGTTAGCCAAGGTGTCAGTGCACATTAACCGGCAGTGACTGCCCATAATTGCTGTTATTGTTGGACTGACGTTTAAGAGCGACTGTACCAAAGGAAATGGAACGGATTTCTGCCTTGCCTCTGGATCAGTAGTCCATCTTATCTTTGGCTCACTTGACAGTATTTATCCCTCAGAGCGCTAGCGTCACTTAGCAGGCTGCTCTGCTATTGAAGTGCACAGTGTTGTCAGAGAGGCAGTGCCTGCACAAGATGGCAGGCGATGTTGTTCTGGGATCTGATCCAAGGACCTCGTGCCAGGCCATGCCAGTGCTATGCTTGTCTTATGTTGGGTATGGGTAACGCGTGACAGCGATGTGCTGATATTTCAACAGTGCAGCAACCGAGTCATACGAGGCATATGCAGCGTGAGTGGCCCGGAGGGGGAGTCTGGCAGAGATGATAAACCGTGCGCACGGCACCAGGGAACGATAAGGCAAAATGGAAAATGCCTCTAAGGGATTCTCCGTTATGTAATGTCCGCACTTGTGTGACATGTGAAGGGCAGGTGGATGAACATTACGCAGTGACAACAAAAAACCTCACATAATCAATAGTAGCAGTTGAGAGTACTGTGGGTGAAGCCAAGTGTCAAAATGTATAGCAGTATCACAGCAAGCAGTCAGGCTGCGGTTTTGCAGTGTTACCAATTCTAACTGAAAGCTACTATAGCCCTATTGTAGTATTGCATTATGATATTTTAAAGCCTCCAAGGAGTGCACACTGCTAACATCTGTAGTGTTTATTACAATAATCACTTAATATGCATATCTACTCAGAACTGCAAATTTGCATATTTAATAAAATAAAATTGTTAAGGAGAACTTGACCATTGACTCAAGTGTTTGGATGGTCAGGCCAAGCACATTCTGTGTGAATAGCTGTTAAAAAGGAAGATATCATTTTCTGTTACATCCAAAAACACTTGCCTTTGGTTTCCTTTTTTGAGACCTCTTGTACTTGATGTCACAGGCCAGGATACCCGTACAAATTCACTTAGGATTAGTTAGACTGAAGTTACAGAATGAAGCCTCAGTTAACCACACAAGGATATTTTCCATGACATCACCACAAAGTGATGAGCAGTGGTAACCTGGAAACCGGGAGAAGGAGACCTGCTGCTGCAAAAGAAGGGATAGCCAGTGGGCTTCCAGTGAGCAAGGCAGAAGTAATAAACATAGCCATTTAATTTTCCACATATGTTTACCAGAGAGCCCCGTAGGGAGGAGGACAGAGTTGCCAAGCTCCCTCAAGTAGCCAGGGAGTGTCGTAATGGGCGATGAAAGACCGTTCCAGTCCACATCATACACTAGTTAGAGCACTCTGTAAGATCCAAAGGAATGAAAGGCGCTGCATAACTCTCAGTAACATTAAGCATCAAATAAGAGCTGCAACTGTAAGATGCTGAGTGGGCCTATCATTCCCCCAGCTGGTTTTTTGTAGGACCCCCTAGGAGATGCTTGTGTATCGTGATTGCTCCAAACATCAAGCATCAGAGGAAATAACAAAATGATGGAGCCTCTAAGCACTCCAAATGGAAAGTGAGGGACTTCTTGAGCTACCAATAAAGCTTGCTTAATGGCTTTTAGTAAGACCTATTGTGTGAAATTGCCTATTGTGGTGCTTCCATTGACCTCTTCAATCCATGCATACTCAGAGAGCAACAGCAATGTGCCCATTCCCACTGGCAAGAAAGATAGCGTCATTTGCTTCTTCAGAAAAAAAATAGCTAACATTTGCTGTGGATAAGGCAAAGGAAAGGAAACAAGAATTAACAAGAACTTTAGAGGCAGTTAGCTCTGTCCTATCATTTCGGTAATTTCTTTTAAATTAAAGTTTATTTACAAAATCTCTTCATGAACAGTTATTAGTTTGTACTGACCACAGCTTGATGGACAAGAGCAGTAGTTAAGCCCATTCACTGCACTTTGGAAATGTAAGATTGATCCGTGTCCTAAAAGCTTCCCAATATTTTATTGACATATTTCCATAATGCCAACATTACCAGCTAGTTGCTACTCTTATATAACCAGCACCTTGACACACAGCAGTAATGTGTTCTGGACCAGCTGGATATTGCAATCAATGTGATTTAATGTTTAGCTAGCTATCAAATGATTATGGAAGCAAGTGTGTCAAATGATACACAAAAAAACAGAAATGAGGTATTTTTGAACAGATGTCTTTAAAAAACTATTATATTTAAGCTTTGGAATGCAGGTGGTAGTTTGCTGTTTCATTAAAGAAAAAAGTCATTCTGACTGTTAATTTACCTGACATGACTTAATTCAGAAAAAAACATGAATTCTCTTATCCAGAGCAATTTACAGAACAATTTGCATAACATTTACATTGCATCCATTTATACAGCTGGATATATACTGAAGCAATGCAGGTTATCTGTACCTTGTCTTACCTGGGAATCAAACTTGTGATCTTTAGGTTATAAGACCAGCTCTTTACCCATACTGAACCAGATGAAGAGGTGCATCAAGCAGACCATCAACATCAGGATTTATTCACTTCTTAAATGCGCTGTGTTGACAATGAAAATCACACTGGGTTCTGTGCAGAAGAATTTCTATAGTTATTCTTGAGCATTTCAATATCACATAATTCAGTGCTATTCCATTATCCAGTATCAGAGATGTTCATATATTATGGATGTTAATAAGATCTTGTTATACTGCACTATACTGTACTGTACCAAGTGGACTTGGAGTGGTTTCTTCTCACTTTTCCTCACACCTCGCTCTCCTGTCTCTTAGCAATACTAATGCCAAAAAGTGGGAGACAGAACTACAGACCTTGAGGGAAAGCAATGCCCGTCTGGTGGAATCACTGAAGGAGTCCACCAACAATGTGGAAACATGGAAGAAGCAGCTGACCACGTGCAAGGAGGAGAGCAATCAACTCAGGGAAAAGGTCTGGTCCCCTCACCTTGGGCCAGAATAGAGATCACTAAAATGGGAAAAGAGCGTCTTAATGCTGCATGTTCCATTTGAGATGGAAATCCCAAACCTACTGAAATCCATGGTAATCTATCATGAGCTGAATATTTATTACAGCAAGAGCAGGAGGAAGTCTCAAATATATCTGTTTCATAAGCTATCTGCCATATCAGCTTCTCTCGGCCAAAAAGCGAAGAAATGCACTAGAAATAATCACTTGTTATTCTAAATTACAAAATGCATTTAAGTCTTGGTGTGTCGTCGCAGAAACCATTCCACAGACTTGCATCACAGTGCAAACCTAGCTAGCCAGCAGAGCTGCAGTTCTCTGATGCCACTGCCCATGAGGGGATCCTGCACATTTTAACCTCCCTTGTGACAGCTGGGGACCCCACTGATGAGGAGTTGTGTCCCTGGCTGCAGATCGCAGAGCTGGAGGCGCAGTGTGACGAGGCCACTCAGGAGAAGGAGAGGAACGCCCAGCTGACAGAGCGGGTGCAGGAACTGGAGTCCGAACTGCAGGAGAAGGAACAGGTGAGACCTTCACAGCAATCCAGTCAGCAGCCGAGCATTGTGGGCACAGGCGCACACATATGCAAACACATACAGGCTCTTTGCTTATTCACCACTCCTTTGTAAGGGCTGAGGTTTCTTTTGTTATTATTTGAAACTTTTTTGGTTTTTTATTTCCCCTTCATGAAAGGCTTCAATGCCATCAGAAAAGTGCACCTCATAAATATCTCTGAAATAAATTGTTAATCTTGCCTGTTCTTTGTTGTTCTTGGAAAATATTTTATTAAGCTAGGTCTTCTTTTTTGACTCAGAAGTGCAAGCTGTGCAATAAAGAGTAGAACAGTGGCAGTTTGAATGGGCTAGTTTAGGATGGTGTTCATTAAAGGTATTGGAGAATAAGTAGTGCCCCTATGTAGTTAATTCATTTTGAAGGAACTTTGTGTTTACCCATGGTCTCATGGGAAATTATTAGCTTTAAATAAGAAAATAGATCAATTACTTTGGAGGTCTTATACAGGAACTCACATATTATAACAAAAGAATGAGCTTATTATCTTAAACCAACAAAAACTTGATTTATGTCTACGATCTTATGTCTTAATTTTGCTAAAGGTGCTTTTTCACGTACCTACAAAAGACACTTCGGTAGACCACATAATGTTTAATATATCTCTGAAATAGCTTTATTTTGGGGCTTCAGAATGGCTCAGTCCAAGAAGGTACTTATTGCAGGGGCATGCTTGATCTTGTAGCCACAAGTTTCACTAAGACTGGAAGCCCACAGTGAGACAGTTGTCCTCCTTCTTTCAAGGGTAGGATGGGTTTCAGTCAGGTTTCTTTGGGGTACCACTGAATTAGAAGTAGATCTAGCTCTCTCCTGTAGTACTTTGTGCTATGTGGCATGTAGGGTGTAAAATGGCATGCACATCAAAGGAATGCATGTGCTTCATGGCTGGCTGCTTGCATGCTAGCGTGTGCCCTCTTGAATTGTAAATTATGTTTGTAGTAGTCACGACCGAGGATTCCAAATTGGGTAAAAAAAAATGAAAGAAATATGGAATACAATTTTTTCAAAAAATATTTCTCAAGACAGCGTGACCCATTTTAATTATTTTTCTGCCATTTGAGGATGAAAATAAGGAGTTTGAAGCAAGAGCGCTCTTCGGATCATTATTCTACTGTCACCGTCCTTCATTCACAGCAGTTACAGGCCCTGTCTTGTGGCTCCTGCATTGCCGTTAGCCTTAATTAGGATCTGGTCTTGCTGTGGCAGAGCCTTAGTTTGACCCTTGTTCATTAATGGCTAAATGCTATCCCTGCCTGGAGACAGCCATTTCATTAGCGTTGACTTTTGCTCGGTCCTCCTTTTTCTTTTTTTCGTCTGCCGGGATGTCAGCGTGCGTCACTCTCATGAGCCTGACAGGGGCCTTATTTAGCGCTGTGGCGACGGCTCGGATGGTAGCAGCTGCTGTCTCGCTCACAGCACGGAGGCTCCTGCGCCTCCCCCTTCGCCGCATTGTCCTGATTTCCAGCTGAGAGTTTGCCATGTCAAATGGCCGCGCAAGCCAGCTAAATCTACCTCCTCGGAGCCTACATCATTACTGCCGTTCCTCAGGAAAAGCACACAC
The DNA here is from genome assembly GCF_018555375.3 of Anguilla rostrata. Taxonomy (NCBI): domain Eukaryota; kingdom Metazoa; phylum Chordata; class Actinopteri; order Anguilliformes; family Anguillidae; genus Anguilla; species Anguilla rostrata. Next base: position 45,607,713 of record NC_057937.1, on the reverse strand, counting down.
ACTTCTGTTAGCATGTACAGTAGAAATCCCCTCTGGAAACGGCGGAGACAGTGAGATTGTGCGGGCGGAATGTGGATCACCCAAATAATGTCGGGTGTCGTGTTTCCCTCAACACAGGATAGCTGGTACAGAAGTCCAGAGGCTGAACCACCAAACAGGGTCAGCAGTGGAAGGGAGGATGATATACTCCTAAATATATATAGACTGCTACACCCAAAAGTGTTTACAGCATGTTACTTCAACCAGGTTAGGAATACAGTTAGCTTTCTGAATTTAATACACAAATGCTCCCGGTAATATGAAACAGATTGTTCATGTAAAAAGTTTTATTCAGACTGGATCAAAGAAACAGAACGTTGCGAGAGGACAGCATTGCATAACACGGGAACATGTGGGCAGCATAGGCTGTCCGCCATGCAGTTATGACTCAGGGGACGGGCCAGCCTGCAGCAAGGCAGGGCTGTCCCAGAGCTCTCCAAGCTCTACTGCACCAAACCCACCCAGAGAGGGGGAAACGTGACCGCGAATTATTGGGCCCCATAGTGTCTCACGCCTACATTTCCTGTCTGTCTCAATCTCTGATTTGACAGCTCTGGGAGAAAGCCACTTTTGGGTAATTTTGAAGGCTGACCAATTATTGCAGTCTTAACTTGAGCTCATGAAAGCTTTATGCGCTTCTTTCTGCAGGATTAGCCTGATTCATACAGAATTTAATCTGTGCAGCCACCGTCTCCTAATGCGTTCTGCAAGCAGCGTGTCGGCCAGACAGTCCCCTGTGTCTGTGGGCTGATCTGGCAGAATATTTCAGTGCTCTTCGGATTCCCTTTCCTCCAAGAATGTGTACAGTGTGCAGTCACATGGGGATATGAAATATGAATGTACTGCGTACAGTATGAGGGGTTTTCATGTATAACTGTACAGTTTAAAGTATGAAGGGGCTTCATGTATGAATGTACAGGTTAAAGTATGATGAGGTTTTATGTATAAATGTACAGTTTCCAGTATGAAGGGGCTTCATATATAAATGTACAGTTTACAGTATGAGGGGTTTCATGTATAAATGTACAGTTTACAGTATGAGGGGTTTCATGTATAAACATACCGTTTACAGTATGAGCGGTTTCATGTTTAAACGTACAGGCTACAGACTGAGGCAGGCGTAATGTATTAATGTACAGTCCTAGTTGGTTGATGTATGAATGAACAATGTGCATTGGGGATTTATTGTATAAATGGATACAGTCTCAGGGGGTTTTAATCTTTTTAATCAGATTGGAGTCTCGTGGGATTGGGGTAATGTTTCAGTGTGCCGTTTCTGTATTGTCTGATGTTTTTGCAGGAACTGGAGAACCTGAGGAAGCAAGCTGAGATAATCCCCCAACTCATGGAAGAATGTGAAAACATCACACAGAAACTACAGGTGCATTACAAAACAGCATTGCATTATCGCTGTGATATGATTGATTCACATCTGTTGTGCAGTATTAGAAAGCTACTACAGATATGCAATATTATTGCAATATTATATGACATTATTATATTATTATATTACTGTGTATTACACAGAATTTTAAGAAGCCCTAATAAAGCAGTATTTCAGTGTCATAGCGCTCAGGTGTGGAGGGGGAATGCCTCTGTTCAGCAGGATCAGGCTATGGAATCACAGTACTTAGAATAGAAACCCAAACTTAATCAACTGCAGGATGGCATCTGTTTGTCATGGTATGTAAGACATGATTGGCTGGTGACATTATGGCTTCAAATTTAATGCGCTATTAACAGTACTACCAAGCATTTAACACCGAGTCTGTTAGAGTCCGTCCCTGGTGGCATAGAAATGAACAGCACAATTTGTGTTTTGTTGCCAAGGGAAAAGGTTGTTGCCGCCTCCTTTCTTTAATCACACGATATTAATATTTTTATTGGGGTCACCTTTGATGTAAATGTCAGTAGACAGAATTTTAAATGATAGCCACCCTGCTCTTAATCCATCTTACCCTGCCTTTCCAAGTTTGAAATGAGTCAGAATAATTCCATCAGAGGGAGATGCAGCACAGAGGAGAAAGACAATACTAAAATCAACACTGGCATACCTCAAATATTTCACCTCACAATGCAATCTGGAAACGGCGACATAGCTATGGCTGGTACAAGTACTTGGGGATGAGCAGAAATGAGGAAGGTTAGAGGAGCTGGAAAATTCCAGAAGCCATTTCAAAGTATAGATCCCATCTTATAGCAGACCCACTGAGACAAGGTCACTGGAACCTTCTACACAGTAATGCCAGAGAGCTGCAATGACTTTATTGCTTTGCCATGTTGCCACAGCTCCTAAGCCAAGCATGTTATGTTTCATCATAGGTGGCTGAGATGAAGAACAAAGACCTGGAGGACAGAATAGAGACACTACAGGCTGACATAGATGACAACCACCACAAGCAGGGTCACCTGAGGGTCGAGCTCAAGAAATTCATGGACGTCTTGGATGGGAAGATTGATGAACTCCACGAGTTCCGACAAGGCCTGTCTAAACTAGGGGTGGATAACTGAGGGGATGGACCGGATGAGCTGTACTGATTTTAGAGGCGGACATCGTCAGGGTTCTGGGATGGCATGTCCCAAAGTGTGTTCTGCTGCACCAATCAAATTAAAAGACTGATGAAAGGGAGAGAAACAAAATGGCAGGAGTTCTCCAGCTATTGGAACGTTCTTGTGTCAATGTTCTGGAATCACACTTAGACCAGAATTCATACATTACTGAACAGTTATAATTAACCATTATTTAGGAGGAGAAAAAAGAATTGATGGACAGATGAGGGGTTCAATCCTAATTGAGACCTGTGCATATGGTTCACGTAGCTAGAGGGGAACGCAGCTAGATAACTCACTGGCAAGTGGTAAAGCACAGCAAAACAGCAAGCAAGTCATGGCTTTCAGTTACACTGGCCACCTTGAGGGAAAAAAGAGAAAAGGGAATCTCATATGGTTGAACACGGTTGAATCGTGATGATCTCAGGTCAGTTCCCCACAATATGCACATACAAGATCTGCACATTGTCACAAAGTGCCTCAGTTTCAAGTCTTTCTGATCTGCAACAAAGGCCCATCCCTCTGCATACAAGCTCTTTTATAACCACAACAGAAGAGTCAAGGATTAATATAATTATTTGTACTTTCATATGTGTTTTTAAATTCATACAATTTCATTTCTTTGCTGACCATGGCCTATAGTACAAATTTAAAGGTTCCTCAAAATTGTATTGAATTACATGAATCAAGCTGAGAAAAGTCATGGAACACTAAAGGATGTAAACTGGTGATTATACTAAGAAAAAAGACAAGCACATCCTATGGATGCTGTTATACTTTTGTAGTTATAAACATCACAAAGAAAAAAAATGAGTAAGCTTTTCTTGCAAAGCTTATAGAAATGGTGAAAAGGTTTCAGTAATAAATCCCTTGTTGCTTTGGAAATGCAGTGTGCAAGATTGTATGTGCATTAGACGCTTTTAGTAATTCTGATAGGGGAACTTGTGATAAACTGTGGGAGGGATACCCAAAACCATGGCAGAAACCCAGTTTATGGTTGCTGTGTTCAAAGGATTTTGCATGAGTGATACTTTTTTTTTGTCGATTCTTAGGGCAAAGTATGTCTGAATCTGTCATTCGCACAAAGAATGTGCTTCCCACATTACTGTTTCTTATTCGGTTGTGATATTTTGGGGAAAGGGTGCATTACTGCTGCTAGACTATGGAATTTTTGTGTAAATGTAAATGTACTACATGAATACGACTCTGCGGGCCGTCAATACAGCCTGGCGAAGTTACTTGTTTTCCAAAAATCGTTGTGCTGGTGTCTATGGTTTTCTCATTCCAGCAGGGACCCAGTAACCTAACAGCACTACCTTATGTTCTCTAAGAGTACAGTGTATTAATTATACAAATGTATTGGGTTAATACATTTTATATATAGAGATCCAGTTTTTTTGTTAGTTTTTTTTTTTTTTTTTGGGGGGGGGGGTACTGTGTTCAGTGTTTTCTAAGAAAAGATGTGAAGTCCCTCTCTTCCTCTTGAATGCAGCTCTGTGCTGTGTTTGAATGTTGTGGTTCACATAAATCAGTTTGGCGTCTTGTAGATGAACAGCTGTGGGAAACTATTATTCTATGTGTGTAACGATTATTCTATTTTCCATCACTGGTCAGAAAGGATTTTTCAAGATAATGCTCACGACAGATGAACAACTTTGTCCATCTCCTTGCACATATAGAATATTTCCCCTTCACAGATGCTGAAAATGCTTAATGCTTCAGTTTATGAAGGGGTTGTGCCTATGATGACAAGTGAGAATGCAGAAATATTCATTGACAGAAACTACTCCTATCCACCTTTGTGATTTCTGGTCATTATTGTAACATATAGAGTTATTGTTAAAATATAGTTTCATTTAAATGTGCTGTCTGTTGGTTTTCTTTCACAAGACAATTCGCTGATCTTCTAGGTGAAGATATATTTGTCTTTTGTGATGGTAAGACAAAAGAATTGGTGCACGGAACATTTCTTAATAAGGATCCCACAAACTTAAGCACTGTGGAGAGACAGGCGTCTCTTTAACACTTCTTTCTTTTAAACGAAGCTTTCATTCACACATTTTCTCATGAATATCTTACCCGATGCATTTGCCTTTGTGTGCTAGCGCAGAAGCACAGCCTGTTCTGCTGCATCCCTGTGCTCTAGGAGATGACTGTAGTGCGTTTGAGAGGCCACGTTGCCACGGAAACTTAATCCCCCCCACTCACTCCCGGTATCGATTTTTCTCTCGTAGCGAGATTCTATGTAAAGGTTAATAGGCTTAATTTACAAATGCTTATACGTCCTAGCCTGTAGATAGACGAGAAAGGACAAGCTAAAATGAATAAGCGGTTTCCTCAAACATGATAACTGTAATAACTGTGGGATTTTATTAGCTATGACATATACCTTTTTGAGTATGCAGTAATATTTATTATATTAGTTACTTTCATCAGACTGAAACATTTATATTTAGCGTATATGCATATAAAAGGAACAAAAAGAAATGTATCTGAAGTGCATTTGAGATGATTACAAATGGTCTATTATTTAATTTCTGGCAGACAAAGAAACATGCTGGTCAAGTTCATGGCGTCAGTGAAAAGTACAAATCGATGAGGCTCCATCTTCACTTCAGGCACATTGTTGTGCAAGGATACCCTTGCCTTGAGGCATTCAGAGAAAAAGCAAGATTTCTTTTCCTCTGGTGATCCTCAGAAAGGGGTTCAGCTCTCTATCAAGCATTCTCAGAGTGTCAGTGTGATGAGTGGGCGAGTTGGTAAAATATAATTAAGAATGTGTGGGGCTGATGCTACTGTAGCCTACCACTGCTGAGCCTTCCTGTTTCCATAGTAACGGCAGTAGCTCAGATTTGACTTGCTCCGCTTGTTTGATACGTACCTGCACCGAGGTATGCTTTCTGTCACTCAGAAGTAGAGAGATGTCACATGCATGAGTCACAAGTGTTCCGTGAACCCGATAGTGGGAGGGGTGGAAGGATATAGCATACAAGTTGTTCCGAGTCCATTTCTTTAGAACTAGAGCTAAAAGGATACACAACATGGAAGCTCTTTCAATCAAAACTCTGCTGAAGCTAGACAATGGCTAATGCTGGTTTCTTTGTGTTAGGTCAGCACAGTGGAATTTTAGATATCCCATGGGCTGCCCTTCGGGAAGTCTAATCAGCATCATATCCGCACCATGGCATTTTCCTTTTTATTTTACATTCTCACTAGGTCTCCCAGATCCTCAGTTCAGTTCCACATGAATGAATTAAGCTGGATGTGCCTGTGCTTTGGTGTTATTAGAGCAGTTCTTAAATCTGCCGTGGTCACTCAGACCTATGCAGGTGTGTGGATTGTACTACCACAAGGTGGCAGTAGAAATGGGATCACCTTCTGGAAGGGAGGGTGTGAAACAGGTTAGACGCTCTAATTGAGCCACAGGAGGGATTATCACAATATTACGGTAAATTTGACCATAGACTTATATAATCAAATAGAAAGTCCTGCACCCAATGAAGTCATGTGCCCTATAAAGCAATGACTGATAACAGAATCACGCAATTCTCAGGGGACTTTTTAAAGTTTAATGTTTAACATAAATGACATTTGAACAGACCCTGATAAAGCTGTTATCGATAAACAAGCCAAAAAAAGGCAAAAGTCAGTGCAGTGCAGATGATTCCTCATGCTTTCCTCTCAGAATACATGGCACAGGCCAGACAAATTAAGTGCACTGGGAAAAGAACTAAAAAGAAGAACACTAGTATGTGGTGGGGAAAATGTTGCTCAGATGAATGATTATACAACCTTGACATAACTCTGACATGCCTTCTCATTTCATAAAGAGAAAGGTCGGTATTCCCAAGGCTTTGACCTATCTTGCTTAAGGCTTTTTTTCTCATTTTTAAGACTAAAGTCTATGATTATAATATAACTGCCTTCAGAGTTAATTTTGATTATATGTTTGCAGTTTTTCCTTCATTACATACGAGTGCAATTTTTCAATTCATTGATATCATGGTACAGTATAACCTTGTAAACCTCTGTCTGTATGAAAACTCTCTACGGCCCCAAAAGTGTGATATTGCCTTAAATTCTCTCTACAACACAACAGAAATCTTCTATCAAAATCTTCCCATTAAAAAAAGTTTTTAATGTAAATTAAAGGCCAAAAAAATAAATATTGTATCTGCGAGCTCACGACCGATGTTCGGTGCACAGAATCAGTCACACAGTGTTGGCCTCATAGTTCGCCACGCGCGTTTGGCTAGGACGCCCCCGGGCTAACCGTCCCACTCTCCGGATTGGCTGTCCCCTCTGTCCTCGTCGTCCGAGTCCGAGGACACCCTCTTCATCCTCTGCATGGCGGCCTTGATGCTCTGCTCCAGGTCCGAGCCCTCGCTCACCGGCCTCCCCGCCCCCTCCCCGGGCTGCACCTTCTTCAGCTTCACGCCGCGGCGGATGGCCGACAGGATGCTGTCCCTGAGGTCCTCCGGGGCGGCGGGGCTCGCTGCCTGGGCCGGGGACGCGCCCACTTTCCGCAGCTGCATCTGCCCCCTCTGTAACGAGGCCAGCACCTCGTCCATGGAGCCTGTGGCACAGACCGGGTCAAACCATAAACCCGTGGCTACAGGGGGGCTCTTCCACAAGAGACTTACTCCGCTTTCCCACCACAGGCAGAGCTCCTGGTCGTTGCCATTATTTATCAAGGAACAATTCAATTATGATGCTCCAGTTGCACTTCTTATTCAAGAATACATTGTTGGGAACAAGGGGAGCTTATTAGGAAGGCATTCCCACCACAGTCAACAGACTGGAACACAACCGAACATCTGTGGAGCAGTTAGATTGGGAAAAGGCCAAAATAAAGTAACATCAATAGGTCATCTATGGCATCAAGTGTTGAGAAAGTGCTGGGGTGAAATGGAAGATGAGGTGTTGCATAAGCTGGTGAAATCAAAGCCAAGCGGAGTGCAGGAGGTGATCAAGGCAAAAGGCAGACACACCAAGTACTAACAATTTTTGACGTTCAATAAATCCACACTTTTTTTTTACTTCAATTATTTAAAAAATACTGAATTCCTGAATAAGTATAAAGGGAGTATTATAATTGGATTAGCCCTTGGGGACTTGACTCATTGAATGCCGTTGTCATAATAGTTCAATGTCTGTCAAAAAATTTACATGAAATAATTGCAGACATTGTGAATACTGCCTCACCGTCTTTGTTTGATTTGAAATACAGGGAACAACAACCAATTTCACACAACCCAATACTTAAGCATTTTACTGCATGCAGGTTGCATAATGACAGGTACTACTGCTAGGGCTTTAGAGGCTGCATCCCCATCGGGACTGGATTCTCTGATAATGTGTGACTTGTAGCATAATAATGTAGCATAATTTTCTTACATACATTTTCAACTGAATGACCAATTGCAAGAGTGCATGATTTATGATTGCATTTTCACTGACTGTATGATGACTAAATACGTTTTCTGTTCTATTTTGATTTTGACACCCTCATGATACTGATGGATGTGGAAAACCTCGTCTGAAAGGATGGAACCAGGAAAATGACTTTAGTCTGGACTGTAGAAGCAGGCGTCTGGAAAGCCTCTTAAACACTCAGACAGTCAAACATCCCAGGAGCTCGTTTCTGTGGAATGCACACAGGAAGTGAAGCGGAAGGTCTAATGTGTAAACGGACACTACCCGCTCCCAATATTCATTATGAATCTGGACCCCAGGCAGTGAACCAGTCATGAGGTCACTGCTCTAAGCTGAAACCATGTCTCATTTTGAAGCTACCCTGTGCAAATGTTCCTGTTTACAGAACACGTCCCTTTGGAGACAGCCCGATCGTGCAAACTAATGGCAGCACTGACAACTACAGTAACGGCAGCAAATGTTACTGCAGCTTGTGTAGTGTTCTCCATCTCAGAGGCTGCAACTTCTGTTACTGTTTCCGTTCTCTCATTATATCATTGAACAAAGAAATGCTTTTCTTTTTTTACTTTTTCATTTTCTGTGTTGTGAAATATTTTTGTTAAAACAAAATTTTGAGTGTCACATAATATCAACGCGACAAGAGGAAGTTTAACTATGGTAGCACTTGACACTCAACTTACCTATATTTTGCTTCAGGGTGCTTTTTGCAGGAAATGGAGTCCCTTCTTTTTCACTAAGCAGGGGCATGGGTTTGTCCCGCTCTTCATCATGGAGGTCTTGAGCTGGGGGAGGTGGTGGAGGCGGGAGAGGAGGGGGAGGGGGCGGGGGTAGCGGTGGGGGAGGCGGAGGTGGCAGCGTCGGGACAGAAGCCTGATCCGGGGGGGCTGGGGCGGTGCCAGGTCCGGGCGCAACAAAGATTTGGACAGGAATGTCCTTTGGCTTCTGTCGCTTCTTCCTCGGCGTGGCTGTGGGGGTGGCACCAGCATTGTCAGAGGAGGGGCTTAGACTGATGATGGACAGGGGCTGGGAGGGGTCAGTAGCTGGGGGGCTCCGGGCAGCTGTCTTGGAGCCCGGAGTCTTCAGCACGTATTGACCCTGTTTCTTCTGTCAAACACAGGAGATTTAAAAACATTCAGCAAGATGTAAGAAATTGCACTGGCAACTTACCATATGATTTATTATTCTTATAATCTTTTTTTAATTTTCTCTAATTAATCTTTCTATGATTGTCCATTTTTAAAATGTTCCTATGTGTCAGTGATTCATGACTAGTTAGAAAGATTTAGAGAACAGTCTGTATCAAGCCTGACAGCGAATGAGCGTGTGTGTGCTTACAGCTAGCACTAAACTGAAGAAAACCAATGCCCCTTTACCTAAACCCATAAGGCTGACAGGGTTGTGACATACATGACCACAAGAAGCCCTACGGTGAAGAGAGAGGTTGACGTGTCATTACCTCTCTGAATGACCTAAGCCTACTGAGAGTCCTTTCCCGCTCCTGGTCCACCCACTCCTTCCTCTTCTCTTCCTCCTGTTTCCTTTGCTCTCTTTTCTGCAGTGACAGAAACAACACAACAATGCTAACAGACTGAGCATGCTCACATCACCAGAGACAGAGACAACACATGCAGCCTCCCCCTGCCCTTGCATGCCTCCAGTTCTTTGCCATCAGCTTATTAGAAATATCCCCTCACAGCCCATATTCAGCCCTGACACAGGGAAATTGCTTACTGAAAAAATAGCCAACTAATAGCAGGAAGGTAGGCAGCTTTTCAAATGAGAAAACAAATGGGAGTTTCTCTAAACATAGGTTGTCGTGAAAACATTTTCCACAGACAGTTGAGAGGCAACTAGAAATGTCTCAGCTTGAAATTACTTTTCAATTACTTTATTGTATGTCTGTCATTGATGGAACAGAATTAATAATATTACATACCACTGAATGAAAGACTCTAACAAATGTTCTTTTATCTTTTTGGTAAAGTTGTTTTACTGTTGTATCCATCCAGGTACCACCTCAACTAGCTAGAAAGACCAGTCAGCAAGCTAGATAGAGAGCATGGCAGGTTAGCCAGTTAGCTAGTTAGAAAGCCTGGCCAGCTAGCTACCACCCAACCACTAGCCCAACCATCATGATTTCTGCTTCACTGTCTATGACTGTATTTTGCACATTAATGAACGCATTAGCGGAATATTCATGAACATGAATGTGCGCTTCCAGTTACAGTGTGCCATGCTAAAGAAAGCCGTGTGTCTTCCACAGACGAGAGAGGCCACACACATCACCACATGCACGCATCGCCAAAAGGGAGCACAAGCACACATATGCCCTGTGTACAGTGCAAGATTTGCAAAATCCTAACCACGGACAGCATCTAATGTTTATAAAAGGTCTCCTATAAAAGGTTTCCAGTCATAGGAATGCTCACATAACATGTAGTCACAGGCTATGGTCACAGGGAGTCACACACAGCACAAGCCATGCCTGAAGTTGCAGTCACACACTAGCTTAAGCTTGGATCAGGAGAGCTGTGATTGACCCTCTGACCGTCTTACATTAAACAACTGTTAGAGTGTGCGCAGCAATCACACAAAGACCAGGGATTTTCGTAGGATTTTGAAAACTGAAAAATTGTGACAAAAAATCCTGTAGTGTATGCTAGAAATAACAAACACAGCACAGACACACATCAGTAACAGCGACAGCACATGCACACACAGCAACAAACATCACTAACAGAGACATCACACACACATCACCAAAAGACAGTAGCACACATGCCAGGGGACAGCTGGGCAGCGGTATCCATGGCGACTCACCAGCTGGACGGCGTGATGCTGGATGAACTGCTCTTCACTGTGCTGTGCCTCCTGGTGCTTCTCCTCGTGCAGGACCACGCACTGGTCCTGAGGACGACAACCAGCCCGGTCAGGCCAGACCCAAAGCACACTGCCACCACACCTACCAAACTGTCAGGTGAGCATGCTGAACTGAGTGTGGCCTTTTCCCCAACCCTTTAAACAAGCCCAAGCAATCAGAAGGAGCAGAACGTAGGCACTTCGGCAAGCTGCACAAATAGTCTCAGCATGTGCAAGCAGCTGTAGCCCATAATGGATCGCCCATTACCCATCTGCTTGGAGCGCTACTTGTGCACTCAGTCATGCACTCACATCATCCAACAATCAACAGACAGAAACCCCCCGTTCTCTATAAACGGGCTGCGTAGCTACCTTGCAAACGGGTCCGTACCAGAAAAGTAACTTCAAAACGAAGATGAGGGTAAACGAGGGGCAAGGACAGATTAATTTTGTGGCTCTAGCAGGGTGGAGTCAGAAGCTTTGGTTTACAGAAAGCCTTAAATACAAAGTGCATTTCCCGGCCTGGTCTCAAAGAACGGGTGGGGTGGGGGGGTGAGGGGGGGAGTCTACACCTTCTTGTTGCGCAGGTATGCCCGCCTGGCGCAGATGGACCCCCTCTTGGTCTCCAGCTGCTGCAGCCTCCGGTTCAGTTTGCTGAGGGTGGGGCGGCTGGTGTCCCGCTGGGACCCCCCCATCACCGCCAAGCTCTGGAGCTCCTCCGGGTCCTCGCAAGTGTCATAGTACACCACCTCCTCCTTCAGCTCTGCAATGCACCCAAAGAGTTCACCCAAACCACGCGGTCGCTCGCCCAATCAGATTCCAGCGTTCACGCACTCACCAAGCCACTCACTCTGTCCAGTGCAGGCTTCCTTCAGCCATTCACAAGTGCTTCACTCATTCAGCGCCTCATTACATCACAGAACACCACCTTCCCCTTTAGCTCAGCAGAGAAAAATGCTGCAATTTCCAGCAAAGGTATGACTCATTCACTGATGAATTCAGACCTTCCATGAAGTGACAAGGGGCCCTTCTCGCCCTTTTCCACTTCATGGAATTCAAGGGGTGGAAAAAGAAAGCCACCAGGACCAAAGCCTTTTCATCTTTCGAAAATAAGTACCAAGTCAAACGCATGTTTATCCATGCAAATGCTGAGGGATAAACCCTGCGTTCTCCCAGAGCTATAATTAAGGAGCATTTGCATGTTTCTGAAAGTAAATGGACATTGGTGGCATTGTTTATGCACAGCGCAGCAATGGTTCGGGGCAAAAGCTCTGCTGCTGTTCCAGCTTCTTATCACAGATATATAAAGAGCACTCTTAGCAGTCTGGGTAGGACTAACATGTTTTTAAATTCCAACTGACATACAGCTGTCAAAAGAACAGTCAGAATAATCATCTTGAGGGAGAAGACCGTCATTTCGGCCAAACCTGCTTTACAGGTGCATTTCCGCGTACATTTGGGCAGTATAATTTTGCGGCTTGTTTCAAAGCCGCGCGTCAAACGGCAGCTCCCCCGCGTGACATCGAGCCGTTAAAGAGGTCCCATGAGCCGGAGCGTTAATACCTTTAATCTGCCTGCGCACTGTGTCTATCTGCGCCACCAGCAGGAGCTCCTCGTTCTTCAGGCTCTCGAACTTGACGTCGTAGAGCTCCAGCTGAGCCTCGTAATAGCGCAGCTCCAGCTGGTCCACCGAGTCCGTCCCCTCGCTCCGATCGGCGAGGCCTCTCATCTGCGGGGGAACAGAAGGCCCGTGTGAGCACCCAGGCAAGGCCAAGGACTCTTCTGCGCACTTCCTGTCTTTGGGGAAAGTGCGCCTGGGGATTTGTGCCTTCGGGGATTGTGTGGTGGGGGGGGGCATGTATCCCATCAAGTTGGCTTCGCTAAATTTAGGTTGAGTACGCTCATTTTATTTGATTGCTCGAGCAGCTGGCTTTCCGCTGTGCTCGAGATGCCTTTGTCAGCTCTGCGCCGCCGGAGTGTCAGCGTGTGATTAAAACTTCAGCCCCATGCGTTGGCTGGATTTGAACTGTGTGACTGAGGCACCTCCGGTGGTGCATCCTGCTAATGCGCTGTTCCTGTATGCAGCAATGACTATGACTGCGCCATTTCGGCCAGTGGGGATTTCCCCATCTCAGAACGTAGTACTGCCTCCTCTGAGAACGTTCATTAAATTGCAACTGGCCTTTGCAAATTAGGAAGAAAATAAAATAGGGGCTTAAAATATGTTAAAGGTTGTAATAACAACCATTTCAAATGAGAGGCGCTGCCAAGTGTGACCTATCCCTAAGCAGACTTCTGGTCTGCTTGCTGAAGCCTGCATTTTTTATTTGGTGCACGCACTGCAGCAATATTTTCATAGTGGAGGGGCAAGACTGAAAACACGTACTCAAAATTCTAATCATACTGAGCCTTCTCTGGCCACCGCTTGCTCCAAAACAAGTGTAAAACGCGAGCTCTGCTCCAAACATCGCCGCCGCATCCTCTGCCAAACACATGCAACTTCACTCAAATAAAACCAAAGGTCGGCAATGCAATAATTTGAACATCTGAGGAAAATGGTTTTTTTTACAAGCGCACAGATGTGAAAGTGGCCATTAGCCAATGAGCTTTCACTGAGCGTCTGACACAACAGTTTGAAATGGGGACAATGGGCAAAGTGGGAGAGGCAAAGAGAAACCGCTTTAATGGGGGCAGTAAAATACAGTCGTCAGTCTGGGATAAGGCCATTCCCAAGGTGTCAGGCCACTAATGAACACAGCCGTTTTCAAAAGACCAGGCTCTCAGTAGAGTCAGCACATTTGCCGTAAAAAGAACCCTTCAACGGTGACAACTGCAAAACAGACCAGCCACCCCACAGAACAAGCCGTTGTTTTGTGTAAAGCAAATCTATGGAGCATTTAAAATTGATTTAGCCCTGTTTGGATCCACACGGCTGTGACAGGAAATGTGTACCAGAGCCCTGTACGAATTTCAACCGACGCAAAATGTCAAGTGCTGTTATTGCACACGTCTTTATTCACACTTGCTAGGATCTGAGAACAGGCTCACCAATGCTATTTTTATATCATATTCGAGCAGCCACCAGGTGCCAAAGCGATCATTGTGTCAAGTGTTATTTCACTCTTTATTTTTGGTGAGTCAATAACAAAGGACCTGGAATACAGCGCACAGGTAGCAATGCTACAGCTTCTATACTTGCTGGACTCACTGGGTATTAGCGCAGGGGAGTAGCATGGAATATATTTCAAAATATATTAAAATAAGTACATGATCAAGATTTCGCAACATTTCACAATATTTTGGCAAATACATATAAAATACTGTTGATTTACATTATGTAACACATTGCACTGCAGTGCAATACATTTATCATTATATTTTTCAAAGATTCCATATATTTACAGTATAATGCAGTATATTTCAATTCTTTAAGGGAGTAAAGAATGCACAGGACCCATATGGTAGTAAGTTTGAACCCCATCTACAACACCGTGGTTGTACCTTTTAAGAAAGGTCCTCAATAGCTCACAGTATACAAATTTCAAGCGGAGGATGATGGTCTATGTATTCAGAGTCTCCCCCAGCAGGTCCCTGGACTCGCACCAGCCCTTGCCCTCGGCTGACCGTCTCCGCGGGGAGACTGGTGGTCAGCTGGGAGCTTTGTGGGGCCTCCCCACGCACGGCTGCTCCTCGGTCTGGAGACTTGGACCCAAAATCCCTCTCCGACAGATGGCCACGCCCCGCACCTCGCCACCTCGCCCCCGGCCCGCGGCCCATGCATCTCCTTACCCTCTCTCTGATGTCCTCCTTCCTGCGGTTCAGGCACATCTCCTTGGCCCTCATGAGCTGGAGGGTTTCCTTGGCCAGCATGAACTTGAGCTTCTCTAGTCTGGGGGCGGCCGACGCCCAGGAGGCCTGGCCGAACCTCCGCTTGTCCTCCTCCATCTGCTTCAGCATCCCTGTGGACACACCCATTTTCCCATCATGCCTCCAGGCCAGACTTGCCAACATGGCACCAGGCCAGCATGAGGGAGCTTCCACACCCATGTGATGTGTGACCAAACAACATCACCAGGGTAGCAGTGTGGCATAGGAGGTGAAGAAATTCAAGCTAAAAGTTAAACTTAAATCGCAGATGCAGCACTGCAGTAAGGTGCTTAACCAGAATTGCATCAGTAGTTATGCAGCTGCGGTGGTACCACAGAAAAAGGACTGAGGCACATGGTGTGTATCCAGTGTACAGCAAGTGTTTTTCTAGCCCAAGTCAAGGGCGATATGTGGCCAAGATTATGCCAATTTAAAGGAAGGAAAACAGCCAGGCCATATTTGTTTTGCATAGCAAACACTTATATACTTCACATTAATATCTGCTGAAATACATAAGCAGAACACTCAGCTCAACTTGGAGACTGGATACAGAGTCCTTGACTGGGATAAGAGTGCTAGCTAAGTAAAATAGTATGTTAACAATAAATTATGTTAATAACAATAAATTCATCAAAAGAAACACTCTACTGCAGAGGTGGAGAATTCGCTCCAAACAGAAACCCGCCCTTCTTGGGTGGTATTACCAGTACTGCAGGAATCCTGACCACGGTCAGCATTCTATATGCTTTGCACAATTTTTGCAGACAGTTGTATTTGTTTTACAACATATCAACCACACAGGAAGCCACAGGAGCTCAGCACTGCAATTTCACACTAAATGAGCTCAACAGGTCCACAGCCTTTTATAGCAGCGACCTCAGACTGATCATATGATGTTCTGCAATTTGCCGTTATTTTGACGAAAGCAGAGAGTCATCATGGAAATGTTCACAACGCGGCGGTGGCGACGGCTAACATCGGGACGGAGCGGCAGGAGAAAAACGAGCAGCAGGAGAGAAACAAGCGCCAAGCGCTCTTATGTGGCATGGCCGAGGACGCGAGGGCACTGGGCCGCACCGCCGTACCTGCCAGCGCCTTCGACGTCTCCACAAAGTAGTTGACGGTGATGTCCTGTATGGAGCTCACGGCGTCCTCGGCCCTCTTCCTCCAGTCCTCAGCCTCTTTCTCCAGGACCGCTATTCTCCTGGGGCCCAACTCTTCAAATTCCAGTGATTTCTGAAACATTGCAGGAGTAGTATAACTGCAGTGTAGTGTAATGGGTAAGGAGGTGGTCTTGCAACCTAAAAGTCACAGGTTAGTTTCCCTAGTAGGACACTGCCGTACGATCCCTCAGTAGAACACTGCCGTTGTACCCTTGAGCAAGGTACTTAACCTGCATTGCTTCAGTATATATCCAGCTGTATAACTGAATACAATGTAAATGCTATGTAAAAATGTTGTGTACGTCGCTCTGGATAAGAGCATCTGCTAAATGTATGTATAAGGTATGTATCCACCTTTCCCCCTCCAACACACATACACACACTAAGTCAGGAGCACACCAAGTAACATGGGGGACACACTCATAAAAAACACAATTAAAAGAAAGGGAGAATACTGCAGAACTGACAAAAGCCGCACCAGTTTTATTAGCTTACTGTTGCTTTTGTTTGCGTTTTCAAGTCTAAGTTACAGGACTATATAACCAGAGGATGTGACAGCGGCACTATTCTTTTGTTTCTGATTAATCTCCTCTGTCAGGATGACCTGGTATGCACTGGAGCTTGTGATTGCATCAACAAATTGCTATGGTTTTATTTAACTTGCTAAATATGCGTTGCCTTCTCACAAAAGCAACAAAAACATGGCATTTCGAATGTTTCCAATTATGATTTCAATTTTAAGCGGCTAATCAATGAGAACATTCTGATCAAATACAGTCATTTCATGTAATCTTGTAATGACTAGACTCTATGTCCCCATTTACCAGATGGGCAAATCAACCAATGTAACTGCTATAAAAGCATTCATTCATAAGGATTTATCAAAGTCATCACTATTGACATTTATTTGACTAAACCAGCAGTGTTTAACCCTAACAGTAAAATCATGCAGAGACGATCCTGCTTCAGAAAGAGAAATTCCTGCATTCAGAATGAAAAATGAAGGAACTCCTCTTCCCCAGCTCAGTCAATGTCTTTTTATTACTCCTTCTTTTACTAGATCTTATGAAACAGTGAAAAAAAAAAACTGTTAAGTAACCGTACCAGGATTTCCATTTTGTACAGCATGGCCAGTTCTCTCATGTCTCGGAAAGGCTGCAGCAGGTACTGATAGAACAGTGTAGCCGTGGTAACCAGCTCTTTGTAAGCCTCATCTTCTTCTTCATACATCTTTAACAGGAGGACTAGCTTGTCAGTTGTTTTATGTTGCAGGAGGATCTGTAAGAAAAGTTTGGTATTTGCATCATAATTCAGCATTATAAAAGAGACATAAAACACATTATAATATGTTCGTATCAATCCTTATGGCAAAAACAATTCTACAAATGACTGCCACCTTAAGCGTGTATAAAGGTTTACAATGTATATGTTTACCAAAAAGACCTGTGTGCAATAGAAAGAGTAATAAATATCTTTTTTAGATCACAATTTCTTAATTTATGGGTTGGGTCCCAAAATGGGTTGCAGAATGTATGAGGTGGGTCCCGGAATGAGTCTGTAATCCATTAGGCCATGCTTGTAGGTGTATCTGGAGGGCCCCTGAAAGGTACTAACTTACTCATTTGGGTCCCCATACTAAAAGGTTTAAAAACCAGTGCTTTAGATACACCACAAATTAATGCAGTAATAAAGTGCTCTATTTGAAAAGGAAACTGAAGATACAAAACGAGATGAAAGAGGGGCCAAGAATGCTTCCAGTAACAATAAACCAATATTCAGAATTTAGTGTGTGGAGATGCATACATTCCTGAACAGAAAACCAATCCCGAATCCTCAATTCAACATCTAAAAATGGCAAAAGTATAATTAGATCCTTCAGTGGACCTAATCAATAGCTGCGTCCATTCAGACCTAAACCAAGATGCAAAGTGTGGCTGCTAATTAAGAGTAATTAGGACATCACACCAGTTGACATGCTAAATACTAGCTACTTACAGGCCAGTATTTCATGGCACGGCATGGAACATTTGTGTCTGTTAGGTCAGGACTGTGTAAAAACATGCCGGAAAGCACATTTGGACCCGAAAATTGGGCAAACTGAAAGAGAATGGGAGATGTGGACAGTGCGCATCATTACACACAGGCCGAGGCACCCCTGCAGGTTCAATAACGCAACCCGAAATTCAGCTCTCGGAAGAAAGACGACTCGTTTCAGCAGTCCAGCGATTTCGCGGCACAAGCCAAGCTTATTATAACAAACTCCCGAGCCGCCTGACAAGCGAAAGAACGGTCGCCGGTGTGAGTCATGTGGCGGTCTGAAGCAGCGTTCTCGCAATCAGCCATTGTGGGCCGCCCACGGACGCCGACCTGAAAGGACCGCGCGGCGATGCGAGCGCTGACTGACACAGGAGCTCCGCGCTCCTCCCACGCAGATGGGAGCACTGTGCAAATCCATCACCAAATCCGCCCCGCACCCACGGGACTACACCGATTATCAAAATCAATACAGAGGCAGTCAAATGACTCCATCTCCGTATTTTTAGAATGTGAATTTGAAGCCGAACAATAGCGAGAACCACAATTGACAACCCTCAACAAGCAGACAGGGGAATCCTTTCCTCTCAGTGATTTATTAGCCTTCCAAACCCACGTAGCAGAAAGCCTGATGTTATTTCATTTTTAATGGCACTTCCCCCTTTTTCTCCCCAACCGTCGGAATTCCCAGTTGTAGCCTATAATGTCACACGGCGATTGAGGCTCCTGTGAGGGAGAGAACAACTGGACACAGGGAGACGCGGTAATTCTGCTTTTCACAGGAATTGTATTGGGCTACTAGAGAGAGACAGAGAGAGCGATTTGAATAAACAAACAAAACGTAAGAGACCAAATTAACAAAAACAAAACAAATCAATCAACATACACAAGCTTAGTTTCTGTCACTTCTGGTGCATTTCTCGGTCTCACTTGTGTGTGTGTCAGACCCCTACTGTAGAAAGAAATGCATAGCCGTGGGTTGATTTGTTTTTAAGGCAACCTGGGTGTGTGCCTACTTAACCAGTATAGGCGTGGCGCCAGATTGTCACAATTCCCTCCCCCAGACTGAGCCCTGCCACATATTTTTATCAGCATATTGCCACAATTTCCACTGTGGATTCTAGAAAAGCACAGACAAGCATGTGGCCTGGTCCAAAGCCTGTGATGTCAGCCACCACTTAATCAAAAGTAGTCATTTGCAGTCCACAAGTTTGACTGTGCCTTTTTTCCTTTCCTGCCCAACAGTTTTTTCCTTCCTTAACTTGATATAAGACATAAATATCAGATCTGCACAAAGCTTGACACTAGCACTGGGTGAAAACACTAGGTTCATTAATGTCTTCCCAGAATCCTCCTTGCCTGGTATTCAAATCCTGTGCAGAAGTTCATAACTAACACCCGTTTTACATGTCAACTCAAATATGCTCAGTTATGTGATGCAGTGTGCATATTTCATCCAGAAATTGTGTACATAAAAGTACATTACTTTTTTACGGTTACATGCTTTGGTCTAATGACATGCATCAAAGGAGGCACTATTTCACCATAAAACAGCTGCATGTTAAATCACTGACCAGTGATTTCTGAGTAAGACTATGAAATTAAAACAATAAATGCACAATAAATGCTACAAGTATGACTGCCTTTGAGAAATCAAATGCTACAGGACGCGGAAATCAAACAACCTATCACACACACACACACACACACAAACAAACACATGCTTGCACGCATGCACACACATGCACACAGTCACACCTGTACATGCAAATTGCAGCTACAGTTATGAATACTTTGCCATTCACAACTAAAATGACATGGACAGTTGGATTTATCCTAATCCTAACAAGTAGACTAAGAAAGATTATCTCGAACATAAATTTTCCTTAAATACGCAGCCTCATTAATGTTGTGGAAATTGTAAGTGAATCTTCAATCAGTAGCCTAAAGTAGTGTTAATAAACAATGCTTTTGAACCACAAAGGGGAAACTGGCAGCTTCCAAATTTTATGTCAACCCTCAATCCAGCAGTTAACAGTGACTGTTTACAGACTGTCACCATCATCACATAGGCCAACAGCCATACCACCACATACCCTGCTTCTTCCAAAAGGCTGAAGCCAAGCTGGTGTGAGCTTGGGGTTAGTTGGTTCTTCAATGGGAGACCTTTCAAAACTAAGCAGCTGCTGGAAGTGGTGTTGGTGGACCAGTAGGGGGCGATCTTCCCTCTGGTCAAAAAAACCCATATGCCCCAGTGCAGTGATGGAGACACTGTGCTGCAGGAGACTCCGTCCTCTCAGACAAGACGTTAAACTGAGGTCCTGACGCGCCATGGGCATTATAGATCCCATCAGATTCACTGCTTTGAGCAGGGGTTCCCTGGTATCTTGGCCAAATTCCAAACCCAGCTCTCTGAACTTGCCACCTAATCATCCCCCAGTTTTATTGGATAAAAATAATTATCTCTCTCTCCACCGTAGCTGATGTGCGGTAAGTGCTCTGGCGCAAAATAAATGCCGTGCATCACCCGCATGTGTGCTACGGATTGGTGGTGGCTGAGGAGTTTCCCCCTCATCTATGTAAGGAACTTTGAATACGAGAAGAGCGCCATTTAAATGCAAGCCATTGTTATTATTGTTATTGTTGTTATTATTATTTCTGTAAACACTGATAATTTGCCAACAAATGCCAAATATTTTACTTTGAGTAAAACACTGAAAAAGCGAATCGGTATTCACAAGTCCAGACGAACCTCGAAGCAGTTTATGAGATTACTCGTGGTTTTCATTTTCTAAATTGATCGAGTAGCTAATGTAAAATAAACAATCCATAGTACCGTGCAGTTACATGTGCCATAGGGTGCACAGGACGTCTTTTTGTGCCACCTTTAAGTAGCGCCACCTATCGACTAACCATACGTGAGTGCCAGCGTGAAATAGTGTTGTCATGTGACTTAAAGGAAACAATCATCCTGCCCTGGCTTTGATCCGTACTTTCAATGTACGTCTTGAACAAATTATACGCGTAGCTGCGCTGCGTTCAGCTCCACGAACGCTTTTGGGACAACGTCGGCGTACATGAAAATGAAGCTTTAGTTTCATTTCATAAACAATATGAACCTGAAGACTTATATTGAGAAAAACACTGTGACACAACTGCAGGCAAGGTATGTGGTCCAGCGCTGTACATAGTAAACTTAACGATAGCAAGAGAAGTCCGGAGTTAAACCGCAAAGACAAAAAATAGACAAGAACATCTAAGAGCAGCTCACCTTCCGCAGATTATCTTTTGCTCGGACAACTTGATCTTGCATCGTTTTCCTCTTGAACTCTTGTAGGTTTTCGAAGTACTCTTCAACATCTCGTTCATCCTGCATAAATAAAGAATCAAGCACAATCTTCCGACCACATACATCAACAGCAGTGCAGAAATATTTCTCAAGTTGTCGGCAAGGTGTATCCAAATCCCTCTCGGGTTCGTCCTGGCTGGAAGCGCGGTTCAAAAAAATAATGTCCCATATGTTTCCCCCCTCGAAATCAGCCAAGTTGGGGAAATATGGCTGTAGAATATCGCTAACACCTGTAAACTGCCTATGGATATTTTTAAGATCATCGACCGAGAACAGTCCGGCCCAGCTGGTCTGAGTATCTGCGAGAGCTAGCTCCTCTTTTCGTCTCTGTCGCTGAAGGGTCCTGTTGTGACAGGTGACCGCAAACTTGCATTCGATAACATTCCACTGTACTATAAAACCAAGCTTAAATGTCTCGGTTTCTTCGAAGATATTACTCTTTATTGCTACCCATCCTTCCAGACTGTCGAAACGTTCATAGTCTACAGTCGTCATTTTAAATAGATCTATACAGCTTGTGTTGAACAGTTGTGTTTACACCTTCCGCCATTTGCAAAACATTAAACTTCAACTTTGACCCAACGACGAGTCACATATCACGTGTCTGGGAAAATCCCTGCTGGCTCTGGCTGGGAAGTGCTAGCATAGACCTTTGATTTATTTTCTTGACGTCAATGGACGCTGTTAAGCAGAACGACATAAAACAAGATTAGGGATCGAATTGCAGTAATTCTTCAGAAAGGGAGCTCACGTTGGAAACATCGAAGTGTCATGCGCCGTATAAAAATATGACGGAATCATTTTAGTTAGTGTAACACAAAGAAAGACCCTGCCGCTGATTAATTTAAGAAAGTTTATGCGCTTTTGCTGTCCCACCAGTATGAGTTTGGTCATGAAGTTACCTGCTCCGGGACAATGCCCTTCTGTTGTATCTAAACTATTATAAATTACGTATGCATTTCTTTAGGCTTATAGAGGCAGATGTCATTGTTGTGGTTTTCCCATTACAGTCTGTAGTGGGCGTAATAATGTCAGAACTGTTCGCTGCTCCAACTGCCATAAATTACTCGAAATTAAAGCAGAGATGTGGTAAAATCATAGCCGCCTATAATCAAAAATCCATTGATATCGAGTACATATTTCAAAGCAATAGGATGTGTAAAAGGAGAATAATATATCTCCATGTAATGGCAAACTATTAAAAAAGCTACTAAAACCTAATAAACATTAAACTGTGACTTTCCACTGAGGTTTATAATACTAACTTTGTGCTTGTAAATCCAACTGTGAAACAAATGAGCCCCTTAAAATCATCATACCACAATATCCTGAGTGAGTAATTTTCTTTTGTTTGGTGAATTATGCAATCTGTCAACTTGGCCAATGGCATACTGACAGCACTGTCCTTTACAACTGATATGAAAGTAGTTTGTTATGAACACACAGGAGTTTGATATTTTACATATTACACTATGAAAACTCAAACGTGATTCTAACAGGCTTTAATCAAATGTGTGTTTCTAGCCAAATACATTTCACATAAGTTATGTCCAGTGGTGGTGCACAATTTGGCACAATCCATTGAAGACCTCTGGTCCAAAAAGGGCAAAGCATACTTTCCAGGTGGAACTGCATTTGTTGTTCAGTCAAGCACTTGAATGCACTTTTTTTGGATGTTGAGCTGGAAAACAATTTGAATGTTTAATATTTTAACTTGAGGTTGGGTTCCTTTGGTACACCATACTAATTGCTGCTGGTTACCTATTGCATTGCATTTTCTTCTATTTTTATTTAACATTTTGGGATTGATATTCAACTGAAATTTTAATTTAAACTTCACTGCCACTTTCTTCATTACTCTTTAGAACAGCAATGAACAGGAAGCCTACCATGTTTCTTGCAGTTTCAATTGCTATCATGCAATATGTTCCGTAACCCTGACGGCCATTTAAATGTTGTTCAAGTGAACCGGCTACACAGCACTTATCGCCGAATACGAGCAAAAAAAAGTCATACCTGTAAATGCATTTTGTTTTCAGTACAATAACACCACAGATGTTGGTACTTATTTTTATAACCCGACGGAGAAGTGGAAAATAAAAGTGAGGTGGAACTGAAATCCTCGCACATTTCCAGCCCTTGTACTTGCAACAATTCACATTGGAAATAAGCAGAATGAACAGATCTTCACGGGTGAACCGGTGCATTAATCAAGCACTCGGCAGTACAGGGCAATCTTTGCACTACGGTATAAATGGGTTCTCTGATCAGTCTTGTCAGATCTAGCATCAATCATCATGCTATATCTGTCTACACCAGCAGCAACCAACCTTGTCCCTGTAGATCTACAGCCCTGTAGGCTTTCACTCCTACCCTAACAAAGCATACGACATGCAACACAGAGATCTTTAATTACCAATTAGTAGAGTCAGGTATGACAAATGAAATTTACATACATGTACACTCCTGTGCTTTTCCCCAAAATTATTTTCCTACAAAAATTTGGTCTCGGGAGTCTGTTTATATCTTTCAAAGATTATCCTTATAGGACAGTGTTGGGCACCATTGGCATTTCTTTAATAGTGACCTTGCATTCAGCAATTAGCCTTGAATTCTACAAGCAATTTAAGATGTACGAATGATTTAACATTAAAAATTGTTCAAGACTTGTCTTTCCTTTTTGAATAAAGTTTTTGCATGCTCGAGACTCATAATGTGCAAGGAGCATAGGAGAGAGGGTACAGCAAAACACTGATGGCATAACTGCAGTATCAGATTTCTGAACGACCCATAAAGGCTATTTTTAGGCTGTGTCCCGCTGCCTCCTGTTATTCTGTTCCAGCTTCAAACATTTCCCTTTTGATCCACATTTGCTACTCCAATCTGTCAAAATTCAGCTGCAGCCTGGAAAACGGTACCTTTTGGGCCAGGAGAATATAGAATTGTGCCCATGCCCCCACAACATGGGAGACTAGTGTTCCTTTCGAAGGGCAGACTCACTGTGGGCAAGTCAGTACTTCACACTTGTAAATAGTCGACAGATGAACAGAAACTCCAATCTGTTCCAACGGCTTAGGGTAAATGAGAACAGGTGATAACAGTAAATCTCTGAGAAGCGTTTAAACTGTATTCTAGTTTCTCAAATCTCACACAGAGTAATGACCCAGACAACAGCACTGCTGGAAAGTGGAGAAAACTGGAGCTTTAAGATTGATATAGTTTATGAAGAGAGGAACAGATCTGACAGGGAACAAGCCAGAGTGCTCAAATCAAATTTTCACACTGTACGAAGCAATCTCTCTTCAACGGCACAGAGTATGCTGGTTTAAAAACAAATGCTGACATTTAACGTCAATAAAGGGCCAGCATACTTCAGTTTAGAAAATGATAATGGATAAATCTACCCACTTGCATACTGAAAGAACTGTTGTACATAAATCAGATGTGTAAAGCTTTAGCAAAGGGCAAAAACAGTTC
Organism: Anguilla rostrata; assembly: GCF_018555375.3. Taxonomy (NCBI): domain Eukaryota; kingdom Metazoa; phylum Chordata; class Actinopteri; order Anguilliformes; family Anguillidae; genus Anguilla; species Anguilla rostrata. Next base: position 45,582,939 of record NC_057937.1, on the reverse strand, counting down.
TGAATGAAATTGCCATGGAATATCATTAAAATATAGCAGTTGCCATGGCAACCACCTATTTTCAGCACAAAGGATAACCGATTGTCACCAGTGTTGCTCATTGGCCAAGACTTCTGAAACGGTCCATTAGCAGTGTGCTCACATTCAGAGTCGAGCGGTGACACAGCGTCACTCGTATGTGCCACTTCAGCCTTTTTCAGAATTTTTTTTTTTTTATCCCGACTGCCCGAGACACTTTGGTTTCCCCTTAGGTCTGCAAACCAAAGCAAGAATTGTAGCGCCATGACTGGATACTCATCAGAATACCCCCTCAGGCCATAGCCAATCTTTCAATGTACAAATTCAAATATTTTGAAAAGCACATTTTTTTAATTTTTTAATATAAACTTAAATGTTTTGTCAAAGGGGATATTTTGTGAAACTGCACAACAATATCATTAAAATATTTTATTATTACACATATATTCCATGGGAACAGGTTTTACAGCAATTTCCAATATGAGAAAAGATTCAATGAAGGCAAGCATGTATGCGTCAGGTGTACTGATCCATAGCAAGTGATGAAAATGATAAGGGTGGTTGATATACACGCAAATTCAAATAAAATCGAAGTACTTGCAGTAATAATTATGAGAAAAATCCTGATTTCAATGGGAGAGGCCAAAGTGGAAAGATCTAGAACAACGCCTGAGGTCCCAGCAGAGAACTGCAGTGCAGTGCTTACATACACCTTAATACAGATGGCTTGAGCTAGCTTACAAGGAAGCCTTACTGATGTGCGTCCTGTCTTCCTCTTCATCAGAGGAATCCCCACCATAGGGGACTAAGCCTGACGGACCTTCCTGGGATTTTGTCTTCTTCAGTGATACAGGGTCTCCCATACCTGTCAAAGCACAAATGAGAGAGAGAGAGAGAGAGAGAGAAAGAAAGAGAGAGAAAGAGAAAAATAGAGGAAAGAAAGAGATAGAGGGGTAGGCAGAGGAAAGATGTGAGAGATCCGAGAGAGAAACGGAGCATTGAGAGAGCGAGAGAGTAGCCCATTCGGAAGCCCCATGTTAGCCGTAGAATGTGTTCAATCCACAGCCAGAGGCGGGGGAGGGGGGGGTCATTCATGGACAATGAAATGGCACCAAACATCCACAACAGGCAGGTCCCAAGGGAACATGTGAAGAGAAGACAAGGGGAAAGACAAAGAACATACGAAAAGAAAAACTAGTTAGTGCATTACACCAGGTGGAGGGCGTCTCAACAGGTCTCCATTAATCTGGGGAAGGGAAGAGTCATTTTAACGAAGAGATCCTGACGTCAATAATCCTCAAATTTACGAGGCCTGAGGCAGGACGGGACTGCATGCTGACGAGCCGAGCGGTCATGTGCATACCCGGTTCTTCGGGATCGCTGGCGGGACAGACTGCTTCCCTCGGCCTCTTGCGCGGCACTGCGGTCGAGGGCACGGGAGGCGGGGGCATCAGCATCCTGTGAGGACACAAGGGCCGTGAACACAGTTCTACAAACTGCACACAGTACGTGTGGGTTAATTCTGTTTCTCATGCACCTTTCCATCATTGAACTGAACACTGAACTCTGCAGCTCTACTGAACTGCATTGGTTTTTGCTCATTCCTTCTGACGGGCTCAGCAGTTCAAGGTGCTCACCACAAATGCAGGCTGAGCCAAAACATTAGAGGTATAAGCCTTAGCTCAGTGGCATAGGGGGGAAAACGCCAACTCAAAGCATGGTTTACAAAAACAGGCAGGGGGTTTATGTAAAATGTGGGGATGGGGAAGCACCTTTCTGCAACTCGGTCATCTTGGCAGGCGGGTGCAGGCGTGGTGGACGGCTCAGTCAAAGCCGGAGCCTCCGATTCACAGACCTGCTGCAAAAGATACATGCAGGTGCATTTAGTCTCAAACAATCACATGGGGGGCATTTAAGACCGTAGGACTTAAATAACCTACCTTATCTTCAAGACTCTCCTCAGAATCCAGAAACCGTCTCTTTGGACTGCCAGGAGGGGAGGTACTAGGTGAGGAGCTGTCGTTTGTGGTGGTGTAACTGGTCCCAGTTTCCTTGGACAAAGCACAGCGTAATTGTACGCAAGCAGGGCAAAAAGACGGCTCTCCTTTCATGCATCCAGGACAAGTTCATAAATGCAACTGTTCCACTACCAACATATCGGGTATTGGTAAAGCCATTTTAACCTCTAGTTGAAAATCTAGTAAAAACCTTAGTTATGGCCTGCTTTGACAACCAAATTGGTATAACATTTATGCCTCAAGCTTCTCTAAATAAGAGGAGACTTCTTGGATTGTAAACAGCCCCACAGTCAGGCTTAAAAAAAATTCTGCATAGTATGTCTTTATGGAGTAACTCCAAACTAATCTTCCCCATTTAAAAATAGTAATGCATGTGCATGATTGCAATCAAAAGACTAAAACTTAAATGGGTAAGTTTCCACTGTACTTTGAGATCTACAATTATTTCAGAACATTCACTGTCGTTGTGTTTGTACTGTACCTTAGAAGTTCTACTGTAAAGAGCCATGTGTATTCAGCAAATCAGTTAGGCAAGACTGAGGGCAGTGGCCCTTACAGCAGGGTTCATCTTTCCATTTAATTTTTTTAAATTTTTTTTTATAAACCTACCTGTGCCAAGTAAGGTGGCGGTTTCCTAGGACACACTGGATACTGAACCATAGCCTGAGAAGATTGAGGGGTTGTCGAAATGTTAGAAAGACTGGGATGACCATTTGCATTACTCCAGTAACCACTGGATCCTGGATATGCAGAATAGCCGCCCGTGTACCCATTTGAGTAGTTATACCAGGATACTGGGCTACTGTAATTGCTATTAGCTGGGTATCCATGAGCTGGGTATGCTGAAATAAAAGTATAGAAATGTAGTTAATAACACAATTAAAAACCAAACACACACAGGTTTTTGACCACTGACTCGTGTCACTAATGGCAACTGTGGAGGAGTCTATGAAAATGGCTAATCCCTATGATTAAATACCATTGAGTATTCTCATTTATTCAGCGTACTGAAAGGGAGCACTCACCTTGAGTGGAGCCAGTTGCTGTGTAAACAGACACCATCCGGACATGTTCTGCTCGTACCTGTGCAAAGTGAAGAGAAAAGCATTTATGGAATAGTAATATCCATTTAAGTGAACCTCCCCTCACTGGGAGTCTGAGAGAGTGTTCCTGAAGCAAGGACGTTTTAACTTCAGTCAGAGTACATGGTAAGGTGATGCCTGCAGACTAGCCGGAATCAATGATTTTTGGGGTCATTGAGCATTTCAAATTCCCTAAATTTGACTTAAGGCTGGAGATATGAAAACACCAGCAGCCGACAATAGCACAGAGTACCAAGTTGCACCTGTGCTTTTCACATTTAGTTGAAAGTAACCGTAGCGATATTTCAAATGTATTGCTGGTCATACTCTCCAGCAGTCTGTTTACTTTAACCACTAAAGAGCAAGATCCTACATGTAAACTAAAGGAACTGCCTTGACTACATTTGCCCAAGACAGACATTTTTCCTGAGCAGACCATTTCACCACAGGCATGACATCTGCCTTGAATAAGCGAGTTTAACATTCATTTTCTCATTGAAATAGAGAAGAGAAGTACAGGGCATGGTTCCTTCAATGGAACCCATACCATCCTATGGAAAGAACATAATGTATGACACCTTCGAGCACGTCCCTTGATTCAGTTGTCAGTAGCTGCAGTGCACTCTGACCTAATGCTGGAGGTCAGACATGGTCCACGCGACTCTTATTCTAGGAGGTGGGTATCGATGAGAGCCACAGTTTCTTCAACAGCTCCACCTTCTTATACCTCCAATGCATACTCATTTACAGCAATAGTGAAGCGGAGATAAAAATAAAAACTGCCGACTTACGGTTTCCAGCAGGCTTTCACAGAGTTTCTTGGCAGCTTCCAATCCTGCAGAGTTTGGATGGCTGAAGAAAAACAATTTAATCATCTCTGGGGAAGTTTGTGGCATAATATGCATTCCAACATAGCTCCTCCTCCTCAGCGTATTCCCACAAAAAGCACAAGCTATGATCGCTTTAAAAAAAAAAAAAGTGCAATGAATCATGTCAGCAGCAGTCATCATACCTGATGTAAAGATACAGCGGCTCAAAGGACTCTCGCCGGGAGGCCTGCTCGATGTACCCCGAGCCTTTCCCGCGGAGGAAGACGCGGGCTCCCGTCTCAAGCTGGATGTGCTGCAGGTAGCTCCCTCCTGGACCCTCGACTTTCTCGTTGACATTGAAAGAGGGCAAAGCTTGATCCAGGCCAACAAATATCTTTGTGTGCACAAAATTCTAGAAGAGAAAACCAGGTAGGGAAGCTCAATATCATTTGGGGGGGGGGGGGGGGGGGGGCGTGATATTGATTATAACGTATTAAGCAATGGAGCAAATTTTAATGTGAACATAGGAAATAAAAATGTTAAGCCAGAGCAGTACACCCAAACCACTTTCTGGAGGTTAAGGCTGTTCTCACTGCTAAATTACTGTAGGAGGTCAGTATCGGCAAGAACCACTTGGTCTTTACTGGTTTCACCTTCTTTAACCTCCACTATAATCTCTGCTCAGCAGAAGCTGCTCCTTCATATCATGTTTATTATTATTATTTTTATTTTTATTTTATTTTTTTAAATAAAACTATTCACCAACAACATTTCTGGGCAAAGCAAGAATGCATTGTCCAATTCCATAAAGACTTATCCCTTTAACCCTGAAGTAGTGTCAGGTTAGATGGCGATGCAGAATAAGGAAAAGGCAGGCATTCGTTCGCTCACCCCTGAGTGGCTGCTGTATGGACCAGGCGGCCTTTGGCTTGGAGGGGCGGAGGGAGCTGAGTGCGGTGGAGGCGGCAGTCGAGGGAGCGGGAGGGCTGGGGGACCAGCGGGCTGGGCAGGGGCCGAAGGTCTGGGAGGCTGAGGGTACACTGTCACCGTGGGGATGGTGGGCCGCGCCTGTCCCGACAGCGAACGCAAGACGTCCTCAGAGATGATCTCCTTTATGCGCAACACTGCCTCTGTTAACAAATTATGTAGTCACAGCACAAGAGTCAGTCTTTATTTAGATAATAATAATAATTATATTAAACAATGCATACATTTGAACATGCAACTTACTGTTAACTTCATCTTGACTCTTTCCCTGAACGTGCAAATACAAAGGTCGGTCACTGAAATAACAAAACAATATTAGAATTTTTATTTTTTATTTTTATTTTTTTAATGAACTCTACATTCAACGTGAGACTTTCATACATGGCAGATACATACACTCCTTTGGCTTGGGCTTTTTCAGTAGTGGTCATGTAGAAACCTTTCGTCGACACTACTGCTCCACTATACCGACGAATCTGAAAAGTTAAAATGTGCATTCTTAATACACAATCAACCTATTAAATACGCAACTCATTGGAATTTAGGATTTACAAAAATTACACCAGCAAAATCAAGAAGCTCTCACCTCTTCCTGAGTCTTCCCTTTCGTTAGCAGGTTCCTACAGTTTATGGGCACATCGTTAATGTCTACCTCAGTGACAACCAGTTCGTCTGCTGTACTGGAAACCGTCACAGTGGGTACAATCTGTTGGGAAAATATCTAAATTTATATCAAAGTAAACTCCAATCCACCAACAGTTATGATCTGCAATGACCACACAACAGTATTTAATGAGCAATCTACCTTATTAGGCAAGGGTTGAGGAGTCTTCAGCTTGCCCTTAGCCATGAGCATGGCATTGATTTTGGCAGCCATGGCAGCAGCCAGCTCCACACCCCCCTGTGGTGTGTGCGTGTTTTCTGACGGGGGTGACGTTCCGGTTACGGGCGCGGTGGGTGACATCGCCGTCGCCGTATTGCTAGTGACTGAGGAATTGGTAGTTATGACGGCCATGCTGCTGCTGCTGCCTAGATCCCCAGTGTAGCTTGGCGAAGACCCCACTGGTGCTGCGACAGAACGGGAGTCCAAGAAACCTTGCAGCCTTTCTGCCCTGGGGTTGGATTGATCCCATCTACTATTAAGGCACCTGCAGAAATGGCACAAACAAGAATCACTCATTGGCAACAACTGAGGTTGTAAGTCAATGTGATTGTGAAAGTTATCCCAGGACAGTGTATGCAGAGCAAGTAGGCCTAAAACACATGGCACAGTATTCAGGCCTGTTCTTAGCTCTACATTGACTTTAGATTAATGTAGGAGGGTAGTATCAGCAGAACACCATGACTCCACAGTTACTGCTTTCTTAGCCCTCCAGATGTTAGCACAATAAAGACCCCATAAGCTACCCACCGAATTAGTGTACATGCTCAAGCAATTTGAGGAAGGGCACATATGTTTACGGACCGAAGCAAATAGAAACGGCTTGAAGATATGCATTCGTTTAAATTATCTAGATTGGGCGAGGGTGTACCTGTGATTAAATTACATTACATAGATGTCACAAAGGTACGCGGAGGAGCGGCCGTAGAGTACGGAAGTTGATCACGTGGCATGACTGCATAAACTAATAACTTCACGAAGCTAACATAGTCAGAACCGGAGAGATAATGCTATACCCCTAAATTCGTTAATGTATCCCTTTCACGTGAAATATTTTGATCTCGATCAGTAAAATAAGTCGTTATTTAAATACAGAAATCTCACTATGTGCAACCTAGCTTATGAGTTTACTAGCATTGGCCGGCGTAACGCTCATAGAAATTAATGGCAAATCTTCCATTGATTGCCTACTGCGCTACTTACATCCTGATAGATTAGAAATCTTTACTTATTCTTCGTCTTTGTGCATGGGAAAAACCTGGTCTGCCTCAACGTATGGTGAAACATGAGGTATGGCAACTATTTATCCAGCTAAAGCTTTGGCGCTGAAACATTTTTACAACAGAAAACGACAATATACGGCAGGTTGTCAAGCCAGTTCATCATCCCATCAAAAACGATCAAAACAGCCGCCACAAAATGCAACACGTCGTAAAATGCTAAACGAGAACTACCGAACTAATATCATTCAGCCAATCTCATTTTAATCCTCATTTTATCACATATCTCTGATATAATCCCGCAAGGATTAGGCGACGGCTAACGTGTGCATGGAAAATATCTAGGTATCGTTAGCTAGCTAACCTAGCTAGCTAGCCGATGAAAAATATGAAGTCAGGGATTTGTTTAATTTAGTTAAATACTAAATTTTCGTGGATAACTAAAATATACGGATTTCTAAAACAGTTACGGTTGCATACATTCATGGGCACTGGAAATAGCGCCACTGAGCAACTCAGTGAGTTAAGGCCTAACGTTTGTTGTTAGGCCCGTGACAGTAATCTAACGCGTTAATTTAGCTAGCCAACATTAAAAAGCTTTCTAAAGATACGCGGCCTTACCAACAAATGCATACTTACGATGTTTGCCCCGTCATCCCGGATGCCATTTCACCGAATATATAATTCGCCTAAACAATTAGCTATGATCCAATTGGTAAATTCATTCACCTGAAGTTTGTTATATGCCTTATTGCTAGCGAACTTGCTAGTTAGCTACTGAAAGCCAAAAAAGGATTAGTACCATCGATGCGTAGGACCGGAAATACGTAGTTCAGATTTTATCATGATAATATATGTTCAAACTGCAACACATCGCCCCCCACAGTCTGACGCCGGTGCCTTGACGAAAATAAAGGTACATATTAGTTCAATCTTTTGCTTTTTTTTTTTTTTTTGCCAAAAAGATCTTTCTTAGACATTGTTACTTTTCTTGTTTAACTGTTGTTTTTCTTGTTTAACTTCCAAAGCATCTTGGGGTATTTCTTTTTAACTAAAATCTCCTTCCACGCGGTATACCGTATGCAGCACATATTACAAATGAGGTGGAGAAGACAGAAACAAAAACCATAATATACCTTTTCAATTTACAGTAATACATGTATTGTTGTGGAAAGAAGTCATCATTCCAAAAAGTCTGTATTGGGGGACATGGGTGGAAACAAATGATGCTAAGCATGTATAGAGTATTAACATTTGTATTATTATTATTATTATTATTATTATTATTATTATAAAAACTAGTCCTGACCCCAAAATTATCCCAGTTTACAGGTGGTCAGTACTGTTCTAATTTTCTGCTCCAGTTTTCCCCCCCAATATTATATTGGGATTTCTTTGCATTTCAGTTAGTAGAAGATACTACATTGGCACCTTACCAATACTGTATACATACCTTCTAAAGCACTCTCACACTGAGGTTAAAATCTGGATAGCATTTTAAGGTGTACAGTCTCTGGTGTTCCTGTACAACAAAAGCTGTCGGGATGGTGTAAAAAAAGTATTTGATATTGAACTGGGAAATACTACAAGTCAAGAAAAAGATGAGTTTCAGGTAATATTTCTCAATTAAATGTAAAATAGGCATTAATAAAATTACTGTATGTTCAATATTTATGATCTGGTATAGCTACCAAGAAGCAGTTTCTGTATAATATGTATGCCGATAAATCAATTTATATACTTACATGTAATTAATGAAATGCATAATTTCATAAAATGTTAGTGAAAAATAATACAAAAAAACTATTCTAACCATTCCTCAATCCATTCCAAAGGAAAAACACAAATGAACTGAGCGCATAGTAATACTATCCTGGACTGAAAGACTTCTCTTTCCCTGAGAAAAATGTGAAAGAAAAATAAATTAAGATCTATGATGTTGTGGGTATTCTGTAACACTGTGCATTGCTTGCTGGCTTTTCTCATCCACACTCTTGTGGTTTATCTCTGAATTTGGTTCCAGCCGTGGTTTCTCCTGTGCCTGGTCTCCCTAAGCAAGCGAGACTGTTGGGACTCTTTGGGGAGAGGTCCATCCTCAATGTTAGGGTATCCATTTGCGTACTTCTAAAATGTACTTGCTAATTTTCTCCTTTGGCCGAGCAAAGTCTCCCAGCTGAAAAAACCTACTTATACTACTTGGATTGGGTATATGACAATAGACAAATATGAAAAAGCCAGAGAATGCTGACACCTAGCAGCAGTCAAATAATGAGATGGAAGAGCATTTCAATGAAGTGTTGGACTTGAATGGACAGCACCTGTTTGAGAAGTTTGAGCACATAAGCATTCTCAGTGGGCCTGTTCTGGGGCAGATGTTGCATGCCTCTCAAGTTCTTCCTTGTTAACTGAATAACACGCCAATGCCTTCTCTGCCAGAACAAGTATGCATAGTAATCAGTGACCCTTTTCGAAGCAGTGTATAGCACTCAACAAGTTATTATCATGTTGTTAAATGACTTCATTCACATACATCTGTTTGGCAGGCCATTCACAGTGTTTCATGGAACTTAACAGACAGGATAACTATAAACTGTCTCATCATCTGGGAATTAACAGCAATCAATCATGTTTCATTGCCTTTATAATAAAATAGAAAGTCGTGCTCAATACAAGCTATGTTTTTCTAACAGCCATGCCAAGCAGGTAAAGTCAGGAATCAGGAATTCTGCAGAGATTAACCATGGTAGCCCGTTTCTTCTTTGAACTTACCAAAAAGGACATGGATCAGTGTGTGCCTATTTGAATGGCCATTACGTGAACTTGTGTTGCAGGTCACAATGCTTGAGGCCTGCCTCTGATTCGGTTAGCTCCAAGTCACACATCACAATGTGAGCATCTCAAAAGCTGGGGCAGACATAACTGCCCGATTTATCATCGTTGACATGAGCAGACAGCTACTGACAACTGCAGATGATGGACCTGCATGGAATCCTGTTTACGTTTCCTTTTGGTTTTGTTGCAGTGCATGCTGATGAACGTATTCTGAAGTAGTCTGTTAATAGTTGCCCTGAGACCACTTCTTTCATGCAGAATGCGAAAGAAAATTTCACTGTGCATATTTTTTTTAACAAGGACTACAGTGACACACACAAATCATAGCTTTTTATCGGCTGACATAATTCTTTCTCTGCTTGCATTTTCACTGCAACCTGGGGAATCCCTTTTTAACCTCAAACACAGAGGTCACAGCTCACAAACATTTGAGAATGTTGACATAATCTAGCCTTTACAACTCGTCAAGGAATAAAATTTGGTTTATGATGTGCATCATTGCATGCACAAAACAGCATTGTGAACCATGTTGTGTAAGACAATAACCTCCCATCCTCCTCCAGGCAATAACATAAGTCAGTCCTGTTAGGGCTTTCATTAGAGTCAATAGACAAATACATACTGCTCCATAAAAAGAGCAGATTTATTTCAGTGGATACATGTCCTATCACTTAAAGACAGCAAGAACCACATAGAAGATGTTCCTCTGATCAACAAATAGGTTGTGCACACTGAGGAATTTATTGTTTTGAAACCAAAACAAAACAAAATTAGAACAAAGTTTGTGATGAGATTCATAAAGCCCTTCAGTGCAGAATGACTTCCTGAAAGAGGTTTGATTTTTACCCAGCTTCTAAACAATTTAACTATCACCCTTTACAAATGACATTTTTTCAATGTAAATATTTTTCCTCACATGATTTTGTGAACAGGTTCAAGGCTCCCTGGAGAACTGCCTACCACTTGGCAGTGAGGCTGGCTTGCATCAGCAACTGAAGAAGGGGGGTTGGGTTGAAAGGCATACAGAATTCAGGTCATTATGCTCAATAATGCATGCGTATCTACTTGATGCAAGTGTTAAAACATATTCAATCTGAATATTTGAATAGAATTTAACCTCCATTAAAGGGATAGTTCACTTTCTGGATTTTAAAAAATATATAATTTTAGTTTTAGAATATGTCTTTGACTGGCCAGAAGTTTTTATGTGTGATAAAGGATATTTTTGATACTTACAGAAGATTCTGATGACCTGCTGGCTTTACGATGGCAGGTACATGGTAATTTGGGGGTTAGAAAATAAACTTCAAATAAGTCCAAAGCAGCTTTTAGAACAAAACTATGTTTCCAGGGGCCGTACATACAAGCAGATTGATTTTATAGTGCTTATCTACAATTATAAACATCAAAATCAGTTAATATCATGACGGTACTTCTTTCCTTCCGAGTTATCAAGCAATTTCTATTTCCTTCTCAAGTTCTCATCCTTTTGCCTCAGACAAAAACTGTCTGGGCCAATTGAAAACACACTATAACTTAATATCAAAAACTCCAGAAAGTGAACTCTCTTTAAGGGCACCTTCATACAGTATTTACATTGAGATAACATACATTTCATATAAATGCAGATAGAGGAAGAACTACTGCAGCTAACCTTCAGCCTAGGTCAAGACAATGAACATTTGCTGTATAGTGGTCAGTGGCTTTTGAGATCTCCAATATCCATTTTGGTGACAGGCTGTGTGTCCATCTCCATGTAGATACATTTTAAAGGTAAATGACAAAAATATGGGTCCAAAGTGCAATGACTTCTGTTTTTGAAACCACACACTGTAAACATTTGTCCAATTTCTTTCTAAAATATAAATTATATCAGCAACATTTTTTAGAAGTCAAAGGAGTACAAGGTATGGAGGAAAATAAGTGTGAAACAGCTTGTTATCCACCCCCGCCCCCCCCCCCCCCCCATTTTCCTTGGTTAAATTTAGTCCTTGTGCTACAGATGTTGTACATGTACTAACAATCATGGCACTCCTTTCGATTTGTACGTTTATTACTGGGGACTAATGTCAGCAGAAATAATTCCAATAGGTTTTTTTGTGGAATTAAATCCAATTTTATTCTGGTTCATTCAATCTGGTCCATTCTGCTGGCCAATTGCTTGAATCTCTATGAATAACAAATCTGAGGTAAATTCAATTTGCACATCATTTTGGAATATATTTACATAAAAATTTCTGTCACTACTGAATAACCATGCTGAGCAGGGTGCATCTTTGAAGGCCATGGTGGTTTGTAGCAGATGACCAAATGCAGTTTGATTCGTGTTAGATCAAATATTTTTTACCAAAACTTTTTGGTGAGGAATAAGTAAAAGCAGACACCACATAGAGGGAAGACCTCAGATGTTCAGACCAAAACATAAACATGGCTCAAGGCATAACTTACTGCTGTACAGAATGCTCTTCCTTGATGAAATTTGACAGTGTAAAGCAGAAATATGAACTACCGGCCCACATGATGAAATAAGGAATGCAATTCCACTCAGCTTTAAGCAAACTCCTGAGGAATTTCATGTCTTTAAGTGGAATACTTCTGTTGGGGTCTGTTTATATGTGGGCAGGAAGGTCTTTGAAGGTCAAAGGAGATGATTCTAGTGCAATCGGATGTCATGGCAGCAGCTGCCCAATCACAACGCAGGGATTCCCTCAATGGGAATGCCCCCTTCCTATTCTTCAACAAGAGCAAGCTTTCCACTTTTCTCCCTCAGTCTTTTAAATGCCAGACACAACAACATTCCCGGGCAAAGAATGAGCCCAATCACCAAGGAAACTGGTTTGCTGTAACCTCATAAGGACAATGCTCTGCTCCCTGGCAAGGGGTTGCCAGCCACACCAGCCATGGGAGCTAGTGCCCTCTCACCCCTGGGCCCCTAGCTTGTGACCATCTCACAAACCTGTGAGAAGACATTCCAGCAGTCAGTCAGATTTATCTGTCCTAGGGCTTCCCTACCTCGCATTCATCACAGAGCCAATGAGGGGCTGTGTAAGGTTATGGCAATGATAGCGACGGCCAGAACAGTCAGCTCATGGCTAAAAATGCTTGTTTTTTGCCTCAGCTATTTTGGTATGCAACAGTGCAACAAGATTTTCACCATATATCAAGACTTCTCAAAAATCTCTGAAAAACTGCATGAACATCTTGTTCACAAGAAGCCTCTTGGGTCATTTTTATGTGAAAATAAAACCCTGGGAAAGTGCTTGATTGGACATGTTTAATGTTTATAAACCTGTCTCGTAATGGCCACTGTTCTGGTCTGTGTATATTATGTTCAGAATGTTTTTCCTGGGGTTAATTTTGAAATCATCATATTCCTTGTTCTGAGAAAATTAAGTTCACATTCATATTGGATTTATATTAAAATGAGAACAACCCCAGGGGGCTTTTATATGATTGTAGTACATTCTACACAGCTGACTATGAAACCTATGAAACCTATTCTGCAAGCCTTTCCTCACACAAACTGTCTGAATTGTGCTGGCAAGTAATGGCATCATTATAGAAACATGCTGCAATATAATCATAATCATTATCATTATTTTATTTCTCCATAGAATAATTTCTAGTTCTCTTCGGTGCTCTCAGCCCAGATGTAGCAGTGAATCAGAACGAACAAACAAAACCCCTGATTGAGTGTACAGTTCTGACTAAAAGAAAAAAAAAAAAAGCTTTTGGTCAATATATCATATTGACTCGCATGGGCTTATGCATTATGGCATGTTTATATGCGGTTTAAATAAAAGTAGGAAATTATTTTAACAAGGAACATTCTTTCACACATTAGTATCCTAATCAGAAACCAGTGGTGGATGAAACATTTTCCCTGGGTTTTCTGTGTACATGGTTCTGGAACAAATGGGCAACATAATATGGCGCTTGTCAAAATCAGAGCAAGCTGTATGCTAGAAGACTGGCATTACACAGTGATAGACATTTCTGGATTATGCTCCCCCTGAAAATCCATTATCTTTTTAAAAAATATTTATAGTGAATCTCCATCCAATGGTTTTTTTCAAACATTTTCACAAAATTCTTTCTTTTCCAAACTTTGTTCTTTTTTGTCATTCCAGTGTAAAATACATGAGTCTATAAAAATATTGATTTGTCTGAATATTACTTTTTGACTAAATTATCAAAACCTTTGCACATACGCAGTGGGATGTATTGTATAAATATTGTATAAAATAAGGCAGTCTTTCAGTAGAATAAACCAGTTATAAAAACTTCTGGGAGAGAAATCTTTCAAGTCCAAAACACTTTCACAGATGTAGTCGGTTATTGAAAGCTGTCTGGTTTACAGCAATACCCAATAATTACAGGTCTAGCACAGCCTTTTCAACTGACACCCTCTCACGTGGAAGTGATCAACAACAAAACCGCTTATTCACAAATTCAGCATCCCAGTCTTCAATAAATGATTAAATCACACACTTCAATTGTTGTTTGCAGTGCAATGTAAAGGTGTCAATTGAATTGGTCTTTGTATTATGAAAATGAAAACCTCTACACATGAATGAAATGTGTTTTTAAGGATATGACCCATGCAATTTTCTGTTAGATCAGCTTTGGCTTTTTTGTATTATGCGTCTTTTAATTCACTAATTTATTTACTTATCATTTGTGAATTTATAGAAAATACTGAACATCTAAAACAAAATAAATATCAAAACGTGTATCTGTAAATACCTATGATTAAGATGGGTACAGTTTTGAATCTGTCCAACTGTGGCCAAAATTAACATCCACACCCTTGACACCCATCATGATATCACAAGCTCTGTTCTTAGGGCTGCCTTGTGTTGCTACAAATCCTCCTCAAAGGATTGGCAGACCTATTTCTGAGGAAAAAGAAACAAACCAAACAAACAGTCAACAATAAGGGACGGTGGAGTGTAGTTCAGTTCTCTTTCTTCGTTTTTTGGAGGAGTGAGAATATAATCCTGTCGCGTGAGGCCTTGTGGCCTCAGGTGACATCTCCACACGTCCACTCTCAGCAGGATGATGTCACAGACGAAACCAAGCCTCATGTATTTCTTCTTCTCCCCTGCTTTGCCATAGCCCAGCAGTCAACTAAAGACGGCACAGTCTGCTTCCACAGCAGGGGGTAGAGCCCGTTTCCCTAAACGCACCATCAAGTAATAGTCTGGACCGTGTGCTGTGCGTCGCTAGCTTGTCACACCGTCCCAGAAAACAGTAAGTCCTTTAGCCGAACGCTAGTCAGTTTTTCGTTTTGTTCATTTGTGAAGCCGGTGTCTTGCGCGGTCACGGTGGCCTGCCTCTCTCGCGATAGGCGCTGCGTGACGTCATCGGAGAGGGTGGAGTCCGCAGGGGAGGGCTGCCGCCGTGCCGACGGGCGGACGGACGGCCGTGACGAGGAGACGCTCCGGCGCGAGGTGGAGAAAGGCCACTGTGCGTGAGTGCAGCGCTACTGGGGCGGGGGAGGACCCCCCCGCGGAGTGGGGGCCGCTACTCCGGGGGAGGCCGCAAGCTGTGCAACTTGCGCTCGTCCAGGCCTTTCCAATACTTAAAGTTGTTGTCCAGGTGCTGCATGAGGTTTGGCAGATCTGCAAATGCTGGTGGAGAAGAAAATGGGCAAAAGCGTGTCAAAGGAATGATAGAAACTGCATTAATACCAACACCCGCATTGGCTAATGGCATGCTTATATTAGATTTGTTGCACTACAGGCAAAATGCAACAAATTATTTTTAATAGCTTTTTATTCCCCATTTCTGCACTTGAGAAACCAGCAGGTACATGGGTCTTCTGAACTGTGGACGCAAATCCACCAGCTGAGCTGAGCAGTTATCATGCCAGAGAGCGCAGCTAATGGACATACCCTAAATATCACCACACTAAGTATAAATGGCTGGATATTACACCTGGCAGTTCCAATCATTTGTCACTGGGCTTGTCATTTTTCGTCAATATGAAATGGCCTGATAAGAGAAGAATTAATGTTGTGCAGATTAAGCGTATGTAACACAATGCAACCACTTACCATCCCAGGCATCAAACATATCCGTAATGAAATAGTCAATGAAGGAAATCTGGGATTTGGGAATGCTACAGGTGTTCCTGTCAAAGACAGGCATCACCACAGGCAGGCTTTGTCTCTTCTCTTCATCAGTCTGCACAGTTAAGAGAGAAAACACAAATCATCGAATGCTATGTTTTCTGAATTATCGCCTATGTTATAACTCCCCAGCTAGCACCCCATCCATGCCACTGAATCAATGTTCAAACCAGAATTACTTCTTTTTTTTTTTCCATTGTACAAACCATATTTTCATAACTGTCGTTATGCCACTTTGGGACATGTTCCAAGAGCAGTTGCACAAGTTGCAGTTACCTGTGCAAAATATTCTTCTGAAATGCGCCCGGCCCACTCAATACAGAGCTCCAGCGGTCTGCAGGGGTTGGAGATGTCCGCACACTTGATCAGCATGCGCTTCACTAGAATCCGATTCTCCGGCAGCGTCAGAATGCTTTTGGCAGCTTCCTCGTCTCCATTGCCCTGGGAACAGAGGAAAGTCGGTCAGCATGAGACAAGAGCACTGCAGAAGAAATGGGACGAGCCGCGTATCAAACACGTATGAAACGCAAGCAGAAATCCAGCAAAGCCTTCATGAGCAAAAATGAGGATCTCTCAGCTAATCGATACTTTTTAGAAGAAACGTTTATTAGCTAGTAAGGATAAGGTCTGAACATTTTCCAAGGCTTTAAGAAGAGAAATTGCGCTGAGCTTCTCAGGGGGCACGTTTTTCTTCATTTTCTTTAAAAAGCATTAGGATCCCTTAAAATGGCCCTGCTGTGCATTCCACACCGGCTTGCAAAAGCTGGTATGAGCCTGTAACATTCTGGCCCCACAGTGCAGCCCGTGCCCACGGTAAGAGAGGCCACCGCTACTCCCAACCAGGACTCCTTCCTTTAAAAGTGCATCAGGGCTTCATGTTTGACTGCACCTCCCCTGCGTATAAAGCTATGCACTGTAAAGCCTTTCCAGTCATGCCTAAAAACACTCAGCTTTACTGTACTTCTCAGCGTATCAGTGTGGGTGAAACAAAAAGAAAAACCACACACAATTCACAAATATCATTCGCAATTGACGAATATAATTTCAGTACCGTGATCATACTGATATGAAGACATGTATTGTACATTCAATTTGTACATTCAGAAATTATAAAATTAGGGGGTACACCTCAGCTGCCTGAAAGCTGGCATGTTGCTGGATTTTGTTTCAACTAATTTCCAAGGCCAAATTAGCCAATTAGCAGTATATACCAATAACTGAAATACAGAGATAGACTGGCCGTCCTTTTACACCCATGTTAAAAAAGGTTTGCAGCAGTCAATCTCACCCCATTCTCCTCCAGTGCGGCCAAGGGCTTGTTGATGCTGTTTACAAACTTGTTGACATGCTCAAAATGTTTGGTCATCTCAGTGGCCAGGACCATGTCAATGATCGCTTGGCGGAGGGTGCGGTATTCGTTCCTGGTTGTAAAGAAGGGGATACAAAATTTGAAACAACCCCTCTAAACTAGGAAGTCAGACAGATATAATAGCTTCATTAGCACACATCATACTATCTGAATAACAGCAGACAAAGCAGTTGGTCTGAGAGATAAATGAATTATTTCAAAGGCATGATTTTTCACAGAAAATCTGAGAGGAAAACAAAGGGATTAACAAATTCTGAACATGGCAACCACACAAATACAAGACAAAACAAGGAAACACAAATTGGTAACACCGAAATCTAGAAGTGTGAAAAGTCGATAAAGCTGCGTTCCCCGACCTCCTGCCTGGGCGGGGGAGGAGGGCTCACCTCTCCATGTTCTTGAAGATGTTGCACTTGTCGTCGCGGGTGGAGAGCTGGAAGGCCAGGGCGGCGTGGTGGCTCTCCAGCACGGCCGTGTCGTTGTACAGGATGGCCAGCTCGCTGCCCGCATTGCACAGGAAAGAGTTGGTGCGGCCCGGGTGGTCCACGTCGTGTACCGTGGCGGCGATCAGGGCCGCCACCTCGTCGATGGGGTCCAAGCTTTGCTGCAAATAAGAGTGACATGGCATCCTGGAGTCACACACCACATGTCCTTATCGGCTGCATGCTAAAAATATAAGCTGAAACTAAGAACTGTGTCTAAAATTCAACTGAATAGAAATTTACAGTATATTACTTCTCAGTGGAAATTTACTGTATATTAATACCGTAAACTACATGACCAGGTAGTAAAAGCTAAAAATGCAGAGACATCTAAAACAACATCCAGAGCTCACTTTTGAACAATGCAATGCATTAGAGTTACTGCACAAATCTCATTCATGCAGCGCCTGTTCCTAACTTGTCTTTTGTGGATACTGCACTGGCCCCATTAAATGATGACCACAAGAAAGGGCGCAGGTGAAACTTTTCTAGTTGACAGACCCACGTGTGATGGACTCACCTTCACCCTCTCCTTGCACAGGAAGTAGGCGGTGGCATGCAGCACGTCAGCGGCGTGGCTGGAGTTGTGGTACGAGTTGCTCGCGTGGTAATTGGCCTCGATCACCTGCAGCCACGACCGTAGCACAGCTTCAGAACAGTTGAGGAACTCGCACACCCCGAAGCGCGAGAAGACCGTCAGTCCCAAATATACCAGGGGCCTGGAAAGGATCGAGCAAAGCAACTGTTTGATACACTCCGAGTTCAACTTTCTCCCGCAGCTTTCAAGCTCCATACCAATATTCACATTCATCAGCGGTGCGCTGCTTTTCATTAAACTTCAAATGGCGATGTGGGCACCAGCTGTGACTGGAGATTTTAAACCTTCAGCAAATGCACGTTCATCAAGCATTTTTCCACGTCAACAACAGCTTCATAACCTCTGGGTATCAACTGCGCCATGGTGCTGTCATCAAAGCACATTTTCAATTCTGCTGAAAGGTACTACCCTGCTTTACTGACAATGTTAATTAAACATCACAAAATTGTGAGCCTGAAAACCATTAAAAACAAAAAAAAAACACCTCTAAAAGGATCAAAACAAGCCCTCAAACGACTGAATCTTGCAATCCATTATATATACACTTGTACTTTGCTTTGACCCTGGCCAGGGAGTGCCTTGTAAAAATATCAATATCAAATCTAAACACTGAACTCACAAAAACATGCTAAACAAATCAGTCACGCTGTGAGCCTGTTCTGTAGAACAACCAGCACTAGAGCTCTACGCTTTAAATTCTCATGACTTATTTGGGCAGCTCTTACAGGCTCTGCCAGCTTTGTCATGAAGCGTTAATGGTTACTAAGTGCTGGGGGTGGACTCCTCTGGGTGAGGAGCACCTGGACGGCCTCGGCTCCCGCTCTCACCGCTTCATAGTCGCAGCCTCCAGGTTGAAGATGTCGAAGTCCCAGGAGTCCTCATTCTCCATGGTCTGAGCCACCCTTGGGGGGATGTCGTTGAGCGAGAGCGGTGTGATCAGATGGCTGGGAATATGGTGAAGCTCTGAGCGCACAGAAAAACAAGAGAAGACGTGCGTTGGGGAGGACCGTGCATTGTGCAAAAAGCCATCCTTCATATAAGACATTTGGGTCCAAATCAAACTAAACAAGCAAATTCGACCTGTCCTGCTTCAAGTTTCATTATAGCCCTGCAGCACTGCATATTTCAAAAGCTTACTGAACAAATTTAATTAATTTTATACATAAAACTATGTGTATACGCTTATGATTGCACATAAAGACTCACAGCCATCTTGAACAACTTATTTTCTGCAGCCATTTAAAAATCTGATATTTACCAGATCACCTTTCTCTCAGTGTAATTTAGTGGTGTTCTGGGACTGGCCAGAGGGTCTTAGAATTTCTTTTTTGCATTTTTTTCAATGTTTGCTTCTGATTCTATAAACATTTAATATAACTTATAACAACATACTCTACACTAGTGGATCTAAATGAGTTTTTCTGACTCTACATGCACTAGACACCGCATTTGTGTTATTGCGTGCGGTGCTATCTGGTACGTAGATGACGTTCGATGAAGCTGACACTGGAAGGTTTCAGGGATGAGTAATCATTGAAGGGTTGCTGGGGTGCAGTAGGGTTCAGGGGTCACATCAGAAATTCCAGTATATATCATTCCCAGCTGTGATGTGCCCGTCTGGTTTCCTTTAAGCGGAAAATCGGGCGGGAGGCGTTTCCAGGTGCTTACGTTTTGTTGCAAAGATGTATTCGTTCCCTGATAGCCTCCGCAAACCATCCTGCAGGAGGGAAACATGAATCATGAAAAAACATGAATCTTAGCATCGCACATGAGCAACAGATCATCATATTCTTATGAATTCCATGTGGTTGTTAGTTACTATTTGGCGGGGGGGGGGGGATGAATAGTGATGACTATGATGAATACTTCAATATACGGCCCAGCGGTGACAGGGACAGGCTTCTGGCGCTGCGTTAGCTACCATATTCCCCAGCGAGTCCCAGGTTCAAGCGCAGTTGGCCGCGGAACATTTCATGAGATTCGAAACGGCTCTGCGCTCCTCGTCACGCCGCTTGTTGAAACGGTGAATTATGCGCAGTGCGCGCCGTGGCAACGGAGTCTATGAGAAATGGATGTGCGGCCCGGAGCGAGCGCCCAGTTTCTGCACGGCTCACAGACCCCGTCCAGAACAGCAGGCCCCGGGGCACGCAGGCCGCTGCAGTCACGTCTCCAGAGCGTCGGTTACCGCGCACAGTGTTTACTCGTGGATCGAGAAAGGAAGTGAAGCTGGGCTCATCTTTGACCCGTGCATTGTCTAATGCGCGGCAGCTTCGCGGCGCGGTCTATTTTAAGGCTTTGCTCTGGAGATCGGCGCGTCCGACACAGGCGGGCCTACGTTCAGCAAAAATTCATTTCAAAATCTAATTCATTTCCGCAATTCTTCGGAAGCTATAAGGACTTTTAGTCAAACAATTCAAGCCCACAAAAGCACACACACACACACACACACAAAATAACTCCCACTGAAACAAGGCAGATTTAGGGAGTTCTACCCTGGAGTCTTCTGTTCAATGAGAGTACACACACGTACAGGAAGATGCCATTCCAATTTCAGTAGGCCTAGTCTTAATCTTGAGTGTCTCTACATGCAGAGCCAAACTTCATCTTGTCTACCTAAGAACAGGATGTTATCCAAGCTACTGGTATTCAGAGGAAAAGGTTCATCTGAAAGCCTGTTGTGGTGCGGAGCACCCAGCTCTTCCTCCGCGGCCTGCAGGAGCACAAAGGACAATCTAACACTTCCTCTGGGGCTGCAGCCAAGACTGCCAACTTGGCACTCCCCTCCGCTCCGCCAGGACCGAATGCAGTCCTCACAACACCTCGCGTCTGTACTGCAGTCAGCATGGAAATGGAGGGCAGGCTGAGGGGGAGGGGGAGGGATACGTGGCCTGATACTTTTTTATAAACCTAACTTTCATGAAGGATGGAAAAGAGAGTGAAAGGCCTGGCTGATCCTGAGGAAACTCGAGGGTCCCCGAGCACGACTAGCGCCCGAGACAGGAACACGGGAGGGTCTGCAAACCGCTTTCCACAGCGTGCAGACTCGGCAGGTCTTACTGTCAAGAGATCCCGAGCCAAACAGAGTACTATTCATAAAGGGAATAAGACACTGTCGCTGGCAGCGTGCCATCTACTGTAGTTCATGAATAATTAAATGATGCCTGTGATGTGCTAATCATACCACAATTAGATTTTGAGAAGCATTCAATTAAACCGGGAATACAATTTGAAGAAACGGCAAGATTTCACCTGGGCTCAGTGCCACAGTAATATTTTCATTTTGAGCATTGGAAAGAGGGCAATTTCAGGAGGAAGCACATTCATGCAACATTCACTGACGTAATATTGCAGGATCTGCTGAACCATTTCAGTATATTAATTAAAGACACCACCACGAGAACATTATGTACCAGCCGTCATCCCAAGACAATACAAGCCTTTAAACTAAACTAAACTAAAACGGCAAGGGTTAAAGATTCCATAAATAACTTGGTCACACTGTCTTTTCCCCCGGGGGGCATGCTCCACACACTACATATCCACCACCACCACCACCACCTCACAAAAAACTGTGAGAAAACAAATGAAAAAATCATCCAGGAGAGCACATTTTCCCACATCTGACTCCCAGGTTCTGGAACATCCCCGTGAGTTTCTGCAGCCTACCACCAGGCACCCCCCAAACGCAGTGGGTTCAGACTCACCGTCATCAGCCCCCCAACCAGGTCGTTGGTGTGGGGGTCCTCCTCCTTGGTGCCGAGCTGGGGGGAGTAGAGCTCGGTGGTGCGCAGGATCTCCAGCACCCGGTCCAGGGCCTCGGCCACAGGCATCGGGCTGCTCTCCTGAGCCGCGTTGATGATGTTTATCACCTGGGTGAGCAGGGACACGCAGCCAGTCAGGTCTGTGGAGAACGCCTTCAGTACGGACTGACAGGAGATCAGCTCTTTGGAGAACTTTAGTGTTTTCTTGGAAGAACCTCTTCAAACTACTTTTTTCCTTTATTCAAATTTAAATTTAGAATTGTAGTTTGCCTGTCCCGAACAGACTTTTGTTACTGCGGGAGGCGTGTGCATTTCATGTGTAGGTCATGTGACAGGCTGCTGAGGGAAATCAAAGCGCTGCATGCAGCTTTGCACAGGAAGGCTGCAGCCGCTGGGAGGCTGCAAGGAACCACCTGACCAGCCATTGTGAGAATTAGCCTGCTGACTGCAACCCTCCCTCCCTAGGCAATTCTGTAGCAGTAGTTCTGACTTGCTTCACAGAAGCTGAAGGTTCAGAGTCTGGCTCTGGAGTATGGACCACATTGCTAGATAGAGAGCCACCAGTGGAGATTACAGTTTTTAGGGACTAAAGTGTCATCAGATCTGCGGGCGCTGCAGTCTGTAGGCACTAAGCCTTGCATGGGAGAGCTTCCCTCACAGGCATACCTTGGTTATGGGAGCTTCAATGGTCATGGAGTGGATCCTGGCCATGGAAGAGTGCCTCCTCTGGGAACTTCCTGCAATGACATCATTTCTTTATTTACTTCCGTAAAATAAACAGGTTGGAAACATTAGCAACTACACTCAGTATGCAGATCTGTCCATAATGGGGCAGGACTTCCACCACTATGCATACAGATTTATAGAATCATGCTTATGTCTAAAGGATTTTAATGTTTTTATGATTTAAAATATTCTAAACTGATGAAAACTATTTGAGAACCATGCAAAAAATCTTCCAAAAGTTATTAGCAAACCATATTTTCATATTAACATCCATAGTAAATGTGAATATTCCTTTAGGTGTCTTCAAAACAAGGTGTCTGGAAACAACATTTCAAATACATGTACAGGGGGGCCAGAAAGCAGTTTCCATCCGCTTTTCTGTGTTAATTTGGCAAATTTTTATGGCAATTATAAACGTGGGCCGAAACGTTGACAGTTTCACTTTGTTAATCAATAAAAAAACAAGTAATTTGTGTCAACAGTCGCAAGGAAAACTGTCAGAGTGATTTGAACAGCCCTTGGCCATTGCAACCTAACCTCTGCTGATGGATGGCGCTGTGCGCAGAATCACGTGTCACTTTGTGCCAGCGTGCTTGGTGTGGGTTTAGCGGAGCGGAGATAAAGCAGGGCGACATTTCCCACAGCAGCCCGCCGAAAGCTGCCACTCACCATCGCTCCCCCGGGACGTGGTTGATCTGACGTCCAGAGAACCTTTCCTCCGGTCTTTGTGTTTGCAGGACTGCATGTCTGGGGACAGAGGAGACCGCAAACTGAACACCTGAGCTTGCTAACCGCAGCTCTGTTAATAAAGGCTGCAGGTTTCGGCAGGTAGAGGGCTGGGCAATTCCAGGCCTAGCAGGCGGTGGTGTCTGCTGGGTCACATTGCATCTCAGCTAGCTGTTAATTGTTTATTAAGCACATTATTTAGCAAAAGTCAGGTCAAGGGCTACAGAAGCAATGAGTGCATCAGTGTAACCCAAATGTGAAACCCAAAAGTTCTCCCGAAGGTCATACCTGTCTGAGACTCTGCTTGTACACGATCACTGCACTTGTCAGACTGGGGTAGGGAAAGATAAGAATAATAAATATTTGTCATATTTGTGTTCAGCAAGCCACCATTTAATCTCCTGTGATGTGCGAAATGAACTTCTTACCTTATTATTATCATTTAAAGGCCTGTTAATAGACACATAGTGTCTGATTTTTCTGGAAAAAAAGATGGAAATGAAAAGGGTCAGAATTTTCCCACAGTGACAAATTCATATTTTGTAATTGAAATGCAGCACAACATCAACTAGTTGGTTTCTTCAGTGTCGGATGATATCACCATGTGGTAAGTTCTCCTCACCCTCCCTGTCCAGGCACAGGTGTGATCTTCACATTTTGCTGGACACTATCTCCATTCTTCTTTTTGGCATAATAAACCCCCTGCCATTCCTAGAACAGCAAAGTAAAGACGAGGAGATGAGCAAAGGCAACTGCATAAATGAATTGCCCTCAAAAGGCCTATAACTGAACAGTTTGCGTCATAATGCCATTACATGGCCATTCACCATAAAATTCTTTTCAAAAAACAAAAATAAAAGTAAACGATGCGGCGCCGGGAAGCACGAGTCTGTGGCTACAACTGTGGAAAATATCAAAGAACGGCGACGGCTTTATTGTGAAAAGCGTGCCCAGCGGAACCTTTTCATGTCTGAAGCTCCTGGACTGGTTACGGTGGCGTTCAAAAGCACCTTCCCACTGTTCCAGTCTGTAAATGACCTTCGCGGTCTCTGAAGTGGTCGCACACTGTGCGGGCCGGTCGCCACAGATCTGCGCACTTGAAAAAGGGGGTCCCCCTGCCCGGCCGTCTGGCCCCGGCGAGCAGCGAAGCCGCAGGCGTCCTCTCGGCTCACCCGGGGCCTTCACCGGCGGGGACTCTTTCACCTTCCAGCTGCCAATTCATTTTCGCATTTTAAACTCCCATTTACAGCGGAAATCCAAGGGTGCTCACCTTTCCTTTCCGTATGCAGGAGTTTATGGTGTCGAGAAGGTCAGGCTTATTCCTCTCGCTCGTAGGCACTTCGATGATCTCCTTCCCAACCAGCTCGCCTCGTTGGTATCCCATAGAGGACTCGTAAGCAGGGTTCACGTACTATAAAACAAGACCAGGTCAAAACCTAGTATGTGGCTGGACCGGCCGACCAATGGTGTAACTTCATAACTCGGCCGACCAATGGTGCAACTTCATCACTCAGTCACTCAGTCACAGACATTCGCGTTTGTAGGGCTGGCCCTGCTGTTGCGGTCCAGCCAAAAAGAGGGAAAAGGTCAGACATCGCTGTGTAACCAATATTATGAGTGCGTAAGACAAGGCGCTGCCAGTTACACCAATACTCTTTTTCCATCACTTGTCACAGCCCGTCACAACAAAACACAATGTTCTTTCTGTTCGAGAAAAAAAAAATCCTAGTAAAAATATAACTACGTCTGGACCGTGATGCTAGCAAAACAAAAGGATCTTTTCATCTGAGGAGCGCACAGATATCATCACTGATATCATCGGTCACAAGACTTCGATCCATCTTCAGAAAAGCCTCCCTACCCAATGAGGGAACAGCAAAAATGCATGAGACTTCCTCGGACAGGGCTGGTCTTGTTGTGGATGACAATAATAGGACACTTCAGAAACCTCAAAACAATAAGTCTTTTGGTGTCATCAAAAACTTCCAGCAACATTACAGCAAAAAATTCCCTCTAACAACAAACCTGGATCACTTGATCTTCACTTGTGATCTCAATAGCCTCTTGACTTTGTTCCAGTGCAGTAAAAACAGCATTGCATGCTCTGAAAGTTAAAAAATACAAAAACAGCTGTAAGGGGGCTACTTCATTTAAAAGAGCAAAACACGATTGGCGGGAGTTGGGGTTTACTGTAAGTGCACATTCTGTAACTCAGAACATTAAGCTCTTTATTCTTTATTTATGATGTTCAGCATAAAGCGCAACACAAAGCAAAGAGATACCAGTAAAAAAAAAAATCCTTTACCATCAATATCCTAAAATCAAAACACATACCAATGCTACGAAGCAAAGAAAGGTCCACAAGTACTCACTAATGCATGTGTCAAGGTAGAGCCGGCTAATAAAGGACTTTTAAGGGATTATTAATGTGTTTGAACAAGAGCTCTTGTGCGCTAGCCTCTCTCTGTGCGCAGCGGGATAGGTGCTTTAATGGTAACTGGCTAGCTGTTACCCAGGCCTCCCGCTTGGTTACCTCAGTTTGAACTGCGTCCGCACTTCTCCGTGCTCCAGTTGAAGAAGCTCATTGTAGCAGGCCATCATGTTGGCATTTTCCAAATATCTCTGTTGGAGTGGAGAGAGGAGGGTGAGGGGGGAATGGGTTTTACTGTCAAGTTGTTTTTGATAATGTGAGATGAGACTGAAACTGGTCGTACACCGCATGCCGCAAGTCCATAAAAACCTCAACATCCATATTTGTTTCATGCCGAGCTTTGGCATTTCACGATGCAGTTATTAAGGTCTGAACTGAACAGGACCTTCACATGTGTCTCTTAACCCTGTTGCAGCTCCCCGGAAAATAAGACTGAAATGGTTTCCCGTAATGATATTAGGACCCAGCAAATATGTGACACAGACGGCAGATTGAAGGGTTGGGATATAATTTTAACCTAAAAACAACCGCGGGCTTCTGGAGTTATTTCCACCGCTGTCCCGGCACGGAGCAAACAATCGCACATCTTGTTGTCGTTTGTGATTCCTGCCCCGCCGCTCTCCTACGAGAGGAGCCGTCGTCTGGTTTGTGGACGGCAGCCGGCGGTGAAAACAGCCTGCCTCAGCAGTTCTGCCGCTCGGCCCACATGCACCCATGTGGTGGCTGCTGAAGGCCACGGAGTGCTGCACACATGGGACTCAGCTGGGGCACCGGCTCCCTGCTCCCCCCCCCCCACCCCCACCCCCGCCCTCTCCCTCCCTCCCTCCCTCCCTGCTCTCCCTCCCTCCCTCCCCCCTCTCTGTCGCTCCCTTACCCGGTTGAATCCAGCGGAGATCAGAGGCATCACTGACCCCTCCTCGCGGTCTGGCCTTTAAAAGCGCAACACAGACCATGTACATTGTCACAGTCAATCCCATCACAGGAGCTATATTTATAAAGGCAATTTTTTAAGTGTTTTTTTTTTTATTTTTTTATTTTTTTAAACATGCCTTTTTTTCCCCCTCTAAACAGTCATCTGCCTGGTGAACATTAAACACACGTGCGTAATCGCGATGCTGACAGTATCTGAACTGACGCGGAGCATGCTGGGACAGCGGAGCGCCCATGGCGGGCCCATACCTTTTCACCACGGCGACAATCACAGTGTTTTCCGAGGAGCTCGCTGCTCTAATTGACCTGAATGCAAACAGAAGGAACCATTTAGCGCGTTTGGCGGCAGAAAGGCACTGTGGCATCAAATCAATGTTGCTTCAGTTGCTCGCGGCCCGACGCTCCGAGGCAGAATCGCAGTTGTGCAGCGCTCTGTAAACGAATGTGGCTCTGAAAGAATGTACTGTACACTGGCAGTCATCAGCCGGCGGTTACTGGGAGGGCTTCGCCCATAAAGCCTCTTTAGTACTTTCTCAGGCGCTCTGCGTGTGCGCTCAATGTATATGGATCGGCCAAAATGAATAAGGTTAACATACACGGCAAGGCCAGTTAAACTGATGTTTATAAACTCGTTTTTCGGTTTACGCCGTGGCTAAAGATAGAGCTGAAAGGACACGTTTCTCATTTCAGAGGGTCACAGGACTTCACTGAGACATGACTGAAGTTGAGCCAGAGTAATCCCGGCTTCACTGTGCAGTGAAATCCATCTCACAGATCTGTTTAATGTTTGATATCCCTCATAGCATTTGATAGTTTCTTCCTTTTTGTCCACCCAGATAGATGTCATAACACAGCAATGTGCTACTTTGAACACAGTGCTTTCTCTGATGAGGAGAAAGACGGATGCGATCAAACTAAATTAAAAACTTTAAATTACTTTTCAAAACTATGACATCATTTTGTAATACAATTACAGATCTTAATGGCTATGAATTAATGAAAACTGATGCAACAATTGCATTTCAGTAATTTAATAAATATTCTCTAAATATTTGTAAAATAAATATTCAAAAAGTGAATCTTTTGGGATAGTCATATCCTATACAAATGCCACAGTATCTTTAAAATTGTCACCAGTATGCGATACCTCTGAAATGAAACGGAGAACGCTTGGGAAGGAATGAACGCGCCAGTTTTTCCTTTGAATCTCGTGTGGGAAGAATGTGTTAAAGAAAACGTACAATTTTTCAAAACACCTAGACTATTCATTTTTCAAGCGCAGGCTTAAGTTAAACGGCTGCAGAGAGACAAATGTGCTAACATACCGGCATAATGCTTCTGCATCAAAGTATCTGGAATGCCTATGATCGATGATGATGATGTCGTGATGCTTTTCCAGGAAACACTCCAGCGCGGATTCAGGAGTTCTGGCAACATTACACCTGAAGTTGGCTTTTTCACAGGCCCAGCTGAAGCCATTGCTCTGGCCATCTTCTTTGGCAAATACTAACAGTACCTAGCAACAACCAAAAAAAAAAAAAAACACAAATAAAAGGAAAGGAATCAGCACATTAGCCCTTTGAAAAAAAATACGCTAGGAAAAAAAGGTTGCTCAAACGTCATCACATTGTCCCTGGAGATCATCGAATTGCATAAAGCCTTCCCTGTATATGTGGTTTGAAATCTGAGCACTAAACATCATGCCATGCCCTTTCAGTACTGTTCATATATATGTTCCAGGTTCTGTAGTTTTGTGTGATATGTCCGTGCATGTCTGAGACATGTCGGTCCATCAGGGCATCTGTTTACAGGGTCAAGGGTTACGCTGACCACAGCTGCCACCAATTGCTCTGTCTGAGCTGGAAAGGCTGAGGACACAAGGCGCTGTGGCCACGGTTAGAGCAGCCAGTTAGAACACAAATCCTGTCAAAGTATTTTAACTTGCGTAGGTAAATGCTAAATATTTAGGCAAGCCTCCAAAATCTGACGGGCTAAGATCAGACTCATGAGTCATTCAAAAATGAACAGACGTCATCTTAGAATGGCTGGCAGCACTGAGGATGAAGGCAAAGAATGAGTCTTACGTCTGCATTATAACTGAAAGACTTTTGGAGCACATGCAAGTCCTATTCACAGCTTCCCAGCAAAATAATCGTTTTGGACTAAGCATTTGTGGTCGGGATGCAGGCAATTATCATTAAATCCACATACAAATCCATGACTGATGAAGTGTTAATTATTCAATGCTATTACTTCACCCTGTCCATCAATGGTCATGAAAGCACTTGGGTTACAGGATCCAAAGCTAATGGAAACCATGTACCTTGTAATGAACAGATCACAGGCAAGTACTGCTCACACTGTAAATACATCATCACTCAAATAACTATGTAAGATACGCAGGCCCTTTTGCCAGAATTCCACGTTGACACGCTATTCACAAACCACTTCACCGTCTAGCTGTGAGTTTAGACAAAGCGCAGAAGGAAGCGGTGATGTGTATGCTTGTTTTGAAAGAGGAAATGATCTCACAATTGTCCTCAATCATACCCCTTTCTACATATCCTTTATTCATCCAGTTGGCCACTCAAAACATACATTTTTTTTTCTGTATCACAATGTAAGCAAGGTAATACACTCAAATACTAAACAAGCACAACTGAGGATATTGCTTTGAAACCCGTTTAATAAACGAGGAATGCACTGCATAAACCTAAAGGTGAAAACTAGTTTTTTATGAAAATCATAATTGATCTGATCAGAAATCAGAAATAATTCTACCATGTTGTGGTACAGGCAGTGTTTTAAAAAACAAGCTTTATTTAATGCGGAATGCATATTAATGGCCATGTGTTGCACGATACATGTGAAGAAGTATCCATAACAACAAAATAAAAAACATCACACTTACAGAAACTTGTTTTGTGAAACAAAAAAGGGGAAAAAAACTGGATTGGAGATGGATTGTTACTTCAGGAATGCACAAAATGTGCTTATCCAAACAAAAAAAAGAAGAGGAAATGGTTTGAAATGGATGAAACAGCAGTGATTCTGTCTAAGGAGTTTGGCACCGTTTCACACTTGTGCCTAGAAAACAGTGCTGAAAGCGCACTGGTCTCGTGAGTGAGGGGGGAACGAGCGAATCAGCTCCGCAGCCCAAGTGACAAAAACAGGAAAAGGAAATCTCTCCATTTCATTTTCCTACTGTAATTAAACCTTACAGTATCGCGCTGTCGCTCGCAGGTAAAGCACAGCACTCACTGATACAACCTCTCTTCAGTCTACATGCTGCACTGTCATGCTACCTTCGACTGTCATTTTTATGCAAGGCTTACTACATTTCATCTCTTTCACCAGGAGTTTGGCACTCCACTGATATAAATGAAGCAAGAAAATGAAGCGTGCTTAAACATCTCACTCAAAGTTAAGGAAAAATGTACTGGGGTGAGACTGAATGCAACCCACATCTCAAAAAAAAAAGAGAGGACACTTTTGAAACATTTTCTGAAATAATTTATCATTCTTCCTCTAATGCACATTTACTCAAAGCACAGGTGAGGCAGACCACAGCATGAAAGCCTTTAACAAAATAAGACAGGAAAGTAGCCTGTGCTTGTTAAGCATTCTGGTGACTGCTGACTTATTGCGAGGTGCTGTGAAGTATGAACAAAGCTGAGCAGGAGCATTTCTACATAATTTACTACATTCTCCAAACGGCCTTCCTAGACATGATGTTTTGAGCTGAAGCAAAGGGGCTTACACGTTCGTGGTTTAAATGTCTGTGGGCTAGAATATTAAACAGGCATTAGTGCCCGTTCAGGCATTAGAGGAATTGGACTGGAATTCATATCAAGGATTCTGAGAAGTCAGGCTGTGGCACACTACATCGCACAGTTTCAGCTTTATTCCCTCTGCACACCAGAAATCTGCATTAACAGCTCTAAGTGACCCCTCTGGCCCCACAGTACAGATGTCACAGTGGCTTCCAGGAAGCCTTCTGAAAGGCAGAGATTTCTCCGTGTTAAAGATGGAAGGACACTAAGAGCTAAAACCACTGCTAAAAATGAAAAGGGGGAAAAAAGCTCCTTTTCCTCATTTCACCATTCAACCACATGCCACAAGACATGGAGAAAAGGGCAAGCGTTTGAGGAGCATGGTATAATGAACCATTGAATGTCTGAATGTCAGAACTGTGATGACAACACAGGTCCCCTGAGCCTCAGCCTGTTTCTCATATAACATGTATTGTCCCTTATGGTATGTTCATTGCGATGAATGTTTGGCTTGGTTGCCAGGGAAACACCAAAGTATGGCCCGCACAATGCATCTATTAAGAACTTTTTTTCTTTCTAAAAATGGGTGATTGTTTTCCCAATGTTTTTAAGCTTTCTGGGTAACACAATTTTTATCTAGACTTAAATGGCAAATGTGTTATCAGATCTTTTTGATAGTTTTACTCATCACAAAATCACTTTTGTAATGTGAAAACTAAAAAAAAACTAAAAACATTTTTTAACTTTTTAAATATTGTATATGTATAAGTCTTTTGTATTTTCAGGAATATTTGGTGAATTTTTGTGAAATTCATGCTATTGTGTGGGCTCCTTTTACTTTTCAGATTACAAGGGGAAATACAGACTTTTTGCAATCAGTAAAAATATCAAGAATTGTCCTATTAGCATGGAAGTTAGACAGTTCCAGGACAGAATGTTTCTGAATCTTATCAAAACTATTGTTCTGGAACACCAATGTACCGACACACTGTCGAAATTCAAGAAAAACAACAGTTTGAGCACAATTAAAGTGCAGCACAGTAAGTATAACATTAAAATTGGCTGCATTCAAAGTAGTATCAATCATAGTAATTAAGGTCCTGTAAAATGTCAAGATATTAAAGTCCACATGCATTTGTTTTTATATCATATGAAATGCATTGTTTTGTCTTCTTGTTCCTCTGTGTTGTACTACTCTATATTTTTGGTTTCAATATATATGAATAGCAGTTTACAACACCATTGAAGGACTAGCTTCACTAAGTCATCAATGCAAATTGATAGGTCCATAATAAAGATGAAAAGCACTGTACCTGAAGCTGATCTTCGTAGAGCTTCATTGGCCCAAACTGCACCTCTGTAAACGTGGACTGCAAGAGACAGTGGTGGAAAGATTACATGCCATACATGTTTCTATGGGACAGTTTGTCAATGTTATGCATCTTTGAATAAGCAGAATAAAAGCACAGCATTGTCACATTATACATGTTTGGTATTAGCGCAAGTGTTTTAGTATTAAAGCATAAAGTATTAAAACAAAGAGGAAAAATCTCACTCTAAGTATGTTTTTAGATGCCCCTCAGCCAGCTGTGAAATGCTGAATAAAAATGACTCCATTTAGAACAATGCAAACGACTGCAAACTTTTTTAGTTAAAAAAAGAATGCTCAGTCTGCTAATAATCTATCTTCCTTCCTCCTCATGGAACACCACACAGGGGTTAGTATCCATAGCAACGTAGCCCTCTGTGGATAGCCATCCCTCCAGAATTCCTCTTCTCAGTAAACAAATTGTGCACGTGAGAAACGCTCACTGTGGAATTTCAAATGCAGAGCAGTTTTTAAATCACTTCTTATGAAACTGCAAGCCTTTTAAAAAGCGGATTAGATTAATAATGATCCAGCTTTGCAGCTGAATTGAGTGGGTTTCCTGAAAAGTCCACATTCGGTATATACATTTGCAGATGTAACCATCCTAACTAAGGAAATGAAAAGGACGTGATGTACGAACGGCAGGTTTTATCTATTATTTTTGGCATTATGCCTTTGAAATGCTGCTGGTGAATGTTCTGATGCACCTGTTTTCCCCAACTGTAGAACTATCTATATACATTACATACATTATATTTAGTGTGTCCGCTTCAAATAAGAAGCTTGTTACCAATCACCCCATACAAAGACCTGCAAAATATTTAAATGAAATCTGAAACATTTGTAACTTTCCCTTAAGCTGCTCTGTGCCCAGTTTGACATGGCAGATTAGTTTACAAGCTTTGCCTCCAGAGATGGTAATACACAAACCTACAACTAATCATTTCTGGCTTCATATTATGGACTCATTGTTATTTGAAACAAAGAATCCATGTCGCCTCAAAATGATTTCAATTGCATCAAACTGTATGTAAGCTACTAATCATGCTAATAACGCAAAACCCCTGAAGTAAGGCCTGCCATTTTCCCTACATGGGTTTGCTTAATTGCAGTCATGGGGAGATGCTAAGAGTCAAATATCTGACGTATTGAGTTTCGCCACAGCCCAAGCAGATCCGAATGCGACGCGTTGGTTCGGTGGACTGATTCCTTTCCCTTAATTGATGCTGACAGATTCAGTAGGGCTCTGGCTTGTGTTGTGTAACAGGGAACAGCCTGCCTTCTGATAACTGCAGGGCCACTCTTTCACTGCCACAGAGGAGGTGGCTAGTCCCTCCACGCAACAATCGTCTCAAAGACCGGAGTGAAAACAAAAAGCGGAGGAGGCGTGCGTGTGGGCAGCATGCGCAGCCTGTACCAGCCTGCGGTCCTCCAATGGCTGCGGTCCATGCCAGCCACGCCCCCCTCATTGCAGACTACACATCTTGGCCCCGCTTCTGGGGGCTCACAGTCCACTAACAATGAGTGACAAGTCTGATTTGTGAGAGAGGGGGAGCTTGTACCAGTCTTTTTATTAAAAACTATGCGGCTAAAAATTTGACAGTGTTTTCCAAAGCTGTTCTCTTCAATGCAACGCCTAAATCACAAAACAATCATAATAACTGTGAAAACACTACACACTAATTTTTAGAACTTGAATGCTCCCTCAAATCCAGCTTAAACTTCAGACTCAGAGGCCCACATTCATTTGAGTACAAATACCCTCTCCATAATGAATTGCACTTAAATTGTGTGATATTAGTACTTCTGGACAAAGTAAATAGTCCATCCACTCCAAACATTCCCCTCCATTAATTTTCTATTCCAAATCATCAGTATCAACATAGCAGGCAATTATTCCAACAGTGCTGTATATTTGTCATCCAATTGCATTTTAATGGCCAATATTATTCCCAGGCAAGTCAGACAGCAAAGTTCAATTATATACACCTACTGTATTTACTTAGCACTGCAGCCTTTAACCCTACATCCTGTCTACTGGGTTCATCCGGTCCTATGGATCTCCTCACCACAAAGCCCTTCATATAAACTGGAAGAGCGGCTTTCCACTAAAGTGAAAAACAGGAAATTTGATGACATTGTTCAGTGAGCAGACGTCAGCAGAGACAGATAGAAAGGGTAAATGGTTTCCTAGCGGCAGCACAGGGACCAGAAAGCCTGGAATCCTGGGAGGTCTGCTGAGTTTCACGATAAAATGGCTACATGAAAAATATGTGCAGTTATAATATGCTTCATTAAATCAATACCTTCACAATAATCGCCTGCAGTTAAGATAGCATGCCATCAATTAACACACAAGATAAATGGTTTCAATCAAGTATGTACTATTTAGGGTTACTTCCGCCAAATTGTACTTAAAATTATATGATTACTGTCTTTTTTTTCCTTTGCGGATAGAGCTGTGTATTCGCACTTGGTATTCAGGTGATTTTGCACATATATATTATGATTACATATGAAACTGTTAGTTTCACAGTACAGCAAACTGAATGTGATAAAGCAGTTTGAACAAAACATTTCACACAATACCAGGTACTCCACTGTCAGACCGTGAACAAAATATCTCTCCAGTGCTTAAAGTTTTCAATAATCCAGCTGGAAAATATGGGCTGTGCAGTATATATTCTCACATCTGAACTCAGGACTTGCGTATGCCGCTCAAGCCTCCCAGTTAAGGAAAAAGTGAACTTCATTTGAAGAAATTGAGATATCTAAAGTTCACAGAGCTGGATTACAACATCCAACGAGGAAAAATAACAAATGACGAAACGTTAACCTAGAAGGTTCTAGAATGGTACATAGGAAGGATGTGGTGCAGTAAGGCCTAACTAAGCTAAACTTAGCAATAAAAAGTGGGAATAATTCAAATTCAAGGGGCATTCAGGTCAAAGTCAAACAATTATGGTTTAGAAGAGGAATAGCAGGCGGTCACAGGCGTGTGATGGCTGCCATGTACCCAAACCGTCCCTCATTTTTCTTGTCATCACCATTTGCGAGGACGGGGTTTCCCTCCAACAGAGGACCACTGAGCTGGCAATGCTGACAAAAATGTTTATAAATAGAATTGCTTCCTTCCCACAGCAAACAATTTCGAGCCCACAACTTCATATGGGCCCATTTATAATATCTCACCCTTTCCCATTCACACAGATGTTGCATCACTTATGGGTGAAATTCAATAGCTGACATTCA
Organism: Anguilla rostrata; assembly: GCF_018555375.3. Taxonomy (NCBI): domain Eukaryota; kingdom Metazoa; phylum Chordata; class Actinopteri; order Anguilliformes; family Anguillidae; genus Anguilla; species Anguilla rostrata. The sequence continues at coordinate 45,547,761 of NC_057937.1, read as the reverse complement.
TTTAAAAACCTAAAGCTGCAGCTGTAAGATGACTATATTGGAGCCAATGACACCAAATGACGCGTAATCTCCCTTTCACGTTGGGAAAATCAGTCCCTCTTGGCTTCCCCTTTCTTAAACATGAGCTGGTGACCGCCATAACAAACCTCTCGCCCAGACTCGATCCAAAGAGAAAAATGTCCAGATCAAATATTTATTAAAAACTCTGCTAAAGAAATTTGTTGAGCTATAGGTTTTTGACTGCTATATATTTACATTAGAGTACAATTAAATTACAGCATATAGGCCTATTTCTGCTGTTCCAACATAGCTCTACACTCCAGCTCATAAAATCTCATTTTCAATGGGAATCATACAGGAGATGTGACGCACCAATTTGACCCCACTGTAAACATGGCCACTGTACATCATCCCTCACCACAATTTAATACCAAGTACCATACTGATCATTCCTTATGATCCGCCCATTTCTGATTATCGCCCACATGGCAACTACTTACCAAAACCTGCACTGCAATCATCAGATTTTTCATGTGATTTTAATAATGACAAGCATGTAATCAGAAAAATGTAATTAATTTTTATACTTCACGGGATAGTTCACTTTCTAAAGTTTTAGTGTATTTTTAAGTGTATTTTTTTTATTGATCCAGATTACAGAGTGTGTTACAATAAGTGTGTTTCAGATGCTCGCTGACTTTGTGACAATTTGCCAGTTTTACAATGGCAGGTATCAGGGAATTCAAGGGTTGTATGTGTGTATACTGCTGAGTTATTACTCAATTTATAATGTACAATCTTATTTTCTGTGGTCCTGCAACCTGCACTCAAGGAAACTGTGGCACAGATTCTGATATCAGCATTACTACACGGGTTCTTGGGAGTGAAGAGCTTGTGCTGCTTGAGATCTGAGAGACAGAGAATTACCAGCATAATATAAAAACAGGTTTTTATGCTTATAATTGTCAATAAATGCTAGAAAATCAATCTGCTTAGACTATATGTACATGGGAACATAACATTACAGTACAAGCTGCTCAGGAGTTACTGGAAGTGTATTTTCCGGCTTCACGCCACAAACCCCTGAAGTCAACGATATCCACCACTGTCAAGCCAGCAGGTCCATAAGCATCTAAAACATCCTGCTGAAATATCCACACACAACAGCGGTTTGGGCCCGTTGAAAACATACAGTTAGACTGAAATAATATTTTAAAACTCCAAGAAAGTGAACTATCCCTTTAATACAAGTCACACATTATATTACAGCCTGCAATTATTCTTAAAGTTTAATGCTGCCTTCAGATACTGTAAATAAAAAAGACAGTAAAATTAAATAAAGTTTGATTGATACCAAGCCAGTGGAATTTGTTGCAAAATATTTAATAGAAAAGTGTGTACAATTCATAATTATAACTATCACTGCATGATATAACTATCAACTTTGCACTTATGGTAGGAAATCTACACCTCCTATATCACACAAAGCATAGCAAACCACAAGACCGTTTGCTCACTAGCATGACGTTCCCTGTAAGCTGTTAGCAATTACAGCAAATAATTCAAAAGATAACTCGTAAAGTTCCCACCATCATTCCTGGATACTGACGTTTGTTTTAGACACAAATGCCAATGCCTTCATAATATCATGTGCTCATTTACAGTACACCAAGGCACCGCAAGAACACACTGACCCTCTTTCTGTCTGCAGCTTTATCTCTTACCTCACAAGATAATGGAATACGCAAACATGAGGTGCCATTGATACACCAGTCACAGAATACTGTAAGACACCGCATGCCCTAATAAAGACAGATTCACTACAGAGAAATTTAATTTCATAACATGTTTGATATTAAAATAAAATGTCCAAATTTTTCATTAGTGTGGAAATGACACATTCACTGACTACCATCTCATATTTCTAATCTTTTAAATATAGAAACAAATGTTCCAAAGTTTAACTCCCAAAAAATCAGAAACCCAGAATAAGAAACAATCAGTAATTATTAATATAATACCAGAATATACATGGACTAAAATAGCATATTTGTTAATTTAGACAGGCCAACGTGTTTTCAAGGTTATAACCAACCTCCCAAATCAAAGTAACATCAAAACCAGATGCAGGGCTATATTTGCTTTATTACGATTAACACGGGCACAGGACTGAGAGGTCCAGGCATTGCTTGCTGACGTTAGGGGAAAAGGCAGAGCTCCCTAAGCACAGGGCTGTGTGACAGGGTGCGACGCGCGAGAGAGCGGCTCTTCGGCCTTGCAGTGATGCGTTTCCTGTCAGCTGGGTGCGCGGCGTAGCCTAGAGACTGTGCCAGAGGAGCCTGGACCAGCTCTAACACAAGCTGCAGCAGGGACTAACCAGAGACACCGCTGCGGTACTTTATATTAAAAATATAAATACGTGGCTGGAGGGAGCGATGTGTCTGTCATTTAAGTGGACTTATTGAAGCAGACAAACACTCCCCATGTCCCCATTACGGGTAACCATACTGAGTAACCATTACTGCAATAGCTCACAATTATTAACTATGATAACTATGATATTATAATTAAATATGTTATATTTGAGAAAACAATGGACATTACACTTCTGCATTTAAAAAGTTGAGGGTGTATACCTGCAAAAAGGAGTGCTTACAGTATTTATTCAAAAATTAAGTTTGTCTTCACAACGATTCCATAAAATGTAACTAACCATATAACCAAGACAATGCATCCATTTTGATCTGTAATATGCACTAGTATTTCTTTCTTTAAATTTGAATAAGTTTACATTTATTGCCACTGATATAAATTGGCGTGATACAAAGGTCCATGTCATCGAGTGCAACCCATAGAAAAGGGCTGCATGAAAAAATGGGTTTAAATCCATTTAAAGAAAATTATAGTATCCGTTCAAGGTCATACTGGTGGGCTACATGCCTGACAGAGCCAATTCAAATGAGCCAAGTTTATCAAGCCAGAAAAAAATGTGACCTTGTAAAACTTCACAAATTAAGCTCTTCACGGTGGTCAGAAAAACCACCAAATTACATTGCCTTAATTACCAAGCAAAACTCAAAAATGACAGTGATAGGTAGGCCTTTACAGCATGAGAAAGAAATGAATAACTTTTTGAAAAACTTAAATCCTATTTTGATGGTATATTAATATTTTATCTATAAAAAATAGACACACATCGCATGCAAGCTGCTAAAATGTGAGGCTATTAAATGGCCAGTGTCAGGGTAAAGAGATTTTTTTTTACTTTAATCTCAAACGCATAGCAGATTTATTTCATGTGCTGTAGAAAACACAAATCACAGCAATTCAGAGCAGTATCAAACAGGAAAGTTTTTTGTTAGTCGAGCAATAAACACACCTCTGTGATATTCACTGCACATTCAAGTACATGTAGTGACTGAACAGACAAAAACTGGCATTAGCTGAACCAGTGTTAGTGTGTGACATAACAAAACTAGTTGCGGGATACCTTAAGGCACTGTGGGTCAGATGAACATCATTATGCAATCTTAGCGGAGGCCATTTTGGCTGGGTAAGGCTAAATCAGTGCCACAGTATCAGCTCTCGTGTAACGGTATCTATCCCCCATCTCCAGTACATTCATAAGCCTCATTTTAACTCACATTAGCAGTATGTCCTCAAACTTGTCAATCCCTCCTTACCCGAGTGTAAGGGAAACAGGTAAGAACCATGCTGTTGCACATTTAGGCATACCCAGGTATTAATTTTTGCACTACAGTCTAGGAGCATAACTCACAGACGTAACTCTACTGTACATTCTATACATTACAATCAAGCACACTTTGAAATGAGAAGAAGGAATATCCAAACACAAATCCAGAAGCCTGCTATGCATTGCCTTTGTTTTGAAAGGAGACATTACGAAATTGTGAGCCAGGCTTAATACAACTAGCAATTAAATAAATGGCCTGTATGTAAGTGGACCCCTGGGCAGATACACTTTCTCTCTCCTCCCCGTCACCTTCAAGGTATTTCTGTCCTTATCCTTATCCCAATTACACAACAATCCTCTGCTAATGCCACCACAACCTTAAGCCCCCTACGCCACCCCCCGACATGTCCAGAGGAAATGGTTCGCGCTGATTCACACACGGGAGAAGCCGAGCGCCTTCCAGGAAACCTGGAACTTATCCACTTCAGTAAAGGCCCTGAAGCAGCCCTGTGCCTCAGTCTCCATCATTAGCAGGCTGGTGTTAATGACAATGAGGAGAGGGGGAAAAAGATTGACAGTTCAGCCCCCCACGGAACTTCAGGGCTGAACTTCTCTCAGCTGCACACCAGACGTTCATTTATTATCACGGTTCAAACCATTCCAGGACTAAATAAAATCCAGGGCAGGTGCTTGGATGGACGTGCTAAATGTTTGCACACTGTAGTGTAATGGCCATCAACTTGTTGTGTGACGGGAATCAACAGAAGACTTTCCTTTGATTTGTTTTCACATGCCTACTGAGCGTTTTTTTCCACAAAACTTTTATTTCAGACTATTTGAAAATTATTTACTTTACATTTGTGCGGTAGACCATGAAGCATTTCTCAGAGAACAGCCCATTAGTGGCCTTTAGAGGTCTAATCCCTGATCTTTGTTTGGTAAGATGGATGGATGGAAAAATAAGTAGGTTTCTTAATAGTATCTTGGTGCTCTCCTGCCCCCACCCCTCCACAAATCTGTCTCCATAATAACCTGACCCAAGACAACATTCTTCACTCTAGCATCACCAGTCTACAGCCAGTCATCAACCCTAATCCTGCTTTCACTGCACTGAGTCGAGGACCATATCAATATAACTTTATAGGGGGTAAAAAAAAACAGATGAACATAGGATGTATTTTAGTTTACTTGTCTGATTTGAGAGTTCTGCACAGCTCCACTTGGCCCTTTCTCCAGCTTGTCTATGTGCTCATCGTGCTCACTGTCCCCAGGCTTCTGCAATACGGCACAGCTTCATTCTTCCCCCTCCTCCCCACAACGTTCTCCCGATGCCAAATTTGTATTCTAGAACTCGGCAGACGTCAATGATTCTTTCAATCCCATGTTACTGACATGGCTCCTCTCCTCCAGGTTTTTATTTTTATTTTTATTTTTTTACTTTTTACATTTACTTTGTGGTTTTCCTCTGTGTTCAAACCAGGCCCAGAACTCTGAGTCCCTATGGCGTGAAAATAGGCCGAGTACTCCGGAGAGCTACACCTGCGTCACAGGGCCGAGGAAGCTACTGTGGGGAGTTCAGTCCAGACAGCCACCACCTCTGTAGGCCATGCAGGAGAACCGATACATTCATACATTGACCTTCAGATCCTGCCACAATTTGTGCACTGCATCATGGGTACTTGAATTATGCATTTAGAGATCAATAGCTTGCTCGTTGTGTTATTAGCAACACTGTATTCGTTTCCACTGATGTTTTGTTTAGCTGACAGAATAAATCATTCCCCAGTGAGCGCTATGCAAAGTAAAACGTTTTTCTTTGCACATTCCTAGACACAACATAGATGGAAAAATATAATCAACGTAACAATGACTCGCTAAACAAAGCCACAGTGTCCTTGTAAGCGATGCTGTTGAACATCACTCTCACCACGTTCTTTCCACTCCGCAAAGCCGCGATTGCAGCGAAGAAATTTTCTTCAGTGTTTCTCCAGCTCTGTTCTCAGAGAGGGAAGAGCTAAACACTCCCAACACTGCAAGTCTGAGAAACTAAACGGCCTTTTTTCTACAAGATGTGTGTGTGCGTATGCATGCACATGCGCGCACTCGCACACACACATGCGTACACGCACACATGCACACGCACACAAACTATCAACTACCCCTATAACAAAAATTATGACTTTGCCAGTCAGAGCATTTTGTCCATGGAAGCTTCTGCTAAAAAAATAAAAATAGTGTTACTCATTATGCTTTTAATTATTTTAATTACAGTTTATTTACAAAATTAACTGTAAACTGTAAACCACAATCCAAATGAGCAAAATACAGATTCAAACTGAACCTGCAAATTCGGTTGGGGGAGGAGAGGGTCATTGTGAAACCAAGTGGTTCTGTGACAACATACTTTCTGTCTAGCATCTAAAATACAACAGAAGGCTTCTTACAAAGCAAAGTCTTTGGGTGTCTTGTGTTGGAACCCACTTTGAAAAACACTGATTCAACAAACGTAAGAAAGGGATCACATGCCATCCCATGATTCCATTTTTTAAACCTTGAGGGAAAAGCACAAGCCTCTCAATGCAGCCTTTAAAAAAAAAATAAAATAAAATAAAAAAAACAATAGGAGGATCTGTTCCTAAAACACAATCACCTTAGCTGACACTTTTCCCTGAACCAAAGGCTTAAATAATTTTCACAACCAAGAGAGAGCAGGTTTTTCAAATTTTGTAATCCAAAATGAGACATGGATTAAAAATTCTGGATATTTTTGTAGCAAGTGTCACAAATCTGTAGAATGGATTCACAAATATGCAACTGGTTTCACATATCTGTAGAATGGATTCACAAATATGCAACTGGTTTCACATATCTGTAGAATGGATTCACAAATCTGCACAATGGATTCACAAATCTGAAAATGGATTCAAAAATATGCACAATGGATTCACAAATCTGTAAATGGTTTCACAAATCTGAAGAATGTATTCATAAATCAATCAATTAATGCAAGAATACACATAAGAACAGTTGCAAACTTGTACAACCACAGCAAACATAACTCAGTATTTAAAACCTCACAAATTTGCCATTGCAACCCCTCAAATGCTATTCTGCATATCATGTGGCGTAAAAGTGATGGGTAACCTACACTTATGTCTTCACCTCGTTGCAATCAGAGCCTAGGAGGAGGGTCGACAAGCATACAGCTACTATGTGGCCAACCAGAGTCGTTTTGAGTGACTTTTTCCCGTTGATTTTTCCATTGACATCCCCGAACCAGACCTACATCAACCTCCTTGCTTTTAACATAAGTCATTATTAGTGATTTTGGTTAATGTTTGCTCAGATTTGGCAGGCTAGCATGCTAGCTAACTAATGTTACATATAACGGCATGGGATGTTATCAAGCCAGTGAGTTCAGATAATGTAAATAATAATAATAATAATAATAATAATAATAATAAATAATTCACTGTGAAATTTGGTGCAAAGGTCGAGAGTGCTGACTGAGCCTACTATGTTGTCTTTGCTCAAGTTGTACAAGTTTACAACTGTTCTTGCATGTATTCTTACATTAATTTACAGATGTGTGAATACATTCTACAGACCTGGGAATACATTTACTGACATTTTTTAATCCATTCTATAGATTTGCAAATTTGTAGATCTATTCTACAGATTTGTGATTCTTTTCAACAAAAATACCTCCATACAAGCACACACGCACGCATATGCACAACCACTAAAATGAAAATGAAACTTGGTAACAGTCGGGTGAAAGGCAGGAGTGTCTATAGCAACGCATTCCCTCTCTAAGGCCTCCGCGTTTCTCACAGCGGCATTTATTTAACAAACACGGTGGCGCCAGCACTGTAGCCATCCTCAGCAATAACCTGTTGTAAAACTGGTCCTTCTGGGTCTGTCGCTCTAGCCTGTCGGTCCATCCGCCGCACAGCTGCGTGGATTTCCCCATAGCCTTTCACAGAGATTTGGTGCTGAATCCGGGCGCAGGGTGTTTGCCATGCCAGGTCATTATATTCCTGTGCCTCTTCCAGGTTCTTGGGAGGTGTCAATTTGTATATCATTCCTTTCTTTGGTACATCTAAAACACTTGGCAGCACTTGCTTTAATACAAAATAAATATAAACCTGCAGGGTTCTACTTAGGCTGTTTTGTGTTTATCACTCTTGTGCCAAATACGTCAATAAATGCCAGCATCGCCTGTCAGTAAGACTACAAGGAGATTTAATGGTGCAATATACAAAGGAGAAATATTATGTTTATGGAATAAGCTTTTCCCTCAGTTCTAGGAAGACTTGCCTGGTCAATTAAACAAGCGTGGATCAAACATTATTGCAAAACAAAGCTGATTTGACAACCGAGGACAAAGTCCCACACTGGCTTTGACAAAGCCTTAGGAAACCACTTGTAACATTCTCAGGGCTGTATAACAGAGCTTTGGACAAAGCATGCTTCTGACTACTCCACCATGCAGTGCAATCCTGCATTACAGGCAGCTGGCTGGTAACTAGTGATCGAACACAGATCTACCCAATGTCTGGTTAGGATCAAAACTAATAGTCAGTTACAGTACAGTACGGGGACCCTGTGTCCGTGAGAAGTCTAAAGTTAAAATGTATGAAACGGGCCCCACCTTACCGCATATATCATTCCAGTTATGAACACTTTGCATTTTTAGGGGGATGAAAAACAATTATAAAGGTGGAACTACAACCCCGTGCTGCCCTTTCAGTCAGATCGTTTAATGGCAGTTCATTCTGTTTGCATTTCTTTCAACTTCAAGGCTCAGGCAAAAAAAAACCACTTCATCCTACCCATTATGCAGCACCTTAATGCTAACCTCATAAAATAAAACCCCTTCAGAGACAGTGTATCATTACATCAACGGGTCATTGAAATATATCTTTAATACTGGGGGGTGGGGGTATTGTTCATTCTGGGGCACTGCTACTTAGCCACATCTTCAATAAAGTGCTTTTCCTGGACTGTGAGACAAAGTGCTTCTTGTACCGCAGCCAGCAAATCCCCTGGTAACTGTGACCGCGGCCATCTCCAACGCAAGCTTAAAGAGAATTAGCAGCCCAGTGTCCACATGCAGACCACATCAACTGTAGTCCAGGTCGTCACATTAGGATAACAATATGGCTGTTTTATATGACAGAACACAAACCTGAGGGTCAGTTTCTGGTTAAGAGCTATGGCAGAGTGAGTGGGACGCTAGCGGGACGCTACCAATGGTGGGCTTCTGGGGCAGACTGTAGTCCTAGGGCATTTCCATTCAGGCTCCGTGTTATAAGCAGCAGGATTTTACACAGACAACACCTTCTTTGGGCCTATCTTCCCTTCTCTTCTTCTAGTTTTTCAGCCTCTATGCCAAGAGAGATATTGTGTGTGACAGAGGAAAATTAAAAACCAACATGCCCATTCACAGGCTGAGCAGTGATGCCCAGCAAAGGAAGAACAGCCTTGAGGCCATCTGGGTACAATGTACCAATGTATGCGAATCAGCTCTGAATTGGACACATTTTCAGCTACAGAGCAATGCTCTTATTTGTAATTATTTTGGGGACATTAACGGCCAAGCTGTGCAAACACACTGAGAAATGAACACAGAGGGAATTACTGATTACAAAACTCCTTTCACATAAAAAAATTGCCATTTGTACACAAGTACCGCCTCCAAAAATAAACACAAAATATCAGGAACAAAATTTAATATTACCGATTATGCTTAGCAGAAATGAGTCAAGACCAATCCTGTATTAAAAGCCAATCAGTTACAGTGAGCATGGGCTCAAGAGAGCAACGTCCATTTTAAAATGCAATAAAACATAACTGATAAAATGGGACATGGTCTCTTGTTTAAGACAGCAAATTAATTGTATACGAAATAAGAGTCTTATAAGCTGAGATATGCCATCAAAAAAGAAAATATATATCCCCTTGGTCTCAGCAGAGGCTTGTTCATATACCTAAATGTTTGCTTCAGATGCAATACCTCTACTAAGAAATATTTAAGAATTGTTCATTTCATCTGTTACTATAAATTAAAATTAGACTCATTTTTGATGAACAATGCAGTCTGTAAATAATTAAATACTGACAGTGACACAATGGCATATTTTTGGTTTGGCTCTATAATCCACCACATTTGTGAAACAATGAATATGAGGTTAAAGTGCAGATTATCAGCTTTAATTTGAAGGCATCTATATTTATATTGGGCAATCCGTGTAGAAATTACTGTCCTTTTTAAACATAGTCCCCCATTTTAGGCAACCAAAAATAATTGGACTATTGGCTACTCAGCTGTTTTTTTGGTCAGCCTTGTGTTGTTGCATCATTAGTTCATGCACAAGAACAGTTGATTCTATGTGTGGCATTTTTACTTGGAAAATAATAAATCATAATATATTTATAAATATTTGATATGATATATATCAATTATATTACTAATAAATCAAATCAGAGACATAGCAAAACATTAGGTGCGTCAAACTCAACTGTTTGATACATTAAGAAGCAAAAATGCATTGGTTAGCACAGTAATAGTAAACGTCCTGGTAGCCCACAGAAGACCACAGTGGATGGCAGAATAATACTTTCAATTATGAACAAAACCCATTTCAACTATCAAACAGATCAAGGACACTCTCCAGGATGGAGGCATAGATGTGTCAAACACTACAATAAAGTGATACTACACCAGCAATACCACAGAGGGTTCACTACAAGATGCAAACCACTGATTAGCGTCAAGGACAGAAGGGCTAGGTTAAAGTTTGCCTTAAGAAGTACACAAAAAAACATAGATCTGGAACAAAGTCTTATGGACAACAAGATGAGTATTAACCTGTACCAAAGAAAAAATTGCGAAGAAAGAAAGGAAATTCTCATGATCCTGATCTGAAACATGATGGAGATAGTGTTATGGCTTGAGCATGTATGACTGCCACTGGAACCGACTCTAAGGCAAAATCCCCATGAAACAAACAGGAACTGAAGATGGTTGCAGCACAAGCCTGGCAAAGTATTACCAGAAAAGATACTCAGCATCTGGTGATGTCCATGGGCCACAGACTTCAGGTAGTTATAAAATACAAATGATATGCAACCAATTACTAAATATGATTACTTTAAGATTATATTAAGTTGTCCAATTACTTTTCATCCCCTAAAATGGGGGGACTTTGTATAATAAGGGCTGAAATTCCTACACACATATGGATGTAAATACCCTCAAATTGAAGCTGACAGTCTGCACTTCAACCTCATGTTCATAATTTCTTTTCAAATCCATTGTGCTGGAGCACAGGACAATAAATACAAAAACTGTATCACCGTACAGACTGCATGGTACAGTATATAACCTACTATATACATGTCAGGCCACGTATTCTATTGTATTCTTTCCCTTCAATAATTTCAAAACATCATATCGGGTTTTATTTTTTTTCAGTTTTTGACACATTTTCAAAATGTGCCAGTGACCAGCAGGCTCATAATGCTGTGTAAGCACTTGCCTAAATCTGATACACAGTTATGGACTTTATGTGCCTTGTACTTCCAGTGCAAGAAGGCTCAGACCAACATGCAATTCATCATGAGGATAATTTCACCACAAGGAAATATAAACTGCCAATTGCACTCGCTTGTTGTGGAGAATAAAGGGCAAAACCCCTCAACAACACTGCAAGAGTTATCTGCCATTTACACTGATAACAAATGTATAGGCATGCTAAACAAGGCTAACAACCAAGGGCCCACAGCTAAAAAGCAAGGCTGCATCCACTACAAAATAGCAAAATGAAATATAAATAGGGGCAGTATGCAGGCTGGGCCCCACTGCCAAGAAATCACAGGCTCAAGCCTGGGCTATGTCATTAGCCATGTGAGGCTGGGAGCCCACAGTATCAGGACCCATTGTCTTCTCCCTACCGGTAACAAAGTGGGCTTACTTTGGTTCTTCCCAGCAGCAAACAGGGCATCCACAGGCAAATGGTTTTCAGTTAGAGAAATGAGCTCTGGGTCATTGGAGCGCAATGCCCTTTGAATAGACATGTGCGGCACTACTGGATATTCTTGCCATTTCCAAATAGGGGAGAAAATATGAACAAAATATTATATGCATTACTGTAATCCGTGCATCTCTGAAATGACAACAGAAGACAACAAGCATCATATTTTTAAATTATTATTATTATTGAAACAAAGGAATGATAACTTCACACCCTTGCACTTGAGGGGATCTATTAACCGGAGTATAAAACAGAACTATTTAATTGTTGGTTATGTCCAACTTCCTCAACCTTAATCTTCAGTTCATATACAATTATCTGACCCTGCTGCCTTCAGTCTGTTCATTGGAGGAATTCACTGCCAAACCAGAACGCTGCTTTGCAAATGAAAACAGCTTCCAAGAGTGTCACTGATAAAGGAGAATGCCAGTGACTTTCTAACAACTGGCAAGAGTGGGGCAACAAACCCTTAGTAACGGCTTTCACAGTTACAGCAGCAAACACGCGGAAAGAGAAGCATGCAGCGCGTAAGAGAAAGACAGAGACGGGGCGAGGAAGAGAGACAGCTACACAGCCACAGAGATGAGGCCTTGTGGCCTCTCTTGTTGCTTCCCCTTGGCTCGGGGAGCAGCAAACACAGTGGATTAATTCATTAGCTCACTAAACCTTTGCCCTCCTCTGGAATAAATTATCCAATGGGTCTCAGTTTCAGCTCTGCCCACCCCACCTCCCCCTACCATATTGCTTCATTAAAAGGAAGTCATGTTTAGGTTTGCCCTCTGTGCAGCAAACATCTCTAGAAATTTTTGAAAAGCACTGTTCTTTCCAAAGTAGAAAAACTATGCGAGGGCATCCAGGCTGGACCATATCAAAAATGTCCATTTACTCACCAATGTCCTGTAGATTGTGTTTGACGACACATTTTAACTCTATGAAAAACAATAAAGCGCTTAGCCAAAACAACGTTATTCATCTTTTTTGCGCAGAAAAAAATCTGTAGTCTTCACATGTACTGACTCTGTACAGTGACTCTGTAGAATGAAATCCCAGCAAAGTTAACGACTAATGTGAGGCCTTGCATTTGTGCCTTATCATAGACAGCAGCCCAGATGGTGGTGTGCCCTTGACATAGTCTCTCAGGCTGTAGGCGTCTCGCGTTTCTCTATTTCAGCAAGAGACCTGTAACTACAGGACACCCAGTTCAGCCAAAACAGCCATCCATACAGCCACCTGTCAAAGCACAGGTCAGAACCTACATTGCAGACACAGATAAGAGGACCCAGACAGAAGAGTTTTTAGATTTTGCCACTCCAAATCACTCTCCTTAGATGCCTATCGGTGAATGAAAATGAGTGTTTGAGTAACCATGGTCATAAGCGTACATATAATATGTGGTGTTTACTAGTGGTAGAGATGCCTGTAGCTTTAAGTATCATTCTGCTTTCTCTGAAAGTGATATACAGACCACTGGAATAAAGGATACATTTCAAAATACAAATGACTGCCAAGGATGCACAAGTACACAACCACCAATGACAGCTTAAACATCCCAATGCAACACAGAGCAGTAAAAACAATTTAAATATGCAACTCCAATATGGATCAAAATTAGGCTTACCAGACAATGGACCTCCCCCTACCCCCAAGCAATGACTAAAATCAAAGTGAGGCATTTCAACCAACCAAAGAGCCTAAAACAACTCTGTGTGAGAGGCTCCTTTTGTGGGGCAGTGACACAGATAGCCAATGTAGACTTTTCTTATGTCACATGTTTCAAAAGGCCAGCCCTAGTCTTCTTTGGCATGGTTTCTGTGTAGTCCTTGCTTGACAGGCACTTGAAACCCTAACCCAATGACATCTTTATAGTCTGCTTAACGTTTTTAAAATAGAGCGTCTCTAATCCAGCAGAAACTTAACTTGCAAGTGAAGACTACTAAGGACAACATACAGCAAACACAGGGACACAGATTCTTATTGCCCTCCAATCATCAAATGGCTATTATAATACTGGGCACCACACGTCCATGAAGACCATTTAAAAATAAAAATATCTTGTAATACAATGTCCATGAAACATTTAGGCCTACTGAACAAGGCTTTAATGCCCTGTACATATAAGGGTGTGACAAACATTAATCTTTCTCATCTGAAATATATCTACTTTTTTAACTGAATGGACTACACTAGACAAAGACATTGTCAAGATATTAAGTCATATGAAAGGGCTAATTCATTCAACCCTATTAGATAGAGGTAATGTAGTGAGGTGGAGACATTGACTAGGGTTCCAAAACATAACAGTACAATTACTTAGCAAATCTGCATAGTAATTATATCAATGTTATTTACTGAGAGGAGAAAGATACAGAAAAATGGCTTTACACGGCTGATTTTGTACAGAACCACACGCAAGTGCACATGGAATATGCTACAGTGTAATTTGCATGTTCCTTGGCCTGCCTCATTTTCCATATGGTATTACCACATCAAAGCAGCAAACATTTCAATGTTGTGCCATACAGAACTCATAAAGAAAACAATCAGCTGTAAATTCACCCTTATATGTAATCAACAAACTTCTGATTTGCCTGGACAGTCATACACACATAAGCACTGTTTGCATTGGTTTCTCAAAACATTCACAGCCTCAGGAAGCTTGACAATAGTGTATCCAAACTTGTTGAATACATCAATATCGACTGAAACACTGTTCTCAGTTGCCCCACACTCAACAATAATACATTTCCTGCAAGTGATGCAAGCATTTTGCGCATGTAAATGCAACAATAAACGGCAAAAAAAAACAAGAGAGAAGGATTCAGTCGAAAGGCTGAAAGATTAATGACATCACATTTTGAAGACATGCAGTTCAGTGTTCTCCTATAGTGCATCTTGTGGGGAAGCCTCCCACAATGCCAAGCGACATCAATGGGTGGTAGGTGGTGGCAGGCAAGCGAATGCAGAAGCTGACAAATTGGTACCATATCCTGACTGAGACACAATGAAAAGACACTCGGCAAAAACAAAGCAAAGAGATCCGGGAGGAGGAGACCATTTCTAGTTCTTCCCTAACGAATTCTGCTTGGCATCACTCTGGAAAAGATGAAAAATCAGATCACAACAAATCATTAGGCCAAGCCACTTCTATGCGTTTACAGAATGCCCTCAATTTCTTGCAATCTTTTCAGAAGTAAAAATGCCTCTACAAATTTTCAGATTTTACAGACAAGCAAACACAATTGCAGTTGTGTTCTCAGAAGGACTCCTATGGTCAGAATTGTAAGAGATATATGCTATGAAAATAATACCGACACCTCTACCTTATACTGTGCATAGCTGTTGTATGGATGTTATTAAACTATGAAAAGTCTGAGTTCAAAACACTCATTCAAACAGGCCGTGTTTGCTTTTGGGTACAGTAAAAAAGTGTAATAATGATCATTGCACCACTTCTTCAATAGATCCACACTTTCTATTAAACGGTTGCACAAGCTGAATATTATTAGCTTGATTGATGTGACCACACAATTCAGTATAATGTTGCAATATTTTTAAAATGAAGATACACTCACGTGAAAAATTTCCAAAATCAGAATATTCCTATAACCGCAGTTTGAGCAAAGTAATCAAAAGTTACTAATGAGTATAGGGTAGTTCTATAAATAAAAAAAATGTTTTATTGCATCTTTTACCTTGTTATGAAAGTGAACAGCTGAAGCATTAACTACACAAATAATTTCCTTTCTTCTCAGTAGAATTTTAAATACCCAATACTCAGATAATGTACTTAATTTTGTCACTCACTTTTGCCATACAAGGAATGCACCAATGCTATTGTTAAAAGAAAACAAAAAAAACATGATTGCAAACAGACGTGCACACACAAAACTAATGCACACCCGTGTACATCATCATATCTGGTCAAATGCAACAGATACATCATAGGAATGAAACACAGTTATGCCCCAGTCTGTAAATGACTAAATTGACTAAATTTACCATTCAAATAGAACTTAATTTCAATAGTAAGCTATGGACAAAATGACTTTTTGTGATGAAAATGCAAAGCTGAAACCCAAACTAGCATTTCCTTTTTCTAGAACTGACCATACACATAAAATGCACTACTTAAGCTCAGATGATGTAATTTCAATAATTCATAGTGATGTATAGATGCAAGTTCGAGGCAGACCACATTAGGGTCTTCAAAGAGAGAACTGAGTGGGAGACTGGAGTCACATGCTATTGATGCTTCATGTCCCTCAGCTTTCCATCCCTAGGCAATTTAAATTTTTTGACCGTCACTTATAATGCTCTATTTATAGATTTCCATTAACTGTGTAGATACCAATGCATTTTAACATATGGAGCACGTGGAGAGATTACATGTGCAGATTATTTCACGAGGAATCATGAGAACTCTGCTACTGACATAACTTGTATTAGATCCAATGTATTAATACAGATATGTGGGACCTTGACCGCTTTGGAATGTGCACACATATGCCTTGGGGCAAAGTGCTTGTGGATTTCTAAAGATTTTTTTGTTTTTATGCTGCCATATTGATGATGCCTATAAATGTTCCAATGATTAGGGAGCATACATTAAGGCACAATATAAGCTGTGACAAGAACCAAGAACAGGACCCAAAAAGCAATGACTGAAAGGAAATTACTGTATGAAGTTAATTTGCCTGGAGCAGAAATTAATACCATTTCTGGCAAGTTTTTTTTTTTTTCTGGACACTTTCCATTTACACAACATGGTACAGGCCAACCTACCTACAGTACACAAGACTTACAGGAATCCAGTCATATATGGCCTTAAAACACCATGCAGCTTAATAAATAACTTCAGAGAATTTGATCTCATATAAACCAGGTAAAGCATAATAGCTACAATTCCCTTCATGCTTCGAACTTGGCAATCCTGTCACTCTTTCAAAGTGTCAGTTTTCATTTTCCAGTAGTGAGTCAATACCCTATGCTCCATGTTCCATGTGGGAGACTATACATATAATTGGAACGTACAATGCAAATTAATAGACATCGAGAGGGTGAGCCAGGCGGAGATTAAATTACCTTTGTGCTTAAAATATCATATAGCCAAAAACAAAATGAAAATATAGAATAAATAAAAACTGTTTCTCCATGCCTGTCCGTGTGAAAGAGACTAGATATGAAAATACATTTTTTAAACTTATTTCCTTAGTCAGCTATTAACAACCGTTTCCTTCGCACATATTAAAAGCTCACAGAAGCATGACTGGTGTTCGTAATGGTATGGCACTCCACTTTGACATGACGTGTCTACTGCCCAGTCCAAGGCTCGTGCCACTTGAGCAGCATTATACCTTAAAGACAGTTCCTATACTCACTTTTCTCGTATCAAACGCAAATACGCAGGAAATATCGAAATCAAAACCTCATTATGCATAAAGTATAAAGGTACAAGGTATATTATACCATGCGGATTGACAGGCAATCTAGCACTGCAGGTACATGCTTTTCAGTTAATTCCTGTCAAAGCTATGCAGAAAACTTTTCTCCGGGTAAAGTAGGAAGGTGGGTGCATTCTCCACCATTTCATATGACTGACCTATATCAATTTCTGGACTAACTTGGAAACGTCTTCAATAGCTGAATAACAGTAGAACTGAGGCAATTTTTTTCCAGGTCGTATAATGTTGGACGGAGATGCAGTGGCCGTAGTACGGGATATTCGTTCAGGCAAGAAAAATATAACGTGTGTATGTGTCCCCAAAAATGCAGTTTGGAGGAACGAGACAGCAGTGTGTCGGTAGACAACATATCACTACTTGAGAGAAGGCGATTAGCCCGGAAAAATTGAGAAGGGTTGTGCCAAGTGAACTTTTAATAAAATCGTCTTCTTGAATTATGAAGGCGATTCCCTCCTTAAAACACTACCTTTGCGCCCATACAATTTTCTGATGTGATGTAATATGACAGTGAATAATTTTACAATAGTTTTTTTCAGTCAAACTTGTGCATCGCGCAATTCCTGATGGATATAGGCTACATGTAATAATTAATGTTTCAATGTAACACAGACATAGGAATACAGGTTAAACATACGTACATACGCGCACACACGGACAGAGAGCTTTCTTGGAGGTGGTAGGCTCCAGCATTAGTCCTCACCTTGTAACTTGAGGGTTTAATGGGTAATCCCGGGGCTGGATTTCCTTGCTGCTGAGACTGCTGTGTGGTATTGGTCTGTTGGGGCGAGTGAGAATCCTCGGACTCTTTTCCACTGTGATAGACCACCCTATCCGAGATATGAATGCTGGAGGCACAGCCCATGCTTCAACGCCACTTTTGCCAATTTATTTTTTCTCAAGTGCTTCTTTCTGCCCAGCTATCCCGTTTTACCTTGGCTATAGCTACAGTACATGGATATCTTCTTATTCCTTTTCTTTTAACCCTAAAGTAAAACGCTCTCACCCGTTTCCCTCACTGAGACCATGAATAATATATCTTCCTTCCCCCCCACCCCCCAACCAGGAAATAGATTTCCTTTCTGCCTTTTTACATGAAGTAAATTATCTATAATTTTTACAAACGCGCGTATCTCCAACAAATACATGAATTCCGAAATGCTTCTTGAACGGATATTCAATTCCATACGCAGTTTATTCTTCCTCTCGCTCTCCTTTTAGTTCTCGTACCAAACCATAACTTACTCCTTTTAAAAACTTTTTCACCTATCCGAAAATAAATCGGTCCGCTTCGATTCAGGCAAATGTCTTATCCATCATCTGTCCGAGCCTGTTGCTATTCTCTTCTTCCCCACCCAAAATAAATTAAATCCGCTTTTCCTGGATGTTTTCTTCTCTCTTAACAATCTGGGTACCCATTTGAAATTAAGACACGGGGCACAAACCTGTTCTTACAACAGTTTGGTCCACTTCAGTGCCATTCATCATCAACAGGCTAAACGATTCACAAAACATAGTATTCCACTTGGCAGCCGCTGTGATTTGAAGACTCCCTCCCATACAACAAAATGCGTTTTAGTCCAACCAAACATTCCAGTTAACTGCCCGAAAATACCAATTAGAAAAATTGGGATCCTTTTTGTAAGACTTCCATTCAGGCTCCCATTATTAGTTTTGATACAAAACGTGACATTAGAAAAGCATTTAAAATGGGCAACTGAGTATCAAAGGCCCACGATTTTTTTTTCCTCTTTTTAATGTAAAGGCTGTCACATTATCTGTGGTGCCACCTCTGATTAATTCACGCGTACAAAAGCAAATTGTTCTGCGTCCTTAAGTTTCAGGTCGTAAAAAGGAAGGCTTTTGATTGTTATTTATAAATGTGAAAGCAAAAAATTAGCCACATAATGCTGTTTTCTGTTAGTCTTTCTCTGCCTTTCCAGCGTTTGCCCTTCCAATTCTTCAGCACTGCTTGACAGCGGCAGATCCAATAAAAGCACCCGCAAGGATTGACCTACAGCCTTTACTGACGTCAATGCAAATGAGCTCAACTGAGCTAATCAGCAACGGCTTGCCTACAGCTGGGTGGAACCGACATTCAGAGGGAACTTTAAAAATGTACTGCAAGATTTCAAGCTGTTCAACAGATACGATTTATTTGAATGGCACACAAATTCAGGCCTGCAGCTGTACAGCCTATATGCAAATGTAAAAAAGAATACACCGCATTTTTGTTTTAAAATCGCATTCCATACTAAGTGTCTTCTAGCTTAAACTTTATTTTTAGCTATCCAACAAAATGTACAAATAGTGCACAAATACTAGGTTTTGGAGGATGTGTCAAGTGTAAAAGTCTGGAAAATATTAAGCCAGAATAAATAACAATTACTAAGTAAAGTATCCATAGGCTTTTAGATATATATCTATGGATAGATATATACCCTGATAACTTTAAATTCATTTGCCAGTATATGTCAAACATGATAAAAGCACAATGTGAAATTCAATTAACAATGATCTTAAAATAAATGGAATCAAATGCCATGCATGATGCATGTTTCAATATTTGTACCCCCAATAATTTGTTTTTAGTTATGGTAAGCTTTGTGCTTTGTTAATACTTCTCTCAGAATATTACATAAATCTCTTAATTCTTGTCTTGAAGCATTTACAAGACAAACTGGTGAAGGAAAAGTCTGTAAACATGCAGATCACACATGATCACAGCCTATCAATAATTATTTATGTTATGCCAATAGTAATAATTATCCCAATAGCACAATTTTTTTTTGTCTTGACAGGAAGAGTCAATACAGCAATTTCCATAATGAGTGAAGTTAAGACCTTGCTTGCACATGGACATGTTTGATTGTTCAAAGCATTCAAATCCCTGTTTCAGTGCTTCTTGAGTAAATACTGTCCCCGTAAGTCCTGCAAAATTGGTGCTGTTGTATTAGCACACTCATAAGAAATAGGTTTGTGGTAAAATCATATTAATTTCCTTAACCCAGGCATCCACTGAAAAATATTTGCTGTGATACATATTCAACCATTTTTAAAAAAGTATCTAAACCATGCCTATCACAGGGACCAACACCTGATAAAATATAAGTGCAATGGTTATATTCTGTGACTAGCTTCAAAGTATCCTCTCGTTGGTTATACCATACAATTAACTGCTTTCCTCACAAAATGTATTGCAAACATACATTTCATACTTGCAAAAACAATCTTTTTAAAACGTAACTATGTCAATGTCAACTAATCTGGTCATGAAAAATTTAGGTACAATAATGAGCCGTGAGAGAGATCTGAGACATCAATGTTCCCAGTATAAGCATACCAAAATAGTAGAATGAACCCGAACAGACATGACACTGTGACTCCTCCAAATTTTACATCTGCACCAGACATACTCCCACTGGGTCTACAGTATACCACACCAAAGTTTGCTACTTTTCAAGGTTCTGTGCAAACAAAACAAGAACAGTCCTCTCCACCTCCACCCTCAACTTAACCTCTGTTGGCCAAGCATCAGTCAGCAAGCAACATTCCCCTCTCTTTGGCGACAAAATACAAAAGTCTCTATTGGCTGAAATGTGACAAATGTATCTCTCTCTCTCTGTATGTGTGTGTGTGTGTATATATATATATATATATATATATATATATATATATATATATATATATATTCTGTCTACTCCCCCTTGTGGTCTTTATTGAAACACAAAACAACAGCAGGCTTTGTGGATAAAACACTTTGAATAAAAATGTATATGTCAGCACTTGTAAGCATACACATATGTAGTTATGTTAGGTTCACTGCATCTAATGTGTATTATATCTGTTCTAATGACTGAAAACTATTTGCATGGATACTCACATTAACTCATTTAGATATTTTTAGAGCGTCACTGAATAGCTCAGATGTGACCAACTTATAAATTAGTACAGTACTTCCTGCTAATTTTCAAAGTCTTCTGTGGAACAGGAAGCTGAGCACAAAGCACTGTCTAAAGCAGGACAGGATCTGTGGAGGTAGCCTCCTTAGCTATCACAGTGCAAAGGGCAGCTTCTGTCAAGTTTATATTGACATGCATTATTACAGTGTACATTTACATTCATGTTAAAGTTGAGATACAAAAGTGCCAAAAATTTAAATTAGGAAAATTATGAACAGCAGCTTCACTAGCAACCAGAGATATATACAGTATAGCCATTTGTTCAGAAATAAATTGTTTATTCCTGTAGATATTTCATATTTCAGAATACAATTTTTTAAAAATCTGAATACAATAGGAATAAAATGCAGAGGGAGAATTGGAAATCTGGCAAAAGATGATGCAGAGTGAAGATCGTAGTAATTTGATTCTGGATTCTGGACCTGATGGTTTAAATCCCCAAGTGAGGACAAAGCAAATTCTTGCTTTATGCTGTTTTGTGAAATCTAAACAGTTTTATGTTTTTAATTTAAACTTTAATATCCTGTTAACCATCATGTCAATATTATTATACTTTCTGAAACACAAGGATGAAATGAAAGATTTTCTAAGACAGAAAACTGTAAGGTTGAATATTTAATTTCAGTATTGTGCAGACCGCAGAAGCAAGGTGGACATTAGACTCCATAACAATTTCCTGTACATTTAGGTAAGTTCATGCCACTGGGTCTTTCCATGGCAAGCCCTTTTATAATCTGACAATATACTAATTTACAAGCCCCAAGAAACTGCGACATTATACAGATGAGTCAACTTTACTTGAAAGTATAGCTTTGCTTCTACACTACTGTATTTCCACAAGCTTCAGGACAGAGAAATTGACACTGCAAAATGAATGCAAGCAGGGTTGGAAATTAAAATTAAGGTTGCCGGCTCGCCCAAGGAAAGTACCAAAAAGAGAACACCAGCCCATTGGGCGAGTGGCAATTAAAAAGTGCATAACGAACTACAAACAGAATATCATGCTAAATTGTGTATTGATCTCTCACATCTCTACATGTCGATGTGTGTCTGCTGTGTTACCTAAAATTTCTTATGTGTCATAATGACGTGTGTCAGGCAGGCTCTTCCTGGCCTGCTTTCCCCTGGGGCTTCCCAGTCAGCCAATAAATTTGGGCTTGGTGAGCCAGTTGGTATTCAGCACTGTTCTGTAGTGCGAATGCAGATGCATTTTGAAGCTCACTTCCTGGTCTTGTTGAGAGATGTTGCTCACTAGCGCCAGTGCAGTTGGCTCCAGTATAGGTGTTTCAGCCACCCGCATCAATGTAAGTCAATGGTAACGATACAGTAAAAATACAAAGTCAAGAATTTTTCTCACATGAAAATGTAGTTGCAATAGGTGTTTTTTCTTCATCTAATCTCATCCCATAAGACGGTTTGTGAAGTTATTGTATTACTTGTACAAGATTGCAATAATTTTGAGGACAAATCAGGGACACTGCTGACAGTATTTCATGTGTTTAGTGGACGACAGGACCATATAAGTGTCCATCTTTCCCCTACTGTGCCAACTCTGGCTCCAAGTGGTTCAACATGGTGGTGCCCACAAACGGCACTTCTGGGGATTAAAACGGTTTTCACCAAGCGGATGACCAGTGTGAACACAGAGATGGCATCTCTGCACGACCTGCATCCATTCGGTTCGGGTTCAGGTGTCATTTGAACAAATCCACTCCTTTATTGGATATAACACTATCACATGATTATGTACTTTGCTAGCTAACTGCTATGATGATAAAGCCACGTCAAATTCAGTTCAATTCATATCATGAAAATGTTCTAGCTAAAGACATTTTTCCTTGCTAACTAACTTGATAACTATGCAAGTAGCTATTGAAATGTAAGGCTATTGAGACCCTCTTACTATGCATGCCTATATAGCATGAGTGTTTCACTTGCATATGCTCCTAGAATTTTGAAAATGTAAGCATAAAATATAATTTAGGAGTGCTGGTGCGTGTGAAAATTTTCCCCATGAAGCAATTTTATAACAGCAAAGGTATTTCTGTAAATACCAATTGTGAAGTATGTCTAGTAACCAAGGTTAGAAATGAAGCTAGCCCATTTGCTAGAGCCTAGTGGTTTGCATCTTGCACAGTGGCCTCAGTAGTCCTGTTTGTGAAGTATTCTGCAGATAGTATTCACTGACATATCCATGCCTGCTTCCTGAAGAGTGTTTCTGATCAGTCAGACAGGTTTTAGGGGGGTTTTCTTCATGATGGTGAGAGTTATGGTGAGATCACCAACTGTACAGGTTTTCCTTGGCCTGCAAGGCCTTTTCAGAATACTGAGCTCACCAGTGCTCATCAGTGCTCTTTTTCTATCTTTTTGATATGCCAAACAGTTGATTTAGGCAACATATGGTTGGGCCTATGTCTCTGACAGTTTTTTTTATTTCTCATCCTGATAATGGTTTCCTTGACTTTCATTCGCACAACTCTGGTGCTCATGTTGACAAACACCAATAACAAACACCAAAGGCAATCAAAAGCATTGAATCAAGACTAGGTACTGAAAGTTCTCTTATACCTGCACTACAGAAGCAATTGAACACATCTGGCTAATCAGAAACACCTGTGAAGCCACTTTTCTGGGTGCCCTGAAATGGGGGACTAGAAAAGTGCTGTCATTTCTACATGATTAAATCAAAATGTATAGAATTACCCATTAATAAAATCTGAAAATCTGCACTTTAACCAACTATGAATTGTTTGATTACAAATAAAAAATTGTGGAGTACAGAGCTAAATCAAGAAAAATATGTCTTTGTCCCAAACATTATGGAGTTCAAACACTGCACTGTAGTGTGTTCTTTGTCCGCATACAGCAGGCTACTTCACACTAGAAGGTTGAATGATACTACCCCCACCAATATAAACACCACTTGTATGCAAGTGTCCTGCAGTACATTTTCCTGAGTCCATGCAATAGGGCAGCTAGAAGTGAATCAGACATCATAGGACACATTTTAAAAGACTACAATTCAAATCATGAATGCAAATGAAGAGAAAAAGATCATGGAACAGTGAAGTAGTTCAGATATTTCCTCCACTATGTGCTTTGTTCATCTTCCGAAATGACAAACGTTTGGAAAGATGATAAGGGCAGAGAAGTTGGTGGACCTGACTGAACCCCCATCTAAAATTCTAGTGTTATACAACACCATGAAAAAATGATTCATACACACCAAATCGCAAAGTTCAATGTTTAACCATTTCCCATTATGGAAAATAAGTCCTACTGTTCCAGAGTGCAAGAAAAATATTCCTCCTCACACAATGAGACAACCCACAGGGTCTACAGGGTACTGTATGTGAAATATGTTGAAATTGTGCCTACTCAATGATTGCTTGTTTTACTTGCATAGACTGCTTTGTTGCTGTTTTTGTTTTGTTAATCAGATTAACCTACAGGGTCCAAGTTAAACTACGTGCTCGTTCCCTGCTCTTGGAACTGTACTTCCCTCTAGGGTTTTCAACACACTTGTTCCTGGTTTTGGTTATACACTTTGTTGTACATCGCTGTTGTACGAGCGTCTGCCAAATGGCTGTAATGTAATGTAATGTAAATATGTTTGTTCAGAATGATACTAAACTGATTTTCTCAGACAATCCAGCAGTCTACTGAGTTTATGATGGTCAACTTGATGTAACAGAGCCCAAAAACAAAGCAATGTAACCAAAGTGTGAAGATAGTCTTGTCTTGATTGAACCAATGTACCTTCATCTGCCCTGTTCTGAGAGAGTTGGTGAATCAAAGACAGCAGAAAAGTCTGCTGATTGCCTCTCCTCCAATAATAGACATAAGTAACCCTGGCACTGAGTGTTATTTTTGGTCAGACTCTAAGACCTTGATCCACTCAAAAAATACAGCAATTATACTGCCAGTGTGAACCTGACTGTCACCAATGGGAATGCATTCATTTTTTTCAATGGATTTCCACACTGAAAGACACTGGTTAAAGGCTGTTCTGATTCAGCAAACAGCAGACACTAGTCTATAGACCTCTGTAATTATGTTTTTGTGGTGCAATATAGGAAAACATCCAGTAGATGGGTGTGCAACACAAGAAAAATAATAATCCTAGGCTTTTGGCCACATCTTTGTTGGAGCATTACTGCGGTGCTATTCGGGATACAAATGAGGTGGGTGAGTCACGATCTTGTAGACTTACAATTTACAATTTAGATGTTAGCCAGACAGGTTTAGATATTTACAAAAGGAGTTTGTGTGTACTATATACAGGTACCCTAAAAGCTGTTCCAAGCAAACAATGCCTTAATTTCTCTTAAAAAAGAGAAACAATATTCCCAGCACATTTGTTCATGGCTATGTATCCATCGCATAACCTAAGAATCTACCCTCTCAAATGGACATAGCCTTGCAATTCATCATTTACACTTTGTGTAAGTGACATAGTGCTTTGAAAATCAGCCCTTCTTTAAATGTATTTACTTATTGCTGTTAGTTGTTTTGTAATGTAATGTACATTGATGATTTATGGGTGGAAATACAAAATACAAAACAGTGTGACTGCTTGTATACAGTATGTTCACTTTCAGACAGAATCAGGGAACAGCGAGGCTGTATTTTGTAGTTTAAATTCAGGGTGGAATTGAATCCTTCCGGTTTAAGACAAAATGTGTATGTCAGACAAAAACTGGAGGATTAAACTGCATTTATCATGACATTTACGATAAAGCCTTGTGTATGCCTTCACCAAGGCCTCAATTTAAAATTCTCCAATTCTGCGATGACCAACAAAAATAAAAGTCCAATCTTTCTTGGGAAAATGATTGCAACACTTCAGCCAAAAAGAAACAGAACAGTACATTGGCCAACTGAAGTGTATAACTGAATTTCTGGACAAGGAGTCAATGCTGCTTTCAAATTGGAATAACACTTCATGGTATTCTAATTTTAAAAAACTTAATGAAGACTGAAACACTACCCCTTTGTGACCTGTCTCTCTCCATGTTTAACATTAAAAAATGATTCATTTTTATTTACTGGATTGACAGATGGCATTTGATGTAAGCACCTGCTGTCATTTTTGAGGCTCAAATGCTCTATTAATCCATTTATGGTTTCTGTTGAGCATCGTTGTAATGAATATTTACACATCTAACTTCTTAAAAGATTTGTGAATTCAGATTGATCCTTCAGAACAGGTTACAATACAGACAAACCCAGTGGAGAAATGGTTTCAAAATACATATCACCACTCACTATGTATTATGGATATGAGCAGTGAGCCATACCTTGTTTTCATCAGAGGAAGCATGACCCCTCTATCCAAAGCACTACAGCAATTCACCCCACTGAAGTTCAGAAACTGAACAGAACAAGCAGACTAGTCACAATCATCTTTCAATGTGATTAACTCAAACAGGTATAGAGATATGAATTGAGGGAGAAGTCTTGCCAGATTATATTCTAACTACATTTAGGACACCACTAGATCTGCTATGGACAGGAAAGGCACATGGGCAGCCAAATGACCAGGGTCTGTTGATGTTCAAATTCATTAGCTCCCCTTTGCAGACTCATTACTGTGCAGTAGATTATCTACTGTACATGCTGACAGCTGGTTAACTAATGGTGGATTAAGGTCCTACTATGAAGATTACTTGGCCCTAAATGCATACAGTACTGCACACATCTATTTGCCACATTGGGCTCTATATTCCAGAATCAATGTCACACAGCACATGGGCACAGTCAGTGGTGCAGTGTGTGGTGCACTGGGCAGGGCTTCTGATTGCTGGTATTTTTGGGTCCAGAGACGAGCAGCGCACAGCACAACCCTAAAGCCACACATCGTCCAACGAGTTTGCCTGGCATCGCTCTCGCCTTCCACAATCAGCCACTTGTGGCGTTTTCTGTTTTTAAAAAGATGTTCCTTAAATGTATATCGATGGTATATTTAGGAAATCCCTGCATAGCAATAATTAACAAGTCCTCCTTTACAGAACTATGTGGAGTGGGGAAATCGGAGACAGTTTGCACGTCGGATCTTTAATCTGATTGGTTATCGCACCATGTTCCCTGTCCGTCCGGCTGCTCTGCCGACTTGTCTCCCGTCACCTGATATGCCAGCATGCCTAGCGGATGCAAAAAAAAATGGCTCCCACTGAAATGAATGGAATGCTGTTTAGAACCATCAGCGTTCTGTCCCGTGAATGTTGCAAATTTTAACGATTTTTGCAGTCATTTTTTATTAACTCTTATAACTGTCCTGCACATACTTCACAGTTGAAACATCGGACTACTTTAACGTTTGTTTAAATTTATGTGAACTGTTTGTGATCACCGCAAACTGTGATTTATTGTAGCAGACAAGTGCTCTTTGTAGTGTAATTTCACAGCTTTTTTTTCTCTGTCGCGGGGACAACTTGACGTGAAAAGTGTTATACCACTGCCTAATTACATCTATATGGAATCATTCATGTTGCTAAAAATGCTGTTTTCGATATCTTTAACCACCTTTGCTCTTTGCTTGGTATTTTGCATGTAGCACCTGAGGGTGCATCCTCAACGGAGGTGTGGGTGGGGCTGAGGACGGAGGAGGAGACTTATTTGACTTCAAACAGAGAGTCTATAAGGGCCTCAAAAAACCTGCATAGTATGCCTTTAAGTGCAAAATATAAGAAGGAAGCTGTATGTCTGGCAACATGGACTTATCCTTTTAGTTCCCCAGCCTCGTACTCTCCCACATTTACAGCAGTACAATGACTGCTACATCAGCAGAGTCCCCTGATATACACTGAAATGAAGCTTATAAAAGCATTCTAAATGGACTGTGTTTTATATGTAAATATAAATCATTTTTCAGCATATGTCACATTTTCTCCATTTACACAGAAATATGAATTCAGTCGACACTGAAATCAATGCTGAACACTGTGTAAAAAACGAGATAAAGGATAGCTATTACTGTTTTATATTATTCAAAGCTAACAGTAAAGTGTAATGTGTTTTTAGTCTGTCCTTATGATTTGCTTTAATCTACTGGTCATCTGTTTAGACACACTGAAAAGGATGAAAGCTCCTGCACAGAAATGTAAGTACTAATATAAGAGTATAAGTGAGAAAAAGTAAAATATGTGCCATGCCATTTTGAACCAATTGAACCTTGATCCCATACCTTGCCAAGGAACTGGCTGTACTATCATACGCCCTTTCATCATGATAATGAACAGACAGACCATCCCTATAACCAAGGACAACCAACTGGGACCAGCACTAACCCATGTGTCAAGGAAAGACTGCACTGAAAAGAAAAGAGTGCATATAATCACATATTTTAAAAATACCAGCTCGGGCAGGCCTCTTAAAAAGGCTGACAGTCACACTTATGAATGAAGACGGCCCATGACTTTACAGAGGATCACTTGCTAAAATACGTTGATATACTCATTACAGATAAATTGTCACAAGCACATTGAGAGCTCAGAATGTGTAATGTATGTATATAACATCCTTACTTAAAATTCCACTTTACACATGATATAATCCAGTTTACACTTGACAATGGCACTTGTATACTTGTATGAAGGACCAAAAATGTGTCATTTATTTATTAAAAATAAATTAATAAATAAATGACACAAAAATAAATAAATAAATAAATGCAAAGAAATGTGAAATTAATGTAGGATACACAGACGTAAATTAGTGAATGGACGTAATTTGGTATTTGTGCATTTATTTATTTGCCTATTTCTTTATATTGTCAATTATAAAATTCTATACTTACTTATTCTGCATGTATTTATTTCTTGATTTATCTCTGTAGCTTATTTTTTTCTCCATATGATAATGAGGGGGCGTGGCATTTACATTCAAGCATAGCAATCAAGTCCAGAGGTGGGGAGTAGGAGGTAGGCACATGCAGGTGTGGAGATGTCAAGATGTCTGATTGACCAGAACAACAGTCTGTGGCCCTTACTTGAGTTTTCTTATTTGGCTCAGTTTTGAAAATATTACTAATATTACTCGATTAATAATTTTTAATATTTAAGGACGGAGTGTAGCACAGTGGGTAAGGAACTGGACTTGTAACTGAAAGGTCGCATGTTCGATTCCCGGGTAGGACACTGCCGTTGTACCCTCGAGCAAGGTACTTAACCGAAATTGCTTCAGTATACATATCCAGCTGTATAAATGGATACAATGTAAAATGCTATGTAAAAAAGTTGTGTAAGTCGCTCTGGATAAGAGCGTCTGCTAAATGCCTGTAATGTAATGTAATACAAACGACCAACAGCCCTTGACTATATTACATACCAAAATTACATTTCTGAGCCAGACCATCAATTTAAATGAAAGTACTGGGAGTGAAATGTTACGTTTAACCCCGCGGGTGGGGAAAAAACTAACATGGCGGGTGGTATACCTAACAGTCTTAATAGCTTCAAACGTTCACTCAAAGTAGGGTAATTCAATACAATTTGATGTCATAGGATACAAACACAGTTTTTAATCTATTTAATGGTTACATGTAAATGTTTTTCACAGCCTACCTGTATCAGTGAAACTGTATCACAAGACTGTACATTATTCTCCATTTCCTGTCGAATGTCTTCCCTTTCCGATCCTAACAGCAGTATTAATCAATGTCAAATGTCACCACTTAAAGACTGGCTAAGCTATTTTTCATTGCCTTTAAATTGAATCTAATATATTTACAAATATCAGGTCTGAGCTGAATAAATAAAATCAATTGGTTAATAAATAGTCTACTGACAACAGGCTGACAATTTCTTTTTTTTAAAATTTGAAACATATCAAAGAGTTCCCGGAAGACCCCAGTCAGTGGTTCTACTTCTCATTTCTAATTTTCTACAAGCAACTACACAGGACTGTATTGTTTGAGCTATCTATTTTGCATTGTGTACCTATGTGTTTGTATGTCTTCATATTTTTTTACTGTAAGCTATCATGTGCATTGTATTGTATGTAGATTCTTAGGAAATGCTCTCTAGCTTAGGCCTACAATATTCTGTCATTGGCCACATACAACATAGAAGTTGCATATTCTGCCACTACTAGGAATTTCTATCATTGGCAGCATACATGAAACACTGTGTTAAGTTAAACCCGCCTGGGGTGTGTCTGTACTTTAGACTACAATCCCAGCAAGCTAGTGCGCTATATCAAAACTATGCAATCTGTTAGTCACTAAAAGACTATTTATGATTACATTTGGATTCCTTGACATACACACGCAATACAGTACCTGAAAAATACTTTGGGGCAAAAATTGTACTTGCATATAGCCAAAACAGACTTTTATTTGACAATATCTCCCAAAATATTTCTTGAAAACTTCCGCAACTCATTGAAGACAAAGAAGACATAATTCTGCGTGTTTGGTCTCCAATGGAACCACCTAAAAAGTTTGCATGTTATATTTAGCCCCACTCTCCCCTACTAACGTAGTCAAGGCAACCGATGTACAAGCAAGGCTTGTACAGTCAATCTACGCACTCTGACTCTGGTATCAATCAACCAATGGGAATAAGGTGACATACTTTGATTAACAGCCCGTGTATTTCCATAAGGACAAGTAAATATAGAAAAAAAAATATTATAAAATACTCTATACAGAAATAATTAATCAAGAATCAACAGAATAATAATTAATGATAAAGGAAATAAATAAATAGTGAAGTAAGTATAATGAATAATTAAGGAAATATAAAATAGGCAAATAAATGCAGAAATATCTATTTATGTCAGATTGTATCTATTTATTAATGTGTACATTCATTTATTTTGATATTTTTCTTGCATTTATTTATTTTGACTTCACTTAAATTGGAACCACCTAATTTTAGAAATGCCACTCTTTCCGAAATATACAGATAAGGCTTTCCAAATATTGTTAATTAAATAGATAATTGTTTAGCAAAGAGTCAAACATTTCCTCTTTTTCTACCATTGTCTGTTACTTTACATTTTACTTGCGCATTCCTGTGATTTAATGTTTTAATTTTCCATTTGGTTATTATAGCACTGTCACAGAACATAATTATGTGTGACAATATGGATATCAATTTCAATATACAAAGACCTGACCTAAAAAGGAGACTGCATTTGTACAGGGCCCAGAATTTTGTGCTACACCCCTGCCTATGTCAATCAATTTCGCTTTTGTGAATCCCAGCACAACTCATGATTTTCAAGTTGCATCTCATTAGTCTAACACTCTTTTGCTAACACCAGCAAAACTTGTCCAATTACTATAGTTCTATGAAAACACCCAAATGAGATTCCATGTAGGCCAACTGGTTTAAAACAGCCACTTTCTTTGCTAATATGGTCTCAGGTGTAAAATATGAGCATAACCTACTGCAAGTGTGAAATATATTTAGCAAGGTTAGAAATCTAAAATACCGCATCTTTAATTCATAAAACTAGGTAAAACAACGGATGTGCTAGACAGGTTTAAATGAAAAAGTTTGAACAGAAAAATCTATGAACGATCCTCAAACATAAAAGTGATCTTTGGGTCTGTTTATCTCTGCATGCCTAAATCAGACACTCAGTCACAGAAGAGTTAAATGAAACTGACAAACCTGTAAGACTCACTGCACATAATGGATATGAAAATCCACAGGTACCCAGAATGAATATGTGAACCCACACTGACAAATTCCTTTAAACAGCAAACTGAAAAATGAACAATTCTCTCTTTGACGCTCTTTCGCGTGGAACTCTAGGATAGCCTTCTATCCGCCAATGGGTTCTGAGTCTCCACAATATGTAAAATATCTGTGCAATTACTGTATGAGGTAAATGGTTTAGGTGGATAATAGCCTATTATAGCTTTGTGTAGCATCGGGAATTAGGCTACGGACTTTTCTTTAGTATTAGATATTTGATACTTCAGAAGCCGTACAATGAAATGTCACTTCTGAAGTAATTGCCGGGCACCTCACAAAAATCATGGGCAACTAATGGCAACTAACTCTTGGTCTAGTCTATAGGGCTACACAGCAAGTGATTTGGACATTAAACTCTTTTATTCTGGCGATATTAAATTCTCTCTCTTCAAGCAAGACGTTCTACATCGTATTAAGGATACCCTAATTACCATTTAAGTAGCAAAGGCCGTCTGTCAGCTTTCACACTTAAATGCAACCTGCAACATAATGTGCTTTTCTCTTTTTAAATATTTTATATTCAAACCTTGTGCTGTGGTCCATTTTTCACCCAGTCGTCATCAAAATGATGAATTAAGTTCTGTTCTTCCATTTCAAATGACTTCCTTCACACCGTGTTTCCAAGTAGAATCGGACTCGTCCAGACTTGTAAGAAAAGCATCAGCAAATTTTCTGTCATAGATGATATATTTACGAATATCAGATAAGAAAGTGGATGTTAGGCTATCGATGGCGATTTCGTCTATTATTTCGTCTTTGCACCTGATAAGCATTTCCAGTAGTCTCTAATTAGCAAAAGTTTCTAGAATGTCGTTTCCCCTCCACGGTGAAGACCACTATACACGTAATAACGGAAGGGAATTATATTATATAATAACTCTGGATTTTTGCAAACAGTTCGCCTATAATTCCGGTTAAAATCTATTCGGCGGACAGGACAGGCTAGCCTACTCTACAACATCTAGACTGATCTTCAGACTTCAGTTCAAATTGAAAGGGTATACTTACAGTTTCTAGCTCCTCCCCTTCTGGACACCTTGTAAACGTTATGTGGTCATTTGTATCCTTGCTGGCAACTAGCTATATTACTGCGCTACAGTGTTAATCTATCCCAGTGATGTCGGTTTTAATCCTATTAGCATAGCCTATATTATAATTATTATTTTAACTTTTGAACTTACTTCATAGCTACACTTCTACTTTGGGACTGTTCGTCTCCAACAGTCCCATTGAAGGCTATTCAAGAAGGTGCCTAAACCTCTATCAAACTGTTCAAAGTATATCGCTGCTGTAGGCTAGTTGTTTGCTGAGTCTGAAGTTCACGTCAAGCGATTATCTTCAATAAAGCTAAACACGTTCAATGCGTTTAAAACTAATGGGATCACTTGTCCATGGATGCGCATGCTTGTGAAAATAGGTTTATCGAACAAACTGTTTCAACATTTTAAAAGGCAAAGAAGGAAGACTTTTAACACACGTGTATATTTAAACATTGTGTATTGTTGGACTTGCAGCTGCTAAAAACTACTGATTAGACATAGGCCTAATAATAATCCGCTCTGGTTGCCGTGCAACAAGATCGCCCTCCTCCGTTCAATTCGTTTACAGATCTACGTAAAGGCCTTAGAATGAACCTTCATAAAGACGGAAACCGAATATTTCCATTAATGAAAATATATTCGTTTTCCGTTCGTTCCAGATATCGAACAGTAAGAAAGCTGATCGTAGATATGACCATCAATTTTGCAATCATTCTTTATTGGCATTTAAAGACGTATGCATACTTTGGAGGGGAAAAAACATTTTTCACATTTCATTCACGACGTTTTATTCGTTGAATTGATTGTTACTTGACCTCAGACAAGCAATTGCAATTCGGTAAAATAACAAATCTATAAAGATACAAGACATTGCTGTGCATAATTGACAAGTCAAATAAAGAATAAATGCATGTGCATTGTAAATCTGAAAAGTTTTAACATAACAAAGATACATGCAAAAAAAAGCAGCCAAGCAGTCCAGTAAAAGTAAAATGGTGCATATGGTAACTGGCAAAAGGCTGCCATTGTATATAAGAAATGAGACACAAGGTATGCTTGAAGGCTAATGAAATAAATTTGGACCTCCGACAGTTCTGTAGAATACTTATCAAAACATAAATTGAAGGGGAAACAATGAATCCAATATAAATGACAAAACAATAAATAAACATTAGAAAATACCTGAGTAAACAAGTTAATTGCATGTTATGATGATATCATTATTTAAATGAACATTTCTGGTCTTTTTGAAGAAATTTACAAAATTTTAAAGGAAAAACTGGAAACAATGTCTGGTGTACAATCGGATATTTGTTTTCTTAAAGGAGGTAGAATAACATTCAAAAATCCCTCCTCTATCCATGTCTGTAGCCGCAAGTAACCCTTAAGTGTTCCTTTTCTATTGTATAATTGATGGAATCTGATGAAAAAAAGTCAATTATTACAATAGATGTTAACAGCCAGCCAGAAATGCAGTTATTATTGAGAGCTATCCAGTTCCATTAATATGTTTTTGATTGCCATTTTTTGAACAAAGCTTTTTGCAAGAACACTGTCACACACAGCACTGTTTAATCAATATGGTTCATGCACTTCATTTGCAAGGGAAAATAATTTGCTCATCATTCATTGTACTGAACCCTTGCAAGCTCAATAAAAACTGTCAATTTCTGACTGGGTTAATTAAAATAAGACTGCAGGGTACCACGGCGACGCACGTCAGTTGTCCAGCAGTGGAATCCCCCTCCCAGGGAGTTGGCATGACGAATGTTCACCTTAATTGGTCTAATTCCTGTTGGGATCAGATCCATTTATCAATCAAGAGGCTTTTAAAGACAATGAAAATTCTGAAAAATCACTATTCAGTCAGTAAACTGGTTCACAAAACAGAGAAATACAGTATTAAAATCAACTCTGGAAGAGTACTTGTAAAAGTGACTCTTCATAGTTGAATAAGTGTTTTCAGAGTTGCTTTATCTCTGAGCAGATATAATTGGCAAAACTGGAAATGTTAAAAACATTTTGTCCTGTAAAAACAAAAAACTCACCAAGGCGTTCAAACATCTTTTGGATAGATATTTCATTGGCATCTACCATGACTCGTTTTTCATCCAGCATTAAAACATTCATCGAGAGCCACTTAGAGGACATCCACAGGGGATGATCTAATGGGTTAAGGAAAGAAAACGCTAAGAAAGCAAAAAATGCAACTTTGTAACACATCGCACAGAAAGTTCATGTCACAATTCCTGTTACTTCAGTGAGTTTGCTGAAAATAATTTTCATTTTTGTTAGAAGAAACATACTTTATTGCTTGTATTGTATCTTGTTTTGTTATACCCAGCTGCATTGCCATAGCACTGCCACAGATTCCAAGAACAAATAGTGCAATTATTGATCTAAAATTCAATCAGCCTGCTAAAATTTCTCATTTCAACACGTACCATCGGGAATCAGAGGTGTTGGAGGCTTCACCACAGTCCAGCCAGCCTTGATGAACATATCAATCTGATAAAGACAAATGTCATGCAAGTGCAAGTGAGAAGTGTCCTTCAGAAAGGGCTCAATCATTTCAACAATTCTTCCAATAGATGGCAGTAGAAGTGTTATGTTCATAGCAGCTATAATCACAAGTATGCCCAGGCAGTTAGCACTTAAGTGGAAGTCATACAGTATCAGAAAGCAGACAATAGGATTCAGTCTTAGAGCCTTAGAGCCTGCCCAGAGTAGAAAGACATAAGAAACTCTGCACTTTTGAGGCTACAGAAACATCTGCATCCATCAACATGAAAAGCAATAATTTTTTCAATGTAGTTATTTGTTGAGGGAAAACAAACAAGCAAAAAGATCACACTCTGAGACCATAGTTTTACTCACAGGGGCAACACGTTACTCACGTCAGCACCTCATCTGAATCACAGGTCTCTGGAGTTCCCTGGAGAGGCTCGGAGGAACGCAAGCCTTTCCTGTCCTATTCTAAAGCGTGCCACCAGCAGCGTCCAACAGACAAGTTTCACTAGTCAAGGATGCCGTCTGTGGAGCTGTCTCGATCCGCCCTTGTAAACGAGATGCTAAACCTCAATGGGCGTGATCCTGGCACAGGCATTTGTAAGAATGCGGCGGGAGAGGAGAGGCTAACCTGGCGGCAGGGCCGGTCTGGATTGGACAGCACCAGGCCAGGCCCAATGATGTTGAAGGTGGCATCAATGTGCATGGGGTTGGGGTCCTTGAAGGAGATGATGTGTATGTTGTAGTCGGGTGCGAGGTGTCGACGCATCCATTCAATCCCCATATAGTTTGTCACCTGAAAAACATAAATTCATAAAAACACAGTTCATAGTCAGTCTCACACATGCGCACACACACACACACACACACATACACACGCACACACGTGTACACACATAGACACATACACACACATACACACACAGACGTGTACACACATACACACACACATAGACACACAGACAGTTGTGTATCTGTGCATCTACATTAAGGCCACTCAGATGTCCATCTAGTCCTGTTTATTTTAAAACGCAGCAGACATGGAAGTGGCATACCTGACTCCTCTGGACAAATATGTCCCTTCCAGCACGGATGAAGTCAGCTGCGTCAAAACAAGGCTCATGCTCAGTGGTGACAAACTTGCCTTGAGAGGCAAGAATGTGCCGGTCTTCCACAGATCGAATTGGGTAGTCCTAGAGACAGGAAACGCAAGGAAATTAGAACAGCAGTTTGCATCATCTTCCATAGTGGAAATTCACACGATCACTCGGTTACATTAGAAAATGTGTTGGTTTGCTGTTCAGAAATCATGCTCTCTCTTTGATGAGTCACTAAACATGCTGAGACAGATTTTTTTTTTTACCTGATCATACAGGTCATCAGACATGGTGGGTTTTGGAGCTGTGGTCCACTTTGCACCTTTTCTGAAGTACTCTTTAATGAGAGGTCTGTAGGCTCTGTACTCGAAAAAGCGGGACCTCCATGCCATTGGAGCCTCAATAATTTCATTTCCAACAACAAGAAGAATGTCTCGGGGCATAGCTGCATACATGCCTGAGAAGGCAAAAGGATGGCATGTGCCACAATAAAATTACTGGATTCACCCAGGGAAAAGTGACATTTTTACAGATTATTTTTGGAGAGAAGGGGAGCAGTACGATAGAAAAGTCAGCAAAAAGAATGGTATGACAACACAATCCTTCAACAAAAGCATTTTCTGCAACTGGGTTCAACTGGACGACAAAATCCATCCATTAAGACACACACAATTACACACAATAATAATACAATGAAAAGCCCAATAAATGTTACCTGTAGATGTGAAATCTGGTGTGCTGTATTGGCAAGACCAGTCAATAGGCTCTGGCCTCCTCACAGTAACCCCCTCCAGACGGAGAATATTGCACATTTCCTCAAT
This sequence comes from Anguilla rostrata, assembly GCF_018555375.3. Taxonomy (NCBI): domain Eukaryota; kingdom Metazoa; phylum Chordata; class Actinopteri; order Anguilliformes; family Anguillidae; genus Anguilla; species Anguilla rostrata. The sequence continues at coordinate 45,510,432 of NC_057937.1, read as the reverse complement.
TTCAGCAATGGCTTTCGTCAAGTGGTCCTCAGGAAACAACTGACCCCCAAATTTTTGGTAGAAGGGCCAATACTTCTCATACGTGTTAGCCTGTCAACATGAATTCCTTGTCAGCTAACTACCATTTAAAAACATTTCCTCCTTAAAATCCAAATGGGTGATATATTTATTAGAAGTGGGGTGATGTTACTATACCAAATAAAATCAGTGCTTAAATGTTACCTTGACCTCCACTGTAAACGGGGGCACACGTGCATTCTCGGCTCTGCCAACAATGACTTCTTCAAGTGGGTCCCATTCATTGAAGGCACAGACTGGACATTCCGGGGTAACGGGTTCAGTAATAGTGTCCTCCACAATCACCTGGGACTGAATGGCAGCTGCTGAACTTGACGTGCTCTGGAATGCCCTCTGTACCCATCCAGTCACAGCTCGGCCCAGCTAATACAATAATACAGAGAGAGAGAGAGATGGGGGGGGTGGGGGGGGGAGAGATTTGAATCTTCATAATGTTCACATCAACAACCACATAGGCCTAAATTATTATTAAGGTCAGTTCAGAGCATTGCAAATCATATAAATAGCAGTTTGAAAATGCTTCAGAACCACTGCATTTATGCCTCAACTCTCATTAAGAGAAAATCAATCATTAGGCTCCTAGGGCTAATAATGGTGTATAATCAAATTAGAATAATTTTTTTTTTAAACAAATTACAAGCTCTACTACCAACCACACTCTAAGGTAAAATAATAATAATAATAATAATAATAATAATAATAATAATAATAATAATAGTTTTGATCCAAGGTTCGTTGAATGCCATATCTCGGGTCCTGGATATAATGTCAAGGTTCTGTGAGGAGTGGATCTCCGTGTCACTGAGTTCGCTGAGGACAGCTGCCAAAGACAACTGTTTGCTATCACTCACAATTCTAAAATGTGCCGACAAAGAAAAAAGTATCGTGGATGTTTTTTGTATGAAAGAAACTTACCCCTTCCATTTAGCATTTGTTTGCATGTTAAGTAGAACAGATATTTCCCTCATTTAAAAAAATACTATCTCAGTCGTAACCATAACGCAAAATAAAATAACTTATTAAATGTAAGAAAATTAAGTACGTGAAATGAACTTCCTCTGTTTATATATTGCATTAATGTTATATAGCCTATGTGATATGGATTGGTGAGTAGGCAATTAGTTGTTAAATAGGCCAACTAACGATACTATATTGTTTATTCAATTCCTTCCGCAAAAGGAAAATAATTATATAGGCTACATACTAACCATAGCTCCAATAAGGTGAGCTGCTTCAGCTCCCCTGCTACCTCCTCTCAGACATCTGACCCGCAGCATCGTCCTCGGATTCGATATTGAAAGGTAAAAAGAGTTCTTGCGGCGCAAACGAAGCCCAGATTGTCACTTCTGAGATTGTAGGACAGAATTGGTTCAACGGGCCAATTTATACCCCGGCGACACTTGGTATTGGCGGCTATAAAGAGTTGAGCAGCAACGTGACTTGTTTGAAAAAATGGCCCATGAAAGTGGAAACCTTGCAGCAGCACATTCTTATCAGTCGCACCCTCAAACGAATGGCTTGGAAAAAGGTGGAGTAACCGCTTATTTAAAACGATGAAGTGTGAATACTTACATCATCCAAACACAAAGCTGCAATTTGCAAGAAAAATGTGAATGAATACTTACGTTTCTGAAACGTTGCAGCCATTTAGGTCACACAGTGTCGATGCGCTTTCTTTTCTTATGTTCAAAGCAATAGAAATGCATAAAATATGAGTTTCTCTTTACGTTGTGAGAACTCTTAACTGCACCACGGTTAGCATTTAAAATGAAATTCTAACTGTGCGCACAGGTGTATTGGTATTTCTGCATCAAGAGAAGGCTTAGCTTGCCATTTTGTGGCAAGAGCACAATTTATATCTTACAAGTAGAAAGTATTATAGCTTTAATGATATGCATTTTAATCAGATAACCCCACCAACTGAAAACCTGGCGTTTAGCCAAGGGGGATGAAAGCTAATCTCGGCACAGCCCTTTATACGTTTTTTTTTTTTTTTTTTTGGCAAGAATCATTTTTTAAAATTACATTTGTGAATGCAAAAAAGTATTTTTAAAAACACTTCAGAAAAGAAATTCACAGATTTCCTGCCTGTTGGATAGTTCAGTGGTTTTTTGTTTTATTTTTTGTTGTTGTTGCAGACTAAAAAGGGGGGACAAACAACAGATTTCATTAGGGGAACTATGTTCAGAACACCCAACTACATGTAATTGTAAGATCTGACATAAACTGAATGTATATCTTCATTGTTAGCAACAATGTAATTCCAGCTTGGTTCCTGCCCTGTTTCAAGCTGGTCTAAAACTGGTTTGGAGATGGTCAAGCTGACAACAAGATGGTTGAGATAGCAACCCTGCTGGCAAGACCATGTCCAACTGGTGGTCCAGCTTGGTTCAGACAACAGACAATCACCAAATTCCAGATGGTATCCAGCTGGAGCAGGTAAAGTAGGTAGCTGGAATTTCCACCAGGGCCATTTCGTGCAGTTTTTTGTGTAATTAAACTGTGCCACAAACCGGTTCTTGGAAACCCAAATCTGAAAGCATTATTTATTTTACTTTGCATCTACAGTCAATACAAAACATGCTGTAAAGGTACCAGTTGCAAACATTCTCATTGGAGCTGAAACGTAATAATTATGTAATAGATATGACACAATATTACATTAAATTCTTATCACCTTCAAATCATTAACATAAATGTCCAATCGTGAAAGAAACTGTGAGTTTATATTACTAGTCTATTTCACAGTCAGCCATGGCACATTCTTATACTGTACTTAGCCTCAATTGACACTGAGTTGTCGAAATGGAAATCCACATCTGTGCTGCCTACTGTAAACTGATCTAATCGGGAATACTGATTGCTTATGTCTGCAAGGCATGCTCTACTTTTAGCATATGAGGTAACGTGACTTTAAAGATATCCCGACAAATTCAAATAGTCAAGGCTAATGTAACAGTCATGGCAGGAAAGCAAACAAACGATTAATCCTTCACTGAGCATGATACCATGTAAATCAACCATATGTGATTATCATTACTAAAGTACTGTTTAAAGAGAACTGAATTTTGTCACGTATACAGTACAGCGCATTGGCGTAGACAGCAAAGTCCACAAGAAGTCCAAAGTGGTCTGTGCAATGTGTACAGTAATAAAGAACAAAATATATCTAAACGAACTGCCTTCTCTTGGCTCTTAATTTTCACAGGGCAAATACAGAGCTGCGTAGAAGAAAGAATCATTTTTGGAATTCTACTACTTTAAACTTGCTAGTTTGACAGTCAGCATCAAGCAGGGGCTGAGAACACTGATGGCTCTAATGGCCAGAGGTGGGCCTTCCAGGACCAGACTATAGCTTGGGTTCCTGGGCCAATCTGACTGAGAAAGAGGGCAGACAGGTGATGGTGGAGGAAAGCCAGACAGCAGAGGTAAACAGCCTCCTTGCTCACAGAGAACAGTTGTCAATGGGACATTGGTACTGGGACAGCGTCAGGGTAATTGCTATGGTCCTGAGACGTGTACAGTAACTCTGTGTGCACGTGTCTGAATACACTGCTGACTGTCGTGAGGCGATTGTGCCAGGAGGCACAGTTTGCAGATGGAATAAAAATGAATTAGAGTACTGTCATAACCCCATCTGATAGCAGTGTACATGGCCTGCCTGACGAGAGGTAACGCTGTTAAGATTGAAGAATAATATATGGGGACATCTCTAGTTTTTCGGACCCTGTATACATCTGGCCAAGGACCAAAAAAGGACTCGTTGTGGGAGAAATTGTAATTCTGAGATTGGCATATGTTCAGACATTTTTATAGGATATATTCTAGGATATATAGATTAATTAGTCTCCCTGAATCAACTTCTGAACAAGGGTCTGTATCAACCCACAGTATAATCGCCCACAATAGCCACTGTGCTTTTGGCTTGACTTGTAAACAGGACTTCACATACAAACAGACACTCACCCATACTGACACACGAACTGTCACAACCTCAGCCACACACACTGCGGTAAATGTGGAGGTGGGGTGAATGTTTGAACACCAAACCATGCTCGGTCTCAGGTTTCACAGAGAGGCTTTCTGAGACCTGGGTGTTACAAATTATCCACAGCGGCCTCCCACTATGTCTCCTGGAGTGAGATATGATGACAAGGGTTAAGGAGTGACCCAGCTGTAGCAGCCCTGAGCACATTTCTGGGGCTAATAAGAAGGTCCTTCTGGACCCTGTATGTTTGTAACACTCTGTTACTCTGTATGTAAACATTCCTGTTTGCTTATTCCCTTGCTGATCAGTTTGTAATAAATCAATTTGCATTCAATTAGTACCTTGGGCGTTGATGACTCTGTTCTTTGGACTTTGCTTCTTGATATGTGTGGCCATTGTGAGATATCCCGCAAGTAGGAATTCTTAACTATTCATAATTAAAATATTTGGAAGTTATAAGCAGATTTTTAAAAACAAATACAGCATTGTTTTGAAGTGGAAATTTAAAAAAGGAACAAATGCATTATTACATTGTCTGGGACAAATGTTTCATTCTTTGTATGCATCAATTTTTCAGCAATTCATCAATAGATCATTCATTGTTCTTGAAAAATAAGTAGTTACATATCTTCATTATGACCATTAAAGCAACCAAGCTGCCAAGGCTTTACAGACACAGGAATATAAAAGAAGGTGACACAGTGGAGAAAGAAGCTGCCTTTGTTTTTACCTGGCCTACTTCGGGTCTATCTAGGTTTCCCCACCGCACTGCTCAACCAGAAATCTAGATCTAATCACTGCTCCACTGCTGCAATTTAATCTTTTGATTTAAAGATTTTAACTTCAAAGAGAAAGTTGGAGTGGATAATCTCTTCATGCATTTACTACGACAAGAACACATTATCAGTTCCAAAAGTTAGCAATACACTGAAGTTTTTATCTTGGTTTCTACAAAGCCATTGTATAGGCTAAACGAGGAAATCAAATATATTCCAATCCCTTGCATAGCTGAGGGATGCTGTGAAAGATGTCCTGCCTGCTATTAGGGAGCAGTATGTGACCGTGTTCACACCTCCATCCCTCAGGACAGGCAGGACCTTCCAAAGCCATGCTGCGTACATCTACATATGTGGGGCAATGGGTACTATGTGTGAGGCTGGTTTTAAAAATTACAGAATCTCCCCAGGAGGATATACCACAATGATTCACAGTTTGTATTTATTTATTTAGTCATTTTTTTGTGGGGGCGGGGGTAGTTATGGGGGTCTTACACAAACCTTTTTGGGACTGCAATTCCTTTAATATGTGACAATCAGAGGGCTTTAATTAATCAAATAATAGCACTCTGTGTGGATCCCTGATGAAAAATTTAGCTCTATCATTTTCAATCACTGCGCACAAGTAAAAATCATCTCAGGAGGCTTTTCACTTTTCATTTTCTAAGAGGGCAATTACTTTTCACATGGGTGATATCGGTGATTGAGATTCAGCAATTTCAGCTTTCCCATCGGAACACTAACAAAGGAGCTCTCTATGCATTGGAGCCATTTTTCCCTTTTTGAAAAAACATGATCTCCATGCCAGCACCCACTCCAGAGAGGAAAAAAAATTGTTCCTTCTTGTGAGAGATTTTAAGCAGTAGGGTAAACAGTAGGTCAAAGGTCAGTCCACCATAGACTGAAAGTCTCTTCTTGAGATTATGTATTAAGAGACTTCGAACATTTGGGAGTTGATAAATGTCAAACCAGCTGACAGGCCTGAAATGTTTAGTCTCTGCTGACAGATGAAAAGGTTTATCACTTGGTGGCATGCAATGTGACGTGATTAGTATGGATGTCAATAAGTGTACTTCTGTCCTCTATTTTACAAATATGTATGCTAAACTCAACTTTCATTTTATACAGAAAATTCTCAGCCTCACAGTGATGGAAACGCAATGTGACAGCAATACAATACACCAGAGAGGTGCTGCGGTATCTATGCAACATTTCTGTCTTCTGTCCTGAGCGGGGGAAAGAACTAAGCCTGGACTATTGAAATGGCACCCATTTGATTCTGATTAATAAACTGTTGTAGAATGTGCAGGGCTTTCTCTAAATTGTATGCAATCACCAACATTAGCCGAGGCAATACCATATGATTAATCAGTTTATGATGAACAAAGCGAGTGTCCAGGTTTATATGCTATATTGAACTGAAACTTGAGGGCAGGCACCGACTTGAAAATCGTCAGTGTTCTTAACTTGTTTCCAGGAAGCTGATTTGAATGAAGACTGTATACGTGCTGTCTCTCTGGTCTTAGACAGTGAAGCTGCGTATAAATTGACAGCTCAAGTGGCGTTGCCTGGTGATGGGACAGCTGCCTGTGCTTCTTGGCATGAACTTTAGCAGTGGGTCTATGCTCAATGTGTCACCCAAGCCAACTTCCAAATCTGTTCAGGTTAGCTCACAGCTGGTTTCCAAAAATATAAATAATCATTTGGTTGCCATATGACTCCTTTTTTTTCTGAATGACCTTAATGTTAGTGTCAGATGACAGAACTTGGAGTATATTGCCTTGAATGAAAATTGTAAAACTGCTACTTAAATAAAAAGCAAATTGATATTTAAAAATGCACATGCATAGCTGTGAAACTGTAGACAAGTTTTTAAAAGGATAACAAGTATTACATAGAGACTATAACATGTTATTAAAAGAGATATATAAAATACATATATATCTTTCTCCAAAATTTAAAACCAACATATTTCAGCAAGTGTGGAGTGGGGTTTGGAGCAATGTAAACACTTTCTTTGGCCATTGAAACTTTATCCGCACGTATCCTGTGGGATCACTTCTCAGGTCATGCAATTGGTCTCCTAGCCAAAGACGTCAGTTCTACTGCCCTAGATTGGTTTCCCTCTAGGAATAGCAAGTGGCCTTTACTTGGAAATACCATGTACAGTGAGTGTGAAACCATATACCCAAATGTTGTGGAATGCAGGAGTGTTTGGCAGGTCACACTTTCATGAGGCTTCATTATAAGTTTTAATCATCCTAGCATTCCTATCATAAATGGGAGTATTTTCACAAGCCTGTAAAATGACATTTCATTTTCTGAGGGCACATTGTTCAACTTCCAAGTCTCCCTATTGTAATTTTGTCCTCTTTCTTTATCTCATCCCTGTTTTCCATGTCAATGGGGCGACAGTTTAGTATAAACGGGAGAACTGGGCTTGAAACCCCCGGTTGCAACGTGGAAACAGGTTTGATTCTCGAGTGGGGCACTCTGTTGCACCCTTGAGCAAGATACTTAACTTGCGTTGCTTCAGTAAATATGTAGTTGTAAAAATGGAATATATGTCAAATAATTTTAACACTTGCTCTCAATAAGAGTGTCTGCTAAGTGCTTACAGTGTGACAATGTGAAACTTATATCACTTGATAGAGTTGTCCAGTTTGAGTCAAATTGTACACATATAATGGCTAGAAGATTTCAATGTGTGTAGAATATGTTTTAGGTGTTTTCCCCAGGCTACACCTAGTATGGTTGCCAGTTAAGTTTCTCTCCAATGTTAGTAACGTTTGAGGACATTTATTCATATGTCTCATTGACACATTGAGAAGCCATGCTGTCTGCAAACTGCTAGGTATGTGGAATTGAATTTTCTATGCAAGCAGGATTTTCAAAAATTGCATCAGGACCACCCTGAGAGACAATTAGCAGGACCACAATGTGAGGCTCGCTATTGGCAATGGTGCATACAAAACACAGAAAGAGTTCTTGATGTGTTTTCACAATAAATAAATAAATAAATTAATTAATTAATTAATTAACTGAATGAAATGCAGTATATAAATATATTTTGATTTGAGATATCCATCAGTGATTGAGGTAACATGCAGTGCAGTTGTATCAGAGATTATTAAACTGAAATATTCCAATTTGATTCTCTTCAGTTATTATTTAAATTACACTATCTAAGAACTAGGAATAATCATAATTGCAATTCAAGCATTGAATTCGGTATTTGTTTATGAGGTCCAATTCCAGAATTATGGTAGCAAATGGAACCCCCCCCCCCCCCAAAAGAAAAAGAAAAAATGAAAGTACATTCTGCATGGTTATTATTAAAGGGAATTAATATTAACTATGTACACAGTAGCATTTGAATGTTTGACAATTAATTTGCTAAAGACAGAAATTATGATAATCATTCAACATTCATTTAATCTACAATTTAAAAAAAAATCTCTTGTACTCTAACTTAGTTGAGTAAAAAATTGTGTAAGTCGCTCTGGATAAGAACATCTGCTAAATGCCTGTAATGTAATGTAATGTAATCTGATATTGCTCAAATACTGCTCATACTGTTATTTTTCCAATAGGAGGTGCCATTCATCCACTGAAGGAGTATAAATTGATTTCCATGGTCGAACTAGCAACCTCTAGCCCGATGTGTTACTTTGTAGCTGCATTTCTCAGAGCTTCTTCAGATGGTGCACTACTCCCCTTCAGAACTGAGATATTCACATCTACTTCCTTAAAAGTGTGCTTTCTTTATCATATTTTATCACTGCCATCAAATATCCGAAAGCTGACTCAAACCTCCCGTCACCAGCTTCACCTTTCCCCTCCCTCCCTCTCTTCCCAAAATATTGATAACTACCAAATCTCAATCGCAGAGTTCACAGTTCTTAAACAAAGAACGAGCACACAGAACAAAGAGCACAGAGTGATTATTTTCAAGGTAACAGCATATGTATAAGCAGCGCCTTGTTTTAGTGATACAGGCTTGGCTGGGAAGGGTAATTCTGCCCACTCATGTGTAAAAAAATGTTAATGTAATCAATAAGAAGTTTGTTGTAGACACAAGTTAACGTTGCTTATGCTATGACATGTTGTAATGAGCAACTGAAGTGGTAATGTTAATTAACTGTAACACAGTTAATAGGGCATTTTAAATGAAGGACGGTATTTTCTTATTCTTTAAGCAGTGTTCATCTGTAAAGGATGCAACATGTGGAAGAGCACAGCCAGCAAATTCTCAGTGGCCAGGGTGAACAGCCAAGGACAGTAATGCCCAGTCTGTATCTGAATCTTTACCAGGAAAGAAATATGAATCGAGTCAAGCTCTTAAAGAGACATGTCTGATATTGGGATGACTTTTATGGCCAACAACCCCTGACTTATAATAACTAGATAGTTAACAGAAGGCAAACATATAAATGCCACCGGAGTCACAGTTATAAAAAGTGATGTTTAATACAAAAATGTAACAAATACAGTAAGCACAAATGCACACATGTACACGCACATGCATTTTAATGATGGGCATTGCAATCAAGACTGTATTCTGGAATGATGTTTGAGTTAAATAACCTAGTTTCATTTTGTAATTTTATTTTAAATTGGAAGACAGCTGCATCAATTACTTAAAGCCATTTTTTAAAAGAAAGCCTTACCACACTAATATACATTTTACAGTGAAAGATAGTTCACATTATGGAGCTTTTTGATTTTATCCCAGACTTAGTGCATGTTTTTAATTGCCCCAGTTTTTTATGCAGGATATTTTAGACACAGAGGTTTCTGATGACCTGCTGGTTTCACAATGTCTGGTATAGGGGCATTGACAGGAAATACAATTTATATAACACCAAAAGCACCATATACTAAAACATTATGCATAATATCAAAAACTCCATAAAGTGAGCGCTCTCTTTAAGCAGGGGTGCAAATCTGCCAACTCTAAATAGGGCCTCTTCTGCTCCAGAACTCCAAGCAATGCAATTCAATTATGCATTTTATGAAAAGTCTAAACATTAATAGATGTTTTGAACATATAGAGTAAGTGTGTTGTACATGTGTTTCTTTGTATGTTTTTTTTTTTTTTTAGAAGCAGCAGACTAAGTTGCAGATGTCCAGATATTCTATTTACCTGTTCGGTAAAGTAACATGGATCATTTTGTATCTTTGATGCATATCGTTACTAATCACAATTTCTTAAGCTCTTAATAGTTTTGTTGGGCATGGATTGGTCTTCAGTGGTTGATGCACTTGGAGGATAATGTTAGTGGATGTCTCATTCAAAGATGGAGGAGGAACTAACTTCATTGAATTAATTATTATAGAACTCAATAGAAAATGCTGTCTCAATATTGTTGTCACACTGTTGTCAAACAGGGACCTTAATGGCAATTCATAGAGACCAAACAATCTCACCATACATGAATATCCAAGCACAACATGGGCATTAAGCAGAATAATGTTTCTGTGTTACAACTTTTGTCCACTTGGTGTCGCACTTGTTACATAAAGAGAGCACTCAGTTTTCAGACATTTGCATTAGCTACAAAACGCAGGTTGTCCAAACTTGCATGTTTTTATGTTCATGCCCCCTTAAATTAGCAGTTACTTAGTACACGATGCGTATTGTGTGTGCTTTGAACATTGACTATTATTATTATTATTTTTATTTGCATATAATCTCCAGTGAGGCTGTCAACTTTCACAATTTCAAACATTGAACAAATCCATTAAATTATGTAGTTCATGAACTATGCTGAGTTTGGCCTGCATGTCTTCATCATTCTTCAACTGCTGCTTAAAGTTAGTTGTCATCACTATATATGCCCATAGAACAATTATACATGTCCATACAACAGAGGCATATGAAAAGGGTATGAAGACACACTGTACATTCTACTTCAAGAATTTGGGCTTTGAGTCTGAGGATAGGATTGCACCTGCCTGAGAAGACAATGCTGTTAACCCCCCATTTAGGGATAATTGCCAAAGGAAGACAAATGAAAACATAAAAATGTTGAGATTGTGTGTGTGTGGGGGGGGGGGGGGTGTTCAGGGTGGCTCGGCAAAGGGATGCATGAAACAGAGCAGCGAGTAGAGGTTTGTGGTGATTTTAGCCAACAAGAAATACCTGCCTATTTGGTTAAAGTAATAGGATTAGGAGTTCACTCCCGAATCTCTGTTTGAAACTTCAATTATGGCTAAGAATATTGATATGTTGGCCAGAATGGATAGGTAATGGTTAGGTACAGAAGGTGGACAGTAGAAGTTACTTTGAATATTTTAATTTGTTATAGATAAGCTTTGTGAAATCAAAAGCAGCTATATATACCATTCTGTTTCATGTTTCAAGGCCAAGTGTGAATTGCCAGGGTATCAAACTCCAGTCTTGGAGGGCCGCAATGTCTGCAGGTATTTGTGGTTTCCTGTCAATTATCATTCAACTAAGCCCTTGTAAATATAGTGTGTGAACTCTATAGGCAATAAAAATTAAATTAATCTATTGTGCTGAAACACCTTGGCACTGAAATAGACCAGGCCCTCTCTTTCTTAGGGCATGGGGAGGCTGTATATAAGAAGGCCCAGCAGCGACCTTTTCTGCTGCGGAAACTTAGAGGGTTCGTTGTCAAAAAAGAGATCCTGAGCAGTGTCTACCAAGCTCTGATTGAAAGTGTACTAACCTTCAACATTGTGTCCTGGTTTGGTCACTTGTCTGTGAGGGGCAAAGCCAAACTCTCCAGAGTGGTCAAGCAGGAAAACAAAATCACAGGCTGCTCCCAGAACATCATGCAAAAGCAGTAAACAGAATGGCCAACAAAATCCTCCATGACACATCCCACCCCCTTCATACCTCTTTTGAGATGATGCCATCGGGGTGGAGGGTCAGAGTCCCCTGTACACGGAAGAGCTGTCTTAAAAAATCCTTTATCCCCACTGCCATTGCGTAGCTCAACAGCAACTAAAGAAGGAACCTAAAGACTTACTGAGCTGAGCTAGCATACAGCACTTTATATTTAGTATTTAATTTTTACCTGCCACTGGCCAACGTTTTAACTTCTTAACTTTTAACTCGTACTCTTGTTTAGTACACCACTTTTTACTGCATTTTACATTTTTACTGCATGAGATTTTACTACATGTACTGTGTTATTGGGTTATATTTTAACGATCAAAGCGCACGGTCTAAAGCGCATGGCGCAAGTGCATTTAGGGCGTGTCCAAATCCACTTTTGCTAATTTAACGTCGGATAATCTGATTCAAAGGGGTTGTACTTAGTTTAATGAATCATAGGTGTCTTTTGGGTGTAACATGAAATAAACCAATCAGAGTGTCATCTCCCATTCCCTTTAATGGGACCTTGCACCTTGGCGGATTGCTATTATAATGGCGGATAATCATTACTGCGATTAGCTAATTCCGATAAATATTATGACTAACCATTATGACATGTATTTTTTAAAATATCGCGCGTTGTGCACCCGCCTATGTAGGCGCATATTACTATCTTAATACTGCGCCATAAGACTAGGGGCTCTATCTTACACACGGCGCAAAGCGGCGCCAAGCGCATCGCAAGGGTCTTTGCTAGGTTTTGACCGACCCATTTGTCAACACGCCCATGGGCGGTCAGATGGGCGCAAGTACATGCTATTTAAACAACGTGGGCGCTGGACGGGAAAATGACAACTGCGTTGGTCTGTATCTCTACGTGAGCTATGCACCAGCGAAAGACACATTTCCATTATTGCCTGCATTAATGGACAATAAAGTTTTTGAATCTTTGAATCGGTGAATCTGAAACACATAGAAAAATGTCTGATCTAGACTCTGTTAGGTTCGTATAGGGTCTATGGATGTGAGATGATCCTCCTTGGTTAGGACTGATCTCTTCTAATTGGTGCATTACACGTGGTTTAACAGCCAGATTCAATAACAACAAGGGTTCAGGTTTAATATTTAATCTGGTTTGAACCTAATCTCTGGGTAAAGTATTTTTACTCTGCTATGCAATACAGAGAGAAAAAAACAAAAGCGCCACAGCACAGTTTTTTTTTTTTTGTTATATAAGTAGCTTGCGAGTGTTACTCTGACAAGAAAATCCGTCAAAAGTGCCGTGTCAATTCAAAACTTCAATCTTGCAAGAGATCTATTCACAGCGATGAGTGTATACTCACAGTGCCGTCATTCACTTCACTGGTTATTTCACAGTTTTGGTAGGCTTGGCCATTCTGTTGATATCTCTGCATGTTTCCTTTCCATATTTTGTGCACGATTGCCAGTATATTTTTACAATTCTACGTATAAGGGCACAGAGGCAGAAATACCAAAAAAATAACTACACCCTCCTGGACTGTTTTTTAGATAGAGTGAAAAGTCAACCTGAAAAACCGTTTATTGTATTTGAGGGTAAAACATACTCTTACCTGGACCTGGATAAACAGAGCAACAAAGCCGCAAGAGCCTTAAAGACCCATGCCTGTCTGAGGGAAGGGGACACTGTTGCACTTTTCTTAGGAAATGAACCTTATTTTGTGTCCATATGGCTGGGTCTGGCTAAGGTAGGCTGCGCTGCTGCGCTACTAAATTACAACATCAGGTCAAAATCTTTGTTGCATTGCTTTTCGTGCTGTGAGGCAAAGCTTCTCATCGCCGCTGCAGGTAAGCAGACAACAGGTTCCTTTTATACCACACCTTGTCAGTTCAGATTTCAGATTGTGTGTTGATTACCACATTATCATTCGTAATGCGCATTTTTTTCATGCATGGCACAATTTTAATTTGGAAGCCTACATGATACTCGTGTAGGGTGGCAGTGTAGCATAGAGGATAAGGAACTGGGCTTGGAACCGAAACGTCATAGGTTTGATTCCTGGGTAAGACACTACCATTGTACCCTTGAGCAAGGTACTTAACCTGCATTGCTTCAGTATATATCCAGCTGTATAAATGGATGCTATGTAAAAAAAATAATAAATAAAAAAATATTGTGTAAGTCGCTCTGGATAAGAGCGTCTGCTAAATACATGTAATGTAGCTAAAGAAACTTGGGTAGTCCTTGCTGAAACAGTCAATTTTACAAAACATTATTGTTTGATTCCCATTAGTACCAGATGGTAATACTTTTGCTATTGACTATTGACTGTTATGACTACGTTAGCTTTTTTAGAGTTGGGTTTGCCAACGGGTCTTTAAGCCATTATCAAATATAAGAAGGGTTTACATTCTTCCAACAAAGAGAAATAAGTCACCTTATAAGTCTACTTATAATAAACATAAACAGGGCTCTACACTAACATTCTTTCTAAGGAGCACATGCTCTGAAGTTGAAAAATTTAGAAGCACACTAATGCATCCAAATTAGTAGATGTACTCCTACAGTGCAGTGAAAAAGTAAAATAAAATGATTCCCGATTTCTTCTATTATTGTCACACTGAATGGTTTCAGATCTTTAGACAAAATGTAATATTAGATACATTTTTAAATTATTGTTTCGTTTATTTGATGAAAAAAGATGTCCAATACCCAAATCACCCATTTTCTCCTTAGTCCTCAAAGTACAACTCTTTGAGTATAAATTCAGAAGTTTAGCTCTTTTTGTAAGAATTTCTGCTAATTTCCCATCAAACTCTGCCCCATGTACACACTCCTTCACTTACATGCTGTTTAGAGATGTCTTAATGGCCCAAAGTGACCTTGCTCAGGTCTGAACAGGCCCCAACCTACCAAGGTGCACAACTCTGGACTTAATTTGATAGTTTATATGCATATTTCAAATCTGAATAGAGCCTAATGTGTACAGAAAGCTTTACATAAAATATGACCTTCAATGGAAAAATAAATAAATGAATTCAATTCAAAGACAAAGGAACCATTCTGAAGTGACCAGAGAATTAATCTTTTATCTCAGCATAAAACGCATATTTCTTTTTTAATTGTCAGTTTATAACTGTACACAATAAGGCAATTGTCTATATACAGCTCCCCATGGAGGGAAGTGAAAGCTAAATCTTAAATACTTAATTTCATCCTCAGAGCTGAAAGGTGCTGTTGAAGAGGTGCTACCAGCACTGCGGGAGCAGAACATCTCTGTATTCATCCTCAGTGAAGAATGTAACACACTGGGGATTGAAACCCTCACTGATAAAATCAACTACGCTTCTGATGAGCCGCTGTCACCAGACCTGCGGTCGAATGTCACAATGGGGAGCCCAGCAGTATACATCTACACCTCTGGCACAACAGGTACCAGCACATTTCACACTTCTTGTAATAACTACTTAAACTTGAGTCTGTTTTGCTCACAAGATTTCAGGTTCATATCTCAGATGTGAGCAGAAGTATTGAACCTGATGTTAAATGCTGATGTTAGAGTATTTGGCACATTTGCACAGGCTTACAACTCACAATGCTCTCCAGTGTTTTACTTGCAGCACACTCTTCCCCAGGTCTTCCCAAAGCAGTTCCTTTGCCTCAGTACAAGGTCTGGGCAGCAACTTCTTTTCAAGCAATCATAGGAGTTACCTCTAAAGATGTGATCTATGTCAATCTTCCTCTATACCATTCTGCTGGATTATTAATAGGATTAACTGGAGCAATTGAAAGAGGTAAGACTGCACACGAATGCATTTTAAAGGAAATAACACAGAAACGACTAAACTTATGTTTCCAGTTCTGGTTTATAATGATCACTGTGATGAAGATAACTTACTGAAAAGTGAGTTTATAAATCACTGGTTTATAAATATGATCTTGGTGAATTATTGCAAAATGCAGTGCAGCAGAAAATCTTTGTTAAACTGTCTGATGAGAGGTTGTCATATATTGCACAGTTTTGATAATGACTAATCACAAATAAAAAAACGAAAGTTTAACTTCAGGTTAAAGTATGATTGTGGTTACTCAATACAGACCAGTAACCTCTGGTTAGAGTTGACTCTCCAGAAAAAAACGGTATAATGAACTTACAATTGTGTGTATGCATGTGTACTGTGCCTGTATGCGTGTGAGTATGTGTGCACATATACAATGCCTTCAGAAAGTTTTCACCTCCCATTGATTATTTTTCTTTTTGCTGTGTTACAAAGTCACATAAAATATATTTTAATTGTATTGTTTTCTAGTTGTCTTTAAGTAACTTTATCATTTCAAAATGAAACAAAGTGCATAGAGGTCTTCAGAATTATATTAAAAATATAAACCTTATTTGAATGGTATTCAGCCCCTTTGTATTAACCAAGGTCAGGGTGTATTCAGTTTTCTTCAGAGATCAGACTAAATAATTAAATAAATTCCCCTGTGTTTATTTAGAATCAACTGCATGGCTGCAAATGAATTTCACCAACTATGAGAGGACTCACAACTGAAAATCATGTCACAAAATAAATGAATGACTGTTGCTTGTCCAATTCTAGGTATAACAGTTGTTCTGAAGCGCAAATTTTCAGCATCTGAGTTCTGGGACGACTGCAGAAAGTACAATGTCACAGTGATACAGTACATTGGTGAAATAATGCGCTACCTCTGCAACACTTCAAAGGTCACGTACCATTTTTAGTTAGTGACAGTACCTCGCTCCAAAATCATAAGGTTACAAGAATGTCAAGGGGTATGTGTGATGTTTGGGGGAAAATCTAAGTATAATTCAGGACTTATGCATTAAAAAATATTCATGAGGGGAACAATGCATCTTCATTGGCAGATCATTAGTGCAATTCATTATTCTGAATACAGATAAAAATGACCCAAAAAGCTTTTCTCTACAGAAGCCTCTACAGGGGCCTTTCTAGATACAAATTCTATCAATTCAATTAGAGGAAAATCACCTGTTGTTCTTTGACATTCTCACATACGTGCTAAAAACTATGATGTTTTGAGCCCTGTATTTAACCAACTATATTGTGTATAAGGAAAGTTGAATTATGCCTTTATGCATTGATTATGGTTCTGTTTTGTTTTCCTGTATAGAGAAACAATGACCGAGACCACAAAGTTAGACTGGCTATTGGCAATGGCATTAGAGGTGATGTTTGGAGAGAGTTTGTGAATCGATTCGGTAGCATCAACATTAAAGAGCTGTATGCAGCCACAGAGGGAACCATGTCTTTTTTGAACTATGCTGGAAAAATTGGCGCAGTTGGAAGAGTAAATATCTTCCATGGGGTAAGATTTACTGCCATTCATGACCCATGAAGATAACTCGGAAGCAAATGAAAATAATCCAACTTGTTTTGACCCAATTGTTGTTTTGTGCTTTAGAAACTCTTTCCCTATGCACTGATTAAGTATGACATAGAAAGAGATGAGCCTGTGAGGGACTCCCGTGGTCTGTGTGTTGAAGTTCCCAAAGGTAAGTCTCACTGTACATTTAAATCTACATTTAAGTTACAAGTAGATTTTTGGTTTTGGTTCTCATTGGTTCTCATTGTAATTTGTTCATTTTAGGATCAGTGTGCTATGAGCAATTATTTTAATTGTTACATCACCTTTTAATATAATTTAATATTGTTAGTGCAGTTCCATGTTAAAAAACCAAGTGCCAGCTATGTTTCATATGCTTGCAGGGGAAACAGGGTTGTTTGTTTCAAAGATCACAACTTTTTCACCTTTTACTGGATACACAAATAATCCCCAGCAAACAGAGAAGAAGCGCCTGCGTGATGTATTTCAGAAAGGGGACCAGTACTTCAACAGTGGAGACCTGCTGAGGATCGATCAGGACAATTTCATCTATTTCCAGGACCGTGTTGGGGACACGTTCAGGTAGCTCAAACTGAGACATACCTCTCTCTTGTACCATATCACCCAGCACCTTTTTTTTTTGTTTGGTTCACCTTGATTCACCTCTTAAAACCAGGTAGCATGGGCAAAGGTTATCTTATATGACCGGAAATGAACATGCATGCCGCTTCTACTGTTCTGTTAACCTGTGGGAGATTGTCTCCTGATAATTTTGTCTGTATGTTTCTTGTATGTGCTCGGATGGTTTTTCATTTGTTTTACGAGTTGTAAACAAATTGCTCCTAAGAGGATAGTAAAGATTTGAATTAATTTTAATTTGAGAAACATCACTCCTTTCATTGGGCTTTAACCCACAGCCAAATATCACCAGCTTTAAATATCTGTGCTCTGTTTTCACTCACAGATGGAAAGGGGAGAATGTGGCTACAACCGAAGTGTCAGACGTCCTGACAATGATGGATTTTATCGAGGAGGCAAATGTGTATGGTGTTCATGTGCCAGGTTAAGGGAATTTTCTTTTGCCAAATTGTACTGTGCAGCTGATATTGTCATGGTGCAATTCTTGTCACACTAACAGTGCTCTTGCTGGAGAAGGACGATATCATTCTTGATACAGAGCATCTAACTCCGCCCTCCCCATATTTCTTTCTCCTCACTATAATGCTATACTGCTGCTTTCTCCCAAGGCCATGAGGGGAGGATAGGAATGGCTGCTGTAATACTGAGGGAAGGGAGACAGTTTGACCGTTCCAGCATGTTCAGCCATGTCGTCAGCTACCTGCCAGCTTACGCCTGGCCACGCTTTGCAAGGATTCAGGTAAAATCGATTACACACCTGAAATGAAATAGGTCCATTAGGTAATAAATACATTAATAGAGTCTCTAAGATAAGCACACATAGGAAATGGAACTATGAGGTTCATCATTCTGAAATTGACATAATACAAAATACATTTTTTCTTATTTATTTTTTGGAATCTGTACTGAAAAAGTTTTTGCCTTATTTTATTAACAGGTATTGTTTATGTTGCACCTATACGCTTAAGTGAACCAATAATTAAACGTAGGCTAATTGAGTTAGGCTAATTGAGATCTCAACATTTGTGATTTTTTGTTATGTCATCTGGATGATGCATATAAAGTTCAGGGGCCCTCTATGTTTGATTTTCTTTGTGTCTTAATTGTATTTACATTGTATTCTCAAGCAATTTAGCGTTGATATCCCCATTTGTCTAATTTTGATATTGGTACAAAAGAATCCCTGAGATATGAACACTTTGGGAATGGGAGTGATTGGAAATGTTTGCAAAGTCTCGTTAAACACTTTTTTATTGCCATGTTACTTTCGTGTATTTTTTAAACAAGGTGCTCCTATTTTGTAACTATGAGTTTCAAGTTAATAATTAACAATCAGTCAAACAAAGTCTACCATTATACACATTTCAAAGAGAAGTGATTAATCCTGTCCCAACTGACACAAAAATATAGTAGTCAAATGATATTCTTCCACATTTCTTTAGATGTTTTAATTTAAATTTTCACTCTTGCTTCCCTCTAATTTTCTTTATTGTTCTCCCAGAATTCCTTGACGATAACAGGAACGTTCAAGCAGATTAAAGTCAAGTTAGTGCAAGAAGGCTTCAACCCAGCGTTGATCCAAGACCCACTGTACATTCTGGACAAAGAACAAACGAGCTACATTCAAATGACGCAAGACATTTACGAGTCTATTGTTTCAGGAAACATTAAGCTATGAATTTAGTTTTTTCTGGCATTCAGATTTTTTAAACAACTTATAACTACAAAAAATGACTTGTTCAACAAAGTGTATTACCCTGATCCATCTTATTAGTATAAAAGCATTTTTTTGTCGGTACAATAATGCTCATTACCTGAATTCTTATTTTATACAGCCTTTGTTCATCTTTATCAAGGGTGGAACTAAATTTGAATGACACATTAGCTCAGTGTAACTTGCATTGGTATAAATAAACCAAGCCATTTGTTTTTTTCTTTCTTATTTATTCATCAAGCTTATTACTATTCTTACCTGCACAAATAAAAATAATGACTAGGCAATTACAAGCTTGACATCTAACGTGATATTAATGAGTTACACTTGAACTTAAGGGGTGTAAAGACTTTCATAAATGGCGTACTAATGTTTTTAACACTGCCCTTGCCTTTCGCCTTGGTTCCTTGTCATTTTGTCAGAGAAGTTGTTTTTGCTTTTCCTTAGGTTTCTGTGGTTTCCTCAAAGTGACTCTAGGGTCCTCATTTATCTGCATACACACTAGTGGCAGAGAAGTGGTATTGCAAGCCACAAATCCATCCCTCCATCATCTATACCTGCTTATCCTAGTAAGGGTCGCGGGGGGTGCTGGAGCCCGATTCAGCGTGCATTGCGCGTGAGGCAGGGATACACCCTGGACAGGCTGCCAATCTATCGCAGGGCACACACTATTCAAACCACAGATAATAGGTTTTATTCTTTCGCTAATTCAAATAAGAGACTGCGTATGTGTACAGCAGTTAGTGCAAGGAACATATAAAGGAGGTCTTTAATCGACTGCAATTTATTTTACGTAATAAGCATACAGAGACAGGATGGTCCGTACAAATCTTAAGTTCAATAGCAGCAGTGCTGTCCACTGTACATGCGACAAATGCTGAATTAGATTGTTTAACTTTAACCTCTTTTATAAGTTTGTCTCCTGTTGTCATTGTGGTATCAGGTGCTCCCTGCTGAAGTCATTTTACTATTTTGAGGATATAAAAATTATTGTTTTCATGTCTATCTTGTATGAACATGGCAATTTTGTTGACAAGCACAAGGTGACATACATATTGTGCTCACTGTTACAACTCCACTTTTTTCTCCACATTGGCTTGGTCTTTTTGCATGGGAGGACATAAAACTTAAATGCAGTGTTCTTGGCTTTGTTATTTGTGCAGCCTACCATACAACGTTTTGGCATTTTTATAGTGGGGGCTATTCTTGCACTGTCTCTACGATTCTAGCTGACCCCAACCCTTCCATGTTGACTGAGAAATAATTACGGATAGAAATAAATACGTGAAGAAATGTACAAAGGATACAATGTGCAAAGTGTCCTTTGGGAATAAAAACATGAAATAAATAAAAAGAGATATTAAATAATGAATAGACATTTATTTATTTTGTTTCGTATTTTAATATCTATTTCATTGCTTATTTATGTCATCAACAATTTATTTCATTGCTTATTTATTTCATTATCAATTTATTTCATGGCGTTTATATTAAACAATCCGTTCATTTAATTAATTAATCTTTAAAATTTTGTCACATTTGGTCTTCCATATAAAACATACATTTCTATACACAATGTTAATGCATTCACTTCACAGCAGACCTGGGTCAAATACAAATACATATTTGTATTTGGATTTGAAAATGCATGTAAATACACATTCAATGTGATGTCAGCAAGCTATAATACTGAGGGCACTCCAGAGGAACTAATAGGGGCTAGGCATTGAATTTAGACTATGAAGCAAGGGTGGTCTACGTTGGCAATTTTAAACAACTCATGGGCTGCATCTAACGGACAGCAGCTTATATGCCCGTACATGTCTTTGCATGGGGGGGATGGCAAACTCAGACTTCTTGATAAGCTACTTGCCAGTTTATTTGTACCCATGCAATCTTTTTAAAGTTAGTGGCCTTTTACTGTATTTCCTCTTTTTTATGTTGTCAGAGCATTTGACAGCCATATGTACAGTTCCATCCTTTACATTTTGTAAAGTTAAACACAGATAAAATAGAAATCAGCCGTGCATATTCACTACCAAATAACAATGGAAATCGGTACAGTTGGACTGGGGCCATCAGTAGTCACCTGAGGCATGCTCATCAAAATACTGTCATCTAATTTACTGTCATCTTAATAAACAAAATGTTCAGCTTTCAGAGCTGATAGGTTCTCGCATATCCAGTACTTTTTAAGTCTGTCAACATTTTGGTGCAATTGCGCATGTCGCACCACTGGCCTTATGTTGTGAAAGTATTTTCAAATAATTCAATTAAATCAACACTTTGTATTTGAAAATTCAGTATTTTAAATGTTTTTAAAGACATATTTGAAAGTAATAGCAAATACATGCAAATGCTCCTTAAATGTATTTTCAAATACATTTTGTAATTGAAATACTCTCTATTTGTAAATGCTGAATTTCAAATAATAAAAAAAAAAAGTATTTAAAATTAATTAAAATATTAAAATATGTATTTGACCCAGGTTTGTTTCACAGATACACTGGCATTTGAAATTCATTTTGAGTAACGTCAATCAATTCAGTAATCTATAGTCAAAGCTACTGCCAAATGTTAAAGCTACACATATTAACATGTATAAAATTAAACATTTCAAATTATTAGGATTCATAAAACAAGCTGCATGATTTTATAGGTCTCCCTTACACATAAACATTTCTGCACATTTAATTTCCCCATAACTATTTTACAACCTGACCCTGCCAGAACTGATTGAATCATACATTTCCTGTGTCATTGGAATGTAGCCCTTATTCTCATCCAGGATGTATAAGGGATCGTGTATTGTTGCTGGGTTGAAACCATCCTCTGCCAACTTCACTTTAATCTTCTTGAATGTTCCAGTTAGTGCCAGGGAATTCTGCATATGTAAACACAGTAATTGAGAAAAATGAATGCATGCCTAAAGTCTCCTGCTGAAATACTAGAGGTGAATGAATACATTGCCATGCACTGATTCAAATATTTGACAAACAGAATTTTAGACATGTCTACCTGAATCCTAATAAAGCGAGGTCTTGCATAGATGGGCAGGCTG
The DNA here is from genome assembly GCF_018555375.3 of Anguilla rostrata. Lineage (NCBI taxonomy): Eukaryota > Metazoa > Chordata > Actinopteri > Anguilliformes > Anguillidae > Anguilla > Anguilla rostrata. The sequence goes on along the minus strand of NC_057937.1, from coordinate 45,487,982 downwards.
GTCTTAACACATTCATATGTGTCAGAGCCATCAAATTCCTGGCCATCTTTCAACTTGACAGCAGCCATTCCTATTCTTCCCTCATGTCCTGAAGGAAAACAACAGTGGAAAACCTCTGTTAAAGTCCCAACACATCAAGCCAGTAATAGGAGATGTTCTCAACTGGCCAAGTCAATCTCCCGATCTGAATCCAACTGAACATGCGTTCACTTGCTGAAGACAAGAATGAAGGAAAAAAAGCCCCCAAAACAAACAGGAACTGAAGGTGTCTGTAGAAAAGCCTGGCAGAGCATGATGTCTGCACCTGGTGATGTCTATGGGTTGCAGACTTCAGGCAGTCATTGAATGCAAAGGATCTGCAACCAAGTATTAAATATGACAACTTTCTTATTATTTTTTTAATGTATTTCTTTTGCCCACCGCCTAAAAACGAACACCCCTAAATGAGCGAAGATAGGGAAGATGTTGCATCTGCAAGAAGGAGTTAAAATTGGCCCATAATAAATGTTTAGGCAATGTTTTATTTTAATTCTGACAGAAAATATTTCTAACAAATTTGAACAAATTTTCCTTATTCACGAGATTTGTCTGAACTCAATTTTTGAAAAAAGGGACAGTGTAACTCTACACCTCCCACAAAAGACCGGCTCATGAGAAACATCCGATTAGCAGCCTATATCATTATCCTCGTCTTCCACTGCAGTCACGGACTACGAAAATTGGCAGAATACCGTGCACAATGCACGCGGCTCTTAAAGGGAATGAAAGGAGGTCATTTGATTGGCTATTAATGAATCCAGCTGCAATCTACCCACTGAAAATATATTTCGTAAAATCCAGCCCATTTTCCAGCACAGAGATAAAAAAAACAAAAAGTGTGTCCCAGTCCAAATACTTACGGGCAGCCCTGTATCTTCTGTATCTACTTCTGTATGCTTAACAACAGTGGGATTTTTGTGTAATGTGTATATATTTACTTCCTTCTAAAGTGTTGACCCATACATGCTGCATTGTTAATGCAGGAAATGGGAGGTGACATATGTAACTACTGAGCTGCCAAAAGGCATCTTGCATCAATAGTACATGTCAAAATAGTTTCATTGGTCACACCTGTCATTTCTGTAAATAAAGATGGAATGAAGATTAAGGCTTTACAAATAGTTTGTTAATTACCTGGCACCTTGACGCCATAGACATTGGCCTCCTCAATGCAGTCCACTGTTATCAGAATATCAGTAACTTCATTGGTTGCCACATTCTCCCCCTTCCATCTATTTTCAGAAGAAAAAGACAATTACAAAACAGAATGCGATATCATTTCCCTGCTTTTTGAGAGGGTCAACATGTCCTGGTCATGTATTTCCACTGATATTCAATCAAGAAAAATGAAACCACTTTTGGTCGCAATTCATTTGAGAAACCTTCACGAACTGGCTGCTTGCAGTGAAAAATGAAGGCCTGCTTTATCAAAGTTTCTTAGCTGTGAATCAACACAAGTGCTACAGCACTCCCAGTTCCTAATATACAATCCCTGCAATCAATTGTATGAACTGCTAACCTGAACGTGTCACCAATCCGATCCTGAAAGTAGACAAATCCATCCTGGTCAATCTTCAGAAGATCACCACTGTTGAAATAAAGGTCACCTTTTTCAAAAACATCTTTCAGCCTCTTCTTCTCTGTCTGCTCATTGTTTTTAGCATATCCAATGAAAGGTGAGAGTTTCGTTATCTTCCCAACAAAAAGGCCGGTCTCTCCTAAACAAACAAAACAAAGCACACTGTTCATTTCATACATCATTTCCTGACCGTCATGCTTGAACCAGGCTCATTTAACCAGGTACAACTCAACCATATTACTTACTGTAATACCTTAATTAACATGCACACCAATGGAAAATTATCAGTAGAGACATTAATTAACAGTTAATAAATACTTATTACAGCATTGACCTATCAATGCTTAATTTTTTTTTTTTTTCTAAACTCACCCAGTGCAAACATTTTTTCCAAACATACCCATGGACATTGCTTCTCTGTCCCTGTACACCAATCTCAGGCTGGTGTAACTGTATAATTTAAATGCTTCCCCAATATACCTTTTGCCAAATCCATGCTTGGCACATTAACATGTACTACTATTCTGGGTGTAAATATTGGCATTTTAGCAGAGACAGCTGCCAGCCATGCCTTCCACGACCTCCTAACCCAGGTGTGGGCAATGAGGGCCATATCTGTTTATGGTTTTCAGGTCAACATCTGACCTTAATTGCTTAATTACCCCTAACATTTACGCCATCTGGCATTTTAGCCGCATTTGTTGAATGACAGCTGAACACTGCTGTTGTGTCTGTATACAAGACATTTTATTGTAATCTAATCTACGAGTGAACCAGTGCTGGTGTGTACAGCCAATTAGCTCATTTAGCCACAGTAATTGGTGGAAACAAAAACCTGCAAACACACCAGCCCTTCAGGAATGGAATTGCCCACCCCTGTCCTAAAATAATAGTCTCTGCCATATTTATTTACAGGATCACATGGCTGCAACAAGAGTTCAAGAGACACTACATGCAAAGGTGTGAAAGTGTCTCAGATCTCTTGCAAGTGACCACCAACAGTTGTGACATGGAAATCTCTGTTAAAATGAGAATTCAACAAGCCATATCTCTATTTTGATAGAATATATCTTTTACCTAATCGAGATTCTACAAAGTATGTTTTTCATAGTCTTTAGGTTGAGGTTTGAGGAGTTTGATACAGTACCTCTTGGGACTTCTATACACAATCCTTTTGAGTCTCGCACAGGCTCCTCTCTTTCTGTGTCGTACTTAATCAATGCATAGGGAGTAATTTTCTACAGTGAACACAAATTATGAAGTAAATTAAATTAGTGTTACGTAAGGCAAAAGATGATTATTGAAACAACAGAGAGTGAGAGGTTTGTCATGCTTTGAGTCATTCCCAACTGCTATGGGCTACCAATGCCTTCTGGTGTCTAATTTATTTTTATTTTTTTGGTTTTCACTATTTTCTTCACGTAGAATATATTACTTACCCTCAAGAAAGAAATGTCCTTTCCAATTGCACCAACTTTCCCCATATAGTTAATGAAGCCAACATTACCCTCTGTGGCACCATAACATTCACGGATCTGTACATCTCCAAATCTGTGAAGAAATTCTGACCAAGTGTCAGCTCGTATACCATTGCCTACGGCGATCCGGACCTTGTGATCTCTGTCATTGACTTTCTGAAAAGAAAGAAAATAACTAGACATAAGGGGTAATGCAACACCACTCTTGCAAGGATGTCAGTCAGATCATGCACAGTTAGTACAACCTGCTGCAAGAATATGCCGTATTAAAATATCCTTAAGACATCATTGCTTGTAAAAATGAAACATCACCAAACTGAGCTTTCTTGATCACTGAAGCTCCTGCTCCTGGAAACCCAGCATTTCTGGTATTTCTAATTTTCTATACATTAAATGTAGAAAAGTGCATGATGGGATGTTAATTGTTTAATTAAAGGATGACCTGCATCGGAGTGGTACTCATGCACTTGTTGCATACGCATGCACTTTTTTGTGCCATACCTGTACATCTACAATTTAAAAAAGCTATTTATCGAATGCACTGGTGTACTGGGTGCGAGGCTAGGCAGTACCTATGCATGCAACAGTAACCAGAGAACCCAGAAAACATGGAATTCCAGTCATAGTTTGCTAATGACAAAATCCTGACTCTAACCCTACATAGGCTGTCGGGTTAAATCTGAACTCAAGGACAATGTCTTCACTAGCTGAGCCACACAACTTTTAACAAACCAAACCAAGTTTAAAAGCTTAAACTTGTTAGCCTTGATGCAATACAATGGGGAAACTGGTAGTCTGCCTTGGGTGATCGTATGCGGAACTCCTCACAGTTTTATGAGGAGATGGTTTGGCCAAGTTGGGTGGAGCACCAATTAGACATACTGAAGAATGTCCAACACCTCTGCATTAAGTGCCACAGACTAAAGAGGGCTGAACATGGCCACAGATTTATCTTATTTACAAAGAGTCTGATGTCAGCTGCTGTAAGCATGTACTACATAGATTTCTACAGTTGCAAGAAAATGCAGAAATCCAGGTAATTCCAAAGGATTCACTAACTTTTTCTTGCAACTGTATATAAAATATTTTCGCACATGATCACAGAGTAAAGCTCAGTATGATTAACCTAACACCCCTAGCACTCATCCAAGAAGTGAAATAGAACATTTCTCCATTGACGATGCTAGTGTCATTAAAAAATAGTCACTGGTTTCAGAAATTACCTTTGGTGTATTGCAGAGGTAGCGCATTATTTCACCAATGTACTGTATCACTGTAACATTGTATTTTCTGCAGTCGTCCCAGAACTGAGAGGCTGAAAATTTCCTTCTCAAAATAACTGTCATTCTTAAATAGAGATAAACAGGCTATTACTTTCAGTAGTAATAGCGTATACAACGTACTATCTGCTTCATTGACATATGGACATACAGGTTTTAAAATTTGAATATAACTAAAATATAACTTTCAAACAGGAAAAAAAGGAAATCAAAGAAAAATTAACTGTCAGTATAGTCCTATTACGCCCAAGTACAAACTGAATGTTCAAACACATTTTGCTCTTAATATAGCTTGAATAGACTTTTAGGATTAATAAGCCTGACAGGTAATGCAGTGAAATGAATTATTTATCAATTATGGAGCCACAACAGTAGCGTCCTTCTCTCACTATTAAAAAAGGACCTTTTTTAATCGTGAGATTAAAATACTTTCCTTTTAGAATATCCAGGGAAAAGTTTACCTACCTTGGGATCGAAGTGACTAGACTGCCCGATTCCTTATATACAGCCAACTCCCCCCCTCCCCCGATAGACAAATTGCAAGCAAATATTCAGTTTTGGAGGTCTCTCCCTATTTCTTTGATTGGAAGGGTTAATGCCATTAAAATGATTTTTCTTCCACGACTCTTATATCTCTTTCAGAACCTCCCGGTATTTCTTCCTAAATCATTTTTTAACCGGTTAGACTCGATCATCCTACCTTTTCTGTGGAATTATAAAAGTCACAGGATCAAGAAATTGCACCTCTGTAAGACTAAGCGAGGGGGGGGGTATTGCTCTTCCAAATTTTCATCTTTATTACTGGGCCTCTAATATTAGAATTATTTCATTATGGTTGCATGACATGAGTGGTTCTTGGGAATGGCTGAAACTAGAGCAAGAGGAGTGTCACCCCTATGATATAGGAGCCGTTATCCTATCCCCATTGAGTCTTAAAAAAATCAACCTATGGTGGTAACTTCATTATCCATAATACTCTGAGCATCTGGAAGCAGATTAAGGCTCACTTCGGTGTGAAAACACTGTCATTTTTACTTCCCATAGCAGCTAACCCATCCTTCTCCCCATCTGTGCTGGACGATGGTTTCAAACAATGGAGGGACTTAGGTATACGAACTATAGGGGACCTGTACTTAAACGGGACCTTTGCCAGTTTCAAACAGCTACAAGAAAAATACGAACTCCATAGGAGTAATTCTTTTTAGGTTTCTGCAAGTCAGAAGCTATGTACTGACTCATTCACATGGATTTGCTGCTGCTCAGCCCTCTTGTATGGACGATTGCCTTAGAGACTTAGCCGGCAAAGACAAAATCATATCCCGTTTATATGACACTTTACAGTCTATAAATCCACCTACAACAACTTCGATTAGAGTAGACTGGGAGAAGGAGCTAGGGGTAGAGATCCCTGATGAGATCTGGGAAAAGAGTCTGGAGGAGATCCACCAATGTTCCATCAATTCTAGACACTGTCTTGTTCAATTTAAAGTTATCCATAGACTCCATTATTCAAAGATCAGGTTACACAGGATATTCCCAAATGTCTCACCAATTTGTGAAAAATGTAATGCAACTGAGGCCACTCTACTCCACAGCTATGCGCTATGCCTCAACCTGCATGGTTACTGGGGTGAAATCTTTAAAGTGTTCTCAGACGTTCTTGAGCTTCACATAGAACCAGACCCACTTTTATTGGGAAATTGGAATAGACTTTTATTTTTATTTATTTATGTATTTATTTTGTTTTTCCTTTCCTTTTTTTTTTTTTTTTTTTTTTTGTTGATGTTTTTAGTTTTCTTTTGAATGTTAAATGTTTCTTTATGCATACTGAAAAACTTGGTGATTCCTATACTTGTACTGTCATCCTCATGTGAACGTTGAATCTCCAATAAACCTTACTTGACAAAAAAGGACCTTTCTAAGTTACTTCCACAAAAGGACTGTTTGGACATGGGATGGCCAGCCCAGTTTTGGACAGTAGATTTTTTTTTTTTCAAACTGAATGTGGATCTGAGCGTGATCACCTCTGTCAATTGCACCAGTGAGTCCCATGAGGAATGCAGAGGTATGGTACAGAGGAAGGCAAACGTAAAGTACATCATCTGAGCTCACTCCAACTAGCCCCAGAAGAAACGACGCTAACCACACCCTCTCGTGCGTAATCACAGCAGCCTTCGGAAGACCTTAGGAAAAAGAAATATTACCATTAAATCCAATCATAATGCCCATGTAGGCCACTTCAGATGGGCAACAAACAATATATAATCTAAATGATTAGATACGAACAGAAAGAGTCGTTCACAAAGTCAGTGTATAATGTTTAGCTTTTCAAAATACCTGTGGTGCCCGAAGTATAGATATAAAGCGCCGGGCTTTTCAACATCACGTTTGACCGCAGGTCTGGTGACAGCGGCTTATCGGAGGCCTTGCTGATTTTATCAGAGAGGGTTTCGATCCCCAATGTGTTACATTCTTCACTGAGGATGAATACAGAGATGTTCTGCTCCCGCAGTGCTGGTAGAATCTCTTCAACAGCACCTTTCAGCTCTGAGCAGGAGGGAGTTCAGAATTAAGGTACATGCAGATTAGCATCCAAACAAGCATATATAAATTCTGTCTGGAATATTGTCCTAGATGCAGAACAATATCTTATTCTTCAATCTTTCCATTTTATTATTATTATTATTATTATTATTATTACTGCATCTTGCCAACCCCCCCTAGACAACAAGGAACCAAAAAGTAATAACTCCGAGGTGCTGTATCACTCTTATAAACATGCATAATTACCACCTCGCATTTCCCACTTTTAACACTTGTCATGGCAATGGTCTATGACTGGAGGTTCATGATACCACTAAGGTTTTAACGTGTCAACTAACATTTTATCCTATGCAATCCAAATATATGCAAATATTACTGACTGATAGACTTTTAGCATTCCGAATTCAGTTGCGATTATTGAGTACAAGTAACCAAAATGATTTCAGTGACATGTTTTGCCATGGCAATAGGATATGTTTTTTCTTTAGCTTACCTGTAGCAGCAATTAACGCATTTGCTCCGCTACACGAGAAACAGTGCAGCAATGACTTTGATCTAATGCTGTGATTTAAAAGAGCAATTTTACAGCCAATTTTCGATAGCCCCAACCAGAGGAATACATACATTGGCTCATTTCCGAAAAAGAGCGCTACAGTATCCCCTTCCTTCAAACTAGAAAACTCCATCAGACTTCTGGCAATTTTGTTGCTTTGTTTATCGGCATCCAAGTAGGAGTATGTACTGTTCTCAAAAACAATAAACGGTTTGTCCGGGTGCTGCTTCACCTTGTCCAAAAAACAGTCCAAAATAGTAAAGAATGGCTTTTTCTTTTTGTATTTCGAAATTTGTATACCGCAACGGATGCTCCTTGCAAAAAACCGCAAATCATGTATTAAGTAAGGAAAGCGGATGTACAAAAATAAAGGCAAAATAGCCAGTCCAGCTAAAAAGCTATATAAGTACATATTACACGATTAGGTGTAATAGGGATACCCGACAAAATACTTCAGTAACTGATTATAGTTGAATGATTTTCTGCTTGCAAATGTAGGCTATACGCGTGAGTCGACTCCGAATAGGCAGTCTCATTTGGCAAGCAGTATTCCAAGGTCAGTCCCCCCTTACTTAGAACTTTGAACTGTGCGCTTTCCGGTGCGCTTCGCTAAGTCATTAAGGATAACATCAAGTTATATACTACGCAGTAAAATGTGTAGCTATGTGGGATGTAGGACCAAATGTTATCTGTTAAAGAGTTGAATTAACACTAGACATTTTGCTGTGTATCAGTGTAAATTGGCCTATATGCTTATTGCACAATTCATTACAGCATAACCAACAGTCCACCCAAGCCTCCCGATTTTCCCGAGACGAATTCCATTGCCCTCTCCCGGTGTCCTCAGGGATTCATAATTATCCCGGATTTCTCTCGTTTTAGGACAAATGTTTTTTAATAAAAATAAATAAATAAATAAAAAATCTCTTTGAAAGACTCATATTAGAAAAACATTAGGCAGGTGTCAGGTGCTTTCAAGTATTCGCCAAAAACAACCATATTTTGACAGTTCACCTAGCATTACGTATTTGATTGAACTACATTCCATGGTGATAGACAAAAAAATGCACCAGCTATTTATATTAATTATATGGAAGCCCTGGCACTTCAGAACCCCTTAAGAGTAGAATGAGAGTAATTACACCTATATCTGTAATCTACTGTATATCTGAATTTTTTATATACTTTTTATTAAGTGTTCTACCTGCTATAGCACTAGTATCAGTTCAAGATATATTTTGACTTTAGCATTGGGTAATACATACCTTCCTCAGGTAATACATGCCCGATAGAAGATAATTTAATATCCGTGTTCATCCAGGAACTGTGGTCTTGCATAATAAACAAATTTCAAATTTATTAATTGAGCCCATGCTTTTAGCCAGAGCAACTTGCCAAAGTGTACTTATTATATTTAGCACATGCCAGGAGAGCTAGAGATCATATTACAACTATAATTAAAACAGTTGGACATCTTCTAAAGGGGACCTAAAATTACGGCACATTCAGAAGTGAACGGCAAAAGAGTCAAAAGTGTGCAAGTTGGCATTTAGCAATGGCACCATGATTTACTCATAAATCATATTTTAAGACGTGTTTGTGATGATGGTACCATGATTAATCAAATAAAATAAAAAAACACACATTATACAATGGGTGTTTTGTTACTCATTCTTTGTAAATCACTTGATTGTGTCATATGACCATAAACACGATGTGTTGAAACCCTACTTGTTTGCCAAAGAAATACCTGTTAACGCCAGATTGTTCTTTCTTACCGATCATGAGTATTTTTCCTAACATAGCTATGGGGTTCTGATTATTCCTCAGTGCTGCCGATACACTGCCTTGCCAACTGGAGTTCAGTGAAATGCTCCGGTTCCTAAGGAATGGGCAGGGTTGGAGGGATGACTTTAAATAAGGATCAAAATTAAATTAAAGGTTGTGAGGTTTTTCTGTTTTTTCAGCACTGACAAGATCAGGGAATATTCTATCAGTGTTTGTGAAAAAGAGTAATGTTTGATTAACCAGTAAGCATTTCCCTTGGCTGACCTTGAGGTAACCCATGCTCATTGGAGCCATTGTAGGGTCATTGAACTTTATAACATCATTTTGTTGTTTTAAAGGTCACTTAACCAGCACCTGCCTGTTCAAAAAAGTTGATCAAATTGTGCCTTCCAGCTGCTTTGGCAAGTCTATTTGCTTAAATCAGAGGACTGGCAGTAATTTATAAGAAAACATAGTTATACAGTTCATTCACATTCAGTAGGGCCCTAGGACACAACAATATCTGCAGTATGCTGACTTGCTTGCTTCCTTGCCTCGTATGTGAACACACATTCACACATTATTTTTTAAGTAATGTAGACATTACTTAAAATAACTGTAATGGTTAAATGAACGTTGGATTGCATTCACCTTTTATCATCTTAACAGGTCAAACACAAAACTGTTGGCAACTGAATGACAGAACATGAAAAAAAAACAGCCAATTGGGATGAAATAACTCCATCTGTTCTCAATTAAAAAAAAAAAAAATATATATATATATATATTATTATTGGTGCAGTTTCGTGCATTCTGGGCCAGTGGCTGCTGGTGATAAAGCAGTTTTGAAGCAGCACTTCGGTTACAACCCGGCTCAGAGTTTGGAACAAAAAAGGGAGACACTGGAAACGAATATCAATAAAGCGAACGTTGGCCAACCTGTTACTATGCAGATGTGCATTCATAATATTAACGGACACAATAATTGGAGAGGGAAGGACGGGGAAATGCCAGTGCCCGGTTGCATAAACTACCTTAAGTTTCAAACGTAAGTTTGTCCCTTATGCAAAATATTTCCCTACGCTAAGGGGTTCATATAGGAGCGTTGCATAAAGCCACTTAGGTTGTCTCCTTGCCTAAGTGACTAAGGCTGGCTTTACACGGTGCAACTTCACAGGCTGGCTTTACACTGCAACTTCACGCAACTCTCTCCAGTCAACTGCACGTAGCTACACGCATAATGGATACGAGGATCTATTAGCGGTAATAAATAAATAAATAAATAAATAAATATTTAGAAAAAGTAATTAAAATAATTAATTTGACGGAAATCAGTCTGTAGACGGAACTCTGCCACCCCTGCACTTCTTTTTGTAAGATTAGAGAATATGTTACTTTATTAATCCCCAATGAAATAGAGCACGTAGTTCATTAGGCAGTCCCCTGGATTAAGCACTTGATTCACTTTAGTCAATCACTGGTATGAAAGGTATAATATGGGTTTGGGATCTGCATAGCTGATACCATGTCAATTTGTAATTAGAATTTTCTTTTTAACTCTTGGGTCCAGAAATCAGTTCAATGACATTCAATGAAAATCTATTCATTGATAAAACACAAAAGATATTACAGTGATAAGACCTAATCTGATTAGGCAGGATGCTGCACTTCATGTCTTACTTATCATAGTAAGAAATAGGATGTCTTTAGTAGAGGCAGGGGAGGGAATCAGATTCTGGGTTAAAATGCGGAATTCACACAAACAGAAAAATCTGTCACAATTTTACAAGTTGCATTTGTTGCTGTTGACAGTGTTGAGCATCTGGGATACCGTGTGCATTTCTGATGTGTGTTTGCTTTGCTACGTGTGTTTGTTTACTTGTGGTTGGTTTAGTTTGGGAGGCATTCAGTGGGGAGGTGGGGTGGCGGGGTGCTCCAGACCATGCCCATACAATCCTGAGGTTTTTTCAATACAAATTTTATGTCTGATTTGAAATGAGTTTTATAAGTTATAGGCATGACTTTGAATAGGTATTTGGTGGATGCGTAGTGGACACATCTCTTCTGTGAGAATTCATGGTTATTTCAACTATTATCAGCCACTTGACACACTTTAAAATAAGTTTAATTACAATTATGGTACTTAAACACATCTTAAGCAACCTTAATTGATCAAGAGATTAGCTTTGACAAAAATCTGAATACATAGCTGGTCACCAGGACCAGGGCTGAGAAGTGCTGAGCTAGAGTCATTGAATGATAGCAGACCAACCATAGACGTTGGCTTCGAAAACAAAGGGCATGCAACAAAGACTGAATAAATGCTGAGAAATGTATTTCAGTTTTGGACAAAAATAGAGCTTCTATAAAATGGCTTCTTAGAAATCTTATTTTAATGGTGTTAAATTTAATTAAATTCAGTTCAATTTGATTTTATTTGTATAGTGCTTTTTACTGAGACACTGTCACAAATAAATACAAAATACATTTTGGGGAAATACCAGGCCTAAACCCCCAAAAAGCAAACAATTGGGGTAAAACATTTGTTTAACTCCACAGTAAGAATAAAAACACTCAAATGGTGGCAATAAAAAACTCCCCAATGGAAAGAACTGGTTAAGGGGAAGCCCATCCTCCACTGGCTGGCCTGTTGTATTAAGATTTTAGACGTAATTCTGGAAAAATGGATCTGATATCAAAGTAGATATAAATGGTTTAATGTTATAAATGGATTCAATTATCCATTGGGTTTACTCTGAATTAAATTAGACTTCCTTTCAGTCAAATTCAGATTCTGTATTCTGCTACTTATTTTATTTCAAATTCAAATTGAAGAATTAAGTAGTTAATACTGCTGTTACTGTGTTGTAAGTCTTTTAAAATGGCTGCTGGCCAGTGAGATTTCAACAGGGAAACCAGTTTTTCCTGTGTTTTTCCTTTCTTTTCTTCCAATTTACCTAGCAAATCTTCTCAGAAACTCTTTGTTTAGTTTCATTATAGTTCAAATGCACATGAATGCCTTTTCTTCAGCACAATGTCATGTCACCCCCTTTTTTTCTCACCCTTTGAAAAATATATTCTAGAACAGCTCACATTTCTCTTGGTCTCTACTTGTGGCTCCATATGCCTAATTACTAGGTTGCCATTGTTGTACAGTACCTTGACAGGATCCCTGAAACTTCAATATGCTTGTGTTCAAATATATCAATGTGTATCCATCCTTAGTATTATTTTTGAAAAATAAGAAACATATTTGTTACACATGAAGAAAGAAAAAAAGTTTGTTAACCTCCTGTTACTCCAATATTCATTGGGCTGGTTGAGAAGAAAAACTCCTCCCACAAAGAGGACTGACACAGTTACTTCATTGATCATTGTCACAAGGTACTTAGATACCAAGAATTTACTGACCACCAGACCTCTGACAACTGAGAGAGCCTCTTCATCTGACAGTCTAATAAAAAATAAATAAAATTTGTATAGCGTTGATTATAAACTACCAAGGTGTTAAATATTCCCATGCAGACATTTAAAAAAATGCTATGAAGGACAATGCTTTTCTTTTCTTATATTTTATTGTAACAATGTGAGGAATAGTCAGCTAGACTGCAGAGGGAGTGGAGTACAGTCAGAAGACCAGGCTGGTTAAGCACCGCTCTTTAAAAAAAAAAAAAAAAAAAAAAACATGGAAAAAAAACCAGGGCCTACTGGCCGAACATATTTACAATGTAAAATCAGTAGGAAATATTTACAAATCATGTCCAAAACATGATCTTTTTCAGCGATGAACAGCAATTCTGCTTCAGTCCATATTTCTTCTGTAACATCCCTGTGAAGCTGAAAATCAGCCAATACCATGGATTTCCCTAACTTTTTGTCATTTATTTAAAGGTGTACCAATCAGGAGAAGCCTTTCCCGGGGGCAGAAGACTCATGCGGCTTTCTTACTGCTTTGCTGACGTGTGATTGCCTCTAGTTTCTGTCTGTAGGCCTCCGCCTCCTGTTCTTTCTTCTGCAGCTGCTGGCGATACTTCTGGGCTTCTCGATTTGCCTCTTCTAACTGTTTCTCTAGGGTTTCTTTCTCCTGTGAAAAACATAATGCAGCACATTTACTCATGAATTGGAAAATATAAAATGAAGTCTAACAGTATTACTGTAGCATGATAGCTATGTATAACCTTATATACTACTGTAATTAGCACATTTTGTCAGGAAACATTTTGTTGAAGCAGTTCCACCAAATAGTGCCTTATACAATTAAGCGTTTAGTGATGTGCTCATTTTTGCAGGTGAATGGTCTTGAAATGGTCTGGAAACTAGAATCAATTTAAAGTTTCTTCATAAGTAATCTTCTCATATTGTGTGCTTATAAAACAAGGTTCTTTTTGTGAACATTTTTATTGGAAATAAATATGCATCCTTTTGTACATGTTCCTTAAGGCAATATGGTATTTGATACTCCCTTGTGATTCTGTTTCCTCTCAGCTTCCATACAGATATATTGTGAAATTGCTGACAGCGATACACCTGGATCACCTAATATGATGCAATCAGACAATTTTCATGTCACAGTTGCAAAGCCAGTTGAATTTAATGACATTCAGTCACTCTTCAGACAATTGAAGCAATAAAGGGGGGGGAGGGAATAAGAGAAAGAGAATATTGAGGTGGATGCATTTTATTGAGACAGCACAGAACTGATAATGGTCAAAAAATGCTAGAAGTAAAATTAAATAAAACAAACAAAAAACAAACAAACACATTTTTACCTGTTAAATGTGCTGAATAATAACAAGGCTTTCTGGTGCTCCACATATATTTCATTTAAATAAAAAGTAATAATAAGAGATATAAAAGTAAGAAAATATACATTTTACAGTCTCTGTTTGCTCTTTCTTCAGCCATGCATGCTTGTCATTAATTATCTCCATTCTCCCTTCGCTAATTCAAACTCTGTCTCCACTACATTAACTGGGATGTTCTTAGTGTACCTATAATGACAAGACCATGGATTACAGTCATTCTTTAAGTCAATTTTATGCATGAACTTCAGGTGACCAACTTTCCCACTGTAAACAAAAATGAGGTAAAAACCACAATGTATAAACATCCATGGAGGCAAATTTTCATATTCCGGCTTGTGTACATACTACCCAAGTACAAGTGAAATGCAACATAATGATAGCAATTTATAGTTTGCACTAAACAAAACACGGTTACATTTTTTAACCGTTCAAGAAGCACTTTGAATAACCATTTATTCAAGGATTCAAGAATCAAGGAACTCTTCTTTCCATAGTAAAAATGATTTTGTTAATCTAGCATTTACACATTTAACCCTAGGCTTTCTCACAAAGACACATCTTTTTCACTGCCTACATGAACATATTAAATGCATAAATCAATTTTATACTACCAGCATTAAAGCTGTGAACGGAATTCATGTAAAAAGCACATACTGGAATTCACTTTGTCGTACCCAAAAATGATGTGGAATCCACTCATTTGTTTTATTCGCTAAAGATGATTACTAAACTTAAACTGTGTTTGACTTACCTCAATTTCTTGGCATTCTACATGGTTTTCCACTATCTCAATGCGTTGTCTCTTCATTGTGGGTTCCTCACTGATTACAGTTTCCTCTGCAATGTCTGTGGCTGGGACTGTTAAAACTGAACATTAAAATCTAGGATTACACATTCAAAATGGACTTTTTTGAGTATGATTGTGTTTTATGTACAATTAAGAATATTTTAGATATTTAAAGATAACCAGCCAGCTTTACTAACTCCAAAGTAGATTGTACAGGGACTTTATGTTTGCAGAAGCTTTTAATATGAAAGCATACATTAAAACTGAAATGAAAACTGAAAACTCTGTTTACAATTTGAGAAGATCTTCTCTCAGCCTGCTTTTCATAGTCTATAAGGATGTCGACGGAAGGATCTATTTTGTAAATGGGCTATGGAACTTGAACCTCCATTATATCACGTCAGTGCGGAAGAGAAGTCACCATCCACCCCTTGTGGTGATAATCATGGTAGACTCCAAGGCTATGAAGCATTGATTAGCTGTAAATTTGTCCCAGCCCATGTTGACTAAAACATGCTATAGCTAGCAAGATATTTGGTCAGGAAAATGGACAAAGCAAAAAAAACACCTGCAGGTATATTATGGGGAATGTGTAGCCTACACTGGGGTGAAGTCTGAGAGGGAGAACTGAAAACAAATCTTTCTCCTATTGCCATGGAGGGAAAGGGAATGTGAGGTGACCTTGAATCTCACCATAAAACTCACGCAGACAGAATCAAGCATATCAATAGGCAAATCTTATCTACAAAGCAAAGGTTGAAAATAGACAATCACGGCAGCTTAAGTAGGCCAACCAATGTTTACTGCTGTGCGACACAGCCTTTCATACAGGTCTCCCAACCGTAGGGTAATGTTATTTATTTAAGACCACATACAATTAAAATCATTTTCAATAAGTATATATAAAAAGAACTAAAGAAAGTAAATGCTACTACATTTCACAGTTGTAAATATGTTGAAAATTTGCATTTCATTCCTTGTTCCAACAGCCCAGTCACTGACCATTCATTTGGCTATTTATGTGTTAATATAATAAAAACAGATGAACTCATTGCAGTTATGTCTGGATAACTTAATAATTCTTTTACCTTGTTGGCCATCTGGCATCGTCAAAATAATGGGCTGGCCTATACCACCGGCGGACTGCAAGTTGCCAAACTGGATTCCATCGGTAACTATGGTGATGACCTGCTGACCCCCTGAGCTGACTACCTGCTGAATGGCTCCGTCCACCGAGTCTGCCGTCACAACTTCTTCTGTTGCAACCACTGAGAGAACAATGGAGGACACAGAGAACGTCACAATAGAGCACATTCCAGAACACATATTTCACCCAGCAGGCATTCATTTTACAATTGGCTAGAAGGAAAACACACGTGTACAGAAGGTAGTAGTGATCAAACTCAACAGATAAACAAAAGATAGATAACATAAGAGGTCTATTGTTTGCTTCATTTTTCTTAAACATCAGTTGCTGTCCCTTATATACTCCCAAACAAGAATATAACATAAGAATAAGAATATAAGCTTTCTTCCCATCGCAGAGTTTTTTCTCGCCACCGTTTGAGGGTTTTCTCTCCACCGGGAATTTTTTACCTTTTGTACCTGCTATTTGGGGGTTCAGGCCTGGTGTTTGCTCAGTAAAAAGTCTTACACAAATAAAATTGTATTGAATTAAATTGAATTGAATTGCAGAATTATGTTCTGTATATTCATTCTATAGCATGTCTTTGAATGGAACACATAAATCCGAATAAACATTTGAAAACTATGACTGTTATCTTCCATTTTTGCCATTGCAAATTTCACTGTAAAGTGCAGACATTGCTGTTATTTAAATCTTCCCTGTAACTGCAAGGCATGCATCCCGCCAGCCTGCACAAAGTGTCATTCTCACTGAGGTTAAGAATCTAATAACCTACAACTCTGTACAGAGCCTGTTGCCTTAAAAACACCAGCCACCTTATATTAATGGGACTGGCACAGCGACAAAATGGCGCAATAATGTTAGGTGCAATTTCAAGGTATGTTACATCAGCCGCTACCTTCTCAGTTTGTCCACTGTCCACCTTATATCCTTACCTTAACTGAAATGGTTTAACTGCCTTACTCGGGTAGGTTTAAAATACCAATATGGCATGGTAATGCTAATGCAACAGATAACTTTTTTATGTATGTAAAATAAAAACATGGCGTACATTTATTTATGATACTGTAGCCATATAATTGTTGAACTTATAATATTGAGTATGAAGAGATTCATAGGACCAATATCAACAGTCCAGTCATGTTAAATCTAATCTAAGCCTGGAAATTAAGTGTACCCACTGGAGAAAATCTAAATGATGTTCTTAACAACTTAATATGAAGTACCTGGTGTTTCAGATGAATTGGTTAAAGGAACAGACGCTTCTGCTATAGCAGCTAATGTAGCTAATACTGATGTTGATGAGTTGCCAAACTGTATTGTTGACAGACCCGCATCATCTAAGAAAAGATTTGACATACATTAGTAAGCACAGCAAGCTCAAATATTCAAGTAAGGACAGTGTCATTAATAACACATGCCACTGCTTAATATTTATTATGGTTTTTTTTAAGCATAGCAAACTTTTTTTTTAATTGTGTGCTTATAAATAGAATATACATCAATTACCATCTTTCTCTACTTGTTCATTATCTTTGTACACCACTGTAACATCAAGATAATGATGTTATTATATATTATAATCAGGTAAAGGTATTAAATATGATATAAAGTGTAATCCGTCAGTAAACACAAGACGTTCATTTATTTCATGCCCTTTAACCATCCTTGTTATAAAGTCACTGCACATATTTGAGCTGAAGTGAAGAGTTACCTGATGATTTGGTATTTCCAGAAACTAGTCCCGCTAAATTCACAAGTCCTCCAGGGCCAATGATGAACTGTGGCGCTGCATGTACGGTCACTGTGTCTGGGCTCTCTGGGTTTGTGTTTATTTGGTTTTGCATGGACACCTGAACAACAAAAACACGAATAATAATAATTGCACAATGTGAAACGCACAGATCACAAACTGCAGTTAAATGAACATGACAACACATCTAATCTAGCGCGCCAGGAAAAGAATATAGCTGTATATGAATATACCTGAAGGATTTCAGCTAGTTCTTCATTACCGTTGTCATAGGCGATTTCCAAAGCGTTTTTGCTAAATTTGCTCTGGATGTGAACGTCGGCGCCGTACTTGATGAGGAGCTCGACGACGTCCCGGTGGCCGTGCTCTGTGGCCCAGTGGAGGGCCGTCATTTTCAACATGTCTTTCGCGTTTACATCAGCTCCATGCTAAAAACAAAGGCCGACATTGAAACATGACCTTTCTGTTGTGCCCTGAATGGATTGTTGTGGGGATGATCAAGGCACAACACAGGAACATAGTCTGACTTAATTGAGTAAGATCTCTGTAAAATACATACTTTTTAGCTTTTCTTCTCTAATTAAAGACAAATGGTTTATAATATCATAGCCTTTAAGTGACTGCAGTACTTTTTTTCACTACACCAAAGCTTATTTGTGTAAAGGATAGGATACATATTCATGTTTAAATATTTTAATTATTTTTCCCCATTTTAAAACAGAATGTTTTTGCAGCCACTGTTTCGTGATTTTATTATTTCTGACCAGCTGCAACTTTTCTAGAATTTTCTGTCTTTTTTCTGCATGGGGTGTGCAGCAGGATCTCACCTTCAACAGCACTTCCACAATGCGGGCATGGCCCTCCGAAGCTGCCATGTGTAGGGGAGTCCTGTCCACTTTGGTTCTGGCGTCTCGACTCACTCCCGCCCTGAGGAGGACCTCTGTGGTGGAGTAATGCCCGTACTGAGCCGAGAGGTGCAGGGGAGAGGTTCCAAGCTGTAGGGTAAGGCCAAAGGACTCTTCATGGAAGTCACCGAATGCTTACAAAGAAAATATGCTGCTCAGGGAACCCAGAACACTGAATAAAATTAGCACCGGCTTGCCATTGTGTTTCACGGGAGCTGGGGGTTTACACACCCAATCTGTGGTGAACGGTGCTCCATTAGCCATGAGAATCCGAACTTCATCGTCCTGCCCGGATCGAGCTGCCTCCAGCAGCTTTTTGCCCAAGTCCACCAGCGACATCTAGTGTTGAAAGTCAGAGCTTTTAAACTTTCTTCCGGATTACTAAAATTATTATTTAAATAATAATAACAATAATTATATATAGCACCTTTCATATGAAAAAATGTAGCTTAAACTGCTTTTCAGAAAGAACAAAGAGCAATACATAATTATACACATACGTACATGCATACAAACAAGTTAAAAAGACTAAATATTTCTAATAGGCAGCCATATCACACTCAAAACTCACACCATATTCCTTTTAGATACAAAAAAGTGGAAAACAGAAGCACTGGGAACAGTCATTTGCTGTAAGACTTCACAACCTTTATGCTCAAGGTCAGGACAACAATTATGCTCTTGGTCAAGACTCAGATATATTTTTCAATTCAAGATTCTAATGCATTACATTACATTACAGGCATTTAGTGTATATCACTTTTATGCATATCACTTTTAATTATTCTTTCCAAAACAGTCCAGCAGTTCAAGATGTACTGTTAAAATATTCTGCCAAAAACTGCTCCCAAAATAATTTCCCTTCTAGAAGCATTTACTATACTAATGTAGCCAAAGCAGAATCCAGAAATAGACAATGTAATTTGCATTATGCACACTGTGTGAGCACTTAATAATTTAATATTGCATCCAAGCAATGCCAAGACTTATCACCAATATTTTCATTTCAGAAACAATTCTGGTTGTTAATACTGCAGTCGGCCATTGGCAGATAGTTTGAAAACGACTGATGGTCAACTCCGTTTGTGTCCTGTCACTCAAAAGAAAAAAATAGTGTATTGTTTATTTGTAATTCAAGGGTGGTTCTCATTTACCTGTCTGATACAAAATAATTGCACTTCATTTTCCATATTCAGCGTTTCCCCTATAATTGTACAGACCTGGTGGGCTGCCAGGCAACTAAATATATATTCATTTGGAAATCAATAATCATTTGGCTTGGGAGCCTCTGTGGGGCGCTGTTCCGAAATATGAGTCAACCTCTGTGTTGTTGCCTAGGAAACTTGTTAAGTTAAGAGCGATGTGTTCTGTCATCCATCCATTATCTCTGTTAACTGTCATTATTCTATATACGTATCACTGTTCAGATTAATCAGTTATCTTTATCATTTGTTTCACTTAAGACTAGGGGACTACTTAATTATGTTAAACGGAAATCTTTATTTCTTTCTGCAAAGAAGATTAGGGCGGATATCTTATTTGCAAGAATCACACTCTATTACTGATGATGCCAATTTTTGGAGATCTTAATGGGGTAACTCTTTATGGCTATGTCATGGCTCTGAACATTCTACTGGAGTGGCTACTTTAAAGAATAAATTCAGTGGATATATTCTACACTCAGAATGTGATCCTGCTGGACACTTCATCTGCCAAGTAATTAATTACAACAATTTTACTACAATTACTGCCAATGTTTCTGGGTACAATAATAAATTGGAAAATGATTATCTTTTCCTATCTATACAGAACATTTTATGGGATGGTTAGATAAACATGGAGGGGATTTCAATATTGTTTTAGATGGATTAGTTGGTAGATGGCCCACTGGAAGGCCAAAAGCCTTTATGGATAAATCTAGCTTATTTGATATTTGGAGAATAAAATATCCTTACAACAGATCATTCACATGGAGTAATAAAACTGGTTCAAGTCAGTCGGTCTAGGATACATTTTTGGTCAATTTCTGAATATTCTGACAAAGATATTGATGTGGATATTTTACCCACTAGTCATACAGATCACAAAGCTATTTATATAAGTATTGTAATGGTACAAATGTCTTGCTTCATTTAAGCTATTTACAAGTCTCAGTGATGCTCACATCTGGAGTTATAAAGCTTTAAATAGGGTACCCCCCAAATGGGCAAGGATTGACCAGATTTGGCATGTGCGTAAAGGAGTTAACACACTAATTGTCCGTTGAAAGACTTGCCCTCTAAAGGTCACACTGTCAGAAATAGCTATGCCCACCGTGAAGAACAAAATTAGAATTCCAAAACATTGAATCAGACAAATTGACAGATTCTCCCATTTTCTGTAATGTATAATATAACAATTGATTCCATTAGAAAGAGATGTTTTTTTTTCCATTGATAAAACTTTAGACAAACAAGTCAAATGATCCTAGCTGTTGAAAAAGGGAAACTGACATTAATCTACTGCATGGTGTTAAAATATGTTCAAATGAAAAAAAAATTAAAAGGTGGAATTTTCAACATTTTCAAGAACCGTGATTGCACTAAATATATCCAGTCGAGTTTGAAAACCCCTGCTGTATAGGACGCATTGGAACGTATGTGAAAATGGTTAACGTTAGCTATGGTGAGTGTACCATTGCAGCAATGCAAGGGTTTCTGAGACCAGGAATAACTAATACAAATTGTAGTGAATTAAAGCAAAACTTGGGTTATCAATCACTCAATGTTTTATTGAGCAACTTCTTGTGCAGCAGGAATGTAATCCAAATAACACATTGCTAAACAAAATATTCAAATGGTTAGCGTACACGTTTCTATTCTTAAAACACGCGCTCAATCACTATCTCTCCTCTAATTCCTATACTGCAGTCACCAGTGATGATCTCGCAAGCCATCACATCGTAACGTTACAGATCATAGCTAGACTACTCCCATAATATTGAATATTGTAGCCACTTAAAACCAACAGTTGATAATTGTAGATAGTGGTTGGTTTTAGCCATTTTTGGGATTCGTCATCATGTTTCTCAATGCATTAAGCATACTTCGCCAAGGAATGTTTTAACTTTTATTTATGCTTGCTAGCTAGTTAACATTTAAGAAGCTGAAACCAGCAGTACGAGCTAGCAACGAACCGGTTGCAATTTAAGCCGCACTACACAGTGTAAATAAATGTTACTATAAAGCTGGCAAGTTCGCCTACACCAACTATCGTCATTACCAGCTAGCTAATATGAACTGAAGTTGTACTGACCCAAGCACATAAAGTTTGCCAACATGCTAGCTACAGCTACTGGGCGCAACCTAGCCAGTCAGCAACATTGCTAGCCACGCATGGCGCTCACCCGCCGTGACACATTTGCCAGCGAGCTAGGCCACCATTTTCTGGTCTATAACAACAGCACGAACCCCATTCTGTCGACTGAACACACGTCCCCACACCTAATAAACTACATATATAATTTTCCTCCAAAAACGTAATATATCGGCAACTCCGGAACTCTGGCAAGTTAATGTAATAAACAGGAAATCGGCAGGATGATCGGGGTTCCGGGGGAAGTGGAATTATTTTTTACCAGCAAAGACATCAACTTCCACATCCGGTGGGGCCAGACAAAATACCCTGAGACTGACCTGGAAAAGATTCGTTATTATCCGATAGAGTGATATCAGGTGTTTTCGTGGCTTACCTTATCGCTTCAGTAAACCAAACTGTTGTGTAAAGGACTAGTGAATGATGCTGGGGAATTGGGGGTGTTTTCTATTCGGCGCCCAATTTTTACTGAAAGAAAAGTCCCCGTATTATGCGCGGATGTACACAGAATGGGCAACGTACCCACATTAGTTTAAATTCTATCAGGTTCGATTTTAACGCTGTTAGTTCAGTATATTCTGTATTCCGTGTCCCGGTATATTCCTAAGTGTAATTCTGGAAACGCAGGCTTTTGGGGGTTACAAAACGTTGTAGCAAAACATCTTCAAAACACACGTGCGTGCGGATTAATACATACAAACCTTTGCTGTTGTACATGCGCTGTTCTACGTGTGTATGACAAGTCGAAATTTCGCACTTATGACTCGAATAGTTGTGCACACGACTGTTAAATGATAGTTGGGCATACGAAAAGTGGTAAATGCATGTGGTGAAAGGTATATTAGCTTACCCCCATATTCTGGGTAAATAATTGTTCACAGTGAAGAATGTATACGTCTCGAACGAGTCAACGTGTATAGTCCTCGCCACTCAGTTGGGTTTATGAATACATCGCCAATGATAAAATCACGACCACTATGCGGTATTTAAACTATATTTACCACAATGTGTCCTTTTACATTCTGTTAATGAGGCCATTACACCTAGAATATAACGCCCCCTAGCTAACACATTCAATTGGTTTAAAGGGATAGACTAAACGGACAACTACGACCTCCTCACGCGACAAGTGAAAAGAGGAAGGTGTATACATTAAGCAGACGCTCTTACTGAAGTGCATGTAGACACTACTATTCAAAGCCATTTGAGTGTCTAGATTGCACACGAGGTGAAGATAGTCACACATTTATTATCATGTGGGAAAAAATCACAGAATATGCCCAAGATAATGCCAAAATATAAAAGAAAATCAAGACTGAAATTGACAAATGGCGGTAGCGTTGTGTATCTAAGCTTGTATAAGGAATATTGAGTTAAAACTACCAAATAAATTACTGCAAAGTAACAGATAAACATGTGGAATGTCTATGTGTGGAATTCTACCAAAGTGTGTTTGTCAGACATATTCGACTGAATTTGCTAGGTCACATGTCGACGTCCATGTTGTCCGTCTGGTGGCTCCCTGACTTAAATTTGAAGTCTTTCCGGGAGTCAGCTGTCCGATAAACCAAAACAAGTAGGCTATAGTTAGTTGTGGTGGGACAGGTTGTGGTACCGTCGATTATTGTTGATCTTCAGTGAGTGGCGACAACCGGTTAGTCCGTAATATGTGAAATATTCTCATTTTAAGCAGCAAATGTTATTTGATTTGATAGATCGCTATACTATCTCGCTAGCAATCTAATGCAGTTTGTTAGCTAGCCAGCTAATGTTACTTCCTGGATCGACATGTATCATAACCTACTGTACTGTAGACTAATATGTATTTTTACTAGCTGATCAGTGAATTGGATGACATTTCAGAGCAATAATTGCCACCAGTCTTACTAACAATGGCATCTATTGAAGAGTTGGCTAGGCACAGCCTATTAAATAGCTAACGTTAGCTAGTTCGACACTACTCCACAATCTTTGATTGTTTTATTCCAGTTTTATGCGGACTGACAACTAGTGTATTCTCTTTTAAGTAGTAGATAGCTGACCAAGAAACACGCACATGCGAGTGTTGGTTCAAGCTAGTGTAATATCACCCGTTTTCAAGCAAGTTAGCTATTTTTCGGAACTCCTTGTATAGCTAACTGAGCAGTTGTGGGACAGGTTTTTGCGACGTGATAGCTAGCAGCGGTTATCATCTTATCTGGTAATTTGATAAGCATTATTGCATATATGCAATAGTTTTTGTCTTTTCTAACCCGCAGACATATCGCCCCTGAATCTCACGACGAACATGTCGTAACAATTTTATCCTCGATGATGCACATTTGAGCCAACATTACCTACAAAGATGCCAGCGGTAACAACTGAGGTAAAGGCGCTTTACCTCTCCACGTCTTTGGGTGACCTCAACAAGAAGGCCGAAATTAAGCCCGATAAAATAAACACGAGAAGGTATGTTACTCGACATTTGTTATTTTGGAAACCGTGTGTGTGTGTTTTGTTTTTTGTTTTTGTTTTTCATTTAGTACTGCGCAATGTGCGCATTGTGAAACCAACACAATTAATACTGCCCAACTGCACAGCATAGAAATTGCAGTGACTTCATTATTATGGCACTGTAGCCTACGTTCTTTATTCCAATGAGCTGTTTGTGGCAAAATCCGACACTAAAACTGGTGCAACATAACACATTGTCATCATTGGCTCAGATAAACATGCTATCGCCTTGGTGATTATCAAAATGTTTTATTTATTGTACCGAGGATCGTCGAAATTATTAATTACATTTGGGTGACAGTGATTCAATGTGGGTTTGTGTTTGCATATCCGATTTTGTCCTCAGTTATGTGCAGAGTGCCTGTAAAATATTTAAAGCGGCGGAAGAGTGTCGTCTTCACCGGGACGAAGAGAGGGCCTATGTTCTGTACATGAAATACTTAACGGTCTATGATCTCATCAAAAAGAGACCCGATTTCAAGCAGCAACAGGTACGCAGCCTGGTTTTATAGTGATGTGAACATTCATTGCTTTGTGAATTCCATCAATCTGACTCTATCCAGTGAATGTAGTACAAGTGTGTTCCCAGTACCTGTAAAGGGCAATGTTTTGAATATGGATTGAAATATGAAAATACTACCATTGTAGCACTTATAGAATGAAAATTATGAATTACATATATACTTTTTACAGACAAAGAGATGCATTTAATGACTAATTGTCACCTTGTCTTTTTTTCAAAGGAATTTTTTCTTTCTATGCTTGGACCGACCAGCTTTAAAAAAGCCATAGAGGAGGCCGAAAAGCTGTCCGACAGTCTCAAGCTCAGGTCTGACTTCTAAATTATAATTCATTTTGCACTGAGCTCCACCTAGGGATGTTAACTGAAGCATGTAACAGAATGAAGTGCGGTTGAACTGTCTTATGTAAATCAGTGTGTCCTATATCCATGAGCACCAAGAAGTCACAGTCAGGCTGGTGCTTTCTGGTTGTTTCGTAATCAATTTCTGCTGGCTGTGATATTTTACAAGCCTGTCCAAATCTGTCAGGTATGAAGAGGCTGAAGTGCGCAAAAAGCTGGAAGAGAGGGAGAAGATTGAAGAAAAAAAGAAGAGAGAGGAGAAATCTGAGAAGGATGCTGGGAGGAGCTCCTTCAAAGAGGTGATGGAAGCAAAGAAGGAGATCAAGAAGGTAGTGCATCAATGCATCATTGAAGAACCAACTGAGTTTACAATCATTTGCAAATCACAAATAATGGATTGAAACTGCAGTGGCCAAAAGATAGACAAGAGGCAGCTAAATCACATGTCGCATGAATTAAAGTCAAGTAAAAATACTTTATTTTAAAGGATAAATTCTGGTTTTTTGAAATGTAATGTTTAAGTCTGATTATCACAGTACATTTTTGAAATGAACCATGATTAGGTCTTTAGAAATGTCTGAGATATTTCCTTACAATGCAAATACACGTGGTGAATAGTAGTCTGCTTGAATTCAAACTATCTTTTGTTTTTGTTTGTAAATTTGTAAATTTATAAAACCAAATACATCGATCTAAATGTAAGCATTTTTACTATAATGAATGCGAATTTCTTTTTATCGTAGTTGATTGTTGAATTTTACACTTGTTAATATATGTTTCTGATTTAATGAACTGATCTTTTGTTATTTTATGTCATTTCTGAGTGCTACGTAGTCTGTACAAAGATGGTAATTCATGTTTGATCTGTAGTTAATGTAAGTTATCACCTGTTAAAATGTGCATATGACACTGACATTTTGCTATAATGTACACTTCTGCTGTAGGTGAATGGGGAACAGAAGGAAGCTAAAATTGAGAATCCAAAAGGTAAGGTAGTTCAGTAACTTTTCAAACTGAGACATGTAAATAAGTTAAATGACTAAGATGCTTAGAAGTAAATAAATAACTTCCCAAGGAGACAAAGAGTTCCAGTAATGTGCATTTTGAGTCAGCTCCTATCTCTCTCCCTGGCTAGGTAACGTCCATCCTGGGGGGGTCACTGCTGAGAAGCTCTTTAAGATGATGAAAGATCAGAGCATGAACGTCATTATCATGGATGCCAGAAGCAGGAGAGATTTTGAAGAGTCTCAAATTCTAGTACCACTGCAGAACTGCATCAGTGTTCCAGAAGAGGCCATCAGTCCAGGGTAGGTTCAGGAAAAAGGGGTGAGGTGGGATGGGGGGAATGTGGGAAAATTAGCAAAATTTGTATGGTGGATTACAGTTATTTTTGAATTTACAGAAACTGGTCAGTGTTCATTATCTAGTTTTGTTTTTGATTGAAGAGGTCACTATTTAACCAGCATGATTGACAAAATTCCCCTGATTCTTTTAGAACAATAGTTCTGAGTTTGCTTTAAAAATGAAAAACAAAAAACTGTCACACATGAATTGTTTTGTGAGCTGAACAAAATATGGTTCCTGACCATTTAGAAATAAACATTTAAGGAGATGGCTCTGAATTATTCTGCCTTAGTAATTTCCCATTTCTGTTGGTGATGTTTGTTTTGTTTGTTTTCAGAATAACTGTCAATCAAATTGAGACCAAGCTTCCAGAGGAGTCGAGAGATCAGTGGCAGCGTCGGGCCTTCGCGGATTACATAATCCTGCTGGACTGGTTCAGCAGCGTAGGAGACCTCAAATTAGGCACCCCTCTTCAGAGCCTGAAGGACGCCCTCTATAAGGTGAAAACAATGGCCAAGCGTGTAATGCCATAAAAACAGAAAACCATGCATGTGTGTGTAGCTGTGCTGTACCATACATGCCAGTGACATCAGTGAAAATGTTTGTTCTGTAGTGGGACAGTAAGACCATCCTCCGCAGTGAGCCCTTGGTTCTGGAAGGCGGGTACGAGAGCTGGCTGCTGTTCTACCCGATGTATACGTCCAACGCTAAAGTTAAACCACCCCGGCAAGACGCCATTGACATCATCCCAAAATGTAAGGGTGCAGCATAAATAGTTTGATCCATCATTACTTATAGATTTTTTTTTTTAATTAGCTATCTTGTGTTTACATATGAATATGTTACGTCAGGTGTGATTTGTTTTCAGTCAATAAAATGGTGAGAGGTGCTAGTGGGCTGTGTGGGAGTATGGAATTTATTACAGATTAGTTTTAGTGAAGCACCTTTTGGTAAACTTGTAATGAGAGGGACTATAATGTGACTTTGGAACAGTGAACTTCAGCTACCCATCGCTCGAGGAGCCGAAACCTCCAGCCCCTCCAGAGCCCGAACCCAAACCAGAACCCGAACCCCCTGTGGAGATGAATGGGAACTCTGAAGAGCAGGAGACTATCCAGGAGGCAGAGCGGCCAGAGAAGCTGCCGGAAAGTCCTGCAGCTCCGCCCACTTCCTCTGCAGCACCTGTGAATAAACCAAGTAAAGTCTCAGCCAGCCAGCCCGAAGTCACAGCCAAGGTGATTCCACAGGTAAGGGTGCTGGTAGGCACAGAGACCACTTTAGAGTGGAAGGGCCAGATAGTCCCATCAGAGCGTTTGAGTATCACTCCTTTCAATATGGATTTCTTGTTTCTGCCTTTATCAAAGTATTTAACCTGTATGCAAATTAAAACATGACTCTCTCATGTCCCCCTCAGTTTGATCGCAACAAAAAACCGTCTGTCAAAACATCGGAAGGTGTGACACCAAGCGGCGAAGGTTCGGCCAAGGACAAGCCGCTGGTCCAGAATGGGCCGCTGGTTCCGGACCGTTCCGTCAAGCCGCGCTTTGACCCCAAGGCTTCCCTGACGGAGCAGGAGAAGAGCCAGATCCACGCGGAAGCCACGCAGCAGATGGAGAGGGCGAAGCAGGAACAGGAGCAGAGGAGACGCGAGAGGAGGGAGAAGGAAAGGCAGACCGAGGAGGAGGAGAGGAAGGAAGCCGAGAGACAGGAGGAGCAGCGTGCCAAGGAGGAGAGGGAGCGCAGAGAGGGGGACCAGAAGGAGAAGGAGCAGGAGAAAAGCCTGGATGGGCAGGATTCGGAGAAGACTGAGGAGCAGCAGGACAAACCAGGGGAGGAGAAAGAGAAGACAAATGAGAGGGATCCAGGCGTTGGTGTGCAGTCAAAGAATTCACCTGCGCCCAACAACTCTGTCGGTGAACTCAAGGTTTGTTCCGCTGTTGAAATGCACGAGTGCTTGCTGCTATCCTTTTGCTCGTAAAGGCTTAAAGCTAACTGTATCTGTAGAACAAAAACAAACTCATCTTTCCCATTTCGCATCCCTATTCATTTCCTCATCTAGTTGACTCCACCCACCTATATCTGTCCAAAAATGAAACATGTTTAAGACTTTCTTCTGTCCCTACTCAGGCTCCTCTGAAGCATAGTAATGAGATAAAGAATGGGAACCAAAAGGCAAGGATTTTAAAAAATAGAACAGCAGATGACTTTGAGAAACTGAAGGTATACAGACACTAAATGTAATGGCCTTGAGCATGGCATGTTTTTTCCTTGAAGTCATTGCATTAGTCAACAAAGCTGCGTGACTAAGATTTGCATGTAGTTAATTATGATGAGTACGATAGTGGTGAGGCTAATGGTCTCAGAAGTCTGGCTAATGGTATGGGAGAGATTGAACTAGCACACATCTCTTTGAAATTCTGGCTATATTCTGTTTGCAGAATTTGACTTGTAGAATTTTATGCTGAAATATAGGTGTTCCTCCACACTGGAAGTTAGCATGATCATTCGTCATGCGTCTGGTATATGTTAACTTCTGTAATAGAGCAGGGTGTATGAGCTGTATGCTTGTGACATTCCAGCCTGACCCACTGACCAGGACGAGGAGCGAGGAGATGGGAAGGAGTGTACCAGGATTACCTACTGGATGGATGAAGGTATTGACAAAAATATAAGACCAGAACAAGCATTGCCCTCTGATAACATAAATGAACAAGTATACAAGTTGAATGTGTTATTGGCTTCTTTTGAGACCCGGAGGAAGAATTACATTTTTGGAATTTAGCTTCAAGTTTCTGTTTATTTTGTTTGTTTTTTTGGTTATCCAATTTTGACTGACCAACTCAATTTTGCTTCCAGTTCCTGGACACAGTGACGGGTACATACCGGTACTACCACTCCCCCACCAACAGGGTGCATCTGTACCCGCCCGAGGTGAGCGTGTCCCAGACGCCCCCGGCCACGCCCCCTCTGGCGAAGCATAAGCAGGCGAGCGCGGCGGAGCCTGACCACGAGCATTCCAAGCTGAAGCGCTCCTACTCCTCCCCCGACATCACGCAGGACATCAAGGAGGAGGGCCAAAGGAAGGCCGCGCCCATTCCCACCATCAACAGAGAAACCAAGTGCGTGATCTGACCCCTGACCCTTCATGGTAACACTGTAGCGTTTCTTGTGATTGAAAAGTCAGGGACCGCTCACATATGTGGAAGAGTCTAGTGTCTGTCAGAAGTATGATGTTTGTCACAGTAGTTACTACAGACCTGGATGCTGTGACCTCAGCTTACATTATCAAGTGGTTACATATTGGACGAAGAAATAAGTGGCTAAAATAGGTAAAATAATGTAAACAATTCATGTGTTTTTTGCAAAAAAAGAAAACAAGCTACATTGTTTCATTCCTTCCAGAAATGTAGTGGTTGGTAATGACATGGGCTTTTCACTAGGCCGGCGAACGTCTCCACCCACAATAAAGCCGAGATCGCCAGGCTGTCCGCACCCAAGATCCGTAACCTAAACCCAGTGTTCGGAGGGCTTGGGGCTTCGCTGACGGGCCTGCGGAACCTGGGGAACACCTGCTATATGAACTCCATCCTGCAGTGCCTGTGCAACACGCCCGCCATGGCTGACTACTTCAACAAGAACCTGTATCAGCAAGACATCAACAGGTGAGGCCCGGCCAGCCAGGCCTGTGCAGGACCTCGCTTTTGCATATCGGTTTGGCAGGCGAGGTGAGTTTTAGCTACGCGTCGTCGAGGCGCCTGACTAACACACTTCCTCCATGACGGTGGCAGGGCCAACATCCTGGGGCACAAGGGCGAGGTGGCCGAGGAGTTTGGTGTGATTATGAAGGCCCTTTGGTCTGGGCTTTACAAGTTCATCAGCCCACGGGACTTCAAAATCACTATCGGGAAGATCAACGACCAGTTTGCCAGCTACGACCAACATGACTCCCAGGAGCTGCTGCTCTTCCTTATGGATGGACTCCACGAGGACCTCAACAAAGTAAGACTTATTGTTTTCTGAAATATCTTTTGTAGATCTACACATCAAAAAAAAAAATTCTTAAAAATTGAACTTTTAAATACGTTTATTGTACTTTTCAACAAGCTTTTAGCTGTATACTTTTTGTATTTATGTCTGTGGACCATGTAAGGGACCTTGACCATTAGCTATACAGTTTACTGAATAGCAGTACAGTGATTCTGAAATGGAATCCAATATGAGGAGGTGCTGAAAATGCATGTGTACTGTACTCATACTTGACTACTTTTATAATTATCCCTTCTTTTTCGGTATTCATTTTGATGACACAATTAGAGAGTAAGTAAATTTGTCGTGATTTTTATACCCTGAAATTCTGTGTGTGTGTCAAGCGTGATGTGCGTCTGTCCTGTCTGAAACAGCATCAGAATTTTCTTGCATGTGAACCCAGAAACATTAATCATTGCAGAAACCAGTGCTCTGAATGACTCTCATGCAGTGCAATGGAGTACTGAGGCCAGCCATTTATCGCATTTGATGTATTTTTCATGCTGTCCGCACAGGCCTGGTTTGTCTAGTGTCTGTGATGCTATGTTTCGGTCAGCTTTCCCATCTCATGGAAACATTTCCTCCCATCCGAAGTGTAACCTGCTATCATCAGGATACATCGCTGTGTTTCCTTGAGGGGTATTCCGTAGGAAAACATTTGCCATTTGGCCTCACATGTTCTTTTAAATCAATATACAGTATTTATATTTTGCTTATGGGAGAAGTTGTTACAGCGATATTCACAGTGTAACAAATTGTTCCCATTCGAAAAATGTCAAGAAAAGTTCATTAAGATAAAAAGGGTCAGTCAAAATTTGCCATTTAACCGGAATGATCCCCAGCATGCACAGATGAATATATCTGATAAGCAACTGGTAGGTGGGTAAGAGAACTCGCTTAATCTGGAGTTCACGTCGATTCTGAAGAACTGTATGGCTGAATATTGTGCTTTATAGGCGTTTTTATTGGGTGTGGTGCAGCAATGAGCTTTGACCTTTGGAAAGCATTGATTGGTCTGTGTGCTTGTTATCATGGCTTGAGTAGTAATTTGGACCTTATTTACCAATAGGGTGAAGGAATTGTAAAAGCATTTTGAGTGCAATGGAATGGCTGATTTGAAAATGACAAAACAAAGCTTGTTTTGCTGCTGAACGGGCATCTACTTGGCTTCTTCCTCAGGCTGACAACCGCAAGAGGTACATAGAGGAGGAGAACGATCATCTGGATGACTTCAAAGCGGCGGACCTGGCCTGGAACAAACACAAGTTGCTCAACGAATCGATCATCGTGGCTCTCTTCCAGGGCCAGTTCAAGTCCACTGTGCAGTGTCTGACCTGCCACAAGAAATCGCGCACTTTCGAAACGTTCATGTACCTGTCACTGCCGCTGGCTTCCTCCAACAAGTGTACCCTGCAGGTGAGTGGCGTAGCCTGAGGTAAGGCCTTGCCTCCCCTTGGTTTAAGTGCATTGGGTGTGTTTGGTTAGATTCCTACGGCTTCTCTCCTCCAGGACTGCTTGAAGCTGTTTTCCAAAGAGGAGAGGCTTACAGACAACAACAAAGTGTTCTGCAGAAACTGCAAGACCCACAGAGATTCAACCAAGAAGCTGGAAATCTGGAAGGTCCCTCCCATTCTGCTGGTGCACCTTAAACGGTATTAGTCTACAGGTCTCCCTGAGTTACACCTACAGCTACAGTGGGATTGTGAGCATGCAGAGTGAGGTCATCTGAGCTGACATCAGCATTTTTGAAATTTTATTTAGTACATTCACAGCAGCCGAGTCTGAATATCTGATATATTGGTATAATGGCCTTCCTTGAAGATAGGCGTGAAAAAAAGTCTAAGTAACCGATGTGTTAACGCGGAGAAATAGTATTTGTTTCCCAAGTGTTAACAAAATGCTTTCCTGAAGGTTCTCCTATGAGGGACGATGGAAACAGAAGCTTCAGACATCTGTTGACTTTCCTCTCGAAAACCTGGACCTGAATCACTATGTTATCGGCCCAAAGCACAACTTGAAGCGATACAACCTCTACGGAGTATCCGTAAGTACACTCAAAACTGCTTGTGTCAGCACAAGCGTGCTCAAGCTGTGTCTGTTGGCGGGAAAAGTAACTGACCGTTCCTCGGTTTGTTTCCACGCAGAACCACTACGGAGGTCTTGACGGAGGACATTACACTGCGTACTGTAAGAACAGTAACAAGCAACGCTGGTTCAAGTATGACGACCACGAGGTGGCTGAAATTTCCACGTCTTCAGTCAAGTCCCCGGCTGCCTACATCATCTTCTACTCGGCCTTGGCCTTGTGAAATTGCAGGGGAAGATTCTGGTCGGTGAATCTACACGGCAACAACTGGCCGTCCACCTCGGTCTGAGGGTCTGATTAAAGAGCATTAAGGGCTGGAGCACTTTCCGCAGCCCCTGTGGGATGAGGCCGCAAAGCCAACACTGTCACATGATAGCGCCTCACTTCCTGTAAGACTATGTAGAAGTTCAGCACTTCATTTGCTGATATTAACATAGCAAGAAGGTCGAGCATAATTTTTGTCACCGTGACTGGCACAAAACCGGTCATGCCGCATAGTACGCCTGCAAGGACTACGTATATTCCTGGTCTTTAATACTGTTCACTGTTTTCCTTGTGTTGCAGTTGTGGAACCCTTAAAATGTTCCATGTTTTTTTCCCTTCCTTTTCTTTTCCTTGGATTCAGTACGATGGCCTTTTCACACAACTGACCTTAACACTTTCTTGTACTGTGAATAAATTAGAAGCAGGTTATTGGATGATGTGCACACTGATGAGAGATAAAGTGCATTAACACATATTCCAATTGGTTTGAATTTTTAATTTGGGAAGTGGCCAGGTTCTGCCAAAAGAGAGGAGGGGTGCTTAACATCACATAAATGTTCAGTATGCTGAAAGTGCTGTCTTTGTTTTTGGTTTTTCATTTGTGGAGGAGGGAACTTTTGGGGACCACCTTTGACGCCTTGTCAGTGTGATGGTTGATAACACTCTAGTTCAGGTGATGCTTCAGTCGGCACTTTTCCAAGTTTTTGGGTATCTTTTTTTTTTCTAAAACATTAATGTTCCAAATTGTGTCAATGGTTACCAGATGTATTTACTTTTCCTGCCCCTGTACACTCTGCACCAAATCCACTCTTGTAGAAATGGCATATTTACCCAACTGTAGGTCATTAAATGAAGTACTCTGCAGAAAATACTGTCTTATAAGATTTTCTTAAGAGTCTCACATATGTATGAGACAAATGCTTTATATGCAGCTCTTATTTCCTGTTTATTCCTTTAGAATATCATCTTTACGATAAGAAAATACAGAATTGAGAATTGAAGTCAGGCATAGGTGGCAACTGGAGAAAGCACTAAATTGTATTGCCCCTCTCTGTCTTGATTGACCGGGTGACTGAGCAACCTGTTTGGCAATGCAAAATCCCTTGTTTCACCACAAGGGGGCAAAAAAAGCTAACCCAAGCAGTTGTAGATCCTGAAAGGTGCCTTTATTTCTTTAATTTAACAAAACTAGTTAATTTGAAACATCATTGTTTTCATTGATCTCGTAATATTATAAGAGAAGAATTGCAGTGTAACTGCATGTTCATGGCCTACTTTCTCTGTGGCATTCAG
Organism: Anguilla rostrata; assembly: GCF_018555375.3. NCBI lineage: Eukaryota > Metazoa > Chordata > Actinopteri > Anguilliformes > Anguillidae > Anguilla > Anguilla rostrata. The sequence continues at coordinate 45,453,623 of NC_057937.1, read as the reverse complement.
TAAATGAGTAAAAATGTTTAAAGGACAGCAGCTGGGCGGTGATACTGCTGCAGTAACATCTTCACGTGTCTTAAGGTACCTGTGGGCCAAATGAGTAAAACCATCTAATGGGGCAGAAGCACCAGTTATTAATTTGGAACCCCCTAGGGTTTGTATTGATACAAACACACAGTGACATACCATGACTCATTTATGTGACTCATCCATTTCTTGAAGTCATTCATGCGCTTTTATTTTTCAACTCATTTAAATGCTGTGAAATCTTTGTTTCCCTTCTCATATTCTAACATGACACTTAACATATTTTAAAAAGTCAAATGTATTTATCAATTACATGCAAAAAAATAAAATAAATGACCCAAGTGACATGTTTTTTATTCTCACGACAGCCAATGGATCCTCTGCAGTATTGCACTGTAAATCCACAGAAAGTTGAAGACTGTAGTATGTTGTTTAGTATCTCTAAAATTAAATGAACACCACACCCAACCACCTACACTTCCTGACTCCCTAAAGCCAGCATGTGTGCCTATGATGTCAACATTCAGGAAAGGGTAGGGATGGCGGTGGGAGGATTGGGGGAGGGGGGGCAGCAAGATCCATCCCACACACAATAACTTTTTACATCAGACTGTACCCACACATGGAAAACTGAACTATCCAGCTGTGCTTTCCACACATCTGTGGAAACACCACAATACTATTATTAGTTTATGACATAACAGGCAGATTCTTTAACATATACTTATATATTAAACGTGTGTGTGTGCACAAATATATACTTATATCTTACATCATTAAGTGTATATATATCAAATTTACAGACTAGGTAATGTAGAAATTTCCCCACTGTCTATTAGGTCAGCTGACCCGGTCACAATGTGAGTATTCTATTGTAGGACTGTTGGAGCCCATGTCTCGCGGATAAGCTGGAGAGGCCGAATCACACACCCAGGATACGAGGGCGACGGAACTTCTCACAGGTGTACAGTAGGATGTAGGCGCCCAGCGACTGGACGAGATGGTCCTGAATGTCGCTCACCGAGGCATCGTCGAACTTGTGCCAGCTGCGGGTGTGGGCATTGTGGAGGTATGCCGTGTAGTGCCCCATGTCCAGGTTGCCTGTGTGGTTCTGTTAGTTGGAAGGTACGGTACAACAAGGACTTAAAGGAATTATTTTTTAGTTAGCGCTCGGGTTGAGTGCTATTTTATATAAATGCAGTCCATTTACCATTTACCATTTACATCAGGTGCTTGAACTTACCACCACGGCATACAGGGAGTATTTGCTGTGTCGGGGGGATGGGCTGGGTGAAAATGGGCTCAGGTCCAGGTTCTCCAGAGGGAAGACCACGTTGGTTTTCAGCTTCTTCTTGTGATTTCCTCGGCATTCGAAACTGCACATTTGACATTTTTCTGTCAATTTATTTGTCATTGATTCAGATGCACTTTTATATAAAGTATTTTCAACCTGGATGAACTGTTCATCCACCAAATGGCCGAAAATGCATTAGTATAAGTGTTGCTAAACATTCAGCAGTTTGTTGCTTGCTTCTGAGGAGCAAGTGAAAATAAAAATGCTGTAGTCAGGAAGTCTGGTGTCTTCTTTTTTTCAAAGATTGGGTCGCAGTCAAGCCCAGAGAAAGACACAGGGAGCTTGGAAACATTTCACCAGTGCGGAGACGGCCAGGCAAACAAAAAGACAGACAGACAGACAGACATCTGCGGTGCCCTGCACTGTGGTTACAGACTGCTGTGTGTGATGCAGCAGAAATGTGAAAATCCCAGACAAAGCGGAGGTGTAGAGGCAGACAGATGGAGCGGATTGCGGTGACGGTGCTGACATGCAGCTGTGGTGCGGGGCAGTACGAATACGTGGCTTGGGCGGATGACGGGGCGAAATGACACTAACCGCTTGAGATGCAGCACCAGTATCTCAGGGGGCTTGACCAGAGTGGTCTGCACTGCAGTGTCCTGCCTCAGTCCACACTCAGGGCACAGCATACGCTCGCTGTGCGTCAGAGTGCTCTGCTGGAAGAAGAGAGCCAGGCAGTCCTGCGAAAAACATTCATCCTCACATGAAACAAACCTGCCCTCTACCACTGCTGTACGGACTAGTGTGTGCCACTTGAAATGAGTCACACATATAACAAAATGGTATATGCTAATCTGCCCACAGTATGACTGGCTTAAAATGCCTCCCTCTCCACATCAACTGTTGACTGCCACGCTTCTCTCAGATGGGTGTGGCACATTGGTGGTGGTTTGGGGGAGCCGACCAGTGTAAACACTTTGGTTCTTTTATTTAATGAAAAGTGCCAAGGTGTGTAGAGTGAAAAGATTTTTAAAACTGTGATGTACCACATGCCTATTGGAGATCCTTTATATTTTTGACCTTGTCCAGATTGTATTCTTTGTTTCCATGCACAACCGACTCTTGAACGTAAATTTAAAATGGCTCGTGATACGTTGCTGTTATTGTCTGGCCCTCTCGCTCTGTTCAAGAGTTACAGCAGGGTTTCAGATTTTCCCACCTGAGGCAAAAATGAGATGACTCTAAATTCTCATCTTTTCACTAAAATAAATTTGATTGTTGTTTTTTTCTGGCATGAACGACAGGTCCCAACTGAAGTCATAAACAGAACATCAAACAAAGAACTACGCACATCTAATTCTCGTGCTTTGTCCAGCACCTGATACTTGATTGCTGAGCTGCGTGGTAACCCACACTGCGACAGAGGCTAACTGCCTGCTAATGCCTTGTGTACCGACGGGCTCCTGGTGTTCAGAGCACGCTCACCTGGAGTGAGCACTTGATGACGTGGTTGGGGACGGGCAGGGACAGCATAGTGGAGACCTGGTTCCGCTGGATCTGGTGGCTGCAGTCCATGCAGAGCGTGACGTAGCTGAGCTGGCCCTCGAACAGTCGCGTGATGATGGAGGACTCACCGGGCAGGTCGGGGGAGTTATCGCCCTCTTGTTTGTCCTCCCTCTGTGTGTTGGAAACAGTCACAGATGCAGGCTCTCTTCAGAGCAAGCACTGACATTTTTAAACTATCGTATATGCAATGGCTTGAAGAAGCAGCAAAATATGACTGTAACTCTTCTTTGCACATTGCAGATTGGCTTTATTAGGAATGGCAACCACAGACAAAATCCTAATTTAACAGGAAATGCAGTAGAATGAGGTGCAGCCCTGTGATGGTATTGCATACCTTTTTGAGGTCGTCGTGGAGGGCGTTTAGGAGGAAGAGCAGCAGCTCCTGGGCGTCCTGCTGACAGCTGTTGTCGAACTGTGGGTGGAGGGTGCACACCACGTCCCTCATTTCCGATGGGGTCCAACTGTCCCGTTTGACCAGCCACACCTCCTCCACCAGCCGTAGGAAAGGACCAGCAACCGCCTGACTCTGGAGGCTGAGGAAGGGGGAGAGCAGGGAAAAACAGGATTTAGTCATAACAGTACAGTGGGGTACAGTACAGAAAGCAGTAGTCTGAACTCCTCTCTATCAGAATGGAGTTAAAAAGAGCAAAGAACAAAATGAAGGACAAAATGAAGGATTTCACAAATAAAGCAGTGGCTCACCTGGATATGTTGCTCCTGTTTCGTCTATCCAGGAAGTGCTCAACCAGGGGCACTGTCCCAAGGAGGCACTGCAGAACTGCGTTCATGTAGCAGGTGTTCCCACAGTTCACCAGGCCACAGAGGCCTGGGCACTGGACCATACTCGTACGCCTGCTGGAGTTCTCCTCCCTGATTAGAGAAACACTGCTAATATCACATTTAGCACTCAACACTGCAGGACATACGCATACAACAATTCAATTTCATCCAAATTTCATCCAAAAATGAAAGATTATTTGTTTCTTATGCACTCAAAAAACGTTAAATGATAATGTCAAGGAGGGTCCAGATTTTAAATTTCATGCTGTGAACTAAATCAGATCAGAAAATATGTCAGTCAGGAGAAAGAAAAATATCATAATCTTAGCTGTTATAAAAAGCATTTTAAAAGAAGCTGTTTGAGTTTTCACAGATTTTGGGAATGCATCTGATTGTCAGTTAACACTACTGATATTAAAAAGCGATTGTAAAACAAACCTTGATGGACCATTGTTTTGGCCATTGGTCTGGCTGGACAGGCTGGCGAGTGAAGGTGTTGTTAGCGGAGTGGACGGCAGGTATTCCACAGCCAGCTCCGTGGCTAAGCCGTAAGTGAAGTCACACAGGTTGATACGGCTGCTTGGTGCCCGCGACCGTAGCGAATACAGCACAAACGCGTCGATGCAGCCTAGGTGCACCACCAGCCAGAAGCCCTGCAGGAACACCGTTGACTGATGTTCCCCTTTGTCCGATGCCCAGGGTAGGAGGATTGGGCCGACCCAGCCATGGAGGTGGGCTCTTAGGAAAGCTGTAGAGTCATCCTCAGTCCCAGAATCCCCTTGCTTCACGCAAGGAAAGCCAGTGGGAGATGGGGGAGAAGAGAACGGCTTAACTGTGTCATCCTCTCCTGGCCACAGGTTTACAAACTGAAGGTGTACTCCCAGACCTGAAAACACCTGGCTTAGTCTCCCCTCCATGTGGGCAGAGGAGTCTAGCTGTACATTGTAGCCCTTGTTGTAGTAGGGCCTCAAAAGCCGATGAAGGACTTGCTCCATTACTGGTGACTTGGAGCCCTTCTGAAGCACCTCTGGGGAATACAGGAAGAAATTGCAAACATACCCAGATTCCACCTCACAGAGGAGAGCCATTTTCATGTGGCATTTGGCTGGGTGGCCTTTGTATGACAAGGCATATTTTTTCACACACAGTGGACGCCCCGGAGTGTATAGTGTCCGGAAATTCCTGGAGATGTTTCCTTGGAGATTGTAGAAGGCATCCCATTGGTCCTCTGTGTTCTCCTTGCATACGTTCATATTCAGCAGGGCACTCTGTGAAAGGCTCTTCTGAAATCTGTGTTGCCATTTCTCCACTGTGGCGACCATGCCTGCAGCTCTTCTGCTTCCATCTCCAGGAATGATTCCACCCTGCAGGGCCACTGCTGTCCAGGCCAGGAGGTCCGAACCCTGAACCACCTGCGTTTCTCCATCCAGGCCACATGAGGAGTTGCCTTTAACCTTCGCGCACAACTCTTCGATCACTCTTTTTCCCAGTAGCTCCTCGAATAACTCTTTCGCTGGCTGCCTATGGTGCGGGCCTACTGGCCCAGATTTGCTCCTGGTAAGTTTCCTCGCTTTCCAGGACCTGAAGAGGTTTGGCGCACAGATGCTGTCCCGGTCAGAAGTCACGCTCACTGGCCGTCCCTGGGGACACTCCTCCGGAGCCCACTGGCTCTCAGTGATGGCCACCGCCCATGTGTCTATAGCCATGTCATCTTTCTAAACTACAGAAGACTGAGTTGTCTGTAGCCATCAACTTTCCACAAAAATTGAAACTCTTCCCAGCAAGCACGATCTTTTGCAAATGCTTTCTGGAAGGCTTTAACTTTGCAAAAAAACCCACCCAAAAATGTTGCAGTCACAACTCAAAACAGATAACCTGCAAGAGGTGAGCCAGGTACTGCTGTTAGTCCGAGGAAGAATTCCAGGTACAATGGAAGGAGGGGATGGGTCATCTAACAAAGCTTCCTTCCCAGTGATTGCATCAAAAAAAAAAAAAAAAAAAAACTACAACTGTATCCTGACAGTAAAATTCTGTAAGGAGTTACAAAAATACATTGTATAAGAAAGCATAACAAACAGATCAGAGAAGATTTTCAACTGAAAAAAAAACCTTTGCTTTGATGTTTTTGGTGGCACAGGCTCAGTGTCCAAGTAATATATAATTCTGACATACGATTCTGTTTCTTCTGCTCCCTGAGGTTTGCTGCAACAAGGGTTTTGTGTATGTGTGTGCACTTATATAGGAGAGATAGCTTCTTAACTACTGTGTCTTAGCAACATGTCAACAGTGACACCATTTCATTAACAGCCTGATGATGCATTTACTGTACTTCAGGGATATAAGCCAGTCCATTTAAAATAAGACAACAGCAGACATTTCACTCCCTGATGCTCATCTTTCCTGTTAATCTTTCTTCTTTCATGAAATAATACATTTGTAGTCTTATTTAAGTAATAACGATTTCCAATAACCTTAGAAAGGCTATGTGAATAGAATTCATATTTATTTATGTATTTTTCCCAGATCGCCAGTTTTCGGGAGTTACATTGTCTTGAAATGATGAGCGAATATGGTTATCAAATTTCAGTGAAATTATGCAAATTATGATTATACCCGACCATATAAATGCGACTTGAACATTACAAATCTAACGTGCTAAACGTGGTCATTCCCACATTAAAGCAATGTTATATCTTGTATGTCGTGCGCACTGTGGAGCGCTCTTAATCTAGACTCATCCAAATATAACTCCTATTTACTAAAAACAAATTCCAGTAATATACTCCAAGTAATAAATATAATAATTTATTGTGTGAGGTGATAGTACTTGATGTATTACAGCTACTTCGACGCACTCTGGTACAAGTAAAGCCACATACATTGAAGTCACTGAAGAACATAGGTTTGATTCGATATTTCGTAAATGAGTATACAAAGAAAGCTCGTCGTGTTCATTCAACCACTAGGGGTCACTCTAATCATTTTAAGCTAAACATGGTAGCACTTGCAAGTGATGCTTAACGCACACGATGCTAATACAATTTTATAGAGAATTTTTTAAGTCCCACTTTGCTGCATAGATGCAGTATACTATATGATAACATCATCTAAATGTGCCGGATTCCATGAAATGACAGCAGTTTCATCCTTTGAATAAATCACTGTCTGAACATTTTGATTCAGCAGCTTACCTTTGCTAGTGGTGTCCATGCAGATCAGAGTAGGCTAATTACAGCCTGTCAGCTCTCATGTCAGGCCTAGAAGAATGCACCGAAATTGATTTAATTAATTATTTACTATTACTTTAATACCACTGCATTCACTGTAAAGTTAAATCCATTTTAAAAATTTGTGATTCCTTCCTTTTTTTTTGTAGACGAGAGCATCTTGTCTGGTAGGCCTACAGCCGTTTTGAAAACGTGCCGTCTTTGTGAATTGTTTTGCACACAATGTTTAAAATAGTTCGGAAGTTGAAATTGCACTAGATATGTATTGATTTGAAATTACCTGGGTGAACCATTTTGCCCTGTAGGCAGGATCATCTTTAAAGATAGCCTTATCACTGTATATAGAGAGCTTCTTTTTCTTCTCCTTTGGCTGGTCCGCAACAGCAGGGGCAGCCCTACAAACATGAACGTCTGTGACTGAGTGATGAAGTTACACCATTGGTCGGCCGAATGAAGTGTGTTAGGTCCTAGCCATATACTAGGTTTTGACCTGGTCTTGTTTTAACTTAAGGCTGTTCAGTTTTTACTTTTGTATTTGTACACATACACACAATGGTTTTTGTGTGCTGCAGTTTCCAACCTGAAATGAACAAATACACCCTCAATGTACTACTACTGTGCCAGTACAAAAAACATTTTAGAGGTGTGGTTCTCTGTCCAGATACTCACCCTAGCCATACCGTAGCAAATTACTTAAGACAATGGGCCTCATTCGTAAAACATTTCTATATTATTCTTACTTTTGTTCTTAAAAATGTTACCATGAAAAACCAATATGGGATTCATGGCACATGCGCAGACCTTTGTTTTGTGCATATCCCAGGTGTATGAGATGATAAATGATGTTTGTATATTTTATGCACAATCCTGTTCTTGCAGTTAGCAAGGAAACAGCCATGAACAAATACAGATAAGAAAAAAATGATGAATTTCCTAAATGTTCCTGGAAATGTTCTTAAACACAGTTTACAATCAAATGCGATCATACATGTTTCGTGCATGAGGCCCAATGTCTTCATTCCAGACACGTTTCAAGTGATTATGATTCACTGAAGTTGAAAGGTATGTCTCCAAAGGTAAACATGCAGGTATTCAAAAAAAAAAAAAAAACTGGTGACCATGGCATTTTAATTCATTCAGATCAAATGAATACCGGTAAATACAAATGATTTGCAGAAGTTAGATCTGGCAAAAGACATTATTCAAGTGACTGTTCAATATTGACATGCTATTATGCATTACATAGTTGTTATACTCAAAGCTTCAGCTTTCTACATGTACCACGTAAAGATATGTATCACAATTCTTCCTCCCCATGACCAAATGCTAAACTAGTTACCATTCCAGTTAGACAACATACTCTGACAGACTTACGCTGACAGTGGAACACAGAGCACATTCTTATGTTCTGCCGATGGCAGTGGCTTGCCTCTGATGGAATGTGAAGCCCTCCTCCAGACAAATAGCACAGCGAGGGGAAGTGGACTGCCCCACTGACATTAGGAGCATGTCCCGCACACATTTCCTAGTTATATGGTGTCAGTTCATACTCTAAAACATCAGTCATATAAAGGTGTATGTGTACTGTACATATAACTCAAATAAAGAAATGACACCCTGTATAAAAGTATAAGTATAAAATAGAATTTACTTAAAAAGTAATAAAAAAAAAAAACTTTAGTCATAAACTATACAAGCCGGACCGTAAACACATACAAATCTACAGGAAGCTAGAGGGCCACCAGACAGTAGAGACCCCCACTCCGGCTGGCACATATCACCGTGGTATCAGACCGCTCCCTTGCCCTCTGCTGAGGGACCCCGGCAGGCCTGACGTCAATCCACGAGAGGTCAGCCATCTTCCCAAAATAATCACTCCTGCTGTAGACCGCACACAGCACTTACCCAACTGCTCCCCAGTGTCTTTACATAAAGAACCACCAGAGAAAAGGAGCGCACAAATGCCTTCAGCTTGCCTCAAAAAGACAAAGACTAGAGCAGAGCTTATACATTTTATATTTTATTAGATTAAATGATATACAGTACAAAATGTATACAGTATTATACCCTTAATATGTTCCACAATTCCCCCAGCATAAAATAACTATAATTTTAATCTATTTAGCTCGTGCCAGATAACTGTATCTATAAGATACACTAGATTAAAATTTGCTCATACAATACTTGAATGACAAAAAGACAATAGTACCTCTGTAACATTAAAAACTCTTCTATTAATTTTTGGTGGACACAGTTTCAGATAAAGAGTTCAACACATTAAAATTACATATATTGTACTGTAAAAGTTGCATTGCAATCTGCCCATATTTTACAAGATTTTCAATCCATATGTATTTATTAATAAAGGATGTACCACAAATGCCATAATACAGATATTTCTACATGGTGTTTTTACATTTATATAAAAAATGGATTACATTCTGCCCTAGATAAATTCAGTAAATGCAGTTTGAATCGGAACAGGTCTCCCTTACAAACCTGCCATGACAAAAATGTAGACAATGCACTTAAAATTGCTTATTTTATACAAGGCAACTTTCATAATTCATAATAATAAATACTATACCCCTCTATACAATGAGATTGTACAAGTTGATAGCCACTGTGGATACTAATATCAACATATAAACCTGTTTAAAAAAAAGCCTTAAAAGTTGTTTTCCCCCATTTATATATTCTAAAATTGCTATGGTTCTCAATAATTGCACCTTCTCACTTCTTATTTGCAGGCAACAACAGTTTTCCATTTTTAAAAAAAAAGGTTACACATAACTTCCTTGCGAAGTCTGAGAGGCTGAGCTCAGTGTCCTACGCTTCCTATTCCATCATGCAGTTCAGAAGTTGCATGACAAAATGAACAGGCTAAAGAAGGAAGAACCCCACCCCCTCCCCCCACAGTCCACATAAATGGCCTTGATGGGAAGTGAGATGATTTTACAGTGGATACGAAAGTGCTGCCTCATCTCCCCCCTTACACCCTGGACACGGGGGGGGGTCTCACAGCATCAGACGCATAGAATGCCTTTGTTCTTTGGCACCGCTTCCTGGCTGAACGGAATCCTCTGGCGGTTCGTCTTGGGGTAGTGTCACTTTGTCGGGTGTGTAATCGTTGCGCTTCAGATCTGAGGAGTTTGAAAAAGAACACACGTGTTTCTATAAAACGTGGCCGAGAGAGGCTCCCAGTTCCAGGATTCGATAGAAATGATCCCCCAGAAACAAAAAACTTGACTAACTTCAATTTCTTTAGAACTACTACAGTTCGTAACTACAGCTGCGTGCGCATCTTTAGGCCAATGACACACGGTTCTCACTGATCTATGGCCATATCAGTTTGCTGTTCTGCATTAGTCAATCTAAAACATAAAGCATGATAAAACGACATCAAATACCACGGGCCACATGCGTGTGCCCCCATAAGAACAGATAAAGCATTTTACAGTTTACAATTGTAGGCATTTAGCAGATACTTGTCCAGAACAACTTACACAGCACAGCTTGCATTTTTATTGCATACAATCCATTTATACAGCTGGATATTTACTGAAGCAATTCAGGATGGGTATCTTGGATCCAGGGTGCATTGGCAGTGCCCCACCTACAAAGCAAAGCTGCAGCCTTGGAGTAGCCAGCCAGCTTCTCTAACCATTATGCTGCAGCTCCATCCTGAATAAAGCCCCGCAAACAATGGAAGAATAAGACTGAACGCCAGCAGAACTACGCACCTGGAAGTTTGAGTTTTCGGCAGCAGGAATTGCAGTGGTGTTTAGCGCGGAAGTTCCGTATTGCATCATCTCCCAGGTTCGCTGGCCCAAAAATCATGTCATATGATCTGCAGCAGAAGGACACGTTTACAGTTTCTAGTGCAATACTGTACTGCTCCAATAAAATACTGTCCCACGTTTTCTGACGTATTTCAATTTCATTCAGTTAGACGAAATATAAGAACATGTTCCTGAATAAGTGGGCAAACTAACAAAGAATTGACAGCATACTGCACTGCTAGGATTCTCTCTGGAGAGCAGTGAAAATTCTCATGGAACTCACCCCTTTTCACCACTTTTTATCACAGACGGATCTGTCAAAATTTCTCCAACACCTAAACAAAAAGTAAGAAATTACTTGACATGCACAAGTCTTACGATTTACCACTTAGTAAAGTAATTCCACATTTAGCGTAATCCACATAAGTACATTTAGATTATGTCATTTTGCCTCACTGTAACACTGAGATCATATACCTTGCAAGTCCAGCACCAGAAGCTCTCCTCTAGTGTACTCATATGTCCAGTGGCTGAAGGCCAGCATAGTTTCCTCAAGTAGGTTTGTGGGAACAATCTCATCCCCGTTGTTGTTGTTGAACTTCCTGAACTCTCCGGTGATGCACTCCTCAATGGCAAACCACTGACCAGCTGAGTGGCAATATAACAGAAACACCTCCAGAAACCTGTGCGTGAACAAATATACGTTTAAACTTAGATTCAATTGCATTTTAAAACGAAATGTACACTTCCAGGGCAAGAACGAGACACAAAATTGCAAACACGCAAGGCTAAATTGAGAGCAGGCTGACAGGACGCAGTCATTTACCTGGGTGAATAAGGGATAGTTTTCGGCCTCATTTGGTTAAAGGCAAAGGTCAGTTTCTGAGCAGCTCTTTGCTGCTGAATTTCCTGGGGGGTAAGGGGGGGGGGAGGAGAAAAAGTCACAGGATTACAAAGAGCAACAGACACCCCGTCCTTCACAGCTCAGGTGCTGCTCACAGTGGACGTCAGTGTGCTTCAAAGCGCGTCAAAGCGCTTCGCCGTTCAGCGGTACAGTGCAGTGAAATTTCTCTAATGGCCTTTTCGGTTCTTGGCAGCGTGTGTCTTTCGCTTGCTTGCGTAATTCCCCTCCCCGTGGCAGCCCTGCTATGCGGTGCCGTTGATCCCCTGGTAAGAGGATACGGCTATCGTGTGTGGAGGGCAGAGTGGTTAAATCAGTGTGGCCGCCTGCCAGTGGCTGAACCGCTTAACATCAATAACACGCCCAGGCACAATAAAAAAATAAAAAAATTTTTTTTTTAAAAAGGCACCCGAGATTCCATTCAAGTTAAATTTGACGCTTTGATAGTTCATTTCCTTGGATGATATCGATGCGGAGAATCGTGGCGGCCGACAAACTGTGGAAATAAAATAAAAAAACAACGCTGGAAGGATACTCTGTGAATAAATATACCCGAGGAAGGAAGGGAGGAATTTATTGATATAATGGAAACTGGAGGAAGCACATGGCTAATTCATTGATCGCTGCCACCTACTGTACCGTAACGATTAAAGACCAGGAAAAAGCATTGATCGAGGCACTGTAAGAACGAAACAAATTATACCACAGCTGAGAAAAATTCTATCCCAAGAATGACGAATCAGGTCATAGCACCAAGTGAAGAACAGGAAGACCTCCACGCTGGACATTACGGATACAGTAGGCAACAGCACTCAAGCCCGGCCACTGGCATTCGCACACCAGGGCTTCACCCGGCCCGTCTGTAACCCCCGCACAGCTGTGATGCCAGCTAGCGCGCGCTGCTCGGGGTTCCTACCCTGAGACAGAGATGCAGCACAGTGTCTTCTTTGTAGATGGTCTGCCAGGTGTTGACCACCTCCGGCAGGAAGGACTTGACGATGTACAGGTGGCCCGGCTTGAGGATGTCGTACTCGGACCAGGTGCAGAGGACCTTGAGCGCCCGGCGCAGGCCCCCGCCCATCTCCTCCTTGCTGAGGAACTCGATTTTGGCACAGAGCCCCCGCTGGGCCCAGGACGACATGCTGTTGTTGATGGTGTTGGGGGAGCTCTCCTCCAGACGGTACACAGTGACTGGCTCTCCTGTATGGGGGCGGGCACGATAGAGCAATCAGAAAGGAGGAGGGTGGGAGGATGGCAGGATGGAAGAGACTGGGTGGAGCCAATGGAACCTTACCTCTCGGTGGCACAGGGGTGAATGGAATGCTCTGGGACAGCCGCATCAGATTATTACGCTCCACGGCTAAGGCACATAAGAACATAAGAGGGTGTTTTTTAAACACGTCTGAGAAAGGCCAACATGAATGAACCTGCTTGAATTCTTGCAGGCATGTTTATCCCCACAGATAAAACTTCCAAGAACTTCTAAGAACAGGACACAAGAAGGAACCAGTCGGAGTACAAATCCTTGATCCTATGCATATGTGAACTTAACTCACCTGAATATTGATAGCTTATGTCCATAGGCTTGAAAGGGGAACCAATTGCTGTGGAGCAAGAGAAAATAAGTTTCAGCTACTTCAGACAAACTGACATTTGAAGCTACTGGCCATAGCACTGAAGACAGTGAACAACGTGCAACCAGGGGGGCAGACTCTGCCAGACAATTCAGAAGTAGCTACACTGCTTCAATCAAGATACATAGACAAGAAAACCAAACCAAACCAAACGAAAAACCAAACAAAACACAAACTGACTCACAGTCTTTCCTGGCCCCCAGATGTGCGTGTCTGGACGTGTACAGGCATGCTGCAGCTGTTATTATAAGTGAATCAACAGACAGTAAAAATTACACCACTTGTTATAAATCCTAATAATAAATGATTCCCTGTTGTTACTTTAACTGGTTGAGACACAGCCTCTCTCTTCCTGTCCTGTGTGGCCTGGGCAGGAGAAGCCTGACCCAGAGGTCCTGACCAGAACAGGCCAGAAGGGCACGGTCCTGCCATATCAACCACACGGTTCTCATGAGGTAAATACCCACTGGTAATGAGGCTGGGAACAGCACTACTGAGATTAGGCAAATAAACCCGAAGCTCTTAAGCCACCTTTAAATGAGTCCTTCAGACAGTGATGGCACTGAAGTACACTCTTCGGTGTAAAAATAAAGAAAGGAAGAAAAGGAACAAAAGGTATGCAAGTGAGCGTTTGATGTGAAATCTGACAAGCTAGGGTTTGTTTTCAACAGCTCGTAGGAGAGTGGTCTGTCACCAAGAAACGCTCAGAGGAGTGCCTTCTCCAGGGCTCTGCATGTGAGAACCCATTCCCCACGGCAACACCCATTTCCAGTTCATAAGCAGCTGCATTGTAAACTAAGAAGTTTTTTCAACAGAGAAATGATATCCTACCATTTAAGGCATCTTCTCCTGGGGTTCTGCAGAGAGAGATATAAAATGATTAACGTAAAATCCCAGAAAAACAACGTACGTAGTGAATCACAAATCACTATCAACTGAGCTTTTTAAAACAACCAGTGTAAAAACTAACATCTACTTATTTATCTTCCAATTTTGGCAGCAGTAATTCATTCCATGGTTGGTTGCGTTTATGGTTGAGCAAAAACTGACTCACAGTTTAACTGCTAATTACCAAATTAATCATTTCCCAGTCACTGAACTAGCTGCAAGCGAGAAATTCAACATTTTCCTTCCATGAAGAGAGCTGAAATCAAAAATCGTTCCAATTCAAAAATATCAAGAGGCCCGATCGAGGCAAATGCTTCACTGGCTGTGTGCTGAATGGCTGAATGTTTTCCATCGCCATGGAAACCCTAATATAGGACTGGCAGTGGGCCACGGGACTGCCTTGTGGAAATTCTTTGATTTGAGAGAAGAAAAAAAGGCGTCCTTTCCTGAGAGGGGAATGTGAACCCTGGTCTCCCAGGTGAACTGCTTGCACACACAGGGAAGTCAGACATGAGAAAAGACTAATCAGGGCTTTCACTCCTGACCCTCAAAAAGGCAATTCTCCAACAATAAAAGTCACAAACTGGTTTCACCTAACCCCAGTGAATCATTAACACAAAGTTGATTTTTGAAGATGGCTCCCAGATACTCACAGACTGGTGGCTTGCGATGACTTGCCTTGTGCCCTCTCCTGTATATTATAAAATTGTGGGGAAAAAAAAAGAAGTCGAAAAGTTAAACCGAACAATGATGGAGAGATTTACTTGTACGATGTGAAATGGGTTTGTTCTATTGGTTTGGGGCTGGAACAGTCATTGCAGGAAAATGAACTGAGCCCCATTCGCGGCTGGGGCTTAAGCTGGCGGGTCTGAGACGGGGGGCAGAGAGACCAGTGCACACTGACTCACCAGCTGATGCGCGGCCCTCAGGTCCTCATGGAGGGGGATATCTTCGGCTGAGACGCGGCTCCTCTCTCGCTTGCTCAGCGCTGTATCCGCGGCAATGGCGAGCGTGGCGGACAAAACCCAGTTAAAGGCCAAGATCGTAAACGAGGCGCTACAGATTTCTGATTTTGACGCACTCTTTCTCACACAGGGGGAAAGGCTGTTGAAACAAACTTGGCTTACTTGTTTCGGGATGGAGTGAGACTGGGTTCATATCAAACTCAGTGAAGCCTGCATATGAATTGACTGTCCTCAAATGACCTTCAGGGTGAGCCTTGGTTGCAAAAAAAAAAAGACAACAAAAAAAGCAATTTAGCCACAGTTCTGCCTACTCTTTGTGCAGGGAGCCATTGTTTCCTATTCTGGACTGTTCCATTTATCCTTTTGAGTGGTTTCTTTACTATGCAATGCTGCAGCTTTGTTTCAAACACAAGATGACCAGAAAGGTCAATTGCATATGCTATGGCCACTCTTTCTATGGCACATGATCACTCTTAACAGGCCATCTCAATATAAACCGTATTCTTAACACAATTACAACCAGCCACATCTCTGATCATCTCCCTCTAACATTTTGACCCAGTTGCTTAAAATATACTTGTTAAACGGAAGCATAAAGACAGAGACTGACCATTTCTTTGTCCTTCTTGGATGGACTGAGCCATTTGTTTCCAGCAGTCACATCTTTCGATAATGATCTCTGAAGCTCAGAGTCCTCTTTGTGACCTGAGGGTGAGGTAAAGGGAGGCCACACACGAGCGTTAGACAGATCACAAAAGACAGCAGTGCACAGCAAAAGCTGTGTCTGAAACAGACACACTAGCAAAAGCAAAAACTTCACTTCAAATCACTGCAGTTCCTAGATTAGGGGCTGTAAAAAGTCTGGAAACACTGGAATCACAATAGCTCCACCACCCAAAACACATCATTGCAAATGTTTTGTAGTCAATCAAGTGACAGAGACATAACCTATCACCCAATGAAAGACAACAACCAAAAGGAACCAGACACAGTCAGTGGCATGCGCTACTGCGAACAGACAAATGGGGAAAAGATTGTTTGCTGTTAGGTCTTAATGAGGCCACAGGCTACAAGTTTGCTTCCCAAACTTTCTTTTCCACTGTATACCCCTCATTCCACATTCAATATATTCTTACCCATTTTTATTAAATTTTTTACCACAAAAGAAAACATATATTTGCAAGGAAACCTAAAACAAGAATATACACATCTTGAGCGTATTTTAAAGGACTGAAAGTAACAATATGTTGCACTCCCCGACTCTCTTCAGCCCAGCAGAGGTTTGATGAGAACAGTTTATACATACTACTGTAGCTATGCTCTTAAATGCTATGTAGCACTCTAGCTAGTCATACCTATTCCGTGCAGAGGGATACCAAAACAACTGAATCTAAGGAGTTTAAGGAACATTTTAATAATTCACTTTGAATTTATTACACTATTTTGGCCATCACGTCCAGTGTCTTTTTAATTTAATTACATGGTTGGTAGCAAATTTATTAGATGTTCTAGTGGAGCCGTCCTGGAGTAGTACAGGCATAATGGGCAGGGAAATTATTAAATCAGTGAAGATAATGAGGAAGTAAGCGCATAATTGTTTTTTATTGCGTGACCATATAAAGTGGACCCAGTGTTCTCCATTTCTACTTGAAGTCCGTTTACAATACTAGACTGATGGTGATAGTTAGACTCGGTTAGCAGCTGCAAAATGCACTGAAGCCATATCAGTAGCTACCTTTCTAGCTGATTTTCACCCATGTATTGAAACATGTTGTTGCTGTTGTATTTCTCCACAGAACTCTCAAAGATCCCAGCGATCCAGCTTCTTCAACAGTTTTTTTTTCTTGAACCATAGATATCTGCTCTTGAGGTTCTAGATTGAGCTTTTTAAGCCATTGAACATGTGTGAAAATTAACCCAATCGTTTGACCCAGGCCACATCGTGAGGACATATGCAGAGAGGGACTTTGCTCCGAGTACATTTTAACCTCATAATATAGTCAAGGAAACTGCCAGCACTTTGCCTTCCCAAAGCCTGTACATTTCTGGAGTGTATCTGTGGATTCAGTGAACATCCCCAGGTAAAGGTGACACTTTACAGTGCAACATAGTACTGCCTCCCTTATGCTGACTGGCATATTTTTAGTAGCTTGGGAGGAGAGGTCCCATTTAATCTAAAATAATAATCAGGTTCATTTATATCATGATTGGGCTCTCTTATTTTGCGACTGCTACAAGCACTGGATGAGAATGTTTGGAACGTATTCATGGCTTAATCGTGATCACACTGATATGCATTAGGTCAGGGCTGATCAAACCTGTTCCTGGAGATCAACAATTGTTTTCATTCCAACCCTACAAAGTACACAAAGACCATCTGGTCTTTGGTAGAATCGAGCGTGCCAAATTATGGTTGAAATGAAAACATTCAGGAAGGTAGATCTGCAGGAACAGGGTTGGGCAGCAGAGCATTAGGTGATATTTGGAGTCCCTTGGGAAGCAAGCCACCCTGCATAAGTTTGCCAATTAAACTCGTCCATTGTATTAGAACTCATAGTGCCGATAGCATTAACAGAAAATCACAACGTGAAACATCATCAGATTGTGTGTGAAATCAAGCAGGCGAGAGGTGAAAGAGGATTTCAGACATGATTTGTTCACCAATTGAATGTGGTAATCCATGCCCAGGCAACCTGTTCTCCAAAGTCAAACCTGTTGATCTGGCTGCCTTATACAGCCTGTTCAGCCTTCCTTTACAACTGTGCCTGTGCACTGAGGACTTTTGCTGGACGCCATTCTCAGTGCGGCGCTCTCTCTCCTGGCTGCTGCTGCTGCTGCTGCTGCTGCTACTGCTCTCCGTGGGTCGGACCGCAGGGGCCAGCTCACAACCCGGGAGGGGGCTGTTTCTCTGCACCCCGTTCTCGGGCTGGGGTTCGGGAACAGCCCGCCGCGAGGTCCGAGCTCCGCGTTCCCCGGCGCGGTCGGAGGCCGTCTCGGCGCGAGCTTCGTCGGGGCAAAAGGCCTGATTGACATACCCGCCCCTCTCAGTGGAAGCAGGCATGAAACGGGACCCTGAACATCTAGGCATCCCCGGCACAGTGACAACAGCAGGACAACGGCACATAGCGTCCTTGTACTTACCGACGAACGCCCCAAATTCTACAAGGGGGCTTTCAGGCAGGACGTCCTGGGGCCCTCCGGGAGAGGGCACCCGGGGGCTTGAGCCACTGGGCTGAGAAGGGGTGCTGACAAAAAACTTTGCAGCTGGAGGGGGTACATTTGGCAGACTGCTGGGCGAGTCACCGCACTGGAAGTCTTGTGGACGGGACGCGTGCCTCTCCGCAACGGAGTGGCCCTTCAGCCGGAGTTCGGGGGGGGAGACGGCACTTTGGGTTAAGGCACTGCCCGAGGAACCAGCCTCTGGAATGTTTGCAGCCCTCCTCTCGGGGCTCAGGGCGCTGTCCGGGCCGAACCTCCGGCCGACCGCGTCCTGGGCCCGGCTGCCGAACAAGGAGTCCGCGATGTTGCCTCCGCCCTGCGGGAAGGAAGGCCCAAAGTGCGCCCCCACGCTGTGCTTCACCAGCGCCGAGGACTTGGACTGGGACCCGATGTCCGCCTGGTTAGGCCCCAGGTTCTTGGAGATGCTGAGCTCGCGGGTGATCTCATTGTGCACCTTGCTGGCCTCGGACGCCCTCTGCGCGGTCAGGGCCTTCAGCGTGTCCACCGTCAGCGCCGACAGGTCCTGCAAGTGGCCGATCTGAGAGTCCAGGGTATGAAGGGAGCGCTTTATGAAGTTCACCCTGTTGCCGACTTCCTTCAGCTGTATGCACATGTACTCAACCCTGGGGAGGATGTGAAAGGAGGGGGAAAGGACTCATTAATTATGTTGATGCTTTCAATCATCAGATGAACTCAACATTCAACATTGTGACAGGTATACTGTGGAGAGAAAAAATCTTTAGAATGTATTCTTAACGTAAGTTTCATTTTCAAAAGCATGGGATCTTAAAACTGATTCATATTCTTTTAAGATGATCCTTTGTACTTTTACTAAAATATTTTCTACATTCACAATAATTAAATTATTTTTATAGTAGAAAAAGGAAAGGTGAGCATCAGTGCATTAAAAATAAGGAAGGAGCTTATAATAATACAGATATTGCAGAAATCCAAAAGTTACTTTTTTTGAGAGGTTCAAAAGATAAGCGGTTACCAACAAGCCTACAAGTACATCCAAAATCCAAGATGTTTTACAAGATATTCAGATACGGGATGATAAAGTATGAGAAAATAACCGAAGTATAAGAAAAATAGGGCTGCAGGCCCTGATGGCATATATCCAAGAGGACCGAAAGAACTAAGGAAGATTATTTCTAAACCACTTTGCAAGCAAGGCAGTAGAATAACAAAATATAACTGTGCCGATTCAGAAAAATGGAGGCCTGTTAATATAACTTGTACGTCTATCATTAGGGACAAGCACAAATTATTCCTGGAAAAAAATGTGTCATATTCCAGACTGAGCCAAGATGGACCAAATGACCTGTTCTGACCAAGCACTGCTATATTTTGATTTTCTGCTCTGGTTACATCCAAGGGGGACATAAATGTGGAAATGAAGATGTGGCTGACCTGTCCGAGGTGACCCTAATTCTCTCCTCACTCCCAGAGTGGAACTGGTCATCCTTTTCGTGGAAGTACGTTTCCACGCACTGCTCTTCGAAGTCGTGGAGCTTCTTTTGGTCTTCCTCCGTCAGAAAGAGTTCTAGGACAGGAAATGAAATAAACATTAGTTGGTTGCACACAGTAACATACATGCACAGTTAACATTCAAACTGATGGGGGTGGAGCACACATGGTTGCCCTTACTTGGTCCGTATGTCCCACTGCCCTTCTTCCTCTTCCGGCAGATGCAGGAGAAGAGGGAGACCAGGTGACTGAGTAAGATGAGTGGAGGAGGGAGGACTGGTTTCTCATGGTAAGCCATGATGAAATGGTATCGCTGGTACTTCCACACCAGATTGGACATGGATTTCACTTGTATGTACACATTGCTGTGGGAAAACAAAGGAATACAGAATAAACACGCCATTTAATCATGGTAGGTTTAATAAATGAGATCTGGCAAAACCCCAACCTGCTGTGTATAGTGCATTCAGAAAGTTATTCACCCCCATTGATTAGTTCTCATTTCTCTCTGTCTAATTTAAATATATTTAAATAGATTTGACAAAAATTTGCAAAGCTCATGTAGCCATAGCCGGGATTCAATCACGTTTAGATCAAACTCTCCTTGCCCCCCCAGGTGCTGTATCTAGTTAACGAGCTAGACAGTGGTGCAGAAATATACTCCAGTAGTCCCCAGGGCTTGACATTAAATCTTGTGGACTGTGCCAGTCTGGACTGTGGGCAGTAGACTTGCAAGGAGGTGCAAAATTGGTAAGCAGAATATCTGGTGTACGGAAGAGTGAAAAGCAGAGGAAGCAGGCTACACATACGTCTGCACGTTCCTGAACTGATGGAGGATTTCATAGCATAAAATGTTTTAAAAACAAAACCCTCCCATATACTCAAAGCAATCAAATTCATAACAGGAGTCCAACGTACTTGAAGAAAGCGATGAGTAGATTAACCATAAGAATGTATTGAACAAAGAGGTAGACTGCTTGCAGGAGCGGTGTCAACCACACTCCAGGGCCACAGAGAGACTTCACATGATCCTCACTGTTATTTGCACAAACTGAGGGGGAAATAAGACAAGAAAAAAATACATTTAAAAAAATGTTCACAAGCATTAAAGTGACATGAACTTATACTATACCTCCAAAAAAGTAGGCTGATGCCACATTTTCTCATTTGCCCGGTTAAAACAATGATCTATGGACATACCCATGAATGAAATTGACCAGTGGTCACAATAGCCCATGGAATGCTCTGTCTTTGGAAGGCAGAACATATCAAAATCTGTGTTTTACGCTAAATCCCTTGTGGTCTGATAAAAATAATTATTTTTCCATAATATACCAACACACAATAACACAATAAATATATATGTCATCAATAACTTTATAATGAGACTTGTAACAGAAGCGGGATGAAATAGCAGGATTAGTCAGAAAGACGACTGGCTCAAAGAAACATTTTGTTGTGGTTCAGGTCTGGGTCATTGCCCAATGTTATCTTTAAAAAAACAAAACAAAATGGGTTTATAGAACGCAGCACATTTTTTGTGCATTCTGGCTCTTTTATTCTGTGTCAAAAAAAAAGCAGAATGGGAACATTTGGTATGGGAGGAAAGGTCTGATTTCCCTTATTGGAGGTGGTCTCATTCGCTGTTGCAGAAAAACCTTTCAAACTGCTCCCTCACCATCAATTTCGTAAGCGTACACTTCACCATACATCATCCAGTAGGGCTGGAACACAACATCTTTAGCGAGCTTCCAGGAGGGTTCCTCATTTGGGTACAGGATAGCTTTCCTGGGAACCCCGTAGCTCAGAAGCACCACTATCATTATCACAACTATGTAAAACATGTTCGCCACCTGCAAATACAACCAAGGGACGGAATGACTCAACAAAAATACTTACAATTTCAAGACAACAATGTGGCATTTACTTCAATTACAGCAACTTATTGAATGAAAAGCACGATTTTGTTGGCCCGGGTAAAATGAGTGTTTTTTGATTTCTTAATATAAAAGATACGATTTCACATTTGCTTCTATTTGTAACTACATGTAGTACATATACAATAAATAATACATAAGAAGATCTGACTTCAAGGATCACAAATCAAGAGTGGATATACATACATGCACGTACACACACAAGCATATACTTTTATATATAATACGGTATATGGACTCACACATTATAACCACATCTAGCTGCAAACCTTAAATTTATTTTTAGCTTCCAGTTAATGGTGAACTTTTGAAAGCCATATTTTCAATATGATTTATGTATTCCTTCCCTGATGACAATCAAAATTAAATTTTACCCATTTAACGACTGTTTTTTTCTTATTTATTTAATAAAATAACCTGGCCTTTAAAACAAAAACAATTTATGACAGGGTTGCCAGTCACTAAAGATTCTTATTAGATTTCACTTACATAAATCATTAATCTACTTACCATTTTACCAATCATCATGACATAGGGTCCAGCCTGCTGGTTCACAGCCAGAATATCCAAGAGCCGCACGTACCAAAATATGATATTCAAGCAATAAACGATTCTTCCGGCAACAAAGACATCACCTGTTCCAAATCTCAGGCCAAACCCGACAAAGAATGTAACAATTGCAAGGAAGTCCGAAATGTTAAAATAGTCACTGAACCAGACTTTGACCTTTTGGCCAATTTTTCCAGCTTCAGACATAAACATCTAAGAAAAAAAAGACATGAAAGGTTGAATGAGTGCACAGCATAGAAAGGAAATCAGCAGATAAGAAATAAAGCTGAAGCCAATTAAAGATACCCGCCCCTAATCAGGGACCACATCCAGAACTGGTGAATTAGGATTGTTCATTTTCGAGCCAAGGTAGCAGCAGTCTGCAGAGGGACTTTTTTCTGTACCTCGCGGATCTTCTCGATGGCTGAGGTGAAGATGTAGAGGATGACACCCCACTCATGTGGAGAAGGCCAGTTGGGCATTTGCACCAGGACGACGTAGGAGTACAGCATCAGAAACACAAGGTATGCCAGCTGCAGGATCACAATGGGAAGACAGCACTGTGAATAGGACTGAGTCCTGACTCTATTCCGACCTAACACAAATGTTTGTTTTTTCATTTTCTACCCAAGTGTGAAGTTCTTGTCAAAATATGTTGTATGGCAGGTAAATCCATGCCCACATACCTATTAGAGGTAGATAAACTACAGAAATGACATCAGATTACGGATTTATCACATCTTACTGCTTAAATAGCAGTTCTTTTCTTTACTGGGGCCATTTTGTATCTAACTCAAAGGCAATTGCTGTCTCAACACATCACTGCTTTCTTCTGGGAAGTGACTGGAGACCCCATTTGTTTTTGTTTTTTTAGTAAATCATTATGTTGCCTGGATATTTTTCCCTTGGGGTGAAATCACGCTGTCATTACCCACAAAGTAACAAAGCAGTACAAATGCAAAGCACTCGGTGCAAAATATAACGGTGCCAGTCTGCGGATGTGATAAACTCCCTCCCCTGCACTTCAGTCGCGGTCATCAAACAGAGGCTTTTCCCACGGCTGCCAGCTACAGCAGGATGGGTAAATTGATTTTAATAGTCCACACTCCCGCCACCCCCCTCCCCGCCCGCCCTTCAAGTTACTGCATCTTCAAAGTATGACGCTGAGCCCTTTAAGTGATAAATACTACAGGAGTGTCAGAGCTTGACTGTTTAGAATGGGAAATTCAGGCAATAATTTGTCACTTTAGGTATTTTATCGCTACGCATGTGTGCCCAAGTGTGGCGGTGGACGCAAGGGCTAGAGAGCACAGGCCCAGAGGGGAGTAATACATCAGCTTTTAGTGCGATGTCACGTGTGTTTCGCGATTTTATCAGCTCTTCCTCTTTCCCTTGGTCGGGAACAATGGACTCCCTGCTGAGATATGCAAATGAAACTGCATTTACATTTTAAACTACAGGGCACCTGGAAAGCCGCCTGGAGCAAATCACGCTGCTGGAAAAGTATGACCTTGTTACCCAGCTGCCTCAAATTTCCACGTCAACGCTGCCACTTGGTCCCAGGGTACCCAGTGGCAATCGTCACCAGCATCAACTCACCGTGTTGAACCAAAACTTGACAATGGGAGCGTGGTAAAATGCATAAAACTTCCTGGTGATTGGTATCCTTCTTGGTCGGATGTGGATCTCAGTTTCGCTTTTTGCTTCGATGTTCTCATTTAACCTCACTTCCTTGAAAACATCCTAAATAAAGAACAAAAAACTACATTCATTAAAAGTATGCAACTCAACAACTTAAGAAAAGGTTTCATAATTTCTAACACTGTAATAGGTCCCGTTGTGATTAATTAATGGTTTGTCTTGGGCTGTACAGAACCTGCACAATTCTTTGGGCTTGCTTTCAAATTTATTAAAAAAAAAAAAAATAGGAATGTGAGATTTGACCTTTTTATTTCCAGAAAGGAAATAAATCTCATTACCAAAACCATTCAGTTTACTAGATCATTATTCTATTTTAAAGTAGAATTTTTGTTTTTGTTCTGAATGAAATGATACCAAATTTCATCATAGTATTTTAGTCAAACAATATTTCAGCGTAAGAAATACTACCCAGCTAATATATGTGAAATGAAATTGATTTAATACATTTTTAGTGTGATTACATTATTATATCAAATTACCAAGCCAATGATTCCTTTTGCAAGAGGATTTTACAGGGAAGGTTTATTACCAGCTCATGCCCATCAGTATGCAGTGCTTAAAACTAAAGAGCTTTACATTGTAAATGCTGGCTTAAGTAAAATTCACAGAAACCTTCAGAAACATACTTTACAGGTACATTCAAAATTAAGGGGGGAAAAATGCATCCCCCATACCATTTGGATGTCTTCCGCTGGATGCTGGAAGTTATGCTCACTGTCCTCCATGGTCATCTGATGGGCATCCTGTGACTGGGGAATATGAGACATCTCTGCTTTTGTCTTGTACTCCAACATCAGGATCGCTGGTGGCACCAGAATACTCAAAATGACCTGGGAGACAGATATAGATAACAGAAAAAAATCACATCACATATAAATAACACATCTGGCCTTAATTCACTGGATGCCAGGTTATAACACTCATAAAAGTAAATTTTTTAAAATGCAATTTATCACCAAGTCTTCAGCAATGACTAAAACCATTTTCATTAAAAAGTTAATTGGGATTAATTCCAAAACAACATTTTTATGGTGCCCCTCTTGTGAAAGAAAAAACAACAAGCAGACTTGGCAGGCTGGGCACCTTGTACCAGGAGTTCTTCCTCATGTTGAGCCGTCCCATCCACATGTCCGAGAGCAGCATCTGTGTGCAGGTGTGGGCTACGAAGGGCCGCAGCCTGGAGGCCACTGCCAGCTTAAGGCACGTCGAGTTGCTCCAGTTCTTCAGCTCGTAGGTCAGCAGCTTCATGGCCATCGTCTCGTCCTGCCTGAATGACTGTTCCAACAGGTCCACTGCCAGCGTGCCGAATTCACTGGAATCAAAAGCTCCCAATCACCAACAAGACTCACATTTCCAAAACCCACAGCCAGATCCCTCAGATGTTTCACTGCCTTAGACACCTTCAGAATTCAAGGGAAATGCTGCTGGGGTTTTTGTCAGCATTTTCTGAGGCCTGGACTTACTTTGAGTACTCTTTCAGCTCTTCTGAAGTGTCGTCAACCACATCGCTCTTCTTAGCCTCGTAGGCCATGGAGCGGCACAGCTTGCAGGCCACCAAGGCCTTGGCCATGGACTCCTCCCCATGCTGCCAGAAAAACAGAGACATCTTCTGCCTCTTCAGCAGCACCGCCCACACCAGCAGCTCGTTGAAGGGATAGGGGAACCGCCGGGTCTCCGGATCATCGATGTCCACAATCTCCTCCTTACTCTTCTTCTTGGACTGCTCTGCTGTGGACTCCAGCTAACAAAGACATGGAGTACCACTGTGAGAACATCCAGAACACCCATTATAAACAGACAAATATGTTTATTGCCATTAAGTGTGCAGATAATCGGCATAATTACAAAACTCGCTCAAGGAGGAATTTTGTATCAACATGTAAGTTTGGGACCTTGGGTTTGTATGGCTGGGCAGTCTTAATGAAGTGGTCGTGCCTTGTCTTCTCTTTCTTGTCTGCCTGGATGCTGAAGGGCTCGTGGGTTTTACGCAGATGGGATCCACCACTTGATGAGTGGCGTCCAGACCGCTGGTGAAACATTAAAAGGATAATAGTTTTTTGGTGCATTTATTTCAGACCTTTTATCTGACATTCCATGGGAAAAAAGCGTTCTCTCTCACAGCACTGTTGTTTCTCTAATCCATCTCTAGGATTAACAAGAAGCCAAGAAGTAAAGAGTTTACTCATAAATATTTACATTCTAATTTAATTTCATTTCCTATACAATTCTTTCTTGGGTGACAGCTGAATACTATGCCGTAAGCTGATATAGTTAGTTTTAGAATTATTTACCCGACTATTTCCATGAAGATTGTTGTAAATGATTCTGAAGCGCTTCCGTGTGTAGTTGCATCTGTACGTTCCACCCATAAGGTACTCAATGACAAGGCCAACATCAATCAGTGTGATTTTGTAATTTGGGGGAAGGTTACCCTATAAGAGAAAAGAGAAAGCCCACTAATGTGCAATACCTGTAAAAAAATAAATAAAACGGAAACAGTGTGTATCACAAATAATTGAAGAAAGATTTTTGGCCTACCTGTTTAACATCTCTTACTAGGTGAAAGAGTGTTGGATTTGTTGGGGATTGTTTCTACAAAGGAAGCAAAGACACAGAGATTTAAACTACAATGTAACAGCAAATGAAGAATGACGGCATAAGACATCCAGCTGTGGCGTAGAGGCCTCCTGTGCAGCTGTGGTGCAGTACCGTGTTGTAGAGCTCCTCCAGACGGGTGATGGTGAGAAACCTGTGCATGCTCACTCCATTCTCAATAAGCAGCTTCACAAAGTCCACCCGGTCCATCACCAGAGCATCCAGCATGGCCTGCTCCAAAGAGCCCACCTTCACGGGATACGGCAGAAACACACACATCAGCGCGTGCACAAACACATACACATTACGTTTATTTGTATTAATTTTCCTGGTAAGCAAAATTACCACCATATACACTACATTTCCAAAAGTATGTGGACACCTGGACATCACACCCATATGTATTTACTGAACATCTCATTCCAAAACCATGAGCATTAATATGGACTTGGACCCCCCCCCCCTTTTTTGCTACTGTAATAGCCTCCATAGTTCTGGGAAGGATTTCCAGTAGATTTTGTAATATGACAGCGGGGATTCATTTCCATTCAGCCACAAGAGCATTAGTGAGGTTGGGCACTGATGTTGGGCGTAGGGCCTGGCTCACAGTCAGCATTCCAATTGATCCCAAAGGAGTTTGATGAGGTAGAGGACAGGGCTCTGTGTAGGTCAGTCAAGTTCTTCCCCAACCAAACTCAACAAGCAATTTCTTTATGGACCTTGCTTTGTGCAAGGGGGCATTGGCATGCTGGAACAAACAGTTTCCCCAAACTGTTGCCACAAAGTTGGAATCGCACAATTATCTAGAATGTCACTGTATGCTGTAGCATTAAGACTCCCTTCACTGGAACTAAGGGGCCAAGCCAAAACTATAAACTTCCACAGACCATTATTCCTACTCCACCAAACTTTACAGTTCACACTATGCATTCCGCCAAATCCACATTCGTCCAGAAATTATTCGGTGTGCTTTACACCACTGCAACTGACGCTTGGCATTGCGCATGATGATCTTAGGCTTGTGTACAACTGCTCGGCCATGGAAGCTCTTGATGAACAGTTCATGTGCTGACGTTTCCAGAGGTAGATTGGAACTCTGTAGTAAGTGTTGCAACCGAGGACAGATCCTATACATTTCCACTTCACAATAACAGCACTTACAGTTGATTGTGGCAGCTCTAGCAGGGCAGAAATTTGACAAACTTGTTTAAAATGTGGCATCCTATGACAGTGCCACATTGAAAGTCACTGAGCTCTTCAGTACGACCCATTCTACTGCCAATGTTTTGTCAATGGAGATTGCATGGCTGTATGCTTGATTTTATGTACCTGTTAGCAATGGGTGTGGCTGAAATAGCGAAACCACTAATTAGAAGAGGTGTTCACATACTTGTAGTTTTTCGCACAATATATTTTGCACTCCTCCTGTTGACTTCTCACTTCTCGGTTTTATTTTTAAAAATCATGGTTATTACAAACCCTCACCATTACAGAGCAATAAAGCCATCAAGCAACCTTCTGAAGCGTCATCTGAGCATGACATTTCTAGGAATTTCAGTTATGCTGTTTACTGAGGCGATTACAGCATTAGGGGTAATGTTTAACCCCTCAAGACCATCCAGTAGGGTTAAGACAATAAACTGGGTTCACAAGTACAGCTATCAAATCTTAAGTAGCTGGATTTGTGCCAGTGATGGTAACAGTATTCCCTCAATTACATACCAACAACTGCTGACCATACACGAACACATGGTTCTTGGCAATATCAACCCGGTCCCAGGCCAGGGTGAGGACGAGCTGGTCAAACGCAGATGCATCAGTGCCTGGAGGGATGTGTACACAGAGTTAAGACTGATGGGACATCACACAAATGACAAATATCCTCTGCAAGGTCATCTAAAGGAAGTTTAACTATTTGTTTTCTACATTTAAATAAAACCCAGAAAACAGTAAGTGTACAGAAAAATGTTCACATGCATATACTGATCTGCTATGCTGACCCCGTGTAAATCTATTGCAAGTATGAACAATTTGCTTCGTACCTTTTGGTTTATAACACAGAGCTTGCGGCAGAAACAAATTTACTCAACATGATGTGCAGAAGAAAACATGCCAGGAGCACAAGTACTGCCAAATGCAGCAAAGTGCTGAATAATGCTACAGTCAATTTAACAGGGGAAAGCAGCACATTTTACAGAAAGCAATCTGACCAGTGAAACAATTCAGAAACAACTAACATCACTATCCTCATGTAATTTACATATATTTCAGTTCTCAAGAATACTAAAGGAACAATGTGCCAAAGCTACATTTTCTTAGGAACAGTGTTTGTTTGCTCAAAGAAAAAACAGTCTTTGTAGTCTCTGGGCTTGGCAGAGGATGCCATACTGATTATACGCGATGGATGGTGGGTAGTGGTCTGTAAAACAAATATTTTTCTAGTCTTACAATGAAGATGGAGAGCTCTTGAATACGAATGGTTTTGCTTTGTATTGCGTCTTGACATGTTCTCCACACGTTCAAAGGAACACAGAGAGACAGATGACTCCATCTATGGAAACCAGTAGGGCATTCCGTACCATTCTACATTTTA
This sequence comes from Anguilla rostrata, assembly GCF_018555375.3. Classification (NCBI taxonomy): domain Eukaryota; kingdom Metazoa; phylum Chordata; class Actinopteri; order Anguilliformes; family Anguillidae; genus Anguilla; species Anguilla rostrata. The sequence goes on along the minus strand of NC_057937.1, from coordinate 45,424,501 downwards.
GTACTGGGGGTGGGGAGGGGACACCCAAACATGAACACTATTATAAAAACTAGGACAAAGTGAAGTTTGCTCAACATAGGTGGGGTACCAATCTGGCTCTCCTTTAAAGCCCAGCTGTACAAAGGAAAGTGGGGGGGGAAGCAAAGAAGACAATACAGCACGGTGAGATAAGACTGCCGCTCAGGCCTGAAGTCACTTGAACTGCAAAGATAATTAATCCTCCTGTGGCATCTGGGGGCAGTGCCTACAAACAGCCGCCCCACCCCCGACACAGTAACCGTGCCCCGTTCATTTCAGTTCCCCATGCTCCAGAACTGCAGGCTTGGGTCCTAAGCTCTGAGCTTGGCCCGATGCCGTCCCGCTGCATAGCTCAATCCCCACAGGAAGTGCGTGACAGGGCCGGGCACGGAGCAGCTACTCCGCTCAGGTCATCCACTTGGCACAAGAGAGAGAGTTTCCCAAAAACACACACCAATTCTTTTAAAAAATGTTTATGAAAAGATTTAAATGCAACACAGTTTCATAATTCTGCTCACTCACTGCCCCCCCCCCCCGCCCCAAAGCCCTCCCCGGCCCAGTAATTGAGTAAGATTGCTAGCTTTATTTTTGCGGTCTCGCCAAAGAATGACGTGGAGATGACTGCACTGATGAGACCCAGGGCCCGGTCAGGAGCCATCAGACCGGGGCTGCCCAACCCTGTTCCTGGAGGCCAACACCGCTGTAGGTTTTCATTCCAAACATAATTTGGCACACCTGATTCTTCTCATTAGCAGCCCAGCGAGATCTCTAGCCGCTGAGTGAGGTGTACTTTGCTACGGGTGAAGTGAAAATCTCCAGGAACAGGGCTGGGCAGCCCCGCATTAGACATATCCAAAACCCCGAGAGATACCTGTTCCTGAAGACTAAACACACAGCCTTTAGTTTAGCTGTTAGCAGGGTCAGAGCTGGAAGAGAAGTGAACAGACGCATTTGGTTCACCTTTTAGCAGCGCTCTCAGTATTGCAACGTCAATGTCCTGGTGGTCCTCTGAACCAATGTGAAAGACCGTTATCTTTCATTATCAACAAGGGGACAGAAAGAAAATACATGTTGAAGTCAATTTATCTAAGTTAACCATTTAAAGTTTAGCTACTCAAGAACACAGTACATAACAAGAAATTACACAAAAATGTTTGTCCTCTGACAAACAGCATCTTAATATTCCAGTTGACAATACAAACCAGAACAGTAATTGCAATATGAATTTTTGCAACACCAATGCTATATACCAGCTGTACAATTTGGTAAATTGAATCGATCAGGCTTACGATTACATTTTTAGACTTTATTTTACACTTAATTTGAAGGAAATCATTTAGTATGTACCAATTCTTTGCTCTTCATGCATTCCATCAGTGTCTGAAAGAGGTGTATGGCATCGCTGTGACTGAAGTTGAAGGTTTTTTTAATAGTGGCAATGATGTCTGCTTCAACACCATCAGGAAGACCCCTGGATGACACCAAAAACACATCATGATTAGCTGCCATTTTCCATATTACCCGCATGGCATCAGTTGGATCTCTCCTTTAACAATACACTTTTCCAACTGCACAAATATTATGAGTAAAAATCAGCTGTAAAAAAAATTAATAGTCACTAAAATTTCATTATTTAAAACTTCATAGGTGCTGTTATCTGCAGTGACTTATTTGGAATACATTCTATATATCACTTTTCATAGCTGGATATTTCATTGCTGCACACGGAATCCAAAATCCAAAAATTCCATAAAGAATAAATTATTTTTTAAATGAAATGACACGGTTCATTCTGTTACTAAATGCTATTTGCTGACTGGCTGTAGCGGTTTTTAGCCGTGACAGGTAGAAGCAGGCCCAGATGGGGGGTAAGTGCTCGTTTTCGGGGGCATTGGGCAACAGGTGAAAAGGCCAGAGGAGCAGAGCTGTAACTAACATGGGCAGTGCCTGTGCAGTTGTGTCTAATCTGTCTAATTATACAGAAAGTTGTAAACAGGCTTGCGAGTAATCCCCAGGGTGGCGGCCCCCGCCCCCAATAACCCCCCCCCGCCCCCGTCCGTCTTACCCTCCTTCCTCAGTCTGCTTGTGGACGTACGCCAGGATGTCGGCGGCTCGGCCCGTGCCCTCGCACACCACCACGGGCACGGGCGGGCTCTCCTGCAGGTACTCCAGCACGGTCAGGATCACGTTGGGCCCGCCCTCGAAGATGAGCGCCACCACCGGCACGCCCTGGCCGATCCCTGCGAACGCACACCCCCGCGTTACGATCGCCTGCACGCCAGCCCCCCCCCTCCCCAAAAAAACACATTTCCTCCTCCTTTACTCGCTAGACAACTGCCTCCGAAAAAGAAAAAAAGAAAATTGAATGATTCAAAGCCTTTTGGGACATGATGTAACGCACCTGACTCACCGCGCATTTTGAACTTAATGGAAATGATTATTTGGGTGCAGCTAACCTCTCATTTCAGATGAGGTCAACATTTTAAGCGCTCAAAATTACCTTACACTTAAAGCCTCGGTAATAATCATACATCCACTACAATCTGCTTCTGCAGTGGGTAATTTATAAAAAATAGCCACCGTGACTAAATTGAGATATCATAATTCTAGATACTTTTCTGGATATCTAAGCCTGAAGTTTCCTGCTCTGTTTTTGTGAGTGTGCGTGTGTGTGTAAGTGTGTGTGTATGTGTTTGTGTATACACACATAAAAAACCTGTTTCTGTGTGTATACTGTACATTAAACCGATATGGAACATGAATGAGTGTTATATCGCAAGTGTCGACATACCAGTGGGTGCCGTTAGATCCATAAAAACGACCAAAATGGTCTCCATGTTTAGCTATGAGCACTGGCTTACTGGCATGAATCCTCTGCAGGTTAATGTGCTTCTCCAGTTCCCGCCGCATTTTGACCTCTGCCCCATATTTGCCCACCGTCCCATCGTCCACCAGGATGAAGTGAGAGTGCACGTTGTTCAACACGTTCAGCTTGCTCAGAGGGTTCAGCAGCGTTTGGTACGGGGCAACCACCTGGATAAGGAGACAGACGTGCTCAACTGCAAACATGTACCATGCCAGCACCACCAGCATATATCAAATGGGGCCCAGAAAGATCAACCATCACAGGAGCAATGAAACCTATTTTAGGACGTCAGATTGATTGATTTAGCTTTGTCATTTCTTAACCGACTACATTTACAATATTCATGGAGCTAGGGTGAAAATACCCCTTCAGGACTTATGATACTGCACATCTCTTTTCAGTGTTCATTGTTTCATCTTTTAGCATTTCCTTTTTTAAAGAGGAGAGTGGACAGTCCATTCTCCTCACTAATTTTTAATATTTATTTCATCACACAGGGAAAACGGAAAAGGTAAACAGACGGGAGCAAAGTGCAGAAGGTGCGATGGCAGTGAACTGGCTGCATGGGGGATTCAAACACGCCCTACGAATCACACCACCAGGTCTTCCCAGTTTGCCCACTTTTCCGTGATACTACAAAAGCTCTATTACTTTTTATTGGTCCCAAAGGAGAAATTTGGCTTGCGTCACATGTATTAGCACCACATGACTGCAAGGAGCTAATGCATATTGACTATAACAGAAATGTTTCTGCTAGAACTAAAGGTTTGTACTTTACCACAAACCATTTTACATAATAAATACCTTTAAAAAGCAAAGGCTACACGGCTGTCATCAGTTTATTTCAAATATTCTTTAAATACTGACTCATGCTAAAGATAGACAGGTGTGTTTGCATTAATTCAGTCATTGTTATAGGACTCACATCTCTTCCGATGAGGTCGTTCCTGTTTTCAATAACTCCCCATGGAGCTATTCCAATAGTGCAAATTTTCCGTGAGGATCTGGAAGAGTGCTCTCTAAGAGCGTCACCAACATGTTTTGCTACACCTGAAAAAAATAATAATAATAAATCAGTGAAAAGTGTAAAAACAAAATAAACAAGTAAATACATTGAACACATAATGTAACAGGCCTTACATTACTAAATTTATATAGACACACAGCAAGAGAAATGAGACACTCAGAATAATGCTGCATTACTCATGATATGCATGAAGGACCTTTTATGGGTCATTAATAATCCATGGTAAAAAAAATTCCCTCTTTACAGCATAATTTAGTGATGAGTAGAAATAAAAGCAGATCCAAACGGGATATATAAACAAAACAGCCCCTGGTGATATCATCAACATCTACTGGGCTACGGCTGCCTGACTGTCTCGACAATAAATATAAGCTATAATCGGTAATTAGACATAAATACCAGCTGGGTTAATTGACCACACACTAAGCTCACAGAAAGACTATCATTGAGTCCCGGCAGCCGGCAGTTCTGCATTATAGCATACAAAGAGCAGACCTCTGCTGAGAGTGCCAGACATCAACAGCTTTGTCCAATAACGGTCTCCCATATTTCACCATTTCAGCAGTAAAAGGGGCTTTGTGTTGAGGTTGGGCTCTCATTCTTGCCTGTGTTCACCCCTCCGGTCAGGATCCAGGCACCCGTGGTAACTGCGGCTTTGATCAGGCCCTTTCCGAGCACCTGCTTGATGCGGGGGTGAAGGTCGAAGTTCTGAATCCCGCCGTGGACAGAGATGACGATTTTTGGAAGCTCCATCTGCCATTCTTTGAGCATAAGGCGAAGGATCATTTCTGGTTTGGAGTCGTAAGAGAGTCGCACATACTGCAACCGAGGAAAAAAGAAAGGCCCAGTTAGGTGTTGATGCTACTCCTTGTCCTTTCACCTGTCTTTTTTAAATGCTAAAATCACCTTTGAAAGCAGAGTGCAATTTTCATCAGCTCTTTTAATATATTACTATTATTATCTAGCTCATTGTAAGTACAATGCACTCCACTCCACATGCTGTATTTGATAAATACAAGGGGAAAACATATATTAGGCAACAACCTTTGCGGTGAGTCTAAAAACTCTGCTTGGGTAAAAGATAAGAACGATATTACTTCAATCTTTTTATAGCCTTTATATTGACCTCACATTGTTCTAGCTTAAGTATTTATCTCTTAAACATGGAAAAACAAAGGTAGATGTCATGTATCCTAAATTGTTTTCACTGTTACATGCTATTTGATCGTAAAGTTCGCAGTTCACTTTCTGGTTGCCAGCTCTAAGGCACAGCGGGCACACAGCGTGAATTCTGAGGGTCAAAGCAGAGACAAATGCTCTGTGGAGAGGTTAAGCCTTCATTCTTTATTATTCACATGGTGGTTTAATTATAAATACATATATATAGCGATCTAAAAAAGTTATGCACTTTCGCCTATGTCAATGGCCCCTATACTGCTAAAACAAAGATAATCTTACAGCAGTGACAGAACGACAGACTGGAATATCAGAAAAATGAACATTAGGGGATTTTTAAGGCTTCTGTAGCTTACTGCTAATCTACTCTGAACGATGAGTGTTGCTGCAACTCGGCATGTTCACACACGTCAAGATGAAAATCAACTCGAATATTTATTCTGAAGTGCTTGTACTATACACATGACAAAAACATAACTTGAATAGTTGGCTTGAATATCTCAACAAATGGTGCGGCAAAAACAACGCCAGTAAGACCTGGCTTCCCGCACATCTGTTAAGTGGAAGAGCTACAGCAGCTCTCGCTACGCACCTTGGCTCTGTAGGAATGGGATCCTCCCTGAAAGTTGATGACGCCGTACGCATCGGTGGGGCTTTCCTCTGTGTGCTTTTCCACGGACCACTCCTCCAGCTCGGGCATCTCATTCTCACCCAACTTCACGTCCGAGTACTTCATGGCCAGGCTGGCGGTGAAGCCAGCGTGCTGCCGGACCAGCCGTCCGCAGCAGCACCTGCCAACGCAAAAAAACCATGCCCCCCCCCGCGTCAGGGCCCAGCGCTGCCACCCCCCATCCCCCGCATCACCCCCTGCTGTGGGGTTCTAGCTCGGGTTCTAGCCCTGTGCTTCCGTTTTTGGTTCAACACCGGTACAGAAGAAGGGCTACTCTCACACACCCTTTTAAAATAAAACGCGGAGGCCAAGCATGACACAACCCCAGCAGGAATCTCAAGCTCCAAAGGTAACACTCTGGAGTGTAATGCATCCTGATACACAAAGCCTGGAAAGCGGATTGCTTCCTGTAGAGGGGTGGTGTGCGGTTTTGTGTACCAGGTTTTCTGGACGTGTTTAAAATCGCTTTCGGAAAATGCTGCTTACACCCTAAGCGTTACAGCACTGAAGCTGACCTCACTTTGCTCCTTTATTTGTTATACAGATGCATTCACAGAACCAGGGACAGGAGCACTGAACACAGATTCTTATAGTTCTACTTTTTTTTTATTTTATTATTTTTTATTTTACCACTAAATAAAGGCATACTTCATCACAACAAGTATGGAAGTACAACTGAATTATGTAAAACTGCCTACAGTACCATGTTTCCCTAGGTTAAAAGGCCAGAGAACAGAGTGTCCTCCTGGGCATTTAACATTGGAAAACTTACCGCACAAGCTGCTGGCAAATTTGACATCCTGGAAGGCATCTGAAAAAAAAAGAAAGAAATTGTAATCTGCATTTATTTGTAAATAATATAAATCTGAGTAATACAGGACATAATCTATTAAACTGTGTGACTGCAACAAAGCACAGTGTTGCCTGTCCTGGGAAAAATCAACAGGGTTTACTCTTTCTTCTTATTTTCATTTTCAGTGAAGCTCACATACCTAAAAGTGAGACTCTGTTTTGCATACAGAGGTTTAGCAGCAGTTTTTTTCTTTTTTACTCATAAACCATTTAATTACACATAAAACTGTAAGATTCCACTGAATGCATCTGCATCCACATGGTGAACTAAATTGAAACCAACTGCTCACTTTATTTGCGTTACTCAATTTTCCCATTTTCCCAGTATTCTGAAGTGGAATATTTTATTTTTGGGAAAATGTGCATTTAAAAAAAGCTTCACACACTTCTTATGTTCACACATTTTTTTAAAACATTTTAAGTGTAAAAAATACCATACTTGCAATATGCATCAAAACTGAATCTGGATTACAACACAATACCTTAAAAATATAATTGTGACTGGACTAAATGGCAGGTTAAGTTACTGCAAAGAAAAAAAAAGGAAACATTGCTTAATTATTTCTTTTCATTACTTTAAAGTGATGCAATCATATTATGTGCCAAAAGACATAGGGTCAAAAAATAGTGGTCTACCTAAAAAGGTCAACAAACAAGTTTCACTGGGTGACAGAGAATTGATCATTTCCTCAAGGTTTCCAGCAGTCATGCATTTTAGAAAAGGCAGTATAGTTTACTATTTACCACTGATAAATTTGAGGTAACATAGAGTAAACAGGACTTAAGACTTCTTCATTGGTATCCATAACCTTGAATTACAGAACACCACAATCACAGAATTGAGCACCCTGTGTTTATGTCAGTGGATACCTACATCATTTAATTATGCTGTTCCACAAAACTCCTTTGTCATCAGGGCATGCAGTGCCACATGTCAGATGTACCAAGTAGGCTCAAACATTTCTCTTGCAAATAAACCAAGAACTGGCAAAGACAGATGACCAGGGGCTGCTGGGGCTTAACTAGCAGGAAATATCATGGATAGCGGGAAAGCTTTAATTAATATGAAAATGCCGTGTGAAATCCTTATTTAATAAGGCAGGGTAAGAAAGCCATCAGCTTCAGCAAACATCGTCGGCAATGGAGCAGCATTAGAAGTCACAATTAAATGACATCAGCGAGAACACTAAGAATAGCTTCTGCATATTATAACTCTGCTCCATTCATGTTGGGTTGTTAAGTGCCAAATATAGGGCCATTTTCTTTGAATTTGAATACGTGGCACCACCTTAGTATTCAGATTCATCCTCCTTAGCATGGAGGATGAAGACAAAACACACAGAAGACTGCGCGTTGCAATTCCAGTAATAAGAGCTACAGGAAAGCCGGCTCAGGAGGAGGAAGACTAAGACTGGAAGTGGAAGAGCAGTTCTGAGCTCTGGCTGTGACTCTGTTCGAATGCTGCATTTCAGCACAGAGACAATGTCATTCACTCACCACAGGCTTTTAACCCACTCCATTTCAAACCTCTTTCAGGAAGCTCTACTTGATGGCACACATTATAAAAGGTGTGAGAAAAAATGTTTCATACATAAACAACAGTCTTGATTTACCTTAAAGAACGCTTAAATAGGAATCTGTACATTCGGGCAATGCATGCATTTCACATTTGAAAACAATTCAACTTTTCAGCTACTCTTGATCTATCCAGACTCCAGACGGACACAAACACATACCTGTGGGGATCTTTTGAAACTGGAAGTATGTACACACATTCCCTCTTGGTGAAAGTGCTTTCTATCCAGGATTTCTGGGACTGTGAAAAAGAGGAGATCATTATTCACACTACTCTGAGTAATGCATATGACAGTACAAAGAAATTAATACATTAATAATTAATAGAGAGAATAAAAGTACCTCCTTAAGGCCTCTCTTTATATACAAGTTATACCATTTTTTAAATGCCATGCTTAATTCTGTGGCAATGCCAGCATATTTTTGCTGAGAGACACAAAGGCTGGCGCATCGTAAATTAACTCAAATGACACCGCGGTTACTTCAGATCTGATAATCTTGGATTTATTTCAAAAGAATGCGCAGGCAGTGTAGCAAACAAATACACATAACCAGAGCAAATCCTTCTTATTTGCACTGGCAGACAAAGAGAAGTAGTTCAAATGCACACGTTCAATCAGGCCCGAATTGTAAAAGCAAGGTGCTATAAATAAAGTGTTTTTATAAATACTTTTGATTCGGGTTGCAGGTGTTCTTCTCTTACATCTTACAGGGTTCCAGAAAAATGTTTTGGACAAAAATCATATAGCTAAAAGTACCCAAGTAAATCACCTCATCTGTATACAGTATTAAAATGCATCAAGGAAGCAGCATATCCAAAAAGAATTATGAGTAACTGCGCAAAACGCACACAACAAATTTGTCATGGTTGCTTTCAAAAGTAAATCATTGTGATAAAACGAGATCAAATAAAATTTATGTATGTTAATTAGAGAAAAATAAAAGAATAAAAATTACAAATGAAAGCCGTTTTTCCCAATAAATCAAAGGTAATGGGAGAAAGCAAATTACTAAAGCCTTTCCGGCATTAGCAAATACAAGCATCACATTTGTCACAAATTTACCCTTTATTCTATCATTGTTCTACAGTTTTTTTGTACCTTACTCTCATCAGTGCGCTTAATTTTTAACTCTCTTTTATCACTTCATCTTGTTATTTTATCACAGTGTACTCCTGATGCTTTTGTGCCAACTTGTAAAGCATTGGAGTAGTATACCAAATGTGCTCAATAAATAAAGTTTATTATTACCTTGTAGTCATCATCTTCATCGCTATGTAACAAGGCAGAGTAACGGAACATAACAAGAGATCTTCAGGCATCTCCCACACCACCCAAGAGACTTCCTATCACTCGTACAGTGCACAACTGAAGCAGTCTTAGAGCACAAAACGGCATGCCCTATGAATTCTGAATAATCTATGAGTTATGAATAATCTTGTTGTGTTAAAAGAAGAGCAGCCACCACTGAAAAGCATGGGTTTCTCCAGCAACATCTCTGCGCTGGTGAATCCGTAAAGGCATGGGACATGCTCAATCTGGGCTTGATGAATGTTTATAAGAGGCCAGGGAGAGCGGGGGAGAAAAAGAAAGGCTGGAAGAGGCAACAAAGGGGGAACTGCAGAGGAACGGCGGTGATATATACCATAGATACCGCGCAAGGGGCATCCCGGCTCATTAGAGCACCACGCTAAACTCATCGGTCGTACTTTACCACCACCAACACAACGGGCACCGGTCAGACTATGTTAAAAGAGAGAGGAAAAAAGCTTTTCCAGTCACATTTTCACTGTTGTTTGGGACAAACGTTTTCCCAGAACCACAGAACAATTTGACAATTAATCCAAGCTGGAAAAAAAACATATCTTTTACATCTCAACATTTTTTTTTTTTTTTAAAGCTGTCCCATCAAAACAGATCTACTTGTAATCAAAGAGTTAAGCGACAGACAATTCACAATTTTGTCTCCAACTGGCCAGTAACCAAGGCGCTTGAAAATGTCAGGCAATAAAAATGCCAAGCCTGAAACCTCTTGCCAGAATACAGTACTTTTGTTAGGCAGTAACCCATCACGGTTCCTTCGTTTCAGAACACAAATACACATTCTTCAAGTAAAACTTAACAGACCCCCTAGAAATGTAGTTTTTGTCTATAGTATGTGTGAGGGCATTAAAGCAAATGTTATCTGAAAATCTGTCAGAACTCATTCTGGATAAATGGGTAGGTTAACAAACCATACTTTTCAGCATAGATCTGATTTTGTCAAATGTATTAAACAATTAACCCATTCAAAATGTAGAGTGAATGCCATCTTGCATGAAATGTGCTGCCAAAGAATTAACAAGACAATGTTGATTCACTCTTCTATTTGGCAGAAAAACTGAATGGGTGGAGGGGGGGCGATTGAGGATGTTAAACAATCAGGGGACCATTTTCTAAATGCAATTGGCAATCACAACTGCCTGGTCATTGACCTGGGCACAGCAGTCATTTCTCTCTATTAAGTCATCCTCCCTTCAGCTGGAGGAGTTCCATTCAGCACAGGACGTGTACAGTGCATGGCCACAGTGGGCGACCTGATGATACTCTATTGGGTTTCGGACACATGAACAGGGTGACATCTCCATGCAAATGTACAGGAGCTCATCTATGGTGACATCCTGGGGTCTGTTGTAGTTTTGGTGCAGGTTATGGACACAATGGCTTATCAGACATAGTGCCCTCCAAAATTACTGGAACCCTTGATTAGCAAATAAAGGCTGTTGAAAATAAACACAGGTGCTATATGTAGGGTCACCCACAGGGCATTTAACTGACACTACAATCAATATCCTCATGGGGTCCTCATTAGCACTAGATTAGCACAATCACCTGACTAATCAAGCAATTGCCAGCTAATTGAAAACCTAATTAAGAGCAATTTGTTTTCCAAACACAGTGCACAGTGCAATATATTATTAAAATGCACACAAAACAACAATAGTCCAACTACAGTGCTAAGTAGCCTACTAAAAACAGGGATACCAGGAATTTTGACTACACTCTTTCTGGGAAATAGAATCATTATAACTACATAGGCTACTTTACACATGTATTTGAGAATAAATATCTCATTACCAGGGTTGTTTATTATGTCTTTTTTGCTCACCTTTGTCAAGGGTGCTAATAATTTGAAGGGACTGTATGCAGGGCTCATGGCAGTCCACTGTCCTGGTCATTGTCTGTTACAAGTTCATTTCATGTCAATGTATGACTTTGACAATGTTAACGAGTGCACTAGTATCTACTGTAACAAAGCCAATACTGACCTCCCTGCCCTCACAGCCAGCTATCCTCTTGTCATTAATCTTGTAGCTATTATTACATTTATTACAGTTATTACATTTTTGTTAAGCCTTTATCAGAGCACCTTTTCAGGTTCACCTCCATCAGTCTTTTATTACTGACATCATGCAATGTACATACATTTAAATGATCCAATACTTGTTACCATTGCCCTGGTGGTTGAAGCTCTACATGTAGCCCATGTATCAGAATTCAACTTCCAAACTTATCAAACCATGCAGGTTGGACAACGTTTATGAGTCAATGTTTAACCCACTGTCCTTCTATGGCTCTTCATGGGCTGCTGAGCTACAAATACAGGCACTGAAACGTAAGACAGCCTTGTGCTGAGAATTAATCCATTGTTTTAAGAAAGAATATAAACTTCACCACACATTTTCTACTCTAAATTGCAGAAAGCTGCTGAACGGAGTTTGTGATTTAAAAAAAACTCTTTCAACTGCTGGACCACTTGTTGCCTAATCAGTCGCTCCACTTTCCCACCACAGTTACATATAATACCAGACGTGACAGGACTGTAAAGCCCTGCAACAATAATTAACCTTTTCCTCCCACCTTATGTTATTAGAACACAGATAAGATCCGGCAGGCCAATTCACTCACCTCACTCTTCACCAGAAACCGTAATATTTCAGATGTGTCTAGCCGGGCTACACAGCTCTTGTTGGATCTCTAAACCCCCATTTTACAAATCCCAAGCAAAGTTTGCAAGCATAAAATTGCTAAACCAGCAGAGTATGATGCAATTTTTCTCCCCTAATCAATATCTCAGTGAAATTCATACTGAAAAAGCTTAAGCCTGAGCAAGTTCCACTATAAGTTTATAGTATCAGCAGTTTACATATTTATGGGCCTATTTCAGATTAGTGAAAAATGTAGCTCTCTCATCTATGAACACTGGGGACATGAACTGCACAGCACCCCAGCCTCATTTTCCAGGATGTAACAACAACCAATTTATAGGAGGAACCAGATTTGCACCCAGCCTTTCTTTAAAAAAAAAAAGAAAATCTGTGTTGACTTAATTCTTCTCTGAACCCAATTAACTTACAACCTTGTGATGAGTCACGGGAGCAGTGTGATCTACAACCAGCTTTCCCGCTGTTCACAGTGAGCATGTGGTTCTACAGCCAGCTTTCCCACAGCTCACAGTGAGCATGTGGTTCTACAGCCAACTTTCCCACCATTCACAGTGAGTAGCCTATGTGGTTCTGTAACCAGCTTTCCTGCTCTATATTGACCTATATTGTCCCTTGGAACTTGAATTGAACATCGCTTGCCCCTCAGACTTTGCATTCTGCATTCATGCAAGTTTAGTTCAATCATCAAGTTTATTGTACAACACAGCCTACCGAGGACCGTTTAAATGTATGATTATCATTAAAATATACACAACAGGATAGATTTGAATCATTGGGGTCAATAGAGGAATCCCAATTTTTTTGATGATGAGGCTAAAGAATCAAGTTTCAGAATAGCGGCTTTATCGGTGATCCCAAAACCACAATAATAAAATTACGGACTGTTTAAAACCTCAAAATTGAAATCACTGCCACAACCTCTAAACAAAAAAGGTGTTGGTAAGTGCAATGCTCAGATTCAATCTAACTGTAAATAATTTTGTCCTTATGTTTGAGTAAAGGCTTTCAGCAAGTAGGCCACTTACTTTTACTTTTTAAATGTAAACCAAAGAAAGAAATGTCAAGGCAGACTGATGGAATTCAAAGTAATATCATCTCATGGGGGGAACCTCATCCAGGGTAATAAAATGCATGTAAAAAAAAAAAAACATTGACAGTTTGTATCAGGTTTCCTACAGTGCAATTTTAGGACAATATGCATTGCTGCTGGCTTGAATCTGGTCCTGTTGGAAGCTGTAGGCTACATCAAATATCCCAAGGTATAATGAGAACTACCATGAGATAGACAAATTGTCTGTATGAATAGTGATATGATCACAATGTCATATTTCCTATTACATCAGTGTATCATAAACAGGAGAAATGATTAAAGCAGTGAAGACCAACGCTTCACTCTAAGTTGTGGACCACTTTGTCAGCTGACAACAGCACCAAGAGGGAGGATAGATGTGTAAAACTCATTTAAATTAAAAAATGAAATTGTGACTTAATGCTGATCATATATAATGCATTTTCAGGGATTTTCCAAGCACAAAGAGCTTTCTATAAGACCAAGTTCCACCATTTAAAATAGTTCTTGATATGGCTCAGCGCACCAATATAAAAACTGGCCATAGGCCAACCTGTCAGGCATTGTGCCAAGCCAGCAAAGAACAAATTACAACTTTGGGTCACTGTCTAGCCATTGTACAAGCCTGTCTGGCAAGTAACACTTAATTACACAAAAAGTATGTCTTTTCTCAAAAGTTAAAATGCTACACAATATGAACCACAAATAAGCAAAAACCGTTTTATTCGGAACCGGCTCTCCATACCCATACCCAACCCAACGCATACGCAAGCGGAGCTTTAACCAAGTGCGCTACCCGGCAGCCCTGTAGTTAGTCATTTATCCTTTCTGATGTCCGTGAATCAAAAACGAATAAATGCTCTCTGCACCTTGTAACATTCTACCTGCAGTGACAATCAGAATGAGGCACGGGTCTTAGAGGTCACTGTGGTGAGCAAACAACGGGACAACAATGCAGAGAGGTAAACATTCCAAGAGCACAGTTACTGATGCCCAGACATGAAACAGCCCGCCTTTCAAAAAAATATAAACAAGCGTTTTGTAGCTCTTCGTTGCAACAAGAAGTATGAAATCACTTACTGGCAATTTCTTTATTAGATACAGTTCATCCCAGGGATATAAGTGTGATTAATCAACCAAGGAGAATGGCACGTCTAGCAGTGGTTCGATAACATACACTTTTATAATGGTCATATTTCTTTCTAAGTTGTAGAAAAATTAGAATTAAATAGCCTATGACCAAAAATCATCTGTAAGGACAAAGACTTGTGTCAATGAGTTCATTCACTGAATTACATCAACAATGTCTCACTTGAGAACTGATGCACACTTCTCAATCTTAACTTCAACTGCTCTCTGCTATAGCTTGTCCATTTTCTAATCCTTATCTAATCATCATCACTACATGCACAAAATGCAAAAATCTCTACATTCTCTGTGGATTGATAACAGCTTCAGAAAATGTACTTTCTGAAATGTATGGCTATCAGTCACAAATCTAAAGGCAACCTAATTTGTTAACATGTCACTGCAGCCAATCTCATACAAAAATGATAAGCTGTCACAGGCTACACACATGCATTCCGAACAAAGGGATTTTTTCTGTTCCCCAAAAGCAAGTTGCAGGGTACTCAGGAAATTGGTGGGGAAAGGGGAAGCAAAGCCCTGAAAAACAAAGTCTCCCCAATAGGTGAAACACTTGTTCTATTGCAATATCCACAACAGCACCAAAAGCCAGTTATTGCCATTGCTTTGTAGAAAATGCAGATTTCTCCACAAAACTGAACAAAGGAATAAACCCCACATAATGGGGGGGACTGCAGGAAAGGAGATGGCACTTGGTAAAATGAACTCAGAACCTTAACACATAGGCTACTTGCCAAAACTCCAACCAGTGACAAATCAAATCTCAAACTGCTTTGATCATTTTCTCATCAACATCCAAAAGTGTTATTTTCAACTTATTTTAATGCTCCCCCTTCTCCCCAATTTGGAACACAAGCAGATATCAGCACTCATTGCTGGAACATGCACGACTGATTTGGGAGAGCTCAAAAAAGCACATGCTCTCCTCTGAAGTATGCAAAGCCAAAAGTCACTTCTTATCACACAGCAGCTCCTAAATCAAGCTAGCACAGAGAGGAGTCAAATGACGACACTTCACGTTTACCAGGTGGACTTGAGGGGGCCAGATCGACCAGCTGGGGTCCCTATTAAGGGATGAGACGCAGATCCCGGCCTCCCATGCATTTCAGCCCAACAGGCAGACTTGTGGGTGCCCAAGTGACAAATGCAGGTCGCTGATGCACAATGACACGACATCATCCCAGCTGACTGTAACCCTTCCATCCTCAGGCGATGTCAGAACCATTCCCACGTTGTCCTGTGGGGCTACCAACTGCATGCAGTCGGCACTGTCGCGGTCAGGTGTGAAATCAGTACCAGACCATGGGGCCCAGACAGAGCCTTATCAGGATGTGCCACCCAGCAGCCCTGATGCCCGGTTTCATGGAAGGGGCAAGTTGATGAAATGCTGCCATTTTTCACTTCAAGTTTTAGGCCTACATATCAGTCACTAGTGAAAATTAA
This sequence comes from Anguilla rostrata, assembly GCF_018555375.3. Lineage (NCBI taxonomy): Eukaryota > Metazoa > Chordata > Actinopteri > Anguilliformes > Anguillidae > Anguilla > Anguilla rostrata. The sequence goes on along the minus strand of NC_057937.1, from coordinate 45,408,674 downwards.
AAATTAAAAAACAGATCAAGACTCTTCAAAACAAACTTCCATTTCAGAAGCTGACTGGTGATCAATAAGAATCCACAAAGCAGCACAGTTAACACCAGCATGAGGATTAAAAATTACAATGCCCAATATCTGTCAATGCCAATGACAAGGGAAATGACCATTATCACCATATCATGAATATCGCAACATGGATTTTTCTACATAGACTGCAATACACATACAAAATTCCCCAGACATAGTCTATTTTAACAAGAGGTGTACACATTGTTAATTTTTCTCCTGAGCCCTGGGAGAAAATTCAGACAGATTTTCTATACATTGCACAATTACCAACTCAAAGAGAACCAGTAAGAGATCTGACACTCTGTTGACAAAGCTCTGTTAGGTGGAGTCGTTCATGGGAAAGTTCCACATAGGACACTCAACATGAGCCCCTCAGCAAGAGATAAGATCTGCTGCAGAATTTAAACACTTAAAGGAGGCACTGCTGTTGGGTCCAAGTACTGCAATTGCAGCACGATACCCAAGGCAATAAACAGTGGATAAGTGTACGCAGCGGGTTCCATTTTTTTGGAAGGTGTGGGGCAGTCCTCCACCTGCCAATAAAATGTAATACTCAAAGTGCAAAATCAAGATGGCAGATGTCCACTATGAAGCCGTCCTCTGAAGTAACATGTATGACACTGAACTACCACCTGCTCACAAAGTTCAACCATTTTATTCACATAACTAAGAGACACCAAGTAGTTACTTATCCATAATCCTGTTACTTAATGACACAAACAGGCTTATAAATTGTGAAGTGTGACCACGAGGCAAGGTTGAAATTTGACAAGAGAACTCTTAAATGGAAACTGCTTATATTTGATTAAATCATCCACTACAAAAAAATTCTAAACTTACTTGTCCATTTGCACCTAATGCAAACTTTTACACAGAGGTCTCAAGGTAGCAGAACCTGCCATTTATTTCATAGCCTGTTTCAAACAATGAACAAATGCCATTTGGACATATAAAGTGAATAATGGATTACCAACACACTCTTAACCAATTTATTCAAAACACTGAATCCATGTCAGACTGCACCAAAATTCATTCATAAAGCCACAATAAAAGCTTGGATTTTTAACAATTTTACACTTGGTACAGACCTTTCCAAAAACTGGTTAAAAGTTCATCCAAATCCCTAAGTCTTTAGGTTTGGTTTGATTCACAACAATTCATTCAATTTAACCAGGGAGAGGACTTCTAGGGTGAATAATTAGCAAACACACCATAGGCTTGTCAACAACCACACACAACAACTATTTAACTAACATGAGCACACACAAACTAAGCCAGCTATACCAGGAAATATTTCATTGGCGATTATGCAACTGTCCACCAAACAACAAAAGCCTACCATCCTTACTGCAATGCAGTCGAGAGTTCCTTCTTTTTCCACTAGACTTTAAATGGCAACACAGGTATGGAAAGTCATTTACTGAATGAGTGTGCTTTTGTAACATATCTTCAGACTATTTGATATCAAAAATGATTTTTATTTATTTATTTTGCTCAGGAACTAAAAATAGAATCATTCTTTATTTGAAAAGACAGCTTTTGTGGTGCAGCTGATATCAGAGTAGCTAGCTAGGTAGTTACACATTTAACTGCACCAAACTACATTGCTAACCTCTGACCACAATGGATGTGACCTGTCAAGTCCAAATGAACCTGATTCTCTGTCAGGAGCGAATAATTGCAATACACTACCACAAACATGTCCACAATTACCACACACAAACAGAATCAAATTTGTAATATGACATATACAACTTCAGCCCTTGCTGTACCTGGGAAATTACAACAGCATAGCTTCATAAGGAATGGAAAACTGGTTAATGTAGACAAATGTTTCTTTCAAATGAATTTGACAACACAGATGAGATGTTTCTTCGATCACCTTGAATCTCCCATCATTAGTAGCACTCAGGAGTGGGAAACAGACCAGCCACTACAGAAAGGTGAAATAACAGATTCAATCAAAGCAATGCAGAGTGGCAGAGCCCCCAGACCAGATAGTTTCCCCATGGAGTTTTACAAGAAATTTTCTAAAAACATTTGCACCCCTTCTAGATATGTTCAATGACTCTCTGGACCTGGAAACCTTGCCACAGTCGCATGCATCACACTGCTGTAGAAGCCAAGAAAGGATTCAGTTGAGAGTGGGTTGTATTGCCCAATCCCTCTCCTGAATGCAGACTATAAAATACTGGTAAAACTTTAGCCTTACATCTGGAGAAACTCATATCTAATTATATCTATTAGCTCACCTCATCAGAGAAGTTTTATCAGGAACATTCTTTTACCAACATCCAACATCTCTTGAATGTTATACTACTGCATCTGGGAAAGTCCCAGAGGTGGTGATCTATCTGGAGTCAGATAAAGCATTTTTATAGCACAGAATGGGAATACCCATTCAAGGTTATGGAGAAGTTTGGTCTGGACCCAAGTCTGTGGCCTGGGGAAAACTCCTCCATTCCTGACCTAAGGCTTCAGTTGTCACTAATAAGACAAGCTCACAATATTTTAACCTGTCACGGGGAACCTGTCAGGGGTGCCTTTTGAGCCCCCTGCTGTTTGCTTTGACTACGGAGCCTTTATTGGTCAATCTGGAATCCTCACCTGTTATAAAAGGCATTCGTAGGTAGGGCTCATATCACATCGCAGATTGTCTTGTATGGTGACGGTCTACTACTTAACTTACTTGCAGCATCTAGTGTCGCTATTATGTTGAAATCCTTCGCAGATTGCCAAGATTACCAGTAATTACCAAGATTTTATGCACCTTGTTCATCAATGTTAACAATCTTGCAATTTTAGCACATCATGAACATAAAACCATTAATATTTGGTTGTCTGTCCACCACGTTAAGAGATTTTTCTTGTTTTAGGTGGTGCCATGCTCACGTTAGCTACTGATTCTAGTAACCAGCAGTAAGCTGAATAATGGCAAAATTGTTTTAGGGCACGCAAACTCTTTCAAACTGATTAATCTCAACTTTGATAGCTAACATTCGCTAGCTAGCTACGAGAGGCGATATCTGTGTAACACTAGCTAGCTAGTTGATTATCTAAATAGAGTTGACGCAATAATATTATGCTGGATTATGGATGTAACACTCAACCACACTGATACAATACAGTTATGACAATACGGTAACATTAGGCTATACTATTGACAGTGCAAACAAGACACACAGTGACATTGCGGTTCCACAAGAATATATTAAAGATCATAAACTTACTTTCATTTTGAGAAGCCTTGGAGAACAATCTATAAAGACAAATAAAGCCAGCATGTCTCCGGTCCACTGCACTCTTATCAGTACCCGCACGCGCTCTTGCTCGGCAGTAACAGAAAGGGACTGACAGAGGAGGCACTCTCATCGCATCAAGTTTCCCAGGGAATAACACAGAGGATGAATCATGTTTCGGAACAGCGCCCCGCAGAGGCTGCCATGCGCAAATGATCATTGATTTCCAAATTAATAAATATTTGCCGTTATTTTGGGAATTTAAAAAAAAGTTTTTGTTGACCTGGCAGCCCAACACCAGGCCTGTACAATTATAGAGAAACAGTGAATATGGAAATCAAAGTGCAATAATTCAACATCTGCAAGCAAATTAAAACCAACTCTTGAATTACAAATAAACAATAGACTTTTTTTCCTTTTGACTGACAGGACATAGCCTAATCAGAGCTGTTTATCTGTTGTTTCTACACAATCGGCCAACGGCCATTCGTGCAAATTGCTCATTTTATCAGCCGATAGAGATCGTTGGCCAATATGTTGGTGTATTCCTGCATGCCACAGATGCCACACAAGACCAGCAGATCTAATGCACTTGATATAAACTTGCAGTTGAGTACATAGATGGCCATCTCTGACATTCCAAATGATGATGATCAGCCCTTTGAGACATAAGCAGAAAGACATTACATTTTTTGCACCTTTACTAGCTCAAAGAAGTCTATTAGACTGGAAGTTGCCTTATCCTCCTAAACCATTCTTTTGGTTCAGTGATTTAATGTTTTTAATATGAGGGAAAAAATAAAGCCTACCTTGAGAGGGTGTTCTAGCTAATTTCAATCAACTTGGGATTCTGATTTACTGTTTCGATCATTTTGAAACCCTCCCTGGTGCCTCCTGAAGAATTACAATTAATGTCCCATTTCGTCGCCCTTTTTTAATTGTAATCATATTTATTTTCTTTTACTTCCTCACTTCCCCCTCCTTTTTTCAGTCACACGGTTGTACTCAAATTTAATTTCTTAACAACCATGGCCGTGTGAGGGTTAGTTCTGTATGTATAGGGTTGGCTAATGTTCGGATCAGAACTGGGAATATTATTTCGATAAATTTCCACAAAACCTTTGTATTGCATATATTTGGTGCAACTTTGAATCATGAACAAAACATACAAAAAAATGTTATTTGACAAGCAGTTTGACACTACTTTGCAGGCTATACCCTTCAGTTACCCATTACATTTTAATAAGAATCATTTATTTGACCCTGATTTTAAGAAAAAATCTTTAGAGATGAGGAGAGAAATGCTTTCCTCATACACATATTGCCAGGAATATGACTGAGGTGGCTCTTGAATTATTACACCGTTGTGTTTATACTGCACAGGCTATTCCAGCATGTGTAAAAAGATAAATATGAAACACAATGAAGCAATACACATATCCATATACTTAATCCTTAATTGTTGTATCTGATTTTTCAAGCACTTCAAGCATAAAAGACTCAAACGTGTGAGCAAGTGCATCTGAATACCTTTATGGTTCCTTTAACAGAAGTGTGTGGTTATGGTAGCAGCAAACAGTTTTATTTAATTACTGTGTCGTAATCCTGGCAGTACATTGTAGTAGTTTGTGGTAACCTTAGTGCGCGGTGGGATCTTGTTCTTTGGTGCAATGGTAATATGTGGTAACGTTATCTTACTTAGATGAGGGATTTATGCCAGTAGTTTGTATTACAATATGTGGTAATATTAGGTACAGGTGGTGTGTGTGGTAAAATGTGGCAATATTCTTTAGAATCCAGAATGCAGTCATTTGCACGCTCCAACAGCATCGTGAACTGAAGCTGTTAGTGGACTAAAGTGTATTTTTCAATTCGAAAACCGTTTTAACCACCTGCCTACAGTCACGCAGTCACCACGCAGTAGTAGCTATTCAACAACCTTGCACTGAGTGATGGCTAACCTACTCCTGGTCACTAGCTAAAACTTCAGCTGAATTACGGCTCGCTATATTTTCCAAATTAATTGACAACAGGATTGCATTAACGTAAGAAAACATAATAATATTGCATATGCATTTCTTGACATTGTCTCTATTGATCCACATGCAAAATATTGCTGTTTCCAATTCAACGTTTAATAATTTCACTACGCTAGTATAGTGCTAAACTCCCGCGTCATACTGACGTAGATATTCGGATACACTGGAGTATGACTAACGCATTGTCAGAAATAAAAAAGCTATCTGAAAACATCTGAAGTTGTCTAACGTTAGCTAGGTAACAACAAACGTTCGATATAATCTGTAGGCTACAACAATCCCGCGACGCTTGACAAATGGCACGCTTCCTAACGTTAGCTGGCTAGCAACCTGACCAGGGTGACCACCCAAAAGACATTAACTGCCTGGGTTGCTATATCGTAGCTACTAGTTATGTCTGCGCTTAGCAAACTATATACCACACATTGACAGCAGCTATAGCAGTAAAATTATTATTAATTTAGCACGTTAAAGGTAGTCATAGACAAACCTTATAGAAAACAACTAAAACTTAGATTAGTTAGCTAGGTAGATGGGGAGACCAGGTTATTACTGCCACTATGCTAATTAACACAAAGCTTGTATAAAACTAAGATAGCTACCAAGCCAGCTTGCTATTTTTACCGCCAGATAGCTAGGACGCAAACTGCGTTAAAGAACAAATATAGCTCCTCATAAACGTTAAATAAAACAGGCAGGCAGCTCAAAGTAGTTGCACCTCATGCTAGCAAGGCATTGTCACAACTTGGATACCTATCGTAGCGTGCTAGCCGGCTAGCTGCATGACACGACATTGTCATTGCGCGAGACCATGCACGAGTTGGCAAGGCTATACTGAACAGTCCTGAAAACCCCTTGTATTTAACCCTTTCTGCCGTGTTTATTGCGCTTGTTAACTCAGACCATGCGTGGTCATGCCAACATCGAATATTTTGCTAGAAAATACTTTGCAGATTTCAGGACATGAAGTAAAAATCTACAATCGACGGTAATAACATTCCAACCAGTCAACGATATACCGCTCTCGCCGTTCATCGCCTTGACAGCACACATCGACTTGCCTCACTCAGACAGCACTCATATCACCACCCGGGGCTAGCAAGCCCACACATCTCCTGGTCAGCTCTCAATGAAAAAAACAGAAACACATTCGCTGTGTTTGCATACCATTCTCTTCACCGTTCAGACTCAGGAAGAGCTGATCCGTGGCTTTTAGCCATCTATCTGCGGTGTTATCGGTTAGCCTTGGAAGGAAAGCTCGGTTGACGTTTGAGAAATCTGCCTCCGCTCCAGCTCCAGCGGAAGGTAGCTTTTTCATAATTGTGCGACTCCGGACTGACGCTGCGTGACGAGTCAGCTGAGTCAGCCCGCAGGTAGTCACGTGAGTCGGGCGGAGCAAGGGAACTGAAGAGCGGGGGGTCATATTACCGGTCGACGCGCGTGGATATCGGGATAGAGGCACACCGTAAGGTTGCGGCAACTTCTGTCGTGATTATCATTATTAGCACGACACAACTCTGCACATCTGTTTGGAAGGAATTAAATGTTGATTTATTTATTTAAAAAAAAATTTTTTCGCATTGCAGAAACAATTAACTACTTTAAACATAGCCTAATGTGTGGCCACAGGTCGTTTTTTAAATATAGGATATTCAGAATCTGATTCGCATTTTGCTGCAAAGTCTGAAGTCACACTTCCCCTGGAATGTTTGTGATGAGTTGCCAAAGTGGTTGCTAACGTAATCCCTTGTTTCTTAATTGCAATTCGACTGCACAATGTATGATTTTAAGCATAAAGTCTGCTTTATCTGCTTCAAGGGCAGATTTCTGCATCATTAGACCCATTAGATCATTAGTCATTAAGACCGTTTATTGGCGTATCACGAAATTATTAGATATGCACCTATGTAAGTCACTAAACAGTGTGTTGAGAAGTGAACACAGTGATTTTAATTAATATAGCCGAAATGATAATGCAGGCTTCATAATGCACATCGACATTTCCCACGTGGGCATATTGGGATGTTGCATCATTGCCCACAAGCACATTACAACAGTCATAATTTGACATACCAATGATTAAAGCATGGTAAATCAATGCTGGAGACTTCGGTGTAGGCTCATTGGTTCCACAGATTCCTCGTGTAATTGCTTGCATTCAACTTTATGTAAGACAAATAACTTTAAAGTAGAATAAAGTTAGGTACATTTCAACGTCTTACGTTGGTTTCACAATTCCACCCACATTTTTTCGGGAACAAAATATTATCTGAATGAGGTGGTAAAACATCTCAGAAAGTATCTGAAAACCGTGCAACTCATTGAGGGCAGTAGCGTGAATCACAATGTCTCACCTGTGTGTACTGTCTTGACTTTTATTCAGAAATGCTATAGGAAAATAAAGATCCGTTTGAGAAACCATCATGTTTAATATTATTATCTGATATCTTTGATATTTTTGAAAATTTTTAGGCCTTCAAGATTTCATATAAAATGTCCCACAAATTAATATATGAATTCAAATTTTATTTTTAAGTTTCTCTCTGGAAATATATTTAATGTAATCGTGGTATCTATTATATTTTCAAATGTTTTAGGGGGACTGATCAAATTAGCTCATTAACTACAGTAAGAGGCAAGGACTCCTGTCGTGTTTTTGCAACACAGAACCAGGCTTTTTAACCCTCCTGTTGTCCTCAGGGTAAAAAATGACCCTATCCTAGTTTAACAGTAATGGAAAAAACCCTAAATTATTTTTTTTCCAACAAGCCATTTGATGACTTGTCCTGGAGTGACCCTACCTTTAGAAAAAGTTAAACTTTGTCCTTTTTATATTTTTATAAGAGCCGTACACCAGCCAGGTACGAAGATTGTCTCACAGACCTTTTTAACCCTGCAGTTTTGAAATCAGAAGTCATAATCAAAGTCGAGCGCCATACATCTATTACAATATTAAAAAAATAAAATAGAATAATGATCATGTGTGCTTTGTAGCAAAAACTGAGTGGTGTAGACAGAAGAAATACATACATAGCCTCTCTGGACTGTGAAAAAGGAAAACAGCTCTTCACTGATTTATTGATGAGTGACAGGTTTCCTCTCCATGAAAAATATAAATTTAGGGTTTAACAATCAGTGAAGAGGCTTTATCACAGGAAGTCTTGCAAGGGTGGCTAATTTATGACCCTGTGAACATACATAATATGAAGAAAACGCAGGGGTTACACTCTCTAGGGACTGACAAGGTTTGAAACTAGCCACAGTTGGTTAACATCAACCCTATTAAAAATTTGGAAACATGTTATAGTACTAACTGAATTTAGTTTGTACTAATGGGGGGGGGGGGGTTGAATTCAACATATTGTTTGCCTTACACATGACACAAACTAGAGATTTAAACTTTTACGTAGTTTAGTAATGATGACTTCTGAGAACCTATGTGCTGTTGCACAGGAGTTAAGACAGCTACTCAATAGCCAGTAATAGGATTACTGGCAAGTGAGAAAGATGACCTACTTCACAGATTATTCAAACAAAGCACATTGTGTTTCTGATGGCTCTGAGTGTGTGCTGATGGAAGCTTCCAGTTGGCCAATAGAAAGAGCTGGCTGAGGCATAAAGGTACTGTGCCCTGCTGTTATGTACTAGTAGCTTTCTTCAGCTAAGGAATATAATACAACTGAAAAACGCACCCAATTTTAAAAAGCCACGTTAGGCTGGGAATAAATATTCTTTCAGGGATAGTTTTTCATTTGAGAAGATACACTGGCCCCACTGAAAATAAATGGAGTAGCAATGGTGTAATACAAAAACACATAATTATGTTACAGTAGAGTACCAGCCCACCAACCCGGTATTCAGAGATTCAGAGGTTGGCCTGCCACTGCAGGTCTGTGAAGCAGCTTGTGGAAAATTCTCAAGCAACACAATCAAAATATATGTTTTTAAAACAGCTGATTTCCAGAAAGGACTGGTCGCCAAAAAACCAAAAGTGCAATATTTCTCTGTAAGCCTCACAGAAGGAATGCTGATAGAGCGTACTGACAAAGCACATAATTTCTCTTCCTTAAAATATCATAAAATTGAAAGATAATACAAGTCATTACAAATAACCAAAATGTACAAATAAGGTATTTAATTTTTTTTAATTTTTTTAATTTTTTAACCAAAACATGGTTGATTGGCCATAGCTTCACCCACAAACTAACAAAAGGGAGTGAGCTGGCATGGCCTCTCCACCCTCATTGTTCAGCAGCAACTCCTCTGGTAGATGGGATGCCTGCAATGTGCCTGCACCTGTGCAAGGTGCACTCTGTCCCCTGCTTCAGGAACAGTACAGCCCAGCCAGTGGATCACAGAGTGAAAAAACGTGGCAGCTGACCACACGCATTTTGAAAAGGCACATGCTAGGAGCAACCTTCCTGAATGGACTTGACAGTAACTGGCCAGTTACAATTATGGATGGCATTAATAAATTAGAATAAGTTGTTGAAAATGTATGCATGTAAAGAATGGTAAAACAAACCAGTGCACAAAAGTATCAGTTTAATAAAAGAAAAGTGATTTCTTAAACTGGCAACATGCGAGTGATGCAAGTCAATACTTGCATTTCTAAATGGGCAGTTTTCATCTCACAAACATGTTAAGGCTGGCATCATCAGCCATCCACAGCAAAAAAAAAAAAAGCAGAATATTGCTTTAGCTTATGGAATTCAACAAAAAAGTGACCAAAACCCAATCCAACTTAATTTGGCAAACAGACACCATTTCTTTTCTTTTTCTTTTTTTTTTTACTTTACAGCCATTTTCTACATTATGGATTATTTTACTGATTAACAGCAAGAGATTAAATGATTGGTCTTAAATCCCCAAACCACATTTAATTCCTTGCAATTACACCTGCTGATTCATTGCCTAATGTTAACACAAGCGACAACCCATATAATTTGTGCTTGTGCCTAAATTCAAAATGTAAAAAACAATAACGATGCACCACCCTCGGTTAATTGTGGAAGTCAGCATTTTCCTCCACCGTCACATCCTGATCCTCCATCTAAGAAAGAAAATGAGGGAGAAAGGATAATCATTCCAAAAGAAAAAAGGTAGGCCTATTGAAAATGAATGCATGTGTATATGTACCAGATCTAAAAATACTCTCTGATTAAAATAAAAAGTTCTGTGTGAACATCACTATTTGGTATCATTGCTGCACTCAAGAAAAACTGACAAAACAACATCCACAAAAAATACCAATGCAAGCAATTCAAGATAAAATGTTAACACAATATGCTGACCACATAAATACTTGTACATTTCATAGCTACTTTCAGCTGGAGGCAAGAAACAGACAGATATGCTTAGCATTGTGATCAGTTTGCTAGGTGGCAAAATATAGGTTTTAAAAAATAACAAAACAATAATTAAAAATAATGTGCCATTATTTCAACAGACTTCATGCACGCCTGTGAAATAACTACAAAAATTACAATGTTAGTTGTTTACAGAGCTCCCAGCCTTACTGACAAAGCATATTTATAACAACAACATGCAAAGAAAAATGATAGAAGTACTGTTGTTTCAGACAACCTTCTTGCCTGTTGTCATGGCAACAGAACCACCTATTAGATGAAGCAAAACTGTCATAAGTAGAAGTGTTTCATCAGTTGGAAACAAGAGATGAATAATAAATAAAAGGCAGATTGTTGTAAATTGCAAAGATGTCAGGCAAATGCATAGATTGCAACGAAGACAAACAAAAGCTAATCCTGTATTTTGTCGAGCTGTAAAGCATCTTTCTTTGTTTGTTTGGCTGTTTAATTTAGTGCTTCAATGCTATTTGAAAAATATGTCTCATGAACATGGACACAAAGCCATAGAAGAGGCCAAAAAGGATTTTTAGAGAGCAATTGTGACATCGGTGAGTTTTGTGGGTCTACTGAGAGTTAAAAACACAAAGATCCAATTGTTTAAAAAAAAAATGTTTTCAAAGTTTTTCTGAGGCCTCAAAAAAAAAAAAAACAGCCACAGTTACAGAAAGATACTGACAGGTTCGTATACCAGAGAAAGAAGAACACTATGAGACAAAGGGGGCTTGAGGAAACACAACGTGACAAGACACATATGGCAGAAGATGGAATGACGATGGTAAATGTAGCCATTTCTGGGTCAATAGCACACCTTGTAATAAAGGTCCTGTTGAGGAGTCCAACACCTGATGTAAATGGAGTTAAATCATGATCATTGTAAGAAAACACTGCATGATTGACATGCTTGTGACTACATAGAATTACATATAAAAAGGAGTGTATAATCTTGTTTCTTTGCAATACAAAAAATGCATATTCATAGAAATTATATTTAAAATAATTTAAGATAATTTTAATCTTATTTCACAAATATAAAGGGGCAATTTCCTATCTCAAAACCAATTGAGCATTGCAACTAATCTATAAATTCGTTATTAAATATATGTAAATTTATGCAATTTCCATTTTCCCATACTGCATTTCACAGCCAAAATCATAATAATTTACCTGAGAAAATCTGTAAATCAACATTGCCATGGGACTGAATACGACTACAAAGTAAATCATAACTTCATGGTGAGAATGGATTTTCCCTAACCGACTCCTTTAACTAAACTGACACCTACTGGCTGCCAGTGAGAAGTAACATTTCACCTGCCAATAATTCACAAGTCTACATTGTCTGCTCTCAAATGTTGTACTGAAAAAATGTTGACCAGGTAAATTCAATTATAAAATTATTAGTGAAACACAGACTGTTTTAGTCTCCTCTGTGGGGAAAAAAACTATATTATATGCATTTCCTTGAATCCCAATGTGTCTGACAGTGAATGGGTGATCCAGACTAGATGCTGCTCTGTGTGTATGAGTAAATGACTAATAATAACTCAAAGACATGTTAAGACAAGCATTACAGAATTATATATGAGTTAAAGGATATCCAGGCAGATAGACCATAGAAATAAATGGATGATCCTAGAATCAGTGAATATGCTTACTTCATAAGTACTTCCGGTCCAGAACTGTCTCATTTCCTTCCTGCACCAGGCAACCACTGCACTGGTCAGGAGAGTGAATGGCACGAGGTACAGCAGGGCAGGCTGGCCCATCTTGGACACAATCATGACCGCAAATGTCACAATCATACCAATGAAATAGGCTGTGGAGACAAGAGGAGGAATGCCACACAAGACAACTTCACAGGTTACCTTTGATGGCACCTCTCAGAAAGATCTGACATCTCCCATTTCAGTCCCGAAGGGACCAAACTAACATTAACATTCCAAGAACATTGATTGACATTCCAGTTAGACTCACTTGGTTGAGAGATCATTATGACTAGAACATTCCTGAAACTTTACTGTTTCAACCACAGTCACTAAAAGCATCCCAGACATTTTACATACTAACTTACCGGGAACATATATGGACGGTTATCATGTAGTCATTAAAAGCTTTGAGGCTACATGATAATAATAATTTTAGATGGTTCCAAATACAAGTACTGAAACGGCAGATTTGTTTAATACTGCAAAATTTTCTGTTACAAAACTGAAATGACTGACAGCAATAGTTATTTTCCGAATCATACTGTACCTGCTGTGCATGACAGAAAATAGATCTTCTTGGAGCTGCTGGTCCATACATCAAACCTGTGGCAGTAGGCCACCAGTAAACCTGTTTTGTCAATGAGAGAATGTTACTTCGGAGGCAATGATTAGGGCCACCAGTGTGCCTTCCCTTGTTTTCTCACATGGTACTTCAGTCCTCCACCAGGTAGAGGTCAGAATAGCCTCTTTGTCAAGCCCCTTCTCAAACAATTACTCCATTCGCATAACCTCAGTAATCTAAGGTGATAAAGTAATTGCCCCGAATTAAGCACAGACCATGACAGTGATGGTTACAAGCAACAGTCTCATGTTAAATTCAGTTTGATTACTTGCTACTGTGGACATGCTACAGTATTTTAAAATGTTTTACAGGGCCATGTCACGTTTTGCTAAAAGCAGTGGGAAATGCCCAAATTAAAAATGACAGCAGTTATATAACATTTAACTTGCGCAGAAATTTTTAAAAAAAAATTAATTCATGATTCAACTAATCAACTGATCATGGTCTTCAACCAAGACCTTAAGTAGAATCAGGTGTCTTAGCGGCAGGCTAAAACAAAACCCTGTATCAGAAATGTTCACAGAACCCATGTTCACTTTCCTTCCTGACTCCCAATATTGGATAAACAAACTGTTTTTAGAAATGGCTTAATTAGAAACTAAATTGTGTGATTAGTCACTTGACTGCCATTGGAGTGCCTATGGGTAACCCTGGAGAATAACCATTAAAATACACATTGAAATCACTTGGTGGAGACAAACTGGTGGCCCTCACAGTGATGCACAGAACATAAAGAATGAGGAGAGGGGTGCCTGAAAACCAGGTAGTTATCAGTGCAATGCTATTCATCCCCCCCCAGGACCTTTGCATCGGAACCCTGAGTCACCTGGTACAATAATGTCTCCGTAGCCAAGAATGGAGAACTGCATCCCACACAGGTTCTGGGCCAAGGCCGAAAACCTCGGTACTCTCATGACCACAGGCAGCTGCAAAATATCACACAGATGTGAAGCTCCAGTTCAGAAAAAACAGTCAAAACAGAAAAGTACTGAAACACTTCTGAAGCCAGATAAAAAAAGAATAAACTGGAATAAAACATAAGAATGGCCTCTGGAAAACAATGCAAAATCTGAGGGAAATGCATGCATTACCAAAACACCAAATTATTACAATTCAAATCCAAAGGATCGTTTTACAGACAAGCTTCACTATAACATTCATCCCTACACCAGGTTTCATAAAGACAGTCATTTCAATTTGGCATGTGTCAGTGTAGACACAAATCTCGCACAGTTGTATATACTTCAGGTCTAGGTCCCTGTAATGCTTGGTCCTCCTAAGACAGTGTTTTCTCTTGCGATCCTGCCCACAGGTCTGCTCAGTAAGAGTTTTCTTTCTCAAAAAGGCTCTTTCTGCAGTACAGCACATCTGCACTGCACCACAAAATTTTATACAAAATCCATCTGGGAGAATAACAGTACCCTGTTTAGATTATCTGCACTGTACTGTACCACCCCAGTCTGGATTAAAGGTGACCGATTGTGCAATCTGCATGTGACACTACAAAACTGCTGAGTTTTTATTTTAATTTTATTTCACTTTTTGGGGGTTCAGGCCTGGTTTATGACAAATTTTCCTTTTTGTTTCCTCTGTAAATAATCTTTGTGACAGTGTCTCTGCAAAAAGTGCTACACAAACAGAATTGAATTGAACTGAATTGAACACTCACTTATAAACATTTAAGGTTTAGATTTTAGTTCAAAATATCAACGGTCCTTAAATTAACGTTTTCTTCAACTCAATTTACAGTTAATGCCAATTGTTATGTTAGCATTATTTTAAATTACTTGACTTGGTTTCTGTTCATTAAATTACAATAGCCTAATTGTGATGCTCTATATCTTGTAGTATACATAATCTCTGTAACATTCCTTCATTAGTACATACATTAATACCTAAAATTCTATCATATTTTAAATTTCAAAATAAAATGTAAGCAAAGATCAATACTTATCTGATAAAACTAGGTTTCATAGAGCACATCATATGTACAATTATTTATTTAGCAGAAAATGTAATTGTGTAAAACAATGCTATAACAGTAATACAATACTATGCCCAACCCAGTTTTGTGTGTGCTCATGTGTCAAGGATCCTGAAGGCGAATCATATGCTTGTTTAAGCGGCACACACTGCAAACACCACAGAAGTGGGAGAGTCATGTGAGAGCTTGAGCATATGGAGGAGGGCAAACAGACACACAGTGCACGAATGTAACAGCACAGCATTTGTTCTTGAGGTACGAATGAATGAGTTTATAAGAGCTCTGCCTCCACTCCTGTCACCCACGAGGAGAGCTCAGAGTCAGGCCTTACTTTTTCATGGGGAGCTCTGGGTTCAGCAGGTACCTCCACCATGTTGCCTCCGCTCTAGGACCAAACCCAAGTCAGAGGTTTTTTCAGTAAAAATCAATCCACACAAACACAGCAAATGCCAGGCAGACATGTTATTGTTAGTACGGTCATTGCTCTTTTTCATAACTACAACAAAAAAGGAGACGGCTATTTATGTAAACTCCATTTTTGGTGGTTACCTTTTCCCCTGTAGACCCTGGACCAAGCGCAACCTGAACCATGATACTCTCTCCGTTCTGTGGCAGATGACACAGTGACACAAATATTTACAAAAATGCCAACAGTAATCGAAAGCACGTCACTCCCAAACGCCTGCAGGCATTGTAAATAGACTGATTTAACAAATACATTTTTTTCTTATGAACATAAAATGCCCAATCCTAACTGTAGACCTGTCCCCTACATCAAACATAGCCAGGAAACCTATGAGATTTATTTTCGAATTCACTGAACATCTGCACTCACATTATTTAATTGAATGACTACAGAAACAGAGGAAAAAACATGACAGTACATATGCTCCTATAAATAGACAATGGCGTGTGACTCACTGGAGTAAAGAAAGGCGTGATGAAGACAAAAAAGACGTCATACAGAAGCAGGAGGCTTAGAAGGATGACGCAGACCTGCAGGCAAAACATGAAGGGAACGAGACAGGCAGTCAAGAATCACAGTCAGGGGCATCATTTGGGTATGGAAAGATATGTCAATTTGCTTCAGGCTCAAATTTTTGAACTTTCGTACGCTTCATTCTTGTATGAAATTCTATTTGAGTCAATTATACTATTTAAGTCCATTACTTCGATAACATTAATGCAGTCACCAAAAACCATATTCACTTAATATAATACTGCTGTTGATATTTAATCCCTCAGCATTCCATAATCCATACCGTACCTTAAAAAAACTCTTACTAGCATGTAAATGTGTGCTGCTATATGTTGCTACATCACTGGTAGGCTCCATTAGGATAGCTAAACATAGGGAAATAGCATTTGCTAGCTAGTAACAGAATACAGCTCTATTATACCTTACATTTATAACAAGAGATACCTAAGAAATCTAAGGCAGCATTACCGCTAGTGGGATATCAGAGAGCCTGGAGCTGGAATGAAATTTGACAGTATAGTCATTTGTTCTCTGAATAATAATTTAATAAGTACAACATATTTTTCTTTGTAAAATTTAAAGACAAATTTAAAATAAAATTACAAAAAGAGGCATCAGGCCTCACAGTAAGGTTTTACCTTAAAGTTTGACACAGTTATGGTCTTCATAAAGTTCAGACAGAACGCAATGCCCAGGAGATCCTGCAAAATCCAGATCCACCTAAAGTGAAATCAAATTTGAAATTTGGACTTGGCGATCATATTTAACCCTTAAATAATAAAGTAAATATACCAAAATAGTCAAAATGATAGACACTGCAAAGCTGCTCATAATGACTAAGGATTTGTGGTTTTGAATTCAGGCAAATACTGTAGTCAATGATACAGTGAGCAACCATTTCGACATAACTAACCAAGATGCGTACAACAAACACGCCTACAAAATAAATTTCCTTGAGTCTGTATAACTTAAAACAAAGTCCAGACTACGTTTCTGAGGTTAATTTCCTGAAGACACACCTACGGCCCTCCCACACGGAACAAGAGAAACAGGGCTGCATTTGTTCATACAGTACCTGTCCTCATTCCTGTACACCACCCAGACCACAGCCACAGCAACACTGACTGCAGCCAACAGCAGCGACCTCACAGAGAAATCTTTTCCAAGGAATGAGAAGCTGGAAAAAACAAGACATTCAATCTAAGCACAGGCCCAATAGAGTCACAGGAAGGTCAGTCTGGCCAAAACATGAATCAGAAATGAACTGTGTAGGACAAACAAAGAGAAATGTCTACTTGCGCCATTCAGATTTTAAGCGTTAACTGACTTTTATTAATTGAAAAACTATCTGCAGAATCAGACCACTGGGCAGCAATAAACATGTTGTATTCTCCAAGAAAGACAGAAAACACACATTACTGGAACACAAGAAGGGCATAACTGAATACACAAGTGCTCTAGATGTAGGTCCCACTTACTTGCAACTTCCACAACCTACTATTTCCATGATCGCATCCAAGCAGCTGTGTAGGGCCACGGCAGAGGCAAGACAAAACACAGCAATGATGACGTACACTGGAAATGAAAAAAGTCACAACACGCTGAGATATTTCCATGAACAAATATCATTGCTGACTGACTGACTGACTGAAAGGACAATCACTGGAAATACACACCAAGCCACGTGTAGAAGAAGTACATCAGAACCAGCATGGTGCTCATCAGAGCCACAAAGATGATGACTTTGAGTGGAGAGTAAAGAGACAAGTCGCCACTGGAGCCTTTCCCCTCACAGCTGCCCACGACTGGGGATTCGTTCAGCCTGTCCCTGGAGTGACACACAACACAACACAACCCTTCCTCAGTATTAACTACCCCTGCAGCAAGAACTAAAAAACAACTGTTCGCCAACTTCAAGTGGTGGTTGCTACTACCAGAGACATTCAGTCTAAGTGCAAGTCAATGTGGGGGTCAGCAGGGACACTACAATTTCTTAGGCATCTTCTTCAAATCGCAGTCCAAAATTGAAGACAAAAGCAGGTAGCCTGTCGGCTATTTCAAAAAAATAATTACTCCCTCTAAAACCAAACAGTAATACACTTGAGCTGTCATTGACAGTAGAGATGGATTAATGGTGATGACCACTCTTTTTTGCGTTAGAATATTTTTAATGAATTCCTTTAACATTTTATTTCTTGGATCATCACATTGATCCTCCATCAACTGAGGATATCCTACCCTGGCACACATGTCCTCTGAAAATGCAGCCGGCCTCTGTGTTGTTTAGTACACCACCTGTGCTGCACTGTCTGAGCAGGACTATATGACTTATGCAAGTGGCACAGCCAAACCACAGACAGACTGAAAGGGCCTGACAGACCATGCACCACTGTTGCATAATAAGGCTGGGAATAACCTTGTAATTAAACCCTTCTGCCCAGAGTGAGGCCAGTGTGGTTGTACACCCCCTCTCCCCTCAGGAGCCACAACCAGCACTAGGACAGTCATTACATTTCTAACTAAAAATAAACCATAACAAGTGAACGCTGAACTACATGCTCATAAATAAAGGTACAATGGACGTACCTTTCTGTTCTTTAAAAAAACTAATTTCCCAAATGTACACTGAAAGGTACAGCAGTGTTCTTTAGGTACAAATAAGTACCTTTTACAAGCAAAAAAAGGTACAAATTAATTATTAAACCAATAGCTAGGGGTACCTCCTCATCGGCTAGGGGTACACTTTTATGTACTTATAGGGGACCACCCCAGGGAAGAGCTTTTGTACCTTTTAAGTACCCTTTCTTCTGAGAGTGCAAGGATAACCCCCGTAGCTAGATGCATTTCTTAGATGTCCCACCACAGACTTTTCACCTATGAATACAGTCTCACCTTTCAGACATGCCACTCCAGTAGGCTCCCATAGCCACTGTGAAGATACTGAGAGCCAACATGACGAAGAGGCTGACATCAAACACAGGCAGCAGGGGAGCATACAGCCTCACTGCCATACCACTGGGAAAGGTCTAAGAGGAGCGAAGGAATTAACAAAAGAATATCTTATAGTGCATTCACGTATTACGACAAATTATTATTCAAGTTTTGTATATAAATTTATTGACATTTATGGTACGCGCTAATCAATGTAAGTAAAGACCATACATTCAATTTGCTTGTGTTTTAAGGAGATCACCTGCTGTGCATCCATAATGTCTCTGTATCTCATGAGCGCCAGAGGAATCTTGACTTTTCCATAGTCGGACTCATTCGCTGAAGGAGTCAACTAAAATGCCCAAAGAAACAGTTGAAAATTCAGTGTTGGCTTACTAAGAATTTAAAATCTTTTTTTTTTGGAGTTTGAGAAACAAAAAGATGGTAAAAGTACTATACTGTAGTCACCGGCACAAAACAGTTTAATCCAACCAAGAGAAATGCATTGATTCAAAGGTATTCCATATCACTTGCTCATAAAAATACGAATATGCATCCAAAGCATCCTGAAGACAATGACTATTCATTTTACCTGATTTTGAATTTGTAATAGGCAAGTCTAATGATGTCTCAAAATGAACCTTGGCCACAGACTTCAACAGACTGGAGCAAATGCCTCCAGCTTCAAAACTGCCGTAATAAATATCAAAACTACAATAAATACAATACAGTATGCATATAAGCATCTACCATGGTTGTTTTACTGGCAATGAGGACAGCAGACGCTCCAAGATCTTGAGCAACCAGAGCTTTCTGACTGAAACCACACTCCCCAAGCATCACCACCACTGCTCTCCCTCTCAGTGCATCAGGAGCTACACCAGATTCACTGCAGAGAAAGGTTGACGTCAGGTTTACCAACTGATACTCCACCTACAAGAAGACAGAAAGACATCTTTTTACATAATTGTCAAGCATAAAATGTTATTATTTGTAGAAATTACTAATTAGTAAACTAGCAAATGAACAAAAAGCAGTGAAGCACTTGCAGTGTTTAAACAATCTTTAACACAGTCCAAAAGAAATACATGTCATCGGCCACTCAATTCAATTGAATACAAATTAAATTAAAGTCATTTATCTCTATTCAATACAATTAGAGGTAAACACATCTTGTTTTTAAAACAAGTCAATATTTTATGAAGCCTCTATTAGAATGTAAAACTGACGCAATTTGCTTGGTAGACTGTCGCGCAATTTTTTTCACATAGCCCTGTGATAAATTCTTCCAAGCCATTAAATGTTATTTTGACTATGCCTGCATTTTGTTCTTTTCCCTGTCCAAGTGATCACACACAGCTGAAAGAAACGTTTTTGCCAATCAGTCGTTTTCACAAAGGTACAGCCTAATGAGTCAGATCTGTTTACATTTCTCTGCATTCATAATTCCACTGATTTAACCAGATTTCCTACATGGCTGGCTGAAAGGCACTCCCAGACCATCACTATGCTTCACTGAATGCTGCAGACAGGTATCATCGTACTTCCTGCCAACGCTTCTTCTGACATATTTGCATCTCTGTGAACCAAATTCGGACTTACTGGCCGTCCAAGACATTCTGCCACTGGTTTTTGCCCTATGCTTTATGGTCTTTTTTGTACTGCAATCTCTTCTGCTTGTTGTCTTACTGCAAGAACGGTTTCTGCCTTACATGATCATTTCTTATAAGGTTTCTTCGCACGGTCGAAGCATTTACGACTCAGACGATGAGCAAGCACATCAATGGATTTCCTTCTGTCCCTCAAGAAAGAGACCTTTAAAGGGGCAGTTCAACCAGAAATTAAGTTAAGGTATGTTTGAACTTACCCAGAGTACTGTCAATCCATCCAGATAGTTTCCGATTTGACAAGTTTCATAGATATCTTCTGCAGCTCAGCCTGATACAATAGACTCCAAGATTGTGTGGCCTCAAAGCACCAAAAATTTACATTAGAAAAACTCAACAAGGTCTCTTTTCAAATATAATGCCACAGTGACTCACAAACATTCAGAGAGCTTCATCTCTGCATGGAGTTTCTGGATTTATAGACAGCACACTTGGTAAGTGGAAACATACCTTAATTTCATATTTGGTTGAACTGCCCCATTAAGTTAACTGTTCATCATATGCAGACATCTTTTTGAGTCTTCCACTGCTCTTTCTGTCTTCAACGTGTCCAATTTCCTCAAGACGGCTTGAAATCCGGTTAAGTGGGCTATGTATCCCAAACCAGATATTTCCCTGAAACAGTATTCATTGACATTGCCAGTGACCCTTAATTTCAAAGTTTAAGCCTACAACTGTACAAAGTTACACATGACATCAAGTAATGTAGCGCGATGCTACCAATATGTAAGTTTGTGTTTGAGGTAACTTACTGCATTGCTGAGGGACGTTGACAGTTTAGTCCAAGATGAATTGTAAACAAGACAATACTCTTTCTCGGCGGACCCATCCGAAATGTGCAAAATTGCTTCTTGAGAGTTCGTCTGAAAGGGACAGTATTTGGTCGTACGTAATCCTTAAGATAGATATCACAGTAATTAATTTATACATTAACAGGGGGGTTTAGTAGCCTAATGCGTGTTGAACACTAAAATGTAGTCACATAAGCATTGTTAATTTGCACATTAGCTACAGCCATTTGCACATAAAATATATTGTATTTTAAGTCATTTCTAGACTGACAATGACTGAAAAAGTAGCCCATATAGACTTGCTACAAACGAATAGGAGGTCTTCACCGTAGCACCTGGTAGTCTGCTGTTCTATAATAACGTTACCTAGTTAGACTACAATGAAAGCTTTCGATGTATAACAATCCAGCCCGTCTAACATAATTTAATGTTGACTACAGTTCCCAAAAATAAACTGAGAATTACTTATCTTTCGTTAGCTCCAATGTTAGCTATAGCAAGGCTATTAATGAAGAGCGAAACGAAACAATTCTCCTCATACTGCTAGTATTTTGGAGGCATCAGGCTCATGAATCAAATTTAAACAGTCAACTGGATACCGACATAGCTAGCTAGCTAACTTACCTGTGAAAACATGTAAACGATAAATAGAATTATCGTTAATGTTCTTGCCATGGTGGCATTAGCACGTCCAGGACAACAGATGTTTCGTGTAGGCTACGTGCTTGTTTAAGACTGTCACAGTTTTACTGTCTAAAAAAGTTTAGGTAATTGTCTTTAGTAGCCAGCTAGCCAGCCAGTTGTTTCCCAATTGCCCAGTTCGTGTGATTGCTTCATTGTTACTGAAGCAAAAAGTTTTTCACTTCCTGTTCCGTTGGCAGATCGCGTCCATTACACAGGCTGTTACATACTGCCGTGCACATGTCACGTATTTATTTTTTGTATTCTTTGTGAATACGAGTTGAAGCGTGCACTC
Organism: Anguilla rostrata; assembly: GCF_018555375.3. Taxonomy (NCBI): domain Eukaryota; kingdom Metazoa; phylum Chordata; class Actinopteri; order Anguilliformes; family Anguillidae; genus Anguilla; species Anguilla rostrata. The sequence goes on along the minus strand of NC_057937.1, from coordinate 45,386,308 downwards.
TGAGCCACATTTGGAGTGGCTCTTGAATAAATTAAATGAAAAGTAATTCTTATTGACAATAGATTTCTTCATCTTTTTTATGCATAGGTAAGATTTCCTTCATCTGTCATGCTACGCCATTAGCTATAACGCATTGGAGTAGCTATCCGTGGTGTTTCACAGAGGAATATGCAAAAACAGTGCATTGTAAATATTACAGGAATGTCAACTACAGTTTTATCATTCAGCTAGAATCATTTGAAATATGGATAGAAGCGTCCACTGTATGCATACCATGAAATTCATTATTATTATTATTATTATTATTATTAATAATAATAATAATAATAATAATAACAGCAACAACAGTTAATGAGAAAAAACTATTTTCAGTTTTTGCATCAACATGCTAAAACGTCCTTTAGACAATTCATATTTTGAAGATTTGTATTAACATGTATGAAAATGAGAAATTGATTGAAATGCTACTTTTACAAATTTCCATTTTTATTATGCCACATTTTTTAAAATCCTGAGAAAATTGAGAAATCCTATCATAATATTGATAGCTATAGCTGATATCCATAGTCCATCATTTAAAATACAGTGTAATGAACCTATGCATGAAAGCTATGAGAACATACATTTGAAACATGTCTACAAAGGTGTCTAACAAAACTATTTTTTTTTTTTAAAAACAATGTAACCCACATTAATAAGAGCAAGTGAAATATTGGTTCCACCAAAGCTGTGCCCTAAAATCTCTTGAGTGGCCCAGCCAGCATCTGATAAATGAATTGGGCCACGATTCAGCGAAAACGCTAAATAGATTTCCAAATATAAAATCTATATCTATAAAGTCATCATTCTGTTGTTCATCAGGCATTAGGATCATTATTCATGGTTTAACAACAGGTATTTCAGTGCGACATCAGAATGGTGTCACTAGCAAAACAGCATTGATTAACAGCAGTTCAAATATTGTGCAATTTTTAAATATTAAATTAACAGAATCTCAGCCTCTCTGCTATGGTACATTTCAGAACATGGCAGTGTAATGGATGCCTCCTCAGAGTAACAGCTGTTGCTGATCTTCACAGGCTTCCACAAAGGCCACAACTTCATTGACTGGAGTGGAGGAACCATATGATAGCAGTACATTAATTGTATCGAATGGATAACACTCAGAAGCCATACATTAACAAGAGAAATTTTCAGTAGGTAATAGAGTCTCTAGACTTATGACAATCTGACATACAATGACTATACTATGACAGTTTAGACATTTCTTTAAAAACAAGATGATCAAACATTTTTGGCATGTGATACCATTTACATTACAGCAAGTTGTGTTCCAAAATGAAATAAATTATCAAGTTAAAGTGAATACATACAAAACAAGCTGCTCTTCCAGTCATTCTTGGCCACTGTCAGATGCTCCATGACCATACCCGCCTTTTGATTTCATTTGAACTTGAAAAGATTCCACCTTTACAATAAAAGAGGTTGCTTTACATCTTCTTCTTTTTTGAAAAGTAACAATTCTAATTTAAAAATATTTTTTTTATTTCTATGGAGAAGTTAGTAGGAAGGCAAAGACAAAATCAACGCAGAAAAAAATTAGTGGCTATTTAATACAGACAATTCCACAAATATTTGTAAAGAAATATAAATAAAGGATGATATGACTAATTTTTTCAAGCAGTATTGCAGGCATGAAGTGAATATCCATTTAGAGAACTGAATTGATTATTCCATCAGGAACTTATATACAGCAAAAATTACTTACAGATGAAAATCCCAAACTCATGTCCCCAGATCCCACATGTGTGGTGTGGATAAAATTGGTTGGCTCTCCGATCATAGAACGGTCAATTCGCCGTCGCCTTTTCTGCAATTAAGAAGGATAAAACTGACAAGTGCAATTATCTAGATTTGGAAACATGCATAATTGCTGCACAATACACTGCACAAATTTAAAGCGTATTTTAAGATATTATGCAAAAATGTACTCATCTGCCTGCCTTATCACTGCAACTTCCTGCATCAATTCTAGAGAGCACGGAAAATCATAAAGTCTTCTCTAAAGAATATGCCGCCAGAAACCTTGTCACTGCGCAATCCACTAGCTGAGCCAGCAGTGGCAGTCATGATTTGATACCAGACTACAGGGTGAATCATTTCATTATATATGATTATATATCATACAGCAGTGCTGCAGTGTATGAACTCACTCAAGATGCACACACGCCCATTTTGCTATCACACATCGCAAAACTATAAATCTATTTTGACATTTTAACCAAAGAAAGCACAGACTCATACAATCATCCAAGGTAATGATTTAAATGTATTCAGCAAGTGTACTTACTGGCTGGGGTTGCTCTGCAATGCAGCAACTGAAACAGACCCAGAATTCAGTCATGTCGACTAAGCAGAGACAGCTTCCGCACTCTGTCTTCCTGTTGGCCTCAGTGGTGACACCACAGATATACACTTCAAGCTAATTACAGACAAACGAACAATATAAACGTAATTGTCTCAAATATACCAGGTATCCTTATGTCAATGAATAGCTAACACACATTATAGTTGGGACACCGATGATCAAGAGCATCCGGACAACCTGGAACATAAAAGAATTACATACAGATTCAGTTACAGGACTGGTTGCTCCAATCTTTCTCATTTTTTACTTGAAAACAATACAACAGTGTTTTATTTGCTTAGTACACTCCTTTATCTAGAGCAGTTTCCAATTTTAATGTCTTGAATAGTAGTTTGCACGTGTTGGAGCCCAACCCTGTTCCCGAAGATCTAATGTCCTGTAGGCTTTCATTTCAACCCAAATTTGGCACACCTGATTCTACCAATTAGGTAGAATGTTAGGGTTGGAGAGAAAAATTACACAATGACAAATCTCCAGGAAACAGGGTTGGGCAGCCCTGACATGGAGTTTCAGTGCAACAACCGATACAGTGCATAGGCATAAATTAGCAGTATCCTATTTCACTTAAAATCTACTACTCTTTACTTTGAAGTTTCAAGCTTAAACCACTACTCCAATCCAGACTTCTTAACCACCAGTGAATATGGATACATGTAAATTCACACCTGACAAAAATCCACTTTGAGGTTCTGAGAGCTGAAGAAGTGTTCTGAGTGAGAATCTTTTTTCCACTATGCAAAACAAGTTTGTGTGGCTACCTCTGCCAATGAATAAGTGACTCCGACTGATGCAGCAGTAGACTGTTCTAAAATCTTATAAAACTCAATTTTCACATTAAGGAGAAAAAAACCGAACTATTACCTATGTGTCACCTTTATAGCTCTTTTTCAAAATTGTCATAATACATTATCAGAGAAGAAATTGTATTTTACTGTCAATAACGAAGGAGACTACAAACAAATAACCAAATGGCAGACATGGTGTTTCACATGTACTTACGATGTCACACATGGTAAGTACAATGGAAATAAGGTACTTCCCGAAAAGACCAGACTCAGTGACAGAGTAAAACACTGTGAGATACCTGCTCTTTGGAAGTGTCAATAGTAGTGTGATGGAGTAGCAACAGTATGCATTTTCTCCAGTAAGTTGACCATTGAGCATAGGTACAGACCTCAACAGACAAACCCCACTGATGTTCTATGCCAGATGTCAGCTGCTGAATGTTGATCAATTTTAAACATCATTTATTACATTTAAATAAGAATTAAGTATAAATAGGCTGCATTTATTCTCACCAAAAACAGATATATGGAAACCTGAGTTTGTTTCAGCCACAATTACTGTCAGCCTCGCATTTAACCACAAACTGGTAACAGATGTGCAGAACCAGACATGTAAACAACCCATAGTGAACAGTCACACCAAAGATATGATGAAAGAGTGAAATTATGATCATTGTAAACAAACAACTACATATTCAAGATAAAAAGTGAAATGATTTATGTTAATCCAAACAAAACGGTTGAATGCATTTTGTTGAAATGCATTTTAAATAGCTCAGAGATGTTAACCAGCTCCTATAAAATATTATGATGAGCAATTTTTAACTCTTTACTACCAAAATGTTCTTTATCTTACATTTCATGGTAAACACATAATCAGTCAAATGCTGTAATTTTCCTTTACAGTTAGAATAAAAATTCCTAAAGATGATATATTGCAACGGCTCTGGGTAGCACAGAGCTGTGGTTTGAAAAGAAAAGCACAGGCAGTCATTTCAAGACGCTGCACAGCTTCCCCAATAGCAAGAAATCTAGGTCAAGTTGTGCAACACCCTAACATAAGAAAACTGTAAAAATAAAAAAGCTTTAAAAAACTAAAACATACTTCACTTTAGCCGTCAGTTATTGAACACTTTGAGAATATTTTGCTGTTATAATGTCGTCTCACGAAGAGATGCCATACTAACAAATTCAGTAACACACAAAAAAAAATATTACAATATTGTATACTTTCGACACAGTATGTACACCTTCATTATCGTCTGTCGGCCTACCTGGATTCCAAGTGTAAAATAAGTTAGCGAGTAACACAGCCCCCCTCACATGGTTCAATTTAATGAACGAACACCAGGCTCTTATTTGTGAAATAATCCACTATAGTATACTCGCTTCATAGTAGCCAACTGTCATTTGCCCACGAACCGGATGTAGCCTGGTTATCGTTCATTTGAAAACATTCATTACCGCATTTCCTATATTGATGTGAAATAAGAAGGGCAGTGCAACAATGAGTTCATTGACTTTACTGTAGCCTAAGTGCAATTATATAGCAAACGAAAGCGCACACATCATGCTTTGTTCACGGAGACAGATAAGTAGCACAGCAGGTAGAACTTCAACGTGCCAGCTAAATCACGTTCTAATCTCAAACATTTAGCCGTTCTCAAAGTGATAATAACGCTACCTGCCAGCTACTGCCGCAGATACGTCATAATTTCCAGGGTAACCAAAAATAAAATAAAATATTTCCTGTGTACCACGTAGATTAGCCAATAGTTTGTTGAGAGACGGTTTACTATTTCTGGATTTTAATGCGGTGTGCACAATCTCCTGTGATTTTAACTAAAACAAATATATGGAATTTATTTTCTGATCTTCAACAAAAAGTAGGCTAATGATGGCGTTCAAGAACCCAACTTAAAGTATTGCGGCAATACGTTACCTATTTTACTGCAACCTGACATTAGCTGGCGCAAGACAGCCAGCTATTCAATAGTAATGAAGACATTTATTTGACCTTTTTGACATGTATTTATACAGCCATCTGAGGCGTTGTCGATTTTACCTTGTGTTTTTCCTTGATTTTATTTTTCCAAAGTTTTATGAAGATAGACGAAGCTCATGGTACGTTTTCATTTCATTAGCTGACTTATCTGCCAACTTCCCTCAAAGTGCGCGCAGTGAAACTGCACCTCCTACCGTCGCAATGACAGCTGGGATTTCATGTATTGTTGTATGCTTAACCTACCATTTTTGAGGAAGTTCTTTTCGATAACTACCTGTTTTCAACGCGTCTTGCAATTATGCAATTCTTGCATTTTCATGAAAAAAAAAAGAACTGGAATAAAGAAAGTGTCATAAAGTGCACGTATAATTTAGAATGTGCACGAGGATGCTTGGGGTATTTTTAAATATATATAATTTAGGCTATCTATAATATTGGTTCTCTATTATTACACTAGCCTATATGACATTATAGTAGTATTATACTATCTAGTATTCTATTCTTAGAATAGAATTATATACAGACAAGCCCTGCTTTGGTTTTTCTTCTCATTCTATTATGCAGTAAAACTATGATGTATTAGTGAAAATGAGGTAGATTATTCTATTTCTCAAGTCTATTCTATTTTTTAAATACTTCTCACCCAAGCCAAGTATTATTAACAACTCTAGACTATTCTGGAAGTATTCTGGAAACAAAAATGATGAGTAACCACTCATCATAACTATTCTAATTGATCATACAGTTGAATTGTTCGTGGCTGCATTTCGCCCACAACAGTATTTATGTAACTACACTGACACATGTTGAAAAGAAAAATATTTGCTAAAATGTATTCTCTTGCTTACTTTCTGTTTAGAATACAAAGTTAATTTAATCAAACAGTCAATAGACCGAATCATTATCCTATGAAACTGGAATGAAACCGTTACGCAATCTTGCAACATAGTTTACTTCATCCATGTATACAGCTGAATATGAACTTCAGCCATTAAGGCACATGGCCTAATGGTGCAACCTTGTTTCCTATTACAGCAGTGATGTCCAATATGATCTGAAAAGGGCCAATGCAGGTGCACTACGACACCGGATTCAACTAATTAACTATTAATGGTCTTCAATCAAGAGCTTGATAAGAAGAAACCATGTCTTGGTACTGGGCTAAAGTAAAAATTAGCACTCACACGGTCACGCCAACCCTAGTTGAATGTCTGGATACCGCTGTTGTATGGGAATCAAAACTTCACTGATCTCATAAATCTTAGCCCCTATCCAAGATTATCCACAATTCATAACATAACAATATAAAATATTAATGGTAGGCACAATTGACTATTCAGGGCAGAAAAGTAAATGAGACCTGTGAAAAATATTGATTGAATTATTTACTTGTGCCTTGAAAAACATTTGAAGACCTTTATCTGCATTCTAAAATTGATATAATGAAGGGCCAACCACTCTCTGGTCTTCAGACCCCAGAATACCTTGCAATTTGATGTTATATCTCCCACACTGACCAGAATAAACATCACCTCATAGTAATAGCTGATTCAGATTCACATGTCTTGTGTGCATGCAGGTGGTGGCCACAGGGTAATGATGTCTGCAAGACTAGTCAATATAAGTTTACAGCATCTATGCCAGACTACAGAATACTTACATAATACTTACATTTGGAGTGTCTGACCGTTGAGTACATGTAACAAGGCTTGAAGAACAATTTATTGTGATAACATGATTCCACCGGGGAACATCAAATGTGTACAAATTGTGTAATCTTTCTGTTGATAAGTTGGTGTGATTTTTGAGGTGTACACAATTCTGTCCAATATTATTGTTTATACATTTTAATTAATACGTTAAAAATACGACGAAAATGCCTGTGCATTTGATATGCACAATTAATTTTGCTCTTGCAAGGCGGGGAACTGTATACCAAAATCGGAAGCAGGTCATTTCACTTTATCGAGATGTATAGATAAATTTGCGAGTAGGTTAGTTTGTCAATGTGAAGGAAATATTTGTTAGAGGTTGAAATGTTGCAATTCCATACAGTAGGCCTAGGCAAATCATGCTACGCGAAGATCATCCCACATTAGATCTGCCACTGGCAAAGGTTAGCGTATGGGTCACCCATACGACCCAGAGTTAGCTTCTAGTCCGTAAATGGTAATAAAGGTCAGTGCGTTTTATACGTGAAATCGACTATGAAACGAGTGCAAATGCAATTGTCTCCCTGTGTTTGTCCAAGAGAATGCAAGTGAAGTGGCATGGGATTTTTTACAGCCCAAACCTGCGTCAGTGACACGTATGATAAGGTCTTTTGAAATAGACTATTTTGTAAATAGACTTACATGCAATTTGTAACTATCTTAAACTCCCGCATTTGCCTTCATTCGGCAGGAAATAACAAGATTTTAAACTAAATCCAGAAGTTTACACGCACTTGCAGCATAATAGCCTATCTTGGTAAAATTGTTGAAACCTAAACAATAAAGAGACAATGGATTTATATTGCAATCAGTAACAAACACGCGAGATAGCCCACAAACACAGGTGATCGGCAAGTAAAATAGTTGGCTAGCTCATCCTCCTTTTAAGTAATAGCCCATTAGGTGCAAATAACTTCAGCCATGCGCGACTTTTATTTTTTTCCGTTTGAATAAACTGCGATGTATGTTATAGCCAGTAATTGCCAATCAACAATCCGTTGTTTTGTTCATTTCCCTTTCTTTTAGAGGAAATATCTAACCTACAAAAAAAAAGAAGAAAAAAAAAAGAAAACGCACAATCTATTATATAAACGATCGCTCGGAGCCGCAAAATACGTTTCCTGCAGCTCAGTTTTGGGCTTTCGGAACAAAAACACACAGAATCGTTTTTAGGCGTGTCCTCAATCACAGGGTGGAGTACCCGTAGGACGAAAAGAAGGTCGACACGTTTTCAACGCTGTGATTGGTTCGGAATATTTTGTTTCCGCGGGGACGCCAGAATTTATATACCCAACGATGCTGCTAGAATGAGAAGTTGGAAAACTGTGACTGAGCGTACGGGTCTCTCCTTGTGGAAATCGAGTGCATTGATATCGTCCAACTTTCACAACAGTCTGCGACATGGAGGAATCAAGTAGTTGACGTTTCTTATAACCTACTCTTTTTAAGCTTTCTTCCGTCTGATCATCGTGCCCTTTAAGTGAGGCGTCCGGTCCGGATTCTACGTTTTCAAGAGCTACGGGATTCCTTTGTAAAGATGAAGTACGTTATCGGCATTGGCGGGTGAGTCGATGAATGATATGTTACCCTACGTTATTATTGCCAAAGCCTTGGAATCCTCGCATCTATAGATGGACCTCTGCAGACACGTGTTTGGCGACCATAGAGAAGTAGTTACCTGGTTTTGCGGGCAGGATTACCCTTTCCCCAAATCTTCATACAGTGAAATAACAACTGAAATGAATGACTGAAATGAATTTTCAGGCCCTCATCAATTGTCTTATTGTATGTGAACCTATATTAGGTAGCTTGTAGGCATGTAGATTCAACGTTAGACTCTGGCCACTGTCTTTATGATCATAACTTTTTTTGTTTCACTTTCCAAAACAGAGTAACAAACGGTGGAAAAACCACCCTCACAGACAAACTTGTCAAGGATTTACCCAACTGTTGTGTCGTTCATCAAGATGACTTCTTCAAGGTGAGTTGTAATGTGAAATCGGTAAATTCAGAAGTTTAGCTGGAAAACAGGCTTGCTGTTAACAAGTTACAAATAACCATTATTCATCAATAGACAAACATTAACTTGATAGATGAGCTTGACCAAAACAGAATATGTATAATAAACAGAATAGGCCTATATATGGTCAATGCTTTAATGCTATAGTCTCTCAATTCCACACAACATTTTCTAAGTTCCAGAAGCTGTCCACTGTGAGATGAAGTAACTTAAATTCCTTACAATATACTCTGTGGACTGTTCGAGAGCATATCTCATCTGTGTATGTTTCAGCCCCAAGATCAGATTGAAGTTGGTGAAGATGGATTTAAGCAGTATGATGGTAAGCTGTGTTCTTTTTAACAGGGTTGCATCTGCGTACGTATTTGTGACATGGGCACCTTATGTAATGCAATCAGCATGCTTCTTAACTAAAGAGACCCGATGGAACGGTGCCCATTCTCGTTCATCTTCATTCATGTTTTTCCTGTGTCTATGCTTTAGTGATTACTGCTCTGGACATGGATGCCATGATGAGCACCATCTATGCTTGGCTTGAGAACCCAGTGAAGTTTGAGCGGTCGCATGGCATCAACAACACTCTGGATACAGAGATGGCCCTGGAGTCCGAGCACGATGATGAAGGTGTCCACATCCTCATTGTGGAGGGCTTTCTGCTTTACACCTACAGGTGATTTCCAGCAGCACCTTTTTAAAGATGACAGATTTCCTGCATATTGGGCATTATTGCTGTCTGTACTTTGAGCATTTGAAGAAATGAAGGTATGCCATACCTATTGCAGTAAGTGTCGAATGTCTGCATCTTATCTTGTCCTCAGACCTTTGATCGACGTATTGGACCAAAGTTACTTTATTTCCATCCCATACGAAGAATGCAAAAAGAGGAGGTGGTAAGTACAATCTAAAAAGTTCTGTGCATGCAATGAAGTTACTGTGTGGGGTAATTTGATGTAAAGGATGTCCCCCTCAAGACTGTTAAGAGTGTAATGCATTGGTGAATTTACACATGTCTGAAAGCTATGGAAAAGTGGGCATGAAATGTAAGGGAACTTTGTCTCTTACAGTTCAAGGAACTACTCTGTGCCAGACCCACCTGGCCTCTTTGATGGCCATGTCTGGCCCATGTACATGAAACACAAGAAAATCATGGAGGCGAGTGGGGTTGACGTTGGTAAGCAGTGTGAAGTGTACACTTGTGCTTGGTCATGCAGCACTTGAAACACTTCAATAAAACTTTTTCTCTCCAACAGTGCAGCTAGATGGAACAAGGTCAAAGGAGCAACTGTATAATACTGTCTACGGGGAGGTGCAGAATATCATCCATAAGCATTAAACAGAGGTGATTGGTTTGAATCTTACCTGCCCAAGCATGTCTGGGCATTTTTGTAGTTGATAACAAAGCTTAATTTTGTGTTCAAATTAGGAGCATTGCACATTTTGTGAATACCATGAATAATTAGAATTATGTAGAATTCAGTGCATTACTGGGAAACACTGCAAAGTATTTAATTTGTGAAAAGGTTATTATCCATGTTGACATTTTCTGCCAGTAGATTAGTTGTTTGCTAGTTTGAAGAACATGGCTAACTAAAAAGTACACGGGAGAAAAATACAGCTCATTTTGAAAGAATTGTACCTCTTGTTATACTGCTATTAGGCGACTTGATTTCCTTGTATACATTTTTGAATGTTTGGCTTAAAATGGCTCTGCAGGAACATTGTAATTGGGCCTCTCCCCTCAAAGCCTGGCAGTTCTGTACTAGATTCACTTGAATGCATTAAACCTAACTGACTGTTTTGCTAATGCAAAGCTTTTTTTGTTTTCCAGGTCGGGTGATCTGAGATGGTGGAACAGGCATTTTATACACATGAGCAAATTCTATATTGCAGTTTGCTGATGTGGCAGCTCAATTTATGTCAGACATAGTCAGCTAACAGTTTTAAAGTTAACTTATTTATCCAATTACACTATAATGCTGGCTTAATTTTATATCCACCTTATTTATTGATTTGTCACCAATTGTCTAGATTGACGTAGATTGTGTTAAATCTTTGGAAGATGGTTTCAGCTAGGTGTACCTGTCAATAAAATGAACCTCCTGCAAAATGTTGGTTTTACTGCTTATTGTTAAAGGAAAATATTGCATTGTACAATAAATCTAAGTTTTTCAAAGAAAAAGTTTGTGAACCCTTTGGACTTACTTGGATTTCTACATTAATTATTCAATAAATGTGGTGTGATCATCTAACTCACAATAATACACCTAATACAATCTTTAGAAAAAAATATGTGAATGTCTCAGTTAATGACTTCTCCAAAAGTCGGGGGCGACATAGCTCAGGAGGTAAGAGCGATTGTCTGGCTGTCGGAGGGTTGCAGGTTCGATCCACCGCCCTGGGCGTGTCGAAGTGTCCCTGAGCAAGACACCTAACTCCTAATTGTTCCCAGCAAGCTGATTGGTACCTTGCATGGCAGCCTTTCATCGTTGGTGTGTGAGTGTGTGTGAATGGATGAATGAGAGGCATCAATTGTAAAGTGCTTTGGATAAAAGCGCTACATAAATTCAGTCCATTTACCATTTACCAAAAGCTAAAAGTCAGGTGTTCCAATCCCATGAGATGAGCTTAGAGGTGTGGGTTGGAAGTACCCTGCCCTATAAAAAATGCACACAAAGTTTGCTTACTGATAGTCTCCTCTTCTCAAGAAACATCTGTTCAGGTGAACAATGCCCTGAACAGGACTATTTTCAGAGGACCTTAGAATAAGAACTGTAGTGGGTGTTAATCAATCCACAATAAGACAAGTTGTCTTGTGGAAATTCTGTCCTGTTGCTACTCTCCCCAGGAGCGGACATCCTGCAAAGATCACAGCAATAGCGCAGTGTGCAATGCTGAAGGAGGTCAAAAAGAACCCTAGGGTAACAGCACAGGACCTGCAGAAATCCCTTGAAATGAAGTCTCTGTTCATGTGTCCACTATAAGAAAAACACTAAACAAGAATGGTATTTATGGGAGGAAACCACTGCCCTCTAAAAAAAAAAAAAAAAAAAACAACAAAAAAAGCATTGTTGCATGTCTCAAGCTTGCAAAAGACCACATGGATGTTCCACAATACTTCTGGGACAATGTTCTATGGATGGATGAGACAAAAGTTAATCTTTTTTGCAGAAATGCACAACACTACAGTTGGAGGGAAAAAAGCACCACGTTGGGGCTGCTTTGCTGCCTTTGGCCTCAACAGCTCACAATCCACTGAGGGAATAAAGAATTCAAAATTGTATGAAGAAATTTTACAGGAGAATGTCAGGGTAGCAGTCTTAATAGAAGTTGGGTGATGCCTCAAGACAATGACCCAAAACACGAGTAAATCAACAAAAGAATGATTTGAACAAATCTAGACCAAATTGAGAACTTGTGACATGACCACATGGGCTGTTCATGCAAGAAATCTGAGAAATATCAATAAACTGAAACAGTTTCGTAAGGAGGAATGGTATAAAATTCCTCCTAACCATTTGGTGGAGGTTATTGCTGCTAAAGAGGCCCTGCCAGTTACTAGATACAAGGGTTCACATACTTCACATACTTTTTCCAGCCTGAACTGTGAATGTTTAGACAATGTGTTCAATAAAGATATGAAAAGTGCAATTGATTGTGTGTTATTAGTGTAAGCAGAGTGTGTTTGTTTATGATTGTGACTTAAATGAAGATCAGACCACATTTAATAAGTAATTATTCCAGGTAATTCCAAAGGGTTCACAAAATATTTATTTTCTATTTTATTATTTTATTTCTTTTGTGTGTGTGCGTGCACGTGCATATATATGACATATTTAAAAAAAAATATATATATCATATATATATATATATATATATATATATATATATATATATATCATCATATCGCTGTAGTGTCAACCCATAAATAGTCTAGCATTCAGAATTTTGATTTTGTATTGTGCCCCTTTTTAGGGCGACATAGCTCAAGAGGTAAGACTGATTGTCTGGCAGTCGGAGGGTTGCCGGTTCAAACCCCACTCTAAGCATGTCGAAGTGTCCTTGAGCAAGACACCTAACCCCTAACTGCTCTGGCAAATGAAAGGCATCAATTGTAAAGCGCTTTGGATAAAAGCGCTATATAAATGCAGTCCATTTACCATTTACCATTACTGTCGAAAAGTTGGAACACATTTGGAGATTATACACAGGGCATTCAATAAGCGAATACTTGGGTTTCTGTGAATAGCAAAGGCAAAATATTGGCAGGAAAATGCAGCTCTGTGAAGCGGGAAATTTCCAGTACTTTATTCGGTACTGAATGAATGAAGCAAGAAGGGGGTGGTTCAAGCGGCCATGCTCCTAGCCATAATTATACTTCACAACAGTTGTTTTACTGGACTGTCTAGTCCGCATTACAAAGATTACACAATACATTATATAACACAGTTTTCTAAATCAGAAAAAGGAATTGCAGCAATAATACACCCGTTTACAAGTCTATCTACTCATTCACAAAACTGTGGATTTTTTATCACCACTTATAGAACAATGCCCTATAACTCTATGTGCTATAAACATCAACCTCAGAATTTGTACAGGGGTTTAAGAATGAAATCCAAAGTTGGATTTTGAATAGTAAAATAGAGTAGGGTCAGAATTCATTCTTGTAAGCTACTGACCCTTTGTTTATTCTGGTGATGTTTTTAGGAAAGAAAGAGTGAGAACATATGCATAGCACCAATGTCTCTGTGTAACAGGTTCTAATCAGGGGTTGTCTCCTCCTGTAAGGAAAATGAGTAGAATAGTTATTTCTGGATTAAACGCTGTTCTGATTCTGGTTTCATTCATTCTATTCTGTATGCTTCTCTCAGTAAAAAGACTGTGCCTGTGCTCATTTCTGTGGGACCATAAGCTCCAAGACCACAGGACACTCTAGTGGAAAGGACTAACCTTGCCAGTCTCACCAGCCCCAATCAATCATTTTCAGCTAATAATCTATTTCTCAACCGCCCTCTCCCTGGGAAGGCAGGTGTTTTGGGGATGGAATCCCATGATGAGAACCCCATGCATGTTACTACTTCCCTGGATGGATTGTCATATGTCTGCTGTGCTGTATCAATGTCTGTCTTTGTGTTTAATTACTTTGAGTTGTTTATTGTAATACCTTATTCAACATTTTACTGTTCCTCACAATAATTCATTGCACATTCTAAAACAGTATCACAGCAACAGATTTTATCACACACTTTTGGTATAAAAAGTAATCCTGATGTGCCTCACACAAACAATTCCTTTACTTATATATATGCATATACTGTATAAGGAGTGCATAAGTCTGGTTCTAGAGGGCCAGTGTGTGCTGGTTTTTGCTCCAACCAATAAATAAGGCTTAATTTTTTAAACAAATGTATATGCCAGTGCTCGTGCACACTTATATTAGACTACATTACAAACATTTTCATGAAGGATATACATACACAGTCTGCAGCTGTAGCTTATGACTATCAAAAGTGTAAGATCAACTAAATGATTGGGCAAATTGACTAATTAAGAGCAGAAGTTGGCATAAATTCCCAAAAACAGACAATCCCTCAATAGGCATCCCACAAAATAGATACAAGCTGTTAATTTTTCTAAGCAAAATGATGTCAGAAATGGCTTTGCATGCCATTAAGGATAAAATTTCCATATTCACACTGTGCTAGTTTGCAAATGATTAGAAAAGGAGATGCAAATTTGATCAAATTAATGACTGAAATTAATCAATTGGCTTCTAATTGCTTTGCAAATAATAATGAGCCAAACCTGCATTGTGTTAACACAATGCACATTTGACTCGTTTTCATTTTCATTGATTTAGAATTTTTTATTATCAAACAAATTTCTAGTGGCCATGTGTCCACACACTCACCAATTAGGAGCCTGTTGATTCACCTCAGTTTTTAAGTTGATCAGTTAAAAAAGTTAACCTTTCTTTATGTAATCATTTGCAATATTGCACAATGTGGATATAGGACCTTTATTCTTTATGGCATGCATAGTTATTTCAGATATAATGTAGCTTAACATGATATACAAAAGCCTTTACATCAACCCTAAAGGATAATTAAGAAAAATTAACAGCTTATTACAATTTTGGGATTGTATTTGTTGGTTGGAACAAGACCAGCACTAGCAGAGGTCTCCAGGACCGAGTTTGAAAACCACTGCACTAGAACACCTTGCTGATTCTTTCTGACATGGCAGTAAGGTGTTTATTTTGCCAGTGCTATTGCACCAGTCATGGTGTCAGGATTTGATTTGCTGGGCTGTTTGCCAGACTTGGCTTCAGCAGTGGCATAGCCACAGATAAAGTGCACTACAAAATCGAAAAGAGGCTCCATGTACTCTGCAGAGCCTGTTGCAATTCTGTCTAATGTTGGGAATTTCCACGTGCCTTTGTTAGCTGCTCCTGCTCTTCACATCAGGAGTTGCAACAGGTCAGAAACTAAATAAAGGAAACACCTTGTGCTCATACACTCAAGTAATGTTTCTGAGAGACCACGTGTTATATATAGATACACACAGGCACGAAGAAGGTATTTCTGTAACATGCTTTGTGACATCATACACACACATTTCTATTAGTTACCAATACATTATGATATATGATAATTAGAAATTACTATATCATGTATGCTTGTCATCACACTATTCAAGCAGATCACACACACACACACACACACACACACACACACACATATATATATATGAAAAATAACAGATCCATCTCCAACATAGGCAATTATGTAACTTTAATTACCCATCCAAAGCTTTCTCAACTTACGGACCCTCAGAGTCCACCATTTTCCCAATTCTTATTGTGAGTGGATTAGAGTAGTGATTGGAAAAACACCAACTGCTGCAACGGTGGTAATGCCTTTCATCATGTAACACAAGCAGGACTTTTAACTAATTTTTCCAATGCATAAAACTGAATAAATACTGTGAGACCTTCCACTAAATTTCTTTGTTAACATGAAGCACATGGGGGTTTCAAATTTGTACCTTGATTATATGACCATTAACCAGCAGGGCCTTACTTCCATATTACCCCCCATCTTCACCCAACCCACCACCAGCCTTAACTGAAGACTAAGCCACATGCACCTACTTCAGACCTTCTGCAGTTCAGTCAGCTACCATATAAACACAATAAATCCTCACATCAGACATGTTCTCCCCATGTGTTTAGAGCTAGGGTGTTGGAAAGCCTCAACTGGAGACAAATGGAATCTTCTGGCGAAGGAAGCTCCTCATTGACTGAAACCACTAGTGCTTCCACAGCTACTGAGGTAAAGGCTGAGGTAAAGAGAAAACATCTGCTTACAAAAAAACAAACAAAACAAATCTATGGACTCTTGCTGTCAACGTCAACAAGATGCCTTTCTGTCCGCCTTCCGTTATATAATGCAATGCAATAACAAGAGCTGGGGTTAGGCAAACTGGTTTCATCAAGTCGTTTTTTTTTTTCCTGACCACTGAGTTTTTTTCCCTTTTTATTGCTCCAATCCAGCTTTTATGTTCTGCTTTCTTGTGTTTCTTTCCATACTTATAGTTGTACAAAAGCCCTCTAAAACCATGGTTTTCCTTTTATGATTTTTATTAGTCAATGCATAGAAACACAATCAGCAACATACTGTCAGAAGAGGCTAATGTGCTCACCACGCACAGTAAAAAAATAAAATTACACTGACTAAAAAAATGAAGTCCTCTGTTTATTCTAAATATTTTTATGCACATATCCATTTTGAGATTGGGTCATTTATGCCATTTGTGTCATCATACGGGTTTGGAGCAGTGGACTGTTCCTGGACTGTATTGATAGGGATGACAAAATATATATTGTTGTACCTGTATTTTTTGCTTCAACTAGACTGTACTTCATCAATGTCCAGCACGTATCTCACTTCTGCACACTGGAGATGTTACATAATAGTCCTCTTGGGGCACAAATAGACTGAGACCTAATTCAGTTGCACAGTCGTGAAAATCCCACAAAATAATGTTTTCCACTATTTTCTCCAATGTTCCTGGGTGAAGCGACTGTATGGAATATTACCATGGCAAACACATGGTAAAGTTTAAATGGGGGGGGGGGCCTACGACACAGCAATTAGTAATCTGGGGACAGAGACCATATCCTGTTTTGGTGGGCTAGGACTACGGTACAGTTTAGTTTCTAAAGATCCCCTTCTGTTCCAGAAGGAGCCACAGTCCTCCCCCGCCTCACCACGGTGCGATTCACTGTTTACTTAGACAGGAAGGCTGCTGCTCCTCCAATACTTGCAACTAAATATCTGTGGAGTCGGTTGCGGTTTTAAGGAGGGGTGTGTTTTCCCTGACAGCCAAATTCTAAATCCAGAGGCAAGTTTAAACGAAAGCCGGTGGGAGGGAAAGTGCACTGGACTTTTCCTCACCACCGTTTCCTCAGGGCTGTCTGGTTTCTCAAACTTGTCCGTCCTGACCTTGGTGAGTTGTGTCTGAGACACACGCTCAGATCCCCACCTCTTCTGAGCCTCCCACGGGGAGTCTGCCTTTTTCTTAACTCAAAACAATACAGGCGGGAAGGTGTCATAAAGTATGTTGGCTTTGGCTCTCTGTCCTGTCTGTAACAGGGTCAAAAATAGAGTTTGCAAAGAGCTGCGACAGGAGGTGGAGCAGACCAAAGATGTTTTTGGTGGAAAAGGAATTTGACCTACATGTTGTCAACAAAGCCCCAAGTTGCTGAAATTTCACAGTTACTACACCTTATGTTGACAACACAACTGAAAACCTCCATGTAGTTTTACCATTTAACTAAAGATCCATCATGCTAGAATATATAGGAGACATGAACATAATAAGCACGTATTTAAAAGAGACAAAGATTTGCATCTTCTGAGGCATTACCACACACCTGACTGGGATTTTGGGGCCATAAAACAGCTCTGCCCTCATTGAAACTATCATTTTATTCTTATTTTCTCCACTGTATGCACAGAGGGGCTAGGGTGATACATAACAGTAAGCCCAAAAGGAAATGTGCCATTTCAGATTTTATCTCTGGACTTCCTACTGAAACAAAATCACCAAAAAAAACAAAAATATTAAATTTCAATATTACATGGAGTACTCATGATCTCTTCATGGAATCCATAAGACCATCTCAGAACATTTAAATAAAAATAATTCCTTAATCTTCCATTTTTATACAAACATATCAAGGGCAATATCAATAACAGACATTTGAAAGCAAATGTAAAACAACTTAAATTAGAACATTTAAGACAAATTCCATATGTTTGTTTTCTGCTAAAATGTTTTCAAATACCATTTACAGATCTCTACTGCCATCTAGCCAATATTGTTTAAAACAAAAATTCCTGCAAAAACCCAATAACCCAGTTAATTTCACACTGTATATGCAGAAATGTCTAATTTTATCCTGCACAGATTTACAATGAGCTCTACAATGAAATGTATTTGTAGACATTTTGAATTAACCCCCTTACAGCACATTCATAAAGTGCTGTAAGTTCTACATGGTGAAAATAAAGTGTAAAAACAGAGCCAAATCAAGAAAATAATGTCTGTCCCAAATGATCTGGTGCTTTTGTTTCTTCCACAAAAGCATGAAATCAGCTTGTTACATTACAGCCTTATTCTAAAATTGATTAACTTCATTTTTATTCTCATAATCTAAACACAATGCCCCATTATGACAAAGTGAAAACAGGTTTTTATAAATAAAAAACTTAAATATTACATTTACATAAGTATTCAGACCCTTTACTCAGTAAAGGAATGTTCGATCAGGTTGAAGTCCGGGCTCTGGCTGGGCTACTCAAGGACATTCACAGATTTATCCCAAAGCGACTCCTGTGTTGTCTTGTCTGTGTGCTTAGGGTCATTGTCCTGTTGGAAGGTGAACCTTCACCCCAGTCTGAGGTCCTAAGCGCTCTGGTGCAGGTTTTCATCAAGTATCTCTTCGTACTTTGCTCCATTCATCTTTCCCTCAATCCTGACTAGTCTCCCAGTTCCTGCTGCTGAAGAACATTCCCACAGCATGGTGCTGCCACCACGCTTCACCGTAATGATGGTATCGGCCAGATGATGAGCGGTGCCTGTTTTCCTCCAGACGTGACGCTTGGCATTGTGGCCAAAGAGTTCAATCTTAGTTTCATCAGACCAGAGAATCTTGTTTCTCATGGTCTGAGAGTCCTTTAGGTGCCCTTTGGCAAACTCCAAGCGGGCTGTCATGTGCCTTTTACTGAGGAGTGGCTTCCATCTGGCCACTCAGTTTGGCCAAGCGGCCAGCTCTAGGAAGAGTCCTGATGCTCCCAAACTTCTTCCATTTAAGAATGATGGAGGCCATTGTGTTCTTCGGGACTTCAATGCTGCATAAATGTTTTTGTACCCTTCCCCAGATCTGTACTTGGACACAATCCTGTCTCGGCAGTCTACGGACAATCCCTTTGACGTCATGGCTTGGTTTTTACTCTGACATGCACTGTCAACTGTGGGACCTTATAGACAGGTGTGTGCCTTTCCAAATCATGTCCAATGAATTGAATTTACCACAGATGGACTCCAATCAAGTTGTAGAAACATCTCAAGTATGATCAATGGAAACAGGATGCACCTGAGCTCAATTGTGAGTGTCATAGCAAAGGGTCTAAATACTTATGTAAATGTGATATTTCAGTTTTTCATTTTTAATAAATTTGCTAAAATTTCTAAAAACCTGTTTTCCCTTTGTTGTTATGGGGTATTGTGTGTAGATTGATGAGAAAAAAAAATGAATTTAATCAATTTTAGAATAAGGCTGTAACGTTACAAAATGTGGAAAAAGTGAAGGGGTCTGAATACTTTCCGATGGCACTGTATACTAAGGAAGGTCTGCTGCAATTGCAAATGGGATACTGGCCCACAAGCAGTCTACACTTCCACCCTCAGGGCTGGCAACCCAGGCCTACAACAAAGATGCACTGGGTAGCCCATCACATGCTCATACCACATCCACTATATTTCAGCCCATCAGAAGTGTTAACTTCATAGATCATTAGGTAGACTTTGAGTGTTTTTTTTTTTTTACCTCTCTGCTAGTACAACCGAACTTGAAATAGGCCTGATCTCTCAAAAAAGCAATTCATCCCACTCAAGTGAAGGTTGAAATACAAAGAATATCTCTATATCATATAAGTATGATTCAATAAACACACAAGGAAGTTAGCCTATATGTTCATCTTAAACATATTTAGCCGACTGTGAATGAGTGTGAATGCATCGTTTCATGTCCATTATTGATTAAAATTGACTCTTTTCCAAGAGTAGTCTAAAACAATCACTCAAATGCCCACATTACCTATAACACCTATAAGTGTCAAGTTTAAACCAACAAAGATAGTTAGACTAGACACACCAGAGAATATGTTAAACACAGAAGTACTTCTGATGGTTCATATGAGCAAATAAGTTCAGTCCTACTGTCAGTTCATGTTTTGCAAATAATACCCTCAAAAATGTTTTTGTAGGACATATAATTCTTACAAGATAAAAGGTTGCTAAGATAAATATCAAGATAAATGTCAAAGGCATAGTCAACAAAGTTTTAATTTGGGCTCACTTTCCAAATACTTTCTATATTGTGTTACCACATCAAATTAAAGTAATAATTCTCAATTCAGTTCAGAGAGGATCCAAGTAAAAACCAAGAAATGTTGGACACAATTGCCCTTTGTGGAACCATTTCTGTGTACGCTAATACTCTAACCAAATAGTTTTCTGTTACCTGAACGTCCTTCAGTGATGTAAGCCAGCTCAAATTTACAGAGATATCGCTCATGAAAAAATATGATAAATATTACATTTTTACATTACATTACATTACAGGCATTTGGCAGACGCTCTTATCCAGAGCGACGTACAACAAAGTGTATAACCATAACCAGGAACAAGTATGACGAAAACCCTAGAGAGATTACCGTCCAAGTACGGGAACAACCGCATAGTTCAACTTGGACCCTGATGGTTAAACTGATTAACACTAACAACGAGAACGGCAACAACGCAATCTATGGAAAAATAAAAATAAATAAAAATACAATTAGTCGTTAAGACAGGCGCATCAACTAAGTCACCTATGAAACAGCGGCCTAGTTACAACCCTAAGTTTAGTCATTTACAGGGGGCAAGGGAGGGATGGGGAGAGGTGCAGCCTGAAGAAGTGGGTCTTTAGTCGTCGTTTGAAATGGGTCACAGTCTCAGCTGTTCTGACCTCCACAGGGAGGTCATTCCAGAACAGACAGGAGACGTGTTCTGGAAGTGCAGATGCGAAGAGGGGGAGGTGCTAGGCATCCTGAGGCACATTTCTGCACT
The DNA here is from genome assembly GCF_018555375.3 of Anguilla rostrata. Lineage (NCBI taxonomy): Eukaryota > Metazoa > Chordata > Actinopteri > Anguilliformes > Anguillidae > Anguilla > Anguilla rostrata. The sequence continues at coordinate 45,364,959 of NC_057937.1, read as the reverse complement.
TATTTAGGACAAAAATATTAAACTGTATAGATCTCACAGCGAAATCAGACATGTTCAGTCACCAAGACGATCAATCTATGCTCGTTGTCACATTTGGACATCCATTGTGGATAAACTACCATCTACTTAAAGTATTTCACTAAATTTGATCTGAAACACTTTATTCAATATCAGACTTTGGGTTTCCATATTTGGGATTCAGTAACAAACACTGGAACACTATATTGCCAGGGAATTACAGTAAAGCATTTTAGCATGGCTATTCACCGACTAACACCAGTGATGAGTCAAATCAATCTCAAAAGATGGGACCCACATATATACCTTACAATCCATTTCAGACATAAATATCTAAAATCTGATTTGACAAAATGTGCACTACAAATTAGTCACTCAGGTATCATATTGATCTAATGTAAAGTATCTTGTGCTGAAGCATTGACAGTACCGTTTGTTAAATAAGTTGAAATAAATATGGCTACATGTTCAACACAACTGTTTTTTAATTATTAGATATTCATTAGATGATTGGAATCTACAAGCTTTGCATCCTGTAACCTAAAGGGCAATATTTCAAAATAGGAGAACATAAATGACACAAAATGAAAAATCATATGCAAAGTTCTGATATGTTAATGTACTTCATACCTGGCACAGTAAGAAATGTTGTATCCTCACTTCTATGGCACATTACTTGGGTCTCAATAGCAGAATAAATGTTCATATTAATTAAAATGTTAATTAGGCCCAAGTACAAAGTAATACCAGTTGAAACTTTTGTTGAATTTTTCAAGATATACAGAGTGCAGGTACCATTGGGGCATTAAAACTTCAATCAGTTAACAAGGAAATGAATTCCAGACAATAAATATTTTTATTTCTAAAATAGTATTACTTACAGTAATACTGTTTGCAGGGCTGTTTGAGTGGATGCAGAACCTCATATAGTGGCTTCTACATACAATGCTACCTGTGGAATACACCACTAGTTTGTCATGAGAGGCACGATTCTGGCAGCTTCCTTGGACACATAAAACTAATGTCAATGACAGTAGTCCACACTTGTTATAGGTGGACCTATGTCCTTTTGGCAGGTTTTGCAATGAGTTGCCTCTCTCTTTCAAGCTCCTTCTCGCGTTGTTGCTCTTTTTCAAGGGCTTCTTTCTGTCTCTGCTGCTGAAGCTTCAAAGCTCTTTTCTGTGAACAATGGGAAGACAAAAGGTTCCCTTTATAAAAAAACAAAAAAAAAACCAAAAAAAAAAAACCCCAAATACATTTTGTATCCCTCAAACCAATGAGTACACACACCTGCCTACACAGATGCTGGACTCAGGGATAATGGAGCGCAACGACAAGAACAAACAGGCTGGCCAATACTTTCAAGATGTATTAATGCACAAGCGTTTGATTTAAAAAACATGTTACCATTTTAATCTCTTAATCCACCATTTAAAATAAAATCAATCATGTGGAATTCATCTTTGTATTACAGGGGTACCCAATCCGGTTCCTGGAGACCAAACATCCTGAAGGTTTTCCTTCCAACCCTAATTTGGCATACCTGATTCTACTAATTAGCAGCTTTATGAGATCTCTAGCTGTTGAATAACATGTGCTTTGTAAGGGTTGGAGTGAAAACCTACAGGACAGTCATTCTCCAGGAACAGGGTTGGGCACCCATGTTGTATTGGATTAATGCATTGGGAGGGCGGCAATGTAGCATAATGGCTAAGGAGTTGGTCTTGTAACCTAAAGGTTGCAGGTTCGATTCCCAGGTAGGACACTGCCGTTGTACTCCTGAGCAAGGTACTTAACCTGCATTGCTCCGGTATATATATCCAGCTGTATAACTTGATACAATGTAAGTCGCTCTGGATAAGAGCATCCGCTAAATGAGTGTAATGTAATGTAATGTATTGGTGTAGTGTAATAAATAAACAATGAAAAATTACAAACCTTTAGTTTTGTTGTTTTCTCATGAAGCATCAACATTTCCTTACGTATGCTCACTAATTTGTTATGGTAGAACTTTGCCTCTGTAAACTGAAACAATGATTGTAGTTAGGAATAAAAATGTTCCAACAGTATATGGAATGCTCAAATCTTACAAAAATAAAATTAATTAAGATACACTCACCAGTGAATGCATGTCCAGCAGCGAATTGCACTCTCTGAATTTTGTTATTTCTTGTTCCAGTGTATCAAGCAATATCCCCTGATTTTGTCTATCAGGGGTTGCAAAACAATGAAGAGTTGTCATTTTATGAGTAAAATTAACAATAGCAAAACAAATGTTTGTATTAAATCTGAACCGTATACACGAGACATGGAAGATGCTTACGTTAATTCCTGAAGGGCCCGTTTTGAATTCTGCAAGTCAGGTAGGTAATGAGAGATGAGTCCACTGGTTAGCTTCTCAACAGCCTGCTTATCCACAAATACTATGTCCTCCAGAGGGCTTAATTCTGCACACAATGAACTGGAGTCTGTAGAAGCAAAGTCTGGTTGTAAGACACAAAAACCAAAAAAATCACGTAGCGTATCGGTGGCTGTTTTTATAAACGTACTAACACTTGAAATTGCATACCCACTTGCACTATCCTGACCTCAGTTATCTTTCTCTTTATTTTAATGTGAGGCCAGATGGACTATATATCCAAAAAAGTCAATGATACATAAAAACCCCAAAGACACCTTTGTGGTCGCTGGTAGGTGCAGGGTCACTCTGCGACGATGATGGCTGCTCCTCCTCCCTTCCCTCTTGCTCCATTGGATATTCTCTCAATCTAGGAACAAAGATGGTTCCTTCAGAGGTTACAAACAGAAACAAATTGGTAAGCAATTGTATCTAAAGGAGAGCGAATATGGGTGTTGCTTCAGGCTTCACTGTGGAGTTTGTCTGACAGCTTGGATACACGCTGTCACACTACAGAGCTCAGATCATCTCCAAAAAACAATACAACTATGGCTCCAGCCATGTCCGCAAACCACTGTTAGCAACCTAGCTATCAAGTTAACGTTATAGTACACACGGCTTTACTGAAGCAACTAAATCGCCAATAAAAATATAATTCAAATAATGCTTGCTAGTTATCCGCCATCGTCTCCATATTAAGTATCTGCAAAGTTATCCGACTGAGAAGAATCGTATAGCCCCGCATACCATAAACCATTCAAATTCTCCTCTCTATCCCGGAAATACACAACGAAAACAACTCATGTGACTGGATCTAATTCGACTCATGTGACTCACTGTGGAGTCAACCAAACTACCCGCTCGCTTCTTCTGAATTTCTATGTAGACGGCAGAAATACAAAAACACAAGGGAAAAAACGCATCCTGGCCTCGATTAGTTTTCGTCGCACAATACGGCTATCGACAGGCCGATGCCTGGAGTTGTATGTGCTTCTGGATCAGCGTTTGTGGTGGTAACTGTAATCGGGAGGTTTGGTGCAAAATGTGCATGCTTGTTAAATAATCGAAAAGTTAATAGCTAACTAGCTAGATGAGGAGGTGGTTTCACAAAGACCACAGTACTTATGCACCATTTCAGCTAGCCATATGTTGACGACATCTATGCTGCATTATGGTAATCAAAGTCATATCCAAGGGACAATCTAGATAGGTATCGTTAGTTGTCATTCGTTGTATTGTTCATAACATTCAGAACGTCACCGCGTCTTCTGCTCGTCTCGTTTCCTATGTGGTTTGATTACAATAAACAGAAGGCGACAGATAACGGCACGGTAAGTTGCATTTCCCCTCGGAATCAATTGCTGTGATCCATACACGGATTCATTTATGTTACGGTTATCTGTTATTGTTTGCTAATATGTCGTGTCATTTGCATATTTGGTTGTCCAAACCACTGAAATGTTCTTATGTAGACTAGTTAATTGGTCCAAACAGTCGGTTTAGCAAGCAGCTCGTACAGCACAATTGGGTATGTTGGACGATCCATACAGGTAAGCGTCTAACAACAAGCAAGCTGACTACTGTCAGTATTATAGTCTATCAGTGTAAACGTTGATTTTATGAATTGGGGTAATTGCTTCTGATCGGACTTTTGCAGAAGATATGTGTTGATGTTTGTGGCAAGCCGTTTTGTCATTTGATCCTTTTTCGTGGTTAGGTACCGAATTATGCTAACTAGCTGTCCGTTTTGTTGGCTAGTTGGTCATGTCATTTAGCTAGATGTCACATTTCCCTAACTAGCTGCCATTTGTGCCTTCTAGCTAGCCATAAGACCTAGCTAGGCTCGCCAAAAAGCCAACTAGATGCCCTCAGAACACAGCTAGTTGCCGGTTTGGCAACAACAAAATGACAGTTGAACTCGTTAGATCTTGTGCAGCTAATTCACCTAGACTTTGTCAGTTCGGGGAAATGCCATTTTACGCCAGTAGACGGGGTTCTTGTGCTGTTTTTGTAACCTATCGTTGGTAGAAGGCTTTCCAAGCATTGCTGTTAAGTTAGGATATATTATGAGTTTGTCTTCGGCAACAGTGATAAAAATAAAAAAAGTTTGCAAATACAGCTTCCACCTCACTTTTTTGTGGATACCATGTACTCGGAACTGCAACACAATTCTCGGAAAAAAGGTTTCATAAATTAGCTACAATGATCCCAGCTAACAAAATGTTATGAGAAAGATATTTAGGCTACATAGGCTACCTGACCAAGCTATTATTACTTTCAGTGCAGTTTAACGAGGGCACGGCAAAATGGCTTATGCAATATAACGTTACTTTTAGCTAGTTATGTTATGCAGCTAGATGCCCGAGGTGGGTAGCTTTTGTATCAAATCCTGTTCTGTGTCAAGATGTCTCCCCCTGAGGGCACTGGTGTTACCGTTTATAGTTGCAACTTAGCTAGCTCGGTAATTCACCTGCATTTATTCAATCAGTGGAACTGAATTTGATACAGCATGTATGCTATCTAGCTAATGTGTATCCAATTTCACTAATAAAGCTAAGCCAAGTTGGTAAAAACTTTGAAAAGGCTACGTATGATGTTTAATCTACACTTTTCGCTTATATGATTTGTTTTAAGATACTTTTATTTATACAGGGAATCCCATTGAGACCAGGGTCTCTTTCACAAGGGAGCCTTGATTAGAGCAATGAGCAGATAAATAAGTACAATTTAAAACAATTCCATAAATACACAATAAAGTAAATCCATAAATATATATTAAAACAATTTATCAGAATACAGGTTATTCAATTTTTGGGATAGCGTTATCAGTATAGCTGTGTAAAGATAGGTTAACTATATAGTGGTGTTTACTTTGGCTTACAAAGCGTAGTTGTTGGTCTGTTCAGTTAAGTTTACACATTGATTATAATTGATACTTTGAATCTTGGCATGGGATATGCGTTGCGCCTTGTTGTTCAATTACATTTCCTGTAGTAGATTCTCATTTGCAAGTCATTTTGCTTCCTAAGAACAACCACTAAAAACACCAGAGGGGTTATCTGACTGCTCTTTGATTCCAGCTCAAGACTGCTGGAGAGACAAGTCTCATTTGTGTTCCTAAGTGGGGCATTGTTTATGAAGATAATATCCAGCATCAAAATCATAGTATTAAAATGCTGTTCTCGCCTTGCATTTAATCCTGCACATAACCTAATGTGCTTTTCAAATGCCTTTGAATTCCTTAGATAGGCAAATCACCAAAATCTTAGGTGCAGTACTCTTGTACACCAATGGTAACATCTGTTGTTGTAATGTAATGTTTGGTTTTATTTAAGATTATTATAATTTGTTTTACATATTTTTTTACAGCAACAGATTTAGCCTGCTGCTCAGCTTCCCCTTCTACCACAACAGAACCATCTTGTACAGTGTAGTGATGTCATGCTCTGCCATTTGCTTATCTGGCACTTTGAAGGTGCCTTTACCTCAATAATTTGGCTGTAAACAGACAATTCTGCTGAAATCACATTGTCTGGTTCATGTGATATCCCCTATGTCAGTTCACATGACACACTGCTTGCTAATCTCAACATTACAGGTCTGTGGCTGATGACAGTATATGCCTTGGAATGAATGGATATGTGGCAGCCAAGTCACTGAATGGATGGTTTTTGTCTTTTTGTATTGTGTTCCTGCCTTGTTCTTAGTTTGTATTGGATGCCTTTAGCACAATGTTCCCACTAGTGGTTCCACTTTGTTAAAGTCATTATATGGACAAGTAAGAGCTTATCTGGAGAAGTTGGTGTCAGTTCCAGCCATTTATTTGGGAACATGTGTGTCTTCATCAGTGAATACAATGTAGGATACATGTTGCACAGCCTACAAAATTTCCTTAGGAGCACTTGTTTAAACATAATTTTGAAAGTTAGTGTAAGCAACCATTTCTATGTTGTCCTTGTCTTAAGCTCCAAGTACGTTGCAAAGTCTTTGTCTATGCCTGTGGGGTGTTATTGAAATTGTACTACAATGACAAATCAGAAGAATAGTTTGCCGAACACAAACAAATAGAAAAAATTTTTAAATTTAAAGCCAATGAAAATGAATCAAGATGTTTAGTACAGTCTGTAAGCATTGGGACAGTGACACATTTTTTGTTGTTTTAGCACTTTGGATTTGAAATGAAACGATGAATAATGAGGTTGCGATGCAGACTGTCAGCTTCAATTTGCAGATGTTTACATTCATATTGGATGAACCATGTAGGAAGTGTAGCCCTTTTTAGTCATCGATCCCCATTTCTGGGGACCAAAAGTAATTGGACAGTTGGTTTGCCAGCTGTGTGTTTTTGCATCACTAGTTCATGCACAAAAAGGCTAACAAATGAGTTGATTGTATGTGTGTCATTTTCATTTGGAGTAATTTTGTTGGTGTCTCTCAGCATGAGGACCAAATACGTGTCAAGGCCAGTGAAGCGGGCCATCGTGGTGTGACAAAATCAATAGTTTGGTACATTGTTAAGAAACAAGAGTGCACTGGTGAGCACAGATTTAGCAAACCATGGAAGACCACTGTAGTGCATGACTGAAGAATACTTTCAATGTCGAATAGATCCAGAACGCTCTCCAGGATGTAGGCGTAGATGTGTCAAAGAGCACCATAAAGAGAAGACTACACAAGCATAATCTCAGAGGTTTCACTGCAAGATGCAAACCATTGGGAAGCCTCAAGAACAGAATGGCCAGGTTCAGGTTAGAGTTTGTGGAAAAAGTACATTAAAAAGTAGAATTCTGGAACTCTTATGGACAGATGGGATAGTTTTAATCTCTACCAAAGTGATGAAAAGAAAAAGTGTAGAGAAAGAAAGGAACTGCTTATGATCCAAAGCATAGCACCTCATCTTTGAAATATTGTGGAGGTACTGTAGTGTTATGGCTTGCACATGTTCGGCTGCCACAAATACTGGCATGCAGTACTAAGCATAGAAAGGGTGTTCCCTACATGGGTCACTGGATATGGATGTAAATACCCCTAAATTAAAGCTGAGAGTGCACTAAAACCTCATATTCACCGTTTCATTTCAAATCCAGTGTGCTGGACGACAGCGCTAAAACAACAAAAGATTACTGTCCAAATACATACGGACTGCAGTGTATATGATGGGCCATATATTACCCCTACAATAAAAGTAAGTTACACAATACACATTTAATGACGTGCGATTCCCGTTAGGGGAAGATAACGCGTTAAGAAAAACACTGGGATTTATTAGGCCTGTTTGTAGGGAATACAGTTGTGGATTTTTTTTCAGAACTTATGAAACAAAAATAAATAGTTTCACACTAAATAAGTAACGGTGGAATCCCCGATTGAAGAACAAATTAGCGAGGGGATTTTTTAAAATTTCATTTTATTTGATTTTTGTTTACCGAAAGTAGCATGAGCAAGTTTAATAGGACAGTCAGTAGGCTACAACGTTTTACCCTGGACATCGCCCCTCCCACTCATCCCTGTTCCTTTTTATGTGCCCTGTACGTGGAACTCCCTGCACAGACTGTGTTCATACTTGACAGATTAGAGGGATTAACGCGTAACATTAGCTACCAGTACATACGATAGTTACCGAGTGCTGTTACTTTGACGACTGAATTAGGCTACTCTTTGCTTGGCGTAGCCTACTTTGGGTGAATCCATCAGTATTAGGCCTAACGTTGCGGAAACAGTTGACCAATTTACCTTGCACAGTTTATGAACAGCAAGCCATATGCAATTCGTTCTCATGCACTAAATGTTTTTACATTTGTTTTGTAGATGGTTCCAACAAGGAGACATTCCGCAGCTGACGGGAGAGCAGTGCTTTAGATATGTATCGTTTTAATACCGATCAGCCATCATAGTACTCGGACTATCAACTGTTTGGACACAAGCAAACGCAATTTTATTATTATTGATAGTTAGCTCACGTTAACCATGGCGGGCACAAACATTCTGAAGACTGTGAAGTCTCTCTTCAAGAAGGAACCGGACGACTGGGATCTGAGTGATACGGCAGCATTTGATTTCTCTGGAGAACTGGCGGAGGATGATGTCCCCAAATTTAATCATCTGAAAGTTGTGGTGTCTGGAGAAATGGAGGATTATTCGGCAGGTGCTCAAGCAAATGGGGCACCTGCGAATACAATTGTAGATGACGATGACTCGCTGTTGGGCTCCCCTTCTAGTCTCGGTAGCACGGGGGTAAATATGGACAGCTGTGAGAGATGCAAGAAGAAAAAAGAACACACAAAACGAAGAAAAGTGATGAAAAAGCTCGGCTATGCTGCTGTTTTGTATTTTCTTTTTATGATAGGCGAACTTGTTGGTAAGACTTTTTATTGATCTTATTATTTTGTTTATGTAAGCAAATAAAAATATTGAAAATTAAGGAAGCTACACCGTAAGCAGCAGTGAACAATGAAGTAGAAACGTGTCGTAGTCATGTGTGCTCATTAATTGAGCCAACGCCACAGTTTCTGCTGAGCACATGCACTATTTGTTTGATGAAAGAATATGTAATCTGTCTTGTATCTCAATGATATTAACTAATTTTAACAATTCGCCTCAAGGTGGTTATGTCGCTAATAGCCTAGCGATTATGACTGATGCGCTTCACATGCTAACGGATCTCATCGGTATTGTTGTGTCCTTGCTTGCGCTGTGGCTGTCTTCAAAACCTCCCACAAAAAGATTCACCTTTGGATTGCATCGTCTCGGTAGGTTGTATTCTCCTTTCATCATCTCTTTCTGACGTTATGCAGTAACGATTCTCTTGAAAGTGACGAAAGGGGTTTTCTACTGAAACTTCCTTCTTTTATGAATCATTCCAGCTATTCAGAGCCACATTTAGCCCATGCTAGATCACAAATGATTAAAATGTTCTTAACTGAAAATTCTAATGCCGATGTAACAATATGTACTGATAATTGAAAGCAATGGAGTTCTAGAACACTGAATTTTGAAAGAAAAAACATTCCAAAAAACTCTTCAGTGGGTTAATTTCATGTCAAATTATAGAGTCACGATCAAAAAGCTTTGGATAAAGTGTCAAAAAACATGACTGAGTATTGATGATTATTAAAAAATAATACTTGTAGGTTGTTGACAGTTCTGGGTGCTGTTTAAAATGTTGTGTAATGAATGTGTAGTGCAATTAAGCTACAGTATTTTGATCCATTCTTGAGCCAGAAAAGCTTCATAAAACAGTTTCTCATGTTTAGATGGCAACCTTTCTGTAGCAGGTTGCAGCCTCGGTAAAATGGTCTGTATGCATGAATGAACTGTCTGCTCATGGGCTTGTTTTGACTTGTGTCTCCCCTGTGTCCATTCCCAGAGGTGGTTTCAGCTGCCATCAGTGTCCTTCTGATTTACATACTGACTGGAGTGCTCTTGAATGAGGCTGTTCAGAGAACTGTCCACCTGGACTTTGACATTAATGGCGATGCCATGCTTATAACTGCTGCAGTTGGTGTTGCAGTAAACCTAATGTGAGTCTTACTGATGTGCAGTTTTTTCTGGACAGTCAGGTCCAAAGTCTTTTTCTGTTGTGTTCTCATTTTAATATATACCAAAGATAATCAGATGGGAAACTCTTCTAATGCAGTAAATGTCTAAAGTGGATCCCGTGGAATGTTTGCGTAATAATTCACCTTGCACAACTGTCAAAGGTTACTTGGTCAGTGTTTTTGCAGCTTCAGAGTCAGATTGTTTTAAACCATGGTAATGTGCCAAGACTATGAACTCAGCTGAGCTATTGTCAGGATTACCAGAACAAGATTTATATTTATGTTATTTATTGTGTGGGAATTACAGAGTGTATTAAATGGCTGTTGTTGTTTTTGTTGTTTTTTTTTGTATTAAAAAGTTTTTGTTTTTGTTTTTGAACAGAATGGGCTTCCTTCTGAACCAATCAGGACACCTGCACTCCCACTCCCATTCCCACTCCCACTCCCAGTCCCACTCCCACTCCCAGTCCCACTCCCACTCCCACTCCCACTCGCATTCCCACTCCAACTCGCACTCTCACTCACATGGCTCTCCTCAGGAAGATCAGAACCACCACAAGGCACAGGGAAGCTTGGCGGTCAGGGCCGCGTTCATCCACGCCCTGGGAGACCTTGTACAAAGCATTGGGGTGCTCGTAGCCGCGTACATTGTCCGCTTTAAGGTACATTAACTATCAATTTGTGTCTCACCTTTACTGCACTGAGCTTTCAATGGTTCAGTGGGAAATGGTTCTCAACCATTGAGAATGGCCGCCCTCTGTGGTGGGTGGCCCATTTACCCAAAGGTCAGTTATTTTTTTGCACATGACATTTTGCGATTTCAATAAAGCTCCCGCCCCTCTAAGCGAGTGTCAGAATATTCTAGTTTGGGCCTGCCACTTAAATCGACCTGTTTCAACCATGATACCTGATGGGAAGGAAGAAGCTCAAAATTAAAAATATCAGCAGTGCCAGTAGTATCAGTTTAGTTAAGCTGTCAGTTTCATCACTGTTCTGGGATCTAGTGCCATGATTCAGGGAAACAGCTAGGCTAGTTAGTTAATCAACAGGCGAATTATCTTTGACAACAGAAATGCTAGGGACAGTCATTCATGTATAATTGGAAGCCCTTTTTGATTACAGTTTGCCAATTTTTTGCACACGATGCCGATTTTCATGGCTGCTACCATTAGTTCACATATACAATATATGTTCTTTTTATAATGTGTATTCCGGAACTAATGGCAACATACATGGAGTAGTGTAGTACAAATTTGCAACTGACCACTTTCTTTTACGGGATATTAATTACTAGTGAATAACAAGACTCATAATTAGTACATTTTAAGGACGTGTAGCAACTAAATACTTGCATTCTTGAATGCAAAAAATTGTGTTGCAAGCCTTGTCTGTGCAAAGGATAGGGTAGTGGGCAGTGTGTCATAACAGTTTTTAGGTTGAATAGATAAGAAATATAGCTATCTCCATAACCGCATGCCTATCCTCTAAGAACAAAACACTGGAATTTTTCCATGCCGGAACTTTATCATTACAGCTTTGCTCTTCTGGTTTGAATTTTCTGAGTACCCTTGATTTAGATAAAAGGTAAGCCGAACTGAGAAGTAACTGCATGTAAAACTTTGCTTTCACAGCCTGAATACAAGATCGCTGACCCTATATGCACATATATTTTCTCCATCCTGGTGCTTTTCACAACCGTGAGAATCGTAAGGGACACAGGAATCATTGTCCTTGAAGGTATGACTTGTCTTGCGATGTTGTTCTCGTAAATTGAATTGTGTTCAGTGTATTTACTTTTTTATTCATAATTGTATGGTAAGAAACTGAAAAATAACCAGATTTATATTTTTGCTGGTTTTTTGGGAGTTCAAGCTTGGAAATTCCCAGTTTTTCTATTTTCCTGTTTTTCTGTGAAGCGTCTTTGCGATGGCTTCTCTGTAAGAAGTGTGATACAAATAAAATTTAATTCAACTGTATAAATGTCTTCACAGCAATTGATTTCCTAATACTTAGACTCCTGAAGTGATCACCAGTCGGATGTAAATGTGTGGTAAACCACAGATCATTTTCTGTGAACAGCCCTGTGTTTTTTCTAATCCCAAAATGCACTGAAAGCAAGAAATTCCATCTTCTCTAACCAGGGGTTCCGAGGCACTTGGATATGACGAGAATCAAAGAAGACCTGTTGAAACTGGAAGATGTGCATTCTGTGGAGGATCTGAATGTGTGGGCTTTGACAACAGACAAGACTGCTGCTCTGGTGCATTTACAGCTTGGTGAGTGTTCTTCATTTTTACACTTTGGCGGTAAGGGTGTTTTCATCTGAGGTGAGGTTGGAAGATCAAACTGGAGACTCTCCAAAAGAAAATGCTTAAACAAAATGCAGTCTGGGTGAGGGTTGCTTTAACTAACTTAATTCAATGGACTGCCTTCTGGGAGACATAAAAAGTAATGGTCTGTACCTCCAGCAGATGACCAGAAAGCATTAAATTCAGACCAGCAGTAAAGCTTTTTCATGACTAGGCTAATTCATGAGCTGAGCATAAGAGTTTAAAGATGTCAATCCAGTATTCAGTTGTTGGCTTCCTGTTTTGGTATCAATGGAGAGATTCACTATTGTTATGTGTGTTAGGCAGGAATCTCTTGCTTCCCATTACTTTATTTATTTGTGTGTGTGTGTGTGTGTGTGTTTGTGTGTGCAGAACCATCCAGTGGCACTCGATGGGAGGACGTCCAAGCAAAGGCTCGGCACCTGCTGCAGACTACACATGGGATATACAAGTGCACTGTCCAAGTGCAGTGCTACAGACAGAGTTCACCCAACATATGCAGAAACTGCACACTTTCCAGTACCTGAAAGCAAGCATTCTTCTCATACACATCAATTTCTTCCATTTCAGCAGCAGGGCAGCTGGTGTATAAACCAACACAGGTTTGTAGACCAAGTTGTTTTCTTAACACGTTGGCACTAAGCTGAAGAAATATGATATGCAATGACAACAAAAAATCTACTGGGAAGATTACCAAAGGACATTAAACTGATTTACACTGACAAATACACACACAAAATAAAGATTTGTTGGGGATGCCCCCACCGCTGGGATTTTAACCTGCATACACAAAGCCTTTTTTTGTTTAAAAAAAGGAGCATTTATTTTTATTTTTCATTTTTTGATAAATCTTTGACACACCCTGAAAGTGTATAGGTGATATTAACAATTTGTTTTTGTTTGTTTTTTCCTTTGCTTTCAATTACTGCAGACTAGGACTCTGTAGGACTAATAAATCAAGTCATGCTAAAAATGGCACAGTCTTTCCCTATCTGCATACTTTGATCTTTTTAGTTTTTATCATTAAATCTGATTCCATATGGAAATGTGTGTTTTGACAGCCCTGAACTTATAATGGCTACAATGTCTGTTTCATAGCAGAGCCACAATGGCTGCTCACTTTGTAACAGGGCTCCGTGTTTGTCAGAACTGCCAGCTCAAACATTGTTCTAACATTGTAGTGAACTTAAATGGCAGAATAGATGTTTGCATTTCTGTTCTTAATTTGAGTAGTCTGAACTAGGCAGGTCACCATCTCGCTGTGTGGGTTCTGCTTTTTTTACCTGACATGGCAATCTTTATTTTTATTCTGACCGTGTAAAATTTATTTCAAATCAAGAAACAATGATTATATGCAAACCTGCCACACACTAAGTTACATACTCTGTTATCAGGTTTAAAGTGTGGATTGCAACATGAATGACGTTAACACAGTAAGCTAAAATGTCTAAAATTGCTAAAATTGTCTGTTGCACTGACAATCTCACCAGTGTCATGTTCTGTTTGTATGCCCATTCACATGTGTATAAAATATAACATTTGACAACCTCTGTATAATACTGCACCTTTAGAATTGTCTCACTTTGAATAATAACTATTGCTTAGCTCACCAGAAAAATAATTGTTTCCTGAGCCCTGTAGGACAGGTTTAAAAAAATGTAACATTTGTGATGCTTTTATTTGAAAAGGGTGGCTGCAAAGTACAGGTTTTTCTGTAGCCCCATATGTGACCGTATGTGTGCTACCTCTCGAGGCACAATATTGAGTGCAGAAGTATTTTTTTTTTAAACATTTCTTTTGACCAGTTTTGTGCATTTGCCAAGTAGGGTATTGGAGGGTTGAATAATTTTTGGCTTGAGAAACAAAAACATAGGTGTTAATGTGATGGAAATTGGATCAGTGTTTCCATTGTCAGGTTTCTGGTGATGCTTGTTTTGTGATTTTTTTGCAAAGAAATGTATAATTCTTTGGTCAGCTAGTCAGGACTTGAAATAATTCACAGTGATTTGCACATTCCTCCAACTTGAATGACATGTTAGTCATTGCCAAATCTGTGTTGCAGTATTATTGTACCTTTAAGTTGATAACACGTGTGTGAGACACTCCTGCCGAGCTTATTTGATAGGCAGACAATGTATATGGCCTCAATAGGTCAGACTTCAGTTGTACTAATATACATATGACTTTCACAACTGGGATATTGTCACTGAAAATGTGAATGTCAAAAATGTGGTAACATTCTGAAATAAATATTTTGAACATCTGCAAAGTATTTTCAGCCTTTACACTGTTCAGAATTTATATGGTGCACTACTATGGAAATGTTGTAACCATGACTTATAGTGGGGGTGCGAGGAAAACGTTGAAGTTATCACTAATATTGGGGGGGGGGGGGGGGGTGCATGCAATGAAGATTTTGAATCTAAACTCCAGATTATTATATGACTTTTTTATTATGATATGAGTTTTTCAATAATTTGTTGGTTATAAAGGCATGTTCTAAATAAATCACGCTGAATAGCTTGACCATATAACATTTTTATTCCAGTCTATATGAATAAACAGCTTGCCAATAACTTGGTTTTCTGCTTTCAAAATCAGAAGTGGGTTCAAGTATCTCAGACAAGAAAGACAATTGCCTTTTTAAAGTTATGTTTAAAGCAGAAAAGGAGAGCAAAAATACTATAGATGACAAGATCTAAATGATGTGCAAAATTGCTGTAATTGCTGTGTCTTGTGCTGTGTTCTAATGAATGCTAATGAAGAAATTTCCACAAGATGCACCCTATCACAATGCCCAGTTAAACATGTCATCATGAACCGAGTGCATCAAAATCTTTTGATAGAAAAATGACAGAAATTCTGATTGATTTCTCCATTTTGCATAAAACATTTTAAAATGCATTAGGCCTAGAGGTTGGTGTTTTTTGATTAACCTTTTATTTATATATTGTAATGAGACTGCATTTGCTTGAAACGACTACATCTTCACATTCATACATTGTATTATGTTTTCTTTATACACAGTGAGCTTCATACTGTTTGAGACAAAGATATTGATTTGGCTGTGTACTCCACAATTTTAGATTTGTAATCAATTCATGTGGTTATAGTGCACATTCTCTTTTTTGTTAAAGGTATTTTTATACACTTTGGTTTCACCATGTATAAATTAGAGCAGCTTAGAGCAGCTTGAAGTCTCTGGCCCATAGACATCTCCATGTGCTGAGTATTGTTCCTGGTGATGCTCTGCCAGGCTTGTACTGCAGGCATTTTCAGCTCTTGCTTATTTTGGGGACTAGCTGGCTTACGTTCTCTCTCCCAAACAGTTGATTTTGATAAGCCTAAGGTTTGGCCTATGTCTTTATTTTTTTCTTATTTCTCAGCCATATAATGGCTTCCTTTGCTTTCATTGGCACAGCTTTGGTCCTCATATTTATAAAGGTCAATAACAGACTCCTAAAGCAATCAAAAGCCTAGAATCAAGACTAGATAATGGAACCTTTGTTATACCTGTAATAAGGAAACAAACACACCTGACTAAACAGAAATATCTGCAAAGTCATTTGTCCCAAATATTAAGGTGCCCAGGAATGTATAAAACGTGTTGTCATTTCTGCATGGTGAAACCAAAATGTATTGAAATACATTACAATAAAAAGTGAGGACGTGCACTCTAACCACATAGTACATTGTTTGATTACAAAACTAAAATTGTGGACTACGGAGCCAAATCAAGAAAAAAATTTCTTTGTCCCAGACTTTATGGAGCTCACTGTATATATAAAACTTATATTCAGCCGTGTAATGACTCAAATACAACAATTCTCGACCCAGACCCTGGGGATGCACTGTACGTCCTGGTTTAAACTTACTTAAATTGAAATGCTTTTTCTGCCTTTTTCTCCCAATTTGGAATGCGTAGAGTCATCAGTGTACATTGCTGCAATCTCTGCTATCGAATTGGGAGAGTACAGACAAGCATGTGAAGCACAGGATCTCAGCTATCCACTTTTTATTTACACACAGCAGTTGACAAATCTGGCTTGCACAGACACGAGTTGGATACAGACACTTAATGCACGGCTTAAAAGGCAACTAGCACACAGATGTTGTCAGGCATTTTTTTAAAATGGAGACCAACAGTAATGCACAGTAGTTCACCAGGACCCTATTTGTGAAACACTGTTCTAAGACATCCAGTAAACAGCCAATATGTATCAAACATCTCTCACAGATAACGAACAGTATGAGAACTGGGTCAGCCCATGGTTTTGACATCTCAGACTTTAGCCTGGTTTTATGGGTCAAAGATATCCTTGTAGACAGAGAAGTCAAAGTCAGACATTGATAAGTAATCTGACTGCACCCAAAAGAAACTGGACCAAAGCAATCATTCACAGATCACTTGTGAAATGTATCCCTCTGGTAATCATGAATAAAAAAAATTGAGAAAATTCTAATTTTCACTTGCTGTTCATAACTGCCTGATAAAGAATCTTTTGAATTTGTATATCTTGGGTGATCACTGTATACTTCATAGAACACAAAATACAACACAATGACAGTTGATCTGGTCCGGTGTGTTATTGATTTCTGTTATCGAGCTGTAAAATAATCTAAACCCGACAACTGCAATTTTACAATTCAGCAGAAGCCAGTCTAAAATGATACTGTTCATTATCTCACTGTCCTACAATCCATAAAGTTAACATAATGTTACAGCACCACTTATCACACCGCAGTTACCGTAAGTCAAGATTATAGAGACATGAGATGGAGGAAACCACGTATGGCCAGATTTAGCGAGTGGTCATGGTATTTATTTTGTCCCAATCATTGGTTGCATCATTGGTTTTGAGTGTGGTGAAAGGTTTTGCGCATGCTAATGGCCTTAGTAAATCAGGCCTTTAATGTGCAGCAAATAGGGGGACTTGTGGGCACCGGATCAACCAATGTGGGCTGTTGGTGCACCAACTGAAACCCCTTCCATCGCTAGGCGATGCTACAGCCAATAGTGCATTGCCACACATGACTTCTCACCAAAGCCGGCATATGGTTTGTATTTGACACCAGGCCTTGGGATCCATCCATGCACTCAAACAGTGCCTTCAACTATCCCACAAGTTTTTGAACTATATTGCTTTTAAGTCAAATGTGGTCTACTATTTGATCGAACAAACAGTTAAGGTTATTAGGATGAGCCACCCAGCATCCTGACATCCAGTCTTTTGATCAGGCCATTTCAAAACTTGATGTTGTGTTCCAGGACACAGCACTTGTTTTACAGAATCAACAAACAGAATTTCAGCATTCACTTCACAGTTTATTCTTTCTTCATTTAAGCCAAAGGGTCTTGGCATGAAATTATTTCTATTGGTTTGTTTTCTTAAAATTCTTAAAAATATGTAACAGTACAAATTATAGTAAATGCTAAAATAGACATATCTTTTTATCAAAAGACACATAAAATGAAAGAATGCAGGGGTTAGGTTTCAACTTGTGAACAGTTGCTGATAATGGTCTATTTGCTGGCCCTTGAGGGAAGGTGTCATACTTTGCAGTGATTTAATAAAGTATCTGTGTTTTATGCTGGAAGCATCCATGCCCTCTTCCTGTAGTGTCGACAGTGCTGCCTAACAGCAACAAAACAAAAACAGAGGTAATCGATTAAAACACACTCAAAACAAAATCTATTAATCAACTGAAAAGGCTGGGCTCAAATGGCCACAGAAGCAACTATTATGAAAACGTCAAGTTCTTTCCTGAAGGCACTATTGGAAGCACAAGTGCTTTTGAAGTCCCACATTTAGTGAGAAATTGATATCACTGGAATTTCAGCCCTAGCCAGCTACCTATCCATCAGAATTAAAAACAGCCTTCGCAAAATGCGACAATGATGGCCTGTATAGTACAACTATACAAAATATAGGAGGTATTAAATTAGACATTGACGGTGAATTGCAATGTGCTTAGCTGGAGTTTAAACCTTGGGTTTAAACCCCTAGATCGCAAAACTGCATTACAACAGGAATAGCTATTCAAATCTGTGAAATAAGAATTGGCTGTTCCAGTTGTAGTGCAGTTCCGTGGTCAAGGGGTTTAAACACGCTAAGCACACTGCAATTGACCATGAGAGACTGCAAGAATAAACAGCTCAATTAAATAAGCCCTATTCTTAAAAAATACACTAAACAAAACCAAAAAAACAAAAACACAGATCCTTAATACAAAGTTACATTTTGTAAGAGTAATTACCATCAGATGAATGACTGGCAGGGAAATGTGTTGAAGCTTTATTATAGAAGGACGGAGTGTGGCACAGTGGGTAAGGAACTGCGCTTGTAACCGAAAGGTCGCAGGTTCGATTCCCGGGTAAGGACACTGCCGTTGTACCCTTGAGCAAGGTACTTAACCTGCATTGCTTCAGTATATATCCAGCTGTATAAATGGATACAATGTAAAGTGCTATGTAAAAAGTTGTGTAAGTCGCTCTGGATAAGAGCGTCTGCTAAATGCCTGTAATGTAATGTAATGTAGAACACACATTTCTTTACCTCTTTGCAGAGATTTTCCAAGTCAGCTCCAGAAAATAGAATGGTTTGCCGTGCCAGCTCTTTCAGACAGACATCAGGCTCCAAAGGCATCCTCTTAGTGCAGATCTCTAGGATAGCCAGCCGGGCCTGCGGAAAAAACCCACGTCAGCGGAATACGGTCCAAACTGGAATGTGCATGCACCTCTGTGCCATAGTTTCAACTTTAAATCATTGTCATGCATCTTCAAAATACCATAGAATCTCACTCAGTCAACAAAAGAGCTACACTGCATTGCAATACTATGCACATGAGAGAATCAGGTTGGAGTCAGCAGTCAGAATTTTTTAAAAGCAGCCGAATGTGTACCTCCATGTCAGGTGGTGGCACATAGATGATCTGGTCCAGCCTGCCTGGTCGTAGCAGAGCACTGTCCAGCGCGCCAGGTCTGTTCGTTGCAGCTACAATCATTACATCCTGGTTGCATACTTCCTGGCAGTCCATCTAAAATGTATCGAGCAGAGGCATAAGGCATACCATTATAAAGCAAAGACAACACATTGCACCTTTTGGGCTTCAGGCCAAGCTCCTAGGGAGGAGGCGATTCATCCAAGTTTTATTAGTCATGACTTTGAGAGGAAGGAACAGAATGTAACTGAGGAAGTGAGTGTCAATCTCATAAAAACATAAATGTATTTTAGTGTGTACTCTTTGTATGCAATGACACACTATATTACCATTTAGGAAACAAAGTGATGTGGATTATTAATAAATGAGAAAATGCTAATTTCTTCCCAACAAACAATGTGTGATATTAAAAATGAATCCCCTGAGGAAAGTCTTACCATTGTATCATGATACAGACCATCATTGCTCCAATGTCATGATAATTATATTGTGGGAGAGATGTACCCCCATCATCCCTGTTCATCTACCTGTTGCTCCTGCTGGAACTCAGTGGATCCCTCAAGATGACAACTCTCCCTCTGTGTCCCCCTCCTCTCCTGGACCTTAAATCCCACTCCATCCAGCTCATTAAGCAGCACAGACAGCATCCTTGCCTGGACACTGTGGGGCGCTCTACTGTCAGAGCGGGAGCCCAGGATGGAGTCAATCTCATCAAGGAAGAGGATGGATGGAGCACAGGCTCGGGCCTGACGGAAGAGCTGTGAAGAAAATAACCATAAGAATGATTCAAATTAGGGCTGGGTGATATACTGCAATGATAATTACTGAATGCAGTAACAGACTTAGCCACTATATGGTGTGTTACCTTTCTTTTCTTCTTTTTCTCTTTAACTATACCTGATGCGTTTGTAAACAAGAGGCTGCGTGTAATGCTTCCGGAGAAAAATAACATAATGCCCTACTATCTATTGTGTGTTGAAAAAACAGCCAATAAGCAGTGCCAGCTTCCAATTGATCATGTGATGTGTTTATATCAATCAGATGGCAGCTGCAAGGTCGTGCTGCTGATTGCTGTCTTATGGTCACCCAACAGATAACAGTGCTGACGTCTTTGTCTTGAAGCATTTCACATGGCTCTGAAGCGAGGTTGTTTACCACCGCATCAGGTATAATTACACAGAATATGATGAAAATAAAGGCAATACGCCACACAGTGGTGACAACTGTTATTGCATTTTATAATTATCGTCGCGATATATTGCCACGCCCTCATTCAAATCCTCTGCCTCCTTCACTGATCTGCAATGCTACTGTACAAGCAAATCATCACAAATGCAAAATTAAAGTACACTATCTATTGGACAGAATTTACTGTAAATCCACTATAATCTGCTTAAGGTGTTCAGATCTGATGTGAAAAGGCAGCTTTTGAGGTTCAATAAAAAAAAGATTCTTGATGAAAAACATACCTGAGCCAAGGCTTTTTCTGAATCCCCAACAAATGGTGAGAAGAGGTCAGCTCCACTGACAGACAGGAAAGCACAGTGCGAGAAAGAGGCGGCAGCTTTTACAAGCGTGGTTTTGGCGCATCCGGGAGGACCATGCAGCAGGACACCACGTGGACGGGATAGACCAAGCCTGATGAAGGCTTCTGGAAACTTCATGGGCCATTCAATGCTCTTTAAAAACACAGTGATACAAAAGAGTTTGTTTGATCTGTGTCAAATTCCAGTCTTTGCGTGTGTGCTTATTTTTCAGTAATACAGTACCTGTTTCAGTTTTAGTTTGACATCTTCCAATCCACCTATTTGGTCCCAGGAGATTGGTTTGAAATCGGTTAGTCCGATGCTGCTTCTAAGGCAGGAGGGCTGAACCTTCTTTAGTGCTTCAAGGAAATGTTTCATATCTATCTTTTGACTCTGAGAATCCTTCAAAAAATTAAAAAAAACAAAAAACAAACAAAAAAAACAACACCTCTGTTTATTATAAATATCAACAGGTCAAAATAATGTTGAGCATGCAATTGAAATACAGTACAGGCTATACTTCTGTGTTGAGATACAAGTAATGAGTCAACTTTATCCCATACCAACTCCAAATATATGTGGTTTATGTGAGCACATTGATCATACGCTACCTGGGAGCCACGAAGAATGGCTTGCAAAGCAGCTTCTCGGCAGAGTGCACTCAGGTCAGCTCCCACATACCCTGTGGTCATTTCAGCTAATGCAACAAAATCCACATCGTCAGAGAGGGACATCTTAGAGCTGAGCACGTCCAGGATAGACTTTCTTTGGTGAAGTGTTGGCACACCAATGATGACCTAGAATTTTAAAAAATAGAAAAAGAAAATTAATTGAATGTTGTTGCAGGAATTTAGAGACAGAACAATAATGCATTTCAAAAAAAGATAGAACCGTTACCTCTCTGTCAAATCTTCCTGGCCTTCTCAAGGCAGGATCCAAAGTGTCTGGTTGGTTGGTGGCTCCAATGATGACAAAACGTGCATCGCTACCAATGCCATCCATAAGCGTTAACAGTTGTGCTACCACCCTGTTCTGAGGAGCACTAGTTGAGCCAGCTCGCCTCGGGCACAATGAGTCAATTTCATCTATGAACAAGACACACGGCCCTTCTTGGGCAGCCTCACTTGCTTGTTTGAATGTCCTCCTTAGGTTTTCCTCACTCTCTCCAGGCCTGGACCCCAGAATCACAGGCCCATTAACTGTTATCAAAGCGGCACTAACTTCCATCACCACATTTCTTACTAGCATGGTCTTGCCAACCCCTGGAGGACCAATAAGGAGCACCCCTTTAGGATAAGAAAGACCCAGCTTTTGCAGTGTTTCAGGGTAGCGGAGGGGCAAACTGAGAATTTCTTTCAGTGATGCACAGACGTCCTCCAATCCTCCCAATAAGATGCTAGGTGATTTCTGAAGCTCGCATCTGTAGTTGTTGAGAGTTTTGATCTCTCCTATGTTCACGCTGGTTTTAGAAGTGATAAAGCCACTGTCAGTGCAGAACGGATCTATATGCTCAATCAGAATAAGCTCCACTTGTGTTTTCAAATGACTAACATCAACAATATACTGCCTCGCTACACACATTCCTCGAAGCATCTCTTTCACAAGGTCATGAATGAAACCAGATGAATGTTTCTTAACCTCTATGCATTGAACAACTACATTCACTCTCACACCTTTTAGCTTTTGAGAACATATTGCTTTGATTTGCTCTAGACTGACAGACAGGTTGTTGAAATTGATTGCTTTGAGATCCTTTGTTGTACATTTTGTGTCTAACTGCAAAAAGCCATCGGCCTGGTCACTCCTTGGCCATGCAGTACATAGGCATTCCCCTCCAGAGATGGTGATATGAACCGGGGACCCAATCCGCAGTCCCAGGGATGCCATTAAACCTGGCCCCAACCTGCATCTCTGCGTTCCTGCGTCGCCAGTGTCCAACGGTAACACTTTCAAGAGCATCGTTTAGAGCTTACACAACTACAATAACGTTATGTCACAAAATATGGCAATTAACGTACCAACACTCTTCTCCGACGAAAAGCTACATTACATTAAACAGCAGCAACACAAATACCATTCTCGTGGTCAACACCATGGTTAAGTCAAAGCAACGGACTGCCCATCTTGCAAGCATTTAGTCAAAACCAGAACAAAATAACTAGCTAGCTACCTATACCGTTACAGCTTGTCAGACGGACAACAAAACGTTCATCAGCTTTAGTTGTAGCGTTATATTAGCATAAATACTTTTAACTAGCGGTATTCTTATTGTGCACAGCAATCAATAAAGCAAGTTCAAAGTAGGCGATCACTAATTAAACCCCAGTCGTTTTCGCAAATTTAAAGCGTTAGCTGACTCGAAACGACGGCTGACAAACTTCATGTGGTTATGTTGGCTTTGTGTCCGTGTTGCTGCTTGTTAGCTTTCTTTTGCTCTCAGACTGACGAATGATTTAAGTATCAAAATACATTCGACACAAATGAGTTTTCATTTGATAAATGCTAAACTAGTTCATTTTCAGCCTTATGCATCTTACTCCCACTGTGACAGCTAAGGCTGGGCTAAGTAAATTCAGTGGAAAGCCATGTGCATAACACGGAACTCTATGTTCCCGTATACGCTCTATGGTGCATTCACAAAGATCATTTTGTTGGCCAACTGTAAACGTTCTCTTGGTTAAATGAAGGGTGAAGGAAACGTAACGTTTTACCGTGGATATTTTGGTTTGGCACCTATATTTGGTAAAACTATGTAGCTAAACATGAGAGTGAACATATTTATATATTTCTAACGTTATTTATTTGTTTATTGCACACACGTAGAATGGGAGTTACCTAGTGTTTGTATAGTCAGATAACTTGGTTTCTATAATTTTATCAGGAGCCTATTGCAATTGCAATGTATGGCTACGGCCTAATAGTGCAAGAATGTCTATATGTACTAAATTCAAGTTAACATCACGTTTGTTAGCTATTGGTTGTACAGTGAGTTAGCGGAGCCAGGTTTTTAGTAATGGATACTAGAAATGGTTATCGTTTCGAAATGAGCTATGATTAGGTGAGCTAGGTGACTAGGTGGCTCTGGGGCGGGGTGGGGCGGGGACTGCATCCTCTTGAAACTGCC
This sequence comes from Anguilla rostrata, assembly GCF_018555375.3. Lineage (NCBI taxonomy): Eukaryota > Metazoa > Chordata > Actinopteri > Anguilliformes > Anguillidae > Anguilla > Anguilla rostrata. The sequence continues at coordinate 45,341,083 of NC_057937.1, read as the reverse complement.
TTAATGTCGGTTAACTCTATGGATAGGCATCGTGTGAAAACCACAGTTCATAGTAATACTACATCGTTCGTCAACACTAACCCAGTAATTATTCATTCAACATCAATGCCTTTTCAGTTATTCTATTCGGTGCAATTACGGGGTTTGACCTCAGGGTGGTAGCGGACTCTTGATAATAACAAGGTCTAGAAAGCTCACAATTTCGTGCTATTTTATGGGCGTAATTACTAAAATTGGCTGCTGTAATGTTGCACTAATAGGTTAACAGTTCGATATCTTTTGGAGAAATAGCCACTAAGTCAGTTTATCCAGCAAAAATGAACTAACCATTCTCCTGAGTGAAGTAGGCTAATGGCTATTACTTATTTGTTATTAGAATGTCCCATATATAGGCTAGTTTAAACTATTATGCTCAAATCAATGATTATAACAAGTAATCCAAGTTTCTGCAGCTATTAACCTGAGTATTCATCATATTTTATTAATTTGTGTCAGCATCGAATTGGTATTCTGTTCAGAACATTTAATGTGTGGTGATGTCATAATCAAAATATCAGTTATTTGTCTGAAACAAACTAATAGAATGATGAACACTCAGGTTAATATTCACCAGACTGTATCACCATGAACAAAAAGTATAGAGTGACTTCACCTTCATTGTTTGTCATTTAATAAAATTAACAGAAAAATGTGATTTGGTGGCAAAGGCCTGAAACATAATACATACAACATATTCATAATGTTATGCACTGCTTGCAGCCACAAAGTTTTTGTTCCCTAAAGAATACAAGAACACTTACCTCACAGTCCTAACATTATTCATAAACTGTTATGTCACAGACATTGAAATGCGTCTTTGTGAATAATTATCTTTGTTTTGCAGCACTGAAAGGATATTATTTGTCATGTTACACTGAGTGATTTTTCAACAGAACAGTGCATGATGAAATTTGTGATTTGCCCATATTTAAGGCACAATCTTTGTTATGTCTCAAGGTTCATGAAATTAAACCATACTACTAGCAATAGTTACCATGGTAACTGATTTCCTGGCTACATGCATCTAAAAGTGAATTTCAGCAAGGTGTTCTTTAACCAGTCCACATTTGGATGCTGTTGCAAAACATTATAGGCCTAATTATTGTCTCATAACTGTAAATGACATTGAGGCTTTCATTCCTCTTTAGGATTCCTGCAGTCATTTCTAATTTGTAATATTTTTAACCCATTAATACTGGGTCATAAATCAAAATGTGATAGCCTATCCTGGCTACATACATCCAAAAGTTAATTTCAGTGGGGGTTTTTTTTTTTCAATCTCTAACTGGACACTGCAGTGAACGACTGGAGTTAAGCTAGTGTTTTATGACCTCACAGGGGCAATGAGCTGGCTTGATAAGGGTATATCCGAATAGATAGCCTGCTGCTGTTCAAACTATAGCCAGCCAATGTTGAATTTGGCTAGGCCGTTTAAATAAATTGTTTGATTATTTAAAAATATTCAGAATAAGCTAGCAATAATGGTAGCAGCCGGTTAGCTATGGTATTTTATGATATACATCCGAACAAATTCAAGGTCAAAGCTGACAAAAGAGAAGGCAATCTGCATTTCATTTTCCAGAATGTATGTTCTGCAGTATCCTACTGATGTCTACTGCGATATTGAAACATGACAGATGGAAATCAAACAAATATATTTTTACTGCCGCCTTAGCCTACGAGGACGGCTTCATTTTCCCCAAAATGTAAAATAAAATGCATTTCAGAACATCAGGTGTTCGCCAGTATAATACAGCAAGGATTTTAGGATACTATTTGTTATTTTCAGACTGAAAAAGACAATGCCTTCCCTGGGAAACAAAAATAACATGAAAACAACGCACAGCCTCATTTTCCGTTAAATTTAAATTTCATGGTACATGACAGACTGCGTCTACACTTAAGTTAATCAATTTGTAGCCTACATCTTGGTGCGATCATGATGCTCACAGGTAGGACGTCGGGAGCTTAAAACTGAGCTGATTGCGACAGTGGGTGTCAATGGAAGGAGGAAGAGAATTAAGAGGAAGGGAAGATTTATGGAACTGCCCGACGTTTATGCGTCTCTTTGTATTATAGCTCTTCACCCTGTGCAGTAAAATGGACTTCCCTATTTAAATGGGCAATGTTTTCGGTAAGTAGCTAAAGCACATTTTTGTTTGCTTGACCGTCTGACCATCGTTTGTTTGGTGGCTTTAGTCCCAACATTTCTCTGCACTATCACGTAGCCTAGTAGATAGCCTAATGTCTTTGTAACTCATGACTTTGGAATAGCATGTGAAATATTTGAACGGCTGTCTATGGTTTATATTTATTTAAAGAGAATTAGCCTACGTTTGTTGACTAATCTGAGCGATTAATGGAATGCATGCTATGCTCGGGGAGGATCATTCTATTTATCTTAAATGGTTAAAACTGTTATTGTGTCTTATTGTATTTTTGGTTGGCTTTTATTTTGCACAAATTTGCGATGTAGTATTTGATCTCTTGATAAGATGATCAGTCTATGTTAATGACGCTAGAATTGTTCGACGTTAAATTAGTTAGTTTTCCAGCACTGGTTTATGCATTGTGTTCTCCAGCTCGTAGCCTAATGTACAGTGGTGGCTATTTAAATTACCATATGATGTCGCGTTCCTTGACTGTGTCTTTTTTATCAGCTATTCATGTTTTCAAAAGAAAATAGTTAATTTACCCACTCTGTCTTTGGTTTTAATCATTTGAATGGCATCTTTACAAATATTTTTTTGTTGCAAAAACCAAATGCAAGGATTATGTTGAATGCAATTACCTGTGATGATTGTTTTGAGGGGTGCAGTTTATTGAGATACAATAGCACACACTACAAAGGAGTTTGTTCAGTCTAATATAGAGCTTAGGAACTATGTTTGTAATGGCTGAAGTGCTGTCCTGCTTTCACATCAATTGACGTTTATGTTTGTGGAATTGGCTTATTAAGACATCTGTGTCAGAGTGGTTATTATTTTAATATAACTGATATGCGCACAAATGGAAGAGCTTGATCATTTTTAGATGCAGTTACAGCTTTGGAATGTTTCATATATTTTGTCTGCTACATTATCAGTTTGTAAAGTGAATTTGAGTTGTAAACACACACACACACACTCACACACGTTGTACACACACACACACACACACACAGTCATAAGCCTGTAATTGTGTCTGGGATAAATTATGGAGCATGCATAATGCACAACTCTTTGTCAATATGGAGTTTTAATGCCCCCTCTCTCCTGGGAATAAGGAGCTCCATCAATGCACTGCAGTCTCCACTGAGCTGTGTGGTGCATAGGAAAGATGAATGTTGAAGCGCATAGCCTCCTCCCTGTTGAAGCACATAGTCTCCTTTAATGACTTGATAGAATACATAGACTCTGGTGCAGTGTCAGTATATGAAGGATGAAACATCTTATGGCTCTGAAAAGTAAATTGGAGAGTTCAGCAGAGTTTATTTCACAGTTAGTCTGTTTGTTGTACACATAATTTATGAGAGAGCGGACCTGTACTGGTGACCTTTCCAGGCTTATCAAAATTGTTACCTGTTCCAAATTGGCTTACAATGACATAAATTAATAATATGCATCATAGAAGAGTTCGACAACACCCTGAGAGAAGCGTTCCCCTCTTATCTCTTTGACCAGTTACTGACGGTTTTCACTGCTAGGAATGTCTCTTAAAGAAGTTCATAGACATTCAGCACCTGGGAACCAATGAACACAGTTTTTCACAACTAAAGTGTGTGTCCATCCATACACTCCTTTACACTATGTGTCAAACTGAACAGTGTGAGGTAACATAAGGCTTCATGTGGTTCCTACACTTCTTTGAACTTTGCTGTAGTGCTTGAATCCAGGAATATGGGCGGAGGTGACAGCTTTAACCAATAAGATGGTATTTTCTGTCTGTAATGGTCACAAGTAAATGGAGAATGTTATTTAACCCGCTTTCCTGCATACTGCCTGGTGAAAACATTTAAGAGGATATTGGAATTGAAAACAGCTAAGTATACATTTGTAACCTATAATATTATTTATAAAAATTGTATTATGCAAATATAAAAGGATAATCTGTTTAGTACACATGAGCCCAGTCTGATTGTAAGCCTTTGGAAGCTAAAGAAAACAACTGAGAGCACTCTAATTTTGTGGGGCTGTTTACTAGATGCTGACATCAGCTGAGCCTGTACAATTCCCAGCTGGTAGAGTCAAGCTCCCAGCCCAGGCCCTCTGGGGTTTAATTAAAGAACTTTGGAAGGGAACTGTAAAGCATGTTGTAGACTGTGGGCAGATATTAAGTATTCAGCTCAGCATATCGCTTAAGATCCATTATACTATGTAGCACTGTAGATTTTCCAGTGACCATGGCTACATTTGTTTCTGTATCCAAGTTAGCTATCTTTTTGTGATTTACTTTATTGAAAATGTGGTCAAATCGGGCCTTGACTACACAAATAAGTCAACATTTATTATCACGATCATGATTGCATACTCATAACCGTTTGAGAGAATAGTCACACAACAGGCAGTGAGTTATCACACTGAGCTACAGTAAAGTACAGGGAAGGCTTTAACAGTTATGAAAGATGTTTTCTGATTGTGGTGTAAATCAGAAGTGAACGGACACCTACAGCTCACAAGAAAGACACAAGGCCCACGGAGCTCTGGACTCACATGAGATTGTGGTAATTCAGACATGACTAGTCAGACCCCACGATTAACAAGGGATAAGAAGCTACAATGCTTCTTTTTTGTTTTGCTTCTGTTTGTGCAGGCAAGCCCTAGGGCACCGCCGGAGGTCCCCTGATGCTATGACGTTTTGCGTAAAGAACAATTACATTGGTAAGTGCCTTGGATTTTTCTTGTCTTGTTTTGTTCCTCCACATTCACAGACGTAGGATGGACACTTGGGACCACCTTGCATGTTCCAGGAAAAAGAGATGGTAGCCTTTCTTACAGTGTAACAGACATTACTATAAAAATATGTGCACTATCCCAATTTTCAATATAGATCCAGCCACATATGCCATGCTTATAAATAATCTATTGAAATACTGTTTATGTATGATTTGCAGTTAGTGTGAATTTGGATTTTGAAAATGAATTTGAAATTTTCACAAAGAATCTTCATATGGAGAAAGAATATTTGATGCACATATGATATTTAGGTCACAAATAACACTTGTGAAACTTGCAATCAAAGTCCCCAAATTTGTAGAATTTTTGGGAATTCTTTTGACTGTACATTTTACCAAAAAGGTCTTGGTATTATTATGATTCTTATCTGATGTTATTATGAAGATAATAACAATCCTATACATTATTTTGTAAAAATAATTAATTCATTTTGAAAAGTAAAAAATTTAAAATATAAAAAATACTGCTGTTGATTTTGCTCATCTTTTGATATGCTGTTCAGAATTGCACAAAATACTGACATCTGATAAAGGCATTGTATGACTCCAATGTAAGATCTTTTGATGTATTCTAAATTTTTATGTATGTATGTACAACACAATGCCAAGATCGTGATGAACTTTAATTATCTACTACACACGATTCTTTTTCAAATTGAACTTTCTAATTTATTTCCTTCTATAAAGTCTGTGTAAATTTAATTTTGATTTCTTTGCATCACAGAAAGGATTGGGCTACACAGCAGCCCAATTAGGACTACATTTGTATGTCTAAAATGCTAGAATTTCTTAGAATAGGTTTGGTTTCATGAAAAGGGTACCTCTCAGGTATAAACTGCTGCCTTTGGCTTTTTAAAATGCAGACCAAGCAATTAATGAATTAACAAAACAAAAAGCATATAAGCAAAGGTCCAGTTAAGATCAGTCCATTTTACAGAGTGTTGTGAACCCTGGCTCATTGCATCCCATGTTCCTTCTTTCATACCTTTGTGCTTTCAGACTAGTTTCCCAGAAGCTGCCATATTTTAATGATTTAAAAATATTGGAAGTCGATATTGCTGCAATGCAATTTAGAACAGGCACCGTAAACGAAGCTTCCTTCCCTCATGTCAGAAATTGATATCTGCTGACAAAAGTCTTGTCTAATGACCTGTTTAGATTCATTATGTAAAAAGTATTGCTGTGCCTTAAGTTACTATCATAAATATATTATAAGTTTATATTTAAAAATAATACATACATACAAGTTAGTGCCCTGTGTCCTTATGTGACAGCAGATAGGAAATTTTCTACTGTGCAGACTCCCTGTCTTCTATTGTATATTATGTAATTACTGTATTGGTTGAGTAATTCTGAGTGGATGTTTTTGCTAATTTTGTGGCCGGAACTAGTATTTGTGTGTGTGTGTTTGTGTTTGTGTGTGTGTGCGCGTGTGTGTGTCTGGGCAGGGACTGTAATGTATACCATCCAATTATACAGTGCAGCACCTCAGTGACTTTGAGCAGACCATAGATCGTTCTGTTCACTCAGGACTTTTACGCCAAGTTGTGAACAACTTGGAATTCACTGACTTTTTTGTCCACCCATATGTATCAGATGTGGAAGGGAAATGCAGGTGCAACCAGCAGGTATGGCCACCTGTGTTTTCAGTTTCTGTTGTTCAGGCAGAAAAAGTGTCTGAGTCACTATTCAGGTTGGAGGTTGATTTAGATGAGTAAAATATCTGTTTGCTTTGTGCTTTAGCTCAGGCTTTAACTTTCACCTGAAATATGCTAATCACCTCATCTGGGCAAAGGGCAGGAAAAGAGAAAAGCTATGTGAATGAATTTTCACAGCAGGACCTGTGCTCAACGCTGTGTGTTCCGTCTGCCAACTCTGGGGCGAGCTTGATTACAGAGATGTGACAGTAAACATTTACAATTTCACACTTTCAGTAGTGCCTATTGAACCAGCTTGGCTGTTGTTTATTTTATCTAGTCTATCTTAATTTATCAGTTACCCTTTTGATAGAATTGGGTGAGAGCTGTTGTCAATTCCTCACGAATGAGACTTAGCCACATCGCTAGATTAATGTTTCACTGGCAACAAAGTCATGCAGTATGACACCATTTGTTTTCTTCTGGGAATGCATTTGTGTTGTAAGGGATAATGCTGCTGTTGAAATTTAACCTGGTGTGTCTGATATATTTTAATTTTGAGCATGTTCAAAATAATTCCCCCCTGCACAAATTAACCAAATGGGTAAATAGAAAAGGTCTTTGAAACCAACACTATGGAGTCTTCAATTATTAAGCTTATAACACATGATAGCAAGACAAACACCCTGTGTAGAATGGAAGATGTTCTCCTGTTGCATATGTCTGTGAGCCTGTGAGCTTAACTATCATTTATTATTTGGGAGCAATTGACACATATTGTATATACATATTGTATATACATATTGTATATACTTGTGCAGGGTCAAATTTTCTCTCATTATTATATGTGGATAGGAGGAATTAAGAATCAAGTCATGGGATATATATGAAGGATTTTGGATCCACAAACAACCCATAGTTATTGGACATAAGAGAATTAGTTAATACTTGATACAGCTTTCAATTTCATTTTTCTGGAGTTTTAGGTAAGGCTCTTGGTGAAATGATGGTAACATATTAAGCATAGTTGGTGTTTTATTAAGGTAAGAAGCTGTGGGCACTGTATGTGATTGATATAACCTTAGTCACATATTGCCCACATATTACCTCATAAAAGAATTATGAGGTATTCAGAAATGTATAAATATGAATTAGCAAAAATTAACAGCAAACTAAGAAACAAATCTGAGTAATTAACTCATTAATTTCCAAATTGGCTAAGAGACAGCTGTGCAACCAAATTAATTTTGCTCCCTTAAAATGGGGGGACTGTGTATAAAATGTCTACGTGGATCACGCAATATGGATGTACATACCCTCAAATAAAAGCTGACAGTCTACACTTTCACATTTGGTTTTTATTTATTAATACTTTTATAAATACTTTTACCATATTACACCTGTGACAATTTCCTTTATTCTGGTGTCACTCAACATTGAAAGAACAAGTATTTTTTCATATGCTCATATTATTACGATTCAGTCGTTTGAAACAGTCTCCAAAGAAGCGATAGCCAAGGACCCAAGGGGATCACTATTACATAAAACAGCAGGACAGTGTAGCTGTGTGCACTGCCAGATAGCATTATGCTTTACACATCGGAAACCATACACTGTATAAGAACACTGAGTGTGCATCATCTTGTAACGATGTGAAGGCAGGTCTAAAAAATGATGCAATTAACTCCATGAAACTCTTACATCATAGTGCTTTTTGCAGGAGGAGAACGCTAAACCATAGTTCAAACATCACAGCTGGAAGTGTTCTTTAGACTTGTTTCTACGCTTCTGCACAGTTTTTATCTCATTACTGAATGTGTACTTTTGATGAACAAATAAGATTTTTGAACACATATTGTTCTTGGATGTGACAGTCAACCTCATTTTGTCACTGAACAACAGAGTTCTGAATGTCGAGCGGTCACATTCAATTCATTTCCTCATTATACTGTGTGCCAATTTTAGATTAACCATTCATGAATTGGTGCTATTGAAACATTTCTCTCCCAGACAGATTAACTTGGAATGATTTTCTTTTTTTAAACTTAATTTACAATTCTAATGGGGGGTTAAGGGGTGGTTAATCGTTTATATGCCTGCTCTTTGTGACCTTGGAGGTGTGTGTGGTATGGCCAATGGCTTTCTTTTCTCAACACAAGTTTCTGGAGAATAAAGCAGAGTTTGAAGTTTGAGTTTACCACCAGGAATAGAAATACTCCAGTGAAATGGGAATTTTACAATTTACATTATGAAATGTCAGCAACATGTTTAAAAAGAAGGGAAAACACTGATTTAGTTTAGGTTTGTGTGATCCAAAACTACAGGTTCTCTGTGTAACATTGATATGATTGATGCTGATTTATCTGCAATAGAAGTCACCAGTCAGCATTAATAAATACATTCAGTTTCTGCTTTTTTTTTGATCATTCTTAGTCCATTGTTCTCCTTTAGGTAATTGTGGTTACTTGAAACAGAAATTCTGAAAGTTTTATAACAGTAAAATGGAAAAAGAAACATAAACTTATAATATTTTAGAAAAATTATTTATGTGGATAAATCACTCCCTTTGATGGCAGGTGTTTGTTTGTTTTGTCTTTTTAAGGTTATCTAGACAGCTCCTGGATATGTGTTTGAAAGATTTGTGTGTATTTGAGTGCTTTTGTGTGCACATGAATACCTATGTGTACATCTACTATACGTGCCTGTTTGTGTGTGTGCTTGTGTGCGCGTGTTTGTGTATGTATGCTTAATGCTCCTCCATTTGAGAAGTGATTTGGTTGAAATCATGCCCTGAGGAAACTTGCCACTGCTTTCAAAATTAAAATGTTGCTTTAGAGACACTGGTATAGGCGGAGCAGACTCGCTCAGACACTTCACTTGCGGCAAAGGCCCTCCTTTCACCCGGGCAAGTACAGACACATGCCAGATCATCTCCCCGACTCTCTGAAACCCTCTCTGGAATATGTGGCCTGAGGGCACCGGAAACAACAGACGTTGTAAGACCTGAGAGACGGGAGCTGGCTGATCGTTTATAACTTTCCCATGCAGCCGCACGGGGCAGAGGGACGCGAGGCAGAGACTGGAAATGAAGAGGCTGCTTGTCCTTCTGAAAGGATTGTCTTCTGAGAAATTGTATTCATGCCTGAATCATTTTGGGCTCTAGCTTTGCTAGCATTAGCTGACGTCCAGCCTCGCATACACAAGGATGGCTGCGCCAAAGGGAACGGCTGAAAAATGGCTGTGGATGTTAATGCCGTGGAGAAGGGACTGGATGCCTCGCGGTAAGGATACCAGACAATATAAAGCTGAGAGTGGGAGTTTCAAGAGAATGAGGGGGTTGTGGGGGGTGTAGTGAAAGGTAAGGCCAACGTACAAGATTATCAGTTAGGCTATCTGGAAGAAGGATTTTGATCTTTATTAGTGTGCTAATAAAGATCAAAAAGATGCTAGGTAAAAGTTGTGTAAGTCACTCTGGATAAGAGTGTCTGCTAAATGCCTGTAATGTAATGTAATGTAGAAGGGTATGCGTCTTCTGCCGAACATGTTCTTCCCAGCAATAGCTTTGGGGGAACTGTCTGTGTGTGTGTGTGTGTGTGTGTGTGTGTGTGTGTGTTTGTGAATTGGGGTGTGTGTGTGTGTGTGCATTTGTGTGTGCGTGTATCCTTGCATGTGTATTCGTTTTTTGAATAAAAAGAGGCAAGTTGAGGTAGTTGCTTCTTTTGAAGATGAAGGAAGTTAGGGTTTCATACTTTTATATTTGTGAATTTGTGAAAAGTATTCAGTAAATAAGCAGCTGGGGAAACCATAACAGAGATTGTTGGTGGATTTAACTGTACTTTTCTCATTATGCTTGCTTGCCGAAAAATAAAAATTTTTGTGAGTTTTTCTGAACATATATTTTCGCAACTTTATATAAAATATATTATTTTCCATATCATTAATGAAGTTAACTTCTGAGTTAAGCTTTTAAAATGTGTTGTGAAAAATTCTTTCTTCCAAAGATGCATGAAAATCACCAGTATGTAAATATAGCTTAACAGCTTCACCAAGAAATGAGTGCAGCTGTTTTCTTTGTGACTATAAATTAGTTCTTTTTATTTCATTAAGTGCACTGAGTGTCACAACTTCTCTTATGTGTTTTTGGGAAAATATTTCAGACGCTGCATTCTGTAGAAATAAATTTCAACTGTCTGTAGCTACATGACCTCTTGGATTGTATTTCTGCTTTAGTAATCTAAAATCTGTGGAAATAATTAATTCATGTTTTATCCTAGTTTACAGATTGCTATTTTGAATCGCATGTTAATGGATAGAGTAGATTTGTAATAAGTAATAATAATAATAATAATAATAAAGATGTGAATATCCAAACATGTCTATAGTTATTTAGTTTATTCAGCTTCCCAGACTGAATGCTGTTGTTAGACATACTGTAGCCATTGAATTTATGTCTTTAAATTTTCACTTATCAGTAAAGATCTAAAACATACACCTGGTCTTTCATGTACATGGACATTTTAAAGGCACAGCATATCTATTATTTGAACTGTTGAATAATTCAAGATGCATTCTGTGTGGTACTTTGAATAAGGGTTGAACAAGTGACCTTGCAGTATAGCACATAGAGAATATACACTCCATTTCCAAATGTATGTGGACACACGAGCATCACAGCCATATGTACTTGTTGAACATCTTGTTCCAAAACCATGGACATTAATATGTAGTTGGACCCCCCCATTGCTGCTGTAACAGCCTCCTCTCTTCTGGGAAGGCTTTCTACCAGATTTTGGAACATGGCTGCAGGGATTCGCTTCCATTCAGCCACAAGAGCATTAGTGAGGTTGGGCACTGATGTTGGGTGTGAGGCCTGACATTCCAATTCATCCCAAAGGTGTTTGATGGAGTAGAGGTTAGGCCTCTGTGCAGGACAGTCAAGTTCTTGCACACCAAACCATTTCTTTATGGACCTTGATTTGTGCACAGGGCCATTGTCATACTGAAACAGGAAAAAGCCTTCCCCAAACTGTTGCCACAAAGTTGGAAATGCACAGTTCTCTGGAATGTCATTGTAGCATTAAGATTACCTTTCACTGGAAGTAAGGGGTCTAGCCCAAACCATGAAAAACAGCCCCAGACCATTATTCCTCCTCCACCAGTCTTTACTGTTGACACTATTCTGGCCAGTACAGTTGGCACTATGCCTTCCGCCAAACCCAGATTCGTCCGCCAGACTGCCAGATAGTGAAGCGTAAAGCGTGATTCATCACTCTCCAGTTTCCACTGCTCCAGAGTCCAATGGCGGTGTGCTTTACCCCACTCCAGCCAGCGCATTGCGCATGCTGATCGTAGCTGCTCGGCCGTGGAAACCATAGACCGTAGAAATTGGTGGAAACCGAATTCCTGAAGCTCTTGACAAACAGTTCTTGTGCTGACGTTGTTTCCATGGGCAGTTTGGAACTCTGTAGTGAGTGTTGCAACTGAGGTCAGATTATTTTTGCACGCTACATGCTTCAGCACTCAGCAGTCTTGTTCTGTGAGCTTGAGCTTATGTGACCTACCGCTTCACGACTGAGCTACCGTTGCTTCTATACGTTTCCACTTCGCAATAACAGCACTTACAGTTGACTGGGAATGTTGTGTCTTCTTTACAACTGTTACAACAATTATTATGGAATTGCAGCATTAGATCATCTTGAGCAATCTTTATATTACTTTACTGATTTGTGGCTGGCTGTACAGTTCATTCTGGAGGTGAATTACAGCAAAAATTGATAGAATGTAGTAGGATTGTCATTATTTTGTTTCACTGTCGTCGTCCCCCCATCCCCCCCCCCCACAACTATGTCTTATAAACTCAGTTGGTGATTCAATTCAATTGTACTTTCAGAGGAGGAACGGCATGTGAAAGCTAATGACCGCGACTACAATGACAGGTTTGCTTACGCGGTAAGTCTGTTCTCTCTCTCCCAGTGTTCACACTCTTTCAGGAATTGCACTGGAGAAAAACGTAATACAGACAGAAATGCGTTTGCTGAAAGATCCTGCTGAGGGTAGAATGAAGCTTCGCGCAGAACAAACAAGATCATTGCACTCACATATAGGGCTTAATTGAGATTGCTGTATAATTAAAGGGGGCAATTTTTGTTTTTAAAGACACGGTTAATTTCATTGTTAAATAGCAAATTGAGAAATTACAGTAAATACATTGCTAAAGTAGTACATTAACCACATTCCAATAAATGCTTAATAACACTGCTATATTTTCTCCATGCCTTCATTTTGATGTAAATATATACTGATTTATAGAGGAAATTGTGGATACAGTAATCTAATGTCCTTGTTTTGGTATTGTGATAGTGGCTTACCAGTGGTAATAGTGGTAGATACAATATCTTTATCAGAATGCTTGAAACAGCATCCCATTTCTTCAAGGTATCCCATATAAAAATATTGTAAAGAGATAAAGGTTCACCAGCTTATGGATAACTAGACATTTTGAAGTAATGCACTCAACCTCAAGTCAGAAGGGTTTTCACTATAGTGCAAACGATAACTATTTTTTCGGGTATTGCAGATGCATGGTGAAACTGCAGTTTTGGATATGACTGAAATTATAAGCCATTTAAAATTATGGTTTCATAGTACTGTACTGTACTGTACTATGAACTGTACTGCCTGCTGTCAAGACAGGGAACTGTCCACCATATATGTACAGTCTGCTCCATAATGTTTGGGACAAAGACATATTTTTCTTTATTTGGCTCTGTACTCCACTATTTGAAGCCATTTATCCCAAACATTATGGTACCCCGAATTGGGGTGGACTATGTATTAAAAATTCTGTCATTTCTACTTGGTGGAACCAAAATATATAAATGACCCTTTAATAGAAGCTGACAATCTGCATTTTAACCACATGTGGATTGTTTGATTACAAATCTAAAATTGTGGAGCACAGAGCTAGATGTCACTGTTTGTGGAACAAGTTGACCAGTAGCTACTCATTGTGGAAGATCAGGACAGCATGCTAAATACTGGGCCTCAGATGCATTTGGTATAACAGTAAGAAATGTGATATTCTCAAGGAGTGGGGGCCAGTGTTCCTGGAAATGAGAACTTTGTCATTATAATGAGGCCATTGTAAGTGTGTACTGGCAATGTTGCTTTCTTGCAGAAAAAAAGTGTATGAAGATGACCTAAGCTTTTACATTAAAAAATGTACCTGTCTGTGCATTATCTTCTCGTCTGATACAAGACTATTCCTTGAAAAGTATTTAACATAACTGTATTTGGATAGTGACAGTTTAAATATTAATTATTAGAATCACACAACGTATCACCTCTTATACAGTGTTAAAATGGGCAATTTGTTGGAACATATTTTTTCCCTTTTAGTATACACAGATCCATGGAAAATGCAATCCCTGTATGATATCCAATTAAGGTACCTTAGTGGTAATCGCACTTTGAATGTTGATTACAATAATTAGCCTTGCACGTAATGGCTACATCTGGTATTTTTCCAGTTGCATTGTTGTCATGGTGATGTAGCTTCAGCTCTGCCCTCTGTAGTAATGATCAGGAGGAATTAAATTCACACTTTTAATGGTGCAATGTAATATTGACAATTAGTTACAAACCTTTTCAACCCAGATTGAGAATCAAGTAATTTAGAAGCTGCTGGCTTATGTAATAACAAATATACTCATCTTTGCATTTTGTGAAGAGGACAAAAGGTGAGTATATTTGAATTTTCAAATGACAACATTTGAGACCCAAATAACGTATAAATACTGTTATATGTTGGGGAATGCTTGCTTTAAGACTGGTACAATCACATGAAATACAAATAGCCATTTTGCATATGTCATTTTTTATACTTTCCCCTTTTGTCTCCCCAAATTTGAATGTCCACTCATGCTCATCTGCCACACTAATCGCAACTTGCAAATGCAAACGTGTTGCCATCCAAAGCACATGATGTCAGCAGCTGGTTCTTATCACGCCACAGTTAGCAAAGTAGACTTGTGCAGACATGAGTTGGGGAAGACACTTCAAGTGCAGCTCAACAGGTGAAGTTACATGAGCCCAATCTAGGTTAACTGGTATAAGATGAGATGCTGTCATCTTGGCAGACTGAAACACTCCCTTTCCTGGAAGCCAACTGTGCATCACCCTGCAGGCCTGTTGGCTAGTCTGTGCTGGCACTTGGGCTTATCCGCCATGGAGCTCATCCACACACTAAAACAGTGCCTTAACAGGATGAGCCAACTGGAAATCCCAGATAGTTGCACATTTACACACAAAAAATTAAATTGCTAATTAAAATATGCCTTGGAGCAGTACATATTCTAATGTCTCAATTAATGTTGATTAAATCGATATGAACATTCGGACAGAACACAAAGTGTTGCTTGCCTGTTTAAAGACTGAAAGCAACACCCAGCTTTTCCTTGGTTCTTATAGTACAAGAAAAACCAGATACGTAAAAGATAAAAATATTTGACCATAACAAAAACTGACCAAATTGTGAAGTAGGGTGCTGCATGAATTCCTTACCTTGTCCTTTCTGAGACAGGCTCACCTGATTTCACCATTCATATCTAGGTCATCGTGTTACTTAGACAGTTCTTCTTCATGTTGAATGCAGCCGACATATAGCACTGTTGTGCAAGTGCCTGATATATCAAATGACTCATAAATAAAATGAAAGCAAAAGCTATTGTCTTTCATTGGGCCTTTGCGATGTTTGTATAATTCTGTCCTTGTCCTAGAGGAATTTAACAAGTGATCATTGCTTTGACAATAAAATGGTTACAAAGCCACTCACAAAGTACAGTCTAAGATTGGGTGTCCATTGGGTGTTCTTTATTTTTCTTTTTGCTTGTCCCATTTTTGCAACATCCTCTGTTCAGGAGACCACAGGCTACCAGGCATTTTCTGGGAGACATTTGGAGCCAGCTGCCAATTATTTTCCTTTGAATTGGGATAATTGAGTTGTGCAGTTATTACACCAGAAGGCTGCACTGTTTACACAACTAGTCCATGTAGACTTACAACCAGTATACTGGAAGAGTTACTCTTGCGCAATGGCTTGCCATGCTGACTGAACACATCCATTCTTGGGGCATGCTGTGGCCAGTTATCAGGGCTGCTAGTCACTGGACAGAAGGCTAATGCTTACCTGGGTACACCCCATGTGTTCATTATATTGTCACTTCATATAATGTTTTATTAGTGTAGGCAAACTTCAAGGTATATGATTTTCTGCTATACCTCTTCCTTTTTTTCAGGCCAATCACATCAAAACCTCAAAATACAACATTTTCACCTTTCTACCTATTAATTTATTTGAGCAGTTCCAGCGTGTTGCCAATGCATACTTCCTGTTTCTGCTTATATTACAGGTGAGTGTATAATGCATGATAACGAACCAGTGGATTTGAAGTGAATGCTTGTGACAGTGAATACTGTACTTCTTTGTTTTATATGGGAGAAAGCTGTCAAAAGTTAGTACTAACTAAGATGTGTGATTCTACTTATCAAGGTCTTGATTGAAGTCCATGATTAGTTAATTCATTGAATCAGTTAATTCCTTGTGCTGGGCTAAAACAAAAATCCTGTACCCAGTTGGCCCAACAATAAGATTGGACACCCTTGCTCTAGGGCAATGGTAACCAACCATGTTCCTGGAGATCTATCGTCCTGTAAGTTTTCATTTTTACCCTTATTTGGCACACCTGACTCTACTAATTGGCAACTCAACATGATCTCTAGCACTTGATTGAGGGATGTTTTGTTAAGATTGGAATGAAAACCTACAGGACGGTGGATCTCCAGGAATAGGCTTGGTTCCCATTACTCTAGGACTTGAGCTTTGCCAGCAGTCTACAGACTCCACACAGAGTGTGCAAATCTGGTTGTGAAATCCATTTACTATTTCTAATTTCCTGGCACATGTACTTTTAAGGGTCATTTTGTTTGTTTTGGGTCCATTATAGCCACGTTATGGGCCACCAAGTGAAAACTAACAAGCTCTTTTGCCTTACTCCCACATTTTCTCTGTCTCTGCACATGCACATACGTGTATATACACATGCATGCTTGTATATGTATGTACACACACTCTTTCTGTCTCTCTCTGTGTCTCTCTCTCTCTCTCTCTCTGACACACACACACACACACACACGCGCACATGCAGTATTCAGGGTTTTTTTTCTGCTTGTGTTTGTACTGTAGCTGATTCCTGAGATCTCCTCTTTGTCCTGGTTCACCACCATCGTGCCTTTGGCATTAGTGCTGACAGTAACTGCTGTCAAAGATGCTACGGATGACTATGTAAGTTCAGTAGACAATCACACAGAGATGTCTTGCCGTGTTTCATCTCAGCTGAGTGACTCTTCATGCCCTATCCTTTATGTCTTGCCATTAATATGATTATTTCTGAAGAATGTGACCATAGCTAGATATTTTGATTTCTTGAATATTATATTTATGTATTAAAACCTTCCCTCCTTAGTGTTTAAATGTTTTTGATTGCTTTGCATATATATTTTTTAAACCTTTAGCATTATTTTAAAAATAGCCGGATAACTGGATAGCAGAAACTTGAAAGTAGCCAACAGAACATGTACATTACTGTACTTTCCTAAATGTTACAGTAATTGTCTTGTGAAGGATGTCTTTGGGTGAAGTAGTCTTACAGTAGTTGTTGCAGGCAAGGCCAAAGTAAAGGGTAAAGATTATGCAACAATATTGAATTAGACAGGCCCAAGCTCTGTATACTCAATTTTCCTTTACCAGAAATCTAATCAAAGTGTTATCCTTAGCTTAGATGGATAGTGTTTGACCTTTACTATTATCAGAAAAAACAATACAGTAGAATCTGCTGTGATGTCAAACATGGATTTGCTATTTTAACACTTTTTTCCAATGTAAATGGCAAATGGGTAGCCTAAATTTGCAGTGGTGTGTATGGAAATCCTGGCTGGATATGCAGTAAAAAATTAAAAACACTTTTTGTAAAGGCAGGGAAAGGCTCCAGTTTGTTTATGTTTTTGAAGTATTGCCTGTAAAATAAGCTTTTGTAAATAGCTAATGGTTTTGAATGTTGTATTAATAGTTTTATGCACAAACAATTGAAAATGGCTGTATTTTTCAGTCTGATTTTCATTATGGAAATTTTTGAGAAACTTCAGTAATAATGTGTCATGAGAGTTACTGACAGGAATCAAAATCAACATAATAACAAAACACTGATGAAGCTGAACAAACTTGTTTTAATTACTTTTGACTCTCGAAATGATATTTGGATTCTAAATGACCTCCTTTGAATTCCAGTTTCGGTATAAAAGTGATCAACAAGTCAATACTCGACAGTCTCAGGTACTCATCAGGGGGAGGTAAGTGTGTCCTGGGGTTTTCTCTGTCTTATATTTTGAATGTGACTTTATACTATTCCGGTGCTTAGTAGCGTGCCAAATCTGAGTCTCTTTGATAGTACATGTTTAAATGGATTGGTAAAGTGATGGGGAACACAGAAGGACAACCAGCGCAATGTCAAAACACAAAAATATACTGCAAATTTAAAGAAAGGCTAAACAGAAGCGACTATGGTTTTACTCTGTCTTTATTTAATAATTAGGAAAGTATCTGCTGCAGTATGATGCTTCCAAAATGAATAACCGTTGATAGTGTAATGCGAAGGAGGGCAAAAGAATATGTAGTTTGTGTTGAGGGGTGGATTAAGCTATTACTTTGTAGTTTGTGTTGAGGGGTGGACTAAGCTATTACTAAATACTTTTATTAAGTATGTTACTATGTACTTTTATTAAATATGTATTGTTTATGAAAAGGGGACATTTGTGGATCATTTTTAACTGTGTTGTATCATTGCTATTGTGACTGCACAATTGATTGGGCTGTGCTCTGCTTTAGTTTGGAAAATGAGAAATGGATGAATGTACGTGTGGGAGACATCATCAAGCTGGAGAACAATCAGTTTGTCACTGTAAGTCGCACTCACTCTTGGGAGTTGTAGTCCATGGTTGAATCTACAACCCAGTTACATTACACGGCATGTTGATGATAGCCTTCAAAAAACGAAACCTAACTTTTATCTAAATTTGAACACTGGTATGGCATTAAGTTTTCTTATCTGTAGGTGTCAATACCCACCCTTGAGAAAAGTATTCCCTGAATGTATGTGTTGATGTGTTTAACTGGATAAGGGTAACAAACTTCCAAATAATTTAATGTAATAGTGCAAAATCTTAAATTTCTATCCAGATTGCATTGCATGGTGTCATTTTAGTAGAGGATATGGGTTTGATAATCAAAAAGCCTTGGTCAATGACAGACAGGGTAATTCAGGCAGTTGTGTTCGGTGGTTGAGAGTGGTACAATTTGTGGGGCAAGACAAATGTTTTTTCTATAACAAAAATTTGAAATTCTTTTCTTTGGTAGAAAATTTGGCGTAGATTTAGCAAAATATCTGTTTTTTTCTGTAAAGCAAGGCAAAGAATTTGAAATGGATATACTGTATTCATTATTTTGCTCTTCTGGAGCCTTGGGAGATGTCACGTCACATGACATTTTGAGAGAGCTCTTGTGTAAATGTTATCTTGCAGACTCAAAAAGAACTTAAAATTGCCTTTTTTTGTGTGTATAACCTTTGTATGTTCCCTGCAGGCTGATATCCTCCTCTTATCCAGCAGTGAGCCCTATGGACTGTGCTACATTGAAACAGCAGAGCTGGATGGGTAAGAGACATACCTGTATGTAAGAGCAGTGAGTGCATATGCATTTTGCATAATTCAGCGAAGCCAAAGTAAATGTTGGTTTCATCTCTCTTTCTATTTATGAATGTATTACTTTGGTCTGTTCTCTGAAAAAAGACCTATACTTTCAATTTTCACTACTGATGCATGCCAAATTGTTTTTCATGGAAAATAATATGTTGAATGGACCAAGCGTACATTGCCTGTGCCCTTTGAAAGTGTATGAACATTTGGTACATATACAAGCTGTTTTGCTGGGTTTTACTTGCTTCCTGAACCATGCTTGATGGCTTTTATATCTGAACTATTGAGCAAGCTATGACAGCAGCAAATTTGTCTGACGTCAGTTTCATCTATCTAATTGGATCTGCAAGACATTTAGTCAGTTGTATATTCATTCTAGTATCCTCAACTTACACCTTATGTTGACATTTCTGGGGTTTATCCTTCTGAACAGAGAGACAAATTTGAAGGTGCGGCAGGCTTTAACAGTGACCTCAGAGCTGGGATCAGATATTACCAAGTTGGCGGACTTTGACGGTAACTAGCATAGTAAAATTTGCATTGTTCTGGATATGTGACATCAGAATGCTAACTATAGTTGACAGCAATTTGGATCCAAGTTGCTAATCATCCACACAGTAGGTGCCCATTATTCTCTCTCTTAACTATGGGCTGTGGTGTGAGTTTGGTAATAAGAAACAACAACCGTTCTGTTTTTTTTCCTTCATGAAATTGGACCATTCAGTTTAATATAAAATGTAGAAATCTTTTCTCTGGCTCCTGTGGGTGCCTGAAGATGTCTTTTACTGGCCCGTTGACCTTTTTTTGGTGGCAAGTCACAACTCCATCAGCAGCTGTGATGAACAGCCCTCATGTGTAATCACAAATTTGCCAGACGGCTTCCCCATCCACCTGGGGTCTCAGATTAAATCAGATGACATTTCTCTCTCTCCTCTCACAAGCTAAGATACAGTCCCTGTGTCGCTCTAGATCTCCATTGACAATTTCACTCGCTATATATAGTGAGTGTGCCTTGCAATTGATTCTGTTTTTTCAAACATGCAATTACTAATATGGTTTCCATGATGCTGTTCTGTTTGTCCAGTCTGAATACTGTGGCTAGGCAGCACAGAAGTTCTCTTCAGCCTTGTTTGGGTTGATTGTGTTCCTCAGGGGAGGTCATCTGTGAGCCTCCAAATAATAAATTGGACCGGTTCACCGGGACTCTTTTCTGGAAAGATAATAAGTATCCCCTTGACAATGAGAAGATGCTGCTTCGTGGCTGCGTGCTCAGAAACACTGACTGGTGCTTCGGCATGGTCATATTTGCAGGTATCTTTTTCATCCTCTCAAAGTGTGTGTGTGGGTGTGTGTACGTGCAAAGCTTTGTGTGTGTCGTGTTTTTTATGAGAAAAATAAATTGCCTACTGCATAATTAACCTGCCTCCTGTGGATTTGACAGGATGATTACATCTCTAGGAGGCTGTTGTACACAGTATATAAAAGATCACGTTTGTCACATTAATGTAAATATATATTTTTTATCAAGTGTTATTTACGGATTTAATTTCTCGCTTGACAGTAGTGATCAGTTCTCACTGCACATTTTGCTGCATGTGCAAAACACATTTTAATCATCATTTCATCATTCCTTGGGGTTTCAGTCATTTATTTATTTAAATAATTTGTGAGCTGTTTGCAAATAAATGTTTATGTCTGATATAAGGTCGACATAGCACCTTATGATTATGCCTGCCCTATGATTATGCCTATCAGGGCTCCAAACCAAGCTGATGCAAAACTGTGGGAGAACAAAGTTCAAAAGAACCAGCATTGACAGGCTGATGAACACATTGGTGTTATGGGTAAGTTAACATGCCTTCATGTTGCATTTGGTACCTTTTGCATTATTACTGACAGTGATTGACAAACTGTAATACATCTGAATAGATTGATGATGACCGACAATGTAAGTTTCTATTTTTCAAGGCACAGGAGGACCGTGCTCTTTCTTTGAGCTGTATTGTGTATAGCCCATGCTGTGTGGCTTACCTTTAGCTGTTCACGTGGCAGTGCAAGAATCAAGCCCTTGACAATTTACAGTAATGTGTGGCAAAACCAAATCTTTCTTGAACGATGCACATTCTATAGGTAGATGTTTTTTTCTGGTTTGTATTATCAGATTTTTGGATTTCTTACATGCATGGGCATCGTCTTGGCTGTGGGGAACACCATCTGGGAGGAGAGAGTAGGCAAAACATTCCGAGTGTACCTGCAATGGGATGTGGTGTTGAGCGATTCCGTGTTCTCTGGATTCTTGACCTTCTGGTCTTATGTCATTATCCTCAACACTGTGGTCCCCATTTCACTCTATGTCAGGTAAGAGCAACTGCGATCAAAAGGAATTACAGGAAACAATGAGAGATTGCAGTCACTGTTTTAAAAAAGACCCTTCTCGTCTACAATGTGGAATGCACCCTTTATCTATGGAACGGGTCTGCTAACCATTTACTGTAAGCTTCATTGAAAATTAATGATATTGAACGACCAGAATAGGGTCAGCCTGAGTCAGGGAAATCAGTGCGTACATTTTTAGTTCAGACTGTGGAACTCTCTCTGTTGTTTACCTCTCCAGCCCATTACACCCACTCACACTCTTTCCACTGCACACGGCCCTGACATCATGACATCATACTTGTACTTTATTATAGATTTTACTGCGGCATTAAGAATACTGTATTTACACTAGCCATTGACCGACCGTGGAGAATATGAAACTTCTGAATCCATTGGCCTTCCTTTGGGTGAGGTGGCTCACATCTGTGGTGCTTTACATGGTTTACATGGTTTGAACTCAAGCGTGGAGGTGATTCGCCTTGGGCACAGCTACTTCATTAACTGGGACCGGAGGATGTACTACGGTCGGAGAGACATGCCGGCGCAAGCCCGCACCACAACACTGAACGAGGAGCTCGGCCAGGTGGAGTACATCTTCTCTGACAAGACCGGCACCCTCACCCAAAACATCATGACCTTCAACAAGTGCTCCATCAATGGAAAGACCTACGGTATGTGGGAAAATAGTCTGATCAATCGAGTGGAAATGAAGAGTGGGATTCTTAAAAATATTAATATTTTAATCGAATAAAAATATGAAGTTGATCGATAAATTAATGATGAAATGGGTTAATGAAAATTCATGAAGTGTTTGATGTTTGCATGGTCAGTATAATTATCAAAAAAGAAATTTACAGATATAGTGACACAAATTTTTCTGTCCATTAAGGTGATGTCTATGATGACTTTGGACATAAAGTGGAAATCACGGAGGTAAAGATTAATTCACAGTGATTATGTGCCATGTCAATCAGTTAGAAGCACATTTTGAGGATTTTGCATGAAAGTATTTTTATTAAAACATTTCACACAACATCACAATCACTATTGTCTGTGATTTAACAATACATGACTTGACATGTTTTCTGTTAGCAGCAATTTATAGTTTAATACAACCTCTTGGTATTTAATACAACTTCAGTTAACTTGTTCATATGTTCTTATGTAATTGAATTTTTAAAAATAATAGTGTAACTGCTTTTAAATATCATCTCTGAGGACACCAAGAACACAAAGTTATCTGTTTGTGGCTATAGAAAACTCCATGTGTGGACTTCTCCTTCAACCTGCTGAGAGACAAGAAATTCAGGTTCCATGACAGCAGTTTGATGGAGGCCATAAAGCTAGAAGAGCCGACCGTGCATGAGTTCTTTAGACTGCTGGCGCTCTGTCACACGGTCATGCCAGAGGAGAAGAACGAAGGTGAGCATGATGCCCATGGCCCGCTTTGAAATGTGGTCAGAAAACTTGCATAGTCCTGAATGTTTCAGCATAAGGTGCTGAGTTCAAAGTATATCTCGACAGTAATAAAAAACTAAACTAGCACACATATTGTGTGCTTCAGGCCCAAATCTGATAATTTTTCCACCCTGGACAAGATGAAAAAATGTTGCTCCAAAACTGTGATAAAATGAAAAAGAAAATCTACACTAAAAATCATTGCTATTATTACCTACATTTGTGATATATTATAAATACTGTCATATAGACATGTTTCCAACATAATCTGAATGAACAGAACAGAATAGCTAGATTTGAACTGTATTTAAATTTGCCCACAGGGGCAATTTTCACCTAGTTTTACTAGTTTCATTTAAGTGACAATATCTTAAAAAGCATTCACTGCACATCCATGGTTGAAAATTGGAATTAAATTTGCAGTAGGCAACTTTCTCAACGGTCACAATGTTGTGAAGACATTTTGGAAATCTAACACCTCCTGGCCCTGCCCACAGAGCCTGCAGGGCTGTAGTTTGCAGTGCAGCTACAATAATGGTACGCACTCAGTTTTATTTAGCTTCCAGAAAGTGTACACTTAACGTATGTTTGAGTTCTTGCTGAATGATTTGAAGAACGTTGATTTGAGGTTAGCCGATACGCTAAAATACATTTTCTGCCTTGTAATTGTTGCTGGAATATTTTCCTGTTAAAAAATAACAGAAACTCTGATGCCTTTCTGCTTGAAGGGCTGTGTAATTTATGCAGTGTAGAATTGGTAGTCACACAGTTTGGATTTATGATGCAGATCAACACGAATGAAAGGCCTGCCAACATATTCTCAAATGAATTCCTCACAGAAGTTACCTTGTTGGGCTATTAAGCTGCTAGTTGTTTATCAGCATTATAATTATGGTCTGGATACAATGGGATGTGTTGGGGGTGGGGGTATTTGTGCATTAGTATCATATGTGGTCTCTATGACTGGTTAAGTATGTTTGGCAATGGACTGTGTGGTCTTTTTGTCCCAGGGGAGTTGCTATACCAGGCACAGTCACCTGATGAGGGTGCCCTGGTCACAGCTGCACGCAATTTTGGGTTCGTATTCAGAGCCAGGACACCGGAGACCATAACGCTCTATGAAATGGGCCGGGCAGTCACCTACCAGCTCCTGGCCATCTTGGATTTCAACAACGTGCGCAAGAGAATGAGTGTGATTGGTTCGTGTTGCACGATGCATTTGTCTCCCTCAGTAAACTGTCAGATTTAAATTGTAATCCATTCTGTTGGCTATAGTCATGGCCATTTTGAGAGCCTTGATATAACTTGCGAAGTCATAGCTTTAGCAATATGATGCCACCCTTTAACCTGAAAGCACAGTTCATAAAAAGGCGGCATGTATTTTGCGTCCTGTTTGTTGTAGTGAGGACTCCAGAGGGACAGCTCAAACTCTACTCAAAGGGGGCCGACACAATTATATTTGACAGGTTGGATCCGTCCAATGAGGAGCTGATGTATACTACCTCAGAACATCTCAATGTATGTCATACCTGCAATCCTGTTTTTCTCCTATTTAACTGTCAATGAATAAATCACAAATCTTTATATACATGTGATAAGCCATGTGTTGCTAAAAGAGAAACTTAACATTTTGTCATATTGACACAATCCTGGTTATGATAATCAGTTTTATATTTAGGTCAGTGATAGGATTACATCTTTTTTGGTCTGTATATTTAAAAGATTGTTATTCATTGCTGATGACTATAACAATATCCAAACTGCTCAGAGAGAAATGGCGCTAATGAAAACCATAACCTGTTGATTTTTCCATTGACAGCTAATCCATCATTCTTCATTCTATGTGGCTTCAGGCATGAGTAAAATCAGATTCATCCATACTGCAGTAAAAATGCATTATTGTCAGGGGGCCCTTTTCTGCTGGCAAACAGATTTATTAGCTATTTTTGTCAAAACTTTAAATGAAATGGAACATTTTCTCAGTAGCTTAGGATGTTATCTTGTATGATGGATGGCCAGCATAAGTGTAATACAGAGGACAGTTCTCTTACTGAGTTTTTCCACCCTGGATCATGAACACTGTTCAAACGTTTGTCTATAGAGAATATCATCTCTTTCTTGCAACAGGAGTTTGCTGGAGAAGGATTGAGAACATTAGCTTTGGCCTACAAAGACCTGGATGAAGATTTCTTTGAGGAATGGATGAAGAAGCTCCATTTTGCCAGCACTGTGCTTGATAATAGAGAGGATTGCCTCGCCGTGCTGTATGAGGAAATTGAGCTGGGCCTGCAGGTATGCTTTTAAGGATTACTCTCAATAACAGAAATGTGGAGGTGTAATGGAAGGTCCCCTTTCCAAGTGAAGTTAATTAACACACGCCCTTTCTTTTTCTTTTCTAGCTGTTGGGTGCTACAGCCATTGAGGACAAACTACAGGAAGGTGTGGCAGAGACCATTGCCTGTTTAACTCTGGCCAACATTAAGATCTGGGTCCTCACAGGAGACAAGCTAGGTAGCCACAAGTTTGTGTAGGGAAGAAAAAAAAACACACCATTGGCTGTTTTCGGAGGTTACCTAGATTAGAATGGATGTTGGAGGGTGTTGGTTACTTTATGTAACTTGCTTCTTATTCATCGCAGAGACAGCAATGAATATTGGTTACTCCTGTAACATGCTACGAGACGACATGAACGAGGTCTTCATCATCTCAGGTCACACAGTACAGGAGGTCCAGCAGCAGCTCAGGTGAGCATCTCCACCCTCATTGGCAGCTGGTATTTCCATGTGAGTCCAGAAACCAAAACTTCACAGCTCAGTTTATATGGCAATAAAAAGAATTGCATGTAGGAGGTACGAACTGGAGCACAACAGTGTCAGACACATGAGTGGTGCTAATTTAGATTGCCTCTGTTGTTTGTCAGAATGCGATTGATTTGTTCATTTTGAAATTCTCATTTACTGCGAGACTTGATTGTGTTCTGATGAAAACTGGTAAAGGTAAAAGTTGAGGTTTAGTGAAATACATATCAGAGCTTTAAATGTTCGCATTTTGTTTTTGTTTAATGGAAGTTGTCTACCTTTCATTTGAAGTGTGTTTGTTTTCATCACTGAGCCATTCGTTTCATGTTAGATATGTATTATCCTTTGCTTATTTTAAAATATCTAGAAGATTTTGAGTATTTTTTATTATTTCTGAAAGTTGCTTGTGATACAGTACAACCTTTGATACAACAAATGTAATGGAGTATACTAAATACAGGAACCATGTAATCTCTGAAATTGAAATTCAGCTAAATTAGATTAATTAAATTGACCTCTTTAGTTAAAAGAAACTACAAACACATGACGGCTTTGGTTTCATAGTGATTGTAATCATTCATATAGTTCTTGTTCTTATATATTCAGATATATTATTATATATTAGATTAAACTCATCTGAAAGTCATATCGCTCCCTTCCTTGCTATTTTAATAAAACGTGGATTTAATTAAATTATTCTCCACCTCCTGACATATTTAATGAAGCTGATTTTAAGCACAGTTTTACCTGCTAATTAAATGACAAGATCAAGAACCCTTGAGCCATCTTCTGCTTCATCATGTCTGTTTCACTGATCACGTATTTTTATCGCCGTAATGGATCTCAGAGGAAATGTATAACTACGTCAGCCGGATCTACTCACTATTTATGGAAATTGCAATTGACCTCCAAGGCAGAAGTCAGAATTGCAGCGTCAAACATTTTTTCTTAATGGATTTTTTAAAGATCTCTCGAAACAACTGTGCAACTGCTGCGGAAAGAAATGGTATTAAATGATTCCACACTAAGAAAAATGAAGGCTAAGCAAAGGATGACATAGGCTCGCTTGTTCACGACTGTTTCACCGTTGGTTTTGTTCCAGAGAAGCAAGAGACAAGATTCCGGGACCGTGCAGGGACGTTGCCAATGGCTGCATGGATACAGAGAAGTCTGAAAGAAATGGGAAGGACTCAGTTTTTGAGGAAACCTTCACTGCTGAGTATGCCTTGATCGTTAATGGGCACAGTCTGGTAAGGGTCCTCAACACGTCTTTCTGAGGGTGTAAACTTGCTCAAGATTTTTCTTATGTGTCAATATGAAATGGTTTTAACTTGTCAACAGTCAGGCAGAGTTATGAATGCAGTAGGCGTTAATGGGAATTTGAAAAGTAATCAGAAATGTAGTATTCCCTGCCTTGTTTGAACAGGGATGTGCGTGTGTGTGCGTGCGTGCGTGTGTGTGTTTGTGTATTCAGAGTGTCTCTGATGTTTGGCTAATGATGAGCACGTAAGCAGTGCTGTTGTACAGTGGGTCCCCAGCTCTCTGTGCTCCTCATTAACACTCACTGCCCTTCTGATGAATCTCCTTTCCTGTGCTGCTCCCCTATGCCTCTTCCCGAAAGCATGCCTGCAGGGTGCTGTCGCTTCCAAAATGCTTACAAAATAGGTGTGCAGAAGGGTTGAATTTTAGCAGTAAGCACAGGTATCTGATAGCACAGCAGGAATCTTTTAGGACTCAAAGGCTCAGCTGCTTGATTCTGGCTCATGGGTGATGAGTGCCTGGAATTTTTTCAATCCTCTGTCGAGCCTCTTGATCTCTATTTTCTTACATATCTGAATGAATAAAAATTATTCTTACATTTTCCTGTCTTTGTTGTTCTTTTTATTGGGCACAGGATGAAATAAAATTCAGCTTATACAATTCACCTGAGAAAGTGAATAATAAATTGCTAATTACAAGCTGTAGCTGTTGCTTCGTGATGGCTTCCTTACAACTGAATAGTTGATGTGATGTGCTGATGTAGAATGCATGCATAGGGGGCGCTGTGGAGGCCTGACCACTGTGTGGCCTTGCAGGCCCATGCCCTGGAGGCCGACATGGAGCGCGTGCTCCTGGACACGGCCTGCCTGTGCAAGACGGTCATCTGCTGCCGCGTCACGCCCCTGCAAAAGGCTCAGGTGGTGGAGCTGGTGAAGAAGTACCGGGGGGCGGTAACTCTGGCTATCGGGGATGGCGCCAATGACGTCAGCATGATCAAAAGTAAGCCGCCGTCCCCATGGCCCGCCGAGTCGGTATCCACCTGCCGCTGGGCTCCTGGCTGCACACAAACCACGACGAACCCTCTCCCTCGGCTTTTTTTTGTGCACCTAGTGAAACTGCAGGGTCAGCCGTGCAAGGGACGGTTTATGAACCTGCCAGCTCAATGGCTGTAGAATGTTTGAAGACTTTGGCGGGATGTCCTTTTGTTTACTGGAGCAAAACTAAATGTCCTCTCAAAATGTCCTCTCATATTTTGTCAGAAGAGTGCTTTTGTCCTACAGATACTGCCTTGTAATTGTCTTTTAAATTTACTTGTATGAAAATTAAATATAGACTGAAGTATCCAGCATGTCAGCATAAAAGAGAGTTGAGAGTTGAGATACTTCTTAAATGTAGAGCTTATATGCGATACATGTATAAAGCATGTAGACATAAATAAAATGACATGTTTTTGGGTTTAGTTCTTCATATTGTGGTGTGCTCTGTCCCTCAACAGCAGCGCACATTGGAGTGGGCATCAGTGGGCAGGAGGGCATGCAGGCGGTGCTGGCGTCAGACTACTCCTTTGCCCAGTTCCGCTACCTGCAGCGCCTCCTGCTGGTGCACGGCCGCTGGTCCTACTTCCGCATGTGCAACTTCCTGTGCTACTTTTTCTACAAGAACTTTGCCTTCACCCTGGTGCACTTCTGGTTTGGCTTTTTCTGCGGTTTCTCAGCACAGGTAAGGTACTCCCAAGACCAAGTTCTTCCACTGTTACAGACACTTCTTTTGCAACTGTTAAATCTCACCAATTCAGATGGGAATATTAACAGACTTGTCTAGTGCTTTGAAGTGTAGGAATTGCAGAATCACATGATCTGAGGCTAGTTGATTTGCATTAACAGCTTAATTCAGGCTGTGTTCTGTTTGTGATGTATGATGTGTGTATAATACTCCTCTTTTCTCCATTTTCTCCTCACAGACTGTGTATGACCAATGGTTTATAACCCTCTTTAACATAGTCTACACCTCTCTGCCAGTTCTTGCTATGGGCATGTTTGACAAGGTAAGCATTACTATTGATTCTCCCAGCCAGTATTGACCCTGCCGTGTGTTGTATGCTTAAACACGTTCCTGTAATGACACATTCTTTGTACCCATGTAGATCAGTTGTTTTATTGATCGCATGACTTCCAACGGACAGTAGCAGCATTGGGTGATTTAAATTAATGACGTTGTGAAAGAAGACACTAGTCAGTTGCGTAGGTTTGCATCTTGAGATGTTTAACTAAACCTGATATGTCAGTTTATGAACCAGTCTGCTTTTGTATGGCCTTTTCTTTCTCCAAAGGACGTCAATGAGCAAAATAGCCTTCAGCATCCAAAGCTGTATGAACCCGGGCAGCTCAACCTGCTGTTCAACAAGCGCCAGTTCTTCATGTACACGGTGCAAGGGATGTATACCTCCTTTGTGCTCTTCTTTGTCCCCTATGGAGCCTTCTCCTACGCTGTGAGGGATGACGGGTCCGATATCTCTGACCAACAGTCCTTCGCCGTCACCATAGCAACATCCTTAGTGATTGTTGTGAGCGTTCAGGTGAGGAGGGTGCTGTCGAATGACTCAGTGAAAGGGGGGGGGGGGGGAGGAGGGGGGGGCATGAGGCAAGTTAACCAGCATGCGGGTATAAAACGATTCAATGGAACAATGTTGCCTCGCTTGTGGTAGACCAACGAATGACGCATTGCTCGTGCTCCAGCGCATTCTGTGCTTATACTCCTTTGCAAAACAGACCTTGTCTCCATAGTGATTGAGGCATTTATATTCTCACTGCTGGGACTTGACATTTATCCATGCTACCTAGTTCATCATCGGCTAGTAATATCTAATGGCCACTGAATCCATATCAATATCCATTTGATATAATAGTGCAGAAGCTGTTATGTTATTTGGTGGAAGGCATGCAACCAGCTTTGTAATACATTCTGTGAATTGGAGACATTAGCGTGTTAGATGGAACACACTTGATTTGAAATTGTATTTTAAAAAGAAACATTTCAATAAAGGTAAATGATGGCTAAATATTTTGGGACAGCCTCATGCACATGCTCTGAAGGTCCATATGGACATTCAGTTTTTTTTACAGGGAGATATAAATTAAGAGCCATTCATCACTCATGCATTAGAGAGGGTGAATTCACATTATTGCAAAAGGAAACAGGTTTATTGGCTGTGAAACCAGTTCCTTGCTTTTAAGTTTGCATATTTATTATATGGTCATGTAAGGAATAGCAAGTTTAGATTTTTAGCAAAGCCTTGCTTTTAGAGAATGGTGGCTCTGCTAGTATTGATTCATAATTTAGTCTGAAATCAAATCTAACTGGGACAGACTGTGGAAGAAAGCTAGTGTTTATATATATTATATATACTATATATATATATATATATATATATATATATATATATATATTTTTTTTTTTTTTTTTTTTTGCATTCTTTTATTGTGAAAATTTTATTTTTCTGTTAGCTGAATAGGATTAATAAGAAAAAAGTATCAGGAATCGTGAGTATCAAAGCATGTTTAAATTCACTGCAATGCAGGTGAGGAAAGCTAGAATTCAATTCGCCAAGAAGTCAAAATGAGGTCATAAAAATAGGTTTTGAGCTTTTTCCTGTTGCTTTTATTTCGGTATACCATTTATAGGAACCCATTTCCTGGCTATTTTCATATAGAACACTTTTGAAAATATAAGCTATAGAATATTTCAGAGATCTCTTTTTGTTTACTTTCTGAAGCATGTTTCTTTCAAAAAAAGCATATGGGGATCCTCCTTTGTATGCCATCTTGTGGCCAAAGTAAGCAATTCAGTAATATTAGATGCTGTCTCCTGTAAAGGTGACTAAAATCTTATAAATGGATCATTATATCTTCTAAAAATGTGTCCGATTGGATTTCAGATTGGGCTGGACACACATTATTGGACAGCTGTGAACCACTTCTACGTATGGGGTAGCCTTGCAGTCTACTTTGCCATATTGTTTGCTATGCACAGTGATGGTATATTTGGTATATTCCCAAGCCATTTCCCTTTCATTGGTAAGTCTGCGTCAACAGTGCCTGTGTTGTTTGCTTTTTACTCTCTCTTAACTAAAACCATACCTGGTTCAAGAATACAAATCATGTTTCATAATTTCTGACCTGCTAGAGATTATTATAATTATCATAAAAATATGCTTTCAGATGCATTTGAATCCCTGTTAATCAAGAGATGGACTGCTCCTTAGTGCGGTGTGTTCAGTTCCAATTCTTTTTAAACAGCAGGTGTGTTCATAAATTTCAGGCACTGCACGGAACTGCCTGTCCCAGAAGAGTGTGTGGCTGGTCATCCTTCTCACCACAGTGGTATGTGTGGTACCGGTGGTGGCAGTCCGATTCCTAAGGGCAGATCTCTATCCCACCTTAACAGACAAGGTATAGTGCACTCCCAGATTTATCTCTGTGTCCACAGAGGAAATTAAGTTGTTATTTGCAGAGAGGCAATTATAAACATCTCCTGTCAGGCCCTGGTGCCCACGCATTTATGGTAAAGGCAGTTGAGCGTAAAACCAGAAAATGTATATAATTCAAGTTCAAACAAGCAGCTATTAGCGTATAGCTGGCACATTTACAGTTTCTGGCTAATAACACAGCAGCTGCAGCAGGCATGATTGCTGTGCTCACACGTGTAGAAAACAAAATTATTTATGACAGAGAGACCATGGAAAAACATGAAACCATTTAAATTGTTATTATTAGAAACACAGGCTTTGACAGTAATGGTGAAGCATTGTTTACTAATTTATTTAGAGAATACTAAAAAAAAGGTGTAAATGTATCGGTCATTTCATGGTTCGTTGATAGGCTGGTTATGTCTGCTTTGCAGGTTCGTCTCCTACAGCGTGCCA
Source organism: Anguilla rostrata (assembly GCF_018555375.3). Taxonomy (NCBI): domain Eukaryota; kingdom Metazoa; phylum Chordata; class Actinopteri; order Anguilliformes; family Anguillidae; genus Anguilla; species Anguilla rostrata. The sequence goes on along the minus strand of NC_057937.1, from coordinate 45,308,854 downwards.
GCAGGAGGCAGCGTCCTCAGGAACAGAATCTGAAGCGCGTGCGGCGGACCAGCTCACGCCGCTCTGCGTACGCCTTCGCCCACCAGGAGGGCTACGGAGAACTCATCACCTCGGGCAAGAACATGAAGGTCGCTGGCCCCGCCCCTGCTCCGCCCGCAGCGAAGATACAGAACAGCACCAGCTGGATCGAGAACCTGCTGAAGAAGAGAAGTGACATCACCGGTGCCTCCTCAGAGCCACAGAGCAACGTCACAGAGACAAATGGTACAGAGAAGACCAGAACTGAACTGCACAGAGACTGAAGGAAGCCACATCCAAACATGGCAGCGCAAGCTGAGGGAGCAGACCAAAACAGTTGCTATGAAACAAAGTAGACCAAAACACTGCAGTACAGAGACCCAAACAAAGGAAAAAACTGACCCAGTTTGAGGAAGGAGACTGGACCCAAACACAGCAGCATAGGCAGTTGGGGAACATATCAGACCAAACACAGTAGGAAATGACAGAATAAACAGGACTGTAATGCAAGTGCTCTAACATGCAGGACTGTCAAATAGCCAGAGAATGGAAGGGAACAGACGAGACCATGAAGCAGCAGCTCAGTGAAGTAATTCACTTAATGATTGCTTCATTATGTCACTTCCTTTTCAAACATCCCTAGCTATATATGATTATTGTGCCAATGTTCTTGCCTGGTAGCGTTCGATTAAGTAATGATTGATTGGCTGACGTGCATTATTTTGACCAGAATATATTTACCAGAAAATGTTTATTTTGAGGCTGCATTGGTGTTCACTTTACAGAATGTGGCCACAGAAGAAAGACTGCTGTAAATATTGTGGCTTTCTACAGCAGTGCATAAACCGCAATTTGAGCCATTAATGTCATGTTTTACATCCTCCTCTAATTAGTAAAAAAGTTCAGTCATGCTCACTTCTACAGCTTTAAATCAATGTCTGCACTTGACACTTAAAGACTCTTTCTGCAACCCGTGGACTTTGTGAGGAAGACAAATCCCATTGCCACTTGATTATGAATATTGTGTTTCTTTATATTTAAAAAAATATTTTTTACTTCATCAAGCAGGGAGGTTGTGCAATTAAATGTCTCAGTTCCTGAGAGTTCTACAATTAAGCACAGTTTATATTATAACAGGTTGCCTTTATGGTCATTTTGATACCCTAAAATTCACCCTAAAAAAGTCACCTCAGCCTTTTCCAATGTACATTCTTTATGTTGCAATGTGTTACCAATGTGCTAAATGCATATCATGCCAAGTTTTCTTTAGATAATTTCTGGCAGCTTTCCACTTAGTGTGAAATTTTCACATTATAGCATTATGATGATCATTATGAATTTTGCAAAATGCAATGTAATGACAAGTTCAGACGATTGTGGAATGCACAGATAGTACAGTAGCTGACATTTGATACCATTTAGCATTATCATATGGTGGAGGTGGGGGGATAATGTGCCTTTCACTTTTCCTTCTATTAAGGGAAATATTGTATATATATGTATACAAATGTAAATGTACCCTCTTTGGAACAGATATTTCAAGGCTGGCAATTTCATTGACAACGCTTCTACAATGCTAGAAATGTCAACGTGCTGATGGCTGACATCACTGACTGTGCTTAAAATTTAGAGTATGAGTTGCTTTACCCGCAATCTCAACCTTGTGTTCAGAACAGCATTGCAACATCTACTATGTGTGTTTTACATGGACATAATTAGCCATTAAATGCATAGAAACTCTGCTTATAAATGGCGACCTTTAGCATTTGACATTTAGCATTTCATACAGGAATGTTAAAACTGATGAATGTATAAATCACAAATGCTACGAATGTTATTTTACATGTCCACTTTTGTATTGTTCATCATTTGTACATATCTGCATGGATTTTTATATTTATACTGGAAATGTTACTTTTTATAACACAGGAAAATGTGTAAATGTATGTAAATGCATTTGGCTTAATTTATTTAAAATGAAATCACTCCTCTGAGTCTCTGTTTGCATGTGTGTACATATATATTTTAAAGGTATATATTGTGTACAATGACTTGTATTGTAGTCGATATGCACATAAACATTCTTTAAAGAGCTTTTGTAAAGATAGTGGAGGATACCTAGGTAAAATGAGCTGCAGGAGACTTGATTTCATCTCCTAATAGCTACCTTAATATACCCAGATTGTGTGCCTGTTTTATTGCCGAAAACCATTTCTTATGTAAGTTCTTTCTTCCATCATTGTACACATCTTGACAATTGTGTCATGGCCAAATTCACACTGGCTCTTTTTTATTGCATACACTCCTGCTTGCCCCTAGGTGTCTATGTTGCACCACCAACTCGACTGAGTCTGCACCACCTCCAATGGTCCACGTCTTAAATCCACCCATTAGGGGTGATGTTGGCCCTGAGTTTCTCAGTCAGCAACCTTGCTTGTCACCAGTACAGTTTGGGTGCAGCTGCAGTGCTTCTTGTGTGAGTATTCATGAAAAAGAATGAGCTGACTATTTCAACTTGAAGAGAAAAAGGGGAAATGCTGAATAAATGCTGTGGTGAAATGAATATTCAACACTCAGAACATGGTTACCTTCACTGTCAGATACTCAATTGAGATTTTTTCTCTTCCCCGCATTTCATTGTGAATATAAATATAATTATAATTAAATTCAAAATACATTGTGTGAGAATGCTACTGGAGCAGTCTTTTTTATGCCAGATATTAACCTATATTGCACAAGCATTGGTTGAAGCAGCAATTTAAAAACAAATCAATTTACAATTTATAGTGTGATTATAGTGATTATAGTTATAGATTTATCAAAATGGATAGTGAAGAAAAGCCTTTCTGACTTTTAAGCTTAAGCTATTATTCAAATATCCTGCCTATCTGTTAACCTTCCATTCACATTTTAACCTTCCATTCACATTAAACATAAAAAATGACCTCCAAAAGAGGTTACATTTAGCTGCACGTTCAATAAACACACCAATCAAAGCTTGATAACTGATTTTGAACGGATTTAGTGGGGCCGGGATTCAAGAACGTTGTAACAATCTTAATTTCACCAGGGCCATGTCCAAAATAGCTTCCTTGCCTAATATTGAGTGTACAAGTTGCAAGCAAGCTGTATCGGGCACGTACGGCCCAGGAATCGTGGCAGATACGTGTCCACGAGATGGCACCAGTGACAAAAATAAGAAAGTGGAATATTTTTTATTTTAAAAAATTAAAAAATAACCTAGAATGCAAGGTGCATGCCTGAATATTTTACTTGTTGAAGCATTTGTCAGGAGGCATTAAATGAGGTCAGTTTTCTACGTTTGTCAACGCCTTGGAGTTTTAGTTTTTCTGTAGGCTATAGGCATCTAGCCTACTAGAAAAACTACAAATTGATACCATGTGTTTATGATTAGAGTGATGGTCAACGTTTGATTTTGGTTATCTGCATATTTTTGAAGATTAAAATGCAATTCTGAATACATAATTTTTCATTGCAAACATAATCTGCTCTTTGTTTTGTTTACATGACGTTTTAAATTATTAAAATGACTTTCGTTCCACAGGCTAGTTCAATCAAGCTAATCCACTGCTGTCCGAATGAGACATACACTATGTCGCACATTTAGCACGCGTGACATACCCCAGCAATCACGTGATCTTCTATTTATATCGGATAAAGCTGTGATATTGAAACTGTTAAGGCGCCCGCCTCGGCTTGAAGGTCATTTTGACCGCAAAATTATGTGAAATTATACTTGTCCGTGGGAAATAATTTGAAAATAGCAGAGGAGGCGCGCGATCAAGGTTAGTTCGATTCTGGAAAAGTTTGTTGCTTTTTGTGACTGCTTTACTTGTCTGAATGTCGTGCAAGAACTTTAAAGGACCTGCTTCATATTTCAACCCTGCAAGAGCACAATGCAGATGAGTACTGATAGAAATGCGCCTTACTAGATTTCTGTTTTTTTAAATCGTAAATACACTTTTTTTCGGTGAGGCTGGTCAGTGGTTATTACTAAAATATAGTTAATGTTTTTATTGGTGGAATGGATTCAATTATTAAAAAGGAGTACACTTTGCTGCTTTGACACAATCCTGTGTTTAAATGTGTTTTTCATCACTGGTTTCATAGCACATTGCTGGTAAAGTGTTAATCTACTCTAAAAAGTTTTTTTCTTCTTCCAGTTATTCACTTAGATTTTTGTCTTTATTTTTGCTCAGCACCCAATACAATAATTGAAGATATGGTCTGTCTCAGTAGTTCATTCTGAAGTTGTGTAGTTTCTTGGCAGAGTCTGTGCTGTGGTCACATTTCCAGTTCTCGCGATGCTGAGTAATTCCAGCCGGGAATTTGTTGTGTGTCCCACAGAGCTTTAATGTCACACTGCTGTTCCTGGGCCCAGTAGTCCAGCGTGTGCAGGTAGACCACAGGGTTCTTTGTTTGAGTACAATGCCTGTACTTGACATCCGATTGCCAGCGTAGAATTTAACGCTACCTTTGTTCCACCTTTTCAGGTCACCTGGACTAGAGAAACAGGGCTGTCTCACAAGTCATGTCTCTCCTCCTTCGCTGCGTCTCCAGCTGCTCTGTGCCCTTGCTCCAGCAAGGTGCACTGTGGAAGACACCTGGAAGAAGGTGCTTTAGGTCTTTTCCTGTCCTGTGGAACGAACAGGTTTCCAAAGGTATGTGACTCCTAATATGCTACCACACTTGTTGGCATTTGCAGTGTACAGTTAAGTGTTTTTTTTTTTCTTCAGAGATGATTTGTGTTTCTCTAACAACAAATGGGGTCTAATTTCAAGATTTTTTTTTCCATTGCTGTGAAGAGGTCATGACCATCTCTATATAGATGTATAGACTATAGATGGAAATCATTAAAGAAGTGAAGGGAGAGGGGTTATCTGGCTTTTATTGCGTGTAAGGCTAATGAGAAACAGTGGCATTATCCCCCCTGAGAGCCGGAACAGTACGTTCTGTGTTTACCTGAGTTTTAACTCCAGAGAGGTCAGATAAAGGTGAAATGTGTTTTCTGTGCTTTGGCTGTTTGCGCTCGGTCACAGTACTTTCGCAATGTCACAGGCCCCCTGACGTGAGCTGCCGTGCTTTTGGTGTCCGTTATTTTACTGCCGTTCAGTGAAGTTTGAAAATTACTTGTGCATGCAGAGTCTGTGAGCTAAATGGTCATGCTGTGCAGGCCTGTGCATGGTAGGGGACTGGCACTTTGCCAAGCAGCTGCTAATAATGTCTTGCTGCACTTGGAAGTCACCATGCCAATTATGGAGAGATATGTGAAACTGGACTCTGACTGGAACATTTCAGACCTGGCTGGATGCGGCCTGTAGTTCTTTGAGTCAGCCTATGAATCATCTGTTTTCTTTTCCTTGAGGCTCTTAAGAGGTAGAGGAAAACAAACAAAAAAAACAACTTTTAATACACCTTTTTTTATTGGTCCCCTATTTGGAATGCAGAATTCTAATTCTGTGTTCGTATAATTGCTGCAAATTCCAACAGTGTAGCACGGCACACACTATCACATTCTTCTTTAGAAATGTGTAGAGTCATTTGTAGCTCATTTGCATGCTGTTTTTCGTTCCACCTTCACCTGCAATCCCATAATTTTAATAAGATGTAAATTTTTCTTAATTTGGCACTTTTCATGTTTATAGGGATTATTTACCCTCTTAAGCCACATTATGTTAGTAATAGCCATGCATGCTATTAAGTCCTGTATTCATATGGTGTTGAACTGTAAACAACTGTATTAAAAAAAGGTAGCAATTTTTACACTGATTAAAAATTCCAGAGGGGAATCAATAGACATGTTTTTACGTAAATCTTTTTATTTTTCCCCCTTCAACATATTAACATGATTCAGGTTTGCTCGTTATCACTTTTTCTGTCTTTGAATTCTTCATTATCTACCAAATTGTTAGTTTTAGGGGCCAGGTGTCCACAGTCTTTAATTTCATCAGTTAAATAATTTTGTTACCTCTTTTTATGCAGTTGTTTGCAATATAGCCCAACAAGCATAATGAGAACATCAGACTTTTATTATTCATGAAATGCATAGCTTTTTCTGACAATGCAACTTAAGAGGGCAAATAATCCCTTGAAACATGAAAAGCACCAAATTAAGAAATTAACAGCTTGTTAAAATCATGGGATTGCAATTGGGGTTGGAACAAAAACCAACATGTACAGAGGGTCCCCTAATCAGAGTATGAATGCAACTGCAGTAGGTGATGGCAGGTTCTAGGCAACTGATTGGGTAGCTTCTGGGTGATGATTTGGGGACAACCTAACAACTGACCCACCCCCTCTCCCTGGGCCACAGTCTGGCTAATTGCATGCCTCCACAGAGGTCTCTTTATCACATTTGGATTTAATCGGGGCTGTTGGGGACCTGATGCTGCATTGAGAGCTCATGCATTAATTTGATGTTCCACCCAGAAGCCCCATGCCCCCTTCTGTAGAGTTGCTCCTTAATTTATGCATGACCTATTAATGGTATTTAAGGTACTGATAACTGCCGTGCTTGAGCATGCTCCTCTGATTTCCTAGGTGTGCTCTACAAAGACGTAGTTGTTGGCGTCCCCAAGGAGATCTACAAAAATGAGCGGAGAGTGGCGGTGTCCCCGGCTGGAGTGCAGGCCCTGGTCAAGCAGGGCTTCATCGTGCAGGTGGAGAGCGGTGCTGGAGATGAGGCCAAGTTCTCAGATGACCAATACAAAGAGGCGGGCGCCAAGATAGCTGACGTGAAGAGTGCCTTTGGCTCGGACCTCATTCTGAAGGCAAGTACCAACTCAGAGTCTGACCTAGTTTATGAAAAATAAGAGACCAAACTATTTATTCGGTCTCGTCTGTCATGTTTGCAGGTTAGAGCACCGACATTTAATGAGGCCCTTGGACTGCATGAAGCTGAACTGCTGAAGCCAAAGTCCACTCTTGTAAGCTTCATCTACCCAGCACAGAACCCTGAGCTCATGGAGCAGCTCGCCAAGCAGCAGTGCACCGTTTTAGCCATGGACCAGGTCCCCAGAGTCACCATTGCCCAGGGATACGATGCCCTGAGCTCCATGGCCAACATAGCAGGGTATGGCACCATTTACCTACGAAAGATAGCAGAAAAGATTCCTGTAACATGTACTGCTCAATATAAAGAACATGCCTGGCTGCCCACTGTTATTTGCCTGAGGTGCAAATGGCCCGGTCTGTTTGCACTTGTTAGTGCTCCCGATCAGGGTTTCACTCAGCAGGGTATCCTCAGCCTCATTGCTCGTTAGCAACTCTTCTGGTTGAGGTGTCTGCCATCTGCCTGTGCCAGTTGTGTTGGGTGTGCAGTTGTCTGAGGCAATATCTGTGCAGTGATGACTGACAGTGTGTGAGTATGCACTCAGAGAATTGCAGGACCTTGTTGTGGCAATGTTGGATAGTTGTGATTGGACATTTGATATTGGGGTGGGGGGGATTTTTTTAAATGGCAGATTTAAGACCACAAGCATTATTTTCCAAAATAGAAATCGGAATTCAATATTCTCTTGTATCACAATCTGAAAATAACATTTTTTCAAATTTGTGGCAAATGTGAATGAGAATATTTGAGTTGCGTTATTGATTTACATAGGTCAAAGAAAGAACCCAGCTGGAGAAATGCATATGACAAAATATTGTCTTTTTTATACAGAGAAGGGGTTGCTCCAGAAAAAATGTATCACTAATGTTTTCCTAATCTGAGGAATTTTTTGTTAGAAAGGTTGTAATTTTCAACTTCCATCAAGAACTTGTCATTTATGTGGCGAGAACCACCACAGAATAGTCTTAAGTTTTGCTTGGTTTCATGTGGAAGTGATTTGTATGTCTGACAAACAGAAATGATATGTTCTATGATTGGTCTTGACTTTCAGATACAAGGCTGTTGTGTTGGCTGCGAATCATTTTGGAAGATTTTTCACTGGCCAGATAACTGCTGCTGGGAAGGTTCCTCCAGCCAAGGTACAGAATCAGTCTGACTTGCATATGAACCCATGTAGGAAACTGTCCAAAATTGCAGTACACCAAACTGCTGCAATGTAGGTCTGAAACCACCAAACACACCTTGGGGTTCTGCTTTGAAATTAGCACACCATTTTAATTTATGCACCTTTTTATAGATTTGAAATGTACAGAGCTATGAAATGGTCTTAATTTGATAATGGAAACAAGTTCCCCAGACAGAACAACTAAACAGTCCCTTCTAGTGGATGACCCAATGAGTTTATTGCTTAAAAAATTTCCACAGGTCTTGGTGATTGGCGGAGGAGTGGCAGGTCTTGCTGCAGCAGGGGCAGCAAAGTCAATGGGAGCCATAGTCAGAGGGTTTGATACCAGGTACCTAAAATCCTTATTTTACTTAAGTTACAGTTAGGTGATGACTGTCATCCTGAATGTAGATCTGATGGTGTGATGTGTTGCCTGCTGACAGGCCAGCTGCTCTGGAACAGTTCAAGTCCTTCGGTGCGGAACCTTTGGAGGTAGAGGTGGCGGAGTCTGGAGAGGGAGTGGGTGGCTATGCGAAGGAGATGTCCAAGGAGTTTATCGAGGCAGAGATGGCGCTGTTTGCCAGGCAATGCAAGGAAGTGGACATTCTCATCAGCACTGCTCTCATTCCAGGTCAGCACCTGCCCATGTTCCTCTATGCCCTTCTGCCCAGTAGCCTTGCATGCTAATGTCCCCTTCCCCTTACCAGGCAAGAGAGCCCCCATCCTCATCAAGACGGACATGGTGGAGTCCATGAAGGATGGCTCTGTGGTGGTCGACCTGGCTGCTGAAGCTGGGGGCAACATTGAGACCACCAAACCTGGAGACTTGTATGTTCACAAGGTGAGTATTTGGAGCGCACGTCCATCCAGTTTGAAGCCTCGTCTTTGAATTTACATTCAGCTTCACATTGGATATGAACCAACCTTACCCTGGTGGGGCACAATGCTTGCAGACTTTCTGGAACTGCAGTTCCCTGAACTCCCCTGATTTTATTTTTTCCTCGAGTATTAATGGTTTAAAGAGTGCTGTAGAACCTACTGGGCTTCAGACCATCTCGTGTTTGTTTTCTTTCAAGAGAGGACAAAGATTACCTTTTGTACTTTTGATAAAGAGAAATGATGATGACATTTGGCACAGTACAATGCTACTGTGTATTTTAATTTGGTTGGGTTTATTCTCACCATTATTTTGACTGTTCTGTGGAAGTCCTAGTTGAGCATAAATGATTTTATTTTTGTCCATGTCGTCTGGTTTTCCTCAGGGGGTGACGCATATTGGGTACACTGATCTCCCCAGCAGGATGGCCACCCAGGCCAGCACTCTGTATTCTAACAATATCCTGAAGTTGCTGAAAGCCATCAGCCCTGACAAGGAATACTTTTTCTTTGAGCCCAAAGATGAGTTTGATTACGGGACAATGGACCATGTCATTCGGGGAACTATGGTCATGCAGGTTGGTCTTCTGTTCTTTGCCACCAGAAGGTGATATCCCCCATATGAAGGAATGAATTTGATTGTCCTTGATGCTCTTGGTGATTTCCTTTTGGTTCTGATGAAGCAGAGCTGCACAATCAGTCCAAGCCTCCAGTCCACCAAACCTGCCTGACATTGTTCACATGAGGGTTACTGCGGCACGCTCGTGTCATACAAGTTCAAGGAATGTGTGGATTTGATATTTAATACCATGTTTCTTATTATACATATTTTTCTTTTTACAATTTGTTAGTTGCACGCTTAAGACAAAATACGGAACAGGTTTCTTGCATGAGAATGTCAACTTATCCTGTTACACAAGCCAAAAGTCAGGAGACTCGTCATTTAAAAAAAATGTTTTCCTGGTTTTCTACAATGTTTCTTAACACACACAAGGCTATTTCAATTGGCTGTTTACATTTGATTTCTCATGCATATTGAGTGCTACGTCTGTAATAGTGTTTAAAGATAGCATGTGTATTTTGTTATATGGGGGTTTTTCTTTGGCGTGATAAAATACAAAAAATGCAAGAAAACCAAGAAGGCCGTGAAGAGGGAATTTTCCTTTATAGCCTATTATGCATGTCATTCACAGGACATGTCCAATAATAACTGTTCAGTTGTGAAAATGTAACTTTTTCTTCATGCTTTAGGAAGGAAAGAATCTTTTCCCGTCTCCGCTCCCCAAAACCTCCCCACCTGCCGCTCCTGCCAAACAGAAAACGATCGCTGAAATTGAAGCTGAGAAACTGAAGGAAATCTCCCCTTTCAGACGAACCATGACTTCTGCCGGAGTTTACACAGCAGGTCAGAGATGATGACCAGCATCGTATGCCAAAAAATAGATTGCTTTGGTGATTTCCTGAGAAACTAAAACTACATACATGAAGATATTGAAATGTACATGTCATTATGATCGCAGTAAAGGAAATGGTTCACTTTCTGTAGTTTTTAAATATTATTTTAGCTTTATATGCATGCTTTCGACTGTCAGTTTTGTGTGTGATAGACATTTTAGATACTTCTAGAAATTCCTGAGGACCTTTTTTGTGCACAACAAAAATGCATTGTGCACAAAAAAACGGAATCTTCAGATGCAGATTACGTAGCCCAGTCTCAGGTCCCTATGGCTGCACAAGGCACAACTTCCCACTCCATGTTGACTACGACCATGTTGGTTGAGTCTGAACTGCAGTCAACAGTTGTAATTGAGGCCATCACTTGTGGTACTCAAAGTGACCAGTGTACCATCTTCTCTTTCTCTCCCAGGCCTCTCTGGGGTTCTTGGCCTTGGCATCGCCTCTCCTAATGCTGCCTTCACCCAGATGGTCACCACATTTGGGCTGGCGGGGCTTGTGGGATACCACACGGTGTGGGGCGTCACTCCAGCCCTTCACTCCCCACTCATGTCTGTCACCAATGCCATTTCAGGTTAGTGTTTCATCATCTGTCTGCAGCCTTCCTGACACCAGCCATGCTCACCTTATCTTCCTGTTGCCAGGTAATATCAAGGTGTGCGTGTGCGTGGCTGCAAGTGGGAGAGCAAGAGATTTGTTGTTTGATGTTGAATGTATATGTGTGCATGAAAGAGACACTATGCATATATGCTCGTTATGCATGTTTATCTTTGATTTCCTTTGATCTCCACAGGTCTGACTGCAGTGGGAGGTTTAGTGCTGATGGGTGGTGGTCTTACCCCTGCCAGCCTCCCTCAAACACTGGCCCTGCTGGCTGCATTTGTGTCTTCCATTAACATTGCAGGTAGAGCCTATCCCTCTCCTCCACATATTACCAATGTTGTACACATTCTTATGATTGAATATTTATTAAGGAACGTGCTTTTCTATTGTAGCACAGTGTTTCTACTCCTATTGCATTGTCTTTTTGCATCCGTGATTTACCTGCATGTGTTGGTATTTTCCTGTAGGTGGCTTCCTTATCACACAAAGAATGCTTGACATGTTCAAGCGTCCCACAGACCCTCCAGAGTACAACTACCTGTATGCCTTACCTGGCGCTGTCTTTGTTGGGGGGTATGGGGCGTCTCTTGCCAGTGGCTACACCATTGAACAGGTGAGAAATAGCACCTTTTTAGTATTGAAATGGACTAATGAAATTTCAATTTCATTTGCCTACTGCACATGAATGAATATTGCCATTGGAAGACAATGGAAGAACATCAGCTGTAAGACAGGGTTGTCATTCACATTTCTATCAGGTTTAGGTTCTTGCTCTAGCATAACCTGTCTTGGGATACTATCAATTGATTTACTTGAAACAATAACATTGAATGCCTAATTGTGTCTACTCTTCAATACAAAACATTTTGTTTGGAGTGAGAGATTCAAACACTTGCCAGTGGTAATGGCTTTTGATGGGTGTGGAATGAATGTGTTTCTATGGTAGTCTGCCAGCACAGGTGGTCACCTAGTCATGTGTTTACAGATGATGTACTTGGGCTCCGGGTTGTGCTGTGTGGGCGCTCTGGCAGGGCTGTCTGCTCAGCGCACCTCCAGGCTAGGCAATTCCCTTGGCATGATTGGCGTAGCAGGAGGCATTGCTGCAACCCTGGGCAGCCTCAAACCTTCTCCTGAGCTGCTGTCTCAGATGTCACTGGCCATGGCCAGTGGTGGCACTTTAGGTGAGTCCAACAGCCAATCACTAACATGCATGTTGGAACTTTCAAGACATTTCCTGGTCGCATGAAAAATGCCTAAAAGTACAAGGCTGTTACTGATGGAACGTTTACCTTATTGGAATGATGAACGCAAGCTCTTAAATGAACAGCTTTAAACAAAATGGCACAAAAAGGCCAGGCTCAGCAGTGGCCCACCCACTGATCAGAAACCGCTTGTAAATTTGGTACTAATAGTTCTGCCTATGTATATATCATTTTATTTAATTTTTAAAGCAATGTTATTCCCAAAGTCAGACTGGTATGTACTTTTTGATTAGATGGAGGTAGAAGATCTGGCCCTGGGGTTATGCTAACATGGGGTAATTTTATGTACAGTAGGCACACTGGAAGTTTGCAAGTTACTTTAAATGAAAAGCACCAGACAGAATGATCTTCTTGCAGTAAATAAAGATAAGGCTGTCCCCACCGTAATGTGCTTTTAAAAGCAGTACTCCTCATCTGTTAAACAAAACACAAGCTTGTAAGGATTCAAAGCTTTGAAGTTAATTCCACAAAGTTTATGCTGTTTGAATTCTTTAAACTACTTCAAATTGCTCATATTTTAACATTAATCATCTGGTTTACATGGTTGTGGTTTTGTTATGATGAACGATGGTTAAATTCCCTCTCAAATGTTGTCAGCTGGCAGACATCATCAATTGTTTATAGATGTCTTCAGACTGTTAATTCTGTGGCTGCATTTTTTGCACTATTAAATTTGTGTCAATTTTAAATGTTGCATAGCGTGCCTTGAGCTCTTTATGCTGGTTTTTGACATCAGGTCCCAAATACAGTGCTGTCCATAAATATCTGGACAGCGACAATTTTTGTTTTGGCTCTTCACTCCAGCACATTGGATTTGAAGAAAAAGTGTGAGTATGAGGTTGAAGTACAGACTGTCGGCTTTAATTTGAGGGTATTTACATCCATATCGGGTGATGCATGTAGGAATTGCAATCCCAAAAATTGTCACTGTCCAAATACTTATGGACTGCACTGTATATAACTGCTAATTAATTACAGCAATTGTATTTGTATATTATTCAGGTCATATGTTTCTAGATCATGCAGTATACTATATGAACAGGCCTATATATAAATTGGTGTGAGGCTTCCTCGCTTTCATGCAACTTATCAAAGTAAGTTTTCTTTGGCATAGTTTGGTTGACCACTGTTGCCTTTGCTTTGTGTTGCCAGGTCTTACCATTGCCAAACGGATTGAGATCACAGACCTGCCGCAGTTGGTGGCTGCCTTCCACAGCCTGGTAGGCCTGGCGGCCGTGCTGACCTGCGTTGCTGAGTACATGATCGAGTACCCCCACTTAGACATGCACCCTGCCGCCAACGTGGTGAAGTCCGTAGCCTACCTGGGCACCTATATTGGGGGCGTCACCTTCAGTGGCTCGCTAGTGGCCTACGGCAAGCTGCAAGGTATAGCTCTGCCCCCTTGTCGGGCCTCTTTGCTGACATAACTAGGACCAATCAGAATTGAACAGGTTTGTCGGGTTTGTCTAGACAGGGGTTGGCCACAATTTTAATGACATTTCATTTCACCAAAACAAAATTTTAAAAGCAGGCACTGTGATCCCATTGATTTCTGTGTAGTGTTAAGTGCTAGCACAAATGTAAAAGTAAAAAAAATCCAAAGTAACATCAGTGAACTGTCGATGCACTTTTGAAATGATTAGATAGTGTTATCTACTGTAATCTTGTATATTTCCTTTTTAAATTACCCGTTAAAGTGAACCCAGACGCCAATTGTTTTGTTTGCGTGTGGAACGCCCATTGTGATTACATTGCGGGCAGAACATTCAACCTCCCTGCCCCTGTTTGGGATACAGATACTTTTGTTGGCTGAACTGATAGAGCTGTCTCGGCATACCTCCATTACGTTGGAAATCAACTGTCTTGTTGACTGGAAAGGCCTGTTTTTGCAGAAACCCAGAGAGGAAGAGCATGTATTTATGAAATGAAATGGCTGGCCTGAGGGGGGCATTCCTGTAGAATCAGGGACACTCCAGTACAAATGAACAAATGGCCTCTCTGGAATGCCTGTGAGGTATTCCGTTGACATTGATCATTTTAATAAGAGTATCGGGTTCAACTGACTCATTTTGCCATGATAGTTCTGGTGGGCAAAGCTCCCTTAGCCTAAATTGTTATGTCCTCTTCAATTGCCTGACCGGGGGTGTGATGCTGAAGGGTGAAACCGCACGGAGATGGCAGCACTCATCTGCTGGCCTTCTACAGCGTGCTGATAATGCGCAGCAGGCCTTGTGGCAACTCGCCCTGCCAAAGCTGTCATCTGTTATCGGTTCACATTCCCCCTCAATCTATTTCAGTTGGTCCTCAGGGACGTGCACTTACCTCGTTGGAAGCTTTCGCACTCTTTGTCCTCAAAACTGTGGATTGGATATCCTGACCACTGTCTCCAGCCAGTTATTCAGGGGCTGTCTGGTCTAAGAGACCATAACAAAGATGAGTGACATTACATTAGAGTGTGTTCTGATCATGGCTTAGCTGGTAGTTTTATCTTCAGAACTGCATATTTAATTTACTTTAAACGTCCATCCTCTTGGACCAGGAAAGAATGCATAGCGTCCATGCTGATGAATGCCTTTTGCCCTTGTTAACGTGCTAATGTGGTGACTGAGTTCTGTCTGCTTGTTTTCTTCCAGGCATCCTGAACTCCGCTCCACTGCTCCTGCCTGGCCGACACGCAATGAACGCTGGGCTAATGGCGGCCTCCGTGGGGGGCTTGGTGCCCTTCATGCTGACTGACAGCTATACCACTGGCATGGGCTGTCTGTTGGGTGTCTCTGGGCTCTCAACTATCATGGTAAGAGGTGATACTCAGGGTTCTGAGTCACTCGACTAGTCTTTCATATAACGTCACAAAAATCATGCCCTGAGCTTCTAAGCTTGTACACATACTTGCAGTAGTGCCATTGTGACTTGCCGTATGTACCTCAACCAGTAGACTTTGTTTAGAGTGAGTGAAAGAATGCTTCAGTTTTAGACTGTCTGCTCAGTGTGCTGTCGGCAGGATGGGTTCCTCAGTTTGTGTGTGGTCTACAGGGTGTGACTCTGACTGCAGCCATCGGGGGTGCTGACATGCCTGTGGTCATCACCGTACTCAACAGCTACTCGGGCTGGGCACTGTGTGCCGAGGGCTTCCTGCTGGACAACAACCTTATGACTATTGTTGGTGCTCTGATCGGCTCCTCTGGTGCCATTCTGTCCTACATTATGTGCGTGGTGAGTGGACACCAGAAGCATGGCGACTCTAGCCAGTCCAGAGTCTGATTTCATTATGTGCTATTTAGTGTAAATGGACTGGGTCAGCTGGTTTTCTGTTTTTCGCCAGGCCATGAATCGGTCCCTGCCCAATGTGATCCTGGGCGGTTACGGGACAACATCCACAGCAGGAGGAAAGCCCATGGAGATCGTGGGGACCCACACAGAGGTCAATGTGGAGCAGTCAATTGAGATGATTAAAGAGGCCAACAGCATCATCATCACGCCAGGTAGGAGCAGTACCACCAGACACACCAAGTTTTCTCCCCCAATGACATCACATCATGTTACCTTACCTTAGCAGGTACTCCTATCAAGAACTATAATAGTTGAGAATATCATTGTTACTCTCAGTAATACAACTGGGCTATGTCACCAAGAAGGTATAGAAGGCCCATTTCTGATAAAATATCATGCAGTTATTTGAACAAACTAACAGTATTGCAAGAAAGTGAATTCTGCTAACCTGTTTTTACATAGCTATACCTATAGCATTACTATCCCAGAAGGAAATGCAAGAAGGAAGAAAAGTAAATGACTAAGGATCAGGGGAGCCATGTTTAAGTCTGGGTAGGGTCTCTGCTGTCTTGACTGCTGTGGTAACCTGTCGAATTCCAAACACCATCAAAGGGGCTAGCGTACCACCCAATAATAATCCAGACCATTAGTCTCTGTGCTTCATGCCATTGTTTTGGTTCGTGAAGATTAGGTCATTTAAGATGTGGCAATAGAATTTGTGTTAAGGGAGGTAAAATGCAGATTGTGTGTTGGACTCTTTACTGTACAACACAGTAATATTATGTTGAAAAAAAGCGTTGTATATTCTCATAAAACAGTCAAAATATTTCTACTATATTCATTTGCACAGGAAATTGCAACCAATATGCAACTTATGACCAACTGCAGATTCAGACATTTTACTACTTTCAATCAAAAAAACCAGCTTGTTATAACAAATAATTTTAGCACTTGTCTTTATTCTAGCTGTGCTTTACAAGTAGGATTAGTCAAATGCATATCTGAGAATGTAAAACAAAGAACTTGTCAGCCACTAGATGGTGGCATTTTTTTAATTTATGAAAATCTACGCTCACAAACTTCAGGGACGAGACGCACTTGTGAACCATCATCAGTGTACTGCTTTCGGACTAGACTGGGCAAGGCAAGGTTGCTAAATCAAGTGTTTGTAGGATCTTGTATACACACAAAGCCATGCGAATTGGAAGCGTATGCTGTTCTCAGTATTGAGCAGCTGCCTGCAAGGGAAGACTGTGCTTCTCTCCAGGTCTGTTATCTTGTTCAGTCGGCGCCGTCAGCAGCGGAGAGACATCGGAAGCCAGGAGGCCCACACCAGGCCTGAAGACACCGAACGGAACACATGGCTTGCGTTTGTTTTTCTTTCCCTTGTTTGTAGCAGCGCTGAGAAACAGCAGGGTTGGCTCAGAGTGTTGAATCAATTACCGAAGGGAGTGGGGAGGAAACCCACAAAGGCAACCGCACAGTTTCTGTGTTTTCATGGAAAGCACTTCAGCCGACCACAAGAAGCCAATTAGAAACACTAATAGAGAAACTGAAGGGAATAGGATACGGATGCCTGCGGGTCAGAAGTTGGAAGGTTTCGCTGTCCCAATGGGATCTCCTTCAGTATTTAATGCATCGCCCCCACAGCAGGGATCAGTGACCCCCTTTACCCTCTCCAGATATCTGACAGCAGAGGTCAGATAGACAGGAGGAGTGGACGGCAACTCGCACGCACACTTGCACAACAGCAGAATTCCTTCACATTAAGACCCTGGGGAAATGGAAGCTGTAGACAAATGTTCCAAGAGCTTCCTTTATTGCCGATTTATTCATCTGGTGTCAGAAGCATTTTGAGGTCATTTTGTGAATTTGGTGTGCACCTGTACAGCTGTATTCCCATGTTATGGCTATTCACCATCTATAACAATACAGCAGTTATCACAAGAATTCAGTACATTACAGAAAGATCATGTTTAAAAATGTTTAATTAAACATATTTTCAGTGTTTGTCAACTGATATTTCATTATGGGATCCAAATCTTGTTTCTACAGATTTTGCAAAGCACATATCCTCTATAAGCCTCACACAAAGGGATTAAGTACTTGATTTAAAAAGCAAATATTGTGGTTTGAGTACAATATAGTGGGTTATTGTATTTCCCCTGAGCCATTTTGCAGTGTGCCAGGTGAGAGGGTTGTGCTGTGTTCCTCCAGGCTGGGGTCTGTGTGCTGCCAAGGCTCAGTATCCCATTGCTGACATGGTGAAGATGCTACGAGAACAGGGCAAGACTGTCAGGTAGGACTGCTACTGTAAAACCTGGGTACGGGAGTACATTTACATAATTTTGGTTTAATAAGAACATGGACAGAAACTTTTTTTTTTTTTTTGGGTCCAAGGTTCGGTATCCACCCGGTGGCTGGTCGCATGCCAGGTCAGCTGAACGTGCTCCTGGCTGAGGCTGGAGTGCCCTATGATGTTGTACTAGAAATGGATGAGATCAACGAGGATTTCCCAGGTTAAATGCAAAGCATGTTTTTGTTTCATCTCCAGTAAAGTTCATGGGATGAAAATCAGGGGAAAATGTAAACAGGATCACAGAAAATTTCATCTTATTGTAAGAGTTAAATTAAACTTATTATGTCCAGTATAAGCAAATGGAGTGAAATGTAATGTTTTGAGGCCAACTCGGCATTATGTTCACTATATGACCAAAAGTATCTAGACACCCCTTGGTCTAGGGCTGTTTTTCGTGGTTTGAGCTAGGCCCTGTAGTTCTAGTGAAGGCAAATATTAATGCAATGACATTATAGATGATTCTATGCTTCCAAATTTGTGGCAACAGTTTGGGGGAAGGCCCGTTCCTATTTCAGCATGAGAATGCATAGGGGCACACAATGAGGTCCATATAGAAATGGTTTTGTTCGCGATCGGTGTGGAAGACCTTGACTGGCCTGTACAGAGCTCTGACCTCAACCCCAACCAACGCCTTTTAGATCAATTGGAAAACCAACTGCAAGCCAGGCCCAATCAGGGCGTGACCTCACTAATGCTTTACTGGCTGGATGGAAGCAAATCCCTGGAGCAATACTCCAACATATGGTATAAAGTATAAAGCCTTCCTAGAAGAGTGGGGATTGTTCTAGCAGCAAAAGGTGGACCAACTCCATATTAAGTTTCCCATAAGTTTGGATGAGATGTTTTGTCAGATGTCCGCATACTTTTGACCATGTAGTGTATTTAGATATGTGCCTGTCAGACATTGCTGTCTGAACTCTAATTTAAGGTTCTGCAATCAGAGATTTGGCTAATTATTCTTATAAAAACACATTTTCTCAGTCCCTGGGGTTAAAATTCAAAGCTGCCATTTGTCTTTATACAGAAACTGACTTGGCATTGGTTATCGGTGCAAATGACACCGTTAACTCTGCAGCACAAGAAGACCCAAATTCCATTATTGCTGGAATGCCAGTTCTAGAAGTCTGGAAATCCAAACAGGTATGGTATCCTTATCTCCTTTGCATCAAATATAGCATCCATTATGACTAAGCAGAATTCCTGTGTTCTGTATTTTGCTTTCATGACAACTAAATGGTAGCCATAATTTGTTTGCTTCATAGTAATTTTCTTTGTTCTGTGATATGAAAATTTCAAGTACTACACAAAGTATAATTTCCCATTGCATTTGCCGCTTTAGTTTTGGCTTGTGCATTTGGTGCTGCCCTTTTTTATTGTTTAGGATTTGATGTCCTGCTGTGTTTGAGTTTTATTGATATTTAACCTTTTAAAATGTGCCAGATTAGCCCTGTTTTTCCATTAGAAGTTAAAAATTTAAGAGCTCCATTTGCCTCTTCTCAGGTTATTGTGATGAAGCGAACGCTAGGAGTTGGTTACGCTGCTGTGGACAACCCAATTTTTTACAAGCCAAACACAGCCATGCTACTGGGGGATGCCAAGAAAACATGTGATGCGTTGCAGGGTAAAATCAGAGAGGCCTATTACTAGATATAACCCCTGTACACCTTTGTATTTTTTTCTGATCAAATATGTTTATGAATACATAACAGGTCCCATTATGCAGTTTTAAATACAGGAAAATTCATTTTTTCCCCTTACAAACTGGCAAAGATTAAAATGAAATGACAAGATTAAATTGAGGTTGTGGCAATGTGAGGTTGTGATTACCTGATCTGATGAACCTGCTTAATTTATCCAAGTGCATGCACTGATCTGATTTGTAAATAATAATAAAGTCTATTTACTTGTGAGAACAGTACTTGATTCTTTCTTCCATGGTGTTTTTTTTATTATTTATCAAATGCCATTTGGAAGCTCACCTTAGGATGCTTCTGAAGCCATTTTAAATTATATAATTATCCACATATCCTGGGACTAATCTGTGTCCAAGAACACTTTTGGGGGAATTGAAGGAATAGATTCAAACATGTATGGTTAATTCAAGAACTGTACTCTTCAAGTGATGTTCAATAAATCTACAACAGGAGTGGGCCAACCCTGGTCCTGGGGAGCCACAGGGTCTGCTGGTTTTGGTTTTCATTTTAAATACAACAATCACCTAGACCAAAGAAACCAGGTGAGGCAAGTTAACTGTGTAATCCACTGTTTTAATCGATCAGTTAAGTGCAGAATAAAAACAAAAAAAAAGCAGACACTGTGGCTCTCCCAAGGCCTGGGTTGGCCACCCCTGATCAACAACTTTAAGAGATGGCCCCTTAAATCAACTGAACATGACCCCCAACATAGGAGCTTAGTAAACAAGTCCATGTTATCCTCCAATACAAAGGTTACATGCTGTACCTATAACATTTCATCCAAATCAATTCTCAAGATGGAGGGGGAACCATCGGTCTTCATAGTCCATCTGAAAAGATTACAACAGAGAACAAACATTTTACAGTACTAATCTGTCCCTATGGCTCTATTGAGTCTTTCTGTGAATCATTTCCCGGTGTCCAGAAGCCATAAGTATTTCTGTTGGTTGATTGATGAAGATGGCACTCTGTGTGGTACTGTTGGAAATCCATGAAGAGTTCATGTCTTCACATGCCTCATTTACAATTTACCAGCACTGTGCTTGGCTTTGTTAATCAGCTGATGGAGATATGAGTAAAAGAAAAGCAGGTTATCATACTCTCCCTGATACTGCTGAGACAGACACTGCACATGATAGTCTTTCAGGAAGTAATAAATCGCCTCTATGGTCGCCAGGTAGGTGTCGGGGGATCCCTTCTGATGACGCCAGAAACAAGTCTTCCGTGTCTTCAGTTCAACCTGAAGCAAGGCTGAGGGAATGATATACACTTTAGGAACTAAGCATTTCTATTGCCAAAAAAGTCAGTTACAAGATCTCTGAAGCTTATTTTACTTAGTATGGTTAAAGGATGGCCAAATGCCAAAGCACTGCCAAGTACCAGTGTAATGTAAATCAGAAGTGGCATCAGGCTATTTATAACATAAGTCATTACCTTGTAGCCTTTCATCTGTGATTATTTTATTAGTCTGATTCCAGGTGCTGTCGATAAAGACAACTCTCTGCAATGGGCAGGTACTCTGTTGATCCTCTGCACTCTGTGAGTCCGTTGACTCATCTACTTTTACTCTCTTTGGGCAGGGCTCCTTTAGTGAACAAACAGTCCTCTTTTGGGAAGTCTCCAGTAGCTGCTTTGACATTTCTTCCATGGTTACTGATCCTGGACCTGGAAACACTAAAACAACCTAAAAACAGAAAGGAAAAATGAATAGAACCATGTGTAAAATAATGGATGAAATAATTTGTAAAATCAATGAAATTTTTTTGTAAAAGTTACACGTACATTTTTACTGAAAGATAATATGTATTTACTAAAGGCAAATTAATATTGTCGAAAACAAAACTGAACTTACATTGTGTTTTTCACCTTCGTACTCAGGGATACAAGGGTAGGTGTATATGGTGACGTCATCGGGTGCTATAAGTTTCGCATGCACTGCAGTGCTTTTTCCATCCGTTTCATTGGGATGCTTGATGATGTCTATCTTAACAGGAAGCTGGGGATGTGTTGATTTTTCTTTACTTTTAAGTAACACAACTTGGATATTTCATGCAGTGAACAGGCTATGTACTTATACACGTTTGTAAACATTACACATTTGAATGCCTTTAAAATACGTTGTATCCACATGGAAGATGCATCAAATATTTTTACACTAACCTTGATTGTGGGGATTTCCTGTGGGGTCACACCTACTAAGGAGAAACATGTGTAACAATAAAACATCCTTGAACCGCTACATTTGGAACATTTCAATCTTCCCGTCAACTGTGCTTTTTCCAGAACTTCGTGGGACGCCAATTTCAAGCCCTGGAGAGGCCGTTCCTCCTGCTCATTTTTGAAAGATGAATCACAGGTGGATATTTTGAGGCTTTCAGGGGAGCCCAACTCTTTCACGAGGGCTCCGCTATCCTCTTTTGGTCTAGACAAATTTCCATCGGCTGTCGTAATGATATCGGACTTAGAAGCCATCCTTTCGCTACGCGATTCAGCTACAGCAGGTCGCCTGTTAACAGCATTATAGCCGTCAAACAATTCTAAACATCACCCACTTGCGCATGAGATGGCAATAAAGGTCTCAGAAGAAATCGAGTTTGCTTGAACATATGTATTCATTTCAGCGACCTCAAAGACCAAGACTTATTTTCTTAACTATGACCACTGAACATATAACGGTGTTTAAATTAGGTACAACCTTGGGGGTAGTTGGCGGTTTACGTCGGTGGATCTGCCTGGTTAACCCACACGGGTGATCTCGGAAATGACCTGAACAACTTCCAATGTTAACCGGAAGAACAAAGTTGTTCTCCGTTGCCACGGTAATTTGAAACATAGTTTTAGCAAAGATCTTTGGTTTTAGCAAAGTATCGCTAGCTTCATGCTACAAGCACGGACCAAAGAAGTCGGAATTTTGTATCATATATGTTATGGTAGGCAGTTGGCTAACAAGCTAGATAGGATTAGTGCTTCTTAATATTTCATTTCAGTCAAGTCTGAGTGCCACGAGTCAGCTAACAACTATAACGTTTGCGTAACCAATATTATTATCTGACTATATTGTCACCAGCTAAGTAGCCACGCTAGCTAGTATGTGAAGCCAGCGTTCGGTGGTTAGCTGACTTTAGTTAACGTTGTCGTAAAATTTATTAAGCGAGTCGCTGACTTGTTTACGTTTTTGATTACATTCTGGACAGATGTAGCTAAAGGGAATCCAGCTAACTTTCGACAGAAGCAATGCCAGTGCATGTGAAAATGAAATGTAGAACTGTTTACGATTTGAGGTTGACGAACCACAATAATGGCAAATGTATTACATTAGATAAACTAGACTATTATTATTTTAAGCATTTACTTCAGTTGAAATAGACTTTATTATATTTTCTTCGAAGTAGTTATAAGCCAATCGTCGCTGAATTAACACAGTCTTCATATGCAGAAACATTTTCACATTGCTAACGTTAGCTAGGTAAAAAACGGTAAAACAAAACAAAACAACCACGAGGCCAAAATATAGTGCTTGGTATCTGGCCATTGCCAACCCCATATCGCAACCAGAGATCATTAACTAACTGTCAGACAGGCAGCATCTGTGAAACATTATGAAAGCATCACAATTTTCCGTTTTGCATTAACATTTTTAAAGGTTTGGCAGAAGGCGGGACCACGTTGCTTAAAAAATACGGTAATTAGTAGGTACAGGCGAGTACATTAGCTGCAGGTTAATTTTCCTGTCAGCATGCAGTCAAGTACAACACGATGGCACACAATACTTGTGTGTGTGTGGGAGAGAGAGACTGTACCACTGTAACAGGTACAGAATTATAACACGTTGAAAGAAAATCCCTAAACGTACCAGAAATAAATGGTGAACAATGAATTTGAGCTTCTCCAAGTCTGCTTCACGGGGCCACATGTCCACTTGGCCCTGTTGAATCTGAACACCCATTTCAAGTCCCAGTTAGGACATGACATTAACCAACATGGTTTTCTGGAAAACTAGTTGTAAAAAAAGTGTTGCTGGTGAGTTGGCAGACTTTCTGCTAGAGGTAACACTCATGAACTCATTAACTCTAATGAAAAAGGAGGCATGTGAATGTGTATGCCCTATTTGCATCATCTCATCACAATAAATTTTTTGCAGAAACAAATTTTGTAAGAAATAGCCTAAATCTTTAAAAGATACCATGTGTTTTGTTATTGTTGAGGATTTATTTATGTTTGTTGTTTATCTTGCATAAATAAACTTCTTTATTTATTTATTTATTTTTACAAATTTCAAACACCCAGTTGCATTTGTTGCAATTTCCCATCACTGCAATGCTCACTGTCAATATGGGAGGGCATCGAATAGCACACATATCTTCCAATCAAGCAACCAGCTGCTGCCTTTTTCACTCTACAGTCCTCTAGCTGCTGTCATTGTTTTGATTGTTATCAGGCCAGCTGTTGTCATTGTTGTGATGTCAGCTGTCGTCTTTGCACTAGAGGACTGCACTGCTTGGGCAATTGGTACAGACATATTGCAGGTTCCTGATCAACCAGAGGAGTTGCTGTTGCATAACCTAATAAAATTCCTGGGTGACGCTATGCGCTGCTGGGCTGCCGGGCACCATTGGCACTGGATTCCGATTACAGGTTGCAGGGCATGTAACTGTACTGAGAATGAGTGCTTAGATGCCTTTACATGTTTTTAGCTGATGTCTGCTCCATGGCATTTTTAAAAATGAGGGATAAGAGAAAGTTATACTCTGGAATATAAAATATAAAGATGAGGGAGACTGGAAAAATAATGGTAGCCATTAACAATATTATTTATTTAATATATTTTCTAAAATGTTACATAATATAACTTATGTTTTCAACGGCTTCTAAAGGCATGCACAAATATGTTTTCAAATTCCACACCAACAGAATATACTTTGTTATGAGACAGCTAGACTTCTCAGTGAAATTAGACCATTTTCAGAACATTTCACTGGACTATACTACTAAGAAGCTAGAGATATTTAAGATTGTAATAAGAATATAGAGAAAGTGGAAAATTCAATGTGTGCTCTTTGATTTATGTACAGGCAGTAAACCTGTCACAGATGTAGGTTCCAATGTGTAAGCAAAAGCTTATTTGTGCATCTACATAAATACAAAAAGATCTCTTAGTCTCAGTGGCCTAATACGATTTAAGGTGGGTTTTAGTTCATGTTTATTTGCAGTAATCTGTTTTTATGAAGAAATAAGGAGCAGAACGTCCAAGGTCAGAATAGAGAAAGAGAAAAAACATCTTTAAAGTAGAAATGAGGAGAATAATGTGGGATGCCTGTAGTGATGCTGCTGCCGTGTGTGGTCAAAAGTAACATGGCATCATTTCAGGGTGATGTGACCCATCAGGATGTAGTCCAGATGTGTTGCTCATGGTAATTTCCCTGATGTCTGGTGTTGGGAAATTGTACTCATTCAGTGGCTTGGGAAGACTTCTCCTTCGAGTCATCTCTAAGGCTGCCAAATCCATTTTTTGTTTTTATCATAAAACAGACTAACAGTACGCTGTCCAGTCAGGCCCAGTTGTGGTTATTCATTGTTCGTGCATAAAAGGCAAAACAGACCTGAATCATTGCAGTTGGTGTTTTTGCAATCATAATGAGATTAAGAATAATTCTTTTTTGCAGTACATAACAATAGTGAATATCATGAAGCAAAGACAATGAAAAAAATAAAGCAATATTATTATGTATTACATGTAATGGCATTATTCTAATAATCTAGTATGTACAGTAATACAAAAGTATTTAATTCTCATGAAATTATGGGGAAGGTTGCATAGGGTAAATTCATACTTCTGAACATGCTCATCCCAAATACCAGCCAAAGTCAGCGGAATTATTATTTTTTAATCTATATTGTTCAATGCCGTGGAAAGGTATTTGCCCCGTTCCTGATTTCCTCTTATTGCGAATTTGTCACATGGAATGGTTTCCATATCTTTAGACAAAATGTAATATTGGAAAGAGTGAAACTGTAAACACAAAAAAACATTTTAAAAAATGATTTCATTTACTTAATGAAAAGAGTTATCAAACACCCATGTAACCCATGTGAAAAAGTAATTATCCCATTAGTTACTCAATCAACCAATTAACCAAATCTAATTGATAATTAGAATCAGCTGATTGAATCCTGCCAGGCTTGATTGCAGTCAGTCCTGTTGAATCTAAACCTCACTCATATTGAACCTTGCCATAAGAGTGATGTAGTCTCCACAAAGTTTCTTCAAGCACATTGTGCCATGATCAAATGAAATTTCAGAAGAGATGTGAAAAAGGTTTTTGAAATATATCAGTCTGGAAAGGGTAACAAAGCCATTTCTAAGGCTCTGGGACTCCAGCAAACCACAGTGAGAGCTATTATGTCCAAATGGAGAACACTTGGAACAGTGGTGAATCTTCCCAGGAGTGGTTGACCTGCCAAAATTCCCTAAGGGCGCAGCGACAACTCATCCAGGAGGTCAGAAAGGATCTCAGAAGAACAACCAAAGAACTGCAGGCCTCTCTAGCCTCAGCCAAGGTCAGTGTTCATGACTCCATTATGAGAAAGAGACTGGGCAAAAATGGGATTCATGGGAGAGTAGCGAGGCAGAAACAACTCTTAACCAAGAGAAACATCAGTCCTTGTCCCACATTTGGGGAAAAAAATACTTTTGGGATAGTATTCTATGGACAGGTGTCAAAAATGGAACTTTTTGGACAACACAGGTCCCTTTATGTCTGGTGTCAAACAAATACAGCATTTCACAGTAATAACATCATACCAACAGTCAAACGTGGTAGTGTGATGATGTGGGGATGCTTTGCTGGAAGACTTGCCATTATTGAAGGAACCATGAATTCTGCTGTGTGCTTAAAAAATTCTTAAGGAGAATGTGCGGTCATCTGTCCGTGTCCTGAAGCTGAAGCATAATTGGGTTATGCAGCAAGAAAGCGATCCAAAACACAAAAGCAAGTTCACATCTGAATGACTGAAAAGAAGCAAAATAAAAGTTTTGGAGTGGCCTAGTCAAAGTCCTGACTTGAACTCAATAGAGATGTGGCAGGACCTGAACTGAGCAGTTTATACTCAAAACCTACACATTTGTCTCAATTAAAGCAGTTCTCCAAAGACGAGTGGGCTAAAATTCTTCCACAGTGACATGAAAGACTGATATCAAATTATAGGAAGTGTTTACAATGTTCCCTTTACATATTTTGGGATTTTTTTCCACCAAAGAGATTGTTCCTTTTGATGAACTACAGCATATATCTATTTTTGCTAGTTTCAGCTGCACATACATTTAAGAGCATGCAATTAATACACCAAAATTGGTAGTTCCCAGTGATTGTAAGTATGGAATTACACTCAATGAATGAGTTGTGTTGTATCCAAATAGGAAAGGATAGTTTTTTGTTCAAATATTAACTTGTACAAAGTGGGATTAATTAATTCAAGTCTATTTTTCTTGAAGCCAGACCAGGCTAAGATGGCTTATATTAGCCAATTACGGTTTGCAGAGCTTTTAACACCAATGTCAAGTTTAGACTTTTGTTAACCTTTTTTTAAAATCATTTATTTATTTATTTTACAGAAACTGGCTGCTATTGCCACAGAAGTGGGCCAGCATAAGATATAAGGTGAGGTGCCATCTGAGTTTACATAGTCACTTAGATAACCATATTCAGCAATTGAGAAATATTGTATATTATTTATGATCAGGTTCCAAAGAAGTAAAACGTGTTTGCACTGATGCACTTAATCAATTTATTTTAAAAATTATACTTGTATGTCCTCCTCAATTTTTTTTATAGTCACTGCAGCTTGTTGAAGGATGACCTCAATATATGATATGTAGGACAGAATGTAACTGCATTGATGTATTTCGAAGCTTCACTGCTTAGCCTAGTAATAAATGAAAATATTACATGTCCTGTATGGACTTCTGTACATTTGTAAGCTTGAAAAATCACATATAATTACTAACGAGGCGCAGATCAAGGGAGGATGAACATTTAAAAGAAAGTTATTTCACGTATTAGATGCAATGTTAAATAAATAAACATGCTTGCATTTAGTTCACTTAAGGAGAAAAGAAAGTGCGCAGTTTTTCTTTTTCAATAAATGCACTGATTTCGCTTTGTATACAGAGAACAAATTTTTAATTAAAATGATGTTCCTGCTACAATACTTCAGTTAATGCACTGGCTTGTAAGATATACAGCTTTACACCAGAGAAATGCCTGAGGTTCAGCCAGTATTCCTCTTCCAGCAGCAATCTGATATACCCTGGGGATATTTGTGCCTTAAGCCTGATCTTCCTTGTCTTCTGCAGTTGGGTGAGATCCTGGAAGGCTAAGCAGTAAATATGGCCATTCATGGCAGGATGCATTAAGAGAAAATACAGTGCAGTCCTTAAGAATTTGGACAGTGACACAATTTTTGTCGTTTTGGCTCTGTACTCAGCACATTGGATTTGAAATGAAACAATGACTATGAGTAAACTGCAGACTGTCAGTTTTAATTTGAATGTATTTATATCCATATCGGGTGATCCGTGTAGGAATTGCAGCCCTTTTTATACATAGCCCCCCCATTATAGGGGACAAAAAGCAATTGGACAGTTGGCTGCTCAGCTGTTTCTTGGCCGGCTGAGTGTTGTTGCATCATTGGTTCAGGCACAAGAAAGCTAACAAAAGGTCAAGAGTTGATTCTAGGTGTGGCATTTGTACTTGGAGTCTTATTCTGTTGTCTGTCAACTTGAGGTCCCAAGAAGTGTCAGTGCCAGTACAGCATTTTGAGAATTCTGAATAAATAAATCTGGAACATAGCCAAAACACTGGGTGTGTCAAAAATGCTGAATTGTTAAGAAGCAAGAATACACTGGGGAGGCCAGTAGTAGCATATGACCTGGTAGACCATGGAAGACCATTGTAGTGGATGACTGAAGATTACATTCAATTGTGAAGAAAACCCCCTTTTCAACTGTCAGAAAGAAAAATTCTCTAGGATGTACGTATAGATATGTCAGACTACCATAAAGAGTGGACTACACCAGCCTAACCTCAGAGGGTTCATTGCAAGTGGCAGACCACTGGTAAGCCTCAACAACAGAATGGTCAAGGAGTTTTCTAAAAAATACATTACAAACTCTCATGGACATATGAGATGAGTATTAATATTCACCAAAGTGATAGAAACAAGAAAGCTTGGAGAACAAAAGGAGCTGCTCATGATCCAAAGCATACCACCTCACCGCTGAAACGTGGTGTTAAACAATGTTATGGCTTGGGCATGTATAGCTTCCATTGGAACTGGTTCACTTCTCTTCATTGTTGATGCGACTGATGACGGCAGCAGCAGGATGAATTCTGAAGTGTACAAACATCTTATTAGCTCAAATCCAACAAATTGCCTCAAAACTCTTTGGACAGCGCTTCACCTTGCAGCAGGACAATGACCCCAAGCGTACTGCTAATGCAACCAGTTCGTTTTTTAGGGCCAAAAAGTGGAGTGTTCTTGACTGGCCAAGTCAATCACACAACCTGAATCCAATTGAACATGTGTTTCACTTGCTGAAGACAGGACTGAAGGGTAAAAGGCCCTTATACAAACAAGAACTGAAGATGGCTGCAGTCCTGTCCTGGTAGAGCATCACCAGGGAAGATACCCAGCATCTGGTCATGTCTATGTCTAAGTTTATGTTAATTTGTACAAATACTTTTGGTCCCCTAAAATGGGAGGGCTATGTATAAAATGGGCTAAAACACCTACACGGATCAACCAATATGAATATAAATAGCCTCAAATTAAAGCTGACAGTCTTCACTCTAACCTTGTATTGTTTCATTTCAAAACCTGGAGCTGGAGTACATGGCCAATAATAATAATAATAATAATTGTGCCACTGTTCATAAATATATGACTGTAATTGTCACCACCATAGAGATATATTGCTGGATTTGTTCTGTTTCTGGTTGGTGTTGGTGATTTTATTGTAGCTTAACTTTCACAGTATGACATTGTTGTGATAAAAAGGAAGTTATGTTATGAGAATAGGTATATCATGATGTTTTCATAAGGAAATAGTTTTATCTGACTTATTGAGACCGAGCAAAGAAACTGTTAGTTTTAATTAACAATCCACTGGGCCTGTAACATCATAAAACCATTTGACTGATCATCAATGCACAACAGCTTCTGTTCACATTTTCTGTATTGTCTCCGAAGTCTGTAGTATGGCAATGGACTCGGCCTTGAATGATGTGTTTACATTTTGAACTATTACAAATTGTCTGCTAAAACAAACTTTGCGTGACTTGGCAAAAGCCTTCACCTTGTTCAGACGTTGTTTTGTTCTCACTGATTCAGAGGTTTATGCTTCCAATTTTAGTCCTTTTATTTGTCATTTTTCTAAGAAAGAGATGTAAGTCTGAGCCAAAGTTAAAGCTCTCATTGGATTCCTTACTTCATGTGTATGGCAGCCCTCCCGTATTTATACTTTGGTGTGTTTGAACATGACAGGCGTCAAATTTCCCCCATAATGATATAAAGTATTATGTGCAATTAGTGTAATATGCAGATGTCCCAACTTTCTTTCTTTGCCAGTGACATTATCCACCAGGATTTATCCAGTTTGATTTTGAGCTCACTTTATGAAAATGAGACATTAAAAAAAGATATAGTTTTCCCTTGATGATTTAGAATCATTTAGTTGAAGGTCCCTTATCAGATTTTTAGCTCCACTATATTTTTAGAATTGACAAATGCAAAATCAGATTAACCATTTAATTTCACCATGTTTGGGGCATATTAATGTTATGTAAATTAAAGTAGTCATGATTAAAACTTTGTTGCATATCCTTGCATGCAATTCATGTTAAGTGTCTTCTCTGGTGATGGTCTTACAGGCCTCTATTGCAGCCATCTTCAGCTCCTGCTTGTTTCATGGCTAGTTCCCTTAAGTTTTCTCTTCAGCATATGAAAGCATGTTCAATTAGATTCAGATCGAGTGAGAGTCAAGAATTGTCCTGTTTTTGGCTTTGAAAACCTCCTTTGTTGCTTAAGTAGTAGCCTATGTTTTGGATCATTGCCTTGCTTTAGGATGAAGCGCCGTCCAATGAGTTTGGAGGCATTTGCTTGAACCAGAGCAGATAAGATGCTTCTGTACACTTTTGAATTAATTCTGCTACTGTTATCAGCAGTTACATCATCATGTAGAAGACAAGGGAGCCAGTACCTGTGGCAGCCATACGTGCCATAACACCCTCACCACCGTGTTTCACAGATGAGGAGGGGGTGCTTTGGATCTTGGGCAGTTTCTTTTGGCCTCTACACTTTGCTCTTGCCATCATACTGGTACAAGTTAATCTTGGTCTCATCTGCCCTCAAGACCTTTTTGTAGAACTCTGCAGGCTCTTTTAGGTACTTCTTAGTAAACTGTAACCTGGCCATCCTGGTTTTGGCCAATAACTAGTGGTTTGCATCTTGTTGTATAGCCTCTGTAGTTCTGTTCGTGAAGTCTTCTGTGGACAGTTGCTACTGACACATCCACACCTGCCTCCTGAAGAGTGTTTCTGATCTGTTGGACTGGTTTGAGGGTTATTATTCATTATGGTGAGAATTTTTCAGTCACCAACTATAGAGGTCTTCCTTGGCCTACCAGGCCCTTTGAAATGACTGAGCTCATCAGTAATCTCTTTCTTCTTAATAATGTTTTTTTTCTTATTTCTCAGCCTCATAATGGCTTCCTTATCTTTCCTTGGCAGAACGCTGGTCCTCATGTTGACAAATGCCAATAGCAGTCTAGATATTGAAAAAAAAACCCTTTAATAAAAGCTGAGAATCTGCATTTTAACCACATGTGAATTGTTTGATTACAAATCAATAATTGTGGAGTGCAGAGTCAAATCATTTATTTTTAAGTATGCATTTGTCCCAAACATTATGGAACTCACTGTATGTATGCATTTACGATTACTAATAGGAACCTATCAATGTTCTTTGATAACAGAATTATGCACAGACAGCCTGGTGAAGATTCCTATTGTATGATATTGATATGGCTATTATTTCATCCTCAAGTCGTATTTTAGTATTTCTGTAGAAAGAAAATGGCAAATAGTCTCATCTCTGAAAAATACCAAATGAGCACAACACAGAAGATTCCATTTGTATTTTATATAAATAACATAAATAACATACAACAATTAAGAATAACAAATAAGTATTAACATAGGCAGAAGGGAAGGTAGTAATCTATTACACAGAGGGTACCTCAAATCAAATCAAAAGATTTACAGACCTGTGAAAAGCATCTTTTTCTACATATACATGTCAAATTAAGTATTTTTCTAAGAACGAGATAACCGCTTGTATTAGATGAACATGGAGAGGATTGATAATTGTGCTACCTGGGCGGCATTGGAAATACTGTATGATGCTGATGTCTTATGTGGATAATAATGGATAGTGTGATGGAATGTAACAAAGAGCAGGCGATTCAGGGAAATCATTTGGTCTGTGTACTTTCAATTATTATTTAATTCCTTTTAAGGATGTGTTTGAGAAGTTGACAGATTAGAAATATTACAGTAGATGAGGCAAGGGATGAAGTACGTAAGTTTTTCCAAACAGTGTTCACTCTGCAGCTTAATATGGGTAGTATTCTTTGCCAGGAGCTTCAAAACTGGATAGTTAAATGTATTCATAGCATATTGCATTCAGTTGCAATCTAAAGATGTATACAAGAGATATGACCAGGAGTCTCTAATTGTGTTAGGTTCTGGTTTCATATATTTGAACTATGAAGATAATTGATTTACGTTATTACGTTTTTGCCTTTGATTCAGAAAAAGACATTCTGTGACTAAGGAAATCGAACAGAAGTATGTTATGAAATATCTAATGCTGATTTCTCATCTCAATATGCATACCTGTATATCAACATATAAAAGCAAGTTGATTTCATGTTTACTAAATGGCCAGTTACCCTGATGAATGACTAGCCTAAACACTAGTTGACTTGTCTCTTTTTGTTGATATCAATAAGTGTTTGTCTAAAAGCTAAAAACCAAACAAAAAAAATGTTTGTGTGCGACTTGCTTTCCAGTTTGAATTTTATTTGTCTCTAATTGGTGTGGACACTGAGCACTGAGTGTTTTTCCATAATGAATTGAATAATGAACTAGCGTAATGCGATTTATTCACGTTGCTTAAGAAACAACAAAAAAGTTAATTTAACAGTATCTAAATGTAAGAGGATTGTTTCTTGATTTGGTCTGATGAAACATTTAAGCACAGTAGTAAAAGAATTTGATGAAGATGATGAAGGTGATAACAGCGAGATATTCAGTGCCATACTCTTACCTCCTTTCAGACTTTCAGCCTTTTCCACTACTTGATAACCATTATAGAAGATAACATGATCACATATTTCAGTTTTGCTCACACACATACTGTATTTGAATAGAAATATTATTTGCATTCATTCATATGTAACATTTGTTAATATTTTATGCAAAAAAAGCATCAAAGCGTTAAAAAATCCCATTAGGTTTTAACTATAAAATGGTATTATACTCATTTGAAGAAGTCTTCCAATTAAATGTCGACATGCCAATTTGTGTGACCTGCCACTTAATTATTTACAATATTTATATATACTTTGGTTCTGTCCTTTATCATGTTCACAATAGTCCTTTATCTTAAATATTTAATGAAACAATATCTCTTTCAACCACCCAATTGACATTTATATTTGTGATGTCAGAGTGAATTTATACTTGTCACACTTCACAAATATTATATTCAAAAATATTTTTAACTGTGAACAGATGGTAAGCAAACAGTAAACAGGTTGTCGGAGGTAAGCAGAAAAATGTTATTATAACATATACATATATAAACTGTTCTTAGAATAGCAATTTCTACACAATTTCAAACCATCAGACAGTTTATTTCCTGTTTACTAGCTAGAAAAGGTTTTGCCAAAGACCACCTAATGAATGAAGATGTTTGCTGTATGGCTGACAACAGTTAATAGACGGAGCTTAAAATAAGTGTGACCGAATTGTGTAAAGTATCTGTACTACTGTTCCGAAGCACTGGAAAAGCCACGACTATGTCCTTAATTCACCACAAGGTTGCAGGCGATCCTGCAACATCAGTCCACTCGTCTGTCTTCCTCTTTGCATTTCATGGGAATGAAGTGAGATGAGATATTCTCCTTCCTGGTCTTCCTTCCCTTCAGCGGTCGGCCCTTCTGAGACAGAGCGATGAACATTTCCTTACCATTTTGCTTAGTCCACTTTGCAGATGAGTAAGCGTTGAAGTAGTTTTCCAAGAATACCTCTTTAAAGTTGCAGTTTTCATTGTAGGTCTTCTGTAATGGAATACATTGGCAGAGATTTACATGGTGTTTGAAGATGATATTTCACAGAAATGGGCCATAGTTATCCTTTATTTTCAGCTATTATCTCATTTTCAGCTTATGCCCAGGATATTAACCCTCAACAAAACCTAGCTGTCTAGTACATCCTGAGTGGTCTTTACCTTGCCTTGCAGAACCCCTGTCCTGTTCATTGATATGTAATATTGGCTTTTCACCCCCTTAATGGCCAGGACACCTCCCTCTGAGACTGTCCGGATTTCAAGAATACCTGCAACAAATCACAAGACAGGTCCTGCTTAGAAAACTAACTTCATTAGGAGAACAGGATGAGGTTGTTGCTGTGAATGCATTTAGTGGTGAATCTGGTTTTATTTTAAAGCTGTTAAATGGTTTGGGTGGCCACTGGAGAAACCACAGCGCATGCGATTGCACATATGGGTAGCAGATTAAACATTTCTCCCCGAGGGTAAAAAAAATGAAAGGCTGCTCCCATTTGCTTTGCACGCTACGTTTCAGATCTGAACCCCGCGTGTGTACAAAACAAAACAGTATTTTTCACTGGTACTGGTACTGGTCATGCCCTGCGATAAATTGGCGGCCTGTCCAGGGTGTATCCCTGCCTTTCACCCAATGCATGCTGGGATAGACTCCAGCACCGGGCATAAGCAGGCATAAATAATTGATGGATGGATGGATGATACCGGTCAGTTTGATATTTTTAATACCTCATACTGCATATTGACCATTTAAATACATTTTTCCAAACTTCTAACATATTATAAATATGATAGAAGTTTGGAAAACACCCAACATAAGAAAATCCTGTATCACTATCTCCACCATTCTATTTGGTGAAATAATTTGAGAAATCCTCCTGTTGAGTTGTGCTATTGTCAGATTCACCAGCCTTCCCGTAAATGGTCGTAGTCTTATCCAGTGACTGCGAGCTGTCCTTTTTTGAACTTTTAAAAGGTTGTGTAGCTATGGCAGTCAGACAAGGCATCAATTGATCAGCAAATGTTCTTTATTGTCTTCTTGTCTTTTGGATCCATTTCAATTTCTAGCATTTTTTTGTGGTGTGTCCAAAGTCAGTCACTCAGTGATGTTTTGACTTGTGGTACAGATGGAATTTCAAACTGGAGGTTAAAAAATGATTTTCTTCAATCCCACTGCTTTATTTTCTTTTGGGCTCTTTAAAGATCCCCTTAGAGAAGATGCTTATGTATGCAGTTTCACAAGAATGGCTGAATATTATAGATCTTTATCTACCTTAATTTTATCAACCCATCACCTTGACTGTTTTCATTGCCCAATTTAATATTGTATGCAATAATATATAATGCTATTTTATTAACTCTTTCTGAAGTGTCCTATATGAGGATTACACATTGCCACTGCCAAAATATTCACAAAAAATTCAGAAACAGACAACATAGAACAGATGGCAATATACCATACACAAATACAGGCAAAATATATTAACTGCATTCAGGAAATAAAAATGAATTATTTCGCCATATCCCTGCTTAAATCAAAATCAGGATGAATTTAGAATTCATCGATTTGTGTATTAGGCCTTCGAATAACTAAATGAGAAATATTTGTGAAAACAATTTTTTTCAGTCTTGCAAATCAAGAGAAATGATAACATTTGTTTAACGAGAAATGGTACATAACATACAGGACACATACTGAAGGTCTGTACTAATGACTCAAAACAGATTTCTTTTAATCTTTTCACAGGCATGCAAGGAAATACGTAACCCTTACATCAGTTCAGATAAAACCCACAAACTATCTGAATTAAATTACTTGCATGTGCTCTGTTTGTGTCTCAAACTTGGACTAAAAGCATACATTTCTTCATTTTATGCTATAATGTTAAGAAGTGGCTTGAAACATGGTGATCTCACTTGTTAATTTCTGATTTACATTTTAGCATGGATGACATCTTTGTAGCCATTTGCATACAATAGACCAATAATTTAGTTTCAGTCCTGTACTTCTGAGAAATCATCATTCATGCTGCCATAATAAGCTAAAGTTAATACAATGATGCAGAAAAGTATACTTTTTTAAATCTACTGCATGTGTTTAAGCATATCACTTATCACAGAGCAGGGAAATGCTTGCCACCAACAGTGTAAACATCACTGATGTCACCGTTGTGGTGACCCTGATTTGGAATATCAAAATAAATACTGTAAAGTTTTAAAAGGAAATTATGCTAACAGTTCAACAGTTTCTCTTTGTAATTCCAGAATGCAATGCTATAGTCAGTTTAACCTGTTTAAATTGGTACTCTGCAATATGTCTTCTGCATTCCAACAAGTGATATCCCTTTGGAAGCATCAAAGCAAGCAGTAATGTCATAATCAGAATTATTGTCAGTACTGTCTCCTTAAATCTGTAGTGTGTTCTTTGATATTTTAGTGCTACATGCTAAAATTTAGTGTGCATCACTAAATTGTAGAGTTATGAAGCTAAAGGGCACTCAGGGTCATTGTCTGAAAAGAGAAGAAAAAAATGAAAAAATAAAAGGCACATAGATATTCAATGTTTTTTTGTGTCTGAGAAGAACACCACACATAATCCTTGGCCATTTTGTTTCAGGCTCCAGAAGGATAGGTTATCCCACAGTACAGGCAATTCTGGAAATAGCAAATGGCATGTATGGGCAGAAGAGGACCCCTGGATCAGAGCTGGCCCTTACTGCGCTGTCCCCTGTCTGCAGGGCTTGTACATGTGCCTACAGAGTATTGGGGCTTAAATTGATTTAGCGTGCTGGAGGTCTGTGAGCACTCTGGGAATGACCTCTCTGGATGACTAATGTCTGACATTTTGCTAGTCCAATTCCGTTCAGTCCTTTTTTCTGTTCCACTGAAGTTGTTGGATCCCACTCTGTTTTGTCGCGGGCCTTTCTCTTTAAATAGCGTTATGCTGATAGATGCACTTAAACAGGCGGTCAAGGAAGCCGCTTTTGATGTTGGCACTTCAACATGGTGGATATTGATGCAACCATGTTGTTAAATGGTCTCTTTAGGGCCTGGGTCAGCAGTGTTCAGTATCCTCACATCTAAGGATGTTCAGGACCATTACTATGGTCACATGCCTTTGACTGGTATCCAGGTCACGTTTCATTCAGATTGAATTGTTTTTATAAATAATGAAATGAAAGTTATGAACAACGTGATATGACATCATGCATTAAATTGATCAAGTACATGCCCATAAAGAATGCACAAACTAGTGTAGAATGAGGTATGGCTTCTTTCAGTGTTTTTGGGTGTAACTGTTCAAGGACTGCTTTGTATTTAAAATATTATTATTTTTCATAAGGTTGCGTGCTGCTGAGGCACGTCAGCATAGTGGCAGCAGTGATGAACGTCTGTGAGGTGAAACCGTTATCTCACCAGCATTATAAAATGCCTACTTTATTACTGTTTCGTGTTACAGCAACTGTAACTGTTTAACAGATACAGGGAGCCACTAGTGCGCACATGTGGGTTGCAAATGTTAACTCCGCTGTTTGAGGGCAGCTCCGTACGGCTTTCCCCAGACTGAACAAATTTACCCCTCCATTTCGGCCCAGCCTCTGGCTAAGTAAACTCATTTGTGGGTGATCCTTGATTCTGCCTTCCGTGGATAGTCAAAAATCCACCTTGTTTTGATTTGTATCTCGTAAGGGATGTACATAAGACCTCTGTAGGACAGTTGATGCCTGCCAACCTGGAAGACCAGTGTAACACCTACACCAGTCTAATCCACATTTCATGTACTGGGTAATATCTTTAGTCTATGTGACTGTGTGTGGGGGAAAAAATAATAACCGTTTGGTTGTTTGTTTAATTTACAGAATACTGTCTTGCATTGTACTCAGCGTTGGGGCAGCAGTGTAGCACATTGGGTAAAAGACTGGGCCCGTAACCAAAAAATCATAAGTTCAATTCCTGGGTAGGACACTGCTGTTGTACCATTGAGCAAGGTACTTAACCTGCATTGCTTCAGTATATATCCAGCTGTATAAATGGATACAATGTAAAATGCTATGTAAAAGTTGTGTAAGTCGCTCTGGATAAGAGCGTCTGCTAAATGCCTGTAATGTAATGTCTAGCATAGCACATTGCCTCGCAATAGTTCATCACAAGTACTATATTTCCTGTTAGAGAAGGTGTACTTTACACTATTATTTAAAGAGAATGTTAGCAAGGACATGACATATGGGTTTGACTCCTATGCACTCAAAAAATGAGTACTTGTATGTCGTGGCATTTGGCCAGTTATTTTAGGAAACAGATATGGGAAGGAAGCATAAAGATGAGTTATGTAACAACCTGATAAGAATCAAAATGAAGGTACTCCCAGACATTGTATACAGAACACTGGTAAGAGTCAAATAGCATTCATGACTGCAGAACATGGGTTTGCATGCAAAGCACAGTTTAAGCTTATGCGCTGAAGTGTACACAGACTGTAATCAGATCAAACCAGATCCATGGCATCTGTGAATATTGTTCAGATAATACATCACATTTGACAGAAAACTTACTGTTCGTGCAAATACTGTAAAGATGTGATTTTTCCAGAGGCAACGACAGAATGAGTCCATATTTTGAATTCCTTTCTCAAATTTGACCTTTTCTTTGGTTAGTGTTTGCTTTAAATTGTGCTGTGTTTGTGGAAGATGTCCCTTTTGTGTTAGTTATTTATTGTGCAGTGTCTGCAGCTGTACTGCTTATGATGGTTCATGTGCTTCTCATTTGAAATGTTTATTAAATCTGACTTTTTAAATGGGATTACAATACAACCCATTTGCTAAAACATTACTTGGCTAAATTTGTCAAATTGCTTTAACATTGTAATTTGGACAGTTTTCCAACCAGTGCAGCTGAACTTACCAAATATGTTCAGCTGCTAGCCCTTCTTGACTCTACTCCAGTTCTTACAAAGCATGGGAAAAGTTTCTATGTCTGTCTGTTTAACATGGCATGACCCGTTGTACACACAGGCCTGTATGTAGTCGCACATGCACTAGCACACAGACCTAGCTTTATTTGACTCTAAATTTCAATAATCAGTTTACATGCCCACTCTCTCAAACTATGTTTAATAATAGGCATTTCTGAAAATATAGCCTATATCAAAAGACAGGGTGTAGTGTAGAAATGTGCAGATAAGGTGGAAGATGTATGTGTGAAAATATATCTTGATATCTTTTTGTCTCCCAGGTTGAGGCACACCAGTATGAAGCACTGTTGTGCCAACACGTGAAACACAATGTATATACACTGTATCTACCAATACCCAGTGAAAGGAATTAAGTATATAAGTATGAAAAACAAATGATCTGTACTGAATACTTATTTTCATAAATATTCACAGGTTTCTCAATATTGTACTTACGTCTTAACATTAATTTCTGCTGAAAGTATATTATATTTCATACTAGTTTAGCCATACTGTTATAAAAATTTTTGCCACTCATTTATATTCAAGGAATTTCTATTTATTTGATAACAGGAATCCATGATGACATAATAGCAACCAAGTAAGGCCTGAGTATTTGTCTGATTCATTTCTTTTCTGTTTTCAAGTGATTATACTGCAGTTGGCTACATGAGGCTTGTGTGCACAGTCAGAGAAGCATGGATCAAAGATTTATTGGATATATTCGCACTCCATGCTGGTTTTCTTCAAAGGGCTCTCTCTCTGTATTTCCGCATGTGTTGTGCGTGCAATTGTCAGCCGCGCTTGGGTGTATCGGTTGCGCCGTTTTTTCAACGCCAATTGTTACGCAAGGGCCTTTTCCAGCTGCATCAGAGACGTTCCCTGTCACGCGAACATTCTGAGCAGGCTCGGCAGACGCTCTGTGAGATTGCGAGAGGATGATGGCTGTATTTAAGCGCTTTGTGCGGTTTGTCTGTCTTTGCCTTTGCTGTTTAATTGCAGCGCTGTTTCTGCTTAGCATAAAGCTGAATTGTGTAATACCATTTACAAAACATTGTATGGTCCATCCCAAGGATATGTAGTGAGGCCAGTACAAATGTGTACATAATTTATGGGGAAGATTTGGGCTGTGGAATGTAGAGCAATCGCAAACTTGGTATGGCTTTACTACTGGAGTTGAAAAGTTAATGTTGGGTGCTATTTAGTTATCTTGCTTGGTGGTTGTCCCAAACAAATGTGTCTGGTGGCTCATTTTTTTTTTTCCAATAATTTTTAGATAGTACTTTTAATCTTAGCAACTACTGCCATTTTGTGTAGTAATTAATGTCTGTGAAACACTTGAATATATATCTCAAGGTCAACTACAGGTTGACGAATGTAAGGTCTGATCAATACCACACATAATTACTGCTACAAGAGATTTTGTCCATGACTTGATTATACCTTTCATACTGTGCATTCATTCCCATTGCCAAAACTGCTCATTTTCATTTACAGCGTAATATCAGAGAAGCCTTGGGCCCGAAAAACTGAAACATTGCATTGATTCTTTTCACCTGCTTTAATACCATTCATGGCTGCAATACAAAGATAAACATGTTCCAATGTTCAACATCTTGACATGGTTATGAGGTTCAGACTCAGGATTGCCTTTCCCAGAGCCAAGACAAATCCAGCTCTTTAAATAGCAGGTGCTCTGCTTGCTATGTGTTGAAGACAGGATCCAGATAACCACTACATTGATCTAAATCACAAAGTATAAGCTGGTGACTTATGGGACAGACTACTGTACTATAGCTTTGAATGTGGTTCCCATCTTCAAAGTGGAGCTATTAATCCTTACATTTCATGCATTCTGATTCTGTGACCAAAGCTTTCACGAAAAGTGTTTGCGTAAACACTTGAAAATATATTTAACAGATCTAACAGAAAACAACATGAGAAAAAATTGGTTTACTCTTATTAGGATCTCTGTTTAGAATGTGAAGATTTGCTTTGCCAAGTCAGGCACCTGTTTTCTTTTATTGCTGTCATTTAGCACGTCTGCGCTGTTTTAACTGAAATGCGTGACCCATTTATTAACTGTATGATTAAATTGTCGGGAACATTGTGCACTGTCAGCATGCTGGACGGAAACCCCACATGTTACATTTCTGGCTAGAATCCAGAAAGCCTTGGTTCCTTCAAATGCCAATAATACAACAAATGAAGCCAGAGGGCATGTACTTTTCAATACAAATACAACAGCAACAAACAATGCAACTTCTCAAGTAACAGAGACAGAATGCCTAGTTCAATAAAATAACCAGTTTTATATTCAGTTTCAGAAAGAATATATGGTATTTGTACACCATATACAATTGTATGTTATAACCTTGGGTTTATTCATTTACATGCAGATGAGCTTTTTCTCATTTGATAACAGTTTTTATTTTTAAAATGTGTTTTGGACTTGGTCAAAGTAACAGAAATTGTGAACAAAAATGATTTATAATAAGAATTTCCCATAAAAAACGAATAATAATAACAATAACAATAATAATAACAATAATAATAATAATAATACTAATAAAGAGGAAACTTACTGTAGCAATTTGTGGGATCTTGTGTTCCGTTGATATTGCCGTATTCGTCGATTGTGAGAAACCACTGCGTCCGGCTGAAAAGCTGTCTGATTCTTACATCCCCTCCCTCCATATAGTCGTAATTTCTGGTGTGCCGTTCATGTTTGGAACAGTTCATAATTGCAGCCATTTGCTCTGGAGTCCTATCACTGCAGGCTAAACACACACTGCCCACTAGAAAGAAAATGTGCAAGTACAGTCCGGAGAGCAGATTTGGCAGGTTCCACCTCAGCATCCATTTGCGCATTATAATGCAAAGCAATGGGTGTTCACGGGCAACATGCTGAAAAGTAAACTCAAAAAAAGAGCAGTCTTTTTTGGCTGTTAGGTCTGTGACCTGGCCTCTTCCTTTGCCTGAGGAGGTCTCCGGTGGATTAAATGGGAAAAACGTGTTGTTGCGCTGTCGCTGCCTCAACCAACCTTAACTGGGCTTTGAGGGAGCAGTCTGCTTTTAATCCTCACTTGTCATCTACTCTATCTGGGGAAAGTGAAGTAGACCGATGTCCACTGTTGGACTCATCCTCGCTGTATGAGACTGTGGTCCGGTGACTGGCAGAACTGTAAGAGACAGAGAAAGATCCTAGTGCTTTTATCAGTCCATGTCTGGAATTATACTTCTGTCACCCCTGCAACCACTGTTTTTTATAGACATACAAAACAATCAAAGGCTGCAAATCCCTTTTCCACTGTGAGAACTGCTGCATATTAAGATAAATAGCTAATTTTGGTGTCCAGACCTGACCTGAATAAGGAAACACTGGAGTAAGCTGCAGTGGTAAAGTACTGTTCATACAGCTTAGAAAGGCTGGACACCTAGTAGCTTCACTTTATCAGTATAAAACATGCAGACCTCATTAGGTCTCACTGTCAGCTTCATTCCCTCCTTTTCTGGTGGTGAATTTCAAATAAGCAAAGCAAACTTATAACTTTCTGTTGTGCAATACAACTGAACAGACTACCTTTTTGAATAAAGCTGAAATAACTTACAATGAAGGCATAGAAGGACAGCTGTAAACAGCAAAGTTGTTTTCTTCCAAAAAAATAGCCTGAGCACAAGTCTCCTCAATAGCTGATGTCTGGCTCCCCCAGTCCTGCAATTGTTCCCACGGATCAAGTGCTATCCCAGGCAAGATTTTACTGTGCATCTTCACTCTGTTGTTATTCGGTGTGCTTAGATAAATGCCTCTCGCTGACCTCACCAGAGAGCAATTAGGTCTTAGCCAGTCAGCTGTCACTTGGATGCTGGGTGGAAAAAAAAACGTCTTTTTCCTTTTGTCAGGCTTCCAGTGGTCATCAGAGGGAGCTATAAACTTGAGAAATTGTTGATATTCCTGTGGTATGCACAAAGTATGCAATTCACAGGCTTGTGCCAGTCTTAAATAATGAACGTTCCTCTCCATCACACTGAATTGCAATAATATCCACATTACTTTCTCTCTTTGAAAAGTCTGGAGTCTGAAGAAAATATATCTGTGAAATCTTTGGGATAATAAAAAGAGGAATAGACACACGGAGACTTATACTTTAAAAGTACCAGGGTATCAATCTTTCAGAGACAGATACTGCAACTGTAGTGTTTCCATAGAATTATCTGTGCATGTTTTATGGAAGTAACCTGTCACTATTTATCATTCAGACAAAAGATCAAAGAATATCCTCAATGAAAGTCTGAATGAAATTGTCGTGAACAGTGGTATTCCTGAGAAAACACGTCAGGCAAC
Organism: Anguilla rostrata; assembly: GCF_018555375.3. NCBI lineage: Eukaryota > Metazoa > Chordata > Actinopteri > Anguilliformes > Anguillidae > Anguilla > Anguilla rostrata. The sequence goes on along the minus strand of NC_057937.1, from coordinate 45,265,597 downwards.
CACTGGAGGAGCAAAACAGAAGACGTTACCGTTAAAAGTGGTAATCTTTGTCGAAAGGTCAGTCACTCTTTCACTTTTTGTGTTTGTATTTAAACCCACGATTTACCGTTTTGGACACCTGGCCTCTTCTTGCACTCAGCACTTCAAAACGTTTACGTTCTATCTAATGATCTGTTCCCTCGAGGGAAGAGAATGCATAGCACACGGCTTGAAGAGAACCTTCTGGACTGAGCAGGCCTGCCTTTCATTTCTTAAACAAGTGGTCATAAACATTTTATCTATTTAGTTGTTACGCATAACTGCAGAAGCCCCACAAAAACTCCCAATGCTTTACCACCTCCCCACCCCCCATACTTCCAAAGAAAAAAGGCTGAAGTAACCTTTTCGTGAGTTGACAAATTGAAAAATAAAGTCAAATTTTTATCATCATTGATTTTCATTTATTTTTAAAATAGACATAATATATTCATAAGTTTATTTCAGCTGTACGCTCAAGACAAAAGCTATATCTCTGAGACATAATGCACAAAAGGCTCATGACTATCAACAGTGTACGGCATTCTTATGCTTAAAGCCAATAAAGTAACACACTTTACTGCACTTGTATATAAAAGCCTGTCTGAACAAGTATCCAGTACCATAACTTACTCTGTGATATTTTCATTTCAGTAAATATTTGCAGAGAGTCTTAGAATAATGTCAACTAAGTCCTACATTTTAATGTTATTAATCATTAAACATAAATCTGTAAAAGATTCAAAGTAAAATACGGAGCTGGCCCAACAAGAGCGGTTTCATCACTTAAGAAGCGATATTTATTTCCTCAAATGGAGAGGATACATTCAAATAAAAAGTGTAAGGGTGCAAGTCTAAAGTGGTCAGGTTCTGTGTCCCAAGTCGCCCCCTGTAGATGAGAGCACAGATTCACTCTAACTGCTACACCACAGTTCCATAGATTACATTTCAGTACACATCACACATATTTCTGTACGCGTCACACACATGAACGTTTGACAGATGCTTCAATTAATGAAAAATAATGTTAGGGATGAGATCATCTATAATGTTTGATTTTCAATCTTACTCATATTGTAAGGAAAGTCGTATTAGTTGGAATTAATCAGGCGAAGGATAGTATTTAGCACAATTAGGAAACTTTGTCCTGAAAAAAAGTTAAGTTTGTGTTAAATATGTCCTGTGACCTTTAGGTTACAAGACCAGCTCCTTACCCATTACACTACACTGCCGCCCCCAGCACTAATTGGTGGATATGCAATCAGAGCCAGCTAATGATTTAGCCACAAATCTAATTAGGCTGTCAAAGCTATAGTGCACTCATTACAAGCCCCTTGCCTGAACCATATGGGAGTCTATTTTAATATTTTTAGTTGTCAGCGAGGAGTGTTAACTGTTTCTTATTAGATATTGCATTTTTGATTGTTAATATTAGATTAGATATTAGATAGGAACATATGTTAGTGTAACAGATACTCAATTAGTGGCTATGCAAAATTATGATGGCTCTTTCCTTAAGTTGCAAACTAGTATGCTTATTATTAGTCTGCAATTTTCAACACATCCATCCCACTATTCCAGCCAATTAAAGAATTTTTTGAGTGACTTTGATACAGAGGAAACAACATAAATTATTACTCAAGAAATAAAGCGATGAGAAAATCATATTGCTTAAGCTCTCCACCATTATACTGTTTCAGTTACACATATTTGAGTAGGTTAATCCTGTCCCCAAGGAAGCAGCTTGTCTGTGTTGTCTGTTTCCTGTCACTCACTGACTTCCATTAGTCTGATTTCCTCTGCTGTGTGTCACGGTAAAGCTTGTCTCTCGCTGGTGTTTTCTTATTTCACATACGACAACAATTCTTTTCATGTTTTATCTTTCTTCCTGCTACCATATGGTGAGGCTTCTGTTAGCTCTCTGAGTCTTTGTGTAAACTACTGCTGCTCTGGGCAGATTAAACAACTCAAAGGAATCAAATGAGAAGTTATTAAAGTTTACAGTAGCAGGGGTAGCAGTGGTCCTGGAGGCAGTCAGACCCTGTATGAGTACACCTCTTTAACACCTCCCATTCTTTCTGTTTTATGCACAATGGATTATAGATAGGGACACTGGAACAGCTGAATTTGCACATTTTGAACCATACGTCCGAAAGTATAGCTTACCCTTTTATTTTATTTTAATGGACTTTCATTGTTAAACCTACTACCTTCAATAAACGCTGAGAGCTTTCAATGAGGCAGGAGAATTACATACCAGGTCATAGTGCACAGTATTTTGTGTGTGTGTGTGTGTGTGTGTGTGTGTGTGTGTGTGTGTGTGTGTATTAGCAATGTTGACTTCGCCTTGAATTTCCTGAACAGATGTTTCAATGAGGGCATGGAACACAAAAAAAATTCTGTAATTTCCATGTGAAATTCAAATTCCATTGTAAACATTTTTGATGCAATGTTTGACTGCATCAACTTAGCTATATGCATTCAATTTTATATTGATCTGCTCAGAAATTATTTGGAATGCACTATTTCCCTTCTAACATTTGACATACAGGTAGTAAACAAAAAATGCAAAGCACCCGGGTAAATGAGGGGCAAAAGCATATGCAAAGAAGAGGCCACCACACAGGTGTGACTCCTCCATTAATTAAGAAAATAACACGCCAGCATGCATAGGGTCATATTCTGGCCAGGCCTGGTTTCCTATAATTATGGCTAGCATGGCTGCTAGAGGAGAACTTGATGACTTGAAAGAGGGGTGATTTTTGGGGCACCTTTGGTAAGAACAGTGACCAAGACAAGTCAGCTTGTTGAATTTTCATGAGCAACTCTGACTTAGGGGCTATTAGCATAAAACTCATTTGCAAAGGGCTACACTGGGTGTAAGTGCATACTATATGAACATGAAAACATGCAAACAACTTCAGATCAGTTCACTGCTAATTTCAACCTGGAGCGACAACACCCAGTTTAATCAAAATCAGTGGTGGCCCATTTACATATTATGCAACTTTTATTAGTGTTTCCTGTATATATTTTTGTTTCATGCACATTCAAATATTACATAATACCACAAACTTCCAATTATATTGAAGGTATTCGTAAAAGGAGGGAACATCATGGGCAATATGTTACTATTTAATGTGAAGTGCCACTTCTCTCTCATGTCTACGGATTTGACAGCTCTTTCAGTTAAAAAAATGGATTATGTTTAAGGTCAAACTATTCTTGGATACTGGATATCTAGTTGCTGTTGGACTGTTTGGGTTAAGCTTTTGCTTTCTAAATTCCATGATAATTGGTCTACACTGTGGGATGGAGCCTGCGAACATTACTCTATATTTAACCGTAGCAACACACTGGAGCTGTGTGTGCTGCTCTTGGACAATGCATATCAGTTTTGTGACCGCAAGGTGATAATTATCTGGACATTGTACACATGGAAATTTTTGGCGAGAACAAACATTTTTAAGAGGGAAATAATGTTTACTCGCCGTAAGTAGAAACATTTCACACATGCTTTCAAAGAACAAGGTGTAAAAGCTGATGTCCGTATCCCTCACAAAAGTCGTCCCATGTTTATTCGCCCGGAGCCCACAGTTATGCGATGGGTGTCATCTGAAGAAAAACAGAATAACGCATCGGCCATTTGTGTTTGCATTAATTTGATCCTGTGCTTGAGTTACAGAACCTGCCTCTGTTGATCAAACGCACCTCAGCCTTTTTTTTTATACAGAAAGGTCAGCTTATGTTCTGAAGAGGTAGAACACATTAAGAGTACTTTAAAACAGCATCCAGACGCTTAGATTAAAGTCTTACAAGAAATAAATGTCACATTCCTGAGACGCTCTTGATTTTTGTCCATAAAGGGAAATGTAACAGGACTTTGTGCTGAAACACAAGTTTATGATACCTTTCTCACATTTTCCAAAATTTGTTAATTTTGTTATAGGTTAAGCACCATTAAACACCTTGTGATAATCATTTCCTTTGACACCAGTGAAAATGTTGTATTGAGGGACATCTAATATATGCTTACCTTGTAGCAGAAGGATTTACTGTTGAGATCTGTTATGGTAGACCTCAAAGAGTTGCCTTAACTGTGAAAAAGTGCAGTCCTCGTAACACAGTAGTGCTTGAAAGACTATATTGCAGACTAATGAAACTTGTTCTTTGAAGATGCTCTTCCTGGACTTTCACAAAGTATGTGTTAATGCAGCAAAAGGTGACAGATCGTAACAGCTCACAAATGAGAATGAGGCATGAAAAGGCAGTTAGTGCCCCTTAACTTTCCTCTGAATTTCAGCCAACTTCTCTCAAGTACACTAATTAAGTGTTAAAATGGCTTTATTGACCCTCTCATCAGTATTTTTCAACTGTGTGTCAAATGCATTTATTCTGAAAAGGATGAATATTAGAATAAACAAGTGCATTTACTCAAGAGAAAATTAGAACTGCATTCTAAATGAACTAAGATTAAAACCAAAATATATATTTTTCTGTAATTTTTTTGCAATTTTTATTTACTACGAATTTAAGCAGAAACATTTTTTTTTTAATTTATTGTGCAAGTCTTTTTCTAAAATCCTGCATCATTACTTAGAACTACAAATTGGTTGTACCTGGAGAGACCTCATTCAGAGAATATAATTTACTTTGGCTCACTTTCCTCCAGCTTTCTGCATGAGTAGAAAAATAAGCTTGTAAGAGAATATAAGAAAGTGTTTTTACGAGAACAGTTAATCAGCATATCTAAGCTGGTAATTGTGGCCACGGTCTAGAGGACATGAGCGCTCTGTGAACAGTGAAAGGGTGTCTGCTTCCATGTTACTCCTGCTAATCGGTTTCATACATAATACCTGAAAAATACTTCCCAGAAAAAATGCACCTTTATTATTCTTGTTCATCTGATACAGCTCAACTTGGATGACTACTCACATACACACACAATATGTAATAAAGGTACTGTGAGATATCTGTTTTGTCTCCTCTGCTGATGTACTGACATTCTTGCATGCAGTAAGATACTGCATAACATCTCAAAAAATACTTATACAGCAAAAAATACAGCAAATCTTAAGTAAAACTCAAGATAATTCCAAACTGTTTCAGAGGCCAATGTTGCATGCATTTTGTATGAATCATGTAAAAACATCTAAATTGATTCTGAATGTATGTTGGCAGTGAAGCACCCAAGTCTCTATTTGATCTCATATCTAGGAAGCATTGTAGGTGACAGTGTACTATAATTGTTAGGGAACTGGCCTTATCACTCTGAGACTGCAGGTTTGAATTCTAGATGGTTCATTGATGTTGTACTCCTGCAAAGGTCACTTAAATGGAATTTCTTATCATATTCAACTGTTTACTGTTCGTATTTGCAAATTATTTTTGCTCCTGGTCTGTTGATAATAGTCTATTGAAGCACAAAGGACATGAAATAACTGCACAATAATGCATTAGATGATGCATGGATATACACTTCATTAGGTGACAGGAATGGCACCCGGTGTGGTCTTCTGCTGCTGTAGCCCATCTGCTTCAAGGTTTGACGTGGTGTGCGTTCAGAGATGCTCGTCTGCATACCTCAGTTGTAACGAGTGGTTATTTCAGTTACTGTTGTCTTTCTATCAGCTCGAACCAGTCTGGCCATTCTCCTCTGACCTCTGCCATCAACAAGGCATTTTCGCCCAGAGAACTGCCGCTCACTGGATATTTTCTCTTTTTTGGACCATTCTCTGTAAACCCTAGAGATAGTTGTGCATGAAAATCCCAGTAGATCAGCAGTTTCTGAAATACTCAAACCAGCCCGTCTGGCACCAACAACCATGTCACGTTCAAAGTCACTTAAATCACCTTTCTTCCCCATTCTGATGCTTGGTTTGAACTTCAGCAGACCGTCTTGACCATGTCTACATGCCTAAATGCATTGAGTTGCTGCCACGTCATTGGCTGATTAGATATTTGCGTTAATGGGTGCAGTTTGCAGTTGAACAGGTGTACCTAATGAAGTGGACGGTGAGTGTATAATGTCATTTTACTGTGTTCATTTCTATACTTCTCCAAATCATATGTAACCAACTCTCAGCCAAGGACCATAGATGGAAATGAGCTTTTAGCTATATCTGGTTTAAGATATTTCTTGAACATTGTCCCTGTCAAATAAATAAATACATAAATAAATAACAATGTAATATTTTGAAACTGTGAACAAGATAAATTTAGAAATTAGTACACTTCCAAAGGAAACCATTTTACCAGCTATTTTTTCTCTTTTCACCTGACTGCAAAAAAGAGAATTCCTCATTTATATGAGAGTGTTGCAAGAAAAACCTTAATTTAAAACACTTCTTAGGCAAGTTGGACGTAATACAATATAGGATTTGTCAAAAAATTTGCACACACTTTCAGTCTCTCTGTGACTTGGGAATTTATAGATCCATGATAATATACTGACAGCTGCTTGGGGTCATTGTCTTAGCTGCTGTTACTAAAATTGAATGTCTTTGAAAAACAGCACCTTCCTTAAATAAGCATGTGGGTGCTTTAGTGGCATTAAAGGAAGAGAGATCTTAAAATAACCCGTAAATTGTAATCCTGGTGAGCTTTGTGCTGTTTAGAAACTGTGGTTGTTATTTGATATGTGTCAGACAAATTTTATAAGCTCCTACAAGGTTTTACCAGCTTGTTGTTTTTTCCATCTGTGTGTTTTGTGCTTATGTACTATGTGTGCGTGATATGTTTAACTTAAAGCAGGGTCATTAATGAGGACAGAGTAGGGCTTTGTTTGACTTCAGTGGTGTCTGAGTTTTTGAAGTTGGGTTTCATATAAGATTGCTTGGCAATGGACAGACCTGTGCCACCAATCAAAATATAATCAGCCATACAAACAAATAATGCATGTGATGCATACTACCCAGTGCTATGATTAAACTATTAAACTGAACATGTAATAATCTATTTTAGCTCATAACGTAATAAGATCCAAATTGAATAATGAAGGGAGAATTCAAGTCATGGCACAAGATTTTTCATGCTAATGCACACTTCCTGTTACACCACAATGATGAGCATTTTCTGTCATTTGATAAAAGTACACAAAGCAAACAATAGCTGCCACACCAATCAAAATACCAAGCGAGATAGCAAATTTTTGCTCAGAAGCTGTCCTTAGTGGATGCAAACTCACATTTTCTGTGGAACTGTGAGCAGAACAGTTGTCATGAATTGAATTAAATGAAAACACATGCATGAGTGACTAAGGTAGAGAGAGTATAGAAACACGCGATTAAAAAAACCTGCCATACATGGAACATTTCTAATCTTGACCTTTGACACTGACTGGGAAACCAATAGGGTTTGGGTGAGAACAGGACAACATCTGTCAGCAAAAAAACAACCATGATTCTCAGTGACTTTGACCTCTGACATTGTGGCTTTAATAACAATACAGCTATGTTGAACATGGGGTATAACATTTGTATAACGCCCAATAAAGAAATAAATGCCAAAATAGTCATGTTAGTTAAATATCTACTTTGTGTCTGGAATCACAGGTGCATAGCAGGGCAACCAGAAATGGAGCATAAAAGATTTTGAGCATAAAAACCTAATTAGATAAGATCTTTTTAATATTACCAACAAATTTTATATCACTGGTCAGAATTTAATAATGATATTGTAAAGCGTCAGAAGTAAAACATGTCCATGTGTCCACCTCTGTTATGAATGAATGCAGCAGCATTCAGTTCCTTCTGCAGAGAGAGGAAATATCATTGTTGTGTCTGTCTTAGTAAGACAGAGGACTTAGTAAAAAATTTTAAAAAGGCAAAATACCTTTCCTAAAAAAGGTATTCCTCTCCCAACAAATTGTGTGGTTACTTCACACATGCATGTGGCACATTCAGTGTGGCTATGCCAATGATTTATTTCTTGTGTAATAGTTTCTGAGATTCTTTGACTTTGTGTAACCGGAATCCTTTCGACTGACTCAAGAATGGCTTTTTTATGAATCCCAAAACCTCATTGATTCTGCTCGGGCATGATTTTGAATAACCACAGCATTCCCAGATATAAAGAGCAATTCTGTTTAATCCATGTCTGGGAAAGCCTTAATGCACTGCAGATGCATCCACTCTCTATTGATTTGACTAAATTATCACTGCACGGAACTCTCAGTCATAAAACTGCTGTAATGCATAAATCACATGTGCTGTGCACATAACACTGATAGCTGAGTTTATGAGGACAAAACCAAATTTGTTGTTCTTTCTGAAATATCTGGGTTTTTTTTTTTTTTACAGTCACATGAAGTAATATTTAGATTTGGGTTACCAAGCTAGTATGTTTGGCAGCGTATTTTGACTGCATGTTACTAATCTACAGTATCCATCTCTAATATATTTTCTATGACATAGTCTAGGTCGTCATTGCAATTCAAAGGTAAAAGATGAACCTTTTAAAAATATCTTTCAATTTGTTCCATGAATGCATGAAGAATTAATCAAAGTTAATTATCCTCTATTTCTGTTGTGTATGTACTGTATATGTGTATTTTAGACCATCGAGCATTAATTGAAATGACCAGTCTTTCCCCATCGTACTTAAAATCTCCACAACACTAACAACTCTCTCCTAACAGTATACAGTATGTAATGACAGATGGCATTTGTGCAAATTTTTAGGCAAAAAATAATTAGCAGGATTTCCTTGTTTTAGCCTGCATGTAATTTCAAAATTGATGTTATGTGATGTGTGAAAAGGAAGCAATTTCACTGCTCTCATAGTGGGTATATTGCCTACTATATTAAGTGATAATTTACATGGATAACCAATTGGAGTTCTTCCTCTTGCTTGGTCAGATCTTGCCTTAATGTGTAATCACTTCCAGGCGATTGTTTGGAGGAATATCTGATGCTGGACCGAGATTAGTTATCCACCCTGTAGAAGGCTTCCTTTGCACGGACATCATGGTTATCGTCACTGCGACAGTAATTCGTCTTCCTTTGTGAGCAGAAATGCTTCCAGATGAGGGCGAAGGGAGCCCCACGCAGCAGTGGTTTTACAGGTTGTTATTTTGCTAACCTGTAGCGTGTCTAACTAACATGCTAATAAAAATTTCAAGGCCATGTTTTCACTCTGCTACAAAATAGTTTTACTTCAAGGCCTTCGCAGATTACAAACAGCAGGGGTTTCAATAATATATAGCAGGCTATGCTACAAAAGCACATTAAACAAGCTATACCATACCATAGTAAACGGTGCAATTAATTAATTTGGCATGGGGCACAAGACTCCATGGCATTTTTGGAACTATGGGGGAATTATGCAGTTCAGGTCTTGTACTCCAGGAGACCAACACTACAGCACAAATTGGAAGAGTGGTGCATCTCTTCCTGATGAAAACTGGTCATCTGCAGGCACCTGGTGGGCAGTCTCTGTTACAGATTTGAGCCTATGTGGACCGTAAAGGGCTCGAGGCCTGCAAGGGGGGCTAGCTGGTGACTAGCTGGGATGGTGGGGCATCTGACGCAATGGTAGCCAGAGCATCTGTGACTCAGTCACACTACATCTCATCCCAGAGGGAAAACCCCAATTGCAAATTTGCAAGGTCCAGTCCAGTGATCTTCATTACTGATCCTGGAGAGCTGCAGGGTCTGCTGGTTTTTGTTTTTGCCTTAATATCAGCCACCAATTCAGATCCAAGAAACTAGGTGAGCTGAGTTATGTGTATTATCGACTTTAGGAACGACAAAGACCAGTAGACCCAGCAGCCCACCAGGACTAGGAATGAAGATCACTGGTGTAGGCCATGGGGCCCAGCTTGTGCTTGTGGAAAGCCCTTTGAACCACAAATAAGCATACATTATGGTTTCTCTGCATCTCCCTACATGTGCAGTGAAACTGCTGTTGGAAAGGTTGTGGAATTGAGGGGAGCACTTACTTTAATTTTGTGATAATGTATTAATTATTCTTGGTAATTTTAGCAAGTACTACATTTTAGCAAGTACTACATTCTTGTTCTAGTCTGACAATTTCAAGAACCATCAAACTCATAATGATAGTTAAAGGCAAAAATGGCATGGTCATTGGCTTGATTTCTGCCCCTATTTTTTTATTTCCTTTTTTATACATTTATTTTTCAAAATGGAAGTTAAAAAATCCAACACTGACATCAAAATGTCCTGTGCCATAGTGATTTAATCCTTCAGGTGAAGCCTATACAGTAAGTCAGTCAAAGCCTGAATTATGCTTCAAGGTCAAACTGTCATACAATCATAAATCCTTTAAACAATGTTTTATTGATTCATCTGAATGTTGAATGTAAGATGTGTATGTACAGCCATCTTTGTGGAAATCTTTCTAAGTAAATGCTTCCTTTTATGACAAGATATGGCATGTCCATTTTCAGTGCTCCCTTCAGACTACATTATTTAAAGAGGCATAAACCCATGTACTGGGACGTGAGCAGTAAAGCTTAAAATGTCAGCAACAAACATCACCCAAAATAGGTTCTGTCAGCTTTTATTATATTTATGATTGAAAAGCATGAAGTTGGTCTTGCATCATACACTGCCTTTTTCCCAAAAATAGGTTTGCACTGTGATAATGAAAACAGAAACAAAAATAGCATACTTTATTAAATCACTGAGCCCATAGGAATGCTGAGGAATGGTGATTCTGTTGACAAGAGCAAAAGAAAGGATGTATGAAAAGCAAAAAAACCTTTGTTAAAGTGCAAAACCTCTTTTTCCCCTTCGTTACAAAAATGACCTGTAGTTTGAGGTTTCTCCCAGCTAATCACCATTTTAGAACTCTCATAATCTGAACAGACGTCATCTAGCCAACAAGAACCCTTGCAATACGCGTGCCTGAAAGTCGTGACAGAAACATATTAACGGGTCACGGCAGATCCCGTAATATTCCTCCCACTGACGCTGCTAAGCCTCAAAAAGGATTGCTGCTCCCCCACCGGGTTTTGTGACAAACAAACTTTGTTTTTCCAAAGCTGATCGACGTGCGTCGGGCTGGTAATACGATTCTCGTACTTTCAGGAGAAAGGAATCCAGCTTGTCGATGGGAACCATGGACACGACACAGCCTCCCCAGCCTGCCCCTGTCAGACGAGAGCCGGCAGCACCCGACTGCCTGGGGGGGCATAATGATGGGGGGAGAGAGAGAGGGATGGGGGAAGAGAGAGGGAGGGGGGGAAGGGGGAGAGAGGGATGGGGGAAGAAGAGGGAGGGGGGGAGGGTGAGAGAGGGATGGCCGAATGAAAGGAAGGGGGGCAGAGGGAAAGCGAGAGAGGTAGGGGAGAGAGAGAGGGAGGGAGGTGGGGAGAGAGGGAAAGACAGAGAGAGGGGAAGGGGGAGAGAGGGAAACACTTACATGTTATTCAACTGAAGAGAACACTTGCAATGCATGACCCATCTGATTAGTAAGCATCCTGTACATAATTACACTATGTACTTTGGTCAACTGCTTGCTTTTCTGACCTGGTTTTTGCGCAATTTTCCTTTCTGTTTACTCAGTAAAGCATCTCTGAGTCTCTAAAAACCACTATATAAATACATGACATGACCAAAAGTATGTGGACACCTGACATCCAACATCTCAACCAAAATTATATATAGAATTAATATGGAGTTGGTCCACCCTTTGCTGCTATAACAAATTCCACTGTTCTGGGAAGGCATTATACTAGATGTTGGAGCATTGATAAAGGGATTTGCTTCCATTTAGCCAGAAGAGCATTAGTGAGGTTGGGCACTGATTGAGCGATTAGGCCTGGCTTGCAGTTGGCTTTCCAACTGATGCCAAATGTGTTGGATGGGTCTGAGGTCTGGGCTCTGTGAAGTCAAGTTCTTCCACACCATTCTTGAGAAAACCATTTCTATATGGACTTAAGTTTGCTCAGGGGCACTGTCATGCTGAAACAGGAAAGAGCCTCCCCCAAGCTGTTGGTGAAGCACAGAATCATCTAGAATATGCTGTAGCATCAGGATTTTCCTTCACTGGAACTAAGGGGTTGAGCCCAAGCCATGACAAACAGCCCCAGATCCAGAGGTGTCCAGATACATTTGGTCATATAGTGTAAAATTCAGATGAACTGAATTGGTTACAAGTTTGTTTGTGTGGAAAAATCACACATTAAAATTAAGTAAACTCATCAGGCATGATCTTTTAATGCCATTTAGCAAGAAATACCATCATGGATCCATTCTTTTTAAAAAGCAAAATATACTTAAGTTGTCCACTGAATGTCATAGATATGTTTGTCCCTGTATGGACGAAACTCATGCTCACTACCTTCTGCAGCCCAGTACCTGTTACAGTATTTAAACCTTTACAGAGTATTTGTTGCAATAGACAGAGCTCAAGTAACTGAGAGACCTGAATATAGTCACAACTTTTAGGTGACCCCAAATACAGGCCTGATTTTGAGCACTGGTCTCTAGGGCTAGAGATTACAGGAAACCACTGTTTTCTTATGGGAAGCATTAGTATGTGAAGTTCTGAACTGGACTGGATTGTAGAATTCTCTTAAGCTCACGTAATAATTTTTCAAAATACTGGAAAAAATAACTGTCTTATGTGGACAGTGATTAATGTGCTTCTTCTGGGACAGTGACTTCCACTTGATTCTTATTGAAGGTTTTGAGAAGGCCAGCTTGAAGACATCACATACACCTTGGCAATAATATGATGACAATTTAGCCCAATGGTATTTTAACATTTACTTGCTTAAAATCTTCTATTATATTCCTTCTATTCAAAAGCACAGACCTGACTCACAGTCAAATTGTTTCCATGATTATCTGTTTCCCCTCCGGTTTACTATACTTGTGGTAAAGGCTTTCAGGCAGTCTGGTGGAAGAGGCCTGTCAAAACAAATCGATTTCCGGACTTTTCCAGCGGCCTGGTTAGCGCGCTGTTGGCGCGCTAGCCGTGCTTGTTCACCAGTCGGAACAGATGGGTTTTTTAATTGCGGGAAGGGTGCGAGCGGGAGCCGTCGTCTGTGGGCGGACTTACAGGCACGTGTCCACCAGCTGATCCAGTTCCGGGCAGCTGCACTCGTACAGGTCCCTGCAGCTCGCGTGGCTCTCCCGCATGAGCTCGCCCAGCTCCCGGACGGCTCCGCCCGTCGCCCTGTCGCACACGCCCTTAAACCGCAGCACCCGCGCTGCCTCGCTGTACACATGCTTGGCGCGCTGGTACAGCTTGAAGTGGGTCACTGCAGGGGTAGAGAGAGTCTGCTGTTTTAGGTCTAAGATTCTAGATGTAGGATACTGTTCCCCCCACCTCCCATATCCCCTCCAAGTTAGTGTTGCCCAATCTGGAATTCTCAATCACAACAGTAGTCCTGTGGTTGGCTGCTAAGCCAGTGTAACTTGAATGATGAAAGCTCACGATCATCCAATTGGGATGCCAATGAGCGATAAGGTTACCTTGTTGAATACCCTCCCTCCCTGGATAGGGCTAATTATGCACCACATGTTATAGCCTAGCAACTACCCTAGTTACATCTACAATAGTGTCTATTAATTGCATCTATAGCAGTGTTTCCACCGCCTTGTCTTTCTGGTTAGTCATTACTCTCAGGCCGTCTTTATTATGTCAGGGCTCTTCACTGTGGGACTCCAGGCTGAGAGAGCCCCATGTTTTGCATTTGATCTCATCTTTGAGAACTCTGCGTATCAGTAGGGTTTTATTTATGCGCGACACACAGTACAGTATATGCGTATTCCAGCTCCATGTGTTCGCTAGCATGCGAGTCGTGACTGGCTATATCCATGTAACTCCTGTGATCCGAAGATATTTATAACTCGATTTTAAAGAGCCCTCCTTCTGACAGCGCCAAGCTTCCGTCAGGCCCACTGAAGTGGAAGTGATATATCTGAGGCCGCGTGAGAGAGAGAGAGTGAGTGTGCGTGTTGCCGGGCCCCTTGCACGTTAGCTCAGAGGCAGCCTTCATCTCTGACACGGAATCGAGCCTGAGATGGGGGCGTCAGGGGGGTCAATTGATGCCTGCCGGGTTCAGAGTTTAAACTCAGAGTATTTCATTGAAATGTTTCTCGGCCTTGAAATTGGCTACCTGAGCAGGCAGCTTCACTGGATGAATATGTGAAGCAGGTGGTGGGGGTTGGGGGTGGGGGTGTGGGGGGGTTTGTCATGGCAGCATGGGGGAACAGATTGGTAGATCAAGCTTGTGGATATGTATGCACGCAAGAAGCATAGCTGCAGGGCAAAGGAAATAGCTTTTTCTAATCAGTCAGGTCCCAGGCCTTTCTATTTTATAACTATAAGGTGGACTTCAGTCTAAATGTAAAGAAACAGCACTTTAACAAGAGAAATTACATGTGTTTTTGTTTAAGTTTGGCCTCTCCACCTTTTAGGACTATTTACAAGGCCAAGGAACAAGACAAGAATTTAATACCCTTCATATGGCATGACCCTATGGACACGGGTGCATGCATAATATGAAGACAACATATTACACATGCACCCGTGTCCATCCTGTCAAAAATTACCCACCCTCGCCAGACCCCTTGTGATAAATCCTCTTCATTGAATTTTAAACCCTAAATCAGTACTTTTCATGTAGAAACGTCCTGCCACTCATCAATACATTGGTGAATAACTGTTTTCCTTTTTCACAGTCCAGAGAGACTATTTATTCTGTCAACATCACTCATTTTACTACAAAATACACGTCATAAATGACTGTTTTCCTGTAATAGATGTGTGGTGCTTAACTTATATTATAACTACAGAGTTAAAAAAGACACATTAGACAATCGTTGCACCACTTTTATAAAAATATTAAAAAGGGAAATGTTGAACATTTTCTAATGGTAGGGTATCTTTCATGCTGAAAAATTTCAATCTCAATGTTATTAAACTCAAGATAGGGTCATTTTTGAATGTGAGGATGACGATAATTAAGAGGGTTAAAAACAAACAAACAGACAGATAAAAAAAACATTTGTTGGTAACTGGTATATAGTTATATATAGCAATTATATGTAAAAATATGTTTGTATGACTAAACAGTTCTCTTTTATTCCCATTCACATTCCTGGTAACCTTATGAACTCTGTTTATATTCCTATATATAGTGGAAATAGACCTGAGAGAGAGTGTCATATTTTAGCATTTTCTTTAAATTACGATCACAGCAAGACATTGCTCACTGCTAAAGGAAGACGACAACCTGGAGGGACCGAAAAACGTGAGCGAAAAGCTGAAACCAAATGGAAGAACAGCACATGTTTCCAGCTTGTTCGCCCCAAAAGGGACAGAGCGGGCCCGCTTCACAATGTGCTTTTACTCAAGGCATATCTGGAGTTGCGTGAGAGATTTCCATATCTCACACACTCTTGTAAATCACAATTGAACAGTAGTAACTCAAAGAATGAACTCAAAACACGTCTGTTTTCAATTTCGGTGCGAACGTCCTGCCAAGACTGGGACTGATTCAGAGACCACCCTTTGGTAGAGCGAGACTTTACTGGCCAGATCACCTCAGAATACTTCAGAATTGGGCTGCCCTGATCACGTTATCCATTAGCAGCCAGACTGTGACTCCAGATGCTGGCTCCCCGCCTTCACAAATTAGGCCTTTCTGTGTTTCTTAGACTTTATACACAGCCACTACATAACTGTATTGCCTGTGATCAATATACTACAAGTAACACTTATTTCTGGAGGCAACGGGGTTCTTCTGTTTAAAACCTGGTTAATGTGAAGAATAAACTGTTACCATTAGCAGCAGATATAAAGCATTTGTTTTATTAAGAAAGGGAGAGGAGGGGAGAGAGAGGAATGGCTAATTTTACATTGTTGTTGTAAAATGCTCTTAGTTATAGTATGTTTATAATGACATTAAAATAAGAGAGGAGTCTTAGATAAAAATAATCTAATCATCAGATTTCAATTAACTAGTTCTCCAATAATAGCTTAGCGGCCTGTGGATTCAACCAAACTGACTCAAAACATTTGTCAGTCAATTCTGCTCCTACAAGTGTAATCCTAAAGGTTTAACCAAAAGATTACATTTATGGTAATTTCAGCTGTGTTAAGAACATGAATCTGCTACTGTTTATTACATAAGGACCTGTGGATACTGTAAGGGCCTTGAAGCCCTGCTTCACTTTAAGCACGTCAAGATGACTTTGCCATGTGTCTTTGCATCTCAGTACTGTGTCAATGTCCTGTTGCAGCAGAAAGGCTCAGGGAACTTATAGTATAAACAGTATAATCACCTTCAAAGTAAAAGCTTCATATTACATGACCCGGAAGGTGACTGCCTTTTTAAGTGCATGCTATTCGACATGTGGTTTTACCATTACATTCTGAAAAATGACCAATGCCAGCAGAGAGAACAGAGAGGCAGGATATGCAGCCTGTAATACGTATTCAACCAGAAACAAATTATAGTAGAATCTTGGTTGCGGGGTATGAAAACAGTTTCAGGACATTTTTCAATGTCTCACAACATCGGTCACAAAATATGAACACCTCAGTTAGAAATCCCTCCTACTAATCTGTACCACAAAACCAGTGGACCAAGGACAGAGCCTTGTGGAACGAGTAGAGAGGCCATGGTGCTATTTGAGATCTAGTCAGTCAGGATTAGAGAATGGGTCACTCACCATGCTGCGTGTTGGGACTCAGGATGTCCTTACAGAGACATTCTAAGGTTATCCCCAGACACTGGCAGACTTCCTCCCTGCTGTATGGCTCTGGGTGAAGCACCTCCTCCACTATCTGCACCATCTCTTCCAGGGAGGCTTCCAACTCTGCCTGCACTTCCCCCAGCTTCATCAGTCTGCTCCAGTCCAGGCCTTTCTTCTTGGCCAGCAGCTGGAAGAGCATGCTGTGCTGTTTCATTCCATTAAAACTTACTGCACTGTGACAAATGTCCCAGCCTGCAACTGCACATTTTCATTTCCAGTGAAACTATTAGCACGTGTTCTTTCTTGTTCAACACAGCCACCATTTCGGGAACACTCTGTGAGTCATGAATCCTCATGACCTGTGCAACATTGCCTTACTGGTTTCCGGAACTATGTGAATGCTCTCAACTAAATGCAACTGGAAATGTATAACTGATAGAAATTGTAAGCTAAATATTTCACATAAACTGTATGGCCAGATGGTTCCAAAACGCTTTCTGAGTTTCCTAATCATTTTTGAAACTGTGATTCCACACAGTTAAAGGAGAAGCACATAGTCAAGATTTGTTTCCTACTTATAGAAATACACTATAACAGATTTGAACACAGAACTACAAGCAAATTCAGTCCCCCGTTCTATAATTTTGGCCAAAAATCTACACACAAGCTCCACACTGCAAACATTAGTTATGCAACAAAACCATATGACTTGAAACAGTTGCGACTAGTTTCTATTTAAATATAAATTAACCTTTACATTACTGCCATTACTGACGTTTTGCTTGCATTTATTTATTACACTCTACATTTCACAGAGCAGTTGTACTTTTATGTATGTGGTACGTATATTATGTACATTCTGTAAAGACAGTGCAACATGTTAAGCCCCATAGTAGAGAAGTTAGCGAGATTGCTGATAATTGATAGCATGTGTTTACCTCACAGAGGTAAACATATGTTATCAATTATAAGCTAACACATGATAAGAGTCGATGCCAGCTGTGGGCCAGGCACATGCATAAAACCATTGGCTGCAGGACGATAAAGGAACACAGAGTCTCTGACAGGTTACCCCTGCTCGTGATTTGAATGCAGATCTACCAACCTGTTCCGCACGCAAAAAGTTATGATACGCAAGTAAAATGGTGTGAAAAGACAAACAACAGCTGCATAATTATACGAGTACCAGGCTAACCTATTAACACCTTCAAGTCAGAGTTCCAATGATATGTTTACTGCTTTGTTCCCAGAGTGATACGAAATGGTAAAACATTGAACTAGAAGAAGAAGAAGAAAAAAAAAACCTTGTTTCTAATACAAACAAACATGGCCGTCTCTGCGGTGCACAGATGGTGTGGCCATAAATGAGTAATGACTGCTGAAGCGCTCCGTGACAGCATGTTCTGTGGCGTAATGCCATTGCAGCACCAGAGCACAGAAATGAAGATGGCCCAAAGAAATAGCAGGGGCCTAAACATGAACAAATGCACTGTGGTTAGCAGTCTCACTACAGAGCTGGAAAAAATAAGAGAGCAGAGCGTTAAATGCTACAACGATCCAGATTAGGGGCGACATAGCTCAGGAGGTAAGACCGATTGTCTGGCAGTCGGAGGGTTGCCGGTTCAAACCTTGCCCTGGGCGTGTCGAAGTGTCCTTGAGCAAGACACCTAACCCCTAACCCCTAACTGCTCTGGCGAATGAGAGGCATCAATTGTAAAGCGCTTTGGATAAAAGCGCTATATAAATGCAGTCCATTTACCATTTACCATTAGATTACGGAAGAACCCTCAGTTTAAATAGAGCAGTACAGTAACAGCATAGTGAATACAGGAAATAAGCCTTGCCGATGAAAAGTTGGTATTCCTCGTCAATGAAGATCAGTATGAAAATTATAAATGGGAAAAAAATTTTTTATTATTAAAATATTTTTTAAACACGCTAGCTTTTTCTGCGAGTGACTATTAGGTTACACAATCAGCTCACAAACATTTATGCTGTTTACAAAAAGAACTACGAACAACACGAAGAAGCTTCCCATTAAATATTCAGAATCTGGATAATCAGCTTACATTTGGACTAAGTGGGAACAGAGAGCGGTGGACTTTTGTTTTTGCTTTTCATTTGTGAGTTTGGCACGGGCTCAGGCCACCTTGAAGAGTCTGAAAATCATTTACCCAGTGCTTATAGTCGAAAGTGCAGCAAATACAGGATATCAGATAGCAAAATCTGACATTAAATAAGAGGATCCTGAGGGGAAAAGGAGGTAGAGACAAGATTTCGTGCGAGAGACCCCCGAACTACAGTGCGCCTGGCTTCTGCTTAAGCATCTCGATTACAAACAGCTTCGATGTCACTCACACGGACACGTTCGGTCAACCGTAGGAAAAGGGCATCTTTACAGGATGATGTAATTGGAAGCACATTTTTCGAGAGGGCGACACCATACCTTTGTGGCTATGCGGCACTCCACCACCCTGATGTTGAAATGAGACGTGGCGGCCTTGTTCATTTCGACGCAACAATTAGCAATCACGAAAACGGCATCGCCGGGGAGCTTCACATCCGTTGACCGTAGCGGGTTGAATTCTATAAGCTTTGCCTGAAAAACACACAATCCATCAACATTCATCATGACATGTCCTGCAAATAATAAAGACCGCGGTCTGTA
Organism: Anguilla rostrata; assembly: GCF_018555375.3. Taxonomy (NCBI): domain Eukaryota; kingdom Metazoa; phylum Chordata; class Actinopteri; order Anguilliformes; family Anguillidae; genus Anguilla; species Anguilla rostrata. Next base: position 45,246,238 of record NC_057937.1, on the reverse strand, counting down.
TTCAATCAATGTCTGTGTTTTGAATTACGAGCAAACTAGGGTTATCACTTTGGCAAGTTCATTTTAGCGATTGCTGAACTCAACTGTGATTGTGAATAAAAAAAATAATTATAGCATTTATTTATTAGTCAAGGTGAAGGGACAAAAGTTAATTGAAACCCAACCTGTGTCTAAGCACTACACAGTGGAAATGCAAACACATGTCAATGTGTACTTTTTACCACTCGCTATTTTACTTTTGACTGCTTCTGCCATAACTGTTCAATTTCTACAGTTGAGCTTTTAGTAGAATAGCAGTACATACAGTTCCTTCCTCAGCCAAGAAAGAGATGGACTGGTCCATGCCACCTCCCTCTGTGCCAATATAGCGCTCGCTTCTGGCACAGGTCTCAGCCAGTTCCACCTTGGAAACACAAAAGAAAGGACACGGAAAGTGTTTACAGTATGATGTGGTGGAGACCTCTGAGGTTCAATGCTTTTCTCAATTGATCATTGGCTCATTCCTATCCTTGACCCCACCCAATCCCAGCTGATCAGTACCAGTATTCCAAGACCAAACGGCTGTGGTGAAGTACACAAACACTGCTTCTACTATGTTTGTGCCCTTATGACACATTTGCATTTTATAGAGAAAAATACATTAAACAATAAAATTCGCCAGACAATATATATATATATATATATTTAAACCTGCCTTTTTCAAGCCAGTGAGTCTTATGTTATTTTAACTCCAATTCGCCTGCTGACACCATTATGTAATACTATCCGGTTCCACACAATCAAGATCAGGTCTTTGCCAAGTCATACTCAAGTAATTGTAGATCTTTACTTCGCTTCGGACCATTTAAGCAATTAAATCTCACTGAAAACAAGACTCCACAGAATAATGCTGTAAAACTGTCTCACTGCCGTTCACAAACTCAAGGTGACAGAGATCTGAGATCTTTGAGCCTCTGGGACCCCTAAAATTGTTTTAAAAGAAGACTTCAGGGTTCAGGTACTGAAAAAACCTCCATTCTAAGCATGCATCACAGGGGAACCGGCCACATACTCTCATTATACCGTGCACAGCGCTAATCAACCACCCCATCTGCTTACGGTTTGCATGCTAAGCTGCAATTTGCAGGGCTTTCACGTTTTATATGGCAATGGCATCGACTCGCAGCTGCAGTGGGGACACGTTTGTTAAACCTTTATCTGGATGTCATCACGACCGCAAAACTCAGGGCCCGATGACTATCTCCTCCTCAGCTCTCTCGAACCCGAGTCGCTGGTCTGAAGCACGGCTGATGATGGTCTCTGATGGCCACACAAATAGCCGCGTGGTTCCGTTTTCCCAGCTTACGCTGGTCAGTAAACAGGCCGACTTGAAAAACGGGTTAATCGTGCTGGAATTCCGGCAAGGGTGGGAAAGGTGCCCAGAAAAGTCTGCTAAGACCTCTCTCCCCAGCAGCTTTTTAAATCTTTACAGACTGTAAAACTCCGTGTTTTCTATTTTAGGTTACTGTGGGAGTTTCTCTGTGACCCCAACTGCTTTTCTTCTCAGGCCATGGCTGAAAAGTGCATGTCCGTAAAACTTACGATCTTGCTTTCAGACAGACAGCTGATCGTAATATGCCGTAACTACTGCTGAAACTGAGGAGTCAAAAACCACTGCAGTAGTCACCAATCACACATTGTTCTTCATTTACCATTTTGTGTGCTGCCTTGATTTTCCCAGCTGAAATCCAAATTGTTTATACAGCTTTTTTCCATTCCACATTTTGGTGGAATTTGTGTCTAAATGCCCTATGGTAATTAGCAGAGCACTGAGATCAACTGTTATCTCTGAAAAAAAGAATGTTGCTCTATCTTCTCATCATGGTCCCCTTGTTCAGCAGATGGTTTGACAAGCTTAACCCTCAGTGGAGTGGGCACTGTCTAGTACAGAAAATCAACAGTCTGCCACACAATTCCTTTTCACTTGAGGAAACGTGTGTGCACTGTGGGTGGTTAGAATCTGAGAGCTCTTGCCTGCTTCCATGCTCCATTTCCGTACTGTATTACTCATGTCTACAGCACAGACCCGCTCTCTTGTTGACAAATCATTCGCTTGGAATTTCTAAACATTTGTCTCAGAGCAAACTCAGAGTAGCGGTCCAGCAAAAAACTTGAGTGCCATTTATTTTCTGATGAAAAGAAAACCTGTAACAGAAATAAACTGTTGCGGACAAAACAAACAATGAGTGGCCAAAACTGGGATCTGGGTCCATATACATAAAGTGTCGACAGTAGGAGTGAGGACCTAGGATCATTTTGGACTTTTAGCCAACAATGGATATGAACAGGTGAAACCTTATCCTCAATTAACACTATGAAATACTTTAAGAATGTGGACCCTGGACTTGTGAGGGTGATGGTAGCTTATACAAAGAAGGAACCACGAAAGCCAGGGTCAGATACCACTATATAATATCTAATTGTGCTGTTTATTTGTTGCTTTCCAGTGGGAAAACTATTCTGATTAGTCCAGTAATAAAATAAAACATAAATTTAAAAAAAAAATGCTACATTCAATTCCAAACACTTTACATTAATTCTTTATTCAGTAATAATTGTGGTAGGCTGTCACACCTTACAGTAGTGGATAGCAGATATTGAACTGACAATTAATATACAGTATGTGGGTTTGCGTGTACTACTGGATGCTATTTGTGTACAGGAAATGGTTATATTCACTCCAGACTACTTGTTTGGGAAACTTGCCTCTCAAAACAAGTAAATCAGACCTGCAATTATGATGTACTACTGGACCTAGGCCAAATTACAACTTACTGTTCCCATGGTAAAATCTCTGCCATACGCTTGAGCTACATCGCTAATTGACTGTAATTTGTGTAACAATATTTGTTTTATTACACTTATCCTTGTAAACATTTTCAAAATGGATAGGATTCTAACGTTTATAAAGGGTACATGCCTCAATGCAGTCAATTTCATGTATGGAAAACTCATGTCGACAGTTTCATATAATTGTTGCTTCAAGTCAACAGCACAACTCCCAGATAAACTGTTTTTACAGTGCTGTTGACTGCGGTGTCTTCGGGTGAAAGTGATACAACAATTGTTGATCCAAGGAATGGTACTGTAGCCGTTACATGTTTTGGATGTTGTTTCAAGGCTTGAATTGTTGATAGCAATCTATGACCACTGAAAATGCTTCATTTATTTATTTTATTAAGGACTGTCATTTCATGTTCAGCCTGAAACTTTAAGATCAGCCTGCAACTTGCAATGAGTTGGTAAGATGATCTTAGGGGACACCCTTCGCTTCAAGGTTTTGCAAAGATGGACTGTCTTGCTTTCACAGTACCCTCACTTTGTCTCTATGGTTACTATGTTTTAACTAAATGATTCAGGGGAAAAAGGGCAACTTTCCTGAAATCAATATACACTGCGGCAGTGAATGAATACATCTGTCTGCACTTTGATGCACTGTATATTTTTCTTGAGCAAAACATTCAAGGCTTTCAGTGTCTCACAATGCTTAAAGGTCTCAGTCTCTGAGACGAGATCAGGCACATAAAAGGGTATTACAGCTCCTCTGCCTATTAAGATCTCATTTTGACTCTTTTTTTTTCCAAAGGAATGGAAAAACACAATTTGTAACTGGCTTTTCACAAGGGGGAAAAAAATATGCAGACCTCACTGGAGAAGGACCACCGGGCTACCCTGATGGTGAATTCCTACAGTACCTCTGGAGTAAACAGCTGTAATGGGCTGAGCTCCCTGATGTTGCTTGTTCCTCACCCTGACAAGCCCAGCTCTCTCTGGTGCTTTTGGTTCAGTGATGGCCTTTGATCAAGACCGATCCCACCCATAGCTTAGTCACTACTCACATGATCACCGATTCATTCCATTTTCCCATATCTGTCCATTTCCAAGTCTTGTGCACATTCTGCATTGCCCACTTGGTCTGAAACCATACCCTATCCACACTTCCCACCTACCACCCCTAGTTCATCAAGTTGTAATGAGTACTTGTCTCTGTAAGGACATGGTTAGACTAACGTGTGAATTGCTGAGGTCAAAAAGCCAGTGACATGTACTGGTCCAAAAGCCTAGTAACCTCCTCACAGACAGGGTTCACTTAGAGTTGCTGCTATGAGATAAAAGTTCTGAAAAAAAATCAGCAGGGTGAGATTGGAGCAGACCCATATACAAGTATCCCCAGCTGTGGGTTCCATTCCTGGCTGTGACACTTTCTGTACTGAAATCCTGAGATCGAAGATCTGTCTGTAACCGTCTCTGCTGCCTGCTCTCCTTTAAGAAACAAATGTCAATCTAAAGCTGAAAATCAGGACTACAGAGCAGCTCAGTTATTAAAAGCGTTTGCTATGAAAGTAAGAACTGGGGGCGACATAGCTCAGGAGGTAAGAGCGGTTGTCTGGCAGTCGGAGGGTTGCCGGTTCGATCCCCCGCCCTGGGTGCGTCGAAGTGTCCCTGAGCAAGACACCTAAACCCTCCTTTCAACGAGCTGATTGGCACCTTGCTTGGCAGCCTTTCACCGTTGGTGTGTGGTGTGTTTAGTGTTAACTATAGTAACACTAAATGTCAAAAAAATGCATGGCAGAATGTGTTGTTGGAGCTAGCTTTGTGTAGCAGTTCAACATTTTACCAGTCTGCTAACACGTAGATGCAAGTTTGCCTGTGCTAATTTTAGAGCTGTGTGATGTTCTTGAATATTTTAAAAGTCTGCTAGCAAGTAGCTGTGTTAGCTATTTGGTATTTATGCTGCTATTCTACTTGAAATAGTCAGCGATTCAGGCAACATTAACATTCCCTCACCAGCTTGTTTGCTACCATTTTGTCATTATTACCCTGTAGCAGCTGGCTACACTATATCTTGCAGGTACTCACTTGCCAAATGTCTAATTTCACAAATCTTGTAAAAGTGCATGTGTCTAGGTTATAGTCAAAGTAAAGTGAATAGCTTTCAAACTGTTTATTTTGCTAGCTTTTAAGACTAACATCTGTTGTTGGCCTGCATTCGACTATGACACTTCAACGCTTTCACTTTCAATGTGTGATTTTAAAAATATTTACTTTGCAGTCTAGATTCTGAACAAACAATATAGCCTTCACAGTCCAGTTCCAGACAAAAATAACAAACAAGCTACATTTTAAGTGGTAGTAAGAACTGGCAAGAGCAATGTATGGAGGCCAAAAGGAACTGCCCAAGATACAAAGGAACCCCTCATCTGTGAAACTTGATGATGGGGCATTATGGTTTGGGCATGTATGGCAGTCACAAGTAATGGTTCACATGTCTTCACTGCTGATGCAACACACTGTACTCAGCACCTGGTGATGTCTAAGGATCACAGACTTCAAACAGGCACTGCATGCTAAGGATATGTGACAAAGTACTAAACATGACTAATTACATGACAGTCAAATCAAGAAAAAACAAAATGATGGAGGTCACTATACATGGTGCTGCAATTTGGCAACTGTGCTTTGCAGTAAGAGAAATAATGGGGAACGTAAAGTACATTTCTGAGCATTCTTACACATCTATATGTATGTGGACTTTGTAAGACAGGAAAAGTGCACAGAAACTTAGAAAACAATCTATACCAAAGCTCTTGATCTTTACTCGGAGATCCATGCAATGTTGTTTCCAGGAAATATGATTTTGAGAGAGTGCGTGCCCTTTCTCAGCTCATTGAGGTAACCCCAGAACACCTGAAAAGATAACAGGCACATTCCCTGCTTTTCTGTTTGGGTGCTTGAGCATGACAAAGCTTGAATCTATGGTATAGTGAAGTAATCTATATCCAAAGAAAAACTGTCCTTCGATCACATGATCAGGGTTATGACCTGAGATGCACACTTAACATCTGCTTTAATGTTGAAGAGTTACTGAGCAGAAAAAAGTGGGGAAAAAAACATGAAATTGAAACAAAACAGCTTGGCGCTGTTAACTGGCCACCTTAATGTCAGAGCAAAATCAAAACAATGGCTTTGTCACAGTATGTTATCTGAACCTTTTGTCGTGGTGACGTGTTTATCACAGCTGTGTCTTTGAAAACAGCAGCCCTCAAATTCACTAAAGGAAAACAATGACATCGTTCCCCAATAACCTTTTCTTTTACTCCCAAAGCATAGAAATTATTTTTATTCCGCAAAGTGCAAGTATTTAGGGTTTAGAACAATATCTTTCCCATTAACTTTCAAAGGAAGACAGCAATTTAAAGAATTCAAAGTACCGATTTTGGTAAATAAGCCCTAAAAAACCAATGGGCTTGTGCTTGAAAGGTCCTCTCTCTCTGAATGGTCCTCTCTCGCTGTTCACAGGGTTCCTGACCTGCACTGGTAAAGGGCAGCAGTGGCAGTTTGGAGTGGGAAAGGTGGGCCGCAGCCCCGCGCAGGATCGCCGGGGAAGCCGCTGTGGGTTTCTGTCTGCCTGCGACTAGCTCTCCGGCAGCCCTCCCCCCTCCTACACGCCCACACAATGCAGCGGGGCCCCCGCCACACGGGGCCTCCCAATGTGTATGCACGCTTGCGTGCAACGGCTAGGGTGTGCGTGCATGCTCCTCCGCGCGTGTGTGTTTTCTGGCCTTGGAGCTCAGCGCGGAGCGCAATAACAGCCCAGCAGACCCAAATTGGTGTATATAAAGCGAAACACGCTTCTGCGTTGTAAAAAATGTTTAGTCACGCATCCACCGCAGGTGGAGGAATGAGAGCGCGGGCAGACTGCACAGACAACCCCAGGCGAGCGCTGGCACTGGCCCGCTGTCGGCGAGCACCCCTTTCCGTGAGCACTTAAGTGAAAAACACATTGAGCGAAATATAAAATCCAGTAACAGGCTGTGAAAAATACACAGCGGCTCCTTTGCCAAATGCCATGCTGGAGACTACATAAAAAGCTCTGGTAATGTTTAAGAAACTGTCAAAAACAAGATTACATTAACTACGCTACGGTCATTAGGTTGTGCATAAAACGATTTTTGGCAACTCAAAATTAAATGGCAGAAAAAGCCTTGTGTATACATTTTTGTCAAAGTAGTAGCATTAATTAAGTCTTTTTTTTTTGTTTAATGAACCAGGAATAGCTCGCAACTATAACACTTGAAAGGGTAGCTCTGTCATGTTTATGATTCAGGGATCAGAGCTGTTGGGGGTTCAAAGTGAGGCTGTGGGTGTTTGTTGACAGCAGATGAGCCGAGCGGGTCACATGCTAAGTTATAGCACTGTCAACCAAACATTGGCTTCAAACATATGCAAACATGGCCAGAGCCGTTGGTAGCTTATGTATGGAATGATATGGCTTGATGCTGGCATCATGGTCATAACTTCAGCTAATTCTGGAATTAGGGTGGAGTTTATGCCCCTGACATCTTGAAGGGTCCAACTGGTTGGAAAACTGGATGAAGCTGCAAATATTCCCACAGCTAAAATGCTGAAAACCACAATTATGTTCTTCCCTACAACCATGGTGACATCACATGGGAAGAGCATTTCACACTTCTGATGACAGCCCAAAACAAACTGGAGGTGAACTCAAAGGAGAAAAAAATATATAAGTACGTGTAATTAAGCATGAATCCCAATATATGTATTGCATGAGGGATTTGTTAATGGCAGTCATATGTGTTGTCTTACAATGGCAACTCAGAAATTCAAGCAGAAATGATGTGTCCCGCACATGGTTTCCTTGTGTCTGTGATCTGTGTACAAGTGCGTGCGTGCCTTTTTTAAAACATCAGCATGACTTAATGAATCTGTTACAGCACAGCATTCTCTTTATAGTTTTCTCAAAGACTGTAACCCTTTATTGTAATCCTCACTAATGCTAGTAAAAAGGAATGATATATCAACTAAAACACTTGCCAGTAGAGATCCACAGCATTCAGAATAGAAGGAATCAGCCAAATGCCATTTTAATCTCCACTCAAACCTATGCTGTGCACACTGAACCAGAACTTTTTCCTCCCTTGTTCCATCTGCTCAACATCCATTTCCACCGGTGTGTCTGGGGACATCACATTCACTGAGAGGATTTCCTTTCCCGTGTGTGTGTGTGTGTGTGTGTGTGTGAAAGAGAGTGAGTGAGTGAGTGAGGTGCATGTGAAAGAGTTTTACCTTTGACAGAGTCTTGCGATTGGCCTCCACAGTGAGGAGACCTGCACAGCACACCAGAGCACTGGAGCTGGACAGGCCTGAACTGGCGGGCACGGTTCCGTCTACGACACACTGCATCCCAGCTGGAGCGGCAAGGCCAAAGTGCTCCTGGGGGTGAGAAAGCTGCACTGTAAATGTTCTGATGACAGAGACTGTGCACACCAGAGTCTTTGTGATGATAAATGACATGGCTACCAATACAACTACTGCAGAGAAAATTAGGGACAGGACATTTGTGTGCATTATTTATGTGTTTTAGTACAAATCTGTCTAAGTTACTTCCTTGTTTTCCTCATTCATGCATGTGCACACACATTCACACAAACTTCTGCCAATGGAAAAATTACTTGAAATAACCACTTTAAAGTGCCTTTATTGTGTTTATTCTTTCCTTAGGCATTGAATTCTATGGGGAAAAGACCATATGCCTATACAACAAGACCACCTGAACTAAGTATGTTGAAAAATAATTTGTGTGATTTTATTACACCTTCATCTTTTACAAGAGCTACACAGGTTTCAAGCATCATGCATAGAACCTGGAGGCAATAACCTCAGAAAACTAACCTCTTTTTCAATAAACTCTTTTACTGACTGTGATCTAAAATTGCCTTTACAGCAAGTGAAACAGATTATTGGCTGAACGGAGGCCCCTCCCAATGCCCTTTTTCTGCAGTGTGGCAGCCAAAGTTGTTTAAAAACATTTGAGGAATATATTTAAACTGAACCTGATCCATGGCGTTGACTCAGATCCGAACTGAGCTTTCAAAGTTATCACGCAATGTTTGCAAAGAATATACTCTGGTTACTGAGGGGAAAAAAGTAAGGAGTGTGCCAAGTTTTGCTCAAGTTGTATCCCAATAGGCTTACATGTTCAAATTAATATAAACAGATTATCCCGCTGGAGCCTATCAGAATTAGACTCATTGCTCTCGGCTGCACTTTATAATATTTCCTGCCAATGTTCCCCCTTGCCACTTAAAACATTCTCTAATGATCTAATGAATTACTAATAATATCAAAGGTTGCATCACGATTTTTCCCAAAAATTTGTTTGAACCATGAAAAAACACTGTTTAAACATGTTAAAAGTTCACCCACTCTCTTAGCCAAGAGTTGAAATTGTCTTGCCTTTTTATTGGCCATCAGAAATATTACATTAAGTATCCTGTCCAGTAGTAAATTACAGATTCACGAAGAAAACTAAGACTGCAGAAATATGCCCAGCAATGCCTTATAACTTCTAAGGAAAACACCTAGCAAGTGCAAAGCAACTCATCAAAATATATTTTAGTGAATGTATTTCTATGTCAACCCCTACTCCATCTTATTTCAACAGAGAAATAAGCAATATCAGGGAATGCTGAATGCAATGACTACTTAAATTAGTGTGTAGCCTAAGCGCTCAACAGCTTCATATCATCACATGACAAGTGTCATCACATGACAAGAAATACTGAATAAAAATTGGAATGAAGGCACAGGTCATTTTTAGACTGAATGTTTAAATGGTTCTGAATTCAAATGTTTTGCATATATGAGAATATAATTATCTTTTGTGTTTTGTAGTTGTCCATGACCATGAAATGCACTTTTGTACGTCGCTTAGGATTAAAGCGTCTGCTAAATAAATGTAATGTAATGTAATAAATGGACATAATAATTTGAAAGACACAGATTGAAACTTAATGATCAAACAGACCCAAAGGCTCACAATAAATTGATATAAATGTCACCTGTATTCCTTTAACTCCACAAAGAAAATAATAATGCCATTGAGGGTTTGCTCTGTCAATCTTAATGTCTCCAGCAGACACAATGTAATCACTGCAAAGCAGAACAGATCATTGATACATTATGTAACAGCACCCCCTTCTGTTTGACATGTAGCAGCAATGTAATTTGTTATTAATCATTCTGATATTTTATTAATGGCAGACAGTAATCAATTTTACAGCTTCCAACTCAAATAAGTATTTAAAAGTTATTAAGATTTTTGTCTTACTTGTACTGAGGATTTGTATTTGCCAGTTGGATAGTTTGAGATTCATCCACTGAGACTGCAGCAAGGATATTTTGCTCAATTGCCATCGGGAGCACAGCATACCCACAATAGTCAATATGCTCTCCTTACAAAAGAATAAATAAATAATGGTTATAAATAAGAGAGTAATTAATGTTGTCCTCTCCAGATAAGATATTTGACAAATTTGTTAGAAATTTAAATAGTGGTATAATAACGTCAACTATTAATTACATTGAATTCACATTACATTTAGCAGACACACAGACAGGCTATATTTTAAATACAATCCATTAATACAGCTGGATATTTAACTGAAGCAATTCAGGTTAGGCACCTTGCTCAATAGTGAAATGGCCGCGCCTTAACTGGGAATCAAACCCAGAACCTTTGCCTCACAAGCCTAGTTCCCAAATCATTATGTTGCATGATTCCACATCCCCACTGTGAGTGAACTTTCATTACCTATTAAATTTACTCGCCCAGGAGCATACGCATAAAAAAGAGGTGCTTTCCCAAACTTCTGCACGAAACTTTCTTTTAATTTCAGCAATCTGTAAGGAAATTAAGATAAATTAAATACATCGTTAGCACAAATTCCAATGACAAGCTTAGATGGATAGAACATAATTGCAAAATACCTAGATTACACATGTAATACTAATTAGCCTTTTCTTAATGAATGTGTATTTTAATATACTTTTTCTTCCATAGCTGACTTTACCATAGTGTCGCCAGAGAACTAGCTAGTAGTTAAACATTACTGCATTTTCATTGTAGGTTCTGTCAGCTAAGCTCCCCTTGTTTTAAAACTCACCTTTCATTCAGCGGGACCTGCAACTTTGGTATATGTACAGACATTTCGTGTTATCGTGCTAAACAAAATTGCAATATGAAAAAAAAACTTTCCAAGGACAGAACAAATTCAATCTCCCTGTCACTTCATCTGCTGACTGTCACGCCACAATTGCGGAACTTGTAGATAGCTAGTTAAACACGGAAGGAATATCCTGGTTGCTAACACTGCAGTTTTACGGACTGAAAGCTGACTAGCTAGTCGAGCTAGCTAGTTAACGCTAACGTTTGATAGGGAAATTGATGTCTGCGCTCCAGGGGCTCTTTTGCTTGTTTAGCTAATGCTAGCTCTGCCTAATCAAGGAAACCAGTTCTCTTGCCAGGGAAAAATGAAAACACGCTACTTTGCGAACTCTTACAAAATACAACAGTGGCCTGCAGTTGTCGCTCACAGTATTTACAGATGTTCGGTTACACATGAACCATAAGCTACTTAAGCTATTAGTTAGAAGCCCTTTCCGCAGTGCTCATTACTTTCAATGTCCCATTATTAAAAACAAATAGGATACCTAAGCAAGCTAAATCAAGTCGCTGCCTTGCAGAGGATTCTGGGAAGCATCGCTGTGCTAGTTCGAGCAGTCAAGATGTCTGACATGGAGGATGACTTCATGTGCGACGATGAAGAAGATTATGATCTGGTAAGGCCTGAAAGTGTTTAATCGACTTTTTAGTTTTTACGTTGGATATCACATGCAGTTGAAAACTCGTTTCACGAAGATGGGATACACTCCTTAATGAAATTTACTGAAAGTGAATGCTAACTGGCCAGCTAACTAGCTAGTAGCATCGGAATATGATGTTTAGCTGGCAAGCTAGTATGTTTCGATAGGCTATGTCAGTTTAGGGATGTTGCATTAATTAGACCATTTTCTCTTGCAAAAGTCAGTCACGATCAGCGGCTTACTGATTACATAGTCTAGTATGAAATGTTATGACAATTAATGGTCTGATTAGATGGCAAGTTCTTAGCTAAAACTGCCAAGTTGGGTATTTTTGTTGTGCATGTTTATATAGCTATGTCGCTAATGCAGGCCAACCCAGCTGGTGTTGCACTTGCAGGCTAGTACTATTATAATTTAACTAGCCAACTTTAAACTTCGAGACGTAGTGTAGCATTTTGTGTTCAACGTATTAATTCAAAAAATTATTAGTTAGTTGATGTTAAAATACCCATTCTGTAATTTTACTTTGGGCTCATCCTGCCTCACCTGTCAACCAACCAAGCGAGACGAGCGAACTGTAACCGCAGATGGCCGACGTTATCTTGCTAGCGGGATAACTAGGTCCACAAAATAGGTCGTTTGCAAATACGAGAATTTAGTGCTGAATGACAGCTGGTAAATTATCTATTAACGAAACTACTCGATATTAATCATGGTTAGGTATGATGACTTAAATTTCATGTCTGAAAATTGAAAATACAAATGTACACAAGGAGTCCAGCCTATGGTCCGGATACTAACGCACTGTAATACCAGGCTTTGACTTGCTACAAGTAACGGTAACATTAGGAGATGTTCACAAGCAGAATGTAGTAGGATATGTATTGATTTGCCCTTCTGGTTTTGAACTAGCTGATTTCCCTTTTTTTTCAGTTTTAACTTAACTGTCAGGGTATTACTGAACATTCTTCAGAAAAGCATATGGAATTAAATTCTGTTTCTCGGCGCTATTAATGTTTTTTAATAAAGAGGTTATCGGGCTAGTTGACTATTCAAAAAAGAAAAAAGAAAAAAGAATGAAAGTGGAAGCTAGGAAGATGTTTGTCAATATTTTTTCACCTTATGGACCGTATTTTCACCCTATTTTGTTGATTACTTTGTTATATTGTAAAGGCGCTTGGTTATTTACTAACAGTGGCTGAGGATGTGTGGTTTCTTCCCATAATGTGTGATTTTTAAAAATGATTTATTTTTCTCTTATGAAGAGCTAATATTTATTACTGTCTGGTTTTCTTTAACTTTCACTGGAGGAATACTCAGAAGATAGCAACTCTGAACCAAATGTTGATTTGGAGAACCAGTACTACAATTCCAAGGCATTGAAGGAAGATGACCCCAAAGCAGCCCTTAGCAGCTTCCAGAAGGTTCTGTATCACTACTTGTTCTTCAAGACAACTTAAAGTTTAAGTAGACATATTAGTAATTTTGTAATCACCAGTGTTGAGAACTATACAGTGGAATACTGCTAAGTATATTGCTTTTTTTGTTATTGACAGGTGCTGGAGCTTGAAGGCGAAAAAGGAGAATGGGGATTCAAAGCATTGAAACAGATGATAAAAATAAACTTCAAATTGGTGAGTCATTAAATGAAAATTTGTTCCTGAAAATCTTTTGAGACCTCTGGTATTTTGTAAATAATGTTTATGTAATTCCTCAGGTCAGGATGCATATATTTTGTAATTTTATTTATTAATACTTAGTAGAAATAGTGCTTGATAAAATAGTTGTAATAGCCTGAAACTGGGTAATCCAGATGAGTACTCAAATCTACTATGGCTGCTCTAATGACGGTATAGCGATTGTTGCAAATAGACATATGTTACAGTATGTCTTATATATGATGTGAGTCACACTAACTGGTATTGACCATTATCCCAGCTCTGCCATTGATGCAACCTTAATTTCAGCATTTTGCCACACAGACCAACTTCCCTGAAATGATGAACAGATACAAGCAACTGCTCACATATATTCGGAGTGCTGTCACAAGGAACTATTCAGAGAAATCTATTAACTCCATCCTTGATTACATCTCCACGTCTAAACAGGTACAGCTTCATTGCTTTGAGTTGTGTGATACAAAGTGTGTTGTAAAAATGAACAACTGAGGAAAGCTGAAAAATGAAAGTTTTTTGTAAAATGTGTAAAATACTGCTTGCCGTAATTAGCTTAAGTACAAGTTATCTGTCCTTTTTTCTTTGTCTTTGTGATTGTTCCATCTGTGATCTAGTTGTACTTGTTTTTTTATGTCAAAAATGTGATGTAATATGTAATCATGTATTTTCTGTTACTGGATGGTATTTCTGGTACAGTCACCTTTCTTTTAAACTAAAACCTCACTGTCCTTTTTATCTTCTCAGTTAGCATATTCTTAATGTTTTTGTCTGCTTTTTGAGAAGGAATTGGTTTGAAAACAACTGATTAGTCCTGCATTTCACATGAAAATGAGCCACAAGAGCAAAGCTGTTGTTTCTGTTTGATTTATTCATAGATGGATCTTTTGCAAGAATTCTATGAGACCACGTTGGAGGCGTTGAAAGATGCAAAAAATGACAGACTGTGGTTCAAAACAAACACTAAGGTATGGGACATAATTTATGGATAACTACGCTGACATGGATATTAATGAGACAATTGCAAATGTTATGGAAAAAAAAGTACTCAACTTATATTTAATATATTTGTTAGCAGTAATTTAGTGGTAAACCTACCTTGAATAAATTCTCCATTGTAATGTGTATAGGTCTCCTTATCTTTATATTGTTTTTATTTAGCTTGGAAAGCTGTATTTAGAGCGGGAAGAATATGGAAAGCTTCAGAAAATACTCAGACAGCTGCACCAGTCTTGCCAGGTAAGCACGACGTTTGGTATGTAACGATCAAACAGAAATGTCCAGACTTTATGTTGGATATACATTTTGTCTAAATAAAGGTTTAGCCAAAGTGATGTAAATTTAGCAAGACCAAAAATAAATTCTGTATTTTAAACAATCTGATCATAGTGCATTTAGTTAAATAAATCTATCAGGCACATTTCTGCCACATACTACAATGTGTGTTAATCATTCACCTGTGGCGTCTTGATCTGCTGAACTTACGCTAACAGATCAGTGTTCCACTTTGAAACTAGTTGGATATAACATGAAAAGACTTGTTTTCTCTTGCTTTTTACACTGTTCTTTCATATTTGTAAAATGCTTTCATTCTGTTTAGACTGATGATGGGGAAGATGACCTAAAGAAAGGAACACAGCTGTTGGAGATCTATGCTTTGGAAATTCAGATGTATACAGCACAGAAGAACAACAAAAAGCTTAAAGCCCTCTATGAGCAGTCCTTGCACATCAAGTCAGCAATCCCTCACCCACTTATCATGGGTGTAATCAGAGGTACACGCACCGAAATAAAATTTGGATATATTTTTTTTCTTTACTGCTGAAAGTTCCCTGTTGTTGAATTCATAATTTGTGGTGGTGGCACAGTTTAAATCTGTACAAATATGTGCAAAATATATAGTTGTAAATTCATCTATTCAATTGTCCTGTTCCTTTTGTTAGTAAAAGCAGTTCCTCCTCATACCAGCTGGTGGCAGTGCTGAGCTCTGCAGAATATGAATGAGTGTCAGATGCAAACAGTCAAGGCAGAATGTACCAATACAAAAATGCGAACTTGAAAAGGGAAGATCTGCAATGGCAATCTCTTATGTCTCTTTGAACCATATAGAAATGATATTTGCTGAATTACAGGCACTGTGTAGCCTAACCTAAAAATGCAAGCGCAAATCCACTGTTGGAATTGTTAATCTGTTGTCCACATTAACATTTGTTTTTTGTTTTGTTTTGTTTTTCATTGTGGCTGGAAAGGAAAAATGTTGAAGGTGGTCCTTTCAGCATTAGTATCCTCTTCACTTCACAATCTAATCCCAGGTGTTGTGTCTTTGACTCTTTGCAGAATGTGGAGGTAAAATGCACTTAAGGGAAGGAGAGTTTGAGAAGGCACACACAGACTTCTTTGAGGCTTTTAAAAATTATGACGAATCGGGGAGCCCCAGACGAACCACATGTTTGAAGTACTTGGTACTGGCCAACATGCTGATGAAGTCAGGAATAAATCCGTTTGACTCACAGGAGGTGGGGATTGTTCCTGCAGACAGTATTTATTTACAGTGTAGTACAGAGCTGCTTGAAATATAAATGAAAAGATATAACTGAAAAGTGAGATTTCTACTTTCTGAGTTCGGGGTTTTAGTGTAATTATGCTATTTTTGTTCATTCTTTTTAGGCTAAACCTTATAAAAATGACCCAGAGATACTTGCAATGACAAACTTAGTAAGGTAAGCACACAACACACGCACGCACAAACACACACACACACACACACATTTAATCCTGCTCATTCATATTATACATACTCATACTGTCAAAATCTGTCTTCAATTATTTGTGTTCTAGGTTTGATTTTAAGGTACTTTGTTGTTTAAAAAAAGAAAAAATGTGGATAAGACTGTTTTCCATCTGCTCTGTGTCCCCTAATTATTTCCTGTTTGCTGTTTTTCCTCATAGCATAGAGAAAAATCTGCAGTCTAAAATTACATCCTTTATTCCTTCGTTGCAATTCAAGTGTATTTGAATTTGAGCAATGAATTTAAATATTATAGATTTTTTTTTGAAAGAATGTTTGGTTTTCAAAATGGCAACATTTAATTTTTTCTTTTAAAAAAGTAGTACTTTTGAATCCAGTTAGCACAATGTGTATATTGTCTTGAAAACATTTTTTTCCCCTTTCCCCCACAGTGCCTACCAGAATAATGACATCACTGAGTTTGAAAAAATTCTGAAAACAAACCACAGTAACATAATGGATGATCCTTTTATCAGGGAGCATATTGAGGGTAGGTTCTTATCTCGTGTTCTTAAATGGGAGGAGGGAAATCTCTGTACTTTGGAGTTCTCAGATGTACTATTTTTGAATGCATATGAATTTGATATGTAATTTTGATGTAAATTATGGGAAGTTGTATGTATTATCAAAATGTTTTTCCTAACAGAACTGTTACGGAACATCAGAACACAAGTGCTTATCAAATTAATCAAGCCTTACACGAGAATACACATACCATTCATTTCAAAGGTAAGATTGTTCTTTATCTGTGGGACTGTTATTCTGTTATAGTGACATTTCTTATTTTAAGATCTAACCACAACCTCTTCCCCTCCCTTGTTTTCCCCTCCCTCAGGAGTTGAACATTGATGTATCAGATGTGGAAAGTCTGCTTGTACAGTGCATATTGGACAAGTAAGTCACTTCCTCAAGGTAGTCTTATTATAATCTCAGTTTGAAGTTATTTTTATGGAGAATAAATACTTGTTTCTTTCAAAGAGGGTTTAGTTTTTCATATTTTTTGTTCTGCTGCTGTGAATATGGAACAATTATTACATTATTTCAGGTTGTTACCTGTCTCTTTTTTAATAATACTTGTCAGTTTGATCAATTAATGAATTTTTTTTTTACATCAGTATTGATTGGGTCTTACCGAGTAACAATCTTTATTACTCAAAGTATAATATTATTTTGTGGGTGGACTGACATGGTAGTGATATTTCCTATTACAACATGGTGATGACAGGCATATTTGGGGCAGATTAACTCTGATACATCAGGCTTGATTTAGGTTTCTGTTCATACTTTTTTGTAACAACTTTAGTACTTTACCCATCATTTAAAGACAGGATTAATTATATGTTGACTATGGGATTAAATGAAAGGCTTTCATTTATTCAAGCATCTTGTAAGGTCCTTATTATATTATACCTTGTGAAATCACAACCTGACGGGATGGAAAAAATGAAGAGGAGTTCATTCTGATTCCTTTTGCTTTTTTTTTGAAGCACCATTCATGGCAGAATTGACCAAGTTAACCAACTGCTGGAGCTGGATCATCAGAAGAGAGGAGGAGCCAGATACACTGCTTTAGATAAATGGACCCATCAGCTCAATTCTCTCAATCAGGCGATTGTTAGCAAACTGGCTTGATTGACACATTATGTAACAGCTAGTTCTTCAGGCCACAATGCAGCGATGGTAAAGTGTAAAGAGAAGGGAATAGCAAAAATACTTGAAGAGGCCTGGTAATCTGAGTTTGTCAGAACTGCTTTCTTTAATCTAATTTTGTTCTGCTGCAGCCCTTCCATAAAACAGCTTTAATGTTCATAAAACCAAAAAGGCATGGGATTTAAGTGGTTCTGCTTTTGAGCCCTTTCCAAAACAATGTTTTATAATCGGGCCATGGATTGATCGAAGTAAGATTTGAAACACAGTATTTTGGTAAATATTAAAAATGAACAAAAACAAACAAATTCAGTCTGTAAATTTCCTGTCTAAAATACATTATCTTCAATAACTTGAACATTTTTAATATTTACCAGTATTCTGTTTTCCATAAAAATCAACATGTTTTGCTGTATTCTGCAAAATTTCAAGTTTCCAAGCAGTGCTTTTCTGTACTTGGAATTTTCGTTAAACATTGGGGCCCTGTTTCCAATTTATATTTCAAGCAAGAAAGCAATGCTCCTCTAGCATTGTATAATCTGAATTTAAGATCCTTTGCTTTGTTTTGTAATTAAAATGAAAGCAAGATTAGCTGTCTTTCGCTTTAAAAAAACTGTGTACAGTATTTAACATTTTGTTTTCATGATGTTTGTCTGGAATTGTTTGACATCACAGAGGTAGGCTGGTCATCATAAAATTTGTTTAACCTAGCACATAGTTTGCTTGTGATGTGGGAAGAAAAAAAACTTTCAAATTTGAATTCCTTATCTTGAGGGCAGAACATCAAAATAAAATTTACCTATTCAAAGATTTGAAGAATTAGTGGATTGTCAGTTTGCAGAACATATCAAGTGAATTCCATTTAAAATGTGGCCATTATCAGCTTTGTTACTCTGAGTTTGCATTCAAATCAGTATTCTCAAACTAGTCTTGGAGGACTGCAGGGCTGCTTTTCAAGTGCCTCTTTTAATAAATTGACTGCTGACACATTGTTTCTAAAGCCTTAACAGGGTGCTGATTCATAGAAACCCACAAAAACTGGCAAACATTGTGGCTCACCAGTACTGGAATTTGAGACCCCAGATGTAAGGCTAGCCTGTAAACAACACTCAAAGCTTATAAAAGAGAGAAGGTGTATGGAACTGTGCATATAGACAAAAAATATACCTGGCTATTCAGAGAGACTACCTGAAGCACTCTTATAGAATGAAGCATGTTTATTTAAAGTGAGTGTAAAGGAAGTGAAAATGGTGAAAATGACCATGAATTATCACAGAGGTATGTATCCACTACACACCATCAAATATCTATTCAGAGTAATGTCAATTAGTATAATAACACACATTTAAAGTCAGACATAAAATGTGTATTAAATGTGGTCTGGGAATGACAGTGTAGCCATAGCTTTTCAAAAATGCCACCCGTTTCTTATGCATTGCATCATTCTTAGGAAACTGAAAAATGACCCCACAATGTTATCATTGACCTGAGCCTCTATATTTGTGCATCCACAGAGGGCACATAGTAAATTCAGCATTTTTGCAATGCAAATGGAGGCTTGATTACTACACAAAACTAAATCGCCATGATGTGGGGTAATACAACTAGCCTAGCTAGTCAGCCAGCTACTGTAGGTAGCACAACCACAAAGGGATGGAGAATGTGGTAGAAATAGCATATTGGAGGGGGAGTGAGTCTGGGAGATATACGGTTGGTAAAAGGATTAAGAGCGGAACAATTGCCGAATAACTAGATATTACAAATCTTTACTGATAATGCAACAATGCTGTATAGCAAAGGAGTGTTTATTTCATTTGCCTCAAACTGTGGGAGGAGATGCAATGAGATGAAAACATTTCTTGGTCATTATGTCAGGTCCTTCATGACATCATCACAGCTAGTAGGCTCTGTGGCAGCTTTTAAAGCTAGTCAAAGCTACCATTAGCAAGCAGAGAAATTTAAAATACTCAAATAACTTAAGGAATTTACTAGCGAGAATAAAAAATATAGAATTTATTGCAGTAACGGGTATCAACAAACTGCTTGCGTGCATGAATGGTAGCTGGTAATACAGCCCTGTGTATGACGTTGAATTGTGCGACGGGTTGCTTACCACATAGCTGTATGTTTTGTACAATTACACTGCATTTTTTAGATTGTACAAAAATGGGCAAAAAGCATTATGTTTTCATATACAAACAAACAGACAAATTCATTTGAGGTCAAAAACATATTCCCTGTTGCCAAAACCTGCTGAATGTATTATAGTCAAAATAGTGTGCATTTGATTGATTAAAGACTGGACAACAAAAATGAATGCATATAGTTTAGTTTATGACATTGCTCAATATTCAAAAGTCTTTGGATGCATTTCAATGCATATTTCAAAACATTTATCAGAAATTATCATTTAATTCAGCAATGTTCAGTCTCTAGTGCCAATCTAATTTGTATAGTCATTTTATTTTACCTGAGCCACTGCATATAGAACCTAACTAGCCAATTCGGAATGTGCGTGTGCATGTATGTATTTAATAAATACGTCACGTAATATTACACGTAGCCTACAACACATTCAACATAATTTACCCCCACCCGCTCTTGAGAGGGCTGCTTTACACGAAGTCCATGATTGGGATTTGCACGTCACTTTTGGACCAATAGGGCCACCGTTCCAGATGACTCTCCCATTTTTTTCCTCTATTCTGACCGTAAAACGGCGAGCCAAGTACAGAAATTGTATAGCCAGATCAAGAACCCAGCCAAGATATAGCCAGCAAGCAATTGGGTGTGTTTCTGCACAGCAGGCTCAGCATTCACAATGAGGACAATAACAACATCCTCCTGACATTTGCAGCATACACGAAGTGGGTCTGTCGAGGCTCAAGTAATAGCCATGGATACAAGCGACAGTAAGGTAAACAAGATTATCTAACTTAGTCTAACGAGGGACAGGGTTCTCTACACTGGGTTAGCTTGCCTCACCTAGTTAGCTGACGTTAGGCCTCGATTGGAAATTATTTTGGCAATTACAGTGAACACAGCTTCTTTAAGACACTTAATGTTTCTATCGTGGTTTACATTGGGTTAATGTAATCATAAGAGCTTTCTCAGGATTGTATATGTGCTTGTCTTTTAATCGTACAAAACAGAAATGTTAGCTTGCCAACTAGATTGCTAGCAATTCATGAGTTGTAGCTAAACCTGTCAGTGTCGTAGCTAGCTGGCTAATTTAGCGGACTAGCTCTACGAATTGTCTCAGGTCGGTAACGTTAGCTAACTAGCGGTAACAAATTATTTTTCACTCTTACAATTTGTAATCTAGCTAGCTAGCTACCTAAATGTTTCTTAATTAAAATGTAGACTTACGATAGCCAAACGCCTGAATTAGACACAACGTTAACGATTATTATGAATCAACGAGCTAGCTAAGCGAATAGAATTTTTCAGTCTTATAATTTATTATCTAGGTAAAGGCGTTTTAATTAAAATGTAACGTTGTCCAAACAGCTGAGTTGGCTAACATTAGTTATTGTTATGAGCTAATAATAACGAGCTAGCTCAGTGACGTTAGACTAGCTGACTGGTTAAGCCAAATATCACCGATCAGCTGTGCAATTTTTGATAGATATGTAGCCGTTTATCTTTGCTAACGTGAACTGTATTAATATTTTCGAAAAAATAAACTACACTAGGTTGCTAAATTAGCTTGACTAGTCAGCCATAACTAGCTAGGCTCTACTGCCGACGGTTACAGTGAAGTCGGTGTCATAACATCAATGAATTATTTGCTATGAAGTCTAGCTAGCTAGCTAGCCAAATAAAGCCAGGACTGGGTTTCCTATGTTATTTAACGCATGTCTCCGCGTATTTTTACATGTTGCTTTATTGCTGTTTTGTTGATTCGTTTTCCAAAATAGTAGTTCAGCAAGCTGCAATTTAAATCATGCCATAGTTAGCCCACAGCTGAGGTTAGTTTTGGACTATGAACGTTAGCTAGTTAGCTAGCTTAGTAACTAGGTATGCTGGAAAGCAAGGTAGGTACTCGTTGAACTGTCTAGATTGCTTGGTCTTTGAGGATTTGCTGTTTGTTTCCCCATAATTTGCCGTTATGCCCACTAGCTTGCTAACAACAGCCAGTAGCGCTGTGGTTGTCACAACTTCAGCAATGGAAACGAATAAGAAAGTTGCAACATGTGATTAACGTTACTTGAAGCTGTTACTCCCGAGGCGACATTTATTTAGCTACCTGTCAGATTAATTAAGTTTAAATAGCTGCCCTAAGTTGCCACGTTTACATTATGTTGAGGCACGTTTGCCTGTACATATTGATAGCTAAGCGTGGGTTTACTAACGTAAAATGTATACTTTAATTGCGGGAAGTGTATAATTAATTGTCAAAAATTCCGTGTGGTTTTCTATGAATAACGCACTGGTATTTTAACATTTGTGAGTAGACTGACAAGACCAAATAGTATTTTATGAGTTTCACTACCTAGCTAGAACCCTGCAATTCCATTTAGAAAAGATTGATAGTAACTAACCGTAACTGGTGGTAGCTCAAGACTAGCCCCAAGCTGTGTTTCACTGGCTAACTGGGGACTATGCAATTGAATACAATACATCTTTGGTTTTCAACAAGATGGTTTTTGAAGGTTATGTAGGGCAAGTTGTGAAATTGAACTTAAACATATTAAGCATTTTTATTTATTTATTAAAAAAAAAAATTAAAAAAAAAAGAGTAGTGTAATTCATGACACATTCATTTTCACCTGAAAGTCAAAGAAAAGTTACAGAATCTTTTCCAGTCTAATTCATTATTTTATATAATATTTTTTTACACAATGTTTACATATGAAGTGAAACTTGCATCAAGAAAGATAGCCTATTAATATTCAAATGGACTCTTTCACAATACATAATGTGCCTGTGATTAGTAAAGCATTCAGTAAGGGTATTTCTATATCCAGGTGAGTAAAATGGACATCTAGGCATTTCAAACAATGGTTATTAGAATAAAAGGTACAATTAAAGAATTGAGCATCTGTACTAAAGGCCTACACCGGACCTGACTTACCGTGAACTGTGTCTGGCTCCAAGTAGTCGGTTTTTTATAGCCCCCACTCAAAACAGCATTAAACTTGTGTATGTTTAAAAGCCCAACACAAAATTAGATTAACTGATAATTATTTGAGTAACAAAAAGAACTCAGTACAATTTTATTACCATTACAGAGTATTTGTATCAAAAAAAAAGTCAGAACATAATATTAATATTTGTACTGAAATGAATGCTCTTAATAAACGCCACAGTTAACAGGCTAACTCTCGCCTCTTAACTATTAATTTATAGCAGTACTAAACTAACACTTGGTGAACAATAGCTATGTTTATTGCTCTTGGGATTATGCCAGTGGTGTCCATTCCTTTGAGGTGTGCTGTGAGATACGTTAAAAAGCACTTGAATTACAAAATGTTTAAAGTGATTATTTACGAGTGCTTAACACTCAGGTCTTGTTTATGCACAATGATGATGCTATGTAGGCTATGTAGATTAGCCACATGCCCTTCCACTCAGAAAATGCAGCCGCATCCAGACAAGTCAAAAAAATTATATTGGTCCAATAAAAATACAAGCATGCCCCAACACATGGCTGGTTATTCATAAAGCTTTTCATATAGAGATGATTCATTCATTAATAATTAATAGAATTAATGAAATTGTATCAGTCAAAAGGTATGAGAACACTCTACCTGCTGACAGCCGCTAGCTTTGTTTAAATGACAAACTAGCATGTCTTACTTTACGTTTACTATACTGGCATTTAGCAGACACTTGTTCAGAGTGACTTAAAATGCAAACGCAAGTGCAAAGATCAGGGATTGAAGTGCAGCCTGTAATTCCATAAAGTGGTTGGGTATATTCCCAAGAGGGACAGTAAATGCAAGGACCTGTTGAATATTTAAGCATGTTATACAAACATGAACACATCTACCCTAATGAGCATTAAACTGCATTAAACAAAATACAACAAAGAACCACACACTGTGAAAACATCAAAAACAAGTTCTGCCTAACCAGATATTTGTAATTATTTATACCAAAATTTGTTTTTGGAATATAAAGGCAACCATTTCAGAAGACCTTTCAATGCCTAATTGGAATTTTGCTTCTTTTGAATGTACTACTTGGTCTTTGGCTGTTTACTTTTCCCAACCACAAATATGTGGGTGGTTTAAAATTCCGTTTTCAATATTTGATGTTCATGGCTGATCCTAATCTCATTTGTTTCAATCATGGGTTCCACAAATTAGTGTCAATCCACCTCTACTTTCTTTCTGTGTCAGAAATACAGTGCTTTCAAATTTAGCCTACAGAATTCAAGTGCATTTACTTGGAGCTGCAGAGCTAAACTGAGGATTTTAAATATTGTTGATGTGTCAATTTGGTTATTGGCTTGAAACTTCCTGACACATTGGCATCAGTTGTGTGACCTACCATGCTGTGCTTTTCCCATATATGAAAAAGGTGATGCACTAACCATTATTTGGCTTCAGGTCCTCTGTTTTTGGATTTTGACTGTCCCGTTTTCAATAAGCATATAAAAATGACAATTCAGAGAGGTATATTTGCATGTTGGGAATTGTAGTTCAGTAGGGAATATAAATCAGCCGTCATTTAGTATTTTCTAACTAATGTGAAAGCAAACACATTTTTTGAACCTTGTTTCACATCTCATTGGTATATCAGAAAGCATTAATGTAGCCTAGATACCGATGCCGTTCATGAGAGTCCTTGTACACTTCGTTGTTTTCTTTGCCAAAACTTTTTGGTGAAAGATTTAAGCTTTGAGCTATGCTCTTTGTGAGTTTCCTGGTCTCTGACATGTACAGAAAGTGACTTGAGTGTCACAGATGTGAAGTCTAAGTCTCTAAGCTTTGTTTTTAAGTGTTCAGTCTTTTCCCTGTGGATTGACCTGACTGTTATTGACCCTGTGCCATAATGTGACCTAGGCTATCTGTCTTCATCACAGTGCTACTGAAGTTTTTGAGTCAGTCAAAGCGGTGAAAGTTTTGGGCAGACGTGTGAAGCCTTGCTGTTAGGGTGCTCACAGGTACTTGGGTTTATCTTTGGTGATTCATTAGCCGGTGGTTTGCTGTGGATAAGAGCATCTGCTAAGTGATGTGATGCAATGTAATGTAGATACTTTACTTTTCTGTGTTGGGATTGTGTACTACAGCAGTGCACTGTCTACTAATCTGTGCTTGTTTTAGGGTCTTCTGTATTACAAATGTTTCATGAATCCCTATCCATTTAATATGTTCTTTCACTATTTACCAGGTCATTTGTGAAAGTGGGGAGATCCACTCCAATGTAAGCACAATGTCCTGCAGAATATGAATGGAATTCCATCTTTAATTTCACCTGCAAACAAATTTTTTTTCTTTGTACTGTAAGCATCTTTTGTTGGCTCTGTGGCCTATTCATCTGACATGCTACAGGTGAAGCAAATCTCACTATGCCCATTCGACTGCTCTGACAAGGACCATAACATCTTGTAATGTTATAAAACGAATGGATGCTGTTGCAGTTGTCTGCTGTACAGAGATTCCACTGTTTGCTCAATAAGAAAAAAATGTTAAGCTGTGAGCGATCTGATTGAGCTGTAGCCTAATTTAATCTGAAGGCACAACAATGACCCTGACCTGCATGACATCTCCCTAATTTAAAGCGCACGGCTCCCATATGCTCTTTGTTTTTCTTCATCTGTCTCTGTAGCAGAAAAACCAAGCATATATGTAATATTTCGCAAGTGTCAGAGACCACCCTTTTTTATTTAATATCAGATCTTTCAGTATTTAGTGTGTCAACCCTTTGCCTTTATTACAGCTTCCATTCTTTTCAGGGTACTTTCTTAGAGTTTTTTAAAATGAGATCTGCAGGGATATTTTTCTATGCTTCTTGTTAAACACCTCCAAAATTTAGTCTTAGCAGTTGGTTGCATTTTCTGCTTCTCTTGATCCAGGTAATCCCAAGCACATTCACTGATGTTGAGGTCTGGACTCTGGGGTGTCCAGTCCATTGCTCTGAGAACACCAGCAGTTTGATCTTTTTAGCAGTGTACTTGGGGTCATCTTGCTGTGGAATGAATTTGCTCCTAATCAAATGTTGTCCTGTGGGTATTCCATGATTTGTTATAATTTATCAGCATTCATGATTCCTTCAGTCAAAACCAAATCACCAACTCCAGATGTTGCAAAACGGCCCCAAACTGATCTGCACTATATATAAGCAAGCACAGGAAGAAGACTAGGGCCTTCAGTCTTTCCTTATTAGCATCAGCACTACTTTACCCACTGCACATCTGGGGCTGACCTCAGCGCTCAGACATACAATTGCTCTTTTTCACTGAAACACTGCCATTTACCTCAACAATGGAAGCTCAAACAATTGAAAGCTTAAAGCCAACTGAATGCATAAGACTAGCTTAAGGCAATAATTCTAAACCGTTCTTTGGACAAGGTGAATCAGGCCACTTATTTACACCAAATACTGAAAGGTTTTGAACAATTTACTGTTGTAAATAATTATTGTTACATTCACTTCAAGTTTTTGAAGGGGTCTTAAATTATTTGAACTGAGACAGGGGACAGGGAATATGGCATATAGGCATAATAGGCATTCTTGAGATTATTTTCTTCTGTATGTTCTGACGTACCAACAGATTATTGTCGGTCTTTATCATTCAAAATCATGCAAATATTGTTTTTGTACATTTTATCATGCCCTGTTATTGTCTCCTAGTTTGTAATTCTCTATAGTATTTTTAGGCCTGTCTCATGTAACATAAGTATACTTCAAAATGTCACTGGCTAGCTACTGATTGTATTCATTTTACATATCTTGTTCAAAGAGGGAACATAACTGTTTTGTACTTAAAAGGATATTTCACTTGTACTGGTATAACGCAAGTAAATTAGAGAAATAAACCCACAAATAGAAAGCGAGTGTTGGCATTTACATTGTTCGTGCACATAACCCCACTATCCCCATTTAGTACTTATAACGTTCAGTACCTGTGGCTAAGAGGCTGTGTCAGAGATGGTATGTATGTATTTGTATGTTCTTTTTTAATTAGTTTTTTTAGGATGTGACAAGTTACTCCATAGCTAGCAACGTTAGCTACATATCACATCACATCCTAAGTGGACAAAGCTAGCTACCTAGCTAACGTTGTTATGGTGACTTGGCTGCTTTTAACTAGTGTCATTATCTATGATAGACCTAGCTGCTTTTAGTTAAATGCAGCATTTTGCACTGGAGCACAGAAAACATCAGATCTAGGTTCTTGTCTTTGTTTTTCTTGCAGGCCACCACACAATGACTTTTTTCCATTTTTAGTCTTGATAATCCACCGACTTCTATTATTAACTCCATGGAGTGCAGCAGGTTGTGTGACGTGTTATGCTCTGTTGCTATTTTACTTTTTACCAAAATGATAATTAATTTACTTTTTATGGTAGCCTAAATCTGCTGAAAATAAAGGCGGTTTTGGGTAGGATATAACACATTTTGGGATAAGAACCGGTTCCGATAAGCAGAGTCGGAATGGTAACCGGAATTGGTAAAATCTTAATTATACCCAACCCTAAGTGTGTCACAATGTTTTTGCATAATTCTTCCATTTTTGTGTTAAACCATCATAAGGAGCAAAGTTACAGGTTTCTTAATGGACAAAAATAATTTTAAATAGCCTAATATTCTGAGAGGTTTTGGTTAGGTTTTTGGGCTACTAGATATCTTAGACCCCTGTACTGATGAAATTATAATAATTCACATTTAAAGATTATGCAAAAGAGAGTTTCATAGTCAAAACAGTTGATTTGTACTGAAATATATGAATACGGTATGATTTACAGCACTACGTAATTTATTTTGGATAGATTTGGGGACATTAGAGGACATCAGGGTACACAGTTTACATTTTGCTTCGTAGATCTTTAGTAGCTCTGTATCTCACCTTCAGATTTTGCACACTTGTGATTAAGGAGTGTGTGATCCAGGACATGTATAGTTTTCCTGTTTTATGTGTGATCTCTTTGTATTACATTTCAAACTGAAGGAGAACATAGAAGATACTTGCATTTGCGGTATTTTATTTCTACCTATATACATTGCCCAGAGGGGCTCATAGTTCATGGACTTGTGGATTCGCAGTCTGTGAGAGCGTGTCGTTTCTTGAGGACCCAACCAGCTTGTCATGTAACCCGGTGACACTGGATTATTTGTTTAGGTTTCTCCACAGGAGTGGTTTTTCTCTACGCAATTTACATTTAAGAATTGTCACTTTACAGTACAGCTTTATTAAAAAAAACAAAAACATTTGTAGGGTGATAAGGAGTAGAGTCTCTGTCAGTGATTCTAATAGACAGTGAGTCATGCAGTGAATTCTGTCAGGTGCATTAAATTTTTGATAGTTTATGGGTCAAACATTTTGAGATTGAGTTGTACAAGTAGGCTGTGCTGCAAGGTTGGTGTGCAGGGTTAATCATCGAGATCTCCATTTCAGATTTTACCGAATGCATTAAGGATTTGAATGTCGCTTTTCTACACAAAGTCCTACCCACAGACAGTAGCTTGTGGAGACAATGGGTGTCTGTTTGAGAGCAGATCTGCAGATACACAAATTATGCCTTCAATTACTGCCCCTAACCCTCTGCTTTTTCAGTTTCTTTAGTGGAGACATGATCACAGTGAAGAATAATAGCAAAAGACTTTTTGTACATTTAGCCTTATACACAGTTCTTGTTTGAATGACACCAGCAGAACAAATTGTGAATTTATGTATTATTTTCCAATAACTAATAATTTAAATAACTAGTGAACTAGTTTTTGTATTATTGTAAGCCTATGATATTGATGTGTTTGATATTGATGATGTATTTAGTGTTTTTCAAGGTTCCCATGGAGATTTAAGAAACATCAGTTGTAGGTCAGGCTCGATGTTGTTGGCTCAGTGACCATTTGTTTTGTCAGCGATGTAATGCGTTTACTTAAAATCTTATCATTGTCTTAACACATGGTGACCTGGGCTCACAGAACAATTGGGTAGGAATGAGCTTTTGAGAATTAGTAATGATTTAGTAATGGAAGGTTTTCAGCAAGTGTAAGGTGTTGTTGACATTGCAGTTTATGTTTGTTTGACTGTGGTGTGTTCCACTGCCTGGTGCTGCCTCTGTTCCCTGGTCTCTTATGCAGGTAAATACACACACAAAATCCATTAGGCCTATTTGAGAAAACATAAATAAGATTTTGAAAATTAACACGAGGGAAAGGTCTTCATGGTTTTTTGAAGCCAACCAAACATTTTTTTAAAGTTTGCGGTGTCTAACAAAGAACTTTCCCTGGGGTTTATTTATTCAGGACAACCCTGGCAGTTTTTCCATTTGTAAAGGCTTGGGCACGTCACTTCAGACGTCAGACTGAGACAGCCTCTCCCAAGCAAAAGGAAACAAAACCGTATTCGGAAATATTCTTAACATGCACACTTGAGGCAAACAAAGCATTAGGAAATTCACAATGTGGCATTGTATAAAAAATGTGTCTAATCTTTGAAAGTTTCTTGGAAGTGTGCTTTTTTTACTTAATAGAATTTTAATACTGAAATTTCTGCTTGTGTTTTCAATGGATTCATCTACAATATTAGATTCATCAGTAGTAGCTGTCCTTGCAGAGCCCCTTCATGAGAATATTAACAATGTAGAAGGAGAGTTGTCCAGGGACTGGTTCCAGGGACTCTCACAGTGTACTTGTGGAGAGCAGACTTTGTACCTGGTCATGAATTGTGTAAATGATTACTGGCATCCAGCAGACGCACCAGGTAGCTCAGCGACTTTGCTGGTTGATTGATAGGCTTGTTGTTTTCAGGAATTTACTGTATGGTTCTGGGCAGTCAGGTTAGACATTTGGATCAAGGGAAATCACACATTGTGAGGTCTGGCTGAATAAAAATAGATTTGATTCTCTGGCGTGCTTCATCTTGAATTTACAGACTGTTTATTTTGTAATTTTCGTTCAAATGGAACCAGTATTGTGTGGACAGGAGAAAGTCATCCATCAAGGTTATGGTTTACCATCTGCTGTGTGGCTTAATTTCTTTTTTCGTGAAAGGATATCAATAATTTATTTGTCATTAGAAAAGGTTGAGAGTCAAAGACTTGAGCAATACTTCTGTAATTTTTACTGTTACACACATACCTGTGGACCAACGGGGGCAAATGATCTCCCTATGTGGAGCCTGTACATCCTTAGTTATAATCCCAGTGTTGCAGTACTCTCAGTACACGCTTGGAAATCCTTACGTACCCATTATGTATGTGTGTCCAAACAAGCTGCCTGCTGAGCTGTGTGTGTGTGTGTGTGTGTGTGTGTGTGTGCGTGAGCGTGTATGTTTGTGTGCATTATTGCTGGTTTATTGGTATAAATCAGTCAGTACCTGTATTCTGGGAATAGTCCACCAGCAGCTCAAAGTGATGGTGTGATGGGAACAAGGAAGTGGAATGTTTTCCTTGACAGAAATCTCACAGCAGGAATTATATGAATGAAACGGTGCTGTGTAGGACGTAGATAAAGGTGGCCACCTGATGGCTGACTATACCGAGAAGGTCATGTGCATCAGTGCTGACTCACACAGGACAACAGTGTTTCAAAACAGCGTTTCATCCCCACTTGAATTGAGCCTTGTCTTAGGTCCGTGTTCCTCACACCTTTTATTTAGTATTCTACCCCTGTCCAGAAACAAAAGGTGCATAACCTTGCAAGCAACTGTTAATTTAAAACTGACAAGACTGCCTAATTAACAAGTAAAGATTTGACATCCGTACCGTGACTCTGTATTAATAATTTCAATTTCAGCACCAAATTCATGCGTGTCATTTTTGAAGTATTGAATGAATGTAACTGGCTGTGTGTTAATTGTAAAATCTCCTGTAGAGACGGTCACGTGTTGTTCTGTCGCTTTCTGCCTGTTTAATGCCTCACAACCACCCCTTTTGACTGGCAGGCCATTTCTAAGTAGATTGGAACCATAAATGTCAGTCATGTAAGAATATTTGGATAAAATTGTCAGAATACTGACCCACGACTTTAAAACCCATTACAAGCATATGACCCATTTGTTGTATTATTTTTTACAGTAACGGCTTTTGTTTCATTTTTTTTTTTAACAAAATGGACAATTTCTTCAATGCAGGATTAAAATTTCAGGTGTGCCTAGTGGATGAATATATCAGATATGTAAATGGGTTAAAACAGTTTTCTGGATTATAATGCCCTATGTAGCTTACAGTAAGTGTCTATATTGTGTTGTGCTCCGAAAGGATGGTCAGTGAGTTCAGAGTCCATACTGACTGAACCCATCCTGCTAATGTCTCTGTTGTTTCCTCGCATTGTCCTAGGATGTGAAGCTCTCGGCTGAGGTTGAGCCCTTCATCCCTCAGAAGAAAGGCCCGGAAGCTGCCCTGGTTGCCATGAGCCTGTCTGGCGAGGGTGGAGGGGGCAGCAGTAGCGGTGGGGTGGAGCCCACGGCCATCCCCAGCTATCTCATCACCTGCTACCCCTTCGTCCAGGAGAACCAGCCCAACCGGTGGGTCCTACTTCTGAGCCCACTTTCATGGGCAATGTGCATCCCAGCTAACACTAAACGTCCTCACAACGATGCTGCCTTGTAGTGGCAATATTATAACACTGACAAGACATTCCAGTAGCATTGCGAGAACATTTTGTGTTAGCTGGTATGGTCTTCTCACAGAAGGCCAGGGAAAGAAGGGAAAGCTGTGGAACTTGCACTGACACTATGCACTTTCATATTTGGCTGAATATTCTCAAGTGAATTCTGGGATTTGTGTAAATATTTTAGCATATTACTGTACAACGGGAGAATAATGTTGCAGTTATATCCAGTTGTAGGTCTTTTTTTGTTGTTTCGGAAATGAAAATCCGATAGCTTGAACGATTTAGTGGATATATACCCCAGATGGAAAAAATATGGTAGAAAAAGTAATTGGACAGTACTGGTGTTAAGAGAAGGCTAGAATGGATGGCTTTCATGACTTTCTGTTTTAAATGAGCTGCTATGTCCTGAATACTTCCTGCAACCTTTTCTCCCTTTTCATTTTGTATACAAGGAAATGCCCACTGTATCTACTGTCGAAAGAGAGAGCATGCCTGGGAAAATTACCCAGAATTGTTCCTGTCCTCAGTGACATGTTCTCAGCCCCAGACTACATGTACAATTGACTCTTCCTATTTTTTGTTTAATTCTTACTTGTTGTCTCAGCACGTCCCCTTATTCAAATGGACTTACAATGCTGAAATATAACACAATTTAATTATATGATAAGATTGGAGCTTGGTCTACTGTTTGAGTGGATGTCTGTTTCTGAACCTGTTTAGAGTTTCAGTAAGGGTTGAACAGCAGCTCTGAGGCAATCACCAGGGTCAGTGCATTCTTCAGAGGGGAAACAGATTGCCGATTAACAGTGAATCGTTTGTTTCAGAGTATTTTCATGTGTATCTTCAATTCTCTGTAATTCTTGTTATATTGCTGAATTTTTGTTAATTCTGCTGTTCACTGGAGTACCAACTGGGCTTTGAATCCACAACCCTCTGGTGGTCAGAGTGGTGCTTCCCATGGTTGAACACATTTAGCCAGATAGTTCGGGCATGCCTGCAACTCAGTTTATTCTGTATTTCTCCCATCAGGCAACTCCCCCTGTATAATGGAGACATGAGATGGCAACAGCCCAACCCCAGCCCTGGAGGCCCCTACCTGGCCTATCCAATCCTGTCGTCCCCCCAGCCTCCCGTGTCCAGCGACTACGCCTACTACCAGATCATGCCAGCCCCCTGTGCCC
This sequence comes from Anguilla rostrata, assembly GCF_018555375.3. Taxonomy (NCBI): domain Eukaryota; kingdom Metazoa; phylum Chordata; class Actinopteri; order Anguilliformes; family Anguillidae; genus Anguilla; species Anguilla rostrata. Next base: position 45,213,509 of record NC_057937.1, on the reverse strand, counting down.
CCATGATGGGCTTCTACCAGCCCTTCCCCTCTCCTTACGGCGCACCTGTGCCGGCGGGTGTGGTCAATGCCGTATCGGCCGACTGCGGCGATCGGGCGCTGGCTCCGGGCCAGGCCTTTGGCATGTCTAGCCAGAGGGGAAGGGGTATTGTCCGCACCGCCGTGCTACCAAAAGTAAGAGCTGAACTGCTAAGCTAACTCCTCTCCTGTCAGCTCACCTGCCTATTTAAAAAATGCTGTGTTTTCTATAACTACTCTTTGTTGTGAATTGTAATTTCACTCCTGATTTGTTGGTTTTGCTAACACAGCAACTCTCGCAACCAATGAGAAGCAAGAGACCCCCAATGAGGAGTGTGGCTGTGCAGAAGGAGGTCAGCGCCTCCGGTCCTGACGGCAGGGCAAAGACGGTCCTTCTGGTTGACGCAGCCCAGCAGACCGGTAACTGCCATTTCACACAGCTAATGTTTCATCCCAAAGCCAAAGGAAAACCGTGTTTCACCATTTCATTCCTTCTTTAAGGAGTTGACTGTTAGTCATTGAAGTGAGGACACATAAAGGACACTGGAGAATTATTCAAAATCCATTTAGATTTTAGTTCCATTGTGTGATTTATGTTTTCTGTACTATACCTGTACACTTTTCTTGGATAATCTAGAGTCAATTGACTATATTTCATGAAAGGCATTACATCAGTGCTTGAATGACTTTTCTTGGAAAAAGAAAAGTACTGTACACTTTTCTTGAATCATCTTGAGTCAATTGACTATATTTCATGAAAGGCATTACATTAGTACTTTATTGAGGTTTCCCTGCCTGTGCTCAGTGTTCCAGAGAACTCTGTGCTTTCTGCTCGGTTATCTGTCTGCAGGCGCCTCTGTGACACAGCTGATGAATGTCTGCTTGCGTTGGCACCCCCGTCCATCCGTGTAACTGAAGCGGGTTTTCAGGAGCTCTGTGTATTTGCATGCAGCCGGGCGGGTGTCACTCAAAACAGTATGACTCCAGTAACAATTGTGAAAATAAAATCATTTTGCATTTTCAATACTTCTCACTTTCACACCCCCCCCCCCCCACCATTTGTAATATGCATATACATGTAAATTTAGGTAATGTACTATTTCTTATAATGCAGTCAATTCAAAGGTCTTTTTTTGCCGCATGGTCTGTTTATGGGTGGCATGTGGCACCGAACCAGAACGTCCTGATCCATTATTTCACTACTTCGCAGTAGATTCACCTAGTCTTGACCTGTCCTGCTTTTGGCTCAGAAAACAAGCCGCGGGGACCTGTAACAGGCGGAGCACAGGGGCAGTTTAAATGCTGCCAAATCCCTCGGGCCTGTTACCTGCGTCAGGCCTGCGCGAACGCAGTGTGCGATTCTGCTCTTAGCGGACCGCGGGACACCTTAGTGACGTCCCTGCGTCCCCCTCTCTCTCCCCACCCCACCCCTCAGATTTCCCGGGGGAGATCTCCGGCAGGTCCCTGTCGGAGAGGGCCAGCCCGCTGCTGTGGAAGAACAAGGCGCGGAGGAGGCGGGCGTCGCAGCCCGCGGGCGAGTCGTCCAGCGAGCACGGCGCCAGCGAGGCGGACATCGACAGCGACAGCGGCTACTGCAGCCCCAAGCACAACCAGGCGGCCGGAGCTGCCCCGCGGACCAATGAGCACGCGGCCCCCGCGGTACGCCCGGCCCAGCTCTCTCTGTGCCCACTGTAACCACCCTAACGCCCTCCGCATGCTGTTATACCTTAATGTGGCTGTGAATGCCACAGTCAGCAAATCCTTTCATTGTGCCAGCGGCCATTTTACCTCTTTAGGACTGGCCGATGGCGGTTCCTAGCACCATGTCCCTCAGGAACGGCGTTTCCTGAAACTTTATGCTTTTCAAAAGCTTCTTCTTAAAACTGGAGAGGCAGAGCATATTGTGCCCGTTACAATTGCATCTAGGTGACCTGAATTTTTGTTTGGAAATCTAAATGCTTCCCATTGTTTGGTATTGAATAGTAACAGTGTCTCTTTCTGTTTCTGTTTTCTGAAGGGAGTTGAAGCTGGAGTGATGACGGGTAGGCCTTGATTCCTGTGTGAATGTTACATTTCACCGGCTTTGTGGTTTTGTTCCCTAAACTGCGTGTTCGTTTATTTTGGCACAGCTGTGAGCTGGGTAAACGTGGCGTCCCAGGCCACTCAGAAGCCCTGGGTGGACAGAACCTCAGTGTACTACAGAGGAGGGAAAGCACCCGACCAAAGAAATGGCCCTCAGGTACAGTCCTTTCAGCAGGTGTCACTGTCTGAACAGAGTGCTTTTGCACTTCACAGTCATACTTAAAGAACTGTGAGAACACTGTTAATGGAGTATAACAGAATTCAAGTAATTGTTGCAGCATCAAACATTTCATGTTGCGTTCACGCAGTGAAAAACACACTCGGTTGAAAAAGCTTTGATCACAGAGCACATGTTGATGTGCTGCATCTCTGAGCAGTCCTTGGTTTCCCTCAGATGGACTTCCAGGCGGGGTACCATGGGCGTGGCTGCGGCAGCTCGTCGGAAAGAGGGTGCGGCCTCCCGAAGAGGCTGCAGGAGGGAACGGTGCAGGCGGCCCCCCCGTTGCCGGGGGCCGAGCTCAACACGGAGCCTCTCTATTTTGAGGTGAGCTCCCTCTTCCTGCTGGTGTGCTCTGCTGTAAGCCATACAGTGTTGAATGGTTCCCACTGGACTCTGATGGTCGTGCTTTGCCATATTGATTTGACTGTCTAGCGCATTATGTGTATTTAACGTGCTAAGATGGGTACATGGGTTGTGTGTGATGCTACCTCTCCGTTAGGATGAAGATGAGTTTCCTGAGCTGGTTTCTGGGGGAGCCGCTCCCCGGAATAAGCCGGAACAGGCGCAGCCCAAGATCCCTAAAAACCTGGTGAGATGAATGATTTGGATCTGTATTAGCAGCACTAGCCCCTGTCGTTTGACTTTGATTGCGCACGTCTGTGCAGCTGGAGCTGGATGCGTCAGCCTATCCCTAGAGCTGTGAATACTGGCTGTGGTTCTGTTCCCGTCCCACAGCTGGAGAACCTGCCGGAAAACTCCCCCATCAGCATCGTGCAGACGCCCATCCCCATCACCACGTCCGTCCCCAAGAGGGCCAAGAGCCAGAGGAAGAAGGCGCTGGCAGCCGCCCTGGCCACGGCACAGGAGTACTCCGAAATCAGCATGGAGCAGAAGAAACTTCAGGTGTGTACGTGTGTGTGTGTGTGTGTGCCTGTGTCTGTCTGTGTGTGTGTGTCTTTGTGTGTCTGCGTGTGTGTTTGTCTCTGAGTGTGTGCGTGTGCGCATATGCATGCATGTGTGTTTGTCTGCATGTGTCTGTGCATATGTTTGTGTGTATGCATGCGTGTGTGTGTGTGTGTGTGTGCAGCGTGCGTGTGTGTGTGTGCGTGTGAGTAACCGGAGAAGCTGCAGGGCAGGTCAGCTGTGTTTCATTAGCTTGGCGTCAGTCAGTCACAGGGGTGTGATGTAATCCATGGCGCTTCGTGCAAAACAAATGAGGCCTCTGAATTTTTGCCATTTCCTCATGTTGCACGCACAACATATTTGTGTATTTGTAATTGAATCGCTTGTATGTGTATATAGATGTTTGTGTATGGGCTTGTATTTGCATGTCTGAATTTGCCTGAGCGTGTTTGATTGTGTGTCATGCGAGTGAGTGTGTGTTTGCGTGTGTGCGTGAATGTGCGTGTTTGCTGCTGTGGCGCTAACAGAAGCCGCTCTCGGTTCTGCCTGCAGGAGGCGCTGACTAAAGCAGCAGGGAAGAAGAGTAAGACCCCGGTGCAGCTGGACCTGGGGGACATGCTGGCGGCCCTGGAGAAGCAACAGCAGGCCATGAAGGCCCGACAGCTCACCAACACCAAGCCCCTCTCCTATACAGGTACCCTGACCCCAGCCAGGCTCACTGAGTCTGCTCAGTGGAGTCTGCTGAGTCTGCTCTGGCACCTTTTTAACTTTCTCCTCCCTTTCCTCGTTCCTTCGCTTCATCCATCCATCTCAAAATGAAGTAGACAGAAATCCATATAATTTTCATAAGCATCAGTTCTTAGCATTGTGTAGGTAGACTGCACTTTATACCATCAGGATTGGTGATTAATGTCCAGATGAGTCTAGGGTTAATGGTTCCGTGCAGCACAGGCTTTTTTGAGCCAACAGCTTTTTAACAGTCCCTGCTAACTAATAATTAGCTGTAGGAAAGAGATTTCCTTTACAAAGGTACGACAGTTCTTCCTACCATATAATATATACAGTACATGAAGCAGATAGAGCTTAAGCCTATGAATGGTCTAACAAAACTAAAGGTCAGCTTTAGAGTGTTTGGTCAGTCTGTGGGTTACCGCCTGATGGTTTTTCTGTGCGTTCTCCCGCCAGTCGGCACGACCACCCCGTTCCACAGCAAGGACTCGGGCAGCAAGGCGCCCGGGCTGAAGGGCCAGCCCTACGCTGGGCCCCACAACATCCTGGACTCCAGCGCTCCCCGCATGAAGAGGGGCAAGGAGAGGGAGGTCCCCAAAGTGAAGAGGCCCACTGCACTGAAAAAGGTGATCAGCAGGGGCCAGCGTGGAGCCCACGCCATGATCAGTGGAGAAAAGCTGTCTGTGGGGTAGAGGCTAGAGAGCCGCGCTCTGTACCTGCAGCCTTGGGTTCAGATCCACAGCGGGAAACCAGGCCAGAGAGCTGTTTTAGCACAGTGCTGTAGCTCAACTGTACAAGCAGATGTATGAATGGATACAATGGTAAATTATTAGTCGCTCCTAATGAGCAAAGGACAGTATGGCAGGCTGGAAGCAGATGGTGAATAAAATTACACTCCTGTAGCGTTTATTGTAATTCCAAAGCTGGAATACCTCCAGTCAAGCATTATTGAGAAGTGGTCAATGAGTTTAATGGGATCTGAGTGAGTCTTGTCCATCTCTGTCCTCAGATCATTCTGAAAGAGAGAGAGGTGAAGAAGGGCAAGTTCTCTCTGGACCAGGGCGTGGCTGGACCGGAGGACCAGGCCGGCGAGGAGCTCCACTTCACGGATGAGCTGCCCCGAGAGGGCGTGTCCCAAGAGGGTGAGCAGCCAATGCCTTTTCCCGCATTTGCATTTACCTCATTGTGCGGACGGCACCGCTACTTAACCTGTCCGTACGACTGTCCGCTCAGCCGCTGAACACAGGTTTAATCTTTCTCCTTTCGTTCCGCAGACAACAGTCTGAGCATGCCCAGTGACGCCTCGCTGTCGCCGGCCAGTCAGAACTCCCCGTACAGCATCACGCCCGTGTCCCAGGGCTCGCCCGCCAGCTCGGGCATCGGGAGCCCCATGGCCACCTCCGCCATCACCAAGATCCACAGCCGGAGGTTCCGAGAGTGAGTCCGCCGGCCCTGCTCCTACGGCCGGGGCCTCCTCCTCTTACCCATGCTCTCTAGCGATCGGACTTGTCTGTGCGTCGTAAAGCACAGCAAGCATTCTCTACTGAAAATCAATTTCAGGGTACCTGACATACTTCCAAACTCCAATTGTATACATTTCAGTGAATAATAATAATACACTTTATGTATGCAGCACTCTTCAAAACACAGTTACTAAGTGCTTCACAACACAGGTGAAAGAAAACATATTTACAATGAAGGGAAAAATAAATAATTGAAAAAAATGTTTAAATTAAAAACTGAAATATTAAAATTTACTTTTACTACTGTTACTGGGTAGGTTTTTGGTAGTTAATTGAAGAACCGGCACAGTGGGCCAGTTAAAATGCGTTTTTGCATGGACATCATCCTCAGTTGTTTCATCTTACGGTTTGGACTTTTCCTGATCGCAGTTCAGCAGGCATTCTTTGTTTTTGAAGCTAGTGTAGAGTGAAATTAACTCTCTCCACGGCCAACCGAACTGGCTCACGACGGATAGCGGTTTTTGGAGAGGAGGAGAAAATGGATTTCTCTCAAATTCCTTGCCCACCCGGGTAACAAAAAATATATCCAAGAACTAAGGCGCCTTCTGTGAACGTTAATAGGCTCTTTTTTAGGAAGGTCTATACAATAACGGATTGTACAGTGTATGGTACAAGCACACTGCACATTGCTCTGTTCTCCGTACAATGTATGCCACCCTTTACAGATGGGCCTTTGTTGTCCGAAAAGTCAGCCGCAGTAAGCACATTGTCCCGGCCTACCCGCATCTTACAGATCCTGCATTTTAACAGCTTCTGCCCTCCCACTGCTTCTATACCCACACCACTCCCCACACTCGCTCTGTTTGTTGTGCTGGATGAGGTTAGCCATGCTGTTTGTGCTCTTTTGAAGATTAGTGGGCATTCAACGGCACTTCTTAATACCACGGCTTTGTGCGTGCCTGTGTGTCTCTCTCTTTGTGTGCGGGCGTGTGCGGTTTGTGTATGTGCACATGCGGGCGTGCTCACACGCGTGTGTGTTTTGCATATTTGTGCATGCGCGCGTGTGTGTTTCACGTATTCGTGCGTGCATGCGTGTGGTTTGTGTATTCATGCCTGTGCATGTGCGTATCCTAGGTACTGTAACCAGGTGCTGAATAAGGAGATAGACGAGAGCGTGACGCTGCTGCTGCAGGAGCTGGTGCGCTTTCAGGAGCGCATTTACCAGAAGGACCCCTCCAAGGCCAAGTCCAAGCGCAGGCTGGTCATGGGCCTGCGTGAGGTCACCAAGCACATGAAGCTCCTCAAGATCAAGTGTGTCATCATATCTCCCAACTGTGAGAAGATCCAGTCCAAAGGTGAGGGGTCACCTTGCCTCACACAGCTCAGTGGCGCTAATGCAGTAGAACTGGATTCTGCAATCTCCCTCATTGCTGAACCACACTTTGCTACATGCACAATGAATACCATTTACATTTACAGCATTAAACCATTAACATTACACTTAAATATAGACCCCGGCTCTTTGAACGTTACTGCCAACCAGAGCTTCTCATTAGTGAATAGAAATAGAATGAATAGATAATAGATAAGGGAATAGATAAAGGGAAAAAAGCCGCTTCTTCCACGCATAGCTCTCATAACAGGTTAATGCCTCAATGATATAGGAATACTTGTTCCTAAATAAGTATTCAATGACAATGTCATGATGGAAAAAAATGAATAAAAATGATGACCCTTGAAAACCCAAGAGCAAACCTTACATTCCACGGAACCTATTAGCTGTGTAATTGCCACCTTGTTTAATTTATGCCTTGGTGCATATAACAAAACATATTTGCATTATTATTAGAAATAGAAATATTAGAATGCATGTTCATTAAACTGGGCATATCTGTGATTTTACAACCTGCCAGTAGAGGGCAGCAGATACTGGTTAGTTTCCATTGGTCTTGGATAAAAGCAACTATAAATGAATGTAAAAATGAGGTAAGCACACCTTGTTGCACCTTATTACACAGTTTGGTAATGTGGTGAAACTATTGCTATCTCTTGGTCAGGTGGTCTGGACGAAGCCCTGTACAACGTTATCGCTATGGCCCGAGAGCAGGAGATCCCCTTTGTTTTTGCGCTAGGCCGGAAAGCTTTGGGCCGCTGTGTCAACAAACTGGTCCCCGTCAGCGTCGTGGGCATCTTCAACTTCTCTGGAGCTGAGGTAGGGAGGACGTGCCAACTGGAAGTGCATTTACTTCCACATCCATACAATAAAAATAAGCACTGGACCAAAGAATGTACAAGCAAAATGAGGTTAAATGAAGTCTCCATGCTGCTTGTGCATTACTGTGATATGTGTTGAATTTCCACACGCACCTGAATGATTGTGAAGGAACTTGTGGGTCAAAGTCCAGCCGCACGCCCCTGCCCAGCGAGTGTGCTGCCTGCGTCTGATTGGAGCTCTCTGTCTGTCTCAGGGGCTGTTCAATAGGCTTGTGTCTCTGACTGAGGAGGCCAGGAAGGCCTACAAGGACATGGTGTCTGCCCTGGAGCAGGAGCAGGCTGAGGAGGCCCTGAAGAATGTGAAGAAGGTCACGCACCACATGGGCCACTCACGGAACCCCTCGGCCGCCAGCGCCATCTCCTTCTGCAGCGTCATCTCCGAGCCCATCTCCGAGGTCAACGAGAAGGAGTACGGTAAGATCCCAATGCTCGGCCTCACTGCCTTCTCATTACATTACATTTATTTGGCAGATGCTTTTATCCAAAGGAAATACCGTAGTGCATACTGAAGGTCATTGGATCAACTACAAAACACAGGTCCGATAAGTTACAATACTTTTTTTGTAACAGTTGTTCATAGCCATGAACACATTAAGTCCAGTTCACACAGTCAACATTACTCTGACCACACCTATGCTAAGGCATGACAAACTACAACATCAAAATAATGACGCAAGGTACAATGTAAGTGCTAGTTGTGGTGGTTGCTTGTAACATTTGTGGCACTGGAGGTTCTCTATAGCTCCATACCTCCATACCAGTATCTTACCACAGTAAACACTCTGCTCATCACATATTTAACCAGGCAGCAAACTGCAGAGAATCATTCAGCTTCTTCTGTTCTTCCTCTCTTTCAGAAACCAACTGGAGGAACATGGTGGAGATGCCAGATGGCCTGGAGGCAGCGGAGAGTGACGGGGGGCCGTGCAGCAGGGCAGCGGCCAAAGAGAGCACGGCGGGGCCCCAAAAGGAAGACGATGGTCTGCCTGGCCCTGTGCAGACGGCCCCCACTCTGACCCTGACCCCCGCCCCGGCCTCCACGGCCCTCCAGCACGGGAAAGCCGGGGCCCCGCCCGAGAAGGAGGAGGGCAAGACGGACGACCGGCTGGAGTGGGCCTCCCAGCAGAGCACGGAGACGGGCTCCCTGGACGGGAGCTGCCGAGACCTCCTCAACTCCTCCATCACCAGCACCACCAGCACGCTGGTGCCAGGCATGCTGGAGGAGGGCGAGGAGGATGAGGAAGACGAAGACGAGGAGGAGGACTACACCCCGGGGCCCATCTCGGTGGACGTGCCCCTCAGCAGCCGGATCGACTCCTGGGTCTCGGAGACGCTGGAGAACCTCCAGCTGGGCAAGAGTCAGGACAGCACGGAGGAAGAGGAGGAGGAAGAGGCTGGCGGACACAGCGAGGAGGAAGGGTTGGAATCTGCCGAGCTGGCTGATCCCGGGCTGGAACGCAGCGACCAACCATTGGAGCCCAAGAGCATCCCTTGTTGACGGGCGAACCCTCCCAGCCCCTACCGACCAACCAGCGGCTCACCCTCCTGAGGAGGTGTCTAACTCTGCTGTGACAGGAGCTGTGTTATCTCAGGAATCCTGCAGACACCAACCAACAGACTAACCAACCAACCAACCAACCAACCAGCTCACCAACCAACCCACCAGTTCTCTTCATTCTTTTGTTTGTAAAAGTCATTTTCATAACGCCATTGTCACGGGAAAACTGTTCTGTTCGGCCCCTTTTGCACCCCCACAGAAACCTTTCCTAAATGCTTTTGAATGACAGCTGTGGGAATGAGTAATTTTTCAAAGTTCTAAATTGCTCAAATGAGTGAGAGGTCGTGCCCACTTAATTCGCCGAGTGTCTCAATACGCCACTCTCATCCCAACATTCCATTCTGTCAACCCTCTGGCTGCACAATTCTGCCCACCGCTTCGCATATCTGCCAGGAACAATGGGGTTTGGCAGGAGGGAAACTTTCAAAATGAGATTCCCCCCCTTTCATTGGTTTAGAAATGAGCTCCGCCCTCCCCCCTTACCTCCAGTCTGTAGCACTCAAAGGCTGATAAAAGCTGTGCCCTTAAATCACGATACTGTTGAGCGATCATAACTCTACTTACACATTAATTTATTTATATGGGTCTTCCAGGAGGTAACACCCTACTTTTTCCCTTGGAGGAAAATGTATTGATGAAATTAAAATTAATCTAGGAATTTGGAAACTTGGCAACCAGAAGTGAGAAAGATAATAATTCTTAAAACGCCAACATTGATTGTTCCCTATAGATTTTTTTTTAAAACGTAGGTCTTTCTGGGTGACCCTAATTCATTAAGTACTGTTTTTTTTTTTCTTTTTTTCGGATATTGATTCAAATTCAGGGCATAGACTAAATCAGTGTTTGAGCTGTATATTTCATTGATCTCTGGAAATATATAGTAAACCTAAGTTGTAAGTAATTAGAAGCCAGCCACATCTTAAGAAAAATATTCTCTTTTTGGAGTTTCTCAAATCTGTTTTTCTTTTGTTTCAGAGCAGCATTTTATTTTCTTAGTTCAACTGAAAATAAATTTAAAGTGATATTGCAGGACTCGAGCAAGCAGGGCCTGTAGAACAAATCTGGATGTACATACTATGTGTAGGTTACTCTGATAACCTGTACTCTGTAATATTTGCCCTGCTATTCTTAAACAGATTAGAGGGGATTGTCTGTTTTTAAGTTGTTGCTACTTGCTTCTTTTTACAATCTTGAGTTTTTGTTTTGTTTATTAATATTTTTTTTAATCTGGTGCGCATACTTGACTTTGTGCCAGGAATAGACTATTTAAACTTTAAGTTGTGTAGCTTCTCTTCAGTTCACGTTTACTGCTCCTGTAATTCCTGTAATGAGAAATCGTTTGTCCCTGCTTTTGGGGGATATTGTCAGAAAGACAATGAAGCATCTCGGCTTTCAGCTTGTGCTTTTCCGTTTGCAGTCATTTCATTTCAGGTTGTCTGGAGACGAGAGTGCCAGAGCGCGCTGAGGGCTTGCGTTAGCGTACGGTAACGGGAGCGTTGTCTGGGAAGGTCCATAGAACGGACCAGATGGAACGGCATACAAGTCATCAGGCACTTTGACTCTGCTGCAGCTCTGTAAACACCCTGCTTACCAGGAACTGGCACACCATCTGTACTGGGACCTACTTCCTATTTCAATACTTATTTTGGTTCCGTAAAAAAAAAAAATGCTTTAATTAATTTAATTTATTGTATCCTTTTTTTTTCTTCTTATGATGTTGTAACTGTTTGTATTCTAGCAAGTTTGATTGATAACCTTTAACAGGTGGTGACAAATGAAGCTGGGGCCTCATAGGGTCTCCAACCAGACTCTTATTGGCTGAGAGCTGTGAGCATGAAGACGTGGCCCTGCCTCCCAGCCAGGGGGAAGACTGCGTGCAACCAATATCATTAAAAGCGAAGAAAATGTAAACGACAAAAAAAAAAAAAATTAAGAATTTGTATGTTTTATTAACTTGTCTTACATGTTGAAGTGTATTATGAAACTAATCACAATGTGTTTTCACCCCTGATGCTTTAATATACAAGTTTTACAAATGAAACGAACATGCGTGTTGAGCTGTGTAACGCAAATCACAATTTACATGCGCTTCGGAAGAAAAAATAACAGGATTGTGTGCAGACATTTTCCTGAGCTTAACACGCATGGGAATGTGTGTGGTTGCCACGGGAGCAGTTGAATGTTAAGACGTAAACGTGTTGGTGCTAAATGAAGGTCTCCTTTGTTGGATCAATGGTACTGTGTCTTTTCAGGATTTATGTCAACTATTACTCCATTTTGTTTATACCATGTGTATCGAGTAATAACAGCAAATGCGTCCTTTGCACTATGTAAATACTAGTGAACTTCCTATTGTAACTAATGTGAAAGAAATGGTTGTATGCGATACCCTTTTCAACGTATTGCTTGTGTTTATATTACTATTTATGGCTGGTTCTTTAAAACTGTACAGCACTGGCAACTTGTAGATGCTTCCCGTAAAATAACTGTTATCCAATTTGGCTATCTCGATTGATTATTAATATTAATATTATTAAAATATGTTGTTTAAGTTAACATGTTAGTGTTTGTGTGACTCCTCCTGCAATGGTTCATTGGTGTCTGTTTTGTCACAGAAAACGACTGCCATATTAGAGAAATTTAAATTTAGCTTCCCAGTGTCCTTTTGTTTGTTGGAAGGTAAATGGGTTCACTGCTTCTCCAGTTTAAGATAACTGGCTTGTTGTAGAATTTATGCTGAACACTTCTAGTAGTTTATTGGGTCATGATATAGACATACAGTTTTTTGTGTCATTTTAAGAAATGGGTAATTATTTGAAACAAGCATTTATAAAGGCAGACAGTCAGTGATTTTGTTCTCAGTAATCAGTCATATTTTTTCAATAATCACCCAGCATTGTACGAAATTTAAGTGGTAAGAATTGTGGGCCCTCTTGTTTTGCTTGCCATATTTGTACATGTCGTAGGTGTCTCTAACCACCACAAGGGGGAGCTAAAAATCAAAGTGCCTCCTGGCTGGTTTTGTGAGTCACCATCTGCTGTACTGCAGCAGTCAGAAGCTTTAAAGGTCATTTTAATGGTCTTACAAGTCAAGACTGATCTTGGTTCTCTGTCAAGAAAGTGGAAAGCTGGGCTTATACTGTCTTAAGCTTGGCGATGCTCAAAATAAAATGTTAAAATATCCTTAAGATCATTTATGCGGAAATGCAAAGGAGATGATTTGTCAGTTCATTAGCATGTGTGTAAAGCAAATTGAAAATCAAATTTGAATTAGTGAACAATGTCATGAAATATACAAAGAAAACGGTATAAATAACCGTAGATATGCAGATGCTTAATTTCTGTACTTAACAAAGTGTAAACAACATTTAGTCAGTTTAAAAGCCCACACAACTGCCCACACACTTAGTCTTCACTGGTGAAAAACACCCTGGTCTGTACAGTATGCATCATTATAGCCCACTTCAATATCTAAATGCATTTTGTGATGCAAAGGTTAATGAACTATTCTTCTTGTATGTCCCTCACGCTTTCATATTGCATGAAGCTTATTTTGCAAATGGAATTAATATCCTCCCACACAAGGTGCATTATTGTTAAAAAAGCAATTAATTTTTCCACATCCGATTTTCACAGAGTGCATACGTTTTAATGTATGAGTCTGTGCTGTGAGCTTCCAGAAACAAAAGCACCGAAGGGTCTAAGGTACAGATAAGCGAAGGGGAAAAGCTCTTCCTCTCTCGCGCTGGAGAGGAAGTGAATGCACCCAGAACTGCCGTGACTCTGCTCTACAGCCTGCCACAGCGGCTCTCATCTCTGGCCTTCGTCTGTGTCGTTGCGATAGGCTGACAAAGTTGAACGAGGAGACCGAACAGTCAATAAAAAAAGGCCAGATTCTAAGAAAGAAGCATCATCGCATCCCTAGGGAATAATACCATAAGTCTTTGTGTCCTAGGTAACAGATTCAGAAATGTTCTTTTTTTAATACCACGTCTATGTCTTTTAGAAGGCCCATCTTTCCTTTGTACCTTTCTTCTGTGAATTCTCTCGTTTTGTTTAGCTGCTCTCACCTGTGTGGATTATTTGCGGCCAGATAACAAACTGATAATGTTGAAAAAGAACATTCAAATTGGTTCTGCTTTAGTGTATTTATGGTGCATGAGTCACCCTGCTGCTCTCTGATTGGATGGAAGCTTGGAAGGAAAAAAAAAAAAAGGGAAAAAAACCCTCAGGGACTGTCAGTCAATTACAGGCATCTCCAGCTTCATTCACACATTTGTCGGCATGCGCAGTGAGGGAGAAACTCATTCATGAAAAAAAGGAAAAGTTCATTCATGAAAATTGCAACATCCTGCGCCTCCTCTCAGTGCCGAGCGGAGCTGCATAGCAGTGAGAATGACCTGGCCTGCCAGAGACAGCGAGGAGGCTGAAGGTGGAAACAGGAGCAGCCAACGGGGGCCACAAGTGTGAGGGAGAGGGGAGCGAGTGCGCTGCGTGGCCTGTGTGTGTGTCCGTTTGTGTCCGCGTGTCTGTTTGTGTGGGGAGCGCCTGCGAGATTTAACGCGTGTGGAGACTACAGCAAATGCCATGGACTGACTGAAAAGAAGTGGATCAACCAATAATATGGGAGAAGACTGCAGAACTGGTGGAGATACCGTACGCCACGGGTAGGTGGAAACAATGCGCGACTGTGTCTCAGTTGTAGAAGCACATGCTGACCGAAGTGAAGAGACTACTTGCGTAGTTCGACAATGGCAGTGTAAATTCATATTATGTAACGTTTCCATAGAAGTGGCATGTAGTTATGGCTTTTAGCATTTATGGCTGTGCTATTGAGGTTGGTTTTAGTGGTGATCTGTGATGTTTAAAACACATTAGTGGCTACAGCAGTATAGAATCTACCTACTTTATGAACTTAGTGAGTTGTGTAGATCAAACACAGAGAGTTGAACTGAAGAATCTTGGGTTTCAAACTGGGTTTGTTTATCACAAGTTTGTTTTTGAAGCTTTTCCTTTTAAAAAAATAAGTTTTTATTCACTCTTACTCAAGCTATCCATTTTCTTTTTTCCGGTTCCTCCTTTATCTGCGGATGCCCTGATAGTGAGCGGGTGGATATGGTTTGGGAAGATTCCGGCTGTCTCTGGCTATGAGAGAACAGAACGGCCTGGGACTCAGCGCACTGCATGTAGGACTCTCCGCACAGACAGGCATGCTGCACCGCACCAAGTACAGCCGCTTCCGCAACGACTCCGTCACCTCCTTGGAGGACGGCGCGCCCAACGCCTCGGCCTTGGCGGCGGCCGCCAAGACGGCTCCCTGCCCTGCCTCCGCCACCCCCCCGTGCCAGAAGGCCGCGCCCCGCCATCACCCTGACCGGGGCGGTTTGGGTGCTCCAGAGGAGGGCACCTCGACCCTCTGTACTTTCATACCTAGGATGGCCAACATCAAGATCTCCAGCCCTGCTGCTCTGCTGGGGCTAAAGGGACTGGCCCTGGCCTCCAGGGAGGGCCCCCGTGGCAAGCTGTCTGCGGACTGCGGCACGGCCAAAGGCCAGCAGCACCTCTCTGGGTACCTGCCGCCCTCTTCTCACCTCGGACAGGACCAAGGCGACAGCAAGCTGGCCATCCGGACTGAGGGCTCGTCTTCCTCTCTCAAGCCCGCCATGGCGACGGACTGCCTCAGCCTGGACGTTCTGGAATCTGGAATGACCTATCACATCAAGGTAGACATGGCGCCATTAGCGCCGTTTACGTGGTTTGATATTACGGGAGGTTTAAAGCCTGGATGTGTATGAGTACACGTTCTCGGCGAGTAAGCTTGTGTGAGTTTGTGTTTACGTGTGCGTTACGTGTACGTTTAATGCGCTTGATGTGTTGTTTTTCCTGGGAGTTATTTGTACATAACTTTTTCATGTGCTGAAGTGCGCCATCTGGGTTCCTGTTAAGGGCTCTATATTTTGTCAAATATTAATGAAGGAAGTACTTCTGTGTGCAGGAAAAATGAAGCAACAGATGCCTCATGCTATTTCAGGATATCCCAGCACTTCCAACTACCTAATGGCATCTTGTAGCTTATGGTATTACGACACAAAGATGAAGGTGACAGATCTATGCTGAAGTGTACTATTGGATGTTGAATATAATCTGTGCACTGAGCATAATCTGTGAAATTACTACGGGTGAAGTCTTGAAGGCTTGGGTTTGTGATGAACAGCTCTCCTTTAAGTTTGGACCTGAGCTGGCAAATTTAGAGAGGGAGACTTCAGCTTCTTTATCTCCCGAAGGCAGCCCTGTCTAGATGTTCGCACAGTAGAACTAAAACTTGACTGAAACTCCTAATTTAACTTTTAATTTCGCTGCCAGTGAACATGTAATGTATTTGTCTCCAAAAAGCTGCTTCCAGTTATACCCTGACTTAAGCATTGCTCCTTGCATTGGGAGTGCTCAGCCTTGACCACACGTACGTGTTCAGCTCAGTTTGGCACAATCAATTGTGTCCACTAAGCATCATGAGAAAGTATAGGAACAGAAAAAAATAAGGGCACATGCACATTGCTTGCGTGTGTAGTTCAGTGCAGCCTGGTTCAGCAGTTTCCCCTCACGGTCTGACGGTCCCCTGTCCTCTGGGACAAAGTGCTGAGCGCATGTGTTAACATGCCTGGGCTAATGTCAGATTACAAGGGATTTAACTCCCCTGTTCCCAGAGCTGTGGCATAATGTGTTCCATATGTCATGTAGAGTATCTTGCTTAGGTCGTTGGTCTTCTAATTATTGGGCACCTTAGTAGAGGAAAAGTAATTTTGTAGAACCAAATTCTAAATAGTCATATAATCCAGTACCCTCTGTACAAGGAGGAAAAAGGTACATAGAAAAAAATGTCCTCTTATACAATATCAGGAGGAGAGTGCAGTTGTGCAACAAACACTGCCGATTGCATGTAAGTCTCCCTTTAAGTGTGAGAGGGATTCGCTGATGGAGAGAGGAGCTGATCCGTGGAAGAGTACACCCCCACACTCCCACCCCCGCCCCCGCCCCCTCCCTAGCTGCTGCTGCTGCTTCCTGTGCTCCCAGAAATGACTCATCGGCGCTTAATATTCCAGTTTAGATCTGCCAGATCAAAGGGAACTATTCAGCCAATGACATGTCTGCGGAGATGCGTGCGGTTTTGTGGTTAATGATATGTCGTTTGTTGGGGGCGAGTGTTGTGGTCAGATGCAGTGTGATGACCCAATGTGGGGAAAACTACACCCCCCCCCCCCCACCCCTCCCCCCTATTTTATCACTATTGTTATATAATATTTTGTGCACTATATATGGATGTATAGCGTTTCAGTTATAAAGAATTTTGATATGACATTTTGACAATGTACTTAACATGTTTAATGGCCTATTGGGGCTGTTCTCTGTGAAACACTATTGAGAGAGATTTCTCTCAGCTGTCAGGGGAAAATCCCACACAGATGATATCCTCTAGAATTGGCTAATATGACATTAGGGAAATGTATTTGAAACTGCATAAAGCGGCAAGGAACTTTCTCTATTAAATTGATATGCCCAGTGAGAATATTACTGATTAACACTATCAGCGTCCTGAGCACAGTCCTTTATGTAGTCTTAAATCTTAAATATTTGTGTGTCTCAAATAAATTTGTAACTAGAGAAAGTTACAACTGGTTGTATCCCTGCCCGTTTTGAGGTCTGAGCAGTTTGTTTATGTTTAACTTGCATGCTTAAGAAAATCTCAAAGTAGCCAGTTAAACTGTGTTGTATCACATGCCATATCAGAAATCTCTCGTCTTACCATTGAACTGACATGTATTAGGACACCCATTCATTAAACAGTAATAATATGAATAATTAGTGTTGCCATAGTTTAAAAATGATATTTTGTGAAATGTATTTTATCAGTGGGAATGGTAGTTAAGTTTGAATTTTTTATAAGTTTAGGATTATCACCTCTTGAAGAATTTCATGATTTGTTCAAGGCAATGAGGAATAGGATTCCAATCAGCAAACACATGTAACCATGCATCCATGTATACGTATAAGCACATACACACACAAGCACTCATTCACCAACATAGATGCACAAGGGCACACAATACGTAGGATGGCAGATAGTTTTGCACTGTGTAATGCAGCCTCTTACAACCAGTCAGAGGAAGCAGCAGTGGACTTTCTCATCATGGCTGGAGCTGACAGGATGACTCACCTGCTCTTGTGAATGCTCTGTCCTATCAAGGTTGGAATAGTAAGAACACATTTCTGAATGCAGTATAGCTGCTTGAGTGGGCGTACTTAACTCCTTCCAGTAGCAGTACCACCCCCCTCCCCCATTTTTCTGAAGCACAAAGATGCTTGCTGACATGCTCCACTGAGAGAGAGAGAGAGAGAGAGAGTGAGAGAGAGAGAGAGAGAGAGAGAGAGAGAGAAAGAGAGAGAGAGAGAGATTCACACATTCTGTTGCTGTCCAAACAACACAATGGCAGATTTGAGAGGTTGCTAACCTCTTTCACCTTCATACCTCCAATATTCCTCCCTGTTCCACTACCTTCATGGGTGTTGCAGTAGAATAGTTCTGTTGTTCAGAGGCTCCTAATAAACGAATCAAGTGGTGATGTTCTCACCATATGGCCTCTGCTTGCTGAGCTCTGTGTTGTGTTTGCTCTGCAGTACATGGGCTGCTTGGAAGTGATCCAGTCCATGAGGATGCTTGACTTCGAAACGAGAACACAGGTCACACGGTAAGACTCAGTGTTGCCACACCTGCTGACTAAAGGTGCCAAAAACAGAGAATGGAGTATTTAGTGAAACATGGTTCAGCTTTCAGCCATGTCCTCGGCTGATGTGTAATCGGCACAAGAGAAAAAATTTTAGTCAAAGGGAAGGCGGTCTCTAGCATAAAAATGTATTGCCTGCAGGTTACGTTAGTCAAAGTAAATGGAAAGAAAGGCCTTTCTGGAACCCAAAACCATTCAAGATGAGACAAATATTCTCAGTCCTTTTTTCTTATTGATGTCACGTTTTACTAATGCTGAACCCGTCAGGTATACATTCCTGGGGCAAGATATTTGTAATGTTAGCAGAATTTTTTCATTGTGTATTGTAACTGAATATAGACAGGTGAATAACACTGCTTTTTCTCTACCTTGCTACTTTATCACTGCTTTTTCTCTTCTTTATTATCCTCTTTTTGGAATCCTATCCTGGAGTTTTTATATTTACATGATAGCATTCGACACAAAGTTTGGAACAGAACCTCTTCTGTTCGTACTACCTCTGAAGCTCATGGAATAATCTGCCGGAAAATTTAATTTGGACAGATTTCCTGCAAATGATGTTTAATAGAATTCTAAGACATAGGCCACTGATTGTGATTTGTTTTCTATGAGAAGAATATTTTGTTTGTTGTTTCTTTGACCTAATGGCCATTGATAGATTTGCATTTATGCTTTTTTAGTTGGATTTCCATCTGCATTTATTGGAGCCTTGAAACTTCTAATTAGACAATCTAGTAGCCATTTGTACAACAGTGGTCTACACAGAAACAGGAGTTAGAAGTGCAACATGGTCACAGATGTAAATGTTACAGTCAGTGGGGCTCCTGCATCAAAGCTCAGAAATGTTTTCCTTTCTCCTTGCAATGATTAAATTAAAATGTGACCTTCCAGCATACATTGATGTGGTATCTTAGTTTAGCATAACTTGCTGATGGTAGTAATGAAATCACGGCATTGCGTGATTACTTTGAATACATTGCTGTATTCAAGTTGTATGAGTACAGATTGTGCCTGGGTTGGGTGGGCCTCAGTCTGTTTTTCTGGCCTGCGCCTTTTCCCCCAGCCTGTGCTAGGTGTCTTAACTGACTGAGAGGCCCTTTCATGCAGCTGCACATGACACTCCAGACAGCCGGCACCAGCTTGTTCTGCATCCTACAATTGCCCTTTTCTCTTGCCCAATTATATCAGACCACCCCTCAGAGTCTCCTAGCCTAGGCCCACACCACCGGGCCTGTGCTCAGACTCAGCCTTGCGCAACTTTAAAGAAGCTTCTGGAACGCAGGCGTGCGATTGTGCATCAGCCTTAGAATGCACACGACCACCAAGCGCTGGCCCCCATGTGCAACCTATCAGCTGATTCTAAGAAGGAACAAAAACGCAGCCATTCAGAAAAAGGGGTAACCTTGGGCAAACGTAGGCCCTGCCTGCCTTTTGGTTATACAGGCCACGGGTTCTTACCTTTTACCATTGTAGGGGCATCACCACTGAGGAAAATCGAATCTGCACATTATTTCTCTGCACATATTTTTGTTTGTGAGGGACAAAACTCCTATTCTACTATTGATGACCTTCATGAGCATGGTAAATGACTGCTGACTGATTGTAAAGCAGCTCACACGGTTCCTCCTGATCTGTAAAGTCTACTGAGTGCTTGAGATGTTTGACACAACGTCAGCACCAAGCTCTGGGTTTCATCTAGTTGCTGAGTTTTCGCACATCAAAGTTTACACATCTGAAGGCCTGTTAAACCTCTAGGGTCTAATGCAGATGGTCCATATTAGCAGTGAATCATTTTCTCTTCTCACTACGCCTACGGTGCTACGAAATGTGTTCATTCGCCCAGCTAGCTGACGCACGGCCGAACGGCGAAGAACTCCTGGACTGCAAAACTGCCTCCTTGCCACATCCGACCCACCTCTCCCACACGTTCTGTCATCTTCCATTTCAAAGGAAATAAAATGTCACACACTGACTGCTGAGTCTGACTGCCATGAAACTGTGTGATTCACCAAAAGGAGCAGGCTATTATTTAACACCTAAATATTTCGGTCTAGTGGATATTTTGCCTCTTTGATTATTTGAATGCTTACTGGTAGCATTTCAGCTTCAGGGCTAGTAAGGAAACAACTCCAGTGCATACAGCAAATTCAGTGAACAGGCAAAGGAAAACAGTCTTCGCATCAATTACATGTACATATACTTGTACTCTATCCAACATACAGAATTTTATAAATAGAGGGTATGTTGAGTATCAGTAGTGTAGCTTAGCATCGCTAATGTAGTTTTATTGGGAGAATTTAGTACTATTTGTGGTCAACTAATATAGGCAGGTATTTGCTAGTAGAATGCCATCTTCTACTTTGCTACTAGGATAACGTCTTATTTGCCTTGTGTTTCTCCAGGGAGGCCATAAGTCGTCTGTGCGAGTATGTGCCAGGTGCAAAGACTGCACCCAAACGGAAGAAGGTATGGCACTCACATACAAACACAACTTAGTTTAGTACTTCACACCCCCAAATCATTTGGACATTTTCAGTTATTTTACTGTTAGTATATTCAAATATAAGAGCACAATACGTTAACTCATTAACCCTTTATTTGAACAAGAGAAACAATTGCAATAAAAATTAACTCATTATTGTTTTTTGTTTTAAGCCCCCAAGTAAAGGACTGTCAACAATTTTGGGCAGGAGCAACTTGCAGTTTTCTGGAATGAACATCAAACTGAACATCTCAACAGACAGTCTGAGTTTAACAACTCTTGACTCCCAGCAGGTAAGAGATGAGCTTTCTCTTAGCTAAAATGAAAGTTTGTGACTTTCTCAGTGAAAGTGTGAGCTCTAATAGTGATTGTAATAATTTACTCTGAAGACATAAGACCATTTGTGTTGATGGAGGAACAACATAGCATTTAGTTAAGTATATTATTTGTAGTATTTACATAACTTGTATTGTTTGTATTGGTGAATGTTCTCAACACATCTGTTCCTGTTCTCCCCAGACTATTGCCCACCACCATATGCAGTCCATATCCTTCGCTTCTGGAGGAGACCCTGTACGTATTCTGGTCATCCTGGTTCCATGTTTAGGGTGAAGTATTTTGGATAATGTGTGTCTTACAAACATTTGAAGTGAAATGGTGGACAGTAAGTTGGTGCATCTAAGTAGGTGCACCATAGACAGGGAGAAAATGCAATGATCAGATCAGTGTATTAGGTGCAGAGCTGTAAGTATTATGGGCATGTAGACTTGCACGAGTACCGACCATGCAAATATAAATGTCAACTATAAAAGGAGCCACCAGTGCCCGCGGGCTCTCCCTTTTAATGACCTCTTATCTGAGGGCACGCATTCTTCCTGTTTCCTCTCTGTGTGAGCTGGCAGCAGGCGTGGGCAAAGGCAAATTAAGCACGCTTCCTAGATCATGAAAGACGTTTGTTGATCCTGTCTTGCAAAATAAATAAATGAATTCAGAAAAGCAAATTGCTGTGGTGTGTGATGTAACACTAGGGGAGGTAGGATAATGGCACTGATAAGTAAGCAGTGACTTAATTAATGCAATAGTCTGCTCCCCTGAGCATCTTTCACTTCCTGGTTTGTGTCCCGTATTCATAATCTCAGCAGTGGCAGCAACACACACCGTGTAATTGAATTACTGTTAATTACTGTTCTGGGGGGGCATTGTAAATGAAAAAATTTGTTTCCTGTTGACTCACAGAATATACTCCACACCTCTACTCTGTCTGTGGGGGTGCAGAAACGTGATGGCAAGCACGCACTCACAAGCATGCACACTTGCATATGGGTCTCTTCATAAAAATTAAACCAGGATGTATAGTTTAACAGATACAGGGGTTGAAAGATGTTCCAAAATGAACTGGGGGGTTAACACTTTTATCAAATTGTATGTATGGATATGAATGAGAGAAAAATCTGAGTTCATGTGTAATAACTATACAGAATGCAATTTTGTCCCAAATATGAATGTAGTACATATGAAAATTAGATCAATAAAATGAATGAAAAGTCATATGTGGGCATAATTGTATACTCAATGCACATTCGCAAACAAAACTGGGTGATATAATGTTGATATGTGAACTAGGTCATCATCTTTATGGAATTCCTTCATGGTTAGAATCTATTTATTCTTAATCTAGATTATGGCCTATATCTTGATGCGATACACTCTTTGGACACAGGCAAGGGAGTGACATTTCACAACTATAAGCCATAAGAAATATAATCTTGCTTTGCTTTAAAAAAATAAATAAATAAATAAGAAAAGAAAAAAAACTAGAACAGGGCAGTTGTTTGCAAGTTTTTCTGTTGGAACACTGAACCACAACAGAACTCTGGTGGCCAAAGATAATATTGCATTTAAGTGTCATCATAACAGTGAAACCTAATTTATAATTTTAACATGAAGAGTTATGTAAGGGTGATATCCATTTCCACAAATTAGCTGTGTACATATCTCCATAAAATTAGGCTGAAAAAAATATTCCCACTTTTTTCAATTGAAGATGTATCACCGGTACATTTATAACTGTCATTTTGCATAGATTATTTACTGTTAATGTATGAATAACTCATTTTGGTTATCTTAGTAATCTTACAAAAAGAATGAGATTTTTATCCTAGAAATACATACATCTGAAAATAATGGCTCAGTAAAAGGTGGCCATTTTGGATGATCATTGATCATTTATTTCTCAATAACTCTTAATCTTCAGTTTTAGTCCTTATAGATAGGCACGGAATATGTATATAAAAAATGAAAGGATTCTGAGTAACAGGCCCGACAGCCTGGACCATTTCCCATGGAATGACTCATACAAGTACACAAGCGCACGCATGCACACACCCCTTACCTCCCGTGGCCTCCTTGAGTTGTGCATTGTACCCAGGGCCGCAGTCCCCTGGGGATTTAAACCTGGAAGCTGTTTTCATTGTGCCATGTTTTCTAGCTGTTTGGGTCCCTATGTTGTTAGAGCATACAGTACTGAGTGCCCCCCCTCCCTGGTGTCCCGGAAGAATAATGTTATTTTTAGTGCCCTTCTCTGTAGTTCCAACAATCTCTCTTTCTTTTTCTATTCCACAGGACACAACCGATTATGTTGCTTATGTCGCCAAAGATCCAGTCAATCAAAGGGGTATGTATGTTTGTGGACAAACGCTGTATTACTCAAGTTGCTATAAAGATTATATATTTTATACTTTATTTCTTTATGTTCCAGCTACACTGGGTTGATATTTTCATAATATCTACACAAAGCCAATGTTTCATGTACAGAACATGAGCCAAATGGAAATGGAGACTACGCCCACTTTAGCAGCTGGTCACATTAGATCACTCTAGTAATATTGAAATTGCTGTGATATGATTTCCATGAGTTATCAGATTTATCTCCTGCTAATCCTATACATTTTCATTGGGGTGCTTGTATGTGTCTGGTCAAATGACTGTATTTAGATTAAATACATTCAGTGATACTTACCACTTTTCCCCTGCTATCTAAATGATGTGATTATCAAATTCCTTATTTTACAGCTGTCCATATATTGGAATGTCCAGAAGGATTGGCTCAAGAGGTGATACACACTATAGGGCAAGCCTTCGAGCTTCGTTTCCGACAGTTCCTAAAGAATCCCTCCTCTCTCATTGCGTCCAAGCAAAGGTCAGAGTCTGTTTTTTTATCACATGTTCAGTACAAAAAAATATCTTATGAAATTATTAGTGACCCTATGGATATGTCACGTGTGTGACCTTAGAATGACATCATTGGATTTGTTGATGAGACCGGTGCCTCCTGCCTCCCACTGCCGCCCACTTGCCGACTGATGTGATAAATTCACAGGAAGTGACATATTATATGAGTCACTGACTCATCATTCTAGCTTGGCTGAGACATTTAAAAAAATTGCTGAAGTTTATCCATCTGAAAACACAGTTCCTCATTGTAGAAACAAGGAAGAAAGCTGCAGAATGCTGAATATAAGTTTATTTAACATTAATTCGAAAGACTAGTTGTTATACTTAACTATTCTTACTTTTTAATGTATTCACAAAAATGATCTTGATATTTCTAAAGCTTTCTTGGATCAGTTTAATTGTCATTGTAACATTAAGCCTGTGCTGTGAAAGGCTGAGTAAGATGTCTGCATAATGTAGATGGCCTTTGTGAGGCATTTTCATTCATGCTGGATCTGTCTAAACAAGCATGTTCCCTGTCCCTTAACAGTTATACCAGAACCCTTGATTCCCTTTAACTGACTACATTATTTTGTATATTTACACTTTGTACACCAAATCCTTCTCCCTTTTTGTGCAATAGCACCAATATAATCCTCAGCTACTATTGACTGTTCATGCAAAATAATTTTACAAGGCAGAGCCCCAAACATCTCATCCGTCTCTTATTCACCAAAGCATGCATTCTGATTGCCAAATAGCATGAATGGGGCTGCGGTATCCGTGGAAACAGGGCACTGATTCACAGTGTCTCGGTGCCTGCTTCGGTCCTGAGCGGCGCTCTGTGGAGCGGCTAACCCCCGCATCAGCTGTGCCGGCAGACCCAGCCAGCCGACCTTCCGAGGGAGCCTGCCGAATCCGGCGCCGCGTCTCGCATGACACAAGTCATTAAACAAAGTTAATTATGCAATTTTCAGGCTTATTGATCGCTTCCTGTTGTGCTGGCTGCGGTTTTGCGCAGGGCGACGGAGGCAGACGGTGGCGGAGGCCGGGGTCAGGAGAGCGCCGAGATCCATGAGTATTATAATGAGATACCGGGCAAAGAGCCGCCCCCGGGGGGGCTGCTCGACATGCGGGTTGGGCCGGAGGCGCAGCAGCGGCCCCCCAGCGGCAGCCAGGCAGAAGAAGACGATCTCCGAAGAGTGAGCCCACCTTCCTGATTCCCTCCCACTCTTTTAATGCGTCCAACGCCGCTTCCTGGATGACTCACCCACTCTTGTTTTTGTTGTCTTGCAGCCGGGTTGCCCGCAGCACTTAAACGTGTATGAAAACTGCTCTCTCACACAAAAGCAACTTCCATCTGCAGGTAAGAAAATGAGAGATGCAGCGAATTAGAGTTTTTTGCTTTCTGAGTTGTTACTTGGGAAGCAAAATATGGGTAGTCTCCCTAGTTATTATTTGCATATTAGCAGTACAGCCTAATTTGTAGCCTACATCTCCCATAATTTGATTACATTGACTGATGTTTCATACATCTATGTTAACAGGGCAGTCACTGTTTATATGTTCAGTGAATTCATTGGCCATTTATTAAAATGAAAGAACATGTGACATG
Source organism: Anguilla rostrata (assembly GCF_018555375.3). Lineage (NCBI taxonomy): Eukaryota > Metazoa > Chordata > Actinopteri > Anguilliformes > Anguillidae > Anguilla > Anguilla rostrata. The sequence goes on along the minus strand of NC_057937.1, from coordinate 45,188,173 downwards.
GATGATTTTTCTCATCTTCCATTTTTAAAGTTCTTTGTAAGGGAAATTCAATCTATTATCAAATAAATTCTCTTTAGACCTTTTGTGAGAAGTGGCTCTCCATGGCTGCCTGGCACATCTAAATTTGTCGGGACAGAAATTTAGTGTAAGAGGGATGTACAATGTAGCCACAAAGAATGGGAAATATGCCTCACAGATATGACTATGACAGATATGTTCATGAAGTAGTGTCTGGGGACTATTACTGAAGTACTTCATAGGATATCATGTTCCATCCATAAAATCAAATCAATAAATAAATTACTTACTGTCTGGTTCTGTATTCCATGCCTGGTGATCAGTGTGGCTGTGTATATTTAATGTGTGTGAGATATATTTTGTGCGTGTGAGAGCATTTAGCATATTAGCATATTCACAGTTAGACATGTAGTTGAATATAGGTCGCTTTGTAGAAAAGAAAATGTCAATAACAGGCCTTTCAGACAATTTAGGCTTACCATTTGCCTGCAAACAAGAGAGAATCCAGCATGACATCAAACTGATCTTGAGTATTCCAAAGGTATCTGCCTCTGCTACAGTACATGACCTGTCAAGCTGTTTCAGGAATTGACAACTTTATAAAGATATTTGTTTGAAATTTAACTTTGGCTAATTCCTACCTATGCCACCTTGTTCTGTTGACAGAACTGAACCTTAAATAAAACTTTCAAATCACTTTGTTAATCTCCTTTATGAATCAAAAAACCTCAAAGACTTTCCCCCTTTTGCTCCTATTTCTAAGCCTGAAGAGATTAAATATCATACATACCAAGGACCAATTGAATATATCACACACAGTCCACCCATATGAGGTAGCCATATCAAGTCCTTCAGTATATTATGGATCACGCAACAAAATGCAGTGCATTTCTTATTCATTCACTGTAAGGACCTCAACATCTCCATGAACATCTACTGCAATATAATTTGATATGTGCTAATTTACAGTCAATTAATTTACAACTTGCAAATTTCAGATTTCGAGACAGGTGTTCCCTCGTGCCTGCCGGACAGCAGGGAGACGGTGTACAGTGCCCTGGGGGAGGGCAGCCCCCTCTCCGGGGTTCTCCAGCACGTCCAGCAGCTACTGCAGCAGGAGGCCTGGTACCACGGCAAGATGAGCCGACGTGAGGCGGAGAGCCTGCTGACGGACAGCGGTGACTTCCTGGTGCGGGAAAGCAGTTCCTCCCCTGGCCAGTACGTGCTGAGTGGCCTGCAGGGGGCCACTGCCAAGCACCTGCTGCTCGTGGACCCGGAGGGAATGGTACGCTATTTACCTCAACCTGTAGTTCCTCTGACCTGGCCTACATGTGTTTTTATTTCCTGCCCGTGAACTCTTTTGTCCACATTGTAAACATAAATATTCACTTTAATAGTAGTTGGGCATGCTGACTAGGTAACACGTAACCATTTTTCCTTCCTGGGGGGAGGGACGAGACATTTAACCACTGAACTATGTGAGGTCAGTACCTCTCCCTAACGTCTCAGTTTTGCCTGGAAAATGAAAGCTTTCATGGTTAGACTGTGTTTTGAACAATGTGGAAACTTCATCAGGTTTGTAAAATAATCCACATACACATCTTTGTATTTAGGTTGTGTGTGTGTGGGTGTGTGGGTGTTGCCTTACAAGATTGAGACTCACATGGATCCAAATCTCACACATTAAAAGTGTATAAGAAGCAAGCACAGTGTGTGGACGACACATACTTCTTCAAGTAATTTTGTTTTCCATATGATAATATTTCTGTGGCTGTTTTTTCAGCAGTCATACCAGTTATCCTTTTCTTTTTGGCTGTTAGAAACATGATGATTTAGGTAGAGCTTGAGGTAAAAATGACTGATGTGTCTTTTCTGTACTTTTCCTTCCATTTTTTGAAAGGTGAGAACAAAGGATCATATATTCGACAGTGTGGGACACCTGATTCGCTATCACATGGACAATCAGCAGCCAATAATCTCTTGTGGGAGTGAGCTGTGTCTTAAACAGCCAATCATCCAAAAACAGTGACAATATTCTGAGTGGATATTAAGCAGTGGACTTAGTCATTCTAACTTTGATCGGGTGTTCCGGGGCTTTCTACCAAAAGGATGAGGTATTCAGACTGTACTTGCATGGTGAGACTTTTTATTGCAGTCATAGATATTCCACTTTTTTCGGCAGCTGTCTTTTTACCATCATAAATTTGGGTTGGAATTAAAATTACTTGCATTTCACACAAAAAAGAAGAATAACAGGTGACATGCATTTTGTGTTGATGCCTCAAAGCACAAAGCTGTAGAGAAGAGTTGGCTGGCTGATTGACTTTGGTCTCTGTGTTGGTGAAAACATTTATTTTTCTGCTCCTGAAAATGTGCCTTGATGCAGTAATCAGCTTCAGGGGCAATGAAAGAAGTGTTATCAGGTTTTATCAGATTGTATAATATTGTGTATAGCATTTGACAGTTCTGTATACAGCAAGGTTTTGCCCATGTTAGACAGCCCTGAATAAGATGATTTAATAAATTGCATTAATTTGAGGACACTTTAACAATTACAATATATTTTTTATATTTATAATAGAAGCTTCGAGTAGAGTACTTCTTACAGTTATTACAGATAATGTCAAATTTATCCACCTTACATCTCTGTCTGTCATTAACAGTAAGCTAAAATAGAGTTTTGAAATATGCAAGATCTATTGGAAATGTATACAAATGTTTATTTTTGAAAATAGTCATAATAGAAGAAACATATCTTGCACAATGCTGGGTAGTGGTATTGCTAATTGATTTTACTTTCATGCACACAGGACATTTCAGTTCACAAGAGCCTTTGTCAGAACCTGTGGAGCAAGGCATTGCTCTGTGCATGTTTGCAGATAAAATCAAATTAACTGTGTGACAGTGCAAGACTAGTATGGGTACTTTTTCTTCTAATGCAGTTTAATTAATCCTGCACTTGCCAGTAGGACTGGATGTGCATGCGATCATTTTTTAAGTATTATTTTTGAAAATAAAAATGGCACCCCCTTCCTTGTTATGCATTATGAATAGTCCAGAAATGTTTTTTCCTCTGTTTAATTGAAGTGTTTTGAGCCAGGGAATGCATGGGAAGTCAATGAAAAATTGTTTAAATATATATTTTATTTTTTAACAGTAATATAGATTGGCCACAGTTTTGTATATGTTTCTTGATTCTTTCTTGTGTTAGCCTAAATATGTCAATATTAAATAATTTAATCACACAGTACTTTCTTGCGGTTTTTTAACTGAATTTTGTATGTGGAACACAGTGATTTTCTCAAGCCAGAACAAGATTCAACATTCTTTCACCGTTCACACAGACTCTCCGTTTTTGTTATTAGAATAAAATTAGATTAATTTGACTTTTTAAAACTATTCATTTTAATATGGACAAATATACATATACACACTTTGCTGAATAAGACATTATAAAGAGGGTGATTTTAAGAAATGTAGCTGGTGGCTCACAGGGATAAATACTGGGGTTGTGTGGCTTGGACAAAGACATATTTTTTCTTGATTTGACTTTGTACTCCACAAGATTTTTATCATACAATTCATATGTGGTTAAGATTCAGATTCTCAGCTTTTATTAATGTGTATTTTTATACATTTTGGTTTCACCATCTAGAAATTACAGCAGATTGTATACATAGCCCTCCATTTCAGGGCACCGTAATGTCTACGACATATTAATGCTATGTAAATGAAAGTACTAGTCATGTTTAGTACTTCGTCACATATTTCTTGCATGCAATGACTGCTTGAAGTCTGTGACCCAGATTTCAACAGGTGCTGAGTATCTTCTCTAGTGATCATCTGCCAGGCCTTTACTGCAGCAGTCTTCAACTTCTGCTTGTTTCGGGAGCTAGTTGCCTCATGTTCTCTCTTTAGCATATGTAATGTATGTTCAAATGGATCCAAATGTGGAGAATTTTTTGGAATCCAGTTTCTGACATTGAACAATTTTTTTGTTTCTTTGGCAAGTATGTTTGCGGTCATTGTCTTGCTGTAGGATGAAGCGCCGTCCAATGAGTTTAGAGGTATTTGCTTGAACTTGAGCAGATAAGGTGCTTCTGCACACTTAAGAATTAATTCTGATGCTGCTATCAGCAGTCACATCATCAAAGAAGACAAGTGAGCCAGTACCTGTGGCAGCCATACAGGCCATGTACCATGGTTCACATATGAGAGGGGTTGGGGTGCTTTGGATCTTGGACAGTTCTTCATGGCCTTCACATTCTGCTCTTGCCATCACTTTGATACAAGTGAATCTTGGTCTCATCTGTCCACAAGGTCTTTTTCAAGGCCTTTTTTCTGCTGTCTCTTTTAGGTACTTCTTAGTAAATTGTAACCTGGTCGTCCAGTTTTTGCATCTAACTAGTGGTTTGCATCTTGCAGTGTAGCCTCTGTAGTTCTGTCCGTAAATTCTTCTGGGGCCAATAATCACTGATACATCCACGCCTGACTCCCGAAGAATGCTTCTGTTCTGTCAAACGTGTTTGGGGTTTTTTTATTCATTATGTTTAGAATTCATCGGTCATGAGCTGTTGAGGTCTTCCTTGGCCGACCAGGCCCTTTCCTGTTGCTGAGCTCCCTGGTACTCTCTTTCTTCTTAATGATGTTCCAAATAGTTGAATTTAATAAGCCTAAGGTTTGGTGAATGTCCCTGACTCTTTATTGGTACAACTCTGGTCGTCATGTTGACAAACACAATAATAGATTCAAAAGACAATAAAAACATACTGTAGAATCAAGACCAGATACTGAAAGCTCACTTATACCTGCACTAAGGTAACATTTGAACACGCCTGACCACATATGCTTTGTCCCAAACATTACTATGTCCCAAACATTGCCATTACTACTATTACACAACTCACTATGTAAATAATTGTAAATTCCACTAATATATAAATAAGTATTACATTTCTGTGGAAGCAGAAAATTAGTCACCCATGCATAGCATCCAAGTGGTTCCGTTGTTGCCTAGTTTTCCATTGAAAGTCTTGCCTTATAGTCTATGACCACAAGATGGTAGTATTGCATTACGTAGCAGCAGTTTATTTTCATGCCAAAGAGGGGAAAGTCAGCACTCATAACCTCAAAAATATGATTACATTTAATTTAATTAGTCAGCATTTTGGTTCATGAAAAGGTATTTAAAAGTAAGCATATCCTTTATTACTTTGACTTTTCGCGTAAAAATATGCGACTTAAATAGATCTTAAAGATGGAAAATGTATGCCTTTAATGCATCAAAGAGTTCCCATTTAAGTGAAGAGATGAGATGATTTTTACCAATTTCTTTAGTTGTACTCAACCCTAGAAGATTAGACGATTTAATGTTGGTTAAAGTTTAAATGATCCAATGGTTGGTTGGAAGCAGAAGTGGAACCCCAAACTGCATTTCATTAAATTACCAGAAGAGTCTTCTTGTGATAGAATTGCGTTTAAAGAACTGCAGGGCCCAGTCTTACTTTCAGGTCTACAACTGACCGCAGTCAAATTCATTTAGAAGTTTACTGCTCTTGAATTTTGCCTTTTAGTGTGATTTAAAGTCACCATGTTGGCTTGTATTTAACACGATCACATTAGCAGGAAAACTGCTCTTCCTTATGTCTTTTGAAGAAGCAGGGCTTGAAACGAAATACTGTAAAGCTATATATATTTTGGAAATTAAGGAAGGTGAATTCCTCCGTAGGGACTGGAGCATCAGGAGAATGCATTACGATCTGGGCAGGGCCGTCCCTGACATGGTCCTACTGACCTCCATTTCTCCGAGACGCTGGGCATGCCAAGGAAGACTTCTGCAAGAGTGATGGCAGTCCGCAGACTGTAATAGCAGGGGAAATTCCACAGTGCTTCCCAGGCTGAAGAGGGATCAGACCATGGCCTGCAGCATCCATTCCTCTGCTCTCGTGCTCACGTGTCTGACGTCTCCTGAGCCAGCGGTAGGCTTAGCACTGCCAAAGAAAGAAGCCGGATTTATCATTTTCCAAAGCAGAAAGCGCTGGCTAGCACTTTGTGAACCAAGGTACCTTGAACAGAGGTTTGTGAACATCCTCAAATTGGAATACTGAGGCTAGTACCAGTGGAAACTACTTTTCATCCTCTCTGTCCTTTAAAAATTCAAGCAATGTTCTCATCGCCAAAAGGATGGTTTAGAGAGAATGGCTTTTTCACGTGTTGGCACAGTCACTAACCTGGCACCAGATGGGCTGAGGAATCAGCCTCTAGATTCTTTCCATTAGCTTTGACACATTTGGCAGAAAATGCAACTCGTGAATGAAATGGGACAGATTTGTTCTAATGATTATAGGTACTGTGTGGGGAGAAATTAAGTGCAACGGGCAAAGACTGGAAGGCCACTGGGGGACAAAAAAAATAGTCTTCCCTGTTTTAGCACAGCCCATAATATCTTCTTCCTCTGCACTTATATTTTTCTCAGGCCTTAGTTCCAGTTCAAAGATTCATGGCTTCTCTAAACCCACCCTCTTTCTTTTCATTTTGTCAACAAAGGATTTAATGTTAGAGCTATAGACATTCATATGAAACACTTGCAGTGTATACCATATCAGGTGAAGAAAGGCTCTGACTCACCTTCTAATTTTCTCTATTTTATGAACCTAAGGTTTAATTGGAGCAGGTGAAATTCTATATGGTGTGCTCATGAGCATACAGTACAAGTCTAAGCATTTCAGAGCTGCACAGCATACAATGCTACTGTTACAGATCTGCGCAACATACAATGCTACTGTTACAGATCTGTGAAACATACAATGCTTCCGTTTCAGATCTGTGCAACATACAATGCTACTGTTACAGATCTACTCAACATACAATGCTACTGTTTCAGATCTGCACAACATACAATGCCACTGTTCAGATCTGCCCTGCATACAATGTTACTGTTTCAGATCTGTGCTACATACAATGCTACTGTTTCAGATCGGCACAGCATACAATGCTACTGTTTCAGATCTGCGCAAAATACAATGCTACTCTTCTTCTACTGAAATATATTTGTGTTTCAGAGTAACTACACCAGAGTATTGTTTCTGGAACATAAGCATGCTGGTGTGTGGCTGCACCAGAATGGTGCTGCAATGGAGTATGACTCGTTTTCGACATGCCTGATGGGAACCCTGTCTTGGTGGAGGTGGTGGAGGAAAACTTGGGGGAAAACTTGGGGGAATCAAGCTGTAGACTGTCTGTTAGGTTGACATGAATTCAAGGCTTCCAAAGACACTTGTCCTGTGTAATGCTCAAAATATCAGGTCAAACACCCTCCTACCCTTGTGACACAGCTGAGGTCAATGATAATTTTCCCCCACACCACTAATGGTTTATTTTCTCCCAGATTAAAGGATGAGCAGGATGTTCACTCTGGGGGGGTCTAGGGAAGTGATTTCAGAGTATAACGAAGAGGAGGGCCAGCTGCAGGGGAAGATGTGGGCCACACCCCCAGACCAGACCCTTATAGGCTGAGAGCGTGAGGTTGTGAGTCATGACATTCACAAAATGATATTGAAGCGGTGTTCTTGCCAGAAAAAGATTAACTGGCTTTATTTCTGTTCATATTGACCCAACAGCAATTATCAAAATATTAGGGAATAATGCAAACAGGATGCTCCCATGGCTATACACAGCTGCAAATTAATACCCACCTTAAATTTGAGCTGCAATGAAAATAAACAGTGGATAACTGTCTGTAGTACTGGGCCAAATAACTGTTCATGATGTGTCTATAGACCATGGTAAAAAAAATAAATTAATTAAAAAAAAGAGAGAACACAAACATATCTGTACTGCAGTTTTAAATCTTTTTCAAAATATTTTGATGACACATAAGCATCCATGATTACAGAGCATAGAACCATTTCAAGTAATGGAAACAAAAGCAGAAACAAACATAATTTTAATTAGCAGAACCAGAAAATGAAACAAATTGAATTTCTGATGTTCCAAAACAAAAATGCTAATTAAAACTCTGCTTACTGTTTAAAAAAAATTGTAATTTTTTCTTCAAGGACTTTTCACATTTATTCAAAGCAGGGCAACATAGTCACCCACCACAATGTGGCTAACATGAATAGGCAATGAGAAAAACAGCAGGTTTGAATGAGCAAAGCAGCTTCTCTGGCCTAGAACCTTTAGGGTACTAGTTTCTACTCAGATTCCCCTACTTGCCTGGCTTTTTCTGAATTTTGCATGCAAGAACTTTCAATATTGTCATATACATTTAATAACTAATAAACAGCTACTTAACCACAACCAATACATTTTCATTTCATTTCCAGACATTTGACTTCACATTGCTGCAAGTGCCCAATAATAGATTAATATTTATTTGGCTGCCAAAGCTATACTCAGATATTCAAATGAGTGAAGATTATCCTTACTGACAATACTAATTTGCAACTGACTCAGACTTCAATTCTTCTTAATAGTACACAAAGTAACTACAGTTATAGTTATGCCTGGTGTGAAAGTCTGTGTAATAGATTTAGCTAGGTTTTGGGGATATTTGTCTTTAATATTGGTTTATGGACTACTTCTAAATGACTACAACCAAGCATGTATTCCCAGGTATTAGCAATCTTTACACTAGTGAAACTAAATGGTCACTGTATTATTCAGCACTAGATGGAATAAAAGTCCGTAGGCTGTACATAATAGATGCAGTATGAATTGCATGAATCATTTTGACATTTTTGAGCAATTTAAGCAATCGGGGGAAAGTTGAAATTGCTTCCCCTCCCTGAATATTTATCTGTGGAATGACTACACTTTTAATGTAGACAAATTAGAAAACGCTTTCTGTTAGCCATTTTGGCTGCACAGAGAAATTGTGTCTGAGAAAAACATTTTGTACAGCTGATAAAAATAAAAATTCTGGACAAGTTCACAAGATGATATGCTGTCATTGGTCTGAAATCCTGGTCCTCACTATTTACAGTACAAATTTTTAACATTTTTAAAAGCAGTCAAAACTTTAAAATGGCTGAATATACAGTAATTATAACCCTACCACTTTTGTAGTAGCATGCTACAGAAATTGTCAAATGTGTGTTCAGAGACTGGATAAAGTATTTTTGGGTTTGTGTTTTTTAAATTCATTTTTATGTGGTCATGAATAACATTCGTCAGTTATTAGATAAAACAAAAGTAAAATAGTAAAAAAGAAAATAATAGTAATTGCCAGAACTGACAGACTGTAAGCAGTAAAAAAAAGACATGTCTGTACCTTTCATGGCAAGATTAATATTATGTACAAACTTGCTACCTAATTTTTGAAACCAATAAATTGATGCAACTAGATATTAAAATGACCACAAAATTAACAAAAAGTAAAGTAGTTTACACAGCTTTTGTCTTCCTGTTCAACCTTTTGTGTATTTACTGTATGGTATTTTCAATTTCATATTCAATGGTTATCCTAAAAGTAAATTGTAACAAATTGTAACAAATTGTAACAAATTTGTACACAGGAATAACTTATTCCTGTGTACAAATGTGTAACTGTAATTTTTAGTGTTATTTAAACTCGTGTCCGGCACTCAAGGAAAGGGAACTGAAAAAAATAGTTTTGTTCATAATGAACCTCTATGGGGAAAAAATGTGTTTCTCCCTCCCTGCAAGCCATGTTTCTCAAGAGGCCTAATGGGACGGTCATGGTAACTTTTCCACATGTGACCTCATTCATCTTGGTTTGCCTAAAATCCCCAGTTCATGTTGCCAATGGAGACTTTATTTACCAGTTTGTTTATTCACGTCCCCATCCAGAAACTGCAAAGGTGGAATGAGTATGATGCTGATAAGGGAGAAATTTTTGCCAATTTAGAATGGTTGATGAAATGTGAGTCGATCCAAGACATTTTTAAAAGAACGTAGGAGAACTCAGGCCACTGAGAGACCTGGGAAGATTTGTCAGACAACAGACACAGGCAGTCACCCACCATAAAGGTAGCTGTGTCCAGATTTATCTGACATTACTCATTTGAGTGGCATAAGGCTGACTTATATAGTTTCCACAATACAAGTCATTCATTTACACAGACATATTTTCACTGAAGCAATTTGGTTAAGTGCCTTGCTCAAGACAACAGACAGAAGTGTCCTTCCCTAGATTCAGGCCTGACTGCAAACACATGGCTACATGTCCAAGTTCCTTACTACTATGCCGACTAAACATTATCATTCTCTGGTGGTCCGTTGTAGGATTGTATCTAGTTTTTCTTATATTACAGGATTAGTTCTATAAATAATGCAAGCATGAAGTGTGGACTATACCCAGGTCAAGGTCTTTCAAACTAAAAAAGTTTTTTGCTTATTCAGTGTAAAGTGTAAAGAGATCCGCTTCATTTTTTTGAACAGTAAATAAACTACCCCAGTAAATTTCTGCATAGTTCAAAACTTACTGACACCAGTGGCACAATGGATATACAGCAGGCAATATTATTATCTGTCTATTCTATGTCTATTCAAACTTACCAAAGAGCATGACAATACAATTTTAAAAATTAATTTTGGTTTAGTAATTTACAGCCCCGTACACACTAGCACTATATAGTAGGCCTATCAAAAAGCATTTCAGCTCCTGAAAACCATCAAATCCACGCAATCAGAAGTTTCGAAAAATGTTTTACTTTGAAACCCTTCCAAGGTAGGATTGAAAACACATCGAGAACCCTTATTTGAGATGTGTGTGCAAGATAGTGAACGTTAGTTAACAAAACTTGCTGTTTTGATTGCACATTTGGTTTTTACCGTAAATGTGTTCAGGCCCGGATTTTCTAAATCTACCAGTAGAATCATTTTCTTTGCATCATAATTAATGACACAGCGTTCCACAGGAATGTCAAAAAAATCTTGGAAACACTTGAAACACACAAATCAATCCATGTTGTTTCTTTCATTTTTTAAACCGTAAACGTTGCTATGGTTACCGAGTAACACAAAAGATCATATCCGCTGTCAAAGAAAGTGCTGTGGCGGACTACATTCTTAGTTTTCAAAAACTACCGAACGCATTTGAGTACTGTGTTCGGATAGGTCAAGGTAGTGAAAACCTCTGAACTTAAACATTTCCCAAATGCTTCAAAACTAAAACTACTAATGTGTACGAGGCCTATGATATACACATACTAATGCAGACAGGATAGAACATGTGACTCCAATCAGTTGACCTGTATGGCCCCACTGTGGCCCCCTCTCATAGGTTGTATGCCTGTAAACCCACCTGCTGAACTGCACGTGTCTTCCTCTGACTCAGGTCTGTGTGCGCCTGACTTGCAGACTGCAAAGTGATAAAAGGTGATTACCATCACGTGAACTCTCCCAGATCGATGGCGGAAGTTGATGAGTGCAGGTAGATATATACAATTGGGCTTTGCAATTTTCTGAGAAAAAAGGGGAAAAACCAGCTGTGAAAAAACAGATGTGTTTTTAACCAGAACTAACCAGAAGGTGAGAAATACAATGTCAACCAAAAACCTCTCACCCTGAGCATCACCACATAGGGCCCCCAACCACAGCTGAACCTGTGACGACCATTGGGACCATGGGGTACATCACTTGGATACATCCTATATTTGTGGGAGAACTCAATTTTCAGACCAGAAAAGACAAGCTGAGCCATATGTGAAAGGAAACTGATGATGCTTCCTTCAGCACAGCATCATTAAAAAATTAGACAAAGAATGGCTGTGGAGAGAGATTCATGGTGCCAGCATCAGTGTGCTCTGTCTGGCCCTCATGCATGTCTGATTTACCCGCCTATATTACATTATCTTAGAACAAGACTCGGTCGCTTAATTTGATTGTGCTCAGTGGAATGAATGAAAATATTTCTTAGTATCCATGGAGACATTCCAGACGTGAGCATGCCATTGCAAACATAATGACTCTATAGGAGGCTATTCGCTGTGGCTAATGTTTCAGGATAACTGATGTTTTAGTTTCCATGTGAATGAATGATAGATGGCCATCTTGGGGTGTGCTGGGCAGATGCCCAGTAAGAAGCCGTAAACACCTGAGGAGGACCTGCTGTGACTGGCAGGCCTGTTTTGAATCTGTAGGTGCAACACCTGTTTTCAGTCTATAGGGACTACACCCGTATCTACAGTAGCATACAAGGATTGCACCTGACTCTAACATACAGGGATTACCCATTTCTCCAGTCTGATAAGCAAATGTTCTCTAGTATGTGGCAATGTCTGACCATTCATTTAAATGTCGAATGAAATGAATGGAATGATACATTTCTTTTGGTTGTCTGAAATTGTATTCCATGAGTTTCGATCATTGCAGTAGACATGTTCTTTAGCCACCAAGTTGCTCAGAGATTAGGTTGCTCTTCCCACCCATATGTCTTATGAAAGTGTGTCTTCATTCATTTTTAATTTTTTATCATATAATACAATATAATGATGGTTTCTGATGGTTTATTCTCTGAGCATCACTCCCTTGATCACATCCAGATGCAATAAATCTATTTGTCAGTGCTTCCTGCTGTGCCGCGGCACTCTGCCGTGCTGTCAGACAAGGTAAAGTGTGCATGAAAAATCCTTGTAAAAAAAAAAAAAGACTTAAATGAACAAATCTCATTCACAAAAGCCAAAATAAATGCCATTAAAGCATATTGCTTAATTGAAACCCCAAAAGACCCTTTAGGCCCACTGTTGACACATCACATCAATGTTAGTATGTCGCTTGCTTTTGCAAGTGGTATGCCATAAAATTCTATGAATTAGTAGTGAAGTGTGCCACAGAAACAAAAAGAAAAAACCAGGAAATGCTGCTATATGGATGGATATTGATGCAACCATGCGCAGCCACACCGGAAAAGGCGCATTGTGCCCAGCACAGCTGTTTCGCATGCTGCCATGAGAGACTCCACTTGGGCTTGTGGTGTAAGTGCCGCAGCGGCAGAACGATCTGTTTTCCCTCTGGCCTGTGATTAGGGCGCTGTCTGTGGGCCACTGGCAAGCGCTCTGCGAGAGCCCACGACATACGGAGATGCTCACTTTGGATTTGCAGCTCATTGAAGGAAACTGACAGCCTGAGTCGTGCAGCCTCAGCCTTGTTTGCAGTGGCTTGCGTTCTGTTGATAAAGAATCACTCAGGTGGTTCCTGAATAACTCTGGAGTGAGCCACAGTGTTGACTGGAATGCATCCCATTCTCTGATTGGTTGCAGCCACTGGACAGGGTTATGAACTGAAACAGGAGGAGCGACTGCAATCTGTGAGGGCATTCCAAACTGCATCTGGGCATCTGCCCATCCGACTGGATTTCATTTCCCTGTGCTGTTTTCCATTTAAATGAAGGGGGAACAATGGTCATCTGTCCAAAGCAAACAGTTGCACTGATAATTGCACAAATGTACAGTTTTACCCTGTATTATTAACGGACATTGAGATGAGATTTTGTATTTATAGCTACAAGATTTACAGCTTATATTATTCTGGATGGTTGATAAAGACAATGTAACACAAAACCAAGCAAACAGAGATATTATGGGAATGCCATGTGCACCTTTTTCTTTGTAAAAGCTTTGTTGTTAGGTGTTTGCCAATGTACATTAGCTCCCCCATGTGGTGTTATCTAAAGGAATTTCCACTTTTTTAGTACTGTGTGCAATTCATTTGTATAACACAGAGCATCTTTGTGCACTCGCCCATAACCTTTGGTTCACTTGCACAACATAATAAATCACAGTGTAATAAATGATGCTTCATCAGTTATTGCACTTTTCCCACATTTTTAAGTATGGTCGTTAGTTAAAATAAGCCTGTGTACCACCTTAAATCAAACAGTTCCAAACTGCTGGAGCTGTTTCATGCTTTACATGAAAACACAACAAATGTTTTTTAAAAAAAGCTCTCAAGGAGATTTACCCTTCTGCAGGTGAATAGATCTGAACACACCTACAGAACTGGAATAAGGTGCTGTCCCTGCACACTTAAATTAATATATGACCTATTTGCAAGCGTAAAGCGACAGAGACATAAAATGGCAGAAAGCTTATAGGCTTATTACTATCATCAGTGCTAAGTGAGTCACACATGGTTAAGAAAGCAACACAGAGAATGCGATGGTGTGAGCAGACAAACTGTTCTGATAAAGTTTTTGACAGCGAGCCATCTATGCAATGATTATCAGCTCCCCCTTTCACCAGTGACATGCTGGTGAAAGTATTTAGTTGCTAGCTCAGACTGAGATTCTTGCCCTCTGCCGAGATCCATTTGGAGGAATCTGAATCACTTGAATCATTACTCTTCTGTTGCAAGAGGCTACTGTTGGACTGGGAAAGACAGATTGCAGAGTGCTTTAGGAAAATGTTTTCCACTGTTGTAAACATTACACGAAGGGCTCTGTGTGGCGTAGGTAAGAGCCTGCGTTTCGCATTCTTTCCACCTGCTTAAAACTGCTTTTGTGGACATAATGACAGAACCCGAAAAGTACAGACAAATAGATGAGACACATTTGAAATGGATAATCACAAAACACAGTGAGTTATATTTTATTAACTGTACAAATGTGAGTTGCAAACTGAGATAGCGGTGTTTCCATTGCAATGCCTGTACCAAATCCCCAGGATGGTGACAGTGTCTTACAGGCTCCGATGAACAGGAGGTGACAGCCTCCATGGTCTGATGGGCTTCAGGTGCTGGAGCGTGGGGCATTGGTGGGAGCTGGGGCAAATGGGTGCCGATTGGGCTACCCTTCCTCAACACCACGCCACAGTATTCGATTTGGTCATAGACACATGCGTCTAGCTGCCTTACAAAGGCTTATTACAAAGAAAAATATGACCTTGTGCATGAAGTCACTGTATACTTGTATTGTATACAAGTACTGTATTTGTATTGTATACTTGTACTGTATTTTATACACGTGACACTATTTCCCAGAATGCCTCCCACCCCTTTTTAACTTCATTTCAAAGATGTCAGTGATGTGAACCTTTTTTCATTAAGTCACCCCGAGCAGAAAGATCAGAGCCCTTATTCAGTTATTCAGCTGAAACATTTTATAGTTGAAGGCCAGGGAGACACTATCCTGCATATAAGCAAGATGTAGAACAAATGCACGACACTTCGCTAACCGACAGTGTAGAGGCAGAACACTATCTCTCCAGTAGAAGTTGAGGCAGAGCAATGGGAAACATCTGCAAAATATATTCAATCTTTTTTCATGATTCTTTGCTGTTAAACTCATTGAACCACTTTTTTAAAATCCAGGCATACACGAAGAGTCACAGACTGACATGGTGTGAAATAATGCTCAAAAGTAGGTTACTGATGCATCATTTCCTGTGGGACCAAGAATGTAAACAGATGCAGACAAACAGATCTGGTTCTTGTGAGGGATTAAGGATGGAGGAGAGGCTTCAAGTCACGGGGAGTAATTAAAGTTCCTGCTAGGAACCTCTCGGCCTGCAGCTGAGAACATGCCATTAGCCATGTAGACTGTTGCCATGTGTTGCATCTGAGGGGAGGGAGAGAGCGGGAGATAACAATCGCCGCCTCAGCAGTCTGCTGCAATCGCTGATTGGGGAAATACACAAAAGGCCAATTACACTGTCCAGCTCCACTGCTCTTGCTGGCCCACATAACAAAAACTCTTAACGAGTGCTCCCCCCCCCAAATGTTCCTACGTGAGTAAATATCTCACTGCCTGAACTGGAGCAGAATCAGCCCTCCAGAGTCCAGACGCCTTGCTGATGAAAGGAAATGCAGCTGCTTCACTGGTATAAAAAAATATTTTCAAAACAATCGGTTGTTCCAGACTTTGGTTTGGTCTTGGATCATTATCCTTGCAAGGCCCGCACAGCTAAGAAGAATAGGCGCAGCAGTTATGCGAAGCCCCGTGAACTCTGGGTTACCGTCACTTGTGATAAAAACTATTGTCCTGTGCTGCAGGCCAAGTGGGCGTTTCTCTGACAAAGGTGGAAAGAACCATATGTACAGGATGATGGCTGTGGTTCTTGAAGTCAGTATGCCCTATCGGTCTCCACCCATATATGCAGCCTAATACTGTATATGCTCATGAAAATGGTCTCCACATACGGAGTATAGGGGTACAGAAGAACAGTAGAGGCTGGGTACATGGCCTACATTTTGTGACTATAAGGAGTTCTGATGCAGCATGTACAGGGGATACGTTGTTGTCGTTGTCACTGCATGTACCCATGCAGTACATGCTGGCTAGGGCGATGTTTTACATATTGCTGTGATGGCTGTAACAGTGTGTTGGTAGGTATGTTTCCCACATAGAGTGGGGCTGGAGATTCTGATGGCTTTCTTCACTTGGAACATGGTAATCCCAACTGCCTCTCCTCAGAGCTTTCCCACAGTGTGAGATGGACTCTAGCCTCTGTTTCTCTTTACTCTGCCCCTCCGTTTCTATCCCCTCCCTCTCCCCCCACCCCTGCCACTCTCTCATTCCCTCTGCAGCTTGGGAAACTAGGTCAGTTTCTCTGCTATTAAATCCTTCTGCACGAGAGCTAGCTGCATATGCAATGAAGCCACAGCACAGTTTCTTCATTTCTTTGTTGAAGTCGCTTAATATTAGTTTAATATATTTGTTCATATTTTCATGACTTTGTGCTCATACAGTATTCCCCTATGTGTTACTTTATTTACTGGAAAATTGATGGCCATCTTGTAATGCAAAGTCTGCAGGCATTACAAACTACACAATGTGAATAACCTGAACTAGTCTTGAAGGTGTATTTGTACCGGTGCCTAACTTTCATGAGACTTTGGACAAATATAACTTGCATATTACACATCCTATTCTGGGATGAGGGAGCAAAGTCACAGATGGCAGTATTTAAGAAATACACAATTACTCACCAAAATGCTCAGATGTGTAATTGCAAAGTAAAAATCACGACAATGACTTCAGTCTGCATCCTGTCTTCTCTTGTTTATGACCTGCTGCAATTCCCTGTCTCGTCATGGGTCCCAGAATGGATCTGCTTGCATCAGGAAAATGGAATCTTTTTGAACTGCATATTTAGAATATCAAAAACCGCAAGCAGTTGCTTTTATTGAAAACAAATGTGCGGTGTGAGAAAGTGCAAACGTGTTGGGGTGGGGGGGGGGGGGGTGTTGGGGGGATTGGGGAGCAACGAATGAAAGGATTCCATGGTGTTGAGTGCTTAGTACAGCACAGTTCCTATGTGGTCTGGCAGTGTGACTGAAGAATGGTCATTGGTCTCAAACTAGCTACAGTCGGTCAGTGTGAGTGGGGCATTAGCAAACTATAATGTCTAAAGCAGTGGCACAAAGGCTGTGGTTTGGAACCATAACTATAGTGAGGCCAGGCTGCAGAACCTACAGTGATGTCACACATATATGCTTTAAAAACAGGGCTGCTACCAGCCCCGGCCTAGCCCAAATTGTGTCAGCAGGGCACCAATTTCCACAGGGTTGTTACTGATTTCCATGATGTCACCCACAGACATTCTGTTATTTGTATTTTCATTTCAATTTCTGTAGTTTTTTTTGCAGATTTGCTTCTTGTTAGCCAGCTCTCATTGTGTGTTGCAGTTTATTGAGCAAACTCTCCAAGTTTCTTTCTGTTGTATTCACTTCCAAGTGCCTTGCCATACATTGCCATGACACACTTGCAATGATATTGTTGCTATGACACTACTCCAGGAAAAGAGCAAAAACTAACAGGCCAGACCAAAGCTGCATGAACTTTGGGGTATTGAGCCAGAAAAAATGTTGTGATAGTAGCAAAATGTCAGCAAAAGCTATCGTTTGATTGGAGCATGGTCAAACTACAGAACAGATTAAGGGGGGTCACACAACCTGTGGTTTGGCAATGTGCTTGAGGCATGGCTTAGCAGCTGAGATCAGCTGACCCTGTGGTCCATGTCCCTTCAAAAAAACCGCAAGTTTGACTCTGGTCACAGCATGATGTATTGTGTCTGCAATGTTTAAACACTGCTGAAAAAAAACCCCCAAACTGCCAGTATTTTGAATGGAAATCTGGAGTGGGATCAGAGGAAGTGTGTACCTAGCTCTGATCTTGAGATGAACAGCTCTGTGAACAGAATTAATTTGCTGAAGCTATATGAATCGATGTATATAAATTTTTAATAATAAATGAAGTTTTCATGAACTACCCTCTTCTACAATATTCATATGTCACTGTATTTGCATTTGTCATTCGACTCCTTGGCTTTACAGCGAAGGGAATTTTGTTTTCATCATTTTTCTGGGGGATTCGTATTTGGCAGGAGGTGCTGAAAACAATGAGAAGCTGGAAGCCTGCTGGAAAACGGAAACCAGACAGAACGCTTTACAGAGTGTTTTAGTTCGGTAACGTCTCGTTCAGCGCCAGGACTCTGGGTGGGGGGATTCCTGGAGGCGGACTGAGCAGCAGACACTGGAGTGGGTGGGAAAGCAATCCAAATATTTCTTGGGGTATACTTCAAAAAACACAAGTATGTCTTTTTTCTGTCTTTGATCTCCGAGCCATTTCTCTCCTTCTAATAAGGAGAGTGATGTGAAGTTTACGAATGAGATTTTTTTAACAAACAGTGAAAGGACTGTTGAGCTGTGAAACTGACTACAGTTTCTCCTTTCTCCTTAGTCTGTTCTCACTGGTTCTTATTGTTACTGTGCTGCTTAAAAAAAAAGTTTAAAAAAATAAAATAATAATTTCAACGTATATTTATACGCAGCTCAGAAATTGACACGTTGTGTTTATAACACACTTCACTTTCCAAGAATTGTATTGCCACACCAAGTGTCTTATCTCTCATACTCAGTGGAATACCACAGGCTAAACTCAGAATGGAATGTTTTCCATCCCTAAGATGGTCAAATATGGGAAAACAACATGCAAACTCATAACATAAATCACAAGTTCAGAATACTTTGCACAGCACCACAGCACTATATCCTGGCTACTGGAAAAACACAGCATTCCTCATCGCCAATGAAACATTTATTCAGTCGTTGGACAAGATAGTTGGAGGAATGTTAAGGATATAAATACTTATTAATCACACAGACTTTAGGCTGAAATGGGACGCAACACTACTAACATACTAGTGGAGAGATGAATGGTCATCTTAACCCTTTTTCCTCTGTCAGGGTCTGGGTTCTCTTCAAGCTTTTCCCACGCTAGAGCATCTGGGCCATTGGCTAATACAGTTCTCTGGCAGTTCTCTGTTACACATGCCTTAAGTCAAGGATTATTACCTTGTCCAAGTGAAATGTATTGATTATGGAAGTGCAAAGCAGTATGGACAAGAAGAGATTTGCACATTGGTGCTATTATGACATCATTGGACAATGTACAGAACGAGACATTAGGGTCAATGTACATTAATCTCACTTAACAGGATAATAAAGTTGATGAGCATGCACTGCAGTGTATATGTTTAATTTGTGTTTGCTTAGGGTCTTTTGCACTAAAGTACAGCTTTTATTTCCATTGAGGTAAAGCAATTATCTTGATGGATGAAGGTGATTTAAGGCATGTCTTTAAAGTGTAGGAACTTTAAAATGAATAGCCTATAGATCCTACATTTTACTGTGTAAGTCAGAAACATGTCATCTTTTTAAAGATTTGATTAACTTAATCACAGTGTTTAATAGGAATAGGTACCAGGGTTATGGTGTGACTGAACCCCTATTTATTGCCACTACTGAGTGCTATGAATTGGACATGGCTTTGATTTACAGTCTCTTAATTACTTTTAGTCCTGAGCTCATTGTCAGGAATTAATTTCAGACCATTTGGTCACAAAGATCAAATTCCACAATGTTGCTTCAGCATTACTATGTTATTGGCTGGACCGCAACAGCGGGGCCAGCCCTACAAACGCAAATGTCTGTGACTGACTGACTGACTGAGTGAGTGAGTGATGAAGTTACACCATTGGTCGGCCGGATCACACGAGTTAGGTCCAGCCATATACTAGGTTTTAACCTGGTCTTGTTTTCATTCACGTGAATATGATAACTTTGTGTTAACAGTGCTAACTAATTTCATTAACTAATTTCATATGTCATCTGTCTTTTTTTATTTGGGGGGGGGGGGGGCAGCTGAATAAAGGGCAGAAGATATTGATATCTAGTGTGTGACTGATATGGCATTTGATGATCTAGTGTGTAGGGAGGTGCAGTGTTTAGTGCTCTGGAGCTGGTCAATGAGCACTAGGCTCATTTCCTACAGTTGGATACCAGATATGCTATTAATGATAATAATACATTTTGCCATCTTCATGATTATGGTTATCATTATAAACCCAATGGAAGCACTTTTGAGATCCACATACATAGTACAGAGGATACAGGGGACACAGTGAGAGAACCCCAGTTTCCACATTAGTATGAATAGTATGTTAATGCATGGTTTTTAATGTTTATAAATGTTAAATCAATAAATGACAAATATAAGAATACCCATTTGTTTTATTTTAAAACTGACGTCCAATGATTCCAGCAGATAGGTAGCTCAGTGCCAATAGCAAACAACAAGTAGAATTACCTCAACTGGACACGTACTTGAGACATTTCATTTTGAATGAATTTGCAGGCAATCCTGTCAGTGGAGCTGCATTTACATTTGCAATGTGCACTCAGTAAACGTTTCTTGAAGTCCTTTGGCAACTTCCACAGAGGATTGGCCACAGTTCCAATGTGAGAGAAGACAAAGGGAAATAAAATAAGTCTCCTGGAGCCAAAGGCAACAAATAATGTGGGAAAGTTTGACTGAAATGACTAGCTTCAGTACAGGGGCAGTGATCTGAATCTCCAAGGTCAAGTTCACTTTGTGAGGTATGCTGATGAATATATTTGTTTTTACATCACATAAAATGGAAATATGAAAACAGCTATCAGATTGTAAGTAGGTCACATATTTCTGGCCCCCGCTCGATTTGTCCATGCTATTTAAAATCTTGTATAGCTGCTAGTGTAGTTTTAGGAGCTGGATATATAACCCAAGAGCAACACTGGGATGCTTAAAACAGTAGTTGACCATTGCTTTTGTTTTGTCATAGTGGAACTGTAACATTGTGTAGCTGTACTGCAGTTGCATCTTTAGTTGACATCAATATCTGCCATTTTAGGAATGTCTTGGATGGTGAGATAATTCTACCAGGGACCTGCACAGCGCTCAGTGGACTTACAGTCAGTACCCTTGCAAGTACACACAAAATGAAACAGTGGTTGGGGCAAATTAAAGCTCAACTAGAGCATCGCCAAGGGCCTTCTTTACTCCATTCCCTGGAGTTCAAATTTCTTCTCAGCATTTTGCTTATCTTGAAACCACAGGTTATCATGAAAAACATGTACAGAGCAAACAACAAAAACAAATAAACAGATCTAACCAGAACACTTGGCATGAAGCATGACATATATAAACCAGCCCTCCCTACCTCTCTGCCAATCCTACTCATTGGTTTCTCCTTTTGTGACAATTTCATAATTGTCTCTTTGCCAGGATTTTAAGATCATATTGAGTTGTTTAAGGCCAACACTGGTAGTATAGTATGCAGTATTTTGAGTTGTTTATTTGAAATACTAATGTAATATAATAAAGACCAATGTGTCATGTCATGATAGGAGTGGTGTCATACAAGGCAGTTAATCAACAGAAACTGTACACAGGGATTCTGGAGGGTTCTATTTCAGCACATGATCCACAGCAGAGCTGCACAATAATGAAGACCAATGATTACAGTACATTCTTCTTTGGCTAAACAGACGCCCTTATCCATGGTGATCTCATACAGCATAGGCAAAGCAATATTTCCTATTGCAGAATTTGAGATTAAATTCTTTCTCAAGGTTAAAACACCATTGGTCCATCTGGGCTTTGCTCCAGTAATATAAACCTCACTGAACTAGCTTCCCCATAAAATATGAAAACTATGGAAGTATAGCACATGTATACAATTGGATGCCAGCATGTTATGCATCATATAGACAGAAATTAGTGCTCAGACCTTCCACATACATAATCACACAGTAAAGTCCACATCACACAGTAAAGCATCTTTCATATAGATACTATGTATGTATGAGTAATATGTATTTAATACTGCATGGGAAGGAACGAGTTCAATGAGGCTGGCCGCTGATTTATTTCATGATGGCGGCCTGAGATCTCACCGGCGTTTCTTCCGAAGGGAAAAATGAAACCCAAACCCTCACACACTCCCTGGCTGTCTTCCTCAGCTCGAGTGTCCTTTGGCCCTCCTCAACCATTTTCAAACTCCATAGCAGCTCAGAAGACCTTGACTCACTTGTTGAAAAATCACCCCAGTGAGACCTGGGTGTGGCTCACAAAGCAAGCTATTCCCAAGCTTGCAGCGAACCGTGTTTGTTTCTTTTCTCCACCCTGGCCGTCTCTGCAGGAGATTGTTCTGTTAGTGGCATTTTGGCTTACTTCCCTGGCTCTTTAATAGCATAGCAAGTCTCGAACATGATTTCACAATTAAGGGAATTCTGAGTCAATGTTTTATTCATGTTATGTTTCCAGACATTGAATAGGCCATTTGGAACAAAACTCAAGCAAATTCCATTTTTGTCTACTTCATAGTGACCAATGTGTTGGTTTAGTTTACCATATCATCGATCAGAGCAATGAACATCCATAGGCATTATTAAGGGTAAAAACCTTTTCTGTGTTGCAACATGAATTCTTTCCCATGTCAACTCCAAATACACAGTCAAAGTACACTACATTTCCAAAACTATGTGGACACCTGAACATCACACCCATATGTACTTGTTGAACATCTAATTCTAAAACCATAAGCATCGATATGGAGTTGCTGCTGTAACAGCCTCCACTCTTTGGGGAGGGCTTTCCAGTAAATTTTGGAACATGGTTGCAGGGATTTTCTTCCATTCAGCCACAAGAGCATTAGTGAGGTTGGGCACTGATTTTGGGTGTAAGGCCTGGCTTGCAGCTGGCATTTCCAATTCATCCCAAAGGTGTTTGATGGGGTAGAGGACAAGGCTCTGTGCAGTCCAGTCAAGCTCTTTCCCACCAAACTCAGCAAACCATTTCTTTATTGACCTTCCTTTGTGCATGGGGGCATTGTCATGCTGAAACACGAAAGGGCCTTCCCCAAACTGTTGCCACAAGGTTGGAAGCGCACAGTTCTCTAGAAAGTCATTGTATGCTGTAGCATTAAGAGTTCCCTTGGAACTAAGGGGCCTAGCCCAAATCATGAAAAACTGCCCCAGACCATTATTCCTCCCCCACCAAACTTTACAGTTGGTACTGTTTGGACCAGTACAGTTGGCACTATGCATTCCACCAAACCCAGATTCATCCACCAGACTGCCAGTTAGTGAAGTGTGATTAATCTCTCCAGAGAACGCATTTCCACTGCCAGTGGCGGTGTGCTTTACATCACTCCAGCCAATGCTTGGCTTTGCAAATGGTGATCTTAGGCTTGTGTGCGGCTGCTTGGCCATGGAAATCCATTTCATGAAGCCCTCGATGAACAGTCCTTGTGCTGACATTATTTCCGGAGGTAGTTTGGAACTCCTTAGTGCGTGTTGCAACTGAGGACAGATGATTTTTACGTGCTACACCCTTCAGCACTCGGCAATCTCGTTCTGTGAGTTTGTGTGTCCTACAGCTTGGCAGCTCAGCTGTTGTTGCTCCTATATGTTTCCTATTCACAATAACATCCCTTGCAGTTGACTGGGGCAGCTCTAGCACGGCTGAAATTTGACAAAGTGACTTGTTGGAAAGGTGGCATCCTATGACAGTGCCACATTGAAAGTCACTGAGCTACTAGTATGCCCCATCCTACTGCCAGTGTTTGTCAATGGAGATTGCATGGCTGTATGCTTGATTGTATTCACCTATTAGCAATGGGCGTGGCTGAAATAGCTGAAACAACTAATTAGAAGGGGTGTCTTCATACGTTTGGAAATGTAGTGTACATCCACTGAAGATTCTTCAAACTGCTATACAGAGGTTTCATTGAAGTTCAGACAACCTGAATGTTACAATTGTGGTAGAACTTTGGTTCTCTGAGTAAGAGCCTGACTCGCCACCAGATACATATTCCATACTCCAACACGCTTTTAGGAAAATATTTTTAGAAATTACACATCTGAAATATGTTGCTCAAGTAATAATGGACTGAAAATACAAAATATTTTATTTTCCTTTAGGATGACAACACATACATTCCATATTTACATGGAATAGTAACACATACAGATGGATCGGGCACTGAAAAGTACAAAAACTGACCAATTTTCTAAACTTTCAGTAACAAGGCCAAAGTGGACATGGGTAACTTGTGGATTCGATGGAGTGGGATTCAGCAAAGGGGATTTGTGTGGCTGTATTTAAAGACCTTTGTAATCATAATGACTAACTATGTCATAATGGCAGGTCCTTTTATGATTTACCAGGTAAACTTTTCATCAAAAGATTTGCCCACTGATGCTCAGTGTAAATATTTTTTAACTCGTGATATTCATACCTGAAACATATTTTTCTCATTGTATAGGTGTCATAGTAAACTATGTATCTGTGTTTTGCTGATGAGAACACCATGTTAGTGCAGTAAATATGTAAGGTGTTTTGTCCGTAGTAATTGAAGACGGTAAAGGCTGAGAATGTAGCTTCAAATGCAACGGGCAGTTTCAACTAAACTGCGAACCATAAAAACAACAGAAAACCTTTTGTAAATCTAAACCGATGGTCTCACTGGCGGAACACACTACATGGAATTTTGGCAGGAATCTGGCAGTCTATGTATCGCGAGAGCAAGAGAAAATCATCCGGAGGAAGGGGAGTTAGGGGATAGTGTAAGTGAGAGCGAGCTCGGAAGGGAGGGTGAGTAGGAGCGTGAACGAAGGTAGCCTACACCTCCCATCACTTCTAGCAGAAGTTCTTGCAGAAGAGCGAACCGTTTTGAATGCCATTAGACCTGGGAAGCTGGAACAATTTTATGCATTGTATGTGGTAGAAATGACAAGGATGGTAAACTTGAAATAATTCATTTCGGCCGCGTCCTTTCGCATCAGTGATTCTTATTTTTATATTGTGTTAAAATAGTTTATTCAACAACGTGCCGTCTGTATAAAAACATTGGCGATTTTATTTTTTCTCAGGCGGGTTTGAAGACTTTTTCTCCTGTTGGAGAGAAGGTACAGTAGCCTGACGTTCTTTGTGTCACAACGTTATATTTTGTATAACTCATTAAGATGTTTAATAAATGTAATATTTTAGAACATCCATTTTTTCTACCATGTTATGCTGACTAATGCCATTTGCAAGATGATTACTGCATAGAGTCGCTATGTATTTTGACAATGTGGTTTTTAAATGCACACGAACCAAAGTGTGTTTCGCCTGAACATAATCCGTTGTGCATTTTAAGTGAAAATACGGTTTCTTTTTTGCAGTTCTCTCCCAAGACTACGAGTCAAGAGTTTTGGAGCGAGAAGGGGGACTTCTGAATTAAACGCTGTTATTCTCTGAATAAAAGTGGAGCATATAACTTTCTAAAAGAAAATCTGGGCAGTATGTGGCAGAGGCGACTGCTGAAGTTTGCTTTGGGACTTGCAGCGGTTTTGTCGGTGGCTGTCAATGAAGGTACTGCGGGGAATAGCGAGGCTGACAAAGACACTGAACCGAGAGCCAGCAGAGCCAAGAGAAGAGGAGGAGGAGGTCAAGATGTCTTGAAGGGGTAATTGTATGATCAAGTTCTCTTGGCGTTAGAACTGGTCCAGTCACGACTTGTATCTATTAATAAATATTTTGTTTCAATAAACAGAGAATACCAAGATTATGTTAATAAATGTTTCCCTTGTGTTGTGAACAGCGAGAATGCAGCGTAGGCAGCTATTATGGATACATTGTTAAAACAACGAGGATACACGTACGAAAATAGGAACAGCCTTCTTAACCATATAGGCTGCATTGTTACAGAAAGCTCGTCAATGATGCATTCATCTTTGCCTGATTTAAAAATAAAATTTTGTTGCAAAATGTCAAAAGGACAAGCGTGTTGCAGATAGGGATTTAATTAAGAATGGACAGATTCACATCTGTGCTGCTGTGCTGCTGCTTTACGCAGCCCACGGCTAGACTATGGAGTGGGCGAACTCCGCAGGGAAATGGACTAAAAGTTTTCACAAATTACATAGTCATGTAGTTTATAGGTCAGAGTTATCTTCTGTTTATTTAAGGTCTTCTAATGGAAAAAAAGAGACGACAGTGGGTCAAGTTGATTGAGTTTTTAATTTGAGAAGAATGCAGGTTGGCTTGATAAGTGAAATTCTTCCATCGGGAAGCTTCGAGGAAAGCTTTGTAATTAAATACTGGCAAGAATCGAACATTCCTACTGTGTCGCGGAAAAGAAGTTATACTCTAAACAAAGAACTCTTTTGCACGTTTGTCCCTTTTGGAATGTATAGAGCTGTACTGTAAAACCATTTTTTATTACGCAGTTTAATCTAGTTCTCCGCCGTAAACACCACACCCCTATATGGAAAAAGTAAAATTTGCAACCACATACTCCGCAGCAAATATCACGCGCAGTCGCTTTACTGTTGGACCCAGATTTACTTGAGATGAAGCCAAGAGCTTACTGAAAGGTCGTACACGCTCAGAACTTCAGTATTGTTTAAAATTGATCAAATGTTGCAACAGAACCTATACTGCTACTGAAATAATAATAATAATATATATTTTTAAAAATAAATGTAAAGGTAACAGTAGCTTGACCTTTAGACAGCCTTTTGCAATAAACGTCTTAGAAGAGGTTTTCCCTTTTACTCTCTTGTTACTCTCAAATCTTCTTGCTTGATTAGATTGCAAAGAGTGATTTACCAATTAAAAGTTTATTGGTAAATGATTGATAAAACACCTGCTACAGATATTGATAATTAAAATACAGGTGTTCATTGTGCAATCTGCACATTCAGGTTATTTTTAATTGATCTTGGTATTGTTTTTTTTTTTTTTGAATGATTTTGCTCAAGAAAAGAAATGCTGTGCTGTGAGTTCTTAAAAATTGGCATTCCAATTTTTGCAAATTGAATATAGGCCACCAGGTGTTGCTGTTTTAGAGACAAGGATGTGTCTGGATATATTATCAAATTAAGGCTAGAGGTTCTTTGGAATGTCTCCACTGGGCAACATATTTTGAATTAATTCAAATTCTCATGGGGAAAGGGACTTTGGAAGAGTCCAAGTATGTTGTTTTCTAAGTAGAAGACATTGTTTGTGAAAGTCCAGTTCTATCCCGTGAGACGAATGGCTGATCATGTGTCCATCTGTGTCTTGTGCAGGCCAGTAAAGATATAAATGTGTGTCAAATTCATTGTCCTGTGACTCAAAATGGAGTTTACTAAAATAAGTGAAAATTAACACACTTTCTTAAAGGTTTTTAACAAGGCTTGTTGAAGAATGTTACATAGGTGCATATATTAGGACCACAGAGATGACATCTGTTACCTCTAAGAATAATATTTTTGGGATGTAATGAAATTTAATGCTTCATTGGCAGCAATGAAAAGAATCCTTGATATTTTATTATGACTTGACCAGGTCTTGAAGAATTGAAAATTCATAAAAAACTAAAACTCTATGTAATATTATTATTTTATTTGGACAGAGTTTATTATGGTTGAAACAAGATGACCAAAGTCCAAAGGTGGTGAGCAAATATTATTAATAATTGTTATCATTAAAAAGTAAATTATTATGTTAATGTATTTCTTTAAGGCCCAATGTTTGTGGATCGCGTTACAATGCATACTGCTGCCCAGGATGGAAGACTCTCTCTGGAGGGAACCAGTGCATCGTCCGTAAGTTCTTTGTACCACTTTTGTTATTAACCGCTATTTTTCATTCCCATGTTTGATATGGCCAATCATAATTGCAGTCATCCAGTCATACTTGCTTTAGGTGTGTCCAAATGCAGCAATGTCATCCATTGATTCAGAAGGGCACACAGTTGGACACACATCTACTGAAACACTGTACCACTGTTGGCACAGACAGGCAATGCACAATCAAATGCACACCAGTTTATATACATGTGGAATTCAGTCAAACCTCACCTATGTTTTTTTGGATTAAATCAAGAAAACTTAAACGCTGATAAAGACTGGCCTGAAAACTGTAGTGCCTGAGCCAGAGGCTTGCCCGTTGCAAATGTTGGTTGCCTACCACCAACTTTACTGTTCTCACTGTTTTTATTCAATTTGTGCCCAGTGCTTCAGTTGGATGTGCCTCCTGGAAGGCCCCTCCACTTACCCCAATGAAACATTTTAACTGAAATTTTAATTGATAATGGAAATGAGCACTCAGCAATAGTGAATAATAACATCATATTCAGCACTGACAGGCGTAGGTAAAAGCAAGTGCAAATGTTTTTAGCTCTGGAAGCAATATTTCTGTGACACACCCACACTTTGAAATGCAACTGTGAAATACTCCCAGGCATTCTAATAGTAATGTAACTGTGGGACATGCACAATCTCTCTCTCTCTCTCTCTCCCCTCCCCCCCTCCCTCCTTCCCTCCCATAATACATTCATAAATTAAGGTGGTCAGGTTTAGTAATTTGTTGTATATCCTATGCAATGACTGCTTGAAGTCTGTGACCCGTAGAAATCACCAAGTAGTGATTATGTTCCCTGGTGATGCTCTGCCAAGCTATTGCTGCAGCCATCTTCAGCTCCTGTTTGTTTCTGGGGCTAGTTGCTTTAAGTTTTCTCTTCAGCATATGAAATCTATGTTCAGTTGGATTCAAACTGGGTAAATGACTAGTCAAGAATTTTCTGATTTTTTATTTTGCTTTAGCAGTATATTTGGTCTTTGTCTTCCAGTGACTGGAGATATTTTCTTGAACTTGAGCAGATAAGATTCTTCTGTACACTATATAATTCATCCTGTTACAGCTGTCAGCAGTTCCATCTTCAATAAAGACAAGTCAGCCAGTGGCAGCCATACATGCCCAAACCATAGCACCCCCACTACCAACTTTCACAGATAAGGCTTTGCATCTTAGGCAGTTCGTTTTGGCCTCCACACTTGTTCTTGCCATTACTCTGATTCAAGTGAATCTTGGTCTCATCTGTCCACAAGACCATTTCCCAGAAATTCTCTTTTAAGTACTTCTTAAACCAACTGTAACCTGGCCATCCTATTTTTCTGTCTAATTAGTTGTTTGCATCTTGCAGTTTAGCCTCTGTAGTTCTGTTTGTGGCATCTTCTGCGGCCAGTAGTCACTAACACATCAACGCCTGGTGAAAGACGTTAGACATTCAGGTGAAAAGTAGAACCTGTGCTAACTCGAGCTAACCTGAGTTAACGTAGTCCTCAACCTAGATTTACACTCTTCTAGATTTCTAGATTTGGGCTTTTGCTCACTGGGAACTGTTTTGCATTATTGACAATAACAAAGACAATCTACCATATGAATAACATTAACCTTGAAGAGGTGTAATTGCGAATGGTAAGTAAATGGTGTGTGTGCCCTATGATAGATTGGCGACCTGTCCAGGGTGTATTCCTGCCTCTTGCCGAATGCATGCTGGGATAGGCTCCAGCACCCCCTCTCCGTGACCCTGACCAGCATAAGCGGGTCTAGATAATAGATTGATGGAAGGTGTAATTGCTTATGCTTATACCGAGGTCATACCTTGTGTAGTTGACCAGTCAGTCTGTAGTGCTGAGGCTTGTAGTCCTGAGCATACATTGTATATGTAAATGAAATGGTAATGAATAGAACTTGACCCTGACTATGTGATGGAGAACAGGAAGGCTGTTTATTTGTGTGCGTCCTGAGATTGCAGCCTGGCAAGCTGCCTTTCAGTCAGCATGGCCAATGACATTGTTTAAAAATACAAAACCAAGGAAGTTGGGTCACAGTGTGCGTAATGTCTCACCCATCAAGCCAGATTACCTTGAGCTTGATTTTCTCTTGTGGGGAACAGCATCCTGACTCCTGCCTGTTTCACCCTTCCCCCCGATCTGACGTTATGCTGCCCTGTTTACATTATACATGAAGGGAAACCTCAGACCCAACCCAACCTGCCACTATGCACATCGCTTTGCCAGTCACTTCTGATGGAAGAGTTCCTGCTGATTTGTGTTGTGTGGTATAAGTCCAGCTGTGTTTGGGCATCATAGTCTGGGATCGTCTGACCCATCTGTTTTGTTTTTCCAGCCATTTGCCGGAGCTCCTGTGGAGATGGATTTTGCTCAAGACCCAATATGTGCTCTTGCCCCAATGGTCAGATTGCACCTTCCTGCGGTTCCAAATCTGGTACTGTATTTCACCATGAAGAAAATGGTTTCAAGCGTTTTGCCGGTTGTTTAATGGTTTGACATTAAAGTTTGAAGAATTTTATCTAATGGTCCACATCATATCTGTCTTTAGTGCATGCAAGCCAAGTACTTAGTTTTAGGGTCAGAACAGTCAGAACAAGACACTCTACCCTCTTTAGTATGTACCACACAGACAATATTACTTTTGATAGAATGTAGTGTTACTTGTTCCATGCAAATTATTTGTAGACTGATGTGACATACATGAAAAAACACACAATGCAATATTTAGAGTGATTATTTCAATATGGGTTTTTGTGTTTTTCTTCAGCAACACAGCATAAGTGACTTTTTTATTCACAGAAGGATCTAAAATTAGCTCTTGGCTTAAAACCAGTCTGGTTTTAAGATCCTTCTCTCCATGGCAGATGATGTCATTTCCTGTCACTTGCTTAATCCCTTCTGTTTTTGTCAGGCACAAGACAATGGAGCTCAGCTGCCCAGCTTGAAAACCGGCCCATTCCTTGTTAAAACTTTGAAATGGCTGCTAGTCATACACATTTTTATAAACCATGTTCTGTATACTATAAGAACATATACGTTCCATAGATACATATGTTCAGAACAGCCTCTGTTCAGGAGAAGATATGTTTTTAATATTGTCACTGTTGTCCCTCAGTTCAACACTGCAATATTCGCTGTATGAACGGTGGAACCTGTGCAGAAGACCACTGCCAGTGTCAGAAGGGATACAATGGGGCTCACTGTGGGCAACGTAAGGACCGCTGCTTTCAAATCCTTAATGTCTTTAAAAGCCGTACCCTTTTTTTGGATATGAGGTGTGCATTTTCAAGGCGCAAGGCTATTTCAGTAGATTATTTTAACATCTGCATAGCATCTCTGTCACACCAGAGTTAGCTAAAGAGAAGATTTGCATGTGCAGTATGTGAAATGGAAATCTTTTTGATGTATGTGGATGTAGTAACTGAACAGTTTGAAACAATATCCCAAGGAGTGTCATCTGGCCTCATTTGCATGTATGATTTTGTTTCTCAGCTGTCTGTGAAAATGGGTGCTTGAATGGCGGAAGATGTGTGGCTCCTAACCGCTGTGCCTGCACCTATGGCTTCACTGGAGCACAGTGTGAAAGAGGTACTGTTGGCCATCACTAAAATATTCCAAATGAGTGCATTCATATCCGCAATGGATAAAGCAGTTGATTGAAAAAACATACATGCCATTGCCATAGATGTTATGTACAGATGTCAGTGCATACTGTGTATGTAGTTCTTTGATGGTATTAGATATTGCATTGTGGCTGACAGCAGTGGTGGAACATTGGTTTTATGTTTGCCCTGTAATCTGTGTTAGCATTACAAGAAGTTAATTCTTGCTTTGTGGTATAACATTCTAGTTAAATAAATATATTTTGAAGTTAATATAAATCTCATTGGGTTCCATAAAGTTGTTTATTATTTGTTTAACCTACTGTATGTGTTTGCAACAAATGTTTGCCCTCAGAACCTCTTTCTTTTGTTGCCCTATTTGTTGCCGTCGTGCAGGTTTTTTGTCTTCACAAAACTAGAAAATATCATCATCCACATCTGTTTCCAACTGTTTTTTTTTCCTGTAATGCATGATTGACCAGTCGGTATTCTTGAAGTATTGCAAAATTGAATTCCTTGTTCATGAGGAATAAAAACACTTTTGCACTGAGGTAATAGCCCTTGGGAAACCTCATGAAGAGGCTGCTACATTTAAAAACACATTGAAATGTGTCAAATGGATTTGCCAGGAATTGTTGATTTGTTAGTGAGTAAGGGTGAGTAATGAGTATTAATATGGCATGGTTGAAAATCTGGTAATTTCCCCCAGTGATTTTCAGGATTTTACCAGTTCTGTTTTGAGAGCATGATGTGCTGCAGTTCTGGAATGGAGTCATTTCCTGTTGGTGTCGATGACATTTGGATTCTGTCAGACACAATAGCCATGGCCCATGTATGACAGTAACAGGCCCTGGTTTCTGTAAAGGAAATGTTTCAAATGTTTTGTTGCGGCATCTCTGATATTGCAACCGTAGACTGCTGTGTAGTTGGCCTTTTTATGCATCTGAAAGGGACGATCTTCTCTGGGTTTGCTTCACTTTACTTTGCTGGGTTTACTTTAAGATATTAAAGATATGCAGTTAATATGTTCTGCTAAATCTAGAGTGACTTACAAGCTAGTTCATATCATGAGGCGAGATCATTGTTCCAGGGTTTTGTGTTAACATCTCAAAAGTAGTTTCAGTGTTCCAAAACGGTCATATTGTGCGGAGACCTGGCAGACATCTCGTCCTTAGAACTTTGCTCTGGCCAAAACAATCAAAGTCAGAGGATCCTCATTGGTTTTTCAGTTTCCAATGTCGATGGTGAGAGACACAGGAGCTCCTTATATTTTATGTTTTTTTTTGTCCTAGCTGTGCATTTAACCTGAATTTTGATATAACACAAATGTAGTCTTGAATGTCCTGCATCTTGATTCATTATATGAAACCAATTGTTTTGCTATCATTTTGGTTAATTCTACTCATTGACATCTATTATCCATCTTGAATCTTGAGTCATCCTTCCTGACAAAGTCTATTTGATGCAGATGTGTTGGAGGTTCTTAAGGCCGTTTGTGTGAAAGAGGAGAATAAAATGTACTTGAATTTGCTGCCAAGCTTTTTCCTGTTTTTTTGTATATTAACCCTTAAAACTGACCACTTGCAAAGGGGTGCATCTAGCCTAGCTGTTGTGTATTGTTCAGAGATTTAGTAACATTTTAAGGAATCATTACTACAATGAAATTCAATTTTATTTTGTATAGCACATTTTTCGATTCTGTTAGAAGGGTGCTTTACAGAAAAAGTAAATATGAAGCAAGAGCCCCAACAATCTGGCAGAGAAGTTTAAAAACTCTCCAGCAGGAAGGAAAAACATTGAAACAGTTTGAAAAATGCATTGTTCGATTGTGTGAGCTTCGTCACTTAAAGTTAATTAAGTTAAAGCTAATGTGAACACATTGTAAAAGCAGCTTATTATTTGTAATTACAAATGTGATGTGGAAGGCATGCTACCTTAATTGCTAAGTTTTAAGATCACGATTAAGACTTGGTTATTGGATATTCTTTCATATAGTTTTCCAATTATTACTGAATTTCAAGTTATTGCTCAACAGAACAATCGCAAAATTGGCATGAAAATGGCTGAACATCTTTGGCATGTTATAGAGAATACCTTCAAAATTAGAAAAATATGGATCAGTTTATAATGGTTGCAGTCATATTCGTGCTTCCTACTCTGCTGTCAGTGTGCACTTTTAACCCCAGTATTTAAAATCACTTAGCATTTTTTGCCCTAAAGGGCATCATGATTTTTTCCTACTTTAAAATGTCAACATTTACTTTGTCTTATCCTAAACAACATAAAAGTTTGTAATTAATTATTGTATACGGAAAAGGAAAAGTAGATGCTGCACATTCCAGGGACATACCAATGAGTGTATTTTCTCAGAAATACATGTTTGAACCCTACATTGTACACTGGTTGTACCATTCAGTACACACATCTTGAAGACTAATTCTAATAGCTACTAGTTTACACTTGTACAATGGACAGACTGTATCCAAAGAGCTACCATTATCTTAAAACAGTGAATCCAAGCACTTAAAAATAGTCTCCTCTTATGAATCCACCTAAATGTGAAATAAGATTGCATGTTGAATGAAATGGTAAAATTCATAACACCAGCAGTAACTCCATACCAGGCCCCTTGATAAGTACAGTAAATGATTGAGTATGTTTTAAATATATAGTTTTTAACCAGTTTTTCCACAAAAGACCCAAAAAGCATTGAATTTTAGGAAGTGGAGAAGGAAAAGAACTGATAATTGGTTTTCTAAAGGAGTAAACACAGTAATTGTGTGCTGTGCATTTCCAGGGTGGGCTTTACAAGAGGCTGTTAATTCTGATGATCCCTGCTCCTTCTCTCTGGCTCCTGGTTAGCACACTCCTAATCAGAGTATTCATTCATCTCAGTATCGCTTCCAATGGTTTCCTTCAGTAGACAGCCAAGCCAAATCAAAAACTTCCTATCTCCTGTCCAAAGCGCCTGGAAAAGTGGTTGCTTTTGGCAAGGCGTGATGTCGACCTCCTTTGTTGCCTCAACGGTTCCAATGGTCACAGATAACCTTGTCTTGTCTCGCCCAGTATTTTTTTGCATCAACAGTGGCAGTGAGAGATTGTATTATGCTTGTGAGGAATAGAACTCTTTCAATTAACAGTTTCATTCAACAGTTTGCTGTATCCATTGATCTAAAGCAAAGAAATGTCCAGTATTACATGATATGGGACTTTTTTCTTGTCCTCTCATTCATGCTTTCATGTTCACAATATTGTACAGTATACATGTATAAGGCTACATGCTTTGTGAGTTTCTCTGACATTTTCCTGGCTATATTCCATCTCCTCTCCAGGATATTGTTTTGAACATGTATTCACATTTTCCTTAGTATTGTTTGAGAAAAGGAGTTTCTTTATTAGGCACAGATTTAATCTTATACCATTAACACAGGAAATGTTGGATGACTGACATTGTGAAACAAGAACAGCACTGGGAAATTGAAACTGAAAAGAATGCCTTGCCTATGAGTTTGATTTCAGCTGAGGAGACTGTGCCCACAATATAGCTGTGGGTACTGCACAAGCATTTCATATGCTAGGTATAAGTATTGTACAGCTCACATTTGCTGTAAGCAGTTATTTTTTTATTGTTTATTAAGGGTGGTTCTCCCGTTGGTGTCCAAAGAGAGTGAGTAATATTTGACCCCGTGTACATAATACATTTATTTTAAATTGGCTTAAGGCTTCGATTTAAGTAGCATGGTCAAGTTCAGCTGTCCTGTTTTATAAGCCTTTGCTACACCTCATTGAAAAAGGTAATAGATAATCCAAACCATTCCATTGCTCTATGTAAACCGATATCTCAAATTACAGTGACATGCTCCCTGATTGCCTTCTGTAGACATTGGCTCATCTAGATATCATTAAATCAGATAGGCTTGCAGTGGAACAGACTGCTGTAATTGGCCTTAACAGGTATACCCAGGCTGGAGACAGAGGGGAGAGAATAATTTCTCAGTATTAGTGATGAAACCACATTTTTCCACCTTCAGCTGAGTGCAATGGCATCCTCATTTATTGTGGGCTCTAATATTTTCACACCAAATTATAGTTTGTGACAAATGCCTGGAAGTTGATATTTTGTCTTCAGTCTGACCTTGACTGCCAGCAAAGGCACAGAAGTGAATTCCCTGGAAACGTAAATATTTACAGGCAACTGAAACATAATAAAGCAATAGTTTATTCCGTCCTCAAACAAGTCTGTTTTAATGTGTTTAAACACATATCCCATTCAGAGCCCCAGCAGTTTCATGCATGTTCGTTTTGTGGGTGTGCAGCATTTGATTTTGTCATTCAGTGTGGGCGCAATAGATTTGGTGTTGATCCCTATCTGTTTTAATGATGATATTGGACATTGTAACCCGTTGCTTAGAGTCATGTGGAGTGGAGTATTCAGGATTGCTCTCAGATATGTGCAGACATGGGAGAGTCCCACAGCTGTGTTTAGACATGGTGTGCAGAAGGCTAGAGCAACACCGCCATCAACCTCAGTTTAGGGTTTCCTATAGTTAATATCAAATGGGGCTGGCAACAGAGAGGCTTTGGACAACATGGTTGGTCTTTTGGTTACAAGTTTTCATTTTGGCTGACATTGTTCTCCAAACTAAGGATAATTTTAGGAGTGAGTGTCACAAAATCCAGTAAATATCAGCAAACAGCTGCAATTGCTTAAAACGTACTAATTAAAAGAAGGAAAACAAAAAATAGTGGGTGTGAAATTGTAACAGGTCTGGCTTAGTTTCCATTTTAGAAACTTCCATGGCATAAGTCTGTATGTCTGTGAGTTGCGTTGTAGTCTCAATTAAACACGATGAATTAAAAATACATGAAAAATGTTTATGTTAAATATCTCACACACTTTCCTCATTTACTATGAGTTCAGTACCGAGTGACTGATGAAAGATAAACAAGCCCCCTGTGACATCTTTGGCATGCATGCTTTTCCCATGTAGTTTGCAGCAGAATAGTTTATTGTACGGTACATAATGGTTATGAAAACAGAATTTCAATAGCCTTCCAGTCGTCCTTCTTATGGTTAGAAAAATAAGAGCTGGTATAACTTGGAATATGTTCATCATATATCCTTAGAGTAAAGCAGTAAAGTTTTGATTTAAAAAAAAGTCTCTAGTGAGCTGTAGGCGGCTTGAATTTTCTCTGAAACTGTGTGAAACTATCTGAGACGAATTTGAGATGTTTGGTAATCTCCCCAGCAATGATGACAGTGAATGTAGCATGACTCTACTACTGCAGTGTTTTGTAGCTGGAAAAGTACTTAAATTATACTTAGGGGATGGAGATGACCCAGTTTTTCTTCAAAACATTTTATTTGCCAGTAACTGGAAGAAATGCAGGGGAGAGTGAAGCATACATGACCAGTTTTGTGTGCATTTTAATCATGGGGAAAACATCCAGTTTAATTTGTTTAAGCACTCCTTACCCTGGAACAAGAGCTTCTTGCTCTCCTATTTTTGCTTCATGCTGTCTGTTGTCTGCTGTTAAATGTGGAACCAATTTTTGAGTTTGGGCTCTTGCCAGACATAATTGGAGCTCACACACTACTGATGTAAATCTTCAGTTTATATTTCATCTGAATTAGACACTTTCTGCCCCCATGTTGTAACTGGATCTGGTGCTTTACAATTTCCCATTGCATTTGCCTGAAAGCTATTCTACACAGTAAAATGTCCAGTGTTAATTCAACTCTAACAGAGTACGGTACATACGAGTCCAGTTGGGACCATATGAACTCTGTAAGAGTTGATTTAACACGGAACGTTTTACTGTGTGCTGAATCTCTAAGAGGAAAACTCTTAGTTAAAAAATCTTAAACGTTGTCTTCTGTTTAAGCTAAACCAGGACTCATAAGCCTCCTAATCTTCTGTGGTGTACAGATGTGCTGTCTGATGTGCGGTATCTGTCTTTTAACTGTCTTCTGCCTCTCAGATTACAGGACGGGACCCTGCTTTGCCTCAGTGAGCAACCAGATGTGCCAAGGCCAGCTGACGGGCATTGTGTGCACCAAGACGCTGTGCTGTGCCACAGTGGGCAGGGCCTGGGGGCACCCCTGCGAGATGTGTCCAGCCCAGCCCCACCCCTGTCGTCGCGGCTTCATTCCAAACCACCGAACAGGAGCTTGTCAAGGTACCCTCCACGCCACCGCTCTCTTAGAGGGGATTAGGCCTAATTGATTTAAATTGCTTTTGGTCCCTCTGTCTGAAGAATTTCGTGAGACATGTCGACAGGGCAAAGAGGAGGACTGTCAGGTTTATGCATGCATGGTTGGATGGGCATGAGATGCATAAGCACATTTAGTATAAACCAAAAACGTTTTTTTTTCTCGTAAAAATGTCTCGGGTCATGCAAAAACATTTTTATTGTTTTTCCACAAAACAAACCTTCTGCTTGTGCAAAATTAAATTAATGTTGGAACTTCAACATTTTTCAGGGTTTTTTTACAGAGTATCTAAAAGGATTCTGTTAAGTGCTAGGAGGAACTTTATCTGCTGAAGTCTGTTCCGTTTTTGCAGATCACAGTAAAAATGACTCGTGGGCAAGTTTAAACAGTCTTCTGTGAAAAGTATTACTTAATGTATACATTATTTATGAAACGGGTGAAGGGACAAATGCACAAATAAATTTTTCCAGTTTGTCAGAATTTAAATGGCAAAATAAATCCACTTTCAGTATGTCAGCCACAACAACTGACAACAGCCTTGTGAAACGTCCCAATGAGTCCTGATATTTTGTCAGAAGTATGCCTCAACTTAAACAAACCACCACTGTCTGAACATTTACATGTGGAGACCAACCCAAACCAAATTCTGAGCTCAGGTTCCCATTAGTTTGACATAGCTACAGAAGTTGTATTTCCTATTTTCAAGTGTTTTTACTGTACTGCGTTCGCCATCCCTGTTACCTTAATGACATGGACGTCTTTATTCAGCGTGACTTCCTCCATGCTCCTGTTCCAGCATTGAAAAGTTAAAGCCAACAATTCATGTGGAACAGGCATGGGTGCACTTTTGTTGGAACCAGCAGGAAGCGATCTCAAGTCACAAAAATGCATTGTCACTGCATGTTGGGCAGCACTGAACAAACTACCAACAGAAGCCTTTTATTTTAGACTTAAATATACCAGCGGCAGCTATTTGAAGAAAAAATTCTCTCGTGGTAATCTTTGCACATGTCTTGTCTGTGTTTTTTATTTGGTAACCGCACATAGTACATTCTACTCTTAATAATCCTGATTCTCCAGTGTTATTAATTTGAGGCACTTGGAGGGTGCCCTGCTTAAGGAAACACTTTACTATCTTTACTAGCAGCTGATCACTCAGTTTGTGGTGATAGCCCAGTTGACTAGACCAGTTGGCAAGCCGTCTGTCAATACAAGAGTATGAATATTGGTTTGGAAGATAGATCTTACACCCCACCATTCAGTTTTAGACTGGCCAAATGTTATGTTTCAGAGCTAGCTTATATCCCTTTCATTTCTGATTAAACACCAAAAGCTCTTTGTTGCGGCTTACACAACAATATTCCAAAATGAAAAAAGGGCACTAAACTGGGTCTTTAACGAAACCCTTCATGAAGAAGGTTGTTTCCTGTTTCCTTTTAAACATCTGTTTTTCTTTAGCTGGGGAAAAACAAGTGTCTGTAAAATATGCTGTTCATAGACACACGCAAGAAGACCAGCAGTCTACTCTTAATGCCATTTACGGAAGTGACTATATATTTTTCTACGTGACACATTCTAAGACAGTTGATGAAACATGGTTATAATTTTTCTTGCTTGGGAATTGGATGTCCTTGCAAATGGCAGAACAGATGGTCCTATAACAACATGCCATGCATGGTTATGTAGAACTTTTAGTGATTCAGTGCACAGCAACATTTCAGTTGGTTTAGTGGCCATTTTTTAATCAGTTTTTTTCCCCTCTTTTGTCTCTGCTATTACTGCATGTATGGTGCACAGTTTGCTCATTTTATATGACTTGGAGAGGGTGCATTCTTAATTTTCTAAACTATGCACACACACACAAAAAAATACCATTGGCAGCTTGCCTGCCCCTGACCCTGTGTCCCTCTGCTAGAATTGCGCTACTTTGGCCCTCAGGGGCACAGCTCTGTCCTGATGTAGTCATGGCAAACTAGTCCTAGTTGGTTATAATTACATCCCTGAGATACACATCGCTCCCAGCATGGCCTGCTGTGGCCGATGTCTTTCCCGCTTGTCAACAGCACAAAATAAAGACTCCCTGGGCTCACACTGTCCCTTTTGTTCAGTCCCAGCATTCATGTCAGTCGAGCGACAATTGTTTTTGGATACCTGTCTATCACGCCGTCCTACGAACGGTCCCTGTACCCCTGGGTTTTAGTGAAGAGGTCCTACAGATGTGGGCCGGGACTCCCCTCCCCCCCCCACCCCCACCCCCCCCCAGGGCATTCTGGAAAGCCCCTCTGCTGCGTTTGGCTTCTCCTCTAATTCCTCCAGCTGTACAAATTCTTTTTATCGTCTGGCTGTCTGTGGGACAGAGGAGAGCGTGAGCAGGAGTGGCCGGTTCTCAGTGCTGGTGATTTATGGCCCTCCACACGCAGCTATGGGAAGCATTCCTGTCTCCTCTTCCATCTCTGCGTTTATTTTCCCCTTCTCCTCCTGACCCCCCCGGAGGCTGTGTGTCCAGGAGCTCGGGGACCTGCTTTGCGCTGCCAAACTTTTGCTGTCGCCCTCTCTCTCTCTGCCCGGGTCACACCTGGGCCTTTGCATTGGTTCTCCACGTAGGTATGAGTGCAGGCAGTCACGTTGTCACCTGATGTCGTAAGATGTGATTCTAAATCAAACTGCAGAAAGCGTGGAGCAGGCATGAAGGGTTTATTGTTTCTGGGCTTTACGAAGTTTCGTTTTTATGCAGAATCCATTTAAAACACAGCCTACAGCTGTGGCAAAGGGCAGGAGGAAAATAATGTTCTTGTAATAGTGATTACGAGGCCAAGCAGAACAGCAGCTATGATGTTACTCAGTCCTATGAGTCCAGCACTTACAATGGTGTTATATTTCGCCTGCTCATAGCTCCTTCCAAATTAAAGCACAGTTTCAGCCCATTCACCCTGGCTGAACAAAGCCCAAAGTTGGGTGCCCCATTTGTATGGGTTTAAACCAGTAATCTTCATCATAATTTTGTGGAAAGCAAATTGGATTTGATTTTGTTTTGGTTAACAAGTTTTTTCCCCTCTTGCTAGATGTGGATGAATGCCAAGCCATTCCTGGGCTCTGTCAAGGAGGAAATTGCATTAACACTGTTGGATCATTTGAGTGCAAGTGCCCTGCCGGACACAGGTTTAATGAAGTTTCACAGAAATGTGAAGGTAAGACCTTTCTTGAATGTAAAGTGAAAAACCACACCTTGTACACAGAGAAAAATAATTGCTGTTCTATGTAAGGTCCACTTTGAGTCTAGTTAATGGGCAGCCGTGTAGTATAAAGGGTAAGGAGCATGTAACCTGAAGGTCACAAGTTCGATTCCCGGATAGGACACTGCCGTTGTACCTGCATTATTCATTTTATATCCAGCTGTTTAAATTGATGCGATGTAAATGCTATGTAGAATGTTCTGTATAAGAGCATCTGCTAAATGGTTGTAATGTAATGTTTTTCCAAACTTGGTGTGAGTGATTTAGTTGTACAAAAAATAATAAATGCAAGCCTGCAGGCAGCTGCAACACATTTTAGTGTTTCTCTTAATAGCCGGGATTGAGGCCAACCCTACGGGATCAGTGTGCAGCCGAAGGAGCAGCAAGTCATGACTCAAACCCAGTACAGAGACCAGTAGTTGCCGGTTCTTTATAGAATGCCATTGGACAATTGGAGGGGCAAAGAGGACAGGCACCATCGGCGGATAGTCTGAGGACCCTCCCGGGTGGGAGAGTTTGACTAAATAAGAGCCCTTATACAGTGGCTCGCCTTCGACAGAGGGGCTCCTTTCCGGGGTCAGGGGAGAGGCGCCTGCGTCTCCGGGTGGACGGCGCCCTGGAAATGCGGGGGCCTCTTCCCGAAGCGAGAGGGGTTGTCATGGGCGCCGATGATTCAGAGATGACTCAGATGTTTTGTCCTTGCTCCTGCCGGGGTTGGGGGGCGCGGGGCTCGCAGGCTCTAGGGAGACGATGTTCCTAACATCTTGTGGCGCACCAATCCATAAATAAATATACTGGCTCATGTCATCCAGTACAGAGACATTCTTCTCAGAAGCTCTCATTGTGTCTGCCAGTTCCAAGGCTGCCTACTGTATATGCTGAGAGCAAATAAACTGCGGGTTATAGCGAAACACTGGACAATGTATATGGTTTGGTTTTATCTAGTCTCAGAATCTCTCATGCATTCACAGTAAATGAATAGCCTTATAATAAGCTGATTCATATAGAATTCCAAATGTTTCATTTGGCCATTGTCCGATAACTCACATTAATGTCTAGTGCCATTTATTTAGAAATCTATGTGGTTAGCCATGTTTAGCAAACTCTACCAATGAAATTGTTCTTCAAAATAACAGCTTGGAAGGATGCTCTATATCTAGCCTGCACTGCTAGATGACAAGTAGAAGACACTGTTTTAAAAGGACAAAGCTATTAAAAGACATCAGGAAATATCTGCTCTGTCATGTTTTAATTTCGTTTCTAAGCACATTAAAGTTGTATGACATCATTAAAGTGTACTAATAAACAAACATAACCCATACTTCATTTCATTTTGGACAGATCTTGATGAGTGTGCCAGCATTCCTGGTCTATGCAGTGGGGGTGATTGTTCTAATACAGTCGGGAGCTATTTCTGCAAGTGTCCTCAGGGATTCTACCCCCCTCTTGATGGGTCCAGATGTATTGGTAAGGGGAATGAGTTGTGACAGTTTGCCTATCACTTGAATAGTGGAGATAATGTAGCATCTACTGTTTTGTGGAAAGGTCTATTTGCACTACTGCAAGTGTGTTTAGCTTGAAAATCCATAAAAGTCATTAAATCCTCCTGAACTAATAGCTCTGAAATGGTGTCCTAATATGCCAGAATTTGCATGGAAAATTGGGGAGTTAGTAGGATACAAACAGGAAAAAGACTGGTTCTCTGTCCCACTTTTGCGTTTGTGCTTCACTAGTGACATGTTCAGATTTGTTTTTTGGCTCAATATGAGGTATGGGCTTTTAGGCTTATCAGCGATTTTGATAACCAAACCAACTTCTGTGTACCTTCCCTGCTCTGCATTTCCTAATTTTACCAACTGACTGTACCTCAGTTAAAATTCATTCAAGGAACATCCCTACGGAGACATCACCCTTTTCCATCCAGTTTCCAGCCATGCTCCTTCTTGAAGACACTTAAGAGAAACAGGAACGTTTCAGTTGGAGCGTTAGGAAGCAGAATTTTTTATGTTAAGAATGCAGATTACCGCGTAGCTCCACTCCCTCAGACTCTGTCAGATGAGCTTTTCCTCTTTGCAGTCACACTCTGCAAGCAATGGGGCCATGCCGAGAAATCACTGTAACTATTCCAAAAGCTCAACTGACAGGAATTTAGGTCAGTAGTCTGTTGCCTCTTAATGCCACAAGAATGAGCTGTTTTCTTTAAACTGCTGCGAGTGGAAGGGACACGGGGTGTAACATCACACTGTGCATACCTGCCTGTTGTCGTATCCCTCTCCTCATTAACGTCTGATA
Source organism: Anguilla rostrata (assembly GCF_018555375.3). Classification (NCBI taxonomy): domain Eukaryota; kingdom Metazoa; phylum Chordata; class Actinopteri; order Anguilliformes; family Anguillidae; genus Anguilla; species Anguilla rostrata. The sequence continues at coordinate 45,144,920 of NC_057937.1, read as the reverse complement.
AAAATGCTTGTTGGTTTAACTCAATAATGCCTGATACTGAAGAACTCTGTGGACGAGAGCTCCTTCGTCTGAAGCCAAGGGACATCTCCCCCTGTCCTGCACTATCGTTTTGAAAGCAGTGAGAAAGGGAAAAAATACAGCTGAAGTTTTTATGGCTTTTCCAGTGGCGTAGTGCACCCTTCTTTATGAAACTTTCCTTTAAGAGGCATTCACAAGACATAATTCAAATGAACAAAGGCTCTTAACAGAATTTGAGCTGTAGCATATTGTTAGGGGGAAAGAATTATGAAATATTGGTTTTCTGGATTTGTCAACCCATGTTTCAACACGTTTGAAAGCCATGGGACATTGTATTGTGGATGTGCATTTCAGGGAAGGGGGATCAGCTGCACTTTTCCAGGTGCTTCTGTTTAGTCACACGGGGGAAGGAAGGAAGATGTTGATATGTAAATCAGAGAAAGCCATTACAGAGCCCTGAGTTATGGGCCTATATCCTCGCGGCACACCAAGATCTTTCACCCAAACAAGGCAAGAAAAACCCTAAATCATATAAGTGGGCTTGGTTCCGCCCGGGTCCCAGATAGCACTGGGAGAATTTGGCCCAGGAAACTGCAGCTGATCTACATTGGCCCCGGCCCCCAGGAGGATGTTTGTTTGGAAAGAATGTCTGCTATGAAGCTTGACTTGCCAAAAAATCTGTTTTGCCAAACAATTCTGTCAACTTCCCAAGCACAGTGAATGTCGATGTGAACGTCCACCATGAGCCATGTTTTAAATTTTTTTCCTCTTCCTCCTCTTTATTTGACATATGTGAGGCACTTGATCATTGTTTACAAGTTCATAAAGCCAAACTGTCCCCTGCATCCATTCATCCCGTGTAGAGTTGGAAAATGTGAGGCGTGGCTGTGTAATGCAAAGCCCTTGTTCCTCAGATGGCCGGAGTGGGTACTGCTTCTCCAGTCTCCTGAATGGCCGCTGTGCCAACCAAAACTCACAGCTCCTGACCAAGATGCAGTGCTGCTGCGACAGTGGGAGATGCTGGTCGGACGGATCCATCCAGGAGATGTGCCCCATACGTGGAACTGGTCTGTTTCTCCTTTTCTCCTCACTTGCCATCCTTCAGAGATCAATGCCATACATTGCTTTTACCAGCTGGACTGGGAAGCCTCTTGTTTTATGAATTCTCTGCATTTTATTTGAGTATGGGAGTGAAGTTTTCTAATTTAATTTTCCATGCAGAATTTAGTGTTTCCCCCTTGATTGTGTTGATTATAAGAGTCTGTTCACACTGCAACTCTTTGTTCCAGATGAGTACCAGAAGCTGTGCAGCATCATCCATCCAGGCCCCATTGGACCTGGTGGACCTGGTGGCCCCATTGGACCTGGTGGCCCCATTGGACCGGGTGGCCCCATTGGACCGGGTGGCCCCGTTGGCCCTGTTGGCCCAATTGGCCCTGGTGGCCCCATATATCCCAACATCCCTAGACCGACATACCCGCCATGGGTTCAGCCTCCGCCTAGTATGTCCACATCTACATTTTCAGATATGAAACTGTCTGTATGAGACAATGGTTAGAACCTTGCATGGTTCTCCATGTGAAAAAATGTGTGCTGAAGTATATTTGAATTATACTATAATATACCTCAGAATACTTTAAGTATAATTGCATTTTATATAATTATACAACTTCAGGTATGTTGAAGCATACATATATTTCCAAATAGACAGTTAAGTAGTTAAGTAGTTAGAGTTAAGTACTCGTGATTATCGTAGCACCAATTGTAATTGAACCTCCTTGTAGTTGTGTTTCTTCTGCATTGCAGATGCATTAAAATATTGGTTTATTCGTGAGCAAGATAGACCAGGACATGTTTGTTTGGACCTGAATGCAGTGTTTTAACAATGTGTGCTAATCCCAGAATAAGTAATAAGAGTGTTCTTTGTCTTTATGCAGTTATTCAAACCCAGAATATTACCAACATGTGTTTGGCCTTCCGGCACCTTTGTCCGAATGGCCGCTGTATCCCTACTCCTGGAAGTTACCGGTGCGAGTGTAACATGGGCTTCAAGCTACACGTACGGGGGGAGTGTGTGGGTGAGCACTTCCTCTTCAAAACATCCGACACTTAGCAAACCTCGTGGAGCAGATTAAACAGGTGCATTTCCCCAACGACTACCTCTGAGCCGTTATTGTGGGGAAAATGGCAGCTCATGGTATCACAGTTGTCAAAGATGGTATATTGCCCCAAGAATAGATATGTTATCTTTTTGGGTTTGATTTCACCCTGTTGGCTGACATTTTATATGTGCTGTGCTACAGATGAAGACGAGTGTGAGCGGAATCCATGTGTGCACGGCGAGTGTGTCAACACGGCTGGCTCGTATTTCTGTCAGTGTCCCACTGGCTTTCAGAGCACAGCTACCAAGACGGAATGTAGAGGTGAGGGAGGCTGTGCGCTTGCACTGTGGGCATGCTGATCAACCCACAATTGAGCACTGCACTACAGCAATGCACAGGGTTATAAGTAGGACTGAAACGGACTGTCATCTGTCCAATTATTCGAGTCAAAACAGAACAGAGGTGTTTTAGCCAAATGGAGCTTATTGGTTCTGGTTTGACTGCAGTAAGTTGATATATTAGTCTGTTTTAATGGTCTCACTGCCTGTGAGAATTGTGCTTGAATCTTTGCAGTGCATTACAATACAACAGTCTATTGTTCTTCGTGCAAACATCCCAGATCACTTTGCAAGAAAATGATAATATGAAAAATAAAAATAAAATGAAATGTGTCAGAATCACCTCAAATTCCAAACTATGAAGAATATAGGCAACAAGAATGGAGAAGCTTTACGAATGACAGTGTGAATTGCAGAACACAAATGACAGAGCGTGCACAGGCTGGAGAGATGCACCCTGTGATTGTTCTCTTTTTTTCTCACAGATCTGGACGAGTGCATAGCCAATGGGCGCATCTGCAACAATGGCCGCTGCGTCAACACTCCAGGCAGCTTCCACTGCGTCTGCAACGCTGGTTTTGAAATCTCTGCTGATGGAAAGAACTGCCAAGGTCTGTTTCCCCATAAAACTTCACTTACTGTCCACTGCTGTGTTCATAAGCTGTGTTTTCTGCTCTCTGGTGTGCGTTCTTTAACATCACAGCACCGTGAGTTGGATAATCCCAGGCACAATACGATAGTGTGGCAGTTTATTTGACTCTGTGCAGTGGCAATTGACAGTATATGACCACATTAGACTGGATTTATTTAACCAGGTAGGTGAACTGAAAATTCAGTTTTCTTCTCTTCTGCTGTGGGAAATATAAATGCATATTATTGTGGGATTGTGTAAGGGATTGTGTAGCCAATCAGATGTAGTGGGTGATTAGATGGCCAGATGTAGACAGCCAGTTTTTTGGGAATTTTGCCAGCACATTTGGATTATCCCTTGTACTTTTCTGAAAATTTCAATGGGATCTTTAATGGCCTCTCGAGAGAAGATTGCCCCATACTGGCCCACCAAACCTCTTCTAGCAACAACTGATCTAATCCTATCCAAGCGCTAACCAAGCTTACACTTGGGTTGATTCAGCATTTAACCATGTGAATGGTATTGGGTGGTATTGCTGCTGGAAATGTAATCATGTGACAACATGATAACATACGATATTGTGTAAGCATATATAATTGTATATGACAACACCTGACAGTATATTAATGTTAAGTAGCACAAAACCGAGTCAGTGAAGAAAGAGGCACCGCAGATGGAAGCAACTCCCAAATCACTGAAGATGCCATTTAACTGGTGGTGCCTTAAAATGCTGCGTTTGAGGAAACTGCATGGATGTTTGGTTTCAGATCAGGACGAGTGCCGCATCAGAAACATGTGCCTGAATGGGATGTGCATCAACGAGGATGGCAGCTTCAAATGCATCTGCAAGCCAGGCTTCTACTTGGACTCGACCGGGCGCCTCTGCCTGGGTACGTCTCATTTCTGTTCATTTCTGGCCTGGGTTATTGCAGCTTTTACCAATCAGACGAGACCCTGTGAGGCATTCACGCTCTCACTAATGTTTTGTATAGTCTGGTGACAAAAAAGACCTACCCCTTTGTCTGGATCAGAGGAAGTAGATGTTTCCAGCTCTGCACAAACCGTGTTTAATTGGTTGAAAATTACAGCCTGGTGATTTCTTAAATACGAGTAATGGTAAAACAAATAGCTTGAAATATGGTGACCATGTACAAGCCTTTTCGGGAAAGTTCTGTTAATATGAAAAATAAAAAATGACAATTGTTTTGAGCAGTTTTCTCGGGAGTACGCCTAACACGGTATCCCCTAAACACATTCTAACTTGCCAAATTCCTTCCATTGTTTGTGAAATGATTGCTATGGGAATTTATACAACTTTCGACAGGTTGTTTTTAGCAATGGTTATATGCTGTTTGATTAAAGTGGAAGGAGAAACAAATCTAGTCTGTCTTGACAACAACAGACATCGATATGTCCATGAAAGACCACTCGCTAGTGCCTGTTCGGTATTTGTAATGGCAGGCACAAGCTTTCCCATCTGTACCTCTGTATGCCCCGTGGTTTGCTCACTGTGATCTAGAGCTCTGTGGAGCTGTGGTGGCGCTCTGTGATGTTGGCCCTCTCGTTGCAGACATTGATGAGTGCCAAACTCAGGGCATGTGCATGAACGGACACTGTGTCAACACCGAGGGCTCCTTCAGATGCGACTGCATGCCCGGCCTTGCCGTGGGGCTGGATGGCCGCGTTTGCGTCGGTGAGTCACGCTTTTAAGTCTGCATTATCTTTCCTTTTGCCTCCTCCTCAAATTTGTCACATCCATTCCCTCTTTTCCAACAACAATGTGTTAATCATGGTTATCGTGACAATTTTTGCATGTGAATTATTTGTGTATCTGCCTAGATACTGTTGTAAGCTTTGTTGCCACAGTGTTACATAAGTTGAGATATCTGCTCTGAGAGATCTCGCCCTCTACCACCAACTTTTTCTCCTCCCCACCACCAAATCCACCCGCCCTCCCCTATATCCCACCCCTGCCCCCAATACAGACACACATATGCGCAGCACATGTTATGGAGGTTACAAGAGGGGACAGTGCGTGAGGCCCTTCTTCGGTGCGGTCACAAAGTCCGAGTGTTGCTGTGCCAGTGTTGAGTATGCATTTGGAGAACCGTGTCAACCCTGTCCACCGCGGGGCTCAGGTACTAATGTGTCCCAGTTTCCCAGCATCCTCTGCCTTCAGTACACCAGTACAGCACTGAGGAAGTCAACCTCGAAAGTATCTGGCCAATATTGTGATGTAGTACTTTTAATTTCAAGACACAAATCCTTATAGGACACTTTGGTGATTAGTCCAAGCTTAAGGTTTTACTTCAGTTAGCTGTGTCACTGATCAGACAGATGAGTCTCACAGTAAGAGTGCTTAACAGTTTACAGTTTCTAGTTCAGCAGTTTCAGAAAAATGTTCAGCAGCATATGATGTTACTGGAATAGGATTTCTTTTAAAACGGCACCAATTTCTCATTAGTTTCTCATTTTTTTATGCATACTCACTAAATTTATGCAGCATAGGTTGACTGAGTATACATGCTCATTAACAGCAAAATGAGAAATGCACAAAGCACAGACATGGATAATAACACAATATTGCTAGCACCTTCAGCTTTCTGCATTTTGAATTCAGAAGTTGTAGCATTCTGGACTATTAAAAGAACATCCTGGGATTATTTGTTTTTCAGCTGAATTCTTGGCACTTTGTAGTCATGGAGAAGGCACTACAACCGATGGCAGAGGTACATGCTTCCTGGACGAATCCCAGTCTTAAATACAGCTGCTTGAATCCCAGTATTATTCATTCAAATGAGCCAAAAAAAGCAAATGACTTTCAATATATTGTCAGAGTAATAAAAACATCTTGAAATGAGTGTACTGGTATCTTGAAACGCAGCCGAATTTTAAATTTCTTTTGGATTTCTAATATTTGTCATGTTGCTTTCTTCCCTACAGATATAAATGAATGTGCTTTGGATCCAGACATTTGTGAAAATGGTGTTTGTGAGAATATGCTGAGAACATATAAATGCAATTGCAACACAGGATTTGAAGTTGACCTTTCTGGGAAACACTGTTATGGTGAGTCACACCTCTGCTAAATAATTACTTGGATAAGACTTTATAGGCTCATTATTAACATAGGAGGTAATGAGCTGTCATGTGCCTGTCTCTTCCACAGATATTGATGAATGCGCCGTTAACAGACTCTGCGATAACGGACAGTGCAGAAACACTCCTGGCAGCTTCACCTGCCACTGCTCCAAGGGATATGTCTTTCAGCCAGAAACCGATGTGTGCGAAGGTGACTTCATACAATCTCAACTTATTTTAACGAACTTTTACATTGTTATTTAATTAATTTGCTCAACAAGTAGCCTTTTCCACATTCATTTTCTGATTTGATCTGATAATTGTGTTGGTAGTATAAGCCACGTGCGATAATAGTGCATTGCCTCTGCAGATATCAACGAGTGTGAGTCCAATCCCTGTGTAAATGGGGAGTGCAAGAACAGTCCAGGGTCCTTTGTCTGCTTGTGCCCCACAGGCAGTACCCTGGACAGCTCTGGGACTCAATGTGTGGGTAAGTGGGGTGATGGTAGGGGTGACTACCAGTGTGGGCTGGGCTTCCAGATTTTAGCCATCGGCAATGAAGGGGCTGTTGTTTAACTGAAAATGTGATTTTAAAAAATATACATTTAATTTAGCAGAATTGACTCCAGAATAATGACAACAAAAACAGCAGAATGCAGTTAGATTGACTTTGTCATTATCCCAATGAATTGTGGTTTTGTGGGTCAAACTGAATAATAGGTCAAACCAAATACAATTTTGTATTTTCTTTTTTGTTTTTGTTTGCCGCATGAAATCAGACAGACAATGTAGACAGTGTCATGAATAAATCAGCAAGTTTAAAAACAGAATTCAAATTAACCTGTCTAGGTCTTTGGTTGTTCCATCTCTATGGTAAAAGTGGCTTTCCCAGTTCAGTAGTGCGTCAAGAAACGTTTAACAGTGAATGTGATACTTGTAGGAATTCCAATTAAGCAGAGCTGATTATTGCTTTACTGATATATATGTATATCCCAGTCGATGATTCTGCAGACCTTTAGGTACTTTAGGTACTCCAGACATTCATAGAAAAGAGTGTTGGTTTAAGAAGCTAATGAAATGCAACCCCTCTAAAAAGCTATACCCAATGTGATTAAATAGTAAAGAGTATGTCTCTATAGTCTAAAACAGGTCAAAAACGTAGCTATGATGACACTCTTCTCAGTCTTAAAACTATTCCATAAGGATTTTCAAAAGGAGAGACCTGTCTGTCATATATATTTATACATTGAGTTCTGTTAGAAATATCATTAGAAAACCCATTGGATGCTGCAGGCCCAAACCAACGTCCCTTAATCTTTTAATTAAAGGGATGTGGTGAACTGTCTGGAAGGCCTTTGAAAGTTCAATAAATGACAATGTCATTTACTACTGAGGTTGCAGTAATTACACGATGAAGTTTGTTTTATTGAAAAATGAAAGGACTGTATTTCCTCTGGCTTACAGAAACCACCAAGGGAACGTGCTGGCTGAAGTTTATCAATAACCGATGTGAAGTCAACATCAATGGAGCCACACTGAAGTCCCACTGCTGTGCTACAATGGGCGAGGCATGGGGCAGCCCGTGTACCAAGTGTGAGAGAGGTGAGAGTAGAAGAAGTCTCTTTGTAAGGTTTTGTGTTGGCCATGTCTGTTACAAAGACTTGTCCTCACTTGCTCTGACATAGGGCTCATTCCTACTGCTTATTGTATCCGTCCTTGTCTCCTTGGCCCTCCCATGACCTTTAAGGACATTCCATTTTGTTAAATGCTCCTTGGAGGAGCGAGGAGTGAGGAGCTAGAAGGCTCCTGGAGGATGCTTAAGTGAGGACACATGAGTGCAACCTTTGTGGAAATATTTTTTTGGAATGCGTGATGATGTATAAATGATCAGCCTGTGGATCCACCTCTCCACATCTTCAAATGAATGCTTGAAAGAGCAAGGATGCTCCATTTGCCAAATATGTTTCCTCGACTCCTCCATCCTCACATCCTTTCCCTACATCCTCAGTTGGGTGGAGCTAAGGAGTGTTGAAAGGACATGAAGAAAGGATGCAAAGACTGACAATAAGCAATTACAATGAGCCCACAGTCTTTTACTGCTGAAATACTGTATGCATTTCCCATAATTGTTGTGCCCTGAATGGTGAATGTTGAAATGCTAAGATGGAATTTTGCTATTGTAAAACATGGCCTCTGTTTTTAGATACAATCTGCTCTAAAGGATATGCAAGAGTAAGAGGGACAATATGTGAAGGTAAGGCCATCGCTGAATTGGTAAAAACAAATTTACTGGTTTTTAATGCTATTTATGTGTCTGTTATGAAAAGATGTTATTTAATGAGTATTAGGGAATTTATTCTGAAAACAGAATAAATATCTTTTTGATTATGTTGTAGAAGCTGCAGTTTTATGTCATGCAGACTTTCTGAAAATATGCTTTAACTGTCTCATATTAATGCTTTAATATATGAGTTCTGGGTGCAATGTTAATTCTCTTTTCTGGCAATAGATGTGAATGAGTGTGAAGTGTTTCCTGGAGTCTGCATCAACGGAAAGTGTGTAAATACCGTGGGATCTTTTATTTGCCAGTGTCCCACTGGAATGACTGTGGATGCCAGTGGTAGAACATGCATTGGTATGTAGTCCTTATACACAGTTATTCACTCATAATTAGTGAGGTTGCTATTATACTGAATTTCATCAAATTACTGTACCATTATTTGTTCTGACCTCAAATACTATTTTAATAATTTTGCTTTTATAAAGTTACATTTATTGTCCATATACCTATATAGTACAATAGTATATAATTTGTATCTGTTTTGCATCACTATTTGCTCACTCCTGGTAATGCCCTGCTATCATAATCATGTTTCATTTCCCACAGTTCCTTGCTGCATGTTGTGCTTTGCATTCCCATTGTGAAATACATTTGATTAGTTGATTGAGTTTGAAGCGAGAGAGAGGGGTGTGGCTGTGAGATGAGTGACATGTGTGTTATTGTGTGTCGTCCCCCAGACCTGCGCACCGAGCAGTGCTATCTGAGCCACGAGGATGAGCGCTGTGGGGCCCCCATCCCTGGGAGGCACCGCGTGGATGCCTGCTGCTGCTCAGTGGGCGCGGCCTGGGGCCCGGAGTGCGATGAGTGCCCGGAGCACAGCACCCCCGAGTTCAAACAGCTGTGCCCACGAGGCCCCGGCTTCTCCCACAGGGGAGACTTCATCAATGGGAAGCCCTTCCTTAAAGGTACGGAGGAGGACAGGGTTCTGCGACAGTGCTATAGCGGCAATCAGTCTTAAAGGGCACCCTGATTTTCTTCAATGATTCGTTTAGGATTTCATTCTGATTACCATTCAATATGTCATAAATGTTGGGTTACACGTAACTGTACTGTTTCCTCAGGCTTTTTTTCGGATTTGATCAAAAAAATTGGGGTTGAAAGTGATTTATTTAGCCCTTTCAGCATTTGCATTGTTTTCTGACCACATTTTAGCAATGCATGTTGTTCCAAGCTGACATTTCCCTTGGTGCTCTCAATCCTCAGATATAAACGAGTGCAAAATGATCCACAGCCTGTGCTCGAACGGGAGGTGTAGAAACACCATCGGTAGCTTCAGGTGCAAGTGTGACAGTGGCTTTGCCCTGGACTCACATGAAAGGAACTGCACTGGTGAGTATGGCTCCTGTTTAATTCTGTTAGGACAGATTCAGTCTAGTCATAAGGCGTTCTCACTTTAGCCCTTGACTCACAAAATTAAGGACGGGCTATGTCTTGTCATTTTACACAAAAACACGAAGGCGTTGACATGCTAAAACAATATTTTAAAATGTAAAAAAGTTTTATTTAAATTTAAATGTACTTATTTAAGTTTAATATAAAGCATTAAATGCATGCATTTTTATTTATATTTATTGTGGTAGTAATATATACCAAAGATGCTTGATTTGTCTTTGTAAGCTTTAAACCAAATATATTTTATGACTCTGTTGTGCTCAGCAATTCTAGTAGTCTGATTAGGCATTGTGATGCAACTCTCACCCGGCATTTTGTCAACATCTCACAAACAAATAAACTATGGTAACTTGAAGAAAGTGAAACACAGAAACGGCTGTCTACCGTGTCTTTCAAGATAAAGTTTAAAAGATCAGAATGTTGTGTTGGCATGCTGATGTGCTCTATTACTAGGGAAAGTATCTGCTTTTCTAGATATTGATCGATTTAGAAATCACAAAATCACAAACACGCATCACTGTGAACATGAATGCCAATTCATTCATTCTTTCATTCTTTCTGGAGTGTAACCTTATAGTGTGTTTGTTTAGTTTTTGTGTGAACCTTTTTTTTTTTTTTTCAATTTTGGCCACAGTGAGTCTTTTGTTTAGCTGGTCCACTCTTGTACCTAAAAATGCACAATGCTCAGTTGGAGATATTGCTGCTGCTGCTGCTGCTGCTGCTGCTGTTGTTGTGCTAACTGTTGACGCGGTGCTGTTTGGTGCAGATATCGACGAGTGCCGGATCTCTCCGGACCTGTGCGGCCACGGTACCTGCGTCAACACGGTGGGAGACTTTGAGTGCGAGTGCTTCAAGGGCTACGAGAGCGGCTTCATGATGATGAAGAACTGCATGGGTGAGCTGAGGACACGCGTGCGTGGAACGTGCGCCAAGCCCAGCGTTTGACCCAACAGGGCTTTGGGAGTACATCATGGAACACATTACAGATTTAAACGCCTTTATTTAAAATTATACGAGCGGAAACTTGTTTTCTACCAGCAAAAAAAAAAAAAAAAAAAAAACATGCAAAAATTCAAGTGATTGCCTGTTGCACGGTTTCAGTCCCTACCTTGTAATTAGCACAGATAATGTAGGGGTTGCAAATGAGCTGTGTGTGGAATAAATGGCTCTGCTTATAACAGGACTCAGTTTGGAAAGGCTGTTATGCCAATTTCTTTTAAAGGACTGTTCAGCACATTGAGTCAGCTTTATGGGAATCACTGGAGTGGTGCTTAAAACTCGCTGTGTTTCCAGCTGTGTGAGCTGACTGGTGCATTCGCTGGAGCCAGAATTCCCTTCCATTAAGGAAGCACGCCATAATTATTTGTCCCTCCTCAAGGATTTTTATATGCAATTACTTTGTCATTATGTGTTACCATCTGCAGCAGAATTGAGTGTTACTATATTTATTTATTTGCTGCTTTATTTTTTTTTATGGGCTTGGCATAGTCAGTGTTTATAACAAATCTTTGTATCTGTGCTCATGTGTGCCAAAACATGCACAAAAGCATGAATGAAAGTATATTGAAGAGTAGGGTAATAGTAGCAGTGTAGTAGTAGTAGTAGTACACTGTGTTTATGACTCCACCTTCTGGTGCCCCTCCTCTCTGCAGACATTGATGAGTGTGAGAGGAACCCTCTGCTGTGTCGAGGTGGTGAGTGCGTCAACACTGAGGGAAGCTTCCAGTGCCGCTGCCCTGATGGACACCAGATCGCCACGGATGGGTCGGCCTGTCTTGGTGAGCTCTGAAAGGCAATGAGGGGATGGCTGGGGATGACGTGGTATTGGTGTTGGTGATTCATGGATGAGGAGATTCATGGTCCTGCCTTGGATTTCAGTGCCTGGGTGTGTGAGTGTCTGAGTGGGAGTGTGAAGGGTGACTGAGGGGATGTTTATGCGTTTCTGAGTGGTTGGGTTTGTGGGATTTTGAGCGGTTGTGCGTGGGTGCTTGAGTGGATTCTGAGTAGATAATTAACATATTTGTGCAGTTTACTGGAATCAAGCACAAGCAGTGTTTTTAAAGCCTAAGCCTTTTTTCATGCAACCCCTGTCCACACCTTGCTTCTACTGGTTGAATTGATGGAATAGTAGAGGTGTCAGGGCACCTGGTTGGCTTACATATTGGGATGATGTTTTTTTGTGGTTTTCAGCCATCTAAAAACCACAAAAAACATTATCTCGGCAAGTAAGCCGACCAGATAGGCAGATAGCTGAGAAAATTATTGATGTAATAGATGTAAGTTTTGTGAAAGGATTTGAGAATGCTGGTTGCTAGGCTGGTGGATGTCCAGGGTCAGTGAATCTCCTGCTCAGACTGTGGTAGAGAAGACTCGCTGGACTGCAGGGAGGGTGGGAGCCATGCACCAAGCTCCAGGGCAACAGATGGAAACCACACATTTCCAACGTAGGCCTCTGTAATGCAGCTTCCCAGTTCCCACATAAAAAAATAAATACAAGCTGTCGGGAAACAGACCGCAAACGGATTAGATTGCGACAAGGAACCAGGCAGAATATGTCTTTCGCGGCCACTACAAAATGCTTGCACAAGTAGTTTTACTTGTGACAAATGGCTGGCTCATAATTTTTTTAAATGCAGCATTTTGGCTGGGGAGTGTGTGTGTCAGTGCTGTAGTGTCAAGTCATGCCATGTGTGCTAATTACTCATGTTGTTAATATATTTTCATTGCAGGATTGGAATACTGGAAATCCCCACCAATATGAAAAAAAATGTTCCACTTCTGAAGGCCAGTTTCACGTTTTGCGTTGTGCTGTATCTAGGCAGTGGAGCATTAAAGTATTTTATTGTAATTTGTTCTCCTTGCAGATATCAATGAGTGTGAATTAAGTGATAAACTATGCAAGAACGGACGATGCATCAACTTGGTTGGGCGTTACCAGTGCTCCTGTGATACTGGATACAAGTCTACAGGGGACAGGCTTTCCTGCATTGGTAAGAAGGCCACTCCTGAAATGAAATATTGAACAAAAAATTAAATCACATTATTATGACCACATATTTATATTTTTAAACTCTAGTGGCATAATAGTGCACGTATGAATAATGAGATAACTGTGTTTAATGGATTTCAAATCAGAAGCTCAGATTTGCACGCATTTTTTGGAGTGTATTATTGTGAATTTTTGGAATTACCTGCCTGTCACTGACTGTGATGTTTGCTCCAACAACACTTTCCGACAGATATCGATGAGTGCACTATTCAGAATGGGGGCTGTGAGACCTTCTGCACCAACTCTGAGGGAAGCTATGAGTGCAGCTGCCGCAGTGGCTATGCCTTGATGCCGGACCAGCGCAGCTGCACAGGTGAGACCCCTCTGTGGCTCACTCTCACCGGGACCTTACCTGCAAATATAAAGCAGGGGTTGCCATGTGCGCGTCATCCGGAAGTCTCCGGCTCAGCACTGAGAACTGACAGTTCAGCAAACGGTGTGGAGCATTCTCAGTCCTTGTCACTGATGGCACGACATTAGCTCGAGTCCGTCTCTCATCGGATATGTCCTCATTGTTGCTCAGAACCACCTCCTTTCAGAAGCGAAAAACAAATGAAAGAATTCCAGAGCAGAATTATTTTTTACATGGCTGGAAGTATGAGGCAACGGAAGAAGAAAGTGGTAAAAATGAAAACAGATGCAGGGTTGCAATGGGTAGCACTAGGCATACCACCCTGTGAAATTCTTCTTACTCTTGCCTGAAGCTAAACTGAACTGGGCTTGGATTGTACTTGGATAGGAGACTTGGGAAATTAAAGGGATTTTAAAGACCCTGTGTAATAAAAATGACTTTTTAATGGCTATATTACAGAAAGAATCATACAAAACAAATGCTAGTATGTTAGGCCTTTTTATCCTTCAAGCATTGCAGGAAGATTTGGTATTGGCCATTTGGAGACCATTTTTCTTGTAAAAGTAAAATTGAATTTACATTTTAACCAATCAGCAGTGTCACTGTTTAGTAGTCTGCCAAATCAAAAGTGAACTAGATGTGCAGATCCATTCAGAACAAATACTCCATGTCAGACCTCCAGCTCCAACAGTTGGCTGTAGCATTACCTAGGAGTGACAGTGGGCCTGTCCCATTACCCACACTTGCGGTTTTGTCTACTTAAGTGCACGTTCATGCAACACGTGTAAGCACGCAAGACCGATGTCTGAAAAATGGCAACACACAGTACACTTGTCCCGCACGTAATGCACCCTTACCCTAATTTCGCTTTGGAGCGGTATTTGGAGCTAAGTGTTTCCCACAATTCATCATGTTGAGGAGTCCTAAGAGTCTTCCCAAATGGAGAATCGCCAAGATGACGGAGAAGAAAACATTCCCATGTAAGCTACGCATCTTAACACATTACTTTATCGCATATTATTGGACCATATATACAGTCTGTCTATATGTCTAGTGTGAATAAGAATGTGTTTGAATTATTTGTGCAAAGGTTGGCCACCTGTGGGCATTGCTTGCTAACAGCAGCCAGCACAATTTGATGCCCAGTAAAATATGTTTGTTACGTTTGTTGCCGCTGCAACCGGGAACAACATCTTCGAGTCGATAAGGGTTTCCCAATGTACGGTGAAAATCCTCTGCGCACTGCAGTCTTCACGCATACTTGGGCACTGTGGCCAATTACTGGAAATACGTAACACAAGTAGCCACTTGGCTAAGTACAAAAACTGCGTGTGTGAGTAATGGTGTTTCACCGTGCACCAGCAACCTCTGCGGGTTGATCGAGTGCCTGCAAGTCCGCCTGTTGATCTTCACAGGAAGTGTCTTCCTCTGACTCATGTCTCTTCATGCCAAACTCAGTGTGATAAGAAGTGGTGGCTGACATTACATGCTTCAGAGAAGAGAGCAAGCTTGCCTGCACTCTCCCAAATTGATAGCAGATATTGCGGCAATAAGTGTAGATAAATAGTATTGGCCATTCCAACAATTGGGAAGAAAGAGGGGGAGAGCATAAAAAGTTGAGTGGGATAACTATTAACATCAGCCAGCTTGACCTTTTGGGCGAGCTAACACCCTCCCCCCCCCCCCCCCTCAGATAATCCATTCAGATCTTTCATGCTCCAAGCAGTGTCCAGCACATTGCTCATTCTGAGCTGCACGTTGCATTACATCATATTAAATTATGCGTAGTGCTTTTGGTATGCCCCACTACTTAACTTTCCCAAAGACATTGTTTTTTTTAAGACGCCCCTGTCTCCTCAATAATTAGTCCTTGAGTTCAGGCAATTTTTGCTTGAGATTGTAAGATAAGTTCATGCAGGTAAAAGCACAAGTACAGTAAGCTTATGTTGGTAAGAGATGTGTGATAAAATTGAAGAATTGGCTATCACTCAGGAATGATGCTCTCTGCAAAGAAAGTATTTAACACACATGTATGATGTTATATCAGATGTACTCCAGGTTGGCAGGTTTCTAGTTCATTCGATGCTAATGGGTTACAGTGAAAAAGTAATTAGGCAGTGGGGAAGGACCGCTTTGTAATGCATGTACTGTATACATTCATGTGCTTCGGAATAGGAAATGGGATTCAGCCCACAGAGATGGCCTGGGAGCCAGACCTGTGTTAGCATTGACAAGTGCCTCTCATAAAAACCCATTATAAATGGCTGTGTTCACTGAAAATGTGTTTGTTCTTACCCGTTGTTTAACACAGTTGTTAACAAGAAATGTTATGGATCTTGGTTTTGCTATAAACTTACAAAAGGAATTTCTTCAGTGTGAAATGCACAACCCCTTCATTATCGGCATGATGATGAGTGACTAGCTTACGAGCAGAATGCTAGCAGAAGAGCTAAGGGTCTGGGTGGCATGCTAACGCTGAGTTACTCCCCATAAATGAATCAACAGTCACACGTCTGGTTTCCTGATCACTGATTGGTTCATTGAAGCCTGTCAATATTCCAGCTGCCACTGCCATGCATTTATCCTGAATTTGATCCTCCACTCTCTTCCTTGCAGATATCGATGAGTGCGAGGACAATCCAGATATCTGTGATGGGGGTCAGTGCACAAACATCCCTGGTGAATACCAGTGCCTGTGCTTCGATGGATTCATGTCTTCTGAGGATATGAAGACCTGTCTGGGTAAATGGTTTGGAATTTTATGACAGTTGCGTAACAACGAATGTACATAAGCATAACACTTAATTTATTTACTTATGTATTTATATTCTAACTATATATAAATTCTTACATGAAAATGGTGTTTTACATTTAAAATAATGGATGAAATTATGTGACTTGTAGGTATGGTTCAGTTTTGATAAATCAGACAATTAAAAAAATTACCAGCCTGATATAACACGTGTAGATTTAAACCAGATTCAGCTCTACTGTAAAGTGAGAGCTTCCTTTTTTGGTATGAATAAATAGTCCTTGTTATTTTTAGACTAAGAAATGCCCCCCCCCCCCCCCCACCACCTTTTTAAGATGTTGACGAGTGTGAGCTCAATCCAAATATCTGCCTAAGTGGGAACTGTGAAAACACCAAGGGCTCCTTCATCTGCCACTGTGACCTGGGCTACTCCGTCAGGAAGGGGACAACGGGCTGTACAGGTACACACCACCCTCATCTCCCTCCATCCGCTGTGGTACTGCAAAATGCAAGCATTGCTATGCCTCGAGTACGAAACAGGTCTCTGGAGATCACAGAGGTATCTTCTTTCCTAAGTTCTGATCTTGGGCATGGAGTTACCCTGTGTGACTTGCGGTGTTGTTGTCTGGCAGGGCCGTAACACACCTTATTCTTGGGCTGTGTCGCCATAAATCCACAGGCATCATGCAATGAAGGCTAGACTCGGTGAGTCAACATGCTGCCCCAATTAAAGAGCAGCTGCTCAAAGGTATTTCTACTCCTACCTGTGAGCAGACTGCTCACAGCTGTGTCCTTAAAGGCTTCTCCCAGGCCAGTGATCTCATCAGGCTCTCACGTGAGTTTGTTCAGTGAAAAACATGTGCTAAATTATTCAGTCTCTTCCTTTGTTGTCTTTTTTATTAACCTAAGTAAACCGTTACGTCACATTTGGGCCATTTCATTAGAACATAATAGCTGGTCCAGGACTAACAAACAATTAGACCTGAGTGGATCTGAGTTTTTTTGTCATTGCATCACTCACTGCAGTTATTCCACAAAATGTTGGGGGAATGTGTCCTCCGGAAGAAAGGGAATTCCAAGGTGGTGATGTCCAGAGAATATGCAGTGGACCCTCCGTGTTCATTAGCCCTAGCAGCTGACAAGCTCGGGGTTTTGCAGAGAGGATACTTAGGGCAAATGAAAGACTTAGACCAGCTGCCTGAGCAACCCACTGGGTGTGGGTGTGTGTGAATTCCTGCACACTATTGTTTAAGCTGTCATCATGTTTGCTGGCCCTGGTGGTTCTCCCAGATGTCATTACGGCATATATGTTACGCTGCGTATGCTGTGTACTGTAATCGGGTGGAAGGTTATTTTGCGTGACATCATTAGCTTAAGCCGCACTTTTCTAGAATGGCCGCAGTGGTGCCTAAACAAGGGGGACCGTACGCTGAGAAGGCCCTCCCAGCCAAGAGCGCTTTAGGGTTTAAGAACATTTTGCAAGATTCAGTGGTTGAGGAGCACGGCTGGGAAAAGGTCACAGATTATGTTTTTTGGAAGCGTGGCTGGGAAAGACATGCGTTTGATGAGAACAGCCAGCATGACGGCTGCTGGGTTTTATTAACATTCTGCCTGCATTACTCAGCTCTCATGTCATCATTGTTTCCAGTTTGACAAACAAACAAATCTTTCCAAATCATGCGATGGCTTTGGAGAATAACCCAACCCTCCTGCTGTTAGTTCAGTCTCTCTGTGCATATTCTGGTCCTCTGCAGATGTTTACTATTTTCTTTGTTGTTAAGCACAGGATGCATGTGCTTGGTAAAAAGAGTACACTTTGTTCTTGTCCAATGTGCTGGAATTTGGGCACTTTAAAGTTTTATTATTCAGAGTGAAAATAGCATACAGTAGGAGAATGCGTGGAAATGGTTAACTCGCTAATTTACTTTCCAATAATTTATATGTCTTCAGTTCACATTTGCCAGATAGATTTGCCAAACTTTTGAAATAGGTATGTAATGATTATCTTAAGGATTGCTTTTCACTTTGTTTGCAATTCATCTGTCTGAAATGTTGGGCTAGTTTTACAGTGGATTGTTGGCTTTATTGTGAGGTGAAAGGTAGATATCTGCTGAACTAAACCCATCACTCCAAATTTATTTTAGTGACTGAGCCTTTAATTAATTGTTTCTGTATTGGTAATCATTAAGACAAATCATTAGGGAAGTTTTTCTTTTGAAAGGTAAGCCTTTTTGTTTTTGTTCTGAAAAAATGTTGACGGTGATGAGTTTCAGGGCTTGGGTCTTTTTTTTCCCAGGATTAAATAAAGTTCTACTTCTTCCAAATACCTGAGCCAGCTGCACATGATAGCCATTGGGGAATAATTTCCCTTTTTATTTAACATTACCGAGCACATAAAGTTAGGGTGGGAATACAATTCTGAAACAGAGGGGTTTAGAAGTTTAGGAGTGGCCCTATGCAGACCTACATTAAATCATTCTCACAGAGACCTCTTTGTAGTCCACATGGGAAGTCCACTGTGGGCAACAAAAATGTTTCAAATCACAAAAGGGTCTGCCTGAAGTCATGCTGTACCTTCTGCCCTGACAGATAGAAACATTCCCCTATAATATGTGAAGCATTAGCCCTCTTAAAAAATCTCTATCTGCAGTTATCATTACTGGGTCCAATCAGCATGTGACCATGACACAGATTTTGCATGCAAAGAATTCTGCTCACAGTTTATTGGTTGGGTTTCCACATTCTTGGCACGATGCGCTTGTTTTCATGGGTTTTTCTTTCCCCACTTGGCTTCAAAGGTCTGTAGGATGTATCTGGATCAAATGAATATCTCCGAAGCATCCTGTGATCAGACGGTACACAATGTTTTAGCACTCATTTTAAAAAGATGAGGATTTTATACCATGGAATCTAAGATTTTCAGCATGAATCTGTGCTCCCTTTACTCAAGATATTCAGTACATCTACAAAGCAGTACTTTTCCTGATTTTTATATTTTTGTCATTAATAACTAGATGCACAGTGAAACAAGTACATATGCTGAGACCCTTTGGGAGTTTGGTGTGGTTAAATTGTATGACTTCCACCTATTCTTTTCAGAATGCCCAGCTTTTGTGCTGTTGGCTTGGCACATGGCCAGATACTGTTTTTGTCAAACATTCTACGGTTTTGTTCCTGTCATTGTAATTTTTTTGTGCACAGATGGCTTTCTGATTAAAATAAATGTGTTCCTGAAATAAAGCAAATTTGGCTCTGCCCTAGCTGACCTGTTTGGGTTATTATCACAGTACTGACACTTGGCAGGGTAAGGTAGAACAAGCAATGTTTTGCATCGATGCAGTGAATGTTACAGAAATGCTGATGTCAATCGAAGCACTCAGGTGAAGGCTGATGGATATTATTATGGGTTGGTGGGGCATACCCCTTACCTATACCTTGTGAATATCTCCATAAACAGTCAGCAGTGCCTATAATGGAGAGTATTCTCACTCATGTGATGATTTGTCTCTACCTTAATGCTTACTGTTGTTTATCAGTCATCATGAATGTTACAGCTTTCTCACCAGGCTTTCTGAGAAAGTGTTTTCCTTTTCACCCTGCTCCACTCACTTGCTCCAATAAGAGTACTCATATTTTCAATGGGTGGGGTCCCTACGAGAGTGGGGCCACTTTCGCGTAACCTTGTGCAACCAAAACCTGAGGGCTAAAGTGTGAGATGAAGAAAAATTGAACCTTTTTGGGTGAGCTATTCATTGTGAGAAGTTTAGCCAGGAATATTTAGCAGTAAAGCTGTGAAAGATTTTGTTTTCTTCTGACTCTACTTTCATTATAATTTGACGATGTGCCAATACAACAGAGCCTGTGCTACATTAGTTTTGTCATGTGATAACTGTTTTATTTCATTGATATTCCCATTAGATGACATTTTGAGTCAAAGATACAGAACTGAGAAGATAAATTGGCACATGAGTTGTGACTTTAGGCATACATGCAACAACCAATGTACAATTGCCAAATTGTGTTCAGAGATTAGTTCTATTTCATTTCACTGAAATTGAATGTTTTAAAAGCCAGGGTGAAAGGTAATTGGTGCTGACTTTGTGCAATCCTGCTGTTGCACATGGCTGCCTTGTGAGGTGACACATGCACATGGTGAATATAGCCTCTGCTTCTCTTGTATTCCCTTCTATTGCAATTTGTAAAGCATATAATGCAAAAATGGACTTAACTTGAAAATATGCTTGCTGCATACTCGTGGACCTAGATTATCTCTAATAGTTTTCTGGCAACCGTGCCTGATGTACTTTCCAGAGAAATACGATTTCAAAATGGAATTCAAATCTGAGGCATGTTTATGATAATTTTGTAATGCAGAGTATCATGTGACCAGGGTGGTGTGACTAAAGCACCTGCTGGGCAGATGGGTATTTATGGAGAGTATATGTGAGCTCATCTTTGGCCATTACCTCATTTTTGTACTTTCAGTGTTGATGAAGACCTACAAACCTCAAACCCATTTGAATTTCTCTGTCTGTTAACTACTTTTCTGCAGATATTAATGAGTGTGAGATTGGAGCTCATAACTGCGACAGACATGCCACATGTACCAATACCGCTGGCAGCTTCAAGTGTAAATGTAGCCCAGGCTGGATCGGCAATGGAATTAAATGCACAGGTGAGCCCACAGCACAGATGCCTTTTTTCCGGTGAAAGTCTATGAAGAAGTAGAAGTACAGTCAAATTTTGCAAATAACCATATTTTAATTGTGAACCGGTTGAATGTGATTACCTTCCACTGTCTGTTTCAGACCTGGACGAATGCTCCAATGGCACCCACACGTGCAGCAACAATGCGGACTGCAAGAACACCATGGGCTCCTACCAGTGCTTGTGCAAGGAGGGCTTCAGCGGGGACGGATTCTACTGCTCAGGTGACAGCCGCACCTCATTGCCTCATGCTTACAGTCACAGAACGTAGAGAGAGCCGCTAAACTACGGCCATGGCGCATTCAAACCCTGCATTTAGCCTGAGGGCTTAATGAGTAGTAATGTTGGCATTTATGTATGCTTAATGAAAGTCTTATGAAGAAACACTTAATGGAGAGGCTGGAGTGTGTATGTGTACCCCCCTGTGTTCCTGCTAGCATCACAAAGATTCAAATGTCTGCTGCTTTCGTAACTGCTGGGCAAAAGATGACTTTCTCATTGGGCGTTTGTGTGTGCCTTTGCTTGCTTGCAGACAGTGATGAGTGTGCGGACAACGTGAACCTGTGCGAGAGCGGACACTGCTTGAACCTCCCAGGGGGATACCGCTGCGAGTGCGACATGGGCTTCATTCCCACCCCGGACGGCAAGGCTTGCGAAGGTAAGAGTTCTCAGGTCACCCCTGCAGGTGACACATATTAGAACCTAAGTAGCTTGTTCTTGTCATCATGTATTTTTGTAGCCTTAAGACTTTTTTTGTCTACCGTCTACAATCCAATGAGGTGCTGCTATTCAGTGTTGAAATATCATTTTTTTTTTGGAAGTGAGAGAAATATTCAGTTTCTTTTTCAAGTACTTTTCATAGTCTGAATACTGAAGAAGATTAAGAAGAAGAAGAAAAAAATTATTTTAAATAAGATTAATTTGTCATTTTTGCTCAGAACTCTCGGGTCGTTTTGAGATTAATAGCCACCACTGTCCATGTTCCAGACATGCAGGATCAAATTTTTAATTGGGGTGCATTATTACTGCAAGGTGATGGCACGCCTGTAATATTTATTGGTTAAATAGCTTTGTCTTTCTTTTTAAGTTTTTAACTAAATACCTAAATTGTGCAAAAGGGCTGTGATGGGGGTTAGCCCATGGGAACTTCAAAAAAATCTGATTCTTTTATTGGACACAGTCAGTTAAGGGTGTTCCAGGCAGTCATCTTGCAAAAGCTGTCACTGAAGCTTGCAATAGCCTATCATTATTTCCTCATTACAGAAGGATAAAGCTGCCAGGATACAAAATTACATCAAATGTAATATTTAGATGTGCACAATCAGTTGTGACTGTGTTTATTGCTGGGATTTCCTTAGTGGTTTAACAGTTTATTTACTCATGAGTTATGGTTTAGCTTCGGTGACTATTTGGTAATGTAAAAGTTTTCCAGTCCAGTTCCTGATGCGGAAGGAGTTGTGTACTTGCCTCCAGCATTCCCCACTTCTTGCATACCTCTCGTGCTCTGTTGATATCTCAGTATCCATGATTTCCCTGTTAATTCCTAACAGCTGACCTCTAATTTCTGTCTGCAGACATAGATGAATGCACCTTTGCAGATATTTGTGTCAATGGAAGGTGCCGGAACATTCCAGGCCTGTTCAGATGTGAATGCCACATTGGGTATGAACTTGACAGAAGTGGAGGCAACTGCACAGGTAATGGAGCACCAAAAAATCCTAAATATGCAACAGTGATGTAAAGAATCCCAATTCTTTCATGTCCACCTCCACAAAAAAACTCTAGAAAGCCCCAAAATATACTTCATGACTATCTGTCCTGGGTCCTGCTTTTTGTAATGCGATAACAACTTCACTGCCCCATCCCCTCTGAAACAGATGCTTCAGCTTTCCTTACATGACCTTGAATGGAAAGTGTGACAAGAAGGGTGGCTATTTTCACACTCTCTATGGACACTCTGCTACTTTGGAGACTTAGTTGGCACTCAAGTAGATCTCTGTGCCCCCTCTCTCAGCCACATACAAAGAGTTCAGCCATTGTTTTTGTTGCTGTTCAGAATAAAATTTATGTTTTATTTCAGAATGGCACATTTTGTCCCTTTTGATTGAGGGGGTTGTTTTTTTTTTCACTTTCCAGATGTGAACGAGTGTGCTGATCCAACTACTTGCATCAGTGGATTTTGTGTTAACACTCCAGGCAGCTACATCTGCAACTGTCCTCAGGATTTCGAGCTCAACCCAACTCGTGTTGGATGTGTGGGTAAGACACTGCTTCGAAAACTGGGTCAACACAAAAGGCCTTTCATGCTCTACAAAAAGAACCTCAAAATTACATTTCACATTAACTGTGAATATTGTCGTTTTTTTAAACTAACTGATTGACTGTCCTCAATTATGGTACAACAATAGTACTCTCTATGGAGGTCTATTTGAAACCATTGAAATGTAAATTGAGTCATATTTGTCACCAACATTTGGCCTTTTCTAGATACTCGCTCTGGCAACTGCTACTTGGACGTTAAAAGGCGGGGTGATGCATCCCTCAACCTGGACTGTTCTAACGAGATTGGCGTTGGGGTGTCCAAGGCTTCATGCTGCTGCTCTCGAGGGCAAGCCTGGGGGAGCCCTTGTGAGGAATGCCCGCAGCTAAACTCCTGTGAGTCAGATGTCCAGCTCATTTCCTGGACCAGCTTTGCTTTCAAGAATGTCAATTTGACTTCATCTCTTAGAACATCAATCCATTCTTTTCAAAACCTTCTTTTTGGGATTTCTTTTTCTCACAGCTGAGTACAAAAACTTATGTCCGGGAGGAGAGGGGTTCCGACCCAACCCCATCACGGTCATTCTGGAGGGTGAGAGTCTGAACTGTGTTTTACACAGTTCCATTATTATTTTTCGGTTTTTGGCTTCATCTGGTGTTGATGCAAGTATGTTTGCATGATTGAACTACAATGATGTGAGTGAGCTTTGTCTTCCAGCTGAAGGTTTGACCCTGTGTAACGCTGGTGTGCTTTCTGGCAGATATCAATGAATGTCAGGAACTGCCTGGTCTTTGCCAAGGAGGAAACTGCATTAATACATTTGGGAGCTTTCAGTGTGAATGCCCGAGGGGTTTTGCCCTGAATGAAGACACCAGGGTCTGTGAAGGTACAAAGCCTCTTTTTCTTCAGCTTTATTGAGTGTTTATTTGGTGAAAGACAAAAAAACAGTTTCATATTTATTTAGCATTAGGAACAGGGAACCGATTTTCTCTGTGGATGTAGTGTTGACTCATACAGCATTGTGAATAGTTTTTCATATGAGTCAATAAATCATAATTTACTTTAATTCTGTACAGATGACAGTCTGTGCTGATCTTTGGGCCCTTATGATGTGGCCAGTTCCATCTATTGGATTAGAGCAAGCTAGCTAAATACATATCCCTTGAGGTCAGGAAACCGGCATACGCTGTTCTGTCAAGTGGGAGTCCGTGTGGTTAATGGCTTTTTAATTGGGGTTTGTGTTGGAAATGAGTACAAAAGAACTGTCTGGAAACTTCAAACATCCCCATAGTTTAAGGATAGGTTAATGGCCTGTTTTCATGATCACAGTACATACTTGGTTGTTTACAGCCATTAGAGTGGAAAAGGCAGGAATGACTCCTCACAATGCATTCTGTTTTGCTCCAGATGTTAATGAATGCGAGAATCCTGGGATCTGTGGTCCAGGCCAGTGCTACAACACCATAGGAAACTACACCTGTGTCTGTCCCCCTGATTACATGCAGGTCAATGGTGGAAACAACTGCATGGGTAAGATTAGAATACATAGTTACTAGACTCTGAAGCAGTCTGCCTGAGGACACCAGAGTGACCAAGTCTTCTTTGAAATCTCTTTTAAAAATTCACTTCTGTTTATTTTTTATCTCTGCCTATTGTTTGATTAATTTATC
Organism: Anguilla rostrata; assembly: GCF_018555375.3. Lineage (NCBI taxonomy): Eukaryota > Metazoa > Chordata > Actinopteri > Anguilliformes > Anguillidae > Anguilla > Anguilla rostrata. Next base: position 45,120,227 of record NC_057937.1, on the reverse strand, counting down.
AGCCCTGATGTTGTATTCATTATCATAATTGTTTTGTTATATTTTTATTTGCTGTTATTGATGTCTTTTTATTCTGCACAATTTGCCAGAGAAACAAATCATAAAGTTATTATTGTGTGTGTCTGTTTGCTGTAAGATACTTTGGTGTACATTTGCTTGGATTGATATTTACTTCCATATGTCTGTATACTGCAAGAGTTTTGAGAAAATATTTGAAAGAAATAGACTTTGAGTCAAGTCTTTTCACCACAGACATGCGAAAAAGCCTGTGCTATAGGAATTATTATTCTGACAATGGAACATGTGATGGTGAGCTCACCTTCAACGTGACAAAGAAGATGTGTTGCTGCTCCTACAACATTGGCCGAGCCTGGAACAAACCATGTGAACAGTGCCCTGTCCCCAGCACCAGTGAGTACCCCATCAGCACAGTACCCTCCTCTTAGCACAGTGAGTACCAAAGCACTGCCTACTCTTCTTAGGATAGTGAGTACCCAAGCACAGCATACTCTTCTTAGAATAGTGAGTACCCAAGCACAGCATACTCTTCCTAACACAGTGAGTACCCAAGCACGGTGTCCTCCTACTACAATAAGTACCCAAACACAGTGTCTTCTTCCTAACACAGTAAGTACCCAAGCACGGTGTCCTCCTACTACAATAAGTACCCGAGCACCACATCTTATTTTTTCAAGCGAAGTTAGTACTATAGTACAGTGTACTTTTCCTAGCACTCCTTAGTACTGTACCTGAGCACACTATTCCAGTTTACTCCACTTGAGCACTACTACTACAGTACTGTGCAGCTTCCCAGGGGACTGTAAACCAGTATTATACTGTATATGCCCTCTAACTTGTACTCAGAAAATACTCCTGTTCTCTGATGATCTCTCTTGTCCTCTAGATGAATTTGCTGTCTTGTGTGGCAGTGAGAGACCAGGATACTACATTGACATTTATACTGGACGGGTAGTAGGTAAGGAGCACCAACTTGAATATCCTTTCCTCTATACTATTTCCTGTTCCTGTTTGTCATATTTGTTCTTGGTGTATTTACATTTCATATAGAAGGCACTTTAAAACAAGGCCCTTTTGTTGTTTTCCAGACATTGATGAGTGCAGGGAGATCCCGGGCGTTTGTGAGAATGGCGTGTGCATCAACATGATTGGCAGCTTCAGGTGTGAGTGTCCCATGGGTTTCATCTACAATGACAAGCTTCTCGTCTGCGAAGGTTAGTCACATGTTTTTAATTGTGATTTTGGGAGAACGAACAGGCGGGATGATAAAATATGTATAGCTGTGAGATGCTAACAGGCTGTGTGTTTTATCTTGATATTTCTTTGCGCTCCATGAAGACATCGATGAGTGCCAGAATGGACCGGTCTGCCAGCGGAACGCTGTCTGCCTTAACCTCCCCGGAAGCTACCGCTGCGAGTGCAAGCCCGGGTACCGGTTCACCCCCACTGGCCAGTGCCTTGGTATGTACCCGACCAAACCTCCCCATCTATGCTTCACATGTCTATGCTGCCTAGTGCTTGCCACCTGAGAGGTGGAATTGAGCTAACATTCACGTGTGGGTCATGAAAAGAGCAGGGTGGAAGGAATGTGGTTTCTAGGTACTATGGGTCATTGATTTTTACTGCTCCGCATAGGCCGTTGTTTCAGTCCCACTGTAAATTCGAGGAAGTGTTCTCCCTGGAAAATCTTGATAACAGCCTGGGCATCAGACTCCATTATTAAAGTTGAATATGAGCCATGCTTGGTTCCTGTTGTTTTGCCTTCTTTTATTTCTGAGAAAGTGCATTCCAGATGACAAACACTACTAGCCCAAACCCCTTTTAATGGCTTTGAGACTAGTGTTTTAGTAAATGCCTTCTGTTTGTAATCATGTATAGGACATGATGAAAAGGCTCACAAATAAGAGACATGAAGAAACAAGGACTCTGTAGCACTTAATATTTTCTGATACACAGAATCTAGAAAATGCAAGAAACATTTAGAGAATATAGAAAGTTCAGAGTGTAACCTCATGCCTTGATTCAATAGGGAATGTGAAAACATGAGACCGTTGGTTTTTTAATGGGACAAAAATGTGTGCTATTCTTAGCTTTGGAGAAGTTTCAGAAGTATAATTCATCAATTGCTTCACTCTAACAGTGCAAGTAACCTGTACTGTTACAGGGGTTGTGCAAGAGACATATGACTCAGGGTCTGGGAATTTTTAATCATTATGCTTCTTACCAATAAAAATTATTCTTGTGCAACAAGTATGGATTTTCTTTCAGTCATTATTTGATTCTGAAGCAGCGATATCCAGGTGGCCAGAGTTCTGAAAAGTCCTGTTTCTCTTTCTGCAGATCGAAATGAATGCATTGAGAACCCTGGGATCTGCAGCCCAGGACAGTGCATTGACACAGTGGGAAGCTATCGCTGCATCTGTCCCAACGGGTTCAAAGCAACTCCAGATTCGTCCATGTGTATTGGTGAGGGCTGCCTTTCTTGACCAAATTCCTCTTGTGATAGAAGTGAAGTGATATGATGAACTGGTCCCAGATCTGCCATATGTGTGGACTTTTGAGAAGTTAAACCTGCTCAGCTTTTAAAAAATATATATTGCATGGAATCAATCCTTTCACGTGTAGCACAAAAAACATTAAAATGTTTGATGACAAGAACAGACAACTCAGTCAATGTAGGCTGATCATTGTATAAAAGGCGGCTGTTGGTTAAGAGGTTTTAGGTGGGGCTATTTAATATATAATAAGTCTTTTCTGTCATTACAGATGTGGATGAGTGCGAGCGGCAGCCATGTGGGAATGGGACATGCAAAAACACAGTAGGGTCATACAACTGCCTGTGCTACCCTGGCTTCCAGCTCTCCCACAACAATGACTGCATAGGTACGCCCAACAAAGACTCGCCCCTCGTTTCTAAGGACATCCGGACAACTTTACCATCTATTCCTGTGCCGAGGCAGAACAGTGATGGTTGATTCTGCCTGGTGCCTCCGGTGTATGACTGTGTTGTTCTGTTCCAGATTTGGATGAGTGCGCCACACAGAGGGGTCTGTGTCGGAATGGCGACTGCGTCAACACCCTGGGCTCCTTTGTGTGCTTGTGCCGCGATGGCTTTGAGCTCACGCCCGATGGCAGGATCTGTGCGGGTGAGGGCCTGCCTCATCCCTCTCTGCTACTCAGTGAAGTCACTGGGTTCTCCCAAAGACTGGGAGGGTGTTGTCTTTTTGATTGGTTCATATGCAGCAGCTGTTGACAGCAGATTGGTGGATAAGTACTGAGTGGTTGCACTCATTGTTGGGATATGAAGCCTCACCTCCTGTACTTTATCCATCATGTTAATCTTGTCCACCCTAAACGATGGATTATCTTTTTCCAATTTAAATTTTAACCAGAATTGTATTTCCCTTTTAGTCGACAATAGATGCTATCTATTACAAGTGAATCCTGGGATTCAACAAATTCCAATTAATATTTTAAAACATTTTATTGTAATATTTTGCATTTCCCAAACAAAAATATATATTTTAAGTTAAAATAAATGTTTTTCTTTGTAGATATCAATGAATGTCTTGTCAATCCTGGAACATGTGGCCCTGGAAGCTGTCAAAACCTGGATGGATCCTACAGATGTATCTGCTCTTCGGGATACTCTTTGGTTGATGATAAGTGTAAAGGTATCTGTGATGACATTTTTTTATCTCAGAAAGGCTACCTCGTACAGACAACATACACGTTACGGCATTTTAAATGTCTATACCAGAGATGCATTTATATTTAGATCTATGAACAGCCTTTTCACAACATATGTTTAGGAATATATGTATTCCTAAAGCTGTCATATGCCATGTATAACATAAAATGACATCCAATTTATTTCTAATATATGCAGTGACTTACAAAACCATCATAGCCAACCTATATAGTTCATGTTGTGTCAGATCATCAGCAGCAAACATTGTTCTGTGAACACCTCTAAAATGATATTCTCTAGTGTGACATAACACAGGATGTCATGTAACAGTCAACCCTCAGGTTAAAATCTCAGGTAGATCTGGCAGGTACATCTTATGCAAGATGTATAAAAATGTCATACTATGTTTATGAAGGGGTTGTGCATCCTTCTTCAAAGCATTATGGACACATGCATTGTGTACAGTGTAATCAAATGTAGCTTTGGGTAGGATGAATTTACAAATCCCGTGGCCTTATAAGGAAATATGAAACTTAAAATCATTAAATTACAGTACCCAGGCTGGATTTGTTTTTGGAGACAAGTAACTTTAGAAGGCAAATAAAACCTCAGACTTTTAATGCGTGTTATATTTTAAGATTGTGCAAGGGCACCAAAAAATCAGTTTGAATAGCAAAAAATATCATTTTCAGACAAAATGTGCTTTGGCTTGTGCTGACAGACTAAATGCATTACATATGGAACCCGCCTCTGACAGGAGGTACTGTTGGAGTTCTGCACCTGTTCACACAAAATTGTGTAAAATATGTTGTGGTTTGTTAGGCTGAAAATCTGAACTGACATTGAGAGTCTGCTCACAGGCCCATGATGCTGATGTAGAGAAGGGATTGGGAATCAGGCCTACCGGATTTCAGCCTAAGCTGTTTTACCCAAGACCAAAGTAGCATTGGCAGATTCTGCATATTTATAGAGCTTAAGTGATACACTGATGTAATATGTCCATTTTCCTGATTCCTTTTGTGTCACATAATCCTCCCTTTTAGCATAGGTAATCATTCCACGCAAGTATCACCACCTGCTTTCAATCACAGAAGGGTGTATCATCTTAGCAGTGAAACAGATTGTTGTTGCCCTGGATCAAATGTGATTCCGAATCAAAAAGACTTCTTTTCTTCTTTTTCCGTAGACATTGATGAATGTGAAGGTACCCCCGATATCTGTGTTTTTGGCACTTGCACCAACACGGAGGGCAGTTTTAAGTGTAGTTGTCCAGAAGGGTTCCAACTTTCCTCATCTGGGAGGAGATGCACGGGTGAGTTCCCTTGGCTGTCTTCACTGCTTCACAAGTCCAATAAGCATGTGTGTAACTGGTCTCATGACACTGGAGATATATCCCATAAATTTGCAGAGCCTTTAAAAATGGTCTGAAATTATACAAGCTATATTTTATCCTTGACTTCCAGCTGAAAAAAGTCTTGTGTCAGTTAAAAAAGTGTCCACTCTAACCTTTTAAAATTCAAAGCCCAGCTCGAAGCCCTAGAGTGCAGAGTAGCAACAATAAATTCAAACCTTTGTCATGTGACATCATGGATCCTAATATACTGTTTATATGCTGGTCCACTAAGCACAAATGGCACAATACCTTTATGACTGTGGTGTTAAGCTTGAAGAGAGAATAAGATGAAGGAATCCTTGGATACACAACACATTGAGGAATAGTGCTGAGTAATATAGGAATAAAGCACACGCATGCAATCCAGGGCTATTACTGTTGCATAGGTGGAACGTTTGATTGTACAATTAGTGTATTATTTTGGCGTTGAAGGGCTTGAAGCAGCTAACACTGTCCAGATGTCTTGCTTTTTAATGACATATTGCTCTTGGGTCGGTGTACCCAAGGGTGTCTATGAGCAGCTCTCAGCAATTTTCCATTTCCTCAACTACTGAGCTAAAGGGGTGTTCATGATCTTAGCTGGGAGTTCCCCGCTAAAAAGCGCAATGACATAATCACCGAAAAGGGAGGAACTGTTTACATTTCCTGGTTTGCCCCCACACAGATGTGAATGCCTGAGGATGGGAGAACAATTTAGTAAATTAGAAACAGGTTTTAGGAATTAGAAAAAATAAAATCAGCTAATAGATAGTTCTTGTGTGTTTCTCCGATAATATGCAGAGTCACATTGCATTGTCTACATTTTCATTCTCGATAAAACCTGATGTCTTCCCCCGGTGTTGGAACATTTCATGGCTGTGCATGTGGCAGAACTTTGCGTTTGTGCACAGCTGTAGCAGGGGGACCTGCGGACATAAATCTTTTTATTTCGGAAAAGCTGACAAATCAGTTTCATGGGGGAAAAGTAACAAGACACTTTTCAGCGTTTTTCCACTGTGCTTTCAGGCCAGGTGTCTGTGCTGTGTGATCTATAGAGGTCAAAGAGATTATTTGCTTTAAGTCTCAGGACGGCCAGCACAAGTACTCCAGGGCCAGGTGCCAGCCATTTGCTTTTCATTACAAATTAACTGAGAAAACCTGGTTTCTCATCTTGTGATTTACGCAATAAAAAAGACCACTGAAGTCTTTCCTGGCATTCTTTTGCTACCCAGTTGGTATGGATATTCTATTTTTATTTTCGTTTTGGAGAGGCTGACCGTGAGATTGAAAACAAGCCTGTGTTGCTTCTTTGAGTTATTAGCTTATTAGATTAATATTAGCTTATTTATCTGTCACTCTTACTTTTTGGTAAAAGGGACTTCCCCATGTTGTTAATTTTGTTATAAAAATTCTTTAAAAAAAAAAAGTGTTACATCCTTTTTTTTGTAATCCCACAGATATACGTGTCAGCTATTGCTACACCAAGTTTGAGAGTGGTGTTTGCTTGGCCCCAAAACCCATGAACACCACCAAAGGGGACTGCTGCTGCAGTGCCATGCCAGGACAGGGTTGGGGTACCCCGTGTGAAATCTGCCCCACCCCGGCCGAGGGTAAGTGGTCCACCCGCCCATGAGTTTGCAACACTTCATCTCAAGGCTTACTTAAGAAACAATTCATACTGCACATTCTTCTTCTTCGTCTTTGTCTGTTGGGGAATTTGGACTATTTTAATTATAAAACATTTCTGAAATACTTCTTTAGAGTCTAAAGTAAGGTCTATCTCATTCCAGATGTGTTTTCCCTGCTCTGCCATGCACTTGGCCAAAAATTTGGTCCAAATGACAATGCTGTTGGTAAGCTGGCTACAAATTATTATTTTTTTGACCATTTTGTATGAATATATGTGATTGCATGAATATACAAATGATCAATGTGAACGTGATATGTGCTTCTGTGACATTGAATATCGTTTTGCATGATTGTTTTTTGATAATCAGATATTGACGAGTGCGCTACAAACCCCAACATCTGTAACAATGGAGTGTGCATCAACACTGATAGATCCTTCCGCTGCGAGTGTCCTTTTGGTTTCCGACTGGACTACACTGGGGTCAACTGTGAGGGTAAGCTGTGATATCTGATAACTTGTCCGGTGTGCCTGTGTATGAGGAGAGAGCTGCCATTAAGAGAGGGAAGCAGAAGTTATATATTATATATATTCAACCAAATTAAATGTATATGTTTACCCTAGATACCAATGAGTGTGACGTGGGAAACCCCTGTGGCAATGGCACCTGCACCAACGTGGTTGGAGCTTTTGAGTGCGCCTGTGATGATGGCTTTGAACCCGGGCCTATGATGACATGTGAAGGTACTCAAGTCTGTATTTTTAATTACTTTATTAATCCTCAAAATAATATATATTTATTAGCAAAAATGTATTTGCCGTGAATTTAAGTTCATCGACATATGTTCCATTCCAGACCAACACAGTCAAAAAAAATCAGTTCATATTTCAGATTGTTTTTATGGAAACGTCATTGAACGGTGCTGTATTGGCACCTGTTTCAGAATCTGCAGAGCATATTTACGATACATGTGCTCGGCTGTCTTCAACTACAGCGTCTGTTTTCATAATGTCTGATGAGAACTGGTGTATGTCTGTCTCTCCAGATGTGAACGAATGTGCGCAGAACCCCCTGCTCTGTGCCTTCCGCTGTGTCAACACCGTGGGCTCCTACGAGTGCAAATGCCCTGCGGGCTACGTGCTCAGAGAAGACAAGAGAATGTGCAGAGGTAAGGCCTTTCTGTTGGGCCGCTCAGACTGCTGTGGCTTTCTTCTGCCTGGCGGGAACCTGGTTATAAACAATTGCTAAAGTTATAAAGTTATGAATATAGGCACAATCTCCTCATAAATATAATTATGTCTGTTTATTTGATTAATCGTCTGGGTCATTCATCTGATGTTGGTTCAGGAAGGCCTGAGTAGAGGAGCTTGTGCAGTGCGAGAGATCTTCTGGATGTGGTATTCATGCTCAGTTCAGATGCGCAAAAAGCAAAAGCCCCCGGAATCAAACGGTTAACTCCGCAGAGTCTCAGCAGGTTGAATCCCTCACTCTGTGGAGGCTACATGATATTGTTTACATTACATTTATAAACAGAATCTCAGCTCACGTTTTTTAAACATGTCAGCCAGTGACTCTTCCCGTGAGAGAAGGGTGTTACGTTTCGCTTGGGCTTCGCTGAGCCTGTAACATAATACCCCCGGGCCCAGGGTGTCAGGGACCGCGGCCTGCCGACACTCCCAGAACCCCTGCCCTCCGCACCGCGTGGAGGGAGCGCAGATGAAACCCGTAGAATGTTCTGTGTTTTCCGCATCGCAGACCAGAACGAGTGCGAGGACGGCGTCGACGACTGCGACTCCCGGGGAATGACCTGCAAGAATCTCATCGGCACGTACATGTGCATCTGCTCCCCGGGGTACGTCCGCCAGCCCAACGGGGAGGGCTGCATGGGTAAGATAGACAGCCTCTGTTTTTTTTTGTGTGTGCCTCCAATGGCTGTTTCTATGGCAACAAAATGCCCACCAGGAATTAAAAATGTAATCACTCACTGGGTCCCAGGATGAAGTTGTCAGGTTATGTGTATTAAGCCTCATACATCATACCCCTTAAATCTTAGAAGCGTCAACTTCAATTCACTTAGCTGTACAGAAACCACCCTTTTCTAACACCTACAATATAGAGCACATTTTTCATTTTGAAGTCATTTTGCTCCCAGTAATAAATCTCTTATTTCCTCCAATTCTCAGTGCCATCACAGGTACATATATACATGAATTATATACAGTATTTTCCGATCTGTGGTGTGGTGGTGGAAAAATTCTAGGTACACAATGTGATCGGATTAATATTTTCGACTTGGTCCAAAAGTAGTGCTCTGTTATTTGGGTTAATCACCTCATTATTCAAAAATGCAGTTCACGTTAAATCACATTCATTTGACAATTTCCTTAGGTGAAGGCCCACAAGGTACTTAATGCTTGCTTCTGCCTCCTGTTCTGTTCTGTTCTGTTCTGCTCTAGACCTAAACGAGTGTTCTACCAAGCCAGGAATCTGTCAGAATGGCCGATGTGAAAACACAATTGGCAGCTACCGGTGCAGGTGCAACCTGGGCTTCAGTCCGAGCCCCACGCAGACAGAGTGCATAGGTAAATATCACCCGTCGCTACGGACTGAACAGCACTTATCGGTTTCGACGGAATCAGCTCAGTCTAAAAATAACTGACAGGGTCAGTTTGGCAGTTCAAAACAAGTTTTGTTGTGAACATTTCTTTAATGTTATTTATCAAGAGCTGTTTCCTTCTCTTTTTTTCTCTGGAAATGTGCTAATATGTCTGATCTTGTAAGGAGTAAGGAATAAGACTTATTGGCAAAACTTGTTTCTGTTGATGGAAAATGGGTGGCTGGCTTCAAACATTAGATTTTTCCCCACTCTTCTGCACTTTTTAAAGCATTTTCTGTAAAGAACTGAATATAAACATCTCCAAGGAAAGGGAACATGGATGTATTTCATTTTAAAATATATTGACTATCCATGCTTTTCGTATTTCTCGGTGCTGTTTATGTTTTATGATGCTGTTCAGTGGCAATTAAGTTCATTTGGAAAATAGATTGATCGATCTGTCAATTGATACTTTTAAAAATTATTTTCTGTATACCAGTGCATAGTTTGTTATAGATCTAAGTCATAGATCAATAGATCTGCAGCTATGTTATACTGCTCTCATTTGAAGAATCATTTCAGACATAATTTCTCTTACCCTTCTCCCCCTGCTCTGTTACAGGACATTATGGGTAGTGTAGTTCCTTGCTAACCACCACCCTTTTGTTTGCAGACAACAGGAAGGGTTTCTGCTTCACGGAGGTCCTGCAGACCCTATGCCAGATGACCTCGAGCAGCCGGAACAGTGTCACCAAGTCCGAGTGCTGCTGCGATGGAGGCCGTGGCTGGGGCCCCGACTGTGAGCTGTGCCCCTTGCCTGGAACCACTCAGTATAAGAAGATGTGCCCCATGGGCCCTGGATACACCACTGATGGCAAGGGTAGGAAGAGGAAATCCACAGCCATTGTGGTTGATTTTCAGCTACAAAAAGCCTAGCACTACTGTTCCTCAGTCTTACTGTATGTTCTACAATTTGTTCCGATGTTATGCAAGGCTGTTTTACTGTTACTGTTACTGTTTTTCCCCCCTTGACGTCAGATATTGACGAGTGCCGCGTCATGGGCAACCTGTGCCGTAATGGCCAATGTGTGAACACCATTGGTTCTTACAACTGCATATGCAAACCTGGGTATGCCACGGACATCAGCGGGACCACATGTGTGGGTAAGCCATTTGCCAACATATGAAGTATTGCTTCATACTGACTGTCTACCCAAGGTTTCATGTAATGGCTGAGTCTGGGGACACACTTCACACAAGTTTTCGCTCTTGCGCTTCTTGCAGATGTGGACGAGTGCATCCAGGCGCCAAAGCCATGCAACTTCATCTGCAAAAACACGGAGGGGGCCTACCTGTGCTCCTGTCCCAGGGGGTACATCCTGCAGGAAGATGGCAAGAGCTGCAGAGGTAACAGAGTATCCCCTTCCTCTGATTAGATTGGATTTGCGGTCGGAGTGCAGTTGTTGCCCGTTGTTGAGGTTAAGACAGTCTGGATGCTGACCTGCAGCCATTTCCTTTTCCAGTTAATATCAGTTCAGCAAGGGGTCCCTCGCTAGACACCACATTACATTTTCACTCGACTTAATTTCAAGGTTAGCATTTGGCAGGGGTATTGCTGGGCCCATTGCCCAATATCCTGCCTTGCAAAGCGTGCAGTACTTAAGTCTCCCCATCTGGAATTCTAATCATTTTCCCCCGTTGGCCAAGTACGTGTTTAATACACAGAAGTTGTTACCTCCTGCGTTTGCTGAAAAACAGATTTCTCCCCCCGCTGGTTTGCGTTAGTTGAACTGTGAGTTCATGAATGGAATTCAAAAAAGCTTCCTTAACAGGGTCATTTTTTGTTGCTTATCTCTATTTACATATTTCTGGACCAAGATTTTGCCCCAGAGTTTCCGCTGTCTGGTTCATTTACTGGTCACTAAGTATGGTTGGGTGGGAGGGGGGGGGGAGGGAAATAATCTGCAATTAGTGTTTTCTCCCCCCTACGCAGCCTGTGAAATGTTTGGCCTTTGATAGAGGCCTGGGGTGCAGGGGGTCTGTGTGCTTGCTGAGGCAGGGTTTATGTTGTTTGGCAGAAGCTGTCTTCCTTTTCCTGGAGCAGGGAGTCCAGTCTGCATCTCTCTGTGGGGGGCTTCGTCAGCTCGCCCTCGCTGCCTCTTTATTCACCCCTCCATCTCTTCACCCCGGCTTCACCCCTCCTTCTCCGCGAGACTTTGATTCACATCCTGATGAAATGCGCACACACATTAAACGCCTGGAATTTTTTGGCGGCTGTAATTGACAGCGTCTGTGGAACACCTTGCCGATCATGTGAAAGGGCCGGATTTGGAAAGATTTTGGTATTTAACTTTTCGTGATTGCCGAGGGGAATGGTTGCTGTTGCTGCTGTATTGAGGGTGCCACCTGGAGCTGACTCGAAATGCATGGCTGGGAAGACGTATGAGGTCGGCGCTTGCCTTTGCGGACACGTCATGACAACTCCCCCATTTGTCACCTGTTTCTTGCAGATCTGGATGAATGTTCGACCAAGCAGCACAATTGCCAGTTCCTGTGTGTCAACACCATTGGGGGTTTCACCTGTAAATGCCCCCCTGGCTTCACCCAGCACCACACTGCCTGCATTGGTAAGGGCAGCCCACACAGTCACCCCTTCAGTGCTGCTCTGAAGGTCAGACTCACTGAGCTGAACTAATGAAGCCATTTATCTTTCATCATTCTTCAACAAAAAACTCCTTTTATGACTTTTTTTTTTGCAGACCTAATGGCTTCAGTTTGATACGAGAAAAAAAAATCAAATTAAGCTTGACTGATTTGTAGTTATGGAAACTTAACTATTACTTGTTATGGAGCGTTGAGCTGTCGGTTTCCATGGTTACACCCAGGGTAGCCAATCTCTGGAGCAGATCCCATGATCTCAGCCTTAAGTACTTGAAGTTAGGTAATCATTATCCAGTAATGCTGTGGGTCATTGAGGGCCCTTTTATGGCTGTAGGCCTCTGTGAGTGACTTTTACATTCACAGGATAAATGAGTGCTCTCAGGAAAGAACACGGGCTGAGATTTTCAGAGTATGAATCCTTGTTTCAAATGGCTTCTGAGTTTAAAGACTTTAATAGTGTGCTTAATACATAACAGGCTACAAACTAAGAATGCAGCAGAAATTCTGTTTTAAAGCAACAGAGAATTTCAGCCGCTTAAGGTAAAACATAAAAAACATAAAAAGTAAGTACACAGTAAAATGTCCCGTGTTAATCCAATAGGGACCATATGTACACTTAGGGACAATGAACACTTTACTGCATAGAGGTGATTCCAGATCCTGAAAAATCTGCTGTACATTCTGAAAAGTGTAGATTCTTTGTTTGGCAAAGCAATTATTTGATTCAGCTGGATTTCAAGATATCAGATGTACAGAATTTACCAGCTTTCAGGGTAAAATTTGTGCTGGAGGGTGGGGGCGGGTGCCATAGTGTCAGCAGGCAGGTGTCCTGCAGGGGTTGCAGACACCAGGCTGAGGGGGGGGGAGGGGGGTGTGACTCAGTACAGAGGGCTCATGTCTGTCCACATTCCTCTGCAGACAATAACGAGTGCGCCACCGACCCCAGCCTGTGCGGCACCAACGGGGTGTGTCAGAACAGCCCCGGGAGCTTCAACTGCGAGTGCCAGCGCGGCTTCTCCCTGGGCCAGACCGGACAAAGCTGCGAAGGTCAACCGACCACCTGATGGGGCCTCTGCTGTCACACTAACACTCACTGAACAGTCATTTACAGTACCAATCCTACAGCTGCAATACACTGTGTAAAAATGATTTGCAGTCCCAGAGGTTACCACCTTCTTCTCTACTGCGGCCATGTTATACTGCTCTCGTTTGAATGTGAAATATGCACACCCATGTTTTGCATGGATGGTAGGTTGTACTGTTAGCATAATGTAAAGGATAACTGGCAAGCACACCCACTGCTCTCATATATTGGTTTTCCGCTAGATTTTAGCCAATGTGGTCTTCCACAGGTCTGTATTACACAAAGTTCAACACATATCTATGGGGACACATCATCCGTGGGCTTTTCGCATGGGGAATGGCAAGGCCGTTTGCAGGTATTTGTGTTTCTCCCCGAGTTTTAACGTCACCCTGTGCGCGTCTCCCGGCAGACATGGACGAATGCGATGGGAACCATCGCTGTCAGCACGGCTGTCAGAACCTGGTGGGCGGGTACCGCTGCAGCTGTCCCCAGGGCTACCTCCAGCACTACCAGTGGAACCAGTGTGTGGGTGAGGAAGGCCTCCTTCTCCTGACTGATTGAACTTCCCTTTCCTGGAAGCACAACCTTTTCCTCCATACGATTACCACGCAGCAGAACAAAGGGACACTTAATCTGCGTAAATGTTTACCTTTGAGATGAGCCTCCTTGAGATTTGCTTGAATACATATAGTATGTTTCTTTAAAATGTCATCATGCTGAGTGAGAATGTTGTTAACTTGCCAGTTGCAATAACATTTAATTAGAATGGATGCAGACATTTAATGTTGTATTTGACACACTTGCAAAATGCATTTAGATTTAGCTATTTATTGATGTGGCAAATTATACACTAGACACTAGAAAATGGACAGATTTTGTACAAAACACTTGATGACATGTACTTGAATCAAAAAAATTTCCCTATTTGCAGCTTATTTTCTGCTCTGAATTACACTAACCGTTGCTCAAACTTTTGACATTTTTAATTTTACACTGCATAGACATCTCCATTCCTCTGCTCAATCTGTGTGCTTGAGAACAGGAAGTATGTCTTAAAAGATAAGTTACTCATAAGAAGTTCTTAGCACTTTAAATATCTCAAAGAAAACTACATACATTTTGTAAAAATAAAAACAGCATTAGTTAAGATTACTATTTCCTATGTCCTTGCTCATTTGTATTTTAGGTAGATGCAGGTAGATAGCAAGATTTTATTACTGACTAATAATTTACTTTCAAGTGACAGTTAATTTTCTGGGCATCATGTGACCACTTTTATATTACCTCTTAGTAATATGTAGTGTGCAAGCTGGTGGCCAGATAACTAGTTATGTTGCTCCATGGGGCAGCAGGGTTAGATCTAACAAGCAGAAAACATTCACATATCACAAGTATTGGCTGCCTCCATTTAAATAAACTACAGAGGAGGCATGTAACGCTCTTTGGTCATTACGTTGTTTTATTTTGCATTTCATAGATGAAAACGAATGCCAGAACAGCCAGGTCTGTGGGGAAGCCTCGTGCCACAACACTCTGGGAAGCTTCCGCTGCCTGTGTCCCACGGGCTTCAACTACGAGCAGTTCAGCGGAGGATGCCAGGATGTGAACGAATGCTCATCCTCCCAGAACCCCTGCAACTACGGCTGCTCCAACACTGACGGGGGCTACCTGTGCGGCTGCCCACCTGGATACTACAGGGCGGGCCAAGGGTGAGTGATCTCCCCTTTGTCAGATAAAAAAAAGCCTTAAGGGTTTCAGGTTTGAGAGCACTGTTGGGGTCTTGAGGCCAAATAATCTGACTCATGGACAAGGATGTGCAAAGTTCTGTATAACACCTGTCCTCAAGGGCAATCCTCTGAATGACATAAATGACTAATACTTTACTGAGATGCAGTTAGTGTGAGATGGGTATTACAAGCCTATAAATGCTTGGTATCTCCAACCAGACACTTTATCTGAGTTCGCTTTCTCTAAAGAGCAATGCTTGTGGCTTGTTAAGTGTCTAAAAGACCTAATCCAGCTTTTAGAAGTGAACTCTGTGATGAGGAATGCAAGTGCCTTGTAGTACTGAAGTAAGTATGCGGTTCATGTGTTATAGAAAGGTGTTGCTGAAGCCTCTGTTTCCCTGTGTTTCAGGCACTGTGTCTCAGGGGTGGGCTTCGGGAGTGGAGCTCTGGGGCCTGGTCAGGGCGGTGAGGCGGACGATAACTCTCTTTCCCCCGAGGCTTGTTACGAGTGTAAAATTAACGGCTATCCAAAGAAAGGCAGGAAACGCAGAAGCACTAACGGAACCGATGACACACCTGTGGGAGAGTCACAGGTAACCTGAAAATCAGTTTTTTCTGATAAAAATGACTTTTTAGGAACATAAATGAATGGTCCATTATTTATTGCTGGCCATTTACAGTAAGTAAGAATGTCTGTTTTAGAAATCCTGAACCTTTCCCTTAAAAATAATTTTGTGGAATTGAGAATTCTGTCAATTCTGTTAAGTGTCATGGAAATATTTTGGATTTTTTTAGGATGAACAAGAGGCCATCAGCCTGGCAAGCGTGGATATCGAAGACACCATCTTGTTTAACTTCAACATCAGTGACCTAAACAGCAAAGACCATCTCCTGGAGTTTACTCCCGCTCTCTCCACGCTGACTGACCATGTCCGCTACATGATCAACTTTGGGAATGACGAGGGCCTGTTCCGAATCAACCAGAAACAAGGAATAAGCTACCTTCACTTAACCAAGAAGAAACTTCTTCCGGGAGCGTATTATTTACAAATCAGCAGTGTGCCACTGTACAAAAAGAAAGAACTGGCCCATCTGGAGGACGAGCATGACAAAGACTACCTCACAGGACAGCTGGGGGACGCCTTGAACATGAAGGTGCAGATAGTTCTCCATTAACAAATTCCGCAAAAGACCGCAAAAACGTTCGCTGCCAAAGAAATAGGGGGACTGCATTGTTGACTCCGAAAGACGATTCTACATATCATGGATACGATTTCTTATCACGTGTAAAGTGTGAAGTAATAAAATTACTAAGTGCAGCTGCATGTTCAGAAAGCTAAGGGAGGGAGCAGAGCTGAGTGGAGGAAAAAAAGGTTAATATGCAAACCCCCCAAAATCAAAATCGCTTTCTCAGGCTTTGTATAAAAAGCTCTTTTGAATAAGGTTTTGTATGATGGTATGTTGAATCTTTCAACTTTCAGTGACACATGTAAATTGGAAGAAGTCACTGACGTTGAGATATTTTCACCAGAAGTTGAAGATTTTTTTTATTTTGTTTGGGCTCGAAGGACCTTTGTCTTCATTAACTTCTCTTTTCAATCTTTTCAATTGAATAGATCAAAATTTTATATTACCTGGTGCTAGCAACGTGACATCTTAGATTTATGAATGCACTGTAATATTTTGCAAAGACGGTAGCCAAAAACACCACTTTTCTACTGGTTGAAGATTTCAAGTTACTTTGCAACCAACCAAAGTTAACTCAATAGCTTTTCTGTTCTGTTATGCCTGAACTACATGTAAATTAAGTGTGTTTATACTGTAATCATGCCACTTTTTTTAATCATGGAAGCATTTGTAAACTAGATAAAGCCCTGTACAGAAGGGTTTTGTAATGGTGCTTATAATGACCAACTACTTCTTTTTAACTGTATACACCATTCTGATGATGCAATATCTGTGACTTAATTATGCACTGAGGCCTTCCTGGCCACATACATTTTCGCAAGTACAATCAGTGCCGTCATCATGTCAAGATGACGTGAATGAGACCATCTTTCAGTGTCTGTTCACATCAATGAGGGTTTAGTTTCAGTAAATTCACAATAAAAAACATATTTTTGGTTTAAATGAGTTCAGTCTTGCTTAAGTACTATATTTCTGTTTCTTGATCCATGAATTTTAAAATGTCAACCAAAGACTAAAACTGAATCTGAGGGACAGGAATCCAAAGAATGTTTCATCTTCATTCAGGATTCCCCTCGATATTCCACCATTTTCCACCGCAATTTGGAGTCACCAATTGTAACTGTTCACCAATCACATAGCTGTAGCATCCTATGTCAGTTTGGGAAGAACCCACACTAGCTTTCATGCAAAAGTCGACCGGTTCTTCTCCGATGAGCAATCCCACAACTGAACTTCAGCAGATACCGCGCTGCACAGCTGTAGCTTGCACAAGCACATCACATGTGTCAGATCAAATAGACCAAATAACAGATCAGCTTAATTGCCTACAACTTGTACGCAATGAGTTTACTCAATAGTTGGCAAGTAAGCTGATTTGGCCTATGTCTCCTTTCCTTCATAAACCATTTATTAGCAATAACAGGGCAGAAGCTGCAACTGACCATGGCAGGTAAGCAAAGGAAGAAAAGTCTTCTCTGCAATATAGCTGATCTATATACCCGGCTGCCTGCCATGAAGGATACTTCACACATAATCTGGACCTTGCTTAGAGGTAAGCACATTTTTATGTGAAGTTCAAGTTTTTAAAAATCACAATACTGAAATGCACGGCCATGCATTTATCTAGAGCACCCTAATGTGGTTTCTGTAATAATAAAATGTCATTGCATAGGTTGTGAGCACGAAATGCAAACACCTGTGGTGAGGAAAGGAGGGCTTGTAGCCTGTTACTTCCACACACTGAGCTGTTTCCCTAAATGCCGTTAGATGCATTGGCTCTTTCTAAACTTGCATAACCTGAACTTACTTATTTCCTCCATTTCCTTTAACATACTGTTGGATACAAATGATTCAACTTTGTGGCAAACATCAAAGTACACAAGAACAGTATAGTAAACAAGGAAAAGAAATGTTACCTTTTAGAGAAAAGCATGGACTGTAGAATTAATATTTTATGTGGACTCCCTTCAAAACATGAGGAAGCTGTTGCTTCAACATGCAGTGTTGAACAGCTACACAGAAATGGTAGTGTCCCTATTCTTTTAAGTGGCTCTTTCCAAAGAAACAGCAGGTCTGAGTTTTACCACTAGGTAACAGAGTTTGGGTGACAGTTCTGAACACTGCCTACCCATTGCTCATGTGTACGATCAGCTATCCAGCAATGACAATTAGTCAGCACTATGCTAGGACCTGAGTCCAAAAACCTTTAAAAGTTCAGTGGTTAAAGGGAGAAACCTTCTTCAAACATCTCAGATGTTTTTGGTCTGTATTGACACCTTTAGAATGTGGCTATATTCTTCACCTAATATTGCAGAGTAAAACATTACAGCATTTCTTCTTCCTTGACCCCTGCATTATAAAAACAAAGTGTTTTGCAGTCCTTTTTAAAGCTGATGCGGTTCTTAGGCTGCTAGATAAAACGTTAAATAACTGCAAATATGACTTACGCATTTGCATCATCCTACAGCAAACCTGTGCTATAACTTCCACATGTATGCACTTGAAATACTGATTTATATATTTAGACTTCTGAGCTTTTAACAAATAATACAGATTAGACAATACCAGCAACAACTCTTCTGGCTAAATGTTGCCAAATGGCCCTCCAAACATTGCTTTGTGAAAATAACTCACTATAAGTAGTACTGGCAGTTATCCTGAGGAAACCACTGCCTTCTTACTCTGGTGAGATTGTATTTTTTTTAGTTGGCTAATACTTGCTGGATGGAATCGGCTAGTCATAAAAACAATAAACAAAGTCATCAACATTAAGGACCTCATTGCAATGGCACAAATGTTTTAATTTTCCCTTCCAGCAATGACTTTGTAAAAAGTAATGTTTATAATAAATTGATATTAAAAACAAGAAACATTTTTCTATCACATGCATGTAGCGCCATCTAGTGAAACATTTAAAGGCAAGTAAAGCAATGTTATAATAGTTGGTTCTGGTAACCACTTTCCAGCGTGATTGTACTACTGTACACTTTAGGTGTCCATCATCTTGTTGATGAATAAGTTACAACTTAGCCTTCTACATAAGCTGATAAAAAGTCAACAGACCACTCAACTTTCTGAAGAAAATTCACTTTGGATTGAATGAATATTATACCAAGAACATTGATATTTAAATGTTCTACCAAATCAGTCATGGCTTGTGAAGATAAAGTTGCATCAAAAAGCCTCCACCCCAATTCTAGAGGTAAAAAGCACATTGTAAAGCTAACCCCCCAAACACCATTGTAAGGAGAAATTAAAAATAACCAATAGCCAAAATTGCTTTATTATGAAACAATGACAAGTAAGAGTTGCCAACTGTAATATCTTCACTATCTGTAATATGTGTGGCAGACATTCATAAAATGAACCAAACATAAACCAACATTATTAATTACAGCATATACAGTAATAAACGGAAATCTTGAACTATGAAAACACCCAAAAAAAAGTGGTCTCAATTTTTGCCAGTGGATCCAAAACCACCAGCCCCACGAACAGTTTCATCCAAAGTCTAAAGGAAAGAGAAAGGGTTTGGGACTTTATTACAGAATATATCATGACAGACTGAACGTATAACAAATTGCCTACATACCTTGTGCTCCTCCAATTCCGGGTAGCATATTTTTTCACAGATCAGCTGCGCAACACGATCCCCCTTTTTAACTGCAATGAAGTCAGACATTTTAGTTGTTCATTTTTACTGCAGCATTCATAACAACAATGAAAATGGGTGATTTGGACACAAAAACAAGCAATGTAAACAATGTGAGGAACTACTAGCAGTTCCCAGGTACTAAACAAGATTGGACTGAGATGCTTCAATTGCTGTTCTACCATGGAAAATTCCATGTAGAATTCCAATTAAGATTAGAAATAGCAGAACAATAGCTTCTTTTAAAAACCAGCTTTAGACATTTCCTTTTAACTGTGCTTATATTTAATGTTGTCAGGGGATTCAGGGTCTGGAATTGCTCCCATTCTAGCTCATTTTTGTGGGAGGCGAATTTGAACTTTCTCTAACCAATCACAAGTGACTGACGTATCCGACTGATATTAAACTTTTACCAAATCCCGCGGGGAGTACGCCAAAAAAAGATCTCTCCTTCGAAGAAATGCCTTCAATGCATAATGTTGTTCTGATTTAAGAGCTGTTACCGTTGTCAATGGATTCAAAACAGCCTTGCTACCAGATACCTTGTGCATCTGGCACAGCTTGATGATGTCACCAACATTAGACCCACCCCCAAAAGTGGAAGCAGAAAATCAGCTAGAATGGGAGGGATTCCACACTCTGTATCCCCCCAACAACATTTCTCAATAGTGGGCAGGAAAGCAATTCAGGAAAAAAAAATGTATATAAACAACAAAATTGCATCAGTACAATGAAAGGCCTCACCTTCAAATGTTTCTTTACTGAAGTTGAAAAGCACAACTCCTACATTTCCTCTGTAGTCTTCATCTACAACTCCAGCTTTGGAAAATCATTTCAATTAAAACCAGAATTCAGAGTGGCGAAAAACACTGCATTATTTAATCAATGAATGAAACCAGCTGTTAAAAATTTTCAAAGCCATAACAGGTGCATTTTATATTAGACCACCAAATCGGCATCATTTCTAAGGATTTTTTTTTTTTTTTTTTAATAAACATACGTACCTCCAACATCTATGAAGTTTTTTGCAGCTAATCCAGACCTCGGAGCTTGAAACAAAAAACAAGACACAGCTAAAAAAAACTCTGCAATTAAATTCCTCCTCACTATTTAGAGTGTAAGCACCACATAGATATCTGATCGCTATATTTTTCTAGAAGTTTTTCATTAAATTAAGCTGAATATGTTGTCAGTATGGCTTCAAATTTGACAAATTGATCACTCCTGTCGGAAACACCTGAAGCCACGGCGAAAAATTATTTATGCCACACGTAACGCAATAGGTAGAAGACAAGCAGCTCTGCTATTATACCTTTGGGTTAAAGAGGTGACAGAAATGGACAGAACTGAATACAGCCTTTCAGGTTTGAGCCAGAGGTGAGTTGGAGGATTCTTCTCAAAGCCAACAACCAGAGCACTATCTGGGAAATTTGTTTTTTAGCCATCTTGCTCAGATTCATGAGAAGACTGAGACCAATTGTGTCTGTCCCTCAGCATCCAGTACAAGGATATTAGCCAAAAGGGCTGTGTGCTAACAGTGCTAGCTCTATCAACGCCTGCAGATGGATAGCTCATACCTTTTTATAATATCTGGTGCTTACCCTTCAAAACAATTATGCTGTCTTTCAGACAATTAAGCACTGATGACAAGTTGTCATCTCAGTTAGCTGTCTGATTAGGACAAATGTTGGCATGGAATTAATTCACGAAAACTTAACCATAAAATTAAATTTAATCAATGTTACTCACCCACTCTTCCGTAGCAACCAGTGGGAACTGCAATCTGAATGTCTGTCTTCACTACAACTTTATCCATGGGGGCGACGGAGTAGTCGTAAGCACTGTTTGAAAAGTGTCAGATTCAATATTAGCATGCCACGGTTAATGTATGCTGTACAGTTTATGGCTGAGTTCAAAACCACATATTATCATACTCGTACTAAATTTTAAAATAAAATCAGTATGTAGTATGTATATTGTGTTCTCAGTATGCCAAAGATAGTCAGATGATGTACTATATCACCCAAAATGTCTAGTATATGGCCAATAAATATATCAAACAGCTGTTGTACATGTGCGCAAGAGCTTTTTTTTTTTTGGTATATAAACCACTTTTTTGTATAAAAATTTTTTTTTAAACCACTACGAAGTTTGACAAATTATTGTTTTTGTATAAAATATTTCTAATATTCTAACTGCGATAACTATTTGATAGCATGTAGAACTACTTCTTGGAATGTTAGCTGGTCATGCTCGCACTGAGATTAGATTCATGTTCAAAAATCAAGGGCAGAATTCCTCTTCTTCATGCCTCGTTATTGGCTTGAACAATGGAAGGTGGGACGCGTATTGGGAAATACTGTACGGATTTGTCCCGTCTCTCCCGGAGGTACATTTTTTCAGACGTCATGTGACAATCAGTACACTGCAGTATGCTTTACGGCGGCGTGCTGTGTACACAACAGTATGCAGTGTACAGTACACGGATGCAGTGTTTAAAATGAGGTGGGCAGTATGCAGTTTCTAACACAGCCTACGATTTAATCAATACTCCCTTAGCTACTTTCATAGTTAGTTGGCTACCGTCTTTAACTTGAGGTCTGTAAATGTCAAGACGTCAAGTTCTAGCAAACGCAAGATAGGGACTGAATTACAAACTACCAATGGCCAAACACGCTAACGATATAACCGACAGCAACATAGTTGGGGAACCATTTTTTTTTTTTGCGAAGTGGTTAGCCAGCCAACTCACGCTACATGTTGCAGTTAACGTTGTAGTTTTAGTAGTAAAAATGTAGCTAACTGTACCACCTATATTGATAGATGAATACAAATTTGGACCAACCTGTAAAGGTCATAACCCGCAGATTTCGCAGATCCCTTTGTTGGAACTGTGGCGTTTTCGGTAAGTTTAGCGAATTTCAGAACGACTTTAAGTTCTTCAGGACCGGTCTTGAGACCCTTCACAGGAGATGAAGCTGTGGCTTGCGTGACTTCAGAGCAGGGCATGTTTATTTCTGGTAATTATAAAAATACAAAAATAAATGATTAATTAACAAAGTGAAAGGAAACTATTAATACATTTAACAAGCTACCGTTAAAACGGAACACTAAAAGTCTGAAAAGTAAGTCAGATGGCTGACAAGAAATAGCTAACGTTAACCAGATTGTCTGGATGCTTAAAATACCCGCCAAATGTAAGCTACTTCCGTTCCACCCTTATTAGTACACTGAAAACGTAGCTACGTCATTGACATAATTTAATACATCCTTGCTGGCTAACGTTCCATTTTTATATTTTAAATGGGGTTTTTCTACCATGCGAACTATGCAGCTATTTCAATTCAATATTAAACTATGCCGCCATAACATTTAAGTTTATTATCTATTTTACAGATACGTGCTTACACATAGCTACACACAGATTTGTGTCAGCTTGTTACCAGCGTAAAATACGTCCCGCTGTTGTTCGATGAACATTTTCGGAAGATGAAAAGTCAATCCCCTGTGTAACGAGGACAGAATAACCCGGAGTGAAGAGCTACTACGAAAGAAATAGGGTTTCATAACGAGAAGAGCCATTTTCGACCAGCATTTTCTGGCGCCTGGAGAAGCTCCAAAGGGGAGTGGCCTAGCTCCAAACTGACGGAGTTTAAAGTCAGAGTAACTAAAATGTATTAGCCACCCCTTTGATCTCATTCTTTGCAAGAACGTTCGATACTGTGTCAATATGGGACGTGACTTGTCTCGTACTTCAGAATTAATGTTTTAAAATGCTATATCCTATATACTACACTATGCTTTTTGTATCAGTTGACTTTATATTGTTTTAACTTGTATTTATCTCAAAGGGGAAGCCCCTCCTATTGCAAAGCCTGTCTATTATAATACTTTTATTTAATCTCCTCAAAGGATTAAAAATTCGAAATAGAGAACAAAAAATATATTGTACATGATCTAATACATTATCTGACTATAGTATATCCTTACACATTTGTTACCAATTAGAAAATAAACTGATATAATTAATGCATGAATAAGGATAGGGGGTCCCTCCCTGGACAGCCTTACTGATGGCATAAATGCCCCTGTCAGCATCAATGCACTGTAGATTTCGGTCAGCTGTTATGTCTTTCACAAGTGCTGTGTGACGTCTTTGTAGATGCCTTTTCAAATTTTTTGAATTAAGCAAAAGATTGCAGTGAGGACACTGCATGATGTTTTGTCTTCTTTTAGTCAAAGGTCCCAGTGGTGTAACCTTCGGTCCAGCAGGTGATGCTGTGGGCCCTGGCAGTGGTGCAGCAGGTGGTGCAGTGGGCACTGGCAGTGGTGCAGCAGGTGGTGCAGTGGGCACTGGCAGTGGTGCAGCAGGTGGTGCAGTGGGCACTGGCAGTGGTGCGGTGGCCACTAGCATTGGTGCGGTGGGCCCTGGCAGTGGTGTGGTGGGCATTGGGTTACATGAAGAAATGTGCTTCAGTAAGTCAACCCTCCTGATAATACAGCCACTGCATTTATAGCAGTGAAAGTGTTGTGTCTTCCTGCATTTTAAGTGGCACTTGTATATTGTGTAACCTTAAAAAACACAAAACAGACATACTGATTATACATAGTTACATTAAAACAGCTATTGTTTTTGCAATATCATAGTGGTATATTTTAGGATTTATTATTATGGAAGATTGCAAATTATTAGCAACACATTATACATTGGCTACAATGTTTATATTGGAGAAATTGTCATTTTTCTAAACTGAAATGCTCAGAAATGAAAACTGACCTGCTGCACTATTGCCTCATATTCAAATCTAAATTATAAACTGCTTCAGTATACAAATTTGAATTCGGTGTCGCAATGAACTCTGTAAAGGGAAAGTGTACATATTTTGGCAATTAAATCAATATTTACAGATAAAACAAAACACCATCTAAAACAGAGTGATCTACGGGATGGGGGTGGCGGTTGTGATAACCTGAAACGCAAACCTCCATGATGGAAGGATCGCCCAGTGTGGCTCTCCAGGTGTTTTCTGGCTGTTTTTAAATCAGTTGGCTTGAAAGTCTCGAGTGCGCAGATTGGACAGTGATATAAACAGCTGGACGTGTCCTGCTGCACTTCAAGGTGTACCCCCATGACTTTGATGGACACATGCAACTGGACGTTATACAAATACAAAACAAAAAAACAGTTTTGATTAACAAGTGCAAATTCGGCGTTTGATCATACATGAATTGAGAGAGCCTGTTTCCAATCAACGAGGCCGGAACCTTGTTCTAGCCTACATCGCGCTCATTAGATGCAACTCGCTGATAAGAATCCGGTTGAAAACATCAAGGATGTTTTAAATTAAGGTTAGTCAACTATTTTTAGTACGACTGTGTGTGGTTTATTTTCTCTTAAACATGCATTAAGCTAAAACGGATGTACTAGCCTACCAACAGACTTTACGGTAGCCTGTGCTATCTACACCTCTTGCTGCTAATGCTAGCTAGTTTAGCTCGCCAACTTATTTGGCAGCCTTCAGCTATAAACAAAGTTAATAGATTCATCAGAACAGAAACTAGCAGTTGTCGCTAGGTGATATACAGCGGCAGCACTGTGTAGCTAAAAGGGCAAAATGACTACTTTCACGTGACATGTCACGTTGGCCAATCAGAGAAAAAACTATGGGCGTGGAAAACTGCCGTTTTGAGAGACTTTTGCGAAGGAAGTTTCCCTTCTTGTTCTTAAACAGAGATATCAAAGCCAATAGAGACGGGCTACAATATCGCCGATGTTATCGACCGAACGAATTAAATCATGTACTTACATCCATTTTATTGTTCTCTTTCCCCCAACCCCGTCTTGCAAGTTCCCACCTCTTTTTCCGAGACGCCGTCTAGCACTTAAGTTGTCGCTCAAGCTAACAGTCCTCCTCTTTGGAGCTAGGCCACGCCCCTTTGGAGCCAGGCCCCGCCGGAGCCCTAGAAACATACGTCTATGTTCTTTGAGAACGGACACACACCCCATTTGGAGCAGCTCCAGTAAAATAATAATAATAGTAATAATAATAATAATAATTGGAATTGTTGTTGTGAATTGTCATAAATAATCCACGGGACATCTAGTCTTGATAGCTATATCAATTAGATAGTAAGCAGAGCTCCCCAAATCAGAAATTATGAAACGGCCAACTACAGCTCTTATGTCGATTTACTGCTTTCAAAATCGGCAACCTATGCTAACTACAGAGATTCTGGGCTCATCATTGATGGCTTTTGGATTATGCGAAGTGGCTCCTTTCTTTATTGCTCTAGAATTTCAAGATTCAGGCAATTTAAGTGTATGACATAAAAAATGTATATGAAAATATAATTACAAACAGTGGAAAAATATAAATGATAAAAAGTATTATTTAAAAAAACACATAAATAGAAGTAAACAAATAATAAATATTAACAAGCATATCAAAGTTTTAAAAAAGCTTTCATAAAGTACGCATAGGCTACACTTTGATATAACATGAATGAATCTCATTAGTCCACTCTTTGTAATTGCATCTATGTGGGTTTTAGCTCCCATTTCACTCCCATTCATTTTCGAGTGCTGTGCTTTATAACTATTGATTTTGGTGAGGTCTCGAAAATGAATGTGGGTGAATGGGAGCTAATACCCCTGTAGATGCAATCACAACAGGTGGACTAATGAAATTTATTAACGTTTTACCAAAGTGAAATCATGCTGCCGGTGTCACAGCATCTGAACCAGAACTAGCAGATTCAAGAATAGTTTCTACCCACAGGCAGTGCGCGCACTGATTTGCTAACTGCACTGCCTGTACCACATTGACATTCAGGAACTGTATAACACATAGACAGTGAGTGCACAACAGCACTCTTTATCACTTGTCTGTGTGTGCACAGGACACTTTCAGCTCAACCTTAACTCATAACTTACAGTAACTCAATTGCACAATCCACTTTAACTTACTCTGCCTTTTATTTATTTATTTATTTATTTATTTGTATTTATGCTTACACTGTAGGAGTGAGTGGGGAGCAAATGTTTCATTGTGCTAGTTTCATGTGGCAATGAAAATTTTGGTTCTTGATAAAAAGAATCAGGGCTACTATTTCTGGGCTAAAACAGAAAACCTCAGACATTTACGGATAAGCTTGCCAAAATGAACATATAAAAATATAAGATATACTTGTGAAATGCATGAGTTCATGAAGGTCTGGAATTCAGACTGTCATGTATATTTTTGTTCCTGTTTTTCTTTGTTATTCCTCTAAAAGTAGGCCTCACTTCCACACTTTTGCTCAGACTGTGTCAATATTTTGGCACCCTTGGTTTGAGGACATGCCAGTGTACTATTAACACATCAGTAAGGAAAGCATACATCTCATATTTGTTACATATAATTATTATTATCTAATTTAATTATTATAATCTTATTAGTCCCATGATCTAATTTTCTCCCAATTTGGTCTGCCCATTATATGGTACCCTTTGTCAATTTGGGAGAAAGGAGACAAGCACATTCCTCCTGCCGAACATGTTCAGCTACTCGCTGCTCCTTTCCACTTTACAGTCCACTGGCATTAAACGACTGCGGATGATGCAAGGGTACGCTGCTGACTGACATGACCCTGGGTGACAGTACAGCAGATTACATGCTAGCCTGTGATAATGACAGTCAAGGTCTGGTGTTTCAGTTGGACATGCCATCTGACAGCAAGAAAGTGTATGTGCACTGAAATCCCCAGGCCGTGTCCATAGTCTCAAAATACAATTTTTCTTTAAAGGATTACATCATCTTTTTACTTTGTTTTTTGATCCTAGTGTCTGGATTTGTGTGAAATGGTTTCAGAGCCTTGAATCATGAGCAATGACTACTTTTATACAAAGGCAGAACCCTGAACACACAAGGCACACATATCAAAGCTCCAGATGTGAATTCATTGGTTTTCTCTTGGGTATTGTTTTTTCTATTGGGTACACATGATACAACACATACAGTTTTTTTTTAAGTTGCTGGACATTCAGTCATTAATCTTATTTGTTTTTGGGCATAGTCTCAAAATGTACTCTTGGCCAGAGCTCAGAGTTTCCCATCTATCTGTCTTAATAGCATTGTGTTCATCTGTAAAATCTTATTTGAATAATAGGCTTTACTTTTCTGTAACCTCATAAGATAAATATAAATTTGAAGTAGGCAACATTATGAATAAAAGCACAAGAAGCACAAATAAATATTCACTCATTCTTTGCAAACAAATAGCCCAGCATTAAGAAAGTATTTTATAAAGGAGAATGAATGTAACACTGTAAAACACATGAAGCATCTAACACAAAGCAATATCTTCCATTATCATTAGGTGTTAGTTAATCATAATCAGTACGTAAATAGCAACATGTGTTGTTGTTATAAAATCCTTTAGTTGTAATGGGCTACTTATTTATTAACAATTTTAACCGCAGTGTCATTTGATTCAGATTACTAATATAATAAACTTTCCTGACAACATATCTTTAGAACTATTATTTTTGTCTGTGATGCTGAAATACCTTGTTGTATGAGATAAAACAACAAAGCCAGATAAATAAGCATCTTTATTGTTTTTTTTTTCTAATAAAAAACTTCCCTTATGAGTTAAGCGTTACAAGAACACCTTTCCTATAAAACACAATACTAAACCACAATAAATGTAAATTGGCAATTGCAAATTAAAATTAATACAAAATGGTATTCATAATAAATCTGACTAAACTTCTAACTGAAATATTTAATGGGAACATACACAATGCTATTATAAATTAATACAGTGGAATTTTTAGTCTATTTAGATTGGTTAATTATGGCATACATCAGTTAAAATGCAGTTGTTAGTATGTAAAACAACATTTGCATGGAAACAGCTTGAATACATCTGTACAAATTGTTATATTACCAGTGATTTATGTGAAATGTCTCGTTGAAGGCTGTTTTCTCACAGCAAATAAAAATGAACACAATCACATGCAAAAAATCCCCTTGGGTTCATCATCCTGCAGATTTGATTTCCTTTCTAAATATAAATTTCTATACTTTTCCTATATCATGATAATTTATAAATCCTCAAATTTTAATTTTAATTAGCATTTTGTACGTGTGTACTTGGCATGAAGAGTAGATGCGTGACATATTATATTTAATATTGTCAGTAGAGGGCACCATAGGAGCTGCCTATGTAACTCTGTTCCATTTTTGAGCTACATAGTTTGTCACCTCATGGTTTCTCATTGTATAGATGGCTGGCGATGTATTTAAGAGTAGAAGGTCAGTACACTCTTGTGGTTTCCTCTGATCAGCAGGGTGGGTGGAAGGTTCTTAGTGAGGATATCCAGCCAGGCCATGTAGAGGTGGTCAGAAACAGCCCCCTTCCGAGCAATGGGCATACTCCTACATGATGTAGAAAACAGTGACCTCCAGAATACAGCACAGTTTATTTCACACCAAGTATGAGTTTTATCTGTACTCATGGCTCTCAATGCATTATTATAGAATAGCTAAATAAACCCACAAATAAACATCCTGCCTATTTACTCACTACAAATCTCTCCCTAGCTGTTCAGCCTTTACTGCAACTCGATGTAGCATGCTCTCTCGAATCTGAAAGAGACTGAAGTAGGGCACTTACAGAATGATGAGGTTAGCAGCTCTCGAGTTCTCCTGTAGCAGTTCATTAAGCCTGACCTGGAGTCGTGTCTGTGTAGGGAAAGGAGATAAAGTGGAAAAAATCAAACCTTCTGTGTATTACTGTGATTTTGAGATGTAGTCTTGGTTTCTTAAGCCACATTATACCTTGTCCTCCAGCATCTCCATTTCTGCATCAGTGATATTCCATTGGCTATCCCTCCTCTGTGTCTCAGCGCTACCTATGTTTTTGGTGCTTTCATGAAGGCGGAATGGCTTGATCATGTCCTCGAACACTTTCCAGCTAGAACAGAAAGCCGCACGTATGTATCAAACCACATGTTAACTTGCATGGGAATGGAGAATGGAACACTTCTAGAGGCACTTCATCTCTTTTGGGCGCAGTGTTCTTACCTCTCTGCACTTGGTTTAGTGTTGAGGTCAGCAATGACATTAATGTCATTGCATTTGATTCTGAATTTTGACAGAAGTGACTCCATTCTAAATGATAAACAAATACATTTGAATTGACAAAAGAAAAAAACTTTGTGAACAGACTACAGGCTGTTTTCACAAGTAATAAATGTAGTTAATTGGATTTTCCTCCATTAGTGGTTGTTTTTGTAAGGTATGATAGGAATGAAGAACAAATCAATCTGCATTTTTGCAAGCTTATTGGTTCTCTATCACTACTCTAAGCCCTCCCGCAGCATAACCAATACAATAGTGTGATTAAGTTGTGATTAGATCTTAAGTCAGTTGGTGACACACTGTTGTATTGTGGTACACAGCAAGAAGTAGTATAATCTGTATTTCTATCAGCCAAAGGTTCCGTTTTCTCATTGTTCTGAGCTGAACAGATACACAAATGTGACTTTCACCCACTCGGCTTTGTCTTGTTCAATGCGGTCAGTCTGCCCTGCAAAGAAGATCCTCATCTTGCAGTCTTTCCATTTCTTGCGTGTTGTAAGGATGTAGGGGATCAGGAGAGTGAGGCCTAAATGAGTGAGAACATTCATTTAATGAGAGCATTCGCAGGGTTTTTTTTATTCTGCAAGAGAGTTCACTTTTTACTTACTGTTAATTATTGTTATTATTTTCCCATTTATAAGTTTGATAAAGATGCATGTACACCTTTTTCTTATGGCTTAATGGACACAAAAAGTAAACAACACTACTGCACAGGGTCTTTAAACAGGAAGGAGAGGAACAAATTTGATGGATAACAGTATCTTATTTTGATGCAAAATTCTTCTTTGAAACCATCAACATTAACTTTTATGGCTTTGCAGGCTTTTAAAAATCTAATGTGACAGCTGTAATTTTACCTCCATCGTCGAAGAGCCACCATACATCAATGGTTCCTTTGGACTGTTTCTTCTGGAACTGAGTGCTGGACTCTACCAGCCTCGGACTAACTCTGGCTGCCTGAGCAGACTGAGTTATAATTACCGAATCTGTAAAGAGGGAAACATGGAGAGAAGAAAGGGAATGACAGGCAGGTATGAAGAGAGAAGGGTAGAGCAAGGGCAATTTCCCCATCCAGATTAATATGCATGTATCAGCTGAGTCCAACATTTCAATTTAAAAATCTGTTGCTATGTATTTATTTTCCAACAGTAAAAGTAAAGCTGACATATTGGAAAGTGGATATACTGCACGCTCCCTCTGGTGTTTTGAAGCAGTGCTCTGAGCTTAGTTATAAGACATTTTGCTGGAAAGCTGGAAAATGAAAGTGATAATCTTATTCGATTAGTGCCAAAGCTTTTTCACCCGGAACCTTTTATTCATTTTATTGTGGTAGGAGGGGCATACTGCCTTTTTTGTTTTTTAAACATTTTGATTAAAAAGAGGAGTGTATCATTGGCTTCGTTTGTCAGATATGATATTTGGTCTAGACACTTTTTGAAGCCTCCGTTCAGCGGTTTCCTGAGGGCTTTCAGCGCCTTGAAAGAGGCAAACAGAATATGAAAAGATGCAGCTAGACAGCTTCGTCCTCAGGGACCTGTATGGAAGGTTCACGAAAGGCCTGTGTTGTTCTACACAAACTGTAATACTCTGACGCTTTCCCTCATTCACCACTGACCCTGAGGAAGTATTTGCATGATATGCTGTCAATCATGAGTCATCATCCATTGTAAAATTCTTTAGCCTAAATGTACTATTTTTTATCAATGCTGAAAGTACCTTTTGTAAGAACTTGCTTTGATGATTTCCTGGACCTTTTGAATAGTCCCTTACCACCTCCTTGGGAATCCATCCCCTCCAAGGACTGTTCTAATGCCAGTCTCTCCATTTCCTCTGAAGGCAAAAACAATACACAAAAGGCAATCAAAGTTAAATTTAGAGACCTGTAACTCCTATAATGTGACTAGATATGTTACGTGGATGGTCTCATTTGAAATTGGGCTTTACCTCAGTATTTTACATTTTCAGACTCCAAAAATAATGACCCAGAGCCAGGATCTCTCTGATTGCTATGAAGAAGTAATAAAGGATATGGGCTAAACATCAAAATGGAATGTGTCCTGTGTTCATGCTGTGCCCTAATCTATTTTGCTAGCTGAGTCTTAAGCATGCAAGTTTGCCTGCAGGTTTGTTGTAGTAAAAACCTAGATCTTTGAAAGGTTTTTTAATGGTAAGTAGTGATATTGGGTTGTATTGTAGTTTTACCTCACTACTGAATTTAAAAGCATTGTATAGGGTGGGGAGGGGCCTCAAATATCACATTTTTGGCACCCAACTGGTTGATGCATGGTAAACATTGAAGAATTGAAGGTCATGAAGTGACCATGAAGCAAAAAACATATAAACACCAGAGATGATCTACAAGGCACCATGAAAATGAATGAACAGGCTAGTCTGTTCATCCAGCAAAGTAGCCTATGTCAAGACTTTATCAAACAGTATGTTTGTTTGTTTGCTATGCTATAGCCAAGTACAGAAGCACAATGTTTTTAGGGTGTTTATATTTTATATCCAGTGAGGCGCACCCACCTTCAGCCTGAAGGATGTGAGAGATGTCAAGTCCTTGGCTGATCCTGAGCACCACTACTCCATATTCCAAGTCAAACGCATCACTGCCACAAAGAAAAGCAAGTGGTTAAAGCCTTCCATCCTGCCTCCCTCACAGAAAGATCTGCCGAGGTATGAGTGCATGTCAGTAACTTACTGCAGCACGCCCACATAGCTTTGAACATCAGCTGTCCCCGCACTCTTCCAGTCTTTCTTGAACCCAATCACCATTGTATTTGGTTTGAGTCTGCCAATGCCTGCAGCCTAAACATAAATAGCAGAGTAACTGTGAGTACCATATGCCTTTAAGCTCCAAATTTTGAAAATAGTAAATATTATATTTCAGTATCAATGTCAGCACATTTTGATATTGATACTGATACATAAATGAGGCGACAAAACTACAAGTGGCTTTGTTATTCAGATACCCATGTCATATTTTGGTGAGTTTGTCAAGAATGCATACTTGCAGGAGGCTCTGAACCCCTTCCCTGAAGTTGTCGCTGGTCACTGCCTTGTAAAATGCTTTGCGTTTTTTCTTGTTGAGCCATGTCTGGTGATGTTCCATGCCCATGTTCATCTCCTGGATCATCTCTGTCTTTAGCCCCTGAATGGAGGTGTAGTCAGTTATCACCAGAACGACACTGCAGTGGGCATCATTGTTGGTCCATGGGCCTATTAACTTATGATAGTGATTAGACAGTTGATGGCTGAATTCAACATTTATTACCATCTCATCCCTTTTGAAATGAATGCAAAATATACAGGGTATACAATAATATATCTAACTATGAGGATAAATGCTTGCCCTCTCGTGGTGGAGTCTTAAGTCACTCAACCTGCCGGCTTGCCTCTGGCCTCTGTCTAAATAAGAGGTTCACGTTAAACTGTGGCAGCATAAAAGACTTGATCTGACCATCTTTTGCACTTGGCTTTGATTGGCTCAAATAAAATTTGCTGGCTATGTATTGTTTTGCTCGATCTCAGCCAGCCAGTGACACAAAAACAAGATGAGGGTCTGTTCTTACCACAAACACTTGGCAGGTGAGGCATAGCCCATAGTTCTTAGAGAAGGAGTGTGCAATGTCAAGGAGAGCTGGTCTGGTCTTCGGTGCACCAGTCAGCACGATACATTGTGGCCTAAGGGTGATGGTGATGGACTTCAGACCAATACAGTCAACATTGTCAAAAATGTCAATATAGAATATAATTATACCTGCATTTCATCAACGTAATGTTCATAATGTTTGTGGAATTCTATTTTAAAAAATCATGAACCCCAAATAAACATTCTCAGTTTCTAATTTAGATAAAAAATAATTTTGTTGGTCATACTGTAGTTCATACCTGAAATTTTTGATGTGGTCATCTACTTTGGTTAAGCTCAGTGCATTGTTCACAGCATTAACAAATGTCACTGCCTGGGTAGAGGAGCCCCAGTTAACATCTGAGCGAAAGAAAAAAAACAAATGAAATAAATAAATAAATAAATAGAAGCAGGTTTATTATTTTATGTTTGATGAATCTCCATTAAGGGCTTTACCGGGTTTCTTCACTGTGACATAGATGTAGAGGAAGATCTCAATGGCGTAAGTGAGTAGCGCTGCCCACCAGTTGATGACGAACATCACAGCGCAGCACAACACCGCTCCAAACAGAGACAGCCACATGTTGTAGTATTTGTAGGCAGGCCTCCAACCTAAAGAATAAGATTTCACCATAATTAAAAATTTGGGCCTACATTAGAAATATTGGTAATCATGATTAATGTATTAGCAATGAGCTATGTTATGATATAACACAGCATTCTGTATATGAAGCTGAAATTTCCATACAAAACACTTTCTTCCTAGCCTTCATATTCTTTCAAAGTAAATGGCATGTTTCCACTTGTATGATAAAAGCACACAAGATTCTTTATTTCAGGAATACGGTCAGACCTCTTTGGACTTTGCCTTTATTGTGGGATGTAGTGTCACCTGTTGATCCCTCTTTTAAGTATGAAACTGTTAGCTTTGTCATACACAAATGATGTAAGAGTATTAGGAAATATGACCTGGTGATTTAGCATAGGAGGCATGGAAGCAGGAGAAGTTGATGAGAGCGTAGGAAGCCAAGAAGAAGTTTGAAATAATGGGAGCAATGACGTTGAGCTCGGCTAGAAATAAAGAGAAACGTAAGTTAGTTTCGGTGATGGCAACAAGTACTAGAACAGCAGAGTTTCTGAAGGAGAGTGTAAGGCAAACATATGTTGATCCTTATGTGGAATACTAATGTTAACATACTTATGTTTGTGAACACACCCATATTTTATCAAACTCTCACCCAAACCAAAGAACCAAAGAGAAACTGAGATATATTATATTAAATAATAAATTTACAGTAGCAAATGTACAGCTCCAGAATTCCAGACACTCCCCTAGGTTTGATTTCAAACATAGTCACCTATCAAAATGAAAGCCACTGCAATGATGAAGGTGAGGACATAGCCGCGGAGAGGCTCGTTGTTTTTGCCGTGTCCTTTGGCAAAGAAGTGCAGTGCCTTGTAAATGTTGTCTTTGCACAACGCCTGTGGGTTGGGAATTTTACACAGTAATTCAGAAATTATGTAAATACACAGTGCTGGCCTAACAGGCAGTGTCAAGCCCCATCCCACCCTAACAGCCTGCCTGCTATAGCCTACATTCAAGGTGAATATACAATGATAAACTAAAATAAGCCTGCGCCAAATTAGCAGATTACTGTGGTATTCTATAGAATGCTATGCTTTAAGTTTTTATACATTCCAAAAAAAAGTATATATATAGTATATACAAAATTTTGTGTTCTCACCTGAAAGACTTTGGGTGCACTAACAAGTGAAGCTAGAGCGGAGGACAGAGTAGCGGAGAACGTTCCTGCTGTGATCAGTGGACCGATACCAGACACCATGGTCATGACCTAAAGGTATTTAGAATTGAATTCACATTAATACTGTATATACATTTTGCATTCATATAACGGCATTCTGAAATGGTTTTGTGGCATACCTGGAAGTTATTCATGAGGCCAAATTTACAGGGTTTGTCCTTGCAGGATGAAAAGTCAAATCCAAATTCACAGGCGGCTGAAAAGTTACAGCTAGCTCCATTGGCGATAGTGTCGTTGAGATTGCCAGTTGCATCACGCACTACAGTTGCGGCTACGAAAAACAGAACCATTGTGTCAATGGGTTTTGGTTGAAACAAGGATCACCACGCAACATGGTAGCCTACTGCATACGCGACCAATTGTACAGTCTACTGCCTCTCTGCATAATTGTGAGATTCAAGGTAATACACTGGTATGACTGCAGTTTAGACCCTGCCTGTATTAGTTGCTTTTGATTGATCTGTACATTTTAAAGCTTGCTTTTTTTTTTTTTGTTGCCAATTAGGGTGTTCCATTGATTTTTGGAAAGACTTGTTCCAGCAAAGTAATGTATTAAACTTTATTGTCAAGACTGGGCGAGGCACTGAGCCAGTGACTTGATTGGACCAGTGTTTTGTCTGCCTTGGGTGTTTATCGATTTCCAAGTGCGCAAGCCTTTGTGCTTTAAGAGTTTTTATAATGAATATTAATCGTGGCATTATAAGATCTTCCAGATCAATTTGCTTGGAGCAGTAAGGGAGTCTAAGGAATAACTGTGTAATTATATAAAATAAACGGTAATCCATTACTAACAGTAGTCCTTTCATTTAAAATTGTATTAGTCTACTCCAGCGTGTATTAAGGAATACAATCAAGTAGATTCAACATAATTCACTTTTTGATAATGCTCGTTAAGAATAGTTTGCATACATTTACAAGAAACAGGAAAAAATGAAATGGCATATTTGAACTAAATTCATTATTATTCTTAAAGTTTACTTACAGACACAGAGGGCCACAGCCAAATAGGTGACTGCTGTGATAAAGATAGCCAGCAGAGTTCCTTTGGGAATCGCAGCCTGAGGATCCTTTACAAAGCAATATTACAATCAGCAAAAGCATTGCACTTCGTACTTTAAACATATTTAAGGCAATATTACTCATTCTAGAACGTCTAACTCAATGTCTATCTGTTATTCAAATTTAAAGACAATGAGCTGCAGTTATAAGAAAATTATAATTGGAATCACAATCTTTTTTTAAATTTTCACAACAAAATACTATACAATTGAGGTATGGGAAGTAGAAAAAAGACCATCCACCTGTATAGTTCTTACCTTCAGATCCCCAGAGATGTTTGCACCTGCCAGAATGCCTGTGGCCGCAGGGAAGAAGATGGCAAAGACAGAAAAAAATGTCTCTCCATCTCGGAAGTCCGGTGTAAAGTTTTCCCTCATTATGGACACTGCAAGATATTGAACATGGTCTTGATATCAGATTATTATAAACCTGTATTCGGTTTCACATATTCTACAGACTTGATTGTACTTTTGTGATTGCAATGGCATTCTCGTGGCTGTGTTTTGCTGTAATACAACAGCTCTATCATTACATGCCATTTAAAATGTAATAATTCAAGCCTGTTTAAGACTGTGGAATCAGTCATCATTATCGTAGCAAACACTTCATTATTTCAGTCACCGCGATAATTGAAGAATCCTCTGGATCGCTTAGCTTCCGTGGACGGAATGACTGTCCCTACAAACACATTTAGAATGGCCACCAGCAGGATAATCAGCAGGAAAACTTGGGCCTATAGGAGAAGAGAACATTTTTGTATCATCCTTTTGTCACTTCTCAACACACAGGTGTGATCGGTATTATTTACCGATCCTTTAATTGGGCTAAGCAGTTCTGGTTAATTCAAGTAATGCTTACAGTTTTCTCTGTCGAAAAGTCACTGTAAAGCAAATTCTAATGAGAGACTTTAAATGCATAACATGAAGGAAGTCAGAGAAAATAAAGAGCGTGCAGAGAGGTTTCATCGTCTCTTCTCGAGTAAAACTTTGTCACTCATGTTGAAAATTCTAACAGGAGGGAATGGTGCTTCCTATGTGAGACATTTGTTGGAGTGTTAATGAAAAGCAATTTTTTTCAGTCACCTTAGCCTCCCACTCCATTCCAGCTAGTGAGATCCCCAAAAGCAAAATCACCGTAATGCATCCAATGATTCGGATGTCATTAACGTCATCCACCATTGTGGCATTATTCTCCTGTAAAATACAACAGTTTTGGAAACTATTAAAATTAATAAAATGTTATTGTTTCTTGAAGTTACATTACTTATAGACCAAGCACTGCTATGTATTGTATGTTCTACAGTTAAAATGTACATGTCTTTGTTGCCATTTGCTTTAACTATTATAATAAAACTCAACTTCAATTTACTTGCTAAGTCAATGAAAATTAGCCTTTTAAGCATTTTAATTGACTTTAATTTATTTGCACTTGTTGAAAGTGTCGTAATTTATCCCTTACTGTTGTAATTATTCCTCGGTTTCCAGACCTACCTTCAGAAGGTCCACCACTGTCTCTGAAAACCCAACCACGTACATAGCCACAGCCACAGCATTGGCAAATGCAAAAATCAGGCCAATAGACCCACCAAACTCTGGTCCTAAACTGCGGGAGATCAGGTAGTATGCTCCCCCTGAAGACACAATGCAGTGGTCACATGGTTAATGGTTACACACTCCTGGGCTGGTGCTTTTTCTGTATAGAATGATGGAACTAAGCCAGGAATCATGATTTACAATACGGATATAATCCACATATAAATATGTTTGCTGTTAAAATGAGTCATGGTATCTTATAAGAAGATGGATGTATAAAAAATAAAATAACATTCAATGTTTTGTTTCCTTCGTTGTTTTCCCCCTATGTCAAATTGTTGCTGATTTAAAAAAATAATCAATTCACGTCTGCATTGTGTTTTAAACATCATAATGTTTAAACAATTCTACTTTGATACTGTTGCAAATAGTCTAACCTGCAAGCTAGAAAAGTAACAAAGCCTCTCCTTTGGTCAGAATAGACAAATATTTATGTTTAGAATGAACTGAAAGTTATCCAAAAAAAAGTTACATGAAAAATGATTTGGTCCTACGCCTTTTACAACAAAACGTGCTTTTCAAGAAATTATTGTATTTTGTATCATTATATTTTGATACTTTTTGCTCTAGTATTTTGTGGTTTATTTTGATAGATTTACTCATGGAGTATTGTGATGTACTTTAC
Source organism: Anguilla rostrata (assembly GCF_018555375.3). Classification (NCBI taxonomy): domain Eukaryota; kingdom Metazoa; phylum Chordata; class Actinopteri; order Anguilliformes; family Anguillidae; genus Anguilla; species Anguilla rostrata. The sequence continues at coordinate 45,081,753 of NC_057937.1, read as the reverse complement.
GTGCTTCTGCTTACCATCTCTTCTGGAAGTGAAGATAAGGGCACTTCTGTATATTTGCCCTTACGCGGGTTATGTGTGTTAGATGCGCCTACCTCCCCTGACCACTCCGTTGGTACAGATGGCAGACATTGAGAGTCCAGTAACGGTGGTCACCACAACACTGAGGACAATGATCACAATTCCCAGTCCTAGGAACACAAAAGTTGTCAGTCGTAACATATCAGCACCAGAGCACACTCTCTCAAAACTCAGTCACAACCAGCCATGTACCTATGCAGCACTGCAAAGAAAGTGTGCATAAGTTATGTAACCTGAATTTTATGGCTGCATAGTATGTCCTTTTAATATGTCACAACTCAAAGGAGACATTGTACAGCGTTTTCACTCAGTTGTAAAAATTGCAAATAACTTTAAAAAGTGCTAAGCCATCGTCACTCCCTCTTTAGCTTGAGAAGAATGAATGAGCTCATGCTGAAATAATTTACCAATGCCTTGTGAAATCTCTAACACCTTAAGAAAGAACGATTAGCTGCAATGAATCACAAATGGCCCATTTGAACGTCTAATTGTAACCCAAGGCATCAAGCAGCAACTCAAGCACAAAAAAAGTTTCCAGTTTCCTGTCTAGAGCATTTGGCTTTCCATCGCCATTAGTTACGCATCATAAATGGCTATGACTCTGAGGCCAGCCCTTGAAGGCAAAAAGTAAAGGAGGTATGCATAAATAGTGGTGCTTTGGTGCCAAAAGACATTGGTTATATTATAAATGAATGGACTCTGTAACATTCTGTAACCAACAACTGTTCTAACATTGACATTCTTTCTTGTCTAGTCTTTTAGAGTGTGCATTGACCAGCTTCAGATTTAGTTTGACCATCAACAGGCTGATACTTGATAAGTAGTTGGCCTTTACTCCTTACTGACCAAGACGTGCCACACTTTCGCTTACCTCTTTGTATTACTATCACTTTGAAATCTGAACGTTGATTCTTTCAGTATAAGATTTATTGAATTTGTCTCATTTTTGTTGCCCTGAACCTTACTGACATTACTGACACTGCCAGTTTACATGTAGCTGGTTTTACAATTCAGGTTATTTTTCATACACATCGCTGTGGAATGCCTCTCATGAGTTTCATTATGAATGCATCACGTGTTTTTGGAAAGAACAGAGCCATAGAGAAAGGTAATTACCCTCACAGGGTTCTTCGGAAGAGACAGAAGCAGACTGCATAGCAGTGCCACTTACCAGCACCAGCCTGACCAAACACCCATGAAAGGCGGATGAAAAGCATCACCCCCCAGATGTTCAGCATGCATCTTACCTAGAAAGGAAACATCGGGGTAAGACTTGGGAAGGCGGTGAAAGAAGAGGGACCAAAGAGCCTTGTGTTCTCAAAATTATAAAGTGTATGTGCGACTTGGAAATGTATGTGCCCACTTTGTAGCTTTGAGAGCTAAGTCTTGGAAAAGAGGCTAATTGTAAGTAAAATAGGTCGACCATGACTTTATGCTCACCAGCACACCCGTGATCCAGCCAAATTTAACAAATCCACCGTTGTTCTCCTCCAGAACGACTGACTCCACATCATCATTGGGGATCCCCTCACTCTCATCCATCTCAGCCACAGTGTCTGGAGGCAGGGAATCATTCTATGGTGAATGAAAACAAGGTTAACCCAGGCAGCTGTGTTGAAATGTTGAACCTATATTTTACCTGAGGGAGACACAACATTTTTAAGTTTGGGAAAAAAAAAACATTTCAAAGGCACTATTTTGTTTTAACCTTGAGGAACAGGCAAACTGATAATTGGCACAAACTTTGAAACACTGGCCAGGCAGGCCAGTCAATCAGTCACGTGCTTTTAATTGTTTTCTTATCCAAAGAGAGTGAAGAGAGCCCTAATTCATATTTGTACACTTTCTAACCCACAGGAGAAGACTTAGAGGGAAGTAGTGCATTTTGATTTTAATGAAGATTGATAATAAACAGCAGCCATGTTTCTAGTGGGGACACTCTGTCCTTGAAAAAGTTGATTGTGTGGGTACAGCAAGGCAGCAGTGGAGGTTGGGTATAATTTAAAAAGACAGAATATTGGATGTTTATGCAACAAATGATTGGGTTCCCATCAAGACAGCTGGTTTACGCCCCCTCTGATTTGGTGAAACTTCTGAGACTTTGTTTGCATTAATTACTCTAGTTAAAGAAAGATGGATCAATGAATTTGCTGAGGGACATTATTATTCATAAATTAAATGTTTCTCTATGGGTTTCCTGTAGTTTTCCACATGATTACTGCAATAGTCTGTCCTTCACCATTGATCGCTTTTTTAACTGCTTGCATGCTATATGTCATTTTGCAGCCTCATGTACCATCTGTTTTTCTTTACTGTCTATTCTTTATCTCCATGGGTAATGTGTTAGAACATTGTTTACCTATTATTGGATAGCTATGCCTTTCTTTATTAAATCAGTTTATTTTTCCTCAACATGAAATCAATTGGCAATACCAATGCCATTTTTTCAAATTGGAAATTTCATTTTCACTCAATTTTCTTTGAGGCAAAGAAGCTGCGGGGTTCCAGTTGTTGAAGGAGTGTACTTTAATTTGGAAAGGAAAACATAAATGCACAGAAGAGTAATATTTTGATGTCTTATTAAGCTCATGTGTTATTGTAATAAAAAAGAAAAAATCTAAACGTTATACTTTCGTAACTCTTTGTCCATTTAAATGCAAATTAAAAAGATTCTGTTCAGTGTAGTATAATTAATTCATTAACAATTTAATTAAACAAGTAAGTTATATATCTCCAGTTTTCTGAAGTGTTCTGGACTGGAACATTCAAAGGAGGTAGGATACAAATACCTTTCCCTCCTCTACCCACCTAAACATGGTGATGGAGCCTTTATTTTTTGTGTTCTCAAGGTAACCACCTTTGAGTATCGAAACAGTATGGAAACACTTTATCTTATTGTTGATGACACTGCCTGAACTCAACAAGCACACAGCTCAGACCTCACACAGAGGTCGAGCCTGGACTCAGTGCTCACCCGTTGGAAGACATCGTGGAGTTCCTGCAGGGAGGGCCTGGCGACTCGGTTCCCGCTGAGGCTGCCCGCGTTGCGGTAGAAGTCGATGCGGGGCACTCTGTCCAGCGTGTTGTGACCAAAGGCACTAATAACCGAAAACCTTTCCTCCCTGCGGTCAGGTCTGTCTCCATTTGGGTAGCCATTCCCAGTAGTGCCCGAGAAGGATGTCTCTTCATAAAGTGGCGGCTCATCTACAGACTTGGCGTAAACTGGGTTTACATTTTCTCCTCCAAAGGCATTGTACTTTTCCATTGGTATCTATGGTGAGTTTGTTTTCAGAATCTTTTGGTTAAAATAAACAAAGTACTGAAGATCAAAATTTTTGAATATTCCACTGAGTAACTAAATGGGATTGGTCAACATTGAAAAGCTTAAAGTTGATGTTCACTGGATCTCCACTGGGATCAGATACCCTACTTATCTGAATGGCGACATGACTATATCTTCAGTTTGATTCAAAATATTATTGCTTACCATTCATACCCTTCATATGGATTACAATATGGTACCTGACACGCATTTATACCCTTACTATCTCAGGGGAGTCCATTGGGAGAATGCTATTGGCTCTATCCACAGGCTCTACCCTAAATGCTTTTTCAGGGGGTGGCAGAAGTGTCCTTGATTCATTAAAAGGAACAAATAGGGGTTGTTTAAAAATTAACTGAGTTGTAAATGCTGAGAATAGATAAAGACACTTCCTTCTAGTGTTTTAAAGTATTGATTATTAATATTCTTGTTTGAAGTGCACTGGAGAGCACATGTTAAGCCATAGTGCTACAGTTTATGAGCCTACATTCAACAACTTTTCGGAACAAGGAGCCACACAAGAACATTCATGAGGTCATTGTTTAAATGCAGGATAATGATATATTTGAAAATGTCATCAAATTGATGATTTTCAGTGACACTTGTCACTGATGAGCAGTGCATAATTAATGCTACAAGAATAGGAACTAGTTGAAAATTGAGTTGCAGTGTTGGTCATAATGTGTTAAGTATATCATTATGGTCACTGTCAAGGTCAGGTATTGGTTAACAGTCTTATTAGAGGCTTAACAGAGTTGTTGTTGTTTATCTTGACCAGCAATGGTGTTTAAGTAATTGATTGAGACAGATATTACAACTGTGTTTTCAAGCAATTATAATGTTAATTTAAGCAATTATGGAACAAGGACTGAAACTAAGTTTTAATAATCTGGTAGGCTATATTGGTGTGGATATTGGGATATTTGTTTTAAGAATATAGTTTTTTTTTAATTATTATTATTATTATTATTATTTTAACAAAGACCAGTGCAGCTCATATGTATTTGAGTAATAAAGATGAATGAATGCATCTAAGTTGTTTTGTTTGAAGAGGACAAATTAAAAAGAGTGAAGTGGACCACTTCTATGACCTGTCTGTGTCAGGTGTTTGTGAAAGTTAATATGAGACCACAATTAATGGGAACATGCCTAAGGGACTTTTTAAAGGTGCATGACCCCAGAAGTCATTATTTGAATACTTCAGTATGCATAATAAATTACTTAAGTTTTATACACCATGTGCATCTCAGAACAAAGAAGCCAGTAACCTGACCTTGAACCCATATCTGGCAAATATTTTAGCAAGTGTTGACATTTTGACATATTATATTAGTCATAGTCAGGTTATTTTCAGATATATTTCTGTGATGGGCATCACATAGAGTTTAAATTACGAATAATTTGTTTATTTTCCTAGTTTGTGAAATCAAAAATTGAATCTAAATTCAATTGGCTTTCCTTTAAAACAGCTTATAATTTGATTATACCATTGCTTTGTCCATTAAAAATATTAGTGTGCAGTGTTTTTATTATTGAGATGGATTTAATGAAACCACAACCTACCTGATCCAGGACTGCACTGCAGTCCAGAAGACATTGATTTAACACAATGGTATTCATGTTTATGGCTACCAACTTATCATAGATCCTACCATCCTTCTGACCTTGTAATACAGCTAGACTGTTTGACTCCACTCTTGCCATATTACAAGGTGGACATTGACTTGTAGGTCACAGGAGCAAGGACACCAAGGGGTGAAGTCTGAAGATGACAAGTGTAATAATATAAATAGTTGATAGTGGTTGACATTGCAGCCTAAGTCCATAGTTCAGTTTTGGTTGCTTGTGCAAGATTACGAAATGCACATAATAGATATTTTCCTTCACCTCTTCAGAAATTCATGGCAATGTAATTTATTACTGCATTTCTCAAGATACTGAAATAACATCAATTTCTTAGGGGAGTCTCTTTTAATAAATACTATGCTCCTGGTGATTTCAGCGTGTCGGGGAGGCATTTCAATCTGCGTCTTGAGTCCTGACAGCTGAGCCCGCTGGCCGCACATGCCGTGTGACTGACAGGGTTGTGCTCGAAGCTCCACAAAGCACTTTATCAGCCTGTCTACCAGACGCGGCTCTGCCGGTGACTGAGTCCTGATCGGTGGCTGCAGGTGCCAGGAATGGATGGAGGTGTCATGCCACTGCTTCTCCGGCACAGAAGAAGATTGTTGCAGGAGGTAAGAAAAACAAGGTGCAGCACTTAATATTCTCCTCAGGGTGAATTTTGCTTGTCTAGACTGCCACAGGTTGCTGCTCTCAGATGCTCACCAGGGAGCAGGCTCTCAAAATGCCGTCCTCATAATTCCAGCACCCCTTCGAACACTAGGGACCTCAAAAATAAGGAAATTCACTACATTGCTCTCTGTTGAGAGATCATGTCATTTTTTGAAAGTTCTGTCTCTTTTTGTGCTAAGGAAATGTGGACCTTGCAGACTTAAATAAAGAGGCACACCGTTTACTGAATATTTTAAAGGAGAACCATTTTTATTTAACATAATACAAATCCATGGCACTGATATGTCCTTTCCCCTAACCCCTCAGCAACAGGTGAGGAGAATGGAGTAATCAGCCATCACATGCCACATATGCATACAGTACACGCCACCTCATGGGGAATTGTTGTAGCATTTCTAAATGAAGGCACATTAACCCATTCGGGTCACAGTAAGGCAAATTCACAGCACTAGGAACACTTGAAATGAGCTCTATTGTACATATTCTTTCTCAGAAGACACCCCACCCCTTATCATCCTCAGTAAGTGGAGGACGATATGCTAGCAGAGAGCAGGTACTTTTGCTGATAGACATCTTTATTATCTGCTTACCCTGATGACATTTTCATTGCTAGAAGGTCTCTAGCTCTGTCACAGAATGTCTGTATGGATACGACAGAGCACCTTGCTTTCAGATTTTTTAAATGTGTTCCTTGTTCTTTCATTTATTTTTATTTGTAATATTTTAGAATGTTACGTTTCATCTCTATATTTCTTTATTCTTCAATCTGGAATTCCTCATTTTCATTGTAGGCCCATTTCATGGCCTCCATCAATGTTCTCTGAGAATTCAGGAACCAGCCAACCCATGCTTCTATTTATTGTGGATTCCACTAGCTGAACTGCACAGTTATTGCACTAAAGGGTTGCGCAGCTGGTGCAGTCAGACTGAAATGGATCGTTGGATACAGTGGTTGCTATTGCACAATGACAATGATAATACCCTTATGACTGAAACAATCCCTCCCTACATGAAAGCTAGTGCTTTAGTTGGTTATGAATATAAATGTATAGAGGACTGAATGATGGCCCTTTGCATTGGCATTAATGCAGTAACATCAGGCATACAGTAAATTTACCTTCAGAAAAAGCCACCATTTCCCCTGGTAAAAGGTACATCCCGGCTGGGATGAAGAAAACAGTCACAGAAATCTGCACTTTACAAGGCTGTGCAACAGCATTTTCTTTTCAAGCCAAAGTGCTCGAAGACATCTACACACACATTTGAGACATAATAGTTTTGCAGAATTAAGAAACAGTAATTTTCATCAATGAAATACAGTTAATTTACATAACTACCACTTGTACACAAATTGCCATTATATTTATTATTGAGGCTTACCACACCCATCAGTATGGGTCCCAGCAGTAACACGTGACCATTAATTCATTCACTAAATAACCATCTAATTCATCAATAATGCCAGTGACCCTGTGTTCTTGTGTAAGACTGTCCAGCTTTAGATGACTACTATAGAGTTACAGTAGTACAGACCCTGTTTCTCATCTCATGTTTGTTTTCTAGTTACAAATGACTTCCATTTTCCCTGAGACATCTCTTTCCCTGGTCTCCATGGAATACAGTGAGTTCTAACGGCAAATATGCAGTACCCATATTGGTCATAGACAAATATCTGCTAAACCACAGACCACAAAACATAAAATGTCAAAAATATTCAAAATATTTTTGAATATTTGATTTGAATACGTTGTCTAATTTGTTGAATCGCAAAAGGCATTTGTTTTGAGTCAGGCTAGCGCATACTCAAAAGTCCCTTTCTCTAGTCCCTCCACACCGTCTGCCCAAGTAGACGATGGCATGCTGCTGTAAGGGTCCAGCAAAATCTTGAAACATCTTATAATCAGGAGTCCCAAGAATACCAACAGCATCCCAACAAATGCAAAGGCTGTTTTTTGCTCCAGAGTCAGTGAGTAAGCCATAATTTCATTCCCGTTCATCGCGGACAGAGAGTGGTTAAAGTGGATGTTACACATACTGAGCACTGCACTTCTTCATCGTGCTTGCAGCAATATCAGGCTTGAGTGAAGCTTCAGATTACCTTAAAAGGAATTTAAGAGGGAAATATGATATACGTTAACAGACATGACTGGAAGCTGAAATCCTGTTATTTTCTGGCCAGTCTGCTAGTTTTTTTTTCTTTTACACATAGTTTTTCAATGACAAAACAGTAAAATGAACCCTTAAATAACAGAAAAATAACAGCAATGCTTAAATAACAGCAAAAGGAACCATTAAATAATTTCATTCAGCAAAGCCATTACTATTTCAGAAGGAATTTGCTATCCTGCAACAGATATAGTACAGCCAATTGATATTTTACGAATATGAATAATGTTAGCAGAGTCAATTTTTGTTTTTATTCCATCAGCATCAGATATTATTGTGATCTACACTCTAAATGGAGTCTGCAATAGCACAAACCTACAATACGCATCAAAAATAATACACAATGCTTGTTGTGACAAAAGGAAGAATTCTGATTCATTGAAGGCTTGCTATCTTAACTTGTGCACCTGTGGTTAAGGTTGCAGTCGTATGCACAGTCGCATAGCATTATCCAAAAAGGAAATTCAAATATGAAATTTCATATTCTTTGAATTTAACACAAATTTCAATACATAAAACAACAATAAAAAAGAATCTTACCTGTTGCTCAGAAGCAACAGCCAGATATTTGGTTTTCAGCAACAAGAATGTGATGCATGAACAAGGATACAAATGCTCATACCGATGATAAAAAAATATGATTATGTGTGAAGCATTTATTAATATTCCCTATTTGCATCTCAACTGACAGTAAAGACAATCCCCCGCCTGTGTTCTGCCTGAGCAGTATAGCAGATGGTTAGAGGAAGAGAGACAGGGATAAATGCTGTGTTTACAATGCAGATGATCTGATGTTATTGGAGGAAGAAAAGCATGCAGCTCACCTTCATTTTGATCATGTTTTCACAGACCTGTTGCTGGCAGTTCTACAGTAGTGCTCCCATCTCTCTTCAGCAGCAAAAGGGGAAGGGATTTTATATCGATCCCCTCCGTAACCATTTCGTTATTTGCAGAAGACTAGCCTGCTAGTCAATCGTGCTGCCGCTTTGACATCCCCGACTGGGCTTCAGTGATTTTCAAAAGGCATAAAAAGGGATGGTTTTCTGCTCTAATGAGAACATAGCTGACTGGCTGTAGTTGCATCGACTTCAGAAATCCCAGCCTCTGAATCTTTTTGAGGGGTGCGCTGTCTCCCACTGGCTGCCTCATCTTCATTGTCATTCAGCCTTTCTGTCCGTTCCTCCGAAAAGCAAGCACGCCCAGCATGGCAACCACTTGTTAGTCTCAACCAGTCAGTTTGTTTTTAGCCACTGAAAGCACTTGCTCACCAGAGCAGACAGATCAGAACCGAAAGGAAGAGGAAAAGCCCCTTTCTTCTCTTCTTGTTTTCAAAATGACTCCCCTCAAGATATCTAGGATCAGAGAGTTAGCCAGCCATCAGACGCTTTTCCTATCCTCTTGTCAATTATTGCTGGCAGACTGAGCAGGATGTTTGTGCACTCAAGCTAATATGAATCACATTATGTGTTTCATCTGCCTTTTAATTGGTACAGGTTGCTTTTCGAAAATGTAATTAAAATCTCAGCTTAAAGCAGCTTGTTAGCAGATAGTTCTTTAGAGTCCAGATAAATTTCTGTCTACCTCTGAAAAAGGTTCTTTAATGTTATTTTTTAACTAAAATAAATAAATAAATAATTGTTCTACATTTTTTTAAATGCAGGGTTCATTTCATTAAGTGTGATTTCATAAAATATGCAGAATATAAATATTATAGAGAAAGAGTTTATTGCAATAGCTGGTCATACGGTCGTGACATTCTTGGCTGTGACTGGAAGTAATGTCCTGCACTAACTGACTGACGATATGACTGAGTGAGCAGGAGCCATGGTAACAAGATTTTACCTCTAGAGGCACGAGATGGAGAAGATGCAATGGGAGGATTCGTGACCAATATAATCAGCTGCTGCTTACTTCTTTCCTAAAGTGAAAAGGGGCAATAATCAATTTTATTATCTTCATTTATTATCATCACATTTTAGAATTCCCCGCACGACCCTCTTGAAAGACTAGCATCCATCCCAGATAATTTTATTCTTACAGGCATATTATTAGAAGTGGAATGCTTTCAAATGACTGGAACAATCAAAGTTAAGGAAAGACTATTCAGAAATTATAGGCATGTCTGTTTTAAAATGATACATAATTTATAATTGCATACTGAATATTTAATAGCATTTGAAAAGGAGCAATTCCATCCTATGAACTTTTATCGCTACATCTGGATTATTTCTACGTCCAATATGTTAACAAGTGGTTTGACTATTAAATATTCATAGAAATTGAAAATAGTGGGAAAAGTAAAGTAATGGAGAAGGAGAAGAAACCTACCACATCAACTCAGTTTTTCAAGGTTTATTGGTTAATTTTGCATGATGACACGTTTAACTGGACACACCTTGGTCATTGTATTCCCAGATTAATCTTAATACACGTGTGGATAAAAAACTGTATGCTGATGTATACCAGAAGTATTCTATTTTATACTTGGGAATACTTTTAATTTAATTAAAGTTTATATCATGTAAGCTTGGTATACTGTTTTTCACATGGGCATGATAAAGGCTGCAGCATTGGTTGAAATATCAGGTTTTAGCTAACCTGTCTGCTCCTAACTATCCTTAATGTCTTTGCTTAAGTTATTTTTCAGCTTTTAATTCCTGCACCTCATCATAGCTGATGACAAATCTACCGTCCTTCATCCACTGTGTGATTTTTATTATTTTCTCGCCTGTGAAATATGGCTATGTTTCATATTTCAGACTGTTGGTATTACTCCTACCACGCACAGTTGATCCTATGATTTAAAAAAGAATTCATGGAAAATGATTCTCTGAATTTGAAAAGATAAGAGGTCTGCAGAGGAACATGGATGGCTGTAGTTAATTTTATATGTTTTAGAATGAAAACCACCTGGCCCTATAGCCAAACAGGGCAGATTCAAGCTTGATCTGTCTCACTGGTAATCTGCAGTACTAGTGCACGATTGTCCAGTCCTGCCAGGGGTACAGGGTAGAGTTTAATTCCAGAGTCACACACAACATTATATCCCTCCCAACAAAGCACCAAAGGCCATCCATGAATTGTTGTTAGAGAGTCACCTCTCCTCAGGTTGGTGCTAACTTTCTACACAATCTTTGTGGTAGGTAATGTGAAAAATGGTCACCGGCTTACAGTGAATGTTTCAGAAGAGTGAGTACCCATAATTCAGCTTGCAGTGGTCCTGGCTCAACAGCAGGTTACACAACATATTGACGGAGTTGAAAACTACTTTCAGATTCCCGTCCTAGATATTTTTTTCTGTAGATCTTTGGGAAATTCAAAATGAACAACCCAAAGCAAATAATATAATGATGAATTCATTGCATTTCTCTGTGATTCATTACATCATTGTAAAATATTTGGAGGGGGTACATGTAATGGCTCTAGGGAATTTGTATTATTACTAAAATTAACAGATAAAGGTTTTTTTTTTTTTTTTAATCAAACTAAACAAACTACAAAGTTACTTGATACTGCACATTTAGCCACCACCTATCGAGTTATTGAATTGTCACTGAGCCAATGTGATATTTTCTTATGTTCAAATTCCAAGATTTAATTAGTGAATCTCCAAGTTCTGCTGAGAATTGCATTGTTTTGTCTTACAGAGATATGAAAATGTTACAGGAGAGGAAACTGAATCATTGCATCACGTAGCCGATAATCTTGTTGCTTGCTGTCTGGCACGTGTTGAACCCAGTAACAGGGTAGAGGCTCAGCTCTCCTGTTGCATTCCATTAGAGCAGTGTCATTTTTATTCCCTGGCGGACAGCAACCACTTCTTTAATGCTCCCAAGAGACACTCTGGTGTGTTTTTGAATGATTAAATAACGGTTTTTCTGGAATCCATCCAAGTGAACCATTATATAAATGCTTTGAGTGACAGTTATTGATGTAGAAAGGGATTAGATTCATAAAAACTCTGACAACAGAATGTCCTATTAGATCTTTGCTGAGACATCGTTATTATTTAATTTTTAAAAGTAGCCCAATCTTGTAGTACCAATTTGTCTACTTGCTTTTCAATTTTGCATTATTTTAAGGTGTTCCTTAGATAATATTATTTTGTACATGATAATATTGCATTGCACATGTGACAGAGTTGGGAACTGTCAGACAGATTAACTTTTACTACAGAGAAGTTAGAAGACCTAACAGTAGGCAATGTAACCAACAGAGGCTGGCACTATATAGCATGACAAAAGTCACAAATGGTTTGTTATAGCCAATTGTAGCCCACTACTGTTGTTTTCAGACTGCTAATCTGATTTGACATAAAGAATTTGATGAGGGACTCTCCTGTCTGCAGATAATTAGATGCTAATCAGTATACCGACAAAAATGAAAGAAAAGAAATACGATTAAGTGAAGCACTTAGTATGCTGTTCTAATTAGGCTATGGTAGGCCAATATGATGTTAATGGAAATATAATTGGGACATTTATGGCCACAATCGTTACGCTACAACATGCTATGTTGGTTAATACAATTTCTTCAGAATATATTACAATGTATTTGGTTTAACTATATCTAAACCATAATGTTATATCAATTTCAAGCCTACGTAACTTGCCGGTACGGGAAAAGAAACAAGCGGACGAATCCGTAGAGCCATCCAGAGGGAAATTTAATTGGCTACGTAGTGTTATTATTAAAAACAGACTGTTCGTTGATTTAAGTTAATAAAAAAATAGTGTCTCGTGACTCAAATTTTCGCACACTATCGTTCTATTGTTATCAGATACGCACATAATATTGTTATTTTAAACTCACAGCAACTGAAACATTTAACACATTATTAGTAGTTAGCTATCTCACTGCAGTTCTCGCGATAATAGATCGCGATGCGAAAGGCCTGACAAGTGATTGCTGATGCTGTTTCGCGCGGCGCAGTGGTCATAAGAAGTGGCTGGCTAGTTTCATTTAGCTAATATCTACGTCCTTAAACTTACTATCATGGATGATGATATTAAACTGGAGTCTGAGGAACAAGAGGAAACAACGCCGATCACTGAAGTCGAAAATGAACCGCCGCAAGAAAACGCGAATGGCGAGAAAACGTAATTTGTTTGTCAATGTAGCTAGCTCGTTATCGATATGTGACGGATTGCTAAAATGGAGCCAGAGTTGAGCTACACTACCTAGCAAAAGGCCTTAGTGTTAGCTAGCTGTTTGCCTTGCACCACAACATCGAAAATGTATTGTCGGAAGCTCGTTAGCGTTGTCGGTATTTGAGTTGCCCAGCTTGTTAGCAGTTTAGTTTCTTCATTTCTCGATGAACAGTATAACTAGGTACGTGTTACTAGCTAACACTGAGCTAGTACATGACACTAAATTTATTACTTGGACTACGGAGTAATGATCTAGCTAGCTAGCTACTTGGCTAGTCCAGCCCATTTAAAAATGATCTAGTTTAATGGTGTGTCCTAATATGCGTAGCTAACCACCTCATCCGATTAGCATACTTATAATATCTCGTGTTGTGATGCATTTTTAGCATAGACTAAATTATTGCAGTCTTCAAAATCAGACTATTCTGTTTCATAGGTACAGGAAAGCTAGCAACCACTGCGCTTGGCCCAGTGAAGATTTTGGCTTGTGCTAGGCTAGGCGTACCTGTGAAAACGTTTGTGATAACGTTAGCCGGCTAGTGGGGCAATTTGACGATTCAGGTTTTGTAGCATAATTTAGTTCATCGTAGTTTAAGGGTTGCTAACGTTACGTAGGTTGAGATGTTTGTTTGTCGTAGTTAGCCACCTTGCTAAATGGCCAACTTGGGTATTTGGATGGATTTCATTGGAGGTGTTGGAAATCGGATGAAGTATTCTTTAGAAAATAATTTGGCAAGCATACGCTTATTCCGGCTTAACTTGAGTACGTATTTTGTCTGTGTATATTGGGCAAATTAATTGACAACTTTTCTTAAATTATTCTTACAGTTTTTCTTAAATGTTCCTTTGTTTTTGTGCATATCCCAGGAGTACGAGATGATGAATGCTGGCTGTTTGTAAATTCTATGGCAACCATGTTCATGTGATTTGCATAAGGAAACAGCCATGTACTGATAAGAAAAAAATAAAAGATGAATGCCATAATGTTCTTGGAAACGTTCTTCCACGCAGCTTACGACCACCATACACATATCTGGGGAATGAGGCCCATTGTCAGTTGAATATTAATATTTATTCAGTTCATATTTCAGGTTGGTAGCGCAAAAGTCGCATTATAATATCAATTTCCCAACCTGGCAATCCCTTTTGGGCTTAAGACAGGGAAGCTTGCAAACACTAGTTTTGTGTTGTATTCCATTTTAAGAGTCTGCTTGTATTGTCATGATATGTTTAATTCTGCCACGTATTTCCCCCTGTTGTATTTTATTTAGTGAATCTGAGGAAGCCCCAAACGAGAAGTCCGAGCTGAAAGAAAAATCGTCTGGCAACAGGAGATCCAATCGGTTTCAGCCTTACTCCAAGGACAAGCATGCTGGCACTGGAGACAAGAAGGGTGTCCACAGAAACAGAGTGTTCATTAGCAATATCCCATATGACATGAAGTGGCAGGCAATTAAAGATCTTATGAGAGAGAAAGGTAATTTTATACCCAGGACCCAAGGACTTAGGCTTCCCCAAATGAATTGGGCTTCCCCAACCTCATACTCAACAAAACCTGTGCCCTCATTGAAATTTTTTTTCCTTGATGAAACAATTAATATCTAGCTGAAAGGATGAGAATTTATCCCATGGTGGGATTTTACGTTTGGTTTTCTTAAGACAATTTTTGGAGGTATTTACTGTAGCTGACCTTTGAGTTTGAGTATGTGACATTTTCCTGGAATTGTTCATTTAAGTCCTCAATGCCTCAATGTGTTCTTTCTCCTGTGGTAGGAGATCAATATTGTTTTGGACAGAACTATCTGTGTATATACGTTTGTCAAAGGTGATTTTTTGGTTATTTCGTCCTGGGTTTATTGTCTATTGACAGCTCCAGCATGTAACCTCCCAATGTGCATATGTTGATAAATTGTTTTTGTTGTATCTGTTGTAAGGTGACACACATTACTGAAAAGTTGTGCCTTGCTATGCATCGTTTTTGAATTTTTGGAATTTAGCTTTTTAATTGTAGAAATGTGTATTTAAACTGTTCAAGGTGGATGGTCACCTTAAAACAGTTAAGTGCTATGGGTTTGGTGTTCACCAACAGTATCATGTTTGATTAATTTGAGTATTTCCATGTTTAAGTTCGAGCATAGAGAATATTTTTACTTTGTCCAAGGCAGATGGACAGTAAATGAATAGGGGCATGGTGTCGTCAGGTGGAATGATGGTCTGGATTGATTGTTGATGTTTAATGGGGTGCTCCATCTGTAGTGTTGTACCAAGGGGCAAGTGACGTGAAGACTGGTTTAAAATGCATTGTTTCTTTTGGTATTTTCCCTTTGTATGTCTCATGTAGTTGGTGAGGTTACATACGTGGAGCTCTTTAAGGATGCAGAAGGAAAGTCAAGGGTAAGTGTTGTGGACAATTTACTGCACGAGGTTTTAAATATCCTCTGCAGTTTTTATTTTATCCAGTAATCCTATCAGGTAATGATACTGCTGGTTATGTTCATTTGAATTGCTACTAAAATGGAAAGGAATTGTGGGTAGAGCCATTTATTGGCGGCTATAGATTGTGACGTGTTTGTGAGAGGTACAGTTTGTTGATGCTACTTTGTGATTTTGGGAAACTAACACCTGAATTCATTTTTTCTTAGCACACTAAAGTTTTGGTTGTAGTTTTCAATTGGTGGCTGTTTGGCTGTTTATTTTTTTTAAGGAAACAAAATGACTGATTTGTCAGTACTTGTCCATTGATTGACATTGACCATTTCAAAAATCTTGCATTTATATTTAATGAAGGTGTGGGAATGGCACAGTGCACTTTTCTCTGGAACCACTTCTATTTTCTCTCCCCAATCTAGTATGTTTTGGAACAAAAATATTATTTACTCAATGGTTTGTGTGTATGCATATATATATATATATATATATATATATATATATATATATATATGAATAAAAAGTTAAGGCAATTATCATTACTGTGAGAACTTTAGCTCAGATTTTATTGAAAATTGTAATTAAATCCAATCATATTTCTGCTGTAAATTGCATGAACATCAAAGGCTTGTCTGTTTTACACATGCATTTTTGTTTTCAACCACTATTTTCTTAAAATTAATTTGCTTTTTTTTTTTTATCTTGGATAATATTTTTTCCAAAACAGTTTTGTTATGTATAGACAGTGTTGTATTTTCCAACTTTATTGCATTTGATTGTCTAATTGATCTGAAACAGGGAGGTAATGTATCTCTCCTCAGATGTCAGCGTTGGATCAAGGCCTCATTCATTTGTTTCTCAAAGTTCCAATAAAAAGGGCAGTTTATCAAATTCTTTGATTTGCTGCTCACATCATCTTGAAATGGACAGAACGCCATTTCACAATGGAACATTTTCCATGTGTTTCATTTTTTTCTGTGACCGTATACAAAAAAATCAGAGAGCTGCACACTTAAGTGATTCAGTAACCTGGATTAAAACAAATTATCAGGTGATAATTATCTCTGTTCCTCTTCTTTCCCCACACCGATTGCTTTGCTGTATTGACAACTACCTTGCGGCGGCTGTAGGGTTGTGGGTGAGTTCAGTGCATGAGAACTGAAATATGACCTTTACTGCATATCTAGAAAATATCAATGATGTTTTTTTGCTATTAGAATCCATTTTTATGCTTAGCTGTTTCTTTTTTCAGTGTTGTTGAATTCAAAGATGAAGAATTTGTGAAGAAGGCAATCGAAGTTATGAACAAGCATGATCTAAATGGCAGACCTCTTAACATCAAGGAGGTGAGAGCTACAGAAAAAGACATGTGCAATGAAATATAGGGATTCTTTATTTTAGAGAGGAATTAAATACTATCCTGTATTGCCTCCCTGAATGTGTGTGTGTGTCTGGCATTGGTCATGTTCTAGGACCCTGATGGCGAGCATGCTCGTAGAGTGCTGCAGCGTACTGGTGGAATGTACCCAGGGGGGCGTGGCCAGGATGGCGGTCCGGGTGGGATGAATCTGCCACCTTCAATCGCCAATAACCCCAATATCCCTCCCGAAGTCATCAACTCCCTACAAGCTGGGAGACTCGGCTCAACTGTGTTCGTTGCCAATGTGAGACCGTCTTCCTTTTGCAATTTTGCGTCGTCGTTAATGTTTGCCAATTACCTGTTATTAATTTGTATCCTATCCTGTTTCTTAGCTGGATTTTAAAGTTGGCTGGAAGAAGCTGAAGGAGGTCTTCAGCATGGCTGGAAATGTCAAACGGGCTGACGTGAAGGAAGACAAAGACGGCAAGAGCCGGGGAATGGGCACCGTCACCTTTGAGCAAGCGCTAGAGGCAGTGCAGGCCATATGTATCCTTCACCCTGGACAACAAACAGACTTGTGAAAATGTTATTTAAAAAATAAAAATGTTTACATTTGTAAATATTTAATATAAATAATTTTAAGATGATGGAACAAACCAACAGCTCAAAGTAGCGCAAGTCTAATAACCCAGCGTAACAAAAGTTTGGAAGACCAGCACTTTTCATTATATTTACTTTAGCTCTCTTCCTTGACTTAACTTTCAAGCTATGTTCAATGGGCAGATGTTATTTGACAGGCCCATGCATGTAAAGATGGTAAGTTATCTAGTTGTTTATAAAGCCATGTTCGGTATTTCTTAATGCTATCGTCGTCTTGTTTTCTACATATAATGTAGTCTAGGGATTGGGGCAGTAGTTAAGGGTTTCTGTCGCATAGTCGTTAACTCTATTACATTTCAGTTTTTGTGTGTGCGCGTCTGTACCTTACTGCAGGATGACAAGTCACTTCCCTCAGATGATTTTCGCCCAGTTGAGAAGTCGCCACAGTTGCCAAGTCAGTCCCTGATTTATTTCTCTTCTTTTGTCCATATTTGTTTTGTAACAAACTGAAAACATTAAGTGCACCCAATTAAAATGGCTTATGCAACCCAATGTCTTGGTTCTATAAAGCTATACTGGAGTTGGTCAGGGAACTACCGAGAGTAGAGGCTGAAAACATTACTTGTTCTGAATCAGGGTTTTGTTAATTTTAGCGATTACCAAAAAAAAAAGAAAACTGGCTTGCACAAAATATGCTTGACTGTAAAATATTTTATAAAGATTTTGTAAAAAGATTTTTTCTTGAAACTGAAATTTCATCTGAAATGCAAAATGCATTCCTGTAAAAATGGACTGAATACTAAGAGGTAGTTTGCGGTTTGCAAATGAATGCATGCCCTGTTAATAGTTTGTGGCCTTGTGGTGGACATTTTATATTAATAGAAATCTTTTAACAGGGGGTCTAGGTGGAATTGGGATGGGCCTTGGTCCTGGAGGCCAGCCAATCAATGCAAACCGACTGAGTGGAGGTGGAGGCATGGCAAACATGGGTCCTGGAGGTAATATGCCCAATGAATCCTCTTGTTTCTGTGCCAATTTAAAAGTAGGCTCTTGTACATTATTGGCATCAGTGTTGCTTGGGACGGAATGTTGAGCTGGTTGAACGATTTTGTTACCAGAACCACTTCACTAAATGATTAGATCTGCAATCCAAGTAATAGCAAATTACACATTTTCCCTTCATTAGTGGCAAACTACTCTCTCTCTCTCTATAGTCTCATTATCCAAAATCCGCATCATTCTTTTTAGAGGTTTTCAGTTGTGCTATTATTTTATAATATTGTTTTTAGATCAGTGTCCCAGGATGGATTTGGTGAGTTAGTAGTTTAATGTACACACACAAAGTCCAATAATATAAACATGTATTGCAGTTCTTTGGCAACAGAGGTTTTTTAAATTGCCTCTAATATTTTGGTAGAATTGGATTCAGTATTTGGCCGTGATCCCTGATGAATCTCTCTGAAACAGAATTCCTGTAGGTAGCGGGAAAATGTATTCCACGGATAAAAGTGAAAATATAATTACGGAACTGTTGTAAGGTTGTGCTAGAACATGTTTCTTACATGAACATGCCATTAGCTTCTCTTTGTGTGGTGAAGTGGTTTTAAGGTTAACCCAATACTGAAAACGAGTGTCATGTCAGTACAGAATCCTGAGATGTGACATTTTTAAAAATAAAAATAATAAACATGAAGCACACCCTAGAAATGAACAGTCCACAACAAAAAATGAATGGCAGTATAGTGGTACGTAATGTGAGGCAGTCTGTTGCACGGGCACATGCTCCTATTGAAAATGTGTTAAGCTGGTATCTGCTTCTTGGTAAAGGAGGTAGGATTTTTCTCAGTTTTCCGAACATTTAATATACATTTGTAACAAATGACTAATTCCCGTCAGTGGGAATGACATGAAATTTCTATGATTTTCTGGCCCATACTTTGTGAGCTAATTCGTTTGTGTGGGTGGGATTTTTTGTAATTGAAGTAGAGTGTTTACTTGACGATTGGTAATGTGCACTGGAAGCACTACTTGTGTTTTTTTTATTTTTATCTACTCAGCGAGGTTGATTATTGATACAAACACTTTCCTCTCCGGGGAAAGAATAACCAGGGTTTATATTCTTGGGTTAGCTACCATAAAATAAAACCCACATGTTAAGAATGTTCAGTTTAATATGATTTGCTAACATTTGCTGAAATTTGATCAGAATAAACATTTTGTGGCAAGATTGAACGTGCTACAATCATTAAACAAAACATTCGTATGCAAGAGAACCGTAACTAGCCAGAAATATTTTGAGATTTGTGTTTGATTTTAAAAAGGAAAAGAAATCCTCTTATATCAGCATCCACTTCAATAAGCTGTGATGTACAGCATGTTCAGTGTGTTGCGAATTAATACTTTTTACAGTTTGAAAAAAGTAGATTGAAACTATTTACGGTTTCTTTGCTGAAATACTTGATACTTATGGTAAAGAGTGTTTGTCTCCAACTCTGTTCTGGGTGACTGTATTTGACGTAAAAATGTTTATTCGATCTGCATTCTTCCAGTGTCGCATTAGAACACTTAAGATCTCGTGGTGAAATTTGCACTTGTCTGTGAGATGTTGTCAGCAACGCCTGTTCTGCAAGGACGATGGAATGAAGATTAAAAATAAGCTTTCAGAGCAGAGAGCATACTAACTCTAGTGACACGGTATAATTTTGGCTGTGCAAGCTGTCCACTTTAAAAAAATTGCTGTATATTGAAATTTTTATTAGAATTAATTTCCATTGTGAATGGACCCTCGACATTGATTCCCATCACTGGCTAAGCCTGCTTTTCTGTTTTGCTCTCTGTGTAGGTATGGATGGTCCTGGGTATGGTGGAATGGGGCGAATGGGAGGTTTGTTCTAGTTAAATGTGTGTGCGTGTGCGTGTGTGCGTGCGTGCGTGTTTGCGTGTCACGTTAATTCCCCCCCCCCCCCCTCATTCATATGTATTCCTTTTAGAATATCAGTGGTGTAGGTTGTGTCATGGCATAGGTTATATTTTACATAAAAATGAGTCCTAGCACTTAATCTAGTACTTTTGGAAGCTTTGGTTGTTACCTATAGATTTGTATGCCTTGCTTGCATCGTAAAGTCTTTGACCCTGTGCACGTATTGTTCCGCTCTCTTAGGAATGGGCAGTGGGGGATATGGTGGAATGGATGGCATGGGTAACATGGCCGGGTATGGGGGCAGAGACATGGGACCCATGGGAAGAATTGGAGGTAATGCACCAGCTCCCAGCTCTGTATAACAAACATAAAGCAGTCAAATGCTCTGAAGTGTACATAGACCATTTATTGTGGGGTCATCATTCAAACTGTATTGGGTGGTTACATAGGGGAACTCTGCTATGGGCAGCATGGATCTCATTGGTGGATTTGATTCTGCCTTTAAATGATACTGGAATATCTCAGGGTTAGTAAGAAGTGTTTCAAGTCATCAAGTGTTTTATTAACATATTGGTACCAAACAGTAAGTAATGATGGCATCTGCTGTCTTATTCCTGAGGTATGTTGCGCACAAATTGTGATAAGGATGCATTTTTCCAATCCAATTTTAATATACAGTTCATTTAAGAGTGTGCACTGTTTTGTATTTTCTTTGAATTGATGTGTCTGTAAAAAATGTTTTTAGACATGTATCGCTCAGGAATGGGTGGCATGGACAGAGACTTTGGAAGAAATGACATGTCTATGACCCGAGGCTTTGGGGATTCATTTGGAGGAATGGGTAAGAGGTTTTGTGTGTGTGCGCGTGTGTGTTTGTGTGCGCGCGTGTGTGTGTCTGTGTGCGCACATGTACTTGGGCATACGTGTGCATTCCTGCATCAGCATCATTCATGTCCATTGAGCAAAGTCATTGGCAACAAATAGTAGGAAATTTGCAGGAAAAATGAAATAACTTTGATGTTTTTTGTCTGTTTATAGCAGTTAGATTAATAAAAAGCTAATTAAAGGGGCAGTTCACCAAAAAATGAAAGTTTGTTTCTTTTTACCCATCTATCCATCCCGATAGTTCTTAATATCTCAGCTATGAATTTCAAAGCTGTTCTGTGCTTTAATATAGTAAGTTACTAACAGTTGCAGTCGCATTTCGTAAACGTCACATCATCACCACTGAAGTTTCACACTAGTCCGCCTGCACGAGACATTGCTTGGATATACACAGTTGGCGTAGTTCGGGTTGAAGTAGTTCTCGAAACTCTGCAAATGTTTGAGTAACCGTGACATTATATTTGTGAAGAGAAGTTGCTGATGAGTTTTTCGAATGTAAATTTTCGGCACATTGAATGCCACAAAATTATGGGTCAGTAGAGGTCCGTCTTATCAATGTGAACTGCTTCTGGAAAACTCAAATCTCTAAACTATCTAGATGGACGGATAGCACTCTGGGTAAGTGGAAACATACTTTAATTTTTTGGGTGAACTGCCCCTTTTACTGTCCAGTCAAGCATTCAAACACTTTTGTTCATCAACTGACTCTTAAGTGAATTCTCTTCATCAGGAGGTGGATTGGGAGGCTTTGGCGGAGGAATGGGTAATGCTGGCATGGGTCCAATGGGGTCTGGATTAGGTACATGTGCATTCTCTTCATTGCCGAACATCAGCCTAACATCACAAATTCATTTGAGTATCTCAGTAGTGGCATCGTGATCTTTTTTCATTGCCCTGTGTTGAATTTGGTGGAGGAATTAAGAACTGGAATTTCAGAACTGTTGAGGTGCCTGGCGCAGGTTGAAGTAAAATGCTTCCCCCGTACCCAGTCCAAGCTTCCCAAGACAGTCGAGCCATGAAATAGTTGTAGCCAGAGTCAGACCCCTGATATCTCCAATCTTTTGCAGGAGGTGGGATGGGGAACATGGGCATGGACCGCATGAGCTCAAATTTTGACCGGATGAGCGGTGGCATGGACATGAACCGAGGCTTCGGAGGCTATGGAGGTGGCTCAGGCTACATGGGCGGTGGAGGAATGTCAGACAGAGGTTCGGGGTCAAAGGCGGGCTGCCAAATCTTCGTACGAAATGTACGTACAAACACTTTCAATATCATCTCTCTCCTGCACGGCTGTAGCAGATGTACTCATTTTCAGTGTTTTTTTTTTTTGTTGTTTATTTTTTTAGCTTTCCTATGATCTTACCTGGCAGAAGCTCAAGGAGAAATTCAGTCATTGTGGTAAGTGCTCCTAGTCGATGTAGAGGCAGCTCAGTTTTAGTTGACAAAAAACAACTTTTGTTTTTTATATTAATTGTGGAAGTAATCTCGATCGGAAGTAATCATTCCTTTTTCGTATACTCTTGTGCTCGGCAATACTTGAATTGAATTGACATGAAACGGCAGTGTAGAATGATTGGATAAAATAACTGGATGCTTCCTTGTGGCAATGAGATGAATATATGCAGTTTATATGTACTTGACTTGTAATTACCAAAAGAAAAACTATTGTGAAATGCATTTATGGGATAAGTTGTAATTCAGAGCAAAATTAAGCAAAAAAAATGCACCAATTTGTTTCCACATTAGCCTTGTTTTCTCTCCTGAAAATGGCGAGACTGCTTAATGAAACAAGTGAGCTGAAGATTATTGTACTTTTGAATGTATCTCAGTGTGAGAGTCTGTGTATGATAGAGATGAAATGTAGGATTTTTCTTATTATGTTTCTTTAAGCTTAGCTTAAAATGTGTTGTTTCGCTCGTTATTGAAAGGCCCGGTCTCTGCATTTTCAGGTCAAGTGATGTTCGCAGAAATAAAAATGGAGAATGGGAAATCCAAAGGGTGCGGGACAGTCCGCTTCGATTCTCCGGAGAGCGCCGAGCAGGCGTGCCGGATGATGAATGGCACCAAAATCAACGGGAGGGAAGTGGACGTCCGCATCGATCGAAATGCCTGAAGCCCTGCGGCGACGTTCGCACCCACCTCCCACCGGTTTTTGTTTTGTTTTAAAAACACTTTGCCCTGGAAGTCCTTTACTGCTATCCCACAAATTCCATGATAATCACCAGCTTCTGTACCTGGATAAGTGTAGTTTGTTTATATACCATTAAACTTTAACCCTTGTTTTTTTTTTTTTTTTTTTTGTAAGCCATTTTTAATTTGTGGGTCAACAGTTTATTTGAATAAATAAACTTTTTAATTTTTAATTTGGTTCTTGTGACTTCTTTGACTATTAAATGAGTAATTTTTCCATGAAGATTATTTTAAATGACAAGTTCAGCTGACTTCAGGATGACCCTAGCAGGATGAACTCACTGGGTTACTCAGGGTCAGGTGCTGCAATGGAATTTATCAGTTCATAATAAATACACATTTTGAGTAATAGTACTCATTTGGTATGTTCATATCTGCCTGGAGTTATTTTTTAAAACCCTCCACTTAAGGCACAAAGGTGTTCTGCACATTTCTATAGTTTTCTGGTTTGGCTCATGGTGGGATTTCTTTTTATTTACTGGTTTGACTTTTAATTCATTTCCTGTTCTCTCATTCTTTGATAAGTTTACATGAGGGCATGGGCTGAGAATACCTATCGGCTGGGATTTTTCAAATGATCAAGTTTTCCTTGCTTGTTGCCTGTTATTTCCCAAGATGTGACAACATTTAATGATTTTGAATGATTGAAAGTCAGTCATTCAACACTTGTACTGGGCTGTTACCGATAATCCCAAGTTGATACTGGGTGGTCAATTTTGTGTAGAGAAGATAGAAAAATGAGGAAACCAGGCCAAGCTTCCTGTCCAACCTCCATCCACTGAGTTGCACATCCACAAACAAGACTAATTGAGAGAAGTGTTGCAGCAGTGAACATCAGCCTGATGCTGTTGACGTCCACTGGGGAGACTGAATCCACAAAGGCTGCCTTGAACCAGAGCAATCCCAGACACAGCATGTCAAATACACTGGATCCCACAATGTTTGACATTGCTGTCTCTCCTTTGCCTGAAATAGAAAGTACGTGCTAGTTAATGTCTGGATGTTTACCTGACTGTATGGACTATACATTTTGCAGATCAACTGTAAACAGCGGGACCTTAGAGATATAAAAGCATTGGGAATTCTGGTCAGAACTGAAAATAGAATTAGCTGAATTTGAAGGCAGATAGTATATCCCATAAATGTTCAGAGATCACCTTAAACATTTTTTTCCATTAAATCAGTGGTTGCTGGTATCACTGCTGTGATCAGGCAGGGACACCAGGAGTTGAATTACAAGTGTAGTGAATGGACCATGTGATCTAGTTCAATCTAAAAATAATACATTTTCATAGTAATATATATTATGAGATATATTGTGAGAATCAGGGTGGATGTTTCGTGACTTGCACAGGTTTCTAAAAACTAGGTAGCTCTCTCCAATCACTCTAATTATACTAGCCTGTAGAACAAACTAATATAAGTTATAATAAAGCTAACCTGGGCAGGCCAATTCAGTGTCATTATAAGAGTTACTGCAGAGTTTTCCCATGGTAGTCTTTATGAGCACTAGTAGGATAATAATTCTATTATACTTTATAATGTCAACTGGTGTCACATGATTTCCCTTGGTATCCCACAGGACATAGCAGCCCTTAGTCCTGTGCTGGCCAAGAATCCTGTCTGATTTCAGACAAAGGACTGCACTAATCCCCCAGGACATAACGAGTGCATGTCAAGAATTCAGAGTTGACCATGTGATTACGCTTTTGTGCATTTCAAAACCTTTTATTCTGCAGCAGTTCATCTTCCCATCCCCTAGCGTCTCTTTGAATGTTATCAGGCATGTTTCTCTTTGTTTTTAATCAAGCCAGAGCTAATGTAAATCTGGTGATGCAGTGTAGTAATTTTATTCAGTGTCTTTCATGATCTCAGTACTTTACACTGAAGAGGTGTACTCACATTGACCACTGACAATGGGTAGCACTCACTTGATGATTGCCAGTAGGCATTTCACAGTAGCCTTTTTAAACCATATCATTCATAAAATAGCAGCTACCTCAATGGCTCAATGGTCAGACAAAGAGCAGGGTTAGAATATGACCTGGGCACTGGAGAACCCTCTACTTCCTGTGATATGTGGACTGTAGTCAATCCATTCAACAAATTCAGTTGCATTTGAGAAGCAAGAATTAATTCTAGATACTTAAATACAGGGCATGATTAAATGGCTAGTTTGATGTAAACAGATTTTAAATTTGGCTAGAATGCAAGGGTACACGCTGAGTCTTTTCAATCACTGTCATGGCAAGTTTAATGACTGCAATATATCCGGAACTTTTCAAATCTAATCAAGTCTTAAGGACATCTGCTTCTGCTGCCACAGAACAATTGGTTTACATTTGTTCCAGAGAGAGGAGCACTTCTAACTGGTTCACCAACACACCTTCCAGGTCCACCCTGGTCTTCCATCCAATTACAGACAAGCTCATTACTCAGCTACATCATACTGAAAGAGAAGGCAACAGGTAGCCTATACATAGTTTCCTGTATTGCAAGTGGTTTGTGGTATTGGTTTCTTACCTTCTGATATTTCATTCAATCAATGAAGACTGAAGGAGAGATGAACCCTGAATCATCAATGAAGATTCTGCTGTCAGTTCTGGTACATTGGTGAACCAGACGACTACTTGTCTCATTCCAGCCAATCACGGGCTGCTCTTCACAGTGGTGCTCCTCCCCTTTACTCAGGTGTGGGCTGATCCACTTCACTATGTAAGGGTGGATGTCAGTTTGAAAACAAAGTGTGACAATATACAATCCATACACCAGAAATAAACAGGCTGCATCATCATACCTTAATAACAAACTGTTATTCTAAGAACATGATAAATTATTAAATTTGAGAAAGGATTATATTTTGTCATTACCAAAAAGAAAGAGTTAGAATTGGAATTCAGGGGCACACTTTTATGAAAAGCAACAATTCTTGTTGAATGGGCTGCCATTCAAAGTCATTGTCTTTCCACTGTTTATTAACTGAAAAGAAGAGTGTATACTCGTTTGCTATTCTGTTCAATACTTCTGTACAAAACTCTTTACTAATAGTCATGAAGCAGGTTTCTGATAACTTTGTTATCAGAAATTATAGCAAGTACAGCTGCAACACTAATCACATGTCACACAGTCTTTGAATGAATGCCAGCAGGTGAGACGACCCACCTGGAAAGAGTTTTTGTAGAGATGGATTTTACATTGTAATGACATTCGGACATCCTTGGTGAGTTTTTGTGACACCTCAATCAGTTTGTCAAAGTTTTGAAATACTGTACAGCGATTTATATTTGTGCTTATACAAGGACAGTGAATAATGTTTTGGGTATTCTACAGTAGTCCATAGAAATCACAAGGAAAGTGGGATCCACTTTGCTCTAACGCAAGTCTTTCATTAATTTCTATTTGTGAACTGTTTTCCCCCCAATAAGATAACCTTTAACATGAATGTCACATACCACAGAGGTTAAGAGTCCACATGCAGCACAAATACCAAGGAGACTGAAGACTGCCGATCCAACAATTCTACCAACACCAAATGTTTTCCTTTGTCACAAAAACTCCAATGACTAAATTAAAGACAGCATTAACATTGAATGCATTAGCAATTATTTAAATAGCAATCAGTGTTATTAATCAGTAAACATTGTTATTGTATTATTGGTGTTTTAAAAAGACTGCTATGAAGTCTGCCACTGTGATCATGATTACATAATGAAAGAAATAGGGATTCCTAAGTTTTTAGTCATTCTGCACCCATGACTTAAACAAAATATTTCTTCTTCAGAATATTTCTGGAAAAACGTTGTTATGCAACCTAATGGCTTACAACACTCTAGAGAATTTCCAGTTATATTTCCATTCAAATCACAGCAGAAAACAAGCTTTTGTAAATTTAGAAACTAAGTTGTCCATTTTAATTGTGCATTAACATATATATCTGAAATAGAAATCAATGAATTCATGTAAATACTTGTTTTTATTTATTCAATACATTTCCTTTGCATTGAATGGGTTGAATTACATTATATTACATTTATTTGGCAGTCACTTTTATCCAAAGCGACATACAAAAGTTTCATTTTTCCCTGAATTGTTTGAATGCGTTGTATCTTTCTTCTTACCTCGTAATATTTCTGGTCTCAAATATAACATGTTAGTGACAGCTGAATTTATTTGGGGCTTCCAAAAACATTTTGGATATCTTCCTGATGGAATTCCCAGATGCGTGATCATTGTAGACCTTATTTATCATTTATCCTAATGCAAAATAGGCCTATGTGGAGTCAAACCTTTGTTTGCCAATAGGCTTGTTTATCAGTTGTCATAGGCTACTTCAGTTTCCTTTCAGCAAATTATATAAATTATACAGTCTTACGAAGTACTTATTGAGATTAATTATATCACTTTCAGTTGCATGACTTCATTTATATGTAGCACATTTATGTCAGAGAAACATGAATTAAACACCTGTTACTCTTTCTCTTTCTACCAGGTGGGGGCACTACTTCTGGGTCATGTTAGGGCATGTCCAAGATCCCTTTTGCATCCACTCTAGCGCGGTGAACCTGGGGGTAATATTAAGCTCTTAAACAAGTCGTCAGGATTCTAAGTACCACCATCTTAAGCACGTGTATTTTAGCAGGTGAGTCTTTGCTTGAACGGGTTTTATACGCTGAAATGTACCCTAATGGTAATCTTCGTATAGACAATACGTGTTTACGTTAAAACACGCATCTTTTTTCCTACTTCGTTTGATTTGTGTGGACGTTTAATTCTGTTGACATGGGAATGTCGCAGCGTTTGCAGCTGCTTTGTAGGCTTGTTATAAACTGACTGCATGAAAATAGGTTCAGAAGCCTACTCAGTATTTTTTAAAAAGAACATTTCACAAGAGTACAGATTCGACTGAAACTCTAGAATGTACCTACTTATTTGTACGATATAAGGAATGAACTTTTTGAACTGTAACTTGCAGTGCTGATATGTTGATATTTATTTACTGTTTAACATGTTTTAGGAGCATATGAACACAGATGTCGAATGTGAATTGTACGTTGTGATAGTCTGACCTCTGTTGTTACGTTTTAGAAACGCACGCAATTTTCTGCTTTTGCCTACAGTCGCGCAAACACACTTGTGAGGCAACGTGATTTGTTGAATATATTAATGAAGCAGTTTATTATTATGACCCTTAGAAAAGCCAGTAGTAAATGGATTACAGGAAATGGGAGTTCAGTAAAGTCCCACTATGTAAAACTTCTAATGTAATTAATATCTCAGCAAAAAACGTTTTCAACATGCAAAAATGACAAGTTACAAGTGCAAAGCACTGTCTATAAAGTATACATTAAAACTTGAAAAATCTAGGGCTGCAATTAAAGGTATTGATACCACAGTGAGGGCCAAGGTACAAAACCTGAATAAATGTGTGGAGAAACATAACAAATGCAGTTGCTTAGGTGTACTGCATAATATTATTAAGCAATTAACATCCTATCGTGTGGCATGTATAAAAATGCTGCGTTGTCTCAGTAGACTTGATTTTGGATTAAGATGGCAAGAGGAAAAAGATCTGTGACTTTGAAAGATGGTTCATTATTGCAGCACGGATGGCAGGAGCTTAAGTCACAAAGACTGCTCAACTCGCTAGTGTTTCAACAGGAACAGTGACTAAAGTGAACTCTGCATTTAGATCTATGGGAAAGACATCAGGAAGTAAGGTTGGAAATTGTGGTCGAAAGCACCCATTCGTAGAATGGTGTTCCATCCCTCCAGTAGAGTTCTAGAAACTTGTGGAATCTATGGCAACGTGCCTTATTCTGGTGGCTCGTGGTGGCCCAACACCTTACTAAGACGCTTAATGTTTAATTTGTCACCTGTGTGTGTGTGTGTGTGTGTATATATGTATGTATACACACACACACACACACACACACACACGTACAGTACTGGCCGAAAGTTTCTTAAATATTTTTGGCTGGACCGCAACAGCGGAGCCAGCCCTACAAACGCAAATGTCTGTGACTGAGTGATGAAGTTACACCATTGGTCGGCCGGGTTGTGAAGTTGCACCATTGGTTGGCTGGATTAATTGTGTTAGGTCCAGCCATATACTAGGTTTTGACCTGGTCTTGTTTATTTTAGGTAGAGAAGAATTAATTTGATTTATGGTATTCATTAAATAACAAACCAAAGTACAAACATTTCTACCCACAATAACACAAAAAGATGAGTTTTACTTAAGAACAATTTTATATCCAACTTTTGTCAAAATAGCTTCCTTTGGCTTTAACCACAATTAAACAAATTATTAGTTGTCTATCCAATCATTTTGCAAAGTGGGAAGTGGGGTACATATTAATTTAAGTGTACAGTACACATTTATTTCTAGAATTCACCTAAGTCTTAGCTTCAGTCAGGGCCCCTGACTGTTCTGCAATACAGCAAACCAGCAGATGGCAGCAAATGTCTATTCTCTCTGCCACTTCATTAAAAATTATCCTGGACGTATGGCCTACAATGGGCAGGAGGACTTTAAAAAAAAAAATTTATACTGCTTATCATTTTCATCTCTGTAATATATTAAAAATGGCAAGCACTAGACAGTTCATTCACTGATGTTGGTAGAAATCAGAACATGTGGTCTTGTGAAACTTTTAACTAATTTTTACGCACACTATTTTGCATGTATTGAGTACATTCAAGTATGGCCATCTGTGTGAATTTACAATTCAGTCCCACTGAGGCATACATACAGGAACAGTAATAGAACACGCTTCCACGGTGTAGTTCTAAGCCTTCGGTTAATGCTGAAATTGTAGCATTTCATGCCATATTGGTAAAAAAAATCAGTATATTGCACACACAGCTGATAAATTATGTAGCCCATTAAAATGAATTGCTGTAAACACAAGAATTGACAAGGGCATGTTTGTGTGAGTTAATTAATTATTGGAATTTGATGGTGTAAAAGGGAGTGGTTTACATTTTAAAATAGTTGTCATTTCACAATAGGGAAATTGTTATTTCTGTTTTATTTTTCACATGTGCTCTGACACCTCTTGTTAAAATAAAGTTTTAAAAGGTTTTGTATGGCATACCTCAAAGTTTTTCTGTTTTGTTTATAGTCATGCAGATATGATCAAAAATGAATCAATTAGATCACTCTGTAGTTTCCAACTGTTCCTTGCATCCTGGCTGGAAAAGCAGTTTGTTTCCTAAAATTGTTTAGGAATTGCCATTAAATGCAATTCCTCAGATGGCAAATGGATTTAACTTTTATTAGCCAGAAACTATAGCCCTCAGACTATTTTTGAATAAGGGGCTAAGGAGAGAGATGGAAACAAGTCACTTTCAGTTTCCTATTTTTGTAACTGTCTGCTGTTCTTTGCTTCTATATGTAATGGGGAAAGTGCAGTCCTTTAGGAAACTGTAACATCACAGCCATTTGCATTTTGGTGTAGTTCTGGAAATAAAACGTGACAAATTGGGCAATAGAGACAAGGAGAAGTAAAAAATATATTAAAAAGTTGTCCTAATTACACAGGTAATTTGGAAAATTATTTTTGCCCCATTTTTAAAAATTGGTTAATTTTGTTAAAATTATTATAATTTAATAAGTAGGCTACATAAAAATTTTGAATTCTGTTTTCAGCTTAAATTGCTTCCCCTTGCATTTAACTGTTTTATCTTACTATGTGAAGCTGTGATGTCTACTGCACTGAAACCAGTTCCAGTTACTGTTTTCATGTATGTACATCGTACTTGACAGTGATGGGTAGCTTGTCCTCTTTAGTGATATAGATGGCACTGTCTTGCCATGGTACACACTGCACTGATATTTTTTGAAGAAACAATAATATTAGAGGTACAGTAGCAAAATGGTAATTATCACCATTATTAAAAGGCCCAAACTGTACAGAAATACAGCCCTCAGCATTTGCCAAAAACCTATGGTAGGATAATAATTAGTGGCACAGTTATGAAAGGCATTTAGCGATGGGCTTCGGTCCCATCTGTTTTCTCTGTGAGAGCCGGAGGACAGGGCAATAATGATGAATGTTTTCGAGGAGAATCTCGAAATAGGAAAGGAGGTAATTACCTCTCAGTTGGGGGGGTCACGGTCTTTCAACACTGTTCCTTGTTTAGCATTATATTTTCCCTCTGCTAATCATTTAGGGACTCTAGCAAAGTCTTCTGTCATGTTAGAGGCTAGCTGTGCAGCAGTCACACATCTCCCCTGCCCCCTCCATCCCTGGAAAGCCTGTCACCTGGAAAACCTGGCAATTAATTAGTGAGCTAAAGCTTCATGTAATCCTTCTTTTCTCTACACTTTCACAATGACATTTCTCATCAGTTTTTAGAAACCAAGGGTTGCATGCTATTAAAATATAAATAGAGAGTAACTTAGTGGTCATATGACTGTTCTGTTAAAAATGTGGTGCCCCAAGCCACACATCTTGTGGTTCTGTAATTGTGTATAGACTGAATCTAGTTTATGAAATATTCACATTTTTCAGTATTTATTTTTCCAACTTTTAGATGCAAAGCACCTCATGGACAGTGCATGTGACTCACTCAATCACTCATACATGTTTATCAGGCTGAAGGCTCTCCACAAGGGGGAGCTATTAGCACTCATGGAGCTTCACATCAATGACACAGTGCGTCCTTGTTTTGTATTGGTGGAGATGACATGGGGGTATATGTGGGTTACATACATTCTGTACCTCAGTTATCAGTTTCATTTTCTGCCTGGTATGGTTGTAAGGATATCATGCATACCAGGATATACTCTGGTCAGGCATTAGCATTCACATATTCAACCCACTACACTGATCTGCTGTTGCCCATTTTGTGGTCACTTTTGCATTCATCAGCATTTGTGCTACTCTTGCACATGCTAGAATGGTGTAATAAACATTCAATCAAAAGCTTAATTCCATTTGCATTGCCATTTCACTTTCACTTTAGTTTATGGCGTGCACATGAATATAATGAAGAAAAAATACTGCAGTACATAGTTTATCATGCTGAGGTCTGTATGATCTTCAGTATTTAACTCTCACTCCAACATGATGTTTGTACTGTATTGATCATGCAGGGGATCAACATTCTTAGCCATGAAATATAAAATATAGGGAAACCAGTATCAAGGCTACAGGCTGATTTTCAGCCTGACCACGATAGTTATCCCCCGTTGCTATATGATGGGGCAGAATTTGGATTTGAATATATCTAACAGAATTGCTCACAGTAGTTTCTGTATGTTCAGAAAGCGATTAAAGTCACTTTAGTCAGTATGAAGTTTGAAAACATTGGCTCAATGAAATGACAGAATACACTGCATTTTATTTTGTTTTAGTGTCCTGTAATTGTTGTTTTCCCTGTATTATATCTTATGGCACCGAGTGCCATTGGGGTTTGCATAATTAAAACTAATTAGAATTAACTTAGTAAGAAGGGACACCCAAATGTTTTCATCGCAATCCCGCAGGCTCACAGTTTTAAATATTTCCTCATCTGGCAGTTCAGCATGAGTGGTCTTTGATTCGAAAATCCTTTCTTTGTTGTAATCCTTATCACGATTTGTAATTAGTATTAACTAGTAATGAATGTTAATCTAACTCATTGTTCTTTTTGAATAAATTTTGGAAGTGAACTACATCAGTGAGCCTTACTGTTGAGCCTTACCTTTTAATCCAACAGTATTGCCAACTAATATATAATTTTGCAGGGTTGATTTTACGGAGCCAGAAATAATTTCAGTAGTTTCATTGCTTTGCTTTCACTTTACCATGTTCACCACTTTCTAGATTACGTTTTTGAGGCTTTACAAAACTTGCTTGAAAAGTAAACCTTTCTATGACTTGTTATCTGTCCGAAGGAATCAATTTTCCACCTTCTCTGAACTCCAGATTTACTACAAGAGCATTATTCAGCTGTAGACTGTTGTCGGCCTGGAAACTGCTGCTTCAGTGAAACACACCCCATTCAATTTCTGCGGTCATCAGCTTAGTTTCATCCTCTAAATAATTAGGCTAATGTAGAACTAATTTATTCAATAAAAACCTGACAAATGTGACAGTATTTAAAATAAATTGATTGAGGTATGCACCAAGGCATGGTACATTTTAACTCTCCTGGGCACTGTTCTTGAGGAAACTGCTGAGATCTTATTATACGGTGGAGTCGAGGATTGACACATCCTCCCAGTGCTTGTCTTTCCTGAAACCCCCTTCACACGGGTTGACAACCTGTGTTTGACCCACTCGCGCCACACTATGGTCACGGCTAAGTGCTGGGCCCTTGCCATTCATACAAGATCCCGGTCTGCAATTTCACTTCTGTGCATGTCACTTCTGAACAGAGTTGTCGCGTTTCGACATTAAAAGCAGAAATGTCAGTTTGTTTACACTGCAGATTCAACATAGTGGACTGCGCAGACAAGCTGGCATTTGGTTTGTTAGTCCTAGACTTTATAGGATTTCTCTTTCTTATTCAGTCAACATAATGCGTGTAATTATGGTTTGCAACAGCACTTGCATTAACAGAGAATTGTTTTACACAGAAAAAGAGCCAAAAGTGCAGAAAAAGTACACTGCATTCTATAAATGGGATATTCTCCGGAGCCCCTAAAGAGACATGGGCGAGGAAAAAAAAAGAAAATACTTTCTGTTTCCTTGAAAAACATTCTCTCGCAATACTTTCGGGGTCCCTCGCAAAACTTTTACATTACCTCGCAAAACGGTTGCGTTCCCTCGCAATACTTTCGGGGTCCCTTGCAATACTTTTACGAGCTTTGAAAACAAATATATATATAAATTACAGCACATATGTACTTCTAGGTCATTGTCACAGTGTCATTATTTGCTAGGAAACTGTAAACATGGAGGCACAGCTGCTTGTGTTTTGCTTTGAACTTGATTTAGTATAAATATTAGCTAGCCTATTCTAAATACGTTTAGGCTACACTCAGTGATTCCTCTGTCACACACAGCTTTAAGTAAATGCTAGCTTTTGCTTGGTTGCAGACCCTGGTCAGATAATGCGGTTTCACCTGTTCACACCAACGACAAACAAGGGTTTTATTCGGTTAGTTACTTTTGTGTGAAAAGGGTATGAGGGGCACAGTTGGGTCCTGAAGTTACAGGACAGGCAGGGCTGGACACCAAGCCCCCCAGTGCAGTTTTCTAGAGACGGGGAAGGACCTCAGTGAGGTTTACAGTGTCCTCTCCCTTGTCACTTTCTGGCTAATGCCGGGCTCACACTATATGAATTTTTTCCTAATTTTACGGTCTTAGACAAGTTTTTGAGATCTGCGACAAAAATCCCAGGTCGGAGCCAAATCGGTGCTTGTGCCCATCACTGACGGTCGAGAGTGCTTCTGTGACTCTTCTGAATTTGTGGGTGTCACAGCTGTGTCACAATTCTTTTTTTTTTAAATCTCAGATTAATTTCTTGATGTCCATCAATAAGAAGACCTCTTTTACCTGCCTACACCTGTCTTGATTACCCTTGGTGTTTTGCTCTCTGTGACTCAACTTGAAGTCAATCAGTCAGTCAGTCAGTCACATCCAACTTCTACACATCTTCCCCCTGTCAGCTGACCACTAGCTTTGGGATGTTGTGCTGTCGATATATGGTGTAGGATTGTCACCACCTGGTTAACTGTAGTGATGCTCACTAGTAGCTGTGTGTCATGTTTAGAAGTATCACTCGTGATATCCTTTCCCCCATCAGCCATAAAAAATAACAAAATTATTGCCCAAACACCAGTAGACTCATCTCATTTTGTTTGATCCCTGCCGTTCTCTGTGCGATCCTGCATTTTCAATTCCGTCTGACGGTTGGTGTTCAAATCTGTCAACACAGTCCTCAGATGTGTGGGAGGAGGTGTTGGGGTTTTCTTTGAGTTTGAAAAATTCTATGAAAGAGACCAGGGCCCTATCAACATATCAAACACCATCCCACGTAGGAAGGACAATATCTGACAGTCTGCACTGCAAGGAGAGCCCAAAGGAAAGCGCTTTGTGTGGCAAAGTCATTGAGTATACCTTGACTTTTTTAACATGACATTCCCTACATTAAATTTTGAAGCCTTGAAGTGTCAGTGACATTGATAAATGAATGGCTTTGAGGTTGAGCATTTTATGTCTGCCTGGTGTGTGTGTTCACCAGCCCCTTCTCTTTCATTGGGTTTTGAGAGTATTTGTGTGTCATTGTAGCACCCCCTTCTAGTCAGTCAGAGCTGGCTGCCATAAGTAGAACTTACCGGGCTGGAAGCTGAAAATAGGGTGGAAATAAGGAGCAGAGCTGAGCTCTCCGCTTTTAAATAATCCGTTTTCGCAGGGACCCGTCATTCCGAGAGTGATGTTTTGATCGGCGACACCTCTCACAGTGTCGCACTCGCACTTCATTGTAAAAACCTACAATTTGCTCCTCTTTGTGCCCTCGTGTTTATGTCTGTAGTGGCTTGGCAGACTACACATGCAGCACTCCACGCCGAACTGAGAAATGCGCATCTGTCAGGAACAGAAGTCACCTTTACTCCTGAAAAGGTCTAAGGAACCTTTATGCATTCGGAACAGGACCTATTTCAGTCACAGCTCCTCAGCACTGCCGTTAGCACTGTGAAAGCAAAGGGATCTTCTCTGCTATTTTAAAACATCCGTCTTTGACTGTGTAAAGTCTGTTGGCAGCTTTTGTTCAGTTACTTCTCGTTTCCTACAAAATTCATTCATTTAATAAGAGTCCCTGGCTTTGTTTATCCTCAGAGTGCATGCTTTTAAAGGGAAATCAATGTTCAAGTGACTTTTTTTTGGTAAATGTTATTGCTGTTTTGCTGAAAATTCCCAAATTGAAGATGGTTTCGTTGGTGGTGAATGTCAATACTGTATGAAGTAGTGGTTTGTTCAGCACAGCGTCCAATCAATTTTACTCTTGTTGCTCCCGGCCAGTAATTAATTGCACATTTTCTTAATTGCAGTTTGTAGACAAAGTGACAATGCTCTGGGGCAGTCTGATGCTCAAAGCCTGAGGTTTGCCATATGTCAGATTAGTTCAGTGCCGGCTGTCCAAGCTGTTATATGCAAGCAGGTTTAAATCCTGAAGGAATTTGCTGTCCTATGCAATTGAAACTACTGATTGGACTGTTTGTTGGCCAGATATATTACCTCTTGAGCTTTCACTATTCAGTATAATATGCAAGGAGAATGCGATCCTCCCCCTACTGCCCTCAACAAATGCTGCCAGGTGTTAATTACATTAATTTTCAGGCTCCTTTCTCTGTCATTAAACCTATTCATTTATTTGAAGCAGCCAATCCTTTAATTGACCTATTGATTTTTTAGTTCCTTTTTAAAAAAAAATGACCAGGCACATTTTCTTTACTGTGGTCTCTTTTGAAATCACAAGCAACTGACCTGTAGCTGGGTTCAGAGCAGCCAAAACCTCTGCGAACCTTTTGTTTTCTCAATGGAGCAGGGAGAGAATGGAAGGTGACCTTTTTTGTGTGTGTGTGTGAGCTGCAGGGGATGAATGGCTGCGGGTGAGGGGACATCTTGGCCCTGTTGGAGCTCGGAATCGGCCG
Source organism: Anguilla rostrata (assembly GCF_018555375.3). NCBI lineage: Eukaryota > Metazoa > Chordata > Actinopteri > Anguilliformes > Anguillidae > Anguilla > Anguilla rostrata. The sequence continues at coordinate 45,044,772 of NC_057937.1, read as the reverse complement.
AGCTGTTTGTGTTGGCAGGCCAGCCCGATGCGAGGGCACTGAATAGCACTCCCCGCATTGTGTTTCCATGGTAAATAACGCTCCCTTTTTTGTTTTATTGTGCAGTATATGTGTATCTCTTTTGCGATGCTACATAAGCTAAAACGCTTTTGTCCCACCCCCTATTTGCATGCCATTTGCTGAATCAGCAGTGCTATCTAACCTGGGCGGAAGACCGCCAAATGCGGATGACCATCTGTCAGTAGGGGACATGATTTTTTAGAATGCCAGCTTGTAGGTCACAGTTTGTGCCCGTCACCTCCATTTTTTGATCAGACAAGTCGGTGCATCTTAACAGTTATGTTGAAGCGTACAAATGAAGTTGCCCTTGCAGACTTTTTTTTCTACATTTTTTTTTCCTGCAAACTGAAGCAGTGGTTGGAATGAAATGTACATGAAATACATAATAGTGGTTTCGGAAGTACAACTGAGACAAATCCCGTTACTATGCATATTGCTGTTATGAGGGTATGTTCTGGTGAAATCTAATACCCATGATTACTGGAGGCAAGGGTAGGGGGTTGGAAATTTTGGAAAGGGTTAAGCAGTTTGAGAGATTACGTTTCCAGCTTTACACTAGGGAGTAGTTAACAATGTTTTATGTTCAGGGGCTATAAACTTCTACCTAAAAATAGAGGTGGAGCTGCTTAAAGCTCCATTAAGCCTTTCTGTTCTGTTTTTCCTTCAGTCTTTCACTGTCTTCGCCACCTCTGGCTAATGGTAAGCCAGTATCCTACTGTGAGCTGAGTGATCTCAAAAATGATCATGGTCTTGGACTCTTACGTTTGCTTCATGAGTTCTTGGGGTTCTTCACCTCTTAAGCGCCCCCCCCCCCCCCCCCGTGCCATGCATCCTTGCTTTTGCTGTTAGCACTTCATCGCACTTTGCCAGTTAGCAATGACATGCTAACATAGACAGCTTTTCTGCCAGACTGCTCCCACTTGTTTCAAAAGTGCCAAGGCGACTAACCAGTGCAACATTTAATCTACAATTAGTCACTCATTTGAATATCCATTTAGACATTTGTGTAGAGAGGTCCCTCAATACTGAGACCATTGCATTAGAATGTTCGCAGTTCTGATGACCTGCCTTTAAGCATCAGTGTGGAATCAGTGTTTCTGTTTCTCCTTTCGTAACATGGAATAATGCACCTTTTTTCATTTCATTTTATGTTCCGTAATTTTGTTGTTAATTGCATATTAATACAATTCAGGTTTGAGCCATTACCATTTGCTTTGTCTTTGAACCTGGTGTCCACACCTTTTTTTAGTACCTCACTACGTTCAACCAAAGGTCCATCAGTTAATTAATCAATTAAAGATGCCTCTGCTTACAAAAGGAATCATTTTTCAAAGAATGTTGCAGTTAATTAAAGAATTAGCTGCCATATGATTAAAAATATATAAATGAAAAGGGTATATTCATTATTTGTACAATGAATATCTCTGATGGCATGCAGGTAATGCTCCATCACAAGATATTAAGTGTCTAGTTTCAAACAATTAACAGTGCTGTGTATCTCAGTAATTGGAATAAAGTTTGAAACAAAAACAGAATATGAGGGGCACTTCAGGACCAGGGTTGTTAGGCTATATCCTACCAAACAGCTAGCCAAAGTTATCAAATATTTATTTCAAAATTTGTAATTTTGTAAGCTGACTCAGACTGTCTTTGTTTTTTTTCTTTCTGCAGTACTTTGACAAGTGATGCTATTTCTAACACTATTAACCCATGGATGTGCATAACACATTATGTCTTTTGTTTGTTGGTACAATAGATGTTTTTGTTACAGGCGAATAATGAGATGCATTGTTTTCGCAGTACTTCTGGAGAGGCATGGATTACGTGCTAGTGAAAGTGTCTTTTGTGGCTGTGTTTTTTGTCACAAGTGAATGGGGGGAAAATGGATATGTGCAGCCTTGGCTTAAGGTGGTACCATTTAGAACACAGTGTTTCATTACGTAATAAATGTTGAAATGTGATTGTGAAGAAAATCAACATTTCCTGTGTGATTGTATGGGGAAAAAAGCCAGGCTGAACCTGAAATGTCTGGAAAGAAACATGCTTGTCATTGTTTTTCCTTTTATTGTAAATGTCTTTATAACGCTTTGTGAATGGGTTAAATATGACTAATGTTCTTAAAGTTTCATGCATCAAGAAGAGCCCTTTTGAACCTGCCCCACTATTCATTCATAGTCTTGCAATCAAGAAGTTGCACCCAGTCTACATTAAATTCACTCGCATCTTGTTAAAGTTGGCACACCTAAAATTTAAATTTCTTGACTAAGAGGAGGCCCTTTTCATAGGCCAAAATACATCAAAACTAACTGCGGAATTATCACTTGTCCCAAGTGGCTCCATTACCTCTATGCTTGATTCCTCTTTTTTAGGCTGATGGACATACTGTCCCAAAAAATGGTCATTTACAAAATCTAGAAATTGTTCCTTTCTTTTTCCTTGATCTGTCACCAATTCTGAATTAATAGCTGGATTATTATCTATCATCATAATAATAGTCTCACCTCCCTGACAAGCTTGTTATATTTCCAAATAGCATTATATGAACACTACTGTCTGAAGCTGGCGGTGGATAGCATACTCTTGTGGTAAGGCCCTTCTCATGTTCCTTTATGACCTTAATACAGATATCATAGGTTAGGCATGATTTGGATAATTCCTGGAATTTCCTGCACATTAAGATTTTCTTTTACATAAAGAGCTACACCCCCCTGCACCTCCCTTTTCACTCTTTAACCACCCTGCTCCCTCAAGTCCATAGTTTAATCTATAATTTATATTGGTTATGTTGCTATTTAGTACAAAATAGGTTTAATTACAATACATGCAGCATTACAAAGAATATGTACAGAAATCGTATATGTAATATAGCATGTTACCTTATGTAAATATAAGTATATTTTAAAAGATAAAATATTTAAACCATTTTAAAAGATAAATAGTTAAAGTCTTATTTTGAGGAGCCCTCTTTTGACTCATTTGTGGACCCCTGGTGGTCCCTGGACCCCAATTTGTCCCTGTGTTAATGACAACCATCTATCTCTGTGATATATGGGACATTATGAAGCAGGACTTGGAGTCTAAAGAGGTATCTTCATTTTTTTTTTAATGTAAGACATATATTTAAAAAAATCATAATGTTGAAAAAGCAAGTGGCGAAGGGCAGGGAATCTACACGGCCTCTCGCCCCCTGCCCAATCAAACTTGAATTTATGACCTGCCGAACATCTTTTAGCCTTCCCTGTTCAATCGTAGCTAATCAACCAACACACCAATAACAACAAAGGAGACATCAGCGCTGGTCAATGAAGAGTAGCTGCAGGGAGCTCCAGATCAATGCAAGGAAACAGAGAAACCTCTGCTTTCCAGGGGAGCGAGGCCCTCTGCTCTGTGAATCCCGCCACAGGTCTCTGTACGTATCGGTCTCAGCCACACAAATAAAGGAGTATCCAGATGGGTTAATCGGCCACAGAACCCCTATTATCCACATTGCGTAATCCACAGTCTGGGTACACCACTTCAGGGTGGTGCTGTGTTTTGCAAGAGACCAAAAAAAAAATGCACCCAAGGTTGCCAGTTGCCCATCCCTATTTTATCATTGACTTTTTATGGACATACATTTGTTCAGGATGGATTTTCCCTGTAGACCTCTAAAAGCAGTCTTTGTCTGAACCATGCCCCTACTCCTGATTTGTGCTGATACCCTGTTATTTATCCCTCATGCTTGAATGGCAACACCCTCGTCGGCATGGTAATAGCCCCCCGCTGGGTTTTCCGGCTCACTGGGCCCCTGTCCGACTCTGTCCTGCCAGGATCAAAGAGCCGATCTCTCGCCCCCTTCCTCCACAAGATTAGGCAGCCTTCTTGCACTTTGCATACTACTTACGGTTCACTCTAAACAGCGTTCATTTTCTATTTATGCTCAGCCTTGGTAAGAAAAAGCCATGCAGCCCAGCATCATCTCCTCTTCTGTTTTGATAGATGTTTAGTTTAGAGCTCAAAAGATGCCCAAACGTGTGTTGATGTGTTGGCGCACAAACTGCTCCAAATGAGGTGACATCTATTTTCCACACATAGTAAGGGCCAGAAATCCTTTTGCAAGGGTCAGAAGATGCTTCACATTGAATGTGATTCTTTGCTTCAGTTCAGCCATGGATGAAGAAGGGTGAGAGGGTGAAGAAGCAGGGTTCAAGCTGGGGTGATCTTCTGTCTATGAACTCATGACGCCAGGCATAAAACAAGAAAGATGGTTCCCCTGTAAGTTATTTATTCATTTACTAATAGACATTTAGGTAAACTGTCTGTCAAACTGCAATGTTTGTGTTTCTTTTTTGTTCCTAACTCACCAGTTGCTTGATTTCATAAGGAACGCTAAGCACAAAACACTTTGCAATTGCACTCAACTGACCTGAGCTGTTATATATTAGGTATTATTTGCCATAAATTATAGATGAATATGAGAAATAAATAAAAATACTGTATATTTGATAAATACCTTAATGCACTGAAATTACATCAATGCATGGTTTATTTTTCAATATCACTGGGATATCGTCTTTCTCTTATCTGTGTGAAGGTAAAATTGAAATTACCATCACAATGCAAATGCATTTGCAAATAAGAAATTAATGTGAAAGCGCCTTTGTAATAGTTTCACAAGTGGCTCTTTAACTGGGAAAAAATGCAAAACAAAAGCACAAGGGCTGTTTATCCTGTCTGCTTTCAGCTTCCCTTCTTTAAATGCTCGAAATTCTTGGAAATATGTTTTTCTTGTAAACTAGAAACGTTTTCATGACATAAAATCTATTAAAAATGTAAAATATCTTTCCAAAGAAAACAATAGCCTCATTAAATCTGTTTTGCTCAATTGAAAAACTTTTTCTGAAATTTGCATTTACTATGATTTTTAACATTTTGTATCATTGGCATCAACTTGCACATCTGTGTTTGAATGGCATTGGTTATTTGAAGGTAGAAAGTGTTACCAGGTTATTGAAAGAGAGAGTCGGAGAAGTCTCGGCCACTCCTACTGGTGGAGTAGTGTATGCACCTGGGCGTGTGCATGTGTGTACGTGCGTGAGAGAGAGAGAAAGAGAGAGAGAGGAGTTTGTGTTGACTGTGAGAAAGTGAAACTGAGCTGAGGAGCTGGAGGGCTGGCCGTCTGGAAAAAGCAAATGCTGAGAGGGATTTGGTTTGGTGAGGGGGAAGGGCGAAGATTTTACTTTGTTTGTTTTCATGTCTGTATGGGTGTTTTTTCTCTCTCTCTGTCTCTGGCAATTGCAGTGAAAACCCAGAATTGCCGTATCTTCTTCCCTGGGGTGTCCTCATCTCCACATTTTATCACCCATGCTTTCCACACGTGCAAGCACTTCAAACGACACAAACAGACACTGCACCCCCCACCTCCCTCACACCTTCACACACTGCACACCGTCAGTTCTCTGGTTAAAATCCAATGATGGCTCTCAAATGGCTCCATAGTTATTACAGCTGAGCCAAATGCTTTTCCGTACCTTTAATTAGGCAGAGGCTTTAGATGGTTGGCTGTACCCAACCTGACACCTGAAAAAAAAGTCTTATTTACCCCTTTTTGATGAATGCCTTCGATGCATCTACGAAGCAGAATGGAAAAAGGGCTGCATCTTTTATCAAATTGAGAATTATAATTTCTGTCCCACTGTACCATGAGACCATGTTTTGGGCTGGCATGAGTCAGGTTAACCATGTTCACACCATCAAAAAATCAGAGGTGATTTTATTTATGACATGAAGTAAGAACATGTCTAGACTAAAATCCTGCCTCTGTAACTGTGTTTACTTCATATTGATCTGAGTGGAATCCTCTGTGCGCTCGTATTTGTTTGCTGTGATCTAAACTTCATTTTTGGCAGACACCTGGAGTGGGAAACAGGCTGTCAAAACAACAGCTTCTAGGAGTTTTGTTTAAACATGGAGGATTGAGTGTGTGGAATAATTGTGATAATTGATTTTCGCTCTTGAGACAGTGGGAAGAATAGTGATTTCTAAAAAAGTTATTTTGTCTGCTTTTGCTACGTTCAGAAAGAGTGCTCCCTTACCGTAAGAACTGCAGAGGCTTAGCTGGTACGCCACAACCACCAAGCTTTCGTGACTCATAGAAGTCTCCCAGAAGGCCCTTTCCTGTTTCCAGAGATGGAAAGAAAGGTGCAGCTGGCTGGTACAATAACAAGGTGTGTTCCCGTGTAAACGGTCTGGCTGGGATTCCCCCGCCTGCTGAGCCCCGCCCTGCTTCTGCCTCAGACTCTCCAGGTGCCTGCACACGTGGGCTCTCTGTCACAGCCGCATGCACCTGCTCAGCAAGCCCGTTCTTGTCCCTTAACAGACGAATGGACTGCAGCTCCTTTGGTGAGAGCTGATGTGCAGCTTCGCCAGTAAAAAATGTCCTGAAGATATAAACGGCAAGCTGTGATATTTCACAAAATGGGGAAAAAAAAAAAAAAAAATCATGTTTTGCCACTGTAATTGTTTTTGGATTGTTTGATTTATATATGTACACATTAGCTGTGCGAGTCAGTAACATTATTTCAGTGACAGAATTTTGTAGTTCAGAAAGTCATGCTCTGATTTTTTGATATTAGGATTTTCCAACAGGATTTAATGATTTTCTGTACCCCCCTGTACACATCACAGAGTACTTACAGGCATAGTACCTGAGGTAACAGGGCAGAAAACCTGAGGTAACTGATTAAGCCAGGCTTACAGAACCTGAACTCTAAAATGGTGTCTCAAAGTCGTGAAATTAATTTTTGTTTAATGCCATCTTAAGGGGCATATGTACAATATTAGCTACACTTCTATGCTTGCTTCCCTTCAGCTGTAATCAGTTAGTCCAATGATATCTTCAGTCCTCAGTCCATCAAACCAACCTTTAACTCCATTTAAAGACTGTATCTCTCTGGTCTGACATCCAGAAAATAATCGTGTCTGTGCGATTAAGCAAAAGTCATGCATATACTTTATCCATATCCTTTTTGAGCTGATGAGATGCACTAATCCGGCAGAAGCTAAATCTTATGACAAGTTATCAATGACACCATTAAAGTAAAGCACCATTAAACTGCTGTGCATTTTTTGGACATGGATGTTTCACGTGTGGTACAAAAATGAAAGACTTTGTTGAGACTGAATAACTAAAGAAATTAAGCCATGCCTTGCTCTCTACATCATAATCACCCTTTTAAAGAGCATATTTTGGTTTTTAACATTAAGTGCAGCAACCAGCGATGAGGTTTTGCAGTTCCATAAACCTGACCCTGGAAGCAGTCTCTCCTTCGTAATGATGCTCGGCACTCTGATTACCTCATCAAGTTGATTTTGCCTCACTGTGGATGAGCTGCAAGAAAAAAATGAACATAAGCTGCTAAATATATGCCAAGCTGTTTTTCATTACCTTTGTTTGTTTATATTCCAACAGCAGTCAGAATATACTGCTTGCCTCTATGAATTACCATAATTTTAAAAGTGCATGAAGGATATTTATGTTGAGGAACATCTCTTTTTTTTTTCCTTGATTGGACAGGAACTCTGAAAGTATAAATAGATAGTATTAAACTAATTATTGTGCCACTTGACATAAAAGCAGATTGTGGTCTGTGTATTTTTTTCATAATCTGTTGCCGTTTAGTCTGAAGTAAAATATTTTAATACTTAATCACTATGTAAATTTGAAGTGGATTTTGAACCGATAAAATGAATTTGTGTCAGAAGCAAAACATCTGAGCCAGCGATTAGCAAAAAGTGCTCTTCAGCCACCCTTTCATAACTAACATATTTAATCATAATTAAACGTACACTTTTGAGTGCTTAAGTTGAATTCATGAATGTAAACCAGTGCTCGCGCTGTATTTAAAGTAACCTTGAATGGTTATGGAGTGAGGGTTAATTCCTGCGGAAATGTACTTGATCTTTGAGCGATCAGACTTGTTTGGCCGTCTGTTCCCTAACCTCCCTCGCTTAAAAGTAAATAGCGTGTCCCGTGTATTGTTGAAAACAATAACGTCCAAAAAGAGGGCTGCATGGCCGTGGGGCCACTCCGGTGAAAGGGGAGGAGCACTTGGCCTGTTTGCTCTGCCCTCCGTTATTTATCCACGTGAGAAGAGGGGAAATGAGATGACGCAAGCTCCATGAGAATCACAGCCTGGCAACTCGGCCCGCTTGGCTGAGTGAGGAGCATTTGGAATGTTCCGCCATCATGCGAAAGCTTTCAAAAAAGGAAGGCGGAGAAAAAAAAAACCTCCAGTTTGGTTACTGTGAGGTGCGATTTTTCAAACCCTCAGGATGAAAGTAGATGAAGAAGCTCTTGTAGACCTCAGGGGTGCACAAAAGCACCTTCATAAAATAGGGCTTTGGTTCACATGCTGAAAACAAAGTGGCTGTCCTTTGAGAGGCCTCTTCAGTTTTGTTAAGCACTTTACTGCACTGAAGATGCATTTTTTATTCTCTTTTTCTCTCGTATTCGTTTACGTGACCAGATGTTGGTGTCTGTGTGCGTGAAAAAATCTTTATTACACAAATACATTGTTTTTTCTGGAGAAAAGTAACAGATTTATGCTAACTCAATTTGAGAGTGTTGAATAGATTGAATAGTGTTGTTTGTCTACATGAAGTGCTTTGGCATATTAGATCAAAATGGTTCTGGTCTAGTGTGAATTAGTATATGTCACATGGACAATTTTAAGGTGGACTGGAGGACTGTTTGATTTTGTGTAAGGCCAGCTCTATAAAGAATTTCTGACCTTGCACATCAGTTTTAATGTTAATCGCACTTTCAGCACACTGAATTCTCCAAGAAAATACCCAGTTCCCCAGCAACACCGCATGAATTTCAGTGTTGTTTACGGTCAAATCTGATTGGTGCATGACCTTCAGATTGATAGTGTCCTCATAAGCGTGACATTTTAATGTGGAGCAATGAGAGATGTCCCTGGATGCAGCGGAGAGCCGGAGCCCATTAAACAATGCTTTGTCTGCCGCGATAATGACAACACAATGAATCACGCTAGATAAGCTGAAGGCTTCACAAAATGCCATCCTTCAGCATTCGGTGTAATTACTGTACATTCTGTGAGTCCGAGGCAGAGTGGGTGCATTTCTTTTGGTCCTTTAAAACAGTAGATTGTATCAGTGGCCTGTTTACTGAGGAACAGAACAGCTGCCAGGAGTGGGCCCACCAGATGTTGTGTATCAGAGCTACAAACGACTCTGGAAAATTTTCCGCTTCAAAATAAGTCGAGCCTAAAAATAAATCCTCCTTTGGGCAGCGCATCAATGTCAGCCTCACTTGGGAACCTTTAAATTAGTGTAATATTGACCAAGCAGGATTATGTGTTACTTGTCATACCAAAGTAATTCCAATGATTTTTTTCTTTGCAATATTAGCTATCTCATGCTGAAAATCAGCTGTGAGAGTTTTATTAAGCTCTGTGTAAAGCACATTACAGACGACCAGAGAATACCGGCACTCACAACTTAAATATTAGCTGTAAACGTTCGAGGCTCTTTCTGCATCCTACTTTTATATATATAAAAAAAACAACACACCTTTTTCCACAGGAAAGAAGGACATAAATTGAAGTGTTTTATATGAGGGGGAGAGGGATTTAGGCATTCCTGTACTGTAGCACAAATGGCTGGGTCACTTTGTGAATGAGTGATTTCTCTGCATGGCTCTGGCTGACAGGAAAAAATGCAGAAGCCCGTCAAGTGCAGTGCGTGTCAGACTGCGAGGATAAAACTGCATCCGGCAAATACTGGCCATTAATCTGGAAAGAAAAACAGCCAGTTCTGGGTCACCATCAGTAAGAGCTATAGGCTAGTGTTGGCCTGCCAACACAGCACTGCTCGGAATGGGAGTTAAGAGATGAGGGCTGTGCCCCCATCCGAATACGAGCAGTGCTAGCGCAGGGAATTGGTACAGGCCTCCAGAAAAATGTAATATGAATCGGGTTGCGAAATAAGATAATATATCTTGTTGAAATGGTCACAGCTGCCTTTTCTCTTCCCATTATCTTAATTTACATGCCTGAACTGGAGGTTGGCCTGCTTGATATTTTCATCTTAGACCTAATCAACAGAACCAGTGTTATAATTTAGTGTGTTGAGATAAGGGAATAGGTTTAGGGACAGTCCACCTAAAAATTGCAGGTTTGAGTTTAGGATGAAGCATAACTGTGAGCCATACACTTCATTGGAATTGTCCAGTAAAATATCCACTTATGTAAATAGACAATATGTAAAAAGTCATCCAGGGTAAATGTTCAGAAAATCAATAACTACATATGTTGTAGTATCCACCTAGCATGTACTGAGCAAAAGGAACATGAAGTCATTACCTGCAGACATTAAATTGTAATCCTGAGATTAATTTCTCAAGTTGTGAATGCCCTGCTTATGAAATCTTAAAAGGCATCATCTTTTAGAGCTAAACTTTCTGTGCAGTTATGTTTATTTCAACTATACATGCTGTGTTAAAAAACCAAAATGGACAAAAAGAAAAAATCCAAAACCAGTAAGCGGAAATTATTTACACATTCACAGTACAAGTTTACAACATATCTACACGTTAAAATACTCTGTAAAACATACAACCGTTTTCCATCTGTAAATTTGCACAGTATTAAAAAAAAATGAAATGTTGACAATTTCTTGTTTATTTGCACACAAAGCATTGCAACTGAAATGTAAAGGCTTGAAGAAATCAGAATGAAGACTGTATTCATACGGCAATATACAAGGCAGGTTAACAATACAGACTTCCTAGGATCAAATACCTGTACGGCTCTTTCTCCGTACAAAAACTGGTTAATTGCAGGTAGTGACATCCAACTTCACGAATAGGCATTTTAAAAAATACAATCATTGTTTGTAAACAAAATATAACTTTGGGTTCATACAGACAACCGTCATCTCAGTTTAAGTACAAGTTAACTGTAAGATACTGAAATGTGGCAATGGCCTCTTCAATAATTGAACTGAATATACTTTTTTTGTGTGCCAAATTGAAAAAGTCCACCATCTCATCTCTCTGGCCTACTGAGTGCATTAACAATGAACCTGTTCAGACTGTACATGTATCCATTTAACTTAATTTCTCTTTGTTACACCGACCTTTACAAGTACTAAAATTAACCAAATTAACTGAAACACCATTTCCGCAATTTCACGTACAAATCCAAATCCACCAGGCTAACGGTTCAGCATGAAAAGGAACACTTATTATAACCAATTATTATAACTCACCCGCTGCATGGCACCTCAGTGTTAGCACCCTGTTTAAGCACAAGGACTGTGCATAGTAAAGTGGTGTATGACAAGGGAAGCCTGTAAAATAAACTTTAAGTCAATTAAGTGAGGCCATTGTGATTTAGACTGATCTCGTATCCTGAAATGTAATGTTTGTCACTAAATTGGCTCTTATTTCCTCAAACCTGTAGTTTTGAGAGTAGAACACTCTACATAGCCCCCTCCGATTTCTCACTGTACCCTAGAGAACACAATGCATAATGTTCAAGAAAAATGAACAGTTTCTACATTTACGATCATTAATTGAATAAGGCACACAATGCACAGATTCAGGTAAACTCGCCTAAAAAATATTTATATTTTTTAATATTTATATATGTACACAATATTGTCATTACCAGCATGACTTTTGTTCAGGACACACTGGTTACTCTTAACGATTGCACAATTATCGTTTGTCTAGCTGCTGAGTTTGCTCATGTTTCAGGAAACCAAATATAGTATCTTCTTCCCTTTGCAGAAAACTAGAATCATTACAAATGTAGTTCCGTTTGTTTTTAATTCTCAGTGACACACAGAGACAAAGGCTATAGTGACAGACATGCATTTTGGCATACAGAGATGCACTGTCTGAGGTTCCTCAAAGATGAGCCTCAATTCAAAAACACATGGCAGCCATGCAGTCCAGGCAAGACCAAGACTCTCTGGGGAAACGCCACCTCTGGTCCTACTTCGACTCACCCAGGCTGTTTATGAAATGACCGGCATCAGCATTTTTCATGGAACTATCAGAGACTCCCTTGAAACCACATGCTCACCCACAAAGATGGCAAGGTCATACTGACCTTGCTGATGAACATTTCATTAAATAATGTAGCTGCAGATCAGGGACCTGACACCTCAAGAACCAAAATGCACACGCAAGACAACCAGAGCTAAATGGAAGCAATGCTTTTGAGTCCAAAATGCACAAACAACATTGTCATATTAACCAATAGCAGCAAATACGTTTAGTAATTTCCCAGTGAGTTAAAACTGTAGTCCAAGTAGGCACCCTGGACATTCATAGCACGTACAGCTAAACCCCCACGATTAATGTCTGTACATGAATTTCCACAAAATGTCCATTAATGTCCATAAAAACCTAATATTAATGTACCTTAGAAAGTAGTTGTTTTACGACTAACAAGTTGTTCTCATTTTTAACCGACTGACTGCACAACAGACATTATAAGTGCATTCCATTTCCTGTGTGAACGTTACACACAGGACTAGCCTTCATTTTGAGGCCAGTATTCGGCCCCAAAAGAAATGTCTCTGCTACAATCATCCGTAGATGCATTTTTCATCAAGATCATGTGTTTGCGATTCCACATATATATTACGTTTAATGTTTTAGACTTTATGCCCAGCTTGACAAATGCATACATTTGTTCTCGTTTAGTGAGTGTTCACATTTAATGGGAAGACAGTGCTCAGTGGCAGTGAGTAATGAAACTCATTCTTCAAGTATTCTTGCGTGTTAAATCGGTAATGCCGGAATGGCAAGCCTGCATAAAATGAACAATCAAGTTCCTTCATGCCGTTTGTTCTCTGTCACTCTAGATACACGAACACAACAGATGTCAGGACCAACCTGTGTCCTCGGGCAGAAAAAGAATACTTTTGAATGGGCCTGTGGTTTACACTTTCAAAGATGTAAATTGAAACAAGGATGAGACACTGCCCAAAGTAGCTTCTTTGGCCACTTGTAATTTCCCTTTTCAAAACGTGCAGTCAGTTGGGACTTCAGCAACATCAGAAAACCCTCCCCAGGCCTTAACCTTAAAGCCGTCAGCTCTTCGACAGAGTGAAACCAGCTGTGCGCACTTCTCAGTAACTGTATTTGTTCACTACTCTCATTTGTGTAGTCTGTGGAACAAACCCGTTGGGTTTTGGGGGAACGTCTGGTTTTAAAGAGGGCGTCCTCTTGACCCCCGTGCGGGGGAGAGAGCCGTGCCCACTGTAACTGCTCTGTCTGGAAACAGAGGGCTGTTGGTGGACCCCCATGGACACCCCGTGCGAGTCCAGCCGGGAAGGGGGTGCGGGAGGCATGTACCCCCCTCTGTTCATGCTGGGCTGCCGCGATACGACGGCCCCGCCTGACGAGTTCACGTTTTTGGGAAGGGCTGATATGGAATGCCTCTGCGAAGAGTTCCTGTGGTAGCCCCTCTGTCTTTCTAAAGTGTTCATTTGTCCTGTTGGCGTAGTTGGTGTGGTTGGCACATCAACCCTTTTCGTGGGACTGTTCCTGGGCAGGGATGAGGAGGGGGAGTACAGCGATGCCTCCCTGCTGGGGACTTTGGGCGGTATCTCCGTCATGCTCATCATGGGGTCCAGCATCATGTTCTGCCGGGACTTGGGCATGTCCGCCATAATGGCTTTCGGATTGCCGCTGTCGTTAAAATGTTTCAACAGGTCATTCAGTGTATTCCGCGCGTCCACGGAGCGCCTGTGATCCTTCCTGCCGGATCTGGGCTGGTCCGCGTTTTGGACCTTCCTCTCGGAGCGCAGCATGTCCGCCGCGTTTGTAAAGGAGGCCCGGTAGTCGTGAGTGGCGTTGGGAAGGACCACGGCGCTAGGGATGTGGGCGTGTCCCAGCGGGGAGTGCGGGGGAGGGCTGGAGGGAAAGTACTGGGGGCTTTTCGGTGGAGAATCCCGGCGAGGACCGTTGATCTTGCTGTGGGCCTTCTCCCACTGGTTCTTTATGGTGGGCTGCAGGCTCTTCTGCTGAAGAACAGGCGTGGACTCTGGCGTCGGGAGGGCCGCCAGCTCTGGTGGCTGACACTGGCTGCTCAGTATCATCGTCTTCGTTTCTCCGTTTGATACCACGTCTTTCCCATTGCTCAGTAGGTTAGTGTATAGCTTGGGAGAATCCATGTTCTGCTGGTATTCCTTCACGGGGCTGTCGAACAGGCCGTTGAGCTTTGCAAAGCTGCCAGCAGAGTCAGTACAGGTCTGGGCGGACTCTGCATCCTTGTGGATCTTCCTGGGCTTCCGTAAGAAGGCGTCGCGGTAGCAGTAGACCACCATTCCTGCGATGAGCGCCCCCAGCAGGAAAGCCGCAAACACGCAGGTGATCAGGACATTCATGTGCACCATCTGGTTGGATTCCCCTGACTGCACCTCCCAAACACCTGGAATGCACAATTTCATATCAAAGATCACAGTTAAAGAATTTACATCCCCTTTTCATCGTCATTTGGGTTTTTTTTCCAGATACACCAGAAAAAAGCATATATTTTAATATACAGAATTAAATATTCTGGATACCATCCACTAATCACAGAATACGGAATTTAAGAAGAGGGCATATATATTTTGACATTGAGAAATTTACACATGTATTATGTGCTCAAAAAATAAGTATATTCTTAAAGAATCTTATGACCCATGAATGTCTAGTTGTCATTTTAGAATACCTCTCAGGCAGGTACGCAAGGCAGAGAGGATTTGTTTGCAGGAGTGTTAGAAAGTAGGGAAATACTTTTTTTTTTTTTAAAAAGGAATTATTTTAGTCGAGTGTTAGGAACAGTGTGGTTTCACATGAAGCTACTACGCAGGTGAATATTGAATGATTCCATGTCCCACAGGAGTAACGTCTGCTTTTCAGAATAACATGCTATTCTGGGAACGGAGTTAGTTTTTCCTGTTATTATGGAAAGAAAAACACATTTCATCAGATTATCCAGCAAGCAGAAATGTAGAAGTTGGAATGCATCGTGTAATCTATACAGAGGACTTGAGATGGTTGAAGGGGAGCGGAGTTTACTTCCTACTTGGTGGAAACTGGATTACAACGTTATGAGTTTTGTTAGTAACCACAGACATTTTTAAGGAGTTAGTCATCTTGCAGTACAGTTCTAAAATTTGCTAAAACAATAACTGAGTTGGGCTTATTAATGGCAAGGCCTTTGGAAAAAAAGTCTGGAGAACTAGAAGTTAGATTCCTCTCATGGCACTGAGAGGCTAGGTCACAGAAAGGAAAGCATAAAGAAAGAGAAACCATATTTCAGAATGGAAAATAATTCACAGCGACATACATTCATAAGTGCATAAATAAACCACAAATATGAATGAGCAAAAATGATCAAACATAAATAAACAAAAATAGGGGGGGAAATCACTGCTGTCTTAGCTGATGGAAATCCTGGATAGGTGGCTGAAATCATACAAATGAACTTAACACCGTAGGGTGTACAGTTTTATGAAAAAGCACAATTACACATTTGATTTTTTCCCCTGAAAATCTTCACACATGATTGGGGCAGGAAGTCGAATGTATCAGCACATTCCAGCAAGTGCACACGACAGAGTAACAGAGCAGCGCACGTATCTGTATTCTGTGCCCCGTCTAAAAATGGCGGGCACCGTTCAGGATTTCATTCAGCTATAGAGCATTCCCAGAAAAGGCCTTACCATCCAGGATACCTGGTAATGAGTCAAAAGAATGTGAAGTGGCTGGATCGTCTTGGAGGACAAATTTCCTCGAACCAAACGGTTCAGGTGTCTGTGTGGCAATGATTTGGGGTGACTGTGTGCGGCCAGATGCCGCTGTTGTGACTGACGGTGATGACAACTCCACGTCTGTGGCGACAAACAAACTGTTAACAAACGGTGATCACAGTGGACGAGGCATACCGTTAACAGCCAGGTTAGCAGACAGGACAGACAGATGCGGGTTAGTTTCAGCGACTGTTTTACACAGCACATGTATGAAACGCTGCTAAACTAAAAGGAATGGGACTGTGAAAATGGTGAGTTGAGGTTTCAGCGAGAGTTTTATAATAGATGCCAGAACAAATCCTAATCAAAATCTTTTTATCCCCTGAACCTTCCCAAGCTCAAAACCATTGATTATGCTTTCATTTAAAGGACTATTTGAAATTATATTGTCAAAATGACATTTTGCCATGGATTTTCTATGGTTTGGAACAAAGGGTTTTTTCATTGGAAAAGGGGAAGGGATTTTCTGCCAGCTGAAGGCTGAGATGGCTGTCCAAACAGTGATGACATGGTGCAGACAGAACAGGCCTAACGAGTGGCTAGCAGCACAGCAGATGTTAGTGAAAATGGGAGTGAGGTCGGGTCAGTGATGAAATGGTTCACGTTCAGATGGAGAGCGATGAAATGGCAGCTCTGTCACTACAGTGTCGATGTCAATGAGATGAAAGGGTGGGGGCTTATTAAAGATGGAGAATGGGCAGCAGCAGAGAAGGAGCAGAGAGGGTTGAAATATGCTGAACTCAAGGGGTAAGAAATCAATTGGAAAAAACTAACCAGATGTTGGGTCGCCAAATGATTTGTAATCTGGCGTAGGTGTAGTAGCCAAAAATTCTAAAAGATTTAAAAGGAACAAGAAATAAATCAGTGTAAGATGGTCAAAAAATAAAGCCCAAAATAAATGTAACTTTATAATTAAATTATTAAAAGGGAAATTCATTAGCTGTGTATTTGCATGCCCAGTTGTACATACTGAGTACATTTTTAATTGCCAATTGTTCTGGTCGAATAGTTCAGCCTTGTGAATCTCTTGTGCCAGCACTGCGTTGAATGCTTATGTGCTATTAGTCAGATGTGTAAATGTGTTTGTTAGGATTCCCCACAGAGGAATGTGGTTGAGAGGTTATTTGTGTGATACTGCAAGCTAATGGTGTCACCAAACATGACATGGCTGTGACAGTCTCACCATGACAGTCGCCCAGTCGCACAGTGTTGCCGTACTCCACGTCCTGCTCGAACCCAGATCTGTTCAGCAGAGAGAGCAGACAGAGAGCACAGCACAAGATGTATTAATCAGATTTTTCACTTAATGTGAAACTGAAGAGCGCGTGGCACGTATTATCTGTGGAGCACAGACGTGTGCTGGTGAATGGGGAAATGCATGTACTTACAGCACGCCCGGCTGGAGAGTTTCACAGGCCCCGTGCGGCATCCACCCACAGTACGGATCACGTGACGCGATGCAGGACCTGTGTTTCACAGTACAACCCCATCAGGATGGCTACATGTCGCTTGCGTAGGTTAAACATTAAAAATATATTAACATCCTGTGGCCAATTGTCCAAAGTCAGGATGCGGTTCTCTGACATTATACACATTAAACACGAGGGCATTGAAAACGGTAAGGCTTCAGCTGCCGTGACTGCGGCCTGCTGCTGAGAACGGGGCCGGGTGGACTCACTTGTGGCAGGAGCCGTGTCGTTCGCAGCGGCTGAGAGGGAGCCTGACCACGCAGCCGGGGAAGGCCACGAACAGCCCCTGGGTCTCTTTGTCCAGGTGGAGAGACACGATGCGACGGTCCTCCTCGCTGTTGTACAGGCACCTGGGATCGAGAGCAGGGCAGGCCAATTAGAACCGTTTACCTCGCTTAAATTAAAACCTCCTGTCTGCTGCTTCCCAGACTGATGCAGTAAGCTACTGAACAGGGCTACAAGTACGTCTTCAAAGACTGCCTCTGTTTAGTAACACAGAAATCACAGCCCTAAAACTATGGAAGCATATCCGCGCCAAAATTCAAATGGGAATGCAAACGCCTACATTGCATTTTCATTTTCTATTTAGTGTATGCACTTTATCTGGCAATTAGAAAATTTTAATGCAAAGTCCATTACACATTACATTTCTCACCCTCTATGACACAACCCTGTCATACTTGAAATGTAAATGACAAACGACATTTGAAACAGCACTTTCTTATTGTAACCACTTATTTTATCCACAACAAAAATGAATTAGTAATTCAATTGACCATTTATCATTTCATTTTCACGTTGAAATGAAAAATAGTAATGCTTCCATTGTATCATCATGAAAACTTGAAAATGCAAAGTGACCGTTTGCATTTTCATTTGAATTATGCCATGGTTTTTGTTTCATGCGATTGCGGATTTGCATTTTCATTTGAATTTTGGCGTGGAAATGCTTCCACATAAAACTGAAGCTGGAATATCACAAAGTACATGTTGGTGGTGGACGTACTTGGCTCGGTTGAATGCGTCGATCTCCTCCAGAAAGACGCTTTCATTCATGGAGAAGGGCAAAGTCTTCGCCAGGACCTTGAGGACCACGCCGGCCTCAGAGCCAATGAAAACCACCGTGTAGTTCTGGTGGGGGCCGGCCGAATTATCAACAGCCAAGGCGGTCAGCCTGTACCTGTAATAAACAAGCCGGCTCACTGTAAATTCTCCAATACCTGTAATAAACAAGCCGGCTCACTGTAAATTCTCCAATACCTGTAATAAACAAGCTGGCTCACTGTAAATTCTCCAATACCTGTAATAAACAAGCCGGCTCACTGTAAATTCTCCAATGTTCAGGTTAGCAATTTTCCCCTCCTTTGAACAACAGGGGGGAACCTTATGTTGCGGCGGAGCGCGTCTCACCTGACGCGAGTCTTGGTGAACCAGGGCTCCTCGCTGACAGACGGCACGGCGGTGTCCATCAGAGGGTGGGATTTGATGAAGAGCAGGGTTTCGTCCGGGAAATCAATGGAGGTTTTGTACGCCTCTGCCGAGCCGTGTCCCGCACAGCAGCCGGGCCTGAAAAGAACACAGGGCGTATTATTCCCCTCGCGCTCTCCGGGGACAACAGGGTCAGCTGCTTATTAGGACCGATAACAGAGGGGGCAAGGCAAGTGCCACGCACTGGTAAAGGTACACCTGCGTGCATATGGCGTCCACAAGAGGCCCGGTTAAAAATGCAGCGCATCCAGTTATCGCCCATTAATTATTTACCCGAAACCAAAAGCGAAACGCTATTGTGTCACGCCATCGCGTGTACCTGGGCTTTGGCAAGCGCTCTTCCGGAAAAGCCGTCCACACGGAGTCGGGCGTCTTCTGTTCTTTGAACCGGCCTCTGAACGCCTTCTCGATGTCCGCCATCGAAAACGCGCAGACCGCCGAGCCGGGAATGCTGCGACGTAACAAAACGAATTTCGGTCGTAGCGTCGGTTAAGCGCTAATGAATCGAATAAAGGAGGCTCCGTCGTCTGAGCAGACGATAAAAAGCGAGCGCCTTTCTCAGAGGTATTTTTCTTACCTGTTCAGCTGCGTGGTGAACACGCCGACCACAGTAGGGATTCCGTTGATTTCTATTATGTCGGTGATGGATTGCAGGACGTCGAAATAGAAAAAGGACTCCCCCGGAACAGAGCAGTTTAGGCGCGCCTTAACGAAGGAGGTCCAGTGCTTCTCCAGCACGCGCTGGGACCCGCCCACGTCGTTCTTGCATATGCGCGCCACCCGGGAATACACCGCCTGAAAGACGCGAACGTTAAAAAAAAAGGAAATGTCCCGGAATCATCAATTTCGACACGAAAAACACTTCCAGCTTCTGAATAATACATGGTGGAGCAAAGCTCTTCCTGCCCTTGTGTCGAATGTTGTTGTTTTTTTTATTTTTTTTTTATATCCGGGACCAGCTAAGTGGTCCAACTGAGACTGCCTTTACCTGAGAGGCTGGGTACTTGGAGGGCGACTAAGCCTGACGCTCAAATCAAATTCAACATGCAAATCCCTTCGCTCAGTTTTTTCCGCAAAACGGGGGAACGAACGGGGTTTAAGGTCATAAATTAACCGTGCGTAACCGGTTTAATAATTAACCGTGGCAAATCCATATCACAGCACAGGTATCATCCTCCACATTAGCGTGGCTGAAATATTTATTAACTTCTGGTCAAGGGAAAGCGCTTAAAACCTGTTTGAGAGCCATGCACCCCATGTTGTATTGGTAAATTTCAACTGATCAGCAGGGAGTAGACGGCATACTAATGCCTTCAGGGAACCATATATTACCACAAAACAGGTCTGCGGAAAAGCTCAGAGTTAGGCATACAAAGCAGGTGGTTATTTTTATTTATTTTATTTATTTACAACTGCAGCAAAAACTATGAAATATTTGATACTGCGCCTGTATTTTCTTGCTGGTATTGGTATTCATTATTCAAATCTTACCTTTCCCAAGTTATTGTGCTCAGCTGCGATTTCCCTGAAGAAGAAATACACATAATTCCCATAATCCACGGCATGCAGGAAGTGTGGTTCTGAGGGGAGGAAAAAAATTGTACTTAGCATTTTGACCAAAATAAATTATTTGCTTCACGTCAGACAGATTCACAGTAACGGTTGAGCCAAACTGGCTCGATGTTGACCCAGATAGTGGAGTACAGCATTACACATCAATGAGAGAGATTTTCTCTGTCCTCCAGACATTCTGATACAGCTGACTGCTCAGTGTATTGTAAGAAAGGTCAGAGACTGGAACAAAGACCCACACAAATACAATATAAACGGGTTCTGCAAGGCCGTTTAACTTCCTGTGTCCTTTCAGCTTGGTGTGCGCTGTAGCCGAAGTCTGTAACTGCAAAAGCGCAGATGTGTATAAAAAAAAATTATTTTACCTTTTAACCACTTTGAGTCATACTTGATGGTTCTTAGGGCAGACCCATCCCCCATGCTGCGATAGATGACTGCATCGCTGGCCAGGAAGTCCGCCACCGTGGCTGAGTAAAGCTTCCCGTCTGGAACAGGGCAAGGTAAAGGCTGCTGTAATTTGTGTGCTGGGCAAGCGCTTGCACATTTTCTCAGTATGTGCTTGTAGCTTTTAAAAACACTTGAGCGTTTATTAATGGCAGCACTTTCAGGGCGGTTGTCGTCGTGGGGACCTGACGCACACCACTCGTTGTGGCAAAAAAGGTGATTAATGCCTCTGATCTGGGGCTTGGCAGTCATGGGGCCTCCATGCTTTCAGCCCAAACCCCCCACAATGATGGAAACGACCATTCGTCACTCGTAATTAGCTGAGTTTTCCATACCAGCAAAGAGGGCCACGTTGGTCTGCTTGGCATCGAATGGGCACCTCGCCAAGCCACTTATTTCCTCTCCGTCAAATTCCAGGTTATCCAACTGCAGAGAAAAATGAAGGCATATGCGACATGTTGTTAAACTACTTTTTATCATGTTTGAACAGTGTTCCATAGGAGACACACACACACACACACACACACAAAATAAACTGTGCAGAATTCCCACAGAATGGGAAAAGGTAATCAGCTAGAAAAAGAAAAGACGAAGCCGTTGACTCACCCGGTAGTATCTGCACATGGGGTTAAAGCCATTTGTGCCGCAGATGAACACAAGATCATCATTTCTAGGTACCAGAACTTTAATAAAATTATGGCATTCATCCTAAGAGGCAGAAAAGAGAGGGGTGGGGGAGGGGGGAAGACTTATTACAAAACTGATTGGGCACAATTATCTTTGGATATCAGATTTCTTTCCATGGAAAATAAAACAAGTGGGAACAAGCCAGTGGAATGGTAGCTTACTCTATGCTTCCCCTTCATGGCACATGTTTCTCGGTCTCCTGGGCCGGATCGCCACGTTAATTTCTGTGATTTCAGAAGAGAAACTACAATGATCACTGATTCCAGCTACTTATCTAGAAGCACAGTTATTCTTTCTTTAGCTGTTAACTTTGGTGTGTTTAAGGAGAAAATCAGAGCATAAACTCACCCTGTAAGGTATGATCTCGGTTCTGTATGTCTCTCGCAAGCTTACCAAGTACACCTGGTCTCTGTTGAAAGAGGAAAATACAACCATAAATTTCAATGCCTGCGACACGGACAAACCATTTAATTATTAAACCCTGCCAAAAAAAGCAATGGCCGCCCAATCTGCCATGTGATACAAATCACCCTGTAAATCAAGCGTTGGTACATATCACTGGGCAAATGTTTCCAGTTTTCAATACAATTAAGAGCATTAAGATTTACCTTCCGGCAATGAAGAGCGTGTCTTGAATTTTTGTCATCAGCTGAAAGTCCAGCCTGTGCTGAGATTCATTGCCTGCTGGACGCCCTCTAAATACCGGATACTGCTTTGAGTCTGCAGGGGAATGAGTAGCAGCAATATTGGGGATTACAGGGCTGCGGAGTCGATAGGGAGTATTGATTAGCCGTATAGTTAGCTATGTGTAACGGCTTTAAAGAAATCCCTCAGTAATGTACTGAATATTAAAGAATACCACACTGACACATTGGATGCCTTGCATTAACTGTGTCAGCAGGTTTTTTTGTATTTTCTCACACTATATCACAGGAACCACTTTTGGTTCTCTTGATATTCACGCTGAAGACTCGGGCATTTGTATGCATGCATATACTCTCCTTTAACGCATTAACTTTTCATACTGACAGATGAGAGGAAATATTACAGTCACTGTCACTTGTCCAGAACATAAGGAAAAAAAACACATAAAAATAGTGCCCCTGGGTGAGCTCCTGTACAGTAGCTATTCTGAGTTTCTGCCAACTGCCTGACTGAACTCGATGTGACAGCAGACGGCACCTCTGGTGCCCTTCTGCATGCTAGGTTCTCATCCAGAGGCAGCACTTACAGTGGTAGTCTATGGTGTCAATGGGAACGCTGTCTTCAGGAAAGCTGACCGCCCAGATGTGCGAAGCCGCCAGAAGCACCAAGCTGAGGAGGAGCTGTGCTCTCGGGCCCATGGCTCACGCAGAGAGCTGACACTTCCTGTTCCGCAAAACTGTCGATGCTACCTGCGGAAAAAGCACAGGGACACCGGGGAATGCCGAGGGCAGCCGGAGACTATTCTCCTGTTCCTGCTCTCGCCCCACCCGAATGACCTTCCCACGTTCATCTCACCAGCTGCTTACTTATGGAAGATAACCGCCAACCTTGTGCTCCCGTCAATCCCGACTGCGGGTAACATTTCTGCCCATGACCTGACAGGTGCTAATTTTTCCACTAAG
The DNA here is from genome assembly GCF_018555375.3 of Anguilla rostrata. Taxonomy (NCBI): domain Eukaryota; kingdom Metazoa; phylum Chordata; class Actinopteri; order Anguilliformes; family Anguillidae; genus Anguilla; species Anguilla rostrata. The sequence continues at coordinate 45,021,623 of NC_057937.1, read as the reverse complement.
AGGCCCGGCATGAGTAACTGTCTATGATATATTGTTACACCCTGTCAAATCAAGAGAAGTGTGGGTGGTGGGTTCCTTCAGACAAAGAGCAGTGAAAGAGGAAGTGTGTACCACTCACTACAGGGATGCATGGTCAGCAAATGTCTCATTTGTTTTGGAAATGTGTAAAGCACGCGCGTACTCTTTTTCTAAGCATTTGCGGAGCGGCAGTTTAGAGGTGACCCATTGTTATCAATACGGCGCACAACATTTGTAGCTCTGTCCCAGAGATTAACCCAGAGATGCTTCTGTGGCAGCGCGGATTCGAGCCTCTACGCTCGATGCCAGCCTTAAAGCCTGACTCCGGTGACTCCGGCATGGCTGGGCCATGTCCCGGGGTAACGGTGGTTGGAGACCAACCGTGTGCATATTAATGAACATTGTACAGTCAAATATTTATAAGGCAAACAAATTATTCATGGGGAAGCGGCCCCGAATGGATGTGAGCGGTTTACAGTGGGGGACAACAAACAGCCAAGAAAACGGATTAGCCGGGCCGCGTGCGGCGCCGCAGATAGAGGCCTGGCGCAGCGCTGATGAGCGGCGCTCGCGGGCACGCCTGGCTCGTCAGCATCGACGCTTTTTCAATTAGCTCTGGCGCGCACCTGCTCGCAGTCCGCGGCGAGCATCGACCGCCGATCCACTTAGGGATCCGATGGATCGGGGGGCGGAGGATGCGGCGAAGGGTTCAGCCGTTCCGTATGCGTTAATGTCAAACATTAATGGCTTTTTAGCGGTATGGAAGGGGCAGAGCAGTTTTCATGCGCCGGAAAGGTCAAGAGAGCACGTGCGCCACACCTGTTTCACGCAGCTCTCCGGTCTCATTTATGAAGGCATTAGCATAGGGTCTGTGGAGTCGTTCGCTTTGCGCAAGACTCAATTGATCCCTTTATTCAATGAGGATGTACAGTACACTGGGCATCCTCTACAGAGACAGGATTTCTCCCCATTAGAGCCACGCTTGAGAGATTATGTTTTCAGTAGCCTAGCAACAAAATGTCCAACAAAGGCAATGTAGATTCTAATTTAATTGAAGTCAATGCAACTGAGGAGAGAGCAACTTTTTAACAAAGTTACCAAAAAACCATGGATCTATAAAGAAGTGCAGCACTAAGCAGCGCATGCATTTTAACTAAATCAGGGGAACCGAAGGAGATGCGTCATGAGAGAATGCTAATCTATTGCCAGGAAAATCAATACAGGTTGTAAAAATGCCAAAATGCTACACTTTTAAGCTGTATTAGGAATTATATTGGTTTTTTAAAAATAATTTTCTTGATATAAAGTCAATAACGCCACAAGATTTAAAGTGAACCAGCTACCCCCCACAGTCCCAATGCATTTCTGCCATTCATTATTAATGATCACATTAAAACTGGAACAGTAGGTGCAAGGCTATTGTTGCTTGATTTTATAGCAGAGTTATAAAATGGGAGGAGCCTGGGATTCACATGTAACCTAACACAATACAGAAAAGGAGACGTACAGAGGTCAAATGCTCAAATTACTATTCAGTCCATAGTAAGAACAATGTTTTCTTAAATGGAGTATCTTGGTACGGTTTCTAATTTTTGCCCTCAAGTGCATGGGCCTCAGCAAATCCTAAGATTCAAGGCAGTGTCACGCAACATGTTACTGTTTAGCATTTCCCTACAATCGCTCTAAAATTGCTTTGTTATTACAGGATTTTTCAATGTTCTTCACTCACGCAATTTCTCAGTTGATGTTGGCTTAGTTTCACAAGGCTCAAGGAAATTTGGCTCCAACATTTGGTTGGAATTGCAAGCTTGTGATTTTCGCTTGGTAGGTCATTGCCTGCAATAGACCTACCACTGCATTCTTGCAGTGATGTCTTGCAGCAGAGATTGCTGCAAAAAATATATAAAAAATAGTAAACAATAGGAGCAATATATCATTTTTTGTCTTTTGCAACATGAAGGCTCCTCATGGCTGAACAACTGCTGTCATTTCTTGGGTCACTTTTGTTGTCATCCTGTTCCATGCTCTGCAATAAAACCACTGAACATGAAATCAGATAACTGGCAAATTGGTTTTCAGGCCTCTTACTTTTGTGCAGTATTAAGGAAAGATTTAATGCTCCTTTGAAGCACTGGAGGGAGAGGCTGTTAAATTGAATGTACAACATCACTGTGTTGTCAAAATCTAAGGTTTTTAGAAAGCAATCCCAGCCTGTTTAGAGGAGAACTCTGACACCACATCAGAATGAACTTCAGCAGTGGTGGTAAAATGATTACTCCGCTTCTACTTAAATAATAAGAACACATAATGTTTTGGTCTTTGCTCAAGGATTAGATGCGAGGGGTTTGAACTTGTTTCTTTTAAATCTCTGGCAAAGGGACTTGGCTCTACTGCTAAATGGCAGCCCCGCCCACCTTCGTGAGAACAGCACAAATGGGTGGGAGAGTTTTCACACCAGAACTCACCATCTCAATACCCCACAAAAAACCTTGTGCTGCAGGTGTGTCATCTAATGAACGTGTTCGGCATTGCCGGGTGGGACAACACAATAGAAACTTCATGTTCTGGGTGTTAACTTTAGTTACTATGGCCAGACAATGGCGTCAGCAGTGTGGAAGAGGGAAATTGCCACGGCCAGCTGTATTGTTAACAGTCCGATGATCACGATGAAGCCTCAGAAGATTACAGGGCCAGGGAGCCTGTTGTGGTCAGTGACAAGGTGATTGATGACTCCTTCACAATGTCGAGTTATACAGAACAGGGAGAAGTTCACTTTGGGGTTGTTAAAATGCTAATCGCGGCTGGTTAACAATAGGTGCGGCAATGAAATAAATAAACTTCAGAACTGCCCTTTAAAGAGCAATTTTAATCCCCGAGGTCATTTCAATATTTACTTCCCTGAAGCAGCAGAGGGCAACTGTACGCTATTATTCAGATCATTACTGAATTATCTCCAGCGTTTTAGAATTTGCTGTAAATCATAACACCAAATAGTATAACATGCTGCCTCCTGCTTTTAAAAAAACAGTAGGCTACAGCAAGGGGAACTACTGGGTGAAGTAATTTCTTTTTGTTTAGCCCAAATATTAACACTATGAAGCTTTTAAATTATGTTTACCTATATCTGAACTTATTTTGCTTCTTATCACCAGACCTTTTAAAATGAGCAAGTAAGCCAAATGTTTAAGTGGTGCGTGCATGCTCGTATAATTGTAGCTACGTAATTAACATGAAATTCACATTCTTATTTATATGACAACGCGTTCATTTCCAAACAATTCTTTCAATATTTTTCCCCCATTAACGTACAATCTAAATGCACTCTCTACTGATATCACTGAAAATAGCCTAAATGTTGGAAGGTCGTTGATAGGGGGGAAAAATAACATCGTTGGGTAAAAGCAGATTGCATGGTAAGGTTATACGGTTGTAAATTCCGAATAATCCTTAAAATACATTTGGGAAAATCCTTTTTGTGCAGGACGTGATATTATGTATTCAGCACTGATCCGTGATAATTCCTTGAGTCCGTTTGAAATACAATGGTTTGGGAGCGGCAAAAGTGACAAAAGGTAATGTATTTGCATGTAAATTGATTCTCTTGCCATTACATGCTTTTGGGATTGGGGCGGAGAATTACGAAAGCTGATATAAAATAAGAATTTGCCATAATTTATATTAAATATTTTGGCATAGGTTAGGCTACTTATAATTAAACGATGTAGCCAATATGCTACGTTCGTTTTTAAGTGCGTAGCCTCTAGCCTATAAGGCAAAATGTTACTTATAGACTAGTAAACGGAATGAAAACTTTAAAACGGAACTGCTGAGCATACTACGTGAAAACAGCATAATAGTAATTACTTCTTTATGGTAAAGTGCATAGTATTTTAGGAGGTTATGGTACGGTTTTAAAAATCTGCTGCTCTTCTGGGATGCTATGGTCGATATGTTATACGTCAAGAAGCCTAGTGTTTGGAGTTTGCTCCACATTCAAGGTACACAAAATAGCCGACGTGCATTTGAAGACTATAATCTTAAAAGAAAATCTTAATTTCTGTATGTCCACCCACAATAAAGGATTTCCCATGCCGTCATCTCATATGTCTATTTATGATAAATTAGTGCACATCCAGTCTACAATGTACAACTAATATCAGAACTATTGTAGCTACTTTAAACTTTAATAGAAAATGAATCCTCCTGACTAATGAAATATTGTACGGCGACCTCATTAAGCAATCCACAGCTTGTTTTCTCTAATTATTTACCGCCAGATGCAGTACAGCAGTGATTGGAAGGGAAAACGGGTAACCAAGGATTTAATAGACTACTTTTCTGCAAACTCTATCGATGATACAGTATAGCAAATTACTCTGCTGTTATTCAATTAGACTGCTGCAAGTCCTGGGAATAACCTACAACACCTGAATACACAAACCCGAGGCCAATATCCAAATATGGTATTTTATAACTATATATTTAATAACTAGCCTATCCATACATATCACGACACCAACCAATGAACACGTGAACCTTCACCATACAAAATATCAATTTATATGACTTACAAAAAATCAATGTAATTTAACACACCCACACACGCGGGCGCGCGCGCACACACAGCTGAAAATATCTCAAAAGAAGCGAAAACACAACCATCCTACCTGAAGACTCCCAAACATTCATGAAAGCTTTGTGAGGTCCTGTTAGATGCCGAAGTCTGTTTCTTTCTCTCATCAATCCGCTTGATCAGATTCACTCATCTTACATGGACTTCATGTCGATTTCACTGTGAGTCGGAACTTTCTTTATCCAGTTGTGGAACCTCAAAATTAATTCCGATGCAAAGAAAGTAACATTTTCTTTCACTCGTCAATCTATCCGTCACCAGGCCCATTTTCAGCCTTCTGATCTTCAAAGCTTATCAAATGGTACCGCTGCTGCCCAATCCCCCTCACCTCACAATCCCCCCGTCTTTGACTTTGCAAAAACAGAAAACACTTAACAAGCAATATAGCCTAAACTATCCCATTGGTGATATTGGGCAATTGTATTAATGTTAAAAATGAATATTTTGCAAAACCTTTTATTAAACTGAGAAAACTGAGAGTCACGTAGGTAATTAATGTATATCCTCTTTGAGTATATGCTAGTATATACTATATAGCCTAACAGAAAATCTCGTTGAGTACTATTGTTTTTATTTTATTTTACCACGAGTCCAAGTGAGAATGTAGGCTATTGGCTATAGTCCGCTTGCGACAGACTTCGTTAGTGCTGGCAAATCTTTTTCCTTTCAGGTTAACACAGCTTTTCCCGAGGAAAAATAATCGGATTTCAGCAGTAGAAGTAGCTTTCCAAAAACCCGCGACTCACCTCATCTGAATTGTTATTTTGTATCCCCGTGTATTGCTCGCAAACCAAATCGGCAACTCTCTTAACTTGCTTCACAGACGATGCCAGGAGAAAAACAAACTGATGCACAGCAAATGGTGTAATTCGATCCATTCAGAGTCAATCCATCAAGAGAGCAGCCCGCTGCCTACCAATAAGCTGTTCTGTGCCTCGAGTCCCTCCCCCAATCTTTTCTCCACTGTTTTTTTCCGAGATGTAGGTTTTGGCTCCACTCCCTGCTCGACCGCTTTTTCCCTATTAGAAGTGAGGCCCCCAGATTATAGTGACCCAGCGGTACTCTTCCCCCACCCCCTCCCCCTCCACACACACACACGCACTCACACCGCTCTTGCTTTAACGAATCCTTCATCCATTAAACCCGGTTGTAAAATCTGCAACATAGTAACAGAGTTACTCTGAGACTATAGGTGGCTGTAGAAAAAACGGTTAAAAAATTACCCAGACTTCAAGGTCTATGCTGACCGTGAGGTAGGGTCAATCTCTGATCATGTTATTTATTCTTAACTATAGGCGTAATAATTACATTTTCATTCCTAAACCTTTTATCTGAGATTTCCATTTCCAAATGATTTCCTTTACGGTAAAAACAGCTTGGTCAGATATGATTGTGTACCTGAAGTGTTTGAATTTGAAATAGACTAGGTTGTTGCCAGTGACTGTGGTTAGTAGGCTAACAATTATTAGAGACTATATCATGGCAGACTGTAGCCTCGCTGTTTGTTTTCCACATTGAATGTGAAGTGTTTCTTAATACTTAAACAATGGTGCGGTTGAAAATAAACAATTCTGTTGATATTCAACTGAGGACACAAATTTAAAAAAAGATTTTTTTGTTTGATAGTGGGTCTCTATATGAGAGCTTTTCAGTCCAAAATCCCTGGTGGCACCCCTGCACAGAGATCCTTGTATCCTGGGATTAAATAGTCATCCATTTCTCCTGGTGGTAAAAACCGCAACACATGCCCCATCTTGGATTATGTATGTTTTAAGTGCTGTCGCACTGAAATACTGAGTACTGTTCTCACATAAAACACTTGAAAGGATTGAATATATTGAACAAAAACAAAATGGGGATACGTTTCGTTGTCGATACAATTGTTACTTTGAGCAGCATGCAGGCCTATGGCTGGTTTGGAACACACTCCATTTTTTTTTTTTTTGACATTTTTTTGGACCTTATAATTCTGCATAAAACACATTTTAGGACATTGAATCAGGTTTATTGTAATGAAATGTACTAGTAGCAGTTACCGTGCATTGGCATATTTTATGGGAATACAAATTTGTGGGACGGTTAAGACTGCCATGCTTTTGGTCGCTATTGTCAAAGTGATATTGTCCTGTTAACGTAGTTTGCCAATGAAAATCACATCAGCTGCAAGACCTTATCTCTGCTGATGGGAAGTTAGAAGGGTAAAGGGTGAAAATAAGGTTGAGTGACATTCAATTATATTCTGGTGGAATGTTGACCATAATGTCCTGGATGTGTCCGCAATTGTTTTTGAGCGAGTGCCGTTAGTTGGTCAGACTTTGAATTAAAACTATTGGCTAATTTCCTCCAAGTACAAATAATTCCCTGTCATTATTGTATTTATGCAAATTAATGCTTTAGCTTTCTCGGAGATTTGCTTATCATTACATTCTCAACACTTTCCATTTGCCATGTGCAACCTAGGCACGTATAAAGGGCCTTTCACACTGGTAAACAGAAACTGCATTGAACTGTATCTGGCTGGCTCCCAGTTCCTGTCGGAAAGCAAAACTGTTTTGACCAAAGACCCAGGGTTCTGACTCTGTTTTGAGCCAGACCATCTCACCTTAGAAACATCCATAAACACTTAAAACTGTTAGCAGCCACCCATTTGTGCTGCGAAGGAGCATTCTGCCTTTCTCCATTACCCATTCTGTGAAGGGGTTGTGTGATCCCCCCCCCCACTGACACAAACAAATGTAAAGTGTTTATTTGCATTTGAAAGTGTTTAAGGGAAATTGATTATGAAGGTTGTTTGGTGTGCTTCTCTCTACATGTGAATCCTCACCGCATAGTCATACTGCACCCAGAACATTAAGATAACCATTTTATCTTGGTTGTGAAAGGTTGATGTGACCAAAAGTTCACCCGTGAAAACAATGATTGAGGTATGATAACATACCAAAATCACATATCAACAGTACATTCTACAACAAGTCTTTTGGTGGGTCTCAGTACTAATGGATGTCTAACTGGGTGATCATGTATTGGGAAGAAACTTACATGACAATAGCTGGATTATAGAAACAGAACAATTCACTATAGTGGCATTAGTTTTTTATTTTTTTAACTCAGTGGAAATGACCCATTGGTGTGGAAGCTATAGATGCCAGTGTGTCAGCAGGGGAACCTGGGTCTGTGTCTCAGACAGGAGAAAGTGTCGGATGTCTCCCTGATTTATCGAGTGGAATGTCCCTGCAGATGGCGTGGAGATGGCAGTCGTAGCAGCTCCGTGCATTTGTGTGACAAATGGGGGTGCAGGCCAGGGAAGTGCAGAGATCTGCTCTTAATCAATCAGAATGGTTCACGGTGGAGCCATTTCGCTGGGATCCGGCCACACAACTTAACATAAGGGGAGTGCCATTAAATCCTAACCGCTAAAAATGTACTTATGAAAAATTGTATATCTTTTTATTCAAGGATATTTAAATCACCAGACTTGTATTGAATATGCATTATAATAATATTAACACATAAATATAAACCTTGGAAAGTTTGAGATTATCTAATCAGAATCACAATTTATTTGGTCCACTAGTGAGGGCTGCATTTTATTTTTTGTATTAACTCGCCAAAAGCAGCAAAAATGTTTCTCCAAATGTTTTTTAAAGGTGCATTCCAGTGATTCATTTATCCTTGTGAAGGGAGGGCTCACAGGGTTCAATGATAATAGGGGTACCAATCATGTTGACACCTATCATTTTGGGAAATAAAATTGTATAACATACATTTGGGCATACAATACAGCTCATTACCTGTGTTTGTTCATTTTATACTACTTTTTTGCTCATCTTTATTTGGATGAAATTGTAAATGATGTATGGGGAGGGGCTTGTGTGTGTGTCAATTATCTCCTCCTTTCTGACTCAACTGTTTAATCCAGTCATGAATCAGCTGAGGTGACTTCCACTTATTTTTATTTCGTCAAATATACAAGCATGTTACTCTGCAGTGTATCCTCCTCACCATTAGTTTTTATGATACCATATTTTACATCACTTGTTTTTCACTCATAAACACAGCCCTCTCCTGAGTAGGCTTATGCTTAACAATCTCCACTGCATCAACCCTCTCCACCGCTGGGTACTGATGGCCAAAGCTATTATTGTGTCATTTTCTACAGACAAAAAAAGCTGCATTCCCCCTAACATGACTGTGATGGTGTGGGTCTGATGAATATAAGAAATTTTTACACTTTTTAAACAAGATCACAGTTGCCATGGGGCTGAATGTGACAGCCTGTTTTAAAGTTTTAGCCCCGCAAGTCATTATCTCAACAGATCTAGAATACCCGTCCACCACACATCAACAATGTTGTTTACCCCCATTTTCATTTTTTTAATGAAATGAAGTGACCTTTTCTTTTTTTTTGTGCTGGAAGATAATGAGACTCATAATTTGTACCTTGTCCTGTATGCTGGGTCTCCAGTATGACTCGTGCACAGCCCGAGCAGAAAAAATGTCTTATTCTATCTAACATAAATATAGTCTTTAAATTTAGCATCCTTAGCATCATCATGCCAACTTGGGGTTTTGTCATTTAATTTAAATGGACCATCTCCTAATGCATAGATTTCTTTTCCCTAAACAATAAATAATGTTTATAATGTTTCTGCTTAACTGAGTCATCACAGTTTAGTCTCGTGAATTATTTTATTTATTTAGTCAAGATTTCCGATGGCTGTAGAGCATATGCTTTATGTTTGAGTTCCTCTTAAATATGGGTTCTGCATTACCTGTGCAATGTACTGTTCTTATGTAAACATGATCTTTTCCATGTGGGACAGACTGTGTGAGTAATGTAGAACATCCACGTTTATGTAGCTGTATCTTGCTCTCATCAAAGCATGTACTGTTGCATGTAAGGTTAGTGCCATTAGGATGGCATGTGTACATTTAGACAGCATACAATGCAAGCTGACAGTATGGCATATCAATAATAGAAAGTATCTGTCGGTTTGTGTCCGTCATATACATTTGGCATATGAATGCAAACTGTATAAATTGTGGATTTAAATATTAATAATTTAACCTGGTCAGTAAAGGAATGTTTACGCTCAAATATTAAATAAGTGTGTTCCATTGGATTCTGGCCTTCTTTACAATGGATGATTTTCACTTTCTATGTCAGTCCCACATTGTGGTCCCCTCTGGGCCCCCCAGGCAGGCAGGCACACAGACAGGTGTCAGAGGGAGATGTGCTGACTCTGCCCCGAGCGGCCACGGGGGAGCGTGGGTGGAGGGGGGGTGGGGCAGGTGTGGCATTCTCAGACGGGTCTGCCGGACGCGGCCCCGGGACAGCTGGGGCGTGGTGAGCTGAGGTTCCCACAGCCAAACGGAACCCACACCGTCCCCTGGCCCTGGGCCAGGATCAGTCCATCGCTGCTGATCGGCCATGCAGCCCGCGTTCACCCCCCCGCCACCCGTCCTTCCCAGCCTGCCCTGCTGATTATGCATGCTGGATGCGGACTCTTCCTAGATAATCTCAATGGTAGAGCTTGGCTTTGGCGCTATCAAGGTCTTGTGCGTAAAGATTTTCTTCGAAGGGCTTTGAGACATATGTGCATAACAACCTTGAAAAACACTGAACAGTGAGTAATATACAATGTGAACTTATTAAAACGTAGCTCAAATTTAATATATGCTTTTAGTATGTGCAAGTCCATTTCACAACATCCATTAGTATTTGCACTATATTCCCAATCTTTCTCTTGCATCTCCTATGGCACGTAGTTGTGTTGTAGGTGTATATAATCACACTGCTAATTTGGTATCACCTCTGCTCCTGTGCCTAACCTTTTCGTATGCAGTGTCTTAAAAGATAAGAGCATATGCTAAATGCCTAAATGTAATGATAACGTAACCAAAAGTGGTGGAAATTGTTGCAGATCGCAAATTAAGATTTTCAGAAATTGGTTATAATGTCACATCTGACCATCAGATATGTATCAAATAGATTTGGAAATGTTTCATATGGAAAAGATGATATGCATTGTAAAGCGCAGCCAAATGTTTGATTTAAATCATGATCTAGATCTTAATCCGAAATGCTAACACATGCCCCCACAATTCACTGTACACTGTGGCATTGTTAACCTCCTCCCCCATGCCCCCCCTTCCCACCACACACATACTAATGTGAGGGACAGGAAGACCATAGCTAATGTGGGATTAGCATGAACAGTCCTGGAATTTCACTGGATGTTTGGCACACACCAGGTGTAAAACAGGCTATATACTCCAAAAAAAATAACTGAAAACTGTTATTCATTTTAAGAACTCTTGAAATTCAGTGAGAAGCAGTAGAATTTTCAAGGGATGCAACCATGCAGAACCTTTTCAATAAAAGGTCTCAAAATTCAATTATCCTTTAAAATAGGTGAAGAGCCCTTTCACCTATATCCCTGCTCACCATTTTTGTATCCTATGCACATAACTTTACCGGCACTCTAATTAATAACACACTGTACAGTGCTCATTAGGGGCATGGCAAATTAAACGTGAGTGATTCACGCTGCTCTGCAGATGGGTGGCTGTCCTTATTTATTACAGAGATATCAGAGAGGCCCAGAGCAGCTGGAGACTGTAATCCTGACTCAACAGGTCACAGCATTAGACAAGCTGGAGCAGGTTTTTATTACTGTGGGAGATTCCTAATTAACAGAGACCAATTGGGAAATCTTTGAAGCCAGTGTCGGGGTTAAAAGTGTAGGGTTAAAATGTTTTCCTCTGCGAAAGCGTAAATCTGTGACTAGCTGTAACGTGCTTAAACTAGGCCAGTTAGCTTAAAAGATGCATCTCTTTTTTCGCTCTTCTCAGAGAAATGTTTATGGTGAGCCCAGTGATTACACACTACTGTGAATGTGCCTGTTAGGGATCATCAGGGAAGATTAAGATGCACGCAGCAGACAGCGTTTGGTTTACCTGAACTGATCACTGACACTGAACATGCTTTAGCCGTCATTAAGTGTGTTGCAGATCTGCATATCGGGGTGCTTGCTCCCAGGTGGACAGGGAGATAATCACGCATGATTCAGGACTATGATACAAACCATGATCAAATAGATGTCTTAGATTCACATTGATATTGCTCTGTCAAAAAAGAAGCCTGAGACCATTAATCTCTGTGCTTCCATTTGCGGTGGTGACATGTGACTGACATGAGCAGCACTAAGGTGGAGCGGTTAAAGAGCTGTACTTTTAACAATCAATATATGTGGACCAATTGTGGAGCTGCCAATAACTGACTAATTTGAATGAGCTAAGATAGGTAAATGGGTTGGAAATATAGGAATCTTGTGAAGTCACCAAATGCAGCCAAGGCTTGGCTTGAATACTGCCTTTCATTAATCCAGTACAAAGCAGCCATTATTTTACTTTGCTCATTGTTTAGTTATGGAGCATAAAGATGTTGTGCACTTGGGAAGCAGAACACTATTGCCGTTATTACTCAAAAAATAACAACAGTTGGAAATAGTGGGTGAAAGTAGAAAATTACTTTTCTGGGTTCCTATGGTCCTCTAATCCTTTGGTCATCAATAACATGGGAGTCTTGAAGTCAAATTGATCAGTTGCAATAACAAGTGCTTTTGAAGTATCTCGAGAAGTATTAAGGATTGAAATGCATATGGAGTTAATTTTTTTCTTCTGATTTACATTTTCAGATTTTTGGAAGATAACTGCCATGCAAAAGTTAAAGACCACAACATTTTTCTCACAGGTTAATCAGAAAAAATGGAAATAAACTCCACGCAACTCTCATGAAAAGATTATCTAGTTCAGCAAAACAAATGCCGCCACTTAAAAGGAACGAAGCTCATTTTCAGTCAGAGCACATAGAAAATGGAGGAAGAAACAGCTTGAGCTCATGCCGCTTTTGAAAGCCAAACAAAAGTGCCAGGCTTGACCTGCATGATTTTCACAATAACCACAAAGACAGTTTACACTCAAGGGCTGCATGATATGCCCCATTCACATGTTAACTAATGCCATATTGATTTGATAATGGTGCAACGACCAGGAAAATGTGAGCACCCAAACTGTTCTCCCAATCAGACATGAGGAAAATTGCGTTAAATTAGGATTCTGTTTGATTTCCACCGATTGTTAATCAGTCATTATGTGATCTGATTGCAATATAGAGCTGCATCATCTATTTCTTACTATACTACCTTTATATTTTAGTTAATACTCAATCTTTAAATTAAGCAAAATACATTTTTGATAAAAATGAATGTAAGGCCTAAATGACTATTATAATTACTTGTTTCTTGCAAAAGCAAAGTAACCCCTTATCTCTCTGTTTTCCATAGACATTAAATACTGAAGTAGCTTAACGCAGTTGTTTGCCTCTTCCTTCAGGCTCTGGTTGAGCTTTGTCTTGCGTGTTGAATTAAGGTTTCAGACTTTATTTTTTTTGTCAGGGTTTTCCAAATAAGGGAACGCCTTCAATTAGGATCATACTGCAGATCACACTATGCCACGTCTCCTTTTATATACACAAATGTTCCATTGTGGAAGTATAGTGGTCCTGAGGATGTTGTCTATTTGACTGCAGCAACTTCTGGGTGCTAATTATATCTCCTTTTGTACTGTTGTGTCCTTCTAGACCTGTGGTTCCCAAACCTCTCCTCGGTTACCCCTAGCTGGATGCAGGCATTTGATGCCCTCTATCTTAAGCAAACCTGATGCAACCAATTAAGGGCTTGATGAGTTATGTCTGGTCAGAGAGTGATTCAGTCTAGGTTGCCTAGCTGAATGATTTCAACCACCATGTAATAATGTTCACATGATCTGGTCTGAGAATCTGTGATGCAGATCTTCTTTGATTCTTTGGAGGGACATCTTCTTTTCTAATCTTTTGGAAGTGTGTGCAGTTGATGGACAAGCTCAGGTCTCTCATCATCTGACCATGTACATGAAACCAGGAAGACAAATAGTGACATAGTGACACCTGGCAGACCTTTTGATCTTGATGATCTTCTATTGAAAAATAAATGTTATTTATGTATTTATACTTTTGCTGTATGCTTATGTTTCCTTTATGCTGAATCTTAAATGTAATTTATGTTGAAGCTGGAATATTTCATATTATGTTTCTTTGCATCTTCATACTTAAGTGGCAGCATTCCAAAATGATTTTGGATCTTGGTTTGCAACTCTGAGGTTGTAAGTTTGTTTCCTTGGTAGGGCACTGGTGTTGTACCCTTGAGCTAGGCACTTAACTTGAATTGCTTCAGTAAATATCCAGCTATATAAATGGATTGGAAAGGATTAAAAAATACATAAGCTGTGTAAAGCACTCTGAATAACAGCACTTGCTAAATACATAAAATATAAGAAAAAAAAAGAAAGAAAAAAAAACTACGCACTGAATTGGTTGCTCAGGCTTTGCATGTGCATGTGTATGTGTATGTGCCGGACAGGAGCTCATCAGACCTTTCTGTGTGACCTGCCCTGTTGTTGTGAGGGCCTTGTGCAAACCACAACATCCTCCATGCCAGAGCGGTTTGCTTTAGTGTTCGGCTGAGAGCGGTGCTTATTTTGCGGGCTGGAATGGGAAAGTGCATGGATAACAGGGTTATTTCCTCCTTTCACAGCAGCCACAGAATACTGCATCATCTTAAGGTTCATTGATCCATGAGCTATATAGCTTTTATCTGCTTATTCATGCCCATATCCTGACAAAATGCAACTTTCCAGTGAGAGATTGTCATTTTATATGAAAAATCTTATGTCATTGTTCCCTACCCAGCTGTTATAAAAGAAGATATTTTTGAGGAAATGTTTAGGATGTCTGTGGGGCGTTCTGTTTCAGTGTCAGCTTGCACCTTAACATATTAAGACATTTGGAATACTTTGATGTCTTTTCTTACTTTGCATTATTTAGTCATTGTATATCCTTTGAAAATCTTGAATTAAAATAATGAGTAATGCTCTGTCACGTAGACTGCTTATTGGCTGGCGAACCAGCAATGAGACCTTTGGATTCCCAGCCAGGATAATGCGTAGTGCTATTGAAGAACAGTGAGCTCAGTGATGAGTGTCTGTGATTCATCCCTGAAGTCTGCAATTTGGAGATTCACTTGTGGTTCGAAGATGCGGGAGTGGCCAGACGGAAAGTGCACTTTGAAAACCAGAGCACAAATTTTATGTGGTTACCAGTTGCTTTGCAATTAAGGGCTGTTCTTTCTGATTTATTTCCAGTTGCAGCTGCACAAACCTGACAATGGCCACCATTTAAAGGACAAAAGTGAGGGGAAAAACAACAGACCTTTCAAATCCTGCTCCATTAGTTGATGTAAGGGCAATTGCTGTATGTGGGGATAGCATTCAGACACAGGCAGTGGTGTTTTGGCACGTGGTCCTGTTGCTAACATGAAACATTTCAAGAATGTTGTTTGATATTCAGGTTAGATTCCCATTGGTTTTGAGATAATGACCTGTATTCAATCAACATTTGTACTTATTCTTGACTTCTTCACAAACTGTGTGTGCGTGAATAAAAAATTAGTCTTGCTTTTAATTGTTAGTCAAATTTAAGAACAAATGTTTTTTGAATCCAATCCTATTGAATGTTATTGTGCGAATGTTCCCAAAACAATCTTAGAACACAGATGCAGAAAAATGAGCCAGGCATGGTGATTACATTCCTACTGTGAACATCCCCTGGTGGTTATCATTTAGTCAAGTAAAATGAACATGGAGGTCCCATGTCAAGAACATTTTTTGTTTACCTAGTAGGGTGCTGAAATACTATCATTCCTAACCTTTCCAGTAATATTAGAAAAAATTCCCAATCCATAATTTAAATTATGTTTTCATTTGAATAACAAAAAAAGAATTGCTGCTAAGACTGTCCCTGAAATGTTCCTTGTGACTTTAAAATAAAGTTCAAGTGAAACACAGAAAACAGGACAAATGTAAATGTTTGTAACATTAATTCTAACGTTCTGGGAATGTTCTGGGGTACTGCTTGCCAAGTCAACAACTGTTGCACCAGGTGCAACTGTCCTGTGTTTGAATTTGGTGCGATAGTGTAAATTCTTGTCCTCTTTTACTGTGAAAGCAGGATCTTCTGGTGGGGTGGTTTATTGTCTGTGTCTGCTTTTTAATGAGACTCTGATTGCTTTGGGGGATGGAGAACAGCCTCTCTTGTATTCTTTGTTCTAAATGGAGAGTGGGCCTCCCACAACTGTACATGGCTTCCTATGGGCGAAGTGCATGGCAATTACCCAGTTCACTAGAGGTTACACTCTCCAAGTGTTTTCACCACTGCTCAGTGTATTTTCTTTACTGAGGCACATAGGGGTGAAGCATAGGCTTAATTACCCTCCGGGTTATTGTTCTAAATGCTTTAAAATTGGCTGTTGATAAGCTTGTCTCATTGTTAAAAAAACACTGAGCAGCTAATTTAATAGGAACAAAGTGCAGATAAAAGATACATTTAATTTTTCAAGCTGGTGTCTTGATGCTCAACATTGAAAATAAAAACTTGCGTAAGAGAATGGAAAATGATTTTGTCTTTCACAGGAGAAGTCAATTTCAGGATTCTTTGTTAAAAATGATTATTCTTAGTTAATCATTGTTTTACACATCAAAAAATTAAACTTTTAAATAATGAACTTTCTATTCAAGGATACAGGAATTTATATTTTATTTAAAAAGTATTTTATGTAGGTTTTTCCTTGTTCTCTGGGAGCTGTTCTTTTCTCTTTTGTGTTATGAACTGACAAACAGCATATCTAACAGGCCGGCCTTGTCTGCTCAATGAGCAGAGACAACGCGCGGGCTTGTGGGCTCACGCCTCTGTGGACACAAAATGTTTCCTTGTTTAATACAAACTGACACCCTGACATCTTTGCTGAGCTCTTCGTCTGATTCCTGTTGTGTTCACAGGATGGAATTATTGTGGACTTTAGCAGCTTTCAGATGGCTGTTACTTGACCCCCCCCCCCCCCCCCCCCGCCCCCCAAGAGTTCTTTAACCCCAAACAAAGTCACTTTCATTTACATTTTAAAAAAGGAGAGTGGCAGGTCCTGTTCATGGACTGTTTGCTCACGATGTAGAATACCCTTCCCCCTCAGACATTTAAAGTTCCCTCCCACAGATGGTCCAACGGCACTATGTGGGAATTTGTAGCAACTCACACAATTTGGCATAGCCTACCATGGTTTCTACTTTCAGGTTGAACAATTGAAATATGTCTTTTTTGTTGCAGGTCAGAGGGAAATACAAAAGGGGGCTTTGGACTTGTGAGACCATCTGGTGGTTATAGTAGGCTGTTTTTCTGCCTACTACAATGACTCCACATAATTTTGATTGAATGGGACATACATGTTGGAAACCTCTGAAATTAATCCTGCGCATGCAACATTTTTTTTTTGCACACAGCTGTAAACTTTATGTGCTCCAATATGATTTTTGTTCTTGTGCAGAATATGATTAATGGCCCCATGGGCTCCATGTAAAGGCTCTCGAGGGGGGAAACTGAGCATGTGATAAGATATTTCAGTGAATGCATAATTCTGGAAACTCGCATTGGATCAGTCATTACCTAACAAGTCAGCATCAGAAACAGTGATCCCTTTCAATCAATGTTTGTTTGGATTTTATGCTATCCTCTGAAACATCTAGCTACATTCCAACTCAACACTGTGCAATGAAAACTAACAAAACCAGGACCAATACACTGCCAGCTCTAGAGAGCAGAGGTTTATGAGATATTTATACTCCGGCAGACAGGAAGCTCATTGAGTGGAGCATTTTATGATTTCCCAAATTTTCAGGGTCAAGAAACCATTGCGCTCACGCATGTTTTTTTAAATAACACACCCATGGAACTTGTGCACCATAAAATAAAGTATACTGTAACTTTCAAAACATAAAAGCAAATTTGTCTCGGTAATGGACACAGCTCTTTTAGCCAAATGTTATAGAAAAAAAGACAAAAGAGGTGATTCATGGCCCCGTCTGTATAACCACAGAGTGCTTTTCCCAAGAACTCAGCCATGGTGCTCTAGATCACCTTTGATACTGTGTGATCCCTGTCTCAACCTATGGCACTTATGAGAAGTTTGAAAAACCAGATGTTGATTTTACAGACTTTTCACTGTGCTGTGAGCCAGGGGGGGAGGGCCTCTTGGGGCGAGAGGAGGGGATATTACAGGGAGAGCTGGGCTCTGCCTGTCGAAAAAGCTGAGTGAAGCACTTTCTGTGGTGCGATCGCTAATGCAGACAGATGAGCTCGCTCCCATCAATCCTGCATGTTTGTTTCAGGCTCGGACGTGGCCATTCATAAGGATGGGAGAGTGCTGCTTTCTGTCTCTTTCAGGCTAAAAGAGACACTGTGGAAATTGGCCAGTTCGGGAGCAGACGCAGTCTGTAGGCAGCCTGAACTTCCTTTACAAACCACTCCCATTCAAATTTATGAGTTTAATAACACCTCAGAACAGGCCCCTACAAGATCTATCTGGTGGTTACACAAGCGAAAGGCAGCTCAGTGTGCTCCAGAGGAGGTTTTTGCTCTGTGTTTTGTCTTGTGTAGTGAACGAAACCAGATGATCCAGCGAGGAAATTTTAATAAAATTGACTTTTCGCAATGTTCTGGCATATCATGTCCTCTCCTATAATGTAGCATAGGGGTGCCTGAGTTTTGGGTAGCAAACATGTGAGTGAACATGTTCATGCCAAAGATTTTTGGTAAGCCATAACTTCCTGAAATGGAAAATCAAATCTGCAGGTATTCATATGTATTACTATTAGTAGAAGACATGTGAAGTGGCATGAGGTTTGACCGGAGGCTCCCTCATCGCTATGGAGAGCTACAATGGAACAGCATGTGACCAAGGTGTCCTCTGAGATAGATTTTTTACTGTCCTCTGTTCAGAATCTGGCTGACTTCAGACTGCATTTATTCTTCATTGCCACATTGATAATAGGAAGCCTCATTACAAGTTTATGAATTCAAAACAAAACAGTTAATTTCCTGATTTTATGAACAATACACCACAACACTCAATTCCGTTTTTTAATGACTTGACTAATCATTGGAACTTACATATCACTCAACTTTCTTTAAATGTCCATACCCTGTGTACAGAAGAATTCATGCATAGTGGCTGTACAAAATGGTCTTTTCTGTGATCATCTTTTTTAACCTTCAGCAATAGATCAAAGAGATTCTAAATGTACTCTCTAGCTTTATTATTTCTGATTTAGCAAATGAGTCCTGAGTTCGTACATGTAGAAGATTGACTTTGGGTCAAGAAGTACTATAGAGAGAACATCGATCATCACTCCAGGAGATGGAGACCGTACCTCAAGGCCTGCCATTTCGGCCAATCTCTCTCTCTCTCTCTCTGTCAGAAGCCTGTGCTAAAGAACTGGGCCTGTTGGGTGTTTGACACTGCTAATAACCAAATGAATGGTCTCTGGCTTCATTTTAATTGGGGGCTGTCAGGGATATTTGTCCCCGTCTGTGCAGAATGCCAGAGAGGGAGATTGTTATACAGCCCTGGTGACGGAATATAATGTTTACGCTTTGGTGATGGGAGCTATAGATATGGAATTCTAGCTGTTTTGAGTAGAATGACTCAAACTGTGAGAAGGATGAGAGGTGAACCTTGGGTCTCTGTCTCTTTTGCTAACACAGGAAGCTGTAGGAAGGGACACATTTAATACATGTCCCTCCTCTCAAGAACCTTTTTCACTTTTATGGTGGAAATAAATGTCTTGAAGGAGTAAATAGAGAGGTACT
The DNA here is from genome assembly GCF_018555375.3 of Anguilla rostrata. NCBI lineage: Eukaryota > Metazoa > Chordata > Actinopteri > Anguilliformes > Anguillidae > Anguilla > Anguilla rostrata. The sequence continues at coordinate 45,002,178 of NC_057937.1, read as the reverse complement.
GAGTTACCTGGAGGGGTTGTGTTAAATGCTGGACAAGGCAGAGAACGAAAGAGTATTTTAGTGTATTTTAAGGTATGCATTTGTTTGAGGAAGTGATTTGCTGTATATGCTGTACAGAACTATATGTGCAACGCAGACAGCCTTTTTGCAGCACAACGTGATACATTTTCTTTGGGTTGGATATCTGCATTTTTTTGTTTTTTGTTTTTTCATAATTTTGAATAATTTATGGTACTATTTATAGAAACTAGACGGATGCAGTTAGTATTTTTAGCTTGCATGCTTTTATGTCTTGTGGCTTTATGTAATACCATTTATGTAATCTTTACGTTTGATGGGACATTTTGCTGCGTGTCTCTCTAATCCTACTGCGCAAGAGGAGACAACAGTGTTCCAGTGACCCTTTCAGCGATATTCTAAGAAATAAACTCGAACTGCGAGAGTGAAAGGAAGCATTGACATAAGAAGGACGTGAGTTACGAATGGCGTCATCCCCAAACAAAAGCTCAAAGAAGTTTGGCTTTCCCAAGGGAATTATCCACATATCCAAATATCTTTTTTCTACAGGACAAAATGCCACAATTATAATCTGTATTAACTGTATGTACAGCGGTGCTTTCAGATTAAGCACTGATTCTGTTAAATACTACGTGTCATGTAATCTGGTATATTTGTCAACCAAGGTTAAACCACAGCTGGACAAGCCAGGATACGAATAATCTCTGCCATAAAGAGCTGAAAGAGCAGACAATCTGAAAAAGAAAATCTGAAGACATTTTATATGCGTGTTTTTTTTGGGGGGAATGACATTATAGCTACAATAAACACAGAAAATGAACATAGATGAAAGCATGCCTTTCTTCCATCACAATGATGCAAAACTCATAGAATTTCACACCTTTTGTCTTTCAAATTCAATACCTTTGAGACCATGTTCCAGTGGTGTTACACATACTTATTGTCTGTATAGGTGTGATTTACAGGGGCTGTTTTCAGATGTTTGCGGGTGCTTTACTGGCACTGTTTGAATGAAATGATTTTCTTGCAGTTGAACTTTGCTTGAACCCGAATTGATATCCAGATCTGAAAATTGTAGATCTGATAAAGCCAATCGAATGCCTTGCCACTGCAGGTCGCTGAAATGGCTCAGCTTGAATTGTTTGCGGTGTGCTTGGACACAGAATGCTATATACAACTGCTGTATATGTGGAACCCATTCTGGTTTCATTTTGATGTGTGGCATGTAAGGAGTAGCACTCTCAAAGCAAGAGTTACTGTGTGGATTAAGCGGAGGCTTAGTCCGCCCAGTAGCTTGCTGCAGTTTCTTATCTGGGCTAATAGGATTGATGGTGACAACCATAATTACCAGAGAAGGGCTAGCCTGTACTGTAATTACAGTGCAATTGTAAAAGCAAAGCCAAGCTGTAAGATACAGACCACAGATTCCACCAAGATTTGGTATTCTGCAGGATGAAGCAATGTTTCAGCAGGATGGATTTTACTCATTTTTATTTAGATGTGTGTGATACCGGGGAAGGATTCAAAATGAACAGCACCTCTGCTTATAAGAACAAATTGATCTGCTGAACAGTTTTTCCTGGTTTGCCGCTCGGTGCCTATGCATTGCAAATGATCATGTCTCTCATATTGCTACAGTGCTAAATTGTTTTGCCACATGATCATAAATGCATGCACAAACACAAACACACACACAGACACATACACACACACACGGATCTGCTGCTTTTGAGGAGTCTTGTCATTCAGATATAATGAAGAAAACTAGCCACTCCATTAAGGCAAATTGAATGCTCTGTCTTGGCACTTTTTCCAGCATAAAAGAGATGGACAGAATGAATAGGATGGCAAATTATTTTGGAAAGATTGCATACTTTTCCTGTGAACTTTGGTAAGGACAGGCAAAATAAGACTTATAAAAATAAACTTTTAGATAAGCTGTAACTTCTTCTGCTTATTTAAGGTCATGTGTATTTGTTGTGATTCCACAAGTCAAAAAGGATCACATTTCTATAACAATCAAAGAAACCAGTTTGCTGGACTTTTTTCTGCACAATTCCATCAAACACCAAAGAACAACCTATTTTCTCTGCACAGCCTTTGTGTAGTCTCAACAATATCCAGCTATGAAGTGAACGCAGCTCATTTTATAGAAAATAATCCTGAAGAAAGGTAGCCTTAGAGCTGATTTGTCTGTCTTGCATATGCTCTGTGAGCTCATTTGCAGGACAGACAGGCAATAAATAAGGTCTTGTGCAAAGTACCTGTATTGAACACACGTATATTCTGTCTGCAGATAAAGATAATAACCAAAGCTGAAAAGCTGACCCAGAATTCCATGACAAAGAAATCTTTGTTGCTGTGCCCAACAACCAAACAGTAATATTTACTATCCTACTATTGGTGGATAATATAAAGGCAACAGGTGCTTTAATTCAGCATGTCATAGATAAGAAATGTTGTGATATTCTTCAGATATTATGATGTGGTTCATGTGATGTGCTGAAGTCTACAAACTCTAAAGAATAACAAACAGCCTTTGAGTGATGAAAGCTTAGGTCTATACAAGAAAGAGATAAAAGACCTGCACTCACTTCGTTCCACTAGAATGTCTGGTTTATTTTATACTTTATTAAGGATTCTTTGGAAACTCCATTAGTGCTGGCCATTAATCTGATATTAGTATGCATAACAAACTCTTATGCATGCATATTATCTTTTGTAAGAACCCACTCTTGTGCAGAATCACTGGTTATTTCACAAGCTTGTGTGATTAGTAAAACAGGAATTCATCAAGACTCAAAATGAATAGAATCTGTCCACACCCAGCACAGCCAAATAGGGAGCTTGCAGCATGTGATTGACTCAGACAGTCCTGAAGCACCCCATTCTTTCTGAACCAGAGGGTATCCTCATTGGTGGGATTGTTATGTGGTCACAGACGCTGTATGTTAATCAGAATAGTTGTGCATGTATTAATTGGTGGGGAAGTTGATCATGTGGTGCAGGATACAAGGGCCTCTTGTCTAGTATTTTGATTTGGATTAGTTCATCCCTAAATTCAGCAAAGGTATAACTTGGGGCAAACTATTGCATGCTTGAACAATTGTAGGCAGGACACATGCACTATGAGTCAAAGACATTAGAAAGCATAAAGCTCATGCCCATGAAAGGTATACCACTGATCCGGGTTGGGCGGGGGGGGGCCCGCAAAGCCTGGTGTCATGTGATCTGGTTCACAGGGGAACAGCTTTCAGGCTTATAAAGGGATTAATCCGACTTTCAAACCAAAGACAAAAACACAGATTTCTTCTGCTAGGAGGAAGTGTGGACAAATTTGAATGAGTAACTCTTGGCTCACAACACAGCTGGGCCCACAGAATGGGTCTGTGTGGTCCCTGCAGTGATTCAGGTCTGGACAACAGCACAATTCAGGATAACACTTTTAACATTTCTGCTCTGACAATAACTCTGTCTTTGTTACACTGGCAGTTTAAGCCTTTCGTGGTGTTTCAAAGGAAAGAGAATGTAAATTCTCACCTTCCTGTGGAGGCGGATGCACACAGATGACCTGAAAAGGAAATGAACAGCAGTTATCTTCTGTATTGCTGAGAATGTGATACAAAGACAGAGATCCAGTGTCAAGATTCAATCTCCCCACTTCGTTCGCAGGCACTGAGAGTGAACGGAATTGAAATGAAATTTTACGGTCTTATACTTTGTTGTTGAATTGTGGAGGCAGTTTCTTTCCAACTGACACCAGGTCAGCTGTCAGGAACACGTTGCTTTTTTCAGCTTGGTAAACACATATGCTCATGCTCAAATACATAAACTGTTTTTTAAGAACTGATTTCTTAGCAGTGTGAAGTACACCCTTTAAGCTTGATTCTACTTGTATGACATTCATTAGAAATTATATTCTTGTCTTATGATACGGGTGCGTATTGTGTATTGCATATATAGCAATGTTTATGATACAATTTTCCATGAATGCCATTGAACAAAAAGAAAAGCAAGAAACAGTCAAAAGCACTATGTGTAAAAATCAATGCAATTAAATATATATTTTTAATTCTTTAAATAAAAACAAATAAAAAACTCTACAGGAGTCTGGTAAAGTGTTACCCAATACATTTCTACAGCCTATTCTTTGTGAACTACCTCAATTTTCAATATGGAAGAGAAGGCCTTTCATCGTTCTCTGTTGCTCTAAGAACTGGAAATCGGAGACAGAGGCCCCCATTCTTAAAGGGGCTCTCCACATTGTGTTAGAACTCATAGTCATAGGTCAATAAGAAACCACTGAGCAACAGTCCAAGATTTTAGAACAGACAAATGGTTCATTTGGTGGATGATTCAAAGCTGGTTTAGAACATCCAGGAGGGTAGCTTAAGGTGGGCTTCAGATTCATGCCTGCATTTCTTACAGGCATGTGAAAAATGCATCTTCAATCAATCAATCAATTTTATAGCACAATGTAAAATCAGGTTGCCATAATACTTGAAAGAACGCTTATACCACAGGGAATTAAAAACAGAAAGAACCCTTTCTGTCTGATGTGGGGAAGAAACTGAGAACTAGTATTACTGTCTTGCCCTAATCATCTCTTTGCCAGCGGAAATCATGGCTGATGAACAAGATGCACTTCATCAGGCCATGCACTGATGCATTAAGTGTTTTGCATAGATGCAACACCGCTGTGGCATCCTAACGAGAAATGTTTGATCTCAATCACTTCGGCAAACATACAGCTGTATAAATAGATGGTGCGTAAAATGTAAGCAGGGGCAAGTCACCGCAGATAAGGGCTTCAGCTAGCAAAATGAATTGAGCAAACAATGGAATAATTGATATTTAAGGAAATGAAGAATGACCTTGAGTACTCCATCTGGCTGCCGAGCTCTCAGACAGCTGCTTGACGCCAGCTTCGCATTAACAAAATCCCCGGCCTTCGATTCCTCCCAGACTGGGATTCAAATAAAACAACAACCTTCCGTTCGCTGCGCGAAAGAAAAAGAACACTGGCACAAATCTGTCAAGTTACATTGCCTGTCCGCAGTTTCATAATGGAGTTAAACCAGGATAGAGGTGACACAAGTCTTATGTGCTCAAAACGTTTATTTGAAATAGGAATATGCTACGCACATTCTTTTTCAATGGCCAGACGCTGCTTTGTGGCTGTGGCCAGGGCGAGGCCTAATGAAGCGGCCCCTTTCAGCTTCTCAAGTCGTCTTTCACTCGCCTAAAGTGATGACCGATTGCGAATCGGTTGCATCTGAGGTGTTAATGTGGATACGGAAAGCTGCTGAGTCCAGGGTGGCATCTGAGCTTCCCTTTGCCACCGCTCGCCCTCGTGCTTCTGTGAAGTGCTGACATTATCGGCAGGATATGTTCTGATTTGCAGGGCATATCCTTCAAGAAAACATTTTTTATCATGCTCCCCATCTGCCCCCTTTGACAGGCCTTAACTCATTGAGGGTGCATAATTCAGTTCTTTATTCATCCATTTGAATAAGGAGGCGATTGGCTGCATAATGTGACTGATGTCCTCTGAGCAATCTGCTTCAGGAACAAGGGCACGCGGCAGGTTACGGAGCCTGAGCTGTTTTCAGGTAATCGAAAGGACGCCTCAACCTTTGAATAGCCTGAGAGGTGCCAAATTCTCTCTTTGATTATTCATTACGCAAACGGGTCCAGGGAGGATGCCTCCATAACAAGCTCCGGTCACGTTATCTTGATGCAATTTAATCGAGTAGCAAAAAAGCTCAGTCCTCTTTCAGCCAATATAATGTGCCATACCATCTGCTTGAGGTCCAGGCTGCGAATTCCACACTGTATCTCTAAACAGCATATTTATACATACAGTGTCTAAATCGCCATCACTTCCAAATGTGTGGGAGTCTGAAATATCCATATTTCTCTGCTTTAATGATTATGATGGCTGAGATGTGGTTTCCAGCTGACTGGTCTTTCTGTTGTATGTACAATGTTATGTATTGTACCTTTTTGGCTGTATGTAACACCTCTAGTCTTGCCTTTCACTGGTTTTATATTCATGTTCAATATGAACCTGCACACATTAATGGAAGATCTTTGGGTTTTGGTTCCTGAAAATAGCTTTTTGAGCTGCACTGGTTAGTATGAAAAGCTTACTTATCTGATTGTCTGCTGTGTCTCCTTTTGTATGCACTGGTAATGCTTAACAAATAAACCTGTATTGATTGGCTCATCAATTACTTGAGATAAAAATAAATTATCTTCTTTCTTCTCCTCTAATCCCCAGGCTGTAATTAACTGAATGTTTCCGGTGATAGTGTCAGAGCGAATGGATTCTAGAAGGTCTTAAATACAGTGTCAAATGATTTGGTTGTCTTTAAGGGATGTTTTTTCCAGGCATTTTCTTTCAATGAAAGGGAATTTCAGGCAGACCTGCCCTCTCCGTCATGCTAACTGAACTCTGACTCCTCTGTGCTTTGACTCAGATTGAGTTGATACGAAACTGATGTGCATTGTTTAGCTATAGTCCACATCTTGTGGAGATAAACAGCACGCACCAGACAGATGTTTAACCTTGACAGTTCCCCTTGAAACCGACAAATCTGCTTGTCTATAAAGCATATTTTGTCTGTAATGCTTCCTATTCCCTCGATACCTGCCTGCTAATTAGGCTGTTGTATTTCATGTTCAATTTTAATGAGTTTGCGTCATTATCTTCAACTGCATGATGTAAATATTTGTTCATTTCCTGGTGCTTTGTTGCCAGTGTTTATTGGTTTTTTTTGTTTTTTTTTACTTGAGCATCCATTATTTTAATTTTATGCTCTGCGAATGAAAACCTACTCCGTATTGTCATTCACTTTTTTCATTTATTTGGTTAAAAAAAATGGTACCTGGAGCCACAATTCTTTCAACAGATTTGCATTTTTAACGTGTTGATGCAGAATACATATGTTTCTTAGTTTTCAAATTCAAGTTTTACATGGGCTGATTTGCTGTTCATGGGGTTTCTTCTTGTCTTCAGCGTCGGATTTGTTTCCTGTTGAAGAATTCTGGCTGTTAATTAATAAGCTATTTCCTGGACAGGAGACTTTGACTGCTTTATGCAGCCATTGTCAGCTTTAAGCACAATGTAATTATTTCAGCATGTTGAAGTATTCTGTTTCAGTTAGGAACGTATCACTTTCCTTCCCAAAGCAGCCATTTAGTAGTAATGATAGACAAGCACTGAGGGGGGATAGGGCTACCTTTACACAAATCCTTTTATTCTTTGCACTTGTTAGTATAGCCTCTCCTCTCCTTGTAGCTTTTGTGATATTACTAACGATGGCTTCTGTGAACCGACAAAAATCAGACTGAGATGCACCGTGTAGTTCTGAAACTAACATAACCGAATTACGATGGATATTTAGAACTCACCAAACATGTCAATTGGGAGGATAAACATAAGGAAAACTAATTTGGAGCTGTTTTTAATATTTATGAAGCAGCAAAAGCACACTGTCTGCCCCGGTCTGTGGTTTATAAATGAATATTTGTACAGTGTCTAAGACAAGGTGATTTATTTAGCTGTAAAGGTTACCGTGGCTTGAAGGCTGTCAGAGTAGTGTGTCTGTTCTGCGGTTTTCATGACGCCAGTGCTACTGTAAACACGGGCTCGGTGGACGTGAAGAGGCCATTGATCAAGCCGAACAGGACTGTCAAATGTTCACGTTCGTCAGATATGACGTTCGTCAGAACGCACAAAAACCCAAGTTGTGCTGTTTACAGTCTATCCCTGGCCTTCCCTATGCAAATGTGCAAGTTCTTTGATGCTATCATTTTTTATTGTTCCAAACTCACGATTCATATGGAAAAATACAGATTAGAGAGGAATATAGTGGGATTATCTCTTCACGGTTCTGTTTTTGTGAAGACTGAATGGACCGTAATTTTTTGAGTCATCACGTAATGAGCCTGACTAAGCTGTTTGTTGAATTGCTGCTTTGTTTTCTCCTCTCCAGTGCAGGAGAAACATGGCGTGCTCATTTCGTTTAAACGAAATGCAGTTTTACCTCTGCTTTTTTCAATTTAACACTATTCTGGAAGTCAGCTCAAAAAAAAGAGAAGAAAGTCAAATTATGCAAGTGTATAAATATAGTACAAACCATGTAAAGAATAAATCAGCTTAACTTGGTGCACTGTGTGCATTTGAACGCGTAGTCAATTGAGGTGTATGGTACAAATTGGCTGGCTTTCAAAATATGAAGGCCTTGTCTGAATCATAATCTAAACAAAATAAATGAAATGCATAAATCAGAAGTCTGTATGTGGTGAAATAGATGATATCACTGAGTATGTATTCATTTCACTTTATTAAGAAAAATTCAGCTGAGCTGTGTTGTCCGTCAGCTATGTTGATAAGATCAACCCAACTTGATGCGGGCAACATCAAGTCACTGCTGCTTCTACTGTGTAAATTGGAATCCAGCCTTATGGAAAGCCCATGCATTTGTTGGGTTCTAAGGTAAGTATTATTTGTGTGTGATGTGTGGTGTCTTTGCATGTGAACTGATACCAATCTATTGACTTTTTCAACCTGTCAATGCAATTTGAGAAAAGTGGGAAAACTTGCACTGTGGTCTAGCATATCGATATTTGAAATTAGTGTCTGTATCTGCAAGGTACAAGGTATAGTACTAAAACGTACTCCTCCTGCAACTAATAGTATGTTTCACTGTAGCATTACTATATATTTTATTAGCAGCTTGACACCAATGAGGCATACACTCATCTGTGATTTGATTTGCTCTCTTGCTCTGTGGGAATACATGGATATTATGTCATTTTAGCTTACATTTTGTATATAAGTGTGTGTTTGTGTGTGAGGAAGTGCTAAATGTGTGCTTTGTATCAGAATGTCACAGAAGGCAACAGGCACTCAAAGCAACAAGCACTCAATGAAATAGTAGCTGAAATAAACTGTATGGATAAGCAGTAGAATGGCTAAAAGCTGTTATTAGACAAAAAACAAATGCAGATATTTGACTTTATAAAAAATTTAAAAAACACCTGGACACCCTCACTCATGCAAATTAAATGCTCTCAACAGTTTGGCAGAATTTTCATAAGTTAAAAGAATGGTTTGTTGACAAGAGGGGTGGGGATATATTTCTTGTAATTTAAGCAGTCCAGGGTTGGAGTTTTTTCCTCCCTTTGCTCATTAGTGCCCGCGCTCTCGGATCCCCGGTTTGGGAATTCACCTTACCGCTCTCTCCCGTGCGCTTTGTGCGATGCCCTGGCTTGTTACAAATGAACTGTAACATAATTCCAATTTAGCACAGGTGGCTGCTTCTCAGCTGCGCGCTGGCAGAACAAACGCTGCTGCAGCGCGCTGTCTCTGCTGAATACCCCCCTCTAACCGGAGCTCTTTGCACCAGTCAGAAATCCACACACTGAGAGCTCTGTTAGAGCACAGCTCTAAATAGCTGTTAATTATTCCCCCCTTATTCTCATGTCGTTTGGACACGTTTGCATGCGTTCTGTATCTCCAGAGCAGCATAGAGCGGTTTTGTTTCGTTTTTCATCATTAGTAATGACATGGTTCATTGTTTATAATTAAGTGTTTCCACGTGCAGATTGTTGAATGTATCAATAGGTTTACAGTAATTATACCCTTTTCTGTATAAATTAATGGGACTATACAAGTCCTTTGCCACCATATTTGATTGTACTTCATCAGCAAATGAACATACTACAATTATTTTAAAGGTAAATAGAAAAAGCATGTGGGCATTAGGCTTTATAAACATTGTGAACTTTTTGCCAAACGGCACTGTTCAGTCCTCCATCAACTAGTCTGATACTGTCGACAGTGAATTTCCCCTGGTACCTGTTGAACAGCAGGTTCTGTTATGCTCATTCTATCCTGAAATGCACACACACACACACACACTGGTGTATCAGAGCTCTATATATGCTTGTTGGTTGTCTTTTTCACAGTGTAAGGATCACTTGACATCTTTGTCTCCCAATCTTTCTCAGTCGTTGTTGTACAGGCAAGCCTTGTTTACAGGGATGAGGCTAATTCCATGGTAATACTTCCAGGTACATGATCTTATTCTTTCAGGACACTGATGGAAATAAGACTGTTGTATCATATTTGTGCCACCCACTGACAATAAGGTGCAATATTTGGACTTAACCGCTATTATTTAGTCTTACCAAAGTGTGCAACATAATTCTCTCTACTTGCTGTGTCCTTGACATTGTAAAACTATGTAAATAGTGCAGGGTGCTTTATTGATAAAATGTGTCGTAATGAGATGCAGAATGCATGAATCGTAAAACAATGCTTGTGCAGGAACAGCAATAATGTGTCATTATCCTTAACTGGGGGGAGGGGAAATGTGTCCACTGTACTAGCACTTTCATCCGGGGAAACATGTTTGACATAACAGCACAATAAACACTTATTGATCACAATTAGAAAGCAATATGGAAAAATAGAAAAATATTTACAAATTTATGGTCAAACAAATTTTGTTGGGGGGAAGGGGGTAGTGGAGTTTCTTTTTTATAGAGCAATAACTGTTTTCCAAAAACTGAATTAAATATATTGATCCACTCTGTGGTTTGTATCGATTGGAGAAAGACTGTAATACTTAAAGTTATTTAATAATAGTGCCTCCAGCAGACTAATTTAAGGATAATTTATCTTCAGTAACATGCCTATAGTGTCTGGTTTGTTGAGTGAGGAAATGGAATTGGAATGAAAGATTTCATTTTCTTATAAGAACAACATACAGCTTACCTCCGTATTATGCATTTCAGTTTTGAGCAAATGGCATAATTGCGATAATTTGCATAATTTGTTCTTGTCGCATATCATACAGTGAGAAACATTATTGAACCAAAGAAACAGAAACTTATCTTTTTTCAGAGTCTGATAAGCAAGTGTACTGTAGCACTGTTCATTAGGGAATTTATTTCTGAACAAATTACTGACCCTCTAATTTTATGCTACCCTCTAATGTATAATGATAATGCATAATAATGCAGTAATGAAAAGATAACCTATGTACATGTGCAATTGATGAAATAACAGAGCGCTTTTCCACTCATTAAAATAAAATCCTCACGCTGGGCAGTTTTAATGTAGCCAATTTATTTAGAGTGATCTCTCTTATTTGCTGTAAATAGATATGTGGCAGGCTGGCATCATGATAAAGGGTTAGGATTTAGTGCATTATCCACAGTATGAAGCACAGAGCTGTTATTACTGCCAGACGCAGTTATCCATCAGACCGGCTTAGCTGACGAAAGCCCTTTAATTCTGATTACAGAATTCCTCCATTAGCTTGAAAGGCTAACGCTGGAGTGAGTTGTTGCTCGGGGCGATGATACCATCTGTCTTGGCCGTTCCATGAAAGCAATTGTTCTGATAAAAACAGTCACCTGCTTTTTAAAATTTATTATCCAGCTAAATGTAAAGATATTCCGTGCAGAACGTTTGAACACAGGACACAGCTATACATGCAGAACCTCAGTGTAATTGGAAAACAACACAACCCTAATTGGAAATTCTAACAAGCTTTTGGATCCGAGAAAGAGCACTGGGATTTGTTTGTGTTTAGAACAGGGAGTGACATGGTCTACTAAGACCCTTCATTACTGTGTCTACGATGTTGAATTCACAGTTGCATGACATCCCTCTGAAAATAGAGTCGGAGCAAAATCTATAAACATTCCTGTTGTTAGGCCTGGTTTTTGGACCATGCAGTGTAACTAGCACCACACGCAGAATAGGTATACTGAAAATAAAAAATTCAGTGCTCATTGGATGCCTCAGAGTACTTCCTGGTTGTTTGCTTACTACGACAGAATGCTGAATACTAAGGTTGTACGTGTGCCATTCCATAAGAAGGTACTCCCTGTAGGCCACCGGAGGGTGGGAAACTAATAGTGTAACCAGGTGGATACGTCACCTGGTTATACTGGGCATTTCCCTACAACCTATGTGGTCAAAATGGGTGTCACTTGAGTGGCAGTTGCTCTTTGGCCATTTTTCATTCTAAGTGACAAGCCCGGTATTGATCCAAATGCTACAGTCTGCTGAGGCTAGCGCTCGGAGCATTACCAGCTGCTGACTAACCCGATAGGCGGCTGTGCTTAACTTGGCAAATTTACTCTCTGAATACACAAAAAACAGGGAACATATCCTACATGGAAATATAATCCCAGCTCTCTCTAACTCCCTACCTCCCCCATCCTATGTCTCCTCTCTGCTTCTGATGTTGGTGCATGCAGCAGGCCTTTTGTGTCCTGTTTTGGGTTTTAAGCAGATGAATTCATTTGCAAACTGTGTGGCAGGCGTTAGGATGACACCATGCAGAAAGTGATAGTATCACTGTGTGAGCGCTGAACATCCTGATAAACCCATTGGTGTGTGTTAATGAAAACTGACAGGCTTATTCCTGTGTGCCGTCCAGGGCTTATTCGGCCACGGCTACATTTCCTCCCTTTTGTTCTGAGAATAACTATACGTTAAATTTGCTAAGCCTTTGGCAGTATAGCCAAAGCTTTTGCTGCAAAGAAAGCTCTGCAATAATGTTAGTATGGTAAACTACATGTTATTAATCTTTTCCCCTTATCATAGCTTGTTTTGCTCTTGTAATGTAAAAGAAATGCAGGAATTTAAGAGCATACTTTATTTGAAAGGATATTTATGTGATGTCCATATCGACAGGGGTAATATTTTTAATTGCCAGTAATTTGATGTGATGAAAATGCCATGTATTTCCCTGGAAATGTCAGACAAGGTCCCTGGTGTTTGGTTTTTTTCAGTTAATCACTTCTTTGTCATATGATATGCCAAGCTGCAGTCACATGCAAGGAGAACCCTGGACCAAACAGGAAATTAATATTTTGTGTGCCAGATATGCAGACTTCATGCTCAACCATCACATCAATCACATCAAGACACACAAGTTCCTCTTGCTGTCTGTGTATATGTGAAGCTGCACAATTTCCCCCCATCTGCGCTTTTCATGGTAATCAGAAGCTCGATGTCTCATGGCATTAACATGACTAGGGAATCATTGTAATGTGTCAAATCTGTAATATTTTATAATATTTTATAAATAAAATATTTTATTTTAGTCAGAGTTTCCTGAGATTGTCTCCTCCCTCAGAAGACTTATTTTGAGTTGTTAGTCAGTAATTTCGGTGTGGATATGGGCTTAAAATCTGTAAGGTGAGGCTTTTATATAGAGTACATGAAATGGTACATTTTGATTTTAAAATTTAATTGGACATGCTCTGTTGTTTCCCAAAGATGTAATTCATTTGATATTAATGCTACCTGAAATCAAATCAAATTCAAGTTCAAAGACAGTTTCATTCTGCTTCAATGGAAGCATAAAAAATCTAGTGATACCTGATGATATTGATGATGTGGATTTACATTGGTTCCTTTCCCTCCTGAATAATGAAATAGTTAACCCTATTTTTCCCTTATTGTAATTAACGCACGATACTAAAACGGGTTTTAAAAGTTTTAGTGAATCTTTTATTAAGATACATTTTCAGAAAGATTTTATATATTTGCATTAGTGTCAGTACTTTTTTCCATGACTGCAGCAGTCTGGAACCATGACTGGTTGTTTGCGCCACAGAAATGAGTTCCAACTAAGAAGTAGATTACATGTAAATCAGGAAATACACAGAGCCTCTGAAGTCATAATGTAGCTGTGCAAGCACTTTTGAGTTACACGAAGTGTATTTTATTGCTTTTGACTGTGAACCCCTTAACACCCCTATACCCGCTCTTGTAAAGCCATCAGAACTTCTTTAAATATTTAAAATATCCTTCATTTCACACAAAAACTGTCTGGGCCAATAAATGACATAGACAAAACCTGAGATAGAATAGAAAAACCCCCAGGAAGTGAACCTTTTCTTTAATATGCAGTTCCTTTTGTATATGAAAAATGTTGTGGCTGCAAACAGAATAATAATAATGATGGAGCTCAAAGTACTGATTACTAATGACTAATTTTCTGTGCATCAGCATATTAATGCTGTGTTGACACCCATATTTTATGCTGATAAGTTTGGCACGTCAGTGTAGTCAGTGTGTTGCTGAAATTGCAGGTCACACTGGTGATTAGTGCATTCTTTTTCAATAGGGCAGTTAGCTGCTCCACATCTCTTCTGTGTAACCTTGGCAATAACCTAATCAAATACCTCTGTTGTTCCTTTGAACATTCTACAAACCTTACACCACAGCCAGATCTCTCCTTTCGACAACCTTGGGGCTACTGGCTATCCCCTCCCTGCATGGCCACGGTGCCTGTTTGTTCCGGTTATTATGGTTTTTTTAATGGTTTTATGTGTTTCTTTTTTGTGGCCTGTAATAGCAGTGATCTGTAAGTACTTGGGATTTGTATTTAGGTTATTGGTTACCATAGCTATCGTGCATTAGTGATTTTGAATATTATTATTATTAGTTGGTAGGAGGGGGTGTTGCTGTGTGGCTCACACTGTTTTGCATAGTCTTGGATTGAATCCAAAGTGTGCCAGTGGCGACTACAGCAATTGTTTTAGATTATCTGTATCTATTTGGATGGAAAACTGGAAGTGGACATCTCTTACATTATACATTGTATAACATGGACACGTGGTGTTTTGGAACACTTGCATATCATTAGTCACAAAGTATAATAACAAACCATGGCCTGGATTCACTCAAAATATGTCCTTAACTTTAGCTTCAAATGAAATGCAGGTGTTAGTTTTATTCTTAGCAAACACAGGTTGGTGAGTTCAACAATTGCTGATATGAGAGCATGAAGCTGTTTTTGTGAAGAAAAATGGTAAAACATGCATTCATTTTAAGTCCAAGTTGAGGAAGAATGTTGATTGAACCCAGACCCATTTCTTTTTAAACCTGTATTTTACAAGCAACACATTAGATGTTCCAAATGATTGGCCATATACAGTATCATGTGTGCAATGGCTATAATGGTTGTTTAATGGCTGTTTTGCTAATTCAACAAAAAAAATACTTGCTCAAGCCATTCCACATATTGCAGGTGCCTGTGGGAATCTCTACCAACCTTAATTATTTCATCATCTAAGTTGATTGCTGTTGTCAGGATGGAACTTCATTGGGCTGTTGCTTACCAACAAGCAAGTTAGCTGCTATTCTCCCTTACGTGTTCCCACAAATTATGCTTGTTCTGGATGTGCATGGTTCAGCACAAGAGGTAGCTGTAAATAAATGTGGACAGAAAACTCTAGCATACTAAATTTAGAATGGCTAGCCTCTGCCTATTTTATATTTGTTAGCAATGCGTAGTCAGTGTCGTAAGCAATGCAGTCGCATCTGACTTCACAGCTGAACCTCGGCTTCCACACTGTTCATTGATAAATTCATCTGTCAATTTGTGGAGAAGTGAGCTAAAACATGTGATTTATTGTGCGCAAGATATTGCCGGTTTTCTTTTTATTATGCCACTCCTTCAGGAATTACCTGACCTTTGATGGACCCCCTTAACAGAGGTGTTTTCAGCAGTGAATACAGTTAAGCTATGCCTGTCTGAAAGTAACATACACGGGTGAAATGCACCAGAGGCGTACTGTGTCTGTTCAGAAGACTCCTTCAGTCTCTGAGAATGATTGAGTATGAGGTTCTGAGCCTCATCTCACCTAGCTGATGAAGTCACAAAGTCCAAGCAGTAGAACCTGAGCATACAAATACTGGACCTGTGCAGGGTTTCTCATACTAACGAGAGCCAAGGGATTTCTAGCAAAGCTGTTAGCGTAAAAACTGCTATAAAGCCCGCTATATTTGTCTACTTTTGGCATGACCCAAGGCAAACTGGGATCGTGTGTGCTGCTTGACAGAGATCCACAGTGAATCTGATTCATGTTGAGCTCTTAACTCTTAAGCCTGGGAAAATACATGGAGTACAGATCCATGTTTGATATTGAATTATTCATTGCTGTAAATAAATACATCAATAAATAAATAGAAACAGGACTCAATAATGCACATCAATCCCCTTACCCTTGAACCAACCCAAGCATAAATCACATTATTGTGAATCCTCTGAAAGATTCCTGATTGTAAAAAAAAAGAAAAAGAAAAGCTGACTGTATAAAATAAGAGAGATACCATTTTTAATTGATCAACTATTGATGCAACTGCAAAATAATTGCATAAAAATGCACATTATGGTGGCATTATCATAAAATGTAGCCTGCAACTTTGCTGAATTAAAAAATAAAGAAAACATTATTTTATTCATTGCAATACTTCTGCCATGGATAATGGTGGAGTTTTATTTAAATTAATTTAACACAACTTAATTTAACATGGAAGGATCAGAGAAGTTAAACCCTCCAATTTGAGACCCATGAAATGTGCTTGTGCCATTCTGATGCACTCACTCATGAGCCAGCTACTGTTTTCACACTACAGGCCACACAATACTAAAGGGGAGTCGGTGCAGTTTTGAGGAGAAGCATATCTTTCCTGATGACAGCTGGTAGTCTGTGAGTGCCTGGTGTTTTGCAGGGAGGAGATAATGCAGTGTTAACCTGAAGAACTCTGGCCACCTGTGAACTTACCCCACCCTGGGAAGGCAAAGCTAATCCTGACACGTGTCCTGACACTGCAGACTCCCATGTCATCATAGTGGGCTCCTGACATATTGCAGGCCAAAACATTTTTCAAATATTTACATTATAGGGCCTAGCCTGTGCTTGTGGTTCTCGGTCAGTGCCAGGCTGAACTCCATATTTTATGAAGAATCATTAATACTGCTCTGATAATGGGATTTGAATCTTCATATTTTCACTCAGAAAATTATTTGTGCAGCTGCTTATTGCCAAATGGTATTTAGTGGGCCAGTTCTGTCATTAACATTTAAACATGAGTAAAATGATCCAAATGGCTGTGCTTTTGAAGTTCATAAAATTCGGCAGCATTTACACATTCTATTAAAATGCTCATTAAATTAAGAGCCTTCTTTGCAGTACTGATAATGCAGATTCAGCAAACAGGTCTGGAGTTCTGCTCCTTTCAGGAAGCTTGTGAATTAGAATGCCTCGTCAAAGACATTCAATAAGAGGTCAAATTGCTGCAACAAAATATTTCATTGTACTCTGCCTTACTGAACGCTGCTCTGACATACTGGGAGACTTTCTGCGACTAGCGAGCAGTTAGAATACACTTCAGTACTGCAATAGGATGCCAGCCACAACCTCTGTTTTAAATGAAATAACAGTGACTTAACTGCCAAGCATAATACCACAATCCTCATTTGTGCTGTTTACCCACATATCCCTCGCTCACTCCTTAAACTTGTCTTATATCCACTTGTTTTAACACTTCCAAATTGGCAGTCCCCTTGCTCTTCAATTCTCTCAGGGCTGCCTCCTGCTGCCTTGCATTCAACACTAACGACACACTGTGGCACTTGGGTTCTTTGGCAAGCCACAATGTCGTCATTTTGAATCTTGAGGAATCCTCATTTTAATTATTAATTTGGCCACCCACTTAATGTTGTCCAACCAAAAATCCATTTGAAGTCAAAGGAGAAACCACTCCAACTGCAGCAGTAGAACAAGACTGACCTTCTCCAATCTCATCATCTTTTTTGCAACCAGACTATGAGAATTATGTATGCTTGCACCCTGTTACTGAACACCAGAGCAGTCAGTCAGGCCAAGTGAGGTATACTAAGTAGGCCTGGTGTTGAACAATGTGTGATTTATTGGACCCAGCTAATTCTTTGAATGAGTTTCCTATTGTTTGTGCGTGTCAGTTGCGCTGAAAATCCAGCTGTATCACTAGCTGAGTCCTGAATCCACCTCGCTGTATTTAATTACTCAACTTCAGTGATCTACCCAGACATTTAAAGTATAGACTATTGAGTGCTATGACCTGCTTTCCACATGCCATTGAGGATGTATTGAGAACATGATACAGGGGCACCTTTTGATGTTGATACCATCTTCCCACAGTCTGGCAACCCCGGTGCGTTTTTCACTGCTGAATGAGTTTACATCAAGTTACTTTTAATTGTGTCATCAGACATGCCTGAGATCCAATAGCTCTGCATTAATGTGAGACAATGGCTGGGTTTAATGACGCCATGATTTCTCAGAAATGGATAGAATGTGAAATTGAAACAGGATGTGTGGAGGGGTGGTGGGGGTGGAAGAGGGGGGTGGGGTGATGCTCTTCTCCATCTGTCCTTACAGTGATTGGCAGAGAATGTCTCCAAAGAATACGTTTTATATTGCAGTTCAAAGCTTTGGAAATGAATGTGGGTGTTATAGAAGTTGTTCTAAGAAGAAATTAATAATTTCAGAAATATCAGATTAAAATCTTTAAAAACGAATCAAATATAACAGGGTGTTTGTTCTTTGCTTTGTTTGTGCTGACCTGACAGTTTACATTGAAATTAAAATAGCAATGAAAGTGTTTTCTAGGACTAACAATATGATTCATATGCTCGGGTCTGAAATGCACTTTCAGATCTCTGTTCATTCCTTCACGGCAGTTCAGCACTTGCTTAGTAGAAGTCCTGTGAACATTGTCTCGTCTGATTAATTTCACAGCAGACTTATTTACCATTTTACATGTTCTCACTTTAGTTCTGTAAGTTTACACAGGGATAACAAATAACTCTGTTACCAGCAAGTTCAGCTTTCATACAAGCAGTAGTCCAAAACGAGTATATTTACTTTTTTGCGATTGGAAACACACCACTGGCCATCCATTCCATTATAGTGAAAGGAGTTAATAAGGCTTTTATGAACCATAAATCTTTCATGAGTGTCATTATAAAAGAGCAGTGCAGGGAAACACACACCGCCATCTGGAGTATGATGGTCTATCAAAACAAAATTGCAAAATGAAATTTTGATTAACTTTATTAGAAAACCCAGATCTAATTTATATGGCCATTCATCAGGCTTTTCTCCATGACTGCTTTGGACTAACAAAACTTTAATAAGTTATGAATACAGAAGTGTGGTGAGGTCCCAGACAACAAGAAACAAGATGCCAATAGACACCCCAAAGTAAACTGTCTGCTTCTTTGTTTATGGTTATAGGGATGTTTAAGTTTGCCCTCTGTATATATATATATATATATATATATACACTTTACAAGGACAAAAGTATGTGGACACCCCTTCTAATTAGTGGGTAAACCTACTTTAGACTCCCATTGCTAACAACTGCATAAAATCAAGCATACAGCCATGCAATCTCCATAGACAAACATTGGAAGTAGAATGGGTTGTACTGAATAGCTTAGTGACTTTCAACATGGCACTGTCATAGGACGCCACCTTTCCAACAAGTAAGTTTGTCAAATTTCTGCCCTGCTAGAGCTGCCCCAGTCAACCGCCGGGTTCTGAAGTGCGTAGCGTGTAAAAATCATCTGTCCTCGTTGCAACACTGACTACCAATTTCAAGTCTGCCTCTGAAACATCAGCACAAGAACTGTTCGTCAAGAGCTTCATGAAATGGGTTTCCATGGCCGAGCAGCCGCACATAAGCCGAAATGCATTCACTGGAGTGATGAATAATGCTTCACTATCTGGCAGTCTGATGGACGAATCTGGGTTTGGTGGATACCAAGAGAACGCTACCTGCCCCAATGCACAGTGGGAACTGTAAAGTTTGACGTGGGTGGAATTAAGGTCTGGGGCTTTTTTTCATGGTTTGGGCTAGGCACCTTAGTTCCAGTGATAGGAAATCTTACTGCTAGGGCATACAATTACATTCTAGAGAATCGTGAGCGTCCAACTTTGTGGCAACAGTTTGGGGAAGGCCCTTTCCTGTTCCAGCATGACAATGCCCCCGTGCACAAAGCGAGGTCCATAAACAAATGGTTTTCTGAGTTTGGTGGGCAAGAACTTGACTGGACAGCACAGAGCCCTGACCTCAACCCAATAAACACCTTTGGGATGAATTGGAAATGCTGACTACGAGCCAGGCCTTATCGCCCAACATCAGTGCCCGACCTCACTAATGCTCTTGTGGCGGAATGGAAGTAAATCCCTGCCACCATGTTACAAAATCTAGTGGAAAGTCTTCCCAGAAGAGTGGGAGCTGTCATAGCAGCAAAGGGGTGGACCAACTCCATATTAATTCCTATGGTTATGGAATGAGATGTTCAGCAAGCAAATATGGGTGTGATGTGTATATGTGTGAATATATACAATGTTTAAATGTACAAATCTATGATATTGGGCAAATTTGCAAATAATCTGTGATTTTTGTCTGTATTTTCCAATTAATATTTTGTTCACTGTACCTATGACAGTCAATTATGTGTTGTCAATTTATAATGGAATATGAATTACCACAAAGATATATGAGTTCTCCATCATGATACATGTGGGTGACTCTCTCATATGTTGCAACCATTATACAAAGAAATTTAACTATAACTGCACTTCCTTTATTTAAAATTAGGTTATGGTGCTGAATTATCTTTATATGCTTGCCAGGAAACATTCTGCCTTTAAATATGTGCTTTCGGTTAAACATCCAAATTACATTGGAAATGTCGCACGCAGTAAAAATTGACTGGAGTAATATTCTCCTTACCTTTATGAACAACAGCAGTGATCTCCACTCATTTCAGTCCTGGGAAGTTGACAGTATATGTCAACATTGTTGAAGATTTGAAATGCGTTCAAGAATCCTGCAAAGAAAGAAAGAACAGTCATCAGAATTTCAGAAGTAGAAAGTCTGTCATTTTTAACAGTCTAATTATTTGTATGACATGATCATGATCTTGCTTCATGAGAGGATGTTAAAAAAATCACATTTAAGAAATTCAAGTGAAATATCTCTCTCTCTCTCTCTCTCTCCCCCCCCCCCCTCTCTCTCTCTCTATATATATATATATATATATATATATATGCAGTGCTCATCAACTCAAACATTTCACTCCAAACTTCTCTTGACCTATGTGACTTATTTTAATCTACAATTGTATATGCAATGTGCCTCTGAGGAGCTGGAATATATGTGAAGATTAATGAACCCAATTTGCAAAAGTGACCTTTTTACTGCCAAACTGTGAAGGTGGTAAGCCTCTTAATGTTCCCATTTTAAAATCCTGTTATACACCAGCCCGTTTAGATAAGTATAAACAACCACATCAGAACTTATAAAGCACATAAATTAAACAGATTCGAGTAAATAGCGCAGTAGATTTTAAATTAAATGGAGAGACAAAAATAATGATATGATGAATTTTGCTCTACAGATTACAAAAAGGATTGGTGGCCTTCTTTCACAAAATGAAATGCTCTATCCCATCAGGATTAATAATGGAATCATAAAATTGCTGGAGAAATGAGGCATTTTTAAATTTTATATAGTGGATTGTTTACTGCTATATCTGTTATATCTGCTGGAATTGGCTTGATGAAGGCAATCATTTGCTTTGAACAAGCACCCTCACTGGCTCTTGTACCTCCCCTTTCCAAGAGAACATTTCTAGGTATTCTAGAAGGTAAGTCTAAAATTCTTATTTTATTTTACAGCCATTAAAATGTCATATAGCATATTATTTCCATCAGGATGAAGCACTTTGAAAGGAAAGCCAGGGCACAGGAGGACACAATGTGAGCTGATAAAGTCAGGGCAGTAATTTGGCATGTGAGATAACCGAGTGAAAATAAGCAAGCAGGTTATTTCTTTTGAAACTGACATTGTCAGAGAGAGCGATTATTGAGCTCATATTATACACAAAATGTATGTTATTTTAAGCCTGGGGTAAAAACATCAGATACATTTTGCACAGCACTTTGATAAGAGGATCCACTGGAGAAAGAGTCTGTAGTGCTGTTGCTGGCTTGTCCACAGAATAGGCGTGCCTGTATCCATCACAATGTTTCTTTTGTCCCGCTCTTGATGTGAGGCTTGTCAGTGTTTTGCCTCTGTGCGTGACAGTAGCCTGTCCCCAAGCCTTTTTGTGGCAGGCCTGTGTTATATCATACTAAACTGAACATGTGTATTACGCACTCCGCTTCTTTACCCGCCCCCCCTTCCCCTTCACCCGACATTGTAATGTAAGGCCTTTCCCATCCCCAGGTAATCAGTATTACTTTAGCCTTTTGTTTTTCCAAAGATCCCCACACGCATAAACAGTCTCACACATCAATATCTCTTGTGCAGAAAAAACTACTTTATATTTGTCTTTGATATAAATAGGACTCAGACTAACCAATAATTTTGCCAGTGTTTTGAATGCACCATCAAAAACCCAACAAATGTATTCATGGTGTTACATGAATAATGCAAAAGGTTTGTCAGGGACAGCATAACAACAACAACAGTAAATATAATAAACAGAGGTAACAAAAAAAAAAAAAATCAATTGATACTTGCTGTACATTCTCTGACATTAAAATTGCATAGCTGGTTGTGCAGTTATTGTGAATCCTTTGCAGTTGCAGCCTTTGACATTGAAATGAATGCTCTGTTTGTACAAAACCCTACCGGAGTGACATCATCTAAATCTAACCGCAAACAACCATTCAATGCACTGGGCTCCATTAAAAAGGTGACCTCAGCCTGACCCTCATGTGCACAAATTAGTGTGCACTTCAGTATAATGTAGATAGTCCTTTCTTATTGATTATATGATGTTCAGGCCTCATACGGTTAAAGACTGCAGATGAAGAATTAGAATTAGACACTAGCATTTTAGCTGCATTTAGAATTGTGTGAAGTTCAGAAAAAATAGCTTATTAAATATTTTGGTGGTAAGATAATCTGTTTGGGTCTGCATATTCTAATTTCATGTAATTAGTTACAATCCTCTTTTTTTCAAATGATCCACTTTCAATCAAAAGCTCTGCAATCAAAACATTTATTCATTACTGCAGTGAGATGAATGCCTTTAATGGCCTCTAATAAATTGAATTAGAGTCATTTCAGATCAAAAGTTATATAAAATAGAATGACTACGTGCATTTAAATTACAAACACATCACCACCAACAGCAACAAAACAAGACTCAGGTTTCAATGCACTAGTTACACCAGTACATAATATTGCTTTTATAATTCAATTCAAGATCTAATTCGCTCAGATTATGACAGATTTGGTCATTAATTAAAAAAGAATGTAGGATCCAATAATATACATTTAAATATACAGCACGCACACACACACACACACACACACACATATATGTATGTATATATGTATATATATATATATATATATATATATATATATATATATATATGTGTGGTCATGTGCAGGAGGCCCATCTCCCCAGCCCTTGGATAGCTACTTTTAAGCATCAGAAGCTGTTGCATAGCAACAAAGGGGTCAGGGGAAAAGTGCAGGCTAATTTATGTGTGTGGTCAGTTTTGTTCTGTGTTCAGTCAGTCTTGCTGCAGTAATGGCAGCTGTGATGGGAAAACTCTGTCAAATAATAAATTTGTACAGTGTTTTATTAGGTCAGAAATGCATTACTCAGTGGACAGTGAAAAACAACAAATTTAGGCAACAGTTGTCTGAATTTCCTAATGCAAAAAAAATATGTTTAACACAATTTCTTGATATAAATTTAAGAATGAAATCCATTGCCTTCGTATTTGAGATGGTAACAGTAAGCGAGATCTGCATTCGCAAGTAAGAATTAAGAATTGGCTGCTTTTCAAAATAAGAAGAAAAAAGGCAGCATTCCACGTAAATGTTGAAGGAAAGCTGTTTTTACTACTGCGGGCCAAGCCTCGGAGAAGAATGGGCCCCAAAAGAGCCGAATCCACTCTGCGCATGATCTCCGTAACCCCCTGTCTGCAGGCAGTTAAATTTGGGTGACAATTTCACGGCTCTCCTTTCAGTGGCTAATGAAAGGAAGCAGATTCCTTCCTGGTTGCTCAAGTTCGAGCGGAGAGAGGGGGGTATCATGGGAAAATCCGAACCTTTGGCATCCTCAGTGAGATACTCAAACGGATACCTCTCTACGCCGGGCATTAGCGCTTTGCAAACACAGGCCTGAGTAAACCGTGTGAAATCCACAGAACTGGGTTCATGGCTCATCTTGGAGATTAGGAAAAAGGGGGGGGGGGGTCTTATTCAGTCCATTCTGGAGGCCTGACGCACACCATTTTGAATGTTTGCTTTTTCTCACATAATGTGTACATGCATTGTCCTACTTATGTGGCCTGACCTTGCCAGATGCAGTGTGTGTATAAAACCCCCTTTCCTTAATGGGACAAGTGGCCTCATAGGCTGGGGCGGCACTATGCCATCAACAGGCCAGCGATGATGCAAAACTTACTGCTGCATGCCAAGACACCCAAGGTGTGAGCCAAAGAAAATAATGCCAGTTGCCACCAGCATAATGCAGCACTGTGCACTAAACTAAGTTTATTTATTTGCTTTGACCCAGTCTAATTTCAAATTGAAGTTATATGTAGTTAACTTTGCATTTTTGCAACATCAAATGCCATTTCAAGATGTAAGTATGGTGTAAATACACTAACATCTGGGAACAAACATTATTTTCCTTGTGTTATAGAATAAGGCTTCATTGCTCATTAACCTTTGTGGGATGAGCTTGTTTTGTTGAAAATTAATATTTTTTGGAATATGGACGTAATACAAGAGACAATTACCTCAATGCTTTTTTGCATTGAAGTAATTGTCTTCTGTATTGGGTTAATATTTTTAGAAATATGGATGTAATATAGAAGACAATTACTTCAATGCTTTTTTGTTTGGTTTATTATTACCTTTGTAGCTCAGGTTGTGTGACTCTTTTCATGTTTTCCTGGCAGGGCGTATTGGTCTTTAAACAGAAAAGATTCATGGCCACAACATCAAACAGGAGACACAGCTGGTATGTCGTGGGCGTGTGGGGTACAGTAGCCCTGGCCTTTGTGCTCTCTTTTATTCGGTCTCAGTCAGCCTTGTCCATTTGATTGTGATCCAGGCCTGCTCTGAACTGTCGCAAAGCCAGATCCAACCGCAAAACAAAAGTTCTGATAGTCTCGCCATTGAAGGGCGACGGAGGGAAAGCACTCAAGTCTGTAGGAACTAATAAGCAGCTCATTTGGCAAGCTCACGCCTTCCTGCAGATGAAAAGAGTGGAAACATAAGACCAGCCACAGAGGGAGGCACTGAAGTCTTAACTACGGTGCCACAACTACTCTACAACTGTACAGCAGTCCATTATCCTCACCAGTGCCCAGCATTTCAATAAGCAGTCAGCAAAAAGCACAGAACAACACCACCTTTATTCAAGTCACAGCCATATACAAGACGATTAGCTTCGGAGTGCTGAAAAGCCACCTACCTTGTATTAATGGTAAATATATGTTATACCTGTGGGTATCATTATTGAATAGGTGGAATATTTGTACATATTGCTTGTATTATTTGTGCATACTGGTGGGTATGAATATTTATGAGAATGTGTATACATTTTGAAAATATGGGCTACATTCATTTTAATATATAAGAAATGGAGAAAGACTGTGATGCAATTTTGTTTTCAGTCTTTTTTTTTTTGCCACAGCCTCAAAGCATGGTGGAGAATTTTTTTTCCAAATGTGACCTATTACAGAAGTTTATTGCTTTCACAACCTTACTTCATGAGGGCAATATTTACACACAGCCATAACGCAGTCATCTTCTCTGCCAAAGAGCCGTGCTGAATAACCCAAATAAATCACATTTTACCTGCCTAATGCAGTTCTGTGCGAATAACCTAATAAGTAGCCAAGGCAACACTGATCCAAAACTACAGAAGCTAAATCTTAGAGCTGATTTTCTGTACGCAGGGTGACTGGTGTATTTTTGTGCAAGGCCTTTGCTGAAAACCCAAGGGACGTTTTCCTTTTGGTGTGCTAGACTGGGGGGAGGGGGGGCACACTGGGGATTGGATGGGGTGGGGTGGGGACCTGGGAGGGTGATTCTTAAGGCCATAGTGCTCCTTATCCTCGTATGTCAGGCCTCAACAAAGACATTCTGAATGCCAAGCAAATCATAGCTACTGGTTCTTTGGGTTAAGAAAAAAGTAGCAAGCACAACCTGGCCTAATGGAACAACTCCGCCATTTTGTTTCCCTTAACTCTGGAGAATAAGGACAATCAGCTCAGGGAGGGGGGTGGGAGGGGACTTTAAACATGCTAATATCTGCATTTAAGCCCCATAAATGGTTAAAAAGCAAAGTCAAGCCTTCACGTACTTTTTGAAGGTCTGTCCTCAGGCCGCGTTGGTTCTTCAGCCTTTAGTAATATATGACACTGACACTTTAATCATGATTTTTTTATAATAATGTATAAAATAGAATTCTTTCAGAACAACATTTTCACACATTTTTTGTGCGCTCGCCCAGCTCCAAAGCTGGCAGCCTTTGATTTAATGGCCTTTGATTTTATGTGATCTCGCCTAATCAGTTGAGATTTGATCTGTAAAACCTATTGTTTCTAGTTGGAACCAACACAGTCACAGTCAAAATTTGATTCTGGACCTAGTGCATTAGCACACAAAGAGCTAGCGCTTTAAGCTAAATGCAGTTTCCCCTGGAAAACCCAGACTGTCAGAACTTTTCATAATAGTGAATTTACGAAATACAAAATAAATAAATTCAATTAAATGAATGAATAAATAAATGAATTAAAATTGCAGTCATCTTTTCCCATGGACATTTCTCTGAACAATGCAGAAGCAGATTACACATAAATATCAATGTGCAGTTTGTGCATGTGACTGATTTCACTATTTTAAAATACAGCAGAAAACGACACACTGACAAATTCTTCCAATTGAGGATGCTATGCTGGAAGAGCTAAACTCACTTATAACTTATTATATTATACATATACTAAAACAAATAAGACAAATATTTGACAATTTGTCAGCCTCCTTTACACTCTGCTAATAATAACTATGGCTGAAAATTCAATTTCATGTGCCTACTGTGCTTATAACAAGGGATTCAGAAATGTTTATCTTCATCCAGGCTGTCCACCCGAATTCCAGCAATTGTCCTCCAGGTGACCTTGTAGGCACGCTCAGTTCAGCAGCCATTCAGTAATCAGCACGACCAGCACGCAACTCATATTAGGAATGGTTCATTAGTGCAATCAGATAACACGGTTATGGATAAGTGTGGAGGAAGTGAAATAAGGACACACAAACAACACAAAGACCAAAGACAGAGTAAAGCAATATCCTGCTGGTACATTAAATACTGAAACCCTTCATTTCTTTTGCACATCTTGCAGCTTAACCTCTGACCATGGAACACATATTACAATAGATCAGCTGATGAAGACACAAAAACATGAGACATAAGTCTGAGCCAGAGAGGGGTGAGGGCAAAACAGCCGTCAGAAAGCAAAAGGAGAAAGAGCAGTGTGAAGAGACATGATAATTATCATTTGATAGAGGCATTAGTCAGTGAAAATGTTCTTATTGGAAAATATGGATCGCCTAAATCAAAAATTTTTTATATGTGGTTAATGTGGTAAAACGTGGTATTCTGTACTAATCAAAACATGTCAGGTTTTATTCAAGATTTGTGGCAATGGATATTACACCAAGGCCAAGGCTGGCACCAATGCATGGGCATTAGACATTCTTGGAAGTCATTAATGGTTTTGAGAAATTACTCTTTCATTACACAAATTGGCAGGAGTCTGATTGACCTCTTCTAGTGGTTTGAGAATAAGGAAGATAGAACTCACAAATTCTACAATAAAATGAGCAGCTAATTAATTTATATTGAGCTCTGGCACAGCAGATTCACCGCAAGCAGAGCAGTAAACTGTGATTGCAATAAAGATTCAACAAAGTAACAGAAGGGCTCAGAGAATATTGCAACCCCAATCAACTGAAAGATAATGTGATTCAATCAACCAGCTCACACATTTCTGAAGGCTGTCAGAACTTTTTTTTCTTTAACAAGTTTGGAGTCTGGATATAGATACCCTCCCACTTGATTTTGTTCCAGGCCAGATGAAGACTGTCACTCTGACAATCAAAGAACATGTTTAAGAAATTCCAAATATGTGACTACGTGGCAATTGAGTTATTAGGTAAGATGTCTGCTGCAATTAATTGAACAATTACTTGAAGCAGAGGCTCTAATGACCTTTGTTGGTAGAGTTTGGAAATATATATGAAATAACAACCTAAAATCTTCTCTATGTCCTCCTTTTGATGTATAAAATTCATTTAAGCTGTATACAGGTACCTATTTTATAGATATTTTGTTGTATTTCCAAATGTATCTTGAGGACGGGCTCCCAGGGATGGGTTCTTCAGTTGAAATAGGCTAATTGGTGATTTGGCATGCCTAGCCCAGTCATCCATTAGCCGCATCTGTGCTCTGACATTGCGAATCACTCACCGTACATTTCATTCCCCATTATAATGGAGAGGTTCGCAAAAACACTTGGGCAGTTTGCTGGTGAAATATTGTGCCTCCTGCCTTTTGCTGCTTCCCTTAACTTCTGCTGCTGGTTGACTTCTTCTGCTGAAGATGTATGACTAGTAGACCGGTTTAAGAGTCATGACCCCTGGTGGGCAGACATATTGAACATGTCTTAAGACTAACCAAAAAATAAATAACAGAAAACACAAAATGAAATAACAGCTTATACAACTATATAGGGAGGAATAATATACCTCTGTTAAACTAGTTTCAATAAATGAAATACAGAAGTGTTTATAATTCATAATTGATTTGTGTGAATCACCAAAGGTGAGTATTTGCTCATTGAAACCAGCAACAACTAGCCAATCAGTCTTACTCCTGGCATTTAATAGTAGTTTGCAGATTTTATCAGACTACAGAGGAAGTCTGTCAATCAGTGATATAACATTTTGACACATTGATCTGTTAATTAGCATGGAGCTTTACGTAAACACACAACTATACCAATTATTGTCATTTCATTTCAAAACAATTTCTCAGGGACTGACTGAAGTTTAATTATAATGTATTTTTAACTTTGATTGTGAGTAACTTAATGGAATTATTTTCAACATTTTACCTAGAATACCAAAATGTAGCCTGTATCCATAATAACAAAGCCTCAAATGTATGGTTTTATACACACACAAAAAATTCCAGATGAGTGTTGTTAGTACATTAACAAGCACTGTTCTTTACATTCCAAGGACTAATTTCCCAGTTTGCCAAATGCTTACTAAACAGTCAGACAATATGTGTGTCTATATTTATCTTGTGCCCTTGCCAGCTGAGATTTGTTTTGCTGGAAAGGCAGACAACAAAATTGTCTGATGCCCAGCTAAGTCACTGCAAAGGTCAGCTTTATATTACATTTAAAGTTATTGATAAATCGGAAAAGAAGTTTTGTTTTGTAACAACAGATCAATGATGTGGTTTCCAGAATATGGTTTGTGTGAAAGACAGAAGTGCTTGGCTATATGCAAACTCTGAGGTGGACTTCCAATATTCCTTCCCCTTCTACAAAAGCCCAAGTTCAAATTTGTTCTTTCAGAATTCATTTGGAATTGGACATGTATTGAAGTTACTATAATGTGTGTGTGTGTGTGAAGTCAAGTTTATTTGTATAGCACATATTCATACAATTGAATGCAATGTGTGTGTGGGGGCGGGGGCGGGGGTGGGGGGGGGTTGACGGTAGCTAGTTAATGAGGGTAACAGGTGTAAAATGTAGACACTATGTTTTAGCAGCTTCTGCCCATTAGATTTTCAGGCAGCTTGCTGGTGGTGAAGAGTAGGCCAGAGGCTGAAGATGGAGAGCTCACAAGGCCAAAGGGAGGAACTGCTCTCTGGTCGATGGTTGCTCTGCGAATCCCATTAAAACTTAATGAAACGGTTCACTGGGCTTCTCAGAAGTTGATCTCCTGTTCCTGTTTTCCATTGATATATCCCCCTGTACTTGCTTAGCTGTGTACTGAGAGCAATTACTCTATTTTTACATTTCTGTCCTTAAACTTGGACTGTGATTTATAGGTGGGAAAAACAAGTGAACAGATGAGAAGTGAGGGAGAATGTGTGATAATATTTCAAAACTGAAGACTGTCAGGTAGTCTGCAACATCTGTAATAAAGCAGATTATTTCCTTTGGAAGAGGAAATGGAATGATATTTCTGTACCTTTGATGCACATACTGTGTGTGTCTGTTTGCAGACTGATGGGTTTTGGTTAAAACCAGAAAGGGTGGGGTTTTGGTTAAAACCAGAAAGGGTGAAGTTCTGGTTGCAAATGGGTGTTAATCATTTATGAATATATTAACCTCAGTACTTCCTCTGCTGAGCTGTGCTGAAATAAAGAATGGATGCAGCATCCAGTCCCCTGGAATGAAAAATGTTGTTTATCATTTATTTACTGCACACACTGCCATTGCCTCAGGAAGTGAAGTTTAAGAGCAGTGTCAACAGACAAAGGATCGTACACTGAGCCATGCGCCAGGCCTTGCCTTTTCCCTCCAGGCTGAGGGCCATTTCCATTCATTCAACAGCAATATAATATCAAACCCAAGAAGATATACAATAACGTGCCATCACAATGGCAAGAGCTGTCCCAGCAGTCTCACTGAAGCTGAATATCAGCACACCTTATCACTATATCTCTTGGCTTAAAGTTGACTGACAATCTTAAATAAGATACAGGGTGTTGCTCTAAAAAACCTTTTGCTGTATAACATCACTGTATATTAATATACAACATTTCTACAGTGGATTGCTTGCCAGTATACCCACTGCAAACAGTAACATATGCTGTATGCACGTAATGCTGTGTTGCTGAAGATATTTAAATTTATTCTCTTTGGTTGGATGCCAGTGATGAGAAAATCATGGTACTTGTTTCTTTTTTCTTGTTCCTTTGTTGAGGTTGTTTTGATACATTTGAAATTTATTGCAAATTTAAATAATTAACCTTTTTAGAATGGATTTTCTTTCTTGATCCTTTTGCTTGATTAGATTTGTCTGAATTTGATTATTAGGATTATCATTGTGTTTCATCCTGTGATTGATGGGCTTCACTTCAATTATGGAATGATGGACTGTCAGAATAAAATGGGGGAATACAGTCATTGAATTTAAATTAGATTCCATAGCAGATTGACAGAAAAAAATTAATCCGGAAGAACATTAAGATGCTGCAACATTTTAAAATATTCATTTTGTATATATGCATATATTAATGAGAGAATTTACTATTGTAAGAACAGGCAATATCCTCATATCACCAAAATTTACTTGCAAAAAAATGCTTGTGAAAAAGAGGTGCATTTACAGTGGTGATAACTTTTGCAGAGGTGAAAATTTAAGCCACAACGACCACGACCTGTCACAATACTTTATTTAAACCTTGGCTTGGAGAAGCATGTTATGACTGTGAAAGAGAGGCTCTGTGCTAATTTGCATCTCCAGTACCATGGATTTGAATTGCATGTACATTGCGTGGACATATGTTTTTGTTGGGCGAGACAGAAGGCAGGTTTCCTCACAGACTGTCACTAAGTCTTCGGTGCTTTGGCTGCTAATGTGGAGCTGCTCCGTCGCTGCTGTGATTAAGGCTGACAACCCTTCCTTCTCATCTGTAATGAGTTTTGATCCCTGACCTGTCAACTTATGGTCTATGCCCTTGTGTGTCACATTTCTTTGAGAATAAAGGAGCAAAAGCAGGGAGGAGGGAAACAATGGTGGGGAATTAGGCCTCACTGAGAAAGGACTGCGTAGGACTCCTCTCAACGTGTTGCTGAATGTGAAAAAAGAGGGAATGGTGTCCTGAAAGAGAGTATTTATGCTTGCCTGAAAATACAGACTTAGAGGAGATGAGGCGGTAGTTTACAAGGACATTTTTAAGCACCAAAGATTGCTTGTTTCCATCTTTGTTTCAAAGTCCTAATCGAGAGGGGAAACATGATGTGAACTGAATTGGCAGTCTTAAAAACAATGTTTTTGGGAATGAGGAAATTAGAAATCATCATGCTTGATCAGACCCGGAATGAGAAAAGATGGAATCAGTGGTGGGGGACTGGCAAATCTCTGCATCTGATTTTTGCTTTACACAGTGGGGCCTTTGAAGACCAAAGAGAACAAATGTTTTTTTAGGGGGGTGGGGGTGGGGGAGTAAGTGTAATTCAAGGATGTTGTATTTTAATGGACTGTTTCAGGATAGATGATAAACACGATGGAGTTCTGGAGGACACTGTCTACGCAGTGAGCTAGCAAGGAAGTCGCATCCAAATGTGGGTCTGCGTGGCCTGGACGGCAGCAAATGATTTAATTTACTTAGTGAACTAATACAATTATGGGCACTGTAATTTACAAAGGATAACAGGATGCTCCCTGTGCTTAATGTTTTGTGTGATTAGATGTTTGATGCCTTTGGACCCATGGAG
Organism: Anguilla rostrata; assembly: GCF_018555375.3. Taxonomy (NCBI): domain Eukaryota; kingdom Metazoa; phylum Chordata; class Actinopteri; order Anguilliformes; family Anguillidae; genus Anguilla; species Anguilla rostrata. Next base: position 44,969,769 of record NC_057937.1, on the reverse strand, counting down.
CCCCGAGAGGCGAGCATTTGTCATAATGTTCCCTTTTTTCGCAAATGCCATCTGTTACTCATAAACAGAATTTCCAGATAGCTGCTCTGTCCTCCTCTTAGGAATAGTTGACCAGTCGTTCCAAATTGTGTTAGATCTTAATTTCACATAAACCTTTTTTCTTAATGCTCTGAAATACAGTTGTCAGAATTAAAGGAGTAGCGTTATTAGAAAGACAACAGCTGATGAGCGGCATTCTTAATGCTAACGGAATAAGGCTGTGGGAGTGTGTGGATACAGTTCTGCGGAGGGCCTAGTTGCTGATCAGTTGCTGATCAGGTTATGAATCATGTGCAGCGGGGCCAATGTCTCTTTAGTGCTGGCCCTCTTTGTCAGAATATGAACCATGCCCATCTGCCCTGGTTTACTCCAGTCAGCAGCATGGGCTTTCGGGCTGATGGTCTCGTGGTAGCGATGTTAGAACTCTAAGCTTCCATCGTCCAAGGTCACATTCTGCATCAGCCCTGACCATGCGGTGGGGAATTACAGCACAGAGGCCTGAGTAATTAAAACTCCAAGACACCCAAACAGTTGATAGAGTCTGACACCACAAGCTGCTCTTTGGATCAGTGGCTTACTGACCCACAGGCGAGGAACCGCTGCTCCAGAGTGGCCGGAGGCAACCACCTGTCTTCAACTCAGGGGAGTCGTGAATGTGATGGCGAGAGAAAGGCATCACAGCAATCTCTGGGGGCAATGCACAAATTGTGCGTGACATTGGAAAAAACTTGATAACACTGACATTTGATGGGAAAGGTGTGCTTGCTTGTGGGGAGCGGGAGGTTGTTTGGTGTGATTTAAAGAAAAAGCACTGGAGAAAAAGCAGAGGAATGCATTTTCAGCCATTTGTGCTATCCAGAGAAAAGGGAAAGGAATGCCACTATTAGATGGCAACCGCTGCTAGCTATCATTTGCTTTTAAGGCTCTGGGCCTGTTCTGAGCAGAACAACAATCTTTTTCCAGTCAGATCTCACATATGTTATATTGCACATAAACTCTAGTGAACTTTTTTTAGAAAAAGTTCTCACATCTTGTTTTATAAATAAACAGGCTGAAATATCACAAACACTGCCAAATTAAACAAAAATGTATATTATTCCAATGATTTTCACATTGACTTACATGTTTTCAGAATGTACTTCAATTCCATATGCCCATTTTTTATAAACAGGAATGACTAAATATCACAATCACTGTGTCCCAAATGTGTAGTTATGGATTTGACACAAAGGTTCCTGAACATGAATGGTACGCTGGTACAGTTTTCATAAGTCTGTATAGTCAAGGTTCTGGTTGCAACAAACATCTTGGCACTGTTTAGGTTTGCGGATTTTGCGTGCTGTGCCCTTACTGTATCTCCCATGATGACCTGTGGAATAAGAAACCTGACTACCTGCTGCATTTTCCAGGGCGTGCATGTCAGCAGGTGGAGCACGCCATATGCTAACGATGTCCTGAATAGGCTCCTCTCCGCCACATCCTCAGGCTTGCCTTTCCAAGAGGAATGGGATTATACTTTAATTCTGACCAGACTCTCTAAAAATAGGTCAGCCAATTCCATGTAAAAAAAAATGCATGCCATTTGCTTGAGTTTAGCAGGTTATGTTACAATAAAAAAAGCTTCCAGTAGAGAGAGCTTTCTCACTTAAGAGACTACAGTTTATAGGGAAATATTCAGTGCCTTTGCTTGCAGTGTGCAGCCCTTGGATGGACGCCACTCTTTTCTGTGGCACGGAGGGGAGAACAAACATGGAGGAGAAGGCTCCCTTGGACAGCTGTACTTGGCTCACAATGCGGTGTTCTGTTTTCAAACTGTGCGTGCATTTAGTGTTTTGTTTCCCCTTGCGCCATGATTAAAGCTCACATTATTTGGATGAGGTCTGGGCCTCGCAGCTGAACTGCATGCACGATAGCATTGAGGAACACTGAACACTTGGAAGCTGGAGGGATGGCGGCTGTGGAGTTTTTTTTTTTTTTTTTCTGACAGGGGGGTTGGGGTAGTTAGAGGACCACAGGCCATTTCTGCTAATTTATTTCTGGAACACATTCATTTGGGCAGACTCACAAGAGAAATCAGCCTGCTTCTCTGCATTCCTGCTCCTAACTGTGGACGGCATCACAAAACCACAACCAAAGGCAGCTCAAATTATTCACAGTTGGCAGGCAGTTCTGAAAAGCCTCTGGACTGACAGAGCAGGGTTATTGAAATACTACAGCACTGAGAAGCTCTTTCAGTGGTGGCTAGTTCCCCTGAAACCAGACTTGCCACTTCTTCAAAAAAATTTTTTTTATTTTTTTGACATGTATACCTGCTTGCAGTTATAAAGACAGAAAATCGCCACCCTGTGGTGTTTAAAAAATCAGCCTCACTATAACTACAATTCAGGTCATCTTGTTAATGCTTGTAGGCAAAAAATGGAACCAAAACAAGCTTAATTTAATTAACTATGGAAAATTGGAGCTGTAGCTCAACTCAGATGCCAAATATGTCATTATATAAGATCATTCTTGAATAGTAATCAGTTTAAAACGTGATATTTTGGATAACAGTAGTCCCAGCAGTTTCTTTTTATTTTTATAATGGCTGAAGAATGTTTTTGATTATCTGGACATTAAGATGTACTCCATTACTCAAGTATGAAATGCATATTACAAGTTTAATTGTCCATAAAGGGCTTTGGGAAAATGGCCTGATGAGGACATTATTAAACATATAATTGTTCTTTAATTAGCATCTGTTGATGTCCTTTAGAACCATTTTACAATTTTTTAAATGGTCTATGAATGTAGAGTTTCAATTTAGCAATGTGATTAGCCAGTCTTTCCTAAGTGGTTTATCACTTAGTTATTCATGAAGTGCTCATCTCTAATAATGTCACAGCTTCTTCTGTAATGGAGAATGAAGAACAAATTAAGATCATTAAGTGATTTTTATCAGTCAAGTGCCAAGTAAAGGTACTTTTAAAATGGCAACAGGCAATAATCGTCTTTAAGGAAAGAAAAAGTGTTTGAATCAAGAAAGGTTAAATTAATTCAATCTTGGCCTCCTATTACAAAAGCTGCTTCAGTGACTCTGACGTTTAATCTAGGCAGATAAGTAAACGACTCTTTTGTTCCTCTCAGGCAAAGAAAAAGCGAACCGCCCTGCCAATCTACCCTCGGTGTGTACTGAACCTCTAATTTTGTAGCACCAGGTGCAGCAAAGTGGCTTGAGGAGAAGCAGGAGATGCAAGGCGACATTTGACATAGTGTTATTTTCAGTTGTGTTGCCAGGCCCAGTGACAGACATGGTGGATTGAGAAGGATTCGCGTAGGCCCCAACTACATTTCCGGGCTGGCAGATTAATGAGCTATTAGAGGCAGGCACTCTTCTCCGGGCAGTGGGGAAGTGGAAAGCTTCTCTGCCCAACAGCTGTTCACTACAGTGACCTGCACCTGCTACACGGGAAAATGTCACAGCCTCAAAAATCGATGCAGGTTTGCCCCTTGATCTCGTCTTGCTCTCAAATCAAACCCATTACAGGCGGAACCACAATACAGCCATTCAAAATAGATAGGGCTAATTTGGGCAGAGTCCAGCTCCCCACGGATAGGTCAATGTCTTTTTCCTTTCAATGTGGGAGCTAATTAGACTTAATTTTTCTCTTTGATGAGCCCACTTTGTAAAAACAGCCCATCCTGAACAAGGTGTGCTGAGCCCGGGGAAAGTCATCACAGTTAATAAATATATATATATATATATATATATATATATATATAAATAAAAACAACGAGTTGTGTAAATTTGTCCTGTAGTCTCTTGTGCTGGATCACATTCTGCCACTTCACTGTCGATCCTCCTCCTGCATCACATTCTTATCTCTTACCTTAATGGAAACGGTAATGAAAAATGGTTCCGTTTAATTGGATTTGCCGTGCTACGTAATGCATGTCCCCAATTATCTTGCGTTGTTATGTCATATTGCTTTGATGTGATGTGTTGAATGCCAAGGCCATTGTTAATGGCGTAGAATATAACAGCTCTGAGAAACATGTTGTCTGTTATTTCCAGCTTTTTTTTAGCCAGTTCAGTCACACACTTACTGATACACTGTTTTCACTGATTTTGCGATTTATGACAGTTAACCACACTATCAGTTGTTTGTAAGTAAAATTGTGCTTAAGAAGGAAGCGAAGGCTGAGCCTGTATGGTCTTAAGTGGGTCACCCAGTGGCAGCTTATTGGAATTAGTGTGAGTTGCAGGTGAAACGGGAGGATGCGGCTTAAGTGTGACATTATCTCAGGGGTTAAGGCCCCTTGGGCCGAGAAACCCCCGACACCATAAAAAAAATAGCGCAAAGCCATTAATGGAACTACTTGTGTGCTCGTGCTATGAATCACAAGAGTCAGAGAGTTTGGAGATTGGTTTGGAAGAGGTGCCCGCGTGCGTTTGCGTGTGAAACCTCGCAGATGGATTATGGCAAAGCAGGTTAGGGATAAGGTGGACTCTCGCCAGCCGCTGGTGGTGACAATGCCAGGCATGTTGTTAATCACCCCCGAGATAGAGCCAGCGTGCTCTCAGCTTATTGGTGAGCAGGCTGATCTAGAGAGCATGGTCAGGCTCCTGCATTCTCACCAGCACACATTTAATGGACTTGTACCCTTCTGCCATAAGTCGTTTGTCATAAACATGTAAAACATGGTCCACTCTGATCCCTGGATTCAATTTACATTTGCCCTTGACTTTTATTTGCAAATAAGCGTTGCTTTTTTCAATAAAAATCCGATTGGGTTTGGTGATTGGTGCACTTACTGACATGCGTTCGTGCCCAAAAAAAGTAACTCTTGCACTTCATTTTGATGAATGTTGATCACATCAAGGGATGAGTTTCAGTTCAAGACTTTTTTACACCATTATTCATAGGTAATCCGATCTTTTTTTCTGGCAGACCAAAGAGATACGTGATCAAGAACTGTTTTGTCGTACAATTTATCTATTTTCACTATTCTGTAATTAGTAGAGGTATTTTCTCCTACAGTGGGGTAGTACTACAGGTGATTTTTCAGCGCTGGTTGAGAGAGTTCCACAGAAATAATTTATCTCTGAGTCTGAACTATTCTTTTGTTATTTTTGTAATGATTGTGAAGTGATCCAGGACAATAGACTTTCTATTCAAGAGAAAACTCAAAAGCTTTATGATAAAGCTAATTTCTTGTCATCACTGTGTGACTTAGGAACGTACAATATTAAGTGCAAAGTCCATTCTGAAAGATGGTTTGCCTTGATACCACATTATAAAAGCTTGACAAAGATGGTTGGACATTGTTTCTATTTGCCGGTTTGAAAAGCTTTTTTATATAATCGTTCCATATTGTCGCTAATTTGGCTGTAGAAGCAGATGGCAAGTACAGTATGACAAAATAGTTTTACATGCAAAATGAGTCAGTGCAAGCAAATGTAACCTCAGCATGATTTGTTTCCCTTTTGCTTCCTTTGTTAGAACTAATTTTTTGGAAGGTGCCTTGAGCATAATAATTTTACAGTCTGCGTTTGCTGTTATTTAAGTGGCAACAAGAATGGTGACCCTATTCAATAAAGAGCCCATTTATTACCGCATAAATGGATTGTGTAACTGCCGTTTTAGTACTGAAAGAGGTCAGCTCTGTCTGAAATGGAGCTTTTAACCTTGGGGATATGGAGAAGGTGTCTTGTCCCTGAGGGCTTAATCCTTATCAGGTACTGAGCAGGGCTATGAGCCAGGCCCCGCTTTGTCTGGGACATCGGGCTGTTGTGGATCGCATACTGTTGTGAGGCTCCAGACAGTGGGAGCCGTGGCCTTATTTGACAGGGACACGTGACCTTAAGTGAGGAGGGGAAACTGGCTCTCCTTGTTCAGGAACTAAATCCTTGAGCTACCCTAGGCCATCAAAGCTTCAGCAAATTGGAGGGAATGGCAACGTATCGGAGCTGAGGATTATATCTTGCTTTTGGGAGGATAGCAGGCCATTGTGTGGGTGGTTTGCTGGTGGGCTACATTTTCTCCCAAGTGAATTCCATCTTCCGCTAAATGGAGCAGGCCTGGCAGGTGCCACACGTGTATGGCACAGTGCGAAAGTGTGCCTGCGACCTGCTTTCTCCTTCATCAACAGTAGCCTCACTACCTGGAAGACCTGTACAAACCACCTTAGGAGATTTTAATCCCTCTTCTGCTTGCTTGTTTTTATCCCAGTAGATTAATTATAAGATTATCAGACAGAAGAATTGTATTGTTGTTGTACAACTAAATAATATATATCTTTAATAAGTATTTTTCTCTTTGGTTTTTTTTTCTTTTAAAGATGTATTGGGCTACATTTTTTGCTACTTTGAATTCTGAGTTTACAGAAAGCACTCCTGATCTTTCTATTTCAGCTCCTTGTTTTGGCATGGTCTTTAATGAAGGATGATGTCATCGCTTCGGAAATCCCTCTGCCATTGCAGCTACCATGTGATCTGACCATGTGATGTGAATGATGCAAAGCTACCTGCATTTACGGTGAGTTTTTCCAGCATTTAACCCCTTTCATATATTAAAACCGCGGGCATATATTCTTTCATTTTGCCGTGAAAGAATACATGAATATATCGAAGTGTTGATATCATGTGAAAACCAAGTTTCTAGCATATTATGCTTAAGGGGATTTTCAGTTTCTGGAGAGCCTAGGAACCAGTTTGTGCTAGTTTGGTGCCAAAATGGCAACCGGTTGGCCAGTTGATTTTGATTTGTGCATCCTTCAGGACACTTTTTTCTTTCACATTTCATGCCCTCTCTTCAACTCAAAGCGCTCGTATTCTTTTCTGCTGCGAGCTGTAGCTCTTACTGTATACAATAGAACTTTGAAAGTCCCAACCCCCAGAGGATAAAGAGTGCCTCAGGGATCAGTTCTGTATTATTGTTTATCTGTTTCCACTTCTCAGAGGTGCCGACTGAAAGCTGCATATTTTTTCCTTGATTTGGCTTTTACAATACAGCAGAGTAGCTGTGGGTCTCCAGAGATTTCTCTCCCCCTCCCATCCGAATAGCTTACTGGCCTCATATCGAAAAGCTCCAGATGCTCTTTCTACATTTCGCTAAGTTTTTATCGACTGTATCTAGTTTACTTTGTTTATTGACAGCACTTCCTGTGAAGGGCCCTGCGTAGCAACTACATAAGGCCTTGATAAGCATTACACACAATAATAAGGATGTGGTTTTCCACAGTAGAGCTCTGTATGACAGGCTGGTTCTTTCTCCTTGAATAATGGCTCCCTGCAAAGAGATCTACATTCACTCACACTTTCAGGCAGGAAAATTAATCATGTCAATCCATTAATTTATTTTATGCTGAATTCTTTTCTTCAATGAATATTGATGAAAAGAATAAAACTTATTTTTACATTTTTTCTTTTCTCGTAGTTTGCAATTCTTTGCATATTGATGCAAACACAGTAAATGCATAAAATCAAATAATAAAATATTTGGTAAAATACCAAACGCAAAGCACCAAAAAACACTTGTGACAATCGGTGTGCTGTATATCTGTTCAAATAATTAAGGGTCACACAAGAGCATAGAGGGAGTTATTATATAATGTGATGGTGATTGTAATAGCAGTATATTGTAGTTTTAGTATCTCATGTTATATGGATGGATGGATGGATATATGAAAAAAGTAACATGTATCTGAAAGGTAAATGTCTCACAGCTGTGTTTGACTCCCTGTCTGTGCAGACTGATTCAGCTCAGGTTACCAGCTGGTCCTTGTGACATCTTGTGAGTCTTTACATGAGGGTACGCACACACATACACACAGGGACACAGAGACAGAGACAGAGACCAAAGCTCATCAATAGCATCAAGGCTTACCTCCAAATTAGGCACTTAGAGCATTTTCTGCCCCAATCAGAGTATTCAGATTCAGTTTCAGGGAATGATAATATCTTTATCTTTACTTACTAATCTAACTTTGGAAGACTTCAATGAAAATCTGTCATCTGGAGCACAAGTGATCTAATACATCTCTAATACAACAGCCATTTTTTTGCCTTTGTATTTTTGCCACTACCTTACAAAAGCTATGCATGCAATTTCACATTAATGATTTAAATATTGTACTTGACTCTTCATAATTTTCTGATTTATACGTGTAGCATTGAAAGGAAACTTGATAGGATTGCAATTAGTCCATAGATTCTTATGATATATTAAACCAAGTGAAAAAAATCCACCAGATCTATTGCAGACTATGATTTATAATATAGTTTAAAGATTAGCATATACTTTAATACATCCATGATGCTCATAATGATGATAATATCAAATGCATTCTAACTTTCATTTATAAGTGCTTTTAAAGCCTTATACATCTTGCATATTTCATTGAGCAGCACTGCAGGTGTATTCCCTCCAATTATAATCATATTTCATATGCATGCTCCATAAACAAAAACTAAATGGATAAACTCGACATCTCATTTCCAAAGGTTCATCAGTTATCCCAATAAACTACTGTATATGTAAACAGAAAAGCATGAGATGTGTATTCTGTACACTTGCAGTTGAAATTTTTCTTTTTAACCATCCTGAAAAAAAATGCAGACCTCGCCTCAGTCTTGCTTCCAACAGAGAACTATGGGTCTTGTGGGTCTGCCTGTTTGGATCCAAAGATAAGATTGCATTCGAACTCTGGGCATGGTTTCTGGGGGTGAGGACGTGACCTTCCCTCCCTCAGCTGCGTTCACCTTGGCCCTCGAGATGCTTTCTCTAGCAAGTGCAGAATTGCATTATTGGTCCGGTAAAGAAGCTATCTGAAGCATGGTTGTGTCGCAGGGAGATTGTTACTGCAACTGCTTACCAATGCTTTCTGTGCACTTTGATGCAAATTAGGCTTTCCACAATGTGGTTCCCTTACAGGAAAAAATCATTGCTGACTTAATGAAATTATGGAAACCACCACGGCGGGGAGACAGATTAATCACGTTGAATCCTTATCTGTTTAAATCATAGATTTATTCACAATGCAATTCAAATTGTGTAGAGTAATGCATTGCAAAAATGTTGATTTAAATCTCTTAATAAACTTTGAATCTCTTTCTTAAATAAAAAAGCATTATGATTCTTGCAGCCATATTCTTGGCATTCCTCTTTATATCATTACTTTATAGGACCAGATATTCAGAAGGGGGAAGTATTAAGAAGCTGCCCTTCAGAGACTTGTACTAAAGAATTACCTATAGCCACAGCAAGAAGAAGAACCAAAATGATTGATGTGGCCTGCTAACAATGAATGGCACACATTATTCTACTTTATAATGAGTTGTTTTTGGCAGATCCATACATTAGCAATGCTTTCTATCCCCGCTTAAAGATAAGTGTAGAGCAAAGAGTGGATAGACTACCTATAAACAGACCAGAGGATTGGTGCATCTAAATGAGGAGTGTGAGACAGATGGATTGAAATGCTAGCTAGTGTGCAACAAGGTAGAACCCTCAGGAAGATCAATGGAGGGAGCATTTTTAAAGACCAGAATCTATTAAGGAAGAATTGGAAAGTACTGGCCAGCTTTGGAGGGGTTTCTTACGGGATGAACAAGCTGGTTGTTAGGGAGTAACAGCACGAGCCTAAAGAATGAGAAATAGATTAGATGTAGATGCCACAATGAGCTATCTCAGTGGACCATGGAAATGGAAGAGAGCATTAAAGTAGAGGCTTAGAAAAGGAAGACATTGCACAAAAGTATACATCTCAGAGAATTGTGGAGGAAAAAAAATATAAAAAAAGAGTTTAATCACAGGATGAAAGACATACTCCAGAAGGAGGTGTCCTTTGACCCTTACCATTTTAGCAATGTAATCATTGTTTCTTTGTGGTTTTTGTAATGAATATGACTGAAATACTGAAGTATGCCATGTGTTGTATTGGTGGTATGATTATATCAAAAAAAAACACACAGATTAATTTTTTTTTTGCAGTGTCACAGATTTGTATTGTGCAGAAAAAAACCCTACATTTTTTAAAAATAAACTCATTATTTTAATCCCCCCTCCCCCTTTGAGTTTATTGCCAACATCTGCATATGCAATCATCTACTTCTTATGTGCAACTACAACAATTCAATCCCCTTGGTACATATTTAAAATTCATCTGCAGACACATGGAGTGCCTGTAAATATGCATATCCTTTACAGCAAATCAGAAATGAGAGCAAAACAATATAAAAGATGAAAAACTAGGGCTGAACTCCGAAGGGAATTGGCACAAGCTTTCTTTGAAAGAGTTGAACATGCACATCCCCAAAGAGCACAAGGAGCAGATGATAAAACCTGTTCCTCCTTTTTGGGGGAGAATTTTCCATGGACCAAAAGAACAGTGCCACTGATTTATTCCTCAAAGATGGTCCCGTTTATCAACCAGTAAAGCATGTTATACATCTTACTAATAAAGGAATTCAATTCTCTTCACATTTTGAAGCAACATTGGTTGATCGGTCTGTTTGGTGCGCACCACTTAGAAACGCACTTCAATTTATCAAACAGAGAGAGGCAGGTGGGGTTTTGAGAAAGTGGATGCTCAAGACTGACTGATTCATCACAAGCTTTGGCAGAGGAACAAGAACCCTGGGAAACTATGCTGTGTGCTGAAGTGCTGAAAAATAAAGTGAACTTAATGGATGTTATTGTGTGTAATGCAGGACAGCCCACACTGCCCTCCCTCCACAGCATAAAGTGCTGTCATTACAATGGAAAATCTGAAGGGGGACTTCATCTTTAATTCGAGTACATCAACGACATTTAATACCAAATCAAATCAATTTTATGTGCATAGCCGGTTTTACAGAGAACTGTCTCAAAGACACTTTACAGAGCAGCATAAAAACAGCAAGAAACCGAGCAAAAGAGCAAAAAACTGGCCTGAACCCCCAATAAGCAAACACATGAGGTAGAAAAAACTCCCAGTGGGGAGAAAACACATCTATTGTGTGGACAGAAGTGTTATCCACTTTTGAGAATGCTCTACCTATGTTGTGAGAATGTTAAGCTTTGAGGGCTGAATTTCAAGTTATCTCTGCGATTCCTTGGTCTGAAGACAGTGAGCACCAATATTACATTGTTAGATTGTTTCTGTTCTTTGTGATATGCTACTGACTGCTTTCTGTAGATCGGTTTCTCAGCATGCATCAGCTGTAAGATGGCCATAAATTATTCAGTCAGTTTACTGTTATTGTAATTAGACTCTATTGATACACTGCTGAGACATGTTCAGAAATCAAAGGAATATGAGTCCAAATACAAACATAGCCACGATGTATCAAAACTTTGTAACTTCTCTCCATTGAGTCAGCACATACAGAAACAAAGCCAGGAAGCTAACGCACACATCATGCCCCAAGGCATGGAAAAGCACAGGAGATTTAAAGTTTATTGATACCGGATAAGTACCATGTGCATGCAGGTTCCATTTTTTTCAAGCATCAATTATTAACCGGCGCAATTTCATCGAACACAAGATGGAAATCATAATGCACAAAAACCCTCGCGGTGTCAGGGAGAATGGGGGAGAAGAAATGATTTTCCTATCTCTTTTTTATTCACTGTGCGCCTATCATTCTTACCCTGATGCAAATTCAAGACTGAGCGCGGTGCACCTTGACACCCGCCAGATGTTCGGAATCTGAGAAACAGCCACATCCATGCTGATTCCCGAGCATGAGGGGGGTGAAAAAGCAGCTTCAAACCACTTGCAGGAAAAAGTACGCTAATGCATCCCGGCTTCTCTGATTGCCGCGCACTGCCTCCAATTCAGAAAATGAACAGAGACCAAAAAAGAAAAAAAGAAAGACTTACTTTTAAATAGACTCCGCTGGAAACAAATGGGAAGCAGCTCTTCGGCACTCTTCGGGCTGATTGAGCTGTTGAAATCTCTGCCTTCTCGGGGATAGAGAGAGCGAGAGAGGGGGAAGCTTCCTCGCGGCTGGATTTGCTGTAGTATCCTGTGGGCTGTGAGGATTTGTGACAGTACTTTCCACTGAGCCGGTTGCTCTGTGTTTGGAGACGCAGCTCTGTACTGAGGAGATAGACCCAGGCTCTGCCCATTTCTTAAACTCCAGGGAGTTGCACCCCCCCCCCCCCCCTTGCAAGAAGCCCAAATTACACAGCGACAGTGTTTAGCAATCAGAAGATAATGCTGCGCTCTGTCTTCCGTTTTTCACTGAAAAGCAATTCAGAACGAAATAATGAAAGCATTTTCTCTGAGAGCAGGAGGGGAATTTATGTGTTTTCTGCAGATAAGAAATTTGAGCCCCGCTCAGACAATTGAAACAGTGTGAAACAAATTGATCGCTCAATCCCTTGATACTTTTGTTTGTAAGTAAGAATAAGGACGAAAATTGCTTGACTATGCAGACACACACAGATATCAAAGATTAATTAAAACTGCAGATTTTTCCAACTTATTTCACCAGGCACAGTTTTGGGGCTGATTTTATAAGTTGGTGATGTCTAGAAGAAAGAGAATACATAAGCTGCAGTTATCCCACCCATGATTATTTATTTATTTTCCAGGTTTCCATGTATCATCCAAACAGGTCATCGTTAATGGGAAGTGATTTTACTACAGATATGGAAATATTTAAGTACATGACCACATCTGTACAGGTTTTAAACCACTTTGGAAAACACTAGGTTTCCCCTCTGTTAATTCTCAAAGATAAAGACAAAGATAGTTACTTTGAATTTACAAAAGAAAAACATATTGAACAAATGTTCAAACAAAAGTTCATATGATATTTAAAGCATTGTTTAGCAAGTACAGTGCTTACCAAAATGAATTCAATGAAAAAGATTTGAAAAAGTAATCACTAGGAAAAAATGTTTTCGAATCCAGATCAAAGCCACTCATTTGATTGGTGCCTTGGCATCATGGAAAGACTGCCAGATTGCCAAAGAAGAATTGCCAGATTTTTTTACAGTACAATGATCTGCTACATGATCTATTTGCAACAACAAATTAACTATATGTTCTAATCATACACCCTGTATAAAACCACACCATGGCAGTGCTTTTTTTCTTTCAGGAAAAATGACTACCATTTGATTGCTGTTTCCAACAAAGAACAGACCATAGATTCAGTCCAGATGCACCACACCCTGGCCTCTGCTACCAATACTTAATGTCACTACTGGCCTCTGACCACACTGGCACATGCAACAATTGGTCCAAGATAGCTCTTCCTTGCCAATTCCAATCAAGTACCTACAACTTATGTGCCTATACCCGGTACCACTGAGATCAGAGATTAAAAGGGCAGTTGTCAGAAAATGTATTTGAAAATATTTTCAAGATTTAAAAAAAAAATGGCTAGCTGTGTGCCCATTCTCTCTCACCACCAACCTATTATTCAAAAAAGGCCCTGAAGTGAATTTGGAATGGTAGACTTTGCAATACACAGCCTTTCACTTTCAAAGACACTGTGGCACACAGCGGAAACACACTTTAAATATAGAATGGCTGACAGTCACATGCCATTGATGTTCTGCAGACATCGCGGATTGCATGGCTTGTTGTATTTGTGGAAGATGCTGTTAAAGGATATAGGGGGATTAAGGGTTGGGTGTGATTATTTAAGCACAGACACAGGGATTGGGAGTGACAAAGTGTATTCACAGTACTGTCTGCTAGAGACCTCAGGATTAAACAGGGACACCATACAGCCCCAGGGCTGAATTCAAACGGTGCTCGCCAGGGTCTCCCGCCAAGTAGAGTTCAATTAGTCACTGAAGGATTGACTGTTTGCATACACGTGAAAAGACACAGCTGGCCACAGCCTACTGTAATAATAATTGTCTGCGTTGGAACGCTATTATTAGCAAGGTGTGGGCAAGTCTTGTAATTCGCAGAATGACATATATATCATTCTGAATTCGCAGAATGATATTATAAATCATCTGAAAATTTTATATTTTTAATATATTGAAAATATCTTTGCCTTATGACCGGGAAAGAGAAAATGAAGAACAGTTCATGCATGAATGATAATTATTTTTTAATATGTTGTAAATATATAATATTAAAATAAGACATACAATATACAAAAATAAATAATACACTTTAAATGATAAGGAATATCATTGTATTCAGTTATTTACTAATAGGATACATTTAAAACTACTTTTGATTTATATTGACATTGGTCAGCAGACTCAGGGCTGTCTATAAATGTGACTGACGTTTTTTTTATATTCATGAATGTAAATTCTATGTTCTGTATGTATAAATTGTTTTTAAGCATGTATATTTATGTTCTAAGAAGAAGCAACTTTAATTTTTATTACAGCTGTTTATCATACACCCATTCTTTGCAAATCTATTGAAAACAAATTGTCATTTAAAGAAACACCAATGTCTCACAGCAAGCATCTAAAATGTTGGTCAAAATGAAACTAGCTTCTGTTGAAGATAAAAATGACTTAATAGTATCAGGCTGTTTTTTTCAATGTTGGAAAACCAAGAACAGTACAAAATGATTCTACAATGATGCTTTTATTTGTCATGAAGCAATTAGCCATTTTCTGTCTTGGGCGAAGCACATTGGATTTTAAAATATAAATTAAAACCAGGGAAATGCACCTCTGGGAGTGTGGAAGCAGATAAAATGATTTTAAGGGCAATCTACCACATTCCATATTTAATTTAGGGGACATGGACTGCAACTACAACATTATTCTAAATTGAACTAAGACCATAACTCTTCTGCACCTGTCTCTACATGTCTTCTCAAGATACTTTAACTTTAACTTTCACATTTGAAGGTGATCCACCTCCTGTGGTTCAAACCAGGCTATAGCAGTTTGAAATAATGGAAAATCTTTTTATGCACGCGCGCGCGCACACACACACACAATCACTGTTCAAGGTGCACTGCTGAAGTACACGCACAGTTACAGATTGTTTCACCGCCTGTACTTGTAAGAGAACGGGATGATTTGTGTTATGGGCAACTTTTCCGCATGAGACCCTAAATCAGCAAATTAGGACAAAATTTGGAAGGTTAACCCTTCAATGTAACCTAACTTCCATGCATTTTGAAGGGAAATGTCCTGTACTGACTGTTAAGCACTAGGACACCTAAAAATTGGCTAACATTTGGCTCTTGTTACAGGGCTGGAGCAAAATGCTATCCTTGCAGCCATGGAGCATATGCAGTAATTAATGGTCTGTTTTTAATGTGAAGGTATGTTAGAAGGACATTTAAATGCAGAACTGAAAAGCATACATGTATTGTTAGCAACAATAAGCTTTCTAGCAATAATTTGATAGCTATATTGTATATCTCTGGCTTGCTCAATTAATAACTATAGTTAGTGAGAGTCTCTAGCGGCCCATTTTTTAACACAAGCCTGAAAATGACATAGCCAAAATAAAATGGTTACTATTCTTAAACTTGTTTGAAGGCATGCATCATTCTGGTCTCTTCTGAAGGGTAATCATTAGGAGTTTTTGTAAAAAATAGAGGTCCGATCATCTTAATATTTGGTATGTATGTGAGAGTCATATGCCCACACTAGCATGATTTGGTGAGAAGCCAGTAGGTGGGACAACAGTAATTCATCAAACCTTTGAGTTTTTAAACAACAATATTTCTCACTCTCTTTGAACTACTGAGTTTTATATTTTCATATATTTCCATGTCTCGGCCTGGTGGACACATTAGCCTAAAAAAACCCATTATGTCTGCCATATTGGATGTTCACCATTTAGAATTTTATGAACAACTTAAAAAATCTATCTCCTCCTTGAGGGTTTGATAGAATTTCATGAAACTTGGTTTCTAGCATCTACTATGGAATATCTCTAAAACTTGTATAAGGAAAGCTTCTATGTTAAAAGGCATAGTTGCACTAAGCCATTAAATCTCAATGTGTACATGGTTCATAAGAAAAATGGTAATAACTTGAATGTGATGTCTGATTATCACAATACCTGGCATATATCTTTGCGAAGAGAGTCCCTGAATGGTTTTCAAATTTGGTTATGCTTGTTC
The DNA here is from genome assembly GCF_018555375.3 of Anguilla rostrata. Lineage (NCBI taxonomy): Eukaryota > Metazoa > Chordata > Actinopteri > Anguilliformes > Anguillidae > Anguilla > Anguilla rostrata. The sequence goes on along the minus strand of NC_057937.1, from coordinate 44,953,691 downwards.
CATAGGTGGCGCTATTGCAAGGGAAAAGTTGAAAATGACCATCACTTCTGAATGAAATGACCAATCTTCTTGACATTTAGTACAAACATGCTGCCATCAATGTTGTACTGGCATGCAAAACCTCATGAGAATCAGCCAATAGGAAGCACTAAAGTAACAAAAGCTTTACATAAAAATGCACCAGATGCTTATGTTTTCTAGTCCATATAAAGTTCTTTTCTTTAATTACGGTATGCAGTTTACCCAGAATGTCCTGACAGTAGTGGTCTGTAAAAATTTTGACCTCTTATATACAGTATATTCTTCATTTACGCATGTTCTTCTTATTATTACTATTTATTATTACACTTATAGTCAGTTAAAAGTTAATATAATTAATACATTGTTGTTTAAATAAAACATTATCTGAATCAAGGGCTTTATATGATCCAGGAAAACAGGGTTCCTTGCAAAGATTTTTGTGGCAGTGAAACATAAACTCAGTACGACACATTCTTTTTTTCCAAATGGATAAAAAATGCATTTAATTTTTCTTCTTTGAAATAAAAAATGTTGGTATTTAAACTGATAAGTATGAAAGGTCACTAAGAAGCATTAAGGTCAAAGATAAGAGGCTAGGTTACCCCCGCTTAATACACAGACATGCTTTGAGAAGGCAATTGAGGCATGATATATTTTTGTTCATGGTTAAATCTCAATTAAGTACTTATTATATGTACTAGACATTAAACAAGAGAAAAGTAAATACTATGATTTCAATGCTTAAAAATTCTAATGACCATTTAATGTTTAATCTGGACACTGAATGGTCCTCAAAGATTGCTCCATCACCCTGCAAAATCCCAGCACCACCCTTTGTGCATTTTCCCAAAACAGGTCTGAATTATTACAGTTTATTCTCTCTTGCAATCTGAAAACATTACAGTGCACTCATTCCATCCTGCACTGGCAGGCAATCTCTTTCTCTTCTTCCATGGGTGGATTTATCCTATTTATGCTGAGATTTGAATACATTGCTCCCTATGCCTCCATCAGACGCTTTTTGCTGGAAGTACCTATTAGATTGCTGGTGTTAACTAGTGCTCGCCTGGGCCATAAGTCATCGGCCCCTTTGGCAGAAAGATAATGTTAACTGCTACAATTCTTCACCCATGCTTGCGCCAACGTGCATGGATGAGTCACACAGTACCCGCTTTTGCATCAGAAATACATATTATGCCAATTAAGATTTATGGAGGAAACTTGCTATTCATTTATTTAATATCAAGCTCAGCATTTCATTTTTGCAAAGGCTCAGCATCTTATTAAAAGCATATACGGCACATGGATCTAATTTACTGCAAGCTCATGGAATAGCTGATCACCATCAGTGTTGTTACAGTTGCATGTGCCGAAGGTAATATGAAGTTAAACAACGCAAACCCAAACTGACCCATTATTTCTTATAAGGTGTATTATATTGTTGCAATTTTGGCAAGAGACAAGCCAGGCGGATTGCACTTTTGAGCCATTCTGCTCATTTATTAACCAAAAAGAAAGCAGCTTAGACTCAACCACAGGAAAAACAGAACTGGCTGTGCACTATGACTGTATGCTCCTTTTATACACAACCTGTCACCCATAATGCACATCTGATACAAAAAAGAGTACAGAATCTAACTGATCATTTCTCTGTCCAATCCTGGGCTAGCTACATCAACACAAGAAAGCCATTTGTGACCATTGAACTATACACAATGTGTGGTGGCTACACCCAAGATGTTCTAAAAATATATTCTTTCCCATGCTAGCAATCGATTTTGAGCACATCATGCAATCACTCGATTTGTGAAATAATTGAAAATCACCATCCCTATTATAAATGATTAAATTGTTAGTGATTTGATCTTTTAGATCATATAAATATCATTTTATATCGATTATTGAAAATTAATATTGGACTACAGTTGAAATATCTTGTTTGAATTGACAATATAAAATAAATAATCATAACAAATTAATTCTACAATCATTAGCAATGAAATGGCATATCCCTAAACACACTATTAAAAAGGATATAATCGATGAATCAATGTCGTGTCATCAGTTGAGTAAATTCCATGCCTCACAGATAAATCATTTTAATGCAGTACAATTCAAAATAACTGAGTCCTTGTAAGCTCCCTCAATTACTGGGGGCTGTGATATGTTGCTTGTGCCTTGTCATTTTTTCTTATCTGTCAGAGTAGGGGTGACAGAAATTCCGTCGCTCAATGATGGCAATTATGTGAGAAATAGAAGGGTCTATTCTGTCAAAGGACAGATGCCACATATCTGAAAATGGCAGATATCTCATATTTGTCAGTTATCCCAATTTATGCACCAATTGATGTGCCGTGCAGTGGCTGTATGCATTAGTGTTGTTAAAATATCAAAAGTGATTTGGAAATGTGTCTATTCGATCAGCGACAGTGTTTGCCCTAGCTTTTGTCAACTGCCTTTTCTTCCATAGAATAGAACCAAATGCTTTTACTGAATTGCACATATGGTCATATGCATCGATATAACTTTTTATTGAATGTAAAGCAACCAAAACTACAGCCAAGTAACTGTTGTAAATACAGAAGTAGAAGTTCACGGCACTCTTGAAATGTCACCTGCTGTGCGGAGGCAGGGAATGACAGCAAGGAGAGGCCCTTGCATCACGCTAAATTCATCTTCTTCACTTCTTCCAATACCTTCTGGTTATTTGAACTGAGAAGGTCAAGTAGATGTCGATGAGTCCCATTCTCCATCAGTCAACAGTGACTCTAAAGATTTGTAAGCATTTCCGAAGGGGTGGGCGGGTGGGGGTGGGGGGTGGATCCGCCAGACCCAACCATATCTCCTGCATCATTATGCGATCATGTCTTGCTGTTACAAATGGTTCCAGTTGACAACCATTTATCATTATGCAATTGTTCCCCCACTGTTTCCATTCTCCGAACCCAGCTTTGCTATAATGCAGGCAGTTATATTTAAACCACCCAGCTTGACTATAATGGAGTGGCTGACATTTCAGAGTCTTCCAGGGATGATCTTCTTATAAGCCAGGTTTCTCCTTTCATCATTGTAACAGAGAAAAAATTTGCAACACTGTAATTTACCTTCAGCATTCACCCCAGGAGGTGATGCAGCTGCTTTAAAAGTGAAATGTGATTGACACACCTCTTGTCTGCCACCTGTATATGTCTCTCTTCAGCCATGTTCATGGAAACACTTGTGCAAATACATTGCCACCCCACTACAAACCATTTTCTGCCGGACCCACCTGAGCACAGTGAATATATATTCCACCTAGTGTGGGTGTGGGTGTTCGTGTGTGTGTGTGTGTGTGTATGTTCCACCAACACAAATAGTATAGATGATCATCCAAACAGAAATACTATGTACTGTATTGCATATCAGAACTCAGGCTTAATATTGAGTTTAATAAGGGTGCTTTTTCTCGACCCCAAATTAATAAAACATTAGGATATAGAATCTGTGATATCACATTGATACTATTCCTTTTACTGTTGATATTTTGAGAATCTCCTTACCTAATGAATAATTTCATCACAAGTATCTCCAGCTACAAAAAGCCCCTCAAAGCAGGCATTTTGATGTTGTTTAATGTTACCCATTTTGGAAAATTTCTCCAATTTTCTTCTAAATGCCCAGTCCAATACCAACCATAGGCTCATCTCATCACATGAAACACTCCATCAGTGAGGCAGGAAGACACCAAGCATGTGCATATTAAATCAGCTTCTGACTCCTTTCCACTCTGCAAACCGCTAGCTAACCCACCTCGGCTACAGCAGAGGAGGAGCGTGCACATAAAGGAACAGAAAGACCGTGGGCACCCAGTTGACTAGGGGCGCTAGTGAGCGATGGAGTGGGTGTTGCACGGTTCAGCGAGGCCTTCATTCCCTGCCGTAACTGTATTGCTCATTTTAAGGCACCCCAATGGAACCTTTGGTCACAGTCTACTGGACTTTCAAATAAATGCCTGAACTGTATGTGCCACTTCACACATACTGTACATTGATCTTTGAAAAGAAAGACAATGGTATCCAGTGAGCATTGGGCACATGTGGTTAACATATGGGCAGCAGAATCAATCTAGATGGAGCATGAAATTCCCACAGAAGCATACATAGAAACAAAAGACACATTTTTAACATACTGCTTGAATAAACACTTTTGCTTTGTGACAGCCAAAGCTAAAGCCAAAAAGATATACCGTATAAGAGTACACCATGAAGCAGACTACTGTATTTATAATAAATAATTTTATGAATGAACCAGTATAAATATAGAATCTCTATGTTCTGTTTAGAAACAGTTGTTGAATTAACTGTCAAATTATTAAGGTATTAGACTGGAGCCTGTGCATGGCCTTGCCATATAAATAAACACAGATCTGTAAAATTCTGATTTTATGTTACATCACTGAACCACTTCAGATGGAAAAACTGTAACAGCAAATTATAACAGAAAAAAGGGGATGCTGGGACTTCTGTCCTGGTCCAAGGCTTTCATTACATAGTGTGAACTGCTATAGCAGGGTGTTCTACACCAGTAGCCCTTGCCCAGCTTCAATAATGTTGGCAATAGCAGCCTATTTGCTGTCTGCCTGAGGGGTTTCAGACCTGTGGGATTACATGAATGTATTAACCCCTGGTGCAAACCACAAGAGTGTGGGGCTAGCCATATTGGGGTCCTATATTTTATCCCCACACAGAAAGGTTGAGAATACATAAATGTGTAAAGACAAGACATGACTTGCAATTTCATATTCGGATTTCAAAATCCTCAATTTAGACCAAGCTCAAGAAAATATTATATTGTTGATGATTTAGAAATGCGTACATACACTTTCTGAGAAAAGCCACCAGGTTCCTTCAAAAATATTTTTATTTAAGCAAATATGTTCTAAGTATGCTGATATGCAAAAGAGAAAAAATGAAAATAATATAGGTAACATTTTGCTTTGCATATGAATCTAACAATTTGTTGGACAGGGGTGCCCTTAATCTTAATCTTAATTTTCCCCACAGTACATTATGGATGTGGTTGCAGTCTCATTATACAACAGAAAGATTAAGTGGGCAATTAGAATTCTGAGCAGCCCACAAGATGGTAAGATATGTAGTGTCATTCATTTTTATGCATTTCTTGACAGCATTCCATGATTAGGGCCCAATATCAGTGTCTTGCTTGTACTTACTCTTCATTCACTGCTAGCTTATTAAATGCAGAGCTGGCCAATGAAGACTGAAAGAAAGAATGAAGAAAGAATGAAAATGTGCTCAAAGGAAAGGAAAGAACGATAAACTGTAGAAAAATCCACAAAACGGCCTCTGAGCTATAAGAATGTCAAATGGCTGAATACACTATGCCCAGTATTATTTTTTTTATAATTAACCGGCTCCATGAGAATCAAATGTTTAAATTATGTTTTTTAAATATGAATCTCCTTTCACTTTATTCCTGATTTTCTTGCAGACATCAGACATTTTTTGAGAATGTAACAAAAATAACCTTCATAACTGTACTTCTGTGAAGTATTTGTAAAAAAAAATGTATATTTATTTATCATACAAGTGCCCAAAAAATCCAAGAATAGCTTCTTTTATCAGATTTCTTTTCTTTCGTTCTTTCTTTTTGGTGGGTGGACCAGCAAGATAGCCAGTCCTGTCCTCTGCTACCACAAAAGTGCAGGTCAGGCATACTTCATTCTTGTTATCACAGTTTCTTGACACATGCTGTATCAATTCACTGCAGGAAAGTCATCCTGATCACAGGTTTTAAAACATGGCCAGCAATGCCTTTGCACCGCATGCACTGATACTGAGACGAATGGGCCTTCAAGTCTCTTCATAACAACTGCTACACAATTTAACATTCAACATTTGAAAACTGGCTTCGTTTCAAAGGGTATTCGCATTGTAGCTTGCTTTAGAATGGTGATGTGAATATATATGAAATCAAGTGCCACTAGCCTGTCCAGTGACTTCCAAACAATAGTAAGTAAATTTAAAATGAGGGTATCGATTGATGAATTAGGTTGTCAATTTACAAAAACCCTTCAGAAAAAGAGAGGAGTATAGTGACAATAAAACAAAACAATAGAAAAGGGGAGGAGGAGGTTTGATCTGTGAACCCATTGAAAAACAGAAGTAATTTCAATCTCCATAGAAAAAAGTTTATTTTATGGTGATAATGCTTTCCAAAAGAAACACTAGTAAAGTAATCATGTTTTTGTGGGGAGGTGTTACTAGATGTGTTTATCAAAATCTGTTGAAGATGAAGGTTTAGATTAAATACTGAGGAGCTGCAGATGTAACAGCGCTACCAACTGTATCATTTTACTTTGACAACTTTTTTGTAATGTTTTAATTTTGGATGGATTAATGATGATTCATATTGACGTATGGCTCTTGGGCGTTATTGGGGAATAAGCACTACCTTTAAGTATGTTCATTCAATCTTGACTGGTTTATTTGGTGGTTGCGGTATAGGCCTAGAGGAAATTCATAATGGTCAGTTTCTTGTTGTTTGTTGTTTGTGGTGTTTGTTTTTATAAAACACTAATATTTTACCTTCCAATCGGTTTTGATCTGGAACCTGTTAGGAACCTAACTCAAACATGTGCTTTTTTAACATGTGTTTTTTAACTTTTTTTTTTTTTTTACCACATTTTCATAGTTAAGTGATGTGCCCGGAGGCAGTCCCAGAGGCCTTATTTTAAGTTACACTCTTAAACCAGCAAGAAAATGATGGCTAGTTTGTTTTGAGGTGAACATTCGTGGCTTGTGGGAAAGGTGATTGGAGTCCAGCAGTCCAGTCCAGGAGCATGGCATTTTATAACTTTTATAGCCTTGTAGAAGATTGTTCTCTCTTGGCTAAGCTCTATTGCACCACTTCTGTGTAATTGGTGTGCCCATCTGGCATGGTATCTAATATTTCTTAGGTTAAATTAGCCAGCAATGTCCCTACCTCTCATGAATGGATGCTGAGGCTTGTTAAATGACCATCCTGTTTAATTCATATCCTCAGTTGTTACTGTGAAACACAGTGTTGTAGAAACTGTAAGGTTATCCTAAATGGTTTTGTGTATAAATTTCTTAGCAGCACTTCTGCCTGCTATTTTTGTGGCCTATTACAATGGTTGAAATAAGAGGTATTGAGACATGGTAATCATTTTTCACCAGCTGTTCCCTTTGACTAGGGAACAGTTCCCTAGATAGAAGGGATCCTGTTGTAGCCAAGTTTTTGGAGGGGCAGAAAATGTCAATGTTTGCCTCTGTGATCTGCAGCGCATTTTAGATAAGGAGAGAATTATATTCAGCTTGAGAGGAAGACCCTCTTCACCCTCAAACACTTGAAAACTTAGAAAGAAAACACATGCACACACCCACAGATACAATCATGAACTTTAAATGGCTTTTATGGACTGTTTGTGTTATTTCATGCATTAAAAAATGTGACACATTCAGCAACCCATTCATCCCTATCAAGCCTTGCTATACATATCAATAATAATTCTTGCATGGAGGTACAGGTGTTCCATGTTTTATTCAATGTACAGATCTGACCTTTGTCTGCAATGCTTTAATTTAGAACAGGTAAGTTTGATGATTATATGAGACATTTAAAAAATACTACATGAAAACAAATAGATAAAACATTCGTAGCCCCATCAGTTATGTGGGGTAATGGGTCCATACATTTGGATGCCGGTGACATTCAAATTGTGCTTTCCTCATCAGTGCCTGAAGGGCAGTCTATGCAGATCTTTTAGCAGGACAAGCATTGAAGATAGGAGTGTAATTTCTCATTCCCTTCTGAAAGCAATGATCCCATTCGTTATTTATTCACAGCTTTATGTCCTCATTTTTTTCAAGTGTGAGGAACAGTGAAGGTGCAGTGAGCAGCTATTTCATAGTAAACCAGCTATAGTATAAAGCTGCAGTCACATCAGTGCAAAATACAACAAATCAAATTAACCAAAATACACATCCAACATGGAAGGACTACAAATCACTATCATAATTTAACCCCTTCTTTATCTTCCCCCCCCCCTTTTTTAAACACAAGCCTGAAAATGAGTTGGTTACTATTCTTGAACCCTTTTGACTACAGGCATAATCCTGGTCTCTTCTGAAATGTAACCCTTCAGAATTTGTTTTCCAAGAGAATTACTCTAATGTTTCTGAAAAAAGTAGCAGAACCTGAAATACTGTGGAAGTGGAAGTTTTTTCTCACCTAAAAGATGATTTTTTAAAAATAGATACAGGTGCTGGAGGGTATGTCTGGTGGGTTTAAAAACATAATGAAGCCTCATAACACTGGAAAAATCCTGGTTCAAATTTGATGTCAATACCACCTAAAATGAGCATTCCGTGTTGTTTTTTCTATGCTATGTCTAGGCGGGTTTCCAAAAAGGCCAAAGGATACTTGGTAACAAAATGATATTATGGATGTTTAGAGGTGTAAAATACGATATATTGTATACTACATGCTAGCAAATGAACTTGCTTTCCCTTTGCCTGTCACCGTCCCCCCTCCCTCTACACCCCTCTACACCTCCCTCTCCTTGCTCTCCCCTTGCACTTCTGTCAGCAGCAGGTCTTGGAGATCGTTGGATGTAACTACATTAGGTAACTAGTTTACTAGTACATTTATTGAGGTCCACTGATTTAAGTTTTCCTCAAATACCCCATCCTCACCAACATGCCAAACACAATTTCACATGCCACATTCATTTTTCAAAATTAGGCCTACTCCTTATTTATATGCATCCTGAATAATAATAATAAATATATTTTGAGAATGTATTTAGATGCACACAGATATAAAATAGGATCAAGTCCTTCACTGTACATGCGCTGCACTGTGGAGTCAAAGCTGTTTTCATTGTCCTCCTCATGGAATAGTTTTACAGAGATAGAACCGTGAGTTTTGACACTTTCAACGATATATTGTGTGACCAGTCTGATTGAAATTTTCACCATAAAAAACTGAATGAATGCAAATACACCCATTTGGGGTTAATGAAGGTGGTGACAATGCTTATTACAGTACAATAATGGTCTTGAAAACAGAGAGAAACTCGACGCAGCTGCACACAATTTTGATAACTTGTTTTGTGATGTGAAGAAAATGAATTCAGTTAGCACAGGAAAGGGGTAGAGAGGTCACATTACTCAGTGGAGTTACTCTGAATTTAGTGATGAGCTTCCTGGCACTGCTATTCCCATTACCAAAATGCATTGCATCAAACAGCCTGTTGTGGCTGTGGTCAGACCTCTTCCCACTCCCTGATGTTGCAGTTTTGTCTGCCTCTAAGTCATCATCAGCATTTAAATGGAACTCACCCCCCTCCCTGCAGTTAGCTGTATAGCAGTCATCAGCATTAGTCGATCAGAATTTTGCAAAGATTGGAGTGGACGGCAGAGATGCATAAATTGTCATGACTGGCTGTGTGCAATAGGGAAAATGGAGCCATTTAAAAGCTGACGTGACCATTGGCCATCCCCATATAATTAGAGAGTGAAGCACCATAGATGAAAAGGCACCCAGTTTTTTTTATTTAAAATATATCTCAGTTAAATGACACTTAAGATGTTGGCAAAGTTTCATTAGAATAATTCCATCACTGAAGGAAGCTAGAGTTGGTGATGTTGGCTGCACATTCTTAATCACCTGGGTTATACAAAAATGAATGCCAGAATGCACAAAAGGTATGGCAGTCACACTACCTCAGTGGAATTACCTTAAATGTGTTGTGTCATTCAAAACTCCTTTGGTTTAGTGATGACCTATCTGGCTGTTATTTTTTTACTTTAAACTTATAAAAAACTGTACATTAAGCCACGGAGGTTTGAAAATCAGGGAACATCCGTATCTCTTCAAGCTAAAAATTATATATCGCTGATGTATTCCTTGAATGGTCATCTGTAAAAAGTTATTTACAAACATGTTGGCTTTCTGCCATTTTTAGTTTTTGTAAAATTCTTAAATGAAATCTGTTCTGTGATCATTTAATGGGTCAAACTAATTCACTCTTTAGTCAATCTTCTTCAATGGTTTATAGAAACTAGAAACCGTACCTAAAACATTGCTACAGTATGGTGATCAATATCCAGTGTTTGCAGGCAATATGCAGGTTACCTGCAAATTTTAGACTAGGTCTAAAAATAAGAACCGTTTGGTCTATCAGTACAAAACCTGGTATACATATACAGCACTGTACATTCAAGTATGTCTTCAATAGTCATGATGATGCTTTAAGAAAATTTTAATCCATTTAAAATGGCTAATTGCTGATGACCTGCAAACTGCTCGGAGACATAGTGGCGCTGCAATGGCTCTTCAAATGCTGACCTTATGGTTTCCGCAACAACTTACACATCAGGCTACCAGCTACAAGAGTTCTTGTCACAGTTTTAAAAGCCAACAGGTGGTGTAAGCCATTAAGGTTTGCATGTTGAAGCGATCATTCAGAGCAACAAGCTTTAATGACATCATTGAGGATAAAAGGCCCAGAATAACAATAAAAGCAACATTATTGTATTTACATAGCACCGAACCAAATGATTCAGATGACAAACTTGCCACATATTACCATACCATTCATAATAATTAATAATGTTATAATAACTATTTATGTCTTGAAATGGCTCTGCTGTGCTATTATACTCTCAATGCAGGTTGCACCCTGGACATCGTTAGTTCAAGTCTGAGGTTTTCCATAAGCCAGCTATAAATGAGAGTCTGAAACAGCCTGACACAACTGGCTTTGTCCCATTTTCAGTGTAGAATGGACGTAAGTCAACCAAATTTCCTGCCCCATATGTGCCCCCCTCAAGCTAACCACAGGCACCAACAGGCTACCAATTGTCAAGCCCAAATTCTGGGAGCCACAGTGAAGTCTGAACAGCGGTCACTGTCAGAAGATGCAGAGTAATTCTGCACTTCTGACATATACACATTTATCACCAATTTACAGGCACCTTGCAATCCCTAGGCCTCACAATGGAATGCATCCATTGATTTAAGCTGTTGTTTTCTTATTTTGTGCTCATTGAGTAACATACTTACAACTTTTGCCATCCAGCAGCGTTATAATTAGCAGCTAATTAGCTAGGGCCATTGCCATTATGCTACTGGGGCAGAAAATTCAGTTTGTGCCTTTGTTGCATAGTTCTGAGGAAGATGGTGCTTAATGTACTCTGACGTTTAATGTTTATGGAATGGATGTTTGTGGATGAGTCATCCTTATATTGTTGTAGAGAGTCATTTTATTTGAGGGTCCAGGCAGAAATAGTATGCAGATTCTCATAGGGGAAGGGAGATAAGATCACACCCTCTTTGAAAGTCGGTTAGCATTTAAAATGGTAATTTTGGCATGCACACTAAGATTAAAGTGTCTTTTAGATCTTGATGAGTTGGATTATGTAAATCGAGTGCTTCGAAAAATTAAGGTTTTGCTCTTTTGCATGCCCTGTAAAAAATGCCCTCTTTTGCTGGCTTGTTAAAATGGCTGCTTTTTATCTAATGTAAGTAGGAATTGTACATTAGATAATGGAGGAGTTCTTAAATAAAAGGAAGAAAGTTAAGCAGAACAAGTTCATATTATTCTGCCTCTTAATGGTTTGTATGCATCATGAGATATTTGTATAGCAGTTCAATTTTTCTCCTGCTGGTAGACTTTAAATGATAATAAAGATAAAACATAAATAATGATGCAATTTACTTTACCATAGTCAGTAATTGAAAAATATTGGTAAGTTGAATTGATGTTCTCTTGGTTTAAATTTGTGCAACTGGTGTGTAGTGTTTACTATTCGTTGAATTTCTAATGTTCAATGACTAATTTGTACAACTGGTTCTCAGTCCTCCTCACTGCCAATTCTTGTTGCATAATCATAACTTCACATGCTGTGCACAGCGCAACCTTTCAGAAAGTTCCCAGTGCAATAATCAATTTCAAAGCAATAACATGACTCATCTTCATATTTCTTCCAGAAATTGTATGTTCTGCAATTATTGAAAATACATTATCAAGGTCAGAAAATGCTGTAACACTTGTGTATACTATATGGCTGAACATACAGTATAAATTACTGTCTTTCTATTAAATATATTTATCACAATAGTTCCATGTATTTACAAAATATTACAGCATCTGCCATGTTCCTTTTTTCATCTACATACACCTACCTAGTAGCTAGTAGGACCCCCTCTTTGCTTGCAGAACAGCCTGAATTCTTTACCGCATGGATTCAACAAGGTTTCCTTTGGGAAATTGGTCCATGCTGACTTGATAGCATCACACAGTTCTTGCAGATATTTTTGGCCACACATTCATGCTGTGAACCTACCATTCCTCCTCATCCCAATTGCATTCATGTCTGGGGACTGTACGGGCCATTGGAGTAAACCGTAGTCATGGTCATGTTTGTGTAACCTGCTTCAGGTGATGTGTACTTTGTTACATGGTGGATTGTCCTGCTGGAAGTATCCATTTTTAAAAGGGCATTCTATGCTGTGGCATTCAAATGGTGCTCAGTTGGTATTAATTAAGGGGCCTAATGTGTGCCAAGAAATATCATCCATGCCATTACACCACCACCATCCTGCCCCATTGACACATGGCAGGATAGATCCATGGATTCACACTGTTCACGCCAAATTCTGACCCTACCAACTGCATTTTGCAGCAGAAATCACGACTCATCAGATCAGGCAATGTTTTTCCAGTCATTAATTGTCCAGTACTGGTGATAATGTGCCACTTGTAACCTAATCTTTTTGTTCTTAGCTGACAGAAGTGGACTGCATTTATATAGTGCTTTTATCCAAAGCGCTTTACAATTGATGCCTTGCATTCACCAGAGGAATTAGGGGTTAGGTGTCTTGCTCAGGGACACTTCGACATTCCCAGGGTGGGGGATCGAACCGGCAACCCTCTGACTGCCAGACAACCGCTCTTACCTCCTGAGCTATGTCGCCCCACAAGCTCCAGAGGCCACGTTGCATGAAAACCTCAGGAGAGCAGGTATTTCTTAGATGCTGAAACCACCTGGCACCATGATTGAAGTGACCATAAACTATGGTCACTTAAATCACACATCTTGCCCATTCTTCGCCTTAATGTTTGGATGAACAACAACTAAACATCTTCACCATGTGTGTGTGGTTTATAGATTTAGTTGCAGCCACACGATTTGCTGTTTGGAGGAGCATGCTATTTGTATAAATGAGCTGTACCTAATAAAGTGGCCACCGAGTGTATATCAATCATATGTTTCCTCTGCTGTTTGTGAATGGGATGTGTCGGACTGTAGGTTGTTTATGAAACACTGTGATACCCTCTTGGTTCCTCTCTTGTGGACCAACCTGCATTGCTCTTTGTTTTTATTATTTATAAGCCCTTTGAAACTCCCACGCAGCTGCCTATAAACATATCCTTGTAGCAAGGGCACTGATTGGGTATTACTTGCAACCTGTGAGCAGCTGTAAGGATGAAAATTAAATACCCTATGACCTACTGAAAAATATGTATCAATTCTGAAGTGGCGTTAAAAAAAACACAAGAAAAAATGAGCACTGCATGCAAAATACTGTCTGAAGGTCTCACATCTTGATTTTGAACAAGGTGAAACTGAAAATGTCATTTTTCCACCATCCCTCAGAGATCAGGTGAATTCACTGTGCACCACAATCTCTCCAAGAGCTCAGTGAATTGTCAAAAACAGGATTAATTCTTCCTTAATGGTGATGTTAGAAATGAAGAGAGGGTCAGAAATGTGAAGGAAAGCATATCAACTAAAATTAGAGATATTTTTTTAATTGAAAATATTTCATTGCCTTTTCCAAGTTATAAAGACGTATATAGAAACTGAAATGGTTATGTACTGCAGCCGCATTAAACATTGAATAGTGTTCAGATTGTCTTTGCTTCTATAGGACAACTGGGTGAATTCAGTCACGTGACAAAGTCATTTTGCACAGGTTCATTTTATTTCTTAAACAGGGAGTGGATCAATCGGAGTGACATTACTGAATGTCACTGATGGATGAAAACATTATGGTGCTATGTAGAAAATGTTAAAGTTTTAATGCAAAAAATAGTCATAAATCAAAGCCTGGCATAATATTCATTTTTGGCTACTGCAAAATGTGCATTAATCAATTTCTACAAAGCAATGGTCTGGTTATTACAGTACACGTGTACATTTTTCATTGCTTGTGTTTGGCTTAGACAGGGCACAGTTACATTATTAATATGAAATTATTTGTCTGCACTATATTTTCCTTGTTTCATTTATTCTGTGAAAGGGCAGGCTAAATGCGTTGGTTACCAAAAAGCCACAGTATACCCGCAGACAAAGCCTCTTGTGGAGGTATGCTAACCTTTAATAAGAAACGCAATGGCTACAAAATTGTCAACATTTCTTTTCGGCAGCAGCATGCATGTGCAATTACACTTTGCACTTGGAGCACAATTGCATAGGAATTTGCAGCTGCCCTTTTCACATCTCTTTTGATAACCAAATGATGTGCCTTGGTTTAAAAAAAAAACTGCCAAAAAAGTGAAGTAGAACAGTAAAGAATCTTTGATATATTAGTGACCTCTAGCAGAGCTGGACAATTTGCTTTTTAAGTACCGATTAAGGTGCCTGCAAATGACATGCGTTAAAGTGTTGAAATGTATCACACAAGTGTCTTCCAGTTACTGATGTGGCTTGATGTTGTCTAATAAAGGGGATCGCACAGCACGTGGACAGCAGCTGGGGCCAAGATTATAAATCACTATTAACCCCACAAGCCTGTCTCTCCAACTTTAATGAGGGAACAAGTAATTTACGAGACCCATGCTGTTTATGGGAAAGCATGCCTCAGGTGTCTTTCTGCTAAGAGATACATGATACATAAGCCAATCCTCCCAAAACAAACACACACACACACACACACACACACAGACACAAACTCACGCACACACACGCACGCACACACACTCAAAAACACACGCTCGCACACACTCTCACACACACACACACACACACACAAGCACACACACACAAACACACACGCGCGCACACACACACAAACTTCTGGCCCATGTATACACACTTCCATACTTCCATTTAATCCCAGATAATATTCATAATACATATTTATTTCTCTTTACTTTGTTGAATTTACAGTAATTGCTGCATTCACTTGTTAAATCCCCTTTAAAATGCTTGTTAATCCTAATTGTAAACCAATGCACGTCTCCCCCTTCTCACACTTCCTGGTTCATGAGCTGTCCTTGTATGGAAAAATATTGCTTTGACAAATCATTCCTTGTTGGATTTGTTGATGGTACGCAGGTCCTGATTGTGACTTGTGTTTTCAACAATTTGCTTTAGCTTGTTTTAAGTTATCTTTTTCTTAAGGCAAACATGTAGTGAGTACTTTGGTTTGCTTTGACTGCCCTTCTGAAAATTCCATCTTAAACCAGCATAAACTGATCAATGTAGTTTAAGCTGTGTTTTCGCTTGTCAACCAACGCTTGTTCAGCAGCTGTGTACTGTGTATATACAGTACTGTGTATAGTTGGCCAGTCTACCAGTTTGACCACCAGCTGACTCTACCAGCTTAACCAGCTTTGACCTGCTTTGTCCAGCTAGAGACCATGTATGACCATCTAGAAGTCTTGAAGCTTAAACAAGCTGGTTTAGTAGGAATTTTCAGCAAGGTGGAATACATTTTAGTTGGAAGTTGCATCAGGATGTTTTTTTAGTAGTTTTTCAATCTATTCATCTTAATCCATCTCAAAAAGTTAAATTAAACACAAATGTGTTCTGATAATACTTATTTGGTGTTTTTACAGAGAAAAATAAATATTTATATATGATGATATTAAATATATTCTTTATAAAAATAAATATTTATACACTGAGATATTGCAATTGTGAAATATGTAAATCTGTCGAACTAAAATGCATTATACTTTATTTGGTCTAAAATAGTTTTTGTGCATAATGTTACATTTGTCAAGATAAAAAAGGATATTGAATACATGGCTGCTTGCAGATAATCACAATCTATTAAAGTTGCTATGCATAATATGCAGATGTGCATGCGGATGACATGATATATTGTACCCACAGGTTCAAAATAACAAACTTTCAATCATCAGATACCAGTGGCATCCTCTATTATTGCATTTTTGTCATACTGTATGGTTTCAGATCTTTAGACAGAATATAATATTAGACTAAGGGAAACTGAGTAAACACAAAGCACATTTTTTTAAACTGTTATTTTATTTATTTCATGAAGAGAGTAATGAAACACCCATATCGCCAATGTGAAAAGGGAATTGCCTCCTTAGTTACTCAATCAACCAATTAACAAAATTTAATTTATCATTAAATTCAACTGATTGAACACAGACAGGCTTGATTTAAGCCAGCCCTTTTGAATCAAAACTTCATTCATATTGAACCTGCCATCAGAGTGGCCAGCCTGCCAAAATTAGTCCAAGGCAGAGTAAAAACTCATCCAGGAAGTCACAAAAGATCCCAGAAGCTCATTCAAAGAACTGCAAGCCTCTCTAGCCTTAGATAAGGTCAATGTTCATGACTCCAATATAAGAAAGAGACTGGGCAAAAATGGGATTCATGGGAGAGTAATGGAAACCACAGCTAACCAAGAGAAAAATCATCTCACATTTGCAGTTCCTGGATGACCCGCAAGTCTTTTGGGAAACTGTTATATGAATCAATTTGTCAAAACTGGAACTTTCTGAATGACACGGGTCCCATTATGTGAGGTGTGAATACTAAATTTCACCATAAGAACATCATACCGACAGTCAAACACGGTGGTGGTGTCAGTGATAGTATCCAGTCATCTGTCCATGAGCTGAAGCTGCAGTGTAATTTGGTTATGCAGCAAGACAATGATCCGAAACTCAAAAGTAAGTCCACACCTGAATGCAACCAGTTGTTAACTTTAAGGGGGCAATTATTTTTTCACATAAGTGATATGGTTGTTAAATTTTTTAATTAAGGAAATGAAATAATTTTTTAACATGTGTTTTGTGTTTGCTGAGGGTCCCTTTTCTCATATTACATTTTCTCAAAAAATCTGAAACTATTAATTGTGACAAATATGCAGTAATCAAGGAAATCAGGATAGGGGCAAATACTTTTTCACGACACTCTAAAAAAATGCCTTTAGCTCTATGATCATGACTGCTAATTGTGTTTACATCCATTGTGTTTTCTCTGTTCAACTCTTTTGGGGGTATCTTGTAACTTATACCACATTTGTCTTGCACTGAAATTTAAAAAATAAGAAGCCAAGCAGGATTATGAGGAACATTTTGAATGTATATAGGCATTGGGAAATATTGCATATGCCACGCAACAATGATATTCAAACAAATATCCTGTGTAATCAGGCACACATGATCTAATCTCCATCACAAGGTCTGTAAATAGCCTCCCTGCTGAAATTTAAACCATCTGCTATGGTTCATGTGCTACCTTTTCAATGGAAAAACCTCTTCTAACTAAAGATACAATTATTGGGCTTTACTTCTTTTCAGTGCTGCCAAAGTGGAATCCTTGAAAGCAATAACTCTCAGCTGTGTAATTTGTTTCATGGTGTAATTTTGTCTTTATGGATCGGCATGATTGATAATAGATTAGAAAGCCAAAAACGTTGTTCTGTTCTGAGTGCAAATGTGTAAACTTGGGTAGGGGAATTCAGAATTCAGATCTGAAGTACATCAGGATGTTGATGTGGGTTACTTTTTAACTGCAGCTGCTTTAGACCTGAAACACCATATAAACTGATTTTCTAATTGCTTCAGTAAATCAATGGCTGAGAGAATTCAAACCAGGAGACAATGGGATGAGACTACAAACTGGACAAACAGACTACTGCTGGCATTCCAGTAAGACTTGCCCAACACAACGGAATCTCGAATACGGTCAGAAATTGTGGTCGAAATCACACATCGGATGATCATGATGCTCGTTCATTAATGCGATATGTAAGAAAAAACAGAAGAGTAGCTCTCCCTCAGGTGCCTAGGAATGTCAATGCAGGATGTGATCAGACTGTGTCAGCAGTGATACGGTCAGATGAGTCATCCTTCATCATGATCTCGAGAAGTGGAAGAGTGCAAGAAAACGATACAGGCCTGAATGTTATGCTGGGGGCGTATTTTCCGGCATGGTTTGGGTCCACTCCCCCTTAGAAGGAAGGATCACTGCAAATCAATACAAAGTTGAGTGACCACCTTTCTCCAATGTTTAAACATTTCCATCCCGATGGGAGTGGTTTCTTCCAGGATGACAATGACCCCATCCACAGGGCACAATGGGTCACTGAATGGTTTGATGGGTATGAAAATGATGTGAATCATATGCTATTGCCCTCACAGTCACCAGATCTGAACCCAACTAAACACTTATGGGAGATTTTGGACTGACATGTTGGACAGCATTCTCTACCCCCATCATAAAAACACCAAATGAGGGAATATATATAGTGTTTGGAGCAAAGACATACTTTTTTGTTGATTTGGTTCTGTACTCTGCAATTTTAAATTTTGTAATAAAAAATTCATTTGTGGTTAAAGTGCACATTCTCTGGTTTAATTTAAGTGTATTTTATATGTACTTTTCATAGCATTTAAACTACCATCCATGGATACTTTCCTTCCTGACTCTCTCCGTATTAGATCAACAAATTTTTTAAAATAAATATCTCAATTAGAAACTCAGTTGTACAATTAGTCACTTGCCTGTGTCATTGGAGTGTCTATGGGGACCTCAGGAGGATAACCATTAAAATACAATCCCGGCAAGTCACATGGTGGAGACAAACCGGTGGCCCTAGTCAAGTAGTCATAACATAATCTTTTGTTTGGAGACTTGAAAGCCAAAAGGCTCAGAAGCTGGTGCATTCTACTGTGGAAGAACAGGTGTTGAACACCCCTTGATAATTATAACAGCTTTCCGGGTTTAAAAAAATCCTTGGATTTTCAGATTTTGTAAGGATACTTTTCTGCTTTTTCTCCTTACAGAATGTGTGCAGTTTTGACCTCGAAAAAGTCTCTGGTGGAGGTGCTTTGGAAACGGTATTTTAATGCATAAGTTGATGAGGGGCACACAGGCCTTCTCTTCACAGCTCATTTGCAACACAGTGGCCTGGTGTGTACTATAGATGGGCAGATTGTGCAGGTGGATTTGCCCGAAAGCGCACGTGCCATGCTGTGCCTCGGTAGAGCATGGAACAAAACAAAGCCATAAAAAATACAGGGATAATCTCCTATGCTACAAACAAGGTCAAGAAGGTTGCTGATTTGCGATCTGTCATATCTTCGCTGAAGCGTACTGTTTCTGCATTGGCTTCCAGTAATCTGCTTCTGAATAATAAAATTAAATGCTACCTACTGAAACAGGGATGAGGCTTGGTGGTCCCAGTACTCTGAGACCACTGTTGACTGGACCTGATGCCCATCCTGGCAGCAAGGTAACAGAATAAAGAGCACTTGTTTGTCATTCCCTAGCAGCCTCTGGCTTACACCCCAAACCCTGTAGACTGATCGATAAGCCGTCCTCCGTGACTGTATTCGTGGGTTTTTCCCTCATAACAGGAGTCTAGGGCTCGGATGGTCTCACACAGTCCACACTCGGGTAACTCTCATTAGAAGGCAAAACAGAGCTACGTAATCTTTTCTCTTTATTGCACCGTTGCAAATGATGCAATATTTTGAAAATATAACCCCTCTGCATGAAACATGTTTGGAGAGCTACAAAGTATCCATGCTGTGTTCTGTCTTTTCCTCATAAATAAACTTTAATTGGCCTTTTCTACTGACATAAATGCTATATTTCTTGGGTATCTGTAAGGATATCCCACTCATACCAATGAGTGATAATTGCAGTGCTAAATCTGTTCTTTGGCACGTATAAAATGGTGCTACCCACTGCTCAAGTTTAAGAAAAAAGACCATGGAAAACAACTTCTAATATTAATATCCAGATCAAAGGAGGAAGTGTGAAAAGTGGGTGGTACAGACAAGATTTCATCATAAGGTCTCACTTATTGCAGTTTTATAATTGAGGAGCATTTTTGCAGCATTTATGGATATATTCAAACAGTGCCAGCTAGACTGTTAAAAAAACATTGTAATTGAGTTCTGTCAGTGGAACAAGGCAACAAATGGACATTAGTACAAAATTAATTTTACACTGACACTTACAACCGTTTTTCATATCAAGAAATATTAAAGGATGGAAAGTTTACCTAAGGCTTGTAGTAAAAGCAGAGACCCTTAAAGTGTTCAAGACCTGGGTTAACACTGTAGACTGTACACACAATTGTGAGCCTGGATAGACTAAATGGCCTCTGCTGTTCATCAAACTTTCAGACATTCTTATGTTCTTAATATGTATGATTCATTTTTAAAATATGCACTGCAGTGCAGTAGCTTACCTCTCCCTACATTCTCTTTTCCAATGCCCTTTTTTCCTCTGAATTAAGAAGACCCAGGCATTAATGTTAATTGTATCAAACTGAAGGAGTATTAACTCAGTACAGGCTTTATTATCTCTGCTTCTCCAGTAGGAATCAATGTTATTGGCAGATCGCTGCTCCGTTCTCTTGACAAATCAAGTTGTTGGCTGAGGCGTGAAGTGTAAGATTGTGATCGGCTCGGCTTGACATTGTGATTCGTGGATGGCGTGTTGGCCGCGGGAAAATGGGGATTCATGCTTCGCTTCCTCTCTGAACCGCTTCCAGAGATAACCCGATCGATTCTGCATACAGCGTCGCAGCTTTGGCGGAGGCCGCGGGCCAACCCGTCACAGACACGACTCTGCCTCTGATATGCCACAGACCTTTTGTGAAATGCCGTCCCATGCGTAATGCCTGTCATTGACCTTATGACTAATGGCACATAAAATGAAAGCTCTTCCTTGCCATTCCCACCTGTGGCTCCTCTGGGTTGTGAACGTTGTGCTCATGCAATGGCTCTTGGTTTGGTGGTGTGTTTTTCTTCTTGTCGGCTCTTGAGGTCAAACAGAGGTGAACCCGGCAAACATCGGTGTTGTCTCGTGGGTTTTTATCCATGAATGGAGGTCATGTACAGGTTGCTTTCTAGTTGTTGGGATCTTATCAAAGTGATCATCATTACAGAGCAAAAATAAATATCTCTGATAGTGAGTGGAGTTCTCCTGAGTATATGTATTCAGTTTGTCTTCCTTAGATAAAAACTGGTCATCATGCAGTAACAGTATGAAAACAAAAAGATACTCCACACCTAAACGGTCATCTCATAATGTGGTACTCTATTCTGTCCAGTGTTATTGTGTGTATTTGAGTCTCAGGATCTTTTTTATGGTTTTTACAATAACATTGACAGGTGGTTTTGTAAGTTTATTTTTTTCCCCTGTGTTGTTTTTAATTATGATGGTACCAGTCACTTTTCGATAGCTTTGTTTTGAGTATAACAGATTTAGCAAATAGTAAAGCTTGCAGTGTTTTAAAAAAATCCTTTTAACTTCAGAAACATTCTGCATGCTTTTGTTCAAGTATTTATTTTTGCCACTCAAGTGGTTGTGGAAATTCAAGCAGTCTCATCTAGGGCTTTGTGGTGGGTTGGGAAATTTAAATGTGAAAGATCAAAGGTGATGTATCTAAATTCAGCAATACGGTAATACTACTCACTCAGAGAATAATCAAACCTTTTTTAAATAGTTTTTTATAAGGTTCTATGCATATTGCATGTTCCAAATACACAATTGTTTTGAGTTTGTGCTATAAATTGCATACAGGGAGTGTCCAATTCTGTCCCTTGCTGATTATGTTGGAACATGATTTTGTGTGTGCACATGTGCGTAATGTCTCCTGACATTTAGACAGGTAAAATTTTTCCATGTACATATACACTAGGCTCTTTGAGAGAAGATTTGAATTTTAAGCAATCTACCCAGTGGTGAGTACATATTATTTGAAGCACAGTAGATGGTAATTCTGCGTGTATAACCTGAAATACGTTGTTCAAGCTCGATGCATCTACCTAAAAAGTCTGTTTAACATTTTTCCCCTGTGTTATATTTTCCACCGATCTCCCCTATTAGATCATATAGTAGTGTATCAAATTAAATTTAAATCATATTTTCTATAATGCTGCACTACTTTTGTGCATTGAGTATTGCACTGTGACACCGTCACTGGACATAACGGTCTCCCATTGTTCTCATATAACGTTCATTTAAAACTTTAGAATGATGGAATTATTCAAACTCGGAGAAGCTAGCCTGATTTTGTAAGTTAGCTTTATGTCTCCCTATATTACTATGGAAAATTGAAAAGTATGCATGTCCCAAAATGGCTGATGGAATGAGAGGTTTTGTGTCAGGATACATTTTATTTTTAGGGAGTGTTTTAGGCGGTATATGCAACACAGTAATGGCGTAATGTAGCCATACCAAATTTGGTGATCATAGTCCACCCTGTAGAGGTATTGAGATTGGTTTTGAAATGACAGAGATATGAAGGTTCTACTGCATTCAGTGTTACACTGCATCATTCAGTGTAATATAGTGAGGTGCAGAATTCTTGGTATCCTTAACAAAGAAAAAAAAGGGCGGGGGGGGGGGGGCTTTATAAATCAAATAAGACCGTTATATTGTAGTTTCCCCAATTCATTCATTCATTCATTCATTCATTTGTTAATATTACAATTATTGGCACCACTGTGATTAAATATTGGTACAGCCTGCCTTGCCAAGGATGAAGGCATTGGGCTTTTTTCTATATTTAGTACTTCTCCTTTGGAGAACATATTTGGAGAGATTTTAAACCACTCCTCCATGCAGAACCTTTCAAGATCCTTGATATCAATAATGGATGGCAATGATACAGCTCCTTAAGCAAATAACTTAAATAAGCTACATTTATAGCAGATTTAACTCTATTTGATTTTATTTAAAAGAGTCTTTAGGGGTAGAACTAATGTTGACACCTTTTATGTTTTATTACAAATAGTAGACTATCAATAAATAAAACCAGCTTTTAAAATTATATTTGTAATGGAATAAAAGTATTTAGTATTTGAGCATGAAATATAGTTTATTATCTGTGTTGTTTATTTTACACAAAATGCTATATCTTCATTTTCATAAAGGGTACCAATACAGTTCTGTACCTGATTGTACATACTTTTCTGTTGCAATTCTTCTTCTTCTTTGCAAAAAAGTATTGTAATTGTAAATATCATTCTGTTATTTTACAAACAGCACATATAGGATGTACTGTTGGATATACTGTAGATTTATATGATTGCTTTATTCTGTATTCTCTCTTGGCTGTCTTCCATGCTTGTGGGCACATTTTTACTGTAATATTTCATAAATCCATATAAAGTGACAAAAACCCTCTATAACTGCTAACAAGACATGGTACCTAAAAACCACAAAAACTATAATGGACAGATGGAAAATGAAAACATATGGTTATTGAGAATTTCCCATGTCATTTCAGACATGCTGAATATTAATTTGCATCACATTTCACAGTTTGCTAGAAGATCAATAATGAATAGCTCATGCCAGAAGAACTTATTCCCCTGTTGTAGTCCTATTATGTAGGATGTTGTGTGGCAAAGGGTGAGTCCTCATGAATGTGCTAATCACATCACATAGTCTTAGTAATAACACTCAATCAAAAAACTTAATGTTTAGCATCTGAAGTGCAAAAACACTTTTATAATGATCAAAATTCTCAAATTTAACAGAACATACCAGTTTCCTGAATATTCATGTTGTTGGGTGGAATTTCATAAACAGAAATCTTTAAAATGGCAAACCTAAGTTTTGCTGTTGGACATTTATGACCAGGCTGCTTAATGACCTTGTACCCTTTCCAGAAGAAACCACTGGCCCAAGACTAGCCACAACAGGCAATTCTTTGTGACTAATTAGTATTCCTTATAGAAAAGGGCAGGCCAGGGTGCTTAGAATTTGCTTTTTTGAATCTGATTGGGAAAAACAAAAACGGAAGGGTCATACTTTTTGCAATCGTCTTCACAAGCAAGGGCAAAGAACAAGAAGGTTTAGGACTAAATTTATCCATACTTTGTACACAAAAAAGAATAAAATAATAAGGATTGGAAAGTGGTACTGACTAAAATCAGGGGAGCTGTGCTGTTGCCTGTGGTAGGCTAGAAGCTTTTACTGTATGTAAAGCCATACTAATATCATGGAAAGAATTACTTTAATTTCGAAGATCAAACCCATTAATTTTTATGGTAATTTAGTTTATCCTTTATTTATCCAGGTGAGTCCCATTGAGATAAAATCTATTTTTCATGGTGACCTGGCCAAGAGGTTCCGGAACACATAAAATACAATATAATGCAGTACATTAAAAAACAATAACCATGAAACAGAGAGTTTTATGAAGTTACTGGTTCACAGCACTTTAACTGTCGTCAGAAGAATGTGTCAGCTTTAGTAGAAGTATCAAAAGAAGCATATTCCTACTTGTATGTTTTATGAAAAAAGTTAGGAATTTTCTTTCAATAAATCTTAGAAATGCAATTCAAAACGTTTCTATGTAGAAAGTCCTGCCCAATCCACTCCACTTGGAATTGTGTAGCGAGTGGCCTGTTTTACAATTACCTTTTCGCTCTGAAAGTCTGCACCACTTTTTCTTGCATACATCAGGGTGGTCTTTTTTTTCTTTCTTCAAAGAAAACTTGACTTATTGCTGATCAGTTTTCCAGGATGCTGACACTGGCTCATATTTTCTTTATAAACATTGCTGAGCCCTGGATCTTCGTGTTGTCTTCTGGTCTGTAAATGATGGCTGTTGTCTCCTCATAGTTGAACTGCTGATGTATTGTTACAGTTTGGTCTCTTATGTAGTGCAATTGGCAGTTAAAAAACAATCTTGAAGATGAAGTGTAAGATCTATCTATGATGGACTGCATTTGGCTGTAATGTCTTGTCAGTTTACAAATGCTACAAACAGCCCAGATGTCAAAGGGCAGTGTTCTGAATTAATCCTCACTTTGTCATATGAATCAGTCATTATTGTCTTAATACACTGTAAGCATGATTATTAATTCCACAGGTTAAAACACCCCAGTAACTGAATTAGCTCTATGAGTAATGGGGAGGTGTAGTGTGGCATACAGTACACGTGTCAATCAAAGTCATTTAGGTCTATTTCTGTAAATTATTCATCTGTATAAAAACTCATTTTTAACAAACAATAATGCTTTCTTACGCATACAAAGTACTGTCTGTAAGTCATTAAATGAAATTTACAAAAATCCAGGCATGCCATTAAAAGTATAGATATGAAAGAGGGCACACTGTACAAAAATGAGGCCCAAAGACAACAAAAAAAAACATTTGCTTTTATTTTTGAGTCAAAGTTAAGGACAATTGGCCCTTAACTTTTAATCTGAAAATGGTTAAGAATAAAGAACTGTGGAAGTATAACTGTAATAGTGTAACTGTTTCCTTCCCCATATTCAATTTCCATTGAAGCAAAGATAAGGTTTTGATTTGTTTGACATCTTGCATGAGTAAACACAGAGGAATCACCTTTCTTCTGTAGACTTTCTGGCTTAACACTCTTAAACTGATGTTAGTACACAGGCTTTGGGACCAGATATGGCAGGGGTATCCAGTCTTATCTGAAAAGGGCCTGTGTACAGTGTGTGTCTTTGTTTAAGCCCAGCACTAGGACACCTGACTCAACTAATTAACTAATCATGTTCTTCAATCAATACCTTAATAAGCAGAATCAGGTATCTTAGTGCTGGGCTAAAACAAAAACTTGCACTCACACTGGTCCTTTCCGGAAAAGATTAGATACCTCTGATTCATAGCATCCCCTGTATGGCCTTGGCATAACAAAATGTTCCTTCTTGACTGATGTTTCCTTTTGGGACTAGAAGGCTGGGACAAGAAATTAAGAATGATATTAAGTGCTCATATTCTTGGCTGCAGCTCGCATTAATGAAATGAGTGATGATGGGTTGACTGACACAGGACTACATTTTACAGGTAGTTCTTGAGGGCTTTATTTGGTTCACCAGTCCCAATTAAAAGATATCATTATCAAGCGGGCAAAATTAAATTACCAGGTTGGCAATTCCGACAATTCTTCCGTGATGCAAATGAGGTAACTTACACAATATCCACAGTGCACAGGAGAATCATATCCAGTGTGAAGTCTTCACAATGGCTTTTGAACCGCACGTGTTAGTCACGGTTTTGGCTATTAGGATGAGACTGAAATCATGAATGCACAGGCACAGAATAAAAATAGACCCCCACCTCGGGCTTAGAACAGACTCTGTGGAATACCTTATTCACAGTGTGCTCAGTGTCTGTTACTTGGAATTAACTATTGTTAGGAAAAAACATCCCTTGGGAGATATCCTGGTTACATGCAGTGCCTGCTGTGGTACTGTCAGCATTGCAAAACAGGAAAACTGTCGTCAGGATGAATAATATCCTGTCCATGTTACATAAGCAGTTTTAAAGTGTCCTCGCAAGATTGATTTTAGGGGTTAACAACAACGCGCACACACACACACTCAGGGACACATACACACACAGGGACTTCTCTCCATATGTCCAATCGCCTGTTGAAGTGTCCCAGGTTCCTCATTGTCGTCCAGTGTGGTAAAGCCCAGTATACTCTACCAGTTCTTAGCCTCGCATTCTAAATATAGGCCTTGTTTACTTTCTACCAGATGACCATGTGAGAGCAACTCTCTGCTGGGCCAAGGAGGGAGCAGCATGTTCCTGGGACATGGAGACCCACAGGTAAACAGTACCCCTCATTACCGCCTTCCGCTGTAAAACCAGCTCAGACACTACCTGGAGGGAAGGATGGCCTTTTTCCACTGCTCAGCTACACATCAGCACAAACAGCACATACACATTTGATGCAATATATTCATGCATAAAATATGTTTCCGCCTCACGGCATGTTAATTGCCTTCTGTACAATGCTCTTTGCCTGATGGGAAAGGATAAGTAGTCTTGACGCAGAACTATAGCGTATTCGAATGTTTGGCTTAATTTTGTGCAGTGATTAGGATCGATGATGTCACTGAGGGTGTCCTTGGGGAGCTGAAGCTTGCACATAAAATGGAAACCTCCTATTCCAAGTTTATGTTGTCAAATTATGTTTTCCATTACGAGAAAATGAAAAACCATAATACTTTGATTGTTGAGGCCATTATTGGCTGACTCTGCTGTTACATTCTTCATATTTTCTCTTTTGTATTTAATAAACCAGCTAGGTGAGTTTAATGCCTGATGCCAATAGTTAACTAGCCCTGATATATTTCCTTATTTGCTTTATAAATGGTTTGCTAACAAAACTGCTGACTTTGTTCACGGGGAAAACTAGCTGGTTAGCTATTTATCTTTCAGCTTTTTATGTTTTATGTATGTTTGCACACCGCCAATGGATTTGTTTAGCCACTGTCCAGTAGTCCTGCTTGCTACAATAACTGCTTCTCATTTTTTCTGGCTCTGAAGCTGACTTGCTAGCAAGCTCTGTATGCTTGACTGCAGCTGACACCAACTTGAATGTGGCTGGTTCAGCGGACTCAGATTTATCTGATGCTGATTCAACTTGCACACTCTTCTGATGGTATTCTAAAATGAATGCAGTAATGCTGTCAGCATAAAGCAAATCAGCAATCTGGATACTTAGTCCTTACATGTTCATTAGTTTTTGGTTGGAATCACCCTTTCATTTACCTGATTTATTTAAAAATACACAATATTTGGACATTTACCTTTTGATTACAATATTTGTGCTGAATAATGCTTCCCTTGAATGATAAATTAGAACATGCCAGCTTTCTCTTCTCTCTTTCCCCTTGTTCGTTTGGAATTTTCATTTTTCCCCAATCCTTTGTCTGTCTCAGACTGTCATTTTGGGTCATTCTATTGTTTTGCACAGATAAACACCTCATAATCAGTACCTAATTGTATAAATAGTCACATGGCTATACTGATTGCAAAGCAATTACTGGAATGCCTACAGGGACACCTAGAAATTCAGGTTGAGGGCCCAGATAGTCACATGCTCAAGTGTTTCTCTGGGTTCCATATGGCCCTCTCCAT
This sequence comes from Anguilla rostrata, assembly GCF_018555375.3. Classification (NCBI taxonomy): domain Eukaryota; kingdom Metazoa; phylum Chordata; class Actinopteri; order Anguilliformes; family Anguillidae; genus Anguilla; species Anguilla rostrata. The sequence goes on along the minus strand of NC_057937.1, from coordinate 44,925,495 downwards.
AGTTTAGTGAGAAATGATAGATGGCAAATGGCACTACTTGTGTTTTTGGGATTTTTGGAAAAGTGTGGCATGTCTTTCACCTGTCATAGAAGGCTATGCATGCCCTCAAGCATCAGATCTGCCCTGACCCCTGGGTAACTAGAGTCACAGTCGCCATTCAGAAAGAGCCTGGTCTGTTCGTTCATCAATTGATCATAGAGTGACTATGTACCTATCCTGAAAATGTATAGGCTTGACTACAATGCTACTGTGTTTGCTAAATAGCCTAAAAAGCCAGTCCACTGCACCTATGTTCCAAGCCTCTGCATGTGGTAATGTAATAGATTTCTGCAATAGTGGGTCAATATCATGTTTATTAAAGCAGTAATTCTCACAAAATGTACAGCTGTTTAGGTATTGTACCATGCAGAATAGGGTGAGAGTATAACATTCATGGAAGGTTTCAGAAGAGATAGAAAGACAGGAAGATTGAATAGAGCCAAAGGTTTTTTTGTTTTTTCCTTCTCTTCATTCTCATTCAAGTAATTTTTCATTGAAATATTTTCAATGGATATTCTCTAGTTTTGCACAAGCAAAAAAACATGGCAATTAATCTTAAATGATGCATTTGGATTAGAAATAATAATAGTTGCTGGTTATGCAGACATTTGCGCTGCATTGGTTGCTCCGTCAATGCTTTTTGAGAATAGAAAAATTAATCTCTGTCTTACAGTCAGAATGGGAAAATACAATTTTCTCCCTAATGTGTAGTTTTTATTACTGGTATTTATCACTGGGCAATGACGTTGTCGCAAAGATTGGCTTTTCTAGCATGCATAAATAGTTTTCTTGACTACAGCAACAAATCTAAAGATTTCCTTATAACGCAAAACCGCGTGTTTTTCATGGTCCCGGTTTGCACAATATATTCCTGCTGTTCTGTTTCCGGCCTGGCCAGAAGACATCCCAGACATCCGTTTAATTTTTGATGAATCCATAATAGCTTCAGCAGAATATATTGTCAAGACTGCCTTTGAGTGAATGAGGTGGCAGCAGTGTTTTGGAGATGCCATATGTTACAGATTCTAGATGAAATTGGCTTCTTCTGAAGCAGAGGAAATAATAGAATGTTTTTTTGGGACGAGGGCTGGGGGTAGGGAAGGGAATCTTCACTGGTGTTCATCTTTTCCACCTAAAAGGAGTTAGATAAGAAGCACCTGTGGTTTGAGTAATGAGATGCAGAACCCTGCCTCTTCCTCAGCCTCAGCTCCTGCTGATGCTTCTGTAAGACTCGCCTGGGGCATAATCTCTTCACCAGACAAAGAGAAAGAGAGGCTTGACGTTTAAATAAAGCCGAGGAATCGCAGCAAGTTATTTTGTGAGCGGTGACTGCTCTTTTTTTATGGTGATTCAAATTATTTCATTCCACTCAAAATTGTGGGGGGATGAGAGAGGATTGCAATGATGTGCTGACAGCATCAGTGTCATGGAGAGACATGCAAAATGGCAGTAATTTTGGGGGAGGGGGAGGGGGGGGGCGTAGGTGGATCTGATGGGTATCCCCCTTTTCGCTGCTTTGTCCCCTTCTGCCACAGCCCCCTGACAGGTTTCCAGCAACACATTTATTTACTTCTGATGTCCAGTTTGTAAGAGTCAAGTCAAGTTGAGCCAAGAGCAATGAAAGTTCCATCCCAGTTGATTTTTCAAATTTTGTTCACATCTGTTGATATAGTAAAACTGCTGTGGAAGATCAGGCTACACCATTGAATATGCGTCGTTGAATTTTAGGGATGTTTACAGATGTGTTTTAATGTTTCCTTCTGTAGGAACAGCATCTGAAATAATCAGTTTGTGATTTGGGCAATGTTTCACAACCCGTGTACAGATACAGACTCACTCTACTGTAAGAACCCCTGTAGTTACTGTCTTATGAATATGGATACAGGACATGTGGGGTGGGGTGCGGGGTCAGCTGAGTATATGTGGAAAGGCTGGTCTTCTTCTTCTCACAATATTAGCGAGATGTGACTGTCCTCCATCTTCCTGTGCTTCCTTCCTGTCTGTGCCCTGTTGCCCAGCACAGATCTGACACCTCTGCACCACACCATTATCCCCCCGCCCCCCAACTTTATCAGTGTAACATCATTTTCCTCTTCCTTGCTTTGTCCTCCACAGGCATGGAACATAACGAGCGGCTCTGCTTTTAATGTCTGAGACCCTGGTCTCCCATGGCATAAAATTAAACCCAATTAAGAAGGATATTAAGACCTCTGAAATTACGCATTTGATCTATCCTGCCTCTGCGTGAGCGGAGCGAGCAGCTGAGTTTTTTTTTTGCTGGAATTTATGATCCAGTATCATTTGCGGCTCAGCTGCCGTTCCTCGGGGCCAGGCCCATCTTCGCTAATGAACTCGCGGCCGCGACGGGATAATCGGCCTCCCCGATTTTTTTTACCCCGGCAGCGAGTGCGAACGGATCAGACAAAAAAAAAAAAAAAACATCCTCCCCGTCTTTCCACGGAGGAAAAAATCCTGGCAGCCGGGGAGCGGCGATAATGATCACATAAACGCGCTGATTATTTGAAAGGCGGTTTGTCTGCTGAAAGCGGCGGAGAGGCTGTCGAGAGCGCTCCCGTGTCGAGGAGACGCGTGTGACGCGGCTCGGTGCCAGGCTCCTTTCTGTTCCCCCCGCTTCTGTTCCCCCCCCCTTCAGTTTGCAGAAAAAAGCCTCTTTCACAATACAAAAAAAATCCTTGATAAAAGATGCGAGCACTTTACGCCGCGCTCTCGGGTGATTGCGGCGCATGAATTTGAGCTTCCGCGTCCCCTTCATGTCGGGCATTAACCCGTTTCCACGTTGTCAGTTTTCAGTTTCACAGAATCTTCTTAACGTGATCCAGCAATTTTTGTTTGAATTTAAATGAACCGCTGAACACAAGTAGAGTCAAATAAAAATAGAAATTAACTTTTCATCCATCTCAGTTGACAGTGTGTTATTTTTTTAAGATTAATTTATTGGGAGACATTCATTTTGAATCAGCAGCTCTGTTATTTTTCTTAATTAAGAAAAAATTTGTGTTTGTATGGTTGATGTTTTTCAATTACAAAATAAATCATAAATATGTTTTGTTCATTTTGCTACAGAGGAAGTCTGTGCCAAAATGACTTTATCTGTTGCACAAAATGTATCCCCCTCCCACCAACCATATGGAGCAAAGATTTATTGGTGTAGAACATGACCATGTGATCCCACTATATTGCCATTAGGGAGTGAACAATGTCATCCGCCCAGAGGGTTTATGTGTTTCTATTGTCCTTAGGGGACAGAAATCATGGCCTGTAAACCAGACCAAATGAATGATGAAAGGCCTTTATGGCTGAGACAATGAACATACTGTGTGTTTTCTGTCCACTTTCACAAAATCTCGGCAGTCAGCTGGAATGTTCAGTGCTCGCATATATAGAATGCCTACAGACCACCTCCAACCCCCAGTGTAAAATGCCAGAACAGAAACTTCGGCATAATATCGTCAGAGGTGATTTATATTATTGCACAGTGAAAAGCTTGGCTATTGCGTGTTGCACAATTGCAGCTGGCTATCACATTCTACAATCAAGATCTGAGAACGTCGGAGCATAAATAATATTCAACGTTTAATTATTAAAAATACTAAATTCAAGCACTATTATTAAATTTAGTAGCAAATGGGCCTATTTAGATCAAATTACCATTGGCAGTATTTTACCTTCTGCAATATCATTATCATCACCAAGTAAAGATACTAACACTGATGACTCTATAATGTTTCCATTATATGCAAATTATTCCCCTCCTAGCCCATAAGTCAAATGAGTTCTTTGGAGCCTTCTAGCAGTTGTAATATCTTTGGGAGATATGAGAAAATGATGAAATATGCATGCACCTGCTTGTGTACTATAGGTCATGAGGGTGCTTTTTGGATGCATAATTAGGAGTGATGGACAGTTGAATTTACAATAAAATGCAAGATAAAACCATATCATAGAGCTACTCCAAAAGTAAACTAAAGTACCTGGGGTCCAGAGTTTGGGCAAGCTGGATTGTTAATTTAACCCCTTCACGCACATGCCAAATCTGGCCAATCCGTGCCCATTTAGGGGGTACCCTATTTAAAGCTTTATATCTCCAGATGTGAGCAGCACAGAGAGTCTACTAATGAAACTAGAACACAGGGTTTCAACTCATAGTTTGGTTGAAGGAGCAATTAATGTCTGAGTTGAGCAATCTAGGGATGCCGGCATGCCGACCACTAGGGGGATTGCCTGAAGGGGTTAATTGTGGGTGGGAAGTGCTGTCATGTTGGCGGCCTAGTCAGTGGTTGCTTCAACACAGATTTAAAATCCAGATTTTGAAATTCCCTGCGCTCCAAAGATGCAGCATTCCACGGGCTAGCCCAACTACTGCTATTTCATTTAGAAACAATGGGTAAGTAGGTCTGGTCGAAGGTACGGGAAGAGGAGGGGTAGCTGTTTGTGTTTTGATAGTTTTATTGTTTTGTGTGTTAAAAAGTTGACTAACTAGTGACATGAGTAAAATAAAAATAATGTACTTGAGGCAACTGGCAGCTGGTTCTACACAGTTTTAGTATATTTTTAGGAAGGCTCAATGAATGCATTTCTACCGACTTGAAAGTTTTTCACATCCTGTTCTGAATTCTGGCATGGTTAGCCGTCCATATTAAATTGTTTCCACTGGATTTAATGGAGGATACGTATTGCAATGCAGAGACACCTTACAAAGACTTACCTGACCAGCATATGTATCCTTCCAATTAACTTAAAATCCTTAGCAACTATCCTTCAAGCCAAGGCATTATTTTCTGTCACTAGAAAACAATCACATGCATGATGTTTGAATGGATTTTCGAACAGTCATCTCTCCGTAATGAAATTTCTTAACTTCAGAGAGAGAAAAAAATGGCTGGCTTTCTGTTACAGCCTTCATAAAAGATGGTGTTTTCAGTAACTGCAGCAGGGCTGGCTGTGTCAAGTGTCTGTTCACTCACTGTGACATTCCCACCACACACTGCGTGTCACCGAGGCAAGCCTGTTCACTCTCAATCTCGCCATCTTACATCTTCTCCGTTGCTATTTGTCAAATTTGAGTTCAATCAATTCTTTTTGCATCTGCGGGAAAGCAGAGCTGATGGTTTGAAGTGATAGGTGCCTGCATTCTCTCAGGTTGACAAAGATGAATCTCTTGCCCGCTCGTGCATTCAAATGCCGCGAAAGACCTGGACAGCCAGTCAATCAACTTGTTATGAGGTTTAATCAGACAACGGACAGATCAATTAGTCATGTTCAGGCAAAAGATGAATGAGGAGAAAAACATCCTTCTTTTGCATTAATTTAAAAGAGAGGAATGCATTCCTTCATTCAGCTGTTTCATTGTCTTCCCCTTCCAAGTATTTATTCGGGTAAAAAGGACGTTATTATCCTGCACATCATAGTTGAGTAATGGAATGTAGACAATCTCTGTGAAAAATTGATGGTCCAAACTCTATTAAGTCTGATTTATACTGTGCAGCACAGAACAGTAATGTATGTATCTCTGCTCACATCACAGCAACACCAATACATAGTTTAAAATAAAGAAGAGTGTTCTTTTGTGTGACTGTACTCTGTCAGCCAAGGGCAAAATGAGCCTTCAACAGTATCATCCTTTGCCTTGGGAGGTCAACTGGAGGTTATTGTGCAAGCAAACAAATATCACATAAACACCATGAGTGTATTGTTGGCCATCAATTTATAAAGATCTTTTTCTTAATTTTAATCTTTTAAAAAATACTAAATCTAAATCAAAGTCTGAATAGGATTACGCACAGATTTATTTTTATTTGGGGAAAACAATTCAGTTTGTGACATGCATTAAGCAATTTACAGCATGCACCTATGGAATTGTGGAATGTATGGAACCCTTGAGAGATTTTGTCAGTTCACCTCTATTGCTTTTCTCACATATTACCCCCCAACCCACCCCCCCCCCCCTCCCACCAGCTTTTCCACCTTATAATAATGTTCTGTACAGTCACCGCTAACCAAGCTGCAGTGGTCTTCTCCTCTTCTGGGAATTTCAGCTCTTTCCCCCTGGCCTGGCCTGGCGATTCCTGCTCCATTTAACACCAACTGGAGGCAGACTTGGCTCGAGCTGCTTGGCTCGAGCTTGAAAAGGGGGGAAAAAGAAAGGGGTGTACGTGGGGGGTGCATACCCCCACATTTTTGCATCGGGGAGTACTCTGCCTTGTTGCCCTCAGGAGAAAACAACACTCTTGCCCCTCCTAAACCGTTAATTAAAGTGCACTTGTCTTTACAGCCATCCAGTTCATGGTGGGTCACCAGAGAAAGGCTGGGTTGTGCTATCAGCATGCAGCACACATGCTTACTTTGCATTCAGAAGACCAAACAGATGGAATTGTATGATTGTAAAAAAAAAAAGAAAGATAAAAATCCACAATCTGGCAAGATAATATCCAGCACAAGTGGAGAAGGCACTCCTGAAAATATTTGAACGATCATATTTGAAACTGTGGGGCTGCAGAAATTTTGTTTTTTTCCCAATGCTTGACAGTAACATTGCCATGCAATGACAGACATAAAGCCTTCAGGCGAATATGGGTGGCTCTCTAAAGTTTGAATATAATCACACTATTCCTGGCACAAAATGAGCGTAAGTGCAAATAATGCATCTTTGCTGCATTTTAAGTAGTGAATCAGCCTTAATCTCAACCAGCACATGGTAAAAAAAATTGACATTTTTGTGCTGCTGTGAATGCAAGATATTTTGTGATTTCAGTTTGACAGGGCTTTTCAAATTGGTCATTTCACTGTGTTACATTCCTGTAGAGTCCAAGGCCTTTATTCTTCATATCACTTCCATTGTTGCCATGCAACTTTGTCCTTGCTAAACAAATGATGAGCTTGAATCGGTTTCCGTCTTGTTTCTTTAAGATTTTTTTGTCCTGCTATGATATAAATCCATCAGACTGGCAGCCCTCATACAGTAAGTGTCATAATGAGTATTTCCAGCGTAGCTTTAAAAAAAAAAAAAAAAAACTCACACAAGGATACTGTAGGCACAGTTGCAGTGTGAGAATACATTTGTGTCATGAACCAACCCAGGTGCCGTGAAATGGCATATGCTAACCGATTATGGTGTGGTCACACATTGCACCAGTGAACTCTGGATTAGGACCTGTATGAAATTGATCTTTGTAAGTGGAAATTATAAATTATGGATAAGAGGTATTAACTAAGGTTCATTTAAAATTCTGTAGAGAATTATTTTGGATGGCATGTTGAAGATAAGCAAATGGTCAAACTTGGTCAGACTAGTATTTGAGTATTATTAATAATATAAGAATACTGTGAAACTGCTAAGGTTTACCCAATATGTTAGATTTAGAAGGTGGGTAAATTTAAGATGAATATTTCAAGATTTTGTTTTTTAGTATTAATTATTAATAATGGTATCATGCACAATATAAAACAGTTGATGGGTAATTTTAAAATGTTATGTCATTATAAAGTGTCCAGCCACATGCACTGTAGATTATTATTTTGAAACCTGATGTTTCTAAACCATCTTTTTCTGTTTGGTATTGATTTTTCTCTCACATAGTATTCATTTTTTAAAACAGAATATATGGTTTAAGACATTAAGTATGCAATAGAACGGTTATGCATGTTGTAATCCTGTGTATAATTTCTGGAAAGGCTGGACTTTTTCTAATAATTTCAATAATTTCTAATAGTTTCTTTGTAATAATTTGTCAACATGCATTTATGTTGTAAAATACTGTATATTAATGCTAAATATAAATTAATTTTTGAGGAAGTATAATACAGTTATAAGTGCTTTATTATTAGTTTTAATGTTTTAATAGTACTTGCATTGTGTTTTCCTGAAGGCATTCAGTGCCTGCTAACAGTTCTTTCCCTATGGATGTACAAGTACAAGTCTTACCTCAGGCCATAACTTTTGTAGAAGACATGTCATGTTTTTGTATTTCCAAAGTACTATAGTTGTGAAATCAGGTAATGTTTATTTAGTGTACATTAGCATTTTCTTACATTGTTGTAGTACTGTATACCCTTGTATATGCACATGTGAATCACGTCATAATGATGATAATAACTGAAGACTAATACACATGCCAGTAACGGCTTGGCTAATGGCTATTAATTTCATAACATTTCTTGCACCATCCATGTTCGAATTTGATCATGCTGTCTCAGGGCATGTGCACATGCCTGACTTAAGGTAATGTAATACATATTGTGTTGGTGAAACTATTGCAAAAATCATGATTTGGCCACAAAATGAGGGGCATGGTTGGGTGTGGCCAGGGTTCATGAGTTTTCATAACAAGCCTCATAAGTGTGCTGAATATTAAACGAGTTTGTGAATGCTATTAAAATGTTATGAGCTCATGTGAATGAGAAAAAAAGGATTTAAGCTGGTTTGAAATTATAAGCATTTATTGTGGTACACGTGGTCACCCTTTGATGAATGCAAAGTGCACATGGTTAAGAATTGCATTACGGGCAACGTAAAGTCATTTTCATCATGTAATCTCATGGCATTAAATCATTTCACTTTCATTAGCTTGAATCCTGAAAGCCTGAAAAAGTAGAGCGAGGAAGTGCAATTATACCGGTTATGAAAATCAGTTATTCCAAAGATATATTCCCAGATACAGCTGCTTTATGTGTGCCTGTGGATTAACAATGCAATGATAACATTAGTATTCAGCCTCTGCTAACATCATTTCAGTGTCATATACGAGAAGCTTGAAACCAGATGTCATCAGAGGCGTGTTTTTCATTTCTTGTTCACACACAGAATGGAAATGGAAGAAATCAAACATTATTTATGATGGGGGTGAAAGGAAAGTTAATTTCTTCTGCTTTTTTTTTTGGATGTAAAGGCTGCAGCTGCTGATGAGCAATTCTGAAAGTGCACTTCTGGATAGAATTGCTAATACAATTGTAATGCATTAGGCTCAAGAATGGGTATAAAGAATGTGATGAAGAATGTGACAATTTTATGGAAAGTAGAGTAGTCTACAATTGTTTGATATGGCATTTTTCTGGTATAACAGCACATAGTCACAACTTAAAGACTTTTTAAACAAAGTTATGCCCCTAGGTGATGTGCATGTTATTAGAAAAAAAGGTGTTTATTTATTTGTTTATTTATTTTTAATTTCGGGATTTGTATTGGCATTAAGACACAATGAAAGTTATGGTTTTAAAAAAAACAATTCTTTAGTACAGAAACTGCTTTTAAATCCGCAATAAAATATATGTTGTTGGCATTGCAACTGTTTTGAAGTTACTCATGGTTTTAAAATGTTAAACTGTTCAAACAGACTAAGCTGATTTCTCCTTCTTCAATACCGTAAGGTCACAGGAAAGTCACTGTTCTTATAATGCCTGGTATTACCTTGAAACCAAAACAAACTACCTTTTCCCACTCTAATCCAAAGAAATGAGTCATGCAGAGGTGTTGGGCTGTGATGGACATGCCATTATTCCTTTCTCCATAAGACTCACTCAATGCAGCGCATTTCTACTGGATTAAAAACAGAACCTGCCTGTATTTCTGTATCCAGCAGCGTTAAACCTTGGAACACTGCCGACCTTGAAATACGAGTACCGAATTTCCCCAGAGGTGTCTCCTGTGCCTCAGAAACAGAACTGTAAGTTACAGGGAGAACAAAGGTATTTGCTCATAGACAACTTTGCTACAAGCTTACAGTGTTAAAGTATTACGTATTTGATGACTTATTTTAATTATGCATATCCTTGTCCAATGTGTTGTGTAATATGTAGCTTACATTTTACTGATAGCCAATCAAATTTTAATTGATTTTTTTTTATTATTTCAGTTGCATATAAATCAGACATTTTGCTCAGAATAATTCTCCACATGTATTTGGAATTTCCATGATCATGCTAATGTACACACTTAAGTATTCCAGAAGAGGATCTAACAACGCCAAAAATGACACACTAGAAGGTTTACCCCACTAAAAAACATTAAAGAATTGCTGTGCATTATTTTTTCAATAGTGCAAAACAACAAAAAGCTGAAACTCAAGCTTATTGGTAACTTAGCCAAGAGCAATTTAAGAATTACACGGTACCCCACTAAGTTGCCAGTCTCATAAGCCTGATTTATACTTTGTCGCACAACCCTTTCAAAGTTTTGCATGACAAAGATGCTGTATTTTAAACTAAAAAAAGTGTTGCACGACCCTTTTTTCCCATCGCGTATCTCTATTTTATGTCGCTGAACTTCATACTTTGGCGCACAGTGTTGATTGGACAACCATATGGAACACCGAAATTCATTGTCATGGATACTTCATTGTTTTCTATTTGTGTCATCTTTTAAACTAGATATACAATTTATTCCTCCCCTATTTCTTAGTAATTTTGGCAGGCGCCACTTTTCACGGATGTAAACATTGCAAGTTTGGCATTTTGTTACCATAGACAATAGAACCCTCTCCACAGCCCTTTGCCAAAGTATACAGTAAATGCAAAATGTCCTGTTACACTTTCATTTTTGTCGCACAACACTTGCGACAAAAGTATAAATCAGGCTTTACTCTAAAATGAAATTATTTGTGCAGGGACGGGAAAAGTGTGTTTATGAAAATCACCTGACAAAGTTATTTTCATTACAAATTACTTTTCTCCAACAAACCACATCTTATAATGCAATGGTTTCCTTACAGTTTTATCAACACTATTGCTATGTCCTCTCACACAATCACTCTTAATGTTATAAAAGTGTAATTTTGTGCTGTATATTTTGCAGATCTGTCTTTGCCTAGTGCATATTTGGTGTAATGGAAGTTGAATATCAATTATTTAAATTCAAGCTTCTATAATATTAATAAAATCAACATAATGAAATGCATACTGTGAGTAATAATGGCAGGGCAATTCATGGTATATAAGCACTGAATTTTCTACTCTACTAGTGAATGCGCCTGGAAATTTCCAGAAAAAAACTTTTATGTAGTTCTTCGTGTTATCAGTTTACATTTACTGAAGTTTTTTTCTTTTTGTTTACATTGTTTATCTTATCCATGTAAGATTTTCCATTTGTGTTTGGGAGGGGTAAGTCTTTTCAGATGTCCAGGCTTATTTTTATGGAGAAAAATACTTAGCTACCCATTCATGACACAATGGAGACTAGTTTCCAAATATACAGTGCATCTGTCAACAATGTGAATTATCATAACTGGATCCAAAGCCTGAAGGTCAGTGTGTCCACCTTGTTACCATCCTGTTATTGGGTTTATTGTCATATGAAGACATAGAGTACGTCTCATATTTACTTCTGGGGTAATGGCCTGTGCCTTATTGTTACACTTGATTTTATGAATTTTAAGGTCTGTATAGTACTCTGATCTTTAATAAGAGCTATGCAAACTGCAATAGGTTAATGTGGAACTATGAAATGAGGAAAATCATGGATGATGAAAATGATTGAAAACGATGAAAGTGAATTACATAATTTTGTTCTTATCAATGTGATTTCTGATAGAACAGTTAAACTTGAATTCGCCCCCAATCATCCCTTGGTTGGTCGGTTGTGTGATCCAACACCATGCAAATAGAAATGGAAGCAATGCTGATCAAAGACCCTTGGCTACACTGCAAGGTTTTGCACTGTTATCTTACTCTCCGGGCGTCAGCAGACAAGTGAGATTGCCCTTCAGATTGTGTAATGAACCTACTTTATCAAAGCCTTTATGGGCAATTGCTTTTCACTTCACCCTTTCGTAAAAAAGAGAAAATAACATATTGTTGCACAGAAGTTGCTGTAATCAACTGAGATATTCATTTATTTGTCTATTTGTTTATTTATTTACTTGTACGGTTGATACCCTTGTCCACGGCGATGTTTCAAAGCATTTGCTTACTATAGTTAATTTGTCGAAAGGGTCTGAACTACAACCTGCTACTGCCATTAAACTTTTCACTGCTGACTTTTACCTTGCTCCTACCATTGGTCACTGTAAACATATAAATCCAATCTTTTCACAGTGCTTCTAAGCTGGACTCGTAACAAGCCCACTTGTCTACATAAATAAGCATATAAGGCAACCCTCCATAAGAATGACACATGGGGGCCCCACAAACATATGGACAGGGTTTCAGAGACATGTGGTTACATGTGTTGAGGACAAACTGGGAGAAGCATTGACTGCCAATCTAGTTAGAGCTGTGGGATGACTTTGGCAGGTATCCCGCAAGGGCGAAGACCTCAGAGAATGTCTACCTTGGCCATATTTGTTCTGCTAATTAACCTAGAGTCGCCTCCCAGAAGAATCTGCACAACAGTTTTGAGGAATGGTGGAACAGAGGGCCCAGAGAAAGTCAGTAACACACAGAGAGCAGAGTTCTAGAACACTCTTTTTTTCCTCCCTCCATTTTCTGGTGAATTCTTTTTTGTGCTTTTTGATGCATATCCTGCCCCATCAATAATTTTAATGTATTGTATATGTGGATACACCCAGAATCCAGCTCTACCGGTGCACTGCTGGGCTCTGAGTGATGAACCTAACCTCCGAGGAGCTAGAGAGTCTATGCAATATATACACTACATGGCCTAAAATATGTTCACACCGGACATCCAACATCTCATCCAAAATTATGGGCATTAATATGGAGGTGTCCACACTTTGCTGCTATAAGAACCTCCACTCTTCTGAGAAGGCTACTAAATGTTGGAGCATTGCTACAGGGATTTGCTTCCATTCAGCCAGAAGACCATTAGTGAGGATGGGCATTGATTGGACGATTAGGCTTGGCTCGCAGTTGGTTTTCCAATTGATCCCAAAGGTGTTGGGTGGATTTGAGGTTAGGGCTCTGTGCAGGCCAGTCAAGTTCTTCCACACCGTTCTTGAAAAAAACCTTTCTATATAGACCTTGCTGTGTGCCTGGGGGCATTATCATGCTGAAACAGGAAAGGGCCTTCCTGTTTCAGTTGGGGAAGTACAGAATCGTCTAGAATGTGAATGTGATTAAGACTAGCCTTCACTGGAAATAAGGGGCCTAGCCCAAACCATGAAAAACAGCCTCAGACCAAGCAATGTTCAGATAGAGTGAGTGTGTGTGTATGTATGTACAGATATATATATATATATATACACATATATATACATTCACCGGCCACTTCATTAGGTCCACCTGTTCAACAGCAAACTGCACCCGTTAACGCAAATATATAATCATCCAATCACGTGGCAGCAAGTAAATGCATTTAGGCATGTAGACATGGTCAAGACGATCTGTTGAAGTTCAAACCAAGCATCAGAATGGGGAAGAAAGGTTATTTAAGTGACTTTGAACGTGGCATGGTTGTTGGTGCCAGACTGGCTGGTTTGAGTATTTCAGAAACTACTGATCTACTGGGATTTTCACGCACAACCATCTCTAGGGTTTACAGAGAATGGTCCAAAAAAGAGAAAATATCCAGTGAGCAGTAGTTCTCTGGGCGAATATGCCTTTTTGATGGCAGAGGTCAGAGGAGAATGGCCAGACTGGTTCAAGCTGATAGAAAGGCAACAGTAACTCAAATAACCACTCGTTACAACCAAGGTATGCAGAAGAGCATCTCTGAACGCACACCACGTCAAACCTTGAAGCAGATGGGCTACAGCAGTAGAAGACCACACTGGGTGCCACTCCTGTCACCTAATGAAGTGGCCGGTGAGTGTATATATATATATAATTTAACCCATTATCTATACCGCCGCTATATTTAGATTCTCCAATTAGTCTCCAAACCTACCTGCATGTCTTTGGATTGTGTGAGAGTGTCTGGAGGAAACCCATGCAGACACAGGGAGGACATGCAAACTCCACACCGAGAGACCCAAGCCGGGGTTCAAACCCAGAACCTTCTTGTTGTGAGGTGACAGTGCTACCAACTGCACCCCTATATTATTTATGAAAAAACCCCAGGAGGGAGGGTTTTAACCAGTTTTTTTCAGAGGCATTTTCTGATTGTTTTTGGTAAAATGATGATGACACCTCAGTTTTGAAAACAATGCATTTTTTCAGGCAATGGTCCTCACATCAGTGTTGCTAATACTGTTCAAAATTAAAGGTAGGTTCCATCACAGTCGATGTGAACCATAGCCTTCCTTGTTTCAACAGACAGATTCCAATTACTCTGAATTCAGCCTAGCTGAAACAGATCTCTCACTTCATTATGCCTGGAGAAGGGACAAGCATGGAAAGAATTTTTTCCTGATACAGATGATCTTATTTGCACCGAAGAATCAGATGGAAAAAACTGTGATAACTAAATGAGGAAATGCACTAAGCAGATGGTTGTCAAATGATGGAAAATCAATCCTTTGTGGGGTTGGGAGCATATGGGAAAGGGGTCTTTGCCACTTGCCTCTGGTAGCGCAGTACCCTGCAGTTTGTAGTGACACTGCCAGGGTAAGGCTCCTTCTGCCACAGGGCGAGATGGTGGGAGGTTGGCTAGTGCCATAGATTATGGCCTCGACATAACGGCTTTCAGAACACTTATTCTCAAGGGCTGACCCGCATTACCACTCACCTCAGTGGGGAAACTCTCAGCTTGCCCCCGCAACTTTGGACCCATGCCCTCATTAGAGCCTTTTCTTTTGGTGGGGGGTGGCTGGCAACGTCTGTGGGCAGGCAGAGAAGTGTGCTTGTGAGAACAGATAAGAACGCTTTTCTTAGCCTTCCTCTAGTGTCTCCCCACAGCATCTGCCAATGAACGTTTCTGCATTAGCTGCCAGGACTGAAGTTTTCCTTTTCATCTCTTCTCCCTTTGTGTCTCTTTTGCTCATGTGGGGTTGCTTCAGCTCTTCTTGTGAGAAAAAGGTCCCTTCTAACACTTCCAGTCACAACTCCTTTGTGTTCCAGCTATTCCTGTGTGATCGTTCCCTGATCACTCTTTAAGCTAAAATCAAAACTATCGAAATGAAATAGTTTTCGTCATCAGTCGCGCTTATCATTGATTCTTGCTTTCGATTAATTTGCTTTTCTGCATGCTTAGAGAAAATGTCTTACTTTCACAGGTAATAACAGTATGTGACATTTTGTGTTTCCATAGACTGGATTCATGAGAGAGTATTTAACAGTTTATCAAGTTGATCAAGTTTTATTTCTATGAGTAGCATTTGTATTTTTGGGCACCATGCTATAAGAAAGACAGAGAAGCTCTCGAAAAAAGTATACTGTTGGAAGGGGAACTAAATTTGCTCCTGTTTGAAATGTGAAAGAGATGAGCAAAGATCCTAACGGGAGATTTATTGAGGTTTTAAAATTCATAGAAGGGATTAACAAAGTGAACAACATTAGAGCAAAGCAGAATATGTGGAAATTAATTGAAGTTATTTTAAGCTAAATTCTGAAATGATACCAGGATTTTATTTTTTGTACGTAGAGTTTCCAATGCATGAAACCTACTTCCAGGTCATGCAGTAGAGTATAGATATTACTTGATGAAACAAGGAATATTGACTGAAGCTCTTTCTCCTTAGGTCATACAGACAATTATGTATTTCCGTGTGTGACTCATTCGGCTCTGGCTTTGTCAAGAAAAGCAAGTCTTGAAACTATCTATGTGCAATATACTCTATTATATTAAAATTAATGTGATTTGATGTAAAAGCCTATATATGATAGACATGCGCAATGTTTGTTTATGCGTGTATCACAGGTGATGTATGTGTTATATTTATGCAGAACCATTGTGTACAAGAAGATATAATACATCCTTAATCATGAATATTGAATGTCTTTAGATATCTGTATATAATCTTGAGTAAACTGTTGAAACTGTTTTCTTGGAAATGTCCTCTTGGAATTTCTCGCAATTTAGAGTAGGAAAATAGAAAGGTGACTTCACAAGGAGATACATAATCTGTTTCTAACTAAGTTTCAAATTACAGCATTAAATGTGCCTGAAATAGAACTGCAAGAGAGGAGAATCAATAAACTGAATATCAACAGGGAAATGGATGATTATTAATCACTGAAGAAAATTTGTCTTTAAGGGAAATCCAAATGGGTTGAAGTTTAGAAATATATTTTAATCAAAAACTTTTGATTTATTCTTCTGAGATGTATTTTCCTCAGCAGCAAAATTATTAATAGAAATGATGTTCTCTATCCTTCCAAATTTCACACAGAGTAGACAGCTTGCATTACAATAAACAAACAAACAGATAAATAAATAAATAAATACATTTTATTTAGAATTAAACGGCTTCATTTTGGCTAGCAGATATGCTAACATAAACATTACCAGCTGTATCCTTGTATTCAGGAGATTCCAATTGTATTTTATAGTCAGTTTCAAACAGCAATTGTAACTTGGGCTCAGAAAATTTAATTGGATTAGGAACTTTATGGAAATTCATACTTTTTATTGACACATTTTGTTTGAATTTCAAGAGTATCCAATTTCATGGATATTCATTTACACCCTTGATATGGTTTATTGGTGAAGATCATAGTTTTATTAACTTTTGGTCATGGATTCCTATTCACATGTTCTCAAATACTGTGATGGACTTATTTCCACCTGCCCCAATCTTGCCCTCAACAATGGACACATCTGAACTGAAGTGCAGCATTCTCCCAGTCACCTGCATGAACTAAGCCTCTCAAATCAGATTCAAGCAGATGCAGTGACTACATGTCCCAGCATACCTCATTCACCCAAATCAGGAATTATTTAAATGAGAGCATTTTTATTCCATTACCCACCACATTAGGATACAATATGACAGGAAACCAGCCTCTAATGCTCTCCCATCCAGCTTGGGGGCTCCTAAATTAACACACTGTAATATTTGATGCTTTCACATGCGGTAGATGAAAGATGTTGTATATTTTTATCCTACACTCGGAAATGAATGCATGAGGCATTAAGGAGTTTTGTCACCCCAGTGAAAATTGACCAATGTTTATATTAATTTTGCTCAATCATCCAGGAAATCAATTCCGACTGCTCAACAGAAGTGTTAGATAATAACATGTCAGATACAAGAATGATACGTGAGCATTGCCTGCTAATTCACTGAAATTCTACCCATCTGTAATTCAAACATGTAATGTACAGAAGAAGGAAATATTTTCTTTAAAGGGAATAGTATGACATTGCCTTACATGAGTTATCCTTCTTTCCATGGTTTACAATTTTGTTCCCACAAAAACTGAAAAAAAAAATGCTGAACCTTAATAGAAAAGTTGGGGAAAGAGGAAATGTGTGTATTTTAGTTGCCCAGCAGAGGAATTGCCAGAACGTCTAATATGAGATCACATGGTTTCCAGTACCTTGGGCTCTGTCATTATAGAAAATTCTGTAAGAGTTTACAACTCTCCTCTGTCTGGCATTAAAGTGATTTACTTCTTATGGCTGTTTTAAAAAAGTGGACTTTGTCCAAGGGGCTTTTCCAAATGTTGTGGGGTGTACAGAATAGTGGGAAAATACAAATATCATTTTGACTTTTGAGGAATACAGCTAGAAATTAATCTCATTTTTTGACTACCTGACTACCACTGTATCTGAAAATGATTGCAAGATTTATGGATATGACTATGACTATGGCAAGGTCAGCACATCCCGTTGAGTGATCTTCCATTTTTCATTTTTCCCTTCTCTGAAATTTCTAGCTTGCTCCTGCCATTTCCCAGTTCTGGAGCTGCCTGCCTAACAACATAAAGTAAATAACATTATTATTATTAAGTAAACATCACATACATCACTTTAATAATCTCTTTCTTTATTATTATTATTATTATTATTATTATTATTAATAATAATAATAATAATAATAATAATAATAATAATAATAACTTTTATTTATGTATTATGTATTATTATTAGTAGTAGTAGTGGAAGTTATAGTACTGTAGTTGTAGCATTGAACAGTATTGTAGTACGAGTTGTAGTAGTTAGTGCTAATTAGTTAGTAGGTAGTGCTAATGACAGTAGTAGTTGTTGTTTTCAATGGCCCAAACACAAAATCAGACTGTCAAGATGGAAACCATTGTCAGATAGAAGCAAGATGATGGCTTTGCATCAAATCGTCCTCTGGCTGACCTGCTCTTCCTTCTACACATTGGCAGGTAGCTGACATTGGGGTTTCAGTTCCAGGGACATTTACAATTGATCAATTCTGCATTGGCAGAGGTGGTCATTATGAAGATGCTCTATAGATAAATTAGCTGAGAGGAGATCTGGAAAAGGCTTTTAATTTGTCTGCCTGCAGCCTCAGTGTTACCTGATATTGTAATTTGATAATAGTTGAAAAGCGTAGTGACATTTGTCTGACGTATTCAGTAGCTTTACATAGGGCACATTTGTATTGACATCTGCAGACTATACTGTGCTTCCTTTATTGACATACAGTAAATTCTATAAGCAACACGATTTCAAAGCTTGGTATGGCTTCTAACATGAAGACATCAGTAGCTAAGGAATTAGGCCGCCGAGGAGAAATACGATGAAAAACAACTCATCAAGCATCGATTTAAAACCATAACCACGTTCCAGCCTCCAAGTGCTCGAATTTAAAAGCTATATATTATAGGTATACAATCTTTATAAGTGTGTATTTGATGATAGCACCGGGCTTTCTACTAAAAAGTATATTAACTTCAGCATAATGCATTCATTGAATTCATAATGAAACACCTTTTGTTAGTTGGAAGTCTATATATAGTATATTTGTGGCCATTAAGTTCATTAAGCTTTTATTTGCTCTGTCTGTTTTTTGTGAAATAGCAGTGCAAATCAATGAATAAAAAATACATGTGGTGGCATAAGTGGTAGAGATCAATGGGCTTTTAACATTTTCAGAGGAGAGGAACAGAGGGTGAAAGAGAGTAAGAGGGAATACAAATATGTTTGTATTTTTAGTGGCATGCATATGTAAGTGGTCTTTCTTCACTGTCATTCTAAACTGAACGCACAACAAACATGCACCACTTCTTTCATTCTCTCCATCCTTCAGGATACCAGAGAATTATAGGCAATGTGTACTTTTGATGAGATATTTCACAATGATTATTTGTCATGCTCTCATAACACCTTCTTACATAATATACACAGCACATCTACAGTCCACTCTTTTATCACAATGTTTGCACCCACATTTCAGACAACCTCAAAAACTATGGCCTCTGTTTTTCTCTATTCTTCGTACTTCTGTGTGCTACACTTGAACCCATCGTAAATGCTCAAATCACTTTCTTGTATTACTTGAAATGGACCTTAATGTCAGAGGAAACAGCCAGGATCTTTTTCTTTGTGCTTTGTTTGTCATGGCAATAATACTGCAGGCAGAAGTTGAGGGCATGCACTCTTCTTTGGGAAAAAAAATAATAATTCAGAAATGCTTGTCTGCAAGCTGATATAAAAGACGTGTATTTCTGGAGGAAGGTTAAAATATATGTATAATGCTTTTGGACACATCCAAAAAAGTCTTTAGGCTAGAAAACCCCCTCCTATATTTGCCAAGTGTGCAATTCCCTTTGGGGCCATAACTGATACAGTCATAGACGATATCTATGTGACTTCAGTGTTTCTTCAAGCCATCATAAGACAGTGTTCTATAGCATTTTTGCATGATTTTGGCTTTTTTATTATGCCATGATTATTGGCTCTTAAGATGTCTCCCTCTATTGTAACTGGAACCCATAATAGAGCCTTTTGTAACTTTTACCCACCATTTTGTTCCAGAAGGCTTGGCTTGGGGCAACATCATTTGAAAAATTCAGCGGGTACTGCTCTTACCTACATGCCCCCTTGCACCACGGGTTAATGATTAATTTATTTACTTTTCTTCACTACAGTTGAGAAAATCATATTCTCCGATGGGAAGTTTATTATTTTCCAGAAAACACCGAATGATGATATGCTTTTCCATTGTTGTGTAAATGACTCATCAAGGCCGATAATGAGTTTCTAGCACACAGTGTTCCGCTCCGGTGTAGTCGCTGGCGGAATTAAATGAAAGCCCTCGGAGCTGCCAGCATTTAGCTCTGAGCACTGGCATTTGTGGGAAGAGCAGTATTAACAGTTCCTGCACACAGGTCTTATAGAGCAAAGACGAATCCATGGGCGCAGGCCGTGCCAGCCTGCCCATAAAGGAATCATTGATCTGAGAAACAAAACCAGCCTAGCAACCGTCCAGATAAAGTGAAACAGCCTCCCCTTTTCATCAGCCCATGTTACGCTCGTATTTCTGGCGAACACTGACGCCATATAATAACCGCCTAAAGGAAAATAGATTATTTCAGGAGGGTTTAGCAAATGTGTTTTTAAATCTCTCGCCATTCAAAGAAATGGAGCTGGAGGAGGCCGCTGCTTAGAGAGAAAAACACCCTGGCTTGTGCTCCGTGAACGCCTGCCGTCCCAGAAGATCATTTGAATGCGTGTGCATGAACGTGGCGGGTGTCAGTGCACCGAGCGTTGAGATCCTCCAGGCGCTGATTATGAATATCTTTTTATTCCCCTTTGAGCAGAGCCACCTCATTCCCCTCCTGTCTCTGACCCTTTGTGCCTCTTACATAAATCCCACCTGCCTCCCAAGTATCTTTAAAGTTTTACTGGTGCATAACCGTAGAGAATGAGGCTTCATAGGCTTCCACACACACACATTCCGTTAAGAGGAGAAGCGTGTGACACTGCATTTGAACATGCTCTTATGCTGCCACTCCGCCATCATAGACAGGGTCCCATTGAGGTAGACAATCCAGGTCAGTGTATTATCACTTACAGCTATGGATAGCATTTGAGTTCATTTACAATTACATTCATCCTGTATTGGGATGTGATCATTTATTCATGTTTTATGTGACTGTAACCATAATTATTATTATTACCTTATTATTTTACAGTCATTCATGTAAAATTCTGTGCCTTTGACCACTGTGCATGCATATTTTTGCTGTGATTGTGATGATTTTCCCGCTAGAGTTATGATATTATTGATATTATGACAGAGAAATGCTAAACTTTAACCTCTTTTGTCCAGATGAGACCTTCAGTGGAATTATGCACATACATATTTGTGAAGCTTAAACCATATAATCAGGCAGTAGACAGATGTTTATTGAAACTACGCATATTTAATTACTGTATTTTATTGCTTAGCAGACACCTTTATTTGAAATAGTTTAAACACTTGTGCTTGCCAGGTTCAGTTAATACAGCTAGATTAATACAGGCGCCGTTCAGGTAATTATCTGCCCCACTTTGACTCTAAACCTATAAATCTTGTAGAATCCAGTGCTCTGACCAATGCAACCCTTATAATGGGGTGAATTAACAGTTCAGAACATAGATTAAAAATTACACTTTTACTGCTCAGAACCCTCCCCCCTTCGTCTTCCGCTCTTTGAAACATAGACTTCCCAAGGAGCAAGGAAAACTATCTACTCATGCAGTATACTGAATTTTCAGCAAGTTCAGAGACATCAGTAAGTCTAACATGATTGCTGTAGGTGATATTGTGAACCGGTTACCCCGTCTCAAACCCCAGGCATCAGCAAAAAAAAACAGATTAACGGATAAAAAATTCTGAAGTTGCCATTAATATTTCAGCTCTATCCGGTGATGTTGCACTGAGGTGTAGGAAGGGGGAGGTAGTGATGCCTTCAAAAGGTCAAGCTGTTTGCTTAAGGCTGCACTGGGTTTAAAGCACAGCATTTCAGGTCTTCTCCCACTTCCCCAGTGCAGAGAAGGCTGGACACAGCAGAATCATCAGCGTAGGATTGTGGATGGCACGGATAGCCAGGAGGCTGCTATGGTAACAGCTACCACCGTCCTCTAGATTCAATCAAATGCACTTAGCCGGTTTGAGGACATGCAGTCTGGTATTACAATGCTTATGGTCCTTATATGGTGACAATGGTGGCCCAAATACAGAATTGTTTTTTTGGCTTTGCATGGTTTGGTTATTTTGTGGTTTGCCATAAAGTATCAACATGGGAGTGGTGGTGCAATAGGGCATGTGTCATTTTCTGCTGTGCCGAGTTCTTTTCACATAATTTATTTGTGTTTTGACCCACCCAGACCAAGGAATTTTAACTCAAATTCCACCCACTTCACAATTTTAAAAGATGGGAATTGGGGTTGAGAGTGAGAGCACAGAGGGGAGGGAGGATAGAACCAGTCAGTAATGTGTCATATGCACATAGGTGGAACCAGCAAGCGGGGGGGGGGGGGATCCCAAATCCGTCAGTTAAAAATAGGGACCAACCATAGATCAAGCTCGCTGTAATTACCATTTTATTATAATGTAACATTCTTGTTCATTACTTTGAATATTTGTTTCCTAAAGACCAGCAAAGGTATTTTTGTGGAGTAAACAGGACTCTAGTGCTGTCCTTTCAGAGCAAACAAATTCAACTGTATCATTCCCTGACATCTTCTATCTTATTTACTCCCCTGGTAAGGAGCCACATCAGTGCATTTATTTGATGACATCTACTATTTAGTTGTGATGGGTGGGTGCTGCTAATTAACTCTACACAGCTTTTGCAAAATACAATGATCACATATTTTCCTTTGTTTGCATATATTACTTTTCTGCCCTCTGAGACATTGTTTTTCTGAAATGCTGTATTTTGTACTATTGTACTATTTAGAAGTAGTGCTGAGGCAAACCCTTTGTCTAATTATGATAGTATTTAGAATTATTGTCATGGAAAATCGTTCATTTTGGTTTAAATACATTCGAGATTGATATTGATAATGCATAATTGTGTATGCTACTTTGGATTTCTTATGGGGTTGGCTAACTGGGATGGGGCTGGTGGCTGAGGAGCATGCTCCAGATTTTCCTCCTTGCAGACTCGCTTGACAACATCATACTTAATGTTTTTTTTTTTTTCTTTTAATTAAAACTAAAGTGTATCTTCATGTATTTTTTCTTCATGTAGCTTTATTCAGATGTGGGAAAGCTGAGTTCTAAAAACACAGGTCTAAGGATTGACATGCAATTCAGCCTTCATCAAGCCATTATTCAACCATTTGGTGGAAATACATAGAGGGCTTTGAGATTGCATTCCTGTTGCGTGATATCTTGCCTCTCTAAACCAACCAGCTCCCTCACGGGTGCACAGAGAAATATTTTCTAATGAGACATGCCTGAACCCATTAGCAAGGTTTGTCGTTAACAAATTCATTGTTCAATGCATTTGTTAAAGTGAAGTTTATTTTAATCTAAATTAAAAATGCATTAAACGATGCAAACATCCAAGTCATTAATGTGTGGTACTGTAGATTATACTTATAACAGACATGCACAGTGGATTGACCTGGCTCTGGCCAGCTGTACAGCAATTGTCTTCCACTGAGATTAATTAAACATTATGATTGCTGTGTATGCGATGCAGTGAGAAGAGATTCACAACTTCTTCTTCGTTTGTTTTTGGATAGCACATTTAATATTTAGGCCTGTCGTTTGAAACCTCATAAATGTAAAGAAAAGTGATATCTTGATTAAAAGTATCAAAGAAAGTGAAAATATGTGTATGTTATGTCACATTCGGCACCCCATATTTCATTAAATTGTTCAATTATTGTTTATTATATTGCCAGTATGGGAGAAAATGATTTTGAAGAAGGAACAATCTATTTTTCCTCTGGTGTGTATGATACAGTTGTGCAAACAGTTGTGCAACTGTGAGTTTGAGAAAAAGTGATTCAATGTTGGATTAATCTGGGAAGGTTTGTTTTGGATTTACTGATATGTGCATGCCCTCAAGGAAAATAAGTGTGTTTAATTGAATCTTGCCCAATCTCTCTACCAAATACTGATCCAGTCCAGGTTGCCTGTTAAGATTCTGGAGACCTGTTTTGACCCTCCTCCTGCTCATTAATTGCACTTATTCAAATTGGTTTGAAAACTAAATGTGGAACTATTAGAATCTGTTAAACATCTTACCTTAATATCTTAACAGGAGATTTTTATACCCTCTCTCTCTCAATGACAGTAGTGATCCTGCTGACTGTGGTAATCGAATGCCCCCGTAGGTCAAGCGTCTAGCACCCTGTGTGATTTTCCATGGAAGGGCTTTGCTGCTGTGGGATGGGAAAATGTCTGCGAGACCAACGATGGATTGTCCTCACAAAGAAATTGAAATTGCTCTAGACCCCAAGGCATGTTCTGTCAAAGAAAGAACTCAATTATCATGTCAAAACCTATGACAATGCTCTGTTGAAGAATCTCTTTCGCACTTGCGTTTTTTCATAGGTGAAAACAAAGGATTAAATTAAACACTTTCCTCATGGATATGAGTTTGACATTTTGCCACAGAGCACTTTCTCTCTAATAAGGGAGTTTGGCTAACGGTTGTTCTCATAAGACATTGATGTTGGCTTACACACAAAATATGTATTTATTTCTGTATTACTGTGTAATGGTGAAAACAGTGACTTTTTCCTAGAATCAATTTTAGGTGCGTGAAAAAACAGGGAGAAGCATTGCATTTTAGTATGGCCGAGTTTTTAGTTCTGATAAGGACCTTTAATCAAACACGGGTTACTGCAGAACCATACAATCCCTTTATGGCTTTTTCAAAAACAAGGCCTTGACCCTAGACATCGCAAAGCAGTCCACAGCAAATTGAAAACATAAATGTACCCACTTTCTCAGCTTGTTTTTCAAGGTAATGAACACAAATGGCTCTGTTACTGTTAGAAAGCAATGTTGCCATCAATAAAAGAATGAGAGTGGGGCACTGGATTTAAGCACTGTCATATCCTACTCTATAGATGCAGGTAACTGCACATTATCTCAGATCTAAAATATAGTAATATAAAAGGTGGTGGGGCCACACCATAGCTTTTTATTGTGGTGATATCAGTAACTCAGCTTCATTGGAGCAGGATGCCTTAAATCAGCTCTCTTGTAAAAACAGTGGTGTGTTGTGGCTCAGTGGCTGTAATTACTCTGTGTATGAAACAGGGATTAGTACATTGTTTTGTTTTTCTTAGTGTCATTTGGCCATCACCGTGACTGTGGATGCCAGTTAATCAATAAACCCTGGAAAGGAAACCCAAATTAGCCTAAATTATAATTTAGGCTAATTTTCTTGCTACAACATAGTTTCTGTATCTTTTTTTTACAAACTTAGATCCATGGTCATGTGTATAATAAGTGTCTTATCAGGATTTTTGACAAATAAATATCATCTTAATGTTTCATTTAATGCATGACAGAAACTGAGAAAGAGAGACAAAATGTGTTCACCTTCAGCTCCGAAGACACTGAGACCAGACACACACACACCACAGTACATAACACATAACCTGGAACTCCTCCTGGATCAACCACACACTGGGCTTACTGAAACATAAACTCTACTTGCATTCATAATCCAAATAAATGGGGAGAAAATACCAAGACCTTGACTCATTCATATTACAAGGGCTTGTCATTCGAATTGATAGATTTCATTTGGCTGATCACTCCCATTTCCAAGAATTGTTTGTCATTAGCATCAACATCAGCTCAACAAAGTGTTTGTTCATATTGAATAACTGGCATTGTGATTCAGCAGTCATCTAATTGTTCAAAACATGGTGTGTAAAGAACTGTATCTCAGGTAATGACAGTTTTGTGTTTTATAAACCTGTTTCCTAAGATCTGGCACTTGATGACTACACTGAGCAATGGGATTATTATCACCATCCCATTCTGAAAGTAGAACTGATGGATACTTAAATATTTAACATTATTTTAGCTTTTTAGTATTTTAAAAAGCCCATGAAATGGTTCTCTGTCCTATATGAAAGTAGCCTTCTATGTTATAGTATGCTGCCCTCTTTTTTGTCTTTTAAGACAAAGTTCTCTTATCCAGAGCCAGCTGATGACTAAACAACTACATTGAGTTCTTTTTATGATACACACCTGTCACTGGCCCACATAATTCAAGTTTCATTTTATATTTTATTTGTTTTTGGATCTCTAGTCCACAACTGCATCTTGTTTAGGGCCATCAAATTCCTCAAGCTGGATCTGCTTTTATCCCAAAGCCTGGCCTGCAATTCCTTCCCAAAATATACGTCACTTTTTAATTCTCCTCATTGATTAATTCATGAGTGCGATAACCTCAAACAGAATTGAATCACGCTGTTTAAACAAGAATGCAACATGTATCCAGCAATGCCTATTACACGGCATACAGAAAATCTATATAAATGAATTCTGCCGGCAAGTGTAAGGTCACATGAGTTCTGTTTCAATATTTGTTCTTCCCTTGAACAGAACTCACAGAAACATTGTGCTTTGTAGCCTGAGGGCCAAGCTCTGTTAGAACTGGGATTCAAGTAGGAAAGCAGGTAGAACTGACAAACTAAAAAAATACTATATCACTGCTCCTTTAATGATACATTTAAGCAGTTGTACACAATATATGCTGTAGTCCCAGGCATTAATTTTGTAGCTACATACTCTGGATTCCTCAGGCCATCTGATCATGAACATATCCGGTAGTAATATGTATTAATATTTAAAGGGATACAACACATACTCTAATACTAATACATACTCCAATAAGTTCCTTTGTGGGATATATGTGCCCGTAGAAGGCAAAAAATTGAGTTATTGCCTGCATATACTGTAATGTACCATTTTTTTCCTCATTTTATATTGAAACAAAACCATGCTACAGTGGTAATTGTTCCCAAACCTCTCTTTGGAAATCCCCTGCTAGGTACAGGTATTTCATGTGTTCCATGATCAAGCACATCTGATGCAACTAAACAAATGCTCGATTAGTGTGCTTGAGGTGGTCCAGCTGAGGGTACCCAAGGATAGGTTTGGGAACCACTGTGTTTGAATATAAGACAGAAAACCACAAACTTTCTTATTAAAAAATGTAAGTTTTTTAAAATTTATTTTAAATTCCTTTTTTTTTAATTTAACATGAAATGTTAAACCTTTACTTTTGAGAGACATATTGAGACAGTGTTAACGCACAGGTTCTGAATAATCTAGAGTGTATATCTGCTCCAGTCAGCAGTGACTCTACACAGAAAAGCTGTCAGACAGAATGTGCATGACCACTGCACTGTACAAAGGTCACAGCAAGCTGTCACTGATATCGATCAATTCTGTGTTTCGTGTGGCATTGCAATGCAGGGGGATAGTCTTGTCAAGGGTTATGTTGACTTACCTATTTTTGAACAAGGAGCACATTGGTAGCTTTGCACTTCAGAAAACACCACACTACTCATTGTGTTGCTCGAACCCAAGTCACCTGTTTGCTCACATACTCCTGTGGGTGTTAAACAGAAAAAAAAGTCAAGAATGGCAAATGGCAGAAGTATTCTGGTAATGTATCTCATTTTATGCTGGAGGTAATGGACAGGATCAAGAACACTTTAGCTGCCTAAACACATTTGAGTATTACTGATGGTTTGGTGGGTGGCACACGCTCAGTGGCTTATCTCTGCAGAATATGGTCGACACATTTTATGCATAGTCTTATCATCCCCTGTCTCAACCTGAATGACTGACATCACGCAACTAAATTATTTAGAGTTACAGAGGTAGGCATGCATTGTCTGGATGGCAGTGGTTTAAGCTCCCTGATTACAGAGAGCAAGCAATGTGCAACAGTCAGGCTCTCGGGAGAAAAAGAGCCATTTTTGTTTCATGACATTTGAAAGCTTACTTGCAATGACTGCTTTAAGCGGATTTTTAGATGAGCAGCCTTCTTTTCACGGCTCTTGCAGGATAACGTTCAGAATTACAAATGCCATGTCTGTAGCGCCGTACTTGGACAGTTACATGAAAATGTGTTGTCCGCTTTAATATGCTTAATTAATTAATTCAACATTTGACGATAATGTAATGCTGACTTGAGGCAATGTATTTAACACATGAGATTGCTTCATGAATTTTACAAATTCTCTGAGTCATTCAGAGACTCAATTAATGAACCCAATGTGGGTTTGGGGAGCCAATTTGAAGTTGTATAAACAAGTCCCCCAATAATAATAGAGATTTTGGCAACTTGTTATCTAATACTTACTGTATGACAAAACATAAAAATGCTTTGCTTACATAGTACTTGCATAGCAGTTACACTTTATTCGGGTGTGTGTTATGTATTAAAATTCATATAATCATATTTTGTTGAAGGATACATATAATTGGTACATATGCTGATCGAAATAGGCACACGGCCATTGTAATATAAAACTTGGCCTGTACTATTGACCTGAAGATTGTATTTTCCTTATGTTTTCCTGGTACTGTATCAAAACACAGGCAATGTATTTATGGAAAAACAATATGCTGGCTTAAATATATATCAGTCTGTGCAACATCCCAGTCATTTCCTTTAATCAACTGTTCTCATGGCTTGTGGTTTCTCATGAGACATCATTGCCATGACAACTTTATCAAATTAAAAGTACAATAGGGAGAAAGAGAAGAGCGAGAGAGAGAGAGAGAGAGAGAGAGAGAGGGTGACAGATGGAATTTAGGTCTGTGATAGCTCTCTCCCTGCTCCTTCAAGACTGGTGCCCTCATTCTGGAGGAGAGACAGTGAGCGAAGGTTGGATATCCAAGGCCAAAACAAATGAGAAGCACAACCAAAACATCATGTTTTTAAAAATTTACAAAGAGAAAAGAAGCGGGGCCATTAGTCTGAAAAATGGGCAATGAAAGAAGCTGTTCCACACAGCAGATGGAGAAGCAGCAGGTGCCCTGGTGTGGTGGGACCTGGTCTCCCATCATGCACGTTCCACTATGATGCAGCCTGACAGGGAAGGGAATTAATGTGTCAGAGAATGTACTTTCCATCCATTAGCCAATTCTCAATATCCACACGTTGCTGCTTAAAGCCCTCTCTTATGATTAACAGGCTGTTCAAGTTCGGCTGTAATGTACAGGGAGATGGGGGGGGAAGGAATACAGTGCCCAATTGAGCGATTAGTTTGGTTGGCCTGATGCTACCTGTGCTTCACACAGCCTACGGTGCCCAAGTAAAGACTCTCCTTGGGATTCCATGGTTCAGTCTACAAGGACACACAGGTCTACACAGTGCCACAAGCACACAGGGGGAATTAACTCTGATGAATAGAATTTTCAAACCAAATTAGCCGAGCCAAACACACGTGAAGCTGTGTGCAGCCACCGATGACAAACTCACCTCCTTTGTTCCGCTCCACCATACTTCAGAGGAGGGGAGGAGGCTGCCACACAGTAGTACTGACCGCCCCTACATTAAAATGTATGACATAGGCCCAACTGGTCCTTATGTCAGAGTCCCAGAGAGTCTCAGAGAAAGGTTCATTTGGAAAATGAAAAAGCTAGCTCAACTTGGCTCTACCATTTACATTAGGATCATTGACAGAGACAGTGCTAGCAGACAAGAGTCCACCCTGTCTGTCTTCAGCCTCAGAAATGACTCCCAGGTGATGCAGCCTTTTACTCATACTTCGACAACACACCTCTCTATTATCCATTTTATGCCATCAGTCTCTTTCGGCAAAGTCAGGCCTATGTTTGTCTGTTCATGCCTTGCAATTCTTTGCAATCTGAAATTCCCATTTTAGATTTCTGACATCCTCATAAACCTGTAATGTTGAACCACTCGTCCTGCATTTAGCGAAACCTTTCAGCGCTAGATTTCAGGTATTAGGTCCTTGATAGCATAGTCTCTTTTTGTGTAAATGTGTATCTTAGTGAAAGTGTGTGTGCTTACATTTGCAACCAGGACACAGGATTGCGATGGCTGAATTGCTTTCTGTCTGGTAATTATATACTTTGGAATAATTTGAAGCGCTTCTTTATGTGTCATGTCCTGAATCTAATTATTATGTCTGCACGATCAGCTGCAATTTACACAAATATTCTAAATTGAATGTTGTGCTGAAACAGAATACATTAGCAAAAGAACTGTTATTTATTTAATAAACTAAATGGTATTTATAGAAATTAACAGAGTCACTTAATTTTGACCTGTGGTTAATTAATATTATCAATGTTTTTCTGTGGCATGTCAAATCCATGAAGGCACTCAGACCTGTCATCATACCTGGAGAGACGCACCTTACTGCTATGAGAGGTCTAATTTATCAAGGTAAAGAGAGGTTTAAAATGTGAAAACAAGTCACAAGTTGAATTTAATAATTTGGGAGCCCACAGAGAAGTCATTGCAAAACCATACAGCCAGAAATGAGACATAATGGGTGATGTAGATGTATACAAATATCCCATTTAATACGTCTGTGAAAGGAGCAATCGTACAGTACATAAAATCTCAGGAAAATAAAAGTCAAGTTATGCATTTACAGAGCACTTCATTTATTTGTTTGACATGAAAATAAATATGCACTGAATTGATCTGATACCGAACAGCAAAGCGTGAAAAATAGAAAACCTTGCTCTTGTCACAAACACAATACTGTAGGTGGATATGATGAATATGGTTTCATTTTGTGGTAGTGTAACTCTGACAAATGACAAATGGGGTCCCACTATCACTGTGAGAAATGCTTTGTGACATCAGAAATTGGACAGAAGACTAGGTGGCAGGTGGCAGAAAGATTCAAATTTGAAAATTCTATAACTTTCAAAATCAAATGTATTACACAAATAACTGTGTACAACATAGTATTTGATTTTAATCTATGTTCATAAATTAATAAGGCTATACAATCTCGTTCACGGAATTAATGTGAAATGGTTACAAGTTACTTACCATGTGAAAAAGGGATAAGTATTCTTCCGTTATTGCACTTTAAAAAAAAAATAATTATAGATAAGACACTCAGCAACTAATTAGAGTGTTGAAGAGTGCAAGCTAAAATGACCCTACTTGGGAATGGTGATCCCTAGACCTCATATCATTTAAAGATAGTCAACATTTCCCCTCTTTTTTTAATTGAACTCCACAAAAAAACGTAATAGCTTTTGCCTGAGCATCCAACCAATAAGTGAGATAGCAGATGTGGATTGACTTCCAGTAATTATTTTAGAGTCTACAGGGGGAGATGTTGGTATGTTTTCCATTGGACATGAGAATTTTATATCAGTATTGAATTTCTCAGCTGTATGCGCAGCAGATTAAATTTGCTAATCAATGTAAATTCTTTTTAGATAATTTCATTGATTGGAGGACAGGACAGGAGTAGTGAAGCACAGCAGATGCATCATGAATGTCAGGTATCTGGTGACCTGTATGTTGTCAAAAAGATGAATTACTGTTTGCTGTATGTTCAGTTGTAATGCAATTACGTACTCACTCTTAAAGGCAGTTAACATCATCTCAGTGAAATTGATTTAAAGACATAAATAGCTTGAATAATAATCCATGGCTTAAATCAGATATTGAAATGACTTGAATACCTAACATG
Organism: Anguilla rostrata; assembly: GCF_018555375.3. NCBI lineage: Eukaryota > Metazoa > Chordata > Actinopteri > Anguilliformes > Anguillidae > Anguilla > Anguilla rostrata. The sequence goes on along the minus strand of NC_057937.1, from coordinate 44,894,075 downwards.
ATGCCAGTTGCCTCAACCTATTTTTAATGTCATTTTTTTATTGGAATGTAGCGCAGAAATGGGATATGTGGTCAATTTTCTCTCTAATCATTTCATTTATTCTTTCTCTCACACTTAAAATGGTTTCTGGGAAGGATTGTTGTAAGTTCAAGCAAGTTCAAGTTCTCTACTTCACAAGAGGTAATGGACTAATTTGCAGAACAACCAGAGCTATATTTAAAGTAATAATCTCGAAGATTTTCATTAAAATAATTATCTGTTAAGTCACTATCTATCGCCGAATTAGGTAACACAATGGTGATTGAGCCTATTATTATATTAATTTATATTATTACTATTATAAAAATTTATGATTAAAGAACTGGGTGTCTGTGGCGACATTCCTGGGAAAAATTCATAAGCGGCGCATAGTTAGTGACGCGTTTTCCATCACCCATCAGTGGTTGGTCTGCCAGAGAGGGTAGGCAGAGCTAACGCAACAGGCTCGCTCTTCAACTTACTTGTGTGGGAGCGGCGTACTGTTTTTTACGGTATCTGCTAGCGTTACAATAACAGAGAAAGGGGCGGGGGGGGGGGTTTATGGAACCCTAAAAAGTTTTTGTGTAACATGAGAGGTCATATTATTTGTTGATGTAGATTTCGTATTACATTTTATGACAATGTAACATTACTAAATTACATAGCTATTTGCACAGCTAATGCTAGCTACCGGACCATGTCAAGAAAGGCAACATTAGTTCAGACAGCGTTGTGCACAGTATCCATCTCTCATATCAGGTAATGTTGCGTTAGCTAGCTAGCTAATGTAATTAACACAATCTAATGTCAGCTAACAATTAGAAAAAACGCTAGCTAACACTACCGACCGGTACTGACCTCGCATACCGTCTCTCGAATGCAATGCTACCTTGTTGCAACGTTGCAATGTAGCTAGCTAAAGGCCAGTTCAGATCAATGATTCGCAACGAGACTGGATGCAACTTGCAAAATTCCAAGACGTCTGATTGTAAAAGTTCTAAAACTGCACTTGGCGATTGGACAAGGTGGGTCTTTTGAGACCCCAGGCAACGGCTTCAGACGCTCTGCAACTAACCAGTTCACACCGCTGCAATTTTCTCTGCAACACTCTAAAACCGTTTTGTCTCGTTGCGAATCATTGATCTGAACTGGCCTTAACGTTACCGTTATTTACATTGCCATCAAATTCATCAATATATTGATCAGAATAAAGCCGGGGTATAGGTGGAGCAGAGCCGGGTCTGATTTCTGTGTAAAGATGTCAAGTCGGACAAAACTAAATAAAAGAATACAGCAGTATGGATTAGCGTTGTTATTATTTTATTACGCTTCCTCGTATGTTCCTTCAGCCTTGATGCCCTTTTTTGATTAAATCTCCTTTGTTTTTGTTTTATTCTACTTGTTCTGATTGCTAATTTAACACCCAGCTCAGCTTTATCCTCAAACAGTTTAGCTAGCAAAACCAGAAACACCAGGGGTAACATTTTGCAAGGCAGTTGTTTCAAAAATATCCTATTTTTATACGGTCTATGAAAATATCACCCAACAATCATTCACGAAAAAGACTGTTTATTGTGCACGAGATGCTAATTGCACGAGCCACAGCGAATCCCGCAAATTCTTCTCTGCAGTGTAAAGATGTTCATACCGGGCAAAAGGTGGATAAAGAACATTTGTGGAAATTGATCATCTCTAATTTTACCCCAGGTCTGCTACATCATTTTAACCCGGCTCGGCAGTGTAAAGACAGCTTAAGTTAGCCTAATGTTAGACAATGAATGAGTATGTACATGACCTTACTTTTATAACAACCGTTTTTTATTCAGTAAGTGTTATAGTTGGCGTGGCCCAGGTTCCAACTGACTGACGTCACACAGGCGACACTGGTTGGATCCGGTTGGATCTATGGGAAGTGAGGTCCAAAAACACACCTGCAATTACCGTTTCTCGCCATTGGTACCGCCAAAGAGAACGAAATGGAAATCTTCGAGATTGTAACTTTAACAAATAGACTTTAACATTCATAAAAGTTACATTTTCAAGTGAATAACATGAATAACCTATAATATATCGCAGTTGAGAAAGGGGGTATTGCTTTACTCAAGGTGTTTTGCCTCGGATAGCCTGGTTTTCCCACACATTTCCAGAATGCCAAAGGAATTCAATTATGGTTAATTTCTCATGGAAGACAGCTTGGGAGCTTTTAAAGGCCGCCACCACTTTATTTTACTTCTTAAAAGTAACTTTGTAACTTAAACATTAATTCAAATTTTAGAATCTCATTATGCAGCCATTATTTAAGGCTGCTTGTTACTTTACCTTGAAAGAGGGATGCTGAACCAAAGGATGACAAAAAATGACATTCACTCAAAAACCCTGGAGCTCATGGTGTGAAGTCACAGAAAAGTTTTTAAAAAAAATGATTGGACAGGATAAGAAGAGTGCTTGTTTTTACAGGATGATTCTTCTGTTAGTTCAGAACACTTTCACACAACACTTGGGATTTTTGACCCAGTTTGAACTCCCAGCTGTGTTTCTTTCTTCCTTCTCTACTTCATTCTCTCACTCACCAGGCTCCAGCACAACATTGGCTTTTTACCGTTTCATTTTTCTATTAGTGAGTATGTTTTCAGCATCGCTTTGAAATCCTGCCCTGCAGGACGATGGGAAAGCCCATAGTTGTTGTTTGTCAATACTTGTCTCCAACTGAATTTGCTTGTTGTAGGGGCCTGTCTCCCGAGGGGCTCCTTTCTACAAAGAGAATGCAAGCATAGCTAGAGGAGTCTGAGTCCGGCCACACCCCGGGTCTTAAACAGTGATCCTCATGTGGTGCCCTGCCCCTTTTTCCCAGTGAGTTCGCGTCATCACGATCCTCATTTCTGTCCCTCAGCAGTCCACACCTCATAATGAACACTTGCCTTTGCTGACAGTAATGCATTCATAATGGAGTCTGCCAGAAGGGATTTGCAAACACATTTTGCATACTGCCTCTGACTTTTTCCCACGTTATTGTTATGAGCTGTATCTGCTGAACAGATGCCCTTATCCAAATTCTAAATTCAGCAAGTCTGTATCATGGATATGGAGTCCATTGGTACAGGGTTGGAAATATATAGAGAGGGAAAAGATATGAATATGGCATATTATTTTTTTTATTATTAAGCAAGTATTCCATATTTGTTTTGAATAATATTCATTATTAGGAACTCTAAACATAATGAATGGCAATAATTTTCAAATAAAGAATTTTCCTGTATCACTCACTTGTAATTCCCTTATGCTTCTTGGCATGGAGAACTACAGTGACATTTTAACAGGCCAAACTGAGGAGAAAAATAAATCCACAACAAAAGGGGGCTGCTGAGGTAAGAGGCAAGGGAAAGGGTGAACAATTGAGGAGCTTCTTTGAGAACACCTGTGGCATGAAGGTACAAACAATGAGGGAGGAGAACGAATGAATTCTTAATTGGCCCCATTGTAGGCGTCACCCCCCCCGGCAAAACATGCATTCATGCTCAAGTCATTGTCACAGAGCTGTCAAGCATGGCATCAACTGGCCCCCTGTCTTTGCTTGCCTGGCCTGTTCTTTCATTAAGAAAATCAATACGACCACAAAATTAGTTTCAGGTGGCAAGGTTGGGAAGTAAGCCTGCTGCTGGGAAAATCAACAATGAAACTGGCGGTGTGTTTTCTGATTGGAGGAGCCCCTCTGTTTTCCCTCAGAATGCAAATAGTGGCATTTCAGTGGCACTGCTGCCTCGAAGCTGCCATTAAACAGATGTGATTCTTGATGGATGCTGTCACCTTGCCCTTGCTGTGGCTCTGTCGCGCCTCGACACCAGTGACACTGCGGTGGGTTTGTCTGTAATCGGGGAATGTCAAAACCAACGAAGGCGCGTGTCGCATGGGGAGAAAAGCATTCTGCTTAATGTTCCCCAATTAATCAAATTAATATTAAACATTGATATGATACAAGACATGAAAAATATAAAATGTTAATAAACATCTGCTGTACGTCCCATTAGCTCAGGAACATTAACCCACCTGTAATGCTCGTTTGTAATTAGAATCATGTTTTTTATTCAGGTCAGGTGCTCGAAACTGAGGCTGTGAGAAGGTTTAATCAAGACTATAAAACCATGAAATTCCTTACTGTCCCTCTTTTAATTATCACAAAATAAAAGAATGGATTTACTCCTGAATGCTCATATACTTTTCAGTTTAAATGCAGTACATTATACACTTGAAATTTTTGTCAAATAATCAAAACTGTTTAAGGATAGCACAGCTATTGTTGAACCTCAGTGCTGTTTTTGACAAGGTTGACCACGTTATACTAATTGACCATCTTGAGCATGTGGTTGGCATTCAGGGAACGGCTTAAGAACAGAACCTTCTCTGTCAATTTTAGTCATTTCTCATCCTCCTCTGTTCCCATCACCTGTGGGGTCCCCCAAGGGTCCATTTTAGGTCTCTCTTCATATATGCTCCCCCTGCGTTTTGTGTATTCTGTCATTCAGAAATGTAGTATCCCCTTTCATTGCTATGCTGATGATACCCAACTGTACCTCCCTTTGAAACCTAGTGGCAGGTGTTCTCTGAAGCCACTTTTTGATTGGCTCAAGAACATTAAATGCTGGATAGCAAATCATTTTCTCCTGCTTAATGAGATTATTTCATCTGGCTCCCTTTACTCTATTAGAGGTTTGATGTACAACCTAGGGCCTCTGTCTTCATACATTAAATAACATGCCAAAATCTTGCTATGATATTTAATTGGGCCCTCCTATTTGATAAACTCAATTGTGAAAGGTGGCTTTTTACTAACTCAGGGCTATAGCCAAAGTCAAGCCTTTCTTTTATCTCAGGATTAGGAAACAAATCAAGCATGCCTTTATTTCATACTGGCCTGGTTAGGAGTGTGATTTCTAAATGTTTGTCCGGTAAGCATTAACAAATGATTAAATTAATTTTTATATGTCAGTGTTTTCAAAATTATTTATAACTATTTCCTTTCATAGTGTCCTGTTCTCACTGTAATTGTCAAAGGCTTGTGTTTAAAAGTATTAGTGCTGATCTGGTGTCGGTTTTGACAGTTGAGTGAGGTCGTGATTTGGAAATATGTTCCCTGATCAGCTCTCAAGTGATAATGTAGGCTTCTGCTTGTGCGTGGCAAAAATTGAGCTGACATTCCTCAAAATGCTTTGGAAATAACGCAAAATAAATGTGCCATTTGGTCTCACTTTGAGTCGATTTCAGAAAATAAAGTGAAATACAAACTTTGTGAAACTGAGCTAACATACTCCAATAGCACTGGAAGGATGCAAAATCATGTAAGATATAAAAACTTGACAGTGACTGTGAGTGACAAGCTGTGTAGCATCTGCTCTATCGGCTTGAGCCCGATTGCATCAAATTCTCTGAAAACATCAGCAGCTACATCTACATCTTGGCTGCATTTGGGGTGGCACGTCGGTTTAAATTGAAATGCGGCAAATCTTGGAAAAACCTTGTCGTTTAAATGTGTAAATGTTTTTTTTCCACTGTGTGACTGTTTAGAAATTTTTTTAGTTGTATGCCCATCCCTGGACTTGATCACTGCAATTCTCTACTCATGGGTGTTAAGCAGCTAGTATACTTGATAAGAAGGCGAACTCGGCCGTAATCGAAACACAGGCGAACGCGGTGCTGCCTACACCACAACGTGTATTCATTGTGGCTTTGAACTGCACCCTCCACACCAGAGGAGAGTGCAGATTCAGATTCTGCAGTTTTTATAATCACGAGAAACACAGAGATAACAATGTTTGCTGCACCAATCACCAATTCCAGGCAATATTCTCTTTGACGTTGGTGTGCAAGCATCTTGACTTGTGATCAGGAGGGATGTGCAGACTACGGTGGCCGCAGTCAGTGCAGAGTTCTGTCCTTCTGAGATGTCATTTTACATCCTTAATTTGTATGGTCTAGCTGAAGTTGTACAATAAAGACTCCTAACTGCCATTAGAAAGAGGGACCACATTTCTCCTGTACTGACCTCCCCTCACTGGCTCCCAATTAGGTATAGAGTTGACTTCAAGGTTTTATTGTTTGCTTTTGAAGCACTGAATTGGTTGGCACCCTCTTATGTTTTTGATCTCCTTTGCCACCATACCTACTCTTAGTCACTTAGATCCTCTGATCAAATGTCATTGCTTATTCCATGGGCTCAGTTAAAGCATAAGTATAATTAGGCCTTTGCTGTCTTGAGGAGTTTTAACTGTTGATGCTGCTTGTGTGCTGCATTCAGAGTGCCGAACATTAAACATGGATGTTAGCTATTAAAACTGCTGGATTCAGAAAATAAACATTTTACTTATTCCTCACTTCCCCAACCAGCACTTTGGTCAGTTGTTTTTAAATATGCTTAGTGAATAAAGTTGACTTGACTTGAGTTGACTTGACTATATACAGTCCCCTTTAAGTCAAGTCTTTAAGTGAGCCTTTTTATCTTCACAGACAATTACAGGTCATTTCAGCAATCAGCAGCTCAACACAACCGTTGCAGATTTATGCAAGTCAAAGCTGAGGACAAATGTTGAAGCAGCTTGCTCAAGTGTCACAGAATATTCTCTGTAAGGTGCAAAATAGAAATAATAACCAATGTTCATATAATGAGAATTGACATCACAGACTTTGTATAATCTTGTGTTATGAGTAAAATTGTTTCCAAATTAGACTATTGTGTACAAATCAGTAACCTGCTTCATGATGCTTTCATGGTATAGTACAGAATTCAGTGACTAGGAGGCACTCTGTCAAATGAAATTAAAGACTAAATATCAGTGACGGTTCAGTTTAAAATGTGATTGTGAACATATAAAAATGTATGAAAATGTCAAACTTTATCTAAATGTGAATAACTAGACTGCGATGAAACTGAAAAATGTAGATATTCACACCAGTTCAATTAACAATACATCAGAGACTTGCAACTGTTACATCAGAATGAGTACACCTTGGTGTGAATCTGGCCTAGCTTTCCCAAACTTGTAACAGAGCAGTTGTAATCTTGTTTTCAGTCTGTCTGCTGTGGTATTAACATTTACTTTCTTCGCTATCGCAACAGTCCCCCTAAAAGAATGTGTCACTCAACTGGCCTTTTCTCTCATCATGTTGTCATACTCCTGTTTGAAAAGTAGTTTATTACAGAGTTCTGGAACAGCTTGACCTTTTTTGTCAAAGGGCTGCAAACACAGTGTGCTCTGACATTTACACGAAGGAGGGCAAGTTCCGAAAAATCACGTACCAAACTACATCCTAACTTTGTTTGACATTTGGAAAACTGCTGTCCTATTTTAAAACAATGAGAATGTATAGGGTAATCTAATCCGCGGTCCTCCACCTGTCTGTGGACATCCATTAAGAGGGAATCCTCCAATAATGCTTTAAAGCACTTCCTGAGGCAGATGACTCATGCTGTGCTCAGTAATCAATTCTCATCACTTCGCCTCTACAAGCTGTCTCTCTGGCTATAGAACCTCGCAGCAATAGCAATCGGATCACAGCGCAACACATAGAGCAGATGGAAGAGCTAGTTGGGATTTATTGTTGCATTAAAGACTTTAGTGGCAAAATTACAGAGATAGAAAACACTGTAAGAAACAGTATCACAGCCAGCAGACCCAGCACTGTTTAAATGTAGAGACTGAATTTTCCACTTCAGTAATGATATTCCTTTGCTTTTCTTTTTCCTGTACAGATGGTTTCTAATCTCATTTGTTGTTAATGATATTTACTGCACATTATCATTTCACATTGTAATTGTATCTTAAAAATATTTTAATGCAATTGATTTGGCTTTTTTGTACATTGATTTAAATAAACAGTATCTTCTATCAAGTCTCATGTACCCTTTAGATGTGCTAGAAAATAAACCTCACGAGGTGTACTTTGCTGAAGTAAGTATCTGGCTATCCCATCACAACATGTTTTGCTGAGTGGCTGAGCAGGTTCATGCTAAGCCGCCCAGCAACAATATAATGGTGTGTTTTTCCATCACTGTTACAGCCCTGCTAAATGTCCACATGTGGACTACTGCTTGAATGATGGAGAAGTGACTAAAGGATAATGGGAGTCTCAGACCACTTGGCAGGAACCCGCGTACCTTGACCTGCTGTCAGGTCCTGGCTCTCCACAGCAGGCGGACTCGTTCACCCAACGCAGGCTGATAAATGCCACTGCAATATGGGGACCAAGGTGCTGCCACCCATCCCCCCTGGAGCCAGGCCTGGTTCATCTGACAGGGCCATCCATCAACTGCTCTCAAGGTCTGAGCACCGAGAACATCCGGGGATGACCACTAAATTGGTGTCAAGAGACCTCTGGCCTATAAGAAGTGGCCAAACTCATGGCAATCATGGAGGCCCTTGAGATAAATCAGATCACATCCTTGTGTTTATGTGTCCAGTAATGTCTACAATTCTAAAGGTGCTTTTTTGTTCAGCAAGTCCCTTCACAGTGTTGTGTTGCAGCACAGACATAATTCTGTTTTTAAACACAGGCCGCTTCCCTAACTGTTTTTGGGATCTGTGGAAATTGCAGACTTCTCTATCTTTCAAGTCTGAGAGACAATTGGTAAAAATGCTACTTGAAACTGGACTGGCAAGAGCAGACTTCATTAAACTTGAAGTCTGGCAGCTTTGGGAGATTTTCTCAAATGCCTCATAGATAAAGGCGGCATTGGACTGAGAGGCTTCTGAAAGCTCTGACCCATTGTGTGCTGTTTGAATTGTGCTAGGTAATAAATAGAGTGTAATTTATTAATGACTCAATGTATTTTAGTTGTTAATAAACGTGATAAATAGGCAAATAACAGGCAGCTTAATATGCACACTTTCACACACACGCACGCACGCACGCACACACAGACACACACATGCACACAGCAAAAGAAATGCAACAGTTACTGATTCAGGTGTCGAAGATGATAAATTCAGACGACAAAGCACAGAACTGAGCAACAGGAGTAATGCAGAAACAGCTGAACTAATTTTCTAGACTTTAATTCTTACATCGCAATTCAAAAATATCTCTGGGAATCCAAGCAGACTTTAAAGAAGTTTAAAGTTTTCCCACAGACACAGGGTAGAAAAAGAGAGACAGAGAGAGAGAGAGAGGGAGAGAGATCCATTAAGTGTAAGGAACTCAATTCGTCAAGGTTGTGAGGCTTCTCACTTGCCATTACACAGTTGCAGGGGAGTGAGCATGATTAAGGTGGCAGGATAAATCTTTTATTTTGTTTACGTCTGGAAAAATGTACATCGCAGGAAATGAAAAATCTGTCAGTCCTCCTTCAAATTTGGAATATCAGACAGTGCATATTTTTTCCTTTGTAATTTTGGAATTAAATGTCAACACTCCCCAGGACACAGTAACTATGCTGTATAATTGGTCAAGTCAGTTGTAAGTGTGAAGTGGGTGACAGACAGGTATGGTGTGGAGGACATGCTGCTATCGATACTGTGTATGTCGCCTTCCCGCTCTGTATGGAGAGCTCATTTTATCTTCAGTGCACACAGCAATGTAATTGCTCATGCAGCAGTAACTCAGCAGTGATAGGATGACCATGGCTTTGAAGTGATAAGGCTCAATCCTGAGAAATGCCGAGCCAATGATGGGGGTCACCAGGCTGTGGGCATCTGAAAATCCCCAGCTGGCTCTGGGCCGTCTTTATTGCGTTTAATCAATTATGCAATATCATTGAGACCTTCTCCACTCACTCAACAAATAACAAAGAGTATTTCAGGCACCAACCTCCAGGCTACAGATAGCTTCATCAGAAAAACTTGTGATTGCCAATAATGGTTGCGTGAGGACAGGTTGTGAATCTGAAGCTATCTCCCGCCTCCCCTCCCCAAACAAATAAAGAATAAAAGTCAATAGCTCAATAACCAGACCATAATAATGAATAGTATTTACTACGACAATTGTAACATTCAGATCTGTAAAATTGTTGAAGTCTGATTGGAGCTGCAGAATTTGTAATTCCTTCCTGTTCCTGTTCCTGTTCTTTAATTTGAAAAAGAATATACAATATATTATCTTAAAACTTAAGTCTTTTGATGCACCACTCATGTACACAGGTTTTTATTTGATGTGAATGTTTGACAAGTATGTTCGTAGATTTTCAATTGAGATTTCAGTTCGTGAAGTTCAATGACGTTCCATAAGCTGCTTTTAGATTCAATAGGGATTAGGGCTTTTGAGAACGATCAGATCAGTTTGGATCCATTTGGTCCCACAAGACAGTAATTAAGTTTGTGAGAAGAGTAACGCTTGAAGGCGTGGTGAGAGTTGATGCTCGGCTCTTGACAGAAATGAAAGTCTTCCTCTCAGCTATGAAATGTATTGAAACCTACCCTTTTCTGACTTTACCTCCCTTGCGAACGGTTCCTGTATGCTAGATTCCGAATTTGTGCTGGCAGGTCTAAATAAGTGCCAAAATTAAAATGAATTATTGATTAAAGTTAAAAAATGAAGAGACAACCAAATTAATCATCCCCCGCTGTGTACAAATAGTGTTATCTAATAATTAACCACGGGCTGTGGTTTGCTTACGCATAATTATAACTGGAGAGCTTCACTCATACGCTGGACTCTTTTACTTGGTAAGGTATTCCTGTAGCGCCTTCTCTGTGAGATTGAGGGAGGAGGAAAGAAGGTGGAGATGAGGGAAAACAACTTATGTATTTGATTAATTAGGGCTTGAAAAATATTTATGGAAAGGATTAGTCCATCACTTTCAGAGAATGCTTTGAGCAAAACCTGTTTTGTTGAGCATCAATTAATAGTGCCTGATCTGTTTTATCTCAGCAGACAAGAATTTGTCTCTGGAGTCAACCTGCATGGTGCAGCTTGATTATAGGTGTATATTTGGAGCACATCTGATATATTTCTGTCATATCAGCACTGATGCTTTCAATTTATTTTTGTTAATGTTTCATCAAAAAAATTACATTTTCTACTCCGTCAATAGATATACTTTGATGTAACTTGATGTAATTACGTGCCACAGTGCAATCAGCACTTTAACAGTGCCAGTATGTGGTCAGGTGTATTATGAACAGCTTCAGGTTGTATTTGCTAAGTCAATTGGTTTTTCCCTATGACACTGTATGGCACTAGTAAAGAAATTAGACTCTTTATAAACTAGTTCTCTTTATTTTCACATAGCGACATTCTTATTGCCATTTCAAGTACAACCACATTTTTTGAAATCAAGAATGACTAGTGGGGCTTCTGAGTGGCTCTTAAGGCATTCTTAACTGAAGGCTGAACCGCATAGTCCCGTGATTCAGCCTTACCTAAGCCATTACCAAACAATATGTTGGAGTCCACTGGAGTAGGACACACACAGTGGTCCCCCCAGGGGTGGGTTGGGTTTAAATCAGCCACGGCTCCTCCCTACTTTATTGCAGGCAAGTGAATCACATTCTAATAGGAATATCGTAAAATGTATAATAACTTGCTGGCAGCAATTAGCTGCTGTAATACATTCAGCAGTATGTTTATTATAACAACAATTACAGTACTGAATTTATTACTGTAATAACTGAAATTACAGAACTTAGATGAATAGTGTAATTGCATTATGCAATGTACAAGCTATCTACTGCGAGCAAGTTACAGTATTTATTTTTTACAGTCATTTTACAGTATTCCTGTATAAAAAAAAGCGGTCCACCTGGCTTTGGTGTGTGAGGGGGACTTCTTGGTAAGGTATGAACCACCCCTGCTTTTGACTGACAGGTCTTTTGACTTTGAAAAAGAAAATGTATGGGAAGGTTTACATTCTTATTTGAATTTTGTCAGGGTAGATGCGTGACAACATGGAAATGAAATTGCAGATGGAAAAACGACAGTGGATATTCATTTATGTCAGCCTTGTATTGTGAGAAGTTGATTGGCCTTCAAACATGGAATATAAGATGACCAAATTAATTATAACGTTTTGTCATAAAGCATGCGGTTACAATAAAAAAAATGTTATTTCAAACATACAGATTTGATGGTTTTACATTTCCATGATGGCAAAACTATAGAAAACAAGATCAGTGCTGAAAATAACCAAAGTTAACATACACCTTAGTGGCTGGAAACCCCTGACAGACAATTTGGGCTATTACTGTATTTAGATTTACAGAAAAAAAATTATTCACTTTAAATTTCACCCACCATCAAATTTTGACCAAAATGCTTTACAGATCTTTAGCTACATACTGTACTGTATACAGTAACATGGCTGTGAAAACTACAGAAATCATTTACAGTGCTGGGGAGTACACTTGTGTCTGTTACTGTGCTCCTGGCATGTGTGTACACATGGCACGATAGTCATTCCTCAGACACTCTTGGTGAGTCAAAATTGGGTATAAACATAGGAGAAACATGGTTGGCGAGAAATGGATACAGACCAATTTCACAATGTTGACACCTCTACATGTCTTATTTTTTCTTTGTTGTTTTCATTTATATTGAATGATTTGAGCTCCTTCAATGACCACAGGCTTTTCAGATATTTATACTATACTACTATTTAATCAGGGGAATGCTTGTTCATACTGAAGTACAGAACGATGGACAATTGAGAGGTACTCAGAAAATTTCAAGGAAATTTGCTCATTTGAGAGGCAAATTTTACCACTATTATTACTTCAGAAACTTGTGAAAAGTGGCTGTTCTATCAGGAGAGATGAAGAGATTTCTGTAATGAATTAACATAGTAATTTTATAAAGCAATTAACTCAGGATGGAAAGTGCACCATCCATTAAACTATCCCTGGAAAGACAGACCTCATTAACTGGTGGCTCTGTAATTAATGTGATTCAGCTCTGACACTCACTCCGTTGAACAGGAGAGTCCTTCAGACCCAGCCTGCCTCCTTCTGGAAATCCCCCTGCCAGCAATTCTTCTGCCTGGAAATGCAACTTGCGGTTCAGTGGGAGGGGGCCAAACTCCAGGTAATGCCTCCCCACCACCCCCGCAAAAAAAAGAAAGAAAGAAAAAACAAATAAGAGTATAAATAACAAATATGACTTCATTACCAAATAAGGGTATTAGCAAATATTCAAGTAGATTTAGTAAATATTTTCCATGCTGTGCATTCCATTATGTGTAACATAATTTATGCACCACAGATAAATTGTTGTGGTTGCACAAGATGCAAAAAGGAGTGATAACAGTATTCTGTGAATCTGTTTTTTGTTAAAATTATTAAATTATAGTTAAAATAAGCATCTGTATATTTAGTTAATCAGTTTAGTCAAAACAAAATAAAACACTACATTTCGCTTCCTGCAACTGTCAATTTATTGATTTGCACAAGACACTGTAAAAGTCAGTTGATTCACACTTTCTTTATCTTGCCCTGGCTTGTCCTTTGAGTCACTCAAAATCAAAATCCTCTGATAAATCTGGGATGTGTGGAATCAAAGGGTCGTCAAATCACCTTTCTGTTTCCATTTGTTCATGGATGGATGGAAACATTTGCTATACTTAAAAATGCTGCTGCTTCTAATGTAATAAAGCTTGTCCCAGACAGGTTACCTTTTTAATATCTCTAAAAAATATGCTTAGTTGAATAATGGCATGTAGCAATTACTCAGTTTTTCATGTTTACTTCAATTAACAAAGCCAAGTTACTTACATGTACATACAGGTAGCATATCCTGAATATACATGGTACTTTTCATCTGTAAATAGTAAATACTTGCTAAACCTGATTGCAAATTATTAATATAAACTGATTTTTACACCATTTTGTTCCTGATGTCCCTGTATGACTGTGCATAAATGTATTATTATTTTAGAGAGCTAATTTATCAGTTTTGCTGTGTTAAAGCAAATTAAAAGTAAGTGCTTCCAGCTAAACATATGTCTCATTTGCATATGATCTTGTAAATGAGGCATTGTTAAAAATTTTAATGTACGTTAAGGATTTGAGCAACATTCCCAAATGCAGTTTAATTGACAGAAATTTGTACCAGAGAAATAAAATGAAATACATTTTTCACATTTGTCTTTTAAAAAAGAAAACAAAACACATACTCCAGTTAAAAGAAGTTTGTACTGATTGTCGTGGCTTTGCTTGTTAACATGGCTAAGATTGAAAAATAGTATACTATGCGCTATCATATTTAGTATAGCACCTCTTGTAATATTTGGTATATATGCATATTTATAAGCACCAATATTATGTACATGAAATATACACAGATATTTGTACATGCCATTGTATTTAATCTCAATACAAGTTGGATTGTATCGAGCATTGTTTAACCATTATTTAGTAGACACATGCCTGACAACTTCAATTATGAATGATTATGACTGCTTTTGTAATGTAGATCAGCTTATTTTAGCACCAGAATCAGAGAAAAAATATGGTGAGGGGGCGTGACACTCTGTAGGCTGTGTAAATGTCAAGCTAAACCTAAATTTACCTTTGACGTGTCGTAAAATAACAGCCGTCACATTTAGGGGTTTGAAATGTGACCGCCCCCCCCCCCCTTGCCTCCTGACATCCTGCCCCGGAGTGAGAGTCAGGCTGCCGCCCTTGGTCTGCCAGGGCGCGGTCGCCAGACTCGGCTCAATGCGCTGAATTATTTACAAGCTCCCTGATCTCCCCTGTTACAGACGGACACCTTTAAGTCTGCCACTGTTTCTCTTTCAAAGTTATCAGGGAGGAAGACTCGCATTATATCTACTGACTACATTATAGACGCTTGTGTATAATCCTGACCCACTGAGCCACTGGATTTTCTAAATGCCCTAAAAGGCTTGGGTTGCCAAAAGTAATGATTTATGACAGCTGGGTCTGTTTGATATGCTACACATGAAAGAGTAGAAACGCAAAAGAACAGAATTGCTGTGTGAAAAACCTGAACAATGAAGAATGAAACAGTTAATGAACAGTGTCTTTATAGTAGAATTCTTTGACTAATATCATATATTTTTCACCCTGTAAATGAAAAATACATGGGTTGAAATTGATGTTTTTTCCTACATGGTATGTTAGCATACGCACAGATCAGAGACGGATGGGGTCCTCACAGTGCAGATTTTTAATATTTGTGTATCAGGATGTCTCCCTGTGTGAATATGGCCCATGTACCCTGAGAACAGGAAATTAAAGTTTCACACTGGCCAGGTTTCACCTGAATTCGGCCCCGATCCCACTCCCCCTCTGCTGGAGGCAAAAAAGGTTTTTCTTCATCTGTTTTCTCATGATGAAACATTCAAAATGCTCCACAATGCAAGCTTGAGGGGGCTTATGAAAGATTCTTCCATGACATAAGTTGAAGCAACTGTAACAAGAGAGATCCAAGTGGATTTGGCCTAGTCTTGCCTTTGTCTGTTATGGAAAGACTGGATCAGACCCCACAGTGGGGGAAAAGAGCAGAGAGGGACGCTGGCCAAATATAAAGATGTGGTGCCCAGGTTTGTACCCTTCTGTTGCTCCCTTTGCTAGTTCACACTGCTCACCCAGCTGACTAGTAGACAGAGCCCACTATCCACATGGGGTTGCGGCTCACACACTTTATCTATCTAATAGCTTAATTAAAAAAGTAACACTCCAATAAACAATGTTAAAGCTCATTTGAATATCACATATCAATAGAATAACATCAAGGTAATGCAGTCACATGGAAAAATGAATAAAAATAGATTTTTACCGATATGTTTATCAATACACATTTGCCCAATGTAAGCATTTATGTCGTCTGATTTTTTTTTTTGTTGTATTAATGAACCTTTAAACAGAAGGCCTGTGAAAAGAAGGTGATAAGAAGGCAAGCGCCAGACGACAGATGCCGTGTAACCTAATTGTGTGCCACTGAACCTGTACTGTAGTCATTCCACCCTCGGGTAGGAAGCTTGAGCAAGCAGCCAGAAAGAGCCGAGCATGCAGAGAATAGCAAAAGTACTTAGAGGTCACCTGCCCCAGATTACATGCTTCATCCACACCGAAGCTCCTCAGCAAGGTCAATGCCGACTGCCCTTCACAGGAGTGGAGGAGGAGGAGGAGGAGGAGGTGGAGGTGGAGGTAGAGGTGGAGGCCAGGGAAAGTTCTAATTAAGATCGGTCATTAGATAAAAGACAGTGTCAGAACGGCTGATAACTCAACACCAGCTGATGTAATTAGTGCTGTGTGCAGCGTGGGAGGGGCCGAAGGTCACCGCGATGACAACAGCAACAGGAGAGGCCAGCTTTAATATCGTAGCAGTTTACCTTCCTGTTTGACACAGGACTAATGATCAATTAGCAAGTGCACAGAAAGACGCCTAAATGTATCCCCCGTTGGTGTGGCCATTGCCATTGGAATCGTATGTGGTTGGTACAGCAAGCATGGAGAGAAAGCAGCTTAACAGTCTGAAGCATGAGCTTTTCTTCAAACTGTGTGGAATGAAAATGCAGAAAAGCTTTTAAAAGGGACTTGTTTCATAAAAAGGTGCCATGAGAGCTTATGTCTGCAATATGCAACCATTATGGGCCATGTTACAAAAAACTGCAATTTTATTTCATGAACTCACCTGGCAAAGCTGCTTGCTACAGAGATCGGCCACTCGGAATTCATTGCTGTTCCCCTGCTTCCCATTGTTTCAATGGCAACACATGTGCTTGTGAATACTTGAACATTCTGTTCAGAGAATAGGTCCTGTTTGGTGAACATAGAGTACTTCAGTTTTTTCTATAGACAAAGCCATGTAATTGTCAATAACCACAATTATCTATATACAATCATATATCGATGACAGCTAATAAAATTCATTAATTCTGTGTTACAATGAGCTTGGTGATAATTAAAACAAATGTGTACTTTGATCTTAGAAATTAGTCCAGACTTAATAGTAAACTATTAAAAGAAAGGATGTTTAAGAGTACACCACTTGCATAAAGATAAACTTTTATTGGGCTACTGCCCTGTAGTGCACAGAACAGGGCACACATGCCAATTGCAATTCCAGTAGGCCATAAAACAAAAAGGAAAAGGAAAAAAGAACCACAGCCAATAGAGGTTCTTGCGATGTTGTACCAGTAATTATCAAATAAACCTCAATGACTTTGACATGTCATGCATGTAATTTAACCATTTCTGCTTGCAATAATATGTATTTTAACATCAACATTTGGAAATGAATCAAGCAGTTTCACAAAATCACAAACAATTCTGAAACAAAAGGATTGTATTATTATTTTAAATGGATGATGTCACATACTTTAGAAAAACAAGCCCAAGGTTAGCAAATGTTGCTTCACGTTTACTAAAATGGAATTTTGAAAAATATGTATATATTTATTGATTTTCACATTGAACAGTTATCTGCCATCCTGTAGTGTTTGAATTTTTATTATTGTGATTTGCACATGCATTATTGTATGTTTCCTGATCCTATAAGCCTCATTGATTTAAAGATTCTGCAGCAGATTGCCCTCCTTTGTTGGAGATAAGGTGATAAGAATTGGCACATGTTCCTTATCCTGTGTGTCCTACTCAGACAGAACTTGCCACCAAGGCTTGTGCGATTTATTCTGGCTTTAGCACTATGTCTCTTGGCAAGCAAACCTTCTTTGGTTAGTAAGCACGTTGACTGTCTGATCACCATGGGAATAAATCCTGACCACTCTCAGTCTTGCTTACAGCTGCTGTTCTGTGTATTACTTCTTCACCTCTCAGACTGTTATATTTCACACTGTATAAAACCGCCTTTTCCAAGGCTGTTTTAAGCCACTTAGGCCAAGATTCAGTGCAAGTACACTTTAGCCTTGGCTGAAAGAATTAAACAAGTTTTTCCCCTTTTCTCACACAATTTCCCCTTTTTTTAGTGACTGACAAACCCATAACACCCTGTACGTGATAATATAAAGGGTGGAGGTGTGAAGCCGTTGTTAAATAACTGATGTGAGCACTGCCCTTGTGGCCTTGTTCAAGGTATGTCACTGAATACTTTATTAAATGTCCGCCTGTTTTAAAAGTCAAAAATTTGAGTCTGTCACCTTTTTATTTAAAAAAAAAGCAGTTTTACATATAAACAGTTGTTATATTAATCATCATTATCATCTTACTCTTGCCATTATTATTACTATTATTTCAGCAGTTGATGTTGTACTCAAACATATAATAAAATATTTTTAAAATAGTGTTTTGCTGTTAGTACAGCTTTAAGATTTGAACTTGGGGATAGGGTGACATTATGTAGGTGCATTATACTGCAAACCATGCATTGTTCTTATTCTTGTTTTCCATAGTCTTAATTTTCAGTTAATTCTTAAAGCATTTTATTTCTTGCTCAGCATTTTTCTTTTATTTCTTTCACCCTGTGCTCTTGCCGATAAGACAGAATAAGTGAATCAGTCACTTAGAAGTTAATATTCCTCAAAGCATTTAGGGTCTGTTCTATATGGTTTTCATGAATTGTCGTGATTATGAAACTTGTTTACACATATCGTTATCTCAGCACTTATGTAGATTAAGAGACATTTTACTGAGACAAGTGTGTAACTGCTAACTTACCGAGTTTTAATGCAGAGTGGGATTGTATTCTTGTTCTTTTTGTATTAGAATGATTCTTTTTTTTTCCTATGAGGTACCTGCCTGTTTGTTTGGTAATAATTTTGCATTTGTGTTATTGAAACTGAATAATCTTTTTCTCTGGGGAAGTGCTCTCCCAGTGGCATGGTTATTCTATGAAATATTAATCATAGTTCAATTTCCAGTAGTGAACTATGAATTATATTTTAAAGAATTAGATCAGAGTGTATAAAGCTGGGATTTTTTGTGATTGAACATGACACTGGCAGTTTAATACCTCAAAATTGCAGAGGAATTATGGATAGTTTTCTGTGGATGTCTTGAGAATGTCAGCTCTAAATAAAATACACATTATTAAATTTGCACAAAGCACTATGGAAAACTTACCCAAACCAAACATTGCATTACTGATTGTCTCCAAACTTTGAGAACAAGATTTTTTTTCCCCAAAAGCTCAGATCCTAGCCAGTCATACTTCTTGTGCTCTGAAATCAACTATTATATTCCTCCTCACCAAACCCATAGACACAATCAGACCATAGACCCCAAACTTTCTGCAGAGGTTCATTTTCACTGGATTATTTAAAAAATGACTATTCTTGTTCACCTAAGCACACTACTTAGATTGTTCATGAAAGTACAGTGATGAATCTCCCCAGGAGTGGCCAGCATACCAAATTTTAACCAAGGGCACAGCAACAACTCATCCGGGAAGTCACAAAAGATCCCAGAACCTTCAACCATCCAGCCTCCCTAGCTTCAGCTAAGGTCAGTGTTCATGGCTCCACAATAAGAAAGAGACTAGGCAAAAATGGGATTCATGGAAGAGTAGCAAGGCAGTAACCATCGCGAACCAAGAGAAACAGCAATACTCAGCTCACATTTGCAAGAAAGCACCTGGGTGATCCCAACTCTTTTTGGGATGATGTCCTATGGAAAGATGTCAAAAGTGGAACTTTTTGGATGACACAGGTCCCATTATGTCTGTTGTAAAGCAAATACAGCATTTTCCAGTAAGAACATCATATCAACAGACAAATATGCTGGTAGCGGTGTGATGGTGTGCTGAGGCTTTGCTACCTTGGGACCTGGATGACTTGCCATTATTGAAGAAATCATAAATTCTGCTCTGGGCCATAAAATTCTTAAGGAGAATGTCTGGTCATCAATCTGTGAGCTTAATTGGATTATGCAGTAAGACAATGATCCAAAACACAAAAGCCAGTCCACATCTCAATGGCTGAAAAGAAACAAATAGAGATGCTGTGGCAGGATCTGAAACAAGCAGTTCATGTTCGAAAACCTACCAATTTGTCTGGATTAAAGCAGTTCGGCAAATAAAAACTGGAGCTAAACTTCCTTCAGAGTGATTTGAAAGACTGATATCAAATTATAGAAAGTGTTTGTTGTTGTTGCTATTGTTTCTAAAGGTCGTGCAACCAGTAATTAAGTTTACTTAAATTACTTCTGCAATTGCTATGGGTTTGATAACTTTTTTTCATTGAATAAATGAAATAATAATTTTTAAAAATATTGTTTTTTGCTTACTCGGCTTCCCTTTGTCTAGCATTACATTTTTCCAAAAGATCTGAAACCATTCAGTGTGAACAAATATCCAATAATAAATTAAATCAGGAAGGGAGCAAATAATTTTTCATGGAATTGTGCATAGGGCCAAAGTTGTGCAATGCATTTCTTATTTCTGGTATGGTACAAAGAAAAACTTTGTGGGATGAGCTTGATTTTTAATGTACCTGTTACCTTCTCAGGGGATCACATGACTGGATTTGGACTTATTGTATTTAAAGTCAAATATTCAGGCTGAGTGGGGAGGCAAGATACAGCCACTCCTTTATATTACTGCTCCAGGCAAAATAAGCAAAGTATTTCATTCTTATGACTGTATGGAAAGATGGGCATTTGCTTCCTGGTTAAAGGGTATGGTATACATTGTTCCTGTTTTCTTCTCAGATTTAGCCAAAATATGGTCTTTATTGACTCCCTGGAGATCAGTCTTTTTCCCCTCATATTTAACAGGTAAAATAAACCTTTTAGTTCATATTTTCAGATTTTATTGACACATATCAAAATATACAGGCTAAATATATAACTTAAATGTTAAATCTGATTTTTAAAAATAAATATTTCATTAAAAAGAAATATTTAACTTGTATCTTATATCTCCTTTTCAGAAGCAAATATTTAGTAAAATATAAGTATTTAATTTCTTGTGTCCTTGAATCATTTTTTTATATTGAAGTTGAATATTGACAGCCAGCTAAGCCAACTAACAAGTTGGCTGAATAATTAAAATAGCCATAAAAGAGAGGGTCTTAGTAAAATGGTTTATATACTATGGTAATTTTTACTGGTGCATTTGTGGTACAATACCTTTCCCAAGGATACAGTAATCCATATCAAATTTGAACCAAAGATCTTCAAGTTCCAAATCTAATGATGTAACCAGTTTACATGGCAAGCCTGGTAGATTCAGCTGTTAGTCATAGCGACATTACTGATGTCTTCCTTGGGGTAACTGTGTTTGCATTAATGTAAATGAAAATCATTCTGGGCATAATGACCACTTTTCACATGTTTAAAATAAACTTTTCTTCCTTGAAATGCAGTGACAGTGCGGTGGCTGGGGACCATGCCAGCAGGAGATAATGAGCCGTACACTTTGGCCATTAAAAACAAACCAATTCTATAGGAACTGTTGGAAGTATGACTCCTTCCTGTCAGTTTTGATAAATACGCACAGGATGGAAGCTCTCAGATGGAACATCTCTCTCCAGTGGGCTGGGGAATTGATGTCTCTTGAATTCTGTTTACAGGAGCAGGGGGAATTGCAGGCCCTGCTTTGCTGGACTTTGTACCAACCCACGAGGCAGGGAAAGGAATAACAAACGACACTGAGTGAAAAAGAAGAGCGGAGAAAAGGCGCTGACGAGTGCCGACATTGACAACGAGAGAGATCCTTTGCCTCTGTTTGTTTCCCACCGCAGAGTTTGCCCTTGACTCCCTTCAAAAGCTGATTTGTCTGGGTCATCCCTTCAAACCTCGGCGAACATTAAACAAAAAAACTTGCTGCCAAGTCTGTTTTTAAAGTCTTGTTACGTTCAGCTCATTTCCCATGAATCCAGCGATGTGTTCCTTTGAAGAGGGGTAGTTCACGGTCTACTGAATGGTGTCACATAAAAAGAATAAATTAATGGTGATACTCCATTTTCCTTTAACTCTAATAATCAAGGGCTTTTGGGAATTTTCCTTTTCACAGATCACGCTTGATTTAGCCATATGTAAAAATGACATACAGACATTTCTAGTTGTCTTTCACAAGAAGCTCAAATTCCGAAGAGCATTCTGCTCACTATTAATCCTGTCTTGACATACGCAACTTTACTGTTTGCACTTGTAAAAGGAAAAGATGAAGGTTTTTCAAGAGGAAGAACCTTTGAGTCTGGCTTCACTCTAAGGCAACATGAGAATTTTTACATATGGTTTTCACATCCGATCTAAATTAAAAGAGAATCTGTAAATCAAATACCTGCCCATGTAATGAAAATGATTATATTGAACTTCATTTTCTGACTATGTTTTTTTACAGCAGTAAAAATGTATTTGGAGCTAAAGTTTTCTCTGGGTGGCAGAGAACTGCAGAGAATATGAATGCGTGTGATTGAATGCGAGTCAAATCCTCAGAAAATGGAAGGAGTCCACTAGAGACATTAGAGACTCCCGTCATATCCAGAACATTTACCGCCCTCTCCAGTCCCTGTAGTAAACAGTCTGCGAGCAGGCCTTGGCTCTTGAAGTCTTTTCCATAAATGGGATGAAAAGTTATTCATGTGGGGCCTACTGGGCGGCGCATCCAGGGGCCCACAGTCTGGTATCAAACATTGACTATGCTAGTGCTGACTGTGGCCTGAAGCCCTGAGGAGCAATGTTTTACTGCCTGTAGCATGGCCCAGGATGGGAGGGATTCAGCCGACCGGGATGAACATGTCTCATCGCGCACCAGTGACCCCTACTGACCAGTCAGACACCCACAGCATCCACAGCACAAGCTGCACACAAAGTGTCTTCCTCTGTCTCATGTCTGTGCTAGCACTGCTGTTTGTAAACGGCTTCTAATAAGAGTACACACTTGGCTGTGCTCTTCCAAAGTAATTGCAGTGAGTTTGCCTGGTGAATATGTTTGAGCTTTTCCTTGTGTGAAAAAGGTGAAAAACATGAAAGTAGGTTGTCATGTGTGATCAGGTCCTAAATGCACAAAGTAGATATCCTTTGCCTAAATTAATTATTAAATATAAAAGTAAATGAAGCAAAACAATAAATGTCAAATTCAATCTGAAAGGCTTCAGAAGATGAGTGCCAACCTATCGTGCCACCTTCCATTTCTTTAATAGAATCACATGTGGACAAACTTCATAATGGCTTCAGTCATAGAAATTAATTCATGAAGCTTATGGGAGGGGAGATTCTATATTTCTTTTGGTTATACTTTTTAAATTGTTAACAGAAAGAGGCAAAAAAGGGAGGTGATTCAAATTGTGCTCCTGGGTACTGTTGCAGCCTGAGGCTATGCTATGTGAAGCTGCTGGAAAAGAGCAATGTTTCTCTGCGTTTTGCATGGAAGCTGTCCATGTTTAGATCTAAGCGGCTTTTATGAGTCTTTGCTAATATTCTAAGGAGATACGAGTTCAGCAGTACACCATGAAGCTTCAGAAAGATGTGTCGTTTTCCATATATCTTAAAACTCGTATCTACCCCTATTTATAGTTGCAGATAAAACATGATTATGAAAGGTCATATTCTATTTTAGTATCACCATTAATCGCCCCCTTTTTATAAAATGAATTATGAAACAAATCATTATTGACATATAGTTAGCGCTTTAAATTTTTAAAAGGGATTCAGTGAGTGTGAGTTTTTCATACATGTAGTCATTCATTTTTCATTTTTAATATTTTACCACTCGGACGTAGTCGGGCGCAAAAGAGAAATCATAAAGAGACGGTAAATAATTCAGCACATTGAATCTGCCATGCGTCACATCATCGCAGCATGGGCTCATGCGCTGTTTTATATTGTTCTAGACTGGGTGGAGCGCACACGGTTTTCTCTCCTTTAATGCTCTTTTATTGTCAGCGGAGTTTAGTCCGTGTCGGAGCGCTGGCGTCCCACCAGGAGGGGCTGGCTCCCAGGGGATCACAGGTGGCTCTGCGAGCGTGCCAGCTGCTCCTCCTAGTACCCAAACCTGGCCCGAGTCAAAAGCTGCCAGGCCACCGGTGCCCACCGCCAGGTATGCCAGAACAACACATTGCAGAGATCTCGCTGCCCGGGATCTAGTTCTAATTAAGCCAGCGTTTTTCTTTTGCCAGAAAAAAGGATCGTTCAACATGCCATGCTGGTTTAACTGAACTTTCATTCAGAGTATTTGTGTACACTGTACGGGAAAAGCTGACAAATACTCTGTTATGAATTGAAATCGGTTTTTATAATTAACAGTATGATTTCTTAGTTTTCTCATGACTTAATATATATATATTTTTTTTACATAATTTTAATTTTGAGGCACCCCTAGAGGGATCACACAGTACCCACTTTGTAAAACACTGGTTTAGGTATAAAACAATTAAGACAATTGTGGGTAACAATTAATTACCCACATCTGCACTGTTCAGATATATATGTCATTAAAAAAAAGACTTCTGAATGTCTGAATGGTTCACTGACAGGATAGAAATTTAGTCTATTCATTGGACTTAAGATTTATTTACCAGTCAGCTATTAAACACTGCATACATTTTTATTATGCCATGGAAATGGGATGAGCCCAGAGTTTGAAGCGCTGTCCCCCTTTTTACCTGAAATTGTAAAAGCCATCCTGCTTGTTAAGATTCTGTGCAATGACACGCTTTGACTCCAGAAATGGGAACGTGCTTTCCTGAAGAAATCAGCTGCTATAATGTTTAATGTCATATTGGGGGGGGGGGGGGGGGGGTATTGTATGCTATTTGAAGTTTCCTATATCTTAAAGTGTACTTCAAGTTCAGTGCATACTTTTTGTTGGAAAAAACGAGATTGCTAGGAAGGGTCTTGATAAAGTATTAATTGTTGATAGCTGTTCTATGTTCTAGGGGGTCTCGTATGACAGGAGAAATTTGAGAAGAATTATAAGCTGTCGGCAGCTGAAGTCCCACTGCAGACTTGCCTAACAGTAGTACAGCTAAGACTCGCTGAGAATGGAGTCGGAGGAAGACCTTTGCATGTGCGGCTTTGACATGCAGTCCACGTGCGGCAGTTTGACCTGTGGGGGTTACTGGAGAGCAATGATAAGGAGACCCCTAACTGATTGAATCGTGCCATACTCTGGGCAACACGACCAGCAATTGTGCATTGCCCTATGGAGATACTGTCCACAGACCGCGTTAGTATGATTCGGATCTGTCATTTTTAATTTGCATGGCTATGTATGCTCGTTTGAGTGTTTTCTCTTCTCATGTTGTGAAAATATGGCTCTTAATGGGCTAACTCAGAGCCTCTACTGGTCTCCCATTTGTTTTCTTTGCTAGCTTTTTGTAGAGTGCAATTTTCCCATCTCCATGTTCTGTGCTTAAGCCCTGAGTCTAAGGATGAAATGGAGGTCCATTAGGAACAAGGTGTTGCTGCTGTATATAGACTACACAAGAATGCACTGATGCAAACCTGCCTCCATTTTCTCATGGCTTAAACAAGGTGACATTGTCTTTGTCAAGTTGAGCATCTTTGTTTTAGCATCATCTTAGCCAAAACAATCCCCACCAAAAAAGAAAGAACTGTGGAAAAAGCAGGCAAGAGAAATAACCCAGCTGCCTAGCCAGGCATTTTCTGTTCCAAGGCTTTTAATGTGGCATCTTATGAAATATGTATGGATAGTATAGAGGGAAACTACTTAAGTTGGTATACTGTACATTTCTGCTTTCCCAATTCATGGCTTCTTGGCTCCAATACTGCATTTTCTAATGGGTACCTCTGTCCCTACTGACCTCTTAGTCTTGGCTGAAACAATGCTGTGCAATGCAAGGAATCCATTAGAAACCACTGAGGGTGGGTCTGTAAGAAAATAAAATCCAGGTAAAGTGTTTGGTTGCACCAACCAAAAATAAGTCTTTTAAGTACCACTAGCCAGCTCTGTCCAAGTAAACATTTCCTGGGTTGTGACATTAGCCCTTCACAGAAAATATGAATATCACCAATATGATATAAGTAATCTGACTTTAACATTAGCTACCATTTCATGTTATGTCTGTAGATCTTTTGTCTGTTTAGAAGTTCTGAGAGTAATAAAAAAAAATTAAGAAGGCATAATGCTAAAATGCCTTGACTTGTATGTCTGATGAAAACTTTATTTCTTCCATTTCACACCAAGTGAGGTTTTTGTTTATAACCCCCACCCCCCACCCCCGCCCCCCCTCCACAATTTGGAATGTCCAGTAATGCTCACAATGCAATGCTCATTGCAGCCTCCACTGTGGATTTGGGAGAGCACAAAGACACCACTTCTTATCTCCCTGCAGTTAGCAGGTCATGTTCGCACAAACGTGAGATGGAGGAAGACACTTCATGCTTAGCTCAACAGACAAAACTGTGGGCCCCTGATCGACCACACTTGCTTGTGTTAATGAGAATGCCTCATCTGGGCGACTGAAACCCTCTCACATGGGCAGTGCACAGCTGTAACATCTCCTGTGGGCTACAGCCACAGCACACTAATGTCCGGATTTGATATTGGGCTGCAGCCTGTCGAACAGGACTGGTTTGTATCATTACCAGATTACTAGTTTAGACAGTCAACTGGGAGGTTCAAAATCTTTGAACAATTAGACAATAAATTCCATTGTCTTTGTTATTTTATTATTTCAGTCTCTCATTGCATGAGATCAATTTCATGGGTTAGTGAATATGCTGTCTTTTATTCTTTCAAAAAAATTCAAAGACAAAATCTTTTTTTTTTGTTTTTTTGATTAGCCTCCTGGAGAACTGCAAAAAAAAAAAGAAGATAAAATGTAATTAATGATATGCATTTCTTGTGTGAAATGCTTTGTCGCTTCTGGATTCATCAAAGAAATCCCCAACATTTTTAGTCCTACGTAGCAAAATAAAAATAAAAAACACTAAATCTTTTCTTTTTTGGTTGAGCTCATTTGGCATATTCCTGTTTGGCATTCTTGTCAAAGTGAGACCAGCTGCCTTCCCATGTGTGTCTGCATGAGAGTAAATGTGTTTGTGCGAGAGAGATATCTAAGGATTTTAGTGTACAAGCATCTTTCAAGAAAAAAAAGGTATGACAGAATAAAAGCTTTTCAGCTCTGGTTTGTTGTCAGTAAACAGGAGTCAAAGTGCCTGGAATGGCTGATCCCTGAGGAGATGCTGAAACGCTGCTCTCTCCCTTTGTCCTTTTGAAAGCGCAGCTGATTTATAAGCGGGATCAGCGATCGCGGCAGACGGCAGGGTTTGTACTGCGAGACCACCTGCCGAAGATGGTGGTGCCGACTGGCTGAGGGCTTATTGTGATGGGACAGCGGGAAATGAGAAATGCTCTACCTGTCCATCTCCGGAATCCCAGAGATGCTTGACACCCTGGAACTGCTCCCCTACGTCCGCTCAACCCTCCCACCCTCCAGTCCTCGCCTTTGCTTCGTGCTGGAAAACATTTCTCGGCTCATTTCAGTGATGTCAAAATAAAGAGCAAACTGTGGCTGCAGTGGTGTAGCAAAGCTCAGAGTGGAGCTGGACAGGGTGCACCCTGGTCCCATCCACCGCCGAGCCTGGACAATCCCATCGGCTCCAGCTGATGTTTCTCTTCCGTATCACTCTTTACTTTCCTACACTTTTGCTTGTTCTGCAAAAAAAAGGATAAACGCAGATAAACGGTAATTCCGGTGTTTTAACACAACCTGTCGGATCTCGTGTAGCGCTAACATAGAGGAGCCGTGCTGTGCAGTGCCAGTGACCTTGTCTTTCCCTCCAAGGTCTCAGTGAAGTGGCTATTGTTCATTTTTTGAAAAGCACATCAATGATTGCCCTTTGGTTGGAGGTGGGTGAAGTTGCTGGCCTGGCATTTAAAGCAATGTTTGCCTACCCCATCCTCTTTTTCCTGTTATCGCAAGACCAACATGTCCACTGTGCCTTGGTCTGTGAAGCGAAGATGAATGGCAGAGATTTTGCCCTATTTATATACCACCATTGTCGTAGGCAGTGGTGAAAGAGAGCTGGAGCTCATTCTGACCCATCTCAGGTCTCCGCTTTTCCCTCAGCGTGGCTGCTCCGCTGAATAGTTCACTGATATGACTGTGATCTGAGATTCGCAAGATAGTACCAACTGTGAGGGCCTGCTGGGAACAGTGGTTCAGAATACCGATAGCTGAGGTCATCTTTTCAATAATTTTTAAAAGCTAAAGTTCAGATTTTCCCTCAAATACATAATAGAACATTTTGTATTTGAATGGGGATTCTAGCAGCTTTTAGGTTTGTATTTTGTTTTGGCACAATGTTTTTTGGCCTTAACTTGTACGATCAAACTGAAACACGTTTTAAATTACTTTGGTTTATTGCACAGAGTAACAACACTTGCTTTGTTGAATCCAGACTCTAGTTGACTCATATTTGGGCAAATTGCTTGATTTTAAGCAATCACGCTCAGGCATGCCCTTTTGGCTAATTTTGGTTAATTTGTATTCCAAACTTTTCCAAAAGAAAGTGTGTTGTTTTGGTTTCAGATTCTTGCTCGTGTGGGTGAATCAGTGATAAGAAGGAAATTGATAAGGTGAAAGTATGCATGTGCTTCAATTTTCATATCTGTTTGTCCTGACTGGGCAATCTGCAACTCTAAGGGGCATCTCTTTGAGGTTCTGGCATAGTCCCTCATGGGTTCAAAAACTAGTGATCATATATAATTATTAGTATAAAATTTTAAAACACTTTTCTAATGTTTATACAATAATGGTGGCATTATCAGTAGTGTAAGGGTTAAAACTAAATGGCTAACTTTTCTCATAAATGCAATAACTGTGAATTATTGATTTTCTGAAATGCGTTGTTTGAGAATGATTCCAAGTCAGTATGTTAATTTAATTGAAATGAATGAATATTTTAATGTTGATCTTTTACACTGGTCCAGAGAACCTGTGCATAAATATTTGCAGTAGCATGCCATTATAGGCTCTTTTCCTATCAGGTTTTTCCTCCTGCCATTTTTATCACGCCATCCTCTGTCCATCAGCCATGGGTAACATTGCTGTGATAGCCAACACAGACTGAGCTATCAATGCTGATAATGCCCCCCATGCCACATTTATATATATATATATATATATATATATGCCCCCAGCCATGGTTTGTACACAACTCCCAACTAACAATCAGCCAGTGTCCATAGCTCCCACATGCACAGATAGGAGTACAGAACTAAGAGATGCAATGAAAAGACCAGCTATTTCATTAGCTGACTGAGTGTTTGCCACTGGCTTATCTCCATGCGGAATGCCAGGCTTGCTGTCCCGCCCAGCTGCTCGGTTTAGCCACCTCCACCATTTCACAGTTCACTGAAGGTAACTGTGCTGTTAATATGGTGTTGAAGAGATAGCATGGGATTGTTTTTCAGGAGTTTCTACGCTCTCTCCTCCACCCATATAATCACATGATCTGGAAAAATGAGTTCCATCAGTACATCTTGAGTATGTTCTTGCTTTATTGTTAGTGGCTATCTTTACAAAATTCCTTGCTTTGCGGAGGTATCTTTTTTTGTTGTTGAAAAAAACATTAAAATGATTTCAGTTTCTGGGTGAGAGAATTACAGTCACATTCATGGCTGCTTCTCATTTTGCTGTGCATATGTACAGCCTGTATTAATCTTAGATTGAGTGTAGCACTGGTTTGAGTTATGCAGATGTTTTGTTGCCATTTGCAAGGCAGTTTTAGCAATCTGACTCAGAGGTGGCCATTATGTATTTAGGACTTAATTTAACAAGCAAATGTACTTTCAGCACCTCATGAACTGGAAAATAATGCTATAGTTGTGTTTTCTATGTTGTCGCTAAAATAATACATCTTTAATGACATGTAAACAAATGCCATTTAAATACACATAACATATACTATGATATTGATAGAATGCAAAAATAGCTTTTTTGTTAATTTTATCACCGCATTCAGTTAAGAGAACTGTAGCCATAAAAACCAATGAAAATGACTGAACCAAATTATTTTAAAGTGATGGTCCTTTTACGTTTATGTCCTTTGATTATTCAAGTAGTCAAAAATCTGATTGTACAGTAGCTATCTGGAGAATAAGCTGTACACTTAATGACTACAACCATTGCCTTCGTTTTTGCCAGGTCAAAAGGTATAATTCTCTACACAAGTGGCACAACAATTTAAAAAAGAAAATAAATAAACAGCGCTGTTTAGGCACAGTCACAAGTTATGTTTCTTCGAAGTCTCTGGACCAAGATATTGACTTGCTCAAGTAATGTGTTTTTTATTGTATTATTAAATGGTTTCCTTGTCACCACAGGCATCACTGCATTCACATGACAAACTGCATACTGTATGAGCAATGGCTAGTGCTCACACTGTGAGTGGTTGCCAGGGATAGTCACATTTTATCATTTGCCCTGAAGTGCTACAGCTTTGTCAAAAATAGTTTGAGTAGATTCTGCTTCTTAACCTGCTTTATTGCGCCCTCCTCAAAATCGACACTGCTGGTGGCTAGCTTGGGTATGCAAAACTGCAACCCTCTGTTGTATTTTAATTCTTTATTATGAAACCTCTCTTATGGTGGTGAAAAACTTGAAAAGCTGTCACCATCACCGTTATTCATCCCACTTTGTCCTCTGTACCCTGCTATTTCTCATCATGACCAAGATATGCTGACACAGCTTGTTAGACTGTCTGACTTCTTGTTGAACTATAGTATGGCGGCTGGCTGTTATGTAGGGCTGTTAGAATCACTGTTCATCATGTTGGTGTTGACGAGCCTGTCCATCAACACCTACAGTAATTATGACTGCTATTTGACTGGGACCTCCTCCTCCAGCACTTGTTCTACGTAGTTAAAATAACATGTCATATTTCATATGTTGTTGCTCTGCCTTGTTTTTTTGGGGGGGAGATTAACTAGGACCATATTTCAGTTGATTCTTTAATATGTAAAATAAATCATCTCATAGGGCCATTAAGAAGTATTGTTTATTCTCAACCAGCTGCCTTCTTTATCCTGACAGACTCTAAGCAGATGAAGTGGTGGAATCTGTCACTTGTTTAACACTTGTTAATACTGTAAATCTGAAGATGTTTTCACCATTGCTTTTTGCCATTTCCTGACCTACTCATTGTTCCTGGTGACTCCCAAGTCTTTCTGGAGTATAGTGTTGTCATGGCAAGAGAGCAGTTACCCTCAGGTCTTGTGCTGTGAGTGTGCAGTGCAAATGAATAACTTCACTGGTAATGTTACTGGAACTGACATTGCAATGTGTAAATGTTACAGCTTATTAATTTTATATCCATTCAATTTGGTTGTGTCATGCGTCTTGATATATAAACATAGATATATGCATGCTGTATACATAGAAAATATAATTGACTGAATGAAGCTATGATGTGGACAGTGATACATTTTAACTTTGGAGAAAACGATAGCATGTTATATGTCTATTAGAAATATTTATTCATATCAATGATTCCTACAATGTTCCTCTCCCAGTAATAAAAGAACCAGAAATTTCTGAAGGTGAAACTTCACTTGAGACTATTGTTTCTTACATTGCTGTGCATTTTATTTCCCTGTCCTTGCATGCTTTGAAGACAGGCTAATGACAATGCCGCCTGCATGTCATTGTCTCACTGTTTGCAAACGGAGCAGCTGGTTTGTCACCGGATGCTCTGCTTGTTGTTTGTTTCTCACCCATCCTCTGTGCTGGCCTGATGGAGATAAATGGGGGAGTTGGCCAACCTGCTAATCAAAAACGTTATTGGATTTTCAGTCATGGAACCGCAATGGAAATGTGATAAAGAAATCAAACGTGCGCTCTTTTTCACAGGCAGTCATCTGACTCCTTGCCATCTGGGGTTGAATAAGATCCAGTCATTTTAATGTTGGCATGGAGATTAAAGTACAACAAAAGTAAACTTGTGCTCCTGAAGCAGGTAAAATAGACTAATAATGAACACATAATAATAATAATACATTGCATTTAATTCATCATCCTGAAAATGATTGCTTTATTATTATTTTATATTTTACCCTCCTTACTTGAAAGCAAACGTCAAATCTGAAAAACCTTTCATAGATGAAAAGGCTTAAACCTCTGTGTATTCTTGTATGAACGTCATAAGTATTTTCTTGTATTAGACAGAATGAGTCATGCTGTTACTTGAAAAGAAATAATTCTATTCAAATCCCAGGCTGCCTGAATATACGACAGTGTGTGTGTGCACGCGTGTGTGTGTGGAATGTGCGTGTGTTTGCACGTGCGTGCATGCGTGTTGAAAATGAAAAGAATTATAGGACTTGTCTAACATTTCACCTGCGTGCAGTCAAGAATGACTCATAAGTGGCATTCTCATGTTAGAGATCGGATGGCAGACTGCTGCTTTAAACACCAGTGGCAGAGTCACTGGAAAGTTAACACATGCTCTTTCTGACAGCTCTCGACAATGGCAATCCCACCCCACAGCACGAAACATGATTTTCAGACTGTAGTACGGGAGTCGGCTCCGTCTGCTTTGCTGCAGAGGAGGAATGCTGGCCCTTTATCCGGGCCAGTTTCGGTTAAGGCCGCAGCATGTGTCAGGATGGGGTTTTCTCTAGGGTACAGTTCCCCTGAGGCGCACGAGCCAGCCACGTTCCCAGGAGCAGCAGCATGTCTCACTCTCCCTTCAAGTCTTTTATGTGTGACAGCAGCCTTCTCCTCCCCACACTTAAGAACGGATCTGTGCTCCTCTCCAGAGAGGCCCTGATAAAGGTGTAAAACACGACAGGCCTCGGATAGCCCGCCGCTTTCACTGACTGAGGACTTATGACCGCATTGTGAAATATGTAAAATGCCCTGGGTGCATCTCCGGGATGCCAAAGGCGGTCAGAGGTTTTTATAGCCCCGGGGTGCAGACTTGAGTGAAGGAGATAGAGCTTCTGTCCGAGCCGGTTGGTGAGCCAGTAAAGTACCCGCTGACAGCTGGGCGTGGTCAGAGCCCATGGTGAGATCATTTAGCATGCTTGATGGAGCTGTCTCTCCCTGTGATTGATTCTGGAGCTCTCGGGTTGGAAGAGCACCTGTTTACATTTTAACCTAGCAGTGGCTCACCGCTCACAATGCCACTCCTTCATCACCACATGGCACACTTCACAAAACCTGCAGGATATGTTATGCATTGTCATATTATGTGCTTGCTTTGTCTGTACTTTTGGTCAAATACATATATGGAAAACATTAACTCTTTACATGCCACTGAAACACAGACAGAGGACTTCACTTCTGACAAATCTACTGAGGAAGAATATTAAATTGCATTGTATAGTTGACTAGTGGTGCTCTCCTTGGCACTGATGTTCTATAATCTGTACTCTTTGACTGCAAAATACCTCCAACAGGGCCTCCCTGACTCACTGCACTCATCGGCCCTGGGATACCTCAGCCTCTGGTTGTTTTGCAGTGATATCTGCCAATATGCTCGAAACGTGATGTTAGTGCATCGCCACGTTTCATATCCCATTGTCAAATTCTGAACCCTGAGGAAACAGTGTAACATTTTCTAAGTTCTTTTAAATGAATGGCCCCTGTCTGATTTCATACAGAAAGCCTGTGGCTGATTCAATATATTCACTGTATCTGGGAATGAGAAAGGAGAGGAAATAAAAAACTGGATAAAACGATGTACATGATATCACATTCTGCTGGGAATCCACTATACTGGAACCAACTGCCTCTTTGATCTAAATATTATAATTGATCGAGGTATTAAATTAAGGAGGCCTGCTTCTTGACAGGGCGGGTGTTGCTTATTTTTGTGGGCACATTCTCTCTGTTGTTAGCCCTTGTTATTCATGCAATAATTACGTTTTTGATGAATGACTTGATTTGCAATGCTAATTTGGTTAACTGTCTTCCAAGCCCTGCCAACACCCCCCTTTCCTCCCCAAGACACATACACACACTTCAGCATGCAATGCTCTGGTACCAATGTGATAGTTATATTATGTCTTTATGGCAGATAAGATGTTCGATAATGACTGTCAGTAAATGATCAATGTTTCCTTCCTTTCTTAATTTCAATTCACAGGGTAATTTGAAAAGGAGGATCAACAATGTATTAAACAAACTCCTTCCATGGAAATATAAAGAGAGTTGTGTAATCATTGCTCCCTGTTTACATATAGCAGAAATATTTGAAAAAATATTTTTTTCGGTCCTTTAGAAAATGCGAACAATATCTGGATTGAGTTTGTATTCCCATCTAAAAGACATCGCTATCTTATTTTTCCCGGAAGGGACATTTCGTGAGATCATTTAAAACAAAGAAAATATTGAGTCTGAAATTCAGTGGAATGGAATGGAAAATAAAAGCAAAGAGTGTAATTATTACAACAAGATGACACTTGTTGCTGACAGCAAAAATGACTGCTAATAATATGGTTAGAGAAATAAACCCTAGACCATTGAGGGGAAATGAAGGGAGATGGGCTTGATTATCATCATAGCAAAGTAATTGAAGGCTGATTATTGTAAGAAACACTATTAAATAGAAAATTATGTCTGGCAGTTAAAATTGTGAGGGTTTTTAAAGGACCATCTTAAAATAATTATGGGGCAAAAAGCTAAGAATATTTATGCATGATGACCTTGGATTAACTCTTCTAATGGCAGTATAAATGCTGCCTTGCACTACTTTTTACAATATCCTCCCAAAAAATAAATGTAAATGCACAAATATACACACTTTAAAGAGGTTCAGGGAGCTAAAACAATCAACCTAACCTGTAGCTGAAGCATTACAGTGGTAACGTGTATGTGTGTATATGACGAAACACAATATTCTACAAATTCATAAAATTTCATATAAGACCATGTTTTATATTTCCATATTGGTATTAAGTTATAAAACAAATGTATAGTTACCTCACAATTAATATTATTAATAGTTTTGTTAATTTCTTGTCAATCACTTTTAAACATTTTGTTGAATAAAAATGGAACATTCTGTTGTATCCTGCCACTATGTCTTTCCCAAAACGTCAGCCATCTGGAAAAAATACAAAGTGTGTGAAGCGGACATTAAAGGTCTGTTTTTTCAACATGGTCTTATTTTTGTAATATTCTGATAGTTCTTATAGTATTTTATGCAACTGATTCATATATATATATATATATATATATATATATATATATAGGGAAAGATATTCAAGGGAAAAGTTAGCTAGTCACAAATAACAGCAAGAATATGCTACAATTTACAAAACCATGACGCAGGTACAAAGGTGACTTTCATTGGTGCAATTTATAATTAACCATCTGGCGCATTAGTAATTAATTCACATGCCATGTTATTGTTATATAAAAGTTTTGTAACTATGCAACTATGTATTTTGAATGTAGCATGTTGGTTACACATTATAATACATTGATAATTATGTCTGAGAGTGTATGTGATAGCATGCAATATTGTATCACAGCTGGGATGTAGTGCAGTTTATAAACAAATTATGATGTTGGTAATTATTAAGATCAGTTCAACTCAATTGTATCTATTTACACTGCAGGTCAGTATCAATTTTTGCATTGTAAAATATTTATAAAGACTTACTCCTGTATTATAGTATGCTTTTAATGCACTCATGAGTCCTTACATGCTGGCAGGAATAGGGACATTCTAAGTGTTTGTACCCTTCAGCTGGTATAAAGCATAACAAAGCATAAATATAAATGATTTCCCTGCAACAGAGGAGAAAAATAAAGTGTATGGTTTCTAAGCCATTAGGCAGAATGCTTCTGACTTTTAATTGTTCATTTAAGCAATCTCTGTAATAGCACTCTTAACTCGTGCATCTTGAAAAGGCAAAATAATATCAGCTTACCGGAAAAGGCAGGGTAGGGGCAGGTGTAAATATTACGTTTTTTTTTTTTTTTTGTTACTAAATGAAAAGAGCAAACGGCCCATTTGCACAGCCCAGCTGCTGGTGTTGCATCCTCATACATTTACAAAAAATAATGAAAAATAAAAAATCGTGTTGTGTCCATTTCTGCCGGCTTTTCTGTTTCTATGCAATTAACAAAATGTAACCACTTTTCATTGTGGCATAGAGGCCGAGGCAGTGCCTCGTCCTGGCTCATTAAAAGCTTTCAATCTGCAATATCTTTCCTAACAGACCATCTGCAATTACCGGCAGCACACTTTTTTTGGCTTCGCTTTCACAGTATTATTGTTTTGTTTACCCTTTTTTAATATCACATGAACATGCATCAAATCAAAGATGATTTTGTTTTCATCAGTGCATCTTCCACTCAATAACAATAAACCTTGATTTTCCTCAAATTAGTCAGTAATGGTTCAGTGGTGTCGGTGCTTGGGCATCTATGGCATTTTCATGGAAGTGTTTTACTTCTTTTTCAAGCCCTTAACATAGTCCCTGTGCGCTCACAATTTCCTGGAATCGTGCATAGCAATCCCACTCTTTCACATCAGAACCATATTATTGGTATGTAATTGGGGAGATAGGCATTTTAGCTGAGAAATCCTTGTTCAATCAATGCCTTGGGGTGTCTACATTACTGTTGCTGTATAAACTTTGGAAAGAGAACAAACTGCTTTTTAGCACTTAAGATGAATATTTAATCACTCTCATGATCATGTATACCTCCTCTGTATTCTGTTAGACTATAGAACATGTGGCTAATTATACTCTCAATACTGTTTCAGCCACCAAACTATTAGATTTGTTGTGTGTTGTCTAATACCAGAGGTCAATAATTGTATTCAGCACAAAAGCTGTTATGGGCTCAGTACGTCTGTATTTGCCTGTATTTAAAAATGTTATTTATACCTGTTTTCCTATGAATAATATAGCTTCTTAAATTTTTTGTGTAATCTATGCACTCGGCAGAATTCCTTTCCTTTCATCCGCCATTCCATCAGTCAATTAATTTCAGATGTTACTTCAGATCTGCTTGGTGGATGGAGGGTAATTATGCGCAGGACAGTGAGTGACAGGGCCATATAGTGGCCTTGGCATGACCTCGCATTCCGTATGCCACTGTCCCTGAAGACAACTTAATCCTACCATTTGAAACAAGGGGTCACGGTGATTGGGCTAAACATGTCTCCAAGTCTGCCAGATGTCTGCCGGACTCCTGCCAAGTTCCGGAAAAAAAGGAGGGCTGAACTGTCTCCGAGCACTTTGAAATTCACAATCAATACCTTTGTTTAGTGCGGCCTAATTTTTAGACAGGTATAGCATGGCTGACCTGACCCTGGGGTGAGATTTCAGTTTTGACTTTGTACCTGGCTGAGGTGGATAGGTTAATCCCTGCAGACATATCCTAATCAACAAAGGTGGATTGTTAATCATTTTTGTTATGCCCTTCAAATTCTTCAAAACTACTTTTTAAGTTCTCAGTGGTTTCATAGCCTGAAAAAAAAAAAAAACTGAAATAGTGAATATTAGCAATGGCACCAGTCTGAAAGTAGATGGAATCAATTAAATGCACAGCTCACTTCAGGGAAATGCAGGCCCTCTCCTCGCTTCACGTCAGTAGAGATTGATCATTGCCATTAATCTCAACAGGACAGGCCATTCCTAGTGGGAATTTCATTACACCCCCTCCTCCACCTTCCACTCACCCTCATTTCAATTTTATTTGGGAAGTTTCCATAGTGGCTAATGATGTGCCACCTGATGAGTTTTTGTAATCATTACTACTGATTTGTCATCATGATTGGATAATTTTCATTACTACAAGGAAAAGTGGCATAGAACTTTATATTCTGCTTAATTATATTGATACTGGCACATCAGCTGGCTAGTTAATCGTTGCAGATATGACTTTTACACACGTTACTTGCAGTAATGCACGGTCGTTGCTTTGTGCAAAAAAGAGGAATTTGTTCATATTTGGAAAAATTCTATGGTGTGTGTGTGTGTGTGGTGGGGTGTGTCTGTGCATGTGCATGTGTGTGAGAGGGGTGTTCAAGGTTTGTGCTTTTAGCATGTGCCTACAAGCATTTGTATTATGTGAGTTCATGTTAGTAATTGTTTATGTGTGTGTTGGCATCTTTAATGGCTGGCTGGTATATGAAATATATTAGCAGTAAATCAATGGGTTAACTTCTTGTACCTAAGACTTTTATGGGGAGAAGGGGCAATTTAATATAATTTAATGGCTTTGACATCCACGCATATTAAATCTATGGTATACAGTATACATATGTATACATTTACTGTTATAGGGATATAAAGAGTGTGATTTATGTCATTGCTTCTTGCTTGCATGGTATGTTATACATTTATAATTATCTGTAAGTATTGGTACAGATCTGGTAGTATGTCTGCTATGTGTACATGTGTAAGAATAACTGGCCATGTTTTTTTTCTGACATTTTACCTGAAATTGAAATCTTCCACTTTATCTTCTTTTTTAAAGTTTTCATTCTTTATTTTTATTTGTTTCCCTTAGTGTGGGTATTTGAGAGTTTTAGTATCTAGTCTTGATTCTAGGCTTTTGAAGTCTGTTATTGGCATATTTCAACATTAGGACCAGAGTTGTGCCAATGAAAGTCAAGGAGCCCATTGTGAGGCTGAGAAATATGAAAAAAAGAAGAAAAAAAAACAAAAACATATGCCGAACCTTAGGCCTACCAAAAGCAACTGTTTGAAACATCATTAAGAAGAGAGACAGTACTGGTGAGCTCAGTAATTGCAAAGGGCCTGGTAGACTAAAGATAGTAGGCCAAGGAAGATCTCTACGGTTTATTATTGCAGAATTTTCACCATAAGAACAACAGAACTGCAGAGGCTGCGTAGCAAGATGCAAACCACTAGTTCAGTGCAAAAACAGGATGATCAGGTTACATTTAGCCAAGAAGCACTTAAAAGAGCCTGCAGAGTTCTGAAGAAAGGTACTGTGGACAGATGAGACCAAAACTGGCTTGTATCAGAGTGATGACAAGAGCGGAGGACCAAGAGTGGAGTGGAGGCCAAAAGATAATGTCCAAGATTCAAAGCACTTTCCCTCATCTGTGATGGTGATGGGGGTGTTATGGTTTGGACATGTATGGTTGCCAAAGGTACTGGCTCACTTGTCATCATTGATGATATAATTGTTGATAGCAACAGCAGAATGAATTTTTAAATGTACAGAAGCAACTTATCTGCTCAAGTTCAACCAAATGCCTCCAAACTCATTGGACAGTGCTTCATCCTACAGCAAGGCAATGATTCCAAGAATACTACTATTCCAAGAAAAACAAAAAAGCCAAAAAGCAGAAAATGAATGACTGGCAAAGTCATTCACCCAGTCTAAATCCAATTGAACATGCGTTTTATAGTTTTATCAGAGGCAACTGCCCCTGAAACAAGTGTTACAATGGGTCTGGCCATAACAGGATGTATGAAAAGGGAAATGACTGGGGAATGGGTGAGTGAAATGTAATGCAAGCCTACCAGCAACTCCAGTCCCTATATGTCCATCCAAATCTAACTGAAAGCTTGCTAGTCTTCGAAGGGTACTGGGCATGGGGTGGCTTTGAACTCTGAACTTCAGACAATTAGTCGGTATTCTGAAACCAAACGTCCAAATAGCGTACCCCCAACGGAGAGTTAAAACTCCACATTTCAAAAATGATAAAAGAAAAATAACAAAGCAAAATATCAAAGTTGTGTCCTGATGGAAGGAATTGCAGACCAGCTGGGAACACACTAACTAACCGGAGCACTATACGGCGAGCAGAGGGCAAAACGAGAGTCAAGGTCAAGAACGAGAAAATGGTCAAACATAAAATCCAATCGGCAAACAAAGCAAAGGGGCCAGGCAAGAGCTGGAATGGAATACGCGAGCGAATGGTCAGACACCCAAAATGTCACGTTTGGCCACAGGGCAAAGAAACTAGAAGGGCTAAGGAAAGAATCGGAGTGGAAGAGAACGAGTCAGTGGTCATACACAAGATCTAATCAGCAAACAAATCAGAAGGTCTAGACAGGAATCAGAATCAAACAAAAATAGGGTCGAATACACGAAGTCAAATGAAGCAATCACTATACACAACACACCAAGCACAAGTGCGAAGAGCTACTCTCCACTGGTAGGTGCATGTCAAACAGTGGCTTTTTCAAGCCAAGCAACCAGCAATGGAAACGGCCAATCAGATGACGAACCGGAAAGATAAAACACACATGCAGCAGAGACAAATTTAAACACAAACTTACGTGAAAATACTCAGCACCTGGTGATGTCTATGGGTTATTGACTTCAAGCAGTCGTTACATGCAAAGTATGTACATTAAAACATGAGTCCTTTCATTTAGATAACATTAATATGCCCCAAACATTATGGTTCCCTGAAATGGGGGCTCTATGTATAAAATGTATCCTGTCTACATCGCATCACTCAGTTCCAACACGCTTCGGTGACACATTCATGCTGAGAGCCTCCCATTCCACCTCATTCCAAAGATTCTGTATTGGATTGAGATCTGGGGACCAGCTTGAGATGATGTGTGCTTTTTAAGATGGCGCATTATCCTCTTGAAGCATCCACTTGAAAAAGGGTAGACTGTAGCTGTAATTCCTACAAGGACCCCTAGATATGGATGTAAATACCCTCAAATTAAAACTAGCGGTGTGTATCTTAATCTCATATCCATTGTTTTATTTCAAATCTAGTGTGCTGAAGTAGAGAGCCAAAAAAATGAAAATGAAAAATGTGTCAAATACTTATGTACTGCACCGTATGTATGTAGTTCTTTATAGGGTGATCAGCCATATTATCTAAGAACAGTTTACTGTTTGCATATTTTTATTTTTATTTTTTAAAGAAAAAGAAAAACAGAGACTAAAGTGTATACGTAGGTCATTAAAAATATGTCGAATGTTTTCTGAATGCTACATTAAAACTCACTTGTTCTTTTGTTCTCTTGATGGTTTTAAGTCCTAGAATGAAGTGATTGATCGTAACCACAGATCTAAAATGTGCTATAGATCTCTGCTAACATGTTCTATGAAGCATTAGAGAGTCATGCGAAACTGCTGAACACAAAACTGGCCCCACAGAAACCAGAGAAAATGAGACTAAATGTGGCCCATTGGTTGCCAATGCAGTGCAAATAAAGTGTCTGACCTTCATTCTGTTGTGTGCCAATGTGAAAATTAGACTACAGTGCTGTTCTGAAAGACAGTGATCTCCACATAGCAGGAAAGGCTTCATATATCACTGTTCAAAAGGAAATTACTTCACATTATCATATCCATATGTGGAGCTGTAATGCTGTGAAAAATGTAAATTTGTTCAATTCCTTTTTTTCTTTCTTTCAATGAGATATAATCACCACTGTTGCTGTTTTTAACAACTTCCTTGTCAGCATTAGTGGTAGAGATATTTCCGTTTGACTTCATGTCAGTATTTATATTAGTCTGAATGAAGATGTGTGCATCACATAATAATGTGAGAACATTGGTCTATTTGATACATAAGGAGAGGAAATATCAAGAACAAGCAAACTAAATTAACACGGCAGGTGCAACTCGTTTCGGGTAATGCCTCAGACAAGCTGGTGAATGGCTTTGTGAAAGCTGCAAGCCTCACGCCCAAAGTGGAAGTATTGTTCTTGGTGGCATTTGCTGAACCGCAGCTGTGGACAGATAAGATGAAAAACCATAGATAAATGTCACTGCTACCCAACAAGAGAAAGGCTACATTTCACTCATTCCATTAAAAGAGCTCCTTCCTCGGTTTCAAATCTCTTAGTTAATGTCACTGCCTACAGGTGTAATCTTTTACTAGGTGTGGGAGAACAAGGTCAACGTGGCGGTGCCGCTCCCCTATCATCCATCAAATCCCTCTCTGCAGAAAGCGGACTCTCGACGTCACCTCTGATGCCCCTTTATAATTCACTTAATTAAGATTGTGCTCAAGCAGACGACGGCCTAATTGGTTTTGAAATAAAGGCTCTTG
This sequence comes from Anguilla rostrata, assembly GCF_018555375.3. Taxonomy (NCBI): domain Eukaryota; kingdom Metazoa; phylum Chordata; class Actinopteri; order Anguilliformes; family Anguillidae; genus Anguilla; species Anguilla rostrata. Next base: position 44,852,277 of record NC_057937.1, on the reverse strand, counting down.
ATGCTTGGCTTAGGTAGCAGATCCATGGGCCTTCTGTCACATCAAGTGGGCCTCTATCTTCTAATACTCATCAGGTGCTTAAACACAGAGCTGATCCACAGAAAATGTCAGGCAACTGGAAATAGATGTAAGTTCAGAGAAAACTCAGACACGCTTGAAACTGAATAGTACCGTTTTTTTTTCTTTTTCAGTCAGCCGCCAAGAATGCCAATTCCCACTTTTGAAAACACATTTAAAATGAATAATTCATTTTACATTTGCAAACCTGGCCCATTTTGAGATCTGCATGGTTGGTCTGACTTCCTTTAGATCATTTTCATTGAGCACCTGTCTTTGCTGAGTGATGGGAATCCAGCAAAAGATAATGGGATAAATTGATCTGGAGGGAGCAGAGATGTCCTTGTCTCAAAACCCTATACTAATAGTGTAGTGTAATTTTTTCATTTATTCTGCTTTCTTCATTAAATTAATTTTTTTATTGTTGTTTTTTTAAAATATATTTTTAATTTGTGAACATGTTTGGGAGCATTATTTACAACTTCCCGTCTGAGATGATTGACAGGTTATGTCCTTTTTATGTGTGGTGTCTCATCTTGCTTTGTCAGCATTTCTTTGCACTTGTCCAGTGAAGACTTATCAGGTGCTGTGGTTTGAACCCTTATCATCCACAAAAGAGAAATTATGTAGCTACAACAAAATAAAAGATTGACAAGGCCCAGCATTACAAGGAGTTTCCTGCTATTTTAGCCTCTGCTAATAATTTTAGCAGTTCTGCAATACCAAAAAGCAACAGAGATAAGGGGGAACAGACTGAAATATGTGTGCACAGAAACAGAATGCCCACACACTTGTAGCTCCCACTGGTAGCATGGCATCCTGGAGGCTTCTGTCCTGTCTTTCAGTGGGAAACGTGAAAGGTCAAGCAGACACGGATGACAGATTAGTCTCATAATTACATGTAAGCTCCAGTAATAGCTCGGGCCCATTTTTCATTCAGCAAAGCATGTAATTGGCGTCCCAAAATCGAAATGCATTGAGTGTTGTTGATGTATAGGAGCACCCCCGCAATTTGAAAGCTGCTCTTATTTCTGACGCACACGCTCATTATTTGCAATTTGGAACTTGATTGGCGTTTGATGCTGGGGTTTAATTATAGTCAGGCGTGGGGGGGTGGGGGGAGGGGGAGAACCCTGGGTGCCTGGACTCCCGAGGGGGGGCAGAGGCGTATGGATGGGGACGTGAGCTCGGGATGCAGCCTCAGCACGTACTCCACCTTGAACAATCAGAAAAGGGTAATGAGATCAATTACTGTTCCAGTCCGGCTTTTGAAAAGCGCTCGCACGTCAGACGCCGGGTGGACGTCGATGACCGCGCCGCTCCGCGGTGCCCTTTTACCTGCCGCGGTCTGCGCTAATTCGGATCGGAAGAGTGAGCGACCGTAATCAATCGCCGTTCCCCGCGACGTCTTCGTCGGAGCTGCTGTCCGCGCAGGGAGGCCCGGCATCACAGCGCTGATATCGGGGACATTCAGTCCCAGTGGAGCCGGTGACTCAGTAGCGTGCCCTCTGTCAGCTACTCGACATTCAAAACAGGAACTGCCTATTGATCTGAAGACAGATTGAGGTCTGTTACATTAGGGGACTGATTGAGCATAGGAGCAGGCATTTGTTCTGCCTCTTTTTGTCTTTATTGTATCAGTGTCGTTGAAGGCTTTAGCTTAGGCTAGTTTCAGAAGCGGTTAGATATAACTGACTAGTGCGCTCATATTCTAATGACTGAATTGCATTATTTCCTTTTTCAAAAAAAAAAGGGTGGAAGATAAAACATTTGCCAGTTATTTGTCACCACCATTGTTGTCAGCTTTTGCCCACAGCTGTTAATTATTCCTGTGAATTCCATGCATAATTGCCAGGAGATAATTAAAAACATGACCTTTATGAGCATTTGAAAAATCATAGCTATATAATATCGTGACTTTATGCTTCCCTAAACACAGAATGGCTATCCATGGAGGGATGGCTGTTAAAACCAGTCTGGCAGAGTTAGAGCAACGCTCAGTCTGGATTAATAGATGCAACACTAATTAAATTTCAAAGTAAATAAATGGCGTACCTTGCAGACCAGCAGCTGCCTGCTGACGTCTTATCGTTTATCTCCTCCTCGAGTCTGCCGCGGTGCCTGCTATGTGCCACGGTCTTCAGTTCACGTGCCATCAAAGACATCTGGTTTATTTTTTTGTCACCTACGTTCCCCTATATCAAGGGTACACACGGTGTCTTTTATACGTTTTATCTCTGCCATTTATTCCTAATGACAGCTCTGGCAAGGATGTGTCAATTTGGGACCCAGTTGGAAACGTTTCAAGGCAGTAATTTATAATCCTCATCTGAAACGTATCTTTCACCTTCATCCTACTGAAACTCAGTGTAGGTTTTCATCAGCAGTACTCTGAAATGAAATAGTAATGCAGTGTTGTAGAATTAGATCCCATGCCCTTGTCATTGCTCAATCAAAAGAAGCTTTGTGTAGCCCTGATAACCTGAGACTGACTGAAATTGCCTAAAGAATTATGTTGCAATTTTTCACATGGTGATTGAACACTGTGCATATGCATGCGTACGTGCGAGTATTGTTCGCTAATACATGAAGGTTTTGTTTTGTGTGCATATTATTCCCCTCAGTCATTACATAATATGATGCATATATGAGCTACAAAGCAATTAAATGAGATGCTTCAAAGTAAGGATAAGGTTTTAACTGGACATGAAAGCGAATAATCCCCTAAGGTGAGAGAGGGTCATTGTGGGGGAGGGGGGCGAAGGGGGGCGATGGCGTATATTGGACATGAAGCGCTTTAGCTTCCTGCGGCAACTCCTTTGGGCCCCTATCGTCTTGGTATTGAGCGCTGTCAGCAGGAGGGCGGAAAAAGATGCGCCGTAAACATTAAAGTCTTCCTTGTCCTCGCTGGGCCGTCCTTTTCAGCTTTAGTGGCGTCCCCTCAGAGTACAACTGTGATGGAAATAAATCCATATCTAATCACATATGTAAAGGAAGCACGAGAGGCGGAAGGAGGGTTCAACATGTCTGTGCGTGCCCGGAATTTCAATGCAACATGTAGTGGGGATTATTTCACCTCTGAGAACCATAAAACCTGTGTAATGCTGGCACATTATGCAGTGTGTGTGTGTGTGCGTGTGTGTGTGTGTGTGTTTTGCGAGGTGCTCCAGAATGCAGACTGTAATTCCTTTTCCACTGATATGAATCTTCACAACTTCTAAACCTCTTTGGGTTTATCTTTCAGCTACAGTGCCTACCATTTTTGTCATATTGAAGGGTGAGCCAAGCTGTGTGCTGGCCATTAAACACACATGAAAGGAGAGCAGACAAATCGCTTCATTTCAAAACTTTTACCAATGTCTTGTTTTTTCCTCTTGCCCAAGGGTTGGTAAAAGGTCACTCTCATTAATCTTCCATAATATGATCATTATTGCATGCATATGCATGCGAGTTTCATACTTTTGTTCTGCTCGGATGATATTACTTCATTGCATTTTTCAACATTTTGCAGTCATTTACTTGAGAAGGACAATATGGGATATAGAAGTAGTCTGTCACAAAATGTTTACAAAACGTGAGGGTGGAAATTCTGGCTCATTTTAGTCGGAATGATTTGTGGGAATATCTTTTTCCTATGCTAAACATACTGTACCAACTATTATTTTATTGCAGATACATAAAGTATTTTATCTTTTTTATAATAAATTTGGCATCTCTATATACAACCGTGCTCATATATGTATGCTGCTGCTGACTTGGGAGATTAAATCAAATTTCTACGCCCCCTGCTGCAGGCTCAGGAGATTGAACATAAATTGTGATTCCCCTCCTAAACATGAGGTGCCAGCCAGCTGCTTCTTTTCACATGGCGGCCACAAGCTGCTCACACGCAGAGCGGGGGCAGAGGAGACCCGATCATAAGCGTGCACAGAGAGCAAACCATGGGCCCTCAGATGGCCAACAGGGGTCACTTGAGCAATGAACACTCCTATCCATGGTGACCGAATCCCTCCCATATATCCCTTGGGCGACATGAAGCCAATTGTGCGCTGCCCCTGCAGGGCTGTCAGCCACAGAGGGCAGTGGCCTGGGCTGAGTTTCATCTGAGATCATTGTGCTTACTCATGCACTGCAAGTGGACCTTTTACCAAGTGAGCTACTCAGCAGTCCATCTTATATTTCTTTAGCCTATTATTTGCCAAGATGTCTCCCCTATTATTCTATTAATGTTTTTCACCTTTGTGTTTTAACATTCTTATTTTTCCAAAAAGAAATGGCCTCATTGGGGAGGTAATTCCAGGTTTCGTGGCTCCTTGTTTGACTCCTGTGTGGAATGCAATACACTGACTTATCAAATTAGGCATGGTTATTGTTGGATCAAGTCCTGACAAAAGCGCAGTCCTTTTGAAGGTGCAGCTGATGTATAAGAGGGATCAGCGATCACAGCAGAAGGCAGGGTCTGTACTGCAAGACCTCCCACTGAAGAGTGATGCCGACTGGCTGAGCGCTTATTGTGATGGGACAGCGAGAAATGAGAAATGCTCTACCTGTCCATCTCCGGAATCCCAGAGATGCTTGACACCCCAATTCAGAACTGCCCCCACACACGTTTCTTGACAAACACCTAGCCCTCAATGTTGTCTGTCATCTGGACATTACATCTGAGAGCATTGCCATCATTTTCGACCCATCGAAATTTGTGTTTCCACAAATAGTCTCCTCTGTTTAGCTTCATAATTTGCCATCATCTCAACTGCCCGCCAAACCTCCTTGTGTGATCTTCTAATTACGTGCAAGGTGCGTGCAAAGACGAGGGGGCCAATGGTTGAGCAGACAGCTCATTTGCAATACTGGCCCGATTGGGCAAGTTACTGATCAATCAACTGGCTCGGACCAGTCCAGTACTGGCCCTAGGCCATCCTTTTTCTCGAGCCCTGAAATGGCTGCCATGCTGGCCTTCACTCTCAAGACAATTGATTAAATGGCTGCTGTCTGAGAACATGAATGGCCCCCCTTCGCCACAGAACGCTATGCCCTCTGGCAAAGTGTGCTGCACATAGGTAGATTTGTAGTGTCAGCGCTTGACCATTCTTTCATTTGCCTATTCATTTGCATGGGATAGATTACCTCTATCAGTGCTGATCTCAGCAGGTTTGCCTCCCCTCTGCCCCAGCAATACGTCATGTTTCCTTAAAAAAGTAACAGCAAAAGAAGCTGTCTACTCTTACATCCTGAAATGTAAAGATTTTATGATCAGATAGCTAAAAAACAAACATGGATTAACTATGAGTGCCATTCTGATCAATGTTAATTCAATGAATGGATGTTATGATTTGGATATCAAAGCATGATGTATTGCAGCAATTGTACCTAAAGAGTTGAATGAGAGGACAAGTGTTAATACTTCACCCTGGATTTTAGTCATTATGTGCCCATATACTGAACTGAAGTGTTGCCGTATTGATTTTGCCAGTATCGTTGTGCATGGAGTTGGTCATCATGGAGTCTTTCAAGTCAGTGTTTATACCATAGTGACAATCACTCCTTGAAATTCCTTTGTTAGAGACACATTTACATACTGCTGATGTTTCGAATGCTGTGGTATTGACTAGATGTAGATACTGAACTGAATTACAAAGCATTGCCTCATGATTGCCTTGTGTTTATCCTCATTTCACCTTATTTAATCCATAATGTAGAAGGCAGAACACGCAATGCTGGATGATCAATGTGAGAATTCCCATTTTGAAACCGAAATCTTGCAAAATGTCAAAGTTTGATTGTGCCTCCTGAATAGCATTTTTTTTCACAGAAAAAATATTAATGAAATTTTAATTTATGTGAGTGCAATGTGGCCTCTGCTTCTTTGTCGAATAGAGGGGGAGTGAGTCACAGAGTTTTATTTCACATTTTAATGCACTGGGAAGGTTCAGACTACATCCATTCACGCAGCAAATTAACACAAGCTAAAATTAAAACTCGCCAGCCTCATTTTAAGGAGATACAGTCTAATAAATAATTGAGTGTTCTTCTGCCCATGACATCTCTTATTTATGAGACAAAATTACAGTCCTAATTTGATTCTTCATTTGCTGGTTACCATGCGTATATCCAGCTCTACAATCCGGGATCCATGTTGTACAGCATTTCTGTACAACATTTATTCTCTTACATGTTTGTTTTGAATGTACCAACATGACGTTGTAAAAGCATGAAAGACCACTCTTTCTCCCAATTCTCCTCACAGTGTGGTAAGTGGAAGTAACCTCACGTGAGTCTATAAATGGTTTCAAATCAATAATTCATATGAGCATTTTTCTCTATCCTTTGCCAAACACACTCACAAAATGGAAAAAAAAAAGCTGTTTTAGGCTGCTTGATTGATTTCCATGCTAGGGAAAGATCGACTGCTTTCTCTTGCTCTCACATCTGTGTTTCCAGTTTAATTATCCAACATGTCTGTAAACATGTATCATTCCGGCTTCTAGTGAAACTGGAACTTCCAGTGGATATAGGTCAATCAACCTTCTAAACATAACATCTTCCCTGTAACAGTTTCCTCCCTATGTTTACTTATAGATCTTGTGAATTAAAAAATAAAGACAGCTGCCTAATTTATGAAATCAGCTTTTGATACATCATTGTCCATTACTAGCAAATGAGTCCTGGTGGCTCTTTTGTTTCTTTTAGTGTCCTGGCCCCTGCAGTGATTTGAGTGATGGTTGGAACTTTGACCCAGAGGTAGGTTCTATTCTTCACTGCATCAGGGCCCTTAAGAATATTCTCAGAGTCATTTAAATGGTTCCAGCTGTTTACGGTATTGTTAAATCCTTGCTGTGCTTTTTCCCCCCTCCTGGCGATAGACTTTAACAGATTTTTGGGGCTCCTCTGAGCCTCAAAATTTTACTAGCAGAGAGCTGAGGGTCAAATTGTGGCACTGGGAAACTTGCTAATGGAAGTAATAGATGAGTGTGGGTTTGGGGAAGGGGGAGGGGGGGGACAGAGTGAGTACGAGGTAAGACCTAAAGTTGGAGCTGCTATTTGTCACCAGACACGCCATTAATTGAGACAAAATGTCCCTGCATTTCTTTGTAAACTTCCCATTAGCTTGTGCTTTCTACCTGTTATGGAAATGTTGGCTAAGTATAGCATGTCTCTGGCTTTTTCCCCTTTTTTTTCCCTCTGTACTATGCCAAATAATGTTCTGCCCTAGTACAAGGTTCAATCAACATTGATGAAAAGCAGTCCTCTATATTTGATTAATGTTTGGTGTCCTGGATGATGCTGGAAAAGGAAATGTGCACTTACCATACAAACATTTGTCCATTTCCACAGAGGTCTGTCTGGATTGATTGATTCAGTGTTCGTCCTTTCAGCTGCCTTCATTTTCTCCCTGTTCCCTCTTCTGATTGGCTCACCTAAAGGCACTCTAGTCCCATTCCCCTTCAGATGTGGACCCTCATTTACAGTTGGTTATGATTGACAAATTCACGCACATGCAAATATAAAGGAGCAAGTAAAGAAGATGTTGTGACCTGTACTCATACTGGTTCGAGTCTATCATATGAGATACTACCAATGCCAAAGTAATGGACTTGGTAAAGGACTGATTTGATAGTAGTTTTTATTTTATTTTATTTTATTTAACCAGGAAAAACTACATTGAAATAGAAATATCTTTTGCAATGGGGACCTGACATAAAACATAAAGTTACATAAGACAATAGACAAACAAGTCAAAGTAATCTTGATGCAAAGTAAAACAATAATTCTCACCTATGCCGAGCTAAACAATGAATATGATTACAAACTGTGCTGACTTCATTTTATGATTTACTTATTTAAATCATAATAAAGATCAGGATTTATTTGGAATGACAAATAGCCATGAGTATTTGGAGTATTCAGCTTTGGTATGAGGTTACGTTACCTTGCAGATTCAACCTTAATGCAAAACATAAATTATACTCCTTGGTATTAAAACGTTTTAGCCGAATGCATGAGCTAATCTAAACTCCTCAACAAAAGTATAAAAATTATTATAGCCAAAACACTGGTGAGCAGAAATGAGAGTCCATTTTTCCCCCATTGTTTCTAAATGCACAAAAATTCCATCCAGCTTGCATTACTTTGCTTCAAACTGCATTTGACACTCACACATGGTTTCAATTAGGGAAGAAAATACAATACATGGCTTGGGATGAGAGTTTCTTACAGGGAGAGTCTTGTGTAGTGTTCTCTGTTTGGAGGGGTTTCTCTATTCAGGGAGTAGAAAGAGCTCGGTTGGTATTTTCTTTTTTGTCTTGAATGCTACTGCTCTCTGCAAATTGATTTCTTTACTTGTGCTATTGATTTACAGTACAAATGCAATAAATAATGAGAAATATTCCATTTACCTGATGCTGTTATTCTTTCCCATTACTTTATTTAGCGGCCTTCCCCACAAGGCTTTCTGACAGAAATGCTGCATTACAAGTATGCTAACAATGGCCCCTTTAAAGTTTTCATTTCAGTAGACTTTTCTACTGAAGCAAAGGCATAATTCTGCACTTTCAGGGACAGGAAGTGTACCTGAAAAAGGTTTCAATTACATCAGATGAGGGACATTATGGCCCTCTCCTGCCTATTACTGTAGGGTAAAGTAAAAGGGAAGGGAGACAATGGAGCGCCATGCTGTGATCTCTCTAGTTCCAAAACTGCATGGAGAAGAGGAAATAGCTATTGATGCTGACAGAGCGAAGTCACAGCCCAGGACATGCCCGTGTGTTCCAGGCAGCTCTGTGCGTCTGCAGCTCTTTGCATGTCGTGGTTTTGCAGACCCACAGCACCAGCAACCCTCATCTGCTAGCTATCAGGGCTAATTTTGTTTAGTATGTACAACTTCCTTCTCACTTCCCCATGAGAAGTTTATGTTCCAGGCTCTGAGCAGACGATGAGGAGGAGGTTGATTGGTGGAATGAGTTCAGTCAGACTAATCTTGGGGAAATTGTGGTTGCAAAAAACGAGGCTTTATCCTATATGCCACGGGCAAGCCGATTCTTCACAGACGTTAAATTTCATTCAGGGGATGGCTGGGTACCCCTGCTGCAGCCCTCTCGTTTGTTTTCCAAATCTAAGCCGATGCATGACTGATTCAGACTTTTATGACCTAATCCTGCTCTCTCAGCATTGTGCAATTTCCAAAAGTGACTGGCTGGCATCTTCCAAATGCTCCATCATTATTAGTGGCCATATAAGAGCACCATCTTTCCCATATGCCTTATTAAGTAGTCTGATTAGCTCTTCACAACAGTCTGTGTAACAGGGTACAGACGATGTGGTATAATTCCTTTATGTGCTCATGAAGAAATTTCAGGTTTCGGACTGGTTGTCCATTACAACATGGGGTCTCTGTAGTAAGTATGTTGGGTCATTGTGATAGTGAGTTTGATCCATTCTCTTGAGTAAGCCTCAGGCTATCCGTCTGAACAGAAAGTTCACACAGAACTGTTTGCTATGTTTGAGCATTATCAATGAAGACAAGTGAGCCAGTATCTGTGGTAGCCATACATGTCCAAACCATAAGACCCCTTACCACCATGTTTCACAAATGGGGGGGGGGGGGGGGGTTGCTGTTTGTTGATTTTTTCTCTCCATTATGATGAGATTGCATTGGTTTTCCTTGCCCTATCGGGCCCTTTGTGATTTCAGAGCTTTCTTTCCTCTATATGATGTTCCAAACAGTTGATTTTGCTAAGACTAAAGTTTTGCCTATGTTTCTGACTGTTTTTCTTAGCCGTATAATGGATTTGACTTTTATTGGCACAGTTCTGGTCCTCATTGACAAATGCCAATAACAGACTCCAAAGCCAATCATAAAACTTGAATCAATGATGCCCTGACATGGGGAACGTATAAGAAATGTTGGAATTTCTAAATGGTGAAACCAAATTGTATTTTAAAAAATACCCTTAACTAAAAGCTTAGAATCTGCACTTTAACCACATTGAATTGTTTCATCACAAATTTAAAACTGTGGAGTACAGAGTCAAATGAAGAAGAAATATGTCTTTGTCCCAAACATTATGGAACTCACCAGCAGTTGTAAGGTCCATTTGGTCTCATAATTCATGTCAGCTAGCACATGTCATCTCTAATCTGACAGCAGAGGTAATTCCTATTGACATTTCATGCAAATTCTTTAGCTCAGCAATTTCCCAATTCACCTCAGACTTCTGTGTTTGGAAATACATAAAAATATTATTTTTTGGAATATATAACAAATTCAAAACATTGTTACTTTTCAGGTTTAGAAATGTAATCTTTCAAGGACTGTTGTGAATGAAAACTATGGTTCAATTATGAAAAGAAATGTGTTAGAACTGGAAAAATGTAACACTCTTAAAGGAAATGGAGAAGGTTAATGGTTTTAGATTGAGGCCAGTGTATTTGCCAGGGTTTACAGGGTCAAAGCTAGAAGTATGCTTCCTGAGCCTGACTGGGGTGTGTGTTTATCCATGTGCCTGGCCTGGAGGACTAGCCTGGAGGTGATTATTAATTGAATATGCTGTTTAGTCAGAGAATCTCGCCATGTACCCATTGCAAAAAGGCAGATGGGTCAGGCCTTCATTTGAGAGGCCTTGCTGACCAAACTGAAATTTTAACTCAAAGCCTTGATCTCTGTAATCATGCCAGCAGGATTGCTTCCACAGCTGATAAAATTGATTGCGTTGCACTACCATGTGGCTAGAGCGTTTATAGGTTTTTACAGAATGTCTGAAGTATTAAAATGGTATACTATTTCCTCCATCAAAAAATATACTGATTTCTTGTTTTTATGTGCACAGTGTGTGTACTGTATGTGTATTTTAGAATACTCCAATTACCAATGAACTTTCAGTGTGGCTTGACTTTTTAAATAATTTTACTGTTTGAGGTCATTTTTAATGAAAGGGCTTTATGGTCAAGTATGGAGATCCTGTAATTATGTCACATTTCAATAATGAGAGAGTATTGTTTATATCATAATGGGAAAGGCCAATAAAACATCTATTTATGAATGCATAATTATTTTGGGAGGTTGTTAAATTGCCGCTTTTTTTGCATATTTCAAATTCTAAAGGTGAGCACGGTGTGACACAAGTGTATCTTCATTTTCCTTAATATTGTGCCAATTCCTATGGCCTGACATTTTGGACAATCAGGGGTCAGCCATAAACCATTGTCTTGGAGATGGGCAGTGTCTAAATTTACTACTTAATTACATGGATAACTTTCCTCTCGTGGTTCCTTGGCTGAAACTATTGCTGATTTTAAGGTGAAAATGAAAACCAGCAGATCCTGTGGCTCTCCAGGATAAGGTTCTGTGATGTATTTTGTATGAAGAGCCCTTCCCCAAACCAATTTACAAAACATCATGACTTTATGGTCAGATCGCGCATTTTCAGAATTCTCTCTTCTTGTTTATTCCCATCACCTGCTCCAGAATGTTCTATGGTGCAGACAAATTCTTCCTATTCATTTTTGCAAATAAAATATATTCAATTTCTACATGCAAATAAATCCATAACCCCATTTCCTCCCAAAACCGTGAGTTTTCTTCAGGCTGGGAAACATCAATGTACTGTTATTGTCGATTTGTCTGCATAGGATTTCCTACTAGGCAGCTGAACTGAGGCCACGGAAACAGGCTTCTCTGGCAGTGATGCACCCTGAATCGAAGCCAGCAGTGCTGTTCAAACCACAGTGGCTTTCCATATCGCTGTGGGCTCATGGGAGTGATTGACTCTCAGAATCCTGGTCAGAGGCACTCGTCGTTGGATTTGCCTCTCCGTGTGAAGTTCAGTAATGCGGACAGGGCAAAACGGGGAAGCATAAAATCAATGTGTTTTTTTCATTGCCTACATTAGGGAACATTGCGGAATTGCGTGGAAAGACAATGTGCCTTTTCAAAACAAATTTGTGCCACAAAGCTTCCGCGCTCCATGTAATTGCAGGGAACCTGAGAGAGCGAAGTAATTTGTTTATTAATACGGTAATAAATGAACGGATGTTCCACATTATCAGATGTCCTTCATTTGTTCACGATTTAATGAACCTAGAGAGAATGCATACCACAGCGCAGACTCTGGAGATTGGATCAGTGTGCCAAGACGATGGTGATGAGCAACACAAAGGAAATGCACTTGGCGTCATTTCTGTTCAGATTGTATGGGGGAGTTTGGGTTGTTTCGGGTCACTGGAGACCACTTTGATTTCCTTGGAAACTGCAGTTCTAAATGCCATGTTGTTCTTATGATCTGAAATCTTTGGGAATTACATTGTGGGTGCTAGTACTGAAAAATAACAATGACTTTATATTGGCTGAAAACTCAATTTTGGCCTACTTCAGCTTGACAGGTTCTAATATTTATTTAATGGGGGAATATAACCTGTTTTTTTTGATGAGAGATGAAGCTTGAATATTTTCATAGCTTAATGCTGCAATGAATTTCAAATTTTACATCAATAATCACCCAATAAACTGACAAAGTAAACAACAAAATAAATACATATATAAATATGCATAGATTAATATAAGCCAAATCTTTATGTCATCAAAATGCAATGTAGAAAAACAAAAGAAATTCTGACTCATTTATTAGAAGTATGCTTTCTTTCCAGGCATCTGTGTTGGCCATCCAATAAAAATTGGCGTAATACTTTAAAGCCTTTTAACATTAATCTGTGCTCTTCACCACTGCCAGAAGCACTGCCACAGAGCTGGTCTATAAAAGGTCCTGTCCAAAACCTGACATCCATATCACACCACCACCCTCACCACACACAGCTCACAGTCTGGCCCTCACCACACACAGCTCACACACTGACCCTCAACACACACAGCTCACACTCTGACCCTAAACACACACAGCTCACACACTGACCATCAACACACACAGCTCACACTCTGACCCTCAACACACACAGCTCATACACTGACCCTCAACACACACAGCTCGCACTCTGATGCTCAACACACACAGCTCATACACTGACCCTCAACACACACAGCTCACACTCTGATCCTCAACAACACAGCTCATACACTGACCCTCAACACACACAGCTCATACACTGACCCTCAACACTCACAGCTCATACACTGACCCTCAACACTCACAGCTCACACTCTATCCACGCACATCTCTTACAGTAACCCTTAACACACACAATTCCATAATATTGACCCTCAATACACACAGCTCACACACTAAGTCTCACATTACAATGTTCCAAAGACACAGTCTTTCCAGCTCTGAATAATGTCTAACCTTTCTGAGAGAAGTGTTTTTTATTTGTTTATTTTATGTACGGAATGTTAATTAAACCATGTCTTCAAATCTAAAAGCATGCCCATAATGATGTAAGTCAATGAAATAAAGCATAACACACGCTATAATAATGCTAATGTATTGCATCATCATTACCCATAGAGAAAGGTAATGATGAAATTGTGGCAGAAGATTTATTGCTGGCTTGATTTTAATTGGCATGTGCCAGACAATAAATTGTGCATTAGGTAATGCAATTGCATTCATGACAGTGGGAGCAGTCTAGCCAGGACTGTAAGTCAACTGTTCAGTTGTTACTGCATATTTCACTCCACAGTGTACCAGCTGAGCTGCAGAATCATTGCATCACAGTGGTGCAATCCACGCATAGTTGGCATAGGCAGAAAATAAGAACCCAAAGACCAGTTGCTCTTGCATTTGTTTTTTTTCCTATGAATTCACTCAACATGGGGCAGCAAATATCCAATTCCCGCCGTAATTTGGAATGTCCAGTTATCTGCAACCATAGGCACGTACATGCGCAAACCCACCATCGATTCGGGGGAGTGTAAATATCTGCAGCTCTCCAAGGAAACACGTGGTGTCACCAGCTGATTCTTTTCACATTGCAGAATACATCTTAGCTCACACAGTCTGGAGTCGGAGGAAGACTTTTCATATGCAGCTTTAACATGCAGTCCACAGGCGCTTGATCGACCAGCGGGGATTGCTAAATAGCATTGAAATACGAACCCCTAATTGACTGAATCCTCCCATACCCTGGGTGATGCAACCACCAATTGCGCATTGCTCTCTGGAGCTGACAGCCACAGTTGGTAATGACACAGTATAGTTTTAGAACCAAAACCGTGTTTGTTCATCCTTGCACCACAGCATGGCGCCTTAACCGAATGAGCCACCCAGCAGCCTGTGATCTTGCATAAGTTAAACAGGGGCAACCTAGCCAACTGGAAACCCACCCTCTGTTGGTGACCAATTTACGCTCCTGTCCTGTGGGACAGCTACCAATAGTCAGCACAGGCATGGTCAGGATTCAGTAATAGACCATGGCACAATCCTGAAACCTAGTGATTTCGCTGGAAGAGTAACCTGGCAGCCCCAAGGCACTAAAACTTTTGAAGGAAACAAAAGAGACTTCTGATGTCGCTGGGGTGCAGAAGTTCTGCCAGTATCTCACGGCCATCCAAAAAGATGCCCGCTCAAGGTAAAGTAGAATGATATAGTCTTTTGGAATGAGTTCAAGCCAGGATGGGAGAGCAGAAGGAACCCTCCTTTAATCAAGAAACCTGGTATTGGAGGACTCACAGCAAAATGGCAATGCAAAAATCTAATTTATGATTCATGCCTGTGTTATACATCAATAGCCAACATGGTCATCGTTTAAATGTACTCTGCGGATACAATTTTTCTTTTTGGAATAAATTTTGTGAATGTCCAATTGTATTCTCAGGCCAATCTCATTACTGAAACCTCTTAAGTCAATTAAAGACCAAAGAGCTGCAGTTTCTTTTCAGTGTATAGTCCATCTGCTAAACAATTTTTATTCTGTAGATTTTCTGCTCCCCGCAAATGGAAATGTTTTTAAAACGTGGTTTTGAATATTCACCATGTTAAAATCAAGCAAATGGTATTGCATATTGACTGTTGATTGTCAATCAAAACCAGTGTTTCTGCACTGTGAACCAAAAATATTTTATTCACTTTATTTCCAACGATTTGGGAAGAACATAGGGACATTATTCAGTTTTTCTTTTAGCTGAACTACTTCATCTCTGGCTCAGAGAGCTGAATGTCAATGTAAGTGAAAATGCAGGCTCCCTGCAAAGAGAAAATGCATTTTGTTTGGTTTTCATACAGTATGTTGGCTATATAGAACCGTATTGCTTATATTTCTTATTACATATTGCATACTGGTTACTTGTAGAATGTAGAATGACCGTGCTTTTTGAACTTGAGATTTGCCCTCTGCCTGTAATGACAGAGTAGGGGCTGTGTGACATCACTGGCACCACCTCACATAGGTCAAGGTGAAGGGCCAGTACAGTCAGTTGACGGGAGACCTAATAAATCCACAACTCGCAGTCGCGCAAGTTGCAGTTGGAGTGCCTCTTACAGCGACCCTCATTTTGTGGTATGGCGGCATAAATCTGTCGTGGCTAGTTATGGCACAGACCCTGTGGCCAGCATTCGGTGTTTCACAGGGGCGTTCACCATTTCTCATCGTTCACTTTTCATAAATCTGGGGCGTCCTCGCCGTATTTTGTGTGGCAGCTGTGCGCTGCTTGATGAAGAGGCAAACGAGCGCGGAGCGAACGCTCCAGACCTGAAATGGGTTTCGATTTACGAGCTGATTAGTGCTGGGAGAGGCGCAACAACGGAATCTAATCTTGGAAAAGAATTGCCGTGTAAGACAAAAGGAGAAGCCTTGTGTCAGTGGCCATTGGTGGAATATGCTGTTGTATGCCAACTCCCCAGCCAAAGACTCTTTATGCGACACCAAACCATTTAGTGGGGATGTGAAAGGTTTCTGGCAAGAAATCGAACAGCTTGGCTGCTGTGCAGTTTTTAAAATGCATTTCATTTGGAGAGTAATCACAACAGTTGTGAGATTGCATTTCAAAGTACTTGAAATAATTTATGCCCAGAGTTTAATTTCTGGCACGTTTCTACAGCTAAATCATTTGGTCAGTGTTAGCCCTCTCTGCTGTATTGAAAAATGCTTCCCAAAGCTCATTTGAGGTAACATTATAATATACCGGATGAAAACTTTTGTGGGACATGAAGTTTGGTGAATAACACAAAGAAAAAATGACAATTAAAGCTAAAAAAAATCTGTTTACCCTATTTTCATGCATTCTAAAATGAGAAACAATAAATTGAGACAGTACAACCTCAATACAATTGTTTGTGATTTTTAGTATGTTGCATATTAAATTTTAACTGGTCCTTTACCTCTCCCTTATGGCCACTGAGGTGTACTACATTACAAAATGATAGTTGCTGAAAATGAATACCTTTTGAAATTGGAATAGGATGAGTTTACATACATTTATTTGGGTTGTAATTATTTAACACAAAGGTCTCATGGAAAGCTGACCATGCACCCTCCCCACCTACTTCACCTCAGAACTGGCTTGATATTTTCTGCCATTACTCTGTATAACTTGAATATGTATATGCCATGCTGTGTATTTGAATTTGTATGTGTTAGACCAAAGTAAAATATAATTATATATGGTTCAGAGTCAGTCCACTATTTACTGTGGACACTGTCACTGTATTGAATTTGGACTTGAAATAGAGTTTTGATGCCAGAACAAATCACAGCAAATGCACCTATAACTCCCTGTGCCAGTTTCTACTTAATTTCCTTTTACTTTAAGTGTTTTTGACTAATATATTGTCCAACATTGTGCAAAGTATTGTATAATGAATCTTTTTGGACAAAAAGGAGTTTCTAAAGTGTCATGTGACTCAGATGTTAGACTCCTCTCATTTTATCTAATGAAGGCCTGTTTTACCCATTTCAGATATTGCTGGCCTTATACTTGGCGATATCTTGAGTGATTTCACAGTCTTAAAAGTCATGGTAAAACCTTGCCAGTCTTAGCTCAGTTGGTGTGTGCCCTGTCACGACTCACAATTATTGTGAGGTTGTATCAAGATGCCTTTGACTGGGTTTATGGCAGTCTTATCTTCATCTTGGCCATTGTTTAATTTGTTTAATATTATTGTAAGTCTTTAGTCTTGGCTCAAAAGGTTTGTGATGGTTAATGCGTCTTATAATCCTACACTGCCAACAGACAATAGGTGTGCTGTCTTTGTCTGACATCAGGACACCGGTAATAAAGTATCCGATAGGAAGAGGTGGGCTAAGATAAAGATGTGGAGATTTTTTATATTTGCGGAATCTTAAGATGTGTGTACTTCTAAGGCTAGAAATCCATAACTTAGGACAGATTGTTGTTCATTGTAAGAGTGTGTTAGACTTTAGTTGTCTAGAAGTTATCTAATGTATGGGAGGCATAACATATTTTGCTGTTTTTATTGCAAATCTTTTACAGGATTGAAATTCATTTTCCCTCTGCTTCCTTTACAGCATGTAATTAAGCTATTTAGAAACTATAGTGCTTCTATCCCTCAGCCTGGCCTATTTAGCAGTCGCAGAAATAATCAGCATGCAGCGTGTAGTGCCTTGCATTGGAGAGCAGTGTTTTCCCTCCGATCGTCATGCCAGCACATAAAGTGTGGTTTAATGCGCTTGGCAAAAGATAAATAAGTACAGAAAGCCCTGAATGTAGTATCAGCAGTGCCATCTCCTTTAAAATGCCTCTTTCCTCTGAAACTGAAATATAGTGGCCTTCACGCTCACCCCATTATTGACGGGACCCGAGGGCTAGTTAAAGATTTAAATGCTGGCTGATTTATGGAGGCTGTGGCACAGTGGTTTAAGACTGTCTGCTGAGCTCTCAAAGGATACTGTTTCACTGGCACAGCATGCAAACAGGCTTTCACCCACATAACTCTCCCTCTTTATTATGGTGCCCCTTGTCATTTTTCCCAGATTAAAGGGGAAGTGTACAGTATCACACCCTCTTAGGCGAGAATGAAAGGCCCTTAGTTGTACAGAACATATGGCTGGATTAGCTCCTCTCTTCCTGTGGGCCCCGAAGTCCTACCGTTCGCCAGTCTGCCACAGAGCCATTTCCCCCTACATGTCCATACCAACAAGATGCTAACAAAGAGACCGCTACCCCTGCTCTTTCATAAATATGTGAGTATGTAATTATTGCTAACAATTAATGCAGTGTCTTCTGGTGAATGTAGTCACATGTAGCAAAGATAAATCATGGCCTCCAGGAATGGCTATCATTCACCCAGTGAGGACTGGAGGTGAAAGGTCACTCCTTGAAACATTCATATGGCTCTTTGCCTACTCCAAGCTGCGGAGGGTCTCGCACACAAGAAACTAACTGGAATGCAATTTGTAGAAAGGCCAAGAAGCCGTGATGAGCCCACTGCAGGCACCCGTGATGAGATCAGGATCACTCCAACCTGGAAAACCATCCATCAAAAGTTGTTGTTTTTTTTTTTTTAATAAAAAAGCGGCCTGTTTCAGATAATCATGGATCTCTGGTGTCGATTAGCATTTAAGCTCATTAGGATCAGTAGTGAGAGCTAAGAGGAAGGTTGTAAGATTGTTATTTACAGGCGATAAATGTAGAACTTTCATAAAATAAAATGAGCTATTCTTGCAATTTCTTTTGGGAAATGATATGAGGCAACATACAGGCGTTTTCCTTCCCATACAGGATAAAGCTTGTGATCTCATCCTGAATAATAATTTTACATCAATGTCTTGTACAGCATCCAAACAAATGAAACATTCACATTACATGACCAAAAATATCTGGACACCCCTTGGTCTGGGGCTGTTTTTCAAGATTTGGGCTAGGCTCCTTTGTTCCAGTGAAGGCAAATCTTAATGCAATGACATTCTAGACAATTCTGTGCTCCCAACTTTTTTGGCAACAGTTTGCGGAAGGCCTTTTCCTGTTTCAGCATGACAATGCCTCTGGGCATACAGCATGGTTCATATACAGTATAAATTATTTTGTCGAGAATAATGTGGAAGGACTTGACTGGCCTGCACAGAGCCCTGACCTCAACCCCATCCAACACCTTTGGGATCAATTGGAGAGCCAACTGCGAGCCAGGCCTAATCGTCCAATCAGTGCCTGAACTCACTAATGGCCTTCTGGTTGAATTTAAGCAAATCCCTGCAGCAATGCTCCAGAAGAGTGGAGGTTGTTATAACAGCAAAGAGTAGACCAATTCCATATTAATGCCCATAATTTTGGATGAGATGTTGGATGTCAGGTGTTCTCATACTTTTGGCCATGTAATGTATCTCAACAGGTTAATCAGACAACCTGTGTCGAGGGACCAATATTTGTTTTTTTCTTCAATTTGATTTCCAGTTTCTTCTAAACCACTCACAGGAATTAAACGGCTGCATCCATTTTTGACAGTTGGGCATCTTAATCTCAGGATTGCTGGCTGAGTATCTGTGTGATTTGTGAAACATGTGCCCCACCTACTGTCTGTTGTAAGTAACAGCAAACATTACCCATCATCCTAAATCGAGAATAGGGCAATATAAAAATAACAAAAAGAAAATAAATCATGTGTCATAATATTATGGACATCTTTCATTGAATATGTAACAGCATCTTCCTTTCAAATTTGCATTTGTCTGTCCCCGAGGTCAGTTATCTATCCTCATCATCAACTGCCATTCATTTGTTTTGATTTTTCTTGCAGCTTTCTAAAGAAAGATGATAAGAAAAAATTAAGAAAAAACAGCGACAAGTTGCCAGATTGTTAAGCTGTGAGGAAGGTTGGCCAATACTGTTTTTAATTGTCAGGCAAAGTGTTATTTAACCAGGCAGGAGAGTTGGCTCATCAGGTGGCTGAGGAGTCAGGCCATACTTTAGAAGCTACAACTATGTGTTGTTTTATTATTTATTATTTTGGTTCTGTTTGTTATTTACCAGCAGTGATGCAGCATCTTATCTTATCATGGCTGCAGAGAGTGACAGCTATATGACTTATTATGGTCTCAGAGCTGACAGCTACATGACTTATCATGGTTTCAGAGGTGGTAGCTATAGGACTTATCATTGTCTCAGAGGTGGCAGCTACATGACTTATTATGGTTTCAGAGGTGACAGCTACATGACTTATCATGGTTTCAGAGGTGGTAGCATAGGTACCTTACATGTCTCAGAGTGGCAGTAATGACTAAAAGGGTTAAATTTGCTGAGATACATGAACTTCATCCTGTTGTTCAGTGGGTACAGAGATCACTTATTCTTAGAACATGTTTAACTGCCGAGTAATAACCAAAATGTTTAAAATGTTGCTGAATCGAACGCTTCAGTCTTTTTTAAGTGCAAATCTTAGGGGACTTCTTAATAAACTGTAACTTGCCTCACAACTCCTCAACGTTCTAACAAAGTTGCCATCAAAACATTCCGCTGTAACGTTATAGCGAATGTTATGTAATGTTATGGGAATGTTCCCTGTTAGCTGGGTCTGTGCTTTTGGTTAAAAAGAAGCAACTGGAGACAAAAAATAATAATAACAATTTCTTACAGTAGTTCCATGATACTATGTTGATGTTCAGACTTCTAGCCCTACATTCTGTCATACTGTGTTGATCCTCAGACCTCTAGCCCTTCATTCTGTGATACTGTATTGACGCCAATAACCTGTATATGTCAGCATCTTCATGAAGATGTGCTACAACAAGGCCTGTGATGTTTTAGCATGTGCACCAGTTGCATTAGATTGGTCACATGGATAAATCAGCATTGCTATCATCTCCCTTTCTGGAAGGCAGTGATGTGGCTAGCTGTGGAAAAGTAAAAAAATCCTTTCCAATGCTGGGGGCGACGGGCAACCACACTCATGCTCTGCTGCTGCAACCCCGTGACCTGCGGAGGAAGGTCGGGGGCTATGAGATCCCGGCAGTTTTTCGGTCACAGCATGGCACAAAGCCAAGCCCTTCATTCCGCCCCATCGGCACAATTCAGAGAATCTGCTTTCCCTTACCATCTGTTCTCATCCACGTGGATTCTCAATGGATGAGTTGAATTTAGTCCCTCGCTCTTTGTGAAAAACCCGAGGATTTATTTGAAGACACAACAGAGAAACAGAGGGGGGTGGAAATACTGACCTTTAATTTGCCAGTTGAAAAAATAATCTTTTTCAAACAGGGATGTATGAAAAATAATCCAATAATTATTTGGATGGATGAAGAGAGGCACTGCCTTGGGCATTTGGGTATTTGTTCATGCTGTGATATAGAATGCCTCCTTGATGACAAGAACAATGCAATGAGTTTATTGTGGAATGGTCTGATTTATAGCTGAAACTGAAAAAAATATTGTGGGCTTTTTTCACATTGTGCTGACCCCCTCCCCACCAAGCAAATATGCATTAGAAATCCCTGTAACATAATCAGTGTCAAGTTGAATTGTTGTATCACCCTGAGCTTGTACCAGAAAGGGCCGATCTCAGTAAGCAGGGCATCTGTTTTACTTTATTGCTTTTTCTCCATGGAGAGATGGCTTTGGAGATCTGTGTTCTGCATTATTGCCATTGTCTTTTATCTGATTTATCAGTCTCCTAATTTCATAATAATTGCATAAATGCAAAGGTTACGCACATCGGTCATGTTGACTTCTCTCAGGACATCCTCAGCTAATCAAATTGTAATGCTGTGCAAACAAGCTCTGGCGTAATGACTAGCCAGAGAGTTCAATAATGTGTTTTATGGGGGTGAAATGCAGTGGAATTGAAAGACCATTTTGTGAATCCTTGAAATGAGGGGACATAAAGACAGGGAACACAGCGGCGATAAAACTCAAAAAGGACCCAGTTTAGTGCCTACAGTACCTAGCAGGCTGTAAATAAGCACAAAATGAAACAAAGGCAGAAATCCACAGAATTTTAAGAACAGATAAATAAATGAAATTTCTGAGTCATGAACCTCTGTAAGGATTTACAGGCCCATGGCTTTTAACAGATGCACTTGCATAGGAGGCTGGTGGTTTCAGCAGTGAGAGAGAAAAACAAAACATAGAGATGGGGAAAGATTTGCTGAAATTGGTGTCATCAATCTTTCCATTGTGCAAGGAACACGCAGATCACTGTGAATGTGAAATGAATTAAGCATGAATCTGAGCCACAGGAATAAGAGGGGTGTGGGATGACACAAAAGAAAGATGCCCATCCTAATGAAAAAGAATAATAGAAGACGGATCTTTGGGTCTAATACAAAAACACAGTGAGCAGTAATGACCGAATAAAGAAATGTATTTTAAATAAGTGTAGATCTTGTAAAGACCATGAATATGTCATCAAGGTGAGGATTATGGGAAATACTGTATGTTAAAATATTCAAACCCTGCTGTTTTAACTGTTAATACCCTTGTTTGAAGTCCGGCACTCTGAATACTGAACACAACTGTATCAACAGTTAAAACACCTCCCTTATATAAACATATATTTATTTGATTAAATTTGGTGATTATTATCAAACATATCAATTATCAATTAAATTGTCAAATGTTTTTGATAGGCAGAGCAAACTGTTGGATCAACCTTTATCTAAACTGAAAACCAGATTAAACTTAAGATTTTTAGGAAGTCACTACAAATTTTCACATCTAATCTAAAGATGAAGCTCAACTACCATAAAAGAACAACAATTGTGGCAGACCCCCCCCCCCCAGTTTCTGCTTTTAATCTCCTGTCTTTGAAGTTTCCAAAGGCCCACAATGGCAAATGGTGAATTAGAGGTTCCTGACAAATATATTCTCATTGACAGTTAATTTTCTTTCATGAATTATAATGAAAGCTTCCCTTCCTTCTGATAGTCATCTTTCTTCTCAAAGCAAGTCCACAAGTCACTACAGGCTTTTACAAAGTGACTATGAAACAATCCAAAAGCTTTTTTGCCCAGGAATGATTTCAGGGAAGAGTTTGTCCATGCATGCAGAAATAGATTCTGATGTTGAACGCTTGACATCAAATATGCTGTAAACTATTCATCTGAAAACATACATTGATATTCTAGAATATTGAGATAGTTATGCTTTGTGAAATTAAAAAATACATGTTGATGTCTCTAATTAAGATGCTATTCTCACAGGAAAAGAGGGGGAGGCACAGTGTAAACAAAATATAATTTCCTAATTACAAGCAAATAAAACCAAGTGCACCCACAAGGCATATTCAGAATCCATAATAGCTGTTCTGGGCAAAGCTTTTTCCCCTTATCAAAAAGAAATTAACAAATAAAGTACATACATAGTATACTACATTATACTATACTATACTAACATATACACTCACCGGCCACTTCATTAGGTACACCTGTTCAATGCAAACTGCACCCATTAACGCAAATATCTAATCAGCCAATCACATGGCAGCAACTCAATGCATTTAGGCATGTAGACATGGTCAAGACGATCTGCTGAAGTTCAAACCAAGCATCAGAATGGGGAAGAAAGGTGATTTAAGTGACTTTGAACGTGACATGGTTGTTGGTGCCAGACAGGCCGGTTTGAGTATTTCAGAAACTGCTGACCTACTGGGATTTTCATGCACAACCATGCCTTGTTGATGGCAGAGGTCAGAGGAGAATGGCCAGACTGGTTCGAGCTGATAGAAAGGCAACAGTAACTCAAATAACCACTCGTTACAACCGAGGTATGCAGAAGAGCATCTCTGAAATCCATAGGTTTATTTTTCTAAAGCGGGGCAGGTGGTGATGTGTTGGGGGGCTCCATGTTGGCAGCTGTGATTAATACAGCAGTCAAATTCACTTGCTTCTCATAAAATATTGACTAAAAAATAACTCTTCACTTTACCAGCGTTTATTATTATTTTTTGAAACATGGTCACAAATAGGTTTTGAAACAGGCTGCTATATCTGTGAGGTTGGAGAAAAAGAACAAAATTAACCGTTTTTTAAATTTCATTGTAACTGATTCAGGAACATTATGAGATAGGAGGAACAAAGGAACAGAAATGCAAAAATTCCAGTTCTGCTTTGAGCGATCAGATAGAAAAGAAATTCAGTTTTCAAGCCCAGCCTCGAACACATGTCCAACCAGTCAGAAACACTCTTCAGGAGGCAGGCGTGGATGTTTCAGTGGTCACTGTCCACAAAAGACTTTATGAACAGAAAAACAGAGGCTACACTGCCAGATACAAACCATTCGTTTCTTGCAAAAACAGGATGGCCAGGTTACAGTTTGCTAAGAAGCAATAAGAAGTACCTAAAAGAGCCTGCAGAGTTCTGGGAAAAGGTCTTGTGGATAAATGAGACCAAGATTCACTTGTATCAGAGTGATGGCAAGAGCAAAGTATGGAGGCCAATAGGATCTGCCCAAGATCCAAATCACCTCCTCTCATCTTTGAAAGGCTGGTTTTTTAGAACTGAGTTGCCAGGCAGGGTCAAGGGTGGTTTGGGAAAACTCTTCAACAGAGCTACAGTGATTTTTGTAGAACTACAGTAGTTCATTGACTGAGATAGGGGAAATGTTGAGAAGTCAATAACAGTACCAGTCACTCAACAAAAATGTATTATTTGTAAAAACATTTTTATTTGCATTTATTTGTTATATTTCATTATGTTTCCACCATAACCAACTTTCAACAAGCTTAATGGTTTTATTAAGAAGCTGAGGTCATATTTGATTATACCTGCATGCAGAATATCTTTAGATAGACTGATGTTAAAATCATGTGTTGCACTACATTCCTACAGGTGTTTTCACAGGCATACAGTGACTTTGAAGTGAATAGACAGTGGCTGCTTGTCTTTGTGCCTGTGGCAGTGTAGCATAGCTACCGCAGAATGCAACGGTTCATATACCTGGGTCACAGCAATGTGAGATGTGCACAGGTTGGACATATTTCAAATGGAAGCTAAAAAAAATATTATAGGAAATACTTAGAGGAGGTACTTTATTTACATGATATCAGACAGTAGCCTGGATTCAGGATTTCTGGATTCTATTAACATTTGTCTTTAAATCTGACAAATGAATGCAAATTTTTTTTTTTTTTTTTAATGTTTTGGTTTTTTTACTGGACACAGATTGACTTGTTAGCATTGTGTTTGCAGGAGTCAAAGGAAAAGTAAGACTTTCCTTTTATTCTAGGTATATTTCAAGGACACATTGTAATTGAATCTAGTGTTTGCAAAGGAAGTCATTATTCAGGGCAGTAAGTACCGGTAGATGCCCCTTCCCACAGTCCCTCTGTAGGACAGACTCAGGAAAAGTCATGCATACTCAGGTGGTGGGTGGAATTTAGCTAACAAGAGATAATTCTTGCAAACCACGCAATAGATAGTTAGTGTTGGCTAACTTCATCATCATCATCACCATCATCATCATCATTCATTAATTCATTATGCACTTTGTGCACTCATCTAATCATGTTTCATTATGTTATTTTCTGTTAATGCAGTCGCTGCTGTTTATTTCAGTCATATCACTATGACTTTAGATATTTAGATAATCAAAACTGAAGCTTCAGAACATTAACTCCCTGAGAAAAACACTACTGGCTAAAATAATTACAGAAATTGTAAGCCAATATATTATCTGCAGACACTGCTTCCATAACAAGCATAAACATGAACATATAACAAGAACAACCCAGTGACTAATAGGTACATACAAACTTCTAGGTCTCAATTTCCACAATAAAAAGAAAGAATCATTTACTTTATATGGGTGTTGCATGCTACTCAGATAAATTTGAAATAAGTTGTAACTTTGCTGCACTGATTTATTCAATGTGAATTTTCATTGTGTCAAATCTTCAGTTACAGTTTTGGTCCTTTACATTGATTAAAGGACATTAAAGGAGATGTGCATCATGAAGGCAATTATTATTATTATTATTATTATTATTATTATTATTATTATTATTATTATTGTTGTTGTTGTTGTTGTTGTTGTTGTTGTTGTTATTATTATTATTTTGGATTGAATTGCTTTATGTTGCCTCGTGTGTAAAAAAATCCTGATTTGACTGAATCACTGGGTTCTCTAATTAAATAAAGCTGTCTATTGCCTCTTGCCAAGAAGTGCATTGGGAAATTGCACATTAGTCATTACGTTGTTAAAATGCGACATTCCCTTAAAAAGTACCTGATCTTGAACACAATGATGCAATCTATGTATAACAAATCTATATGTAATATATATAATAGAAAATTACCCTTGCATGCAATGCAATAATGGCATTTTGTAGAATATGGCATAAAGTTAATTAGAAATAGCAAGAGCGCCATTGCATTTTGTGGAATAAACTTTAGAGCTTATTTAGAATTCAAGAACATAAATGGCCAGTACATAGGCCTGTGCGTCGTTTTGATGCTACTATTATTACACACCCTTGATATTTGGAGCTCTGCCTCTCCTCGACATGCTGTCTCTAAGCGAGAGTGTCTTGACTCCATGACATTCAATACCCTCGGTCATCCATGCTCATTGGCCAGCCAGAACTTCCCTTTCGTGTTTTACCTCACTGGCAGCACTCAGTGACTCACATTCAGCAAATACATCAGTACCACCAAACTATAACCTATATTATTATTAGCCTACTACTACGTGTATTTAAAAGGTTCTTAAAACATAAAAAATACCAATTAACATATTTGCTGCAAACTGTGATGAATCTCATGCGTAAGCGGTGCTTCTATTTTATTATTTTTCAGTGAATTATTTTATCATTAAAAGTTAATGAAAGTGCGTTCATGCTAACAGTTATTCTAGGCAGTCATTGAGCAGCTGATATCAGTGTCAGACCTTTCTACCAGAATGCACCAAACTGCTTTTCCTGTAGGGGGTGGGGATTCCCTTTGCCTGTCTTTTTACATGGCTGTAGGCGAATGTGACAACACATCGCATTATATGCATATATTGTATGTTCCCCTACATTTAAACATACTCGTTGTATAAATTGTATAGTTGTTCATTAAGCTTCTTTATTAAATTTAGGTTTACAATAACCTACAGTTTTTCGCAACACCCCACTCTTTTTAATAATCAATGAACGCTGCGCCGTCATCACAGCGGTGCGCGCTCCTCCAACCTGAAACACTAGCATGAAAATGGATATAGCGCAGCTAGCTCAGACACAACTATTTTAAATTGATGCAAATAAACATGTTGATAGTTCCAACATGAAAATAAAGTAGCTCCAGTCTTAGGTTTAAAACTCAGCGCCTGTCACAAACAACCGCGACAAGAATACTTTATAACACGTTCACGGGTTTCAACCGATCTAGGATTTCTGTATCTATGGTCACGCAGCCGTGCCTGGGAATATCGAGAACGCGCATACTAGCGCCGCTGCGGAGATCCATCCGTTTACTAAGGGGTGTATTAATCCGGGCGTTTGTGTTGACGCCGAACCAATACGAGAATTTCCAAGATATATTTTAAGAAAACCGTAAAGATAGTTAGCACACTTCTTAAAATATAACACTGCCAATGCAAAGGAGTGTTCTGAAAAAAATTAAATAGCCTTCACTGACAGGCCGGAGACAAACGGATGGGATTCTCAGTAGTGTAGCTGGCTAGATGGATGGAGAGACCGAGACGGTGGAAGAGTGTCGGTGTTGTAAATAATTAAATATCAATCTACTGTTATAGAAAGCAAGATGCATCTACATCAAGTGTTGACTGGAGCGGTTAATCCCGGCGATAGCTGTTATTCGGTGGGAAGCGTCAATGACATACCTTTTACGGTGAGTAGCCTACTAGTATTATTTTATAATCCTGGTTAGGGGATCGGTAGCCACAGATTCAGCGGCGCAAACTGCACGAGCAGATACTAGATAGCTTACTAACCACAATCATTTCGGAACTCTTAGGGCGCCCGTCGTGTGTTTAGCATCATTCGTTTAGTATGACATTGTGCGTTTTGCGCTGGATGAGCTCAAGGTTATAATTTCTTGCTTCTGTTGTGTAGAATATCGCATTATCCAACTGGTTAAGACGGCACGTTTGAGCAATGACCTTTACAAGATAATGTGGTCTGAGGGAAATCCCATGACGAGCTGCACAAATAATTAATAATGAACAATTATGTACGTGTAGAAATTTTTCTCATTTACATTTCAGAGGGCGAGCTTGTGGGTTCAGTTCAATGTGTAACGGCACACCTCAATCAGTATTGCAAAGCTGGAATTGTATTAACATTTGGCGTCAATGCGCTCCCCTAACCACCAGAATGGCTGTCATCGTGACCATCAGCTGGACAGACTATGACGTAGAACTACGCCTGATGGTTGCATTATTTAAATTAATACGACCACTGTACTACGCACATAAACATAATAATGTTCCATAGCCACGCAAAGTGCATTTAAACATCAAAGTAGTGATGTAGCCGGGCGACATTTTGAAAACGTCAGATGCAACCTGAGGGAGTGGAGTACACTACAATTTTGCTTGAATTTCTGGCTGGTGGCAGTCATGATGTGTTTTATTTTGTCACGATCAATAGTGCATTGTTCAGCAGTGCGAGGACAGTTTGTTTATCAGCGTAGCAATTAAGCTCAATACCATTTTAACTATCGAGTTTCTGCATTGTAATGCACCTAAAATCTGCACTTGAATGAAGATATAATGCGCAAATCCTAGTCATTTTCAGCCTTTTTCCTTCTCAAGGTGAGGCATCCTTGCTGTTAACGGTATTTTGTTGTAATTTAGCTCACAATAATACATTGATAATATGACAGACTATTGCTAATATCCGGTCTGTTTCTTCACAAATGAACAATTAATGCCGCTCACGCCATTTCCTCTGTCTGAAATAACCTGTCCTGGGACTTAGGAAGAGAAAGATGTTGGCGACCGTCGGTAATCAGCTTGCTGAATGCAACTCTTAACAAAACTATTCAGTTATTTCACTTGAGACGTATGAGCAGAGGGATCATTTTGGTTTTGTTACGTTATGACGGTTTAAAGGAACCGCTGGCTTTAATTTACTGTCATCATTGTACTTTCAGTCATATCTTCAGAGATCATGCTCTAGACAATTATGCAGTGTTTGTGTTCTACAATTCACTGTCTACAAAAAAAAAGAATTAAACATGTGATAGTGTGTTACAAGGAGTGGTAAATTATGTACGTAAGCGAATGACTGCACATATATAATCACAATACAATATAACGGCCAACATATAGGCCTTTGTTATGTCTTGGTAGAAGCCGCAGGGGTTATATCTTGATAAATGGGCATTAGCACAAGGACTGGTTCTGTCTTTAAAACCCGACACATAACATAAGCAGCTTCAGTAAAGATCTAGCATGGAGGGTTTGAAATTATGCCAAAACAAAATTGAAATGAGGGAAAATGCAAGTTAATTCCTGGAAAAGGACATCCACTTGGCAAATTATTAGTAATGAAATCCTAAATGCCATGTCTCTGGGGTAATTGTTCCGTCCATCTAAATGAATGGAATTGAATATTACGTGAGTTGTGTGTGTGTGGCATGATGGGAACTATTGAGAAGTGCAAGTTACATAAACCATGGTAATAGGTCCATATTGACAGTTTGTTCAGAGGTACAGTATATGGGTCATAGTGAGTGGTGTTTGCTGGCATGCCTTTCCTTTGTTATTCTAACCATGGCTGCTCCCAGGAAGCTCTGCTTCCTGCACTATAGCTGGAAATGAGGGTGACTGCAGCCGTGGTGCTGGCTCCGGCTTTGTGGCTCAGGTGCAGTCGAGAAAGAGAAATCTCCGGCTGCCCTGAAGCATGGCGCAGAATTCAGTCGCATCTGCTTGCATCGACAGAGAGAGACTCCTGGGTTGTACATCATCGTGCTTATGCATGGTCGTGTGTGTGTGTGTGTGTGTGTCTGTGTCTGTGTCTGTGTCTGCGTCCTGTGCTCAGTTTGTTTTAGCGATGTTCTGAGTTCCAGAAAACAGCGTTATGGTTGATTAGACCTTTAGCAGTAAGCTTTCTGATGAGCGTACACTGTGGTTACCAATACGCAGGAAAGGAGTCCCTGCACAAATTGCCTCCTAAGACTCCAGGTAAACCCAAGGTTTCACGTCCCACTTAATTGCCTGGAGGCTCACAGATGTTCACTTTGTGCAGCTACTGTATACACTGTATACCAGCCTGGAGATCTAGGGGGACTTAGTCATATGCTTTGTTCACATGCTTTGTATTATGGGAAAAAACTGAAGCGAATTTTTATATTTTGGAAAAGTGTGAGGACTGAAGGGAAGTTTAAAATGGTTGAGGTGGTGTTAAATTATATTAGCATCAATGAATCGTTGATGGAAATAACTAGGCTAATCTCTATGTAAGACACAAGTAACCCAAGTACATTCGCAATGAACAAGAGCTCTTTTCAGAGCTGTGGTTTATCATGCTTTAAGCACATGTCTTTGGGTTGAGTAACATCTTTTTTTGCATACGAACCTTGAAAATATACTTGCAAATTCTTGCAGATCTCGTGGTTCTTATTTACATGCAGCTTACCGTTTTACCCTGGATGGTTCATCTTTTGTCCTTTATGCAACCCAGTCATAGGCTAGCGTGAGCAGCCATTAGTGCTGCCATCGGACATGATGTCCCTGAATATTTGCGGTGGTTTTAAGCCATTTAAATGAAAGCTCTTATTGAGATACTAATGCAAACAGCATATGATTGAACGTGCCGGAGGTGCAAGCTAGAAGCAAAGCCGAGTCTGACTGTCATCTGTATCAGGTTTCTCGAGATCGATGAGGGACATAAGACTCAATGTTGAGCGGTTAAAAAGTGCATTAGGGTACACAGCCGCTAAGCAGCAAGCCGCTTTGCCTCCTCTCGGTCCCTGGTATGTCAATTAAGCTTTCCTGTTGTCAGTGTGAAGCTCAGGGGGTCAGACAGAGACAGTCATATAACTCAGAAAGCCAATGAAAGGAATGGGAAAAAAAAGCAAAGTAGCAAAATTTCTGTCTGAATTCCAGCTCTTTTAGGTGCGCTCGCCTGTATCATGCACTGTACCATAGTCCAGAGGGTAGACTGAGTGTAGTGGTGCATAGAAATGGTAATGTAAAAAGCAAAACAATGCATTTTGTGTGCGTGTGCGTGTGTGTGTGTGTGTGAGAGAGAGAGAATCTGTCTTATATGTCTGCGCGTTTATTTTCTCCTCATTTCTGCTCCTGTGGTGGGTGTGATTTGTAAGGTATTGCAGGACATGGCTGCCTTGTGCGTGACGGTGACTGCTCTTAATTCCTGCTGTAACGCGTGCGCTGGCTGTAATGCCCTGAGATCTGCAGCAGCTCTCTCTCTCTCTTACTCTCTCTCTCACATGTTCTCACTCTCTCCTGTGTTCTCTCTCTCTTTTCCTCTTTCTTCTCGCTCTCTCGCTCTCTCTCTCTCTCTTTCTGTCTCCCTCTCACATGTTCTTTCACCCTCTCTCTGTCTCTCTCATGTTTTCTCTCTCTCTCACTCTCATGTTCTCTTTCTCTCTCTCTCTTGTGTTCTTTCTGTCTTTCTCTTTCTCTCCCTCTCTTGTGTTCTTTCTGTCTCCCTTTCTCATATTCTCTCTCTCTCTCTCGTGTTCTCCCCTCTCCTCTCTCCCTCTACGTGCTGAGGCTCTGCAGGGGCTCCTGAGCATTCTGTCTGATCGCCACGGTATCCCACTTCGCTGTTTCCACTTCCCACTCTGCAGAAAAACGACACCACCTCGCACAAAAGCGCACCCACGGTCTCTGTATGCATGTGTGCACACGTACGTGTGTGCGTTTTGTTTTTTGTTTGTTTTTTTCAGTCGTTGCGGTATGCTGAAAATGCATCGGTTTGCACTCATTCCGTATGTCGCTGAGGCTCTCTGCTTCTTATGTTCCCATAAATAAAGCATGAGGACGGCACCGGGTGCGCTATCCTGGGGCTTGGGTAACAACAGGTGCTGCATTGTGCTCAGTCCAGGCTCGTTAGTACCTCTGGGCAGGGCCTGGCTGCAGGTGTGTCATTAAGCCCTGTGACAGATCTAACCCCTGTGTAAAATAATATGCACATTTCTAAAAAAGCAGAAGTTGCCTGGGGGTGGGTGGGGGGGGTTGCTGAGCTGACATGCATTGTTTTTCTCATTCGTGGTCTAAACAGAACCCACGCCACATCATAAGCATACAGCCGGTCACGACAAATGGAGACCCGATTCAGCGTACAGTACGTTTGTGGAGTGCGGCCATCGACCAATCCGACGCCTGAGCCTCGGCTCCGCCGTGCTCGTGTTAAGGCAGAGCGGACCGGGCCGGGGCTGTCGATCGATGGCTCGTCTGGTCAGCGGTGCCGCGCGCCGCGGTACCCATGAGCCGCCGGCCAGAGCACGGCACGCAGTCCTGCTTAATGACAGAGCCGCTAATCCGTCCCCTCTCTCCTCCCCGCTCGCAGGCCTATGGATCGGGCTGCGACATCGTCGTCCTGGCGAGCGACTTCGAGTGCGTTCAGATCGTCCCCGGCGCGCACCATGGCAACATCCAAGTGGGTTGCGTGGAGTGTTCCCATCAGCTTGGAAGAGTAAGTGTCCCGGGATTAGTCCCCTTTGCCTCCTCCGGCTCCGTGTTGGACATGGCGTTGGACATGACTGGTACCCTGTTGTCACTACAGTAACGCATTTATTTTTAGATTGCGGCATCCTATGGGAACACTGTCTGCATTTTTGAGCCAATCGCTACTAACCCAAACAAACGACACAATGTAAGTAATGCTTTTCTCATTGCACTTACCGGATAGTCAGAGACAGGCCGATCTTATCTGCACTTAATTATTTACTCAACCACAGCCAATGGACTGTGCTGTCTGCTTCTGTGTGTGCTTCTCAAGGCTTTTGAGTGTCTCTTAGACTCTTGAATTCTGGCTGTCTTCCCAAGAACAAATTAATTAACAACTCTTTTATAAGGAAAAACTGCTATTCCTGTATTCTTAAGCATTAAAATTAGGTTCCTTCCTCAGTTCTTTGATGTGGAAGAAATTAGTATTGTTTGCATGTGGTAAAACTAAGACTTCTATAGCCTTATTTAATCTAATTAAGCTCTTCACGTGCATAATGTTCCTGGTATAATTTAATTGGTTATTGTTTGCTTGTTCTAACATTAACATACAGCACGATGTCTGTTTGCATACATTTATTGTGTTTCTGCTCACGTTTTTTCATGAACAGCAGCTTAATTATCAGTGGCAAAAGACAGGACAGTTTTTCCTCAATGCCATGGCCTACAATTTGGCATGGGACCCACAAGGTAATGAAGACTGCATCTATCACTTCTTCTGTCCATTTAAAAAACTGTGTTATGGCATGCTTTTAGTATATTAATTACATACAGCAATAGGTTCAGTGTATAGATTAAATCTAGTCAAAGATGGTTTTATCAGAATAAAGTACTTTCTACTGAATCAGTTCAGTTAATGCTGAACATGTGACTGTATTGGAGGTTGGAAGGCAGTGGTACAGCTATGGACCGGCTGTTTTTACAGTGACGTGCCCCACTGCATCCCATTGTGCTGTCTGGGAAGAAGCCTTGCAAGGCAGCACATTATAGGCCATAATCTCATCCAGGGGAGGGAGGATTTCCGAAGGGTTTCAGTCAGAAGGGCATTAACTGCCCCATCGCACAATATGAACTCATCTGCTCACTCAGATGTGTGAGTGCTGCATGCCTCAGCTGCGTCAGCCGTGCTGTCCTCCGGCACTGTGACTGCACAGCTCAGTGTGCGGATTGCCATGTGCATAGAATTCTGGCTTGCAGTCTCTCAGTGTGATGGAGGCTGTTGCAGCTATAGACCTACAATAACACTATTAGGCAATCCTAGTTTGGGGGGAAAAAACACTGGGGATAAAATTTAGTTGAAGTTCAGCTTCTTGTGAACTTTTTTCTTATTCCTGAATCGATTAATTCAACCAATGTCGTTGTTTCTTTCTTTAACACTATTTTTTGTATTGATCACCAAACTCAAGTGTTATGTATCAAAATACAAAGAAGGTATTCTACTTTAAGTTTGTTACTCATTTGGAAGAACAAAGCACATTGCAGGTCTGAGTATATGCCTAAGTCTAGTATGATGTGAATTTTATTTCTTTACTCCCAAGTAAGCAGTAACTTTTCCTTTGCAAACTCAATTTGTGAAGGAAAATACATAATTCATAATTGCTTATTTGTTTGGCAGTGTTAAAGTTGCGGTATGTAATTTTGTTTTAGAACACTTTTGTTCATATTTGGTTAAATTTCCTTCACAACCTGACAGATATCAATAAATTAAGAGCCCTAAGAAAAAACGACTCTCTGGCTGCCCCGTGCTCTGAGGCCCTCCTAATTTTTCCATGCCCGAATCTTAACAACCAATCAGTAAAAGCTCTCTGCATCAAATTCAATCATTTTGGGCAATAATATCATGCTTGCTATGGCCCATAGCTGTAAATTAAAAATGTAGTTATGTTCATTTCTATGTTCATTATGATGATGTTATGTGTTTTCTTATCTACCTGTGAATGAGACATGATGCACTGCACTCCTCTCCCTACTTTTCAACACTCTTGTCCTCTCTCTTCTGTACTCGGATGTCAGACAGCGTGCATGCATATGTTTGGAGGGAGAGCAGAGGGGAGGGGGTGTAACGTTTTTTCAAAATCGTGCTCTCACTTGATTGTTTCTCCAAATTTACATACTGCACCTTCAAGAACAAGTGTTTATTTAATCCCAGCCTTTTACTGTTCTCAGTGCGTTTTAAAACAGGATTCTGTGGATGCAATTTCGGTGAAATGTGTATTTTATTAAAACGATGGGTGCTGTGTTTTGGCCCAGGTAAACGGATACTCGCCGCTACGGAGCAACTGCAGCTGTGGGCCCCGCCCGCCAGCGACACGCTTGTGGAGGAGGAAGACAGTCAGATGGCGGATGATAAATTGCACCCGGTCTTGAATGATTGGAAGTGTGTGTGGCAGTGCAAGTGAGTGTCCTTTGCCTTGCTTGAGCTCATTTCAGCAAAACGAAGGGACAGAGATGGCATTCACCGACATGGTACATTGGCCTCGTCTGCGGTAACTGCATTGCAATAAGAACTACAGGGTCTTTATGCTTCTAAAAATTTACTGCACCTGTTCAGCTCTGACGGCCACTACCCGCGGTGTTTTTCATTTGTGAGAAAGGGGAACAGTAATTTGGTAGTTGTGTAACCTCAACCCTCTTTGGAAACAGCCATTTTCAGTTTCTGAAAAATATTGACTTCCATAATCATATTTTAGTATTTCTTTTTTTGTCTCACCTTTCATTAAGATGTGAGAGAAAGGCTTGTGCAGAAACATCAAATGAGTATTTGTAAGGAATATTATGAACACAGTGCACACCTGGACATCTCACTATTCCTGTTTTGTTCCATTTCCTACAGGACTGCTGTGTCTGTGCATATAATGGAGTGGTCACCTGATGGGGAATATTTTGCAACAGCAGGGAAGGTATGACAGTCCTGCGTATTCTTAACTGACTGTGTGCCACTTCCTGTGCAGGATATTTAGCAACTCATCATGTCTTTTGTATGCAATTACAACCTCAACCTTGGCTTCTGAAAAGCCCTTATTTCCTCATTTTGGACAATATAGGTATTTGTTTAGTGATTCAATGGCATTAGTTTTAATACTGAACTTCAAAACTATATTATGGTTTAAATATAGAAGTATGTCTTGTGGAAATTGCCAATGCAATACAGTTAAACCACAGAGCAATGAACACACCAGGAAGGGAAGTTTAGAAAACATTTTGTAACTTTTTTAGTATTTGAATCTGTTGCTTACCCTTACCTTATTTTTAAAACTATCTACTGTTGAAGCTTTAAACCAGTATCCTATTTAATTTAATTGGATGCAGGCCAGCGGTACATAGAGATGTTTTCACCACAGGCCTAACCTAAGCTCCTTGTTTGTTTTCACACAGGATGACTGCCTGCTGAAGGTGTGGTATCCCACCACGGGCTGGAAGTCTGCTGTGGTGATCCCGGACCTTCCGGACAAGAAGGCCCCTCCGGTCCACTTCTCGTTTGTGTATCTGGCACATCCCCGTGCTGTCACAGGGTTTTCCTGGAGGAAGACCAGCAAGTACATGCCCAAGTAAGTACAGCTTTGCTTTAGTTTTCCAGTCTTTAAGTCAACTGTAAGGGATCTCCTAGACTGCGATTATGTCATTCTCATTGTCTTGCATTTGTATTGTTAATTTGTATTGTTAAAGTACTATATGATACATTATATTGTTATTTTAAAAAAATATATATGTGGTAAGCTAGTTTTGTTTCCATGTTCTGTATATATGTGGGTATGTATGTGCCTGTTTGTGTGCGTGCGTGCATGTGTGAATCCGTGCGTGCCCGTGTGTCTGTGTGTGCGTTCATGTCTATGCGTGCTGGTGTGCATCCATATGTTCATGGCTGTGCACACGCAAACAGGGGCTCGGTGTGCAACGCGCTGCTCACCTCGTGTCAGGACGGGATCTGCCGGGTGTGGTCAGAGACGCTGCTCCCTGAGGACAGCCTCCCGGGGGGCCAGATCTCAGAGAACAGCACCAGCTTCAGCAGCAGTCTGCCCAACATGGGGGGCCAGAAGGATAAGATCCAGCATGCCCTGGAGGTAAAGCCAACCTCTGCCATGAATTGGCAAAGACCAAAGGGCTAAGACAAGTGAACAAGTGTAGAATTTTCTGGGTTTCAAATATTCAAATATTAAATTTAATGTAAAAGTCTGTGTGTCTGTGTCTGTGTGTTTTATATATATATATATATATATATATATATATATATATATGATATAAACCATGACATGCCGTGCATATAAAAGAATATATGGCATGACAGGGTGGTGATCACATCTGAAAGCTGAGCCGCTACATATAGCTAAGCCGCTAATAGTAGATGGAACTACAGTTCAGAATCTAGCGCTCTGACTCTTTTCATCTGTGGGAGGTAGTAGTGACGTAGGTAGTTGGAGGTAGTTTTCCCATCGGGAAGATGATGCAGCTATGTTGCTTACTGCTGCTCTACCATAGACTCAGATTTGTGCAAAAACAGAACATTGCATCAATTATCATAATCAACAGATAGCTTTCACAAGCATCAAAGTAAAGTAAGTACCCGGATTATTGTGCCTGCACAATTTATCCACACAATGGTATAAAAATGCAGTACATTTTGAATGTGGTGATTTATACTGTTTTATGTCTATAACTTGTTGTATTTTATATAATATGATCACTCGTGCAGTTTTAAATGAAGGATTCCATGGTCTTGAACTTGTTATTTAGCCTCGTCATATAAGTTGCATTGTTTTGACTTTCCCAGTCGATCCACCACCTGAAGCACCTGCGGCGGGGCAGGAGGAGGTCCTCGGCCCTGGCGTCTCAGACCGAGCTGCTTCCCAGCCAGCTGGGCTCACAGGAGGTCCACAGGCACATCTCTCACCACGCTAGTGCCCTCTGTCACTTCCACATCTCCGCCAGCATCAACCCCAGCACAGGTAACGGGGAGCCGCTCTATCTCTGCGTCCACGATGGAAATTTACCCCTTCCGTCAGGATAGACAAGTCACCATCTGTGTGGTTTGTTCTAGCAAATTCATTTCGAGGATTTTGCTTTTGAAAAGGCAGCTGCTGTGCTAGTTGGATCCAAATAAATAGATTCTAGCCCTCCATGCCAAGTAACTCTTTCTGTGGCCTAAATACAAATGATATGTGATTGGAGCCTGTTTTTTTCCACTGGAGGTTCCCTTTATCTCGTCTTCATTCGAGGTTATTAGTGCTCATAATAGCGCGATGACATCACAGCCTTTTGCGCCCCTCCAGATATTCCATCTGCGCTGGCTGGGGCGGCGTTCTCCGTGGATGAGGCCAGCGGGGGGTTCGTTGTTCACTGGCTCAACAACAAAGACCTGAGCTTCACCACCTCCATGGACCTGTTCATGCAGCAGCTGCGGAAGATCTCCGAGCAGCACCTGGAGCACGGCCCGGAGGAGTTTGACCAGGAGGGATCGCCCATGAAGTTCGACTTTGGTAACACCCCCACCAGGAGTTCTCACAGTGTATAATTTGAACCTGATTTCAAACTGATGGCAATTAAATCAATCAACAGATATAACCATGACTAATTTTAATTTGTGATTATTTAAACTGAATCCTATGGCACATTATCTTTGAGTCAAATTTATGCAAGCATTGACATTTTGCAATTGTTAGACAATATTTTTCATTCATACATACATGTAAAAAAATGCATAGAAATGTTTGCTGGATCCCTCATTTAGTGTAAGGAAAGTGTGGCATCACATTTTGACTGATTTTGATATAAAGCTTTAGAGTGAACATCCTGATAATCATCCTTGAGTCTATGAATTGTATTGACACACTCCAGTGTTGCATGATGCGTGAGCTGATTTTGTGCTCCCTATTGACATCAACGTATTGCAACAACATGCATTTGTCAAGCGACGGGTATTTTCACGGTTGCAGATCTGGACGAGATGTCGGACAAGGGGTCATCGGAGCACGAGGAGGGAGAGCAGGAGGGGAGCACCAAGGCCTCCTCGCCCGGCTCCAGCAGCAGCGTCCCTCTGCCCTCCATGCTGCTGGACCGCAAGATGGAGACCCTCACTCTCGAGTGGAACAAGAGCCCCGACATGCTGTTCACCATCCACCCCGCCGACGGGTCCTTTCTGGTGTGGCACGTGAAGTACCTCGACGAATTCATCCCGGGGATATTCCGACAAGTCCAGGTTAGGCCCTCTGCCAGCAAAAACGACATTTTGAAGTGGTGTAAATTTGAGTTCATATGTTTATTCTTAAGTAATTTGTGTAGCAGTTTCCCAAAATTTGATATTTGTTTGTTGAGAAAATGACAGTGCTAATGGTAATGAGTGGCTGCACAAAGCATTTTCACAAATATCAAGAATATCAAAACAACGCGAGGGAGTGAGAGATTGACTCATACCACACATCACCAGTGTTTAGCACCCAGCTGAGTGATAATAGGCCGCCAATTGGCAACTAATCCCAATCGCAGTGGTTCACTGGGAATGTTTTTTTTTATTTCTCTCCAGGTGTCCTTTTCCTCCCAGATTCCTGTAGCTTTCCCAACCGGAGACGCCAACTCCCTGAGCAAGAACATCATGATGTACGCCTACACGTTCGCCGAGCGCCAGTCCGCCGGCGCTCCGGACCAGAAGGCCAAAGCCCCGAGCGTTCCCCTGAGCGCCTCGGCCTCCGCGGGCCTGGGCTCCGGCTCCGCCGCCCACTCGCTGGCCGCCATCATCGGCCCGGCCGTCATGATGGTGTCCAAGCACATCGACGGCTCCCTCAACCAGTGGGCCGTCACCTTCGCCGAGAAGTCGGCCTTCTCCTCGGTGCTCACCGTCTCCCACAAGTTCCGCTACTGCGGCCACCGCTTCCACCTGAACGACCTGGCGTGCCACACGGTGCTGCCCCTCCTGCTGACCTCCTCGCACCACAACGCCCTGCACACGCCCCAGGCCGACAGCGGCTGGGACTCGGAGCAGGAGAAGAGCGTCCTGAGGGCCGTCCAGCACCAGAAGAGCTTCCCCAGGAAGCAGCTGAAGAACGCCGCCACGCGCACCTTCCACGACCCCAACGCCATCTACAGCGAGCTCATCCTGTGGCGCGTGGACCACATCGGGCCGCTGTCCTGCACCGGCGGTGTGTCGGAGCTGGCCCGGATCAACTCGCTCCACACCTCCGCCTTCTCCAATGTGGCCTGGCTGCCCACGCTCATCCCCAGCTACGTCCTCGGTGAGAGAGCTCTCTGTGTTTAAAATGGAGACCGTCCGTATGAAGCTACTTTGTTTCTTTTTGCTTTGCTTCATCTGTATTAAATAGACCATTACTGACTTAATACGGCCTGTCACTTGTACTCTACCCTTCATTTATAAATGGTTTTAATTATAGCTTTAAATAGATTTGGTGGGGTTATGGGGTGGCATAATACAGGCTGTCAGCCTAATGTATGACTGGATGGAAAATCTTAGCAAATCTTCTGAGGCACAGCAGCAGGGAGACTCATTTTTTGATGTAGATTTGCATTTTAATAATATGCAAAAATCGCCTCTGCCAGGTACGTACTGTAATTCAGCGAGTGCGTGCTTCGTGGCCTCCGACGGGAAAAACCTGAGGCTGTACCAGGCTGTGGTGGACGCCCGGAAGCTGCTGGATGAGTTGTCCGACCCAGAGACCTCTGTAAGTCAAAGCGTTCTGCCAGCAGGCTGCTCATTTTCTGTCTCCATCTACTTAATTTAAAAAGCTAAGCTGGCCTGTAATGACGCATCCGTCTTTGGCAACAGAAACTCGTCGGCGAAGTTTTCAACATCGTGAGTCAGCAGTCCACTGCCCGACCAGGGTGCATCATCGAACTTGACGTTATTACAAACCAGGTGAGAGGGAGCCTTGATCTTGGTCTGGAATACTTTAGAATTTAGAATGAATGGTTTATCCTTTGCATTGAATAAACACCGGGGCCCAAAGATTTATCCCCCCTTCTCTCTGCGCAGTGTGGGTCCAACACACAGCTGCTCCACGTGTTCCAGGAGGACTTCATCCTGGGCTACAAGCCGCATGACGACTTCCCTGAAATGCACCAACCCCCCAATCTCCCCTCCTCTGAGGGTAGGAGGGATTTGTGCAGATGTTTTTCAATTCATTTAAAATTAAGGTTGTAGAGTTACTGAGCTACATGCTCAC
This sequence comes from Anguilla rostrata, assembly GCF_018555375.3. Taxonomy (NCBI): domain Eukaryota; kingdom Metazoa; phylum Chordata; class Actinopteri; order Anguilliformes; family Anguillidae; genus Anguilla; species Anguilla rostrata. Next base: position 44,811,582 of record NC_057937.1, on the reverse strand, counting down.
ATTTGAGTGCATTTCAGTGCATTTTTGTTTTTGCATTTTTAATGCATTTTTGTTTTCTTATAGACTCTGGGTACTATAGCTGAAGAATGACCAATTAATATATGCACTGTATCATCTATATGCAATATCGAGCTATTTTATTGTCAGTTTTATTGTCATCCAGTAGTTGCAGATGCATTCATATTTATTTTGTGTTTCTTCAGAGTATAATGCTCCACCCTTCTCTGAAAAGTTCTTTCTGGTGGTTATTGAGAAGGATGAAAACAGGAACTCTGTTCTGCAAATGTGGCACCTGCACTTAAAATCCGTTCAAGCCTGTGTGGGTATGTATCACATGCTTCTTCTCTAGTAACCACGGTAACCTCATATCATCCAATGACTCTGCTTTATTTCTAATTTCTCTGGAATATAGCTACTGAAATCTGGTTTCCCAATTTATTTTATATAAAAATGCTAGTGCAGGTTTCTGGTACACAGGTAGACAAACTCTTGTAACAAGCAGATAAAGATTGTCTGCATGTTGACTGGACAAAGGCAGTGTGCAAATAATGTCCCTTACATCATTAATTCATGACATTGAGTCTTTCAGATTTACGAAATTCAACATTATGCAAGCTGGCATATTTGAAACTAGCACTTGTTATAACTGCAAATATATCATGCGTATAAATCATGAATATACTGTATATCAGACGCACGCCGCAGCAGTGTCACACACCGCCGTCTTATGTTTAAAAAGGAGCAGGGCGGTGATGATCGATTTCCCCTTCTCCTGTTACATAAATCACGGCTGACTTTTCATAATAAGAGGAAATGAAGCTGGGTGTGCGCAGTCTCCTCAGTGCACTGCAGTATTAGACAGAGTCACTGGCTGGGGCTGCCGTCCCAGAACACATTAAAACATTGCAAACTGGCTGCTAACAATCAAAAGGGACCAAAAATGTATTCAACAAATTTACAGTACCCCACAAGACAAAGTAATGGATGGCCTATTGAAGTGTGACGCCGTATAAAAGTACAGTATAATAGCTATGGGCTTCCATCCGAACACACACTGGAAACTGTTGCGCCGTTCCTGTGAAATCTTATGCAATCTGATGGCACGCAAGAATGCAAACATACCCTCAGCCAGTTTTACAGGGTTTTCTGGTTTTCTAGCCAATGCGAATATGTGTCAGTGCTAAAGATTGTAGTACCATATTTGAGTGTCTATTATTACAAATGATCTCAAATTAATTATTTAGACATGCTGCATAAATACTAAATTTAACACGAACTTCCATTTGAATGTGAATTTGTCCAGTTCATAGACGGATTTCTACCCTATTATAATCCCTGTGTAGTTGGAAATGTGATTCCCTGACAAAACTTTCTGTGCCTTGATCACATCTTTATCTGTACTTGCCCTCTCTGCTTTACCCATCTGAATAAAGTGCACTATGCATCAGGAGCACAGACTGTCTGATCTTTAAAAATAAAATAAAATGTGTGGCAGTGTATATTGTGTGTGTGTGTGTGTGTGTGTGTGATTTTAGTGCTACTGCCTGTCTTGCCACTCTGGTTCAGCTGTCCCATTTTAATTCTTATTGATTTCCAATGTTGCTGTAATCGCTATTGTTTGGGATGTGCGGCTTTGCTGTGTAGATAAATGAGCTGCCATATGCCGTGCTGGTTATCAAATGGGAAACAAACAGAAGAAATGAACGTGTCTTCACGGAATAAATTACTAGAGTACTTCTGCTCTGACGTCGTCCCATGCACGTTTTTATATTTAAAGATGTTTTGGGGTTTTTTTGTGGGGGAATGCAGAGAACACTCAGCCAGCTCAGGGCTTTCAGAACCAGCTGATGGTCCCAGTGCAGTATGGGAACGCCGAGTCCTCCCCGGAGGTCTCCCCTGGACACAGCCCCCTCCCCCGTTCCTCTTCCACCGCCAACCTGCTGTCGGCCAGCAAGCTCATCCTGAGCTCCAGGCTGGTGTACAGCCAGCGACTGGATCTCCCCATCGGGGTGGAGGTCATCCGGGCGACGCCCTCAGCGGGTAGGCCACAGGTCACATTTGTTTTCATGCATGCCTCGAACCCTCGAACAACAAGTTTGCTTGGGCCTTAATTAATCTGGTTACTGTATAATATGATAATAGTCAGCTTCCATAATAGATTCACCTTGTCAGCCAAAGAATAGAGATGCAAGATTTAATTTTTGCTCAAAGCTATTACCCGCTGTGGTTCTGCATGAGCAATCAGTATATACAAGACTGAAGTTCAGCAGCCATTTTTTTTCATGGACACTGTTAGAGGATGTGTTATCAGTCCTGGCTTTCTGTTCTCTCTGTTCAGTCTGCAAGTTATTGAAGGATTAGAATGAAACCTCATCATGTGTTTGCCTTTGTGGTATGAATCAAATCAAATGATTTATTGCATAAACTAAACATGTTATTCTTATTATTTGAAGGGCACCTTAGCTCCTCTTCAATCTACCCAGTCTGCCTGGCTCCATACCTGATAGTGACCACCTGCTCAGACAGTAAGGTCAGATTCTGGCGATGTGGCGTGGAAGTTGACCTGGGCGCCTTCGACCCCGAGGAGGGGCGGACGTATCGCTGGGAGCACTGGGCCCTGATGAACGAGGAGGAGGACAACGACAGTGCCGTGTGTGTGCCTGGCCGCCCGGTGGCCGTTAGCTGCTCCTACACGGGCCGGCTGGCCATCTCCTTCAAGCAGCTGTCGCCTAGCAACGGCTTGACGTCCAAGGAGTTCTCCATGCACGTGTCCATCTACGAGTGCGAGTCCACGGGAGGGTCGGAGTGGGTGCTGGAGCAAACCATCAACCTGGACGACTTCACCAAAGTGGCCAATGTGCTGGACACCAGGGTCAGCGTGGACAGCAACCTGTTTGTCTACAGCAAGTCTGACCTGTTCACGAACAAGGACAGCCCCAACATCAAGCATTTCGTCCACCTGGACTGGCTGTCCAAAGAGGACGGGTCTCACATCCTCACTGTGGGCGTGGGCTCCAACATACTGATGTACGGCCGCATCTCCGGCATCGTGACCGAGCAGACCAGCAGCAAGGACGGCATGGCCGTCATCACCCTGCCCCTGGGGGGCAGCATCAAGCAGGGGATCAGGTCCAGGTGGGTCCTCCTGAGGTCCGTGGACCTGGTCTCCTCGGTGGACGGCACCCCGTCCCTGCCCGTGTCCCTGTCCTGGGTGAGAGACGGGATCCTGGTGGTGGGGATGGACTGCGAGATGCACGTCTACGCCCAGTGGAGGCAGGACAAGAAGCCCGCCGACCCGGAGGGAGACGGCCAGTCCCCTTCGGAAAGCGCGGTGGGCCAAAGCGTCTCCGCGGCCCTCGAGTCCCGGGTCAGGTCCAAGAGCGTATTCGAGGGGAGCCCGGCCATGGACGAGGCCTTCCGGGCTCCCGCCGTGCTCCAGGACGGAGGCCTGTTCGAGGCGGCCCACTCGCTGTCCCCCACCCTGCCCCAGTACCACCCCACCCAGCTGCTGGAGCTCATGGACCTGGGGAAGGTGCGGCGGGCCAAGGCCATCCTGTCCCACCTGGTCAAGTGCATCGCCGGGGAGGTGGCGGTGGTGAGGGACGTGGAGGCCGGGGAAGGGGGCGCCAGGCGCCACCTGTCCAGGACCATCAGCGTAAGCGGGAGCACGGCCAAGGACACCATCCTGGCCGGCCGGGACGGCGGCCGCGACTACACGGAGATCAACTCCATCCCCCCTCTGCCCCTGTACGCCCTGCTGTCCGCCGACCTGGACACGTCCTACAAGGGCGGCGAGGAGGCCGCCAAGGGCGGCGAGGGCGAGGACCAGAAGCCAGGCGAGGACCAGTACGCCAACCTCTTCCAGGTCCCGGCGGTGACGACCGACGACTTCGTCAGCTTCGCCGCCGAGAAGAAGGAGAAGAGGTCGCGCGTCATCAACCTGTCGCAGTACGGCCCCACCTACTTTGGCGCCGAGCACGCCCAGGTGCTGTCCAGCCACCTGATGCACTCCAGCCTGCCCGGCCTCACGCGTCTGGAGCAGATGTTCCTGGTGGCGCTGGCCGACACCGTGGCCACCACCAGCGCCGAGGTCAGCTCTGGCATGGACAAGCAGTACATCGGTGAGTGGGGTCCCGCTGCTGCACAGCTGAGTTATTAACAGCCTCGGTCTCTTGCCAAGGCGAAGAAGGGTTTGATGGTGAATTCTCTAGTTTGTGTTAAAGAATGCATGCGCTGTTAAATTCCACTTGAGCAATCCTGTTTGAACCGTGGGACGTGAAGTGACAGTCTATTTTCATTCTTGCCTTGTTCAGTCAGTGCAATACTCACGCTAACTACTGGGTCAACTGAACAAGGCCTCTTTTCTCTTGTCGCCTGGAGGGTAGATGAGGTTTATTTAGTAAGATGTGTAGAACGGACCTTAGCAAAGTGCTTCAGGCTTTTAGCACATTGATGTGAGTTTAGAGTAGGTCAGAGATGGCCACGTCAGTTGAGTCTATACTGATGTATCCCTGGTGTTAAGGCTGCCCATAATTCCCAATTATTTTTAGGTGTAAATGAATTTTGAATGTATTTTTATTTTTTTAATTAATATTTCACACTTGACCATACAGCAAAATGATTACAGCTGTCTGACACATTAGTCACGTCACCCACAGCCCCGCTTTGGTGCGTTTGGTTTCACATGGCTGTGAGTATTACTGCTCCGCTCATCTTTTAAGCTTTGTCAGTGGAAAAGTGTATCGATCGCCACGTGAACAGTAAATGAGCCATTCGTTGGGTTTCCATGCTGCAATTTGCATGAATGGCAGGACTAGGATTGGACGCATTCATACTTTAATCAGGGCCAGGCAGGCCTCTGGGGACGAGAGGTTTGCGTGACAGTTGAAATAGAGCAAACGTCCTTAGGCGGAACCCAGTCAGGCCATTTGTGTGTGCTTGAGTGCGGGAGGAGGGGGAGTACTGTCAAGGGTAGTTGCCAGCCTGCCCCTGTCTCCTCTCCCTGGTCTGATTGTTCCTCTGTGTGTGTTTGTGTTTAGGGGGTGAAGCGCTGGATGAGTGTGGGCTGAGGTACTTGCTGGCCATGCGCTTGCACACCTGCCTGCTGACCTCCTTACCCCCGCTGTACAGAATGCAGCTGCTGCACCAAGGTACAGTGACTCAACAATCTGGAAATGGAAACTATATTAATTTACTGCATAGCGTTAATAATATATTATGCACTTAGGCTATATATACAGTACACACACATACTGTATATGTGCATAGTTTATAATCAGTTCTACTAGTTTCTAATGGCATGTCCATAATCCATTATTCCATTATTAGCATCTGCAGTTTGTAGTGCAATTCAGTGAAGTGCACTTCCCATGAACTGCAATTTATAATTTATTCCAGGGTTTATGAAGCATGCTTCACCTAATGGTGAAGCACCATGTATGTGATGCTTATGGCTGTGTGGGTATATGTGCGCAATGCTTATGGGTGTTTGTATGGCTGTGGTTGTGTGCGTGTGTGTGTTTGTTTGTATTGTGTTGGTGTGTGTGTGCTTCGCATCCACAGGCCTGTCCACATGCCACTTTGCCTGGGCCTTCCACTCCGAGGCGGAGGAGGAGCTGCTGAACATGATCCCGGCCATGCAGAGGGGTGACCCGCAGTGGTCCGAGCTCCGAGCCCTGGGGGTGGGCTGGTGGGTGCGCAACATCAACACGCTGCGCAGGATGATGGAGAAGGTGCGCTCTTACCCCCCCCCCCCCACGCTTACTCCAAATCTGTACCACCACGCTACGTAGCACAGCGCCAGATTCTTTTACGAGCCGTCTACCTCCCAAGATCAATGTGTTTTATTGTCAACCCGCTTGACAGTCTGCCAAACGCATGACATAGAGCTGCTGACTGGCTGTGTGCTGACTGTAGTGTGGAAGGCTCTGTTCTTTCCCTATGTTATACCAACCCCTCTCACTGCTCTGCTGTAGGTTGGAAAAGCTGCGTTTCAGAGGAACAACGATCCGTTAGACGCAGCTCTCTTCTACCTGGCAATGAAGAAAAAAGCTGTTCTCTGGGGGCTATTCAGGTAGTCAAACACACTGCTCTCCTACTCAGTTAATCAAACACACTGCTCTCCTACTCAGTTAATCAAACACACTGCTCTCCTACTCAGTTAATCAAACACACTGCTCTCCTACTCAGTTAATCAAACACACTGCTCTCCTACTCAGCTAATCAAACACACTGCTCTCCTACTCAGTTAATCAAACACACTGCTCTCCTACTCAGTTAATCAAACACACTGCTCTCCTACTCAGTTAATCAAGCACACTGCTCACACCAGTTACACTGGGTATGACTGCATTCATCCATTTTTGATAGGTCATTATGGCCATTTTACTGTTAAAGCCTGAGACTACAGACCACACACACAATGTACAGGTTTTTAGCTGCTCTAAATATTCACTGACACATTTGATGTGGATGTATTACCTTCTTTTTTTTCTTTTTCTCCCTGTTTCTACACATTTCTTTTTCCAGGTCCCAGCATGATGAGAAGATGACCCAGTTCTTCAGTCATAACTTCTCAGAAGATCGATGGCGGAAAGCAGCTTTGAAAAATGCCTTTTCTCTGCTGGGGAAACAGCGATTTGAGCAGTCTGCCGGCTTTTTCCTTCTGGCAGGCTCCCTCAAAGATGCCATTGAGGTTCTTATTCTTGCTTATTTGATCATGTTCTGAAGCTTTCACAGCATCCAAAAGCTGTGTGATGGGTGTATATATATATATATATATATATATATATATATATACACATATGTGTGTGTGTGTGTGTGTGTGTGTATTCAGTGAGCTCCATAATGTTTGGAACAAGGACATATTTTACTTGATTTGGCTCTACTCCACAGTTTTGCATATGTAGTCAATCAATTCACGTGGTTAAAGTGCTGATTCTCAGCCTTAAGGGTATTTAAGAGTATTTGTTCACCATGTAGAAATTACAGCATTTTTGTACATAGCCCAATTTCAGGGTACCATAATGTTGGGAATTATTAATGTTATGTACATAAAAGTAGTCATGTTTAGTACTTTGTCGCATATCCTTTGCTTGCAATGGTTGCTTGAAGTCTGTGACCCATAGACATCTCCAGGTGCTGAGTATCATCCCTGGTGATGCTCTGTCAGGCCTGTACTGCTGCTGTATTCAGCTCCTGCTTGTTTTGGCAGGAAAATTGACTTAAACTTTCTCTTCAGCATATGAAACGCATTTTCAAATTGATTCTGATCAGGTGAATGCCTTGGCCTGGTTCTGTTCGTGAAGTCTTCTGCGGACATTAGTCACCGACACATCCATGTCTGCATCCTGAAGGGTGTTTCTAATATGTTGGACAGGCCTCTTATTTCAAATCTAGTGTGCTGGAGTACAAAACGTCAAAAATTGAGCCACTGTCCAAATACTTGCATTTAACTGTATATATATTTTAGATGTAATAATACTCTACACGTCACAAGTCATTGGTTCTTTGGTCTTTTAGATTAAGGTCTTTTAGATTATATTTCCTGCGTGTCTGTTATATTCATTTAGAAATTTTAAGGTTAAAGATTTTTCTAGTGAAAAACTGGCAAGAAATGTGTTTTAGGAATTGAAGTCAAATGTCTGGTTATGACATTTATCGGTTTAGTTTGGGTACTGTGATCATGTTTTTGCTGGGTCAGTTTTCAGGATATTTGAATGTGCCTTAAAACGTGACATAAAAATATAAATCTGTAAATTAAAAACAGATATCCCCATAATCCTTTGCACCCCTGCATATTGTAGGTCTGCCTTGAGAAAATGGAAGACATTCAGCTGGCCATGATAGTGGCTCGCCTTTATGAGTCAGACTATGAGAGCTCCTCCACCTGCAAGGGGATACTGTACGAGAGAGTGCTCGGTTGCCAGAGGGATGGGTCCGGATTCACTTGCACCAAGCTGCACCCTGACCCCTTCCTGCGCAGCATTGCATTCTGGATAATGAAGGACTACACCCAGGCCCTGGATACTCTACTGGAACAGATACCAAAGGAAGATGATGAAAATCCCGGTGAGCAGCATCTGATTTCTGACATTTAATAAGTAATGTTCAGGGTATTTTCTCAACAGTCCCCCATTTAAGGGCTTAGTATTGGGTACTGTTTTAAGATTGCTTTTTTTGTATACTGATTTTGATCTTTAAGTATATTATGGGTATGTGAGTTTAAATTTGTTGATATCAGTAAATTAGATTATTTACATGCAGCATCTGTTTATTGTTATGAACATATAATGCTCTGTAGTAGTCATGTACAGTGGTTTCCCTTAAACAAGCTGGTTTTCTTTGCAGATGTAATGGTGAAATCCTGCAACCCTGTGGTCTTCAGCTTCTACAACTACCTGCGGACACACCCCTTGATAATCCGCCGTCACTTCGCCTCCCCAGAAGGCACCTTGGCCACACTGGGCCTGACCTCTGAGAAGAGCGGCGTCGACGAGATCAACCTGATCGAGCGGAAGCTCTTTTTCACCACTGCCAACGCCCACTTCAAAGTGGGCTGCCCTGTGCTGGCTCTGGAGGTCCTCTCTAAGCTGCCCAAAGTCACGAAGAAGGCGGGGTCGTCCTTGAGCAAAGACTCCTCCATGGTCAACATCGGCTCCTCGCGGCCCCAGGAGAACGGCGGGAAGGCCGCTGACCTGGACTGGGGCGGCGGCGGCGGCACCGACTCCTCCGCCGCGGGGACGGACTGGAGTCAGCCGTTGCTCAAGACCGAAGACGACGGCCTGCAGCTGGACTGGGGGGACAACAAGGACGAGGACGAAGATGAGGAAGAGGACGGGGGGCTGATGATGACTCCAAAGGTCGAGGAGAAGAAGGATCTTCCGGCGCACGCTGGGACACCCGGCCTGCAGAGGGAGGACTCAGCCGGGGAGTCGGAGGTGGACGTGATCGCCGAGCAGCTCAAGTTCCGGGCCTGCCTGAAGATTCTTATGACTGAGCTTCGGACGCTGGCGACAGGCTATGAGGTGGATGGCGGGAAGCTGAGGTTCCAGCTCTACAACTGGCTGGAGAAGGAGATCGGAGCCATGCACAAGATCTGCAACTACAAGGTAGGCAGGTCACTCACTTCTAAAATTTACATTCAGCTATTTAAAATGACAAATTAACTAATGTATGAGACTCAAGGTACTAGTTTGTGCTTAACAGGCAGAAAATTAACTTTGGAATGGTGTGATTAATTACGTAAAATGGTGATCAGAAAGACAACAGTACAGACCTTTGGGTGAGGCTGAGTAGTTTGAGCCTTGAAGTTGTGTCCACAGTTGTAATATCTGTTGACTTGGTCAACTTCGTGTATCTTGGTCTTGTAATTTAAAAAAAAACCGGTTCAGGTAATTTGGGGGGGGCTGCTGGGTGGTCATCTTGTTAAAGAACTTTTCAGTTATATGTATTGCGTAGTGCAGTTGGCTTTAGCCATCTAGGGATAGGAGGGTTTCAGTTGGCCGGAATGTCAGTTTGCATCACGGACAACAGCACATGATTGTCTGCACTCTCCTAAATTGATAGCGGAGGTTGCGGCAATGAGCACTGATTAACATACGATTCAGCATTCCGAATTTGGGGAGAAAAATTAGGAAAAGCATTAACACACTAGTAACTTTGCTATTGTCAGTGTTGCCATGGTTGAGTAGAAGTCTGTGAGGATGAGTGAATTTCAGAGAAGTCTGTCCCGTCCCTGTACAAGGTGGAGGGCCAGGAGGCCTCCAGTGAGCTGGAGAAGTGGAAGGAAGGCGAGGGCCTGGCGGACCTGGATGAGGCCTTCAGCAGGACGGATGCCGGGGCCTACGAGCGCCACCAGCTGGAACGCCGCCGGCTTCAGGCCAAGCAGCAGCACGCCGAGAGGCGCAAGGCCTGGCTGAGGAAGAACCAGGCGCTGCTCCGCGTCTTCCTCAGCTACTGCAGCCTGCACGGGGCCAAGGGTGGAGGCGTCACCTCCGTCAGGATGGAGCTCATATTCCTGCTGCAGGAGTCCCAGCAGGTCAGTGGTCTAACATCAGCGTCGGTGCTAGCAAGCAGTAAGCATTTCGCCATCGCTGCACGTTTTGTTGAGTTTAATTAGCACTGCTATATTTTGTATGTTAAATGAGCATACTGTTCTTTGATGGCAAGAACAGGCAATTTTACTAACTGTCTGAAGACAGTACAGGAGTCAGAAGTGAGAGGGTCTTGATTGTCCCATGGGTCTTTGCTTCTATAAATTACATTTGACCTACACTTTTGGATTCATGTTTTCTTTTTTCATTGTGGAGTTATTTTTCCCTCGTACTTTACCCTAAATCAGGAGACGACAGTGAAGCAGCTGCAGTCTCCCCTCCCCCTGCCCACCACGCTTCCCCTGCTCTCTGCCAGCATCGCGGCCACCAAGACCGTCATCGCCAACCCCGTCCTGCACCTCAGCAACCACATCCACGACATCCTCTTCACCATCGTGCAGATGGAAACGCCACCGCACCCCAACATCATCGACGACCGGGTAATTTACTAATTAAGACCAGAGCCCTAATGAATATGCTGTCATTTTCTTTCAGATTGTCACAGTCTTGTCTTTTTCTGTTTCGTATTGCCAAGAAACGCATGTGAAATTTTGGAATTTGGGGGTGTCTTTGTCATAACGGACACCGTTCGCTGAGTTGTCAGGCAACGCTTCGGTGAATAATTTCTCTGACTGAAATGTTTTTCTGGTGCAGGTCAACTCTCTGCACACCCTTGCTGCCTCCCTGTCTGCGTGCATCTATCAGGCCCTGTGTGACAGCCACAGTTACAGGTACCCCCCAAAGAGACACGCACGCACACACACACACACACACACACACACACTGCTGAACTCATCCCTGCTCATCCTCTGTCAAACACACTTACATCTGCGCTTCACCCCGCCCCCCCTCCCCCCCTGTGTCTGCAGCAGCCACGCAGAAGCCAATCAGTTCACTGGGATGGTGTACCAGGGCCTGCTGCTGAGCGAGAGGCGGAGACTGCGCACGGAGAGCATCGAGGAGCACGCCACGCCCAGCTCCTCCCCCGCGCTCTGGCCAGGTGTGGGGCCCACCGCCGCGCACCCCTTCTTTTCCCCCGAATTCCGTCCAGTGGGGCAGCTCTGCCTTTGAGATCGCCGTGCGTTACAGCTCGCGCTGACTCAGTGTGCACGGACGTCACTGTGAATTAGCGCTTGCCATTTTTCCGTGCTGGCTACTGCGGTGTGAAAAGCAACCAAATAGCGCCAGATGGTGCTTAGTATTAAGGGCAGTGTTGCCTGCAGTCACGACATTAAATGAAAGCCTGCATCGCTGAAATATGTCATACAAATTATGTTTGAATTTATTCGGATACTGTTCAAATAATTGTATTTTTTTATTGAATGTTATTCGCAAGGTATGTCAAGAAAACATATATTCATAGGCATAAATGTACAGTGTCCAACTGAACCATAGAGTGTTAACAATTAAAAAAAAATAATGGTATAAACTAAGCCAAAACTATATATGTAGTGTCCCTTGTGTCATCTAATTGATATAATAGAAAAAAAATAAGCCAGAGAGATTTAACACATTTGGTGAGTGCCGTATGTAGTATATTGCCCCAGTGTAGTTAATGTCCCATTGTAGGGTCAAAAGGGTCAAGAAAATGATGTTCTAGTGTGAAGAAAGGTTTGGAGCAGACTGGACTGTGTTAAGACATCTTGAGGAAAGCGATACTTTATGTTGCCTGCAGTAGGTAGAGAAACAATAGTTCTTGGTTCACAGAATGTGAGAAATTACTGTTTGTTTTAGGTGTGTTTTGTTTAATAGATGTTTTGGCTGGACCGCAACAGCGGGGCCAGCCCTACAAACGCGAATGTCTGTGACTGAGTGAGTGATGAAGTCACACCATTGGTCGGCCGAGTAATGAAATTACACCATTGGTTGGCCGGATCATGTGTGTTAGGTCCAGCCATATACTAGGTTTTAACCTGGTCTTGTTCTGTGTGTGCGTGTGCGTACACGTGCGTGCATGTGTGTGTGTGTGCCTGCGTGTGTGTCCACAGGCGTCTCCTCCCTCATCAGCCTGGTGGCGTCGGCGCAGGGAGAGGACCAGCCCAAGCTGAACGTGATGCTGTGCGAGGCGGTGGTGGCGGTCTACCTCAGCCTGCTCATCCACGGCCTGGGCACGCTCTCCAGCAGCGAGCTCTTTCGACTGGCCGCCCACCCCCTCAACACCCGCATGTGGGCCGCCGTGTTCGGGGGAGGGGCCAAGCTAATCATCAGGCCCAAGCGCCCCCCGGAGGCCGCGCCAGGTACTGCGACTGTGTGTGCCCTGGCTCATGTGTGCTTTGCTAGGAGTCTGTTCCAGGGACGGTGTAACCCGATCTTTGCGTCTCACAGCTGAGGCAGTTCAGACAGAGGGCACTGAGCAAAGCACGCCTGCTCCCAGCGAGCAGCAGGCCCCTCTGATTGCCCCCACGGGCGTCAGCGAAATCACTGACTTTCAGCCCGGTCGTGAGTAATGACATACTGGGTTGCAGTGCACTTTTCTCTCGCCCCATGAAATTTACTTTCTGGTTCTCTCTGTATTTCATGGAAATGGAACCTGTCTTTCTGAGGTTGGTAGGGGGGAAAAATCCCTTTCTTTTATTAAGAAAAGAAAAGGGCTTTTGTGTTTGTCCTTGCTTTTCTTTTGTGTTGCTGTGTTTTTGCTGTGTTTAAGTCCGCTGTTTTGAGATTTTGTTTTTTTTTGCCTCTTACGTTTCATTGTGCTCATTTGTCGGAAATGCAGCTGTTAAACTTAATGTGGATTCAGAAGGTCGGGGAGAGCAGCTTTCTGGGTCTAAATCAGGTATACGTTCCACTGTCATTCTTTATTTTGTCATTTTAACTGTGTTTGACATGTCTGTAGCTGAGCATTACAAAAATAGATTATAGCCCCTTTAGTAAGTGGCTTAAATGAGATCACCAGCCCATTATGGTTGCGCATAGTCGCAGCACGATGCTGGGCTGACTCACATTGATCATCTCAGTGTTTACTGCTAGCCATCTGAGGTGAAATTGCCATTTGGTAGTGCTGCAGTCATGTCACTGCTTAAAACAGCCGGGATTGCGAGGCAGTGTTCATGAAGATTTTTTCCGTGTGGACAAGTGGTTGTCAGTGAGTTGAAAATTAGCAGTGGAATGCAATAGCACGGTTGTGTGTTTGCAAGGTCCCATGCTTGGACCCTTAGACATTACATTTCAATGTCTGTGGTTCCAGCCACTGGCAGTTTGGCTGGGGATGTGATGCTGGTACAAATTTGGCTGATGGCTCAGTTGAAATCTTGCATGAGATTTCTGTCGTTTGTACCACAAAGAGCTTTCAATGTTTCACAAGGCTGTGGACATTGCAGGCGGTGCACACAGAATATTTTAGCATAATGAGCACACTGCACAAAAGGATGATTTTTGTCACGGTTGTTTTGAATTTTCGGTTTGCATAAGACCTTTTCGTGTTCTTGTGACACTGCCTCCCTCACAGCTCTCTTTGTGCCCGGGAAGCCTTGTGTTTGTGTTTTAAAGCTGGATCCCAGATGAACCCAAATATAAATGTCAAGCAGTTGATGGGAATTATCCGTCTAAATGTTAATGTTCTGCCCTTCAGCACTGTAGAGAATTGAGACTCTGCTGAAAGGCTTTAAGAAATTGTTTCATAAACCCTTGAAGAGCCAACAGCCCCAGTCATAAGCGCATGATCACCCTCGATGCTTCTGTCCCTTTGGCCAATCCGCCACAACCTCACATCCCCTCTTCCTATTATAGAGCACTGATAGCAGCGTTTTACCATGGTTACTATTTACTTAGCATACAATAGATTTAGATGTTCTGAAGATCACATTGTTGGTTGTGGCACTGTTCAACTTAGACAGGGAGTTTATCTGAATGATTCATTTGCTGTTTAGCGCAAAAAACGACAGTACATTTACTCTGCCAAGTTGATCCATCAACAAATTATTTTTTTATCATTTTAGAAACCATTTTTTCCATGGTGCAATATTTATATGTATGGCAGTTATCATCCTTTTGTGCAAGTGCTGATCATGTCCAGTGGTGTGTTCATTTGTGTGTATGTGTAATCCTTTGGATTTTCATTCTGTTTTGTCTCTGACTGTGATGGTTGGCCACAGTGGTTCCTGAGATAGTCACCCAGGATATCAGTGAAGGTTTGTGTATACGTGTGTGAGTTTGCATGTGGTCTCCACCTTTTTGCCGTGCCAGCTCCTACTGTAGAAGATCAATGGAGAAAGCTCTGACTCACCCTTCAGGGCAAGAAATCTTAATTGGTGTTTTCTCATAAATTATGAAGAGTTCTTCAGGAAAGGGGTACCATGCAGAGAAACTGACAGCTTTCGTTGAAGATGACGTGATTTGGCGCACTGTTACCTTTCACCAAGTAATTCAGTCCAAAAATGTCGATGACGAAATTAGGAAGTATTCAAAGGCAAGCGTGCATTCCTGGGCTGAATGAGTATGTGCAATTAACAAGAAACACTCTGAATATCATGCTCATTTGTTTTGTAAGTATGACTCATTTATTTTCTACCCCCTCCCTGCCTGCCCCCCCGCCCCCCATTCAAGCCCCAGACGATGATGAAAGCTGAGCGGTTCCTCTTTCTCATTATAAATGCCGCTTCTACTAAATGTTTATGGCCTCTGACTATGCTTTCCAAATGAGCTTCCATTCCAGAGGCAACCAGTCATTCTGTTTGGGCGCACGTTTGTTTGTGTCAGAAGTCAAACCTTTGTTTACTAAATTTGGGCATTGTCATTCTCTTCTTCCCTCTATCTGTCCTTCTTTCTGTTTCACGGACACTCCTTCCTTCACTTCTCTTGGTTACGCACTCACTTTCCCTCTATCTCTCCTCTCTGTAGCTCGCTACTCTTTAATAACATTTTTATATTCCCCCTGTATTTCATGATAATTGTTTTGTGTTATACTGTTATAATCGTTCTCCTCTTTCTCTTCCACCTTAGTAACAAACATATTTTCCCCCTCCCTTTTCAATGCTCTTTACTCTCTCACTATCTCTCTCCCTTATTAGGTACGTCCGCCCTCTTCCCTCCCCCAGTAATAGTCCTATTCTCTTATCTTCCCCCCTCTGTCTCCTTAATAATGCTCTTATCTCTCTCTCTCTTTCTCTCTCTCTCTCTCTCTCTTTCTCATAATACTATCATTTCCTCCTTGCCTTGTCATTTTTCATTCTATATTAGTTTTAATATTTTTCCGTCTCTCCCCCTCCATCCTTAACCATAGCCATACTGCCCTGCAGTGAAGTAATAATAATGATATCCCCCCTGCCGCCTGTAGCGCCCCCACCCCCAGCGGAGGACGTAGACAAGCACCGCCGCAGGTTTAACATGCGCATGCTGGTCCCTGGACGGCCCGTGAAGGAGACGCCGGCCACGCCCCCGCCCGTCCCAGCGGAGAGACCCATGTACAGGGAGAAGTTCATCCCGCCAGAGCTCAGCATGTGGGACTACTTTGTGGCCAAAGTATGGGAGGGGCCCTGGTCCTTTAACAGCAACATGAGAATGATTTATTACCGGAGCATAGTACAAGAACTTCAGCCACTCTTGGGTGAAATGGAAGTGTAAATGTAAATATTGTTTTAAAAGAAAACTTTTAAAATCTTTTCACTGTTATGTCTCCCCAAGAGTGACTGAAGCTCCTGTTACTGGGTCTGTCTTTCTTCCATCTAAATTAGTTGAGTTGTGAGGTAGCGGCTTAATATCATGTTTTCTGATGGTAAGAGAAGGTCGTTCGGCCCGTATACTGTAAGCTCGTCATTTTAGCTACTGCCCAGAGCGATTTCTAATGTAGCGTTCTCATAAAACAGTCTGTTAATCTGCATTTACAGTTATGCTAATGATGATGGTCGTAATGTCTAATCGTATTTGGTTATCCTGACCAGGCTTGCCGTTGTGTCTCCCACAGCCCTTCCTGCCCCTCTCAGATAGTGGAGCCCTGTACGACTCGGACGAGAGTGGGCCTAGCGACGACGAGGATGATGATGACGCCTTCTTCTCTGACACCCAGGTCACGGAGCACAGCGATCCAAATTCATACAGGTCCATGGCGCGTTATTCTCCTCTTCCTCCCCACAGTCCTCTAGCACATTTTTTATCTGCTTTAGTTGTGTATGTAGCTAGCTGTACTAGCTCCTCTGTCTGTCTTGTTTTGCCCTTGGTGAGCATTGCGCTGTAATACATAACAGTGACTGGAATTGCAGAAAATGCAATGATTGGTTGGTTTCAGGAAGGAGGTGATGGGGATAGCAGATATGCTCTAGATCAGGTTTTGGATTTAGCGGGCCATGAGCACAGGGATTTGGCAATTAGATTTTTCACATAGCGTTCTCTTTCTTTTTCCTTCCCTGTAGTTGGGCACTCATACGTCTGGTTATGGTCAAGTTGGCTCTCCACAATGTCAAGGGCTTCCTCCCTCTCACAGGGCTGGATTTTCCAGGTATTGTTCCTTCATTAGTTGGTAGTGTGCCACCTTCTCCTCTGTCTGGCTTCTCGGGTATTCTCATCCTGTATATCTGCAGTATGGACACTTTTTTTTCTCATTTGCCTCTGCCCTGTGAATTTCAGATTTGCCAGTCACCTCCCCATTGGTGAATGCGGTGGTGAAGACGATGGAAAATTGGGAGCAGATACTGCTGGAGAAGATGAACAAGTTTGATGGCCCTCCGCCCAACTACATACACACCTACCCCGCTGACCTCGGCACAGGGGGAGGCCCAGCCATCCTGAGGCACAAAGCCATGCTGGAGCCTGAGAACACGCCCTTCAAGTATGTCGCACAGTCGCCTCCCCTAGAAAGGGCCCAAGAGCCAGCACATGCCATGTTAATGGTTGTGCGCTGTGTGCTAATGTTAGCGTGTTTGCGTTGCTGACACAGGACAAAGAATCACCTATCATTTCCTGTGAGGCGGCTGTGGCACTTTCTGGTCAAACAGGAAATTCTGCAAGAGACTCTGATTCGCTACATTTTCACCAAGAAGAGGAAGCAGAGTGAGGTAAAGGCGCAAAATCAAACCTGAACTTACCTGTCTGACTCATTTTGCACATGACTCCCACCCAAATAAGCATACGCCGGTTGCCATTCAGTTGCTTTCATTTGTATTGTTCCGACATGGTTGTGTTCAGAGACTTTAACCTTTCTTGAAACCCAGGGAAATGTGCTTTATCATTTCATCTATGAATTTAAAGCATGTTTGTTCCTTGCAAATGTATTTGTTTACTCCATTGATGGCTGAGTGTTTAATGTTTTGTAAAAAATGAGACGACACAACATTAAATTCTACTCTTGCTGTCTAGGAAGGTGCATGTTGGATAGATTTAATAGAGGCATGCGGCATAGCCAGTGCTTAATGTAGTAATAAAACCTTATCCTGTGCAGACCAGGGGCCACATTTATAAAACTCTGCATAGATCTCGTACTAAAATGCTGCATACGCACAAAAGAAGAAAAGGGCATACGGTCAGAGATATCCTGATTTATAAATCCGTGCGTACGCTTATTTAAGTGCGCACAATTTTTCTGTTTGTAAATCGCAATCTGCTTGAAACTTTGCGTACGTGCACGGGCCTAGTATCTCACCCCGTTAACTCCCACAACTTAAAAACCATAAATGGTTAACACCCATTATGGTTAATGCCCATTGTGAATATGATATGCATATAAATCAGCTTTCCGTTCCAGTGGAGGGAGAGTGGAGAAGTCAGACCGCAAAGCAACAAAGAGAAAATTCACGGAGTGTAAAATTAGACGCTCGTTACAGAGGAAGAGGCCAGACGGGCTGTATTGCTTGGTGGAAATAGTTGTGGCATAACCAATAAAAGGAAATTTGTGGAGTAGCTTGTCACAGCAGCTGAACTATTTCAGGAACTTGGAAGAAGTGCTCAGACATTTAAGCGAATGCAAAGATTCATGCGGTTAGACTACCGTAGCCAAAAATTCATAATAATTGTTGCGGTTACTTGAGTAATGACGCTTATCTGTCTGTGATGAGACATTATTCAAAATACAATATGATGTGATAATACTTTATTGTCAGACTACACAGAAATTTATCTTGCATCTTAAAACGACACAGTTTCACGTACAGAAGGTGTGAAGATGGAAGACAGATACGTCCACACAAAACATACAGATATTACATGCGCATTAATAATCATACCCCACACCATCAAATTTAAATTACATTGTTGGGCCTCGCATTCAGTATTTGAGTGGATTCTGGGATAAAAGATAATCTTATGTGTCTGTACTGCGGGACTCTGTACCGCTTCCCTGAAGCCATAAGCTGAAACTCTGAATGTAAAACATGGGAGGTGTCACCGGAAATATTATCATTTTCGGACAGTGTCGATGCTTAAATATGAACTTTCAAATATAGACTTTCAGACTAGCACCAAAAAACGAAAATGTTTTGGGCCTAGGATTTTCTCTGACAGGGATATGATTATTCAAAGTATGTGCAGTTTTACATAAAGTGATAAGGTATTGAGTGAAATGGGTCTGTAGGACATTTCTCTCTATTTCACTACTTTGAGTTTCCAGTTTCGAAGTCGGATGTTTTTATGTCTAGTTTGTGTTTATAAATCTGTGGAAAGTGGCATACACATCTTTTTGGTGTGTACACACCATTTATAAATGAGGCTCCTGGTCTGTTTATTTGACACATTTGGATGCAACACCATAAAGACCCCGACAAGCACTTACAGTAAATCCTAGCAACGGAGAGGAACAAAACAAATTTTTTTTTAATTGTTCATATATAAATTTAGTACATAAAATCATACTTAGTTTTACTAAGTCAGAGAACACTTCCGCAGTGCCTGTATATCATTTCTTAACTGGATGTTTGGTGCATTTAAATTGCATTAAATTATGACCTTATTTCTTTACAGTCACCATTATCTAGAGTTAGTTAGCATAGTTTACAACATAATACAGTATCCTTTTTATATTTTACTGAAACAATGGTTTTAAGCTCCTTGCTCTAGGGTACAATGACAATACCCCATTGGGGATTTGAACCTGTTACAGCACAAGCCCAGCTATACCACACTACCAGCATTTATACAGTAACATACACCAGCACACTGTGCTATAATCACATAAAGCATGAAGAAGGTAAAGCTGTCAAAGTGACTTTTTGGATGTGAGAGGTAAGTATACATACCAGAACAATCTCGGCATATAACGTGTATCAGCTGGTGAAGGATTTGGTGTTCATACTGTGTGAAGCCCGCGGCCCATTGTCTGTGTTCTCTGCCACAGCGAACCCTTTTCATTTTTTCATTTCATGTTTCTGTTGTTTGTGCATGTGTTTTGTGTTGTGACCGTGTGGTGTGCTGTGTAGTCTGTAGAAGACCATGTGGACCGTGTAGCAGGAGATCGCAAATCCAACAAGGTAGTATTCACCTGCCGTGACCCGGCCACCAGTAGCCTCCTGCTTCAGGCTCTGGGTTCCTGTTCCCTGTCACTCATAATATCCCAATTTCCTGCAAATATATTCTTTTAAGGCAATATTCTATACGGTTAGCAATGCTTGCTATCACTAAAACGGCTTACCAGTGGGGCTTTTTTGTAACACCAATAACAAACTGGTACCATACACTGAAAGGGAAGTGCATTTTATTTCAGTGAAGTTTTGCTAATGTCTGTACAGCAAGGCTGGCTGTCCGCACAGAAGCGCGAGAATTCCTCTGCCTTTAGGGAACGGCTATAACGTCTTGACAAGATGCGGCACATGGTTTCAGAATGCATGGCAATGGGTTGTTTTCCACCTGTGTTGAGCGATTCCACTACACCAGTGGGTGAGCGAAATGGCAACAGGCGCTACAATGTGAGTGGTTTATTTCAGGTGGAGGCGGACCTTGGCTATCCGGGAGGCAAAGCGAAAATCGTTCACAAGGAGTCGGACATTATAATGGCGTTCGCCATTAACAAGGTACAGTATGCATCTTCCCGGACTCGTGCAGTTCAGGCATCCGTGCCTCTCTGTGACACCAGCCAGGTAGTAGGAGGTGCCAGATGTGCCATTTCAACTTCCTCTTTTTTTTCCCATACTAGGTCAACATGAATGAGATTGTTCTGGCATCCACCCATGACGTGCAGGAAGTGGACGTGACCTCTCTCCTGGCTGCCCAGCCCTACACTTGGATTGGTGAGGAGGTTGACAAGGAGTCCCGCAGGTTCGCACCAGTGCCTTTTTGTTTCCTTGTAGTTATCACAGAACATTAGTGTTAACGTGTTCCATTGGTAATGGACACAGACCAATAGAGTTAACTTGTTTTCCCTTGGTAATAATCACAGAATAATAGAGAACTTGTTTTGCTGTGATAATAATCACAGACCAATATGGTTAACCTGTGTTTCTGTAAAAATAATCCTGACCGTTACAGTAAACCTTTATTCCCATGGTCATGATAATAGACCAGTAGAGTGAATCCTGTGATAGCCATCGCTGATCATTTGGTTTAAATTGTGTTTCTGTGGTAGTAATCACAGAAAATTTGGTTTAACCTGTGTTCCTATGCTTTCTCACAGCTCTGATGACCAGGACTACCGCTCCTCCCACACTAACATTGCCCAGGCCAGCGCCCCGCCCTTTGCTCCCCCACAGATGGCAGCCTCTTCGTCCATGCCATGGCTTGGCACTGGACAAACCAGCATGGGTGGAAGTGTGGTACGTGTCTTGACATATTAGAATCTCTGGTGAAATTGTAGACAATCCATATACCCTTTGACCTGAGTCATTCAAAGGTGTTACTACACAGTGTGACCAGTAGAGGGACCCAAGTTTTTTTTGTTTATGGAATTCCATGTCAAGTTTTTAGATGGGAGCATTTGTAGCTGTTTGTCATGGAATTTAGTGGTATTATTTCACGTTTGCTTGGGAAGATTGTTTATGGACATATCTCTTTGTTTCATGTGGCTGTGCATTAAACATTTATAAACAACAAACAGAAGTATTATGTCACTACTGCCCCTTGGTAGTGGAATCAGTAATATTTTTATTTTATCACAATATTTAAAAATAGTGTTGTCTGGCCAGAACATGTTTTCAGAGAAATGACCATGGTACTCTTTATATTGTAGGAGAAATTTTAGCATTGAAAAATTACTAATAGATGACGCTATCCAAATAGTTTTGCTATGGTATTATTATGTGGTATAATTATGACAAATACAAAAATAATATGTGGCCTGAATATAAAAAAATGTTATGTCTGTATTTGTTGTCAATTCCCGTATTTGATTTATAATGCCATACTCAGCGGTGTCAAACTCCAGTCCGTAAGAAATAAATAAATTGTTTTGCAGATTATGAAAAGGAACTTGAACAATGTCAAGAGAATGACTTCTCATCCCATTTACCAATACTGTAAGTATTTAGGATTCTTCTGTAATTGTTTACTAACGGTAGTTTTGGCAGTATTTGCAGTAATGTGGTTATTTTCATTTATGAGTCATCGATGGCGTTAATGGCTGTTATTGTCGTATTAGTATTATCATCATCGTCCTTGCTGATGGAGCGTTTTGCGGTGCGTTTTCAGACATGACGGGGGCGCAGGACGGCAGTGTGCGCATGTTCGAGTGGAATCGACCCCAGCAGCTCATCTGCTTCCGCCAGGCGGGCAACGCCAGGGTCACCCGGCTCTACTTCAACTCTCAAGGAAACAAGGTCGGCCGATCCTGCCTAGCACGCCGCCTTTTACGCGCCGATCTCACTTCGGCTGGCTTCCGGACTAATTAATGAGGGAAGGAGTTCAAACGGCTGTTGGTGTTCCTGCGTATCAGTGGAGTGTTTTGGCTGCTTTCCTTCGGAATTAATTAGCCCTTTCCGTTGCATTTACGTTTTCATTCTGGATGGAGGCTGGCTGTGCTGCTGTTCACTCAGTGACAGTAATTAACAATATGATTTCTTTGAATGGAAATTCATAAGCTCCTCAGTAGTAAAGCTGGTTGATTTTGTTAGTGACATGTTTTTAACATGTTTTGTTCAGCTCACATCATTAGATGTTGGAAAAATAAGAAGTTGTGTGATTGTGGGATTTCATGCCCTGTTTGTGTAAGAATCAAGTAAGAACAAGTGTAACTCTCATCTGGAAATCAAAAACACTGTGTTGTTTGGAAGTGACTCTCACTGCTCCTTGTACTATTCTCATTGCCTGCTTTCTCTGCCTCCAGCATTTGGCTGTTTTATTACATTGGTAGCAGTAGTGGGCAGTGATATCACATTATTTTTCATTATAAATTACAAGTAATGCAATCCAGACTTTACAACAAACCAAGTGAGTGAATGTTGGCTCAAGATAATTGTATTTAAACAAAAAATGGTGCATAGTTGTTATATACCCAAAAAGCTTTAATGTAATGAATTTCATTAATGTTCAACTTCTCTCTTGGATTTTTTTTTTTTTTTGGTGTTGGTATCATTATCATTTGTACTGCTTGTTTTATTTCCTGAAGGTGTCTATTCATCAAAAATATAAGATCCAGTATGATTACCAAATTTCTATTATAATGTCTCTTGGCCTGTTATTGATATAGTACAATTTATGTGTTCAAGTGTGTGTTGTAGCTTTTATTGGCCATCAGACAACTATCCATTTTTGTCTCTCTGCAGTGTGGGGTTGCAGATGGCGAAGGGTTCTTAAGCCTCTGGCAAGTCAACCAAACTTCATCAAACCCAAAACCTTATTTGGTAAGTTGGGAAGCAGACAGAAGAATGAAAACAAGAACCCATCTGGCCTGATTTGATTTGCCGGAATCTAGAATAATTAAACTGAAGTGGAGCTAATTGAGTCTGTAGACTGTGTAGCTCAGCTGCATTATTTAGAAGCTGGATTCCTTCAAGCTGCAAGTTGATGCTGTTCCGGGCCTTCGTTGGGTTATGTGCTAGACCTGGCTCAGCTCCACCTTCCTGTTTCTCTGATCACAGAGCTGGCAGTGCCACGGCAAGACCTGTGGCGACTTCGCCTTCATCACGTCCTCCAGCCTGATTGCCACAGCCGGCCAGTCCACCGACTGCAGGTGATTACAGAAGCTGCATGGAGGTTCTACTGCACCAGCAAAACATTGCTACCCTCACTCTGATATTTTTAGCGTTTGAAATAAATATTTTAAAGTAAAGTACATTTTAAAAATTCAGTTAAGTATAAGTAAGTCTAATTAACTTAAGTTAAGTAAATTAGACTTTGGAGGGGGGGTGGAGGTTGGTTGGGTCAGAGGTAAATATTTATTGTTACTTTGAACTTTACAGAAATGTCTGCTTGTGGGACACTCTTATTTCACCAAATAACACCCTGGTGCATGGTAAGTTATCTTCCTGAAATAACCCTATTTGATGTTTTAAAAATGTGGAAGCATTTTATGTTACAGCTAGAACTGTTTTCTGCAGAATTACCAGAAGTTAATCTTAGAAATACAGCATGTTCAATCACAGTATCTCACTGGAGAATAGAAGTGCTTTTCTTTTTTTTTTCTAAACCATAGACAAAGTGGTTTGTTGGATATCTTATTTTCTGCCCCTTTAAAGACAGATCTATAAATACTTGGTCTACCCGACACATCTCCTGGGTTTTTGTTTTAGTGCACTTTAAATGTTATTATAATGGGCTCTTTGGCAGAATGCTAGGCTCATTTGCAGCAATGCTACAGCCCCGTTGAGCGTGCATTCAGTTAGGCTTTCTGCGCGTTCCAGCGTTCCCTTGTCACGAGAACGGCGCCACCGTGCTGCAGTACGCCCCCAAGCAGCAGCTCATCATCTCGGGAGGCCGGAAGGGCTTCGTCTGCATCTTCGACATTCGGCAGAGGCAGCTCCTCAACACCTTTCAGGCCCACGACTCGGCCATCAAAGCCCTGGCGCTGGACTCCACCGAGGACTTCTTCGTCACCGGGTCCGCCGAAGGGAACATGAAGGTGACGGGGGAATTCTGATACGCATTTACACACCTGGGGTTGTCGTCCTGGGGCTAACGCTAAAGACGGCATGAAGAGGCACAAGACTATTCAAAACTATTACTAGAGAGCAGTCATTCCAGTGTGCTGTAGGTACTGGGATTACAGTACTGTATGAATGTATGAAGCTGTGTGTATTAGCAATGAATTCTGATATGCAGAGCCTTATACTGTACATTGATGCACTAATTTCAGTACCTCAGAGGGAAACACGAATGCAAATAGACCTTAACCAAACTACTTGATTATAAGACAAGTTGTAGCTGTAAAGTTGTAAATTAGTCCACCAGTCCTGGGAAAAAGTCAACAATCAGGGGAAAAGGACAAGAGGCCATAATCCAAAAGTGCACAGAACATGAAAGAGAATGACTGGTGGGCCCAAAATAATAAACAAAACACTGATTCCTGCATCAGATTTGCTTCTCTGTATAAAAAAAACAAAGTGCTCAAAAGAAGGCCACAAACAAACTGACACTACTGCCTACTCTAATGTTTTATTATGCACTAAACTAACATAATAATTTCTAGACTATTTACTAAATGTATGGAGAGTTTATGACATGAGTTATCACCTAAGGCAGATGCTAAATCACCAACCTTTCTCCACGACGAACTCTGCAAAACTAGCAACAAAAAAAAACTTTAAAAAAATATCATAGATCTCTTCCTACACATGTCAGATTCCCATTACAATATGCGGTCCCCTGGGATTGGACCCACAACCTTTGCTCAATAAAAGTAAGGTGTGTTCAAACATTTTCCCTGGGTGTATTTCATATAGCTAAGAATTTGAAGTCATTTAAAGGTATATACAGACCACAATGGTATACCTTTTTCTTATCCACATTGAAATACATTGTCTGTGTGTTTTTCTGTTCTGGTTTACAGTTCAGTGTTTACTCTTGTTGTTCCATAGGTGTGGAAGCTAACAGGCCACGGTCTGATGCACTCGTTCAGCACCGAGCACGCCAAGCAGTCCATCTTCCGCAACATCGGCGCTGGTGTCATGCAGGTGGAGACCTGCCCCGGGAACCGCATCTTTACCTGCGGCGCCGACGGCACCTTGAAAATGAGGGTCCTGCCCGACCGCTACAATATACCGGCCAGTATATTTGACATCCTGTAAACTGTAAACGTGCGAATAGTGGAGGAGAAAAGTTTTTAAAAAAGCTTTCAGCAGTTAGCATTCACGTGTCCTTCGCTGTGGATTGCAACAAAGTGACGCTTACCGTAAATATTTTTTCCCAAAGCCTGACCTAAAAAAAAAACAGAAGCTAAGCGTCATACTTGACTTTAAAAGAAAAGTGACTGTCATTTTAAAAAAGCTGAATTTGTTCCAGAATCTCTTATAGAGTGTATTCATAGGAAAGCTATGCATGTACTGTATTTGTAAAAGCGGTGCAATCACAGGTCATTGATAGTGCTCTGTAAAATTACTCAAAGCAAAAAGTTTTTTAAGTGTATCTGTCGTCATTTTGTGCCCACAGCTGAAACTCTTTAGCATCCTTTACCAGCACTGTGGTTCTGTATGAAGTCAGTGGTTTCCAGCGTGAATTGAGTTGTTGGGTTTGCATTTTTATTTACTTCACTTTCATTCGCTGCTCCTGTTGGAGTAAATGGCACATAGTCCTTTGTAAGCCAAAATGGGGTTTGCAGGGGAAAACTGTTTTGTTTGCACATGCCACCATTACTGCTGTCAGCACTGAAATGCCTGTATCAGTGACACATCGGCTATGAGATGCCCTATCAGAACAGAGATATACAGTACTGTAAATGTCCTTTATGTTTTGTTGGTCTTGGATAAGTGTTTCCAAGCACTGAAATATACATTTTGAAACATTCCTTTTTGTTTTGCGCAAAATGTTCTCTTCCGTTTCTTTTTTCTTTCCTTATTATTTTGTTAATTTATTTGCAGGTGGTTGTATTTAACTTATTGCCTTTATATTAGGAATGTAAGGTGTGTTAGTGGACTGGGATGAAGTGTAGCACTACTGAGGTTGGTGTTATTTTTTAATGATTTATCCATAAAAATGAACCTTTGCACTCAAATCTTGGGACACTATAAAACTTTATTTAAATATACAAATGCTATTAAAGAGGAAACTGTTACAAATGAATGTCTGGCTTTGTTTGGCCAAGTAGTAAATAGTTTGAAATAGTTTTAATACATCTATATATAAATATAAATATAAAGTACCACAACAGCTTGTACAAACATAAAAGCTTTCTCTTTATTTTTTGGTTTGTATCATACCAACTGAATTAGTTGTACTTTGGTTAAATGTACTGTATTCATTAAACAGATTTGTGTTTGTCAGAACTGGTTGGAACCACGTCTGCTGTCTGTGTTTACCTGTTCAGCCTGAGTTGTCCTTCTCAATGTCTGTGTTGTGTATTTATCTAAAGCATATGATGCCGTGTCAATGAGGCAGGTGAACAAAATGTGTGCAAGTCTCTGGAAGAGCAGGTAGTTCCATCATCGTCAAAGTTTTACCTTTGTAAGCCGAATAAATTATTTTTATTTCATTAAGTTGTTTTGGTTCCATGCTTTTCTTTTGCATTGATGGTAGAAGACAGCTATCTTTTTTTTCATTCACAGGAAGTGTAGACAGGAAATGTTCTGTATTTTTGGAGATTTTCATTTTCCCAGCAAGTTCAGCATAATTGATACCGGGGGCCTCATTAATAAAAAGGTTTGTGGATTTAAACTTAAAAGTAATCTTAAGATCATTTCCTAAGCTGTGCCTGCGCTTGATTTATAAAAATAACTGAGACCAAAAAAAGCTGCTTATGTTGGTTTAAATGGGTGTTCTCCGTCATGTGCACCTGTGATTTATAAATCTCAAATAAACTTTCATTTTAACTAGTATTAACTAGCTTTACAATGACCCCATCTTGAGAATGCAGCCATTTTACTATAAATAAAGTTGTATTTCCACATTCCTTGCTCTCTTCATGCCTAAAATTGATTATCAATTAAATGTTATTCCTAAAGCGCAAACACAACCCACTTATTCACAGCCCTCAAACGTGCAGTACCTCCACATAACCAGCAGGTAATTCACTCACATCTAGTAGACACTTTACATAGAGATACAATTATATCCATGCCAAAATGGGATTTTATGGATAACTACTTAGTCTTGGTTTTCTGTGTAAGCTACTATTTACGATACAATTTTATCATCAGACTTTTATAAATGAGGCCCCAGGTTTTGAAAAATGGCTAGGTGCACATTTCCATAGAGTACTGCAATGCTTATTTAACTAACCAAAGTATACAAGTACATAATTTTATGCCTCTGTCCTACGCTATGGGAAATTATTACACAGTAATTACTCTATAAAATGGCAGTACACGGATCAAAAAACTGTTACTGATACTGAAAAACTGGGGGAACAAATTCTTTTACCTGCAACCGTAAAGCAATTTAACAACAATTTGAAAATAATTGCAGATTGTATTAAACTGGTGACCAGATTTATTCATCTGACCAAAAATGCACATCATATATCTTAACATACCTGCTGTCCCAGGCATACAGATGCCGGCTCTTTGTAATATAGGACAGCATGGCCAGCACACCGCTGGGTGATCTCAGGTCAAAACTCACACTGACAGGTTTCTCTTTCAGGAGGTCGAAGGCATACGTTACTTTAGCATCCTTCGTGTCTGTAACGTAGAGCACTCCACAGGCTATGAACGCGTTTCCCGCTTTCGATCTGGGGCAGGTGGTGTTGATGTATCTAATGACTGAAAACGTCTTCTCGTCCAGATGGGCCACCATTATGTTTTCGTCCACACTTGAAGCGAATACAAGCCACAGTCCATTTTCGTCCGCCGCTAATTTGAAGTAGGTCTTGGAGTTGTTGAGGAGATAGCTCCTGTTTTGGTACAGGGCGTTATCAATTGCCAGGGTGTGCAATTTCTTGTTTTGGAGGTGAAACCTGTTGTATGGAATGAAAATTGAATCAGATATGGGAAGCAGGGTTCACTCATCTTACAAATGTGTCAATAGCATAAGGCACATACTTTCCAACTTTGAAAGTCCCTCCAATGTGGTAGTAGATGGAGCCATTGTGTACAATGTGGCCACATCCTTGAAAGTATCTCCTGACATCGATCCGGTTGCTGCTGCTATTCTGGAACGATGCGATGTTTTCGTATTCCTTCATATCACGGCCTGCAGAGGGATGATATATCTCAATATTATGGTCATGACTGATTAGCATAAGAATAAGTACTAATCTATTTCGAGCTGCACTTGCAATGACATGCAATGTGTGTAAAAATGGAAACTGAGTCGGTTTATTCAATTAATTTCTGGGGGACCTGCAAAATGTTCTGCCACCCAAATGCGTTCATCATTTTGTCGAGCCGTGTCTTGCATCCATGTTCCAAATGTGGTCTCCATTTTGGTCACATTTCTTGCACCGGTCACAGATTTGATGATGCATTCTATGTGGAAATGAATGCCATAGTCAGTTTTCAAAAGATTATTCAAATGATAATTGAAATCTAAGAGCAAGTGATTAAGCAAATAATTCATACCAGATTTCTTTAAATGTTGCTCCCTCATGTGCCCAGCAACTTTTACAGCTAAGGTGTCATCATTTGGCACAGCGTTTGACAACCCTGAAATTAAAATTAAAATAAAATTCAGTTAACCTCTATAGAATCTTAACAGTTATATGATACATCTTGCGCCTGTTGTGTATATACACAAGATGCTTTATTATAACAGTATTGTCCAGTTGCACTAAAAACCCATAGGAAGAGAGTCAAATCCAGATCATTCCAGTGTCAATGTTAACCAGCAACCACACACGGTGGTGTATGGTTGGTTATAGCATCATGCATCAAAGGAAGGTTAAAGTTAGCAGTGTAATCCATGGCTCCTTATACACAAATGTCTTTCCTGATCAATTAAGTCTCTACAGTCTGCCTGCCCCAGCATTAGTGTGTTAGTTTAGTTTTCCA
Source organism: Anguilla rostrata (assembly GCF_018555375.3). Lineage (NCBI taxonomy): Eukaryota > Metazoa > Chordata > Actinopteri > Anguilliformes > Anguillidae > Anguilla > Anguilla rostrata. The sequence continues at coordinate 44,782,559 of NC_057937.1, read as the reverse complement.
GCATATGTAGAAGACCATAGAGTGAAAGGAAATGCTGGTTCACTATATGTTTATATGATGCATGTGCTAGTCTGCAATCTTCTGCATTTTTGGAGCATGGTACAGCAATGGGACAGGTTGAAAGCTGTGATCAGGCTTTCCAGTTTAGGAAAAATTGGGGAATATAAATTTTAAAAACAAAGTTAATTCATTTATTTGCCTGTCTGTGCCTTCAGCTGAAGGAAGTAGGACGTCACTCACCCAGAGTCTTCCGGACTGAGTGCAGGGTTGCCCTGTGGCTTCTGTTCCTAGGGGGCCCTGGGGGCCCTGGAGGGCCTGGGGGACCAACAGGACCAGGAAGACCTGGAGGACCCTCTGGACCTGGTGGACCTTTCCAGAAGGATAAATCTGCTAAATGTAGGATGATTCTCCACAAAAATAGCAATATGTTATATAGCTCCTAGCTCCTAGCTCCTAGCTCCTAGCTCCTAGCTCCTAGCTCCTAGCTCCTAGCTCCTAGCTCCTAGCTCCTAGCTCCTAGCTCCTAGCTCCTAGCTCCTAGCTCCTAGCTCCTAGCTCCTAGCTCCTAGCTCCTAGCTCCTAGCTCCTAGCTCCTAGCTCCTAGCTCCTAGCTCCTAGCTCCTAGCTCCTAGCTCCTAGCTCCTAGCTCCTAGCTCCTAGCTCCTAGCTCCTAGCTCCTAGCTCCTAGCTCCTAGCTCCTAGCTCCTAGCTCCTAGCTCCTAGCTCCTAGCTCCTAGCTCCTAGCTCCTAGCTCCTAGCTCCTAGCTCCTAGCTCCTAGCTCCTAGCTCCTAGCTCCTAGCTCCTAGCTCCTAGCTCCTAGCTCCTAGCTCCTCAGCTCCTAGCTCCTAGCTCCTAGCTCCTAGCTCCTAGCTCCAGCTCCTAGCTCCTAGCTCCTAGCTCCTAGCTCCTAGCTCCTAGCTCCTAGCTCCTAGCTCCTAGCTCCTAGCTCCTAGCTCCTAGCTCCTAGCTCCTAGCTCCTAGCTCCTAGCTCCTAGCTCCTAGCTCCTAGCTCCTAGCTCCTAGCTCCTAGCTCCTAGCTCCTAGCTCCTAGCTCCTAGCTCCTAACCCTAACCCTAGCTCCTAGCTCCTAGCTCCTAGCTCCTAGCTCCTAGCTCCTAGCTCCTAGCTCCTAGCTCCTAGCTCCTAGCTCCTAGCTCCTAGCTCCTAGCTCCTAGCTCCTAGCTCCTAGCTCCTAGCTCCAGCCCTAGCTCCTAGCTCCTAGCCCTAGCCCTAGCTCCTAACCCTAACCCTAACCCTAACCCTAACCCTAACTACTAATATAAACCACCCTAACCCTAACCCTAACCCTAACCCTACCACCCTAACCCTAACCCTAACTACCTAACCCTAACCTAACCCTACCCACCCTACCTAACCAACCTAACCCTAACCCTAACCCTAACCCTAACCCTAACCCTAACCCTAACCCTACCTACCCTAACCTAACCCTAACCCTAACCTCTAACCTACCCTAACCCTAACCTTACCAACCACCTAACCCTAACCCAACCCTAACCCTAACCCTAACCCTAAACTCCCCAACCCTAACCCTAACCCTAACCCTAACACCTAACCCTAACCCTAACCTAACCCTAACCCTAACCCTAACCCTAACCCTAACCCTAACCCTAACCCTAACCCTAACCCTAACCCTAACCCTAACCCTAACCCTAACCCTAACCCTAACCCTAACCCTAACCCTAACCCTAACCCTAACCCTAACCCTAACCCTAACCCTAACCCTAACCCTAACCCTAACCCTAACCCTAACCGGACCTGGTGGACCTTTGGACCTGGTGGACCTTTCCAGAAGGATAAATCTGCTAAATGTAGGATGATTCTCCACAAAAATCATACCCCTCCAGTTCTTAAATGAAACACATTACCACCCAGTCATTTGCCTCTTGCACTTTTATAAACTGAATTGATTTTAAGGGCACTAAAGTGAAGAAATATATTGATTATATGCCAATAATAAATGTAGAAAAGATATAAATTCTGGGAATTTTTCTACTTATGAAAGTTCCCCTGTGCTGGTGATGTTCTTACCTTCTAAAATGATATCATTGGAAGGTTCTCCTTTCAGTCCTGGAGGACCATGATCTCCCCTCTCACCTTTTTCTCCAGGATCTCCTTTCTCACCTTTCTCACCAGAAATAATATATATTTCATCCAATGCATGTAATGTATTATAGCCCTTTGGAATTATGAGCAGTTTAAAGGCAGGCTTTCTTTATGCAGGGTTGTTCGGTGAGTGGGTGCCATCTTTCAGATAAAAGGATGATTAAATTTAATTGCACTTTTGAAAGAGTAGGACTGTTAACGGATAAAAGTTTTGACACTGGGTCTGTTATCCAGGATTAATAATCCTCAACACTGTTTTATTGGCAACACTATCCAAATGTTGTCGCTGTGAAATTCTTTTTAGATTTCTGGTGGCCTGGATACACAGTGATTAAAAAGAATAAATTATAAACAATCCTAAAGATATCTGGAAAATTTTCTCCCCCAAGTTGTCCACTTTTCAGCTTTTGCATCATGAGATTTTTTAGAAGCCAGGCATTTATTGAAATTTTCCAAGAAACAATGTCCATTCATTCATCCATCTAAAACATATTCATGAAATGCATTGTTTGAGGACAGAATGGCTCTGTGCATCTTGGTTACTGCTACTGCATGACTGCACCAAATTGTAAGCTTTGCCCACGTTTGATAATATGTTCTCTCTCTGCACTGTACCTGCACTGTCTGTCAAAATGGTGGTACATTATCTAATCATAATGGCATGGCCACACACTGGTTTCACAAAATGAAAAGAAGCTTGTTCTGATTTAGGCCACCAGGGCACAAATGTGAATCTGGGATATGTGCCCTATTACACAGAGGCACCTAATTTAACAGTTTAATAATCAATGTCCTGAATTTACAGACAGAAAATGGGCAGCTCCACTAAAACCTTACCTCTTTTCCCCCTCTTTCCTTCAGTGCCAGGGTCCCCCTTCAGGCCTGGAATTCCATCTGTTCCATTGTACCCTGGTATTCCATCCAAGCCAGGCAAGCCTTCAGTTCAAATAAAGAGGCATTAGACTACTTTGTATGGAGACGGGCTCCTACTTAGACATGTCTTGGCACTTACTGTAGTCCACACTGTTCCAGTTGTAGTGCAACTTTTGTACGTCGCTGTGGATGAAAGCGTCTGCTAAATAAATGTAATGTAATGTAACTGTATAAGATGAGCGATGCATGGTGTCAATTTGCATTCATAGCCTGTGCTAATTTTTGTAGTTGTAACAGTGAATATGCTTTTAAAGTTTATCTGTTGAGTTCTTACCAGGAGGTCCAGGAGGCCCTGTATCAAGAGACAGCACAATCAGAGCTCATCACTATATTTTTATGAAAGGGATTTCTATCCATACATCAAGCTGTATTTTTCAAAATGTTAACTCTCATATTTGACAAAAAAGTTTATAACTGAATGATTATTGATGAAAGAAAATAAATTCATATATAAGAACACTTTGCCACATACCTGTCAGGCAAACGCCCTTTGTGCTGTTACAGAGGTCTACTAAGACTTTGACCTATAAAAAAAGTAACTTATGAGCAAAACACATGAAAAGCAAACCAACCTTCAGCTATACAAGACATACTGTATGATAGACAAGCAAATAGGCTATATATTAGTTAACCCTAACCCTAACTGCATTGGTAAAACACAAAGCAGAAACAATACCAGGATATGTAAAATAAAATGCATGGTCAATTTGAAGTCTCACAGAAATCCAATATAGACTTTGGATTAACTTGAATGTCAAAATAAAAATGCAATCAAATTAGTGTTAGGCCAATCAATGTGATAGCAAAGCCTAGTTAAAACTGTATTTAGGCTGCACATCTTTAAAACAATATGGATACAAAATTAATGTCGAGTAAAAGATTAAAAAGATCTACGAACTGGAACCATGGAGTAGGTCATCATCATCATCATGTCATTCTGCTCCACTCGATTGAGCTCCTGTATGTGGTCACGCCCATGGCTACGCTTGTTCCGCGAGTACTCGAAGCGCTCCGCCCGCAGGTCCGGATTGCGAGCTACCTCGGACACAAACTCAACCATCGAGGTCTCCGACAGCTCCTCCAGTTGGTCATCCAGCTCGGAGAGAAGTGAGCCCAGTCGCACCTGACGGATGAACACGACGAGTAGCCCGGCAGAGTTGAGCACAGTTAGCAAGCAAGTCCCAAATAGCAGCACTTGCAGCTTCCAGGTCAGTCTAGGGCTAGTCTCCCTCATGCTGTATTTCTCCCACTTATATCAAATTAGTGTTTTAACGCAGCGTCCTTTGGAAACTAACAGAATCCCAGTTCACCAAAGCAGGCAATATTAATACGTAATAAAATCTCTGAAATCTTTCCAGGCTGTTGTGTGTGTGAGATGCCCTACTTCAGTAAATGCAACCCTCGTTCTCCAAGACACCAAGCAGACTTCTGCATTGTCCAACTTTCCTCAGGGAAAAAGCTCTCTATTCATGCACCCACCTTATTTATATGCAGAAGCCTCCATATCTGCACTGGGAATATAGCTGTGGGCTGATTTTGACACAATTCACATATTCACAGAGAAGTTGTTGAGGTGGAAGAAGCTAAGAGGGATATCGTCCTCAGGCAAGCCTCCAATACAATGTCTCTTACCAACAAAAGCACTCAACTTCCACTCTCACCAACACAACAGCACCAAAACACCACCTCATCTGTTGTCAACAATCTTGTCCTGGTGATATATAAACCATCTTACCCTATAGTTATGGAAATAGATTTTGAATTGCATATTTAATAAATACAGTTTGTATAAAAACAAGGATTTGTGTACTGTTTCAACTGTCAGGCTAAATTTCAATATCACAATTAACCTACTGCTGTATTTACATTGCCCTAAAAAATGTACATTTACTAATCAAATACTTAACTTTTGCCGCAAACGTAAATGGTATTATGCGAAGAAATTGTAAGTATGCAACCATTAACATTGTACGAAGTGCAAGTGTAACTAACAGCTTTGAACAGTGGATAGCCACTGATTTCAGACCAAAAATCATGGGTCACATTTTTGATATAAGACTCAACAGGGCCTGACTAATGAAGCACTGCATAACCTCCTGAATATTGAGCCAGTTCATCAATAATAACTATTATCGAATATATTTAATTTATTTATATCATTATAGAAGTTAAATAAAGATGATTTCTAACCCATTTAAATGGGAAAAGCTTTGAATTTTTTGCTTAAGTCATTAATTTAAAAATAATTTAACTGAAAAATATGTAGATTTTTTTTTTTTTTGCCTCAACCTTCATACTTATCATTTTCCTAAACTTAACCCTAGCTGAACCGTAATTTAAACCATATTACTTAATTCAAGCATTTGCTGTTCTGTTAATATTTGATTTTTTTAGTGATGAAAAACAATTTTAATATATTCAATTCAAAAAAGAAACACAATAAAGTGTTTGAAGTGATTTATTTTGAAAAACGTAGTTCACTGAAAAAATATGGTACTATATTTGCCTGTAGTGTGACATCCCACTAATGAGACATTTTTCCTCATCCAAAATCAAAGAATAACCCATGTCCTAAACATAACCCCAAACTTGCCTCACCCTGAGCCTAACCCCATTTTGTGCATTGCACCTCTGGGCCACTGAAGGCATGCTCCCTTGGTTTTGGAGACAATATTTTGTTGATTTTTAATGATTTTATATTTCAGATACTTTTTCCAATAGCTTGCTATTATATCCGTATGTATACAGTATACAGTATATCCATATTATATACAGATCTAAAACAAAAGGAATTATGAAGGGCATGCATTTTGGATCATGCTACAGAAATTTGGAGAAAATATTCCAATCTCCCCATGTTGATGTAAACACATTTATTTCAGACGACACAATTCCAGAATTTGGCAGAGGTGAAAAATACTCCATTTTGCAGGAGGACATCAGGAATTCTACTATTGTACAGTTACCTTTGACACCAAAAAATCCCACTTGACTTTATTTCCCTCAAGCTATATGTCAGTGGAAGTGTATTGCATCTCTATTACTGTTCTTCATGAAAAAGTATGGTGAGAGATTTTGGTTAAACAAGCAACTTCAAACTATATCCACTTAGTAACCTTTTAAATGAAATAATTATGTTTGTGAGTCTTAGCTAAAGTGTAGTACTTTTCAGTAGAGAGTTTCCGACTTTCTAGCTGTGCTTAAACAATTAAGCAAATGAGACAATTTGATGAGAAGTCTCATTAATAAGTTTTATATAGAATGAGTCCTCAAATCGTCCACATACACTAGCTACAGAGGCATGGTGTATGGCATATCTTGGGGTCATGTCCTTACATATCTAGCAATTAGCCCTCTAGCTATGACAAGGGTTCCGTTCTGCTGGACATGCAAACCAGTTCAAGGATAACATACACTCCTGTTGGCATGAAAGAAGCAAAATAATTGCAGCACAGAATAGTCAGCCCGTTCTGAATTCAAAAATAGCTTTAATTATCAGAACTTCTGAAGGATTTTGTGATGTGTGATATGCAAATTGGATTCAGACAAGGACAGAAAAATCTTAATTGCGTGTGTATCATTCTGCCCCCAGAGAAATCATTCTTCTGACACCATTATTTACTTCCTCATTTATTTAATCTGAGGCAATACAATAGTTTGGAAAAATGTATCATTTGAAAGGGTTAGGTTCAGCATTCATATCAAGAATACAGACAGTTTTATGATTTTTAAAAAATGTATTATTATGAAAAATCCTTGAGGTCCTTTGAGGCAGAAGATTATTATCTGAAAGACAACAGGACAGACTGACTGAATTGGAGTTGTAGCTATTTTGAGTAAATATATGAAAAGGCCTGATTGTATTACAGTAGTATTTTTTGTCTTATTTTGTCTGTAAGACAAACCCACACTCTTAAAGTTGTGAGTTGCATTAATTATGTGAATTGTGTATTCTAAGCACATATTGTTTTATGCATAGTAAGCACATATTTCTAGTTGTGAGTACCCAGATAGAAAATAAGCTCTTCAAGTGCATCTGAAAACATGTTTGCATGTATGTGCCATCCCTTGTTTGAAACATCTTAGATGGCAGCTTTCTCATACATCACAGCAATTGGCACAAACTGTGTGAAAGGACCTCGTAACCACCTACACTTGCAAATTCATTTGGACTTCCAGCTGGCTGTGTTTTCATTTTGACAACTGCTGACCAACAGTAACGATATTCAGCTGTGGCTGGGATGGCCGGGTGGGGAGTAGCAGGGAGATGGAAGACAGAGGGCCCTGAAGCCAGCAGGGCAAAGAACAGAAGCTCGAGTAAACATCTCATCGTTACTGCAGAGGTGGAGAGCATGGGTAGTATATTTCCAAAGAATACTGTGTTCTCTACAAGTGTATTCTTGTAGATATCTTCTCCGACATTTGTCATGCATCATGGTGAGTATACAACTGGACATATCTGGTTGCTCTGGGTGACTAGAAAATCTTTGGTAAAAATGTATGTATTTTTAATTTCTCTCACCTTGAAAGTACTAACTTTTGATTTTACTTTTGAGCAGGGCTGGCTCTATCCTTTGTGCCATCTCAGGGAAGATCAGAGAGGAGGGAGATTTCGCCATTTTATATTTTTTTTCCCTTTTATTAATTCTTGAAGGACTATTTAACAGGTTGGTGTCCTTAAAGGGGTGGGGGGGAGTCGAGGGTGCTGGAGCCTATCTCAGCGTGCATTGGGCAAGAGGCAGGAATACACCCTGGACAAGTCACCTATCCATTGCAGGATACACTCATATCTATGGAATGTCTTAAGACTGTGAGAAGAAACCGGAGTAACAGGAGATGCTTCAAACAAGGGACCTTCTTGCTGTAGGCGACAATTCTATCCACTGCACCACTATGTTACCCTCAAGATGAACATATAAATAGAAAACAAAAGGATAGGCTTTGAAACCTCCTTCTGTCAACTATCTGACTTCACTTTATGCAGAGAGTCCCGGGGTCAGAAAGTGAAAGTCCTGCCGTGTGTTTCATCCACCAATGAACTCAGTCAGCTGATTTCACTAATAACTTCTACCTCCTGGCTGAAGAACTGTGCTAAATTAGAAAATCCAGGTGATTGGAACAAAATACTTGGGAGGACTTTTACTTTCTGAACCTGGACTTTCCACCTCTGTGAAAAAGTAATGTCAGTGTTGCACTGTGTCTCCAATTCTGAATTAAGATCACTGGCTCACATCAAATCAAAATAAAAAAAATTTACTGAAAGAACTGCAATGCAAGACAAATATGCATCAGAACAATTGTGAACTGTGTTTGTGCAACATTAGTTTATGCAGCGTTCAGGTTTTCAATCACTAGCATCAGCAGAGATGTAGACAGATTAAATTCACTCATCATCGATGCATACCAGGAAACTGACACTGTATGCTTTTTCATGCCAAAGAATCCGGCCCCTTGTAGTCATACAGCCAACAATATCCGAGCTGTTGTTCACTACAAAGATGCCCAGTTGAGCTCTGCACATTCTCCCATGGAAGACGTGGGCATAAGTGAATTCACAGTGTTCTTTCATTCTTATTAAATGGCATAAAGGTCCTCTGATTACATAAAAGGCTTTTTGTTACGATAGTAGCAAAACAGTGTTAATAAATGCCCATCAGAAAGGTATGTTGAGAGGAAAGGAGCTTTTGTAGAGCTTGACAGAATATCTCAGTTGTACCGAAGGCACTAGAAGAGATGAAGAACTCATACAATAGATCTGATATGCCACACACGTACCTCTGAACTTCAGTGGCACTGCACTCATTCAGAATTCTGATGTGCAGCATGCATGTACTGTATTATCATTTATGATCAAAATGATATTGTATTGTAGCTGATGTGCAGCTGTTTTTTTATTTACAAAAAAATGAATAGATAAGTTAGTTATTACATTTCTTTGAAAAAGAATCTTGGGATTTTCACAAAAAGCCTTGTTTAACACTGCCATCTAATGGCAGGATGGGAGATCATATTAACAATAATTCAGATGCTTCTATCCGGGGTGGGGGGCTTTTGAATAAGTTGGAGAGGTTTGACGGCGAGGAGACCAGTGAGATGGGAAGAGCAGTCACTCAGCCTGAATAATGACCAGCACTTGGACTAAGAGGTCAGATTTTCCAGATGAAATCTTCATCTGCAATAATAACAAATATGCATATTGAAAAAATGCTAAATATTATTTCAAAAGTAACATTAAGATAAACATTCATTTGATAAAATCTCTTATGATCACATCATATTTCCCCAGTTTCAATCATACAAATTTAGCCCTTTGCCATTGATTGGTATCAAGCATGTTACAGTGCATGTAAGTTAACAGGATTGACATTATAATTAAATATTCCTATTTTACAAGGCAAAAATTAAGAAAAAAACGTCCAGGCATGGATCAAAAACAAAGATTACATAAGGACTCTGGTAAGAACTCATAGTTATAATTCACAATTAAATGAATTGTGAATTATGATCATGAGGTTGTTCATTACACAGATGAGCCACCAGTGGGTGCCAAAAGACTATGGCTTGCAGCACAGAATTATAATTGACAACGGTGCACTCAGGGGGGAAAATACAAAGCCTATGTGGAAAGTATTAACATTATGCCACATTAAGAGGAAAGTGTATGTGGGTGGTTAACTGCTTACTTCACTGGAAATCTCAAGAAGCAAAAAGGGAGAGGGAAAGGGGCCAATTGACTCTTAGATTTTTTTCCTAACGCTCAGTTGGCTTTCAAAACGCCCACCCCCGCAGTACATAGGGTGGTCCTGCAGCTCGCCCCCACACTACTGGCACCAGAGAGGAGAATGATTGGATAGATGACAAATTGCCAAATATACTCATATGAGGGGGGGGAGAGAGAGAGAGAGAGAAGAAGAAGAAGAAGAAGAAGAAGAAGAAGAAAACTTGTCTTTCTCTCTACCAGTTATTTTGACCTATTGGCATATGTGAGGCAGGAATCATTAACCATGTTCATTCTAATGGAATTGTTTTCTTGAGGAGACTTGGAAAATTTACTGTATACTCAAAAATGCATTTCCTGCTCAGTGATTATTTCCAGAAAGCTTCTGCTGATTCCCATTAACAATCCATGCCTAACAGACACAAGGCCCAGGGGATACCTCATATTAAACCTCAGTTTGAGAGTGGTAAAATTCCATCTGCTCTTCCACCGCAGTGCAGCCCAAGGAAATGTCAAACCTTTGGGCACCAGCAATGAAGATAGAATCTGACAGGCTTCCCACATACAGCAATTAGATATTGTCCAGAGCAGAGTTATAAATAAGCATGTATATGTATTGACAGCATACTGACCCAAATAAAGTTCATCACAAACATGAATTAATAATAATTATGACCTCAGGCAGCCCACATTGTGTTTACATAAAATACACACACCATGAACAAACAGAATACATCAAAACAAATACTATAGATATGATTCTGGTACATTCTCATAAGATGATCTTGGAATGCATTTTAAAACTGCAAGCATGCCCATCATTTGGGAGTCTGAGAAAAAGCAGTGATTTGTGAATAAGTAAAAAAAATAAATAAATAAAAAAAGCCAAGAGCCTAAAGTAATCAATGTAGTTCACAACCAGGCCCATACAAACACCATCTGGCTCAGATACAGTTTTATCTTAATATCTCAATAATACAGACACAAATACAAACCACAAATACCACTATAAATATCTGAAAATCCCCTAAAATAAATGCCTTTCGATGGATAGTCTTCACTATAAGAGAAACTGTGCCATTTGGACTTCAGGGACCCCATTAGAGTGAACTAAATTAAGAACGACACATCTGGAACATTATTGAAAACACGAAGAGCACCCAGGGCCAGCTCTTGCCTTACTGCCACCCTAGGCGAGACTGCAAAGTGGGGGGGTTTGTGAGTAGCGATTGGAAACTGGTGGGGGGGTAGGCAGGCGGGCACCCTCCCTATTTGCCGATTTCCACCATTATCACATGATTGAGAGTGAATGTGATTTATGGTTTCATTTGTACCTAAATGATTCACTGTACTTGTGCCAAGTGCCTGAGTATGCACTCCCAAATAAAGTCTTGTACAAACAAGAGAATGGCATTATAAGCAATTAGAATTTTCACATCAGCGGGTTTGACACTTGCATATCACCAACCACAGATGCATATCACACAGAATTTCAATTACCTACTTCAAAAGAGGTTGCTGTAATTTACAATTGTTTGCGTCCACACAAAAGCAGACAGTGAGCTCTTTACTGAGCATGATGCCAAAGGTTTTAGTTTTTCTCAATAGATTTGGCATATTTCAGCAAACTTGGTCATTAACACAACCATCTAAACAAACTTTCATTTCCCCAAACGTTGAGAAATTTTGAGAATTCTGATCTATAGTCTATTAGGCTTAAGCCTACCAAGCTTGGTATTGAAAAATTACTTGAGAGATACCAATACCGCTTTTTCACTCCCCATATAGATACCAAGTACAGAACGTTGAGTATCAGCCGATGCTGAGAGATCATCTTTTTGCTTGGGATCATCTTGGTCCATGTAAAAATAATGAATGAATAAAAACTAGTATGTTCAAGCTGGGAAACAAAGACACCTCACTATTACTCTGAATAAAAAGAAGAAATAAATACAACATGAGAACATAATGGAATATTTGTTTGCATGGACTTTACTTTGTATAAATATGCCGAATTATGACAAACTGCAAGCAGTCTACTGAGATTTTATGATGATGAAGATGATGAGGCTAATGATCAGTATTATGACATTAAAAAACAATCTACTTTTTCTATACCTCACAGAACTACTATTTCCAATTAAGGCCTTATGTTCCACTGAGGTATAAAGCTTGGAATATTGAACCCAACGCAATATTTTGCATGCGAATTATAAATACAGTAAATGTTCAAAGCTCTTCCTCCTCTGAGTTACATGAACATCTTTCTTCTTTCTCAGTGTTTGACAAACATTGAAAATGGTGTGTTAAAAGTGGTTATTCCACAACTCTAATTTCATTCTCCATTTTAATAGGTTTATTATAAATGAAGACATCCTATTATGGGAACATGTTCCTGTTGTTTTTGGTAAGTGTAAACAGCCATGGGAAACTACAGCAGATTTTTTTTAAACATAATTTTTTTTTCAAACAAGTCGCACAAGTACATGTACAGCTGTGGTTTAAAGTGCAAACTAAACAGCATAAGTCAGTGTTCTGTATCATCCCATGTATTCACACACAAATATTATGATTTTCCAGGAATCAGTGGAAACTTTTTATTTCCATGCCATGTTGTAGCAGTACTTCATTTATCACCCTGTGTTTTTTCTGTTTAATAATAAATACACTGGACTTAAGAAATTTAGGAAACAACCAGTGGAGAAGTGAGCAAACATTGCACTATGCTCCTGTATGGAAAATAATGCTTGTTTCTCCACAAAAGCTCTGCTGAGAAAAAGCTGACCCCCCGAATTTCACATCCGAAAGTTTGAGAAGGCAAGAGGAGAGGTCAGCTCGGCTCTTACTTGAACCCCTCCTCATTAATGAAACTGCAGATGTGGCCTTTCTGCTGTAGCACTTTAGCTGGTACTGCTGCTTGCAATCTGTAATTACCACCCACGTGTATTTATATACATGTCACCTTTCGTCTCTGCTTCTCCTGTGAACACGGATGGCTGATTTAATTATCACCTTCCTGTTTTAATGGCCACATTCCTGATTTGGAATTTCCCTGTTTTAATTATCATTAGATCAAGTGGAATTGGAAGAATTACAGAATGCAGTATTTTGTCAAAATATTATTTTAAAAACATCAGCTCACAGCCCACAGCCCACATTACAAAATTAAATGGTAGATTGCAAGCTGTGCGTGTTTCTGTTTTTTTTTTTTTTTTGCCACAAAAAAATGCATAGAAATGAATTGATAAAAATAGATAGAATTAGTTAATTAAGTCAGGACAGTTTACTTTAAAAAAGTGAATTGGTTAATATACAGGAAGATGCATTTATTGAATTTATACAAAAGGTCACTTACCAAAAAAACAAGGGTATTCATTTCATTTTTGTTGGATTTTGCTTTCAAAATGAAAGATTATTAGGCAAAAGATGTACCTACCATAGATATGACCTAGCAACCAAACACTCACTCTAGTCCCTTTCATCCTAGTCAAGTAGCAAGCTCTGTGTTTGCTGTCAATTGCACTACTCAGTATTAAAGTTCAACTTGATCTTGGGTCAAAATGTTCTCACAGTATGTTTTCCATCATGAAAAGCTAGCAGGCCATCTAGTCCATTTTCTTCAAAACTGCAGCTATACTGTCATAGCAAAATCTTTGTTGTTATTTGTTGTTAAACAAATGTTCTTTATCATACATTTCAGCTTGTGCAATCACAATTTTATATTGTACACAGTAAAGTGCAGTGTTAAATAAACTTTTACAGAGTACATATGGTTCTTATTGGACTCATATGTACTCTGTTAGAGATGACTGAAGTGGTCACTTCATCATATTAATTTAGAATGGTGATCAGACCATTTTGACTGGACCTACTTGACACAGCTGAGTGGCTATCAATTTGTATGGCACTCCTTCAAGCCAATCAGAATTGAGTATTCACCCAGACCATAGTATAATTTAGTTGTACACAACACAATTGTACTGGACACATGAACTCAGTAAACTATGTGATTCAAAAACAGAGTATGTCTTAAAATTAAAGAAGGGTCTTAGTATTAAACATGAAAATGGTGACATGCGTATCATGGTTTTCTGTTTTCGATGTTGACCCTCAACCCAGTACATTTAAAACCTATTATGGGGGCCCACAGCAGTGAGCATGTACTTCCAAAGTATGATAGAGAGTGACAGAAAATTGTGACACTACTGCCCAGTCTCCTTGGAGTTCTGCCATAATACCTTAAGCTGCAAGGCAATGTTGCAGTGTGACAAAATTAGGTCAAGGGGACCACATTGATCTTTTTTTAAAGAAATGTACCCACAATGCGGACCTGTACTCTTGCTGCATTCACATTGTGTCAGGGCTTAAATGTACAATGTAAACATGCTTGTGTATCCAACTAAGTGCATATCACACATTTATTTTTAAAATGATCTTATGTTAACAAGACCTGTGATTCTGTATTCTTGAATAACATTAGATTAAGATCAGCTAAGAGGGTGCGCATCATGAACCAGATGGAAATAACTAAATAAATGAATGGAATGGTATAAATAAATACAGTGTATGCTATTTGCATTAGGTGTAAATGGCATATTTCACAATTTAGCTTCAGTTTTTTCATTCAGTGCTTATAGACACTATTCTTATATCTTATTTCTTCATCTGAACTTGAACAGAGAGAATGTCACTCCCATATTTGCAGTACTGTCACCCAAAGTAAATGTGCAGTTGAAAGGTTAGGTTGCACAGTTCAGCTAATGAACCGCAATAGAGGTGGTGGCTAGTTATGTACCATATAGAGGATACACATGCAGGTCTGCACTCTCCTCAATTAGCCTAAAGGATGTTGCAGTGAGGGGACACTAAAAATACTCTACAAATATGAAAAGGCATTTCAAATGAGAGAGACGGTAAAGCTATAAAATGTTTCTAAAATTTTTCTTTTTTTAAACATTGTCTTTTGAGAATACCGCAACTTGGTGTGATAAAGACATCTGTACTAAAGTATGTACTGGATTTTCTTTTTCAGATAGACAACCACTTACACAGAGACAGAGCAGGTTTTTGGATTAGCTGGATCAGGATTAGATAAACTTATAAATGCTGCAAAGGTCAGTTTCTCAGCATCTGAATGAGTCACTGAGCGCTGAACACACATATCCTGATCCATCTGTCTTCAAAAAGCAATATATATAAAAATATGTGATCTCAAATATTTTTAACACATCACTATTTGTCATAAAATGTCATGTATTTTTTATGTATCCAGGATTGTGACATCTACAATGTTTTTTTTAATTAATAAAATCATCAAATGACATAGAAGTAGAAATAAACTCTGAGATGTATGGTGAACAATATGATGTGGTAAGCTATGAAATTTCAGTTTTATTGATATTACACATTAATTACAAATGACAAATTAATCAATTACAAATTGCTTTTGTAATTGATTACAAAAGCAGTGACCATCTGGAGGCATTATCTGCTTTTAGAGTTTTTCCTGCCCCGAGTTTATTTTTCAGGATCCGATCACCAAACACCCACAAAACCAACCATTACATGAACAAAGTACTGGTTACTTTTTTCCCTGGCAAACCGGCAAACCTTAATCTTTATCCCAGCTATTGTATGAGAAATGATGGAACATGATCTAGAAGCAGTGCTCGGGGGCAAATCTTTGGCACAAATGAATTTATTGCGAGTAAATTCACTTTGAGAGTCACATGACTTTGCCATCTGGCCTGCTGGCCTTCAGTTTGACACCCCTCATCTTAGGACAAGCAGCAGATCTTTCCAGTCAACTCTTAGCTGCAGTGTACAATGCCATGCAGCAGGGGGAGGTGTCAGCTCATTCACTGCCAAATGATTTTCCCTGCTGAGTAGCATTCATTTATTTCATTATATCTAATAAGATAACAGGTCGATGTATTCACACCATGTGATTGTGAGATTCCTGTTTAATGCTGACAGTGATATACAACAGCACTGTGCAGGTAGGAGAGATGCCCCCTGCTGTAGGATAGGTGGAAGAGCGGTCCCTCTCTCATCATTTTTAAAAGGGAGTTTGTCACAGAATCAGAAAAACTGAAAAGTAAAAGAAGTGAGAAGAGAAGAAAAGGAAAGAGGAATAGAGACAGCAGGAAAGTAAAGAGGAAGAGAGACTAGAAAAGAGAGTGTGGGGCAGAGAAAACAAGACGGGGAAGCAGAGAACGGGGGAACATATGAGGAAGTGAACAAGAGAGAGAGAGGGGGGAGGAGGAGAGTCAGAGCAGTGAGAAAGCTAAAGGGAGGGAGTCCAAGCTGAGAGAGAGAGGGACAGAGAGCGAGTGGTGAGTGGAAAGGGAGCCTACTAAGTAGCAGGCAGCCTCCCTGCCAGTTCCATTCTAACCACAGCTGCTTCTCCTTAGACACAAAAAAAAAAAACAGTTTCAACATCCCAGTCGAGAAGCACGTCTCCTGGAAGAGAGGTCCTCGGGGGGAAGATGGATTCTGATTCCGGAGAGCTGAGTGAAGGAGAACTCTCTCCAGGTAAGGGGGATTTCAAATCAAAACTTCACATATCCAGGTCTTCACTGGCAGGCCACTGCCGTCCTGATCCGTGCTGACTATAAGCACAACATTAGGGAATGGATTTGGCAAGCTCGGGCACATGCTGTCAAGCTCTGTAGCAGCACATTAGGTTTCCTGGGATTTTAATTTGCTTTATTTAGCTGCACACCACACTGTGGTGGGTACATGCTGCATTTGCGAATGCCTTCTAATTTGTGGAAGACAAAGCTATTTCAGTGATAACGTGCTCCTGTGAGATTTATAATTGGAACTGAAAAGGGTTGAGCCAAGCAGTAAAGATTTATAACCTCGGTGAAAGGTGAAGATGATATTCCCAAGGTTTACGGGTTTTTCGTCAGAGATTTACCAGCGGAGTTTGCGAGATATTTTTGTGGTGTTGTGTATGTCCAGCAAGAATTCTTGAATGGCAAGAAATCTCCAGACACAAAAAGTGTTAGTCATGTGTAAAACAGTAATGTGTGAGGATTTGGAACAATTTACAAAATGCAGTAATTGATCAGACTGGTGGAATGTCATAGTAAACGTTTGGTCTACTGAAATAGACAGATTGGATAGTCAGACCTCTCATGTGTAAAATCCCATTAGCACTGTGAAGCATAATACAGATTTTTTTTAATTGATCAGAATGGAGACCATAAAGTTAAAGCCTTTGAAACCTTGCGGATATCTAGTAGAAGACGTCATAACGTTACTGCTTATCTTATTGAGGAGAAAATACAGGAATGCTTGGGGGAATTCCAGAAGACCAGTCCTTTGGCTGTAATCATCTGCAAAGAGGCAGTGCATAAACACAGATGGCTGTGGATCAGTATTCACAGGTGATCGCAAACAGCAGGAAAGATTCACCACTGGACCTCTACATTATGAACATTTCTATCAACATTAGTCGCTTCAAAATTCCCCAAATTCCTAAAAATCTAAATTCCCTAAAATGAAGTCAGGTCCAGAGGATCATGTTATTGGGAGCGGGGAACTAAGCTTAATAGGGCTGTGTGCCCCCACTCCCCCAATAAAAAATCACATCAAAGGGCTTCATTACTACATTAGCTTGTAAGCAACCTTCCTAAGTGCTTGGCCATTCTACTGAAAGTGAGACAGAGTTTAGAGTTAAAATATGTTAGTTAATCTACATTTTGACTAAGCAAGGCAGCAGCATTGAATTACAGCATGGTAAGCAGCGTGACATCATTACACCCCATACCTTCAGCTCACACTCCGGCATCTTAATCCCCTTCAAAGCTCTGGCTGAGCGCAAGAGCTGTGATCTTTCAGCTGAATGCTGGTCTTTGTGTAAAAAAAAAAGTCCCCTTCAGATGTTATGGGTGTACAGATGCATTAGGTGTGGTTACTTACTATAAACCAATTGTTGCCATACTTGGTGAGGGTTATCTATTGGGTGCCTTATTCAAAAGATGCAAGAGGGGTCATATCAAACTCCTTTCTTATTAGACTGCTTGGGTACAGTATATGATTGACTCTCTCTGCCATTTAAGCATGAACTCCGAGGGGCTGTTGTGTGTCTGCATCTCACATTTACCACCTCACTCCTTTTCATTCTCAGACTAGGTGTTAGGATGCTGACTATCCACAGAGACACCACAGGCTATTCTGGCGAGCGTCTACAGCATATTAGCAATGACATAAATATGCAACAAAAATAACCAGGCAGATATGCTTTAATATGAGGCTTCAATATGAAGCACTGCTGAAGATACATTCTTCATTCTGAGTAAACACTGAAAGGTTTACCTATGCCCTTAAAAATGAGTCCATTTGACATTGTTAATGTGGCCTTGTACAGAAATAAGGACAGTAACTTCAAATGAACTGGTTTATCAAGACTGCTGAAAAACCTTTATTTGTATAACCCTCTTTAACTTGATAAAATGGCTTAAAGTGATTTTAAATACACAGAACGTACTTGCATGCTCAGTTAATACCACTGCAAGAATTCAATCTAACCACTACAGACAGCAAAAATAGCGGCTTGTGTCCTAAAATGGAAAATTGTGCAGCACCTTCTCATCTATAATAGTGACTGCAAAATTCATGATAAAGATTTAGATTAAAAATCATATTCTGAATTCTTTATGTGAAGTTGAAAACATAAACATGGTGTTTAATGAAGCTTGATATAATTGTGATGGATACATAAGGTACAAAGTAAAATCTGTTTTGATTAACATGGTCTGTACTCTATTTTACAGGAAATAGGGTATATCTTGTCTCTGCATGTTCCTATACATGTATGTTATAGTTATTAAGTATAATTTATCATATCAGGGGATGCTGCATTTTAGGCTATACAGGGAGCTGGGGCCATTACCAGTGGGAATATCGAGTTAGCATAGTTTATTACTATATTGAGCTGTGTCTTGAACTGGATATATGTTGGTCTTTCTGTCTAATGTTGAACAGAAATTAAAAATAAAACTGAGGTTGCTGTTAAAACCGAAATGGCGCACTGAAACACAGTCTTTCCGATAATTTGCTAAGTATTTCTTTCCAATGAAAAGATGACTTTTCCTCCTTTGAGAATAGTAGCACTGGAGGCCTCAGAGAGTCAGTCATGTGGTGAAACGGAATGGTCACATTCCAGAAGTCTAGCTAAAACAAACCGCCGTTTGCCCCGTAATGTGATGACAGGTCCCCTCGCGCACCACGTGACGCGTTTGAGGGAGGTGAGTTTTAATCGGGCGCCAGGTTGCCGAAGACCTCTCAGGAGTCTTATTTCACTGCAAGCACCTGGCACCGAGCTACTGAGACACCCCAATCAAGTGCTTAAATAAATTACTAATCATAACACATGAAATAAGCACCATATTGGTGACACTTTTATGGCGAATGTCAGCGGGTTGAAAGTCTGGTACGGTATACTCGCAATGTGTCTCCGCTTGGTCTTTTAATCTGCTTCACAGATGTAGTTTTGCCATGTGCCAGGCAATTGAAAGCATATGCTGCCAGAAACTGGAAACTGGAAAATCTGTCAAACCCTAGAAAAGGAGCATCCAACTGGAAAAGATGAGGCAGGAGAAAGCAGCTATTTCTCTGCTGATATATTAAATGAAGAGTTTTAGCCATGAGGCCCAGCACGCTTTTCTGCAGGCTTAACAAGTCACTCTGCTGGTAGCGTTTGGCAATCCCTGACTCTGCCAGGAATATTTTCTGCCATTTATTGAACTATTTGAGAAAAAATAAGAAAAACCATTTAAGCTTCATAGAGGGAGGCTGGGCATTACTGAAACTTACAAAATACATTTCAGATTCATTGGACTACAGGTGACACAGGAACACAGCACCATCTTCATCCTACGGGGCACCAATAAACCGGTATTTTATTGAGTCTATTTTTGTACTGGCATTGGGTAATGTGACCACAGTCATTTCCTATATAGGCACAGGCTCATTTGGAAGTGGGAATGACGCAGGGCGAAGCGTGCAACAGCTCGACAGCTCAGCCCATCAGTGAGAAGAATATATCAGGCAAACAAATGAAATAAATGCAACTGAAGCCAGCTTTTTTTGTCACAGAGGCGAAGTCCTTCTGAGAAAAGCATATTATTTATATGCGTTTGCGTCTGCCTTTATTGTATCAGCAATGCATGGCTGGGTCGGCAGTGTGACTTGGCACTTTGAAAGCCTGTGTCTCCCCAGGGCTGCTGGGAGCCCCAGGAGGAGAGAACTCCACTGTACTTACTGTGACCAGCAGAGAGATAGACAGAGAGGGACTGACCAACACACCCACACGCACTCTCTCTCTCTCTCTCTCTGTCTCTCTCTCTCCTACACACACACACACAAGTGCACTCTCTTTCTCTCTCTCTCCTATACACACACACATGCACCACACTCTCTCTCTCCAACACACACATACACACACACATACTCTCTCTCTCTCTCCCACATACACACACACATGCGCACATATTCACCCTCTCTCTCTCTTGCCCACACACACATACTCACATGCACACACACACAGACACACACAAACAGAAACACACACACACGCCTAAAATATATCGGTTTTAATTTAATTTTGTTGGCCTTTTTTGTACTGAGCTAGCAGGTTTTGAAAGTACTTTTGAAATTTACTGCTTTTATAATCACAACTGCAGCCATTGACAGCATTATCTAAATGAACGGTCAAAAAACCAAAAACAGGCATGAGTTATGAGATGAGCTGCAACGGCAGAACTGAAAGCTTTTTGGGAAATGATGTTCCATGCTGAGACTTGGCGGAGGCCTACATCTCCGTGTCTCTCGCTGGGCCTGAAATGGCACTGAGGCCTGAGATTCATTCATCCCTCACTGTTACATCACAGCTCCCGTCAGACTCCGTTCCCCCGTTCGGGGCCACGGTGCGATAGCTCTGAATGATTCCCTGGGAACCGGAGGAGCCTGAGTCCTCCACGTAACATCCTGAATTTAAACGCAGGCCGCAGATCACCCCCACCCCCACCCCCAGAAAAATGACCGCAGGCTAGCCTGTCCCCCCAGAGATCCAGGGTGAGAGGGATGTAAGGGGGCAATAAATGAAGACACTCAGGCTGCATGGAAGGAAACTCGGCCTCCCTGAAAGCTGAGGCACTTCTGACCCGCATGATCACTAAGAGAAAAGATATGTCTGCTTGGAGGAAGACATCATAGAGACATACACTACAGCAGGCTCGCCTAGGGATGAAGTATAGCTCACAAACCCAGGTCACAGGATTAATCAGGACAAATCTAATATTTATTCCACTTGACAAGGCATCATATAAATAGTTTTAGAGGAGAACAACAAATAAGCATGGTAATACTCCCACGGATCTGTAAGGAATAGATTATAAAAGGTTCAGCTTGAATTTACTATACATAGAAACAAAGTTATAAATAGAGCCGTAGGAGTGTTGTATTTGGGGGAATAATCATTCCTCATTCTTGGCAGAATAATTTGGGGAGATCATACAACTCCAATTGCAAAAGCACATTCTGTGCTTGGCATGGTAGGTCTTCATGTATATTCATTAAACCTGACCTTGGAGTTCAAGAGAAGTCACATGGGAGTAACAATAAAAAGTTACCTTAGTTCCACATTCCACCAATTCAAGGAAGTTCAGCAGAAGGTCAGATCATTCAACAGATTGTGAGCAGTAAAGACAGAAGCCTTATGCTTGATAATAGATAAAAGGTGCTTGTTAAATCCAGTTAGGGTTGCCCAGACATTGCTTACAGCATGACATGAACAAAAAAAGAGCATGGACGGAAACACAATCACAGCAAAGGCAGAATTCCCAAACACAGCACAGACTGAAATAGCGAGCACGGCACAAACAGAAACCCCAGTGTCAACGCAGACAGGTATCCAAATATCAGCATTTATACAAATCCTGAGCACAGCAGATGATTATAATAGTGTGCACGCACAGTAGGTGTGCAGTACGTCACTCAGGGAGAGCCAGGCCCTCCTGCAGATCTGCATGTGCAGGCAGACTGGCGTCTCTTGCTATGTCTTTGGGTGAGCAGCCACATCTCTCAGCTGGAAAAAGTGAAACACAATGTAGCTCTGCCAAGCCTGGAGCAGGAAAAAACGCACTATTCTATAATACTTAGTGTCTATTCAGAGGGACCACTAGGGCTTACACTGAAGTTCATACTAACAAACAGATATGCAGTAATGAATGACTGTTAGGGCTATCATTTTTGTTTTCATTAAAAGTATACAGTAGATGTACTGTTTTGTTCTTAACTGCTTTATTAGTGGAAATATTCAGGTTAGCCAAGGACATTCGGCGCTAGAATAAATACCATGGCAGCAAAAGAACCCTAACCCTAAACTTATCATTAAAGCCAACCCTAAACTTATCGTAAAAGCTGAAGCTTTCAAGTACGAGCGTGGGCTTCTTGATCAGCTCAGCTCCTTTCTACCAACCAGCATCAAATTCTCTGTGAATGGAAAGGAAGGCTGTTAAAACTGTTTTTATTCAGATGCTAAGGAGTGGCAAAATGTTTAAAAGTAGAGAGGCAGAAAAATGACTTCCTGTGTTCCACGGAAAATCCCGGGGGTGGGGGGGGGGGGTGTGGGCTGGGAAACACAACACTCCTCGGTGCCCCCACCCAAACCCTGCCCCCACCCCACATGAATAAAGCATCAGACATCGCTGCTCACTTTAGGAGGCAATACGATTACACTCTATTGTTACAGGAAGAAAACGGTCTTCCATTTCAGGGACAGAAACCTAGTACAAAACCTCGTACTATATGCTGCAAAAGTATATATAAGACTTCCAGAGCCATACAGTAAACACAGCTAGGACCCAACAATACACACAGCTAGGACCCTGTAGTAAACATAGCCAGGGTCCTACTGCAACTGCACCCATGCAAAATCAGACCCTGGAACTTCACTAAAATCTTTTCAATATCCCTTTGGACACAATGGAATAGGGAGTTGTTGTTTTTTAGCAAAGGGGTGACTAGAGATTCTAAAGCTCAGGTGTCTCCCACTACACATGTCCAAAGAGAACTGTCCCTACATGCATTGTCTGGTCATGGGGTTCTAAATTCACAGTCAGACCAGAGAAATGTTGACTAGGGCAGCTCTCTGGTTCAGTTCCTCTTTACTACATGTGCTCAGAGACCAGATTAACCAAGCAGTTTCAGAAAATATCTTTTATCACTATAACCAATTGTGACAGAGAGATATATGAAAAGTGGGATAAAATTCCTCCACAGTGATATGAGGAAGACTGATCTCAAATTATAGGAAGTGTTTGGTTGCTGTCATTGCTGCTAATGGTGGGGCAACCAGTTGTTAAGTTTAAGGGGGAAAAAATAAGTTTTGTGTTTACACAGGTTCTCTTCGTCTAATAATACATTTTGACTAAAGATCAGAAACCATTCAGTGGGACAAATATGCAGTAATAGAGGAAATCTGGAAGAGAGCAAATACATTACCGGACATTTTACATTTGCCATACTACACAGACCCGTCGCCATGCTTGTCACATGACACAAAGGCCGTTCGCCTCTCTACAACTGCAGGAACAATGGCTGACAATGGTAAAGCGACACAAGAAGACAGGCCAGCTCTGGGAGCAGGTGGCTGACGCACACAAAGCTGAAGACAGACTTCAGCCCGTGGGGCAGGCGTGGGGCGTGTCTGCCCACACGCAGAGGGGAGATGTCTGCTGCATGGGGGCCAGGATCTGTTGTCAGATGGCAGACAGCAAGCTCAGCGGTGGTCAGGGATGAGGGCAGGAAACCGAGGCGGAGCCGGGCGGGGCCGTCATCTGCTCAGACATGAAAGTTTGATGTTGAAGGGAGCTAAAGACCAGCCTTGATGATCTGGAGAATTTGGGGGTGACACTTTGGCTCCCCTCTACTCCCTCCAGAAACCTTAGGTCTCTAAGGTAGAATGGAGAGGTGAAACATGCAGGAGGCACCCAACCCCTTTAACAACCACCTGCCCAAAGCACTCCTGTGATTAATTGACTTCCTGATTACATTACATTACATTACAGGTATTTAGCAGACGCTCTTATCCAGAGCGACGTACAACAAGTGCATTAGTTCAAGGTGCAGAGGTGCAAAAGAAACACACTAGGGCACTCCTGATGGTGCCCTGTTACCTTGTTGTCAAAAAAAGTGTAGACTGTCAAAATGTTTTAGCCACAAATGTGGTACACGGTGTCAACTGTGTTTGTGTTTGGAACAAATTCTCTATGCATCAGCATTTTGAATTTATGTAACTTAAGTAGTTGCTGGAAATTCATGGCACTACAATTAGCATACTTTCGATCATGCATTATAATGAAATAGCAGTGCTGTTCAATGCTGTTTCATTTTTTTTTGAGTTTAAGGTTACATTGTGTCAGGGTAATGTATTTAAACCTGTACAGTGCAGCTGATATTGCCAGCATGAAACTAAATTGCACCCTTATATGTTTAAAACATAGTTATTATACCTCTTAACACTGTACCCATAAGAAAAGGTATGGACCTTAATAAAAGAACGACAAGGAAAAGACAGGAACATAAGACAGTGACTACTAACATTCCACATCATAGTATAAGGTTATACAAAATTATTGTGAACCTAGTTGAGAAGCACTGGAGTATAGATTTTTCAAAGACAAAATAGTTGAGGACCTTGATGTGCACAATCATGTGATACAATGTTTTTGGCAAATTGTGCTCTTTTTCCAAACACTGCAATCTTTGAGCTCAGCCAGTCAGAAACAGTGAATTTATATTTAGACATCATGGATGTCATTGAGAGGGTTATTGTGCTTCACATAAAAATCCTTCAGACATTAAATAATGTGGATGAAGAAAAACCAATGGCACCGATGGTACAGACTCACAGTAAGTCTTGGTAGAAGAAAGGCTTTACTTCCCATTTTTATCAATGCCAAGCTATCACCTTGGGCAGTGTGATTTACCGTATCCCTGCATGAGCAAGGTTGATAGATTCAGGGCAAAGCATTCCCTTACACAGTGAGAAACTATCGGGCATCCATTCTCCAAAGTGTTCATGTAATACAAGTGAATTCTCTGAGTTAAAATTAGTGTACGTGTCCAACAGACTGTGATTACAATTCCTACAAATGATGTCCCCATCCATATGGTACATAGAGGTTAAATGTTGTTAACTGAATTAATTTCTCTTGAAAACACATACCAAATTGCCATTGTAGTTGTAAAAAGAGACATTGAGGTTAAATAACAAATACAGTGCTCTACCTTTAAACCAGATATATTATATCATAGTATATTAGTATATTCCCTGAGATAAGAATAAAAGGGATTATTCACATATATTGTTGTCAGTCTCACTGTAGTTTTTTTCACTTAAAAAGGGTGATGGTAGAATGCACATAGGTTTAGTGGTCTAATAAGGTATTCTGTGACATATGAAGAGAAGCTAAATGACCCTAAAGCTGTGTAACATGGTCCTGGTGGGTAAGATTCCTGCCAGACACAAGCTTATTCGTAAACAGCATCAGCATATTTGTTTGTTGACCGTCATCAGAAATAACTGAAGGTACTGTAGCTTCTCCGTAAACACCATGTATGGTGTAAGGAAAAAAGGACGTCTCTCGAACGTGATGAAAAAGTACAAAGTTTATTTCCAATACCGGCAGTGACAAAGCGCACGAATGACACCTTGGATTCAGCAGAGTCAGACTGAACCACGAACCTTTCCAGAGGCTGCTTCTTATTTGTTTTCGAAGCTTTGATCAGTAGTGTTGAATACACATACCAAGACGGATGTAGTCGGTCCTTGTAACACCTATCAATTAGGCCATAGTGTATTGGCCGTCCTGTTGTGATTGAATTAGCACGTCTGTTGACTTGAATGGTTCCCAATCTCTCACTCCTGGTCACTATTCTACCATTGTACCAACTGTATTGTGATAATGATAAGATCAAGGGAATGTGTGGCTAGCAGACATATTGGCATCAGAGACAGACTTCTTACAGTCCCCCGTTTGATGCTTATTTGCAATAAAGCATCACATGCACATAGTCTTCATCAGTGGCGGTGCTGTCCTGCCTTAGGTTGCTCTCCTATCACGCGGAGAACCTTACCCGTCATTGGAGCAACACCTCATTCCACTGGTCTTACTCTGAGCGCTGCCTGCTATTGCCTCTGCTTTCCCTGTGGATGTTATCACCACCACAACCTGGGTGCCATGCTGATAAATAATAAACTATAACAATTAGTCAGCGGCCGAGATATTGAGACTGGGTACTACCCAAGCCAAGGGGACTGCTTTACAAAATATAAGTCTTTGTCGGTTTAGGACAGAACACATACAACAAATCATAACACCTTGAATCAAAATCAGTATCAAACAGATGCATACAGCGGCTTTAAATGTCAAGTTCAAAATCAAATTCTGGGATTTCTTCTACAAATCCTAACTCATCCTCAGGCCTAGTAGACAAAATGTGACGTGTGGTATTTACATATGGAAAATGGTAGGGCCCAATGGACCACGCTGTAGGACCTGAGTGGCAATCAACTCCTTCAGTTTTAGTTCATTCTTTTTCCTTTGTAGGGTATCCATCCAATTTGAAACACCTAATCCGGTTCCCGTAGCTCCTAGAACACCATCCAGGAACCCAAGCAGTTTTTGTCTGGTAGGTGTGGGGGTTGGGCTGTCGCTCTGGAAGTTGGCAGCCACCATGTCATGGTATTTCAGGAATGCTGTTGTCATGAGGTCCTTGTACTGGGTCCTGCTCTCCCCCTTGCAGTACTCATCCAGATCTGGAGACCATGCTGTCAAGTTCACCAGGACTGGAATATGGACCCATTGGACATTGTTGTTCAGGGCGCCCTGATGTGGTCTTGCAATTATCCCAGACAGAGGTGCTGGGCGCTGCTCTGGGCACTCTTGTGTCATCGCCATCACCGGTAGCATTACAGTCAAGAGGGTCTCCCACATATTTATGCTGGTTTTCTGAAATAAAGAGAAGAGAAACAAAAATAGTTATAACCCCCCCCCCCCTTTTTTTTTTTTTTTTTTTTTTTTTTTTTTGTAATATGCTAGTACTTCTGGTGTTGAAGCTACTACTGGAGCACAGGTAGGGGTGCATTTGTTAAGTTCTCTGTAATCAACACAAAGCCTCCAGGAATTTTCTGGTTTCTGAACTGGCCATATGGAGAACATTGCTGGTGAGAGACAGGGTCGTATGACGTCCTGTTGCAAAAGAGACTCAATTGTAGATTGAATATAAGGGTTTGCTTCCTCTGGGTACTTATATTGGTGGAGTGACGGAGGATCACGGCCTTGTATATTCACCTCCATGACTTCACGATCTATTCGCCCACAATCATGTTTACTATTAGCGAAAACACCTCTATGTTTTGCTAACATTTCCTCCAAACCTGCATCGTTAACTCTCAGCAATGGATGTAAGTCATATTCTTCCGACTTCTTTATGGCATGCACTGCATGAACATCGGAAATCTCCACAAACTCATCTTTAGACTCAGTATTGCGCCAAATGCAATTGTTGCCATAATCTATAATGTAACCACGCTTTTTCATGATGTCTGAACCTAAAATGTTGCGACCATCTCCTGTTGCACTAAGCCAAGCTTTGTCTTTAAACCTGTCTTTGCCAATTTCAAAGGTAAGGTTATCTAATTGGGAAGCCAGAGACATAGTACCATCAAAGCCTTCTACTGTGATAGTCCTATTACTGTGACTAGGGGCTGCATTAGAATGAATTATGGACAAAGAAGCACCACTATCCACTAACCAATTATCGCATCGGCCTCCAACAGCGATCTGTGTAATTGGTCTACCCCATCTATCACGTGACAAAGGTGCCACGTGCAGCACGGAGGCCTGACACCCCTATGCTGAGTGTGAAGTGGTATTGCTCTTCATCTTAGAAATAGCTGCCTGCAAATCAACATTCTCTGCACTCAGTTTTGTTATTGCTGACTGTATACTACTGAGTGTCTGGCTCAAATTCGAGTGATCAGTACCCTTATTGTGAAAAGATTTGCATTCCTTAGCTATGTGTCCTTCCTTTCCACATGCATAACAAACAAACTTTTCATCCAAATTATAGGGTAATGGGCTCTCTCCTCTTTGCTGCTTAATGTAATCTGGCTCATATCCTTCATTTCTCCATGACACAGACCTATGTGAACTATTATTATGAGGCCTTCCTCCAACTGCAGCTACTGGATATCTCTTCTTATTCACCAACCTGTTGTTTTTGGAGTTGTAAAGTTGAGTCATTTTTGTAACTATTTCTGTGTATGGGGTATGGGAGTCTATGTGAAGTGTTAAGGCATCTCGGGTGTATGTGTCACTCTGTGCAATCAATGTAGACTTGAAAATAGGGTCTTGTTGGGTTAAATGTGGCATACCACTATAGTCAGAGAAAGCTTCCCATAATCTAGAAGCATATGCTGCTGGGTGTTCTCCCTGTTGCATTTCTACTTCCCTAATTCTTTCCCAATCTATCTCTCGAGTTCCCAGGACCTCTAGTAGTGCCTTCTTCCTGCTAGCTTTGTCTGCATTTTTGTTCTGTATATTAGTAGAAAGCGCTCTAGCTAAGGCGTGTGGAAGGCATGCAATTAGTGTGACACAAGCATCAGCATCAGTAAGTCTGTGTAGATCTACCGCACGTTCTAGTGATGCAATGAATTCGAGCGGGTCTCTCTTATAAGGCTCAAAGTAACCAATGTTCTTGATTAGGGATTCAATGTCACCAGGTGAGAGAGGCCTAAGTGTAGTGGTTGTACTTGTGCGTTCCCTCTGCCCCCCCTCCCCAGGCTGAATAGTAGTGGTTGAATGTACAGGGGCCATAGGAAACTTAACTGTGTAATCCGAATAGCTATCCCAATTACCCCATGCAGGTTTCCCCCCAAAATTGTTGGTTTTATCATCCTCATTGTCTAATTCAGCCACTAATCCCTCAGGAAGGGGTACCCCTACCGCTGCTATGTGTCCTTGCATGATATCTACTGCTCTCTTGTATTTTCCTACCCGGTCTGAATTGCTAGTGTGAGTTCTGGGAGTCAGATCGGTACATTTACTAATCAAGTAATCATACGCCGCTTGTGCACGATTCAAGTCATTGACTGTTTTTTCTAGTGACGACATAAGATTCCGATTATTGTTTTCTAGCTGTGCAACCTCCTGCCTCAGCTTTATTTGAATCTCCATGTTAAGCGTGGCATTCACTTTATAGCTTTTAAGAGTGACTGCATTCTCTGCTACTTGCTGTTGAAGAGTATGGTTTTCTATCTCTACAACGTCTAATCTCTTTTTAGTCATTTTGTAAGATGCCAGAATCGCTTGCAATGCTGCAGCAATCTTCCCTTTCTTTTTTAGGTAATTTCGAATCGTTTTCAAACTGAGACAATGCCCACTCGTAAGGCGCGTCTTGGTTTTCTATCCCTTCAAGCACACTGCTTTTGCCATGTTTAGCAATGTACCTAACCACAAGGTCTTCCATCCTCTAATTTATAGTTAGCTATCACACAATACACGAACAATATTGCCAAACCAGCGTTAATTCGCAATCTAGTCACGTGAATTAGTAAGTGATAAATTACAGAGTACACCCAATTTAAGAATCTATGTTCCAGTGCTTCGGAACCAATAAATTCTACAGACCAGTTACTTTAGGTCTATGTTCTAACCGTTGCATTATCTAGTTGCTTTAAGATAAACGACAGCTACCCTGTTCCTGTACTTCGGACACAGGTCGAGGATTCCAGTTACTTTAGGAATACTATTTTAGCATAAAGGTCCCGGTGCTTCGGGCACAATTGATTCTAAAGACCAGTTACTTTAGGCCTACTTGTATCTACAAGTTACAACAGTGCCACACTCCGTCGGGCACGGTCCAGTTACTCTTAATTCCAGTGCTTCGGAATTAAAACTCTTACTGCCAGTATGATGGTGAAAACAAACAAACTGTCCCAGTCCTTAAAACTCCTTTCTAGGTTTTTTTAAACGAGGGGGGTTCCCTAAAATACAAACCAGCAGCATAAAAGAAGAAACCGCGTTTCTTACCTTAGTGTCCCCGGTTTTTTTTTTTTCGGAATTCCTCGCTGGGTGGCTCGCCAGTTGTAAGGAAAAAAGGACGTCTCTCGAACGTGATGAAAAAGTACAAAGTTTATTTCCAATACCGGCAGTGACAAAGCGCACGAATGACACCTTGGATTCAGCAGAGTCAGACTGAACCACGAACCTTTCCAGAGGCTGCTTCTTATTTGTTTTCGAAGCTTTGATCAGTAGTGTTGAATACACATACCAAGACGGATGTAGTCGGTCCTTGTAACACCTATCAATTAGGCCATAGTGTATTGGCCGTCCTGTTGTGATTGAATTAGCACGTCTGTTGACTTGAATGGTTCCCAATCTCTCACTCCTGGTCACTATTCTACCATTGT
This sequence comes from Anguilla rostrata, assembly GCF_018555375.3. NCBI lineage: Eukaryota > Metazoa > Chordata > Actinopteri > Anguilliformes > Anguillidae > Anguilla > Anguilla rostrata. The sequence continues at coordinate 44,752,292 of NC_057937.1, read as the reverse complement.
ACCAACTGTATTGTGATAATGATAAGATCAAGGGAATGTGTGGCTAGCAGACATATTGGCATCAGAGACAGACTTCTTACAATGGGCAAGAACACAATTGTAGGTTTTACATTCCACGTTGGAAATTTTCAAAATACATTACCCCCGTTTCTCCAGAAAGGTCTTGGGATGAGTGTGACGCAAAACAGCATCTACTCATATGTCATCCGCTAGGTACATGTAACATAAAAAATGTGCTAATTGATAAATGATTCAATGGCTCGTTAGGTACTGAAATAGTGTCTTAATCTTCACAGAGACATTCAAACTCATGTTCTGATTCCCTGATAATAGTTTATTAATAGGGTACTTAACAGTGCTATCTTCCACCTCACTCTATCTCTGTCCCTCGATCCTGACACCCCCCCCAGCCCCCCCACCCCCCCCACACACACACACACACACACACATACACACACAGCCACGCAGAGCCTGAAGAATCACTCAGAGGGAGCTTAGTCATTGGGTGATTTCAGAATTGGTAGCCTGAAATGCTGCAGCGCGGGGTCTTGCCAAGTGAGAAAAGAGCGATTGCAGTTGAAAAGTGACATGGTGTGACAATGGCTTCCTTTATACCACAGCCGAGGCACATGTTACTGCAGCTGTTCGGTGTGAGGAGGAGACGCTGCAGACGTGAACCACAGTTTTGCTCACAGAGATCTCAGGAAGCCATTTTCACAGAAGTGATAGCCTTCCACTAACATTATGGGATTTTGCATTCAACTATGTTAATTACTTCAACAACATCAACTGTGACAAATTAAAAATTTATCACACACATATATTGTATATAGTCAAAACTGAAATCCAGACATGGTCTTCTATAATTTCAGGCAAAACATTTGCAAAGAATAAGAATTGCAAACCTTGTCAGATAAGTTCACCTCACTCGAATATGAATGTCTTTCTATTTGGATGCTCATTCATAGAGTGCAATGAGTATTGCAAGTCTTATACTTATAAATAGTTATAAGTCTTATACTTATAAGTCTTATCTTATAAATATTGTGGTATGGTATAATAATTTTACAACACTATAACTGGATAATATTGTTAATTAGCTGCCACATTTGATAAAATGCTCAGAATATAGAAGAGGATTGCTAACCAGTTTCACAGCAAACAGCAGAGAACAACAGATCTCTCTTTTTCTCATCAGGGAATAAATTAAATGACATACTGTATTCTTTTCCTTGCCTGTTTGTACACAAGTTAATTGTTATAATTTTACTTAATCTTTGACTCTCGCTTCATTAATAGAAAATAAAACTGCCTTCCTGGGCGGCTAATACTAATTAAAGACTAATGCTTTAATGCTTTAAAATCACATACAAAGCTGTAATATAGTTTCTGTCAGGACAACAGCAAATAATTAATTGGTTGAGAGGAAACAGACTCTTGATGCCAGACCTCTGGAAATGGGGATGCATTTAAAGTAAGAATATGAAACAAAATCAACAGTCCTGCCCCTATGTATGACACCTTTGACACAACCACACCGGTCTAAAACATTCTGGTCTCTTACACACACACTCACACACACACACACACACACACTCTCTCTCTCTTTCTCTATCACTCTTTCTCTCTCTCATATAAGAGCATGCATAAATAAGAATGACTCAATGCTGAAAAACATCTCTTGTGCAGTACATGAAATGTACACAGATGCCATCCATTTTGTCTTTTCAATTAATTGCAGTAATAATATTTTAAGGGGTGAAATTTGACAAGTAAAAAGCAGGGTGTGAAGCCGTAAGTATGGGCCTGGGCTTATGCAGAAATATGGGGGGGGGGGGGGGTTGGCGTTATGCAAGCAGACAGCTCTTCTGCAGCTGGCTTATGAAATGGCAGAGAGGAATGTAGTAACCTTCAGTAAGCCATGTTTCAGAGGCTGCTGAGATCATATTTTATATATCTTTATGTGACTTTAAAGAAAATATACTAACATTATCATCCTGCAATCTATTTGTTTATCCATACAACATCCATAAATAAGGCACAGTACAATTTTATTCAGGATGTTAGAAGCATTTTTTGTAATTTATAACTCCAGGCCATACTTGGCTGAACATTTTGTTTGTACAACAAACATGCATGTATTTATAGGTTTTAAGAGTTCCTGTTTCGGCATTTCATCATATATCATAGTTATTTTCATTATGACTATTAAACTTATGACCTGAACATGATATAGCCATGATCCCTGAGTTTACACAATACCGAGCAACATTTGTGATGCGAGGCATAGACAGCGTACCAATGCCCTCAGTCACTCTCAGTTGCTTTTGGGGAACACACACAAGTGAAATAAGGATAGAGCATCAGGAGATGCATGGAGAGGAGTTGAGGATGGGACGGCAGAACACTAAAAGCTGTTGTTCTCTGAAAGCGCGTAATGCAATGCATGCATCTTCTATAAATATTTATTGTAGTAAAACCATATATCAGCATATTTAGATATTTCTTTGCAATATGTCTTAGAGAATATATCTTTAGATGGATTAAGATTGTCTTGCTACAGTGAAGGCATAGTGACAAATAATCTTTAATATGCACACGTGTCTATACACATATCCTAGAGACATTATCAGATGTATTGAAACTACAAAACTCCTTGTTTCAAGACTTATTTGGGACATTTGGTTCACGTTTTCTTCAATGTATTATATTTTTGCAGTAAACAAGCATTTAAATCAAATGCAAATCTATTTTTGCGAGAGAGATAGAGAGAGAGTGTGTGTGTACGAGTGCACAATGAGTATTTGTACTGTTCCCTTGAACGAATTGTAATGACCCATAGATATATTGCTTGATATCATCATGTCACATGTAAAATATGTACACATACAGATATGCATGTTATGAATTCCTATTGTATAGTTATACACATATGATGTATTTAGCATTTTGCATTAGTGCATGGCTAAATAAAACTGATCTCTTACCTTGCATCTACCCACACCTTAAATTTTAGTGCCACTGTGGATCAATTCATCAAGCATATGGTCTCACAGAATGAAAATTGGCTCCACCCACACAAATGCCAATCTGACACTCATCACTCTGATAGACAAGCCCCAAGATGCCAATAATTCACTACTGTACTGCACAGAAACATTTTCTGAGATGGATAAACGTGGGCTGTCAGTCAGACATTCCCTAGAGAGTCACATTGACAGTGTCTCTATTTGACCAAGCAATTCTTCCTCTAATCAATAGGCCCTGGGGGTTGCAGTAAGTTTTGGGGCTAATTAAGAAAACAGTTCCCATAAGGCATTTCGGTGTGTGTGTGTGTGGCAGTTGCTTTTGTGCTAAATCCTTTGATACATGTGTATCTGATCCAAAGTAATTCTCATTGTGAACCTTACACTGCACTTTGGTTGGCTCTATATACAGCAATTAGCATCTACATCTATATTCAGTATGCCAGTAGAATCTATTCAGGATGTTGAACATAGTAAATATAATTGATACAATTTAATTGTGCACCACTTAGCAGAACACTGAATGCAGGAATGTTATTTTAAACTATGCACGACCTGGATTTTGGTGAACGCACGACAGTTCAGAGCTGCTGGTGGCTCGTGCTGCTTACGCACAGAGTTTCAGTGTGGTGACAAGCTCCTCAGTCTGGTATGAAACCAAGGCCTAACAGAACAGATCAGTGAAGCACATAATTGACCATAGGGTCACCCCAGAGAGGATTTCAGTCGGTGGTAAAGTCTCTCTGCCTCTCTGATAAGAGAAGCTCCTGGAACGGGTGCTCGCAGTCTTTCTGTGCCAACTGCATATTGAGTGTACTCGAATGTACTGATTACAGAACTCTGGGCTCATTACAGAAAGATAGACTCACAAATGACTGAGCATTCCAAATTGGGGAAGTAATCATTAAAACTGGAATTTAAGATCCACAATGTGCACAATGCTTTCTGAAACATTATCATTTCGCATTTTGGAGATCGGCCTGGTTTGTTTACTTGAACACTCTTAACAGAGTACACATTTTACTTGAAAGTGCTTTAAAGCAAAAAGAGACTGACACCTGACAATCAAGATGCTGTTATTTTGTAGAATTTGGCCGTGATTGTTGATATTTTAGGAAGCACCGAGACACCATTCCCTACAAATCTAAAGGGACAAACATCATCCATAAAAAGTCATCCCCATGGCATCGAGCAAAAGGCAGTGTCCGCAGGATATCGTGGTCTGATATCCTGTCAGTTTCATTGCAGACGTCAGATGGATTTCCAGACAGCAGGCTGATGAGTGGATGAGTGTAAAGAGTGTGAATTTGTCATGGATTGAAAGGCTCTCATATTTATGCCCTCTCCGTTAATAGCAAATGACAGGACTGACAGCCGATGTCATTTATTCCAGATCTAGTGTTAGATGGTGGTCCTCTTCCCCTGAGGTGGCAGCCCGCCTGGTTTCACCAACAAAAGTATTTAACCATAATGTTAAAACTCTCCCTATCAGAAAGAAATTACTTTTCTCTCAGCCTGGACCGGCTGGCTGTGCTCTGTGACTGAACCCAGGACACAGAGGCGATCCCAGAACAGCCACTATTTCAGTGACAACACCTAGCATTCAGGTCTGACCCTGAAGCTGGTGACTATGCTCTGTGGCTGTATCCAGGGCTCATTTCTTTACCTGGTCCAAATGACCTTGCCCGGTTTTGCTATGGAGAGCAGGAAAAGCAAGGATATAGTCTGAGATCAAGGTGTGTTAAGACATATCTACGTCAAAATTAGCATCATCACTGGCCACTGATTTTCAGCTTGGTTGACTAATGCTCGTCTTCTACTCAATCTCCTTAAAGGCTTGGATCATTTTTCTACGTGACAGCTTGCTCTTTTTTCCCATCAGCGGATGATTGTATGGACATAACACTGACATCAGCAAGTATCACTTCAGCTAACTAAATAAAGCTTCCCTCTACTAATCTCACTTCAGAGGAACTGCATTTTAGGAGCCTTCAGTTCTCCTTCTAAACCTCTCAGTAACTTTGATTAGCAGCATTAATGACAGTGTAAAAATACATTTAAATTGCAGTGACAGCGTATCGAAAATCCCACTCTTCAAGTATAGCATTTTTTTGTCAACAATTACTTTTTTTTACCTCATCAAGAGCCAATCATTTTTCTAGTGGGGTATATTATAATAATAATTACATCTGTTGAAGCTTCAAGAGAATGTAATACTGACTTGTCCTTTTAGTCTGATAAGTGCTTTAGTTTCTGCTGACTGCACTAGTTTTATTGTAATGTCTGCTCAAAAAATATCCCAGATCCTACTTTTTGTTCATAACCCTTATATTAGAAGCTGTTGTTTTATCATATGGTAAGATGTGTTTAATTGTCACCGCTGTTCTATTTTGTACCTGATTTGTTTTGAAAGGCGAATCTCTGTGTCAACTTTGTTAAATAAATACTAATGTGAAAAAAATCAAAAGAATAAACTGGTTTCCTGTTTTTGAGAGGGAGCCTAAGCTTTGAGAATGGCCATTGGCATTTAGTGAACACACCTTTGGCCACAGCCATTTCTTAACATGCCTTTGGCCGGATACATACACACAAGATGCCTGAAGAAAACGAGTCTACCTACATCCAACAGTAAGACAGGATCAGGTCAGAGCAGTCCGGTAGTGGAGACTGTGGTCATGGAAAGCAATCAAAGTCACTTTATGTCCAAATAATTGCAAAGCTGAGCAGCAATCGGGTGTAAAGAATCATTAAAAGACAGAAGCAGCCATTTATCAGCTGGACTAGGCAGTGAAGAATGCCACCAAAGAGGAAAATAACCTCAGGGCCAATTTACAGGCTAATCTCTCTTCTGAGATCAGACAATAATTCAAAGACTGGTGAAATACTTGAGAAAGGCCATGAGCATACAGAGTGGATACAGCAGTCCATCTACAGTGAAAATAGCAAATGGGTTGAATACAATAAAACAATACAGGAGGAAAATACAGGTTAAAAAGTCTTATGTATTAGTCAAGAGAGACAAAATATACTGCAGTCAGGAAAGTAATATAGTTAAGATAATTTAAAAAATCAGGAAAGTAAAATAGTTAACATAATTTATTAATGTTATAACGTAGATATTGCATGTATGCAAAGATTTGTTCTGCAAAGTAACATAAATAAATGACTCAGTGTTCTAATATTATTTTGCTAAACTCCTGTATAGTAAAATGACACAAAGGTGTAAAATCAGGACATACCACAGTCTTGTCCATCTGTCCAAGCTCAGAATTATCCTGTTTGTAGTGTGAAAGAAGGTTAACTCTCAGTCAGTACATTGGCCTTCAGTCAGTGCACTTTATTTCCTTACATTGAAGGCTCAAGGATGTAGATGACCGCTGCTGTATCAGGACTCATGATTGCCTCTAACTAAATCACAGCATGTCACCGCTCTTTCATATGGCCTCAGCTGCATTCTTTTCTTCATCGCTGTGTTGGTGTGAAGTCAAGGAAGTTCAAGTTACGTTTATGAGTCTGTAAGCTTCTGGCTGTGGTTTGGCTGATCACAGGCCGCAACAAATTGTGTCATGAAAACTTCAGGCGACTTCTGATGTCGCTGTTATTTTGTTATTGTTCGTTTTTCACTTTGTTTTATTTTTAAAGAATATATTGTATGTCCATGCAAAACGGAGGAGGGAGTCAAGGCTGATCGTTATTTATTGAATTATATACAATAGCAAATATATTAGCCATTTATAAACCTGGAGGCTCAGTGAATTGATGACATGTAAATATATTTCGCAAGGCACAACAATATCCCAACTGGGAGTCAAAACTAGTTTTCTGATTACAAGTTTAACTATTACATCAAAAGAAGAGACACTGAGCACTTTGCAAAGATAGACTTCTGTGGATTATATTTAGGTTTATTGACGCTGGATGAGATTACATCTCATGTAGTATAACTGCAGTCCATAGTGCTGTCCTGTTTTGGGATACTGTTACTATAGATGGTTATAATAGATTGCTCAGGAAATTATAATTTGGTCTTGTCAATGCTTATGTCTTCATCTATTTGAGTAAGTGTTTAGCTACATCATGTTGCTGACGTGTGGCTTTATTTTCATTATCTTGCGTACATACGTTGGCATGTGATGTGTTCCTGCAATTATCTTTTAAAGCATACATGCATTGACTGATATATTCATGATACAGTGGTGAGAGAGAAATTTGATTTTGCCTTTGTCTTTGTGACTAAGCTCTTTTTGTTTTTATTGTTTTTTTTTTTTTTGCTCTATTGTTTAAAACAATTTCAGTTTCAGTTTCTGAAGTCATTCTATTCTCAATTACATTCTTAAAGTGGGGAAATGTCAAAACACTCTCTATAAAAAAGAGGGGTTACCATTTTTGTTGTCCCTGAGACAGATCATTAGTAGGAGCAGTAGCAAGATTGATTTGATTTGATTCTATTTGGGACTGAAGAAAAAGTGCAGATATCTAGTAAAAAATGTGTCTAAGCAGGATCTTTATGGTATTTTAAAAGTTACATCATGACACTACACTACAATCACTTAGCAGATGGTCTTAATGTAGGGTAACTTACAAAAGAGGGGAACATCAAATAAAACTGGGGAGCTAGCAGCATGGGTATCCGCTTGAAGGATGTATAGTATGTGCCATACATTTGCTTGGTGTAGAATTGTACATTTTTCATTTGAATATTTCTGTAGGTTGTGACGGTTTACAATTTGAGTGTACATTAGGTTGGGAGAATTTAAGTTTGGGTCACTTAAAATTGATCCAAATTGACCCCAAATGTTTGTCTGTGTTTGGGCTGTATCTCTGATCAATTGTCAAATTCAATTACATATTTTATCCTTTGTTGGTTTCACATTTCAAATATTGACATATATACTCATTTCTGATTTTATTTTATGTAATGATGTTATCTTCAGGATAAGGTCAGACAACCAGGCACCAAGGAAAAACTATTTGAAAATACGTAATAAATGAAAGCATACTTTTGAATCAGATTGCAATGACAGATTTGTTTATTTGTTAGAACATGAAAATGCCTGATGAAATACTCAGCCCATCAACGCTTTCATGTACCTCTGTCTAGAGAGTATCCATCACTGTTTCAAGACTGGATTGGAACTTCCCATCTATTACGTGACCTGCCAAACTAGTCCATGCATTCATGGCTCTCTGTGGAATTTACCGTTAATTGATTTCCAGTTATTCCCTTATTCTGTTGATAGAACTAAGTAGTAGTTCACTTTGTTTATAGGAGCATGAATTAATCTAATCATTCCTATTTATGTGAAGTCTCGAATGTTCTGAATTTAGGAGGCTTGTCTCTCGTATTAAGAAAGTGTTTGCTTAAGCCTATACAGATGGCAAGGCATCTTTGTTGTTTTGGCCCCGTTAAATCAACTCTAACAGAATACATATGGGCCATATTGGACTCATGTGTACGATGTTAGAGTTTAATTAACACTGAACATTTTACTGTGTGGTTGCAGTATTTTTTTCAGTATGCATGATGAATATGAAATGCATTGTTATGGTTATACAGTATTTTGAAATAGTAAAATGGTTTAATAGGGAAATTATTTTACGGAAAGTGACACAGTGAACTGGAAGTATAATGAGTCAAAGCAATCTTCATTAAAAATACTATTAATTTAATATTGACTTATTTTTACTCATTAACAATTGCTATGAATTGGGTATGTCTACCTTTGTACCGACCCCCTTTTCAGTGTTTTAGTGAGCTGACAGACCTTTCAATATGGGCAAGGAGCAAAACCTGTAGTCAACGTGGTGGATTCATTGTAAGAAGCCATAGCAGTATGAAACTACCCTTGTACAACTCAGTCCAATCAAGTCACTTGTGAAGGCAATGGCTTGCAGCTGTGATATAGGTATGATAAATCAGAATTCTAGGCCTAGTTATTCTAAAGTTCTAGTTATAGCTTTCAGAACATCACTGATAGCAGAAGTATGGGGAAAGAAACATACTGAAAAGTGTTGTCAATCCCCTCCTACTGAAAATGAACAGAATTCTGACATTTTAGGGGTCAAGTTACTGCAGGAAGGGAGGTATTGGGACGTGATGTGGTCAGTGCGATTTGGTTGCCTGACTAAATTAAACATTGGAAGGCAGGTCAAATTCTTGTCAGATTTGGCAACTAGCAATTCACTTAATCATCCATCTTCAACTATGGTTAACCATCAGTATTTAAATTCTAACCACTAAAGACATTTTGTGCAGAAGAAATGAATTATCTCATTGTTATTTTACACTGCATTACAAAACAGAGAGTAAACCAAAGTATGCTGGCACCAGTGACATTTCAGTGAACAGATAGAATAGATTTTGTGTATTGGTACTCAATAAGCTAGACAATATAGTGCATCATTGCTGATTCTGGTAAGAATATATTTTTCTTGTACACTGGATAAAGACACCTGGATGACTGTAAATGAGAACACATGTTCATTCAAAAAGCTGCATTATTGCATGTAGAATCATGATCATACGACAGCGACCTAGGCCTGAGGTCTGTGGAGAACTGAGATAGTCGGCAGAAGTCCAACTACAGATGGGTTCTTGAGTCCATCAAACTTTTAGGAAGACAAAAACGTTCTTGTTATTACAACCCATACATCTGCATGTGTCTTGTATCCCTGCAATGTACTAGTAGCCTTCATCTGGTCCTAATCCAAGGACCATCACAAAATGATGGTTAACCACAATGCTAGCAGCCGCAAACAATGAGAGCAGTTGGACACCATTCTTCCTGCTTTGGAGTCTTAGGAAAGGTTAAATTATGAAAAGGAGCCACAGAGAAATGCTGAGGGGCAGAGAAACAGTCATGCCAAAAAAAACAAATGTCGCTCAGCAGAAAGCAAACACATTGTGTGTACCACAGTTTGGCAGCTTTAGCCTAAATGTTTTAGCCATGTGCTATGTAGTTGCATATCTTGACCATGTCAGCATCCTGACCTCAGATCATCTCCATGATTCATTTTGGAGGCTAGTCATAGGCTTAAGGGGATCAAATGAAAGTCAAAGATTGTTCCAAATCTCTCTCTCTTTTAAGTTCTCTTGTGGTTCTCAGTGGTCTACCTTCAGTTCACAACAGCTCTGTGCTGACGGCCAAATCATGAGTCTTAGTTAAATCCCCAGCATCCCAAGAAACCAGAGCACCTGAATTGAGTTATTTGGTTCCAACTCTAGATTCAATACATTTGCTTTTTATATCTTGTATTGAGTGTGCTTGGCGTTTGGAAAGATTTGGTTTAAATAACCAATATGGCAATGTAGTGATTATGACTCGCTTTGTGGGGGAGAGGAAAGCATGAATTTCTGCCAGAGTTAAAAATGTTTCATGCTCTGTGGTTTTAATCATAATTGGTGTTATTTAGTGTGTAATTTACAGCTGGGTGGTATCTAAATAAAAGTCCATTATTACTCCCACCCACTCCTCCTACAACACAGATGAAGCCACAACCAGATGCCTGGTTTCATTTCTCACAAAATGTGTTCTTCACATTTTTATAATCTGCTAATTATATTAGCCATGTAATGTGTACTATGTCTACAAAGGACAGCTTACTGAATTGGAATCATTCATTGAAATGTCAAAATTGCTAAATATACAATATCATGGAATGCTACTTTATTTGCATGAAATAAAATGAAAGGTAAAATTATGCATAGTTAAGAATCTTAAAGAGATCAGAAAAAAGTCTTTATAAGTAAAAACTTGCTATACTATGCTATACTATACTATACTATACTATACTATAAAGACTTTTCTCAACAAACAAAAAAATCCGGTAGTGATTAATAATAGTGATTAAGGCATATTTATACGTTAAACAATACATGTTTTCAATATCTAAAAAAGGATTAACCCTTGTGCATACTGCAGTGGTAAGAAAATTGTTTATCAGTGTTATCAGATCAGAAAAATAGTACTTTATTTGTTTCCCATATTGTTTTCCTATCTACATATCATGAAACATGCTCATCCTCTGGCTTTTCTAGATTCTGCTGCTTGTCTTGAATCAAATTATTATTTACATTTTTTGCATCCCCCATGACACTACAAAGAATTGAGGCCTTCTTTCATACTACTTCATAGACATAATAATCATATCTTTCAATCTCACCAGCAATTAATCTGCTTTAGCCTCATGCTTCAAAAGCTAAATCATCCTCCAACCGTAACAGAGATTGGAAGCAAAAAAAAATGAAATGTGGTTGTGTGTGAATGTGTGTGCGTGTGTGTGTTCACTGCTAACTCAACTGCTCTACTCTTTCTACTCTGCTCTTTCTAAAACCCAGGCCAGGAAAGCTTTAACTCCAAGAGCCTGGCCCTGCAGGCCCAAAAGAAGATCCTGAGCAAAATGGCAACCATGGTGGTGGCCAACCTGCTGACAGATGACACCAGCAGTGAGATCCTGGATGAGCTGTACAAGGTGAGCCGTGAGTACACCAAAAGCAAGAAGGAAGCACACAAGATCATCAAGGACGTCATCAAGATCGCACTCAAGATCGGCATCCTTTACCGCAACCACCAGTTCAGTCCGGAGGAGCTGGAGACTGTGGATCGCTTCAAGAAGAAGATGAACCAAGCGGCCATGACAGTTGTCAGTTTCCACGAGGTGGACTACACCTTTGACCGGAACCTTCTCTCCGAGCTGCTACTGGAGTGCAAGGACCTGCTCCATGAGCTGGTGGAGCACCACCTCACCGCCCGCTCCCACAGTCGCATTGATCATGTCTTCAACCACTTTGCCGACGTGGAGTTCCTCACCGTGCTTTACAGCCCCTCCGAGGAGTACAGACTCTACCTCAGGAAGATCTGTGAAGGTATCAACAAACTTCTGGATGAGGGTGTGCTTTAACCAACATATTCTTCTGTTCACACATTTAGTGTTTATATGTGTGTGCTCAACATTGTTTTCTGTTACATTCCCATGCATTTAATGGACCTCTATTTTTTTTTTTAAAGGGACAAGTGTGTTTTTCATTTGTCACTACCCAGTGTAAATTTGAAATTTTGTCATGTTTCAGAATTAGCCCATGCGTGCTACTGGGAAAAGCCTTATTGTAAATGTTCCTGAACAGCATTTTGTACACATTGTCTTTCTGCTCATTATTTTGTGCCAAGAAATTATGGTTATAGTACATTACTTAATCCTTGCATCAATTTTCATTTGAAATGTAAGTGAACGGAGGTATAGCTTTATCAGTTGGAGCTCCTCCACTGAAACAATTAATGGGATATATTTGAATCATGGTGGCTACAATCTTTACTGTACAGAGCAAAATACAAAACAAATTAACAATGAAATGTAAATTTGCTTTTATCTCTGTTGTACTGCTGGGTGTGATGAAGTCTGATATGTAGCATCTACCCTGAATCACAAATTCCTTGCCAGATTTTACATGAATCGTGTTGCAGCACTGTAAGAGTCTTCCTCATGCCAATGTCTTGTGATCATACCAAATGAATCAGCAATCTATACCATCCACAACCCCCAGACTGTTGTGAGTGTTTGGATGTGACTGTTTCAGTATCTCCCTTTATGCCAGAGTGTATTGTCTTTTATTAAAGATTCCTCACATACTTGATTTAGATTGCTGCTGTTCTTTTTTCCTAGCACCTCATTTTTAATACATTGCATCGCAAGTCATATACTACAACAATTCATATCCATAGTGCTCTTATATATGATCACCCACTGTATTCTGTTTAAGATTTAATGCTCTATTTTGCATCAAGAAAGAAGGAGGTAGATACTGTACAACAATAAAATTAACCTAACTTCACTTCACTCTCCGAGGTTGTTAACGGCACTGCAAAGCATTGCATTGCAACCAAGTGATATTCCCTTTTGGAGCCGATGTTATACAGCACATTAACGAGCACACTTGCCAGTAACTGGGCCACGGACTGAGAACAATTGGCTGCTTAAATTCACAGCACTTGCCTGGCTGGTTCCCATTACTCTTAGGTTTAATATGAATCCTTGAATTGTTCCGGAATGATTATGCTCATGATTTTTATCGATCACAACAGACACTGGCCTACCGGAAAGAAATGTGCGCTTTCCTTTGGCGGGATTGCTATTTATAAGTTTCATGAGGCACTTAAGCAAAAAGTTACATTCATGAATATTCACAAAAGCACCTCATTAGCAGAGCAGGTAAATGCATTTCAGCAGTAGTCTTGAACATCAGATCATTGTGAAGTGAACTAGGTTCATCTTAGGCCACGTAGCTAACTTATTAGTGAGCCTAGTTAGTGCCTTCATGCTAACTGCCTCACTACCTAGCTAGATATTCACTTGCAGGCTAGCGAATGTGCCAGAGTACATCAGTCCACAGAAAATAACCACTAAGGCAAAACAAGTTAACCGTACACTGTATAAATATTCATAGACTAGTGAGCTTTAGGACAGCAAAGTCGACAGAACTTAGTGTAATCTCAAAGAACACTGGTAACATCAATTAGAACAAAATTTATGGCGATTGGTGGACACTTACTCCAAAAAACCTATGAAGGGTGAGGTGCAATGAATGCAGAAGAGTTTCAACAACAGGAATGGAACTTTCAATGCTGGGACATCGGAGCAAACCATCTCTGTGAATCAGCTCAGATTCATAATTTTTCTTAGGTGCTATAAGAAAACATCCAACCCCCTGAAAAGGTAGTTAGACCTATTCACTGCTCAACATATTCCTGGTTTAAATCACTTTATATGATCTTTAAGTAGATTTGTGGGCCATAATGCTATTATCTATGACATGATGAGTGGAAAAACCTTCACTGGAGATGAGGACTAAACCATCAGAATGAAAGTACATTGCAACTCATCTTACCTTTTATATTTCCCTGTTGACTATAAAACTCAGGCACGACAACATTAACACATAGCAAATGTTTGAAAATTAATTACAATGCATTTTTTCCCTGTGCACTTAGCAGCCCACATTTAGGCCAGCTGTTTTGATATTTATGTTTTGAATGCTATCTTCTCTGAATAATTATTGATGTCCATAATGTGTCAAAACATTAGTTGAGGAGGATATAATATTTATCTGAGGGGGGTAGGGTGGAGGGTTAGTAGTAATTATTTTCTTGCTTGAGCTTTAACAAACATGTTTTAACTATTACATTTTGGAACTTTTTTTTTCCTCACAGAAAATGTATACCACATAAAAAAGTGTGTGTTGCAAGAGCAAGCATTTGAGGAAAAACTTAAAAAATATGATTATGGCAAAGCCACAATGGGAAAGAACCAAATCCCTGCTCTCTCTTCTCTGTTCAATGGGGATCGCTTCCAAGTTGCATGGAGTTAATCAAATGCTTTTCTCCCGTTGTATAGTTCACTTTCAACACTTAAAACTGAGCTGGGACTGTTAGTCATGAAAAAGGTTAGGAAGGTGTTCCTTGGTGGATCACATACTGACAAAGGAACACTAAAAAAGCTCCCACTCTCCCCCAGGAAATGGGCCCACGGTATGCTGCCTGTTCTTTTCACATAAATCTTAGCCTTCAGAAAAGACCATGCTTTGGCCTCCTGCTCCTCCCTCTGGTTACACACGTTATGATGTGTCTGTATGTTTTATTTGCACAAAAACAGATGATAGGACAGTGACAGATTTATGGGTTTCTTCCAGATTTATTAACCAAATATCACATATACAGCTCCCACACCTCCTTTTCTACCGAATGTTGAAGTGAAAGGGCAGGACTGAGTCAAGGGCAATGCAACTTTAACAAGTGCCAAAGTTTTCTTTTTCCATAAAAGCCCACAAAATGTACAGAGGGTAATATTTAAATGCAAAGATTTGCCTGATCATGGTTGAAAGTTACATGAACATGAATTATTCCACCGATGAACTTACACATTGCTTATGTGTTTTGGGTGAGAAAGCGCTAAGGGATGTTTGAAAAACATCAGGCATAACATGCTTTTGAGTCAACACTGAAGGTATCCCAAATTTCACTAATTGCCAGCTGAAATTTCTAAATGCTTGTGCCTGAAGGCTTGCGTCTGTCTTCACTAAACCCTAAACATGTGACAGACATTGAAATGTCATCTGATTAAGCCTGTGTCCCTGGTTCTGTACTGTCAGCACCGGCAGGTGGTTCTGGTGTAAAAAAAAAATCCCTGGTGTGAGACTGCTCATGTATTAAACATAATCACAAATTATGCGATTCTTAAACCCTCTTCCAGTTGCAACAGAAAAACAAACCGTGTTCGCACTGTTCTAGAAGACGTCACTAGCACCTCCTTGTGGAAAAATAGTGCTACACATTCAAAACTCATAATTCCAGTAGAACAATGCTATGAATAATGGATCAATATTTTGCTTGTTTGGCTTCAAAACATCCATGTCTATGAGTAACACCAAGACAATGGGCACACTAGACATGTTAAATGTAGCATAGTATACGTAGTATTAAAATTATTATCATTCTTCTACAGGTTCTTCCCAAGATTTCTTCCCATCATGGAGTTATTGCCACCGTTTGAGGGTTTTTCTCCCCACTGGGAGTTTTTTTTTTTACCTCATGTGCTTGCTTATTGTGGGTTCAGACCTGGTTTTAGTTTTAGTGACAGTTCTCCGTAAAATAAATAAATAAATAAATAAATAAATAAATAAATAAATTTAAAATTTAAAAAATATAAAAATAAAATTTATAAGATTTGATTTGACTTTTGGGCATTGTGACAAGAGTTAAATGACTCTTGGCATTGGGTTTTACAAGAAAATCTTACAAATGTGATTTACAATCATATGATGCAGAGGCACCCTAAACTTTTTCCTATAAAATATTCACATTTATTTCACAGACAAAATGTTATGTATTTTTAAGATACCCATGGGCTGGCCAGGACTTGAACACAAAACCACCTTCTTCTCCACTGTGCCACACCAGTGTTGAACTTTATATATGATAAAAATTTAATATATAGTAAAAACATGCATTATTAAGTCAAGGATTAATAATTGCTCATTAAGTCTATAGGAAGGCCAGAGAGAAAGGTAGTGAACACTCTATTTCATCTTAGATGCAATTGTGCAGCATGTCTGTGTGCTGCAGGCTGTATTAATTTTATCTACAGCTTTTTCTTTCTTCTTGCCTGCTAACTATGGTAAAGGGCATTAAAATGCATGGTTATTATTATATTTTGTTTACTGGATTCTTAATAAAATACTAATAATAATATGCTTTAATAATAAAGCTAATGAGCAAAACTCATCCTAGAAAACATTGTCGGTGTTAAACAGCTTTGCATTTGTTGTAATAATATGAGATGTATTGAGTAGCATAATAGCAAAATGTTTATACGTGTCATTAAACAGCCAATGGTTCATTATTGAAATGAGAGTCATGAAAGGTATATTCTGTAAAAGCAATGTTTAGGATTTCTCTGTTTATTTTCTGTAATTTCCAAGGCATCTGTTCCTTTGTGTTCCATCTGAACTATTTTCTGGTTCTATAATTATTCACTGAGCCAGTGCGTGTTTGATACAATTTGTCATGAGGAGACTGCAGCAGGCAAGTCCCTTAATTCTCATGTGGCACTCTTTCTCTAAGGAATTTAACTCTGATGTCTTATTAGTGTCACTATTTTCCTCTCTGTAACTAATCCAAATTTAAAACGCTACATTCATAGAAGATAGTGTATGAAAATCATACTCATTGACCACTACAAAGGAAATGCACCAGCTGTCAACAAGAAAGGTATTCGCATTGCTACATACTACACAACAATCTGCAATCAAAAAATACCTTGACACAAAAAACATATGCATTACTAATGAATTATTCATTAGGTGGAATGCTGAATATGAGGCCAAATAATCTACTATTGTTACTGAAAGGATGGAAAGTCCTCAATGGCAGGACACAATGGTCTCATTCCACAGGGGTTTCTAGGGTTATAGAGACATTAGTTTCTCCCAATGTAATGGCAGGCATCCTATGGTCGTCAGCATACACCTCACCTATTATTGGCACAAGTCCTCCCTTGTTGTACTGTGGATATGGCATAAAGTAGTCACTTTAGTAATTATATATGTTTATACACAATTATATATGTATTTATACTAATAGTATAGGGGTCTGGTGTAGTACATGTATGTGGCTTTGCTGGAGGTAGTGGTGTCTGTCATCAACTGGCATGCACTATATACTCTGTACTAGAGTACACAAGGGAAGAATAAACTCAGGATTCTGGCAGGCATTCATCCCAAGGATTTCTTACTTACTTACTTAATCTGCCCAGAACTGAGCACATCCTCTTGCATTGCTCAGCACGGCAAGAAAGTACAGATAAAAGAGAGCTACCACCTACACTCAATATCCACAAGATGGTGCTGTCGCCTTTACTTAGGGACTTGCGAAACTGTCAAGAAAGGGTCCTCTTATTCAGTTTTAGGCACTTGCACATTAACCAACAATTCACCAACAAACCAAAACAAACAATAGAAATTATTTTCAACTTAGTTGTATAAAAAGAATAAGTACATTTTTAAAGGGATAAAAAAGTATGTGTTTTATCCTTTCAAAGGGAAGAATGTAAATTAAACAATTTCAAAATGTTTCTGTAAAACTTTTGAATGAAGAAATCATCTAGCTGGCCAGTTAAATTGTACCAAGAACAGGAGAACAGGATAGGAACAGCAATTCAATGCCCTGAGAGTTGCATATTAGTTATTTACGAATATATGCCTGTATATATATGTAGAATATACAGTAGATGCGGTTTTAGAATTTGGCTTGTTTATTCTTTGAAAGCCCTTTGCAAATTACAAATACTGTTTTTTGATTTTTTTTTTTTTTTTTCCGAAAGAAAACATGACATTTGCATGTTGACAGTGACATTTGTTAGCTTTGACTGTCATTTTAACATTTCTGGTTGCTATGATATTTTTAAACATGATTTGCGTGTGTGAACTCATGTTTAATTCCAGATTTAATTCTTCTTCTATGGCATTCCTAAGATATGAAAAACATCAAAGCTCATTGCTGTCCCGGCTGTAACTTCTTCTGGATGGCGTGTAGACAATAAAAGGGTAGAGCAACAACACTGAAATACTGGATTAAAAACCTTTCTGCAGACAATGACAAATATCATAATGACAAACAGCAAAAAGATTAGAGGCCTGCTCTAACTGGTTCTGTTGGCATGGCAGAGAGCAGTGAGAACCATATGGCAGTGGTTTTGCATCAATGTTCCACTAGTGAAAGCCAGCTGTCCACATTATATATTTCTTCTCTGGGTTTTTTTTTTTTCTTTTTTTTTTTTGTGGCAACACTATAAATAAGCATTGGACAAAAACCCGGCAGAAATCATACTGCCAAAGACAGACAAGAAGCCAAAATCACAAATTGGCAGCTAACTCAATAATGTCACAAACTAAACCAAAATAGCAAATTAATTTTGTGTGATAGAGTTTAGGCTTAAAGACATACACAGCACCTTCACTCGACAAATCAGGCAATGTAAATTGCAGTTATTCAATTTTTTTTAAATGCTGTTATTTCAAAAGAATGAAGGCATGCAATTGGCTTACTTAGATCAAAACAGCTCGTTGGAGATTGAGCTGATTGAAAAACAAAAAGCCAGTCAATGCTGATTAAAAACAGAAGAATTTCACAAACAGGCAATTTGAATGCTATATAATGTGGACAATTTATGCCTGAGGTCATCAGTAATAGCATTACACCCATTTGCATCTGGCTAATTGAAGAGAAAAATTTAATTTAAGAGACAAACAATGAGCGAATGTTTGAAAAAAATGCTGCAGCAGTGGATTAAAACTGTGTAATGGTTAAAATGCTTAATACCAAAACATGGAACAACTCAAACCGATGAAACATGTTTTACTGCATGTCAAACCGAAGTAAAACATGTTCATGGACAAACTGCACATTCATGCAGCAATTCTAATGGAATTCTTGAGTTTTTTACCCATGGGACCCTACCAAAATCCCATGATATAATGATACAAATCCAACAAGGCAAATCCCCATTTATTTTAATTTATATGTCTCTGAGTGACTTGGTATCTTCTCACGTTTTTGGTTAAGAATTTGGAAGTTAGCGACATGACATCAAATTTACAAAGTCGTGCATTCAAACATATTGAAGCTATATTGAAAGGGTAGAAACAGCACCTCAAATGATGATTTTCAGAGCAACTGCCCTTAACAACAGAGGTTAATTATACAAGTCTTGATTTCATAACAGACCAGCAGAAGACACAGAGAATATTAGCATCACGCAGCAGTCTACAGCAACAGCAATGCCCATCCTCCACACTCACAAAGCATGTGGGACAATAGCAGACAGATGTCCATGCAGGACCAGGTGCCAGGCAATGATAAATGACACGTTTAGCGATAAACCAAAAATAAAACAGCAATCAGGAGAACAGGACAACTAGGAAGAACGAGGCGCAGTGCCAATGCACCATAATAAAACAAAAAACCCAGCAGGAAACCTTGTCCAGCGTGGTGGTATGTATGTCTTTTTTTGCCTGAAAGCCTGCTGTCAAAGCAGATTTGCAGAGTCAATTCCAACCATCATGCAGAGTTTTAAAATGCAGAAGCAGAGATGTCACCAGAACACCTATTATCAGAACCTCATTTATAAAGACTGAAAATGTATTGAATATAACTAAATGAAATACTGACAAATATGACCCTAACATGGTACATCTATCATAATTATTGAAATATCCAGCTCTCTTTATTCTTCTATCATATGGCGGTCAGACTCCAGCTATAGTTATCAGAATACTACAAATATACTCCCTCATGTTCAGCACAGAAGTCAGATAATATCCTCTAGAGAAACTTTAACTGTAATGTCAAAGATTTTATTAGTGAAGTACTGCCAGTTGCAGACTTCAGTTGTAGAAACTGTTTGTCATTCCAGGTTTGAAATGCATTGTTGTTCATCTAGTTCTAGTCTAATGGGTAACATGATATTGAATAATGAATACTGTATGTAATGAAGAAACTTGGATCACACAACTTTACAAATCTAGCACATTTGCTGTACGTTCAAAGGGACAGTAAAACTCCTGATATTATATCATGTATTACCATAAAAGGTTGCAATGGATGTGCTGTCCTTTGAAAATAATTAAGGGAAATTAATTGAATTTCAGTTTATTAACTGAACAATTCCCATGGAACACTAAGGTCTTTTTTAGTCAAATTCCAATTAATTTACCAAAATTACAGAAGTGAAATGGGGACTCAACCCTGCTCTGATCATTAAATCGACTCCTTGCCAAAAATGTTTATCCAAGAACAGGTATGCACTTCTCATTCTCAATTTTGCAAAAATAATTATCTCTGCCATTCCTGTGTTCTCACAAAAATGTATAAACTACATGAAATATTTGCAGTCCTACTTGGGGAACTGCCAAGATCCTACTCAGTGGAATGTGTGCTCAGTGGAATATATGTTATATCAAGTTTGTACCTGTAGAAATACTTGATCTGTCACCTGGTTTCTCCGTATAATATTGTTCATAATGCATTCTGTGTTGCTAACTGGAACATACTTGGTTGTTAACTGGGATTTTCATTGATATTGTCAGATTCCTTCTTTCTCTTCCACTAGACTTATATGATACTTTAATTTAGATTACATTGAATATTTTAAAGCTTCAACTTGAGTTAGTTCTTTATATTGTATAAACTCATGCCATAGTGCTAAAGAAAGCGGGCTTCGGTTCAAATGTTCTATAACTTATTTTTTTTAAATAAAAGCTATAAAAAAAGCTTTTACTATAAATATTCATAGGAAAATCAGCGTTGGCAAGTTATACGTACATCATTATGAAACAGGGTCCATGTAAAATTGTTTAGCAAAATGTAAAAATATGTGCATGGATTAAAACTAAATGCAAAATACAAACTCATACATGACAAACAAAATAGCTTCTGCTTGTCTAATTAAAAACATTAGTCAAGAGGTTATTCAATTAATCGATGTCCAAACAGCGGTTCCTGTCCTACCAATAGAAAATGCATTTAAACAGAAAGACTGACGCAGGTTGAGAGGGAGCTGACGCACATGGGCGGATTTTCTGGTTCGTCCATCTCCACTGGGTTGTCTCAGAGTCGAGTCTTCACTTGGATAGCATAGGGCAGGTAGAAGCTCACATGAGGCTTGAACCTGCGAGCCTACCAGCTTATGGCGTTTTAATTATAGAAAGCGACCTGATTTCAGCACCGCAGCGACTTAACAGTTCCAGCACAGTACATTTTAAACCTCCTTTAGCGCCACTGGAGTAACAGGCGCTGCCTCGAACAGGACGACGTTAGAGTAGCAGACCAAACACAAGCTATCAAAACGGAGCTGTCCACAAAAAATATATACGTCGCTCTTAAACAGCGTAGTTTCAATTTATCTTGAAGAAAAAAAACAGGAGTTTATCTCCTGGGAATAAGAAAAAACAGAAACTACAGTTTATTTAAGGATGGCGTCAAAGTGCTTGGGAATTTTCTTCTTCATCCAGATTTTCGCTCTAACTATAAACCACAGTATTGCTTTCCCCAAACCTTCCGTGACCGACGGTAAGTGACATATTCCTTGATGTAGCCAATTCCTTATATCTACACATAGGCAGTCCTAATAATAAAACTCCAGCAGCTACTGTTTTAACTGAATAATAAAAATGAAATGATATTCTCGAAATAGACCTACATTCGGCTTCCTAGTCCTTCTTAAAATGACAATAGTTGAGGAAACGTCCCGCAGAATTTAGAGTGGGAATGAAGTACAGTATAGTGATAACCAACAATAATGTATAAACATAAACTTCCAGTGTGTGTCGTTAACTCAGCTGTGTTCTATTCCCATGCCAGTTTAATCTTTTTATTGTGAATCCGATTACACAACTGTTGTTCCCAGAGTTTACAAAGTGACAGTGCGTCAATAAATGTGTGTTCGTGTCCAACTGCATTCAATTATTCCGTTTAGGTTGTAATTTGCTATAGCCCAATTATAGATAGAGCTTTTGAACAAGACTGTTTCTTTTTACAGAAGGACTGTAATGACGTATGCTAAACTTGTTATGTTATGGTGATACATTAAACGACACAAAGTGATTTTTTGTCTAGATGAAACAATCTACAATAGACAACTGAGCGAGGAAAGACCACTGCAAGAGCAGGTAATCTATTTATACATAGATCATTTGAATTTATAATAACATTGTGCCTTTCCAGGGGTAAATAAGGAGAAAATATGAAGACTGATGCTTGTTTATGATGGATGGATATTAAACACAACCCATATGTTAACTAAATAACAGCGTTACCTGTTGTAGGTAATTAATGAAACAGGGGCTACAAAATATGTAAACTCTGTCAATCCATGTAAAGTAAATCCAAGCATACATGTGTTCTTAGATTCTATGAATAATTAATTGCTGCTCATTTCCAGAACAGAGGTTGAAAATAAAAGCTTCAGCTCAGGTTGCATGGTCTTTTCTGGATTATCACATTTGCTTCTAAATTCTGGCCATGTTCCAAAAACTAGAAATGGAGTGTAGTCATGCCAGTGGCTTCTGCATTAGTGATGCATCCCCGTTTATTTGGATCAAATCATTTTTTTATGAATACATTATTGTAATTAAAATTGATCGAAGAAATTGAAGATGCACATGATACATAAAATACTAACACCTATTGCTACGCAAGTCTTCCAGTATGATTTATCTGAATAGTAAAAATATGCTTAGCTGTCATCAAGTGTAATGTGTGTAACTTTTGTTATCATTACAACAGATTGCAGTAGCAGACAGAATCAACAAAGCTGGATCCACAAGTAAGTTTCATCGCTTGTATTCATGTACATTTTATGTCTCCAAGGTCTCAAAGAAAACATTACATACAGTGGCATTTTTTTTTTTTTAATTGTGTATTATTTTTACAGAAGAAAAGCAAGAACATAAACCAACAGAGGCAGAAATAGACCGGGACAATGACGATTTCAGCATGCTCAAGTCCTTAGCAGAGAGATCAAAGGACTCAGACAATGAGACGCCCAATGCAGAAGCACTTGATGTTCAGTATTTCCCTGACGACGCCGATTCAACCAAGAACAGACGGCTGGCAGAGGACTATGACTCCACAAAGAATGGCATGGACTACAGGTACCAAGGTAACTGAAATTTAAAAAAAAGGAAAATCACTTAATAATTGTGTTGTCACAATTGCTGTGATTTAATGTGTAGTCACTTATTTTGGTGTATCATCAAGAACAATAACACCTGGCAGTTCATCAGCCAATGTGGTGCTTGCAAAACCTGTTGATTCTGAGTCAGGTTGCCTGCTTGATCTTTCATACAGAAGCGGATATCCCTCTGCTGACAGGTCAGCAGGAAGTCATTTTGTTTGCAGAGAGGAGAGGGGATTATCTGCCCACCGTCTGTCACTTGAAAAATTTGGCTTTATTTCCTGCTCTGCTTCGAGTCTGTTCTTCCTCTGGTTGATAAAGACTGAGAGCACATTTCAATCCAAGATTAAATCTCTGTAATATTTTTGGGGCATACATGTTTACAGTGCAGAATGTGTGAACCAGTTTGACTTATTACTGAGATTTGTAAGTTCTGGCAGGGTTCACACGTTTCACAACATTTTACTGTAAGTGACCAACAGCTGTAATATAGATGGGGACGGATCGAAAAATGAGGTAACTGGCAGATTGGAAGATTGAGATGAGTAGGTTGACATGGGAAGATTGAGATGAAAAGATTGGGGAGGGGGGTGTTGTGGATAACAATGACTGGGAAGATTTGGAAGATTGGGGTGGATGGTGGGGGGGGGGTTGTGGTAGGCGAGATTGTGATTGCACTAAAACTATTCCCAAGCACAAGTTGTTTAACAGACATTTTGCAAATTTTCTCATTTTTCTTCTATTGTTTTCTTATTTCTTATTAAGGAAGAGTATGATATAGCCAAAAGCTGTTTAATTCATTTTAATCACAGTTTAATCAGAGTTTAATCACAGTTTTTAAACATCACACTTTTGATATCTCAAAATTTGCAACAGTGTCACATTAAAAACTACAGTGTTACAGTGGAATCCAGCACAAAATGTTTTGATTGGTTCAGGCAAGCCTAAAATATACTGGACAGTAAATATTTCCAGTATTTAGAGCTTATATGTTTTCATGGACGAAGTCACTGCTGTTATATCGTAATAAGCACTGCAAGCTGATTTCTGATTTTTTTTCTCGAGCTATTGTGACTATCCTGCTGGATCTTTTTTCCCCCATAATTCAAAGAGCACTGACCTTCTGCTGTTAAGTTGTTCTAGGCTAGCTAAGTCTCCACTGATTATCAGTGTCTTATCTCCGCTAGCTCAGTCCAAAGATCTCTGTAGATTGGATCACATCTAAAGCAGCAAGCTACATTTGCCTTCAAAAACATTTTCACACCACTTAGAGAAGCTGTTTCTAGAGCAAACAGCAATCGAAAATGGAAACAGATACATGACTTTGAAAGTGAGGTTCTAGCTATTAAGGCTGACTGGTAGAGCCTCTCATTTGAAAATGTGTGTATGTGTGTGTTTCAGATGAACCAGATAGTTTCCACCAGCTGGATGGTACTCCTCTGACAGCAGAGGACATTGTCCAGAAGATCGCCACCAAAATATACGAAGAGGATGACAGACGGGTGTTTGACAGGATTGTGTCAAAACTGCTTAAGCTCGGGCTGGTATGAATGGAGGACTTTTATGTCAAAGGCTTGAATAGCCTAAATAACAGGATGTAAAATAATAGAACAATCCCAGAGTGGAAATATTACAAATCATCTTGAATAATGAAATGTCTAAACAATGTTTTGGGCGTTTAGTGTAAAAAAGAAAAATCATGAAGTACAATAGTAAACCACGCAGGAATTCAGTGGTAGAACTTAATATGCAACACAAACATATTGCTGGAATGACTTGTCATCTGCCACAAATACGCTCTCTCCTCTTTCCTCCTCAGATTACAGATAGCCAGGCTGACACTCTTGAGTATGAGGTAGCTGAAGCCCTGCAGGACTTAATTAGCAAGAATGCCAGGAATAACGAGATCGAGGACCTCAGCATGGACTACCCCATCTCCAGAGCCGAAGACGTCGAGCAGAACCCAGACATGAACTTGGTACAGTATGTCTGTCTGTATTCTGTGTCATTTCCTTGCTTGTAATAAATCAAGATACAGAATTTTGTGGTAGTGCCCTTATGCTGTGATGTATCCACCAAGGGTTGATATGATTAGGTGGAGATGACACCTACATTCCTGGTCTTTTGCCCCTTTATGACTTCAGGAAGTGTCAGAAAAGCCAAGGAAGAGGTATGAGGAAGAGGAGGTTGATGAAGATAGTGATGACACTGTGAACAATGCATGGGATACCCCTAATGAGGTGGACCGTAGAAATGACCTGAGACCCGATGAGGATATGGAGGACCTGGAGTACTTCCCCAACTTCTACAACCTCCTCAAGAGCCTTGATTCAGGTGAGGGGTATACCAGTCACTACACTCATCAGTATGGTACACACACACACACACACACACACACTACAGACTACACACTACACACCATAGATACTGTTGTTTATATTTCATTATGCCATTCAGGATGTGTATTTACATAATGTGTCAATATGTCAAATAACTGTGTGTTGAGCAGAGCAAGATGCTGAAGAAAGAGAAACTCTAATCACTATCATGAAGACCCTTATCGACTTTGTGAAGATGATGGTCAAATATGGCACCATCACACCAGAGGAAGGAGTGTCCTACCTGGGTAAGCCCACACCTCACTTCTTATTGCAAGCACTGAGAGCCAAATCATGCATCATACTGTATCTTAGACTGATGGTTAAGTTAAATGAAATTAGAAAAGTTATGCTGGCATTCAGGGATTTCAAATTTCAATTTCAAATGTATCTGTACTAGATGTAGAGCTATAGGCACCCAAACTGAATTATTCTGTGAACATCAGATACATCACATCTCACACAGAAGTATGCAGTATGTTGTACAGAATAAGCAGAATCAGAGTGCAGCCAACTTTCACTGTGAAAGATCTGATGAAGCCACCTGCTCTCTCATAGGCATGCTAGCCAAGTGATTGAAAACTGTGAAAGTAGAACTGATGTTTACAGTTCTTTGGTGAAAACAGCTCTTGAGCTCAGGGAATGCCGCTTTGCTCCAGGTGACCTTTAGGTGACATTTCAGAAATGACATCTGTGACCTTTGGCATTTTGGGATTAAACGACTCAATGAGTGGGTGGGATAGCCTTTCATTCAATTTATATAAATCTGCAGAAATATTATTTCTGAGGTCAGATTTGCTGTCTTATAATTATACAGAAATATTTAGAAATTAATACATGTAATAAGCAGGGCACATATGAGTTTAATAGTTCAAGCTAAATTTATGTTAAAGGAATGGTTTTTTTAAAATCACTCAGCCATAATAATTATGCTATTTCATGTAAGTGCATTGCCCTTCCTTTCTTTTTCTCCTTTCGCATAGGAAATATTTTTGATTGCAGCACTTTTACTTGTAGTTATTTACTGTCAAAAGTCAACAGACACTACAATGAATTTCAGTTAGGAAGTAATTAATGAATCATTCACCATACGTTCTGCAATAATGGCCTATTTAGGCTATTCTTGACCTGGCCTTCAAGTGGCTGCATTAATTATCACTGTATAGTACTTAAAAGAGACAAAAACTCTTAGCTTAGAATACAAATTGTATTGTCACTTAGCATAAATACCAGGAAACCTCCATCTCCTGTAAGCGGGCCAGTAGTCATAGCTGCTTTTTCATATTTCTAGAGAGCTAAGGCCAATCTAAGAATCAGACAAATAGTGAATGCAGCCATTATAAAGAAAAAATAAACCCATTAGATGTTTCCGGATGTATCCCCCACCCACAGGGAAGCATGCCATTGTTTGTCATTCAGCAGTGAAGCATAATGGACACAGCTTCACAGAAAAGCCCACGACTTATACATCTGATTATTTTTAGTTACCTACAAACCGATCAAAATGTGGGCTAATTACTAAAATAAATTACAAAAGTAAACTCTCCATATTGATTTTTAAATTCACTAAGCTTTTGTTTTGGTGCACAGATTAAATAAAGGTCATAGATGAAAAAATGGCAAAATGTGGTAAATGCAGGTTTCTACGATAACTCTGACGACATAAAATTCAGGGTCTGTGGAAAGAATGAATGGTATCCATTGTTTCCTGGTAACAGCTGATTGCCTGCACCCTTTTGTTTACAATGACAGTTTGTACTGTGATGACTCACCTGTCACTTAGCCTTAATCTGCTTCATGGAGATAATGGTCACCTTCAAGAAACTGGGAGACAACAGCAGTGAAGCATAATTAGATATCTGTGATATGTGACATAGACAAATCACTTTCAAGCAAAACACGTAAGAGCCTATTTGCTTACCTGCTCCTTTTTCTGGAAAATAAATCAAACTGGCTATATATCATCTAATATATTGTCATTCTGGGTCTTGCCATTGTTGTAATTATTTCATATATTTGCTGATCAGAGTAAGAAAAGCATATATTATCAATTTCCTTAAGAGTGTGGTCAAGCCTAAAGCAAACCCTTTCAGACCATGGCATATGTACAAGGCACCTAATTCCTAAAATGGCAGAATTTTACAATGTACTTACAGAAAACCTGGATGCCATGATTGCCCTTCAGACAAAGAACAAACTGGGAAAGACACTGACGCCAGACAGCAAGCCGCCCACAGGTAAGAATGGAGCTACTACCTCAACCCCAACAATCCAAAAACCCAATGTAAATTGACGATGAGGTCATGAGTTGCAAACTGTGTTAATGTATAATGTCCGGGAAGTGTCTCAGGCTAGAGTAGAGGTTGTTAGCCACAGCATCACTGTGTTTCCACTATAGAGAAGGTGACCGATGAGGAGGACAACACAAAGGAGGAGGCAGCCAAGATGCAGAGGGAGTACGAATCGCAGAAGGACTCCACCAAGGATGACCAGACCGTCGTTGAGCCTGGTCAGTGTGTTTCCCCTGAGATTCAGCCTCACTTTGCTGTTTCTTTTCACCTGCAGATCGGCTCTTTGCCTAGATTATTCTCATTCGTATGTCGTCATCTTACTTGAAGAGCCCAAATGCAGAGAGGATTGCTAATTCTGACACAGCTGGAGGAAACTCATTCTAACACAGCGCCTCTGCGGTGTGGATTCTATCCCAAAGGGAGGAAATCAGCAAACTAAATCTATCTGCAGCCTCATCATCACAAATCTAGGCCTAGGGCATTTCAATAACACTCAGAGGAAAGCCAATGATGAGGGCCACTACTCCATCACTGACCTTGGCGCCCTCCATTAAAGAAAATAATCCATGCATTTCTATCAGAAGAGAACAAGCTATATGTGCACTGTTGCATTTCCATATAAAATAAAGGTCACAACTAGCAGAGAACATCAATTTATAATCTGTAATTTCAAGATTTGTAACTAAGCTATAGGGACTGTAAAGGCATGTAATATATGCATAAGTGCATGTTGTACATACATATTTCAGTAAAAACATTTTCAACAAAAACCTTCAAGGTACTCAAAAACCAAACACAAAGCATACACTCTCAATACATCAGTAGTAAAAACACTACTTTGAGAGCTGCCTTCCTTACCAAACCAGATATTGAATAATAAATTGCGTAGGTAGAACAGAAAAAAATGAAAATGTTCTACATAAATAAAATACACAATCTCACAGTTCCCAGTGGGTGTTTCCAACACAGACAAGGCACACTGTTGGCTAAGATTCAGAGAGAAGTCTTCAATACTGTTAAAATTCCTGAAGATCTGTTTACCAAACTGAAATGGTATCAAAATGCTAAACTTAAATCAATATGTTTCAGAGAAACTAAACAAGCCACATTCCGAAGCAGTGCTGCTCATGTTTTCCTGCATTTGTTCAAGTAACTTACTGTAGTCCTGTGTTTTGTCAGCTTTCCATCCCATCTCTCATTTGTTTTTCAAACGTGAGATGACACAATATTGTTTCCTTTGTAATTTTATTTTGTAAGTAACTGTTCATGCACAGAGCGATACTCTTTACAAAATGGCTGTTTGAATAATTGTTACTGCATCAGATTTATAATCACTGTAGAACAAGGTCTGAGCCATTCAGCATCCAGGATCGAAAAAATCTGTTATATAAATTCTGTTGGCCTCCCACTAAACTGTCGAACAGCGAGGCTGACTGCACCAGAGAAGAATATGACTGAAACTAATTTTGTTACATTTTAGTTTTTTTGGACACCTCTGTTGTGTTGCAGCCACAGCACTTTTGTGGGACTACACAAGGATTAGAGAACGGGATGTTGTTACTGTAAAACCATAGAATTGAAAGGCACAAATCTTCTCCTATTCTCTCACTTTCATAGCCCACACTGGGAAGTCCGAGACCTACTTGGAGGCAATCAGAAAGAATATTGAGTGGCTCAAAACCCATAACAAGGATGGCAACAAGGGGGGTAAGTATTCAACAGCCTTGAGGATGGACCATAACCACAAACACTGCATGACGTGCGTAACAGTCCAGACAAAATCAACAATGTGATCAGTACGACAGCCATCACATCTTAGCAGCCCCCCCCTCCCCCCCGCCGCCCCCATCCATTCCATCAGCTGGCTAGACTACTTCTTTTCAACTCTTAGTATCATTCATTCTCGTCTTCACAAAGTCAGCATTGAATAGGTGCTGCTCACTTCTGAACTGCCCTACTGTCCCAGTCTGATGGGAATTAAATGCTTTGCTTTTCAACTCAGCTATATCCAGTATAGAGCCATAGACAGCAATGCGTAGTCACACAGTGAGGAAGAGCTAAATTAAAGACCCCTTTGTTAGCCTTAAATTTGCAATGTAAATAAGCAAAGTCCATTTACCCAGAAAGCTTCATGAATATTTATGTGACGGGATGAGCTTGCCCTAATTACTGAGATGCGAGCCTCCTGCTGTTTTTGAAACAAAAGCGCATTCACTCATTACACTGTACCTGCAATTTGTGCTAATCTTACCTATGCATTTCTGCATCCAACTTTGTCCCTGCTCTTGTGTGGGAAAGCCTTGATTACTTATGACTGACAATGAAGCAAAACAGAAATTAATTTAATTTCAAGCTATTCAAATAAATAAAGCACACTGTAATTAATGACTCATTCAGTCAGAATCTACAACAACATTACATTTAATTAATTTAGTAGTAATAAAGTGAAATTGGTGTGCTCTTTTAATTTAATAAGAGGTAAGCTGCAACTATAAATTATCAAATGAAAGAGTTGTCAAGGGATGTCATTCAGTTGGCATGATGAAATATATTTTCATGAAATTTATCAATTTGAATTCAGTAGAAATACATGTAACTCTTTATAATCAGTAACCAACCATCAGTTTTGTTGGGTGCTTTTCTTAAAAGATGTAAGGTTCCAAGAAAAAAAAGAAAAATAAACTCCACAAATTTATTATATTGTTACAGTTCATGTAACATATTCCGCTGCCTGAAAAGTTGTAAGATAAGGTGGTAAATCTTAACAAAGCATAACATAACATAATGACAAGAACAGGCCATTCAGCCCAACAATGCTTGCCATTTTACTGACTAAATGGTACCTAGAGCTCTGAGTGCCTACAGACTAGGCTGTATCTAATACTGTATCAATCCTGGTCTTGAAAATCCCCAGAGTTCCTGCATCTACTACATGACCTGGCAGGCTATTCCACTCATTGACTGCTCTCTGCATGAAAAAAAGTGTGTGTCTCATACCATAGGCCTCCCTTCCATTTTGAAAATCTGGTCTCTAGTTTGCTGCCCATCGATCCATTCTTGGGACCTTAGGCACGTTATCATGGAGATCTGGGTGCCTGAGAAAAGATGACATTCATTCTCTTATTGATTAAAACAGACAACTGGGAGGAAATCCAGAAATGTTAGTTGCCTTTCATAGGCAAACCAAATATGAAACCAAAAAGGTTAGCTGTTATTTGCATTTTTCTGTACACAAATTAATATTGGCTGTGACATGGTTGTGTTACTTTTAGGTTCATTGAACTGTTTTTAGTAAAATCACTATATGCAGCAAATTTGATATTTAATAACAAAAGGAACTTGGCTCCAATGGGGGGAAAGGGACCAATCGGAGTGTTTATTTAATCTGCCCATTTCTTCCATTACTATGGAAAGAGGCTGGGGTGTGGGTATCCAGTTATCTATTGGTGGAGTTCTTATCAGTAAGACTTAATGGATTAACAAATACATTTTAAACTGTAGTTTGAACTGAATAATGCTGCAAGTCCTAGATGAGAATTATGAGAATGTGGTAACATAGAGATTTGTATAACATTTTATCATATGTAACATTAATTTTTTGTGCACAAACAAGGTGAACTGAATGAACTTTCTGTTCAAATTACAAAGCATTGAGTCTTTCTTGAATTTAAGCTGTTTCTAAGTCCCTACTCCATTTCAGTAAATTCAGTTAATCCTCAAATCTATGACGTTGTGCGAATGTGGATATAAGGTTACACTCAATTAAATTCTAACTCAAGGTTGAGAACAAAGTGTTTCATGGTTTGACTGACTCTGGTTCCTCACTAAGGTAAACATGCGCAAACCGATTACATGCTTATAGTACACTAACAATGACCTTTCTTGATTCATCCCCCCAGATTATGACATTTCCAAACTGAGGGACTTCATGGACCAGCAGGTGGACTCCTACATTGAAAAGGGCATCCTGGAGAAAGATGAAGGCGAGATCATAAAGAGGATCTACGGCAGCCTGTAGACTCAGCTAACCCAAAAGCAGCAAACCAGATATAATTGTGTATGTAGAGAAAAAAATTAAATGATCGAAATAAATAAAACGTGTCTCACATTCACAATGAATGCCCCCAACAAAGACACACTGTTGGCTAAAATTCAGAGAGAGGTCTGCAATACAAGTCTGCAAGACACCTCTAAAAAAGCAATAGCCTGTAAATGGCAGCAATAGGTGACACTAGATAAGACCAGAAACATGTTGTAGTTTTATGCTACTTACATATATACAAGGAATGAAAACCCTGACCATTGGTTTTCCAGTGTAGCTCTGGAAAAGTAAACAACTGCATCACAATGACCTAAAGGATGAACCCAGAAGAATTGTAAATTGCTTGATTAGATGACAGGCTTTAGCTTTTGCATCTCTTACTGCGCAATAGACTTTTACTTAAAAAGCACATTGAAATGTAGTCACGATAACCTGTTTTGTGAATCATTACATCAATTGTTTTCTGTGTGCAAGACCTGTTTTAAAGCTTTTGATTCTACCA
Organism: Anguilla rostrata; assembly: GCF_018555375.3. NCBI lineage: Eukaryota > Metazoa > Chordata > Actinopteri > Anguilliformes > Anguillidae > Anguilla > Anguilla rostrata. The sequence goes on along the minus strand of NC_057937.1, from coordinate 44,719,830 downwards.
AAAAAACATTGTCAGTCAACATTACTGTTCTAGTTCCATTTAACCAGGCATGGACAACTTCCTTCTCACTCAGTCTACAATTGTCTATAAATTTACAGTATTTATTTATTTTATTTTATATTTCACCCAGCTGATAACCCATGTTCTGATAACCTGCAATGGTCAGATTAGAAATCACCTGGCCTAGGGTATCGGGTATAAATGAGTTTATAAATGATTATAAATAGTGACACCATAGGAGTCTAGCCAGCTAAGACAGTAAATTGCCCATCCCTACATTTGATTCACAAATCCAGGGAATGTCAGAATTACAATGAGCCATCTGGCTTGTTCCTTACTTTCTGCTTCTTACTTTTGCTTTTCACTCTGTCTGCATGTGTTACAAATTTTAAACTGTGCACCTGAATGTTGGGAGTCCAATGAAGTATTTTTAAATGTAAATGCCAACTTTTTCAGAATGTAAAAGCAATTAAAAGCATTTCCTTTCTTTAACACCACCTCTGATTTCATTCAGGTACTTTTATACTGGCACAACCAGATTTGGCACAGAATTGCTAAACAAAAACACCTTGATGCTTCCAAACCAGTAGACAGACCCTTTATGAGATCAGCGTACCATGATCTTGAACGATATGAAATACAACCAAAATTGTGCCCATTATATAGGCTATAGCACGGTGTAGAGATCTACAAAACACAAGGAACACAATAGTCACACACTTTTTTCTTTCCATTAAATATTAAAAAAAAGATAATAGCATAATTAGCTACATCATAATAAAAAAAACGTGGTTGACAAGATTATGTTTGAAGGCTTCTGCTTTCATTCCCAACAAATGACTTCGTATCACCAATGAGAATCAAAGTGAATATATCGGTTAAAAGAAATACCAGCATAAAATACTACTGAATAGGCTCGTATTGACACTTTTCCTAAATGGACAGAGTCAATGCAATACTTTTCAGAGTTCATAATGACCAATCTCAGCGGTGCCTGTAGAGTACAGACATCAGACCATTCAGTCAATTAAAGGCATAATGACACCAATTAGAGGCAGTGCAGGCTCACATCCCTGTGGAGATGAGGTGGGAGAGGGCACTTGTTTCTTTTCTGCACATAAATGAGGTTGTGTGTAAATGAGCACACTGAAATGAAAAGATGACTGTAGACAGCGCAAGGCCATACTGAATGTGGCCAAAGGCAGTAACAGAAATGACGCAACTGCTCTTTTGGAGGATAACAGTGATCCAAAACTTGGATTAGCATTGAAATCAGATACAGAGGAGTTTGATTTATAGTTACTTTTATTTTCCCTCAAAATGGACAAACAGAAAAGCACAATAAAACAATCAAAGCCACTGCTTAAATTGTATTCAGCACAAACTATACACATCACACCCACCCGAAACAACACATTCACACTTCAAATATATTTCCCCCTTTCTTAAAACAGCTTGTTATCTGCAAACAAAACACAATCTCGGAATCCAAATGGCAACATTTCCAAATTAATTGTTTTCAGTAAAAAATATTGGAATATAGATACATATAATTATATATGCATTACTGCTACAGCGTTTCAGTAAGGAGTTTAAATAGTATAGGCCTACATGTTCACAGACATTCTATTGCATATCCTCCTGCTGACACTGAGTTCAGCATTTCCCAAAGAAATAACAAGAAATCATTGGTACCACAGTATGTGAAACAGGCAATATGGGTGTAAAGCTATGATTACCCATTGCTCCAAACATTTTCTCCCAAAAACTAAAATGACACACTGATGAAATAAGCAATAGTAAAAAAAAAAAAAAAAAACAATAGTAAAAAGGCAAAACACCTCAGTAGAAATGCACAGACAAAATCCCATTTCATGGTCTGGTAAAGCATTAAAAAATAATCTTAAAGGGATGAAAAACGGATGTTGTCAAACAGCATAACTGTTACTCCTCAAAAAATGCCTAAATGAAATAAAAGTCTGCTTCCTAGTTCCTTTTATCATATTTCCTGGTACGATGACTTTGTGACCGAGGCATCATCTTCAACATCCCTGGAAACACACATACACACAATTAAAAGATTACAATACAAACAAAATTTAATAAACTCTCTTGTAATAATGTGTAAAATATCCCAGTCTAACATTTTAGTTTATGTACATCATTTTTGTGGATTGGAAATTGAAGTATCTGACATCCTACACATGAAAAACAGGATCTGGTGTGAGAAACAACCCCCGTTAGTCGCAGATTAACCTGTAAAGAAGTTTAGCTGCACCGTGACTAGTTTACGGAGCTCAGCCAGACCCTACCTACTGGGCAGTGCCTGGTCGAGCCCCAGCCAAGACCGATCCTGTCCTTTTTGGACTATAGTCCATAAGATATACAGAACATGTCGGGTCATGTACAGCAACACAAGCAGAGACCCTTAAGGTGTTTGAGACCATGCTAGACACAGAGCTAGATAGGTGGTCTAGCTGGGAAGAAAGACCTGGACCCATTGTCAAAGGTTCTTGCGGTCTTAACTACCCATGACTTCCTACAATGACCTGCTGGATGAGGATTTCTCTGCATTTGGTGATCTGACTTTCCTCCTACTCAGCTCTATCCATCCTGCCGTTGTGTGCAGCTGACAGAGGAGCCGGACCTCAGAAACGCACGTGGCAGAGCAGCTGGCACATGGCCAGAAGCTGTTTGCAGAGACCGCCTCTGGCCAAGTGCTGCACACTTTACTGCTAGCACAGCGAGCAAAACAAACATTTACATTATCGCTCAGATTTGCTTTACAACAGCACCGTAAATCCTGAAACTCAAACAGACCATATTCTATTTCTTCTATGGTTTTTCATGCCTATATTGAAACTTGCAAAGAAAAATCTTCTGAGGTCCCCGCTCTCTTCCCTGGTTTATAATTAGCCTGATGCTCAGGACACTGAGAGCTGAGATATCTCCCGAATGGCCTATAAGCAGATACCAGCCAAGCCACACATTCACATGCTCCATTCAGTTCATCATTCATTAACCAGAACCTGATCAGGCTGGTATAGAAACAAATATAGCAGTCTGGCTATCCATTTAAAATAAATACCGAAAACAGAAAAGATTCAATTGCAACATAGCCTATATGTTCCATTTTACACTGAAAGGCTGTGTGAGCGCCACCTCTTCCTCTTATGATTAGAATCATTGATGAGGTATGAATTTCTTAATACATAGATACCTGCTTTTCATTTTGCTTCAATATGTTGCAGGTGATAAAATCAATTCACGCTATGTACTGTAACATCCTAGGTTAGGATTTTCTATATTCACCTCCGTACTTGAAGGCGTAGTTCACCCAAAAAATTGATGTTGTTCATTAACTTTGTTAATTCCTTTGGACATGAACATCACCACAGCATCTTTTTGATGTGATTAGAGATGTATTGCTCCATCAAATGGTTAATCTCTGAAATAGATTAGAATTATTTGCAGAAATGGGACACCTTCGCCCTGCTATAGTTGAGGCTGGGCTATCAGAAGATTGCAAGATAGAGTTCCACTATTGAAATACTCCTTTATATAGAGATTGAAATTACAATAGAAATGCAGGCTTACATACAAAAAATATGGCAACATGATTATGTCCCAAACAAAACAGATGAGCAGATATTTGTTATGGTGTTACAGCAGTCATCCGTTTACAAGCCAAAAGGGGTTTGTATGATTGTATAGGCTGACAGCCAAATTCAATTTGCTTGTTTGATGTTCTATTTCTTTGATGTTTACATTGCAAAAGCATGCGACTATGTTTACAATTGGATTTCTGAATGAGGGCAGGACCCAAAAAATCTACTGCATACAAAGCAGCAGACAGCAAAATTAAATTGAGGAGGAATGTTGTACAGGAAATTGGTTTGAGTGGAGTGCAGGAGTGGTCTGATATGCTGTCTGTTGGTGGAGTGGGCACTGGTTTAAAAAAAAGTCCTGTACAGAGCCCCTACTGTGCACGGCAATCAGTAACAGGGAAAAGACACCACTGGCTAGATGTTTCGTTTCAACCTTCCAGCAATAAAAAAAGCTTCTTCCTCTCAAATGCACAGTTCAGTCATAGATCTGCAAACTTCTGCTGCACAGCACACACAGGGTTTCCAATAAAGAGAACTGTTATCAAGTGTCATTTGCCTTCTTTTAGCTTTGTTCTGTGAAAGGATGGCCAATGAAACGTGGGGTTAAGTATGCGCGCGCGCACGCACGCACGCACGCACACACGCACACACGGGTCTTACAAACACACCATCTCTCCAGTCTCAACATTAATGGCCTGGTATTTACACTGACTTATTTCTGACCTCAACAAGGATCCAGTCTCACTGCTGGAAAGGGGAGCCAGTCAAAAACGCAGAGTCTGACATGGATTCAGGCCCATTCATCACCTGCAATGCTGTAGCATGTATGTCACACGCCAACTTCGCATGACTGTTTTTACCGCACAAAAAAACAGCTGATGTGCACTGACAACAAGACAGATGCTTTTTGTTATTGCAGAGAGTGTTAAATGGCATACTGTACAACACAACTCGGTCAGCCCTTGTGGTGCACTGGAGCCTTCCACTGCATAAAAGCAGAACCACGGTCATCTACATGCCAGCTGGGTCATGGGCTGGGTTTTTCACAGTTCCATACTGGAGAGAGTTTCAGACCAGCTACACTAAAATTCCCACTAGATAAAAAAGACCTTCCCAAAAGAACACATACAAAAAATGTATTTAACATGTAAATAATTAGGGGCAGAGTTTCATTTCATTTTATAAAAACTACAATGTACATGTGCATTTGTCATCTTGATTATGCCTTACCTGACATCCTCCTCTTTCAGTTTCCTAGCAGCTTGTTTTGATATTTTAATCTGCAAGTCCAGTCTGTGCAAGTAGTCCTTGGCTGACAGCTCCTCTGGCTGGGAGGGTCGGCTATCGAGCTCCTGGGTACTGAGGGTGGGTGAAGTGGAGGGTGAAGAATCTCCCTCTGTGTCCAGAATCATACTGGACCCTTCCGGTACTGTACAGCCATCCCCAGCCTCGCTCTCAGGAGACTCTAAAGTTGTGAGTCCGTTGAAGAGCTCAGATTTCACCGAGCGCACTGGAATGTTCAGACTGTTCCGTAAAAATATACAATCGTTCCCAAAAAGCTTGTTTGCCCTTTTTATTTGTTCCATCTACATTTGACAAAATGGAAAAAAAAAGAAAATGAAGGGGAAATATGGTAGAGAAAAAGACTAAAGAGCTACTACTAAATCTGACCAGACAAACAAACAGCGAACCTTTTTTTTTTTATTTTTTTATTTTAAGTACCATTTTCACAAAGATTCATCTTATAAAGATTTGGCTACATGATGTCATTGGCAAACACTCTAAATTACGAGACAGTGTATTCAATTAAATGAGTCAGGCAAATAAATATTTAATAAATAAATTTAATAAACCATATTTAGTATGCTAATCTCTTATACTTTTAAATTTGAAATGACAGTTGTAGCTAACAGTAAATGTGTACATTACAGCAATATCATGCATGCTTTTAAAAACAGGGAAGATATTTTACACTGTGGGCTAGTGAAGCATTTGGGGACTTAAGTATCTTTTATTGCACCAGTTACATTTCAGTGATTACTGGTATTATTGCAGAGAAGGGTGTCGTAATAATTTTTTGTTGCAATTGAACGCATATCAGCGAGTCTAGGTAGTGTTTTGTTCCCATCACAGACGAAGATCCCGAATCACAACAGCCGGGCAAAAAATGCGCTCAACTACGTACTTCCTGGTTGTAAACCTATCCCAGTGGAAGCAGCCCATTCTACATTACATTACATTACATTCATTCTAGAACCGCTTGATCTTGTGTAGCTTTCTTTTGTGCATCCTTGTCATGTCATACTGTACTGACCATAATTTTAAATTACGTGATTTCATTAAGGCTAACTCCTAAATTGATGGTTTATTTTATCATTTAGCAACCCCATTTTGATACAATGCGTAGATAGCGGACTGGCTAGCCCACCACATCCATGCTATCACAGCCTGGTCATCTAGATGATGTGCATGCCTCGAATGTTTACTTCACAATATGGTACTGTAGAGCTTTGCATTTACTTCTGATTTGCGCATGCATTGTTTTCGTAAGTACACCGCTGCTCATCAGTCATTCCAACATTCCACAGTTGATCTTATCCTTACCGTAACGCCGTATTTGAGAGCTATCCCTTGCAGCGTGTCACTGTCCGTAACCCGATGGACGATATATTTTTCTCCCAAAGGTGCTGTAACGCTGGCTGTACTTCCATATGAACGAGTCTTGGTTCGGGCCAAGCTCTGTGACAGTTCACTTTCAGACTCTGATCCGGACCGTGATCTGGGAAAGATTGGTTGCCCGAACCGGCCTCCATCCCGCAGTGACAAGACTGGGGAAAACTCCGCCATCTTCTTTTCAATAAATAATGAGGTTGCTCTCTTATGATACGCCAGCCGAGTCGACGCCCTCAAAAGCAGCGCGTCTTAATTCAAACTGTTGAAGAATTCCTTTGTACCTATACGCATAATTCGTAATTGCAATTCGACAGGTGAGCATGTTGCTGTATTCACCCTATAATTTGATACGTGAACAGAAGAAATAGTCTTATTAATAGTCTTTTGTTTTTCAGAAGCCCATCTGCATAAACCATTTGCCTATCGCCTATAGCGTTATCGAAAATCAGAACTCGAATAGTTCAACAACATGCATTTCTTTCCTGATTTTGGTTTGCGTAAATAATATGGGAACATTGCAGTTTTCATAGGTCTAATATATTTACATTTAGGCTAGGCTAATTTTTTGACAAGAATCAAAAGCCACATTGTGTCTTAAATAAGTGGCCAAAACATTCAAAGATCCTTTCTACAAAATTAAAAGTTTGAAGAAAAAAAAAATAAAAACATTAAACCAAAATATGGCAGACAAATTAATTTAGGTATATACTCTTAATGTGGAAGAACTCTACTGTTATTCTTCTGACAGCTGCTACAGGCCTAATAACTAGTATTGTTTTTGCAGTAAATTGCTAAGTGTGCTTCAATCAATAGCAGAAGGATGTTTTCCTTTCCAGGCATCCATTTTGAAAAGTCATTGAGCTGCTGTGTGATATTCTAGAGACAGCCAACTTTCACCATGTGTGAAAAATCACTTTCCTAAAATACATACACCCAAGCCATTCCATTTGTGTACAGTACACTCTTTGAATCCATTGCCCGAACAAATTTGCCATGTTGTGTCAACAGAGTAATTGATAGTTCCATTTCATTTATAGATTATGTATAAAAGCTAATTCAATAATAAAATTTTGTTACTGCTACATTAGTGTTATAACGAGTAAAACCACCAGCCTAATTATAACTGGCAAGCTTTGAGCCAGGGAGCACTGGTGGCAGGTATTCCAGTGAGGAAACTATGACTTCTGCCTTTTAAATGTCTAATACATTTCAGTGAGAAATGATTTGGTAGTGTAATCATGGAATACACTGGAACACTTCGCGTGCAGCTCATTTATGGCCACATATATATTACAACATGTGTAGACTTATTAGATTATTCGACTGAAGCAGCTTACACAGTATAACATTTAATAAATAAGCTAAACCAGAAGAGCGCAAACATTTCCGTAGTGATAAAACATTTAAAATATGTATTATTCACTGCAACACATTTATTTAACACATTTATTTCTTGTATTTATCTTTTTTATGCAGTTTTTTACACAACCTGGCCAATAGGGAATCTCTTACTTAAAAAGTGACTGAAATCTTTAATTTCACCTCTCCTCCTGGCTGTGAGCCTGAAATTTAGTGTGTGTTTTCCCTTTCAGCCTGCAACAACCACCTTTGGAGTTTACAGTCGGGAAGATCCCCGAATTACTCTGACAGTCTAGCCTGGAATTAACCACCAAAACATTTGTCTACAGGGGCTGTTTTAATTGGTGTTAGTGGTAAAGTGATTCATTTAGCCCACATGAATGATTTCCTTTCAAAATAAATACTAAGCAGACAGATAAAAGAAATAGACGCCCTCATAATTTATGGGTTCTGCTGAAGGCATATTTTGATGCACAGAATTACCATTTAATCATCATTGACAGTGGGTTTCTTTACAGGGAACCAGAATAAAGGCATGAAATGTTGTTATATTCCTAGATTGCAATAATTGCATGGTGTTATTACTGTGCTGTAGGGGTACCCAAGGAGTGTATACAACATGTGACATTGCCCCCTAAAGTCTAGTGAAAATGAAAGATACTCTGGGTTTGTGGTGTTTGCTTTTGAAAGGTTCTGTTAATTAACCAGTAAATTAGCCACTTAAAAGATGAATAATCCATTTATATTACTTAGTACAATGAGCTATTGGTTGTGCTTCATGTAACTATTGCCAGTATTCATTTATTTTATACAGAGTTCATGCATCACATTAAAACATTTGGTACGGTATTTATTCCAAGATTTGTTATTTAAATCTGAGGGCATGTGTCAAAAGATATGTTTAGAGAAGAGAAGAAACATTAACATTTAAACTGAATTGGTGGTAAAAGTTTGAGGCTAACATGGTACACATGATAAAACATGAAAATCGTATTGTGCATTTCACAGCCCTAAGGAGGTTTTCCCATTTTATTTCTCTAAAACAATTACTATATGTTGATATTGTAAATTAGAGATTAGGTCAAAATTTACATGAGTAAATGTTGGCTGTATTTAAAAGAATTTCAGTGAAGTGTATTGCTGTTCCTGCTATACCTTGGGAAAAACTCATTCAGAATTTATAACTAAGAGTGTGTGTTTTCTCTCAGAGAACAGGGTACAACAGTACAAACAAGTTGTTAGACATTCACTCAACAAATTGCCTGGAAAGTTGCTTGCTTTTGCAAATAAAATGTAGCATGCTGGTTTCGAACAGATATGTCATCACGGGCCTGAAGCACTTTGCTTTCCATAGTAACCACTACTCCACAGTACGATTGCGCTCCCTTATCAGAAGCACACACTGCTAATTTCACTGGAAAGACATCAAACAGGGACCTACAGTAGATGCTATTGTATGGATGGTCCTATTGTTCTGCAGTGGATATTTAAGTTGTGAACACAGAATGGAAATGCTTCGTATGAATGAATGATTTGTAAGCTGCTATTTACAAATCACCCCTCACATGTAACTAATTAGGTAATTTACAAAACATATTGTGCCCTAAATATTATATGCAATAGCGCATGCAGTTTTGTTGGACATATATTGTATCCACAGGTCAATTGATTTTATTCTATTGTATTCATTCATGTGGTTTTAAAATGATTTCCAGGGTTACCTGTAATGAGCTCCAGGCTAGTTGTTTGGTAAATACTACTGCATGTCATAAATACAGCTATAGTGTGCACCAAATCAATGGCTGTCGCCAACACAGGCAACTCGTGGACTGCACACTTTCCAGTTTTGGAAAGACCTTCCAAGCTCACTGTGGAACAGAAGCATGTCAATCAGTTCAACTGGCCTCTGTGTGGCAGGATATATGCCTCAGTGGAGCATTAAGCAGTCTGCATTATACATCACTGCCCCACACTTGAATATGCAGTCACCAAGACTTGGTTCAGTAATCGATTTCTCCCCCACTGTGGTCATTATGGGCTGTTTTCTGTTGAACTGTTTGCCATAGAATCATGGAGCAATCTTATGGATCTCTGTGTCCAAGCATCATATGAAGGTAGCAGTTTCACCACTAATTCATGCCACTCTGAAATGCACAGCAATACTGAAATGTTTTGGTAGCAAACCTAATTTATATTTTCTGCCTTTCTGCTTTAAATCATTACCTTATGAAGCCCTGAATGGTGAGTTAAATCTGTAGTATTCATAGCAGAAACAATACAATGTATAAGTGAAGGGACCGGAAGGAATCTTTCAATTGAATTAAAGATAAAGAAAACACATTAAATTAGTCTGTCATTACATTACTAATTTAAGCAGGTGCTACCTTTTGTTTCTTGCATCCTGATTTACGTATCTGTGGTGGTGAAACATTGACTCTGCTTTACAAAGCCGTACTGTTTGAGGGAAAACAAACCAGATTACCCCTACAATGGTCACACAATGCCATCATGATATTGTGAAAGTGGAAAAAACCAGGATAAAAATCTGCAGGTGCAGTGGCAGCTGTTGCCATTGGTATACCAGTGTGTATTGCCATGGTAAAACGATGTCTGCACAAAAACAAATATTCAGTTTCCAGTAAAGAGAGAATGGAAGTGAATGAATTCATGAGTCATGTTTTTTTTCTCAGTTCAATGAGGACAAATGTTTCTATCAACTGTTACTGGGTCCCCAGTATTCATTACTCTTTCAAATGGAAAAAAAAGAACTTAATTATAGCAAGCACACAAACTTGTAGAGAAACCATATCATTATAATGCTAAAAAATGGTAACCTTTATGATATCTTGGAATCAACAAATAACACACTTTTCTGTTCATCTGTACCTTCATTTGAGCATGTGGCCTCTCTGGTTATACAAATGGAACTATGATTAGTGAGCCAATTATTTGGTAACCAGGCTCATGTGACATGTCCATTATCTACTGAAGCAAATGGCTCCAATTCATTTGTGTCAAAAAAATCTTTAAATTGTTATCCAAAGTAATTCTGGGAAATGCAGTAATTATAAAAAAGAAAAAAGTGGGTTGGCTTAATTGTATTTTTAGTGTTTTGGTTCAACTCAACTATTTTATGGTAAACGTTTTTGTTATAAGCCAGGAAAAGGTTCTGATAAATACTTGTTTATCATCATCATCATCACTATTATTATTATTATTATTACAAATTATTTGTGAGATTATTTTGTCTCAGCTACACATACTGCTTCATGAATTACATTTTGTTCATTTAAAATATCAAAATCTGTGAAGTAGATAAACTTAATTTATAACAATAGGTTCTATTTCACTTTTCAGAAATAAATATTGAAATCATTTTAATGGGTTCAGTTTGAATAATCAAAGGGTACTTGAATGGTCAGCATTATATTATGCCATTTACCTCTACAATAGGTCAAATATACGGTGCAAGCATGTGATTTTATGTTCAGAGTCACACAGCTATTCAAATTCAGTAATAAGGCCTTTTTTCTTACAATAAACATAATCAATGGTACAGTCATAGAGGAATAATTAATTAAGACTGTAGCCACAAAGCTATTATGGGAAATTTATGACAAACACTGTGACACAGTGTGTCCTCTGATCCGCAGTGGTGCAGATGAATTGGCTACAATAATGCCACTCATCTGTCAGAGGATATACTTCAAGGACAGGCTTTCATGCCAGATTAATTAGTGTACATACTGGACAGATACCTGTAACTAGCAACAAAAAAAAGTCATATTTTTCTGATATCACTTCCCAGAAGAATACACACATTTTCTCTTACAGTAAGTCCGAAGGATCAACCTTGATGCTGTATTCAGCAAATGAAAAAAAAAAACGATGAATTGGCCCTTTCAGATATGCTGTACCTATAAAACTGTGGTTATAGCTTTGGAGTTCAGGCGTAAGTGAAGAATGAAAATTGAACCACTCAGGTAGTCATATACCTCTGTCATTAAAAACAGATTTTGAAAACAGAAACAGTTTTTTTCCAGTGTGATTCAGGTCTTCCTGTTATGCCTTATTTAAGTGCAGGCCTGTTACAGGAGCTGATAGCCTGTGAATTCAGACTGCTAGCTGTCACTTCAATTAAAGTAGGACACAACAACACTAGGGACACCACAAAAAAGGCTGTATGCTGTGTAACTTCTCTGTTAAAGGAGGTTATCATGGAGCAGCAAACAGAAAAGCCATTGGGGTTGATGTGGTGATAAGATTCACTGTGACGTGAACTGAATTTGTTGTATATAAAAGTGGGGTGACGCAACAGGGGTAGCCATATTTCCAAATTATAAAACCCACTGTCAGCCATGTTACCAATGACACTTTTAAAATCAGAGCCCACCATAAATGAAAATTGGATGGATTGGGTTTATTCAGTATAGCTCCTTTCAACTCACGATCTGAAATCACCTGAACCACATGGGTGATGCCTTAAAATGCCTTTGGTTTCTTTGTTTCAAAGATGTACCTGGATCTGGACACTGGTATGGTGCAGAATGGGACTGTTTCGTTTTGTTTTTCTTTTAAATAAATTTAAAAAACGCATGGTTTTGGGCACCATATTTTTGGTCAATGCTGGCCCAAGTTTAAAGAACTTGTGCTGTAGGTGCATAAAGCCAAAAAATGCTAACCACACACTGAAAAAAATGTGTCTTCACCATATAAATGATTTATTATAAGCTCACGTAATAAAAATGAGTGCAATGTGTTCAGCTGCACAACACAAAAAATAGATGAACAGATTTAGTTTTTCCAAATCTTACAATAGCAAGCAGTAGGTCACAGTCTCAGACCAAATTTGTAAATACACTTTTTGCATGTTGTAGATCAACTATGGCTACATAAAAGCAAAATATCTATATCTACTGTCAATGAAACATAGGCCTATATAACACCCCAAATATATATTAGAGCAGGGGTGTCTAATCTTATCCAGAAAGGGCCGGTGTGGATGCAGGTTTTTGATTCAGCGCAGCCCTACAACATCTGATTCAACTAATTAACTGATGATGGTCTTCAATCAAGACAATGATAAGTAGAATCAGGTGAGTAGTGCTGGGTGAAAAGCAAAAAACCTAGACCCACACTGGCCGTTTTCATTTCACACCATCTTTTATTGGGTGCCTAACTGTTTCAAAGTACTTTAATAAATGTATTTGCTAAGCCTGCAATTCATTTAAAATCAGTTTGGGTGTCCTATTTCCAAGAATCCAAGGCCTACAGTGAAGGCAGACAGGGCCAGTTCCAGACACTGTGTTCTTTGTTGTCAATCTGTTCATTGGTGCCAAAGTGTTATTTAGCATTTAGTCTTTATTTTGCAGTGTTGTGTGTTGGGATTGTTTTTTTCTCATGTGTTTTAATTAATTGCTCAGAATCACAGACCTTTTAGGATCCAGTTGCTCTAGCATAATGCTAATATTAAATAACAATGGAGATTTCATCTGACTGAACAGCATGTTCCTTGGACATCTGGCCTGGCCTGGTAATAAAGTGGGCTTATAATTTGGTGTGGTTGCTATGACGATGCTGTTGTGAAGCATGCATCAGTCCTTTTGTGCCCTCTGTCCACTCCTGTCATCATATACCTAATGCCTGGGAGCAGATGGGTAGGAAATAGGATCCTCTTGGTCATGGTAACCTTGCCCAGGCTTATCAGAAAGCAGGTAATGTGATGCAGCGCATAAGTACAGTATGCTAACCAAAAATGATAAGTGGGCCCTTCTATAAGTGACCTTGATGACTAAACTCACCATTTACCCTTGAAGCTTTTTATTTTTTTATTGCAATTCCTCTTTTCAACAAAAAAGTTCACTTCAAAAAGTGAATTAAAAGCACTTTATCTACACTGAGCTGGTCAACACAACCATGACAATGCCAAATGTACATTAAAATATTTTGAGAGAAACCATTAAGAGAATCTATATATATATATATATATAATGAAAGGATGCGTTTGTGAAGGATGATTTCAAAACATCTCTGTTCTATGAATCAGTAATGTTTACATTGAGTTTATGGGCAATCTTTCCATTGTCTCTGACACAATCACAATTCTGAGACTATTGAAACACCTCCTTTTAATGATCAATGTTTCCCAAGAGAATCTTTACCCTATATACATCAAGTTGATTGCTTCAGAATAACAATAAATGTGCAATTATTGGCAACAAATCTGAACTACCTAAAGACTTTATACATCTTTCAGGTGACTAGATAGTTGGTTCTAAAAACTCTGCAGGTGTGCAACACCAGTTAGTCAAACGTGTAGTGTGAAGGTATTTTCCCCAACTCTCCACTAGAATTTTTACCATTGGTCAGCAAAGGAACAGGTGGTGCTTTTTCCATTCACTATCAAAAATGAATGGAAGCAACCATGAAATATTGCTGTGTGCAGCAATTAAGGGAGGCAAGTCACAAATACATACAGTACAGGCCAAAATTATTAAGCTACCTGTGTTTTTTATTTTATTTTTTTTAAACTTTAGATAATAATTCAGTTAATTTATGTGCATTTATTGAATAGGAAAACTAAGTACAAACATTTTATTTCAATTTCTATTTACAATAACACAAAATATGAGTTTTTAAAAAGGACAGGCGGCCCAATACTTTTGGCCCATACTGTATGTAAATGAAAAAAACATGCAAAGTCATAGTCCTAATGAGTTTCTTAGTCAGCCAAGCAAGGCAAACTTTTTCCATTTTTTAAATTTGTTGAGCAGCATAGCACCACCTGGTAGTTTAATCTGGCTAATTCTTTAGGGCTGTCTTCAGGACAGAGCTGTAAATAGATTTAAGAAGTTTTGTCATGTGGGCCTAACTGTCTAGGATTTATTATCCTCTTGTTAAAAAGTCACACACATTCAAATTCATTGGATTCCAATGAGCATTTTTAAGCATAGCAACTTTAAAAAACAATATTTCAGAGTCCATTCTATAATACAGGTTTCCTGCAAATCGATCAAACTGTTTTAAGAGACGCCTTTTAAGTGTTTTTTAATTTATTCAAAATGGTGGTAAATCCATAATCCTGAGCTAATGGGTCCTTGAGGTAAATTTATTCTGTATATAAAGCAGGATCTTGTGACATTAATTACTGGTCCCGAAGTCAAACAGAGTAGAACTTATCATTGTTTAATTTGTGGAAATTCAGTTGGCTTCTATAGCACCACCATGTGGCCAATCAGCACTAAATTTGATGAGCAATCATGTGGAGGTACCATCTATTGGCATGCCGATTTGCATGTGAATTATTCAGGGTAGCCACACCCACACACAGTTTCATTGGCTTACTGCAACCAATAACCTTTAAAGAGCAGCATTCATTGAACTCGTCAATGAAAATTTCTTGAAAATTAGTCAAAACTCCTGTAGGAGGAGATGTCTTTTAAGTGTTTTTCAGGTTACTCAAAATGGTGGAAAATCTACCAATCACACCTATTCAGTCAGTTGTTCATTGTGATGAGAGGCATGGATTGACTGTGGTTTTATGTCTGTATGCCAAATGGGGCAGGAGTTGTGCCCTTTCAAATTTCCAATTTTCTGTTTAACACTTTAGCACCACCAAGTGTCCAAATAGGTGCCAAAATCACTCCTGTGACAAACGCAACCTTCAACCACTGTGCAGTTTTGTAAGAAGTTATCAGACGCTCTTGCCAGTAATTAGCAAAACATCAGAAGATATAATAACAACTCCTACAAATGCAATAGGGTTCCAGACCCCTAAAAATAGAAATCAATCAAATCACACTGCAGGATCTATTCTACAGTATGTATACTCAGTCAGAAAAATGAGCAGATGGTCTACTTGTATTTTAAATATTATTATTTCTATTTTGGCATGCATTTTAAATTATTTGGAATGGAAAATATTTGTCTAGGTGGGATTTCTATATTTCTAAAAATGTTCATTCGGTTTGCTTGTATTATGTTCATGACAAGCATTATGTTCATGACAAGCAATATATGGTCAACCTACCATAAAACTGATTCAAAAGCTGAATGTGCAAAGCCACTGCATGACAATGTCATTCCTGTTATAACTTTGCATCTAGTATCCTCAGTCAGATTCACTAAGTGGAAAGTCACAAGAGTTTGCCCTGTTGCATGTTGTAAGGAAAGATGAACAGATGATGAATGATAATGATAATTGTATGCATAGTCGCTATTTGGTTAAGACTTAATATAATAACAATAGTAATAACAATGAAAAAAGGAAGAATAGATGTTCATGGTTTCCTGCAGAAATAACCACAATGACCACAGACTCTCAGTCCTTTAGAACATTAACTTCTGTACCTTCTGACCTCATGTACACAGACAAAATTCACAAACAACTTCACAAGTCCACACAGTACAGCCCCAAACTTGGGTTATTCTGCAATTCTATGCAGATGTTCCTTGAAACCGTTTAGAAAACATTGGGTAGCATTGCTTTGGAATAGAGCTTGTTTCATTGGTGTAAGCTAAGATAGTCAATATTGTTTGTTATAACTTGGCCTCATTTTGATATTAATACTTTCAATGTCAGGCCTTGATTTTTCACATTTTAATTAACAACTTAAACATCTCATCAACAAATATTCATTTAAACGGCCTCTTGGGACCTCTGTTGGTTAACCACACGTTCAGCAAATGTACGCCATCTTAAAAACAAGTAGCCATAGGTTGTGCATTTTTTCTTGTGGACACAAGATGGAGCACTTGAAGCCATTTGAAAAATAGTTTCTTAATCTAGTCCAGGTTAAATTCTCTGTTTGTCATCATGTCTCAATTTTTCTTTCAGACATAAGATGGTGCTGTTGGACCCATTTTATATGGTGACTACGTCCACGTGTGACCCGTTGTTTGAGAGAGCATCAGACAGTTCCCTTCATAAATATTTCCCCAGACACTGAATAGGCGATTCCCCACAGTTTTACACAATATGTGGTGTGTGATGTTCCATAGACCACATCCAGCTTAACACACACCAAATTCATGCTTTTCTTTTCAAGTGTAAACATTTGGGAAATAAGATAAAATCGCTAAAAATACTTTCTCAAACTAGAATGGAGGTGTTACAACAAAGAAACTCCACTAACAGACAAGGAAAGAACTGTCGATAGGGACAAAGCAGAACCATGTGTACATTTGATTATTATAAAGAAGTTTCCTTTATAACCAGTACAAGATTCACTAGCCCACCTTCATATGATTTCACAAATTTCCAAAATTCACATCTGGACAGACAAATGAGAACTTCTGTGCATGCTCTCTCTAACCTAAACAATGGTCCACAAAAATGAAAATACATGACAATCTGAAAACACAGACTACTCTCTTGATTGTATTCTTTGTGACTGTCACTGATTTGTCACCTTTAATCACCTAAATCCAGAAAATCTGATTGTCTCGGGTCATGGGTAATATAACTATTACTGATTACAAATATAATAGATGGGTTGAATGATGTTGAAGAGCACTGGTCTGGGTGGGGTCAGGTGTGCTTCCTAGGGAGTGACAGCAGCTACAGAAGCACCTGTAAACAAGATATTTCTGATTCGTCCCCCCTATCTTTTCACCTAGAAAATGTGTGCTGTGTCTACTCTGGAAGTCAAAACAAAGTAGTCACAATCACAGAAAGCACATTCATATACTTAACTTTGATCTAGACTGTGCCATTCATTTCAAGCTTATACTGATAAATGTGGGTGGAAGTCTTTAAAGGTCTAGGGTGGCAGGATGAAGAGATAACATGATTACACCAGTCGTCAGTCTGCCAGCTGATATGATTTCAGATAGAGAACTGAAATTACGGGTTGGCCTTGAACAGTCATCAGTAACCATATTTTAACCAAGGGACACAGCTGCAGTATACTGCTGCTGTGTCTGCAATGAGCCATCGTTATTATTATTGTTAGGACAAAGACATATGTTTTAAAATAAGATTTGGCCTATGTCTGTTTTTTTCATCTTATTTCTCATCCTCATAACGGCTTGACTTTCATTGGCATAACTAAGGTGCTCATGTGACAAACGCTAATAATAGCATAATAAAAGGTAATCTAAAGCCAAGACAGGATACTGCAAGCTCTTTTATACCTGCACTGATGAAGCAATTGAACACACCTGTGAAGCCATTTCAACCAAACATTAAGGTGGCCTGAAATGAGGGGGGGGGGACTATGTATAAAAAGTACTGTAATTTGTACAAGATGAAACCAAAATGTATAAAATTAAATACCCTGAAATAAAAGCTGAGAATGTGCACTTTAACCACATGTGAATTGTTTGGCACTCAAACATTATGGCACTCTATGTATACACACGCAAATACATAAGTATGGCCGAAAAAGGGCTGTGCCTTGTGTTCTTTGTCCACAGGAACAAGATGTAGCATACATCTATAGGGGAACCACCCACTACTGCCCTGCATGTTGAGATGATATCACTCTCCAGGGATTGGTGGACATACCCCCCGCAGTGCAGATTAGGACAGGCGTGTACCATCCTACGACTGAAATTTCCTGTGTAAAACAAAGACCCATTGTACCTACAACCCTGTCTTACTGGTGACAAGGTACGGGAGTGTGGGGGTTGGGTGTGAGGGTGTCATCAAGACACATTTGACGTGTAACAGTGCCAAACCGCCCGTTTCCCCCAACAAGTCCCTCTGGCACAAGGAATCTAGTGTGTTTCCACCCACTTGGGACTTTCACACCAGTGTGCTCACTGCAACCATGACAACATATCACTTATTTGTTTTCACTGGTGTACTCAATCACAACCTTGGGAGGGTGGGGTTTTGGTGAATAGAGTTTCATGGGAGTTGAAATTTCATATCAAATTTCCACTAATTTTTGCAAGAACAGTGAGATTGACCATTTAGTAGCTGAAACGGAAGCCTTGGTCTGCGCAGTCTCTTTGCAGCAGCCTTTAGACGCTGCTTCTCCAGGGACTGGGGCAATTCACCCCATTGCTTTTGAACCCTGGAATGAATGGGGGCCTTCAGCTCCCCTCTGTGTTTTGTTGCCAAAGCAGTAGTTTGGGAATAGCTGAGAAACCCAGGCTGATGCCATTGGATCGCATGCAAAGGAAGCATTCAGGAGGAGGGCGATAAATCTGACTGTCAAACTGCAGGACCCGAAACTACAGGGAGTTCCATTCCCCAAACTCAAATTCCTGATACAAGCAGAAAATAAATCTGATCCCCTTGCAGTCCCTGCATAACTTGTTAGTGCTGTTTGAAAACACCTTACGATCACTGCACCTTCATCCTAGACGTAGTGCATCTGTATGACAAGGCCTTTGCAAACAAAGGAAAAACACAGTGCACAAATATGCACTGGCAAGAATAGAAAGGAGTGGAAATATTTTGCATTAAATGAGGACCATGACTTGTGCTGCAGATACAAGAATTCTTAACAATAAACATACCATTGCACCCAGGGCTTGGCACCTGCAGTACGAGTAATGATGTAATCGCACGACATAACCCAGTAAGTATGTGCAAACAACCAAAGAAACTGGCTCTGGTTAAGCCACCACCTGCAAATTCTTCCGAACTCCGTGTGGATCCGGTTTCACAGCGGTCTCCACTGAAACATCCACTCGCCGTACTGGAGAAAACGTCTAGTGATTTAGATTCCATTCCAGCCCTGTCAAACATACATCTTCACTTTCAGACGCCCCAGTATTCCCAACAGTCCCAAAGGCAGTCTCCCCATCCGGTTCTCAAACACTATCCAGATGCAGATCTCGCTCTCCAAGATCCTGCCTTTTACTCATCTGAAACGTTCAATGCCTGTTTTTAATGATATGAAATGGATACTAAATAAGAAGCTACCAAGCACACACACAGACATGGAGAACGCTGAGGAAAAATGACAGATAACTGTGATATGTAAAAACATTTATTGTTGAGCAAGTTTTCCACTTTACAGTGCCACCATACCAAGTGGTATATAACAGTACATAATATTTCCTCTTCTTGAGTCCAGAACTGTAGCATTAAGATGAATGACCTCAGCAGTTTGTAACGCAGGCTGAAGAGAGGTACACGAAAGCATCTCAGCTGGAACAGGTCTCACCAGCCTGAGATGGATGTTCCATTATACACATTTTAATGTTCCATTATCCAAGCATCACAGAAGAACAGGGAACTACCAAGGATCAACTTATGTCTGGACTTAGCTGTATATACGATAATTCTGTAAGGCTTAACATAGTTTATTTTTCTTTTTCTTTTTACAAGATGATTAAGACAATTCATGCTTAGTGAACCGTTGCATGTCCACGCATAAGAAACAGAGCAAATACAACAAATAATCAATGATCAAAAACATTTGGAAGAAGTAGCAAAATGGTGTATTGGTCCAAGTGTTCACATTTTAACTATGCAAATGTTCCCCTGTGCAATCCAGTTGACTCTACATGAAAAAATAAAAGCATGCTCTAAAGTTTTCATAGCCTTTGCATGCCGGTATCAAAATTATACATCAAAAGGCCCACAGCCAGAGAGGAAAAGCCTCATTTAGCCAAGAGGGTGCGTCTCAGAGATGAGGTCACGTATTAAACAGTATTTTATTCACATTTTCATTGCGACTGTGGAAATAGAAAAAGCTCTTTGCTGCAAAGGGGAGGCTATAAATTTCAACCAGGACTGGAATTCTCAGCATGGGCCTTTGTAAGGCAGTTCCTCTCCTAATCTTATTTTTTCCTTTAAGGTAATAAAATACAAGCTGAAGAACGTGAAATGAAGCAACCGAAACACCTTGGAAAGTGGTACAAATGGTAAACTGTCTTTGGCATGGTATTAGAAAAGCCATTGGAAGAAACTTTAAAAAATAATAACTTGGTCAAACTTGTTTAATTCCTCAATATGTCTTTCCTCTATCTTTTGGGGGCAGAGGGAACACACAGAATGGAGTATGTAACTGAAGCCCCTTAAAAACAGAGTCGGGGGGTGGCTTGGCGTCAAGGGAAGACATCTCAAAATGACACTCTCGCCCAAACGGACATTTTGCACTATGCACTGTGCGACTGGCAAAGGTCAAAGCACAAATGGCAAACTCTGGTGATTATCCTCATGATTACTGCCTCTGCAGATCTCTGAGCTCTTATACGCACTGGTGAGTGAGCGTGTTTACAACAGTGGAGCTGAGAGAAGCAAGGGCTTTGAGCCACTGCTCTCTCACCACCCTCTATGAATCAGATAACCCCCCCGTCTCTCCCACAACTCAAACCAGTACTGAAATACACCCCCCCCCCCCCCACACACACACTTTGACTAAAGCTCTGGCCGAAGAGACAACACAATACACCACAGAGATGTGCGTGTGCACAATCGACCCTTTTAAGTACAATGCACTCTTACAGAGGGAGTGTCTGTTAAGCTATGGAATGACACGTCTCGATTACATAGCGATCGTTTAAAAAAAAAAAGTGGATCCCGAAACAAAGTCCCTGTGACGCAAAGTTAAGAACATCTGCCCTACTGTAACCTAATTACAGTCAACTGTGAGGCGCTACTGTGCCAACGGTTTTTTTTTTGTGCTTTTTTAAAAAACGTGGTTCTCAACAGCTAAAAAATAAAAGGCAACGTAAAGTCCCCAAACACTACTCTTGCGTGATGTCGGTTTTGATTTGCCCCCACCTTGCCACAACTACACTTAAAAAAAACGTGCGACCCAAGCATAGGAGAAAAGAGGAAAAAAAAAACTTGAATGAAATCACTATTGCTAAAAAATATACATTTTATACCGCTATAATGATAATAACAACAATACTAAATCAGCATTAATGATGGAGAGGGGCTATTCCAGTCATGTCCCTTCTTCCCAGATAGGTGCTCTTCTAGGTGGCCTTGTTCCGCGGTTTGGCACAAGACAAGCAGTTCGGCTGAAATAATTCCACGGGGGCGCGGGGCGGCGTCCGGAGGTCCAGCGTCCCGGGCCTACGCGTCGCCCTCCACCCGTCTCCTGCGGACTGAGCAGACGAGAGAAGGCGGGGTTTAACCGAGGGTCGGCTGCGGGTAATCGGGCGCAGCCATGACGACCATCTAAACCACGTCACACGTCACGCATCACATGTCACAAGTGCTTCCCTGGTAGTTACAGGGCTCCTCCCTCGCGTGGCTCACACACTGACCCCGCCAGCCCTTTAAAGTGAAATTCCTGAATTTAAACTCATCTCAGTGAAAGGTTTGCAGTGAGCACTCCAGGGGGTCAGAGTGAGACATGCTGAACCGTCAGTTACAGGCTTTATCCAGGCTCCGCTCCAGCCTTGTCCCAGCATGCTGTTAAAAACCACTCAAACGTGAAGGGAAAACACGGCAAAATATGGAGGTTATCGCGGGCGTGCGTCGGCAGAAAACCGCTAGGGAGGGACCTTGGGAAGGTCACTGGGCCTCGGGCGGCTGTGTGACAGAGGTCACCCGGTGTGCCTTCTGTAGTGCCGGGCTGGCACAGGGTGCGAGGGGCCTTTACCCACACACGGCCTGGCCCTGCGCTTGGCAGAGGAGCTGGGTGACGGAAGAGCTTGGGTTGAGGGGAGAGAGAGCACTGCGTGAGAGAAGGGTCAGCACTCTGTGTTCTGTACACTGCTGCTGAAAGCACCAGTAATTCAGTGTGCAGCTGAATCTCATTCTGGCCCTTCCTGCTGGTTTGAGTGCCAGAGAATTATTATTATGGCTCAAGACCCCTCGTCGGACGAAAGTGGCATTTGTAATGATCACGCTATGGTCTCTAGGAAAACCTTCATTGAAGCGCAGACAATAAACCGCTTAATGTTATCAATGATGTCAAGCGACATAATATGTTTTCCGTTCTGTGTTTGCTTTCGGAAATTACTGGGCACAGATCCAACGGCAAACGGAAAACACACACTCCTTACAAGTACCTTACATCATGGCACTGTCCCAGTACTGCTATAACAGCAACACCGACAGCTCATTAGAAGTCATGAAATTCTGTGCAAAACCTAGAGCCGAAAAATAAGATGGCACTGCTTTTTATTTCATCTTTAATTGACCAGTCTCACTGAGAACCTGATCCATTTTGCAGCATTTTGGATGCTGATACTCTGAAACAGGCTAGAAATATCGCATTGCAGTTTTTTAAAGGGTAATAAGAATAACTCCCGCCGTGGTGCGTATAGGCGATCTTTTGTCTTTTCTATTCCTTAATCCTACCTGATGCGGTACTAAACAAAACTAAACTTTGAAGAAAAAAAACATCACCGGTATCAATTGGGCGCTGATAAGATAGCAAGTCAGCAACAAGGCCGAGCAGCTTCCATGCAATCGAAAATACAAATCGCATGATCACACAGAACCCGTACGACCATGCTGCTGATTGGCTGTCTTATCAACACCCAATAGATATCATTGATGTGTTCTTTTTTTTTTATCCCGGAAGCATTTCACATGGCCTCTGCCGGGCTGGTTGTTTACTACCGCACCAATTATGATTAAAGAAAAAGAAGCCCATATGCCCCAAGGCTGCAGTTATTATTACGCTTTAAAAAAAACACTCTGATATATACTGCAGTCCCTGCAGTAACACAGCAGCGCTGGTTCAGTAAAAGCTCCACCCGCAGCGACACACGTGACAGCGCACGGCGAGGTCATACCGAGGTCGTTGTTCTTGGTGATGGCGGCGGCGGCGCGGGCTCTCGGGCCCTGCTGGGTGAAGTGGTACCCGAACTTGATGACGCTCGTGTTCTGCTCCAGCATCTTGGCGATCTCCATCTCCACCGTGGTGCCCAGCTGCTGCCGCTGTTTCAGCCAGAGAGGAAAAATGACAAAGCGTTAAGCCGCGTAGCGACCCGCCGGCAGCACCGCCACGCTGAGGGTTCTCTACACACCCAGCGTTGACCACGACGACAGTACCGTCATCGCATCTGATGTGTTAATACACATACTATCATTATTCTGTCTGTTCTCTCGGAAACTGGCACTCTTTGGGAAACGGCTGCTGAAACGTGATGCACAACCACTGCCGTGGCTTGACTATCCAAAATGAATTACTGATTGGGATCAAAATAGAAATCCAAATTGGCAAGTCAAAATATACAAAGGAAATATCCAAATAGTGAATGTAGTACACATAAAGAGCGGCAGCTCAAACACACCTGCAGACGACCTGACGCCTGACCCCTGACCCTGCGACCCACCTGATTATCGATCTTGATCTCCATCAGCGTGTCGTTGTCTCTCAGGGCGTCCACCAGGGCCTGTATGCCAGAGCCGGTGATGAAGTTGGACTCCAGGTTCAGGCTCTTTAAGCTCTTGTTCTCTCTCAGCATGTCTGCAAAAGCCTGTGAAGAAATGCCACGGACCGGTGTCAGGATCTATAGGAACCAGCAGCCAAGCGGCCAAAAACAGCAAGCGAAACTGGTCCAGACTTCTGCCTTTGCCGTTAAACTCCTGCCGGAGAACGGTGCTCACCACGGCGATGGGGTCGTTGCTCCGCGTTGCCGCGAGGCTGAACTTCTTCACGTGCGTGTTCTTCTCCATGGCCTTGGCGTAGTCCTTCAGCGTTGGGATTGGAATGTTCTGCAGGATGGAAAAGCGAAGAGAATTACACATCAAACTGCAACCAGGGAAATGAGAGCACGTTTTGCGTTCTCAAGAGAGAGGGGGGTACCTTGATGTTATTGAGATTGACTTCGGTCAAAGCTGCGTCGTTGGACTTTATCCTCTGCAGGGTCTCTTCCACGTTGGTGGGGTTTGGTGGCTCGTCGAAGACGGGTTTGACTTTTTCCCCTTTAACGACGTCTGAGAAAGAGAGGTCATCAGTGAATGTGCTCACTCTCACCCAACGCAAAACCATAACTGATCTGCACATTTTATTCACAGTATATTCCAGCCGCACTCATATATTCCATTCCGTAAGTGGAGGGGACCACAAATACTTAAATTTTCCACAGTATGTTCAAATGAAGCCCCTCACCGCTACTGCTTGTACTGGTATACTCACTGTTGTAGCCATCTCTGTTAGATCCATCGTAGCTTTGTGTGCTTGTGACCAGCGTGTGCACACCGAGGATAGCTGGAAACAAAATCGAGGCAATCCAGTCATTTTAAAAAGTTCACATTGTTTTATTTTATTTTATTTGGAAAACACAGCCCTAAATGGTCATGGGGACAATAAATATGTGCAAGCTGCCAGCTGTCTGCGAGTAACTACAGCAACTGACAGCACGGACACGCAAATGTCTCCTTTTCTCTGAGATCAGATGGACCCTGGCAGCAACAGAAAGACCAATAGGCAGCCAAGTCCAGCATTTAGAAAAAAAAAAAACTGAAAACGATTTTATGTCTTAGCCACGCTGCATTTAGATTCTTACGAGGACATAATACATTAACAGACTATTTTTGTAGCAATGCATTTGACTGAATGGAAGTTTTATCCAATGAAATGTCCCCAGAGGTGTGTCTCAACCCGCCCAGCAAGTGAAATTTAAGAAACGCAGGGGCTGTGGGAGAAAAGCCGTCCGTGATAAAGGGAGCCTTTAGAGAGAGTCAAACTAAAAGGAGTGAAGTACAGTTCTACAGAAGTTTTTGGCACGGGGACCCTGTCGGACAGAGGGGTCTCTGTGTAACTTCATTCTCTCCCATCCTGTGCAATGGACAGGCAACAGAACAGAGGCGTACACTGTAACTGATCCCAAAAAAAAGACAGAATACCCCCCCAAAACAGATGCAGCGCGGTCAATTAAGTCAAACGCACAACAAGCCTGGCATTAAAAGAGCAGCTAAAATCCCAGGAAGGGAAACTGCACCTCATTGCTGGGTGTTTCTCTGGTTCCCACACTGCTGTTAAATGATTAACGGTCTGGGATCTCACCTGCAAGGTCGCACAGCTCAGTGTCGGTAGCACTGGAGAGGGCTTCCTCCAGCTCCGGGTCCAGAGTCGTAATTTCTTCATGGCGTATGTCAATTGGCTTTTGTTTGGGCACCCACGCCTTACCTACGAAAGTGAAGCAAATACCAGCGCTGAATAAAAGCTGCAAAACGACAGCATCAAGCACAAACCCTTTACAGCAATGAGCACTTTGGAATGGTCAAATCAAAATCCTAATGATTTGCAGTACTTTACTGGAACTTAATTTAGACCCTAGTTCCTGCGGTCGAAACGCATTGAGTTCCTCAAAAGGTTCCTAGTTCCGGGGTAAAGTTCCTGCGGTGGAAACGCGGCTTTATATTCTGCCCATTGTTTCTGGTTTGTCCAACTATGTTTAATACAATTTTACTTTCTATTGAACTTTTCCAGAAAACTTAAAATAAATGCTATGCACACATTTGATCAATTCAGTTTTGATAAAGAGGAAGCATATACAGATTTCAGAGAAACATTCCAGACTGTTTGACAATGACATTACATTGCTGGCATTTAGCAGACACTTATCCAGAGTAACCATTTTAAAAAACACGGTATCTATTTATGCCGCTGGATATATACTGAAGAATTTGGGCCAAGTACAACGTTCAAGGATACAAGGGTACATGACAGTTTCCTACATGAGAATCAAACCTGCAACCTTCAGGCTTTTAATAAGGACTTATGATAACAGGGAAAGCAAGAAATGGCAGATGTTCAGACCATTGCTTGTGGTGCTTGTAACTCGGTTGTAATATTTTAGTTTGAATATACAAAACCAATTAAATTTGCAGTCAAATTCAAACTGCATGAGAAACTCCAAACATTTCTATTTCCAGGTGTGTGTGTGTGTTTCCTGTACTGTATTTCACATTCACTTCACAAAAACGTAATGCTTCTGCATTCTACACAGCAGCCTAGCACAGGCCTAGAGTTAGATTGCCAGAGGCACCAAAGAATAGTGAATAGTGAGCTATTTTTAAGACTATTTTCTGCCACCCCATGAGAACATGTGACAGAAATCCACATTGAATTCTTCATGCAGTTAACTGGAAAAGTGACATTCCACACTTTGTGCAGTTACCTTCAACCAAAGAAATAGTGTAAATAAATAAATAAAATTCATCTGTGTGCGTGTGGGTTATTGTTTTTCCCGAGGACATTCAATCGGCTTCATTTATCAGTGTCGTTTCAGTAAGCGGTAACGTTGTGCTTCCCAGCTGACTAAAATCACATGCAGGACGGGCTTCATACAGGCTGTGTACAGACAATGGGAGTTTCGACCCTCTCCTGTGGAAATTAAGCGCTAAGGAGAAGGAAATTAACATATGAAGTGCTGAACACCAATGCCCTGGCAAAGTTCTCACTGTACCCTCCTTACAGAACACACAACTATGCAGCAGATAAACTTGCATGTTCTTCTCCTGTTGCCCCATAGCGTGGTTTGGCTTCAATGGGCTCCCACAAGAAATGGTTTACATATGACGTGTCTTACGTGTATGAATGTTAATGAGTGCAGGATACACACCCACCCTGTCCTTGTCTGCTGAACAGGTCACAATAATCTAATAGTGTTTGTTGCAATTGAATGACTACAACTGGGTTAAAAACTTGAAAGAAACATTAAGAAGACAATCAATTGTTACTTCTGGGGAAAGTAACCACAATTTGAATCCAGTTTCCTGGACCTTTAACATTAATGTGGACCAGTCTCTCATTTTTGTTACCAAATGACCCCCCCCCCCCACCAATACTTCCACAACTGAGATGTCATTATTGGCTTCATCTCGACTGTTCTCCTCAATAATCATCATGATTTTCCTACAGCAGGTTTTCCCACATCTTGCTTTCAAAACCTTTTTCATTTGCTTGCCTGAATTTACTGAACGACGTTTAAATGTCGTCACTAGATTTTTCTGTCTGGTTCTGGGAACGGCATGTAATAAATAACTGGAAGATGACAGCAACAACATCAAACAACAATGTGTGGGGGCGAAGGACTTGGTAAAAGCCCTGAGGTGAGTTACTAGAACAGCCAGGCTATACGTGTAGCCTTCAGACCATCACTCTTCCCATGATGCCTTGTTTTTGAGTAAATAGCATAGCCTGTTCCGACATTACTATGGCTTCCTGTGTTTATTGAACTGCAGAACTTCAGCCATGCACTCAGGGGCTCTCAGGAAGGCGATTAATGCACATTAGCTCCCCGTCTTTTGACCTGCGGCTAATGTTGTTTTTATTCCTGCCTTCCTTTTTAAAGCGCTTACGGCCATTCATCCACAGAAAAGCTTTATGGGTACAGCCTTTTCCAGGCGCTGTACAGAGAGAGGGGTTTAGGGCACCGTTTAAAAAATGCTCGCTGCCAACGAAATGAGTCAGACTGACTTAAGGGGGATTCGTTCACAACCATTACAATTCATCTTCAGGATGATGTCAAAAACAGATGTGCATTTCTAAAGACTTCCTGCTGAGAAGCACCATGCCCCGAAGGCCTTAGGGTGAGCAACGATGCGTGGAACCGTATTGAAAAACCTGTGATCCTAGCAGAGGGTTTAAACTTACACGCTATACATTGGGTTCTCAGGTAATTAACATTGTTTGCTTCATACTGCAGGTGTCCTAGTCACCCCTCTCCAGCAAATAGAGGGCCATGACTTCAGAGTGACTTCAGTGCAGAGGAAGGCATTACCTCACTTGCACCACACATTCTGCGCAGTCAGGATGTACACAAGTTATCACACGGCAGCCGGGTTCCTTTGTGTACCCGTCCTTTCACAATCTGGAATCAGAAACGTCAGCCGTTTCTTTCCTCAGGGAAACAAAATTCCACAAGGGGCCGGATATCTTACATGCAAAACACACAAGGGGCCACCAAGCGGCAGACAAGAATCTCCAAGCCTTCAAGAGAACACAAAATGTCAACAAACAAAAGCTGTTGTGTAAATACAAGGGAAAAGGGCAAATTGGGGAAATGGTCGAACGGGGAAAAAAATTATAGTACAACCAAGTACAGTACGACAGAACATTTAAAATGTTGTGTTTGCAAAACTACAATGGCTAAAAAGGGATAAAACAGATATAAAACATGATTCATCTAAGCATTATCAGATGAGCTTTAGATATCCTTCAGCATCTTCATTCCAAGAAGGAAGAGATTTTTTAAGGAGGAAAAAAAGAATTTGAATTATAATTATCACTATTTTGCTGAGAAACCAAATGCTGAGAAGGCCATACTACGGACATCTGAATTGCATTTGGGGTGATGGCTCGAGCGTTAACATGCTTGCTTCCATACGTAACTCCTGCAAGCCATGTGAAAAATGAGAGTTCACCGCGGTGCTGTTTCGAAGGCCTGGGCTCTAAAGGGAACAAATGGCAATGCATTCAGAGCTATTCACCCAGGACTCCCACTGCTGAACAAACAGGGAGTTCCCAGATCCTGCAGCTGATACAGAAGGCTGGACTGCTTAATTACAAGAATGCCTCGTGCAGATTGGTGAGAACCATTTTCCTAGATGCCCCGTGGGGCAAGAAACAGAGAGGGAAAAGTCAGGCTTTTGTCAACATGGGATCGTTATCCTTTTCGTCCGTTTTTCCCCTTTGATCCCATATAACTGCTGCGACCTCAACCTGAGCAAAATCAAGGGCCACCATTCCTTCTCAAAGCCGCCTGCGACCCTTAAACCAAGAGAGGTCAGAGGCTTGGAGGGTTTCCACGGCGATGGTGGCGCTTCCAGGCCCAGCGCTGGGCATCTGGCTGACGCGCCCGCCCTGCTGACCCCTTGCACTTCCTCTTTTCCGACTGTCGGTCTCTTGTGCCGTTGGATGAACGAAAACAGCGTTCCTCCCTTTTAAAGAACGGGGAGCGAGGCATGAGATTCTCATCAGTGATACTCCAGACAGCCCTCTGTTTGACTCCTCAGGGGGTTCTGTGTAACCGAGGACACGACTGGCTGCGTTGTGCAATCCAAACTGACAGCCACCGCGAGAGTCGTTAGAAGCTGAAGCAGGAACAAACATGAAATGCACCACAGGAAGAAAACTTTGGTCCAAGCTCCATGTGCAGCTTTGGTTCTTGGTTCTAGTCTTACTGTTCAAACCAGTTGCATAAACATTACCATTGACCAGCACAAACGGGGATCTCTCATTTTCATTAGAAGTCACTCCAAAACAGCCCAATTAAAGCCGCCCACCCCCGGACATCAAAGAGCTTAAAATATGTGGCCTCCGCCTCCAAAGCGGCAGCCAGCGCTGTCAAGCTCAAGTCTGTTGCCGTGGAAACCGACAGCTATGTTTAACAGAGAGAAGTCAAGCTGTGGGGCCGGTGGCCATTGTGCACGGTCTTTTTCCCCCACCCCAGGCCCCCTCCCCCACCCGCAGATCCAGCTCTGGGGCCACAACGCTGTCGCTGTGGGACTCCTGAGCTTCCTGAGAGACCTGGCAGCACACCAATCGGAGAGCAATCACTGAACTTCCTGTGGACTCCCGAACGACCGCCAGTGCAGGCATCCAGGGAAGTATATGGAGACCCGGTGCTGCACTTAGTCATTCTGACACGCGCCAGTCGGATTAAAACTCCCCATTCAGCTGCTCGTTTATCTGTACAATCATCATTTAGCCAGTTTGCCCACATTCCCTCAATTAAAAAACCCCCAGAAAAGATTCTTCATCTTCAAAGTTTCCAACAGTGGAAGAGACTGGGATCCTCGTTGTCAAATTGCTCATATCTTCAGAGGGAACGATGTAGAAACGATGTGCCAAGCCACCTCACACTAACTGAAAGCCAGTACTCCCTCTAGCATTTTCTAACATGCATGCATTATAAAATCTACCTCAACCCACACCTAGTGGAAATGTGAGAGCTTACGAATATGCACATAAATTTGGAGCTAGGAATTCACTTTTAGTCCATACTTTTTTTGACATGAGAATACATTTTATTGCACCCCCAAAGTAAACTGTTAAATGACTGAATCTGGACATTAAGGCTTGGGGCCTCCAATCAGACCCCTTCCCTGGGCTAGTTCGTTTAGAATGCTGTCCATGCTTTTGAGTTTACGGATAAGGTATCAGCTAACTAATAAGTTACCTAATCAGAATGACTGAATGGGGCTGTGAGCTTGTCCTCTTCAGAGCCATGGGTAGTGCTTAGACAGCGACATTAAATCAGCACTGCATGTTTGCCCTCGCTGCTGCGTACACAAGGTCCTCGTGACAGGGTAAAAAAAAAAACCATCCCACGGGCGCTCCATTACCGCCGCGCCGCGCCGCCTCTCCAAGGTCACATCTCGGCTCTGAACGGCACAGCCCGGAACCTTCTACACGTCTCCACCAATCGCACCACAGGGAAGGACTGAATGTCCACAGCAGCTCGTGAACCTTTTCAGCATCTAAATAATACTAAAAGACCCTCTCTTAAACCGCAAGCCAGGCAATCATATATAGACACACATATATAAATGCAACTTAGTACTTCAAGGGATGTTCAAGCTTTTTGGGAAATGTGCATTTTTGGCTAGCTTACCCACAGTTAGACAATAAGATCGATACTAATTTTATCCCTGTGCACCTAGTACAAAAATATTAGACAATATATACCGGTTGCATGCTAACCACAGCACCTCTATGAATGGGTGAAAAGGAAAGCAATGTTGTGAGGCGACGGAAACACAAGTGCGAGTTAGGGGTTGCCAGGTTTGCCTGTCACTGACTGAACTTGCACTCCCACTCCCACTTCCACTGCAGCCAAAAGTACTGCATACCGGGCAATCCCAAACTCAAGCTTCAAGAGCCACAGCACAGCTACTAATCACTGTGTCCAGTGGATGAAAAAATGGTTATTTGTCAAATATAGTTGTGAATGTACCTGCCTCTAAAACTACTTCTTTTACGTTGTTCTTCTTCCTCGTAACAAACCCTAGTTATAAAGTGTAAATAATTCAGCTTTTGGAGATGCTGGAAGGTGTACTTCAATCACAAATGAGTTAGCATGCAGCCCATTCATTGTTGAATATTTTTGTACTGGATAGGCTACTCAGACATGAAATTGGTATCAATCTTACTGCCTAACTATGGGTAAGATAGCCGAAAGGAGAATTTCCAAAAACCTCTGCAGGGTAAAAATGCAGTGTCCTGTTTGGGAATTGGCTCTAACTTCATGTCACAGGCCAACATCCATATGCACTATTTCACACTGACTCCCCAATGTGCACTCAGCAGGAAGGCTTAGACATAACACCCACATTTAAAAGACCATTACAAGCCTCTGTTACTGCCAAGTTATCTGATAATCTCCACCAGTAAATCCCTCCAGTCAACTGTAAGAAGCTTGAATATCAAAATACAAATAAACTAATGCTAAGTTTTTATCCAGAGCAGTTGTGTGCGTGCGTGTGTGTGTACCAGTGCTTGTGTACACGCACATAGACATTTTGCATAACTAGGATAAACATAAAGTTCAATGCAACCTAATCCAGATCCACAATCAATTTTCCTTTCTGTGAACACATTAAGGCCAAATGTAATTTTCCACTGAACACATTGGGTAAGGAACCTGGAATGTGTCGTGTCTGCCGCTAACAGCTCTGGCTAACAGCTCTGTCCAACCCAATTCATCCTCTGTCCGTCTCCCTGGGGACCCATACTCATGGCTCAGGAATCCCTCTGGCTACATTCCAAACCGCACACACATAAAAAAAGAACATTTCAATTTGAAGATGCTGGGGGATATAGTTTGTTTAAACTCAGCTTCCACATTAACCTTACAAACTCTGCTGACCATGTTTTATAAATGAGTCATGATTTATAAATGAGCACATAAAAATCTCCTTTTAAAAACTGAAAAAAAAAACATTTTTCACAGCTTACTACACCCACAGAAATACAACTGAAGTGTTTTTCTGCTAGCTTGCAGACAAAGTGAGATCCAATAACACACAAGACAAAATGTTGTGGAAAGCCTCTTTGACTTTACCCCCCCATATTGCAAAAAGTATTCTTTTTGCAATATAGGGAAGTGAAAAAGATGGCTGACAGTGTATGACAGTCTGTTTTTTTTTTGTTTTTTTTTTCCAAATAACCTGCCCACTGCAC
Source organism: Anguilla rostrata (assembly GCF_018555375.3). Taxonomy (NCBI): domain Eukaryota; kingdom Metazoa; phylum Chordata; class Actinopteri; order Anguilliformes; family Anguillidae; genus Anguilla; species Anguilla rostrata. The sequence continues at coordinate 44,687,183 of NC_057937.1, read as the reverse complement.
TTTACTCAGACCTCCACCCTCAACACACACACATATATTTGTAATCAAGAACGTGACTCATCTTTCTACAGTCTCTCTCTCACTCTGACACGCACACAGCAAGCACTAAGTAGCGGAAGATCAATCCTATAACCACAAGGAACTGACACATTCGCTCTGCTAGGCAACAAAGTCTACAAACAAACGTTGACCTATCAAAGCTCAAAGTCTGCCTATGACTGAAACCCACACACAGGCGCACACGCACATGGGTGCACCCACATGGGTGCACACAGACACACACACACACACAAATACACGGGCACACACACGCACAGCAGAGTTATTACAGAGTTATCAGTCTGCATAACGGCCCACACATCTGTGCTTCCCACCACAGTGGATGAGAAACACGCATTGATACCAAGTTACATAATTCAGGAGAAATCCATTTGGGTCTGAAGCTGTGGCAGCAGAGCCCAGACTGAAATGGAGCCCCTGCATACCCATGAGTTTGAGCACCTGACCAACCTGGTGCAGAGCAGACCAGTAGCAGAGAACAAGCACTCCACACCCTTAATCCCTCTAATCTGGGATTAACCCATCTGAGCATATTAGAGTGTCCATGCCCTGCCCCATACACCCACCCCTGGGCAAAACTGAACAGATGTAGCTATGTTGCAGTATAAAACCAAGCATCACTTTGCAGCTGTAGCTAAGCTTACACGCACACAAAAACACACGCACGCATGCACATGTGCAGGCACGCAGACACAGACACACACACACAAACAAACAAACAAACAAACAAGACACACAGACACACAAGCACACAGACACACAGTTTTGCATAGTTTACAGAGACTGTGCTGAAACCGCATTAGTGCATGGTGCATTTGTTACCACCCTCAGCTAACGTGTCTCGCATTGAAGGTAATGTTTTCCTACTCTCAACACATACGGCCATTCCCTTCCCTAATCCTTTGGGGAGCCGGGCAACGATTCATCCAGATTTTCTGTTTCTGACATCCAAATATTACGTGTGCTGTTTGGACAATTAGCTTTGAGCAGGCTGGGTAACAGAAATTATGCCAGCTAGGCGAATGGTAGCTTTGATTTTCCACTGACATTATTATTTTTCATTTTTTGGCTCCTCTTAAGATATTAAGTAGTACATAATTAATTATGTTCCACTCAAACCTAATCTAGATACCGAACCTGTTTTAAGTGCTGTTAATGCATGAAAGGTCGAGTGTCATTTTCATGATGTCACGTCTGTCGCCGGAAAGCTCGGTTCAACACAATTCACCCAATTCATTTGAGTTTCTGCCATCATCATTAGTCATTTTGACACTGCCCCTCCCCCAGAAGACACACCTTTCCTCTCCCCAGTGAAAGGGACCACATCCTCTCGGTCCTTATGCGCCAGGGCCTCCTTCTCCAGGTATTTGAGCAGCTGTTCCCGGTCAAAGGCACCGGTGTCAGATTTAGTGGTCTGATCCTTCTGTCTCAAACCAGCTGGCAACAGTGCATTCTTGGAAAAGAAGGAACACAAAGGACATAACAACGTCAATTCATCCTTTCTGGTGCTATTGCTGAAGTGTTGGACAGTTTTACAATGACAATCAGATTAAAAGACAAAAATACTTCCTACAATCAGGAAGACAAGCTCCCATTTATAAACAATTATTTACACAAACAAACGTTTGGCAGTCAGCAAACCTACTATCAAGTATATTTATTATAGACATTACTTGACTGATTCGGGATATCCGATTACAAACAGCCTGTATCTCACTGCTATTTGTGTCTAGCCCTTCTCAACAATGTCTCAATCTCAACTGTGTCACTGCCGTCTAACTCCCCATCTCTTTCCCATCTCCCCCCTCTGACTCAAACTTGCCTCCTTCTCTCTCTCTGATCTGATCTACCCACTGTTCTCTCCCTCACCTCGGGGTCCATGTCCTCCAGAGCAATTTCCAGTTGTTTGAGCTCCTCCTCGGACAGGTTGTCGAGGAGCACATCTTCGTCGATGTCCTTGTACTTCTCCAGTTCCTTCTGGAAGGGGAGCGCCATGGCTGCTTCGGGCGGGTGAGGCGGGTCACGCTGCAGGGTGCTGACTGCTGTACCGAGACGTCTTATTCAGGATCCCTGTGACTGGGCCCAGTGTGTCAGCACTGCGTATCTGCACAACAGATAACGGTCACGTTTCAGAAAACAACATCGTGATGCAGAACTCTCGAGAAGGGCTTACGGGAAAGGAAAGGACGTGTTTTCCCATACTTCCATGCACGGCGGAACTGATGTTGCTTATTCCTAGGAGACGGGCTGACCGTCTCTCATCTGACCCTTGGCCTCGCGCGCGGAAACGCATCACTGTGACACGGCCCAGTGGGGACCCTGGTCTCAGGGTGACGTAACCTCAAGCTGAACTCTGGGGAGAAGTGCTGTCCAAGAGTACAAGGGAGAGCTGGAGGAGGCGACTATTATTGTACATGAGAGCACCGGTGTTCACTGCTGTTGACAGCACGTAAACCAGGCCAGCTGCCCACCTCCAAAAAGAAACGTTTGCACTGAAAGTCTTCAGCACAGCAAACGGGAAACTGTCAAGCTAAAGCTAGTTATGACCGTGAATTACTTTCACTGCGTCTCTAATGCAGAAACGGTTGGTTATCATTTGATCACTCCACGTCAGTGTTTGCTCCCATTTTACCACAGGCGTTCCATTAGGGTATCAAAGCAAAGGAACAAGTGGACAAAGCACTGCTGATAACTCAGATATGAATACAGAAAAAAAACGTCCCCAGGAAAACTCTGATCATAACTGGGCAGCTGTGTCTCATTAGCCAGAAATAAAATATTCATTTGACCGCAAATAATTTAACAACCATGAATTGAGGAACATTTAACTGACCTTCAAGTTCTGAAGAATCAGCAAGCCCTGTGGGCAATTTGTTAAGCATTTTAAATTTAGCTATATATTTTCCGGTACATGAAGACCATAAAGACACATTTTCAGCAATTGTGCAGATGGAGATTTAACTCCAGCTCCCATTCTTTAATACAGGAGCACACAAGCTGATGAGTCACAAGCGTTCATACGGTACAAACGGTCTTAAACAATCAAATCTCACATTGAATATAAAATGTGATAAATATCCAACCCCCATTTAAATTAAAACAAAATAAAATGCTTCAAGTGTTTCCATAAACATAAAAAAGAACAACCTGCTCACTGCAGAACTTATGATTGAACAAGGAGGACAAAATGCACCCTCCAACAAAATGAGGGACACTTGAACCTCAAATAAGGCCTTTTAAAACATGTAATCCCAAATCCCACACAAGTGTTCCACAGCCAGCCATGAAGAGAGGACCACTAGAGGAGCGTTTCATCTCAATTCTTGCTCCTCCAAAGAGCTAACAAAAGAAAGAGAACTAAAATGTGCTTGAAAGACATCAAAGAAAGGAGCGGCCTTCAAATCGCAACAAGCAAACTCACTTTGCTTTGCACAAATTGAAATATATATAGGCTATATATATATATATATATATATGGTATATGGTTAAAAAATAAATAAAATGTATATGGTTCAGAAAAGCATTTAAATACAGGAAATTGTGACAGCTACATTGTGTCTGCACATGCACAACAAGTCTGTTGATATCTCCATTATAACCATCTTGCCAAAGTCTTGTGCAAGATCCCACTGTGAGACAGTCAGTATGAAAAAACATTTCACATAAAAAAACAATGAAATATAAGGTAAATATTTAAATATAAGGTATTTAATACCAGTTTACACATCATTAATTGCCAAATTACTTATTTTCATAAGGAAAATGACATCAGTGATACACTACTATACAAAGATAGTGAAATTTGTTTCAGCAGTAATTTGATGAGGGGAGGCAGCTTTCTGATGTAATGAAAATGGATACTCATCAAAAAAAAGAAGACTCCTGGCCCTATCCATGATAATCCCCTTAATGTGTTCCATTTTCACAGTTAATTAAATGCTTTCTGTTTTTTGTGCTTATAACAACGTACAACTTGGCTTTGTTTCTGGAACTGTTGAGTAACTTACGTAAGCTATAAAAGAGCCAAGGAACTAGAGGGTCTAGGTCAACTTGGCTGTAGGACCACACTGACTTAATTGTACTTTGAAACTGCACAGCTTATAGGCCTATTTTAAACAGGACGCTTTTTCATAAATGCCAATAGACAGTGTTGTCAAAAACACTTTTTACAATGCACAACATGCCCCATAAGTCCCTTTACTCCTGGGTGCAGTGAAACGAAATGGTGCCCTTTGGGGATTAATTAAAAACCGAGTTGCCAAACAAACATGTAAAACAACAGAGCAACTGCAAAAGGCTATTTGCACCGCTTTCCGCACAAGCAGTATGCATGCTAAAACATAGGAGCCTAACCTCATCACAACTGGTACCATACAATTCTCTGTGCAGAAAACAATAGACTCCTCCATACCACAGTACTGAAACACAGTATTACAAACTAAAACAATTATGAACAATCAGTTATGAATATGACTGCTTTTACCAAGAATTTTTGCACAAAAACATTTAAAAATTATACTAAAAGCAAGGCATCTTCCATATCCTACATACAGTCAAATCCTTCGGTACATTTTCCAGTCTGCATTATTAATATTCCAACCTCTTACCTCAGCGGGCTACTAATTAGAAATACACAGTTATCACCTCTACTCCAGTGATGTGATACTATTTAAAGTCCCTTATCCTTCTACTGAATTTGGAAAGCTGGGTTTCAGACACTTTGCACCATACAGTCCAATGCAGTTTTGTGAAGGAACATTTTGTCAAATTCTCATTTCCCTGGTCAAAAGTAATAATTTAATTTCCCTCATTTCCCTGGTCTCAGTATAATACTGCGTTAAATTAAATAACTGATCTTTTAAGTGATCCTTCAGAACTTTATATTTTATCTTTACAAAAACTTTGGACTTGAAGTGATGAACGCAGTCCAAGTTGGCAAAGCCACAGTTTTATGGATAAACAGGAAATTGCATGAAAACTAAATGATGTCTTTGTGCTGTGTTTTCAGAGAAAATCCAAACAAATCATCATTGCTACGGGAGCTTAATTTCATGGCGTTTCTTAACACCGAGACACTCTCAGCTGAGAAGATAATGACATAAGGGTATCGTGTGGGGTGGGGATGGTACTTTAGGGAACAGATTTCATAAATTTCTAATGGGGGGTGTGTATGGAATTCCTCAAGTCAAGCCCGGTCAAAGTCTTTCACCTCTGCTTCTCTCCAGTAATCCTCCTAAAAAGTCAGAATGCCAGACCCCATAACTCAGACCAGCCATTATACTAAGCCCCCAGATAAAAAGACTTTCAGCAACCTGAAGTGCATCACTTTGAGCTGGCTGATCCATTTTGCCTACCTTTACACAGAATAAACCTTTGAGGTTGCTGTACTCTCCTGTCAGGTCTTAAAGCTTACCATACATAAAGGCTTGATTCATGGAACATTTTACTACTGAGCAACGGTATGATGCATTGAAAATTCTCTGGATTTAGACAATGGACTCTTTTGGTAATTTCCAAGACAGTAAAGAAAGTTAAACTACATAAAATTGACTCTTTTGGTACATATAACAAGAACATGTAAAACATGTTAGTGACAAGAGCATGCCCTGATGGAATCATGCACAGAGTCAGGAGTTTCCATTATATGTCTGAATGGAATGTTTCATAATGGTCACAGTGAATGCGCCTTGTCACTCAAAAATGCGCTTCCTTTCATCAAGCCGAAAGTGCAGTGCTTAGAAAATATGGCAAGTATTAAGCATAGAGGCATGAGGTCATACAGAGGGTGTGGCCTGATAGGGACAGAATAAACATGAGGGGTCTGATTCGAGCTCCAACACACCTGCAGGGCTGTGCAGCAGGGCAATGCTGCAGGGTTGTGCTGCAGGAAGATCATTCCCATCTGCACACACTCACATGCTGCCTGGACAGCTCAAGGCCTCTAAGGTTCTGTTTGTTTTTCTTTTTTCCATGAAACGTCCCATTAAACCCAAGTTTCGAAAGAGATTCCCAACACTGAAATGGATTTATGCTGGTATGAAGGGGGAAAAAATCATCTAATTATGCAAGTACTCAGCTTGCAAGTGAAGACAGCTGTGTTTCCAAAAAAAGTCTGTTCCGAGTGGCTCTCTCCGTGACATTGTTTGCTGCAGCATATTGTTCGCATTTTCCATGAAGAACGTCCAGGAAAAATATAGTGATAACTGTGTGGGATAGAAGGGTGGGGGAGATGCATCTGTCCAAATCACTTGGCCATCATTTCATTTAAGAAACTTTCAGGGACTCCCTGGTCAATCCCATGAAATCAAGTAAGAAAACCAGCGTGCTAATAAAACGTTATCTCATCTGCCCTATAAATCAAAAGCAGGATTTGGCACCACTGCTGCATGCAGTTACCTATAAAGGCTAACATCTGTTAGGCCAAGTCTTATTATTTATGTAGTTAATTAGTTCATTATTTATTAGCCATATGCTTGTTTTCAGAAGGCATTATAAGGCCATTTTTTAATACTCTCTGAGAAGCTAAAATAAACAGGCATCAGGCAGGAACACAGTAATGCACATTTCAACAAAAAGCAGTATTTCAAAAAAAAAACTTTATACTCACATACACATCACTGACTTACAACATTACTTTAAATCTAACCTATGTTACTTGACATTGCCCAGTTGGTTAAACACCTGGTTAATGGGGAAATACACAAGCTTGAAACATAACCATGAAAAGATCACAGTGAAACATTACCTCAGTCTATCTGATATAAGCATGCGATACAGAAAAATGACCTACTGACTGATCTATGACTGTAAGCGTTAACGGACAAAAAAGACCAGACTCATTATAGAGAAAAGGTCCGACACAAGAATTTAGCATCAGATTAAATAATGCCATCATTATCCAGAACATAAAATGCTTTTCCTTTCAATTTATGTGTAATAGGGCCTGCAAGACTAAGAGATTTTACTATGGTTAGGTCCTTCTTTTTAAACAGTTTTCTTTATATATAAAGCCTCCACATGCAGAATGCTATGGATACATTTATGGTGATATGTGGCAATTTCTCTGCATAAAGCAACTTCTGCTGGCAAGTGAAGCAGTTGGGGGATCTTAAAACTAGCGAAACTGATGAGGTGAACCATAAAAAGCCATTAAATCTATTTTTAAATGAAATGCAGTACTCGTGTGGTGTTGTTCTCTATCCCATCTGCTCATAAAACTTGGCATGCAGTTAGTGAAATTAACTAAGGACGTAGACCAATAAACAGGCTAATTCCCATCCCCCGCATACAAAAACGATGAGGTCATATTCAAATTTCAAAAATGGCATTCATTTGCCACTGTAATGCAAATACAATGTTCCAATATATTGCAGCATGGAGGGGAGGAAATCAGTGCTTAAAATCGATACCAGTATAGTGAAATCTGGACACTTTTACAAACTAAATAAAAGGTTGTAATGGAGTGAAAATCAAGGCAATCCAGGATTGAGAGAAAATTCATATAGCAACAGTTCCTATGTGGCCCCTAACTACATTACACGAAACAACTTATGAATTAATTCAGGCCGTGGTGGGAACTAGTCCTTTAAAGCACTAATGAATGTAAAAAGAAAATGTCACCTAGTCACAGTCCATAAATTTTTTTTAAAGACATTATTATAGCAAATTATCATGTTGAAAGTAGGAGACATTTCAACATTAAGCTTGAGAAACTTTGGTGAATTATTTAAAGGAACACCATTAACAATCCTGGCGGCGGTACCAATGAATGCGGGAGAAAATGGGTGGAGGGCAAAACAAAATTACGACATTATCACAAAAACCAAAAAAACTCCAGAGTTTATATTTAGAGTGGCTCACCCCTAACACTGCCCCAAGGGTACTGAACAGATGTTCCCGCCCCTGCTCTCTGCGTCCCCACCCTTCCTCAAAACACACTGGAACTGTTGTGTTAGCCCATACAGGGGACCAGATGGAGTGGTTCAGGCTTCTCGTGTTTACGGCACTCACTTCACATTCTTAGTTGCACTTAGTGGCTTGATGAGCAAAGCGGATGGGAAAACTGAGGTTGGGGGGGGGGGGGGGGGGGGGAGTCTGGTCAGCCCAAGACTGTGCGGGATTGATGCATCTGCGTCATGTAAAAAGGTGTAGTAATGCTGGCGTCCTTTAACTTAAGTGCCCGCCCCTAACAGTAAGCCAACATGCTGTATTCTGCAAGGTTAATTCTGCACAGGACCAGCAAAGAATCACAGACACTTATATCAGGTGCAAGGGCCAATATGCAGAGCAGGGGCAGAGGGAATGGGATAAGGCCTACACATACAATAAAGATCTGAAATTAATTATTTGTATATTCATATTTCTAAGTCACTTTGGTGCACTACACAAAGGGGGGGGGGGGCGCACAGTGTTGCTGAGCCCACTCATCTGCCTCTCTACACGCATGCAACGCTCACAATCAATGCAGTAGTGCGGCTCACCCAGGATTCAAATCAGCAGTGTTTAAGAGACAATTACTAATTTGACTGAGCCACTGAATTGTCTGAAGCCATCTCTCACTGAATGAAACGAAAATACTATTTTCAATTAGATTGTATCCAGTGCTTAACAAAAAAAATCACATTAAAAACATCAGCAGCAGACTTGGAAGCTGTTTGCACAAAAGAGGATAAAACTTGAGTTTCCACCATATTATAATAACTTGTGGAAAGGATGACTACTGTGAAAAGCCTTGCTTTTGTAATAAATTATATGACGTCATGGACACAGTACCTATGGCTTCATGGAATATTTAATTAGATCGCACCATCCAAAGCATCCTCACATCGAAATAGAAAACGATCTCGTCAAACCTGTTTACAAGTAATGCTGACTGCTCCGGTTAACACGAAACACACCAGAAATTCCAGGAGTCAACAATGAAATTAATTTCCGGCAGCAAACTTCGAAAGACCTTCAGGTCAGAACTGATTTAACTAGTTCTCTCTTGACGCGTTTTCTACGGGTCAGTCAGACCACACCCATTTAACAGAGCGCACTATAACAAAATCGATTTATAAATAAATACCCGCTTGAGATCGACAGACTACTAGAAAACAGCAAACGTCAACGTCATCAGTAACACAGCCATCCACCTCTAAACCAGAAACACTGTAAATCAAGGAAAATATAAAACTGTAACAAATCGTTTCCAGTGTGACTGACGACATGGCGAGACACAGTGTGCTACATAAAAAGGAGCCATACAGTTCTGTGAAATCATCTGCATTCGCCCTGCTGTGGTGTACACAATTTTGCTACATGATGTCTGCAACCCATACCATCGCCTTCTCTTGAGTACGTCAATCAGGAGATCAAAATGAGTTCTGGTGAGGTTGCGATAGATCGGGTGGGGGTCGTTGAGTAAAGACGCAACAATCTGCACTGCACATTGACTCTAGTGATGGGATGAGTACTGACTAAACACAATTGTCTAGGAATTCCAGCGGGTGTCTCGTGTAGCCTCAATGAAGCTGTCCTGTGGAAAGCATCTTAGAAAATTGCATAATAACCACGCGATAAAAAAATCGTGCCCATACATGAAAAGGCATGGTCTGGAAATTAAACTGGACAAGCATGTCGTTAAATGGTCATGTCTTGGGTTTTAAATATAATTTACATCAGCAAGTCTCACGTTGAAAATGTGGAAATAATGTCAATATCTCCAGTATTTAGCTAGATGAATGAAACTGTCTACCAAGCTATGCTGTTTACCAAGGAAGACATCAGTAGTGAATACACGCCTAGTCAATAGCCAACTTCAAAAACACATCACTAACGTTAGTCTACGACTGCCTTCCTTTAGTTAGCTAACCCATAGTTCATTATTTACGGTAAAAAGATAGACAGTTGCAATCTAACTAATTCAGAATGGTCAAACATGCAATATAGACTCGACATTATGAGTTAGCCTAACTTACCACACGAGAAATCCATTAGGGTTTGCTACTCGGTGAGACAAGAACAATGCCAAACGCTAAGTGAGAACACTAGCCTAACTACCATAAATTCTATCATGAGCATTATCTGCTCTCCATTGATAGTAGGACTCGAATATGCTCGAGAGCCACGTAGCTTACTTGCTAACAAGTTAACTGACAAAAAATTATTATAAACTTTACATTTCTGAGCCAAAAAAAACTCTGAGTGAGCATATTAATTTCAGGCAAACACCACAAAGTTGAGTTTGATTAGCTATCTAACATATTATCTAGTGAGTTAGTTAGTTGTCAGTCAACTACTGGCTGGCTACAATACATAGCTATGCTATGTGATTTCACTGTCCGGTTTAGTTATAGCTCGTAATTCTAAAACATTACTTTTCTCTTTACTCTTACCCAAACGCTTTGGTTCCAGACGACCACGGGCAGACTCGATATAGCTATTTGATTATCACGCTTCTTTATAGCACGAACTTGAGAACTTGAACTGACCAAACAGCATTTCCTCAACAGCCTTCTGCTCCCTCGCACTGTACGACTCCCAACAAGGGCGGTGACACAGGAAGACTGTAATTTGAGACATCTAGCTACGTAATTGCAAACATAACGATCGTGACAGCTAAATCAGCGAATAGGGTCCGGCTGCGTCTATTTGAGCGCCAATCCAAAGCTGTCGCGATGCAGGAAGCTGCAAAAATATTTACTAAGGTTTATGGGATTAGTAGTTAAACCGTAAAACTACAATAGGTGGTTTCCGGATTTTTTTTTTTTTTAATGTGAATCTTTGCAATATTCTTGTGATAAGGAGCTTCGAAATTTAAATGTCAATTTCCTACTAAAGAATTTTCTTCTACAGAACTGTGGTTTAATCTAAAGGCAGTAGTGAGTAAGCTATAGCAAGGTAAAAATTGCCTTATGTCAAGTGGCCTATTAGCATGGGCAAGCAGTTGGGCATAACCATATGACCAAGAAGTCTACATTGACCAGAGATTGATACACAAAAATAACCCAGCAGTTCTATTCATTATGTGTTGTTTACAAAAAACAAAACAACACTTAGGGCCAATGCAATGTTTTTGTTGTGTCATTGGTAGTGGCCAATGTTGGATCATTCAGGTTTGCCCTTTGGTTAGTGAGTCCCTTAACATTGGCCTACTGATGAAAACATTTGGGTTGAAACACGATTCAACCGTGGGCAAAATGGGTTATGTTTACTGGGCAAATTATGCATACACACTCTTTCTCTACAGTGGACTGAATGCACAAAAGTATTTTTAAGTTTGCTTATCAGATGGTAATATAAGGCATGATATATAAATTCAAAAGCTACAAACTCAACCCAGTGCTCCGTGGTTTGAAGCACACTTCTATGTAAAATATGATTTATATAGGAAGAGTTTTGAAAACTGGTTTGTTCAGTTCTTGTTTAGTTGTTCAGATCAGGTGTTGCTAGGTAAATTGTAAAGAACCCAAACAATGTCATCACAGGAGACAACCAACAGTAAGTAAATGCCTTTATTTGGTACTTCATTTTATCCTGTTTTATTTAAATTGTATGATGCTGTTTCATAAGACTATTACCAACTGCATAGTGAAATTAGAAGCCTTTACACAAATTGACTTTTTCAGTAAAACTAATGTGATTTTGTCCAGTCATTGTAATAATGGTGTTTAATTGTATTTTTTGCCAAGGAAATATTTTCTTCAAGTAGACTTACATACTATGGCTCTTGAAATCTTGAAATCACTCAAAGATCTAAAGAGGTACTGTACATTTTTGTTTGCTTTACATGTCACCTTGTGTATTATGTCGGCAATACTGTACATGGACATGTTTAAAATAACACAAGTAAATGTAGATCAATTTTATCTGTTAATTGGGGAACATGCAACAACAGAAAGAGAGCAAAGGATTCCGGTGTAAGGATTTTAATGCTGTATCATTCTCACACACAAGCATACATGCATGTGCTTTAATATAAAATAGAGCAGTTATATCCCATGCATTCATGCTTGTAACTTTTCCAAAGTATTGAAGTTATTTTATGTTTTCTTTTATAGGTATGACAATGAAGATGCTGTAGATCTTCTGAAGAAATTGTGCCAGTTGTATTTCCAACATGAGGATGATAAGGGTCAACGTAGCCTTGGCGACCAGCTTGTGAGAGAGGGGGGCACAGGTACAGGCTGCCGCTCCAGTAGCTAAAAACAGTGTTTACTGAAAATGAGCTGGCTTTCAAAAGTGTTCACCATGTGAATCATTAAAATACAGAAAAAAGTGCAGAACAACAAATTCTGAGATTAGTATTGTCATTTCCGATAAAAATGTGTATCAAAGTTTCACTTGCATGCATGTATTTTCTTCTGTAGAATTGCTGGTCAAAATCTTAATTGGATTTTCCACTGCTGGCTTCTTCTCAAGTAATTCAATCTGGTTTCCAACATACTATACATTGAGTGCAATATGGAACTTAAGTGATGCAAGTTTCCTGTTTGGTAAGAGAACTGTCACTTTTTAAATATTATTAAATGAAATATTATTACTTATTATTACATTTGAATGAGATGCTTCAGACACATTTTAAGCCAGCCACCTTTTCCATTTTCAGCCAAAGAGCTCGGCAAACTTGATGCACTGCAATACCTGCTGGCTGTCCTAGATCATGGTCCATATAAGGAAAAGCTTGGTGAAAAGGTTGTCCCTTTCCATACTTTTTCACCTGGGGAAACCACATGCAACCATGCTGGTTATACTGAATGTGAAATTAAAATTCAGAGAAAGTGTTTGGCCACAAATCAGCTTTGTAAGGGTCATTGACAATGAATGCCATATAGATTTGTATTTTGAAACACTTATTGACTAAGTTTAGGAAAATTATGCATGTTCAACTACAACTGTAGGATTAATGTTATTTAGTTATTCACAGAACAAACCATTGCTGCCCTTTGACACTAACATTAATGGCTTTGCTTTTTTCATTTTTATTAGAATGTCCAATATCTTGTGAAGGCTTCTCTATGTATTCTGCACAATGTTGCAAAAGTTCCGCACAACAGACCCCTTCTCAGGCAGAACAATGGTGTACAAAAGATTGCCTATTATACTAGAGTGGAGGACGAACTCCTGAAAGTGGTGTCCATTATGACACTGGGTTACATCATCGACGAGGATGAATCAGAGTTGATCATGGACGAATCAGGTGGCAGGCTTTTCTCTTCATCAACCATTGCAACTCTCTAAAGCTCATCAGTTGTATTCCAATCACTATCACAATTCCTCCAGCTTCCTGGAGCTTTTCTCTTATATAGGTTGGGTATCTGTTTTTCAGGTGCCGTAGAAATCATGGTAAAGCTGCTACAGGGTGCCTTAAATTCAAAGGATCGACGTTGCCGTGGGTATACACCATTTGAAATTGCTGAAGGATTGACTTTGATTGCCACCTGTGAGCGTAACAAGATGAAGGTATGCAGGTGATGTGCCCTTTACTGTGTATTGCGTCTGACTCCAGTCTGCAGTTGGCCATGCTGTTTGATGTGTAAATGTTATAAAACATGAACACATGGAAGCTCTCTCACTCATAGTCCACCGTGTGAGCCATCTGCTTGGCCTGCTGTGCTTGGGCAGAGGGCCTGGAGGTGTTGCCAATTATGAAAATAAGGTTAATAAATATTGTCTCCACTGAGAGATAGCCCATACTGTGAATCGTGCAAACTGCAGGGAGATAATTAACTATTCTTATGGAAACTAAATATACAGCAATATATTTGAATGAAATACATTAGCTAGATCAAAATAAGGTATTTCAACAGTTAACAATACAAATATACAAATTAATGTCATTTTCAGATATTGTAATACTTAAAAAATATATATATTGCTGTGAAATACATTAAACATTATACTTTCCAAAGTCTATATATATTCAAATATAATGTTTACAATGCTTTCAGTTCACGTAAGGGTATACTTGATACTTGGGAATGTCTGGGAAAATCACATTTTTCACCACTGAAAATCAGTGTCATCAATTTTGAATAATCATTAATGGCTGTTGGATTAAGATTTTATATTTGCACAATGAGTAGCGAAGACCAGCTACCTCATAGTTGGCATCCCGTTTTAGATTTACGAATGTGGCGCTGTTCCAAAATGCCTGGATATGATGAAGAGTGAAGACTTTCGTGACAGGCTGTTTGCCACCAAAGTTATCTGGCAGCTAGCCTTCGATGAGTCGCTGCGTGAGAAGCTAAAAGAAAGTAAGCTCAGCAGAAAACTTTGTGCACCATGCATTTTTACAATCATTTTATATCAGTAATAATTTGAATTACTGGCAACGTTTAAAACGAGTTTATATTCATACTGTAAATAAGCTTTACACTTCAAATTCACTGTTCATATTATTTTTGCTAAATGCAGTAGTTTCATAAACTATAACACATTTCAAATGTATAATAGACACCATGTAAAATGATACATTCCATACAGAAAGAATGATATATCCACCTACATACCAAAGAATTTACAAAGAGAAGGAGCCCCAGAACCTCAGAGAACAGTGAAGGAATTTATTTTGGGAACAAATGCATATGATCTGTCATTGTGCTAGATGAGGCCCTGATGGACATGCTGGACAGTCTGTCTAAAGACACCAGCAAAGCTGTCACTAATGCTGCCCAAGGAGCTCAGTGGGTCATTAAAAAGCAAGCGGAAGAGAAATACAAGGCGAAGCCGGACTCCAAGTCAGGTGAATTCTCTATCACTGGATCTCTGTCCATATTCAATTTTTCCATTGTGCTGGAAGTACAACGCAGAGGTGATGACTCAAATCTGCATATCATACGATATGTATGGACCAGTGTCCGCCTAAAATGTAATGCAATATGATTGACTGATATTCATACAGAGCTAGTTTTCTATGCTATCTAAACAATTGCTACTGTGACCAGCACAATCTGTTAAAATGCACACATTTTAGTTAGCTAACCTTAACTACATAAATAGTCAACGTCATATGTTTTGATTGGCAAGTTACTGCCTGTCAGTCACCAAATTGCTACTGGTAATAAAAACATCAATGTCATCAATACAGTAAAGCAGACTTCGGGACACGTAATGATAAGCTATCAGTGGGATGACCAGAAAATACTGCTGGAAGTCAACAAAACTTTGCAGGTATGCCAATTGCTTTGAATGAAAGTGCCTACTTCTTAACCTGTTTTTTTTTCTATCCATGGATGGAAACACAATGATGTGTCCTTGATGATATGATGCATTCATAATGATGTCTTAATTAATAAATGTAAAGTGTAACTCTGGGTGATCCTGGATTACTAACCTGCATGCATTCTGTGCCTTGTCTTGTCTCATGCGGGTGACCCTGGCCGCGCAGAATGCTGGCATAAAGGTGTGGATGGACGTGGAGCAGATGGCTGGATCCACTCTGCAGGCCATGGCTGAAGCTGTGGAGAAGGCTTACGCAGTCATCATCTGTGTCTCCCCTAAGTATAAAGACAGCCCAAACTGCAGGACTGGTACAGTAATCTCAGCGGTTACAGCCTTCATTGCACTGGTCCGATCAAAACCAGGAACATCCTCCCCACACACCATGCAGTTATATAGTGGAATTATCGCCTACGGATCTAATCACAGTCATGTAATCAGAGGTGAAATGCCTGCGGTTTTCATGTAATCTGCTAGTGACGTTGTGCGCATTCTGGTTCAGTGACTCGCTTCACATGTTGGGTCCCTGCCCAGAGTTTGTATGCATTGCGTCTGCATATAAAACAAACATCTCAGAACATGTAAATATTTTAAGAGTGCTTACAGTAACCTCGAAGAGACAGACTTGCCATTGCATTGGTGATGCAAAGGTGAATTTCATAGCAAGTCTCTACACATTTTTAAGGTTTTTTCAGTACTGAGCCAACATTACAGGAAATGTCACCCTGATTGCATAAGCTTTATAGGTATATTTGTCATGGGACATCCACATACATACATGTGCACATACTCTGTGTGCGTGTGCCAGCAGGGATGCATCTATGCATGAGTGAGTGAATGAAAGTGTGAGCAATGAGTGTGAATGAGTGAGTGAGTGAGTGAGTGAGTGACTGTCTAAGTGATGAGCACAAGATACCAGATGCTGTTTGAAGCTCTTAGGTGCTTGATTTTGTTTGTCCACAGAGGCTGAGTATACTTTCCAGCTAAGAAAAGAGATAATTCCCCTCATGATGGAGCAGAACTATAAGCCTGACGGATGGCTTGGGGCTCTGTTGGGGGCTAAGCTGTGGATAGACTTCAGCGATAACTGTAACTTTGAAGAGAGCATCAAACAATTGATTAAAGAAATTAAAGGTCGCACACCACCAGAGGAAAATGATGTGGTGATAGGTAAACTTTCTTATCTGAATTAAATTTATTTTGTTTTCACATGCTCTGGACCAGTTGCATGTATGTGGTATTGCCCAGAGTAAGTGTTTTCCACTTACAACATCAAACCCCTCAGTAGATGCCAGCGATTACATCTAAAGAGATTGTATGCATTCATTAATTAATTGACAGGATCACAAACCTGTAAAACACCAAATAGCATCCTTCGGTTAGAATCCTGAGGCTTTTGATGAAAAACAAACCCACCTATGTTATATTTCAGAATGCTAAGGCTAATGCCATTGTAATAAAAATAATAAAAAATAAGTTTGGCCTGTGAATTGGTGTTTATAGAACACATCACAGAGCTCTAGCTTTATGTCTAATGGTTGATGACAGACTAGCCAAGTAGCAAAGAATACAGCTCAGAAGTTGAGGACAAGAGGGTGTGTACTTATGGGATAAAACTACATCATGCCAGCATCAGTATGTCATACCGCAGTCACTTTGATTGTCCTAACGTTCCTACGACATCAAAGAACACATGCCATATAGGCTTTTGTTTATAAAGGAATTGCGGCTGCTTGGGTAGCCACAGAGATGTTATTTTTGTACTGTCCTTGTGGGTTCTCTATTTTTAATACAGGAAACCCCCCACAGAATACACATTCTTTTTGTTGTATTATGTAACACAATATATTCAGAGCCAAAATGTTCTCATTCTAAAGCATCTCTAAAATAGAATCTGGTACACATGACTGTCAGTTAAAAACAGTCAATATCTCTTCCAGAGTAAGAATCCAGTCTGAATTTCTGAAGGTAGGGAATGCAAGAACTTAAAGCTCAAGTAAATCTATACATACATCCAACTGCAGTCTCACAGGGCACACAGGGCCACAGGTATTTCAAAATAAGTTGTGGAATGTGTTCCGTTGGACTTAGTTGAGCAAATGTGATCTCTCTCTCTCTCTCACATCAGCTGTAAGCAGCAATGATCAGCAAACAAACGCCAGTAGCAAAGATCCTCCTCTGATCACATGGACTAAGGAACATGTCGGTTTGTGGCTGAAAGAAAATGGACTGGATTTCTGCCTCAATGTTTTTGCAGAATACGATGGATCACTCATTTACCAGCTGCAGAGGTTACGCAGAGAGGTGCAAGCACAACACACAATACACATACAGTACAGTAGGGAAGAAATGATGACAAAATGTATGTGAATTTTAGTTAAGGTATATTTTATGTACTTTGTATTGTGTTTAGTATAAATATACGATCAAAGCCCCAAAGCCCCACATGCACATACACACACAGTATTTGGTGTAGATTCACACCTTTTTCAAAACTTTTGTTTTTTTGGTTTAGGCTCCAGAGTTTTTCTACGCCAGCCTCAGGAGGGACATGGGATTCAGCACACTGACTGAGATACTGAAGTTTTTGAGAGCCTTGGAAAAAACAGATGGCCCTTAATTCTTGAACTACAGTACTTTATTTGTCCATAATTATGACATCAATGTTGATTTCTGATCTTTATAACAGAGCGCTTGAACTTGGTGAAAAACGCATATTACAGGAGGTCGCAACAAAAGGCACAAAGAGTCTAAATAAGAAGAATTGCAAAAACTACATTTTCTCTAAATGAGCACTGTATATAGGTTAACTCTTCTGTAGATAGATAACAATTGCACCATTACCTTGACACTTAATGTATCACATATTAATTTGCACGGAAGCTGTTACTTATGTGCCCTATAGCTGTGAGAGTCTTGTGAATTCATGTCACCAATGCAAAAGCATCGGAGTATGAAGTAAAATAAGAACATAACAATTATAAATGTTATTTTCAGCCCCCAGCCATTCTTTCGCAGTGTGTTAATATGGCACGTTGCTGCCCCCTACTGAAAAGAAGTGTGACTACAACCTCCTTATCGATTTTGAGAACAGCAGGGTGGGCTCCTCAGCTTTTGCTTAGATATTCTCAGAATTTTTGACAAAAAAATACTGCAGTCTGTGATAAATGAGAGTAACTCTGGGATTACTTGCAACTGATTATTCAGGTAACTGTCAAATTAAGAAAATATAATATACAATTTAATTTCATTATATGAAGAAATAAGTATACAACAACATTCATTATGGCCTACTGTGCATGCAAGCCAAACTGTCATCAATATACCTCCATGCTACATCTGTAGATGGTGTAAAGAGAAATATAGAGTCAGTTTGCGGAAGAACACTCTGAAAAGCATGCCTGGTGAAATGGCCCAACTGCATCTTGAGCTTTAGTATCCAAAGAATGATCAGGATAGGAAATATGCACCCACTCTGCTTCATGTGTTGCCTCCGGACCTCGGGAGGGAACCATTTGGTGTCCATAAAGCCCTTTCACCCACCCTAAGGAGGGCACAACCATCTGCTTATCCGTCACATGGTCGGCAGGGCAAATGCTCACATGTCTGCAGAGAAAGTGATGGCTGTGTTCCAAACTGCATACTTGTGTTCTATCTAGTGTGGTATATTACATTCTAGATAGAACACAAGTATACAGTTTGGAATACAGCCCATGTTTCAAGCTTTTGTACTATCTGTCAGAGTGCTTAGGAGTGTGGAAGTTCTTGGCTGACATATCAATTATTGTTCCTGAACTCAAGTACTCATACCAGATGTCTTTACTCAGTAACTGTGCATGAAGATAATCTGATGAAGAGGAAAACAGTGATTGAGGAATTATTGTACAAATGTTATTATGCAACAAGTATGTTTATCTCAATTTACCGGACTAAAAATATTACTAGGGATATGGCTGGCCTCATTTAATATATTTGCTTTCTATGTACTCAGGTATAAAAGTATATAATATATGAGCAGGTGTTTTTGGAACGTAGTCCATGACTTGGTTTTAGGTGCTTTCCTTTTCAATGCATGAAATAAATTACAAAATAAAACAGTTTGATTAGGACATGTGGAATTAGCATATCCTCCTTAAAATGTCTTAATGTCAGAATGAAGGACAGGATTCATGTTAAAGCTTCTTATTTTCAACACTTCAATTCTTTGAAATTCTTCTAATTTTTTTCCTCACCCTGGTCAGGTTAAGCTTCTTTTCTCCACTGCTGGCAAATACTCTCTGTCTTTCACGGTGGTGCCAGAAATGTGCTCAAAGTTCTTGGAATAAAGTGGGGGTTTGCTCCAGAGGGCAGGTATGGTCGAGAGCTGTCCTCTAGGTCACAGCATAACACTTGACTCTGGACTGAAGCCACATTTCTGCTTAGACACTTGAAGATAAGCAGATAGGAAAGCAAGTGGGTGACACACCTGGTTCAAAGGAAGTGCAGCTTTAAATTACATGACGCAAGATGCCAATTGACCTCATCATAACTCAGATTGTAGGCATGATGACAAGATTCGGAGAACCACACCTATAAGAAGCTGGGCTGATGATAGTATTTGCAGAGTCTCAGGCTCTCTTAATCAGTAAGACAAGGTACTAAAGATTTAAAGGATCAATATATATATATATATATGTATATATATATATAGGGAATACATTATACAATATGAATCATCCAGTGGTACTGTCTGCCACATTAAGAGACCACATTAGGACCACAGAAATCACAGTGCATCTACAGTAAATGTTATCAGTAATATTTAATGGGTTTCTTTTTTATGTTTTACCAGTTTCTATTTCATGTTTCATCCTCAGTTTTTTCTCATTTGGTGCTTTTTCTGCTCTCAGTCCCAGCAGAGCATGCTGTTCCATTTTAAAATTGCATAATCCAATCCACTGGTAAATCCAACATGAGTAATTCAGCAGATAGGTCAACTAACACCTCTTCACAAAGGTACATGCTTGAATTAGACTGGCTCAAAAAGCTTTAAAAAATTGCACAGTCTAATGTACTATGCAATTAGATTTGGTTTTTCAGTTTACACGTGGAGATGAACCATCGCTCAGCACAATGCATTAAGACACTGTTATATGGATGGGTTAGGTAAAGTTTGATTTTACATTCTTATGGAAATGTAAAATAAGGGGGAGGAATTATTCTTCTGTGTAACCACTATTTGGCATTCAGAGGTAAAAAGGACACTTCTTGTGTCTGTGTATCACTGATCATATTTAAGTGAATGTTTTCAGTACTACATAGTGATTCATATGACAAATTTACATGGAAGACCTTGGCTATCAATCTCTAGGGCAGATTTTCTTATCATGTCAAATGTATCTTTTGGTTAAAGATGTCTGCAATATGCCTAAATTGCCCATTGTAAAATCTTTTTAATGTCCACTTTCCTAAGAAAATGACGTAATTAGTGCACGCTTTCCTTATCTGGCTCCGAGGTAAACCATTCTGGCATACCCACTGAATCTGGCAACCTCTCAACTCTGCGAGCTCCTGGGCCAGATTCCAAATTGTCAAGCTTGATCTATAGTCATACAGTATTTGACTAACATTGCATGAGTCCCCTATCTCAAGCTAAGAGTTTCACAAGACCCTGTAAAGTTGCAAAATTGGCAAGGTATATGAGCCAAGTTAGATTGCACCACCATATGAATTTCCGATTTGAAGGCACACTATCAAACAAGACAGACTTCATCGCCTGATCACCCAACAATATGACATGCACTCACCTCCAATACACCTCCGCCCCTCAAACTTTGCAAATGAGCAAGAAGAGACTAAGTGTATGAATCAATTGGGGTGCCAGCAATGCTGCATGTGTGTGAAGTCCAGCTGTCAGATCACCATCAAATGTAACAGAAGACTGTGAGGAGAGGGCCTTCAGGCAAGACCTACTACAAAATCTAGTATGTTATTTTAACCAGCATATCCCTAGTATTACAAAATATCTTTGTCTAGACGATAACACAGCATTTGGAAAGTAAAGGGTGGGAATGTGGAATGATAGAAAGATGCCTCTTTGGGATTACCCAGGTACATACTAAATCAAAATAAATAGTTCTGTGCATAGCGACTGCACACTATGTGTCTGTTGTTTCATTTAACACAGAAACAGCATTTAAAAAATATTTTATTATCTTTCCAGAGTCAAGAAACTTGTATTTGAAGTGGTTTCTGAGCTCCTGGAGGCATTACGTTCTTCACCAAAAGATGTCACTGTTTCTCAGTTTCTTAAATAATTTACAAACATGGCTGTACCGTTGCATATTGTCTATGTTTTTTCTTATTGATGAAGCTCGATTGTAGGAAAGGGACTACCTGCATAATTTAATTAATTTCTCATTAAATGTTTCAAGAAAGAAATAGCTTGGAAAAGAGCAAGACCAGGGATGAAACAAATGCTGAGAAATATGTATTCTGCAACTATGAGAAAGTTTTGTGGTTTGTAATCAGCTGCCTTTTGCTAAAGTATTGCTCGATACAATCTTGTTTTTATTTTTGTAAGAACATAGTTTTTAGTTCATTAAATGTTACCTTAATTGTATACAGGGCAGGGACAGGGATGAAATATCCCTGAACCTGAATATGAATAGAAGAAATTTACTGATTTCTAAAATATTGTTGCATTAAATTGTTCTCTTGTACAGCCAGCACACTTATCCAGCAGGACAGTTGGATAGCTTACATTTAACATGTTACACGTTCATAAAGCTGGTTTTTGCTTTAGATGCTTTTCAGGCTAAACTATTTTCTCAAGATTACTTCAAGATTGTCACAAAATGGAATTAGAACCTGCAGTTATGTGGCTACAAGTCACGTTAATAATTTACATAATTTACGTAAGCCCCGTGAAGATGAGAGGATGCATATTCCTATCATCTGAGCCAGGTAATACAGGGGGGTACATGTCAGAAAATGGGAGTTGAGATTTTATGAGCCAAACCAGGGAAAGAGAGCCAGGTGACTGCATGGTTCTAAATCCAGTTCCTTTACAGCACTGCAGTGATCTACTCAGTTGAGCCCAGCTCCTCCTGCAGTGGGGATTATGAGAGCCCTTATTGCCATCTCTTTTTGATCTGTAGAGGTGACATACTTTAGGGTTTCAGGGGAATGGAGGGCCTCTTCACTATTAGCAACTTTTTGTTTGCAATGAAGTTTTTAGCCAAGAGCATGTCCTGGAGGTCACCTCCTTTCTGAGTCAGCCACAGCCAGTCTGAACCGGTTTGAAACCAGCACACAGAAGGAGTAAAAAGGTGACCAAGTAATTAAGCAGAGTTATGTAAAATGGCTAAGTCCTCATTCAACAACAGCCATTCTGTTCCCTATGCGGCCTGCCTGTTACAAGACCAAAGCTGCTCTAAGCTGAGCTTTGAGTAAAAACAAGGCCCTTTTCAGTGATATTGATCGTGGCTCCCAGATTTGAGGCTGAGGCCAATGAGTTATGCAAGTCATGCAAGCACGTCAGCCTGTACATTTTTTTTTTTATTGAAATTTTATTGTTTTTATTTTTTTTGCATGCCCACAAAACAGTTATGAAAAGATTAAGGGCTTGATTCCCTGATGTCTATGCACAAGCTAACAATTTACTGACTCATGTCTAGAGCTGGAATTCCCACTGCAAATTATGCCTAAAACAACCCCTTTCAAAAGAGCCCCGGTCAGCAGGTTTGGCTGAATACGACAGGCATGTGCTTGTCTTTCCTGGAAGACGCAAGCAGCAAAGGGGCTTCCACAGCGGAACTAAATTGTCCCCTCAAGGATCTGCAATTGAATGGCTAAAAATAGAGGAAGGCTTTTGTACCGAAGAAGCGCAGTGCACAGAGACGCTGACGGCTGGTTGTTTTCTCTGATGCAGATAGCGCGAGCGTTCGCCTGGAGATGGCGTCGTGAGAGGGCGATCGCGGTGGCCCCCGCACTCAGACACTCAGAGGCGTCAGAGTCTGCGGTAGAGTTATGCAATGCCGTGGCAGTGCGGCGCAGGGCTGTGCTGGCAGGGGCTGTGGACACGCGGACCGAGAGGGAGGCAATGCAGCATTTCATCACCCCTCCCCGCCTCAGACCGCTCCCCCGTGTCCTCCCCTCCCCTCCTCCTCATCCTCATTCTGCTTCCTCCACAGCCCCCCTGTGCTCCTCTCTCGCTCGCAGATCGGTCATCGGTGGCACACGTGGGGAGAGGGGGAGGGCCGTGTGAGGCAGCGGTGTGTGGCTATTACAAGGTCGCGTCCGTGAAGCGCAGCAAACTGTTACATCACAAGAGCGGTCGATGCAAATGATAACCCAGATGGGAGAAATTTTGTGACGCACAGTAAACACGATGTACCTGAGGGCCTTGTGGCAGGTTGTGACTAAGAGGCCTTTCAGCAAGTACTGAGGGTCAGATTCATACCGGGGACCTGCTCTAGAGGCACAGAGGTCTTCTTACATTGTACAGACTGGCTGTTCCTGTCAGTGCCCGGGTTAAGTGATATTAATATTTAACCAGCGTAATTCATTAATATCTCACCTTCGTGATTAATCTCAATTAAATTGTGAATGGGTGTTCTTTAAATGGCTGCAGTATATTGTTTTTATATAAAAAAGAATGACTCAGTTGATCATAAATCTTTCCAGTATTATGTTTTTTCTTCTATTAAGTTGGCCTGGTTTGGATTTCTGGGCAAACTACTGCACATCAGCTAAAATGGTGCCAGAAAGTGGTTAACTAATAGAGAAGAAGGAACAAACCTTTTTGGATAACTATATATCTTTCAAAGAACAAGACAAGGTCAAAATCTAGCATATGGCTGGACCGGCCGACCAATAGTGTAACTTCATAACTCGGCAGACCAATGATGTAACTTCATCACTCAGTCATTCAGTCACAGACATTCGCGTTTATATGGCTGGCCTCACTGTTGCGGTCCAGCCAAAAATCAAGGAAGACTGAAGTACTGTATATAATCTTTAGCCATCAGGTGACACTGAAATCACCCTTTGCTTTTGCACCAACTTTCTGAAAGCTGTTTAATTAATGTACTTTGAGCATGTGAGTTAGTGGTGTAATACTGTTCAATATTTTAATATTAGTCTGTGAATTCTATCATCTTGCATGGGTCTTGAACTGTACTGTGCATTTTTACTTGTAGAATGTGCTGTGCATGATGTGCACATTTGTACATACGTGATGCACAATGTTTGCCCCGCCCGACATTGAATTTTGATTTGATCTGATTTGATTGTATGCTTGGATAACTGAAAATCTCTCCAATGACCCCTGATATTGCAGCTCAGTACCACTTTAGCGAGCAGAGCATTCATTTACATAATACTGTCCCTTCAGTACGCTGAAGAGACCGTAGAACAGGGCTGCACTAACCCTGTCCTGTGTTAGGCAGCAGCCCAATACAGCCAAGGAAATATGTCACTGCTCCAAGTGAGGAGCAGTGACATATACAGGACTACCTGTATCCCTGCCTTGAACCAGGTTAGGTAGTAGTGACATCTTGACAAATCTCAGACATAGGTTTCACTAAGTTCACTAGGTTTGGCATGCTGTCAATCTCTAAAAGTAGGTTTTTTCCTGAGAAATTCTCTGAAACGTCAATGTCATAATAGACATCAGATTGCAACTGAAGCACACTATTCTGTGTGTGTTAGAAGACATTGACAATAAATCATGCATCATTATATTAGGGATGAGCAGAGCTTTTCCAATAAAATGTCACTGTAATTGTAATTACTTTCCTGCATCAAGTTCAGGGGTGAAGGCATTTGTGGTATTGACAGTTAGGGAAAGGAATAAGCGAACAGGACTCTACAGTGAAGTAGCCCCTCTGCAATGGACGTGCTCTTGTTGTTTCCTGACTCCAAACTTAATTCCCAAAATGCCATTCTTTCCCCCTTTGCCCAAAACAGCTGACCATGATTTGTAGAGGTTACGTGGCCCATCTGCCCCAACAACATTTCATTGGTGACGTGCCCTTAACCCAGGCCTGCCGCTACCTACTCCCATGTGTACCTCCTGTTCATTGCATAAGAGACCAATAAATAATGCAGAGATTTGATCTCATTGATGCTGCTTAAAGCTCACTGGTATTCAAATGGACATAATACAATTGAAGACAGAGCATTTATCCAATCAGGGCACCGAACCCTCCATACCAAACCCCCCCACCTCCACCCCTCACCCCCATTCCCAACACCTCCCGTCTGCCTGAGCCCAGAGTGGCAGGATATTAACCCACTCTTAATATCCTGGTCCCAATGCACAAGGCTTTGCTTTTTACTCACTCAGCATTTTTCCTTCTCCCTTTTACAATTCAGGTCAGACTGTTCCCTGAAAAGGGCGTGCTTAATCTATAAACAAAGAGGTACCTTTAACACAAAGAGACGGCGTAAAGATTTAGATTTAAATCCTCCAAAAGTTAAATTAATAAATAAACCCATCTCACTAAGCGTCTCCATTCCAATAACGTCTTAAGTCCTAATAAGGGCAAAACTCTTGATTCTAAACCTTCTCAGTCTTCTGAGAAGCCCTCTCTGTGCCCCATGCCCCATATATAGCATGTAACAAAGCTGTGTGTTACCAAACTGTAAACTTTATATTGTTCTCAGCCCAATCAGGGCAGCAAAAATGGGGCAAGGAATAGTAAGAGAGAATCAAATGTCAGATTCTTTGTCTGCAGTAACATTAACAAATATAGTAATTTTGAGTATTACAAAAGACAAGTCACAAACCATGTTTGAAAACAAGCAATCTTTTTGATGAGTATGGGAGTAAGGAATGAAAGTGGGTGAAGATGAAGAGTAGCTCCTTCTCGATCAAGTTTCTCCTCATGGACACCCAACCAGATCCAGGTGTTTTATGTGTTCCACCTCAATCACACCTGCTGTGACTAATCAAGGGCTTGATTAGTAGCATCAGATTTGCTTGAGGTGGAACACATCAAACATCTACATCTGGCTGGGGGTACCCAAGAAGACACTCAGGAACCAATGCTTTAGATTTTCTTCTGTGCATCAAAACTCAGATATTTGCCTGGATTCAATCAACATTTAACTGAATAATAAATGTCCAGTAGATGCTTGTGGTTTATGTTTATATAGTCTATGTATTGAGAAACATGGTAACACTTGCCATTAGTCGAAGTCACAGTTAATAACAGCAACCAGGACTTTCTAGACAGGTTCAGGTGTGGACAACACCAGGCCATCCCTGCCTTTGCCAGTCATAGCTCTGGGGGATGGCAGGTTCCCAGATG
Source organism: Anguilla rostrata (assembly GCF_018555375.3). Taxonomy (NCBI): domain Eukaryota; kingdom Metazoa; phylum Chordata; class Actinopteri; order Anguilliformes; family Anguillidae; genus Anguilla; species Anguilla rostrata. The sequence goes on along the minus strand of NC_057937.1, from coordinate 44,660,625 downwards.
CACTGCTCTCATTTGGACGTTACGTCTGTCTCTGGGCTGAGCTGCATGCCTCACAATCCTGCCACCCTGCCAGCGCTCAGCAGGGCCCCAGCAAGGACAGTGACCCTGATTTCTGACAGCAATGCCTCAGAATAAACATAGAGGCAGCAGACCTGTGGCATTCCTGGCCCTGCTGCGACTCCATGAAGATGGAATTCCCTCGTGGGATTTTCGCATTTGTTTCTTGATTATTTAACACCACAGAAAAAACCGAGCTTAGCAATGCAGTACTCTCTCTCTCTCTTTCGTTCTTTCTTCTCAAGCTTACCTACTCTTGCTCTTGCCAGCCAATACAGCTCTGTAACTATACCGATATAGAGCTGAGTAGGCTCATCTCCTACACAGCACAGCTTGCTATCATTGTTATTGAGTTTTCACTGAATGTACTTTAAAACAGAAAATACCTTGGCAGAAGCAGTACCTCATGCTAGGAAAAATAAATGTACAGTGAGAAAATGAATGTGCCAAAGGACTCACAAAAATATCAATTGTCACAAGGTTTTAAATCAGTGGATAGCACTGTCGCCGCACAGCAAGGCCCAGGGCTGAAATCCCAGCCCATGTTACCCACTCCCCACCACTCACCGCCCCCTCCCCCCCAGCCTGCTCCTCCTCCCTAGTGTCCCCATCTTTGTGCAAATATGGGCTTTAAGTTTGTGTTATATAATAAACTTTCAGCAGGGACATGTTGCTCCAAAACATTAAGACAGTACATTGTGCCTTGTAGCACTGCATTTTTCATGTCAGAATGTGAAATATCTCTGGCCGTGATTGGCCCTTCTCATGGAACTTCTCAGTCAAATCCCTACCCCTTCATTCCACATTGGGCCTCTGGGACTCATGTTAATGGTGGGGGTACAGTTGCTGTGAGATTTTGTCCTTTATGTCTCCAGGGCACTGTTCTTGTGCCAAATTTTGAATTCAGATCTCTGGCCTTGTGTCTCCCTGCATCCACCACTCCAGCTCAAGTTATGGTGTTGTCTTTTGACAAAGTTGCCTCTAGAGGGACAATGTCCAGTGCAGACAGGCAAACAGGGAGAGAAACATAAATGGGCAGCAGGACAGATTCGCGGAGTCATTTACAGTGTGGACAGATACACGTAAAGTGGTAGCACTTTTACAATACTGGACACAAATAAGCATTTACTGTACTAATACCTGAACTTATGTTGAAATAATTTTGAGTTAATGCATAAATTGTGATGAATGAAGGAATAGACTAATACTTAACGCATCAAAATCTTATGAAGCAGCCACCAAAGTCAAATATGAATGATCATTAAAAATTATCATTGTTACATATTGATTCCATACGGTGTTAATTACTATTATGAATTAATGCCTTTGTTAACAGTCTCTTGTAGACATAATGAAATGGGCTATGTGAGGTGAAACTAAGGGATGGCAAATTGCAGATAGGGATCACACATGTGGGGTGTTTCGTATAGCTGCACTTAAAGCAGCTATACATTAACATATGCCAGCTATTTGCTGAGGTATGGCAGCTGCCATAGCTACTCAATTGATGCCCCTGGACTGATCCCCATTCCATTAAATGACCCAACTTTGCCTAAGGGCATAGGTTTCAGTTCATAGCAACTCCCCTGCTACAGGGCAAAGAACGGGTACTGTCGCTGCTATGTGCAGCCGTCGTATGATGGCACCTACGAACAGCTTGACCAACACACTCACAGATTATCACAGACAGAGTGAATGACCAGCACAAGCAGATTCACACAGAGTGAGACACCAGTACCCACAGATTCAAACAAACAGAAAGTGACTAAAAATACACAGATTCACAGAGAGAGAGTGAGACAGTAACACACACAGACAAAATAAGACACCACCACACATACTGTTCCCACAGACAGTGACGCATAAATACACACCCACGTTTTCTGTGGGAAGAGAATGAGAGGAGGAAGAGGCCTGAGAAGGTTCTCTGCCTCTGGTACTTTCATTTTTGAAGGCACTAGGGAGGAAACAAACAATCCAGATGGTTTCTTTACTCGGGACTGAAAAATGTGACCCACTTTACGGAGCTTATCTGTGACATACATGCAGAGAGGTCTCAAATCAATGCTTTCAGAAAAACCGATGTAAACAAAGTTTGTCAGTTCAAAACAAAGTGTTCTTTTTCAGACAGACTACTGTTTTATTTTTCTTTGGTTTATCTGCTTTAATGCAGAAACCTGAAAATAACAAAACTAAGAATAAGTCAAGATGGTTATACTAACACCTTGGAGGTGACTCATCTGTAATTTGCAATACCGCATGTGATTACTTTTTAAGCAACGTTATATGTCATTGGGCATATTTGATTAACCAGAGCTGTTAGCCAAGCACCGGTGATGCTAGATACCATTACTACCAGACTTCAAAGGATAGTTTTTCAGACAAATTAGCTCATTGGTTCATTTGGATTGCACCATTCTGGGGGAGTTTGTACAACAACTATAGCTCAATAGAGAAAGTATGCCACATAATATAGTTGCATTGGATAGATAGCATTAAACCACTGTAAAAACATTTATATGTATTGCATCACATTTCATTGCTAGGTGATGCATCAGAAAGGGCTACATTTTAGTATATGTGAAAGTGATTTCATGGATTGAGACCTGAATCAGTGAGCCTGGGACTTAGGAGCAACATGCAATTTGCCTGGAAATTAGTTCTGTAACTGAATAAACTGACAAATCCACATTATCCAGTAAATAAATTGGGCTACCCATAAATTGGGATATTCTTTTCTCTAGGGATATTCCTTTCTCTTATAACTATAAGACATATACTTCTAACCCCTTATTTTTTGTTTGTGAAGCAAATGAATGTCTTGGGAGACTTTTGTGTATCAAGGTAGAGAACTAATTCTAAGATCAATGATTCATCTCTTTGTAAATACCCTTTGAAATCCTGACCATCCCAGTTGTCAACTGTAGCTAGTAGTACTACAGGACTATACAGAATTGGAGGGAAGGTTTCAGCCAACAGGATATTTTCCTTACTTAATACATATACAATGTGCATCCCTACATTATAGAATGGTGACTCCTTGTCAGTCAGGTACCTGTATAGATATTTTCAAATCTATACATATAAAGCTGGAATGTGTACACTAAACAAATGCCAACCAATCAGCGTGTTTTAAATGTGGCAATGGGAACAGTATTGAAGCTCACCAACAGGGACAAACAGACACTGTAGAGGACATTTGCTAAATGCCCCAAAACTATGGCCTCAAAAATTACCACAGAACTGAATCAACACCTCTAACCCAGTCTTAACAAAAATTGTATGTTGTGAGCTTCAAACAGTTGGCACTTAATGAAGGGCTTCAGAAATCACATACATCCAAGTCTAATGTCCAAAGGCACATATTCAAAAGTGGTTTCCTGGACATCAGGGTGAAGTCAAATGTCTTCTATGGCCTCCACAATCACAATCTAAACATCACTGAACCTTTATGGGAAGTGGAGCACAGAGCGCAAAGAATATTTCCACCTCATTCACCTGCCCAGGAAATGGAGATGTTGGACCTTGAAGAATGGTCCAATATCCCACAATACATAATTCAGAACTATGCATTCCAGCATTCCATAATTCTTCTCCTGGAAGAAGAGCTTCAGTCCTTATGTGAAGAGTAGCCCTATTGCTTATTAATGACTAGATATTCATATATTGTTAGATGCTGCCAGTATTTTACAAAATTTTTATTCCACCTTTATTTTAGGAAACTTACAAAGAAGTTGCTTTGCAAGGGAGATCTGGCCAATAGGCAGCAATGACTATTGCGTGTTAGTGTGTACCACAACATTACACCACATAAAGCAAGTGTTGCACGTTATAGCTCCTGAAACCAGAATTAGGATGGTTTCAGAAACAAGCACAGTTAACAGAGAAAATATGCACTTCTTTTCAGTATCTTCTGTTTAAAATCTGATAATGAGATGAGGGACTGAAGCTGGAGTTTAGTCTACAGCTCATTCTAACCATGAACCATAATAACAACAAGCATGTCTTTTCCGGTCTCGGTTAAATGGCATAAGTGGCCACTGTGCAAAGATAAAAACTTTGAAATAATATACATTGGCAGTTTGCCTGAAATATCCCTTAGATGACCTTTTGTGTGCGTGTGTGTGTGTTGTTATATATTTGAATACATATGAGTATATACACAGACATGCACACGTGTGCATGTACACATATATTATGCAATAAAGTACAAAAATAGAATGGGAGTTACCGGCAGATCATCAGAACAACGTGTGACTTGTGCTGAACGTCCCACTGAATTCCAAGCAAACAAGGTGACTCAAACAAGGTGAGAGAGATCCCAGAGACATCACTGCACTGCGTGTGAGAGACAGGGAAAAGAAATCAGAGCTGTGTGGCAGGCTTCTCTGTGAGCTTCTGGTTCATGTGCTGATGAGAAGGCAGAATGAGATGAGTATCAGTGAGCCAGCAGAGGAAAGAGCATGACTGTGGTACACTCAACTCCCTCCCCCCACCCCAGCTTGGAACTTCACAGCATGTGAGGAAGCAATGTGAGCCACCCCCAACACACACCACGCACACACGCGTACACACACACACAAGCACACACGCACACACACACATGCACACATACACACACACACACACACGTGTGCACATACACACACACACACACACACACACACGTGTGCACGTACACACACGCACACACATGCACGCATCAGGAGCAGATAGGTGGCTGAGGTCATGTGGGGCCTTTGGGTTTGTAAACCCTGAGCTCTGTTGATTCCCAATCAAGAATTCAACTAGCCTGGCAGCATTCTCCACCAGCCTTCTGAAATATTTGATGCTGGAAAGGACTCGCCTATTTGTACTTTACATATGTGATGACAGCACGTGTGTAAACACAAAATTGAGGTGTTCCTGTGCTCTCATGCATTTTGCAAAAAGAACTGGTGTTCCTCCTGCGGGGGCACGTGGATATGCCTCGCTAGTTGCATTGACTGGTCACATGGATAATGGGTGGCGGAGGCAGAGACGGTGCCCCAGAGCTGCTCCGTAGCAGCGCCGCCGTTTCCTAGCTTCCCTGTCTCTAGCTAATCATTGACAGGCGCACTGACGCAAAGCATAACCCTGGGACTTGGTGTTTGTTTTTGAAGAGAGATCTAAATCTCTCCAGAACTCTCAGAAGAGAGACCCCATGGTAAACAAGCCTTCTTTCTCTATGGAGTACTTCTTCATCTCTCTCCCAGGTGAGCTGTTGGTCTCTGCTCAACCATGCCTGCTTCCTGTGCCACAGCTCCTACCTCCTATCCCTGGCTTGATGAATATACTTGTATGTCTCCTTTCCAGCCATTCCTTAGTCTGTGTGCACGCACGCACACACACACACGTGACTAGCTGGTCAGAAGAAGGCGCTGTGCTATGTCATTGCTTGTGGCTGTGAAAAATTACACAGAAGGCAAATGAGGGATTTGCGCTCTAACCAAAGAGACTTTTCATTAGTCAAGCAAATAACAGACTTACAAAAACCCATGTGGTTTAACATCATCGGTGAACATTGCCATTGGCTCGTACTTCATAACTCTCTTTTTTCATTATTTTCTAGGTTTTTTTTTTCAGAACTCTGAGGACAATAAAATTAAGGATTAAAAAAATGAATTAACTGACATTTCTTTACACATGTCACATACCATTATGTGACACATCATGCATACAATAGGAAATTAAATGAGAGTGACCAAAGTTCACAGAGATGGGAATGGTCATTTGGAGATTCAGTATTCACTATTGTCTTATAAGCTTCACCAGAAATCTTAACTTCTGTGCAAATACATAGAAGCTGTTTGTGCCCGTTCACATTAAAAAATGAATGGCCCGTACAATTTCATATAATGTTTCCTATAACAACGTCTGTAAAATGCACCAGAAATATTATTAAGTTGCTCCAACAACACAGCATCATTAGGAGGAAGCAGGTGTACTATCCCTCAAACATCAATAGAATGTCTGCTGTTCAAATATGGTTATCATCTATTTCTAAAAGTTACAAAAATATATATGACAGATAAATAGTGCACAATTCTTTTTAATAAGTGGAAGTCTATACATTTTTAACCATAACTTGCAAACAGGATATCATTCAGTGCAATTTTCACAGCATTCTCCACATGTTTTTGCTTGTGGAGACAATATATTAGTGTTCTTTGTTAAACTCACAAATCTTGGAAACCAGCCCTTGCCATGGGGAGAGAGCAGTGCTTGGCTGAATAGCCCATGACACTAAGGTGGCATCCTCTAATCAACCCTATTGTGAAAGGAGGAAGTACCTTCAATGGGGACAATAATAGACATCAGAGAAATTATGACATTGATGATGATGGTGATGATTATTCTTTTGGAAATATTATAATTATTAGCTCCTCAGCAACATGAGTACTGCCCTACTTTTTAACATTCTGAAATTATTGTTCCAATAGTTTCAGAGTGGTTAATGCTAAATTATCCTAATAACGTGTCTTCCATAGTTTGTCCTCATCAGAGCACAGGACAAGGAGACACTTTACAACAGACCAAATGTGTCTGGCAAGTCCTACACACATTTGTCTTTTTTTTACTAAACTAGAGCAAAATTACCAAATTATCTAGCGTCAGACGTGTAATTGTTTTGCCATGTAAATAGCTTATTGGATGTGCTATTTGTAAACAGATTATTTGTTATATGGGTGTGTGTGGGTGTGGGCATAATTTATATCTAATTACATGTTGTTCAACCAGGTGAAAGTACCACCTCCCATAATTTACTCCTGCCCACCTCCACAGCCTCCAGAAATGGTTACTTATAATACACCAGGTTCTCAAACAGGGTCTGGGGTATGTCTGTTTTTGCATGTTCAAAAAATAATACTCTTTATTATTTTTCTTCTGTATGTCACAGATTTTTACAGTGAAACAGGAAGTTAAAGAAAAATTAGATGTTTTGGTTATTTTGTTTGTTTTTTCCTATGTTGTATGATTACACATTTAAAACTTAGATGACATTACACTGCAATCATTTACGGAAGGAGAAAACATCAGTGCTTGTCAAGAGTACAAACATACTATAGCTGTATACAATTGTAACTTATTGTATATTTATACTATACAATATATTATGCTAGCTTCATGTCTTAAACAGATCCATAAAAATGTGACATCTTGATTCAGACATTCTATCATATGCTAGAAAGTTAAAAAGACTACTGCTACTAAAGGTTGAAAAAGTTACCATGATTCCCCAGGCCAAACTGCGTTTGTGGTTGGCTAACCCAGTTAAATAGAGGTTAAATAACCACAATGACATTTTAGGGAGCCTTGAGGTGAACAGAATTGGGAACTCCAGGGTTGAACCACTAATCACTAAAAAAGGCCTGCACCCCCTGACAGCCTCTGAGAGTGACGGACATTGAGACTCAGCAACACCAGGTTCAGCAGAGAGAGTATTGGGCAAGCTTGCTGCCTGCTCTGAGACACAATACATCTACTTAGCACAGACCACAGTCACTATGGGAACCAGGCCTTTCTGCAGTCCTATAAATCATCCTGCTTAAGACACAGGCACATATAGTGTAGAGGAGGTAGAGGTTTTCATTAGGGAGTGATCTGCAGGGGACTACACATTTGATCTAGTGTGTGATTATGGGAAGATAGAAATGATATGCTGAAAATAAAATAGTCAAAAAATGACAATGGCATTGATAAATAAAAAATCAAAACAGGACAAGTTTCTTTTGGGATGGGGGTGCAGGTGGATAGTACTCTGTAGACTGTGTCAAATCTACATATCAGTATTTCTCCACTCTTTCTTTTTTGCACCCTACTGCTACTTAAAGTCTTCCATCCTTCCAACCAACAAAAGTTGTTACCAGAAGTGTCAATGCTTTGCCTTAAAAAGTGATTCTAACATTGAAATAACTACCTAAACACACCTGCTGCCCGGTAGATTTCTTTGTCATCTGCATCTAAAATGGATAAAGGGGATATTTCTGATGAGAATAAATATATTAGATGTAATTCATCTGCATGGGGAAGGTGAAAGTCAAAGGAATATAAGTGAAAAAACAAGAGCTTCTAAAAACTGAGTCAAAAAAATTAGTGCAAGATACAGTATATGTGACAATTTATTGCATGCAATGGATAGTGCATGTGACAAAGTACTAAACATGATTACTTTCATAAACATTAATATTAATATGTCCCAAACACTATGGTGCCGCCCTCAAAATAAGGGGGGAGGGGGCTATGTATAACAAGGGATGCAATTTCTACATGGTGAAACAAAACTGTATAAAAAAATACTCTTAAAATCTGAGAGAGAGAGCACATTTCGAATTATAATGAATAACGGGAAAATCCTTTTAAAAAAGCATCTGAGAATTTCAAGATATATACACACTGGATCACTGCCAAGCCTTAAAACCTAGTCAGCACCAACATTTTGCACATTGCCAATACATTGAGTGTACAAGTATGTGTACAAGTATTTATCCACATTAATGCTTAACAATGTCAACCAATGTAACATCCTTGAGGAAGTCAAACAAACAGATCTCTCTGGCCTGATCTAATATCCTGCTTGACCATGCTCTGTTGTTCATTGCTCTATTGTTACTCTGAACAGACATTCAAACACTCACTTTATGGCCATAAAGTCATGCATTGCCAGAATAACTTAGTATCTGTGCAGTTCAACAATAACACAGGTGCCATACTTTGGTATGCCAGTTGTGTTTTGTGACCATTGCTGTCCATTTGTGTGAGTAGTAAAGGCTAACATAGAAAGCTCTGCTTATCCTTTGATGTTCAAGAAACAGAACTTTGAGCTTCCATAGTAGTTCAGGACACAATGATCATCATACAGTAGTTGGACAGATAACCTTGTAGGTGGGTCACATTACTCAACAAGACGGCAAGTACTTGAGCGCATGTGTATGTGCATACAAAGGAACAAGTCTTTAAAAGTATACAAAGTGTAAAGTGTAAAATGACCCAGTTAGCACACTGCAGATTAGGAAATAAATTGTCAAACCGGGACTTCAACACCCACAAGGACCTCTGCCTCTACAACATGAACCTGAAAGCAGCTGTGTGCCTTTGAGCACTTAGTGAAAACCTGCCTTAAATGTATTTTCACAGATAGAACATTACATTAATCTGAGATGAATGTCATTTGCCAGATTTTTCTATTTATATCTTCTTGGATTAGATTAGCAGATTACAAAGTGTTTCCCAAACCCTAGAAGTTTTGTAGCATCTGCAAATCTAACTTCTATGCTTTTAACATCCCTGTCAAAACAATTTGGGGAAATAAGGGAGAGCAGAGTTTCCAGCGTGCCTCTATTTCTATAAGTACCTCTGGATATATGCCATCAGGACCTGCTGCATTTTGAATTTGTAATTTTTTCAAGTACTCCTCCATTCCTTTATTTTAATATTTGTCAAATAAAAATTAGAAACAAATACAGATACAGTATAGGAAAATCAAACAAATTTGACATAAAAAGGCCAAAAAAAAAGCAATTAGCCAAGAGGGGAAAGACAGGTAAACATAATGGATGAGATGGCAATTGCCCTCTAATGAGGTCCTATACAACTGCATCGAATATGAGCTAATTTAAACTTTTTATAGTGAACTTTTTTTAATTTAAAAGTTTTATAGTGTAAGGTGCAGCTTATAGTGTAGTTTAAAGATGCAGTTGCCCCCAAATGTAATAAATCTCACACACACAATGCACACACACACAAAGGCTGTGCTCTATTGATTCATCCTCACTAATTACAGTAATAACTCAGATGCACTGTGCTACAGGATTCAGACCAGAAATCATGGTGTTGGGGTGGGGCGTAATAAAAAATGAACACCTTTCTATATAGAATCAGGAGATATACTATATGTTTCCTTTAAATTCCAGTTGGCTTAGTAAGTTGCTATTCAAAAGACAGCATGGGCCTCATCTTTTAGCAGGACAGAGCTGTCAAAGTGAACCCTATTGAACTAGTAACACCCTGTCCCAGCTGAAACACCACGATATAGACCATCTTCATAACAATGAAAGGGGTACGCAGCTGAAATAACATCATACGATGGGAATTCTTGCTCTTTGACAGTGAAAACAATCAGCTGAGTCTATGATGCCTGGGTCGTCGTATTTCCATGAGGTGGATTATGTGTCACTTCGCATGCCAAGTTCAATGCCCCACAGTCAGGAACAAAATGTAACAAAAACCTTCTCATACCATTAAGCAGACGGGGCCCAGTGGATTCATCCAAAAAACTACAGCTGTGATGCAATAAAAAGGTTGGTTTAAAGGTCATATCACTTACTCTGATTACAGCACTTGGAGCAGAACTAAACCATATCATACTGTAATACACAGGCAGGTAAATCTGTGAAACCTTATTAGTTAGTTAGTTAGCCACTTTGTGTGAAGTGACGCCAATGTGTCCATTCTTTTTTCCAGTTTTGCCCATGACATTGCACTGACTGTGACAAAGAGGAACAGAACACCACTGAGAGACCCCTGTTGGATAGGAAACTTTATTCACTGCACCCCGCACAGTGCTTAATGGCTGATGACAGCTGTACTAGTTCAGGTTATTTGCACAATCAATGAGTGCAGGGGGGAGGGGGTGGGGGCTAAAATTAGGGGCCTGATTACTCACTGGAACTAGTTGTGTTTTTCCAGCTTCCTCTGTGAACATCATGTTGACCAGAACAACAAGATCTTTAATAGATATTAATCTTTATTGCAGAACACAGAGAATGGTAGAAGTCCACCATTTTGCTGATAACGTGCCTACAAGAGACATGCATCCAAGATGCACAAGACAACTCACAAGACTTTCACGTTTGTGTGAAAATCGCTATTTTTTAAATTAGATTTTAACTATGTCATTTTCAGCCTCTGTGTATGACACTGGTTGAATGTAAACAGTAAAGACCTTCTGTAGCGGTCTTACACTTAACTTACACTTGAGCTTGCTGGTTTTGTTAGACATACAGGTATTTGTGAAACTAGAGGACAGATGGATTTGGCTGAATGTGGGGATACTCAAAGTACTGTAAAAATGTTAAAAAGACAGCATTCAAAAAGCAACACTCCAACAGGACTCTTTCATAGATTTTTCCCAAGCTCTATGGTACATATGGACTGCAGGAGTAGTCTTATCAGCAGGTGTCGGAAACAGAGTGATTAGTGATAAAGGCCCATGGCCTTGGAGCAGGATGTATCAGAAAAATTAGGTGTCCCAAGCTGAAGGTCAGCGAATGGAAAGTTCACATGCACAAGTCACAAAGTACCACGTAAATATAATAACAGAAATATTATATAACCACTCCAGAAGCAAGCCTTTTGTCTAAGCCACTGGACAGAAACGGGCACCACTTTCATAACTGCTGCAGCATATCCACACTCAGATCTGAGGTATGCAATTATACGCAATGTAAACACCACTGTGAAAATAGTCATTATGAAACCTGTTTTGACAGAAAATAGATTATTAAAGTAATTATCGTAAAATCTTGCATTAAGAAATTGATGTTCTTTCCAATATTATTTGAACTACAAATATTTTGTTTGTGTGTGTTCAAAGGCTGTCTGATCATAACACTAATGATTATACAAGTCACTGGCGATGCCTTTCATCCCATGAGCAACAAAGCTCAGGTTAATAGCATGGAGAATTACTGAATGCTTTTGATATGCCTAATTTTATTAGTTTGCTGTGTATTGTACACATCATGTGCTTGGTCTGATAATGAAAACTTTATGGTGCTATTTCTAAACTTGGAGCAGCTGTCTACTTTGACACCATTCTGAGAGAAATCACAGAGCCACGCAAACTTTGCTCCCCTTTTTATCTTTATGGTTTTGAGAAATCTTCCACTTACACATAGGACAGAATAATAATGTATTTAAGTCCTTTTTTGAAATATAAAATGTTAATATGTAAACGAATATCTAAACTACTTTCAGTAATTCAGTACATTGTTTGATTCATATGAAATCAGGTTCTTGAATCCAAGTCAGATTACATTTCTCCTTTGATTTAAAATACTTCCCACAACTTTACATTTCTGTATTTTCCTGTATATGGAATAACAACAGTCATTTTTCACTGGTATTGAACCAGTCAGCATGTTTTAAACCCAGTATTGCTCCAGCATCATGCCCAAACATATATTAAAGATGTGCAGCTTGATAACCCTCTCAGGCATAATTACTTTTTCACATGGGCTTACTGTGGATTAGGGACTACACAGGTACAATGTGCCCCCTGTGACTCTCAGCAACAAACAAGCCTTTCGCTGGTCACCAGAGGGAATACCACCTTCTGGTCTTAGGCCTACTTACAACCACACAAAGCCAATCGCCCAGTCGTGGAAGACCACCGCAGAGAAGAGAGAAGGTAAATTTATTAGAGGGTGTATAATCCCACAAAAATGATCCCCTAAGGTAGAAGGGCCCCCTGTTTTCAAACAGCATGATTCATAAGCTAGAAATCCTATTACATAACTGCTTTCTCTGCTGAAACTCACACTCCGAATATAGATACACACACACGCTCCCATACAAACACAAACGGATACCTGTGGAATGTCATTTCCAGTTGATGTTCCATTTCCATTGCTGTCCAGGGGCCAAACAGTAAGAGCACAGTTACACCAGAGGGTCCCGCTCATCTCTGACTGCACAGGAACATCAATATCTGTCCCAGCCTGACCCAGAACCCTCATCTGACTCAGAGTTGGCCCATCTTTATCCAGCCACTTCTCGATGGATTTTTGGGAGTACAGGGGTGGGGTAGGAGGGGATAGTGAGGTAAATTTGTTCATTTCAGTCCTCTAAATAGACTTAATGAAGAGGCAGCTGGCATCACTGAGTGCTGGAACTACCCACTGACCTTTCAGCCACAAATGTCACCATGTCACCATGCTCAATGTGAGAGGCTGAATAGGGTAAATGCAACCCGTGTGCCTTACTAAATCATCAGTTTGGGTTTTGGCATCACATGTCATTCTGTACTGCCTTGACTAAGTCTAATAGAAAACCCATTTATGTTTAACTGGAAAATAGAATCTTGCACTATTGCACTGCTGGAAAGTACATGCGTTCTTAATTCCTAATTCACGATGAGGGCCTTATTTGGTACATTTCACACAATGCAAGCACTTATAAAAATGTCAGCATCTGATATAATGAAAATGCTTAATTAACCATTTGAAGAGTCTGAAATTTTCACAGGAACACTAGATATTCATATTCATAAAATTACCATAATAACAAACAATCTTCTTCAGCAAAAGTTCTTTCATGAAAATGAGAATGGTTGCCAGGAAGAGGAAGAGTTCAAGGTCTCCAAACGACTTTGAGAGCAGTCAATAGATCTCTAAACATATACAAGAAATGCTCATTTATATCCAAAGATCTTACAACACTGCATATAAAACTAATTACAAATATACTTAAATCTTTTATTAGAAAGTCAGTAGCACTGGCAAAGAATGTGGCCCATTTAACTTTCTTCTACGGTCCATGACACATTCCAAGTCCTCGTGCGCAGGTTTATAATAACTTAGGCAGAGGCCGTGCAATCCACATACTGTAATAACTGGCTAGGGAGCACAGTCGCTGGGGTATAAAAGCACTGAGATGTGTTTTCTTTAATGAGGTCAGCTGTAGGGACGCAACAATGTTTTACGTTCACTCAGATCAAGCCACCACCTTTCCTGCCACTTTGAGCTAACTTCAAGATGCTTCTGGCTCTTGGATGCGACCTTGCATTTTCACAACCCAAGCTCGATTGATCATGCTGGTAGGTGCGGGACCAGAAATTTCCGCTCTCTTATGTTCACAGTCAAAACACTGCCACTGATTTATAAAATGGGGGAATGTGTGTCAGCAGGATGGGGAACTGCTTTCTGCACTCGTCAGGGACAGGCAGGCAGAAAAAGGATGCAAAAAGTACTGTGGCCGTCAGCCAATTACACCAGTCTTGTCCTCTAAGCACCTCTCTGTAACCAAATGAGGCACGTACCAGCCCCCCTTCTCCTAAACTCCTTTCTGCGAACAACTGAGAGCAGGCTGTACCATGAACTGAAAACTCTATGCTCTATGCAAGGCATTAAGAAGTGAGGGAGAGGGAGAGAGAGAGAGAGAGAGAGAGAGAGAGAGAGAGAGAGAGCGAGAGAGAGCGAGAGAGAGAGAGAGAGAGAGAGAGAGAGATGTTGACAGTGGTCCGCAGTCGGGCTGGAGTTGTCGTTGGTAAGTCAAGCCATACACAGAGCAATCTCCTCCCCTTCTCTCCCACTCTATATTTACTTGTCATGGGGCTGCACCACAGAAACAGATGCACTGTATGTAGCCCAACACTGCTAACTCTACTCATCTCCTGCACTTTGCTCAGGCTGCTCCACTCCCTCTAGCAGAGTATCAAGCAAGGACCTCTCTTCTGTTCAGATGAGTGGATTATTAATTCCATGATGTTGCAGCAGCCCTGGGAGGATTCCAGCCATGGTGAGCATATGTTTGTTGAATGTCTCTGCAAGTCGGTATCTGTCAAGGAGATACCCTGCTATTGCTGCAACTAATCATTTAACTTTCTGTATAAGTGATAACATCCATGTCCTGTAGTTCAACAGAGTCAAGTTGCTGAAACTTGTAGTCTTGTATTTGCATTGTAAGTCTCTCAAGATATAAATGTCTTCTAAATGGCAGTAAAGTAAAGTAAAATGAAGTAAAGTGAAGTCATCTGCAGGTAACCACTGTCTAATCTGTCTGATCTTTCTCATGAACTTGACAAACTAAGCAAAATGAAACATTAAAACACAGGTTGGCATTAGTAATTAACTTGTGATTACACTGATAAATCATAATCGCATTACCTATTTCTGCTCTGTGTTCAGCTTTGTAGAATAGCATACATATAGCAGAAACAAATAATACTAATAAAAACAGTTGGCAATATAATTACTAATCTGACAGGAGTACTGGAACTAAGTCTACGAAAAATAGACTTATGAGGAAAAAAAAGACTTTGAGAAACTGAAAGCATCAAAATGATGTATGCTAAAGCAAAACCACAAGAAGCACAGGGAATCTCTGTCAAGATCTCTAATCAAAGCTTATGTAAACCTCTCTGTAGGTTGTGTTGGGCATTCCATTGAGGTTTACCATTTCTGTCATACCGCTGAGTAACATTTATATAAGTACACAACAATGACCAGCATTAATACATGACCCTCCAATAAAGGGTTGTGGTGGTAGTTACATTTACACTGCAAGTGCCTCATACAAAAAGACTTTTTTGAATTCAACTTTTCCTGTTCAAGAGAGGGGAGAAGAAAGTAGCATTCATTTAAAAATGTATACATCAAATGAAAACTTTTTTAATAATTATTTTTCTATTATTGTACCCTTTAGAACATGCATATCACTTATTATTTATTATAAATGTATGTTTCATCATTCCAGTTTCATAAATTCATAATTCTTTATGTTCATATTATTTCAAAGATGTAAAACTAACCCTTTAATTGTAAATTATGAATACGTTTGTATACAGTTATTCTTGAATCTGAAATCTACTTTAAGTAAGGTGAAAAAATCTAGAAGATTTGGAGTAAATGGCACAGATATAGCAGGCACAATCAAAACAAATCAATGAGGCATATTCAGAATAGGAGAACAACTCCCATGCTTTCCTGGTGTTTGGTTGGTTGACACAGTCTTCTGAAAGTTCATATGCATTACACTATTGTCCAACAGTGAGCATAAAACTGATACTTGCGTATAATGCTAATGACCTGTACCTGACACTGTCTCTAGTTGTGCAACCTGCATGGCGTTATCAGACATGATCTAACCTTTATCAAGCTTGGCCTTATGACCTGCAATACAAGTAATAAACAGAATTGTTCCCACTGCAATATTAAAGCACAGGTCCACCTAAACTACATTTTCGTTGCCACAAATGTTAGTTTAATTATTAAAGATGACGCACATGCAGTTGGCATCACCTCCAAAGTGACCTCGCAACCTGATACCTTGTCTGACGTCTAGTGGCACAGACCCAGGCACCCTCTTTCCAAATGACATCAGGCATTCCTGCCGGTTACTGACTAGCAGTGCAAACAATAGGCCGTGCAACTGCAATAGGTCTTTCCATGTCAGCAGGAAGACTCAAATTCCCTCATGCCAGTAGATGCATGGAGCAAGCATTTCAAAGGCCCTGCCTATGCATAACTTTATCCCTTTGTGTGGTCACTTCATTCACCTCTCGGCCCTTCCATAAAAACATGGACAAGGGTATAGTCCACATTATGCAACCCAGATTCTGCAATATAGTTTAGTGGAGCAGGAGCCTTGTGCTGATAAAAATTTCATCTTGATGCCAAATGAGTACAAAATTTTAAAATGAGATTAATTGTGGGTAGCAAAATTCAAGAGCAAATTACTGGCATAATTCAAAAAGACATTAAAAAAAAAAACTTATTAAAAACCTGGAGTCTTTAGCATGTAAATCCGGCTCTGATTTTGAAATTCATTCCTAGCAGAATATAGCAAGGGCACACCTTAGTCCGTCTCTTCGGCAGCACATCCATCCGACAGTGCCTCCTCTCCTGTCTCGCTCTGTCGCATGCTGATTGCACTCCTCCCCCAGTGGTAATGAGGCAGCGCTTGCACTGCATTCTGCAGGCGCATGGGCTCTCACACGGTCTGCCTGCGCTGGCACTCCTGCGGAGCTGCAAGGCTTTCATATTCATGCGGCATCAGCCTCTCCGCAGTTCATTCATCAGCCGCAGGACGAGCAGAGAATCCCGATCCTCCGCTGCTGCAGCCTTTACCTCACTGTCCATTCTGCACACACTTCTGTTAACAAGAGGCACAGGTTCTGCTTTGAAGGAAGAGGCTCATTCTATCCCACATCGCATAAAGCAAATGGCTGCTTTGCCTCTAATATTCTCTTCACTGTCTACCTAAAAAGGAGCGGGAAAGGATCTAGCTTCACCTCATACCATAACAGATGGATGCTCTTTTGGAAATTACATAAAATGCTGGCAGCCTGGCAATGAGCAAAATGAATATCTATAAATCTGGATGGCAGATGGGCAATCGTCACAGCTAGCTTGTCACTGGGGATATTTCTCAATAAACTGAATACAAATCTGAAAATAGCATTGCTGTGACCTCTGAACATGAAATATTTGTTGCTTCCTAAAAGCAACAACAACTGAGTGGCATTTGAAACAGGACTAAATGAAAGGATCGTGAACACATTCTGCTCAGGCGAACTGAAGATGATGGGCATGAAGATTTAGTTTAAAAACTAAAAATAAATCTTCTGGTTCTAAATTTTGTGATGGATCTATTGTACATGGTAAGACATTCCCATGTAGCTATCTTTGATTTCCATTAATATTTTAAATCTGATAATACTTTACTGTTGCTATAGAAGCTGTGAATGGAGTCATACAGTAACCTACCTCATTCTGATTTTGAGGGACAGCATAAACACCGCTGTTCAGAAAATGTATATTTTAGGTCCTCTTGGCACTTTCAAAGCATTGTTAACAAATTAAGAAAAACAAGAAGCTAAAATGAATCGAGCAACATACAAGTAATATTTGCAAGACCTGAATAAATCTCAAGTTCTTGTATTCGGCAAGAGTGTGTAAGTAAAATAGATTTCAAATGCACTGTTTTTCAGTCAGAGTGCATGTACTGAGTGCATAAGTTATAAACGCAGCATTTTCTCTGCAGCATCCATAAGACATTACATAACCACACAGCAGTCTGTGGTGTATGTGGGTAGGCAACATCAGCACTATTATCATCCCCATTATACCTGCATTTATTACCGTTCAGAGATTTTGTTTACCAGATCAGGTCAAAATATGGATTATGATTAGTATGCATGTTTCTGTTCGCAGTCATTAACTGTTCATCATCACTGTTAGCCAACATTTAGTTTACTACAGACTGTTTTACTTAGAACAACAAATTATATTAGGCTAATTCAAGTGTAGTCAGCTTATTTGATCATTATTATTGTTGTTGTTGTTATTAGTAGGCTATATGTGTTGTTATTAATATTAATTAATTAATTTCCTGGCCCAGGTGTGATATTCAGCCCTATTCTAGCGGAAATTCTACACTACTGAACAAACTAATATGTTCAGTGTTAAATCAACCCTGAAATGGTAGATTTTACTTTTACGGCATATTGGGCCTCTCCAGTAAAGCACCACAGAGAAGTGTGATGCAGCCTGTGCAGTTTATTTTATTTTATTTATTTATTTGGATGAAGGGTAGGCTACCGGTAGTCTCCTTTAAGCCTTCTATGGGAATGTTCTGTTGTACTGTCCTTATCAGGCGAATTATGTCAGTGATAACTAGAAACCTATGTAAAAAGGTGCTGTGCTGTATTTAATAGCCGTGGTAGAGATGCAGGCCTATGCGTCACATCGATTTTAAATTTACCGCCGGAATTTTCAATGCTGGGCACCCCCCGATTTCACTGACGCGGATCCTGCTTAGGCTTACTTGTCTGAATGGCGATTGCAGCAGACTCGACCGGCAGGGGAGCGGAGCGCAGACCAAGCTAATTACGGCTTGAAAAAATCCAAATGAAACAAATGTGGAACGTGAGTGATATGATTATTGATTCACAACATGTATAAATTAATAGGATTTTTAATGTATCTGTCATATT
Organism: Anguilla rostrata; assembly: GCF_018555375.3. Classification (NCBI taxonomy): domain Eukaryota; kingdom Metazoa; phylum Chordata; class Actinopteri; order Anguilliformes; family Anguillidae; genus Anguilla; species Anguilla rostrata. Next base: position 44,641,832 of record NC_057937.1, on the reverse strand, counting down.
TTGGCTTTGTTCTTTGTATTTTGTCGGTGCTTGCTGCCGTTTTCTTTGTGTTGTAGCTAGCTATATGGCTCACAATCGCTAACTGTGCTGTAGGTAGCTAGCTGTAGTTAGGCCGGTAGTGGAGGAAACAACAACGGACCCTTTTGTTTCTTTTACGGGATCACAATGTGTACAAAGAAGGTGAAAGTCTAAATGTTAGATTCTAATTGTAAATGACTAACGATAGCTACATACACATCATCTTTGGTATGTTGGTCAAACGGTAGCTACGTAGATATAACATTACAATTGGTTAGCAATAGCTATTTTATTACCTTAGCTACGGACATCTTTAGCAATTTAGCCTCGTGATCGAACCTCCGCGTTACCTTTTAGCTAGTCTTGACTGAACCACACTTGCTTTGTGAGAACGCGGTGATGTTCTTTGTCTAGTTTTTATAGACGAATTAGTTCTTGTGGGGTCATTATTACTGTACCTAACTAGATAGCGGGATACATCGTAACAGTTAGTTACATCTATGAATTGAATTAGTTACAGGATAGCTTTGATATTAACTTTGTAGCTAGCTAATTACTGATAGCCTCTCTCCCCGTGCGATTGTTCAGAATTTAATCTTAGCTAGGTATGGTGGCTACCTAACGTTGGGTTCGTAAGAAAACCACTATCTGAAAGTTGATATATATATTAGGGAATTAAATTTAGACGATCCGTCAGTGACTGGTCTAATGCAGCCTATCATAAAATTATGGTCTATTTATATTGCTTGGTAGCTGCTGATTATTGTAACGTTAGACCTAAGCCTATGATTTCCTTTACCGTCAACAAAGACAAAGTACGGTTAGCTAGCTAGCAAATTTGTCTGAAATGTTCGCAAGGTAAGATTGACTAGGGGGGGCTGGGTAATAATTGTCTGGCAAGTAGCTATAAATTAATTAGCCAAGCTCTTTCTCCTGTTATTAACTGGCTAGTTGTTGGCTAGCTTCCTTGCCCCTGTCGTTACTAGCTGGCTAGAGCAGCTGAGGGAATTCTTCCGCCCCTCAAAAACTGCAACGTGGCTGTCCGCGACTTAGTAAGCTATCTAGCTAGCTTTTTAGCCTCTTTGAAGCGGTTATCACATATTTGAAACGTCGGAATGGTGTGAGAATGAAGTATACTGTGTACATTACAGCCAATTTGTGGCATACAGACTGCACCACGGCGCAAAACCGTGGTTTCGTCTGGCAGGGTAGCAACGAATGTGAATCTGAATAGAACCCTCAGCGTGGGGGAGGGGCGAGCGACCTACCGTGAGATTCCGTTCCATGACATCAAACCGTGTGTTTTCCCCAAGAAGGAACTTCCCCCTAATCACAATCCTCTGATTTTAATTCCGTTTAGTGAGCTACATATATATCTGAAGCGTTTCGAGAGAACGAACAGCTAATTAGCTAAGTGCGGTGTTAAAAGAAAACCTTTGATTTGAAATGCAGTACCGACTTTAGACTAGTATTATTCAGCTGCAAATCAACTGTTTTGATTATTTTTGAATTCTGCGTCTCGAGTCAAGTGCATTCTTGCGTGTACGTGCTGTCGGCCTTCACTGATTAAATCTCAGAATATTTTCTGACTGTGTGCATATGCAAATAATATATGTATCTTTTTGCATTTCGGTAAATGTATGCCCTAATGTACATAAATATAGAGATCGTTTGTCATTTTTTGCGAGGTGGGGGCAGTAAGGTTTCAGACCAAATTTCATCAGTCCTCGTTAAAGCAACTGCTCTACTCTGTTTGATCCCAAACTGGGTCAGAGTGTTTACCCAAACATACACTACAGCACACAGCCTTTGGCTCCAAGTGACAAGTAGATTGTACACCTTTTTTGTTGTTATTGTTGTTGATAACCGTGACAACATGCTTTGTGTGGTGTGTGTGTGTGTGTTAAACTCAAGTAGAACAGTGAGACACTGAGTGGCCATGTTCAGGTTTCTGATCTCTTCTTATTTTTTTTTCCAGGTTACCCTCACGTAAAATGGAGGATAGCTTTGATTGTGACTGTGGTGAGCTTGAGCCACCTGATCATTGAGGAGAAGGACACTGTGTAAGGTCAGCCAAAAGACTAGATATTCCGTCAGACTGTCTACAAGAGGGAAAAAGTTTTTTTGTTTTAAAGTGCTGATTGGCACAGTAGAATGGAGTTGCTCAGGACCAGTCATACACTGAATGTATCTTCACTGTGAGGATGGTATTATATTATTTTATTGTTTTTCTTTAGCTCAGAGCTTTTATTTCTCCTCAAACATCATTCCAGTATTGTTTCAATCCTTAATATTAAAAAATAATTATTATAACATTTGAAACAGAATCAAAGAAGAAAACCTGTGTAAACTGTGTGAACAATGAGAAAAAACTTTGGCCTCATATCAAATAGTTCTTCTTGGGAAGAGTGTGAGGGCTAGACAGGGGGGAGGGGGTCACTGTAGGCCTCTATAACTGGCTCCTGTTGGGTGATCATCAGAAGAGGAGGGGACCTTCATTGAGATTTTCAGATATTGTTTAGAAAATAAAAAGTAAAGCTTTGGTCTAGTCAGATTCAGTTGCATAGAAATTACATCTCAAACAAGAGGAAGAAAAAACTGCTCTGCCAAGGAAAATGGCAGAGAAGTTTGAGAGCCTCATGAACATTCATGGCTTTGATCTGGGCCCTCGTTACATGGACCTGAAGCCTCTAGGCTACGGTGGCAATGGCCTGGTCTTCTCTGCAGTGGACAACGACTGTGACAAGAGGGTTGCGGTGAAGAAGATCATCCTAACCGACCCCCAGAGCGTGAAGCACGCCCTGCGGGAGATCAAGATCATTCGGCGCCTGGACCATGATAACATCGTGAAGGTGTTCGAGACCCTGGGTCCCAGTGGTAGGCAGCTGGCAGAGGACATTAGCTCGCTGACAGAGGTCAACTCGGTCTACATCGTACAGGAGTACATGGAGACTGACCTATGCAAGCTGCTTGAGCAGGGCCCCCTCTCGGAGGGTCATGCCCGGCTCTTCATGTACCAGCTGCTCCGCGGCCTCAAGTATATCCATTCGGCCAACGTTCTTCACAGAGACCTCAAGCCAGCCAACCTCTTCGTCAACACTGAGGATTTGGTGCTGAAGATTGGAGACTTCGGCCTGGCGCGTATCATGGACCCCCATTATTCACATAAGGTAGGCTCAAGGATACTCTAGAAATAGTAACCTAGATCTTTGGTTCTTGTGAACAAAATTGATATTTCCTTATTAAGCTTGTGTTGTGGACTGATAGTTCTGTGACAGCTATTAGAGGAAGCACTTAATTTTTTTTTTTTTTTTTACTTTTTTTGCTTGCTTGCTTGCTTTTGTTTTTGATGTTAACATTTTTGTATAAATTGATCATCACTTGGCAGTGGAGATGTATATAGACTGTCCTGTGTCTTTAAAAAGGGCCCTCCTGACTGCCATTTTTCAGTTTAGATTTTCCTTTGCAAATATGTTCAAGGGACGGAGATAGCAGTGGTGCCTTTAAAACAGAGTTAGCATAGCCGTATTCACTCCACATACCCATGGCTTGTTGTCTGTGAAGCCCAGCTTTGGAGAAGTCGTGCTTACACGTGCCTTAGATTAGTCATTGCCTTGTGTCCTCTGAGCTCATGCCTCTCTTGTCTGCTGAAGTTTTTCCATAACGGCCATAAATGCAATAAAACTCTGCCAGAGTGCTTTAAGCTGCCAGAGATGTAAACCATTGATCTTCCTGTTAAATATTACTGGTCTGAGAGCTTGGATTTAAGGACTTGTATTAATTAAAGATAATGTGAGTGCTGGTGCACATTCAGTTGTTGAGAAACTTGCACCAAAGTTATGTAGAAAACCCCCAGTGAGTATGACCCAATTTCACTTGTGTACAGCAAGCACATTTCCATAAACCTCCCTTCATTTCTAATGCTGTAGACCTACATTTCATGTGTGGATTTCAGTTTATCTGTTGTGTGCTGATCAGGTGAAAGTAATACCTCTGCCTGCTTATCTTGCAGCATCTCTTTACGGGCATTCAGATCTGCTTGCGGTTGCTCAGAAATGGCTCCAGCCACAGGTCTTGTTAAAGGTCAAGAGTAGAGCAAGTTTTCATGTGAGAAACCGTGCTGCTTTTTCCCACAGCAGAAATGCCCCCGCGTTGGAGTCAGAACTCTGACCGGAGGCTCAGTCCGCGAGTGCTGGGGCGTGGGGTGGGAACAGTAATTGCCCTATTCGCCCAGACAGGCACCTCTTTGTACCAGCCCGTCTCCACCCTTCCCTGCTGTGCTAAGCAGGGAGGCTTTTTTTATAGTATTTTCTATACAATTCTACAATTCTTTCATTTTTGTTATCAATTGGGGAAGATATCCCTCATCCCTCTTTGGCACCAGAGTTTCGTTCATATGAGCACCCATACTTGCAGCCATGGACGTCATTCTCATTCTGCTTTACCGTATCTCGTTGGCTCCTCTTCAAGTAGTCATATATTGTGCTGGAGAACACCCATTGAGTTAAGGGGGAAATGCTAACTTGCAAGTCCAGACATTAGCCAAACTTGCAGACTGTTGGAAATACTTCCTGAACATTTCCTTGTCGACTGCCACCCTTTTACCGTGGGAACAGATTTTGAGCCGGAATGGTGCGGTGCCAAATTCTCACCAATGGAAATTTCCATGATAATGAGGGTTTCGGTTTAAGAAAAGGAACGGTGCTGTAATTTTTGGGGAGGTGCCACAGTAAGCCTGTGCTGAAACCGAGAACGAGAGTCACGCAATTGACTCATCCAGTGCTTGGCTGCGCATCAACCTTAGAATGTGTGGAATCCACGTGCTGTGGTGGTGTGGTGCTAGGAACCCACACCCCCCCTCCCCTTTTTTTTTTTCCACTCTGCACAATTTCCTGCCATTGTTGGAGCAGAACGTAGAAACAGCTTAGTTTTTTTCCCACCATTCCCTTTGATCTACTGGAATAGGAAGCATTACATGTGACTAAAAGGCTGAATTAAACAAATTGGCTCTGTCTCATAGAATAGAGTTAAATGCAACCGGTTTGATAAAGCTGGAGGATAAATGAGGGAGAGGGGCAAGGCGACCATTGATGGTATAGGGGCAGAGAATGGTTTGTCGGTTTTACCATTTTATTTTAGTTTAAGACCATTTCTACTAGGGCTAGACCTTGCCATAAGGCTTTGCATAGAAGACAGCATAGCCCCACCTCTGAACTCACACGGCCCCTTAGCAAATGTTGCTGAAATTTTTCCGTACTGAGGAGTGAAAATAGCGTGCGCACACAGACATAAACACCCTTCGCATATGTGTGCAACATGCGTGAGATGTGTAGCCGTGTCTCCGTGCGGTCTCTTCCCATAGTGTGCCGGAGCTAAAAGTAGAATGGAGCACTGGTTTGAAATTCAAATTGAAGTGTTTATTTCGGGGCTGGTTTTTTTTCCCCCTCCCTCCTTCCTTACAAAGGGAAGCGCCTGAGGCAAGGTTGATATTACGTTGGATCAACAAGTTTTATTTTTAACTTTAATCCAGAGCCAAGCCTGTAACCGGTGGAGTGTGCCATTTGCATCTGAATTAAAGCTTATTTTGTTGCAGCATGTTCTTTGATTGTCTTGAAACCATTCCAGTAAGTTAGAGATCAGCATATGTGTAGTTCTTTGTTTTTTTTTTGGGTTTTTTTTTTTTTTTTTAAGCATTGCTGCATATTTTATTGGATTGGTGTCCTCAAGATAGAGTCACAGGAATGGGTGGCGGCATGATTTCCTTGAAGTTCATTTTGACTCTGCAGTGAGTCAGTTTGTCGCAAATAGTATTTTTCTTGTCTGCGATTGTGTAAGGAAAGGGCTTGGTCAGATAGTCATTGACCTTCTGCAGTGGAACAGTGTGTTTCAGCTGGGGTGCAGTCCCTTAGTTCCCACTGATACTCAAACTGGAGGGGAGTGTAGATTCAAGACATAATGTTCATGTAATGTCCTTTGCTCTGGAGTGAACCAAGAACTGTGTGTACCCTTTGCACTGTGATGGAGATACACCCAATATAAATAACACATGCTGCACTAATTTATTATATATGTAAAAAATATTGACCTATGTTTGGGGGGGGGGGGTACAGACCGTTGAAGTATAAAAAAGGAAAATGTGTCTTTGAAGAGTTTAAACCTGTTGAGAAGGTTTTTTTTTTTTTTTTTTTACAGTTTGTTTGTATCAAACTTTATTTATGCCACCCATCTTAGTCTTCAGGGCCAATCCATATTTAGGCTACATTGGTTACAGAAAGCTAAGATCAACGCACTGAAATGAGTGCATTGATCTTAACATTGTACAATTTTGTAAATTGTACCAAATTTAGGATCAATGCACTGTTTTTTCAGTATTTGTTATGTAATGGCCAGGTCATTTGTTGTAAAATGACAAAAATGCTTGTGGTGTTATAGTTAGCCTAATTAAAGATTGTTATGAGGCTATCATGAGGAAAATGGAATTTAACTAGTAGCTACTTCTGGTGACGCATGGATGCTGTTTGCTGAAATTTAGGCATTGGTTCAGGGTTTAAATGTTTGAAGGTGCTTGGTTTTCTAGTCCCCACTATCATCAGGCCACCTGAATTGATGTACACTCTTAGATAAATACTTTTGACCAGCACGTTGTTGCTGACGGTAACCAAAGACAGATTTGTGTCAGTGATCCTTCTGCTGCCACTGTGCGTTAGGCACGGGATGGATTACACTGGTCTCTGGGGCAACCGTGGGAGCCTCTGACAAAGGCTGCACGTGTCTCGTCGGATTTTCACCAGCCGCGGCTCTGTATGATTACAGCGGCGCCAGAGGGAAAAGCTTGTGGGCGGGGACAATCGGCCTACTCTCGCATCGCCATAAGCATCGGTGCACTTTTGTCATCACACTGAGCAGACAGATGTCTAGCCTCATGGCTTTGTTCCTCCAGAGGGTTGTTGTCCATCAGAACCAGAATGGCGTATACGGCGACTTTTGTTTGTAAAGCGGCTGAATGACTATGTTCTCTCCCTCCCTTTCAGGGCCATCTCTCAGAAGGTCTAGTCACCAAGTGGTACAGATCTCCACGACTTCTGTTGTCCCCCAATAACTACACCAAAGCCATTGACATGTGGGCCGCTGGCTGTATCTTTGCTGAGATGCTCACAGGGAAAACTCTATTTGCAGGTCAGTTTTCACTCGCTCTTGCACTCCTGTCCAGAAACTCTGCTGTTACACATTGCACAACTGTAAAAAGAATGAGCGTGTGTATCCATGCACAGTAGAATGTAGAGGGGAAGACTGTCCAAAGTCCACACCCTCCTTCGCGCATGATTTTGAGTCCTATAAATAAGCAAGGCAATCTAGAGCACCTGCCCTTGCGCTGATACAGTGCGCCATATTGATGGTGGGTGGCTTTTTAACATGATTACATGCTTTATGGGGGTAACCAGGCGCCCATGAGCTGGAGCAGATGCAGCTGATACTGGAGTCCATCCCCGTGATCCACGAGGAAGACCGGCAGGAGCTGGAGAGTGTCATTCCCGTCTTCATCAAGAATGACATGTCCGAGCCACAGACCCCTCTGGCCAAGCTGTTGCCAGGGGTCAGCGCAGAAGGTTAGCATCGCCTGGCATGCAATTCGGCACCCTCACACCCTGGCAAGAGATACTTAACAGCCTAGAGCCTGAGATGAGTAACAGCTCAGAGCCCACAGAGGAAGTATTCAAGCTGCAAGCCTGGATATATATTGCATAAATTGTTCTGTGTCCACTAAGTGGGTTAAAATGAGCTTGTGATACAGATGGCCTTTCTTAATGGCTATGTGTGTTCACTGAAACAATTTTGTCTGTACTCAAAATACTTTTGTCCTTTCCCTCTTGTTAGCACTTGATTTCCTGGAGAAAATCTTGACGTTCAACCCGATGGACCGTCTGACTGCGGAAGAAGCCTTAGCCCACCCATACATGAGTGACTACTCCTTCCCCCTGGATGAACCCATCTCCAGCCACCCATTCCACATTGAAGATGAGGTGGATGACATTCTGCTGATGGATGAGAGCCACAGCCATGTCTACAACTGGGACAGGTATGTGCCAGCATTTTCAGTGGCCATCTACAATGAGTTTCCTGGTGTTCTCTAGGTCTGATGATTCTTGATACAATTCTGACGTGTTTTTGTCCGCCAACATTTCAGGTATCACGACAGCCAGTTTTCAGACCAGGACTGGCACCTCCACAGCACCCACGAAGCGGATGAGGTCCAACGAGACCCCCGAGCTATCTCCGATGTGACTGATGAGGAGGAGGTTCAAGTGGACCCTCGCAAGTACTTGGACGGGGACCGAGAGAAGTTCTTGGATGACCCGACGTTTGACTCCCTCTTCCCCTCCGAGCTCTCCTGGCAGCATGATGACCACCACGAGAACAAATACTGTGACCTGGAGTGCGGCCACACCTGCAACTACAAGGCCGTTTCTGCCTCGTACCTGGACAATCTGGTCTGGCGTGACAGTGAGGTCAACCACTACTATGAGCCCAAGCTCATCATTGACCTGTCCAACTGGAAGGAGCAGAGCAAAGAGAAGGCGGACAAGAAAGGAAAGTCCAAATGCGAGAAGAACGGCCTAGTCAAGGCCCAGATTGCCCTTCAGGAGGCTTCCCAAAACCTGACAGAGAAGGACAAAGAGCAGGAGAAGCACCAGGGCTTTGACTTCGATTCCTTCATTGCTGGAACCATCAAGCTCAGTCTGCAGCCAGAGCCTTGCGAGGTGGGTCTCCTGAACGAGCTGAACAGCTCCGTCTCCCAGCTGGAAACCAAGAGCTCCATGTCAAAGTCTGTGAGCCAGGAGAAGGAGGAGAAGTGCATGGTGAACCTGGCTCAGCTGGAGGGCCGGGCACCCAACCCCTGGGAGAGCTTCGGCAACGAGGCAGTCCCAGGTGAAGAGAGCTCCCTTATTGACGAGGTATGCTGGGACGTGAGGAAGGATGAGCAGCTGCAGAAGGAGTCCACCTACACCAGTTACTTGGACAGGCTGTTCAGTAAGAGAGAAGAGGTGCTGGAGCCAGAGGCAGTAAATGACATAGAAGATGGCTTCCTGGGCAGAAATGGAGAGATTGTGCTCAGTATGCAGTTAGAGTCCCTGGCCCTGCCTGGTTTTGAGGGTTCTGCAGAGCTGCCTCTGAAATCCATACAGGCCACGTTAACGCCCTCAGCCGTCAAATGTTCCCCCCAAATTGCCCACAAAACATACAGCAGCATTTTAAAACATCTAAATTAAATCAACAACGCAAGATTTTTTTATATAGTAGTATTGATATTATTTTACTTGAATTTTTTTGTTTAATCTTATGGTTACTTTTAAGAACTTTTTTTAATCTATAAAAGGGTGAGTTCATAAATGATTTGGGTAACTAGATGTGCAGCCTCATTTGACCTACATAAGTTTATGAACACACCCTGATTGAAAACTGTCATGTCATTTGCACACAGTGTACTGTAGATGAACAAATATTGGGAAAGAAACAGGAATGAGGAATGGTTTATGAAGGAGAGGAACATAGGGCAGGTAGAGAGAAATGGTGAGGAAAATGCACTAAAAGGAAATGGGAAAAATTGTCACCGACACCGGTAGACTGGGGCAGAGAGAAACAAGCAGCTGTTTTTTTTTTTTTTTTTTTTTTTGAATGGAAGCTTTTTATTACATTTGAAGTTTTTTTTTTTTTTTTTTCTCTCTTTCAACATCTGAAGTCTACCATAGTGTGTTTTCCCAGAAAGACATCCTTAAAATCTGTTCATACTGTAATACTTCTTTGACACATGATGCCAGCAGCAACCATTAAATGTAGAATTAAAAAAGTGTTATCTACCTCAAGGTAACAGCCGTAAGTGAGACTTGGAGCCATGCTAGTGCTTTACAGACACCTTCAACCTGATACCATTCACAATGCAGTGACTTGTTTTCATTTGTTTAATTTTGCATTCGCCATAGTGAAGTGTTAAAATCATCATCATTATTTATTTTTTAGCGAATATGAGGTATTTATTTCAAAATGTGTAATTTCAATGTGACTGTTCATAAACAGGCCTTTGATTTCCACTCTTGTTTTGGCACTATCATACAAACATTAACTTTCAATGGTAGAACGTTAATCGTTCACTTGTTCAGGCTTTCTAATTTCCATTATTTTTTGCTCAAAAAATGGCTGTGGTTTTTTTATTTTATTTTAAAGGCGTTTTATTTCTTAATGTGACAAGTTCTTTATGGAAATGAAAGTGCGCCTAAAAGTCTTAAGTCTTTTTTAATATAAAATGTACTGTTAGAATCGTGTGCATGGAAGAAACAAATGGATGGTACAATAAAACTAGAAGTTAAAGGTGAAGTCTATTGTACGTCATTAAGTTTAATTGTATGTTTTTATTACAGTTTATATCTACCTTTTTCAAAAAAGCATGATAAAATTAGGTTGAAGTGTAGCATGTAGACCATTTATGGAAATTTGTTTTTCCTTTAAATACTGGTACTTTATTTACTTTATCATTGGTTCCCCTGTATTAAAATATCAAATAAAAATGGCCAGCAAATATACCAAGCTGTGGGGTTTTGTTGCTTCAAGTTTATGGTCTCTGCTGTAATTTTTTGAAGTTACCATAATTGCAAGTCTTAAGTCTTTGTGACATAGCTCTCGCATGTTTCTCTGTGACTTTCCAGTAGATCCTATGTACTGGGAGAACCAGCAAAATACTTATCCCAAAAACACTCTGTGACGTAGGTTAGTGCCTATGTGAATATATCTACCCTTAAATGGTACCTCTGGGAGGAGATTTACAGCATACAAGTTGTTCCTGCTCGAGTCCCACGATAAAGACCTTTCTACACTGGTCAGTGCAGTTTGTTTTCACTACAGTACAATGCCTGTGCCTGCAGCCAGAACATGAGCTCCCATTTGTCTAGGTATGGTTACACCCTCACCCAAGCAATGCATTCAGCTCTGCCTGTATACACCCAGGAGTGTCGTATTGCATGAATGTGATCCTTTTGCCTAAACACACCACATTCCATAAACCTGGTCACTGTGAATGAAATGAGCCCACTAACATTGTATCAGTCACAGTTCACAGTCAAACACTGAAAGTGCCAAAATGCCCAGCTCTTCATGCTTACTGTACAAAAATGCCTTAAAGCCTTGGTGTCTTTAATGAGAGAACCCAAAGAAGAGTTCAGTAAACACAAGGTCCTGCAGGTTTGTCCTGTTTAGCCTGCGGCTATTGTTGCTGTCAGCCAGTTTATTTCTGGTTTTATTGTTTTAATCATGCACCATGGTCTTTGCATTGGACATTGTCATAAATGTGGCCTGATGTCTAAAATTCATCTCCAGGGTTTGAAATTACATTCTTCAGTCAATCAGGTGAAATGAGAAGGGACCAGTGAATGGGGAAGGGAGTAGTATGGCTGTGTTGGTGCCCCTCTGTAACAGTGATGTGCAAAATACCTGAACACATGCCAGCATAACCACAAGGCCAGAAAGCAAACAATCCAATCAGCCCTGCAAATCTGCAAACCCCTGGCTGAAAGAGGATAGCCCTGAGAGAGACACATGCTGGCCACATTACCAGCTACACCAAGTGCTGACACTGCATGACAAGACAAGGAGATAGACAGAAGGTACAAAGAGGTACAAGAGATAGACAAGGTACAAAGAGTTTCAGGAAGGGAGACAATTACTATGTAAATGGTGTGGAATCAGGAGAGCTTGGTTTGTGACATTTTCAGTTCTTGTTTTCTCTTTGTGAGCACTAGTTGGGTTTTATTCCAAGCTTGGTGAAGTGTTAAGTGTATGAAAACTGCCACATCCAGATATAAAGAGGACTTTTAGACTGCAGAAGCCTCTTATTAGGCATTTAATAGGAAAACTGCCACAGCCACAAGACTGGCAGTATAAGGATAGCACTGTCTGGTTGCAGATAGGTCTGGCTATGCGAGACTCTGGTATAGGGGAAAAAAACGCTCTGGCTTGTTTGTATTTCTTTAAACCAATCACAATCGTCTTGGGTGGCGCTAAGCCCAGGATGCAGCGACGGTGCCCTTGCAAAAACGGTAACATACAGATAGCGGAAGGGGAGGAGAATTCCAACTGAAATAGTCGGCCAATGGCAGGCTTATACCCACAGTCTATATCCTGTGAGTCAGACTAGGTTGCAGATGAAAGATCACAGGCTGCAGTCACACAGTACATGAAAAAAGCCAAATAAACTGACAAAGTTCATCCTCTTACCCTTTTGTTATTGCAAAAATATTAAGTGGTACTGAAAAGATCAGTTTGTCTTTTGCATTTTGAGCATTTGATACACCCTGTTATGATGGTGGTCTTGTGTAAATGAGACTTAGAAGGGGTTCCACACTAAACATAGCCATAAAACAGCTAATTTCTCATTTCTCTTAGATGGTTGCAAATTGGGTGTAAAATTTAAGTATTCAGTCAGTAGTATTCTTTTTCTTGTTATACCTTACTTTCTGGGAAACAAAAATAGCGAAACACTGTGAATAGCTATTTTAAAATGCCGTCAGAGCCACAGTGCCCTGTGGTCACAGTAATCAACATTTGATAGCAGATGGAAAGTGAAGGCTGTAGCCACACTGTGAATCAGGGTGGAAGAGCACGTAGGTATAGAATCCCTGACAAAGTACATTCTCCTTATAACCAAAAATAACAGAATAGCTCAGCCTTTTTTAAATTAAACGTTAAATAGTGATGAGCTAACACTTTACTACAATGCTAGGATAACAATGTCCTAATCAACTCAACTGACAATGGCCAAACTGATACTCCTGGGAACAGTGGACCTGAACAGCCTTCCTGTAGTATTTATGATCTGACCACTGTAATGCAGCCCAACCCAGGAAAGCCGCTGGTCCAAAATCGGCCATAAAGCTTCTCCCTGGTGTATTTTGAGGAGTCATGAAAGATAAGCTATGTGACGTTTCCATGCACCATTCTCCTCCAGCTTTGTCCATTTCACACATTGCACATTATATTCATTGGTCCATTGCACATTTCATTATATTGCAATAAAAAAAGATGGGAATCAAATAAAAATAGCTAAGAACTGTGCTTCAGAGAACCAGTCCACCCATTCTTCTCACAGGAGAAATAAAAATAAACTTAAAAAAATAAAAGGTTCATTGTGTCTGCTATTTTGGATACTCTCATGTTGTCATTTGCTAATAATGCTCAGCACATTTGTATTGGGGACTAACAACCCTAGTAGTTAGTATGGAATGGAAATGCCATGGAAAACACACATTAAAATGTATTGTGTGCTGATATGTGCTAGACGAACGTACAAATTTCCCTCGGAGTGATCATAACAATGACATGTTATCCCAACCCCATACAACAAAAGATCACATACCATAGAGTACAGAGACAACATGCAAGTCTGAATGATTACATATTTAGGTGTGTGTACCACAGTGTGGCACAATGTTTTTACATTATCTTTCAAAGTGATATAAATGTTTCATTTTAAACTATCAAATCTATATGCTTTATAATGGGCAAAAAACATTTTACTCATTTTTGGATATATCTTAGACCCCTATATTCATGAACAGATTCCTATGAAAAGACAATATGAGATTCATGACACATGTGCAGACCTTTTTTTTTTGCATATCAAAGGTGTATGAGATGCTGAATGCTCGCTGTTTAAAATTTTTTGCGCAATCCTGTTAATCTGATTTCCATAAGGAAACAGCCATGAACAAATACAGATAAGAAAAAAATGATGAATGCCAAAATGTTCTTAGAAATGTTCTTATACGCAGTTTATGATCAAATGTGATTGTACATGTTTCATGAATGAGGCCCAATAATTCTCAAAGATACGGAACAAAAACATGTCCCATATCAGTCCAATATGGAATGTCTCTTTTACTTTACAGTTACGGAAATTATTTATTTTATGGACGGTTGGCAACCTTGAGAGAGAGTAAACTATTGAGCACATTAATATTATCAATGACTTCACATTAAATGAACAAATATTTGGCCATTTTTAAATAATATCTGGGCTCAATAGACACAGATGACCAGAAACATGTATTTTCCCCATGTGAACGCTTTACTGATAACATAGGGTCAAGCAAAGAATTATGAAAACAGTTTGGAAATTGTCAATTGCAAGAATTGAGAATACCACCTTCCTTATTTCCCATGGGCCCTCCTCACACAATGCCATGCTTACTCTATGTATGTATAAAGGAAGGGCAGAGGATTCATCCCTGGGTTTAAAGTACAGTTACAATTTGCTTATAAGTATCACCAACAATATCAGCTTCCAACATGCATTCAAAGATAGTTAAATGCAGTAAATTTTATTTTAGGACCGTCCCCAGATGACACTGAGTAAACCAGTAGTGAAGGGAGTTTTTACAGTAATAGATACAAATAGATGTCAGCAGCAGTCTCTCATAAATCATATCAATGAAATGTGGGTTTGTCACAGAAGAGCTGCAGAGACTGGAGAGCTGGTAATACAGTAAAACATCACCATGGAGTCTGTAAGGTTAAATAGTCATTGCAGTTTTTTTTCTACATTGAAAAAAAGTTCATGTCACCCTGGCATTCCATTAAAACAATATTTCTACTGACGCATATCCAAATATCACCTTATCACACAACAACCAGCACACATTTCCACAGTAATAGCAAATAAATCTGTTTCCAAAACAAACCTCAGTGCTTTTCACAGGTCACAGTCATTTCCACTGTGATCTTGCTGATGGCCTTCAGATCGGATCACCTGACCTTTCTCATGGCCACGTTTCCAAAAGACCAAAGCTTTTTGTGTTATCACTCATCAGACAATAAAAGATGTCTGCCAGTTGTGTCGTTCTGATAAGCAATGGGTTTTTCCCTAATATAATCAGGTCAGCAACATGTCCACAAAGTAGAGTAAGCACATTCCCTTTGGAATACATAATTATGTTGTAAAAAAAAAGGTAGTGCAGTATATATTCCTCAATAAATCCAATTCTAAATTCATCTTCAGTGGTTTTAATATGTTTATATATTTAAGCTCCAACTGGTTTCATTCTAATAAATGGGGAAGTGGGGTGGGGGTGCTGGTAACAGAAAATGTATTTGCACATTAAATAAGTTGTGGGCTTTGTGAAACACTGAACTAGGTCCTTGAAAATTGATCCTCATAGAAAACAGAAACACAATTTTCATAATGCATAATACATAAAATGGAGTATCACAACAAACAACATAACAGAGAGTAAATTGCATAAAGCATATGAATATACTCAAATTATTCATTTAGAATTATTTATAATTACCACACTATATTTCATTAATTGATTTTTTATTCCCCATTAATTAATTCCAAGCCTGTCTCATACCTGCATTGACAAATTTTGACAAAGGCTGCAACACCAGATTACATGCAAACAACCACCAAATACTCCTATTCTTAATTCACTAGTTAAACCACATAATCACTGAGCCAGAAGACCAAGCAACTGATGCAGCATATGCAAACAGGATGCAGTCACAAACTTGTACCAGATACTGAGTAACGAGGCAGGGTTAACCCAGCCAATTGAAACCCTCCCTTCCTGGCCAATGATGCTATTGCTACGTATGCATCATCCTGCTTCACTTCTGCCCACAGTCGAGAGTGATTATAGGATTTGCCACCCAGAGGCCATATAGAAGTACTATAATCTGTCCCTGCAATAATTTGCAGAAGAAGTGATATACTGGAGGTATTTGCTGATGCTGTTATAATTATGGGATACATCGGAGTGAAATTTCAACAGCAATGTGCCCTCTCAGCATTTTACGTTTTCTTGTAGGAAGACCGAGGGACCCATGTGACAAGGTAGATTAACATAACTTTCCTAAAAATAATCACAATTTTAAATAAAGCACATGCTACTCAATGAAAATGCCTTTTTATTTGTTTGCTTGCCAAAGATGCACACTACTATTAGTTATAATTACTTCCACACTAACACCACTAACTTCTTACAACAAAATTTTAAACTAGCCATACCAAATAGTTAGGTTATACCAGAGATATTATAAACTTTGTTACTACTAATTACTTTGCTGGTATTTTGTTAAGATTTAATGATTATGTTTTATAAGCTATATAAAGCTTTGCTAAAAAATAGTCCTCAATGCAACAGATTGTGCTTCACTAAAATGGAAACAGTTATCACCATAACAGGGAAATTTTGTGACTGTTCTAAGCTTAGCTAGCCGTAAAAATATTTTTTGTAAGTCAGCAAGCTACAGTTAACGTATATTCAGAAACTATAATTAAGTATCTATGATGCCAGTACTGTTCTACAGGTGTAATGATACTACAGTGCTGACAAAATTGTTTGTGAAATTGTATTATTCCAGCATATAGTGAAACATTGTAACAACAAGTATAATGACAATGAAGTGCTGTACAGGTATAAGAACAGTGTAGTGTTGTACAGGTAGAATAATGCTGTAATTATTATTCTGTAATTCAGGCATAGTAGTAATATCTTAAACAAGTACATTGACACTGTACTGCTATATCTGTACAATAATAACATACTGTACAGATATAATGATACTGTAGCACTGTACATTGAGTTTATTCACATTTTGCTATCCTTTAATCGCTACTACTGCTACAACCACTATTGCTCTCACATACTTACTCTACTTCCAAAAGCTAAGGAATTTGAATTGAATCTAGACTAATATCACACCTAGGCCACACAAGGCTGAGTATTTACTCCTTGAGAGAGAATGTAATTTTGGAACAGCAGCAAATTGTTTTATCAAAACAGTAACATGGCCACTAAACCATGTGACCTTTAGCGACCAATGCATGGTCAGAGGGCACTTCCAGTCATGGGTTCTTTGTCACTCAAAAGCTATGAACATTTTTGCAAAGCAGTACTGTATAAAAACAAAGGTCTGTAATAATAGTGTAGTGACAAATTACTCAAATTAAATAATACAAGCTCAGCCGGACCTTGTGTGACCATGTTGTGAAAATGCTCAAGCGTCTATAGATGAATTGATCTATTGTATAAAAAAGATTTTGCTGACCGAGGTAAGATAAAATGCCTGTTCTACGGCACTTCGTTTGAATTGCTGGATTAGCCCTGACAAGACAGGATATTACAGTATTTTGACAGATTTCCATTTGGCAATGTTTTGTGTACTTCATTTGTTTTGCTTGCTTACAGATGTTACTCAAAAAGAGACCTTGTCTATAATCCCCAGATTACTGACTGCTCTCTTAATGCATATACAGGAAAATATTATTAACCAACTGCATGCCTGAATGCCAGCTGAAGATTGGCTTCTGTTTCAACATAGCAGTGCATGTGCTTTCATGCATGCTGTTCCATTTTTTATTTATTAGGAATGCTCCCAGAATGTAAAGGTGACTCACCAGTTACCTCCCTTGTACGACGCATGGCAGAGTGTCCAAACGTCATCTGTGATCCAAAAGCCATGCCAATTTGAATATGTGCCTTAAATTAGCCATGACTGGGACAGAGTCCTAAACAGAAAAAAATGCAGGGGGATAGCTGGTGACAGACCTGCAATGCCATCTCTTCAAAATAAAATAATTAGACTATTCTAACTTTAGATAATATAGGTGCTGCAAGCATAGAAGCTTGTTGCCATTATGAATATGGAATTGACTGGTTTTCTTTAATTTAGCTGTATGTAAATTTGCTTTATATCTAGCTGCCTCAGTCTAACCAAATTATGTTTCTGCTCGTGATTTGTATGAACATGTACCTACAGTTTGCATAGGTTCCCTCCTTCTGGAGTGAGTATTACACTAATTTTAATAATGCTACACTTATCAAATTAAAATGAGGTTGGCATCCTTTTGTAGCTTTTTTATATTTGTGATTGCTGCCTTTTCAGTCATGATGATGATAAGTTTACGATTATCACAATAAGAATCAGTGAAGCACACGTAATATCTTTAAGGTGCCTACGGCTACGAGTGGGTTTTATTAAACTCAAGAGAGCACAATCAGGACCTGTATTCAAATTGAGGGGTTGTGAGGTGAATGACAGCATGTGCTCCACTGTGCTAGTTGTAGTATCCTCCCAGACCAACAAATGGAAGTGACCTTCTGTCTGGGACTCTTCAACCTTGTCTTCAGGTCATTGTCAGACCTGGGTCAAATACTTATTTGTTTTGGATTCAAATAATTTTCTACGCTTTGCTGATCTTGTCTGGTGTATTGGAACCAATGAAATATTCTCAAAAAATGCAAACCCTGCCTTCTGGTCATATTGGCAGGCTCAATTACACCAGGCAAGATCAATAGACCACAGAAAAGTATTTGAATCCAAAAAAAATATGTATTTGACCCAGGTCTGTAAAATGGAACAGTTCTGCATTGACCAAAGACATTCCACAAAGTTTACTTGGTTTGGTTGTATAAAAAACATGTCAGAGGTACGCCCACTTACCATACTGTGCTATCTGGAATCAGGACTGAGTCAGCCAATTAGGCACACTAGTTTTAAGAAGTTCACAGAGAATTTTTGTGAGTCATTTGCAGGACAAAATGCCAAATTTCAATGGCGTAGCAGGTGTCTGCACAGCAACCTAATGACATATTAAGCTCCCACAAAAATGGTACTCAAGAACATACTGGGATGACCTACAGTATTTGTGGGGCATCACAAATCCCTGCACATTCTTGTACCTGCTGAAGTTGGCAGCAGCTAAGTTTAGCTATTGCTCCTGGTGCATAAATGGTAATAGGAGGTTGCACATTTTAGATGGCTTGCATACTGTCACACGCCAGCGTGATACCCCTGGGAGGGAGATGCGGCAGTTCCAGGAAACACAATTGGTTGCCGCTTGGAGAGAGAGAGAAAGCACACCCACACAAAACATGAAATGAAATAAATGAACACCTTCACCCTTCTCCCTCACAGGTTTACTAAAACAACAAACTAAAATAACAAAGACAAAAGACAGCAAAACAGAGCGGTAACTTTTCAGTTCTCCGCTCATAGCTTGCTGCTCTCCAGTGGACCAGGTCCTCCTACTTTCTAGTGGTGGTTCACTTTTGTTTTGGGTGCTCAGACAAACACGCAAACAAAACTAAATAAAGAAACTACATAAGGAAACACACTCTCGGTGTGAGGTCCTGGTCTTGGCCCTGAACCGTGGAGAAAAACACACCTTTAAGCACCTGATTAGTTGATTAGTTAACACAACCCAGCTGCGTGTGCTCTCTCCACCAGCCGGCGTGACCGAGACCAAACCGCTTCTCCAGCAAACCGAATGCCACACATAACTTGGGCAAGAATAATGACTCTTTGCGCCTTCACACCTTGGGCTTTAAGAGGTCTCAAATCTGGAGGACCAGAGATGGCTAATATGATCAACCTTTGAAAAAGAACAGCCCATGCTGAAACAGCCACAGAAGAACAACCATCCCCAGGCCTGTAACTGCTACTCTGTGTGAATCTGAATCCATTTAGAAGGCCTTCCTATTGCCTAAACTGAGGACCAAGAAGGTGAGCTTTTAATAGTCTCTATTTTTAAGTCCCTTCTCTCTACTGCATGTTGCAGAGGGCCTGATTAGGTAAAGCATGGATCATGTAAGTTATATTGGCTAGGGCAATACTGGTTTGATGAGGGGACCTTGGACATCCATTTGCAGACTACCAAAACCAACTCTGGTCTCCAGAGAAATATAGGAGTAGATCTAATTGGTCCTAAGTTATTCCCTAGTAATATTTGTGGCCTATGAAAATTCTTACCACTCAATGGCTGTGAATACTCCACACAATTAAGTCCAACTCAGCCCATCTGAAACCTCAAGGACTTGCCTAACAGCAGATGGACAATATTCAAACCAGTAAATATCTGTTGCTCGCTTGAACCTTTTGTTGCTTGGACTTTCCGGGTTCTTTCACACTGCCCTCTCTGTGTCATTGCAAACTGCCTTGTTCTCAAACATTTCTCTTCCTCACCACAACTGTAGCACCTATATATTTCCTGGCTAGATATAATCAGAAGCGAGTGAGAAAGTGGCTATTTGCATTCAAGTCTGTCAACCTTTTTTGCATCCCAGAACAACCTAATGATTATAGCCCACACAAGCCTGGATCTTGAGGCAGTCTCATAGCATGTACATTATACACGGCTGAGAAAGGTACAAAAGATAAATCAAAAAGCCAACAGTAGCTACCATATTAAAATTCAGCCAGTAAATGACCAAGCTAATTTCAACAATCAATAAGTTCATGTTAAATCATACTGTTTTGGTGTTTGGTGGATTGATTATTTATTTAGAATGTATGAGCAAGCATAGCTGTTACGATATTCAAGGGCAATAAAATGTAATGTGAAGACTTAAAAAAAAACTGAACACTGAATATTTTTGCTGTAACATGTCAACTCACAATAATGGCACAATAAATGTTTGTCGTTCATAATTTTATGACACTTGTAACAGAAGTGGGATGATATAAGCTAATGTTTTGGTGTTCTGATCAATTTTTGCCACACAGGCTATCAATAAAAAACCCTAGGAGCGATTTATGTTTTATTTATGTGCAAGCTACAGTGGCGTAGGCGGAAACAAATGTTTTGGCAGGCCTGTGAAAAAGTAGGTACGCCAACTAGGTACATTTTTTCAGAATACATTTTCCATGCACACTATGCCCAGCTCCAGCGTTCCTTTCAGCTAATCCTATGACACAATGTATTCGGAAATTCGGTCATCGCCCTAACTGTTCCAACTTTACTGCCTTATGCTGGTACAAAGAACAGAATTATGTAAATACATTTTTCTTTTTTAAATCAATATTACAGCAAGACTAAGTACACAACAAGGAGAGCGTAGGCTTCACATATACGATAAAGGGCACCTCCACTCGTGAGAGGCACAACTTATTAGTCCTAATTAAGGGGAAATACCAATTAAAATTGGACAGCTGAGATGTATACTATGCAACAGAGCCAAGTAAAAAACAAGACAAGCAAACTTAAAAACCCATACCATCAAGCATCCTACAGCATGCCCTCGCACAAGGAGAAAATTATCAGCTATATAACTTTAAAAGCATACTATACAGATTTTTAACTTGAAAATATTGTAAAATAACTATGGCAAGGCATATCTATGATGCACTGGTAATCTCGGTCTTTATGCATTTTCTTATCAGTCTTTACGTAAATCTGTGGCATCCTTTACCTGTATTTGTTATTCTAAAATGTGTTTGGGACATTTCTGGGTGTGGTGCTCTTTTCTGTGTGGGGTGGGGTGGGTGTGGTCACAGAGCCTGTGATTTGGGATCAGATTCCAGCGAAGTGTTTGTTGCTAGTTACCTGCTTCAATGGCAGATGCTAAGAAGTCTAGATCCAGAGAACCAAAAAGACAGAGCTCATTCAAAAACTTTTGAATTGCTTTTGGACCTGTTATCTATACCTGGTTATCCTGGGCAGGGTCACAGGGGCTGCTGGAGCCTATCTCAGCGTATATTGAGCAAGAGGCTGGAATACACCCTGGACAGGTCGCTAATGTATCACAGGGCACACACACCATCTGTCGTCAATCTATCACAGGGCACACACACCATTCACTCTCATACCTATGAGCAATTTAAATTCAGTCTCCAATCCACACACAGTACCTGCGTGTACCCGAAGGAAACCCATGCAGACACGGGGAGAACAAACTCCACACAGAAAGGCACCGGATTCTAACCCAGAACCATCTTGATGTGAGGCGACAGTGCTGCCCACTATTTGACATGTACCAGTTAAGTATTTCAAAAGCATCATTTGCAGTGATAAGTGGCACATTTCTAGAAGCTGGCAAAGGGATACTTGTCACAATGAATCAAGCTGTAATGTCTATATATGATTATTCAATTAGTTGCATTCTTCCTGTAATTCCAAATCCAATTCAGAGTCTGCATCCTTGAAATACAATGTTCTACATTCAAATTGTGAATTATACTGGAATGATTTCCAAAATTATGATTTGACCCCAACCATACAACTAAGTGACGTAATTTAGGTATTTTCATCGTTTAGGCCACATCGTGTGGTTTGTATTTATTTTATTTTCTATCCAATTTAGTGAACACAGGCTATAGAAAAGTAGTAATCTATTTGATTCAAGATAATTGTTTCTATCGAGTGGATGTGCCAAGGAAATTTAAATTTGGTAAGCTACAAACTTAAATCTGTACGCGAGCGTTGCTTTATTTATCATCGAAGTTCCCCTTTCAATGAAGAATAAATAGCCTAGTAAAGCGATAAATCACCAATGTAAATGTTCCACACATCGTAGGATTTGAAACAGCGGGTCTTTCTGGTGGCCACCAAGGATCTATTTATACACACTTAAACTCAAGAGAACTCCTCTTTGCCTGGGGACCAGCAGGGATACTTTCATTAACTAGAAAATGGCTTAAACTGTTATCCTGTTATATCTGAAAGTTTGCTCGTGTCTGCGCAGCAAGATGGGCTCAACCTCATCGAGTTAACGATATTAATTCGTTACGTAGCTGAAATCACTTGACCTAGTAGGCATAGCCAGCAGACGCAATACAATGTCGCAATACAGTAGGCTAACCGCGCCGTCACTGCAGTAGCCTACAGAATCCTCGCAGAGCTCTGGCTGTCCACAAGAACTCATCTCACAAAGGCAGGACTCCTTGAATAGCCTGTTACGTGTTTGCGTCCTGAATCCATAATATAAGCCAATGTATTTTCTCTTTTGTTATACTAGGCTACTTCTGCCGCACAGTTCCCCTACTTCTGCTTGAATATTTAGCTATGCCTCTACAGACACCTGACTGAATAGCCTAAATAGCTTCTTTTTTAAGTGCCAGGTTCATGGTCTTTCCAAACGCATTTCTTTGAATCCCGATCAAGTTACATTAAAGAAACGGCACCACGTCCTTTAACCACATCCGTCTGTATACCTATTTAGACGTGGGATATTGTATGCAGTTGCATTATGAAATTAATAAAATGGCTTATCATATATTCTATTAATATGTTCCATTAATGTAGGAGTTACTTTTAAAATCAACGAAGCATAAAGCTAACTCAGTGCTGTAACACATACACGCACGCACGCACGCACACTCACTCACATAGGTCAGTATTCTGTTACACAAACCAAACTGCGTCTATTAATGAATCGTGTTCTGTCTACGACCAGCTCGTGTCCTTAAATAACTTCTAATGGCACGGGAGTAATCGGTTACCTTAAGGAACTGGCAAGATAGAGCGCTCGTGGATCCATAGCCTACTACACTGAACGTTTTTGATGAACACAGCCGTTGCACCTCCTTGTGGGCTAAAGCAGAATTTATACATTCAAATTTCGAACTGTTATACAAAAGAAGTGGGCAACTGGAAACCATGCATACTTCTTGCATGCTTCAAATCATGTTGTAATGTTGATATTCGCATACGTGGGCTAGTAATCGCTGATTGATTCGCATGGTGTTCCATATTAGTTCGCTTTGTTCCTAAGTGTATCCTTTTTTGTGACAGATCATTTTATAGTCTAAACTTTTTTCGTTTTTCCTCATAGGTTTGAACAGATCATTAGGTCAAAGACATGGAATGTCTTTCCATGTCTTTGGGTTGGATATATTCTGTCAAAAATTACCCTTGTCTCACCTCACACGCACATTCAATCACACTTCATCTCCAGCTTGATAAGCCTTGTGCGTTACTAAGCAACTAGCCTACTCTACCACCTGGAGCTTCACAAACATCTGGAGGCTGCTTGACAGAACAGGTGAGGTTCGTACTAATCATATTGTCTTTGATAAAGCACACAATCTGAGAACTAGATCAATCAAATACTTCCTCTCTACATGATTAGAATCCCATGCCCTGTTGAAGATATCGCTTGTCTTGTGAGCCAATCAAAATAAAAAGAACAGTAGCACAGATAAGTAAATCGATGGGTTTATCACACTAGACATTGTAACCAAACCGATCCCAGCCAATGTTCATTCATCTACATTTGAACTGTCTGCACCATCTGATAAAATCACTTTTTGTTGATTATTTGCATATCTTTGCCTTGTCCATAGGTTTTTGAAGCTGTGTTTGAAGCTGTGTTTACTCTAGTAACAGGTTGACACAAATTTAACAACCCATCATTTATTTCAACATAAATAAATGATGGGTTGTTAAATGCATGGAATATTGTAAAGAATTGTAAATAACCCTGTTAAATAAAAATGTGAAATAAGCGATAGAAAACAACCCCCTATAGTTGGCACATTTTGACTGTGGGTATGTGGATGGGGGACTAAGAGTAGAAAAACATGGTTTGTTATTGTTTTTTATTTGAATGGAACACGTTTCAGTCCAAAAGGCAAAGCCAGCCTGACCCAAATCTGCTTAGGGCTCTGTGACCATCAGGGAGGCTTCCGATTTATTCAAGAATATATATGCATCATTCAAATCAAATCCTGCTTTGGGCCTCTCAAAGGCTAGGGAAGACACTGCCAAAAGGAATATATAATATTTTACTCTTCAAAAATAGGTTATTTTTAAAATATGAAAAATGTAGGCAAGTTTGTATACCACTTTTCTGAAACAGAATTAAATAACATTATTCAATAATGTTTCCTATCTATGATTAGGAAACATAAGGAAATATTCACATTAAATTTACACATACGAATTTATCAAACATCAAACACTTTTGTCCATCGTATAAGTGCTTAAAACAAGGCAATAGGAACAGTAGTAGACTGAGAAAATCACGTAAATTTTATTTAGCTGTTGTATGTATATATCATTTTAGATACTAATATTTAGAAAGACCACTATTCAGTTATTTCTTTTTGTTTTTTTACATATTTTTTTCAGTTGACTTAAGTAATGTTACAAAAACAGAAAAGAAAAACACAGCAGTTAAGTCCATAAATTGAGTTCCAAAGCAACAACACCCACGTGTCAAAAAATAACAGCATGTGTTGTACTTGTGACTGCAGCTATGATTTTGCATTTCAATAATCTGTAAACATTAGCGTGCCAATTTTGATCAATTTGCAAGAAGATATAATAACTAATGCTTTAATGGTGTTCAAAGGCCTGGTGAAAATCTTCCCACATTGTCACATGGAAGACTGCTCCCATATAATTGGAACTGTCCCCAAGGGCTTGTGATTTCTGTAAGGCTGTAGCATGTGTTCAGTTTAGCCTGCTGTCATTGCATATGAAGGTAATGTTTCTTTTAACTTAAACTCAGTGAACTCATGTATGGTTTACTCTGAGTGTTGCCGGGCAGTTTTCAGCCAGGTGTTGATGGATGATAAACAGGATCAGCTGTAGCTGTGACCTCATGCAAAATACTGGAATCAGTGATGTAAGTGGGTCCTGAACGGGCTTGTTTGTTAATGCTGGGCTATGCTATACACCTGGAACGCACCATGGTTGCATTTTCCCGTAAAACCAACCTTCTGAGCTCTGACATGTAGTAACCCCTACTTTAAAGCCAAAGAACAGCTGACTCCAGCTTTTTTTAACAAACATGCTTTTAGTTCCCAACATGTCAATCAGCTTACAAAATTAAGTCAGATTTACAGCTTCTACCTTCAAGCCCTGCATGAACATAAGTCCCTATGTACAATAAGGTCATGATCTTGTCAGGGGGTGGCTTTTTGAATCGAGTGTTAAATTCCCCTTTTTGTAATAATCTCTGTAATCCATGTGAAAAACAAACAGTAAATGGAATTAATCTCTTATTGAGTATTCAGCTAGTCTGATATTTTTGCGTTCTTCTTGGAGTAAGCACAATGTATAAACAGGACATGGCACTGTAACCAATAAACAAAGGGCATATTCAGTACAGTACCTGTGTAGTTTGCAAAAAAACCCTACTATCTGTTTTTCTGTCATACCAGAAAATGAGGTCACTTTTATCCAGTACTAACATAGCCTGTAACACACAGACTCTGTTCTTACAAAGACAATGATTTCAAACAATGCACCAGATTAATCTGAATTTTCCCCCAGCAGACTGATGTCACGGCAAGAACAAAGCAGTCATTGTCTAGATGTGGAAATCCTCTACAGTTGATAAGTTTGGTATGTTAGGCAGTGGAACCAGACTTTTAATATGCCTGATAAGTGTGACTGACTGTTCTGGTGAAAAGGGGAAGGGGAACTTTTATACAGGCATGGATGTGATCCCTTTTCTTGATTATATTTCAATTATGTTAGAACTTCAGAGCATTACATATAAAAAACCAATTCCAGAGTAAACTTAGTATACGCTTTCTGTTGATCATGTGGGATAAGATTAAACTGAATACTGCTTATATTGACAGAAGGGATGCAAAATAAGATTCATTAGGATGGGGAAAGGGGCAAATTCCAACAGACCTGCTCGAAGGCAAGAGGCATGAAGGTGCAAACAATGTGGAGACATGTCGCTGGGTCTCTTGATGACTTGATCTTTTTGAAGAAATTCATGTTTACTTTAAGATCAAGCTGCTCAGACACAGGGTCTTGGACCAGACTGTGTTTGCAGTGTGATTAGCTTTAGTGCTTCGCCAGAGCTTTGAGGACTCACGCTTGGAGTGACTATACGTCTGGCCAGATATAGATAGATAGATAGATAGAAACTTTATTGATCCCGTAGGGAAGTTCCCTTAGGGAAATTCAGGTTTCCAGTGAGTACAGCACCATAAGTCAAAAAGTTAACAAATTAAACATCACACATCAAATATCAAACATAGAGATAGTAACAATATACATAAAATAAATAAAGAAAATAAATAAAGAATAAAGTAGCAGCGGTTATATAAAATAGCAGCGGTTGTTCCAGTTTAATTAAATAGGTAGTAAACAATAAATAATGAGACTGTTCAGTGTGATGATGATGATGTTCAGGTGATCAGGCCTAACTCTACTTCCTCAGACCTCAGACCCAACCTATCCTCCCCCACCCCCTCCTCTCCCTTCCAACTTTGGAGTTGTGCAGTCTGATGGCACGGGGAACAAAGGAATTTTTCAGTCTGTTCGTGTTGATCCTCGGGAGCAGTTATTTTCTTCAAGTTATGCCTGCTGCTTGCATTGCATCTACCTGCTATTAGGAACCCTGAGCTCTGGCTGCTTCTAGGTCATGTTTGTCAAATAATGTACTCTAACGTGTCTGTAAATATAGTAAAGAATAGCGTAAAGAATGACTGCCAGAAGGCTACAGTAGTCTTATTGTGCAGACTAATTTGAAGCCTAAACACTCTACATGGTTCTTTCCTGAACAACACAGCTGGCTCCATTACAATAGCAGCATGTGACTGGGAGGCTCAACAAGAAGAGAGCAGCAAGGCGGACAGAATGATGAGAACATGTTAGGGAGTCAAATGTTGGACTGTGAACAACCAAGCACTACATGGCCCTGTGACCACTGAGAGAGGAAGAACAGAGTTGAAGGCATTCATTGCCACATACCCCAATCTCTGTGATGGCCTTGACAAGGAGAGAGCTCTACTGACACAGAGGTCAACGCAGGCTAGGACCTGAAAGAAATAAGAAAAGGCCGCTGACGTTTGCATAAACAATACAGGTTTCAACAGAGCAAGAGTGTCCAGTAACTAATTGGCCATCTCTTATAACATGCCCTCAAGTACTAATTTTATCTAAACCTTTTTAAAGCATATAATGCTTTAAAGATGAGCATTAACGTCCAATATCAAAAGATTACATATCTAATGGCGTAATTTTATTCAATTAACAATTGTATAAATTAAGTTCTATATCTTCAATTAAGTCTTCAATTTTCCACAAGCAATGCTTAGATACAACAATATTAAAAGGGCTTTAAAAGGTGTATTACAAGGTAGCTCATCCTCTTAAGACATTGTTCAAGCACATGGATGGAGCCCACAGTCTGGTATTGAATCCGGACCATGCTAGTGCCACCTGTGGCCAGCAGTTCTGCAAGGCAATGCAAATTGGCTCTAGTGCCACCTAGGTAGGGGATGGTTTCAGTCAGCCATTATCTCACCGCACATCAGTGATTGATCGGCTGCACACAAGTTCATCTGTTTTAGCTGCACGTGAAGCGTCTTCCCTTGACGGCAGCTGGCATCATGTGTGTTCAGCGGAGAGCATGTGCTTGTCTGTGCTCTCAAGAAGGGTCTGCCTTCACCCTCACACAAGGAAAAGTCCATCAGGTGCCCAGGATTGATGTGGATGTGAGCTGTATAACACATTCATTTGGAGCTTTATTTTTGGACCAAATAAGGTGCAATGTGTGCGGCATTGCCTCTACAATATTACACATTCATTAACATTGTTCACACTGTGATTCACTCTCTCATTACTGCCATTGTGTAAGATTTAGCCATGACTTGATTAACAAAATTAGTTGAATTTACTTAAGGACACTTTCTGTTTAAATGCTGTGTGTTGTCCTAAACTGATTACATGTTCAGAAAAACATGAACATCATCAAGGTCATGTCCACATTTTCATGACTGCAAGCCTTTCCACAGCATACAGTGTGTCACTAATACGGCTTTGGTCAATTAAATGCCATTTACTGATCATTCCTGAATAAATAAGTCCATGGAAAAATTATTATTGAAATACTCTATTGTTAAAATTGTTGCATTTCTATTCTCTACAGTACATATTTGTATAAAGAATAAAATTCATTATTTTGGAACCCCAAACACAAAGGTTGCGTATAATGATAAGACATCTGTTCCATACATTGTGGTGTCCCTTTATGAGTGATTTGTTTTGGTAGTTCTCAGACCAGGCTCTGCATTTAGGCTGATGACGAAAGCTCTGACGGGGGGAGGGGGGGCTTGCCTGGGAACAGCATGAGAACACTGTCCAAAATAAATCTGGAATGTCTGTCTGGAAGGAGTCCCACCCTGCTTTCAACAATAGCAATAAGACTACAGCAACAACATGGCCTCACAGTAGGCATGACAGCCATCAAGCCATTTACCCACCCAGAGAGCTCCTATTATTAAACTCCAGACATTAGCAGAGACACCAACATCAACAACTACAGTGTACTATTCTCAGTGCTCGCTTCAGTACTGTCACTGTCCAAGCATGCCCTTTCAGGATATATATTTATAGAATGTTAGAACAATGAGTTTGGCTTGGTCTTATCATCAATGCCATTGATGCATATCCTTACAATTAACACACACACTTTAGATTTGACAAAAGTCTGTCACCATGGTGTGTGGTAGCCATAGGTGGCAGAGTTCCCATGCAAATCTTCCAAATAAGAAACTCAACACACCAGGAAAAAACTATGACTGAGCCATATGCGTGAGTTCAAGAGCTCTGAGTTTGGCTTACATAAGGGGAGTCTTGTCAAGATATGCCAAATGGCCCATGTTATACTAGCAAATACTAGCAATACTAGCAAAAACAAATCATTCAAGCATGGCAGTTTTCTTAGTTTTACTGATCTCTTGTGTCATTCACCTGCAGCCTGGCCATAAATGTATGACTTGTGACTGCCTGTCCATGGCATCTAACACGAGAAACAAGACTACTTTAAGGAAGGCACACGGTTATTAAGCGATGAGGTGGAAACCTACCCCAAATACAGTAAATTATATCCATGTTATGGCTTGTACTTCACTACACACAGTAATGCAAATTAAAGTGTGCTTTACAGAACCAGAGGTTCTTTCCGAGAACAAGCATTTGTTCGCATATTTTGCAGATAATTTGAGGAAACGCTGTGTAGACTGACCTTGGCCAAGAATGCACCAGTTCCTGTACCCATAAATTCCTGTTAGAAGGAAGTGACTCCATCATGGCGTATTAAAAAAAAAAACTTCTTTTGATAGGCTGGTATGAGGACATGACTAACCACAGTCAGAATGATACAAAATATAATCAGATAACACTGGTGCCTAACAGCTGTTTTCAGAACTGTACCATTTTCAGCATACAACTCAGGAATGACTCCTCCAAGAGGAAGACCTCCAAATGCCTGTCTTGACAAGTCGCTCTACTATCGCAGACATAGGGGGTACAATCATGTCGCCGATGGCTTCAAAGCCTGCAGGCCTCATTACATCAGATCAGTTGCCTGCATCTACCAAGGCCAAGATGGCACATGGGAGCAGATTGATTACATTTCTGATGAGGGCATAAAAGAGACTGAAAGGGGACCACACATACACACCTGGGTCCCTGCTCGTTTGCTGAAGTAAATCATGTTTCGTGGCTGCCCCGTCTGTGTATCAGGAACTATTGTATGGCATAAATGCCAAAGATTGTTTTATCTATTTGGTAGGCAGTGGGTATACCGTTGATTGCAATGGGACAGGCAAGGCTACTGATAAGAAAACAGAATGCTTTATGACAAATCGCAATGTCAGATTTTGAATGAATCCAAGCCTTGGACACCAACTGGATCTGTACACCCCACAGCTTTGGAATCATCAATTACTGTAAATGTGCATTTTTATAATTGATTCAGATGAATTACAGGAGCTCAGGAAAAGTCAATGTTGCAGATGTACTAACACAATCTAAGACAACACCAGCAAATATCACAGTGGTTATATAGTGAGAGGCTCTTTGACTTTAACTGCACTGTCTGATATCTAATGTCTTCTACTGGCTACCGGGAGGTTTCCATTTTGTATTTCTTTGTTCAAAGCTGAAGTGTGTTAGTAGGGCACTGAAGCTGACAGCACTTCAGAATTCACATTCTTGCTAGTGTCATCCAATATCATGTGTCAGAAATGCACAATGCTGTGGTGCCATACCCAACAAAGGACTACAGAAAACAGAGTATAGGTCAGAAAGTATATCGGAGATAGAATTCCCCCGCTAATTTGATCTGTAAACTGAACTATGTCACACTGCTTAGTTTTACTTTCACTGTTTTGCTTTCCCACCCCAGCCTACAGAGATCAGAAAATGGAAGAGCCCTATAAACAACAGAGGGGAATGAGGACACAGGAGAACAAAGAGCAGCTTGCCTGCTCAAGAGACTTCTCCATATCAACACATGATGTAAAGTGCAAAGCAGTTAAAAATGAACATCTTTCTATTCGTGTCTATTCGTGGGAGGCACACAACCTTACACATTTTAAAATTTACAAAATTTACACGTTACAAAATTCTAGGTGCATTGCTGTTTGATGTTAATTTGTTTTCCCCAATTTTCAACTTTTTATTATTCTTTCCACATCAGCACTATGGCACCCACAGCTGCGCAAGAAATGCTACAGCTGAAGTATGTGCATTCCTTGCAAGCCAGTGACTATTCTACACACTACACGGCACACAGCATTGCAGGAAAAGCATAACAACAACTGATGAGGGTACCTGATTCATCATTGCATAAAGCAATGACCTTGGAATCCTGGCTGAATTGAACCCTCATTCCGGACAAGAGGCCTGATTGTTGCTCGTTGCCACTGATTACAGTAGGCTCTGGAAATAACTCAAAGCTGTGACTATAGAGCCAATTCTGTGCATCTGTTGAGTGCTGCGAACTGCTAACTGAGACACTCAGGAACCCACGCTGCAATCTTGAGAGAATAACTAATTGCGCTTGACAGCCATTTCAGTGGGGGCTATGTGTCTTTTAACATGATTAGTGACACTGTGCCTAGCACCCCAACCATTTGACAAAGCAATGGATGCACACAGAGACACTCATTTAAATTACATCACTGACACTACAGTAGCCCATTTCACATCTAAACCAAGGCTTGGTATATTCCACCGCATTACATCAGCCCATCTTGTATCCTTGGAGTAGTCACAAAGCCACACAGAACATTTATCACACACCAGCAGACTGTGTCTGACCCTCAGTAACCCTACTGATGTGTTATCACCATTCCTTAGAGAAGTTCTTCATTCCACTTAGACATGAAACTAAAGAAGGGTAAGCAAGTAACTAGGCATACATTTGAACAATGTCTCCAGCTTATTTTTTTCCCCTGCAGTCTACCTGTCTCACTTGAGGGCAAAGGGTTCGTTGTCAGGGGTGTAGGGGGGGGTAAAAGAAATCAGCAGTCAACCTTCGAAAGAAGTCATAGAAAAGTATTAAATACCACTAGGTAAGATGGCATTGCATGCTGTATTTTACTGGAGTAGGACTGTTCAGGATTTTCATGTGTGTAGTCAGTAGCAATATTGCAGCGAAACACAACTGTTTTAGGTCTGAACTTCTAAAAAGCACTTTGGTGAAACTGCTTTCATAAATGTCTTTGAATAGTAAATTAGAGGCCAGTGACTGTGAAACAATAAGAAAGGGAATCAGGAAAAAAGGGTTGGCTTCTCTCAGCATTTCACAGCTCAGATATTCAGTAAGAAAAACATGCAGACAGGACATATATATATGGCACCAATCACCCTGGTATTCATGACCAATCACCTGACTGCCCATTTCCACGAGACAAGGGAAAAGACGTCATTTACTTGTTTCATGTGATTTCACTGCACACTCAACTTCGTCACATGACTGTTGTTCATTTGAACACCGCACAGTGGAAACACGACTCAGATCAGATAGCACGCTAATCATGTCCAAGAGAGAACCAGACACAGCAGAATGCCATAAATGTCCTAAATAAAGGCTTTAACCACTTGATGTGGTCCAATGCACATTATATCAAGTAAAGAACTTGACAAAAATATGTTAAAGTCCAGTTTTTTTTTTGTTTTTTTAAACAAACATAGAACATCTTGAGACTGCCATAATACATACATGCTGTAGCTAGGTCATCTGAAAAATTGAGACAAACAATATTTATGTTTGCATTCATATTTTTATTAAGAAATGGTGTTTAATAAATAAATAATGTGATGCAAAAATATAATGTTTATATGTTGAATGTTGCCTGAGGAACATTTAATTTTGGTCATGATAAAACTGCTGTTCAATTACACAAAAAAATCTTGACATTTTACAAACGAGCACCTCCGAAGCTACTGTTGACTATTAAACCACAGTTCGTTTTCTGGGTTGTTTTAAAATATGATTTCAGGTTTAGTGCGTGTTTCCAATTGGCCTAGACTGTTTTCGTGAACAATGAAGGATATGTTACATACTTAGAGTAGTTTCTGACAACCTGCACTAACTTTGGTCCACTTAAGGAAACTGACACACAGCTTCTTGCATCTACACTACTACACGATTACTACTGAAAAGCTTGCACAGCTTAAGAACTGAGAAGGGAGGACCTACCAGAACAATATTACAAACTGATTTTTAGATTTATTACAGTGAATAAAGGCAATAAAAGTAAACTGCTCATATGAATAGCCTCTGGAAACACAGTACTGCTGAACAAGCTGCTTTTTAAGTTGCTTATTTTATTTTCCTGATTTGGCTCAGAAACTCCCGAATGCCCCTATGCCCACCACTGAAAAGCTGGCAGGTCAACAGAAACTTTTGCAAGTATCCAAAATATCCTTCCTCACCCAAAAACTGTCCGGGCCAACAAAAAGCATACACCAAAATTAGAATGACCTCAAAAAACAGAAAGTGTACTATGCCTTGAAGAACAAACTACACATGATTTCCAAAAAAAGATGTAACAAAATAAGTCAAGTAGCTTGTAAACAACAAATGGGCTTGTTTACATTTTTTATTTCATATAAATATATTAATTTGTAATTTTATTAAACTAAAAAAAAGTTTCCATACATTTAAAATCTGTCAATCACTCCATATACGAATTGCAGCCAAAGGAAAAAAAAAAAAGGTAAGAGTGTCCCTTAATTTTGATGTTAATGTTTGATCTATGTGGGTGCAAGCACAAAAATACAAACTATAGGGTGCTCTGAATTAGAAATTTCGGACCCAGTGCTTTCAAATATGTAAAATACAACATTCATTTATGATAGAAAATATGCCAATTACAAAACTGAGGAAAGAACTGAATATATCTTACAATAGCAGTCCCTTCCTTACTTAGTCTCCCATTATCTGGCTACGCAACAATGCAGTGCTGTAAGTACTGAACCAAAAAAAAAAAATCCCATGAAATGAGCACCTGTGATCATGACTTCAAAAAAAAAAAAAAAAAAGTTTTGAAATGTTAGCAACCAATTCTTGTAAGAGAAGGAGGAAAATAAAAGGGATATTCTACACTAGCGCACAAGGAGAAAAGTCAGCCCTGCAATCCCCACACCGGCTGCAGCGAACAGTGCAGTCTTCATGGACGATTCCTGGCTCACCTCCCCTCTCCTGCGGAAAAACTTGTTGAATCCCTCCTACAAAAAGAGACATAGCAAACAGGATACAGTAAATACAAGCAGCAAACTATGAGTGAAAACTTGAAAAAGGTTAAGATATCCTACATTTCAGTGCTAAAACAAACAAAAACAAGTCACCACAGTGTCTTCTTGAAGCAAACTGTTCCATGTCCCTTGTGTCAAGGAAAGTACAGTATATCAATATCAGCCCTTCACACCTTGACTACTGTAATTAATGTTCACTTTCTCTGCTTTCCTACACCCATCTTTTACCTATGTCACTTAGTGACACCAGAATCGATTCAAAACCTTACAGAAAATATTAAAAAGCAGAGGTTGTGGAAGCAGAATTACAAATAAAAACTATAACTAGTGTTTCTTCAGCACACTGACAGACTAAGTTGAAAAGGCAATTGTAGTTCTCAACACATTTGCTTTCATTTGAATACATTTTAAATTAAAAACCAAGAATATCCACAGCAGGAACAAGGGAGACAGGTGTTATTGGTAACTATTTAATTTCTTTTCCAAACATCCAAAGAATAATTTGCCCAATTCAGAAACTGCACAATATTTACACAGTGGCACTTCAGAGGTGTAACATGCTGTTGCGTTTCTTTTTTTTTCATTTAGGTGGTGAGAATGTGCCCTTGAATTCTATTGCCTTTCATGCTATATTCATGGAGGGATTATACTTCAGCCACTGAAACCAACCCAGTTTTTAAATAAAACATCCAGCACTGCATTGATGTTTTGTTTTGAGCAGTTGGCTTTTGTGAGAAGACCTAGAGGAGCAGCTGCAAGTGGTGCTTCTGTGATCATTCATCAGTAGGTGTGTGAACTCTGGTAAGAAAAGACCCCCCAAAAAATTAAAGCTTTGGTGCAAGTTACAACAAGAAAGCTAGACTACACATGCCCACATAACCTAGCATATGTTTGCATATGCTACTTAGTGCAAGAGCTGTTCCTTTCATCTCATCTACAACCACTGGTGCCAAGTTTCTGAATGAGCAACCTGCATTCCTTTCGGGGAATCATATTACTGGAAGGCTATACGCCCTTCATATGGCTGTGGTGCACAAGGTAAATGTTACTTATGCCCGCCAGTGGTCTGTTACATGCTCCCAATTTTTTTTTAAATATAATGTTTTATACAGAGATACTTCCCAATGTTTTCAAGAGATTAAGTCACTATGATTTCTGGAAAGCTATCCCTAATGCAGAAAACGGTTTTACAATGTTTAAAAGGTTCACGCAACACACACCTCCTTCAACAAAAAGTGTGTGGGGGGATGTACATTTACTACAAATAATGCTTTAATGATTTCAGAATCTGAAACAAATTGGATTAGGGAAACTGCTTTATAGTTTTACTAGAATTTCCTTTAAAACTCAGAATGCCAGAAGACCAGTTTCAATGCACCCAAAGCATTCCTGAAATTCCATGGTTTGTACCTCTCTCATTTTAAAATAGACAAGATTGCCGCTAAAAAAAGACGTCTAAATTAGAGGTTGTGTGTTTGTGACTGAAGGGTTTCTCCCAAAGTTGAGCTGCGGAAGCTTTAATTCAATAACACATGTTTCATCATTTCTAAAATAAATATGGACAGCTTTGAGTCTACTTGACTTGGAATACACACTATTAAAATAAACGTTACCCCGGCTAAGTTGTAAAGCAACGACCAAATATATTTCTACTTACCCAGCCTTCATTTTGGACCAGCCAATCTTGTTGTTCCGTTCCAAGGTAGTCAGCAATAGTCTCCGCAAGTCTTCTGCTGCAGTCTTTATCCTCTCCTCGGGAGTACAGTTCCCTTGCCAGGACTCCCGTGAAAGTGAAGAGAGACACGACCCTTCCCCAATTTAATTTTCCATCTCCTACTAGCTCTACCATCACCTTTTTCAAACTTGTGCTGGGCTCCGGTCCACAAGCCCCCAGGAACGTTTGCAGAAGAGAGTGGAATCTGCATTGGTATTTCTGCTCCATTTCGCTGGCGAGGTGGCGCATAGCTTCGGCTTGCTCGCTGGGAGGTGTCCTTTTGTTTCCAACACAGAAGTCGATGTAATCTTCTGCCAAAATCAAAGTTTCTTTCCACAACCGACTGGACATTTTCCCTAAATCAGCAGGGAGAAAACGCATGTAATTAATGGCTGGGACTACGGGAAACGATCATAGCTTGCTAATGACTGTACTTACCTACCGCTAACAAATCTACTGACCACCGCGTTAACATTAGGTTTACAGTTAGACTATCTACTCGAAGTCACATAAAAGCTGGGAGATAAGCGTTAAGACCAGAAAAGTAACGGTAGACGCTGCCATTGCACGGTGCATTTTTCTCTCTGCAAAAACGGTTGTCTGACAAAGGCCATAGCCTAAACGTAAAAATTAATCTGGATGCATTTCAGTCAAAATGCCAAAATTATTCTTAAATTTGCTGCATTTAACGTTCAGCTCATGCTAACGTTCGCCCGTTTTACTTTTCGCAATGTTTATTTAGCGAGATAACTGAGGACTTTTTAGTGTCAGCAAATGTATCCAGCAAATGTAGAAAAATAGAGTTAGACTATTTTTCTAGCGCAGCCGCTTAGATTATTTTACTATCTAACCAAGTAGAATCAAGTTCAGCAAACGTCAGTCTAGTCGAGACAGACAGAACGTCCTATGGTTTAACAAAAAATACGTGGACACTACGTTAATGCTCGCTGTTGGCTAAGACTAGGTACCAACCTCACCTGAAAAATAAAATAGCTTTAACCCATATTGAGATAGCTAACATCAATTAGCTAACTAATAATAGTACCCAAATGGCTTGAAGTTGGACCGGCACCAATGTATGGGTTAAAAAATTAAGGCGAAACAGGCTCATCCACGTAGATATTGCGCTTGCATACTTGACAAACTTGGTCAACATTTCGACGTTAATTTACATGTAATGTTGGCTAAAGCAACCATTCGAAATAATATTCATAATATTAACCGAGGAGGTCAGTGGTTTGTCGTCCATTTTAAACAATGTTAAAGCAAAGCACGGCGAACAGTGTAGTCGCTAACGTTAGCTAGCCAAGCTTACAAGGTTGGAGCTAGAGCTAGTGGTATAATCAGCAACATTTGTAGACTATGGACTAAAGAGGATGTACAGCTTGTAAAGCATTGCAACTGAAACATCAGGAAATACCAAGTACCAACAGGCAACCGTAACATTACAAATAGCTAGCTATACCAAGTGTACCTAGCTTACTCACTTTGGCCAGATGATTAACATTGGTCAATTAGCTACGTGGTCTGCAAGCAAACTTACACTGGTGCGATATTCAATACAGCGAAGCTAGCTCGGTGGATTTTCATCTGTCAATGAACTGAGACACAAAGCCTTGGATGGCATGCCACAAAGACTAGAGCTAACGTTAGCGAGTTCACACAGACTAGCTAAATACTGTCAAACAGTCGATTTTAACATATTTAACTACGCCGGCAGGCTAATTTGACACCGAAAACGCTATGCTATGAAAACTACTTTAGAACATAATGTCACAAAGCTATACAAAAGAAATGCAATTTTTACATAAAACGAAATGAAACTCACCCTCCCAGCGATGATAGCCCTTTCTCCTCGGACGGATTGGAAAGGATAGCCTTTTTCAAACAAAAAATCTCACTTCCTGTTCCTCCTCCCGTTACGTCACAGAAAGGTTCATGCGGGTACTTCCCGTAATTTCCATCCGCTTGCTTTCCTTTTTGTGTTGCCGTTATGCTTTGGTAATCCCCAAACTCAGTCAAGCCCAGTTGATACAAAATAAAATAAACTGTAATAAAACGGTAAAATAATTAATTTCGTTAACTGAATTGATCGGGGCGAGAGACAAAAAATACAGTCTCTATAGCTCTTGTTATGGTTTCGACTAAGGCCATCTTATATGTAACATTAGTAATTGATTGTCGCATACTACACTTGTAGAAATCAAAAAGTAGCCCTTTATTACTACATATTAACGCGCGGACAAATTGATGGGGCAATGGTTATTGACTAGAATATTGTGGTATGGATTAGGAAGGTCACTGCCGTGTTATTCCTGAAAAAAACGTACACCAACTCCAAGGTGATTTAGACAAACCTGATACTCCAGTGTCGTTAGAAGTAGCCTATGTAATTCTCACTGCATTTATACGCAGGCGAGCTGTGTACATATAAACCATGCACCTTTTTTAAATATGTAGGATCATCAAATAGCATAACCCTCAAATAATTCTCTGATCAATAATACAAACCATGTATTGAACAACTGTGGACTATTTCTATTGTGCATTGACACAGTACTACACAATAAATCCATTCACTGTAGCCTAACAGGCATACTGTCCCCATTGTTTTAGGCAAATCTAATAATTCAAACATCTCAAGCTTATGAATAGTGAAACAACAAAACAGTTTAGTGCTCGTTTTTTGGAGTCTCTGCTTGCCTGCGTTTGGGTCCTGCAGGTGGGGCTGACCGAGGACCTTATTTCTGATCATGCACATGTCTACCTGACACCCCAGAATGAATAAAATCCTGAAGAAACTGCAGTGCTACATATTCCATTTGACTCTGAAACTCTTTTTAACACTCCCTTGTTATTTTAGAATTTGCAGCTTCCATGTTTTGCTTCCAGTTTAAGTATTGTGTTGGTACTTTTCTGTTGTAGGTTACAGGTGGTCAGGCAGTTTCTTTTATTTTTTGTTTTAACACCTTTTTAGATAGTTAGGCCAGAGTAGGGAGAGTATTTGCCGGAAAACTCACTCATTTTCATTTGCCCCAGTAGGAAGGTTTAGAACTGTGGTTTCGTTTAGATAAAAAGTAGCCTAGCTCTGGCCTGTCTACAGCCTGTGCAATCCTATAAACCTATGTATGGGTAATGGGTTCTGTTCTGTTTTTCTTTTTTTTGTCTTATGTACACATAAATATATTATATTATATATAGATACACACACACACACACACACACACACACACACACGCACACACACACACGCACACACACACACACACACATATATATATATATATATATATATATATATCACAGTACAGGCCAAAAGTATTGGACCTGTGTTTGTTTGTAGAGAATTCATTTCAAATATGTGCATTTATTGAATAACAAACCAAACTTTTTTTCAGTTTCTACCTATAATAACACAAAAAGGATGAGTTTTACATAAACATGGCTTTCTTAAAAATAACCTCCTTTGGTTTTAATTACAATAAAACAAAGTGTTAGAAGTCTATCCAATCATTTTGCAAATGGGAGAATGGGAGAGATGTTGAGGTGTAGTTAAATTGAGTGAAATCTTATCTACCTTAAGTTTTTTTAAATCACAGATAGCAAAATACCATTGGCTTTTAGTGTAAGTAAAATAGCCCCTAAAGTTGCAAGTTGCAAAAAGTCATATTTTTATATTATTGTAGGTAGAAATGGAAAAAAATAGTTTGTACTTTGGATTTTTATTTTTAAAATGAGCATATATTAAAATATATATTAATATAATATACCTAAAGTATTTTTATTTTTTTACTACAGTTGGCCAATACTTTTGGCCTGTCCTGTATACAATTATTAATTATTATAATATAATAATTATTAATATAATTAACAACAATAACAAAAAGTATATTATTATTATTACTATAATAACACCTTTTTTTCATCTGGAATCCCAGTCAAAGGATAAGAGGGAATGCCTGCATACAATAGGTTTATTCACACAGACACATACAAGATTATGCTGCTAAATGTTCATTTATTTAGTATGAGTGTTTGTTTATTTTCACATAATACAAGGGTAAAATATTGACTTAATAGGGATCTCCAGTAGAATCCACATAATACAGAGCGTGGGCAGTCCCGCAGATATTGATGTCTTTCTCTTCACTTAGAGCATCACAGAGACACCATGTTTGCATGTTCTCATTTTTGCCCTCAAATGAGTTACTGAAATCTTACACCCTCCAATAAGAACTAAAATGTGCTTCTTAATGTTTTTGCAAACGCTGTAAAACACATAATCCAATATAATTCATTACCTTTCGTACAACAACTATTTCACACCTGACATATTCTTTCTTTTACACCACAGAATTACAGCAATTGACGATGACTGTTTCTGAGCTTTAAAGGGGCTTTAAAATAATGAATATCCCAGGACTGCAAATTAACTGTTGAAAATATATGGTTCTTATTCCAAAAAAGAAATTCCTGCATATAGACAGAAATATATGAGTGAGAGGTAAGAGTGCCACTGTTGTAATGTGTAAAACTTAATGTACGTTGAGGAGTGTGCTCAGTCCAAGGAACTGTGCATGTGCTTATAAATTTAAACAACATCCAATCTCTACACATGCTTGTCTACAAAGTGGACTTCCTGTGCATATCCAGAGACATTCCTTTATGCCTTTACAGTAACTGTGCATCCTGGTTGACTAATAGAAATCTGCAAGGTCTGGATCCTTGTCCTCAGTGAAACTGGTTAAGCCCAGATCTGGAATGATAATAAAAAAAGTGTTAGAGCTTTTTCAAAAAGAAACTAAGTAATAAGGCCAGATGCCCTAAGAGGAATACACACTCAAAATTTTCCCTTTTCTGAATGACCCTACGTGGACATGACTAAAGTTAAAGTGCTGCCCCTTCACTTGGACATCGACTGATCCCATGTCCCCCGTCAATGCTGGTAGCACCACAGATATCCAGAAGATTCTCCCTTTTTCTCACCCTAAGAGTATGGTCCCAGGATCCAGAGCAGAAAGCTGTTCCATCTGGGGAAACACGAAGGGTGCTGACACGATTCTCATGTCCGAAGAGGATTGACACTCTAGTTCCTTTCAGCACATCCCACACGTTGATGGTATAATCATTGTACCCACCAAATAGAAGGCGACCTAGGAAAAAAAATCATGCAAAATATCTGTGTTGTTGTGAAATGAAACACAGGGCCCAAACGTAAACCTGCCAAATATCCGCAGACAACATAGAGAGTGCTTTATTTCTACATCATGTATTTAGGTTGTGTCTTTGGGGGGAAT
This sequence comes from Anguilla rostrata, assembly GCF_018555375.3. Classification (NCBI taxonomy): domain Eukaryota; kingdom Metazoa; phylum Chordata; class Actinopteri; order Anguilliformes; family Anguillidae; genus Anguilla; species Anguilla rostrata. The sequence continues at coordinate 44,600,515 of NC_057937.1, read as the reverse complement.
ATACTGTATTATATTTCAGTGGGTCCCATGAAAGGGACTAAAGATTGTAGCTAAATTCCATGCTGCACTGGAAGTCCCCAGAATATAAATTTTTCCTTATTTTTTTTTTTTTGGAATTCCCCTTTCAACTGGCACTTCCCCCATTTGCCCTTTGAGATTTACATGCATCCCATTCACCCAGCTGGACTTCAGTTAAAAAATAGAAGACAAATGAAAGTGGGACAGTCTAGTTCTCTAAAAAAAAAGTTCTCATGAAAGCCCTTCTTTCCCTGCCTGGTGCACCATCACCACAGGGCCCTTTTGGACAGTACTGTCTCATTATATGCAATGTAATGAAAATATAAGCAGCATGAGGAAGTTCTGCCTTTGAAATGATACACAGAAGTGTGTATTCAAAAGTGTTTTGGCTTGAGACAACTGAGGAATGGAGACAAGTTTTCGTAAAACGATTCAATTAATGGGTCCCTCTACATTGAGATAAATTAGCTAAGAACAGTTATTTTCTGTTTCAGATGCACTGTACATCGTCCTGTCCTTCAACAGGATGAGCTGGCTGATGCTTATCAGTGGTGAGTGCAAGTGCACCTGAACAAACAGAAAACGAAATAATGTAAAACATTATTTAAGGAGTGGCGATAGTTGTTATTGACTACATACTTCAGGACTAATTGGACAGCTAAAGAGAAGATCAAATTAAATGATGTTGTATGTAATCAGCTGACTGTTGGACTTTGAACGATGTGCTGTTCAGTATTGAGCTAGAGGAGTCATCTCTTGTCCAGTGTGGTCATTTTGTGACCAAAAGCATGTTCAGGCTTGCTCATATGGACCTAATATCGACATGCTTATACAAGTGTACAGGCAAGGGCTGTGAAGTGCGCTACTTTACTTATTTGGTTCAGATGGGATCCTTTTAATATCTTATCATTTATGGCAACACATCAACTAAGATGACTGTATTTAGGAAAAGTGTGTTTATTCATAGGAACTTCAAAACAAGCTGGGAGGACGTAACAAGGCTGTCATGTTTCAGGACTTAAAAATCAACTGGCCAAACAAAGTATAGTGAGAAGCAGATGCAACATTCAGAACTGCTTTAATACAACCCTTACCACTGAGAGAGAAGTCAACACTGGACACTCCAAAGATGATGCTGTCTTTAGAATAGATCGCTACTTCCCTATCTGCGCGGAGGTCAAAAAGACGACACTAAAAAAAAAAACATTAAAACGTTTTGGGGGGATTTTTTTTGGGAAGAGGTAAATTCACCAGACAAATGAAACATACTTTTCAGTTTCAAGCATGCAGGTCTCCGAGCAGACACTCATAAAATGGTCAGTAAAGTTAATTAGCATTACCATTAGCGATTACAGATTGCAATAAATCAATCCTCCCACTTGGTAAGTTCAACCACTCAGTTTGATAGTACAGGTGGTACAGTTCAACTTAATGATCTATACAGGGAAAACACACCAGCACACCAGCGGTCTTACTGGTTTACAATAAACTGAAATCAAATGGTGTTTAAAAATGATCAAATAATAAAAAGAACTCACAGTGGCATCATCTGAGCCAGATGCAAATGCATCTCCACTGGGATAGTACCTAGTGAAGGAATAAAGACAACAATTTAAAAACCTTCCTCTGCCTGGAGTCAGTAGTTCCTGATGTAGTAGCCTGGTATCAGATGACTGCTACTTGTCAGCTGATATCAGGCTACTGTATATTATCAAAGTGAGATGAGAAATAGAAATGAGAAAATAGAAAATATACGCACATTGTTTTATGAATGAGAAATATAATGCATGAGATCAGAGGTGCCTACAATCTGCTCTCATGTCAATCATTTTTAAATGTGATTCTTAAATGAGTGCGGTTGATATGGATTGGCCGCCCTGGGACAGACGCATATCGATATTGTTCCAGTTCTCCATGTGAACTGACCTGACACTGTTGATGTCTGATTCGTGGGTTTCAAAGGACTGGATGCACTGCCCTGAGCGCATGTCCCACACATTGGCCTTCTTGTCGCAGCCCTGCAGGACATAAAAAAAAGCTCACTCGACCTTTCTCATCGATAAGCAACCCAGCAAAGAGGAGCAACGGACAAAGGCATTTGCTGGATGGTAAAATGGAGCACATGTGCAATGCAATTTAAGGGTAGAGGGGGACTGTCCTTACTCCTGAGACAAAGGTGTTGCCTGTCTCTGAGGGGGCCAAGTCTAGGCAGAGGACATCTGCAGCGTGGCCATGGAAACTCTGCAGCAGCTGCCCACTCTCCACATCCCACAGGGCACATGTCCCATCTCCGCTCGATGTCAGAATCTGCAATGTTACAACATACCTTTTTCATTACCTTTCAGGAACACACACACACCCGCACACAGGTTGCATAATACAGGCTTCATCACACATACACTTGATGCATCAATACAGTCTCTAAACATATCAGGGCCTCATACGCATACATACTTATATGTTCTTTGTGTTTGCCATTTCTTAATTACACAGAAAATTATTAAACTACTATTAAATCTATATCCGAATATATTTTTGAGCAGGTTTTTAACGATCGTGTCATTCTCATACTTTCCTCTAGTTGTAACATTGAGAAGGGAGGTAATTACAGTTTCTCTTATGTCAATTGTAATACATAACCCTAGGCATAAACCAGATAGCTAATTTGATTTGACTTGTACGTGAGCCATTTTTCTTGGTCTTCTAATATCCGTCAATTCTTCTTTGCTAACGAGTGGAATTTTGAGTGATGTTCGATAAATAAACAATAAAACAAATTCGATAAAACAAATTCTTTATACCACACCTTACAGATCTTTGTGAAGATCTACATGTAATATTCTCGTCGTTCAAAAAAGGTTTCCCGGTGACCTAGCTACCAGAAAACATGTACGCTACCTGGCTGTAGCATTCTATTCTAGCTCTTGGAGATTTAGAATCCACATGGCGCATGTCTGTTCTTTTCAGGTTTTATTGGCATATTGAGCGCTGCAAAGCGTTTTACCGCCACCTACTGGAAACCGAAATTTTCATCCGGTCAACAACAAAATCTGTTAGGCCAGAGCATCCAGATGCATGTCTGCTTTTCACTTTAATAATAAAAAAAAAAACACCCATTCGAAAATCATGTCCTTCAAACTATGTTTCCCTGTGACTCAGCCACCGGAAAACATGTACACTGACAGCAGGTTAGCGCGCTGTGGCATACCATTCTAGCTGCTGGAGATTGGGAATCCACAAGACTAGTGTCGCCTTTTTTCCCCAACAAACTTCTGTTCTGCCATAACCACGTCCCTTGGCTGTTGAGTGACTTTTTCCCAAACCAAACACACGGTAGGCGTATGCTGTGCAGTTCCATTGCTATAATATATTGAAAAGTTGCTATATAAATGTCTTATTCAATACTTATCTCGACTCATCGCTTGACACTTTTGATACTACACTAACCAGTTTGCTGTCACGCTATGGTCAGCGTTGTGCCAACACCGCCTACAAACACACATGTTGTGAGAGAACCTGGCAACAACTCGCAGGGACGGGAGTTTCCACCAAAAGCAACTAGTCAGCGTGCGTGAATTGGTATTGCAGTTCTCCCTTGTGGACACTAGATAGGGTTCCATCTACAAAGTTTTCATTATTTTAAAATGCTTTACATTTTGTTACCATCATAGCCAGAACAAATTAGTATGTATAGCATTTTATATGAATGTAATTCAAATATGAATATATTTTGGGGGAAAACTACATGGATGAAGAACCTCTGACTTCACTCTCAAAAAGAATGTGTCATATCCAACACGCTTTTTGTTATCACTTTTGTGTTACTTTCAACACATTTTGTGTCAAAGTTACTACGTTTGTATTAAAAATCTACAATTTATGTGTCACAAAGGGAGACTTTAACAGGTTGTGTTGTAAGTAACATAAAATATGCTTACTTCATGGTATATGTTGTTTAAACACATCTGTTTTGAGAGTGTTCAGTTGTCTTTTTAAAGTCTTTCTAATTTACAGTTAAGATACAGCGTTACAAAAATCCTGTTCCAATTAATGCATATATGTTTTAAACAGGGACTTCAGTTATCCTTCAGATAACTGCTGCCTAGAGTCTATAAATAGATATGAACTGGTAGGCCATCACATGTGACTCTGGAGCTTCAAAGGGGGTTGGCTTAATTGTTATGAATTATTCAAAAGCGCGCAGATCTGTTCCTCTGGTACATTTAAAGTAGTGTTTGTTTTCGATTGGAAGAGTTCTGTGGACTTGCTGCGTAAAGATTCAACAAGCTCTGCCTTCTTTAAGGGACTCCTGCTTGTTCAACATGCCTCAAGTGCTTCTATAATCACACAAAATAACGTACACAAGACAAATCAGAATCACAAGTAGAAGTGACAAAGTGACAGCATCTGTGTAATACATTTGGAACTTTTCTTTCAGTGAGTTTGATAAATGGCTAGCACAGTCCTGAATCAGTCCAGTAACTGTGTGTCGGTGCGTGTGTATGCGTGTGTGCTATAAAGTGTATTTGTTTGTGTTTTGGGGTTGTAGTATTTATTTTCCTCAATTGAGTAGTCTCAAGGCAGCCTCACCTGCATGTCAGAGTTCGTAAAGCTGCATGCTGACAGATAGTTGGTGTGCATGGCCACAGACTTCTTCTTGGCAGCCAAGTTCTCATTCTTGTCCAGAGACAGAGGGTACACAGAACACTTGTTGTCCAAACCTCTGAAAAGACAAAGGAGCAGGTATGAGAATTGAAATAAGGATGAAGGTTCCTGATGTTCCTGTTCTTAAAAAAGAAATTAACCAACATGTATCTAGTCCTTACTTGTAAGAAATATTTTTAATGCACTTTTTAGGTATATGTCCATGCTGATAACCTTTTTCTCAATAAATTCATTTCATACAAATCAAAGCTGCACAAGATGGCTGTTAGAAGATATTGTTAATGGGATGTGGCTTTCCACGAAAACAGTTTCCAGAGGGAAGACTGAGTAGGTTTAGCCATTAGAGATGGTTCTTTAAGCCAAGCTGCTGATAATCTGATGTGTGCAGATGGGAATTTACACTAGGACCTAGGAGGAGGGGCACTCACCCACAGGCCACTGCACAGCCAGAGGGGGCGTAAGCACATGCCATCACCCAGGTGCAGGGCATGGTCACTGCATGTTCCTGTTAAACACACAGAAACAAACACAGACGCGCACGCACACACACACACAAACACAGTGAGCACTCCTGAACTGCTCCTGGTCCCAAAACAGACTTGATACTGTAAGCTCACTAAATATGCTTTACTTTAAACATGCTAGAGATCATTCAACTAGATAGGTTAGGTACTAGATAGGTTTAATAGAAAAAAGGCCTTAGCATGTATTAAAGGTGCTCTAAGAACATTGTTTTTTTTCTGGTTGACAACATCATGTCTGGTCATTTTTTAAATGTATTATTATACATGGACTAATTCATTTTTTCCACACATAGTGGCCTTAAAAAACATAGTTGACACAGTGACAGGTGATACAGATGAAAATGACACACATGAACATTGACATTTGCTTAGGGTTACCTTATTCGTTGTGAAAGCATCCCATACAATCACTTTTCCATCCTAAAAGAAAAGTAAAACTTAATTGTCAAGGACAATGTTTTTAAATATTGTTTTTATGATGAAAACTATACGAAAGTATAGACAAATGTTTTCATTATATAAGCAAGTACAGTTGCAAGGGGAGGAAATATAACCTTGTTAAATGTAAAAAATTTGCAACCTTAGAATAGCCATGTACAACCTTTATCAAAATAGCTTTTTAAGTGAGTCAATACATTTGATGTGTTTATGTAATAAAAGGAAGGTTTTCAGAATGGCATTTTCCATCATTTGCTCAACTATATTGAATGAATGACAAATTGAATGACAACATCCAACGATGTAAATACTAGACAAAAATACCCAAATGATGAAAAAGGCCATATATTTTCATGTTCATACTGTGATTGTATAGTACATGGCACCTTCTCATTATGGCGCAGGGGAGACAAATTCTGTCCTGCTTTTTGCATAAGGTCTGGCCACCCTCACACAAATAACTGATCACCCTTCTACTACTGTTAAACATAATATTAATGTATATGACTAAGTGTTCTATGACTAAGTTCAAAGTGTTAAATTCAGTCTGTGTACCAATAAATACTTCCTCTTTCATCCGTTCAGTTGGAATTTAATTAAGTTTAATGTTCGTTCATTTAGCCCTTCTATTCTGCAAGACGATAAAGATTTTAAGAAAATTCGCAAAAATGAATCCGAGCCAGCCAGGAGTCGAACCTAGAATCTTCTGATCCGTAGTCAGACGCGTTATCCATTGCGCCACTGGCCCGTTGTGAACTGCTGTTTAATGTGACGAATTTCAACTAACCCTTGCAGAGAACGTAAAAAGTCCCTTTTTTCTACAGGCACTAGAACCATGGACAGAGGCTGCACATGTCCATATCTCGGATTTATTCGGTTGAATCTGCACTTTGTATTCATATCCAGCTGAATCAATTAAAGATTTGCACTTTAGAAAATGAAAGAACTGTAAGTTATCGAATTGAGTGCCAGTTCATTTAGCCACCATCCAACCACACCGAAAATCAACTGACACACAAGGACGAAATTTGATTCTTAAGAATCTGTCGTCTCGAAAAAGCTCCAAGCGATTTAGAAGTCGAACAACTGTCTGCGTTGCATCAGATACGTTATTAATTGAGCCAAGGAAATAGCGCGTTGGGCTGCCAAAAACAGAAACGAGTAACCGAAAATGACTTCGCGATGACGTAGCCTACGTTAGAATACAACCGAGGGCACCGCAAATCACGCTTTTTTTTTCTTTTTTTTTTAAAGCTGGAAACTAAACGCCGTTAAAAAGTTAACAAACGATGTCAGGGGAATAAAACTATTAGTGTAACAGTACGAGTAAAATCGTCATATAGGCTATTAAAAGTGTCAATTTGCATATACAATATTTTTTTATATTACAAAGCTGCTGCTTGAATAACACAAGTATAATTGTAAATGCCCAGCTTTTACCCGGTATGTTTCATGCTGTAAAGGAGACTACTTTGACTTTATTAATAAACTGTTATTGACTTAAACTTTGGAACAACAAATTTAACTTTACAAAGGACAAAATTCCCACAAGGCCCTCTAAATTTCAGCAAACGTGACCGAGCATTTCATGTACAGTAGCATAAAGTAACATCAACACTATTACAGTTGCCATTGTGTTATATACTGCCCCTGTACAGTACTGTAAAACCATGATAGGTGACAGTTGCGTTTATATTTCATTTTTTTGGCATATCAAAAGAAATGGTCCCATCTAGTGCCACTATAGTGGCCTTAAAAAAACATAGTTGACACTGTGACAGGTGATACACATGAAAATGACTGATCAGGTGCATAATAAATAAATAAATATGTAGCAAGCTATAGGTATAGCAAACTAAGACATTTTACTTTCTTAGTGTGAGCTTGGTTATTTTGTTAGCTATATTATAGTAGCTACAGAGGATCATTCAGAGAAATTAAATGCATAAAAACTGCTAAATTAACTCATAAAACAAGCCATTTAAAATGCCAGAGAAAATGCACTTGAAGGTTATAAATATATTTACCTTGTTGTTGCCGATGTAAATTAAGAACAGTTCTTCAGATTATATCGTCTACCGTGAACGTTATTTGGCTACTTTATTTGAAGCTGACAGTGACATGTATTACACACGCCAGGACAAGGTAACAAGCTTGCTGAAACACTGTTAAAATTAATACTTCTTTACATTTGGTAACGTTACCGTACTTATCCGTAGCTAGCCAGCTAGCTGGCAAAGTAAATTTGCTTGTCATAACTTTTTCCCAGTTATCATTCTGTGAGATTTTCAGTCATCTTAAGGCTACCTAACGACGCAGGAAAATAAAACAGCGATTTAACTCATTCAAGATTCGCACGTCTCTCAGCCCGACACACTCGAGCAAGCGATTGGTTAATTCTTGTTAAACGCTTGGTGGACATACGCGCTCTGATTGGTCGCATCCTTCAATTCTTGGTAGCGATACGCGCACTGATTGGCTACCACCTTCCATTTTTGGTAGAATCTTCGTAGCGAACGGGGATATGATTGGATATTACTACCAAGAATTACAGAGACTCACGGCTTCCTCGGGGAGCCATTGCAACAAAAACGTCCGTGTTCAGCTAGTCTACCAGGGAACACCAAGAATTGTAGAAGATACCCCACGAAAACTCGAATCGAGATGCCACTGAGATGGTCACAAATTAGCCAAGCACGATTTCGTCATATCAACCAGATATTTGTCTCGGCTGTTAATGTGATAAGATGTTAAGAAGTCTAGAGGTTGCTAGGTCTACGTTAGCTAGTTACAGATAACCGAAGACTGATACCCAGTCAACACATTTTTTAGTAACTTCAGTCTACCTGAATACAGTAAACTCAAGCTAGCTAACCTACTGTAAGTTAAGTGCAGTGTCATATGAGCTAGAAAGCAAAATATTAATGTTGCTAGCTAGCTAGTCTAATTTCTTTCTTGCTAGTTAATGTCATAGTTGGTACATTGACTTCTGTGTTGTTAGCTTGCCAGTTCGCTTTTTCTAACTTTCTCATACAATACTTTATGTGAACTCCAATACTATTGGCTTTTTGGTAAGTTCCTAGTATAGATATGGCTGCGATCGGTTACACTAATGTTAATACCGACGCGGTCCCTGATTGGTACGAGCTCTGATTGGCCACACGATACAACATACAATCGATTCCTGGTATATTCTTGGTTTAGGAAAGGATTTGATTGGATTTTAATGCCAAGCATTACAGGGAATAGCTGCTGCATTAGGGGTGCTATTATAGCCAGATTTATGAAATGTTAATACGACCCAAAAGCCTTGCACGCCAAAAGTATTGACCTTTAAAAAACATATTTACAGACATTCAATGCCATTGTCAGAGGCAATCCATTACTACTGAATTAGGGAATCAAAACGAAACATAACATGTACCCAATTATCCCAGTGATCAGGATTCAGATTTGTGAGGGATCGCTTTCTGTACACAAGAGGGAATGCTCGCGCACAGCCTGGGCTCACCTGAGAGGAACTGACAATCCTTCGTTTGTCTTTGCACCAATCCATGCACAGAACTTTATTTCCGTGGCCCTTAAGCGTTCGCCTTGTTTTCATGACAAATTGTCCCAGCGCCTCCACCTTCTCTGCCACCTGATGCACTGATCAGAAGCAGAGACAAGGATTAACAATGCAACAGCAATTTAGCCATTCCACTCAAATATTTGTGTAACAGTTCTTACAATTTGTGTTCACTTTTGTCACATTGTATTACGTTTAGCATTACTAGAACCTGATAGCCTATCTAACGCGGTGCGATGGTAAACAATGTGGTACACATTGACAGACTACTTGATCGTTTTAAACAATCGGCCAATCATTCTCGCCAGTGTCTCTACAGACGCAAAATAATAATACCCCTATGGTGAGTTTGCAATAAGGACACTGTCAATGCATTCATTTGAATAATCATTAAATGCTCACCCCTCTTGTATTTCCTGTCCATGGAGATGACAGAATAGAACATTTCTGAATAAAATATTTTTCAAATATGGTGATCAAGACTTTCGCCCGCAACCGTCAGTTTTACTCAGCTCAACAACCTACCATTTACCATTACCAATTTTAATCCACACGCATAAAAAGCACCGGTAGCCTATAATTCAGTGTTCACTCCAACATCGAGCATTCGTTGGAATAACAAGGCAATAACCTACCTTCTCTAATCAAAGCGTTAGCCTATTATAAACCGAATCCGAAATGATCTGTCACATACCCATACAATTTAGGCTACGATTTAGAAATGTTTTATGTTTTTCAGCTCGGTTGCCTTCATCATTACATCCTTCTGTAGAAGAGATGTGATTTGCGAGGGCCTTCTCATCCCCAGCACTCACGTTCAACATCGTGTAGTTTGGCTCTCTCCTCCTCCAGCTTCGTCTTCAGGTTATCCGACTCCGTTTTCAGTGTCGTCAGGGTCTCGTTTGGCGCTAGTCCCTGACATGCCATCTTTAAAAGAAAAGTGAGGCGAAAGGAATAAGATGTTTTGTCGCGGACAGTGCTTGTGACAAGGTTCTGCCTTGCACTCGCAGCTGATGCGGCTGCAATGACGTCACTTGCACGACGCTGCTTTCAACAGCAAACAAGGCGAGCAGCAGAATAGGGTTGTTGTGGTACTTACAGTTTTCCTATTTTGGATATTGAGTTGATAATCAATTTCGCATGCAATTCCAGTGAGTTTGTTGAGTATATGAAATTCAGAAACGAATTCACTTTCTAGGGTTTGATATAGTCGATTAGGAGCATCTTCTGGGAACATTCATTCACTACAATCAGACGCGCAGTTATGTGTTTTGTATTAACTTCATTAATACTGAGCTGCATGCAATACATGGAACACATGCAATGGTATTCATAAGATAACATCCCCTTACCCGGGCTCTTATTGGTGTAAGGGGTCGTGAAGGCATGTGTCGGCTGTCAGAACGTCAGCGCTCTGGACCTCTCTCTAAACGAGCGCGATAACAGTAGCTCTCTGAGCTATCTGGTACACTGCTGGCGTGTGAGATTAGGTCTGGCGTATCCGGTAAGCACCCTGCCGCTTACTAGTGCCGTGGACGATAGTCTATGAGGCTTTAAATTGGTTCACGGTGGTACAACGTTATTATCATGAGGGTGTTGTTGAACATGCACAAAAGCCCAAACGAATCACACGAGCGTCTCATCACCTAGGAGTATATACTTTATATAGTATATTTACATAATAAACATCCGTATTGAACTACCGGAACATTTCCTGAGCACGTTAGTGTTATAAATATTAGCCTGCAACGTGGTCCATTCGAACGAACAGTCTCGATGAAAAAGAATCGAGCCAGCCAGGAGTCGAACCTAGAATCTTCTGATCCGTAGTCAGACGCGTTATCCATTGCGCCACTGGCCCGACGTTCGGTTTCTCTATCATCAAATGAAATCATAGTTAACTAGACCTGAAATCGAAAGTGATACCCTGGTGTATAAAGAAGCATAATTAGGGAATGTTTGTTCAAGGTGTGATCTCCAATGGTGCAGTACAACTGTGTTGTGATAAAATGGACTGTAGATTCGGGTGATGGGGCAGGTTCCTACCTCCTCCACACACAGGGAGCAGTAATTGATTGGTTCATTCTTCAGGTAGATGTTCATCAGAGGCTTGGTCAGGGAGCACTTATCGCAAGGGCCGAATGTAACGGCCAGGAAAGTTTGGTCACACATCTTGGGGAACGGTTACACACTTAGTCCTGAAACAGGAGGGGGAAAAATACAAAATGACATACAGTGTCATTGTTGTGACACTCCATGAGTGTTAATTGCTCCCCCTTGTGGAGAAACTTCAGCCTGCTGAACGTCCATGAGGTGCTTCACGTCTAAAAGTCTCTATAAAATTTTCCTCCCATGACACTGCTTCAACATGGAACACCTTAGAACAACCAAAATAGTCTGAATGTGAAACACACGATTAACAAAAAATATAACTTTCTGAATTATGCTCAAAACATTATCTTTGTCACAGATAAATACTTTGAGCCAACCTGAAATCTTTCATGTGCTATTTTTAATGCGCATTTGTGTACATGTCAATTTGATTGCACTCAGCACTGAATCCACTTGCTATACATCACTGCAGCACTGAATCCATTTGCTATATAATACCAGGCCTAGAGTCGTTGGTCTAAAATAAAATGACCAGTTCTCTAGATAAAGAGAAGCATGCACCTCATACTACAGTGATGGCCCTTTCCCCACTGGTCTCTTTCAGCACACTGTGGTCTGCTAGTGAGCTGACAGCTGTATATGGGATAAGCAGGGTATAATCTCCTGGGCAGCCCGATAAGGATCAGGCCGTCGCAGCACAAGCAAAAGGCAGTGTTCCTATTCTGGGGGAATCCTATTTACATTGTACATTAGAGCCTTAACTCTTTGGTTCGCTCCCACTGCAGACCAGAATAGGATTCAGCTTTTAACTGTCATCTACTACTTGCATATAAATGTAATCATGCACAGTGTCTCTATTCTGTGGTGGGTGCTTAGCAGGGTTGAGGTCAATTCCATTTCAGTTCCGTCAATTCAGGAAGTGGATTACAACTGGCTAAATTGAAATAGAAACAACTCCAACCCTGGTGCTTAGATACATGATCATAGCACCAGTTATTGCTTTCACACATTAAAGATTAGACTGTATTCTGACGAAGGTAATACAGTCACACTGACAATAAAAATGATTCGGTGTGATCAAATAAATATTCCAAGCATTTAATTCATTGTGCTTTATTCTATGAACACTGTCTTGACAGCCTAAACAGATGTTGAACAGGCCTGTTTCTACAGCCAGCTCTATGCAGTACATGCATCTCAGTGGATTTACTTTAGCTGGACAAAAATCTTAAAGTGAATTAAAATGAACTGAAACACATTCACACATTTCTCAAGAAAGTAAACGAGTCTTGCGTTATATCTAGCTATCAAACAAAATAATCTCAACCTTCATCGCCAAGTGTCACACATTAAATGGAAGCCTCAATAACAGCATTACAATTCAGTCCAGACAGACCCATACATTAAACAAAAGTAAAATAAAGCCCATACCTTAGAGGATGTTTTAGTGGACCTACACTCACAGAAGCCTGTGCTGTGACTGACAGGGAAAGCAGATTGAACCTGTGGTACTGAAACTGTAAGCTACTTAGAGAAGCATTAAAGTTTTTGCATTGCCTTGGCATTAGTGTAGGTTATAGGGTCAACTGACAAAAATAGCATCTTCTCATAAGAACTATAAAATGTCGAGCATACTTTTGTTTCAGCCTTTGACTTTAAATACTTAAAAAAAAAAATTCAAATGCCAAGATATTGAGACTGTGACTATTTGGGGTTACATAAACAGAGTAAATGAACAGAAGTGCATCGCATCGCTAAAACAACATGGTATCAATTGTAACATTTATTGAATTGATACACAAAATATCTGGCACATCAAAGATGACAGGAAATTATATGACTTCACAGAATCAACAAACAATTTAAGATATTTAAATATAAATGAACGCTTTGAGATGAAATGTTATTTTAGTTACGGTGTAACAAAAGATACAACTAAAGGTTATTGAAACATTATATTAAAATATTTGGATAATTTTTTAATTTTTTATGAATAGTCTATACATCTAATATTTACATCTACTGTATGTAGTTTATACATTGCCACGCTGTACATTAGAATACTTTCAGTGTGTTATTGGGGTTTTAAACTATATCTGAAACATGTTCACACAGTTATTAAATGTTAAAAGAAAGAGAATGTTGTGACTAGCAATACAGGAAGAGATTTGACCTTGTAGTTGTGAATATTACATTTGAATGTTCACATGTGCAACCATATGACAATGAAAACTTCCTACAGTATTACACAGGTAAGGTTGATGCATTTTGTATACACAGAATTAAAAAAGGACACCACAATCCTTTTTTAATTCTGTCACAGTTCTGGAAATCAAATTGTTTACAATTCTAACAAAGACAGTGATGATCGTGATCATGATCCCCTCCATCTCAATGTCAGAGTACACAATTATAATTCATCCTTACAAAATTACTAAAGATAAGTAAAAACAATCTGGAGTGAAATTAACACTGACTGATCAGCACTTAAAGGCAGTGAAGCATGAACATATCTCAATGCATTTTTGTAAAACATTTTACATTAGATTTAAAAACATTTATGATTTTTACAAAGACATCTTCCATACATCTGATCACTTTATATACAGAAATATGTATTGCTAATCCATGATTTAGGACCAAACACTTAGCTTTAAAATGAGCCCAGCACTGACTGATTAATGGGTGGGTGAGTGTGGCTATCAGATCTTGGTGAGGAAGCCCAGTTTGAGGCTGCTGGGAACCTGGACCAGTTCCAGGGCTTGAGGGGAGGGGCTAAATGGGAAGGTGACCTGGAAGTGGTACTGAGCATCCAGCATCAGCTGTGTGGATCCTCCACGACCCTGTAGTAATGACTGCAGCAAAATATATAATCACATAAAATTGTCAAATCACCTGCAATACTAAAATGAAACTGAAAATGTGTAATTATCTGCCCATACCTTTTGTTCAGTTAGAATAAAGATGGCATGCATATTCAATGAAATCTCACCTGAACCTTCCGAACGAAAGATGGTGACACTCTTTTCTCAAAATCATCTATGGGTGTGTAAGAGTTCAAAATCTTGATAATCTGGAATGTGACAACATAACAGACAAATTTACAGAGAGTTTAACTTTTAATAGTGTAATTCTTTTCAAGGAATCTAGCAGATTTCTCTGATTCAGAATGACTTCAACAGATTATGTTTTTTTATACATACAATCCATGTACACAACTCAGTAGTTACGGAGACAATCCGGGTTAAGTACTTTACTCTGGGGTACAATGGCAGTGGCCAACCCACATGGCCCTGCAAGCGCTCTGGGAATTCCACCTACAACCTTGGTGTTGCAAGTCCAAATCCCTATCCATTAATCGACACTGCTACCGGGATTCCCCCATGTGAAAGGGGTGGGCGGAGAAGCTTGCTGATATTGGCTGTTACCTGCACAGCGTTGAGCTCAGTACACTTCATGGAGATTTCCTTGGCATCCTCATCGGTGGACTTGTTGACCTGGAGAAGCCAGGCAACCTGGGACAGTGGCTCCATGGTGTCCATGGCGTTGGAGTGCTGCAAATCTTTCTCCTTTAGCCACTCCTCCAGATAACTAATGTTACACCTGCCATACACACACACGTCATTAATCAAACCGCCTTATGATAAAAAACAGAGCAGTGGTAACAGAAAAAAACAAATGAAATATTTGCAAGCAGTGATACACAGGGTCCAAGCACACACAGCCAATATTAATCCACTTATCATGTGGCCAGTCAGTGTCAGAATACCTCATTGGCCATAGGGAGGTACCCTGTACCACTTTGTCTAGATTCACCCATGTGGTTAGGCAAAAAGTGGGGGAAAAATCACTTGGACCCCTAATAAAAATCAGAACAAAAACAGCAGGCTTCATGCTTGGACCCCTAAAATATGATAACTGTTGCTGTATCATAATGCAACACTGACACATGAATACAATTGTACTTGTCCAACGATCTAGTTTTTTTGCAGTCTGTTTTTTGAATGAAATGAGTAGCCTGAGTTTCATTATAGAATAGCAAGCATAAGCTTAAAAAGCAACCATGATAATAAAAACAAAATCTCATAGAAATATTCCTAGCATGTCACCTGATCTGCATGCCCTTCCTGCAGGAGCACATGTCCTTGCGCAGCAGGATGTTGTTGAGCGTGGATGCCCCCACAAGAAAGAACTGCTGCTTGACCACCTGCTTGATGAGCTCAGGGTCCGTTCCATGCTGGCTCATGGTGGAGTGGAAGTAGCTGAGCTGCTGTAAGATAGAGGAGATGGTGTAGGCCTCTGTGTCCTCGTAGGTGCTGGAAGAACGCTTGCGGAATCCCGTGGGCTTCATGCTGGAGATTCCCTGCAGGCTTTCATGCTCAAGCATCCCAGGCACTGAAGTAAAATGAAGGGGAAATTCAATGGCACATTTACTGAGTAGATGGAATGCTAGGCATGTCCTTTGATCTTGATCTATATTAGAGGAGACTACTCATTTTGTTTGTTTGGCTTATATGACAATCACATTGGTCTGGGAAATATACTAATCCCTTAAAAGTCTACAGTCTCATTTTTGTCTGTAAACCTAAACTGCTTGGACTATGGAAAGTGTCATATATTTCTCATCCATTACCATTACAAAGGTATTATCCCCAATTCTGAAGTATTATAAAGCAGGTTAGTTGTAAAATGTGAAAACATGATCTGCAATCAAGTGGGTATTACTAACGCATCCACAAGAGTTTTTTTGCCACTCATTATTTGAGGTACACATACGACATTAAATACTCCTCTCACCTATCATAGGAGTGAGGTTTTTCTCAATGACAGTAATGAACTGGTGGTAGATGCGGATGGCGAGGTCACTGAAGATCTGTCTGTGTTCGGACAGGTCGAAATGCTGCAGGCAGTTTTTGTTCTGACGAGGGGTGTTGTGTTTCAAGAATTCCTTTAAGGAAGAAAACCAACATCTTCAGGTCACTCTCATATAATGACATATAATGTATGCTGTACTACGTAAAAAACGAATGTCTAGTGTAATTCAAGGATAAATTAAAAGAATCCAAGGTAATCTAAAATAAGTTGACTGCAAACTGATTTATAAACCCAAATTTATTGTTTGTGTGTATTTGCGTGTTCTAATACACAAATTTAAGAATTAAATTTCATATTACTGTAATATTCATACAGTATACAGTATGGATGTACAGCATTTGAATTTCCATCACTGTGAAAACATTCACAGAGATTCAATGAGAATTCCACCATCTGGATTTGATACCAGACCGTGTAAAAATAAATTTCTATACACTTTGTGCCAGATGAACTGGGGGGAGATGTAAGGTACAGTCTGTGCCCATTGTGGGCGCATGAGTGATGGAGATTAGTCCTGTTCCTGTTTGCACAGTGTTGTACCTCCTCCCCGCTGTATTGCTTCAGAGAGTTGATCAGGTGGTACGTATTAGCCAGCCAGAAGGACAGCATCTCAAAGTCTTCCCGGTGGTCCTGGATTAGGGAGGAAGGACAATGACAGTCATGGTAACAGCAATCATTCAAAATCACAGCTGCATCTCCTGTCCGGGTTAAATAAAATACCAGCAGGAAATGTGAAATATTTCTATGCAGTTACAGTATTTCTAAGGTCTGTGTACTGCAGTGTATGGATATTCTCTGTATGCTGGTACACTGGATCATGTTAAGCACATAAGGTCTCTCTATGCATCAATGGCCTGCACTCCTATGCACAAAACAATTTATCACTGTGAGCAAAAATATGATGAAGGGATTGAACAGATTTCAGGTCAGTCCAGAAGCAAAATACCAACACTAATTAGAATGAGAACTCAATGCTGATAATCTGTCAGTTGAATTTAGGTAATTACAAAAGACAAAATGCTGTCTTACCGTAACGACCTGTTTAATACCACCAACTATAGCATTCATGAGCGACTTGAGCTTGCCGTCATCACTAAGGTAGTCGGCGTGACGAATGCACATGAAGAGAATATGGGCAACCAGGCCAGGAATCATGCTGACCACCACCCCCCGTGGCTTTAAGTCTGTAAGAAGTGCACAGGGCAGTGAGCGCAGGAGATCCACACGCAATCAAATTCAGCAGAACACTCCTACACATAGCCAATACCACCAGTATACAAGACAGCTAACACTCAACATGACCAACTTCAACAGGATCTCCAAATGCACTAACACATTCCAATTCACAAAGAGAGATCCCACCTCAGATCTGTCATTGAGCGTACACTTTTTACACATGTAACACTTTCATGTTACACATGTAACTCTTGTACCACTTTACATGTACCTCCATCCAGCACTCTCAACATACCCTACTTTAAATCTGTAATCAAGCTTTCTGTCTGTTGGTGAGTGTCATCACACAAGAACTCTTCATGACATATTCATGCAAACATGGCTAATACTCATTGATAACAGCATAACAAGAACACTGGCAGCCAAATCAAAGACCAAGATGGTAGCACTGTCTCGATACCTAGAATAATATTTTGAATAAGCTTGGATTCATCGTCTCTCTTGTATTCCAGCATTCCGAGGTACTCTTTTGGGACAGCAGCTGCTGGGATTTGATTGGCTGGAGAAATAAATATAAACACGAATGCTCATCAATACCAAAAGTATTATTATAGAAAGAAGTATTCATATCAAATAGTAAAATCTGTGCTTTTTCTCAGTTACCAATCTCTGATGCCCTTAGGGCTTTGATCTGCTTTTGTAGTTTCCTTATCATCCGGTCCTTCAAGTCAAGCTGTTCCTCAAAGTCCTGGAATGAAACACAAACTACTTTTAAAACCAGCTTTACTGGTTCCACAAATCTAAGGTAATCTTCAAAATGAAAACAGTTAAATATCTGCTTGAAAAGTCCAGATTATGTTTGTGAAACATGCACATATACATGCATGCAGACACGCACACACACCATGTTCTCTGCAATCAGTCGCGAAGCCTCCTGCCTCATCCGGATCTTGGCCTCGCTCTCTGTCTGGTGCTGTTTCTTCAGTTGCTTATTCTCCTCTTCCATGTCCTCTATCCTCCTCTCCAGCTCCTCTTTCTCCCTCTCATAGTCTGCCTTTTGCCGCTCCAACAACCTGCAGGATTCAAACAGCAATGCTATGATTCAAAGCAGTCATTTAAAATAAACACTATCTACGCAAGAGCAGCAAACGCATACAGTAAACAGCAGTTCTGTAGTTCACGGAACATTGCCAACTGCCTGATGAAGACTGCTGTACACAACCAAGGAATTGGACAGAAGCTGTACTCAATTAGTCATTATAGCAACATTATAGAACACAGATGGGTACTTCTGTGCATGTCATAAGAGCTAGACATAAGCTAGGTGAAATTCTATGTTCATTTTCTTATTAGTTGTTACTGTATTACTTCACAGAAGGAGGCTGTATATGTCTTTTATAAATGTGCAGCAATTTTATAAATTCTTTTGATGTGAGTTCTTAATTTCTATCAAAAATTGATATATACAAAACTTTTTTTAGCAGCTTCAATTTTTCTGCATTTTGACTTAATCTCTCAATCACATATTCATCCATGAATTGCCCCTCACCTACGCTTGTCCAGTTCCTCATTCAGAGTACTGTTGAGCTCAGTCGAAATTGCATCCATTTTTTCTGCAGGAGGAAAGAAAACATAAACTGTAAATAAAATTAATAAACTAAAAAAATTTGATTGGTTAAAACAGACCAGTAGATAATGTTAGCTTCAACACATGTAAAGTTTTCCAGAGCCTCACTCTCTCATCACCATGTTAACAGCCTGCTCTTCCCTCTGGTCCAGGTACACTGCAAAATGCTGATCTCATGCAGTGTTTTTATGACTAACGCTCTCATAAGGAGTACAATAAATTAGTTCACTCAAAGTAAAAATTTTATGTGAGCCAGGTGGATAAGCATCCAGAGAGAAAAAGGCTGCAGAGAATGACAATTTCTAGGGTTGACTGGCAGGTCTTGTGCTTCATAGGTTCACTGACACTGTTGTGTGTGTGACTGTGTTGCTGTTCTGTACTGTTTTGTGATTGGCTAGCACCTTTCATCTTTGTGCCCTGTGCATTCAGACGGGTCTCCAGCTCCCCCTTCTGCATCTGCAGCTCTGACACCTGCTGCTTCAGCTGGGGGATCACCTGTTCATCGAGACAAACACACACACACACACATTAGCTAGAGACAAGTGGCTCATACACCCAGCAATGTGTACACCACTCTCTCCGTTCATATGAGTAGTTAGAAATCAGTGCCATCACAGCAGCATCCTAATGAAAAAATGATACTGCATAATTAAACTTTTCAGCCATTACACCAATGATCAGTGGATACAGGAGCAAGAATCATAGTTTCCTTTGCAGTTCATGTTCAGTTTGTGCTCTTCAACAAGACAGACTTTGCATACATTACAATGCTTTTATCCCGAGCGCCAAACAGTAGTAGCGAACATCAGAGTTACTCTCAGCAATGCAAAAATGCAGTATCACTTAGAAGACACAGAGGTCCATTCAATTAATCACCAAGTGTAATATTAACCTAACAGACAACAATTTGGATTGTAACCATGAGGTATGATCAGTCAGATAACCTCACACCACAATATTTATAGCATTGTCCAAAAGAAAATCCAAAGAAAAGAAAGAGGGAAAAAGATGTAAAGGTAGTCAGGGGAGCTGTGATGCAATGTGCAGAGGTGAGTCTCCAGTCTGCATGGGAATATGGGCAGGGTTTCTGCTGTGTTGACTGCAGTGGAAAGCTCATGCCACCACCACATGATCTTTTGAAGATATAACAGAGTCGTGCCTTTAGCTGCCTGACAGTTCAGCACCAAGGATTTGAATTTGATATAGGTAGCCAGTGGAGCGAGATGAGATGGGGAGTGACAAATCTGGGGAGGCTGTGGATCAGGCGAGTTGCAGATGTCTGATGGAGGAGGAAGGGAGGCCAGTAAGGAGGGACTTGCAGTAGTTCACGCAGGAGATGATCGGTGCCTAGACTACGAGCGGGGTTGAGAGGTAGGTGGTGCGGAAGGAACAGATTTCCCAGATGTTTTACAGGAAGAATCTGTGGACTGTCCATTTAACTGTCCATTACCACTCTGGGATTCCTGGCAGATGGAGAGGATGACACTGTGGTGTCATCCAGGCTGAGGGATAGGTCCAGCAAGCGGGGAGACTTAGTTTGGAAGTAGAGTAGTAGAAAATCTGGGTTTTAGCTAAGTCGATGATTAGCCATGAAGCTTGAGAAGCCTTGCAGGCAAGCTGAGGTACATCCAGAAATCACAATATATCCAGAAGGAGGGGGGGGGGGTTCAAAGAGTTGTGTATTATCAGTATAGGAATGATGTGAATGATAAGAAAGGTCATGTGAGGAGATGACAGAGCCAAGAGATTCGGTATAAAGAGGAGAGGGCCAAGGACTGAACCAGGGGGGACACCTGTTAAAAGTTCCTGAGGTCTTGAAACTGCACCCCCAGGAAGCCTGGAAGGAGCGACAGTTGAGGTCCAGCCAAATATTATTTCCCAGCATAGGAAATAGGAAAGAAATGAGGAAATGAAATGGGGGGGTGTGTGCAAATATGTGTATATGCACCCAACACTCAACCCTACCAAGTTCTCAGAAGTCAGCCTGGTGACCTCCATTCGGATGTTGTCGTTAGTGCTGTTTTCCTCCTGGAAGAGCTTCTGCAGCTGGCTGTTCTCGCTTTCCAGGTGCTCTGCTTTATACTTCAGGCTCTCCATCTCACTTACGTAGCGCTCTCTCTCTGCCTGAGAGTGGCTCTCAACCATCCTTTGAGTCACATGGATTGGGAACAGGCCAGACAAAGAGGATGTTCAGAGAACGTGCATTTCCCAGGGCTGTGCCAAGACGACTGAATGCAATATCTTGAGACTTTTCTGCAATGTAATTTAATACAGAAAAAAAGGCTACAAACCTTGCAGCTTTCCCCAGGTCGGCAAAAGCAGAGAACAATGTCTCATCTTCATTAATCTGCTCAAGACCATTTTCATTTAAACTATGAATAAAATGAATTGAGTAAGTACAACTGAATAGTGTGTCACTTCTATTGTGGTCACACAGGGTTCTCAACACTCACAAACGTGCATTGTAATGATCAATGAAAAAATATATATAGAATTGTATATTTAATATGAGACTAGAGGGAGTCAATCTTGAAAATAACCTAGAGGGAAAGTAGACCACTTCAGTGGCCCTGAAAAGATATGCTTTGTCTGTCCAACCAGATTCTTTTCCCTGGGGTTCATATTCTGACAGAATGAAGATGCCTTTTCCACCAAAGGTATACCTGGAAACGTGCATCTCTTCCTGTACACCACCTAGGAGCTGTCTTGTAACCTCAGTCATTTTCACTACAGAAGAACAGAATATCATTAGTTACTACATCTTATTGAAAACAATAGGGACATTATGATGGGATATATACCATAAATGCCAAATAACTGTCAAAATAATGCCAACTCTTGTACCTACTGATCAAATATCACATATCATAAGAATATAAGGGAGGAAATGGAACTGTAGTAGTGCTTAAGGTAATTATGTTATTAGGAGATCTTTTAGTAATTTCAAACAATACTGACATGAACGGAGAGAAGAATGCACATTGTTTGAGTGTACCTTGGACTTCCAGTGTTTGTTCCTTCATTTTTCTGTCCAGCTCAGCTCTCTGGAGCTGCAGAGTGTGGATGTCTTTCCGCAACTCTGGTATAACCTTCAAAGATGCACAATAGCCTATAACATGATTTCCCCAAAAGTGAATATGTTCTGCTACTCACCTATAATGTGAATGCAAATTTTCTTTTCTAAAAAGATTATTGGCTAAATATTGGACTGTATGCTCCATTTTCAGGTGTTGTACAGCCAATATAAAGACAATTTAAAAGCTGGGCTAGCTTTCTAGATGTACCACAGGACAGATCATATGGTTAGGTGATCTATGGCACAGATTACCCATAGATGCCACGAATCTCTTGATTATGAAGGCCTTTATATGGTGTTGTTTATGGTATCAATAGAAGCCATAATATATGTGTATCTGCAACTCTAGAAATTAGGGATGGGCTTTAATCTGAATAACTGGATTCAAAGGTATTTTAAAGGCTATTACAAACATAACAGAATTTAAAACTGTAAAATGTATACAGAATAATGCTATCCTAGATCTAAGGTCTGTGTTTACGACTGTTTAGTCTTCAATTTATTTGTTTAAGAGAAAAGAAAACCAATTAAATGGGGCGACATAGTTCAGGAGGTAAGACCGATTGTCTGGCAGTCGGAGGGTTGCCGGTTCAAACCCCGCCCTGGGCGTGTCGAAGTGTCCTTGAGCAAGACACCTAACCCCTAACTGCTCTGGCGAATGAGAGGCATCAATTGTAAAGCGCTTTGGATAAAAGCGCTATATAAATGCAGTCCATTTACCATTTACCAATTAAAAAAGGTCCTATTCTCATAACTCCTGCCATGAACCAAGATTCTCCTGTAATAAAAGCAAAAACAAAAGTGGCACCTCCTGGCTTTACCTTGACGTGCTTTGTGAGCTGCATCATCTGCGCCTGTATGTCATCATTGACCTGGCCCGCTTCTTCAATCTGCTGCTGGAGAGCGATCTTCTCCTCTCTCAGTCGTCTGTTCTCCTCTTTCAAGGCCTGTATATGTTTTTCATAGTCCTCCTTCTGGATTTCAAAGTTATTCTCCACAATCCTGACATGGGAAATTAAGAACATTAAAGGAGCATTCATCGAAACTACTACCATTTTATTGTACCATATTATCATTATTGGAATTGTTTGTCTCAGGTTTTCAATCAACCTTGGTACGTCTTTATCTGTCACATGTTTGATGACAAAATATTTTGGACAAATGCTGACAGAAAGCAACTTTCCGCCAGTTACACCAGTGCTGCCTCTTAGGAACAAGCCATTTAGCTGCACCTTTTGCCTGAATCAGAGAAAACAGTAACATCATCCAGCTGCACATCACTACTGTATGTTATGTCTGGCTGATTATTTCTATCAACGGCTATACACTTTCTGAGAACTCAATCTATCATTGTTGACAAAAATGTCATGAAGAACTGTTTGTCATCAAAACACTGCAAACACACAGTATCACATCTCATCTTTGATCACAAAATTTAATCAAGAATGCACATCTTACTTTCTTTGTCTTTCTTCTCTTTCTAGATCCTCTTGGAGTTTTTTCTTTAAATTATCAAAGTTGTCTGGCAGAAAAGATAAGAATTGAAGTATTTAACAAGTAGGTCAATCTTGTTTTTTTTGTTTTTTTTTACTAAGAACAACATTAACGCACATTTGACCTTTTTTCTTACCTTTCATTTCCTTAGCTGAATCAGAAAATTTCTTCTCCAGGTCCTGTTTTTCTTGCAAAAGGCTGTGATTTTGAGCTTGAAGCTGACTGATTGCCTAATGAATACATAAATAACTTAAATAAATTGTGCTACTAATATTCTGTACTTTGGGACTCAATTACCTCATCAACTATCATGAATAATATATTGCTAGTACCAAAGTTGGCATCTGTTCTCATAATGCTACAATAAACATAAATAAGTATAGAGGCTAAACAAAATATTTTGAAGCCCACATATCACATGCATGGGGGTTTTAATTGCATTGCCAATAAATTAAGAGAAAATGAAGCTGGTTTAGAATTAGGTTGGTTGCATGGCACCTGGTTAGCATCCTCCTTGGACCTCTTCTCTCTTTCTTCCAGAGATGTCTTCTCTTTGGCTGATCTGCTAAGCTCCGCCTCCAGCCTCTGAAGCTTGTCCATGCCATTAGCATGGGAAGTGGCCAAGCCTGTCAACCTCTCCAGGAGGCCATTATACTCTTTACTCTGTCAGATGACAGGGAAACACTTACTGTGTGTATTATAACCAAAGATAACAATGCCAGTCTTCACAAACAGTATGGGGGGATGCCAGTGTCCTGGACAATTTCTCATTTTTACCTTCTCTTCCAGCTTCTTCCTCAGCTGCTGGACCCTGTAGGACAGTTGCACATTCAGAATCAGCCGTCGGATCGTCTGGAAGCGCCGCCTGGCCAGCCAGGCCCGGGCGTACTTCTGCAGGATCAGAGCCTTCTGCTCTGCCACCATCTGAAAGACCATCACACACATAGGGAGGGGATTTAACTTCCACTTCCAGGAAAAATGGGGCTCTACACACACACACACATACACACACACACACACACACGCATGCACGTACGAACGCACGCACACTCACACAGATGGGCATTTTATTCCACCGTAACATCATATTACAGTCTACCTTTCTGTAGTCTCTACGAGCCAACCATCCCCTTGTGAAGGCCTGAATGGTCACCGTGGCGACCTGCAGCAACAGGAAGACGCGGCGCACCAAGAAACCACGGCAGTGCTTCTGGATCACTACGGCTGCCCAGGCCTGCTTCAGGGCAGCAGCCGTGATAGCTTTGCTAGGGAAACATTGCAAATGAGGAATACAACTTTAAAACCTTAAAACCTTGGACCAGCCATGCTTTGCTAATTTGTGTGTGTGTGTGTACAGGTGCATGCATATATGTGCATGTAGGTGTGTGTGCTATGCAGAACTAAGAATGTGCAGTAGTGTAGAATATGCTCCTCAGGACGAGTGCTAGGCTCACCGGATGCGCTTCCTCCCGCGCACATACTGCTGGATGACGAAGGCTGCGTGGCGCATGCGCAGGTACTCCCTGCGTTGCCTCCAGCCACGGACATGCTTCTGGATGGTGATGCAGGCCCCTCTCAGCCGGTCTGACCGCAGTTTCTCCAGGTAGGCCACCTGGCCCGCCCGGAAGAAGATCTTGGTCCTCCCAAACTTGTACTGGTTGCAGTCCTAAAACATTGAGCAGGAGGACATGGGACAGATATTGGCACATAAAACCATCGGTCTTTTGAACACAAGCCACTACAAAAGCAAGAAGCAAAATAAAACACCTCCTAGGCTTTAAAAATAGCTCAGCTTATTCATCTTTCAAACCTCTTTGGCAAGTATCAATGGGAGCAACACTCACTTGAATTAGCCTCTGTAGCACCGTCTTACACGTCTGTCTTTTGTCGTTTATCTCCAGCTCTGGCTGTGTCATCAGTATGCTGTACCGGCTGTAAAACTCAATGTAGGTCCACCTGCCAATCAAAAGGCAAATTCCCTTTCAACTGCCGCTGGGGAGCAGAGCAGGGCCCAGGGAGACTGCCCCAAGTCTAATAAACTCAGTGTAAAACCACAGAACATGCGCATGTGCTCGTATTAGAGGAAGCGCTGCACTGAAGCAGCAAACTTATTCAGTATGGGCCATAGACTGGGAGGCCAAACCAACACTACACATGGTGAAAAAAACAAGGCAAAGCTTGATCTGAGGTCACCTTGAGGGGTAACTCTGGGCGCTGATATGAATGGTCTCCAGGACGCCGCAGGCACGCAGCTGCTGAACCACTCTCTTTGAGTCGTACCTGATAAAACAGGAGAGACAAGCACCATGCTCCACTGCCCAGGAAGCCACACAGCCCAACACTCCACATTAGCCCATGCAGGTTACAGGCTTCAATACTGGGACGATGCTACTGAAACAGCTACTTGAAGATATTTATAGACATGTCAAGGTGAATAAATGTATTAAATGTTTTTTTCAATGGTAATAGTAAATTAAAGCTGTGTGAGATGTCCTGGATAATGGCATCAGATAACCAAACAATTCACAAGGAAGTGTTTTTGTTTTTCTTTGGCATGCTCCTAGCATCTGTGTTGCAAAGTTCCTATTTTTCTTTTTTGATGTAAATGCAACAAATAATAAAAGGCGGTAGAGTTTCTTCATCATAGAAACCTTTCTAATGCAAGTGCAAACTCCTGAAGATTTCGCAGGTGAACTTACTCAAACGGCTGTTTCTCTTCATTAGGCTTAATGCAGCGCACATAATGGGGAGTCGTGGCATTTAGAGTCTCCATCAGCAAATACAGAGAGCTGCGAAACTACAAACAAGACCCAGGAGACACACAGGCAGTAAAGCAGAGAGAACAGAATGGCGAAACTGCTCTCACCTTACATTATTTAAACTTTTAGCACTAGTACCTTGTTGCCCACAGTGGTCTTCAGCTGTTTGTTGGTAGGCTTAAGGCTCGGTCTGGCAGGCCTAACTTTGATGCCCTTGTTTAAGGCAGTAGTGAGCTCTTCCTCTTGGAAAAAGCTTGCCAGCAGTAAAAGCTGATAAAAAATAAAGTGGGGTTAATTGGATACACCACAATGCCACCAGCCTGTCAAATATTCTCAAGACTTAGTGAGTAGAAATCTTTAACTCTTTAGTTAATGGCCCTATTCAAACTTCAGGCAGATTTATGCACCTGCATAAGCCTGATTTTGCCAAGTTGACAGTACTTGCATTATCTACACAGGTATGCAGACCCGCCTTGCACACATGCTTATCTTCAATATTGATAGGTGCTTCCCTGCATATAGTTGAAAATGCACATTAGCTCAAGTTAAGCACACACCCATGGGAGGACAAAATACTGGCTCTGGAATTCTATTTACACTTCTAGTATCTCCGACTCCTCTAAGTGACTTGCAAAAATATGAAATTAAAGCATTGGCAAAAGAAAGCGGTGGTTTCTGTGCATTGGTAGTGAAGTATCACCATAATTCATCATTGCATTACATTACATTACAGGCGTTCAACATCAAAGCTGAAAATTATTTGAAAAGAATAAAAGACAATAAAACAATGGTAAATAAATCTTCCAGTATTTGGAATTGTTTTCAAAGCCCATTTGAAACAGCAGGCTATTAAGTAACTAACCCCTCACTGTGTTAAGAGCAGATTTGCAGTACAAGTTTGTTTCTTTTTGATCAATGTAATGAGAGTACATTCTTCTTGCACTCTCTGTGGAAGGCTTGAATGTTGAAATGATTGTGGTGAAACTGATCATTTATTATTTAAAAAAAATGAAGTTGCAAACTGCCTCAGAAAATGTGTCAGATCATTGGCGGGTAAGCTTTAATCAACAAATGACTTTGGCTGAAAACAGCCACTTTGCAGAATCCCATAAGGCCGCAGCAGGCAGTGACACCTCTCAGAGCAGCCAAAGCAAGTCCACAGTTTGCACCATGGGAATACATGCACCCACATAAGCACAAGATACTGAAGTACAAAAAGCTCAAGATCCCATCAGTGATTTTGTGCATTTTGAATTAAAAATCTATTTTGCAAATCAATGTCCGAATATGCTTAACACGGTTGGACATGATACACCTGCACAATCTCCAACCCATGCGTGTATCTACCTTCTCTTCACGAGTACACTGTTTAGGTGCCCAACTCTGAATTGATTTAAACTGCTGATGTGCACAAAATTGATTTTTGGCTGGTACCTTACTGTCCCTCATAATGTCGACTAGTTCTTCATACATTGTGTCTCTGTTCTTCTCTAGAAAGCCCCAGCACTGATATTCCACCTGTGAAAGCAGGAAGAAGAACACACATTTTTTAATACAAGGGTGCCATCTGCAGGACAGAACTGGCTTGGATAAATAAATAAAAAATTCAAAAACATTTTACCTTATCAGCAAAATGTTTAATTACGAAAGCTTCGTTTGACATCCTGGGTTTTTCAAACAAGGTGTTCTTATCCAGATGGTTGTTGTAAAGTTTCTGAAGCCAGTTTTGATCAGTGCCCTGTGGAAACT
This sequence comes from Anguilla rostrata, assembly GCF_018555375.3. NCBI lineage: Eukaryota > Metazoa > Chordata > Actinopteri > Anguilliformes > Anguillidae > Anguilla > Anguilla rostrata. The sequence goes on along the minus strand of NC_057937.1, from coordinate 44,572,434 downwards.
GTAGAGCAGAGGAACAACTGAGAAATAACCATTCACAGCTGCAGTAGGTTTCTATGGCCATTGCATTCCCCCTCCAATCTCCTCAATAATCTCACACAGAAATGGTTGGATAATAAAAGCAAAAATACACTGGATAGTGTGTACAATGTATCTGGCATGACAAAGTACAAATACTACAAACGCACATTAATAAGAATATTTTCAAACAAAGCAATAGACCTGCTAGTTATTTTTCCTCTTTCCAGCTTGTTTACACAGCACAACAAATTGGAGCAGGTCTCACCAAGCATTCCTCATCCAATAGGTCCAGTATACCCATCTTGGCTTCAATCAAGTCAATGACAGGCTGGTTGTCATAGAAATCAATCAACGTCCAAGGGATGTCTTCTTTCATGTATTCCTCTTGTTCCAGTTTGAACACGTGCTGTTGGCACATAACCATGTTTAATTCAGCAGCACGACAATTGGCGCTCTATAAATAGACACTGAAGCATTGTGGTTTAACCATATTAAGAACACGAGAAAAACGTTTTACCAGGTTAAACTGCTGCTGCAGCTTCTCGTTTGCATAGTTGATGCAAAACTGCTCAAAACTGTTGATTTCAAATGTTTCAAAGCTGAAACAAAGGGGGAAAGGGGGTGGGAATCACCGGATAAGAGTGATGCAATCAAAACGCGCATTATGCTAGGAGTCAGCCCAGATAAAAACAAGCTCCCATCTGCACCAGTGCAATGCTACTGTCCTCTTTACCCATATATGTCCAGCACTCCGATGAAGGTGTGCGGCTTGCCGGGGACGCGCAGCGCGGAGTTGATGCTGTGGATGACGCAGTCGAACAGGTGGGCGTAGATCTGCTTGGCCAGGGCATCGCGGGCGTTGGCGGCGTGCTCCCTGGGCATCGGTTTGACCACCGTCTCGGCCCTCAGAACGATCCTACGATGGCAGAGCCAGCGGCACAAGCTCTCGCCACTCACTGCCAGCAGATCGCTGACCGCTGCCAGGTGCTGGTCATTAGACTGCAGGAGCACCGTTAGAGACGCGGGTTATGGTTCCGCTAGCAGTCATTGTGCTAAATCTATCAGTGGGAGTGGAACAATTCTGAAGCAAATCTAGATGGTACCGTTGATGCCCATCGTACGTTTAATTATCCATTATAGTCTTAACACAGATGTACTGAAATCTGGCCCATGAGGCCCGGGGTACTGCTGGTTTTCATAATTCTTCTCCTCTAATCAGAAATGATTTAAACCTGATGCATTAGATGGGGTAAATCAGAGGCAACAATCTATCAATCAATTATCAGGTAGAAAAAAACCAGCAGTACTACTGGCCTCATGGGCCAGACTTGAGTAACCCTGGTCTAAAATAATTATTGTAATTATATAATAACCATCCTCTTACCCTGCGATCATGCCAAAACTGGGGGAATAAAATTCAAACTGAACGATGACTTGTCTAATATGTAATATATAATGTAACATCTAATAGCACCACACCTAAACAGTCACCAAAGTTCCAAAGATGAGAATTCATAGAAGATCCATGATGGCACTCACAAGTCTAGATTTATGAACCTTGATGCTAGTCAAATGCGACTATAATCTTCACTCTCCTTCCCTCTTCACACTTCAAAATAAGGGGAAATGAAACTCACACTGACTGACGACTGGTCACTCCCGACAGCTTTGATTTCTACATTGCCTAAGTGCAGAATCGCAGCCAAAACCTTGAAGACATCCATCTGAAAGTCCTCCTTTAACCCTACAAAGGAAGGGCCGCAGCATTAATCACATGTAAATACAAGGAGCGGGAGCACTGGGCAAGGCAGCATCTGCATGTGATTGATAACAGTCAGTTACAATCCTGTGACTGACTCAGCGAGTCACTAACACTCACCCAACAGAGAAAAGGTCCTGCGTGTCTCTGCCATGTCCGCCCTGTCATCCACACCATCGATGTCCGTCTGGCCCCCCATGCAGGTGTACCTGAACTCATCCGCGCTCACTGCATGCCCAGCAAAGAGGAAGAATCAGGGATGCCGTTCTCAAGTGCGTTTCAAATACAGCGCAGCAATCCTTCACATTATCTGACACAATGGCACATTCACCTCTGTTAATTTGGAATGAACAGTTAAAGCCAATAACATGGTGGAAAAAGAACTTTGAATGTTGCAAGGCAATCCATTCTCAAATTCTGATCCTATCCGTTGTCCCAACAATGTTGGATATATAAGGGATTACTATACAACATAAAAGAGGGTGGCATGCCAAATACTTTATCTGACCAAACAAAATAATCTTAATGTTGCCAAACATACACTCATAGTAAACATTTCAATTATTTACCAGATGACAGTAGTATTGATAGTCACTACACAAACTTTTGCCCAAGAGAGTTCATACAGACCAGTATGTCATATTTAGGCACTGACAGGGACAAAAAAGAGCAAAACTTTGCAGCATCCTCAATCAAGCTATTGCAGTCCCTACCCTGCTGAACAAAGGCATTATCCATAGCCGCAAAGCATGCACCGTGTCTGTACACTTCAGGCACTATTGAGGTCTGTATTTGAATACAGAGTTAAATCACTAGATTCATAAAATAATTCACTTGCACATTGGTAACAAAAGATGATTACAAAAGTAGAGCTCCTCCCCCTTACTCTCACCCCCACCATACAGGCACGCACACACACACATGCGCACACACGCGCGCACACACACACACACACACACACACACACACACACATAGCACACAGGAGCACAGCCACATAGCCACACCACCAAGTGGGTCTTAAATGGTCCCCCATGCATGAATTGCCGTTTTAACTTGCAGATGCTTCTACACAAGTGTGCAGAGCTTCTATTAATATACATTTAATGAAGTCACTCAAAGGCGATCCGAAAAAACTCACCTCCATATATGGCATGTGGCATATGGCAAGAGTATTCGGATTACAACAGATAGGCTAAGTGCTTTTTTTCAGGCTAGTATGAGTTTATTAAACCGGTTTTGACAGGTTTGTCTTTCATGAGTTTCCTACCCTGCCACCTTCCACCCACAGATACTCACTCAGCCTCAGGTGCTTAAATTCTGGCTGGTCCGCAGAGGCACACATCTGGTAGAATATGTGATAATTCCTCTCATTCTCTGACTGAGGAAAAGACCAAATTATTGGATGGAAATACACTTTTAACCCACCAACGCTCCTTTGGTGAATGAATGAAGAATTTTGAGTTGCAATGTCAGTTTGGTACTTATTTACATTTTATTTCAGTCTCAGCAAGAGGAACTATCAGAAAAAGCTAGAGCTATTTTCATATTTATTTGCCAAACAATAAATCTCCGACCTCTAGTAAAGACTGCCACTTATTAAATACATTTTTCTGCAATTAATAAAAAACACAAAACTGGCACACAGGGATACCTTTCTAAACTATTTTTAAATGCATACAAAATAAAATTTAATTTTACTTAAACCATTTTCTAAACGAATTTGACTTTGGTCATATGCTTTTATAATACCTGAAAAACTACTCTGGATTTCTCCAGAAGGTATGTCCTCATGTTTGCTCCAATGATTTGATGCCTCTTATCAAAGCTGATCTCTGTGTACTTCCCAAAACGACTGCTGTTATCATTTCTGGTTGTCTTTGCATTGCCGAATGCCTGCAAATTACAAAACATTACTGATGAAACACAAGAAATAAGTATTCAACTTTCTCATTGAACATAAATGGAAACTGACCATGTCATGGCCTCCGGTATTATGGTCTTTGACCTCTATATTGTAATGAAACAGAAACGTGAAATAAGCAAGTTAGAATAGAAACATTGGTTATGTTTCGCAATGGGCACCTACCTCTGTTACTGGGTTAGATGCAAGAACCTTGTCCTCCACACGTGTATTGCTGCCAGACTTGCTGACCACTGCAAAATATCTCATGGTGTATCTTGCAGAAACAGTCTTCCCTGCTCCAGACTCTCCACTAACAATAATGGACTGGTTTTTGTTGTTCCTAGAAACGAAAATGAAACTCTTATGACAATCCACTTTGACCATGAACCATAGCACTAAAGATCCATTTTCTGTCTGCAGCTTTGTTGTTTCTGAATAATCTTGTAAACAGTTTAAAGAAACAAATACCCTCACTTGCAATATGTATGAACCAACAAAGTAATGTGGAATTTGTGGTCACATTAAGTTCATACCTAGCCATCTGTTTGTACGCTTCCTCTGCCACAGCGAATATATGGGGGTCCATGTCTCCCATGTTCTGTCCGGAATATGCATGGATAACAGCATCTCCGTAAATTGGCAGCTGCTTGTATGGGTTAACAGCAACAAGAATAATCCCTGAAAGTCAAAACAAAAAAATTAAAAGCCTTGATACATTGTGGCATGAGGTCATTTACATGACACAATGAAAAATCCTTCAACTGAATTTGAACCAGGCAATGTGTTTAAAGGATGGTGACTCTTTAAATCTGTTCCCACCACAATAGGTGTAGATGATTTTTGATTCCACAAAGCGAACTTTGAGGTTGTGCAGGACAGCAGGCTCGTGGAGGTAACTGAGAGCTGTGAGGTCATTCTCTCCCACTAGGATGTCAGGGTTCCGCAGGTGAGGTAGTTGTGAGTCCAGAGGATATTTCAACTCCTTCAAAATAGTCAATACACAAAATAAGAATAGATTTTAAATGGCATCTACTGCAAGAGCTTAAAATTGCATAAACTTTCCACCAAGAATTCCTTTTTTATTTTTATTTTGTATTCTTACCAATATTTAAATATAATAATCAGATACGCTGTAGTAGGTCATTTACAGCCCACATTTTAATTTTAATTTAGTTCGAAGCATTTGACCAACAGCAATTTTCTTTCACAGAATAACTCAGAACCATGCACTTTGATCTGACTAACTATCCTATGAGCCGTATTAGTGTTATTCGTTGCACATATTTAGGCCTACATATTAAAAATATGTCAGCGTAATTCACAGCCCTACTTACAGTACCGTCTTCAAGTTGCAATTCGAGTTCACTATCCCCAGCTCTGTAGTCTTTTAAGATTTCTGCTGACTTCCATACTTCCTCTGAATCCGGTATCCATACTCTGTTGTACTAAGCAGAAAAGGTGAGGTGAAAGTGAGATTACATCATTTCAAACTGACAGAGCTACATTCTCCAAATAATCTGAGACGCAGCCATTAAATTAGCACGATTCCTAATTCTGTTGTCTTTATTGCTACAAAATATGTCAAATAAGCAGTTCGGTTTGTAACCATAAAAGCAAGGGGTTCGATTAATATATCAGAAATAACAACATAAACGAAGGGAGTTAACTTGAGTCTCATATACCCAACAAGCTGCTGACAGCAATGGAGAACCGCCTACGTCCTCCCAACAGTCAGTGTACCAACATCCTTAGTGTTCGCCATATGTTACAGCATTCCATAAGAGCAGACTCGGTATCCAAAGCAACTAGGAGAATTTAATTTTGTAAAACCAGATGGAGGGTATCCATAGAGTAACAGACAAGGACGTGTAGGTTATATGTCGTTATGTTACAACTTCACCAAACTTTTGTCACTTTATAGCTCATTCAAAACAATCCTACCTTGGTGTATAGCTCGGATAGAGCCATGGCAACAGTTTCTTGAAACAGAAACAAAAACCTTCTTCAAAAACTTCTGATAGGGAAACGTTTTATTGAGGAAAGTGTTTACATCCAGCTTCGACGCTTTGTTCCTCTTTTACTAGAAAGCGAGATTCCAACACATGGAGATTTTTTTAACGCGTCAGTGGCTCTTCTGGGAAACTGATCAGACGGCGCAAGCTGGCCTCACTCGCCTACCTGTTCTGCGGACTTTGTTCCTCCTTTTTCCGCCCATGCCGTCTTGTGACAGGAGCTTTACAGACCGGGCGTGTTTGTTTACACAGCGAGGACACGTCAAACAGGATACGCTACATGACAAACCCGGTCGCGCACTTAAAACTAATTACAGCAAATTGATTTTAAGCCTCTTTTTTACTGATATTGTAATAAATTGTTTTGGTTATATGTTGTGTATTGCACGGGCAAAATCTATTTAAATGCAGTGTGGAGCAGAAACACGTATCTCGATTTACAATATCACAACAGTCATTTTACATTACATTACATTACATTACATTCATTTGGCAGACGCTTTTATCCAAAGCGACGTACAAAAAAGTGCATTTTCATGATCGTAGACAACTGCTGAACACGGGTTCAGTAAGGTACAATTACTTATTTTGTACAGCTATTTCTAGCCGAGAACAATGAACACTATCCTGGTCTAACATCTGCAAAGTCAAACTAGGCAGAAGAATTAGCTACAGTATTAGGACAAATACAATTTACCAAGAAGTGCAGGGATGGGGCAACATGTAACAAGTGACAGGGAAAATGTTTTTTTTTTTTTTTTTTTTAATACAGCGTGGTGGTGGTTATTCTAGGTATAGTCTGAAGAGATGAGTCTTCAGGCCACGGCGGAAGATGGATAGTGAGGGGGAGGTTCGGAGAGGGACGGGGAGTTCGTTCCACCACTGGGGAGCTAGGGTGGAGAAGCTCTGTGATCCCTTTGGTCGGGTGGGAGGGGTTACAAGACGCCCTGCTGCCGCAGAGCGGAGTGGTCGAGCAGGCACATAGAATTGAGTCATGTCCTGCAAGTAGATGGGGGCTGTCCTGTTGGCAGCAGTGTAGGCAAGGGTCAGGGCTTTGAATCGAATCCTGGCAGCGACCGGTAGCCAGTGAAGTGATCGCAGCAGAGGAGTGACGTGGGAGAATTTGGGGAGGTTGTAGATGAGTCGGGCAGCGGCATTCTGAATCATCTGTAGTGGCTGTATGGCACAAGCTGGCAGGTTTGCAAGGAGGGAGTTGCAGTAATCAAGACGAGAGGTCACTGTAGCCTGGACGAGCAGCTGGGTGGAGTGCGTCGTCAGGTATGGTCGAATCCTCCTGATGTTGTATAGGAGGAATCTGCAGGACCGTGATGTTGCCTTGATGTGCTCCTTGAGGTCCAGTTGGTCATCCAGGACCACCCCCAAGCTCTTGGCAGAGTGAGAGGCAGTCACTGTGGTGCCATCAACCGTGATTGAGAGTTCACGAAACAAGGAGGTCTTTTACTATATGGATGGCTGTTTTTAATGATTCGTGGATATGAACAAAGCAAAAATTACAGTGCCATCCAAAGGTATGGTAACGGTGAAGTGAAATTTGTTATTTTTGCTGTATACTTAAGGAATTTGGATTGGTGATCAAAAGAGGAATTTGAGACAAAAGTAGGCCTACCAGCTATCAGCTTTTATTTAATGGTCTTTCAATGCGTGCATGTTTTACCATTTTACAGTACTGGAACAAGAGTTCTGAAACAAAGTTTTATGGACTGATTAGATCAAAATAAACCTTAACGAAGTGATGGAAAGTGTGGAGAAAGTAAGGAACAGCTCCGCACCAAAGCACCCCCCGACCTCATCTGTGAAATATGAAGGAGGTAGTGTCATGGCTTGGGCATGTATAGCTGCTTCTGGAACATGCTCACTCATCTTTATTGATAATGTAACAGAGGATGACAGCAGTATGATGAATTCAGAACTGTACAACAGATTCTGTATGGCTGTGTCCAAAGAAATTCCTCCTACCTCATTGGCTGGCGCTTCATCCTGCAGCAAGACAATAACCCCAAACACACTATGCAACCAAAACATTCATCAATGGGGGAAAAAGTGGAAAGTTTTGGATTGGCCAAGTCATTTACCTGATTTAAATCCAATAGAGCATACATTTATATTTCTGAACAGAAAACTACAGGCAGAAACCCCTGAAACAAACAACTGAAAGCAGCTGCAGTGAAGGCCAGGAAAGGAATTTCCAAAGAGGATACCAAACAATTGCTGATGTCAGTGGGCCATAGACTTGATGTAGTTATTGCATTTAAGGGCTATGCAACCAAATATTACACTATTGCTTTGATTTACTTGTAGGTTCATCCATTGACATACCTTTGCAGCTGAAAATAGGGGACTCAACACAAAAACAGCCATTTCTGTAAAATGATGAACATATACGCATTTAAAAACCATGACATAAACAATTATTGTCTGTGTAGGGTGGTTTACAGAAGTATAACCCTTATCAGACCGCCGAAGTAAAACAGACTGTGTTTACAGTGCTGACAGGGAGTCAGCAGGGTTTGATAGAGTCGCAAAACATTCTACTGGATCAGCATTATGTAAAACTCAAGTTTTCCATATACAGTGTAATCATGCTTGGTGTTGTTGGAAAGCTGATGTCATGAGGAAGACGTTGATGGTGTGGTACATTGGGTACTGAATAAAAATTGTGGAAATTCAAAAGTGAATGTGGTTGTTTTTCAGCAATAGTTCTCTGGTCCTCATGACGCAATCTCCAAATGCAATCTCCACAGAGAAAAACAAAGGCTGAAACCCCAAAGTAGACACTGACTACTCTTATGTGTGAACAATTAATGTAAAAGGAAACACCTGAGCAAACAGTTAATACCTGTCAGTCATCCAGTAACTTAATTTTGCACAGCTGAAAATAGGGGGACTCAACACAAAAATGACTGTTACTGTAAAATTAAACATATATGCATGCAAATACCATGAAATAAAAACTGACTGTACTTTTGTCTCATATTTGTCTTTTGATCTCAAATCCAAATGCCCGAAGTATAGCAGTAATAACAAATTTCACTTCACAGCTCCCATACTTTTAGGATATTTTTATTTGCCTATACAGTTATGACAAGTTTTGTACTTTCATCACATGATTTACCATGGTGAACACATAGTAATTACAACAACAAATTTTGGATCTTCACATTTTAACACCAGTTCTTCAGATGAACAGTTGAGGTGGACAGTGTGTTAAGGGACTGTACATTTTCATTATTTTTTGTTTAGGGATTTAAACTTATGAAGGCCTAAAACACTATTGGATTAAAATAATCAATCGGTCCTCCTGAAAAAAGGTTGGGAATATTTCAAAGCCAATCTTTAAAACAAGCTGAATCACGTTGTATTTATGACACTGAATCATGAATCATGGAAAGGAAAGTGGGTATACAATTGCTCTCACAAGCAAACTCTTTAATTATCTTCAAGACTCTATACATATCTAGCAGTGACTAAGATAAATATTACCACCTACACTACAGGTACATCCCACAGAGGATGTGTGCCACGGTTTGGCAGGTGTCAATCAACAATATGTGACAGTAGCTGTCAAGAACCTCAGCAATACAGGTAAGAAATTGCACAGTAAGAAATTGCATATTCAAGTAAAGATATAAAACCGTTATTGAAAAACCAATGATGATCACATGTAGATGTCAGGGACAAATCTTGTTCCAATAATGAATTGATGTGCAATGGTAACAAAACCAAAAGAACAGTGGTTCCCAAACCTGTTCCCAAATGTGTTCCATCTCAAGCACATCTGATGCTCATGCAGAGGTTTTGGAACCACCGGAACATAAGGTTTTCAAGTTCAAAACTCAACATGTGGAATGTAATAATGTATTTAAATAACCAAAATTGTAAAAATTAATGAACTTATACCTCTGTGGATGGCGTCTGAAGGGTATGTTAAATCAATGTGGTACAATCAATTCTGTGATATGGACAAAACAAAACAGTAAACAAAACAATTACTAATAGCTGAAAAATATTAAATATGCAATACTTTTAAAGAAAACCTTCCTTTGTCAGCATTTATTTAAACTCCCCACCAAAATAAAAATACACTGTTTAAGGTAATATGAAGGGCATCTCACAAGGCAAAGACAATTCATTCTATGTCAGATCAAGGATTAATAATTCTTTACAGACACTATGTAATATTTTATAAACACTGCAAATGTAAGAAAACACAACAGAAAGGAAAAAATGAATATCACAGATTGTGTGCTATATGTTCTATAATCAGGTAAGGCTTTAAAAAAAATAATGTTAATAATAAAAATCTCAAGATACAGTACATGAAATACAGGAAACAAAACATTCAAAATGACTTTCAGTAGTGCATTATTTTCCAGTATAATCCATATTTCATTTGCATTCACGCTACACTAGGGGTGTCAAACTGAATGCCAAGAGGGCCACAGTGTCTGGGTCTTTGTGTTTTCCTTTCAATCAGCTGCCAGTTAAGGCCTTGAGAACAAAGTGTGTCGATTCCTTAGCAAATGAATGACTTAAAACATGTGCCGTGAACACCCCAAAAACCAGCAGACGGTGCAGCCCTCCAGGAGTGAGGTTTGACACCTGTGCCCTCCACTCGCATAATATAATGGCAGAAGCTCTGTGAAGAAAAAGGTTTTATCTTCACAATAAACTTTTTTTTTTAAATGGTTGAAAATATTCCTCGGTAAGGAAACGCATCTTTCCAGTTTTCAAGTAGTTATGAATTTGCTAGAATTGTCAGGTCCACCTTAAAACCGCTAATTGTCTTTGTGCAAAAGGCTTTAAGTAAAGCCAAGTGCACATCTGCTGGAAATTACCATAGGTTGAAAGGACCAAAGGGGAAAGGAGGCCATTTTGTAAAATGCACAATGGTGCTGGTATAAAGCTGCGGTTTGCAGATTAAAATAAATCAATCAATAAATAAAGAATACCCGTCTCCTAATACTCCATTTCTCAGATGTCTTAAGTGTGTGATGCAAATGAATGTAATAGTTTTGAAATATGAACCAATGCGGTAGAGTGAACACGAATTTGTTATATTATAGCCTACTCGTTCCCATTAAGATTCTGAGCCCTGTGAATATGGAACAGAAGCTGCGTTAATGCAGGATTATGTTTATATATATATATATATATATATATATATATATGTATACATACTTTTGAGGCATTTTTTTAGCTTTATTGGAAAGGAACAGGACAATGTAAAGAGAGAGAGATCCGTGGACATTGCAGTTCGCTGTACACGCTATGCCACGAGACACCCCAGAGAGAGAGAGAGAGAGAGAGAGAGAGAGAGAGAGAGAGAGAGAGAGAGAGAGAGAGAGAGAGAGAGAGAGAGAGAGAGAGAGAGAGAGAGGAGAGGAGAGAGAGAGAGAGGAGAGAGAGAAGAAGAGAGAAGAGAGAAGAAGAAGAGAGTAGACCTACTTGAAAAATAATCGACATTTGGTATCTGCTGTGTTATGTATTGACATTGTACCACCGTTAGTATTAATAAGAGAGCCTAATTTAATGAAAGTTGAAAATAGATGTCATGATCTAGCTTTTAAATAATGCATTTATTGTTTCTGCTTCATCTTTGTATTATAGCCAATTAAAACTTCAGTCTATAAGTTCAGTCGATTTAAAAAAAATATATATATATTTTATTGAATATTATCTTCAGATTAACTACACAACTACGCAACAGACATCTCTTCCCCTTCTCTGAAATGTATAAACAACCTAGTCAGTCTACCCAATTTTTCACTGGCCTTCCAAAAAATGTATTTCTGACTACGCACTGCAGCATGCGCAGCATGAGTAAATCAAATATAAATGGCTTCCAGGGTTTATTATTATTAGCCAGTGTGGTAAAATTTGGTTTGATGAGAACGCCTTAACATTATTGTATTTAATCCTGTTTAATGTCACAAGTGTCATAAAATTATGAATGACATTCATTTATCATGCCATTATTGTGAGTTATCATATTATGGCAAAATAGTCATTATTATTATCAGAACACAAGTGATTGGTGTTAAAGTCAGATTTTTAACATTTGTGAGGAAAAAGATATCACTCAAGAACCGACGGCACAAGAAATGGGAGGAAAAAGTATGCCTACAGTTTGGTAATTTCCTTAAGAATGGACAATTTATTTTCACTAAAACAAAACAATGTGTAAGGCAAGGGATGATGAAGAACATGTAAGTCTATAGTGTCTCAAGATAACAGCTACCATATCTGATTACAGGCTTGCTCTTAAAGTTAAGAGCTTTGAGATCCAGTGTCACATTCCACAAATCTCTGTATAACCTGTAAAACTAATAGCATGCAGATTGATTTGAAATATGTATTTTATTCTATCCAGTGTGCACAAATATGACCCCAGCAACAGACAATGCAGCGACATTTTCAATATTCAGAAAATTAAGGAGAATGTAGGCAAATGGTCCATTTAGCTTTTACGATTTCTGGGAATAAAGCTTTAAGCAGTTAAAAGGACAGTGCACACAGTAGTGCTTACATCTAGTTTGTTGCCAACGAATCTGTAAAAGGTATGACTTTCATCCTACTTGCTTGATGATATGCTTCAAAAATGCTTTCAAAGTGACTGCAGGTGTTGGGTTCAAAAACATTTTTAGGTCTCCTGATCGAGACAGCACCCTGTCATACACTGAACAGAGCGTAAGTTTGTGCTGGAAAGATGTTCAATCCCATGGTAGAACAACTAAAAGGGAGCTCATTAGCTGTTCCCAGAATGATTATGTCTGAGGGGACTCCTCCCACAGTCAGTGTAACGCATTTATTTTGGGCAACACTCACAGAACATTAATTGGACTAATAATATCTCTAACTCAAGGTACACACATACACACACACACACACACACACACACCTTGGTGTGCTGGTTTTCATTAATATGGCAATCAGGACCACTTAAAAAGGCTTTAAAAAATATGGGGCTAAAGATTTGGGTCTCTACCATGACTCACTAATTCTTTGACCAGTTGGTTTCATTAGTAACAATGAATCCTCTCATTATCAAACTTTGATTTACAAACAACATTGTTATTTACCTTAAACCGGAAAAACGTAATGCTGGAGTACAACATTTGTGGATATGCTAGTTACACAAGACGGCTATAATTTGAGTGTACTCAATAATAAAAAAAATCACAATGTATGTACAGAAAAGTAAACATCTACCTTAAATAACTGACTAATCATTTTTATACTCATGTTTATCTGGTATACATGTATAATAAATATATGCAGACAGTATTCCTTTTCAATCTGAAATGATTTAATACACAAGAAACACCTATCCATGATTTCTGTACTACATATAGAATATATAGTAAAGAAAAACATACACATCCAAAATATTGGATTATGTACTATGGTATAGGCATTGGCCATTATGATGCATTAACCAGAACAGACAAGTTCAGCAATGTTTACAAATGTAATACATCAAAATGCATTTCTCATCACACATTTTTTCAGTGTACCACTATGTACCAATCAGAATCCCAGACTGAGATCACCAGTGCACATATTTATACTGTTAATATCAAGTAATAAAACCCAAGCAACTTCCAGCTTGCTTTGAGTACTCCTTTTTCTCCTCAGTTTGGAATGCCCAATCGTATTTTTATCAGCGCTCATTGCCGCAACCTTTCCTACTTATTCAGGAGAGGAATGTTATGTCAGCTGCTGCTTCTCATTATTCTGCAGTTCGCGAGTCTGCCACACAGACATGAGATGGTGGAAGACCATTCACCTGCAGCTGAAGAGGCAGACAGGCGGGTACCCCATCAATCAGCAGGGGTTGCTGCTGTGCAACGAAATGCTGTCATTCTGGCCAAATGAAACCTTGGGTGAGGCTAGAAATATTGTGCATTGCCCTTTGGGGCTGCTGGGTCACAGTTGGCACTGGCAAGTTTCCGATTCGTTATTAGACTGTAGGGACCATCCATGCACTAAAAAATGTGTCTTAACAGGGTGAACCACCCAGCAGCCCCTGTTAAGGGTACTTCAAAGTGTTCAAACTGTTACCACAGGGTACATATTTAATTACTCAGCAGTCACAAACTATTTATCCCTGTACAAGATATCCAGACTTAGGTTGCTTTAAGAGTCCAGGACCTCCACACACACACACACACACACACACACACACATACACACAAGTTAGGCCAGGTTCACACTCTCCACCTGCATGGGAGGAAGGCTGGGTTCAGGCATCCACTACATACATGTGAGAAAGGCCGGGATCAGAAGATATAGACTACACGCATATGAAGAAAACCGGGCTTCTACATGTGTGTGAGGAAGGCTGCATTCAGACTGCTTCTACACACGTGAGGAAGGGCAGGTTCAGACTGCCTCTACACGCGTGCTAGGAAGGACAGGTTTAGACTGTTAGGAATGTGGATGGTGTCAAGGACTAGAGAGGAGGGGTTGAAGGGGAATGTGACAGGGTAGATGACTCTGGTGTTCATTAGGAGCTGAGGTGATTGCTTTCTGTCTGGCAAACGGTTCTGAAAGAGGAGGAAAAAAACAATGAGACACAGAATCAACAAATACTGAAAAACAGCCAATTTGTGCAATAAACACACACTCCCAAGAACTCACCTGAATCGTTTCAATGAATGTTATTGTAACCCTTTCCTCGAATTCATTCACAGGGGTGTACAAGTTCAGCACTCTGACAATCTGGTGAGAAAACGCAACAGAACTACTCAGCACTTTCAAATGTTAATGTGGAGCGATTAATGTTAGTCTCATTATTAAGTGACTTATAACGCCGCAAAGGACAAACAGACATGATTACATCTGACGGAATGGCTTTATTTCTCTCCACTCTCAGACGGTATCCCAGGCAGATGTACCTGCGCAGTGGTGAGGGCGCTGCACATGCTGCAGATGGCGTCTGCGTCCTCGTCGGTCTTCTTCTTCACCTGCAGCAGCTGCGCAGCTTGGATGAGGGGCTCCAGCGTGTCCTTGGCCCCGCAGTTCATCAGGCTCTTGTTCCTGAGCCACTCTTCCAGCTGGCTCACATTGTACCTGGTGTTCAGGGGGCCAGAGGGGACAGCAGTGACCAACAGAAGCTCTACGACCACACACATTTTCACACAGACTGTTCCCGTCCCATTATTTCACTTGGACTCTCACCTACTTCACCTAATCTATCCTTATTTTACTCAGCTTGCTTGTTTTGAGCCATTTCCTTTCAGACAAGCCCTATCTAATCCTAGTTATGAAGGACAGTAACCTTCAAGCTCACTATATCTCAAGTTACTATATTAGTATATACTACTGCATAATTGTGGAGAAGCAAAATTAGTTCAGTGAAGACAATGAAACTGCAGACCAAGTGTTTGGCTGATACGAAAGCCTGCAGACACTGGCTGGCAAGTGCACGGCTGCGTACCTGTTGGGGTCAAAACCACGGTAATTCACTCAATTCCAGAAATTAATTGTTGCTAAATTCAAGACCTGAAAATCTCACATGATGTTCTATAAGGATTTTTCAGTCAATTAAATGAAATAACATTTCCTGAATGGACTGAATTGAAATGATGTGGAGCTCAGTGTTATCAGGAAGCCCTGCTGCAGGTGTAAACTGGGCCTCCTGGGCCCGCTGCCCGTTTGGCCATCCTGCACACACCTGATCTGCATGCCTTTGCTCCAGGAGCACATGTCCTTGCGCAGCAGCAGGTTGTTGAGGGTGACGGCGCCGATGATGTAGAACTGCTGCTTGACCACCTGCTTGATGAGGTCCGGGTCGATGCCGTGCTGGCACATGATGGAGTGGAAGGTGGAGAGCTGGCGGAGGATGGACTCCAGGGTGTAGGTGCCCTCGTCCGCGATGCTGGAGGTCCTCTTGCGAAGGCCCGTGGGCTTCACCCCCGACACGCCCTGAATCGTTTCATGCTCCAGCATTCCAGAGACTATAGGCCAAACAGGGCAGCAAACAGAGTGTGATAATCAAGACATTACCATATCGCACAATACATATCGTTTATGTGGACACAGGGCTCGTGGATACAATGGTGTACAGTATATATCATTTATGAGTTCCTAGGGCTCCTCATTTCAATGTTTGTGCTTGTACCTTGTGATGCCATTTTTCTTTAAAATGCTGCCCAAACAGTGCAAATAAAATGCTAATTTAGAGAATGTTAACATAATCTGAGGAGCTAAAGTTCTCCTGCCAAATTGGTCAGCTTACGTATTTATCAAGTATTTACGTATTTATTTTGCCACAAGAGGCAAAATAACCATACCACAGCAATCAAAACGGCAGCAGCATGATTCAAAGCTAATGACAGAATGTATTTAGGATTCATAGACAACTTAAGTTAAGGAAATATATGATTTGGTAGTATACTTAAACTGAGGTAATATCATAAAGTATTTCCAGTGCTATCAGGTAGCAAAAACTGTGTATCATATGTTCTGGCAGTACACAACCACTGTCAATATTAACATTACTAGGCTGATTTAGTGAATGAGTCATTAAGATGTACAGCTTTTTTCTTTTTTTATAATCAAGATTTTTTGCATGAGGAGTAAATATCCTCCAAAGTTAATGGATCAAAAAGGTACATACAATAATTTCCTAGAATTTCCACAGTGTTAGTACAGCACACGCAATATGATTTCAGAATGGCATTTTAATGAAAGTCTCAGAAGCAAGCCATACTCCCGTGGAATAATACAGAGATTCTTGATTTACCTATCATTGGCTGCAAAAGGCTCTCCATGCATCTGATGAGCTGCTGGTAAATCTGAATGGCCAGGTCGCTGAGAACCTGCTGGTACTCGGCCAGGTCGAAGTTAGACAGGCAGTGCTCGTTCTGCCTGGGAGTGTTGTACTTCATGAATGACTGCACGGACACAGAGCACAATAAGCAGGTCAGGAGAGGCAGCAGAAAATGGCCGTCGGCTACACACCACTCCTGCAGGCCGGGCCTCCCCTCACCTCCTCTCCGCTGTACTGCTTCAGACAGTGCAGGAGGCGACACGTGTTGGACAGCCAAAAAGAGACCACTTCAAAGTCTTCCCCTCTTTTCTACAACCAGAAAAAGAGAGAAATGTTCAAAGTTCTTCAAAGAGGAAATGTAGATAATTCCAGGTCGTTTCGATTAATTATGTGATACTGTTGAGTGATACAGACTGCAACATAAACACAATATCTTTCTGAGAGAACATGCTTTTGTGCCAAGCTGTGTTCTGTTTGATAGTCAAGTACAGTACACTGTAATTTCGGAACCTTCTAACCTGGCACAATATTAACACCAAACACAACACGTCACTAACACATAATGATTATTGACAGACAGGGTTTGGCTTTGATTTTCTTTCCAGGCTTGAAATTACTGGTTATGAAAATCAGATAGCAAGTTACTCTATGCTGTATGCAAGTGTCAAACCAAACACATTTGCCAAAAAACTGTTGGCAAAAAAACTACACTGCCTGTTCCACAGCAACATTCAGGACAAGTTATGATAATCAACTCTTAAAGTGTCATATATGTCCATCGGGGTAGAGTATGAATAACCTTACTTTACTGAACAGTAACATGAAAGTGAAGTTCCTGTTGTAAGTCTACCTAACTTGTAACTGACACAACCTCAGCGAACTAGGCCCCATGGTGGTAGTCTAGCTCAAAGTCAATGACTCTACAGTACCCTCTTCCAACTGATGCATACGCCAAATGTGATCGAAGGCTTCAACCATGTCCCTTTTCAGCCATCTGGAGTTACCATTAAAACAAGCCTGGACAGACAGGTTTGCACTGAAGCTTGTGAGCCCCCTTTGATAATGTGCACAACGATTCAAGGATTTCACAGTGCAAGGAACCTGAAAGTATTTAAAGACA
The DNA here is from genome assembly GCF_018555375.3 of Anguilla rostrata. Classification (NCBI taxonomy): domain Eukaryota; kingdom Metazoa; phylum Chordata; class Actinopteri; order Anguilliformes; family Anguillidae; genus Anguilla; species Anguilla rostrata. The sequence goes on along the minus strand of NC_057937.1, from coordinate 44,554,825 downwards.
AAATGGCCGCACTGAACAAGTGACAGTGCACAGAGCAAAGCCTCACGTACCTTCAGGATCTTCTTGATGCTGTTGATGGTGGATGTGAGCAGCGAGCGCACCTTCTGGTCATCGTTCAGATAGTCGGCATGGCGCAGACACATGAAGAGGATGTAGGCCGGCAGGCCTGGGATAAAGTTGACCGCCACACCCCGAGGCTTCAGCTCTGCCCGGGCCGAACAAGGACATAGAGAGTCAACAGGCTGAAGAGGTGAGCAGAGCCTCATTGCAGTCCCTCAGAATGACAAGCTAATTTATGTTAATACTCATAAGACCAGAAAACATAGCTGTAAAAATAATAATGTATTGCATTACATAGAATCTATAATAGTGTGGGAAGGGGCATAATTCTGCTCAATCACCAATGTTCAGCATCTCAGAGCAGAGCGCAGACATAATGACTTGTGATCTGGGCGGGAAATCACACACCTAGAATGAGGTTCTTCACCAGTTTTGGCTCATCGTCCATCTTGTATTCCAGCATGCCCTGGAAGTCCTTCTCCCGGCGGGGGATGTTCACGGTGACGATGGGCTCCTCCATTATCTGTCCAGGAGAAATGCTGTCCATCTGACCCACTGAAACAGATCACAGGGAAGAACAGCGGGGGGATGTGGTTACGTTTCAGGCACAAAAATGCAGGAATTTCTGTAAAAATGTTTGGTATTATACAAAAACACCCATTGGTAGTTAAAAAAATGTCTGTGTTTTAGAAGGGATTGTTTCAATGACATTAACTTGAGAACTACAGCACTGGCACTCACCTTCCCGTTCTTCAATCTTTTTGGAGAAGACCTTGAGCTGTTTCTTTAATTTACGGATCATCTTTTCCTGCTTCTCAAGCTGGCCCAGGAGTTCCTATGAGATTAGGGACTGTTAGGCTCACATGAGGGAGATGATGTGCCTAAGATTCGGCATCAACCCAAAAGCACAAGCTCTGTAGTTCACGGTGGCACCTGGACATGCATTTCATTTTTGGAGCTTCTTTAAAAACAACCATTCCACAAAAGCTATAATGTATAGACTATGATATTCCAAAATATTATTTACATTGGGAAAACCTGTGCCTACATCAACCTGAGTGTTTATCAGAAAGGGTGGGTGTAGGATAAGACAGCTGTGGGTAAATACAGAGATCACTCTTGCAGTTAGTGCAGCTCTGTTGATACACACCCCTTTGTGAAGCACACCCAGTGCTATGCTGTTAGTGACACACACACACCAACTTCCCTACATACAAAGCGCTGCTGATCAATGAAAGTCAGCCTCTTCTTATATTTGTCTGGGTCATCCCTATATACGTCCTGTTAGGTGAAATCCACAGAATGCATAATCAACAGCAGAAGATGCTGGGTTAACAATACTAAAATACTGCAGATAATGATAACAGATATAGTCCACACAGCCAAAGATAAAGTTTGAGTTTTACTCAAGTAAGCTGATGATATGCAGCATCTTGCCAATTTTATAATGTGGTTAAGCTGACCTAAATATCTGAAATCCAGCATGGCATGTAAGAATGATCTAATTAAACACAATAAATCAGCAAACCCACATAACGTAAGAATAAAACATTTGGGCTGGAAAAAAATAACCAAACATTACTTGTAAATTACTTTGCCAGTATTTTTCATTCTGCCAGTAAATCTCATTACAGTGAGCCAATCAGTCAGTGAACAGGTGAATGAGTGGGAGACACTAACATTTCAACAACAAACACCCATTTCAGTATTAACACTGCTATCAACAGTACACAATGTAGACAGACAGGAGGAACCTGAGTATGAATATGAGGGCGACTAAAATGGAAGTTTAGTTTGCGTAGGGGGACAGAGCTCGACGGCAGACAGCGGGCACCCACCAGGTTCTCGTTGGTGAGGCGGGTGATCTCGTGCTGCAGGCTGGCTTCGATGCGTGCCTCCGGGGGCAGCTGCAGGTTCTGGGTCAGGAGCTGCTGCTGGCGGGTGTTCTCCTCCTTCAGGCTCTGCAGCTCCTTGCGGACCACCTCCATCTGGCCGTCATGGGACCTCTTCTGCATCTGCAGCTGGGACTCCAAGAGCCTGCGGAGGATTGCGAAGGACAGGAGGGGGACAGGAGCAGAGAAGGCAGCGGTGTGGGGTGGAGTGGAGGCCAGTAGAGGAGAGAGAGGAGGGCATGCAAGCAGGGGAATGGGGAACGGAATGAGATACAATAGAAGTGGAGGGAAGAGGAGAGTTGAGAAGACAGGAAAGGCCAGAAGGGAAGAGATGAGAGAAGGAGAGGGGGAAGAGTTTTGGGGGTTCAGGGAGAGAAGTGACAGTTAGCAACAGTGTAAGCCTCCAATCAAGATGGAAGCAGGCAGGAGCTTTAGCCATTCAGCAGGAGCTACAGATGCAGAGTAGCAAAGCAGCTGCCGCTTTCATTCGAGAGCCCTTAAGAACAGGCCTTAAGCTCTGCCTCTGTGTTTTCGTTTCTCGCTTAATCATCAGAGCTCATAGCATTAGAAGAGAATACTTGCTTGTAATGGAGATCTTTAACTCAATGGCGTCTTTGAAGATGCATGTTCGTTCGAAAATAACAGATCCTTAACAGATAACAGATTCTTAAAACAGAATTTTGATAGTGGACTCAAAAAAAGGAACAAATTATTCTACAGAGTGAGACAAAAACACAAAGGCGAATCTCTGCCGTTACACATGCAGCGGACTGCACCTGCAAGCCAGGGCCAAACCAGGCATTCAGACTCCTAAAGACATTAGGGACGTACCAGTAAACACGCAGCTACACTAAGGCTATGATGGAGGACATCTCTCAGAGATAATTGGACCAACACATCCAAACACGCTCTACGTAACCTAGATGGAACAGATATGGGGAGGGAGACCACGATGAGGCGGGATGAGGGGGGACAGGGGGCATTTAGAACCATATTAGTCCGGAAAAGAACAAAGCCGTGGTCCTCCAAGGGTCTCTGCCCTGGCACAGAATATTAACTGTGAACAGACTCAGTGTGTGCACAATGTATACAGAGGTTTGCTCAAGGAGCTCAGCTATAGAGGGAATGCTGTAAAAGGATAGGGAAACTTGTGGAGAGGGCAGTAGGGCAGGTGGGTTAGTAAAGGACACACAGCCGAATAACAGCAGGGAACGAGTATGACACAGTCAGAAAGAGAGAGAGAAAGGGCCCACAGCCCCCCGCACACACTTTTCTGAAACATTGTTAACCTGTTGGTCTCCTTTAACCCTTCATAAGCCAGCCAAAGCTCTCCATCCTCATTCAGCTGATGGTAGTCTGGAGTGGGGGATCTGACAAACAAAACAAAGAAATAAAACGAAAACCAAAAAGAAAAAGAAAAAGGGGGGGGGGGGGTGGTGATGGAGGTGAGTGGGGGTGTGAGTTGAGAATGAAAAGGAAAGATCCAACACAAAGATTATTCTGATATTTTTTGAGGAACCAGCAAGAATCAGTGACACAGATTTATAATTTGCATTTGATTCAGTACAGTCAAGCTGTACTCAATTCAATACTGCAAACTGAAGATGAAACAGAATGAATAAAACAGAAATAACTGATATGAATAACACAAATCAAAAATGAGTTGGAAAAATAATGCACTGCATATGAAAAATATTCTAAATTCACTTGTTTAAAGCCAATCAATTTGAAAAAATGTTGGCTATGTGCTACGATGCTGTTAGTGGAAAAAAGCCTCAGTTTCAAAATCAATGTATTTCAATGGACAACAATGATGGAAATTGATTCAAATAAAATACTTGTCGTTGACCGAATTCAGGTCCTTGGCCTGCTGTCAGCATACACAACAAGTATTAGGCTAATATGCCCAGTAGTATGCGAGATTAGCTGTGGACAGAGACACAAACACACACACGCGCGCGCGACCAAACGCATGACCCCCTCCAGGCTCCACCTGGCGGAGATAATAATGAAGGTTGAGCAATTGGCCATAAGTAATACACATCCCCAGGAACCAATAAGCAAGTGACGTTCCACTATATTGCAAAAATACTGATGAGACTGATAAGTGGTCTATAGCATGCACTTTAATACAGCCTCACACTCCCTGATTCCATCCTAGCAATGATAAAGATTATTCTACTAAGAACGTCTGCATATCCATTGACAAACGATCTCAAATAGGAGGGCTGATCTGGGACCGGTTGTGTCTTAAATCATAATGGATCAGGTTATAATGTGGTCAGCGGAAATCTGATACTAGATCAGCACTGCTACTCTGAGACACTTAACACAGCCCAGGTCTACTGATTTAACAAGAGTAATAAAAATTTTTCTTAACATGCATATTGATGGATGCTTCATTTTTTAGCCTTCATTGTTAGTTTTATGTTAAATGCATTTAACGTACTTCTGAACTTGTTTTTACCGAACAACCCCCCGAAAAAAGAACTGAGACAATATTAAAGCTGGCTTGTGTTTGCAGAAGAATAAAGGACAGACAGGGAGCTGAGCTGCTGAGAAAACAAGGGGAGAGCCATTTTCTCTGATGCAGTGAGTTACTAACAGTGGCCATTTTTCATGCACTTGTCAGAGGAATACGCAGTAGAGTAGATCACCTGACTTCCTGTACAGTAGGGCTGCTTAATGAGTAACTGCAGTCTGAACTTTTAACAAGTTTCAAATACATGATCTCAAAAAGGCATCATGTTCAGGCATGGTGCAAAATCACACGTCAATTACCTGAACTTAATCATGAGCTCATTCACTTCAAGGGGATTATGCAAAAACCCGGGCGATCTGGACGAAAAAATTTATATGGATCACAAGCACATTGTGGTTCAGACAAATCATGAAAATGTCTTTGTCCCTGATGTTGTGGAGTTCACTGTATATTGAAAAGGATATTTGTTAAGTCACTTCTTGAGTGCCAGGAAAAACAGATTGTATAATGCTACTTGAGAGGCACCTGACACCACAGCACCGATGACATCACTGGATAATTTGTACACTCAGCATGTTTCTGGATATAAATAGCTCTTTGGTTGTAATATGAACAGTTCTTTATCTCCATATTACTCTGAATGCAGAAAGAATTTAATAGCATCAGAGCTGTCAGCTGGCACTAAAGCTACAGCCTACAGCGCTTTTCCAGAACATAAAAATGACTTTATTCATCATCGCCTATACGTTGCAGACAGGTGATCTCTTACATTTTTTGACTAAACCATTACCTCCCAATCTGCAATAAAACTGAAGGAGGTAATAAAAATGTGGTATGGAATGAAAAACAAAAGGACTGAGCATATTAACAGAATGTGAAAGCTGGTCTTATTATTATTAAGGGCATATATAAGTCAATGTATGAAGAAAATGTAACAGAGAAAAGGCCTGTTATCACCCAGAATGTCCACTGGGCAGAGAAAACCTGAGAAAAACTGCAGTACGGTTACACCGCAAACTAAATTTTATGGAGCAATGGGCCAGTTAAAATGACAGACAACGTGGAAGAGGAGTTCTGTGGGGGTTTGTGAGGGGGATATGATATAACCTTCAGATGCTATCACAAGCTATACAATGCCTCACTACGCCTGGCCACCTCCCCCCTCCCCCTCCAGTTCCGCTGAATGCAGCGTCCTAAGATGACCTGCAGTCCCTTCTCTGATAGGATAGGCTCGGTATGCGCTGAGCAAACACCGTCTGCGGTACGGAATGTAAGAAACGCTGCCCCTCTGCCACCCCGCAGAGGCAGGCCTCCCCGTGACGCAGCGTCCCCTGGGGGCGTTAAGAGGAAGCACCGCGGGCAGTTCGAATAACGCCCAGCTGGACCCAGACGGGGGCTGGGGCACGAGGGGGGAGGCCGCGGGAGGTACCTGCTCGTGTCTTTGAGCCCCGTGTAAGCCTGAGCCATTTCGCCCGCGTTCATCTTCCGGATGTCCTCCACGTACGACACGGTATCCGTCATGGTCTCCTGTGAAAGGGGGAAAAAGGCAGAACGTGTGAAACAGCAGTTTGGAAACAGTTTTTTTTTTTTCTTGTTCTTACACCAACAACAGGATTTCTGGATGCTCTTTGACTTGCTTCTTTCATTTGGTGAATAGAAACAAGACATTCAGTCAATGTTTCCTCCCTTCTTGGCCCAATTTGGAAGCAGAAAATGACTGGCTGATATTATTACATTTTCAGTCCTATACAGTGGGCCTAAGGACAAATTCTACAATCTAGTTGTGCTGAAGTGCTGAAGAGCAGACGCAGCATAAAATGTGCAATCATTAGAAAATATGAATTCCTATTTTAGTCTTACACCACGTGGTAAAATTAATTGCCCAAAGAAAACTGCTCAACAACATTAAGTCGAATTAAGTTCCTTCGGTTTAAAAATGAACAAATGAACATAGCCATTTGCTATATTCAAAATGTTTTCCACTCAAAGCTGAATAATGCATATTTCAGATATCTAGTTAAACACAAAAGGAGAAGAAAGAATTACCTTCTCATCCTGGAAGCAAGGCATTATGGGAGAAAACAATGGGAAAATGAGTATTAAAAACAACACATCCTAAAAGGAGGTTTAATAGGAATAGTTTCAGACACAACTTGTGTGGGTGTTTCCTGTTTCATACTCTTAAGACCATCTTGTCTTACATATAAACTGTTTTATGCCGTTAATTCCACACTGACTGCATATAAGAGCAGACATACCTTGTGCTGCATGGCCTCCTTTTGGCTGACTAGCTGGGAACGGAGGATCAACACTTCCTCCTTTCGAACCTCTAGCTCCTCGTTGGAGGCGTTGAGCTGCTCCAGGAGCACCCTGTAGGGCGAGGTGCCCCCGGCTCCGGGCCCAGCTCCAGCTTTCCCTGCCATGGCCTCCCGCATCTCGTTCAGATTGCGCTTCAGCTTCTTGTTCTCAGACTCCAGCTCCTGCCGCTGTGGAGGAAATTGCTTGGTTAGAGCTTCCAAAGCCCAGCTCGAGGCTTAAAGCTTGCAGTCCAACCCCCTTCCCTTGCAGTTCCGCTGTCCTCCTGCAATCAATCTGAAGCACCCCTATTACTCACAAACAGCTGGGTACGCTCCAAAGATTTCTCTGGATCACCTTCACTGGAGGTTGCGAATTTCATTTGATGATTTACAAGCCAGAGATGGTAATGAAAGCACTTAGTCACAATGGGCCCCCTCAGCTAGAGCTAGACTTTTAATTTTCCTAATCAATTATGAGAAGAAACGGAAAGCTTGAGGATGAATCCCAAGTGTGGGAAAAGCTCCCATTTAATCAAGCAACCCACAACAGAGCTTAAAGACCTGAGAGCACTTCTCTTTCAATTTACCTTGAGAGACTCGTACTCCAGCTCTGCTCCTCGCGCTTTCTTGTAATCCTCATCATCCTTCCGAGAGAAAAAAAACAAAGACAGAAGGAAATGTAACAAAGGTCTATTCAGTACAGTATGGCAATTCTGTTCCTAGAAATCTACATGGATGTATTCAACGCACTGAATAGCTACAACCCCGGAGTTTAAAAAAATGTCTAAGGGCAATGGCAGCCTCTATCAGCTGTTAGCATGCTACCGTATGTGTTTGGTTGATGTTATTCTTGGTTTCTCTTCCTCTCCGAGCACAGGTAGAGAGAAAACAGCAGAGAAAATGAACACAGGAAATATAAAAGGCTTATACCCTGGCCCTAGCCTGCTGAAACTGTTCCTCTCTCAGATCCAGCTCCTTCACCAGAGACTGCTTCTCGTGCTCCAGCTCGGTCACCCTCTTCTGCAGCTTGAGGAAGAGGGACACATCCAAGGAGGCCTTGCTGACATCCTGAGAAGAGTCCAACAGTGCGTCAAATGAGTTAGGACATGGGCTGGGAACAGCGGCGGTGAAAGAGAATTGTGCCTGGGGGAGCTATGGGGGGCCTGGATTGTCTGTAGCAGGTGCTAATGAATTTTGACGCAACAAACAATAACAAGTAATAATACTACAGAAAAACTAGATTCAGTGATCCTGGGTTAATGGGCTACATAAATGACATGCACGTTACTAAATGTTTAGCGTTATACAATAACGCAAGCACAATTAATTCCGTGAATTTAGAATGAACAAATTAAATCCATTCAAAAAGTTTACGACAACAAGCACGAACAATCACAATCCAAATCATAGTCACCACAGAAAGGATCTGTGGATTTACAAAATACAGAGATTGAATAGCGTTGAATATGGTAATGCAGAGCCATCTTACGTTACTGTGGAAACAGGAATACAGCTGCCTGCCAGCTGTAGCTAGCCCGAGTCACACAGCACATGATAGAAGTAGCCTACTTTCAGCTTGTGACGCTAACTTACCATATTAATGCAGCTCGTTCAGACAGTGACAAGCTTCAGAAAGAAAACATCCACTCGCAAAACAAATCGTAACTAATGTTACAAAATACATTTCCTGTTTAGTTAACAGAGTTAGCTACAGGCTGCATTGTGGAGTCGCTGGAGTTATCCCGACGCGATAGACGGCCTATAAATTTTCTTTATGTACTCTTACAAAACATAATCCATCCCCCTCCTCCCAAAACACTGAACTCACACACACACATAGGCTACACATAATGCTGACGGTATGATCAACCTACGCAAACATTAGTAAGTCATGTTTTAACTGGAAGATGACCATACAGGGAGAGACATGTCTGTGCTGAGTGAGCAAAAGATGGGGGGACGACCAGGACACTATTCCTCACCTCTCCTCCATGGGAGCCTTCCTCAGACTCTGCCAACTCAGAGGTGTAGGTGTATTCTGATTCGTTGCTGCTGTGTGTGGAGTCGGTCCTCCTGTGACCCGGCTTGGGGACGTTCTGGCAGAGCAAAGCCACAGCACTTTAGCCAACTCATAGTAAAAGCCAAACCTCATGTTGGGTCTGTATGCCCACAGAAGATGCTATGTGAGAAAGGTCTACAGTATCTCACCAACGTGAGGTTCACCTCCTCCTTCAGGTCGTCGTAGCGCTCCTCCAGTCGCAAGTGCTCGCCCAGAAGGTTCTGGTAGCGCGAGCGCTCCTCGTTCAGATCGTTCTCCAACTGCCTTGTCTCGTCCTTCAGGGCTTTCTCCATTTTCTCTGTGAGTGTGTAGAGTGGACATGAAAGGGTAGGTAAATCACATTCATAGTATATTGAATTAGGAGAAACTTCATTTGTTTGCAGCTTCCACAAGTTGCTCACTTCACAGAAGCAGATTCTATTAAACAGCCCTTTTTCAAGTGAACAATAATGTACGTACTTTCACAGTCACAGTATGAAGAGTGCAGCTCAGCCATTTTCAGACGCATTAAATAAGTTTCTAAACAAGGATGCCAAATTGCAGCAACGTGACAAAGTAGTTTCAACATTAAGAACATTGTGAGCAAATGATGGCCATATGAGAGGCAGTGAGAGCATGATTACCAGTCATCTGCTGGCTCTGCTCCTTGATCAGCCGGTTCAGATCATCCTTCTCACTCTTCAGCAGGCTGTTCTGGTCCTTCAGCTCAGCCACCATCTGTCAGCAGAGGACAGGAGGATAACATTAAGTTTAGACTGCAGTACCATTCCCATACTCATTCAGCACCCAGAAAAGCAATGTTCCCCTGTCCTGGTCCTTGAGGTAAATGGTGCATACAGGTCTTCATTCAAATTAATGATAACATAGTTATTCTTGATTTAGCTGGTAAGTTGTAAAGGGCATGTAAATGATTTGTCTAATCATTTTTCCTATTCTGGTCTATTTTTTTCTGTTACAGTACCTCTGTCCATGGGCTTAAAAGAGATCCAATGTCAAAAACCAGATTTACACAGCACTGCAGTCACATCTAATTCATTAGAGGCAGTAGAAATTAAAGAATGCACTCCCAGGAGTAGCGCAGGATAGTACTGCAGTAGGGAAATATTTTATTGGAAATCTCAGTTCCCAGTTCATACAGAGAACTGCCCACCTGCTCCATTTTCTCGCGGTAAGTCTTCGCCTGGTCTTCGATCACCTTCTTCTCGCTCTGGGTGGTCTTCAGCTCCTTGTGGAGTAGCGCCAGCTCCGCCAGCAGGGAGGTGATTTGCTTGGCATTGCTCCGCGCCTCCTCCTCCACGCCTCGGAGGCGGGCTAGCTCGCCGCGCAGCTTCTCGCTCTCGGCAGTGTAAGAGCTCTCCAGCACGCTCAGTCGTTCGCTCACGGCCTTGTTCTCTTTGTTCTGAAAGGGAGACCACTCAGCTTTACTTTCAATGAGACAGGCTCACAAAGGCCATACCTTGTCTTTGAAATCAAACCCTGTTAAAGGCAACCTCCACTGAAGAGAAACAAAATATCGGATTTGGTTCTTATTACAAAATTACTAACATTTTTGTTATTCACATTCTAAGAGGCTAAGACCTTTGGTTGCACACACAATGGAGCATTGTACTATGGGATTTCTGGCTCTCTAGCTCAAAAGCATACAAACATATTTTTAAAAGTATGCCATTTTGAAACAGTAAACAAATGAGATATTCTTTATTTACCATTCTCTGCATTTCAAGTTCACGTTTTACTAGGGGGAGTTCCCTTGCAATTAATGAGTGTATCCAATGACAGAACTTGGAAAATGAAACTGAAAAAATACACCGTACCTGTGTGGTAGCTAGACAAGATCTTCATTGGCAGTGTCACTATGGGAACACGCACCTGCTCGTCGATCTTGCGCTGCAGCTGCATGATCTTGTTCTCCATGCCGATGTTGAGCTTCTTGAAGTGCTCCACGGAGCGCGCCTCGATCTTCAGCTTCTTCAGCTCGCGTCTGGCCCGCATGCGGCGGATGCAGCACTGCAGGTAGACGATGGCGGCCAGCGACCTCTTGTACCACTGCCTGGCGAGCCAACCCCTCACCCACTTCTGGATGATGACCGCCTTGTTCTCCCGTAGAAGCTGCACAGAGAAAGGATGATAAGTCTGTGAGATCAGTGGACCTAGTCTCAGTGGGATCAGAGGACAATCACTTTCTCATTTCATAGTCAATAATTTTTATCATGGATAGTCTTACAGGCCACACTTGAGCTCACCTACTGACAACTCTGCGAGGAGCAACAGCAGCAAGGAATCTGAACCTGCAACATTTTGGATAACATACTGCTGCCATTTGCTAATCATTACACTACGCTGCTGAGACCACAACATACTGGTGTTACACGTCAGTAGGCCAACACCCTTTTGAAATTTAAAATGATTTCTTAGACTTCCAGAGATACTTTATCTCCAGCCATAAGCTCATATGTTGGATGTCACATAAAAGGCACACATTAAGCAATTCATGTGGTTTGTACGTTAATTTTTATAATTTTATGTGTTCACTGGTTTTTCTGTTTGTCTGCCATAATATAATTAGCAGACAGAACATTGCCCTATGTGATCATTGAGTATTTCAGGAAAAAATCTGCTTTCCACAGTTAAAGTTGTGATGCTGTCACCCAGATCTCACTTTCTTTCAGAAAGTATGCAAAAGTGGTGCAAAGGATCTCAGATTGTCACAGACTGTGCAGACCCAGATACTCAACTGCATATTATCAACAGTGCTTTTTTTCATTTTGACACATTTTATGAATATTCATGCAGACCAAGTATAATACTGAGGCATAATTATGAACACTTTCATGAATATTCATAAACTGTGGTATAGCACCAGAAGCTCTCATTTACACAATGGAACCTCCTGCAGTTAGGAGCGATCTAGCATGGAATGAACACAAGAATCTGTTTAGCCTACAGAATCTGCGGTGTGATGCGCGTCCTACCCTCTGGTACAGCTGCCTGGCCTGGTAGGCCCGCAGGATGCATTGGATGTTGAGTGCAGCGGTCTGTAGGCGCTTGTAGCACTTCCTCGCCACGTACATGCGCTGGTACTTCTGAATGACGATGGACGCGTTCGTCCTGCGAAGGAACTTGGCGAGGCTAATCAAAGGAGGAGGAAGGGACAAACAGACATGTAAAAATGTGGGTTAAAATACAGCATCACTGTCGGTAGTTGTTCATAAAGCTTAATTTCCAGTCCCAGAACGAATCTGAATGAAGATGAAGTAGCAGTGATTGGACCCTGAATGAAGAGGAAGCATCTGTGATTGGACCCTGAATGAAGAGGAAGCAGCTGTGATAGGACCCTGAATGAAGAGGAAGCAGCTGTGATTGGACTTGTGCGACACTGAAGCTGCCGTGACTGGACCCAAACGAAGGCTACGGTCTCTCTCTGCTCTCACCATCGTGCCTGGTACCCCCGCACGCGTCTCTGTATGGTGATAGCAGCATCCCTCATGCGCAGGTACTTCTTGCGCTCCAGCCAGCAGCGGATGGTCTTCTGGATGCGGATGCAGGCAGCCCGCAGCTTGTCAGCTCGCAGCTTCTCCAGGTAGGCCACCTGGCCGGCACGGAAGAAGATCTTTGTCTTCCCAAACTGGTACTTGTCTTTATCCTACAAGTCGAGTGCAATGACAGGAAAGAACAAATTCTGTGTTACTGTATGCACATTAACACTCAAATAAACCTTATACTGGGCTGGTTAAAAGATGAATTAGTCGTCATAGGCACACAATGACAGCAGATGCCTCAGAGGTCTTCAGTGGTCTTCAATGACCAAGCAGCTGCCCTGCATTTCACCATATCTCAGAGTCCTCAACAAAGAGGCCCGTATAACATTACAGAGTTTACATTTGATTCGCAAATGTTTGAGTTCGCTATATAGCTGCAAACCTTTTAAAATAACTAAGGCCTTAAACAGACTAATAAATTAACAAGCTAGGACTTGACCTCTGCTACTAGAGTACATCCTTAATCATTGCAGCACTGGGCTAAGTCTTTCAAGTCGCTCGTACTATATGCATTGTTTGAGGGAATTCCTCACGTTAGCAACTGTGCTATTGGTAGCATAAGGCCTGCAGGTGTGGCTGCCTTCTATGAGAACAATGCCCACATCCTCCTACCTCTATTAGTTTCTCCAGGACATTCCTGCAGGTCAGCTTCCTGTCAGTCTGCACATCCTTCTGCTTCATCAAAACCCGGTACCGACTGAAGAACTCCTGATAGGTCCACCTGACGTCAAGGCAACAGAGGACTGTCAAACCAAAGCGCTGCTTTTGTTCAAACTTGGCCTGACCATGTACCGTGCTGGCTACAGTGTCACTTCAGCGAAGGGCAGTGACAGTACATAGTGGGGCAGGGATGTATGATAGTTTCAGAGGCTGGACAGATCTGCATAGCATGTAAAGCCTGAAAACATGCACCAGTTAGAGGAGATACTGAACTCTCACTAACAGTCACACTTTAAGCCCCTGGCCTGTCATTTTAAGGAGCCAATGCTGTGGTAAGTCATGGAACCCTTGCCAACCTTTGACATTGTGAGGTGTAAGCTCAATCTTTACCTGGAAGGGAAGTATGCGAAAGAGTGTGGGGGAGGTCAGGGTTTGGAGATGGTGTACCTGGATGGGAAGCCAGCAGCTGATATCCGAATGGTCTCCAGAACACCACACGCTCTGAGCTGCTGCACAGCCCTTTTGGGGTCAAACCTGGAGAATACAAAAGTTCCCTGCATTACGAATCAAAGTTTGACCGAGACCAACCAACCAACTCTTCTTTAAAAGGTAAATCGATTCCAGATGCATGCTTCAGTTACTCTGGAAATGGCACTCTGAGGGAGACATTTCTAACACTGAACGCATCAAAAAGGACCACAGCACACTGTACCTCGCATGCAAAAACATTCTTGGGAGGGTACAGGCAGCCCACTATTGTGGTTGAGAACAAACTTCTGAGTTCACACTCCAGGAAATTAAGTATGGTCAGAGGCAGCAGACCCCATTTCTAATATTTCAGTTATTTGTATTGGTAAAAACAGTGTTATTGTGCCCATTTGGTGTGGACACATGCTAACTGTAATACTCTGTGGCTGAGGGTAATGAACTCACGTGAAAGGAAATTTGAGGTCATTTGGCTTGATGCAACGCACATAGTGGGGAGTGGTGGCGTTGAGGGTCTCCATCAACAGCTGCAGAGAGTTACGGAACTAGGAGACAAGAAATATGATTATTTCAAACAATCAAAAACATAATATGAGCTCTGCAAGAGCAAGACTGCCAACTGAATTACTGTAAAAGATTCTGACACTGGTCGATCTCACCTGTAGCCCCACAGTCTTCTTGTGATCTTTAGCAGACTTGGTCGGCTCTGGCTTGACGCTCAGCTTGGTACGGCCTCCAGAGGGCGCTGCTGTGGGGCAGGTGGCGTTCTCTTCATCTTGGAACAGCTCCACCAGGAGATTAAACTATCCCAGCAAGGAGGGCATAACACAGGAAACAATTAATCAACAGTATCACATGTTCATGTCTTTCAATAGCTCAACCAGTTGTTGGTGTCATAACATGCATATTGTTGATACCAACCACTGCTTTTTTTTTTATTTTTTTACACCTGTATAATTGTGTACTGGACCATCGTAAGATCATCATTCATCGATGATGGACTGGTTCTGGGTTTGGGCCCACTGATTTACAGTAAGAGATATAGCAGCCAACACACACTGTATTCACAGTGGTGAAGTTTTTCTATGTACCATAACTCATTTTAAATGGTTAAGTGCAAAATAAGCTTTTAAGTGGATAACTGCATGATCGTCTAAAATAGTGTCAATGTCCCTCAAAAGGTCCTAATTTTTGCAGTAAATGGGGCCTTACCCAAATTACACAGGGCTTTATATAGGATGTTGTTTCTGTGTATAATGGCATTTTTAGCAGCATGCTTTTGCAACACAGCACAAAATTCAGAGGGAATGTTTACCCTCCACTCCCACCTCCCCATTTCAGCAGTTTCCAAATGCTCTCACCCTGCCTGTAACAGCTCTGAAACCATGGTGATGCAAACAAACAAGGCCATTCCCCCAGTGCGAGTTAGACAGGGTTAGAGGGAAAACAGCAAGTCAGAAATGACAGCTTTACAGCAATGCTCTGCTTTACCTTCCTCTGCACAGGGGTAGTCATGATGGGGACACACAACGAGTGGAAAAATGAACAAACAAACAACAGGCACAAGTGATTAAGAAGTAACCCAAAAAAGGAATGCACGGTCTACATTATTTATATACTGTATATATATATATATATATATAATAAATTATACATGTTGCCTTTATATATACACTTTACTAGGAATAAGAGTAAATGGAAGCATCCAGGCTACTTTGGATGATTACCAACATCCTTTGCCAACACTGAAGGATAGCGTGGATATATTAGGAATCATTACTGGAATTAAACAGCTTATTTTGTCAGCAGTTAACACATTTCTGATTGAATTACAAGCATATGGAAGAGTATTTACGTACTCAATGCTGTACTATAGCAACTGAACATGCTGTAAATGCAAGTACCAAATATAACATATCTCACAAGGCAGCCAAATTTGTCGATGCCAGGTAGCTGGAATAGTTTCCATATAGCACAGTGCGATGGAACAAAATAAAAACAAGGAGAAATGTAGGTGTACATATAGCGTGCATATGGATACAATGAAGGACCTTCTGCTTTCACACTTCATTGTCTGAAATTAATCATTAATTCACTAATGTTGGTAAAATAACATTTCTGTCACATTTATTAAATTGAAAAGGTTAAAGATGTTATTGGTTCTCTCGACATTTTGAAATCCTTACCACAATCAGTTACTGCCTCAGTATTTCACATTCCTTTCTCTAAAAAAAGATTCAATACTGAAAATCCAGGAAAGCTTTTTATTATGTTTCAGCTATGAATAGATTCAATTTCCTTTCACTCAAGAAAATATTCAACTCAATTGCAACAGCGTCTGATGGCAATTCACAATAGAAATGAAGTACCACTGCAGTCATCCTTGAAGAAACACAGCAATGCTGTTCCTCTAAAATAGCCATTTCAAAGGCGTCACAAGGAGTAGAAGAAACACTAGATTCCATGGTGGACCTTAGCAGGTATTATCATTGTGGCATCAAAATAAATAGAAAAGCAGGGGTTTCATCCACAGACTGCAAAAATAAATGAGCGCTAATCTTAAAAACATGTCTGTTTATTGATGCTCACATATAAATAGACAAGGAACACAAATAACAGCAACATCTATGAGAGATTATTTTGGTCCTATGGGCTGGCAGCGACTTCTGTCACACTATTTGAAAAACACTCCAGCAAGTGGCTGCTGGCCTTTCATTAATTCATCCTCGCGTAATCATATGCCAGGATCAAAGATTGGAATTAAAAGCTTAGCCCTTTTCCTATAGGAATTATAAAACCCTAACATCGAAAATCCTGTAACGGCAAACAGAGAAAACACAAGGGCAATCTTCTATCACAGCAATTTCAGTGCTAAAATCATTTCCATTTTCAGCACATTTCAAATATGTGATGCCAATTGATTTGGATCAGCGCTGACCTCTGGTTGCTTTTGTGATCCACATATGTGAAGTCACAGAGCTTTACTTCAAAGACAGATCAGTACTCAGTCACAACCACAAATAGTGCCAACATAAATAATTAAATTGGTTTTGTACATTATAACAGATTGACTGCTCAGTGTGAAAACATATATTTTGAGTTTATGCATATATCAGAGGTTTGAACTTCAAAATCAGTAGTTCCTCAATACATTTTCATAAAATGCATTAAATTGAAATGTTTTGGAGTCAACAGAAGTACAGCAGATGGAACTTAATTTAACCACCTGGTCAAACTATAATAATATCTAAGAACAAATATAACTATGAATAAACACAAAAACTATATTTATTAAAAGCACTATACTGTAACCAGATTCTAAATATTTTACATATCTGGAGATTGGTCATAGTGCCTGCTTTCCAACTGGCAGATTAATAATCACAAAATGACCAGCAGGTGGCGGTGTTGCCATTGACCTTTACAGCACTGCAACCAATTTTTGAGGTCATGCATCTTAAAACAACAGGGTCCAGCCAAATCCGCACTTTCTTTTCATGTCTCTGAACAACTCTTGTCCAGTGTAAATAACAATCATCATTAGAAAAAGTGGTACTTAAATGAACAAATATCTTCTAACCAAAAAGGAACAGACATTCTATAGAGTGTGTTTCCAATGCAGACTGATAAAACAGTAATATACCTCCAGAAGGTAATAAAGGAATATGGAAGCAAGTCTAAGGATAGAGTTGCAGGCTGGGAAGGTGAACAAGAAGGACAAACCTTGCTAGCCTTTAGCACATTGATCTGTTCTTCGTTGACAGTGTCTTTATTTTTCTCCAGGAATCCCCCACACTTATACTCCACCTGTGGACAGAAGAACACATTGTAGAAGTGGAGGAGGTCAGACTGACAGTCCTTAGTGAAAGTGAATATACTATTATGACTGCAGAGAGCAGCCCTGAATTCACTAATTGATATAACACAAGTCCCTTGTTCACACATCCAAAAATATGCTGACATTTAACAGCTATGTATATTCAATACAAGTGAAGGATAGCCGATTTTACATTTGTGATGGGTACACAGTTGGAATACTGGGGGGAAATGAATGAACTCAGTGTTCTGAGAGCAAAGAGTGGAGGGGGACACAGCGACTGCAGGAATCTAAAGGAAATTATGGCTTCAATGTGTGGGAAGGTCCCTTGTGCCTTGATCAGAAGGAACTCTGAAAGCCCTTTGCTTTTGTATGTCGCACAGACAGTAACTCGACACTGAGGCTAAAATGGGCCCAAGTGGCACGTGGTAGGCCAACTTTTCATATCACTACCATACCCAAATGAATCACATAACACACCGGACACTGACAGTTTACTTCTTTATGGTCACGTAAGAAAAAGGCATCAAAAACTTTCAAAACCGAATACGCTTCTCACAGGATATCTGACTAACACTCTGGGCTTTTTCTACAGTGCAAGGAAAACAGAATGCTGAGACTGAGGAACACGTCTACCTTGTCTGCAAAGTGCCGGATGATGAAAGCTTTATTGGACATGCGGGGCTTTTCAAAAAGCGCACACGTCTTCAAGTGTGTGTTGTACAGCTTCTGAGCCCATGTGTCGTCAGTTCCCTTGGGCATCTGGAGGAGAATGGGAGAGGTCAAAAGGTCAATGGGGAGAGGGAAGAGGTCCAACAGCAAGCATGCCTGACCACCCGTCAATCACACTGGCGCGACGATAGAGCTGAGTTGGATCCAGAGCCACAGTGCGTGTACATTTTGATTATAAAATAAAGGGGTCCAACCTTGCACTCCTCGTCCAGAAGGGCCAGCACCCCCATTTTGGCCTCGATGAGGTTGATGCAGGGCTGATTGTCGTAGAAGTCGATGAGGGTCCACGGGATCTGCTCCTTCATGTACTCCTCCTGCTCCAGTTTGAAGACATGCTGCACAGAGAAAAAGGGAGCAGGCAGATATTTCATGAGCATCCGTCTCAGACCTGATCACCAGAATACCTGTGGACGTGCAGTAATATTCACAAATTGCACTGGATACAGCCAACCCACCTTAAAAAAAATCCCAGTTCAGTATAATTTATATTTAAAATTTGATGATTCATTCCCATTATCTTCTAATACAATATCATTCACATGACTAACCAATAGCCAAGAAACCAAGCTCAGGGGAGGGTATTGATGAAAAATTACAGCAGTAGTTTCGGGGCATAAAGCAGTACATGCAGTTGTTACTGCTCTGATTCACTGTAATTTAATCAAGGACGAGATTAATTTTATCATTGCGATCTGACAAAATCAGTAACAAATATAAATGTGTTAAGAACAGTCAGCACATCAAACACAAAGGAGAAGCCAGACAGAGGTTGGATTCAAATCAAAGTCTGAGACAAACCATCTGTCGAATAATTCTAGAAATATCTTACATCGTGTTGGCAGCAGTATCGCCCGCACCACAAATTCAGAAATAATGCATAATGGAAAATCTGAACATCTGTCACACATACTGACAATGGCAGAAAATGGCTGCTCTATGCGAAAGCCTCACAGTAACCCCAAGGCTTGAAGACGGTTTTAATAATGACCAAACCCTTTGATGTACACAGGAGAGCTGAGATGACAGCCAGCACTTCAAAGATGACTGATTAACTGGGAGGTTGATGGGTGTGTTTCAAAAAGCTCACAGGGAGAAAACAACACTCACCATGTTGAACTGCTGCTGGAGTTTCTCATTGGCGTAATTTATACAAAATTGTTCAAAGCTGTTGATATCAAATGTTTCAAACCTGTAAAGAAAACGGTGAAAAAATACAAAAAAATTGAAAGTAATGCACAGTAGGATTTAAGTAAGCACCATTACAAGGCCAGACTGCTAAAGTACCCATACATGCAAGACCAATCAAAGCTTTATTCTGTGACTTCCTCAATAGACAACACCCACTTAGAGATTTATGTATGTAAGAATCAAAATTTGTATTTGTCAGATCAGTATTTATATCAGGGAAACTATTCCCCCAATCTAGTTAATAAGATCCTACTACGCAGACAAACAGGTTTTTTACTCAAACACATTTTTGCCTTTCCAACCGAGGGAACGCACCCATAAATGTCCAGAACCCCAATGAAGGAGTTCTGCTTGACCGCAGACTGCAGGGCCCTGTTCACGTGGGCGACGATCCAGTTGAAGAGCTTGGCGTATATGTGCTTGGCAAGGGCATCCCGGCTGTTGATGGCCTGAAGTTTGGGGACGGGCTTGATGTAGGTCTCCGTAGCGGTCTTCAGCTTCTTGTGGCACAGCCAGTGGGACATGTCCTGATACGTGATGCCCATGAGCTCACAGAACACAGTCAGGTTGCTGTTATTAGGCTGAAATGAGAGAATGTTGGGAGTGCGTCACAGGCTGTGCTCAGACTGAAATCGGCAGGAGGATCATGCCCGTGAGATGCTCTGGCACATCATGTTCCAATGTGCCTGTACCCACCTCTATCGTGCTGCTGTCTGCATCTCGATCTTTCACCACTACATTGCCCAGATGGAGGATGGAAGCCAATATCTTGAAGATACCTGTCTGATAGGATTCATTAATTCCTGAAACAAAAAGGAAAGACACTGAAGTCAAAGAACAAGCCCAATTTGTCTGAATTAAAAATAAATGACTGATTTCCAACACAATCTTCACAATGGACACATTGAAATTATAGTCAATGAAGTTTCTTCTTACGACAGCTCACAATATGCCATTCATAACTTGACTGGTCTTCAATTTTTAAATCTGCTGGCACTCTTAAGGAATAGACCTAACTACAAAATAAACGTATATTTTAAACTAACAATATTAATTTCCACAATGGCGTAATATCAGTACACACTCAATACAATACTTTTGTTTTATATATTCAGGGATCCTTACCTAACAAAGAAAAAGCATGTCTTGCAGTGGACAATTCACGGGCATCATCTAATCCATCAATGACAGGGCTTCCACTCTGGTTAGTGAAGTGGAAATCATCTGCTTTACCTGGTGAAGAACAGCGACAGTATCAAGCATTGTTTACTAATGGCAGGTATCACCGAGTCAAACAAAAGAGATTTCAAGGCCAATTAGGTTAAATGACCATGTTCATTTCAGTTCACCTTTAAAATAATGAGATTCTGAACATAATAATCAAATGTTTTTGAGTTGGTAACAACCAATTTTTAAAGTAATTCAAATTAATCCCTAAAAGCTCCTTTCCGTAATTTTTCAGTTTTGATAAATTTAGCGACATCTGTGGTCGCTGGGGATCACAACAGTTTGTTTTCATACTCCAAATTCCAGAGATCCATTGGAAATTAAGCTACATGCCACTTTGTTCAGGGGGTAAGCCTGGAGATTGTCAGCAATGTCGCCCGACACATCAATATTGAGCAACATATCAAACCTAATTTTAAATACATGGTGTGTGTTGCTGGTGTGTTGCTAGCTGTCGTACTGGGGAAATGGTATTTTCATCACGGATTTTGATGCACCTGAGCCTGACTCACTGTGCACCAAAGTGGGAGGACATTTTCTGCTGGGGGTGTGACAGTCAATTTTGAGAAGCGGACTACAATTTTGGTGCAGCTCACTGCAATTTTCCAGTCCATCTGGTGCGTGATTTGCGACCTTGCCACCCGCCTGCTCAGACCAGGTCTACGGTGTAAATCGGACATCGGGGTCGGGGCTTTTCCATGCAATGCATGCATGGCCACAGCCTAATGTAATGTAATGTTTTCAAAAGCCAATCAATGGTTTTGCGGATCCATGATACATTCATTCTGTCTACAAAAAAGATGGGCAGGTCTTAGATACATTAGATATATGAGATTGAGATTTTCTCAATGAACTGCCGAGTAACTTTACCCAGCTGCCCAGCAACAGAAGCCCATCTATGCCAAAGCACCCCTAATATCAGAGTGTCGCCCAGCATAACTGAGAAGCAGTGTGGCAGATCAGCGTGATGGTGCCAGCAGAGTGGGCAGGTGTCTCCTCTGTAGGAGGGCGCAGATAAACCCGTTCACCCTCCTGCTCTCTGGAGACGCACCTGCCACCCTCATTGATGCTCCTTCAGATAACCCATGTCTACAGCCTGCCCACTCAAAAATCTATTCGCCACTGCATTTTGTCCTACTTCATGTTGTTTCATTAATATTTTAATTGAATGCTGGAATAAAACATACCAAACTTCACTGTCTATTTTGTGGTTTGGAAAAACAACTGACTACCCTCAACATTACATACCTAACAACTGAAATTAAGGAGCTTGGGGCAAATACTGCACTGAGATAATAAAAGTAATCAAGTTTTTAGCAGAATAAAACAACTAAAGGCAGTTGCTGCAAGTGACGCCTCCTCCTCATTTTGGCTTCCAATGAAAAACACCTACCTAACTTAAGATCTCGAAATTCAGGTAAATGGGATGAGGCACACAGCTGGTAGAAGATATGGTAGTTCCTCTCCTCATCTGCCTGCAAATGAGGATAGACGAAAGGAATTCATACAATAAATGGCAACACTACTAACATTCAGTACAAATGTATAGCACTGTTGGAATTCAAAATGCTCAACACTTCAGATCACAGAAATATAGCCCAATTAATTTCTTCCCACACTCTGGAACGTAATAACAATGAATGATCAATGAATTGAAAATGATCAATGAGTGAAACTACAACTATGCAATTGATACAGCTATCCAGATCATGCATGTAACACGCGCACCCATCTATGCAAATTCGGCAAAAGTTCTATATACTCTTTGTATAAATGTTAATGGGTAACCACAGGCCCATGGGCCCATTTAGCATACTGGACTGAGTACCAGTCCATCCAAATGCCCCATCACAACAGTAACAGGTGATCACAGCAGGAGATGACTCAGCTCTAAACTAAGGACTATGTCACAGTCCATTTCTTTCACAATTGTAGTATATTTTGGGCTGACACAGCTACCCTTTATTCGACTTCCCCCAGGGACACAGACCCACAGACAGTAACCACTCAGATATAGGGGAGTATACTGCCTACTGCTACCAGCCTGCAGTGGTCTTGCAGCTGGTGACGAGAACATGGCTGAAAGGAGCAGTCAGCGACCTGCCCGGGCTCCTTGGGGCCACCTGGCACTGTCTCAACACAGCTGTGCGCTTGGGTTGGGCACTGAGTGACAGGGGAACTAGGGTACAATCACGCAACACACACACACACACACACACACACAAACACACGCTTCTTCACACTGTAAGTCCTATCCACTTTTCTGCCCGAACAACACTGACTGACACCTGGAAATGCATCTGCGCATAAAAACATGAATGATTCAGCCACATAGCATGGGATAATAAACACAGATTCTGTTCTTCTACTTCCTGAGACATGGGGGAATCATTCAAGCAGCCAACATTATATCAATATTTCTAGACATTTAAGAATATGCCAACCACAATCAAAATAAACTTTTAAAAAATTATTTTCCTAAAAAATAAAAAGGTTAATTATCTATTAAAAATACAGTATTATCATCACATTCGCACATCCCTTTTTATCCTGCTACACTGGTTCTTTTGGTCGTCAACAGAACTGATTAACAGGGTGCCACCTATAGTGAGTCGCAGGCTAGCAGTGCATATATTCTGACAGAAGTGTGGACAATGCCAGGCTGGGTCACTCACCTGAAAGACCACTCTTGATTTCTCCAGGAGGTATGTCCTCATGTTGGCCCCAATGATGTGGTACCGCTTGTCAAAACCGATCTCGATGTACTTCCCAAATCGACTGCTGTTGTCATTCCGGGTGGTTTTAGCATTTCCAATAGCCTGAAGATCAAATATATAAATAAAGTTAAAATGAGAATGAGGAATCATATTTTCTAAATTAAACACAATTATTCACTGCAATTAGTGAGTGGTTTTCATAGTTTGATTAAATGTTTTCTCCAGTGTTAACTAATGGCATTGATATTAAGACTGATTGATATTGATATTAAAAATGTATGAAAATTAATACCATGGATTTTAGATATTAAAAAAAAAACTTGTCCAGGGATTCGTTACAAAATATTTGTTTATTTCCCCCAGAAAGCTAAAAATGTATTTCAAGCTCACATTTGAATATTGGGCTCATTAATTATTATTAAAACAAGTTAAGTAAATGAGTCGTATAACAGCCCCAGGTGCTCTTTAACAGACTATGGGACTGAAGGCCATAATTTCCCCCAGGGCAAGCATGTCCTCCCAATCTCCATAGGAGTAGCATCGCTAGAACTGTGATTCGGTTTAATATATATTGTATTATAATAATAATATATCTATATTTAGAAATATTTGTATGTATTTGTTTGTTCTGTTGTCATTTTATTGTGCTCTTTTACACTGCACATTTTACTTGCTATAAATAGCTTTGACCAAGAAGTGGAATGTAAGCGAAATGGATTGTTATTTATTGTAGGCAGCAGCAGAAGACTGTTTGGTCTCTCCAAGGAGCCCTGGCTTGGAGGACTTGTTACAGGTCTTTCAGAGCCATGGGTATTCAGGCTCCGGTCTGCAGGGGACTGGGGGAGCTTATGCCTGTGGGAAGAAAGCGGCCAGGCAGGGAACAGAGCGCTAGCTCAATCAATACGGCATAAGCCAGGTCTCTGCAGAGATGCTCACAGAGGGAGCGGGGGAAAGTGCTTTAAGCTCAGTATCACTGACAGCAGGGTGGAATTAGGCTTCTATAAATAGTCTGCGGGTAATGCTTACACGGGCGGCAGACTGACATCAACAAAATGCCTATTTGTGTTCAGTTTGTCCACTGCCTAATTCAGGAAAAAAAAGGAAAAACAATTCCACCAAAAGAGGTTAGCGCATTTATAAAGGAAGGGGCATCCAAGACATTACAGGGGGAAGGCATCAATCAGGAAACCACTTTCAGCTTTCACTGCGGAAGGCACACAAAGTCGCCAGGCCACCTCCTTAGAGACATTCAATCTCTAAGGATAGTAGGAACCTGCTATGCTATTCCTGTCAAGCACATGTGCAAGCCCAGACAGAGCCTCTTCCAGTAGACGGAGAACCTTACATTTTCAGCTAGGAACTACTCCCCTTACAGGGAGCACATGGAATAAATCCTGGCAGCAGAACCCGATGACAAGGCCACGCAGTTGGAGCATTTGTACATGTTAACCTGAGAGGCCGGAGGCTCCAGAGCCTCAACCAGGGGAGAGAATCCCCAGTCATCCCAGAAGCCCCCAGCTGGGCCGGTCACCACAGCTGACAGCGGAATACGCGAAGGTGACGGACGCATTTACGTCAGCCAGCTGTCGCCGAGGAGACGTTAAACAGGCGACATGCAGAGGAAATTAACTCATCCTCAGCAGTGGGGGAGATCTCTTCAGCACAGCTCACGCACAGTGAGGCTTTTCAGCAGTGCACCGGAGTATGCAAATCACCCCATATATAACCGCTACGTTGCGTGGAGTGGCACGAACAGCTGACGTAATCTAGCGAGTGGGATACAGCCCCGTCACACAGAAACCAGCTCCACAGCACACGGCCTGCACTGGTGCTATTTGTGCACTGCAGTTAGACACCATAAAAAAAAACAAACAAAAAAAACCCACAAACAGGGAGAAGCTGATTCCTATCATTTCCACATTATTTCCGGCTGCCAGTTCAGCACAGGGGGAGGAGGCTGATGCAATTACCCTGACAAGGGCAGAGGAGCCAGCCATATGGGCACTGGGGAGAGCATTTCCACTCCCTGCCTCGCCCTTCCCACAAGGCCCTGCTGCAGACGCAGACAAGCAGAGCTCACGCACGCAGCCACACACACAGACGCACTGGGCATGTGCTGACTCACTAGAGCTCATTTCCACCCACATATCCAGCTAATGCAAAGCACGGGAAGAAGAAGGCAAGAGCTTTACTAGTCACTTCCACCAAGATCACCATCTACTTCATCAACCTTGCTAGATTACCCCATCATCTCTCTGGCTCTAATCTTGTACCTTTGAACAAAGACCACAGCAATAAAAGCAATTAATTTGTCATGTATTACTTTGCAGTGAGCTGCAGGCTGCATTGATTGGTTCAGATAGTTACCTTTGAGCAAATCAAACATAAGTAACACTTCATATAGATGTGAAAATTTGCAGCAGGAAATTACGTTTTACACCTGCTAACTAGGTGTACCTTTCTTTGGTAAAATGTAACCAACAATATGGATTGAACAAAGAAACCACTAAACACTAAAACAGAAGGTTTGAAATAAAAACATGCTATGACACTATTATAGCACATAAACACTCAAATAAATCAATTAAGCACCCATGTGAGAACTCTTTGTTAACACTACTTATTAAAGTAGCATATATACTGTACTTCTGCAGAAAAATGGTAAAGGATATTGCAATTTTTTTTTAAATGATTACATGCACCTTAACATGCTGGTGAACCTTAACATGCTGGTAACACCATCTAAACACAGAACATACATGACACCCTGAAACCCAGATTTAATGCAGTTGTGATGCAGCAGTGTCAGACAGGTTAGCATTCAGGACAGCAATACAGAGGAGTGCACCAGGCCTCCCTCACCTCCATGATAGGGTTGGAGGCCAGCACTTTCTGCTCCACGTTGGCCTCGGTGGTGGAACCGCTGACCGTGGCGAAGTAGCGCATGGTGTACTTGGCCGAGACGGTCTTCCCAGCGCCGGACTCCCCGCTCACGATGATGGACTGGTTCCTCTCATCTCTGGGAGACAGGCACAACAGATCAGCTGGAGGTCCCCATTCATTCATAGGCTTTTGCCTCTACAGAACTTTCATGTGCAGACAAAACTATGTACTACAAAACTTCATACACCCTGGAATGAATAATAACATGACTATGTATAAATCCCAGTCAAACGTTTTTGTACTTCCAGCTAACTTACTACAGAAAGCTCTGCATGTTCTCATTGGACTTATCGGACATGAAATTGAAAAACGGCATTGGGAAAAATGTCAATTAAGACCTGAGACTGAATTTTAGTAGTCAGTGTATGACCCACAATGCCCTGTGAGAAGGCCAAGCATGGCACTACCATGGCACTCACTGCTTTGGCAACTAGCTCATACAGGCCTCCAGTTGCTAAAGGAGGTGATACCATTTCCTCACTACAAAAATAATGACACCCACATCTTCTTCAGATCAGTCACGATGTGCTGACAGCATGATAACCAACAGTTCTTACTTTGAGGTCCATCAGCAGTGTGAACTAAAGAAACTGAATAATAAAAGCATGAACATAATTTGATAGAATCTCATGTTGTGAGAGGGTACAGATAGTTAACAGACCTGGCCATTTGCTTGTAGGCCTCCTCAGCCACTGCAAATATATGGGGGTCCATGTCCCCCATGTTCTGTCCACTGTAGGCATTGATGATGTCACTCCCATAGATGGGCAGATTCTCATAAGGGTTTATAGCCACCAAAACGATGCCTGGAAGTAGTTAGGGGAATTAAATAATTGACCTTGTAAAGGTCATTTGGATTCCACACTATGATAGCATGTTTCTTTTACATACAAAGACAGTCTTGAAAAGGTATATGTGTAACTCGCAAAACATTTACCACAGTAGGTGTAGATGAGCTTTGAGTCAATGAAGCGAACTCTGAGGTTGTGCAGGACGGCAGGCTCGTGGAGGTAACTGAGAGCCGTGAGGTCATTCTCTCCCACCAGGATGTCAGGGTTCCGCAGGGGAGGCAGGTTCTTGGTTGTGGGATCTAATTTGTGGTCAACTTTCTAGAAAAAAATAATATAAACAATGCTCAGTTTCTGCACACTTAGCAATATAAGAAAAAACAACTGTAATATACCGTAGTTCCTCCTTTTATAATGTGCCTTAGGAAACAAGCTACCTTCCCTGCTGACCAATCAAAGAAGTTAGATCTGACAACTTGTCACCCTGAGAGCCTCTTGTCAGCTTGCACTGTCTGAGTGTGTGTCAAGTCTTTTTCAAAGCAGGACAAATCTATGAAACCAGACATTTTCATTTGGGCTGGCTGTAAGGTTAGCAAAAGGTAAGTCAATCCAGCAGGTGATGAAAATGTCAGGAAAAATGCAACAAAATGAAACTTCATGAAACGGTAACTGATTCTGAAAAGAGATATCACAGACACAGCTGAAATGTACCCTGTGGCAATAGTTGCAGCATCCATATATATTACTCTTTATAACGCTCCTTCATACACCCTTAGACTTCCTTTCATTTGAGGAACATTTGATTTATGGCCACTCAAGGTAGGAACAAAGCAAGCTCACCCAAGACTGTGAGTGTGTGTGTGTGTGTATATGTCTGTGCGTTCCTCTCTGATAAAGCAGTGAGGGTAGGCACACGTCTACCCTCACTGGCACGGCAGGATTGTTACACTTCCTGTACATGTTTTGCTTTCAGTATGATCCAGAATTTGCTGCCATTTACAGGAAAGGGCCAAATGATAGCCGACTGCACCTGCAAAGTACCCTGAACGAGCAGTACTAAAACAGAACAACCTGCATGGCATCACAGCTTATTTCTTTTTCAGATCTCTCCTCTCCCAGTGTCCAGGGCTGTCTGAGTATGTGATCTAATCTTAAGTAAAATGCACTAGAAGGGGAAAAAGTATGTTTCTTTTGTGATGAAGGAAAAGTATCTGAACAGCAGAAGTACAGAAACAACATGAAACCAGTCATGTTGGGGCCTCGGATACCTTATAACACCTTCATCAAAACTGCACTTCCCTGTGGTACAGCTAACATTGCATCCCTTGACTTTCTTGTTTGATGGGAAACCTAATGCGACAATACAGATTCAGGAGGCCTAATTAGTTTCAATAATGTAAAATTGTTTATGGCACATCTCTAAATATTTTCAATCCACTTATCTTTTCAATTCACCACTCACTGATCTGTTGGCAATTCCCCAGCCTCCTACAGACAAGCTAAAAGCTGGCAGTGAAGCTGTGGAGGAGGAATGAATGTAACAACAAAATTTACACATAACCAAACACACAGCGAACTACTGGACATTGTTCCAACTGCAACCTTCAAACGCGCAACTGAGGACACTGAGATTTGCAACACAAATCCATCCACTGTCCACTAGTGAGACTAACGTGACTCAGTGACAGCAAGACAGAACATCAAGAGAGATGTTGTTTTGCAGTGCGTGTCTCATAGTGATGTCTTAGTTTCATCAGCTGTGAAACCCTTATGAAAGGGCCCAACCCTTTGTGCAGACGTGTCAACTACTGAAAGAGGAATCATTACATAAAAACAACACAAAGACATGTAATGCATCACACCCAAAAAGCATCACTTGCCCACTGCTGTTAAATGTTTTTGCGTAAATGAATAAAATGGCCTCTGTGGATTGCACTGGCTTAAACTCAGATCAAAAGCCACTCCATTACATTTAGGCTGTTTAATTGTCCCATAAATATGTGAGGCAAAACTTACATTTTGCATTTAGGCTAGAGGACATGGTAGCACCAGCAGCCGTAGGGAGGTTATGAAAGTGGGGCTGGAGAGAGTGCCTGCATCTGTAAACAGTTTGAGGCCAGCAGAAGACTATGGAATTAACCTGCAAGGCTAACAGCTTTCACTTCAGAAGTCAGGTTTCGTTTTAATTTGCTAACAT
Source organism: Anguilla rostrata (assembly GCF_018555375.3). Lineage (NCBI taxonomy): Eukaryota > Metazoa > Chordata > Actinopteri > Anguilliformes > Anguillidae > Anguilla > Anguilla rostrata. The sequence continues at coordinate 44,525,741 of NC_057937.1, read as the reverse complement.
ATTATTCCCACCCTTACAATGAGGAAGGAAAGTCACATAGGCCATTTGTTGTCAGTGTATAGCTATATTTAGTGTGTATTCAATGTAATCACATTCAGCATTGTCCTTGAATTTCAGTAATGGATTTAAGCAAGTACACTATTTTTGTTCATTACACAATCTGTTTTTCTGTGACTGCGGACTGCAGTTACGAGACTGTGTGAGTGTGTGTGTGTGTGTGTGTATGTCTGCATTCCTCTCTGATAAAGCAGTGAGGGTAGGCACACGTCTACCCTCACTGGCACGGCAGGATTGTTACACTTACACCTGTACAAGCTAAAAGCTGACAGTGAAGCTGTGGAGGAGGAATGAATGTAACAACAAAATTTACACATAAGCAAACACACAGCAAACTACTGGACACTGTTCCAACTGCAACCTTCAAACGCGCAACTGAGGACACTGAGATTTGCAACACAAATCCATGACAATGGACCATACTGGCTCTCCCATTCCATTACCTTGCCATCATCCAGCTGCAGGTGAATCAATCTGTCCCCCTGTTTGTAGTCCTTGGTAAGCTCTGCTGATTTCCACACCTCCTCTACATCTGGGATCCACACCCGGGCATACTGCAGGAACACACAGGTCACAGGTCATCGACACTAGGGGGAAGTACACTAATACTTCTTTAGAAAATTCAGCAATACATACTTCATTACCCTCAGCAGAGTTGCTTTGCAATCTACTTGTTTTTTTTCTGAGTTCATTAGCTCATTGCTCCCACAGCAGTGTCGTGGAATGCTTCGTTCACCCTTTTAATGATTTCCCCACTTGATATATTAGTTTCCTTGCCATTTTGACAGATTACAGCATCCTAATCAGATTCTTTAAGAAATGAAAATATTAAAATAGAAATTCCATGAAAGCTAGAGACAGCACCACTCACAATACAAATTGATGTCAAAGATTACCCATCTGCAGAAAATACAGTAATCCAAATACTGAACCCAAATTATAAAGACTCTGTACATGAAGTCAAAACACCTAACCCCCACCGTGATGTATGAAGGTATGCTGTATCATTGGTCAGATACAATTTTGAGAACCAATTCAATGATTTCTTAAATAAATGTAAAAGCATTAGAACTTACACTGAAAGTGTGTAAGGATAATGCCTCATAACAGATTTGCAAAACTACTACAACATTTTTTTTTACAGACAGCTGACTTCATGAAGCAGTATAAAGGTCACATATTTTAACAAAATATTCCTTGAGCATATCGGTTTAATCATTTGAAAAGCTGCATCACTGCAAAATCTGTCCACTAGTGAGACTAACACGACTCAGTGACAGCAAGACAGAACATCAAGAGAGATGTTGTTTTGCAGTGCATGTCTCATAGTGATGTCTTAGTTTCATCAGCTGTGAAACCCTTATGAAAGGGCCCAACCCTTTGTGCAGATGTGTCAACTACTAAAAGAGGAAGCATTACATAAAAACAACACAAAGACATGTAATGCATCACACCCAAAAAGCATCACTTGCCCACTGCTGTTAGAAATTTTTGCGTAAATTAATAAAATTGCCTCTGTGGATTGCACTGGCTTAAACTCAGATCAAAAGCCACTCCATTACATTTAGGCTGTTTAATTGTCCCATAAATATGTGAGGCAAAACTTACATTTTACATTTAGGCTAGAGGACATGGTAGCACCAGCAGCCGTAGGGAGGTTATGAAAGTGGGGCTGGAGAGAGTGCCGGCATCTGTAAACAGTTTGAGGCCAGCAGAAGACTATGGAATTAACCTGCAAGGCTAACAGCTTTCACTTCAAGTCAGGTTTCATTTTAATTTGCTGACATATTATTCCCACCCTTACAATGAGGAAGGAAAGTCACATAGGCCATTTGTTGTCAGTGTATAGCTATATTTAGTGTATATTCAATGTAATCACATTCAGCATTGTCCTTGAATTTCAGTAATGGATTTAAGCAAGTACACTATTTTTGTTCATTACACAATCTGTTTTTCTGTGACTGCGGACTGCAGTTATGTAAGAAATGTACGAGGGAAAAAAGCTCAGCTGAAGCTAAAATCCAGTAAAATCTGATGCTCAAAGTCTGGAACAAAGCACACTTCCAAGCCCAAGTGTTCACAGCATTCTGTAGACAACAAAAGAATGACTCACTATATAGGTCTACACTCTACTTCTATAACATAATTCAAATTAAACTGACATGTAAAATGAATGCAGTTACATTTTTGGTGATTCTAAATGGCATTTCACATATATTAGCAAGGTGTTCTGTTCCAGAATACATATAGTATTTTCCATGACAAATCCCCTTCTAGACCCTGCAATCCCAAGAGAGGCAAAGACTTGACATGCTACAGCAGTAGAGAGGATACAGAGTCATACTTAACATGTTAGTAGTCCCGTGGGCATCCTAAAGCCTGTTAAAATGTCAATGCCTACACACAATCTTGCTTGACCCCTTTCAGTGCCTGCTACTGCTTATTTGCATCCACTGGAAATAACTTTTTTTTCTAACAGCCAAAATTAGAACCTTTTAGAGAACTGTGGCTGTCTGCTTCTGTTCATATGGTTACACCACCTTGAAACGTTTGACATTTGGAACTCCAAAACTGCAATAAATCATAGTAATTCAGTGAAAATCTGGGTGGCACACCATAAAAGAGAGAATAAATACTTGAATGTAATGTATATTAATATTTATTATTTTTTTGTAGAAAATGATGTATTTAGCCAAAATTAACCATTGAAAAAACAATCACTATTATCCCAACTGAAATCAACCCTGATCAACCACATAACTGCTTTCAAGACACCTTTCAAATGTAGCTACCCAGGGCTTCATGTTACCATACTACATGAAATACCCAATGAAAGCCACATTGGCAAGAGTTAGTTGAAGCAGGCAGTTTAATATATAAATGATTGAAGAAAATAACAAGCACGTAACCGTCCAGACCCACGGCGCAACTCACTTCCGCAGACACATTTTAGCTGGCACCACCTGCGCATGCGTCTCACAAAACGTCCCTCAAAGGTCGTCCATGAGTGAGTTAGTGAGTGACCACAATTTGCCGTGCTTAGCCCACTCCGTGGGAAAAAGAAATCATTTGAATAAACGAATTAAGGTGGTGACAGCTCATGCTACGTAGCAATCCGTTTGAGGGGTGCACAGCAAGCAACAGGGCCGATCCGCTGAAGGATTTTCTTAATTAATTAGGTCCTAATTAGCGCAATCATATCTTGATCTGACCTATCCCAAATCTGGTACGCGGACTGAAGTAAAAAGAGCTTTTACTCAGCGCAGTTATCCAGCTAATTCAGTAATCATGCTTCGTGAAGTACCCCCGTGAAGCACGCAGAGCAGCCCCCCAGAACCGGAGTTGTGCACCCCTGCCCTACAAGAACCCGTGGCTTTTCACCAGCATAAGTGTGCAGTGGATTGTGACATTGTTTGAATTGTTTTCATGCTGATTACGATTGCGACATACGGCAACAATACTTTAGATTGAGCGTGATACAGATATTCCATTCTAAGTGCCGTCTAAACTTGCACGGTGTTTTAAGCCGCCCTGGAAAACGAACGTATTCTGATAACAGAACAGTAGCAACCCATTTCAGTGCGGTTTATAAGCTTTGGAAGAATGGAGTTCGGAAAAAAAAAAATCAAAACAAACGTCATCAGCGCGGTGACGTCGGAGCCAGCCTCAGCAGCATTTCACAGCGGTGCTTGCAATAATCCCTTCAATGAAATATACATTCCATTTGGACAATAGTCTGTCTGATATGTGTAGGCTATACAATAAGACAGTTATCTCAAAACGAAGCCCCGCTGGTACAAAGTTAAAGTCAAGCGTACAATTCTGTTTTCTTTTCTTTAACATGAAATGTTAAAAATGAGTCATGAAATATTCGACATTTAGCATTCCGAGGTGTATAAAGCGAGCCGGCTAACAGTGGATAAACGTTATTTCTTAATGCAAAAACTACGTTGTTGCTACACATGTAAAAAGAGATTTCATAATTGCTGGTAACATTATTTTATGCGCGTGCAAACGAAATGACAGGGTTATTTTCAGCGTCTCGCAGACGTCTTGCCATCTTGCTAGCTATAACAGCTAATAACCGAACACGACAGTAGCCTATGCAGCATTAACGCTAACATTGAAGAAGGTCCGTGTCCGGGTTCTGTGCGCCAGTTCTTGCTCGAGTGCAGTTCTCGCCTTGGCTTTGGCAACAGAAAATTAAGTAATCCCACTGCTGAGTACACGTAAAGCATTGACACGTATTCATATACAAATCCCGTTCGCTACCTACAAATTAACTGGGTAACGGTACTAAACGTGATAGCAAGTATGACAGCTTTTCGTTTCAAGAAAACCAAAAAAGCCCTCCATTCATTCTCAGCTATTGTTAAATAAGGCACATTTTCTCCATCGTGGGTGACAGGTTCACACTGATTGCAATAAGAAAGATGTATTTGCTCAAATCCTAGACCAATTAAAGATTACAGAAAATGGTTACAGCACAGGGGTAAAATAACAATATGCCGCTACATGTAGCACGGGCACATCCAATCCTGTTTTACCTTTGTGTACAATTCAGACGCTGCCATGACGGTCGACCCAGCCATTCTCCAGTCTTGTTTTAGTAGGCAGGATACAGCATCAGAAATGCGTTACTTTCAACATAAGGTTTTCTCTGAATGAAAATGATCCTTTAAAAACAAACGTGGAAATTTTCAAAATGAAGCAAGTATCGCCATAGTTTAAAATCACGCTATTTAAAGTCTCTGTGCATTCTGGGTATGATGGATGAAATGATTCAGTAAAATCCGTTGTTGCTATGGGTTTGTAATAAAACTAGTGCGTGCTGCCTCCCAGCGGCAGTGATTCATTTTCACCGAATGTGCTAAAGCAGTGAATGTAGCACTAGGTCATTTAGCATAATTTTCAAGATCACATTTTTTGTGTGTTTACAGCAGATGTAGGTAAAAATAAATATTTATGTGAATCTGATTTGTGCGTGTATGTTTGTCTGGTTTTCTGTTTAAACTTGTGGAAGACCTTAGCTATGTCAAAATGCTACTTTGAAGGCCAAAAATATCGTGGGGCCACATTCACCTTAACTTGTAAGGTTCAAACCTTTATGTTCAGACATTTTCAAGCATATGTAATCGTAAATTAAGTCTCCGAGAAAATCTATCCAACAACCGGCAGTTATTTTATTTAGCAAGTTAAACATAGATAGAAGCAGACAACATAAGTAATACTTTATGCACGGCTTTCATATAAACTTTCATTACACAAAATCATTACTGAATGTGTAATGAAAGCTGTTAAAAATCGATCACACCACAAAGACATAAACCAATCCATTTGGCAGATCTGAGCTATGAACCTCAAAAGATGTTTAGATTAGTTGTCTACACAAGCCATCTTCCTTGCTTAGTTTTCAAATTGAATGGCGTTGTCATACTTTAAAATTTTTCCAATATCTCAGCAGCCTATAACCATATAGCTTGTTCTGTACTACATAGTGAACCTCATGTACCTGGAGGGCAAGCCAGAAATAACCAGCTAACAAGTCATGTGCAAGACAAAAAAATACTGTAGTTCCAGGCAGCATAAACACACATCTCAAACACTCACATTTTTACCTGTCAGATGTAAATCACCTCCATAGTACACTCATGGCATTATTGTCTGTAAATGGAAACCTAAACGGCAGATTCCTGTGTAGCAGAGGGTACCATAGTTTTTTTACATTGTGGATTATTTGCTAACAGTTGTTTGGAAGGCAAAAGGGCAGAGACATTAGTGCAAAACTATTTTATTTACAAAAATGGCACAAAAAGTGACTGCACAGTCAATGCACATGCATACTTCAAACATTTCATTTAGTGAGTTACCCAACCACAAAATCCAAAGGAGACTGGTTTCAGATCCATTTTCAGCACACTCCTAACTAGGTTAACTTGGATGTTCCCACAAACGGATGTATTTCCCAAGAGAATCTGTGAGTGATAATGCTGACTGAGGGTTTAAGGCCATTTTGTAATTGAAGATTGGAGCAAACAAACAGCAGCCTTTTTTAGAATCTAGGGTCACACATGCTCTTTATAATATGGTCCTCAAGCAATAGCCGTGTGGTCCATTCTTTTATTTTCTGACCTATATTTAAAGTATATAAAACAAAGAACATGGCCGTGACTAGAAAGAGTCAATTGACAATATTGGGGGTTATATTAAACCATTCGAGCACATTACTTCATAATTTATGAGGACATAAGGAATGGTACAGTAAAATGTAAAATATTCTAAAATTCATTCCTCCCGTAACTTCCACACAAGGAGCTATGTACACTTCCAATTAATATTACTACAGTACAGTTAACATTTGAGCAGACTGATAGCTTTCGACTGTTTCTGTCGCTAGCTGACAGACGCCACTGGAGTTGTTCTTTAGCAGCACTACTTCACTGCACTCTGCCCACTTCTCAAAATGTTCCTTTCAATGGAAGTGAAATGAGGAAAGGAATGAAAGCTAACACGAAAGAGGACAAAGATAAAGTTGGGGAGATGAAAGAACAGAACGGAGAACTAAGCAGCACCGTTTAAGGCTGCCATCAACCAGCCAGTTTACTGGCCACTAGAGAGGGTTTCCTCTGAGGCAGGTCCTGAGGGGTGGGGATGTGGTCTCCGGTGATCTCCGTCTTCTCCGCCATGGCTGCAGGTAGCTGTTTGTTCTTCATCTTGGCCTTGGCCATGTTGTAGTCACCCGAGTCAAAGTACTTTTGCTGAAGAGAGGTTAATAAATACAATGTTAGGGAAAGCAGATGCACATTACAAGAGCTGATATGTCCAGTTGACACAAAACTGCAGGACTGCAAACCTCTTACAGAATCCATTTACAAAATGCACAAAGGCTGTTGTACACAAACGCTTTGAAGGGCACTTACGGCAATGTTGTTCTCTTGAAGAAATTGGCCATAACCATAACTACACTGAATACCACTCAATCAGGCCCTGGTGCGGCTCACGGGATATTAAGCCTATATTTACCAACAACATAGACTGGCCAGTTTGTCTGGTGGTGTATTTACTGAGGGAATTCAAGAGAATGTGGTAGCTATGAGCATCAAAAGAATGATGTTTTTCAAAAAATACATCTTTCATCTTTAAAGTTCTCAGGACAGGGCACTACAAAATCAATACTCCACTTTCCTTTCTTCTTGCTTTTCTCAAAGCTAAACTGTCTTTCAAGAGTTTGTGAAATTCAATCTGCCTCCTGCTGACAGATCCTTTTCAGAGCTTCTAGTAATTGGTGCTTAAAAAAATAAAATAAAAAACAGAAATGGGTTGAAATACATAAGTTCAGACCATCTATAAATTCCACACAAAAAAAGAATCAGAATAAACTGGCTACAGAGAATTTCTTATTGAATATAGGGGCTCAAAGACAAACAAAAGAATGACTGTGGAGTCAGTATCATACAAACCAATAAGAAATTGAATTCCTAATTTCAGTTCAAATGTAAGGCAAAATATCTCTGCCAGAAATGGTAAACTTACGACAGTCTTGTTCCTTACTGCAGACATTTGCGCACAAGCCATTTCAATTCAATGCCTTTTTGAATAAATTAATATAATACAGAATGTCGCTGTCATTCAATTTAATACTAATACACAATATGAATTTTAGAATCCTTTTACAGCAGGGACTCCCAAACATTCCAAGCCAAGGACCCATTTAATGAGTCCCATTTTCTGTGACCCATCACTTTAAAAGGCAGTCAATACACCTTCACATATGGAATTTGTCAAAAGTGTTCATTATATGAATAAACACGTACACAGTGCAACGTTTTACTTTAAATGTGTACATTTTTTTGGAGTACGCATTAATTTTTTGCTTTCATTTTTTAAATCATACGGATCTTGTGATCCAGTCTTATGACCTCAGGTTTAAGAATCACAATTTCAGAGTACACAGAGAAATGCATTAGAACTCACCCCCTTCTGAAGTCGTTTCCTGAGGAGGTCAGAGCCCCCGGGTTTGGCTCCGAGGTTGGGGTACCGGGCCTTCAGCTTAGCCTCCTCCATCTTCTCTGGACTGATCACCTTATCGTCCATTTCCTATTCAGAGACAGAGGAAGAAGGTGGTGTCAATCATTACAAAAATCATTTAGCGCCTGGTGATTTACAGTGCTGGCCCAAAACCAGTTTGTACAGAGTAAAAAAAAACCCCATAGAGTATTTAGGCCATCAAACCATTAACCTCCATAACGCCAACACTGATCAAGTGAATGTTCATTTTCCAATGGCAAAGTAGACTTTTTAATGGCAGCTGACAGAAATAAACTATTTCAGGAGTACTATATAGACTTGGATCAAAAACACAAGTGTAAACACACCGAGAATAACACAAAAGATACAACATTTGCATTCGGGTAAAAGGAGGTAGGAGATGGAACAGGAAAATGACATGAGGTCCTGTCAAAATGCAATAATGATCAAGGGTGGTCACCTTAAGATAGAGCTCAGAACACAATACCACTCAGAACACAATACCACATGTTCACACACCCCTAGTATAAAGATATATATTTTTTAAAAACAACTATTTAAAAACTGTTTTAGGTGCAAAATTTCCACGCAAGCCTAATCAAATCCATTGCAAATATAAATTACCATTACAGTATACATGTTCCACATGGCCACTAAGGGCCTATGGGAGTAACATTCAACACAATTCTTCGCAAAAAACTGGCCTGGTCAAAGCCTGGCAGGGTATATAAATGGCAACAAAACTGTAAATTATAGCCTATTTGTTTTAAAGCGACCTTGCAAAAGAAACATAAATACTAGCTAGAAGATGTGAAAAGGATGTACTGAAGCCCTTTTTGTGCAAGTTACAACCTGCTGAAACGTGTCACTTAGACACACTGGAATAAAATAGCTACGAAAAGGAAAAAAAAGAAGAAATTGTAAGGTTACACAGCGTTACAGCAGTATTTGTGATTTCAACATGGTCCTTTTCTGGTCTGAAGATTTCCTGTTTACTAGATAGATACTCAGTCATCTTGATAGCCAGCTCACTGTAAATAATTTCTAACATAACTGTTTTTTTTTTTTCCTTCTATGAACTACTACTATAATAAAAGTAAGTCATCAAGGTAACTAATAAGTTAACTAACAAGGTAATTTTCACGCAAACTGGGAATGGCATCTAGCAAGCCAAGTTATCCTAGTGCTAGCTACTTCGGATATGTCAAACCATTTCAGGATTTCAAAAAACTTTGCCAACAGCCAATTAACGTTAGCACGGCTGGCTTGGTAGGCACTGTAATCATGGTTCTACCTGGCTGTTCGTTTCTGCATCCATTCACTCAGTAAACCAGTTAGCTAATCTCAGTAACGTGTCAGAAACATGTGTACGGACAAGCAACATGTCAAAAAGTTTAAGTATAATTAATGTTGCCAACTATCAAATGCCAATCATGACCATAATCATTAGCTGCTAGCGCAAAGCGAGCATCTTAAAATAAAATACCAGCAACCACCGTACTCCCGAACATGTCGTGACGAACAGTGGAGCTGGCTAGCCCTCATCTGCCCGGCACACGAGCCTTCATATGCAATGAGCACGCTGTGGCTTGGTCATTTATTTGACCAAGGAGCAATGTAGTTAACCTTCAGATAAATATAAAATCACGGAACCAGCTAATGACCTAGCTAAATCCTTATTCACGCACTTACGTTAGCTAACAAGCAGGTTTAGGTTGCAAGCTAACAATTAACCTAACTCATAACAAATAACGGTAGTCTAGCTAAACAAGCTGATTCTGCGGTCTTTTACCTGTTGTTCCTCAGTCGAAGTCTCATCAGTAGTCCTTGCTCCTTCAATATTCTCGGACATAGTTGCAAAGTAATAGAAATTAATATAAGAAAAAAACAGAGCTACCCTTCCCGTCCTTCCTTGACAAATTGTTACAGCTTTATGTTTTTTACCTCCTCCCGCAAAAAGATGGCTGCGCGATTTAAAACGTCATTCCCCTAGCCAATGGTTTTCCATGTCCAATGTATATATAAAATGTTCATATTTCAGAGTGAAGTTACATTCCATTTTAAACGTATGAAGCAAAATATGGTTCTATAGATGCATGGTTAAATTATTTAGTTCATTTCATTTTAGTTTAAATTTCAAATAAAATATAGGAATTGTAGTTCAGTGACGTAGGAATTTGCAAATAAACCTTGAACTTTCAAAATCCACCAATCAGATTGGTTGGTTCGATACTGTCAAGGTTTAACTACGTCACTAGACCGTTGATCAGATCAGTGCAAAGGACAAACCTGACGACTATACAGGGGACTTGTAAGTGGATACTGATGCTCAGAGCACTATAGTAATGTTTCGTTTATCCCTGCGCACTTCCATAAGCCGATCCAGGACAAACCGGGACAGTGACTTTCAAATAGCTCAGGGTGTCTTTTAATTATCTGAGAAGTGCGAGTAGTGTACGCAGTAATCGATTTTTCTTCTTATAATATTTGATTATTTTGAAGTGACCGGATTGGTTCATCAAATTCACCGTATCCGATCTATATAGTTGGCTACTTGTAAATCAATTAAAGTCAATCTGTACCACAATGTGTGCAGCATTTTAAAATGCAGTGTGGTTTTTAAAATACAACCAAATAAATGGTAAATGGACTGCATTTATATAGCGCTTTTATCCAAAGCGCTTTACAATTGATGCCTCTCATTCGCCAGGGCAGTGAGGGGTTAGGTGTCTTACTTAAGGACACTTCGACATGCCCAGGGCGGGGTTTGAACCGACAACCCTCCGACTGCCAGACAATCGGTCTTATCTCCTGAGCTATGTCGCCCCCATTTCAAATTCTAATTATGAATCTTTGAGATCAAAATAACTGGCATAGAGGATGGATCCGTGCCACTATGGAAACGCTACTCAGTACTAAATTATTGGGTTTCTGCTGGTTTCAAAGGACTAGGATGTGCTCTTAAAATATTGCTACTGGACTTATGTTGTCTTGCACCTACTGCATACAAGAAACCCAACACGAAGACAACTGCCACACAAACACAACCGCTACTACTAATACTACTATTCAGCAAGGAAATATTTTATTGTCTGTCAAGGGGTTTTCTGTTATTAGAATGGATACACAACAGAGTAATTAGCACCCCAAAATGGTATGTCTGCTGATATAATAATTAAATAAATTCTAATCAAGTATAGTGGAACGTGTCATGTCTTAACAGCAGTATCAAAGCTGCTAAACAAAAATTCAATTTACCACAAATAAACAGAGAGGTACACTTTTAAACATGGTTTTAATATATATTTCAGATCTCAATATTAATGTCAAAAATACATAGTGTGATTTACGCAGTTTGTCACTACATCATTATGCTTAGAATAACAGACATTACATGTGCAGTAAATGAAATATTTTAAATATTAAATAACCAACAAAGTAAACATGTAAACACTAAGCTACTAATGTATTTTCTTTCTATTGCAACACTTCCAGTAAAGTGGTTCAGTAACAGTACAAAACATGAGAATTGAATATGACTAATTTTATTTCCAGTTATTGTGGAAATACACAGTGCTCTTTTGATGTCATCTTGTCTTTGTCTCACTTGATTGTTTATTTTCTTCATCAAAGTGGCTCATGGTCAGTTGCATTTTGCTGCATATCCTCAGAAGAAAATATTTAGGTCTTAAACTGGAATTGGTTGGTAATCAAAATTGATTTGATCAGCCTGATCAGAAATGATGCACTGAACCTATCAAACCAACCATGAAATTATTTTAGATTAAAAGGCTTCTGGGTCTTTCCAATAGCCCACCAAGCTATTTCCAACTGGCTTACACACACATACACATATATGTGTGCACATGTGCAAATATGTAGGTCAAGATTTTCATTTAATGTAAGGTCCATAGACTGTAGACAGGGTTAGCATCTGGGAGAGAACCGAGGATCAGCAGGGGACTCTGTAAACGACTTGAGCTCATAGGCAGCACCACTGTCCACTTCCATTGATTTACGTGAAAACAGGAGCCGGATGTCTCTGTGGAGGTAGATCTTTCCAGATTTTGAGCTCTGGAACCTTTGAGAAATATAAAGTAAATAATTAGCCACAGAAGACTACATGAAATTTGTTTAACACTACATAACGTCAATAGGTTGTAAGCTCGCTGATTTCGGAAGGGGGGGGGGGCTTGTATCCTTACCTCAGATGAATGAGGTAACGCAAGGTCCGCTCCTGTCTCAGGGGGAGGGTCTTCCTGCTAACATGTCCATTGGTTTCCCTTTTTACGGGAACAGAGAAGGTCCTCTGTCTGAGGAATGTTTGGTGACTGGCAGGCATCTCTCTCAGATCATAGACCACCACAAACATCTTCACCACCGTCTTGTTGGGATTGAATAAGGTCTGACAAGGAATGGAAACCAGAAAGCAGATATGAATAATTTTTTCTAAGAACTCCATGATACTTAATTTGTTTAGACTTAATATGTGCATCTATTTGAATGACCTACAAAAAAACCAATACTATTTAATACTATTCTCCCTGAACAGCTACAGTACAGCCTTTTGAAATAGTGTAAAAATATAACAACAGAGAGTACACAACAGCTGAAGAGATCGTCCAGGAATATGAAGCCCAGAGAAGAGAAGACAGCCTGCATGGGCCACTGTTTTCCACTGTAACAAAAATAAATCTTCCTGATCATGTTTTACACTTTAGTGTGGCAATGCGATGTTTCTTACCAAGCTGGATGTGGGAAGCTAGCTTTTTGTTTGAAAAGGTTCAGGAAAATACATAATTGCATTGTTCTTACTTCCTGGGTTTAAACTGGATTTAAATTGTTGAGCTCACAATAGGCCATCACAGTTTCATGCACGGTCTATGGATGCATTATGTACCATCGTGATCACCCATTATTTTTCTTGACAACACTAGAGGGCACATTTTCCTCCAGTTCCACAACAATCCACTTCCCACTCAAATGCCAATACTGCACTGTGCTTTGTTCTCTTTCCTTTGTTCTCTGGGTTGTGTCAGTGCATATTTTTAATCTAGTAATTAAGACATTATTGTAACACTCCAAAACACTGAGATAAGACATAGTCCACAGCTAGTTTTAACTGCATTTACACTATTATACATGCAGTTTCCTGATTTCTTAATGTATTATAGGCTTATGACTTCATAAAAGCAATAGCATGTACTGAGCAATTAAGGGGATGTCATTTGAAAATTTTCAGCCCACTCATACCTGGAAAGTGTGAGAAATGTCAAGAGACAACATCTTTAAGCCTGGTTTCTAATATGAATGTAAAAAAGCAAAAGTGATAAATACATATTTATTTATAATTTATTATTATTTTTTTTTAATTCACTAGCTTCTACCATTTCCTTCCTTGATATTTGCATTTAAAGCATCACAGATTGCCAACTTATCAATTTATGACTGGAATGAAAAAAAAAAATCCAAAAAGAAGTTGAAATAATGCAGAAATGAGAATCTTACCACTTGAATTGTTCCTGAAGAAGGGACTCGATAACCCCTTTTACCAAGGGACTCCAAGTTTATTACCCCCTAAACAAAATAAGAAGAGAATGATAAAATAGATTATATAATTATGCTTCCCATTTACAAGGGCTGGTTTACAGACAATAATTGAAATTTGATGTTTAAACAGTTTATATCTAGTGTTTGCAAGATGTTAATTGGGAACCATTCAAATGAATTGATGTCAAAACATCATAGGGCATCTCACCATGTATGGGGAAGGTGCGTTGTCATCGGAGACACTGTAGAATGACACATCCACTGGAATGGTCATGTGACTGGGGCAAAACGTTCCACTGGCACCCACCTCTGCAGTGAAGCCCTCAATCGTTCCTAGTGGCTCCAGACGATAGTTCAGCACACACTCCTGCAGGCATAGAATTCACATACATTATCACTACCTGTATAATTTATTAAGCAGAGGATTCTGGGATTGACAGTAAGTGCAACAAATTTGCTAAAACAAGTCGTTTCAGGCCTGACTCTTGAGCATCGTTACTATATTTTTAATGAGGTAATCAATGCATTTCTCTTCAGTCTTACAGTAGACATCCCAATCTATCAGTTTTGCATTTTTCGAACCATACAATTACTCCGAAATGCATCAGTATCCCCAATGCTAAAACAAACCACAAAGGGGTCTCCTTCCAGAACCTTTGAATTTTGAGTGTAAATCTATGAGTGTATGATTTATAATCGATTTGTGTCACATTTTGTTTTACTTTGCAAAACCTTTTGCCAAAATACTGAGTCCTTTTGGTGCTGGAATCCCTTAAACAACAGAAACGAAAGAATGCAAGAACTAAATGCTTTCATTAAGTGATTTTTAAATTATTCATTATTTGGGGGGGGGGGGTTACCATTTCTAATTTAAGACCTTTAAAACAACTTTAACATTGTTACAGGTTTGTAACAAAAAAAAACCTTCTTCCGAAAATGATTTTACGAAAGAAGAACTGGACTTCTCCTAGATTTGTGTATGGGAATTTTTCTGTGTAAAGTACAGTAGGTACCTCAAAGTTCCCCAAAAGGCTGAGGCTCGCGGGGGGAGCGCTTGTGCTGAACAGCTGCTGGTTTGGCTCATCTGCGTCACTGTCTCTGTTCAAGCATACTCTGAAAAGAGGTTCATGAGAAGGCCAGGCTTTCAGAGTTTGCACACATGGTCAGACAAAGGAGAATCAGAGCAACAAGGATATTTGCATGGAGGGTCAGTACATTGACTGACATCCCGTTCAAAAATCAAAATGTCCTCCCTAAACAGGGTTTAACCATCGGAGAGAAACAAAGGCCCTGCACTCAACAGATTAATTTCTTATCTTAGTGCATAGAACTATGCCCAGCACACAATATCAGGAGATTAGATGTGGCCAGTTGGCCAATTTGATTAGAATATTTCAGGACATAACGGCAGTACATTAGTAATTATATTGACTGGCAACTTAATGAGGAAGATAAAGTATCTGACACAAATCAGTATAAATACATTTTCAACTAATGCAAGATTGTGCATTCTGATCCATAATCTGTGCTTGCAAAGTCAATGGTGGACAAACTGCATACGATCACTCCATACCTTCTGTTGGCAGCCCATGGCGAGCCATTGCAGCGAATTAGTGATGTGTCTAAATCAAAGTAGCCAGTCTGCGTTCTTCTTTGAGGAACCTGAAAAAGAACATTTTAAACCCATTCAATTACAAGTGAAGACAAAACATCTTAAAACGATCCTTTTCTTGACATGGCTCATAATATTATGGATACATTTAAAGAAAGCATTCTGCATAAAGCATCCACATTTAATGCAATGACCCTTTGAACACTGCCACTGCATTCAAAGTATTAAATGCAAATAAAGTACTTTTAGTAAATGCATTATGTAAATTCACAATTTACATTTAGGTAGGTAGCTGATTTGTTATATGAGAGTATTTGGGCATTAAGATAATCTATATGACAGATGCTCAGAGTAAGTGCCCATGTCTCATAACTGTCTCTATTTGGGAACACCAGCGGAAAAACCCCAGGCAGTTACTACACTATAAGTGAGCATTGTTCTGGAAGATTTCTATAGCAACGCAGTTATATAAGAAGCAGCTGAAGTTCCACTAATGTATTTCCAAAAAGCACACATTAACAATAATAAGCAATCAATCATAACTGAACACAGTGTTCCCTATTCATGTGTAAATATCTCGAAGACAGAAGTACGTTACTTTAAAAAACACTATCAACATCTTAAAAAGGGCCCTTAGGCCTTTTAAAAGCATACCAATTGAAGAGGGCCTGCTATGTGTTAACTGACTGTGAAATCAGGGAGTGTCTAAAAAAAGGCACGTTTGAGCCTGAGAGCCTAACTCACAGCGTACAGACGCTACCCACAGGTCATGCACTCGATACAACGGCAGAAAATGGAGGCTTTGTCCCTGGACAGAGCTACCTTCTCCAGACAGGAAGCAGGGGCTTTTTGGCCTAGCTGACGAAAATGAGTTAAGACATCTGGCTCAGGGCTGCACCTGACGCCATTGCATGAAACAGGAAGGCCTCTCTGCTGATAATCAGCCTCTAACTTAGCTCACATTCAACATGCGTGAAAATGGCATCAGAGCAGAGCCTCTCACCATACACTGCCTGGAGGCATGATATCGGAAGGTAAAGAAGCCACATGTAATGAGAGAAGCTCTTATTACTGAGTGACCGCAGTGCAGCCCTTACATATATCAGACAGTATGTACGCAATGCTGATTAGGATAGTAGGGGTAGAGTATCTTTACGAGAAGCGTTTTTATATCTTACATAAGTATAAATGACAGACAGGCTTGGTAAAGGAATGATAAAGCAAATAGCCTTGTGTTAGATCATGTAGGCTACTGTACGAGAACAGTGACATACCACAGGGGGGAAACTAAAGGTTAGACCATGATTAAAGTGAACTTAACTATCTTCATGTCTAATATAATACACTCATAAGGTGACACTCACAGGGCTGGAGAGCAGAGGTAGTCCGGTGCGGGGGTGGAAGGCTTTTATGGCAGTCCCATCCAGGGAGTGACGATTCTGCTTTTTCCAAATATTGCAAGGTTTCAAGGGAGACTGGCTGTTTGGTCTCTGTGCGCAACACAGCGAAAGAAATAAAGATCAGGGAGGGAAAAATCCCATATATACTATACTATATTACACCCTATATAATCATAACAACGTTTAACAGAACCATGGCAGATATGCACTTTTCACCTTATAAGCAAATCAGTAGCTGGAAAATTGAATAAAAAAGGAAATGAACAGATTTTTACAGGATTCGTGTCAAGAAATCACTGGGGGGAGCCATGATGTAAGTGATGTGTAATATGTAAATGACTCATCCCTCTCATTATACACCTCCAGAAGAGTAAAAGAAACACGCCGTGTGTATGACAGCTGGGTTTGATAGAGCTCCAGCACAATGACTCACCAGGACGTCCCCGTTCTGCGCCCCCTCCGCGTGGACCGCCCGCTCCAGTCCGCTGGCTCTCTGCTTAAGGCTGCCCAAAGTGCCGCGTGCAGAAGGGTCCTTGTTCTCGTCCCGCCAACGACCGCCCTGTGGATCGGGCTTCTCGCGGTCTTCAGAAAGGGTGACGTCTTTCGGAGAGGAGCGTTCAGGCCGTTGAGAACACCGTTCACCGCTCGGCAGGGCGCCAGGGCCCTTTTTGGCGTTTTGGAAACCGGGCGGCGCATTCTGCTCCGGATTCGTCGCAGCGTCTTCAAGTTTTACACAGGTGGGGTCCTGAGGTCGGTGGGGGCAGTCTTGTCGTGTGCTGTCGGCGACATTAATTCTGCTAATTGTGGAGTCTGTGCAAATGTGCGAGTCGCCGCTGTTCGTAGTAAGGGTGTCTAGAGAGGAGCCCTGCTGCGGCACGCTCCCTTTGCTCTGGCCACTCTCGCCTTTATTTGGTGCGTTGCCCTCTTTGTGGGTCTTGTATGTGCAGTGCAGAAGGCTGGTACACCTGTTCTGGGACTGCTGAAAGGTGTCCTGGATCAGCCTGGAAATGTCCTGTACGGCCTCTGATATTCTAGAAGCTTCCGTAGGGTCCAGGAGCAGCAGCTTCCTGCAGGCAGCTGGTTTAGGGGAAGGTCTCGGCTCGTCGTCCGTCCTGGCTTTGCCGGCAAAGCCCTGGGGCGTGTCTGAGGGAGAAGTCCAGCTCCTCCCGTCACGGGCGCCTTGTGGGGGGTCCCGGCCGGGGGCTTGGGCCTGGCCTGAGCCGCAGGACTCCTTGCTCTTCCTGAACAGGTCCTCGTCCTCGCGGGGCGTCCAGAGGGATTTGAGGCCCTGCGTCTCTGGACTGGCGAACAGGCTGTCGGGGATGTGGGGGGCGGTGGGGTCACAGTAATTTAAATGCTGGGCGATGCGGGCGATGACCTCCTGCCTCTCCTGGAGCAGGGAGCCAATCAGGGGGTTGGTCTCCATCAGGGGCGGCCTGCTGCCAGGCCTGGGGGGAGCCAGCGGATCTAGCAGGGAGGGAGACTTGGAGGCTCTGAGGGTTTCCTCCGGAGTGGGCTTCTTATAGCCTTCTGCCCCATTAACTGATGGTCCGTAGCCCTCTGGGGAACCGTGGAGTCTGGAATACAACCATTTCACCGCTTTGCCAGAGGGAAGGTCTTCCAGTTGCGGGTACTGGCGCGAATGGGCCACGGCCTGCGGGGCAGGGGACCGGGCATGGCGGGACGGCGACCCTCGCTGGTCGACGTCGGTGACGTCGCCGTCCTGCCTGGGTTTCGCCTGCTCGTAGCTCTTCTTCCCGTAGAAGGTCAGGCTGGTATGAATGCTGCACTTGAGGACCGGATAGTTGGGTTGTCGGGGGAGGGACTGGACGCGGACTTTGAGGGCGACGCTGTGGGAGACGTTCGGGACGGGGAAGGCATGCTCAGTGGGGGGCTGGGAGAAGTCCCACAGCAGCTCCTCATCGGCCGCGCTGATCCTAGGAGACACAGAAAAGGGCAGAGGATCAGTCGCCATGTCTAAAAAAGACCTCCTCCTGCATTCGTTGCGCATTCACCGCCACTGGACTGCATCCACTTTGAAGCCAACGCGCTCTCAAAATAACTGTTTTGAGGTTTAACATGGGTGGCGTTATATTGATTTCCCAGGGACCCTATTACTTTGAAGCTCACCTATACAGAATGTTCCTGGGAACGATGCCATGCGAAGCGCTCAGCCAGGCGCTGAGCTGGGAGAAGAACACGTAGGACCGCACCGCCAACAGCAAGGTCTTCTCCTCGATGAATCGATCTCCGCTCCTGTTCACAGACGCCGAAGAGATCCATGTTAGCACTCCCCTCAAAACCCTCTTGCCTTAATATGATACAACCTGTCAGAAACACCCCCTTTACAAACATAGAGGAAGCAATATCAAAGTGATAAAGTGAGTAATTAATCATCATTCACATCATTCACAAGACTTTTATTGGAGAGTTTTCTCTCAATTGCTATGTCAGTCTAATAGATATTTTCTCCTGAGCATGTTGCATACATGCACATGCACCGTCTGATGGACTACTGTCCATCCAGCGTGTTCTCAGGAACCCTGTGCCTTCTGGGTAAGGCCGTCTGTGGAGAACACCACCTCATCTGAGAGGATGCATTTACGGGATTGCCGCAGCTTTGCTAATGTTGACGGCTGCGCAAAGAGAAAGGCCCAGCAAGACGTACTGCCTGGGAACGGGCTGCAGGGTCCACCGCTCCAGCAGCAGCGCGTCCTGCTTGATGGCGGGGTCGGTGATGTCATTCCCTTCCGTGGTGGGACCGTCATCGCTATAGCAACAGTCTGGGAGCAGCATCACCTCGATCATGATGGGGATGTTGTTCCTCCAGAGGAGCATGACCTCCGAGCGCGTCCTTCTCGCCTGGCAGCACTATCGGAGCAGGACACACAGTCAGCCTACTCATGTTCCAATGAACTATGACTGCAGAGCCTAGTCTAATGACTGTGCCCAATCACATACAGTTTTACTAAAGTACCCAAAAAAAACCTGAAATATTTCTCACCTGACACACTCTAATCTACAGAGGAACATTCCAGACAGTGGTGAAGGTGGCAGGTTCTGTTCTGTTCTGAATCTATCTCACTACCCTTTCCCTTACAGAGGACCTTTACCTGTGCCACCTTGTCGCTGCACTCGTGCTTGGAGTGGACTGGCAGGGCGGACTGCGCCGGCGGGCAGTGGAGCCCCTCCGTGCGTCCTTTCACGGAACATTCTGGAGTCCGGCCCTCGGTTACCAGCAGCGACAGGAGCACCAGGAACTCCTCTGCGTCGTACTCAAAGAACTCCTCCGAGGTGTCTGCGGGACAGAGCCGACGGACGTTACAGGGTGAGACGCTATAGCGCTATAGCAGCTTCCATCACCAGTCTACCCCTTCCTCCTCTGGGGGGGAAACGCGCTGCTGGTCATTCAGTCGTTGAGTCATAACAGTAACGGCCATGCATGTGCACGTGAATTTCTCCATTTCATACTTCAGGCATGCGACAGTATCATAGGTCATAACCTGAAAAGAAAAGCTCACTATCATAGTCTAATTTTTATGAAAAATAGGCTGTTCCTGGGCCACTCTTCAGACGTGAACAGGATCTGCTCTCACCGCGCAGACGCAGAGCACAACTGCAATATTATCCAGCCGTGTTTAAAGAAATCCATACTGCCACTGTTTGCAGATATCGCTGAACCCCTGAACCATAATTACCCTATTGTTCCCTGGCAAACAGATCTGTCCAGTGCTTTCACAACAGCATAGAGACAAATCGCAGCCAGCGATATATCAATGCAGCAGCGGTAAAGATAAAAGCAAACAAAAACACGCAGTGACATATTTAGGACGACACAAAAACCTATAAATACATACATTTTATGGCCCTTTTGTTTAACTTCAGGGAATTATTAAAGAACTCCAAAACTAGGGCCTACGTCTCATAGCCTAGCCTTAACTTACGTTTTGCAAAATCAATTCAGGAAAAAAACCTTCAGAATGAATTCACAATATGAAAAAAAAATTCAGTAACTGAATAATTTTCTACTGGAAGCACAGTGTTGATAACCAAGACCTGTGAGTACAGCCATGTTGTGTCCAATGTGTGTTGGGCCAGTCAGATTGAGTCTTTTATAGTTTCCATATAGGCAAGTGACACACACATTTTATCTATTATCTTGGATCTCAGAGGGACCACATTTCTTGAACAACACAAATCTGGCAAATCGACAAGTGCAAAATTAGAAAAGTAAATAGGTCTATTTATTCTTGTGGAAAATAGTCCTTGGGCTGATTACAGTACATTATGAGGTTTTCATGTTTAATTCATCCCCTGACCAGCCAGCTCAAATACATTCTCAAAGTTTGTTGGAACAGTAAAATTACTACAACTGAACTGTCACTACAATTTGTGGTATGGAATAGACAGTCAGAAAGGTGTCCACTGTTGTAACTTACTAAGGGCTGCTAAAACTGCCTGGACTTAGCAGTCAGGCTTATTCTGCTCACTATACTGGTAACCAAATGGCCTCTGTAAAGCTACAGTATAAATCAAAGCTTTCTTTGCTTTCTTCTCTTTCCTTCTGTAACACATCTTCTCCTTACCAGGCGATAATGGAAGGACGCCATGCACTGTTTGATGCTCTGGGATAAACGTGTTAGCATATGCAAGTACACCCTTTTGAAAAGACGAGTCCTTACAGTGGACCCTTTGTTGGAGCTACGGCACAAAGTTCAGTCAAAGCTAGCAGACTGAATGGAAATTCAGCAGAGCTCTGTGAATACAGCAGATGCAGGCGTTCTTTATGACTTAAACAAAGGTCCCAGACAGTATTGCTTCCACTGAACTTTTCAGTAGTGCAGTGAATTTTCTGTGTAGTCATCATCATTGTCTTTTTTAGACTGCAACCAAACCCCATGCATTCTCTTAAGAGAATCTAAAGGATCTTTTCAGCCATCAAGTTAATTGATACTATAGGTTGCTTAAAGATGTTATATATCATGTTTATTGCCAATATGCTACAAACTGTAGTTCGGCCACATAATGCTACTGTAATGTCAATTCATGAAGAAAAGGAGAAAATTAACAGAAAAAGAAAAACTATGGTACTGGACCCATGGCAAGTTATCCCCAGCAAACTTTAATGAAATCAATTAAAATCAATTTAAAACCCATTTTGTACTATATTATATAGAAATATGTGCAGTAGGATAAACAGTTTTATAGCAAAAATAAATGTGGTTTTAAAAAAACTAAAACAAAATAAGCAGAGGACAAAGTCAAAACCCCAGACCATACAGACAGGAAGGTGACTATTTTAAGCACAGATTGAGTAGTTACACCCACATATTCTGAGTAAAACCACAGAACAACAACATAACTTTATACTGATCTGAGAAGACACTATAAAGATATATATAATGAGAGTATACTTGACCATCTGTCCACATCAGATGTGATGATAATTTTAGCTTTTTTAAACTTTGGCTATGCTAATTGCAGTTTTAATGACACTGTTCATATAGGGTGCTTGTTATTTTAGTGACACGCAAACAGGATTCCTGTTGTGTTTCCAGTGTCTGTTGACATTGGGTGTGGTAGCAGAAATGTATTACTGTACCATATGCAGGGCTGAATGAACTAGGTTAAATAAAGGACACAATCTCAGCTCATAATTCATTTTCTCCTTAGGGAGGCCTTTGCCAAGCACTCCATTTTAAGATCAAGATTGGAATAAATTGGCCATTGGGAAGATTTCTGGGCCGGAAATTCAAGTGACCTCATCTGTAATCTCAATACAAATAAACTGACCAAACAAAGAACTTTCAATAAACAATTCTGCAGTCAAACTCGATGACATTCTGAACTGAATGTGGAACCATTCTGGCTGAAACCATACCTGCTCTTCTACCAAGGCATTTAAGAATGGCTGAGTTATTCAGCCTTTTAACACTGTGCACAAACTGGCACAAGGAAAGAATTTATGCGGCAGTGGGAAAAACGGCACAGAGCTTTGAAGGGGCCTGCTGCCAGAGCTGAGTAACCTGCTGAAAAGCCGAGGCCTCCTCATTCCTCACAGAGGAACCCTCTCTCTCGGCGTAATCAGACTAGCCGAAAGCACAGCCGACTGACCGGATTAGGCGGGCACGCGTCTGCGAGCGGACACGTGCGCCGACCGCAGAAGCCGTTCGTTAGGCCCGCGAGCCGAGCGGCGACGAAACCAGTCTGGAGACGGAACTCTTTAGGAGGGAACGTTTACAGGGCCGCGCTCCGCAGAAAGCGATGACTCGGCTGGAAGCAGCGGAAAGGGTGCCGTTCCGCAGGGGCCGAAAGGCACCAGCGTCTGTGCAAACGGAGCCGCGGTGACCTGTCCTCTTTATCTCTTGCGCGCACTGCAGGCAGGGCAGGGCGGTTCGCGCCGGCTTGATAACACAAGCCCTCTGTGATTGCGTAAACCCGCCGGCTGCTGTTCATACGCCCGGCCCCTCTGCGACTCCCAGCCTTCCCCGGGCTCGCGGATAATCTCCACTTAAGCGCTCGCGCTAACGCGGCACGGGCAGACCAGCGTGAGGCCAAACGTTCCCACAACCACCGCAACCAAACCTGGCAGCCGTTCAGCTGCCAGACAAAACGGGGCCTTATTCCCATTTACTTGTCCTTTATTACTGCTAGATTTTGCGCAGGTAAACCGCTGGAAAAAACCAAAACAATGTACAATACACTGTGCCGTATTATTTTTTGTTCGCCGCGTCTTCTGCCGCAAATCCAGAGGAAATGGACACACATCTGGTAGCGACTAAACGCCAGGAGAGCCGGGCTGTCCGTCGCTGTGGTTCCAGGACCCGCCCCGCCGTCTGATACGAGCTCGTGCGACCGAAGGCCTCCAACAGCTGGTCTCGTTTAGAGAGGGGCGCTCCACGCGTCTGGCGTCCGCGGAGCGGCGGCGGGGCTGCGGTGGCTCGGGCTGTCACGCCTGCGGTAACCAGGGGAACCGCTCCCACGTGACGTGCGCAGAAACCGCCGACGACAAGGGGCGAGCGAGGAGGAGGAGGAGGAGGAGGAAGAGGAGGAGGCCGGCTGCAGTCCCCATGCGCCGGGGAAATAAGTGACTGCTTTCAGAACTTCTCCTCTCGTTTCGTGGCTTTGGGCCTCGAGCTCACGGTGAACTGGGTTAAAGGTAAAGCTGTTTCCACTGGAAGAAGAAAGGACAGGGCAATGGAGGTGGGGGGGAAAGAAAATATTCAGACGGTAAAGGCTTCAGGAGGAAAGGGAAAGACGGAACACAAAGGCAAGGTCTGTGAGTGCTACATAACCGCATGCAGCTCATGGTTTCAGTCTGTTTTCACACTGCGCAGAAAGAGATAATGTGGGGGCCTTACCTACCGAGTCTGGGACCTGCTGCTGTGGGCTAATCGCACAGGCTTGAATGAATCGAACATTCCTGTCATTCAGGGTGACGCTCACCTCGTCACTGGAACAATAGCATGACCAGGAATAATGAGTTCCCGGTAAAAAGGAGCGGAACAGCCCGGACCAGTCCTAATGAACTTTCGCCACCTCGCCGCTGCCTGCATTTCCATTTCACCTTGCGGCAGGAGCACGGGCCAGGAAGCCAGGAACGCACGACGAGCGTCGATTTCACCCCGAGCTCGTGCCGCAAGCTAGCTCAGCTGCGCTGCCCGAACAACGGCACCGCACGGGGGCCCCTGGGGGCTGCGTCGCCTCGGTATCCCTGTTCCGTGGACCTCCGGGGGTTTACGTAACGGGGAGCTATTTCCAGAAACGAGCAGCGCGTGATTATTAGGGCCCGACCCCTCGAGGAGCCGGAGCCCAACCGGGGCATCAGCTGGCTGGCGAGCCCACCCTCCCACCCTCCCGCGTGCCCGCACGGGGCCTCCGACGTGGCACTGGCCCTGGCACCCTCCTCCGGGGGCGAATGCCACCGCTTCCTTTCAGCACTCAGAGTAATGGGAGCTGGCAATCAGCGAGCTCGGGGCGAATGCTAACGAAGCACCGAATCAGTTCAAGGAGATTTATTTCTGTGCCTGCAATCAAGGATAAAGGCACATATTCATGTGCTGACACTGATTGGTTTCTATGTCGCCTACAGAGCTCGCTTCCACTCTCCGAGCCTCATTATGGGACGATGTGTCGTGTACAGCCACAAAAGACCGCTCCGAATCCTGCGACTCCGCGCCGGTTACACAATGCCCACATGCAGCGCACAGCTGTCCCTTCCCAGAGTGCTCTGGGAGGCACACAATCAGACAAGTGTCATGTTAGCCTAAGAATGCCCCTCTTGTCAAACCATAATGGCGGTCTTGTTTAGACGTACAGCCGTCAGATGCGCTTACGTTCTCACAGTCCGAACATTCAAACGTTGTTGGGGGATTCCATTTCTAGTTAATCCACAGATTTACCGGGAAATTGAGAGATTTTGGTTTGCATAACAGAGTCTGTGGAGGGGGTGGGGAAGGGCAGTGTGCGACCTTCTAAAGGCAACTGTGAAGAAACATGCAGTATTACTGCTTTGTATGCATTTGAAGTGAGCTTTTTCAACACTACACCTCTACAAAGTGGTCAAAAGCCTTTCCCAGGGGTTTCACAATGCATTAATTGTCACTTTGTTACACTGCACAGGCAGATTTCAAACGATAAAAAGAGGTCAGGTCATTATTAATGCTTTACCAGAGCTCAGATCACTGCAACAGGGTGATCTCAGCTCTCAGCTCCTCTGCTCAGATACTAATAACCGTGTCATGAAAAAAAGCAATTACAACAAGCGCATTTCGCCTGAACGAACGAAAAGAGGAATAAAAAACAAGTAGGCAATTACGCCACGCTTCAGTTCATCTCCGGCAATACAGAAACAAAACGGAACAAACTGGGCGAGGACCGGCGTCTGAGGCGGGAGGATAAGGTACGCTGTGGACACCGCCGCCCGTACGATGGGCTCCGCAGTGCCTTCTGCTCTGCCGGGGCGGAAAGTTCCGGCGCTCTGGACCACCTGGCGGCGAGGTCGGGGCGCGCCGTGCGTCGGAAGGCTGCAGCCCAAAAGCAGAGAGGCTGTACCGCAGATGGTCTGCAGTCACTGGACATGGGGGGCCAGAGATGAGAAATCCGTACACACGCAGCGGAGGAGCGGTAGAGATTACAGGCAGGGCCTGTGTGGGAAAGCTGCTTACTGCAGGCACTTGCGAGATAAACACGGAGAGCATCTCTCCTCCCACACTCTCCCAACAGCTTATCACACGTGGGCACATGACAAACAGGCACATGAAATTGGGGGGGGGGGGGGGGCTGTGTACACTATCTCAGGGCTGCCTGTGACAAAACAAGGTGGTCAATTACGAAAGAGGATTCGAAAATGCAAACTTGCCCAACGTGGAAACGCATCCTCGTACAACCACGGTAACGGTCGCAGTCGCAGTGTCGATACAGTTAAAGGGCTGCATTTCAAAAATGGAAAGTATTTCTGTTAAACAACAACATTTTCTAAAGAAGAGTTGTTGTCCGTTACATGTCCAGTTTACGCAACCTGCGTTCCTGTCCCACTGACCTAAAAGTAGTGGTCACGTCGTCAGGCGAGTTCCTCAATCTATTTTATTTACAACCGGCTGATGCGTGTCGAGGTTTCCAAAGAAGGAAGCGAAACTGCGGCAGCGCCCGCGGGCTCGGCTCCAGAGGTCCCCCGTACTTGGTGCGATCCGGCCTTTGATCCCCGCTCGCCCCAGACAGCTGTCTGAAGGCTGCGCTCGCTCGTGTCCGAGTCCAGCTTTCGCAGGGACAACAAACAGCGCGACTTTATTCATCTCTCTGTCACACCTGCAACCCTGAAACTACCCGGACAGCAAGCTTTGCGAAAACTGTAAAAACTTTAAAATGACGTGTTTGCCGTGACCCCTCCGAAGCTGCGCTTTGTGAATGCTGGGGATCTTTTTTCATGCTTTCCCTTGATGTGCCAACTTCGTTTTTCCTGAGTGGAACTGAACCCTACATGAACAACAGCGCACATTGAGCATGAAAAAACATTGTACTAAGAAAAGAGAAAATAAGAATTTCATAATTTCTTCTAAAAAATTGCATACGTACACTTTCTCAGTAAATATTAAATTCTCGGTAAAAATTAAAAACTAAAAATGAAAAGCCCAGCAAAATGTTCCCATCAGCAGATTCACTGATGGCCAAATGAGGAGACAAGTGACTGTGACTCCTTGAGAGAAAAAAAAAAAAACAAACATTACTAGCCAATCACCGTCCCCCAAGAAAAGTCCCATTCTGAAAGGCAGCAGAGCTCCAGAGAGGTGGCTATCTCCTTACAGAGTGTAAGCCCGAGGACAGAATGTGCGGCACATCAGCACAAACCCAGAGGGTGGCCCGGGTGTCCCGGGTGAACCTTCTCTGGCCCGCGAGACCGGCTACAGCGGGACAGAGAGACCTTTTCTTCACATGGAGAAGCCAGGTGGAAGATCTTCCAGAGTGCAGAGCAGTAGGTCACCCTGTAGGTCAGCCTCTATTTCCAGCAATGGGTCAGAGGGGCAACAGGAGCCCTCATAAGGATTCCTCTCGAGTTCTTTAGTAAACACACCGACACGCGCGTGAAACCCGAACAACACGGGCACACGAGAAGAGCTGGGCTAAGGGTTTCAGCTTCAGGGACCCGGCGTAAAGTGGATTATTCCTGTGGAAGGTCATAACTTATTCATTTCCGAGCAACACCTAGAAAAGAGCAGGAGCATTGCTTCTACAGTACAAACAGAAGCACTGAGGCCATTCACTACAGGGACCATTTCAGGGCCTCTTAGATATTTTCAAATATCCTCTTTTTCAATCCAGGCAAAGTCGAAAGGAAACTGACAATAGTGGCAAAGTAAAGGCTCAAAATTGGTTAGCCCACAGAGGCCAATAAGACATGTTCCTTATCGGGCTCAAGAGCACACCTTGTTATTAACAGTTTTGGATTATGGCCAGTGATGCTAAAATAACTTAAAGGTACTGCCGTATCAAGCTCAGTCGATTATCATTTATTCATAAACAACCTAATTAAAAAGTGTAAAAACACGGACTGAGTGTATCTGGGCAGACCTCCAGATGCTTGAGCTAATGGACACTGCAGTGAAAAAAAAAAATTAGGCAGTTAAATAGCAATGCAAAACCACGTAAGACTCAAACTGGGAGTTATTTCTGCGGCGCGCCCTGGGAAAACAGGACCAAACAGACAAACATCACTGAGGCCAGTTTTATTCCCTCTATTAGAGCCTTTTCATACTGTATAATGAGCCACTTCATGCATTACCGAAGCTTCAAGCAGCATGGTGGGTGGGGACAGGGTACATCAATCACTCCGGCATGGGAAGAGAGGGGCGAGCGGCACAGAATGCACCGGTGTGCCATTAAACAAAAAGCGGTGCCGTCTCTCCTTTCGGCGTGAGCTGGCCTCTCGCGGGCCCTGCTGGGCGACAGTTCAGTCCGGGCAGACGTCCTCGCGCCGGGCCTGTTCTTCTCTGCGCCTGTGCTGGCCGCATTTAGCTCCCCGGCAGCTAGGCGCTAACGTCACGGGGTTATTAAAGCAGCGGAGCGTGGCGACCCTCATCCGGGATGAGGCTCAACGCCCGACCTCATCTTGTCAGAGCGAACGCAACCTATATAACGGAAACGACGCGCTAAGGGAGGGCTGCGAGCTACCTCGTTTTCCCTCTCGCTCCCTCCATCTCTTTGTTGTTGCAAACTAACAACAGACGCTCATCGGGATTCTGATAAACGAACAGCTCCTTATCTGCGATGAGGGCTGCTGCTAGCTCAGACTGTGTGACCGAGACAGGTCTAATCAGGACAGAGCACTCCCCCCCCCCCCCCCCAATCGCCCAGCTCTCCATCACTGCCCGAGTTTCACACAGCTGTTAATGTTGAGCTGCCCTGCAGTGCACCTGCACTGTAATGCACGCAACGCGCTGTTCAGTTCTCCCATAACACAACTCCTCTGACTGTGCCGCTTAATCAAGGCTGCGGTCACTCCTCCGATTTTACAGAAGACCGACCCTCCGGCCAGCCTCCTCATGCATCACTCAAGACACGACTACATGACAACACAGAAAACCACAATTCATCAACTTAGGAGCATTAATTCAATGAGGAAGCAAGATGGACAGAAGGAATTAACCCGGGGGAGAAAAGGAAACCCTTGGGCTTAAAGCAGAACTGATTTATAAACAGACAAAACTGTTTACTTGGTTACATGCTGCTTATGCTAATGTGTCTGTCAGGCCAATTTACATAAATCACACCAATTCATTCAATCAACAGTATGTTTCTGAGATTCTGCTGAGAGTGCAAAGTAATTCTTAATGCAACACTGCATTGCCAGTGTTAAAACAGCAATATCCGTGGCTGTTCCAATGTCCTTTAGCGTCGGACAGAAGCTCAATTTGTATTGAATCTGCAAAGTAAACTATTAGGCATAAAAATAATACCAATATGAACGTTGTTTTATTGTACAGTTAAATTCAAATTTTTAACTGGCTACATTCACATTACAGTAAAATAATGTCAATAAACTAAGTTAACTACTGCACAATATCCTATAAGGAATTTAGGCACAATAATTTCAGCCTGAAGAATATCAAGAACAATGGGACATGAATAAGATGTTTCTTCTGTCTAGCATTGTTTGTTTGCCAAGAGAAAAGGTGCAACAAAAAAGGTGCAACATCTATACATTGTTGTCATTTATCGCCCCCCAGGTCCACTGGGAAACTTCATCGATGAGCTGGATATCCTACTCGGCTCTTTCCCTGAGGACGGCACCCCACTGATCCTGCTTGGAGATTTCAACCTCCACCTGGAAACATCCCAGTCTTCAGCTGTCCTAATTCCTCCACTCCTTTGACCTCTCCCTACAGTCATTCCCCTACCCACCCAGGCGTGGCAACCTCCTCACTGGATTTTCTGAGAACTAGCCTTGCAACGATTATCACGTAACCCCTCTGCACACTCTGACACTTCGTTTCCGTTCTCCCTCCCCCTAGCTCCCTCTCACCCACCTTCTCCCCCCACACCCACTGTATCTGTCCGCGCATACTCATCTCCTCTCAACCTCCTCTCTTGCTTCATGAAGTCACTGCCTGCCTCCCTCCTCTGAATCCTTCACTACACCTACCCACTGATTCGATCCCCTCCCTACTTTCCTCCCTTACATCTGACTTTGACTCCTCCTGCCCCACTTCTCTAGGCCAAACAAGTCATCTCCCGCCGTGGATGTCCAATGCCATACGCACCTACCAGGGTTGGACTCCGTGCAGCAGGAGGATGGAGGACATCCAGAAGATGCTCAGACCTCTCTGCCTACCAATCCTCCTTGCGGTTCTCCTCCCGGTGACTGCTGGGCAAGGTAACTACTATCAAACCAAAATCCAATAACTACCGTTCTAACCCTCGCAACTGTTTTCTGTCTTTTCCTCTCTCCTCAGCCAGCCATCTGCACGCCCTCAGTCCCCGCTCACTGCTGCCGACTTTGCAACCTTCTTTGACGAGAAGATTGCAGTCATCCGCAACTCCTTCTGCACTCCACCTCACCCTATGCTCCCCTCCCCTTGTCTCTCCACTCCTCTGCTTACGGTCACTGGCTCCCAACTCCCCACCCCTCAACCTGTACTCTCCCCCTCCCTCACCATTTCCCCTTGTTTCTCCGACTTCTCTCCCCTCACCGATTCTGAGGTTTCACAACTCCTACTTTCCCATCGCCCCACAACCTGTGCCCTTGACCCCATTCCCTCACCACTCCTCCAGGCAATCTCACCCGAGATTCTCCCATTCATCACCTCCCTGGTTAACTCCTCCCTGACATCCGGCTGCTTCCGTCAACCTTCAAGAAGGCCCTCATCTCCCCCTCCTGAAAAAGACCACACTAGACCCCTCCATCATTGGGAACTACAGACCGGTATCTCTCCTTCCATTTCTGTCAAAAACCATTGAACGTGCTGCATCAAATCAACTCTCTGTGTTTCTTTCACAGAATGAGCTCCTCGATCCCCATCAGTCTGGATTCAGACCAGGCCACTCGACAGAGACCGCACTCCTCTCTGTCAACGAAGCTCTCCACGCAGCCGAGCAGCCTCCCTCTCCTCCGTCTTATTACTTCTGGACCTATCGGCAGCCTTCGACACAGTCGACCACCCCACCCTCCTGTCCTCCCTATCTGCAATGGGGATCTGTGGCACAGTCCTCAATTGGATTGAGTCTTACCTCTCAGATCGCTCCTTCCAGGTAGCCTGGGCTGGTAAAGTATCTGCGCCACACCCCCTCATCACCGGAGTCCCACAGGGCTCGGTCCTTGGTCCTCTCCTCTTCTCTCTCTACACCCAGTCCCTTGGCCCTGTCATCACAGCTCATGGTATGTCTTACCATTGCTATGCTGATGACACACAACTGTTTCTCTCCTTCCCACCCTCTGACACACAGGTCTCAGCCCGCATCACTGCCTGCCTGAGTGATATTCAGAGCTGGATGGTCCGCCACCATCTCAAGCTCAATCCACAAACAGAAGCTGAGGCCATTCACTACAGGGACCATTTCAGGGCCTCTTATATTTTCAATATCCTCTTTTTCAATCCAGGGAAAGTCGAAAAGGAAACTGGGCAATAGTGGCAAAGTAAAGGCTCAAAATTGGTTAGCCCACAGAGGCCAATAAGCCATGTTCCTTATCGGGCTCAAGAGCACACCTTGTTATTAACAGTTTTGGGGTATGGCCAGTGATGCTAAAATAACTTAAAAAGGTACTGCCGTATCAAGCTCAGTCGATTATCATTTTTCTAACAACCTAATTAAAAGTGTAAAAAACACGGACTGAGTGTATCTGGGCAGACCTCCAGATGGCTTGAGCTAATGGACACTGCAGTGAAAAAAAAAAATTTGGCGTTAAAAAAGCAATGCAAAACCACTAAGACTCAAAACGGAGTTATTTCTGCGGGGGCCCTGGGAAAAAAAGGACCAACGACAAACACACGAGGCCATTTTATTCCCTCATTAAACCTTTTCATTGTTTAAAGAGCCACTTCATGCATTCCGAAGCTCAAAGCAGCAGGTGGGTGGGGGCAGGGTACATCAATCACTCCGGGATGGGAAGAGAGGGCGAGCGGCACAATGCACGGTGTTCCATTAAACAAAAAGCGTGCCGTCTCTCCTTTCGGCGTGAGCTGGCTCTCTCGCGGCCCTGCTGGGCGACAGTTCAGTCCGGCAGACGTCCTCGCGCGCCGTCCGCGTCTGTTCTTCTCTGCGCCTGTGCTGGCCGCATTTAGCTCCCCGGCAGCTAGGCGCTAACGTCACGGGGTTATTAAAGCAGCGGAGCGTGGCGACCCTCATCCGGGATGAGGCTCAACGCCCGACCTCATCTTGTCAGAGCGAACGCAACCTATATAACGGAAACGACGCGCTAAGGGAGGGCTGCCAGCTACCTCGTTTTCCCTCTCTCTCCCTCCATCTCTTTGTTGTTGCAAACTAACAACAGACGCTCATCGGGATTCTGATAAACGAACAGCTCCTTATCTGCGATGTGGGCTGCTGCTAGCTCAGACTGTGTGACCGAGACGGGTCAAATCAGGACAGAGCACCCTCCCCCCCCCCCCCCCAATCGCCCAGCTCTCCATCACTGCCCGAGTTTCACACAGCTGTTAATGTTGAGCTGCCCTGCAGTGCACCTGCACTGTAATGCACGCAACGCGCTGTTCAGTTCTCCCATAACACTACTCCTCTGACTGTGCCGCTTAATCAAGGCTGCGGTCACTCCTCTGATTTTACAGAAGACCGACCCTCCGGCCAGCCTCCTCATGCATCACTCAAGACACGACTACATGACAACACAGAAAACCACAATTCATCAACTTAGGAGCATTAATTCAATGAGGAAGCAAGATGGACAGAAGGAATTAACCCGGGGGAGAAAAGGAAACCCTTGGGCTTAAAGCAGAACTGATTTATAAACAGACAAAACTGTTTACTTGGTTACATGCTGCTTATGCTAATGTGTCTGCCAGGCCAATTTACATAAATCACACCAATTCATTCAATCAACAGTATGTTTCTGAGATTCTGCTGAGAGTGCAAAGTCATTCTTAATGCAACACTGCATTGCCAGTGTTAAAACAGCAATATCCGTGGCTGTTCCAATGTCCTTTAGCGTCGGACAGAAGCTCAATTTGTATTGAATCTGCAAAGTAAACTATTAGGCACAAAAATAATACCAATATGAACGTTCTTTTATTGTACAGTTAAATTCAAATTTTTAACTGGCTACATTCACATTACAGTAAAATAATGTCGATAAACTAAGTTAACTACTGCACAATATCCTATAAGGAATTTAGGCACAATAATTTCAGCCTGAAGAATATCAAGAACAATGGGACATGAATAAGATGTTTCTTCTGTCTAGCACTGTTTGTTTGCCAAGAGAAAAGGTGCAACAAAAAAAAGGTTGCCCACATCTATACATTGTTGTCATTTATCGCCACCCTGTCCACTGGGGAAACTTCATCGATGAGCTGGATATCCTACCCTGCTCTTTCACCTGAGGACGGCACACCACTTGATCCTGCTTGGAGATTTCAACATCCACCTGGAAACATGCCAGGCGCAGCTGTCCTACATCTCCTCCACTCGTTGACCTCTTCCCTACAGTCATCTCCCCTACCCACAAGGCGGGCAACCCACTCGACCGTGTTTTGTTCTGAGGAATGCCCTTGCACCGATATCACTGTAACCCTCTGACACACCTATGACCACCACTTCGTTCTTCTCCCTCAAACTTGCTCCCTCTACCCACCTTCTCCCCCCACACCACTGTATCTGTCCGCCGCAATCTTGCTCCCTCTCAACCTCCTCTCTTGCTTCATCTGTCACTGCTGCCCTCCCTCTCTCCGAATCCTTCACTACCCTCCCCACTGATTCTGCATCCACCTCCCTACTTTCCTCCCTTACATCTGCTCTTGACTCCCTCTGCCACCACTGTCTCTAGGCCAACACGTCCATCTCCTCCCGCCCGTGGATGTCCAATGCCATACGCACCTCCAGGGTTGGACTCCGTGCAGCAGAGAGGAAGTGGAGGACATCCAGAGATGCTTCAGACCTCTCTGCCTACAATCCCTCCTTGCAGCGTTCTCCTCACGGTGACTGCTGCCAAGGTAAACTACTATCAAACCAAAATCCATAACTACCGTTCTAACCCTCGGCAACTGTTTTCTGTCTTTTCCTCTCTCCTCAGCCAGCATCTGCACGCCATCAGTCCTCGCTCACTGCTGACGATTT
Source organism: Anguilla rostrata (assembly GCF_018555375.3). Taxonomy (NCBI): domain Eukaryota; kingdom Metazoa; phylum Chordata; class Actinopteri; order Anguilliformes; family Anguillidae; genus Anguilla; species Anguilla rostrata. Next base: position 44,491,814 of record NC_057937.1, on the reverse strand, counting down.
GCAACCTTCTTTGACGAGAAGATTGCAGTCATCCGCAACTCCTTCTGCACTCCACCTCACCCTATGCTCCCTCCCCTTGTCTCTCCACTCCTCTGCTTACGGTCACTGGCTCCCAACTCCCCACCCCTCAACCTGTACTCTCCCCCTCCCTCACCATTTCCCCTTGTTTCTCCGACTTCTCTCCCCTCACCGATTCTGAGGTTTCACAACTCCTACTTTCCCATCGCCCCACAACCTGTGCCCTTGACCCCATTCCCTCACCACTCCTCCAGGCAATCTCACCCGAGATTCTCCCATTCATCACCTCCCTGGTTAACTCCTCCCTGACATCCGGCTGCTTCCCGTCAACCTTCAAGAAGGCCCTCATCTCCCCCTCCTGAAAAAGACCACACTAGACCCCTCCATCATTGGGAACTACAGACCGGTATCTCTCCTTCCATTTCTGTCAAAAACCATTGAACGTGCTGCATCAAATCAACTCTCTGTGTTTCTTTCACAGAATGAGCTCCTCGATCCCCATCAGTCTGGATTCAGACCAGGCCACTCGACAGAGACCGCACTCCTCTCTGTCAACGAAGCTCTCCACGCAGCCCGAGCAGCCTCCCTCTCCTCCGTCTTATTACTTCTGGACCTATCGGCAGCCTTCGACACAGTCGACCACCCCACCCTCCTGTCCTCCCTATCTGCAATGGGGATCTGTGGCACAGTCCTCAATTGGATTGAGTCTTACCTCTCAGATCGCTCCTTCCAGGTAGCCTGGGCTGGTAAAGTATCTGCGCCACACCCCCTCATCACCGGAGTCCCACAGGGCTCGGTCCTTGGTCCTCTCCTCTTCTCTCTCTACACCCAGTCCCTTGGCCCTGTCATCACAGCTCATGGTATGTCTTACCATTGCTATGCTGATGACACACAACTGTTTCTCTCCTTCCCACCCTCTGACACACAGGTCTCAGCCCGCATCACTGCCTGCCTGAGTGATATTCAGAGCTGGATGGTCCGCCACCATCTCAAGCTCAATCCAGGTAAGACAGAGCTCATTTATATTCCGGCTCTTAACTCCCCTCTCTCTGATCTCTCTATCTCCCTAGGTAATACCATCCTCACACCATCACCCTCAACTAGAAACCTTGGCGTGGTGATGGACAACAGACTGTCCCTCACCGAGCACATTTCAGCAGTGACACGTTCATGCAGGTTCTTCCTGTATAACATCCGGAGGATCCGCCCCTTCCTCACAACTTACTCGACCCAACTCCTCGTCCAGGCAGTGGTCCTGTCCCGCCTGGACTACTGTAACTCCCTGCTTGCTGGCCTCCCAGCATCATCTATCAGACCCCTGCAACTCATCCAGAACGCAGCAGCGCGTCTGGTCTTCAACCTCCCCAGACATTCCCACGTTACCCCCTGCTCACCACCCTCCACTGGCTCCCCGTGATGGCTCGCATCAAATTTAAAACATTAGTGCTTGCCTTCAAAGCAGCCAGGGGGTCAGCCCCTCCCTATCTACGTCAACTCATCAGACCCTACACCCCAGCTAGACCTCTCCGTTCTGCTGCCACATGTCGCCTGGTCCCTGCCCCGGCTCGCACCAGCACCCGGTCACGCCTCCTGTCTGTTCTAGCCCCACGGTGGTGGAATGACCTTCCTGTGCAAGTCAGAACAGCAGAGACCCTGGCCGTCTTCAAACGTAGACTGAAGACTCACCTCTTCAAGCTACATCTCACCTCATCACCCCCCACTACCCTCTAACATTTTTTTTTTTCTAAAAAAAAAAAAAAAAAAAAAAAATAGGGTGTACAATTCACACTTATACCTAAGCAAAGTTATACCTATTGTAGCTCTCTTGCAGGAATGTTGTAAAGCGCTTGTCTCCGAGTTTTGTAATGCACTTGTTGTAAGTCGCTCTGGATAAGAGCGTCTGCTAAGAACCTATAATGTAATGTAAATGTAATGTAACAAATGTAAGAGAAAAACAGAATTACATGTCTCCATCCTCCATCTCCATCTATCAGTCCTTTTCTTGTTAAAGTATGCTGTACTTCACCCTTCTTTCACAGTGTAAGGGGCCCTCCTGCCTGAACTAGCATATTAGGAGATCTCAGGATGTCAACAGTTCCCTTGCTGCTATTATCCTGTAGTTGAACAGCAAGGTACACAATTCTTTATTTTTCTACAAAAGAGGCAGACTCAGAGCTCACATAGCAACAAGCCCTGCGAGATGATTGGCCAGGAGGCAAGTTTTTACCCCCTCACAGCTTGTTGAGCAGCAGTGCAGTTTCCTCTCTGCTTGGCAGCAGAAGAGGGGAAGTGTGGTCCCCCACCACACTTGTGAACTCTGTGCTTCTATTGTGCCATTTGAAAACACGACAGACGCCCAGCCGGCTGTTCTGCGCTAATTAAAACGTTGAGCAACAGTAAAGATATAAAAAAAACTGGAAATTAATGAACTACTGAAAAACTATTGCCTGAAAGTTTTTACCAAGCTCAAATGTCGTGCGAGCATTTTGGTTAAAGCTTTAAATCATCTAAATGATGGTTCTTTGGTTTGTGTCTTACATAAGAATGTTCAACCAGCTTTGGATCACACACAACAAGATTGGAGTACTGTGTAAAATTGCCCTGTTACAGTGGTGTACTCATAAATAAAAATAAATACACAAGTACCTTTCCAAGACGTTATGAAAAGTCACCTTGCAGCATCCTGCTTGCTCGCACTCAAAATCTGAAAGGGAGTGGGTCAGCACAAAAGGATGGATGACCCACATTCAGATTCGCCTCTCTCTGATGCATAATTAGCAACAGCGCGTTCAAACCGTTCGCATTATTTAAACCTAATTAGTTGTGGAGCATCCATAATTTCCATGTCACTTTTAATGCTATGCCATGTCGTCAATTTGACAGAGTTCAATCGAAAACGCGCCATAGCTGGCCACTGACATAAGGATGAAAACTTATGTAAATTTAACAAAGGTCAAACTGTAAAATGGAAGGACTAACTAACCCCTCCATTGCCATACCAAATGTGCAGGCATTGGAGCCATAAATTAGAAAATGAGACAGCTGACACTGTATGCCATTGTGGGCGGTGTCATTGACACTTCCGTGTTCCGTGGTAACAGGATAAGCTAGCTGACTGTCAGACACACCGAAAGCCCGGACAAAAGCTCACTTTGAAGCTCCCTGCAAACTCCCATCTAGCTGTGAGAACCGTTTTGGAGAGCTGAAGCCTCCCCCCCCATCGGACAAATCTGAGTCTCTTCTTACATCTCTCATGATTCCGTTCCATTTGGGAGTTTTCACGCTCTGAACAGTACATGGATGGACTGCATTTATATAGCGCTTTTATCCAAAGCGCTTTACAATTGATGCCTCTCATTAACCAGAGCATTTAGGGGTTAGGTGTCTTGCTCAAGGACACTTCGACACACCCAGGGCGGGGGCTCGAACCGGCAACCCTCCGACTGCCAGACAACCGCTCTTACCTCTTGAGCTATGTCGCCCCAGTGATAGACCTTCTAGTGCAGATCCAGTGTTAACCTTCACATTACCCTCACTGGTTCAAAAATACAGCTTTCATTCCAACATAAAAAGAGACAAGATAGTTAAAAGAAATATGCAAATGAATAGCCCGCCAGACAATTCCATTTCTAAATGCCACAGCTCTCATGTCTGAGCAGGCTAAAAAACGGAAGACTAAATTATTGGATTTGAAAAATACCTTAGAAGCTGCATTTATATGGGCTAGAAATACTTCTCTGTTGATTAAAACATGCGCACATGCATGCACACATGTGCACGTGTACACGGATCTGCACACACACACACACACACAAACACACAATGGATGAGGTGTATATAAGGCCTACTGCATTGGCCCTGTCCAGCTGCTCACAATGCATTACCTGCTCAAGTCAACAGTTGGGAGCACTGAAAACTCAGGCCCCACTAATGCAATCAGGCCAAAGTGAAATCAGGCCCCACAAGGAAAATCAGGCAGTGTGTGAAATCAGGCCCCACAAGGAAAATCAGGCAGTGTGTGAAATCAGGCCACACAAGGAAAATCAGGCAGTGGGTGAAGTCAGGACCCACAAAGAAAATCAGGCAGTGTGTGAAATCAGGCCCCACAAGGAAAATCAGGCAGTGTGTGAAATCAGGCCACACAAGTATAATCACGCCAGAGTGAATTCAGCCTCCACGAGTAAAATCAGGTCCCTTAAGTGAAATTAGGTCCCGAGTGAAATCAGGCCATGCGTGATATCAGGCTCCACGAGTGAAATTAGGCCCCACAAGTAAATTCAGGCCCCGCATATGAAATCAGGTGCCACAAATGAAATCAGGCCCCGCGAGTTAAATCAGGTCCCACAAGTAAAATCAGGCCCAGTGAGTAAAATCAGGAGCGACTGCAACGCCACATTCTTGCAGGGTTGTTCTCAAGCTAAGTTCTCTCTTCTCAAGCTGAGCCCGATTACATAAGCGCCGGCCCGGCTCCCCAGCGCGGCTGCCTCCAGCGCGCGCTCCTCCGCGGGATCTTTAAGGACACGCCTGGCGTTCGCCGCCTGCTCGAAACAGGGTCAGCGCGAGTGAGCGCGCGGGGATGACCGCTAAGCGCGCCGAGCGCCCTGCGGCTCCTTCGCTCGGGTGAGCCGGGTCCATCTGTTTTCGGTTGCACAATGCAAGCCGCTAACAACAAGCCCCTTATTGTGTCGGCGGAAAAACAAATCGGGAAACAAACAAAGAACAGCAGGGCCTCTCGCACTTAGAGCGTGCCAGTTATTCAGTTTCCCTGAACGGCCCAACTTCATCCTAGCCGGCGTGCCGGTTTTTGTGTTCAAAAAAAAACTGAGAGGTAGGCTTTCTTCAGCTCACCCAACTGCCTTACATGAAACAGATGCTGATTGGTTCAAGTGCTTATGTGGCACACTGGACAGAGCGCCATGGGCGCAGAATTTAATCTGGCGCATCACAGACTATGAATAGACACAGACTGTCAGTTTTGTCACAGAAATAACAGGATAGCTCCTAAGAGCTCCCTAACCACACATGCTCTTGTTACACTCTGTTTGTACCAGTACAGCACAAGACAAACTTAGCCCCAGGTTTTTTTTTATAGCTTGAGCCAATGTTTTTTTGGTCTTTCACTCTAAATATATATGTAATCTCTCTCTCACTCCCTATCTCACGCTCTGACACACACAAACATAAAAATGTATATGCATCTATTGCAAAATAAAGCTGCTAATTACTAGGCTTACATGATATGATTAACTTTTTAAATGCTTTTATTTTCTTTCTGCAGAAATGAGCAGGTTAGGGGAAAACATGTCTAGTCACCCAGCTGTGAATCTGACCTCACAGAGCTGTTATCATCAGGTAGCAGCTCCAGGTCAGGACACCCAGGCCATGCTGGGCCACTGACCTGCAGACAGGGCCAGAGGCAGGCGGCGTGTGGGGTCCCCAGGGCCGAGCCCTGTAAGGATTTACACAGAAAGTTGCGCCTCTCCGCTGAGGCGGATGGCGAGCTGAAAAAGCCATGGCGTCTTCCTTACAGTCGTGGAGGATGCGACAAGCCTGGCACACGCCACACACAGAGCACGGACAAAGAAAACGCAGCCGTTCGCGTGCCACGTGATCAGCCATTTCGCCTGCCGTCCTCAGACCCGGCCCGGCCACAGCTTTGTTTATAGACTGGCTGCCATCAACATCAACAAGAAGGATAAAAATAATTGCATTTCTGTTCTGTAAAACACTGCACCAAGGGTGCAGCAATTCCCAGAATGTGTAGACAGCCATCTAATGATAGGGACACCACTCCCTCTGGACTCCGTGTCCAAGATATAAATGGCTTAGCAGTGCCGTCTGCTGTGCGAGAACCAGACCCGTGGCCTGGCCTTGCGTAACAACTGAACACGGAAAATACGGAGTGTCTGCTTAGTGTGACAACTGTGCTGCCTCTCCTTGTTCGATACTAAGGCTGGGAACACAACACGCCGATGGAAGCTCGATAGTCAGCTGACAAAGGGGGGGGGTGGTCTCATCGGCACTGGTCAGGAGTGATCTGTCCCAACTCTCGGAGGAAATGGTCACACTGCGCTGACAGTTGCCTCCTCATTTGCACTTATTTGCGTTCTTTGCTGGAGGCATTGCAATCAACCTCCAGCCCAGGAGATGGCCTCAGCGAGGGCAAGTCGTCATTTCAGGGCAGAGACTGGAATTGCACAGGATAGGAAGTAAACAAAACCACAGTGAAGGCTGAAGAGTTGACTTGAGTGGTGTATACGCAGCAAGAGAAAGTACATCGAGAAAACAGTGAAGATGATGTCCAACTTCGAGTGCAACTCCAAGTCCGATTCCAAACGTAATCTGTAGTTAGCACTGACTTTATTAAGTGTAGCCTTACTTGTGATGGGGAATAGAAAGAAGCGGAGAAAGCTTAGGAGGCGTTCCATGTGGGTTAAGCCATGGTCGCTACAGTAACACCAGCCTTTAGTTGTTGTCATCCAATACTGCCCTACGCCCCATCCCCATGTCAAAACTCTACTGCACGCTGAAGGCTTGAAGACTCCCGACTCATTTTTTGAATGGGGACTCTGATGGGTCCAGATGCCTTCTGCAAAGGCAGACCACACACACACACCCACACACACACACACACACACACACACCAGGCAGACTGCACCCCGATGCTTGGGCCCCCGCTGTTGACGGCCGATCGTCGCCTCGGTGCGGTCCCGGCTTCGGCTGATGTAATGAAAGGTGTCAAGCAAATGGCTAACACACCTCAAACACAGTGGAAGCTTTGCAGTGTATTGTCTTTGATTTAGTCAAAACGATGTGCCTTACTGTAATCCTTACTGCGCTTCAAAGATGGTCAAAATCAGTCCTTTTTTCTTCCTCTGTGAGGCAAAGCCATTCACGCAGTGGCCCCTGTCCCCAGCATAAGAATTCATTTTCAGGCCATCGTCGCGAGATCCATAAGAGAGGTCGGTTGCCAATAAGGGGAGACTTTGACATGGGGATTGCATCATTTGGCTCAAATATTTTCGTCATTAGTGACTGAATCCATTATCAGCCATTTTGCTTTTAAAGAGGAGGGGAGGGCAAGCAGTCGTAATGGAAACACGTTCCTGTTCGTTCCGCGCTGCAACAAGGTGAGGCTCTTTGGCGGCTTTCAGAGCTTGTCCCGCATAAATGGAAATTCACCCTAAATGTCTCCTCGAGAAAGGTCACTGAGCTTTGCTGTAATGTCAATGCCTCTGGATTTGTTTGATGGTGGCCTCTAAGCTGGAAATAATTCTCCTTCAAAGTATGGAAGCATGTTGATAAGAAAACTGCAGCAAGACAATTTCACAGAGAACTTTTCTGTAATTGAAATGCAGAAATGTACTTAAAACACAAAGGTGATAAATGCCATGAATGTTTTTCCTCCTGTGATTGTATTAAATAGTAAACGTGCTGCAATCGTGTGACATAATGCATTGTTATTGCAATTTGTTAAAAAAATGTTATACAATACATAATAACAATACATGTTTCAGAGCTTGGTTTAAGACCAGCTTTCTTGTTATGAAGGCTGCGTGAGACAGGTAAACTGCACAATTCTACACAAGCAGAGAGTGTCTGCATTATGACAGTGCATTAATGGAAATACTGGTGCTAAATCTCTCCTCTAACTGGATTTCTGAAACAGGGAACTCACAAAGGAGTGTTTGTTTAAAACTAATTGCTCTATTCCCGGTAGACCTTTTTAATTAAGAGTAAGCCAGGGTTGTACAGCTATAGTCTTACTCAGAATCCTTTATCCACATCAAGCATTAGTCTACACAGAGTTAAGAATGTGAAATAAGTCTGTTTTCATGCTGCATGCTGGAGCTTTTAAACTAATGACCTCCACCATCTTAAAATGGTCATAAAACAACGGACACATAATTGTCTGTTGGGTAAACATAGAAAAACTATTGTCTGTTTATCAGGGTCAACAGATTGCAAACCCAAACCTACTTGTAAGCTGAGAAGCAGGGATCCAGCCCCTGGAACTGCAGTGCTTTTTAAGAAACTGTAGCAGTGGAGTCCAATTACTTGTCAGTGTCTCACAGTACAACTGAAACGCAGACAGAACTGTAGTCCTCATGTTATTGATGATATCCCTTCTAAAGAGTTCAATTATTAAACTGAAAAAAGTAAAGGATACAGATATTGTATCAAAAATTAACCCAGTCAGTTACCTACATCTTTGGTCAGACTGGATCAACCTTTAAACCAGAGTGTTAGAGGTTAAGCACTCCCTGTTTTGACTGTGCACACAACCACCCAAGAAGGAAGCAGTTTCAACAGTGGCAGGATTACAACCTTGTAGATTTCAAACATGATGGTGTTTTCCCATTTTGTGTAATGCTGCTAAGTTCAAAAACTCATCTGCCAACCTAATCATTTAACCACACAATCCCTACATCATAATGTAATCAAAAACAGCTGATATTAAGGGGAGATGTTTACAAGTAGACTGCTAACAAATTTCAATAAGAGGCCAAGTTTAATTACAGTAGCAGGCGTGTGTGTGCTTTTTATAGGCTTCTTCTTTGTAACTTTCTCCTTAATGTGATTGTAATCAGATGCTATGCCCTGAAATGTTATAGGCCAGGGTCAAGACTAAGGTTCATATATATATATATCATATAATAAATTCACAAGGCAGAGCGCTACTTACTATAAAATTAATCAAACTAATATTACAATACACGGGGTCTAAATGGTTATCACTTACTACTGTTTAATTCCACAACCACGCATTGCAGAATTACACTTGAGCCAGAAAGGAAGAGAATACTGTAAAAGCGCTGCTATTTCTATTTCAGAGACAATATGTTCCTAATAAATAGCGTCGAATGCTGAGCGTTGTCATGTGGGAACCGCTCCAGTGCAAATTATGCTCAAATCTTGTTTTATTATTAGAACCAAGGAAAGAACTACGAAGACCTCAGCTTGAAACAGCCAGACGTTAGTGGAAGCAGTGGACCACGGTTTCTGCTTGTTAAGTGAAAATACTGGCATTATCTTTAACAATACGTGTTAAAATAATATGGCATACTATGCCAACTCAGACGCTAAAATACATATCAAGATTAAATAGTGTCATCTCTGCATTACCAATTCCAAGTATTGTCTAGCTAATTGAATGCTATTTGCTAAGTAATGACGACACAGTATTACAAAGGGATTTTGTTGCTGCTCTAATGTGAATTAGATGACCGAAACGCCGAATGTTTGTATTAACAATTTTGTTACAGTCTCTAGTTGGCTGTATCTCTAGTTTATAGTCTAGTTCATACAAGGCAGTACAGCTTAATCTTGACATATCAAACATAGCAATGTCAAATAACACTGGCATTGTCTTTCCTGTATTTATATATCTCACAAACAAGTATGTCCAGTGAAACTATTTCTGCCACGTTAATCTAAACGTTGCCGAATTGTTCGACGTCTTGCCAGTGCAATTCAAAGACTTCACAGTTGAATTCAACATTTCACCACAATGGCAAGACGGCTGCGCACAGTGAACGTTGGCAGCTTTTGTCCCAGACCAAAGCATGACGCTCAGCTGTTCAGGGGTGTCGCTGTAGCATATGTAGTGTCAAAGCAACATTTTCCATGTGTGAAAGAAAACGCATTAAGATTTTAGCTGAAATGTGCAAACGTACGCATACTTATTCTTTAAACACGTATTTAACAAATAACTGGCGAACTAATTGCATTCGTATGTCGTCGCAGTTTTTAACAGCCTGATTCGTTAAAACAAAGACTTTGCTGTTAACATAATGCTGAAGTTAACCAGCTGTTACATCATTTCTCTCTCGTCCAGTTCTTCAAGGGACAACACGGTTAGGGGTGAAGGCATTCCACTGGACTAAAACAAGTCCCTGTCAATTGTGATTGCTTAAACCTGTCACAAACAACCCTTTCGCGCGATAAGGTCACTCAATGTACACAAGGTTAGAAATAGTCTTGATTTATTTACGTTACCTCGATCTGACTTCATGTTTGCCACTGTAGATGTTCCTCCAAATTCCAGCACCAGCCTTTCTCCGTCTTCGGGTTTTTCGTCCTTTTGTTAACGATGTCTTGATTTTTACTGACGTTACACTGAGCTAAGGCTGAAAACCCAGAACGGTCTGAATAAAAACCAAACAAAATATTTCTCCTGTGTCGCACCTTTTTAGCCAGCTACCTCAACTCTTGCTAACCTATTAGACAGCTAGCTCGCTAACAAAGCAACCTGTGCTTTCCATCTAGCTAGCTGTACAACGCATATAACTCCATTAGCTTTAGTGGTAGCCGATGTTAGCTAACAATATATTCAACAGCTAACACGTCAGCTGGTTGCACAAGTCTTAATACCACAAGTACTATAAACTTCCCATGCGAGGCACTCGTCTCATCCCGCCGTTCTACTCCCTAGCGAGTCATCCACTAGTAAGTTGGTTGACAATCTACCAAAACTGAGGCATCAAGCTAGCTAGCAAGCTAGCTAAAATGCCCCTACCAGCAACCCCCCACGCACAGGTAGAACAATCACCTCTGATCTGAATGCGTCTCTGAGCTCCCCCTGCGCTACTCAGTGGGTCATGGTGTTTGGAAAAAGAAGACCGTGCTGTGTTGTTATTTTACACATGTCTTCTTTCCTGTCTCCCTGGACGATCATCGCACAATCTACCCATCTGTGCTAACTTGCTCTGCGTTCTCTCATTTCAATGTAAGTCTATATTCGCCTTGCCACTCTCGGCTTTCTCTCTCCAGATTCACTTTGCCAACGAGGTATCTCCTACAAGCTAGAATAGCTGCAGACACTTAAATGACCTCAGATACGTCGAACTAAGTATCCTCACTTGATGACTGCGCGGAAGTCTGTAAGAAGTCATTTGCTACACTCTCTTGTCTTAAATAAACAGAGCGTTTGTTGCTAACAACTTATGCTCTCTCTCTCCTACTGGTACTGTCTGCACCATCGCTTGTCAAAACAGATCTAGGCAGCCTTAAAGTCACGTGTCCCAACAACAGCTCGCCTCCTCTCGTCACTTCCTAATTCAACAGCCCTCATGTGAACCTGCTGCCATAGTAACCATGTAACTTCAACTTTATTCCAAAAATGTCTGAACAGTGGCTCTCTCGATATTTTCTTTCATTGATAGTCACATGATTCTTAACCATGCTATGTTGGCACAATATGGCAAAAGTATACTTCAGTACAAAAGGAAACGTGTTTTTTTTGTTTGCAGGTAGCATTTTATTCTTTAAACAGCTGTGTTCTAGAGATGCGCGTGCGCGCATGCCTTGCCAGGTTTTTGTTCAGCTTCACTGTTCCTAAAACTTAAACACCAGTAGGCACACCAACACAAAGGGTGATACATTTTTGATAACCGACCATTCATCTCACTCAGTCTTCCTTTCACAAGCTTTTGTTACCTTGTGTATTTTATTTACCCATGAGACAATAGTGTGGATTTGGTTTGCCGAAGATTGTACTATACTATGTAGGCCTAACATCGCCCTTTTTGGGACATTATTAGATTTTGTTATCGGCTTAAAATGTCAACAAGAGATGAAAAGAAAAACAGTTTCGAGTATTTGTGGAAACCCCAGATACTAAACGTTTATTTATATTGGTTGTAAGCATTTCGCAAAATTACAGATCACCAATTTTCCATTTAAGATTTGATTTGATATCATCACGAGGAGAAAAACTGCAAACAAGGCATTCATTTTCAATGTAGCCATGGGCATGGGCTCTACAGAAGCCATAAAAAACTTAACTGCGTATGGATAACACATATAGGTAAGTTAAATGTTGTAAAAGGTGTAATGTTACAGAGGGATAAACTAAGAGGTTATTACGAGTAGAATAATGATGATTATGATATATTTAACCTAGCATGCATTTAATTCTTTTGCACAGAATTAATCTGACGTGTGATTGATTTTTATGGAAAAGAAACAATGTTTCGTGCTTGACCTAACAATGTTTTAGACACTTAAGTAGCTCAATTAGTAGCTTATTTAAAGTGTCAGTGAATTTCGAATACGTAACAAAACCTGAAGTTAGACACCGGTATGTTTTGAGTATTTGAATACTCAAAACGTTCTACGTTCTACGCCCGCGAAGATTCTTAATACCGCGACCCATGGGTGTGGATCAAATTGTCCTCTTCTGCCATCTAGTGGCAAAAAGGCTAAGTGACCAATCTTATTATTTTTACGTGCATTCGTATAAAAAAAGATGTCGACTGTGCAATTCCAACAGTGGGGTAACAGGAGGGAGAATGAAAGGGGCTTTGAGACAAAAAAGGAAGGGGTGGAACCGTGGAGGGTAAAGGAATTAGTTCTCATATTGTTTAATGACTAAATCCAAATTAGTATCAGATGATTAATGCTATCACCTCTAAATTATTATGACATCATATTTGAGCCTTAGTCAGTGTCCCTTTAATCAGTTCAGATGGCCCTGTTAAAGGGAAATCATCATTAAGGGAAAAAAGTGAGGAAAAGAGGGACAGAAAAAGGTAGAAGGATTGGAAATAAAATTAGGTCACACATTGTGTAATGGCTGAAACTGAACTAGGATCAGATGACATATCATATGACGTCCAACACCACAATCGAAGAAGCGGGAAGTAAGAATCCCAGCTGGACAAATTAATTTAATTAAAATGTGTAGTTATGAAAAAAAAATGGGGTGACATCACAACTGTCCCTATTTTATGATACTAACCAGGAATATAGGGATAACAGTTGTGACATCATACTGGTAGAAAATAGGAAGAAAACAGGGAGGAGCTCTACTGCCAGAAAACAGATGATCTCAGCAAATCACCATCCTTGGCAATAACCATAAGAACAACACAAACTATGATGGAGATGGAGAAAGAAGTGTAGCAACGAGGAGAAGGAAGAAATGTTGTAGAGTTAGAAGGCGAATAAAGAGAAGCAACTGGGTATAAAGAAGGAGTGGGAGGGAGATTGCACAACCTTATTTCATGTCTAAAGTGCAAATCTATTGATTACATATTCCTCTAATTGACTAAAGCTGAATGTATAGATGAATATATCTCCTGTACAATAATGTGACATCAAATTTGAATGATAGCCTCCTGTGTTTCTTCCGTCCTCTTTATTTTAAAAATATGTTTCTGGATAGTAACAGGAGTTTCTGGTGCTATATTACGAATTATAAATAAAAGGCAAGCTAAAAGTCAAGCTAAGTACAGCATTACCACTGTACTGTCTGGATCGATCCCCATAAACTGCATCAAGTTGGAATTTAAACAAGAGGGAGACCAAATGTCCAATTCTAGAACTATGAAGGTGACATATCTGCAGGGTCTTTAGATTCTCACAAAAATATTTTTAAATTTAAAAAGCCAAGTTACTCACACTTACTATACACTCGATATCTGCAAAAAAAAAAAAAACTATCAATAAAAACCAAAGTATTGATATGACAATGATGCCATAATATCCATTTCTACAGTATTGTGACATCATCATATTTTTCATATTTAAATGAGCCTGTAAACAATGCTCAATAGTCATTAATATGGTCCAGTTAAATACCCTTTTGAAAGATTGGCAGTTAAAAGGGAAAGGGAATGAGAAGGACTCCTAACAGATAACAGGGAATAGGAAGAGGAGGTGGGTAATGTTTTTGTAATGAGTAATGCTAAATGAGTAGCATGTGTACACTGTTGTGACATCATATTTGAAATGACAATGTATGAATAATGCTGTAATCATCTTTTATGGGTTCAGATGACTCCTGTGAATGGTGTTAGGCAGCGTGATGTCAGAAGTGAGAAGAACAAGTTATGTGAGTTAGAGAATGTTAGGCAGAGGGGGAGCAAGGTGAGTAAGAAGAACCTAAGATGGAGAGTGAGGAGGCAAGAGAAAGTGATGTAACACCCGTAAACTATTGTGACATCATACATGAACTCAGGGCCTACAGACAATGCTGGCTAGTCTTTGTTCATTTCAGAAAGCGCATGCGAAAGAACAGCAGTGAGAAAGAAGGGAGGAGATGATGAAGAGGGGGGATACAAGAAGTAACATGGGGAAATAGCTAGAAAGTGACATTATATATAATAACCAATTCTGAACTGGTAGCAGATAGTATATATCGCCGGATTAGTATTGTTAGCTCATATTTGAACCCAGATCACATGGACATATCCAGATAGTCACTGGATCAGATCCCACTCTTTAAAGGAAAGGTGAGAAGGGAGGAGTAGAGAGAAGGATAGCTGTAGTGAGGAGTAGAGAGGCTGTGAGGAGAGGAAAGATGTAGTGAGAGGAAGAACTAAGGACTCCCATGTTTTTTTGGACAAAAATTCTGAGAAGATGTCACCTGTGGCATCATCAAGTTTGAGCGAGACCATGCCCCGTGGCTTTTCATTGATTCAGGTGGGTCATTTTAAAGTGTGCAGTGAGTAGGGATGGAGGAGTGAGGAGAGAGGGTGCAAGCATATGGAAAGACAGGGGAAGTGAGGATTCATATCATGCATATCCAACACTAATGATGGGGACCAGGAAGGTCACACATTGTATAATGTCCAAAGCTGAATTTTAAGATGATGTGTACACATATATAAGCCCATCATAATCCAGATCAAAATTATGACATCACATCAGGCTGTAGACAATCCCTTCAGGCTTTGTTGACTCCTGTGAAGAGAGATGGGTAGGGAGAAAGAAGGGAGGAGGAAGAAATAGAGGGGATGTGAGGAGGAAATGAAAGGGGGAAGGAAAAGCAAGAGGGAATGGAAAGATGAGGAGAAAATGGAAAGGAAGGCAGAGACAAACAGGAAAGCAGAAGAAAGAGTAGTGAGTAAGAGGCATACGCACCGACTTGGCATCAACACTCGGGGAATAAAATAAGTTTTATGCTTGGAGCAACAAATCACTTTTTGCAGTTATATGCTTTGGTGTAATGATGCAGATCACAGATGGCATTACTTCATCATAAAATAAGCACACATTTAGTAATTTGCACAAGTGAAGAGCACTCTTGAAACAGCTGAATGAACAGTGACATGGGAGAGAGCTGCTTCTGCTGCTGACAGCACCCTCACTGACTTGGTCATTAGGGAACCAGGAAGAAACCTTCTCTTTTTACCAACTAGCTGGTAGACAAATTAACTTTAAACATTAGCCACGCATCCTTGCTCCCTTTATAGGAACATTTTTGTGTGAAATCCCAGGTCCCTATTTTTTTGTAATTTTCAACAGCCACTTCTGTGCACATACACTACATGGCCAAAAGTATATGGACACCTGGCATCCAACATCTTATCCAAAATTATGGGCTAATATTAATATGGAGTTTGTCCACCCTTTGCTGCTATAACAACCTCCACTCTTCTTGGAAGGCTTTATACTAGATGTTGAGCATTGCTGCAGGGATTTGCTTCTATTCATCCAGAAGAGCATTAGTGAGGTCGAGCACTGATTGGGCGATTAGGCCTGGCTCATAGTTGGCTTTCCTGTTGATCCCAAAGCTGTTGGATGGGGTTGAGGTCAGGGGCTTTGTGCAGGCCAGTCAAGTTCATCCACACCGTTCTCAAAAAAAAAAACATTTCTGTATGGACCTCACTGTGTGCCTGGGGGCATTGTCATGCTGAAACAGGAAAGGGCCTTCCCCAAACTGTTAGGATGCAATTGTATGCTGAATCATGAAGATTTGCCTTCTTGTAATGTATGTAAGAAGACTGATACAGAAGGTGGCTCAGCTGGGTACAGCACTATTCTGGTGCATGGACGAGGCCTGTTGTCACTTAATGCAGGGCAACGCAAAATTGGTGATTGGGCCCCTTCGTGATGGGAGGGCTCAGGGGTCCGTATCTCATATGAAATCTGTTGGTTGGTCAGTTGCCTGGGGTCTGCTTTGCAGAGGAAGTATCTTCCTCTTCCATCTTACTCAGTTCGTTACAAGCTTGGTCTGTAGGCTCCAGTGTGAAATGAAGCAGGGCGGTGACACCACATGTTTTGGAAGAGAACCATGGATGTCTACGTTACTGACCGCAGGGATTGCAGCATGAACACAGCTTTAATTAGCTAATTGGATGTTCTAATTTAAGGATGGAATTAGGCATGCCAAATTAAAAACATAAAATAATTACAGCATATATACTCTGCCCAACAGGCTTAAAATAACATTTGAATAAGTCTGTACCTGTAAGACAAATAATTGGGAGTGACATACAATGACAAGACCGAGCCTAGATTTAAAGTGCTGGAAAACCCAACATTTTATTTTCTACATTTTTTTGTGACTACAGAAATGCTGAAACATTTTAACACTGAAAAAAAGCATGACATCACTTTTCCTTTTTTTATTGAACTTTTTTTTTTTTGCTTAGCAAACACAGCGAATGATATTGCACGGCATAGAGAGAACAGTAGCAAAGCTGGCAGGAAATGGAAACAAATCAGATCATTTAAATTAAGGTTACAGGAAGAAAACATGAGGCATTACAAAATAAATACAAACCTGGGAGTAACGCCTATTGCATTACCTGTGACTTTCGCTACACACAAAAATACATATAAGAAGTGCTGGAAAATGAGAGTGAGAGAGAAAGAGAAAGAGAGTGAGAGAAAGAGACAGCAAAAAATCAAATTGGTAAACCATAAACGTTTCATACAAGAGTCACTCAGTTTGAAATGCAAATGCAGGGACTACTGGAATCTAATCTGAGAAATGTCAGCAAGTTTTTATTATTTTTTTCATTTATCAAAACTTTCCAAGCATCTTTATATTTTCCACTGCTAGAAGAACTCCTTCTAAGAACAGAATCAAAATGCACCCATTTTGTTTGTTTTCCAGATGATTGTCTTTGGCGCTGTCAGTTAAGTTACCCGTAGCCAAGCTACCGTCCAAATGGGAACTCCCTATTACCCGCAGCAATGTTATGCTCTTAAGAGGAATATGCGTATTGGGGGTTTATAATATTAATTAAGCACTGGTCAACTTAATGCTACAGTCAAAGACACAAACACACAAACACAGCTGTAGTATATCAGAAACTGAAAATGTGGTCTTCATCTGCCATTGATAGAACAAGAATTTACTGTTGGTAAATAGCTTTTGAATTGCAAGATCCAGGGCCAGATACTTAAAAATATTTGATTCATGTTAAGTAGTAAAAAGAAACACATTCTTCCAGACAATTGCAATACCACTGGCCCAATGCCTGAAAAAGGCTATTATGGCTCATTTTTTACTGTCTTTTCATTGTCACTTCATTGTAATTCTTGTTTCTTTCTCAAGAATGTACACAATTTATTGGAGCTCTATCCCTGATCCAAGTCTCATAATCATTGAATACCATTGAATAGAGGCTCGCATTAATGGGTTCTTAATAATGATATCAGGAGTGTTTTGTTTATTCAGAGCTTTTAAAATAATATTTTCCTTTAAAGTGCACTACTCTTAGATAAGACATAAAACCACCACTGTCGGCTGTTGAGATAACATGGGACTTCCAACATACCATTCCATTGAGTCACCACATTCATAAATAAATACCCATTCAGATTGCTAATTGAATAATATTTTTGATTGTATTTTGTTGTAGAAATACAAAGACTAAGAGCATGAGCACCTGGAGCCACTGCATATTTCTGTACTTTCTGTTGTGAAGACCAATCCTCAGTTGATTCAATTGAATGCTCTGGTAGCTAAAGCAAAAGCCATTCTAAAACAACAGCTTCTTACTACCAGTGCACACACACAAGCCCACAGGGACAGACAGACACACTCGCACGTCACACAGACGAGCACATGCACACTCGGAGGCAGGTAATGAAAAAAACCCAAAAGCAATTCAGCTACACAGCGCAGCCTCCTACACACATACACAATGATTCCTCGGTAAGTTTCTTTGTAGATTTATTAGACTTTGCCCATTGTCATTACATGAGTACGCACCAAAGTAACAGATACTAGATGGAGCTAGGCAGCCGTGCCACACGAATGAAAAAACATACCCAGCAATGTGGCGCCGCTCCTGGCAGACCCGCTGCCTAGCCTAGGCTCCATCTCACTCCGTGCATGAGACAGCAAAGTGAGGACTTGCAGCCCTTGTTTTAACAGCTCCAGATTGTACGTTTTGTCAGGATATCCCAGATGGTCCAGTTAGCTTGTCTACGCAATCCTACGTCCCCTATGCTCTATACCCGTGCGAATGGCAAATTAAAACTCAACAGTTCTACCTCACAAATGCCAGTGCTTTTCAACATTACGTTTTTTTGTTCCTTTTTTGTCTTTTTGGTTTGTTTTTATAAATCTTTGGATGTGCAGTATTACCCATAAAATAACCATTTTTAAACAGTCCAAAAATAAAATGAAATAACACATACAGTACACTGCTTTTTTGCCACCTGAATTGCAAAGTAACCCCTTTTGAAACCTTGCACTCAATGGCACCTGGCAGTGTTTAGATCACAAATTGACATGCCTGCTAGGATACGTGTGAAGAAGAGTAAAAAATAAAAAAGTTTCTACTCCTCCATCATATCTAAGCATGAGAAAATTAGGCTGTAACATAAAACATTTTTTTGTTTTTTTCAAAACCTACTATATACAAATCTATATTTTCTACAAATGCATAAATTAAGTAGTGATTAAGTAATACAAAAGGCAATTAAATTAAATCGAAAAACAACACAGACCAGAACAAAGAAAAAAACAAACTCAAACTCATTATCACAGCAGTTGGTTTTACCCTGTAAAAAAGAGTCTACCTTTGTAATATTGGAACGCAATATCTTAATAAAAAAAATAAAAGTCTTTTTTCTTCCCCCCTTTTAAGCTTCCATCGTGATCGTTAAAACACGTCTGTGACCAAAACAGAGCCGTTCTGTGAAACGTTCAACATAAATTATAAAGCTTTTTTCAAAGTAACGTTAACATTTACCAAACTAGTTAAGTTCTGCCTTAATCACATAGACTCTCTATACAACATAACCCTAAAGATTTATTACTATGAGGTATTCAGAGACATTGGTACAAGAGATGCACGACCTGTAGGGTGGACACTCCTATAGATGACAGACATGGGAAGGGGGTTTTGGGGGGGTGGATCAGGGGTGGGACAGAGCTAGGGTCGGGGAGGGGAGGGATTTAGCTTTGGTTTTGTCAGTGAAAAAGTGGAAAAAAAGAAATTCCTTTGGTATGTTTTCATTGCATGGTTGTACTGGCAAAAGCACCACGGTGAGAGAATTATTCCTTTTTCTTCAATAGTGGCCCCTCAAGAGGCTGAGGTATTCAAAGAGTAAAAGGTGAGATCAAAGAGGTCGACAGCGGTTTAACACTTTGGTTCAAGCAAGGCACTCGTCCTGTGAGTTTTTTTTTTCTTTTTTCTAACAAAGGTTTGCAACATGTTTTGCCTATAGCTTCTCTTATTAGATTACTAATGAAGAAAGGTTACGCTGAGCAAAAAAGGGGCAGAGCAGAGGAGGGGAGGGGAAAAGGCCAGGCAGGGGGATGGGGACCGAGGGGGGGACAACACCAGCTATCCACCACATCATTTATGTAGGCCGTGCAAGACAAAAAATCTTTGGTAATCTTTGGTATCATCAATGTGATTAAAATCACAAATGGAAATCTAGTGAGGTAGCGTCTTTGGTTCACACCATCAAGAGTAGTAGATCTTTACACATTTTTTTCCTTTTTCCGCCTTTTATGTGTGGAAGCAGCTGTTTCCAAACTGTTCACCGTTGTTGTAAAACCAGTCTGTAACACATACTCACACACACAGACACACACATGTATGTGTGTCTGTGTGTATATGTCTGTATTTTAAAGCTACCACAACACAAGGCTAGAAATGTGGCAACAATGTGGACTACCACTCCGTCAGCAGGCCTCTCTGCAGTGAATGCACCTGGCCTGTTGGGGCAGGCCTCTGTAGTGCTTTCTTCCCAGTTGTGAAATGCATAGTTTCCATTCGCTCTCCCAAGTGGCAGCTTTAGTGAATGATGGAAAATGTGAATTACAAATCAGGTAGTGTTTGTCTTCATTTTGATTGAGTTGCAGGTGAATGGGACAGCTCCTGCAAATGCTGACTTGCTGAACTGAGTTTGACAGTAGGCGTTTGAATGCACTTTGATATTTGGATATTTACAAAACAATCCTTTTAGCCACATGGCACTAATACGGCATCTACAGAGACACCGCCGTCATCTCGCAAAGTACAGGGCCAGGGAGGTGGGGGAGGAAATGGGACAGAGTCATGTGATGCTCTGAAACACTACAACATCAAGTTAAATCAGAAATCTTTGGGTTCAGAGAGCTCCAGAGAGCCTGGTGAGCGGACCAACACTGTTCTGACCACGACCCCTGATCTGCTTAGTCGGATGTTGCCACTGTAACTGTTTCCATGGCACAAGAAGTTGCAAGGGGATGTATCTAGTCTAGTTAAGACTGTTGAGACTGAGAAGTCACACTAAGCAGGTAGAAATGCCAGGAAACCCTAAGCATTTCAATTGTATGCTTCAGCCTTTATCAGCTCAACAGTTCTTATGCTAGTCTAAGAATAAGGCATGCTACACAGCTTAAACTTTGGATGCAATGTAACAATGTACATGACATATGTTGTTTGGTCTCTTAAAGACATCATTTCAAGTGTTCGTTATGTATGTTGAATAAAAGTTTTAAGTTGTCAATGAAATAGCCTACAATGTGGCCTGAATATGAGAGACCTCTGACATGCAATAGAACAGTATTTAGGTCCTGACTTGAGAAAAACCAAAAGGAAAATCCAAAGCCAAAAATGCACACAAAATGCTGGTCAATGATATTCAATCTTTGGTTCTTAGCAGCTGGCATTTTAAAGCATTTGCTACAGTTTTTTAAAGTTAACATAGTGCCGTTGCTCTCCCTGAAAACATCAAATATCCTAAATAACAGGAATAAGAAATACAACAACGACATATGAAAAACTGCAGTAATATAAAAGGCTTATAGGTCCCCACAGAAGGGGCAGAAAATTGACTTATTCTTTCTGGTGGTATTTTAATTCCTTTGGTTACTGAAAAAACATTTGCTTGTCAAAATACAAAAATATTGATAAATATATCAAAAGGAATTGGCCATATTAACAGGTACAGGCCCCATGTTGTGAATTAATACTTTAAGTGTGCGTAACAACAATCTGATCAATGCAGTGTGTTGCTTTGTTGCAATAAAACCCACATGTAATGTAAAAGCACAACTTATCTGAAAAAGAACAAGGGTGGAATAAGCTACTTCCTCATATTATTAATTTGCGGACATTGATTGACAGCTGATAGGTGTGTCAAATTAGCAGTTCCTTCACAGAGCCTTAGGCCAGTCTTGTCAATATAATCACCATAGTAGATCAAACCCTTAGAAGCCTAACATATGAAGTGGAAAAACTGGAGTTTTAAACAGTTTCTGCTTACTGATAAGCACCATATTAAGTTATTTATTCCCCTTGCAATAATACCATTGAATGAGCTGAACAAATATGTAATGAAACAAGCAATTGTCTCCACAAATATGCTTGTTAGATTTTATAAGCAATTATAACTATTCTGATGTCAGTTTGGGCCTTTCAGAAATATAGCAAGTTTGTGCTATTTGGCTATTAGCTATTGAATGACAAATAATCTTGCTAGAAAATGTATTTAACTATCATCTTCTGGCATTACCTGCGTTGTCCCAGTGATTTCAATATGAAGTGTGCATGATAAGTGCACTCTAAAACAGCTGCAGATTTACAACTTTAAAGCATGCTCATTGGACCTAATTCTCCAGATTTGTTTTTGATGCTGAATCTAGATAGGCATTTCCATATTTTAGTAATAAACCTAAAATATGGAAATGTATAAACCTATATTTGCATTCCCATTAATCTGAGAAATATAAAATTATACTTGCAGGGGGCCTTTAAAATACCTGAGGCATCATCTGAAGTTGATGTTAAATCGAGACTACATACTTCGGTTTGTTGTAATTTTAGTAGCTTTCTAACATCTTGGGGAACGAGAACATAAAGCTTTGTGAAATTATTCAGGTTGACGAAAAATCTGTTGTCACATGAAATTTTATATATTGAAAAAGGAAAGTAAAAAAAAGTTAAAAAAAATGTTACTTAGGATCTTCTATAAATATATCTTATTTTTTCTTTGGTATGCTATATTATTTGGTGTGATAAAAGATGTTAAATGTGTATGGGGTGGGGTGGGGAGTGGGAGTGCCTCTTTTTGGTTTTAGGTTTTCTTTTTGGTTTTCTTGGATATTTCTCCAACAATTAGGAAGAAAGCACTACCATGTCGGTGACATTCAAGACAATATTCGGCAAGATTCAACCCTCAAAACTGGGATTCTCCCAGCTTATCTGAGTGCTCAACAGACAGGAAATGTAAATAGTCAGGGAGAACCCAAATGACTCCACTACATTCCAGTCATGCCTCTGCACAATCCTTCCGTAGGACTGTCCTACAGGACCTCCTCCCACTGTTCTGTGCACAGTGTTTTTCTCCTCTCAACATCATACACCTTTTATGGATTAGTAACATAAACATAATGGCTCACAAGTTGATATAACATCCATTCAGGGACAAAAATCTACTATGCTGTAAACCTCCAATCACGCTGAGTAACAATGACAAGGGTGGTGGGGGTGAAGGTGGGGTGGGGGGGGGTGAAGAAGGTTGAGAGCTAAAGGTGTACAACCAGTGAATCAGGAGTTTTTGTAACTTTTTTCTTTTTTCGTCTTTTTTTTGCAAAATGTCTGACTTAAATGTGTTGCAGAACAAAGTCTTTAATGAAGGTGAAAGAAGTCTTTGGTTTTTCTTTGTATACTATAAATATTAGTGTCGTCATTTTTCTCTCAAACAGGTTTTTTTTAAGGATAAAACTGCTGTCTAGAGGTCCTTGTCTTTGTTAGGTTTCTTTGTATTTCTCTATTTTTAAAGCTTTTCCACCGAGGTTTCAGTAAGCGGCCATTATTCCTTCATGCTTTGGTACAAGTGCTTGATGAGGATGAGGAGTTGGCCGAGTTTGAGCTCCCGTCGTCCAGCCACTTGTCCAGGCTCCGCCTCCGTGCATTCATGAAGAAGTTGCTGACGGTGGTGAGCTCCAGACCCAGCTGCTGTGAGATGGTGAGCTGCAATTCTTTGGATGGGCGCTTGTTCTCCTTGAATATTGCGTGCAGAGTCCGGCGCTGGACATCTGTGAAGACCAGCCGTGGCTTCTTGGAGATGCTCCCTCTCTCTCCTTTGCCGTGCTCTTGTTCCTTCCTCTTACATGCTGGGGGGTGCACAGAGAAGACAGAAAAAAAGACGATGGATTTTAGTTATAGTGCACAGATGGGGGTGATTAGTTACCAACAATAAACATGAGAACTATTCTCTGTAAGGAAGAAAAGCAGCACTTGAGTCAAAAAACACAGACTGACTACTTACAGTGCAATATTTAATTATTTTCAATGACTAGTTATAAATAGGCCCACCGAGTTAATGATTCAGTATTGCCTGATCTTCGTTAGAACATGTATTAGTTGAACACAATGAGTGGTTTCAGACATATGACAGACATTTGCACATGTGTGCTCATTAACCCAGGTCTGTCTAATGATGACACTTTGACTATCTGAAGAGGCTGTAGTAAGCTATAATTGGTAGTGGTGCTATAAATGAATAATAACTGTTATTTACAGTAACCCTCAATAAGGGTATCCTCTTAATCAAATAAAACAGTGAAACCTAACCTTTTTTATAGTTTATAAAATACATCTTTGATACTGCAACATTTGACTTCGGCAGCGCATGGTAACACTATTTTCTGAAACAATCTGGGATCTGTCTTTGTCTTATTGTTGGCCACTGCAAAGAGAAGCGTTAGCGGACTGTGACAAGTGATTCAAAACTAGGAAAACAATCAGAAGGCAAGAGGCCTTATCCCATAAAAACAACTTTAGTCTAGCCGGGTTGCGCTTTGTTCTTCACCTCATAATTAATTAATTTAAATAAATGTATATATACAGTATAGCATAGGCCTACCTGAAAATGTTTACATCTGCAACAGTACGGATATTTGCCTGAATTAAGGGGGGACATTGTACGAATGGAAAACAGCAAAAGAAACGAAACGTGTTTTAATTCCTCTTTCGTGTTTTATCGCGCAGTTACTGTTACGACCATTCACATCCAAGACAGAAAATGAACTAAGCACGTGAGAGTCCACTCAGGTATTCTATTCTGAAGTAGTTTATCAATATCCTTGTTTGTTGGACAATATCATTGGTCGTAGACTGCCTTAGCTTTGATTCATAAATATTCGCATTTAACACTTTTTTTAACACGTATTATTATTATTATTATTATTAGTTGCTAAGACATTTCACTACTAATCAGTAGTGTACAATATTGGTAGCAAAATAACCATGAACTCGTATGCTGCCGCCAGGGGGCACACGTGCACTTCAGACACCCCTGCAGACCTGGTCCTCGAGACGGCAACTACTCACATCCAATGTTCCTTTACTACGGCACTAAATAATTTACAGCCAAGGTAACGAGCCAAGTGAACACATGTATCAACACATTTCCATCTTATTTTTTCTTGATTTGACAATGACACATTCATGTACAACAGTTAAGTACAACGTCAAGAACTGCAAATACAAAATGATTACTGAGATTAATAATTATGCGCAATAAATGATTAGACGTTATTATTATTATTATTATTATTATTGTAACAATACAATTTATGAATGTGAATGAATATCTCAGCTAAAGTGAACAGTTACATGTTTCAGATTAGATTGTGTTGCCTTCAAAGTGATGTTTCTCTTTCCATTGCTGTTCATTATTTAATCAAGAAAAAGGACTTACTTTTTCTAAATTCCTTTGCACCAGTAGCATAACCGCTTTGACATCTTCTCGATATGCATACAGTGTGCACACCGTAGCAATTTTGGTGTCTGTTAATTTTGACTCAGATATGCTCATGACGTGAGGGAGCAACATTACAAGTACTGTTTGAAAACCGCGTGCATAAATGTCTTCACTCTGGATAAATATTAACAAAAAGCAAATGAGGTTCTGTATCAAGTGTTATAAATCAACCGGCCTACAAGGACACGCTGACAACAGAAGCCCTAGGAACCTCGCAGGTGGGGTATTTTCCCAGAGATCAGGTTGAAATAACAGCGAACCCGGTATCGCCTCTTTATCATCCTCAGCCAAACAGAGTTGATCAGATGGTTAGCTAAATCATTATACAGACACAAGATAACTTCACACATACAATGTATAATGGCGTTCCGTGTCAGGTATTTCACAAGATTCTCAACCGGGCGTCAAAAACTAAATACAACTCAGACAAATGCAACAACAGTGAAAGTGCATAACATGAAAACTATTCTCTCTCTCTCTCTCTCTCTCTCTCTCTCTCTCTCTCTCTCTCTCTCTCACACACACACACACACACACACACAGTCATCTGGGAAAAAATGGGTGCATTTTGATTCTGTTCTTACTGGGAGTTCTTCTAGCAGTGGAAAATAAAAAGATTCTTGGAAGGTTTTGATAAATGAAAAAAATAAAAACTTGCTGACAGTTCTCAGATTAGATTCCAGTAGTCCCTGTATTTGCATTTGCATTTCAACCTGAGCGACTCTTGTATGAAACGTGGTTTACCGATTTGATTTCTGTCTCTCTCTCGCTCTCTCCCTGTCACACAAGCACACAGAAAACGAGCTCGTGCCCATTTCATACATTCGTACTACCCCCCCCCCCCCCTTCTCTCTCGCTGTGTGTGTTTGTGTGTGTGTGTGTGAGAGAGAGCGAGAGAGAGAGAGAGAGATTTTCATGGCGTTGGTGGGGAGTACGAATGTATTACATTTGCACGAGCTCGTATTGTTATGTCTGTGAGTACAAAGTGAATGCTAATATTAAGTTCAATTATATATTAACAAATGTACTTATTGTATTAACACTTTTCTAACACTCAAACATGGAAATATATTTAATCAACCATTTTTATTGTTTTCTAACTATTTAAAATGTGCTCCACTTATACAGGCCGGAGTACGAAGGACAGAAGCCTTTCACTTTCAAATTCAAAAAATCAATATTAAAATAAACGTTGAAACGATGTCGGTCCCATTTAGATATTGCAACATGCTGATTAAGAAAATAATAAACTAAAGAATAAAAAGGAGACAAAAAGTGTATTCGATACTAAATATAATTCAATTTAGCTCTACCCATAGAAGAGGATATTATTGGTAATATTTAGAAATTATGAAAAATAGTTGCATAATAGGCCTACATGCAAAAAATGGATCTATATCAGTTATCGCAAATAGCATTGGTATAACTATGAAGCTTATATCCTATATACAAAAATTACTAATGCCATCATAGAGGGGCCGAAAGGTCGCTGTGAAGTAGGCTACACACTTGTAATTGGCAGTTGAAGTTATAGCTATAGGTGTCCGGGCCTTTCATTTCAAGTTTTCATTTAATGTGTTCATCGCTTTTTTAAATAGGCCTCAAGGTATTTGAAACCCCAGGACAAGTACGTGAAATAAAATACTACAAGATTATACATTTCATGCTATTTTTTTAATTTTTATAAACGATCTTCAGTAAGGACACCATACATGGAATACCTAAAAACAGTCGCAGGAAAAAATATTGAAGCATTCTGTATTCTGTTGTAAGCCAGTGAAATGTTCTGAACCAAGGTAAAACAAAGTGAATTGGATGACTTTAAATAATCAATACAAATTGTATTTTTCATTTCTCTGTGGGCCGATCAACATTCCTCCCCAAGTCCGTACAACGGATCAATGCATAAAAAACCACGAATGTCAACTTATTACAATAATTAAATATTGTATCATTCAGAATGTGACGTCGTTTTAAAATCTATCCAATTCTAAGATAAATCGTCGTTACAGTCATGGAATTCATCGATACACCAGACGAGCAGTTCTATATAGGCGTAAATTTCAAATATGCCCAAAAATACATAAATAAACAAATGAAAATTAAATATGCATATATTCACTTATTTATATGTAAACGTTATACTGTGAATAATATAATATTTGTTCAATGATTTGAATACCACCACGAATAGGCTACGTCCCGCCGTATCGAATGCATTGAATTTTAGATATAAAATTTAAAGCTACTAGAATACGAAAAATAAATAGATTATCACAAACTGCATGATAGATATATACAACCTTTAAGAATTATGTAAATAGACCATATGTCTAATCCAAATATGACAAAATTAATGTCGTTTAGCCTAATTATTTGCTAAACATAATACATTTTTCCAAACGTCTGTCCGCGTTCTCTTTCTCTATTAAACAGTGAGACAGTGGCTCCGAAATGACAGCGTTTAACTTCAGATAACCAGGAGAGGGATCGAAAACATTTTCTAATTCAAGTGGCTGTTTCCAGTATCGATCTATGCAAATAAATGAGACTCGACCAAATTGTCATTAAAAAGAAAGAAAAAGAAAACAGGCCTGAAGGCCACAAAATTGGTCTATCGTTTTCCATCTGGACTGATGCTTCACTTAACGCGTGTTTCCATTGAAAATATTCCTTCGGTTGTCACCTTTGTTTTCCAAATGTTCAGATCTCAAATTGGGAACAAAAACATTACACCCCACATACATATACAACGCCTTAAGAGTGAAAGTGCAATTCAATTCGCTGTTTTAACATATACATAAAAAATGTATCTCTCTCTCTCTCACACACACACACGCGCACACACACGCACACGCACACACACTGTAATAGATGGTAAAACAAAAGAAAAACAACGTCAAATGATCAATTACGATTCACTATAGAAAGTGTAATTGGGCATAGCTTACTCAATTGTTAGTATACTTAAATACTACATGTAGACCATGTGTAATTTTATGTTTAGAGTAACAATTCTGTGCTCTTCCTTTGTGCAAGGGGAATGGCTCACTATGCCTGACGGTGAAACGGATCGGTGCCCCTGTCTCACGCTGTGATTGACTCTGTCTTTCTCCTGGGACAAATTAATGGAGATCTATCGGTTAATTAACAATACCTCACTCAAGAGTAAGCCACTGGGTCCTAACGCATCTCACAAATATTCGAAATAACACTAAATGCTGCAAAAAAATTATTTAGGCGACTAATCGAAGACATCAGCGATCTTAGGCCAAAATACTGCACGAACACAAAGCATAGCTGACATTTCATTCTGCTGCTGCGGAACTGTCTTACACCGCGTACGCTGCCTATAGGAACCTTGTCTGCTTCATCACAAAAATCTGATCTACTGGCCCTCAAAGCTGAGCATGCCGCCTTCCGTATGAAATTGTGATTTAAAAAAAATTCCCTTAAAAACATCAGTGGAACACCACAGCCCTGTGTGGGACTCAGAATAAGCAACTTTGATAGAGGTATCATAACAAGTATATAGATTAATTTGTCAATTAAGCATAAAATCCTCACCCTGGTTTCTCATATACCCTGTCATATCGAAGACAATGGCGTTGTAGCCATCCCAAGAGGACATAGTCAAATATGACAGATACAACTCAGGAATGAAGCGTTTACAACGTAATTTATACCCGGTGAATCAGTGACAGAGCCCACATAGGAAATTGTTCATAATAAGGTATTCACGTTGAATCAAAACCAAATCCCAACATATCTAGATCATCCAAATGCGCACAACAAACCAATTCCTAACGATTTATAGCTGCAGTATCACTTTACAAAGAACCCATGGGTCGATATTTTGACCTGAAAACACAACCACTGGTTTTTCAACAGGAGTAGCATCACAATTGTGAAGGAGGAAGATACTCTAAATACATCACACAACATAACACCGATAATGTAGGCTATAGCCTTGGGCTCGAAGACGAAAGGTAAGCGTTCCTCATCCAATATGTATATTGCTTTCAGGGTATGAAACTCCGTTGGGTCGAAGCCGCAAAATAAAATATTTCAGAAAAACTAATGTCAATCAAATGCTTATTGTTTTGTCGGACATAGATACAATTCCAGCAACAACATGTAGTTAAGTAAATTAGCAATATACAACGCCGATAGAGAAAAGAAAATAGTGCAGTTACCTATTGTTCGCTCACCTGCGAGCCGGAGAGCAGACATCCTCTGGAATTCAGGCTCCTGCAGCCATTTCCACATTCTACGGAAAGTCTCACGACCGGACTTCAGCTTGCTCCAAGGTTTGGGGTTCCTTAACAGATCAGATAGGGTCCCTTGCGATCGGCACAGCACCCTCTGGGCAAAAATGGCCTGGGGGATGCTGTACCTTTTAAGCTCAGTGGTGATCCTCTGGGCTACTTCTTTGGTATTGACTTCTTCCATTTGCCCTGAATTGCCTCCGTTGTTGACCTGCGATCCCGGCATTGAAGATGGATTTTGTTCTCGGGGTGAGCCTAGTACTTGGCCGTGGCCCTGGGTGTTCAAGTGGGCATGAGGGTGATGGTGAATCCCGTTAATCTGGACCATACTCGCAGAGGACGCGGTCATATGTTGATCCCCATGCCTGGCCAGCATGGCAGGATGGTGGGCTTCAAATCCATTGGGCGTCAGCATTTTCTCTGTCGGCATAGCGGCACCCGGGTGTGCGTAAGGCGGCAGCCCCTGCTGGGAGTTGTGTATACCACCAAGCCCGGATCCTGACAATGGGGACAGGCTTTGCCCCATACCGGTAACATCCTTGTGGTATGGAGCATAGAGATTGTTCATAGGCGCCAGACCTCTTTCGTCCCTCATGAGAGTGAAGCTGCCGCTCACGTTGCCAGGGATCCGCTGGTGGGGGTGATGATGGTGGTGATGGTGGTGATGGTGATGGGGAAACTTGTCCGAGACTGTCGAGATAGGAGGTAACGGCTGCAGGGGGGTCAGCGTAGTGTACGTGCTACTCATGCTCATGCCTGGAGGAGCCTCGCAAGCCATGGACATAGCCGGGTGTAGGTGACCGGCCAGACCGTGGTCCGGTGGTCGATGTTGATGATAGTCGCCGCTGTCTAGGATTGATGCCATGCCCATAGAACGCGCGTGGGCTGACAAGTGGTTGCTGCGATGGGTCACCGTGCTCCTGTGATGAGGGCTGCTGCTGCTCATCAGGTCAGCCGTGGTGGGCACCTGCTCATGGCTCACTCCGTGTAGATCGCCAATATTCTCCATCGACAGCTGAGCATTCATTATACGTGCAATCTTGTGAACAAAACATCTATCTGATCTGTCTGGGAAAAGTCCAAAAAAGTCTTCAAATTTAACAAGCAAAATTTCTCGTGTTCCGTTTTTCTTTTCTTTTTAAAAATTTGATTTCTGTTTTTATTTCATTATTTTAACGTTTTTTTTCTTTCTTTTAAGTGGCTTTTAAATGTTTATTTTATTTATTTTTAATCCTTATTAATATAAATTTAAGCCCCCCCTTCTCTTACTGGAGCATCAGCAGCTGTGGTCGCAGTCTGGTTGTATCCCTCCATCTCTAGCCATGTCTCGTGCTGTTTCGATTTCTTTGACCACAGCTCCGCTGCTGCGGCTCCAACTGAAGAATCATGCGCACTGGGTACTCTGCGTCCCCTCCCACAACAACACACACGCAGGGGCACACGCTGGTCCTGTGGTCTGACGTCAGCTATTAAGGAAGTTGCAGCTAAGTTAATAGATGTAGCCAGTACCTGTCTGGCTCGTGGTTTACAGTGTTTATTCAGGCAGAACGCCCCCTTGCTTAGAATAAAGTTAGCAAATAATACGACAGAATTTTCGATATGAACCAAACAAGTAAACATTGAGACTCACAAAGGTTAGGAGATGATCCGTTGATATGGTGCAGGAAATTCTCAAGATCTATAAAATCATTGGATTTTTTCAAGTATGCATGAGGTGCGTTGCAGGTGCTTTTGTGCGCCTGTTGTTTCAATATAATAACTTCCGGGTCTCCCCTTTGCTTTAAACGGAATAAAAGAGGGGCGGGGAAGTATCTGTGATTCTCATTTATCCAACCCGCGCTTGCATGATTTAGTGACAAATTGAAAAACGCTAAACTCCCGACAGCATGTCTAGGCGTAGGCGTACTCTTAATTGCAGTGATAGCATATCATTGTAATGACTGAATGAATGAATGAACGAATGAATACCTAACTTTGAATCCGCATAAAGTGTCGGTTTTTATTAATATTAACAAAGGATACTTTGTTAATGGCGGTCATTATTTATAATTGACCCTTTAGTGTGCTGGCAGGAATCAATTTACACCAAACTAACCAGATAAGAAAACAGGCAACATAAGTAAACTTTTCAATTTCATACGTAAAATTATTCGTCTTCCCGCCTTCCTTTCTGCGCTGAAAAAAGGTGTCTCTGCTCTTTTGAAAAGAACAGAAATCCCGGACAGATGTGTCTATTGTTCAGCCATTAAGAATAACGAACCATGCCGGGCAAAGAGTATCCCTACACCCGCACAGGAGCAGCGTGAGATATGGAATTATGACACAGCACATTAAGCTATGTGAGTGATTCTCAACAGAACTGAAGTAGAACCTGCAGACTGAGATCCGGTTAATACTGTAATCAGTGGTAACGTTGGAATTATAGTGTAAGTAGTTCACCCGCTGATGGTGGTTGAGTGTAAAAGTATTTTATAATAGCTACGACCTGACCAACTGAAAGACAAACATTTTACTTTTACTCCTCTGACGAATATTAGGCTAAGACTTAGTTTCCTTAAATTCAGATTCCCCAATGTTATATCGAGCCGAGCTGTAGCCTAATCAATTCATTATTAAATTTGCACCAGCTACCACATACGTTATATTCTATTGGATAACGTCCGAAATAAGTCAATATAATGTTATTCTCTTAGGATCCATTTTACCAAACAGTGATAAACACCATATACATCAATTTTATTTGTTTTTATTGCGTCTAAGTTGACGCAGATACTAAAACAGCATAAAGGTTTAACAAAACGATCATAAACTGTCAGAACAAATTTAATTTAATGAAAAAATAAACAATACAGATATGCTTAAAGCAAATAATAACACGAAATATTACTTAAATATCGTGAACGCGTTTACAATTACACAGACCTAGCCTACATGTAACATAACTTATTTCAAGCTAATTGCACATTTTTGCCATTTATTCATTTCAACAAATTTTCAATTTCTTGGGGTCTTCGCAACAAGTAACATTATAATTGAGTAGTATTTAATTCGAATATCATGTTTCTTTCCAAGTAGACACATGTCAGTATCACAGCGAGATTTGATCTCCAGCAGTCATTCTCGGGTCTATTGTTCGAGCATCAAGCAAATTTTGTAACTTTTGATGACGTTCGGAGGACAGTTTGTGCTGTGAAGAAGGCGTCCTCTCTCCCCCCTATTCCGATGACAGCTTGCCGTGATCAGTGCTTGGAGCCTCGTCCTCTGAATAGGAGACATGTCAAAGGTGACGCTTCCAGACTCCAAAAGCTAACAGCTGCCAAGGGAGCAGATTAACTTTTCTTCAAGACTTTTCCCTGTTTAGTTTCTTGAGGACCTGCTCGATAGCAAAACACAAATACATCTGTCAGGGTCAAAAAGAAGGAAATATGGTTTAGCGGAAAAGTTAAATCGTCAGTAATGAGAAGTTTATGTCGATGGTTTAAGTAAGCTGAAGTTGAAAAGAAAGGAATTGTAAAGTTTTTAAAATAATACACAGAATATGGACAAACACAAATATGGAAGACAGAGCACAATTTGTACCGAAATAGTTATGAAAAATGTACGAAATTGTTTTTTAAGGTAAAGCTACTGATATGAAAACTGAATACATGTACATGATTCACATAACAACTGCGAATAATACTTACATGTTCATGAATACTTATGACTAATGGGCGAAGACTAGGCTATTATGGTAGCTACTGATATGAAAAACGAATACAGGTGCATTGTACATATAGAAAATATGAATGTAGAATATACTAAAATTGTTTATGTTGGACTTAGTTGCCTATAACTAATAATATCAATGCAGGACGCTTATATTTCTGCAATAAGGAGATGCTGAATATGAAATTGGCTATTCTGCTTTTTATAACCGGGCAGGTGGCCAACATTTTACAATGATGTAGTTCCAACGAAATTATTTACACAATAAAGCAGTTGAGTACAGAATTTCAGGTCACAGTAACTGCATCTGTCTACATTCTCATAGTGGTCGATATTTTTCATTCGCACTCTCTGCGACTTTTGTGACTTGCAAGAAAAATGGGAGGTGTGTGTGTGTGTGTGTGTGTGTGCGTGCGTGCGTGCATGCTTGGGGGATGGGTGCTATTCATGCGTCTCTAATGCTTGTTGCAGTTTTCTATATTTCGTGTTTGTAGCTTGTATTTTATACACAAATACAATTGTCAAAACTTGTGTGCTATAATTCGAAAAGATAGAGCGGAGGTAAATTTAATTATGTGTCGAGAAACATGCTATTCAAGTATTGCTAACACAGGGTCCTAGCCCCGTTAAGTGTCTGCTTAAGTTCGCCAATAACTTAACACCATAAACAACTCTATTACGTGGATTTAGTTATTTGAAGGTATAACATAATGTCAATGACCGGTGGTGATAAAAAGCCAATGTAGATATAATTTCACGAAATTCTTCTTAATTTAAAATGACTAAAACCAACATGAATACAAGGAGAGCAGGTGTCTATTTTGGAAATCCTAAAGTCCCAAATACTAAAACTAGGATTGCCAAAAGACCGTTGTAAGGGAAAGTATCGCCTATACAGAAGAGTATTGAAGTGCAATATGAAGTTTTATTGTGGAATTAATATGCAGAACAATTTGGAAGCTCACGTGGAACATAATGTCGAGAATAGTTTTGAAACACACTGTAAATGTTTATCTCTTCAACTGACCTTTAAACGCGAACATTGAAATACCGGCTACATGAAAGCATTAATCGAGTATTTGCCGCTTTATGTAAGTGATTTAATTCGTGTGTATTACTTTGGATCACTTGACATTGAATGTGGTCACTTGTTCCGCCATTATTATTCTGATTCTTCACCTGAGTTAACACTTTTTACATTTTTGGTCCCTTAAATATCATCATCGCTAACATTTTACATTGGTTCCAGTTCAAGGATAACTGTAATTTTCTGTTTTGATGACAATTAGCATTTATCACGGTTACTATGAGTTTGACCATTTCGATAGTCCATGTGGATGCACACTTAGCGTTCTGCACGAGACAAATAAAAACGGTCAGCATTAATAAAAAGTTACAAAAATCCACTACTTTGCAACAAAAATGCATGGTATACATGATTCACTATTATTATGCAATACTTGCATGTATAGGCTGAAATATGTAGGCCTTACTTGCGTCCTTGCAGCTCGCTAATGTGACTCAAACAAGGGGATATTAAGTCACTCTCGGATATTCAGCTCTGGGTGCCTGACGGTCTGATATTAAGATAAAAACTGTCCACTGATTTTTTAAAATAACTTCTCAAAGATTTTAATAGTTGTGAGCATCTGGTGTTTTGCTGTGAGTTCTGCCGAGTCACTTATAGCTTTGAATATGAATGATAAGCAAATGCAAAAAAGAACCTTGTATATCTTGTATAGCAGAGTTACATAGCTGCATGAATCAACAGTTTCTGCAACATTTCTGCACCAACTCAAAAATAAAGACCGTTTCATTGACACAAACTATACTAAATAGAATCATTTTCAATTATGACTTTCAAAGTTATTAAAAGCTAGATTAAATTGACTTTAAAAAAACATCTGTGCTCATATTTCAGATGGCGACCTTTATCACGCTCATTTAATATACTTATAACTTGAATATAATATAATATTCAGAAAACAAACAAACAAACAAAAAAAAAACATTATTTACTGTAAAATTGCCTATGTGATATGAAGTCATCCGCCATGTGTGTAGGTCTGCATGTTCATACACCGTTTAATTTTACCTAAGCTACAATTGCCCCCAATTGTAGCTTAGGTAAATCAAATATCGACTAGTATAAATTAATCCTTTATTAATTTATGCTGATCGATATTTGACTTTTCTTTCAGGGGAAATAAGTTAATACAATTTAGTCAACAAATCCGCCAGTCTACTTACAACATGAGTGGCCTAATTATAAAAGTTCTAAAACGTCACATGACCCCAAACAAAACTTTCACTATATTCATTTTGCGATTTGTAAGTTTAGGATTAGGCCATTCTGTTTCTAATGCCGATTACTTTGCATTAATATTAGACTAGACCTTTGAAATTTGTAAATTGTCTTTTTAGTTATTTTTGGATTTTTAAACATTTTAATATGAGCCTGAAATATTTAAATATGTGATTCAGTTGTAATAATTTGGAATCTCGATGAAATATTACGTAAGTCTTAACGTTTATATAGATATGGTCGGAATTTAGTCATGATGTACTCGATACATAGGAGTTCAAAAGTTTGACACAAAACAGTCTAAAAAGAAACTGCTCTCTTTTTTAACAAATTGTCTGTTAACTTTTAATTGAAATTATAATTCGGAGCAATAACGTGTGACACTGGACATGATTAAAAGGAATTAAAACTGTAATGCAGCAATGATTTAAGAGCCATCATTTAATATTTGATTTAAATAAAAATATAAAACACACATGTATAAAGCACAGTCAATGTTATTATACTGTACTCGTATAAAACACAGAAAACAAACTTTGCATTGATGCATCTTGAATGCGTATTTTATTCATATGACTTTCAATGAAGTTTTATTTGTCTTTTAATTGTAATTGAATTGGATTTCACTTGTCTACAACCGCTTTTGTTTTTGAACTTTTTTTATCTTATATTTTAAATACTTTTAATGTATTTGTATTTGTATATTGTATTTTATTTCATTTTAAATCATATATTTCATCATATATTTCAATCATTTATATATATATTGCAATTTTAGTGCAAATATTAAACCCAGAAAAATATGTAACTGAGTTTCTGCAAGTTTACTTTAATGATTTTATTCAACAGACCAGTAAATGATGTATACTGACCTTTTTTATTTTTTACTATGCTTATAGGCTAGAACACCTGGGAGCATTATCGACTTTATCAGCCACCATGCAGCACACAGTGCCCGGATTCGCCCGTCTCAACTTCCAGTATTGAATATAAAGAAGCATTATTTCTTTTTCTTTTCTTACACTTCGTTTTTAATTGCCTTTATACTGAAACAAAGCGAAGATGTTGCGGATGAATAAACCCTGATCCAGACCTGATCCGTGGCCATGTTTGTGAATTTTGATTATACAAGTTAATATAACTTCATCTTGAACAGGTGTTTTGTATTTAAATGAAAATTATGTAGTCGAATCTTGCATACTGCTGACATTTACATGGAAGTTATACAATTTTACATGCACTGTTCCCAAACAGAATTACATTAATGCAGAGTAGCATATCAACTACAATTTCCTTTTCTGTTTCAATATATTGAGCTTGTTTATTTCATATTCAAGACAATTTGTTATATAGGCCTATGTTTTCTGACAACATTGGTGTAATCCATGAAAAAATACATTTCAGAGAATATATCTAATATTCGGTGCACTTTCCTGTTTCCTGCACTTTCAAGTAGAACTGTCTAAGGAATTCTCACCCAAAGAGAAAAAACTTATTATAATGAATTCAAACAAAGACTTCATCAACCGACTGTAAATTTTGTAAAGATTGTATCGTGGATGGATTTCCAAGAATACGCTATTGAAGGATCGATCCCTTGCAATCTGTGGTTTAAAACACGTTTTATAATGTGCGATGTGATACACACTTTTGCTTGTGCTAATTTCCACAGCCAAAAGGCATCTGCAGAAGTACCCTCTACAAAAGCGGATCCTACTACAAATAAGCCAATTAAAACGTCACTTGCGAAATACGATAAGTTATGGGACCAAATGTTTAACGGCCGCATTGTAATCTTAAAGAGGTCAGCCAGTTAATAACTATACTAATAATCTTAGTTTCATTACCGTTTAAGCCAACAGTTCTATATTCGACAGCTATTTTACTATCACTTACCCATGTTTACCATCTAGATAAGCACCAACATCTTATTTTTCTGTCACCATTCCGACTGGTTATAGGCTAAACGAGATACGTCGTCTTTAGAATATTTGATTAAGGTGGTTGCATTTGAACACCATGAATCTGTAAATAAATTGTTTACATCATTACCAGTTACAGCTGTTTTATCAGCTCATTGAAGTTAGATTACTCTCACTTTTCATAGCGCGTGCCTAAAATAAGTGGGGTATTAGGACGAAAATATTGGATACGTCTAATTGTCAGCGCCTAAATTAATCGTGTCATACATCAACCAGTGCGATCAAGCTTAATTGCACACGAGCCTCCAGTAACGTTTAAATGTTATTCCACCCATCTCTGGTTCACAAACCCCAGCATTTCAATAGGTGAGGGGATTTAGTCTGGTTGCCATGTATTTCCTTTCATTGAAAGTAAATAGTAGCATAACAGGGTGGGAAGCCTGCTTCATAAAAAAGGTGATTGCATGTTGCTGTCGTATGCGGATGGTTCCCGCATCTGACAGTGGTTTTAGTCTGAGCTCAGTTGTAATATATTTTTTCAGTTCTACCTGAAGATATTTATATGCTCATCAAACAACCGGGAATTTAAAAGCCACAATTCTGTTTCCAAGAAGAATCTCATTTCAATAATAAAATTCCACTGAAGTTATAATAGCTAATATCTAAATCACAGGTCATAAATTACTTCCTCCTTTCCATATTTTCTGTAAAATTGGCTCCGAAATTGTTATTCGTATGTTCAACTGATCTTCACTGTAATATAACAATGAAGCGAATCTCTTTCTGCGTAGGGATTATTTTGCAATTAAGCAAGCAGTTGTGTTAACTAATGATGTTATATGATGACAGGTGAACAAGTAAAGTGAGGTGGGAGGAAGGGCAGGAGTCACTGCGATGTTTTATTCACAGAGGGGAAGGGGGACACGAAGGGGCAGGGACATTACATTTCGTGTGTTTCTTCCGACCACAACGCCCCAATAAGTGCCGGAATCAAATTATATTTCATTCTAAGACAATTAATCATGGCATATA
The DNA here is from genome assembly GCF_018555375.3 of Anguilla rostrata. Classification (NCBI taxonomy): domain Eukaryota; kingdom Metazoa; phylum Chordata; class Actinopteri; order Anguilliformes; family Anguillidae; genus Anguilla; species Anguilla rostrata. The sequence goes on along the minus strand of NC_057937.1, from coordinate 44,453,607 downwards.
TCTTTCGTAGATTGCATAGCCTGTCGCAATCATTATCTTGGAAAAACATGACAACATGCCAGATGAAAAACAAACAATGTCCAGGATAGACTTTGCAGTACAATGTAGGAACTGAGTTTTTCAGATTTAACTCCAATGACATTCCTTATTCTAAGGGAGTGATTTACAGATTGATTACGGTAACTCCTCTTATTTAGGTCTACTGAATTTGATGAATGCTTTCAAAACTCGTTCTGATGAGAAGCAACTCGACTCAGCCGTATAACAGGGCAAATATAGCCTATTTTGTGCATAGCACAGCCTACTTTGCCAAAACAGTTTTGTTAGTCAGTTGTCATTTTCAGTGTAATAAAACTAATTGAAATAATATCGGAAATACATTTAGCAAATGTAAACTTTAACTTCTCAACAAAACTCAACCGGAGTCAGACGACTTGCTAAGGAGCTTCTCACCTAAATTGTATTCCCACAGCTTATGACGCTGCTGCTGACCTCCGCAGAGCTTTAAACCGTGTCTGTGAATCCACAATACTCTATAGGGTGCCAAATGTCACTGCATCACTTTAAACAACACATCTCATCAACGTATTCTTTTGATCTTTTCTAAACTGCTCATTCTTGCGTTGCGTTAGGTATGCTTACCCCTCGGATCCGTAGCATTTTAGATGCTTTCATGGAATGTTGCTTCGTTTACCGTCCGACCGATAGCTAAACGCAGCTCGTGGTCAACCCCAAGCAAACTTGTAGCCTACTTGCAAACTTGGATTTAAAATAAACAGACCACTTTCCTTCTTTTGATCACGAGTGTATAATTTAGTCATTGAAAATGCACGTCAGTAAAGCATTCACAGCAAAGGCGACGATCGTCTCTCAGCATCATTCCACACGCACAATCGCTCTCTTTACCCATGCGCTGCATCCCGTTGTCCGGGGAAGAAGATAATCTCTTTCCACCATTTCCAATATCTAATAGTCAACATCCAGCAGAAAAATCCTTGGTCTTCTTATCCCCTTTGCACTCGGGTAGCTCTTTTTGGCCGGTCTCTCCGTGCATTTAGGGATGCTACCTGCATTTGAATAGATGTCTGGGTTGTTATGGATCGGCAGGGCTGTGAAAGGGAATCAGTATGCAAATTGTTTCAGTTACAATCGAAAGGTTCGATCTGTAATAGCCGTCTAACGGAAGTTGATGTCAGCTCTCTCCACATTAGCCTGCATTTCCCTCCTTTCACTAAGGCCCTTTCTTGAATACGGCTTGGATTTTTTTTCTCAAATTTAACATGCCTTTTTATAACATTGTATTTCGACTTGTATTCAACAATTACAGACGCATTTAAATAATGTTATTTTAAGGTTGAATAATCAAAGAAGATACATCATTTTTATCAATAAAGATAATTTATAAAACACAAGTAGAATTCTAAACATACAGCTTATGAATGTATTTCGATTTAGAAATAAGTCAAATACCAATGGAAGCCACATTTGTTACAAAAGGCAGAATAACAGCTCGGGCAGTCGTAAGAGTTGCATGTTAGGTTTAAAATCTAATTCATAATTTATTTCAGTACAGTAGCAAGAGCAATTGTTTTCCTTCTGCCTTTCTGTCAACAAATCGGAAATGTTCTAGAATTTTTTATGTACCGTGAGTCGAGCATATTACTTTGTTTTCACTGCAAAATACGTGGAATCACGTCAAATATCGGTGCTTCATAAATAATAAATACAAAATCATTGATCCATGGAATGCGTAGTTTCCCATTCTGACCTTCATTTCACAAATGTGCTTTATTATGTCAGACTGTTATGGATCAAGGGATATGGTTTGGAAAATATCCAGAATGCACAGAATGAAATTTTATGAACGGAGTAAAAAAAATTTCTCACAGTCGTTATGGAAGGCCTGATTCAGAAGTCAACAGATAGCTGCAGTGACAGTGCAAAATATGAAAAGTGAAGCGATAAAAAGTTGTTGGCTACTTACAGGAGTAAAATAACCTATAAACTGGTTTTTGAACCTGGACAAATCCTGATGTTTGAAAACAATGTCAGCTTGATGAGATCAAACATCACAACTGTTGTCGGTTTCAAAACACACGAGGCAGCATAAGAGATCTGGTGCAGTTAATAAGGTAATTACAATTAGGACAATGGCAACCGGTTAAACAAATTATTTTAAAATAAACAGTCATTAATCAAATTGCACACACTGATGTTAGAGGCTGCATGCTGACGAACAAATATAAAACCGGAGAAATTTGAACAAGTAGCCTATTGCCTCATTAAAAGAGGTTTCTTATCCTCAAACGGGCCTTCCCCTACAGTACAACTACAACAGTATGACAGAACTGAACAGCAAAATCTAATTCTCATGTAACATTGTAAAAATTGTACCGATGATAACTCCTTTCTTGTGAATTACCTTAACTACATGGACTTGGGTTATGCTTAGCAGCACTTATTCTTATAATTTTTTTTTGTTTTAACCTTCATTTATACAGGGTAGATTAGCTCAGCAAACATGCTAATTTACAGCAATGCCCTGTTATCCCCCCGCCCCCCCAAGCAGCCTGAGCTGCATGTCTTCGGAGTACCTGGAAGAAACAATAAACAATAAACACACATTAAATATATATATATTTGGTTCGTGTGCTTCGGCTCATATAAGCTGACCATCTGCCATTCAATTAGGGTTCAGATACTGCTGATGCAGAAATCTGGATGAGGTCACTGACCCCAGGACAAAACCCTCTGCTGTCGGGAGAGGAGAAGTTCAAATGGTAAACGCCGGACACCTTTATGAATATGGGTCCGTCTTTACCATTTTCCTTGGGAAATCTTTATTGTTAGATCAGTGCATTTAATCCGCTTCAGATGATCTGCTGTAGCCTACGTGCATCCTCGGCAGTTGCTGGAGAGTGCCGCCGTCATAAACAACAGCCTAAGTCACATTAAAATAGTTTGAAAGTATAAGTCAACGCCAAATGTTCAAAACGCAGGCATTCATTAATAGGCTAGGCTATTTTAACGCCTTTGAAGCAGCCAGGTCGTAATTGATAAATAGTGCTTTACCATGGTTATTTTACGTTATAAATATTTTACGAGCACAACCACATGACAACTTACCATCTTACCGTGTGGTGGTGTATTTAGACAGGATCTGCATGCCCTGGTTTGCTGCTGCAGTGAGCGACTGAAACAAATACCTCAAAAACTTGACCATGCGAACCTATCCTTTTTCTCCACTTTCTGTCCCTGGCGTGTTTTTTTTTTTTTTGGATGTTTTTTCCCCCACAAGGCAGTAGTAGGCTATTGCCAATGAAATAACATATTCGGATTTTGCAGATGCAAACGTAGCCTACTATACTATAATACTAGCCTACAATCACCTATACTTTTGCCCAGTAAAGGTCCGTCAGACAAATGCATTATATTTTACGGTGCTTTGTGATTATTACTTTCATTTCATGAAGCCACAGCCATTTATTCTTTAATGTATCCATAATAGTGCTGAAGTCATTCATGTTTTCATGTGGAACTATATCTACCCGAGCTGCATAAAGTTTTAGTCCCTATCACACTCTTAGCAGCTGGCTGAAGATTTGGCAGAGTCTTCAGGTAAGGGTCATTTGCAGTAGTATGACGCATTAAGGAGAGCGTTATTGAAAGTGGCAAACTGATAATAGCTGCTATAAGCAGATTACTCAGATTTGTGTCATGTAGCTGCCTTTTATAGGACTACTGATATGTTCAAACTAAGTATATCAATTTACCATGTTTTGAACCCAATCTTTATCAAAACACACGGTAAACATAAAGACTGGTACTGCTTTAAGTATGGATGTGATTTAGGCAAGAAAATTGACTGACATTGCACACACACATGCTCACATGCACACACATGCACATACACTTTTGTTTGCATGGACAAATACACACACACACACACACACAAACACACACACCTGTGACTGTCGCTGACAAACAAAACAAACGATTTCAAATGAATGTATGACGACGTGTACACACAGAACTGATAGTATTGTTGTAAATTAGAAATGGGCCATAAATGGTAACAAGGCTTAGGTTATGAGAACTGTGTGCCCGGATCAAAACGAGACAGTAAAATTAGATCTTTGGTTGCAATCTCACAGGGTGGACAACTGCACTTCCAAATTGTGGATGTGTTTAAAGATGACAAACACACAGACACACACAGATAATTTGCCCAAACAATTAACCACAAAACCTTGTGATAAATTATCACACCTGTGTGTTTGTGTGCATTAACTTTATTGGTCTGAAAATGAGAATGTAATGTATTAGTGTTCTTGGACAAGCACTTCCTAATTTATGTATGTGCCTGCACTGTTCACAGGTGGCTCTGAGTAAACATAATCAAAGCATGTTATCAGTTGCTCCATTGTACTCTGCTGTATCACCAAGCCAAGTTGGTTGCCCATTAACCAGCCATTGCTTCAGAGTTGCAAATAAATACTACTGAACAGCACCTTGGTAATAATGCTCTGACAAGAACACTGTCATACTGCTGGTTTTATTTTAGAAAATGCATCTGACTAGAACCTGCAGGTTCCAAAAAAAACAAATGCCAATTATTTTTCAGCTAATAGAACATTTTTAAAGGTACAAACCCACATTTCCTTAGACATGCACATTGACTCAGCCCTCTGTTAATTCTCTCTGGTGTCGAACTGGAATAAATAAGAGTGAAAATGATGGGTATATCAATGTAAATCATACATTTTCTCTATCAGCCCATCAAAATAAAGCATTTGGACACCTTACCCATAGGATACAGAAAATACTATTTTCCTCCACAAGCAGCACACCTTTGTACATAATGCACAGCTCGCTTTGTGGACACCTCTGGTTGGTATCTGATATCTCTCTATACATTTGACTCGTGACAGCTATCTGCGGCGATCTTGATGTCAGGGATTTTGGGAGAATCCACCCAGACGGCCAGAGTCTTGTGTGTCTTTGTGTCTCTCTGCGCCTTTTGTTCCTGGGAGCAGATAAAGCAGAGCGTTTTACTCAGCGCAAATCAGAAAGATAATCAATAACTGGGTGCTTGAGGAATGCGGAAGGTTGCTGCCGGTTTCCAGGCGACTGCGGCTCCTGCCAGACAGTGCTGCATTATCAAGGAGGGGCGACACACTGACGGCGGCGCCGGATCCGCAGGCTGGCGGATTACGGCGCCTTTCTCTTTGACTGGCCCGCCCGCCCAAGTCTAAAACGGACCAGGCCTGTGCCACTGAAACCTGGGGCTTAAGAGAGCAGAGAAGTCCTGCTTTTGTGGTGCATTATAGTTGTTTTTGTTTGGTCAGATTTCTTAATATAAGATTACAAAATAGTCACACCTTTATGTCTGCACACACAGGTGACAATTGATTCGTTTTATGTGTGAGATGTTTTACTGAGTAAAACAACTAATAGTTTTTCATTTTATGGAGCAGTTGAGTTAAGTGGCTTGTATAATTGTACTATGTGAAATAAGGAGTTGCACTGTGTGAAATAAACACAGTGCAACTATTTATTGGTCAAGTTTAGGGCCCAAATCCCAAGAGCACAGCACCGTCCTTGATAACACAGGGTAAATAAACTAGCAACTAATTTACAATAAACCTGCCTCATTATCCTCTCTCTGCAGGGTCATGTTTTTTTATTTTTTACAATACACTAAGAGCTCCACCTGCAGGCCAGAGGAGTAAGGATTTAAGGAATTAGGAACGCTGTGGGAAAATTCCCTACTGAATTTCTACAAATGCATGGCTGAGTAGAATGATTATTGCTGGCTACATCTGGTCTTACATGCAAATGTAAAATATATATATTTTCCTGAATCATGTACTGGAACTCACACAAACACACACGCACACACACACACACACACACACACTGAAATTAAATTTGAATTGTAAGCCCTTAATGTCTGTGGTATCTTAGCTTTCTTGTTCAAAAATCATGGCGAATGAAAGTGTTTCTTCAAATGGAAACCTTTATTCTGAAAGTATAGTTTCTGTTGCAACACACCACGTAATTTCTCCACAGATAAAATATTCCTGTGCAGTGCACTTCAGAAATCTCCACCGCAGAGGCTTGCCGTGTCTCGAGCAATAGGATTTCCATCACTTTCAAGATGGCTGGGCAAATCTAATTTCAGACAAATGTGCAACAATTTTCTTCATGGCTCCCTTTAAGCCCAAATGGACGGGAAAAATATCTGCTACCCACTTAGTATTGGTTTTGTATGAGTGATTGGGCCAGCCCTAATAAGATTATAAAGTGGGGCTATGGCAAAGTGGATAAGTGTTTGCCTTGCAGCCAGAATGCAGTGGCTCTTGCTCCCAATGGAAGCTGCTTCCCTGACCTGCTCTGTTTTAGACAAACAGGCTTTCAAGCACATTGTTTGGTTCAGAAACACCTGACCTGACTGGTCTCCTGTTGTACTCCCTTAGTCGGTGCCCCATTACAAAGGGCGGGAATTAGTAGCCAGACAGAAATTAAGGTAAAGTTTTCGCATAATGACTGTATAAATGTAAATAATTAAGCTATTGCCAGAGGATTTTATGACAACTATTTTCTCAAGGGATACTATCAAACTGCTTCCACTCATTATTAAAGTATTTGAATTAGAGAGGAAGAAGTTGTCAGAAGTTCAAATGAATATAGAAGAAAAGGCCATTTAGATCCAATTTAAAACAATATAGCAACATTGCAATAAAATATTAAGAAGAAGCACACACAGGCACATGCACTGACACAGACACACACACGCCTTTTTCTACTGGCATTCATAAGCATTTTTGGTTTATTACCGAAAAAGATTTCCACCATAGTTAAGTGTCACATCTAACATTATAATTTTCTCAAAACACCATTTTTAGATCAATCATTAACTTGTATTAAGACAGTGAAAAACCAATAAATATTTCTGGTGAAGAAATAGCCCATTTGTAGCTGACACAGTTTCTGGACCAATGCTAAACTGGCAGCAGACATCTGCTCTAAGTGCTACACTGATATCCATCAACAGAGGAAGATAAAATTGCAGGAGTGTGACATAGCTCTACTACTGTCCCAGACAGTCAAATGTCAGCCCAAAACTGATGTGCAAATGCACTCTTTTCACATAATCAGTTGTCCAAATGGCTTCTGTACACAGGGTTTACACCCATGCAATCTATTAGGCACTAATTAGACAAGCCATGCTCTGGAACTCAATTCTTTAACTCCACCCTTCACCGTGGATACAAGGATAAGAAGTTGGTCAACAAGCGTGAGAACACCGGCATGGATTCAATCAACATTTGTCCTTAACTTTGACTCACAAATAATGGAGTCTTAATAGTTTTCACAATAAAATCAGTTTGGCAAGTTCATTTAGATAATTCATGAGCATGCCAAGTTATCTTATTTTATTAAATTAACATTTACATTTAATTTGAAATCATAAGCTATTCAGTTACTCATAAGTGACCCAATTTAGCCCACAGTCATTCATAGCCCTGCAGGAAAAGCTACTGCTAATGTTTAATGTTAGCCCGTAGTAGTAGTGCTGTGAATTTCAAGTCAAAGAAATGCTCACTTCCCTTATATGCCAAAGGGAAGAGCGGTTCTGAAACAGACTGATCACTGCTCTCAATACTGAAATTCTCAATAACTCCTAATGGTGAAAAAATGATGTTTAAAAAAAGGAATGTTGCAAATAATGATTTAGGTTGAAGTGTGAATGTTGAAGTTCTATATATAGCCATACCACTAAATTTAACACTAGAACTTGATCTTCTGCCAACAAAGGGGACTAATATAGTTTTTACCTACTGTACCATCTACCTATGGAGTGAAATATTTCCCTATGACGTTCAGAGCTACTCAACTTTATTTAAAACTTTTCAGCTTTAGACAAATCGAGAACAGTAACTACTCCCTTTATATCTTAATGTTTTGCCTATTAAGTATAAAATAGTGTAATATAACTGCTGTGTAATGTTATACCTTTTGATAAGTGAGTTAAACACAGTGTTTGTTTTTCATTTCCACGCTGTAACAAAATAGCTACACATTTTTGTAATGCTGACCCAGAAATGAAAATAATTTCTGCAACTGATACTTGCAGGCACACTATATGGCCAAAAGTATGTGGACACCTAACATTCAACTTTGCTGCTATAACAACCTCCACTCTTCTGGGATGGCTTTATACTGGATGTTGGAGCATTGCTGCAGGGATTTGCTTCCATTCAGTAAGAACAGCATTAGTGAAGTCGAGCACTGATTGGGCGATTAGGCCTGGCTCGCAGTTGGCTTTCCAACTGATGTTGGATGTTGAGGTCAGGGCTCTGTGCAGGCCAGTCAAGTTCTTCCACACTGTTCTCGACAAAATCATTTCTACATGGATCTCGCTGTGTGCCATTGCCATCCTGAAACAGGAAAGGGCTTTCCCAAAACTGTTAGGGAAATACAAAAATTGTCTAGAATGTGATTGTAGCACAAAGATTAGCCTTCAGTGGAACTAAGGGGCCTAGCCATAACCATGAAAAACAGACCAAGTCCACGAGGTGTCCAGATACTTTTGGTCATATAATGTATGGCAGTCAAAGGCAAAGGGAAATTAAATAGTCCTAAAATGCCAATAGTCCAGTCAAATATTCTTTATCTACCGACAAAAACAACTCCTTGATGTCCCAGTATATACTTTTCCTCTATACTGGGGTGATGGAGTGTTCCCAGTTCTTTTTCTTGCTCTATAAAACAAGCACAAACTCTGAACTTCCTGAATAAATGATAAAATGGTGAGGTGAAAACATTGTGATATGATGAATCATATAAAAAACCAACTCACGATCTGATATGGAGCACCTGCTGGTCTGATGGTTGGGTCAGGTGATAACACTGGCAGTTCATGGGAAATCTTGATAAGCCAGCCTTTGGGACACTGGGACACTGGTCTAACACTGATCTTCATATACACTATGGCACTAGTATTCCCCATACTGCACACCCATCTCACCAGAATAACTGAATACATTTTTATGACAGTGAAAAGTAGTCAATCACTGAAAAGGGCTATCAAATTTGAAAAACAACGAATATGCCATGAGATCCCCAAAACCTTTTGTTTACAATTAAAAAATCATAAGAAACACACAAAACACAATGGGATAAATATGATAAACATGTACATCTAAAACTTTGCTAACTCACAGTATTTGCAGTTGCATAACCTAAATTAATTTGTTGTGGTCATCCAAACCATGTATCCACACAGCAATGTAGACTCTTACAGCATACAGTCTGCCCTTGCTACGGAGGTGAAAAAACAAAATAATGAAATCTACTTGAGAGAAGGAAAATGCCAATGAAATAAATGAAGCAGGCAGTCCGGGCCACACACACCAGTATGAAATCATATCCCACCTCATCATGGCTTCGTGAGATAGAACCAGGTACACAGTCATTTGAAGTATTTATAGGAGCTGAGGACTGCCATTTGAGATGCGATAAGAAATAATTTGCAATAAGAGAGCTACCTTTTTCACTTGTCTTTTGGCCGAGGGGACAGGCCTCATGGTGATTTATTGCCGCTCTGCTTGGCCGCTGATAGCCGGGCAGCTAATGGTTTCTCATTACTCAGTATCATCTCGCGCTTCTGCGGACCTATGTCCTTCCCCGTTAGCCCGCCGTCATTTCTAAGGAAATGAACTGGGAGACCTTTTTCCTGCGTGCGCCCATAAACTGTCCTCACCCAAAAATTACGTATATAAATAAAAAAGGAAGGGGGACACTGTTGTTTACCAGGGGGTCCTCCGGGATCAACTGCCTCTTGGCCTTTTGATAGCATCTTTGAAATGGAAATGGCCAGCTGGTCAACCTTCTGCTCCGTGACCCCTCTGCACAAGGTCAATGGCCAGGGCCTGGAGCAGGCCAGGGGAGTGGACGGACAACGGCAACAACGTCGCAGCGGCTGTGCTGTGACACCTCTGCACCGCCGTGAACACCACAAACGTAACCATGGCATCACATATAGAATATACTGGCTTTTGTGTGTGCTGTTGTACATTTCTCAGTTCCTCAGTCCTAAAGTAGAAATATATTGACCTCGGAGGAGGAAAAGGATAAATATCAAACACCGGAACAAAAGGGCATACGAGTTAATTTTTATGTGCGAAGCAAAATGAATGAAATGAAGTTGATATTTATGAATCTGTTATGTGGATCACGTGAGAGATATAAGTATGGTATATATATCTTTAAGGAAAGAAATACACACTCACACGCACACACAAACACACAGTTTATATGTAATTTGAAAAATAATACCTAAAAGCATTAAAAATAAAACTGAAAATCCTCATAAAACAAATATGCTGTAGGTACTACAATTTACTAATAGTCTACATTTAAAATCATTTATGAATGCCATGCAGCCATAAATTTTGCAGCTTTTAATCTAATAATTTAAAATGTATATGTCTAATGTAAACAATTTCAGGTATCTAATGTAATGCAGTAGCCTTTAGTACTAAATTAGTAAACATCACAGACACACCAGCAAATTGTGATTGTCAGTCTAATACCTCAGTGAAATAAGGAAGGAGGTGATTCTTGTAATGTGTGGAGGTGATTCTTACACCCTCCTGAGAAATTACTCCCTGATCAAAACCAGCAGTAATGATGATGATGATGCCAGGAATTATGGCCATCTAATCCACGGGATGAGAGTTTACCTTGTGTAAAACCCTGATGTCAATTAGCTCAGCCTGGAGGAGATTAGCTGACAGCCTGCTCAATGGCAGCACATGGTCATTATGGAAATGAGGCTATTTAATGCCCGGGTGTTTGGTTATTTAAACCCCTTATTACTCACTTATGATATTGTAAGAGGGAATAGGATTGTTTCATTTGTGCAAGTGGCAGCTGGATGGAATGTTTAACTGCGAGTAAGAGGTGGTTTTGGCAGCAATGCTGGGTCTTTGAGTTGCAATTTGATGTGATGAGAATTTGTGATTGGAATTTGTAGAAAAATGCTCTGCTTTTCAGCGCACACACACACTAAAGCACACACCCAGACATACATTACATTATATTTATTCAGCAGACACTTTTATCCAAAGCGATGTACAAAAGTGCATATCATGGTCATTGGAACAACTACAAAAAGCACAAAGCTGGTGATGCACGCAAGTGAGGATGGACACACACTCATATGCACATGTCATAATTGCTTGCTTCAGATAACTACGTAATAAAATCATTATTTCTCATGGAGATGAGAAGTGCTGAGTGGTGACAAGCTTAGAACTGTAGGGGAGGCACAGAAGGAGCTGATTTAATCAAAGCAGCCATATGGTCAGTAAGGTACTCTAAAGGACTCGCAACGTAGAGTGTGTAACATCATGTCCTAACCAATCAGTGCACACACTATAGTTACATGAATATAATTGGCCAAATCAAATATATATGTAGCTTGTACACATTCTCACACAAAAAGCGGGATCTGCATATATAAAAGGAGCCCTGGTGTCAAAGGTCTTTATTTGTTCAGTTTTATATGGACTTGTACTGAGGACAGGATGCGATGGGTCAGTTCTTTCGCATCATGTTCACCACAGGGTAATGTATTTGACTTAGCTGGTTGTATTTGCCCATTTTGTTTATATGAAAAAAGGGGCACTGAATTACAGGAATATTGCTTGCTTTTTCCAATGGTCATAATGTTTGTATTTACATTTTTATACATTTGGCATATTTGGAAGCCAGTGCTACTAGGTATCTTGAATTATTCCCACATGACCTATGGTTTTATTATCAGCTCTTTGTCATACAGGATATTCACAGCGCTTATAATTTCAAAAAAAAAAAACTGCCATAAAAAACCAAAAGGAAAAATGACTTCACCTGATGATCTGTGCCTTTTAGTTAGGATGTGCTTTTTTTCTCTTTCTTTATATTTTTATCCTTTATCCCATTTTTCTCCAATTTGAAATGCCACCAAGCAGCCCCTTATATCTCTTATTGATAAATAAATAAATAAAAAACTATTAAAAGAGAATTACTGGTCTTCAAGTCCAGATAAATTAAACCACTCGTGTAATAATATAACTCACTTGCACCCTATTGACTCCATTCAGTTACATTCTATTCAAACATCTGTGAATGTGATCAATGGAAGGGTTTTCTGGACTATAACAGAAATCTTGGCTTATTTTCCTGAGAAAATATGGTATATGGTATCGTGTGTATGTTTGCTCGTGTTTTAATGCGTGTTTACACATGTAAAAGAGACAACAATTTAAACGCTTTTCAGGCAGATAGGGTTTCAGAAAAGGCCTGTCCAGCAGCCCTCTCTCGAAAACATTTCTCCATCTTTGGTTTCGGCCGATCCCATCCAGAGTGACCAGAGAGGCAGCCCAGCACTTAAGGCAGCGGTTACTGCTATCACCTGTCAGTCCCTCTGTGCCACAAGTAAAATACCACAACTGAGCCTTGGGACACAATGGAGATGGAGTAGATTTTGATTCCTTGTTGATCTATATTGCGCGATAACAGCTGAGTCATGTTGAAATTCTGTCTTCCTGCTTGTGAGATTAAAATATAAGTATAAAGTCAATATCACATTGTGTCAACGTCTGATGAATGCACGTACAGATACATGCTCTCCCACATGAACACACACACACACACACACACACACACACACACACATACGCATGTACATGCATAACACACACACACACACATGTATGCGCATAACACACACACACACATACGCATATATGTGCATAACACACATACACACACGCACATGCGCATACATGAACACATACACATGCGCGCACACGCACACACACACACACAGACACTCTCACACACAGAGTAAATGAACTGATAATGAGAATTTCCATTATGAACATGTCAGTAATTACTGTACATTTAACCAGGTATTTCATTATGTGATTTGCACAGTGTAATTACAAGCTGCTTTACACATGTATTCTGACCGTCTGTTATACCATGCAACTATGAAAGCATCATTTAACTTGGTTGTCATTGTAATCCTCAATGAGCTTTTCAGTAACCATACTGATTAAAGAGGTAACAGGACTGATTGATTGATTAACCAATTCATCAACAGGGGAAGTAGCAGTCAGGCAGAAGGCTGGATGAACATTTAGCTCTCCTCATCAATCTTTTATAATAAAGGCAACAAAACACGGGTTGTTATGATGGGTTATCAGTATTTTATATTAACATTACAATTTACCATGTATATGTACACTTATGTAACTTGTGATCTTTTTTAATCAGATAATTTATTTAAAAAGATGAGTATTTGAAAATGAACCTAAGAGAAAGTACTAATTGGAACATAGCAAACACAAAGTCAATGACCCTATAAGAGTGATAAATTACTTACTGGTGCTCACAAACGACCACTTTTTATAGATTACTGCATAACAATAATAACTTCTTAAACTTCAATGAAACAATGTGTGCTAATGTTGCACCTTTCTCATAACATATGAGTTGATATAGAAATATATTCCCAAGAAACAAGACTTACAAAAGTGTTATTTCAGGTGGAGAGGTATTATAAATGATGTGGGAATTTGCTTTTGTTTGTCCGGGAAAGGTTTGAAATTCTGCTTAATTCCTGTAGGTTCACATGGTATGCTTGAGTGAATGGTAAAGTACCTCTTGTTTTCATCTTTTATTTGTTATTGTATTAGAGATGTTGATAATGCAACACTATCAACAAAGGCAACAAATGAAACATTGTCTCGTCTTCAAAACAGTTAGCCCAAATTCAAGACAGTCTTTTGTTTTTGCAAACAAAGATTTGAGAAAAGCATATTTCATATGTATGCATATTTCTTACTGAACCTTAATTTCACACTAGTGTAATAAATAAATATTTTCAGCCCGATCATAGTAAATGTTACAGTTTCCATATTATCAATACAGAAATACTAATCTAACATATCAAAATAATATTTATTTTAACCAAATACATTTTACTCAGATAATACAAATGCAGATGTGTCTAGCAGAGTACATGACTTTAATTAAAAGTTAATTACTGTAAGTACACAAATTACACAAAAAAAAAAAAAAGAATTACTGTCATGTTGCCTATGATTCCTGAGACCATAGGTTGTCTGCAGCATCATAAGAGCAAAAGCTGGGCAAAGCAATGGGGATTTGAGGAAGAAGTTTATGGATGCATAAAATCAACTGAAAAACAAGAATGATCATCAAACTAATCGCAGATCAGGAGGTTGCTGGGTGGCTCATCATGTTATCATCATGCACTGTTCTAGTGTGCATGAATGGTCTGCTGTCAAATTCAGGCCATGCCATTGGCTGATAGTGGAAGGATGATCCACAATTGGCTCCTATGTCACTCAGGCATGAGATGGGTGGTTTCAGGCAGCATGAATGACAGTGTTTAATCAAGCATCAGTGACCCCTATTGGTTGATCAGACACCTGCAAGTTCAACTCTTGATCTGCGGTTGAAGCATCTTCCTCTGGCTCATGTCTGTATGAGCCTGACTTGTAAACTGTGGCGTGATAAGAAATGATGGTTGACATCATGTGCTTCTGAGGAGAACATATGCTTGTCTGTGGTGTCCTGAATCGACAATGAGAGGATGATTGAACATTCCAAACTGGAGAGAAAAATGCCAAATGCATAAAAAATAACCAATTTCAGATCAGTGCAACGGGGCAGAAACTGATATTATACAGTAAAATGTCTGGTGCTAATTCAAATCTAACTTAACTCAACTCTTAACAGATAGCATTTGGTCCCACTCAGGAATGTGGGACATAATGTTATGACTGCAGACAATATAATGCTGTTAGAGTTGATTTAACACTGGACATTTGACTGTCTAGCCCAAATTACATCACACAGTTTGCTCGGGCTCTCTCAGATGGGGAGATCAATGAAGTGACTTCAGAAAAGCAAGTCAATGGACGGTGATGTAAGGACCAAGTGATCAAGGCCATGTCTCCCACACTGACCATTGACATCGGTAATGGCACGGAGGGTCATGATCTGTCTATGTCATCTCTTCTTGGTCAAATGTTACCCTGCATAATCATTGAAATATACTCATGAAAGCAGTATTGGCTGAAATAATTCTGTTAGTATTCCGTAAAAAAATACAATTTTCCATTGTACTCCAGCACAGTCCACATGAAGCCTCTTTTACAAGTAAACTCATTTGGGTAGCTCCAGTATCTCCAGAGTGTAAATGTAAATGATTTGAAATCCAATCAGTTCCTAAATTCTCTAAATTTCTGATATTCAGTTTTGCTGGTGTCCACATATCGTTTGAGCTATGTGTATGTTGGATTGTAAGTCTTGTTGTTGCGTGGTTAAAATATCTTTTGTGTTTTGTGATCTATATCTTTTGTGATTCTAATATATATTGTATGAATACAGAGTGGGTATTTTCTTACGAATAAGTATTTATGAACCATATATTTTTTTTCATATGCTATTTTGGACAAGTGAAGGAAAAACAAGGTACTTACCCCAGTTTTGGAATTCAAAAATAAATTCTTGAAAATAGGCAGCTGAAGTACTATATATAGTGGTGGCTCAAATGCATTATGGCTATTGATTTTGTTCCAAGACATGTGAAATTTTTAGCAGATGGGACATTTGGCTGCAGTGTGTTTGGCTTTAAATGCAATTTTTGCTCATTTTGTGCAAGCCGGTATAACCTCCCAGCTATTGGTTCAGATTACTAGGTTACAGTACAGCTACCACAAAGTATACTTTATTGAATTTTAAGTGCTTTGGATGAAAATTTAAGAACTCGATTAGACTGTTCCGTCAAACAAAGAAAATGAAAAGAATACCCCACACATGGCAACATTAGGCCTGTCACTAGATCCTCATTATCAATGAATATCAGGTGTGATATAACTCAGCTCTAGTCAGTTTAGCTGTCAGTCAAAGCTAGCCTCCAGTTTTGAGCCAATCTCTTATTGAGCGGATGTACACTGGGCCCCCAACTCACAGTCTTCAAATTACAGAAACAATTCAATAAAAATTAAGTCAGCATATTGCTTTGGGTAGGAATTGCACTTAGACGTCTGGCAATCTGGTGGGTTTTTTGATCCGTTCAAGGCACCATTGATTTTGGATCCTTTAGATATTGATAACAAAAACTGCAAAAAAAAATTGGTATCAGCAGAGTAAAATATGCTCACAAAGTTTCCTTCTTTTTAGATACATTTCATTAACCTGTGTCAGCCATGCCTTTTAATGTGATATTTTGGAAATGTGCTGTATCCTCACACTCATAAAACAAATACATTTGTGCTCACATGTCCCCTGCATTGTTCAGACCATTTATGTCCCTCTCTCCTCATGAATAGGTCTACACTCACGACAGCAAACATTGTAAAGCAGTCTCTTACATGAATATGAAGTCACACACATCTAAACATCGCTCTTTTATGAACGAGTGCGGCTCTTTTTCAACAAGCCGAGGTTAATGCTTTAAGAATGGAGTCACCATAATCAATACAGTCCTCTGGCTCTATTGATTGGAATCGCCTGCTTATTTTACCATGAAGATTTTTTTTTTTTTTTGCTCCTCCACTCCACAAAGACACCCATGGGGTCCATTGAGTGAATGGGCATTTAGGACTTCTTTGCAAAGAAAGAAGTTAATTAGGCTTGTTGTGGGGGCCAAACAGTAACCAGCTGTATGGAGCACTGATACCAGAAGTATCCTTCACTGGGCACTGCACAGTACAATGTTCAGTGTTAAATCGACTGTGATAGAATGCATTTGATCCCTCATCTAAACTCAGTTAGAGTTAAATTAACACTAAAGAGTTCACTGTGTGGAAGGCACTTTCTTTCAACCAAATAATTCAATAAATGCAGCACTCAGAAAATGCACAAGAATCATCATACACTTTTAAACCAAATCACTATAATTATTTGTTTTCTTATTATTTTTTTGCTAGCTAGCGTTAGACTCTCCCAAGTGAGGCAGGCTATGACAAATAAAGAGTGACAGCAGGTTCTCCAATTTTTTTGTTGTCCAACCAACCAATCAGAAATTTGGTCACCTTGTTAAATTATTTCATTTGTTATTTTAAACAGAGCATATGACTGGTTAAGTCTCCTGAGCAGAGAAAGAGAGGGAAGTAAGATGAGAAATATTAACTTGAAAATAATGCTTCCCCCTTGCCCTGCCTAGGTCTGGCCCTGGATTTTGCCCCCAGAGCAATTGTTTTTCAAAAAACATTTCTTCCAACTACTGCAATTGTCTAAAATGGAGTTAATTGATCCTGTTTGCACGCCTACATGCTTGTTTGATTAATGAATTGCAGAGGGATCACACAGTAAGTGATGAAAGGGTGACACAATGAGACAAAAAGACTAATTACAATGAGCCAGATCCACATGTTACTTGGTTTAAGTAGTTTTAACACAAAATCATATCAGTTGCTGAATATCTTTTGAACTGACTACAGTCAGTTTTGGAAGCTCATTATTTATTATAAAGAGTTTGATGTGTTTCAAGGTAACTTAAGGTAAGTTATTCACTTACTGTCCTGGTGCTTTTTTTATGTTTTTCCAGTCATGCTTTTCTAACCCCGCTCGAGCTGTGTGTTTGTGCTGAAAACGGATCCCATTTCTGAAATGAGCTATGATTTGCTGCAGCATAAATGAAAGACATTTTTTGTTGTTGTCACAGAACAGCTTCCTTTGTTTCCATGGATCTATGATTCTGTCAAAATCACAGAGAAAAGAAAAGGGAAAGAAAAAAAATCAATTGTACCTCATAAGCCTCAGTCCATCTCTGGCCAATCAGACCACAGTATTGTGAGCATAAGAAATGGCAGTGAAAACACAATAAATTGAGAGAGAGAGAGAGAGAGAGAGAGAGAGAGAGAGAGAGAGAGAGAGAGAGAGAGAGAGAGAGAGAGAGAGAGAGAGAGAGAGAGAGGATATACACAAGTGCCTTATGAAATATACCATAATTTTAGCGGTGTATGTATGAGTGGAGGACCAAGGCTTTGTTGTCCATGTTATCATCATGTAAGGCACATGGAATGGCACCTGAATGAGGATACACAACTCGTCCTTCACCACCATGTCAGTGGAAAGCACCTCTTCAATGCCATCACAAACAAATGCATTCACATCTCATACAAGGCCTGAGCATGAGAGCCATATATCCTTTCAGTCTAATGTCCTATTGAAGTTATAACAAAGACACACTTCAAGTTACATCAGAAGTGAAGGGAACACTTCTTAATCAGGTACCTTGTTAAGAACTACTACCATAGGCTATACATTAGAATTACATAATTAAAACCAGTACATAACACATATACAAGCACTAAATATTTATGAATACAAATGAGGCAGTACATATACTGCCACTTCTATGTTACCATCCATACTGTGGCATTGCCCAAAGTATGCCATGGTACAGACTCATTCATTAAGAATAGTCTCGATCATTTATAATGGAAAACAGAGAACAAGTAATAATTGTTTTCACCACAAATACAAAGTGATTATCCTGTATCTCCCAAGCTGTTTTCAGAATGTGTTCCTGACCAACCCCAGATAGGATGGGTACACTGACCAAGCAAAAGAATTTGGGGGGGCTTGAGAGAGGTAGAGGGTGGCATGGGGAAATCCGAGGGCCCCATGTACTCTGCCACTAAATACCTAATCCTGTTTGTTCAAAATCCATATGCCTGAGATGCACGGACAGCACACCGCTGGGTCAGGAGAGCAAGAGAATCAGGGAGGTGGAATATAGGAAGAATAGGAAATACATAAAAGACAGACACTATTTATTTATGTGCATAATGGGAGAATAAAAGCCAGTGGAGAGGTTTTTTCTTGGTAGTAAAGCATACTTTAAATATGTGTCTGATAGACAAGCACTGTGAACATGCATGGCTGTGTGTGTTTGTGTGTGCTTGTATGCATGCGTGCGTGTGTGTGTGCGTGTGCACAGATATGTGTGTGTAGATACGTGTGTATACATGCAGGTGTGTATCACTGTGGAGACTCAAATACACACAAGATCACACGCACACACACACAAATGTACATACACATACTCATGCACTCACAAGCACATACTTTCATCCATACGATATGGTCAGTAAGGCAACCGCTGTACACTGCACTTGGAGGCGCCAGCCACCCCACCCCCTCATTGCAGCCTCTGTGATGTCACAGGCCATGTTATCTATTTCTCGCCCACCTCCGTGTGACCCTGTGCTCCTCAGAGGCCAGCCCAGAGGTGTCAGCCACTCCACAGCTGCTGCGTCTCTCACATTAATCCATAGGAATCGATGGACATTTCATTAGAGTAATCAAGTGTGGATGCGCCCCACATTGCAGGCCTGCCCCCGCTCACTCCTCGCATGCAATCTAATTGGTCTTACTGTGGACAAAACAACGGGGTGGTGCTCCACTTGTAGGCCAGAGTCAATGGCTGTCCTCTGCCAAAAGCTGCCATTTGAGGGCTTGAGTTTAAAAGCGCTCACATATAAGATATTTAGGGGATCTCTGCATTTTAAATCATCTCCAGCCTGGCACATTCTCTCTCTTACTCTATTTCTTTTTCTATCTCTATCTGTGTCCTGCTCCCATTTGTCACACTTGTCCCATGCTGTGTTGTTTCCTCCTTTCCTTTGTTGCCTGAACCTCTTCTGATGATTTCAAGAGATGCTGAACACTCGAAAAGAACATTAGCACATTTACCCCTAGCCATAGAACAGGAGAGAAAAGGGTTGGGTGCTATTTCTAAAGAGGTGCTTTTTTCTCTCTCAAACACACAACACCTACATTTGTACATTTACACAAAAACCCAAACAGGTCAAGAAAGGACAGTCTTATGTGAGAAGAAACCTCAGCACAACATACAGTAGCTGCATGCTTTTAGTATTGCAACAGCCAGCACATCTATACATGTCTGTGTACACCTAAGGGGATGAATTTTACAATGACTAATGGGTGGGAAAAATACTTTCATGTACATTATCACAACCCACTTTTCACACCTCGTCTCTACATCCACACGCATACATACGGATGCACACAACCATGCACGCTCGTGCACCCACACGTGTGTGCACTGACACATGTATGAACACAAATCACAGATAGCAGATTCAAGCAAGCACACAGATGGAGACGTGTGGATGCGTGCTCCTGTTTTGGGGGAGGGGGTGATAGCTGACCTCCAGGCCTGGGGGGAGCTCTAATTTGGCACAACGGGGGTGTCTCAGGAGGCCCCTCTGGACAGGTCATCCAATCAGCCTGAATCAGCGGGGCCACTGCTGTCCAGCTGCCCTCCATCTCGCTTTGACCCCGGGCACTTAGCTGGATGGCCAGAGGCCACACCCCCTTTGCCTCCTTGTGTATTGGGCCTCACTTGCCCCAGAGTTCACTATGTTTAAAACAGCTCAAGTAAAGATATTGGGGTGTGCGAGTATGAGTATATGTGAATATCTGTGCACACACACAATTGTTAAATACTGAATTGAAGATTCATGTTTCCTTAAGGTAGGGTTATTTGCAGTCGATTATTGTAAAAGTGCTGATTTGCAAACTGCCTTGGTTCCCATCTCTACTAAACACTATATATTATAAAGTAGCCTAGATATGGATTACAAAACACATATTTTACACTCTGTACAATTATCAGATTAAATTGATTTAAATTGACTTTCTACCTCAAGCTGTTCTTCTGGCCTGGATTAGTGGACTTTTAAGATGCTCTGGATGAGAATATTTACAGTTATTTTTAATTGTCATCAGGATTCAAGATGAAAAACCAAAAAGGCCAAATATTCACATAACCCGTCAAACAGCAGTTTATTCGGTTATTCCAGACAACTGTTTGTTTTAAAGACTGTTATAAAGGCAGAAATATATATTGTCTGCATTCATATAGTCCACAAAACACAGTGATTTATTATTATTTGATTGTGGTCAGTGTTTTCCCTGCCTCAATTATATCAGAAAAAAGTTTTGGCACAATGCTTTCTGTAATGAAGAAAGGCAAAGGAACATAAGTTCTTAAAGTAGCTCCATTAACTGCTTTTTTGACCAGGGTTGAAGAAGCAGATGGACCAGTCTCTAGATGGCTGATGATGGCTCAGAGACCCATTATCTCTCTCTCTGCTACTGCTCACCCGGCACTCTTCCTAGCTTTTAAGCCCAGACTTGAGCTTCTCCAAGGCCAACGGCAGCCTCATAGTTCAGGGATAAGGATGTTGAGGAGGAGAGAGCTGGTGGAAAAGAGTTTATTCATTCTTTTTGCTCAGGTCTTCAAAAAGCCCTCTTCAGGTGAGGAGATGGAAATCATTTGAGACCCTTAGGCATACTAAGAGGCCTTTAATACAAAAAATGAAATAATAGAAAACTCAAAGAAAAATGGATCTTCCAGCCTTTCATCTACTTTGGTTTGTCGTTCTCCAAAGTGGAGAGCTATGTGAATGCTCTAACAGCTAAAAGACATAAAGAAATATTACATTGGTATAATGCACTTCAAACCAAAACCCGCTCTTACAGGGCGGTACAGATGTAATGGGTTTCGCTCTTTTTCTTTTTCAAAAGGACTCAAGCATCTCTAAAGGGTTTATGAAGGAGGCGGCAGCTGCATCTCCCAGTATAAGAGGTCAGATACACATTTTTATGCCAGGTAAATAAGATTGAGAGAAATATGTCACACCTTCAGTAATTATATTTGAGAAAGAGAGAGGAAGATAAAGAGTGAGAAAGA
The DNA here is from genome assembly GCF_018555375.3 of Anguilla rostrata. Lineage (NCBI taxonomy): Eukaryota > Metazoa > Chordata > Actinopteri > Anguilliformes > Anguillidae > Anguilla > Anguilla rostrata. The sequence continues at coordinate 44,431,787 of NC_057937.1, read as the reverse complement.
GAGCTATGTAAAACATAATTCAGGTCTTCCTATGAAGAACTGAAGAACAGTAACTAGAGCAATTTTCTTAAAGCCATTGTGCAAAAGGATTTGTGAAAAGCCAGGTTGTGAAGTGATGTGTGCCATTAACATCTCCCCTGTTGTAGCAGCTCTGCTTTCCAAAGCTCTATGGGACCAAGACCAAGAGTCGAGTCCGAGTCGTGCCATTGCCAGCTGTGGCAGGAGGTCCACATTGACAAGGCAACAACTGGCCCAGCCTTGCCTGGAAATGATAGGGGGTAAGCTGGGTGGTTCTGTTGGTCTCTCTAATGGACACTCCTGTTCAGACCAGGTGCCTGTGGATGCACAAACCGGGAACAAGCTGACTTTGATATATTCCAAAGTCATGGGGAGCATACCATTGCCGGTGAGCCGTGTGTAAAAATTGCGAGAATAGGCATCACATGAATCAGAGGAGTCATGTGCCTGCTCTCTCCTTGAGAACTGGCTGGAAGGGTTGCAATGGGAGATCAACAAACATTTGGTTGATTTTGGGTTAGGGGGATAAAATTGGGAAAGAAATTTTATAAAGTTGTAGGTTGTGAAGCCTATAAAAGTGAAGCTTCTTCCAAGGACGAGAGGAGCGTATATAGATATCATAGAGGAAAAAAGATGTGTAACTTCCTGTTGTCTTTCAGGAAAGGTAAGTGTTAACAGAACATCAGAAGAGTTGAAAATCTGTGGTTTTCTTCATTGATCAAAAGAAGAGCTCTGCAAATAAAATTATGAATTTAAAAGCTAATGCACAAAAAGCTTAAAAATCAATTCTTCTACCACTAAGGTATCCCATAATGCAAGAAGGCAGACAGAATCAAAGGCAATACATACATTTTCCCATCAAATTATTTCTTTCTGTTTCCTTGTACTCAAATTCAAAGGAGGAGAAAGGGGAAAATCCTGTTTTTGCTTCAGGACCCATAAGAGATGTTTTTTCTTTGAAAGTGCAGGTGCGTCTCAGACAATTCTGTTTATAATGATGATGCCTATTAGTTAAAGTCTAATGGAATAAAAAGTTATTATCTGATGCCTGAAAGGAATTTTAATGGCAATAGGAGCAATCTGAAGGACACCAGGATTCTACCACTGCAAAAGAGAACATGCAGAATCTACCTTAGTTTCTGCACAAACCTAGTTCATTTAAACTACATAAGGTAGTTTATTTAAACTAAAAAACTAGATGAGGAACTTCTTAGGTAAGCATAAGAATACTTCCCTGGAGAAAATTCCAAAGTTCTGGACAGCACTTGCCGTGAGTAGTGGATCCGCAGTGGCGTTTGTGTGTACGCACATGACTTCCCACGAAAGCTGCAAATCTTATGGGAGAATGCAGCTGGGACTGCTGCCACACGCCTCAGCGAGCAGAACGGTGGGCTGGCTCCAGAGTCCTGGGTGTGCCATCCCAGAGGCACGCAATTAAGGGAAAGGAAACGTGGCCGGGAGAGCGGCGGGGGGAGGCGATCCGTGAGCGCTCCGGGAACGGCACCGCTGTGGCGTGTAATGTCAAACCTGTCCGAGACGGGCGCTCCGTTTCCCAAGTCCGAGTGCAAGAGGTGCTAAAGGACACTTTTAAATGTCACTTTCATGCCATTGTGATCATACTTTAAAGGTCTGCTCTGGAAAATATAGATGTATAAAAGTGAGCGCTGGCTCTTCAATGCTACCGGCAGTTATCTATCCGTGCATTCAGACCTGCTTAGTGGCTCATGCTGGTCGATCAAGCAACTGCAACCTACTTACCAAAGCAGCATACAAAGTGTTTTCCTCTGACTCATGTCTGTGCAAACTTAGCCTGTGACCTGCAGTGTGAAAAGAAACAGTTGGCAACATCACATGCTTTGGATACTGCCAAGATACTGCGACATGGCTGCCTTTAATAAGGGAAACTGAAAAATCGGGAGTAAAACAAACGATTATCTGCTTAAATTAAAGGCAGTTGGACTCGACAGTGATCCTTACCACTTACCAAAGAACCAGTGGTCCATGGACATTCAACAAGAAATCGGAGCTATCTTTTGCAGACTGCCGAAAGCTAAAGAGAAGAGAAGCAAAGGCATCGCTGCAATTCGCAGAAACAACTCGAATCCAGGCACAGAAACGTGGATTTGCGGTTGTCATTTTGTGTCAGGTATGTTTGATTTTTGGGTAAAATCATACCTTAACTTATATGCTTGGCTAGCTAACACTATCTAACCATCCCCCTTTGTAGAACACAAGGCTCATCATCATGGATGTTTTTTTAATAAATGCTGACAAAAACTTTACAGTTACACAGAATATAAATGGAAGATGCTAAATATTTAATTCCAACATATCTGACACAAAATGACAACAGCAAATCCACATTTCGGTGCCTGGATTCCAGTTGTTTCTGCAAATTTCAGCGATCCATTTGCTTCTCTTTTCTTTAGCTTTCGGCAGTCTGCAAAAAGATAGCTCCGATTTCTTGTTGAATCTATTTGTACAGTCAATCGCACAACAGCTCATTCCCATTTTAGATGTGTTTTTTGTGTTTTCGCGGCATTCAAACCGAACGCTCTATATGAGGTGAGAAAGGAGAAAACCTGAACTGATTGCTATCCATGACAATTTCCAAATTCCAAATTCCAGAAGGAACTAATATCAAGAGGTTCTGAAGTATAAATCAGGCATATATATCTGTCTATAAGATTTGCCATTCATCAATTAGCTTTAGTGCTTTGTGCCTATTTCAGCCCTTGACTTAAATCAGTCATTCACAGAAACGATTCTCAGATAGTTGAAAAGTTCTCAGCCATCTCGTTCATGTCATCACATTAGGCAATTTAAAAAGTCTGTTGAAGGAAATTAAATACTGAAAACTTTCTAAGGCAGTTCATCAAGAAACAACATCCTGTTTTGGTCCAGGGTTAATGAAATTAATATGTTACTGTGGTTTTTAATTAAAATGGATTAAACCATTCCTCATTTTCAGTTAAAACAGATTAAATGAAGCAGGACAAAATAGAGGGACTCAGACAGCGTATTACTACTACAACTTTACTCACAGACCAATGCAGGAAAGCAGAATCAAAAAGAGTCATGATTCTGAACAAAGAAAATCACAGCCGTTCAATGAGACGGGTCCAAAGTTTACTGAATAGTACAAAGCACACTGGCGATGAGGCACATTAGGAGAGCTTCCATTTGAGGTAGATTGTAAAATGTGGAGTGGTGGGGGGGGAGGGAGGGGGCGTCATTGGAAAGGGCATGATTTCCAATGAATCCTGAAAGTGTCACACCAGGTATTGATCGATCATTCTTGCCGTCAGCGTGGCCATGGCCGGCAGAAAGCTATCCCCGTGATCCAATTTTCAGGGCCAGCAGACACCTCCCCTATGAGGCGAGTGGCGTCAGTGAGAGGGGCCAAGGCGGGCAGACGCTCCGTGCACTGCAGCCCGCCTGTCTGTGCTCTAAATGCTATTAGCCGCATGCATAGCGTCCCATTGCACTACACTTCCGGATTTTGTGTCCGACGCAAGGAAATAAATAAATAAAATAAATAAATATATATAAATAAATAAAATGCGGCCGTTCCAAATCCCATATTGGGTTCCATATGGTGAAAACAAATATCAACTTAAAAGCAACCTTGAAATAGATTTCCCACAATGCTAAGGGCAGCACAGGGGGAAATGAAAGTGACTGGTTAACTGGAGTGGGGGGTGGGTGTGGTGCCAGTGAGCTGCTGGAGAGGGTGAGAATGTTTTCCCTTTATTTCTGCAATTCAACTTTTACAGAAGTTCCAAAGAAACAACATCTGTGCTTTTGTGACATGCTGACTGAGTTACCATTAAAGAGCATTTTGTTCTTTTCACTGCATATGAAAACTAGAGGTGTAGACACTTCTCCAAAATTTTAGCTGCCTTCATAAGGACAATGATTTGCAATCTGTTAGGTGGAGATTGGTGGATATGATCATAACATTAAATTCTTTGGAAAGGAGTGCATTAACATATTCCAAAGATTTTTGGCAGGGAATTGTATTTTATACCAAGTCTGTATTTATTATATCATGATATCAAGGTGATTCTTGATCAGGACTCTGTACATCTATTGTATATTTTCATATGTACCGTGCAAAACAAATGCATGGTTTTGCTTTGGTCTACATCTGAAATTCCATCTGTGAAGATGTGGTTGTCACAGGCCTCAGACGTCTTACCTCTAGAGAAGCTCATGTATGACCAAATTCATAAATCTAAGACATTTTGGAAGACGTTCATACCTTTTTTGTCTGATGTAGAAAGCACTGACAAAAGTGGATTATTTTTTACTTCAAAAGTCGATGATCTGAGTGATTTTGCTGAAGAGTCTGCTTCCAAATTTTTGTATTATGTATTATATTGTAGTTTATAACATGTATTGTGCTTGGAATTTTCTTTTTGCCTTGTGTGTTTTTGTTTGTTCTTGTTTGTTCAGTGTGTCTTTTTCATGTTGTGTTTTTGTAATCAAAAAAATTTTTTTTTTTAATGGAATGTTATAAATTATGTTAGATATATTTTTTGTTGTTGATGCATTATGTTGGTTGTAATGCATCAACAAAAAATATTGTGCCATAAAGGAGACATATATTGCATGGTTGCATTTTTTTTGCCTAATTTTTAAATTTTCTGCAAATTTACTGCAGACATGGAAGCTGCCCTATCGAAATCCTGAGAATACCAGCTGTTTACATGCAAAACGATTAAATGTGTTTTGTTACTGCCAGAGCCAAACTGCTTACTACGGCTACCCCCAATTATATGAGTCTGAGTTATTGACCTACACACTGTTGAAATGCGTGCATCCCTCCTGGGTGACAGTGCTCTGTTATCAGCAAAACAACACAGCCAACAGAAGTGTGAAGAATGAAGTCATATTGATTAATATTGGTAATGACTCAGTGATATAACATTAATCATAAAACATTATGATTAACAATGGGAAATGTATAGAATCCCATTATGGATGGCTCATCATAGTGTTTTGTCTGGATCTCCCCATCTGGAGTTCGTTAAAACATCAACAGTGAATGAAATGTTTTGCACACAGATAAATAAAATGGTCTGAAAGGATTTGTTCTTTTATTCTCTCTGACAAGAACGTAGAAACACAAATTTAGAAGACCACCAAAAACAGCGTAATGAAAACATACCATTACTATACGTAGTATAGAACAGTACGTTCAAACACAAATACAGCACAAATCAATTAGAATGTTCTACATTTTCCTCCCACCATTTAATGTACTAAATAACTAAATGAACATTCACTGCACTAAAATTAACAATGAGATTTCAAAGTGAAGGCCAAATTACGCATCTATTTGCTTTTTTGTGAAAGCAGACGTAATGAAAATCCCAGGAAATCTTTGTGGTAAACAAGAGGGGGAAGGGGGACTAGGGAAAAAGGAAAAAGACAGAACAGGAGGGAGAGACAGTGAGACAGAACGAAGCTGATCTCCTCTCCCGGCAAATTGGGCTCCCGCATGGTCTAATTCCTGTTTGAGAGCCGATCGCTAACATGGTTGGGATGAAAGAAAAGGAAGGGGAGGGGGGGAGATGGGGGAGGGAGGGGAGGCTGGAAAAAAAATCTATGCAGGGAGAGGAGTGAGCGCATAGAGTCTGCACTGGGCTCTTTCCACAGGCAGACAGTAATCAATAAATCAATAGGAAATGTTCGTTGGCTGTAAAATGGGTAGAGAAGCCAGTGTCAAGCTGCTTTAAGATGGATAGACAGAGAGGCTCACAGTCTGAGGAAAGGCCAGGGGTGACCATCACCTTGAGATGAGATCGGAGGCCAGTGACCTGACAATGCTTTGAGCCTCCAGTTTATTATAAAGTGCAGGGGCAGGGCGCCTGGAGTGAAAGCTGGTCCTCCCTCGCCCCTGCCCCCCCTCCCCCTCCCTCCGCTGACCCTCCCCACTGCCCGGCCTGCATTTCCCCCTGCTTTGTAGAGGCTGTGCCTTTCCAGTCTGTGCCCGGCAGTCACCTCCGCTGCCCCCGCTGTGCCAGGCCCATTGAAGCGGAGGCGGCATGCGGCTGAATCAAAACTGTCTAAATGCCTTGCGCAGGCTGGGGATCGATCCGAGCGGGCAGGGGTTTTCTATACAGCAGCTGGACTTTCACTTACAGAAAAGGGTTCTGAATCAGCGGCAGACATCTGTCAGATATTTTAAGAGCTTTCTCCACTTGATTTCCATCTCCTTTTATTCAGGTGGAACTGCAGAAATAAACAGACAGATTCCATACGCAGTCAATAAGAGTGTTTTTGCCTGATATTTGGATAACATAGAAAACACAAGCCTCCTCAAATATTGAGAACCTGCGATTAAAATCTGTGACAGACAAAGTAATGGCATACAGGCATTGAAAGCAGTTCTGAGAAAAAAATGAATATATAGTAAGAACTTTTGGCTGTATGGTATTCCCTGTTTAAGCATTGATTAACCTTCGAAGTAAGGGCCTTCAGGTAATATTGATGCTTCGTGCATCCAACCACAATCATAAAACTTTCAGACACTTTTTTTCATTCACAAAGAAGTATATGCTGAACTGTCACCGTTCAGTGTGGTGTGCTGTTTTTAACTGTATGCATTTTCTTTCAGGTGAGTATTGTGTGTTACAGAAAATACATTTCACAATTCTCTACTGAACTGCTCACTCTTCTGGGCTAAATATTACACAAAAAATTTAATCTTTCAAAAAGCATTGCTGTACCAGCTTGTGAAAATAGGGCCCTCATGCATTTTTAATAACAATATAATCCTCATTTTTTCTCCCAGTTTTGAAAGCCCTAATGCATATTAAGGCCTGACTCATCATTGGAATATCAATTTGGAGTTGCAGAGGTGAGCAGGAACAAAGTGCACGCTGCCCACCTCTGCTTCTTTTCACAGCGCAGCCGAGTCTGAGGAGCGCGCTGACTAGCCGGAGCAGACAGACAGACTGGCACCCGATCGACCAGAGGAGCTGCTGTTGCAGGATGAGACGGGAACAACTTCCCCAGTCGAAACCCCCCTCCCTCACTTATAAACACTATGGACGATTATGTGCCCGCATACAGCACTGGCGTGGTCAGGATTCAATACCAGACAGGCTAGACCACCAGTGAATATCAGAGCTTCAGTGAGATGTATTGCTGAAAAGCCGCCAAAATCAATATTTCTTTGAATAATTTTCTTTTCTTTCGGCTTCATAGACACCAATTTGTAGTGATTTGTGCCAAAGGTCGCACATGTAAATGTATATTACACTAATGTGCATTAGTGCTTCACAGCAAAAGCAATGCTGGAATTGAAGAAACAGGACTGAAGAAAAAAATTAGGGAGAGGGAGATGATATTAATACTCTCCCATTCAAATCAACATTAAGCCTCATTTCCTTTTAATAAGCTCTCCTCTTATTTCTTCTTACACTTCAGACTAAAACTGATCATCATGAACCATACCTTTTTAATTATGTTGATATACACACATGAAATATCAGAAAAATTAAAAGGTTTTTCAAAAATGACCACTTTATGTTTGATCCGTGGGGATCACATAAACCTCACAAAAAACTGCTGATTCTGACTATATAATTTATTTCTACATGCAAAACATTGTGAAATGCCATCACAAGCACAAAATATGCCACAGCTGGAATATGTTTGTTTACATTGTGTCTTTGGTTCTAATTAACAAAATCAATGGAGGAAAAAAATCAGTATATGGATGTCTATGTCAAAGACATGCTAAGAAATCTAATTATTTTAATTTTATTTTTAGGGCCTCTCCATTAATGTACAAACACGTTGAGAGGAAACTGAAATTCAATATTTTCACAAAAGCCTTTACGCGCCTTGCACCAAGATGCATATCTCTGGATGTAAAAAGAAACAAGACCCAAGAGTGTTTTCATTAGGTCTTTCTCTGTGAGATAGTATCGCTGAAAGGCAAGAAGAACTGACCCGGGCCTCGCTTTAATTAAGATGCATGACATTAGACCAGGAAATAGATGCACTTTTCAATTTAATTTAAACACACATTTATTTCCATCGCTTCTGTTTAAAAAAGAGGCCCTTCCGAGAAAGCCAGGAAGGGAAGAAGGCTGTTCTACCGGAACATACTGTACATCTCTAGTATCTTTCACATGGCTAGACAGCTTAAATGGGAAATAAAGGAATTATTTGTGAATTTTAGGAACAAATGCCATAGCTCATTGCTATAGCACTATCTTTCGATAATTAATAATAAAAAAATATATAGATTATTTTGTAAATAACACTGCTGAAAAATATGATCAAAATCTAGGTTATTAACCAATCATGGTGCGTGCATGTGTTTCACCTCATAAATGTATTCGGTGGTGAAATTACAGGCATTATAGTCCTTATAGTCCTCCTGGTACAGATGAATCAGATGGATGGATATCTCAAATGAGAAGAAAATTTTGTTAAGCGGCTTGGGCCAATTTCAATATGCTTGGGGGACAGATGTATATTTTGAGTTATAATTCACTACACTCATCCATTTGACTGTATCTTGTAATTAGATGATAGTCCTATAAGAGCATGATTCAAGCCAGCACCGTAGGCTAATAAAGCAAATTTCACATTTTTATTTCTTATTTTTTGGCAATACCTCTGTCAAGATACATTGTCCAGTTAGGGAGTGAAAATATATTTCCCAGTGATTGGAAGTATTGATTTTTTTCCTCAATCCTGTACATTGACTAAGAAAGCCCAGGGGTGAAGGGTGAAGGGTGAAAGTTCATGCGCTTAGTCTACGATTTTTATCTGGATGTTGGGAAGAGAACCTGCCTGGGAATTTGATTTACCTCAGCCATTGGTCGCTGTGCTCTCCTCATCTTATTTCTCCCTTCCTCTCCTTCTTCTCCCTCTTTTTTTACTTCCCTTTTCTTTCTTCTAATACAAGGAATAATTGCATCTTACTCAGCAGCTCAAGTGTAATAATCTGTATTTATATCTGCACATGGCCCGGTGGTTTACAGTCTTTTTTGAATTGCACATTTTTCTCTTTAAGAGAGAAGCCACATTCAGGCATGGGCCTGTTTTCCATTAGTCATGTGCACAGCTGCCCCCTAAGTACCCCTACAGCCAATAAGTTTGACTGAATAAATTAATCAATCTTTAATATACCAAGGCTGGTATTTGAGGGCACTATTAATAATAAATGTGAAGAAACTATTGATAACATCAACAGCATTAATAACAAAGATAATTACGATGGTAACAACTATAAAGATTTTCGATACCCTTAATAGCAAAGGTGCATTATCTATTCTGGTTATGCCTCTCATCTGCAATCATGAATGGAAGAATTTTTAGCAGATTCAAGCATGCGCTGGCCAAAAATCTGTCTTTATTTGTGATGAAAATGCCAGTGCTGCAGTCAGGAGCCAGAAGCCTTACAGTCCTTTCCTCATTAGCAGTCAGACAGGCCCAAAGACAACTGTTTACAGACAGAGGGAAGGAAGGGAGGGCTGTTTCGGTTGAACTGTCCATCAGACTGTAGAAATTGTGAAACTGTCCGGAAACAGATCATTTGTGAGGCAGTGTGTGAGCATGTGCTGTCAATCAGAGTTTGTCAAGCAATGTCGTTCAAGGTCAGGCGAGCGTGTAAACAGTGCGGTGGCATAATTTATATGAAAGCAAATGCTGACACTTTCTGATGTTTATGTCCAGATCCAGGGAAATCCTGCCCCTGTGTCTGTGGTCTCGGTTTTGGTAACCCTTACCCAGGTTAATAAAAACGGTTGAAACATAAAAAGATTATGTCACCAAACAAAATTTTGTGGTTATGAATTGATAAAATCTCACATCTCTGATTTATCTAAAGGTTCACTTGTGATAAAGATCTAATTTCAATTAAATACAAAACTGCATATGCCTGATAGATTAAGAGAATTTGTATGCCAGAGGGCAACAAAAGGAGTTTTACAGGATTAAATGGTGTACAAAGTGTCTGTCTTGCTGTTGAGTTCTTTAGTGTTTTGCTATTTTAGGTCTTGCAGGGACAAAAAAGACAATATAATTAAAATGCACAAAATGTATCTTCCAATTAAATGAAGTCAGGCTAATAGCTAGCCAAAGGATATTACAGGCCACAGTCCAGCACTATAGATAAACAGCCAAATAAATCATGCATTTAGCATAATAGGAGGAAGAAGGAATATTTGTTTTTTAGTGTAGTACAGCTGCAATTCAACGGATCAACATGGAAAGTGAAACAGCGAAGCGAACATTATCTGTTTTCGGGGTGCTGTATTGACAGGGGGTGTTAATGCACTGGATGGTCACTTTCGAGGTAAGGAGGATTCAGGAAGGATGGAAATGACCATTAATCACGGTGATCTGACAGCTGCGCTGGTCACATGTGGGACAGGGTTTAATGGCTTTAGCCCTGTCTCCAGAGGGACCCATGATCGTGTTGCAGGACCATTCACAAAGTGCTGTGATTCTACACCCCTGCACCGGGGAGAGTGAGCAGGCCTCGCTGGGCTGGCAGAACATAAACTTCATTTCAGTCTCCTTAGGTGAACACGTACAGTGACATTGTCTGGATTCAACAGCAGACAGATGGGCCATTCCTAGAAACATTCAGGTGTATTTACATCGTTGTCCTTTTTGACTGCGTCTGGTTTTCTTTACCTCTTCTGATTCCTCAGCATTACAGTATCGATAAGAATAGAGTGAAAATGAATACCTGTGATGTTCTGGGAACAATCACACAAATTCACTCTAAGATTACTGATTTCCCATCAATTCGTCTCACCAATGGCTACCTCTTGACTGCGATTTTAGTGTGTGTCCCTAAGGTGGCAGTGTCTGAGTCACGGGAACTGTTATGACATGAATCCTTTGTAACAGGCTAATCAGATTTAGTACGTTTTCAGCTGGAGTGCTGGCTCGGGCTTGCAATGTCTCCCGTAAATTCAACCTGATTCACTGTGGTGGCCTCAGACATTTGGATAACTGACTCCCAGACATCATTTCATTTGGATTGTCCCTATTCATTTGGCTAATGAATCCTCAACAAACGGTCTACGCAGCCTAAAGGCAAATACAAAGCAACAGCAGTTGATAACCGCTTTCATTTAGTGTATGACTAGATCCCACTCTGTCTCTTCCCCAGAAGCTGTGGCTTGGTGGTCATGTTTTCTGGGCCTTTTGCCGCACCACATTGTCACCAAACATGTATGCAGTTGGCCCAACACTCAGTTTGGTTTCACTGTTCAACACCATCGTTGGTGACAGACCTGAAACACAACATCGGTGGTGCTCTTCCTCTTTGAGCAACATGTTATATTGAGCTTTTCCTTTTATTATACCCTGTTCTAGAGGTGATTTCCGGATGATGTAAATTCATTGGATAAAAATATTACAATATCTGTGTGACCCGCGTGGAATTACAAAAAGAGACGTCGATAGGCTATTGACTGGCTTTGCATGATCACATCCATTTTTCCCTTTGTGGCTGGTGAAATCCACGCTGCAATTACACAGACAGACTGGCAACGAAGAGCCTCAATTGGGCTTTCAGCTCCACAGGAATCCAAAGCTCACCATTCCAATGCAGTTATGGATTGCCACAGGTCAATAGCTGACTACTTAAATTGTGAAGCAGAAGTTCTGTGCTTGCATTGACTAAACAAACACAGCACTGTGACTGAGCAGTTTTAAATGTGAATTACCATCAAACTATAGCCCTAACTGAGGCCAGTAGAGGAGAATATATGACCGTCTACAGAAAACTGTCATTAGGGGAATTTTTTTCTATAGACAATATGAACATTGAGAGCCAATACTAGAGTATTCGGAAAGACAATCAATAAACTTTCTTGTTATTTGTCCTGGTGTCCTGGTGTATCAGTGTAAAGAGAGAACAACTTGTACTTAAGCTCATTAGATTTATTGAGGTCAGAGACAAAACACAATTTTTAATTGTGTAGCCAAAGACAAAAGTACTTTTGATAAAGTAATTAAATTATCTGTGACATTGATAAGGGTGGCATGGTGGTGCTGTGGAGTCTCACCTCACCGCAAGAAGGTCCTGGGTTCAATTCCTGTCCAGTGTGGAGCTTGCATGTTCTCCCTGTGTCTATGTGGGTTTCTTCCAGGTAAACCAGTTTCCTCCCACAGTCCAAAGACATGCAGAGGTCAGGCTAATTGGAGAGTCTGAATGGCCTAAATAGGTAAGGGGCTAGTTACATAAAAACAGTATGCCTGGTACTGAGTTCTAACAAAACGTACGCCCGGGAGTGCTGGCATTGGATGTTCGGTTGTGCATAAATATTATGCCTGCTTCCTATCTGATTCTACATCTCAGAACTATTTCATGTGAAACTGGTTTGATTTTACTCATGATTATGTTATTGTCACTCCTGTGAAAGACATTGTGTGTGCACGGCACTTTGTATAGGAAAATACAGAACAAATTTCATTCTTCGGTATGAGCAGCTTCCATAATAAAAGGGATGGGTAATTACAGTGCTTGTAATTACAATCCAAGTTTACTTCTTTTGATTTGTGTTTGAATTATTACATTTGAACAACAATATATCTTTGTTCTGAGAAAACAAATCAATAAGAGAACAATTTTCTCAGCTTGAGAAACATGGTTTTCTTTTCAGCTTAGCCTCCATATTTATTACAAACCGGGCTAGTTCTGCAGTCCCACTTTTAAGCATCTGACTTTACATGAGAATGTGTCGTAAGTACTGCCTGCCAATATCGAGCTGGTGCAACCAGGGGAGTCACAGTGGTGGGCATAGTGGAACTGACTATCCAGGGCCCAGACAGGGGAGGGCATGGGGGCACCCTCAAAAGGCCTGGACTAAAAAGGGGAAGGGGGCTCACCAAAACTTCATTCGCATATATCACAACTACTTTGCAGTTACAGTGGTCTTTCTTTAAAATGGCTACTGTGATAGTGCATAGAAAACGTTTTTCCAGCTTTCCAGTTTCCTGAAAATAACTGCGGCAATTGCATATTTAATGTTGAAAAAAAAATGCACATCAACAAATTTAGTTTACACTTTTTTCTTGCCAAATATAATGCCAAGAACAACTGCTTTGCAGTCTACTATGCAAAGCCAAAACAATACATTTTTTTATAAAGTACATAAGATAGGGGCATTATTATGAAATTATATCTGTTATCAAAACATTCTTGTGATGTTACCCTTAAATGTCAGGTATGCCCCTCAACGAATCCCACTTAAAAGGTGTTTCAAATGTGTGCGTGGTGGCTCCTCAGTTGCTCGAGATTTAAGGGCTTCAAACTTTTTTAATAGTGTTCTTCATGGCCACAATAAAGTCATAAAAGAAAAAGTCAATACTTTCAAGTCTTTTTTCACCTTATAGAATTGTCCCGTGAACTGCTCTCATTTAATCTTACTTACACAACAGTAACACATTAACTGTGGTGTAAAAGAATAATTTTACGTTGCTTAATTTGTGCACTGGATGCTGGGGCACGGGCACACACATCCAAACCACCACATAATTTCATTCCTGTTACACACTAGTAATGGGAGATACAATTTGCTCTTTTGAAAGTGGCAAGTTGGACAATTCAGTTTCCATTAGGTAATACTGGCAAATGTAGAACTGTTTAAAGACATTGTCAATATTCATTGTGCAATTAAGTGCTTGTATCGATACTCGATTAAATTACCCTTTTAAGTATGCCTTATAAACTTCAGATGTGTAATCCTGACTGGCAGAGCTGATATTGTAACTGCATCACATTCAAAATCACAGCAAGCTGTAGCTGTATGCTTAGCCAACATATTAAATTAATTATGAACTAAAAGATTTACAGAAAGAATGTGTGCAATATTCACACAGCTTTGAGTAAAAGTTGTAGTTAATTGATATGAAGTGTTTAATCACATATTAAACTATTTGTCTGCACTTTGCTGAATCCATGGCAGAGGTTTCAACAATGACCACTGATATATATAATTGAGCTTCCCAAATTGAGGAGAAAAAAGGGGGAGATCATTAAAAAAAAAGAAATGCACTGATTGTTTCTACAGTAGCCATAGAATGAGTATTCTATAAAAGCAGGGGTAAGGACTAGAATATTTTTTTTACCTGGAAATCCCTGTGTGACAGTGCTATGAGCGCTATGGGAACATATGGATTACATACAAGGCCGAAAGACAAAAATCTGTCCAGCCACTTTGTTCTTCACTGGGACAGCTTTGTGGTAGAAAAGCCCCTTTTTCAGCCTGGAGCCACGTATCTGGCTTAAGCCCCTCATCGCCATCACGGAAAATCTCTTGTTTGTACAGACAGGGGTGAAACATGTCAATCAAACACAAAAACAAAAACAAAAAAAAAAATCGACAGTAGCCAGACCAACACTCTCTTGCCTTTGGCACAGCAGCCGCCACACTCCAAGGCAGGGCTGGGCTTGCCAAGGCGGCTAACCGGTAACCCCCAGGCCCCTTCTCACATTACGCCTCTGAGTGGCCCTTCTCCTGCCATAAGGTCAGAGCCGGCCCAGTCCCCTCAGAGCCCCTGCGCATCAGATCCCTAACCTCTTGTGGCCAGAGATGATAGCCTTTTGGGCTGCCAATCTCCCGGTTACAGATGGCCCCATATTTCAGATTTATCATGAAAAGGAAAGCCCCGCTAAAAGGTCATTCTTTTTAAAGCTGCAGGATCAATGGGCCTTTTCTGGAAGGTGTGTCCGTGCACGTGCGCACATACGCGTGTGTGAGAGTTTGTGTGCGTGTGCATGTACGGGTGTGTGTGTGTATATGGTCGTGTGTGCGTGCGTGTGTGTGCGTATGTATGCGCATGTGTGCGTGTGTGTGTATGTGTGAACGAGTGTGTCTGTGTGTGCGTGTGTGTGTGTGTGTGAGAATGGCAGGATGACAATGGCCTCAGCGGTACATTTTACACACTGTACAAAGAGGCGGACCACTGGGAACTGTAAGGCACTGTGTCTGAGTAATCGAACCATCAAATCTCAGACAGCCACAGATATGACCTTGTGAGCCCTTTCTGAAGGCTATGCTGTTAATATTTTTATAAATATTTTAAAAAGTCATTATCTCACCCAACCGTACATATTTATATTCTAATATCATATCCGCCAGGCTCATTCTCATTGCACTTTCAGACGTTCCATAATCTAATTTTCAAATGATCAATGATTAAATCAATTGGGGATTCACATAGCTGTATGGCTGCAAGGAGCATAAAAGAGGAATAATGGAGTGTCCTCATCGAATTTTCTTTTTTTTTTTCATTATTCTGCGGCAACGTCACACTTTTCGCCGCTTTGACTGAATTCCCTGCTAAAGCAATAGTCACATGGTGTGTGGAAACCTCCGGAAGATGCGCAGTTTGCACACACAAGGGGCGAAGACAGAAGCAGAGATGTTATTACAGATTCTGTGCATTTATCATGAAAATCAGTTTTAAGAATTTGGTCTCAATAAAATTATCCCGGCATTGTCCAAATGTTTCCTTAAGCTGATTTGACAGAAGGACAAAGGACACCTGTGCTTGTCAAAAGCAGTTTCGTAGCTGAATTTTAGAATGAAATGCGGCTGCAATTCAATTTCCCCCATCTTTATACCTAGAGAGGACCCCTCTCCAGTGGCAGCCATACTCATGATGTCATGTGGGGAATACTGTCCAAACAGTGCCAGATTTAAGAGCATCTCTAAATGTACTTTGTTCGATTGGCTCACAAATGACTTAATGGCACAATATATTATTTTGACAATTGGCATTAAAAGTCCAAATTAATGCATTCAAATGAAAGACTGAGTTAAAGTGTCAGGCTTTTGAAATCAGTAATTTAATCAAAAGATTATGAAGTGTGAAAAGTCATGGTCACTAGCGTCATGGAAAAAGTATCATGTTGTAGGTAATTGCTTTTACACACACATTGTTCTAATACAAGTTCTAATACAGCTCTATGTACAGTAAGTGTCTCACCAGTCAACAAAGTGGGTTAAAAATGACCCAGTTGTCAAATGGAAACAAGAATTCACAACAGAAAATGTGTTGTTTCAAATAATTTTTCCTTTGTTTTAAGTCTCCAGATGTTTGCGTACACTGATGATAATCGGTTTAGCTGGTCACTTCATGCTCTTGCTATAAGCTCAGAATTCAATTTGCATCTTTGTGATAAAAAGAGAAAAGAGCAGACCTGCTTAACTTGCATTCTTATGAGACAGGTTCAGCAGCAGTTCCAGGGGAGAGGCTGAATCTGAGGATTACTGCATCAGACTGACATGAACAATCCCATCATATGCAAATGCTGCCAATAAAGAGTCCTACTGTTTAAGGTCAAAAAGCAATGCGAAATGCCTGCACTGAAGCTGACTTCGGAGAAATCTCACTCACTTGACAGGAAGTAGGGGGATTGGTTGAGATACATTTAAATACTGTGAGTTCTGCATTTTATTATGGTCAAGCAAAACTTCCTGTTTTCCTATTTATTTAGTTCATGATAATACAACATTCCTCCAATAGCTACTGCTGAAGGGGAAACCTAGAAAAAAATTTAAGACAAAACATTAGGACAGGAAACTGAGAATGTCAAATTATTTAACACTGTAGCCACAAATAATTTTTAATAATATGCATAATTCAAGATTGATTTCATGAAGCTTGGCCAAGAGTTGCGGCCTGCAAGTTTGTCTGTATTTTGGACCAGTTGTCAGTTGGCTAAAATTTAAGTGGCTACTTTCTTTTGCCCAATTAACCTATAAAAACACAGAAAACACAGAAAACAACCCATACAATCTTGCTCCTCACCTTTTAGAAGTCACATACACATTTTTTGAAAAGGTTCATGTATGTGAACAGAGGCAAGGATGCACAAACAGTACCGCACCATGTATTATATCAAAGCCTTAGACTGTAGCCGCCATTAAATAACAATAAGGCTAAACTTTGAGGTGAAGGCCTTCCGTTATACTATGACCTTCCTGATATGCTGGCCCAGGCAATAATAAGAACAGGACCGACCACAGGTCTGCCGCAGCTTAACCACTGATCCTTTCCAGAGCGAATGGATGGTGAGCAGAACTGACTCAGTCCTTCCTTCATTTTAACATAGCAGAGGTATGTTTAACCAGAATCATAATCTCTCTATAGTCATTCTCTCCAGACTCTCATTTCCTGTGAGAAACCTATTTTAGGTATGGTGGTGTTGGGTCTCAGGCCCACATAATTCAAGTTGCTTCCGGTAATTGGACTGAAATGATAGCATACTCTTGATGAGGGAATAGACAGAGGGAAGCAAGCCAGGGATGTGGTTCTTTGGCACCAATTCCATTAATCTTGACTGAGACAGGACAACCATACAGGCATAAGCTAAAAATGTATCTTTTCCGCAATATATTTAGGCTCAGTCATATCGTTAAGCATGAATGTGGAAGAACAAAAATATTTAGGACATTTTGGAAAATTACATTTATTTGTGTTTATAGTTTAAACACAAATTTTGACAGACTCTAGACCTAATTCAGTAATTAAGACTAGCTCAATTGCTAGAAAAGGATACATACACCAAGTCCAGTTTAAGCATGTTGAATAAATAAGACTGGTTAAGTAGAGAAGCCTGTAGCACGTGACAGAAAGCCTGTTACTTCTATATAATGAGCATGAAACTGAACTGACATGATCCTGGGCTCGTTTACACCATGGAGAGAGAGGACGTGGCTGAACCCCAACTGCACTAATAAGGTGTGAGACGGAGTGGGCCCCACCCCCAGCTCACTGACTGGTTAAAACAGGCACAACGTCCAGAGCTGCGCCCCTTGTCGATGGGGGTCAGAGGTTAAGTCTTGTGAAAAGGGGCCTAAAAATCAGCAATTAATTACCAAAACAAAACGGCAGGTGTCCAGAGAAGAGCGCAAGAGCACGTGGCTGGGACGGACAGTGGTTCCTTTTCTAAAGCCGGTCCCCTGAGATGGAGGCGGAGCAGGTCAAAGGGAACAGGGGCTCTGTCAAAGTACGCCCTCTCCCCCCTCCCTAATGCCACTGACCTTCCCACCGCACAATGTACCGCTCGTACTCCCATTGATGTGGGCGGGGCCTCAAATGGGCCCTAACAGGCAGGAGGGTTCTCCATATTATCGACTGGCTGGAAAACACATAAGCATCTTTCTTTTTTTCTTTGGCTAGCTAGCTGCCGATGTGATTTGAAACACGATTGCAGGGATTTGTCAGCAACAACAGCCACGTATAATTGACTGCTGACTGAAAAATATGAAGATATTTCTTTAAATGTAACATCATAAAATAAATTTCACATGCACACACACACACACCCACACACACACATACATGCACACACACATACACACACACGCACACACATACACGTACCAACACTCTCACACGTACGTATGCTGACACACAGAAAAGCCAGATTTCTTCCTTTCCTAATTAGCCTCAGCCAGAGAAAGACAGTAACTCAAAAGGGTGCTGATGGTTTCTCTGTGGCCCAGCTGATTACAATCACATTTTCAATTATGTTTATTCACAGGCATTTAAGGCGCCTATAAAATCACACCTAATTGCTGATCTTCTTAATTAAAGAGAGTCTTTGTTGTCACATTTACAAAGATAAATGAAATAATCAGCTTTGGGCTAATGAGAGATAATCAGATTATGTGGCGCTATAAATAAAGACAAAAATCCTAATGGCCAGGGGAGCAGACAGAGGCCCTGAAGCTTATATACAGACAGTGAACCTTGCTTTCATTCTTTCACTTTACTTTGAGTGTTTGTATTTCAGCCTGTGCAAAGGTTAGGGCGGAATTTGATCAGTTTAGATGCACACGCAGTTTTAGAAACCTTCTAATGACAGCGCTTTTTCTGAAGCATTTATCTGATACTAAGCTCTCTGCTTGCGTTCATAAATGTTCACAATATTAAGGAAATAATATTGTATTTTCATTATTCCCCCATTTACCAACAGCCAAATGTATTCCACTTTAACAATAGAAATGTCTATCCTGAAAGTATTGCTTTGTGTGCTGTGCACAACTTGTGGAGTGATTTTAGTAAAAGTGGAGAGATGGGGATGCAATATACATCAACGGGTGAGGAATTCCCCTGAGTGGGCTTAGAAAGCACATAACACTCCCTAGCTGTGACAGGAAACGTTATCGCCTGGTGACCCCCTGGTACCGTCTCCTTAGGCAAACACATTTCTCTTCCTCCTCATGCAAATCCATAAGCAAATATCCATGTGTTTGATGATTAACATGAATATTGCATATTGCTTACATGGATTTCTGAGAGGGCAGTCACAATACTGTTACTGTTCCCATGCCAGCTTTGATCAAACTTTCATTGCCTTCGAACCAAACGATCAGCTGTTAAAAGCAAGAAAAAGGCTGAAAAGAATGAACACAGGTGTAATTGCGCATGAGAATAACAATCAATTGTCTATGATACAATTGAGCGGCTTGGTGTTCTGATGCATAAAGTAATTACACTCCAGTATTTAATACAAATACACTAGAAGGAAAATTAACTTTAAACAAACAAATTTATGAGGTGCCCATATGAGGTGCCCTAATGTGGGTGTGTCCACTCTGTTCTCTTAAACCTTAGAAATTCAACCAGGGAGCTTGCAAATAATATGCAACTATTGTGAAGTTTTTGGTGATTTTTGGAAAAGCCCTAAAATGTGTTCCGTATGCAGTGTTCTTTTAAAATAATTTGGCTAATATGTTTATTTCAGCGTTCACTACACATATCCATAGATTTCATCCACTGTAGTTTTAAATGGCCTTCTTTTAAAATGCTTCGATACAAGAGGTTCAGCACTTCTCTTTCATCCTCTGAGATTTGATTATTAAATTTAAGCTGGAATGCTCCATGTATGTTACTGTAGAAAGCACACCTCTAATCCATTCTGATGATAAAGTTATTCCTTTACAGTATCTGTCAAATCATATCATTGAACTTACATACAGTAAGTCCCATTAATGCTTACTTAACTTAGAGTGGGTGGCGTTCTCTTATCTTCAATTACATTACAAAAGTGCAATTGTCAGCCTGGAATTAAGTGATAACCCGCTGGGTTAGTCATGTCTAGTAACTACCACTTCGATCTGACTATAGCCTTGGAGTCTTAACATCCTGTCTAAGGAAATCATTGTAGCAATGCGAAGGTTTTTTAATTAAAGTTACGTCAGATCTAAAAAAAAGGCAGCTAAGGAAAATCAAAGGCTCTCTGATTCAGGTATCTATCAGCTAATTCCGCACTTTAGTCAATTGTACTTAGTCCTGAATTACAATTTTGAACACAGCTGAAGCAGCCAGATATACCGATGCTAGTCACGATGCTATTGGAAAAGAACCTGCATACAAAGCATCACACTGCTTAAATCTCCTGAACTGAGGAATTGCAGTTAATATGTTTTTTGACTACTTCAAAAATTAATTGCTAAATAAATAAATAAAGAATCATCATTAATATTCTCCTGAAACTGTGTGAATAATGAAAACAGTCCATATACAATACATGAAAACTAGAGAGCAATTCTAAGAATTATTTGTCTAGTCAAAGTAATAGACAAGTAATTCTAGGCAAGTAATTCTTATGTTGCCAGCCATAAATTTAGTTTCTTCCTTAAACATGCAGGGGCCTCAATTAATCAAATGCTTTATTCCTGAAAGAAAACATCAGCAAAAGTTTGAATCAGCTAAAATCTTAAAAGCTATTTTACCCACTGAACACAATCACTCATGCTCCTTCATTACAGCCTCGTTTGTTTTCCATCCCATTTGTTCCTGACACTTTGTTTCATTCATTTGGACTGAGACATCATTACTCAGCAACACAGCCGCTAATTTTATTCCATCCAATGGGAACTACACAAATAATTCACAAAACATATTGACAGTAATGGACAGCAGCACTGTAATGCATAGCATAGCACGTCCATGGATGTGTTTGGTACATCTTTTACCAAATTACAGCGGCCTCATCTGTTTCCAAAATACAGATTCATGATTCCAGTTCCTATTAGCAAAAAATGTTTCATGTTTCAAAAACATTTCCAGTCCTTATGTACATCAGAAGCAATTCTGTCAGTTACAAGCCTATAATTTAAATTATATATCCATTAATATATGCACAGGTTTTCAGTTTCCAATTTCAAAATGCTGTCATTTACCTTAATTGAGATTATTGAGAGTTAGATTCAAGCATTATTTTTTCAGTGCATACACAATTCTTTTTTTTTTGTAAAGAAACACCAAAATAATGAAAAAATATTATTGAAATTATAGTATGCAGGAATAAATGGTACTTTCTGTCTACTTTCTGTGGCACTGCCAACAACCAGACCAAAAGTGGCTCTGCTTTGGGGTCGGTCCTTTCTTTCCTCTGTCATGTCAACAGGAAAAAGAACATTTCAGACTTGACTGTAGGCATTTTTTCAAACAAAAGATTTATTTAGCCTCAAAGTCACGTGACCTAAATATTGTAATTGACCCCCCGGAGTATTGATTTTTCCCCTAGCCTCAGAGCCAGGCAACATGCTTCCTGCTATATAATAGCCTTAAAAAAATCTGTTTCTTCCATTTATCATCGTTGAGGTCACTAGAAATGAAGATCTAGGGTGGAATATTTCAGTAATGATACCATTTCCTAAATGAGCAGAAAAATGCTTGTCACTTTTGTAATGATGGGTATTTATATCTGTTAAACTGCAATAAAAAATGCTTTGATTTCTTGGGCTCACATATCATTGAGTTCAGCGGATGTGTGTGTGTGTGTGTGTGTGTGTGTGCAGGACTTGCTTGCAGTAGGGAGGGACAAAATTTTATCCAAAAGATGACAGATGTACCACTATGACAATGCCTCATTCGATGTGGGAAATTTTAACCACTGCTCCTCTCCGGGTACAATTTCAAGTTAGGCAATGAAAGGCATCTAGAGTGATTGTATGAGAACGTTTAACCGAGGACAAATCTGTCCAACAAACCTAGTAAAATATCTGTTTGGATGTATTAGCTATTTATTTTAAAAAATGGTGAGCGTGACTGGCTTGCTGTGTGCTTGGCTCATCTATTTAAAAAAGCCTAACAATCTCTGTGGTGTGGGTATCATTACCTGGGAACCCTGATAAAGTAACAGTGGTACTGTGACATCAGTTCTGTGAACTTACACACACACACACACACACATACACACACACGCACAAAATATGATTATGACATTTTAAATGAAAGTGTGTGTCCCCCCCAACCACTCTCTGCCCCAACGCCGCCCCGCCCCCAGCCCCCAGCCCTATTCTGGCGGTGAACTCATTAATTTTCCTACCTGCTGACGTGACTTGGGTGGAGGGGGATGGAGGAAGTGTTACACACCCCTCATTATGCGCACACCGTTTTGACCACCACCTTCCTTCCCCTGATGTCTCCTGCTGGATACATGAGTCTTACAAACAAATAGGCGATTTTCAAACAAATAGGCTATGTTCAAACGAATGGGCTACGTTCAACGCCATTTTGTGTGTTTTCTTTTCCTCCTCATCCTTTTTTTCAGTAACGTGTGTGCGGCGTATGCAGTCTCTCTGCCCAGTGAGACAGACTGCAGAGCGGGGCCGAAGTCAGGCAGCGTTGAGATCAATATTCTTTTCTCTGAGCCCAGGATAAATTAAAGAGCTCAGCTCAGATATTTACCTTTCAGCATGCGTCCTCCATCAAAAGGCAGGATTTCTTTCTTTTTTTTTTTGCCTGCGTTTGGCACAATGCCCACCTGACACTTGGGGGTAAGGTACAGTTGACCAGAATAAAATGCAACTGCAATTATTGTATTTCTCTGTTCCTTTTCTTTTATATATGTATTTTTTTCTATATATACTACATATACAGTGTATACTGCATGATTTGCAAAAAACAATATATGCACATTTTTTTCTTTTGCGAATCATTTACCCATGTTACAGTTTCACTCATCACAAAGAAAATCCTATTTTACCAATGTATGAATATCATCCAATTTCATTTTTAAGGTGACCCATATAATGGCTGAATTTTCCCAAAACATTTTCCATCACGTATTCTCTAAAATGGTGGGATATTTCATTAAATCAGTAGGTTTCCACACCACATTTTAGACTTGCTCAGCCACCACGAGCAAACGCCAGGGCAAAAAATCAACGATGTTAATCCCTTCTTGTGTATCGCTTCATATCCCCATCCCCCATTTTTGCGGCTGTGGTTGGAAAGGGGGCGGCCGGGGGGTCCTTTGTTTTCCAGATCAATTCCTGGAGGTCGGGGTCACCTACAAACCCTCCGTGGCAGCCGTCCCGGGTCCGGCGGTCATCTGGCTCGACGGGACGACACCGTCCTGGACGGCGAGGGCCTGTAGGCGGCTGCTCCGCCCCGCAGGCTGGGGCCGGAGTCCGGCCCATTGTTCCCCTGGCCTCCGCTGACCACGACCCCTCCCCTTCAGCACAGCCCCCCGGGGACCTGCTGCCATCGCTGTGGTGAACGGGAGGGTGGGGTGGGATGGAGGGGTGTGGAGGTAGAGGACTCCCTCCTCAGCATCTCTGCTCATCCTTGTTCCTTTTGTAAGGAAAACAAGTGACATGCAATGATTACTGCCATTTTAAAAGCGGTGAACTACACTGCTTTCTGTCACAACAATGACAAAATACAGCTTGTTAGATTGGCCATTCAGCTGAATTTTCCTCTATGAACTGTGTTAGATGTTTTGATAAAAAATGATTTAAAAAAACATATAAGACTTAATTCTCATGCAACTACATCACATTTGTATTTTGTATGATGATATTGAGATACACAGAAAAGTAATGCATGGTTCTCCTAGGCTCATAGCTCTGCGTGACAGTTAAGCAGTATTAAGTTTACTGCTTAACAAACAGCATTGAAAACAGTCACTGAACTGTGAGTAATGCCTGAGAGGTGTGAGGAGAGGGAGAGGTGCGCGGGATGGATGGGCTTCAGCTGGGAGAAAGCTCAGCTGCTCTGCAGATCTCTTCCGGTCACAAGCCTATGGATGCACTGGCTGAGCTGGAGGACAGCGCCCTCTAGCCATAGCCACTGGAAACTGCAGGCAGGACAATAGGAGCAGATCAATAACCTCAGGCTAAACCCGCTTCCCTTTACCACAAACAAAAATCCACGCGCAGTGAATTTACATTGAGGGGTATTGTAAAATGCTAAGACTGCCTGTCTGTAACATCACGGAAATGGGCCCTCCATTGCAGTGGTCATCCAGATGCTCAAGGCACCCGCAGTGTTCATTGTGTTTTAAACGTAGCACCAAATAAGGAGGCGGGATGGCGTTTGGGGGGTGGGAGATGAATCAGACCGATGGTTTCCCTGGAGACGGGACCTGCCGGACCTAGAGGTCTTTGAGGCCTGTGCCGCTCCATCCCGCAATGAGGTAGTTATCGTGTGCGTCACAGCGCTAAAGATCTGGGCTTTAGTCAGGTGGTGAAGGCCATGTTTTGAAAAGCTCCCCTGTGTGCCGACTGTCTAATAAGTCCAGCTGTAGCCTGAGGCACTTAGCTGGGTCCTGTTCCACCCTTGGCCCTGGGACAATTCAAAGCCTTGGCAAACTCAGCATTTTCAACAGATAGACATTGGAAATGTAAAGCCTTTGGCCCAGGGATCCGATTCGTTAGAGCTATAGGAGGGGCACCATGGGAGACAAAAATAATATAAAGATGTATTTTCAAACCTGATGCCATACATTAGAAAAAATATATAATCCTTAGAGCTGCATACAAATAATGCTGGCAGGCTTCAGGTGTCAAAATGATCTCTTTTGAAACATATTGCCTCTGGCAAATTCATTACTACACACTCAGGGAGCCTTGGAGATGGCCAAAATATGCCCTCTATTAAGTCGAGGAGAGATTAAAAAGTGTCTTTTATTATCTAAAAAGAGTCTTTCATTGTCTTTCATTTCCCATTCACTCAGTTCTGTTCAAAAGAACCATATCTTTAAACTTGAAACAGTATTTAATGACAGCACACTTCAAACGTCCATTGACAGTAGTTAATTATTTCATATACATAGCTCTTCCATGCTACAGCTTCGGAAACTATGCTGTCTCAAAAACAATTCACTCGCACCATCCATATTATTTCAAATGGTCTATTCTAACAAGGTGTTTGGTGTCGGTTTTAATCTTTCCACAAGATAAGAAATGGTAACAACAGTAAAGCATTGGGTGCTCTAAAATAACAAACATAATATTACAGTTAGAAGACACATTGCCCTTGTAAATTCAAACCTACCTTCAACATGAGGTGTCTTCAAAATAGTTTAGAAATGGGTATAAATGAATCTAAATATGAAAGTAGTTGGCAATTATTCTGGACAGTTAAATGTTTGAATGTTTTATAACAAGCTTCGGCTCCAGATGTGGACATTCAAATATAGTGTATGTGTAGTGGAAAGTACAAGTTTTATTAGCTTTATGGGCATGATGCTTCTTCTTTGAGACGTGTCTTCCCACAGCCCTCATGTCTCATTACTGATCAACAGAATATTTTTATTAAATATAACACATAAAACCCAATGAAAATAAGTTAAAATATTATTTTACTTTTATTATTTTATTTTAACAGAGAACCAGTCTCTTATTAATAGATGTAAATGTATCATATGCATCATACCAAAATAAATATATGGACTAAACTTTTTCTTCCTCAAAACAAAAGGTATAGGTTATTAAACTATTAAACAAATGTATTTTATCAATATGCAATACTGTTTTTCTCTTGGTCCCCAGTTTTCATGGTGTGTAAGAAACGGCTTGCATCTTGACTTAAGGAAATTTCTATTCTCAAAGACCTATGGTGTATTGGGTTGATATCCCCATAGTGCTTTATCAGATGGGGCCCTCACTTGGAACAGGAAGATATGAACCAGCAGAGCATAGCACTGATCTTCGGTGTATTTAATCGTAATCCCCACGAGACATGTTTGGCTTAATGGGATAATCACCTTTTTTTCTGGGCTGTTTCATGGTCATACTGTACACCCCCTTGTTAAGTTTCCTCACAAGGCCATGGACATGATACCAGGAAATCCAAATCCCTTTGAACACACTTTTAATCTTTCTGGACTCACTGGTATTTCCAGCGGATCACAAAAAACTCAATTACTGAGCGCTATGCTCAATTTAACTTCGGTGAGCTGGCAAAGCCTGTGCTGTTGATGAAACTTGCACCGTTACACACACACACACACACACATGCACGAATGGACACACGCACCCACACACACACTCACACACACAAAAGGCTGTGTATGTACATGGTGATAAAATACATTCCTAGTATCTCAGGAAATGATAACATGGGACACCTCAAAATCTCCACGAAGATAATTCAACATATAAATTAAGTAAAATTTGACATTAGAGTCTTAAAGTGTCCAATTGCATTGCAATTACCTCACAGTCTGCTATTGAATCCTCACTGTGTCAGAGCCAGCTGTGACTGGCAGCCAAGTAGCAAAGTGCATAACTGGCAGTATTGCCCAAAGACGAAGAATTTTAGTCAGAAGGGTTTCCCAACCTCATCCCAGCCTATGAGTGACACCTCAGGCCAATCACCTGTACATGAAATGTACTATTCTGATGTAATGGCCAGCTGGTTGACCATGAAGCGTATATAAGTGGGGGCTTATGGGATGCTTCAGAGGAGCTTGCAAACTCTGAGCTTGAGAGAGTATTTCCAGTGATGGAACAAGCATATAAATACTAAAGAAAATATATTAAGAATTTTGCTTATAAATTGTACAAATTTGAAATGCATTTCTCACATTTACAAACAATACCTGTAGTTTGGGTGCGAGGCACAAGTGCGAAGATGTCCAGAATAATCAAATATCGTGCCTTCATGTGTAGTCCTTGTGCTCCCTGCCTTTGTTCTTGGGTGGCTTTGGTAATAATTCCCCGAGGAAACCGTATTCATGGAGCCCAGCTTCAGGCAGATAAGAGAGAGGTCAGGACCTGGGGTGTGTGTGTGTGTGTGTGTGTGCGCGCACGTGTGTGTGTGCACTAATCAGCCAATGGACAGCTAATCTGAAAAAAAGAGAGAAAGGTGTTTGACACTCATCAATATGCGGCTCGAGACCCCAGCCCCAAGTCAAATTAAAGGCCACAGAAGCTCCTGCCGTTACAAAGAGTTCCCAACTATAATCAAAAATCAATGGCTAGTGAGGTATTATGATAACAAGTCGGCCAACCACTGGTAATGTTTTACAAAAAATGAGTTAAAAAGCACTGAACTGCGATGAATTTGAATGAAACTAGTTATATATAAATACCTAAAATATTTTCAATCCAAACTCAAAATTAATTTTCCAGCACTCCCCACTGATTGCTTAATGAAACATTTTCTTACAGCATTTAAGTATTCGTTCCCAACTCTTATTTAATGAATAAAGATTATGTTTGCAATACATACTACAGCAATAATAATAGCAGATTAACAAATGATAGAAGATGACACAGATCTATCCTATTCAATGCTCTGCTCTGTGTTCTCAGTCATGCAGGAAAGATGCCGGTAAAGTTGACTCCTGGCCTCAGCTCTATGCCTGACTGCACAGCGGATCTGCTGTGAATAATGTCAGCAAAAGACTGTGAGAAATCATTGAGTAAGGCTGATGCTGTTTCACCCGAGGAAAAAAAAGGCCACACTTCAGCAGAGAAGGAGGGAGGGCAGCTTCTGCTTGAAGTGTTAAAAACTCTTCTAAATGGCCCTAGACTTAAGGATTTATTGCTTGGAACCATGTGGTATCAACCAACAACAACCCATCACTAAATCTATCTATAATAAAGGCTCTGAGATTTTAGATAGTTAACATGATGACAGCAAATCATTTCACAAAGCAAAAATGTGGTCATTTGGTGGCACAAAAATGGTCTGTTTCATTGTGGAGGGATGGCAGCACATCCTAACGCTGATACATTTATGGCACATGGCAGAGGCTCAGGGTCATGTGTGTCTGTCTAAGGTGTGTCTCCCATGGCCCCCCACTTACCCGTGAACGTGGAAAATGGCTAATTGGACAATTGATAAGTGATTCAATCCGGTCTCTTTGATTCACGCTGCTGAAATTGAAGCGGTCCAAAATTGGAAGCGGGGATTTCATCAAGTGGCTGTTTTTCTGAATAATCCACTCCAATCAACGAGGAAACGTCTCATGCCTCAGCAGTGGATAGCCATTTGATGGACTGACTCAAGTGCGGCTGCTTGCTGCCATTTTGACTCTTTAAAATTCATGTGTCATTTTGGCCCAGAACAAAGAGGAGCATTCGACTTTAATGATAGCTGTTGAGTCGGAGCCCTGGTGGTTTTCTGAGTGAGGAATGAAGGCATAGCAGGTTCTGTGGTGTCAAGGGAAATTAGGGGTTTTTTATGCTTTGAGAAACATGGCGGGGCTCCTCAAAGGAAGACAGTCAAGGAGAAGAGATGAGTTTCAAACAACACTCTTTTTCCTTCCCTTCTTAGCCTCCCATTCTGCACTCTCCTGCCCCTTACTCCCCCCTGCCCTCAATCCCACTAAAAAGAATTTGTAGTGTTTATTTACTTTTGCTAGGTTTATATTTTCTAGCAAATCCCTGCTTCCCCAATGGATCTCTGAACCTTTTGAAACAGGTGTCGGCTTTGGTGGCAAGGCGCAGCAGGACGGGCGCACTGGGGCTCTGGGGTCCCTCCCCTACCTCTCTGCTGAGGGCCCAAATGAAATCATCCACTTCTCATGAACCCCGCAGGCGAGAAACTGGAACATGGCCCTTCCTAGCTCAGCCATGCTGTCGTACCTGAGGAACCCAAAATGAACCACTCTGTATGCAGCACAGGGCTTTACATGGGATGGGGGGGGGGGGGGGGGGGGTTGGTTGTTGTTGGAGGGGGTCCTCTCCCTCTGTCAGAGCTATCTAATGGAAGCTCTGTAATCTAATGTTTTCTACAGAACAGATGATAGGCCTGAGACCTGGAACTAAATAAAAGTCTTCATCATACCGGAGCAATAAATAAATAAATAGATAAATAAAAGCTCACCGCCTTTTATTATGGTGGCCTCTGAGAGAAAAGCTGGGAGCTTTCAGAGTGACGCTGACACCTCAAGGTGTCTGACGGGTCACTGACAGCAAGGGTCTGTCTGTAAATAATACTGGGGGGCACTGAGGGTGGGGGGACGGGCACACCCCAGCTCTGGCTCCATACGCCCACCCCAAACACCTTCCTGCACTCCACGGGTCTGAAAGGCCGGAGCAATAAGGAAACCTTGTAGCTCTCTTCCTTTACCCTGGCCCTGGCAAGCCACATTAATTTCAGCACCACACACCATCTGAAGAGACCTTCTCTCAATCCGTTAAAGCCACTGCCACAGTTATTAAGGAGCACCTTGAAGTATTGATGTGTTTTCCTTTTTCTTGTGTGCATGTCTCTTCACTATAAATTGTAGGTATTGTCTTTCCTATTCTGTCGAAATGCCATTACCTTCATGTTTTTATTTATGATGCTACAGGCGTCTCAAAGGCCTCTATTGTTGTGTTCCCTTCAGCACTGAGATCAAATGTCCATATTGCATACTTGCCATCACTACTTAAAAAAGGCTATTTTGATCTGGATTTGAGTTTCAACAGAAACTTTGTTTCTTTGTGAGTTAGCATGTGATTTCACTCTTTACACTGTAATGTGATGTGTGTTTACGCATTGTCGTGCGTGGTAAGGAACATGATAAGGCGCAAAAAAAGGGTCCCATCCTGTAAGGGTTTAGATGGCAAACAATAGCATGGGTGAGTAGGTTCAATCAGGTAAAGGATTATAATTATTATTATTATTATTAGTAGTAGTAGTAGTAGTAGTAGTAGTATTTATTATATTATTGATGTACTGTTATCATTACATCATTAATATCATTAATCATATTCTTCTGTAATCATAATAATAATAATTGAATAAAACTCTTTTTATACATCGGTTCCAACTCAAATGTTGTTAGAATATAGCACTAATTAAAATATTAATACATAAAGAAGAATTAAAATTAAGAGTTGGTATGCTATAATACAATTTGTTCAGCCTATGAATAGTAAAAAAGGCAAGAAATGGAATGGTTGCTCATCCTGTCGGTATTTCTACACATAGAATAACATTGTACAATCTAGTCAGCTCTGTCTTGCATTATACTGGCTTACTGAACAAGTGATACAGCTAAGGTTACATTGTTTATGTGGTACAAGCTAATCATTTTCTCAAGAGAACAATCGATAACGTAGTTCGAATATCGAGTATTGTGAGATCGCTATACTAGCAACAGGTTATAACGGTTGACTCACAAAACCAATAGCTAAGGTTAAGTATGTGGATTTTTGTAGTCAGAGGCGCAGTATTTTTTCAGTTTGGTTAAAGACTTGGTTTTAAGATATGAAAATAGCGTAGTTATGTGGATTAACAGAATGACTGACACTGCCAACTAGCTGCTACAGCACTTTGAGATGCCAGTGGTAAAATCCACTTTTTTTTACAACGGCATGCCAATTTGCAATTGAAAATATTGTTTAATAAATTCACAATGCTTGTCTGTTGCGATATTATTAATGAATTACCACAATTATAGTATTTGGTTATTATTAA
This sequence comes from Anguilla rostrata, assembly GCF_018555375.3. Classification (NCBI taxonomy): domain Eukaryota; kingdom Metazoa; phylum Chordata; class Actinopteri; order Anguilliformes; family Anguillidae; genus Anguilla; species Anguilla rostrata. Next base: position 44,401,106 of record NC_057937.1, on the reverse strand, counting down.
ACAGCTTGGTAGCTTGCATCATTTAAAATTCTTTCAGAAGAATTTTAGGCCTGCATAAATGATATGACTTGATTTGATGTAGAACATGAGAAAACCCACTTTCCCCAACATTTTACAAAGAAAAGATGAATTAATGTGCTGCATCTTATAGATCTGATGGAAATGTATCCAATGTTTAAGAGGATTCAGGATTCAGTGCAATGCAACATGGGAAATCACCACTGTCATTTATTGTGATGGATTTTGCTTTGCCTGAAAAAGAGAATGCCAGGAGTCTCCCCGAGAATAAAATTTTATGGTTCCCAAATAAAAAATGAATCATCCGCATTTCAAAAGTGGAATATTTAATAACGCAGTTTGCTTTTTCCCTGAGTGTGCACTGCCATTCATCAAAAGGCCTGCTCTTTAATTAAATTACCTCTCTGCCTGTCGTTGGGGAACATGACTTTTGATGGCTTGAGTGTGTCACAGTGTAGGAAGCATACAATTACAGCAGAGTTCATAGCAATTAAGAAGTGACTATGTAGCAACCTTTTGGTAGGAAGTGGCTATTTACAAAGCCCATTAAAAGGTATGAGCAGCTTTACATGTGAAATGTAGGACTGGCTCATGAATACTTCAACCCAAACCACAATCACAGCCAGCCATTAACTGCTGAGATACAGATATTGTGTAAATGAAATTAGCCTGACAAAGAATCACACAAACTTATGTTTGCTGCGGAGAGGGATGTTCCTGTATTGCCCCAGCTATACGTGGTCCCAAAATATAGTTATGTTACAGGACCTTGGACAGGCCTAGTCTTGCTCACAGGCAGAACACAGCTGTGTCCACTTAATCTGTGACCTAGGGGCTGTTCATTGCCTTGTTTAGGTTGATCGTAAAGCGCGTCCTTGGTTGCTTTTGGCGGAGAGATATGACAATGTACCAGTAGTGTGGAATGGTGCTGGAAACAAAATTCTCTGGGCTTTCTGTTTTCTTTTTTAGATAACAGCATACTTTTGTGATGGTTTGTATGATGGAATGAAAAAAAGAAATGTTAGTTGCATGTATCTACCTATATTTCACAAGTGTAATTACTATTTGAAGCCAATGCAATGTGCTTAGGATATTTTTGTATTTGAACATGTCAAAATTTGATATAATTTAAATATTATCAGTAAGCGTGCTGTTAAATTAATTCACACTGGAATAGACTGAACAAAGGAAATGACATTTATTTAATGAATGGCACAGAGTAAATGTGCAGTAATAGAGTACCTTTCCCTGATATATACGTAGGATTTCTAGCAACAGTCTATATAAACCAAACAGAAACATACATTATCTTTGTATGGCTTGCTACATTTGCTCCAAATCACTTTTTTTCATGGTACATTCTTCATTTTCTGAGTGAATACTGCTGTACACCCACCTGAGTACTAGGAAGTGTCCATTTGGACACAGAGAGGAAACTGAAGAAGACCCTTCTTGTACTCACAACCTGCAGAGTGCCTCGTACTCAGAGACCTGCATCTCCTTGTGGTTTCGTCTACCTTCGTTTCTGGTGAATGATCCTCAAGTTTACAAACATCTTATTGAAGTGTCATCTGAATCATCTTTGATATTTATATGTGAAACATAGATGGATCTGTTACATGTTAATTGTGCTGCACTAACTTCGGAGCTCAAGACCCAGGTTTCCATTCAAAGGAACTAATATTTTCTTGATTCTAAGTCTGAAATGCTAATTTGGCGGAAAGTAAACACATTCCAGGAGCAACGCTCCAACATCTAGTATAAAGCCTTCCCCAAAGACTGGAGGTTGGTATAACAGAAAAGGGACCAACTCCATATTGACACACATAATTTTGGATGAGATGTTGGATGTAAGGTGTCAACATACTTTTGACCATGTAGTGTACATTCAGGACAGATGCTTATAAAAAAATAAAATAATTGTTAAAGAACTATTTTTAATACCTCATTATTGAACAACATATAAAGTACAGATTCATGTATTTTTACTTACTGGCAGTGAAATTCCTCAGAAAAAGTAGTGTTTCACTAATTTTTTGCCTGGGTTCTCCCTTTGACATTGCCCTATAAGAGGTAGGGCTGGCGACAGAAATGGTGTTTTCTAGGGGAAGGATGAAGGTAGGTTGCCCCCTCTGTCACCGGTCACGCTATATATTTAGAAATGAAAGGACGGAACTGTCTCTGCCATCTCGATTGATAGTGTTTATCAAAGGAAGATCTTCTGGTTTAATTGGATTGTGACCAGAAAGAATGGGGCCCCATTAGTGCAAAATGGAGTTGTGCACAGCAATCTAGTTCTAAAATACTTTTGACAATGTGACGAGAGGCGGTTTCGTTGCCCGACCATTCGGTTATTCTCTGCACCCCTGCAAAGGATTTATGTTTCCTTTTCTCGCCTCACGGGCTGGTGGTGCAGCTCTTCCCCTGAATCAATTTTGTAGAGAATGCAGTAAAGGCATTTCAGTGCGGTGTTCAGATCACATAAAGAACCTTCCTCTTCTAGCGGAAAGCAAATAAAATGGCTCACTTAATTCCTGTCTCTTCTTAATTGAGTAAAAATGCCCTTCATTTTTCAGTTCAATTAAAGTCAGCTGTCATAAATGCAAGGTTAAGCATGTAATAAGGAAGTCATTTTGCTTGTATTGCTCAAAATGTTTTTAATGCAGGTTTATGTGTATTTGTGAATTTGATGCAATTTATACTAGACCAGGGCCGCCAAGTACACAACTGGAAATCATGCAGTGATATTGTCAATATAGTTTTCTTTATTATCAAAACAATATGTATATATTTATATCCGTCATTTGATGTTTGACTACATCAACATGGAGGCGTAAGGAGACATTTTTAACCCATGAAAATTCAGGAAAATAAAACTTTCTTGAGGGGGAAAGAGGGGGTGCTTGAGGCTAAACCCCCTCTGTGCTAACCTCTCTGAATCTTTTATCGACAGCACACATGGCTCACTGAGTAAGACTGTTTGTAGGGGACAGGGATACCACCTCATAAATGAACAATGTCTTTAATCCCTGGATTACCATTCTTTGTAAGGAGGAAAGGCCATGTTGAAAACAGCAGGAAAACAGCTACTGTCCCACTCACAGAACCATGGACAATATTGAATTGAAAAGGGCCAAGCTATTTGAAATAATTTTGAAAACATTGGGTAGCATTGCTTTGGAATATGGCTTGTTGAATTTGTGTGAGCTAAGATAGCTAATATTGTTTCTTGTAACGTAGCCTAATTTTGATGTCAGTACTTTTAATGACAGACTTAGATTTTGCATGTTTGAATGAGTTACTTATAGACAGTTCTTTGTATGTGGGAGTAGCTGTTGTATGTTGAAAATGTGTTTTTCTTCATATTCATGTCAGTTTCATTAAGCAATTTGAGTAAACTTAACTTATGAGGTTTTACGTTACTAATGGATTGGACCACACTCAACATGAGAGAATAAACAACTTCCAAATTCTAAAGGGTCCCTCAAGTGAAATTGGCAAGTGTGAGTGTGCAGGGGCATATCTTTAAATGGGTTGGACCGAGTCCATGTGCTCTAATGTGTATCTACATAAGACTGAGACTTCTTGTCATAAAAAATCTCAGGCTCTATGCAAAGGTCTCAAAAATTGTATTATCCCAGCAGCAAACATGGAAAGTTCCTGCAAACACATCTACTCTCAGTCGACAGACTTTTTGTTTTTAACATGTGCTCTAACGTGTGGTTAAGGTTTTTTCCCCTTTTATTCCACAATGTAATGAAATTTAATCTAGTTATGACTGGTTCTTAATTTCCATAGAGGAGCTATGAAGCGAAGAAGGATGAACAAGCATGGTTTGGAGCAAGACCACAAAGAAAAATCAATGTCCACGGCAGCAGGGTGACATTTGCAACTAAAGGTCCTGCATATTTATTTTTGGGATTTTGCAGATGATCCCTCATGTAAACGACACGACAGCACCCACAGGATGAAGGCCACAAAGGAATTTTTCTCACTCCCTCTTTTTTATTGGCCTACCTTCCCCCTCCCTTCTGCCTTGCCCCTGTCCCCTCGCTGAAACAATCATCAATTACCCTTATCCACCTGCACTATCTCATCTGAGTTCATTTTCAAGATGAAGCTTCCTCGTTGGATGGAGAAGATCCAATCCTCTCTCTGTCCATCAGAGAGCTCTTTGCAGCTGTCCCCAGATTGACAGTCGGTGAGCAAATCAATAATAATTATCAAATTGCAGTTGCTGTGGTCGGGGTGCCTCAGAACAAACACTCGTGTCCGGCACTGTTGATTTAAATATGAAGCCCTGCGAGTCACAGAGGACTATGTCAAACATGCAACAGATTAACAGGCTGGCTCAATGCATATTTTATTGCCTCCTTTTTTTCTGAGAAGAATAAATGTTTCCTATTACACCATATCGATCGCAGATACATTCACAGCTCTTGTGTGCAAAGTCCTTGTTTCCCATTTATGCACACACATGTAGACATGGACATATATTTGCACAAATATTGTCTCTACCTGCATATCAAGTTGGTAAATACTGTATAAATATAATATTTAAAAAATTCTAATATCACATATGCAAAACAAAAACAAAAAACTAAAATGAAATGTCTTGATAGGAGAGTGCCTAAGACTGAACATCAGGACATCAGGAATGCCTTGATTTGCACTCTCTCCTAATGAACACATCCGGGGTGAACTGTTGATGGGGCAAGATGTATGAACTGTGAACAAAGCTCAATTAGTGTAATTACCTGTAAATTTAACATGCTGATGCTGCATAAAGACAAAAGCATGAGGTTGTAACAGTGGCTGAATTATTTTGGTACATAATAATGAAAATGTAAGAAGTGAAAAAATATTAAATGGTGAGTGTACAGGGAGAAAGGAAACAAATTAGACAGAGTATCTACTACATGTGTTATATATGTTGTCATTCATTTTCTTGTATATTGTGCTCTCCTCACCATATATCAAAGCACGCTGTCCTCTTTGAGCAATCATGGTACAGCAGTATGAAAATAACCCACATTACAAGCAGATGAGTGATTGTCTTCAGAAGAACTTTCTGTGTAACTTCTACTTTCCACCCAAGGGAAAGGAATTAAAAGAAGCCGACCTGGTTCAAGGGCTGATGATTTGCACTCAGGCTGATCAAAATTCATCAAGCAGCAGCCAGTTACAAGCTTGAACTCCTGGAGACAAACAGAGGGCATGATGAGCTTTGTCCATGGGTAAACAGAGGGGAACCAGGCAGAATAAAAACGAGTTCAATCAGTGCTGCTTGGATCACCTCAAGCCCCCATTCCTACCATTAATCCACTCCTCCTACACTTCCCTGCTTTACATTGTAAGAGGCAGGTGCGTTCCCAGTGATAAAATCTGTAAGGTTTTAGGGCCCATAATTAAAACCCATATAGGCCTCGGATGAGTTGACGTGCTGAGCTCTTGGGGGGTCCACCCCTACTGCTGGGTCACAGGGATGATGACTGTGCTCCAAAATCAATAGCAGCGATGTTGAGCCATTGGGAGACATTTCCGTGTAAGGTCATCGATGAGAGCCTGTGTTCCATATTGCTCCTGGAGAGCGACTTCCTGACTGACAACGTAAGACCTAATGAGTATCAATTAAACTTGACAGCTGATACCGGCAACTGTGAATGTGGAAAAATGTTTGCAATAGTGCAAAGTCTATGAGGTACTTCAAAATGTCAAAACGGTCAGATGAGGGTAAAGATAATTTTAGTTACACACGTTAGTATCACTGCATGCCTTTTTTGTATTTATGAACAAATATGTGAAGGTATTTTTCTTTATGCCATATTACCAGAGAGTGGTATAAAAGGAAAGGAATGAATGAAAGGAACAAAGATTTCCACATGAGGGGATAGTGAGATCGTGATATAGATTGTAGACATGAAGGCTCAAGGTCTGAGGTGCAGTCAAAGGCACTGGTCGGTATTCTGTTGAGGGTGAGGAAAGACCCCCTGCAGAGACACAGTTGGGGAAGGTGGCCAGAGTGTAGGCTCTTATAGCAGTACATTACGTGCTAGGTCAACATCACAATAGCTGAAAACAGTTCTGCCAGTACAGACAGCACAATTGAAACATTTATCAGTTTTCTGACTTTGAATGACAAGGATAAAACAAACTTTGATATTATATATCATAAACAAACTCATTTTAATTTTTTCCATGTCATGTTTTCTAACTTTTATTTACCCCTATATTTATGTATGTGACCTTTTAACATGTCCCACCGTGTTTATGGTATAACCATGATGTAAACATCTGGGCCATTCCTTTACATTTATAGAACTGTTCCAATATTGGACACAAAAGGATTTCTAGTTATTTCTGCACATCACACATGATGATCCCTAAAGCCCCGCCTCCTCAGCTATCGATATTTGGTGCCCTTTCTCAGGCGCCCTGCAGGTCCAGGTTCCCTCCCCCACATGGTTTTATTGGACTTGGGGAAACGGCAGGGTTTCCCACGCATTAGGCCCCATGACATTGAATTGCATAAGGTCAGTTATTGTGACGGAATTCAATTCAGCCCTTGGCTATTTTCCAGCTGAGATTGACATCACAGCACAAAGAGCATGTCCTGTGAAGTGTGTTGGATGCCACACCCGAAAAACATCTACACCTCACAAGCATGAACGTATGCTTTATCTTTTTCAATTTTTATTATTATTTTTATTATTGGCACAAATTAAAAGTAAATTAGAATGAATCAAACATATCATCCTTATATTTAAAATAGTTGCTGTCATTCAAAAAGAGGAACAAAGGGGTGGAGCAGAGGAATTGGATTGCAGCACACTGACTAGTTGCACTGTGTCACTCAGTCAGTGCTATCCAGTTGGGTTTCCCACCGCTACCAAATTAGGATGCACAGATTAACTGGGATGTGTAACACAATCTGATTGGGTTGCGCTGATGATTGGACCTTGCCGTGACACCCTGCTGGTTCATGTAAGCATTAAAAGGCTCACCATATTCTTCTTTTATGAGTGGAATTTATGAGTGGAATTCCATGAATGTAGCATATGGATAAGTTTCAAAAGGAAGTCTAAGTAGTAATATGTTGAAAGTTGAGTTAGGGTGAGCTAGCTGAGTTAGCTTATCATTGTTTGATTCTCTATGGATAAATAACGTGCTGACAGCGTGTAACCCAGCAGCACTATGTCATGCATTTTTGTATCATGAGATATTGGTCATCCTTGGAGCCAGTTAAACACAAGAGTAGGTGGTATTTTTTACATTTGTATTTTAATTTTATTACTCAACTTATTAACATCTATTTTCTAAAGCAGAGCAGTTTCGGTGAAAAGAGATGGTTTTTGTAATGCGGCAAAGCCCCAGGAACTGATATTTATGAATTGAAAAATTGTCTCTTGCAGTATGGTGTCAACTCTTATCACTGTGGAAACATTGACAGTGACTTTTAGGAATTACCCCTTTAATATTTTAATAAGCCAAACAGAATAAAAGTTAAGCAAAAAAAATATCTCAAGACATGGGAAGGCTGACACTTGTGAAAAGTAATTCATTAAGCTAGTGGGCTGTCAATATGCAGTTCATCTCCACCATCACAATCTCTCTAATGGAATTACCCCCATCAGATTGCTATGGTTCTGTCCTACATTAACACAATGGAACACGCACATATATTTTCCTGACAGTCCTCGCACGCTGTCCCTGCTCATAAATAACACAGTTTAGAGTTATACAAGACAAAACAACATATATCCTTGTACAAGCCGCAGATTTCCTAGTATACTCATTGATCTCATTTTTGAAATAGCCTTGGCAAGAACTTCACACAAGCGCTACCAGTTTGGCTAATTGAACTATATATGCTCATTATGACTGACACATAAAATGCCTTCAACAGCACTCCTGAGCTTTTACAGAGTAATCCTAGTAATATCTTAGGTGCTGAGCTGTCAAATTTGAGACATTACACAAATAATCTGTCTCCTTGTGGCATGCTATGAAAGACCTAGAGCTAGGTATAGTGAGGGTCATCTACTTTTCTCTGAAACAAAAGATAACCAATAACTTCATTCACTTCTCTGTGTGAAATCATGGTATTAAAATTGAATATTGTAAATCTAGTTTTCAAAATTTTAATAATGTAAATAATTATTCATAATTAGTGGCTTGCTGTCTAGATGGCACTATTGATATGATGTGTTAGTTCAATAAGAATTAAAAGCTGGATATAATTGTAAATGCTGTAATTTTATAACCTCACAGATATGAAACCTTTGGGAATGGGGTCATTCGAAACATTGAAATGTTTGCTATATATATATTTTATTCTAGGAGCTTGAAAAGGTGTCATTGGTACTTCTGGGTTCTTATCTGGTGTTATTGACTGGTCAGTCTATAACTGAGGTTTGTATCGGTTCTACTGTAATTCCTTCTGTCTCTAACTCAGCTAATGGGCAGTGAGGATTCTGGCTCAAAATGGCTACCATTTATCAGCAACCTCACATTTGGTGTGTCCCTACTCTTATTCTAAAAGTGCTTTAAGATCTGTAAAAATAGATGAGTTGCTACATAAATGCAGTTAATTCAATTTCTGAAACAATAGAAGGAATACAATTTAAGAACTGCACTTCACCCAGTATGATCCAGGCCAACAGTCACAGAGAGTAATTAAAATAATGAAACATTTTCATTAACATATATTTTTAAAAATCCGTTTGACATTACAAAGTGACCATTTCCAAGGAAAAAAGCTAGGAAATACGGTGGTGTTAACCCAACCATTTGCATACTAATACTGAAGAAAGAGGTTTGCATTATATAAACAGGTCCATGTCACAAAGAATATCTGAGAGCTATATGAAATTGATTTGCAATTCTCGAGAACATGGTTTGGCCAACATCATTTTTTCTGTTAATCCAGTTATATGGAGTATTGGCCATGCGCTTTTATTAAGAGCTGTTTTTACACAGCCATATAAAAGACATTGAAAATGTAACAAAATTGAAAAATATCAAGAGCCCTTGGTCAATCAATTTTGTAATGGAGCAGGTTCAGGTGATGGCGTGGACTATTTTCTACCGAGTCATTGTGGTTAAAATGTATTATTTGATCATGCCAAACAGTTAACAGTTAACATGGACAAAATATCTCTGGGGCATTTTTGGTTCTGTTTTCCCAAATCAATGGTGCGAAGCACATGGGTGTAGTCAATGATGCAGTGTCTGGTTGCACTGGGCGTGGCTCCTGAATTTTGGTATTTTTGTGACCCGAGCCCGAGGAATGCACAGCCCTCCACAGAGGTGTAAAATGGGTTGGATTAGGTTGAATATATTATCAGTGGTTGCTTTTCTTGGCTCCACCATTTTGAATGTATAGCCTACAGGCTATGCAAATGGCATGACCCCCAAATAAACAGTATTTTTAGGCTACCTAACGGTGCCTTCCATGAAAAACAATAACATGACTTGTTTTTTATTGACCTCTCTAATATTGTGCGCTACCATGAGCACAACACAGATGAGCGCAACTGAGCTTAACCATTATGTTCACAATTAAAAATTTTCCTGAGATTTGAAGGAGTTTGGTTATCAGATCAAACTTAGCTATCAAATGAAATGTGGTTGAGACTTTGCGTGGATATTCACACTTGGCGTACTTTGGTAGAGAGTAGTGTTCTATGAAACCGTGCACAACAAGGTCTGTGGATGTTTGTGAGTAACCGCGTCATCATATCGGGACGGCATATGATCCACAAAAAATTCCACAGTGCACACTACACTGACACCAAAATCCCAATGCATGGCACCAAAATTACAGTGTGCTGTTTGATCCTCACTGACAAGCCCCCAATAGCTTCGGTGCATGGGGCGTCACCAAATTACCAGACGGGCTCAGGCGCATCAAAATCCATGATGAAAATGCCACTTTGCCAGTGTGATGGCTTGCCACACACCATGCCGTCAGCTTGAAAATAGTGCCACAGTAAATCATGTAAGCTGCGCACCTGATGCATCAGGTTACCCAGATTTACCAAAACATGTACCTTGCCCATTTTTTGTGTGTTTTTTGCACCTTCCTGAAAACTCCTCCATTTTTTCCTATATTACAGTAAAGTAAAGTGGGGACAATTTCTGCAGATCGATTTTCTCACAATCTAAAGGTTTTGTAGTATTAAAGCATGATTGCCAAAGAATTATCATGCCTCACTTTTTCTTCTCCATCCCCTCTTTCATGTGTCCATTTTTTTTGTTTTGTATTGACATTTTGCCATTGTTTGACTGTAAGATGGGGCTTGTCTCTTTACAATGGCTTTGACCTCTCACCTTGGCAGACAGATATTCAAAGCTTCCCTCAGCTGGGGTGAGAGAGAGCGATTTCCTTCTCTGACTGAGTGGCTGAATACCCTCATATTCGCCTTCGCAGCTGAAAGGGGATTCATTTCGCGGTGGCCCGACAATTGCTGCTAATTAGTTCCTGTGATTTGCAGACATCTTGTAAAAGCACTCAGCGTCATGTTATAGAGGACGGATGAAAGAACGTCTTCTACCCCTGCCCGTTCTTCCCCAACCCCCCCCCCCCCCCACCTGCCCTCGGACCATCCGGAGAACTGGCTGTGTCCTTCACCTTGTTCATGAAAAGTACCTTTTCTTGAAGCCTTGAGACATCCAGCTGTGGTCTCCTTTATTTCTGCCTCAAAAAAGATTCCAAAATAATGATTAGCGCACAAAGATCCAGTTTTGTGCAATGTAGTGTGTGAGAGCAATTTCTATACTCAGAGAGGCATAATAGCTGCAGTTCCTAGCAATATACACTCATCAGATGAAACTATGAAATATTTACACACATATTAGCCTTTTTGGTTGTGATATTGCATGTTAAATAATATATAAATCATATTTCTTTACAGTATATTAATATAATTCAGCCAACAGAAAACTAACACAATGGACACAATGTTTTTTGTACATCATTATTTGAGATCCCTGCACATATTGGTACATGGAATATGTGATAAATACATTTATTTATGAAATCAGAGGGTTAGAAACCAATTCAGGATGGCTTTGTGTGGTTGACCCCTGGGACGCAGGTCAGAGACCTTGCAGGCCTTGCCAAGAGTCAATTTCCCAAAGGTCAAAGGGCATGAATAATGTCCCAAACAACGGCAAAAGCAAAAAAAAGAAAAAGAAAAGATAACTGCAATAATATATGTTTTTAAAAACCATTAATTGTCTAGTATAATTCATAACCCAAAGGTAATTATGTTTTTGATTCTGCTCATAAAAACAAAATTAAATGTTATTTTGGATGTTTATTTTTTTTAGCTTGCCTGCACTGTGTACATATCCCCTTCTATAATATTGAGTACTATCGTTCATAGGCTATGTTTATGCTGGAAAAAAAGAAAATGCGCTAAATCAAATACTGAAATATATTAAATCTTCCATATAAGCCACAAAGGAGCCCAGTCTGCTAGAAGGAAACTATGAAATGATGGTCCTGGCTGGTCAGTACTATTACAGACAGACTGAAAGGAGAGAGGCTGCTCAGGCCACCGACCCTTAGCTGCAGACAGAGCAGAGGGGAGAAATGAATACTGAAGTGGACTCTTTCATTAAACACCTGAATAGACTTGAGTAGATTACCAGAAATGGGCCTCTCCATGCCTCAATCCAATGAACTGGCTTTATTGGGTAAACACAGCAAAGAGGGGGAATTAGATATTAATGGATTACGATACTGAAAACACTAACAGGTAGAAGAAGGAGAGCTTCTGTCAGAGGACAGGATTAAAATATGTAGCTGACCTTGATTGTGCAAATACCAGATGTATGAGGAGGCTTTCTTTAAGGAAATGTTCTTAGAGGAAATGTTGAAAATCCAAGTGCAAACAATAGCTTTCTTCCCAGGGAAATGGTGCCGGAGACTTGGGGATTTTCTGGTCATATCTGGCTTGATTGAAAATCATTCTGATTTGGCAGCTGGAAAGGTTACCTGCGAAATAGGTTCAGCAGAGGTCTGAACCCAGCTCCCTGTGCGAATCTGATGTGTTGAGTGTTGCACTGACCGGCCGGGGGACCACGGAGAGGAGGTCAGCGGGCGGGAAGTGGAGGCCAGGGAGGGGGATTGGGGGTGGGGACATGCCGGGGGTCGGTGGGAAATAGTGTAAAGGCCGTTATCTTGCGAATGCAGTCCCCTGATTCGGATGGGAGGCAGGGCAGTGGCCTGATGGTTTATGGTGAGGGGCTGGGAGGTCACCAGTCTGGGCTTTGAATGCCATTGACCTTCGGTGTGACCTTAAGCGAGTAGCTCCGGGCTTAGTGAATGTGCACGCGGTGTGCTGGTCATGATAGAGAAAAAGAGATGATTGGATGCTCCCTTTAGAAAACTTGTGTCTCTAATAGGGGTTGGACATCAGGCTGTGTGGCCCTTCCGTGGGTCCTGTTCCTCATCCCCTTCATTTCAGGCAACCTGACACTTCTGCGGCACAATTCCATGATTGGATCCAGCATCCTCTGACAGAATCTCTCCAGAAATGTGCAAACCTCCATCCCTGTCAGGAAAAAACCTGGCCCATGCAATTGTTTAAATGGTTATTTAATTATTTGTTTGTTTATTTGCTTATTTATTTATGGTTTACTTACACCACACCACATATTTTTCAAGAAAGGCATTTTATTGCTATGGAATCAGGCACCAACAAATTCAAGGTTGCCAGCATAAGCATAGTTTATTTAATTTAACTTTTAATTAATTCAATGTTACTCACTTTTAAAGCAATACGTATACATACATAAATCCACATTGATGTACATTCTGTATTGTATCCATTGTCATTGTCCATCAAAATACAGCAACTGGGTTTAAATGGCCAAGTTTGAAACTGATATTTTTTCAGGTTTGGAGGGCGATAGTTTAAACAGGTCCAAACCTGGTGTTTGGTTGGTTTCCAGACAGACAGTCGTGCAGGAAAAGCTGTTCAGGAGCACACCACAGTTCAATGATGAGCTGAGAGACTGAAGAGATGATTAAGAGTAAGTATGCTGTTCTGGAATGTCCATTGGGTGTGGTGAGACTATAATTGCTCATTTTAGTTAAAATGAAACGAGTCCCCATTAACCTTTTTATAACAGTTTAAAGTTCCATGTGCAGACAGACTGTACAGGCAGTGTTAAAAGGGCAGAGAGGGAAGCAGCTGCCACTTTTGGCAATGGCCTTCTGCCAGGGTCACTTAGAGCCACCACATGCTCTGGTTGGCACTTGCAAAGATGGCCACCCCCTCTTAAGCATCATCGGCAAGACTGCAAGTGACACGTGTGCAAGTGACATGTGCAGTGTACAAACGTTCTCTGTCTGCCAGGCAGGAAAGAAGTCTTCCTTTTCTCTCTAAAAAGAGGAAAATGCATAATTCCATGTCATTGACCAAATACGTTTTTCATTTCTTTACTTATTTTGTTCATGTATGTGCACATATGTGTGCCTGGGCATGCATGTGCATTTTTGTCACAAGCAATAACATTGCATGCTGCTATGGACCATATCATATCGTAGACAATGGAATTTACCACCTTAATTTCCCAGAGGTCTCTTCTGTTCTTGACTTAAGGCTCCCTCTGGTTAATCACACTGCCATTCTCCCCACAGAGTGCCTTTTTGACATCTTCATCTCTCAGTTGAAATTATAGACTTCAGTGGTCACCATACAAAACCCACACGGTACAAACAGGTGAAATACAAAAATACAATTAAAAATGTCCATTCTAAAAATACATATTTTTTGTCTTTCAAAGCTGCTCTCAGCCACTGCTGGATATGCTTAAAGCGTACTACAACAGTACAAAGTGCACGCATCAGGAAAACGTGGTACAAACCTCACATGCCTTCCATAGTGTGTTCCTGTAGCTTTTTTCAGGGACAGCAGAAAAAACATTTTCTGACATCTCTGAAAAGAACTGAGCTCTCTGATATTACATCTCTGACATGATAATCCCAGCAATGCATGACTACCTCTCTGAATTGTCTCTCTTCTGGTTTAAGTGTCCGCAGTACGTCTTACTGTGAATGAGAGGTGGTAGGGCCAGTTGTAGGGGGATGGTTGTATATTTTCCAGAGCAGAATCTCCCCCCAACGTCTTCTATAGAAAATATTTTTCACAGTACCCATATGTGAGTGGAGCAGAGGAGTTGACCCTTGCCCCCCCACAGTCTGAACCCCTGACCACAGCAGTGAGGATGCTGACATGGAAGAAATGGCAGCTTTTGCACACTGAATCACATTGACAGGTGTGTACATTCTACACACCATCATACTGTAAAACCACAGCCACCAAACTGAATACATGCATGTGCATACACACACACACACACATGCACACACACGCACACACACACACAAATGCACTTGAATTCATGCCTATATGTCAACATGTCAAAACAGATGCATGCATGCTCATACACATAATAAAAATTACTCACACCCTTGACTAAATAACCCTTGACTGTAATTAATACATATTACAGTATGTAATATTATGTTAGATGTTTGTTTCTAGTAAATTTGTGTAACTGTGAGTACTGTAGTTTTACATGATGTGTTTTTCTGCCTTGCATAGCTACCTGAACAGGAAATAAACGATATGGACTTGTCTATACATCTTCACTTAAAATACCTAACTCTGGGGTTTATTGTGTTGGAAATCACAGGTAGGCCTCAGCTGTTCCTGGTGTTCAAGGACTACTTCATCCACCTGTGTGTCCCTGTGATCAATGTGGTTTGCTTGTCCACAATTCATTTTTCTAGTAAATCACACACGTCCTCTGGCTCTCAGCCATCAGAGCTGTGGAAGACACTTTGTTTTAACCACTTTGTGGTCCCAAGTTTTATGGTGTCCTTCATTTTCTTATTTTCGAGAGGTGTTATTTTTGCAAGATTTCTTAAAGAAGTACTTTGTGGTTAGGCTTCAAAGACCAACCCTCTCTCAGGGTTGGAGACTCCATAATAAAAGAAAAGGGCTTGTTGAATTGTTTTCTGCATCTTTTCACAGGCTACTATTATGTGTTTTGTAAACGGGGGCCAGGGTCTAGAGAGCTTGCGGTGAAACCAAGGAACAGGAGCTCATTAAGTCAATAATTCATGGACTCTTTTATCTAAAGTGGCAACCTCACACCATCAATCCCTGATGCAGCCACTTCTCCAAAGCACATGGGATGATAATAATGGATGTACCAATGATAAACTCTACACACACCATCAGCATTCCAAAGAGCAATGGACAGCTAGTTTTTTTTTTGTCGGTTCACAGAGCAAAACATAATTACTGAGTCCTATTCAAGAGTACTTCTCAAGAGCTCCTCAGCGAGGAATATTGCTTTGTTTATTTCCATGCCATAATCACGCATTGTTGATCATTGTCTGCACTTGTTGTACGTCGCTCTGGATAAGAGCGTCTGCTATATGCCTGTAATGTAATGTAATCTTGCAGCTAATTCATTATCCCACTTTGTAGTCAATAAAGACCTATTTGTGTAAGCCTTCTCCTTTGAAATTGATGAGACCATTGGAAATATGAATAGACTGTTGACTGTTTCCTTACTTCATGCCTGTTTACTACTCTTCATGTAACCGAGCACTTAAAGATTTCTACAATAAGCTACATGGTCGATAATAAACAACTTTCTATGAACTTATAGGCTGCTTTTACAGGTATTTATTGGGAAGTATGTTTGTGTGAATTTCTTAATTTAAGCATATTTTGCCAAAAGACAATTTTATTTCAGAATTGAGGCACAATAAAGCGTTTTGATTTCAGACATTTAATTGAAAAATTGGGAAAATCCTGAATGGTCACTGTTATTGTGCCTTCCAGGAAGGTGCTTAAATGTGACTGCATCTTTATGCAAAAATGTAATTGTAAAGGAATAAGTAAATAAATTGATTTTTTTTTTTTAAAGACTGATACTAGCTGTAGTTGTAGTAGCATCATTGGCATTGACTCGTCTTAAATCTTCATACGCCAGGCTACATTATGAGAATCTGGGAATTTGGGCCCAGTGATCAGGTGGATGACTCTTGACAGTCACACTAAAGCCACTGCATGCTATTATTGATAGCTTTCCCATATGCCTGTCACCAAGCTCTTCTTTCACAGCATCTAACAAAAAGTGAGGTAGTGTTTGTCAGACTATTGAATCGGATCTCCAGATCCTCTGCTTCAAGACACCTAGAGCTACACGAGAAAGGACAAATGGACCGTGGGCCTCCAAAAATGCCCTTGACTGCTCCTGTGACAGATGGGCACATCAACCAATGAGTGCTGTGGCCATTTTATGAAATCTACTGCAGGATATTTTGTACTGACACAGGGCAATGGGGCATGTTATTTGGCACTAGTGAAAAGTGGCCCTGTCGAGTCTCCCCAACCCCCCTGAACTCCCCATTTCCCAGTCCCCTGCCCCCAGCCTGGACCACTCATGCCAGAACCCTACATCATATCATGAAGCACTATATATCAGAGTTGTGTTGTTACCTTGACCAACTTTATTATTCAACGTGCCTGCCATTAAAACTTTCCATCTATCAGTGAAATCATCTATTTCCAGAGAGCCAGACATTTTTCTTTGTATCTTTCTCTTTCTCTACTCTTCACATTTTGCTGGTTACCAATCAGCTTTACAGAAAAAAATGATACTAGAACCTGTTGTACAGCTACCAACACAGAAATAGACAGTGATAATCTTCCCCAGTCCCTTGGTAAGTGTCATTTGAATGAAAGATAATTATGATTGGAAGGAGGGAGAATACATGCACACACATCCAAACACACACATGCATAAACACACATGCGTATATGGATGAACACACACATACACACAACTGGTTAAATAAAGGATAAATAAATAAATGAAACATCATTATGCACAGTATGTGCTTTTAAAACAGTGTGCAACAAAATCCAAGAAACTTTATCCAAATGTAATTCAGGACATGTGAATACTCTTACCTATTCCCTGATCTTTGTTAATATTGCTTCAAGCCTCAGTTCAAGCATCATTTTTCACACATAAGGCATGATCAATTGGCAAAAGTGAAAGATCAAGTTGAGGAAGACACAGTGTTATGCTACCCATGAGAGTGTTGAGAGTGAATGCCCCAGAAGGTACATGTGTAGCTGAAAACATATTGAGGTATGGCAAACCCAGGATCACCTGTTGCTTTCATAGCAATCACTGCAGGTGACCTGTGGAATAATGATTAATTTCAAATAGTAAAGGTCTATCATGTATATTTACTTAATTTTCTACACTCCCAAATTTAATTCACTTTTCGTCCTGAACCTTCTCCTCCTGTATGTTATTGCATATCAGTTTCCAATGGCATGAAATTGACTGTTGTTGTGTTAATAATGATATCTTCAAACCACCATGTAAGATCTCGGACAAGAATTACTAAGACTTTCAGAACAGGATTACATTTCTCCCAAACCAAGGTAACCACTGCTGCATTCCACAAGTAAAATATTTTCAAATCTTTTTTCAATTCTTTTTCAAAGCCTCTGTCAAACTTTCAATGTGACAGGAAAATAGACTGAGAACTTTCAACTCCATTCCAGTAAAAAAAAAAAAAAGGCAGAATGTGTTTAAATTCACATTCATCTCACAGCAGAAAAAATGTATGCTAATCCAATTTATCATTAAAACCAGTAACCATTGGGAGCAACATCCAGCCACCAAACAAATTGTCAAGACAATTCTTGATTTTGGAACTAGATAGAATTAGCTTAAATGTGAGAATCGCTAGCTAGCACTAACTCATTTGGAGTAGAAAGCCAATGCTAAATATTGACAAGCTTCAGCCAAATCCCTTCATGTACTATGGTTTCTGTGGTTCCTTCTAGAGAGATTCATTTAAACCTGTGTCTGGTGCACTGTTTTCACAGCCAGCCTGTAGGGATGCACTGAGAGGCAACTGAAGCCCAGGAATGGATCTGGGTTCAGAAATTCCCCACCCACAATAGAAACATGATCAACCATTTTCAACAGACAGAGTGCAGTTCACCCATACCACCGTTTTACCAGTGAAAAGGCGGAATGGTCCATGGTCAAGGACTGATCCTGTTGAATGGGTAAAAATATAAATCATGATGTGGTTTACAGTTCTTAGATGGTGAACATAGGAGAAAATACAATGCAACAAGATAAGCAAAGTAGGCAACAACTGCACTTCATATTAGCCCTAACCAACAACCCAGTGAAGACGAGATCAGAACCATTAGACATGTTTAAATAATAATTTCTTAGAAAGATAGGCATGTTGTGTGTCTCTGGACAAAGCAGCATTTTTGAGTTATGTCAGTATCATGGATTAGGAGAGGATAAAATCCAGAGTTTGTGAGAAAATCCCTTGGCACATTCATCATCCATGTGTCATTGATTCCAGTTAGGTGGCCAGTTTAGACAGCCAATGGCCACACAGATCATTGTTCATGTTCATTTTCTTTGTTACCTTGGTGTCCTTAGCCTCCCTCAGGACACCAGGGTACTGGATGTAGCTCGTCAGATCAATGCGCTCAGTCCCAAGTTCAGGATGTGGCAGCTCTTCCAGAGCAAAGAGCTCCAGTATAACAGTATAACAACATTTCTCACTTGACTTTTTCATTGGGCTTCTCCTCTTCTTGAAAATGTGTCACTTGGCTGTTATCAGCAAAGCTTAGATTTTTGCCTCAAGCAAAACATTTATTTCCTTTGTCTTTTAAGATTAAAACTACTAAGAGCACCTCATTTAGATTAATCTGTGGCTCTAATTTTATCAGATTATTTTAGGTATCTCTCTACAGTGGTAATAAAAATCATGGAATACAGAAAAGCAAAGGAATGCACTTGAGGCTGTCATTGCAATTTCTATACAGTACCTGGAGGCCAACAGGAGAAGAATGTGTAAGAAAATGCACATGAAATGCTGGGGAAAACCATGGCACTGCCCTTCATGAGTTTGGCAGAGGTGTTCTCACAGCAGTATGTTAGAAAATAAAATGCAGATATTACAATGGTATTAGAGTCATTTTTTAATCCTCCCTGAGGGAAGAATCTGTTAAGAATTGGTTTGAAGGGGACTGGACATTTTTTGAAGAAATGTATTTTTCACATAACATGTAGCACTCAATGTATAGCAGAAGTATTTTCTGAAACATCATCCCCTCTTCCCTGAGGTTAAAAAGTAAGTTCCTTTTTTTCTCAGTAAAGGTCAGATACCCGATCTGTATTCATAAAGTTTGTGTTTCTTTCTTGTGAGCGGGTGCGATTCAGCTGTAATCAAACTGCCACTGATTGAGTGTGGACGGTTTAATGTACACTTTACACCGTGGTGTATGAAATCAATAAAGCATTCAACTTATAGTGTAAAATTATCTCTGAAGGTGGTTACATGATGGCTGATGAAGGCACCACCAGCGCTGAAAACGTTTGTTGTTCTCTGAATAACGAAAAAAACGTTAGCACGTTTGCCGTTCTATATTCACAATGTGACTAACTGCTCTGTTTAGTTATTATTACAATGGCATAGCACTGGGAGGGTGGGGCACATATTTTGTGTGTGATAAGACACAGGAAATCAAACCAAGACCCAAAATAAATACATCTATGTGAGCAGACATGCTAATGTCTCTATCAGCTGCTCCGATCCTCCATGAATACTATTTCATTCCACTCCACTGCACATGAAAGCCAAACACAAGCTATATACAGTACATGTCTTTCACACATGTCACTGCAAAACACAGGCACTTTAATACACCCCCAGGCATGGAAAGCAGGATTAAATGATTTTATCCTTCACACAAACACACACACACACGTACACACACACACACACACACACACACATACACACACAGGGTGGGTAAAGGTAAATGGATGCCAATCAATTTGTTTTTTTTTGAGCATTGTGAGACAAGGTACTCACAATAATTGTACATTTGCTTTAATATAAGCCACTTAATTGGTTTTATTACAATTTTCTTTATTCAGAACCAAACCTGCCAGTTTAAGATTTCACGGTGGGAGGACATCCTTTAATGAATGTTCTAAAAATGAATCTCAGATTATGGGGATGCTATGAGCTGCCAAGGCCTTTTACTCCTTTAAACATTACATATGACTTTCAGAATGGTTTCTGTCGAGAGGCAGTCTCTTGCATACAGTAGAGTAATCCAATTACTTCAGAATGAATGGAGGGGTGCTGTATGAAAGGACTACATTATGGGTCTCAGCGGTATTTTGGGGGGATTATGGAACCCTAAAGGGGCTTTGTACATGTGGTTGTTGAATTCTACTACACTCAAATGTGAATAAAAGTTAACTGGATATCTTGTTAAGCTTTATTTATAGATCTACTCCTGAGCTGTCATCGAATTGTGTCCAGATTGTGTGTCCAGTGAGAAAATCCCTACAGCTACAGACATAACGGCTTGATCAAACTTATTTTGGCCAGCACAGAGACATCATTTAATGCATTATACATTGACATGTACAAAGATTATAAGCATAGGTCCATCATAGGCGTTGAATTACTGTTTATTTAGGAGATTCTGAAATCATTATCACATCGTCAGTATAGCTCATTAGTATTTTCATTTAGCATTAATTTACTGGGTCCACCTGTATTTCTTCCAGGTACTCCAGATTCCTCCCAAAGACATGCAGGTTTGGTTAACTGGACAGTTTAAATTGTCCTTGGAGTATGGATGTATGAGTGAATGGTAAGCTTGGTGGGTCCTGAAATGATATAATTTAAATTCATCTTCCAATCACGTTGTATAATTTAATAATTTGGAAGTTTTGTACTATTGTTTCTGTCCCACTGGGCCCTGGGCAACCAATAGCGGATACACAACTAAATTGTAACACTAATATGGTGTGGATTCAATCAATTCACAATTAAATGCAAGAGCTCACATTACAAAAACTTCAGAACTCTCTACGTACACCGACAGAGCATTTTCATACCATCCACACCATAAACGTACATCCTGCTCTATGGACCTGGCTTGAACAGACCAATTATAGGGTCTGTAGTCCTTGGACCTGGCTTGAACTGACCAATCATTTTGTATGTAGCCAAAACAACAAGAAGCCTGTGTCTAATTATTGTGTTTCCTCTGTGGCATCCTGTGTGTTAATGAGGGGCTGGTGGCAGGCCTGGTGGCGATGCTGGCGCTTGCCTGGCCTTCCTGTTGCCAGCTGCTGCATCACACTCAAATGGAGAAAAATAATAGGCATGTGCTGCAGAGTCAAACGGCAGAGGAGGCCTAGGTCTCAGCTGGGCCTGTGCAGGGCCCTCATGAATAAACCCAACTAATCCGGGGCCAGGGCCACTCAGGAATAATCCTGGAGGAGTATCTCTCTGTTTTAATCATTATCTGACCTGGTAATAATTCCAAACAAAAATCACACAGTGGAGGTGGTGCTGGACTTGGCCATCGGCCTGAATCAGTTCCACAGATGGCTTGTTCCCTTAAGCTGTGCAGAGAAGGTCAATATATCAGCATGCAGGAGCTCTCCTGAGGTCAGGGACGGCATCAGGCACACCACTGTAAACTTCAATGGCAAGTTGCAATACGTCCAATCCTCATGCTGGGGCAATACTCTAGAAGCACGTCCTCTTGCTGCTTTGCTGTTGCCACTCGGCAAATTTGGCCATAAGCTTTTGGCACTTGGATAACTATGCTTATATCGTTGCCATAACTGCCATTTTCCTGTCAGCAGCCATAGTGCTTTGGTCGGAGAACAAAACATCCATTGGCAACATACAAACAACAAGTGTATCTGATAATTCATTGCCATTTTAATTAAGAAGTCAAGTAGAAATTTGCTCAAAATGTAGCATACTAAAAAACACAAGAAAATTATACCCTTTTCATGCAATGAAATGACTAGGACTCCTGCTCTTTCAGAACCTACACAATTGAGCACATTGCTTTATGTGTTTTGCAAATGTCTTATTGCATTTAATTACCTGAACAT
This sequence comes from Anguilla rostrata, assembly GCF_018555375.3. NCBI lineage: Eukaryota > Metazoa > Chordata > Actinopteri > Anguilliformes > Anguillidae > Anguilla > Anguilla rostrata. The sequence goes on along the minus strand of NC_057937.1, from coordinate 44,379,062 downwards.
TTAAATATCCAATTTACACTTTTGATTTTTGGAAGGGGATTGACAAGCAAATCAGATATTTTCTGAATGTCCCCACATCACTGTTGTCACCGCTAATTTCCAAGCTCGACAACAGGCTTCAGTATGAAACACTGTATCAGTGCAATTGGGATCAATACTTTTGCACCATCATTTGTCACATATTTACAAGGCTCAAAAACAGTCCATTTTGCTCCAGTGTAATTTGTCAAGCAGTAAGCCTTGGCCAGCTGGTCACTGGCTTTTCTCCACATGGCTCATTGGTCTTTTTTCACATCCATGCTTCACAATGACAGACAGGGGCCTGGATCCCTTGAAAGAGGGTGCATTATGCCACAGTGGTGCGACCGAATGGGTGGGACAAAGAAAGCACCACAAAATTGTGCTCGGTTAAATAATACCCAAGGAAAAGCAAGAACAGCACTGCCGCCATAAAGATTGGTTTACAAAAACAGCAAATTTAAAAGACAAAGTTATTTCAGTCAATCATATTTTTAAAATGAACAGTATGGATACACTAAAACCCTTGATCATTTCCTATCCTTAGAAAGAAAATTACTGTTGAACAATAACCATAGGATTTTCTTCTTTTTTTTTCTTTCAAAAAGAACATTGTTTGTTGAAAATGGCTATTAAGCCAGTTCATTTCTACATACATACAGTGTTTGCCATTATCCATTTGACAGCATCTTTAAAACCCATGGCAATACACACTAATTTGCCATGAGCTAAAAGTCATACTCGCACATACTAGTCAGCCTGTGCTGCTATGAATAGGTAATTATTTCACCATAAACTGTACATTCAGCATATACTGTTTACTGAAGTTGCATAAGAACAAAAATGTTCAAACATTGTGCCAGTACAGTGTACTGTTGCTTTGAGTATCCATTGTGTTGACTGGGAACTACTGTGTAGAAAAATTATTATTCTTTTTTTTTTACTGTGAAATGTTTCTACCTCTCGTCATTATGTTAATATAAATATGCCTAATCATGATCGCCCTAGAACAGGTGTGAGGTCATGGCTCAATCACGGAATCATGCCAAAAAGTAAAATATTGTCCATTTTCACACTTCATGGAGAACCAAGGATGAGAGAACTTAAGAAAATGCATTAGCATGAAACTGAATCTTTGGCCTGTTCAACAAGTTCATAGAAACCATCCGTTTCACTTGGTTTAAGAACGCCTGCTCCATAGGCATAAAACTATATCACTTTAATCCATGCCAATGGGCAGACAATAAAACCAGGTTAGGGCCCTGCTTCTCCATTTTTTATCAAGTTTTCCTTTACTCAAGAAGATCAACAAGATATCTCATTCACACCCATTAGTTTCATTTTGCACTTCCCCTACAACCCCATGACATCAGTGGTATCAATCTTCATTTCACTACGGTAAGCACCCTCTAGAGATGCTTCTTATTTACAAAGTTTTTCCTGGAAAGATGGCGCACAGTGAACATGATATTCCACAGCGTGGTCAAAGGATAGGAATTGCACCCAAAAATACAGTTTCTTTTCCAGGCAAACGTAAGCTGCCACTTTAAATTGCGGCAATTATTAAAACTCAAAATGGCATCCAACTGACTAAAGAGCCACAACACACCATCCCAAAATTAGTATTGTAACTGTAATTCACTCACTTTCACCACTTAGCACCTTTTCTCGGACCCAAATGGTTTTCTATGGCAATGAGATTACAAAATAATGATGTCATCCAAAGCCCCAAAATGTACAGTACATTTCACATAATGTAAAGGTCAATGGCCAGGCTTGTTGTCAGAATGCTGTTATGTTACAGTCAGTAACAGTGATTTCCAGTAAGCTCTCTGAGCAGAAGGTTGGTGGGTGGGGTGAGGGGAGGGGGTGTGAAGAGGTGAGTGGGGGGTGAAGAATTAGAGGGAAAGCCATTAACACCAGTTGCAAGGTCAGACATCCAGCACACATTTTTGCAATGTTTAAATTAGAAAGCAATGTCTTTTCTCTTCTTTCCCCTCAAAGTAAAAAGACCCCTGGGCCTGCTTGTTCTGGCTGTATACCGTCGTCGTTCTCAGCCATTAAGGCTCTGATTGAAAAGGATCCATTGGGAGTCAAATACAGCAAAAACCATGGACTGATTTACTGGAAATTTTGCCACTTATCAAAATGCAGTGCCATTAATGGGTGTGCTACTCCGGAAAGTTCTGCCTTCCAAGAAAGTGGTGCATTAATAATGAAATGAGCTTAAAATCTCACCCAGAATGGATAGGGTTTTTTAGTTGATGAAAGAACAATTAAGCTTTGTCACTTTGTGCCACAAAGGTAAAGCTTTTTAACTTCAAATGTGCATATAGGAAGAGATCTTATTACAGAAGATGAATCCCTAACTGAGGGAAAAAACATTTTGAGCCACTTAACACCAGCTTTCATGGCAAAGGCAGGCTAAATGGTTGCATTGAGTAAAACACCTACTTTTTGCCAGGGAAGAAATTTGAATGTCATACAGTATGATCATATGGTGTCATGGGAATGATGAAACATCTTCTACCATGGTAGTGCATAATAGCAGTAGCATCTATACCATGGCAATGCACAATAACAAATATAAGTGACAGTAACACTTGTAGCTCAAGGGATGTTGACCAGATATTTCACAACTATCAACATCATTGCTAGAACAAGGGGGACACGTTTTGTCCATTTATGAACATTGATTTTGCCAGTGACATGTGTTTCGGGCCTGTTGTGCAAAAAGATGAAGATTAAGGTACTTCAAATGATTGATTTCATCACTGCGACCCACATAGTCATATTTCTTTCCTTATAAATCCTGTTGTCCACAAGTCTCCAGCCAAAAAAATGGCAGAAAGCTGAATGGTTGAGTTCTGCTCCTGTGTTTTGTTTTTTATTTTCTGGTCAAAGCAGATGTCCCTTTCACAGTTACAACCACTCAGTTATGGCAACATATTATCATCACCTTCAGAGTTGTATATTTCCCTTTCACTTTCATATCAACCTATGTCTTTCCAGAACAAAGGAGTTACTTACAATCACTACTATGACCAACTACCTGTTTGCATATGGATGCTTCACTGAACTTAAGACCCAACAAAAGTCAGCGACGCATTCAAATAAAATAATTGAAATGGAGATCATGGATGACATTTTTTTATTCTGGTAAAATAATTACCTTGTCCTGCTAGCCTAATTCACGTTAGCCCAATTAACCTTCAAAGAGAACATTTAACCGATATTGACCTACAGGCAAGAGAGAAATGTCATGAGTACTGAAAATGTCAGGTCCTACAGTAATAATCTTGAAACAGCTTAATTCAGATACTAATTCCGGAAATTGAACGAAGATTGCTAAGTGGGTCCTAATTTCTAATATGGTTTTACTACTTTTTCCTTCTCTGAGAGAACAAGGATGAAGGGTAAACGCAAACCTAATGATGATTTGAAAACAAGAGCAAGCATTGTGTCAGTATCAGGGATGTTCTGTGGCTCATGGGGACCTGTTTCAAAATTCTATCATGAGACCCTCTCCACTCCTTTCACTGCTGTCCCACCAGCCACTTGCCGATATGGGCTTACAGAACACTGGATGAAATTCCACCCCCAGATATTTAAAGGGATATTTGACTTTTGTATAACATAAGTAATTTTGTGGCGCCCACCCCATTGTATTTGCACAGCATGAATACTAGCAATTAGCTGTCCCTGCTGACTGCTAACAGCATCGCCATTACTCCCGATTGTCAACCACCCAATTCACCCCCATTCGTTTTCGGAAAATTAATAGTTTTGAAGCACAAACTAGGAGGATAGTAGATCAATAAAACTGAGCACTAATGTCAAACGGACTCTGTTTTGATATCTGATGTATTTAGACATTGTATTGCCGTAAAAAAGAAAAAGAAGATATGGAAAAAGTTTTGTTGTTTTAACAAAGTGATTTATCCTTGTGCATGATAACATGTTCATGTGGGTGCATGCATTAAATGGTCAAAGTATGGCTTGCTGTATTTCTACGCAATAGCCAATCGGAAAATAGTTTCTCTATTTATAGGTAATCTAAACCTGAAAACAGTTTATCAGCTTCAAAAACACAAGGACCTTCTGACATTAGTACTTTCTTATATCGATCAATTATCCTCCATAGTTAGTTTGTGCTTTAAAATTATTTTTAAAATGAATGGGAGTGAATTTGAACCATTAACAGTCAGCAGTTGTTGCCAGTATTCACGATATGGAAATACAATGGGTTAAGCTCCACAAAATTACTAGTGTCATTAGTGCAAATATCCCTTAAAGCAAAATGTACATTGAGGGCTGAAAGTTTGGCTTGGCTTAACTAACAAGCAACATGTATCACAATTTCCCACAATAAGCCTAAAGAATATAAAGCAAGTAATGAACATATGGCTCCTACCTATTGTCTCTTTGATAGTAATGTCTTTCCAAAGCAACGTTTGTCACCATTACAGAACAATGTAAGCAGCTGTTTCAAGTCCATTACCAAAATTGCTGGAGATGATTTCTAGTGTCCTCATAAAAAAATCATTTCCCCTACAAAGGCCCTTTCCCCCCATTTTGAATCACTCAATGGTAGTCTACTCAAGACAGGTGGAAAATGAGAGCAATTTTGGGAAGAGCCGAGAGGTGGGAAGCATTGAGAGAGTGAGGCAGACGCTTTCCCCAATCAAAACTTTCGACTTGAACATGTATTGAGTGCCTTAACAACCACCATGAAGCCATTTTCTCACAAGACCGCATATATCAAATATCACATCTCTTTAGGTGTTTTCACATGAAATATAACTACAGTTATCAATTGTGCCTCCATTTGTATGTTACGTCTTAGTAAATCAGAGAAATTCTTGATCCAGTGTTGATGGGTTTGCAAACATATTATTATACTTTTTTATTTTTAATAAACCAATTTTCTTTCTTGTCTGCCAAATCATATGCCCAAAATCATATCAAATACGATTGCATGAAATTGAACCATATTTCTAGGTCTGCCTAATCACTGTCATTTCCTCCATCAGTTACAGACAGCACAAGTGAGATTGGTCGCTCCTCTGAAGCAAGAACAACCAAGAGCCCTTTCTATGTTATTCTTTGAGCCAGCAAATATACTGTGCAGTCATGACCTCAGAAATGTGCTCCATATGCAGAAGGCAAACCGCAGATGCATGACCAACCAGACAAGTTGGTTTTGCTACAGGGATAATCTGTCTGAACAAACTGTCATATAGTGAAAGGCTACTGGCCACAGACAATGCTGATACAATGAGAAAAAATTTGTACCAGTGTTCTGTATTTATAGAGATTGTGGCATACACCATTATTGTTATTATTATTATTATTATTATTATTATTATTATTATTATGTACCTCAGCAAAAGAGCCTTTAACCAATGTCCAACTAAGCAAACTTTTGCATGTACAGTATGTGATACATCAAGAGGCAAAAGGCTACCAATAAAATGTCAAACATGAAATTTCCCTTAAAGAATGTTTAATTAAATTTGGCTGGTAATTTTAGATTACATGATGAAAATTATTGCATAGACTGAATGTACATATAGAATATTTATATTGCTGCTCTCTAATAAATGCTTTTCAGTAGTTTCTCTAATTTACATGTAATCTATTCGGGATGTTTTATTGTACAGACCCATACTATGCAAGTGTGGTGACATTTGCAATGGTCAGTCATTCCCCCAGCTGGACATTATGGCTTAACCTCCTTGAACACAGAACTGAGCTGAATGTTTACATTGATTTAAGATCATATGCAATAAATAGTTTTAATGTCATGCTGTCTAATTCATCATTGACAGTGGTTGTTGAACCAACCGACTAGCCCAAAGGGAAAATCAGATCATTTCCTGCGCAGCACTAAAGTTCAAACTGTCACTTCAGTCGTGACCTTGTTGTTATGGTAATGAGTGCTTTAAAGGACATGATGAAGACCTAGTGGTCCTGCCTCCCATGAAGCCATGGTATAGTGATATCAGAGTTTGAGCTCCACAGATAGCATATAACAGTGCTCATGGCATTGCTTTGCTCAACTTGATTACTGCAGATTTAAAAACATACTTTAGATTTGCCATTTAGCCCTTAAAATTTCTTTCACTCTTTATTATAAAGATATGCTTTGAGTGGGTGGGCCAAACAACTACAATACTCTGCTAAATGAAATTAATGTAATTTACTCTCCATGGCAATGTATTAATGCGGTCAAACTGAATGAAGCAGGGCATAGAAAACCCTCTCTGATCTCATCTTCTGTTTACCCAAAGGTCTTGGAATGAAGAGGTTCTTTCTCAGTTGACACTTAGAGTACTGTTACAAGTAATGCTCCTTTTTCCTCCCCAGAACCTTTCTTCCTTCATGTCAACCAGCATCTTTGCAGTAATTTTGGAACTAGCTGACCGTGGCTGAATTTTGTGTCAGTGTTTAAAAACCAGAACTGCCCAACACCTGACAAATGAAGCAGAATTGGTCCATCCATATTCTACTCTGGAGACTATTGGCTGAAACCTCCCTGGTCATCCCACCAGCCTGACACCTAGGAATCATGATGAATTGTCTCTAACTCCAAACCCAGATTGTTTTTTAACATTTAATTTAGCTTCTTCCTGTGCTTGGATGAACATGGCTGTGTTATGGATTTCTACCCTAATGTACTCCAGCAGGTTGGGAGAGGGGCCCCAGCAAGCCATGGAAATTATAGAGGCCAGATCAATAGTCAAGGTCACGACCCCTTTGCCGCGCCCCCACGCCTTCACCCACAGCTAGGTTCTGCCCTTAGAATTCCCCCCTCCTCAAAAGTCTCTGACCAAAATGTCACTCTAATGCCAATAAGCAGCATGCAAGGCCTGACCGGACAAAAAAGGAAAAAATGGAGGAAGTGAGTTTGTGACTGCTTCCTGTGTCATTCAACACCATTATACAAGTTACCCTCTAGAAATGAGTCTTCACACATTTCATTAGCTATAAATGTGTCTCATACTTCAATCCCTCCCAAGTGAAAAAAATAATATACTTAAGTGTATTAAAAATATAATTTATGTATACAAAAATGTTTCAAGTGTTGTACGCAATTAAATGTATTTAAATTACTTAATTAAAATGTACCTTTTAAAAATATACTTCCGAAAACATATGTCATTAAGTTTTACCCCAGTGTGCTTAAAAAAGTATCTTTGGTTTAGGTTGCACTGTAGTGTACTTCAAATAAGTATACTAAATCACAAATAATTGAAATAATTGAAATTTAACTAAGTTTAAAATAGAAATGAGTGCCTTCCCTTCAATGTTAGTAAAGTATATTTTCTAAAGGATGAGAAATGGTTTCACACAAACAATCTCAAAAAGCTACCCTCAGCTAATTAAGGGAAATAAGGGAAATTTTGATATTTCTGATTCATATTCAAATTCACAATGTTCAGAATTAAATATAAATAAATCCATTTTAATTTTTAAATTATTTTTAATATTACAGCTTGAGGTTCATTCCTGGGTTCATTTCATGTCATAGAATAGAGTACACGCAGACACACACACACACACAGGCAAACTAACACACACACACACACACACACACACATACAAGAACTCTCTCACACACAACACCCTCTTTCTCTCTGTCTCTCTCTTTCTCACACACACAGTCACACACACACACACACACACACACACACCAACACACACAAACGCACACACCACTCACACAGTCTGGGAGATTGCTGCTTGAGTGACGCTGAACACTTTAAAACCATTAAAGATTGCTGTTACGTTCTGACAATGCTCAGTAAACTACCTAAATTGCTGTCTTCTTTTACCTTGTGAAGTCGACCTGGTCTTGTCTCTCAACTCCTCAGCTGCATTGTGCTACTCAGTCTGTCAGAGACCACTTTTTGTGCAGAAGAAGCCGTTATCATCATCAGGGCTGTCTTTTTAAAAGTTTTTATCGCTGATTGCGATTCTCCTCATCTGTCCTGAGCAAAATTACCCTTTTATTTTGTTGTGGACATAGAATTATGGCCCTGTGAAAATTGGACGTATTTCTGTTGAAGGAAATCAATTTTCTTTCTGCCATATATGATCAATGTGTCAGAGCCATCACACAGATAATAGTAAAGTCCAAACAAAATGGCTTGTAATACCAGACTGCTGCAAGACCATGGGACCAAAATAACACCTCTCTCTTTCCTGCAAAGACTTTGCAGTTACAGAGAATAAATGTAAACGTGAAGCCAGGAGAGCACCTTCACGCGTGAACCAAGCCCCCAGCGATGTCAGGAACTGATGTCAGCCGCAACATATTCCCGTAATGCGACGGGTGCTCTCCTTTGTTTAAACCCCTCTGGATCCTTTTCAATCAGACTGTTAATGGGTGGCAAAGAGTGAGGGTGTCTGAGAAAGCTAAGAAGGCCCAGGGGTCTGTTTAGGTAGAAGGAACAGAGATACAGAGAAAAGGGTGGTTGGCAGAGGAGATAGTCTGAGTGGGGAGGGGGGAGGGGGCATCTTAATTTGAACAACGCAAACAAAAGGAAACATCAGATCTCAGTTTGGCATTGCTATCAATGACACTACTGACCACCACCCTTTACCATTTAGTGTCCTTCTGAAACTGATTCTAAAAGCCACAAAACAGCTCATCACCCCATCACAAACTAGAATTTACAGCAAAGGGAATTTTGGTTGTTCTAAGAGCATATTTTTAATTTAGCCTTTATTAACTCCCAATTTCAATGGCTTCCAGTGGCATATGACCATTTTGACCAAATTAAAATAGCAATATGTTAGGTATTTGCTAATTTCCATTCATTTGTACTGAATGTGTTAGCTTGCTTTGATTACATTTATACAGTGATGCACTGCTGCACTTTGAACAGGAAACCCACTCACCACTTACCCATAGTATTGTTTAAGAGACAATATACATTGCAGAATGATGCTTTTGCAGTTTCCCAGCAGAATACACCACTATGAATGTAGAGAAACTTTATATTATTACCGTAGTGCATTAAGGACAATACAACTGTCGCAAAACCAAAAAATAAAACTAATAGACTTACTTGCCACGTGGCTTGTTTAGGTATTTGAAAGCTATACAGTAAAATAATACCTCTTTGCAATAAATCCTGTCTTTGTTGTCATTTTAGAATGCCCATTGTAGAATAAATTCTGTATTCCGTTTTTTCTGTAAATGGATGCGGATGTATACCTGCAAAGCTAATTGAAATGCCTCCTCATTCCTTTCTTGAGGAATGTACTCAGACTATACTGTTGGCACTACAGTTCAGGTGCTGGTAGGGCATGCAATAGAGAGTCAGAGCCAGAAATACTAGCTTGAAATTGCAGGAGGTCTCCCAGACTGTTTCACATCCAGTGAATTAATAACCAGTCTAGATTAATCCATTTGTTTGAAAAGGGAACAAAGGTTCTCAAGGCAAGTGTTTCTCGATGCCACCACTGTGTTGTCTTCCACCTAAGCTGACATTCTCTCTGTCCCATATTTCTGTAGTGCCTGTTCTGTGGTCAAATCAAATTCAAACACTAGTTTAGATAAGAATATGCTTCTATTCTCAAATGACGTCCATTACCCCTGTAAACAAAGTTACAATATGCAGCAAATAAATACAAATTAGAAATGAAAAAACCAAGGAACAGATGGAACAGCCTCCCACTCTCATTTGGGTGAGCTTCATGTCTGTGGTGCCCATGGTATCTCAACAGCTTTCTTTATTTGATTTTTTCCTTGTTTTAAAGGCACACTTACAACTGTACATCGAAAGAAACAGAGCTGCGAGAAACACGTTCTGTGGAGAAGCTGATTACAAAGAGCAGCAGCCGAAGTCTATGAATTATTCTCTTGTATTTTGTACGGGCTGCTATTTCAGGAAATCAAACAAGTCCTTCATGCATGCAGAGAGCACAGTGGTGCTCCTTCCCCTGTCTGCATCACCGCAGTGAGGCTAAGCCATGGATATATGCATGCATGCATTATATACACTGAATGAATCTCAGTGTGCGCTGGTAGAAAATGGCTGTCGGCTGACAGACTGTGAGGGTCCATCAAAGGTGTTTGCTTTTGGAAGTGGAATTACAGAGCCTCAGCTGAACAGAGATGGCAGGAATGAAGCAGAGGGGAAAGGGACCCTGGGGTCGTACACAAATGCTGAATTGGGCTGAAAGAAGAGGTGAAAGTGGTTCAGGGCTTGACAGCACAAACGGTGCTGCAAAAAAAAAATGGAGTGAAAGGGAAGAAAACCTGTAAGTGAAAATCAATATATGGCAGCTGCAAAGCATAAGAAGTGAGGAAAGGTAATAAAATAGAAGATGGATAAATACTACGATGGGAGGAGAGGGAAAAAGAAGGCTATGAAAAATGCATTCCTGGCATGTAGAAAATTTCTAAATGCTTGCTTCTTGACATAGTTTCCTCTAGTGATTCTTCAGTTGAAAAGACGGAAAAGAATAATAGATCTTTAATTGTAATATGTGCCTGTAACCAGTTAATAAAGGACTCAAAGCACTCTATGAAAAAGGAGCTTGAAGTAGAAAAGATGGACAACTGCAGAACTTTTGGATTGAGTTATAGAGTAGGTTTTGACTGTCACAAGCCACACTTTCTTTTAAAGAATTAAACAGGGAAGAGAGGTTTATTTGATCATACTGACAAGCATATGGAAGGACACAACAACCATAAGCTTTATGTTTGGGACAAAGACATTTTCTCTTGATTTGGCTCTGTATTCAACAATTTTAGATTTATAATCAAACAATTCACAGGAGCGACATAGCTCAGGAGGTAAGAGTGGTTGTCTGGCAGTCGGAGGGTTGCCGGTTCGAATCCCCACCCTGGGCATGTCGAAGTGTCCCTGAGTAAGACACATAACCCCTAACTGCTCTGGTGAATGCGAGGCATCAATTGTAAAGCGCTTTGGATAAAAGCGCTATATAAATGCAGTCCATTTACCATTTGTACAGGGTGTTTGGGATTGTTCTTCATTACGGCAAGTAGGAACAAGCTGAGGCAGTTTCAACAGTTTCAAATGAAATGGGCTTCAATGAGCAGAATTTAAAAAAAAATGTTATTATCTACTTTTGAAATATTTCAATATGACCCAGTTCTCAATGACAACAGGTGAAGCAGGTACTGGTTTACTATCACAGGCAAATTAATCTCATTCTGAAAGTCTGATTCAAACAAAAATTCAGTCAGACCCTGGCTTTAGTCCTGCAGTGAGATTGCTTACAAGCACATCCTTAAGAGATGAACATTGGAGCCTACCACTTCAAAAGCCTTCAGCTAAGATAATGAGGCAGCTTAACCTGTCAAACATCCAGCTCCCCCTTCCAAACTTGATCATAGATTTATATTGTTCCCCTGACTGTGAGTTATCCGAGAGGGTAGGATAATCTATTCAGCCGTTCCAGCAGCTCTTCAAATTATGAAGTGCAGTCAATTGTTTATTGCTAGTGTTTTTGATGGCATGAAAAAAACAGTTAAATTGTATTTGAAAGCTGCACAATAGAAATGGAGACCAATGGCAGGCCATTGATCTGTTTATGCAATGTTGCATGCAGAATATCATATTCAGGCCCTAAGATATTTAAAAACTCTACTATTGATCAGACTCTCCTATGATCCTACTCAGATGATGTTTGGAGATGATTACAGGAAACCATCTGTTTTTGTTTGATCAAATGATACCTTTTCCTTTTAAAGGCAGCTGAAGATTGATGACCACGCTGAGGACCTCACTTGAGGAGACAGCTTGGAGAGGCAGAGAGTGGAAACACATCCTCATCTGACATTCCCTTCCTGTGGCACAACTTTCGACATGACAGGTAATATTTAATCATGATAGAAAATTGTGGCTATTTTTTTAACCAGGAGTGCTAAAGAATTACAGAGGGGGATAAAGCTCTGTCTAACTGCAGGGTAATTAAGCACTTAACTGACAGATACATTATTTACAGACAGTTAGAAGAATTGATTTGACAATGGAATCAAGTGCTAAATGCTAAACTCCCAGACTTGCTTCATTGCATAGTTAAAACCTTTGGGGTGCATAGACTGCTATTACAGTGCTTTATCAAGCACTGCATTACGGACAATTCTTTTCAGTTCTTTTGTTTTAAAAGTAAGTTATCACATCATACTCATGGAAAGGTACTGCCCAAGGTTATCATATTGGAGGAGATTGCATGCCTTTCCTGTCTATACAATTCTAAAAGCTCAGAGAGGAGCTCTATCCTTATAGCAGGGTTGCCAGACTTTCCAGCCACGTGGACACCTGAACATCACACCCATATGTACTTGGTGAACATCTCATTCCAAAACCAAGGCCTTTAATATGGAGTTGGACCCCCCCTTTGCTGCTGTAACAGCTTCCACTCTTCTGGGAAGGCTTTCCTGTTGATTTTGGAACTTGGCTGTAGGGATTCGCTTCCATTCAGCCACAAGAGCATTAGTGAGGTTGGGCATTGATGTTGAGTGTAAGGCCTGACTTGCAGTCGCCATTCCAATTCATCCAAAAGGTGACATGACAACCTACCAGCCCCATTGTCTTATATTAGAAGTGATATTGTTATCGTCCTCTGTTTCTTTGGAAGAAGTGATGCCAGCTGTGAACAGTGACAGAATCTTTGCTGTTGGGTTAAAAGTGTCACAATAAATTTGTTTCCTCTGACAGTGATCTTTCCTGCATTCATTTCTCAATTTCGATAACATCTACATGCATGCTGGTAAGTTGGCAGGAGGGCTTGACAGCATCACATGTAATTACTCTAGCCGATCAGTTGGCTGTAGGGAAGACATTTAAAGTTTGCAGTTTGATGATTGGTGAATAATGAATTACAAGTTATTTTCTTTTTATTTTTGTACAGATGTTCTTGTAGATAAATAAATTTCTATTTGCTTTCCATTGTGTAAAACCGCACAATAAATAGCCAAATGCTAAAAAAGTAGCCCAACTACACCTTGCAACTTTAAATTTTTACCTGCAACTGCACTTTGAAAGTAGCCCAATTTTATGGGAAAACCACAGATATGGCAACACTGCCATATACTGTAGAATGACCCCCAACTTGACCCACCTCCCATACCCCCCCCCCCCCCACCCCCCTTCACCACCACCACCACCACCTCTCAAGTCAGATTCTCTAAGGGCTGTCTCCCCAGTGTTTGGGTATTCTGGATGCAACAAGGACATCTATCTACACACACATACACACACACACAAAGGCTGCTCTGGGACTCTCTCAGCTGTCTCTCCAGCCAAACAGTGAGTTAAAGACAAAGAGAGCAGTGCTGAATACAACCACAGGAAAAACTTTCACCTCTGCCTGAGGGAAAAAACGAAAACAAAAACAAACCAAATAAAACCTTGACCGAGCTGCATTGACAGATGAAGGAGAGCATCAGTGTATTTGTTTCCTGTGTGTGCTTCTTTCGCTGGCTTAATTTAACCTTCTCACTGGAAAGCTGACTTTCAGCCACCATCAGCCAAATAGCACAGAGAGATATGGCCGGTACTGAAAAAGACAAAAGTGATGATTTATGTCCTTGCAACTTTTCAAATTTTTAACAGTTTCATCTTCTTCATCATTATTGTCATTAATTATCATTAAAATTGAGGGAGTATATTTATGACCAGGAATTTTTGTGAATATTTTAGTCCACAATAATGGATATGATAGCTGTGAAAATGCCGAAAACAAAAAGTTTTCCTGAAACATAATTTTGATTAGCTTTTTTCCTTCATGTTTTTCCCATGAACAAACAATATACTATTTTCTTCAGTAATTAAGTAATTTAAAGCACAAATTCCCATGGTAGATTTTGCTAACTACCAGTAAATTACCATGGTGAATTTTCTTTTTGGAAAATTTTACAGCCTTAGTCATTATCATTTCATTCCTTCTTTTAGGTACAGACAGAACTGTGATAGCATGCCATAATTATGCCTGGGCTGGCAGAGAAGATATTGATTCCTGAGACCATGACGAATTTGGCTACTGCGGTGCTACTGCATGCATATAAGGCAGAAAAGGGCGTGCACATATTTTGAAGCTATCACTAGGCTGAATATAATCACGCAAACAATTTGCATACTATTTGTTCAAGAAGAAAATTGTAGCTGAATACTTTTTTAAATTTATTTTGGAAACAACAAATGCTGGAGGTAACATGGCCCACCACCAAAAGAAAAAGAAAAAAACGAGGGGGAAAACAAGATAAATCACAATCACAGATCCCCATTTATTCCACAGAGTATCCCTCCGTTGGTCGGAGAAGGCCTACAACCGGGCTGAGAGCAGCAGCGCTTATTACATTTGTGATTCTTCAAAGAGTTTGGCTGCTATTGATTTTATGTCAGGGTTACCAGCTCATTCGAGCAGAGTGCACTGCTTTTTAAAGCCACTGGACTGACTTGAAACACACTTTGTTCAATGCAGAGCCTGCAACCTTGAGGTGAAAAAAATAGATTGACTGGGAATGTTGAAGGGGTCGCCGTGTGTGAAGCCTGGCAGATCTGGTGAGTCTGATAAAAAAAAAACTGAAAAAAGTAAAGAAAAATAAACAAACAAAATCAGAAATGGTGTTACAGATTGTGCAAATCCCTAAACCCGGAGCGGTATCTTCTGTTTGTGAGAAATGTGCGAAAGGTTAAAGGTAACTGATTAAAGCACTTTTATTTTTTTCCTACCGATCGCGGGTTCGAGGGTGCTAACACTGCATGCTCGGTGCTACGTGTGCCTGTGTGTTTGATTCCCCCTTGTTTCTGCCCTGGGATTTCTCCTTCCTAGCGAACGTGGTTTTGTACCATGCTGGCTGCATACAAATGAACCCCCATGTTTGTGTTAGCAAAACATTCTAGGAAACGGCGCTTTAAGGTGCAGAGCAGGGAAGCCTAAAGGGTCAACCATGAACCAGATGAGCCTCTACTTAATTCTCAGGCTGAAGGCATCCCTGATGGCACACACACAGTGTTTTAGTGGGGGATAGGCTTAAATCTGGCAACCAAACAAGGCACTGCTGGATGTGCTGATGGATGTGCTTGCAGTATAATTTACAGGATTCTAAAATGGCTATTATGTATTGTTGTATGTACTTCCTATATAGTTAACAGATGACTTGGTGTTACAAAGATGTGGTAAATATATAATGCTCATCAATAGTGGAATCTGGGCACAAGGTAAAGTGTGACATTCTGAAGTGGAAAAAATGCTATTTGTAATGAGGATAGTTATTATCATCCCTCAATGGTAAAAGATCATTCACGGGAGTACTGAAGTACTAGTGAAATTAGACAACTGTCTTAATAGTATAATGGAATACCTAGGTCAAATACATATTAGATATATTTTAATTATTTTCAAACACTTTTGTAATAAGTATTTGCTGTATGTTTTTGATGCATAATTTTAGCGATATGTATTTGTCAGTACATTCATAACTATTGTAATTACATCACATAATTTTGTCATGTAAATATCAATACTAAATCAGTATTTACTTATATGCTAGTATGTTTGACCCAAGACATTTATATAGATGCAACTATGGCACACACAGTGAGGGACATAGGCATATTTTATTGATTTAGCTCTGTGCTCCACAAATTTAAATTCATACAAGTCACCTGTAGCTAAAGCGCATATTCTCAGCTTTTATATACGGGTATGTTTATACATTGTTTGCACCATGTTGAAATTGCAGTACTTTCTATACATTTCAGAGTACCATAACATTTGGGACATATCAATGTTCTGTAAATGAAAGTAGCTGTGTTTGGTACTTTGTCGCATATCCTTTGCATGCAATGGCTGCATAACGTCTGTGAACCGTAGAAATCACCAGGTGCCGAGTATCTCTTTTATGCTCTGCCAGGGCAATACAGCAGCTATCTTCAGCTATTGTTTGAATGAGTTGTCCAGTCGAATTTTGTTGCTTTTGCAGTATGTTTGAGATCATTGTAATTCAGCAGGATGAAGCACCGTTCAATGTGTTTGGAGGTAATTGCTTGAACTTGAGCAGATACGCTGCTTCTGTACACATCAACATTCCTTCTTCTGCTGCAATGAGCAGTTACATCATCAATAAAGACAACTGAGCCAACACCTGTAGCAACCATACAGTACATGCTCAAACCTTTGGGTTTTGGGCATTTCCTTTTGGCCTCCACACTTTGGTCTTGCCATCATTCTCATGAAGTGAATCTTCATCTCATCTGTCCACAAGACCCTTTTCCAGAACTCTGTAGGCTCCTTTAGGTACTTCATAGCAAACTGTAACCTGGACTTTTTTGCAGCTAAATAGTGGTTTGCATCTTCTAGTGTAACCTTTGTAGTTCTGTTTGTGAAGGCTTCTGCAGACAGTAATCACTGACACATCCACTCCTGTCTCTAAAAGAGTGCTTCTGATCTGTCAGACAGGTATTTCAGGGTTTTTCTTCATTATGGTGATAATTCTTTGTTTGTCTACCTGCCCCTTTGCGATTACTGAGCTCACCAGTGCTCACTTCCTTCTTAATGTTCCAAACAGTTGATTTGGGTAAGCCTAAGGTCTGGCATATGTCTCTGAGTGCTTTTGTATTTCCCAGCCTTATGGCTTCCTTGACTTTCATTGGCACAACTCTGGTCCTCCCCAATAACAATTTCCAAAGAAAATCAAAATCCTTGAATCAAGACTAGATATTGGAAGCCATTTGTTCCAAACATTATGGTGACTGCAATGGGGGAACTCTTTATAAAAGTGTAATTGTAATTTCTATGTGGTGAAACAAAAATATATTCAAAAAATGCCCTTTAATAAAAGATGAGAATCTGCACTTTAACCACATGTGCATTGTTTGATTACAAATCTACAATCAAATTGTGGAGTACCTGGCCGAATCAAGAAAAAACATGCCTTGGTCTGAAACATTGTGGAGCCCACTGTACGCTGAGGGCCCTGTTTTGACAACACAAAACAGGGCTCTGGTAATACAAATGCAGGAGATTTTTGGCATCACCTTTATATGTATTGCCAAGACTAGCACTTACATCCCTGGTTTTGCACTGGGTGTTGACTGAAACACAGATACTGAACTATCTGCCAGTGAAAATGTGGTCATAGAACAAACATAGTCATGCACACAACAGTAATAGTGCGATTGTGAGAATGGCTAAACTTTTTGAAAAGGCCACAAATGCCCATGCAATAGATGTCTATTGTAATATTATCATATTTAATTTGATAATAGAAAAATAAATCATTCTATACCAGTTCAGTGTCCATTGGTGACTGCATGGTTTCTGGGTGAGAATGAAAAAGGAATTTTTGCACTCAGTCAATAAAAGTTAGTGTGTAGCAAGTGTGTGCAGCCCAAGCCAATAATGGGGAAAGAAATTGTGCTGGTCGTGCTCTGAATAAAAAATCGGACAAAATGGTCTATAAAAAATATATTTTTAATAGCATAACAAACATGCGTGCAAAAGAAAGTGCATTTGACAGATGCTAGACAAGACAAGAGCAAATGCTTCAGATCATGTTTTCCTCAGTGCATGGTTTCTGGGACATGTTGCTTCAATTGCCTATAATCCAAAGGCCAGACCCCAAGATTTTGACCATCAATGCTATCTGGGTGGCTCAATGTCTCATAATTATATTTTGAAAGGCTGATGTTCCTTGTGTTGGCAAACGTGTGATTTGATGGTATTTTGAGCCACAGCTTCTATCGGACATTTTGTGTCAAGGTGTAAAATGTGTGAAACAAATGAATGGTATGGTGGGACTAAAGAAAGAGTGCTAGCACAGAGAAAGCTACCAATGCTACAAAGCTATCACATACATTTTGCAACTCAAGAGACATAGACCTTCCAAAAATCACTTTGAGGCACCCATCCCCCGATAGACTGACTACCATAGCCCATGGACTATTAGGCCTAATCTATGCTGTGTTGCGTTTCTTAACTGGTAACCAATTGTGTGAATCATATAGGGGTCCATTTTGTTCATGTTCATATGAATTTTAATGCAAAATGCTGAATAACTCATGTTCATCTATTATCCTATGTTTGCTGATTTTCACCCTGTCCGACTCTGTGCCCTGAGGTATTTCAGCATCTGTGATTGATAAGTAAAAATAATGCACAGAAGTTAGTTGTTTTATATAGACAAGTATAATGACAAAATCTGAGATGATGACAAAGACAGTGTGTCACAGAAAATCAAGTGTACCATTGCCAAGCTGACATACAATTAAAGAAAGGGGAGGGGTTGTTACATCCAATGTTATAAAAATAATGTTCATTTAAACATTATCATGGTATTGGCATACTGTATTTTCATTGAATGTGGACTCAAATTATTCAGACTGTATTTTGGCTCCCCTCCCATTCACACACACTATCTTATTCAATTCATTCATGTTATTATAGCATTTTTTATGGTTTTCTGATTTGCTATTGTTTGTTATGAATGTTTATATGTATGCATTAATTATAATTATGGTGTTAGGTTCACATAGGTTTGACTTACATTTAGCGCTTTATTGATGTTGCATGTACACTTCTTGGCTTGGGGAAGTTGTTGGCCTAGTCAGGTCAGGTCTTTTGCTCCTCTTACTCAGGTGGATGCACTTATGATCTTGTATTGGAGGTTGCTATGGATAAGAGCAACTTCTGAATGAATGTAACTTAAGTAAGTGATCAGTCAACGAGTCTTTAAACATGTATTTTCACATCACTTTCGTAAGGCACAAACAGTTGAGTTCTGGTCAACCTCCATTCCAGATGCATTTATATCTCTGAGGGTCCACTATGTCCATTTTCTTGTCATTCATTTTGTAAATACATTGAAAGTGTACAATGAAGGTCTCACAAATCAACAATGAACATAATGTTGTGGTTTAAAAATAACATTTTAGGCAGGGCTTTTGTGTGACACAAATGATCTGATGCAATTATTTTAAATATACTGTTTTTTCTTCTTCTTTTACAGTCAGAGGACCATTATTGTATACTACAGTACTGGCAGTCCCAAAATGCTCACCTGCTGTGACTTTCTAGCTCCTGTGGACACCAGGATGTTAGGGAAAAAAATCACATAACCTTTATGAAATATTCAACTCACAGTAAATTACACCAGGAAGCATGGGGTTCAGTTATAGAGTGATGAAAGCCTTTAATGTGTTGAAACCATGTAACATAATGACCATTAATAAGTAATCATGAGTCCAGTAACTTTAAGCAGATATCTTGACACTACTTGACACATTCAATAAAACACACCCTATTAGTTAAAATGTAATATATAAGTCTACTCAACAAAGATGATAAAACTTACCGGTGTGGGATGTTCATGAAAATATTAATTTAGAAATGACTCCATTCATCACTTGTTCTTACCAATAAGATAGATACAGGCAAAGCGGGTTGACTGAACATTCTCAGAAGAGTGAAACACTGGGAGAAGGATGGAATCTTTCCAGGCAAGCAGGAGGTCATGGGGATACCCAGGCAACTGACACAAAAAAGTATATCAAAGATACAATTCGCCTGGCTCTCATTTATTTTTGTGGTCTCTCTCACTTTCTCTTTCTCTGTCTCTCTTTCTTTCACATACACACACACACACACACACACATGCTCACACACACAAGGTGTAATCAGGATTGCTGTGGGAACCTGGGAAAAACACCAACAGGCACTGACAAATATTCACTGACAACAATGAAAAAAACAATTCACGGATGAGATGACAAGACATATCACCTCACAGAAACAAAGACTGGATACACACACCCACACACACACACACACCCCCGAACACACACACACACACACATACACACACACACAAATAGGAAATGAATCAAGCACATAAATGCAAAATGTATTGTAAACAAGGTCTGTGCTTTAAAAGGAGGCATATTCACTTTTATTCCTTCAATAAGGATCCACTATGCACATGAACAGCAGAGCACCTGCTCCTGCTTGCAGTAAGAGAGAGACAGAGAGGGCACAAAAGACTTAAGTGCTACTGCCACCTACAGTAGATGACCAGTGGATCCTGCATCACCTACATCAAAGAGAAACTGCACGAGTCTGCTCTGCCTCATCAGACCAACACAACGCTGCAGGAGAACTAGGGATGAGACTGCATGTTCGAGTGTTACCATATGCAATCACCTCCAGATCACTAATGAGTGTTTGCATTGATTGAATACTTATTCATTAAGAAAAAAATCAAAGGCATTTCTTCTTAATTTCTTCTCTCCTATTGATGCTCATGGAGAGCCTAAGCACCATGCTTAAATAAAGTCCAAGCGCCATGCTCAATTAAAGAGACCATTAACTGAAATAAAATGTTTCATGTCCTCCGTGGCTGTGAGATAATGCTGACACGTGCGGTGAATCATTAGGTCCAGAAAAAAGCTAGCTTGCTGTTTTTAGCTTGCTATCTTTTGAGCCAATTAAATCGGTCAGATTCACAATTAAGGCAATGCTCTACAAGCTAATTTTATCCAATTAAACATTTTTCTCTTATTTAATATGCTTGTCTTCATGTGGAACATGTTATTGTATTGAAAAAGATTTATCAATCGGGTCTATTGTAATTATATGTACAAATATTCTGAATTTGAACTAAAGATACAACAGTCTTTAGCTCAGAGCCATGGCCATATTATTTTCACTGTGCATACTAACTGGAGGCTTATTTTGATGGGCCACTTGCGGAATACACAGCAGTTAGTAAAATCATAATATGTCTTAGTTACATTCATCTGTGAAAATATATTTAACATTTAATTGTCCTTCTCTTTGTATGCAGCATCTCAGTATTCACAGTGTAATGGGTCTGAATTAGACTCACTCAATTATATTACTCACTTCATTACACCAAAAGTACCAAAGTACTACAGTATTAAATAAACAAAAACACAATAATTTAATCCAGCAATGTAAAATCCATCAATGTATATACACATTTCCATTGATTAAAACAGTGTATCCTGTCTAGCAATATGCAACCATTGAAAGGAGAAAAGTTAAGCATCAGGAGAGTGGGTGTAAGATTGATTTGCAAGCGTCTGCTGAACTTGCCTCTATTAGAGAAATTCTGCAATGCTCAGGCCTCTTTTGCCATTGGAGTGAAGAAGAGAAAGCTTATGGTATTCAGCGTGCCACTGTGAGGGGTAAAAAGACCTCCCGCTGCCCTACTGGAAGGTGGCAGTATCTTGGAGAGTGGGAACACAAAACAGAATCTTCCAAATGATATCCTAGTTTAGACTGATTGGGATGGTAGGTATTCCATCTGCCAAGATATGGCTTGGCTGGGCATGCTCTATACCTATACTGTACCAAGAGTTTGGCACTTTTCATGGTTTCCTACAGAAATAACCACAATGACTACAGATCTTAGGAACATTAATTCCGGTACTTTCTCACCTCATGTAAGCACACAGAATTTGGATACAGCTTCACGAATCCACACAATGAAGCCCAAAACTTGGGTTATTTTGGATTTTCCTTCTTCTTTTTCCTGCCGATTTCATCATCACAAATGCTCCAGTCCTACAATAAGTAATTCGCCTCATTGAACATTTAACTGCATCTTCTGCCAATAACAACATCTGATCAAAGTAGTCTGATCAAAGCAGCCAATTGCAGGATACTTGGATACACAGGCAAAATGGACACATGGTGCCTGCCATGAACCGGTAGTTTGGTTTCTTTCAAATAACGCGCAAACAACGCCATGAAAGATTGTCTTGTTACTCACACATGCACAGCACTGTGTATAAGTCATTAATTAAAACTTGCTAGATGTAGGTGTGCCATTAAAAGATTTGAAAGATATCAAAATGAGGCCAAATTACAACAAACAATCTTAACTCACATAAATTGAGCTCTATTCTAAAGCAATGGTTTCCTAAATTATTTAATGTAACATGTTTTTTCATCGTTCCATCTGAAGAGAATGTGGTCATTCAAACTTTGTGTCGCATGAAAGTGTCAAATAACAAAAATTGTGTCATGGAAGAAGACATCATTTAAATGAATGATTTAAACAGCTGATCAAAGATTACACTCAAGAAAGAATATACATTTACACTTGTTTGTCAAGTTAATTTTACTCAGGTGTTTGTACCTTTTTAACTTAAAATAAATATACATACTGTAGATAAATAGATAGAATACTTTATGATCCCCATGGGGACATTATTCTAGCAACATATAACATTCACATTTACAAACACATTTATACCAAGAAGCATACAATCTTTGCACTATAAATACAGATTAAAATGACAAGTATTTAAGCCTATTAAATAAATATTGAATCCTACAAACCTATCCAGACATATGTTTGCCAAATTAATTAACTTATGTTTCTGAATCCCATAAAGTTTTGCTAAATAAGTGGAATAGTATAATTAATTTCACAATGTAAAATAAATAATAATAATAATAATAATAATGCATTTTATTCATTATGTGCTTTTCACACACTCCAAACACTGGTTGCAGACAATTGTTCAGATATAAAGTGTCATCATTTGTGCATTTTTAAAACTGTAACACAGCTGAATTGGAGATTATTTCCACTGTAAATAATTGGCATTTGACACTTTCATGTGACACAAGTTTGAATGACCACATTCGCTTCAGCTGATAAGATGAAAAAACACAGAGCCAAGTTGGGTAGCATTGCTTTGGAATACAGCTTGTTTAATTTGAGTGAGCTAAGATAGCCAATATTGTTTGTTGTGACTTGGCCTCATTTTGATATCAATACTTTTAATGGCAGGTCTAGGTTTTGCAAGTTTAAATGTATGCCTTATAGACAGTGCTTTATATGCCAGAGTAACTTGGCATTTTTGTACGTTGAAAACGTTTTTTGTTCAGATGATATTTTACAGGAAACACCTACAGCGAATGATAGATTTCCTTCTGGCTTTATCAGGCATAAAATATCCAGCAGGTAAAAAAAGCCCTTTGAATCTCCACAGGCTGTACTTTGAAGGCAGTACAAAGGGAAGTTTTCTAAAAAGCACTGTATCAGCAGGATATAAATGAAAAAACCCAAGAGAAGCGATTTTGTTTAAGGTTGTGGGATTTCAATAAAGGGGACTTAATGCACTCAATATAAGCCCCTTTATGTTGCGGTGTTTTGATCCACATCAAAATGTAACACAAGTTTCCTTCAGTGAATAATCCCCACTCCAAAGCTTCCAGAGTTCACACACTCGCTGTTAATGTTAGTTAAATAGCAGAGGTAATTGAAATGGCTCGTTAAGAAAACTCCCTGATAATAGTTCAAACACGGGACATTCCTTGCATGTTAATGAAGTCTGTCTGCATCCCACTTTTCCCTGTAAATCATAAACCCAGGTTTTTTTGAGAGTCTTTGCAATGCCTAGTACAGGAACTGAACAATACTAATGTCATGTGTTCCCATCAACAGTCAACTTAATTGGACAAATGAATCAAATTACTTTTATTACTTATGTCCATAAAACATGTGTGATACCAGAGTACCAACACCAATGCTTAAATGAGAAGTGACCACAATCTAATTTTCAACAGAGAGCATAATTGGCTAGTAAAAATAAAATGCTGCAGTGCACTATTGAAAACAACGCAGGGCCATTACAAAAGTGCTGTGTTTGACTGAGTACTCGTCTGTGTCATAAATCAATGACCTGGTGTGAGCAGCCTACATATTTTATGAAACCATAACCAATCCATTGCAGCGTCCTCGCTTTAATGATTTTTAATGCTGTGATATTAGGACTTATTCTTATTATAAAAAGAATGATGATAAGGGAGTTTGTTCAGACTACGGCAATTTTTAACAAATCTTAAGGCAAGTACTTCGAGTTTCAGTCTTATGGAGACAGTTTCATACAAGCACTGCACAAAATAAACATCAAATATGGATTCACCTTTATGATGTGCCCAAGAAGACGGAACTATGGTTTCCAACAAATATACAGTCTAGACCAAAAAAACAAAACCTTCCTTAATGTTTACTGTAATTGGATATCAGCTACAATTGAGGTTCAATGGTTCCAGCCAGGGAGGACTGTGACTTAAATCCAATCTATTTTTTTTCTTCACGTCTCCCCATCCTCCTTACCTCTTCCCTCTTCCAACAATTATCTAGCCAGTAGCAAAAATGCAACCTTAAAATAAAGGTATGTTGTGTTAAACGTATCTTTATTTTTCTGAAAGAATACCCAATCCACACACACACACAGTCTCTCTCTCAGTCCTCTCTCTCTCACACAGAACCACACAATTTCTCGTTCTCTCTCTCACACTCACACACATGCACATACGCGTGCACACACACACACACACAAAGAGTGATAAATAATTCATTCCGGGGACTTTTCTGTTGTGTGTCCCTTAACGGCACGAGAGCAGGAGGAGAGCTGACAGCTGTGTCAGTACAGGAGCTGCAGATCTAACATGACAAGTGACTAACAAGTTTCTCCTGGTCCTCGCCTGCAGAAGACAATGAGACAAAGGTGCAGAGTGGCTGCCTTGCCCTGGAAAAAAAGGAGAGGAGAGGAAGAATAGAAAAGAAACAGAAAGGAAAAAAGGAAGAGAATTCTTTATCTCCCTAGGAATAATTAGGATCCGTCGGATCGTTTCTAAGCTGGTAACTTCTGCTCATTTTACAATGCTCCAGCCTTGTGCCTCTATTCTCCTGCAGCCCTGCCAAACACCCCCACCACGCCCATCCCCTCCTCCTTCACCCCCACCACGGCCCCCCTCCTTCAGCCTCTCCAGCCCCCCTCCTCTTTTCCCCCCTCACACTTGCTTGGCCATTCACGCTTGTCCCTAGATCAATATGAGCAATTCTCAGAGAAATACGATGTCTCCATGGCAACCAAGCCACAAATTCTCTGCAAAAGCAGTGAGACGGGTAGTGAGATCCTCTAGAGGCCAGCCCTGCTTCTGAGAGGAAGACTGGTGCCATTAACGTGAAGAATAAAAAAAACAATTGTCATCACTGACATCAGCATCATTATCATCACCATTGTTGAAACCAGCGCATTTCATTTTAATTTTGGACTTGGTCGATGACTCTGAATGGGGACAACTGCATTTGACTAACCATCTCTAAGCCTGCCCTGCAGGATATAGGGGAGCAGTGTTCCTGGCCAAATCATCTGGTCTCAGTTTAAACAAGAAAACAGTGAATACAATGCTTTTTTCATTTCCTTAAAAAAACATTATGGGTTTGAATGGTGTAGTACCATATATTTTTGTGTACATTTGTGAATATGTACCTGGTGTGTGTGCTTGGGAGAATATAGCTGTGTGCATGTGTATGTGTATGTGTATGTGTTTGTGTGTATGTGTCTGCGTGTGTGTATTTGTGTGTGTGAGTGTGAGCATGTGTGTGTGCGTGTGTGTGTATGTGTATGTGTCGGTGTGTCCGTATGTGTGTGTCTGTCTGCGTGTGTATGTGTGTGTGTGTGTGTGTGTGTGTGTACTTGTGTGTGTGAGTGTGTGTATGTGTCTGTGCATGTGTGTATGTATGTGTCTGTGTGTATATGTCGGTGTGAGCGTGTGTGTGTGTATGCGTATGTGTGTGTGTGTATGTGTGTGTGTGTGCGTTGTGTGTGTGTGTGTATGTGTAGTGAGTGTGCCTGTCTGTTCCGTTGATTGATCTGACAGGGAAACACAGAGATATGATTTCTCCAGCCCAGACCTATCTCAGTTCCGCAGCGACCTGAGGGAGTTGACATGGATCCGAGCGAAACGTAGGCCGAGTTCCTTTGAGGAAAGGCTGGACAGGGACTACATGCAGCTGCCAGCAGTCACTGTCACCGACGGCCAGGAAATTTGGACACTTCAAAATGGAGCTGACAGGTTTCAGATAGGAAGACTTGCCTACGTGATCTATGAATCAGCACACAAAGAACCAGCAAAAGACAGAGGAAAAGAGAGGGAAAAACAAAGAAATACTGAGTGAACTGACACCTGCTTTGATGTCCCTACATAATAGTAGATGGTCAGGTAATTAAAGATGGTCAGGTAATTATATTCCTATCCCAACTATTGGACAAATAGGTCTTGATATAGATCTGTTCCAAAACTAAAAACTAGAGATTAATGTTTGACATGGAACTGTTTCAAAAACTAAAAACAACAGATTACCACACTTTAAATTCAATTTATGATTGACAATCTCACAGAAGACATTTAACACAGATAAGAGAAAAGATATTATTCTGAGTTCACCTGTATTCACACAGATACAGTAACCAAGGTGAAAGTTTGTGAGTTCAGTCTATCAGACATCCTGGACCTGTTTAGCAAGGTAGTGATAACAGAATAGCAGTTTTCGCATGCTGTGATTTCAAATCTTGACCCAAACCCTATGAGTCACCCCTTCTCTAGCCCAACAGGAGGGCACAACCTTTTTTGAGTAAAGCCTGTATAATTCACCTCTCACTCTCCCACCCTCCAATCTGCTCCCCCGTTCCAATAGCGTCAGCTCTTTCAGCCAATAGCAGATCCAAATTAAAGTGGGTTCATCATGAACTGACCTTTTATCCACCTATAACGTGACATATTAGCTTAGATGACCCACCTTCAAAAAATGTTACTCATATCATTGCTAAAAAAATACATATTGCACTGCACTGAGACTGAGGCCATGGATCTCCTGCCACATACGCAGTGACATTACCATATTCCTAAAGGTACCAAATACATGTCCTGTTGCCCTGGACACTGGGAGAGACTCCTCATGCTTCACTATTGAGAATGTTGAATATAGATATGAACCTAATTCCGTAGGGCAACATAACCCTGGTTCTATTTCCCCATGTCAAAACCAGTGGCTAGGGCAATAATACTAGATTACAAGACAGAGGTCAATGGCCATTGTGGCCAATATGCACAGCACACTATTGTTTAGCAAACGCTGTCTCCTTCTTCATCCACTCAGCCAAAAGGACCTATCGCTGGCAACCCCCCCTCCTTTTCTCACACAAGGTGTGAAAAGGCACGTGTGGCAAAGCCCTGGCCCTCTGCCCCCTGCCCCCTTGCTATGGACCGTTGGACCATTCATCCACATGCCAACTGCTCCCGCAGCTCGGCAGCCCCTGTCATATTTGTCACAATAACTTTTGTGAGCGTCTTTAAATGACTCTCACCTGGACTGTCAGGGTCCTCAAAGACACATCCGTCACACGCTTCCTGCGGTCCCTGGCGCGGAGCCAGGGCCGAGCCACTGTCACGCTTGACCAGGCTGACGGGAGCTGTGAAGGATCAGGAGACAAAAAAGGAAGAAGAAAAAAAAAAAACCTTGCGATATATTTGCTTCTAAAAATAAACCCGGGGTCTTTGTCTCTCTGTCCCACCTCTTTCTCTCTCTCTCTCTCTCTCTCGCTTTCTCAACACCCTCACAGTCCTGAGGACTTACCTTGTGAGCTAACGTAATAAATTGAAATAAGTAGGTCCATTTAAGTGTTTATCGGCAGATACGCAATTAATTAAGGAAATCTATACTGGCGGCTTCATCTGAGGGGAGGCAGGTTCAAGGTATTGTCAGCACACCAAGCTCTCTAAAGGAAGGCACTGCTGTTTAGAGTAAAATGCATTCTCATGATCTGATCTTAATTTATATTTTACACATCTGTAATGTAGGGTGTGCTACATTTAGCACCATCAGTGTAATTAATCCTGATGTAATTATCTGGACAATGGTCATCTTTATACATGAATACGGCTGAAGCGTTGAATTACACCTCAAAAAATAAAAAAAGAATTTGTATCAATGCTGAAAAGATGGCGATGTGAGAGCAATATTATATTTATCTTCATATAACCACAATGTGCACTATGGATGGAGTAATGAATACCAGGTGTTTTAGTCATTAATGGCTGGCTAACCTGTAATGCTCAATTATTTAGCAATTACTGCCAGCTCTTCTTTCAAATCTCAGTTCTTTTGTGGTATAGCCAGCAACCAGTTCTTTTCAGTCTGCTGGGCTGAACACATCACATTCATTGTGAAATTTCAATGTACTGTTGTGTTTGAGAAAGCAAGACAGGTGTCATTTTTGTATATGATATGGACAGACACAGGTGAGATTTGCATACAGAAGACATGATTTGGTTTACTGTGATTATGAAGTGTCTTCAGTTGTGAACACTGTGCACTCCAGCAGTTACCCAGTACCAGTCTTGCAGGTCCTACATGCTCACAGATGGTGTACTCTGTGTCACACAGCCACCAGGTTAACTGTGGACATGGCACAATAGTAACACACAGATTGACTGGTTCACACTAATTTACTTCACACAGATTCCATTTATCTCAGCAAAGATCCCGTGGCAGCAGCCTGTTATGGTCTATCGTAGCCTGCTTGCCTGTGTGATGCCCCTCCCCCTTCTTCTTCCATCTTTTTAACAACAGACCAGCTTGAAGAATCCAGGCCCAGAAAACGGTTCACAGATTGAGGACTGGGGCAATCAGAAGACATCAGCCCTCACAGCTGGGTCTCTGTATTGGCCCTTGAGATCCACTCCGACAAAGTGCTAGCAGTCCTGCATTTCCTTCTGGAAGGACCAAGCCACCGCGAAGTACACATCGGCTGAGGGAGCCAATAACTTCAGACACATGTTTGCATTATGGGTCCATAGAATTGACAGGATCTAGTGAATATAATGCAACACACTAAATATAATGGAAATAAAAAATGGCATGCATTTGGGGCAAAATGGTACGCATAATTGGAAATTCATCTTTAGTGCATGGATTAACACAATGTCCTCTCCTGCCAGAGACCCGGGTTTGAGGCTCCCTGCTGTTACAATACATCATGATATATGTAACCATATATAGTATATTTTTAATGAATATATTTGACAATATCTTAGAATCAATATATGCATACTTTTTCCCATATATGAAAAACAGCTATCTATTTTATATTTTTCAATAAATTGATAATATATTTTTCTATATAAAGCAATACAGCTGTATATTATAGACTTCCCATATATGGCAGTGTATATGTTTGTTGCATAGGGGGTGATTTGTTTACTCATTTGCCATAAATGTTACTTCAGGCTTCAGGAGTGGCCATTTGTAAAGAGGCCCCTCCTTGTGTATATCATAAATTAACCAATGGGATAGCAAATCAATAAGCCGGAAAGCCATTTTCTGAAGAAAAAAAACAAACCAAAAAAATATCCTGGATTCACAGCTGGACCGCAAATGAATTACACAACAGTTAATTTTTACAGTGCAGTATACATTTTGCAGTTGTTTGTATAATTGCACGATGCAGATATTACCTTAGTGTTGTATGAATGGGATGCTGGTAGGTCCTCTTTCTTTATTCATACATTCTGTGTTTGAAGCCACTGCTTCCGACTACGGTACAGGATGAATGTGGAAATAGCAATTGCAGTCTTCCTTAACCTGACTTTGTACATGCAGAAGACCTTGTTGACAGCTGCAAATTATTACGCGTACCTCTGATGTATTGGGTTTGTCAGGCCTTGAACAACTGGTTGCTGAATAGGTTTTCCCCACTCATCCCTAAATCAAGAAAATGCTACTGAGGCCCCGGCATGTTGTGAAAGGGCCCTGGAATGCCATTACAGGAAGCAATGCCGACGCTATGTATGGCCTGCCCTCAGGTGTAACTGCAGACATCTTCATTTAAAAAAGCTGTTGAGTCCGGCAAGGCATGGTCTCAAGTCCAACACCCCTGTCACCAAAAGAAATAAAATAAAAATCCATCTCCCAGCACTCATCTAAGGAACAAAATTTATTGTAATCTTGCAAGGGGTTCATATCCAAGTAAAAATGCAGCTAAACAGGATAGAAAGTTTAGAACAGCTATTGTATTCATCACATTTCTGATAGACACCGCAAAATTTTGATCTCTTTAAAAAAAAGCACAGGCTGTATCCAAAAACTATAAATTGGCATCCTTTGTTCCTTCCTTCCATAACCTGATCTACAGAGCATGGACAGGTGAGAGGCAGAAACCTGACCTTGTTAATCAGCAGGCACTTCCTTCAAATTTGTGAAAGGATGAAGGTAGGGAAGCAGGGTGTCTCAAGAATATTCCATGTGGTGAAGAGTATTTCTGAAAAAGTAATCTTTGCAGAAAGGCATCATTTAAATTGCGCATGGTCCATAAAAAAAACAGGTTTCAGATGAAAGCACACAGCAAAAGATCAGATCCCCGACATTCTGAAGAAAAACTTCCTTTAGGATGGAAATAATGTTTAATCATGTCTGTCATATTGCCACTGTTAACCCTGGAAAACTTTTTTTCACCACAGAAATGAAACTTGAAGTATCAGTAATTTAAACCAAATCAGAAGCAAAATCTTATATGCAACTAGGCGAGTGGAGACAATCTGTCCAAAAGTGAAATAAGGATTTGAACAGAAACAAATGTTGAAGCATCTTCTCAAATGTCAGGAATGTGAAAACATAATATCAATCAGGTTAAATTTTCATTAAAGAATACTTTCATTAACTGACATTTATTAAATCACATTGCTAAGGCTATCTGTCATCCATAGTGTCAAAGGGTCTGTGGGTCCTCGTGCTATTACTTATTTCAGGAGTGAAAACGCAATTGACTTTCTTCTTATTTCAGGAGTTACAGGGGTTTCCCCCTACAATGACCAACTGCTTACATAATTAGCATAACTCCCCAGAGAACAAAATCGATACCTTTCTCATTCTGAAGATGTATAACTGAAGGGATTTTTTGGAAAGCAATAGCCTAATGTCATATTAGCAGTAGATAAAATCAAACTGTGATTGTAATAGCAGAGGTAATGACAGTAATAATGCTAGCACAACTACTCAACTACTGCCATTATTATTATTATTAGTAGTAGTAGTAGTAGTAGTAGTAGTAGTGGTGGTAATAATAGCAGTAGTAGCAGTAGTAATAGTAGTAGTTGTAATAGTAGCAGTACTGTTGTTGTTGTTATAATAATAATAATAATAATAATAATGCAAACATATATGCATACAAAATGCATGTTTTGCCAATAAATACAGATTATTCCGCATTATAATTGAATTTTTATTTGATTCTTGTTATTGACATTTCAGACCTCTTCCCCATGTCACATGCACAGTTATTAATTAGCTAGAACAACAAATGCCGTATGTACATTTTGGCACACTTTCAGCCTCATTACTCCGCTGGACAGCAGTTACCCTTCCAGTAGTTATGAATTTTCTGCTCCACGCCATCCGTCATGGAAACCAGAAGCAATTATCAATAGCGGCCTCCATCTGACCACAGCCGTGCTCAGCACAAAAGGCTGACGGGAACACGAGCGGCCCAGGGAGTCAGTGGGGGCCCAGATGACAGAGATCCGACTCTGTGCGTACGCTACCATGCGCCACGCGCGTGTGCAACGTGTGCAGAGTCCCGCTCAAGCAAGGCTCAGATTCAGGCATTCTACTGTTTAATTATATTTAACAGGTAACAAATGCTAACAGGGCACACTCAAGTAGGTCAGTACTAAGAAGGTGACACTTCAAAGCTCCAATAATACAAAGAAAAAATAACTGATGACTTAAATCTTTTTATTCTTCGACTAATTAATTGCCCAGTACCATCATTTTTGCCATATTTGCATTGTGTATTATACAATTTAATTCACTTAAAGCCAAACAATAATGTATCTCTTCTAACAAGAATCCCTGCCTGCCTGAAAATCATTTTATAGCTTATGTTTTTAAAAGGTATTTCTGTGATGAGGAAAAACAAGAAAACAAACAAAAAAAACAGACCCATTTTTCTCTTCTCCAAAAAGCCGATATTGTTTAAACAGAATAACAGCAGAAGGCAGAAGAGAGGGCAGAGGGGACAAAGGAGGTGACAACTGCAGATATCATCTGTCCTGACTTTTCCAAAAAACGATCCGGGACTCAAATCTAGGGCTGCCCCTGCCCCCCGCTCCAGGGAGGTCAGAGTGCAATTGTGAATAATAAATGAGACCTGCTGACCCCTTGACCTAAAGCTGCGAGGGTCAGCACTAGCCCTTCATGCCAGATGCTGCAGCCAGATACACAGGATCATCCAGGGGTCTAATGACTCCCCTAATACATGGGCGATATGCGAAATGCAACTACCAAATACTGGCAGAATTTATCTTTTCATTACCGGCAATACAAGCTTCCCCATTGTTTGAATTAATTGTGTTTGCTGACCGTCCGAAAATTCCACTTCTTAAAACTCAAACTTAATTAAAACTTAATTAGTGGCAAAATAATACACAGCAGGATACACCATGCTTTTGGATCACTGTTAATATGGTGAGCTGTTTTATATTTGAACTTTATTTTATTTGAACTTTAACTTTGTGTGTTGTGTGTAACAAACCTATCAAACGACAATATTTGGAAAAAATATATTTTTGTTTTTCACAGTTAACTTTGAAATTTTTCCCTGCTAAGAATATTGGTCTGTCCACACAAATACTGTATGTCTGAAAGTGCACACTGTCTAAAGTACTCTTCCTATTTTGTGCCGTTTTCAATGGTAGGTGCTATACTGAACCTATTGTGGCATGCTTAAATAACAGTTAATATATTGCAGTAGGCAAAGTGCTTGGTTCATTGACGAAGCAGGCCTTTAATTGCACTGTAAATTGATTAGAATTTTGGTCTTGTTTTAGCAAAAAACCTGATGGTATTTTGAATGAGATTATACACAGCACTTTACAATGTGTACTGTACATTATAGCATTGAAAGTGGTTAGCCTTAGACGAAAACAGAAGAATAACCCGCATACCCCTATGGAAACTTCCAACAAATCACACCAGAAGCCTGATAGGCAGCCCCCTGTATTACAGCAGAGAACATGCTACACGCAGTATATCACCCGACTGTAGACAAGTTATTGAGCTGTCTGTGAGAAACACAGCCAAACGGAGAAGCTATCAGCCGAAGAGCAGCGCGCGGGGAGCTGATTGATGGGATCAGATGATGCAAAAGCCGTCTGACGGCCTCCTCTGGAATGCGCTGAAGGTACTCAAGGTCCCGGCGATGATCTCTGACCGCAGGCGCCCGGCTGTTTCAATGCGGCAGAGACGGAGGGGAGGTTGCGCCAGATTTCATCTTCCGCTTCCCATCCCCACACGCCTGCCTCCCGCTCATCTCGCGGCTGGCTCGCAGCGAAACCTCTACTGGGATTCTACCATCTTTCTGAATTCAACCTCAAATCCTGTACAAGGCCACAGAACTATTCTTTTAAAGAGTTACACGGAGAAAGAAATGGAGAGGTTAACCATCATGATTGTTCAGTGTTGTTTAGGCGGGCATTTTATGCCAGATGATTGAGCGCCTTTCATCTGTGACTCGATCACAGAAAACCTGCACTGCAGCCAGCAGAAAACCTGCACTGCAGCCAAACCTGCTCATTTGAAAATGATTCCACTCTCCCTCTCCTCTTTGCATTCATACACTAGCCTCATAGCCTCAGAGATTGCACTCCAACATTCACTTTGCTGCCTGCACATCAATAATGTAAGCAAATTCCCTTTATTCAATCCATCATTGGAGGATACCCAGAGCTATTCATCTTATGCAACATCTCCCTCTCTTTCTCTTTCTCTCTCTCTCTCTTCCTCTATCTCTCTCTCCTCTCTCTCTCTCTCTCTCTCTCGCTCTCCAGTAGTAAAGAGGAACACCTTAGATGGATAAAGACTGTAATCACATTAGCTCTGACTTGATGTCACCCTTTTAACAAATTCACAAGTTCTCCTCTTTCAACCATGCATTAATTTATCCCCAACACAAACAAATGGACCAGCACCAATGCAATGTTGGTCTTTGCCCACTTAGCAGCAAAATGGAAGCACTTCTCTTCATCTCAATGGCCTGACAGCACAATATTATAGCTAACTGAAAGCTGTTCCCTTTTCTATTTTTGATAGTGGACTTCCTTTTCATTTCGATAATGTCATGTCATGACTTGATATTAGGATGTTATTAAATGTATTGTATTTATTGCCAAACTGCTGCACCCTGTCCCCATGGAGACCCCAGGACTGCCTGACTAACTGATTGCCTGATCGCAGTTGTATGGATGCAAAAGTGAATGTGCATATTCAATCTCTCCCAGTCGCTTAAGACTGGGCATGAGAAAACACCCGCCATTATGACTTACAATGCATTCTCCAGGCTTGGCCTAAAAAAATAGTAAAAACTCATACTTTTCACAGCAAAAAACTGTTATTCACAGCAAACAATTAGTGATTGGTTTGCTACAACAATACTGCCAATGTGCTGCATTGTATATGTGAAGGAACTCAGAGAGGATACTGTTGTAAGATCCTGTGTAGATTAAGTCATACCCTCGAAGGCACAGACACTGATCAAAACACTTCACTTTTCTTTCACAAGTCCAAAAACTGCAAACACTCTGTCTTTTTTACAGAGTGATGTAAAATGCTGAGCTGAAAGTTTCCCCCAACAAATGGAGCCATTTTCTCAATTTATTTAGAGACTTCTGTTTTGGCAGCCTTTCAGGACTCAGGAGGTTATGCACACACACACACACACACACACATACACACCGATTCACACACACATTCTTTGCCGAATATCTACAATGGTGAAGAAAAATCCCTTTTCAACTGTCAAACAGGAGGTAGGCATAGATGTGTCAAAGACTACCATAAAGAGAAGACTCCACCAGCATAACCTCAGAGGGTTCACAGCAAGATGTAAACCACTGGTACTATAGGCCTCAAGAACAGAACGGCCAGGTTAGAGTTTGCTAAAAATTAGATTTAAAAACTGAGTTCTTGAACAAAGTCTTATGTGTGATGGAAAGAGGAAAGTATGGAGAAAGAAAGGACCTGCTCGATCCAAAGCACCCTTCCTCATTTGTGAGACATGCTGGAAATAGTTTTGTGGCCTGCTTGTGTATGGCTACCACTGGAACTGGCTCACTTGTTTTCTTTGATGATGCAATTGCTGACAGCAGCAGCCTACTGAATTCAGAAATGCACAGAAACATCTATTTGCTCAGGTCCAAGCGAATGCCTCAAAGCTCATTGGACAGCGCTTCACCTCACAGCAGGACAATGACCCCAAAGCACCCTAAGAGTTTTTTGTGGCCAAAAAGTGGAATGTTCTTGAATCATAAATCCAACTGAAACTGCATTTCAATTGCTGAAGACATGAAGCTATAGGCAAAATGCTGTATAAACGAACATGAACTGAATCATAAGAGAACAGTTTAAATCAGTCACAATTCAGCACTACTGTCTTTCCTCTTTGAATGTTGAATTTCTCCTTATCAGTATATAAGCTGTAGAATGATGGAACACATAAAAAATTAATTTCACCCATACAAAAAAAGGTTTGAGAGATACAAAAGCATTAAATAATTAGTCTGTGTTAAAGATGGAAAAAAAACATTCTACTTCTAGCTTGAAATACAGATGACTGACGTTGCCATATATTTTAAGAAAGGACATATTTCATGATGTTAGAATGTCATTGTTTTATAGAGATGGTGCACAAAAATGGACACTGGGACCTTGGTAGCATTTCACTGGGACAACAACATCTTATTACTAAATGCTTGACCTGCATCTACCCCCTTTTAGAAAGAGTAAAGGAGCTATTTCCTAATAGCTGAAACCTAATTCTGTGATGGGAAGGCCATATAATGGATTAATATACCTGAAAAAATGACAGGGTGCACCATACGTGTTCAGAGGTGATGGAGGAGGATGCTTGCGGAGAAGGAAAAGGGAAGCCAGTCTCTGTCTCGCTATTGCCTATCTGTTGTGACGATGACACACCCAACAGAATAATTCTCCAGAGAGCATATAGAATCAATAGACAATTGTGCTCCAGTATCTCTTGAATAGATGTTCACGAATCATGATCTAGATAAACACATGTTTATCTATGATTATTATTATTTACTGACAATAACAATATAAAAATTGTGTGTGTCTGTATCTACGTAAGTGAAGTTTATTTATTTAGCACCTTTCTAGAGCAAAACCACAAATAGATTCTGCTCTAGAAATCCCTCCCATCCCAACCCGCCATCCAAATAAAATAAAAGCACAAAGATTACATAATAATTTGACTAAAATATTGGTTTGATTAAGACATGTCTAAAGTTTGGAGACAAAAGCATGTGTCTTATATATGTGCTTTCAATTATGCTGCCTATGACTGATGAAAGTGGCTGGTCTTGGTCTAAAGTCTCGGTCTTGGTCTGGATCTCAGTCTTGGGACGTCTGGTCTTGGTCTTCCAGGATGTGATCTTGGTCTGGGTCTGGGGTTTGAGGGGTCTGGTGTTGACTCAAACTCTGCTTTCAGGATAGCACAGAATGGCTGCATGGAAGAGAGGGTGAGCAAGCTTTAGAAATACACATGAGAGACAACACTCTGACTTCAAATATTAATATGGAAAATATCAAATAAAACAAATCAGAGCCAAATAAAATAACGTTTTTGCACAAACCCCTTTGTTGCACATCTTTAAAAAAATGTAAAAAAAAAAAAAAACATCACAGATAACCAATTGCATTGGAGGAGCTGCTGTCCATGGAACTGGACAATACAATAGAGATGTACTATATGTATATTAGTTCCACTCTGTAAACACCATTAACAAAGTTCTTATAGTCAAGCTACTGCCGCTTGGTTTCTAATCCTTGGCTGGGGCACAATGGAGTTTATCAGCAGCTGTAGTTCTGTAAGTCACGCCAGAGTCAATGGCAACTGTTGAATAGGGGGCCCCACTTTAATGCAGATGAGCAGTTAATCTCCCCTGGTCTCTGCGGCCCCCGGCTCGTGCTGTTTCTTCACAATGAGCCATAATGGCCGGCGTCCGCCTGTGCGCTAAACCGCTGCATCTTAATCTCCGTTCATTAAGGCCCCCGTCCTGCACCCCTCCGAACAATGATCGCAGCGTACACCCGCCACAGACGAGGTAGGAACCGCCTCAGCGGAAGTCGGGCTAATCCCTTTTCACTTCTCGATTAGGAAAAAGAAAAGAAATATTGTTTGCGTTTGCCATCTTCACTCAGGGGATCAAAGGGAGGGGTGACATTATGCATCAGAACTCAGAGAAGGAGAGCATCTGCTTCTGGGTGGGGGGTACAGGGGGAACGGAGGGAGAGAGGGGAGGAGCGCAGGAATCAGGCCAGTTGGACAACTAATGCTACCAGCCCTGCACTCGTAAAACCAAACAGATTGACTGACTATTTTATGGCAATGGCAGGAACCTGTGTAGTAAACATATAGTAATTATCATGTAGTTGTTTGCTTGCTCAGAAAATGTCTAGATATGTAGATATGAACACATGTTCTCATATCCTCCAGGAGTACAGCCCATTATTTTCTACAGCAACTCCATTTAAGTATTGGATCTTGTTTAAGTGTACATTGGCAGCACTTCACCAGCCCAGTGATCATCGAGCTTCACAAAGCCACCTGCTAGTGTTTCAAAAGTGGCACTCAGGCTCTGCTTGGGTGCAGCTTGGAAGTTCCTGGGAGTTTAAGCCTGTCCGACAGAGCGGAAAAGCAGACACTGGCACCTCCCTGTCAGTCCAATTAGCAGCCAGGAGCTGGCGTGAGGTGAGAGAAACGTCCCAGGAGTGGGACGTGAGCCCAAGGACTGATCCGGGCGAGCAGTGCGAACAAAGGGCCAGGCACGCTGTTGATGAAGTGGCCCCCCAAACACACTGTGGTGCTCCTGTCAAAGAATGACCAGCAGTAGTAGTCCAACAGTAAAACAAAGAAAATCCCACATTTACACTGTATGTTAGGGTTGTTAATCCAGTTTAAAAAGCAATATTCCCCCTATTCAATGAATTGATCTATATTTGATCTATATACAAATGAGCATTTTGTACGATGTTGTTCATTATCAGCATTACTCAATCTGGTGCGTGCCCCTTGTAGACTAAATGTTTCAATTCAAAATGCAACCACATCGAGCACTGGAATCAGAGATTTTGTCTCACACAACACATTAATGATATTCAAAATTGTGACACAATAAGTTGTCCTTTTATTAGTTACCCTGCTATGGCAAATTAATTCTTAGCTCACTCAAACTTGTTACACTGCATTTAGAGTAAAACCAAAGCCATCATGTAAACTCCCAATTAGAATTCTTCATGACTCGTCCTTACTAAATCATAACAGTGAATTTTCTTGATTTTAAATAGTCTATTTTGGTGATTTTTGCTGCCTATATTAGACCTATAGTGAACACTCCATACATTATACATAAAAAAATAATTAGCGCACACACACACACACACACACACACACTACTACTACTACAGAGATACAAACCCTTCGAGAATTGGCGTTGTTCAGAACTCTTTTTCCCTTTCTGTGCTGTTTTTAAAAAAACTCCTTTTCTCCCTGAAAATGACCTCCTAGTTTTTATATGGCTGTCGATGCATTTATTGGGATTCTAATCAATAAGCGTTCTTTTCTAACGTTCAAAGAGACTGCTTCACAAGGTGAACAGGACTTTTTAGGCTTGATTTGTACACTTGGGCCAGTCAAGTCAGGATTCACTGACATGAAAGGCACTATTCCCGAGGGGACTTAGCCTTATACTGACCCATATTAAAGATGCATGGGTTACCACTGGGGTTAAAAGAAGAGCATGTTGTTTTCTTTTTTTACATCGTTTTGAAATTATTTTGTGAAATTCCCCCAGAGGCCCCAAAATAAATGCACACAACACAAGAATCTGCATGACACTGGTTAAATGTGGAAAGAAGCACAGGGGCTGGAGATATTTATGTTATTAATGTCCTATTGCAATGAATAAGTTGCTGGTTTTAATCATGGGCAGGACATTGCTGTTGTTCACTGGAGCCAGGTGCTTGCCTGAGGGCAATATCAATAAGTTTAAGCGTAAGTGAATGCAATGTATAAGTGTAAGCCACACCATATATGGGCACCTGCAAAGCTAATAATAATAACACAATGAAACATTTCTCAGCACTCAATGAAGCCCACCATGAAGACAGGCAGATCTATGGAGAAACAGCAATATCCGTGTCCTTAGTTTTAATTGTAATGTGAGACATGATATTCCAGACTTATATTAAACTGTAGAGCAAATGAAAATGAACCTTGGGCCAAGGCAGGCAGCATTTAGTGTAATGCAGTAATACTATAGGGTGCGTTCCTTCAGTATGTGTTCTTCCTGAATTCATAATGGGAGAAAGAATGCCTCTTTGCACTGTGATCCAGAGGAACTGTATCCCTTAAACAGTCTGAAGAGGAGAGAGGTGGCGCCTGTGCAATTTAATTTAGTTTAAAAATACACTCCAAATCTCATTTCTGTTGCATTAAGCGGTCCTTCGTTGTAATAGCTCAAAGGAGGGCATTGAATCATCCCACTCAGTGCTTCCGTCTCCTTCACAACTTCATCCTCCTTATTGAAGAATGTTGTACCCAAGTATGATTGAGAAATTACACACAAAGGCTGACTTTATGCTCCCATCTAACGTGTTAAATTAATGGGTTCCCTAACTGGTAACAACAGCAGTATAAACAATAGACTGAATCAATGTGGGCACACATGATAAGGAGATTGCAATAAATTGTTATTTAGAATTTTTTTTATTGAGCTCTATTTGTTTCTCTCATTCATTGACATGAGCCAACTCAGGCTGGGAAGTATACAAAGTATTCTGTAAGGAATTTTTGTCATTCTGGGACATAGTAAAACATCTGTTCTGACAAGACTACCCATTTTTATCGTGGGCTCAGCCTAGTTAAACAATATGTTTTTAAAAGACTGAAATGTTATTGTACCACTGAACTACAGTCATGATTGCATTAGATTTTTGGAGAGAAGCACAATAGAAAACGTGAAAGTTGACAGAGGCTTGATCAAATCTGTGTTTTCCATGATTTCGAGAGGTCAAGTGTCAGATGGCCAATGAAGGGAGAGAACTAAACTGGATGACATTCTGGCGGGCACGAACTCAGCCAAGCACACTTGCTGTTGTCAGAACATCAGTCACACAGAGGACCAGTCCTTTGCAGCAACCCTTGGCTGGGGATATGCCAGCCAGTCCTTAATCTCGGTTGCGGATGGGAATCCACGTGCTGGTAACCCTCAACTGTCACTCATTTAGATCAGAGAAGGCTCCGATCAGATCAGTCCGTTTCAGAGCAATAGCTTGTCAAAGGGAGAGGCCATCATCCATAGATCAGTGTAGTATACAGTAAGTGCCCATTACCTTTTTAATTAAGTTATGGGTTAAAATATGCCTTGATCACCCTTGCACAGGATACATAGATTGCTTAATGACTCAAATAATTGAACAAATAAATGTTACTGCGTTGTGACAGATTAATTATGTCAGAAACATGGACACAGCACATGGTATTGTTCCCTTCCTACCATGCCATGTATATCACGTAACCCCTGAAATATCTATCTTAAGGCACATACTACAGCGGGCTTCATGAAATGCCAGTCCATATTAACCTTGATTAACCTTTTAATCAACTACACAAATTTTCAATAAACCATTTCATTTGTAAGAAGAAACTGCTTTGGATACATAAGGCAATTTTTAGGAGACAGTCTCAGCTCAGCTTTTTCATCTCGCAGAATATTGCTGGCCACTTCAGCAGAACTGAAGGTGAATTACAGTATGCATTCGGAATAAAAGAGCTACCCTCTGAATACTTCAGCATCACATTGTTTCATCAAAAAACAAGCTTCATCAGCAAACTAGCCCTCAAGAGTATCTTTCAACGGCTCTAGTGTTTTTCTACTCCCCGTATTTCATTTGAAGAGTTCCATTAGTAGATTTTTCTTCCAAACAGTTTGATCTCTCTCATCTCATACTGCCCTTGGGTAACTGGGGTAGCTATTCCATTACAAGCATCTGCTTCTATCTATTTAAAAGCTGGATGTCCCTGCGAGTTTAGGTTAGGGGTCATGGACCACTAGGAGGGTAAAATCTGGTCCAGAAGCTCTCACAATCAAGTTAGGGATGGAGGGGCTTCAGTCCTTGGACATCAAGGATACCCCCTCCTTAGACCCCTACTCAGTCATTCACTCACTCACCACACACATACTCCACTCAACACACATACACACACACTCACACACACACATGTTTATGCACCAACACACATTCTTCAATATTACGATATAAACATTTTAAACCCATCCTTAATTTCCACTCAGCTAAATATATTTAAATATGTATTCTTTTTTCCCCCAAATTATTTCCACATTTCTATTTTATTTGTGGTTTTTTGTGTGGTATCTAGATAAATGTTACCTACAAATACATTTTTTCTGCAGCTACATGTTTCCTGCATCTCACATGAAAGACAGCTGCCTTGCATAAGCATCCTCGTCCTAACAGAAAAGAAACAACAAATGTGGGATACACTTTGAAGGCAGGATGACATCACTGAAAAATAACTAGCTGGTTAGTCCATGGAAAGCTCACAGAGGCTTAAAAACATTACATACATTATTCCAGTGTATTAAATAATTTAAATGTATTTTCTAAACATAACTACAATGAATTATCCAGTTCACTGTATAATCACACTAGTAAACGGGCTTCTCTGTTGCCACCGCAACTACTGCTTTGCTGTTTTCAGCCGCCATTAATTTTAACAAAAGTAAGAAGCCCGAGGTAATCGCAAAGATCTGTGGATCTATCTGATGATGGATATATTGATGCTGCCTTCAAATTGAACCAAAGTAAGGCAATTTAGAAATTAATTTATTTCAAATTGCGACATGCCTACAAAGCGCAAAACATTTAGAAAATAGTGAAAATGCCGCCTTCAAAAGCTGCCGCACACACACGCAGTCACACACACACATTTTGTGTATATATATATATATATATATATATGTATATATATATAAATGTGTATACAGACACACACAGATATCACGAAAATAACAGCAGAGAACGCAATACATTTCTTTCAGTGAAGCAGCTGGAATATGGATGAGGGGTGGTAATAGGTCTGGTTGGTTAAAGGGGCTGGGATGAGATTGGAGGTTTCTTGAACTGTCACATCAAAAAACCAACATAGACGCCTAATCCTGACCTAGAGTAAAAAGGCTAATTCAAGCACCAGGTCCAAACATTGAGGTATAAAAGAACATATACATGAATTATAAACAGGCCATGAACTTTGGCTAAATAAAATTGTGTTATAAGCTAATTTATTTTTAAATATATTTTTTAATCTGTGCAAGATATCTCTCTTTACAATGTTCAAAGACAGGAGATATAAAGGAATACCACAGACAAAGCACATTTGTGCATCTATGAAGTATTGACTATCACTGCAGTACCACTGTTTTCATTGGATGTCCATGACAAAAAGCATATATTTGTCAAAAAACATGTGCAGCAAGCTGTGAAGCATATTGTTACTCATTGTAATTGGGGATGTATGTTCCAATCTTTATCACAAAACACAGCAGGATATGTTTTGAGGGAAAAGCACTAAATACAGTCCAGATCTAGACTACTGTGATTGTTGGGGCAGACAGACTTGTATTCAAGGTACAGTACGTGCCATACAGTTAACAGGCCTGCTTTGCTTAGTGACAATGTAGACAATGTATTGGGTTGTACGACTTAGGCGGTTGGGAAAGTCGGTCAAGGTAGACATCAGAACCATCAGCTCAGACAATGATCAAGATGAGTTTGCTAATTGAGTGATATGGAAATCAGATTGCACAAGGGAAATACATGTTTTTTCTGATGTTAAATGAGTGTCTCAAATGCAAAGGCTGGTCCATGAAAGTACTTTTTTCACATAGGGTTAGTTACCCGCAAAGTTTGGAGGGGCAGAGGAAAATTTTTTGATCCGGGCCTGACAAAATAACATGTTTCTTACTGTACTGTATATCTCTCTGTAAATGAAAGTGAACAGACAGCTTTTTTCAACTGGAGATGTGGTTCCCACAAAGTGAGGGATCTCAAAGATGCATTTTGGGAAGGTTTAATCAACCAGCCAATAAATTACATGATTGATGAATTAATCCTTAAATGTAGCTTTTTCTGATGCCTATTTGGGAACAGCACCTCCAGATGAAAGAGGAAGACATGCTGAGTGAACTCTCTTTTTATGCTATATTTTCTGTTGCACTGTTGATAAATTAGTGCATAAACCACCACATAGACTTCTGGTGTTTTCATTCATTCATTTAATAAAGAGGCAGGCCACTTTTAAATGACAAAAGATTAATTTGAAGCTCACAAGCCTGGTGCTGTCTGGATGGCAGGGTTAAACAAGTCCCTCCAGATCAAGGCCCCTCCCTGCAGTTCTCTGGCATGCATTTTCTCCCCCGCCCCAAACCCCACCCCAGCAGCTTTTTTAAAACAATTATCCCCCAACTCCTCCTGTTGCCTGGCAATGACAACACCGCAGCTCTGCTGAAAGCATAATTACTGCCGGTTCCTCTGACTGAGCAGGTCGGCGAAGGGACCGAGTCGAGGGTGACCCAGCACGCAGGGCGAGCGCGTGAGCGGTCGCCGGTCACTGCCGGATCCATATGTAATTGACACCGCGCTCTTAGTAAGGTGCCTTTGCCTCTTCATTATACAATGCAGTGGTTCATTATTACGGTTAAAACGGCTGCCCCGAGCCTGCCTCTGGCAACAAGCCTTACGCCTCTGCCCCGGATGCTCACGGCCTTATTAATGAGTGAGGGCATGGTGTTTAACACCTGAGGAGATGCTACTAAGTAGACATGAGGATGCTGCCTTTTAGGGACATTGAGATGTATAAACAATGGCCTGAAACAAATGCTGGGTTTTATATTTAAATGTATTTTGTTATTACATTATTCCGACGTGTTGTATCAGTTTACATGTTTAAATGTAAAATTTTAGAACAAACCAAAACCTACTGTTAAATGGGTGTAATAAATTGAAAAACAGAGCAGGCTGAACATTATCATCCAAAGCCTGTGCATATACTATGCGTATGAGCAACAATGTGGTATTTTCATGCGGTGAGAAAACACATAAAAGCCCTTCATATCATTAAAAGCTCATTATATTGTTTTATTACCAACAATGGATGTCACATAAACTGCAGCTCATATAATATAATGCTTTGTAAAACAATTTTACAAAGCATATAGGTCAGCTGTTTATGCAGTGAGCCCATCAGCACAGACATCAGTCTGACAAACTTATCTAGTTTAATACCCAATCCAATAAAATTATGAGTACCCAAATGCACAAGCTTAAGCCTTAGACTATGTGGG
Organism: Anguilla rostrata; assembly: GCF_018555375.3. NCBI lineage: Eukaryota > Metazoa > Chordata > Actinopteri > Anguilliformes > Anguillidae > Anguilla > Anguilla rostrata. Next base: position 44,334,734 of record NC_057937.1, on the reverse strand, counting down.
CATGTGAAATGCAGCAGGAGGCTGGAGCAAACTTCATGGAACAGCCTTCATTAATTTTTTTAAAATGTTGCTGTGGCAATAAGGAATAGCTGTGCAATAAATGGACAAAAATATGCTAGGTCTGAGACATAATATGATTAATACAGCAATTTTAGCTTGAATGTTCCTGTAAAATTGCACACAACTGACTCTCTAACACATACATGAACAACTTCCACACAGCAATCCCTATACAACATAATAACACCAAACACTCATTCTGGGTTTCACCAGCCTATTTGTATTCTGCAGACATTAAACATAACACCCGTAGAGTATCCTGAGTGGCATCACACGTGATACAGGCTCTGAGCGCACAGCCTGGTCTATCAAATCCGGGTTCATTAATCAGAGGTTTAGGTGGAGAGCAGCGCCTCACACAGCGCTCAGTGATTCCGATGCCATCGTTTGGGTTATCGCGCATCATGTCACGGTGCTTTGTAACCCCTGAGAGCCTCGCATTCATCATCAGCTGTTCTCCATAACTCACCCTTTCTGTTTGTTCTCCCTCCCATTCTGGGTGCAAATGAGCGGCGCCATCAATTCAAGCCATCATAGAACATTCTAGTTCTTCCGGCCTCTTCCTCTGCCTCAGCACCCTCTCTCTCCCACCAATACCTGCCCACTGAATCTTGGGCTAGGGGGTTCTTATAGTGTGACTTCTGTATAACTGATGTTCCCTGTCAATGTTTCTCATCGCTATGTGAGTACTGTATAATTCCGCACAAACATATGAATCCTCATATGCAAACATAAGCCTGACAGGGAAAAAGCATTCAAGCCTCTGACACCAAAGTAGGCAGCACCCTGGCCAACAGCCTCCAGACCGGGGACAAAACAGAAGAGGCTGCTCTGAGGATAAAGAGATGCCATACCCCCCTGAACCCCCAAAACCTCATGAGCATTCGCACAGCATTCGCCTGCCCAGTTGTGACCATTCACTTCTCCTGGCAGCAGGGTACTCATTTTCGGTTACACAGTTTCAAAAAGAACCTTCTACTCTGACCTCTGCAGGGGACAGGACACCCATGTATGGTAACTGTAAATCGGAGCATTCGTGTTTCCATCGCCATCAGCTCCTTTCAGTCGGCTCCTTGCCGGTACAGCTGACATGTGGCTGAATCCACCTACGCGCACATCTCCGTGAGCATCTGGAGCGCACTGCCACAGCTCGCAGGGTTAGGGGACCCCATGACCTCTGTCACTTCAGGCAGCCTGACCAGTTGCTGCCCAGTGACGTCTCACAGGAACAGATGGACGATTCTCTCTCACTGGTAAAGCCCTCTGAACAAGAAGAATCTCCAGCTTTTTACGACAGTGTGAATCCTTTGCAAACTAACACAGTTCTTTGTAAGGCAAAGGTATATTGCTTTGTCTTATTTTTCTGTGCAATTCCTTTAATAATGAAATTAAAACATATCTCCACCATGTTTCACAGATGAGGTGGAACATGAGCAGTTCCTTTCTCCACTTTTTCCTCTTTCCGTCACTTTGGTACAGGTTAATACTCATCTCATCTGTCCATCAGACACAAGAATAGTTTTTTATGTACTTTTTTTTGTTGCTAACTCTAACCTAGTCATTTGGTTCTTGAGGCTTACAACTGATTTGCATCTTGCAGTGAATCTTCTGACGTTGTGCCAGTGTAGTCTTCCTGTTATATTAGTGTTACATCTATGCATACAGTACATGAAGAAGGTTTTTGAGCTATGTGACAGCTGAAAAGAGATTTTTATGCACAATTGAAAGCATTCGTTGGTCATCCACTACAGTGGTCTTCCATGGTCTACTAGGTCCTTGCTATTGCTGAGCTCATCAGCGCATTCATGCTTCTTCACAATTTACCAAACACTTGATTTTGACACACTCAATGTTTTGGCTATGTCTCTGATCGACTTCTGACTTCTGACTTTCTGATTTTTCTGCCTTATGATGGCCTACTTCACCGCACCAGCACTTCTTTTTTCCTCATGTTGAGAGACAACAACAGACTCCAAATGCAAATGCCGAACCTACTGTAACTAAAGGGCTAGTGGGAATTGCTATAGTCAAAGAATGCAGGAAAGAAATGAGCACCTGTAGCTGCTGATGCCACTGCTCTTTTGTACTTTTGTATAAGACATGTATAGAGCCTCACATGCCCAGGGATATTCTGGAATACAAAATATCATCATCTTTAAACCATAAACCCCCAAAACATAGTTTCAGGAATCTTTGTGTGAAAATGAAGACATGTTTGATACATATGTATTGACTTTTATTGATTTGTAGAAGAAAAAAAGGTGATTTGGGGAAAAGGAACCCCTGAACATGATAAAGTCCAGAGTACCAGATTACAGTTTCATGCAGTGGTAAATTAAGGTTAAATTATAGATATAAATTGCTTAATAAGAGACATGCTATATTGCCTTAATACACTCTGCTAAAGCATATAGTTGAACCATCAAGATACTGTATTTTTTAAAGATCACTAATAGCGGATCTATTGCTGTTCATTAAAATATAAATGAACCTTTCAGGAAAGTTAATTGACTCTTTCTTAAAAGGGTATTCACCTAATTACAGCACTTAATCAAGATGTTTTCTTGTATGCACTCATAGCACTTCGAAATTATCCTTAAGTACCATGACACCCAAATGGTCTATTTGGTTATCTATGTGGGAATATGTAGACCGAGATGTTTTCCAATTAGCATGAATAATAAGTGATCATTTTCATCAACAGAGACTAAGATGAATGTTCCTGTGACACAACAGGAATTAAGCTCTATAAGTGAATGGACAACAGCACTATTCGGCTTGCTTCCACTTATTGGTGGTTGTCTTTCAGTTTCAGAAAGCTTCCTTAAAATAAAATAAACAAAAACAAGGTTAACTAGTCAGTCTTATTGTATTTAGATAAAACATCCTGGCTCCTTCCTATGTATTCTTCTACTGTATCCTGTGTGGAACTACATTGCTTAAGATGCAGTGCATAAGATCATTGCATACAAGGTTGCCATTGCTAAAGAAAATATAAATAAAAATCAATTTTTAAAATCGTCATATTTTCTGGCTCTTCCTAATTTATTTAATTAATAAATGTCTTCTAAAATATTTAATTATAATTCTGATTCCATAATTATTGCCTGTACACTTTACATGTGAATATACATGAAAGAGCATGCTGACATTCATTGATAAATGAAATGCATTCAGTATGACTTCAAGAAAACAAATTTAGCTGTTTTATCCCTTTTATTGGCACAAAAAAACCCACAGAAAATTTATTCCATTTTGTTTTCCACGTTAAAAATTATTTTATTGTATGTCAACTGAAATTGTAAATTGAGTTTTCAAAATATTTGTATGATGCAGACTGAATGATTTGAAGGTAGAGTAGGTTAATATGCTATGTACAATACGTAGACTTACTTCAGCAACTATATTATTAGCCCAGCATATAATTCAACATCTGGTTCATTATATTCCAAGTAATTTAGATATGACTTAGATATACATTACCTTTAAATATACATATAACTCTAAGCAATATCTGGTTTATTGTATTTCAAGTACTTTAGATAGTATTTGTAATGCAGGTACATTGAAAGTATATCTAAAGTACTTGAAATGTACCTGCATTACAAATACTGACAAACAAGCTGAAATGCAATAATATTTTTGTGTCAGTAAACAACGAAGTAAGCAATACCTTTTTAATGTGTATATACTGCCAAATCAACTGACGTGCACCCACAACAGAACAAACATCTTTAATCAGTTTTATTAAACACTTTCGCTGGTGTGGTCATCATCCCATCACTGTTATATCCTTGCATGCCTTTCGGTCTTTGTCTTGATGTCTATTTCAGAACCTCGGGAGCATCTAAAATCAATAATCTATGCTGGCGTCGTCTTTTTATTCATATATAATGATATGCAAACATAATGCTACTGTTTTGTTAATTTATCTCAATCAACACAGATTTCCTCAATGTTCCTCCAATGCATGTTTTAATCAGCCATGCACAAACGTATAAAATCACTTTTCCTCTGTTCAATATATTATTTCCACCTCATTGGAATGTGAAAAAAATATTTTTCCTATAAGATTACACAATTGAAGAAAATTTGATAAAACGCTCTTATACCATTCTAAATTAAATATGTCCTTTCTGGGCACATATTAATCATTGATATGTTTTTAAAAATTAAAAATAAAATCAATACTAAAACAGTGACAAATTCAGAATATTATGGCTATTAATATTCTAGTTACTGAGAACATGTACATACACAATTTAAGTTGTTGTGAAATATTTTTGGATCAAAGTCATATCTATAACATTGTATCTTTAACAATGGCAAAAAGCAGAATAAAGACATAGATAAAGATAAACATTAAAACACAAGCTCTTTGATGACGGTTTTAATAAAAAATTGATCTAATATAAATTAGTTAAAGCTTCAGAGGCTTTATTTAACTTTAATTATTATTAAAAACCTTCAAATGTTTTTATCATATTAAAACAATCATTGATATATCCCCCAAAAACACAACGTGTGCATAATGTTATGCACATGCTAACGTATATGATGGTATAACTTTGAGCAAAAAAGTTTGTATGAAATATTTAAGAAGCTGTCACGAAGATGCGAGTCAAATTTAATATTCCAGTTACAAGGCTAATGAGAAGCTAATTCCACAAACAAGTAACAGCACTTGCTTAGGGCCTTTTAAAAAAAATGTCAGCATTTCAGAAAAGAGGTATCAAGCAGCTCTTAAATGAGTGCAATATGGGTTCCTCTTTTTTCAGTAAACTGAAGGTTTTCTTGTATAAATTATCCGGATGGAGAAAAGGGGGTCACCATGAACAAGCACCCAATATTGATTTTTTTTCCTTTCTTTTTTGTGGTGCAGTGCTATTTGGCTGCTGTCAAAGCGACACTATACCAGCTGGAGTCAAATTGCAGTATTTACAGCGAGAGCCCTTGTCAAGTGGACCCATAAGTACTTGAACAATACTCTATTCAAATGGCACCTTGCCATACAAACTCTCCATCTGATGAAAAACTTTGTAACAGCAACAAAACTGCAGAGTTTATGTCCTTCTGTAGCACATTAGGAGTGTGTATCAGCATCAACAGAGCAGTCAAAGCAGACCTTCCTTTAGTACCAAAACAACCCCCTGCCCCTTTTTTTTTTTTTTTTGAGGTGTGCACGCACAATGTGACAAGTGAATTTGTCACGCGGGGTGGAGGGAACACCCTCGGTCATGGGCCCCCTTTCCCTGGCACGTGCAGGACAATGAGACGCACGGGCCACAGGACAGCATGAAATCAGACCATTCTTCCATTGTGCTTCAGACTCGGAGTGGGACAAACGATTCCTCTGTGGAAACACTTTGAAGTTCTAATGAGGGATGAAGGGAGAGTCCAAAAAAAGTCCTCTGCCCACTCTTCGCACTTGACAAGTTATGATGCACTCCTAAATAATATCACGCTCCTAAATCACAGTATATTTTAAAAAATGTAAAACTCTAAATTACATAATTTGAGTGCTGTCGTAAATGCCAGGTCGCTGGAATTGTGCTTAAACAGAAAAATTATTTTTTAAATTTAGAAATACCTGTTAACCTCCTCTTGTATCCATATAATATGCAGATTGCTGGTTCACCAATTTTCTCTTGACATACTATTCACATTCTGAGGTATTTGCCAATATATTGTATTACACATTTCAGAAAATATATAGTAGATTACTAACTAATAATAAACAGTAAATAGATAAATAATCAAATTTTATCAAATTCTATTAGTTATTTTAACAAAACATAAGTACATGTTATCATTACTATTATCATGACTTGTATTATATTTATTTAGCATACACTAAATATTTATAAGGAACAATATGTTGATTTGTGCTATAAATTACTATGTGTTCCTAAAGTTTGAAAACATCTTTGAAATAACAATCTCTCTTTTTCTTTTGACCTTTAAACAGATAGAGTGTACAGAAAGATAAAGTTATGGAAAAACTGTTTTGTAGTTTGTCTGTGTTTGATTACGAAACAAAAATGATCTATTTAATTATATTTTGTATTGTTATTATTATTGTTGTTGTTGTTTTTTGTTTTTTATGACTTATTGCATTCTTTTGAATAGATATCCCTGAAGCAGGAAAAAAGATGGAATGGAATGGAAGAATGGAAAACAATATGCACAAATATATTAAATTGTATTCTCATAGTGAAATCTGCCCTGAGTATCTGCAAATATAAAAATAAGTACAGTGGTTTCAATTTGAAAATAATTATTTGTAATATTTGTGGTTGAAAACTTCCCACTGACCTTTTTTCAACCATAGGGAATAATACTGTTTTGGTTTTCCAAATCATAACAATACTATAATATTGTTTTAAGTTTTATCACAAGAATACCCAAAAAAAAAAAAAATTAACTGGAAATACATTCTATAGATTTTGAAACACTCCTGTCTTTTAGGTAGCAAACAACAGACCCTAAGTTAATGATAACAATTAAATCTGTAATATTTACATATGGAAAATGTTGTCCTCCGATAGATTTGAAGCCATCATGACATGATTATTTTCAGTTCAGCAAAAAGCAAATATTTAAGGAATCTGCTTGGTGTGTTGAAAGTATCTGTATACACTGTGGTCAAAAGCTAAATGGAAGGTTCATGTGTTTGTGTTGATGTGCGAGGATGGCTAAGATGCTGCTTCCTCTGCTTTATATATGTTTGCAACATGCAAAATATTTACTGAAAGATATTCATGTCATGTCCAATGTTGCTTGATGAGGAAAATGCAAATGCATTTTTTCAATGTTCTTCAGATAAATCATGTAACTTTTATAAATATATAATACTTTGGGGCAGTCTGTAAAGGGCTTTCCATTACATACATGCACAGTATACACACACACGTATGCACACATGCACACACACACACACACTCACACAGGCACACACACACTCACTCACGCACACACACACACACACACACACACTCACGCAGGCACACACACGCACACACACACACTACACACTACACACTGCATACGGTACTGTACACAGCCCAGCACCATTTTGGCTGTGAACTTCAATCAATGTTGTTAAGTATCTGGGGAGAACTAGCCTTTGCTGATAAGGTAATAATAGTTGGATCAGGTTCTGTGTCAGCACCCTGGTATATCACCATCTGCCACTTTAAGATGCTCTCCACAGTGATGCTCAAGAAACTGCTTCCAACAAAATAAACCAGGATATACCGGGATTGGTGAGGGCACTCAAAAAAATGATAGATTAAACATTGTTTCCTTGGGACTTGACATGTTCCCACTCCTTTGCTTCTGCGAGTAAAAAGTTCACTTATATTACGCATTCATTCATCTCATATTATGTGGTTTGATGGTTTTTTAATATGATAAAAAATAGATTAAAATAAAGCATACAGCTCCAACCATATTTTTGTATGGTTGTGTTTGTTGTTGCTTGGTTGAGTGGAGTTAAGTTTCTACCACAAAAGGTAATTGTCATACTTGATGAACTGAAAGGCTTAGAAACAGAGTCAATTGCAAGTTGCCTTTGTTTCTTAATACATAACTTAGTTCCTTTTAACCTCTGGCCCAATTTTATTACATGTGATTTGAATGTATTTTGAATAATATTGTTGTGTGTTGTTTTTACCGTTGGTGCATTTTACTTGTATATTTCAGGTGTGCTGTTTTAAAAAAATTTTTTTTAAACATTTATAGTGTCTGTAACTTTTATGTTTATCATAATGCTGCTATTTGTCTTGCAAAAGAGATACTTAATCTCTACGAGACTTACCTGGCTAATAACTAAATTAAAATAAATACTATTTATCTGTCAAAGATTTACAGGTGTGATTTCCTATCTATATAAACAATTATTATCATTCCAAATAATGCTTGTTTAAATTTTCTAATTTAATATTAAATAAAATGTTTAGCATCATTAGGCTTTGCATTTTACAATGAAACAACTCTGCTATATCGATTTCTCATAATCACTACAATTCTCCTTACAAAAATCAGCAGTAATAATCCTTACATAAATCAACAGCAATAATCACATCACAAGAATAGGAACAATGTATGATAGCAAAGCAAAACCATACACAGCCAGTTAAAATATGAGAAAACATAGCATTTAGACAAATGCACACAAGGATAGCCAGGGAAATCGAACATACTATTATTTCTGAATAATGTATATGGACATTTGCGAGAACTATTCCAAAAAATGTACATATTGGTTCAGTTTAATGTAATAATATATTGAAACACAAAACACTGCTTTATAATGTGTTTCATATATATTAATTACCACTATATACTACTTAATACAGTATAGTATCATTCTACAGTTCTTTCTCATTATAATACAGAATACAAAGTTTCATTACCTTTAATAAGAGGACATTTTTATGTTTCTAATAAAATGTAAACAATTTCAAACAAAGCATTTGTCTCTATTTTTTAAATGACCATGAAAGCTGATATATTTAAAAAAGACGTGCTTATTTTAGTTTAACTGTCATTTGAATAAGTCAATGTTTACTAATTAATTAATATATGAACTTAATTGGATTGTGACTTGTGACAATGCAAATTTAGTTATATTAACTGCTATTGAATGTGTTTTGATTTTTATACAATGGTGATATTTTGATATTTGTATTTCAGTGTATGTATATTCACACCAACATTTTTATCAAAATCACTTCATAAGATATTCTGAAGTACTATACCATAATAAAAACATTAACATCAAAACTGAAACTTAAACTACATTTCAGATGCAATACAATTATTTTCACTTTCCAATTTACTCTGGCCTGGTCCATTTGTTTAATATCCTGATTATTATAGAAAGAAAATGAACCATCAACATGGCCCCTTTGATCTGGTAAAATAAAAAGGCGAATTTCCTAAAGAAAAGGATTCAAACCCATTGCCCTCATTCAGAAGCAGATTTTGCAGAAGAAACATTGGCAATAACAATGGCCAGCAGAGAACTGCAGTGATTCAGGCAAGGGCCAGAGGGAGTCTATTGATCCGCACACAGCCACAGTCTTGCACTGCGTGTGTGTGTGTGTGTGTGTGTGTGTGTGTGTGTGGGTGTGCATGTATGTGTCTGTATATATGCATCTGTGGATGTGTGTGTGCACGCAGGTTGGGATACATGTGTGTGTTTCTCTGAGTACAAATGTGTGTATATGCACACTGCTCTATGTGTGTTCATGTCTGCTTGTTTGTGTGTACGTCCACAGAGGAGTGGCTAAGATAGAATCCATCCACATGTAGACATTACAGGTTCATCATCATCACAGCAGATTATCACTCGTGAGCGGAGATCAAACATAACGGCTCGAATGAAATGAGATATTAAGCTCCTACCTTGTTGCTTTCCGTAGCGTGGACGTCGCAGGATGCGCAGGAGCCCCGGCCTGGATGCGGTCCCCAGGACGGCTCCTATGCAGATGGCTAGGCCTCGCTCCGCAGTCACAGTTGTGGGAGGCCCTGGATCAATTAGAACTGCTTGAGATTGATTACAGGAGCACTGCCTTCTACCACTTCCTCTGCATCACATCTGCGTAAAGCCTCCGGGACACTCAAAGACATGCAGACAAGCTAGTCACCAGCTTCAGTGGAAACTCAGGACACGCACATCGTATGATTACTATAGCAGTTCCACCGTACACATACATATACACATACATTACACATGCAATATGTTCATGATCGCATGTATTTTTTCAGTCACTGTGTAAATCATTTAACAAATTATGCCTGACATAACCATGACTTTGCAGAATGTCAACAATATTGGATAAAGCAAAAACTGTTTTTTCTCTCAGCAAACAAGTAAAAAAAGTATGTATTTACAGCAATTATAATTAATAATAGCGTGCTAAAATAGTATTATTAAGAACTATGAAGTGTAAAACCATTTTATAGGTGCAAAAAGAATATCATGATATTCACAAATGGTTCCAGATCAAGCCCTTCTCACCTGTGAAATATATCCAGGACATTTGATTGTCCACATCCTTGTCCTAAGCATAAGTTTGCATTTAAAGGAAATGTGTGAATAGCGTTGCTTCATACTGCAAAATAATACAAAGGTCTGGGTTAGCAGATGAGAAATTGAATAGTCCTTGAGGCTGAAATAGATTAAAATTTTCAGTTGGAACACTTTATTTTTCAACAAATGAAAACACCCATTAATGTCTCATATTTTTCGCCAAAGAGGCCCAAAATCATATACTACTCTTCATCTTCCTCAGCATCCTTGACCCAAAATGAAAAATCATTTGTGTGTTTTTATTGAATAAAAATATCTGACTCTAAGGCTGACATGCCAAAAGCCTTTTCATCTGCGGTGGTAATGATAAATGATGGCACGGACCTTAATGCCTTGGCCGCCATCTTATTCACTCTGCTCAGCTCTCTGTGAAAAGGGGCCGCATTCTGGTCACAGAATAGTAAGCACTTCGGCCGCTGGGCAGCGACGGACATTGCTGCTTTTCAACATCCACATTCGCTTCCTTTCTTCACTCAGTCGCATAATTAGAAAGTATTTTCATCCCTGCCCTCCTCTGCACTGTCATGAAAGCTTCGGTGCATGCCTGGACTTTATTTAGCAGCTTTATTGTTCTTCACCTACCACTCAAAGCCATTGATTGAGAGGAAACCTAATCAATAACAATCTTCTTTCAACATTTATCATATTTTAAGAATTTATGCCTGGTACTGATCATTTGAAATGGGCACATTCATTTGTATAAGTGAGAACTGCATATTAAAATGTTAAATCATTATTCTTGCATATTAATCAACATCCTTACTTCAGTCTAATATTTGTGCATGGTGGCTTCTGTAGCCATCTGCTTATTTGCTATGTTATGGAAATGTTGTCAAAAACATCTTGCTCAAATGAATTGATAACAGCAGACTTTTAGTGAGAGAATATTAATTATGATCAGATCGTGAAGCATGTCTTTATTAAAAATGAGCTGTTGTGGTAGTTCATGAGTTATAGTGTCCTATAATAAAAATACTGCATTGGCCCAATTTACTCACATATTGACCAGTCAATATAGGAGTAAATTGTCACTTGGCCTTATTCGACAGACCCTGTAAAGATGTGGACGAGAGTTTTGGGAACTGGAATACAACTACTATGAGGCAGCTTTAAATCCTGGGCCTCATGTGCAAATCTGCTGCTGTTCTTAATAGCATTGTGTATGGTTTTCAATTATAACTACTGAAAATATGTAATGGTCCAAATGTATAATATACAAGTATTTAATAAAATACGCCAGTTGCCTAGGGTAAGCAAATAAATAATATCATTTGTTTAGTGTCTGAAGTGCTCTAGTTTCCGACCCCGTGGATGTTCAGAATCATCTCATGTGATCTGCATGCCAGGCTTTGGTCTGCTCCAGAGAAACTGCCAACAGAGAAACCTGAAACGGCCCAGAAGTATGGACGTACAACGAGTCCTCAGAATCGGATTTCACTGGGTCTTTCATTATCCTAGAATGGTTTGGCTCCTGAGCCGATTAATAACGCCATAATGAGCGGCACAGGCTGCCAGGCCTCCAGGCTACAGAGAAGGGACCGGTGACCTCTCTGACCTTGACCCCTGGCTCTGCGTTCGCCTCCAGCACATAAAAAGAGGCACCAGCAGGATTTATCGGGCAGGGCCACGCTCGCCCACTCAAAACATCATTCTGACCAATGGTCTGAACAGAGGCGAGGAGGGGGCCACTGATAGCCATGGTAAATCACTCAAATATGCAAGGACAAAGGGGTCAGAATGGAAGCATTACATATCTTCAGTTCCAATAACCTACATACAGTACTCAAATTGAAATATAGAAAAATAAAACTGAAAAAAATATATTTATTGAAAGATTATTTTAAATAGAAATGGATTGCTCTACTATTTGTTGCGTAAATGTAAAGAATTCAGTTACTAAATTCAGGAAGTATCCAAACTCAACATTTTTAGTTAAGATGAAGCTGAAAGATTCAAATACTTTAGCAGGCTGCATTCATCAGTGAAATGGTGCTGTATGCTGATGGACATTTTATATGCCTAAAGCTGAAAAGTGTATTTAATAAAATAATATAAAATTTATACAGTATATTTATTTACATTTTCACACTTTTTTGGATGTTTTGATTTTGTCTGTAAATTGTTAAATAACACTATGTACTGTACCTACAGTAGGTGTTGTGAAACCAGAACTCAAACCAGAAATGACAAGATGCTTTGGAAATTTAAACTTAAATTAATGGTCTGTAACAGTGCTTGGTCTCTAACTGAAAAAAAATGACCTGAGAACAGCAATCACGTTATAGGTGCCATTAAATCAAAATGTGCACCCTGAAGACCAAGCACTAGTGCTGTTATTTGCTTTCATTTAATTCAGAGGCAAAGTTGCATTAAACAAATTTTCAATTTGATCGCATAAAATATTGATTGAGCAGTTGGACTAGCTTGAATATTGCATCTTTATAGTCACAAATGCTCACAATAAAAAACAAAAAATAGATAAAGTTTTTTACAGTAAAATCTTTAGATGCAAAGACAATTTTTTTCTGAACTTGCTCAATCAGTATTTCAAATAATTTAAACTAAATTTTGTATTACCTCCATAATAAAATGAAAGAATAGCACAGAACATCATTGGGTGCTAAGACTTCTTTTCCAGTGTTTGTCTTAAGTGATCAGATCAATACAAAGCCCAGAGTAATCAATGATGTTCACACAGTGGTCCTCCATTGCAAGAATCAGAGGCCAAACATCTTGATTTGTTTGAACGTAACCATTCCTCCCCAGCTGAGTGCAATGCGGAAAAGTTGACGTCAAATCATATGGCACTATTGATTAACCTATGTGGCTTTATGGCGAGAAGTTGTAAATGTCATGTTTCAACTGATATTAATCTGATTAAAGTATTTGATCCGGGAACAGCAAATAGACGGAATACAGCCATTAGCGGTTGCTCAGAAATAGGCAAACTTGTATATTGCTTTATGGCCATCATCAATTTATCAATGCAAACATTTTCTTTCTTTGTGTATGCAGTGTTTGCTGTAAAATAACAGAAAGGTGGAGAAGAATCAGGCAAAACAAGCACATTTGTAATAGCCCTCTGTATGGATCAAATGGCGATAGTGTTTGCCACAAGCATAACCTGGGCCTTATTACCGAGGTACTGCCTGTTTGGGCTTAGGCTATGCCATTAACCAACTGGGACTAGGTGTGGACACTAGGTTGGACACAGTAGGCTTCATCTTGCCAGTAATTGGGTGGGTTAATATTAGTTCCTTCTAATATTATGCTACTTACCTATAGGCTAGCAGTCATCAGTAAGAGATATGCCTCTGCTGTACACACACTCATATGCATATATCACAACAGCTGGTCCTCAGAAACTACACTGATAGGAAATCTTTGTAAACAGGTTGTGCTATTTTAGTAAAGCTTCCTTAAACAAACTGAGCAAGCAGATGAAAATTAGCTCTTGAGCTAACTCTGGCACTGTACCATTTGACGCAACTGCGGAAATATTAATTACTGTGTGTTGTCCCTTTTAAATAAATTAATAAATATATAATAAATAAAGTGCTTTATCTAAGTAAAATAACTTTTCATTCTGACATTTTAAAGTCACTTAACATGAGACAGATAGGAGCAGGAAGCAATAACAGTCTATCAACAAGTATGCACTTTTCTTATCAAACAAATTAAGCTGCCTTGAATTATGCTATAAATCATGATTTCATGATTTGGTTTTTCATTTGAGATCCATATCCACAGCTGCCTGGCATCTACTTTAATGTTTTTAAAATGGTTTTGCAGAAATATTTTTTAAATATCACATGGTTTATATGCTAAATGGTTGTAGTTTGGTGCTCATGTAAAGAGAAGACATATTTACATGATGTACACTAGATTATACACAGAAGAGTCCTCTCATTAATGCCGGGAAGGGAAGATGTGTTGTTGGCAGTCAAACAGCAATATATTAGAAAGCAAAGTAAAGGGATATTGCTTGGAGATATTGTTTGAAAAATATATTAATTTATCCAAGAAGTAGAACTACTCTTTTTAGTACAGAAATGCCTTCTTTGTTCATGAAAGTCTGGAGTGTCAAATTCTCAAAGAAAATAGTGGCAAGCTTGACCAAACATGGTCATAACTGCTGAGTGACAACCCTGGAAATGACAGAATCACTACATTACTGCTGGTTTTTTCTGCTTTGCCAAAGCCTTGTGCGGAGACACACAGTGTGTCTCGGGTTCTCAGGGACGGCATTAAATCAGCCGCTTCTGCCTGCAGCAGCAGGAATCAACTCATTCCAGACGAATTAGGAGGATGACGGTCACATAATTGCTCTGGTCAGACCAGAATAACTCCAGAAAACTTTCCCCTGGAGTTGATGAACAAGAAAACTTACTTTCCAAAAAAAAAAAAAGGAAACTATCCTTAGTTGGCAGGTGAAAAATAAATGAACGAAAGTTGGAGAAAGCCAAACTGCATTGACACCTGGTTGTAAATTAACTGTAAGCACAGGAGCACACTGACCTCGGACTGCTTTCCGATAGCAATAGATTGAAGATTGGGAGAGGAGGGTAGTGCGTTTTCTCAAAGACCTCGTTTAGGAACTCTCTGACCTTGTGTAACATTTAGGGCTGACATTTTTATTGATTAAGCCTAGCAGTTAGTGCCCAGTGCACAGACCACTGTCTGTCGGGAAGGCTGAAAATCACAGGCCTGAATTTAATAACAGGTACACCACCCCTGTTTGCCCTTACCTATGAAAACTGAAACGTGCCATAAGAGAGAAAAGCTACAAAACTGCTGTACTTGAGCAAAAAGATTAGACCATAAAGAATGTTTGTATTGAGTATTTGAGTATTGACTGGTTTACTGTCATTAAATGTTGGTCGACCAAGAGAAAAAATGTGAATTTCCTTGAATCAGTTGAGTAGTTTCATTGGCTGAGATGAATAATTGCAAAGAAAGTTCCACGGATGTAGACTGAGGGGCATAACTGTTTTAAGAATTAAGGAAATTGATTTTCTTTTCAGTGACAGAACCATATTCGCTGCAATATCAGACCATTAGCTACGTGACCTTTGAACATGCATCAAAGAACAGGTATGTTCCTTTCCTCAAAAAACATGCCATGTTCTGACTATACTCAAAATACTTCCCTTTCAAGGCTAAAAGCTACTGGATTCATAAAGATTTTTTCCTCCTTACCTCATGTGTGGAGTGTGCAAATTGGGTGCCACATCTCTTGTTGGTAACGTACTCCTAGCTTGGGGCAAGTAAGTTTCCACAGAATCATAAAACACCTGCCTCACAACACAGGGGCATCTTCCAGGTGATCATTGCACTAATTACACATAATGTCCACAGAAATCATGGAAGCAATTAAAGGAATTTATAAAGCGCTGACAGGTGTTTCCTCAGGCACAGCCTTGAGGAGATGCACTGAGACACTGCCAGAAGGTCCAAAGTGCCAGGAGCAAAACCTGCCAAACGATTAGCACCTCCCAGCCAAAAACATCCAGAGAGACCAGCCAGACCAACTCATCAAATGCAAGGGCTGCTTCCATCAAGAGGATGACACTTTAATACCTGGGGTTAAACATGAACAACATTCTGCCAAGAATGAAAATTATTCCACAATAAATCTAGCCAGGATTTATTCAGCATTCAACATATCTGTGACAGATGGAAATTTAATTCCCCTGCAGAGATGGGAACCTTAAAATTATGTTCCTTCTAATAGTAAAGCAAAACAAAAAAATAATAGTTATACTGTATGCAGGGTTTTCAGGGCCTGGTAGGGATGCTGTTAGAAATAAATAAATAGCAATAAGTTTAGTTTATTTTTGTTAAAACATTTATTGGGATGTGTTAACAAGTACTTGATGACACTTGATGAAAGTGGTTAGTTGTATGTGTTAAGAGTTAACTCTGATGAAATGTTGATATGTTGCCTATACTTGACTTACAGACTTGAATATTTAAATCGAGTTTAATAAGTTGAATTATCTGTTAGTTTATGTCACGCTGAATATTTTGTTGGTATATTTGCTGTGGCTAAATTAATTTGAAGTACAGAAAAGGGTCAGTGTGTTCCTAGAGTATGGAGATGTGCATATATGAACAATGTAGCCATGGGAACCTTATTAAAAAGGTAGTTGAACACAGTTCACTGTACTGACATTTTCTCTATATAATGTTTTTCCAGTATCGGCAGTCTGCTGAATATCTCCTTAAATAGACAGAATATACAAACAACATCTCACACAGGCATACAAAGAGAGGCAATCAAACACAGGACTGCAGCAAGCAGCCAGACACAAAAACACTGAGCAAATGCTCACAGAAGCGGACACACTGACATTTTCAGCCTGCAGTAGGGTTCTGTGGTGTTTTCTCCAAAGATCTGGTGATGCATTTCTCTAAATTCTGAGTAACAGAAGATTAAGTCCAACTGGGGGCAGCCGTTTTTAAACTTCGTATAGGACATATTGAGATGGGTGGGCACTGAAAATAAAATGTTAAAATGTACTCATTGAATTGATCACTGAAGTTATGAAGGATAAAAAGATATGAAAATGTACATTCAATTCATGTTTTGTGGTTGAATTCTACCAGAAAAGTCACTCATGGCAAGACATGCAACAGTTGGCACAGCACCCTACCAGTGCTAGATAATGGTAAAACCGCAAGACATCCCAACAATAACTGATCATAATGCATGTCATAACTTTATGCAGTAGCTTTCTAACCTATTCACAGCAAACTGGCTCCAATTAACTGCACTCTATTGTTAAAAGAGGCCACTGCTAATAGCCCCAAAAAGAGCCGAAATGAGAAACAGCTGTCTCTAATCTCCATTAACAGTCACTCCATTCTGATGAGTAAATTAAGAGTGCATTTGTGTCGAAGGATTATGCAAGATGGATGGAATTTCTTTTTAATCTGCCTGTTTATATCAGGCATGACTGAGATCATTTCTGATGGCCGTTTCTTTCTTATTCTCCCTCCTCTTCCTCCCCGCACAGAGACTTAGCCACAGCTGCTCAGTTCTGCATGGATGGTCTTGTTTCTTTGTCCCCTGCTGTTCGACACAATGGCTCCGCGCTCTCCAAACTCCAGACAAATCTTCCAGCAGCAGTGTTTTTGTTTGGCCTTTTGATGGTGTGTGACATGGTGCGATTTCCTTTAATAAACCTCCCCAAGTTCATCTTGTACCTGCACCTTGTGAGAGCCCCCCCCCCCCCCCTTCTGGGCCCACCTGTCAGCCAGCTGGTGTGTGCTTATGAGCGTGCATGTGTGTATATGCACACGTATGTGTGTATATGCATGTATGCATTGTGTGTGTATGTGTGTGTGTTAGCTCATGGTCTGTGCATTTGCAAAGTAATTTCCTCAGTGTTCTTTTAACTCTAATAATGTGTTTACAAGGGAACAAGAGGGAACAAATATGCTCTATCAATATATTTATGTCAGAGTTGATTTAACCCTGTACTGTGCATGAATGTGTGTGTGTACATACAATATATACATGGCTCTGCACTCCAGCACATTGGATATGAAATAAAACAATGAATATGAGGTTAAAGTGCAGAGTGACTGCTTTAATTTGAAGTCATTTACATTCATATTGGGTGACTGTGTAGGAATTACTGCCCTTTTTATACACACTGCCCCATTTTAGGGGAGCAAAAGTAATTGGACAACTGGCTGTTCAGTGGTTTCTTGGCAAGTTGTGTATCTTTGCATAATTAGTTCATGCAGAAGAAAGCTAACAAAAGGTCTCGAGTTGATTCTAGGCATGGAAATTGCATTTGGAGTCTGTTTTTGCTGTCTTTCAACACGAGGACCAAAGATGTCAATGTCAATGCCAGTAAAGCAGGCTATCATGAGCCCAGAGAATCTGAACAAATGAATCAGAGATGTAGCCAAAACACTGGGTGTGTCAAAATCAACAGTTTGATACATTGTTAGGAAGCAATAATTAACACTTGAGCAGAGCAATAGCAGACAATCTGGTAGACCATGGAAGCCCACTGTAGTGGATGAACAAAGACTACTTCCAATTGTGATGAAAAAACCCTTTTCAACTGTCAAACAGATCAAGAAAACTCTCCAGGATATAGGCATAGATGTGTAAAAGACTACCACGAAGAAAAGATCACACCAGCATAACCTCAGGAAGTTTACTGCAAGATGCAAACCACTGGTAAGCCTCAAGAATAGAACAGACTGCTATTTTTTACTTGTATGGATATTCTGTTTTATGTATTAATTGATGTACTGTGCTGTCTACCCTTTTCACATCAAGTTCTTTGCATGGCATGATCTCTCTGAAAAGGAGTTAAAAACAGGGGTAGTGTTTGTTGTAATTTTTCTAGTCTTAATGGTTTTAGCATGTATAATGTATAAACAAACTATTATGTTTTTATCTTTCATTTTATTTTTCATGTATGTGATTGCATAAGCGTACACATTAAACTGAAAGTTCCAATGTGCATGAAGAGTGGGGTTCACTGCCACCAAGATTTATTTCAGATATCAGCATCCTTCACCTGACAGCAACATAGTAAGCTAAACAGGTTAATCCTTTTAAACAAGAATATTTCAAAATTAATTATTCAGTTCTACATTGCATTTTGAAGGCCAGTAATAACATCATAGAACATAACATGAACATTAACTGCAACATTAACTCTACCTTAATGTCTGGGAATGCTCGGGTTAGGTAAAATATTTTGAATAAATAAAAAAATTAAACATAATTAGGGTACACAACACTGGCAAAGATTTTGAACTATTAGAAATCCCATTTTTTATTCTCATCTGCTGATCAAAGGCTATAACTGAAAATACCAGACTGGTCTTCCTGAAACATAAATAAAGCTCAGAGTGATCTCTCAAGTAAAATGTGAATAATGTGTAGTAATTGCAGAAAACAAACCAACTACTAACTGTGTTTAGGTGCACTACATACATCATAGGACAACTGTTTAAATGTTTATATCAATCCTTGCTGAATACTGATGTACTATAAAACCCTTGTCTAGTGGCAAATATGTAAACTATAATAATGTTCAATCACAGTGTCCTTATGCTTCAGCAGGTTTATTCCATATACATAAAAATATTTAACATAAATTATGAGTGAAATTCTGCTAATTCTTTTAAACATCTTTGGAGAAATCATTGAAGTGAAACTGAGGTATATAACATTTGTCAAAAATATGTCAAAACAATATGAAATGTCAAGAACTTGACTATACAAAGTATCTTCATTAAAATTAGAGAACTCTTTTGAATGATCTGTCTGAAATCTTTCACAACGTTTCCGCAGAAAGAGTCCATGCAGTTAATGGACAGTATTTCAAAGAATCAATAAGATCTAAATTGCAAAGATAACTAACCAACCACTTCTAAGGACAGAGACAGCCAATGTTAATATTTTACTTGCTGGTGGCAGTGCAGTGCCTATTTTTCAACTGTTTGTATAGGTAGTGCTCTACACTGTGGAGAGATAAAGTACAAGCAGGGAGAAGTGTACAAGCAGGGAGAAGTGTTAGGTCATTATCAACCATGAGAGCTGTGATGTAATCTTAAACCTTTATGCATTTTGGGTCTACAGAGTCAAAGCCAGTTACATTTTACTGAACTTCAAAAACAAGCCTGTTTTTGCCAGCCTGCCCTTGAAATATGCCAAGAATATACCAGGAATATTTTATTATAGGTTATAGTATTATCCTACAAGTCTGAATTCACATTTGCTTTGTCATTTGTTTGGTTTATTTGTTAGTAAACTATGCCCCTGAACTGATTTAGGTTGAGGAGATATCTTGAAGACTGTCCTCTTTCACAAATTCATTTTGTTATGTGTGTTTTTTTTGTGTGTGCTGGCAACAATACTCCCATACAATAAATAATATTTTCAATTGTTCTGCTTTCTTTTCTAGAAAATTATATCAATTACATTTATTTTTTTTACGCAATGTACATTTCTATAACTATATAAAAGATAAAACCTGAAGAAAGGTTAACATTATCAAGTTCTTTCCAGCAACAGAGTGTACTTCTCAACGGTGCGACTGTTGATTCATGGTCTACCTGTCATTAAATTTCACCTCATATGAAATAAAATAAAAGCAATTATACATTTTTGTCACTTGACCTGCTTCTATTCACAAATATGCTGTTATATCAGTTACAAATATTGAAAATAAGTGGACATGCAGGAATTATAGATTTGCTTCAAATGTCATGCCCAGTGTGTGTGTGTGTGTGTGCGGGTGCGTGTATGCATGCGTGTGTGTGTGTGTATGTGTGTGTGTGCCTGCGTGCATGTGTGGGTGTGTGCGAGTGTGTGTGTATACGTGCATGTGTGTGTGTGTGCGTGCAAGTGTGTTTGTGTAAAATTACATTCAGTGACCATGTTTTCATCTCGCCTTATATCTTCAGAGAATTGTTGGTTGAAGTGCTTTATTTTTTACAACCTATAGTATGATCATAATGTGGTGGGTTTATCTTTTGGAAAACAGATATTTTTTGAGTAAACAAGAAGGACCTTAAAGAAGGACCTTCCAGGTGGAAGCTGTATAGTCTCTGGTCAACACTGCCATCTGCTGAACAGATATTCTAATGCACAAACCGGCTGTAATGTGTAGGAAACAAGACTTTGATGTGGGCATGCATTAGTGTACGAATGAAAATATTTGTGTGTGGAGGAAGGTACAATCTGATGTAAAACTTGGCTGATGATACTGTTCAAGAGATAATGATTTGAATGATTTGAATGATTTGAATGATTTGATAATCACCGTGAAATGCCCAAATAAATAGTACCTACAGTAATTAATGATCATAGGTACTATCCATTAATGTAAATATAGGTTATATATATATGATATTGGTAGGTAGGACTGTGTAGGTATATAACATTTGCATTGCAATGTGTGTAACATTGCTTCTTTTTCTTTTAGAATTGATTTAAAGGTCCTTTTACTCGTTACTAAAGCTCTAAATGGTTTAGCACATTTTCATATTTCTGATTTTGTGACACACGCCCTTAGATACTTCACTGCTAGTTTTCTCAATGTACCAAAGGTTATCTATAAAAACAGTGGAGGATCTGGAGCTTTCTGTTTTCGTACAACAAAACTTTGGAACTCTCTTTCAAAATAATACGAGAAAAATAAGCTCATTTGGCATTTTTAAAAACAGCTTCAAACACAACCTTTTACTTTTAAGTGAAAGTTTTATCAGTTTAATTGCATTTATTCCTGTTTAGTCTTGTGTTTTCCCTGTTTTTATTGTGCATTTTACTAAAATGTCTTTTTTATATAGAATTGTATATATTGTATCTTTATAAATTTTATCTTTTATTTTTTCTAGTTTTTTCCCTAGTGCATGTTGCATAGCATTTTGTCCTATGCTTTATAACGTTTATTATTATTATTATTATTAGTAGTAGTAGTAGTAGTAGTCGTAGTAGTAGTAGTCATTGTAGTACTAGTAGTAACAGTAGTAACGGTAGTAGTGGTAGTACAGTAGTAGCAGTAGTATTTTTGCTGTTATTGTTGAGTATAGTATGTGTGGACGGCACAATGTGAAACATTACAACTGGAATCACGGACACAGATTAAGTTTAGTGATTAAATTAATTTAGTCTAGTACTAGGCCTAATCTGTATCTGTGAAACTGGTCCATAATGTGTTACTGCAATTCTTAATAGAGCCACTAGATGTAACTGTAACCTTGCCAAACATTTTATTTTTTATTTTTATCCCACCATGCTTTTATATGATAGGACAAATGAGATAAGAGAAAATAATATGCATAGCTGATTGTTGAACATAAGTACTGCTGTCAAGGTGCAAGTCAAGACCTGTGAAAGTGTTTTTTTATTAAACATCTACCTTCCTGATTGTTTTGGGAAGGTCTTTCCACTATCAGGAGATGAAGAAGACTGAGGACCACAGGGAGCCGCTGACCAGTGTTCAAAGAGATGGGTCAGCTAGCTGGTGAGAGGATGCTGAATAGAGAAGCCTGGTTTTCTGTTGCTTAACAAAGAGTTGTTGTTTCCAAAACATAGTCGTGATTGTTTTTTTTTTTCTGGGACAACATACAGAATATACATAAGGTGAATTACTGGACATTGAAAAGAGGAGGCAAAGAGTGGAGAGTATTTGAAAAACTACCCTTTGCAATTTTCCAACATGTGCTCTCCTGCACACAAATCTAAAGTAAGTAATAGATGTAATACACATGCAATATGAACACTCTAGGCCTTATTACATGAGGTTAATGTTAAATATTTTTGCCAATAAATTCTAAATGCAGCTAGCAAATTATTGTTGCACATAACTGAATGCAAACGGTGAGACAAATTGTTGGAATAAATTAGTAAGGGCCTATTAATTCTCCTGTATTAAACATGGTTTTGGGTGATGCCATATGACACATGGATTTATGAACTGTAATTTCATATGCAAAGGCTGACAAGGTACACTGTAAATAGTGTGTAATGAGTTTCCTATTCAAAATGAAATTATATTTTGATGTTTCATTCATTCATAATTTTAAAGCAGGGCAAATTGTATGCAGAGATGACTTAGAAATTAATCTCTCTTATACTGCAAAGCAGACACTTGCATAATATATTACATTACATTACATTACAGGCATTTAGCAGGCGGTCTTATTCAGAACGACTTACACAACTTTTAAATAGCATATACATTGCATCGATGTATACAGCTGGATATATGCTGAGGTGATGCAGGATGGGTACCCAGGAATTGAACCTGTGAACTTTAGGTTACAAGACCAGTTCCTTACCCAATATACTACACTGCCGCCAACCACCAAACTTCAGGTTGTAGGTGTTCTGAAATATGCGCATTATAGCATAATAAACAGTATGCAAATGGTCAGCATCCGATATGCCTCTGCCCCATTTTAACATTTGTAAGTACATTCTGAAAATGTCTACTTTCCATAAATTTGCCAAGGATGTATGCAAGCCGTCAAAACCTTACAGTCCCACCCCTACTGTACACCTCCTCTTACCTCTGCTTGTGATACTCAAATCACAAAATAGGCTATCTCTGTGGAAATTATTTTCCTCATACACCTCGTGCCAGCTTTCACCCACTACAAAATTATGTACTCAGAAGTTTAAGCATATTTAGAGTTAGTAAGTTTAGGTAAGTGAAAGGGTGAATGGATAAAGAGTTTAAGGGTGTATCCCATGTGAGACATTGGGGCCAGTTCAGTCCCATGATATGCACACATAGTGAACTTAAGTGCAAAATTGCACAGGCACATCCTGAATAGGCTCCACAGTGCTCATCTCAGTCTTACATTGGATACATGCTCAAGCTGTCTAGTCAGTCAGGAGAGATCCAGAGTCTGAACCAGGAGCTGAAAACCTCAGAATTTACCTTCTCAACAAATTACAAAAAGGGCCAGATCTAGGCATATCAAGAGTGCAGTACACGTATGTGGACACCTGAACATCACACCCATATATACTTGACCACCTTATTCCATGGGCAATAATATGGAGTTGAAACCCCCTTTGCTGCTGTAACAGCCTCCACTCTTCTGGGAAGGCTTTCCAGCAGATTTTGGAACATGGCTGCGGGGGATTCACTTCCATTCAGCCGCAAGAGCATTAGTTAAGGTTGAGCACTGATGTTGGACCTAAGGCCTGGCTTGCAGTCGGCATTCCAATTCATCCCAAACATGTTTGATGGGGAAGAGGTCAGGGCTCTGTGAGGGCCAGTTAAGTTCTTCCCCACCAAACTCAGCAAACCATTTCTTTATGGACCTTGCTTTGTGCACGAGGGTCATTGTCATGCTGAATCAGGAAAGGGCCTTCCCCAAAGTGTTGCCACAAAGTTGGCACTATTCTGTAGAATGTCATTGTTTGCTGTAGCATTAAGATTTTCCTTCACTGGAACTGAGGGACCTACCCCAAACCATGAAAAACAGCCCCAGACCATTATTCCTCTTCCACCAAACTTTACAGTTGCCACTATTTGGTCCAGTACAGTATGCATTATGCATGTCTGCCAGACTGGCTGACAGTGAAGTGTGATTCAACACTCCAGGGAACACATTCCCACAGCTCCAGAGTCCAATGGAGGTGTGCTTTACACCACTCCAGCAGACACTTGGCATTGCGCATGGTGATTTGAGGCTTGTGTATGGCTACTCGGCCAAGGAAACCCATTTTATGAAACTATTGATGAACAGTTCTTGTGCTGATGCTGTTTCCAGAGATAGTTTGGACCTCTGTAGTGACTGTTGCAACCGAGGACAGATGATTTTTATGTGCTACACGCTTCAGTGCTTGGTGGTCCAGTTCTGTGCACTTGCAAGCCTTACCCTGTCGTGGCTGAGCTGTTGTTGCTCCTAGATGTTTCCACTTCAGAATAACAGCACTTGCAGTTGACTGGGGCAGCTCCAGTAGGGCAGAAATTTGACGAACTGACTTGTTGGAAAGGTGGGATCCTATGACAGTGCCACATTGAAAGTCATTGAGCTCTTCAGTATGACCCATTCTACTGTCAATTGAGATGGCACGGCTGTATGCTTGATTTTATACACCTGTTATCAATGGGTGTGGCTGAAATAGCTGAAACCACTAATTAGAAGGGGTGTCCACATACTTTTGGAAATGTGTATGTACAACAAAGCATGTTGTTCTCATTGGAAATACTGCTTTAAATTTACATTAAAGGTCCAGGAAACAGAAATCTGTGTATTTTTTGCTAATGACCCAGAAATATTTTTAAATGATTTCTATTTTAAATGAAAAAAAAAAAAAAAAAAGAGCAGAAAAAAAGAAAAGCCTGTGCCACGATTGGCTTGCTTTCCCCCTTTGGCTAAAGGCAGATTAGTAGTGGGCGGGGTTAAAGTTTAATTTAGTTTGGATGCTGCAGTTTTGCACATTGTTATTTATTTTTCTTTGTTGTGACACAATATTATGTTCTATTTTATGAGAGTGATTTGTTTTGAATTGTTCAACTATGCATTGTGTTTATTGTGCAATTTTTCAATATATAAAAATTCCCTACTTTCAATGCACGTCTAATAGCGTCTTGCTGTTTTTACATTTATTTAAATAGTTTTTATAACAAACATGATGCAAGCTAACTTATTTGATTATTAGAACGTACAGACGATTTCATTGGACAATTTAAGTGATAGACGTGCACAAACACCAATCATAGGTCATAATATTGCTAACTTTGGCTGATTTTGAAAAACCGGAAATTCAACTGAGCGAAGAGCCGTTTGGGATCCGAAAGAGCCGGCTGTTATTGGTGAGCTGAGCCAAATGATCTGACTCACTGAAAGGAGCCAGTGCGCATGATGGGTTCTTTCAAGTGTAACCCGTGTGAGCACCAGGTATCGGATATGACGCAATGGATCTGGACAGTAAGTAGGCCTTGGGAGGTCGAACGTTCTGCCTGCACTGCGATTACAATGGGCGCTCCACACATAAACAAAATAAAATTGGCACCTGGGCTCACTTTTTACAGATAATTCAACAAGAAAATATACAAAAACAGAGTAGAGAAAGCTATTAAATCCCCAGAAGGGATTTTGTATTGGTGAAATGTAATGTTAGTCAAATTGTAACCAACCCGTCTTGACATCGTCTGATCGTGAAATGCTGGTTTGTGTAAGTTATGCTGGCAAAGAGGCCCTATAAAACGTTTTCTGACATCGCTAGACAGCTAAACCTAGATTGAATAATTAGTTTGAACAACGAGATATTTACATATATTTCTTCGCCAATATCTTGTCTACAGTGTGGTGTAAAGCATTTTAGTTTCACAAATGTTTTTTACGGTGGAAAACAGACATGCGCTTGGAGCGTGAGACTGCGCAGTAGGGACATGAAGTCCGGTAGCCTTCTAAACTGGTGAGAATTATAGATTGGCTAGCCTACAGTCAGCAGTGTCTCAGATTCATCCACGAAATATTGCAGTCTTGTCTAAATAACGCAATAACTTAACAAATTGACACATGGGGGGACATTGGACGATGAAAAAACACCTATTGCGACTATATTTCTTGTAAGAAAAAATTATTGACTTAGTATTTTGAGCATGTTGTTACCATTGCCTTTCATTGTTACGGGTGGCTGAAACACTTACAGTATACTGCTGGAGCCAACCGCACTGGCGCTAATGAGTAACGTCTCTCAAAGACAAGGAAGTCGAGCTTCAAAACGCACCTCGGGTTTCGCCGCTTGTCTCTTGCCTAAATTAATATTAATGAAGGGACCACGATGGTCTAATAGTGTTTATTACAATTTAATTATAATGAAGGATTAGTTGTAATTGGGTTAAAAACTTAATATTAAATAATAAAGAAGACTTCACGTGTCACTTCTGGGGAATAGGCCTAAACCCACAATTTAAATACAGTTTCCAGGACCTTTAAGCAACTCTATATATAATAAACTTCACTTCGTATACTATTTGGAAGCTTGTTCCTGTGCCTCCTAAATTGGGCATTGTGCCGTTCAAGCGCACTATTTGCATACAGTAAAACTATGTTCTCGAGCCTGTTGCTGCCACATAGCAATGTTACCTGCTGACGGATGAAAAGCAAAGGGACCTAGACTTCATTGGCCTTTTGGGAAAAATGTACTTACTCTACATTAAAGGTGAAGATAAAATTACTATACAAAATACATAGGCTATGCTTTTGTCGATGTGTATGGTTCAGTTGGCTGTTTGACAGCTAGAAACGTTTGAACCAAGACTAATTGTGTAATGAAGCGTAAACTAGGCTAGTTCGCGTATTTTCAAAATAGGCAGGTCTTTACATTTAACAACTGTACACAGAATTTGCTTTGTTTTTGGTTATCAGCTCGATTGTTTCACTATTTCTGGTGGGTACCTTTGGTGCGTGATATTTAAAGATTAGTGTAATATGTGAATTGATAATATTCTGGTATTTTATTGAAGTACTTAAGTATTGTATTTGCTGAAACCAGCAATCAGACAGACCGTATTGATTTTGAACTATATTTGACGAAATTCTGACTATGTTCGCTTTTTATATAAGTCTGTATGAAGCATTTTGTAATAACAAGCGTTCCTTTTTTCAAAGTCGAAGTTCTTGTTCTGACACAAATCTATGTAAATTTAAATCTTGTTCAGCAATACATTTTACTGTTGAATATTTTAACGGTATATAATTACAATGGGAAGATACATTACATTGCAGGCCTTTTACAGACACGTGTTGTCATGTCATTTCTACATTTAACAGGTCACATTGGTGTGATTTGATTCACTTGTTAGTCAAAACCATGGTATTTTTGGTCCTAATATATGTATTTTTTTGTACAGTCAAAAGGGGAGAACTGCACGGTCCACCCGGTGAGTTTTAACTCCACATGGTTCCCAGTTGACAAAATCATGCTGTGTATAAGGGCTATTTCAGTTTTTCTTCATATCGTAGATCTGCAGGATATGAATGAGATATTGCATATTAAGTTCACAGCTCAAAATGCACGCTCTATGATTACAGTAAGTTAGCTTTTGTTAAAGGAAGTATTTCAGAATTTTAATGGTCATAAATATCTATCATGTAAAGGGTGATTTTAATGCAAAAGCTGTGTATCGTTAAGAGCAGAACATGTGACTGCAATTTATAGAATTTTGTTTGAAAGGCATCCATGCGCAGATGCTTATTTAATGATAGTATTTTATATGAATTGTAAAAATGAATAATTGCAGCAAATGGAAGCATTTTTACTTAATGCCTTATTTGTAATCATGCATAAAGTGAATATTTATTATATATTAAATAAAGAAATGATTTCAAATAGAGCATACCAACAACAAAATCATTCACTATTAAACATCTGTTGTGTCATCATTTAATTACCCATCTCTCAAAATCAATCACATCAGTGTAGTCATGCAATTACAATACTTAGGCAAGATATGAAAACCGCAGGTACTGTAGATCAATACAGTGTCCCAGTCTTAGAGAGAGGGTCATGAATCATTTCATTACCAGTTTAGTTGAACCTGCAATATAACAAGTGTTTCTGTGTGCTGTGATTCAAGAGTACAGTATTATATAAGCATAACAAACCCCACACTCATTTGATTGTGTCACGGATGCATTCTTACATATTACTTTTTGGGTTGTGGGTGCGTTATCAGTACTTTTATTTTTTCAACTTTATATAAAATGAAACAGCAGAAATGTGTCTTTTCTGAACTGTAGCCACTAGCCCATGTTTTAGGTGTCTGGTTGCAGTGAAACAAATAATGAATGTACACTTTTGAGAAATTCGGGTGGAGGTGCTATGAACAAAAAAACTTAGCCTGAAGGGAATAAAATTACAGTAAGATTAATGTGGGTACATTCTAGCAAGGAGTTAACATCTCCATGTATTATGTGCATCCATTATTCCTTTATTTTGCCAACGTATGAAAGTATTCCCAGATGGCTTGCAGTTGTCACTTGAAGATCGATGCTGATGCCAGGAGATTCATGGCCAGACCAGGAGAGTTGGGAACCCTCACAGTATTGAAGTAGCTGCTCCAAGTGGTTGCTGAGCATATTTTTTGTGATGACTGTCATAAATCACTCAAACCAAAAAAAGGAAACCCCTTACTGTGGCATGAGAACATGAAGAAGTGCACAAATTTCAGATAGAGAAAGAGGGGACATAGACAGTTGGCGCTCCTATAAAGTCAGCTTGTCCACAGATTGCCTCATTGTGTGTAGCATCAAACAGTTCAATAATGACAAAGCAAGTATTGAGCAACAGCTTGTAGGCATCTTCAGAAATGCAGATTTGCTTGTGTAGTGTTTGGAGCCAGTCAATTGGAATCAAAATGCTGATGAATTTAATATATGATTAAATTCATTTTTTCTTCTTAGACGAATTCAATGCATACGTGACAGTAAAAGTCAGGAATTTAAAGACTACTACAGTACCACTAAGAGGCAATGAACCATCTTGGGAACAGAATTACATACTGTAAGTATATCCTCCGAAACCTGTGTGCACTTCAGAGAAACTACACACATGTACGCGCGAACGCACACACACACTCATGCACCTACACATTCAAACAAGTCAGGCATAGTTTTCTGGATATATACGCACAGCTGGCATGATAATGCTACATCAGGAAAAGCTGAGAACAGTTCCAACCCCAAACATAAGTAAATAAATAATATTATCTTATAGAGAATCACACAAATTTTGTTCCACTTATACTATAATGGCTACTCACCTTAAGTAAATATAAAAACACAAATGTATAAAAATAAATTGTTTTCATTTAGAGGTGAGGGAATAAGTGGCAGATCTATAATTTGAGATGCAATTTCAAAAAACTATTCTCACAATTGATTAAAATGGGCCACACTGAACAGAGGTAACCTTTCATGTCCCTTTACAGTGAAATTAATGACCTGGAAAAAAGCATCTTTGTGGAGGTGTGGGACAAACGACTGATATGGGATGTGCTTCTGGGTTCCGTATGCATCCCTTTGAGTGCTGTACAGCATCGAACTCAGGTGCTGTAAGCTCCTTGAAGAGTCTATGTCCTTACAGTTTGACCCCAGTGCAGCTACTTGTGGTTAGACTCAGACGAAGCAACATACAGTTATCACACTTGCTTGCTGTGATTACACTTTCCTGTCTTATTTTCTTTTCTTTATTTTTCCAAATATTTAATTTTACCAGGAAGGGCCAGGACAGTGGTGGCCTTTACACAGTGATGTCATCATGGAGGGGATTGAGGTTTGTGGTGTTGACAGTCCAGCGCACCACAAGATTATGTTAGATATCTACGATGAAATGCTAACAGGTATGATTGTGATACAGTGCAGTTGCTGTTTGCTTCAATAGTACTACCATGGTCAGAATGACTGATTCTTCTGGAATAGTACTTTGTAGGTGAATCATTGTATTTCTCCAGCTCTCACCTATGTTCAGCTGGGTGGCTGTATACACCTTAAAATTGAAACATTAACAAATCCTAGTAGCAAGTACTATTTACTATTCATGTACAGGTGTACAGATGGCAGTCAGTATATATTTGCATAAACAACTAGTTTGCAGAAGTAAAAGTAAGAGATACTACGTTTAGAGAAACACCTGATTCAAGCAAGAAAAACTTGGCATGCAATAAAACCTTATGTGATCATTGATTGTCTTTCAGAAATCCCAGAAGATAAACCCCAGGGGCCAATGCAGAGGTCTGAAGGCATACCTGAGGTGGTAGGTACAGTTTTCTGTGGTATCAAATAAATTCTTGTCTCTTGGAAGTCAATAAAAGCTTTTCTGAAATTCAGAATTATTGGAAAAGTTTGTTTGAGTCCAATAGGGAACAAATACTCTTAGAATTTAAAGCACTCTATTTCAAAGTTGATTTCACATTGAAGTTTGACTGTGTTTACACACACATACCTTGTGCACCATACCCTACATACACCACAAAATGACACCTTAGCAGAGACCGGCTTTGTGTTCTTACAACAGTTCAGAGATTTGCTGTTTCATCAAGTTAGACAGACAAGAAATTAAATAAAAAGTGAACAATTATTTACTTATATCTATTTTGATACCTTAACTAGTTACAACGACATACAATATCAGTTTTACTTTTTTCATGTCCAGATCACACTCTGTGCACTTCCTAATGATTGTCTAAACCCAAACTCAACATGGTGCACTTTGCTTAGGTATCTGGAGAAGATGGCCAGCACCCACAGAGCACAATTACCTCTGACAATTATGAAAATGGCACTGTTGGCTCCTTAGTATGCTGTAAGTACATAAAAAAACACTACTCTTTTTTCACTTGGAATTTTTATATAGTGGAATAAAGTAGCGATAGAAGTCAGCATCTTTGGCTCTTTTAGAAAGAAAAGAAAATTGGCCATAAAGGTATGCATATACATCAATTAATCAATTAATATTAAACATCATTAAGGAGCAGTTTGATATATTTTTACATTTCTTTGTCTCTGTCTGTATTTATATTTGGCTGTAAGTTAAAAGTGCCTGAATGTTGAAGCAGACAGAGTGTACGGAGTCTTAAGAGTCATCAATAATTTTTAATTTACCAACATAAAAAACAATTTTTTGAGTTCTAACCATTAATGTCAAGCACTGGTCCACCAGTAGATGTCTCTGTTGTACTGTGTGTGCTCCATTAAATAGCTTGGTGTTTTTCCACATCTTGCTGGTATTGTTTGTACCTGGACAATGATGGGGAAATCCTGTGTAATTGCCAGTGATAAAAAGATGCTTTCCAGCTAGGAAGGGCTTGATTCTTTTATACTATACCCACAGAGCATTCATTGATGATTTCATTATGATCACACTGTATTAATTCATTTTCTTCAATTATTGACCATGAATTCTTAAGAACATTATGGAGCTCACTGAAAGCTATCTTATACTGGCACTAAAGAAGCAGATGAACACACCTGACTATTCAGAAACACCTGTGAAGCTTTCCATCCCAGATGTAATGGTACTGTACCCTGAAATGGAGGGACTGTATGAAAAGTGATTTAATTTCTACATGGTACAAAATGTATTAAAATACCCTTTAATAAAAGTTGAGGAACTGCACTGCAACCACATTAATTATTTTACTTCAAATGTAAGACTGTGGAGTACAGAGTGTGTGTATGTATATATACATACACACACACACACACACACACAGTGAGCTTCATAATGTTCGGGACCATATTTGGCTCTGTACTCCATAGTTTTAGATTTGTAATCAAATGAAGTGAAATGTCCTGAAAATGAACTGGATTTGAGATCCACAAAATGAATGAATTTTAAGCTGGGAGGAAGGGTGATGCTTTTAGCCTCGCGGTCCAAAGGGACAGCTGCTGTTGCTAGTCCGCCTATTCACGCTTGCAAATACTATGGGGTAGGCTCCAGATTACTTATGTTATTCCAAAGTGAAATGTGCAGGTGTAATCCCTTTAGGAAGTAAACACTGAGCCTTATTCACAAAACCTAAAAGCTTTTTGTTTGTTCTTTCAACCATTCATAACCGGAATTTTTAAAAGTTGTGTTTCAAATAACAAACATTAAACTCATGTCCGTATGCTTTTCCATGGCTTTTGAGAAAGGCAAAGGAGGTGTGACAATCACTCTGAGGAGCATGTAAAATCTTTTTATTTATTTAAAAACACGCTTTAAGAAATTGTACATGGTCTAGAAAGACAAACTTGTAGAAATGTAATTTAGGAATTAAAATAAGAATGGTCAATTATACATTAGCATAGGCTATAATGCATCCAGAATGTCAGCAGTGAAAAAGGTGAAAAGCCTATTTTGCTAGTATAATATTAGCATGTCCGGAATATAACTTTCACATGAAAAACTGTTTTGGTTATGGTGCAAATGTAATTTAGGAATTTAAATAATAATTTTCTTTCTTTCTCCACACTTCACTGTTTCCATCACTTTGGTACACTTTGGTTAATAGTAATCTCCTGTGTACATGAGACTTTGTTCCAGAGCTCTAGTTTTTGAATGTATTTTCTAGCAAACTCTAACCTGGCCATTCTGTTCTTGCGGCTTACCCTCTGAGGTTTGGATCTTGCAGTGCACCCTCTGAGGTTATGCTAGTGTAGTATTCCCTTTATTTTAGTCTTTGAAACATCTATGCATACATCCTGGAGAGTGTTGATCTGTTCAATTGCAAAGGGTTTGTTTTTTCATAATTTAAAGTATTCTACAGTAAAGTATCCACTACTGGTCTTTCGTGGTCTACCAGCTTGTTTGCTATTGCTGGGTACAGTGCATTCTTGCTTCTTAACAATGTACCAAACAGTTGATTTTGACACAACCGATATTTTGGATTTATTCAGATGCACATAATAGCCTGTTTTACTGCCATTGGCACTTACTTTGGTCCTCATGTTGAGAGACTACAGCAACTCCAAATGCAATGTCCACACCTATAATCAACTCTAAACCTTTTGTTAGCTTTCTTGTGCATGAACTAATGATGCCACAACACACAGTTTGCCAAGAAAGAGCAGAGCAGTCTATTGCCTACTTACTTTTGGTTCCCCAAAATAGGGGGACTATGCATAAAAAGGGCTGCAATTCCTACATGGTACACACATTATAGCTGAGAGTCCGCACTTTAATCTCATATATACATGTGTGTATATACGTATGTGCTGGTGTGTGTGTGTGTGTGAGACATTTTTGCAGTCTTTTTCTGCCGGAAGGCATCACATCTGTTTGGAGAGTGTAGTGGGGATGAATATTAGATGCTTGGTTTGTTCCCAGAGGAGGTTTGACCTGAGCTTCCCAGATTTGAGGTCTAGATGTTCTCTCACCCTGTGGCACAGTAACAGCTGACACTCGCTGAGGCTGTGGAGACAGCCATTGTGTGGAATCCTCTTAGGACCAAACCCCATGGGTTACGGCTGGCGGAGAGGCACTTCCTGCAGACCTGATTTTTGGCATCCCATTTTTCAGACGGTAAAGGCAACAAAAAAACTGGATGGATCTTTTTTTAAAGAAACATCACTTGGACATATACTATTGTAACATGGACCATGAAGAAGATACATAATGGGGCATGCTCTGATAGCACACTGGTGTGAACGGTATGGTTTTTTCAAATTCACTGCTGTTATGCCCCCTCATTGAGTGAGGCAAGTTGGCTTCATTTCAGCAGGTTTCAGGAAATGCATGCAGATTGTAAGCGCTATTTAGCACGTGTTTCTTTGGAATGACTGAAAGCATCCTTTTTTATTCATGCACTGGTAGAAAATATTACTGCATACATTAAACATTTGGCTGTAGATCTGAAAACATTTAGAATAAAGGTCACAGAAAACGTGTGTGCGTGCGTGCGCGCGTGCGCGCGTGCGTGAATGTGTTTTGGGGGGATCTTTGGAAATGTGATTGGATCAGATCTTGTGGTTTCAAGTACAGTATGGCGTTCGTCCTAGGACTCCATCGGTGAATACATGTGGGGAATATTACAGGGAGAGATGCAATAAGGAAAGTAGCCAACCTCTTTCCTAATCTGTCTGCAAGCAGGGAAGTCATTCGACCCATGGCCCAAGTAATGGCATCCACAGGGTGTAGCTGTCTCATGTTTCACATGTGTGTACTCATGTGTGTCGCCCTTCAGCTTTTCCAAGACTTGCTGCTAGTTGAGCAATCAGGGATTTGTAGGAAGATTTGATAATAGCATAATCTGATAATGGCTTAATGTGATAAGAATTGTTTTAGGACCACTCTGGCAAACTGAAGTGCCTGCATTAAGTGATCAGGTTAATGACTGTTCTTTCATAATTTGGCTTAATATCTTAACGCAGTTTCCTCAAGTTCTGAAGAGCACTCTTGAGGCATTTCAAGTGGTAACTGCCCCTCCTGACTTGTCCATCTGCAGTTGCTGAGGAGATTCCCACTGAAGACCAGGATAGTGACTACCAGGTGGACCCCAAGAATTTACTCATTGCTGCTGGACTTGGGGAGTCACTTGCACCACCGGGACTCACGGACACAGACATCACTACCAGGTACGCTGTCGACAGCACACAAACAACTCCCCCCCCCCCCCCCCAAAACAAAAAAATAACTGCACATGGAATTAGAACTTGAGGAAATGTATGGATATGGGAAACAGGTTCTGTTGCTTTCTTTCTTATTCTATAAAGCCACTTTTATCTTCATAGGCTGCACATCAAAAGCCTCAGTGAAGTTGTTTTTGCCTCCGGAAGCCACATAGTAGGCATGTGTACCTGATAAAATGCAGTACAGCGCGGTTACAGGAACCTGTGTGGGATTGCTTCCTGTTCACAGCAGAGCCCCCCACCTGCAGCAGCCTTTGAAGAGGCTAAGAGGGGCACCCTGCTATGACACGCAGTCTCATGGCTAAGGGTGAGCCCCACTCACATTGTGCACATGTTGTGGAAGTCAAGGTGAAGGGCCAACCAAAGCCTCACTATATTAAAAAAGCCCTGGCTTCACACATAGCAGCATGGGGCTTTTATCCCATGCCATACTCTGCACAGACAGAGAGCCAGGCATTCTGAAAGTAGAGGTGGAGATTTCAGATCAAAGCCACCATAGCATCTGGAAAAAAAAAGTAGCCTCGAAGAGTCATGGCAGCTATTTTGACTGTGGTCCCTTGGTGTGTAACCTCCTGAAACTTGTGTGCCATGTTTAGCATCATTTTATATCCGGAAAACAGCTAAATATTCTTGTGCTGAGGTTCACGCATGATCTTTCTGGGGACCGTTCTTGTGTGATTTCCGCCACATGTTATCAGTGCTTCAGAGCAACAGAAGCTAACATATGTGGGCCCCCTCTTCAGGACGTTCATTTAAATACTAGGTTCACTGATTCAGGACTGTACAGTGCTCCCATTTTAGGAGCATTTGCTCCTGAAAATGAATGTGTATTAACTGGAAAAATAATTTAGGAGTCCATCTATTAACTGGGATGCTGTAGTCTACTCTTGAATTTGTCAACTTAGGAATACACGTGTGTTGAACAATATGTTAGCGTAGGTCCTTTAGGTTTATGTGTGGACGTGAGAAGTGTGCCGCAGTGCCTCCTGTCCAGGACAGCCTGTATAAATAGCTTGCCAAGGGATGAAGTTATTGAAAAAGCCCACTCTTCTGTGTTGCTCAGACAGTAAAATAACATGATTGATAGAGCTATGGCTAGAGTGGGTTTTGAGCGAGTGTTGCTCTTGAGCTCGTGTTGTACACAGATGACAAAAAGAAACCGATCCCACATGGAACTCAAATCAAGGGCATTTCATACTTGTAAGGAAGTGGTGCAGAGGAAAATTCTGTATATTCCATGGTTCTTAGAGAAGGTAATTGATTCTGATGTGTGTAGTATGTTTCCAGGGATGTAGCCAGTGGGATTCTTGAACAGAAGCATTTTTCTGGCATGCATGAAGCCGAGAAGGCGTGGTCGTTCTTGGTTGGCCGAGGCAACACTGTACTGCCAGGCCGCTTGAGGGAAAGGAGGCTGCAGTACACAGACTTCAGGGACCAGAGGAGTGAGCTCAGTATAGCTTAAAAAAAAAAACCCAGCAAAGTACTAAATGTGGTAGACGTAAGTCCACCTATGTACCTATGTACCCATTACCAGACGTGATATTAAAAAAGAATAGAAGAAAGAGCAGGCAAAAATATCCCAACCAACTAGAAAAAGGCTGAAAAATGATCTCAATGCACAGTGTGACATGTCTGTTCCTGAAGAGTTCCCAATGATCTCATATGATATCCAATGGTGCCTTTTTCCCACTCTCTGAGTGCCTTGTTGTCAATTAAGCATCTTTTCACAATGCATTTCTCATGCTAGCAGTTTGCCCAAGAAACTCGATAGTAATTTATTTCAGAGAAACTCTTGAGAGGCAGAGTCTATGGTACAAATTGTGCCAAATGATCAGGGGCAGAGCCCTTTCAGCTCAGGCCAGATTCCAGCTTTTCTGTTCCTAGCCTTACAGCTTCTTTGCTTTTCTCCGGCAGTATTGATGGTACCTCTGAGCAAAATCCAAACCGGCATTGATAGCTAGACCTGATCAAGTGCATTCCTCAGGAGACAACTCAGGAGTGCTTCATTTATTGCATAAATACTGGAACTCAATTACAGAAACTATTCTACTCCCAGCACTGCTCTCATCAATAACTTGTGCATTGTGGTTCAGTGGATTTCACATTTGATATTTAGCCCTCTCACTTTCTTTTCATTAAAAGCTATTGCCTCTGCACAGCTTGCATCTGATTGCAAATCTGCCTGTGTTCACATAATTTACCATCTGCTGGTCTAAAATTTATGGTTGATTTGTGTAAGACTGGTTTTCTTATCCATTTATTATGCTGTGCTGAATGCACATTTTGTGAGTAGTTTCCACGTTGGGTAAACCAATGTTTTCATTCTTCAGTGGCTTGTGAATCACTTGTGAATCACTGTTCTGTTGTTCTGGGATGATTCTATGGCTGAACTGCTGCTGTGCTAGGTCAATGGACTGATATCTGCAATATGCAGTAAAAATGAATTGAAGTAAAAAGTAGCCATATTTTATTTACTACTGACCATATTTCCAAGGCAAGGAGGTCTTGTGTTCAAATATTGTAATTTTAACTGTAGTTTATGAGAAAAATGATTTGCTTTGCTAAATGTGAAATTTGGTCCAATTAAGATTTGCAGAGCTTGCTGTTTTAGGTTAGAAGATACAGTGCATTAAAATGGCATTTTTAGTTAAAAGCGGTCGCAGGACTTTATCACTGAAAGAGTTGCTGAGCTTTTTTTCTCTCTGTCCTCTCCTGTATCTATGTGAATGCAATTTTTTCAATCCTGAGAATACACAAGTCATTTATCAAAAACATTTGGCCATTGTATTTAGGTAAATAATCCCTGGCAGACCTTCCTATGGGATTTTGGTGATGGAATCTAGCTGGAACCAGTGTTGGCTCCAGTTGGAATTTGGTGATGATCAAAATGTCTGTACCAAACTTGACGACTGGTTTTCCAGCATGGACGCTATCTCAACGATCTTGTTGCCAACTTGACCTTTAGACCAGTTGGACCAGCTTAAAACTTGGTTAGATCCCCCCCCCCCCCCCCCACCAGTCTTCATTCACAAAGGCAGAAGGACAAAATGGTACTGAGATATTTTCCCAACTTTTCATTGAATTCAACTCTGATTTCTGGACAGGAGTGAAAAGGAAACAGACCTGGACTGTGACCACAAGGGTGATAGGGAACAGCACTGCTCAGACCTCCCACCTCCGCACCTGATTGACAGGTAAGTTCTTGCAATTTGAAATATGCAAAAGCAGGTGGAAGAAGTGCTAGGCAGGCATCCAATATTTTGTGTTCAACACTGTTTCAGCTCCATTCTTTTCACTACCCAAAAGAGTCAGTCAAAATTGTGTAAAAAATAAATATAACAAGTAACCCTGTTATTGTATAAGTACAGACACAGATTTAACAGTTTCTTTTAAAACACCATGACTTGAAGGACTTTTTGTACTTAACTGAGGTATGCCTTGTTCCTGAGACAGAGGCATTCTTGTGTCACAGTGCAAAAAATGACACAGTATAAACTATCAGTTCTGTGTGGCGCTCCTTTCTGTGTGCAGTGCTCACAGTAAGCAATTTGTCATCCTGAAAAACAATTATCAGGCACAAGCTTAAAATTTACCTTAGCACTCCATTGATTGCTGTTTGATGACTTTGTTTTCCCCCGCCCCCTCCCCTGGTTCTCTCAGCTTATTTCCCTATTGGGATTGGGGGTTGCCCTTAAGTTCTACTGGGCAGATATGCTCTTTCAGGCAGACAGGCAGGCAGGCTGTCATGAAGGCTGGAATCAGTACATTCCGCCTGCATGTCTAAAACTTAACAATGTATTTTCATTCTTAGAAGAGGCTCCATATTTAATAATTGAAATATTGCATGTTTAAGGCGGTATGTCGAAGCACTGTATTGAAACAGTGACAGGATTAATTTGACTGAAGACTCTACCTTACTCCTGTCTAATCCTCCTGCTTTATTCTGCTATTCAGCAAATGTGGGCCACCATGCAGAATCCAGGTGACTGTTTTGTAGAGACAAAGCTAAATAAACTGTGCCTACCTTTTGCTAAGCTTCTTCTAATCGTTGATTATAATAAAGTTGTTAATGTGTGTTTTTCTGTAATTCTGATGTTCTGAAATGTATTCTGAATGATTATTTCTTTGTTTCCCATGATTTGGACTTTCTCTTTATGACTTTGAGCTGGTTCAATGTTTGAGCCCACTTTCTGAACCTTCTCCTACTGACTATTTTTGGCTGGACCGCAACAGCGGGGTCAGCCCTACAAACGTGAATGTCTCTGACTGACTGAGTGACTGAGAGATGAAGTTTCACCATTAGTCGGCCGAGTTATGAAGTTACACCATTGGTCGGCCGGAGAGGTCCAGCCATATACTAGGTTTTTGACCTGGTCTTGTTTTCAGTTCCCTCAGGACTGCTGGTACTGTAGTTTCGAAATGCGACTGTTTAAACTGGAACTATCATATCTGGTGATTTGTCTCCTTGTGTACAGACTTCCTAATTGAACAAGCTAGTATTTCGGATTTCTCTGATTATTTTGTCTTCAGTCATGTCCATATCTTATAGAATTTTGATTTTTGGTGATTTTAATATCATATCTGTTGCCCCGTTGGTTAAAGAATTTTTACACCTGGTTGACCAGTTCAGTCAGTTAATGGCCTTATGCATGTGCAGGGTCACACACTTGATCGTGTGTTCTCATTGGATCTCCTTTATTGTAATGTGATTTGCAATATTTGCCTCTAGCATCATAGACCCGTTATGTTTGATGTCTGTGTGATGTCAGTGTGCCTTGTTTAGTTCCCGAGGCCCACATTCCAGGTCATTGAATTTGCTATATTAACCCTTCATCTGCCAGGCATTTCCCAGATGGGTACATAGCTGCTCCCAGCACCCGCACTAATGTGGCTCCTTCTTTTCCTTTGAGCACAGAGGAGTTGGGTAACTTATTTAATTCCTCTTGCTTAACTATTCTTGCCTCTGTAGCCCTTCTTAAAATCAGATGGCTTAAAAAAAAAGCTCAGCACTGGCTAAATGATGGTAACTGAGCTCTTAGGGAGGATTGCAGAAAATCTGAGTGCAAATGGAAAAAGAATAGGCTGCAATTGTCCTGTGATATTCTGAGAGACTGGTTAAGTTCCCAAAATGTGTTAAAGCAGCGAGAGCACAGTATATGTCTGATATTATCTTCAATATTGTCATTGGCCTAAAGTTTTGTTTAACGGAATTAATAATGTCTGTCAATGTCAGCCCTGATGTTTCCTGTGCTATTTGTGATGATTTTTAAAATTTCTTAATTGTGAAGATTGATGGCATTAGATCGCAATTCTCCCCTACTGCGCATTATGCTTCCAGCTCTCTTATGCACACTGCAGTCTTTGAGCCTGTCTCTCTTTTTTTGCCTCAACAATCCTCCAAACTGCCTCAATCTGCCTTTTTGTCTAAAGTCCTGGAAAAAAGCATCTTTCTCAACTGGTGTGATTTTAAAACCAAAATAACATCTTTGTAAAGTTCCAGTCTGGCTTCAGAACCCTTTGTAGTATCCTTCTTAAAGTGTCAAATGACTTTCTGTTCACAGTTGACTCTGGAGATTGTACTTTTAGTTCTGTTGAAACTTACCGCTGCTTTTGACACCATGATATCCTAATCAAACAGATTAAGCATTTGGTTGGCATTCAAAGCACTGCCCTATTGTTGATCACTACCTACTTAAAGTATAGAACTTTCTCTGTCAAAATCAAGAGCTTCTCGTCCTCCTCTGCTCCCTTTCTCTGTGGAGTCCCCCATGGTTCAATCTTAGGGCCTATTTGTTTCTCCATATACATGCTCCTCCTTGGTTTTATTATTATTTATTTATTTATTTATTTATTTATTTATTTATTTTTTGACAGGGACAATACACATTAATCAACATCACTATTATATGATGTAAATGTGCCAGATTTAGCTAGATCGCTAATTTCCATCTGTTGTCCCTGGGCAGGCTGATGTTAACACATTAATAACAAGCAGACCAGATGATATCTGGATGATACTCAGCTGTACCTCCCATTGAAATCCTATGGCAAGTGTTCTTTTAAGAACCCATCTGATTGTCTTTCTGACATCAAAGACTGGATGGTGGAAAACTTTCTCCAGTCAAATGAAAATAAGACTGAGGTAATCCTTATCGGCCCGTCTCACTCTCTTAGATTTTTCTCTTGTGACCTAAGGCCCCTATCCCACCTTGCCAAATCCCATGGCAAAAAAATTAGTGTCATTTTTGATTCCGCCCCTAAATTTGATTGGCAAATTAATTCTGTTGTTCAAGCCAGTTTCTTTCAACTCAGAGCCTTAGCCAAAGCTAAGCCCTTCCTCTGATTTCATAACCTGGAAATAGTCATTCATGCCTTCAGTCAATTCATCTAATCCTGCCTTGACTATTGTAACTCCCTGTACCTTGGTCTTAGCCAGACATCCCTCCGCCACCTGTAGCTAGTACGAATTGCCGCTGCAAGGCTTTTAACTGGTATGAAGAAAAGAGACCACATCACTCCTATTCTTGCTTCCCTGCACTGGCGCCCTGTTTGTTTTAGAATTGATTCCCCTCCCGATATCTCTGATCTTCTTCACCCCTGTTCCACACCCAGTTAACTGAGGTCCTCCACCCAATTGCTTCTTTCTGTTCCTTGGTCTTGGTTAGAGCTAAAGGGTGACGGGGCCTTTGCTGTGGCCACGCCGAGACTCTGGAACAGACTGCCTCTCTTTATTAGATTTACACCCTCCATAGACACTTTTAAATTTCTGCTCACTTCCCATCTTTATTTCCTTGCATTTAGTTCTACACGATATTTGTCAATGTTGTTGTTTTTGTTGTATTTTTGTATATTATTATAGTACTGTGCTATATTATTGTGTATCATTAGTTTCTCCTCTGTTTTACCCATCTATGTATGTATTAATTGTACAGCACTTGGTTGACAATACTCATTTTAAATGTGCTTTAGAAATAAACATGACTTGACTTCTCTCCCATTAAATCACTTTTCGCAGCTACTGATTCCTCTTAAGGGAAATATTTAGTTTCTTTCAGCTCTAGTCACAAAACTACCATCCAATGTCAGGTATGAGTACACACTCATTAGGCAGCACTTAGCATCTAGGCAGGTAAATTCACCGTAAAGAGTAAAGCTGTGCGCTATGTGGTAACTTGAGGACAATATGGAATGAGAATACTTGGTTTCAATTGTAATTTAAATAAACATCAGCATCTCAATAAAAAGATATGACTAATATCTAATGCAAATCACCTATGCATGCTGTGGAGATTCACATAAAATTTTTATTGTATGGACTGGATTAGAATTGGGGGATGTGTGGAGAAAATTGATACTGGCACTTGCTCTGCAATATGTGTAGTACATTGTAAACATGTAACAAAAGTTAACCATGTCACTTTTTATTGTGAAAGATTTGGTGAAGCCTTTAAAATAGCTACATTGTCTCCTCAAAAAGATCTTGTGGAGAGGGAAAAGGTGCCTGCTGTGTTGTTGGTGTCCTGCATTTGTTTTTGCACTTCGTATGTCGTATGGTATGAAATTATGCAAACAAGTGCAAAGTTAGATTAAAATTCTGTCATAATTATGACAAGACCTGCTGGTTTAGAAAAGGATTTGCATAAGACCTTCATCTGCACAGCGAGATTCACTGGATTCAGGTGTCAGGGGAGTAAGAGAGAAAAATAATTTAAGTACTAACAAGATTATTATATTTTATCTTCAGGGTTGCAGTAATGAAATTATAATTTATTGTGGCACTTAACAATATTGGGTACTTTAACTGTTGTTTCTCCCTTTTGTTGTAATTGTTTAATCAGGTGCGCTTGAATTACATATTGTAAGATAAAGAGTAAATGGGTTATTCTGCTGCAAATGTGAGACATTTTCAGTTGCTGAGCATTAAAGCAGATTGTACTTTACTTGATTTATTGGGAAAATGACAATTATCTTTAATGTGCTTAGTCCTGCTAATACTGTAGCCACAAGGATGTTATTAAACCTAATTAGCTATGTGACAAATGTGATCGAAATATTATTTTATAATCTCGCCTGAATTCCACGTTTTGATTTGGCTGGGTCTGCCTCAGGTGCATTTACAAAGTAGAGAAGACATATCCTTCCTGTGAATTAAGCCTCTTCAGGTCTAACAGTACGGGAGAGCGTAAAGTTCTGAAAACTTGTCTGAGGGTTGGGTGTTGACTTTCACTGTGCTGGAAGTTTACTTTCGAACCACTATGCAAGCCTTGATATCGGTTTTAATAAAGAATGAAAAGATGGCATACAGTTTATATTTATGGTGAAATAGCTGTGTCCATATAAAAAAAAAAAGAAAAGAAACAGTCATGCAGTATATGCCATGTGGTCAAAGACCAGAAAAAACAGAGCTGACAAGAAGGATTTCTCTTGAGAGCAGAAAGAGCATGTACAGTTTGACAGCACACAAGCACACAAGTCCTCACTTAACCATCGTGTGTCTCAACCCTGGCTCCAGGGATCCACCTTGCGTGCTGTTTTTCATTCCAGCTCCCCCTTTATTGACTGACTCACATTTAGAGTTGCTCAGCAATAATTAAGCAATTTTGGTTGTGTGGGACTTGCACGCTCACTCCATAAAAGGCTATGCTCACCAGAGATCCGGTTCTGATTGACTGGAGGTGAGTGGGTGGGTTCTGTATTGCGCCCACTGAATGTTATTTACTGTCCCTCTTGAAACATCTTGAAAGTCCCCTGAATTTAAATACTGTTCCTGTGTCTATTTTTTTTTCAGGGACAATGCTGGGAGAGTTTGCCTTTAAATGGGAAAATGGTCATTGAAATGCCCTTAAATTTTGAAGCATTAAACATTGTTCAAACATTATTTATTTGGAAAAACAACCTGTACATAAGTTGGTGTCTCATATTTTTAGAGTATGTCCAAATAACAAGCTCAGAGTGCTTCATGTGTTCTTAGTTTGCCAACCAAGCAATAATAATTATACCTGTTATTTTAACATTGAATATAGAACAACAGAAAGAATATGTAACATAAATATAATGGTACACAATGTTTCAAGCGCTAATGATCATTTAACATGTAAATTTATGGGTAGCGTGATGCCTCATTGCATTACATTGTATTATAGTCATTTAGCAGATGTTCTTATGGCAGAGTGACTGAAAAAAGTGGAGAACATCACTGTTAGTCTCAGGAATATAAAAGTGCAATATCACCAGGAGGGCATATAATATCTATCCCTATATAATACATAAGCATAAAGCTAACAAACAATCCAGCCATTGGTATTATAAACAAAGTAAATACCACTACAC
This sequence comes from Anguilla rostrata, assembly GCF_018555375.3. Taxonomy (NCBI): domain Eukaryota; kingdom Metazoa; phylum Chordata; class Actinopteri; order Anguilliformes; family Anguillidae; genus Anguilla; species Anguilla rostrata. The sequence continues at coordinate 44,290,624 of NC_057937.1, read as the reverse complement.
AACTAACCTTTACCTTTAGGTATAGCTTTACTCAGCTATACATCTAACATTATTGTCCTTAAAGGAATCCCCAAACGGAGGATAGCTAAGAGGGTTAGAGGAGCCATGGTGCACTGTGAAATGTCTTCACTCTGTGTTGGACGATGGGTTGGGCATCTGCTACCCTGAGCACAGTGAGAACAAACAGGATGCATTACGTGAAGTACAGGAAATCAGTGGGGGAGGGGCCAGGTGCCCACAGGTTGCAGAACGGAGAGGTCTGTTTAGTGTGTAATTCAGATGATCTTTTGAAGATATAGCCAAAGAGAGATCACAAGCGGAATGGCATAGCTGACTCAGATATCCCACTGTTGTTACCTCAAGTGAACTGACTCAGGTGTATGCCAAACTTTGTGTTACCCTGAAACTGAAGATTTTGTTTAACCCTTCTATCAAAATACATTGGTTGGACACACATATTGTTGCATTTTTATGTCGAGCAAGTGCCTGAGGTGTGTGACTAGTACATCACTCAAGAACCAAATGTCCTGAGGTTCTCAAGATGGATTGTGCTGTATGCTCTCCTGCACTGAATTTCTTTTTTTAGATTTCTTGTTTACTCTGTATTGAAGTCTCTGTTCCAAATCGTTAAGCTTCACAGCGCCTGAATCTGGCTGAATAATCGATATTACCTTTTAAAGTGGCTGGCACCTTACAGTAAGCATTACCTATGTGCACTGGTGGAGAGTCCGAGTTTACATAATCTGATGGCAGGGGGGCTGCAGAAGATCAAAAGGCTTTTTGACCTCTCTCAAATGCCTAGTGGGCCAGGAATGAGGCTTGAAGGTTCACACTGGCCGTGTTGTCTTCGGAAGACCCATGGGATTCACAATTTGCAGATTATTGCTTTTTCAGCACAAATTTGTTGCATACCTTTAGGAAAATCACAATTTCCCCTGCTGTGTGTCCAATAGTGGTCATGGGTGATCTTTTAAACAGTGCAGCTCTCTCCTGGAGCTGCAGTAAAGTTTATGTATAAAGGTCATGGACTCAAATATGTTCAGTGGAACTTAATTTTAAAAACTCATTTAAAAAAACTCACTGAATTTTCATTCGTTTCAGAAAAACATTTTAAAATGATAACCATAAATGGGCTTTCCACAAGCCAGTATTCGTCATGGACCTGGAGGTGAAGCAGATTCATCATTTTTGCTCTAAAATCATGCCGTTTGTGGAGTGCTCAATGGGAACACTGCCCTTAAACAGATCATTCTGGGTGCTTGTGGAGGGCTGATATCATCACTCCAGAGGAAGACTTGAAGCTATTGTTAACCAAGGCTTTTTCTTATGAACCTCCTATTTTTAAATGACCCATTGAGTTTGAAGCTTCGGATGGTCTAATTTGGGTCTGAATGAACCATAAAAAATTTGAGAAATATTATTTCTCGTGGTGAATGTTTAGGTAATAATTATGGAATCTTGAGGAGCAGCTATATTAAGAATATATAAATGAAGAATATAATTCAAAGCATTTTCTTATCTACCAGCCAGTGTAAAAATGTGGATATTAATAGTCAAGATATTTTTAGAAATGGAGTAGTCTGCAATATTCAGTTTCCAAATATAAATGCAAATAGGAAGAAAGCAACAAAAAGAGTGCAACAAAGTAAAAAAGGCGCTTACATACAGCATTTTAATCCCCCCAACATTTTAATCACCAAACATTTCCGCATTAGTTGCAAAGGTGTGATACATACTGCCATTTGACTTGCTTCGTTTTGCTATTACTCTGTAAAATACTTCTTTAAAAAAGCTTTCTGACAGTTTTAAAGGGACTGTTTCAGATATTTAGTTTCCCTTCCTCTCAGGTGGTGTTTGGACTATTTTTCCCATCTTACCTGAGGCACACTTCCCTCATTGGAAGTGACACCTTTCCTCTGTAGTTAGGGAGGCCATGAATCACTGGAATCGTGTTTACAGGGAAAGGAACTGAGCTGTGCACCATAAGGGGCCAACTGGCAGAGGAAAAAACAGTATCGTGCTTCTTGTTCATCTCCCTCACCTGCTACCTTCCTTTACATGTTTCTAACTATGAAGAGGTTTTGCCTCTCCATAAAATACCAGTATTGTGTTTGGCTGCATGTTCTGAGTCACAAAGTAAGCCAGCTGATCATCTTGTTCATCATATTGAAAATGTGTGGACATTTTTAAGAGAAACTGAAAATGAACCTTTTTAGCTTGGCTTTTAGTTGAGCTAGTTTCACGTAATCATCTTATTTATTTCAGTAATTGTATTTATTTATTTATCGGCCTTCGTTCTATTGTGTTTATCTTGTTTATTTTATTCATCTTTTATTGTTATGTCCTTCTAACATACAACTGGTTTTTTATGTCCTGCACTTCAGGCTGATTTTATGTTAAGCACTTTGTATTGCATCTTATGCATGAATCGTTCTATATAAATAAATTGATTCAACTGTTCCCTCCATTTTACAATTTCCATTTTTTATTCTCTCTCACTTTCTGTCTCTCTTTCTTTATCTGTCTGTAGTTTAGTGAACAGCGGGGCCTGTTTGACCACAGCCTGCAGTCAGGTGATACATGATACCGGGCTATCGGATGCCTGTGAAAGTAGTGTTCTGCCTGGCTCTGACTTGAACATGGAGACTATGACACCATCCAGCAGCAGCGACCACAGCACATGGCCTTCTGACTCCACTGTGCCCTGCAGCCAGAGGGATGACTCCACCTGCTGCAGCCCTGCCTCCTCTGGCTCCAGCCCAACCTCTAGACCTCTGGAGAGAAGCGAGGAGGATGCTGACTTCATCAGCCATGAGGCTCCAAGCCAGGTCAAAGTGTGAGTAATGAATCCGTGGCATGTGGTTTTAGTACACTTTATTGTAATGTGGCTCAAATTTACAGTAGAGCCATGTTTCATGGGAATTAAAGCTGTACTGCGTAAGCTCACCCATAGAGCTGGCTTAGTGGCCCAGAGCTCTGTTTTATTATGATAATTCAATTTTGTACTGTATTGTACTGTTCCACTCGGGCAGATATGAAATCCAGCCTCTCCTAATCATCACATCATCAGTGGTGCTGTGGTAAAAGAGATGATTAAAACAAGAAAGCCGCGCACAGTGCGTTGAAACACTAGGAACATTAGGGTTGGACATTTGTGGAGGTGTATGTGTTGATATTCAACAGCAAAAATAATATGATTTCAATGCTGTATGATCACTCTTGTCAGGCAGGTAGGAGGGATTCAGGAGGGCTTCACTCACAATCAGAACTACACGGGCTACACTGCAAGACACAAACCACTAGTTAGCCACAAACACAGTATGACTAGGTTACATTTTGCTAAGTAGTATCTAAAAGAGCCTGCAGAGGTAAAAAAAGGACTTGTGGACAGTTGTGACCAAATGGCAAATGCCTATGTGTTGCTGATGACATGACATGACTGGTTTGATCCAGAGGCCCAGAAGCGATCACTGAGTATTGCTTGGTTAGACTCAGGGGAAAACTCTTTTTCAAAAAAAGAGATTGCTCAAAAACCCTTTTGAGAAAAGTGTGTGGGTTTTATTCTGCCTGGTGATTTCTTTGTTTGCCTGGGAGAAATGACTCAGCTCCACTTTCTCTTGTGGCTTCAAAGCTGAAAACACTTATGGCTGTGGTCAGGTCTTTCACAGGCACTGGGTGCTCTTCTGATTGCTCTGACTCCTGGGTTAACAGTCACAGGAGTGAGAAATAGAGGAGATCTTATCCTGCTGCAAAGTATTTTCAGTGTCAGGTCATATAGATGCAGGAAAACCCAATCAGAGTTTTAATATGTTTTGGTTTTGCCTGTGAAGAAGTGCAATACATAGAAATGAATGCTGCAATTCAAATCTCTGAAAAGCACTTAAGCATGAATATCTAAGAAACCACAGCGTGACTACTCGGTAAGCGCTTTACACTTGTTTCAGCGATCAATTGAATAACCATCCGTGAGGATCTCTGTTCTCTGTTCCAGGTTCTGTCTGGAAAAACTAAAACAACCCTGCACCCAAAGACATCCCCTCGTTTTGTAGGTACATTTTTGAGGAATGTACCAGTGAACACAAAATAATTGCATGCATGTGTGAGTGGTTGATAAGGAGCAGAGAAGGACTTTCCTCATGGCACATTTAGCATATTGATTCATGATTATGTGCACACTCACAAAAACAGCATGGGGAAGCAGGGTAGTTCAGAACTGGTGACTTAAGTACTTGAGCTATGACGTGCTAAATGCATACCTTGTCTATTTCAGAATTACTAGTTGGCAGCAATGGTCTATTTAATAAGATTAGCTCAAATTATGAGCTCCATGTTTGGGTCAAATATTTTTTTTTTTTATTTAGCTCTGTACTACACAATTGTAGATTTGTAATAAAACGATTCACATGTAGCGATATACAGATTCTCAGTTTTTATTTAAGGGTGTTTTTTTACGTTTTAGTTTCAGCATGTAGAAATAACAGCAGGTTACACAGTCCCTGCATTTCAGGGCACCATAATGTTTTGGACAAATTAGTTCACAGGTGCTTCTGATTAGTCAGGTGTGTTCACTTAGTGCAGGTATAAGATGGCTTTAAGTATGTAGCCTTGATTCTAGCCTTTTGATTGTCTCTTATTGGTGTTTGTCAACCTGAGGACCAGAGTTGTACTAATCGAAGTCAGTGAAGCCAATATGAGGCTGAGAAATAAGAAGAAGAAAAAAAACTGTCACAGACGTATGCCAAACCTTAGGCTCTTCAAAATCAACTGTTTGGAACACCATTAAGAAAAAAGCTGTGGTGAGCCCAGTAATCGCAAAGGGCCTGGTAGGCCAAGGATAACTGAAGGTTTACCATCTGTGTTTTGTTTTCACTCTCTTTGACCTAGTCAAATTGCCATAGAAACCACCAGTGTGAAGTGTGGAAATTTCCCAAGTGTCCTGTTTGAGATTTAAAGCTTGCGGCTCATTTTGAGGGATTGCTCTCCTAGCTAGTTTTAGTTAGGGGACCTATTTACTTTGAACACTTGTAATTATATTCCATCATATCTCAACTATGTTCATAACAAATTTCACATCCTCCATGCCCTTCCTCATAGTTCTCCCCATAGTCAAACAGATCTCTTATTTAGCTCATTATACTAATAAGTCCATCATTTTTCTTGTCGCACATATCTGCCTAGGGTTTTTTAATTGATATACAATAATGGAAATGTTTAAATAAAGTCTAGTAAATAAAAAGAAACAATACACACACACAGAAAAGAAATCATGATTCAGGCATTCAGTTAACCATCCTGATAACTGGCCATGTAGAACAGAGCTGCACAGATGATACATGAGACTTAACAAGGCTACCTACAACATACAGACCCCAGTTACATTGCATTGTCTGATTGGCTCAGAGGTTCATCATTAGGCAACATAATTTGATCCTTCCTTTTCATCTGTATGTTTGTGTGGCTGCTTGCAGCTAGACCAGATGGGGAATCAATCAGTGTTAAGACACACTCGGTGTGTTCACACTTTTTTTATTGCACTTTAGTCAGGTTGATAATGGTAAATTACCATGCCAACTGCACAGATATAGGCAGCCTTGTTGAGTGACAGCCCTTTTCGTTGTGTTGCGCCAGCATGCGGTTTTTAGATTCATGCGATTCCCTCACATTCCCTCGGTTTTGCCTCGATATTTATGGCGCATTTAGTATGAAGGGAGGCCCTCATCATTATGGAAGCTTGTGATAAGAAGCTGATGAAGCTGATTTACTGCCTCTGTCAGTGCTCATATTTCACTCATGGATGCCTTGGACTCACTCGCACACCGAGGCAGATCCACGTCGCGTTCACGGCGGCTGTGTTTTACCGGGCCTCACCTACGGTTCATTCTGACTGTTGAACGCTGGAACGTTTTGAAGGTCGCTCGATTGAGCCACACCTGAGTCTAAGCTTCGATCCGTGGAGCTTGAAATGGTGCCTGATTACTTTAGCTGTCTTCCCAAGGGGCGGGAAGAACGGATATCAGAAATCAACCCTCATTTATCCGGTATTGACAAGGAGACTCGTGCACAGATAGTAGCGCTTGTTTTTTTGTGGCCATGGAAGTAGGTTGGTTTGTAACAGTATGACCAGGCAGACCCTGTTCAGAGAGAAAATATGAACACAGGCACTGAAATGCCTGCAATAGCCTTCAGACAGAACAAAAACTGCATAGCATGGTCACTCCGTGAACTGAAATCTGCTGTAAAGAGGTTGGAAACAGATTCTGTTGGAAATGCTTTTAGCTGTAATTCGATTGCTTTTTGCACCTGATTCTGTTTTTGCACATTTAACTTGTCCTTGTTCTTTTTGTATGCTTTTATGTTGCCCAAAACTAAATGTGTTTGCCTTCTTGGCCTGGTCTTTCCTGTAAAAGAGATTTTAATCTGGAAAGGAAAATAAAGTTAAATAAAATAAATTAAAATAACTGGGAGGGTGACAAAGCCTTGAATGTAGCTAGAATGCACAGGTCTTGTTCCCCAGTCCCTGTCCCCCGTGCTTTAATTAAGGAACATTTTTGTCTCTTGTACACGGCCTGACCGTGAATGCGTCCCCCTCGGATGTTGCATTAGCAGTTGTTTGTGGCATTCTGGAAATGCATGTCGGTAAATCCTCTCCTCAGCGAGGCCGAGGCTGTCCTTTCATCATCATTAACTACTGAAGAAAAGATACACTGTCTGAATGCAATCAGGGCTCGTTAAAATGCATGAATTCGCCTTGAATGAAATGACCTTGCATGATGCTTTTCCAGGTCTGCCTGTATAGTCCTGTACATTTAAATGCCTAGTACAGTGTTCTGTTCATTAATAGTGCACATTCATTTGTGAAGTTTGGGAATAACTTTAATCATCAGGTAATGAAATAAATCTTAATTTGCATGTAATAAGTACCAATTAAAAGGTTTAAAGGGTTTCGGTTTGCTGGGGAGATAGCATATCCTTTCCAGATCAATTCAATTCAACAAGTTCAACAAGTTGAACTATTATTTACTGCCATTGACTGAAAAGACAATAAATTCAGCACAGTGGTGTGATGGAAGAAACACCCCCTGGGAAATTAGTTGTTTCTTACATCATAGCTGTGTGTTGGCTGGTTCTAATTTAAAATGCATAATGTTTGATGCAGGAAATGACTCTTTAGCTGTCAGCTGTGCATGCTCCTTCTCCTGTCAAACTAAATTCTGTGGCATTTGTCTTAGTTCTTACTCTCTGTATCTTGTCGTCTATGCTATTTCAGGGCTGCCAGTCTGTCAGTTTAATTCTGTGGGGTCTTCGACCCACCGGAGTGGTTGTATTCATTTTCTTTATCAGTGTTAAGTAAATTATTACCTAATTTAGAAGCGTAGAGACATTCTGTAATCAAAAGTTACTTACAGTACCGAGCCCCTTGTCTGTGAGGAACATGATGTCAGGTGGAACAGATGTTCCTGTTCAGCTTGTTCAAAGCTGCCACTGTTTTTCTCTGTGTAGCACAGTCCATATGGCAGAAAAAGTCTAAAATTAATCTCTTTGATAAAGCAATATTAAAGTATTCCCATTATGGTGTCGTATTTCCTTAGCCAAAGACAACCAACCTTACAACAGACAGACACATGAGTCCACAGAAACATAATTTTAAAAAAACTGCCTATTGGGGTGAAAACTGGAGACACATGATGATAAATTAGCTTTTGGCTTTCCTATTTTCTTTCCAGAGGAGTTTTGCTTATGTTGATCCTGTCATCTTCACTCCATCAGGAGTCTCATTAACAAACACAGATGCCCTGTCAATGTAGTACCGTGCACTGCTCTGGCTCAGTCTGCCCTTCGACTGCACTCCAGCAAAGCCTCTAGGAATTTAGCACTCTGTTTGGTATAAGAATTCAAGTTGGAATTCCAGAAAGGAAATTCCCCAAATGCACAGGCCCTGGAATGATTCATTGTGATGCCACAATTTTATCTGAGAATGCGGAATCCTTTTGTGGTCTCCTTAAGTGTCCTTTTGTTGAATACTCCAGCAGTCAGGCCGTTCATCATCTTCATCTGCGTCTATGCTTTTTTTGGCATTAGAAGAATAAAAATATCATTTCTCTCTCTCAGTCCACGTCATAGGTTGCCAGTGGTGACTGGTATTCTATCTTGCATGTCATATACATCTTTTGGATCTTTGTGTTTCTTTGGGAAGAGAGGATATATCAGCTCGATTTGTAATCCCAGCATAGACATTATAGAACATTTATCTTGCTAAACTGAGACAATGGGCAGAATAAATCCTGGTTCCTATTGACATGCTGTCCTAGAACACCAGTGGAAAATGAGCAGGAACCCCATCCTGTTAATTTTCCCTGACAGGCACTGTTTTGTTATGGACTGTGACCAGCTAAGCAATAGCTCTGCCCAGCTTTTGAGTCTCATAGAGGCCAACTTTCACATCTACTCTGCCAGATCCAACATTTAAGAACCCTGGGTCTCTGTCAACAGTATGTAATAAATTGAACTGGAACTATTTACCCAAGAAATCCAGGCTACTCTTCTAATCCTCTATTGTGGTGCATGTTCTGTCGTGTTTATAAATAGAACTGTATACGGTACAACAAATGCATTGCATAAATTATGGAAATGAAAATAAAATAGAGAATCCAGTCAGACCAGCTCCTCTGATCAATGGAAGGATACTTTTTTTCCTTTAGTGACATTACTTGGCTGAGAAGCTGCTGGCATCATAACTGAGCAGCCATTAATTTGCTTGCACCTCCATTGCTGGGCTTCTCTTACTTGTCTGTGTTGATTTCTGTTTTTTGTTGCAGTGTGAGAACACTGTTTATGTTATAACATACTGTCATGTGTATATCCCAAACCACATCAAAGAATGTGGATGCTACTGCACAGTAGTGTGCTGTGAAGGACCTAGTTTGTACACAGCAGGGACAATTCCCCTCCTGTTTTCTTATTCTTTGTGTGAACTTAAAAATAATGACCATCCTATATAAATGACCTCTTTTTTGACCCCATCTTTTTAAATATGTACCAGCTAGAGTGTGGCAAATGGAGTGCTGTTTTTTCCAGAATGAGGAATGCACTGTTCGACTAAAGGGATTACTTTAGATACCACAGGTCGTGCTGCATGCCCAATGCCAAGAGAACAGAACAACACAGGGTACATCCTCTGGAACAGAATGATTGGTTACACCAGTAGGGACAGCAGTGCACTAAACTGATACTGACTGCACTGAATGTTAGATAGTAGAACAGCGAAATTTCAAAATAACAATAACAATATTCAAAATGAAGAAATCCTATGAAAGAATGAATATAATGTAAAAATAAAAAGAAACATGTAAAGAAAGGCAGCATACCCTGCTCATCAATAAACAAGTGTTTTTTTTTTTACATTAAATCTTCCTGTGTGGATACTTTATTTGTTAGAATACATCTGTTAAGAATCCATTACTGTAGAAAGAGCTCAATTATGATGAAGAAATGAGGCGAGAGGAGGTGGGACTTGTTAAGCAGCCTTTCTGCACTGCCCCGTGGGGAGGCCTCTGTCAATCCCATTGCCAGACCCACCTGTGCACCACGGCATGACCAGGTGTCCCTGGCCCTCGGGAGCCTGGCTACGCAATCTCCTGAATACCAATGGCGCCCAGCGGCCCGCGGTCATGGCGCCATGACAAAACACCCTGGCTCCGACTGAATTCATTTCTCCGAGAGGGAGCGGAAACTGTGCAAAGCCACGCGCATATGCTCACATAAAACACAAGAGCAGACATTTTAATACGTGGTAAGACATGCACATGCTAAAATGTGCACAAGCACATACAGTATACACTCATCCACACAAAACACACATACACACAAAGATGTTTGTGAACATACAGGTGAACTATGAATTTTATTTTTACCTTAAATATTTCAGTTTATGGTTGGTACTTGTGATGGTCTCAAACACTGCTGGTATGTAGCAGTTCTTCCTAGTTTTAGTCATTTTAATCCTGCTACTGTTCCTTGAGTGCAATGGTGTTCTCGCTGTAGTTTCCCACCTTTCCTCTGGTTCACCCATGATTTATACTCGCTCGGTATGCAGTCTCTATTTCGGCTTTTTTCAGAGCAGAAAGGATTCTTGTTTTATGAGATCCTCTTAGTATGCTGTGTTCTCGTCTGGAGGATAGCACAGAGGGGCTCCTGACGTCTTTCATCCGCGTGAAGTGTTAGCTTGCGGAGTCTCAGAATGCCTTGCTTTTGATATAACTTTCTGTACCCTTTCGCTGTACAAGGCGACAGCTGTGTTTCGTCTGAAAGTCACAGCCACAAAAGCTTTGTCAGACCTCTCACACAGCCTGCGATTTATTTCTCCACATCTTTTCTCAGCCTTGACTTTTTTTGGCACCATTTTTTCCGCTACCGAAGCCATTCAGTAAGAACTGTAAGAACGTCGAAAGATAAATGTCTCTGTGTGATTGATAGGGGAGGGATGGCATTCACCAGTATCTGTTTTTTACCTGCCAAAAAATGGTAGGAGAATGCAGCCTCTGAGCTCAAAGGAGATCTCCCTGTCTGCGCACAAGATGCCCCTCACTGCATTTACCATCCTTTTACCACAGGATCCCCTGCAGAAACTTCTGCTCTTCTGAAATGAGCCATGGAGGTGTTAGATCAGCATTGCAAACACCCAAACTGTTATTGCTACGTTATGATTTCACAGCTTTTTTTTTTACGATTGCTTACATTGAAGCTTAGATTGTCTGTCAGATTGAAGCTTTAAGAGAAGATGGTGTCACTCGTCACACCCTGCTGAAGTGGTTTAAGCCAATCAATTTCCACAAGTTTTTTATTTTTTATTTTTTATTTTTATTTTTTATTGTTATTTGTTTGCTCTGGCATCCGGCGGTCATATCGTGAGCACTACAGACATAAGGGGAATGTAATTCAGAAAACTGTTAATTATGTTTGGCCCTTTGCTTCTGGTTGATTAGGAGAATGCTCTCTCTCTTCGTGACAGAATGAGTGGGTGTGTTGTGCAAACACTGGGCGAGTAGTGTTATGTCATGTACTATTTCCATCATTGGCAGTTGGAGACAGCATGACTTCATTAATGCCAAAGGCAGTAAGCCTAAGATTGCAGCAAGCATTGGAAGCGTTGCTTGTGTTATGTTTACAGGATTAACCTTATTGGCTGGTAGAGGAATTTGTACCTAACACACATTGGTGAACGATGTTCCAAGCCTTGTTCCTCTGAAATGTTTTTTGTGTTTTTTTAAACTTGAAAATACTAATGGGCCGGGGGTGTAAAAGTACTTTGTGTGCCCCAAAGTTCTAGACAAGTGTTTCATTGTAGGTAGGAACTGTGCTGGTGGACAGTATTAGTTGAACAATTCGATGAAGTGCTGTATTGGCAAAACTGTGTTTCAGCAACTGCAGAAATTACATTTTGCAATGTAATCTCAGAAGGTGTTATTTATGTATTATTTAAATGTACACTGGCTGCATTTAACTCATGGAGAGCTCACATAATCAAATTGTATACTGTAAGTAAATTGGCAATTTTCACGGATTTCCTCAATGATAATGTGCAAATGTATAAGCGTTCATGTGTGGCTAGAGAATCCATTTCTTTTTTATGAACAGGTGAAAATATTAACTATTATGTTCTGTCATTTCAGGGAGAATGCTGTCACCCTTGCAAACAGTATTCCAAGAAGATGGACCACAGTTCTTCATAGAGTAAGAACATTTTCAATATTTCCCAAGTACCCCCAATAAGCAAAAAACAATCTTTAAATATAACTATACATTTTATTATTACAGAGAGTATAATTGAAAGTAATAATAGCATTCTCAAATATAGTCACACAGGGACAAAATGGCATCTCTCAAGTTTCCTGATGCATTATTTATTGACATCCCACCCTTTCCCATTTGGGGTTGAAATCCCACATTAGTTTCCGCTCATATTGATTTTAAACCATATGATCACTATCCTTGTTGGAGCCAGATCCCATTGACCATGTGTGGTAGATGCTCTGTGTTCACTGCTCTGTAATGATTTTCTGAAATCCCATGTAAGACTCATCTGCTTTCCATTAACCAGGCTCTGTTTCCTGTCACTGTATGGCCAGGGTTCTCAATCTTATTCAGAAAGGGCCGGTGTGGGTACAGGCTTTTGTTCCAACTAAGCAGTCACACACCTGATTTTACTAATCGAGGTCTTTAACAAAGACTCTTTCTGAATAAGATTAAGGACCCCTGCTGTATGGCCTGGTAGCAGTATTGATAAGTGCCTTTCACACTATTGAATTTCAAATTTGATAAACTCAAATATATATATTGGAATATGGAATGTATATATATATATTCTTAATTTGGTTATGCTAATTTATTTTGAGGTTTTCTCACTAGAAGTTTTAAATTACATTAAAATGTGGGTCATCCATGATACTGTGAAACCTAATGTTCACTGGTCGTATTCGGAAAGTCTTTGAGAAAGCAGATTTTAGCATGAATGGTTTTTGTTCTCATGTTTTTCCTCACAATTCATCAAATGTGCAAACATCAGGTGGCAGTTTACTGTACAAACCATGATTTACCATGGTCATTTGAGACAATTATCCATCCAGTATGCCTGAGGTGAATTCCAGGTTTAAGAGAGGTATATCGTACATAAACATGGACATGTGCACAGAATCTCTGACAATCACTGTAGATGCTCCCTATGAAGAGCAAGGTGAATGCCTTATTTACGTCTGTGCCTTTGTTTTATATCTGTTGCCTTTGATTATATTTCACTCTGAATACATGAAGCCCCTTGTATGTTTGAACATAGAACTGAACATAGAATTGCTATAGCAGGATGTGTGTCATTGTGTATCTTTCGGTGAATATCCATAACTCTTGATGTAAGTGAGTTTATCTGTGGCTGAGGTTTTGCATAGCTGTGAAGAAGGCTCCATATAGCTGCATGTCAGGATGGTTGTAGCCAGAGTATGAAAGTCTAGGTTCAGAAAGTAAAGGTCCTCCCCTGCATTTTGTTCCAATTTCCTGGATTTGCTAATTAGTACAATTCTTCAGTCAGCAGGTAGGACTAATTAGTGAAATCTGTTGGAGTTTATGGATGAAAGAAACACATGGCAGGACTTTTACTTTCTGAGCCTGGACTTTTAACCACTGGTTGTAGCTCTCAGTTGGCCATGTGTTGATGTTGAAGGGTGTCATCTTGTTTCAACCCAGCATCTATCTACTCCTATCCCTCGGTTCCCTGAGAATAACACAAGACTATAAAAATAAAGACACTGACTTGTCTATATGGATCAATGTACAACCTGTGGTGTACATAGCAATGTAGATTATGGAATTCAAAACCCACTGTTACCGTTGCCTCTTAAAGATAATGGAATAACTAAATGCCAAATGCTGACAACAATTTTATTTATGAAATATAATGAAATATTATTTGATTTATTTGGCCATTCCTCCTGTGTAAGTTTTTCAAGTTATAACTGTTATGGTGCTAAAAATTATTACAAAAAGAAGGAAACATTTACTTAAGATAAAATGCAGTATATAAAACTCATTCATCCATTAAAGATTAAACAAATGGAATGACTGGTGTGGTCCTATTTTGTACAATCATTGATTTAGTAATAAAAGAGAACTATCATCCTCTTTAATAATATCCAATTCAACATCCATACTAAAAGGATCCGCGTGACAGATGGATATTAGTGGACATAACGGTAGAAGGCCTATGCTTACTCCTTATTAACCTCTGTGCCCCTAATTCAGATGATCTATTCTTTTTTTGAGAATTTATCAGACTCATTTGTACAGACCCTTAATGGTAGGACGTTTTACACTGAGATGGACCAGATTATGTCCATAGGTTATCTCGGGAATTAACCTCAGTAAAGGAGATTATGGCCTCTTTATATTTAGTTGATATCTTTTTAGTTGATAACTCAACAATCCAAGTATGATGATATGCATGGCAAAGGAAAGAACCAACTAGGCATATTGACTATTTTCTCACTTCCTTTTCAGTCAGTCCTAGGATAGCCAAATCATTAATTGCAGAATATTTATGTTTGGATCATCCAGTCACAGTGCCGCTTAGACATGAAGAATTTCTAAAAGGGAGAAAACTGTTGGAAATGTAATCAGTCTTTATTCGATGATGCAAATTTTATCGATTCCATTAACTACTCTGTATAGAACTTTGTCAACAGAGTACTGGCTCAGCCAGCGCCCACATTGTGTGGGATGACTTCAAATGTACATTTGGAGGGCATGCAATTAAGTATGCCCCCTGGAAACAAGCTGTTTTAGCTAAAGAAAACAAATTAATAAATGAAATAAAAATTCAGAATTAACAAGTCGAGTACTAATAATGTCTTAACTACTGATTTGGACCAGTAATGTCACATTAACCAGATATTGTAGCACAAACAGCAAGTTCTTTAAATGTTGTTCCTAAACTTGTACACGATTCAATATGCATTCATGTTCAAGCACAACAAATGAGCAGCCAATCCCCTTACACAACAGCCAGCACTCCCAAGATTTACAAAAATGCTTCATTTATTTATATAATTTACATTACATTACATTACATTACAGGCATTTAGCAGACGCTCTTATCCAGAGCGACTTACACAACTTTTTACATAGCATTTTACATTGTACCCATTTATACAGCTGGATTTACTGAAGCATGCAGGTTAAGTACCTTGCTCAAGGGTACAACGGCAGTGTCCTTACCCGGGAATCGAACCGGCGACCTTTCGGTTACAAACCCAGTTCCTTACCCACTGTGCCACACTCCGTCCCACAATTTATAAACTAAAACAAAAAAGAACACACAAAGTTCACAAAACAAAAAGATCTTCACAAAAACTACAGAACACAAACCACACACAGCCCCAAAGAAGAATCTCCTAACAAAAAACCGCAAAGCACAAACCTCACAAAAGAAATCCCAAAGAAGATTTCAAAGAAATCTTTGATTCTCCTGTAGCAGTGTGTCCTGTAGGGTGTAAATTAGCCACCATGGCTCGCATGCAAGTGCATCAAAGGAGCATACTTAACCTGCAGTGTGCCTAATGTATGCAGGTGCCGTTGAAACAATGGTCTATCAAGAGGCACAAAAAAGAGGAATATTTGAAAACTACCTCCTAGTTATCCTTTACACTTTAATCAATTGCGTGGAAATGCCAACCGTTCAATTCCATTTCATACAGCCCTTACACCTTAGAGATGAACCACTTAAAGTTAAGAGGTAAGTGTTATATCACAATGCCTTATCTTGTCAGGTCTCTATGAGAGTGAAATGGTGATATGTTAATGGGGACAGATGGTCTGGTGAGAAAGCAGAAAGAATGTGTTGTAAGGTCAAATGTACTCTGTAAAAACTCTAAAACTCTAACACGTAACTTTACTGGTGTATAAGCCACACTGCTATCTGTTCTGTTCTTTGGGGATTCTGTGTTGTAGTTCAGCTTATATTATGATTCTGTTTCAGTTGTCTGAACTGCAGGGATAATAGCCCCTACAAAGGACAGTACTTAAACAATTAGGATCTGGGCCACATCAGCCTCTAATCATAACGTAACCTAAAAGAATGCAACTATTCAGCTTAATGTATTTGTGCTATTGCTAATTGTATACAGTATTTGAAAGAATTCATTGCTGTCACATCACAGAAAGCTAGAAGACCATCTGAACTAACCCGTTAAAGCCTGCATAATTTACTTGAATTCATTTTGCAATCAGTAGACACTGAAAAATTAGTTATGTGCAGTACATACGCATGAATGGCATTGCTTCTTTTTGTGTCATGTAGCAAAAAGAATCCCACTGAGAAACATGCTATTGAACCATTTTAAATTTCCCCACATCTACAGGGACAGGTGACATAATGTTTGCTTTTTAATTAAATGCAGTATTGATACATTGACAAAAATGTCCTTTATTCAATTAGGGCTGTCCTCTGGAAATGTTAATTCAGCAATCAGTCTAACTGATCCAAAACGTCTCCTAATGTCCCCTGTCCAACTCTTGTTTCATTGGCCATATTCTTTTTGTTCTTGGGTTTTTTTTTTTTGGCTTACATTTTGGCTCATCAGATTATTGCGCTTACCAGCCTGAACTAACACAGTTTGATCATTGCATGTGTTTCAAATGACACCGCAGCCACAGGAGGGTGATACATCGCAAATGCATAAAGCCGAAATATTGATGGAATATGTGCATGAGGAACATAGATGGCTCTGGTCTATCACGTGTCCGACATGTTCACTGCAGGCATTTTTAAATGATGTGTTTGATTTACAAAAGGTAGGAAGCTCTATCTCCTCCATTTAGTTTGAAAGAGGAACATACATTTCTGTGAAGTGTTTTCCAGTAAAATGTATTAAAATGGGTTCTTCCCTCTTTTGGTAATTATTTGTCTGGGATCAGAATTGTTCTATGCTACTGTACTTTTCTATTATTTTATATCTGAGATACTTTTATTTAAATGGTTACACAGCTGACTGCTTTGTTCTCACATTGGTTCTCACATAATTAATAGGGTTTCCACTTTAAAAACTGGTTTTCATATGAGGAGAGAAACGTACAGAATAGACTATTCTCTGTCGCAATTGAAATTGAATTTTCACCAACATCTCCCTGAATAAGTGTTACCCTTTACACTGTGGTACTCAAACTTTGTCCAGAAATGAAGTTGAACAGCTAACTGTGTGAAGTATAAACGGAAGGAGAAACCAAATCCAGCTGCCTAAAAGGCTATTAATCCCCCCTTCGATCAGTTCCTGTAACTGAGAGGCGTTTGTGTGTTGTGTTTAGAGGTGAGCGATACATACAGGAAGTTGGGGGTGATCCTTGCAATGGGATTTCTACTACAGCAAGTGTCATATTCAGAGGATGAATGATCTCTGTATTGTTTGTGTCTGGATTACGGTCCATTTCCTGCCCTCCATTCTATAGCTGGCCCTAGTAGTGAAGCTTTATCCGCACTCCTCATAAATATATCAGATCATAAAGAATTATTAAAATGAAAAGCATTGATGTGGCTTTTGTGAATAATGTTGGAAACACAGAGGCCACGAGGGCAACATATAGATATATCCTGATGATTTATCTTTTACTCATTTTTGTCTGCATTGTCATAATCAAAATGACTATACATGTGCAGGTTTCAAATCCGATAATGCCATCTAACTGCTTCTCTCCACTCACATCCAAGGCTTCTGCTTGCGTTTGTTTCAGCCTTACTGGCCGACTGAAGGAATGTCTATGCCAAACAGGCATGAGGACAGCACAAGGCCATGTGTCCCTTGGCATTATGTTCACCACCACTACTGCAGTCAGTCCGATTTGAATGAAGTTGAAGTTACGTAAAAATAAAAATGCCGTGCAAAGAACTAAAGGTCAAAGTGCTCGTGGTTATATTGTATGTGCAGTGGTAACGTAGTGGAGAGTGAATGTGCATATTTATATCATATATATCATATGTCATCACATATGTCATATAGCTTTCATGTTCAGGACCCATACTTAAATTAAGGAAACCTAATGTCTGTTGTGACATAGAAGCACAGAATATACTGTCAAGATTAGTTGTTATGTAACAATATACCAATTGTCTTGATTGACTGACTAGCATTTTACCCAAAAAAGTGACTTGCTAGCATTAAAATTATAAATACAGTAATAAAATAGCAATCAAAATGTAGCTGCAAGTAGCAATTAAGGGTGCCAAGCACAAAGCGGAAATAAGAAGGATCTAGTAAGCCCTTTAATTAATACATTTCTAGCGGTAATTAAATTAAATTTTAATGGTTTAATGCCTTAGCTGTAACAGCCTAGAACAGGTACACTATGAGTTGAATCAAACCCTGGTCCTTTACATTTAATAGAACTTTGCAGAGAAAGTTTATAACAATGGTCTGTGCCACCAAGTAGTATAGCTTCCATCAGTAACCATAGGTAAACAATTATTGGAAACGGAGACTAGGCAATCGTTGTTTGTTGTTTTTTGTGTATTTTCCTGTATCTTTAAATATGTTCGAATTTTAGATGTTTTCTGAACAGTTATTACTATATTTATTTTGACCAAAGAGGAAAACTCATAATTGCTAGTATCCAACACCTTCGGTGCTTGCCTCCTAATAATAAATTGATACATGAAACATATCCAAAAAGATAAAAAGTTATACATACACATAAACCTTACTGGTAATAGATAATGTGCATAAAAAATATAGTGAGCAGCAGAAGGGATTCAACGATTCTTGTGTTGGTGGGAACTTGACAACAAGCATGTCAATGTAAGAAAGCTCTAAATGTTAACTGCACACAGGCTGACTCAGTTTCTCATTTCTGACCCTTAGCTTCTGCCCAGAAGATCGGAGGAAACCATTCACTTTCTTTGAATAAATATTTGATTTCTCCTGTCAGTTCAGATTAGGCATTGAATAAAAAATAAAAATAAGAAAAACTACCACACAGTCTTCTGAGGTGACCACTGCCAACCACCTGAATAGCAATTAAGTGCAAATTTTCAGCTATAACCTTAATGCTACTCTGTAATTAATGATATTAACTACAGATTCAAGTATCGATGCAAATCACAAAGTGAAGACATTGCCTTTCTGTACCTGGTCGAAAGACTCCAACTCATGCATGTTGATTATGTTTGGCCCAAGAAGTGGTCTAAAAAAAGCTGCTGCTCTCCTCGGGGGTTTCTGGTACTTGAAAGCTGATTGTACTTCTTTGGAGTGTCTTCAGGGAAGCTCTCAACAGGGTGCAGTACAGATGGAGAAGTATGCAAACCCCTCCTTTTGTATCAGAACACTCCTGTAAAGATGCATAACGCATTGTACACTCTGAAAGAACACTCTGGTAAAGAACACTTGGGCCTCACAAAATAATATATCATATGAGCAGGAATGGCCCAGAATCACCAACCTTAGTAAGCTTGTTTGGATGGCTGGACTCTTGGATACTTTAAATCAGGGGTCCTCAATCTTACCCAGAAAGGGCTGGATATGGGTGCAGGCTTTTGTTCTAACCAAGCAGTAGCATACCTGATTTTACTACTCAAGGTTTTTAGACTCTAGTAGTTGATTAGTAGAATCAGGTGTGTTACACTATATGACCAAATGTATCTGGACACCCCTTGTTCTGTGACTGTTTTTCATGGTTTGGGCTGGGCCCCTTAGTTCCAGTGAAGGCAAATCTTAATGCTACACCATACAATCACATTCTAGATGATTTTGTGCTTCCCCAAAAGTTTGAGGAAGGCAGTTGTCTATTTCAGCATGACTGTGCCCCTGGGCACACAGTGAGGTCCATATAGAAATTTGTCAAGAACGGTGTGGAAGAACTTGACTGGCCTGCACAGAGCCCTGACTCCAACCCCATCCAACACCACTGGGATCAATTGGAAAGCCAAGTGCGAGGCAGGCCTAATTGTCCAAACAGTGCTCAACCTCATTAATGCTCTTCAAGCTGAATGGAAGCAAATCCCTGCAGCAATGCTCAAACATCTAGTATAAAGCCTTCCAAGAAGGGTGGACCAACTCGATATTAATGCCCATAAGTTTAGATGAGATGCTGTATGTCAGGTGTCTACATATTTTGCACATTTAGTGTACCTCTTGGTTGGAACAAAAAAAAAAAAAAGCCTGCACCCATACCGGATAGAATATTATTGAGATTTTTATAAGACTGAGAACTCCTGCTGTAACATAACATAATGACAGCAACAGGCCATTCAGCCCAACAGTGCTTGTCATTTTCCTTACTAAAATGTGCCTAATGCTTTGATTACCTATTAGTATTCAGTATTGGTCAGTATCTAATTTAGTATCTAACACAGTCTGGTCTTGAAAACTCCCAAGGTTTCATGACTCGGTAGGCTATTCCACACATTGACTACTCAGATTCTATCTGTGCAAAAATTAACCTTTTTTTAATTTCCATTCATGTCCCCTGGTTCTACTAACAGAACTCAACCTAAAGAATATCTTGTAGTTCACTTTGTTAATCCCTTTTATGAATTGAAAAGCCTCAGTCAAATTTTCCCTTGCGAAAACTATGCTGGCTGTCCCTTAGGATGTTGTTATTTTCAAGAAACACTTTTCAATTGTCTCTAATGATTGTCTCTAATGCAATGGCCGTCACATGTAAAATACTGGCGCAGATTGAACACCGAATGGTGCTGTAGCACGCATGACAACATTTTGACCTTCACAAGCCCTATTCCCGTCCCTCATTTGTCCTAGAGACACAGGAGTTTGTGCACTGTCTTCTCATGAGAAACAAATTTGCCTCAAGGATCCATAATGTCCGCCATGTTGGATTGTGTTGTGGTGTTGTGTCCTCAAACCCTTTTAGATTTTTTGTATCAATCTTTTGGCAATGGTTCCCCTGTTATCAGCATCTAAATGTATATCTTCTTTCGTCTGGTATTTTCTAAATTATTTCTGTGTTGATCCCAGTTTATCCCATTTTCTGTCATCAAGGGAGTGAAATTGGATTTGCCTGACCGGAAAGAGCACTTAAACGTATCACATATACATATAGGCATGTGCTCCACTTAAGGATGTGTGCTTGTCCAAATCGTATACTAACTCCATGTGCAGAAAAGGCACAGATGCCAAATTTCTCTGGGCCATTGAGTTTATGAAGCTGTTGGTAGTTTCCTTTTAAGCTAGAACAGCACTGTGTCATAAGGTTAACATAACGTTCCCTGCTACCTTTTGGGTCCTGATACCACAGAAACAGTGGAGTGTCTGCAGGGATGAGCAAATCTCTTAAATCCACTTGCTGAAAAATTACATTATATGTGATTGCATCAGTGTTATATTAATGTATGACATCGCATTGATATGGCATAATTTGAGTCATTAAAGTCGAGATAAAAATCAATTGTGTATGGTACAATATATGGGTAAATACCCTGAATAAATAAAACCAAAGTATTCAAATTATTCCTTTGTCATACAGTACATGAAGTTATGTTAATGTGCCATTGGCTTGCTTTTCTCCAGCTGTGCTTAGGGGAGCACTTTCGATTTCTGGTGTTGGTGCAACAGATAGACTGGAGTTACATTATTGTATAGACATTTTATGGACTATTAATATTATGCAGTCTGCATCCATGCTTAATTTGCTCTGGAGTAATATACCTCAATCAATAACTGTTGGCTATTTTAATGTAAGCACGCTGAGATTAAATTTAAACTTTGGCCTCCTTCACTTAATGGCCAATACTGTACATGGACCTGCTGTATCCCAGGCAGAATGTGCCACCAGCAGGTCTTTTGTAATTTGCTATCAGCGGGAGGGTCACAGTTTTTATTTAACCCCAGCTTCTGTCTCAAAAGCCTTGTATATTGGTATTGACAGGGTCTGTTTGGTAGGGGATCGAGATGCATCATCTCAAGGAGAAGAAAAAATTTAATTTTCTTTTTCCAATCACATAGCACATAAGTATTGTGTTTCAGGCAACTGGTACAACAGTATGTCAGATGCAGACTTCACGAAACTACAGATTCAGATTTTAAGCTTCCAGTTGTATACATTCATGTCGTAGGTTTACCAAAATCAACTGTTTGGAACACCATTTAGATGAAGACCACTCACCATAATGAAGAAAAAGACTCAAACACCTGTCTGACAGATCAGATCTTCAGGAGGCAGGCGTGGATATGTCAGTGACCACTGTCCACAGAAGACTTCACAAACAGAACTGCAGAGGCTACACTGCAAGATGCAAACCACTAGTTAGCTGCAAAATATAATGACCAGGTTACAGTTTGCTAACAAGTACCTAAAAGAGCCTGCAGAGTTCTGGATAAAAGGTCTTGTGGACAGATGAGGCCAAGATTCACTTGTATCAGAGTGATGGCAAGAGCAAAGTGTCAAGGCCAAAAGTATCTGCCCAAGATCCAAAGCACCCCACTTAATCTATGAAACATGGTGGTGGGAGTGTTATGGTTTGGGCATGTATGGCTGCCAAAGTTACTGGCTCATTTGTTATTTGTGGTGATGTAACTGTTAATAGCAGAAGTAGAATGAATTCTGTACAGAAGTGTCTTATTTGCTCAAGTTCAACCAAATGCCTCCAAACTCATTTGAAACATCATCAAGAGAAGTGTGGACCATTAATTGGTGTTCATACGGTCAAAACTGTGTCATAATAATGGTTTGATGGGTTTGTCTCGTAATGGGTTATAATAATCTCTGGCCTGTGGGCATTTTGTATGTATTTAACTGTAAGCTATTAATAACAGTTCTCATATGAGGTGTAATTGGTGGTCTGACCACTTAAATGTAGTCATTTTTGCT
Source organism: Anguilla rostrata (assembly GCF_018555375.3). Taxonomy (NCBI): domain Eukaryota; kingdom Metazoa; phylum Chordata; class Actinopteri; order Anguilliformes; family Anguillidae; genus Anguilla; species Anguilla rostrata. Next base: position 44,268,268 of record NC_057937.1, on the reverse strand, counting down.
GCCAATTGGAAATTATGCTGCATGCATGGTCAGTCATGGTGGGAATGTGCATTAATGTGCTTTTGGCTGACTCCTGGTGATCGGCAGCTGAGGAACGCTCTTTGAGTAATAGCTTCTGCTGAAAGCCTTTCAACCAGCATGTGGTGGGAGGAGGGGTGGAAGATTACACCTCAATCAAGCAGTTGGCTCAGTGTGGATTGATGCAATACGGGGATGAACAGGGATTGATTCAGCTGGAACAGCTGCGCAGGCTAAATGCGCCAAAGGACAAAGTGGAATGCTCGGCTTTTCTGTTTGATGTGCAACATCAACAAATCTATCAGAAAAATGTGACCACCTGTAGATGTTCAATTTACAGGAATGTAAAGGACTTACTGTGTGTAGATCTGAGAGCAAGGTATAGCCTGTTTAGAAAAAAAGACCTCAATTTTACACCAGTTTTAGCTCAACCTTGATATTTTAGACCATTAAGAGTAATCCCCCTGTCACCGTTGTTCAGCCTGTTTTTTTAGGTAAAATGACCACAGTCCCCACACCTAATTTGTGGATATTACTAAAGTAGTGTTGTGCTGACATCCTTATTCAGTTTGAGAACTTTCATGTTGGGTGCAATAACTGTGGCTCATCCCTTACATTAACCTGCAGCCATCTTTATCCTTGGGCTTTCATCCAACACCTGTGGTGCACCACTCATAAAAAACCTATTTTATATTCAACAATCAGGGCCATTAGAAACATGAAGCCCACCTTATGGCCAGTAGGATATGGTGGTGCTGTTTACCTATTCCCACAGCTCTTGGCTTTGGAAGTGTTAGTGAGAGGTGCAGCGAGGGTGACTGTGCAGAGAGGCTGGCTGTGCAGAGAGGGTGGCTGTGCAGAGAGGGCGACTGTGCAGAGAGGGCGGCTGTGCAGAGAGGGAGGCTGTGCAGAGAGGCTGACTGTGCAGAGAGGGCAGCTGTGCAGAGAGGCTGGCTGTGCAGAGAGGGCAGGTGGGAGCAAGCATGGCCCCCTCGCCGCCCACGGCAGCTGTGTCCTTTCACCCTCTGGTACATGTGGCAATCAAAGGGATTTTACCTTTCAGGTCACCAGCAGGTCAACAGAAATGTTTTTTCAACATGGATGTTTTTGTAAATGTAGCTTCTATTTATAGGAGATTAACTAGGACATAAAGCAAACATAAACATTCATTAATTTCACAGTTCTCGGTATAAGAGTTATTGTGCTTCTGTTATGATAACCTGCCATATAAATATGCTCAGAATGTCGCATGTTAACCTTCAGAATGCGTGTTTGGAGGTCACCAGTTTACGTTTAGAAGGCTGGTTTACATTTTGATTTTTCACTAGTCTGTAGAACCTAAACTAGAGTTGGGGTCAATTCATTTTCATGAATGAATTGGAGTTATATTCCATGCTGGACTGAAATAAAATTATCCCCATCTCTGACCTCAACAGAAAAATAACCAATTTATTTACACTTGTTTTTAATAATAAAGTAATTGGCAGTGTGCTGTAATGGTTAGGGAACTGGGCTTGTAACCTAATGGTTGAATGTTTGTTTCCCAGATAGGACCCTGCCATTGTACCCTTGAGCAAGGTACTCACAGTAACCTGAATTGCTTCAGTAGAATATCCAGCTGAATAAATGGGTTGGCAAAAGCCACGTTTCCACCAAAAGTACCCAGAACTTTTAGTCCCAGGAACTACTTTTCAAGGAACTAAAAGGTTCCTTCAGCCCATGGTTGTCTGCGTTTCCACCGCGGTCTAAAGTCCCGCGAAGATTAGGCAAATTAGCCTACTGACGTATGAAAAAGCGACGTTGTCGTCGGTCCATCTGTCCTATGATTTCTTCTGTAACCCCATACTACCACCGAAGTAGCCTACATTATTTTCTAATAACCGGGACAGCCCGGAGGGGTTTATTCCACTTATATACAACGGGTGTACCAACAATGACTTATATATAGCGTTTACTTGCATTTATTGATTTTTATCGATTTAATCACCTGGAATTGAAATATTCTTCTGCAGCCGTTTGGGCATATTTTACCGTTGTCAAACAAAACTGTCGTCGGTAGTTGAACTTGGACCGTTGTTATGCAACAAATAGGATATAACAGGCCAATAGTCAGATTGTAACTGTTTTATATATCCTCTCAAACACATTCATTATGTTTTCATGCGAACATTCACTTTCATGTCTTGACTTCCGAGGCGACAGAATGCATTCACATTTCCAATATAACTGGCAACAACAGCAGAAAACATGCACACGTTGTAAACAATTTGCTGTTTGATTACTTTCTCATCGTCAATTCCATATAGGCTAATCGCAAAATGACAAGAATAGAACGAAAACTCGGACTTGCGTGAAAATTTAAATTAGCAGTGGTACAGCCACCGTTTGCTTTCCTTCGTTAGTTACTGCTAGCCGAGCAGCGAAGTGTGCCCTCCAGATGCGAACCATGCCCCATAAATTAGTCCATAGTCCTCCTGGTCTTTTTGTGGAATTGAAGAATGGCAGAGTAAAATTACGGCAGTCTGAAAAAGGTAAAGGGACGATTACTAGAATTAACCTGTTATTTTACCCTGACAAAAAGTGCGGAAGGTGATTTCCAATTTGCTTTTACTGTATCACCAATGTGAATTATGCAGAACTACCGCATACCTCACATAACTGTATCAAACGTTTTGAGTCAATTACAACGGGCTAACAAAGAAAATCCGGAAGAAAATATTCAGCAACCGAATTAATCCGTTTGAATGTTTTGGTACGTAATATGCTGTCCCAGTACGAATGCTTAGCATTTTATAAAACGAATACTAAAGCAAGAAAAGAACAGAAGAGCACATGTTATAATTCCAAGACGTTGGCAGGTTATAACCAATAGTATGCTACTGCGCCGCATAACATACAAGTTTGATTTGAAGTTATTATGAAAAGAAATCGGTTTGCGGCTGTAGATTTTTAAACATGGCGGTTGAAATAAAACAAATAACACTGCAAGTAGTCGACCAATCAGAAATTTTCAGTGCTTGAGCCCCACCCCAAAGGTTCCGGTACTTTTGGAAAGTACTACCCCCCGAGCAGGAACTTTTTTTGGGGTAAAATTTAGACCCTAGTTCCTGCGGTGGAAACGAGTTCCTCAAAAGGTTCCTAGTTCTGGGGTAAAGTTCCTGCGGTGGAAGCGCTGCTAAAGAGTGTCTGCCGGTAATGTAAATGTAGTGTAATATGCCCGTGGAAACTTTTGAAGGAACCAGGCAGTTAGTGGCACATTTTCAGGCATACTAAATTGGATGAAACGTTTATGCTACAAGTTCCAGCCCCACTTGTTTTCATTACAAACATGACCTATGTTTTTTTCTACCAGGATTTAAAGACACTTAAGTTTATATTCAGTTGTCATTGCTTGTGCATTTTTATAAATCCTTTCTTTTTGTTAATGAGACCTACACATGTTCCTATGTAAGTGAATCGGTTGATTTAAAGATAGACAATATTATATAGGTGTAAGCAGACACCCAAACATCTTAGAGGTTACTTGGTAATATATATCTTTCCTATTGCAGTAGCAGCCATTGTTTTAAAACTATTTTATGTAACTTAGCAGAAAATCTGTGTCTTAAGGGTGACCTATCATTACAGTGTTATATAGAAACTAATGTTAAATCATATATCAAAGTTCTAGTGACTGTCAGTCCAGTGTCATGATGTACAGCTTTCATTGCTAAATGCTATGCAGGAATGAGATGAGAACCTTGCATTTAGTGAAAAAAGAAAGAAAGTTATTATTATGCGGTGCCACAAGACACAAAAGAATGCATCAGTGCATTGTGGGAGTGAAGGCATGAAAGGATGAAATCTCTATGATGTGAAGCGTGTTTGCTTTAAGCTTTGTTTTATTGAATCCGCTTAAGTCTGGTTTAATTGTATTGCCTATGCCCTTAAACAAAAAAATGTGATCATTGAATCTAGGGGATGGTTCTGGAATTCATGTTTAGAAATTGACATAAAATGGAATATTTTTTGGTTCCTGCCAATCTGACTGTATGCAAATGAAAATAACTTTCTCATGTTGCATAACCAAATAATATATTAGCGCTAATTGAAATGAGGACACTTATATAATTCCACAATTTGAAAAATGCTTCAGATAATAAGCGTCCACTTAGACTTATTTTGGGTTTGCTCAACAACAGCAAAGGTGTGGTAACATGGTGAACCTTGAGTCGTTGCTATGGTAATTCATCCCACAATGCAGTGCTCTTCATACTCAAGTGCCACCAGTCAGTCCTCTGAGCTGCATAATGACGAGTTTTCAAAAGCTATATAAATTGTGCCTTAATGTAGGGTTTTTGCACAGCAAGAGTGGCTTTGGGCTGTAAAATTTAAGATTATATCATGCTGTTGAACAGAATGCTGTAGCACTGTCTTGTGCCTCTCCAATAATTGGCAGCACTGAGGAAGGACTTAAGGTAGACGATTGGCAAGAAGCTTAACGTGGACTGCCTCTTCTGTTTCTTAGTTTGAAGAACTTCTAAGCTTTGAGGGGATCTTCTGTAGTAGATCAGGAAATCAGGAAAGACTCGGTGCTTGTGTGAAAAGCTGTTCATGCTAATATGATCAAGATGTGGACCCTTAGAAGAAACAGCCTCTTTAGCAGGCCAGCTGACCATGAACATTTCAAGGTACAGGATGTGCTCTATATATATAGAACATGTTAATGTGTACACTAGCTGATGTCTGTACTGCATGTACTGCCTCTTGTTTGTGTGTCCAGTTGAGTATTTCTTACTCCTGGTGTAATTCTTGATGGGATTCCATGCTGAGTGCAGTGAGCGTGCTAATTGTCTAGTTCATGAATGACTTGAATGGCATTGTGGTGTTGTGTTGTCCGACATGGTGGGAATCTAAATGTAAGCTATAAACCCTGGATCTGCCACCTACATTGGTACTGAATGAGATTTATTTTTGTGAATATTTATGTTATTCATGCACTTGAATAAGGAGCACCCAGTTAGATCATCACATTCCATGCCCAAACAAGTCATATTATTTCCCCAGACAGTGAGTTGCACAGATTGACGTTTGTAACACAGACTAGGGATGTGAAGTGCCAAGATGTATGTCTGTGGCTTGGCAAACTGATCTGTCTTTTTGACTCATCTCACAGCAAGAACCTGCCAGTTGTGCCCAATGCCAAATCTATCTCTGTGTGCTTGTTGCTTTCCTACGTACGTATCAGTTTCCACTTACACTGGAGACACCTGGCAAATTCTTTTCATGAGGTCTTTTCAGATTGTATGTACTGCACTTGGTTCTGACTGTGAGTCTCCCGTCGAAATGTTTGTATACCACACCCAGGCGAAAATCTGCAGTAGTTGTGACATGGCAGTTTGAACTTGAACATGGATTCACTTATTTGCATGACTTAATTACAAGCAGAAAGCAGTTACAGTAAACATCCACCGCGCATCCGTGTCGTATATGGTAAATTGTAAATGGACTGCATATATATAGCGCTTTTATCCAAAGCGCTTTACAATTGATGCCTCTCATTCACCAGAGCAGTTAGGGGTTAGGTGTCTTGCTCAGGGACACTTCGACATGCCCAGGGTGGGGATCAAACCGGCAACCCTCCGACTGCCAGACGACCGCTCTTACCTCCTGAGCTGTGTCGTCCCTGTGTCACAATGCCGGTGGATCACAGGGTAGTCATACTGACCAGCTATCCTTTCCTTGTTGACGATTATTATCAACAGGTTTAAAAACGCTTGAAACAAAATAAAATAAAGATTTTCAAGGTGGCTGTTATGGCCAGTCCCTGACGAGTCACGTCATAAAGCATGAAAAATCACATGTTTATAAAAGATGAATTTATTTATAAAATGAAAGACATAGTAACAAAAAGGCTAAAGCAGAACACGGAGGGTTGCCGCAGAGTGAATCCTCTCTATGGCATCACAGGGCTGCTCTTAAAGGGCAATTTTAAGAAAGGAACAGAACAAGGAAAAGTAAGGCAACCAAATATCACTATGGGCGCCAGTAAGAGGGCTGGGACATAACAGTTGCATACTTGTGAATGATGTTTTAATTGTGTGAAACCAAATTGCTTGTGAAGTAATCCTTTGCGCGTACTGTCTCTCATCGCAGTTTGATTAATCCACTGTCTCTTTCTGTTTCGTGTCAGCTGTTTTCTTTGGCTGGTGTCATAAGGAGTAAGGTCTGTGACACGCATTTGGAATCCCCTGGTTATTGTGATGCAGAGGAAGACAGTAAGGACGCAACACCATCATCACTGGTACGTGTGTTATGTACGTTATGTATGTGTGTGCATGTGTGCGGGTCTGTGTGTGCGGGCATATGTTTAGCTGTTATCTGGATTCCGTGCACCCTCAGTGGGCTTGGAAGGGGAAAGTGCCCCAAGGTCTACTGAATTTATACTTTGCTCTCTTCAACCTAGGAGGCCATAGGCCTTTAAGATAAATGGTACCTTGAGTAATAATCTGTTGTTTGTTATTTGTTAACCTTGTTATTTTAACCTATTGCCTTGTCTCAGTTGCAAGCTGTCAGGCTTTGATCATCAAAACTTCTCAGTACAGCAAAAACCACATTCTGTTTGTACTGCCAAACCAGCTCTTTAGTTAAACTGTTTGTCCTGTCTGATTTTTTTTAACTTACTACATGGATAATACATAAAGGAATAACAAATGTCATCCATTAAAGTACTCTGAAGGGAGCTTTAGGCCTATCGTTCTGTTACTGGCAGTGGGGTTTAACCCAACACAGAAGGCCCTTGACTGAATTGTCGAAACGTGATTGAGTGGCAAACCCTCAGGCGTGAGTCTACTGTGAGAAAAAGTCACCCCCCAAGTAATACAACAACAGACATTATTATATAACTTCATTAAGTTTCTCCTCTCTTGAGGTGCACCAAGCTCCCCGGTGCTCTGGAGATGCAAGGCTACAGAAACGTTACAGTTCCCCGCAGCTGTTGCAGTGATAGACAAACTCAAATAAAGTGAATTATCAGCACTAGATTTATCTATGATATAGAGAACTCTAATGTTCTAGTACTTTCAGGACCGAAATTTATGACGCTATCAAATTCACACTCTCCTTGCTGCGAGTTTGGCATTAGTTTGAGTCACATAGTAATGACTTTGAGCAAGTACAATATTTATATTTGTTGCCGTATGAAGTTCACACCTCGGCTGGGCATTGATCTCAGTGTTTCTCGTCTCCAGTTGACAAACTTTGCCTTCAGCACTCTTGAATTATTCCATAAAAATTGGTGTATATGTTGATGCCTCTAAAAGAGTAGAATGTTTTTTGTTAGATAAGATGCAAACTCACACAGTGATTATTTTTGTGCATAAGTATGCCCTTGGTATGGCCTGGAACGGCTATGGATAGGCCGCTTTGTGAAATGGGTAGATGCTGTATTTCTTTGATGGGGTGCAGGTGTTGTTGCTGATTATTACGGTCTCCTCATGAAGGTCATGTTGGATTAGTTGGGTTTGGAGTCAGCTCGGCAGCAAATATGGCTCACTATTGCAGCGTCCATCCTCAACCGGAGGTACTGTACTTATGTCTATATTAAGTTTGTATTGATATTCATTACTGGAATGTAAATAATTTTTCGGTAGTTCCTGTTTGTATCCCTCCCTCTGACTCTGGTTGCTAGTATGGCCTTACTATTATGTCAAATGTAAAAATATAAAAAAGAGGCTCCAAAAATATGAACCTTCAGTATTGTCACCTTAACTTGTTTGACTTTTGGCTGCCTTTTTCCAGAGGGAAAGAAACCTCTGTCTTCTGTGAAATATGAGAGATGATGTTTTAATAAGATGCACATTCTGTGGAGATAGTTGTTTACGTGTCCATCTCCCCTTTGAATGGTCTATTTTGTAGAAAAATTGGGTCATTTGTTTCTTTTAGATAGCTAATGATAACGAATGGTGATTGCATATTTTATTCTGTGAAAATGAATTTGGTTTTATTTCCATGGACGACTAACTTTAATTAAAATGCAAAGAAGTAACTTTGCCTTCCCAAGATTAATCATAATTTAATTCCATCACCCTTGTCTTTAGTTCTTTGTAAAAGCAATAGGGGGAGAAAGTTTTTCCCAACTTCTTCTTGGAAATCATTCAGTTACATAGTCATGCATTAAGTGTTTTTAATTTAAAAGCTAAGTAGTGGACAATAATGCTTTAGAAATATAAATTAAGTTATACAAGAAAATGTAAAAACTGCACTGGCAACCAGTTTCTTTTGTAATCTTTTGTTTGCAACAGTTTACTGTAGTGGGACGTGGGTTTTAGTTTTAAGTAATAGAATGTTTTTTAACTACGAAGGTCAGCTGATTACTGATTACTTTTACAGTGATGAACTTGGGAAGAAACAGATATAAAAACAAAGCAGTCAACTGTGAGATGATTTGGTGACCGCAGTGAAACTGCGATTTGATCAGGAACTGTTGTTCACACCCCTGCCGTTGGATATTAAATAGTTTAAGAGTCGGGACCTGGCCCAGGTTTCAGGATAGTGGCCACCCGGCTGTAAAAGGGAAGTCAAGTCACATCTACAAAAATTACTTTAATAACCTGCATGGTTTGCTGAGCAAATGAGTGAGTAATTCTCATAATAAAGTAAATGGCCTCTCAGAAAGGTCACAACAGTTAAAATAGATTTTTCTTGGGGGTGAAGCAGGACATTGCATAGCATGCTACCAGACCTCTCACAGAGTGGTTGGAGAGGTCAGGCATGCCATCATTTGCTGTGCCTCTTTGTTTTTTTATCATATTCAACATCTGTGCATCTTCTTCATAATTTTCTTTCTCTGTGCTGGAATAACTGTTGTCATGGATCAAGAAAGGTAATCCATGACAACATAAGTGAAGTATTGCATGTTTCAGTCTTTTTTTCACATCAAAGCAGGATGAGTTACACCTCTGAATGAAGATTCAGGTTCAGAAAGTAAAAGTCATTCCCAGTATTGTGTTCCAATCACCTGGAATTAGCACAGTTCTTCAGCCAGGAGGTAGAGCTAATTAGTGAAATCAGCTGGTTGAGTTCATGGGTGGAAGAAATATATGGCAGGACTTTTACTTTCTGGCCCCTGAACAAGCCGCTATAGGATGTTGCTGTTAGACATTGCCAATGAAAATAATTTCTAATGAGGAGCACATGGACTGGCAGTGAGTCGTGTAAGTATGTAGTGTTGTTTGAAGGACAGTGGACGTGTTGTGAAGGGCCCACACAGTGGAATGGTTCTTCATAAATTACACTCCAGTAGCTGACAAAATAATAAGGAAGAGGTATCATAGGTGCATCGTCCCACAGAATGAGCCACTGATGTCTTTTTTATGGAACAGAGCAATGTGGTATATGGCATTTTCTTACTTGGAGCTGTGCTGTTGTTATTATTTTTCATTTATTTGGCAGATTGTTCCAGTGTGACTCACTGAGTATTAGAAAACTTGGTGCTGAATACAAACAGCTTGCATGCAAAGGGCAATACAGCCCATAGCCTTCAACTGCTTAAAAAGCAGATCTATCTTATTGAAGCTCAAGGTCAAATGTTTGTTTAGTTTCTTGTAGTTTTTATTTTTAATACACTGACCTTTGCCATTTATTGTGAAAAGAAACAGGAAAGGACATATTTTCATTTCAAAAGAAAAACCCTGGAATCATGTCTGTCTTGTTAATTGTTGTGCATTTTGTGATATCTAGACCCACCTATTGAGAATAAATCTTTATGAGCCATTGGTTTTACCAGCAGTTTTGAAATGTTTGAAACATGATGTACTTGGTGTTGGAGCAGTCCAGGAAAGACATAAGTGGGAAAATGAGAAAAGCTGTTATTTTTCCTTTGTTGTTTTAGAGTATGTTTTCAAGGCTCTGGCATAGTCTGATGGTATGGCCTTGTGGTTGGAAATTGCAATAACAAAGAAGGTTTTTATTAATGGTGTGAGACAGATCCTTCTGTCAAACTCATCAGTCCAGTGAAATTCATTTTTCACTCCCTCTAAAAGGGTTTAGGATGTGGACAGCAGTGTGTACAGATGAGCTCAACACTTTAAAAGTTCAAAGTAAAGCAGTTTGTTATTTGTATTTATGTTTTTTCTCTCTTTTTTGACAAAATGTGTTCAGTTATCCTGGAAAGTATAACTGCATATTGCATAATTTTGTCTGTCATGTTTTTATACCATCTCTTCTGCCACCATCCACCCCTCACTCAAATACCCCTCCAAACATTTGAAATCCCCCCAAAATGTTGCTTATAAAGGGGGAAAATCCGCCCCAAACCAAAAATGAATTTTAAGCCTTGTGTTAATTGGCTGAAGTTAAGCACCCAGAAATAGTCCCTAAAGTAAAGAAAGGTTTACATTTTATGTTGTTGTAAGATAGGGGGGAGAAAATGGTGGTGGGAGAGGGGTGATAGGCTTGAGCAATTGTGGTTAGATTTATTATAGCCCTCATTGATTGCTTTGGTCTGATTACTTTTTTTTTTTGTTAAACTTAATTCCCAATATACACACACACACACACACACACACACACACATTGCCACAGCTTCCCACTTTTAGGGACAGATCTCCACATAGAGTTCAATCATCGTTTATAAGGATTGTTTATAAGTATAAGGATATACAAAAGCTGCATACCAAAGGGGTGTCACCAGTAGCAGACCCAATGGCTGTCACCATGTATACTCCTTCCTGGGGACGTTCACACTTGGCAATTGCTACACCTCTGACCAGGATACTTAAACCCTCACTTGTGGCTGTCTTGTTGAGATTTGGACGGAACACTTGTTGATGCTCCTTGCCGAGTCTTCCTTTGCATAAAACCTTTTTTATTCGGAAAGGGGTCATAAGTGTGTTACTTCACCGGTCCCGATTTGGTTCCACAAAGGCATAAGATTCCCAATAGGGGGAGCATGGTTGCACTGATTGGGTGAGGTGTGTAGGAGTGGTGTATGTTTTAGCAGCAAGTTGACAAATTTAGTTATCAAATGTTATCAAATGTTGTGGGAAGCAGGGCTAAACACTATGGTATTATTATAAAATGATTCATAGTTTTAACCTATTTTTAAAGAGACCAAACATGAATATGTCAGAAGGTAATCTAGCTCAGCTATTGAATTCCTCTAAAGAAAACATGGGAATTTCCTTCTACTTCTAACAACAGAGGTGATATTTTTAGCCAAATGTAATAAAACCCAAATCATGTGGGTTTCCGCTTGAAACTGATACTGCATATAAAAATGTAGTTTTCAACTATCAGGCCTCAACAACCATTATCTATATAGATATTAATATTTTCAATCACTGATATCAATTAAATGTCACAGATTGCATTCAAACTTAAAATCAAAAGGAACACGTCGTTGTGTGTTCTTTGGCCATGCTGAGCCCCTGGCCCCATACATAACTTTGCGTTCTGTTTCTTCCAGTAATGAAGGAATTACATACATGTAATGATGCGATTTTATGCCTATTCCGGGTAGGGGGAGAAACAAAGGCCATCAGTGTGACTCCGATTGCACTAAGGATGTTTCCTTTGGTGTTTTTGATGAGGGGAAGAGAACAGACAATATTCCTATGGCTACACAAAGCAGGTTTTCCAGATCAAATTATATTGTCTGTTTCTCAAAGGTGATAATCTAAAAACCAGGTATCCAAGGTTGAAAATAATGTGTAATGTGCATTTAGAGTCACTGATTCCTATTTGGTTCTTTATGATTCTGTATGTATTAGAAAGTGACATATATCAGTTGGCCAAGAAAATGAACAATCGATGCAGTGGTGCTGCTTTTTAGTTAATTAATTAATTATGTTAATTATGTTAATTAATGAATATGTCTGAATCTACAAGTTTATTTGAGTGTAGGTTAGTCATTATTCTGTTGTCCCTTTTCATCTCCTTTGTCTTTAGTAATGAATGTCTGTAGTAACTAAACTGAATCACATATATCATCTGTACTTACATTTGCGGTATGATTTCATGCATTTTTATTTAATTAAACCCTGAACTTTAAACAAAATATAGCACAAACAATGAAAAAGAGATGAGCAATGACACGTTTTTGGCCATGTAACAGTCATCAGCATGAATGTTTCCTCTATAAAACTCAGCCTTGCGCATGCATGCTGGTAATGGTCTGTAGTGAGGACATAATGAGGGAGAATTGCTCGATTCATTAAGATAATCCCCAGGGTGACCCAGTGGTTGTCACTGCCAGTGCCTAGCAGTAATGCCAGGGAGAAGTGTACAGCTGAAAGAAATGTGTTTGTTTGGTTGTAGTAAAGGTTCCCCATGGAGTACCTTTGTAATCTCAGCAATTGAAAGACCCAGTTAGTTGTGTGAGTTGTGTGTTTAGTGTTGCCACTTGATGCAAGCACAACATTTCTGGAAAACAATGCATGTTTCATGAACATCTGGGAACATGGTGCTTAGCTGATTTTGTTGTGAAATAATGTTATAATGGGATTTTTCCCCGAAGAGTCTTAGAATGTATCTATTGTTCCAAGCAAGTTTTGTCAGTGTCCAAATGTGCTAGGCATCTTATATACAACAGCGACTTACTGGCAACCTCCCCATGATGGTTATCATAACAAATATTGAAACTATATTTTAAATACAATTTCAGAATGGTTCAAATGCAATGGCAGAATTGCACAGCGTTGCCTCAATTTCTTATAAAATTAGATGAATTACAAAAATGATTTGGGGACATTCCTGCAATGTTCATTGTGACTTAAAGATAACATTCAAGGGACATCCAAGAAGCTATAAACATCCTGTATGTGCTGGAAACCTTCCTAGCATTGAATGTTCCAAGTACCAAACATTGTTAGCTCAAATGGTACTACTGCTCTAGAGAAAGTAATACTTTCATATTCAGGTATCACTCAATATATATCTTATAGATATTAGGATATTGGCTGGTAATGCGATGCATCCAAGAAATAATAAGCAGATTAAATGTGTGGTGATGGGGAGGGACACTTCTGTGGCCTTCACCACTGTTCATGTCTAGCTGATCCAGCAACAGCTTTGGCGATTGGGGTGTTTTTTGGCTGTTCCTCAATAGGAGGGAAAAATGATTGCAGAGATGTCATCCTAGAAAATGGAGCCTATCTGTCTCACAGACATGGCTGCTGTACTTCGTCTGCTGTTGCTTTTGTTTCCTGATGTTTTTGTTGCCGTTGCTCTTTGCTTACTAATTAAGACCTTTGCTAATTTCTCCAACCCCTTCATTAACAGAAGAGGGCAGTAAAATATATCACATCACCCTGTGTTTTGTAGTGTTGATTGCCATGGAAAGACCTCATGGTCCTGATTTAGAGTCTTTATCTCTCATTAGCTCTTTGCTTGACTTCATCTCTAAAGTGTCAAGGTTAATTACAGCATTTATATGGTTCATATTATGTATATCAAACTAATGTGTTGAAAAGAAGTAGATTGTTGCTAAGGACGGCTCGGAGCTCCATAGCCACTCAGTGTACACTGATCAGTACCTCCTCACTCTTTTGCTTATCTTTTTTTTTTTTTTTTAATCTCTGGCTTGTTTTGTGCATTCTTTAATTGTATTTCAGCCATGTGTGTATGAATGTGATGAGGGAATTACTCTTTAAAACTTGACAAAGAAACCCACATTTTGCAATGCGTATCTTTTACTCATTTGATTGGAATTGTTACATTAGTATTGATTGGGAAAATCTAGTTGTATTACATTTACATGAATTGTAGCAAATTGTCTCGTAATTCACAAGACCTTTTGAATATTTGTTACTTAAAAACTGATTAAAATATAATATGAATTGGTGATGCATTTCTCCCAGTAGAAGCACTGTTTTGATAAAAGAGGTTACCTGTTCTCAGTATTACAGTGTGGGATGCAATGTACTATAAATAACACATGCCTTGCTGTGTTCCTGCTGTTAAAGTGCACTGCATAGATCTTATTGTCAACTTATTGTCAATTAGGGAAAGCACAGTAAAGGTGTGGACAGCTATCAGTAATAGTGGTGTCCTCTCCTAGTGGGGAACAGCCAGTGTGGGTGCAAGCTTTCATTGTAGCCCAGTGCTACTATGTTTCACTTTATGCATTGATCGTGGTGATCAATTAAGATCTTGATTAGTTGAATTGGGGGTTTGTGCTGGGCTAGAACAAAAGCCTGCACCAACACCAGGCCTTTTCAAATAGGTTTGGACCCCTGGTTTCGACACTTGCAGCCCCATACTATTCCGCTGGTCAGTCCTTTGACTGCTTGCCTCTGATTATTACAAGACTGTAGCCTGCAATTTATGCCTTGAAAATAAGGATGGGACTACTGGTTAATTGTTTCTCAGGTCACATGTTCAGGAAGAGAAACTCCTGACCCCAGCTGTATTAAATGTGACAGTTTTTTAAGTGCAGGGGTGCTTGGCAAGAGAGGCCTTAAACCATATTTTGATGATAAGTTGTAAGTGTGATCCTGTCTGTACACACAGTGAACTGACAATTCAGCTTTATTTCAGAAACATCTCGTGTTAATGGTGAATACAGCTGAATGAGTTTAAAGTTCTAGCTGCTATTTAAATTATGAGAGATTGTAGTTGTTGTTTCTTCACTAAATGTCTTCATCATTGATACATTTTAAGTTTGAAGCATTCAAGCCTTTTCTTCCTCATTTTATCAAGACATTGGTTGGTAGTTATCTTTCCCTTTTGCATTTGGATATTGAATTTTTTAGGAAAATTTGTGTGGTGCAGGTGTGTGACTGAATGACTGTGAATGCTAGATTAATTACATTTCATTACCTCATGGTGCTAATTGCATTTAGCTGGATTTAGGAAGGAGCACTCCTCCCATCCGTAATCAATCCATACCGGAGGGCTCAGAAAAAGAATTTGAAAATTTGATACCGTCTTTTTGTTCATTTTAGCTCAAAGTCAGAATGTCGCAGGAATTAGGGCATCTTGGAAGACACTTGACTCTTCTCTGCAACTTCCTGCTTCCTTAATCCAGTATTTGTGCTCAGAGTGTATCTGGATGGCTTTTAAGCTTCTCATGGGATTACTTCTGCTTTTATGGTACTTTCTGTCTTAGTTCTCTTTTACTCAGATCAGTGGTTTTACATAAGTAGACAAAAGTCTGTGCTCCATTTTGGATTCCAGCTGAGGAACTGTGGCATCATGACTGGAAAGAGGTAGTCTTCAGTGGGTCTGGTTTTAAAGCCTTTTAAAATTATTACAAAATATAAAGCAATCATATGTCTGCATACAAATATTTGTACTGTATGTACGTATGCCAAAGTATCATAGAAGTAAAGATGATACTACCTTTGACTCCAAATAATTGCATATTATGAAACAGAAGCTGAAAACCATAGCTAACAGCATTCACTCACTAGCAAAGATGCTAATGAGGAACACTGCAGCTATAATGCTAGTTAAACTGTTGACTAAATATGAAGACACATTTTTATGACATTACAGCATTTTATCTAGGTTATTGGCATAACCTTGACATGTTCATGGGTGCTTATGTAACATTTCTCACCTTAAAATAATGAAACAATCCATGTAGGCCTACCAGTGGGCTATTGCTCCACTGGCAATAGTCACTGTCATATAGGCAGTGGGAAATTTTGTAAACTGAAGTTCTCTGCCAAACTACCATGAAAAAATAACGGGACCCAGACAGACGTGATTTTAAAGTTTGTTTTATTTGAAATGGATGTTTGATATTTTGTTTGAATTTTGTTTTGGTCATATTTGTCAGTCACGCCACACCATTTCTGTTCACTTTCCAGCAGCTCTCAAACGATGTGTAGTCCTCAACTAAAGAGCTGTAATGCATTTTAATCAGTAGGCAAAGTACCAGGTTTTCCTCGTAGTTACAGTGAAAATGACTGTTACAATGGGTAATTACTGGAATGTGGCATGTGGTAGCATTGTACATACATGATAACATTGCAGATAATCTGGCTGTTTGCAAATCAAATAGAGCTCAAAGTACCTTTGCTGTGCTGCTGAACAATTACCATTGATAAAATGTCTCTGTGGTGCATTTCAAATGATAATGTTCAACATGTGCTCTGATTTATCAGCGTTACATCAGCACAGATAATGTTTATCGGTTACAGAATCATCAGTTGGATTGTTCTCTCTCAAACAGCTGAACCAGTTTTTGTCAGTTGACAGAAAGCTGTTGATCCTTTCAAAATGTACAATCAAATACCTATATATGTAAAAAATAATTTGTTGTTTCTTATATCGATGAAGACAACATTGCAGTTAAGATATTGGTCACTACAAGTAATATAAGTAAGAGTATCAAGTGTATAAGCAGATGTGGCTATTAGCTCTGGTCAGTGTGTCTCTGGTCTAACAGAGCTAACTTGACAGTTTAAGCAAATAGGAGCTTATGTCAATCAGAAATAGAGGGTTCCAAAAAGCATTAGTTTATTCAACATTGTATGAATACCTAGAAACCTGATAGCTTCTTGGCTGCTGCAGGAATTATGTCTCCAGGAATCAGATGTTCTGACTCAGCTCAGAGTCAGAGATATGTGTGATTCGTGTTGCTCTTTTGAGTGTGGTTTTGAAGGGCTTTATGGGTTCAGGGTAAAATATGGAGTGTTGAATATGCAGCTGCTGGAGAGGGATTTCATCTGCAATGCAGCAGCTTCGGGCTTTGTTTAGAGCAGCGAGCTCAAACCCAAATCCTGGAGGGCTGATGGATCTGCTGGCTTTTGATGTGCTCCTGCACATACAGTAAGCACGTAAGTCATTGATTGTGTATGCACAGCTTGTTTCCAAGGCCTAAACTGGCTGCTGATTGAAAGGAAATCCCAAAAACCTGCAGTCTGCAGCCAGGAGTGTGAGACCCCTGGTCTGGAAACTTGAGTTAGATACAGAGTACCCCAGGCAGCAACTACCAAATGAGTTCTGCTGAACTTCTCTTTCTCACCATTAATCCAATGCTCTGTTTTATATTTTACGGCTGAATCAAATTGTGGGTGCTGTGTGGTAGGCAAACACATTTTGTCATATTGTCAGAAATGTCTGACTGCATAAAAATGCCTTGAAACATGTAGATTTTTGGGGCAGGAGAGGCATAAGGTTGTCTTTAAGGACTGATATTTTATAGTATTATTACCATGACTTATTATTCCCCCTGCTCCGTCTTCTGGGATTTGCATTGTGTTTTTACAAATTCTATTCATCCAGGCTGACTCATGTGCATTTACGTATTTACACAGGCGAATGTAGGTCGTTTTAGAAATGAATTTATGAGTTATTTCGCAGTTTTGTACCATCTTCTCAAAAGGAGTAAAAGACTCGGTGAAAATTAATTTTGGCTGAGCTAAGTTGGCAGAATGACATGTCTTTCCTTTCTTTTTAAAGTTAAATTAGCACATTTCTTTTTGTTGTCACTTGATGGACTGTCACACAAAACACGCTGAAAAAAGTGAAGACAGGGACCTTTGGATCGGGATGAAAGAAGACTTCATTTACTTGCCTCTGATATGCAGCCCTTATAATATGCCTGTCTAATATTCTCAAATGTCAAAAAGGCTGAGCCTTTAGAGTGTCAATCATGAAAGAATTTCAAGTTTTGTCCACACTGGATTCGCTTGAAAAAATGTAAAAACGGAAATATATCCAGCAGCAGTGTGTGACATTAAATCACCATGCACAGTGTGTGGCCATAAATTATGACCGTTTTGTTGGTACACAATAGAGATGTTGTCCTAGACCTTGAAAGGACCTGAATGGCATATCTGCTGTGTTAATGGATAGAGAAACAAAACAGCCTGCACGCTTTGCAGGGTCCTGCAGAACAGTCGATTTTTCTGGCTCTGGTTCACCCGTCCACATACTCAGTAAGCATGCCTGCATCTATTCAGCAACAACTGCAGGCTTCTACAAAATGTAGTCTGGTAGCTGTGCACAGGATTTCAAATGAGTAAAATCAACAGACGATCTAATTCTCTGGGTCATATGACATATGATTGCAGTGACATGCAAGTAGGTCACTGAGAAAAGCTAACTGTGTACTGGAGGGGGTAATTGTGAAGTGGGACGAAGGCAATAGCGTCTGTGTTCCTGTTCTGGTTGGGCCAGGACACCGGTGGAACAGAGGTGATCATTTCAGCATGACAGTACCCCACATGAGTCGCACATCCTCATTCTTTGGTCACTATAGAAACCAGAGCATCACCCAGTTAAGACACTGTTCTAATGCATGGATGGCCCCCCACAGTCCAGGAATACATCCTGACTGTACCACTTCTGACTGTGGCTGGTAGCCCTGCAAGGCTGCACTGTGCTCTGTGGGGTGTCTATGTGACAGTGTTTCTGGAAAACATGCTATACAAATAAAATTGAATTCAATTGATGAATTATCGGTAGCATAATCCAGAGTTGGAGAGGCTTCAGTCAGCTGGAATTCACATCTCATCGTTCTCTAACGACCCCCTCTGATTGGTTGGGCTCCCCCAGCCTGCTTACTAAAGCTGCACATATGAAGTGTTGTCCTCTGACTGATGTCTGTGCATTTTTGGCTTGTGGTCTGTGGTGTGAAAATGAGCAGCTGGCAATATCACAAACTTAGGAGGAGAGTGCATGCCTGTCTACATTCTCCTGCATCAGCTGTGGAGATTTCAGAATGAGTGCAGCTGTGTACGTTTCAGACTGGGTAGAAAATGGGAGGAAAAGCATTAAAAATTCTTGTTTTCTTACTGCTGATAACCAAATAAAACGGACAGATGTTCTAATCTTGCAAGTCGGGAGTCGCGCACCATAATTCCACACATTATGATGTGTTTCTTTCTCGCAATTGCTCTGCATATGGGGAAAATTTATTTTTGCTTTGAATGCATATGCGGAGGCATGGCACAAAGGACGCTATCTAGAACGTGTATGGAATTAAGTGAGGGTAGAGATACATTTAGCGCTGCATTGAACCAGAGGATTTAAAAAAAGATCTTGGTCAGTATGAAGATTGAGAGAAAGCTTCAAGTCAGTGTGGTCCCTGGTGTCTGCATAAGGGAAGGAGCCTTTTCACTGCGTGAGCTCATTGACCATCTGAATGATAAGTGAGTTTTGCACTGACCACACTTACTCAAACGCGCACACACACACACACACACACAGAGCAATTTCTCAGATATATGTGTCCTTTATGGGCCAGTAGGGGGCGTAGGATGGTCATTCCTGGAATCAGCTTCTCCCAGTCCAGCGCTGAGGAGAGAGGAAAGGAAAGCAGTGAGTGATCGACAATTAATGACTGTTGGTTTGAACATCAGCCATCAGTCTTTCCTCAGTGTTACGGAAAACCCCAGAAATAGGGACAAATTCTAGAAGACTGATATTGAGTGGAATTGATCCAGAGGCCAGATACAAGCAGGGAGTTTAAACTTCAATTCCTGGACACATTTAGTATACATTGCATTGTCTCTCTTTGGTATTACTCCTTAACGTAGGATGTGTGAAATTTTGCTTTTACTATTTCGGGTCAAATTGATGTAAACATAAATGTTAATTTCAAATCCTCTGTTTAAATGTTGTGGTTTCCACTGTGGTCTAATTAAATGTAAAGGTATCATGATGTTCACAGGATGTGTTTTCATGAAAGGAGCATTTGCTCTACTAGTTATCTGGAGCATAAAGTACAACACAGTTGCATAACAGCTATCATGACGTAGTGTTTGTTATTCTGTTTATAATACCAGTGAAATTCTCAGTTTGCTTCTGCACGTTCCGTTGCCTTAGTGCATTAGTAATTAGGTATTCAGCCAATGATCCAAATGAGGTTTTAAATTTTCAGAATAGATCTGTTATTGGAAGGAGAAGTTTGCAAACGTAATGCAGCAAGTTCCCTGTGTGAACAATTGTGGTGTGTGAAAAGGGTGGGTATAAAAGTGAGAGGGGGAGCAGAAGAGAACGAGACACCACAAAACACGGACAGAGGAAATGTGTATCAGTTGTCGCCTGAGGTGACGCTGGGCTGATAAATTAACAGCAAGGAGCGACACGGCGATGGCACCGTGCTGTCTTCCCAGCAGACGCGGGCTGACCGTTATCAATACCGTAGCCACTGCTGTGCCACTGCCTTCTCCCAGTGTCACATGTGTTTTTATCTGCGAGCCGAGGCTTTCGCTAAGCGCATTTCACTCCCATCCGGGGGGGGAGGGGGGAGGGTAGGGGAGGTGGGGAGTGGGGGAGTTGCTTTCCACTGATGCGCTGGGTGGGGGGGGTGGGGGGAAGCAACTCTTGGAGTCGAGGCTGGGGGAAGGCAGTAGCAGTCCATCAATGACTGCCACCCCTTTAAAACAACCGCGAGGCATGCTCTATCCCAGAAGCTGACTGCATCAGCATCGCGGGCTACTACTCGCACAGAGGAGAGAAAAGAAAGGGACCCCGGGCTGTCAGTTGCAACATTTAAGCACCGTAACCAGGAGAAGAGGGGGGAGCGGAGGACAGGGGAAGGGCTGATTTCTGCGACTCCGGAGTGAGAGCTATGAACTGTGCTGAAGGTTTGTGGCTCGAGACGGTCCAGGTTTGCAGAGAGCAGTTCTGGGAGCGCTATGGAATTTGTAGGAAAACGCAGAACCCCTCGCTGACGGAGTGCCGGTCTGCACTGGAGTTGGGCTGTTAGGAGGCTGCTTCATGTCGCGCTGCACATTTGCTTCTTTTCCCAGCTGAATGGGGAATGCCTCGTCCGTCTTTTCTCTCCGCTTGCTTCTGCGTTAGTGAGGGGAGCTGAATTGCAGGAGCTGTTGCTGGTGGGTAAATTTAGTTGGCTTTTATAAGGAGTCTCAAAAATCAGGTATGTTCAGTAGTTTGAAGATTGACTGTGTTGTGGTTGTACATGGTTTGTGTTCCTCGTTGCTTTCCAGCTTTTTTATATGCTAATACATACATGCTTTCACTCATTGAACCGTCAGGTTCAGTGGTTATAAATGAGTGAATAATTCTTCTCAGTAAAAGGCTCTATTATTGATACCAATCAAATGTAATCTAATTGAATCTAAGTTGTGTGATGGTGATGCATGTTGAAGGCATCTGTATTAATTTAATAGTGCAAATAATTTAATAGTGTAAATTATTTTAGCATGTGATTTTTGTTTCCAATGTCTAGTTATTCACGCAGTGCATTAAACCATAGGGTGCATTTTGTGTTGGATGAAACGCATAGCTTTCATTTGGGAAGTGTTTCAAGATGAACTGCTTGCAGCGCTGCTCTGAAGGAATAGCATGACTTCATTAAAAATTCAGCGTTTTCCTTGACTAAAAACAGAAAGCCTCCTAATGCCATAAGCTTCTACGTTTCGTTAATCTGTCACTCTACCCTGCCAGATCTCACAATCTGCGGGAGAAGAGGAGCATGGATGGCACGGTGATGCAGAACAGCAGCAAATCAGCGCCCATTTAAAGCATGCATATTGAAATAGCCCTTTAGCTGCTTTGATATCCTGTAACATTCAAGTCTGTAATCCGGAGGAATTCAAAGTCTGTTCCTTGGAATTGAATCGTAATTGCCTTTGTTCCCATTAAGCAATTGGGTATGAAAATAACGAAATGGCATACATTAGAAGCGTTCAGGTGTCCCCCCAAAGCTTTCGACTGTGTTAGTGGGTGGGGCTTACTGTGGGCCCCATAGTCTACCTGATGAAGATGCTGTCATGCAGGCTAAAGTTTACCTAATATATGGCTAAGACTAGGATTCACAGATCAGGTTTTCTACTTTGACCACAAGTTGGTCATTTTTGAATTCCCATAGTGAGAGAGCCTGCCACACACTTGAATAATCTTTTACTAATGTACCAGTAAAAACATAAACTTTCCTTTTTCTCATATTGTACCCCCTACACACAACATCTGTATACATAGCTTTTTTTCATAGGGCTTGACTTGATTGATCAACTCCATTTTTCCAGTGTCAGGCATTATGAATCATGCTGCTTAGATCTAAAGGCGCAGTAATAGTCTGTGGAGGTGGAAAAGAGCAGGCAAAATTGGTGTTAATAAAATGGTTCAGAGATTAAAGAGCCTTATTAAGAAGTGCATGGCTGCACTGAAGTGTTGGTGGTACTGGACCACAATGCAAATTCTAATTTGAAATATGCACTTCCTGGCATTGGGGTTGTCACCCAGTTTTTATGTTGAAGTTCATCTGACCCCAGTAAGGAACTAATGTACTAATTTTCATAATTCTACAAACTTACTGTATGTCATCTCAATTTTCATTTGCCTCTGCATCGCTGCCTCCCTAATCATATTATATGAAATGTCCCTAGGGTGACCTCATGTCATTTGTATGCACAGTCATTCTACATACATGGAAATTGGGTATTGAATATAGTAGATTCAGAGTCAGATTCAACTGTCCATTTATTTGCTGAAACATTAGAATTCCAAAGAATTAGTAATAAGTATCACTAAGTTTCAGTATTCTACGTAATGATGAATTCAGCCTTCATGTAAATACAGCATGCAAGTGGATGCCCCTATACAGTACTCAGTACTTTGCACCTACCGTAATATAGGCATTTTATAAATTGTCAGATATATTTTTGAAAGGTAGTCATATATGAGCAGTCCAATTAATTCATTTTTTTATGCAATATAGGCTCGTGCTGTCAATCTGGCCATTTTATTACATGTTATTTGTTTAACTGTAACAGGATGTAGTTCTGTAGCATTACACCAGGAATAGTGGGCAGTTGGAGAGCAGGTTGGGATTTATGGCTCAAACTCTTCTGTTTTCTTCCAGATCTTATTGTTTCCTCATTGCTTTTTGTACTGTATTGACTCATTTATTACTAGAAATAGATACCAGTCATTTATTTATGGTCTCAGACAAAGTAGGCTACTTATTCACTTTAAAGCTAACATGTCAATAATGATGTACACTGATGCTATTGCATAGCACGCCCAAAGATCGAGGAACATAATATTTTCAATAACTGAAACTACATTCACTAAGCTGTTTGTCATACAGAGCAGTACAGGCACACAGTTCTGTAGTACACACATCCACACATACAGGTTAGTTGTCATGTGGTGTCTTGTTCAAACCTTTCAGTGTCACAAATTTCAAGTGACACTGAAAGGTTTGAATGGCATCTTGGGAAAAATGCAGAAAAGCAGTAAGTTTTGAAGCTAAAACAATTCACTAAACTCACAGCTAGATATAATTTCATTGTTTTTAGTTCAAGCCATAGAAAAATGTTATGGCTTGAATAGTTATATAGGCTGGCCTTCATGGTGTCCTTGTTGGTCCTTTGGATTGAATAAACAAATTCTCAGTTCTATTTCTATTTATATACATTGGGATGTGCTTCCTCAATGCCATGTCCACAGTTCAGCAGCACATCACTAATAAGGATTAGGCCAATTCATGTAATTGTTGTGCCCCCTGTTGTAAAAGGTGCATTTTGGCGAGGTTCCTGTTTATTGACTTTGATAAATCTATACATCTATATCCAAGTGCCAGAGAGCATGCCTAATGAAGACTGCCCAAGCAGTTTTCTGCTGTGTTTTAAAATGCAATGAGTCATTGCACTGCGTTCACCTCAAAAAGAAAAATCCACAAACAGATTCAATTGACTACAGATATAATGATAATGCATAATTGTGCTATTCCTCCAGTTCTGGTGGCGGTTCGTCTTGAAAACAATGTTTTGTGTGATGCATAGCTTTTTAAACTATGAGTAATCTGTGATAAAATTGATCATTTGGGTACCTGATATGAGCAGATAAGTGTTGTGTTGAATAGTGATGAAACAACTGTGTTAATATACTTCTATACACTTATTTTTCATGTGTGCAACTGTGTTTAATCTTTATTTTATATGTAATCAATGGGTTTCCTTTGTAGAGCAATGCGTTTAGCCACAAGGAGAGTCACTGGATTTTACAGTATTTCTGGGCCTCCACTAGGATGTACAGTTTTTGCGGAGTGGTATGATCACCTTTGAAAGCAACACGCTGAACTTTTTTATCCTGTCACTCAGGGTTAACATTAAAAAAAAAACTTTTTAAGTGCTCCTTGTATATTTTGTCACTGCTGGATTTATAAGTCAGTCCAGTTTTACTACGTTTGGAAAGCAGCACCAAAACATTGCCCTCCATGGTTTCTGCCCTACTCAAGAGCCTCCCATCATACATTGTAAAGATTTGCAAAGGAATGTTTACAAAGAAATTGGCAAATCCCACAAAGAAGAAAGAAAGTAGCGAAAAAAAAGAACCAAAATTGACCCTGGAACCGCAGGCACGGAATCCGACTTTTTCCACAGCTCTGAAAAGCACAGTCAAAAAAATCTCCAAATGTTCCTCAGCTCGCAACATATCCCTTGAGGAGGACGACGGAAAAAACGATCCCTCGTCACTTTCCCCGACATTCAGTTACCGAGTTGCAATAGCTAATGGACTTCAAAAAAACGCTATTTTGTTTAATAATAATGAGAGTCAGCTCCAAGAGGTCTTATCTATCGATAGCAGTTACTCTGACTCTCTGAGTGAGGTTAAACTTGCCCATAGATTCGATGAACAAAAAGCCCACACTATGCCAGTAAGACGGAACAGGAAGAGTTTGACCAGCCTGGCACCCTCTGATGGAAGTTCAGAGGGGGAAAGGGTGGAACGAAGCAGTCTGCACACCCTCCGGCTGGGAGCTTTGCGAAAGCTAAGAAAATGGAAAAAAAGTCAAGAATGTGTCTCTTCAGATTCAGAGGTCAGCAACTGGAGGAAAACTCTAGGTATCCGGAGCAAGTCTCTGGACAGGGCTGGACGGCAGCAGAAGGTAACCTCGCTGGAGCCTGGATCCAGCTCAACAGGCTGCATCAGCCAGACTCAGGACGTCATGGAGATGATTTTCAAAGAATTGCAGGGGATCAGCCAGATCGAGACGGAGCTCTCTGAACTGCGAGGGCATGTCAACGCCCTCAAGAACTCCATCGATGAGATCTCCAGCAGTGTGGAGGTGGTGCAGAGCGAGATTGAGCAGCTGCGCTCAGGCTTTGTCCAGTCGCGGAGAGAAACGCGAGACATACATGATTACATCAAGCAGGTCCACCACCAAGGTAGCAAAGCCACTCTGAGATTCATAAATGTGCCTGAGGAAAAGCATGAGAAAACTGACAGTCTTATTTACCAAATTTTAAAGGAAAAAATGGGGTTTACTGAAGCACACAAGACACTAAAAATTGAACTTGCCCATCGGTTAGGGCAACAACGAGAATGTCCTAATGCTAAGCCACGTCCCATCATTGTTATCTTTTCCACCTTCCAAGACAGGGATTTAGTTTTGAAAAAGTGTTACAAGCTCAAAGGCACGGGCATTTCAGTCTCAACTGATAGTCTTGTACATGAACCAAAAGACAGGAAAGACAAAGGGATGACCTCATCGCAAACGTACGAAAGCATGGACATAAAAGTCTCAACGAAAGAGAAAACAGATACTGATGACTGGGACTCTATGGACAGTGATAAAGAGTTAGAGGACTTGAACAGAAATAAATATGCAGTTGTGACTAAGGCCGCAGTCAAAGGCAAGTCTGATAAAAAAAAATCCCACGATGGACATAATCGGTCCACTGATGCCAGCATGTATTCTGGCTCAGTGCATTATGCTGAAGATACCTTCCAGTCAGCAGGATACGAAGACCAGGATAAGCAAACAAAGCCTTATTACACAGACCTGACTCCCGTGTGGCTTTCCCAGAGTGACTACTCCACACCCAAACTCAGTCGCTCAGAGTCAGACTGTTCAAAATTGTGCCAGTCTTATTCTGAGGATTTCTCAGAGAGCCAGTTTTTCACCAGGGCTAATGGCTGCTCCTTGCTGTCATCCTCAGATCAGGAACTTTGGCAGAGGAAGCAGGAGGACTTGGCATCCTCTTGGTATGCAAGCCCACCCAGCCAAACCCTCAGCCAGGAAAACCCACCTTTTGTGGAACCAAATGAAGCAGAGACCGCAGAAACGGTTGACAGCGGTGTTAGCAATGGGTTAGTCTGTGCATCAGGTGACAGGAGCCACTACAGTGGTTCTCAGCTCTCTTTGCAGGCTGACCTTTCACCATGGAAGGACTGGCACCATTTAGAACAAGGTGCTGACTCAGGCCTCGATGCTTCAACTGAACAGAACTTAGTTTCTGAGATCAGCAGCCCTTTTGACCCCACAGCTAATCCTGGTTTCCCTGAAAATATTACAAAATGCCAAGAGGTGGACCTGCAGTTTGAGGGTGAGAGCTACATGACACTTGATAGCACTCCTTCTACTTGTCCTGGTGTGGAGAGTGAATCTGCAAGCCAACCTGATGTCCAGAGTGACCCTTTCCCAGAAGTCAACATTAATCACATTTATCAAAATCAGAACAAGACAGCCACTATGTATCGGAGTCAGAGCGAACTTCCCATTGAGAAATGTGAAGAGGTTCCCAAATCCTGGCACAGCCGGCTCAGCATTGACCTCACTGATAAATCCTTCAGCTTCCCAACATTTGGTTCTACCCTACAGCGAGCCAAATCCGCATTAGAGGTAGTCTGGACCAAAAGCTCCCAGAGCGTTAGTGCAACAGAAGAACCTAGCAATTCCTCATTCATGAGTCGGTTCAGAACTTTATCCCAGTCTACTGCAAATGATTCCAGCACAACCATTGATTCAGATGTGTACACTGAGCCGTTCTATTACAAGGCTGATGAAGAGGAGCTCAGTGAACAGCCCGTGGACAATGAGACACATTATGTGGAGGTCATGGAGCAGGTACTTGCTAATCTGGAGAACAAGAAAAATGCAAATGAACCCCAGGAACAGGACCAGCCGGAAGAGTGCCAGGAGGAACAGTCTCCACAGGACCTGATCCAGGAGGAACAGTATCAGGAAGATGAAGAACCTCAGGAAGAAAGCATTGTGTTAGAATATGACTGTAGCTATGATGAGCAGTATGACGAAGAGTACAGCGAGGACTACGATGACAACCAAGCAACAGAAGAAACACCAGAGATTGAGTCAATGCTCTATACTGAAGAAACCGAGGACACTGAAGATTTAGAGGAAAGTGAGGGAGCAGTTGAACAACAGGATGAAAATCTAAATGTTACAGCAGAACCATCGGGTGAAACTGCACCCAAAAAGAGAATACGACCAACTTTCAAAGAAGTAGCACTGAGGGCATACAGGAAACAAATGGCTGAGCTAGAGGAACAGATTCTTGCTGGAGGTACATACAACACTGTACATTTCATTTTATTTTGTAATGCTCAGTGTAAGGCTGTAATGATTTGAGAAACAAGCAATATTAAAAAATTTGGAGTAGGAGATATACACACATACATGATATACAATATAACATAATAGCATATTAAAAGGAAAACATACCTGTGAAATATTATACCATTGAGATAAATTTGTCTTTAAGACATACTTGACACTACAGTAAATGGAATAGGATTAGTCTGTCACTTTTACTTCAGAAATACAGTACAAAATCATCAGAGTTTTTAAACATTCTGAAATACATGATAGCTCTCAGGCATAGAAGCTGAACTGATTGGAAACCCCAGACTCTGTTTCAGTGGTGTAAGGGACGTCAGTGAGGCAGCTAACATGGGTTGTCATCTGGAGAGGTCTTGTTTTCTCTTGGTCTAATTGGAGTTGATATTTGACTTTGTGTGTGGTGATGAATAGGCAGGGGTCAAGTATTTCATGCATAATAGATGATGGCAGTACGCTCTACTCTCTCTCTTTTTCTTTCTTTCCCTCTCTGTCTTTCTCTCTCTCTCTCTCTTTTTCTTTCTCTCTTTTTTCCGTTAGATTAGTAATTGCCCTAACTTTCCTGTACGTCTCCCTGAAACGGTTCATGAGTCTTTAAACTCAGATATTTATTAGTCTTGGCCATGCTTTTTTATAAATATGTAACATTTGAATGGTGAGAGCCATGCATGCATTTTAATTGATTTTGAACATTGGTTTTATTGTTAAATGGATGGAGCATATATGCATAAACAAATTATGAAATCAGTATGCCCCATAACACCCTGATGTTGGCAGGTCTTTCAGATAGAAATAGCTGCCCAAAACAGTCCATGACAAATTTCCACCTTGATGGCACCTCAATGGAACAAAAATAATTAATGGCTTTTAATCACTAAATTGAAAGTGGTGTATATATAACTTTTATGTTTGGCTTATTATACTAGTGGGGCATGTTTGCTATTATTGGAAGGTAGCAGTTGATCTGTTATTTGATGGAATGACATTCTTATATGTAGACATTTTAAAAATGGTTTTTTGGGAAGCATGTTTGCACTTATTCTTGGTGTACTTATTTAGGTATCTTAACATCGGCCATTGTTTTCTCTGGATATTTTTTTATAATCATTAAAGACCAATCAAGTGTTTCAGAAGCATGAACAATAACTAGATTATTTCCTCACCATGAGGCTGTGGTACTCCTTTCAGTGCTGGTTGCATGACTTCCTCCCAGCTGGCTGTGATATGTCTTCCATATGCATATTGTGCTGATTCTTTTGTTGCTTTTTCTATTTTGATTTGTTATTGCCTATTGATGAATCATTTTGGGAATAAGCATTTTATCATTGATCTATACAGCTCCTATTTATTTGTATGACTAAATGAATATTCTCGGTCATAAATGCATGTTTGATTAACAGTTTTTATTTATATAAAATGTTAAACACCGCTTTTGCTGGCTTTATTTTGAGACACAAGAATAATGTAAAAAAAGACTGGCATTGTCCAGTTTTCTGAAGCAGGACAATGACATGAGAAATTTCATGGCATTGATTCTCACCAAGGTTATGGTGTATTAGTGTCAAATTACAAATCATTTCGTAACATGCAACAATTGAAACAATATCTAGACAGAACTGTGGCAACAGCAAAATCATTCTCTGCTCGATACACATGACAGATATTGACCGAGAGACAGGAGGAATGGGCTTAGCTGTGGAGAACAACATACTCTGCTTTGAGGAGGACACACTTTGGTAGTGGTTTTCAATTACAATCATCAGAGAGCCAATGGACTCAATTCCGCCTTATTCAGAATGCTCCTAACCCAGATTTTTGAAACTTGAACACAAAATACAGTACCAGGGTCCCATAGTCAGGCATATGATATATAGTTATACATTTTGGTGTTATGGAATGGCAGGTATTTACAGGAGCTTAGGTTTAAATTGGGGATGCTCAGAACATACAGTAGACCAGGGCTGCTTGGGTCTTAAACAGGGCAGGGCCTGCCAGAGCTGTTCTTGGCTTTCTGTGTGATCTGCAGCCTTTTTTTTGGAGAGCTGTTGGAGGTTAGTTGAGTTAATTAGCTTGCCAGCTTGCTAAAGTTAGTAGCATACTGTAACCGTTGTGTATATTTTATTATAAAAGGAAGTGTATGGGTACACCAGCCACTGTATTCACAATAAAAACAAAAAAATCTGCTGGAATTGTACTAGCCTGCTCATATAGTTGTCAGTGAATTTTAATATTGGTGTAAATATTCGGGTTGTTGTGTATACTGACAAAGCTTTCACTGTATAGGGTAGCCTGCTTGCACTCAATAAAATTTGCTCTGTGTAACACAGAGTAGAAGATCAGTATCCCTGTAGGAAATAAAGACCCTGATTTGTTTAGTTGTTATGAATGTTTAAATACTCAGTACGTGGTGTGAGTTATTTTTGACAGATTTTAAGATTTCAATATATCAAATTTTGTTGATTCAGCTTTAGTTGATTATCATGATGGCACATGTTTAAACAATTCTTGCTCAAGGAAAAATCTATCTTCATTAATTAAGAGCAGAAAAGCACAATGAATTATTAAAGTGTATGTAAATTACTAGATTTCTAAGTTACAAATGTCTGGGAAAGCCCAGATTGGTCAAGAGAGACCTTTGTCAGAGCTCATTGTGGGCAGCATGATTATGATATGAGTGCACGTTTGTTTAAACGTGCATTTCAAGTCATCTTCAGCATAAACTGGTGCCCAAGAACACAGCAGTGTAGAACAACAACAGAACCGTAGTGTGTGAACATTTGCATTTATATTCTATGCGCACCTCCAAAATCACGCTGTTCATGTTCATAGCTTGGCAGCCGAGTCTTGATCTTCTTGCATTGCCTGCCAGCCCAATCTTCACTTTGCTACAAGAGGCTACTGTATTCAGATGCTAATTCCTCCATCCCAGGGGCATTTTTTAACCAGGTCAGCTTTGTTTAGAATATTTATTGCAGTCTAGTAGTGGGCTGCCATGTGTTCTGAAGATGGGCTGAGCTCCACTCCTTCCCTCTCTGTATCTGCTTCGTGCAGATGGAAGGAGCATGCCTGCTCCAGATTTCAGTTTGAACCTGTCATTAAAAATAGAGGTCTCAATGAGAGAGGGCCATGTTGTTTTATCTACTGCGCAAATACGATTTGTGAGATACAAATTTACGTGGTTTTCTTGTGAGAAATGGGCACAATTTTTTTTGTAAATATTCTCTAGGTATAGTCTCTGAATTCAAACACTTTTAACTGACTGTTTATGAACATTGAGATGTTCACGCTATATGTCTTTCCTTCTTTCTTCTTCCACACTCATACAAGAAGCACTGCTAAGTAATATGCACCCCATCAATGTAATTGCACTTGAGCCGACGTATATTTTGTACACTTCAGTCCGCTGTTGGTATCTTGCCATCTTTTCCAATCTTCTGTTGATGATCTTTTAAAATCCAATATCTTAATATTTGTGTGATTGAATTCCATAGTCCTCCCAGGTGGGGCTTTATGTGTTTTTAGACTTCTTTATAGATTTCTTTGTTCTGAAACTCTGCACGTCTTCATTTGGAACTCATATATATCGTTGTTGTAGACAGTTTAGGCAGAATGTGGTTGCAATTCATTCCCCAAGAATTTCTGGCTGACTGAATTCTAAGTGTACTTGTTTTTGGACCATTCCTTTTCAAAATTAACTGTGTACTCAGTGACACACATGCCCTAATGTGCCGGCCAGTAACTGTTCTCTCATTGAAGAGTGCTCTGTGTGGTCTTACATGACCAGGTGGTGTTTTTTATAGTAAATAAGATTGCAATGCCAGGCCATGTCCTCTAATACAACACACTGATGATGTGCAATGTGGGATACATTTTCTGGTGTGAGATACATACATACATTTGGAAAATTGATTAATGCCAAAACACAATACAATTTTTTTAAATTTTAAAATGGGATGGCTACTTATTTCTCTATGTTTTTAAATGTATTGTTGTCCTTCACTGTTTTTGGCTCTTACCCAGTGATTGCTCCTGCTTATAATGCAGTTTGTTTTGGTTCCCATGAATAATATTGATATGATGATTTTTTTAGAGAATTACAACTGGGATATAGGTAAAAACATCATCTTTTGGTATTGTTACCTCACAGACGGAACCACTTGAAATAACACTATGTGTGTTTGTAGATGTGAGGCTGTTATCGCAACACAGTAATTGTGTGTAGATTGCTTTAAAATGACAGGGACACTGAATTCAAAGAAGATAAGTAACCTTCATTTACAGTCTGATGATATCATTAGCATCTCTTCAACCTTTGAATATAGTCCCATTGACTGAATTCCAGCTGTTTCTATGGTAAATTCCAGGGTTTCCTGTTGGAAAATAGTTTGTCTCTGTGGCAAGTGCTGACCTGGGTGGGTGGGGAGTTGAGGTGGAGGTGGTTGATTGAATTGGGAGGGAGGGGGTCTGTGTGGTTCGTCTGCTCATGACAAGTTACATGCAAATGTCTTCATATCGACCTTTATTGAACACACTATACTATTTGATTTAAACATTGTAGTTCTGTTTTCCAAAACGTATGTGCAATTGTTTATAATACTGTGCAATCCCACTACTTCCTTTTGTCCAACTTGCACTTTGGGTTGCTTCATGCCATTCTTATGGGCACTGTATGTCAAAGAATATTTACAGCACCCTCTGGTACTCCATGTCCTCTACTGAAGGCCATTCTCACCCGCATGCACAAGTGAAAACTTTTATTTTTTTGGGAAGTACATGAGATGTCGATTTTGGCAATTATGTCGTAATCCAAAAGAAACGGTTCACACAATACAAGACTATAAAAAGTCACTTTCAACTATTTATTATCTTATACTGTAGCGGCAGGGGGACAAGATACACAAACAGTTCTGCAATATGCCTTTTTCAGTGTATAAAGCTACCATAGGTGCAGCTGACTATAAAAGTGACTCAGTTGTTACTCATTAACGAAGTGATAATTAAATAATTGGCACCAATTTACTCTCCAGGGACATCATGTTCATTTACACAAATCGAAAATAGAGTGCAAACCGCACGATTTGCAATTGTGAAATATAGCAGCTCACCGCAAATTGGTCCCGGTGTACTGTTGAGGCTAAGTAGGTCTGAGGGAAACCCTGCATTTTGATAATAATATTGTTGGTTTATTACGAAACAGGCTGGTAAAAATATCAGCCCTTGTGTGGGCTAACAGAAGGGGAGTGCTCTAGATAATGCTTATCAGTATGGTGTTTAACCATCCATGTCTGCTTCATATTAACAGCAGAGATTTAGCTGTGCAGGCTATTTCATAGTGGTCCTGGCATTCCTTTTAAGGCGAGTTATACTTGTACTTCATTGCCTTATGTTGTCTAATATGCAGTAGCCTTTTATGACTGTAATACTCATTTGTTTTAGATTTTGTTTTATTTTATGTAATTGCAAAAAAACCAAAAGCAGATGTGTACAGATTCTGGGGTTTCTATGTAGACAACAGGACATTTATACCAGTTATATTGATCAGTGGCTTATTGTATGCAATGTTTTTCAATTGTCAACTGCAGAGGATATGAAATTTATTCGAATTTGGTTAAGATTAAGAATCTGGAGCAGTGATACATAACATGCATGAAAAATGAGCTGCTCTCCACAATTCCCTGATGCACTGGCTGGCAGACAGTTCTGAATTATCTAGATGGAAGCATGATTAATTTGTTGATATCAAAGATGAAAACATTTTCAGGGTGGTATAAACCGAATGCCTTACAGTGGCAACAGTCCCTGTCACAGAAAAAAAATACAGAATAGCTGCAGAAAACACCACTGACAGTTTAATATTTATTCCAGGGTTTCTTGTAAAGCCTGAATGATTCAATACCAGAGGACTATTAGTATTATGAATGCAACAATTCACAGTCAGATATCCCTAGGGGCACTTTTACATTTTGCAAGGATAAATCTCAAGTCTTACAATGCCGCACTTGTGCGAAAAACACTTAGCGTTGTATAATTCTCAGGAAAAGTCTTGTCAGAAAATACCCCTTAAAGGAACTTTTCTAATGTTCTACCTTCCTGTCCTTGGCTCTCTTTTTCAGATAGCACTGCTTTGGATGCACAGGTTTTAAATTTGCTGTTCCTCATATTTCATATTTAATATTTATTTTATCCTCATGTTCTTTTTCTCTCTTTCCTTTCTTGTCAGTGTGGTGTATCCATGACCATTTCATTCAGTCACTGTAAAGCACTGCATGTGATTGAGTATTTTCATTAAATTCTTTCTATGTATTTTTGTTAATCATTCTTTTATTTTAACGCCATCGCTTTGTTTTCTTTTGAAAATGCAACTTGTTGCATTTGTTAGACAGTTCTCCAGAATCAAGGACATTCTATCACGTGGTGCATTTTACAAGTGATGGTACCCAGTTCAGTAAAAAGCATGCATTATAAATGAGAAAAATAGTGCTCAAAACTGTGAGCTGGCACTTCAAACTTAATAGAGGCATTGCTCAAATTACACAGAAAATAATAACTGATATTGTTTTCCCTTTCCTGGATTTTGACCCAGTTCTGCTCTTTTTACTCTTCTGTGCCTGAACCGTCCTGCAGATAAAGTGCACCACTCTAAATAACAGTCAATTTGATATGTATTGTGTGTGAAGTAATATTGGAGGGGCTTTACTGTCTCTAAAACAATGGCGTGTGATAAGACTCCAAAGTAACATTTTCACTGTCTCTTGTGTGAAGGCACGGCTTGTAAGCAGCAATGTCCTGGATCCATCAAAACTGGGGAGTGCTGGAGGGTGAGTGGAACAGATTGTTAACAATCAGCACTGGGGGGGGGGGGGGGTTATCTTCATGAAGGGCTGATGGTTATCAGATCCAGTTATATTTACGGCATATGTAAATGTGAAAAAAAAAATGTAATTTCAGAATTACAAGCATTCATTTGGTACAAATTGTTCAATGTAGAAGCATGGAAAATGTGGAGCAATATCAAAGGCTAATGTGGCACCCTTCATTATTATCACATTTGACATAAACAGTTGAAAATACACAAAATATATATTTTAATTTGTGCACAAAGCTAAGGGAAGCAAATAAAAGAGCACACTACCAATGTAAATTGAATGTAATTTAAACAGACATGGTTTTCTTTTTTAACTACTGCCTAGTTTAGCTAGATGACCACTTGAGTTATCCTCTACAAAAACACACTCCACAGAATTTAGAATTGGACATTGGAGGAATTATCTCATAATTTATTTGCATATTCACACGTTCATTGAACATATATATGCATGCATATAAGACAACCAAAGTCAGGTCATAGACATGTTGCCTCTTGTTTTTTTTCTGTACATTTTTAACCCTATTACAGGAAATGTAAACAGGACAATGTGAAAAGCACATCTGAAGTAATTAATGTTAGAGATTATGGCCTGCTCTCCTGTTGATACTGTGTCCTGCCAGCATTGTGCAGTTAACAAGCTGGTCCAATGGAAATGTGTTCTGGCTTGATTGCTTGCAGAGATGCAATTATAAACATCATAAAAAAATAGTGTTATCAATGTCAATGTTATTTGTATAGCAAGAGGGAAAGAATTTCTGCCAAATGTGGGACTGTTTGACCTTTCTAAAAGTATAACAACCAAGTATTTTCACCTCCAAGTTGCATGAACCTAGGTGGTAGTGTGCTTTCTGAGCTACAGTTTTTTCCATCTGATAAATCTCACATTATAGTGACTTGCGAAGACACTGCTGAAACAGTATCAAAATCATATGGCCTTTAATTGGTCAAAGGGCAGCAAATGTGCAGAGCATTGTTATGTGTCTCATTCAATGCACGGTCTGGTATCCAGTTATATTGCTTATAACTGCGGATGATCTGATGAGGAAATTTTCAGACTGAGCGAAATGCAGTGTTAGCGTGGGTTCAATCAGTGTCTGCTCTTTTATTTGACGAACACATGCAAATGTTAGTTTTTTTCCAACTTGAGATCACTACAGCTTGCTGCTATTATATGTGCATCTGTCAGTTGAGAATTTTCAATGACCACTCCTGTAGGCAGGATTAAATAAGATTTTATTTTTGTTACATTTTGTTATTTTCATTCCATATAATGTAACCTGAAGTCGAAAACAAGGCCATACTGCAAAGCATGAGGACTAAATTTCACTTGCTGGCAGAGAGGTTCAGACAGTCGCTGTTTATCAGAAATTCCATCAAATAGAAAAGCACTCTCTCTCCAGACCACGCATAAGTGTCCAGACCGCTCCCTGAAAATGCAGTCCGCACAGGTGAAGTGTCTGGGTCACTCTTCACACAAATGCAGTCACCCTATGTGGCTGGGGATCGAGTGCGCGTCACCTGGTGGGACCCCTGGGGGGGCTGGGGCGTTCCCTGTGCGACCTTGACACCCACCCACCTGGGCGTGACGCTCGCCCCGCGCAACGCGGCGGGAAGGAGCAGCTGGGGGCCGCGCAGCCTCCCGAAAGCTGCACCTGAGGATCTCTGTTTAAAGTCACCCTCGCCGTCACTCAGCTAAAGCCTGCCCTCCCGCTGTCGAGCCCAATGGCAGTGCCTGCTTCACTGCGCTGCGCCCTGCTGGCTTGCCATTTGAAGGAGGAGGTGTAAAACGTGTTAGCTGTTCTTACTGTGGGGCCACGCAAGCCAAAACCGTAAGACCAAAAAATGAAATGACGTACGGTCGGCGCCGGGCACCGGTCACCGTTACCGTAAATCAAATAATCCTTTCTCTCTCAGTCCTGTTATGTCTTACATGTACAGTGCACAGCATTATTATGATATTAATATGCACTAAATCTGTCTGCTCCACCAGGCCGGGCAGCATACTTTACGGTATCGACAGCATGCCAGATTTACGACGCAAGAGAACTATGCCTATTGTCCGAGACCTGGTGAGTTATCCACCTCAACAAGGTTACTCCTGATTTATGGAGAATTTATCTGGCTTCCAATATATTATGTAGGACAAGTGTTATTATAGCCTTTGCCTGCAACAGCGCCTTGTGTTAGTATGTGCCATTATACTTCATAGACTTGTAATTCATTCATGCGAAGAATTGCCCAATAGCATTTACCGTATGTGTGTCTGATCATTTTAGTATTTCATATGTTATTATTTTATAATTGGGCTGCATAAAGTATGTTCAGTATAATTCATGTTCATAGCACATTGAATTGTAAAAGTGTAAAATTGTTGAGTAAATCAGTACAATTAATGTCCTGCCAAAGATACAATGGCTCTTTGTATTAATTGACAGCATAATGTAAACAGAGATTATTGCTCTGATATTTTTTACATGACAAATGCTTAAACACTGAAGAGCAAAAGTTGATGCTTGATGATTGTATTTGTCCATATCTCTCATGAAATAAAAAAACAACTTTTATCTGGGTAAGTATGGGCTGTCATATTTTGGGTTTTGCGTATATATTACCATTCCCACATGGCCCCATAATGACTATGGGTGATATTTTTCAGTGAGTTGTCAGATTTCAGCCCGAGTGCTATTCGTCATCCCTCTGCCGAACAGGATATACGTAACATTGGCGCCATTTGAAATGTTGACAACTCAACCCAAAAATATATACGAGGACTTCATTGAAATCTGACTGAACTGTGCCAAGGCTTTTAGTCATGTACATGTGATGCGCCAGAAAGCCTTCCGCACCCCAGATGAAGTCACCGAACGCAAGCGGTTTAATCCGGCTCCCGTCCTCCCATTCCTCTCCTCTGTTTTCTCTCCTCAGTGGGCTGTGTGATTGCTTCAGTGCAGCAGCAGTGTTTAGATAATTTGGGGGAGGGTGAGATGGGAGGAACCTGCAATAGGGGCGGGGAGGAGGTTGTAAAAACATATAGCCAGCCCTGTTTAAAATTTGGATGCGCGTCATCCCGATGCCTGCAGCAACCTCGGCTGTTCTACACTGCATGACCAGGAGACTTACATCAACATTTACGTTCATGTACAGCTCACTGTAACCCCTCACCTACATTCCCGTGCTTTCGAAGCCTGTGGCATTCCATGAATCTTTACCATGATTCTGGCTGTAGCTGAGGGGCGAATGGTAAAGAAAAATCCAATATTGTCAGCTGTCAATGCCTGCATTCCTATTGTGTTGCCTGGACTGGTGCCAATTAAGTGTAGCCTACCTTTCTTTAACCACTTGGGCCAAGGTCAAAATTCACTCCTCAATGTAACTGCGTCAGTCTTGTGTTGCTGGCTTCACAGTGAAGGATTATAAGGGCCTCTTGTCCGTCGGTCTGCGTCCTTCTGAAACTGTGCATTATAGACAGCAGAAATATTATAAATTCCTTCTGTAGCAGGCATAAGAGATATCGCAAAGCATGGTTGAATTGGATTATTGCAGTCTGTAATGCTTGCATCAGTAATGACTTTTTGATCATTTCTCAGAATTATATTTTAAAAGTGCTTTCATGAACTTCACGCTCTCCTCCTGTATAATGATAAGCTGTTTTTGCATGGCAACAGAAGCAGAATATACTGTATGTGCAGTTTGTGCAGGGCTTCTGTTGATATAATTTTAGATCTT
Source organism: Anguilla rostrata (assembly GCF_018555375.3). Taxonomy (NCBI): domain Eukaryota; kingdom Metazoa; phylum Chordata; class Actinopteri; order Anguilliformes; family Anguillidae; genus Anguilla; species Anguilla rostrata. Next base: position 44,230,388 of record NC_057937.1, on the reverse strand, counting down.
TTATTCTCGTCCTTTCCCTAACTGAATTTTTTTGTCTTCTTCTTTTTGCTGCTGGACCTCTCAAGGCTTTGGTAAGAGCTTGTTCTTGTCTTATTTTTGCTTTTGTCATTATCTTGCTTAAAAGGTAAATTTTTTTATAAGGTATCACTCAGCATATCTCTTAGCTGTTGTCCTACAGTAAGTAGAATTACAGTTCTATTTACATGAACTTGTGTACACAAGTACACACACACACACACACACACACACATGGTATACATTGTTTACATCACATTTGATAGATGCATGACATTATCCAATTAAGGTATTTTTAGCCATGCTATTTATGGTAGGGAGTCAGAAGAACATGGTGGAGGTGGGGCTCTCCGTGGGAGGTTCAATCTGATCAATTTGACTTTAATTGCTTTGGAGGTGTAAATCCCTCTGTACTCTGGGGGAACCATGACCAGTGTATAATTTTGCATGCTTTTGCTTTCTTTAATTGGCTTGTCTTAACTGATTATAATTTGAGGAATTATGTTTTGGCTTTGGATTTTAGAATTAATTCCCCTAAGCCATATATTCACATTATAGAGAAAAAGAACAGAGATTATTTTTTCATTTTTCAATATAGAAAATGAATATGTGTTATTTCCATTAGTTTTCACACTAAACCAAAACATGCAAAGCATTTAACTGTTTTGTTTCTTCAGCTATAAAAGTTCTGGAATTTACATATTAGCTATACTGAATTCAAAATAACAGCTTTCCTTAAACCCCCTCTGACTTCTAGGAGGCTCTTTATCTAATTGTAACACTAAGGAAAAATATTCAGTTTATCGCAGACCAAAGGGCTGTGGCTCTTTGTGATTCTTTTTTACTGCATGGCAGTTAGCAGGAATAATAGGAAATTCTCTCAGAGCAAAACAATCAGGCCAAATTGTTGAATATGTGATGCTCTGGTAACCCACCCTCTTATCACAAAGAGACGCCTGCATGCTGTTTTATTTTTACTGCAGAACTCAAAGGAAGGAGAATGCTTTTGCCAGAGAGGAAATTTTCTCCTCTCCAAAAAATCCACATTTAAAAAAAAAAAAATTTGTCTTCATATCTTATAGCTACGAATCCAGCATGGCATTAACAATGGAAAATGTATAAATACTGTCGTCGAGGAAATTTTGAGAATCAAATTTTTCCTGTATTTGCACAGTATGTTATATTATATTTTTTTATGTCCTGTTTTAACTGACTGTTTAATTTGACTCTCATTCTCGGGGTCACATTATTTTCCATCTGTTTAATTTCTTGCAGACATTGGCTGCTCGAAAGGCAGGCATATCTTTTGCCCTTGTGACCCGATCCACCTTAAACAATGAAGACCTGGTAAGATTTCTGATGCTCTGCCGCTCTCAGAAATATTGCACTTAAATCAGAGTCTAGAGCTAAACGGAGGCAGCCAAGTGTGACTAATGTAAGGTAATCCCAACAACTGAGGCATTCACAGGAAGCAGGGTTGTGGGAGAGGGGACAAGGCCAAATTCATACTGACAGACCGATTCACTGAGTTCAAACAGGCAGGTTTTCTCAATTTGACTCGTGAAAATACGGAGTTGTTGGTTGGTGCACTTCTAATGCATTGAAGAATATAAAAAATAAACTAAATAGAGCTTTGCAATGAAGTGTTGTCTTCAGAGTCACACATCCAGTGGGTTGTGCTGCAATTAATTCATTTTCAGCAAAATTTCTGAAATGACCTGCTTCATTTTCAGTCTACTCTAGATTGTGAGACTACTGTTTGCAAACTGCTCTAGATTGTGGCAACAGTGGAGCTTTGTAGAAGGCTTCAGTCAGTGAAGAGATGACCTATCTCATCAAATGTAAAGAAAACCTCATACAATATAACAAGCTAATGTTAGTAATGATTCATGCAATGGAAGATCACATCTCTTGGGAGGGCACTTTAACAGGGGTCTTATGTCTTCTGGATGTATGTACATCACGTCATCTTGTTGCATCAGTCCTAATTTAATGTTATTTTTAATACACGGTATGCTGTTGTTGAGGGAATTTCACCGTGCAGAGAAGCATCTTTAATGTATTTGTTTTGGACTTGGCGTTGTTTCCTAACAAGGCTAATCCTGTCCTTTCCATTTGCGAGTGGAGCTGGTTTGAGTCACTGGATTTATGGGGGTGACGGGGCATAGCTCAGCTCTAAACAGGCAGCCGCGAGCGCGGGCCACAGGGGTGCTCGCGGGGCCTCAGATCGCGTCGGCGGCTATAGGAGTAATTTTAGGGCCGGCCAGATGTCCGCGTGTTAGCCGCTGCGTTAAGCACACAACCGCGCGTCCCTGTGAGGAATCCCTCTCCGGCATGTTCCGGCAAACTGAGCCATATGTTTTACTGGGGTTACAGAGGAGAGCGACATATCCACCCTGAGCCCTCCATTTGATTCGGCAGTCTCCCTCACATTTTGGCAAAAAAAGTATGCTTCCCTGCATGGGAGGTGTAGTTTTACCCAGCTCCTCTCCCTCTCTCACATCTGCTTTAGTGTATATTGCTGTGGCTGTTTTGCCCAAGGGAAAGCAAGCTACTGCAATGGAACACAATGGGCCACATTCACAAAACTTTTCTTAAATTATTCTTACTTTTGTTCTTTAAAATGTTCCTACGAAAAACCAATATGGGATGCATGACATATGTGCAGACCTTTGTTTTTGTGCGTATCCCAGGTGTGTGTGATGATGAATGCTAACTGTTTGTAAATTTTATGCACGATCCTGTTTGTGTGATTAACATAAAATAAGGAAACAGCCATGAACAAGTACAGATTAAAAGGAGATCGTTCTGCATCGCGTGTCGTGCCTAATTACCCTACACTTGTGTTGTCACCGCTACTTAAAGCCAAGCGTGTTCCTGTTAAACATCATTAGTGTCTTCAGTGATGTTCTAAATGGGCTTGTTTCCGTATGTCTCCTCAAGTATTCAAGGTGCCGCAGCTTGAATTTTCCATTAAGGTCTGCAGGTTTGCTCTTGCATTGCGCATGTCCCAGTAGGAGTAAAGATGATATTGTTTCCCATTGTGTAGCCCTCATCAATCTCAGCAGCAGACAGGATCAATAATGCATGTGTCAGGAATGTATCTCCCTTTATGGCACGCCTGACATTGTCACTTCCGAGTCAAAAATAAATAATCAAAGAAGCGGAATTGATGCTGTCTAACCACAGGGCACGGAATATGGATTTTTAGCAGATTTCAATACTAACGTCCCAGTCTCCACACCGCATTAAACTAAAAAAGCTAGCGTGATACACTGTCAGCTATTTACTACAGCAGGTGAGTCATAGGCAGTGTAGTAAAACAGGGATGGGATTTCGAATATCAGCTTAGACACAGTGTGGTTATGTCAACAGAACAGTAAAAAAAAAAGGCCGGTGAAGCAAAAAGCTGTGGTCAGATATAAAAGACGTAGTGTAAGACGATGCCAAATGCCTCGTTTCATTAATGGCGGCTGGCAAACGACGGGGTTTATTCATGAGGTTTTGAAATGAGCCAACTTGAAACCATCGCAACCGTTAGAGCTTTCGGCTGTGTCTGTCTGAGTGTGCCTAGAAGGATTGGGAAAGTGTGGTGAGACCATGGAGGAGGGGGGAGAGAGAAAGAGTGTGTGTGTGGGTGGGTGGAGCTCACCATATTGCCCACACTGCTTAGTGCATGTATTAAAACGCTCAGCTTTGATTAAATCTGTGGATGAGAGATTCTTACTGTGGCATGTTGCCAGGATGTGAGCTCAGCAGATAATGTGTTGACATCTGGTTTGTCTAAACTCCTCTGGATCGCATGTGAAGTCATTTGCCAATCACTGCTGAGTGTTGGATGTTTTATTAAATTACAGTAGATCACCTCACCCATCTTGTCAGCTGCTATTGGCTACAATAGGTCTCTGCTTTCATTCCACAGAAAGGTATTTATATGTTTGGTGGCTTAACATTCAATAAAAATCTTTTTCCACCATTCAGAAATATGAATTTGAAACTTTGGTCATATGTTTTGGTTATAAATAATGAATGGTATGTTATGGAGCACTAGCAGTTGTCGGTGGGGTGTAATAGATGTGTGGGTAGTTGACTGCTTGATGGGGCCCTCAAGCAAGCTGAATTACACTAAAACTGGTGCAGCTCTGTAAATGGGTCGTGGGCTCTCACATGTACAGTACAGTTCACTGAAAATGTTCAGTGTAATGTGTTTGTCTTTACCTTACTATAGGTCTGCATATTACAAATCAGTGAACCAATTTCATGCTTAAATATAACTTTCCTTATGGAATAATGTTGAAATCTGACACCAGAGGCAATTCTATGCATTTCAGTGATCCAGAATGGTTTTTAAAGAATGAGAAAGAACAATGTGATTTACTAATGCTATTTGCAGAGATAGAGGGAGAGACAAAGCAATTGACTCTGGGCTGTTTATGAATGATAAACAATGAGGCTTGTAAAGAAACCACAAAATCATCTCAAATTGGGTGGTGTTCTTTTTTATTCAAACAAGCACCCATAAAAATCTGTGCAAAAGGCTAAAATTCATATTCAGAGTTTTTAGACATTCTTCACAAGTTTGTGTAGATAGTTAGTCAAGCGCATATATGACATATTGTATTCATAATATTGTAACTGTATACATTTGTATACATTTAAATAGGGACTATTTAACTTAAATTTAACTTAAATCTCAAGCACAACAGTCGAGGCTTATGAAAGAGAGAAGGTGCTCTCAGTATGGGACGGTACAGTATATATAGAATAGTATTAGTATACCTTTGTTGGTACAGTGTATAGTTCCCTGTGAATAAAGGTGGTTTTGGTGATAGGTGTCTCGTAAATATCAGTGTTGTTCTCTTTTGGGATCCTTGCACTTGTAGTAAACAGCTTAATATAAATCAGTATTGAAAGGCAGTAGAGGTATTAGCCTAATTTAAATCAGTATTGAAAAGCAGTAAAGGTATTAGTTTAACATAAATCAGTATTGAAAGGCAGTAAAGGTATTAGCTTAATATAAATCAGTATTGAAAAGCAGTAGAGGTATTAGCTTAATATAAATCAGTATTGAAAATCAGCATAGGTATTAACATGCACATCCAGGTTATTCTTCCCTCCTTTGCTTATCAAGCAGAGTATGCACAAGGCAAATACAGCAGATGTTATTTCCTCAGTTTAGTTGTCACATGACAAAGCCTCTCAGGACATTTAGGCAATGGGCAATAAATGCTTCATACTGCAGTCTGAAAACTATTTACATCGCTTTAATCTTCACTTTTCATGTAATCTGATATAGGTCTTAGTTTTGGATTGACTTTAAAATATATGGTGAATAACAAGCATTTAGTGTGACATCCCAGGAGACTGGCAATGATCTTTATTATGGTACTGTATGTAGCCTTTAAAAATAAGGATTGAACTAGAGTATATCATTATGACATTGCGTTTCAAATTGGTTTATGACATTAGGATTCAAATTTTCAAGTTAAATATGGCTCAATGGATGGATGCTGTTTGAAGTAAAGTTTCTCAGAGGTTTTAACAACTTTAGAGGTGAACAAGCGGGAGGAAACAAAATGCTAAATTTAACTCGATCTCCTTGGTGGAATAATTTTATTTCTTCACAAAGTGCTATTCCTATTGTTGCCCTGCAAGAACCCGCACCCTCTCGCACCCTGAAAGGTTCCCGTGTGTTTGTCTCCTTCCAGAAACTGCACGTCTTCAGGAAAACTTTGCAGGCCATGATCTACCCGATATCCTCCACCACCCCGCACAACTTTGAGGTGTGGACGGCGACGGCGCCCGCGTACTGCCAGGAGTGCGAGGGCCTGCTGTGGGGCATCGCGCGGCAGGGCATGCGCTGCTCCGAGTGCGGCGTCAAGTGCCACGAGAAGTGCCAGGACCTCCTCAACGCCGACTGTCTGCAGCGTGAGTGCCACGCGGCAGCATGAACTGCATACCGCCGTCCCTGCTGCTGCCAGCTGAACTGTGCTGCAAACCGCCACTGCCAGCTGAGCTGCGCTGCAAACCACCGCTGCCACTGCCAGCTGAGCTGCGCTGCAAACCACCGCTGCCACTGCCAGCTGAGCTGCGCTGCAAACCACCGCTGCCACTGCCAGCTGAGCTGCGCTGCAAACCACCGCTGCCACTGCCAGCTGAGCTGCGCTGCAAACCACCGCTGCCACTGCCAGCTGAGCTGCACTGCAAACCGCCGCTGCTGCCAGCTGAGTACTTAATACGTGGCTAATGGCCGGCTGCTATTAATACAAACTGTACAAACTAAAAATAAATCCGTGTAGTGCCCGGGGCCAAGTTAACAAGATACAGAAAGGAAATGCAGTCTTCTGGAATGTAGGATGGCCAGAATCATGCACATGCACAAGCCTGCATGCATGTGTACACGCACACACGCGCGTACACACACACACACACACACACACACACACACACGTATTGTACAATACAATTGCATTATTAATCCTATTTCATTGTATGTTTGGGCACGAAGATTACTGGTACAATGTAGTGAGGTTAGGTCTTAAAGGACTTTTACAAATGTTTGGGGAGCTTCTCCTCTATCAATTTGATTTTCTGGGAAAGGTGAAGTAAGGATTTGCTATGTTTCCCTTGGCTTTAAACACATAATGGTGTTGAAAACCTCTTACAATAGATCTGTTATAAGATCATGAAGCAGATGACCCCCTTAAGAGCATGGCGAGAGGCCTGTATGCCTGTTAGCTCATGCCATTCCATTCCATTCTAGCTCTCTCCTCTGCAACAGACTCATGCCAAATCACAAACTGTTGTTCAATGTTCTGTATCTGTAACTCATTAGGTAAATATTCACAATTGGGAATAATCAAGGAAAGCCTACCATCATATTTGGATGCAGTGTTCAATTATACTTTTGATTTGCCAGAAAGGAGACCCTGGTCATTATTTGGTGGTATAATGTGGTTTCTTAACACACTGTCGATATTGACAATGATTTCTGCTTTGATGGAGTTCAATGAGGGCAAAGCTTGGCTCAAGTCTTCTATTGTACTCTGCTGTTTGAGAACAGCACCTCACCACAGATGAGATGGATTAAATGAAAGAAATAATGTGAAAAGCTCACTTTTACTGGAGAGGCAATTCTTTGAAAAAGGCTTTTACTGCATGGCTATTATGAAGTAGGCTCAGGCTCTAGATCCTCAGGCTCTAGATCTTCTGCTCAGTAATAAATGGTACACATAGCGAAATAGGTAAATAAACTCCATTTGATTTATTGCTGCAGCACTCAATGTCATACTAATGCAAATGTGCAAATACAGCAGGAGAAATTATTCTGCAGGATGCCTTTAAGGCCATGATTATCATCATTCTATTCAGTGTAAACCATTTATTTTCAATAAATGAGATTAACCATGCTCAAATTGATTTTCAACTGATTTTGTTTGCGAAATGATGATACATTTTTTTAATTAAAAATCTAATTTGAGTTCATGGTCTCAGATGAGATGATTGACTTGATAAATCAATCAGAGCCAAAAAATAATACGAAGGGGTCACTATTACAGAGATACATGGTATGCAAAGAGGCAGTGGAGTGGTCATTGCCTTCACTTCTTCTGCATTGTTGTCGTTCATTGCCTTGACATGATGTTTGGCCCGGACATGATGTTTTCTGTGCAGGGGCCGTGGAGAAGAGCTCCAAGCATGGCGCCGAGGACAAAACCCAGAACATCATCATGGCCATGAAGGAGAGGATGAAGATCCGGGAGAAGAACCGGCCGGAGGTGTTCGAGGTCATCCAGGAGATGTTCCAAATTTCAAAGGAGGACTTTTCTTCCCACCTGAAAGCAGCCAAGCAGGCAGTACTGGAAGGCACATCAAAGTGGTCTGCGAAAATCACCATCACCGGTAGATTTGCGTTAATTTATTCATAACTCTTTTCATATCTGTATCGAAATTTTACTGTGCAAATAGCATAGTAGTACTTCTGCTCATAATACCTTTACCAGCGTTGTTTCAACACAGAAGACTGAAGCAAAAAAGTCCCCACCCCTCTGAATGTATTTTTTCAGAAGATATTGAATTTCCTATTTATGAAAGCATTCATTCATTATTTATGTTACTTATTTGCTGAATAGAGACAAAGCTTTATTGATTTGCACTAGTTTGGCAAGCAATGGGAGAGAAAGCGATAATATTACAATATTGGCATTATTATAGGATAATTCCAGCCATCGATTCTGAATGCCCCCTTTCACACTGCAGTAGGGAAGCGCTTGCAAAACTCTTCACTTAAGCAGCCCTGAATATTTCCACATTGATACGTTGGGCCAAATCGGACAAACCAACCTCCCATTGTTTTCTTATAGGCAGATTGTACTGATGCTTCATTGCTCTGAATGTTAATGCTACATTTTTCTTCCTTGTGGCCTGAGACCAGTTTCCAGTCAGTGCTAGGCGTAGTAACCACTAGCCGCAGAATATATATGTAGGTTGAATAATTAAACACGTCACTCATTTATATTTAATGCTTGGCACCCGTGAAATACTACTGCCTCAGTGAGTAATAGTAGTGTGGTCCTCTTGGCTTTTCACTGACTGACCCAATTTATGTGACTATGCACACTGTATAACAGCATCACTTGGCTCATGTGCTTATGGGTTTATAACGGTCTCTTATTTGCAAAACTAGCTTTAGCCCCAGAGACTGTATTATTGGGGCTGATGGGACCTCTCCTCTTTCTTCCCAGTCTTGTGTGCTCAGGGTTTACAAGCCAAGGACAAGACTGGCTCCAGCGACCCTTATGTGACCGTGCAAGTGGGCAAGACCAAGCGCAGAACCAAGACCATCTTTGGGAACCTCAACCCTGTCTGGGATGAAAAATTCTTTTTGTGAGTATTTCTGCGAGCGCTGGATAGCCGTACATTAAAGGATTTCCAGCCAGCTACTTTCTTTTTTTTTTTTGGTGGTGGTGTGCTTCTCCTGACTCTGATCAGCCTATTGATGTCAGGAGCCCTGCAGCCAACTGAGCAGAGCCTATTTCACAAAAACAAAAAATATAATGTTTTTGGGGGGTCCAGACAATCTGATAAATAAAATAGATTCTTCTTTTCCGGGGTTGTCACGTGTGGGAATGATAATAGCTGTCTCAGTCAAGATCAAATGTTGATATAGGCCCATAGACGTCTGCTGCTTCTCTCTCACTGCATGTATTACAGAAAAAGCAAAAAAAGCAGCAGGTCCAACTCAGAGGACTCTGTCTTCATTATTTAAAAACCTGTTGGCCAGTACAAAATGATTTTAAAAAATGTTTGCTTACCTTAAAATGCTATTTAATTATGGCATCCATGATACAATGTGTTAAGTTTATTACTGTGATCAATAAACAGATCATCATTCATTTCAGAATACTCTTGGCAGGACTTGATTGGTTGGGCCAACTTTCTTTCCCCCAATAGCATTGTAGCTTGATGTGAAATCTAAATATGCAAGAAGTTGGCAAAATGTACACCCCCCTGGTCCCCAGCTGGCCACTATTCCAAACCAGCTGGAAATTGCATACACTAGTGGAACGCCCCAGAACATGGAGGTCAGGAGAAGCGCTGGGCAATAGTCAGGAGCCTATGAATTAATTATTGAGAACCGCTGTTCCAGAAAGTGAGTAATCCTAAAACATTTCCCCTAAATTTCGGTGTGACTCAAAGCCATTTCATTTTAATGTGTGACGGGCTTCTCCCAGAACTGCGAATGCCTCCAAACTCTGAGACCTGGGTACTGAAGAATAATTTGTCCTGTGTGCATTCTAGCTTTTTCATATTAGCAAAAAAAAAATTAATTAAAGTAAGTGGCTGATATAGTCTGCCTCAATCATTATAGTACTACTTGAAAGCACTTCAGGGTGGCCGAAAATGTTTCAAGTCTATTTACTATTTCTATAGGCTGTAAAGTAAGATAAGGTACTTTTGACTGTTTATAACTGTAAATATATGCCATTTAAAGTATAAGGTGCATACTACACACATAGTAGCTGCACAATGTGCTGTGAATGCCTGCATATTGTCCAAGGAATGCAAAATATTGGCATTAACGCTTGATAATTCTTTGCTGGTGTATTCACGCACAAGTTCCTATGTGCAGAATGTACAGCAGAAGCTGTGAATTAAACAGAATGAACGCATGGGCAATTATTACTTTTTAATTGTTGAATTATTTGACGACACCTACATTTATGTCCCTGCTGAGTTTTTAAATATACTGTCTTTATGGTGTTTTTACAGACTGTGGCTTAGCGATTAGAGTGCTTGTCACTTTTATGTACACAGTGATGAGTGTAGCTAATGGCAGAAATTCCCTTCCCTAGCTGTCTGCGCAAGCTAATACCCTGCCATTAGCTTTCTGACTCTGAGTTGTATTTTTTCTGTATGAATGTGGATAAGAACAACATATCACAGCTTTCATTGGTTAGAGTATGAAGAATGTTTATCACTGAAATGTTATCCTTTAAATCATGGAAATCCTCTCTACAAGCATCTCCAACTTCATAGTTTGTTTACGCATATCACATTCACTTTTTTGTTAGTTATACAGTGGTCATAATAGTTATGAAGCAGTGACTTCTTAGAGCGAATTTCTAAGCTGTATAAAGACATGCACATTGATTAGATTTAACTGCTTATTTCTTCATAGTTAAAATTGTCCATGTACAGACCACAAAGTCCTGGACTTTGTCACAGTACATACTTTTGACTCACAATTAAGCGAGTAATTCTATATTTAAACAAGTATAACTTTTATGTATTGGATGGTTAAACTTGGGAACAGATGTTGACTGACTCCAGACCAAAGTCTTCCTGACCCCTGCCTGACCCCTTCTACAGATCAGTTTCGCTTTGTTTCCCATTCAGTCTAATGCTGTGATGAACCCAGGGATAAGAGAAATGCTTTTCCCATAAAGCATGGTGGAAAGCATTTCCTTAAAAAAAATCACTGTTGTCTTTAGACTTGGTGGCTTAGTCTAAAGCTGCATATAAGTTTGCCTTACCCGAAACAACCCCGTTTTCATTTTGAACAGACAGGACCTTATGTCTTGCATTTGAGACTTTTAAGTTCTTGGGATACTGAGTGCAGTCATCCTCTACTCCGACCTGTTCAGAGATGGGATGTAGTCCCCATCATCCTTCTCATAATCAGGCAGATCCGTTTAAACCACAGGAAGGGAAGACACGTGACACAAATATAAAATGGAAAAAATCCCTGTGTTGTTCAGAGGGAGCATCCCTCAAAATAATGGGAGTTTTTTTATATTGATGATAGCTAAGGCCATCAGCTTTGCCAATATTACATGGCAATGCATTGATCATTATTTTATCATCACTGCTGCAAGGGGCCCTGTGGAAAGGTGGAAATAGCAAAGCCATGCTCTACCAGAGGCTTGTTTCCTTGGGTTTTTGCTTGCCCTTGCGGAAAGCAAAGTAGCATTCATTAGCAAAATAGATGTATCACAATGGAAGAAAACCTATTTTCACTACTGACCTGTATCTTTTTGCATGGATTGATTGGTCCCTGAGATCTTAATACTGTGGTAATTAGCATAAATCTCAGATATAATGTAACACCTGAAGCACAGCCAGAGCACTGAAGTATTGTGTAAAAGAAGTATGAGCTTGCAGTGGTTTCTTAATGGTGGAGGCTGTCCCCTCTCAGATATCTTCTATTACTTCATTACACAAACAGCAATAATCTCCATCAGTTTTGGATAAAACACTAAGTGAAACTGGCATGCCAGTTCCTACACAGCTCCTGTAATTTGTCTTCTTCTCTATACATTGTTAAAAATTTGCTTTGTCATGCAGTATTACTGTGACCATGAATCTGTAAGCGAGATTGGCCCATTGTGCTGTCCCATATTGCAGTTTCGCATTTTCATTAGCATGTTTACAGTTTCAGTGCTAACTTTAACTGTTTGTCTGCAGATTTTTCAAGACCCTTAGATTTGGATTCAATTTGGTTTAATTAATAGGGGGCTAAAATCCTTTCCTAAGAAAAGCAGATGGATTTAAAAAAGAAAAAGAGTTTTTCTGGCATATAACAGTGGGCAATGCAGGCTTAATTAATGTCTACATTTGTTCCCTGACTGTGGAAGGGCCATCACTGACTGCTGCAGATCTGGACTGCACTCCTCTGATTACAGGAATTCTAGTTCGCAGTCATACTGCTCTGGTGAGATATGGCTTTGGCAGATGCAGTTTCAGGACCATGGACAGCAAATAGCACATAACTGGAAGCAAATCTGGTGCACATGAGTGTCTTGTTAAAATGGTGTGAACAAACAGAATCGTAATGGGAAAACGGTTGGCTGTATTCTTAATCAAAGAACCTTAAGCAGTTCTTCGCCTAGGCAATATGATGAAAAAACCAGCCATTTAGTTATTTTGAATAGGGTAATTTGGGAAATTTCTGAGTGTTTATATTTTTGTGTTTTTTTCCATGTTTACTTATTTTCTCCGGGGAGCATGGATCATTTAACAGCTTTTAAATCTACAGCTTTCTTCCATCTATTCATTTTATGATTACAAAAGCAACATTTGACCATTCTTTCTTTAGTGGTAAGACTTAATTAATATCAGTGACAGAAAATGCTATTTTAATTGCAAACTGTTTTCCTTTCCACTGAGGCTGTGTGTCATTGGAAATATCATTTTCATCATGGGAGAAAAATCGATTTTATCTCCCTAGTTTGTCCTCTGACCCCTTGCTTATTTTATACCCCCAGTATCTCTGGTAGCAGGCAAATTCTCAGATGCACACTTTTCATGCAGTGACAGGGCGTTTTTATTGAAAAACCACAGAAGAAATTCATTTTAACCGGAATAGTTATTGTGACTACAATAACGAAACAGTCTATCTGCTATGACTCTCTCTAAGCAGCCCTATGTGTATGTGTGTTTTTGGGGTCTTTGAGGCTCATGAGGCTTTGGTGGGAGAGCCTCGCTGCAGGTCCTCACCCTGGGGAGCACAGAGGAATTCCCTCTATTCCATCTGACAGGCTCCTCCGAGCCCCACTCCCACCTCTTCGCCTGCCGGGCACGTTCCATCCGGGGGGGTGCTGTTCCCATGCCCCCCTCAGACAGGCTGAGGGCGCCGCGGTGCTCCCGTGGGGGCAAGGCGGGTGGGGGAGGGGGACACATGGGGTTTCCTCACTGAAAGCCTGACAGGCCTGATCTGATGCCAATCTCATTTGACAGATAGGACCGTGGGAGAATGATGACTCGCACTCTTTCTACACCAGCCCTATTTTTATCTTAGCCAGTGTCCTTTATGCAAGGGACAATTTGACTAACTACAGAGAACAACAAAGCTGGTTGGTTTTATTTCCTTATTCTCTAGTGGATTATATATTTTCCCCACATGAGAAACATGAATCCTTGCTTTCGCTCTGCTGTTTTTTGAACAGCGTGCGATTGTAGTCGCTGTTTACACGCTGTAAAGGGCACGTCATCAAGCAACCCTGCATAGGGAACAGACTTTGTTTGGGCATTACTGTCTGTCTGCTTTGGCAGTTTAATGTTCATTACTGTGCCTGCTTACTCTCTGTGGCTATTATCAGACTGCTACAAAACCGACTCTCTGAATGCACTGGTGTCTGTTCTGATATGTGAGTGGGTTTAAGCACTCAAATTGATCTAACACTACAAATGTATTTTAGTCTTACATTTAGTCTTAAAATCTTATTTCTGGTAATTTATTGCTAAATAAGACAAAAGGATGATGTGAGGTGAGACTGTTTGACTTGTTTCAAGATTTGAGACAATTTCACTTTTCAAGCTAATATTTTCTACTTGTGAGAAACCATAAGATTTTGAGTCTCATTACAAGACTAAAACATTTGTTAAGACAGATTGTTGTGATGTGCAGTGACAATAGAAGTATATTGTCTGACTTAGTTGTTTTGTCACTGTACCCTTTTCACAATAGACGCTTTAGAGAAAGAGCATCCATCATTAGTTCATTCTTTTAAGGTTGGCTTTGACAGGCTGTGTGTCGGGTAATTCAGAGCCCTGACCTGATGTTCCAGTTCAACTGTAAGGAGTGCATCCACTGATTGGCACATCCAAACATTTTTTTCCCTTTTTATGAATTCCTGGCACCATCATTTTCCTTTCACTGCTCAGATCAAGTGTAATTGAGTGGGTGAACTGCATGCTTTTTGCTCCTCAAGGAATTACTTTGTAACTTATGACACACCGTATTGCGCTCCTGTTGCCTTCAACATCAAACTATTTCCCTATTTCATTTACAAATTATGTGTTTTGTCAAACTGCTACCCGGCAATGGGAGAATAATTGTCAGGCTTGTAAGTTCAACGAAGTGTGTGACTTAAACTCTGTCGAGAAGCTGAGTCTCACCATATTGTTAGCTTTGTCACTTCCACCATTGCTCTGTGTTCCAGTGAGTGCCACAACGCCACTGACAGGATAAAAGTGAGAGTCTGGGATGAGGATGACGACATCAAGTCTCGGGTGAAGCAGCACTTCAAAAAGGAGTCGGATGATTTCCTGGGGCAAACCATCATCGAAGTCAGGATGCTCAGCGGCGAGATGGACGTGTGGTACAACCTCGGTGCGTTCATGCCTTTCACCCTGCTCTATTAGCGTGCTATTTAATTAAAAAGGAGCTGACATTCACCTATGTGACTGTGTGACAATAGCACCACCAAAAGCTGCATGTCAGGAAATTAAAAGAAACCAGGCTCAGAACAAAGAAATAGAAGTCGACATTCAGACTTTAAGATATTTCCAAATGGCTACTATTTCAAAGTTAAATTGATTGAAAAGAAACAAATCTATTGCTTCCCTTCTTCCAGCATGCCCTTAGAGTTCTATTTGCCTCAAATAACGTGGACTATTTGTTGCTTTGACGGAAATGTTTTAAATATACATTCCTAAATGATTACCGCTGTTGGCTGGGCAGAAGGTTTGACATTCTCCCTCCTCGCACTGATTCAGCGCTGTAGGCTGAGTAAAGAAATGTTATTGTGATGTCTTGGGTCAACGAGCAGCGCTAGTTCAACTGCAAAAGTAATAAATTGCGTGGTCAAAATGACCTCCGCTGAAGCCATAACATACATGCTCCGGCGCTGAAGGAGCGTTTGTTACTGCGCTTCTCTTCCAGCTCAGCTGACAGCTGGGCAAGGCGTTCTTAGAAAAGATAGCGCTGAAGGCACGTTCCGCTAGGGTGCTTCATGCGCGGCTCCAGCTCTCCACAATCAAACCAAACAAGATGTCCGGGATTAACTCGACATCACAGCAAACAGTGATTACCTCAGACATTTCTGTGTCACGATTAGCTGTGTTATTGAGTGGGAGGAAATGCATAACTGCTGGTACACACTAGGGTGTGGCAGATATTCACAATACATTTGAGGGTCATTATTTTTTCCAATATTTGTAATTGAGTCTCCCCCATATATCATTTTAAATTATGAAGTGTGTGCGCTTGCTATGCCATTGCCCTGTCATTGACTGTGAAGTCAATTACACATGAGGTGTTGTGTTAGCTACAATTGTAATTTGAAGGAGAAATGTTCATGCTCACATGCTTGCTTGTGTTTATTTATTTATTTTACTGTGAGTAAGACTCACTTGTGTCTATCATATATGAATCATACCATATTGCATATTCTATAGCCTCATGTGTTCAGTGCTGATACATAGCCAATGTACTCCCAGCTCCCATTGCACACACAGTACAGTAATTGAATGCTGCTTTGTGTAAGGCAGGTAAAAGAAGAGAGATGAGATGTGAATAAAGAACGGATACCCAAAGCACTGAATGACCGTGTCTTCATATTTGAATCCATACATAGAAAAGCGGACGGACAAATCTGCAGTGTCTGGTGCCATCAGGCTGAAGATCAGTGTGGAGATGAAGGGAGAAGAAAAAGTTGCACCGCCCCATGGTCAATATACCTGTTTACATGAGGTACGCCAGACCTTCATGCAATATCTTTTATGGTGTTTCTTTTTGTTTTTCATCGATTTGATAAAACACAATGTGCAAGATGGATTGAGAGTTGAAGCAAAACTGGGGTGTTATAATCAAACATACTGACTTGCACTTGTCTGGGGTCCAGTTTTACTGTGCTGTCCATTAGCACGTCAGATGTTGAGGGATGTACTTGAAAAGCCACGTGGTAAATGCAAGGAGAACTGACTGTCCAGGTGCCTGTAAAGTAAAAGTCCTGGGTTTCTGCCTCACCAGTGTCCTCAGAAAGAATTGTTTCCACCCTTTGATACCCTCAATAATTAAAAAAACTTTGTCTCTCCACAGAATCTGTTCCACTACCTGACGGAAGTGAAAAACAATGGGATTGTGAAGATTCCTGAGGTCAAAGGGGACGAGGCTTGGAAGGTCTACTTCGACGACGTCTCTCAAGAAATTGTGGACGAGTTTGCAATGCGGTACGGTGTGGAATCCATATACCAGGCAATGACGTGAGTAACAAACGAGCAGGCGCAATCATATAATTAAGAAATCCATCATCTGTTTTCATCAATTTGTGCAATCATCTCAGAACTTCTGTACCGACAGGTTTACTGCAATTAAATTCGGAGACCACCTCATTGGTTTTGGCAGCTTAATAGAATGATGAATTTTTCCTCGAAAACACCCTGACCTACTCATGCTCTATGGATTACCTTAACACACATAAATAATGAGCATCGATACTACACATTACTCACCATGGGTGTTGTTCATGAAGCTGTATTCTACCGCTGACTTGCTCTCCATGAACATAAGGAGGTTATAAACACAGAAAGCTACTGTGAATGGTGGCACATTGGCCACCTGTGATTTGCCCACAGGTAAAGCTTTGGGCTTGTTTTTGGGGAAGTTATGGAAGTCTGACTGATGTGGATGCGCTTTATGGCTTATTGTGTTTCACCAGAAATTAATATGGAGTTCCTCCCACTGCAGGCTTTTTACTTCTGACCAGTGCCTTATAATCACTCCTGACAACAAATGCGTAAATTGTTGCATTCCTCCAGATGGCTCAAGCTTCCCTCAGAGGGACTTTGTGCACTGAAGGTGGGGACTGGCCCTCTCAGCTGTTGTTGTAGCTCCGCCCACGCTGAGGCCACTCAGACCACTCTGGACAGTACACACAGTGTGGAGTAAAGGGGAAAGAGGCTCTGCAAATTCGTCACACAGAAATAATTCCCTAGAAACACTTGCCAATGTAAGGGGAGTTTTATTGCGGGTGATAGATTGAAGTTTTCTCCTTTCTTGTACGCCATCGATACTGCTGCTGTTGTTTGTTTGTTTGTTTGTTTCATGGCAGTTTTGGACAGTGAAAAACCAGTTGTAATTAATGAGACCCTCCACATGCATCTCTCTGCGCTGGTTCCTGGGGAAGGAGGAAATTGCAGTCTGTTATGAATCATGTTTTCATGCGGCATGTCTCCCACCTCGGCCTTCCCCCTGGGGCCTTCATAACGGCGGAAACAGGACCATAAAATCTGATGCTAATGGTTCCTGGTGGCAAGCTTTGGGAGCTGGGGAAAGGTGCAAGCAGGACACCTCCAAGAATATGTGTGCTTTCCATGCACCACTCTCCCTCTACATGACTATGAGATTACCATGAGAGACATTCACAACAGCAGCCATGTTAGGTGATAGCCTTTGCGCTGCTCTTGTTTTGTTAATCAATCCCATCATCTGCCAAGGGTCACACCCTCTTTCTCCTAGATGCTTGTTCTGTTTTTGTCTCTGGTACCAGGCAAGTAGATGATGACTCTGTTCTTTGGCTTCGATTAGAATTGGAATTTAAAAAATTTGGATTCAGTTGGAAGACCTTTGGGAAGAAGTGGTGTGGAAGCACATTTCAGGACAGTAGTCATAATTTAGGGTGTTGCTGCTCTGTATCCAGCCCAGTCTAATGGAAGATACACTATCTAAAGGGAAAAAGCAACTGAAGAGCCCTAAATGCTGTGCATGTATTAAATTGTGGAGAATTATTGTTGTTATAAATAGTAGCCCAAATTTAAATATCTAAATTTCCTGATTGCTTGGTTGAACAGTTAATAGTGGGAACAAATTAACAACTCAAAATGAACTCAATATCAGGTTCAAGCTTAAACATGTATTCAAACATGTACATTTAAAAAGACATATGATTGAAATCATGAGAGTGCGAGAGAGAGCAAATTAAAACAATGTAGAAATCAATAATGTAGGCAAACACAAAACTAAAGAACCACCAAAAAGAAGAAAACCCATTTTCTCTGCTCCAAAACATAACTCAAAACTTTAATATTAAACTAGCCCGCAACTCAGCAGCTCAGCAATGAAGAGGGATTAGGTTAAATTATGGCAAAGTAAGACTTATCTAACAAAATTACTATGAGTAAAAGTAACTCTTAGATGTCAAAAGCAGGGCTAAGCACTGTAATATTAAGACAGATTTGTTGCTTTAGCTTCTTTTCTGCCAAAGAATATTGCTGTTATGTCAAAGGCCAGTCATACAATGTAGCCCAGTATTTGGTACAGATTGAAAATGTAAATTCCGAACTGAGAGGCATTAACAGCTGTAACCTATGTGGAATTCAGACAGTGAATTGATATTTTCAGTTGAACATAACAATGTCTTGGGGGTCACTTATAGGTTATGCTTTGGTATAATAAAGTAGTCCAATAACACAGCTCCTGTTGTGGGTATTTCAAAAACAACTCAGTGGGGTCTACTGAATAGCAAAATGATAATTAATTTGAATCACACTCTAATAATACTTTGACCATAAAATAGAAGAGTAAATGAGGTTTTGTATCAGCTAGTGCTAGAGAAAGAGAAGGTGAGAGGATGGATGGTTTCAATTACTGACCATGTTTGATTTATGTAGGGAGCCACTGACACTATTTAGATGAGCTCTGAGAGATGTTATAAAACTCAGAGCCATTGGTTTTCTGAAAAATGTACTGTAACCAGGAATGTTCCTTCCCAGGAGCAACCTTTGGATAAGTCCACTCAGCTGTCGTATAAGAGCACTAAATTGTATGCTTTAATTTAACACAATGGGAACTTCTCCCCAGGAGTCCTTCAGCAGATTGTGCAATGGAGACAGTATTTCTTTTCCTAAAGGCCACAAGCCTCGCCTCTATGGCTTGTTCGCCCTCTCTGGGGTTTAATATCAAGTAGAACCTTCACGGTGTAGGACTGGATGGGGCCAAAAATGTGGCAATCTACATTCATTAGAGAGGATTTTTTTTCTTCCTCAAAGGTGAAGACAGTTGTTCGATTTGCATTTCATCTGTCTCTTGATAGCTTGCCGTACTCATCCCATCGTGAGTTACAGCGTTTCTTTTAATTGAGAGGTCCTGCCATAGCCGTCACATTACAAAATGATTTCTGCCATGCGTGGCATCCATGCCTGGTTCAGCCCAAATGAGACAAGTAAATGGGTGAGTGAAAAAGGTAAAGGATCGGAAAGCGCGTGCTGATGTGAACGAGGAGCATGACTGCGATTTGGACGGCGCATATAAATCAAATCCCTCGACACCGTTTTCATAGCTGAAAATGAACTCCCGCGGTCTTGGCTCTAAACTGCTTATTAGCTCCCCTAACTGCTGCGGCTGAGGTCCGGGGTAATTAGCGCGGCCCCGGCTCGGCACCTGGGAAATGGACCTGGAGCGAGTCTCATTTGCCCGGGTCGGGCTGCGCGTCGCCGATCCGAGGACGTGCGCCGCCATAGGCCCGCACAGAGAGCGGTCAGTCATCTTCAGTCCCCGCCTCACACCAAACCCAGCCATGTAAACACTCACAAATGTGCATTCAGCAGCATTTAAATCACTTAGACGTGTGCCACTGGCTCAGCGTGCTCTTGATAACCTTCATTAAATTACCACGGGGATTCCTGTATCGCAAAAGGTTCTTGCTGTTGCCAGTTTTTATTCCTTACTTGCATTTTACCCAATACTGGAATTCCCTATTGTATTCATAGGCCTGTCTCTGTACATTCATTTTAGAGAGTGCAACTAAGTGTGAATCTTCTTGTGAAGTATGCACTGCCCGGTAACCCTTCTTCGCACTGTAGTTTATCAGCTCAGCTGCACTACTGTTCATGCACAGCTGACACAAGCAGACTGCGGGCACTTGATCCACCACAGGAGTCTCACCGGTGCAATGAGACAAGGGCATCCCCATTTAAACCTTCCCTCCTGCCCATTTACTGTAGGCGGCACACTGCCAGGCTGCTGAACACGGTCTCCATTGGCAACGATGTAAAACCTGACCATGACTCCGAGCACTACACAAAATAATTCATGTTAAACTCCTGCAAGAATACCCTCAGATACACCAAACAGCGGAAGTATCTGAGTGGTTAAGGAACATGTGTAGTCTTACCTGGTGTGACCGGAACGGGATTCATTTAATGTTAACTGCAAATGAGGGGCTGTAGCCTCTTTCAGCCAGTAGTGTGGCTCTATACTGACTGCTGTCTACCTTGGTAGATGTGTACATGCCTCTGGCCTGTGTAGCCTACAAAGATACAATTGTGTGTCTTGCACCGGCACTAGTGTATATGCGAGTGACTACGGGGTGCAGATATCCTGAGCTCTATATGTATGTTACGACCTAAAAACTACTAAATGTGCAATGGTAAGAGTCCAAGCGGAATGCTAGGTTAAAGAGAATGCAGTTGATTGTACAGTGGGTTCAATAATGGCAATACACAATGGTGCAAAATGTGTGTATAGTCGAATGGCTATACACAAATGGTGCACATGAGATTGCGTTTATGAGTCTCCTTGAACCATTCCAGTTTTCCCCTTATATAGCCAAGGATCAAAGCTAAATCCAAAGTTATCGAACAGAGACACAATTGCAACAAAACATCAATGGCCCTGCTTGCATTCTCTCTATAAGCGTGTCAAACCAGGTTAAAATGTCTTGGTTACCTTCTGTTCAGTTTTGAATTGTATTCCAAGATCTTTATTCAGCGCCCACTTTACCACACCATCAATGACACCAATTTGTTCCCCATGAGATTGGCTTTCCAATTACACCACACGTGATTACATTGTATATGGAAAACCTAGGGTTTACCCAATGCTATTTCAATGATTGCATCTGTGCAGTATTGGAGCAATAACACTGTCTCTTTATTAAACCTTGCTGACTCCCTGTCAGCACTGTAAACATCAGCCTGCTGTTCTTTAGGGTTGTGATAAGGGGCACATTGTGTAAACCGTCGTACACAGAATAACAGTTGATACCTCCTATTGCATGTGTCGTTTTCTGTAAAACTCTTGCAGGATCAGTGCTAATTTTACTGACCTGCTAAACTGTGAGCTGCTTTAGCCCTCTATCCTGCATGTGGAAATTCTGAATGTGGAAGCTGGGTGTACCTTTTTTTCACAGTTCATAATTAGTTTTGCGCAAGATGCCCAGAGGACCAGAGAGCTACACTGTAATAGTGTTCTACTAGTTGCTAGTGTTCTATTTTCTTGCCAGAGTGACAGTATCAACTGTACTATAATATTAAGATACACCAAAGTAACATTACCTTGTTTGTTTCAAATTGAAAACTGAATTTAATTTAATTTTACTAAATTACAGTTCATTCTTTTCTGTCACTAAATATGTGTATGAATATCTTAGTACTCAAATACTTTTACAGGACAGAGCACCATGCATTCATGTATTTTCTTATTTTCATTTTTCTGTTAAATTCATTCATGGCAGGCCACAATGTTATGGCAAAGCATATGGCAGAGACAGAGGTTATAATTGCACTTCAAGCTAGAGGAAATCACTCAATTTGTATGCAATAGTACAATTATTATTATGTTTTCTCTCTTTCAGCCATTTCTCCTGCCTGTCGTCTAAGTACATGTGCTCCGGTGTGCCAGCGGTGATGAGTAATCTGCTGGCCAACATTAATGCCTACTTTGCCCACACCACTACGGCCACCACAAACATCTCTGCATCTGACCGTTTTGCGGCCTCAAATTTTGGAGTGAGTCTGCACCTCTCATTCTGTCACTCCCTGCTGCAAACCTGGGTCAAATACGTATTTGTTTTGGATTCAAATACTTTTCTACGCTTTACTGATCGTGTCTGGTGTAGTGGAACCAATTAAATACTCTCAAAAAGTGCAAACCTACCTGCTGGTCATATTGGCAGGCTCAATTACACCAGGCAAGATCTGTATAGCACAGAGAAGTATTTGAATCCAAAACAAATATGTATTTGACCCAGGTTGCCCTGCTGCTGTGCCCATTGCAATCCTCTCACGCGCTGAAATCATTCTCTAATATTCTGCATGTATTGTATTGCAAATATGTGTCCTCTAATACGTGTTCCACATTTTCTGCAGAGGGAAAAATTTGTCAAGCTATTAGATCAGCTGCATAATTCACTGAGGATTGACCTGTCTAAGTACCGGGTATGTATGAAGGACATTTTGCTGTTTTAAATCTCTTGTAAACAGAGGCGAGCAGAATATATCCTAATAGAGTGAAGTGGGGAGAGATTATCCATCCATTCAACCCACTTATTCCTGGTTGGGGTCGCCCTGGGGAGCTGGAACCTATCCCAGCATCACAGGACTCACACACCATGTGTGGGACTGTGGGAGAAACCCAGAGAACCCAGAGGAAACCCACACAGACACTTGGAGAACATGCTAACTCCACACAGAAAGGCCTCGGCCAGGATTTGAACCCAGAACTTTCTTGCTGTAAGGCAAAGTGCTATCTGCACCGCCGTGCCAGCTGTGGAGAAATTCTTTGTTCCTTCATTCTGTCATCCACTTTATCATAGCATTGCCTTGTTTGTTGGATAATGCTAGAAGACATTTACATAATTTTCAGACTGCTGCATGTCTTAGACCACATGACCCAGCTCTACTGCATAGGTGTGGATGTTCTTCTTCATTTTGACAGGACTTATCAAATTAGGGGGGGATCATATTATTAATTTTGTTTTGTGATACCAGTGTTTTCATGAAATTAGCATTTCTGTTTAATCTTTCTATTTCTTCAGCGCATAATTTTAAGTAAGAGTCTGCTTAATTTGTCTGCAGTGTTCTCACTCAATATTGTTGGGTTCCCCAACACCCTGGCATAATGCAGTAATTTCATTTCCAGACAGGAATTGATTTTGGGCGTATGTGAATCTTATAAGATTGATCTGTTTGCCAAGAATAGCCGGCAAATATCTTACTCACTCTGTCTGATTCCACGCGTTCTTCAGCTTTCTCGCCTAGCAGGGAAATCCTGCAGGACGGTGGGACAGTCCAAATAGGTGGTGACTCACCACAGCAGTATAGATTTGTCCATAATGAAACTCTGAACAAAACTGAATTAGTTTTTTCATAAAACAGAGGGACTTATTCAGCAGAAATGATCTGAGGCACCTGCCACTGTGCATTTCAGAGCTGTCACATCTTGCGTCTCTTTTTTATGTTTTTTTAAACGGCTCGAGTCTCATGCCAAGGTTTTATATCACAAACTTGGATGTGTCGTCTGTGTCCTGCCGGCTTTCAAGTGAAGTTTTATCACTTTGCACTGCCTGTCAGACTCGGATTAGCTGAGCTTACACGCCATTCAGGGGAGGCTGACAAAAGAGACTTGAAAACGTCAAAATCAAAGATCTTTTCAGACAGTCGAGGAACGCAAGATGTTTGGGTACAGATATCGTTTCCCCCTAAACAAGCTAGCCATTGCTCCAGAGCCTACAGAGACACTGACCAGCTCCTGTCAAAGTGCTACTTATATCCATTGTAATGATTGTTTTCCTCTGTGTTGAATTGAATGTTGTGTGCTTTGTGCCCCAGGACTATTATTATTATTAATAGATAATAACAGACATCATTTGGGTGGGAAAATAGTTTTCAACTGATGATTTATTTCATTCTATATAACTTCATAGTACTGAAAATAACTTTTAGTGGAAAACAGATCTTACTTCCATCATTGAGAAAAATCTCCTGATATATTTCATATGTCTGTTCTTATTTACAGCTTAGTGAAAACAGAAAATTGCTCTGGGGTTATGGGAAATTTCCTGAGCACTTTAGAATGCAATTGAAAGTTCACTTTGTCCTCATATAACTTACACACAACAGGATGCACTGACACATTTGAAGTGCCACACGCAGACAACACTGCTGTCAGTGCAACAGAATCACTTTAAGGGCAATCAGGAAAGAGCCAAATTCACCCTACTCAAATTGCTCCTTTAGATGGGGCGGCAATTGCAAAAACTTAAAGCTGTTCTTTGATGCATTGCTATAATCAGAGTTTTTATTAAAATGGTCTAATATGTGGTACTCTTGTGATCATGGCTGTCAGGCAAGGTCGTATCAGCTTTATTGAAGGACACTTAGACCTCCACTAGGAGCCTGGCTTTTTGTAAATATCGTAATGTGCAGTGTGGAGTCAGAGACCAGAGTTTAATTTCCATCTTTATCAAACCGTCTTTTGCCTCCTTGAGAAACTCCTGCTCGCCACACTGAACTTAGTGTTTGAATAAGCCTACATAATCTGACAACTCAAATACTGACTGTTTAACCTTAGGTTGCAGTCTAGATGCAGATGGCTGATTTTTTTATTTTAGTTTATTAATGCAGTAGTATATTTCATATTGAAGTATAGCTGTCTAAAATTCAGCAATAATATATGTAATATATGTTGTAATGGTACATTTATTCTTACTGAATTCATTCAGTTGTTTATATTATCTGTGCTAGTGAATTGAGTTTCCATATATAGTAATAAGAGTATTTCTACCCATCTTTTCATTACACATCCACTGTAGAACATAGCAGTGCCCTGCTTCTATTCCTTAACGATCGCCCTAAAGCATGGCCGTGAGACAACAGGCAGCAGCCCTTCTGTGTATATCTCAGCTTATTGCCTTGCCAGCTGGATAATGGCGACTGTCTTACTGTTTAAAGTGAGCAGCCGAGGTATCGTCAACACAGATATCCTAATCATTATTCCAGAGTTTCTGTTAAAAACAAAGCCAGGATCAAGGTTAATATGTATTTGTTTACGAGAGAGAGAGGAATACAGAGGACAATGGAAGGAGGAGAGGATGCATTGAGTGTAAATAAAGGAGAAAACTGAAAATAAGTGGAATGGGTCCTTACTCCCTCTTTCTTATTAACAGGATAATTTTCCTGCTAGCAACCCAGAGAGGCTCCAGGACCTGAAATCTACTGTGGACCTGCTAACCAGCATCACATTCTTTCGAATGAAGGTAGGGAAGCTCTCTGCTTTCCTTTCATCTCATTGTGTGTTATGCATGCATGTATCTTTGCATTAACACTGTTAATTTGTTCTTTCCTATGGCTGACTGTTGATTATTTGGTTTATTTGCCTTTTCCTTGCTGATGTTGACAGCAAATGCAAACATTTCTACTGTATGTCTGAGACTAATCATATGAATGATGGCACTCAAAGCCATCATTCTTATTTTGTTTGTCAGTAGTCATGTGTTCATATTGTGCAACTTTATGTTTTTCCATTTATTCTGTCTCGCAATGCATGGGTCCCATATTAGAAGATTCTCTCCGGGAAGCAATACCAGTGAATACATGCAAATTACGAGTTAATGTTAATTATGTTAGCTTTTGTATTAAGACATGATACAATAAAAATTTTAAAATATAGTAGGTGCTTTCTTAATGTATTTTGGAAGTCAATAATTGTTCCAATTATTTCTGTGGGAAGCAGAGCTATTCCTGACTTGAACCTTCTTGAACACTTTTGCAGCTATACGCTCTCTTAATTAATTCATGCCTTTTTTCACCTGTTATATTCTATAGCTTCCAAAATATACACTCTGGCAAAGGCTGTACTGAGGGATGATAATTGCTTCCAGTTCAATGCTATTGGAGATTCTCCTATTGTTCCTTCGGCACATACTGTAATTTATGGATGGGAATTTTATTTCAAAGCAATTCTGGCCATGAAATGTCTTCATGTTACATATGCAGTACAGCGATAGATTTATTTATTTATTTAGCCTGCCTATGAATTTAATTTATCCACAGCTAAGTACGACTCGTACATGTCTATGCCTTGAGAATATTAATTCCATTTCATTTGTTTTGATGTAAGGTAAATGATATGTGATACTGTGATACTCCTTTGAATTCCTGAAGCATTTCATGTCCTAAATGCCAAGTATTGACTGGGATTAGTCTGTGGGGTATAAAGTCAAGGGAGAGCATGGCGGAACGTTCTGGTCCCGCCTTAAGCTGGAATACGTGCAGCTCCTTAATATCTCATATAAAAGATATATTCCATGCTTTTCCCTAAGCGTACTCACTCTACCCCCTTTTCACTCCCAGGCACATCTTATTTATAACACCAATCTGAGCCGTGTGGAGACAGATTTGCACTCTAATGAGTGGCAGTTCCATTTACTTGACCGTAACGGCCCGGCCTGGCTAAATATCGCGCAGAGCCTCTCAGTCAGCCGCATGGCAGAGAATTAAAGCTAAGAAGCTTTGTATGTGCAAATGTATGTGTTTGCCTTCACTGCAGCAGGGCATGGACAAGCTCTGGGAGTGTGCTGAACGTTGAGCTGAATTCACAGTAAATCAGTAAAACAGCTAGCAGGGGTGTTTCTGGGGGTTTTGTTTTAGTGAATGTGTTCCTTGTTAGGCTTTGATGCTCTGCAACAGATGAAGTGGATCTGATTGTAAAAAAAGGGTTTTGTGGTGCTGATTTTGTTTCAAGCGCAATGTATTATTACTGCTACACTGCAATCCTCCATTGCAGGAGTTGCAGCTGAGCTGGTGGATTAAACTATGGCATGGCCCAGTTGTTATACATGTTTCGGTCAGAGAGGTTTGCAGCAACGATTCTGAAATTTCAACTCCAAAGAGAATGAAAAGAAGAAATTTCTCCTAATTTCCATTTTTCAGGTTCAGGAGCTCCAGAGCCCACCCAGAGCCAGCATGGTGGTGAAAGACTGCGTACGAGCATGCCTTGACTCCACCTACAAGTACATTTTTGACAACTGTCACGACCTGTACAACCAGATGCTGGATCAGGTTAGTAGTTAAGTGTGTAATTCATGTTTCCTTGATTTAGCAGGGGGTCATTTTTTGATATTCCACAAAGTATTTTAGATTTTTTATGTTTAGATTGTATGGAAAAAATATTTAAATGCATTTTCATTTTCAGAGGAGAAAATCAGAATGATTGAATTTTATTTGAATTTTTTTTATGTATGCGGTTATTTCTGAAAAACAGACATGGAAAATGTATTGATTGTAGAGTACTGTAGTCTGTAGTTGACTGTTGACTTAAAATTCTATATATGATGTCTCTCTTATGTAATTAACAGACAGTTTCAATGGAAAATTATTTATCTGTGTTCATCTTTGGACCTTTTGAAAGGAGGATATGCGATTTTGTGGATCCAGTTTGCGGAATGTAAATGAAAACGGCAAATGTGCAGCCACATGTGATTGTTGGGTCACACATACATGCATTAACTTCCCAAGCATATCTAACCTTTAGCATGACATTTACTTTACCCCACACTTCTTGAAAACATTAATTTGTGAAAATGTAAAACATGCCTCTTGTTCTATCTTAAGGATTTGGGAATCTGTAAATATATGGTAAGTGGTTCTGACATTTCCTTAGCATAAGACAGGGATATAAAGGAATTGTATGCCACTGCTTCCAAACGTTTCATTTTGGTGATATATGGGCAGTGTTAATTAATGAGACATGTACATCTCCCCCAATCTAGGGACTTCCATATTAATATGGCTTTATATTTCCAAAGGCTGGCTTAATGGAAAAAGGAAAATTCACAGTGATTAATGTCATACAGAACAGCAATTTGCATTTTCACATCTATTGTCATTCACACGGGATTTTACACAAGCCTCTCATTTATAGTGTGCTCCTCATATTCCAATCAGATGGGTTCTCATAATTTCTTTAGATGAAATGCAAGGATTTTCAGGCAAGAATCCAGACCAGCACCAGACCAGTAGTGGGGATCAAAGCCGACTGCAGTGAGCTATATTCACAATAGTGGAACAATGACATTGAAAGATGAATACTCTTAAAATAAAAGTAAAGAGCACCTCAGTTTTATGCTTTGCCGAAATACCATGTTCAAAAAAATGATGGAAAAGCCCTTACTCAACACACAGAAATGGCCTTGAAATCTTTACTTCTGCTGGAAGTTAGAGCACTGGGAACTACCTTCTTAAAGTGAAATCACAATGAAATGACTGAATCTTCCCTGTATCAGAGGCTACAGTGAAGGCACACAGCTGAATTGTATCTCTTTTCCACCATAATGGTGGACATTAGCTACTCCCAGATTGAACCAGTACAGTACAGTTGTTTTTTCACTGAATTAAGTTTAGATTAAGTTTAGTATTGTTGGGAGGGGTGTCTGATACATTATTCTTTTGTATAAACTATATGAAATAGATAATTATTTGGTTGGCCTTGGCCAGGCTGCATGGAGGAAAAGTTTGCCTCTGGTGCATATGACCAAAGCTCTTGGGCTGTTTCCCTCTTTTCCTGAATATGCTGCATAGGGAACACATTCTTTGAGAAATCTCATTTACAGTGTGTGGGACAATTAGAATTCTGCCTATGCAGTAGACAAGCTAGAGTGGTTTGACTGGACATAATGAAAGCTCATGATGGAAATCCTGTTGCAATACAAACAATTTCAGTTCCCAAGTCCAATCATGGAGATGCCCTCGCTCTGGAAGAATAAAATACCTAGGCCAGCCTTCCTCTAGGCAGCGAGTGTGTGTGTGTGTGTGTTCGTGCGTGCGTGCGTGTGTGTGTATTTGTGTGTATTTGTGTGTGTCTGCATGAGAGCATCTGTTATTCTGTTATTACAGTTGGGTTATGTCAGCAGGGCTATGCGTACTGGGAAGTTGACAGGCATACTTGTAGGTGCCTGGGAGCTTGAAACCCTTATTATTATTATTTTGATCTCCTGAACAATTAGATTCTAGAATTCCTTAGACCCATAGAAATATTAGTAAACACATGACATCAGGCACTCATTACTATGAGATGAAACTCAGATTCTCTATTGAAGGTGTAATAATGCAGTGTTTCCTCAAGCTTTGTTTTCCCACTATACTTTCTCATGGGGTGAATAGTTTTCTCTAAGAATTATGTGCAATCTCTTTAAAAACATTTTATTTAATGTATCTGTATTTACATGTATACCTAGTAAATATAAATAATGTCAGAATATTCAGAGTGATTGATTGTAGATTTACTAATTCCAGAAAATATAGAATCCTGGTAGAGATAATAACCACCTGCAAAATAAGAAGGTTAATTCAAGTTGAACAATGTTCCTCTCTTAACTTTATTTGCTCAAATAACCAAAGGGGTCATTGGCAATTACCCCACCAGAGAGATAGATGCTGCTGCTAATTACATCCGTGTCCACAGCAATTGAAAAATTGCAATCCAGTTAATCAACAGTGTCGAAAATAGAGGAGCTATTACTGCTAAGATAGCTTTGAAGTGATGTGACAATGTAACTAATTTGTCTAATTGTTTTAAAATAGGTATTGTTCATAATCTCAGTTCTCAGTTCAGAATACTTCATGGAAAATGCATGCATTTTTTACTGCAGCTGTAGAGAGTGCACACAAGAACAAAATGTCTTGTTTTGGAATGAGAGCAATAAAATGCCCTGGTCACATCCTTGGAGAAATAGCCTGAATACTTTATTATTGTTCTTGTACAGTGAAGCAGTGTCTCAGCACATAAGTGTTTGGGTAACAGAGTAAACCATATTCACACTGAGAGTTATTTCACTGCTGGATTTGTTCTTCCTTTTTAAAATAAAAAAATATGTTCACAGTAATTCCAGAGGCATGTTATGTAACAAAAAAAAAAGCTTTCAAGATACTGTTGGGCAGGGGATGCGTACAAGCTCAAATGAACAGCTAAAGCCTCTTGGAGAAAGACAGATTTTAAAAAAAGAAACAGAGAAGCATTTTTTGAAAAGGAGCACAGTACTCTTCTCAAATCTCTGCCCTGCTCCCGTTCTGCGGAGTACATCAGCTGTGAAGACGTGAAGAACGTTGCCTAGGGCTCCGAGGATCACGTGGGCTATTCTCCAGCAGCCAGATAAACCGGAATGTTCCACTGAGCTAACATCGCTGGCTGTGGTAGTGTGGGGTAGGCATCAAATGGAAGCCAGCATTGTCTGCAGAGAGAAAATAAATCTGAATTGATGTATTTTCTGCTTAATATTTAATTACCCCCCTCCCCTACCCGACTGACTGGTCTGTCCTAAATGATGGCAATCACAAACACTGATGGAATTTCATCAGCTTTCGTTTACCTTTTGTTTATATTCTCTTACAGTTCTAGATTCTGCATGGAGAAGTGTTTAGGGACAACGTAAAGTGTGTGAATGTATGTGTATTTACATGCACAGCTTCTTGTGTATGCTCTTGAGGGTATGTTTCACCTCGGTTATTTAGAATGTTTGTACACTGCTTTTCAGTGGACGTCAGCAGCGAGAGGCAAGCGTTATATAGACACTACCTCCTTGCTGGCAAAGCATGTTTTGTCCAGACATTTCTCACACTGAAGTGTCTGAGAGGAAGAAAGAAGTTGTGGTAAACAGAGATAAGTGATTAACGTCCTGCCCGCACGGCGCTTGCAGTTTGGGTTTCCCGTGGCTGACAGTGCAATACCGCCAGAGGCGGTGCTTTTTATGGCAGTGGGCTCTCCGCTGAGCCCGTGCGCGACCCCGCGCACGATAATTACTCTGTCAGGGGCTGGCGCTCTGAACTCAGAGAGGCACAATCCCTCAACCGGACAGACCAGAATTAAAGTCAGATCTCATAATTCCAGTTCTGTACTCCATACCTTAAAGCAATTGCTCAATGCTAAAGCATTGAGAGATGATAACATTTGTATTGTTTTTTTCTTTAGTGTACTCCTTAATAGTCTTGTCTTCCTGTACTTGCTTTTCATTCAATACATTTTGTTATGTTCTTTTACAATGTTCATTTTTTAAGTTAAATGCTTGAAATGCTCCAGTTTGTCACCATAGAGGTGCCTTTTTAAAATTATTTTTGTGGTGACGTCACTTTATTTCTCTGTGCGTAGAACATCCATTTTCACAGGGGGGCCTAATCAAATAAATCCCCATTTGAAGGTTGAAATGTGAACAAAAATTAGTAGATGTTTTCTTTAAATTGAACATGATGACTATGACACCTTTGCTGGAGGTGTTGGCGCCAATTTAGCATACTGTTTCAGCTGCTGTAGTGAATGCATCAAAAAAACTGTATTTTCAACAGTTTACCACATACAGCACGCGACAAGGAGAAAACACAGTGGGGCACAGTTCTAATATGAGACTGTGCCTAATGTTGTAAAATGCCCTTCAACAAACTCCGTGGTGATTTGCATAACAGATCCACCTCCCACTGTGACGTTTATTTCATTATTTATACCGCCAATTAAGCAGGCGCAGCGTCCCCCCTTTGCACAGCTCCATGTCAGCGTTTGACAGACCAAGTCCCAAACAAGCTGTGTGCTGTAGATGATGCCAGTGGTACTGTAGTGGTTACGTGGGGTCGTATTTAAAATCACATTCTGGGATTAGCCTGCTCCGGAGGGGGGGGCTGAGCTGGTGCAGTTAAGACTGCTGAAGGAGCGTGGACACAATTTCTGTGCCCCCTCCAAATGGCTAATGATGGAATCAGTGGGTTCTGACCTCTGGCACTGACTAAACCTGCTGTGATGCGTGTTCATTAAATACCCCCCCACCACTTAGAGGTGGTGAGCTCTGTCCTTTGCCCTTATTAAGTCAATTTGAAATTTCCAAGTGTAGTAATTTCATAAGTGTATATTTTAACATTTTGTTCGTTGGTATTTTCTGGATTATTTTTAGGCTTGGTCATTGTTTATTTCTCTTTGGTGTGCAAATAGTAATCTTCAAGGTCAATCCTGTTCTTGGCTACACTGAGCAGCAAAGATTCTTTGCTTTTTCCCCTTTGCTTTCTTGCTTGCGTTCATATTGTATCTCACATACATTTTGTTCAGTGTAAATGTCTATACATAGACACTGTCACTGTATCTCATCTGCATTCTGTAAAAATGAATGACAAAGACAGCAAGATGTACTACTACTATCCCAGTTACTTTTTCCATGTGTTCCTCTTTGTATTTTTTCATATGTTTTTCATTGCACCAGCTCAATAGAACCACAATAAAATAGTCTCTCAATTATTTTCACCATCACAATCCATTCATGAAGCACAATTACTTGTTGAATGAATAGTATATCACCTGACCATACTGAAAATGTTAGGTGTTTTTATGTATGTACTGTACTGTATGCTTCAACATTGTGTGTCATGTATATGTACAAATAAGCACAAAGAGAGTGAAACAGGGAGGGGATGTATGACATTTGGCTCTGAGACAGTTATCGCTCCTGCTGGTGATGACAGGGAGCATCTCATTGCCTGCAGCAGGGTCCAAACGGGCCCTTCCGCAGCTGTCCTCAAAGGCAAACTAAGGACAGGACACTTAGCTGGCCATGATTGTCCCTGCCATCCCTATTGAGCATTTGCATAATGTGGGGAGGGGGTTGGGGGGGGACAGTGTTGTGGGCGTCTCCGGGACCGGACCGGGGCCGCCTGGACGGACAGTGCCAAGGTCCTGGCACCGTGCCCGCTCCCATCGCCTCTGCTTGGCACTCAGTTGTATCAGAGGCCTCAGTGCAATTCTCCAGTCCTGCCCTTCTCTGTCCGCCAGCACATCATTATTGCCTGATTTATTTTTTATTTGTATTTGGATGATGTTCTCATTGGGAGTCACCTGTAAAGGCACTTTGAGGCAATATTATGTTGAATGCATATTTCAGGAGCCCTAAGAATAACAGCTCAAGAACGCACAGTACAGAACAGTGATTGAGTATCAAATTGTGCTTAGATCAAAGCTGTTACCTGTGATTGCCTGACCATGCATAGTGTGCATATAAATTGCTATGCTTCAGAATGATAAACTGACATCGTATTGCACTTCCACGTACAATGCTTTTAAAGACAATGTTCTTATGTGAAGTCCTAATGTTTTAATAATGTTTATATCCCAGTAATGTACATCATAAAAATAGCAACAACTATGCGCATGCTAACATACTTTGCTCATTCTCATGTTACTAAATAGTGTGGTTAAGGTACACTAAACTCCAGTTTACAAAATGTTAAATGCAATAAGATGCAGTAAGTGTCATTCAGCCTTTCATAATATAGTGTGAGGCAAAATATGTCCTGTTGATATTCAGTGTTGCACATTGCTGTTGTGTTGTTAGGTCGACATCTTGGTTTCACCATTGATTGATAAGAGTTAGAAAAATGAAATCAGAACTACTAAAGGGTCCTTCAGAAATTCTGAATGCCATGCCGATGTAATTCGGCTTTGGCATGGCATACATTAAATTTCAAATGAGCAAAATTGGTTTACAATTTGAATTGGGCAGTTTTAATTTATTATCGAAACGTGAACTTTGTCTGAGATGTTTGTGTTGTTTGTTTTGTGTTTACTTCTCACATCTCTTGACGTCGTTCTTGAAGCGAAAGGACAGCCCTCATTTACACACCCGTCGAAGCATCCGGCCGTGCTTGTTCAATAAAACA
Organism: Anguilla rostrata; assembly: GCF_018555375.3. Classification (NCBI taxonomy): domain Eukaryota; kingdom Metazoa; phylum Chordata; class Actinopteri; order Anguilliformes; family Anguillidae; genus Anguilla; species Anguilla rostrata. Next base: position 44,196,686 of record NC_057937.1, on the reverse strand, counting down.
TGGGAGGGCTGCCTGGTCCTTCACTGACTGTGAATTATTCAGATATGCTGCGTATCGTGAACCTCTGCTCTTTCTTCTCTCCCTCCTCTCCCACCACCACCACCACCACCACCACCTCCACCTCCTCCTCCTCCGCCGCCGCCGCCTCCGCCCAGGCGAAGAAACAGGATGTCCCACGCGAGGAGCAGGGACCCTCCATCAAGAACCTGGACTTCTGGCCCAAGCTCATCACCCTGATGGTGTCGGTAATCGACGAGGACAGGCTTGCATACACCCCAGTGATCAATCAGTGAGTCACCAAACGTGCCTCTCCTTTTGCTCAGGGGTAGAATCCCGCCCCTCATATTTTCAGTTGTGTGTCACCTCCATCATGACTGTTGCCTCGCAGCACTGTGTGTTTCAAAATGAGGCCACAAACAACAGGCTATGTTCTGCACAATCGCATCTTTTCTACTCCCTGCCCCAAATTCTCTGGGCTTGCTCAACATGCTCCATTCTAAGTTTCCAGGATTAGAATTTTTAGTGGAGATATATTAGGCGCAATAGCGATGATTTATTTGAGAGAGACGTAGCGCGTAGTAGCTTCTGGAGTGGAGCTACCTCATACCTCAGCACTTACACATCACAGGAAATATTTTTTAGCATTTTTTCTGGCAAGGGGCCACATACAGCCCAAATAAATAACGTGCTTAAAATATATGCAGTAAAGAGACTCGTTCAGTCCTCTGCCACCACAATGATATACAGCACCGTTCATGATGTTAATTTCCTATTTTTTCTTCCGTTATCCACACACTTTATCTACAGTATTCATGTGTGTAATGCTTATCATGCTTCATTGCTTGTGAGATGTCTCAGAAGAAGTATATTTCCCTAATAACGAAACCAAGAAGGAAATGTTTGCCTTTTCACAGAATTCACAGTGGACTCAATAAGCTTGATCCTAGACTCACAAGCCCATTAGGGCTCTGTAAATTCAAACAAATTCTGGTAATATTCTGTGCGATTGTTAAAGTTATATCCACCCTCCATCAGATATATGGTAGGCCCAGTTTAATTTTGCTCCACTGACTTGAGTCTCCCCACATTAGAACAATAAGAGCTTGTCCATTGTTATGATCAAAAATGATTTATTATGCAGCTTATTTTTTTTTTTTTCCTACTCAGATGCTGCTTACTGAAACCAAATCTCGAATAAATAGATTATTTATGTTCGGTTAAGGCATACCTATTTATGTATGAAGAAAGTGGTAAAGTGATGCCTAATAGCCAAATGACTAATATCTCTCCAAGGGCACAAGGAAATATGACAGCGCAACTGAAATTCATGACGATAAGAAAAATACCCGATAATGTGACCAAAACATGTACGATTGACATCTGTACATATTTTTGCCGCCTTGATTTTCTGTGACAGGATTTTCTGTACACATTCTGTACACATCGCTGCAGTTAGGGTGAGAATAGATTGTGTGGTATCCCTCCGCCCACTCCAAATCGAGTTAGCGAGGCGTGCAGGTGGAGGAGGGCGACAATGTGCGCATCCTGAAGCAACCGGTGGATAAGCTATTAATAATCATTTTCAATGGATTGCTCTGCAAATGTGTTGCTATAGAAACGTGATAGTTGGCTTCATAGCAAGATGTTGAACCTGTGAAACACCCAAAGTGAAAACGGCATTATTTGGAGGAAGCTGCATATTTATCTTTCCGCATCATTGTCACAAAGACGGGCGGGTGTAGTGTTGATTTCAAACATTTAGGGATTGTATACTTCAAAATTACAGTAGACAAATACGCTGAAGTAAAATTTACCTTTTGCTGTAACGGTACGGTAATCCTGTTTTCAGTATAATATGAGGAGGCGAGCTCAATATCACAAATTAATACACAAACTCCATTTCAATTGTCACTAGGTTCCCACAAGAGCTGAACATGGGGAAGATCAGTGCAGAGATGACATGGAACTTGTTTGCCATGGACATGAAGTACGCCATGGAAGGTAAGTGTATGCGTTCATGTGTGGTTTGTTTCTGGACCGATTCTTTCGACCATGACTCTATTGGAAGGGCCACAGTTGTACCATGCTGCCTCATGTGTTGGCCAGTCTAATTCAGTGGCTTACTCTGTGGACAGATTGGCTGTGAGACACGGTCTCTTTGGGTTACAGTACAATGTGTCTCCCTTATTGATTACCTCCTGTGGAAAAGGTCATATAGTTGTTCTGTTTTTTTAATCAAGATCGTTGGTGGTGCCCCATGGTTTGCAATCACTACACCCCCCCCCCCCCAGTCTGCAATCGGAGAATCGCTTCCCCAGCTTTGGTACTGCTTTCTTTTTTTTACGTTCTGGGACCTCTGAAATGCTTCGGTCACCTCCCTCACACAGGCACTTGCTGTTCTGACACCTCCCGATTTACGGATTAAGCACTGATTGTCATAAATGATAACTAAGTGTTTATAACGTAGGGACTGTGTTTACAGACCTAGGGACCAGAAAAGATGTGCTTAAGAGCTCCTTGGTGTATTAAGATGGATTGCATAGTGTCTTGGTTTGGACACCAGGTATAAATCCTATGTTGGGCATAAATTCAATATTAGAATTATTGATTGAAAATATGAATTATTAATTGAAATCTGCCAAGATCCTGCTTGTTATTTAGGGTTTCACATTCACTAGTTGTGTCATGAAATGGTGCTCTGTTGCAGGTATTAAGACCCATTGTTGTGATGGGGCTGTAATAAATGTAGCACTCTGTCCTTTCTGAATTACCCAAGAGTCTTTGTTTCTGACAGATGGACAGTGTGAAATGTCATCTATAAGCCTTCTCAGAGGATTGTGATTGAAAATGGTTGGGATTTCTCCTTGGCATTAACAACCTTCATTAAGCAGGCATAATTTATTCCAATCCGAGCAGCACCACTGCTATGTTCCAGGTCTTGTAATCTGTGAGCATTGCCATGGAAACCAGGTACAGAGATAATGTTAATCGGTATACGTCTCGCACTGGAACATGCATGGCATAGGTGAAATGTGTCTTTTAATGTCAGAATAGCTCTTGCGCAGCCTCCCTCAGTGAACGTTTGTGCTTCCATGATTTCTGCACATTCGCTGATTACATAAGCAGGTAACTGGAGCTTCCTCTATCTCCATGCATTAGGTATGGAGCAATCTGTCAAGAAGCGTTTACTTCTTTCCGCTCAGGAAATCATCAAGTCCACATTCTTTCATATGAAGTGACACTGTGATGTGGAGAAGTGAGAGCTAAAATCCCCACAATGCTGGGGATAATGAAATCAAAGTTAAAGATGCTCCAAGGATCCACCGCCCCTAATCCAGGGGAAGGGAAACCCTTTTGACTGCCGTGATTGTTCTACCTGCTCTGCAGTACTGATCAAAGCTAGACCAGGAGTCGGTGATAAATTTCATAACAGTGAAATGTCATAGCTGGACTATTATTATTATTATCTTATCCTGCTTATTCCTGGTCAGGGCCGCAGGGGGGGTGCTGGAGCCTATCCCAGCGTGCATTGGGAGAGGCAGGAATACACCCTAGACAGGATGCCAATCGATCGCAGGGCACACACACCATTCACACACACATTTATACCTACCTGCATGTCTTTGTACTGTGGGAGGAAACCGGAGTACCTGGAGGAAACCCACATGGAAAGACCCAGGCCGGGATTAAACCCAGCTCCACCCAACCAGTTCTGTTTCATTCCTGGAATAGCTATTTTTATGGGATTAAAAAAAAACAGTTATTGCAAGCGCAGATAGTTTATTTTATATTTGGATGCCAAGATGTGTTGGTTCTTTTTTAAACCAAAATCAAATAAAATTAAAGCAACTAAAACAAAAGGCAGTGGGCTTTGTAATTCGCAGCTGAAATTGATTCCATTCTGTTTTCTTCAGTGAATACGCCAAAAAAAGTATATATCAAATCAAATATCCATGTAGTGTTAGTGAAATGTTTGTATCCTCATTGACTCTAGAGCTGTTCTATTTCTTATTTATGTTCATTCAGGATCATAAACTTCCAAGAAAGAAAGAATATATGTGCAAAGGAACTCAATGAACAATGAAACACATTTGTTATGGCCCCATTTACAATAGGAATGTCACAGAGAAATGTACAACACAACAAAGGGATTTAACGAACAGACAACTACTGTATGATAATGTCGGGAATAGGTCTTTGTGATAGCTCCATGTATAGTTATGCCTCACTTTAAATGATGGTTACATCGTTGTCAAAACCGATGCAGAAAGAACATTAAACATGAATGAGTAATAGAGGTTTAGGTTCCACATCCCCACTGGTGGCATTTTCACCTTTTCTGTTGCAAGCATTAGTTATTTATTCAGTCATTTTTTGTAATTTAAAGTGGAGGTACCTTGGCTAAAGGGAGTTGTGTACGTATGTAGAGAATTTTGATGTTGGTGATGTCAGAGCACCCTTAGCCTATATAGCATTTTTATAGATGGGGTAGGTTCAGGTTTACAGGGGTATCTCAGATAGGGGGTATCTTCCCAGCAGTGTTCTAGATGTCTGTAGGCTCACAGTGGTCTTCATTTAGAGATACATCTGTCCTTTTATCAGTTTTAGCTGTCTTTTGTTCTACTGTGTGGACTGTTGCAAAACAGTTCATAGATGAGAGTGCACAACTTGTACAAAGCCATGCTGTGTGAATGGTATACTACAACTTTACCTTGAGTAGCACATTTGATTGTAAATTGTAGACAAAATAATAATAAAAGAGAGAATAAAAGGTAAGAGTGGCAAAGTGGCAAAGCAAAATGATAGAAAAGAAATGAGGAAGACTTATAAATCATTTCACTAAAAAACTGTTCAAAATTATAGAACAATTATGCAAACATAGGGTGAGTTATACAAATGATGAGAGACAGGAGAACAAAATGAGAACTATTATAATTGAATGAATGGAAAAATTCTGAGCAGTCGAAAAAGATGATACAATTTCATTTTGAAACATTGTTAACTTCAAGTCTAATTACCAACAGATTGTGAATCACAGTGTATTTCATATTATCATGTATTTGTCCACAGAAAAGAATGACTTTGTTTTTCCTTTTTTGTCAGAAGGATAATTTTGACAATAGGAATGTGGGTTTAGACAAAGAGCTGCAGATATTCAATAGATTTGATTGACTATGCAATTTCTGTTATTCGCTGACCTAAGGGAGCAAATCAAGCAGAAAGCCTGTTTTATGAAAGGGTGGTTAACTTGCTCAATTCCTGGCCCAGATGCAGTGCCACACATTTGTTTTCAGCAAACATGAGCTGGATGTCTTATTGGCCACTGAGTGATGGACGTAGAATTACCCCAGAGTTTTAAACCTCGGTTTCCAGCAACATAGCTCTGATGCCATTGTTGCTATTCAGGACTGTAACCTGCTTGGTCCAACAGATGAAACAGACCCTTCATGACCTCTTATGGTAATGTCCAATGTATCATCGCTACTAATATTTTTTTTGTTCCAACTGCATTGAGGAACCTTTTGCTTTAGTCAGAATCTTGAAGCTAACATACAACAGGACTGCAATTGGATGCAAATTCATTGCCTGTGGAAAGACAAGGTCTTGAGATATTTGTTTTGTTTTCTTACTCTTTCATTTGATACATTAGTACGGCGGGCCAAAGGATGACTTAGAACAACACAAACTCAAGGCGGCAGACCACCACCTGAGGTTGTTCCCGCCGCTGTCAGATGAAATTCCGGCAGAGGGTCATAGAGATTTTTATGGCCTCGTCTCTACGCGCCGCTGAAGGGGCAGTGGGGGGGGGGGGTGGGGGGGCTGTGTGCTGAGGCTGTGGACCTTCCATGCCTGTGCGAACGATGGGCCCAGTCCCACAGCCACTCTGTCATCCCTCCTTTATCCCCGTGCATCTGATCTCAAGGACGACTCAAGCGCACTCTGCCCGCTGAAGAACAAGGCCTGAAGGCTGGTGGAGAGATACTTAACTTCCAGATTTCTCAAAGATGTGCATAAAAGCGCATGGCTGTTCAATACCTTGTACTGTAATCAGGATTCTGAGAGAGTTTTTCTAATTTGGTTTAAAGGGATTAAAGCATGGAGAACAAATCACAGAGTCTTCCTATCCAATGATGGATCAGTTGTGTTGCATTATCACTCCTTGCTCTAGCTAGAAATACGTGGGCATGGCAAGCAAAGAATATTCTTTCAAATGGTAAGCCTATATAGACAGAATGGCCTGTACGCATATGCAGTCTTATGCTCCTGTATTCTTGTAAAGTCACTCTGTGTTGCAGCAAGCAGAAGAAAATCGATTCAGCCGTGCACACTGAAGGGAGCACGGCACAGTTTTTTTTCCGCCCTGCTCAACGAGGCTGCTCTAATTAAGATACCCACTCCAGCTCTGCCCATTTTCTTGCAACAACAATAAATTACTGGCTGTGTTGGGGAAAGGTTGAAATGACAGGAATGAGTCCCCAGACCTTTACTCTCCATCTGCACATAGTTCCCCTCAGACACGTGAATGGTGTTCAGCTATGCTCATGGGCTATAGAACAAGATAACAAGATGGCCTAGATGCGTGTCTCAGTGGTGCCATTGGTTGCTTCTCTCGCTCGCTCTCTCTCTCTCCCCGCCGTCTCTCTCGTTTTTACACTGTCATAAAAACAATGTTGGCTTGAACACCACTGCCAGAGAAAGACACTGGTTGAGGTATGTTGTTCCAAGTGTTCAAGACATTATTTATTGTTTTATTGTTCTTTGAACAATAGTGTGTTAAAAGTGTTATAGAACGAGTGATAAATCTTTGTAATCTATGCTTGGTTTATAATTTTTCAGTTATTATTTGCCATTAGAATTCTGTTTTAACAATTTAGAAAACTCTGTTCCTACAGAATGTTAAATAAATGTCATGTTTTATTGTCTTTTGGCATGGAATAGAATTATTGCTTGGATGGGAGTAGAATGCTCTTACAGATGTACTATACTTCTTTTTAATAGAATAGATTGCTTCCAATCAGAAAGTAGCTGAAAGGACATTGAACTCTGGCTTGCACTTCAGTGTCCAATAAAAACAACAGAACTTAGTTTCCCTGCCAAAAATATTGGTTGTAGATTGCCTATACTCTACTGCAGGCTTGGAGATTCATCATTTATAACAGAGAGATTAGAACGAAGCTCAGCCTATAGAATAATATATCTCCACAGGTACAATTTGTGTCACCAAAACCTTGTGGGCTATAGCACAGTGCTTGAGAATCTCTTTAGGATGTGTTCTGAGACTGCTGTTAATAGCTGAGCTATAGAGACTATGCCTGTTCCAGTTTGCCATCATTTGTGGATATTAGTATATCATGCAAGATGCCTGGCTGCTTTTTGTCTGGGAACAATACTGCAGATGCTTATGTTGTTCAGTTAGCAAATGGTGCAATTTGAGAATATCTCAGCCAGCTGTACGGCTATTCTCATTTTCATTTAGGTCCTACTGCACTACAACAAGATGTACTGCTGCTTACAAGACTTTCTGTATTACAGCTTGTTTTTCCAGGCTAATTGTCTTTAGTGTGTTGAATTAGGCAGAAATATTAGAAATATCTTTCTCTGGAAAGATAAAATTTAAACAGAAAAGTGACTTTAGGTCAGGCTCCAGGTCTGGAAATCAGAATCCTGACTGAAGCATCACTCTTTGCTTTGACAAATGAATATTCTTGAGAATTTCAATTCATCTTATTGCCCTAGGCACCTATAAATCTTGCACGTTTCTGAGACAGAGTGTTATATATGTGTGTGTATACCTTCTGCTTGCCTCAGCCCAGCTAGCCACAAGATAACACTGAAAACGAAGTCTTGCATTGATGAGAAGGGTCTTTGTTTCCGGATGGACCCAACCATTATGACTGCACAACCACCTTGAAGTAGTTTATTTCTCAAAACAAAATTAGAAAAAAGTTTGTGGTTTCAAATGAAGAAACTACGCTGTAGGCCTGTTCCTTCCAAGGCACTTTCCAAGAATAATTTGTCTGGATGGGTGTGTACATTGCAATAGCGTCACTATCTTGTGTTGCACCACATTCTGTGGGGGGGGGGGGGAATCATTTGCTTGATTTGTATGCAAATGAGAAGTAGAATAGCATGAAAAGCTGAATTTCTTCTGAAGTAGCTGTGCCCCTTGTCTTCTAAGTGGTTGGAAATAATTATTTGTGTCCGGTTTATTCACTCATAGCAAGTTGGAGGGACAGGAATAAAAAATTGCTTCTACACAAGGAGCTCCAGACTTTGATGCATTCTCTGGTTTTTCCTTCCTGAGGTGGCACTGGGGTGCTAAAAGCTACTTTGCTAAATTTAGCCTGCTCTGTAATTTATTGAATAGAGCACGGAAGTTTTATCGGGAGACTCGTGTGTTAATTAAAGGTATGAGTTATGTGACGGCTCAGGAGCGCTGAAGAAAAATGGATCTCACCTGAATATGTCTGTCGGTATCTCCTCTTTGTGACCTCTTTGTCACCTTGTGCTGCAGTCTTAATTGTCAAAGGAAAGTTTTAGAATGAACATTTATCTTATTAAATATTAGTCCTCTGTTGAAGGTACTGTTCGTCTCCCTTAAGCTTGTTTTCTGGGTTCAGTCCTGGTCTTATCCTGTATAATCTCTAGGCTGGAGGTATACAAGGATAGCAATGCTTATTAGCAAGGGCTTCACCTTATTTATATGCCAGTGCCACAAATATCAGTCTTTGTCCTTCTGAAAAGAAATGCTGCCTTTTGCTTCAGGTTCATTTCATAAGGATTCTCTGCTCTGAGAGAGGAGTAGAAGAGGGGGAGGGGTGAGTGAAATTCAGTGTTGAGTGCTTCCCATCTTGCAAAACACAACAAGCTGTTTTGTTCTAACTGTCGCAGCTCGGTTATTGCATTTTGTTGGCAGGAGCCGCCGGTCTGTTTCCCAGCCTTCCTGGGAGTGTTCTTTAGATTCCGCCAAGTCTGTCTCTCAGTGCCACCTGGCACTGCCCTGGCCATAACATGGGACGTGGGAGGGCTGCATGGCCCTCAGGAGAAATGTGGCTCACTATGCATGTGTCACAGGAAGCTACTGTTAACCAAACAGTGACCCACTTATACACGGACCCCACCACCCCCATCCTAGCATGGCTTGAAGGAAGGTCACTGTTGGGCAGGGGCAGCTTGGATCTAAATATGCCTAGGGGAATTGTCAGCAGAACCAAAATGAGATTTAAAGACTCTTTCTGGAAGGCAAACATAGCATTAGAGCCAGTGAAACCACAAGGGGGCACCGGGCAAGAGGACACCAGAAAGCTGGACACCATGGTGATAAGATGGCAGAGAGATTAGGGACCAGGGCTGAGGGAACACCCCTCTCACCCCTGTGTCTGCATTGTCATGTGATTCATGGCACGAGACTGTTTCATAACCACACCTGAAAGAGTACCATTTAAAGCATTATAAGGATCACCATGGCGATAGCAACGTCCATTCATTTCTAGTGATTAAAATTTATGCCAAGGCACCAAGAGTAATTTGGCATTACCAGCTCAAATCGTGTCTAGGGAGGGAGATGGCATTATTTTCCATTCACACGAATGGAATAATAAAATGGACACTTTTGAAGTGTTAGTGTGTAATCCAGTGCTTTTTTACTGTGCATTGTTCCGACTTCTCTCTGTGATGAGCAGGTATTGCCCAGTGAAGACACCATTGAGCATGCGCCATACCATACCCACTCAGTCACCTAATGTTTACGTCAAATTTCTGAATCGTGGCTATAGCTTGTGTGTGTGTGAACATTGTCAACTGAAAACCACTTATGACAGCCAGTGCAACCAAATATTATGAAACCTGCTTATGGATATTGTGCTCTGAATCCTTTCAGTGCTTGGAAAATCACAGTTGGCAGTCCTCATTCGATACACAGTTGGACTTCACTTTTAGTGCATTATGTGCCAGACAGCAGGTTTAAGCATATGTGAAATATTTCATCTGTGACTTTTAACATCATCGTGTAAGAAACCCGCTGAGTGAAAAGAATCATGAAAAAAATCACTGAAATAATGCTTGTTTTATTTCAGTCACCACATACAGTTGTGTCTATTATGCAGTGAATGAGAGGGATGAGGAGATTATTAAGGATTGTGAATGCATTCCATGAGTGAAAATGTTCGAGACTCCGTCCAGACCATAAAGAAGGGCTCAGCAGTGTCAGTCTCCACACCCTCTGCTTCAAAGTGCGATGTGTACTGTGATAGGAAGACAGAAAGAAATCTTCCCTTCAAAATTCTGCTGTACATATCTAACTGAACCCAGTGTTTAAAGCACTCCAGGAGGGAACAATAAAACTGAGCATTGAAACAACATGGCCCCAAATCTCCCGAAGCTCGGTGGAGATGTACAGTTTGGGTTAAAAAAATATCTAACTTTCTTTCTGTTGCACTGCTCAAAGCCAGGAAAGCTGAAGCCATGGGACGTGAGACAGGGTTTTCCTGAAACAGCAAAAATGGCATGCATGCATAATTTATAACAGGACACACGTTTTCCCCCACTTTTGACTTTTCCAAACTCAGATCTTCAAAACTTTAATCTGATATGGCCTTAGATGGTACCACTTCACAACATGTCACCACTAGGCTTTATTTTATTTTATTTTCTTCAAATTGATGGCATCTTGCTGAGAGTAGATCTGTTAGATGCAAATATATCTCTTGTAAAGGCATCCTGTGACAAGGTGGAACACTCTAAGAAATATAAACAGGCAATGTCAGCAGTTAGGACTGCGTATTTTTCACAGTTAATAACAATAAAAACAATTCCTATTTTTACACCGTGGCACAGCTCATCCAGAAACATCCATCTGTTCTTAATTTTTTTAATTTACCCAATCAGGCACAACGCTATTGGTTTTCACCTCCTACTCTGAGGTATTCCACCACCTCAAATGGCTGTACCTTCTCACAGTTAAAGGTGATCTCCCTTGAGACCCTTACAGAACTTTTAACTATCAAAACCCACCACCTGTATCCTGGACCGCATTCCATATAAACGTTTTGAGGAATTGCTTCCAATTTTAGGGGAACCAGTTCTTAATATTACTGTATAAACATATTGCTTGGGCTCTGTCCCAACAGCCTTTAAAAGGGCTATCATTAATCTCAGGACATAACCTTGAATATTGATGGCTCTGTTATATCACCACAATGGTGGAACACCTTTGTTTTATTTTTGATCCCACTTCATTTCAGCTGCACATCAAGGCTATTACCAAGACAACATTCTTCCAACTGCAAAAAAAGAATCTGTCCTATGCTTTCAATGGAGGATGCTGAAATACTATTACATGCATTTGTTGAGTATTGCAACATCCTTCTCTCTGGCCTTCCAAAATTGACCTCTACAAGTCTGCAAATTGTTTTTTTGATTGCATAACACCCATTATGGCCTCTCATCACTAGTTACCAATTTAGGCCAGAACCTCCTTACCTGTAAAGCTTTAAATAGATTAGCATCAGCTTATTCAGCTGACCTTATTAGCCTTTATACACCTGTGCACCCTCTCCAGTCTATGAACAAAGGCTATTTATTTACCCCAAGGGTTATTCGGAAACAGAGCATGTGCCTCCCGTACTCTTTGTCTCTGGAATGCCTTTCCTACATTTATTAGAAAAACAGGCACAGTTAACATTTTTAAATCGAAACCTTTTTCATGTGGTTCTTGTCTACCATAGTGTTGTCGGGTGAACAGCTTTGATTTGTTGAAGTGCCTGATTGTGATTGTATGGTCCTCTTAGTCATATTCATTTAATTTTCTTACTTTTTCACCTGTGTGAATGTATGTGCATATTTGTGTTTGCTGCGTGTGTATGCATGCTGTTTTATTTTATGTATTCTTTGTTTCACTGTAAAGTGTTTATAGTGATATCTTGGTTGGTTATAATGCACTTTAAAATAAATTTGACTTCACTTTGACTTTGACAGAGGAATATTTTTGTAGACAGCATGGTTTTTATTGACAGTTCTGTAATGTCAATTTTTTCAGTTTTCATTTTTTCCAGGCTTTGTTCTGCTGCATTTTGCTGAATTTTTTTGTGGGCCTTTGAGAAAGGAATTAATCTATAACATTTGGGATTAATTTTCCAAACAAGTCCCAAATCATTTTTCTGCAGTCCTTTCTCATTCAGACTCCATCTGACAGCATGTCCTGACTGGCTGTTGGTCATTAGGTTTGAATGTCACTTTTGCAATGAATCAGCAAAATCTTTGTCTTGTACTGAAACTACAATCTTCAGCCATTTTCATTTTCTTTGCATTTATAGAGCTTCCTTATGGAATAATTGTCTTTGCTAGAGGGGAACTCCTTTTATACAACAAGCTGCTAGACCAACAGAACTCCAATTATTGTATTGTGCTGTCAGGCATTTTCACTGACATGACGAAAAGACTGTAAAGCTAATTATGAAGATCCTTGAACAGGGCAGCGTTACTGTTCAAACGACTAACCCTTTAAGGCTGCCTGTTTGGGATTGCAGATTAATTCTGTTTGATAGGTGGGAAAGACAAAAAAACGGAACCAGATTTTGTGAACAAACTAACAGTGACAAGTTTTGCTGCCGTCTGCTGTTGTTTCTTTGTTTTGAGTGTCATTGAACTGTTATGAGACATGTAGAATAATTGCTCCTGGCGTGATAGTAATTCCTGGCACTGCTGACCCTCGTTGCCCGTAACATCCATGACAATTCAACTTTGCAATTTCTTTTTATGCTTTGTGAGGTGGTTGTGAGAGGCTTAATTCAACTGCAATCTGTGTCAATGGCCTCTTCTGTGAATAATGGGTCTGTAACACTGCAGTCATACTTGACTACTGGGTGGACTGAGTACTAGAAATGTACGATGATAAATGACAGAGTCAAATTCTGAAGGGTGTTTTTTATTGTGCGTACACAGAGGAGCTAGAATACAGATTGAATTTAAGAGTGCTTTTAAAGGAAAAATGTCTTGCCTAAATCTTTGTACTTCGTAGCTTGACTGCTTTTGCCTTTGAAGTGAATTTCCGCTTTTCACATTTTCAGCATCTCCCGAGAGTTCTTCAGAATGTATCTGAGATCTACAATCTTTTTCTGTATTTTAATGGAACTTCTTCAAAACCACAAGCTATTAAAAGAATCATATATATATATATATATCTGTGTGTGTGTGTGATCAAAAGTATCTGGACACCCTTTTCTGCTATAACAGCCTCAGCCATTCATCTGGGAAGGCTTTATACTTGATGTTGGAGCATTGCTGCAGGGATTTGCTTCCATTCAGCCCGAAGAGCATTAGTGCGGTCGGGCACTGATTGGACAATTAGGCCTGGCTTGCAGTTGTCTTTCCAACTGATCCCAAAGGTGTTGGATGAGGTTGAGGTCAGGGCTCTGTGCAGGTCAGTCAAGTTCTTCCACACCATTCTCACCAAAACCATGGATGTCGCTGTGTGCCCGGGGGCATTGTCATACTGAAACAGCAAATGGTCTTCCACAAATTGTTAGGGAAGCACAGAATCGTCCAAAATGCGATTGTATGCTGTAGCATTAGGATTGGCCTTCACTTGAACTATAGGGCCAAACTAAAACCACAAAAAACAGCCCCAGACCAAGGGGTGTCCAGATACTTTTGGTCACATAGTGTATATACTGTATATGCTGGCATTTGTTTCCTTTTCTGAGTCTCTGAAGCCAGTAGAATTTAAGGACTACTTTTATATAATGTCCTCTCATCTGTAGAGAAAAGGCTCAAACATGACCTGTATGTCACTTGACATCCAATAGCTTAGAGAATTGAAATCATTCCACGAAAGGAACTCCCATTCATATAAGATGCCAGATTCAATAGCCACTGTGGGATTCAGCAGAAAAGGCATCCTCTGTTTATAGGTTAGCAGGTAGATCAATTTCTGTTTACACTTACATGGCCTTGAACAATCAATGGCGAGCATCTTTTGTGTTGTCAAAGCATAGAAGTTATTCCCTGAGACTCAAGAACAAAACTCAGGACCTGCTGTGCATAATTTGCGATTCCTTTGCCCAGGGATGGTGGGTTTCTGTCAGCAGTGACGTCCCCCTCTCATTGTACTGAACTTTCCAGAACATTTAGAACTGGTGCTAATAAATAAAGCTATATTATTTTGGGGCTTGGTGGCTCTGAGTCTGAGTATTTTTCTGGGTCTTTTTTATGTACACTGAGTTTTGAGCACTTTGAAAATTTCCCAAAGGTCTTTGTGTGTTTTCTTTGGAAGCTCATTTCAGGTCTCAAGGTCTCACGATACGCTTGATTGCTGTTATTGTTTTTGGGCGAAGACCGAATGTTATTAATCTGTTCCTTCATACTTCTACTTGTATCTAGTCTGGCTGGCTTCTCTCTGGCAGCTAATAAAAGCTTATTTTTGGGTGAATGTGTACCCTGGTATGACCCTGATCGTGAAATGTACTCTGCTAATGCTACGACTGCACCGCTTAGCTTATGGGCAGCCAAGTGAAAATAAGCAGCAACTGCAAGCATGAGCTTCAAAAGAAAATGAATCCTTGTCTATGCCCTCCAAAACTCCAAGGGCAGTATGGGAGTGATGTGGCAGTCCAGTAATAAAACGTGGCATTTCAAAATGGAAGAAAAAGAAAGAAATGAGGATCAAATCGGTTCTGAAAGTGAATATGAAGGACAGGAACCTGTTCAGCCTCCCGTGTCCCTGCTATTTGCTCGACAATGATATTCCCGAGATCTTACATGTAACGACACATCCTCCAGGAATCCCACAGAAGTTGAGTCAGTCAGAATATTGCTGCCAAGGGAGTTTAATGAGAGTGACAAGAGCAGTGACAGAATCACTGTTGGGATAGATTAAGGGGAGAGGGCTTACATTCCGTGCTCTTGTCACTGTGGAGCAGAGGGACAGAAAGCACTGTGTGTGTGTTACAGTATCCCTTTCCCCCGCATTCCTGTCCTCTGCTAAAGAAGAAGGAATGCTCGGCACTGTCTTCATGCTGTTTAAATCTCAAAACCACCATCAAACCTTGAAAGCTACAATTATATTCCTACTCATTATCTCCCTCTGGATCAGTTCCTTTACAAAGACTCCTGGGTCTGACATCTCCCAGTCCATAGCAGGCTGTAAATACCCCTAATATTTTTTCTGATTTGTGAGCTAATACACAGACATGCATTGCAGTATGAATGTCTTTAAGGACATTGTTGTCACTGTCTTTCGCTATGAATGCATAATTTGAGTGACTTTTCTCCTGTGTAACTCGTCAGGTGCTCTCCACAGGAGGCTTCTCACTGTCTCTTTAGTGTGGCTTTAACCATTTACCTGCATGTAGAAAGGTAGATAAATACTTAATGTATAGCCAGTGGATCGGGAAATCAGTCAGCTCTCGTACATCAGCTGTCACAGGATAACATACCATACGAGGACAGGCCATTCAGCCAAACAATGCTCGCCAGCTCAGAATGTTTGGATGCACCACCCTTGTACCCCAGTATGTGACAAAGATGCATATGGTTTGAATCCTTCATTATCCATTTGTTCATTTGCTGAAGGTGTTGTGCCTCAGGTTTTTGGGCTACAGGCTAACTCTAAACATAGTATTTTGGAAAAAGTAGCAACCTGTTAAGTAGAGAAAGATTGAAGAAAGAAGGTTTTCTTTGCATCTATGTAAAGAAGGCAACAGTGCCTGGGAATCCACATTATTTTCATTTCTTAACCTGTGCCTAGTATTGCTGAGGTTTATTTTAGAAAGGAAGGATTGCCTTCTTGTCCACTTTTTGGCCCCAGTCAAGTTGCTTATACATGAGGAAATTGCATTCTTCAGACAACACAGCATTGTGAAATTGGGATAATATAGACCCTTGGCACAAATATTTCTGGTCTTCATAAATTGTTTTTAAAGGGGTCTGTAGGGTACAGTAGTTAGATAGAGAAATAAAAATTACAGAGAAAAATCACTGGTGTATCTGACCAAGTAGATAATCTTTGTAACTATAATGTATAAGTGTTTTGTATGTCCTACCAGACACTTGTCTGTTTATTATGATATTTTTTGTCAGAAAGACCCTTAGGTTCATAAGCTGTTGTCCCTATGTGGTCTGTGTGCACATAACAAAGATACTTTGAAAAAGGAAAATATAGGAAATTGTACCAGAAACTGCCATCCGTAATTCCATGACTGATTCCATGCATCAGTGATAGCTCAGTGCAAAACATTTTCTATTTTTTATAGCCTTTTTGCAGAGACTTACAGTGAGGAACATGAACATAAATCTCCAAAGATGAGGATCGGTGTACACTGCCCCCACCTCACAGCTCACTCTACCCTCCTGTGGACACACTTGCTCGATCCCTCAGCAGAGTCAGTGCTCATTACCACTCAGCTGCTCCTGGTGTGTGCCAGTCATGCTCTGTCGTGCAGAGTGGGAAGTTGAAGTGTGATGAGGAAAAGCTGTGAGATGAGGATGGTGCTTTCTTCCCACTTGAGTTAGTTTGAGTGTTCCACCTCAATTCCCTCTCCGTCACCTCAAACACCTCGTCGCTCAAAAACACGCATCTGCGAGAGACAGAGAGGCTGTTTTGGGCCATTTTTCTGAGATCAAAATAGAAAATCGTATTTGTAGACCTATGGCGTCACTGCAACGTGCGTGCGTGCGTGCGTTCAGGAGAGTGCGGACTAGCACGCGTGTCCCCTCAAGCGCGTGCTGCCAGTCACTGCTCCGTTCCACTCTCTAGTTGGCCAGCTGAGCTGCACTGTCAGTCCATTGATGGAGTGTTCCACACGCACAGCTGGCGCATGCAGACTGCAGCAGCCTGTTCATCCAGAGGGATTGCTTTTGTGTCCTGGGACGGGGTAAACCTTGCTGGCTGAACACAGTCAGCCCTGGCACTGTGAGGTTCCCATGTGAAAAGGGCTATTGCTTCAGCTTAATGTCTGTGAGGATCAAAACGGTCCTTTATGTCCAGCAAAATGATTCGATTCAAAGCAAAGGCCTAGCATGGAAACTGTTTCCTCTGGGAGCCTGGCTTTGTTTACACACCGTGTAGGTTTTGCTGGCTGCAGGGTGATATTGGGATGATGCATGGGGTCGTGAGGATGCCCGGGACATCATCGCAGAGACAGGGGAACCCAAGCTGCTCAGGGCTGCCCTGTGTCACTTCAACCTACCGTTTAAAATGTAGCCGCATCCTCTGCAGTGCCACACTGATGCCCACAGTGCCATGCAGCCAGAGTTATCAAAGTGGCTGCATGTCACACCGTGTCTTGTCCTGGTGTGCATACAGGGTCCCCTATGGAGATACAGTTCATCTACATACCACACCAGTGCTGGGCAAAGAGAGTGGCCCCTGAGAGTTCTGTTTTCACTGAGCAACATGGATTGCACGGCGGACGTATTTGCTTTTCACTCAGTATTCAAATATTGTTTCTCTCATAGGAGTAGAATAAAGAGATTTTATTAGAATGCCTTTAACCTTTTTCCATTTCCACACAAAACTGCATGTCAGGGGCCTCATTTTTTATCCTCTGGTGCCTGAAAAAGTAGGGATGTGGGTGTAAACATGGATTATTCGCAATCTCTGAAGTGTGAATGGGAGGATAAGCTGCATTGTTCAGAACTCCTTGTAGATTTGCTTCATTAGCAGCATACTCTCACTCTGCCGTAGCTGCAGTGTTCCTATCTGCTGTTCCAATGCTTGTGGGTCTTTATGGAACAATGCCTTCATCAAAACAAGACATTTCTTTTTTGAGAAGCAGCCATTGTCTTTATCTGAGGTGTATTTGCAAGAGTTGCACACATTTTCAAATACAGAGAAGAGATTTAACAATCCCAGAATGAAAACTGTCTTCTTTTTGGCTTGTGTAAAATTCTAAGGATGATCTGTGGTTTTTAGCCTGCTGACATATTTAGTCTCACATTTGAATAATTGATGCAAATTTGACTGTGAAGCATGTGTTTACGGTGTGCTGTGTGATAGCCATGCTCACAACTTCAAAGTGCTATTTAAAAATGTTTTTTTTATGTCCTCGTGGCTAATCATGTGTATGTGCTATTCCAGGAAGGACAGAGACAATAAAAAAGTCATATCTGCGGAGCATTATTGCCTGCCTATAAATCCAGGCCTTGCATACGGTTGTGTAAAGACAGCTGAGATAACCGTTTTGAAATGTCTGTCAGTTTCCACGGTAAAAATATGTATGTCCCACAGCACTCCTACTTGAGATAGAGGGCGTGTGTATTATCAGCACCCCTGAGTCTAAATGGAAGCCCTGTTTGTCCGGAACAGAAGCCAGTAGACTACAAGCTAATTTACATTTTATCACGCAACACTTTCCATGCGTGTCGTTCGACAAAAATGAATATTTTGAACGTAAAATAGTGCCTCTCAACATATTTTCTCAATGTTGCGCACGTCTAGGATTTTGTGAAGTCACAGACACTGACATACATTGTTGTGCAGTGTGATCAGACAGCCTGAGGGAATGTGGATGGGACAGAGGAAAAACTATCGGAGGAAATAAGAAAGAATCCATCCCTCGAAATATTAAAGCCAGCCAATCACATGCCAGCTAGGTCATGGCAAGAGACTGTGAAATAAGGATGGATGTGGTTAAATAAGTCATTGAACCATTTGGCCGACATCCTAAAATATTTGAAATGTGTGTCTTCATCCAGCATTTCACACATTTGCTTAACTAGAACATATTCTCCCTGGTTTTCTCTCATTTAGTTTATGGGATGGAGGGACCACCTTCTTTTTCTCATTCACATTATAGTATATACTGTATTCCAAACGTCATGTGACACCTTTATTTTTGCAAGCAACCCTTTTGTGCGACAAAGTATAAATGAGCCCGTTAGATGCACCAGGCAACCCGAGGTCAATGCAATCAATGGGTCTGAGAGGATTTCTCAGTAGTCAAGTGGTGCAGATATTGATGCTGAACACCTCTTTTCAATGAGCAATGTCAGTTTGAGAAAGTGCATTAAAGTGTTCTCCAAGTGAACTCTGTATGTGTAGTAACTGCATAAGACACAACTAGATAAGATTTTTATTTTCCGGTTGTGCAGTGCATCAGATTGTACCCAGGTGGGAGAAAGTTAAGAATGTCAATAGCAGCTTTTATCTAATTCATATCTGCCAAGCTGAATCAAATAGCTACAAGACATTGGCTGATACATATCCATTTTGGTTGGGATGCAATTTTCCATTTCCATTTATCGGAATTGCAAATATGGTAATTTTGCCATTAACCAAAACTGCAAGACTGCCTGTCTTTTTCCTGCTTCTGTAGTGCTTTTATAGCTGCAGTCATACTGTAAGTTTACTTTTTTGCCCTTTCAAAAATGTGTTTTTTCTTTATTCATATTGCTGTGGCAAAAGTGTTTCATAATTAAGCCTTGTCAATGTTGCTTACAGTGAAGGTCCATGCTTATTGTTTCATGTGTTGGAGGTTGACATTGTTTTTTCTTTCCTCTCTCTTTGGGTGTCTATACTGTCTGTTGTTCTAAAAGGATTTCATGGACACGGCTGGTCCGTATCCTCCTGATGTGACCGTACAGAAAATACTTTATCCAATTGAACTTTCATTATGTAACATGTCTGATTTTATTAGACGGTGTGTTCGGACAAGGTCGTGCAGGTGTTTTCGTGTCTCGCTGCATCTTAGCTCTTCTGTTTCTTACTTAGGCTGAGGCCTTTTTCTATTTGCGTGTTGTCAGCTGTATCAGACACACCATTAGGCCTATGGGATGGCTGAAAAACAGTGAAGTCAACCTTCCCTGTCTCTAAAGATTGAGCTGACACAAACTGCCCTTTTGCTCTCCATATGTCTTTGTTCTATAGAAAATGAACATATATTTGGCAGAAAGTTGGTAGATATATATAGATTATGTTCACAGAGGTAAATAAATGGTTAAATCAATACTGGCTGCTGTGAACATGTGCTCAAATGGGTGTGAGGTGTTAAATTCTGATGTTTTTGTATTGTGGCAGACAATGGTTATATTTCCCAATGACTAGTTATAGGACATTCTGTCGACCACATACCATGACATACAGTGTACAGATGTGATATGCACTACATAACATTCCCCCTTTTTTCTCGTATTTGACATCCACAATTTCTGTATTTAGTCTGAATTGTGTTTTGTCATTCTCACTGTAGCTGAAATGTGTGCATTTCTCCAATATATTCTTCCATTAAACAATTATTTTTTTTAATTAGGAAACTATTACCTAATGACCCCTGACCAAATTAAGCCTACCTTTTCCTGTAGCCAGCTGTGTCTCACCATTGTGAACTCAGCAAGGGTCAGTCCAGATTCCAGCTATCATTGTTTAGTGTGTGTACATTTTATTCAAAGGCAGTACTGTCACCTAATGAGATGATGTTGTTTAAAATGGCAGTCACACACTAATGTGCTAACTTTCCTCTCTTTGTCTTTTTTGCCTTACAGAACATGAGAAGCACCGGCTGTGTAAGAGCACAGAGTATATGAATCTGCATTTCAAAGTGAAATGGTTTCATAATGAGTACGTCCGAGATTTGCCTGCCTTCAAGGACTCCGTGCCAGAGTATTCTCTGTAGGTATCACTGAAGTTGCCTCCAGTTTTTCCATTGGAGTCTGTCTTGCTTTTGACAACAAACTTCACACTTCAGTATATCAGTCCTTCCTCCTCCCTGTCAATTTAAATTAATTGCAGTTTGCATATTTGTGGCAGATATCATATTGTGCATACACGGATTTCCTTATTTATCAGATGGCTTGCCCACTGCCTCCACATTGTGAAGGGAGGGTAGTAATCGCTGCTTGTATTACAAGGCATGTTTTGTAATGTTACTGAAGCAACATCTTGCCCTCTTCTGCTGCCCTGTTGCTGGTGGAATAGCATCAATCTATTAGTATGAATTATGAGTGGGGGTTGGGATGGCAGCCAGGAACACAGCCTGGAGCTGAACGCCTTGGCTGTCAATCACGCAACACCTCGTACGATTGATTTTCCCTTTAGCTGTCTCAGGTGCGCAGAGCGGCTTGGCCTCTCTTACGGGAGCACTGCAGCCGGGGGCTCCCTGCATGCAGCTGCACCTGCATCTCCTTCCTCAACCCTTTCCCACATCTCACTGCTCCCTCTGCCTCAGTGTCTCTGCCTCTACTCCTCTCTCATCTCACTGCTCCCTCTGCCTCAGTGTCTCTGCCTCTACTCCTCTCTCATCTCACTGCTCCCTCTGCCTCAGTGTCTCTGCCTCTACTCCTCTCTCATCCCACTGCTCCCTCTGCCTCAGTGTCTCTGCCTCTACTCCTCTCTCATCCCACTGCTCCCTCTGCCTCAGTGTCTCTGCCTCTACTCCTCTCTCATCCCAATGTCTCCCTCCTTTTACTCCCCCACCCCATTTTCCTCTCCAGTCCTTGTGCTCATCCCTCTACTCCTCCTTTACCTCAGCAGCCCTCTTTCCACCAATCTGCCCTTTTTCATCCTCTGCAGCTCCCTCCTCTCACAGCCCCTCTGTCTTCTCTTCTCTAATCCTAGTGCTCCTCTCTCTGCTCCTCCCTCTGACTGCTCTTCCCTTTAGGTTGACTCAGATTACTGCATATCAATGTCTCCCAGCTCCTCCCTCTCCACCCTACCCTCTTGGCTGGCTCCTCCCTCTGCATCCTGCACACTGGGCTGGCTCCACCCTCTCCACCCTACTCTCGGGCCTAGCTGTACTCCACACACTCCACATGCTTTACTGCTTTGATATTTATTTGCTCTGCTCTCATTTGCATGAATGCCTTTGAAAAGTAGTAAATCCATCCCAAGATTGATAATATATTACAAAGAGCAAGCACTATACAACAGTGTATACTGCAGACTAACAAAAAGAATTCCTCGGAAATTGAAGGACTCATGTTTAATGCCAAATAGCAATGTTTCCAGCTCAGTGTAACAAGGAGATATAGGGCCAGGCTTGCAGCCTCAATTAGAATGGTCTTGATGCTGTCACACTTAAGTTTCAGCTTATATTTATTGAACAATCATTTTGAAGTCATTCAGATTTAACCACGAGGGCTCTTATCTTTTGTTTCACTTTGTAATTCAGTACAATCAGTTAATTGCAGCTGTGGTTTCACTCACTAGTGTGTTGGTGAAAACATGTTTCTGTCTAAACATTGCAGTACACAGTTAATACATTCTCCTTTTGATATTTAAACTGCTTACTCTATTGTAGCAATCAATGTAACTTGCAGTTAATATTGAAGTGTTTTCTTTTTTCCAACATCGAACCCATAAGCTACAGTACATTTGCCTCCAGGTGCTAATTGAATCAAATCAATGGCACAAATGTATTCTAGCCACTGTGATGAAATTTCTCCAGTGTGTCAGCTCATTGGAACACTGCATTTGGGCTATGCAATATGTCCTAAAATTTATATCACAATATATTTTGAATTTGGGATGATAACGATATATATAAATTACATTTCCAAAAGTATGTGTACACCCGAACATCACATCCCCCCCAAAAAAAATCTTTTGCACTGACACTGTAATGTAACCATCAGAATCTCTCCTCTACCGGTATAGATGATCTGGCCAAATTCATGTTGTGGCACATATTTCTACCGGTATGCCCTTTATACCCCTACCCCACCCCTACGCTACATAAAACAAAGCTTACAGAAGACACAAGATGCAGAGTAGTAGAAAAGAAAGGCAATGCTCACATTAGCTTTACCGCCCCTTCAGATTTAGAGCAGTTGTCGATGCAGTGACCTCACTCGCACATAATTTCACAAGCTATCACGCGTGCAGCCTGTGAGAGGAGACACCGTTCACAGGTTACAGAATGTGTGTTTTCCAAAAGCCGTCTGCTGCAAAGGCACCAAGGGGTTTCAAGAGGCTGTGTGCTCCTCCAAAGTGGAATAATCGTTAAAAAACTGTCCCCCCCAGATGGTTCGATCCCTTTGTTATTCAGTGGTTGGATGAAAACGAAGATGTGTCCATGGAGTTTCTGCATGGAGCCCTGGAGAGAGATAAGAAAGATGGTGTAAGTACTGCATTGGCGTGTTATATCACCTGTCACAAGTTTTTTTTTTATTTCAGTTGCTCATACTCAAAGGGGTGTTGGGTTTTCTTTTGCCTGTGGTTCATAGAGTACCTCAGGGTGCTTCCAGAGTCGAGTGGCAGGGTTTTTTTTTTAGAAAGCCAATTACTGTTGCTTACTATGAACTCAGCTACTGTAACACATTCACAAATTGATGCTAATGATCTCAAACTTCCTTCAAAGAATGGACTTGTACTAATATTTCAGAAAATTTGAGAACTTCATACAAATTCTGTGCAGTATCTGCAGATCTACCAAACTTGCAGAAATAAAAACATTAATATTAATTGGAAATCACGTTAATTGGTGTGCTACTGTGGCATTTTAGATACGCACACAATCTGCTTAAATCTATTGACAAACTGCTATTTTTCCTTCTGTTTGCCTATCTGAATGCTGGAGCAGTGCCAAAGAATGTGTGAATTATTTAAATGTTCAACATTTCTTTAAAATGAGTTGTGCAGAAGTGACAGGTTGAGAGACAGCCGTATGTTGCATTATGACTAACGTAAAGGACTGCCTTAGAGGGGAGTTTGAGAAGGCCTGGTTCATCCACAGTCTTCCTGCTGTCCCCCACCTGCAGTTCCAGCAGACCTCCGAACACGCCCTGTTTTCCTGCTCTGTGGTGGACGTCTTCACGCAGCTGAACCAGAGCTTTGAGATCATAAAGAAGCTGGAGTGTCCCAACCCCCAGGCCCTGGCCCACTTCATGTGCCGCTTCGCTAGGGTGAGAGCCCATCTGCAGGGAGTATGCAGCCCGCAGAGGCTGATCGCTAACCACGCTCATGGACAAGAGAGCCAGAGAGATGAGGGCGGAGAGGATGATTTGGGAGACGGAGAAACAGAGAAGCCATGCCAGAGAGATGGAAGCTATAATAGAGAGTGTGAGAGAGAGAGGTGATAGAGAAATGGACAGAGAGGAGAAGGATAAATTGGAGAAAAGCAGCAAGGTTTTCTGGGGGTCTGTGTGTGTGTGTGTGTGTGTGTGTGTGTGTGTGCCTGAGAGAGATAGATAGAGAGAGTGAGAGAAAAAGAAAGAAAGAGACCAAGAGAGAGAGAATACATGGCAATTTATAATTACATTTGAAAGGTTGTGAAGACAGTTGCAGCGATGATAAGTTATTTATAACCGGCACAGACACAAGCCTGTCACTTGGCTTCCCTCCCAGTGTGACAATATTGGAGATTTCTGCAGTCCATTTCATCTTAGTCAGGTGTAATTAAAGCTGGTGTCCTCCCTCTGTATCTACTTTCTTTCTCTAAAAAAAGATGCTTGTTTCAATGCAGTCCATTTTGGACTGTAATCTATACTTTCTCTAAAATTGGACTCCACCCACCACAGATTTAGCCATCCGTATTCATCATTTGGATCATGTTGTAACACTCACTTATCAATTTGTTTCTGTGCCTGGGGATATGTGGCTTTAATCAGGATACAGAGGATGTGGACTGAGTTCAGCTTGTTAAAAAAAGTCTACAAGTATAGTCATACATATATTTAGCTTGCCTCACTAGAGCTCTTTTGGGTTCATTCTACCAGGAAATAATGGGTACAGGATTCTTGGAGAGAACAACGATTCCCTCGATTTCACCCTGCAGGAGATAAATTTCTGCTGCCTACACCACAGATGAATGTTCAGTATGAGTTCTCTTGGAGTTTTTGTACTTGTATAGCTCTTATAAAAAGAGTTGTGTTCTCTGGCATTCATAGCATTGTGAACACAATGTAGGTCACAGGGAGGGCCGGTGTTCATGCTATGGATCAATAATGTTTAATGTGTTTGCCTCAGACACTTAAAGAGTTTCCCGTAGCATACAATTCAACTCAGCTCCCTGCACTTTAACACTAAATACATGTTTATGGTCTTTCTCACAGTAAACGGGATCCTTTTAACATACATTGGAGGGGTTAGATGAAATAGTACCATATTTACTATATTAAATGTATTAATATAGAAACCTGTACTATCCAGACACATTTATATTCCAGCGTCTATACTATGGCTAAGTTAAATAAATGGGCCATTCTGATATTTAGACTATTCTGCTTTTTCTACAGTCATAAGGATATGTCATTTAATCCAGATATTTATTTATGGTTGAGGGGGAGTTCTGACTTACTCTATTATCAAGTAGATTGCTTTTAAGGCCAAGGCTGTAGCCTGGATTCAAGGTTCATCCTTCAACAGTTGCCAAAATAAACCATCCAAACTGTCCTTGTAAAGAGAAAGTACACCTGCAGGTATATGTAAGTCACAGCTGAGGACACGTTGACTGACTCCAGGCCTACATTTTGTATGTTCCTAGTGTAAAAAATATTGCCGGACCCAGAAAATGGCAGAGTGAGAATGCTTGCAAAAGATAAATGGAAGATGAATAGATCTGCAAAGATAAAAAGGAACAAGAACATAGATACCGTTGAGGATAGTCAGGTGTACCTCCTTAATAATCTTTAAAACATACAAATGGGAGAGGCCACAGACTAACAAGCCCAATCAGTAAAATTAATATTGCTGTATTAATTTTGCCAAATTAGGTGCTGTTATTATAGCTACTAATCTCATTCAAATATATCAGATTTTTGTCATTCTCATTCAACACAGTTAAGAAATATATCTTCATTCATATAGTGTAGTTTCACCAAGTGAGTGTTTTAAGAAGTAACAGGTCATCTTTTTTCCACAGACCATTAACAAAGTCCTACTTCAGTATGCTGCAATCATATCAAAGGATTATTCCTCCTATTTGAACAAGGAGATAGTGGTAAGCATTAGTATTTGTCTTGTCTTTGGTTTGGAGTTATAAGGGATCAGTTGTGCACTGTATGCCAACATACAGCTCATCTTATTTGAGGGACCCTGTTGACCGCTCTTACAGTCCAGTAGTGTATCCCACAACTGGCAGCTCTGTATTTAAAAGTTGGCCTACTACTCTATGGAGTTACTATAGCAATTGACTAATTGTACAATTCAGTTTTGAGATGCTTATTAAAACTATTAGTTGATCAAATATGGGGAGAGTCGGGAAGTAACATGAACATAGATGGAAGTTTAAACGTATGAAAAGCATGTCTTTGAGTCTTTTGTGGTCCTCACTCCTGGCTTGGAGAGCCACAGGATCTGCCAACTTTAGTTGTTACTGGACACTTGAGTAGCACAGCGATTGATCAGTTAAAGCAGTTGATTATTCAGTTAACTTAGATCACCTGATTTCTTGAGTTTGAATCAGTCGCTGATCTTTTGGCCCTCGAGGAACAGGATTGAGTATCACTGCAGTAAAAATAAAAATGCCTCCGTTTAAACCATGAGTGTTCTCCAAAGGGCTGGTGTGGGTTCATATGCTTGTTTTGGACCAGCATTAAGACATCTGTTTCCACTTAAAGTCTTGATTGAAGACCATGATTAGTTGAATTGTGAAATTTTTTTATTTACTTTTTTGTGCAAGTTAAATTTTTATATTACTCTCATTTTAATTTTGAAGTGTGGCCTGATTGTCTCTTCCCTGGTTTACCTTTGGCAGCCCTGCATCTTGCTCAACAACATTCAACAACTTCGCATCCAGCTGGAAAAGATGTTCCAGTCCATGGGTGGAAAGCAGGTCTGTGTCCTCCCCTCAACTAAAGCGCTCATGAATCCTTATGTGTTACATTCTTTGTTTAAATTGATGCCACTACTTTATTAATATAACATACATGAAGGGCATCTGCGGCCGCTGTTGATCTGTAGTTTACATTTGTTTTACAAAAGGTATATGTCATTGATGTAACTGGGTTTTCTGAAACGTTTTCTAGAATTCAGTCACTGCATTTGAAACTGAACCCTATGCAAAGTGTTTGGCCTGTGTGCAGTATTGAAAAATACATACTTGCTTTTCACATACAGTACTTCTGAACTTGGTAATATGTACTCTCAAGCACATTACGTGTTGCCAGGTATGTGATTGTGCAGTATGAACAAAATGTTTTTACATCATCACCATGCTGTGAACTTTGCCTTTACATACAAATTGTGTACATTCATCATATTACAAATATATTTTAATATAAGCTATCAATATTACCCTTAAGGTAAGTTTGTTGAGAAAACAAAATATTTTCCGGTCACCAAAATTTTTATACAAATATTCTTATCATTGCTTTCTTCTGAATTTCTCTGAATTTTTCCTCTGAATTTCAATTAGTTGGACAACTTTTTGGATATTTTTGGAAGGATAAATATGAATAAGGTATTCTTGAATGTGTCCTAGAATTTTCAGTCCTTGAATACATACAGGAGCACATCCAGGGAATGCAAATGCACACTTACCTTAGCATACTTGAGTTTTGGAGAAGCAATTCTACATCAGCCACAAACCATAATTACATAATTCTCTGTCTTCAAGGTAGCATGCCAGTATGCATTTTGGAATACAGCCAAAGAACCCTACAAGGGCAAACAATTTATATTTCCATGGTGCATACAGCCAAGTACAGTGCATTCCTTGGGATTTGTATTCCATTAAACAAACTGAGGTGCATTTTAGCATTTTACGTGTACCTAACCTGTAGACCAATGTGTCAAGCACTGTAATAATGGCCTGGATTTAATCAACATTTATCCTTGGACATGACTTAGAAATATAATTGTTCCTTTTTTGCTCACAAATAGTTTGGTGAATTAAATTGGGTACTTGTTACAAACTGTGGTTGTGTAGATAGTTTGCTTTTGTTTTTGATGTGTTTTAATATATATTTTCAATTGGTCTAAAGGTAGAAAATAATAGTTTTTTTTTTTTAAACCCCAGAACATTAACTGTCCTTTTTATTGTCAAAGTCAAAGTTATTGAAGAATATGTATTGAATTCAAGTCAATGTCTACTGTATTTTGCATGTAGGCTTCCAGCATACTAGCCAGTAAAATGTCATGCATGCTTTTTTAGTTATGCTGTTGTCAGTTTATTTGTGTGTGTGTGTCTGCTGGGGGGAGGGATATTTTGGTATTTTGTGTGTGCAAGTGTATGTAAGGTGTTTTCTGGTGTTTGTGTGTGTTTGTGTACAGTATTTGTAGGCGTGTGTTTGCGTGATGTCTGTGTATGTCTGTGGTGTCTGTATGCGTGTGACTGTGTTGTCTGTAACAGGTCTGTCTCTTGTGGCTCTGTTTCTCATTCCCCTGTGCTGCAGGAGGAAGGCACTGTGGCCTTCTGTAAGGTGTGTTCACAGGACTCGCTCTACTGCTGTACTACCATCTAAGCGACTGAAACAAAATGCACGCCCTGCCCCACCCCACCTCCACAACACCCCCCACGGCACTCACCCATTCGGGAGCATGTGCTGCAGTCCTTTAGATAATGGAAGTAATCCAGCATGCAACAGCACAGAGCAAATCATTCTCAGAGCTTTCATGACAAATTTCCAGATCCACACTTCTCTCACTCCTCTGTGTATTTTTAGCAGTCTGTTCTGTTCATTCTATAACCGTAGCAAATTTAGCTGTCAGTTTTTTCCTTTAATTCCAACCTGGCATCAGTGCAAAGTAGAATCTGTCCCGCTTTTGATCATTTCCACTGTTTGCTAAGCTGCGGCTGCAAAAAGAAGCAAATACAAGATTTCAGCGTCAGTTTGAAGTGGCCACTAAACAGGTAGAGATCTAGCAGGGCAAAGACACTCTTTCAACTGCCAGAGGTGTGAGTGTGAGGTTAAAAATGAATGCAGGCAGTATGCAACGCAACAGAGTGTTAATTCGTAGATCTGTGACTCAAATGCGGTGTGATCACGCTATTAAATCTGCAAATCCTGTGTGTGGACCTAGAAAATAATACTGCATACTGTAGCTCTATAAACAGATTATAAAGTAGCTGTGGGAAAGTAGCTCAGAGCGTGCTGTAACTCAAAACGTTTTGAGCTATTCAAAAATCAGAGAACACATGACATTCTCGCCTCTCTTCCTGCCGACAGCTATTTTTATAAAAAAGATTGTTGTTTCCCATATTGTGTGATGTGAGCTTAATTCTGTAATAAATTGAAGCGGGGATACGGCGAGGTTTGTCAGATAACGTTTATTGCACAGCTCTCGTGCTCCCTCACCGCTCAGTTCCAGGTCGCATGCTTCGCTTGGGCATTGAGGATGATTTGCGGCCATCTTCTTCACCCAGGATAGGCTTGAGTCTCCTGTAATGGAACGTTGTCTCTGGCTTCATAAAACATCAGCACCATGACCACAGGGTCTTGAGTCATGAGATCTCTCTTTATTATATTTTGTTTTCCATTATGTTTGAGGTGTGATGGCTGCATTGTGACAAAGAGAGCACAGTGTGATCGGACATGTTATGCTACTAATGAGAACAGTCTTCAAGGCTGAGGGATCCTTAATCCCTTCTCTAAACTCTGAAAATATTAAATATTCTTTTCATAAAGAGGCATGCAATCAAGCGCTTCATGCTTTGTCTGGTTTTACACTGACTTTCTTCAATTTCAGAATTATACTCTGAAATCAATGTGGAACATTCATGAAAGACAATTCAAGACATCTCAAGGATGTTAATTTCATTGTTTAGATTACTTCCAGAAGACCTGTCAAGTGTTACATCTTGTTTGATTTTGCTTCACATTCCTGTTGAGAAATGCATGTTTTTTCATGCAAGTCAAATTTTCAAATGACCAAGTTTCAGGAATATTCAGGTAGAAACAAACATCTTGCATTTAGTTGTTATGGCAGTAGCGCTGGTCTGTTATGTCATCTTGTCATATTTTATAAGAATGGGCCCAATTCACAATATAATTCTTAAATTGTTCTTACTTTTGTTCTTTAAAATGTTCCTATGAAAAACAATATAAGATTCATGACACATGAATGCATACCTTATACCTTTGTTTTTGTGCATATCCCAGGTGTACAGTTGAGATGATGAATGCTGGCTGTTTGTAAATTTTATGCACAATCCCGTTCATGTGATTTGCATAAGGAAAAAAATACAGACAAGAAAAAAATGATGAATGCCGAAATATTCTTGAAAACGTTCTTACATGCAGTTTACAAACGAATGTGATCGTACATGTTTCGTGAGTGCCCCAGTGTTGCATTGACGGAGATCAGACAGGAAATACAAGTTAATGCAGAAAAGACCAATGTGCTGGGATTCCAGCATCTATTAAGGATTGTGTTTTTGTTTTGAGAGGAACAGCCTGCCATCAGTCAGATGCTTGCCAGCTGCATTTGAACTGTATATTTAGCAGTAGAGAGGCTTGTCAGTGACTGAAAAGCAGGCCTTTCCACATCTGAAAAAAAAGTGTTATTTGCAAACTAAGCTTGTGTGCTTCACCGTACTCATCTGCCGCTTCCCATGAGATAGCTCCTGCTAAAAAAGGAAAGCTAATGAGCTGGCACACTGCAGAACGCTAACAGATCGTTACATTACTGCTGTTTATAAATGGACATCCTTTTTCTGTTGGGTGAGGTGGCATCACCCTCCCAGAGGAATGGGTGCTGCGATACACCTCTTCTGGCTGGCTAACAGCACAGCACCCCCCATGTACCAAAGGCCACTATGCCACTCAGTATCACACATTTTTGTAGCCATCACATTAGCCATATGTGACCCCAAAGTGAGGAAGTTCTCACGGCTTAAGGCTAGGAGAACACTGCATTTGTTTTAATCCTACAATTTTCCTTATTTATAATTGAACATCCATGTTTTGATACAGGGGGCATCCTCAGCGAAGATAGACAAACAATAAAAACTAATATGTGTTGTCCATATTATAAGCATATGGCCATAAATTAAGCATTAAAATTCAAAACTTCACCACTAGATCATCGTGATGTCTTGAGAAGCATTGTAAAATGTTTGTGACTGCTGATTTTAAGCATGAATAGCGAGGCCCTGCTAGTTGTCTTTGTCTTCAGAGCCCTTTAACAAGTGACGCATCAATTCATAGCTCTATATGCAGAGCAGAGCGTTCTCTGAAAATGATAAATCTTGTTCAGTAAACCAAATAGTGTGCGTGTTTCTAGTTCATAATGCAGTCAATGAGTAAGGCCTCATGTTGTCGTATTAATCATAGGCTGTGTAAACAGCTTGCGTAGCGTGTGAAATTGCTTGTTGTACACATTAGAATCATCTGTTATCATCTTTACTAGCATGAGCAGATCTTATTCACGGTCCCTCGCTGAACGCTTTGCCGTGATTACGCTGACATTTGCCTTCGCCAAAAGCATGAATGGCTTCGCCTTATTTAATGGGACGTCCCGAAATCACATCGACAGGCGGCGCGCGAATCGATGCTGATACCCGCCCACTGGCAACTGAACGAGCGGCGTAATGACACACAGCTGATCGTCGCGTTTCAAGTCTCTCAGCGCTGCGCCACGCTTGTTAAAATCCCTCCTAACTCCGGGGTTTTATCCACCGGTCGGTGTTCACGAGCGCACAGGACATTTCTCATTTTTGATTGCTTCTATTGAACTAAATTTTCTTTTACTGCTTCTTTGAAAACTTTACATTGATATTAGCATGTATACAGTATTAATGAGCATCAGAATAATTTACTATCAAACACTTTGGTTTTGTGGAAGTAAAAATAAAGTGTTATATTTCCTGGCACTCTACAAGCAGAGGATTGAAACAGTGGGGAAATGAGATCAGTTGGCTGGAAGTAAAATTAATTAATATTGTCATTATTCTGAATGTAAATGACACTTTTTTAGGAAGCTGCTTTATGACCACACACTCATATTTCTGTTCCTAGTGTATGTATGACTAACCATAGTTTCATTTTAATTTTCTTTATGAGTCAAACAAAAATTATGCCTTCAATTATTATGATACTAGATATATGCCCACAGTTTTTCATAATTGTTATGTCCCTTATTTAGAATACTGTATTTTGGCTAAAGGTAAACTTATGAATGTATTTGTTATTGTTGTTTTAACACTTTATCACACTGTATCAAGTCATGAGTTTAGCTACAGTATGCATTTTTAATGTTGATTAACTAATTAATTCTAACTAATTCATTAACCTGAACTGTACTGTATTTCAGTATGTTTATTAATTCCTGAAATAGATTTATTTTTCGCTCCGTTCTTTCTGGATCTTCATCTGACATAACTGGTGCTGGTGACATGGAATATCACACTGGTCAAAACAGCAGACTGGTTGGATAAAATGAGATTACTGCAACTGCCCCTGCTACATAGCATGCCATTCTCAGAATACTGATAATTGTCATAGGCAGTAATGGTAGCTGCTAGTTGCTCATTTGAAACAAATACAATGCATGTATTATTATTGGGAGCATGGCCTGGTGACGAAGGAAAGAAGAGCTTTGTCAAATAATAATGGCTGATGCCTGTAAGTATCTGCACTACCCCGTGGAGATGGATGATTCAGTATTCACAGCCACCCATGCAAGTGCATGGGAGACTATGGTGATATTTATAATATTGGAATGAGTTTTTAAATAATTGAAGCACTTTATACTGCATACACTGGTACACATCTCCAAAGCTAACCCTTGTTTTCAGTGAAGAATGCCATTCCCCTGGAAGCACTGTAAATAATTTGCAGGAAAGTCACGTGGAAGGAGATGTAAGCAGAGCTGTTCTGACAAAATCTGGATGGCTTTTTCACCGTTAATTGGGCTGCATGGAGCCATTTCCTCTGCTGATTTTCCAATGCTAATTACTTGAACCTGCACTGTATCCCTTCCTTTGTCCAGATTGTGATATACTTCTTTTTTCTGCGTATACTAGAGATCTGTTCACCAACCAAGAAGCTTTTTTATGAAAACGGAAACATATAATTTTCATATATAATGCCTTCAGCACAGTAAGTCTTCGCTGCATTGTCTCCAACTCCATTCTACAGCCTTTGTGCTGAACCCTCCTCTTTCATTGTTTGGCACATATGGCTTATTATTATTATTATTATTATTATTATTATTATTATTATTATTATTATCATCATCATAAGCTACTGTGCACTGCTACATCATAAGCTGCTGTGTACTGCTAGCAATGTCATTGAAACAGGAGTGACCTCACCAAGAGAATTCCAGCTACTACTGGAATGAGATCATCAGTTTGTGTTGAGGCAAAGTAGCTGTCCACATGCATTGACCTGCAGTCCTTTAGAACTGGTGGCCAGACTCTGCTCAGCTAGTGCCAACGATTACCGTGGACTTGGCTGTATTTGCGCCAGCTTTGTAGAAATGCCCTGTGCTTCTCCTCTGCAGCTGGATGCCGAAGCCAGCGACCTCCTCAAGGAGCTTCAGAACAAACTGAACATTGTGCTCGATGAGCTGAGTGGAGTTCTCGCCTCCAGGTAATTATTCAATCAGTCCACTCTACGACCACACCAAGCTAGCCATTAGTAATTAATAATGTCATTTAATGTGTGTTGTTTTGTATATTGGTCATGTGTATATGATTGACCAGAGGTCTGACAAGAGGACATACATTCGTTCCACCAGAGTCAAATGGGTAGTCAACCAGGATTCCTTGGGTTTCTGCTGCATACATGTCCCATAATTACAGTACTTACCAGGTACTGAAGGGTAGCCATCAGCTCTAGCTCTGCTCAGTGCTACGCTCTCTTGTAATATTCTGCATTGTAGTGGATTCATATTGTAGACATTGATTGGATTATAGTGTAGAACAGTCACTGGCTCAGAGGAATGGCTGTGCTGCAGTGCCTTGCAGGTGGCATACAGGTGAGAAAGGGGGGGGTGGGAATGCATGTGAATCACAAGAGTGTATTACCATAGATTTTTGTGCCATCTGTATTCTGCCACTGACACACAGGCAAACAGTGTAGTTTCTCATTGTCTCAGGTCATTGTCTACGATAAGCTGCTAATTGGCAAGGCTGAGTTAAAATCAGCATTCACAAAAACTATTGTTAATATTATTTAATAATAGTGCTTTAATTTTATTAGCTAACCGGCAAAAAACCTTGATGTGAAATATCGGGAATTAGAGTGATAGAGCGTAATCAACACAATAGGCCTAGTCAGTTAATGAGCTGTTGTTAATAGCTGTTATTATCCGGAATTCTCTTCACGGTAAAGTGCACCTCACATCGCTGCTACGGCTCTCCCTCCTCCGCTAGTTTCAAGCCTGTCATTGAGGACTGTGTGAAGCAGATGAACCAGGAGCTGGCGCAGATGAAAGGCAATGGGGCAGCAAAGAAAAGCAACGCGGCCATGGACGCAGAGACCGTGCTACGACCCCTCATGGACTTATTGGATAAGAAGTAGGGCCTCTCTCTATATCATTCTCAACCACAGTTAACCACAGTTTATCAACAAAATGTTCAAAGATTTTTTTTTTCTTTTCCATATAAATGAAAGGTCTTCCAAGCATGAAAACTATGGTTTTGATGAATTGTCAAGTGGCGTATCCCACTAAAGCACTGGTTCAGTATAATGACATACCCTGTGATCTGGTAACAAATCCTCGCAATTACTGCACTGTTTTTTGGCACACAGTAATTGGTCATGGCATTGCCCTCTGAGGGAGAGCTGTAAAGAGCAGAACCATCCTCATTTCATTACACCAGAGCAACTTGTCTAGTAGATCAGGTTCCTGGAGTCTGTCTGCATTAACTGCACAAGCAGTATGGCTGGTGGGCTTTGCTTGTCTTTCCCAAATTTATTGGCCCCATTGTACTGATGAGATGAGCTTGCAAATACAATAGAAAATACCACAGTAGGAGAAATTATAGAGGTGTAAACAAATAAACACTAAATAAAAAATAAACATTAATCACAATAAATTCATTATATAGTCTCGTAGAGAATTGTCCATGTATTTTTGTACTCACAAACGCATGCTCAAGAACTCTACTTCTTCAGGTGTATTTTTTAAATTGTGCCTTGGGGTAGCGTTTTATTCAATCTCCGGTATTATCATGAGGTATAATTCTAGGATATGGTGAAAAATAATGCATGAACATTTGTTTTTATGTTGGCTCGTTGAAATTGTCTCAGTTCTTCCATCAAAGTAACATCGAGGCCAATGCGGTATTACAGAGAATCCTCTTAATCATATGCAAATACTAAATCCTTTCTAGTTGTAAGTTTTTTTTATGACTCCTAAGCCGATGGTCGTATAATTCAGGAAGATTAAAACGTAAAGCTGCGGCATTTATTTTACATTAGGGGTTACTGAACTCTGACTTATTGTTTACCATTTTTGAAGGTGCACCCTCAATCTTGCTTTACTGTTGAGCACTGTTCATAGTACGATGTGCTGTAGGCTTTTTTCACTGTGCAGCAGGTTTTAAATAAGTAATGTCACCGTTTATAATAATTTTCTGCTCTTTTTTCCCGCAGCCTGATGCTATTTGCGAAGATCTGTGAGAAAACCGTTCTGAAGAGGGTTCTGAAGGAGCTGTGGAAGATCGTGCTGAACACGATCGAGAGCCAGATCGTCTTACCGCCGTTAACGGACCAGACTGTGAGTCATTTTCACTAGTACTACGGCCCCAATTCTCCTCAGCTTTAATTTTACATGAAGCTGTACACCCGACGGTTCCTACTCATTTACGTTAATCCTACTATATTTTCTCCAAATATGGCGCTGGGGTGGAAGCGGTGGCGGTGGCAGGTGGGGTTCTCTCATACGCTACCCAGAATTGATTATACATCTGAAATAGAACGTCTCGCTGATCCCCGAGACGGGGATTCCGTCAAGACCTGTTTCCGTTCATCTTGAGAAATAGGGCACCGTTATCTCTTTCCCGCACATGTCAGACACAGATGCAGCCGCTGCGTTCCGCTCCGGGTATTAAACATTCATAGAGCTCACCTGACTTTGTGAAGCCTCACTGCCAAAGTGAAATGCATATTACAGAAATTCATTCTTTGTACCGTACCAACATGGGCGGCATACACATTATTACGCATAGCCTGTTCATAAACTCTTATTTACTTATTTACAATTGACCATGTGTACGGAATGATAACAAGCTGCAGTTTCTGTCATTTGCAAAACTCGTTATGAATGTTTTTTGATATTTATTTGTTTATTTATTAAGTAGACTTATGGATATTGTTGGTTAGCGCTAAATAAGGCTTAACTTTTTCCCTGTATTTACCATATTCGATGTGGTAGTGTAGTACATTTCCACTGGCGGCCAGATGTCAGTCAGTAGCATTGGATTGCCTTAAATGCATATTCATGTGCCTCTTGTTGTCTTTAAACAGCAAGGAGCTCAGATGATTTTCAGCGCTGCAAAGGACTTGGGGCAGTTGTCCAAACTCAAGGTATGACTTGTCCATTGCTGACATCTGTCTTGCCATAGGGCCTGTCAATGACAAGCAGACAGATGATTCCACCCACCACCAAGAGTCCCATTCCCATTGTGATTCAGTGGGAATATATTCTGTCCAGATATATTTCTACTCAAATTGAGAGTATTCATCTGGTATTCTAAAAGTCTTCTGAGAATATACATTCCTTTTTAGTGATGTGTGTTTGTAAGCCTAATGTGCACTACATGGCCAAAAGTATGTGGAAACCCGACATCCAAAATTATGGCCATTAATATGGGGTTCATCCACCCTTCGTTGCTATGGCAACCTCCCCGCTTCTGGGAAGGCACTGATAAGGCCTGGCTTGCCGTTGGCTTTCCAACTGATCCCAAAGGTGTTGGATGGGGTTGAGGTCAGGACTCAGTGCAGGCCAGTCAAGTTTTCCACACCGTTCTGGAAAAAACCTTTCTATACGGACCTCGCTGTGTGCCTGAGGGCATTGTCATGCTGAAACAGGAAAGGGCCATCCCCAAAATGTTGGGTTAGCACATAATTGTCTAGAATGTCATTGTATGCTGTAGCATTAAAATTAGCCTTCACTGGAACTAAGGGGCCTAGCCCAAACCATGAAAAACAGCCCCAGACCAAGGGGTGTCCAGATACTTTTGGTCATATAGTGTTACAAAGCTGTTATGACTGGGTAAGATATGCCCATCCAAAAGTATAAACTGGCTGCTTTATTCAGAATGTTTCAAAATGAACATTTAAGTAAACTCAGCAAAATGTTATTTTGTATCTACAAAGATGTGTACAGACTACACAGCAGTCTACTGCTGATGATACATCTGAAAACTAGTTTTGGCTCAGGATGGACATTTTGAGGAAACAGGCACGAGTGAAGAAATATTCTGCTCTTCACAGATTGAATATTGACATTGCTGTCTGGCCTCTCTACTGCACAGCCAGACAAAAAATAAAATAGTGTGAATGAGTGTGACAGTAACATAGCAATATTAATAAGGTTTTCTACTACTTCACCATGCAGAAATGTGCTGCCTGCTTCTGCTCAATTTTTTGTGCATTGGTCACATTAGGCAGTGTTATTCCTGCTGCAGTGCATCGTGGGCCGGCCACTTGCCTCCTGTGATATAGTCCCTTGCTGAGCATCACTGTGCCAAACCGAAGCCACTTCACAGCTTAGCAGGTCTTATGCAGACAAATT
Organism: Anguilla rostrata; assembly: GCF_018555375.3. Classification (NCBI taxonomy): domain Eukaryota; kingdom Metazoa; phylum Chordata; class Actinopteri; order Anguilliformes; family Anguillidae; genus Anguilla; species Anguilla rostrata. The sequence goes on along the minus strand of NC_057937.1, from coordinate 44,159,125 downwards.
TATATTACCAAGCCGCCCTTTCAAAGGACCTGATTCAGACCTCCAGCAGCGGAGTAATCTCTGCAATCTGGTGCCCTTTGCTGAAGCACTTAGATTCCCGTATGACCATAATAAAGCCCCAATCAGGATAATAGTGCCTAAAATTGTTTCAGATTGGACATTTTCTTCTGCCCTCCTGCCATTAATTCACAAGGCATTGGATTCCCTCCCATGCTATTTTTAGAGTCATGAAAGTATATTAAGTTTTCTATTACATTTAGGACATTAGGTGAAGCATTAAGAGGAAAAAATATGAATGTGGGGTAAACAGAGTATTTGTTGCTTGAGCATCCCTGCTTCCCACATTAAGCTAGAAATGATGTTGTGAGAGTAGGATATGACGTCTTACAACATTTGGTGTTTCTGTGCCTTTAAATCCATATGGAATTCTTCTTAATCCACAAGGCAATTAAGATGTTTTAAATGGTGTAATCCAATGGGACACAATCAAGAAACACAATAATTGTACATCCATTTTAATAAGTTGTGCATTTCAAACTCATTTCAAATACCCGTTTTTCAAAGTAAGGTGGTTTCATTTCATACAGTCTCACAGAACATGTCCAATAGTACATTTTATTTGTACTGAAAACCTTCACCCTCTCTCTCCAATTGTGTGCATCAGTTCTGCAGTTTTGCACTGAGTTACAATGATTGTCAAATAATCCACTCTCACACTGACATGTCAGGAATGAAATCTTTGCTGGATCACTGCTCTCAAAACAATAAACTTTGTTTCTGTCTTCTCTGCGAAAGTGCATACAATTGGTTCTATTGACATAAAAGTAAGGTTATCACAATTATATATTATAAGTAATACTGTATAAATATTGATGTCTCCCCCCTCCCCCCATTCCATAAACATTTATTTGGGCCCTTATATGACATAATTGAATCCAACGGTTGTAGTCAGTGAACCGAAATAGTTCCTTGCAGACATATCATAATCGGGACTTAATAGCAAGGCCAGTGGTTGCATCTTGACTTTAATAGAGCGTAATAGGGAGTCTTGGACTTTCCCAACCTCAGCCCTGTCACACCACATTCAACTAGAGTTAGCACCTAATCAATGAGCTTCGACAAAGCATTAAAACTGTTGTTTTGGAACTGATCTTTAATAATTGACCAATGAGACAGAGTAATCAATGAACAGCTTCTCTTGTATTAAACCTCTCTTTGACTGATTGAAAAAGGAAGTTGGATCACCATCCTCAGTACCTCCCCTGCACATGGCTGGAATATCAGAAGGCATTGTTGGCGCTCGCTTGTGCGATTGCGTAAAAGACAGACGAGACTGTTATATTGGCATGTTGCGTTCTGTCTTTGGGCCACCAACACATTGAATCGTGTCACAGGTAGTGCCTTTTCCAAAAGAGAACCAGGACATGTTAACTGAAAGGGCATGTTTTAAGACTGTTTAGCCATAAACTTTACCTATTTCTCTGTGTCGTGACGTCAAGTTTGAACCTCCTGCATCCCTTTGAGTTAACTTGCAAAATGTTGCAGACTGTTGGCAATATAAAACTGTTATATTTGCCTTATCCAGCGGCTGGTTTCTGGTGGGTAGCACAGAGCTGTGGATTAAAGACAGTTTGTTTTCTTTCTGTGCAGGAACATGTGACCAGAGAGGAGGCGCGGAGCCTGACCCCTCGGCAATGTGCAGCCATGGATTTAGTCCTTCCCACCATCAAGGTATCAATCCCCCATTCTCATCCTCCTCTGAATCACGCAGTGTATGCTCCATCTCCTGTGGCATAGGAGGGAGCAAAATTCTGCTGACGTCATTTTTTCTTCTGTTTTGTTAATTTAGCAGCTCCATTTCATGGTTAATAACTAGATACTGGGCCTGTATTTATTTATTTTTTACACCGCACTGTTTATTTCCCTTATATTTCCTTTCCCTTACTGATTATTTATTGATTTTTTTACTGTAGCCCATTCATTATCAGCCACCAAGGGTGTAACTTTAGGTTGAACTTTGGAGAGGTTGAGGTGAACATCCCTCTAGGTGGGGTCTGGGAGCATGCTCTCACGGAATTATTGTTTTTTGGCTATCATTGGCTATCAATTATTGGCTATCAAATGGCTCTTTCTGTATTAAAACTCATGTTTCATATATTAATGTATATGAATTTTGTATATGTATTTCATACTAATTTTCATGCTGCATCACAGGGTCTTTATATACCAAGAAGTGGGCAAACTGACCATGTCAGCAAGTTGTCACAGGCTAACATGACTAGTCCATAATAGTAATGTAGTGTAGTTCTGTAGGCCAGTTGAGCAGGTAGCCAGTGGTCTAATACTTACAGCTCCTAAAAAAGATATAAAACCTTATATCTTGCCTCCTCTTGCAATTGCTCTATATTAGGAATTTGAGAGAAAATAGATCATACTTTTTGCGGTGTATGGTCAGCACAACAGTTGATTGAGCGATATTACAAAGCTAACAAAAATAATCACTTGTTGTCTACTTTTATACACATTAAAACACCTAGAGTGAAACTTATCCTCATCCTAGCTAGATTACATTTATTAAACCAATACATCAAAAGATAAATTGAACACAAAGGCGTACCATTTTTCAACTCTCTTTAGTCCTCACCAACAATGACAGCTGCTATAAATGAAACTTTTCTACTTCTCCCTTCACAAATGAAGCTTGCCTGGGCACAACCAAGTTTTAGAATGTAGGAGGGACAGAGAGTTTCTTCACTAATGGGCATTAAATTGGAAAAAACATAACTTTTCTGTCAGAAAAATATTTTTTATTCATCATAACATTTTATTGTGGGTTTGTTCTGCCCAGTTATGATTACTGAAGGGGTTACCACCCCTTTATCCCCCATGGAGATTACACCCCTTGTCAGCCAACTACAGTGTCATGAAAAAGTATTTGCCCACTTCCTAATTTCCTCTATTGTTGAATATTTGTCTCTGTGGTTTCAGACTAAATGTAATATTAGACAAAGAGAACCTGAGTAAAAACAAAACACGTATTTAAAATTATTATTCAATATATTTAATCAAAAAGTTATCAAACACCCTAATTCACTTAATGTGAAAACCTAATTGCCCCCTTAAACTTTATAACTGGTTGTACCAGCAGCAATAACTGCAACCAAACTCTTCCTATAATTTGATTTCAGTCTTTCACATCACTGTGGATGATGTTTAGCCCACTCTTCTTTGCAGAACTTCTGTAATTCAGACAAACTGGTAGGTTTTCGAGCATGAACTGCTTGTTTCAGGTCCTGCCACAGTATCTCTATTAGGTTCAAGTCAGGACTTTGACTAGACCACTCCAAAATATTGTTTCTTCTCAGCCATTCAGATGTTGACTTGCTTTTGTATTTTGGATCATTGTCTTGCTGCATTACCCAATTATGCTTAAGCTTCAGCTCACGGACAGATGACCAGACATTCTCCTTAAGAATTTTGTAGTACCGAGCAGAATTCATGATTCCTTCAATAATGGCAAGTTGTACAGGTCCCAAGGCAGCAAAGCATGCCTACACCATCACACTACCATGTTTGATTGTCAGTATGATATTCTTACTGTGAAATGATGTATTTGCTTTGTGCCAGACATAATGTGACCTGTGTTGACCAAAAAGTTCCACTTTTGACTCATCTTTCCATAGAATATTATTCCAAAAGGCTTGGGGATTATCCAGGTGCTTTTTCACAAATATGAAATGAGCTTTGATATTTCTCTTGGTTAGCAGTGGTTTCTGCCTTGCAACTCTCCCATGAATCCCAGTTTTTACCAGTCTCTTTCTTATTGTGGAGTCATGAACACTGACCTTAGCTGAGGCTAGAGAGGCAGTTTTTTAGAGGTTCTTCTGGAATCTTTTGTGACTTTCTGGATGAGCTGTTGCTGTGTCCTTGGAGAAACACTTAAAAATTATTTAGAGGGAATTCCCCCTCTACACTTATGAATTCAGATGTCTCTATTTGACTTTGTTAGTGGATTATTCCGTCAGTATGGGAGAGGAACCACAATCAAGCATGTATATAAAATATAAGTTTTAATATGAAATAATCCAGAAAATAAACCAGTTTTGTTGTAATGCTGGATAAAGATACTGGCACAGAATGACACAATGCAATGCTACACATACAAGCTAATATGAAAAATGTGAAAAATAAGACATGAATGTATTTGTATTATGATTGTACATGTATCCACAAGGCTAGATGCTTTACTAATACAATTCTATACATGTCTGGTTAAGAGACAAACACTGGAATGGAATGGTATTATACAGTAGCTTATACAATCCGAGGTTATCACACAGCGTGAGGTCAATGTGGTGCATGGTTTGCAATGTGCAAACATTTGGTACTATGCCTCCACAATATGCAAAGAGGTTGTTAATCCACCCTGTGTCATCTGTAGCGTTAATCTTATAATTATGGGTGTCTGGTGTAAGGGATCTAGAGATTAGGAATGGTAAGTGGAAGAGTGTTGAAATGTTGAAAGTAACAGATGCAGGCTCAATTGGGAGTTCATGCAGAAATAGCATTTTATGCCCTCAGAGAGAGTACTGCAGAGAAACGACTTACGACTGCCCTATAAACTATTTCCTCATCTCTTCTGGAACTTCCCTTTGGAACCGTGGCATGGTGTGCTTGTAGAGACACTATGTGTTTTTTGTTTACTTCATTTCCTTTTGTCTAATATTACATTTGGTGTGACAAATATGCAATAATAGAGGAAATCAAGAAGGGGGCAAATACTTTTTCACAGCACTGTATGTATCCATGGTGATTACTTTTATTTATTTATTTATTTATTTACTCATTTATGAATTTATTTATTTATTTATTAATAACCTTATAGCAACAGTGTAATCACTTTCATTGTGCTCATTGTATAATAGCCTCACTTTTTGTGGGCCATAGCCGTACATAGTCGCCCCAACATAGGGGCGACATAGCTCAGGAGGTAAGACCGATTGTCTGGCAGTCGGAGGGTTGCCGGTTCAAACCCCGCCCTGGGCATGTCGAAGTGTCCTTGAGCAAGACACCTAACCCCTAACTCCTAACTGCTCTGGCGAATGAGAGGCATCAATTGTAAAGCGCTTTGGATAAAAGCGCTATATAAATGCAGTCCATTTACCGTATTAAACAGTTTGATTAATATTACCCCTTTTTTATAGTCATTTTTATTAAAAGCACACAAATCTATGGAGCTGCATTAGGGTTGATTTCATTCTGTGATACCACATTTTTATATCAGGCTTGTAACTGAGATGCACAAAGGAAAAAAGGCATGTTTCTGGGGCTTGACTGGTACAATGAGAGAGGAGTTAGTGTCTGCTGCACTACATGCAAAAGCTTCTCTACGCTGGCGCGGCGCGATGCCTCGTAGAATTTAATTGATTCTCGCGTCTCCAAGGAGACCACCTCCTAGCTGAGATCAGACATGATGTAGAAAGCCTTTCATCTGTATTCCAAGGAGAAGGCGCAATCATGAAAGTTAAGTAAAGCCTTAAGGAACATTTTTCCAGGCACCAAGCTAAACTGACTTCATGCTTGGCTTAATAAAACAGTTTTGTTTTTGCAATAACCGATACAATAGAAAAGCACAATTACCTCATGTGGAATCCATGCAGTTACAGAGCCCTGTGTTTGTGTTTGTGCATGCTTGTCTGAGTGGGGTAGAGAAATTGGGGAGGGGCAGTGTACTGCTGTTTTGTATGCAGTTATGTATGTGCTGTGTGTGTGTGTGTGTGTGTGTGTGTGTGTGTGTGTATGTGCGCGTGCGTGTGTGGTCTCCCTGGAAAGAAGTTTTTGTTCTGGTAATTGATAACATGCTACGATAAGCTGATAAGCTGATGGCAAGCTGTTTTGGATAAAAATATTTATTGGTTCGGCGGAAGTGATTTAAATTATATTTGGACAGAGATTTAAATTAATCCACTTTATCATAGGTGTGTGGTTTCATTCTTATAGAGGTTAAACAGTTGTTTTTATTCAGATATTTTTATGATAATTGGTGGTCACTAGAGAGAAATGAAACATGGAGCGATGCAGTTGGCAGTTGTGTATCGTCCCTGTGGATGGTCGATTATGCCAACTATGTGTCAAGCCTGGCAATACCCAGATTCAGTCTGAGACCATGGGGCTCATCATGCATTAGTGCAATTACTTGACAGAATGAGCCATCTAGCAGCCTAATATTCTGCCATTTTTATTAAATAAAAACTATTCTGAAAGAAAATCCCTTTATTCCTGAAATTTGGTATTCATTGGGAGAATTTGTTTTGATATTTTGACTATCAATTAACCTTGCTTTCCATTTTTCCACTTGCCTGGAGGAACTATGTGACCTATTCTTAAAGTTCACCAAAAAGCACTGCCAATTAGCGAAGGCCACTGCCAATATGAGCCCACTCTTTTTTAATGGAGCTCAGAACATTAGGACGTTTGAGAGAGGTCCAAGCATTTTGAAACACAAATAGCCACCTTACAGAATCTCACAGCTGTAGCATGTGTGCACACAGGTATAACCCTCATTCTCTCTTTCACTGAGCAGAATTATGGTTTTATAGCAGGCCGTTGCAAAATGATTCTGTGGTGCATTAGAAAAGTATCAATTGACACATCCACCTGGCAAATCAATACAGCATTGAATAGTCTGCAGAGACAAAGCCAGAAGGTAAACAACACAATTCATCAGCTGCTGAGAAAATTAATCTTCTGATGAAATCCCAGCCAAGAGAAAGCAATTATCTTATTTTTCTCAAATTACGGGATCCGTTTGCAAGATATAATTGTCGGGGCTTTGGTGGAGGGTTAAGCAGCTGTCTTGAAAATGACACGGGTCTAGACAGCATTTTAATAGGCCCTTGCCCCCTGCCCCTTTCTTGCGTCTTTGTGGACCAATGGTAGTGGAGGAGACGAGGAGAAGCCTGACAGAATATCACCCTCCTGTTTGAGAGGATGGCAAGGGGAGCAGTGCTTGACATTAGGCAAACCTCATCTGTCTTAATAACTCAGCATACAATTTTTTCCCCTCACTTCCTTTCTGCTGATTCCAGCAATCTATTACATTCCCTGGAGTAAATATGTTAATAATAGAAGATTTCTTTTTATAAGATGTAATGTGTGGAATGTCAGCCTCAAGTTAATGTAAAAACTGAGGAATTTTATTTTTCAATTCTCTGCTGTCATTCCCGATTCTGGAGTCTTGCAAGGCTGAACATATATTTATAAATCATGAGTTTGAGTGTGCGTGTGTGTGTGTGTGTGTGTGTGTGTGTGTGCACGCGCGTGTGTGAAGGGGGGGCATTAGAGCGTATTGTATGTATACGCTTGAATGAAGGTACAATGTGTGAACATTTGTTTGCTATATTGCATGTATGTATGAATGCACTGCAAATTTAAATACACATTTTGAAATAAATACACAAACATTTTTCCCACAGCAATATTTCCATGCTGGAGGAAACGGCCTGAAAAGATCATTCCTTGAGAAGAGCCCAGATCTGAAGTCACTGAAATACGCTCTTAGCCTTTACACACAACCTACAGATGCCTTGATTAAGAAGTATATATGCACCCAGACCTCTCAAGGTAAGGTTCATACAAGCGGTTTATTGTTTTGTGTTTTTACATGTTCATGAGTGACATTTTACAGCAGGCCATAATTTTGCCCATAGATACATTTTTAGTAATTTAAGCAACATATTTTGTCTGAAGGATACTCTTTACATCCCTCTCAAACAGCTCTTGGACATCCCTGTATAAAAAAGAAATATTTATTCCGCAATCCATTACAGTACATGCCAAATTCTTCTTGAACTTCAAAATGTGTCTTTATTTTATTAAGTATCCCCATTCTGGCCACAGTAAGTCTTGCAGAAATCCGGGGGCATTGCAGGCTATTTGTTGATGTGCGAAAATGTTATTTGCTGTACTATGAACAACGGAGCTCCCCGGAAACTAAATTCTGTTTCTCCTGATCTGGTCTTTTTACATCACTGATTAATCTAAGGATAGGGCTTTTGTGTGTGATTATGTGTCCGTGTTTATATAGGCTTTGTAGTGAAAATGGTTTACTTGATGTTGGCCGGGATTCAATCGACAGTTTGTCTTAGTCTTTGCAAACACGCTTTGGCAAGGTAAATTTGGCTGAACTTCGCAAACAATGTTTTTTAGAGCATGTCGTATGTGTATGTGTTCATATTGTCATTAATGATGTCATTCTAGATTCGTGTTAAGCAGAACCTTTTCATTTTAAAAGACATTGAGAAGCACATTGCTTAGCTGAAAATAAAATGTCTTTATGGATGTGCACCTTGCTTACTGCACACTGCGATGAGACGGTATTTGGGACAGGGTCACAACGTGGTTCATTCACAGGTATATAGGGTAGAGTACAGAAAGCCCTTGGTTCCTCTAAGGAGCAAAGGCCATCGACGAAAGTCCTCCATTTGATTTGGTTTCCATTCGTCAATGTTTCTGTAAGTTGTTTACGGGGTAGGGTAGTCAGCCCAACGCCCAGCCCCCAGCCTGTGTGGTTTGGTTGAACCTGCCAGGGGTATAAACACCCTCAAGCTGAGCCCTCAGGGTTGTAGGAGTACACAAGCCTCTCCACTGCAGTAAGGTTACAGTCCAGGAGAGGCAATAGTGGTTTAGCCTGTCCAAAATGAATTATTTGTATTTTTCAGTGCTGATAATGAGTCCAGTGTGGAGTTTGAGTTGGTTTTTTCAGTTTTTATCAATTCAGCATTGCTAATAAATTCAGCATGGAGTCTGTTTGTGTTTCTGTTTGTGTCAGTTCAGCGTTGGCAATGAATCCAGTATGGATAAGTGGTGTGTGAGATGGGATTCTGAGTCTGTTGGGAACAGGGTCTAACCTAACATCCAACTCACCCTCCCACCCCCCACCCTCGAAGAAATCCAGTAAAGCAGAATGTCCCGCTCGAGCTGCGGTATTGATTCTGTCTCCGAGAAATAAATGACCTACATTGGAAGCCTAACAGAAGACCTAATCCCTGAGGATTTATTGAAGATGCATACATTTGAAAGTTGGCAATGTCTCTCAGCATGCAGTCCTCTTTCTCTCCCTCATTTTGTGTGTTTCATCAGCACAATTATTTCCTCTCTGCAGCCTGTCTCCTGTCTCCGGGCGCTGCTTTTTGCCCACATGTGTAGTTAAAGAAGTCTCCCTCTCTGTGCAGTCATGTCGGTCACCATAGTAAAAGTGCAGACCTCTGAACTGCTCCCTTGCTTGACTTTTACTGACCCACTTAAATTAAGATCTCTTTAAATATAAACCTTATATATAATATTATTCAGCAGGAGATGGGAATTCTACATTCAACCAAGTCAAACATACCCCCGAGAGCACTGGAGCTTTGATTCCTTGGTAATCGAGACAGATGTTCCTTGGTAATCAGGACAGATTTTCTTTCCTTCCAAAAAACATGCTCAGTGTTTTGGTTAAGTCTTATTTAATTGCAATGTCCAATTCTACATTTCGAATCATAAACGATGGGGCGCACGGAGTGATTTAATTGAATATGTTGTAAGTATAATTATTGTGGCAGTCAAAGGATGTTATGGTAATAAATCTTGCTCAGTTTCAGATGGTGATGTTTGATCAAGGGCGCCATTATTTACTCTCATTAATCATCTAGACTTGTGACAAGATGTTAAGGGCTAAATAAACGCATGGCGCAACTACTGTTCCTCCCCTCTTGCCTCAACATATATATATAAATTGTCAACCATTATTACTTGGTGAAATATTTATAGAATATATACATAATATACATTAACAAATAGGTTTTATTTGTTTGTTTTAACATTAGCCCATATCCACAGTGGCATATTATACAGATTTTGTGTATATATATCGATTATATATGGCTAATGTTGGTACCCACTACCTTGGGTTTAATTAGGAATCTCTGAAGTTGAACTTGCCTGAGCCTTTTATTCCTTATCACTCACAAGCTGGCAGTCTGTCTTATAGGAAAACCACAAACTCCCTGAAGCACAAGATTGTGTACACAATTAGAGGGAGACACACACGCTTCATGCTCTGCGACTGTTTTATTCCCCAGAAACCCCCTCCCCTATTATCACTCTTGCAAGTAAAACATGCACTACAACTCCTACAGCCCCAGCCCCACCCCCACCCCCACCCCTTCTACACAAAAACATAGGATAGCAGTAGCATGAATAACAACAGGAAGCCACCAGGGACTAGGACCCAAAATAGTTTCCATATCATGCTCCTTAACCAGCTGCCAGCATTTTTTGGCAGGGGGGACTCTTGTTATGGCTCTCCAGGCCATCTCAGACTTTAAAGACTACTGAAGACAACTTTGAAGACAACTGAGTGTAAAACTAGAACCAGCCCTGCAGGAGTAGATCTCATATCTGAGTCAAAGAGAACATACTCCACTCTAATGTTGTCTTAAGCACTATAAAAATTGATACCTTTTAGGTTTCTTTGAGAAGTAAACTCAATCAAGTTCCACAAAGGGCACTTTTCTGAACTGTTTGCCTTGATGGCTTTTGACAACCTGTCAAATACACACTAGTTGGACTGAAATGTTTTTTGTGTTTTCCATGCTGGACCAGCAGAGCAGTGTGTAAGAAAGGCACCTGCATGTTTGATTATCAAATGGGACAAAAGGGTAACCTCCACAGAAATATGCAGTAGACATCGTCCATAAATTCAATACTGTTCAGACATGAATTCCTAGGAATAGTCCAAACCACAAGTATTGGTGATGGCACAGGACAAACCACAAAGGTCTTTTAATTTATTGTGACAGCTCCGTCAATTACAGCGCACTATAGGGGCAAACACTTGAAAGGAAGCTCCGCTCTAGCCCACTTCCTGTTCTTTATCATTACTTTACAACGTATGTAAGACGCACAGAAATAATCTATTGATCTGCACAAAGAAACAGAATTACATTTTCTTTGAAGCTCCGTCACGGTCAAGTGCATTGTGAAAAGATTCTAAATCTTTTGCATTAGCACTGCATTTTCTTGTTCAATAGTCAAAATAGACTATCCGGCATTTGTCATTTATCTGATTTTAAACATGGCAGCGGTAGCATATACTACAGAGTCTGTTTATTGAAAAAAATGGCAAGATGGTCCCGATTTTATTCACTGCAGTCTTCTACTATCAGCTATTTTAGTTGCAGTCCACCCCCATGGTATTAAATAATACTGGGCACTGAGAAGGTGTACAGAATACTGATATTAAAACAAAAAAGTATAGGGTCTTAGTGTTTGTAACAAGTGGCAATTATGTCTCCACAGCAAGAAAACTGATGAAGTTTCCATTTTCTGTCATTCCAAGCTGCTGTCTGGATCCCAAAATTTCTTTCTGCTGGGGTCTACACATGTTGTGAACACAACAAAGGAAGAATAAAATATGTCATGTGTCTCTTCCCTGTGGCTCTTAGATGTATATATTAAAACTCCAAAAATTCACTTGTTGAGATCTTGACTTCCAAATATGGTGAATAATTACAATCAAAAGCTATACTGTAATGCCTGTTTGCATAATTTCCTTATTCTCATAAAGCACAGCAAGTAAGAGGCCGTCTGGTAGCTGTGCTGCTAAAACATTGCCGTAGCAACCCAAAGAAATGTGCTTCACGCACTGTAAGCCACATGAAATAATGTCCATGAGCACCTTTACACGAACATATCTTCTGATGTGAGAGCTACAAGTAATAGTATTGAACCTAGAGAGTGACAGTCCTATCGGCTTCATTTTTTATACTAATCATACTTATTAAGGGGAGAGGTTGTGAATATACCTTTATTGTCTGTCACACTCAATGTGCAGTTGAGTATGAATATGCCAGTTTGTTGTATACTGTAGCTTTATGTCATTCTGTAAAGCGATGACAAGGCCCTTCAAGATAAAAGATCTAAATTATGGCCAAATTAAAGCATAGATTAGTAGCTGTGATTTATTTAGTACCATAGTACTGGTCACAAGTGGAGGAATTAATTTTGAAGATGTGCCTCAGAAAGGATAGAGAAAAATCATTACAGCTATATCAGAATGAACTGACCCCTGCCAGCGTCAATGAGCAGCAAAGTAGCCACCTCTCACCGGCTTGGCACTGTCCAAAATGTGTGCTCTTGTTTCGATTCTGATCAATGTAATATACTGTACTTCAGTTTTCTGATTTGACACCCTGGGCTGTACACTCGGAAAAAGGGGTTTGACGGCTGAATGTTGCCTGCAAACCTGTCTTAAAAACACAAAACAAAATAATTGGTTGTTTTTAGAGGCATGGTCAATTTTAGTGGCAGTCAAAAGTGCATCATTATAATATCCTCTTGGCAGAGTCATAAGTGTTGGCAGCCAAGTACCTGAGGTTGTAAAAGAGCTTGTCTTAATCTCCCCATAATGTTGTTAGCTGGTCCCTTCATCCAAAATGACCTCCTCCCTCTCATTCAATGTGATTAGGCATGATTATCATCCATGAGAAACTCCTAATGTTTCATTATCTTTGCCAATACGCAGTACTTGTTCTGGCAATTACTTATTAGATGACATGCAAACTTGGAGTATGTTACGTACTGTGTCATAGTGACAGGCTATCTATTTTGGCTCTGTACTTTGACTCATCCTCTTCACTCTCTGTGGAGACAGACCTGCCATTTGTTCTGTGAATAGCTTTGCCAAGACCTTTCAGCCTTGAGAGCAATCATTATAAAATCATTTTATGGCTGTACTCATATAGAGGATTATGATTTGTTTAATTTTTTTATTTTTTATTTAAATACTTTTATTAACTTTAGATGTAAATATTCAGATAGTGCTCTCTTTACTGATAAACTGTGAATGGACTTTTGGTGGACAGTTTTCTCGGTACTGTAGTTGTAGCTAATGTTCTGTTTGGTTTTTCAGGGGGGTGTATGTAAATGTAATGTTCTCCCTGCTGACCCACATTCTCTGTAGCTCTGCTCAAGATGAGGGAATGGTGGGAGCTCTGTTTTATTACCCTGTTTTGTTCTCGGGACTGCAGTTCCGTCATCTAATGGAACAGTGGGCGAGGTGTCCATGCAGGTGGACCTGATCTCTCATCCCGGCACCGGGGAGCACAAAGTCAGCGTAAAAGGTAGGCCTCGCTGTCCCCAGCAACTGTTTGGTAACTGTTTTGTGCTTACAAAAGCTGCACTAAGCTTTTCGGCCTGCCTGGATTCATTTAAACCGCTGTTCTTAACTCTGACTGAAATATAGTTCAAGTATTATGTTTTATTCTTCCACAAACACAAATTAGGTAGTTCAGAAATCACCAACATTAACTCCCCAAACTGTGTTTTTGAAGACAAAATGTAATCCTTGAATTGTAATAACGAATTGATCTACTGATGAAATCCTGGTAAAAGTTATTAAGCCATTGAGAGACCCTGGCGGCTCTGCACCCTTTTGTCCTCATTGCTTGTGTCTGTGTGCTCTCCTCCCTCAGTCGTGGGAGTGAACAACCTCAGCTGGCAGACCAGCGCCATGTTCCGCCCGTTCGTCGAGGTCAACGCCCTCGGGCCTCAGCTTGCTGATAAGAAGCGCAAATTCAGCACCAAGACCAAAAACAACAGCTGGTCTCCCAAGTACAATGAAACATTCCAATAGTAAGTTTAAAAAAAACACTCACAATGTTTTACAAATCATACAAAAATGGCATTGACAGTAAAGTTTGTGTACATGCATGTACGTGTACGTGTGTTCTGTCATTATAAGAAGTGTAAAAGAGCATTGTAGTTCTCTGTTGTACAATCCATTTCTGCCATATTCGCTGCAGTAGGTTTGTACGTACGCATATGAAGCTGTATCACCCGGGTAACCTCTGTTAGCTACATGGTGTTGACCATTGTGTCTGAACAGGCAGCTGAAAGTGAAGCGCTCCTACTGACACACTGATTTCTGCCTGTTTTTTATCGCTGTGGTCGTGTAGCATTTTCAGTAATGAGCACGGGCCCGAGGCCTACGAGCTGCACGTTTCCGTGAAGGACTACTGCTTCGCCAGGGAGGACCGCATCATCGGGATGACTGTCATCCAGCTGAGAGAGCTGCTGGACAAGGGCAGCTATTTGGCCTGTCAGCCCTTGGTCAAGAACGTCTCCATGGACGACACCGGATTGACCATCGTTAGAATACTCTCTCAGAGGACCGGCGACGAATTGGCCAAAGAGTTTGTTCGGCTGAAATCAGAAACGAGGTCTACTGAAGAAGTATCGTAAAGAAAAAAACAACATTAAAATAAAAAAGACATTGGTGTATGTCTGAGGGCTCGACTGCAAATAGTCGTGTTGTTTGTATTTGTGCATGTATGTAAAACATCTGTTGGAATGTTCATTTTAAACTACAGTATGTACAAGTGTTTACCTAAAGTATACTTACTATAAAGTACAGTATTATATTCTACAAGTTATGTTAAGAGATATTAAATACCTTTTTGTACTACAGTAAAACTTTAAGTCTTTTTGAACAGGACTTTGTTCAGATAAAGTGCCAAACCAGAGAAAAAAATGACTACAATAAGTGTTCAAAAGAATGGTGATGTTGGTATACTTTAAATTTGCTTGATTATTTTGTCCTGTGTTACTCATTCTCTAACTGTGCTGCATTATAATTGTTGACACATTTCATTAGCACTGCTATTTTTACAGTTTGTTACACAACACTTCTGTTGTGCATGTCCTGATTTAGACCTGGCTTCCCTCCATGGGCTCACAGTGACTATTGGCTTGGGTCTTCCATCGCCGCTCCAACACTCTTTGTACTTTTAGGCTGCCCTCAAAAGCGACCATTTTATAAATAATGGCAATGACTGCTATGTAAACCTTCATAGATGTTTGTAATTTTATAACTGTTAGTAACAATGCAGAGTGTCCTTGTTTTATCAGTCTAAAGAGAAAGTAAAGAAATTTTCTTCTTTCTATAATTTTTTTCCCCCCCCCCCCCCCCCCCAGTCATTGGCTTCCAGCCATTCTGAATATCACTGTGAACATACGCTTTGGAAGACTAGCTTGCATAACATCATTGACAGTTTGATATTGTTGATTTATCTCTAAAAATAACTTTGTTCCCAAGAAACTGCCAAAGTTACATAAAAAGTCTGCAACAGCAATCCATTACCTTTATGAACAGTATATATCTACATGTGCTATGACTTTTTCCAATACTACATATCTGGTTGTTATTGGGGTGATTGCTTTACTTACCTAATTAGTTATAACAGCTTCAGTCATTTTTATTTTTTCTTTAAAAAGGACAGAGTTTAAATATTTGGTAATTATGCAACATTCCTATGTATTGCACTGATGGCGAATTGTATGTCATGTAAATATATTTAGTGAGAAATTCTAATCCGTCATATTGTGTTATTCAACCCAAAGGGGCTGACAAAGGGTCAAAAAGGAGTTACCTTTGCTCCACACTTTGCACCATTTATCTGCATAATAGACAGCATCATTCACAATAACATGGCTTACATTTTTACATATAATCCACACTTACAGCTGAATATCGTTGGGGAAGAGAGAATTTGTTTAAAATCACAATATCCAAATCCAGCCGTTTTTACAGCTGACACCCTTTTTTATGTTTTATGTTTAATGTTTGTCACTTTGAATACAGAACAACTAGAATCGACGATTAAAGTATACAGCAACACCATGATTTGGCCTGTCTCCGCCCACTTCACAATTTTATAAGATGGGAATTGGGGTTGAGAGTGAGAGCACAGAGGGGAGGGGAGAGGAGGGAGGGGCGATATAACCAGTCGGTAATGCGTCGTACGCACATAGGTGGGGCCAGCGAGGGGGAAAACCAGAAACCACTGAACTCTATGGGAAAACAATCCCACGCCTGTCAAAAAATGGGGGGAAAAAAAATGTTTCTGTCACTGTTCTGAATAGGCACCCGCTGCATACAGTGCGAAAGAACAATATAAAAAATGGAACAAAGAAATACTAAAAGGGATTTCTAGCTAAGCTTATCTAGAGAGAAAAAACACTGTACTGACTGTCGCAACTCGACCGCTGGCAGTTTGAAATGAGTAGGGTAATTTGTACAGTCATATTAGACGGGTTGAATACATAATACTTACCCATCAATCAAGAATAGGGGTGGAGATTTTGACTTGTTTACACAGAAGTAGGATGTCGCGTATGCGGGCTGGGCTCCAGGCAGAACAAAACACAATTTTTCACCTTTGGGTGGCAGTGCATGACTCTTTATTGCACAAAATGCGGTAAAATGTTTGGACCGCAACACCCTTTTAAAATATTTATTAGACCATAAGGACGCTAACGTGTTTCAAAGATGGAATTCTTCATCAGAAAGTGATGATGGATTCTGTCTCTTAAATGTGTTAGCATCTTTCTGGTTCAATAAATATTTTAAAAGGATGTTGTGGTCCAAACATTTTTTGCTACTTGTAAAATAGATTTAATTTGTTTATTATTATTAAAAATCTCAATTCAATATCAGTTAAATCACCAAATTCACTGGTAGACGATCAATCTGTTGGATCAACCTTTATTAAAATGTACAACTCACAACCAGTTTAAAATTAAAAGATTTATTAAATTAGAACAAGTATTCAATGTCTAATCTAAAGATGAAGGTTCAACTACCTTTACAATAAATGTTACAGACATAAGCAAGTTACAGCCACAAAAAAATTAATGAAGAAAATCACATCTTGTATTTCCGAATTTAATCCTAAATTGCGCCAAGACCAAGGTTCAAAAACCAACAGACAGCAGAATGTTCCAAAAAGACCTGGGATGAATTGTAAAAGTTGGGTGAGCTGTGAGACCAAGAATGTAAGACCCCAGGCATGGCCAGACAGCAAGTGCTAGATCCAGATGCAGGATTTAGATGCCAACCAAAAAAAGTAAAGACAGGCCAAAATTCTATGTAGTTGAAAGAGGAGGAGGTGCACACCCTCTTCTCTTGGCCCATGCATGCTTAATGAACGATGAGAGCAGGATGCTTGGCCTGATTGGCTGAGTTAAGGCATGGAACGGGGAGGGATTTCAGACCAAGACTGGTTTAGCTAAAAGCTGACAAATTTACTAATTAAAGTGCCTTTATGTTGTTGGAAGTATGGCTAAGCACCATGATATTATTATCAAAAGATTCATTATTTAGCCTCTTTCTAAGGAGGCCAATCATGAATATGTTATGAGGTGATTTCGCTCAGCAACTGAATACCAATACAAGATTGAAATTTACTCCTGCTTAGAACAACAGAGGTGATGCTTGGCAATAATTGTTCAGCTAGTAATGTCATCATCTACCTTAATGCAAAATATTATCCATGTGACAAGACCAGTCATACCATGCTGACCTCCGCTTGAAACTGGACCTGCCTCTAAAAATGTAAATTCCAAACTGGCAAGCCTAAACAAACATTATCTATATAAACATAAAAACTTGATTCTTATGGTATTCTGTGGCCATGTTGAGCCCTGAGCCCAGAAAGAGCATTGTATTCTAGTATCTATTCAGAGGTAGTTAAACTCTATAGGAGAGAAGACATCATTACACCCTAGATTTGTATACATAGATAAGGGCTTCAGCATGGATAATTGCCTAAGGACATTCCTTTTGCTTGTGGAGGAGGGAGAGAGAGAAACAGGCTGCATTTCTACAGTCAGGGCAAGCAGAGTAGGCCACTTAATGACAATGTAATATTGCGTGGGCTATGAGCAAGCTTGCCACGTCAAATTATATTGTCTCTCTCAAAGGCCATAATCTAAAACCCGGTTATCTCACAATATGTATTGAGTATTTAATGAATTAAGGCTATTTACTTAGTGCCTCTGTAAGAATTTAGATCTACATTCCTCCACTCATTACATATACAAGTGAGAAAGCAAATGTCATACCCACCAAGGAGTCTGGTATTGTCAGTGTATGGTTGCTCCTTCTGTAAGACTGGGCTTCTGATGATGGAAGTTTTACATCTGTTAATATACTTCTGCGCAATACAATGATGTCACTCCAAACCCAAAAATGACTGGCGCAAGTTTTTGCCATACGTCCAGTGTGAGTATTGAACAAACAGGGATGAAAACATTCCAGAAGTCCCCACGCAGCTCTGCACTGTTTCTAAAGAGAGGTCTGCTCCAAGAAAATCTTTTTGCATCCTCAAAATGGTGCCCATGGAATGAATGAAATCTGTAGGGGGATGTCATTCTGAAAATCTGCTGATTTCAAGTTTCCTATTGCAATACGTCGCATTGAGTCTTCAAACCAGACTTTAATTAGGTTACACAGAATCAGAGCAGGCCTACAATGTGCTTTTTTATTGGCTTACATTTGCAATCATTACCCCTTATTACTGATGATTCTGCTATTTTCATCCTTGGCCCATTTTTCACATAGATAAATGCAGAAATAGCAGTAACAAGAACAATTACTTCTCTCAGGCATCATGGTCTTTGGTTTATTTGGGTATTATGGTTTATTTTCAGGAATGTTGATATAATATGTTTGCGGGCAGGCAGGCCATTTTGATTACAGTTAAGTCATTTTATACAGAGCATTATTACCTGAATCTTACAGGAACTGTTTAAGGTGGCAAGTGATTGAATGATTAAAAACAATCTGAAATAACAGACTGATTTCTTGCGAATTCATGAAGGTATAATTGTAATCATATTATAAATTGATGAATAATGACTATTATAATATTAATAACATTTGCTGAGTTTTTTTATACATATAACCAGTCCATGTGACCCACGTAAGATGAACCTGTAACCCCCCACCTTACAACATTTCTCCGCAAATGATTGGAAAATGAGCACCTCCCCCCAGTTTCTTCTCTGTGAAGATGCACAGAGGCACAATATGATAAATTGCCAATTCTGGACTCTTTCCTCCCATACCCCCCACAGTGTCAGCATGGGTTTAACTGCAGTCTCACGAGAATACTTGCCGGTTACCATGGAAACCAAGTTTGCAGCCCAGAAGTGCTGAGGCGAACGCACTGCCAGGAAGCTAAGGATATGGTGGATCTCCCTGCTTGAGATTAACAGTCTGCTCAACATTGCATTTTTAACACCAACACATATAAAAGACAAGAACATAAAAGGTTACACACTCTCATTGATACTTTCTTATTTTTTTGCATTGATGATTCAAAAGTAGACTAGAGTGAACATAGGAAAAATAGGAATAGATTTTTGCCCCTAATTACCATTTGCTCAGACTTGGGAGCCCAATGATCAGAGAGTGAAGCACATAAGTAGATCCTACACTGCTTGTGCGTTTCAACAAGAAGAAGCCTCTATGGACATCCAGGCAACATCTAATGTTTTTTCCTTGCACATAGTTAATTAATATCTTGTAATAAAGTGTTTTATATTTTGTTATGATGACAGCTGAATAGAAGCTGGTTAAGATATCAGCCATTGCTAATCTGGACTGTGTCAGTGCTGAGTGTGTCCGTTAGCTCGATGCACAATTGGAAATTGTGTTTGCCCAGGATATGGGAGGGAAGGTTCAGTCATTTAGTCCATGATCCTCACTATCTAGCGACTGCCACTAGTCGATCAGGCGCACGTGGACTGCATGCTAAAGCCGCATGTTAAAGGTCTTCCTCCAACTCCCGCTCTATGCATGCTTAACTGTGGACTGTGTGAAAAGAAGAACATGGAAACACCACGTGTTTCAGAGGAGAACTGTGGATGTCTACACTCTCCCAATTCGTCAGGGGGGTTTGTGAATGAATGCGGCTGTGGTTGCAGACAATTGGCTGTTCCAAGTTAGGGTGGGAATTGGACATGATCAGCCCCATGTTGTTTGCCAGTTTTAATAAAATATAATAATATTATATTATATTATATTATATTATATTATATTATATTATATTATATTATATTATATTATATTTTATATTATATTATAAATACATACATAAATATGATGTGATTGCAAGTGAGGTCTGCCTTTTCAATAATCACCGGATTACTTGCATATCAGTGAGAGGTGTACAACTGGGGAAGATCATAAATAGATGTTTATGCAGGTTAGGTTTTTAAAATAGCATGGTGCAATATGATAAGTTTAGGTTAAAGAATTTTTCCTTCCTGGCCATCCATCCAAGTCGCATCTCCATTATGAATTCTTGGTTCAAAAGATTTTTGTTTAATCCAATCAAAGCATCATTATTTTCTGCTTCAAATGGCTCATGTTTAAAATCAAGAGTGTGTCTGAGAGTAACCCAAACCCTAATGCTAACCCTAGCTATAACCTTAACCCTAACCCTAGTGGTAGCCCTAACCCTAACTCTACATGTAACCCTAACCCTAACCCTAGCTGAAACCGTAACCCTAACCCTAGCGGTAACCCTAACCATAATCCCAGCTGTATCCCTAACCATAACCCTAACCCTGGCTGAAAACCTAACCCTAGTGGAAACCCTAACCCTAACCCTAGGTGTAACCCTAACCCTATCCCTAGCTGAAACCTTAACCCTAGCGGTAACCCTAACCCTAACCCTAACACTAACCCTAGCTGTAACCCTAACCCTAGCAGAAACCCTAACCCTAACCCTAGCGGAAACCCTAACCCTAACCCTAACTCTAATCCTAATGATAGCTGTAACCCTAACCCTGACATTAACCCTCACTGTAACCCTAACCCTAACTCTGACCGTAGCTGTAACCCTAACCCTAACCCTAGCGGTAACTCTAACCCTAACACTAGCCGTAAACCTAAGCCTAATTCTAGCTGAAAACCTAACCCTAACCCTAGCTGAACCTAACCCAACCCACCTAACCCTAAGCATCTACACCCTAAACCCTAACCCTAGCCCTTACCCTAACCCTAACTAGCTCTAACACCCTAACCCTAACCCTAGCTCTAACCCTAACCTGCTGTAACCCTAAACCCTAACCCTAACCCTAACCCTAACCCTAACCCTAACCCTAGCTCTAACCCTAACCCCTCCCATAACCCTAACCCTAACCCTAGCTCTAACCCTAACCCTAGCTCCAACCCTAACCCTAACCCTAACCCTAGCTCTAACCTTAACCCTAACCCTAGCTCTAACCCTAACCCTAGCCCTAACCCTAGCTCCTACCCCAACCCTAACCCTAGCTCTAACCCTAACCCTAACCCTATCTCTAACCCTAACCCTAACCCTAGTCCTAACCCTTACCCTAACCCTAACCCTAGATCTAACCATAACCCTAACACTAACACTAGCCCTAACCCTAACCCTAACCCTAACCCTAGCTCTAACCCTAACCCTAACCCTAACCCTAGCTCTATCCCAAACCCTAACCGTAGCTCTATCCTTTCCCCTAACCCTAACCCTAACCCTAACCCCTCCCCTAACCCTAACCCTAGCTCTAACCCTAACCTAGCCTAACCCTAACCCTAGCCCTAACCCTAACCTAACCTAACCTAGCTATCTCTAACCCTAACCCTAACCCTACTGTAACCCTAACCTAACTCAACCCTAACCCTAACCCTACCCTAGTCACCTAACCCTCCCCTACCCTAACCCTAACCCTAACCCTAGCTCTAACCTAACCCTAACCTCCCCTAACCCTAACCCTAACCCTAGCTCTAACCCTAACCCTAACCCTAGCTCTAACCCTAACCCTAACCCTAGCTCTATCCTTTCCCCTAACCCTAACCCTAACCCCTCCCCTAACCCTAACCCTAACCCTAACCCTAACTCTAACCCTAGCTGTATCTCTAACCCTAACCCTAACCCTAGCTGTAACCCTAACCCTAACTCTAACCCTAACCCTAGCTCTAACCCTAACCCCTCCCATAACCCTAACCCTAACCCTAGCTCTAACCCTAACCCTAACCCTAACCTCAACCCTAGCTTACCACCTAACCCTAACCCTAGCTTAACCCTAACCCTAACCTAACCCTACCCTAACCCTAACCCTACTCAACCCTAACCCTCCCCTAACCCTAACCCTAGCCTAACCCTTAACCCTAACCCTACTCCCTAACCCTTCCCCTAACCCTAGATCTATCCCTAACCCTAACCCTAACCCTAGCTCTATCCAACCCTAACCCTAGCTCTATCCTTCCCTAACCCTAACCCTACCACCCTAACCCTAACCTAACCCTACTCTAACCCTAACCCTACCCTACCCTAACCTAACCCACGTACCCTAAACCCTAACCCTAACCCTAACCCTAGCTGAACCCTAACCCTAACCTACGTAACCCTAACCCTAAACCCTAACCCTCCCTAACCCTAAACCCTAACCCTAGCTCTAACCCTACCAGCTAACCCTACCCTACCCTAACCCTATCTAAACTACTTAACCCTAACCTAGCTACTAACCCTAACCCTAACCCTAACCCTAACCACCTAACCCAACCCTAACCCTAGCCTAACCCTAACCCAAACCCTAACCCTACTCTAACCAACCTCCCTACTTACCCTAACCCTAACCCTAACTTAGCTAACCATAACCCAAACCCTGCCTACTACCCTAACCCAACCCTAGCAAACCCTAACCCCCTAACCCTAACCCTACCCAAACCTAGCTCTAACCCTAACCCTACAGTCCCTACCCTAATCCCAGCTTAACCCCTAACCCCTAAACCCTAACCCTAGCTCTAACCTCTAACCTAACCCTAGCTGTACCCTAACCCTATCCCTACCTAACCCTAACCCTAACCCTAACCCTAACCTAACCCTAGCTGTCCTAAAACCCTAACCCTAACCCTAGAACCTAACCCTAACCTAACTCAACCCTTATACTGCAACCCTAACCCTGACATTAACCCTCAGCTGAACCCTAACCCTAACCTGACCTAGCTTAACCCTACCTAACCCTAACTCCTAACCCTAACCCTACTCTAAACCTAACCCTAACCTAGCTCCACCAACCCTAACCCTAACCTAGCTGAACTAACCCTAAACCCATAACCCTAGCAGTAACCCTAACCTTAACCCTAGCTGTATCCCTAACCCAAAAGCTAACCCTAGCTATAACCCTAACCCTACCCATAGCTGTATCCCTAACCCTAACCCTAGCTGAAACCCTAACCCTAACCATAGCTGTAACCCTAACCCTAACCCTTGCGGTAACTCTAACCCTAACCCTAGCTGTATCCCTAACCCAAAAGCTAACCCTAGCTGAAACCCTAACCCAAACCCTAGCGGTAGCCCTAACCTTAACTCTACATGTAACCCTAACCCTAACTCTAACCCAAACACTAGCTGAAACCATAACCCTAACCCTAGCGGTAACCCTAACCATAATCCCAGCTATATCTCTAACCTTAACCCTAACCCTAGCTAAAACCCTAACCCTAGCGGTAACCCTAACCCTAACCCTAGGTATAACCCTAACCCTAACCCTAGCATGAACCCTAACCCTAACCCTACCCCTAACCTACACCCACCCTAACCCTAACCCTAACTCCTACTCCTACAACCTACCTCTAACCCAACCCTACCCTAACCCAACCTAACCCTAACCCTAACCCTACCCTAACCTAGCTTAACCCTAACCCTAGCCCACCTAACCCTACCTACCTAACCCTAACCCTAACCCAACCTAACCCAACCCTACCCTAACCCTAGCTCTAACCCAACCCTACTACCCTAACCCTAACCTCTAACCCTAACCCTAACCTACTCTAACCCCAACCCAACCCACCCAACCTCTAACCCTAACCCAACCCTACCTAACCTACCACCTACCCTAGCCCTAACCCAACCCTACCCAACCCTAACCTAACCTAACCCTAACACCTAACCCAACCCTAACCCAACCCTCCTAACCTAACCCTAACCCCAACCTACTAACCCTACAACCTACCCTAACCCTAACCCTACTCTAACCACTACCCAACCCAACCTAACCCTACCCTAACCCTAACCCTTAACCCTAACCCTAACCTCAACCTAACCCTACCCTACTAACCCTAACCCAACCCTAACCCTAAACCCTAACCCTAACCCACCTAACCCTAACCAACCTAACCTACTCTAACCTAACCAACCCTAACCCAACCTAACCCTAAACCCTAACCCTACCACCAACCCTAACCCTAACCCAACCCTACCCTACCCTAACCTAACCTAACCCTAACCTAACCTACTCACCCTAACCTAACCCTACCAACCCAACACTAACCCTAACCCTAACCCTAACCTACCTAACCTAACCTACCTAGCTCACCTAACCCTAACCCTAGCTCTACCCTAACCCTAACCTACCCTAGCTCAACCACTAACTACCTACTCCAACCAACCTACCACCTAACCCCTACCCCTACCTAACCCTAGCTCAACCTAACCACCAACCTAACCCTAACCCTAACCTAGCCTCCCAACCTACTAACCTAACCCTACCAACTACCTCTAACCCTAACACTCAACCCTACCAACCCTAACCCTAACCCTAACCCTAGCCTAACCCAACCCTAACCCACCAACCTACCCTAACCCTAACCTACCAACCCTCTAACCTAACCCACTCTACCACTACCTAACCTACCACCACCTAACCCACTAACCCTAACCTACCTGCTCAACCCTAACCCTACCAACCTACCCTACCAACCTACCCTAACCTAACCAACCACCTACCCTGCTAACCCTACCACCTAACCCAACCTAACCCTAACCCAACCCTAACCTAACCCTAGCTAACCCTAACCCTAACCTACCTACCCTAACCCTACCTACCTAACTACTAACCTCCACTACCTAACCCACCCTCCCTAACCTAACCCTAACCTAACCCTAACTACCAACCACTACCCACCTAACCAACCCTAGCTCTAACCCTAACTAACCCTAACCCTAACCCTAACCCAAAACCTAACCCTAGCTCTAACCCTAACCCTAGCTCCAACCCTAACCCTAACTCTAACCCTAACCCTAACCCTAGCTCTAACCCTAACCCTAACCCTAACCCAAAACCTAACCCTAACCCTAACCCTAACTCTAACCCTAGCTCTAACCTTAACCCTAACCTAGCTCCTACCCAACCCTAACCCTACCTAACCCAACCCTAACCCTAGCTCTAACCCTAACCCTAGCCAACCCTAGCTCCTACCCAACCTAACCTAGCTCTAACCTAACCTAACCCTACCTACTCTAACCCTAACCTAACCCACCGCTCTACTACCCCTAACCCTAACCAACCTAACCCTACCCTAACCTAACCTAGCCTAACCCTAACCTAGCTTAACCTAACCCTAACTCTAACCCTACCCTAACCCTAGCTCTACCCTAACCCTAACACCTAACCCTACCCTAACCTACCTAACCCTAACCCTCCCTAACCCTAACCCTAACCCTAACCTAACCCAAACCTAACCCTAACCCTAACTCTAACCCTAACCCTAGTCCAACCCTAACCCTAACCCTAACCTCCTCTAACCCTAACCCTAGCTCTAACCCTAACCCTAACCCTAACCCAACCTAACCCTAACCCTAACCTAACCACCTAACCCTAACCCTAACCTACCTAACCCTAGCTCTAACCTAACCCTACCCTAACCCTACCTAACCTAGCTCTACCCCAACCCTAACCCTAGCTTACCTAACCTAACCCTAACCTAGCTCACCCTAACCTAACCTCCTAGCTAACCTAACCCTACCCTTTAACCAACCTAGCTCACCTAACCCTAACTTAACCCTAACCACTAGCTCTAACCACCTAACCCTAACCCTACCAACCTAACCCTACCTAACCCTAACCCTAGCTCTAACCTAACCTACCCTAGCTCTACCTAACCCTAACCCTAGCTCTAACCCTAACCCTAGCCTAACCCTACTCCTACCCACCTAACCCAGCCTAACCCTAACCCTACCTAACCCTATCTAACCCTAACCTAACTCTAACCGCTTAACCTACCCTAACCTAACCCATAGCTCTACACCCAACCCTAACCCTAGCCCAACCCTAACCTAACTCTAACCCTAACCCTAACCCTAGCTCTAACCTAACCCTAACCCTACCCTAACCCTAACCCTAACCCTAGCCTACCAACCCTACCCTAGCTCCTACCCAACCCTAACCTAGCTCTACCTAACCTAACCTTAACCTAACCTAACACCTTGCTCTAACCCTACCCCTAACCCTTACCCTAGCTCTAACCCTAACCCCTCCCCTAACCCTAACCCTAACCCTAGCTCCAACCCTAACCCTAACTCTAACCTTAACCCTAACCCTAGCTCTAACCTTAACCCTAACCCTAACCCTAGCTCTAACCCTAGCTCCTACCCCAACCCAACCCTAGCTCTAAACCTAACCTTAACCCTAACCCCAACCTTATACATAATATAACAAATCAATAATTTAGGCTTAAAAAACCGTTTGAATAGTCAAAATAAAATAAACCCCCTGCCCGCTCGCCCTCCAACTCCTTAGACTGTAGCATGGAGATTGAACATGTGAGTACAATGCCCAGTCAGGCATTGAGAATCACCAGCGCAATCTCGCGGTGGTCATTCGCTGTTTACTCGGCTCATGTTCATCCTCCCGTTAAACGATTAATTAAACCATAGAATTTAACAGAGTTTTTATAAACAATAAACTTACAAATAATATAGCAAACCAATAATTTAATGTTAATAAAATCGTTTTGAAATGTTAACATAGAACAAAACCCCTACCCGCTCACCCTCCAATTCCATAGATTGTAGTATGGAAGTTGAACATGTGAGTACAATGCCCAGTCAGGCATTGAGAATGACCAGCGCAATCTCGCGGTAATCATTCGCTGTTTACTCGGCTCATGTTCATCCTCCCGTTAAACGATTAATTAAACCATAGAATTTAACAGAGTTTTTTATAAACAATAAACTTACAAATAATATAGCAAACCAATAATTTAATGTTCATAAAATCGTTTTGAAATGTTAACATAGAACAAACCCCCTACCCGCTCGCCCTCCAATTCCATAGATTTGTAGTATGGAAGTTGAACATGTGAGTACAATGCCCAGTCAGGCATTGAGAATGACCAGTGCAATCTCGCGGTAATCATTCGCTGTTTACTCTGTCCATGTTCATCCTCCCGTTAAATGGATAATTAAACCATGATATTTAACGAAGTATTTATCAGTAATTTAGCAAATATAAACAGTTTATAAAATCTATTTTATAAAGTTAATAGAAAAAACATTTTCACCCGCTCGCCCTCCAACTGCTTAAACTGTAGCATGGAGGTTGAACGGGGGAGTATGATGCCCAGACAGGCATCTAGCGTGACCAGCGCAATCTCGCTGCTCATTCTCTTTACTCTCCCTATGTTCATCCTCCCGTTAAATGAATAATTAAACCATGATGGTTAACAAAGTTTTCATCAGTAACCTAGCAAATTAATATAAAGTTAATAGAAAAAACACTTTCACCCGCTCGCCCTCCAACTACTTAGGCTGTAGCATGGAGGTTGAACGGGTGAGTATGATGCCCAGACAGGCATCTAGCGTGACCAGCGCAATCTCGCTGCTCATTCTCTTTGCTCTCCCTATGTTCATCCTCCCGTTAAATGGTTAATCAAACCATAATATTTAACGGAGTTATAAAAATATATATATGGTAGCATAGAGGTTGACTGGTGGAGTGCAGTGTCCAGTCGGGTGTCTTATCGTCTGCCATTTGTCCGTTCGTCCGTCAGTTCGTGTCTTTGGGTCGGTTTGTCTGGCCGCATGCTCGGCCATTCACCCGTCCAATTGCCCGCCTGTTCGGTCGATCGGTTGTCTGTGCTTTCGGCCGTTCGCCTACTTCCATTTGATTGCTCGGCTGTTCGATTGTCCGTTCGTTCGTTCGTCGGTCCGGGCTTTTGAGAGTGTTCATCTGGTTGCCAGATTGACCATGCGTTCGTGTAATCGCCCGGCCGCTCGTTCGTTCGATCGGTCTTTCGCCGGCTCGTGCGTTTGTTGGGGGAACTATTTGGACATCTGGAACGTGGCCGACGCAATCTCGCGGCTCATGGTTCCTATTGTGCTCACCATAATCACCCTCTCGTTAAAACATAAAATCGTGTACATGGTAGCATGGATGTGGACTGGTCGAGTATGTTGTCCAGGGACAACGGAAAGTAGCAGCGCAATCTCGCTGTGAAAGACTCCTCTTTTGCTCACCAGAACATACTCTCGTTAAATTAGCAAACCTTCATCCCGGATTATAGCCACGATTGAGAGTTGTGCTCGACAGGCGTAGGCCCGTGCATGCCCTTGGTCTCCCCTGACCAACCACTCAGTCTATGTACTGTGATGGGGGGAGCCATTGTAATATTCTACACCCAAACCCTAGCTGTAACCCTAACCCTAACCATGCAGTAACCTTAACCCTAACCCAAACCCTAGCTGTAACCTTAACCCTAACCCTAACCCTATCTGTAACCCTAACCCTAACCCTAGCGGTGACCCTAACCCTAACCACAACCCTAGCTGTAACCCTAACCCTAACCCTTGCAGCAACCCTAATCCTAACCCTAACCCTAGCTGTAACCCTAACCCTAATCCTAGATGAATGTCTAACCCTAACCCCAGCTGTATCCCTAACCCTAACCCTAACCTTAACTGTAACCCTAAGTCTAATCCTAGCTTTAACCCAAACCCTAACCCTGGCTGTAACCCTAACCATATGCCTAACCCTAGCTGTAACCCTAACCCTATCCCTAGCTGTAACCCTATAAGGCTAACTCTAACCCTAGCTGTAACCCTAACCCTTACACTAGCTGTAACCCTAACCCTAACTTTACCTGTATCCCTAACACTATTCCTATCCCTAGCTGTAACCCTAAACTTATCTTTAACTGTAACCCTAACCCTAGCTGTAAACCTAATCCTAACCCTAACCCTAGCTGAAAACGTAACCTTAACCCTAGCTGTAACCCTAACTCTAACCCTAGTTGTAACCCTAACCCTAACTCTCACCGTAACTCCAGCTGAAACTTAATTAGTACTTTAATGATTAAATGATTGTGGATGACTCAGCCCCAAGAAACTCCTGGGTCTTGGGAAAAGTTACTCAGACCATCTCAGACAGAAAGGGACTTGTTCGTAGTGTGCTGGTCAAAACAAAGACAAACATTCTATGAAAACCTGTTGATAAAATATGTCTTGTTTGTGAGACAGACTCTTAAAGAGACACTAGAGACTCATTGAATTGTGACATGGACACTGAAAAGAAAATGTAAAATCGTATTTTGCTATGTGAATAGTGTGCATAGTGGCTCGTTTGTGTTATTGTTTGAATAATTGTCAGCTGTATTGTCCTCCAATTAGGGGCCGGAAAGTGTAAGAGCCAAAACTGATCAAAATAATTTTGAGTGAAATTTGCATTTATATTTACTAAGTTTGTGAATTATATTATTGTAGTAACTTTGTTTATTATTATTAGGTATTGTTTATTTGAATGTCATGATACAGTTTTTAAACCTTTGTTTTATATGGTAGATTTAGTTTTTCTTAGTTGCAGTGTTAATTGAGCTAATGCGCATGTGCAGTGTTTTGGAAAAACGTCATGCTTTTATAAAGTCAAAGGGAAACGTGGTTTGTAAAGATGGAAGCTAGTTGCTAGCAAGAACAGAGCTAAAAATCTTTTTGACCGTAAGCGTAAGCATAACGTAATGTAAACCGCTAATGTAAAGTCCAGACAAGTCAGTATTTTCAAGCGGATTCTTGTCTGAGAGAAGCTCAGGAGGAATACAGTTTGTGGATGAAAATCAATGACTTGGATGTGGAAATTTCCCAATGAATTGTTGTGACACGATGTCCGGATCTCCACCTGTCCTTGGATTCGTGAGTAGCAAACAAACAGATAACTAAAGAAATACAAGTGGAATTATTGAATAAATGCATATGAGTCAAGGCGAGTTCTATGTTCTTCTAAGCATTCTAACTGGCTTTGAATTTAAGTTAGATGTTGCCACTATATAATGCATTCCAAATAGTTCATAATACATACTAAGTAATGAGAACATACTAAATTCTGCATACTGCTTTGTACATACTTAGATTGCATCACAAGCATTTAGTAGGCATTTTTATCAAGAGAAACTTTGGTTAGGGTTTGGGTTTGGGTTAGGGTAAGGGTTAGGGTTAGGACTAGGGCAAGCGTTTTGGTTAAGTATGTACTATTAATATGTACTATTAATTAAATACTATTTAGTATTATACTTTCATGTATGTACTATTTAGTATCTACTTTTAAGTATGCACTAATTACATAATTAAAAGTACATACTTAATAGTACATACTTAAAAGTTTATACTAAATAGGATACTTAATACTTAATAGTACACATTAATAGTACATACTTACCCCGAACCCTAGCCCCAACCCAAACCCGAACCATAACTAGAACATACTTAAATAGTGGCTTATGCAGATAACCATGGCAAAGTAGTTATTTATAAATGGGCATGACTGTATCTCAACATAATGTTTATACCAGATCTATGTTAAATACCTGCTGGTTATGTGGAGGTACTGCACATTTGAAGGCTGTTCCAAAATCTTTGAAGTGGGCTATGTTTGTGTTTTAAGAAGAAGAAATGTTGAAATCCAACCTTACTTAGAGGAAAATGGCTGTTATTGGCTGCATTCGTAAGACGGGGTAATAGTAAGCCCTTTTGTATGAGTTCAATTTGAAGTTAATTTGAGATTTATATATCACAGGTTGGTCATTTATTTTAGAAATCATGCGTAAGCACAAACTGTCTTTTATGGAGTGAAACAGGTTTGCTGCCAGTATATAAAACCTAGCATTTTGATCATGAAGCTCTGTTCTAGACTCATCTGACCGCAAAACATTTTCCCAGGCATTCTTTGAGATGAGCTTTTTTAAGTAATGGTTTCTTTTTTGCTACCTGGCCACACAGGCATAAGTATCTGTAGAGCTCTTGATATTGTTGACGCATGTTCTCTTCTCCTTACTCAGCCATTGAACTCTGAATAGCTATTTTAGTCATTACTGGGCTCACAATGGCTCCCAAGATTCCTTCTCGTTTGGTTGCTGAGTCAAGAGAGGCAGCCATTTCTAGACAGGGTCTAAGTTGTACATTGCCACTTCTTAATTACTGGACCAACTAAGACATCCAAACATTTAAATTAATTTTTCTATCCTAATTATGTGCCCTGTGCTAAGTTTATCCCTGACTTGCTGAGAAATTGCTTCAATCTGAATTTCCTGTTTTCCCTTCAATAAATAGACCTTCTTATTCTGAACTAATGATAATTGCTTTTATGGCAGACAGACAGAGGCCAATCAACTCATTGAATAGCTTGATAATTTTTTTTTGTCTGCATTAATTTAGAGTTGCCAGAGCACAGATATGTATGGTACAGTACACAGGCAACATATCACATTTTTTATTTAAAGTATTGATAAACATTATAAATATGCTGTTGTTTGCATAAGTATGAAGTAGTCTTTGTTTCCTAAATCAAAATGCTATGATTGAAAGTTAGAAAACAACAAAATGTGAAAACGTCTCCAAGGCACTTGCTTATAGGCAAATGTTATAGGAAACTGCTAATGGAGCCCAGATCATCAGTGAGACCATCTTTCATGAAACTTTATCTACTGAATGTTATATAGTTTCTAATAGACTTAATTCAAATTTGACTTCAGACAAAACTTGAAATGTCCCTTTAATGTTGCACTGGTTTTGTGTTAGCTTGGAAAAAAACACTAACTACAGCCATTTGAATCCCCAAGGACTCATCCAAAGAAACCAGCCAGCCTGACACCTCAGCCAGAACAAAAACAAACCACAGATATTCAAGAACCGAAGACACATTATCCTTGACCCCGTAGTTGAACGGTGCTCCATTAAAACAATTTACAAGCATCTGAATTTAATTAAATGCTGTATAAGAGCAAAGGGACACAATAGCTTGCAAAAGACTGAGTGAGGATGTTACACGGGCAGGGAGTAAACCTTATTTTACTTAGCAAATTAAGTGTGACAAAAATGACAAAAAGGTTTTTAATGAATGTGGCATGCACATATTTTGTTTTGTAAACTTCTCATACACATCCCATTAAGAGTTAAAAAATTTCAGAATCTTACACATAGTTGGAGAACGATAATTGCACAAAAAATGACTAAATGTCAAGCAATATGGAGATCAAGGAGTGGGGGGGGGGGTGTGTCTTTCTCCAGTCTTGAACTGTATTCACAAATCCAGAAAGTAGCACTTATGTAGAGTATTGGGAGGTTTCCTTTTAACAAATCATTCATGGATTAGTGAATTTAATTAAGCGATTCATTAACTAGTTTGAGGACTTGAAGAAAAGCTATTGCACTCTAAAATACTCAGGAAAGCCATTGGAAGGTCTCAGTAATGCCTACAGCTGACAATGAACTAAAATGTCAAGAGTATTACTTGGGCAGTGCAATTACTTTGTCAGAGAGCTATAAGGGCTTGGATGGGTATTCCTTCAGGTACAGCTTTTGACAGAGACACTGTGACATCAACAATCTCCCGGAAAGGTTGTGTGATAGGGTGGGAGGGCAAAGATATGATAGCAGTAAGACTTGCATGTTTAGATAAGCGTATACAGTAAACTGACATGTTACAATGTCATAACCTTTTTTTAATATGTATTTGGTATTCATTACTGTGACAAGGGAGTTATTGAGAACATGATTTAATTGTAAGCAATGAATGTCAATTGCTTGAAATGGCTTTAAAATGCAAATCAGACCGCACATTTATGCTTTTTTTTACATTAAAATTAACATGGAAATGAAGGTTAGAAGCAATAGGTGGAATTTCATTTGGCCAATCATATGAACATATTTTGAATAGTTATTTTACTGGGCATGAATGAACAACATATTTTTGCTTAAAATCATGTAAAGAAAAAAAAACAATCAGTCAGTCTTAATTTGAACAGTAGAATGCTTTAAGTCTATTTCAAAAATTGAAAGACTAGCTGACCAATTATATCCTTAAGCCTTCAGTAAGGCCACCTCTTAGTTCCTTCAAATTCAGGATTTAGAATTAGACATTTTCACATGAGTTGAAATACCACAAATAGATGTGTCCAGTTTTTGGAGCGGCATCTATTTTTTACCCATTGATAATGACTGCACGCTTAATTAATGTTCGTACTTGTGAAGAACTCAAGAAATTATAAGTGGGAAGCAAAAGGAAGCGTTCTTCAAAGGCAGAAGAAATTTTAATTTTCAGAAGGGGCTTGAATACCCAGTATATGCTTTACACTATAATATGCAGGCGTAGTATGTGTAATTGATTGGTTTGTCACTCATTTTTTATGAACCCAGTGAAGAATTTACTCTGTCTTGGCCTTCCAGCATAATTGAACTTGCCAACATTATATTTGTATCAAAAGAGTGCAGTATTACTGTAATGTATGTACAGGAAATTATTCTCTCTTTTCGGGTAAGGCATTTGTAGTCAGATTATCATTTATGAATGTGTATGATGGCCTGCTACATACATATATCTTGCGTACAACTGTAATAAATGTCAAAAGCAGGGCTGACTTGTAGCTTTCAGTATGAAGTAAATAACTTGGCTCTTCAGGGTAAATCATTACATGTCAGATGATATTATTATCAAGATGAAAATCAACCAGGATGATATATCATGGCCTATCCAAGGGAGTCTATGTAGCTGTGGAGTTAGAGTCCCCTCACCTGTTGCAGAGCAGGCCACCCAAATTTACTTCACTCACACCCAGCTTTTCTGTCCCAAATCCAGGAACACAGAGTGCAGTTCCACCAGACTCAGATTCAAGGAAGCCTTGGAAAGAGTCCAGGTTCTGGGGTTGCCATATTTTCCTTTGTGTGACTTTAATTTTTCATTTTCTCAGTACAGATCTCACTACTCCTGTAATAGCAGGAATAGCTCATGGCCAATGGTGGCTAAAGTCATCTGGGAGGGCCTTTGCACTGTGCAGAGGAAGGAGCCCCAGGCCAACAAAAATATAAACACATAAAATGAACAAAGAATTGCAGGGGTATGGATTTCACCCCAGTTCAGGATGGTACAGTTCAGCCTGAAGTATTAATTAACAAAAAAAATGTGCTTCGCAAAGTAATAAAAACTTTTTAAATGACAGTCTCCATTGTTCCTTCCTGGCTATTTCATTTGTCATCAGAGAGACACTCTCTGGGCTATTACCTTCCCCCTGAGGGGAAAACTATTTCAGGTCTGCACACCCATAAATTATGGCCAATGAATACCTGCAGATTTTTTAATGAAGGTTTCACCTTGTTAATGTATTCAAGGTAGTGTGATGTGGAAAAAATGCTTTATAATAACACTTGTTAATACTCAAATGTGTGGATGTGTACACGTGAGCATATCTGTGCATGTGTGTGTGTGTGTGTGTGTGTGAGCATTAATTAGCGAGATGAAGTGAAACTTAAATAACAGTGGGGCTGCTGGTTGACTCATCCTGTTAAGGCCTTGTTCTAGTGCATTGATGAGCCCCACGCCTTTGGTATGAAATCTGGACCACGCCAGGCTGCTCTTTCTATCTGGGAAGGTGAACTGAAGACATTTCCATCTCTTTCATTGGCATCACCATTTCCCCCATTGCAAAGAGCATCAGAGTAACTCATAATGACCAGCTGTCACTCTTGGTGAACACTGTGGCTGTAGCCCAACCCTCAGGTTCTCCAGTCACAACATAAGGAAAGTATTCTCACAAGAGAAGCAGCCCAGTTGCTGGTGCTGGTACAGGGCTCGTTATCTCCTGACTCCTGACTCAGCTTCCACAACTGCTCCAGACCAGACTCCCTGACTCTGCCATAAGACCCCTAGACCTCATTCACAATGCTGCAGCCCAACTGGAGTCCAACCTCCACAAATTCTCACATATGACACCTCTGCTCCACACTCTCCACTGGCTCCTTGCTGCAAGTCCCATTAGATTCAAGACTCTAGTGCTGACCTACTGTGCCATTAACTGATCTTCTCCTCCTTATATCTATTATATCCAGGCTATGAAACCATTTATCTCAGCTTGGCCACTCCATTAGAACTAACTCTTCTGTCCAAGTACCTAAGTGGTGAACAACATCACTGCCAGAACAACAGAGTCACTTGCCATCTTTCACTGCAGACCGCAGACTGATGACTCATCATGTCAGAGAAATGAGCACCTGGACTAAGTACTTACCTACCTTGTTAAACCTACTTCTGTATCAACTACTTTTGTTATGCAGTCAATCAGATCCAGGAAGTGTGCCCACTCACCTGTCAGACAGCAGAGTTCAGGCCCATATGGGCAGCCGTGGGGGTGGGGTGTGGGGAGGTGGAAGCATTGGAGGTCCACTGGGTCCTCTCCAGTCTGATCCACACACCCAGGGTCAACCTGAAATAAACCACACAGACCTGAGCACCCATTCTACCTTCTCGTCCTCACACGACCTCTGCTTCTGAGCAATCACTACCTTTTTTCACAATCATCTGCTCATAGAGATGAGCCTACAGTTAGCTCCACACAGCAGCCTACAAGTCTGACTGGCATCGTGATGACGCCACTCTGTGAAGGCTCTCTAAAATCACCAGGCCCACCACCACATATAGCTTCAGACTGTCTCATTAGTCTTTGTTGTAGGTAAGCCTGTAGCAGAAATATCTTACATTGCAGAGAGAGGTTAACAGCTAAGGCAGCAGGACATGTACTGTGTTAGTAAACACTGTAAACACTTTTCATTCTTCAAATTTTCTACTGCACTGTGTCATGCAACCGTCCAGACCCTTCAAGAATTTCTCACAAGACTAATTCTTGATCATCTAGGGAACATTTTCTGTATTCAGATCCTAACCTCATTCATAATCTCATTGGACCAAAAGCGTTTTGGGCTCTCATTGTTCAGAAATCAATTTAACAATATTAAATGCCAACACAAAAAAACCTATCTCTAAGTCCATTAGTCTGGTTTCCCCACCGTTTTCTCAGAAATGACACAGTAAATTCTACACTCAGAGAAAAAAGATAATTTCACATTCTTAGAGGTTTAATCTTGTCACTTCAGAATTTGTGAGACTGGGCACATGACTCATGACATAGACTCTTATAGTAATGTGACATGTAATGATTTCCATCTCCATATTCTCATTACTCCCCTGTCATTACAGGGACACAGCAATCCCTCCTCTGCAGAGGAAATCAATGATCATAAATTTGTGGCAATTTGGAACTGCACGTGCCAGCTGTCATAGGCATTGTATTACGTTACCTGACTCCTCCTTATTTATATCCTGAAAGTTATGGTGGAATCCTACTGTTCATCAACTAGTCAATGTATTTACAATGGAGGACTTGTTGTGCACTTTCTTTGCTGATTTTATCTCAGTAGCTCAGATTTTGTTCAATTTATGCACGCCATCCTGAATAGGACCATCTGCTCAGAAAATATGCCTTTGGCAGCCTAGTGTGTAGGTAGTGGTCGTCATTACTCTGCATACATCCAATCACTCCATACCTTGAGCCAGCCTCCCTGTTAATTACTGTTGCTTGGTAAATCAATCAGTGATGCTTAACTATTTTTTATTATCTTCACATTTTCACACATTTTGAATGTCCACAATTTTATTTCTGAGAAAATGTCATCAAGGTATACAATGAGCAGATGTTGAGCTTCTGGGTTAAAGGCATTCAAGTCATGCCTTTCCAAGTAGCATATTGCAGTCTTAAATGTGATTAAAGCAGGCAGCCCCGAATATCAGAATGTGATCTTTTAAGTAGGGGAATAACAAAAGGAATAACACTTCTTTAGGTTTTAATTAAAATATGGTACAGTGCTCTGGAGTGTTCTGAATGATGAATGTAGGTGGCACAAAATGTCTTGCATTGCAAAGCTGAACAAAAGCAAGGAAGCACCAGCTGTCTCGCTGTTAATTGTTGCCACAGGGCATTGCGCTGGCACTCTGTTTTTACTCTGTCTCTCCAAATGTGCATTCTCAGAATTCCCATTCAGTGCTTCTCAGAGCGGATCAGAGCCCATGGGCATCAGGTAGGCCAACAGAGCCACAACTGACCTTTGCTGCTGGGCAATCCGGGAAGACTTTCAGCATGCAGGTAAGACCAGGGAGACCCTCCTGGAATGAATGACTGGAAAGCACAAGGCTTTTAAGCCATGCATGGTCATTCAGCAATGAATATAGTCACATCCCAATTAAGCCCTTAAAGACATACTTGAAGTTACCTGAATAGACAAAAATGGATCACAGAGGTTCTAATCACAGAGGACATGCAATGCTAAGTGTAGCAGATGTAGCTCGGCTAATTTGATAGTGAAACACAGTAAAGGAGTGGTAAAGCGGTAAAATCTCGTAGCAGGTGACTGTGACAACATTGTCTGGCAATGCAATGCTCAAATTCAATAATAAAGACGTCGCCCTTGGGTAGGGGCAATTTCACCTTTAACGCATTTGGCTAAGAAAACATTTAGACGAATGAGAAGCCCGGATTCAATTCCCACCTCGGACTCAGGCAAATCTCTAACTTGTTTGTTACATAAGCAGAAAATATATAGTCAGCAAAATGTGACAATTCTTTTAATGCATTCCATTTCCTTGTTCTATAGCTTGCTTTCTGTTACCAACACATTGCATTGAAACTGGGCTCTAAGCTAATATAGTTTAGTATTATAATTTGACAGATATTTGTTTTGTTTCTGTTTCTATGATGAAAATATTTTACATTTTTAATTAAGTTTTCTGGGAAGTGTATGGATCAGTTTTTGTTTCCTGGCTCAACATAACAGAGGTACTTACAATTGAATTTAGAACTGAGTTTTTCCTTTGTTGGCTAACCAAGAAAAACAATATGCAGTCTTGTAAGCAGTTTTCTTTGTTCTTTGTTCAGTTTGCATACTGATAATCTGCCGAAAATCTCACCAAATCTTTTACATGAAGTGCAACATTGACACATCATTCTCAAGTTTGCTCAGCAATGCTTCCTCTTTAACTCTCATTTTCAGCGTTAGTTGAATTTGCTGAGATCTCAAAGACGAAAATAAACAATCTGTTATGGTGCAATATTCAGCAAGCTGGCAATTCCATGTGTGAATCATCATATGCAGCTAAACAAAAACAAATATGGATGAAGCTTGGGGGGATCTGATTTCTGTATGAGCTTGCTGGAGTATTTTGCAAATATGCATTTTGTGCAAATAGAGGAAGACTGCTTGCCATGAAAACTCTTTAATTTCATCTGCTCCTTTGATTTCCATCAGTGGTTTCAATTTTCAACAGCAAACATGAAGTAGGAAAAACAGGCCAGGAACAATACAACCCTTTTCCCCTAAATGTGTAAAAAATATTTTTTACTTGTTTACAATATAATACACCGAGTACAGTCAGTGAGTGAGTGACAGAAATGAATGTAAGTGTGTCAGGGGAATAAAAACCTCTACAATAAAGATTATCATTCTTCTCATTGTCTCACATACTTCAGAGCAAAAGCAAGGAGCTGTGCAGACCAGCAAAAGACATAAATCAGTACAATAGTGTTTAAAGGCCAAATACATTTTAAAGGGCAATTAAAGGACAAAGGACAGAATCAATGAATTGTGAATTCAAAGCACAAAGTTCTTGTGGACATAATCATTCTGTCACTATATTGATAGAGAATATGGCAGCCACTGTAGCTAGAAAGATAAAAATTTATTTTCCCTCTGCTCAACTATCATTATATCTGTCCCGTTTCTTATCAGCTGATTACGCTAACAAAACCAATTTACACAAGGGAAAAATTGTACCTGCCTGTTTGATGGTTTGGAATGTGTAGTGACAGTGAAGATGGACCATATGTAACTATTCCAGCTGTCCGTGCTATGTGTGAGAAAGGGGCAGCAATTGGGGTGGGCAGGATTGAGCCCAGCCTGTCTTGTCCAACCAGAGAATGAACATAGTGAACAGTGGCCATGAGCAATAAATGACTTATGGTCCTACATAGGTTCTCTGCAGCCAATGCATATGATGAAAATATGGTAATAACTCAATAAGCAACTTGCGTATTGCATGTGCTTTGTAAACGATTAGTTTATGAAGCATATCAGCTTCATGATTACTCACTTTTTAAACATTATAATAGCCACTGAGCATGTCAAACATTGCAAAAAAATTACTTTAATCATGGGTACATTCTTTGGCAGTAAGCGTAGTATTGTCTTTTCTGATATGCAAAGATTGCTGGGAAATATGCCTGTGCATGTTTTTGTCTAATGTCAAGTGTCTATTTTTTATCATGTGATGATGAAAAACGACTGTTAGCGAACTGTTAGCTACAGTAGCTGTGGGGGTGAAAATGTCTGTTATCACATAAGTAGTGAGGATGAGTGCAAAGAGGAGTCCTAGCTACATAGGACTTAATTTGCCTGTCACAGTCACAAAAACAGAGTGCTCATTTTCTCATTTAAAAGTAATCAAGAACTACCTGAGAAGCAGCATAAGGCACGAGAGACTGAATGGACTGGCTTGGCTGAACGCATGGCTGATCAGAAGCCCTTCAAATGAGTGAGTAGATAAAAACATTTTTCAAGGTGCCTGGCGTCCAATGAGCCGCCGTGCCAACCTGTTACCCTATAATTAGAGTTGGGCCAAGGTGCGTCTGTGTTTTTGATTTGTATGAGAAAAGCTGCCATGCTAAACTTTGGTCATTAAATTTTGGTAAAGGATAACTAATCCACTTGTACAGTTTCTTAAAGTGAAAGCAACAGATACTTTTCAAGCTTGAAAAGTGTAAGTAGAGTGAGGGTGTGTTGAAAGATTTAAGCTCTAAAACAAGCCACAGATGAATCCTTTTCATCTTGAAAATGGCTTACTATGGATAAGAAATGGGTTGATGGTGATTTCCTTTGTTATGTTCCGCACATTATAGCAATTTTAGGCATTAAGCATTTTTTGTCTTGGTGTCATAGATTGGGGATATTGACAGCACATTGCCCTCTTAAGCTTGGCTGTGGCAATGTTCGTTACCTGGCAAGGTGACTAGCACACTCCTAGCCAAGCGATCGAGTCCTGTCAGTCCTTTGATTTGTTTTGTTGTCTGCTCACAACAATGCTGAAATTGAAACTGATGTGTAAAGCGCACTCATTACATTTGAAATGGGAGCCCAACTGAGAATTCAACCTGATATTGCCCCCGTTTTGAGGGATGATTTGCATGTAACAGACAACTAACTGCAAGCTAGCGATCGATCGGTCTTAGAAGACAGCCCCTGCTCCACTCTCATTGGGTTCTGATCAGGAGCATCCTAACAAATTGTATGGTTAGGCAACACCACCCAGAAGGAAGAAATGCCCTTTAGAGAGTCATAAAAACAGCCAAACAATCTCTCTTCACAAACCACTGTCAGAGGAAAGTATGTTCCATCCTCAAAGATCCTCATCGCTATGGTCACTGCCTTTTCCCCTGGCATAACACCAAATACAATCTAAAATGTTACAGACCTGAAAGCACCACAACCCACAGGAGCAGGTTTGCCAAGTGCTTCTTCCCTTCCACAGAAAGACTGGTTGCCAAGGACATACAAGCAGGAATAACATACCCCAAGCCCATAGCCTGCCATGCCATATAATAAATCACTCCCCCTCCCCCACTACTTCAGCGATCTTGCTACTACTGTAACAACTTGAACAGTGAAATATCGCCAGCACTTTAGCAAACCAGACTGTGCAACAACCCTAGCACTTTAATAAACGTGTGTAGGTATGTCTTGCCCCTTTTTGTATATGTGCCATTTCTTATCTTGTGGGTTCTGTGCATTATTGACCTGACTGAAAAATAATCAATCTATCTGTCTATATATTTATTTATCTATCTATCTAAGCTGTATTTTTATTGCATTAATGGTATCTTGACAAAGATACGCGTTTTTTTTTTTTACATAACTGTAGCATATATAAATGTTGTTTTATAAAGAGTCAATCGTATCTTCTAAGGTGGAAGGAAATTTTCCATAACACTGGTTTTAAACAGATCTCACCGCTGGTCAATGAACTGACGTCAGCATATCAAAATTTTATCAGTGATGTTGTGCTGAATAATGTTTTTACTATTTTCATGGAAAAAGTGGGCAATTAGTCTCTGTCTTAGTTGCACAAACCAGGCGCTATTGGCCTATATAAAACTTTTTGTTTCTCTCTTGAAACTTGTTTCAAATTCAGTTTTCAAAAGCAATGGTCAGGCACAGCCTATCCCATTGACTAGTCTGGCAATAATTCTATAAGCTTTGAATTTGTTTTATAGCCATTTTAGCCAAGGGACATGAAAGAAAATATCTGAGCAAAAATATTTCCATTTTTATTTTAATAAAGCCATTAAAGGCTTTTTTTAGGTTCACAAGTTAATTTGAATGAATCTATAATTAAAACAAGTTACTTCCATTAAATGCTGCCTCATTCAATTATTTACAGAACAATGTGCAGTGTTGGCTATAAAAATATTTACATAAGTTCTGTCTGTGACAACATGTTAATACTAATAGCCAGAAAACAGCATAATCCAACCACTCGAAGGAGGGACATTTTCACAAAAATATCATTACCAAGTGCTAAGAATTGGACTTCATTAAAAACTCACTTAAAGACTCATTGTCATATCTAGTAATTGAGGCAATAACAATAAAGCAATTTAAATAAAGCAAGGTAATTTGTTAGATGACAAACTTACAATAAAAATATCACAATCAGTGACCAGTATGGTTGACAGCATTGTCACTGCCAGATCTTATCACTGTCTGCAGAAAAATTAACTCAAATTGGCTCATAAAAAAATTGCAATAGAATAAACCCCTGCCACTGGTGATGAAATGATGCCCAATC
Organism: Anguilla rostrata; assembly: GCF_018555375.3. Taxonomy (NCBI): domain Eukaryota; kingdom Metazoa; phylum Chordata; class Actinopteri; order Anguilliformes; family Anguillidae; genus Anguilla; species Anguilla rostrata. The sequence goes on along the minus strand of NC_057937.1, from coordinate 44,117,287 downwards.
TCAAGAAACGAGTGAAGGTAATTTACACAAATTTATGTGTGTGTTTTAACATATTGGTAAAATATATAAATATAAAACCAAACCAAAAACTATTGCTATGTTAACCCAAACCAAAGCTACAACTAAAATTACAAGGTGAATCTGTTAAATAATCTGTTTAATGCAGGCTATTGCAGAGGAATCATGTCTTTCTTGACCATATTACATCTTCTGCATTGGATCTGTGTACATGGCTAAAAGACAAGGCCTCCAACTGCTCAGTGCACAACAAAGCCATATGCTCATTCCTGGTGGGTGCATGGCATGTACCCATGCCAAGCTTTTGCATCACCCTCTGAACTTGAGAAAAATATCTCTTTATTTATCTGCAATTTGTACATGTTAACAAGAATCATAAATCAAGGGGAAAAATTAATTCTAAAAATAAGCCATTAAGCTTCTGTTAGCATTTTCAGTTAGCCCTTTTATTTGAATTCTGCAGTTCAGCCCCCAAAGCTACAGTAATTTCAGTAGCTTAAGAAAATTCTACAATTTGTAGAAGAATGTGTGAATTGTTTCAAGAAGCATAACAGTGGTAAAAATGCCAATGAAATATCTGCATTGAATGACAACATATTGACTCCTATGATACTAAATATGAATTTAGGAGGAGGCCAGGGTTTTTGCTATATATAGTTTTGGCAGCACTGCAAATAATGGTTACTCTTTTATATCAAAATATAGATTTTTTGTTGTTGTAAACAACAAATTAGGTGATTTTAGGGAAAATATGAACTGGGGAATACACTGATCAACAACAAAGCGAAAAGGTAGTTCAAACTGAAGACAGAAAAACTGTCACAGTCAACAAAATCAGAATAGCATTTTTTTATTTTATTGAGTAATATTTTCTGTCAGCCTGTGTGCTGTGTACAAACATATGCATCAATAAATACATTTTAGTATAGTGAAACTTGAATTTCATTTTCTATTGTCACTTTCTTTTAGATACCAATAAGCATGTTTTATACAGTAGTATGCTGTGTTTGAGAGATGTGGCTTTCTTGGAAATCAATATAACACCAGGGTTCCCAAAGTTGGTCTTATATGCTTTTTCCATTTCTACACTTGAACTGTAGCAAGCTTTTTATATGATAAAGGCACTTTGAATGCCCACTGAGGACTGATTTTCCCTCTTCGGGCCACATTATCTGAGAAATAGCTAGGAATACCATGAAATATGAATGTTCCATATTCACATCCACATTATGGTTAGAGCAGTTAGATCAACTAAGGCTCTCCTTGTCTGTAAAACAGCTAGGTCAATCAATATTTTTAATTAATTTACAGCCAAAATCATTGTGCAAAAGATGAAGCACATGGCAATAAGCTAAATCAGTCCTGTCACAATACATTCATGGAATTTTAAAAAATGTCTATTTGTAATTTAACTAATTTAATTTAAATGCTATTTATTTTCTTCCTTTTTTGACTATTCAGATTCAAATGCCTTACGAAATAAAAAAACAAGCAAAGATACACTCAACAGATGCTCTCCTTGGTTAAGTTACAGTATCTGAAGACATTCACATTAACCGGAAATGGAGTCCCTTCCTGACAGCTAACGCTGCTAAAGTAAACCTGATGCTAATCCCTCGTTCAAAGAGCCCACTAATACTCACAATGCACATTCACCCCACACTGTACACACATTCACACACAACAAATACTCCCATAGCAGAGTGGGAATACAAAGGGTTTGCAAACAAGTACCCACAGCATTGCAAACAGAACAGATTCCAACACCTACCAACATTTTCCCCAAAATTAAGACTCTTCAACCAGCCCATTGACGAGGCCTGAGGGAATCTGGCCTTTGTGTTGATGCTTCAGATATTGGCAATGCTTGTGGGCTTGTGCAACAACCGCTTTCTGAGCTATTAGGCACTGACAAGGAAAGGGGAAAAATAATTTAACACTGCAATGTCTCACAAGGGTTAAAATGACTCTGGAGAAAGATTACTATTCTGTATTGATTACTTTCCCCTATTCCTCATAGTCACTGCCGATGATGGTAAGGGGGCTCATTTGTCGATTTTATTGAGTGCCACGTGTTGTGGGAATGTCACGTGACGCAAGGTGCTTTCTTAAGGTGCACAGCTCAACAGGAAGTAAAATAAATGTAAGTGCTCATTTTCCTGAAGTGTTGATTTGCATAGGTTTGGAAGATATGTGCATTTCCCCACAGCTATAAAGAACACACTTAGCCACTGTCCCTGTGCGACTGGTTAAATCACTCTCCTCCTAACCTTAGGAGAGAAGCAGAGAGTCCCCGATGGAAGCCCACATAATCAAACCAGCACCTCAATAGGAGCCGTGATGAATCGGGCTTCACTGAGTATGCATGGCCCGGTCTTTCAGGATCCCCAAGGATGCCGTTACGCTCCTGTGCAGCGGAATTCATTCTTAAACAAAGCATTTGGCTGAGCCACAGAACCATGCACACAGCCTTGACTTTTCAAAATGTTTTGCTTTTTTATATATTAATTTGGCATCTCCAATCCCACCCAAATTTGGATTGTCAAATTTGAAAACTATGTACAAGCATCCTAGTATATATTTGTGTCCACTAGAATGCAAACTTTTTTGTCTTTGCATTTTTGATACCCTTTCAACAGTCGTGCCTGGATCAGTTCTCAACATATTGGTTATTCAGGCAAGTGCTGGGTGATTTGCAATGCATATGGACCAAACACCTGCAGCCACCAGATACTGGGAATCTATATTTGTCATCCCTTATTGTGTAATTCCAGAGGGTTTGAACCGAAGGAAGGGACACTTCAGACCCCAGAAACTCTTCTCTCTGAGGACAAAAGCAAAGCAAACCCTGCATCAACACATCAGTATTACCTGCCTGACTGCCATCCAAATAAAAGTCAAGATTGAGCATTCCCCCAATGCTTTGTCCAACGTAAATATTTAGCAGCACTACAGCAGTGAATGAGAACGCATTCAGCACACTTTGCAAGTAAATGATAAGTGATGGCAAGTGAATGCATTGCTGTGAATGGGTTGTCTCATGTCTTTCTTGTCATTATGGGCAGATGTAAGCCTATCTACGCAAGGGCATGAGACAAGATTGTTTTCTCAATTTTCTAAAATATTCACTAATTAGAAGAATATATCAAACTGCACTATCATGTAAATTGAACTGTAAAAGTTGACTTTAACAAAAAGAAATTTCACTTTTGAAGTATAATTGCCAGACTGGTATTACTAATCCACTTAACATCAATAGCTTTACGTCTAGCCACAGAGACAACAAAGAATGAGACCAGGTTGCAGCTGAGCTCCAGGGAGGGTGTGAGCATTGAATGGGACTGCTTTGACATCCACTGTTAATCTCTTCCCACATTGCTTCCCCCACTCTGTGCTTCATGTTACTGTTACACATTCTGCAAGTGCCTGAGAGCATCATTTCATATTTAAGCCAAATAGGGAAAATCATTCTTAACTGCCATTTAATGTCAAACAACAGCACACAAACTATATCAATAGACTTGGGGCAAGCAAGCTTGTTTAGTCTTTGAAAGGACTCTACAGATAATAACATTCTATTTGTTCCAAGTTTCATTGGTTTTTACATGTAGAATGGGGGGGTCGATTTGTTCACAAATTCATTCAAGCAAGTAAAGCCAGTTTCTATGGTCAGGAAAATCGTAGTTCTACTTTACACACTGGCGTTGAGCCAGTTACAAAATGTAAGTCGACAGGCGCCAGCTCAGCGGCGTTCGTAACTCTCTTGGCAAAACCCTCTATCACTGATGACATTTTATTCATAAGATATTATGCAATTAAATAGAGTGCTTTAACTGAAATTTGCAAGAAACAGTATATTATGATTTTTTTGTGATGAAATACACACGATAACACTTCACATTCCAGGAAATATGAAAAAATATACATATCAATGTAATTTAAATGACAGAGCTCTAAAAAAGTATTTGCCCCTTCCCAATTTCCTCTATTATTGCATATTTGTCACACTGAATGGTTTCAATGACCCAGAACAAACAAGAGAAACACCATAAACAAAGCAGTATAAACCTGCTTTCTAAATATGGTGAGTCGCCTATGGAGTACAAACTAGGTAACATCACAAAGTGTTGCAGTTGGAAAGTATACTATTAACCACTGGATCTGTTCGCTGTGAAAATGCTTTCAGATCACCATTCTGAATTTCAGTGGTACATGCTAAGCACAGGGAGGAAGTCTTCCTCATCGATACATCAGGAAACATCAGTCTCAGCAGCAAGACAAGGACCGCCATGAGACTCAGCAATGAACTCCAAACCAGTTACTGTGCTGGCCCACTCTCAGCATGTCTGGGTGGATAGGTTCAAACTGTAATTACACACAGTAAATTCATGTGCGCTCTAAATGGCTTCCAGTGTGATAAATAAATCTCATCCTTCCATAGCAGACGGTCTGTGCCCAACACTAACATGAGGAAATTTATCACCTATATTTGTATTTCAAATTAACTGCTCGAGCAAGTGCATTTAGAGGGTGAATATGGTGATAAATCACTTTCAAAATGTTGAATTGCCCATAGATCAGAAGTCCCCTCCTGCCTCCTTAAATCAACATTTCTGGCATTTTGGGGAACCTGGTGAAAGTAAGAGTTTCCACACAAAATGATCGAGACAGTCTACTTCCTGCTCCCTTAGGAGGAGATTTAACTGAACGAGCTGCTTCTAATCAACTCTCCTCTTTTCTCTCCCTGAACAACCTCCTAGACCCTTACCAGTCTGGCTTCAGACCTGGCCACTCGACAGAGACCGCACTCCTCTCGGTCAGTGAGTCGCTTCACGCCGCACAAGCAGCCTCCCATTCATCTGTCCTGATCCTCCTAGACCTTTCTGCTGCCTTTGACACCGTCAACCACCCCATCCTCCTGTCCTCCCTGGCAGCTATGGGGATCTGTGGCACAGCACTAGACTGGATTGAGTCCTACCTCTCCGGTCGCTCCTTCCAAGTCGCCTGGGCTGGTGCAGTATCAGCACCTCGCCCTCTTGCCAGAGGAGTTCCCCAGGGCTCTGTCCTTGGTCCCCTCCTATTCTCCCTGTACACCCAATCTCTTGGTCCTGTAATCTCTGCCCATGGGTTGTCCTATCATTGTTATGCCGATGACACCCAACTCTTTCTCTCCTTCCCGCCCTCTGACACTCAGGTCTCTGCTCGCATCTCTGCTTGCCTGAGGGACATCTAGAGCTGGATGGATAACCACCATCTTAAGCTGAACCCAGGTAAGACGGAGATGATCTTCATCCCTGCTCCATCCTCTAAACTTCTCGACTCTTCTATTTCCCTAGGGGACACTGTGGTGTCATCATCACCCACCGCAAAAAACCTTGGAGTGGTGATGGACAACAGACTGTCCCTCTCCCAGAACATCACGGCGGTGAGTCAAACGTGCAGGTTCTTCCTGTACAACATCCGGAGAATCCGCCCCTTCCTCACCACCTACGCAACCCAGATCCTGGTTCAAGCGATGGTCCTGTCCCGCCTGGACTACTGCAACTCACTACTGGCTGGTCTGCCAGCATCCGCCATCAGACCCCTGCAGCTCATCCAGAATGCTGCAGCATGTCTGGTCTACAACCTCCCCAGACATTCCCATGTCACCCCCCTGCTCACTGACCTCCGCTGTCTGCCTGTTATGGCTCGCATCAAATTTAAGACCTTGGTGCTTGCATACCAGGCAGCTAAGGGGTCAGCACCAGGGTACATCCAGAGGATCATCAGACCCTACACACCAGCCAGACCACTCCGTTCTGCCACCTCTGGACGCTTGGCACCTCCCCCTCTTCGCGTCTGTACTTCCCGCTCCCGTCTGCTGTCTGTCCTGGCCCCTCGCTGGTGGAATGACCTCCCCGTGGCGGTCAGAACAGCAGAGAATCTCACCACCTTCAAACGCAGACTGAAGACTCATCTCTTCAGGCTGCACCTCTCCCCACCCCTCCCTAGCCTATAGTTTAGCTCACTGTACCTAGTTAGGATAATATGATTATGTTAGTGTATCTGGCAGGATTGTTTTTGTCTGATTAGGTGTGATTAGATGTGATTCCAGTGCTAGTTTGTACTTGGTAGGATTCTTGCTTGCTGAACACCTTACTCTACAGGGTTGGAGTCCTGATCGATGTGGTCACTTCTGGCACTACGATCCTTACTTCACTCTAGTGTTTCTTTTGCACCTCTACATCATGAACCAATGCACTTGTTGTACGTCGCTCTGGATAAGAGCGTCTGCTAAATGCCTGTAATGTAATGTAATGTAATGTAACTGTGAAATGCCACTATGCTTTCATTAGTGACATTCCTGTCAGGTGGGATCTGTGTCTCCCAGCCTTTTCTTTCATTTTTCCTACCAAGCAATATCCAGCTAGACAGTGAAAAAGATTTAAGACTGTTTGTTTAGCCCATGTCCTCACCCTGTTCTCATTTCCATCCATCCATCCATCCATCCATTATCTATACCAAATTATCCTGGTCAGGGTCGCGAAGGGCTGCTGGAGCCTATCCCAGCACAGGGGACAAGGGGTTTGTTACTGGAATTTGTGAAAAAGAAAAATTTTAATGTGCTATTTTTGCAGGAAACACATAACAATGCTGCTAATGAGGTGGATTGGAGGGTCAGCTGGAATGGGGCCCAGGTTTTAAGTTATCGTACTAACATGTGCAGATTATTTTCACCGAATTTTGCAGGCAATATAATCTCTCAGAGGGAGATTTGTTAAAACAGAGTACTGCAGGTTAGGGCAAACATTAAGAGTCAAGAGTTTGTGTTAGTTCTGGGAATTAATAAGACTAGGCTGCTAAGCCTAAGAAAGGTGACTTAAGTGATCTAAAGAACTTCCGTCCAGGGGCACTGCTCTATGTGGACTTCAAAATATCCTCCAAGAGCCTTGCAAACAGATAAAAGGTCTCTCTCTCTCTATCTATATATATATATATATATATATATATATATAGAGAGAGAGAGAGAGAGAGAGAGAGAGAGAGAGAGAGAGCAGTTGCCTCAAACAGATTTGAAAGCCTGACTAAAATTGCCAGCAGATGAAAACTGAAAACAATCTACCAAGATAGCTCATATTATCAGGGAAGAAAAATACAATGCAAAAAGAAAATAACAAAGCATGCCATTGTATCTTTTCTCCAACTCTGTTTTTCTTCTCACAGATGGCATGAAAAAACAGGAATGTGGTTGAATACCAGCCAGGAAAAACAGAAAATAGTGATGACATTTTTATCATTCTAAATACTTAGGAGGGACCATAGTGAATTAAAAAACAACTGAGATACCCGGGTTTAGTTGCCTACAAAAATCTGCTTAAAAACTTCAAATTTGTATTAAATTAGGCAGTTTGCCTTTGAGTACTCTGGTGTGTGATGAATTTTATAGCTATGGTACAAAATGAATGTCTGGGGTTTATCTGATCTGTTTATCTAGTGTAGAAGGCACATTACTCATCCCCAGAGCACTCCACTAACAAGCTCTTTGTAGTAAACGAAAACCACCCTGAAGAGAGAATAGGCAAGGGTCAACAGAAGTGAAATTTTCAATTTCATTTCACTTCTGTTGTTCATCTCTATGGACCCAAGGTACAATTTTGACTTGTGCAGAAAATGATAGGATTAAGGAGGCCTGGATTCTGCATGCAATGTTGCCCATATCTGAGCATAGCGTGTGCCTGGCTTAGTGAACCATGGGCAGAATGGGGCTCCCACAAGCAATGTCATGTTGAACACAGTTAAAATACTACAACTAAATAACAAACAAATTTTTAATAACTTCTATGCTCAGGCAACAAAAGAGTCATACAACGTCAAGTAAGTGTTTGTCGCTATATTTATTTGTTTATTTATTAGCTGGTATATCTATCTTAGACTTAAATGTTAAATGTTTTATGACAGCTTTGCGTTTTATATAAGCTTTTATAAAAATGTTTTTCTTTATTTTGAGGGAGTGCTGTTGGAGTGGTTCCAAATGAGTGCTGTATCAGGCATAAATATAAAGCATTTTTGGCCTCAGAACACAGATACCCTCCACCTTTTAAATCAGTTACATTCCTTTAAAACCTCTCTTACAGCAGCTCATTATCAATGGTATTACCACTTGTAGTGAACTGCTACACAGCAACCACTGAATGCCATCAATGTAGGAAAGTGATTTTCAGTGCTGTATGTAAAGTATGGAAAGGAGACTTCAATGGCATGTGTGACAAAAAGCAGATGGGGCTGTACTTATTTATGAAAGAACAATCAGGCAGTCTAGATAAAAAAACATTGAAACACTAGGCATAATGAATGAATCATGCATGCTTTATGAAGACAGATGTAATGAAATTCATATAATGTGCTACATTTATTTGATTGAATGTCAGAAGTACTGTTGATACAAATACTTCATCCTTGACAATGCCACATTCCAGAAAGTGAAAGCAGGCACCATGGATGTCAGCCTTCCATGAAGTGGGTGATTAACATGTTGAGGTGAGTTAATCCATGAAGTGGGTGATTAACATGTTGAGGTGAGTTAATCCATGAAGTGGGTGATTAACATGTTGAGGTGAGTTAATCCATGAAGTGGGTGATTAACATGTTGAGGTGAGTTAATCCATGAAGTGGGTGATTAACATGTTGAGGTGAGTTAATCCATGAGTGGGTGATTAACATGTTGAGGTGAGTTAATCCATGAAGTGGGTGATTAACATGTTGAGGTGAGTTAATCCATGAAGTGGGTGATTAACATGTTGAGGTGAGTTAATCCATGAAGTGGGTGATTAACATGTTGGGGTGGGACAATCCATGAAGTGGGTGGTTGACGTGTGTTGAGGTGGATTAATCCATTAGGTAAAGTGATTAGTGGGTTGTGGTAGGATAATCCATGAGGTGAATGAGTAGTATGTTCGGGTAGTACAGTCCACGAGTAAGTGATTCATGCGTTGAGGTGGGATAATCCACGAGGTGGGTGGTTCATGAGTTAAGGTGGATTAATCCAGGAGGTCAGTAATGGTGGGTTAATCCATGCAGCCCTACAGGCATTACGTTTTCATCAGCCACAGCAGAGCAAGTAAACACAACAAAGGGATGTTTTCAGGTAATCCGATTCACTGAAATCCTCATATCCTTGGTGCTATGGATAGGACTTAAGTGGCTTTAAAAGTCAGAAATCATTGCACCCCAGCTAGCATACAGCATACACTGGCCATCTTAACAGCACAGCTATTGGCATGCATCAGCATTTTTTAAACTGCCACTACAGTGGTCTACTAGTGAGGCAATAAAAATGAGGATCAGCTGTTAGAGAATGCAAAATAATTGAATAAGTGAATTATCCTGCCACAACAGGGCCATAGTAGTACTGATTTACACAAGCAGCTGGCATTAACAGCAGTCTGATAGGTGCTTGTGTTACACCTCTGAAAGGGGAAGAATATAGTTCAAGAACACACACGATGCTGTTTTCTTCAAAGTCAGAAGTGTAATATGAAATGAAATTGTACATTCATGTTTTGATATTATACATGGTATCCAGAGAAATTCCCTTAATCTTTTGTACATTCAACAATAAAGCTTCTGTTACAAAAATATAAACAATGATACTAGTTTAGCAAAATATAAAAATCACATGCAAAAATTAGGCCTACAGGCACTGCACTTTACATAAACCATTCACATCCTACATGAATTGACTCAAATTAATTTCTCCATGAATTGCCCTTTTTGAGCTGTATTTGCCCAACTAGTCATTCACATTTGCTTTTTAACTAATGAAATAGTATAAATGTAATACAGAGGATATTCTAAGTCCAATACCAATTTTATCAACAGTTTTTATCTATCTACATACTACTAAACTACATTCATCAGCAGAAACACTCTCAGCAGGCTCACATTTCTTGTTGTCTAACAGCGCACCACATGACAGTGCCATCTTATAGCATGCAGCTAACTAACGGCAAAATCCTTTGAATCCATAAAATCAAACTTTATAAGTTACTTTTTCACAAGTCCTGAAACTGACATGAACCTTATAACATTATAAACATTTTACATTAATTAAATTTGTGCTTGTGACATTCATACCTGAAAGGGGAAGAATATAGTTCAAGAACACACACGATGCTGTTTTCTTCAAAGTCAGAAGTGTAATGAAGGAAACGGACAGCATGCTATGCCTACAGGAACTCAACAAGACCAGTGCAATCGATGACATATCTTCTAGACCCGACTAGCTGATAAAACAGCTTCAAGTTACATTGCAATTACATAAAAGAACTAAATGCTATTCTAATCAAATCAAATAAAATAGCCATAAAGCATGTTTTTCAAAATGAACAACACTCATGTTTTTTATCTATCCATTACACTTGCTTGCTGGGACTTCTTTCTTTTGCCAAGTAGAAATGGTGCTGGTGCTCATACAGAAATCAGTTTATTAAGGTTTTGTGTAGTGTCCATCCTTTTTTGCAATTATCCATCCATCCATTATGTATACCCGCTTATCCTGAGCCTATCCCTTGCACTGGGCAAGAGACATGAATATAACTTAGACTGGTGACCTGTCCATCTTACACACACACACCACTCATATCTATAGGCAAGGGTCTCCAATTAGCCTACCTGCATGTCTTTGGACTGTGGGAAGAAACCAGTGTACCCAGAGGATACCCACGTGGACACAGGGAGAACATGCACACAGACTCCATACAGAACTCCACACAGAAAGGTCCAGTGGTAATATATTTTTTCATGTAAAGACAAACACATTTTCAGTGTCGCACAGGGCCAAAACATAATGAATGTGACACAGGCAGTCATTTAAACAAATGATTAAATCATACTTTAACTCCAGCACCTTTCTTAATGGGGAATCACTTCTTTTTCACCATTAGTCTTCATAATGTTGTATGTTTCACCTTATTATTTCATGATTGGCTTATTATAGGAGGAGGCCCATTATACCATAAAATAATTCTGCTCTATTAATGCACCATCAGTCTGAGGTTCGACATTGACCAAGTCTTATAGCCAGGTGGCCTTTGAATAACCCCAGCTCCTTAATCCTGTCCATCTCAGCCCTTAGCAGCACATATAATGAGGGGTCAATTTCTTTTGGTTGAGTATTAAGTGGTATTTTTACTGTTTTAATTCCTTTTTACTTTCATGGAGTATGTTTTTTTCTTTATCAGTTGTTTGAGGTCACAGGCAGAGAACCTGGCTATTAATCCCAGTTTTGCACCCATCCTCAAAGGCAGGGGACTAGTGTAATACAGCACAAATGAAGATGCACAACATCACTGCAGATGACACGGAGGTCCTGAAACCAATATTTACTGGGGCTCTGGAGTGGCTCATTCAGCTAATACACCTACTGTATGTGCAGTGATGTGATGCATCCTGTGGCCCCAATCTAATCTAGACTACAGAGGGGAAAGATTTCTAATATTCAGCAAAATATGTTTCATTATTAAAACAAGGAAGCCAGGGTGACATGTTTAGGATGTCACATCAATGGGTATCTTCTCTGAATTGGCAACACCCCTCACCAACAGGCAATGTGTCATTCTAAAGTTTTCGTCTTTCTAATATGAGCAACATGAACTTCTATGTCAATATCAGTGACAACTGAATTGCATTACAGTTTAAAATAGCACAAATCTATACACAAATCAGCTGGGCTGATAATCCTGGATCCTGGAACCTACAAAGCCAGAACAGTGCTCCTCTCCCCATAAATGTATTAGAGCTGCTCTCAAAATAGCACTGTTTGCTAATTTCTAATTTCAGGCATGTGTTTAACCAGCTTGCAGTGTTCCATGGGGATAGGGGCGGGAAAGTGCTGTCGGTACGGCGCACTGCTCTGAACACACACAGCCTCAATCTCCTGGCAGTACAGAAATGAAAGCGCCTGTGTGTTTTTCACAGATATTTCAACTCACCCGTGAAATGACATTAATCTTCAGTACACCACATCAAAAGTACCACAAAAACAATCAAAGTTGGCTTTGACTGCGGAATTCATTATCCTGCCTGATTTGATTTATTTGTAAATGGCCTATCTAAATGTTTCAACATGAGCACATTTTCACAGTACATACATATTTGTTTCTGATTTTCAGGTAATGGTGCACTTGATTCTAATCCTGGATATAATCAGGATGATGTACAGGATGATGTGTAATATTTGAATATAGCATTCTCTAGTCACAGTATGCTTTCTTGTGTTTTTTTGTTGTTTTCTTTTTAAATTACAGACGCTTAAACACTTTTTTGTGATTCATTGCCATCACCTTAGATACATCTTCATTACCTGTCATGTCCCCTTTGTGTTGGCTTATTGCACATTATTGAGGGACTGTAGGTTTCTGAGTTTGCCCCCCTGACCCCCCCTGAACTCGCTGCCTGCTTGTGAAGTGACTGCTTGCCCCAGCTAGAAAGCAAGATCGTGGGGAACCACCAGCCACCCACTCATGGCACCGACCTTTCACCCCTTCACACTGCTATCCAGGGAATAGAAAAAAAACTGTCTTTATTTTTCAATATTATTGAACAGCCAGTGAGCCCTACCTTGGTGTGGCAACACAGAATTTAACACAGTTAAGCCTTAAGAGCAAGCTCTGTTGCAAAAATGTTTTTTTTCTTTTATTGTACAATACATCTGGTTTGTGAACTATATGAACTGTTGAGAATTACCTTTCTAACTACCTATATATTTTCTGTGCAATGCTGGGAGCCTGGGTATAAAGTACATTTTGTTGTATAAATATCAAAGTTTATTATATATATATCATGTCTGCCTTGCCATAATATATATATACAGACAGGTGACAAATTAAAGGAAAAACCAAGATAAAGTGTCTTAGTAAGGTGTTGGGCCACCATGAGCCACAAGAACAGCTTCAATGTACCTTACAAGACATTACACAGAGCATGAGAGGATGTTAATTGCTTAATTGTATCATGCAGTACATCTGTATGGAGGCATCTGCATTCATTATGTTTCTCCTCTCATTTATTCAGTTTTTTCCTTTAATTTGTCACCCGTCTGTACATATATATAGTGAATGAATTCACATCCAAAGGTTATCATTGTTATCAAGTTATCATCATTCAGCCTGTTCTTCTTTTGTTGCATGCATTCTATCAGAAGAAGAAAAAAAATACAGAAACAAACAGGCTACTGCAATGCCATGCAACATAATGAAATATTAAGCGCATCAAAACATTGTTGGGAATTTACTAGACCAGTGGTGTGCAGTCCCTAAACCACACGTTATACATGGATATTGTGGTCTGGATGGAACAGAAAACATATCAGTGGATATCGTGGCACTTCTGTAATTACTTTCATTATTTCACTAATTGCTTCCACAGAACCATTTCTTGGATGTTTGATCTGTTTGATCCATACTACTGAGAGTAAAATAAGAATCAATTCTTATTTTGCTGTAATATATAGCACCAGCTTCAACTATCTTGTAAATGGGGCATTCTGTAGACCAGAGACTCCCTAAAGTGAATTTAATTCCAGATCTACAAAGGCTCCACATTTTCCCATTGACATACAATTGTAAACCTGACATCAGTACCTCCCATTTAAGTTGAGTTACCAAAGTTATTCAGCTCAGTGGTTTTATGAAGGAGTTGTTTTGAATCATTGTATGCGTCATCATGTTATTAAAGTATGCTTTCAGAAATAAACATATAAATTTTAAATGGTACATTATGGGAGAACAGATTGAAAGAAATGTGCTTCAACAACAACTTTAAAAGTCCCCAATCCCTAAAACTCCACATCCCAAACCCAGACTCCTATACCTGCTCTGCAGGGACTCAGCGTGATTAATCTAAGCCTTGTGCTGTGTAGTGGACCATTTACAGTGTGCTTGCAAGGCTGGCCCCATGGGTCATACACATTTACAGCTAGGCAAAATGACGACAGCGCTGCCAGTCATTATAATGAGCCAGCCCTACAAGCTGATCGATTCAGACAATATAATCTCGGCCCAAGAGTGCCGTATCATGGGTGAGCAGAAAAATGGTGGGAAGGCAGCATCCAAAACTGCTTATTAATGACCAGACCTGGTGATGTGTCTACATCACAATTTAGGTGCTTTTCTAATGGTCAGAGTACCCAAACCTGCAGCCATTTTCTACACTACACTGCAGGTATGAATGGCCAGTTGAGTTCACGTGAGGCTGTTGTGGTTTTTTTCAAAAGGACGCCTCCCTCATGTTTCATCTTTGATGTTACAGTTATATCTGTAAAAGAACTTCAGTTTGCCTTTGTGCTCCTCTTTTTTGAGACACAGTGGAATAATTTATTTCATTTTTGTACATCGTGGGGAAAACTATAAACAAAGGGGACCATTGTAAAAGCATGATGTTATACCCACAACACCTTGTAGTTCTAGAATATGATTCTTAGTTTCAGTAAAAACATTGAACTATTCAAAAACCTGGAAATCTCTGTCAACATTTTGAAGGAGAAAGGATGGTCTTTAAGGCTACTGCACAAAGAGACAGGTGGAGAAAGACTAAAAAAGCTTTTAGTCAATCTTACGCATTTCAGATCGAATTAGCACTCGTTTCTGCTGACCCTTTCAGGTAATGAATTTAAATTTTCTTGAAAATGTCCTTAACTTCCCTGCCTCATTCTTAAGGTGGGTAAAATTAACATAACAACCCTGGGGCTTGCTGCTGGGTGCAGTGTAGAAACCTCTTCAATCACACAGGAGCTCTTTGGATATTTGAGGGTGAGAGGTTCTTCTAATAAGAACTGTTTCAGTAATGGAGTACTGAACTATTAAAGCGGAGGGCGGAGATAACGGCAAGAAAAGCACCTGTTGTCATCCCAGTTCGGATGCATCAACTCACACTGATTGTGCTTGTCCTTGGGTCATTCCATGGTACTAAATCATATTAGGCCATGAGAGTGAAGTTGATCTTTCCATTAGAGTGGTGTGTGTGAGTGTGAATGTGTGTGCATTTTGAAACTGTTTTACTTTCACCTATTAAAGACATGGATATATTCAAAATCCTATAGTATTCATTTTCTTTTATATACAGGAACTGGATTTATATTTTACATATGTAATCATTGTCCCACGAGGTATCACTGTTGTTGAGGGAAACAACAAGTTTTGTTGTATAAAGGCACATTATACAGGTATATCCTAAATTAGGCATTTTAAGTTTGTAGCTAAAATTACGTTTCTGGCATCTTATCAGTTAACTCAAATTAGTATTATGGAATAAATTGCCCTTACTGGTTACTATCTGATATAGGTATCATCAGTTTGTACAATATAATCTCATTTTCAGAGGTGGAAAGAAAATCTAATGTACAAATGAAATGGATGTAGATTGCTCCCCTAATTCACGTCTCAACAGTTTCTGGATCAGGCAACTAGGAGCTGAAAATACAATAAAGCAGAAGAGAAGCATAACTCACCATTGCCAAGCGCTGAGCACAATGTTAAAAATCATTACTCCACTGAAACACTACTGACTGGTTTAGGCATTGAGAAGAGTCTACACTTTTAAAATATATTTATATCACTTAATGTTGTGTCTAATATCAGTCATCCACTTTCATTATCTTCACATAGTAGCCTAAAAATAGACCATGGCCTGATATAAAATCTACACATAAGCATTGCATCACATGCAAAAAGACATACAATTAATTCACATTTACCTCCTCAGGCAATGAATGTCGGAGTGATACCCAGAGGAGTCTAGCTGGGTTATGTTTAAGTTTTGGAATGGAGCAGTTGAGGCTTTTCCATTACTTTCAGTTCCAATCTGCCTCACTTCTATCTGTAACATGATAGTCCCTGAGCACCAGTGTCAAGCCATATTCTGATTTGACCTTGGTAATCTGTAAATATTTAATACAGAATAGTTCACTTAGAGCTGAGAGTGGCCTCCAAGCTACCCTAGCAATCAGACACAGTTATGGTGGGGCTTATGCAAGGCACTGATCATGCAGTAACGGGTTCTATATCTGTATATATCACAGTTACATAGCAGAGTCCAGTATCACTGTGTAGGACAAATCAGCATGACATCACAACAATAACTAACTTACTCCCAGGTGGACTACGCCTACAGCCAGAACACCTAGTATCAATGTAGCCTATGATATATAGAGTTTATAACTGATTCAATTCAATTGTTGTTATGATCGTTTTTGTATTGTTAGACTTAGGCAGCTGAGATTCTCAGGGGTGCACAAATGTTTTTAGCAATGACGTAAAGATATCAATCCATATCCTTTCTGGAGGAATATCCTTTCTGTAGGTATTCACTAGTGGTTTCATGCTTTCATTCAAATGTCTTGCATGAGTGCATTTTGCAATTTTGAATTAATGACTTACTGACAGTGCTTTGTATGTGTGAGTAACTTTTGAACATTGAAAACATGTTTTTCTTCAGATATCATTTTTTTGTACTGTGTTTGTTTTGAGTAAGTGACAACAGTAATGCATATAAATGTAGGCTATGAGAGAGACATGCATACACATAAGTATAAGCAAACACACATAC
The DNA here is from genome assembly GCF_018555375.3 of Anguilla rostrata. Classification (NCBI taxonomy): domain Eukaryota; kingdom Metazoa; phylum Chordata; class Actinopteri; order Anguilliformes; family Anguillidae; genus Anguilla; species Anguilla rostrata. The sequence goes on along the minus strand of NC_057937.1, from coordinate 44,100,688 downwards.
ATTCTATCTGAAAGAAACACAGGCACGGATTCAGTCATTTTTCCTTTACAGTGAAAAATTACAAATAAATGTATGTGTTTGTCATATTTTTAACTGTAAGTGTTTTTAATGGGGTATTGTTCACAACAGACCTATGAATTGTTTGTATGTTGGCAAAGGATTTATAGGGCTAGCTAACAGAAATGTTTAAATGTGGTATTGCAGGGTAACTACAGTAGCCTAGTTAAAAATAGTTACCAGTACAGGTGCAGCAGTGAATTTGATCGTTCTTACTTCAAGAAATATATCTGCCATTCAAGAAATATCAATATATCTGCCACGAAGAAGTCATTATCTTGCACCAGATTCTATATGAGTAGTAACGTTACCTACCAGACCGAATCACAACGCAGATTTTGATGCTTAATTTCAGAGCCGTCAATACTAACGGTATATACTCAGTCTGTCACCCCGTTAGCAAGGTAGAAAATGCCAAAAGTGGAAATGTCTAAAGTGTGGGTGAATTTTATTTGGATCTCATAAATAAAAACGATGTTTGCCTAACTCCGAGGGGGGAATTTGAACCCGTGCTAGTTGCTAGGTCCCAAACGCGCTACCCAGAGGGCTACTAGTGAAGTAGATGCCGGGGCCGTAAAGTTTTTTTTTTTGTTTTTGTTTTTTTTAAACGTGTTCACTTCTAAATATGTCCATTTTACATGTGTATCCATTCGATTATGACAATGTGACAGCCCCCTGCTCTGTCGGCCAGTGCCGCTTGTTCCGGTGTCTTTCTTCACAGGTGCCTTGCAGGCAGAGCAGAAGGAAGTGCCTGTGGCCAGTGCTCCCAGAGATGTTAAGATGTGCCTGTCAGTCTCCAGTCTGGGCTAGAGGTCTTGCTGCCCACTGATACCTTTAGGTTTCTGTTTAGGCGCTGGCCTCTTATTGTTAGTTCATCTGGTTTACATCATACAGCACTATTTCACCACACTCTGTACACATATACTCACTTACACTACTGATGATACTGAATTCCACACCCTACAGTCATCTTCTTTTGTAAATTTTGGTTATTTAAAATAAATGTAAACTTGTTTTCTAAGTGCTTCGGTGTGTATCTTCCTTTTTGGCATGGCCATAGAGCCAGGTTGTGACAAATTCGGGGCATGCCCACTTTGGCATTGAGTCTGTTTGACAAATTGGTTCATCAGATTTGGTAAGCTTTAATTTAGGAATATTTGTTGGCATTGATTTTCATTAGTTATAGTATTGATTTTTTACTTTGTCTTCCTGATTTGGCGTGGGATTTACCCTGTGTGTCTGGGAAAGTACCTATAGAATTGCTTTCTTGTGCTCTGCTTGTATACTGAGATTTCTGGATGTGGCTGTGGCCGTGTATTGGTTAAACAATAATTAGCAAGTGATTTAATTTAGGAGATGCACTTTGACACATACTGTTTTGAAATGAATTTACCTGTTTTTCCTGATGACTGCCTGAGTTGTGGGAGAGTGATTTGGCATGTTACTGGCTTTTGCTGTACTGGTGGTGCAAATGAAGTGCTTGATCACTTGCTGTATAATAATGCATGTAGGTGTCGTCCCCTGGCAGGTTGTAGTGGCATTTCCCATTTTGAGTTTCCTCAGGTCTTTGTTGCAGTGTTCTGGTAAATGTAGGCTGTGCCATTTGTCTCTGGGGCACATCTGCAGTGGCAGAAGGTTTGTGGGTCGCCTCTCCACCCAATTGGGCTTCAGTGCATAAGCACCAGCCACATGTAATTGCATGAAGACCAGGGGCGATTGAGTTAGTTTTGCTGTTCAAGAGTAAGCTCCATTTTTGCCGGGGTTAACTTTTATTTGCTTCTTTGTGCGCACTTGTGATCAACTGCATTCTGTTTGGTCCACAACTTTGTAGCGTGTTTTGGTGAGCTAGACAGTCCATTATGGCTGCTATACAACAGTCTACAGAGTCTCCATCAGAACAATTAAGAGAGATCCAAGGTTCAAATCCCAGACGAACCTCCACCCCCAATTTGTTGTACCCCAGCTCAATGGCAATGTCAAAAGACAAAAAGGGATAGGCACACTGAAGTATTTAAAAATGACATTTAAATTCATTTTAAAAATTCATTTTTAGTAAATACTAAATTTACAGGAAAGACAAGATAATTGTGGGGTGTGAAAGTCAGTATAATCAGTAACTGAGTGGATGTATGGAGAGTGTGGTGAAGCAGTGTTATATGGTGTAAACCAGAAAAGAACAAACAAAAAGGGGCAAATGCAGTATAAACAATAAACAGAAACAAAAATTTGTCTGTGGGGAGAGATAGTTCTAGCTGAATCTGGAGACAGACAGGCACATCTTAAAGCCCAGTTCGGACCAAAGATTCACAATGCAACAAAACAGAGTGGAGTTGCAGCTGTGTGAACTACCTCTCTCAGAATGCCTGATGAAGGCACTTGTCGTATCCAGTGATTCAACTTGTCTAATTGCAGGTGGCGAGTTTTAAAATGCAATGTACGTAAGTTACATTTTCATAGCCAATCAGTTCGTATTTAGTCTCCGAATCAACCATCTAGGTATGCATACTGCTCAAGGAAAGGACAGATAAAATTAAACAATGGTAAACTTTTTTTAGTGCTTGCTTTAACCCTCTCTGAGGCACTCTTTGTGGGATTGGGCTGCGTCACCCAGTGCACGGAGCGTCTGCACCTGGACTCGACTGAGGGGCACTTGGAATGGATCCAGTTCCACCCCAGCAATTTGCCTGAACTGCCCATCATACTTGGTCATCCCTGGCTTGTACACCATAATCTTGTCACTGACTGGGCTAGACGTTCTATTAGAGACTGGTGGTGTGAATGTCAGGCAATCTGTTTCAGATTCCCCAAGAGATGAGGTGGAACATCCATACCTGTCAGGGGGTACCAAAAGAATACCAGAATCTCAAGAAAGCATTCAGTAGGAACCTCGCCACCGTGCTCCTTCCCCATAGACCATATGACTGCGACATAGGCCTCCTAGCAGGGTCAGTTCTGCCTTGAGGGCATGTATTCTCCCTATCCCTTCCAGAGATGCAGGTCATGGAGAAGTACATTCAGGAAGCGCTGGGGGCTGGACACATCTGACCCTCCACCATCAGGTCTTTTCCAAACTGGACCTCAGGAGCGTCTATCACCTGGTTCTTATATATCACGGAGTTGAGCGATAAGCCACCTTCGATACACCCAACGGACACAAATTCAAATACCAGTGAAACAGTGATGTCGTTTAGGCTTATTAAATCTCCAACTGTTTTCCAGGCACTGATTAATGATGTACTCCAAGAGTACTTCATACAGTTTGTGTTTATCTATCTCGATGACACCCTAATATTCTCCAAAAACCCCAAAGAACGCATCCAACATGTTCGCTTGGTTCTCTAACATCTCCTAAAAAAACAACTTTATGTCAAGCCAGAGAAATGTGAGTTTCATGAGCCCCAGGTATCATTCCGAGTCGTAATTATCTCTGTGGAAGGAGTGCAGAAGGACCCTCGGAAGGGTCCATCAGGCAGTTCTTGTGTGGTTGTGCCTCTCCTTGGTCAAACAGGTGAAACGCTTCCTGAGTTTTGCCAACTTTTACCGGTGCTTCATTAAAAAGTTCATTTCTCATGTGGCCCCCCTAAATGCCTCAACCAAAAAGTAGCATTCCTGGTGTTGGTGGTCCCAAGAGGCCAAAGCAGCCTTCTCGGAGCTTAAATGCAGATTAACCTGCAGATTTCCAATGCTTTATTCACATAGGGATTTCAATTTCTGCAGAAAATAAGGTCAGTTTAACATAAGCTTAGGAAAGTTGCACCTTTTTTTCCACAACATAAATTACACTCGTTAATATCTCAACTTCGAATCAGTTTTGTGCTTTAAAAAAGGAAGTTGCAAACAAGTTGCTTTACTGAAAGTGCAAAAGTTGTCACATGCAGGAGGGCTAATATGAAACTTGAGTGGTGGTTGGAGGAATGCAATGGTTTTTTCAGTTTTAATATAACAACTTGCCTTTTAAAAGCACATAACAGCTTTCAAAATTCATGGGTAAGGTATTAATGGGTGTAATTTATGTTGTAGAATAAAACGTGAAATTTTCTTAGGCTTACGTAAACTACAGAAATTATTTTCTGCTGAAATCAAAATTCCTATGGGAAAAAAGCATTTGAAATCTGCCAAGGGAACCCATGGCTCAAAAATTCCAACTCACTTATGGGTTTTAGAACTACAATCTGTAACACTCTATTGACTTTGTTTGGGGGTGGAGCCACTCCGGGCACCCCCCTTATTCTCCGGCTACACTGGAGAGATGCAGGGGTCTGTTTTTGTTGTTACTCAGCACTTAATTGATCAGTTAACTCACCTCACCTGGTTGCTTGAGTCTAATGTTGTATTTAAGGTGAAAACAAAAACCAGCAGACTCTGCAGCTCCCCAAAGTCAGGATTGGCCCCTCCTTAATTAGAGGGCAGATTTACACCACCCAACAAGCCATCCCAACAAACTGAACAAATGACTGCACACTGAAGAGCAGTCTTATTTCAGACCTTGTTTTGAAGCTAGGCTTTATCCAGTCTCCAGTCTGCAGTTGTTGAAGCAGCCATCCTAACCTGAACTGTATTGTAGCACTGGAAACAATGTCCAGATTGGCAGCGATCCATTCCAAACCACGTTTCTGATTTCCATAAAAATCCAACCGAGTGTAAGGAGGCACCGACTAGCCTGATTGCCCATCCACAGCCCTCTCGGTGTGACAGCTGTGTTAATGAAGCACAGACGTCACCGGCGGTTTCCACGAGACTCCACGAAAGGAGACGCCACTCTACAGCACTGCCTAAAGCTCCCGCTGAATAATTTGTAGCGTTGATTACAGCAGGATTCATTGTGGGGAAGAGTGCACAGACCGTGGAGAGGAGAATGTAGGTCACGCAGCCTACAGAGACTCAGCCTGGAACATCCACCAATTTGGCGAGAGGCTCTCAAGCCTGGCATCTGTACGGGAGCCATACAGGTCCACTCTCAGGGCTGAACTGTCCACCACTGTCAAACCTACCAGACTGTGTAATGGTAATCAAGCAATGCACTGTGAAGGTGCTATTTATATAACAGATCCAGAAACAACTCGGGCTAAAAAAATTGCTGTACACCTGAGCCAGTCTTCTTGTATTAGCATGTAGGTTGATTAGGTAAGAAACCCCTTTATTTTACATTCCATTTCATTTCAGGCATTTAACAGATGATCTTATCCTCTGTGGCTTGCATTATTTTCTCCCATTGGTACAGTTGTATGACGACTGAAGAAATTCATCTTAAGTACCTCACTCAAGAATAAAAAAGCAGTACCCCACCAGGCAGTCAAACCCATAACCTTGGAGTTAATAATGGCTATAATATTACAATTTTTATTTGATGCTTCAATATTCAGCAACTGTTTTTTAATTCTTATTCACAAGCAGTTTGGAAAGATCAGCTACCACAAAAATTAATGTTAATTAAATTGCTTATTTAACAAAAACTGTGTTTCCATTGTACACTTCCGTTTATATATACACATCAAGGATAGGGTAGTATAATATAATATAATATAAATTGAATCTGGGTCTCGGCTTCTTGTACTTTAAGGAACTCTCATAAAGAGGGAACAAAAAATAACCACAATTTCAGCATTCCAGTCCTCTGTGGTCCCACTTCTGAATCAGTCTGTCAGTAATGCAGGTCAATCTTATAAATATAGTACACAAGCAGCTCATTAAAATACAGAAAATAAATGCATTGACATTAGTTCCCTGAAAAGTGGTCAGACAGTGTGCCTATATTTATAAAAGTGACGCCTTACAGGGAATATCACTACATGGGTAATTTTCCTGTAGCAGCACTGAAAATAACAAAGTCCGACACAACTTCACAATGTATATTGTTCCTCATAATGGACCAGAGAGGGTCATGAACCTTCCGTGATTACTCGTTAAACCCATTCATCCTGAATACATCACTGCCAGCTACAAATGCTGGGACTGGGTGCTGCCACACTTGTTAATGTAAAGAGTCTGCCAATGACATTTATAACTCCGAAAGGATGCACCAATTATTTATTGTACCAGTTCCACCTTCTACAGTTCAAACTCCTGGTTTGCTATAATTGGATAAATATTTTTTCCAAAAAGGCTCCCGTGAAGATGCACTTAGCATCAAGTGATGAGTCCTAGTTGAAAGTGACTTTGCAATGAGTCTCCTCACTTGCATAATCAATACTCTCTGTAGCCTATAATTGGTCGTATATATATTTCAGCGCAATATTTGTAGTTAAAATTGCTTGAGTGTTTGAGCGCTGCTTCTGTTGCACAAAGAATGGATTTTCTCTACATGGTTTCACTGTTTTGTGAAGGCAATGAACACTGCTGACAAATGTTCATAAGAATGCTGATCTACTGCAGTGCACCAAAATAAAACTGGCATTAAAACATCAAACCTTTATTGAAGTATGTAAGAAAAAAAATCCTTGCTCCTTTTCAGACTTTAACAGTATAATCAAATTAAACATTTTTTCCACAAACCACAAAATGCCATGTTTACTGATTTTGTAAATAACGTAGAGGTAAAATGTAATGTTTTCATCAGAAAGGCCAGACGTCATGCGATTTACAGAGGAGTGAACAAGTTGCAGAGGACAATGGCATCAACAAACAGCTGTCTTTGAAAATGATCACCCTTTGTGACAGGCTACAAGATACAGTCAAGTGCTTATTCAGTTCGATCCAGTGCAGTAGCTTGTAACTGCAGCATTACCTGAAGAATTCTTGGTCTTCATTGTTAACTAAAGAGATAAATGCCTGTCATTAGAAGGCTGTTTTTCTGTAGACACACACACACACACACACACTGACAGCCGTACATACACACAGAGGCACATACAAATGCACCGCTTTTGAACCATACATGCCATTTACCAAGACTGTAGCGGTGTCATATTATATTCAGTGCATGTCCAAAAACAAAAACCATGAAGGCCACTGCTTTCGTCATTTGGCTGTAATAGCTCAGTGCTTGTCTTAAGCATAAACCTCCCTTAAGACCCATAACGCTCGTCTCATTTTGAGCAGACTGGTCCAGATTGTGTGCAGGGGACCGCAAGGAAAAAAGTGGCAGTTATCCTTGGGGCTCAAGTGGGGGTTCACGATTTTGGATCTTGGAATGTCATTTGCTAACATAACAGTCATCTAAACTGGCATGCCATAACGCTGAGTGTCAAGTGAGGAGATTGACAAAATGAAGCACCATCTAAATGGATCTGGCAAGGGAAAACTTTTTTTTCTTACCCCATGATAAATACCTGTGCATTTGTCTCCTTTTTGTTGGCTGGACTGGGTGATGCAGCAGTGATTACAATAGTGAAAATTGGAAGAAACAGAAAAAGGAAAGAAATCATTTTTTTACTATTGTAAAGTAATGAAAGAAAAGTTATCAGAGTCTAAGAGGGGGCTGACTACATTATTCAAATTTATGTAGCTCTGATGATATATTAAAACAGTCATAGAAAAATGATGTCTGCAAATGGAGCTGTTTCCAACAAGGCCTATTGAGACTGCCCTTGAGCTAAAGTGATGCGTGGAGTTGCATGTCAAATTTCTCTCTGTACTGTACTTGAATAGAAGGACTCAATAATTAACTCCCCAGCCTACACTACAACTGAAATAACATCATTCATTCGCTTGACAGATGCCCTTCTCAACACTGAATACATTTAAAAATTGGATTAAGCAAACACCTTGCTTCATCCTACACATGGGTTATGAATCTACAAATCTCTGGTCAGTTTTTTATTCAGTTCAACACACTGCCATCCAAATGAGGTGTACCTCAGATAGACAGCACTGCAGTACAGAGATCAGGGAAGCAGCTCAAATATTTTACCACCTTCCTTTAGTCAATCATTATGGTCTTTCAATACATTGAAAGCACAGCCATGCAGAATTAGAGGATGAGTCATCTCTTCTGATCTAGCATGTAAGATAGCAACTTCATACAACACTGCAGTAAAGTTTTGGTGAATATCCTGGTAACCTCTTTGCAACTGAAAGCCACAATATTCTAGCTATATTATAAGAGAATATAAGAACATTCACTTGTTTTATATGAGCAACAATGCTAGATCTGGCTTAGAACATTTCCAGACCAGTGACTGTATATGCAACATCACTATGCAACATCAAATTCACTATGCTATGAAACAAAAATAATAAATCTGAATTCTTACAGATAATATCCATGACAAGGCATGGATATACAATCATAAATAAATCATACGATTATTACTTCAGTGAATACATCAGATAGAAATGATAAGTGGTGGAAGGGAGGGTAACCAAGATGGAGTCTGAAGAGGTGAGATGATCAATAATGTTAGTGTGCTAGCAAGTTTGTCACAAACTCTCAGGGTGGCATGCAATACAATCAAACTTAGTTCAAATGTCAATTGAAATGACTAAATACAGGAGTGCAACACAGTAAAAATGAGCGTGGCAAATTTCATAGCTCCCAGTCTTCTCTGTACCCGAAATTTAGCTTCCTCACTTTCTGACAAAGCATTTCAAACAAGAGACAGCAATTAGCAAGCTCTCCAGGAGAAATGCTGATGGTGACAGCCTCCACTCTGGATTTCTGTTCAGTGTGATGCCAGTGGGGAAGTAAGCAGATACTTGGTGAGCTGTATGATGGGAACTATCTGCTCAGCTGGCAGTGTCTTTCCAGAGGGCCATTGGTTCCCCTCACATACAGAAAACTGCTCAGCACTTTTGCATGCAGAAAATCACTGAATGCAGCTACTTGTAATTAGCTCCTCATTAACTGGATGCCCAAAATCAAGGGACAAAGGTCAAACAATAATAGCAAGAGAGCTACCAGTGAGAATTGCTTGTGCTGTCTAATGCATTCCCGAGACTATAAACTCTCAATTAATGTCAAATGAAAATAAATCCATGTCCATAACTCCTTACAGCTTAATGTACACTTTTTTTGCACTGCAGGATTTTAGATCAAAGCAAAAGCAAAAGAGAAAAAACATTCCTGCCTTATAAAGTTGTATGTTTTTGCACAAATCAATGGTTCAAAATTAATCTTATGCCTGTACATGCCTAATGGAAAAATCAGCCAAAGGTTTGGTGTAAAATAATCGCTCAATAATTAATACAATAGTTCACATTCGGTGGGTTTTCGATTCAGAATCATGTGTTAAGACCCTTTAACACACACCTCCGAGAGGATTATTCTGCTTATACCATGGTCATTTGCCAAAGATTAAAATATGAGGAGGGTTTGTTAATATTTTGGGGTAATTCAAAATAAACTGGCATTCACTTTTGTTTGCAATACCAATTATTGGCTTGTCCGGTTAATTTTACACTTACTGCTAATAAATGGGCATTTTTGCCTTCTTGGTGACATCACACATTAGTATTTCTGAGATTAACTTCTGTAAGACAGACTGGATAACAGCATCTGCTAAGTGACTGCAATGTAATGTAATGTTTAAAAATGTGCCTCTCCATAGTATCCCTTGTCATTACAAGGCTGTCCAGAATGTATCATTAAAACCACAGGGGCTCTGCTTCAGAAACAAAATCAATTCTGCAGGGGTGTACTCTGCTGTAGAACAAACGTCACAAGCGACAAGTTTAAAATATTAGTATTGCAGTTAGCACTTAAATTGGAAAACATCATGGCTATTTGAAACTCAAATTAAAGTTACTGAAATTGAAGGTAAACTTGAATAGTACATTTTTAGTACAAAAACCATTTAGAGACATAGTTTAAATATGCATTATTATTATTATTATTATATTAACTGCCAAAGAGCAAGATTTCTGCCTGGTATCATTTCCATTATTTCATTTCCAGCACAAATGAAGTCCAAATAAGCCCCTTTTACAGATGCCCCTTTTTAAAAATAAAATTGTCTTTTTTCTGTTTTATGAATTGTTTTAACCAAATGTACATTCTAAAATAAATTCAATCAATTGATCATCACATCTATTGAGTGAAAAAAAAATAATCTTGACTTCACCAAAGGCCAAACCACATTGAAATCATTCATACCCATGTTTCTCCCTTACATGAGCAAAATGTCCTTATTCAGCAATTACCATATTAACTAACCATTATTGTACACAATGGCGCACTCTTGTCGAACACATCTTGCAGATTAATTCAATTGCATCTACTGTAAATTTACACTAAACTTTTGTTCATCCTTTTTTGCTTTGTTGATGGGCATCAAAAATGTTTGAATAATCAGCTGTGCACATTTATTACTGCCCTTCCCTAAGACAGTAACAGCATTCAATTGTGAAACAGTGACTCGAAAGGGAGGTAGGGCACATTATTAACTGAACCAGTCTGGAAAATACATTGGATTAATAATAAACGAAGCCTATCAGTCTTGAGCTCCAGGCTTTGAAGTGGAATGTGACATGTTGGCTCTTTGATCAGTCCAGACGTCCCCACTGCCGACTCTCGCAGTAAAGACTCCGCCGAAGGTTGATGCACGGTAACAGCCATTTTTGATTATGTCATCAATGCGAGAACGACATTGACATGCATCATGGGGTGGCTGGCTGTGAATCACCCTGCTGTGCTCATCCCTATTGGCTAATGACTCAACAAAGTGGAGGAAGCTTGTCCACCTCATGCATTATTCACTGGATAAGACATCCACAGACTAAACCTCACAATCTCCAGAGGAGGGTGTTTCAAAGGACACTTTTGACTTGACTTGATTCTTGTTTAGACAAAAGGCTCATATAGGATAGTGCTGATGAATAAAAATATTTATTTCCTTGGGAAACTTCAATGTGTGAGTAAAAAAAGACATCCTCGCTAATCCTGTTCAGGTGGTTATGACCTGATTATTCTTCAAAAGATTATGTTTAATCTCAGTTTTTGAATCTCACTATTTCCTCTCATGTTTCCAACCTGAGACCAATGTGCTGAAGGAAGGAAGTTCTGGTACAATATAAAAATGCATAAAATGTATGTTTAAGTTCATCTGCTGTATGGATGGCATCCGGAAACATAAACATGTTGCTGTATAAGCTGTTTTGGAGTTATTTTAAGTGTGTTTTTCCCATTTTAGACCATGAACCCCCAAAGCACCCTATATCAGCCATTGTAAACCTGATTCAGCAGAAACTTCTGTAAATATCAAAAACATCATCGCACATACAGAATTGGTTGAACCAGGGATGTGCGGTCATAAATTCCATCACCATCTCCCTATTTTATTTACTTATTTATGTTTTACCCTTAAAGAATAAAACATTATATTTCTAAAACGATGTTCTTAGAATATGTATCCAAGTTCATTCAGATGGATGTAATTTTTTTCTAGACAGGTCTCCTGGTGAATTCAATGCCTCATTCAATGTACCATATCAGGATACTTGTTAAAATTTATTAGAAAAATGAGCATTCTTAAAATCACAAAACCTTTAAAATCAGTAAGACATAGCAAACAAAATGGCAACTTCATTTTGTTTGAAATCAGTAGCTTACATGCTAATTACTGAGTGAATTTGAAAGGGAAGGACCAGGCCCAGGGTAAGTAAAAAATCATTGTTTTTTACTGCTTACCTGCCATCATAAATTTCCCCCTCCCCCAGCTAATCTCTTTTCTTTGGCACCCCCAAGACAGGCAGATTTTCCAATCCTGCACATGCCCCTGGGTATGAATCAAATGATACACTAAAAGTTTATTAAAATAAAAAAATAAAACCCCAAAATTTAACGATCATTTTAAAAAGATTGAATGCAGTGTGCTCTACTGTGCAGATGGTGAAACCACATGTTGTTTATGACCAGTTGGAGAGCAGTGGGTCATATTGTCAGCGAAAATTTGTGTGTAGGTTCACAGAAAAAGTATTATCCTGTACATCATCCCAACTGAAGACTTCATTGCTTATGGAGCAGTTTGCTAAACATGGCATAAATATTGTACATTGTACAAACAGCCAAAGTAGTTAGCTTGATAGTAAACTTGGCTATATTATTTCTACTTTATGTTACAGGCCATGCAACAGTGCACGTTTTCACTGCAGTTTATGGAGTTTATATCCTCCTAAGACTCCTAATCTGCCCCCTGTTGGCAACAAGAGTGCCCGACCTTAATCTCAAGAACCATATATTATATTATGCTGAAACCTACACAAGGGACATTCAATAAAAATAAAATAAAAAAATAAAAAATGAATATATTTTCAATGCAGCATTTTGTTACACAAAACACTTGTATTTTGTAAGAACTGTAAATAGTTAAACTAGTTTTTCTGTCAGGTCTCAGGAGGATATAGCTACTATATATTTCATATAGATAAATCATTTACAAAGAATTAAAATGTGGCATTTGTTTGAACCTGCAAAGGCAAACTCTATGACTATACCTAGCTCCAGACAGGGGCGTAGCACGAAAATTTGGGGCCTGTATAAATGCAGTCTCAGGCCTTTTCAGACTAACTCCCTGCCTTGGGACCCTGGGTAGTCAGTTCCACAAGTCCCTCCACTACGATGTCCCTGGCTCCAATATTTGTAAATACCAAGAGTTAACCACTAATAAGATTACAAACTAGATTGTTGTTACATTGCAAAAATAAAGACTCACACACTGCAAATTTTTCATCACTGATAACCAGAACTAGTTTCCCCAGTTCACACTTCGACCATCATTTGTGAGTGATTATAATTTATTTCTACAGTTAGTTAGTGGCTGTCTTCACATAACTATAAACAAGGTAGTTAAATCTGACTATCTTGACAGAACAGGGGGAGTACTTCCAGATGAAAGCAATCATGGGCATTGTAAGACCCCTGACAAACAGTATGTTCCTGCCCAGACATTCCAAAGCTAGCAATTCCTGCTTCGTTCGGGTCATATTCTCAAATGTATAAAAAATTCACACAAATTGTCTTCATGAATTTTGAAATATTTCAGATGACCCATCCATAAGTACTAACATTCAATAACACTGGTGTATTTTATTTATACTGAATCTTAATAAAATGCTACTTTATTGCCACATTTATTACCATAAACTAAAGCTAAATGAGCAGGCATAGTAATAATATTAGCTGCTATTTTGTTTTGTTTTTTATTTCAGCTTGAGCAAACACAGCAGTCTAATTGTAAGAGTGTCTGAGGCAACTACTGCATATTTTAAAATACTGATGAAGCACCCAGGATCCGAAGATCAATGTATAATAAATGAGCAAATTCTGCAGGTTTACCATAACAAGGCCTGTTATTGTGAAAGTCTGGTGCTATCCCTTTTACTGATTAATGATCTGCATTGTAATTTAACAGTCGGCAACGATCCTCAAGAGCAAAAAATGAGTTGCAGCCATTCTAAAATTCAACCACTCAGAAATGCCACGCATAGAAGTCAAGCAATTATGCATTCCTTCATTTTTGGCTGTTAAAATGAAACTCATTTACATACAAGGAAATATCTGGTCAGCCCCCAAGTCATGTATATTCATTCTGTTCTGACTCCAAGCAGCTTGCCATACTTGGAACCATTTAATTAATAAGCCCCGCTTGGTACCCTCAGCATCACTGTTGCTCTGCTGTGACCTGACGTAATGTAAATGCATCTCACAACATCTGAAGTATCAGCAGGCTATTGGGAGAATTCCAAAAATGAAAATGACTTGCCCACCCCAATCCTACTGCCAAAAATCCTGCTCCAACCCCACTGATCTCCTGTTCGAGTATCAACTTTATTTACTCATTCATTTTGTGCGGTACCTCCTTCAGACATGGGACAACAGTTGGAGGGTCTAACTGATGTCAGCCCTCTCCAGGCTAAAGCTGGACAGAGATGCTGTGGAGCTGCACAGAGGAGTGATCCAGAAGCTTCATCCCAGGCTGACAGCTGCTGACAGTCTCTGAAACAAAGAGGGATGTCTTTGCCTCAAACGTCTAAAAGGTGCCCTCATTAAGATCCACAGACCTTGTGATAAAGAGCGCAAATGTCACCCGATATTTTGTGCACAACCAGAAAGGGCAGAATTTCCCAGGCATGACCCATCTGTGTACGCTCAGTGTGTTCCACAGGCATGACCCATTTGAGCACGCTCAGTGTGTTACACAGGCATGACCCACCCATCTGTGCACGCTCAGTGTGTTACACAGGCATGACCCATCTGAGCATGCGCAGTGTGTTACACAGGCACGGCCCATCTGAGCATGCGCAGTGTGTTACACAGGCATGACCCATTTGAGCACGCTCAGTGTGTTACACAGGCATGACCCACCCATCTGTGCACGCTCAGTGTGTTACACAGGCATGACCCATCTGAGTACGCTCAGTGTGTTCCACAGGCATGACCCATCTGAGCATGCTCAGTGTGTTACACAGGCACGGCCCATCTGAGCATGCGCAGTGTGTTACACAGGCATGACCCATTTGAGCACGCTCAGTGTGTTACACAGGCATGACCCACCCATCTGTGCACGCTCAGTGTGTTACACAGGCATGACCCATCTGAGTACGCTCAGTGTGTTCCACAGGCATGACCCATCTGAGCATGCTCAGTGTGTTACACAGGCATGACCCATCTGAGCATGCTCAGTGTGTTACACAGGCATGACCCATCTGAGCATGCTCAGTGTGTTACACAGGCACGACCCATCTGAGTATGCTCAGTGCGTTACACAGGCACGACCCATTTGAGTATGCTCAGTGTGTTCCACAGGCATTACCCATCTGTGCATGCTCAATGTGTTCCCTGGTAGCCACAAAATACTTAATACAAGCAGTCTTTTAGGAGCTTGTGTTTGGGTCGAATACATGCTTTTCATGACATTGTGATGTGCATTCAAAGTAAAACACCTGGCTCCTCACAATGTGACCGATAGTATTGTGGCCTTGAATTGAATTGAATCGTGGCCTTGGATGAAGACTTGCTTTTGCTGCAGGGCCCTTTAACTGATATTGAATGCTGAAGCAATATTGTGCTCAGTGTGTCTGCTTGGTTTTCTCTGTATAGTCTCATAATGGTGACACAAGCAGACAGCAGTAAGACAGGGAATATTCTAGCAAAATATCTGTAATATAATATCTCTTGCGTAACAGTGTCCATCGAGGCATGCTAGGAAGCATTCAGCTTATTCTCTACCACCATCTTAAATAAAAGGTTTTCCACCACACTGTAACCCACTAGAACTGTCAACCGTGAACTAGAATTCAGGGATCTGTTCCACCTTGGAGGAGGCTCTCCCACTGTTGTCTACCGCCCCCTTTAATGATATGACTAGTCTCTCAATCATTGTGCGCACCTGGGTCTTCACTCTGTTTCAGTGCAGATTGTCAATGCAGACAGGCCTTTTGACAATTGGAGTTCATGTGTGAGGGCTGTTTGCGGGTCAGCAGTCTTGATTGATTGCAGGACTGTCAGAGCATAATGGAAGCATCTGGTGTCCCTCAGTGTCCAGTGCCTGCACAGGTCACTGCAGTCACTATATGCTACTTTATATGGTCAGCACAGGAAAACAAATTAAAGGACTTTATAAATCAAATTAAAGAGAGGGCACACTGTGTGTGTACGGATTAGTGTTTTTTGTATAAAATATAAGTTTAATACAGATGGGGGGGTTTTCTGGAAATAAAGAAAGCATTCTTTATGAACATAATGAGGTTTTCAGTGGAACGGTCCTGGGTGTCTAGGTGTTTCTTTCATCAACAGAAAGGTGAGACAAGCCACACACCACTGCATTATAAGAAACCAGGAATTATATAGAGCATCTCTGTCAGCACATCTATGTCCACCTCTCTAATCCACCATTTTTAATTGTTAATATTAAACGAAAAATACTATAGTAGTAATCATAGCAGAACTATAGTAATATTAGTAGTAATTAGCAATATTAGGATATTAGGATACAAGTAAATGCTTTAATTAAATGAAAAACAAGTACACCAATTGGTTCTCCATGACCAGTTTTTGGGAGTCCTGTTGTAGAAGATACAGTATGGTTTTGTGATGATCTAATCTAGCATGCCTTAACCCTTAAATATATGGGGTTATATATATTTATTTTTCATTACAGACAATGATTCAGACACCATGTTTAATATTTCAGACAGGCCTTCTGTTATTTCAATGTCAAAAAAAGGAAACCAGCTGGGGATGAAGCAAGGTAAGCTTCACCAACAGGAGTTTGCGAAAAGCAGTGAAAAAACAATTAGCAGGAAAGGCTCTCTTAAGATTGCATACTTCGCTGTATTATTGCTTTTTGTTGAACTTGCAATATTTACTTCTAATTTGCTTCACTACTACATGACACAGGAACTCACATGAATGCATCATTTTACTGACCAACTTAGAAGAAAGAAACAAAAAGAAATTCTTGTTTTCTAACACAAGCAATATAATGTAATTCAATAGACACAATTTATGCTGTTATCCAGACAAAGAGTATTTCAGGGGACTAAAACCAATTTCTACTCAAGAACTTCTCAAGAACACCCTGCTGTTTTAAATCAAGGCTGCATTAGATTGTTAAGTGGATAGCACTCCTGTTATTTCCCCTCGTTTACAACTCTTAGCCTTCTTGTTACTGAAACCCATTCACAGGTACATTTCTGACTGCCAATCTACCATAGAACACTAAGAGAAAGAAAGGCATTGTCAAAAATCATGTACTGTTCTGAGAAGAATCTTAATGAAATATATTATTTAACCTAGAATAACCATATACTTTTTTATGATCATTTTAAAAACCTTTTAGGGATTAGTAAATATCTAACTTCCATAAATCACTGTTTCAAAGAGATACATCCAAAACTCAAACCATATTAAATAAGTCTAATTTTTAAGAAATATGAAATACTGACAAACCAAAAACTGATCCTAAATTATCACAAAAAGGCCTTTGTCAATGTCACTGCAATCATATTAGAGAACGCCTTGAATAATAATTATTTGCACAATTTCTCAACAGCTGAAACTGTTGCGAAGAAAATGCTGACCGCGCTACTTTCTCAAAAAGGCGCACACAATTATATTCATGGGAGAGTAGAGAACTACTGCACCACCACGTCTTGTTTATTCTCCAGAGCCTGACAGCCATTTCTATCGCCATCACCTGACACTTCCTCCAGCTCAAACTCTCCTTCTCTGCTGGAAACCTTTCCACATTTCACAGTTCATGGGGAATTAGGTTTCGCTGAACCTCCATGGCATTCCTTCATTGTATCAGCTGTCTGGATACAAGCAATGTATCAAAATGATTCATTTTAACAATAATACAGAAAAATATGGAACTAAAATTTCATAAGGTGCCAATAAAAATATATACCAGTATGGGGGGTGCCCATAATTCATGAATAAATGTATGTTACTCCAATGAAATGAGGTTTATCTACAACAATGGTTAAGCTCAGACCTTACGGTCAGTATTCTCTTAAGCACAGAGAGTTTAGATTCACATTTGCCACTTATCTAATTAGTCTTTGCTGCATCAATGGCCGTTTCTGTCCACCCACACTCTAATGCATTGAGGTGCATCAGTAAGTGACCTCCCTTGCTCTTTAGCCTTGTTCACATGGTCTGTTTTATAACAAGTGGGATAAAAGCAGATTACCTCAGATGTGTTTATATTCCGCTAGTGTGCAGGATTCATGAGGTCAGAGGCCTCTGTACCTGCATGACTACTTTTGGCAGGATGGCGCGTACGTTGACACTGACATTTGCAAAGTGTTCAGTGTTGCAGGAGAATGCAAAAATAAAAACAGTCACCATTTAGAGGGGCAGAAGTCTCCTCACCTAACGAGGGGCTCAGAACCACACGTGGATGTAGAGATCTCCCTTCGGCTTGAGGCTTGTGTTTGGCAATCAGTAATTATAAACTAAGGAGGATTGGGGGGAAGGGTTCTTGTGGTTATCATTAGCCTCAGTGTTGTGTAGAGGCAAACAGGAGAGATGTGATTTTGGGGGGGGGGGGTCACATGCAGACTTTCTTCAGTGTCAGAAGGAATGCGGATGAAGCTGAAGAGCCCCTCACCTCCAATTTTGCACTCATAAGCAGCCAATCGCTGCAAACACAGCGGTCAACCTTTATCAATCACGCATTATCTTTGTACTCAACCACAGTGATGGTAAACTGTAACAGTATGATTGCTAAAACAACATATTACAATATCGAGGTACTGGAGTTTGTGGATTTTTACATTTTCCCATAATGGACTAGCATTTCACCCTCTGCAAGATATTAGCAGGAGTATGGTTGAATATTTAAAAACTGCCTGACATATTGCAACCATCTCCACCAGAGTCTGTGGGCAAATGAGCACCATGCTAGGGAACTGCTGAGAATCAATAGCAATTTGATCATTCACCCTTAGCCTGGCCCACCACCAGCCGAAATGCTTCTGAGAAACAGAAGGAATGATACACAGAACTAAAACATTTTTGCATTTTTGAAACCACATGGTTGCTATATTTCTGGAAGAGTGAACCATCATCTGAGGAGAAACCTACAAGATTATTCAATTATAGGCCAGGGACTGAGAATAACTTTAGAATGATGTTTTATGCTATACGGATAGCCTGAAAACCAGCAAGTAAAACTTTAACTTGTTTACTGTTTAATGGAGAAATTAAGTTAAAAGGTAAAAAATGCTGGGAGACCATGTGGCACAGAACTGTTAACCCATATACAACACCCCCACCCCCAGGGGTTCCGTTCTCACCCATGGCCCTTTCTCCACTGTGACTCAATCTCTACCTGTAACCTCCTACTGCCCTCCAGTCTGAGTAAAGAGAAAAATACCACATGATATAAGCTGTTCATATCAAAGAATATGCTTGGCAGTTAAATCAGAGACATTAATATTTATAACATGAGATCACACATTACAATGACTGATGTCGAAGAGCAAGTGTGATTCCAAATAAATGCAATAATGTTTTCTATTCATCCCAACATGGCCTAGTATGTCATCTTATCTGAAAATGTGATGTCTCAAAACTAATGTGTCACATTAGAGTGTGAAATGGCAAAAAAACAACCAACCACTGTCCTAGCCCGGTCGATAAGAAGTCGTTTCATGCATTGTCAAGCTGATTCTGCTTCATTCATCAGACCTCTGCCTTGAAGGCATCCTTTCAAGTAGCGTCATCCAGTTTGGTCACACGACACTCACAGCTTGTCTTGTAATTGGTGGTTCAATTGGTAAGGTAGTCTTTAGTTTGCAATTGGCTACAATTAATCGATAATATTATTGGCTGGGTATGGTCAAGTTTAGGCTAATTTGACAAGACAGGTCAATTGTGCTATTTAAGGTTTAGTCACTGAGCTTATATAATAGGTAAGGAAATCAAGATGGAAATGAGTAGGACAATGTCCATTTGTGAGTACTGACTGTGTGGCCATAACATTTTGTTAGAACTATGTGTTATTATGCGGTCCAGTGGTACCAAATTAAATGTTTGTAATGTTTATCTTATTTTAGTAGGACAACTATCCTGTAGCAAGCACTGGTATTCATACAAAAAGTTTTCTATCTTTTTACTAAAGTGTAAATTCCGGTCATTTTTTCAACTGAAATGAAGTGATGGCCTTCCCCACTGTATGATAAAAGCTTTCTATGAAGATAGAAAATTAAGATGCTTTCATATGAATATCAAATCGCATAGCAAGACAACCAGTTAACTGACACTTAATTCCATGCAAATGTGAGTGGGTGTGCAGTACAAATTCTGTGCTCAGCTGTATTCCATTGTGTCCACTCTGTCAGTGGGGAATCTAGACCACAGAGGAGCTCTTAACAAGATTTTCTTATTCTCTTGTACCCTTTAATATCATGATTAGAATGTGGTTTTGAAATCAAAACTAATGCAATGACGTTATCAGTCTCATTAGGCCCGGCCATTGTCTTGCAGTGCAAAATTTGACAAATGAAGATTATAGAGCGATGCATAAAATATAATGACAAGGCAATGTGCAATGGCTTTCATACGGATACTTTACAACTGCGCACAGAGACGCCTTAATTATCCAGCCATTTGAATACGAACCATCCTATCCCGAGGGAACATTCATTCTCGGTTATGTGAGCAGATGTCATGCTATGCACCTGATCTGTTCAGAACGGCTAACACATAAAGGAAAAATCCTGAGAACCTACATAAAAGGGGTAAAATATGCAGAAACGAAAGGGAAGAGAAGGTGACAGGCCTTATCTTTTATTGAATTAATATTTAATCTTATGATGAAACATATTAAATAATAATATACAAATTTGGTAACTGGTAAACATGTTTACAGAAATAATAATAATAATAATAACAACAGACATGACAAAGGCTCTGCAGTTTGTCTTTGTTGGAGATGGTGCCAGTGTCTATCACCAGTGTACTGGCTGTGTAATTCCCTGGTGCGTGCCTGGTTGAGTAAGCTGGCCAGCGGAGGGGCTGCAGCTGATTCTTTGAGTGATTGCCCGAGAACACTGTCCTCTGTGTGGAACAGGGTGAAACCTTACTCATAAATGCATTCAGATAACTTAAAGAAAAAATATATGTCCAAATAACTGGAATTAAAAGGTACTCATTCGGCTCTTAGTGAGTGTGAGAGAGAATGAGAGTTTGCTATTTGTGTAGTGTATATGATGATGATGATAACGATGATGCAAATGCATTGTCTACAGAGCAACCATTAGTGGCTTGAGTTAGGGTTAAAAGCATAAGTGCGGAGCAGCGGCATTAAGGCCAAGACTGGGTGAGTTTTTCTATCAGGTATTAAGCATCCTATTTCCCCCACGTTTCCCCAGTCTGAGGTCCCTTTCAGCAGACAGAACCACGGACAGGGCCCTGAGAGGCTCGCCCAGGCCAGAGTGGCCAATGAGAGCCTCAGGCAGCTCCGAGCAGCAGGTCATCGAGCGGCGGAGCGCAGACCAGGTGCAGCCTGCTAGGAGCCCACTGCATCACTCCTCCTCCTCCTCTGCAGTACAGATGGGTTCCCCCCTCCCCTCCCCTTCCCTCCCCTCCCCTCAGCCCCACACGCCCCTACCTCTACATAACAACAGAAAGATCTTCACAATCGAAGAGTGCAAAGAGACCGCTTCAGTGCAGCTGTTTTGCTGATTGAGCGGCTGCCTCGTCGCAATAAACGCGCCGCGCCCAGCTCACGCTGCCTCATTTCCCCGCAGACGCCCGCTCCCTCGCTCGCCGCCGATGTGCGCTCCGATTAACGGGCAGCGAAATATTTCACTTTTTCACTTTGGTGCCGATAGGGACCCCTGCCATTATCGGTGGAGGAAAGAGAGCGCGTATCTGCTCATCAGAGACATAACTGCTCAGCGTGCAGCGTACACAACGCACACACGAGTATCAAAAAATCTGTATTTCTCTTCTGGGTCTTATCAAAAAAGCTCAAAGAGATTAATTACGCACACATATTTATATATGAGGCTCCATATAACAAAGTCACAAAAGAGGGAATCTCAGCAATCTTATCGTTCAGGAGTTTAACTGCAAGACTGTTATCGTTTCATCACTGAAGCTTTTATAGCAGTGTCACCTCATCCCTATGAACACTTGGCTGTCTTCATGTTCACAGCATGCTGCACTGTACCAGATTCACCCTTTCTGCCCCCCTTCACAGAGCCTGCGATGAATTCTGCTTGGTCGGATACATTCCTGCTTTAAAAACAATCATGGGGTAGGAATACCACAGTATATATACTATGAGTACACTTATCCGAAATTGAGCCTGAGAGGCAGGATGACATCATTATTGAGTTTGGTAGTGGTACGGTGCAAGGTCAAGACATTTAATCAATGCAATGTCACTGCACTGTGCCACTGGAGATCATGGTTCCGTTCCCACATGGAATACATGGGATGTGCCCATATAGGTCATAAGCTTGAGGATGCTTACAGCCAAAGGTGTGGGTAGTGTACCTAACCTGTGCGTTATACCTGTGGGATGATGCAAATACAATTGTAATAGGTAGCTTTGCACTTCATTGCTCACTGAAGGGTCCAGGCGTTCCACAAATGTGGTGAGATCATTGATGCCATAGGAAACCAGCCCCACTGCATCACCACACCTCCATTACTCAGGAGAGAAGGAGAGAAGAGGGTGGGGATGGGGGGGAAGGGAAGGGGGAGGTATCATTTTTGCAGATACAAACATTTGCAAGTTTCTTGAAAACAATATT
Source organism: Anguilla rostrata (assembly GCF_018555375.3). Lineage (NCBI taxonomy): Eukaryota > Metazoa > Chordata > Actinopteri > Anguilliformes > Anguillidae > Anguilla > Anguilla rostrata. The sequence continues at coordinate 44,078,482 of NC_057937.1, read as the reverse complement.
TTGCCACAGGATTATTTCATGAGGAAAGAGAAAACTGACATTAGGGGGGAAATGGCGTAGAACAATACTGCACCGTAAACATAGATTCTATGCATCCTTCCTGTTAGACCATTAGCATTATATTACTCCTTTAAAAATCACTGGATTAGGGTTGTATCAGTCTGTGGTATTATTGAACAAAATTTCCCACTTAATGTGATAGCATTATGTGATTTCATTATAAAACATTACAGTTGTGTGTCTGTCTACATTTTATATCATCACAATATCCCGATATAATATTAACCAAACGATTCTCTTATGTTCATATTCTCAAAAAAAGAATAGCATTAAAGACATTAACAATTCTGTAGCATCTTGTCAAGATGCAGTTTTAGGTTATCTCCTCGAGGGTCACTAAACTGGAAACTGCTCTGTATTTCAGCTTTTTAATTTTATTTTTGGTTTAAGATTTAAGCTGATAGAATTCCGAACAATAGCAGGTTGAGATAAAAATTCAGTTGAGTGTTTCAGCACATTATACATAATACATTTTCTATTTACTTCAGTGGGAGTGGCTATTTTGCTCTTCTGATATTCATACCATTTTAAATATACTTTTATGCCATTTTTCATTGACAAACAATTTACTGCCCTCCAGTGGTCAGCAAGAGAAGTGGCAGAAGAGGCAAGCGCAGTGATGCAATTGTTTTATTTTCTGTTGAATTGAATTGTTCACAGGAAATAACTATCTGTTTTAAAACTTCTTTTCTATAAGCTATAGAACAAATACTTGTGAGCTTGAGTAATTGTGTTGTTGCTAACATTAGACAATTGTTGGTGTGCTATAAACATGGGAACAGAATCCTGAGCGAAGTTATAACGAAAACAACTAATGTGCTGTGTGGTTAAGTCATACAATTTTGGCCCTAGGCTAAGCATTAATCTTAAAAACGTAAATGTTTGAACCCCTGCACTCGAAAAAAGTAAACCAATGGCATTCTTTTAAGGTTCTTCCACACACATTTTGATCACACCCTGCAATCTGTGCTTGGTTCTAATTGTTTGTTAGTCAGAACATGAGCAGATAAAGTGCTGGATGACCTTTAGCAGCATTAATTACAATCAAAGAAAAACCTGTATCCGTGGAAACAGAAAACAGAAAAGTGCTCAGTGCAAAAACTCATCGACGGATGTTCAGCCTAAGAATGAATGGGCCACCCTTTAGGCTATCATATTGATGAATTCACTAATTAAAACAGCGTGCTCAAGGAAGACTATGTAACCTTGAGACATGAAATCATATCCCAGGTCTCATTATAAGTAAACTAATTTTATATCGTTATTCCTCTAACAACAGTAGAACAATAGGTTTCAGGCATCTAACTGTTGGGGGAATTCATACTGTTTTTCATCTTGTATTCTCTTTTGCAATTCTCAACTGCAATAGAGGATGAAGGGTACAACTGGATACAAGCGGTACAAGGGGGAGGAGGGGCTGCCCTGTGTTCACCATCATAACATTGATAATAAAAATTATGAGAAATAGCCTTGAGAAAGCCATGAAGCGGAAAATGGGGAGAAAGTAAAACACTGTTGCCGCGATTGTCCAAGCCAACTTCTTGCCTTTTTTGCTTTACTTCAAAGTGAGAAAGAAAGCCGCCTGAGCAGTCACTGTTGGCACCAAATCTCTCTGACAGGCATTCTGTGTGAGCCTAATGGGAGTCTCACCAACTCTTTGATCTCTCCCTGGAAATATCCAGTATGCTCAGTGCCAAGAACCAGCTGCTATTCAACAGCAGTTGTAATTCAAGAAATGTAGTCTAAATGTCAGGTAATGTAAATGCTTGGGCTAATTCAGTGACTAAGGGAACTTGACGTCATGAAATCCAGGAGTAGATACGGCCCTTCTTGCCCACCCTTGATGTATAACAAGCAAATTGCAGACAATAAGGAAGATTCATTGGTGCATTTTGTAATAAACACAACAAAAATTAATAATCGTTTGGGTGATAAATAATTTGCCCACATGATCAGTAATGTCTAAAAATGCACGAAAGGCACAAAAATAGATGCACAATAGTTTCAATAAATGCAGCTGTAACAGAGAGAGGTAATTGCCCAAGACAAGAGATTTTCTAGTTAACTTTTCAATTGATTTGCACTCGTAGATTTCTGGATTGAAAAAATAATATCTAATAATAGGCACTGTTAGAAACTAGACGTTACAGTATGGTCTGACAATGTCTGTCTGACCTATTGCCAAGTGCCATATTAAAAGCATTATAGTTCTTGCAAGTCAACCCTGTCGCCTGAGGAACTGTGCTTGTTGAGTTTGATTTGCAAAGTACACACCAAATCTGCAGGCCTCATCCAGATACACCAGTTTTTTTAGCAAGCTGTATGAAGAGGGTGGAATTCACGTGGTGGCTACCACCCTCCGTACTCCCGATGGTGGCATTACAATGGACCACATTGTGGCCAAAGAAACGGGGAAGCGCTAAACCCTATAGCCCAGAATAAATCTGATTTGTGCTAGTGCTGTAGAGGGAGAATAATTGACCGTTGAAGTAAAGCAGTCAGTTGATTTCATATCAGAAGCTTGTGGAAAATGTTTTAGCGATGGGACAAGACATGGGATTGCAGTAGGGTGTATGAAATTGGGAAGGAAAAGGGTGACAAATGTTCCAGTCAAGTAACAATTTATAAATCCACCTTTTAAGAGATAAAGGGCTCTATTTCCTGGAACCAATGTCACACAGCTCATGGGCACACTCATTGACACAGTGTGTTGGTGGACAAATGCTGGTATTTTTCTGACCAGGTGAGAAGCGCACAGTTCAAAGTGCTGGCACAGGTGGAAAATGGGCTGGATTATGCTGAATGTATTATCACTGGGTGTGTTGCAGCTGGATTCATTCATAGCCAATCAAATGAACTCTTTCATTCCCATTAAGAGCTATGCACTTTGCGCATCGCTAATTTCTGTAGTCTACCACTGCAATGGAAGACGAGGATGAGGATAATCAGATGTTTCTCCCAAGACTTTCTTTTGTAAGAGATGCAGAGTTGCGCTGTCACTTTTTTTTTTAAATTGAGTTGAACAAATTTCATAAATAAGGGAAATTTGTTTGAATTTTCTTCAATCAAACATTGCCTAAACATTTATTATGGGCCACTTTTGATATCCAATTATGCCTGCAGCTAAACAGTTTAAACGTGCAATGTTACAACTAAGAAAAAATGGCACTCACATATGTTGCAGGCAATGTTCTCCTTGGTTATTTTGTCTCCACAGATAGCATGACCCACATATTTGAACTTTATTTTTAGCAGACGATACCCTCTCAACAAAACAATAACATGGCTTGTTGTTTATCGGTCTCTTTGAAATTGAGCGCTACCAGATAAATGGTAAATGGACTGCATTTATATAGCGCTTTTATCCAAAGCGCTTTACAATTGATGCCTCTCATTCGCCAGAGCAGTTAGGGGTTAGGTGTCTTGCTCAAGGACACTTCGACACGCCCAGGGCGGGGTTTGAACCGGCAACCCTCCGACTGCCAGACAATCGGTCTTACCTCCTGAGCTATGTCGCCCCAGATGATGTTAAATTAGCTTAGGAAGAGATAGCTAATGCAGTTAATGCATGTAGTTTTCATACTGGCAGCCCTGGCACAAATTATGGAAACACTACAGTTTAGTTCTCTTAAAACTAATCTGTGCCCTTTTTTCTGGTGTTTTTTTCTCAGAGCCATTATCGTCTGTAAAATGTATTCAAAACAGTTATCTTCTTGACAACGAGTAGTAACAACATTATGTGATCATCAGTAATGTAAAAACATATACAAGCCAAAAAACTGGTTTTCTTTCTTTGCAGTTTTTTTCTCTCTTATTACTTGTTTTAACACAAATTCTAATTATTTCTTCATTTTCGTTTTATGTTGATGTTACATTTATTATATATTACATTCATTATGCCGAAAAGAAAAATTCTTCCAAGATATTGCATTAGTCATCAAACTCAGTCACTCAATGATGAATTCAGCCAGCTGATTTAACTAATTAGTTGTACATCCTGGCTGAAGAATTATGTTTAGGTCATTGGAACCATATACTGGGGAGGACTTTTTACTTTGTGGAACCTGGATTTTCCACCACTGCTGTTCGTAAAAACTATATTCAGAGAATAAGCCCCATCTGCTGAAGCAAGCGCTTGAGTGAGCAGGTGAGTGAGTGAGAGTGTGAGTTCTGATGAAATGTCACAGAAAACAGAACCAACATCACTTCGCATGGATTGGCTCGCTTTGGCGGAAGCATAGAAAAGGGTTTGAGAATGACAATGAAAGGATTCACTGCATTTAATAGCGGGGGAGTTCTGTAAAATAAACAGCGAAAAAATCAAGCCTGCACTTATACACTTGTCCTTTTTCTCCTCTTGCTGACAGATAACAGCTCTGAATGTAGAAATGCTGAGTGAGGCTGAGTATAATAATGTCTCGCGGCAGTTATGGATTACAAATAGGAGATGAAGCATTGGAGAGGAGTCCTATGCTCTGTAATGCACTGTAGGATCCTAGTGTTCGCACCCTGCACCATTAGAGCCGAGAAGCCAGCCTCAGTCACAAGCTGGGAATCACAAATTCAGATCCCAATATTGGCTTAATTGTTGCATCCCAACTTGATGTTCAACTTGATGTTTCTGACAGTCTGTTACACTGAATAACAGCTTGCACGTCCTCCCCTTCCTGCAGGGAGAGCCGGTGACAGACAGCGATTCTTTGTTTTTTATTGCCCCATTTCTGCATTACCTTGAGCTAGAACAAGATCATTTGCATCTATATGCCAAGGATTGTCTCCTCTGATGTTTGGCACACTGCACTGCATAACCTTGGTGGATAAAACAGACCTGGTCTAATTTAATAAGAAACGCCACATTTTAGCATAATTAATAAGGCATTTCCAAATAGGCCCATTCTATGTGAATTCCTTTCATAAATAAAACAAACATCTCCGGGTTCATATAATCCCTGAATTCCAGTACAGGGACTGGTGGCCCCACTGTGTTTCACCTTTGCAATGTTGCAAAAAAAAAAAAAAGTTGGCTTCACCATGGAAAGAGATCCAACCCAATTGTTGTAGGTGATGGATTCTCCCAGCAGCAGACAAACCCCAAAGCGTCTCTCCCTCGTTAATCACCAAGCTAATGAGTTGTTCAGAGCACTGATAAGGCGCGTGACCCTCCACATCTCGTCTAGATCGAGCGGCGCATCCTGCTTTCGCTTGGGTGAAAAATGTACCCTCGTTCTGCTCGGCTTTTGGCAGCAGAGGCGCCCTTCAATCGCTCGTGACCCTACTGTGGCTTTGGGTTGGCCTGCATCCCGATTCTACTCTCGGTTGAGAACGAGTCCTCTCCTACACTCTGCATAGCACAGCTGTGATCAGTGCCGTATCAACCATATCAAGGATAACCATTCACTATTTCAATCCTCAAGGTCTGAGAGATGTGGTATCCAGGTGAGTATCTTGAAGAGGTCAGGATCATGAAACAGGAGCGAAACATCATAATCCAAAATCACTCATCAATGGTTTTTGCCAACTGGTCATGCATAAATTACATTATCTATATCAATTTCTAAACCACATTTCCAAAAGTATGCAGAAACAACGTCAGCAGAAAAACTGTCTGTCAAGAGCCTCATGAAATAGGTTACCATGGCCGAGCAGCCATACACAACCCTAAGATCACCATGCACAACGCCAAACATTGGCTAGTGTGGTGTAAAGCACACCACCATTGGACTCTGGAGCAGTGGAAATATATTCTCTGGAGTGATGAATCACACTTCACTATCTGGCAGTCTGATGGACGAATCTGGCTTTGGTGGAATACGCAGTGCCAACCATCTCAAAGGGGCTGCCTGGTTAAATAAACCTAAAACAAACAAATAAAACAAATACATTTAAATACAATTTGAAACGGGGGTCATTCAGAATGACTATATTATTACTATATTATTGCTCTTTAAAAAGACCCAGTTTCTAATTTGACACAACATACACTCATACATTCCTTTTATACTTTGCTTCATATCTGAGCTGTATCAATTATCCAAGTCATTGCTCCAATCAAACAATGAATCAATTATTTTGTCACCAACCAATTTTAGATGTATCAGTCTTTTTAATGTGATATTTTAACATTATTAAAAAATGTAATGTATTTGCTGAAGTAAAAGAGAAATCATTAACATCCAGTTGACAAATCATCAACATCCAGTTTCTTAGTCTGTTAACATAACATAAGGTGCTGTCTGAAAATGAAGGGAAACCAACCCCTCAAGGGGAATTTTTATTGACATTTTAGAATACGAGTTAGATGCACAGGGAATGTAACCTCACAAAAACATGCCCAGTCTGTGCTGTAAACAAAACGTTGCCTTCATGTTCATATTAGTTTACACGATCACCTGACAAGAAAACCATCCTTTCAAAGCTACTGTTAGTAGCCAGCTAAACAGAAATGATGATGGGCAAACTTCGAAGTACCATCTGACTCAGCTAAACTGGTGGCACGCAATGATAAGCAAACAACTTTAGCTTTCAAGTCAACAGTATAGAGTAAATCTTAAAAAAGCACTTCAGTAACACCAATTCAGTAGCAGTCTTGATTGCATTAAATCCAGTTATATGGCTAAGGACAGGCTGTTAAAAGCAGTCCAGCTAGTATTGGATTCCTAGGAATGTTCATGTTAAAGTGATTGTAAATGTAAATCCCTGAATGGCTTCAGAATACACTATGTGGTTATTATGGTATGTAGACTATTGAGCATCAGCCACAGTACACAAAATCAATTTCATTCCACTATCAACTCTTATCAGTCTAAACATTTAGGCTATATCTAGGCTATTCCTATGTAGGGATTAAATGGCTGAAGTTCAATTTAGTATTGAGTTAAATCTATTGGGTCCAGGCTTTCCATGATGTCATTAAGGACCTGATGTAATGGCCAATAAATGCTTTAGTTGCATTGCATAAACCTCCTCCATAGTTTGAAGCAAATAAAAGTATTCTGTCAGGCTAAAACCAAGAATCGTTGTCCACATTATCAATAGCTGTAGCTACAGTATTTTGCAATGTTTCTGCTCTTAATCCCACTACCAACCTTATATCTTATCTTAAAAAGTACTACATTACTTAATCAGTTGACAACCCTACTATATGTCAATTACATACAGCATAGCTATATATAACACATATATGGCAGCTTGTGAAAGATGAGGAAACAGTCTGGAGCTGAATCCAGTTCAGAGTTGCACTACATTTCCACTTCCCTATTGCACATTAGCAACTTCTCTGGTTTGGCCAGACAACTGCAATCTGCATGCACTGTATGCACAACAATCACAGTCCTCTGTTGCAATGACTGCACAGCTCAGCTTCTGGATCACACAAAAAGCAGCATGTGACTGAACAAGCTCCAGAAGACAAACATGCTCATATGTAGGCCTGCACTCCAAAACTGTAGTGGGATGGGCCTAAAAATAAATGCCATTCAAAATTGGGAAAAGGGTAAATAGCTTCTCTCATGTACTAGCATTTTTTATCTTCTCATCATCCATATAATTTAAGTGAAGAGTTCAATTAAGTGAGATCAATGTAATTACAACAAAGACAGACTGTACTTTTAATTTAAAAAGGTAAATTTCTCCATTGAGTGCAAATCACACCAACTTCAAGCACAATGCCAAATAAAGGCTAATGATCTTCAGAAAACCTCAGAGAATGCACTATGATCATTTATATGATGGATTTGGAATAACTGACCTTTATTTTGCCAACATGCAATAAACAAACTGACCTTACCTGGCATTCTGTGACAGAAATGTATGGTCTCCTAACTCTTGGTTTTAAGATGATCCCTGTCATGACGGAAAAGGCAAAGGGACCCATGTTACTTTGTGGCTGTTATGTTTCTTCCTCACATTCAAAGGCCATTAAACTATTAATCACTGTGATCAAATTCAAAATTATAATAGTAATGGCCAAATTCACAATCTGGCTTTCCCAAACTAATCGTCCCAGGAATAATTACCAACTTTCCCACTGTACCTTAGTTGATATTTCATGAGTGTTTGCTGTTATGATACACCCCAGCCCCCTGCCCTTATTGTAAATTACTTTGAGATCCACAAAAGGCCCAAAATCAACATATTGTATTATGCTAAACATCAATTTAGTCAGTGAATCAATGGCACCCAATTGTCTATGAGAATTGCTGATGTACAGCCTGTACACAGATCTCGGGTACTCTATGTGTAGCTTATCAAATAGTTCATTAACACATTCAGTAAATTAATTTTGCGGAAGGCAATGTGTACATGTTTTGTCAACCTACAAATAACAAATCTCTTTTGGTCCTGAATATTTAAAAGTTGATGGCAAATCAGTTGACTAGTGCTGTGTTCAACTACACAAATGGCCACACTATGATTTGCCGACATCTAAGCAGCAGATGTATTTACAGCACAACAAACAGGCCTTCTCGGAGAACAACCAATATGCAACATCCAGATAATCCACTGTCCTTCACAAAAGCTTCCAGACACTGGCCATTTCTCATATATATAGCATTTTAATGCAGATTTACAGGCACCTAATCAACCAGCAGGGGCAGCTAGAGAGCAATGAGATGCTGCAATCCCAGCCAACTGAAGCCTTTCCTTCCTTGGACACAAGGGCCTGCAGGGCTGCTAGGCACCCTGGGCACTATCATGTTCTGGACTTGGAACCAGACAGTGGAGCCCATCCACACGCGTGTGCGTTAACAAGATGAGCCTCCACCAGCCCTATTCACAATTCTTACCATATGTTTGCATGGAGCATGGCATTCCTACCTCTTTAAAAATTTTGGCTCAGTAGGCTATATGAATAAATCTTTATGCGTATTCATAGTGGAGAAGTAGAAGTATGCATTCTATTGCTCATTGTACATTGCAATGGCAAACACCTCAGTATATACACACTGTTGATCAGAAGGCACACAAATCAAGATTTACACCACAGTGCACTGCAATGTGCTGTGAGGGCTGAATTTATTAGTTGACCATATGAAACTTCCTTGCAGAAAACATTCAGTTGGATGCTGAACCCATAACAGCCTCGTAAAATTCTGGTATATATGGCAAAAGCATTCATTCAATTAGAAATCTAATTTGCCGGACTGCTTCCAATCTGTCCTATGGATTTTTATCTAAACATAGTCAATTCCTTGGGTACAAATTCACACTTATCCATATGGTGGCATACGAAAACCTTTTAAGATACCCACACCAGAAGTAAACTTTTGATAGAATGCATTAAAGTGTTTGTCTTCTAATGGTGCCAATAACAATTTTTCTTTCCTTCTGCTTTTGTCTGTAATTAATTGCTTGTCTGTGCTTATTTAACCTTTTTAGGGAAATAACCAGCATTTCCATCTAATACCGTATGCTGTGTTCTGCAATGTTAGTCACTACTCACATCTTAAATTAAATATTCAACTATTACAGATAATACATATCTGGTTAATCATCAAAAGCTCTGGCTGGGCCAGCAGGTAAAGAAGCAAACCATGAGCACCAACTGACAATGACCAGGAGCCAGATATATGGATGCATAACTAAAGTATTTCCATCTGCAGAGGGCAGTATGTTAATTGTGTAGGTGTTAAAAATGTTCAACAGCAGAAATCAGTGTCCTGAGTTTGGGTGTAACATCAGTGCAGTGGAGATTTATAAACATCTAAAATCCATAGAGGGACCTTAATTACTCCGGTAGGAAGAGTACTTGGGTAGGTTCTACAGTACATTCAAAAATCTATTGTGCCATATTTCCTAAAGCATTTGTATTCAAGAGTGTGTCATATTTCCTCATAGTCCGAGTAGATTCCAGTTATGCACTGTAACATTGGTGGTTCCATATTCCTCAACAGTGTGCAGATCTAAGAACATACATCATAATTTGCTATGTCTCTGACATTTATTAATGTTTTGCTGCTGATATATTTGAGTACTTTATGCAGTGTGTAGCACAGGACTTTTTAGTATATTCTTCACAATGCAAATGGTATACCAACAAAGAATTTCCTTATGATTTCTTACCACCATAATCTGACCATTTCACAAAGGATCATTTTCCTCTACTGAAATACAGCCCTACATAGAATGCAGATTATTTATTTCCATGAAACTATGATCCATACTGGTCAAATTCCCTAAAAAAGACCCATGAAAAGAAAACACCAATTAAGATTAATATACCATAGAAATTAATCTATTTACACAGTACAATTCAGAAAACCGATTGGAAATTATTTTGGTTAATAAAATCAGAATTCCAATTACAGAAATGTTTTACACAACAAAAATGTTCCTCTCTTGTAGTGCATTTACAGTGTGATATACAATTGAGTTCCACATGATTAATGAGAACCACCCGTGCACTTCTTAGATTTATGTGTTGGTAAACATAATTAGTCACACATTATATTATTCCAAGCCATATATCCAATGCCCAATATGCCTCAGCTGCCAATTTTTATGTTGTATATAAAGTAAACAAAAAAAATACAACAGATATGCTCCTATATAAGCATTTTAAAAAATACTTTTTACTTCTTCAGCATCTCTATGAATAAGTGACTTACTTAAAATGCTTCTTTAAATACAAAGAAAATACTAGTGATAATACTCCTCTTTAAGAGACCATGCCAATCTATAAATATTTGCACACTGTTACCATCTTCTCATTGGACCAACTGGTGGCAATATTTAGCCACTATGCATTCCTTCCACTTTGAAATGGTGCTATCACACACTCTAAGGTTTCCTGAAAAAGTATGACAGATTCATTCGATTAAAAAAACTTGCTCTCCTTTTGCATTTCTCGATTCCAAACCGCCCCTCATGTATTCTCATGAGCATCTCTTGGCGTAGACTGTGCGGAATGACTATTCTGCTCTGTCTCAGTACCATCCCATTTGTGACACTGAGTTCTGACCTGATGTGGTAATATCTTGGATATGATCCTTTTCCCCATCCATGATTGATGTTATGGATCACAGCCTGCAACTCTGTATCTTTTGCGGTCTCCTGCTGTGGCTTCGTGTCTGACATTGGCAGTGTGGAGGTAACCACAATGAAATGTCGCTTCCACATCTTCTTCAGTAGAGCTCGCACGACTCACTGTGGGTGCTTGTGACAGTGCATCTGGTAACACTATGTATTTGCCTGGAGTGTATAGGAGTTCGATGTCATACCTTTATATTTTGTTCATCAGGCATTGGACTCTTGGTGACATTTCATTCAGGCTCTTCTTGATGATGGATATGAGTGGGCAGCGGTGTGCCTCAGCTGTGAAGGTGGGTAGTCTGTATACATAGCAGTGGAACTTGTGTAGTCCAAATACCAAGCCTAGACTTTCCTTTTCTATTTGAGCATATCAATGCTCAGTTTCGGTCATGGACCTGTAGGTGTATTCTACGGGCTTCCATTTGTCACCCTCTGCCAGGAGTAAGACCGTGCCGAGGCCATCTTTGGATGCGTCAGTGGATACTCTGAGTCTCTTTGTGGGATAATAGAAGGTAAGTACAGGAACCATTGTTAGCGTAGCCTTGAGTGCATACCGCTCTTGTTTGTGTTTTGTTGTCCAGTTGAACAGATCTTGTGCAGATCTTGCATGGCTGCAGTTTTGGCTGACAGGTTTGGTATGAATTTGCCAATGAAGTTGATCATCCCCATCACTCTGAGCACTCCTTTCTTGTCTGTAGGACGTGGCATGTTGAGTGTGGCATTCACTTTCTCCTAATCTCGTTCAATTCCTCGTGCTGACAGTACGTCACCTAGGAATGTAATTTCCAGTGCTTCAAATTGGCACTTGGCTTTGTTAAGTTTTAGACCATTCTCTTTGACTCTGTGCAGCACCTTTGCCAGCCTGTCATTATATTCCTGTTCTGTGGATCCCCATATTATCACCACATCCACATAACATCTAACTCCATCAAGACCTTCAAGAATATTCTCCATGCTCTGTGGAAGATTTCAGATGCTGATATTATGCCAAAGGGCATTCTCAGGAAGCAATATCTCCCGCAAGGTGTGTTAAAGGTGCAGTATCTGGAGCTTTCCTCATCTAATTTTATCTGCCAAAAGCCCTGTGAAGCATCTAGCTTTGTAAAACATGGAGCCCCTGACATTTCACGTGCGATTTCTCCGCGCTTTGGAATCTGGTAGTACTCACCCTTGATGTTTGCATTGAGGTCTCCTGGATCCATGCAGATTTTCAGCTCCTTGTTGTTTTTGACAACACACACCATGGAGTTTACCCATTCTGTCAGTTCCTGAACTTTTGTGATCACCCCTAATTGTGTCATTCTGCCCAATTCTTTTTTAAGACGATCACATAGTGGTGCTGGGATTCGTCTAGTTGCATGTACTACTGGGTGTGCATCATTTTTCAACTGAATCCTGTAAGTATATGGCAAGACACCTAATCCTTTAAAAACATATGGATATTTCTGCACAACTGAGTTCACATTGCTTGTGTGAGCTTTTGGTGCTGTACATGCGCAATTCATTTGATAGACTCGTTTACAGTAACATGACCTAAATCATCTGAGGCCTTGTAGTCTAGTAATGACTCACGTGCTTCAGCCACAACTGAAAATAAGACATTGTGCTAGGGTTGGTCGGATGTAAAAATTTTCAAACCGGTTTGATATCAAGCCAAATACCGGATTTTACCACTAGGTGTCGCACGTGACTCAGACGCTCCCGAGTGGAACCGTCCGGCCAATTTTGTTCAGGGCTGCAAAAATGATCTGGGTGAGATCAATGACATTCTAAAACAGCTGTTATACCCATTGTGACGTAGTTAACGTTTCGTTACAGGTCTGTAGCTATGCCCAGGCTGCCACCCTTGATACATACTGTTGCATAAAGATTCTAAGACAACTCAGCAATTTCTCTGGTTTAACGGTTATTTTCCAGCCTGAAATGCAATCGTATTAGTAAATGAATCTAACTTGCAAGTAGTTGGCTATCTCCCTGGATATGAATTAAATGTTTTTAACAGAAAATAATAATAATAATAAATGCGATTTTATCCACGGAAATGGCTGTACAAAAAGGCAAAATAAATGTCATGGTTGCGATCGCCGTCGCACATAGCAGTCATACGGCGGTATGCACTTATAGCTAGCTAGCCATTACTGCAGCATTTTGAGGAATGCAGCTGAAATCCTCTACGGAAAGCTACTCTCATCTACGATCAGTAGGCAGTGTTGTGTTCACTTCGGGGGCTTATTCCGCTCTTACAACTCGTTTCCAGCCCAAACCACTGCAAAGAGAGCGAACTTTTTTAATTTTTGTCAGTGACATTTCCTTCTGATGTCTATGAGGCGACCACGACTAAATTGTGCCTGTCAATCTTTTTTTTTTTTTTTTGCACTCAGACAAGTGGCTCCGTTTATAAACAAACATAATATTATGTTAATCACATTGCCATATTGCTTATTGCTAATGCAATACAAGTTGGATTTAGCGCCGTCGGCACAGGTTGCTGATGTAGGCTACTTTTTAATTTGCCAGAACGTCTCATAATGACAAACGCCGGTTCAGTCAGTTGGCATAAAATCAAACCGGTTTAAGCTAGTACACCGACCCAACCCTACATTGTGCATTTTGTCTTTGACTTCAACTATAAATATGCACTGACCCATTCTCTCGATTTTCTGTCCATTGTAGTATTTAGTGGTGCCAGTTTTCTGTGTATTTTTGGCTTTTTTTTTAGTCATCTTAATATCACTTAAGCTAAACAAGTTTGCTTTTGCCCCTGTGTCCAATCTCAATGCAATTAGTGCCCCATTCATAGGCAGCTGGATTCTCCATTTATCATCACATGCTACTGCATTCACTGCATCAGCATTGCGTGATCAGAGCATTGTCTGTTACCAGTGTTAAGTCACAATGCCCACACACGTATCCGCTAGATCCTCAACATCAACAAAATGCGCCCTTTTATTCTTTACTTTCGGAAAGCATTGCTTTCTTTGCACTGTCTTGGTTGATGTTATAATCCACAATGTTTGCAGTAAAATTTGTCATCGTCTATCTTTTTCGAATGCTTGTTCTGCTGCACTCTGACTTTCTGTTAGTGTGACATGACGCTGACTGGAGCTAGCTCACAAGCATATTCTCTCTTGTCTCCTCTAATGTTAATTTAGTATCCCGTAGCAAACGTTTTCTGACCTTTCCATCACAAATGCCAAAAAGAAGTTGGTCGCGTATGCTATGCTACCATGGAATCCTTAAAATCAGCAAAATCACACGTCTGAGCTTTAAGTTTTAAAGTCTTAAGTCTTACCTTATCAAATGTGTTCCTGTCCTTATCTCCAAATTCAAAAGCATTGAACACTTAAATGCCTTGCGGACCAGCTACTGTGAGCAGCAGCGCTATCTTTATTGAGTCAGGTTTCTTGCCTAACTCGATTGCCGCCATGAACAGTTCAAATTGTTGTTTGAAAGTCCGCCAATTGCTATCGACTCACTTTCCCGTGAGTTTCAAACCGGTCTCAAAGTTTACATTTTGATGAACTGGGAGCGTGACAAGAATCTTTCACTCCTGGTACCAAGTCACGCTCACTGGAAATTATTGTGTAAATTTGTGAACATACAGCTTATGCTAGTCGTTCCTTGAAGAATTGCCTCGTGCATTTGCTTTTTGTATTTTTTCCCATACGTGATCGTGATGACCTCGTCCTCATTCACGTTCACGTAGACTTAGATTACGGAGAACCGTGAAGGACAAACAATGTACGCATATCCATTCCATCCACCCAAAGGTTCAGTTATTTCAGTGTAGAGCCATGTGGTATCAAACTAAAATTAAAAATTTTCTGTCTGTGAGACGTGAAAATTTTTCCCACAGACGAAATGAGACTTATTTAAAATTGTTATTTAGCTACTACTAGCCTAATTGCTAGGTGGTCAAGAAACATTTATGATGAAAATGCGACATTATCAAATCAATTCTGTGAAAAATCATTGACACTATAGCACCAGTCTGCATTGTGCTTCCTCTTATGTTTAGGAAGGTAGCCCTACCTTGTCATACTTAGTAACTTAATGCAGTTATTCAATCGTCAACACTTTCTTACAAGACCTAGCCTACAAATAGGCTAGAAAGTGGCTAGCTAGCTTTCAAACTAGCTGCCAAGATCACTGTTTTCAGTCTAAACGACTGTGGGACTTACCCATGGAACTGTATTCTTATCATTGTTTCACACAGAAATGTATTCTTATACAGAAATGGAGCAGAAACTTACAGGATACAAAGGGTAAAGTTGAAGCCAATGGAGAAAAATGTCCTTCAAATTGCAGTCAGACTGCCCATCAGAGAATTCAGCTACTGTAGGTGTGCATGCCATGAAGATTAAAATTCCCACGTTCATATTGTGCTTAATCACCTTGGTTTTGTACATTGAGTTGGGCAGCAAGCTTGTTTTACACTCAACATGTGCAGTAGAGGCTGTTCCCTATTGTTTCGTAGGCTTCACCACCTAGGCCATCCCACCCTCCCCAGTTCCTATGTATTTGCTCACCTTCCTTTTACTTCCACGTTTTCTTTCTGCAATTCACTACACCACTAAACTCAGTAAGTTGCACATCGCCATCTGCTGAGAAAGAATTGTAGTGACCCTTATAATTCTAGTGCTTCGCAAGAACCTTAACAGTTCCATCCTTTCCCACCAAATCATGCAGAATTTTACTGGTGAGCACCTTGCAGCTTATGTAAGCCCAATAGACTAATATGCACAGCATATTTATTCACTGGTATTGACAGCATTCTTCATGCCTAAGTGTTATGTGTGGTTACAAGTTGCCTCCATGATTGGCAGTGGCTAAACATTAAAATATCTCAAGCTTTTGATACTTGGATTTCACCCCCTCTCACCCTCTCACACAACATAAAATCTAAATAAAAATCTAACTGCAGTGAGCCCAATATTACTACCACTCAATGTGTGAAATGAGGCAAAATACATGTAAGATGAACCTATCCAATCTCTTAAATGACTCTTCTCAAACTCAATTTTATTACAGGCAGCACAGTTATGTAGATCCATTGGATGTGTCATCATACATAATTTGCTGGAATGCAGAATTATTAAAATTCATTTAACGAATCAATGATATAATGCATTCTGGAACCTTATTCCAAAGAACCGTTTATTGCAGCATACAATGTTTAAACAATTATTGCCCAAGGTTACTGTTTTCTTTGGAATTGCCCAGTTACGTTGTGAAAATACAGTACAGTGACCTTATGGTAAAGGGTTTGTTGTATTCAAAATATCAAGGGAATGGGACACAATCATTAAGTTTAAGAAACAAGCATTTCATGCAAAATATATTTGTAGTACAAAAACCTGAGTCATACTCTTAAGCACTGAACAGCAATCTAACTGAATAGATTTGCACAATATAGTAACAGGTCTAGGCATGGTGCAGCAATATGTAGCTACCTGTGAAAACAAGCCTGTGCAATAGGAAATTCAATATATTTGATTTGGTACAAACCAAACCATTCTTTTTATATTCACTAAAAACGATAAAAGTCTCTAAAAAAAGTGTCAAATGTGCATATTGCAAAACAGTGATTCCCTCACCTAGTGTAGAACCAGTGATATGGCTAGAACATTTTTCACCAAAAAGCAAGCTTCAGCTTATTCCATGCTTGATGAATAAACCAATGGATACAATTCTAAAAAAAAAACACTTACAAAGAGCTATCAATGTGGCTTTCATGTCAGATACAACTATACATTAACATTGGCTAATGTATAAGATTGTGTCTTTTATAAAAAACATTCCTTGTTTTAATGCTTGCTCGTTGCTTTACTCATTCTCTTTACTTGGTCACTGTCCAACAGTGATGATCACATGACAAAAAAAGAAGACTAAAAGAAGCACACACAGGAAATATAATATAGGATCATTACTGCAACACAATTTATGCATACATTAAAAACCCTTAAATAGAGACGAAGAAATGCTTGTGTGGTTATGATGTGGTTAAAACAGTTATTATATTTCTGGGCTCCTTTCTGAGCCATCAAGTGCAAACATATCTATAACTGTAGCCTTGTGTCCTATTTAATAATAGATACTGGCACATTCATCATGTGGATTTCATTTCAGTCACACAAATCTACCATAGATGGTGGCGTCAGGTATTTATACCAGAAAGGAAAAAGACATTCAAGCTGTAGCAGGGTTCAGTGAAAACAGAATGTGACTTAACAATATTTATTCAAATAAATAAAATGTTTTTTCTGGATAAAAATATTAGCTCTATATTATATTTGGCATTGAGTATGTTTTTGGCATTCATACAGTGTTAGAGACAATACAGTAGATTTTAGCTACATGGTAGACAAAGCAGCATTCTCGAACATTGCGCTGAAATTCAGTACAGAAACTGAACAACTTTCCCCAAACTTCATTAAAATACATATGATTTTTAAACCCAAATGCATTACTAGATTATCACAACTGATTGAGTGATTTCCTTGATTACAATATTCATAATCATGCATGAAATATTTCAGACTGAATTGCAATTTTATGTAAATATGCACTTGTGCCAAGCCAACTGCACAGAGCACATAAAGGTTACCTTGGTTACCTGTTGAAATAAGGACCATGTGCACAACAAATGCTACTCTATAATGGCACCATGATGTGCATGACTTGCTTCCTTAACCACAGATGCGTTCCACATTGGGGCATTGCTTTCTAAACTGAGCATAAAATAAAAAATTTTTAAAGGCATCTTGCAATGTACCATATGCTATAATTGTGCACTGAATTAATGAATTAAGAACTCCTTAGTGGATAGCCACAGTAATACTCATCTAGTAAGCAGAAGATTCCACAATGTGCCGATAAATACACTGGGAGCAACATGTAGTAACAAGGAAAGTGAATACATTACTTCACACAAATCCTCATTTTGTTGGCTTTTTTCTAAACAAAAAAAAAAACCTCAGATGAAACATTTGGTAATTGGGTCATCTGCTCCAAATCCCCTGCTCCCCCCCCCTCCTCCTCTCCATCCCCTTTTCTTTGAGCATTAGGGGAGAGCTATAGTCCTGCTACTGCCATTGCTCCACTCTAACAGCCACACTTTCCCTGGTCCTGGTTCTGGTTCTGGTCTTCCGTGATTTTCTCTGTGGAGTTATGCCCGTTGGACCACACTGTGCCATCAGGGATCCAGGACTTGTCCGCGCAGCGATCCATCCTCTTCATGATGAGGTCCAGCAGGACGTCCACCACCTGGCTTACATTGCGCCCATTGGCCGCACTTGTCTCAAAGTACGGAATTCTGTTGGGTGGAAGAGCATTGTTTTGCAGTGTTACGGCATTAAAAACAAATCTTGAGTATTTTTTCATCCCTTAATTTTTCCCTTTCTTCCAATTTTGAATGGCCAATTATCATTGCAGGCCTGTCCCATCTGCATAATACCCTCTGATAATTCAGGATAGTGCAGACAAGTATGAATCTCTTCCTTTTTACTGTCCAGCCCTGAATCTGAGCTGTAGGGTCATTGCACTAGCAGCACACAAGCAGGCTGCAGGCACCCATCTGACTGCAGCTGTCATTCTTAGAGCACGTGCAGGAGCTGCACAGAACACTCAGGAGCAGGGACCTTCCAGGAATTTCTGGGCCCTGTGCAAATTCAATCTGTGGGCCACCTTCCCATCTCTTGAAAATGTTTGAAAATAATTACAAGCCATTCGAGGGTCCTCCCCACCGAGGGGCCCTGGTTAATCAGATCTACTATACCACTGTGACACTCCTACTCAGGAGTTAGCCTAGTTAATTATTTGAATACATGTAATGTTGTCTGTTTTTTCTACACTACTGACCAATGACTTCCCAAAATGCTTCCAAGTGTCTGGCAGATGCACCTCAATATTTTCCAAAAATCAAGTCTGTATTCAGAACTGAAATATGACCCACACCTAGCTAAACATGATAACTTGATACCTTTCGCACTATTAACACTGTTAACAAAATAAAAATAGCCAGAGACAAAAGTGCATCTGTTGGGTTATGGTGTTACAAGAATGTCAACATGATAAAATTGCAATAACAAAAATAAAGGCTAACTACACACACCTCTGTTTGTATGGTTGGGCCTCTTTCTGTTTTTCCTTTCATTCAAATTTATTTTGTACTACAACTATAAAGCATTTTACTATGCTATATTGTATTAAGATATTTTTTATAAATAAATAGTTGTCTCATAGGAATGTTCACTGCACAGTAGACCTTTTTGGTCACACACACACAATATTTTAATTGGAACATATAAATATTCAATGGAATATTCAACTTAATTTGCATTCCACTAGAAAACACTCACTCACAGTGTTGTTGTGGGAGCTATTCAACATTGCATTAACTGCATTTACAAATTATAAATAATTAAAATACTTCAAAAGATATCCTGTATTAGTGTCTAATTAAAGTGATATAAAATTTTAGTGTATTAGTGTCTAATTAAAATCAGTATATCTCTGTATTAATTTGATCCCTGTGAAATCTGCAGTTTGTATTTGCATGTACATCATCTGGCCGCCACTCTTGGTGAGGATCTGTGACATACAGTATGGCCAAGGGCAGGACAATTTACACGTGGTTGGTAAATGTTTGCTTTCAAAGAAGGTGATCCAGGCTCTCTGCATGTGACAGGAGTTTTTGTCTACATCATCCTGAGCAAACAGTCCTCAACTCCTGCCCTCTAAACAAATGTTTCCCAGAGGACTACTGCATGGACACCTACCCAAATTTCTCCGCTAGTTCCAGGGCGTCCTCCTCCTTCACCTCCCTTTGGCCTTCCAGGTCACATTTGTTACCACACAACACAATATCTGGACTTTCACAATAGGCATGCATCTGTAACTGACCTGTAAATAAAAACAAGATAAATGACTTGGCCTCTCTATCTGATAAGCAGAAAGCACTCTCCAGCTATGAGTTAAACAGTTGGCAAATATATAAAGCATGACTTGTGCAGAATTAGTTCTACTAAATTGTCTCATGAAATGGTAGTTTTGTTGGCATTTATAGTCAGATGCCAGCATGTAAGGACTCACTCATCCAGTTTCTGACACTGAGGAAAGTCTGCTCATTCATGAGGTCGAACAAGAGGAGGAAACCCATGGCGTCTCGAAAGAAAGCGGTTGTCAAACTCCGAAACCTGAAACCGTGAAGAAAAAGGTCCTGTTCATTCTTTACCCCAAAATAGTTCTGCCAAGAAATACTTGTGTATCAAGTACAGGATACAATGATTTGTGCACTTAATATCATTCATTTCACTCATTTGTGTAGTGCCTGATTGCAATCAGCTTTGCGCTAAATACCTTTAGTGTTATTGTCTACTCTGTTCAGTTACCTATGGTTGCCAGTATTAATATCATTTGGGGTTTTGTTCCTAACATAACTTGCCTTGAAAACTGGGATTTGGAAAAAAGCATCAGCCAATTTGATTAACTTCAAAGCATGCAACCATGCAACCATTAGACTGAAGTGCTAATTCAAAATTCTGACAGGTCCCAGTGTTAAATGACCATACAGGGTCTAGGAATCATTGGGCACTCTTGTATTTTGTGGTGTTGCCTAAGATCATTGATTTGTGCGTTTCATTTTCCTTTCATTGTTTAATAAAGAGAAAGTAAAAGTCAAAGACCATATAAGAGGTCTCTGCAGGGTAATTCCCACAGTTCCTCACCTCTCCTGCCCAGCAGTGTCCCACAGCTGGAGGTGAATCCTCTGTCCCCTCCCAGAATTCCCATCTGGACCACCGGATTTGTACATCTTTAGCACAACACACAAGCAGGCCAAACTTTAGGAACACTAGATAATTATCTCCCATAGGGATATTGCACAAAAAGCCCAGTATTCCTCACTAGTGGAAAACCCAATTTAACAATGTGACATAGGTTTCTACCGTTTGCCTTTGGGATTTAAATGATCATTCGGCATGATATGATGCACCTGAGCTAACAAGATGCTCATATTTGACGAAGTGACGTATCATATTTGTTTTCCAGGCGTTTTGCTAAACTCAGTAGTGCATTAGTCACATTCCTCTGCACTGAGAGTTTCCTGGGAGGCCATTCCATACCTGGAGCTCTGAGATCCATGAACATTTTTCCCAGCACACAGAGGCCAATAAAACATCAGAGAATTTCTCTCACCAAATAACTCTGAGCTTTAATTCTGCAGTAAAATGAACATCTAATTTACTAATTCAGCATTACAGATTGCCCTTAGGTCTTTAAAACTCAACATCTGTGGAATAAAACCTGAATAAAACCTGACAGTTTTATACTTGCACTACCAATACTAATGACAACCAATACGATTTAAGAGCATCATTGAAACATTATTTATAAATACAAAAGCACTACACAAGTCACATCTTCAATGTTGTTTTCTCCCCTTATTTAGATTTTTTTTTATTTATAGCAATTTATTAAAATTTTATATCACTGCTTGACTATGCATAAGTAATCATGCAGTTTCCACAGTCATTCTTAATGCAATAGATATTTGATCACTGTGGAATGGAATGAGTGGTAATTTCACAGTCCAATTACCTCATTCCTGGACAAGATGCATATTTAATAATAATTACAGGTGGCAGAAGGAATTGAGAGAGAAATTGAATTCATGGTCTGATGGCATGAGCGATGACATCACAGGAAGGAGTAAAGCAATTGAGTAGATTGGTGGTAACAGTATGTTTTCAGACCAATTAAACAAATTATGTTAAAAGGTGCCAAGAGTGTTTTCTGTGAGATAGTTAAAACAGAGAGTGTCCATGGCTGAACATAGCAGAGATTTATGCATCTGTTCTGTGAGGGACATTGGCTAGTTGTGTGTTTGGGGCTTCCAACTAAACTCTTTCTTGGGATTCATTCTACTGTGTATATCCTGACTGCATAAACATTCAAATCCAACTCACACAAGTTAAATGAAAATTTTATAGTGAACATATGACAATTTCTCATTTCAAACATCCCCAGATTTTAAAAGTACATTTTAAAATCTTATCCAGAGTTCTTATTTGACCTTTAAAATGAATCACTTACCACTCTTTTCTCTCTGAAGTCTATTCCAACAGTTGTAATAAATTTGGAGTTAAACTTGCCATCTGTATACTGGTAAAGGAAGCTGGTCTTGCCCACTCCAGAGTCGCCAAGTGCCAGGAGCTTTATGAGGTAGTCATATTCCCCATCAGACATAGTGAGAACTTTTTTCTGTCCTGGAAAACATAACAAAGCACCATTACGCTATTACTGCTCATATAAGATGCAATCAGTCAACAAGGAAGGCTGAAGTTGACAGAAAATGCAATTCTGAAACATGTACAGTGCTGCAACAAAAAGTTTTTTTGGTTTGTGAATTCTGCGACAGGTAAGAAACAATATCTGTGCACTAGTTCTCTTCTACAGTAAGACTAGCATCCAAAAGGATCTTCCTTCATGGAGATGCTACATTGGCCAACAGTGAAATTAATCATCAACTCCCTTCTGAATAACTGTAACCATAATGGCAGCCATGCAGTAACTCAAGATCACAGGTTAAATCCCAAATGGAGCACTGTCATTGCACCCTTGAGCAAGGTAGGCTAATTAACCTAAATTGCTTCTGTAAATTATCCAACTATATGATGGTTGATTTCAATACTTGAAATGGATGTTGTGTAAGTCGCTCATGATAAGGGACCCTAATAAGCATGTAAATAAATAATGACACTGTGGTTATAGGTCCCCTGATCCACCTACTGATGCTTACAGGAAATGAATAAAGGCAGTATTTATTTTACTACTGCCAGACAATAAGACACATTCAACAGACACATTCAATACCCTAAACCTACCATTAACCTTCATTAAAGAACTCATTGATCCCATAGTTGCCCGATATATCCTGACTTTAAAAGCAAACATTCACTCTTTTCTTCTAAACCCAAGTTATTTCAAGTGAACCATGCATATATAACAAGAAATTAATAGGACTGTGACTTCAAAAATATCTATTATCAGATGGAAAGGGGACAAACATTGTTTTTACTAGTCATGGCTATATGCATGTTGGGTTCAGCCCTGAAAATTATTTAGTGCAACCAGGTGGCTTATGACAAAGCAGCAGCACATTTGCACACACGTGTCCATCCGTCCGCCTCTGGTCTTGGGAGAGGGAGAACAGAGTTTAGGCTATGCAAGTTGTTTATCCAAGTGAACAATGGTGTCTATCAAATGTTAATGAAAGAAATAAACAGAGCGATTCCCAGAGAGACAGCATGAAATCCATCATATGACTGCACTGTGTGGAAGCATTCAGACAGGTCCTGCATTCTTTTACTCTCGCCAGTGCTTAAATCCCATTCTGCAGCAGCTTAACACCTGCAGCAAAATTAACTTCCGTGATAAACAGTGTGTTACTGTGGCTGCACCTCCACTCCATGCCCTCACTAGCACCAGGGAAAAGCATGAAAAATATTGGAGCCTTCCACTGGAAAACAGTTTGTCTGCACTTGCATATCAAGCATGTGCCTGCCTGCTGATGCCATTCAATTAATCTACAGAAACAGAGACAAGCTATTTTCTCTCAGTGGACCATGACGGCACATGCGCAAAACATATGTATAATTTACCCATGACCACAAGAACATTACAGAAAAAGAATGCAAATGTCTGAATGCCTGACTTCCGCAGAGGCAATGCAAAATTAACCCTCCTCCTCCTACAGTTAGCCAGCCTTCTTTTTTTTTTCTTTCTTTTTTTTTTTTAACAGGATGAGGAAGCAATGTGAGCCATCTTCAATTAATCAGATTAACGGCAGCAAGTCAAGTGAAATACGACTGCATTCAGCAGACACTTATCACATGAGCTTCGCGCTCATTACCCTGATAAGGTCTGAAACTGACGGGGAATTCAAGAGGAAGAACACTCAAATAAATATGCTTAAATCCAGAAAAAAATGAGCAACACATTTAAGAGCACAATTGTCTGTGTGGAATATTACATTTTGCTTATCCGCTGTCAAAAAACCGATGGGTTTTATCTGTTTTTTTCCTCCCTCCACAGTTCCCAAATCCCTCGCCCAAGACACTACTTCACTCTAGAAATGTAACTTGTGCTTCAGCAAAGCCCTGTCTCAACATTAGTGTTATCTGAACTTTAGGAAGGAAGCTCTAACAGTAATGACGACACTGAGAACAGGCTCATCAACCGTTAAGCAATGCCTTGCAGCGGTCATTGCAGCAGGACTTCACAACAGAAATGCGCAGAAAGATGAAGAAAAAGCACACGTTGCCCGAACACAGCGTCTGATGGATTTGCTCAAGCGCTTTGTTGTTCATTGCGCCAGAACAAGAGAAAGCACCCCTGGGACTCATTTATTCAATGGCACTGCATGAGCACGGTGTAACGCACAGAGGAAAGCACAGTAGCAGAATGCAACCTGCTCATACAGGGGGGAGGCCAAGATTGCTTCAGCCATTTTACGATCTCTCTCCAGGAGCACCCCAATTCATCACAACCCAACAGCATGAGCAAGACTTGTATGAAGAATACACAGCTGGCAAATTTAAAGACTGCAATGTGAACCCACCTGACCCCCCCCCCCCCCCCCCCAAGACAAAAAAGAGAGGGACAAACGCAAACTTCTCTCAGTATATATTTTAGCATAACATGAGTCTGTGTAGGCAAGTTTATGGTCCTTTATTTATCAACACAGAAACTTTCCTTTACCATATTACTGCCTTTGGTTCATGCCCAGAAGCCCACAGCTAATTTCTGAAGTGCATTGTTGCTGGTCTCTGTAATTTCAGGAACATCTGTTGCAGTGCATAGACACAGAAAAAACGTATCTGGCTTATGCACTGTCAAGACATTCTGAATGCAAATAGTATTACAGATGGCTAATCCAATGTGGGAGATCAAATTCTGTCCATCATCAAAATTCAGAAGGCCCTACTGAATTTTCACTACTCTGCTCAGATAAACTTCCATCACATCATAAACGTAGATAGTTCCAAAAATTCAGAGAGCCTTAAAGAGAAAAAGTTTAGGAATCATGAACTCACAAAAAACGATTAGTCTAGACGCAGGGTACATTTGGTTAATTAGGCTTACAGTAATGTGTAAATCAAAATTATTTTGTAAGGACATAAAATAAGACTGCACTTAACTGTACAACACACTCCACACACCAACCACAACTTCATGGCAAATTGCAAAGCTTGGAAACTGCACTTGTCCAAATCATGTTATAAACATTCCAAGCAAAGATCCCTGTCACATGACCCAAAATCCTGTGTGTGTGTGTGTGTTTGTCTGTGTGTGTGTGTCCATTCCCAAGGATTATCCCAGGAGCACACACCTTAATACGTTGTGTGAAAAGTAGTTTCACCCTACAGTAAACCACCATCCTCCTCCCTTTATAAATATTTAGCAACGGTCCTCCACCCTTGCAGCATGAGCTCCAGAACTACGCTAAATCTATACACGACTGCCTGAAAGGCATTCTAAAAAATGCTACTGGTGCAGGAATCCTGAAGCACAACATTCTTATGAGACTCAATTACCGCAGTAGGACAATTGTAGCAAATCCTCTGTTCTTTGACATCAGATGAATTACAGACTAATTCTGCTCAATTTCACCCCAACAGTTGCCAAGTTTCAGTGGTTTCTCACAGGTAAGTCAATTCATATACAGAAACCACATTACAGCCTCCAGGGCTTACCCCTCCAGGCTGGTAGACTCCCCAGGACTGACACTGAAGGGCAGTAAGGCAGCTGAGGGAATCTCAGCCCCTCCTGAAGGCTCTACCTGTCCTACCCACCTACATAGTAGAATTTGTTTATAGTCAATATAGCAGGCTGAGCTTTGGTGGAAAGGAGGTGTCGGCAATGCCAAACCAAATCAAGGCATACTAACCTGATATACTTCAAATGTTTTATTTGGAATTATTGTTCTGAGAACAGAATATCCTATTTAACATGTGCATGCTGTTCAAATAAATGGTTTTCTTGTTAACATGTGCAATCAGTCCAGTAGCACTAGAGATATTGCGGTTTTCATTGCCAAAATAGTTGAGTTCCTCCAACCCTGAATGAGAAGCAACCGTTCACTTTTTTTAAATGACAAGAGTTTTTCCAAGAAACCATATATTAAAATGACTATAGATGTTAAGAAAATGTACAAAGGTAAAAACTTTTTGTCAAATTTGATGACAAACATTTTGCAAGTGGAAACTGAGATTATTCTTAATGATCACAATTCCACAACCATTCTGGCCTCAACGAATGTGTCTTGTAAACAGTGGGATTTCATTTTAAACCCTTGCAAATATATTCACAGCATGCAGTTGGCATTTTGTGAAAGCCAATCTCTTGATAAATTAAGGTTGTTGAAAATTTGTTTACATCATAACTATGTGGTTAAGCCTTTTTCAACACAATGCAGGTTTCGCTTGTTGCCTTTAGCTGTCAATCATCTCCATTCATTTTACACAGATGGTTTTAGGTTTCCACACTCTCAGCAAATGGGACCCAACTGATTTCACCGGTCAGTAATTGAAGCAATTAAAAATTGAACCGCTTTCAATTGTAATTATTTGCCATTTTGGAACATACAGCACAGTAAATGAAAACATAAATTGGTCTGACCAATTGAAATTCTTGTGAATATGGGATATCTTTATTTTAGGGCATATATACCCATTTCTGGTATAATATGGCTTTTAGGGGGGTAAATCGTCATTTAATATATATAAAACGTTTAATTAAGAGCAATTAACGTCTTATTAAGTATAATTAGCAGAGCATTACAATTCAGCGCTGGTTACTACGGTTGGAACAAAACCAACATAGGCCTACTCAGACCTCAGGTCCACGGTTGAAAAACACGGATCTATAGACTCACCCACGAAGACTTCCACCCATGAACTCGGCCCACTGATTTCACAAATTAAATCTACCTCCTCGTGGAAGAATTGTACTAATTAGCAAATCCAGTAGATTGGAACAAAATACTGGGGAGGATTTTGACTTAGTAAACCTGGATGTTTCACCTCTACAATTGAAGCGCCGTTTAGATCAGTCGCTCTCAAACTCGGTCCTCGGGGACCACTGTTTATTCTGGATTTCATTCCAACCTCAACTGCAATCCCAGAATTTTAACAAGATGTTAATTTGTGTGGGTGCGCGCACCTAATTCTACTAATCAACCACTAGAGTCTTTACTAAGCAGCACCTTGATTAGTAATCCTTTCTGGATAAGACTGGGGACCCGACTCTAAAAAATGAGAAGCGCCTAATGAAGAAAAATTAACACCTTATTAAAATTCTGGAATTGCAGTTGAGGTTGGAATGAAAACCAACATACACAGTGGTACCCCAGGACCGAGTTTGAGAACCACTGGTTTAGATGCTAGCAGTAAAAACGGTCCCACTTTCCAGTGAGCAACTTCGACTTGTCCTCAAATTGAACGTTGCCGTCAAATATGGAGAAGGAACTTTTTCTCTTAACAGCAAATGACATTTGTTTGGTTAATTTCCGTCCATAACATACTTGGTGATTGCATTTTCGATTTAGAAGCAATTACGCTAGTTCTGCAACCGTACTGTGTAGTGATAACTGCCAATATGTAGCCTACTCACTTCGTACATTAGAAAAGCATGCAAGTTTCAGAAATGACTGGCGATTTCACAAGTAATGTGTCTGTTTACTAAGAGTAAAAAAAGTTCAGCTAGCTACAGTCTATGGCTACGTAACAAAACCAGCACATCCAGGAAACACAAATTAGGTGAATCAACTTACCACAAACGATAAAGTTTCTTTCCGATCTTTTGGTTTTAAAATATAGGTAGCTATAGGCTATTTGTTAATACGCTTCCCGATGAGTTCCCTTTGGCCGCTATAATTCGATACTTTTACATTCCTCTCTATCCCATGTAGCTACAGTTGCACTCGTTTTTATCTAACATCACTTCCCGTTTAGTACTGAACCGAGTCCCTCCTCCTGCATAATAACCCAAGACGTGGAGACAGTAGCCAAGACTGCCGCACCGCTTTGTTGCATGGTTGTAACTTGACACTGCTGTTGTACACAGGTGGTTTTGTTTGTTTAGCTACTTTTTAGTAAATGTAACATGAATTTTTAGAATATTGTTTAGGTGTGAATAAGTGGAAATCATCAAAGCAGTACCAGTATTTACAAACAGTTAGTTTGCATATAAACCACGTTTACATTTAACAAATAAGTAATACGTTTATTCAGTGACAATATTCAGAATGACACCACTGAACCTTTTCTTTAAATTACGGTATACCCCTTATTTACAGCAGGTAGATTAGGGTCACCAGAAACTGAGTGAGCTATATTACGGAAGCATTGACGATAGTGCCATCCAGTGGAACTAAAATTAACGGCATGGTTACTTTAAAACACCTCAGCAAAACTGCAGATTCCATATATTGTTGATCTGGTGTGTGCACGAGTTACATAGTTTCAAACTTAATGTTCAGCCAACAGATTTGACTGCGCCAAAACTGAGACGACGAAGGCACTTCAATCAGTACTGCCAATATGCCAACTCTCAGTCCTGGTAGCACAGTTAACTTACACTTAACAGGTAAACAAGACAATATTATCAAGTCCGTTGAGAAACTATTTGCAGTCCATTGAGAGAACTTGGTTACCACATTACTTATTTATATTATTATGTTCTAACTTTTCCCCGCTCTGAACCACGATTGCGTCTTCTTGGTTGATAGTAGAGTGGGTCATATTCTTGTTGAGCGGTCTGAACATGGGTTTGTAAATATAAACTCCACCTGCAACCCCAAGAAACGTTGCCAGGGCCATCCCAGGAAAGGGGATCCTTCGACGATACATGATGATCCTTTTAAGTTAGCAACCGGCCTTTTCAGTCACATCGGAACCTCGGTCACTTTGCGCTGGTACCGTATTCTTTGGCTATAAAAGTGAAAACATGATCAACGTTAGGCTTCTCTTGTTAGTCATCCAACATAGATTGTCGCCGGTAGGCAAACTGGCTTGCTAACGCTATTCACAAGTTGTTTTGCATGTGAATTTGCATTAGCTGCTTAGCGAGCTAGTTACCAGCATGACAACGTGGTAACATACAGTAGTCTACACTGTAACATAAGCGCTAGCTTGCAAGGTAAACCAACTATTGTATGACTGCGATAACTAGTCTACTGTTACTACTGTTAACCATCATGGTGCTAGACATCCAAAATGAATCAATATAGCAAACATGTATCACAAATACCTATTGCCACTCACCACAATGCGTAGTATTAATATTAATACTGAAATGCCTCCCTTCGAGGAGACGAGGATAGGTCAGGCCAAGAGCGTAGCAAAAAAATAAAAAATCTACGGCGAGTCAAAGTGGACAGACATCTCCACATTTTATTGCGGAAAACCACATCGAATCTAAAGTAATTGCATCATGTGCATAATAAAGCCACATTTTTCGTACACGAATTAAACAGGAATAATTGGCATGTCTCCTTAAAATCATAATTTTGAAAGCTAAATCGCAGATGAATTTGCGTTTGTTAAATATATGACGTCACAATGAAAACACGGAAGTACACTATCTGAAATTGGAAGTCTTGTTGCATGTTAGCTCGCTTGAGCTACAATGGAAGCAAAAAGTTGCAAACTTGCTGTAGCTATATAGCTGCTTAGTTCAGTTACAACATTATTCATTTTTTGTCGTCGTGATGGAAAGGATCAGAGCACGACTACAACTGGGCGGAAAATCGACTTTTTCTGAGCCAGTTAAACTGAGGAAAAGGAAATCAAAATTGTACAGTCCAGACGACACGACAAGCCGATTTGAAAATGGTGAGATATAAATGCATTCCATGTCAATTTTGCTCCTTAAAAATAACAGACCATGTTAGCTATACAATCACCGCAACAATTTAGCATAATAATTAACGTGACACTGTTGCCATAATCCCAGAAATGTATGAACTGTATGGAGGCATGCATAACCAACCGTGGATGCAGTCAATTTCAGCCATAGTTCACCGAAGCTGAACAGTAGATTAATTAATATCACACATTAATCTGTGGCCTAATCACTACACACAAATAGTGATCATGTTCTGCTTGTCATCTAACTCATCGCATCATACTATTTTGCCAGACATAAGCCAAATGCTACTTTTATGTCAATGTAAAGGATCTGTATACGTTCATTTCGGGTTTCCTTGGCTCCTGAATGGAACTCATAAGAAGCGACGTCCTGGTGTTTTGTTATCATATCATGTCATATCATATCCGGTCAGATCATCGCAAATTTCTCCATTATACTGCACACAATCTTACAACCTTGCTCCTTGTTAATCATGCATAACGATATACCTCCCATTTAATTCCTATATGAACAACACAGCGATTCAATATTAATGTCATTATTATTATTATTATTATTATTATTATTATTCATAACCAAAGAGGTTGTAGTACTATTAATGTTGAGATGTTTTCTTATTTCTGTTTTCTTAGGTTTCCTTGGAGTCAATGTTATTTACTTCACAGTGGCATTTCGGCTCATTAATTGTTTCCTGGTGCAGACCAGCTTTGTCCCAGATGAATACTGGCAGTCCCTTGAAGTTTCCCACCTCATGGTTTTCAGATATCCTTTTAAATTCAATATGATGATATTGAAAAAGGGCTGCATTTAACCATACAAAGTGAATTACACTGTAGTTTGCCAAACAAAACCAGATATTTTAAAATGTTTTAGTAAAAAGAAAAAGATATTTAGGATGTAACATTAGATGTGTATTTATTCCAGCAGAATTTTGCCATGTTACTCTGTGTCATATTAGTATGTTCAGGTTTTCTCAAGCTAGTTCTCTAAGCATCTTTTTTTCCTTTTTTATCAATAGCTGATCAGTCGTCTCAAAATATAGGGGTAGTGTAAAATCAGTTTTGAGTTTAAATAGTTTTTTCAATCCTGGATTTTACAATGAGCTTCCTTGTCTTCTGTTAAATCCTTAAAATTCTTACATATGGCTATCTTACCTGGGAATGGACAGAGGGCATCAGAGGCTATGCTTATCCACTGTTCTTTGCAATTATATATAAAATTTTGCACTTTCTAAGTTATGATATGGTTCAACTCTTGGTAAGTGGACAAATGCCTACAGCTGTATTCATCCCTTACTGGGCAAAATATTTCATCAAGCAGCCATCCTTTTCTGTGCTCTCACTGTGCATTTTTAAATTGCAGGTGTGGTTGCCACGTGTGATGCAGGCCCTTCTCGCTGCATTGGCTGATATCAAACTTTATTCTCTTATCCAAAGATTAGAGCAGCCTTACATTACCAGATGGATGGTAATTCATCTTATCCCATTCATCTCATTTAAATTGTTTGCGTCCATTTTGGGCTTCAATAGTTGTTCCTCCAGCTGAGAATTTTTAAACAGAGCTTGTCTAATGCTTCTTTCTGTTGTTCTGCTATCCAGTACTTCTGTCAGCTTTGCTCCTGGTTCACATGGTACTGCTGCACCAGGACACTGACCAACACCATGGAGACTGTTCTCACCACATTGGCTCTTCATTACTACCCCCTGCCAGGTTCCAAGATGTATAGCAGGTCGGACGCACTGCTGAACACAAGCCTTTAGAAACACGGAAGGAGTTTTAATCAATGATCTTATAAAAAAAAAAATCAAGTGTGGCTTCTTAGTTCATGAAAAGACCAGGCTATAATCATACCTGATTTCATTTTAGAATGTATGTAACCCAGTCCTTAAAATCCAGAATATGTTTTTGTTCAATTTACAATGAAATTTATTTTTAATTTTTATCAAAATTACACCTTATCATTTTTCTTAGCTCAAAGTACTTGACTCTGGTTGCCTTGGCGATCCTTGTTCGACCGACAGCTCTTATTGTGTGGCTCCCTTTATTGGGGTGGCATTTCTGGCAGGAACATGACAAGCTGAAGCTTCTATTACACCACGCCCTTCCCATAGGGTAAGTGCTGTCATATGCAAAGGGCACTGTTTGGGTGAGCTGTCTCTTTATGAACATAAAAACATAAAACATAAAATGCCTGGGATTGCTTAATCATATTGTGCCTTAATTGATGAATTGCATTTCTTGTTTCATTTTGCAGGGCTCTAACATTAGGGACCTCTACAGTAGTAGACTGCATACTGCATGGCAAGGTAAAAAAAGTGTAAATGGTTGATAGTTGATCTATAAACTGCCCTTATCTGTATCAGACATCACATTTTCTGTACAACTGGGGTAACCAACTCTGGCCCCATTGAATTCCAGCTTGTTTTAAATTCTATACACAGAATCAGAGGGAAATCTAATGCAGTTGACTTGACTGTTTTTACTTTTCCATTAAAATGCTACTATAGACCTTGGTGCGCCAAAGCACAAAGGCAGGTGTTCCCAAAAAGATTTTCCCTAAAAATAAGAATGTGTAGTTTTTCTTTGGGAAAGTGGCATCATATGATTTCAGTATTCAATATTGCTGATGGGGGGGGGGGAGGGGCAGAGTATTGAGATTTGGGACATTATTCACAAAAGCACTGCATACCTGATAAAGGCCCGTACAGACTGTTGGCATCCTTAGCCTATTCAAGCCTGATCAGGCTCATTGTACAATATACTTACATGAAATACAGTAATGTAGCAACTCTTTTAAGTTTCTAACCAGCTTCTGTTTTTTTCCCTCAGTGGACTCCGGTTCAGCTAAACTTCCTCAAGTTTAATATCCTGCACAATGTGGCAGAGTTTTATGGGTCTCACCCATGGCACTGGTACCTCACCCAGGGATTCCCAGTTGTTCTGGGCCCTCACCTCCCTCTATTCCTTCATGGATGCACTCTGGCCCCAAAAAAATACAGGATACTGTTGATAACTGTTATCTGGACAGTTATAGTTTACAGGTAACACCATATGCAGGTCAATTTGCTGAAATGGTCTTTGATCAATTTTTAAAAATTGTTTGCTATATAAACACTTCTTGTTTCCATCCAGCTTCCTTGGACACAAGGAGTTCAGATTCATTTACCCAGTGGTGCCGCTATGTATGGTGTTTTGTGGTGAGTGTTTTTATGTGCTAAACACTTTGTTTTCCCTCTATTTCACTTAAGAGTTAATAACATGAAGAGCATCTACAACAAGAACTGTCTTTAACTGTACAGGCTTAGATTGCATAGCTTTAAAAAATGTAATGTAGGACATAGCACAAATATTAAAAATTGAAAGTAGTTAAATTTGGATTTGACTTACTGCAGTTATTAACTTTAATATCCCTCCATATTTGTTTTCAATTATTGTATGTAATATGATTTTAGGATTTTCTCTGGCAAGCCTGAAAGCATGGAAGAGGCCTGCCGCAAGTGCTCTGCTGGTTTTGAACCTCATTCTAGCGCTCTACACTGGACTTGTCCACCAACGTGGAACTCTAGATGTCATGAGCCATCTACGGCAGTTGTGTGACATCACTAATCCACAACCAGAGATCCTCTTCCTCATGCCTTGTCATTCCACACCTTTCTACAGGTATCAAGTAGTAGCACCATATCCTGTTGACTTCTAAGTGTCCCTCTCCTGGGAACAGCTTAATAAGAATAGACCAGTTCCCAAAGATGTACAATTAACACTCTGCACTCAGACATTAGTGTTTTTTGATTAAAACATTAAGCCTAACAAGGCAGTCTATCATAGCATGATTCACCAAAATGTCCTCTGCATTAAATTATGTTTGCAGCCACATGCACTGTCCCATCGGGATGCGGTTCCTACAGTGTCCTCCAGATCTGACTGGAAGCAAAAGCTATGTGGACGAAGCAGACTTGTTCTTTGCTGATCCCAACGGTTGGCTGAGAACCACTTATCCCAACCCAGCATCACTACCTTCCCATATGGTGTTCTTTGACGTACTTGAAGAGGTATGATTCCTTCAGTCTCCTCTCAACTTCTACAAACCATCATTGAACCTTCTGTAAACCTTCACACTTACAGATGGATATTTAACATATAATCAATTTCCTGTGTTTCCAGGAGATATTAAAGTTCTTGGAATCAAACAAATACACAAGAAACATGGAAGTTTTCCATACTCACATACCTGAGGGGCGAGTTGGAAGAAGCATCTTTGTCTATGAAAGAAGACTGTGAACAGAACAGCAGCTTATTACTTGTCAAACCTGGAAAAATGCCTCTTTTGGAAAAAAAGAATGTGCACTGTATAATAATCGGTTTAAATACATTTGTTTTTTACCTTGTAGATGTACATTTTCATTAAAAACAGTAGCGTATACTTAAAAAGGTTTAACATTATACTTACGTTTCTTGGCTTACTGTCTGGGTGAATAATATTCCAAAAGTTGTATCATTTTCCCAAGATGTTGGACCATTATCAAAAAGGGGGAAAAGGCATCATTGTCACACTGAAAAAATTGTTACTAAAGATTCACACCAGAGAAACTCATCTTTTTATTAGAGAACTACTCTCAGTTGCACTCTTCCAGCAGCCTAACTGCAAAACAATGTATCTCTGCTTCAGGAAGACAAACTACAGTTGGAATGTTACAGGAAAAGTAATGATAGCATGACCAAACATTATCACTCAGGAGGTAAATTATTATACCCTTAGCCCATTGCAATTCCATAAACAGAACTGCTTAATGTTCAACTGCAGTAGCAACACACCATTATAACACACAACATTTAGTAAAATTAACCTCTTGTGTAATGGTACAAGTATACATGAGTTATACATTTAATTATTCATCAGTTAAAATTAATGTTAACTTGTTGCATCTCCCATTAAAAAAAAAAAAACAGAATTAGACAAACCTTTTGGTCCTCTGTACATATTCTGTGGTACCAGGTTGTATATTCTAATTAATATTTGGGTATGGTGGCCTAATGACACTGACACAGTTTATGTTACTGTAAATTGAAATGTTTGTTTCCTGGCAGAATGCATTTACACAGTAAAAAAAAAAAACTGCCCAGTTCAATGCGTTGCAGTAAAACTACAATTTAACAGAGAGATGTTAGTCGATTGCGCTGTCAGCCAGAAAAAACCCTTGGAAAAAATGCAAAACCAACAAGTAGTAACTAATCTCAACAACAAAATAAAACTTTTCTTTGACATAGACTTCACAACTATTTCCCACAAGGCAAATGAAAATACATTACAATTTTCATCAATAATTTAGAGAACAATATTGCATCATATTTCATTTTTGAATACATGACTGAATAAGAAATACGTATCTGAAGTGCCAAGCTGACCTAATCATGATCAGTTGCACAACTTGACACAATAATCCATTCAGTCAGCATTAGCAATTTAATTTTTAAAATGTATTTTAAAACAAAACATTGTGCAAAAACCACAAAAGAGAAACAAAATTTGTCAAACCCATCGAAAATGTGAACGGCAGCCTAGATAATCACTTGAATTAAAGCCATCATAAAAAGACTATTGAGCTAAGATTTTGTTAATATTTTGGATCAAAAGGCAATGGGCCCAGCTCTATTTTGACATTTGCAATGTGCCTCCGATTTGTGTGTCCTGGCCTGCTCCATTTCTTCTCCCTGTTGGGGCGAGAATGAGCCCGCTGGTGCTTTCGCTGGTGGCCCAACAGGCTGTCCTCTTTACTTTTTGAAGTGGGCTTTTGCAAAGGTTTACTGTAAATTTGCAAACAGAAATAATATATATGTACACACGTATAGTGGACATTACCCCCTTCGGCTTCGTTGGCTTTTTCTAATCTTCAAATTTCATGCAGAGCATTCATTCAATGTGTAGAGTCTACTGATTTTGCAACCTATTGACAGAGGACAGAAGGTCATAGCATGCAATTTGCTTCATGCAGTCAGCGAGACAGCACCAGGTATTTAGCACAAATAATACACTGCAGCAAAACTGTTTACAGAAGCCCATGTTCATATGCTTTTAAAGTTCTTTTTGTAATATTTTCATTTCCAAGGCACCTCAAGCTCTTGTTATTTGTGATAGCATTTTTCCCATTGCTGCATTCATGCAATTTTCTTCTTAATTATGGCTTTATGTAAACACATTCCCAGTTTTCCATTTCCCATTTCCATAACTAAAATAGAAAACTCACCTTGGCCCATAGCGTTTTGCATAGGTATCCCCAAAGAAGTGTCTATATACATACTCGTCCAGATCCTCAAACACATCATCATCATGGCTCTGGTACTCATTCATATCTTCCAGGTAGTCTTCCACACCACTAACAAAGTCTGTAAATAGCATTTGATCATGGATGAAGATACCATTGCGGAAGAAGTTGTTGATAAAGCTCTCCAGCTCCCTCCAGTGGTGGAAGTGGTTTACTTCTTGCTTTAGGTAGCTATGCATCAGCTGGTTGAACTCATCCATCCGTATGGGGTCCAGGGCCTTGTTGAAGAGGCTCATGGACTCTTGGTAAGCGCAGTCAAAAACACTGGAGCATCCCTTATGCATACCCCTGTGTTTTCCTTGCTCTGGCTCCTCCTGAACTTTGACCCCTGGCTTCCGAGTGTTACGGTCAGTCTGCAAACTCTCAGTGGTGGATTTATGTGCACTTTGATGAAGGGGCTTGTGCTGCCAGGCTGGGCCATCAGAGCCCACGTCCTGGGGTTCTTGTTCCTTTTGGTGCTCGTGATGTTGAGCTTCGGCCTTGGCCACCTTCATCTCTTGAAACTGTAGATCTTGAGGCCGACGAGCCTTGTCCAATGTGCGGCTGGCTGAGTCCTTGAAGTGGCGGAAGGTGGATTTGACAGAGTCTGAGAACTTCCTCAAGTTCTCCTTCACGGCCTCCTTGGCCTTTTTGATTTGCTCCTTGTGGTGATAAACAAACTCCTTGGTGGAATTCTTCACGGCGTCAAAGGTCTCAGTGACCTTGCCAATCATGCTGTCCTTGGGGATTTTGTCTCTGGCCTGCTGGTCTCCTTTCAACCGCTCCTCCTTAGTCTCCACATACAGCCTCTCCCACAGGTCTGAGCGCTGTTGCTCGAAATTCAGCTTCTTCTCCAGCTCTGTCAGCCTCAACTGCAGCTCCTCCGTCTCCGGGTCAGCCTCTCCCATCGCTCCAGCGCTCCGGATGCTCAGCTGCTCCAGCTCCTCCTTCAGCTTATCCGTCACCTTGCGCTCTTTGTCCAGCTCCCTCCGCAGCATCTGGGCCTCGGCCATCAGCGTCTTCTTTTGCTGGAGGAAGCTCCGGATCCGCTGCTTCTCCTCCTCCAGGTGGTCCTTCAGCCTCTGGTTCTCAGACAGGATGGAATCTGCGCCGGTGCCTCTCTCCTCCAGGTTCCGGATCTGCGCCCGCAAGTTCCACAGCTCCTCCTGCAGGGTGGAGAGGGACTCCTCCTCGTGATCCAGCGAGCTCTTCAGTTGCTGGTTCTCCATGACCAGGCGCTTCTGTTGAGACTCCACCTCACTCTTCTGATCCATGCTCTCTTTCAGGCGTAAAGTCAGGTCATCTTTCTGTGCCTAGTATATAAATATAAAAGAAACATGCGATGCAGCATATCTGTATTTACATTTCTCTCTCTGATAACAAATTTTACCCTTTACACTTACCATCAATTATTTCAGCATGTAACATTATACATACATATTGTAAAATCACAATCAGATGAAAAACAGGTCATTCTTGGGGGAAATGGACACTTTTTAACCTTGACCTCTCAGAGCCTTCTGATATTTGACATCCACAATGTAACCCTGGAGCAATGACCATGGCTGCCAACAAAGGTTGATCTGTTTCAGGATTTTTTGATAGCTTCTGCTCTTAATTATTTAATTGGCTCAATCATAATCTCAATCTGCATAATCACCAGCTACAGCCACAGACTGGAAGTGTTTTATATTTTTCAAAGATTTTACTGTGCTCAAGTACAGTATTGAACCAGTGTAGTTTATAGAGCTGTCAGGAAACTTGAAACTAAGATGGTTGGAACAAAAATCTGGACTGGAGCCATGCACTGCTTTAACCGGAGTCAGTCACCCCAGTAATAGTCCTGTAAAATAAAAAGTACAAGAGGTCCCTCTCTGTAAACTGGCATGCATATAAATCGGATTGTATAGAACAACACATGAAAGTAGTTTTGAGAAGTAGATTAGTCATTTTAATTCTTAATAATTAATGCAAAGAATTAAGTCTGGGAAATGTCTTAAGTAGACAATCTTAAGTAGAGAAATTCTTTGTGATCACAATGAGACCAAAATATTATTTGTACCATTCAAAAGTGGTTAGGCCAAAATGGACTGAAAATTGACAGTGTCCCTAATTTAAAAAGGGTCCATTTCCCCTTGGAATTCCACAAACACACTAGCTGAATGGTGAATTTTGTTAAAGCACTTTTCAGTTTGCACAGACACTTCAAAGCCTCAAATAATGGGATTTAGTAGTTTTTTTTGTTACCTGAAGCTCAGCCTGTTTGAATCTGAGTTGCTCGTTCTCTTTAGTTATTTTATCCACAATCCCAGTGAAGGACAGCACCATACCACGCTTTTCCTCTAGGTCCCCTCTCAGATGCTGAACCACTTCCTAGATGTGGAAAGGGCATCACTAACAGGAGCACAATCACGGCTCTCAGATATTTTAAAGCCCTCAAAACTTCAGCCCAAGTAGCAGCAGGAATATCAAAGCCTTTTAAGATGGTGTCAAGTGAGATATTACAGAGAAAGACACAAGAAGCGCTCAAAAAGTGTCCTCATGTGACAAAACAGACAAGGAACAGGAAAGCAATTTGTTCTCTGGTTTAGCCCTATGGCGTTCAATTTTGATGGCTGTATTTCTTATGGAATTTTGTTGTTTGTAAGTCTCCCTCATAGGCACCTTACATTGGGTTTGTAAATAATAAAGCACATCCAATTTTAATAATTTATGTCCTGCCTGTGTCCATGTTATGATACACTAATGCACTCTGGTGCGGGTCTAGAATAGCTAGGGGATTCCAGTATTTTTATTTATTTTTTCCCCAGCTGAGAAGGAGAGGATGACAAATGGCTGGCAGAACACTGTAGCTCACCAGATGGTTTGAAAAGCAAGAACTGAATATAGAGGCATAACAGCTGAAACAAAGTTCACCAAGAGTCATGCTAAACCACAAAAGAGCCACAGATCGAACAAGGGACAAACGCCGAAGTGGCCACTTGTCAGTAAAGCAGTCGAACAGGGGAAAAAAGAGGAAGACTGAATTCATCAGCTCACATTTTCACTCTTAATAATGCTCTCCTACAACAGTTGAAAAAGAGCTTGCATAAAACAATCTGACATACAAAAACATTCCAACTGTGAGCAAATTTAACTGAGCACAGCTCATTCTCATGTGTTTGCTTTACTCCGAACAAACTAATTGCCCTCCTGACCTTGCTCTCGGCGATCAGATCCTGTTCCTTCTGACACTGGTGCTTGTCGCCTCTCAAATCACTCAGCTCGCTCACACGGATTTTCTCCACTATTTTCTGCCTCTCCTTAATCTGAACTGTACCTGCAAAACAAAGGACATGCCAGTTATCCGTGCCATGCAATTATTCAGTTTAAGGATTAGTGGAGGTAACATCTAGAAATGCTTGCAAACGATGAAAAGAGTGTAGAGGTGCACATATAACAAAGGAAAAGGAAACTGTGCATGGGAAATGTACAGTCTGTGAGGCTGCAGTAACGTCCTCAGATCTAACCCTTGTTTTACTGACAAACAGAATGAATAAGCATGAGATCACACACAGCAACAAAACCAGCGGTCCCGCAAACCTCAAAAATGAACCATAATGCAAATCCCCAAAGCTACAGAAGCTTTTCTGAATTCAGATCTGATGCAAAATCCCAAGTCGGCATGCAAAGTTTGCAGTAGCTTTTACACTAAATACTGGTGATGATGGGAGATGTTCACACAAGTTCCCAGGTGACAGTTTGTTTCTCTGTGAACAGAGAACTCTCTCCGTACCCCCATGCTGGACATAGAGAGTATGTCCAGTCTCTGTTAATGTAAGGAAGAGGTGCCACTTAACCCCCTTTCTCCAAAGCATAGCGTATTCATGGGCATTCAATTTCATGATAAGATAGGACTGTATCCCTCCCCCATCACCATGATAGACTGGGGCAAAAAAAAGTCAAATGATACAAATTAAGGGTGAAATAATGATTTTGAAAGGGGAGGTGCTTGCCATGCCTTGCATTCAGTCTCACAGTTCACTTCACAAAAAAGCAGTCTGATAATGCATTCATCTGACTTATCCATCCAAGCAGTTTGAGTGGCACCTCAAATCACTACTTCATACCTTCAAATTTTCCTGGAAAGCAAAATAAATACAACTTTCTAGAAAGCCACAGAATAAAACAGCCTTTTCTATCTCAGCCTTCTAATTTCTCAGACAGATTAGCTTAACTGATATTTTTCCTGAGTGGAAGGAACCATTTGCCATGGGTCAGTTACCCTTTTGCTCCAATGTGAGCATTAGGAAGAATACAAGCATCCTCCATTAATGTTTAAACTTTCCAAAGTTTTGCCCAAATAAATTAAGACTCCAGATCCTTTCAGAAGCAATAAATTACTGATATCTGCCATCTGACCGCAATGCCATTTTAAGTAATACAAATTACGACAGTGTCAGGTTTTCCTCCAATGCATGCTATGCTGGCAATCTTAAACAATAGTACTGTTACTAGAGCAAATAGTGTCATTAACTGAAGAAGTATTATACGTAATTCCACCATTTGAAAGACACACCAGAAGAGATCAAATCTGATCATAAATTGGAAACAGACCATCATTTCAGCCTTAAATCCGTAACTGAATTCACCATGCACGATAGCCCAAAGATACTCACCATAAAAGTGGCCGAAGCCCATGCTAATGGCGATGACCAGGGCCAGCAGGATGCACTTGTTGAGGGTACCATTCACGTGCCCCTGGGTAGGGGCTCCACGTGCCTGCTGCGGCTTCTGTTGCTCCTGTTGCTCCTGTTGCTCCTGTTGCTCCTCACCTTGTCCCACACACTGCACCTCCTCGACCTCAGGTGCTGTAGCGGTGCTCCTCCTTACCCGTCGCCTCCTCAAGGCCTGGCTGGGCTGCTCCCCCGTCTCATCATCACTGCTGCTGGTGCTGCTAGTGCCGCCTGCAGGGGGCTCCACTGGGAACACTGATGAACATTACAGCACAAATAACACCAACTCACTTTCGGCTCAGTTAACAGGATGTGGGCGACAACATGACATTGACAGCACTGTGTTCTGTACACAGCCCATGCTCACCATTACAATGCTGTCCTTCAAGGAGTCAGAAGATAATAGTTAAACAATGCTAAACAGTCATTTAAATCATACATATGCTAATGTTAGCCACCAAGACATGACATAGTCAGCTGCAAGATAATAATGTTTTATTTATGATTTGTTTTCGCCTTTGATGGTGCCAATATTGTATCAATATAACACATTCACTTAAGTGCAATACTACTCTATTCAGATCCAACGGAATCATCTTTCTGTCAACCACTTTTATGTCATATACTTTTTCCTCTGTAGAGCTGGAACCAAGCTAGCACAAACTGCAGCCAAAGCTGGCTGCCCCATAGAGAATGATGGTTTTTCTACTGTATAATCTATTACCAAAGTTATTACATGACATCAAACAAAATGAAACATCTGCTAGAGCTTTATCTACAGTTCAATGCTGCGGTTTTCCTAAAAATACCAGACTCCATATTATATACTATATATGTAATTATGGCTGTACAGTTTGATCAGCAATGGTAGCATGCTCCCATCTCATTTCAATATTGATCTCTCTAAAAGACCTTGAGCCTGGTAGCCTGAGATGAAGGGTCGAACATGTACACACTTCCCCAGATACTGTGGTGAAAGACAAAAACTCCCCAAAAAATTTCACATGGATACCTGGAAGCAAACCTTCTCAAACTCTGGAATGTCATTAATGAGCAAATTTATAATTAAAAATGACTGTATAAAATTATAAGTTAAAGAACTTACTTTAAGTGATTTAAGCAGAACTTACGGTACATAATGTTCTGTACAGACATTTAACAGAAATTTATGATCATTTACTTTTTTTCGATTACTGACTGCAACAGTTGATAAGAAAAATGACATGCATGTCAGATTTGGTATTAGTTATCAGAGGAGTTCAAGTAGTAAATCAATTAAACATTAAATGTGGAGGATTGGAGTTAAATACAAAGGTGGTGATGGTATACTGTGCTATAACAACCACCCAGTGCCTCAATGATAATAAACATCCAATACAGAAGCCCTGCAGGTTTGTGTCTATCTTTTAGCCCACTGAATCGGTGACATTCAAGATGCAATGTGACTTAAATTGATGGCAACACAATTCTTACCTTGGCCTATAATACATTGGGCATGATAAACGAATGATCTGAGGAATGCTCTATCCAGGTTTAAACCAGCGCAGGAGTATTACTACACATTACATACAACGAACATAATTGATTTGGAAATGGAAAAAACCCACATATAAGGGGACAGTCCCATAAGGTCAATACAAATCCTGCTTTGGAAAACAACTCAGACCAGAAACATACACAGAAAAGCAAGCTCTGTGGCCACATGCAAACTTTTACCACCAGCTGCTTAACCTCCAAGCCTCTAAAAAATGCCCATGCTTGTTTACTTCATGGCACAGAATTAGTCCTAACAGCGGCTTATCAGAGTTTCTGCAAGCATTGGCCGTGTTGAGCAAGACAGGCGCATACTATCAGATTCACTCCGGTGGAAACCACCTGGGAAGGAGCAGCTGCCAGACAGATGCCCTTTCAGACGATTGCCCAAGTCCCTGAAACTTTCCGGAAGCTTCCAATGGCTCATCATCAAATCTGCTTGAAACAATAGGAACCCATATTGATTCTGTATTTCCTACTTTTCTCATTTCCTCTTCCTTGGTTTTCTTGTTTTCTGAATGTGCTTTGCAAAATCCTATCAAAGTTCCAAGAAGAGTAATTAGGCACTACAGGGATTGCGTTGCTGCTTTCTCATAGAATCTGAGAAACCAGTGACATGTAATGGAGTGTATACATTAAGGCCGATGAAGTTCAGGCCAACATTATTTTAAAAAGAGATCAGACGGGACCAAATGTGGTAACTTACAGGTCTTCTCAGGAGTGCTGAAGGTGTACTGGCTGCTGGAAGAGGTTCCCAAGTAGAGTTCCTCATTGCCCAGCGACTCCTCCGCCAGGACCGCCTGCTCCTCCCAGGGCCCCAACTCTGCCACCCTGGACGGGTCCAGGG
Source organism: Anguilla rostrata (assembly GCF_018555375.3). Lineage (NCBI taxonomy): Eukaryota > Metazoa > Chordata > Actinopteri > Anguilliformes > Anguillidae > Anguilla > Anguilla rostrata. The sequence continues at coordinate 44,035,064 of NC_057937.1, read as the reverse complement.
TCACAATGTCCGAGTGATCGCTGGAGGAGCACACTGGGACGTTCCCCTCTGCACCATCCTCCTCACCAGCCTGGGGAATGGTGGTGTGTTTTATGCAACAGAATGCAGCCTCTCATGACATCACGTCACGTCAGCCTCTCAGCACTGGATAAGTGCACCCAGATAAAATTAGCTCAGTTAACAAAAGACATCTTTTCTGTTTAGCTTTTTTGTTGTTGTTTTGTCTCTTTTTTACCTCAGAAACCGGTAACGTCTCTTCAACCGTTTCCTCTTTTATGGTGGTAATGAGACATGACTCAGCCCTCTCTTCGGTGCCAGCTAAAAAAAATTTCCAAAATATTCTTACTGAGTACAAATATTAATTAAATTTTCATATTATTTAAAGTAAGAGTGTGGCAGTTATTAAATATATTGAATGTATGAGTCAATCTTTTCTGTAAACTTTATTTCACTGCATGTTATCCTTTTGAGCACACTTCTGAGTGTAGACCATCTGAAAGCACCTTCAGTTAATGTAGTCTCTTAATTTTACTAATTCTAGCATTTTGTTCTTGGCAATTCATAAAGGCAACATGCCAACAGATACATATACTTCATATCCAACATAGCAAGGTCTTTCTTACTCTAAAATGGAAGAGCGTTAGAAAACAATGCTACACTGTGAGGACCTACCGCAGGGAGCCGTTGGCTCGTTCTGCTTCACCTCCTCCTCCAGCATAGGGAGGCTTTCGGTTGGGTCAGGCCCGCCTTCCGTCCCGTTCTCCGACCCCAGTGTCTCAATGTCTGAACCCTTCCAATCAGCACACAGACGACTCGGTGAGAAGGCAGGCATTGCAATTTGCATCTCACCCAGTTACCTCCACAATACTGCACATTCCATATACAGTATTCATAAACAAATGCCAGAAGCACAGTACAATATCACTCTTTATTTTCCTACATGACCGACTTAGGTATGCTTAACTTGAAATGTGTACTAAGTCACATTTATTTTCTTTTTGTCAAAGATGTCCTTTCGAAGGGGAATTTTATACCCTTCTCCCTGATGCTTAAATCTTCTTTTGAAAAGAAATAAAGTCCACAGCTGCACATACTGCAAACTCTGCTATATCACACTGGCTTAATGATCTTATTCTCAAACATTCATTGTACATATTCTAAAAATAAGCAGTGGATAATTAAAGAATAATTGTTGTATTCATGTTTTTCATGCATTGACATATTATCTAAACAAAAACAATACTTTTCTTGAAACGGAAGCCATTTAATGAAAGATAAAGTATGGACAAGCTAGATAACAAAAACATATAATCAGATTCAACAGTTAATTTGCATACTTACTATTGCATACTTACACACATATTACTCACAGAAATAATATTATCAATATTAATGTACTCGTAATATTTATGTAATTATTAATGTAATGTACTATATCCTTCATTTAAAATCTGTATTAAGTTCAGTTGTAGTTCAGTCTTCACAATGAGAAATAGTGTGTACACAAGATAACCACTTTGGCTTTGTGAAAGTAATGATTAAAATAAATCCTTAACATCATACTTCCGCACTTGGTTCTAATTGTGTGCAAGTTCAAGAGCATATGTCACCCACCATGCAGAAAAAAGTGTATAAAGTCAGTTAACTTGAGTGTTCTACCATGGCTAAAAAATAAACTGTAATAACTGGCTGTAGCAGTGGACCAGTCTACAGCATTAGAATGCAGACTTACCTCATTGCTTATGAGCGTCCATCCACAAGAAGACTCTGAGTCGCTTGAGCTCTCCGACATCTTTCCACCAGCTGGGAGTATAATGCATGGCATATTGTCAAGGTGCTTACTTAACTGCAAAACTGCTGAACAGGCCTGGGCAAGACCAATGTGAGCATAACAATGAAAACTGTTGTGACCTTGATATATAAGCCAATAAGCTTCAACTTTGGACAGAATACAGCCAATTTGAGAAGAAATGTCAAGCTGACAAAACTTCCTGACTGCCATGTATTTGTTTACTCTTGAATGACCTTACTCATTAGTGCAAACTTGGCTGTATGCCAGTTGCCGTGTGTATGTCATATCTTACAGTTGCAAAATCATGAAATGGGAAATAGAGTAAGAATGAGTAGCAATAATCCGGCTATTTTATACATGAAGAGACAACCAAATGACAGTGGGTACTGGGATACTACCCCACTTCAAATATAGTAGCCTAATGATCAAATACAGCCCGTTTTTTAGGTCAATACATTCATACAACAATACAACAGACGACGCAAGGTGTAGTAGTAAACACATAAGCATATGAAATACCAGAGATAAGCCAGCGGACCATGTAAATCTAAAATGATATGGAACTTGCTACACCGTTATTCTATGCATAAGGCTATCGCCGCGAAAGCCTCGCCCAACTTTTATATTAGCCAAATGTGTTGCTACTGCCCACAGTTTATTCACAAACGCAAACGGTTTTTCAAATCCTGAATTCATGTTACTCTCATACCATTCATGATGCTGAAACAATCGAGGTTTAAAACGCTATCGACGCAACTACCTCCTATATCAAAAACAATAATGGGTAAGCCCTAGCGGCGAGACACCTTGGGGGGTTCTATAGGGCTATGACGAGTGCTGGAAATTGCAACCTATTCCACCAGTCCCACCCAATGTGTATGCATGGTTATTGGAGCTGCGAAAACCTGCACTGCGTTGATTTGCCCTGTCTCCGGCCTAAGCAAAATTCTGCCTCGGCGCAGAAACTGCACAAAATTAAGTCGACATCTCAGTGAACTCATCGCTAATTAGCTAGGTAGTTGTCTTCGAATCATTCCACTTCAATCAACATCAATAATATATTCAGTAGCAGAGCTGTCAGTTCTCCAGGGAATATTGCACGCCCCCAATAGTCTTACGCGCCAGCTTTTTTCCAAGGCAGCAGGAGAGAAGCAAGCTAGCTACACAGCTAGCTATATACTGATATGAGGCTACATCATATACTTTATTGCAAGGCATATAAATACAATATACATAGCCTAATAGCAATGTAGCTATTACATGTGCCGTTTTGTGCAAAAGTGTACCTTGCACTTTTTGTATACAGTGCAAAATCAGACAAATTAAATAATAAATAGGCTTACCAGCAAGAAAGATCAGCTCAGCTGACTGCCCTTGTAATAGCTGTCGCAACTGCGCCCTCACAACTTCTCCCTCAATAACAACACAGACCTCTCAGTATGCAAATAAACCAACCAGCGGATGCAGTGACGGATGGGAATAGTAGTTTCTTTCTTCACCGTTTGTTATTCCACCTCTATAGAACACTATAGGCTCATGAACTACGTATCCCATTTCCCATTCAGCTTCCACTCTGTTGATAAACGTAACATTTTCCGGACCATGTGATCGGACCATGTGTCTAACTATAGACACGTTCCTATGGTCCGGCACCAAAACAAAAATCTCCGATTTTACTGGGTAGCTGTGAGGTCCAGAGAATGATTGCAGTTTAGGTTTCTTTCTTGAAAGTTAGTTCAGTTCTTTACCTAAGCAGTTAGCCACTTCACTGACTGTAATCAATACTAAACCTCTTTATGAGTGATTAGTGACGGGATCTCTTTTTCCAGGAGCCCCTTTTCTACTAATGAGAGGTTATGTTAACGAGCTGGTTATTTTTTTATTGTGTTCCAAATAAGTAATATACGTAATGATTTTAAAACTATTAAGTCCATACGTTGTCAATGGTACAGTGACATATGACAAGTTTTTTTAATTAGTGGAATATTTTCAGAACTGACATCCATAATGTGGCCCATTTGATGTTTTTAGTGTTGACAATAATAATTGTGAAGGTTTTTAAGGCAGATTATGAACCACACTATGGGACATTCAATGCAATTTGTTTCGTTAAATTTCATTCCAAAGCTCAACTCAACTGAATGATCATCTTGGTACAATATACATCTGCTAACATGCAAGTAAGGATCAGAATTTCTTGGTAAGCTTAAAACTTTTTTTTTTTTTTTCCAGAATGAAGAAGTAAACTAAACTGATAGTTTACCAGACAGACTTAATATTCAGTAATTACATCTTGAATCTGGACATAAATGACATTATTCCCCAGCAGAGGTCAGTGTACTGCAGGGTAAAGAGAAAAAATATTGCATACAGATAATTGCAAAAATCATGTATTCTTTTTCAAATAGCTTTTTTATGAAACTCATGAGTACTATCACTTATAATTACAAGCACGCTAAAACAATGGCATATATACTTTAAGATCTGCGATTCGTAACATGTGCTTGTGTATATATAACCACTTACAACTTAAAATATTTTGTGAACCTCCTACTGTGTTCTGTTCATATATATATTTTTAGTTTTACTTTACTTACCAGTTTGGAATGCTCTATTTCATTTTGTAGTCCAGTTCCACTGCTGCAACATCCTTCTTGTCCATAAAAGAGAGCAGGCCAGCACATGCTGAGCCAGACATTGCTTCTTTTTCAGTCTGCAGACCACCATTGTAGCAGAGAGCTAAATTCCTTGTGCAGCTAGCGAATGCAGGTAACCAGTCAACTAGAGGAGTCACTGTTGTATGATGGAGTATGTAAACCCTGTTGACTAACACCCTGGCTACCTGGGCAACACAAAGGCCAGCAGTGTATTGCTCTGCGCTATTCCCAGCTACAGTCAGCATTATAACAGTCTGGGTTTAAGACTGTGGTGTGCATCACTACACCAAGGAATAGTGCATAAGTTGGGCTCACCACCATAGAAGCCAAGCTTCCCATTATTATTACAGCAGATTAAGTAGCTAGATAACTACAAACCTGGTTTCCAGCATAGAAGGTATTGGCCAAGAGCATCTTTAACTGGAAGCTGGTTAAATGAAGCTTGTAATTTCATTGGCCACTTGGAAGTCGTTCAGTCAGCTATAATGACTGAGCCTGGTAACATTTTGGGATTAAAAAGGCAAGTGCACTCACAACTCATTTCAGCACTCACAATGCAGCTTGCACAATGTCCCAGATTCTCTGAGTTTCATTTGCCCTCATGTAGAGAAGTGCTTGAATGGAAATAAAAGCTGGCCAATGGAGCCACGTATAATTTAGGTTGAGATACAAACACCATATAATTCCAGTTTACAGAAGGCAATGCCTCATCTTCTGTGGGCTTATAGTCTGGTATTTGCATTATCAGCAAATGTTGGTGTGAGCAAATCAACTCCAGACAGAAGGGAATATCTTTCAGAAGTTAACTGATTTCTTCAGCCTATTTTCTTCATGATTTGGAATCAGCAGTTGTTCCTCTTGAGCAAAAAGCACACTGGGTGAAGAGCGTTCTCTCCTCTGATGCTCAACTGTGAGCAGTGATCATTTTCTATACCACAAAGCTATACAGTACTGCAGCTAAGTAAGCATCGCCTGGCATATGTCTCACTGATGAGAACTAGCCCATTGCTTCAGTAATGTCATAACCCTGGCCCCAATGACGTAGATCTTATTTAAACTTTGGGGAAAGGAAACAGGACATTTTCTCTAGTATTATTTTTTTTGTTGGTGTGGGGTGGGGGGGGGCTGGGGGTTAACAGTACCACACAATACAACAGTATAATATTGGGGGGACCATTTCTAGTTTTCCCAAAGTCAGCAGGGGGTGGAATGTCCCCCCCCCCGTCCCCCCTATTCCCTACATCTGTGCCTGACTCAAACATTATTTCAAGCTTGGTAACAGTTTTAAACATTTTTTGTGAAGAGTAATTATTGTACTAAAACAATATAAAACATATGAGTCATTAATTCCTTGTATAAGCATAGCATGTGTGGGCTATCTATAATGCTTATTGACCTTTTTAATTGCAGTATTCCTACTGTGTATAGCTATTGCAGTACACTAAATATAAAAAAATGCATCCACTTACATAAGACTAGGTGTCTGAGCTAAACTCAAAGCAAAATAAATGTTACTGAACTGTGTTAAACATTAGATAAAGTACTAAGATAACTGACTTTTGTTGTACGATTCTTGGTTTGGGGCAATGTGTTACTGAGTACAGAAATATTTGTTGGTATAGCAGCTATAAGCTTGCTATATTGTACTAAATTAATCAAATTTACAACAGGAATTTTACAAATGTGAAAATCAAGGAATCTGGAAACATGGGTTCAACTGTTACCTTTGGGTATATCATCAAAATCTTCCATTTTAAAAGCTAGTTCCCAGAGTGAAAAAACTAATGTTGTAAAAAGCATTTGCAAACTGGTCACCACACAGCCTTAGCAGCTTCTAAGGACTAAATTAGATTCTTCTTCTTGCTTTTGTGTTTACAGAGGCATACCACTGCAATACCAAGGACAATACCATTAAGAGCCCACTGAGTCTCCATGGGGTAATTGTTGACTGATATTCACACAAATATTTTTAATAACCATTTTGTATAAATAATTAGATATTCCAATGAAGACAAAAAGCTAAATATTTAAAGTTTTTATTTAACACAATACTTTATTCAGTATAGAGCAAAGTTTTCACAACTTTACGCTTGAAGTACACATTTAATCGAAACAGTCTTGATGCGTTTCTGCACTACTTAATTTGTAACAGGTCTTGGCAGGATCAAGCAACTAGAGACATGGCAATCAGAGCCACAAATCTATGTCGCATTCTGGGTGTGTGTGTGTTTGCGCGTAAACACATAATTTGATGCCATAATATAACGTAGAGGCCTACTCTTTAACAATGCTAGTGGCAAGAATATATGAGCAGAAGTATTAACCTTGGTCTTCACAACCATGATCAATTGGCAATATTTACACAAAATCTCAGAACCCAGGCCTCCTTTGTTACAAATTAAGTATTGTCTGTACCTTTGTGGTCAGTAAGAAAACAAAGTCTGTAAGCTAAATTCGAAATTGCATCACTTTGTGTAGAACGGAAAAAATTAACTTTTAAATTCCTGTAAATATGAAAGGTACATTCAATATCTGTAATGAAATTATTTTCACATCACAGTAAATATTTCACTTGAAACATTTAAGCAACACATTGTACCAGTCGTTCCACAGCATTGCAGCGGGCAGCACAAATTAATTTATGTAGTGTAGAATGAGTATTTGGCCTCTTCATACCTTATACTTAAAGAGCTACATGTTACAGTTATACAGAACTATCAAGCACAATTAAGGCATCTGGTGTCAACAGTCATCTAGAGTGTAAAAATGTACATAAAAGTAGCAAAAATAAACACAAGATTTTGGAGAAATAACATGGAAAAGCAGGTCCATACTTTAACCACACTTATTGGCAATGTTCATTTCAACAATACATATCTAACAGGATAGTCACCACTTGTGTATTGCTTTTTGTCAAGCACAATTAAAACAGTTTCAATAATAATAAAAAAATTACAGGAAATATGGGGAATATATTAAATCAAGGATCATTCTCAACACAGCAGATAGCTACACAACAAATGGAATCTAATAAATTAACAGTAATTATCATATTTAAACACTTATATAAATACACAAAGGCCAGTTTCTCCCCTCCATTGACTATAAATATGGCAGTGTTGTAAAAAGATGGTCTTATTTCTGAATTGTTTTTATAGTCTAAAACGGAAGCAAATCTCTAAAGTCAACACGATCTTGTCAGATTACACAGCCAGTTCAGCCAGATCCTAACAGAGAACTTGTCAATTCAATAAGCTAAAACATAATTGATTATCAATTCATCTTAATAAGGTTTGCAATAAGTTTGAATTAAACTGTAATTAAATTTTAATTCATTTTGTTGGGGCAAATAGTAGAGGGGTATATGATTGCAATTTATATTTAAGCAGATTTACCATCTACATTCACCCTTTGACATTGTTTGCAACTTTTACAAACAGCCTGAACATAATTTCCCCATGTCAAACCATTTTAAATGTCAACTATAAGTGCTAAGCTTTCCTTTAGTAGTGCATATATTTCACAGGAAGTAAAGTCAAAAAAATTTTTTTAATGCTACCTTGTGATGCACTCTTGCTTCATCACCATCCCAGGAGACCGGACCCTATCACAAGCTTAAATATAAAGAGAGAATTGTCAGAGATCTTCATACATCAACATCTTACCAGTCAGAATGATTCAAATAGGATTTTACTGTGACATATGGTCTCAGTCCCACAAGTCAACCACTAACCTGTTGTATATTTCAAGGTATTTATTTTATATATACTGTATATTTCATGTTACAAAATCATGAATGTACCTTTCAGTTGACTACCAAATGGAAAGATGGAAACTGCCAGATATCAATAGCTAGAAAGCTGCTGTAGCTACTGCGGTACACTCCATGGGGAACTGACTTCATATTTAATTTCATCATGTAGGCACCTTTTCCCCCATATTACATTTTTGACAAGTGAACTTGAATTATGAAACCTCCCAGACACCGAGCTTTTCAACCTTGTATGAAGGTCCCCACCACTTCATTCGCTGATTCTGAATGGGCTGGACAGCCTTTTCTGACAAGTGCAGTTGCATGCGGTCGATCTTATACTGATAAATACACGATGAGCCTCTTGTAGAGATACCCCGGTGCAGAACACTTTTGATATTCTTAAAAATATTCTAGTAAGTGGAATTATTTAATAAGTAATTATTTAATAACCCCCCTCCATTCACAGAATATACAGAGGCACAGTTCCCCTTTCACTGGGCAACAGTCCACTGTAACTCATGATCTCACATGTATTTTATGCATAAAACTTGTTTTATTGCATAACTGCATAAAGATACTAAGCACATGTTTATTGCATTATTACACTGTTTATCATACTGAAAGTATAGTTGTTTTTGCATCGCGGACCTCGTTCACAGGGGTATCTATAACATATCCCCAAGGATGTGGAGGGTCTCCTGCCTTTGGGAATGAAACCCAGGAAAGGTGTCTGGTTGGACGTACCGAGCACACGCCAAGTATTTGTGCTTTACAATGCTCATTTAATAACGGCAGTAATAAACGTCTGTAATTAGCGAATAGGTCAATGTTCAGTTAAAATGTAGCCCCTAACTGGGATGCCATCATTAAGAAATGCATGTATCTGTACCACCAGATAAGTTCCATATGTCGGACAAATTAGCCTACACGACTATATGCAAATAACGCAGTACAATAGTAAATATACTGGAACTGTCAGTGAGATTGAAGTTTATGAAAACTTGGCATTCAAAAAACCTTAAACAACAAGATAACAAATGGCAAGATACAAACTACAAATAAACAGCCTTCCAGGCGAGGAGCAACTGAAGTATTTCTATTTCCTTCAATAATGTTCCAGTAAACAGGTCTTCACAGGTATTACAAGATTCTGAAGATGTGAGACGTTTCTCAAAATGATCAGAAGACGTTCTAAATCTGCACATCCTTTTTAAGGCAAAAACTGAGCCTTGTGCTTGTACCTTCAACCTGCAGCAATGGAAAAATCATAATTTCCTGTACAGGTAAATCACTAATAGAATGCATTAAAAAGCGTGCACATGAGCCAAGTTACAACAAAGCATTGAGAGGGCAACTACGACAAATTAAGAAGTGCATGCATGTTACAGCCAGGAATACAGTACTTGAAAAACACTACAATATATAATGTATCTATACTCAGAGATCTGACTGAAGTCTCTGCCAAATGTCTTAACTTGAACGTTTTCCTCATTTCATATGAGGCCATATTCAGTACTGTTTGGTACATAAGACTGACTTGACAATATACTGATATGGAGAGGCCTCGACAGTATTGCTCATTTTTATCGGAAATTAAAACGTAAAATTGTATTTAAAGGTACTTTAACATCAAAACAATCTTCAGAAATCTTCAATATTTTAGTTATTGTCATTACATATCTAAAGGTGCCTGAGAGAGGCAGTTGGGAAGACCAGAAAGGATCGTATAGAACAGAAAACAAAGCAGCTTAAAAATTCTAATTCAAACTGTAACGGAACTGGACAACTCAGATGTTTTGAGCACATCAGTAGTTGGGACAATCATTACGCTGCCAGGACTGCTGTCGCAAAAAGAGAAGCTACCACTCACTCCAGAGCCACTAATGAGAGAATGGACAGAGGACATCCACACTCTACTGCAAAGGGACAACTGCGCACTTCCCAAACATCAGCAGTAACCAAAATAATGAAGATGTTATGCAACAGGCAAAAACGAGGAGGGAATCTAAAACAAACAAAATCACAAAATATTCTTGTGAAGGACTGCGCCTATCCCTCGCTGTTTACCGCAGGCTGTACCGCCAGTTCCCTGGTTCTGGTGAGCTGAGCACCTTTCTCCTCCATGCAGGTGTCGCAGCCCCACACTGCCGACGCCTCCGCCGTCAAGAGGTTGTAGGCCGTCTCTGTCATTCCGGTGCAAATTCGGTGGAACCATTTCTGGCAAGAGGCCTCGCACAAGATGGCCTCCTGGTCATCATTCACTTCATTCAGACATATCCCACACGGGTACACGGGCTCTGTGGAGGAGTGGCTTGGCCGGTTTGGGTGCGCCGCGCCCTTATTGCTGCCAGCACCTCCTCCGCTGCTGCTACTCCTCCGGCGCCTCCTCCTGGCCTCGAGGGAAGGCAGCTCCATGGAGATGCAGGGCTGTGGAGAGTTCTTTAAGGAGTCCTCGCCAGCGTGAATAATGCCATTGAGCTTATCCAGAGCGTTAGACTGACTGCCTTCTTGACTGATAGGGGTGCTTCTGCTCTTTAGCTTTGGGTCCAAGGCCCCGTCCTGACACGCGGTCTCCTCCGTCCCCTGGCTTTGTTTCTGGGGGGACGCACTCAGGGGTGTGCTTTTACTTGAAGCTTCATTTACGCTCTGCTTGGACGCGGTGGCACTGGGCTGGCTGAGGTTGTTCTGTTGCTGCATGAACCCAGGAGCAGCGTCCACACAGGGCCGCGGTGGCGCATTGGCAGCGGCATTGCCCTCCGGTCCAAAACCCGAGCCCAGGTCGGGGTTTGTGCTTTGGCTCATGCCGTGCGGCGGCATCTGATTGAAGCCATCTCCCGGCCCGGGTCTAAAAGGCTGATTGGGTGAGAAAGGCATGCTGCTGTTGTTGAACACCGGCTGATTCCCGTAGGCAGGATTTTCAGGGTGACCGTAGTTGAAACCAGGGGGCCGGCTGAACCCCATGCCCATTTGGTTCTGGGGAAAAGGATGGAGCTGGTTTCGCGTCTGATAAGGCCCCCCGTATGGAGAGGGCATCCTGGCAGGCCCGTGCGGAGACATCCTCTGAGGGCCATAGCCGCTGAAACCAGGGTAGTGCGAGTGCCCGTAGTACGGGTTCCCAGAGGGCACAGGCTTGAACGACGGGACATTGTAGCTGTCATCAAAGGGATTGGCCGCCACCAGGTGGTCCCCACTTGGATTTGGCGGCGGAGCGTACTCCGAGAGAGGAGCAAATGGAGTCGGCTGCGAAAGAAGAAAGCACAGGTCCAATCCCTTTAAAATACCACACAGATCAAAATTTGGATCATGACGACAGCCAGATGGCTGTATCCCTCCTAAAACTAATAAAAGAGTCAACTGCCAATTAAGAAATTGCCATAAAAGTAAAATGATGAAAGCAGATTACCAGTTCTTCAGGTTATTCAAGACATCAAATATATTCAATGAATATTTAATATGGGAAATATAGTATAGGAATTAAAGGTAAGAGCTTCCCCTTTGCTTTAATATTATACCAGAGTCACAATTCAAAAAGCGTCACATCAGGGTGAACTCATGAAGCTACCTGAGTGTTTGACTTGCGCTTTTTCTTATCGGGGCTTGCCAGTAGCACACCCGGCCCTCCTAACCCATCAAGCCCCCCGTCTCCACCTGCAAAATCACATCCCAACTCATGTTAGAAATCCACTTCTTAGTACTTTAAAAAAAACTGCATTGTCCACTTGTATTATAAAAGGTGCGTTATCAACTGGGTCACACACACAATATTGGCTAACTTCGGCAACAACGATACTTAAAAGGTTGGCTTACTCATTCAATTTCATTAATACATATATATGTTTCAGTCCAGTCACATTAATAGGCTACACATAGCCTACATCTAGCCTATGTCCAGTCAGAAAACTATCATTCAGGTATGTAGCATGCTACGCCTACTTTTGACAGCACACTTCAAATGAAGGCTAACTGTTAGTAACTTTGCCAAAGATTTCCACCTTTATACTTTTGAATGATTTCAAGTAAGAGCCAGACATTTCTCTATTCGGTTTCTAACCAATGCTAATTTGGGTTTAGATTTGTCGTGAGAAATATTAAAAGTTGTAGCCTACTTTCAAAATAATGCTCGTACAAGTTTCGCCTGCGTTTAAAAAACTGCTACTACTCGAACACAAACGGTTAGTTTCACTGCACTGGCAATAGACTACATATAAAAGCGCAACTTGTGGTTTACCAACCTCAAATGCACTTTCTGGAAAAACGCTTTCAACAAAAAAACGTCGGCCGGCTTTAAAAGTTCACCGTAGCTTCGTTGTACGCGCAAACATTCCGATATATAAACCAACAGAGTTGTGTATGTTTTTAATGTAGCTAAATACGCTCGTCTTCCTTATTTTTCAAAAGTATGCTTCCACACAGCGTTGTCTGTTGAGAGTTTCAATAAATTCTTCAAAGGCCTTGAGGTAGGCCGACAAGCTCCTTCACAGTCGTAATTATGGTTGAGACTTGTGTGCAACGTATCATGCCCCCACAGACACTAGCTAGCTAACATACAACGTACAAGCGACCAAATATAACAAAAACACCGATTACCTCTGTTCCTTTTAAGAGAGAGGGTGTCTTTCTCCTGTTCTGCTGACATTACAAAGTCCCTTACATGACTAAAACGATAAAAAAGGAACAGGGTTATTATTAGCCTATTCTAAATGCTAGCTAAAGGTGACCGCACTCGTCTTCTCCCTTCGCAGCAATCAGAGCTATCTCTGTGTGTGTGCAGGAAAGCTGCAAGGGTTTGCAAAGTTTGGGAGGAGCGGACGGAATCAACTTAGTTATACGTTGTCAAACACATCGAAAATTGAAGAAAATCCGGAATGATTATTAATTATTGGCATATCTGGTATGTGATACATATATTGAAATAGTGCGTATTTTTCCGTTTCGCAAAACAGAATGTAAATGTCACAACACAGAAACCCCTCCGTATTAGCATGTGAGTGTGTCTGCACTGTTCCGTTTGATGTGGTGCCGCTGTTAGACGGCGATAAACCGTTGATGCAACATTGTGACCAGGAGACCTTTAATTATCGCGGTGTCCTCAGGATATTGATTTTCTGAACATTGGTAACAATACGATAATAATATTGTTTCCATTATGTACAGAGTAGCCTATTACAGTGCTGGTTTACAGTGTTTGTGTAGAATAGTAGGCTACCACGCGGTGACCCAAAAGATCGCGTAGAATTGGTCATCTTAAAATTAAAGGCATGTTTTGCTGTGAATGATTGGCTGCTGTAATTAAAATACGTACATCAAACGTATAAATTGACTGTAACGTAAGTAGGTTACTTTTTAAACGGGCATAAGTCGTTGATATATTTACGAACCAGTTAGCCAGGCTTATTCTAAAACATTCATATTTGAAGCATGTGCCATTTAGGCTAATCGAAATAGTGGGTGCTGTTTATTTTGTGACAGGCTATTGTAAAAATGACCGCTGTTGAAGAATGAATTATGATGGATCATTTACAACTTTACGCGAATTTAGTGCACTGCGATTTCCCCTCAGTATTGCCGTCATAAAGTGCGTGCTTAATGAGCAAACATACTGTAAGCTAATATCTGAACATTCTGTAGCTAATGGAAGATCTTCATAATTTTGTATGGGTCCTCCGGTAACATCTATGATTCTATTAACAGCAGGATTTTTTTAATGAAACGATTGCCTTTTTTTCATGTGAACAATATAATGTGAATCGCTTACACCTGAATACTACAACATACTGAAGGCTGTTTTTTTAACGAGAAATTGGTATTCTTTTGACTAGCATTTTAACCTATTTGTGAGAAATAAACTAATTAGTCCTTTGATTAGTCGCAAAGAATTACTTCATGCACTCTGAATATAGGTTTGTTATTGCAGCCGTTTTTGAATTATAGGCTACATATGCTGAAGTCGAGCCCTCGTGCCTCAGGAGGAGACCCTGTGTGGAATATTGAAGGGAGAGGAACAAGGGCCATATTGATTAAGATGAATCGACAGAGGAACTTCATTACGCGGTGAAGCAGCATGAAAAAATGAATGGGTGAACAGAAAGGAAAAGTGAGGAATATCTGCCTTGGAAGTTATCAGGCTCTAAATGTCAAAAAGTGGAACTGAGCAAATTTAACAATATGACAAGTTCCTTTCAGGCAAATTCTCAGAAGACCTCTGATGGGAGCTTCAGCACACTGAAACTGAAAGCAGCTCTGGGCAGTCCCGGGTTTTGGTATAGATTTTTCAATCAGTTGTGGTGTGTGCCACAGATAGAGAAAAAAACATATCATTTTGAGTGGATTTAGTTACACTCCACACATCTCCATGGCAATTAATGCCCTGGTTAGAAACTGTATCTGCAAAGGAGAGGATGGGGGAAAACGGTTTGAGATTCCATCATTAATTGTTTTTAGTATTTTTAGAGTTAAGTGAGAATGGTAATTGATAGTCCATATCATTATGGTTAAAAAAAAATAAAAATTTTAAATAAAAAAAAAACAGCTGCTGTTGCTACTGAGAATACCCACTAATCACTAGCAACTTGTTAAATCATGCAGGTAGTAGATTGGAGACTTGCATCCCAAACTACCAAAACCAAAATGGTGTTGATAATTGTGGCTGCTTAACTTAGGACTGAGAAAGTGAATAACTATTAATGTATGTTAGTGTCTCAATACGTTAGGAATGCTTGTCAATACATATTGAGATCTTACCTGTTCAGTCCCCTTAAATGTTTGAGTGGGTGTTCTCTGAGGACTTCCTTTACATGACCATGCACAATAACGTATATGTTACATATGTATCTATTTAATGGCCATTGTCACTTCCTGGAACTAGATCAGTTCTACAGTGAAGCAAGTAAGATGAAGCAATCTTGAAGAAAAATAGCAATAAAAAAATAAAATAATGAGTTTAAACTGGCTTTTGTAAAAAGCAACACTGCATAAGAACATTTTAGTTATGATCCAAGCTGTGATCAAATAGCTTTTTATTTTGTATTATTTTATTGTATACTCAATGAACTTTGAAACAAATTGCATTTATGTTAAACACAAAAAGTAAATATCCTATGGCACAATGGCCAAGCACGTATGGGAGTGTCATTATTCAGAACTGAAGGCCAGAGTTAAGATATCAGCCAGTAGCAGCCAAGGTGAATATTTACTGTGTTCCTTACGCTAAACATCAATACATTTGTACCAACTGGTTTACTTGCAGTAAAGCTACATACATATTTGTCATACTTGGTGATAACATTCTGCTTTTATACATGTGCAAGACTAAAGATAAACTGAAATGACACATAAGTACCTTTCAAAGTAATTTGCTATTTTTTGGTTACTGGGACATCAAATATTGAGACACATTTTTCGAGTTTAAAATAATTTTTGGTTTTAATTAGACTAGCATATCATTTTTGGCATGAACATTGTTGTAGCAAAGACAAGAACTTGTCTGAGCACACCTGGCAGAAAAAAAGCTGAAGGTACATGAGTTTTCTTACAAAAAAGAAAAACAACCAGCAGAAAAAATAGATAACAAAACATTGACAAGCAAAATAATAATTACAAAGGAAGTACATTCAACTTTCAAAGCTGGTACTGGCCTTGACACCAATAACAGATGAGGAGAAGTGGATCCCCCTGAGTAACATTTTGTATAAATCCACAGCCCCCACTACTGCTGTAAGAACCAGCACACCCTTTAAAGAAAGTGTGGCTATGGGATTCAGAGCACCTGAGTATCACTTTAAACAAGGAGCCCTCAACATTCCCTTTTGTTTCATCACACGTTCATAAAAGAACAAAATTAAAATCTTACAAAAAAGAAACAGATTCAGAAACACTGCAAGAGTTGCATCACTCTATTCATAACACTCCTATGTAACACTGGACACCTGGCGTCAGTATTCCAAAAGTCTGGGTCGAACATTTCTCTATGAAAGGACAGAATAAGGATGTTAAATTATGTCATGAAGACGTGAGTGTTGCTATGTGTTGCTTATTTCAACACATATTATATCTGCATGTAGAAATAAGCCACCGTATGTTTGTTTTGAACATCATACACCATATGTTCCATCCTTTGAAGAGATAGCCAATTATATTTCATAACTTTGGAAAGTTCATATAAGGGAAACTGCATTTTAATGGAGATGAACTTTCTTCGCAGTAATAAATGTAAGCCAGTATGCTATTTAGAACATAGTAATTGAATGAAGATGTTCGTTAAACCCAATACAGTTGCCATAGAGTGGAAGTTCAATAAGTGGTACTAGTCATTCAAAGCATTACTCCTGCACATTAAAAGCAAAAAATAAAATAAAAAAATCATGTACAATATGAACTGGACATTTTAATACAGCTTTCCAGATTGCTCATCTACAACACCTTAAAGGATATATTTACATTTGTATGAAACATTAACACAATTTAGGCATCTCTATGAAAAACCAAAATTCAGTCAGTACTTTTTTTCAACACTTGGGTTGTATATTTTACCCCTTGAAATGAATAAAAATGCAAAATGTATTTCTCCACCAGTGAGAAAAGTAGTATTTTTTTGCTTGAACATTTTTGAAAAACATTTTAAAGCACTAACCATGTACCACATTCATCGTGGTTTGTGGTCCTCAGAGACAACCATATTTTAGTAAGAATTTATACAAATGGGGAAAATGTATTCAAACATTGTAAAAATGAGAAGACATCACACAAAGATGTGGAACTACTTTGATCTCCAGCTAATATGCAACGGTGAGGTAAAAAATCTTTGGTTTACATTGTTTGCTTTTCAAAAGAAAGTAAAAGTGATTGTGTCGCTCTTCTGGGTTATCAATTTGGCAATTAGAATCCTTTGAAGACAGTGTTAAAACACAGGATGAGAGATAATATAAATATATATAAATCTGCATATAATTTTTTCCTACAATTGTAAACTCATCTGGTCGCACAATGGTTCTTTAAAGGAAACTAATTGCTGGACTATTTGGTTAATGAGCATGAACCTTATTATTTCTCTATTCATGTCAGTTATTAATCACTCAAATATGCAAGCAGCACTTTCTGAGATATCATGCACATTTTGACTCATTTGGTCACGACAGGGGCACACATGTGTAAGGCATCTCTTATAAAAGCAACATCTTTGCTGATCCACAGGAACCTGCATTTGATCTTTGGTCTGGCATGAGGAACACCCTCATCATATTATTCCCAGGACCGCCCAAAATATAATACCAAAACCAAATGAGGAAGCAAACAATTCTTTGGATAGTAGCATCGGTCACCGTCGCATGTTAGCTGGGATCCATAAACCAAGAGGTGACACTAATCTGCAGGACAAGTGCTAAAATTTTTATACTCTAGAATAAAAGCATCAACTATTCTGAGAAACAAATATGACAAGCATGTGTACTCAGCAGCATAAGTACATGTCAGCTGACAAAAATATATATCTTTGGAGGTAAAAGGTTTTTTTGGTGTATATTCCATTCTCCACTTCCATTTCATTGGTTGCACTATTTTTTGGTTTTCGACAGTCATTCTACACTCTTCTCGCATCCCCATGTGTTAAGGGTCCGACTCAGAACAATTACACTTTGGTATGGGACATTTACATTCTATCCCATGATATCTGAGGGACCGCCTACACATTAAGGCCAATTTTTAAAGCTTTTAAGGTTTGCTGTACAGAACATGTCAGTACAAACATTTTTGGTTAGTTCTCACTGTATCAAACAAAAATGGAAGTAAAATAACACACAAATGAAAACCTGCTATTAAACGGACACAACTGAACAACAATTTACAACTGAAGAAGAATTTCTACATGTGAGAAGGGCTTGAACTCTCTTAATTCAAGTCACATTGGCAACACGGGACTGTCTTGCCTTTACTGGCAAGAAATTATAGAAAAAAACATTCATAAAGATCTACAACTACCTCCTAAAATAAACAGTTCTGCTCTAAGAGGATACCCTGTCAGTTGACCATGTAACAATACAAAATACATGGCTTTTAAAATGTACTAAACCTTGCTCCCTGAGTTTAGGAAAATAATAACACTACATAATGACAAATTAAGAGGAGGTAGTATAAAACAGAGACTGTAAGGGCAATGACACATAAATAAATATTCTGATGACTGAAAAAAATCCTTGCATGGGCATTTCATTATTTTACCCTTTAACTTAAGGAATTCACGAATTTAATATCTCAATGGAAACAGACAACAGAGCACTGAGCATGTAACATTCATATTATGAAAAAAATTAGTTACTCTCCCCTTAAAAAGTATGTGGTATGTATTACCCTTTCTGTGGGATAAACAAGCAGTCAGTTAGTCAGTGCATTTTGTGGAGCTGTACTAGGAAAGATCACTCACTGTTGAGGAACAATAATTACCGCATACTGTTCTACATCTGGATTGTTCCAGTTGGTCATAAAACAGATTTTCTGATATTCATTTTCCCTCAACTATCGTGGTGTGCATGGGGTGAACATCATATGAGTTCACCAAAGACTTCCAAGATACAAATGGTCTTTTTGTCATGATGACATGGAGGTTATTGGTGGAGAGCACCAACATCTGCACCTATCACCACATCTAACATCTTTGTATATGTCTGAGCTCACAAGTGGATGGAATGACCTTACCTACATAATGAAATGTGTGTGCCTGTATCTGTAACCATTTTTTTGAGGTAGTTCCAAAAATTCACATTTTGTCACTGACTCTGGTCCCATTCCCAAGTAACAGTATTAAAAAATGGCAAACCTGCTCTCAAATAGTCTGCGTGAAAATGAACCCCTTCATGGGTCTCAACCAAAACACCATCACCTTAATGTCCTTGAACCAACCTAAAGAACATCAAGAAAAATGACCCACTGAAAATTAAATAAAAAAGTAGTGCAGTGCCCTTACAATCACTTTCTTCAAAACAAAAGACAAAGACAGACACAACACAAATCTTATTTAGCAAACACAAGTTATTGCTATCAGGAAGTATCAACTGTTATATCAATTGAAGAGTCCCATCACATCCCTCAGGTTATTAAATATATAGCTGGAGTTTCCTATGAGGTAAACCGAGGTAGATAATCAGCAAAGAGGAGTACCCCCCTTGCTCCAGTGATATACTCTCTTAAATAATGTCAGAAATGGAAACATCCAAGTTCACATTTTTGACAATCTTTTTGAAACATTCATGGTGGGTGAGATTTTTTTTCTTCCAAAGAGACAGACAAATGCAAAGAAAGAAAGAACGAAAGAAAGAAAATAGAACACATTCACAATGAGAAGAGATCCCAAAGGCAGAGCCCCGTTCTTCCAGAAACCCTTTTTTGGCTTCCCGTTCATTGTCCATTGGAACAGGTCAAGTAGGGGACTGGGGAAGGGGAGTACCTGGGCACTCACACTGTTAGAGGGGAAGCTCTGCCTGAGAAGGGTCTGAGGCCGGTTGCCGGTGACAGCAGAGCGTCTCCGCGACGTCTCCGATCTCCACGGCCAGGTGCGGCTCGTCACCGCCACGGGCGGGCCACTCTTCCGAGCCCCCGCTGTCCTCCGCCCGGAGGGAGGGGGGCCGCGTGTTTCGGCCAGAGGACAGGTTCGTCATCTCGGTCTCGTCGTGCGAGTAGCGGCCGGAGTCGCCCGTCTCGTGGCTGCCCTCGCTGGAGCCCTCGCCGTCGCCGGTGCTGCCAAAGAGCACCTGCAGGGAGGCCGGCTGGCCTGGAGACGACGGGGAGTCCTCCTCGTACCGCAGCACCGTCCTCCCCGGCTCATAGGGGCAGGCACCGGGACCCCTCCTCTGAGCCCGGGGAACGACAGACAAAAACGGAAGGGGAAAAGAGAGAGAGAGATTAAAAACGGGAGCAAAGGTTCTACTTCAACAACACTTTTCCTCAAGGCGATTTCCCAATGTGTGCAGTGCATTAAAAAGAAAAACCATTTGCGCTCCTGTGGAGTACATGTATGGCTGACACACTGGGATAAAATGAAAGCTATTTTCTCAGGCTGGGTCTCATTCAAATTACTCATGAAAGGATAATGGGGATCAACTGTGCGTGGGAGTTGCTTATGTTTCATACAAAAAAGCACAGGTGCTCATACAGAACACTGTTCCGCCTCTTCCTCACCTGGCCTTTCCCAAGGTTCAGCGTCTCTTTCTTACTGAAGAACAGCCATTTCTTCTTCCTCTGGCTGGTGGAGCTGACTGGGCCCAAGCTATTTATTATCAAGTCTGTTCCACCCTGAAAGAGAACATGTCGTGCTGTGACCCTGAGCACATTATTCCCACATAAACATCGGAAAACTCTTGAAACAAATCTTGTTGCTTACTGATCCCCATAATTTCAATCACGGCATGGGCAAATTAAGTTGGGGAAAGGCACAGTTCAGTGGAGCTACACACTGATTTGCTAACTGATTTATACCTTGATTAACAATGATAAAAATAATTAATTCGATTAAACAAGCAAAATATGAAGCCGCTGCTGCAGTGCAACAGCTCCTATCAGACCTTGCAGATCAGAGTTACCCATCCATGACTGACACACTATCTCGAATAATTCTGAATTAGTGCCCTGCACCCTAAAATCACTTTGCATACCCAGTTGCTACAGGTGGGCTTTATTCAGCCCCAACAACCCAAAGGGGTCCTGTGGAGCCGCTTACCTTCGTATCGACAAAATGGCATTCTGTCATCATTGGCATCGCAGCCTCCACATTCTCTGCCTGGTTCCCATTGGCTTGAGGTGCAGCAGCATGGGGCGCATCCCCACTGTCTTCTCTCATCTTAGTGGCTGAGGATTTCCTGTTAAAGGGCAAGAGGGCACAAAAACCAATCAATAACACAACACCAGGGGCTCAAGTTGCTCAGTTGGTAAAAAGCACTCCACAAATAATAGCTGGGCCCTTGATCCTCAGGGTCAGTCCTATCTTTAGTTGGCTATTGTTTGTGAAAGTAGATAGCATGCAGTATATTCAATTCCCTTGTTTTCCAGTCATGCCCTTGGGAGACCCATGCAGTTTTCTCCACAAGGACCCCACAAATGATTCAGTTCAGGATGAAGCATACTGTGTTAATGCGCCAGCAGGGACAAGGTTACCTGGCTTTGCCTCTGTAAACGAGGATCAGGACGCAGATGACGATGCAGGCCAAAGCGATGCTCACTCCCACAATGATGCCCGTCATCGACGTCTCGTCCAGGTGGTAGAAGGCATCAGAAAATGCTGTGAGACAAGCGGCAGATGTTCAGAGACAAATCGCCTGCCGTCACTCGCTGCGCTCCGCGGGGCACTTCCTGTTCGGCTCTGCAAGCTGCGGCTACTAAAAACAGCCGCCTTTGAAAATCGCAGCATCCTGCCACCACGTAAATTATTTAGAGGGAGACCAGGGCCACAGGCTCAGCTATTTAAATTTCAAGCGAGTAGAGATGGTATCCTATCTAGGCGTCCGCATTTAGAAAAGGCAGATTAAGATAACGTGGAAGGAGAGGTAAAAGCGTGGCCATTATTCACAAAAGCAATGCTCTGCCTTTCTCTGTGAAGACATAGTATTTCTGTAAAAACCCTAAAGAGGAGACCCCTGAGGTGGTCATAGCTGCTCCACACACATTCA
Source organism: Anguilla rostrata (assembly GCF_018555375.3). NCBI lineage: Eukaryota > Metazoa > Chordata > Actinopteri > Anguilliformes > Anguillidae > Anguilla > Anguilla rostrata. The sequence continues at coordinate 44,013,212 of NC_057937.1, read as the reverse complement.
ATTGGCAAGGCACTGCTGAGCTAAGCACGTTTGAAAACCTCCAGCTCTGGACATCGCCTCCCAGCATGCTCTCTCGTCAAACAAAGCTCTGCCCTTCTGATTACAACCCTGATATCCATCGCTCACCTTTGGCTTCTGTGGAGCCCCTGGATCGGCGCGGGTTCTGCCCTGCCGCGGAGCCGTCCGGCAGCACCGCCAGCTCCACGGCGTTGGAGAAGGGCCCGTCCCCGGCCTCGTTGGATGCCGAGATCTTCACCAGGTAGATGCTGCCAGGCTGCAAGTTCTCCAGAAGGGCCATGGTGATGCTCCCTGAGGACAAGAGCAGAGGGGGGGATGTCAGCAATCTAAGCCCCATACACCAGCACCGAACTGAGCCCAAAATGCTCAGGTGCAGCTGTCTGATTCTGTTGCCAGCCCTGCTGTTATTCTACATTAGCGCTTCGTCCCATTCGCCGTTCAGACGCACAAATTCTGGTCCCCAGCTGCTGGGAATCTCATTAGCCTTGTTACTGTGAAGTCACTCACATTTTTCTTCTTAATCTTTATGTTCTCCTCTGCCTGGATTCTACTGACCCATGAAGATCGGGGGTTTATGACGCTCTGGGAAAAGAAAGGCCCTGAGCCTGAGAGGCCTGCTTGTTACCAGCACGACCAGGGAAACGCAAGGGAGTCAGGGGTCAGGGGCAGCAGCCTTTCCCCCCCACCCAGTCAGTGCCACACAGCCCCAGCAGTAACTGTCAGAGCGGCCGTCCTGATTTACAGTGGACAGGGGAGAGCGAGGGAGGGGAAAGGGGGTCGCTTGTGAACGTCCTCACTTTTGACCTCCTCGTTGGTGGCTCTCAGTCAACAGTAAATGCTTGGCATTTCCAGAACTCATCTGTAATCAATTACACCTAAAGCGTTCCACCTCTTCCCAGTTCCGGCAGCTGGAGATGGGCGGGGCTCCAACCTATAGGCTCAGTGTGGGTACAGCCCATGTCTCTGGCTCCATGGATTTTGCCGCCCATGACTGTGACAATTTATGTCGGCCAAGTTTACTTCTCTAGGGGAATACTGGCAAGAGCACAACATACAAGTCCCTTTGAAAGATTAAGTATCTATTTAACCAAAGCCAGTGAGGGAGTTTGGCAGTTTTTATAGTAACATGCTGTGTGAAAGATCCAGAAAATAAGATACATTTTTTAATTGAAAAGACAACTGGAGGCACTTATCCGCTGCCAAACAGGAATCAGAGCAGATGAGAATAAATAAAGAAAAAGATTATAGGATCCGTCTCCCTCATAGTGAGAAACGAGGTATTGATTTCCAATAGGTTTTTTGGTATTGCGTCTAGGGCAGGGCATGGGTGAGTGGAGGGGGGGTGCCGGGGCAGGAGGGGGCGTGGCCTGGTGCTGGGATAGCGTCTCACCTTCCCTCTGCAGCACCTGCCACTCCCCAGCGATCCAGGCCTTGCGCGAGGCGTACAGGACGGTGTAGCGTGTTACCGCCACGTTGGGCTCCTCCGGCTGCTTCCAGGACACCAGCGCCGTGTCGTCCTCGATCATGGTCACCTTCACCCCCGACGGCGGCCGGGTGGGCGCTGGAACAGACGGACGAGGGTCACAATCGAAAGGACAGTGGGCCAGCTCCAAGAGGAGCGCCGTTATATAATATAGATATGAACTATTCCAGGCAGGAGCAGCCATACTGTCATCCAATCTCAAAACTGAGCTGCGGAAGGAATGGTGGCTATTTCCTGCGAGCAAAATCTTGTCACTGAAAGACATGCCACATCTACTCCATTCCAATAAATCGCACACACGAAGCAATCTTGGCTGGACAATCAACCTAAGGCAAAACCCTTAGATCTCAAAACCTCAGATATCAGTTCCTGAATATGATTATCAAAGACAAAGGCCTGTCTCACCCAAGGATATTCTTTCAACTACGAAATGTGAAATTTGATGAAAATGAGGCAGGATGGCATTAAAGGTACTTGACAGTCTGTGGCTCGCCCTAGCTATCTTTAGGACATAAAATAGGGATCAAAGGCACAGTTTACCAGGCAGCTGAGCGACTTTGTGGCTGTTTTTTTCCCCTTTAATCTATGCAGGAGCAGAGCCCCATTTCAGTGGCGAAGTGGAGCTCTTTGTCATGTTACTGTCAAGAGGCTCGACTTGAAGTGCCATTCATCTGCTGTACCCCGTGGGTGTGTGACCGAGAGCGTACGAGCGAGATTACCCGCCATCAGACAGCAGGGCTCAGCCGTTTAGCTAAATGCCATCTGCACCCGCAGCCAGGCGCTGCTGATGCACAGAGCCTCTTTCCCAAACACCCCGTCCAAACCCCCGCGCCATCGATCCGTGCACCGATCACATCATTCAGGCCACTTTCAGAAACGGCAGAGAAATCCGGAAAATAAAATGGCTGAACTGCATTCTGTATTAAGCGTTGTTTTAAAGCTGTCTAAATCGCAGCTACTCTTAAGCACCATGCGTAAGGTATCAAATTAAAGCGCTCAGGGCTCAGCGTCGCTGGTTCTTACCCTCAGGAAGAGTGCTCTGGTAAACCACGGGACTCCACGGGCTGGACAGCTGGTCGACATGGAGACGCACCGCAAACTCGTACCTGGTGTTGGGCTCCAGGTCCTGGACTAGAAAGTCCTGCTCGGCACTGCGGGGGGCAGGGGGAGGGGGAGGCAGATGGGTGTGATCAGGCGTGTGACAGTGCTGCAGCTGAACTCATACAATATGGCTTCAGATACTGCTGGGCTCTTCCACAGTGCAGCCCCACAGATAGCCGAGGCTGATGGAGTGAGTTTAAATCCACCCAGGCTGCTCACTCACGTTTGCAGGTAGAGCACCAGGGAGGCGTTCTGCAGGCCCACGGGGTTGCAGCGGATGGTGTAGTTGACGGTCTGGCCCGAAGTGAAGGCGGGGCGGCCCCAGTGGAGGTGCACCGCAGATGAGCTGTTGGATTTGGCGTACAGGTGGTGGGGGGGTGGAGGAGGGGGCACCATCCGATCACGGACCGCTAAGACACAGAGAGAAGAGTTGTTAGTTCTCCACACAAAGAGTACCTGTGAGACGCTGGATACATTCAAATCCTGAATCATACTTTCTACTGTGAAGTACTTCAGTCAAGTACTTTAAAATGAAGTATTCCAAGATATTACACGTAATGAATGCACAGTATTTGTATCATATTATTGTAAAGCACACTTACAGACACATCCTGGTGTACTGACAGTCTGGTCTGCCTGGTAGCCTTCTCCCATGAAACTGAATGCTAATAGCTTCACATGATACTTCTTTCTTGGGTCTACAAACAAAAAAGAAAGAAACATTTACCTTTGGTCAATTTCAGAACATCATCGACATCAGACATATTTCAAGTCAGCCTTGAAGAAGGCTTACAATTAAGAAATAGTTTAATTATATAATTACAGAAAGCAGTCAGTGCTCCCTATTGTCAGATTGATAAAGGTGCAGTCAGATGGCTTTGATATCCGGTAAGGAAGGGGGAGGGGTCTGACAGAGAGCAACGACAGATGTTGAGTGCCGGGCCCCGGTTCACTGGTCAATGCCGACCTCGCCAAGGGTCCACACGAGTGAGGAGCTCCCTATCCATCACACTGTCAAACTGCCTTTCAGCGTGACCCTTAGCCTGTCCCCCTGCCAGGCCGCTGGCTGCTGGCTACTGGACACCCCTCTTTGGGGGTCAGGTCAAGGGGCAAACGCAGAGGACAAAAGCCTCCTGAGAAAAAAAAAGGCAGTCTAGTGCATGGCCAAAGTCACTGGCCTGAGAGACTCCAGCAGAACAATAGGGCGTATGCGTAACGAAGGCCATTTTCTCCACTTACACAGCAAAAACCTCAAATCTGACCGACTGCTGGACAATCCTGCAACACTGCTTCGGCAGTCAGAGCCCTAAGAGAGCACTAATCATGTGTGCTCCTCACACAGAACTATGTGTTTTCAGGTAGGAAACAAGACTGCTACAGGGTACAATCACTTATTTTTGTGTTCCTAATGTCCAATACACTGTTACTGGTGGCTTCTGAAGTAATTTGCAGCAAACAGTTCAATTTGATACCGGGCAGAACAGTTGATGGAGCGAGCAAGAAAACAAAGACCTACAGAATGCATCAGTCTTGGAAAAAAGTAAATGATCCAATGATGTGACAGCGTGTGTTTTAACACAATTAGAATAGAAATGAGAAGAAGCTCTTTCTGCTTCCTTCGAGACATTCCCAGAATAGTGCAGGATCTATCAGACTAATGAGATACTGCCGCCCAGGAATTCCAGGGCTCTTTAATATTTTAAACTATGTCACACTTCATTACGCACAATCCGCAACACAATCTAAATAACTTACGAGCAATTACTGAGAGACTGAAGTCGGAAAATACTTAACACTCATTGAAATACTTGCTTTGAACCCAACACAAGATGAAATTGATCCCATGCTGAACGCTTAATTACCAGAGGTCATTTTAAACTACAAATATCGATGTGAGGGACCTCACGTAATTTGCTTGTAAAAGATTTCAGTACATAAATTTAATGACCATTGGACCACAGAGGTAAGTACAGCAACCACATGACATAAATGTATTTAATAAAGGCTATCCTCAAAGTGTGGATCTCATAGTGGGTCTGTGGATCACAAAGGGTCTCTCATAGTGGCAGCATTAACTGCCTAAAAATAAGACAATTAATAATATATTATCTCTTATTAATCTTTAGTATTAGTGTTTACAAATGGACTAATTTTAGACTCTAGTGACTGTGAACTTTATCAAATGCCTGTTCTATGCAAAACATTAAGAGCACTTATGTTGTTGTGGCAGTGTGAGCAGGCAAACTGCTAGTGGAATTACCATTCAGTACTTCACATGGCCACTAGGTTGTGCTCCAGGACATAAATGATACAACAGAGAGTGGCTAATATGAGCAGTAAAAGCCCTGCTGAGAGGTCAGTCCCTCCCAGGGCCAGTCTACACACATTACCCAAAAGATATCCGAGGCCTCTAGAGCACTACATTACAAATAAGATGGATGCAGCACTTGGCTGGGTCAACCAGGGCCCAAAATTACAGGACCAGGAAACAAACACTGCCATTTTCACATTTTTTAGAGTGTATCATAAAGGACAGATTCATAAATTAACATGACTAGGTTGGTTCCACAGAAAGCAAGACTTCAACTGAGACTTCTCTGACACCTGGGAATGTTACATTTTAAAGAAAGAACTTTCTTTCTTGGATATGAAGGTATGTATACGATAGCCTAACTATAACTGCCTGCAGTTAAATACTGAAAAAAACCAAACTCAAGGCACATACTGCCAATTCACTACTAAGTTAGGTAAAAACAAAATAAATAGAGACCAGCTTTAAAGCCAAAAGACAATCTGCTCACATAAAACCTGTGTACAATAACTTCCAAAGTGAATACGGATGGACTTACTCTAGAGACACACCAGAGTCCCCTCTGTATTTATTGAAGCCAGGTCTGATAGCCAAATAAATACCCTTTATTTGGGTAAATTTCCACACTAAAAAACCCAGTTTACTTCGGTACACATATATGTTGCATGTATTTTATGTACATTTTATTTTCTAAAAATTTTAGTTATAATATGAACAATGCTGATCATAAAACCCAGGATCTCCTTTATTTTAAGAATACTGAAGGTTTTTTTTAAGTCGGCGAATTGTCTCCAGAACAAGGGCAATGGGGTGGATTCGGAGCAGGGGGTGGAGTTAAAGCCAGGGCAGGGGGTGGGGGTTAGGTAGCCAGGGATGCAGTGTTCAGCTGCTGGGGTCTGAGGCCTGAGGAGCTTCAATGGAGCCAGACAGAGGCCAGGAGGTCAGAACCAGATAAAGCCCTGAAAGAATCTGAGGTCACGGGTGTAGAATAAGAGTTGGGGGCTCTTTTTTCCTTTCACGGTCTTCTTAACTGCCTGCCCACCTCTGCCTCTTTCCAGAAGAAATGAACTTGAGTAAAAGGAAAATAAAATTAAGGAGTAACTTCGCGGGAGCATCATCGTTTACATTTGAACAAGTAGGTATGTAAGATAAGGCCACATGAACCCTGTAGCTTGCAGGTTACTTGTGATTGAAAACTGGAAAATACAGCACACCACTAAAAATACAGCACATATCCTCTAAATGAAATCAGGTTACACGTGATGTGCAAGGGTGCCACCTTTAAACCTAAAAAACTTTTGGAAGCCAGAGAATTTTGTCTATTGTAAAAAGGAAACATGCCTGGACATGTTTAGATAAGGTGCACCTAATCTTCTCCGCTCCCTTTTTTTCCCCAATTGCAAAGGACTACCGAACGAGGAAATTAAACGCAATTGCCCCCGTCTCCCAGCTAAGTCCCTCCTTTCAATCTCCCGTCTGTCCGACTCCGGCCACTCCCCAGGGCTTTTGTTGGGTCACCAGTGTCCAGTTGAATGGCGGGGTGCCGGGGGTCCCACAGCCTCCTGCCCTGGCCCAGCCCCTCAGCACAATGGCCTGTGGTAATTATGCAGGGGGGAGAGGCTGGGAGAGAGGGGAGGGGGTGACATCTGGGCCATGACCTTTGACATGGAATCTGGGTAAGCTGAATCCTGCTGCAGGAGGGGTTATGGCTGCTTTTTCAAGGGGGAGGGTAGGGAGCTGAGGAGAAAGGAAAACCCCCAACAAAAAATGGCAAAAAAGGGATGACAAATAAGGCTATCAAGAAGCTGCGGAAGTATCAAAAGAACGCAGATCTTCCAATGTTAGCATTTCATATCTCATAGAATGCAAAACCAAATATAGCTGCAAGCAGCAATTTAGGAGGGGCAAGCACAAATATTCACCATAAAGCAATAGAAGTAGTATAGTGACCCATGTGTCAAATCAGGGCCGTAGCTGACCAATAGATTGGACATATTTTCCCTGCAAAATATAATGATAATAGGTAAATTTGAGTTTTTATAATACAGAGCACTGCAGCAGTCTTATTGGATCAGCTGTCTTTTTAGTAACTTTTTAGAGGACCTTACAAAGAACAGTAATTATTTTGTCAATTTCTGATTTAAAAAGATTGTGCTCAAATTAAGTGCTCAAATTAAGTTTTAGGATGCTGCCTCAGGAGCAACCATGGCATACATTCAGAAGTTAGAGTAGCTTTATGTAAAATGGCCACACTTACAACAATTGATTTGCCTATGGAGGCCATATTGTTTTGATAATCATTCCATTTCAGATTCATGGAATTCTAATTTGGTGATGCTTAACTTAAAGGCTGAGGACTAGTTTTCGAAAGCCGTACAGGCACATTGACCTAATCACATCTCTACACCGAGAGATAAGAGCTGCAAACACACACAAAACCACTCAGACCTTAGCTAATATCCATTCACAATACACACAGATAAAAGGAAGATGTGTACAATCCTTCATCTACTGAATAACATACAAAACCAGTAAAAATATCAATATTTAATTTAATTCACAGGGAGAATATGCAAACTCCATACGGAAAGGCCCAAACCGACAGTGCTACCCACTGCATCACCGTGTTGCCCCCATTTATGGAATTCACTACAAAAACCAAACAGAAACAGTTGAATTTGTAACTTAAACACTTTAAGCAGCAATAACCATAATAGGTAGTGTGAGGAGCAATTTCTAAGGTTAACAATAAGTCTTAAGGATGCATATTTGTTATTTTCGTCATTTTTACTGCACTATTTAGAATATTTGAAATACACTAGCCTATTATATATCAGACAAACCAAAAAGGTCTTTGTCCCACCTATAAATTAAGCTGCCAGTTAGTATTTGAAGAGAAATTCTTGAGCTGTTTGTGGTCACCTGATTTTTACAGCCCATGTGTGGATCCTGCCGGACCCTACAGCTTTGTTCAGCCCTGTGAACGGCCCCCAGGCCTGAGTCAGGGCAATAAATGCCATCCCCCACACTGACCCAAACAGCAGAATATATTACAGGGGAGGAGGAGGGGCTCTCTTTCTCTCACACACATACATACACACACACACACACACACACATACAAACAAAATACCCTTCCAGACACTTAAAAACACAGGCAAAATATGCACACAGACTCACACATACAAGCAGCCATGCACGCACACACCCACGCACACACACACGTGCACGTGGGTGCACACAAATTTATCAATGTGAGCGCACACATGCTCACACAAAGGCACCCACGCTAGCACGTGTAAAGAAACATGCACAGACACAGCACTGGGACTGAAACAATATGTCCCTCTGTTGAACAAATGCCCTAACATTTGTTTAAATTCGGACGGGCAGTTTATTAACGTAGCTGCAGTACTAATACACATCTATCTTTTATCCAGCACCAGGCATGTGATAATGACTGTTTTGACATACAGCACAGAAGAGACATTATTCTATACAGCTCGAGTTGGCTCTGAGCTACCAAATAAATTCTCAAGGAGCGCTGGTGCCAAACGGGCTGGGCGGCATTTTGACCCTGACTGAGCCACAGAAAGGAGAAACAAAACAGAAAAATCAATTACACCGAGTCAACACTGTCATTCCTTCTCTCAGATGGCTTGTTTTCCAAAACTCTCTTGTTCATTTTCTTTTCTCACTGGGAGCTTTCGATCACAAACCTCGGCACTCTTTGGTGTTGGTTATGGATTTGTGGAAGTCCTCCTGTATTTAGGCCTTGCTTCAACAGTGCAGTACACACGTTACTATAAATGGGTATTTGGTAAATCCATACCACAGATGATCAAAACGCTTTCTCTTAAACTCTCAACTGCTCCCACCTCTAACTTAATATAAAGAAATGAGGCAAGGGACACGAGAAAACCTTCAACAGCCTCAATTTACACTTTCAATAGTAACAGTTGTCGTAATCCCTTGCCACTCTGGTTTTTTTCCAGGCATGCTGAAGATCTCCTCATGAGATCAGAGAAAATCGTCTTGAGAAAGACCTCACGTCTTGTGTGTCCCTTGATCACACTCAAGGAAAATCAAAGAAGCTCTTTGCCCAGCAAATTAAGGCCAATTGGACCAAGCCTCTGCTGCCCGCCAAATAAGAGGGTGGCAGGAACCGATCAGCACGCCAAACATCAAAGGTTAAAGCCTCTGTTAATCATGTCATTATCATGGGCAGTGCCACTGTTTCCCATTTATGATCAAACCTAATTTACATTTTAATTAAGACACTTTTACTCTCATGCTTTAGACTTTAAAAGACATCTTAAGATGAAGGAAACAGAGAAATGGCCCTTTAGAAAGACTGCTTAATGCCATTAATCAGTAAAATGATTTAACACTGAGGAATGTGTGTACCTTAATGGTCATAAGAGCTGGTTGGAAATATCAATATAGGATACAAACTTTAATTTCATGTCCCAACTCACAAAGGAAATATCATTTTTAAAAATGAACTAAATATTCCTATTTGTGAAGAGCAGATGACAGAAAGCATTAATCAAAAAGAATATGCTAGATCATTAATACTGCACACATTGCGTTGCGTACAGTACTAATGGTCTAGCAAAAACAAAACATGACTTTAAGACAAGAACAAATGCCTACTATGGTTACTCTACCTATTTACCATTTGCGCTGGTCATGTGATTATAGATGATCAGACTGGATGCTAAGCAATATGAAGGGCCAGTCAGTCTAACCTTTTAACTTCTATGTGACCCATTAAGACCTCTTCTCATCAGAATGGTTTATTATAGGATATAACTTATGTCATGTCACTCAAACTACAGTGAAAAATCAATAGGGTAATACCATTTCTGCCATTTTTATTTCTGCAAGGTCACAGGGACAATGACATTCTAGGAGAACATGAATATTAAACCAGGCATAATCTAATGAGAAAACCAAGTAATAATTAAAAGACCTCAATGTTCTCACAAAGACATTATTACAAAGGGATTCTTAGCCTTATGAAGCCATAGATATTCATAATTAGAATTTCACAGAGGACAGCTTACTGTAAAATAGTTATAATGGGAATATATATATATATATATATATATGACATGTATATTATTGGGACACATGCCGCCACAAATTGACTATAACGTACAAATTAGGTATACAATAATGCAACGTACAAATTAGGTATACAATAATGCTATATGTCAAAAGACAGGTAGCCTACATACAGTAGCTTGATTTTTGATTGTGCCATGTACTTTATTTCTAAACTAGAGTTGAGTATCTGTGGATAACTTCACAAGGCATAAATCTTTCACAACACAAAAAGACATTACACTAATTGGAAGACAATTGGAAAGAGCTCTAAATTATTACACTTCTCCTTTGTGTGATAAACCGACTAAGACTGCTTCAAGACAGCACAATAAAATCAACAAAGACAGGTGCCTCTATCCACCAGCTAAAAATACAAATGTATGTTTTCAGGGCCAACATTGTACAAATCCAGCTCTATACAAATGGGCCAATACACAAGAAAATAGAGGAAAGCACAAAAAGCTACAGCTCTGTGCTCTTCAGAATAAACAAAATGGAGATGTAATCCTGTCAGCTGTGCCATTTTCAACAAGCAGATGGCAATTCTTTATTTAATTTAAGACTGTCATATTATTATACACAGGTCCACACCGTGACATCAACTGATCAAGCTGAATGTTACAGTATATAGACCATTAAGTTAATATTTCAAAATCTTTACATGAGCTTGTTTCTAAATATACTGATATACACTAACTAACCTCAAGTAATGTACTGTAACTACTGCCATTCCCATGCCAATGATTTGATACAGACTGTAAAATAAGAAAAACAACAAGCCAGTAAACTAACTTTTAATGTAATAAACAAATGATGGAATTTAAACATGCGAGTGGGTGCAGTGCCTCCTTGCCTAACAGTCATCAGTAAAGAGATCAGGGGCCACATTAAGCAATGCCCTCCAGCCTCAGGCAAAGGCGATAATTAGTTGGCCATAAATCTCTGGAGTGGCCATTAAGCGCATATCTCAAAAGGATATATGGGCTGAGATCGGAACAAAATGAACAAGGGAAACATTTCTCTCCGCAACACTGTCAGCACGAATTACCGGCCGTGCAGCTTGTCTTATGACGGAACCCTCAGCCCAGCATGAAAGGAGCAGGCATCAGCCGTTTCTCCTTCGACTTCACAAATCTTTTCAATGATGTATAAGATCGGACTCCTGACTGCTCTCTGTTTTCAAACACTGTGACAGCAGCAGGCAGGGGGCAGGGGGGGGAGACCTGCTGGAATAATGAATTTTCCGAAGGCTTCTGGAAATTTCCCACACTCAGTCCAACGGACACCGTAAAAAAAAAAAAAAAAAAAAAGGGGTTAAAGACACGTCTTCAAAGAATGCTCAAGAAGTTGCAAATGTGTGGTCAGGCAACACTATATTTACTTGAAGAGATGTTACATAAGGAGCAAAACATTTTCAGTTCTCACACCCAAGGTGAGGGGTGTGCAAGTAAGAAATGAAATATCCATCAGGACACAGAATGGCACAGTGGCCTGCCCGTTATTGTGGTTGAAGTGCTGAATTTTGTTGACTCTTGACCAATAAAGTGTCTCTGTGGCCCACAGAGTCCAGCACAATAAGGGCCTTTGATGTGGAGCCTTCTCCAACTGCCCTGCTCACACCAGTCATAAAACACGTCGTAAATCTCCTCCCCAACAACAGCTTCCTTCTCTCACAAACGATAGCCATATAATTCATCTCCACCAGCCATTTTATCAAATGTGTGCAACTGTGGCCATAAAAAATGACGACAGGATGGTTAAGTACATTTTAATACAAAACTAAGGCCTTGCACACGTGTGACCAAACTACCTGGTCAGACAAGACAATAAAACAGGCAGGAGACGGTTTCATTTATGCATTTTCATGCTTCCTCACTATGAATGAACTGAAGAGGTGTCTTTCAGCACTAAAAACACCTATACATAGGCAGGGCCTAACAGGCGATAAATACTCTGAAAACCCAGGTAACTTCCCAATAAGAAATTATCAATATCTCAACAAAAGGCTAAAACAGGAACTTACCCCCTACAACTGAATGATGTATTTATTCCTACTGAATTTAGAGGGAAATTTCATGGAAATAACAAGTTGTTCTCCATACTGAATATTATCATTCATATTCTAAGTGGCTGTTAAAAATGTTAAATACCAGGCCCCTGACACCATTTCAAAGGTTCACTCTGTGTTTTGTAGCGATCCTTTTTCTCGCCCGTAGTGTGGATGTGAAGGGAATTCCTGCTGTTTCTTCAATGGGCCCCATCACATTTACTGCTGTTTCACAGTGTGACTGTTTCACAGAAAAACACACCAGCAGCAGGAAAACTAAAAGGAATAAAGGCCTCACTCCATGACTGTTGTGACACATACTGTATTAACAAGGCCTAAGAGTTCTGATCTGTCCTACACTCCGGCCAGTGGTGTCTGCGAGGGCCCTGATTCATATGTCAGCTGCTGACCACCTGGCTGACCTCTGGCCACAGATGGTCAGTTGTCCACCCCGATGGTGTGGGAAGGCCACATGACCCCCCCTCCCCCACCAGCACCAGTGCAAGTGAATCACATCTGATCAATGCATGCTCCCTTTCCCCGCCCACCCTCTCTACATGCACTATCCAAGCTAGCCTCACTGTCAAAAGTAATTGGGAGATGCATATACTAAGGCAGCAGACGGAAGGGGGACCGTGTCAATCTGGTGGGGGTGGTGGATGGGCGGATAGGGGTGACTCCTGTTAAGCAAGAGCCAAGCCTCCAGAGATGGTCATCCCACACAAAACGTCTTGCTTAATAAATCATTCCCCAGCCTGGCTGTCAATCGCTGTTACCCGTAGCAACTTTCTAACTGTCCAGCCAGGCCCAATGGCACCCGCAACCCTGAACAGACAAAGGACTGGTCAAACCGGGAGAACTCTTTTACTCTGAAAAAGTGCTCTGGACATTACTCCTTCCTTGGTAGATACAGTTCAATTAAGAGCTCATTTTATTTTGTCTCTCAGCTGGTTCTATAAACATGACTGGACATAGCTTTGTTTTCCATTTTGCTGAGATTTCAGCTGACCAATATAAACCACATACCTACAATATTTTTTTTTGTAATATTTTACCTCCATTACCAGAAAAAAAACTAATTACAGGGTATGTCAGGATTCTGTGAAAAAAGTGTTCGGTTTAACATGCCTCACGTGCGCACAGCAAAATCATTAAAGCTATTGATTCTGTCTGAGCCGTTAGCCCAACAAAATATTCTGAAAATGAACACAAGGAAATGCACACAAACCAGAATACTTATGATTCATTATGATTCATTATGATTCATTATAAGCACTAATAATGTCTGTGTGTGCGTGTGTGTGTGCGCATGTGTACGTGTCAAATCATACAGCCTATCAATTACAAGTGAAACTGCTATTCACTGACCAGCCACTAGTACTCTTTATAACTTTGTAACTGGTCTAAACAAAAGGGGGATTTCACATCCTCAGAATGAAGCTCAATAAAACTTACCAAGATCAGCATGTGACCAATGGCAGTAATCCTAACAAAGATGCTTAACTGAAACTAGATGCCCCAGCCCGCAGTGACCCACTCACCCAGGCCTCCGATGGTGTGCTGGTAATCTTGGGCGCGCAGCTGGATGGGGGCTCCCTCGGGTTGGCTCTCCTCGTGGTAGAAGAGACGGTAGCCCTGGACGCTGGCAGCACTGCCTGGCGCGGGCTGCCAGCGCACTATGATGGTTGTGCAGTTCAGAGGCTCCAACTGCAACTCCGGGGCCAAGGGCACTGCAAGGGGAGAGCGAGTATTTTGGAGGGGGTGAGGGTTGAGTTATGAAATGTCAGCGCAATGGGCATACCAGTTTGGGGGCTCTGGAATACTTATGATGTCTAGGGACTAAAGGTTAAAAGCTGGGTCTGTTCTAATGGTTTATATGTGCGGTGTTTATTTTCCTTGCTCAGCCACACTGTGGGAGAGGAGGTGGGGGAGTAATTCCATTAGTATCACCTTTTATTTTGGCTTTAGAAGTCTGTGACTGGAGTGCCAATAAAAGACATGGCAGGATGGTGAAAATTGCCAACGGGAGACAAATCCCACTAGTTCACAAAATGCTGCAGTCCTCTGTCACATAACATGATGGACTGAGGACAGCAAAACCGTGAATTGTCTCAATTAAAGGAAGAGTGGATAGCGTGCAGAAGATGAGGTGAAGCACTCTTAAAGCTGAACTCATGATCAAGTTGAATCGGAATTTTGTATTCTTTGACTTAATCACTGATAAATTTGTGCGACCTTTATCTCGTGTCAGTCTTTTGCCAGTATCTGTCTGTATCTGAATTCCATTTTACTGTATTCTGTATCTAGTTTTCTGTGCCATGTGACTCTTCAAGTATTCTAGGGATTAGGAAAGTCCCTAAAAGAATGCAAATTATTACTGTAATTATTTGAGCCATAATTTTCTCTCAACAGATTCACTCCATTTTCTAGCACCAACTATCGGCTCACATGAAAACATGAAGCTGCCCAAGTATTATAACAGGGGTCTGCAAAACCTACAAGCTCTGCTGGTTTTCATTGTTATTCTCACTTAATTAAAGCACTTGATTACACAGTGAACTAACTGCTCCTGGTCTGAATTGGGTGCTGATTTTCAGGTGAAAACAAAAACCAGCAGAGCTTGTGGCTCTCCAGGACACAGGGTTGCAGACTCCTGCATTATAATAACGGTGAAGTGAGGACTGGAGACATTTCTGTTCCTGGACTCGTCCCTCGCTAGTCAGAATGCCTCCACCCATGTGTTTCCTGCTTCCTTATCTGATGGAACTAACAGACCCACAAATGTGCCCCAAAAGGCCATTCATTCCCTCAGCCTGACATGTCACTTCACAGCCATGCTCCTGACTGCTGCACCACAAGATGTACACAAGGGTAGGGTGGGGGGAGGATTATTTCTACAGCTACTCTCAGGCATGTACTGTGTGGTCTGCCTTCACTGGCAAATTCGCAGAAAAAAAGTTTGCATTCGAATGCAGATGGTGAGGGCCAAAGCCCCTCCCCCCACTCTCTGAAGCACAGACTAGGTTCTGAAATGGCCCTATTCTTCATCCATCCCAGAAGCCCCGGAGTCAGTGTCTCTTTATGACCCATGACTACCACCAACCTGACTGCGCAGGGCAAAGGTCACACAGTAACAGCCTCAGACCTTAACAAGATTATTAGGCCAAGCTCTTCTCACGTGTGTCTTCTGCACCAAAACCAGAGCTTGGCAAATATCTGTTATGATTATATCTTTATTTTGATCAGTTTGCATGCTTTTTTTCTGGGAGCCCAAAATGATGATCTGTTCATTTAAAATTGTGTACAAAGTGTATGAATTCAAGGAAAATTCGAGCAATTTTTGAGTAAATATCAGATAACAGTGACCTCAAATTTGACCTCAAAAAGCCAAGAACTCAAATTATTATTTGAATTTGATTAAATGAAATTGAAAGCAGGGAGTGTGAAAACTGTAATTGATCATTTAGATTAATCACAGTTTTTCCAATCAATTCCAAAATGATCAATTTGATTTCATTTCTGTAGTCTGACAGACACATACTGTAATTTTACTTTCACTAAAACCTTTCCTCATTGGAGTCCACACACATGTGAAACCTCGGAAGACTTACTGAAGCAGATTTTTATAATCAGGCTCTGTAGATTCTCTCAACCGTGCATAAATGATAACGACACAAACTTGGTCTGATGGGTGGAACCTTCAAGGTCCAGACTGGAGCGGGGGAGTCACAGACGAGCGTACCTTTGGTGCTAGAGGACTTAGGTGTGCGGTGCGAGGTCCAGGCCGACTGCTCGCCCCAGCCCACGCGGGTGGCCACGGCGATGCGCAGGAGGTAGATGGTGTCGGGCTGCAGGTCCTCCAGGAGGTGCTGGGCCTGGTCCCCCAGCAGCTCCAGAGAGATGACGGCGCTGTCGGCGGCGGTGCGGTAGGACAGCCGGTAGGCCGAGACCCGGCCGCGGCTCAGCTTGGCCGCCAGGGGCTGCCAGGACACCAGGATGTCGGTGGGGCTGCGGCTGGTCAGGCTGAGCTCCGGAGCACGCACAGGCACTGGGGTCGGACAGACACACAAACCGAGTTCAGACAGACACACTCATATGCACACTTTACTAACCACCCTGCCCTCACCGGTGTAAACGAGGTGAGTACTCAATGCAGTTTCTAAAATTGGGGATGGAACTGTAATAAGTCCATTCAAAAACAAAACAAGCAGAGATTTTACGGAAGAGAAGACAGCTTCCAAAACTGGTCAAAACGCTAAATGACTAAGCACAGCAAGAGCAGAGTAATGTCTTGGCACATAAAGAATAACAGTGAACATGAGTCATAATCAATTAGCAAGCATGAACCAGAAGCTTACTCACATAAATAGCATGGAATATGGATGTTCGCTGAGCAGAATATTGGAGCACTCCCCATATAGGGGAATAAGAGGCATTTCAGAACATGCCTGTTCCGTATTTTTGCAAGGAGAAACTACCTTTATCAAGACTTTACCTGTCATTACCTATACGACCTCACCTACAATTTAAACTAAATGTTCCAGACTGAGCAACATGACATTTTCCTAATAACCTGATCAGTGTTACATTAGGACGCTAATTAGCACCCAAGTCCTTGTTAGCAATGTGGCAGGCAAAGCTATGAAAGGTATGCAGAGTATGTGCTGCTTAAGTACTCCTGAGCTGACTACATGTACAAAGAATGTCAGCACTACATGGGCAGGAAAAAGTCATAGTCCACACACTGCTTGAGAGGGTTACAAATGCAGTTATTAGGAAAAAAACAAGCATAATGATTTGTATATAACCAGCTAGAAAGTACATTTTTCCCCATTGGCCAATAGTAACGTTAACATATTCATTAGATAGTGATAAGATAAAATAAAAGAATAAAACATAAAATGGGCATGTTCTTTTTAAAAATACCCCGAAATACAAGATGTTTGATTCCAAAGATGCTCCACTCTCCAAGCTGACCCCAGGGTTTTCCATTCAGTAAAAATAGGCCACACATTATTTAAGAACTTCAGCCATATTAAATCAGCAGCATGGCCTTTGACCCAGCACCATAAGCTGGGGGAGCTTGACTGTATTCTACAGTTAGTGAGGCTATCAGCTGTCCCTCCGAGGCACTGGCCCTCTATACACAACGACAGCACACATAAATACCTCGCTTAAAATCCTTTCAGCAACAAACACCACCCATAGAAAATCATTATTCGCTGTGATGGCTTTCCCATAAGATATTCAGGGGTCAGCAGCCCCTGGTTCTCAAAGAACATCCTGTTCATTGCAATCCAGATCAACACAAATGAATCCTTTGTTTCTGGCTGTGACTAAGCATCCCTAGAAATGACAGTGACCCTCACTTAATCACTGATTGACTGACTGGCTCCCCCAGGGCAATGGCAGTACCAGTCTTTTACCACTAGATGGCTAAGTGGTGCTAATACTGTAAGAATGGCTGTAGATTCTGAGTGGTGCTTGTTCTGTTGTGTATTATTCTTTACCATGTAACAAGTAATAATCAAGATTTCACTAAGATGTTTAAGTCTTACTGGGCTTTGGCTTTTGCTATAGAATAATTTTTGGGATCACATTCTCAGTACTGGCATTTTGCTACTGTTTTTATGATCTCACCCCAGTGAAAGAAAGCACACACATTCATACAGCCGACTCACCATCCTCCAGCGTGTGCTGAATCACATGGTCTGACATGCGACTGGCACCCATGGGCATGTAGGCCACGATGTAAAACGTGTAGTTATGCGCTGGCTCCAGGTCATCGATAATGTATCGCGTGGTGTCGTTGCCAATAACAACCTGATATTCTTCATTGTTCAAACCTGTTTAAAGGGAGGGGAATGATGGATCAAGAGGGAAAAAAGAAGACAAAAGCCATTATATTTTTTAAACCATACAAATTCATCAGAGAGAGATGAGTATGCTAGGCTATACTGTAAAAAAACCCTCTTTAGCAAGCACTCAAATGCATAATTGCTCATTCATTTAGAATGCACTCAACTATACATCTGAAGAAAAAATATGCCAGAGAATTATAGAACATCAACAGAAATTATGCAGTGGTCCAGACCATGAAAGTGAAATTGCCACTCTGCCAGGTGTTTGGGCTGGTAGAACCTTGCAAAATATGCCAAGCTAAAGCACAATCTTACCATCAAATACCAGCACCTTATTGCTTAGTAGACTTCATACAAATATGACAGTTACAATGTGAGTTATTCTAAGATGCAGCTACGATAAAAAGAACATGCAGGTTGCAGTAATTGGACAGGAATTTTAGCATCACAGACTCATAAAAAAATAGAGTGGCATGTCTCAATTTTATGTGCCGGGTGCACCGTACCACAAAAATTCAGAGGACCGTTATGGTACAGGAACAGATCAATTATCAGAGGAAGTGACTAACTGAGAGCAATTACTGAAGGCTGTGCAAATAACCCCCAAAAGAATGGCCGCATTCACTGCATTTTGTGCATCGACGTTGCTCTGTCAGCAGGAAGGCAGAGGAAAGGAAATAGTTTTTCCCTCATGCAGGGGCCTTTTCAACAGTAAAGATGACATAAAAGCACTCCAGGGCATCCTATTCTCTCACCCCCACCCCCTCCTCTCCCCATCCCATGGTCATGCTGAGGGAGTTCCTACAGTCCTATCTCTATGGTCCCTGTGGAGACTTTCCTACTGTATTGACCCATTGGGCCTCTATGGAAATGTCATACAGTACTGACACTTTGGGCCACTATAGGCATTTCCTACAGTACTGACCCTTAGGGCCTCTATGGAAACTTCTACAGTACTGAACCTTAAGACCTCTATGGAAACTTCTACAGTACTGACCCTTTGGGCCACTATGGGCATTTTCTACAGTACTGATCCTTTGGACCTCCATGGACACTTCTACAGTGCTGACCCATTGGGTCTCTAGGGCAACTTCTACAGTACTGACCCATTGGGTCTCTATGGAAACTTCTACAGTACATTACCTTTTAGGGCCTCTATGAAAACTTCCTAAAATACTGACTCATTGGGCCCCATGTGAATGTTCCCTACAGTACCCAGCGCCACACAGGTTTTTTTAATTAGCTGACCCCTTGATCCCCTGCTGGAGTTTTCTACAGTACTGATCCCATGCACCCCTGTGGGTTTTTTCTACAGTACCAACATTATGGCCCTTGCTTGAACTCTCTTCATACAAATGACCCACAGAAGGGTGGAACACAAAACTTAACACAGCAGAGCTATGGCCACTAAGCAAGCCATGGGTGTTCCTTTATTAGTGCTTTATATTGGCCAACGTCTTTTCTTATATAGGACCCATGCTTCAGCACTCTGTCAAGACCTACTGATTTTACCATTTTAAATTTAAAAAACAATATTAAGAATCCTTTGGATTTGCTTCTATTAATTCTGCTCTCTCAATCAACACTGAACAGTCAGCGCTTTCAATGAGGAACAAAAACTCTGACATCAATGAACTATCTTAAATGAAGGTAGAGCATAGAGAAAGATATGTCCCATTCTTAAAAATGCAATGGCTTTTCAATCTTGGATGCTCACAGGAATTCTTCTATTAACAGTCAAAAAGAAGCCTTCACTGAAAGTGTTAAGATTTGCATACATTCAGAGCAGACAAAAAAGATTTCAACCTTCTGTGCCCCTTTCTGTGACATTTTCTTCTCCCTCAGTAAACTCCAATTAAAACATAATCACTATTGCTCAAGGAGGGCCTTGTCTGAGACCCTAGCTGCCTCCAGAGCCATGTTTTTGAGTATCTCCTTGTAACTATGTACTTTTGGCACAATTCACAGGGGTGGGGGGGGGAGCACAGAGTTAAAAAATGTCAACTTAATCAAACTTGTTCCTCCCCCTCTTAGCAGACGAATTTCATCAACACGGTTACATGCAAGTCCCACAATGGCATTTTCCCACATTTGTGAATGCACCTGATAACACTTTAATTAGCGCAGATTAGCAAGGTCACACAGAAGGCTTGCTTACCGCTACAGGCACATTGAATTGCACGGCCCGATTTCTGACCTAGTAAACAAGATCATTGAGGGTAAACAGAAAGGGCCTTGTTCGGGCTGTGAAAGCCCGGGCAGGCTTCGTGCTGAGCTCCGATGAAAGGGGCGAAGAGGCGGAGACAAAGCCCACCTTCCCCGCAGACCCGCACTCTCACAGCACCTTCACAAACTCTCTGGTTTGGGATTAGCACTCCAACACACACTCTAATTAGTCCCCCCTTTCATTAGGGCCCCATTCATTTCCGTCGCCTTTTCTGCCCGTGACCTCTGGACGCGGAATTCTATGGCGCGCTGATTCCTGTCAGTCCAAACGACCTCCCATTCGAACAACGCCGGGCACAATGCATCACTAAATCTCAATCAAGTGTACCAAATCCCTGACGGATGCCACTTTTCTTAAAGAAAAGGACATGTTTTGCACTTTTCTCCGCTCCTTATCCCGCTTCGCCGAAGGGGCTAAAACACTCTTTGCAGCAGGTGTTTCTTTGGCCAATTTGTTTCTTTTTTTCCCCCCTCGTCTTATGCTTTTCCTCTGTAGAAGATTTCAATGGCTTACACTGGGCACATTGGGCGTAATGGGCAGCCGAATAAACTGTATAACGGTCGCACTGTTCAAATGTGACTCTTACTACCACTCAATCAACAATGGCCCAGGAATTAACAAGGAAACAATAAACCTGCCCTGACGGCATTAAGGAAGCCATGCCTGGGAAATATAATTTCAAGAGCACTGGACTGAAACCCTTATCTATTCTAGTCTTTTTTTCGTCAGTTTGGGACTGTTTCAGCCCTAAATAATGGGTGCACTGTGCCTTTAAGGCCTGAATTAAGGGTGGAGGTGAACTCTGGCAGGCCCAGCCTGTTTGCACAGAGAAAGCTGCTCCTCTAATGTCAGTGGGGCAGCCATTCTTTTCCCTTGACCTCTGCCCACCAACCAACTATTAACAACAGATGGTCAATTTCTCACATTCCGTTCAGGGGTTGGGGGGGGCGGAGAGCACACAGAAATCCAAACACACTGTTTATTTAACTTCAGGGGGGTATGAATTATGTTACCGTGGGCAATTCCAAAACATATTCAACATTCATTCCCCCCCACCACCAAAAACCAACTAACAGGATTGTTAAACATCAATGTAACAGTGGGCTGTAGTCAGGGAACACGGTCTGCTGGAGGCCACAGCATCATTGTAAAGAGTGGATCACAGGGCACTGCTGTAGTTGTTTTTCTCATCTCACAGGCCTACCTTCAGCCTTCATGTAGTGGACAGAGTAAGCGATGACTTTGTCTGAGTTGTACAGCGGTCTTTCCCAGGCCAGCAGGATGGCGCAGCTGGACACGGTCTCCGCACGGATGTTCCTGGGCGCGCTGGGCCGGTCCTCTGACATCACCACGATCAGCCGCGCCGTGGACAGCACCGAGCCCTGCTCGTTCTCCGCCAGGCACTGGTAGATGGCGTCGTCCTCTGGGATGATCTGGTTGATCACCAGTTTGCTGAGGGATGGGCAGAGTGCAAGGCTTCAGCTTAATTCTGCCTCCGGTGCTAAACCAACTAATCCCCATAACCGTCATCAGGCACTTAACACTCGGTTAACTCTGGTAGCTCCTGCATGCACAGGTGCTATCACTAAATGCTGTTAGCTATGCTGTGAATTAGTCAGCTTCTTACAGTTCCAAAACAGGAACTTGCCCTAAAACTGTTTACAAGAAAAACATGGAAATTTCATTAGGGACACAGATACTGGAAAGAGGACTCTCTTTTTTCTTTTGTAGAGGTACGTACATAAGACTTGTATTCAGTACATTGCATTTGTGAAAGGGAAAAGGGCTATTAACTCTCTATTTGCTAGAAAGGTGAGTAGAGAAGCAAATTAGTAAATGAAGATGATCACAAAGTAACAATACAACATGACCCAGGCTTGAGGCCTATACCTGCTGTACATCTTGATCCGGCCATTGGAGTGCACCTCCTCCCCGTTTTTCAGCCAGGTAATGTGGGGAAGGGGTACGCCCTCGGCCTGACAGACGAAACGCGCCGTGCCTGCACGAGGACGAGTAAGGCTCTCAGGCCACTCCACCAGGGAGGGAGGGGCTGGGGAGAGGGAGGGCGAAACCGGTTACACCATAGCCACAACACTTGCTCGGCAGTTACACCTAGTCTCGCCTGAGCATTTCTGACTACACTTATGCCCAAATGTCTGAAACGTCAGCCATTTCGAGTTTAAGCGCCAAAGTTACAGGCAATGAGAGGGCAAAGGTTTACCGAGGACTGTGAGGTTTGCCGTGGCGATGGTGAAGTTGCGCGTGCCGGGCGTGGTAGCCCTACACACATACACCCCCGCGTGCTGCAGCTTCACGTCCGAGATGACCAGGTTCCCGTTCCCCAGCACCCTGGTGTTGAAGACATCGATGGACTTCTGGTCCGCTCGGCTCCAGGAGATCAGGGGCTTGGGGTTGCCGGTGGCGACGCACTCCAGGATGGCGCTCTGATGCAGGGATGCACTGATGTTCTGAGGCCCAGCGATGATGACAGGCCTCTGTGGGGGGCGGGGTCCGGGAGCTGCAGAGGAACCCCATACATTAACATGGACACCCACCTCCTGGTACCCACAATCCTGCCTATTCTTTCAGATTACTACTTCCTCAAGCTTCTATGCCCTGCAGCATAAAAATATTTTTGAATGACATGGCCTATAAAACCACTCCAAGCTTACAGTCACCAGGAGTCTGTGGTGTGGGTATAATTGGAATCATTCCAAATGGTGGGCGTAAGTCAGCCAGGGGTCCTTATGTTACAGCTACATAAGCGCCACCCAGCTACTAACAAGGTGCCTACAGGCCACCAGCTGCTATAAGTGAGTCATGCACTTCTCCAGCTGGAAGAATCCCTCCCTGTTGTTCACTGTGTGGTCTGTTCTGTGGAATCCGGTCAATGGCTTGTGGGGGAGTCTATGGGATGGCAGCACTGTGATGACATGGATGCAAATCATGAAGTGGGAAAACCCTCCTCCAAAGCTGTGAATCTCTCTCACGTACCTGGTTTGACGGTAAGCATGGCCTCTGTGCTCCGGCGGCGGTTGGCGATGTTGGTCGCCACGCAGCGGTAGCTCCCCGCATCTCCCCTCTCCACCTCGTGGATCTGCAGCACTCCGTTCGGCAGCACTGTGATTCTGTGAAAACCAAGGGCAAGGGCTCGTCACGACCCAACACGCGGAAACGGAACCAGGAAGCACAGGCCAGGGACAGAAGGCTAAGGGGAGGCCTTCCAGGTCCTCTAAACACCTCCTCAATTCAGCCAAAATAGTATTCCTCAAGAGGAATTCATGAACAAGACATAATATGCGCAAGAGCATTTGTATGCCATTTGTATATGATGAGTTGAAGAGGTACCTTTCAGTGACCAGTGGTAGCGTGACTCTGTTGAACTCCCAGGTAATAATGGGAGGAGGACTGGCAGTGATCCTGCATGTGAATCTGGCCACATATCCCTCAGTCACCACCGCAGATGTGGGCTGGATCACAAAGGGAGAAATACCTGGAACAAAAGGGGAGAAACAGTCAAGCCACTGCCAAGTTACAATAGCCCACAAGCAATACCAGCTGAATCGCTACCTTTTTATCTTAGAATATCACCTCACACCATCTGCTAAACACATAAAACTGGCCAATGTGTACAATCAACACTTAATACACTTATTAAAGATGGAAATAAATAAGAAAATTTGAATAGGCTCATGTCGTCTGATTATATATCCCAGTTCAGATGGTACCATCAAGCATTATCATCATTCCGTGTGTAAGAAGGCAGATAAGTGTAAGTAGGAAACGAGGTGCCATTGAGTTCGAATAGGTAGCTCTCCAAAAGACCATTCAGGTGATGAAAAACTAAAACGTAATTAAAAACTTTCACATAACATTGACAATTAAACGTGTTTCTTTCCTTACAAAGTGGTGAGTTCAACAATCACCAAATTACTGACAAAGTTACTGTGTGGGAAGAAAGTTTAACACTTCCAAACAGATTTCTGAAGTGTTACATTTTGGGAAGGAATCTGTTAGCTTGTCATCAGGCAGCAAAGCTATATCCTATTAAAGCTGCATGAGAACAGAGACAACCTTTGCCAAGAAATTAAACACAAAGAATGGCAACAATAAAGAGGAATTGCAAAAAAATCCCTGCTTTCAAATATGGTGGCCTTCATTAATGACTTCTATTAGTCGGCGGCTTGACAAAGAATCGTCTTTACAGCTTATGATGCGTTGCTTCTCAGTTGTTCTCAGATGTTCTCAGAGAAAAATAAAGCACACTGCCCCTTTGCCTTGGACACACAGGCTGAAGCTTGAGAAGACATGTGTAATAGATTGCACAATGCAGCTCTAACCAGATAGCAGACCAAAGGAAAGATGCCCTAATCCTATTAGTAAGCAGATCAGCTCAGCTCATCCGAGAGGCCAGGAGCGTCAATCCTACGCAGGCACAAGGATGGAAGAATGATAAATAAAGAATCAATAGTCTCTGTCTCTCTTCATTGACATACTGAATGGTCAAGACAGTCCTCTTTGTGTGGGGGTAGGTGGTTTCCTCACTAAACAGAGGAAACCACTATGGACTATAATACAAGACCAAGGTTAGAACTGCAAGTTGCTGTGCATCCTCTAAAATCACAAAGCAATTCCAATATCAACCTTCAATTTTCAAGTGGAATTAACAAATAAAAATTTTGTTTGAACAGCATATTCCTTCAACTACAAATAATTGTTGGAATTTTTTTACAGTCTACTACAACATAGTATCAGGAGAGCCAGGTTTCTCTTGGACCAACTAAGACCTTTTCACCCATAGTTGCAGCCATTTTCTGTAAGCAACGTGCTGAATTATTAACTGCAAAAAGACTGGGAGGAAACATGGCGATTATTACAAAGACAGACTAATGTACAAACCACTAATAACCTTCTGGCCCTCAGTGGCCTTTTAACCCAACTGAAGTGATAACATCTTTGACCCTTCGCCTTCAGTCCCCTTCCTATAGGCTTAGAGACCTACCCATAATCTGATTAGTTGAATACGGTATCCTGTATTCAAACACTCAGACTTTCCCTTTAACAATATTGATTATTTTGCTTCTTTTGCTTGTGAATTAAATAAACAGTGAAAACAATAACTGCCTGGAATTATTCTAACCTAAATGCATCGGACAGGCTTTATTGATCTGCAGCACATTATTAATTGCTTCAAACTGTCTTGCATTGGAAACTAGACTACACGAAGACCCATGAGAAACCCAAAGTAATTGTGTCCAGATTCTTGCTGGTATTTGAGATACAGCACCTCATCAATCGTATTTAAAATCACAGAGAATTTTTTCCTGCTTTAAGTAGTGACATAGAATGGCTGTAAGTGAAAGCCAATACTGTAAGGGAATGCCTAGACTGGATAGATTTACGGCAGGAGAGAACCAGAAAGGATTTTGGAGATATACCTGAATAACTGCGTGAATGTGCATGTTTCAGGTGTCCAATAATGCAGAGAACGGGTCCGCTTTATCGTTATTAGGAAGCTGGCAGAAAATATCTGTCCCTTCTCTTACAAATGTGCACAAGCACACTTGCACACATGTACACATAAAACAGCACCAGACAGACCAACATACAACTAATGCACACAAGTACAGGCACTCTCATCCACCAACTCAGCAGGCATGCTAATAGGCTACATGAGCTTCATTTCCAGGAAATGAAGTTTATGTAGCCCTGCAATCGGTGGCATAATCCAGTCTGCGCTTCCTGAATCCGAAGGCCGGGGCCGACGCCTGGGCGTTTCCTGGCGGTGCAGCAGGCATGTGCTGCCCTGCAGGAGGCCGTGCCGTAGAGGAACGGGGGCTGGCCGGCGGCGTGGACTGACACGGCGCGTTTCCCTGAGACAGATCCGCCGCAGTGAAACAGAACCCCGTAAGAATCGGACGCGGCGCAGTTCTCACGTCAGAACCCCGCTGGCAACCTGCTGTCCGCCTGTGAAATATCTCTTCCCCTCTCTGCCCCGACCTGCTGTCTGTACGCCCCTCCCTGTCACAACCTTCTCGCAGTTAGTTTAACCAAAATGAAGTGCTCCCCACTGGCTATTCCACTCAAGCCTCATTCACGGACGAGAGAAAATACATCTTGTGTTGCATTCTAAAATATAATAATAAAAGCGCTGCCGTAAAACAGCTCTAGTTTCCTTAAAAAGCCAGTGGAAGCTTTTTCACTACAGCGTCACAGATGCAGTTCAGTGAAACTAGAAAAAGCCATTAAGGTCTGCTGTCCTCCTCTTCCGAACCCTGTCTGTCCTAAAAGACCTCGGGTCAATAATTAGTTAAGGGAAATCAATTGAAATCCTGCTTTTGGAGCAGACCCCAACAGAGATTGCAGTTTAGGGAGGTCCAAGATAAAAAAATAAAACAATCTCTACAATAGGCCTGAGGCGTGATAACATCCACTTAACCATTAAATGCAAATCACTACTGGCATCACTGGGGCACAATGCAAGATGTGAAGGTCATTCAACCTGGAAGGGCTTAAATTCCACCGGGGAAAAGCCAAACGACACGCAAAAATAACACATTTAGCACAAAGTAAAGAAATGATGCTTGCCAGTAAATGAAGTGCTACATACATTTGTTCCTCTTTCTGCTTTACTGACTGCAGCCTTCAGTGTGCATCATCTTCTAAAAAAAGTCCAACAAAGAGCATTTTTTAATGAAAAGATGAACAACTCTCAGAAAGCCTTCCAAGCTCTACTATGACACAGGTTCAGCAGGAGAATGCAAGCTTCTCCTAAACGTTTGCTTTCAGAAGTTGTCCTGGAGGCGTTATCAGGGAAACGGCTGCTTCCACTGGCCAAGAAAGACAGCAGAGCAAACACAAGCAGACAGAGCCTCCTTAGGAGATGGAGGAAGAGGACTTGAATCAAGAAAACACACAGCAGAGCACTGAGAAGATTACAACCGACTTGGTTTCTTACTGAAGCAAATCCTTTTTGGGCACAAGGTTATCTTGACTGATTGTACAGCTGTTACATCTGACATCAGAGCACACAAAGGTTCTCAGAGAAGAGGGGGATATCTGAACATGCCTTTGGTCACTGTGGAGGATACAGTGTATTCGGAATAACAGCTCAGAATTCAATTAGTGATACCATACCAGCATGTTCTACCCGCTGGTAGTTTTTCCACAGTTTAAATATTTACTTCCAATAGCATTTTTTCTATGGCCACATAAGCCTTTAAGAGTTATGGTTCAAGGCTTGAATATTTTGTTACAGCTTGGATTATCTTTAACGCATACCACATTTGACCAATGAACATAGGGACTAGAAATAAGAGAAGAAATATTACACAAGGCCACTATAAATGAGCACAATATTTCTCCTGTGAACTGCAGTCCATTTTTTAAAAGAGCTAAAGCACTGAACCTAAGCAATAACATGAAAAGCACCAGAGGTGGCACTAGGTGGAATAAAATCCCTGCAGACGTATTTGGTTAGATGTAACAGCCATTTATTTATTTGCAACTATGCACCCCCCCAGAAGTGCATTTTCCATTTCTTCTCATTTCCAAAAAATCTCAGTATCAGGCTTCATTTACACACATACACAATGCTTAATGATAACTAAGGCGAACCACGAAATGGTACTTGAGGGTATTTCTCAGCAGAAGAACCTTTGCTACACTTAATAGCTCACAGAAGTGATCTGCCTAGCACACCTCCTTTCTGCCTTCCTGCCAAAAGCCACCCAGCTGTGCTATATAACTGGGTATGAAGCGTCCATGTTGCCAGGTGATCAGAGAAATACCTGACAGGACCTGGGATCATTATGGTGAATCATTAGCAGCCTGCGGAGGCTCTGACAGCCTCAACGGGTCTTTTTTAGGCAGCAAGCACGGGGAATTTTCCCCCACGGTCTAAGTACAGCTGACACTATGACATTACAGTGACATTTCAGGCAGAGGGTTTTCCAGCTGGGGGTTAACTTATGCCGCTGACAGATGACATGCCTGCAAGTGTCACTGAAAAAATGGACCTGCCCCATGAGAAATTCTCTCGTCTCAGTTTCTTCCTTTCTTTTTTTCTCCAAAGGGGACTCACCTTGAAAAAAACTAAAAATGGCCTGAAGGCCATACCCTTCACCTATTTTATTTCTTTGACCACATTTTGACGTCCCTTCTCTCAGTTACTCGGCCTCTGCAACTTTCCCTGTTCATCTGACATGCAGTAAGTGGACTTATTACCTGGGTAACAGAAGTAAAGGGACACATGTACACTATCTTGCGGAATAGCCCGAAGTAACAGAGGTCATCTTCTTTGTGTCAGGTTGTTTTGAAGATAATAGTGGAATCTGGGCCATTCATTGCATAAACACCTACCTTGCTTTTGGCTATTTTTAACTGAATTAGCTCAGGGCCGCTAGGCCACTTGTCCCAGAGCAGCACTGCCCACCTCCTGCACTGGGACTTTGATGTGGAGAAGCAGGGGGTGTGGCACAAGAAATAAATACACAAATCAGAGAAAGTGATCTACCTGCACATGTGTTTTAGCCTGCGAACACTCAATCGCAGTCATTAGATTAAGCCAATCAAAAGCTGGGTCTGCCCATCCCCCACCCCCCGCAGTTCCACAGCCCTATTGTCCAGCAGAAAAGTAAAAAACATGGAACCTTTAATCGACATCAAAGTGCATTCCTAACCGTTATACAACCTAACCTCCGGGGCCAAAGAGGAGTCCAAGTGGCCTGGGGGCCAAAGGTTGCAGGGGATGTTTCTTGAAATGTGTTTTTAAAATGCTTTAAAAAAAAAAAAAAAATCACTCAACCAACCGTGTTTGTGTTAAGCAACAGCACTTCCCCCACTGACTACTGATAAACAACAAAGACAAATCTTTGCTGAAGGGGGGAAGGAGCAGTGGGCCGAGGCTCTGGTCAAGAGCCGTTCGAAACACATAATTGATCTCCCTCTCACAGTGGTCAGGCATGACTGGAGCACATAATGCCTTTTAATGAGATGTTAAAGCAGGTGAAGGACAAGGGAAGTTAAATGCGTATGCATCTAATTGCCTCCGAGATTACTTTAAGTACAGCGTCAAGAATAACATCCTTGCAGTGCACCGCATGTGCACAGCATAGCAAAAAGATTCATTGTGTCTGCTTGGGTCTCTGTGTATCTAATGGGTCTCTCTTCTTTCTTTCAAGCACACATGACAATTTTATTCATATACAAAGCAATTAATTTTTTTGCTTTACACCTTTTTTTTGCAAATGTAAAATTGGGCAAATCATGGTGCCACATTTGAAAAAGCAATATAAGATCCATTGTTGGCCAGGCTCATATTATCTATAATGAGGACAGAATGCCTGAGAGGAGAGGTTTCCAGCATATATAGGGGACCTGGCCATCTGCGCCCTATGCTGCCCTCACCTCTGACCCCCGACCTCCACAAATCCTGGCTAGTCCACGGCTTATCCAGACATGGCGGCAGTGCTGCTCGCCTGCTGGCTCCGTGCTAACTGCCAATCAACTGCACTGGGGGCCCACTGCAAGTGAGGGGGGGTTCTCTATTCAGAGAGCGTGGCTTTCTCTCTCTCTTACTCCCTCTCTCCCTCTCTCTCTCCCTCATTCACTGCCTCACTCTCACTTTATCTCATTCTTGCCGCCCCTCTCTCATTGGACTTAAACCACCACCCTAGTATCTATCCATTAGCTAATTAAACCATCCAATGAAGTAAAATGGCTTCTATTTGTGTTACTGCCAAGTCTTAGTGTTATGGCTAGAAAATACTGCTAACACTATCTTAAATCAATAGGCAAATGAAGAGCTAACTTTGCTGTGAATTCCTTATCAGAGCCAGATAATTTCAGTTAAAGGGTAGTGGGTCCAATGTCGTTAACTCTGGATCAATAATTAAACAATCGCACACAATGTTTTTACACATATAGCACAGTTTTATGCTTTTGAGAGAGTCATCTAACATAAAATTGATGGAAATAATGAAGAAGTAAAACAAACACAAAAAACATTTTTTTGATATAAAAAAATTGCCATCAAAAAAATTGTGAGAATTGTTGGATTTCTAATAGCCTGTACACTTCTCTCTCGCAGTGAATCCCACAAAGACCCTTTTAAATTCTACTCACAAAATTAAGAAAGGTCATTCCCTGTCTAAAACAAGGACACAGATTCTCCCAACTGCAGCGTAACCACAACAGACGGGTTCGCTGAAACCAGAGGTACGGTCAATGGGGGGGATCAGGGCCCGGGTCAAAACCAGTCAAAGGTCCCCTTTTGAGACGTCTGAAGCCATCTAAGATCCCACCCCTTTCCCACCCTCATCCCTACCCCTCCCCCAGCCATTCCAGCCTGCTGTCTTTCCTGGGTTTTGGGAGAAGTTCCATGCTTGACCAACTCCCAGAGGACAAGCTTTTAACAAAAAAGAAATGGGGGGTGGAACCAAATTCTCCGGAACCTTGCATCAGCAGCAGACCAGGCAGTCTGATATAGCAAAGTGGCTTCTAAATACTACTGTGTGATAGGGCTTGAGAAATCTGTTCCCAAGCCTCAACAACTCATATAACCTTATGGTGCAAAGCTACAAAGAGATGTAAGTTAAAACAAAGATATTTTAGGGATCAAAGCCAGTCATCATTTTATGTTGAGGCTTAGTCATGTGAAAGATTGTCTAAGCAATGGACGTTTCCTTTATTAACCACCATCTATTTGTCCTTATTGTTAATATAATCACCTCAAATTAAACACAAAAAATCACCATTTTCTTCATGCCTCTATGGTTAGGCTTATTGGGCGTAAGGAAATCAAATCTTTTTTTTTCCTGTGCGGTAGAATGGTTGTTGTCATGGTTTTGTTTCGCAGATGCAGGTTGGTTGAATACATTCTGCAGAGATGGCTAAATCAGGTTCGGAGGAGGGGCAGGGCTAATTCGCTCCAGGTCCCCGGGTCCCGGCGGTGTTAAAGAGCAGGAAGTGGCCGTGGAGACACTGCTATGGCCTTTCGGCCGCTTCACGGCCCCGCGTCCTGTGTGGTTTCCTCCCTCCCTGCCCTGATTAAAACAAGGTGGATGAGCCGCTCTGACCAGCATGGCCTCTCGCGGTTCAGGCCGGGCCAATTTGCCAAACGATCGGCTGGAAACGCCGATGCCTAATCCTGCAAATGGCCCCACTCATGGCCTGCTGGTTCTCCACGCAGGACACGAACACACCCCCTCTTAGCTTGCAATGACCCCTCCACTCTCTAGTGAAAGCAGAACCACCTCAGGGTTTGAAAATATATGAAAAATCAGAGGCCTTCAATGCATTCCATCTGCAAGAACCTTATCAGAAAGACAAGGAGTCACACAGTACTAATGAGAGTAATGTGCCGTCTCAAAATCATATTACCATTGTTTGTGTTAGTATGGAAAAAGTTACTAGTTGTCCATACACGTCACATCAAAAGCAAACATGCTTGTGTCTTTGAGATCAATATGATGCACACACACAATAACCACCAAACAGAGAAGTAAACTATCAGCACCTCATATTTCACTATCAAGAGGCAGTCAGTGCAGCAGACCAACCCTCACCACTTACCACATGCAGAGTAAATCAGTACAGACTGCAGTCACACACATGCCTGCACTAAGCCCAGTCACACACACTCCCAATTCAACCTTTCAGGACGTCAGGGCTCACAGATTAGGGGGCTGAAAGTGGCCCCTCGGACGTCGTCCCCAAACAGAGGAAGCTATGCCTTTCACAAGCCTTCCCCAGCCCCCCCTTAATTCAGAGAGACAAACCAGAAAGAGATGTAGGAATCTAGCTAAATCATGGTTTCTGTGTGTGAATGAGAGTGTGCGTGTGTATGTGTGGCACATCAGATGTATTATTCATACATTTAGACATTTTTAAATCTAATTGAGAGTACAACATTGGCGAACGTAAAGCTAAAATATGGGAGAGGGGCAGAAGCCAACAAATAAACAGAGAATTGTGGGAAGTTTACATTGTGAAGGATCGCCTCTATTATTCTACAAAACATGTTTAAATGAATGCTAATAGACAAAGGCAGCACACATAGCACAATCACTGTACCGTGAAAGAGAAAAGGAATCCCCTCTTTATTGAGAGCAAGCAAATGACTGAAGAAGATTCCAACACTGCTGACTTTTTGCTAAGAAGGACAGTGGGGCTCAAAAGGGTGGGGGTAGAGGAGGGGGGGGGGTCAATTTGCTGCTTCATATGCAAATGCATATAATTCGCCTCGTGCTGAGATCAAGAGGAAATGGGTGAGGAAACAAGCTATAAATGCAAAACAGCCATCACAGTGGTGGTTGTGTGGGCTCTGGCCAGGGAGGTGGATTCATGACCAGTAGGTTGCAGGTTCAAATTCCAGGTGGCACAGTGCAGTTGTATCCCTGACAAAGGTCTTTAATTTGAATTGCTTTAGGAAGTCCAGCTTAAAACCAAGATAATAAGTAGGCTGTGTAAATGGTCCCAGATAAGGCTGTGCAATCATCAAAAACAATAATATGCTTAAAAGAAAAGGTTTCATCACCTCATCCTATTGGCTCACTCTTGTCCAACAGAGATGTTAACATTTTAGAAAACAGAAAAATGCAAAAAAAACAAAAAAAAAACAAACAGTCAATATGCAGGGAAGCTATGCAAAGTGGCCCCGTTTATCTGTGATTTCTAAGTTTACAGACCGTGCACATACACAACCTGGTATGTCTCACTATGCAACAACAATAGCCCTAGTCAGTCTCTGTCTTGTGGCTCTCTCCTCATTTTTTATAAACAAACAAGCTTGATGACAGATCTATTCTGTGCTTTGTTTATTTGCATCAAAAACATTTTCTTAAGTAAACAGGGTGGTTCTTTGCATTTCATTTAAATTACATCCAAGGCATTTTGTTTGGATGTGCCAATACATTTTTGAGTCATTCATTACTTCGCTATGAAGGAAATACATTCAATGGGGTTCATACACATCGTTTTCCTCAAGAGCAGCAGTTATGTTAGTTTGATAAACTTTTTATGTGCAAAATGTAAGGTAGACATCTAATCATTTTTGGGAGAAACATACCATACATGTCTTAAAATAAAAAAAATACAAGTCAATAGACAAGAGCTGTGTATCCCCAAAATGAAATCCTATCTCTTGTATGTGACATTTAAAACGCCATCTAAACTGACAATTGGTGGAAAAATGAAAAAAACAAAAAGGCAGTGAACTCTCCCCCACACGGTTCTTTTTTTCCCCACTTTAATTAATGACATGTCCCAAAAAAGAATGCCTAGCCTGACAAACAACCGAAGGGAAGAATGGCACGCTGAAAAGCCGCTACAAATCAATCACCGCACAGCCGGCCAGCCTGCAGGCCAGGCACGTTTGACCACTGGCCTGGCCACACAAAGCCAATTCTCCCATGAGCCCCCTGGCCTTTCAGCTCAGCAGGGCAGTGGGGGGGGGGGGTGCCTCCCTCCTCCTCCTCCTTATTTTTTATCTAAAGTTCCTCTTTCACAGGACATCGTCCCTCTGTTTCTAGTGGGGCAGGTGTTTTACAGGTCATTTCAGGGTTTCTAATTTGTGCCAGTATTACCAGTATACATAATCATAATCATACCTGTGGCAAAATTTCATCCCAAGAAGCAGTTAGAGCTGTGTTGGACTACTGAAGGCAAAACCCAATTTATCACATTTAATTTCAGTTTTATAATCACATTAATGTAGAAAAATGTATAAATAGGCCCAAGATTAACAAATGAATGGAACAGAGCATCAATGACCACCTGATAATTAAATGGCAACTTCAGAGGAAACTGATAGGACCCATGTGGAAACAGCATAGAGATGAAGAGGAATTTCCAACAATAGCACTAGGCAAATTTAAGTTCCCGGCTCTTGTCTCATGATCCACACTCCTCAAAGCAATCTAAAGCAACCTTTGACCTCAGTCTGTGGAAACCATGGAAACCTTTCATGTTCAAAAGAATAGGAAGGAAAATATTCAGGATCTGTGTGTATATTAGTTTAAATTCTTTGAACATCCACTTCCAAAAATGTTTTGCAAATTGCGGCTTTCTTTATTTTAGTTATGCTTTAAGGCACATTTCCCTTCTTACAAAATGAACAAAACAGTGGTCACTCTAAACAAGGCTGTTAGGTAAATTAATTATTTTGTCGGTGTCAAAATAATGTACAAAGTTGAAGCCTTTGGTTCCAAACCAGTTTGTCACATGATACATCTAATGAGCAAAAAAAGATAAATTCTCTCCATTGGCTTTGTAAAGTCCTGCTGATTTCTTTTAAAGGTCAGCCATGGTAGGGGTTTCCCCTAAGGCAACCGTTCCACCTATTATAACCATTACAGCAATCCAAGCTCTTTCTCACAGTCTCTCAGATAGCATTGAGGAACTGGACTATTAACAAACCCCTTAAACTGAGGGGTTGTTTTCATCTGAACCAATCAGGATCACCATGGGGGAGTGATAAACTGAAGAAGTTTATGACTCCTGTTAAAAGCCCTCCAACTGGACAGGTGGACCAGGGACATTTTCGAAGCATAAATTCTCCACGAACACACAATAGTAAATGTCTTATTAAACACACAGCTTCGTCAAAAAAATGCTGCTGAGCCAATGGTTTGAGACTTACTATGCCCATGTATAACAACTAGGAAATTCAAATAAGCTCAAATGAATTATTAAATAAATAATTTGTGTGTATGTGTGTGTGTGTGTGTGTGTGTGTGTGTGTGAGAAGAGCATCTCAGTGGCTTTGAAGTGTCGCAGGGACCTCTAGAAGCCTGACTTGAGGCTTGAGGAGTGCAGTGCCTGCAGCCAGTCTTCCACAGAAGAGCACATTAATCCAGCTCCACTCAAGGCACTCCTGTACACTCATTCAGCCCAGAGATCCTCAGCTCATTGTTCATATGGGCCCTGCCTGTCCCATCATTCCAGCCCCAGGCCAGCCTATCAGTATATTACAGGTTACTGAATGCCCCATTTCCTGCGTGCAATAACTGTTTTCTTCAATGGCCCTCTGGCCAATTGCACAGAATTTATTTCACCTCACAATACACAGGCAAATGAATCACACTAACTGCACAGTCCACTCACTGCGCAAAGAGAGACCCCCTTTCTCACCAAGTGGTCATAAGCGCATAGGTAAGGAAGGTAACTCTTTGTTCATAAAATGAAGGAACGTCCCTGCCTGTCTCCAGAGAGCACCATAGATCAAACCATTTGTCAGAACATGGAACATGACAACGTGTTGATTTTTTTAGACCCTTTAGACATTAACCAAACCTCTCTCAGAGCTAGATGCTAAATAAATAGCAACAGATGGATGGTATTGAGCGATATCTCTCACAGCCAGAGGTGAAGAAGATTCAAGGGAGAGAGCACAAAAGGTCTCCACATGCTGGACCATCAATCTTCCTGGTGAAAGATCCAGGACATGAAAAGGAACGTGAGACAAAGTCACACTCCCCTTAAAATCTTTTCACACAACTCGCAAGTAGGTGTTTTTTCAATAAAAAAGATGCCAGTAAATGGCAATTAATGGCTACAGATTTCATCTGAAATCATAAAGCAACACAACTAATGTATTTTGTACTAACAAGGTAAGCCACTTTGTAATCAAAACAAAGGTCATTTCTTGCACATAAAAAACACAAAATCAAGCACAAAAAAAGTTCAGAAAATAAATGCAATTGGAGTTTTCTGACACTTTTTGAATTTGGTGCTCGACTTTACCGTTTAAAATAAAATAAAAGTAAACTAAAGTGGAAAACGCGGAGGGGACTTTTGTCGTGACCATAATTGCCCTTCCAGTGCATGAATAGGCCCAGCTGTCCTGTCCACTGATCCCTGGCCAAACAAGTGCCCCAGAAAGAAATCCTTTTCTTTGCAAGGACAGTTAGGGCCAAGGGGGACAAAAGGGGCCAGCGTGAAAAGCTTTTCATTAATTCCTCAGAGTAGCAGACCAGAAAACAACTGCACGGAGACCGCTGGCCTCTGCTTAACTGCCTGGCCACGCAATAAAGTCCAGCAATTCACAAACGCTTCACAGGACTGACACGAGAGGAAACCGCTGTCCACATCGGTCCCCTTTCTGGAAAAATGAAAAGTGTGCCTGCGCCTAGGCAGGTGGAGGGGGGTGGGGGCGAGTGCCTTCTTGACAACCCCACCCAGCCACCTTTGTTTTCTACCATGGTGCATTTCTCAGGTACCTGCCAATTTTATGAGCTTCCAGATAGACCGTCCATCAGGGCTAAGTGTCCCTTTAAAACAAGCCTGTAAACTCCACTAGCCACTTTTATCACCTCTTAAGTTCATAACATAAAACAGCACACCCCTTCAATTAATAAAACCACACACACACAGCATCCTATAAAAATAATGTAATGTACACGCCGTACTGAAACACAGAAGCTATAATCGCACTGTATATTTTTGCGTCCCTGTCACTTAAAGACATTTGCTGCCTTCCTCCCATTCCTCACTTCCTGCAATGCAGCCCAAGGCTCATTAACTCTGGATTTTACAGCCAGCACATTCACACGGTTATGTGGCATCCACTACAGAGAGCATTGTTGTCATATTAGACTCAATTGCTCATAAAGCAATTTCAGACGGCAAGAAAAGACTAATTTTAAGCAAAGAAAGGCTATGCCTTCGGTATTATTTCAGAAAGAAATGAAGAATTAACAAAGCTCACTTATTTACTTTAGACCACTTTAAGACAAACTCAGCTTTGAGAACTCGATGAAGGGCACACAAATTCTTGTCTCTCAACATCTCCTTGCTGGTGCATAGTCCAGATCGGACCAGATAAGATGGTTTCAGGAACGGAAGAGTTCCCCACAAACATTACTTAAAACCACCACAAGGTTGGCAACAATTACTTCACAAAGGCCTGTCTTTCACAAAACTGTTATAATGGGCATAGTTAATTTTACTGGAGGGATCTTGTGTCAATGATGACTTAAGAGGACTGCAAGTTTTTTTTTCTTTTAACTTTTTTCAAGTGGGGCAGGCACCTAAAAATACAGGGCCATTCTTCAATCTCCATGGAGAACAGATAACCCCTGTCCCTGCAAAGCACTGGCGAAAACCCGTGATGTTGGAGGTCAGGCACTTGTGTTGGCCTGGGTTTTTGTTGTTATTGCTCTTCAGACCTGCTCTAGGCTTTCTAAAGTTTGTTCAGTGGTGTGGGGCAGCAGGGATTCCCTTGGCCTAGAATCAAATTTCCATCTTTCAAGGGAAGGGAATAAAGGCCTAGCTTTCAATACTACAAGGATTAGTAATTAGCTAGCCTTGGCTTTTCCCTTTAATTAGATATCATTTTAATACATAAAATTCATAGTAGCAGGATTTATTTTACACAAAGTAAGCAGTCACTGACATTTTCTAAAGATTTTGTCTAAGCAGACATATTATATGGCAACAAGTACAAGGAAGCCAAAGTGGCCCAGGTTAATTGAGAACACTTCTGACCAAGGACTTGTGGTGAAATAATCGTTTATCTTTGATTTACTGCATTAGGAAAACACACTCTATTCCAATTATGTTTCTGTAATTTCCTGAGACTAAAAGTTACATTCCCAATCCAGTTCAACCCAAATGGGCCCACAGTTCTATGCTTCTGATGTCATCAAAACAAATGACTAACACACTGGACATGGAGGATACCTGGTTTCTGAACTGGGTGCTGCTTAAGAGAACAGAGTCCCCCTCAAAAGAAAAGAGAAATAGAATTGTACAGAAACTCTTTTGTGAAAAACAGCACAACAGGTAGCACTGCTCTGGAGGTGATGACATGGAGAAAGAGAGTCCCTACAGACCAGCCCTGAAAAAACTGCGCTGGCCCTTTAAAAGCACAGCCCTGCTCATATATACACCACAAAAAAATGCATTCCAAAAGAACAATTCCGGGCGATCGTGTACTTTGTGAAGCAATGACATGAAAGCCTTGGCCAGTGAATGGGAGAGGGGTCATCTACTCTTTAGCACTGGGGTAAACCGCATCCTGGACAGCTCCTAACCTTTTAAACCTGCAGCTCCCTCATTTACACATGAATGGGCACATTGTCCACCACAGGGTAACTTCAGCGTTTCGGGCTACTAACTCTGGGGGCCTTATCCCCCGCCCTCCCCTCCCCGCTGCCTCCAATGCTGTCGGCTCTTCAGCTATTAGATGGATTAGAGAATTAGGATTCCCAAAATGCAACATTGGGCATTACAATTCTGAAGAAAGAGGATAATCCATTTCGGCCCAAGATTAGACGCTGCAAACTAAGAAGAGGACGATAGCACCCTGCTGGTTCCTTTTCCCTTCCTTAAGAGCACAGAATACCGGTTTTCTGCCTGTCAGAGTGCCAAGTCTTCATCCATCTCTTTTCATTTGAAACTGGGAACCACTCTGTTAATTGTGCAATTGTGACATTACTCAACTTGTCAAAACTAACTGAAATCAAGCAATTATTTTTTTCAGATATGCAGACATAGAAGTTCCATCCGCTCTGATTCACAAAGGAAATTCTCAAAGCACCTGACCACTGAGGGCCAACATCATAATACAGTGTTTGTTGTGTTTTATGCATCATTAAATACTGTGGGAGTCCTTCAGAGTGAGTACTCAACAGGGTTGTGGAGCACATGGTAACCCTGCCCACAGCAACATTTATGTGATGGTAATTGCCAGCAACAGTTACAGGCATCCGTACTGCCCACATTTCTGCTGATACAGAAAACAGCCCTATTGGGTAGTACTTACTTGCAACCGTTAGACAAGCTTTCTGGCTCAAAATGGCCCCATATTTGTTCTGAGCAAGACATTGGTAGCAGCCTTCGTCCGATTTGTCTCCTTTCCTGTTCTCCACCTCCGAGATATATAGGGAGCCATTGGAGAGAAGGTAGACCCGTTCATTCTCTGAGATTTTTACTCCGTTTTTTAGCCATCTGACAGCGATGGGTGCTTCCCCGTGTGCTTGACAGTCCAAAATAACAGGGTCCTTCCGCATTACAGTCACATCACGGGGCTCCTTGATGAAAAACAACTCGCTAAAACAAAACACACCTGCAAAGAGAAGAACACAGCAGTGAGTCACAAACACAGCAGGGAAGAGGATAGTGCACTTGCATCACCACAATTCCCTGGGCTTCCTTGTGCTGGTAAGTTTCATGGCATTTTGAATATAAGATCAAGGGTAAAACCTTGCAGCTGGACTTCTGCCAAAGCGGGTCTTATATTGCAATACTGTAATCATACTTGGGTCTCCAGATTCCTTTCTGCACTAATTTAATCCAATTACTCATGGCTCATAAAGTCACTGGCTGTGAAGTATCTGATGCCATGGCCCCCATTCATTCATGATATGAAACCGGCTGTTTCACACTACAGTGTACAGTTGCCACACACTAAAAGAAAACACCCAACCTTGGAAGTATGGATAGTTTCAGAAGTGTTGCAATATAAAGACACATTTGATAGTGCTTCTTACAGGCCTTTATCGCTTCCAAAATTCTTTAAAATCCGAATTTTACCGTTTATAAACATATATTATTAACGGAAAAAGTTCTGTTTGGGATTGTCAATTTGGAAATTGTACTACTGCAGTCCGTCTATAATGGTCCAGGATCATAATAATTGCGTTTTGACAGTACTGGGTAAGTTTACACAGTTCACACGTGTGCAGTAAGGTCTAATTGTAGATCCACAGTTACATGTCTGTTTAATCATTTAATTTGTCTTGCGACAACTTCAGTGCAAATAGGCTAGTTATTTAAACTCAAAACCCGCAGAAACATGAACTTTTAGAGACTGTTCAGGCTTCGGTCAATCGGTATAACGTCAAACGGATAAATATGAGAACAAGATTAGATGACACACGTTCAGCAGGCTACGTAAGCATTAACGTTTTGTCTTTGATATGCAAATCACTAATTAACATCCTTGGAGTAATTTACATGTGTCGTTGTGACTACTGTGTGTCCGTGACCATATCCCGTGTTTACAGTCTACTAGGTCTACAGAAATTCCATATTCAATAGACGATTTTTTTCCAATAAAAATACGCACAACAAATAAAGGAAATAGTTAATTTAATTAGATAATGCGAAACCATCTTTTCTTCTTCCTCACATCTATAAGAGTAGCCTACCATTCAGATAAAATTTTCTTTTGAGTTTATAAGCGCGTAGACTAGTTGCAAACAACTTATGAAACAAGAACCCAAAGTTCATATAATAAATTCATACATGTGTTTACAAATTGTTTACCATTGCGTTCATAAATGTATGAATATTCATCATAGATAAACTCGTCTGATTTGACTTTAAATGGACGTGTCAATTTAGTTTCTAGGCAACAAAATCTCAAAAAAGAATGATGCTTTTGCTGGTGCTTTACTAATTAAAATTTAAGAGCTTTTAAATTATTGGTAAGACCCTCGCCCCCGTGTTTACATGCTGGTGAAAATCATTTTCATTAGTAATACAGATCCATGTATTGCTTTACACCTTAACCACCCCAAATACATCCTTTTAATAAATAAAAGTAAACCCTACGTAGTTTCCAACGAAATCAGAGAACATCTATTTTCACTTTGATTACATCCTCTGATTAATC
Organism: Anguilla rostrata; assembly: GCF_018555375.3. Classification (NCBI taxonomy): domain Eukaryota; kingdom Metazoa; phylum Chordata; class Actinopteri; order Anguilliformes; family Anguillidae; genus Anguilla; species Anguilla rostrata. Next base: position 43,972,433 of record NC_057937.1, on the reverse strand, counting down.
CTAAAAGGACACATGTGAACACAGGTTTCCGCGGTTATCTGTAGTTCAGATACTATGGGCACTTGTGGAAATGCGACATTCACCAATCCACGTGTAATGTTGCCAGCGGTGTAGTGTTTACAAGAAATGCTAGCATATAATTGGAGCCTGACTGTCGAACTCCAAACAAAACGTAATACAGTTTCTCTGTTAAATTGTTCAAAACAGCACGAGGTTTCTCGGGCAGTTGTCCCGAGTAGCTTACTGGTCAACGCAGCCATTATGTTGCCCTGTATGACACAGGCCAACAAAACGTGTCCATTCGCACATTTTAACCTATACATAACGTATTGACTTTGAAAAGTTGTTTGTTTAGTTTAACTGCATTCCCTGCTATACTTGCAAATAACACATTAACTGAGATCATGTCCATGCTTTCTAAGAAGCAACCCATATTGGGCCAGGGGGCTTGGACATACAGAGTGGTCAGTTCAGCCCCACTGATACACACTTTAAAACATGATAACCGAAACAAAGTAACTTAAAAACCAATGTACTTACCCGAAATCGGAAGAAACACTGTGAAAAACAGCAAACGCTGATATATTTTCCTACTGAAAGACGCCATTTACTTAATTTGTTCTTGCATGCTCACCCCTGTGGTCAGTGCCCCTCGCTGTACAATTTGCTAATCCAGGTTTCAACTGAGAGCGCCTCAGATCGCATCAGGGACTACTTTTCACTCAGCGTATAGGGACATTCCCTTCCCCCATCGATGTGTTCTCCGGTCGAGTAATTTCGGGAAAGAAAACCTAAGAAGGAGTTCCTCCGCCAGTTTGCTTAAATTAACCTCAAGATGAACATACATGTTAAAATGTATTTGGCTGTAGCTAATACTGGTGATACATATCAAATTACAGATTGTTGCAAAGTTGTTTTTATGATTCAAAGTTTTGACAAGAGTTTAAACAAAATATGTGAATTCTTGTCTGTGACAATTATACTAACATTTGTTTCCTACTCAATGAAATAGAAAACTTTTATTGAGCAACTCCATAAAAATAACAGTTTCATGCAAAACACAAACAGTTTTCAATTCTCTTAAATCTAACCAACGTTTAAATTTGTCACCTTATGGTAGGCTTGTGCAATAGCAGAGTATAATGGCAATATAATGCTAAAAATGAAGAAAAATCATTCTGCTGTAACCTGATTTAAAAGCATTGCCTATAAAATGGTTTCAACGTAAGCTTAATACATTCTGAAGCAATAGAATTACTATAACAGGACTGTGATGCCATGCAAATTAATTTACATGCACCCATCCATATGGGAAGTACAATATACACCATGTTACCCTCTGTCATACTTTCCTGCATGAGACATTCCACCTTCATCAGCTGATTCAAACCCACACCGATCATGGAAACTTAGGTACCCACTATAGTTCTAAATTGCTGTTTACTTGAACTCTTGTGATCCACCAGCTTTTGAAACATACATACTTTTTTTGCACTGTTGATGTAAACATGTTATATTGAACTGGGGTATCTGATTACTACAGCATAGGAACCATTATATTCATGATGTACCTAAAATAAAAACATACTGATGAAAAGTCAGCCTTCAGACTTGTGCAGATACTGTAAAACTGACAAATCATATGGGAGCTATTGACACCTCTCAATGAATTCTCCATGTACCATTTTTTTATTCCTGTGTGGACAAGAAAAATGAACACCCGTGAGATGCAAACATGATTGTGTCAAAAGAAAATGCACAATGGGGAAAAATAAGCTTTAGAACAACCTATCTAGAAGATATATACTGTATTATTCTTCATCCTTTTAGTTACTTTTTCTTGTTTCATCCATTTGTATTCCCCAATAATATTTTATGGCTCCCCATCTTTGCAAGGCCATATATCAGTTCAAGAGGGCCCAGATGAGCATGTGAGCTCTGAAGAATGTAGGCTTCCAGCCACCTCTGTACCAGCTGAGCTGCACAGCAATCAGGTTGGGAAACAAAGTTCATGTGCAACTGCCTCAGACAGACTTCAGGTGCCCAAGCAATTACAGGAGTCCATCTTTCATGATGAGGTGAGGGGAGCCCTGCAAATTGAAGCTCTCCCTGACTGGGCATCAGTCTACAGGAGTCCTGGTTACAGGCCGCACTAGGATCACTGAATCAAGGACTTGTGCTTTAGCTGGGCATGCCACCAGGGAGATCCGATGTTACAGTTTTAATGTAAAGATTACTTATACCGTTTGTGTACGTATGCATATGTATTACGAGTGTTTAATATTTCTGTTTTGTGCATCTTTTCCAAAGTGTGCCACAGTTTGATTCAAAGCACATAGAATCGTGGACAACTGGGCTAATCGTATCGACTCTTTGATTTTTAAACAAACTCCACACAGCATTTGGATCAATAGCAATGTTGAAAAAACAGCCTCAGGTTATTAGGAAGAGACTGTACTCTTGTTAGATTGTATCTGTGGGGCTCTGATTGGTACTGTGTGCTGTGTGTAGGCATTTGGTGAGAAAAGCAGGACAAGGGAGCATTATTGTAAAGCAAGTCAGTGAATTTCCATTTCACCAAGTTCCTGCCCCTTTCTGTTCTTAATGTGGTGCTGATACCCTTGGTGATAATCAGAAGAGGGCAGGTCATTATATTAAATAATTTCTTAACTCATTTCCAGTCTGCTTTAAAAATGATAATCCACCTCTTCCTTTTTCCCCGATTCTTTGTAGTTTTCCCAGGGTTGTGAATATTATCCAAAAGCATTGTTGCATGTAAGGTATCTCAAATCAAAACAGAAGGCTGAGACTTATAACTCTAATTATCTCAGACAAATACAGACCTCTGAAGATTACATATGCCATTTTGGAGGATTGTGATAGGATACTTGTGGTCCAGCTAATCCTTCTGTGGATTACTTACAGAAATTAAGGCCTACGCTGGCAGTGTGGGGGTAGCACTTACACCTCAGCTCTCTGATCAGGGAGATAGGGGTTATTATCACTCCCATGTGGGAAAAACACTGTATTACAGTGTGATAGGGAGAACTTTCCAGAATGTTTGAACATTTGATCCTAGAATGTAGCTATCCCCTCTACATTTTCTATTTGAGAGAAATTGGGGAAATATCTGTGTAATGTGTCATTCTGCTACAGGCTATTGTGAATGGGTCATTGAAAAATTGTTCCACACCAAATAAATCAGGAAATCTGTTTTACTTTTTACCATTCAACTTTCAACAGCTCCATTGCAGTAAATGGTATATCAACAAGCATTTTTGATTGATTGTATGACATGCTTTCAGCGACAAATAAAAAGTTATGGTAACAGCAAAGTTTAGTGGAATTTTGTTGAGGTGATAGTGACTAAAAATCACTTAGGAGTTAATGGACAAACAGCAGTGGCTGCTGAGTTAAGCAGCGATAAGACTATGCTAATGTAGGACCGATGGCCTATCCTCATCTTAAAATGGCCTTGGTAATTATGAGGAAATATTGATAGAAACTGGACAGCTGCCCAGTAAATGCCGATATTGATCCGCTGTTCATTTCGTTTTAGGAAACAACCCCCCACCCTCTTTCCAGACCCTCATTCACCAGCAGGACAATGGCCCCAGCTGCAAGATCTGTGATGCAAAATGGCAAGAGAACACTGTGCACAAAGCCACATGCAGTTATGTCCTTTGACAGAAATATCATGGTGACTCTTAAAACAGTCAATTGATACGTGTGACAATGTGACCAAATTAAGTCAGATTTCATATTTTGACAACATTCTATTCATTTATTAATTCATTACACTTTTATTCTATGCCTAAGGAATGTGAACTGGCATAAATATCATATTTTCCACAAACTAGTGTAGTTTTAGTGTCACTAAACTTAAATGTAGTTTTGTTGGGTATATTCATTGGATTTAAAGCAAATTGATACAGACACATCTAGTGCCACTGAATTCTGAACAAACAACACCCATTATTAGCTCTATGCTAAAACATAAGATAATAGGCTTGTGGATTAAAAATCATGTAAAATTTTTGTCAGAAGGATTTTCATCTTTTTCATCATTTTTTTAAATGGGTGAGCTCATTTTTAAATGAAGGATATATGGAAAGAGCCCGGTATGAATTGGGTGGTTCAGCCAATCTCATGATTGTAAAAGTCTGAGCCACTGTGACCTTTTTAGGGACACAAACTGTTTTTGATGTTACATAATATCTCTGTGTAAACAACAAGGCCCTGTTTGTGCTGACCCTTCAGACGGAGGCTCCTCCTATATATTCGTTCCTAGATTTGGTTTTTCAAACTGCCAATATGGCATCGTTTGGAGGGTGGGGTGAGGGTGGTCGCCACATGGCCAGAGGTCAAACTCTGAGGCTGGATCAATAGAGTAAAAGTCATTATCATGTATGAATGTTCGGACGATCCAGCGAAAGGAGATCCGGCAACCCCCAGGCCCTCCTACCATTGGACAAGGAGGGTGTCATCCTGCTCTGAGAGAAGCCCATCCCCATTGACCCTCTCAACGTCCAAAGGCCAGAATGGAATTGTGTGTGACCTATCACCTGACCCCTGGAAGGGTGGTCCCCTCCCCTGCCCTGCACAGCTCACATTTGGTGGGGGTTGGGGGACAGCAGACAGAAACAGAGAAGAGAAAGCCGGTGCCTGGCTGACGCTATTGATAGCTTTTAATGCAAAACAGCTCTGAGCAAGGTAGTCTGCTGTGCTTTTTCTAATTTTTGTTTCCCCAATAGTGAGGTTTGAAATGTAATGTTAAGTGGATCATTTCACTCGGTAGGTATACCAAGTTGACACTTTTTACAGCTAATAAAATGGTTTCTTTTTTTCACAAGGTTTTAAAAGATCTATAAGGATAAATTATGTTAATCCGTTTATTTTCCATTCACTGTTATGCTTTTCAGAAATTTCCTGAAACATTTCAATGTTTATTAGTTGTTATTTCTGTTAAGATGCTAGATGCTGGGCATTTGAATTTTGCAAAGAGATAGTGTTAAATATTAATTCCAGACAGAGTAGCATTGCATATGGTGCAATATATAATTTGTATTACTCACAGTATATCTTTGAGTTATACTGCTAAATTCCACATATGTACATAAAACGTTACCTCCTGATTCGTTGACGTCAGAATTACCAAGATACAATTTTTGCCAAAGCCGATCTGCTTTTTAAAAATGTACAATTTGATATTAAAACCGGAATATCAAAAATACAACAGAGGCCCTATCTACTTGTTAATATCCCACAAGACACAACGTTAACCATGTATAATACAAATCGTTCTACTGAATGCATACCGTATTTAAAAAATAGCCTATATTTCATAGAGGTAGTGAGATACTTTTTTTGTCACCATGAGCCATCAGTTCATCTGATATCTTTCACTCGGACGCAAACACATTATTTTTGAACAGAAATACTAATTTCGAAGATTGAGGAGACAAAACGGGATGAATAAATGATAGTATCGAAACCGTAGCCTACGTACTTTAACGCAAACATTTTTGAGCCCAGTTTTCCTCGAATTAACATGAAACGAACTGTAAGCACGATGCCACCGTCTGGATCACACTGGTATTACAACAAGTTCTTAAACACCCTGAGGTACAATCGAAATGGTGTGAATTTCATATTTTGATTACCTATTCTGCCTCAGCATTGCACCGTACAAGGCAAGAACTTTAGCCAAGTATTTAGCCTACAGAAAGCTTTAAATGTATAACCAACAGTCATAAAATCAATGGTAGAAACACCATGAATCAAGGCAAGATGATACCAGAGTTGAACGCAGGACAGATTACAGCGGATACATGGCAAATATTTTATTATCCTTGCTATCTATGGCACTGAATCATAGACCTCAGTAATGAAATGACTGCTCGTGAGACAAAATTTGAATCTTTCATCATCAATAACTTTGGTATCTTGTCAGAAAAATGCAATAATTCAAACTATGGATATTATGGATGTCATTATTTTAAATGTTACCTTTTGCAGATGCTCTCTTATACAGGTTCAGGCAAAAACAGTACCAATGCCAAGTCGTCAGGATCTAATATTAATACAAAATCTTGCTACAAAGTTAGACAGTAGGTCTAACTGAGATAGAGACTAGTATTATGAAGAAGCAAATGGAATCAGCATAAGATACCATTTGCTTCCTCAAAGGCAAACAAAACGCTAGAATCAAGACTAGACACTGGAAGCTCTTTTATACCTGCACTGAAAAAGTAATTAAACACACCTGACTAATCAGAAACAGCTGTGAAGGCATTTCTCCAAAACATTGTGCTGGCCTGAAATGGGGTGACGATGTATAAAAAGTGCTGTCATTTCTACAAGGTGAAACCAAAATGTATAATGTATACCCTCTAACAAAAGAGAAAAATGTGAATTGTTTGATTACAAATGTAAAACTGTGGAGTACAGAGCGAAATTAAGAAAAACGTGGGCAAAAACATCGAAAGTGGTGGATACCTCAGGCCCTACGTTGGACTGGCAACCTGTCCAGGGCGTTTTCTTGTTTAGGCTCCACCCCCCACAACAACCCTGACCAGGAATTACCGTAAGTGGTTTAAGACAATGGATGGATGGTAATATGGATGCATACTTCCGAGTATGAAAACTCTTGACAGTATTAAAAACTGCTAACAGAAATGCATGCATACTGTGGTGAAATTAAATGCATTTTTTTCATTAAAAATCTAGAAGACTGATTGGTTGTTAAATATGCAACCTGCAGAAGGCCACTTTCATTTTTTTCTTACATCTATATTTAAATGAAATAAATTAATAAAAATTAAATAATTTTAAAGAATATGTGTATAGACAAGGATACGAAAAGCACTACATAAATGCTACCCAGGTGTTCCTTTGCTTAGAGTCCACATCCACTGGTTCTATTTCTGTATGGAAAGGATTTTGATCATTACACAGGATCATCTTATCATGATTTCCACAAGCAGAGGACAACATGCAGCACCGCCATACTTACGCAACTATAATAAATGCATCTTTAGCTAGCAAAATTCAAGGGACATCTACAAAAACAGCTCTAAGAAATTCAGGAGGTTGTGGGTTTTGAATATGTACTGTAAGTCTGTGATAAATGAAATTCAGGCAGGTGGAAGTCACGTTTTAATTTATTCATTTCGCAAAGTATGCCACCATTTACTTCGGCATGCAGTTCATTTTAAAAGGTCAAAAACTGTTTTACGAAGGTAAGGAAATATAATTCCATAATTTACTCCGTTAATATAAAAAGCACTTCGTACATCCATTTGTCAGAATGACGTGAATTAACTGCGTTTGTGATATATACATTTTTAATCAATTTTCTTTCAATGACCTCTGATTTTTAATTTTTGTGGACATTATTCATCCATCTCCCTTCGGGTAAGATTTTTTTTTTCAATGAATGATAAATCTGATAATCATATTTTTATATATTTAGAGCAATATATATAGTACAAAGGCATTATAATTTAACAGTCTGGCAAAAAAAGTGAGTATTCATATTTAGCAATGCTTAATTGTAAACATTTACTTAAGTCAAATATACACTTTAAAAGCAGGTGATTCTTTTCAATAAAACAATACTTAACCAAAGCAATCTTTGAGCTAAAAGGATGACAAAGAAATGTCATAAGACTTTCCAAATTCATAAAACAAAAGTGCTTACTTTTTTAAAGGCAAAAAAAGACTGTATAAAAAGTAAAGATTCTTAAGAATTAAAGAAAAAGTAGAGACTTTCTTTTGTCATCTGTAAACATCTGTGACAGTGGTAGTCATGCAATCATTAAAAACCTGAACTTCATTCAGACATATATCACAATCAGGTTTTTAAAAAAAACAAACAAAAGAAACAAAACAAAACAAATACAAGGGATAATTGTATTTGCAAACGTGAGTGAACATTGACACCAAATATTCAGGAGGCAGAAGTAGAAGCAGCTTTGATGAGCTCTTTTGGAGCTTCAGCAGTATTTTTTTGGTTATTCAAAATGAATTCGCTATGCCATTTACAAAGCATAGCTCACAAGAAAATGGATTCGGCCTCGGTGTCTGTGAAAACGAAGGGATTCAAAGAATCGTAAAAAGCTAGACGCCATTGATTTTCGATCAATGCAACAACAAAAAGAACAGCTAAGCCTGGAAAGAAGTGCATTTTCAAGAGTTTTTGACTGGGTTGTCCTTCAAGTAGCCCACTGCATCTTCAGAAGCGCTGAGGAAGATTGTGACAGTTCACTCCGCTTTCTGGGAACACCAAGAAGAAGCCTGCACTGAAATGGAGCACAGGCCCTCTGGCTGGACCTCCACACAGCATAGACCTTCTCCAACCCCTTTGAGTCCACTTAAAAACTCATACTGTACAGCTGATACACCCATATCAAAGCAGAGGATGCATTCTAAGATCTGCCAGGATTATAATAGACTACTGTTATCTGTGTTTATAAACAGATTTATAAATATATTAACATATATGTATACATACAGGCATATTTAAGCATGCTCGTACATGTACACGCATGGTGTACACATGTACGCGGTGTTCCTGTAAACGTCAGAGATGGTCGGTGAAGTGAACGCTAAAGATACAATAGCAGCGTCTTGCTGCTTCGCTACGATCCGTGGGAGAAAGAAGCAGGAGCACAGAGACACCCGGACGCACTGGCAAGCCTCCTCCCCTTCGCGGGAGGTTCTCAAAAGGGCCGGATTCCCCGGCCGCACGGTGGTCCGCTCCCGCAAAAAGCCCCGTCGTCCCACGGCATGGCGCCACTCAACGGTCGCCCTGCCCGGGCTCCTGCGGTTACCGTGGTCACTGCGCTGCCCGCGCCCGCTCCCGCCCCTAATCCACGCCGTCGAAGCCCTGCGCGTTCTCTATGGCGATGTGAAGCTTCTCCCGCAGCTCCTCGAACGACTCGTACGGGGGCAGGTCTAAGCGGTTGAAGCTTTGGGAAGTGAAAATGAAGTGGAGTTAGATAGTGAGAATGACCGCTCCTGCAGTCACTGAACAAGGCCGTGATGGAGGAGGACTTACCACGTGTGGGCTCTGGGAAGCTTATCTGGTGTGCCCCACTGCTCTATGGTGAACAGCTGTGGACCGTTGGAACCTGATTTTGGTGGGCAAAAAACACACACACACACATACACATACGCAAACACGCACAAAATGAATTAGCTACTGACTCAATATTTAAATGGTAAAGATTCCAGCCTGCAACACAGAGAGACCACAACTCACTCATGGACGGTTGTAATTTTTGACGTTTTCTAGGCTACACCGCGGAGGTGTTTCAGTATGAAAAGAGAGGAAGAGCACGCCGCAGAAGGGAGGAAGGCCTACCGTACAGCTCTGCGAACCCGTTCATGGGCACACGGGACGTCCCCGTCACAAACTGCAGCAGACGGATGCGCTTCTCCGCGTCCATCAGCAGCACCGTCTGGCAGCAGGTAGGATGAGCACTTTGTTAGAGTCAGGAACCGTCTCCGCTGCCCTACTTTGCCCTCCTCTGCCGCTGCACGCTAACCGCCCGATACTGCTCGGATACAAGGCTGGCTAAACCTCGTTTGAGCTTCATCAGTTTCAACTGAGTTTCTCAGCAGCGGAAGGAGCACAGAGCCATGGAACATTCTCTCTGCTCCCGCCTCTGTCCCGCCTCCCGATTGGACGGCTTACCTTCCAGAACCACTGGATGACAGGCTGATTGGCGAGGTAGCCGTTCTTGTACTTGGTGTTCTCCCGCCAGTCGTTGACGTCCACGTCTCCCAGGCCACACATGAGCAGCTGGAGGGGGAGAAGAGACAGGGTCAGCTTTACCTCAGGGGGCGTGGCCACCGGACACACATCACAGCGCTGTAGACAGGGACAAATCTCACCTCCAGCTCATTCTCATCAAATATTTTGATAAGATCCTGAGGTATCAGCTCATAAAAGCCCTGGAAGAATAAACAGACAGGAATGTGTATATTTGGTTACAGCACGTAAAAACCCTAAAAAAGGCGACAGTAGGTTATCAGTTGAAGGCTTGGAATGGAAAATGCATATAAAATGGATACTCAGAAGCCAAAAGAAATAACGTGGAATGAAATAACTTAATTATCTTATCAAATTTGATTAATTTCTTATTTTTATTTTTTCAGAGGCAGTAGGTTACTTTATTTTTATTTTAAAATTAAAATGAGACCGTTTTAGAAGTGCAATTTATGAGATTCTTTACCTCCTTAAAAGAAGTCATCTGCTTGAGTATCCTGTTCACAAACCTCCACTGCATGACGAGGCTGGAAAAAATACATAAATAAGAAAACTTCTTTTTCAAATCCAAAATTATGTGGGGCACAATGACATCGTATTGCCTGAAAGACAGCTTTTGCACCCAGTAGGAGGAAATTATAAATATATAAATGAGCAACACCTAATACCACATTAGTATTTTCAAACAAGTTTATTCAGAATTTCCATGACTAATGTTTGTTTAGGGTAAATGCAGCAATGGGAGAAAGAGACTTTCGTCTAACAACACTAGCGAAACACATTAAAGGTGTGCTTCTTCTCTCTTCCAGCAGGGGGCCCCAGTACTCACTGGATGTACTCTTTCTTGTTGTCATCGGTTACCACAATGTCAGCTCCTCCCGGCTTCAATTCGTGCTGGTGAGTCTGTGGCAGAGAAGAGACGACAGGTTCAGATAAAAAAGAAAGAATACGGAGAGCAGCTTTTTGAGTGTCTCTGAAATGTCTGGTTTTAAATAAATTCACCTGTCCAAAGAGCTCCTCGTCGATGGTGAACCTCAGGTCCAGGTCTGTGGGGTCGTTCTCCAGGATCCACTTTAGGGAGTTGAAGTATTCGCTGTCCTGAAATCACAACAGAAGCAGCGGTAAGGTCGCGCTAATTCATATTAAACAAAGCCTTCCTTTTCCTAAGCAGCAATACACAAACATTTCAGACAAATAAACATTTTGAAATACAAACCAGACACCAAAAAACAAAGGTGATGACATGGAGATATGGATGACAATGATGACGAGAATAATAACGATAACAGTTAGAGGAAGAAAACACAATCAATCATGATAATAATAATGGCGAATTACTAATATTTAGTGATGATGACAGTAGATGATGATGATGAGTTCAAAATTGTAAGAGTAATAACATCAAATATGATCATCATCTTGATTAAGAGGATGACAGTAATGATGATTAGGTTTGTGAGAATGCTTAAAAAATAATGATCAGAGCTGGTGATGCTAACGGCTAGCGCTAACTGACCACGGACTCCATGTCCTGCAGAGTGATGGGCTTCTGCAGCATCATCTTGTAGAACGGGCGGATGAAGAAGGCTGCGGAGAGACAGAGGCAGAGACAGAGGTGAGGCACGTTGGCTACCGCCACGAGCGAACGCCCCCGCTGCCGAAACGGGCCCCGCCCTCACCGTCCAGCAGCTTGCCGTGGTACACGGCCATGCCCGCCACTCGACCGATGAACTTGAAGTAGGAGAGGTGGTCCTCGTTGCACAGCCCTGAATTGGGGTTGATCTGCAGCGTGTAGTTATCCCTGTGAGAGAGAAGGCAGACCTGGTGGGTTTGGAAGAGCAAACAGAGTACAAGAGGGGCTTCTGTAAGGATTCCCCTCCATCTTAAAGGCATACTATGCAGGATTTTGACCTTGCAAATCTTATAAAGTAACCATGCTAAGACATATCTATGATGCACTGGCAATGTCTGTCTTCACGTATTTTTGACAAATTTGTGCACCTTCTTCCTGTATTTATTCTAAAATGTGTTCAGGACGTTTCTGGGTGTGGCACTGTTTTCTGTGTGGAGAGGGGTACGGGTGGCTGCAGAGATAGCAAAGGAATCCAGATACAGCAAAGCATAAAGGACTACAGTGAACCTTGGAATTGCTTGTCCTCAGTGGTGTCAGGTGAAGTTAGCCAAGGGGATTAAAAGCGATGCGGAGTTGGCTTGTATTATGTTGGACCTGTAAGTAGCATTCCTTACTTTCAGACTGCGAGGGTCGGAAATTTTCTCATTTAAAGTTCCAACAAGAAACCACTATTACGAACGACATAATGGAACTAATTTAGCTATAATTGAATCCGCCTTCTTTCTGTCGCTCATTTCATACCTCTAGCTATTCGCTAGCAACGTTAGGTTGGGGTAACTTACTCAGCAAGAGTGGGTGGGGTTGAAGACGAAGGAGGAGATTTATCTGATTGTAAAGACAGGCAAAGAAATCCTGCATAGTATGCCTTTAAACAAGCAGGCCTACAGAACTCGGGGCCGATGTTCTAAGATCCATGAGAACGACTGCAGAGAGCCAGAGAGACTCACGTGGCCGAGTACTCAAACAGCCCATAATATGGGTTGAACATCTCCTTGGATATGAGGAAGAACCACTCCCGGGCCACGCCCCCGTAGTCCAGCCCCTTCTCGCCCTCGAACTCGATCCACAGGCGCGCCTTGAGGAACTCCGCCCGTTTGACGGACAGGATGCGCCTGTAGGAGTCCTCCAGGACCGCCGTCCGCCGGAGCTTCATCTCGAAGCGGTTGGGTATGTCAGCCTGGGGTTTAAACCGGCACAACTTAAATGGAGCAGTCTGAAATTTCAATATCTAAATCACACCGTCAGAATGCCCTGGTACAGATGGGACCTCAGCTCCAATTATCATTTAGCAGCAGCCCAGGGCTTTAAGGTCTACTGGTTTTAATTACATTTTCCACCCTTTTAAATATTTAAATCATTACAGCCATGACTTTGAAACCTGGGGATTCTGGGTCTACGTTTCTCCTCTAAATAAATGCGTGACAGAGCTCACCGGCTTCTTCAGCTTCTTCCGGAAGTACTCGTACTTCTGCTTGTAGTCTCTGGAGTAAGGCACAGCCTGGAACAGACACACGATATCTTCAGTATGCATGCTGCTGCATTGTGCGCCCATAAATCACTTATGGAAATTGACCCTAAAAGGAAAACGCTCAGGAGGCAATGAGCAGAGAATACGATCTTTCAGAGACTATGACTCTGGACATAAATCCAAGAGTGAGGTGGAATCTTCTTGAGGCTTCACAGACTCAACATTTCATAAATTAAATGAAAAAACGCGTTCGGGCCAAATAGCGTTCTCCTGGCATGTGTCGAAAAATAATGTGTTCTGAGAAATTCTTAATCCTAACGCAGTTCAAAAGTTTGTTTCTATGAATAAACGTAAACAGGGTTCTTACAGGTCCAGTTATGGCTGAGCTCTGCAACCTGGGATCCTCCCATTGTGTGGTCTTGGTATCTGTGAAAAGGTTTTCATAATAAAATTGATTAATTCAACTGTAATAAACAACAACCATTGCACATATGATGCAGTAGTGTGTAGTACATACTGTGATCTATATAGAATATCCTTCCGTCACTGTGTATCCTCTCCTCCCAGCCAGGCTAAAACAAGAGCAACAACAAACACGGTGATTTTTGAGGGATCGCATAATGTGCTTGATTCCTAGCATGGGGAAGAATCTATTTTTAGAACACACCTTGGCCGGGTGAGACCACTGGCTGTAAAGAACATGCATGAATGCATAACAACGCACAACAGTGCCCACAACAGTACGTTTTTCCATCAAAATAAAGTCTTAATGCTTAGTTTATTGTGTCAATAAACACAGTCAGTGCCAGATATGACAAAGATTTTTATTTTCAACTCGCAAATGTTGTGCGTCCACAAAACCAATAGACAATGGCTTGCCTTAATACTCAGTTGTGATTGGCTGGGACATGTGCATTATTTATGTATATTATTATACTCCATATTCGCCCAACTATGGAGTAGCGGCTGTAAATGTTCAATCACCGTTCTAAATGAATGTGTATCTGTCTGACTCGATAAATAAAGCAGAAATTTGTAAGAGCAAGCCACCATTACAATATCATACTTACAACAGCGTCAGCTTGATGTCCATGAATGACAGTATAGAGGGCAGCTAGTCAACATTTATGGTATATATTTAGAATTTGGATTGTAGGTATGCCCTCCTGCCAAGTTATGCCTTGGCGGGGCAGCATGCCCCATATATGATTCAGTACTTGGCTAGCTAGCTATCCATGACAAAAAACACGCTGTGAAACCATTTTGACTACAAACCAAACTGAATTTGATATTAGGTAACCCGGTTGAGGTAGTCCACTAGAAAGAGGCATTCGTTGCTAAGTGCTACACTATAGGGCATCGTGTATGTGCCAGAATATCCAAGTAGGCTTCAAGTACGGTTCCTTTGCAATGGAACCATATACTTTGACCTGGCCATTTCCATTACTATTTACAGAGGTAGTAAATTCGCCTCAGGCAACGTCCCTCAGCCAGGGCATTCAAACTTCGTAATACTCAGGCGCTATACATTATCCCACTTATACAACGGCTCACTAACAAAAAACATAACTGCAATGAAAACGTGTTTCAAAATATATACTTGCTTTATTCTGTTCATATTAGATTAAGAAATATCCTGTATTTAATGTTTCTTCATTTTTACACAGGCTACTGTATGATAAATTAATAAATGGAGCCAAGTTCCAACATATAGTAGTACACACACAGCCTTTATGAGAAAATACAAAAGATCAAGCAGGCATGTATCCACCGAGTAATCAATCAATCCATTACTTGTACCCATCCCTAAGACATTTGGTCTTCAACATGATTCTACAGAAAGCATTCTGTATGAAACAAGGGAATGTTGTGGACAGGGTGTTCCACGCCTCACCAAGGATTTGGGTCTGCCAGATTTACATAATCTCAGCACTCATTAGTGACCCCTGCTGGTCCACTGGGTGCCCGACAGTTGAACTGTTGAGCGACATGTGACGTGTGTCTCTGACTAGTGCAAGCCTGACCAGGAACCAGGGTGTGGAAAGAAGCAGCGGCCATTTCACATACTTCAGAGGAGAGTACACACTGGTCGGCACTCTCCTGAATGGACAGTAGAGGTAGTACCAATGAGCACTGACATACATAACAGATCTGCCAATCCAAATAGGTGAGAAAAGGGTGAAAAAATAAAGACAGATGATTTAAAGAAATCTGAGGCCATTTCTAGCTATGACCTTCATTGCGGAGATGGCTCATTGCTGGGTAATGCTGTCGATGACTGAAACTACCCATAGCAAGATCACGCTGTTGATGACTAATAATTTCCCTGGCTGAGCCGCGGTCTTGGCAACTGAAACTGCCCGTGACGTGGTTACATCGCTGATCGTCAGCTGCCCATAGATGGCGGCCCGGCAGTCATGGTGCGGCACTCACTGGGAGAGGTCCAAGGTCAGCGGGGTCAAGCGAAGGTCGTCTCCTCATGTGCACAGGGATTTTCAGCCGTGGGTCTTCCTGTTTGAAGCGAGGGGGGAAAACAGGAAGTGAGATAAACAGGAAGGCAAAGAGAGCCACGCAGTCTGAACAGCTGAGCGGTCAGAAGCGCCGACCGCCCCTCACCGCGTCGCACCTACCCAGGTGGTGGTCTTGGTGTTGTGGTCGATGAAGAAGGGCCGGCCGTTGGGGGCGCTGCGGACCTCCCAGCCCGGGGGCATGAAGCCGAAGTCGTACTTGGGCCGGGGGTCGGGGGAGTGCTGGGGGGACGACTCGGGGGACATCATGGGGGGCTGGTACACCGTCAGGCTCTGCGGCGTCGACGCCTGCGCCGCTTCCGTGGTCGTCTGCCGGCACAGCGAGGAGACGTTGAGCACAGGTACCTGCGTGTGTGTGTGTGTGTGTGTGTGTGTGCGTCTCTATGCATGCGCTCATACATGCTGCACTCAGCTGGCACCCAAGCCAAATAAAAACACTTAGAAAGACCAATGAGCTACATGTGAAAACATAAAGAGATCCCTCTAACCTCTCTCTTTTTCCCCTGCGTGGAATGTCCAGTGACAGCCGTAGGCCTGTCCCATTGCTATAATGTATCCTGTCCGTTTGCGAGAGCGCCAGTGAGCGCATACAGCTACTGGCGCCCATGTGGCCAGCAGCCTCTCCCGTTTCCCCCTGCTGTCTGAGTGGCGCAGACTGACTGCCGGTGCCTGGTCCAACAGAGGAGGCGCTCTTTCACAGTGCCTTTTGGTGACTGGCTCTCGCTCTCACTCAAATCTGGCCCTCGAGGCCAGTGGTACTGCTGGTTTTCATTCCTCCCCTCTAATCCTGGACTGATTTAAACCTGATGCAACAGGTAAGTCTAATGGACTACCAGGCAGAAGCGAAAACCAGCAGTGCTACAGACTGGCCAGATACGAGTGTCCCTGCCTGACAGATAATTATACCCCACTGTAACGGTCATGCTTTGATTCCAGACCACGGCATGCCACAAGTGCTTCAGCTGGACCTGCCACCCAACAGCACTGACAAATATCTCCTCTTATGAGAGGTGCACAGAGAGTTAAATGGGAAGAGAAAACAGCATAGAAGATGGACACATCCACTTCACGCAAAGGAGATGAAATGCATTCAACTGAAACCACAGCACTTTACAGCTATCGCAAGGCCGACAAACAGCAATGACGTGCAATTAACCATTAGCCACTTTGCACAGACTGGTACTCCAAGCACTTGTTTTTCTAAGGGCAACATCACACAAACGAGGTGATGTCACGCTACCTGAGTGAGTGGGCGGGTCCACGTGGTGGTTCGGCTGTTGTGATTGACAAAGTACACTCTCCCTTTACTATCCTGCTTTTCCTCCCAGCCCGGTGGCAATCCTGCCGAGGTCGGCAATAGCTATTGACCGCCATGAGGGGGGGGAAAAAAAAAAAAAAAAAAAAAAAAACACTCCACATAAGAAATTTTTGTGAACCAGATACAGCACAATAACTGCAGGCAGAGTCAGCGTCTCCTTCACAGCAAAATGGCCCCCAGAGGAGCCTGCTCAGAGCCGCCGTTCGGATGACGGGAGGTCAGCTGGGGTGTTTTCTCTTTAAAAAAAGAGGCACCGGCGAACAATAACTCTCGTCTCCTCGCCGAGCGCAAAGCGCTCTTCTCGTTCTTCAGAGCGAGGCCGCGGCGGGCCCCCCGGTACGTGACAGCCGGAGAAGGCCGTTGTTGCCATAACAGCGAGGTCAGCAACTTCCACGGCGGCGACAGAAAAGCGGCGCAACTTAACTATCTGGGAAAATGGACCGGCCGAAGGGCAGAGCCGACGCGCCCGAGATTACTTTTATGGAGCCGGGTCTGAAACGCAGCAGGTATTGTGCCACATCTGTTCTGCTTGAATTAAGCCCCGCAGTTTGAGTAACAGATCTTATCTTTTTCTGATCCAATCTTTGTTCCCTTATTTTTTTTTCCACAGTTAGAATGCTGGCCTGTGACATCACCGTGCTGCCCAAATGCCCGTGTGCTTCTGAGCGCCGGCTGATCTGCGCAGCTGTTGCACAGCTGCTGCTGCAGTCACTGCGCTGGTGCAGGCAGACTGCAGGCACCTCATGCAGTGCGGTGGGGGTGGGGGGTGGGGAGGGTTGAGGGGGGTGGGTGTTGAAGGGATCCCCTCCCTCCCTGGTGACAGCATGGCCAGCAGTGCCTTACCCCAGGGGCTCCCAGCCCCACACAGCACCGTTACAGTGAGACTTGTAGTCCAGACTGTGTGTGCATCACTGCACCCAGGGCTACTGCTTCAGCTGGAAGCCCTGCCTTTATTGGGCCTTTTCTTTTACATTAGCACACTGTGGTTAAAGCTGCAGAAGCAGAGGCCTGGGGAGGAGAAGGCGAGGTCTGCCCCACTTTTTATTCTCTTAAACTTCGCACTTGGAGTCACTAGGCGAGCTGCAATTCCCCCGTTATACACCACCAAGTGCAATATAAAAACAGAAATGGGAAAATGACACAATAAAACTGACTAAAATAACTGGCTTAGAAGAAAAATGAGGAGCCGTACGCACCACAGGGGGTATGGTGGGCTGGTCCTCGGAGGGGAGATTGTGGGCACTCCCCCTACGGGTGCAGGGACTCTGGAGATGGAAGAACACGTATGTTATGGCTCCATCCATTATGTCCAGGAACTGCAGTTAAAAACTAGCCTGTTGGCTAATATTGGCACATTTACAATAATGTTCATAAACGTGCGTCAGAGCTGCAGAAATGAAATTGTACAATAAATGTCAAAATGTCATTAAATCTGTGAAATGCAATTTCCATTGATAATGAAAATGGCAAACGAAGCAAAAAAACAAAAATGGCTGAATAGATAAAGAATCGCACACACCCCAGGATATGCAGGGTGGTCTTCCGCAGACAGGGTGTGTGCGCTTCCTCTGCGATTGCTGCGATTCTGCAGGGTAAAGAGCACGGTTATCATTGTACGGCAACATCACTGAAATGCACATTCCCAGTGCCAAACATGAGAGCTTTTCCTCAGCCTTGAATTTCAAAGTGCATTCTGCCGATAATCCACCAGGTGTCTCTGTAGCCACTGTAATTTGATTCACAGCCACAAACAAAGCTTTGTGACTGCTAAGTGGATAATAGAGGCTTTAAATGAGCCTGAAAATTGTTCAGTACCACACCCAGCTCTTTAACTGGAGAATGTTGCTCAGACATACGCCCCAGCTATTTAAGACGAACACTGCGTTTCTTTTTAAAGTTGGGGATAATTTACATACGCCAAACAGCTTAAACAACTGACCACACTCTAAATCAACACTGAAATACTATCTACGGCCATGGAGGGACATAAACAGGTGACAATGGGAAAGATCAGACAGTGGCAGGAGCAATGTCTTATATAAGAGAACATCACAACCACTCAGCTGCACTGATTAATTTTATGCTAATGATCTGCATGATAATCTCACATATTTAATGATGCACTGTTTAACCCAATTATTACACAAAAACGGGCCGAAGTGATAGAACCAAATGACCTAAATGCAAATCAAACACACCGCTGAGTGCATGGGGTCTTCAGCGGTCAGGGTGTGAGCACTGCCCCGACGGGCACAGGGGCTCTGTAAGACAGACAGAGGAAGGGAGAGAGAAAGAGAGCACATTCAACTCTGCAGCCCAACATCGCAGACAAGTAATCTCCCTCATACAACTACCAAAACAATAAAGGATAAAATGGCCGAGTAAATTAAATTAATACAAACCACGAGATGCTTGGGGTCTTCTGCAGTCAGAGTGTGGGCGCTACCCCTACGGGCACAGGGGCTCTGTAAGACAGACAGACAAACAGACAGAGAGAGAGAGAGAGAGAGAGAGAGAGAGAGAGAGAAAGAGAGAGAGAGCGAGGGAGAGAGAGAGAGGGAGAGAGAGAGAAAGCACTGTCATCTCTGCAGCCCAACATCGCAGACAAGTGATCTCCCTCATACAATTACGAAAACAATAAAGGATAAAATGGCCGAGTAAATAAAACGAATACAAACCACGGAACATTTGGGGACTTCTGCAGTCAGAGTGTGGGCACTGCCCCTACGGGCGCAGGGGCTCTGTAAGACAGAGCACGCTCATCTCCACACCCCAAAATCACAGACACGCAATCACCCTCATTCCCCGCAACGGCAAACAAAAACAGCCAGCTATCGGAACATTAAAGGATAAAACGGCCGAATGAATAAAAATCATACAAACCACGGGGTACATGGGGCGGTCCTCGGCAGACAGTGTGTGGGCGCTCCCCCTACGGGCACAGGGGCTCTGAGGGTACGAAAGCAGAGATATCCCTTTAATATCTACATCACCAAAATTTCCCCACATACAACACTATTAATACTCTGCTAACAAATATAGTATTCTGCGTTTGGTCAAATGAAAACTGAATAAACAATTTTTTATGTACTGTCTGTTGAAGGTACTGTCTAACAAATTAAAAAATTAAAGAATAAAAGGTCTTATTAAATATATCAATATTAATAATACATTAATAACATTTTTATATGAATAAAAATGGCACACACCACAGCAAGTATGGGGTGGTCGTCAGCAGATAGAGTGTGGGCACTTCCTCTACGGGCACAGGGGCTCTGGTGACAGCAAACAAAGCGTAAGAGATAGCTCTTACACACAGACAGCACTGAAATGCAGTCTCCCATGATAAAGGCAATATCAGGAACCAGGCAAATAACACCACTCAGGTAGAAATCGTACACACCACAGGGCGGAGCGGGTGTTCCTCAGGGGTCAGAACTTGGACGCTTCCTCTGCGATTGCAGGGACTCTGCAGGGCACAGAATTGTTTCTCTGATTACCTGCTCCGCTGAACCACACAGCACCGCCTGGTAAAGGCAGTGCCAAACGACAGGAAGAGCCTTAATAAAACACAAAGCGCACGCACCACAGGGCGAACGTGGAGGTCTTCAGGCGACAGCGCGTGGGCGCTTCCCCTGCGGGCGCAGTGACTCTGTGGGCAGGAGAGACGGGTCAGAGACGACATTCGCGTGCGTCGGGGGCTTCATTTCTCACAGGAACACGGCATGCCGCACCATTCTTTCATCTTTTTTTTTCGCTTTACAGATTCCCGTATCCATGGCAACGCAGTCTACATTTAAAATATTATTCATCAATTATGCCGCTGAAAAATGTATCCAACAAATAAAATGGGGGGGAAAAAATCAGGGTTTTCCACAATACACCTTAAAGATTTTGGGGCGATGAGGGGTATTGACCCAGACTCCAAATTCTGAGGCCCCAAATGTCTGAAGATCAGTCCTATCATTCCAGCATAATTTATCAATTCCAGAGGGCATTACAATGTTTGCCAGACTGCTGATTTTTCACTCTGCAGTCCTCCAGCTATGCTGGCACACTGGAGCACTGCGTAATGAGCTGTTACAGTGGGTATAACCTAGCAACAAGTGGGACAGGGAAAACCCTAACAACAGAAACAAACTCATCATTTCCGGTTTGTTACATTCCTCTCTATAAAGCTCCCGGTAAAAGCACACAGCAACCCAATCCCAGCTCTGAGATGGTGAATAGTTTCAGAGTGGCCCACAGAAACCCAACCCCAGCCCTGAGATGGTGAATAGTTTCAGAGCAGCCCATAGGAACACAACCCCAGCTCTGAGATGGTGAATAGTTTCAGAGTGGCCCACAGAAACCCAACCCCAGCCCTGAGATGGTGAATAGTTTCAGAGTGGCCCACAGCAACCCAATCCCAGCCCTGAGATGGTGAATAGTTTCAGAGTGGCCCACAGAAACCACCCAGCCCTGAGATGGTGAATAGTTTCAGAGTGCCCACAGAACCCAACCCAGCCCTGAGATGGTGAATAGTTTCAGAGTGGCCCACAGCAACCCAATCCCAGCCCTGAGATGGTGAATAGTTTCAGAGTGGCCCACAGAAACCCAACCCCAGCCCTGAGATGGTGAATAGTTTCAGAGTGGCCCACAGAAACCCAACCCCAGCCCTGAGATGGTGAATAGTTTCAGAGTGGCCCACAGAAACCCAACCCCAGCCCTGAGATGGTGAATAGTTTCAGAGTGGCCCACAGACACCCAACCCCAGCCCTGAGATGGTGAATAGTTTCAGAGTGGCCCACAGAAACCCAACCCCAGCCCTGAGATGGTGAATAGTTTCAGAGTGGCCCACAGAAACCCAACCCCAGCCCTGAGATGGTGAATAGTTTCAGATCAGCCCACGCTGTTCACCGTGAGGGACGCTCGCCGTTCGCTGGCGACGGCCCCCGAGGCCTGCAGGCGTCCCAGGTCCTCGCAGAAGGCGTGGAATTCCAGGGGGGAGTGCGGCGGAGGCGGGGAGAGGTGCCCGTGGTTTCCGTGCATCGCGCTCTCCTCCTCCGTCACGATTTCCCAGCTCTGTGGGGAAAAAAACGTGCGGCACGTTCTTAAACACGGGCAAATGCAGCAGCTGCCAGATAATTCTAAACACTTTCCAGTTCTTAAAGTGACCCTTCCTTTCACCCCTCCTTTCGTACAGTCATAAGCCTTTCAACAGTGGGGCAGTAGGGAAGACAGCAGTTGCTGTTCAGCTGAGTGGGGAAAGCTTCCTTATGAGGAGCTGCAGACGGTGCACAGCAAATACCCACAATACTTAACACTACCTCACCAGCTGAGTGTTTAGAGTGCCCTGAAGAGCTTCTACAGTTTAAACACCCAAAGCACTGAGCGCAAAATTAAGAAAGCTTTTCATTAGGCGAGTCGGCACACACAAAAACAACCTGAGCTTAATCTCAACAAGAAAGCATTCCTGTCTGTTTACACATCCAGCAAAGAGCTTCTGGTGCCAGCACTAGCGACAGGCACTTATTGGCACACGGTGTCCCGACCGGTGTTTAAGGTGCGCTGAGGATACATTTGAAAATGTGCAGCAGTCCCATGGGGGTGCACGTTTCACACGCGCTCCGGCATCAAGCCGCCGGCGGCAGGGTTTCCAGGAACGCGGTCGGGGAGCTCCTCCGAAATAACAAACGGGACAAACGACACCACTGGCGCCGACGAGCGAAGTGTCATTGTGGAGCCGTGAGCAGCAGAACAGTACGTACTGTAAGTGACCGTGTTTACCTGTGCACTGTCCAAACTGCACGCAGGAATAGAACAGCTACAGTAAAACACTGTGTCTTCAGTTATAGGGAGAACACAACAAATACAGCAAAGTAATACGACTGCTGTGTTTACACAAACACTGATTGGTTTCTGTATTCTGCATAATTCCATTGAGATACAGTATATCCACCGGCACTTGGGTAATGAGACGTGGTGAATGTATGCTAATTTTTATATGTACAGAATGCAGAAGAGGACTAGCAGAGTGAGAGACTTTGATTGGCTGTTGTGTTCTGAATATAGAGAAGGCATGAGAGTAGGCTACTGAGGGAGTGAGACAATTTAATTGGCTGTTGTGTTCTGTGCATAGAGAAGGCATGAGAAAATTGGTAAGGAGTCATGTTAGAGACTGACTATGTTATACACAGTAAATGTGTTAGGCAAGGCTTGAGCAGTGAGGAGTCTCAGTGATTGGCTGTTGTATTTCTGCATACAGAGCATAAGAGCGGGCCAGTGTCATGTGAGGCGGGGGACAGGGCGGGGCCGGAGGCGGGGCTCTCCTGACCTCCGGAGACTCCTGGCGGGCGTGGCCGTCGTGGTGCTCCGATATCTGCCGTCGGGCGGCGAAGGCGTGCTGCGCCTCCCTCTGAACGGTCTGTCGCTGCTCCGCCTCCAGATGGCTGTCCCTGCCGGACCAGATGGAACGCTCGGTGAACGATGGCCGCCGCTCCTTATTTAACCCCAAACCGGCCTCAAACATCACCGTCTCACTTAAACCGACGCTCGAGGTGCGCTCAGGGGCTGCCTGTTATCTCTCTGCATCAGCGAGATTTAAAAACAAACCCCTCTGTCTGGAAAGAAAGCCACGTTAAATATTTGTGAAAGATACAATATCTTATGCCTGGATGCAGGAGCTGTGGTTACTGTTGACGCCTTCATTGCCATTGACACTGGTGTCCTGGTTAATTTAATCGCAACTGCTACTGGTTCTCTACTATTTTCATCAGTGGCTAAATGTTATTTGCAGGTTATATTTAACAAATTGTAAAACTGGTACAGTGAAGCAAAAGAGAGTGAGAGAAAGTAGAGAGGGAGAGAGTACGAGGGAGAGACAGAGAAATTAAAACATATCAATCAGGATCTGGCTCAAAGTATTCAAATCAGAAATTGAACCACTGTATGACAGTGAATTGTGCAGTCCGCATACAAAGCAAGATTTTGCAAACTGGGACTAACACACAACTGGAACTCTGCATGCAGAGTTCTGTAAAACAAAATCCACTATGTACAGAAGAAAACACCAAACAGAGCAGTATTATACCAATATCCACTACCCATTAACATTAAAAAAACAGCCATTAAATTCTGGAGACACCTAAAACACAGCAACTCCCATTGATACCATTACAAAGCCCACAAATGGTGTGAGCGGATCTGAAATTGAGAGAGACAGAGCATACTGGATAGTGGGTCTGTGCCACTGCGTGGTCCTGCTCTCGTGGTTGACATAGAAGGTTCTGCCCAGGTTGTCCTGCCTCTCTTCCCAGCCAGGGGGCAGCGCAGGCAGCTGCCGATGGTGCCGAGTCCCAGACATGTCCTGACTCTCCATCAACTCCCATCCCGGCTGCGCAGAAAAAAACGTGTGACACAGCATTACCAGGAGCCGTCGTCAGGCTTACTCAAAACGGAGTCAATGTGACAGCCATTTTGTTACTTAATTTTTTGGCTATCCCAATGACTTGTGCTATACTCCAAAATCACTCTCAGAAAAACATGAATATTTCCCACCAATTACACACAAAACACAAAGTTGGATTGGTGTGGGAGTGTAAAGAACAAAGACAGCTCAGATTATAAATAGCTATAGGATAAAACCGATAATACTCAGGATGGTAAATTCTGGTAAAACAAGTTAGGTGTTTCATTCCTGGCAGTACAAATATCCATCCCCTTCAAACCCATCATGTGAAACTCGTGCCTCTCTAGTTTATCTTGTTACCTCTGATAACTAAGCAAGTAACACAAACCAAGCATGTTTTGCAAGTAGATCACACGCAGAGAGACTGTTACTGGCACGGATTCCTGATGAATCCATCTGAAGGTGAGTAAAGATGAGTAAGAGAGAGAGAGAGAGCTCTGGGCTCATTTCAGACTCACGTCCAGCTCATCGCCCTGCTCGGAGCCATCCTCCTCCGAGCCACAGCTCTTAGGCAAGTACGTCATCTTCAGCCGCAGGTGGCCTTTCACCCGGGACTTGTGACTTCAGTCAAACAGAAACAATATGAAAAACACACACACACACACACACACACAGGCACACACACCACACATACACAAACACACCGCACACAAGCACACGCACACATTCGCATAACATGCTTGATTAAAGTGAACATGGTGTGGTAACTTGGAGGATACTCCTTGTAGTTATTTCACAAACCACTGCCCAGATTCCATCTACTGGAACTGAAATGAGCTTTTCTGTGAGTGTTACTCTTTCCGAATATACATAGTATGATGAGTCTAGTGGTCACCGAACATATTCTAAATATGTACATAAAAATGTGTATAAATCTTACATTTTCACAAATTTGTCACTTGTAGAAAAAGCTTTTTACAGACCAAAAAACACAAAGAAATGTAGTTTTCCATACTCTAGGCCATGGCTAGACACATACACTGATCTATGCTGAAAAAGCTATATACACGGACAGCTGCCTCCAAGTTCACATATTATTGTATAAAACTTTTTTTGCTACCTTCTATTTTTTACAAGCTATCCAGCCTGATCCAACGTATAATATTCATGCAATTCATCCAACATTTGAAAATGACGTTGAGATTGGGTTTTCACATTTAACGAAGAAAGCTTACCCTGGTGCCTAAGTCCCAGCCCATAAGTCTGTCTGAGTTTAGGCTACGATTCAGGCCATCACAGCACAGAAAAGCACACCAACAGGAAATCCCACAGATGAACTGAGCCAAACTACCTTAATGTTCACAATTGATTGGTGCAGTTTTCACAAGGCGGTCAAAGGGTAAAAGTTCTGACATTCACCCCGACTTTTTTCAAAATGCTCAGGAAAAGGGCATTTGCAAACAGGACAAACACGTGCCAAGCGTTGGAACCAGGAAAAAAAGAAAAGGGCTCAAGTATTAAACGAAGCAGAGCCAACCTTCTTGGGTGAAGTAGAAAATCCTTAAATGTATATGGTCTTTCAATGTTAGGATTTTCTGTCTGAAACAAAATGAAAGATAAAAGAAAGAAAAGATTTAAAACGACACGGTCTAGCATACACAAATACCTCTTTCACACACATGGTTATAACATAAATACGGATGCAAACGTAAACAGTGGAAAAACAATCTGACTGTAAAATGAGGCAACGTTAATAGTATCAATGTGGGTACTGGAGGTTTAAGGTGATGTTATTGCGGAACAAGCCATGACAGAAGGGATTAACTTTCCACCTCTGCGGTCTGGAACAAACATATGATCTGTTGTGGCCACACAAAAAAGAAGGGTGTTTTATGTTCAAATAGGCTAACACTGGTGTGTAGTACGGAAAAAGAGACTGATGCAAGTTAGCGTGAAAACAGGAAATGATGCCACAGAGAATGAAGTGTTAAACTCTATAGACACAAGCCTTAAAGTAGAGCAATGGGTATATCAACATGATGACAATACAGTTCAAAGAAGGAATTTGGCATATAAATATCTCGATTTACAAGAAAATAATCAACTGAAATAGATGCAGACCATTTGAAATAAAAATCACCAGTTTAAAGACCATGAAAAAAAAAACATGTAAGAAATTTCTTTCAATTTCAGAACACAGAAAAAGACCCTGAATGATAAACTCACTGGTATTTGGTGCAAGGGCACATCCACCTGCCCAAGGAAATCATCCCGAGTCTGGAAAGCAGAGACAAACAGGCTCATTCAGAGTGGATGCAGTGTGCTGCCAGAAGGACACCTCTCTCACGCATGCACACATGCACAAAAAGAGACGCACACAAATACACACAAACACAGACACACACACACACAGACAGACAAACACACACGCACGCACACACATGCAGACACACACACAGATACACACAAACAGACACACACTCACACAGACACACACACATAAACAGACATACACACACACATGCACGCACATGCACACGCATACACACACACACACACACACACAGTGGCAAATAAGCTATTAAGGCTACATCATAGGGTAAAGCAAACCAAAGTTTCTACAATACAGTAGCAGGAAACAGACTACAAACGACTTTACAAACAGACTCAATATTAAAGAATACAGTTCCATATATCATGTCCCCACATGCAAAAAGAGACAGAGTGTATGTGCCAGAAGTAGCACTTTATGAACTCAGGGTATATTCTAAACAGAGTGAAGTGTCTGCACCACTGCAAGTATCCCAGATCTTGGGAGCAGTGCCATACAGCCTTCACGTTAGAAACACATCGCAGCACAATGACCAACCTATCCATTGAACATATCTCCGTTCAGCCTAATCGCACCTTTTATGGGAAGCTGCACTGAGCGCCGAGATTTTATTTACGCTTCTCTCCTTCTGAGTGAACCGGAGAATGACTCCTTTTATACCACAGCCGGTGCTGAGCCAGCTGAAATAACCTGCAAATGTAACCCCCCCGCGGCCACCATAAGACTCCCATAGCCCGACTCCAGCTCATACTCAGATATAACACATTAATCGCCCATTGTAGTGACATTACCCATTCCAAATTCACTTAACTTCAAAGTTCAACTTAAACACAGTAATTATCATGAAATGGTGGACCGCAGGATTTTAGCACAGACTTATGGAGGCAAAGCTGCTGTCTGAACATACAAGTTCAGTCATTCGCCATCTCCATATAATGTGAACGGAGAGGTTTGCTCCGATGATTCAGCAGACAGCGCACACAGGCTTCTGACTCCCCTGCCACAGTAAACCTCAGAGGCCTTCAGTTACTATCAAGGTTTGGCTTGCGATTTTTGCTGTTGAAGGACAAACACAGAAAGAGTCAATATTCCAGAATATTCGCAAGCGGATATAGAGAAAAATACAACAAACCATTAACTGAAATTATTTTAAAGGCTTTTTATTTCAAAATAATTTTGTTTAAGCAATTTAAGACATTTAAAATAGCAGGTTGACAAAATATGTCAGAAATAGCCACAGCATGTGCCAGCGTGTTGTGCTCAAGTGATTCACTGTGGAAATACAGTAGAGGGGGAAAAAGTAGGCCAAGCTAGAGGTTTCGCTTTTGGACCGCAGGCATTTCTGAAATTGTTTCCAGCTGGTACAATACTTTTCCCAGGTCAGCTTTTTAACTGAGAACGAAATCATTTAGTTCCTTAATTCTGAGCACCGAGAATCCTTTTAAGTTAGAAGTGAGATCAAACTTTCTACTTCCTGAGGTCACTAGTAAATTAAACCAACCCATCCTTAAGGACAAATCATATCTGAGCGCACAGGGGAATGTTAAAGACAGCTGACTGAAAATACCAGAGCAAAGGTTTGCTTGATATTACTATACTGTTCCAACCTTGGATTATGTTTCCACTACATGAATAATTATTCATAAATTACCAGTCATCAGCACCCACAGGCAGGCTTGGGGGTTGGCACCGATGTCAGATGTCAGAAATGGTTTCTTAAAAGTGAATCACTCACATGTCACGGACAAGGAATTTCAGCGGAGAAACAGAACCGGTAAATGGCACTGATGTCAACACCGCCCTCATGTTTCCACCAATAATTTCACTTATGGCTTCAAAGGGCGGGACACGCTTGTTATTTTTCAGCTGGAAATCAAAAGCAAACGGTGTAAGTATCAAAAATCAATGCTCCCTATTAGCCCAGGAGAATTATAAGCCCCGCCCCACAGCAGAAGCAGGGGGGGATCTCAGGGGAAGGCCGCTCAAATGCACCATCATCAATCCAGCGATGAATTATGAAGCCTTACCTTTCACTGGATACCTCACACATGCATATGAACCCAGCACCTCTGAAAACAAGCAGGTCTTCAGAGGCACTGCCAATTCGTTAGATTTCAAAACAGGTGTGAAAGGGGATGAAATTATACCTGATGAGTCACGCCAGAAAGTTTGCAGGAAATAACTCCATTAAAAATATTAAGAAAACACAAGCGAGAGGCACAATGAAAAGGCTCCAGTGAAAATGTGTACACTTCCTACACAGCAGGTTCCCATTACGAGAGGCCTCAAACCAGAAACGATTCAAAAAAAGGTGCTTTGTTTCCTGGAAGGGGTGAAAAAGAAACATGAGAATTCTCTATAAAAAGCCTGACCTCCTATGAATCAGTTGTAATGGCAATGTAATGAAAATAAGAACCAGAGACACATTTTTTAAATAGCGACGGGCTGATATCCTTTGCACATTAGGAAACTCAGTGACTGATTATATGCACAACGCATTGCAAGCAATGCCCCTTTCTCCTAGTTAAAATGTTTAGATGCATTGTGAAATACAATGGCAGCTGATATTCCTATATACACAATCTTCAGAGTACCCAAATAAGCCCCGTAAAAAAGACATACATGAAGTTACCTAATAACTCTACTGCTTGAGAGAGATTCTCACTTTTGCATTATATAAGCCTGCGTTCTGGGTTAACCAGACAGCAAGCCAGTGAGAGAATAATTACCCAAGATTCTGCAAAAAATAGAACACACAGGAGCGTGGACAGCGCAATCTGCAAGGATTTGGACACTGCCACATTATTTTGTCGTTTTGACTCTGTAGCCCAGCACAACAAATTTGAAAAAAAACAATGAGGTTAAAGTGCCGATGTCAGCTTTAATTTGAGTGTATTTACATCTATACTGGGTGAGGCGTGGAGGAATTTGAGCCCTTTTTAAACATAGTTCCCCTCAATTTTAGGGGACCAAAAATAATTGGAAAATTGGCTGCCCAGCTGTTTCCTGGCCAACTGTGTGTTGCTGCATCATTATTTTATGCACAAGAAAACTAACAAAAGGTCTACAGTTGATTTGAGGAGTGGAATTTGCATTTGGAGTCTATTATTGTTGTCTCTCAACATGAGGACCAAAGAAGTGTCAATGCCAGGAAAGTAGGCCATCACGAGGCTGAAGAATCTAAAAAAAGAAAAATCAGAGATATAGCCAAAACCTTGCAGGTGTCAAAATCAACCATTCGGTACATTTTCAAGAAACAAGAATGCACTGGTGAGCTTAGCGAGAGCAAACAACCTGGTAAACCACGGAAGACCACTGGAGCGAAAGACCAAAGAACACAATCAACTGTGGAGATAAACCCCTTTTCAACTGTTCAACAGATCAAGAAAACACTCCAAGACGCAGGCACAGATGCGTCAAAGACTACCATGAAAAAAGGACCACATCAGCATAACCTCAGAGGGTTCACCACATTAGGCAAACCACTGTAAAGCCTCAATAACAGAATTGCCAGGTTAGAGTTTGCCAAAAAGTACAGTAAAAAAAATGAAGAAAAAAAATTTTAAGTTCTGGAACAAAGTCTTATGGACAGATGAGAGGAGTATAAGCCAGTATCAAAGTGATGGAAAGAGAAAAGCGCAGAGCAAAAAAAAGAAATGCTTATGATCCGAAGCAAACCACCCCATCTGTGAAACATGGGGGAGGTAGTGTTATGGCTTAGCCATGCATGGCTGCCACTGGAACTGGCTCACTTTTTTATTGATGATGTGACTGCTAACAGCAGGAGGATGAATTCTGAAGTGTACTAAGAAATCTTATCTGCTCTGATCCAACCTCTTTGTACGATCTTCACCTTGCAGCAGGACCATGACCCCGAACATACTGCTAAAGCAACCAAGTTAGGCCAAAAAGTGGAATGCTCTTCACTGGCCATGTCAAGCACATGACCTGAATCTAACATATCACTCGTTGAAGACAAGAGTAAAGAGAGTAAGACCACTAAACAAACAGGAACTGAAGATGGCTGCAGTACTGGCCTGGCAGGGAGAAGCAATATTCTCAGTAAGCCATTTACTTGGCTCAATATTCAGTGTAATAGAAGAAAGCCCTTTATGTCTTACAGAGGTTACTCATAGCTGGATACTGGCATATATGGGTCATGGTTACCGGAGAAAGGTGATAACATGGAAAAATGTAATATGCAGGTTAACACCCACACTAACATATTAGTGTGCATGTAAACATAGTCATTAGCGGATACAGGACAGAAAAAGCCTACATTAGTGACCAAATGGATGCACCTGCTGAACCATTAGGTCATGTGACACTATCTGTATCCTCATGTTTTCCTTTTTGTCCCAATGCGCTTGCATTGTTTTTCATACACGTGGACACTACATCACACATTGGCTAAGTGTATAACACTTATTCCACCACAAACAAAAATTAAACAGAACTGCCAAAGACATTGCATATGTGCTGCCTGCACACTGCAGTATTTTTTTGCAAAACAAATTCAATTTGGTACCACATTACTATGGTAACAGCTCTGGTGAGGACCAACAAGCTTCAATTTCTTATTTTTCTAAAAAGTTTGCATCAAGCATCTGTTTCCAGGAAGAGATGAAAGCTTATGACAATGACAGCCAAGGCACATTATTTTTTTTCCAGCTACCACATATGCATTTTGCCCTTTCTGTATAAATCTGATGGAATCAGCCTGGAGCACTGCTCATTTCTGTTTGTGATTTGTTTAGTTTTTTTTTTTTTCTAAAGCAGGTTCACAGCTGTCACCTTCAGTAAATTTTGCAAGGCAGCGAATTACAAAACCACACTAAACAAAGACCTTATTGTTACAGTCAATGGCCCATCCATCACAGTAAAGAAGGGACAGCGCATTACCTGCACATTACCAGGTGCAAGTCACAAGGGTGAAAATTTTGAAAGAAATAAGTAGGCATTACTCTAATGAATTACAAAGGCTGGATTTTATTGCGGGTAGAGACCAGAATTCATCTAATCTCATCCCACTCATCAAATATGCTCACAGGACACTATAAAAAAATATAGAAATGGAAAAAATACGATGGCATAATAGATGTGCCACTCAGGAAATGCCTTTTCATGTATTTAAACCACAAAGAACAAGCAGTAGTCAACATTAAGCTATGCCTCTGCTGCACGGGTACAAGATTAAAGGAACGTTTTAAGGAAGCTTTTCAAAATTATAATATTTGGGAGTACTATGCTTGTTCCATGTTGTGTACCATGAAAGCAGATCTATCCAATACCTATCCATTATTTGGTATCTGTACACCTACTTACACTTGTTCTATGTAACCTTTGTTCAAGTTTATAGGATAAGACTGAATAAAATTAAGCAGCAACATTACATGTACAAATCATTGTTAAGGCCACATGACAATATTGCCCAAGGTACGTATTTTTTGCCTGTTTTTCAAAGGCCATAAAATTTCCTTCCCGGCGGGAGTGTGATTAATGTGAACACGCTGATGCAAATTCAAGCTCTCCCTGAGACTCAAATCATGGAGACTTTTTTTGAGATGTTAGAATTACGTTCAGCTACGTTAATTTTACGTTACTTGAATTTATCATTTTAATCTAATAGCCCTGTGTCCCACACAGACTGTAGCGGACTGCGATACTTCTCCTGTGTAACTGCAGGGGAAAGGGACTGGGGGACAACTCCCAGGCCACAAATCACAGGGCTCCCTGCGTGACTGATCACTAAGCATAGGCAAAATCACTCCAGTCTGCTTTCTCAACTTTAGTCTTCACTGCATGCTGACAAGGACAGGAAGGTTTTGAATGGAAACGTCACAGCTGAAAATCCAAAACGAGGCATGTTCTCTGTAATGCTAATGTAATCTTCACACAGCAATCTGTATCGTGCTGGGCAAATACATATCATATGGACAAAGTCTTTTTACTGGAAACTGCACTGGATCGGGGTAGTGTCTGTTGACCTGGAGAACTACAATGTGTAGGTTTTACTGAATTTCAATTAAGCTTATAGCAATGCACACATTGCATCCATTAAACTATGAATGGTGAAGTCCTTCAGAAGCAGAGCGGGCACCTCAACGGCACATTTACATAACAAATGGAGGCTCTCATCCCCGTTCCAGAGCATAAACATATGAGCAAAATGAGGCTTGTACAATAACCGTCTTTGATATATGAGCTCCAGTGGTCCAGGGACGCACACAGTGAAGGGTGAAACCTTATCTAAAATGTGGGTCAGAAAAGAAAGCAATTGTAATAAATGTGAGATAGCATGCGTATTTACGTACATGTAAATTGGTTTCAATGTATACTTTTACTTTGCTTTGCGTTGCATGATCTGTACAGAATTCTTCGCCAATATTTACAAAAATATATTTTGTGCCAATAAAGCGTACTGAATTGAGGGAGAGAGTGGCGGAGAGCGAAAGTGACAAACAGCTTAACAAACGGGTGCTGGCAGAGAGACGGACACCCAAAGCGTAACAAACAGGTCCTGGCGGGGGCGGTGCTCGGGGAAAGGAACACGCCGCCCTTTTCCCGGCAGCAGACGGCGGTCCCCACACCCAGAGTTCCCCAGCTTCCATCTGACCCCGGCCTGCGGAGGGCTGACAGGTCCAGAGGCTCCTCTAATATCACTGTTAAATTTGAATCCGCAGGCTTGTGTATCGCCACTATGGGCCAGACTATCTGGAGTCAGGAGAAATATTCGGGAGGCTGTTTATTTATAGCCAGGGGGGCCACTTCTCCCGCTGCTATAATTAGCCCTGGGTAAATATTTAAACGGATTACCCAAAGCGTTAACAGAATAATAAAAATGGACACCCCCCTCGCCTTGACTTCTGCACGCCTGCACACACAAGCGAGCTCGTTATGTTCCTGAGCAGGTATCGGGTTCGTTTGTTTATTTATTTTTTTCTTTCATTCAAAGCGCCGCACCTGGACACCGCTAATGAATGATTGTGATGTAACCGAACACTCCTGAATGTTTGTCCACATAGGGCTTGTTAATTGCATGACTTGGCCGGATCGCCCTTCTCAGTTGCTCTTCTCTGCTCTCGCTTTGCAGGCATCTGGGCATCTGACTGCGGGTAAACACGCCGCGCTTTAAAAGAAAAAAACAGGACCGAGAGGGGCGGGCAAACGCAGTTACTCCAAAACGCGCAGGATAAACCAGGAACCGTTTTCTTTCAGCCGCCTCTCGACCAAAACCCTCGGCCAGGAATCGAAAATCCAAAGGGAGGATAAAAATAAAAGTTTGTTTACATGACGGCATACCTCCAAGACGTCCAGTTTAGACTATCTGAAAGATCAAGGATGCGAGCAGCGCAATAAAATGCATTTTGCATCCTCTGAGTATGTTTCGGGGGTTATAAAAGGCCTGCTTGCAATGCAAATGGCTGCTGATTGCATTTCAGAAGCCACCATCAGTCTCAATCTCTTCCTCAATTTCCCCAACAACGTTCTCGCAAGGAAATTCCCAAAGAGTGGGGAGGGGTCGGGCGAACACTGCACAAGACATTTGTTTGCTTGTAAAATCCTGAGTAAGCTTTCTGGGGCTTTTCAGCAGAGCAATGCTAAACTGGATTCATTAATTGATGATGAAAAGAACTTTCCAGAAGGCTTGCTTGCTTGTTCTGTACACAAGAAATCTAATTATTTCAGCCTCATCATCATTCAGCCATTGACAGTGAGTGATACGCCGCATAAGGATGTTAATATCTCAGTAATGGCAGGGAGTTGGCAAGGAGACGGCAGTTTTTCCGAACGCATTTGAATTAATTGTAAAACTGACAACATCTATCAACTTGACATATTAATACTGTAGCGTTATAAAGGGGAAGAAAGCTGCCCTGTAAACACAGCTTCCCTTTCCATGGAAACAATTCTTTCCCACTAAAAGCCTCTCTACCCAGTAATCGACACTCAGAGGGAAATAGGAGAATATATGGCAATTACTGGAAGATTGTCCTCCCTAATTGCCACCGCATAACCTAACAACATTATTATCGCGCGTATTACTTTTCAAAGGCAGCTCTAAATAAGATGCACAAGCGCAGACCACGGCGTAGCAACCTCTGCAGAGCGGTTCGCTTTCATGATATAAGACAGAGGCAGCACGTGCTCATTTGCATGGGGGCATTGTGCCGAGCGTAATGCAGAACGGAACAGCGCGGGCTGCTCTCTCCGCACCCTCGAGCGCCCCCCCCCGCCCCCCAACCCCAACCCCAACCCCCCGCTCTCCGCTCAGATCTTTTCATCACAGCCCGTGCGGCAGAACACATTTCACTTTGGGAACAAAAGAGGCCCTGTGAGGACAATGGGTCCCGACCCTTTCTCCCGCAGAGCGGAAACGCAGACCCCTTACCCTTTCGCCCGGGCCGGTCCGAACGCCGTTGCCTTGGTGACCAACGGCCCCGTCTTTCACCAGTCCGTGGGACACGTGGATGTGCACGTGCGGGCCGCCGCTTTTGGGACGGGCCCAGCCGGGGTTGGAGACGCGGCAGGAGATGTGCCTGTAGGGCACCTCCAGGGAGACGCTCCTCTGCAGAGCGTGGTGGCGGAGGAGGGCATCTTCCTCCTCCTCCTCCTCCTCCTGGACGCGGCCCCGGCCGGCCGCGGGGCTCTTCTCGGGGGGGGGCTTGAGCGCGGACAGGCAGGAGGTGCTGCGGAACAGCTTGACGTGCTGGCAGGTGGGCTCCGGGTCGGGCTCGGGGGCGTGGCCGGGGGAGTCGCCGCCGCCCGCCTGCTGCTTCCCCGGCGTCGTGAAGCGGAGCATGACGCTGGAGCGCCAGCCCGAATGGTCCGGCTCCCCGACGGGCGGCGTAGCGTCCCCGGGCTCCGGGGCGGGGCCAACAGCGGTGGCGGCTGAGGGAACTCCAGGGTCCTCGTCCCCGGCGGTCTCGCGGCCGGACACCACAAGCTGGCGCGAGGTCTGGTACGGGCCCCGCCCGGCCGGGGGGGGCGCGGCCGCGGGGCTGTCGGGCGAGGCCGGCGGCGTGGTGCAGGGGCTCCTGGGAAAGATGACCAGGGAGGAGCAGCGGCGGAGGGGCGCCGCCGGGGCCCGGCAGTGGGGTCCCGCTCGCTCGGGGGCCTCCGGCTCGAAGATGCTGCTGCTGCTGCAGTAGCCCGCGTCGCTGGCGGTGCTGCTCCCGCAGGAGCCCCCGTCCGCCCCCCCGCCGGGGGCCAGGTCCCCGGTGCTGCCCCCCGGGGTGGCCTCGCCCCCGCCCCCGCCCCCCTGGTCCTCGCTCTCGGGCCTGGGCTCCGGCTCCCCGTTCCCCTTGCAGGGCTGCAGGGAGATCTGCAAGGTGCTCTTCTTGCTCCCGCTAACCTTGGGTATGAACACGGACGAGTGACGCAGTAAATTGCCGTACTCGGCTGACAGCGGCGGCAGCGGCAGCTGCCCCGGAGTCACCTTCATGTGGACGGAGCCGGGGCGCGGCGCCGGGCCGGGCCCCCGCTGCTCCCCGCGCTCCCCGTGCCCGCAGCTCCCCGGCAGAGGGTCCGTGTTGCTCCTCCTCGCTCCGAAGTGCAAGCGGAGCCGGCGGGCCATTCGTCTAACTCTTTAATCCCCGGGATCCAGGGAAAGGCATCGGCGAACGGAGCGGGGCGGAGAAAGAGAGAGAGAGAGAGAGAGAGAGAAAAAAAAAAAAAAAAAGACGCAAAAGCAACTGCTGCGAATCCCCTCCCGCGATTGCGGTCATTAGCGGCTGCGCATAGCCAAAATAGCTCCGGTGACGGGCCGCATTCCTCCCGGGGCCGCGCTGGAGCGATTAGCCGCGGGGGGGTGGGGGGGGGGCAGGTCAGATGAACTCCGGAGCGGGAGCGTGACCAATGGGAGCCGCGTATCCCGGGTGCGCCGTGCCTTTAAGGATCCCCCCGAAGCCGCGCGGCGGCGGCGGAGCGGCGCTCTGGAAGCTCTGGACGGCAGCGCTCAGCTGCTCGACTGAAGCCCGGCCAAGCCCACGCCTGGGCTACACCTTCCCCGGGCTGCGACGACCAATCCAGCCGCCCCCCTCCGCCCCCCCGGGAAAACAACAACCTTGCATTCTGGCTTTTCGGAGCTCCTCTGTCGGGGCGTTCGCTTCTGGCTTCGGGGGCGAGCGCTACCTCGAGTGGTAATGGCGTTTCTGCGCCGCGCCGCTGCTAATATTTTTACCCGTGGGTATAGAGTTACAGGAAATCTGTAGGAATGAGGTCTGGCATAATTCAGCACCAAACTGAGGATTGAATTTCCAAACAGCTTCCATGCTAGCAAACCGCTACGCCTGTAGAAATATGCAGGAAGCCACTGGCAGTTATTACAAACTGCAGAGCTGGCTCCCCTCATGAGCAATAACCCCCCTGGCTCACACCAACAGCCCTTTGACAGACAGCTTAGGCAGTGAAAATCGCATGGCACAGTTTTAAATGAGCCCAGGCCACTCGTCTCACTGAAGAAGCACAGAACTCCAGGCAAAAGCCCAAAGAACGTAAAGGCAACGTAGCGTGACGTTGAGCACTTCTATAACACATTAACTTTGTTTGAATGCAGTACTTTCTTGCGAGCAAGCCAGCTCGGGGAAATGAAAGTTGATAGGCGACACGACCTGTCACATGAAACATCTTGTTGTTGCCAACGCTGGTTTAATGGCTGTTCCCCTGTCACAAGCACTCTGCTCTTTCAATCAACAATGACTGCAGATGACTATGGCATTACAGTATAAAGGACACTGGTGGCACACAAGATTCCCCATGCGGTTTCAGTGCTAACTGACGCAGCTGCGCTAGTCACTTATTAAATTAAGTACTAAGCCTCGTGGGAGTTTCTGATACCACACAGGCCTTCTATTAAATTCATCTCAAAGACAAACCGCATCCAGAGTTCAGAAAAAAATTATACTCACCTACAAATATGCCATGCCCCACCATTTTCACACTAGATTTTTGGAAACCGCAAGTTTCAGTTTAAATAGATGTGAGTCAGCGTTTTTTTAAGCACCTGCCCACTAATGAATATTTACTGGAGAAGTTACACCCGAGAAACTGTAGAAAGCAGGCAACATGCTTATCTGGATCAACGGGGAAATTACGACAAACGGCGAATTGAAATGCTGGTATATTGACCACTTTTTCAAGCAATCACCCTAGGCATGTTTGAGGACCAAGACTGCGCTCTTGCTTTGGCAGTTGAACCACCCAATCCCCCCATTATTCCTATCTGTGTCATAATAAGAAATGCGTGCCCACCATAACATTCCTAAATAAGAAAACTTGGAGATCCTTTGTACATTTTTTTCACTAAGCTACTCATTAACTTATGGGAAAGTGTACATATATTCTTCATACATAAGTCTGTTTAACAATTCAGTGAGGTAGAAGCTGGAATATAATATCTGAAAAAACATTACTAGGTCATGCAGACACATTTCTTGTGCTGACAACCACCTGGCTCAAAATCTTAATAGCACCCTTGAGCATATGCAATTTCACGAACCACAACACCTGTTTATACAGTAGCAACAAACTGCAACAAAAGGCAGTTTTCTCATTTCTAGCAAGTTAAGGCTTTCAATATTCCCAAAATATTTTGCCATTGAAACTATATTGTCCTATTGTAATTGTACAGTTGCTTTATAAAGTTAAGGCTTTAATTTAACTATCTCTACACCCTAGTAATTGCTACACAATAGTCGACACGGCACTGCAATTACACTTAAAATAATAGTACAGGAGCCAGCGTAGGCTTTCCACCGAAACGGTAGATTTGAACACAATGTCAGATGGACACACTAAGCCTATGTATTTATGACATATAGGGACTATGCACAAAGTGCCCGCACGGTAAAAGAGATGAGAACTGCCGTGCCAAATTCGAGCACCAAGTTAAGCCAGCAAGTCCATTAGAAATGAAAGGACATCATGAGCCCTGTTCTCAGAGTCTGAGGAATAAATCATGAGGAGGGGTTTGTATTCCAGGCAACGATGGGTGCCCGCCCAGCGGACGGCTCGCAGACCTACCAAGCGGTTCTCGTCGAACACCTCGAGCAGCAGCCGGTGCTTCCGCGGGTGAACCTGGAAGAGAGGACACAGAGAGCCGTCAGCGTGACATCATCAACCTCCCGTTCACCTCGACAGCCCCGAGCTACGCTCACAGACTCGCTGTAGTGAAGAATCAACGCTGAGAAGTCGGCCATGAGAAAGCTCTTTCTGACAGTTCATTAAGGACCATATGTAAGAAAAAAAAAGAAAAAAAAACAAACAAACAAACAAAAACAAACACTCCTGGTCCCAGAATAGATTCCGCAGGGCAGGGCTACTGAAGGTCATCATTCGCCAGAATCATCATCACCCTTATTGTCAATGCAGTCATCATCATCTGCCAGTCAGTCCACTGTAGAACGAAGGCATCCCCAAACTTTCCCTCTCTGACCTCGCAGGTAACATAACCTGTAATATCAGTCTGGTTCTCTTTCAGCCTCACATTCTCTCTGTAGGTGTCCGCTATGTGCTGTTCATTTCCTCTTTAATTGCAGCTGGTACACCTTGACACCCTATTCTCTCCAAGCTGTACAAATTGTACAGTTATGTTCTGTGTAATTATGTTTATGACAAACTAGCCTGCTGTAGATATTTTTGTACTCTAAAATCATAATACTCGATTTTTTTTCTAAAGAACAATAAAAAGAAAAGAAAAAAAAGGATGTGACAAATTGCCCCTCAAGCTTATTTGTCGCAAATTTCTTTTAACAGGCGGCGATGAACAAAAAAGAAGGCACTAGTAGTGGTGAAAACATTCACGGCACACTCAATATTACATGACAATGCCTGGAGGCTGAGTCACCGCCGGCTTTTAGCGCGGCTCGGTGTGCGTGTCATCCCAAATGCCTGCCGCCGTGCAGCGAGCTGCATGCCGGACGGCTGCCCCGGATCCGTCCGTCCGTCCGTCTGTCAGTCTGTCTGGACCCCGGCTCCCCCGTAACCGCTGCTCCCTTCCAACCGAAAATGGAAGGTGACTCACGGCGGACGTGCGTCAAAGCGTTCCGGCGAAGCCCGTGACGACGCGGGCGCTAAGGAGAGAGAGGTCCCTACGCACGGGAGCCGTGACATCGTCTCCCGGCTCCTGCCAGTTTTTTTGCGATGACAGTTCGGCTGAAGGTTACGAGGGCGAGCTTCATTCGCGAACGGCTCAGGAGGTGTTTTTTCACCATTACCTCATCCAACCGCGTGTGGAACATTTCAACTTCAGGCTAATTAAAGTCAGAACAGAATATAGCGCAAGTGGCTCTGACGATGACGTACTGTAGCTGACGAGATTTACTGTAGATGGGAAGGCGTTTTGAAGCCAGCTCTTCACATCCTCCGTAGCCATCCCCCTTTTCAACAATTCCTTATTCTAACCTTGACAGGCCCAAATAAGCTCTTTTTTGGAATTTTGAATGATCAAGTACACCAATTTACCAAACTGGCTATCTACTGTATGTTAACTGCAGCATTACCCAAGCACAATACATTTTTTAGCCGTGAGCAATAGCTGTGGATAATTGGGAGTTTAACGTTTAAGGTTTGCTGTGCTCTCTGATCACGGGGCTTCTGAACTCTCTATGAATTCAGCATTTGGGCAGACCTCAGCAGGCAAAGACGTGTCAAATTCTGTCCTGTCTGAGTAAAAAAAAAACAAAAAAACAACAACCGATACTAACCTTATTAAAAATGAATGGCACAAGGCACACTCACAGTCCTCTATTTCACTGCTAACATCAGCATCTGGGCACCCAAAAGATGCAGCAAAAAATCAGGTTTCCTACCGCAGGGCTTCTTTTACTCTATGAAAATATACTATATGACATTGAAAATGAGTTCTTCTGTTGAACTATGAATACATCCCATTTAAAGTACAAACAACAGTATGTCAAGTGTCAATTGTTCCAACTACAGAGGGCAGCCAACTTATCTTTCCTTACAGGAAAGGGATATGTTATTTAGAGTAAAAGATCTCAAAGGGCCAATATTGACAACCCAATCCAAATTTCGCATATTTATAAGGACACGATTACAAAGCTTTTGGAAACTCAAAAATAAATCAAAATGACTTCTTGATTCAACAGTTAAATCTCTTAAACAACAACACATTGGTATAGTGGCTAAGATCCCAGACTTCTGGGTTTAATTCCCACACAGGTCAATACTGCTGTAAGCTAAAAAGGAAGGCTCTGTACTTCACACCTCAGTACTGTTTTTCACCGAGAACATGTAAAAATATTCATGAAAAATGAGGACCTAGACGATGCTGTAAAAAAGTAACCGAGACATACATTTATTATATGCTCAAACCGCAAGATTATCATCATCTACCTCAATTATGTGAAACAAACAGCCTAATACCAGGCAGAGCCTGAGGGTAAGGCTGGATGATCTAGCGCTTGCCTGCTAGGTGGAGCTTTGAGACGCCCCCCCTCCTGGCCGGGGTGAGAGAGTGGGGGCGTGGCCAACCCAAGCCCACCCCGTGACCTGAGAAAGTGGAATGCATAAACTGAAACGGGCCTGCTAGCTCAGCGATGCCAGTAATGACACTCACACATTGGTGAACCTGGGGCCAAATGGCAGCCTGAGTGCTCTAGAGCGAAGGCGCCTGAATGTGTTTGTGAGCATACGCATGTGTGTTTTTCTAGACATGTATATGGGTCTGTGTGCGTGTGCCACACATGCGTGTGTGCGGCATGTGGTGCGTGCATACATATATGTAGCGTGTGTTACTGTGCGTGCTTACACATGCGTATGGCACACTTGCATGTGTATGGTTGTGTGTTCGTTCATGGGCGTATGCAGGCATGTGCGCATGCATGTTTGTGTTCAGTTTGACTTTCGCATGCATCATTAGCACACACGCTGGTTCTGAAAGTCATATAAAAATAAACTTGACTCGCCAGCGGGGAATATTGTGTAAACACACAAAGTTATTCCCAGCTTTCAAGTGCGCCGGCTCTGGTGTTGTTCACCCTGGACCTGGAGGTCAGGGGTACACAGAGCTAAATATCACAACCTCCAGCGGCACACAAAAGACGCGTGCAACAGCTACAGCCACAGGGACCGTCACAATATGGACATGCCAAAGCGAATAAAACCATTGTAGGACACACCAGCCAGTTTAAACAAACAACACTGCATCAAATACGGATTTCTCGTGTACATTTGGTTTAGTTTCATGAATGTTGGTGCTGCATTACTTTAATAGGAGAACAGTGTCATTGGGAGTATCCTACAGCTTTCTTTGCAGGAATGGCTTCCTTTTCAAAAGATCACAGAAACAGCCCAATAACTTAAAATCCTTTCTGCTCAGTTATTTCCAGAGTGAAACAGGAGTGTTGCAGCAAATCCAGATGCTGGCAAATTAAATATGTCTGAGTTTTCTCCTCAGACTTTCCTTCTAAGTTAAACTGAAAGGGCAAAATTTTTACCCTGTGTCTGTTCTATGATGAGAAGAAGGAAAAAACAGATGTTTGCTATGTTTGACAAGCACAGTGAGCGTGAAGAGAAACACAAAAAAGCTAACGCTCTCGTTATCCATCCTGCTCTGGCAATTCAGCAGACAGGAGAATGTCACCCAGTCCTATGACCATAGCTCTGTAAATGAAGGAACAGATGGTGTGCAGTGTAGAAATAAACGGCCGCACCGTTCACACTGTTGAGATGCGGTGCCCTGTTGTTATACTCGAGTCGAACGTACATCTCCCTGGATGGCGAAAGCGGCCATTAAGAACCATTTTGAGTACACATCGTCCACCAGCTGGGACCTGTGGGTGTCTCGCACAATGAAAGTCTGATCCGGCTGCAATGACCCAGGCGAGCAAACGCTAAATCGGAAGGGCCCATCTCGGATCTCTACCGAATGAATTATTGAGCCAAGGCTATCCCCATTACAACAAGCCAGGACATGCTCTGTAGAGTCCGTCCTATAACGCGATTTACATTTAAAATGTGAGCACTCCATTACCCGTGAGCGGTGAGGAGGAGAGCCAGGAACAACGCTGATAAACACGATAAGGGGCTTTAATGGAAAACACTCTGGCCACAATGGAACTTTCTCCATTGAAGTACACAAACAAAACACTCAAGGACAGACACACGCATGCATGCAGGCGCACGCGCACACACACACACACACACACACGCGCACACAAAGGGCATTTCCCAGCTGCAGATTTAGGTCTTGATATTAGAACTCCCAGTCGCTGACCACCCACCAAGCTAAAAAGTAAACATGATAGCATCAGGTAGGGCTGAAATTTCTGCTTTCTGCCAGTGTGAAACTCACTGTACCAACCTAACCACAAGATTAGCCCTCCAGTTAGCCACTAATTCATAGTATACAGCATACAGTGACACAGAACCAGTATGGCATCCTGAACACAAACCATTTTAAAGATGAACTGAATATATCCACCCTTTTCCCCTCCATTTATGAAATGTTCAGCTTTTTACTCTGTATTCAGACCGTATTCACTTACTCTGAAAAAGAATTCCTCGTTCCATTTTGGGTCCAGCGTCTTCAGAGCACAAAGAGAGGGGGAGAAAGAACAAGGGTAAGGAATTTTCCATATCTTATCAATCAGTGCTTTTCCATGCGTTCGTGTGTGCACGTGTCTCTCAATACATCAATGCATTTGCGTGTGGGTGTGCATTTTTAATTTTAGGACCACAGCTTCTACTTACCTTTTTAATTGTTTTGGTCTGAAGACTGGTGAGCTCTCCATTCACAGGATCATAAAGGGAGACTCTTGTATATGGGTCACTATTGAGAGAGTTGAGATAAATATCCTAATTAAGTGGTTTTTAATCTGCACTTATTTTCTACATTAATGATATACACAAGAAAAACTGTACATTCTGCTGTGGCTTTCACACTTCCAAGGGTCACCAGAATTACCACAAACCGACAATATGAGCGCTCATTCATGTTGACATTAGAAACAGCAGCATGTATACATATGCAACACAGACATATAGATGTTTCGCAAGACTCAGGCCAGAGCTGCTTGTAATCTGGTTTAACCGATTTATTCTGAGATGCTTTTAATGACTGTTCCAACTGGAAAATGCTGAGATTTCACAATGACAGAACAACAGAAATGGTGTCATTCTCTCGTTTGCACTGCAAGGACAGAGAAGATGACTGAAAACAGCACCATCTAAAGGCAGCGAAGAATAATACAGCTCACATCCAGAACAAACAAGGGCATACGACAGCCTAAATTACATTAAGAATAAGTACATCGGCAGAGTAAGCCACTCTGGAGCCAGACCATAATTTCATTTTTGTTAAAAAATGTTAACAAAAAAAATTGGTATGAAAACCATCATAGGTGCTACCATTCCGGAGTTTCACAATCCTTTTTACTGCAATGTGGTACCACATTATGGCCTGGTAATTTCAACTAGAGGGTCAGCAATGCTCCAAGGGAAAGAGAGGAGAGTATTTGTGGGCAGACTGTTTGAAATCCATACATAACTGGACACATAACGCTCCTTCATGAGTGGGACACTTACTGAGTTCCAAGAAAACCAGCAGACAAGGACCCCCCTTGAACAAAATAAACTATGACCATAGAGGCATAGTCAGGTGTTCTGTGACTTTCAACCACACCATTCCGCCATAGGTTGTGTTTGTTTCAAAATACGTAACTTTGACAGAAACCTGCATTTCGCTCGAGTTCAGTAAGCATCTCTTCTATTGAACAACATCGCACTGTCAGATGTGCAAGGTGAAACTAGTATTGCAATCATCAATTCTTAGTTTCATATTATAATTACATAAACTAGCGCTTTAGTTTTTCTGCATGTTGGGCTGCCATGTCAGCTGTGTTCAAATATCTTGTTTGCCATCATTCCTATCGGTTCTGACAGTATTTTACAAAGCAGCTTCATTGTCGAGTTTTTGTTTTTTCGAGGTTGTCTTTTCTCCATGTCAGCAGTTTCACAAGGGTAGCTATGGGGCATATCAAGATACAGGTTCAGTTTACCTCAAACAAGCCCAGTTCATCAAAACCTTTTATTCGCAAGGAAAACTAATGTGAAAGTCAAAATATATTTGCCGAAGTAAACAATTTCATTTGAACTCTCATGACTGACCCACCATACTTACACTATTCTACGTGCACAAACACGCATTCCTGAATGACAGTGATAGGTTGCTAGGCAGTGGGAAACCTGTGGCCACAGGCCCACTGAATGCTGCCTAATGACATCAAATTATTTAAATACTATTTATTTATGTATTTGTGTTAAAGGAGAGTGGAGATGCACCCTCTCTTTGTACCTTTTGCTTTACTCAGACAGAGGGAAAGCAGTGAAGGACACAGCTAAATATTGAACCACGGAGCAGAAAGTTCCACTGTAGGGGGAGACTAACACCCAGCCG
Source organism: Anguilla rostrata (assembly GCF_018555375.3). NCBI lineage: Eukaryota > Metazoa > Chordata > Actinopteri > Anguilliformes > Anguillidae > Anguilla > Anguilla rostrata. The sequence goes on along the minus strand of NC_057937.1, from coordinate 43,927,568 downwards.
CTGTGTTTACTACCTGGCCTGAGAGTCAGCCAGCCCTACAGACTTCCATCACGCACCTTGCCTACAAACTAATAACCTAAGTATTGATTTAATGTCCACTACATTAATTCATGCATGTGTCTGAGCATACTGTAGGAAGCTTTCAGTAAACAGCATAATGAAATGTGAAAATGGAATCAATGCATCATTTATTTGGTGCTAATGTGAGCACTATGATTGTGTTATCTATTTACCAATTATGTAAGACCTGTTATTGGAGGTGTAGGCATACATTCCGTTCAGTATTTGTGGCCCACTGATTTAGATTCGGGTCAGAAACGCAGCCCACCTTAAGATGGCTGCCAACAACTGCATTCCCACTGTCTGCACCAAGCACTATTAAATTAATTGGTTCTAGTCACAGCATGATTACAGAGACATATGGGAGTATGGCAAGCACTGACACCACACAAAGCAGCAAAAGTTTTATTCAGCAAACTGGATGACAAGCCTAAGCTCGGTGAGATGCCAAGGTGGAGTTTTAATGGAATAAATGCCGTTTTAGGTGATAAAAAAAGAGAACTTACGGCTTGACACAAGGTAATCTTTCATAACTACAGCTTTTTAAAGTTATAGTGTTGTAATTCAATTTTATTTGTTTCTAAGTTCAACAAATATGCAAAAATGATGGTACTTCATCTATATTTATACTGCATGGGCTAAGAAATAAAAGCAAACAATTTCAGAAATTCAAGCCAAGGGTAAGAGTACAGACTTTGTTATTGTATTTACTCACCTGGCTCCTAAAATATCTTTCTTAGCAAGTCCAATTCCTGCAATGACCTTTACTCTGAGAATTCTTGATTCGTCCTGAAAAAGAGGCATATGTGCATTAATTGCAATATTTAAAAATACAGTTATTTTAAAAATTATACCTAAATCTTGCATAATAGTGTTTTTGTTGTTGTTTTTAATACGAACAGCTAAGAACGGTCACATTCAGCAACAGAAGCTCACCGCGTTTCTTAGATGAGACTTTGTAGAGAAAAGTCATTTTCGTGAAACCAAATAGGTAGGCAGCTAGCTAACAGTCTTTATGAATGGTCAATTATTTTTATATAATGCAGTTCCCCATAAAGCATAGGGCAGTTCCTGGTAAGAACCTTTCCTACAGCCTTTTGTTAATGTAGCATGGCTTAATACATGATATCTTGAAAAATCAAGGCATATACGGTACTAATTGCATTCCGCTTTCACCCGCCAGTACAGTGCTGCAGACCCGTAATATTATGATGAAAGGCGTTACCTGGCGCACAGCTGACGACTAATGAACCTTATCCAAAACCTCCAGCTTAATTCAATCATGGCGTAATATCTCCTGGCTACGAGTCATACCAAGAAAAAGTTGGCACACGTGAATATATACCCATGTAGCTAGCTAGTGTCAGCCAAATTAATTGGATATTATTCTAGATTATATTTGAAAAAAATATACTAGCCAAAATCAACAGTAGCTGTCTTGCAGCAGATTGTACCAGTATGGCAGCAAGTCAATAAGACTGTTTTCAGCTGTCAATCTGAGCTACCTAAAGAGATAGACATTTATTATTAGGTGCACAGCGTGTTGCTAAATATTACACATAGCTAACACACCAAGCACAATATAATAAAATTAGTTAGCCCAGCCAACAAGCTATTTGACCAGCCGAATAAAACAAAGACATGTGAAGGAGGACTATAGCTAGTTAGTCACGTAGCTGGCAAGACAATAATTCACATACTTGGTCGTTAACAGCACCATTATAGCTAAACTACTATTGGCCAGCGCTAGCTAATCAACGTCAATACAATCAGCTAGCTACTAGAAATCACAAAATCTCGAACCGCATGTACAGACAGACTGACAGGCAGCTAATGTTAAATAGATCATTTTACCGAGCAGCAAAATGCTGTTGAGTTAAAGGTAACATAGCGATATAACGTTAGCTAATAAATTGGACAAATCGTGATTTTCTTTACCTCATCACTCTGAAGACCTCGGACCTCGGGTGCAACTGCAGCCATACTACTCATGGTTGAATTCGAAGGATGCGACTATGCTAACGAAGAAATATGGTGAATTGTGTTAGATGTTATAACGTTATCTAAGAATAAGAAATTAACCTAAGCTTTACGTTGCCGATCCTCTACCCGCCCCTCCTTCCCATTCACAAGCTATCTGACTTTCACTGCAACCTGGCTGACGCTCGTAGCTAACCAATAAACACTGACAAACGTGTTGGTAGTACGACGCTATCCTGCACCATCCTAGCTTTGAATTACATTTCCTTCCGCCCGTCCCGCCTGTCCACCACTACAGCCAGGTTTCCCAGCTGCGTGCGTAATGTTTAGTTTATGGGATCGGTAAATCTACATCCGGTGTAGCTAAGTTTTATCAGGTTTCAATCTTAGTCATTTCCAAAAACAAAATGCTTAATAACCAATTTGTCTATTTCTAAAAATGAAATATGAATGTTATTATTGATAACTATAACATCGTTTCTCATCATTTAACTAGGCCCTTGCCTCCTCCCATGTAACTGACCTTACCTGTTTTCTAATCTGGGCTACTTCTACTTTATACGGCTTTGCAAAACACTGTAGTTTAGGTTTCCAAAATATATGCCCGTAAATTTCCCGAATATCTGAGTTCACAAAAATACTAGGTTTGTGAAAGTAACGGCCAACGAAATCTCATTCAAACAGCATCCTAGGGGGAAATATAGGCTAGCTTGTCACAAACCAACATCCTGCGATGCAATCAACATTGGATATTAGCTAATATGATCTTTCAGTATCCAATTGCACAGATAAATTATCTTTTTGTGATTAACGATTATATAAGAATGCATACCTGTCACATTTACAGAATGTTGTGAAAAAAGAGTGACGAATGAAATTCAGGTAACACAATGTGACACGGTCTGTGTTCTATGACTACTCCAGCCTTTTTAACTGTCGGTCTGTAGTCACCAATTGAAAGCTATGAGAGTTGCAATATAGTTCACATGCACTTGAAGAAATTGCAACTCATTGTATGTTCTTAACTCATTTGGTAATTGTGAATCAGTTTTGAATACCGAAATTCAATTGAGTGGATCTTTCAAATTCACAAATTCAGCTTCTGGTTTGCCAGGTTTACCAAACTGCTTTGGAATCAGAATGTATTTATTCAGACTGGGTTCAAAAATATTGGCAATAGTGTTAAAAAATATATATGTTTACTTGACAAGCTGCCAATTGCGATTGCTGTACTTACTGTAATTACCTTTTAAAAATAAAAAAAATTCTTCTACAACAATGCCTGTCAATTAGTATTCCAAGGCAGTTGATTGAAGTAGTTGGGTGAAGTCAGTTAAACTGGGCTGTTGGGTAAAATGGACCGGATATGGTTGGAGCATCTTAGCACTTTAAGATTAAATGACCACCCATCCATCCATCCATTATCTATAGCCGTTTATTATTGGTCAGGGTCATGGGAGGTGCTGGAGTCTTTCCCAGAATGCATTGGGTGAGAGGCAGAGAATACACCCTGGACAGGTCAACAGTCCATTGCAGGGAACACACATCATTCACTCACACACTGATACCTAGGTGCACATAAACCCACGTGGACATGGGCAGAACATGCAAACTCTACACAGAAAGTCAACAGTGCTACTCACTGCATCACTGTGCCGCCCCAGATTTCTAATTGTTGCCACAACAGTAGGCTTACTTGGCAGGTAGCAACTGATTTTATTGGTCTGAGGTTTCTAAGCTGGGCAGGGCAATGCCATATACAGAGACTGATGAAGAAAACCACATGGTGAGTGTCCTAACATGATAAATGTTGCTTTTCACTGAGAAGGTTTTTACTGATTTTGCTATTCCCTGAAACATTACAAGTAAACATTACAAATAATGTTTCATGATGAAAGTCTTGATGGCCTCATTAGAGAAAATGCTGATATTTTGTAAAAAACTTCATTTGTAATAAAATGCATTTTTAATTACTGGCCCATTTTAGCTTAATGTATGAGATAAAATGAGCCAGTAATTTCAGGTAAAATGGGCCATCTTTGGAATTGAATTTCAGCAGATATTTTGATGGTTCCTCTTATCAAAAGCTATTCAAATATTGTCCAAAAGATTCAAGCCTGGGTATATCATAATCATATTATATAAGCATAGCACCCATAAATGTACACAAACACACACACACACATATGTACATGCACATGCACACACAAACATTCACAGATGTACACACAAATTCAGTCACTCACACACTCACCCAGTCTCTGACTCACCCATGCACTATTCTAACAACCACAAATCCAGCTCCACATCATTCACACACTTACACGTACAAATTACACATGCACATATACACATACCCACACCCACACATTTTTCAACTAAAGATAAAATATTATCAATTGCTTTGTTCAGAATGGCGGTTTTGCTGTCCAGTTTCACTGGCCCATTTTAACTGAACAGGTAGCCCACTTTACCTGATCACGGTGTGGCTGTCTTGGGAGGGGGACCTCTGATGCTTAAATAGCTCTAGGACTCAAGAATTTATTTTTATTCCATAATTTCACCATAGAACAACAGAGGAGACCTGACTTAACAAAAAAAGAAACAAATTTGGAAGTATGCATTATTTGCATAGCTATTTTGATGCTGTCAAAGCCGATTTGCCAAAAAGCAGCCAGATGTAGCCGACTTCACCCTAAATGGCAGCCTACACTATTCATTTCTCTAAAAACCACTGAAATTAAGGTCTTCTTTGGTGCTAATTTCTAGGTAGTAAGATAACAATGCAAAAATATCCCGCTGCATGAAAATAACTCATTTGGTCCAACACCAAAAATTCAGATTACACTCATGTAATATCTATACCAACATAAACTGTGGGCGGGTGATGTTTGGAATGTGATGTTGCTTTTTTACCAGCAGGGGGAAGCAACACACAACATTTGAGATCTAGCCAGAATCTCTGAGAACTGAATTTTTTAAACTCAAATTTTTTAACTCTAAATTTGTATGTACCAGCCTTGCAGTCAGGCATAGAGGAAGCAGAGAACTGTTAAGCTAGTAACTGAAAATTTTAATGAATAAACTTTCCATTTCACAGTGATAATACATTAACATCAGGTGATTCCTTCTAATTGTATTTGCAATTAAATTGTGTGGATTTTACACAATCATGTAAATAAATAAAAAGTTTCATTAAATATTTGCTTCGTAAAAAGTATCAGATTAGTGTTAACTACAAATCAGTCTTTTCAAACTGCTGTGTATATTGGATTACAAAATTTTGTTCATGGGTAAAAGGACAATAATAATACTTCAGTATAAACAAGGATATCAAATAATAATAAAATAATGAGTTTAAATTAGGTTAAAAATCCAATTTCCCCACTTTGGCTTACAGCATAGCAACTTTCAACATAGTAAGTTTGAAATACTTACACTCCTGCCAGGAGGCTGCACTGCTCATCCACTGTCCTCAGTGTGGTCTCCTCCTCCTCTCGATCGCATCACTTCCCTATCCTGGTTCCCCAGTGGTGCAATGACCATCTGGACAGCCCATCTTCCACTGTCGACTGAAACCGCTGAGATTTAAATTGGATTGCTAAATTTTGTACATCGTTAAAAGGACAATAATAATACTTTCGTATAAAAAAAGGATATAGAATTTTTTTTAATGGGTTATTAAAAAATTAAAACTAATTTAAGTTAGGTTAAAAATGCCGTTTCCCCACTTTGGCTTACAGCATAGCAACTCACAACATAAGCAGAAATGCATCCTGACAGATGGTGAGAGTGATGCCAAATCTACATTGTTGTATTCCATAACCAAAAATCCTATTTCCAGCTCAGTTCCCCCAAAATAAAACCGACAGAAAGCTCTGTCACTGCATGGGAAAGTTTACAGATATCATCTCCTGTTGTGGATGTACTTTCACAGCTTTTCTGCTTTTTTGGCATAAGCCCGTGCTCCATATACACCAAATCCTGACTCCCTATACAACGAACACTGATGCATAACACAGTGTGCACCAGTCTTAACACACTTTTCTGGATTACCTCAATCTAAAAATAGTAATTACAATATTTGCAGTACTTAGAAGTTGAGTAATGACACAAGCCTTTGCATGAGTCTACCCAAACCACTGCACCCTCCCCCACATCACAAATGTTTGAACACACACACACACACACACACACACAGTTTGATGTTATATTGGCTAATGATACAGCTGTTGACAAGTGATGGAACAATCTAGAAAGAATTTGAACATAAATCAAAATGTCCCTGCTGCTGTGACGCTGTGGACGACAGGCCGCAGGTATGCAATACAGGTGACCAAAAATGTTTTTGTGCACACTACATGACTACAAATGTGCTCAGTGTACAAAGGTTTCCGCCAGGACATTCTGGATGAGCATGCATGCAATATAAGAGGGTATCTGGTCCAGGCCACGCACTTGGCTGTGCATGCGCTTTTAGGTGTGGAATATGACTCTGTGAGGTAGAAGTGCTGCTGAACACTAAAGGAGGATGCAGAATTTAAAATGTACATGCAAAATGTACAGTGTGGAAGCCTCTGCTAAACAAGAAAAACATCAACGCTAGTCTCACATTTGCAAAAAAAGCACCTGGATGATCCACAAGCCTTTTTGGATGACTCAAGTCCAATTATATGTCTGGCATAAAGCAAATGCAGCATTTCACAGAAAGAACATCATACCAACAGTCAAACATGGTGATGCTACTGTGATGGTATGGGGATGCTTTGCTGCCTTGGGACCTGGAATACGAAACATTTTTGGTTCAGATGAATGACAGAGATTAAAGAAACCTTTCCATATACTGCACGTCAGAACTGCAGTTTCCTAAGCAAGCAATTAGCTGTTCAGAAGGTAGTGTCAATCAGTAGATTATCTTAAGGCTTAAAGGGTTGTAAATGTGAACCTTTGCATGTGCTGTGTGGGATCAGTTTTATCTTGTTCAATCAACATTATCCTATGGCTTGCGAGTTCTACAAGCAATTTTGTCAGAGGAATACAGTTGCACCGGTAATGTGAATGAAAATATCTATAGCAATTCAATGGGGTTAAAAAAAACACAAGTTCAAACAAAGTAACCAAGTTCTTAAAAAAAAAAAGTTTATTGGTTTTTAAAACCACTTAAAAAATCTCAAGATCTGGGAGCACTTTGAATTTAAAAAAGAAAAGAATAAACATTGCTGAATTGCTATTGCAACATTACCAAACTACTGTACGGTCCGTTGTGCACCAGACAACAACATGGTGGAAGGTTGTAGAAGTCTCGATGGATTGAGGGATTTTAGGTGGTTCCTACAGAGTCAGTGAAAAGTACAGCATGGTAGTCACTGCAACCCCTATGCATTAAATGAACAAAGTGTTCTGTTTTCTTCATTAAAGTCCAAATATCAGTGCTTATCAACGGTTTTGCCAAAAAATAAAAACAAAATAAAATGTATAAAAGTTTTCTTCACAAAGAGATGCATTTCTTTCTTTAAAAAAAGAAATAAAAACACCAAAAATCAACAGAACAAATCCGTAAACTGAACATACAGAACAAGTACAAATTTGATTTTAGTAAACATCAAACAATGCAAGTAACTTGTTATGCGAGTAGTTATCCTTTCTGGTTGACAGAACCAGTCTTTATTACAGCGAAGAAAGTGGTTACGAAGATACTCTGTACAACAGAATTCAACACACATGCATGCTTATGATTATTTATAAACATGGTGAAGGAAATATTTGATAGTTTTTTCATTTTTTAATAATTTTTCTTTAAATTGCGTTTTATATTCTCATGTATGAGAATGAGTAAAAGACTTATCTCACTGAGATCAATGCACATTGCTACATAAGACAATTAAGTGTCATTTTTTATGACATTTCTTCTTTGTTAATTATCGTCTTTTCTTCTTTCTTAAGCTCTTTACAAAAATATTGTCTTGTTTTTTTTTTTTTTTTTTGCGGGCTTCAATTGTATCATTTGTCCTAAAAGAGGCGCCAAACCCTTGGTTCATAAAAAGTTTAGTGCAATTACGTGAACCTCAAAGCCTGCTGAAATTTGAGCTATTGAATTTCCAGTGTGTCTGCTGCTAAGTTCTGGGCACAATATACCTCTGTCACGGAGAGACAAGCGACCTGCTAAATATATCATAATACCTTTTTTCTCCAATAAACCATGCTATTGTTCTCACTCAATATACACATCTTTTCTGCGAAAACAGCACTATAAATCTCAGAAAGGGAACAGAAAGACATCACCAAGATAGAAACCCGACAAACAGCATCTGTACAAGAAGCTCGAGCTGCAGCACATCTCGCTAGGAGCAGATCTAATACAACCAGTAAAAGCGCTTGTGAAGGTACACAGAACTACCATATTTCTTAATAATTATGGTCATAACACAGTGTCTTGAGTAATTGGATTTCTTCCTGTGGATCTGTCATATTTACAAATGGAGCTTTTCACATGTGAGGAACAGTTACAACAGTTGACAAAATTCACACAAAGAACATCCTGCTACATCATTTTTTCTTTTTTTTCTTTTTTCTTTTTTTTTTTTTAAAACAGACCAGTAGTGTTTTTCAGCATGCTTTTCAAACGAGGTTCCCTGTGCAACGAAAGTTGCCACTTTAAAAATAACAGCATTCAATTTCAATACCCAGTTCCCTCCCCTAAAATTTATCCTGGAGACATTCACAACAAATGCGTTGGCAGAAGGCCTTCCAACCCGTGTGCCATTAAGGACAGAGACCTCTCAGTGGGGAGCAGTGGACAGTGGCAGATCAGATGGAGGATAGCTACAGAGCCCATTCTTATCTGTATCCAAGTAGGCAGCTTTTCTTTGGTATGGACATAAGGCTAATCGCCAGAACTAAGACTAATGCAGCCTACATCTTTGCTGTTCACATAGCCAGTCACAAGTTTGTAAAGCACCTTTTAGAATTTGACATATTACTTGGTTTTCAAAATTTTATTCAGCCTCATAATCTGAAACTATTGTAGATATATTGTAAACTGGCAAAGACCTCTAAAACACAGGTGTTAAACTCCAGTCCTGGAGGGCTACGGTGTCTGCTGGCTTTTGGTGTGTTTCAGCACCAGTGATTCATTAAAGTCACTGATGGACTAGAGTCCAAACACCTTGTTCTCAAGTGCCTTAAACTGCAGCTGATTGAAAGGAAACTACACAAACCCACAGACGCTGCAGCCTTCCAGGACTGGAGTTTTACACCCCTGCTCTAAAACAAACAACCACTGCCTTCCAATGAAATCATTTTGTTTCATATGGTTTTACCAATGTTAACTCCTCATTTGGGACAAATACTCCACAAGAATTACAGAAAAGCAAAGGCCCCAAAAATTTGTCTGTAGGACTGGATCACTTTCCTTGTCTCAAAAATACAAATGTTTGTGTAAGTGCAATCACTTGAAAGGCTGTAACCTCCAACACCCCCCCCACCCCCCCCCCATAAGTAGACACTTGCCTTCATAAAGGCTGCTTTTCCCCCAAACATTTGGCTTATGTTACTATTGTCAATATTATTATTATAAAATTGTAAAAACGACCAATTAATATATTTTGTTATGCCACAAGGTTGCTATGAACCACAAAGGGTACATTTTACCCCTTCAATTAGCCACACAAGGAAAAAATATCTGTTCCACTTGGATACCACACGTCTCTCACCAACATATTCCGATTTCTCAACAGACTAACAAATCAGCCAAATGCCCCCAAAGCAGATCCTACGATATATGACTTGTATATAATGGGATATATTTAATGTCCAAGTGATTAAATAGTTCAGAACAGTAAAATAACCAAGCAGTCAGATTTTCCTTTTTCCTTTTCACTCTCCTAAAAGAGCCATATACAAGCTCAGAAAAGCTTAATATTATGAACAGGGCAGCATTAGGCATTCAATACATCTTCAAAATGAACACTAAAATTGAATTGCCTTCATGGAATTTATACTTGACCCTTCAACTTCAATAGTCCACCAGTCACACACATCAAGCTACAAACCAACCTTATCACAACTGCATCGCATGTTAAGGAGAGTGTGAAGACAGAAGCGATGTTCATCATGAAGACCGCCAAATCCAGAAAAAGTAATGCTGTAAATGCATAATATCAGATATAGGGAGTCCATAATTTTTTTAAATCAATTTGTTAAAACCTAGAATATATCCCATTCAGTAGTGTTGTAACAGCTGCCTTTTATCTTTGAAGTTTTAATCAATTTGTAAATTAAATGTTGCCTAGACTTTGAAATTTAGATGGCACATAAAAACTTGGAACAATTTCATTTTGGGCACCTTACAAAGATTTTCTTCCTCTTATATTCTTAAAAAATATTCAGCAAAAACCCATCATCTGACTTGTTTAAAAAAAGGGATAAGATTGGGTTTTAACAGATACCAGACATTTTTGGACATTAGTTATTATAAGGTTTTTCTACCGATTTGGTATGTGATAACTTTGTAATTAAGCACCTGGCAGCAACTGCTACCCTTCTAGAAACCTGAAATGGCAACAAGATTAAGAAAAGGTACAAAAAAATAAAAAACCATGGCAGCAGCAGAAAACGCCCTCCCACATGATGAATATTGTTATGAGTATTGCTGGTCTGTCAGTTGCAAGATGGACATTCCTGGTGGAAACATTTGTGAATGTGAATCTGTCCTTACTTCACGATTGTTCTCCCTCTACAGATGTTCAGTAAACACACCACAACAGAAGCCTTCAGCTGGCATCAATTTGAGTGCAGCCCTTAGTAAATGTGTCAGAGGCAAGAGGCTTTAAAAAAAAACTCAACTTCAGCTAAACAAATTTAGCTTATAAAGAACAGTCTAAACAACTGAAAACAGAAAATCTTTCAGTCCACAGCGCCTCTTAAACATGTAATGATCTATATTTTAAAGTACAACCTCAGGAAACAGTTATTTAAATAAAAATAGAAAAACAAACATGCTAATAAAATGAACACTGTACCCTGAAAACAACCGTTCCTTTGCAAAAACATAAAATTCAAGCATGCCTCTTCACCTAAATTACTCTCTGCAATAGTTTATGATTCCATTAAAATTCTTAGAGGGAGGGGAAATCGGGGGACCCAAAAGCACCAACAATGTACTGTGATGCAGCATACCTATAAAACGGAAATATAAAACTCAACATACTCGTAAGAGCGATTATTTCTGTTCAGGCTGGCACTTCTCACTGGACAAATGTCGGTGCGTCCAGATTCTTGTTGCAGTGTGCTGTTGCACTCTTGTGACAATAATTACAGAGAAGGTTCCAAAAAAACAAACAAACAAACAAAAATACACATTCAAACATATAAAAAAGAAGCTTTAACCCAACATTTCCACTGTGGGTTGGTCTTTACTTTCCAACCAGTCAAAGCCAGCAGACGTCACTGTCTCGCTGCAGATCTGCTGGAAAAGCGGATCATTTTTCAGTTCTTCCAGTGTAGAATCATCATATTGTCCCTGCTGCCGATTGGGGTCAAACAGTAGATTTGTGTCCAGAGTGTTCAGGTCATTGATGCTACTGGAAAGCTCTGAGGTAAGTCTGATGTCGTTGGGGAAATCGGACGAAACTGCGTTGAGTTCTGGGGGCCCCTGCCCCATAAGCTGGGAGTCTGGGTGCAGGCCGTCATGCCCCAAGAGTTCCTTGACAGTGCTGTTGAAATCGAGCTGCTGCTGCTGCTGCTGCTGCTGGGGATTCTGGGGCAGCAGCTGTGGCTGGTTTGGCTCCTGCAGCTCCTGTAGCTGCCCCTGTAGCTGCTCCTGTAGCTGCTGCTCCTGCAGCTGCTGCTCTGGCTGCGGCTCACCAGAGCCCGATTGTGCTTGGCTGTCTCCGGAAGAGAAGGGCATCTGCTCGCTCCTGGCATTCTTCGTGAGGTAACTTGGCTTCTGGAACTCGTACGCAGAAGGGCTGGGGTTGACCATGGTTTGGTGGTTGACGCCTCCTGCGAAGGCGGGCGTGGTAGTCTCCAGGATCTGGGTGAGGTTCATGCGGGCGGTGTAGTTGGAGGGCATGTTGTTGATGCCTAGGCCCCGCACGGCGTCGTCGCCGTCCGAGTCCATCTTGCTCAGCAGCACGTTGGTGATCTTCTTGCTGTTGCTGCTCTGCTTCTGCATGGGCAGCACCTCCGTCTGCATCATCACGTTGAGCGGCACCGACTGGCTCCTCTGGGCCAGGTTGGTAGCGTTGGCGTCCAGCTGGCTGTTGGCGAATATGTTGAGCACCTCAGGGGTGATGGGGGAGCTGAAGGGGGAAACGACAGTTCGGGGAACGTTGGCGTACGCCGTGCTGCCGCTCAGGTTGCGCTGCCGTACGGCCGGGCTGACGCTGCGACACCTGAAGGTGGCCCCCCCGGAGGAGCTTGTTGCCTTGTTGTCCAGAGGGGCAGGCACCGCGAAGCCTTCCTGCTTGTTGAGATTCGCCATGTTGGCGACCTGCTGCTGCACCGGCGAGATGGGCGTCAGGCGGCCAAAGTGGGCGTCGCTGTGCCTGGACTGCGACTGATACGACTGCCCGGGAATGGCGAAGGCGTGCGGCTTCCGGAAGTGATCGTCCACCAGCTCCTGGTAGCTGGGGAGGATGCCGATGCCGTTGTTGGAAATGGCGGAGGCGGCCCCTCCTGTGTTGTACCCGTTGTTCATCCAGTCCAGTTTGGCCTTGTCCGGGTGGGTGGCGGTAGGCCTCTGCATGGGCTTGACGGGGCTGCTGGAGACAATGCTGGCGTCGTGGTAGCCGGTCATGCTGGAGTTGATGGGCGTGAAGGCGAAGGGGTTCCGGCACTCCACCGGGCTCGGGGGGACGCTGCTGCTGCAGTTGGAGTGGGGGGTCCCGATTGGCGTGTGCCGGCTGCTCCCCAGAGCGCTGTCCACGGGGGTGGTGGGCGCCATCCGCGAGCAAGGGCTCTCCCGAGTCAAGCCCTGGCCCCCTCCCATCATCTCGGAGGTTGGGGTGGGGGTGGGCGTCGGAGTGGGAGTGGGCGTGGGCGTAGGAGTGTGGATGGGGGTACCGCTGCTGTGGGCCGAGTGGTAGAACGGGGTGCCCATCTGGTGAGCGGACAGAGCGGCGCCCTGCATGATGGCGGACTGGCCCTGCAGTGCCATGTCCACGCAGCCGAAGGGCTGCAGGCCGCTGTTGAACTTCATCTGCTCCTCCATCTGCACCAGCTCTTCCACGATGCTGTCCTGCGTCATGTCGTCATCGTTGAATGGGAAGTACTCCACGTTCGGCTGGGTTCCCACAAATCCCATGACGTCCGCGTGGAGGGTCAGCTGACTCTGAGCCGGACCTTGGGCCACCATGGGCATCTGGTCCATGACCGGCGTGGAAACGGGCTTGTGGTCCGGTATCTGCTGTACGTAGGCTTGCTGCTGTCCTTCCACCCACATGGCGTTCTTCATATGGTTGACTGCGGAGGTGTCGAGCATGCCTGAGCCAGCAGACATGGCCTGTGGACTGCTTGAGTGCTGCAGTAACGTTTGGCTGGGGGCGGAGCCACCAAGGTCGCTGGCATCCACTCCAGAGGGAGTCCCTTCTTTTTTGACCTGCGTAGAGGCCTGTGGTTTGACAACAGTCTGGAAGCCACTGAAGTTCCCGGCGGGGGAGTCAGAAAGCGTCACAATTCGAGTGGCGACCGTGGAGTTCAATTTCACAGTCACTTTGCCGGGTGCGCTTTCGGGCTTGCATGGAGTCCCCGCCCTGGAGTTCTTCTTCACTGCGGCACTCCCACCTAGTTTAGGGCTGCTAACGCACCCCACAGGCTGCTGGGTGATGAACACCTTCTTGACAGGTGTGGTGCTGGGCTCTGAGCCGAGGGCCGGGCGCTTCCTGGGGCTCTTCGAGCCTGGGTAACTTTCCTTGGGTGACAGGGCAGCTGCGCTGTTGCCGCTGGTGGTGATGCTGGTACTCTGGCCAGACATGGTCAGATACAAAGTTCTGTCTGTGTTGTGGTTGTTGCTGCCACCGATAGTGCTGGCGTTGGTAGGGGACCTCTGGCCACATTTGGTCCTGCCTGTCCCGTCAAGTCCCGGGGAGCCCTTGTTGCGGGGTGTGGGCACGCTGGCGGCCCTTGGCTTAGCACCTCCCTCACCCATCTGCCCAGCGGCAGAGTCCTGAGTGGCTGTAAGCCTGTGGGCACCGAGGGCTTGATTATCGTCCGTTATGGCTTCGGGCTCCATCTTGACATCGATGGTGGGGGTCGTAGCTGCTCGGCTCAGCTTGCCGGCGGGGGACTGCAGGGACACGGCCGAGCCGCTCCGGGCCTGGGGGCCGGGTCTGTGCTCTTCGTAGAAGCCGGCGCTGCTCAACCCAGCAGAGGCGGGCCGGGGGGCGGAGCCGCCACCGCTGCTGCTGCTGCCGGGCGACAGCGAGATCGTCGTCATCTTCACCACGTTGACGTGCGGGGAGGGCATCACCGTCTTGATGGGGCTGTTGGTGATGAGCAGGGTCGGTGGGGAGCGCAGGGAGATGGTGCTGGCGGCCGACGGCTTGGGCAGGATCTGGGCGTAGCGGTGGCGGGCGGACCGGTCGCCCACGGGGCTGGCGGGGACGTTCTGCGGGGCCTTAGGGGAGTGCTTCACTTGCTGCATGGACTGGGTGACCACCTGAAAGTTCATCGGCAGGACCTTTCCCTCCGCGGTGCCCACAGGGCTTGGAGATGTCATCAACTGCCTGTTTCTCTGCACCTGCACAGGACCACCAAGGCAATATACCCATCAACCACTTATTCATGCACAACTGGACAGACACAGTCGTATTGATGGGATTTATCTGAACATAAGCATGTTGGGAAAAAAATGAAAACATTACTATAAAAAAATTTTTTTTAAATACATTTCAGACCAGCGTAACCATGAATATCATGTCTCTCTAAGCATTACATTTCACCCAAGTAGAAGTATTATTTATTTAATCATTTTGAACATTGATTTCAATACCATAATATCAAACACCGACTATGGGAAGGCAGTGAATGTGAGAGCATGAGCACAGACCTCATCTTTCTTTCCCTCACAGGAAAATTTGGAAAACCGCAGAAAACATATCCAGATGCAATTATTCCCTGTGATTAGTATATTTTAATTATTTAGTTGTATTTTAGTTACTGTTTAAAGCAACGTAATTTCTTTAATTTGATGGGAAGTTACAGCCTTCAGTTCAAATTGTCAAAAGCAACACTTTCACTTCATATGTTCTCTTCTGAAATAATCACTGAAACGGTGCCTAACCTCAAGCTTGGTGAACATTTAGGCCTGAATTATACCAGCAGCAGCGCGGACGCTAGTGGGAGCTAGTGGATTATTTCATAACAGCCGTGGTGTGGCATAACAGACGTAGTGTAGTTTCGGCATAGCCTGAAACAGGAAGTGGACGCAGCACAGCGTCCGCACGGCTCCTGGTGTAATTCGGGCCTTTCGCTCCCTAACGCCGAATGCAGGCGAGATTACCGTGATGGGGCTGGGGACGGCTGCGACCACGATGCCAATGGTGGGCTGGGGGGAGAGGAGGGCGGGGCTTCTGCAGGGGATGCCGGCCCCCGCGCCAGGCGTGCCCCCGTCCGCCCGCCTGCCCTGGGCCTCGCCCGGCAGGGGCGAGTGAAGCTTCTGCTCCTGCTGTTTCTTCTGGATCTTGCGCTGCAGCTGCTGCTTGGCGTCGATGGAGGGGGAGGGCAGGGTCTTCACCTGGGGCTGGAAGGAGTTGGCCTCCGCCGTGGGAACAAACGCAGACGCCTGCGTCGGGGTCTTCGCCCCTGCGAGGAAGCAACACAAACCGTCAGCTCAGCAGTGCCGTCTCTCTGTACAGCTGGAAGTGCTGAGCAAAATATTGTGGCCGTATCTATTGATTTGTTTCTTCACCACTTCAACCTGGTGCACTTCTCGAGCAATCTGCGGTTCCTCAAGTCATTTCATCAACAAACAGATGGCAATCTCCTTTTCACCTCTTTACTTTTTGGTTTGTGCCAATGAGCAGCCTATGTCTCCATCACTTAAATCAACCACTAACTTTTCATATTTTAACAGAAAAATAATTTTCACCCCAAAAATCAGAAGCAAACTACGTTATACTTGCCTAATCTGGCATATATACTGGACATTTTCAATCAGGGGACATCATTTCACTCACTAAAAATAACAAGAGTACATTGACACAAAATTCTAGTTATTGCCACCAGAGGGAAATCTATGTCTTCAGATAGCACCTACACTGAGGGTGATCCCTCACTGCATCAGTAAGGCAGACCGCACAGACAGTGGTCCTTCTGTTACTACTGTATCACTGCTACCGAACCCTCATTTGCCTTTAGGGTTTATGGGTATGCGCTTGTGACCCGTACCTGTGGCCACTCCGGTCATCACGGCGAGCGCAGCCATGGACTTGGCGCCGAGCAGCGGCGGCGAGTAGTGGCTGTTGAGCAGGAAGCGGGCCAGGTCCTCCACGCTGTCGAACTGGCGGCTCAGCACCTTCTGCGCCCACTCGCAGACCAGCGTGCAGGCCGCCGAGCGCACCTCCTCGTCCGCGCTCTGCAGCTGGCCCGACGGCTCCAGCGCCTCGCACTGGCGGCACACACAGGGGACGTTAAAGACGCCACCGCAGAGCAGCAAAGCCAGCGCGTCACCACCCATTCTGCCACGGCTCTAATCGGGGTTCCCACGCTTTACCTGTGGCTCACATTTTAGCACTTTTCAAAGTCCCATTCCACCCAACCAAGGAGCTCAAAAAAGCAGGCTATACCAATGTACAGTGGTCTATATCAGTGCTGCAGACCAACAAAGCCATTTAAAATGCCCTGAACAGCAAAAAATGAACACTGGCAAAGGATCAGCTCCCTAAAACCACTGACAGGTTTGACATGATTCATAAAATTGTATCCTTTAACATGCATGATTTTCCTGGCTCGCTAAAGATAACAAATATTTATTCCACAAAGCGGGTGTGTTTTTCTGTATGGAATAAGGGAAAAAGATGCAAACTTACCCCATCACCGGTCTTATGCAAGTCCAGGTTGGGCAAAGATGGCATGTGGACAAATGCCTTCTTCCTTAGCCCACTATAGCAGTATGTGAGAAGTCGTTAAGGCACAACAAATAAAACTGCAGTATTAAAACCCTCTCATAAAGACCATGAGCAACCACTTTTTTTTTTTTCATCAACATGCCATGCCCATAAAGAAGATTATAGAGCAAGCCCTGCTGTCAACACAGTCCCTATGGTTCAGTCAGAACTTGTAAAGTAACAAGCAGGCACAATATATATTCTAATGTTTATAATTTTGTAAAAGAGCCAGTTTTCCATCATTGCAGACTGGTGTGTGTGTGTGTGTGTGCGCTGGGGGGGGGGGGGATTTAATGTAAATCCCTTTGGTGATGAAGTTAGAAACAAGGCCTTCTATGACCAATATGAAATCTTAACAGTGTAAGTGCTGAATATCACAGAATATATTTTCTCTGGCTCTTCTTTTATAACTGTTGAAAAATTACTGATTGAACAGGTTCTTAAAGATACAAACACTAATTCAAAATATTAATTCAATCCTAATATGAAAGTGAAAAAAAAATTGAAAAGAAGGAAATCACCCGACACAAAGCAATCTCCCATGATGCGCATGTGAGAAACGCTCCAGCGGTGTGACTCGATCCACAGGAAGTGGGCACAGCACAACACTGCGTCCCCCCCCCCTCCCCAGGGGTGGGAGGGGTGTCTGTCACAGTGCAGTCTGCTGCAGAGCATTCACACCTTGAGACCAGACTGACATCACTTCTCCAGCATCCGTCACTAATGATCCTTCAGCTCCTCACAGCCCAAGGCCCTGGGACTACTTTTTTCACTGCAGCACCCCCAACAAGGGGAAAAAACTCTAAAGTGCTGCTATGCTCATGACTATTGAAAATCACGTCACCGATTGGATTCACTAAAGTCAGTGATATGACTGCAGCAGGTATCCCTGCAGAACCCCTGCCTCCCTGCAGAGGGCCCCAGGGCACATACTGGAATGGTGAAGTGCGCCTCTCAGTGATTCTGTTTGTGTGACTGTGTGTGTTTGGATACACATACAGTCGGTGGAAACCCTAGCACGACAGCCACTTCTGTACAACACAAAGTAAGTCATATGGAGCATATGGCTGTGCGCGTGAAAGTGCGTGCGCAGGTGTTTGAACGCGTTTGCACGTGTCTACACGCGCGTGAGGTTGGTGCGGTAACCCTCGCACATAAGGCAGTCGTGTACAACATCAAACGTCAGAGTCGTGGGGCATACGGATGACCCTGAAAATATAATGTTGCAGCAGCTCCAGCGGGAGCGTATGCCACTGGATCCAGCTCAGCTCTTAATCGAGGATACACAAAAGCGGCGTGCCTTGCTGTTTGACACCGCCCTCTGCACCCACTCTTTGTTCAATGAGGGGCGCTGTTCAGACATTATACCTACGTCCAAAAAAAAACCCAATACAGTGTGCGCGCCAATAAATTTGCGGCGATATGAAGCGCTGCAGCCAGGTTGTCGTGGAAGCCGCGGCCCAAAACACACAGCCAGGTTGTCGTGGAAGCCATGTCCGAAAACATTTAAAGTTGGCTTGATTTACTTTGGTTCTGGTATTGAATTTCGGTTGCCATCGCAACCGGGAAAAACAAACAATATCCATTTCACAACGGCAATGCGCCGGAATAAAAATAAAATTTGCACGCGCATATGCATTTTTCCCACCGGTTTTCACTCTCCCAAAAATAATTACACCCTCGCGCCAAAAGCAATCACAGCTTACCGTTCCATTTTAAAACAGAATCTGACTTTCTGTAACCTCGTATTCTGGAAAGGTTATGAGGAGGTTTCTCGTGTGATTTCCCTAAGTGCCCCAATCCTCACCAGCAAGTTCCTGCTTGTATTTGTTGATTTCATTTCAATCCTATATTTAGTGACAAGATGAACTACAACAACAGATGGTCAAGCAACCAAAGTCCAGTTGGTGGCAGATTGCTGTTAAAAAGGACTCCAGAGAAGGATATTTGGATTTTCCTCTCATGCCGAGTCGACGTGCCTTCATATTTGGAAAGACGTTTTTCATGATCTTTCCGAAGTCGGCGGCGCTCAGTGGATGGTAGCCGAGATTGTCACAATAGCTCCTGAAAAGGAAACACAAAGCGGTTACTTTTTTAAAACACAACGGGTCCGGTGCCGTTTTACACACACTGCTTAAATAAACTGCGTGAATAATGAAAAGCAACCATTTAGTTTATAAAGTCAACAAGAAATGAAACTTAATAACCTGAATAGCCTTTGTCCGTGTAAAAAGAAACCAATTTCGCAAACCAATTGACAGAATGGGCATTCCCAAACAGAGCATTACATAATGGCGGCAGAACACTCCGTGACATTCTCTTATTTCCGTTCTAATGTTACAAATGCGCGACACGCAGTACTTTCACCATCTATGCTATATTTGTGTCTCTGCTGATGGAAAATAGCGTGTGGTGGAACATCTTTCTATAAACACCAGGTGCCTTGGTGGAGTAAGATGAGCCCACAGGACAATCCTACATTTAGCGGAAGAGGTGCGCAAACCTTCTTTTCGCCCCGCCAGATCCAACAAGCGCTTTTAAAAAGCGAACAATGCGAAAGGGGTTGGAAGGGAAACATTTCTGAGCTACTGACAAAGAATAAAACCGCTATGGAAGAGCAACATGAGGAAGAACTGCATGTGAACTTCAATATCCACAGTACTCATTATGGTCAATACATAGCGCCATACGCGGTTTGGACATAGGGATAGAAGGATTCATTAATCTATCCTGACATATATTAAGACTGATTATAGGGTATTAGCCATTGGATGCTCTCCACAAAAAGTGCACTTCTCCTTCCATTATCCATTATCATTCAACATGTATAAATCTGTCTGAAGCTTTAAACTAATTTTTTTATGTTGACTGGAAAGAGGACTGCAGTAAACGTGTTCAATTAGATGTTCTGTACATTTGATGCATTGTGGATTTTTAAATGTCAGCCCCACACCCCCCAATCATGGCCGGCCAGCCAGCCACTCACTTGTATTCATCGTAAACCTCTTGTTTGGGCAGCGACGTCTCTGGATGCTCCTCTAGGTGATTGCGGATCCAGTTGAACGCGTGCATTTGCTGCGTGCGGCTTGATGACATCGAGCTCTGATCACTGGAAGAGAACGGGAGCTTTTAAGCACTGACAAAACATGAAGCTAGCAAGTCTGCTTTTTGGGGCTTTTTTTGTCCATTTTTAAAAACATCAGTAAATCTTTCTTTTTTTCCATTTTTCTTTTTCCTTGAAAAGAGAAATTTTAGTACCATGAGAGTGATCCAGGATTGGGGGACCCCCTCTGATTCTCAGTCCTAACGAACACCGTGTGGAGTTTTGGGAATTGAGGTGATGAATAGATATGGGGAAACAAATAAAAACAGACAGCTGGGTTTTGCAAAATAAAAAATAAAAAACCATTATCATCATTACCCATAATCCTTTATAATGGTATAACAATAAGTTAATAAACAAACTTTAACAGCAAAAACTAAAATGAAGTTTCCTGGCAAAGCACTTCATGACCTTGGAAAGAGCTTCTAGGAAGTTTCCCATATAATCCATATGAAAGTCAGAAGAGGTTGACGTAGAGAGCAGTGTTTGAATAAGTTTAAGAGAGGGAATGTTTCCAGTCATGAAAAGCATGCTTCGTTGGGTGTGGGTTCAGCATTCCTTAGGGATGGCTTTTGTCTGATCAATAGTGAAAAACAAAAATTCCAAAGCCGGAGTGTGATTAACAATTAATTGCTTCTTTGAATCCATTTCTGAAGAGAAAATTCATGTGTCAAAGACCTAGAAAAATCTATAACTTTTCTCTCCTCTGCATCCAAGGGTTAAAGGAAGACCAAAGTAAGAAAGCAATGCAAGACATTTTTGTAATGTAAAAGGAAAGAAAGCAAGTGACACTTGCCAAGATATTCGCTCATTGCCACAGAATCATGACCTCTAACGAGCCTTGCGTGGTGGTGCGAGACAGAAAAAAGGACATCTGCAAACCATGACATCATCCCATTTTAAAGAGACGTTTCAAAATCGGGGCATTTACCTTTTGTCATTGCCATTGCTAGGACCAGAAGGCAACTTAAGGTAGAGGTAGAGCTTTTCAATGTCTGTAAACTTCTCAACATCTTGCTGTGAAAACAAAACCGGGAGGGGAAACAAGGAGAGGGAACATGAAACAGGTGTACAGTTCAAATATTTTGCATCAAGCACAAGAGAAATATCTAATCTTTCTAGTGCTCCTCTGCTTTCAACTGACATTTAACCTGATGTCTGGAACCAGAAGCCAGACATCTCTGGTTCCTGTGTGACAGGCCAGCTCGCTGTTATGTTGTGTAAGAAAGAATTCACGGCCCCAAAAAACAAAGTAATCGTAGAATTAGTCTCATATGTGGCAGATTAGCCAGCAGCTAGTCTCAGGTAGAAGAGTAATATAATGGTTAGGTAACCACAGCTCAAAGATTGTGGGTTGGATTCCCAGCTGAGGCAGTGCTGTTGTACCCCCGAGCAAGGTGCTTAACCTGAGGAAGTTATCTAACCTGCATTGCTTCATATCCAGCTGTATAAATGGATTGTATGTGGACAATGTAGGGAAATCTAAGAAAGTCTGGATAAGGGTGTCTGCTAAATGCCAAAATGTAATTTGTGGGCCTTCTTTGAGACATGCAGTTTAAATAAGTGCGTAACCACAAAGAGAGAGACTGACGGGACTCCAGACAGTGGTAAAAGCTCAGCAGACTCAGGAAACACTGACAGTAATGTTCCACGCGTATAGCCGCGACTGCCTCGCCGACAGCTATTTTCAACAGCGGCGACTATAGAACGGTTGCGTGTTTAAAGCGGTCTAGACGGAGACGGGCAGTGGCGTCTGAGTCCCGCAGCACTGAATGACTGAGTCTGTAAATGCCTATGCAGCACGGTCAGGAGAGCACCGGAGGTAAAAGGGGAAAGCGCTAGAACCTGGGCCATACTGGGTACTGGGTAACGGGCCTTCCTACATATATACCTTACGATACCGAATACCTTACGATACCGAATGTGCTAAAAACACTGCCACTCTTCTAATTCCAGTGGTTGTGTTAGCGTAGGGCTCTGCATTTTTAAGCAGAAAAAAGAGGCAAAATGCAGGGGGAAAAAATAAACTGTTCTATAAACAGAGATATTCCAAGGGTGATGACCCAGACTTGAACTACAACAAAATTATTGCTCCTGTTTGAGCCAATCGTCTTCCGGTGCGTAACATCTGTGTTGTTTATTGAGCACAATATGTACACAACAGTTAGAAGCATTGTGAGATTGAAGAGAAATCGCTTCATTTGAAAGAAAACAAAATCGAGAAAATGAGAAGTTGCTTAAATTGAGTAAATTGTAAGACAGAGCATTCCATGGGCTAGCACAGCCAGTGACCAGTAGCTACTAACAAAGGGTATGGATACAGAAAGAGAGGGGACAAGGGGCAGTGCACCAGGGCAGATTCCTCAGTCCCTCTCTTGCTACAGGCAGAGAGAAATTATGGGGCTGCGCTGCCAGGAGTGTGCAGGAAGGCTCACAGCCTCTGAGATCATAATTTTGAGAGACTCCAAGAACACGGCCTTGCACATACAGCAGGACAGGGCAATACACCATACAGGCGATTAGTGAATGTTTTTTACGTGCAATGACAATCACCAGCTTCAATGTGATTAATAAAAACACACCACATAATCACGCAGAACCTGTACCACCTTGCTGCCGATTGGCTTATCAACATTAAATCAATGGTGTTTTTTTTTTCTGGAAGCATTTCATGTGGCCTCTGAAGTTTGGATGTTTACTACCCTATTGGGTATTAAAAAGACAAAAAGAAAGGCAATATACAACATGGTGGTGATGATCATTATTGTGCTCTAAAAATATTTGATAATTACCGTTAAGGTATAACGCTGAGCATTAATATAAAGTGCTGAAGGTCCTGTTCGAGATAAGGGGTAAAGGAGCAAAGTCAAGCCCAGTAATGGCAAACCATCAGTCAACAGCGGCAACTGCGTCATAAAGGAGTGGAAATACTGGAGGCAAACCATCAACATTATTGCAGGGTAAACATTGGCTTGCCATAATGCTAATCACAATACTGATGACAAAAGGGAGGTATCCCACAATACAGATAAAGAGATGACTATGGCCTCTCAGAATACAGCGCGTGCTTTTTCCACATTACTGGGCATGACAAGATGGCGTTTTTAGCATAAACAGCATGACAAAAAGACCACATTTCCCACAATACCCATCATCACACACATCAGGAGGAAACAGACGGTTCTAAAGCAAAACCACTACACGTTCACAAATTTAAGGACGGTCTTGGAAACAGGATTACGGACGCGGGCGAGAGATTTAAAAGCAGGACGGGGGGGGGGGGGGAGTGGGAGCTGGGATGTGGAGAAACTCCTTGTGACGCTGCTGTTCCATATCGCTGCTCACCGCCCATCTGTTCCGCGCCGTTCCGTTACCACGACCCGAACCTCAGCCTGGCCTGGGGACCCGCTGCTGAGGGACGCGGTTTCAGACAGCGAAACAGGTGCGCAGAAACATGGGCCCCCTCAAACGTCTCGCTCCCCAAATCTCCAGTTCCTAGCTGCCGTCTATAGACGCAGCATGTGATGGGGTAGAGTTCCCCTGAACCCCCCAGACAGGGGCCAAAGCGGGGGGGAAGGGGGGGGTCGTGTCGTGCCTCTGCTTACAGACTCGCTGAACCCGGCTAAAAGGCGCTCCGAGGAGGGCAGGGCCGGAAACCCAAGCCTGAAACCTAAAGTACAGACAAAGCCGGGACACTCCTGAGGGAAAAACCCCTCAGGGGACAGCGCAGTGGTGAGAGAGTACAGTCTCCCATCACCAATGGGAACACAACCAGCTTCGGGGATAAACAAACGTCAGAAAGTCAGAAAGACACTATACGCGTGACGAAACGGCCACAGCCGAAAGATCTACAGTGGCCATTCAGTCATAAACAGGACCCTCCAGGGTTGAGTAAGGAAGGGAATGAATAAATAGATTCATAGTATATAAACACTGAAATGTTTGCGGGGGGAAAAAAAGAACATCACTTCATACGCTCTAAAACAGTACAAGCAGAACAGGCCTCGGCTGAAGGTTCAGAAAAACAGCCTGGTGGGCGGGGAGAGAGAGGGGGGGAAGCGTAGCGTGTGCTGAGCGGCACGCGGCTGCTGGCGGGGGCGTCGAGTTCGGCCCGGGGCTTCAGAAAACGCTTTCCACCTGGGCAGTCTGAGGACAACAGCACCACCTCAGCTGTTCAAACAGCAGAAAGAAGCGCCGGCGGTGTGCACACATGCACGAGAGCCGGCCCGTGTACATGTACGCACGCAGGTACAGATCACACATGCGGGCACGGACAAAGAGCGCCAGCCGGTTTCTCTCTCCGCTAGCACAGGCGCTGGCGCCGCATGTGGGCGGGGCCCTGAGCTACGGGCGGCGCGTGTGGGCGGGGCCCTGAGCTACGGGCGGCGCGTGTGGGCGGGGCCCCGAGTTACGGGAGGCGCGTGTGGGCGGGGCCCTGAGCTACGGGCGGCACGCGTGGGCGGGGCCCTGAGCTACGGGCGGTGCGTGTGGGCGGGGCCCTGAGCTACGAGCCGCTTTTCCGGCGCTCGCGCTTCAAAGGGAATGGAGAATATGGCAGGAAAGGGGCGGACGTCGGTTAAATTCAGCTGGGGTAGATGGAGGCAAACGGACAGACTCCGACTTCGGGCGGAGCTCTCCGATGCTGGGTTTAAGAGTAGAGAAAGGCCAGCCGCTTGGCGGCGTAGTCCCATGGGTGGGCAAAGGGTTTGGCGTGGCGGCGTCGGAACGTTCCGGTAAACGGCATTGGTGCTCAGTGCGTCGGCACATTGTATAGATGGTGTGATCAGCATAGTGGCGTTGGGAGTTTTCGGGTAAACAATGCAGGTGTTCAGAGTGATTGTATTTTTAAATCATGCGTAGATGAATGTTAAATTCAGCCAATGGGCTGAAAGGAACATTAACAGGTTCACAGACAGAATGTACCACTAGCCACATCCATTAGAGATTACTCTCACATTGCATGTTTACGATGAGCTACGCATCCCTTCATAGCGGACTGAAATGCGAAACCACAGCAGACATTTTTGTCAGACGCCGACTGCGAAATAGACTGTGATGTACAGTTCAAGGAAAGCATTGCAACCAGGAGGCTATATTTATCCTCTAACAGGCATTACAAAACTTCAAAGATGCTTTTCAGTGGAGAAAAGCTGCGAGGGAGATCAGGCCCTATGGAATTTGAACGCCCCCGCCCCAAACACAGGCTCCCCCCCCCCCCCAGCCCCCAGAGGAAGTCATCTGAGGTAGCGTTAATCTGAGGTCTACCTAATCCGCAGGCGAGCAGAACAGACAGCTAAGCCCACGTAAACAAGCTTTTGTTTTCATGGCGTCTGGTCTATGGGGAAAATGAGCGTTCTATACGAGGCAAATGCATTCAAGGCCACATGAAGGAAAAGCAAATCTGCTCGGCTTTATGCTCGCAATGGCAATCTCAATGGCATTAAATGCATGCATTTGCACATGCTAAGTGAAAGCTGCACATTTTAAAGCCATTAAACCATATCGGCAAAAATGGAAGAGGGGAAAAAAGAAGAAAAAAAAAAACATCCCACATATTTGCTATACAAACATTTATTATAAAAAATTATTTAAAAATTGGATTGGTATTTTGCAATCAACAATACCGGGATGTGCTACATCTCCTGAGCAGCTGTGAGTAGTGGTGTTAAGTATTTTTAGTGTGCGTGTACACACACGTGCGTGTGCACAGACAGACAGACAGACAGACAGGCAGGCAGGCAGGCAGGTAGGCAGGCAGGCAGGGTAGGCAGGCAGGCAGACAGGCACACACAGACACACACAAACAGGAGGATGCAGGCACGTGTCTGTCGCTCCAGACGGCCGCTGCGAGCCAGACAGGCAGTGTCGGAGCAGGGGGGATGCGTTCGTGCGAGACGACCTCTGGAAGCGGCGACCCGCCCCCGTGTTCAACCCTCTCCCCCTGTGGCTGGAGCCACGCCGGGCCGCCAACCCGCCAAACACGCTGCCGGTGCGGCTTTTCGCCCCGGATCTCCCCTCCACTTTCAATTGGTTTCTAAGAATAGACAGAGCCCCCCACCCCATCTCTTCTATTCGCTTCTTTGTTGCTAAGGGAACGGGAGCTCATGAATGGCTAAAGTTACCAGCCACTGAGCAGCATTAGTGGGGGGGGGGGGGTGAAGTTATATATATAAGAAGTGCATGCATTCCATTGGTTGCCTGCCAAACTAATTTATTTTTTCTTGAAATGAGTCGGCCAGGCCAGGCCAGATGCAGGGGCGAGGCAGGAGAACGCAGAGAGCCACACCCACGCCCGTCCGCTCGCGCAGACAAAGGGAAGCGTCCGCGCAGTCGTCCTTCGCCGGCACACCTGGGGCGGAGCCCTGCAGCCTGAGCTTAACGCTCAAAGCGCGCTACGTGCTAGCGCCACAGACACCTCTTATACCGATACAGGTGGCTGACCTGGGTGCACTGTACGGTCCTTGACTTTTTTTTTTTTTTTTACAATATTTCATAATTTCCTCAATTAATGATTAAATAAATTACTCAGTTCTTTAAAAACCGGTGGTTCTATGGTTGGCGTCTCCTGTAGCTGGGAGAAGGTACAGAAGATAAACTACCCAGTCACCCTCTTTTCAATCAAACGCACAGCAGCCGCGCCTGCGGCGCTTTCGAGCGATGTCTGGGTCGGGGAGACAATGCAAGCGAAACACGGCTAGAACATGAAACTTTCATGACCGGCGCCGATGCAACATTCCCTGTAAGATTGCATCACCCGCGAGCGCGGCGCAGCGAAGGCGAAGCCCGCGCGCTGGAGGTCGCGCCAGCCTCAGCCTCAGCCTCCGAGAGGCTCGCTCGACGCTCGCTTCCTTTCGGAGACGATCGCGCCGCTTTCCCTCCCCGTCTCCTCGACGCCCCCGCGGGCTGCTCGCTTTGATGTTCGCCGTGACAGACAATGGGGAGCGCCGCCCGCGACGGCTAGACGGGCGGCGCTGGACTCGCGCGAAAGTCGACGAGCCTCGGCGGGCTGATGCAAACGCCGCGGCGGCGGATGTAAAAAAAAAAAAAAAACCGCGGTGGGCGTTTCCCGTCCTCGTCCCTCGGTCCCCGTACCCCGAGCATCGGAGACGGCGAACACGATTCAACATGGCCGAGACGCCCTCAGCCGTAACGCAGTCTCCCCCTCACACAGTGAATGAGGCTCTCTGTTATACTGTCAGAGGAGGACGGCTCTTTGGCTGTAGGGCTCTGTGCTCTTTATTTATAACCTGAGCGGCGTGTAGAGGAGAGGCACCGCCCCCCTCCCTGCCTCTCACAGCCCCTCTCTCTCTCTCTCTTCCTTTGAAAAACGCAGCGCCTTTGATCTCGCCGTGCCGTTGCTATAGCATCCAGCTCCCCGCGCCAGGCATCGCTCTAATTCAACCTCACCTACGTTTCGGAGTTAAAGAGATTTTTAAACAAAAAAAACAAACCGATTTGCGATAGAATGTCGTGCGGTCTGAGGATGGGGAATTGGGTCGGTAAAAACAAGCGCGCCGCTTTTTCGGACGCGGGCGGGAGCCAGGAGTCCGAGCTTTTCCCTAAACGCGGTCAGGCGAACGAGGCACATTTGCCCGCGAGGTACGATGCTTCGCGCAGAACCGCGGGGTTCCAAAATGGAGCCCTGTCCCCGCACCCTCTCCCCGCACCCTCTCCCTGCACCCTCTCCCCGCGTCCTCTCCCTGCTCCCTCTCCCTGCTCCCTCTCCCCGCGTCCTCTCCCCGCACCCTCTCCCCGCACCCTCTCCCCGCAGCCTCTCCCAGCACCCTCTCCCCGCGCCCTCTCCCCGCGTCCTCTCCCTCTCCTCTCCCGCACCCTCTCCCCGCACCCTCTCCCGCACCCTCTCCCCGTAGCCTCTCCCGCACCCTCTCCCCGCGTCCTCTCCGCCCTCTCCCGCAGCCCTCTCCCCGCGCCCTCTCCCGCCCTCCCCGCGCCCTCTCCCCGCACCCTCTCCCTGCACCCTCTCCCCGCGCCCTCTCCCCGCACCCTCTCCCTGCACCCTCTCCCCGCACCCTCTCCCCGCGCCCTCTCCCTGCACCCTCTCCCCGCAGCCTCTCCCGCAGCCCTCTCCCGCAGCCTCTCCCCGCAGCCTCTCCCGCACCCTCTCCCCACAGCCTCTCCCCGCACCCCTCTCCCGCAGCCTCTCCCCGCACCCTCTCCCGTAGCCTCTCCCCGCACCCTCTCCCCGCACCCTCTCCCCGTAGCCTCTCCCGCAGCCTCTCCCCGCACCCTCTCCCTGCACCTCTCCCGCAGCCTCTCCCGCGTCCTCTCCCGCACCCTCTCCCGCACCCTCTCCCAGCACCCTCTCCCGCAGCCTCTCCCCGCACCCTCTCCCCGCACCCTCTCCCCGCACCCTCTCCCTGCACCCTCTCCCCGCAGCCTCTCCCCGTGCCCTCTCCCTGCACCCTCTCCCTGCGCCCTCTCCCTGCACCCTCTCCCCGCACCCTCTCCCCGCGTCCTCTCCCCGCACCCTCTCCCCGCGCCCTCTCCCCGCGCCCTCTCCCCGCACCCTCTCCCCGCGCCCTCTCCCTGCACCCTCTCCCCGCAGCCTCTCCCCGCACCCTCTCCCCGCACCCTCTCCCCGCCCTCTCCCCGCACCCTCTCCCTGCACCCTCTCCCGCACCCTCTCCCCGCACCCTCTCCTCGCAGCCTCTCCCGCGCCTCTCCCCGCACCCTCTCCCCGCAGCCTCTCCCGCGTCCTCTCCCGCACCCTCTCCCGCGTCCTCTCCCGCACCCTCTCCCGCGTCCTCTCCCTGCACCCTCTCCCCGCACCCTCTCCCCGCAGCCTCTCCCCGCCCAGTCTCTGCGGCCCCTCGGCTGTGGTGCGCGGGAGCGCTGCTCTACATGCTGAAGAGCGCAGCCCCAGCCTGTCGGACGGGCGGCAGGCGGCGCGCTGCATGCTGAGCGCTAACCACCGCGCTATCGGGCTGGGGTGTGGCCGAGCACGCGCACCAAAGGCTATCTTCCGCCCACATATTACTCAAACTGAGCAGGGAGGGGAAAGAGTTCCCACAGCCATTACGCTGACACGGTTAGTGGACCCACGCAGCACTGAAGGGTGACAAAACAGAGGGCCGTCAAATCTGTGACCGCGCGGCCTTATCTGTTCTTTTAAAGGCTATGGGTTCATCGCCCAATTTTGAGTCGCACAAGGAACACAAAAAGCTATAATTCTAGTTCAACAGGTTTGATGTACATGCAGACATTCATTAGGAGACCTCATCCTTCCTGACTTTAACAGAAACATCAGGTTTACAACAGGTTTTACAACACAACAGGTTTTCCCATGGAATAAATTATTATTAACACCCGAATGGACACCAATTTAAGATGCGGGTGGCCAAATCTGACCTCGTACCAACACCTGCTATACCTGAGACACCATAGTGATGAAATCCAAGTCAATCACAGGTGCCTTTCGGGAAAGTTCTGATAAAAGTGGTACAGGGTCAGATGTCAGTCAGCTCCGCAAAAGAATCAGGCTTAAAGACCTGAAAAATTAGGTCTTCGCAAAAATGATATTCAGTGTTAAGCAACTATCAGTGAATGTGGGCCCTTCATAATTCATTGAAACACAGCCATCAAAACGGTGCCACGACATGCTAGACACAATGAACTTGCCTTCCAAAATCAACAGCGGTGATTACAACACAAACAAGCAGATAGAGCCACTTAAAGAGCATAAGGCCATCTCCAGAGCTGCTGCAGATCATGGCGTAACATCTCATCAGCTCTGGCTCAGACGCGAGGTGATAAATATAGTAACGGACATTCTGAAAGGCTGTACCACAAAGTAAAATAAATTACACTTCTTCACTGCAATAGAAAAGATGAAATGCACTTGGTGTACATTGTAATGTGCAAGTTTAAAGCCATTAAGAGTGGAATCATGCCTTTAGCCTCACACTTCAGAATACCTGAAACATATTCATTGAGAGAGCGTAAAGCAATCACAGCCATCATTACATTCGAACAAACTGACGAAAAGGTTATAAAGGGTGGAGGAATTCAACTTATCCTTGGTTTCATGTCGAAGTAAAAGTTTTACCATGTGAAACGGTGTGATAGACTATATTATTTTCATTACCAGCTTGAATCATATGGCAGTATAAATTCAAAAACAAACAAACAAGCAAACAAACAATCGCAAGCTGAACAGCACTGGAGCTGTGAGCACATGGGCATCTCCGTATGAGTCACTGGAAGCAGGCTATGCTACATGCATAAGGACCAGTCTGGAGTCACAGCTACAGTGTGTTAAAACCACCAGTGCACTACAGGCCACACGTCGATGACAACTGGCAACCCACTGGTGCTGACTGACTACCGTTTTGTTCATTAGTGGGTTTGCTTCCGGCAAGCCCACTCTTGGTATCTTTCATATTTCTTATTATCTGCACTTTCCGCCCATTTTTCTAGCTCTAACAAGCCCTACAGTTTTTGCACTACAGTCAAACTTTTTACACCAAAATGGCCGGCTAGTTCCAGACATTGTTTGTATTCAGATTTTTGAAATATTCAAAACTTTTTGAAATATTGAACTTTTTTGTGGTCACTCCATAGAGTATCATTCATGGACGTTTAGTGGAACGTTTAGTAGGACGCATGCGCAGGTGCTCACTGACTTATTCATGGACGTTTAGTAGGACGCACTTCCAACGGCAAGAGATTTTTAAGCACAGCTTTATCGCCTAACGTTACTTTAGATAACCCTAACATGTCCGCGTTTCGCCTACTTTAGTTAACCTAGTTAGCACGTACGGATGCTATCCTGCACGCATGAGTAGGAGCTATGGACACACAGATGTGTGGACACACGGACGCTACAACCACCGATACAGATGTATGGACACACGGAGGACAACAAATAACGTTACGAGGTGAGGACATGCCATAGCTAGCTAGTTAGCCAAGTTTTACTCGTGTCACTTTTAGGATATGACTAATCCCTGGAACATAATTGCTACTTGCTGATCCCTGGCTGTATATGTAACGTTGCGGTGCGCCGTGGGTCTGGACGGTTTCATGCTTCTTCTGAGCTATGCGTCCTCATTGAAATGCATTGAGACTTGAGGACAGTGCCAGTTGGAATTTGAAGCAAGCCCACACAATTCCTTCAGGAACTGTAACCTTTCTAGTTGTATTGTGAAATACACTGTTGCCCACTACATCAGTAATTGACACCCATGTCATCAATTTCATCACTATTTCAGGTATCCGTCATTTAATGTAAACAAAGGAGAAAGACCAAGGCTTAGGTGACATTGGGGTGCAAAAATAGGTGGGTAGGGTGCAAAAAAAGAGAAAAAAAACGTGTCCAGCAGTCATTACCTTGCATTTAAGAAATATCAGTTACAAATGGTATTAACATCTATAAAGAAACTTCAAAACATACTGCAAACCAAATGCTTTCAAAATACTCACCAATATGTTGTCCACTTTTGATTGTACAGATTTGCTGAAAAAGAGCAGAGAAAAACAGACACTTCATTCAGTAAAAAAAATTACTTGCATAACACACCAGATATAGGCTATTAATAACCACGTTGGAGCATATGATATCATATGTTTAAAAAAACACCTGGAGATATACTGTACCGAACACTAAAAGCCTAATAATATCGCCCAGCAGTGTGTGGAGCCTGGGCCGAGTTGAGCTAGTACAGACCAATATTTACTCTACATACAGATACTGTAACAGAACTGCATTTATAACTTCACATAAATGTCCAAGCTGTCAAAGACAATAGAGTGTGGCCATGTACATGTGCAGAGTGCCAAGGGTCAATGTATCCCATCATCCTCGAGGCTGACTCAACATCTCTCACAGACGCTGACCTCAGTGATGGTCTTCCGGCCCTGTGAGCCGCACTGAAAATGGCACGCTCATTCCTCCCCCCTTCGTTTGACCCAATTTCCTCTCGAATCCGTCAAGAAAAGTCACGTCAGGTCAGGCCGGCCCATTACTGCCAAACGCAACATATCGTGTCCTCAAAGGTTAATTGATGGATGCTGACTTTCGGATTGGGGATAAATATGGGGTTGAAGGTCCAATATGAGCATAATTAATGGAAACAAGCTGTGCTGTCCATCACACAGTCTCACAGATCCCTCAGCCCATGCCTGAGTGTTTATCCTTTAATATAAGGAGCCCTTACACACTGACATTTTAGGTACAACACTGCTTTTATCTTTTTAATCCATGGCTGAGTACTAACATAAGGCAGTTGAAGAACTGTATTGTACTCCTGTTTTTTTTTACTTGACTTCCCTTTGGGGATTGGTACTTCTTAATTCACCCATCTTCTGCTTGTCAAATTATAGACACAGAAACAAGCCAAGACGGGCTCCATTTATCCATAAAATAGTTTAGATTAAAAGATCATAGGCATACAATTCCTTAACACTAACCTAAAGGATACTTCACTCAACATTCAGCAAGCCCTATCAAATATTATACACCTGTTATTCAACAAAGGCTAAGCTTACAGAAGTCAATATAACAAACTTTGCTCTGCCACCAAGACTTCCACTTCCAGTCATCAAACAGAGGCTACGACACATTGGAAGTGGTTGAGGAGCATTAGCCTACCTATACCCCAGCAGAATGCTTTCATTTTTTTAAACATATAAAAAACATTATATAACACTTTTGTTTGACAACATTCAGCTGGTGTTTTCCAAAACAAAAATGTCCTTACACAGAAATACCCGTAAAATTTCCGATGACTAAGAGAAACTGGACAGTAATTCACCCTGCACATCTGCCACTCATCCTTATCTTGAATCCCTAAAGCTGGGTGTACACGAAATGAAACTCTCCCGAAATCGAACTGCAGCCAAACGTGACTATTCTCAATTCGGCATCGAACAGTTCATTTAGACGCTCCATTCCAGTGGGTAACACAAATGATTCTGCGGTTGTTATAACCGTGGAAAACTTCATTTAAAGCTGCGAATGTACTTGCAGCGGAAACAAACCTCAGCTAGTTCGTACGAAGTAGCCTAAATGACGTAAAATGACGCGTTTGTGGATAAAATGAAACTCCGCATTGACTTTGGCAACTGCAGCGTGCACATCCCTGCTGGCCGAACTAGCTGAAATGTTTGCACACCGATGTAAACTGAGGAGCTTGCAATTGGTCTAAAATATCACGAGTGGCTGTGTTTCATCCCCTCATCTTACTGAGAATGAACATACCATCTTCACCCAATACCACCTTGGCAATACACTAAAGCGACTTTGAAATGATCCATCTGTCAAAGTTCCTTTACTAAATCTGTGCCCCACACTGGTGTGGAGAGTCACTAAATGAACAGTTCAAAGTAGCGATGAGTATACACACGTTTATGTGCGGCGCCGTGATCAGTTGCGGTTCGATTTTGTCGAGATCATCTTCTAATCAAGCTTAAGAATGTCATGACTGCCTGGCAGAGTTGTTGACATGTGTTGCCACCTGTTTAACAACTTTGTCAACAGTTTATTGTGATTTAATATCTTCACAGTAAAGATTTTCTTTGCAGTGTTCACAAAAGCAAGACAAAATGTTCAATGAGAGGGGGGTGACACACACACACACACACACCAAATCTTCCCAAGATGTTACTAAAAAGCTAGCCATACAATATATTAGCAGTTGTAAGCCAATTTGCAAAGATTCCGTTAATTCAACATATAACAACCTACTTCAATATTGTGATTGGCATCGCTTCAGTACTCATTTGGGGCAGAGGAACTGGAATGAATTAAATTGTGCCAAAGTTTTCATCTACAGAGACCATAAAATCTTTGGCCTGTTGATGCATTTTCCCTTGTTTTATCAGACTGCAAGGATCTTAAGACTTAATAGGCTGTTACTAAGTGAGTCTGGGCAGGCCAGTCTAATTAGGTTGTTACTAGGTAAAAACAGGAAACCATTGGACTTCATTGGTCGCTACCAGGTGAAACTGAGGTAACGATTACACTCCTAATTGGTCAGACTTCAAAACTCATTCAGCTTTTACCACGTGGGACCGGGACAGTGAGACTTACAAGACTGCTAAAAGGTGACCTTTGTCCGGGTAACTAACTCATTTCTACGCAAGTCCAACATAGCAGTGAGCCTTGCTAATTGGACTTTTCTGTCTGACAGAAAAGTACAGAATTTCTTACAGTGGTCCACGTATCTGCTTTTCTCATGTTCCACAACCATTAAACACATTTTCCTGGTCCCACTCAGTGACACCTGACCAGGCGTTGCTTAAACAGCTAAGCCTTTAATCACTCGCACCAAGCTGGAACCCTGGCTTGACCGGTCCACCCGGGATGAAAGATGGGGAGGGGCTCAGGAGCCCATCAGTGTCCGATCAGTCGCATTAGCCATCAATCTGCCCTTTAATTAAACGCAGCAAAGCCTCCCGCCCTGCTTTTGTGGAGGGATTTTCTCAAACTACGGGAGCCCAAAATGAAATAATGAACAGTTAAAACCCAGTTTAAGCCTGCGCTTCATAAGGGAGGGGTTGTTTGCATTGGGGAAAAGGGCGGGGGGGGGGGGGGGCAGGTAGATGGCACCCAACACAAAGCAGAATTAACATTTCCCACTGGTACACAAAATAAAACACACTCGTCTGTGCATTAAGCCAGACAGACCACGCCAGAACTTTAGACAGGCTTGTGCCATCAAACACAAATCTGACTTTGACCTTCATAACCATGGGGGCACACACAGCTGTGACACACCAGAGAGAGAGTGACTGATACCAGCCTGCACCACAATCTATTCAGAGCGCAAGCCTACAAGCTTAAGGGTACAGCACAGAAACCCAGCATTTCTTGTGTAAGCATGCCTTGTACAAAACTTTCTTTTTTCTGTAGTAAAAAAAGGTTCAGACAGCAACGCCCTGTAAAAGTATCTACTGAACCATAAGGACGCTAAAGTGCTTTGGAGATAGTGTCCTTCGTCAGAACATCTTTTTTTCCCTCTTCCCTGGTCTTGTTGACCATCTTCAGCATGTGTATCCACCCAGCGATGAACTGCACAGAAAAATGAAACCCTGTGCTCCATAGGTCCAAGATGGTCTTCCCGTTAACCATTTCACAGGGGTTACTTGGCAGAATGCCTGTGCGCAAGAGCTCAAGCTTTATGGTTTAATCAAATTAAATCTGATTTAAATCTGGGACTGTCACTCTTACATACCATGTAAACACTGTAAACGGATTAATGGCTACAACTGTCTCCACAAATCTTTAGGGTTAAAACTAACAGCAACTGTTGGTCTTTCAAAAAGCTGGTCAGTCTATGTTACAATTCATGTGATCTGTGGGTGTAAACTGCAATATATTCCAAGAAAAGGAAGTAAGTCACAACTAGGAGAACTTCCATGAGGACAAATCACAAGCAATGCTGCTTTTCTGTGGTTTTAGATGCCACAATTCCATGAAGAAATGACAAGAAGAAATACACAAATGAAGAAATGATAACTCAAAGTGGTCAAGAAAACATTTGCCCTCTCCCACACACATCTCTGGATTTATCACCTCATCTCTATCTGGTTCACTTTACCAAAAAGGCTCTCCTCTCCTTAGATAGACTATTTGAATAATGACCACCAATGTTAGCACCATCAGGTCTCATTTATATCTTACTTAAACAAATCCTGAATATTGATGTGGGACTGACTATTTGTGGAGATGTTCCTAATTTCCCTTTCGCACTGTCCATGCCGCCAGTCCCCAGACGGTCCCAGCTGCCCACTCCGGCACTATTTATAAACAACGCAAACAGCCAATCGGGAGCGAGGGGACAGCCCTGGCCGCTCGCCGCCTGCCTCCTCAACATGGCCGCCGCGGGGAGAAAGAGGATTGCCCGCTATCCCTCTCTAAACCCTAGCAACCGCAGGCGGTGGCGAGCGGGGATGGCTGGAACATCAAAGCCCTTCTATTCTCACTGGCCCACGTGGACACGAGGGGGGGGATGGGGGGTTGTAGAGGAGGAAGGGTCCTCCGTGGTCCTCTCTCACCATCACGCCAACTCGCCCTCAGTCAGCTGCACCCGCACTCAGTGCCGACTTCACACCGGCCAAGGATCAGTCAGGGAAAAGAGAACATCCTTCAAAAAGGACTCAATCTGCTCTCAGAGAGCTCTGAGTACAAATCCAACAAGCATCTCTGCATCGTTACATCACAATGCTCAATAGCACAGCTCATTAACGTGCACTTTCATTTAGGTTTCGTTCAAACTGACCCTTTGTTTGCAAAACGTTGGACACCCATAAAAAGTTGAATTTGCGGACAGAATTACACGTAGAGGAAAAAAGGTGGGAAATGTCTTTCCAGTCCTGATATCAACACTGTGATCAAATCCCTATGAAACCAACCTCATTTTACCTCTGAGAAA
The DNA here is from genome assembly GCF_018555375.3 of Anguilla rostrata. Taxonomy (NCBI): domain Eukaryota; kingdom Metazoa; phylum Chordata; class Actinopteri; order Anguilliformes; family Anguillidae; genus Anguilla; species Anguilla rostrata. The sequence goes on along the minus strand of NC_057937.1, from coordinate 43,890,924 downwards.
AGCCTGATAACATCAGCTCAAAGGTGGAATCACTGTCCTGTGCAAAACCGTATTACATCCTATGAATGTAAAGCCCTCTATGGTTGCCATTTTATTTTGGTCTTGTGTCTTTCAAAAAAATAAAAACGAAAATGACCGTTACTGCAGTAATCCGCCCGCCCTATGCAATGCCAGGGCAGTCTGCTGCTTTGGCAAAGGCTGAGAATGCAGAGCAGCTCTGTCCAAATTCTAGGATTCAGGAAAATCTGTCCAAGCCCTCGATTCTAGGACACGAGAATACAGTGTACCACCGTCCCAAAATGGGTCAACTTTTATGGCCTAGACTTTCTCAATGGCCGGTCAGGATGCCCAATTTTAACTCACAGGCATGTTTTTCAATATTTTCCTGATAATAAAATGGGCTAAGGTCATTCTGCAAAGTCCTTACATAGTCTTTATAAAAGCTTACTTAAATGTCATTCTCTAAAAATGTAAAAACCCTGCAGGACACAAAAAAAAAACAGTTTTCAAAGACTCAGAAGCAGAAATGCATCAAGTCTCGTGAGGCTTTCACAATGGGGAAGAAAATGAGCATTAAGTGGTATAGCCCTACATTCAAATCCAGAACGTCAACATTAGACACAAAAGATCAGACGAGCCTCACGTGACCGCCATGTAGGCTCCTATGAGGACAAGGGCATGCCAAGCCTTCTCCGTTGCAGCTTATAATATATTAAAGGGAAAATAAAAGCTTGTTGACGACTCCTTTCCAGCTGTATTTCTTTACCCTCCGGTGGACTACTCCAGTTTAAAAGAGACCCCTGCTGAGACGGCAGTCTTTGCCTGAAATGAACTGGCGGGGCCAGAGAGACCGCATTCTCACATCCTGTGCTAAACAGTGTTCTGACATTCACAAAGCAAAACTCTTCATTGCCAGTGAATAATAAATAATTACAACGGAAAAATGACACACAGACTGTGGGTCAGGAATATGATCTAAAATGTAATTGAGATGTAAACAAGCAGTGCACTGACAGTAGAGAGCAGAGAAGAATCCTAAAAAAAAACTGACTTAACAGAGAGGGAAAAATAGGCTAATGATCTTGTTCTACCCCAACTATCAGAGACACAACTTGACAATCATGTGACCCTCCCAGTCGACATGCAGGTGGATGCAAATTTATCTTGTACTATTCACAAACCACAGCCCTACTCTGCCACCACCACTGTCACTTACAGTAATTTCTGCACCAACATGAAAACAAAAATCACTGATGCTGAAGATCTGCCTAGTTTTCCATACCCGTTTCAAAAAACGATGACCTTTGCAAAACTTACAGTACATACCATAAGCACTTGCATAGACTGGAAAAGAGACAGCCTTTGTTGTTAATCCTACCTAAGAAAATAATAAAATTACATTTAAAGATAAGAACCATGAAAAGTCCATTCTTAGCAACCGTTCATTTGGTTGCACACCTACGCATCATTTCCTATGCTTCGTGTACAGTGGCCAAGACAGCCGCGGTGGAGCATTACTCCATTGTCAATGCCTAGGCTTCCATTTTTTCGGCTTTAATTTTTCTGTCCTGCGCAAGCAGTCGGAGAGAAGCCATGGCGCAGTCCTTCCCTCATTAAATGCCCAGCACGCCGCCTCGGGGCAAAATATGCCTGCCTGGAAGTGGCTTGGCTTGAGCAAACTTGCGCTGTTTACATGCAACATTTTTACTGGAAAACGACCCGCAGCACTGGCCCAGCTCATTCGCTGATTTTCGTCAGGAAACCACAGTATTTACAGGTGTTTGGACGGCAGTGGAAAATACACATTCATTACTGCAGCACAGGGCGGGGTTAAAGGTAGCCTTGGAGTACTATAGTCAAGGAACAGGATGCGTCATTGCCTGTATTTATCGTATATGCACCACAATCTTCTATTATTAGGCCCTGTGGAAAACAAATTCAGAAAATCTACAGATTAAATAAGCTGCACATTTTTTTTTAAAACAACAACTAAGGCAGTTTTCTGTATGAGACAGTATACCAAATACTGTTGATTTCTAATCAAGAGAGGTGCGATCTACCAATAATTTTTTGTGGAAAGTTCTTAAGTATCCATCACATTTTGCCGCTGTGTAATACATATGGCTTACTCGACATATTTGTTTGTTATTCAAATACAGAATTCTCAGGTCTACGAAGTTCATGGACACGCGGCCACTAAAAATTATGGTGTTCAGTCTGGCCATACACAACGTGAAAAAACCATAAAGCGAACATGAAGTGTGTTTTTGTGTGTGTGTTATTGTGCAACTGTATTCAATTAACCTACATATTTTATCTTATGGCAATGATATGCATATGAGAAATGGGTAGGCTATAAAAAATGCAATATTCATATCCTAGTAGGCCTATATTTAACCTCCAAGAACTGTACGAAACACCAATATGCAAATAAGAACTCTATGCCAAGAGATATTTATTCATTCACACTTTCAAGCATGATATAATAATCATTTAGACTATTGTGTTATACTACCTTGAGGCCATCTCCATGAATATGGATGAGGAAATAAAATTGTGTCTTCTGTCCCTATTTTAATTTGACAATCGTTACAACACGGATCCAACACTGTAATCAGCTCAGGATCTCATGGTCATATCCTTAATACTTATCTGCAATGACAAAAGTCTGCATAGAAACTAGTCAGCTCGATCCCTTCATCTTTTGTGTGGGAGTAAACGCACACACGCAGTCTCATAAAACCACAGAATGACTAAAACTAAAAACAAAAGGGAATTATGAGTCGTCGTTGTTTGAAGACAGACAACATGTTAAGTTACACACAAAAATAACACATTAATCAATTCTTAACGGAATGCTCTTTATCAATGCCAATTCATCACGGTAGCTTTCCTTCAATACACTACAATAAGTTCACCTTCACTCCAATCTCAAACAGACAGAATGTACACACTGGCAGCTCAGTGGGAATTTCTGAAACCAAGACCCAGCCCTGAAACAGAGTGACAGGACGTCAATAAGGCTGTAACTGGATGAGCCTGCTAGCATATCAACACATCAATGATGTAAAAGTGCAAAGAGCAATAGCAAAACAAAACAGCATGGACTGTTGATGAACTGATAACCGTTCTCCTGAATTGCTTTTCAGACACGTTCTCGGAAAGAGGCGAGGAAGACACTGAAAACAAAGCCTGACACATCTTTAATCTTTAGCTAGCTACAGTACAGAGACCAGCATCCTTAAACAGGGTCCCATGGTAAGACGTTTAAAAGGTCTCTGTGGCACATTGTGAGTTTCATCAGACTGTACCCCATAAAACACTTGGCTCTGGTGTGTACTCGCGCCACTAAAGGAACAGCTAATAAAGAAGCAGGGAACTTGCTTTCACATAATTACAGTCGGGCCTGACACAGACTTAAACACAAGCACATTTCCATAGACCCCGCCTTCGCACAGCAGAATAGCAACAACCTGCTGAGGTAAAAAAACAAAACAGGCCAGACCCTCATTAGGAGAGATAAGTAGTATACTAAAAGTGAATAGACAAACAGATACCCATGGCTGCAGTTTTATAATCATCCCCGCTGGTCATGGGGACAAACTGCCATTACTCACTCTTGCTGGTGACTGCAGGGTGGATATACGTGCTTACACACTTGCCCTCAGTGCGGATATGGCCCGAGGAAGTACACAATGCTCGGTCATAAATCACTAGTACAGGTAGCCTAGTATTGTCCCAAGTCTCATTTGGTGCCCATTGGTCAGGATCCATTCAGAGGCAACCCCCTCTGACGGTTCAAACAGTAAGTGGCAGGATACCTTGGATGAACTGAAGTTCAAATTTGATTGGTTTATACAGCAGTCAAATGCAAATTTGCATGGCTTTGTTTAAAGTGATAAACCAAACTGTTTTCATTAAAATACAAAGTACTGAAATGCAAACGACGGCCAGTACCACAAACTCTCTGACATATAATGACAAATACAATATAGCCAATATATGCCTTCCAAAAGGCTGTCCGTTTCGAGCCAGAGACACGAGGGACAGTTATTCCTAGTTTCCACAGAGCTGTCCAGTGCCACCTCAGTCGTGCCAAGGGCAGATCTTTTTCATAACTGAAGCTTATAAATGTGCACCAGCTTTCCAGTGAAGATCAACAGTATCAGCTATCATCTGCCCCAGTCTGACCTTCACATGAACCCTTACTGCTCAACACAATATAGGCCACGGCACGCTAACACTCAGAAAACACTGTCCCATATGTACACCACACAGAGGTCAGGCTCAGGTGTCTACATTTCGTGTGGAAGTTACACAATGCCTTTATTCTTGTTCCGCACGATTCCTTGCTCAAGTCTTTTCATCTTGACTGGTCTTTGATGGTATTAAGGGTGTCATTTATGGGGGCTTGGGGGGGAGGGGGGTTTACAACCCCCCCTAATATAATAAAACATGCCAAATAACCACCCCAATAATATAGCTTGATGAGAAAAATAATTTCATATAATAAAGATGGGGATCTCATGTTGTGATCAGTAGTATTTAGTATTTTCCCCATCAAATTCACAAGAAATTACAATTGCACAGCTGTTCTTTTAAAAAATTTCTTCTGGGGGGTATGACCCTTGACCCCTCTACAGGAATGCAGTTCATGGAGGGTATTAAAACATGCAGTGGACATAGTCTCAAACCAGGGGCACTGATGATTTCTGTTTATATTCTTTCTTCCTCGCTTGGCTCATTCAACCCAGTCCCGTTCCCGAGCTTCCCGTTGTTTAGTGATATTACGCAAAGGCCATTGTTCCTGCTGCATCCGGTCTGCTTCGTCTACCCGTTCAGAAATCCATCACTTCTTCCCACAAGGCCTCTTGTGTGTTGTGATCAACCGCTCCTGAAGCTCCCTTTCATCGCCACCTTATACACCAGCACATATGAATATCAGTCTTTCTTCTGTTGCTTGTTTGCAGCAGAGCAAACCTCCACCAGCGTTAAAACTGCAGTGTCTTACTGCCTTTTCTCCAAGGGGCACATATAAACAATACTTCAGCATTTCCCAAACATGCCTACTTAGAGTTTGTCTATTACATACAAATAGCAGTTATTTCATAGAATCAGTAAGGCTTTATTCAGAAATTTAGGTAAATTTATATTTACGCATATATAACATTTTCTGTGAAAGTTACCATTTAAGGTGAATAAAACACAATAGTCTTGGAAAATTGGATTTCCTGAAAAATACAGAAAGAATAAAAAGTGTGTTTTAATGGTGAAATTTTGATATTTTGCTAATTGAATGCAGTACACTGTGCACAGCAAAAGTGTAAACCATTAGGCCCATTAATATAGAGAATGGCATGCTCTTGTAACTTATTTTCATCAGGTTACTCTTGCGGAAACACACCATCCACTTGGCAATAGCATTAAACAAAAACCTGTATACTGCAGCCAACTCTGACAGGATTTTTCCCCAAGCGATTTCGTGGCATCTCCATACTTTCACATTGTTCTCTGCCTCTTTGGCTGTGTCTGTTCCTCCTTCTGGTCACTTTAGTTCCCCTTTTTGTTGTTGTAAAAAAATTTTTTGTTATTATGCGCAGCTATTAAGTGCTTAGGTATTCTACACGTAGAACCACCAGCACATGCTATTTTCTGGCAGTGGCGACTTGCATTGCTCAACACAAGGAGACATCCCAGAAACGTGCACTCTGGAGGAAAATGCCAAATAAAAACTTTTTAAATCACAAACGAAGTCGTTTCAATCAAACACTTGTCGCTGTTATGAGGTGCAAGGAAAATTTGGCATTTCTAATGGTTTCCCAACCTTCACTCCCTAACCCCCCCAAGAAACATACATTTTCAGGTAATCCCAGAATTCACATTCCTGGCCTTAAATCCTATTTGGCCTTAATTTGCCTTACTGCGATATAATATGATGTGTGTGAGAACAAACTACAAATAAACAACAATATGATTTTCCTGTAGTACCCATTTGAAATTACCAGTGCTTTAAGTTCCTTACAAACAATCACCAAATCTGAACTAAAGAAGCCCTTTGGGATACAGGGAAAATAATTCCTAAATGAAAAGGCACAGAGCAGACATCAGATTCTCTGCATTAGTAATGGACTGGCTGTGATCCAATAATAAGACTGAACAGACAGACATTCAAGGATTCTCTAAGTGACTAGAAGGATAAGTTCCCCATGGCCTGTGACCCTTTACCCTACCAGTCTTCCCAGGCCCCTTCTGGGACTCCTCAATACTGATACCGCTGCAGTCCAAGGCTACTCAATCTGTCTGAATTAGGCTTTTATCGATTTCCAGAGCTAAATAAAGTCAATGTTACCCATCTTAAAACAAAGCCATCTTGGCACTTCGAAAGCTTGAACACAACTGGAACAACTGGATAAGGAGACACTGAACATTTACACAACAGGATCCCCCCTCTGAAATGCAGTGTTCTTGCAACACAGTTTCCAAAATATTCTGTTGAAAAGTGGTCCCAGCTCTAAACTGTAGCCTATCAAATGTCTGTCATGCACCTCCCCCCACCTTGATTGACGTCTCAACTCCCAAGCCCATCACGCACTCAGTTACTGCAGCCAGAAAAGATCAATATCGTAACAAGTCGATAAACTCATAAACATGCCAATTTTGGACACATATGAGATTAGCTGTCTCTGTGGATACCTCACCAGAGTGTAAGAGCCAACATTTGAAAAAACTGGAGGGGGGAATACCAAAATGGGTCCACAATGTTACCCTACTGCACAAGCGTACCATTCCAGAGCATCACTTTACAAATGGTCAAAAAATAAATGGCCTGATTCTCAGGAGATGACATCAGTCATCAAACATGAAAATGAGTTGCACAAAAGCACATCATCAAAATAATACAAACTTCTATCGTACTCAATGAAGCCAATCCAGAGAAAACCACTACATGGTTTTTACGAAGCCTTACACTTTGATTGATTGAATGGGTCATGCTTAAAATGCAATAGGCTACTCATGAAAAATACACACTACAGCTACAAATATACACAATTTCAACAGAAAAATCTATCTTGCATACAACATACATGCCACAGCTTATAAGCTACACAAACTTTAAACATTCTGTTCTTTTGAATGCACTTTGTTTTACGTTTTAGCTTCTCTGGAAAAAGACCAAAGTTATTTTTAAAAAAGAACTCCACTTGAACTAGGCAGTACATATTAAACAAATAGCCTACTACATAGGCAGTTCATTGATTAATTCTCTGCACCTCAAACAGCACAACCCTTCCCTGTTTCATTTCATTCCCTTTCATAGAATCATACCCTAAGCACTTCGCTGATCTGTCCTTTCATCTATAATCAATTTACACAAGCAAGCCAACAAGCCTAACCTCATTCAAAGAGAGTCCCCCATAAAAGTAAAAAAACAAAGCCATTTTCCACTAGCGGCTATAAACTAAAGGGAACTAAACTGCAGAAACTATAGCAAGGGACTTAAGCATGCAATCAAGAAGCCCCAGTGTTTTCCATTGTCCTTCCAAAGCGAGAACTCTAGGCCCGGAAGTAAAACTAGATCAGACGGAAAAGAGGCAAACCACAGAAGCCTGTTGTAACAACAACATGACCAAGCTCGAATGGACACACATTAAACATAAAACTGCAAATTCACTACCGGGAAATGAAAGGAAACTTTTGTTCAGAAGCTTTGTGATTTCACATGCAGTTACATAACTAGGTATCAAAATCTAGATTATATTATAGACATATATTACACTATTTTGCACATTTTTAATTAACCCCTCTGTGTTACCAGAGATGGTAGTTTGACCTTTTTTGCGCTCATCTTTCTTTATAAATTCTGGAGATGGACTCTAACTGATCAAAGTTAAAAAAAGACCCACTACATAGCGTTTGTATTTCCACAGCAAGCTTTTACCCGCAAGCTTGTTTCTGCTTCTTTGCTTTTGATTGTAGCATTGCCAAATTCTTAATGCCATCGTTTCTCAAATGCAATGATTTACTATCACCGCAACTCTTCACAAAGGCTTCAAACAATTTTTAATTTAGCGATACACACTACGGTCCTCTGAAAAGGCCAAAAAGGAGAAAGGCTCTCAGTTGGCAGGATAGTCCTTGCACCAGAGCCATTCCTCCGTCTGATTGGTTGCCTGCCATATGAAGCAGTGCACGTAGGGCTGTTGGTCAAGCGCTGTGCCTGGCTGTTTGCACACTGGAGGATGTGTAAGCTAGTCTACCAAAGTCTTCCAAACAGACAGAGACCATTGCGGTGATAGGACAGCACTACAAACTCAACTGCACAATCCATGATGTAGCAGAAAAGAGAAATACAGAGGTGAAATACAGGGGAAAAAAACAAGCACTTCAAATACTGAATGCAATGAGCTTGCAGAAATGTAGACTATATCAACTTCAGGATCCGAACTTAGAGAAAAGAAAATAAAAAAGAATACAAAAAATGGAAAGGCTCCCTCTCCATGGTTATACAGGATTTTTGGAAAATCAAATCATGTTCTCACGAAAAGAGGCCTGATATTCTCTTAGTTGTTTCCAATGAGTACTGGAACCAAATCTCAATTACTTAAGGAGCCGTTTGTTAACACTGCATTCAGTCAAATATATTAATAAATACAAGCACAGCCTCGCAGTCGTGCATTAATAAATGGTAGACTTACCAGCTGACTGCCACTGGAATCGGTAGTATCAACCAGATGTTAAGACAAGAATTTGGAGAAAGTAACATTAAATAAAATTCCATTAAATGATTTTTTATTGGCACACATTCAAAGAGATTTAGGAAAAAAGTCTTAAAATTTGACTTGTTTACAACCTTAACAGTGAAAGCAATGGTAACGTCATGACAGGAATTAATGTTGACTATTTAGACTATGAGAAAACAGACTCTTCTGAGATCCCAAAGACAGATGGAAAGTGCTATTCAGAGGGTTCCAACACTCACCAATGCAAGCAATTCAAGGACTTGAAGCCATTTCAAATTCCCTTTCCACCCACATTCAAAGACCCTTAACGTCCATGCAGGCGATAGGCAGTGTGTTGCAGAGCAAACAATAACAAAATATGAAATTATCTCAGTGTCTGAGAATCAGCTCGTTTCATCCCATTCTAAACCACAACCATTTTAGTGAAATATGGATTCAGCTCAGCTTCAAAGGACATGAGTTCTACATAACACGAATATGTTCGTCAAAGATGATCTGCAATTTTAACACACTTTAATGTGTCTCCATCGGAATGCACAGAAAATTACTTTCAAGTCTTGATTTCATTTTTTGAAATTTTGAGAACTTTTCAACAAAGAATTTTCACAGAGTGGTAGTCCGGCATGACTCCCTTTGGTTCACATGAGTTCACACCATTATGTGAATCGCACGTCTGCTAAAAAGTAGGAAGGGTTGAACAGAACAGTCATTTTAGGTTTCGAGTTCAAGAGTAACGGGGGGGCATGAAACCATCAAGAATAGCCAATCTGTATGATCATGTCACCAGACTCTAGAATGAGTATTGTATATGCAGAACAATAGCGGTACATAACCTGGCTCTTCTGAGCGTATATATATAGGCCTGTACCTTTAGATTCACAAACGTGGCAAAAAGCTGTTTTTACCTTTCAGTTAAACGGGCTTTGTGTCATCACTGTATCCCCACAGTTTTGTTTCCCCATATGGAAACCACATCAAAGAAACAGCATCCTGTGATTACATGAAAAAACCTTATGATCTCAATGCCAGCTTATCTTGGGCAGGTAGACAGGCTGTGAAATTTGTTCACAGCGTCTCTCCCTACCATAAATGAACACTCTGTGCAATGGGATGCAACACATGTATTTATAAACATGTTTATAAATACATGTGACGTGCAAGTACACACTGAATTTTTTCCCCAATGCAGAGTGAGAGGATAAATCTGAGGCCAAAAGAACACCAGGTTCAGCTGTAGTTAGGCTACTGCTTTCAGTGGCCAACGTCAATAAAAAAAATATGTACACAGGCTATATGTGTAATTACAGATTCCAGAAATCATAGCCTTAGTCATGAGGAATCTGACAGCAGAGTTCAAATGACTGAACAAATTTTCAAAAAATAAAAGGAATAATATTTGTATCATTATTCTGAAGCCACCGTATTAAGTTGAAGTTTACCCAGAAGTTTACTACAAACATAGTAATTTGTTATATTTTCTTACAATATATAGAAAGAAATAATTGAAAAAATCATTTTATTCATCACAGAGCTCAGGGTTTCCCATAGCACTTAATAGGAGAGGTGGTGTGGCTCCCCTAAATCCAACGTTAAGGGAAAAAAAAACGCAGAAATCGGTACTTGTTACATTCCGTTAATAAAAGACAAAAAACAGGCTTACGATTAAATTTACGATTCAACAACGACAGACTGTTACAAACAATATCCGATATCACTTCATTAGAAGTATCCAACATAGCCAGTATCTAACATAGCAGCGTATGTGGTCCCTGCAGCATACTGTCCCACACGTGCGATCAGAATATCAAGGAATTAACTTTCTGTAGATGATGCAGTAATATCCACCAAGCTAAATATTTTCCACAGCCGGTTATGTGTTTATTACATGTTGTTTCGAGTACAGTAGACATATACAGGGCTGTAGCAGTTGTCAAAGATCTGTGCCGATACGCTTTGATAGAGAGCAAGCTGATGTTAGCGTTAAGGCTAATCAATTTAATGTCTTTTAACTTTCGAAAAAAGTAAACTTTTTACTTAAAACAAATTTTTTTCAAATTAATACACTTGATGAGCGACAGCGTTCAATATCAAAGTCGAGTAATAAAAAAGATAGCACAGGCTATATCAGTCCTCAGAGAACATCAAATTAAATGAGAGGCCTAAAATGGGTATCAAAGTATGTTTTCCTAACCATGTTGCACAACCCCAGAATCTGAAATACCGCAGCTTTTGTTTGATGCTATCTGCAGGTTCTTGGGCAAGACTAGCATCACATACACTGTTTCAGCTAAATGCTTTCACAGCAAAAGGATACTGTAGCTACCAATCTAAAATACTGACTTTATAGACGACAACTTTATTAAATAGCCTGTCATTAAAAACACAGGGTAGAGGCTAACTGTGTCAAATGAGTGAGTCTGATTTCTTTAACGACACCATGAGAATCCGAGACATATGTGGCAACTGACCTTGCATTTCATCGCCTATAACAGAGCATAAAACGGCAAACTCATTAATACTGATAATAAAACTTGACAGACATGCATTTGGACTAATAATTTCCTCTGAAAGAAAACCTGAATTGATGCGATTGAATAATATTAATAATAAATAAATAAATAAATAAATAAATAAAATGCTTCTACTAGGTGGTATGTGTCAGAATCTCATGGGGGGAAAGCAGATTAAAATATGCTGTGAAATGCAATGCTGGGTAACTGGTTATATTACGCTGGTAAATAACAAAAAGGGTATCCTCTCATCAGTACCTCTCTTTTCCCCTCCCTATACAAAAAGTACCTACCCCAAAACAATTTCTGGGGGAAACACTGCAGCTTTAGAATATGATTTGTTGACATGTCATTATTATGAAGCCACTATTTTAAGGTGAAGTTTACACAAAAGCTAAACATTTTTAGTCCCTGTACACAGCAATGTCATTGATATTTTCCTTTTACACAAGATCTGTTCGTTTTAATTTCCCAAACTGCAATGCATGGTGCTTTCATAATTGCAGCCATGGAATAAATGCATTATGGAAGACTGTAGGCTAAACAGGAGGCTGCAGAGAAAAAACGTCTTTTTATTCATTTTAGCATGAATATTTCTTGTATCAGCAAAATACAGGTAAAGGACAGCATATTTTAAAAAGTGAACCTGGATAAATTTCTCCTTTATGTTTAAGGTGTGCATAATCATGATCAGATGGTGATATGGCTTGCTTCAAAAAAAAAAAAAAAAAAAGATCTAATGAAAATTGTGAATTCAGGATAAACTCAATATAGAGCCCAGTTTCAGTGGTAAAGTACAGAAAGCAGCAGTTGACTTTTAGGCCACTTCTCTGTTAAAAAAAATAGATGTTATTCGTATGACTGACATGATCATACATGGGATGTGGTGTCCTTACAGGGTGAGCTGATGCTTATGTTTACTTAAAGCTAATAAAATACTGCTCTACAAAACATTTCAGTACTGAAATATTGCAGACTTCGCATTGTTGCAGAACACAATGATAGATATTTTCAAGGTAGAAACCGTAGGCTTCTGCTTGACTTATTAGTTGACATCTCTAAGACAGCCGTCATATAGAAATCTGACCCCATGGAAAACTAGCCTAAAAGGTTTAGGCTTAGGGAAACCTAAAAATGTTGTACATGACATCATTGCATATAAATCAACATCAATTCTGTGAAAGCCACTGCCCTGTGCAGTGTAATACCGGAACCCAATAGCACATAAAACAACGGAGAGTAAATATATAGCAATCGTATGCGGGCTCTTGGCAGCAATATCGGGTCTTAGCAAATACGAGCGGCTGCACAACCGAACTGTCTTTAGAGTGTGAAAACAGGGTGACGGATATACGAGGGAATCTACGCCCATGCTCTGTTTATACTAGCAAGAGCCGTGGTGTCAAAACAACAATCGTGTTCATAATCGTGCTTGCTTCGTCTCCTTCACATTTCGGGAGGCATTTCATTTTTAACAACAGAAACTAGCCAATGAACGATAGTTACCTGGCAGCGCTTATTTAACGAAACCCAAAAGCTAGTAGCGTTCATTACAATTCACATCAAAACCTGCGAAAATTGAGGGAGGTGGTAGTGGAGGGGTGGAGGCAGTGATATAATAGTGTCAGCATTTTCCCCACTACTTGCTGGCTTCAGTCTCTTATAAGCGTGGACGGTCTGCATTCATGCACGGCATGCGGGACGCAGTGGATTGGATTCACAATCATTTTGATAGCAATACTGATACAACGAATTTGTATTGTCTGGCTAACATGTTAACTTCAGAGATATGATTTTGCTGCAGTATAAGCAATGTCAAATCATCTTTGTCACAAAGACAGTGGTCACGTCGTGATGCTTCCCGGATGTTCTGCGTTTTCAAATACACATAGCTAATACTACCTACTTACCCAAGCAGCCTTTCCATACAGAATTCAATTATCCATATAAAGTTACTTTGCCTTTTTTATCCATGACATCATGCAATGTGATAGCTAGCAAAGAACTCTCGATAGAGGCCCGTTTCAAATACAAGCCATCAGTTTTCATAGCTACCTAGCTACAAGTATTTCATTTGGCAATCCACGATTGAAGCAGCGGAGTTGTTTATGAGTTTTCCCCTGCACAGATTAACGGTAGTTATTTGTTCACGTTGCTCATTTACTATTAGCAAGTTAGCTATATACCATCCAACTTACGTACTGTGCTAGTCACCAAATGGTAGCTAATTTAAAGTTACTGCATGCTTAGTCGCGATGTAGTAGCAGCTGAATTGAGCCATGGAAGCAAGTAGTAAATACTAGTCAGCAAACGCTAGGTCGTCAGCTATAGTATAAAGCAAACGTCTACCTGCCCACAGTCACCAGGGTCTTGTAACAAGTTAAACAATCCAACAACAGCTCTAGTCGGACTGCTGTTCAACTAGCTGTCTTGAGAGTAGACTCGTCTAATATGTTCACATTCAGAGGTTACCAACCTACCGTTATCTAGCAAACTAGCTGGCTACTGTCGATATCATATTCCATAGCGTTGGCAACCACTTGTCATAATAGTCTAAGGGGAAATGAATTTAGACTAGCTGGCTAACCAGCTACTAGCTCCCAACACTGTCATCCTGTTACCTAGCTAGCTAAAGCGTCTTTGACTAACTGGGTAGGTAACGTCAGTTTAAAACATACCAAGCAAGCACACCACTATTTACAAACTTCAGACCGTAACCATCCTTGATAGCTAACGTTGGCTAGATATAATTTAGATATTGTGTTCTTACCAAATGGAGTTCTTTATTTTGTGCTGCAACGCACTGGCCTCGCCTCCGTGCAGTCCAGGGACAAGGGACGGTAAAGACCCTATTCCCGAGTTAGGCTTAGGGTGCTGACCAGGTTGCTGTTGATCCTCAGCCATCACGATTAGATTCAGCAGGGTAGGAGGGGGATCTTTAACAAGTAGGCCTCAACCTGGACCTTGAGAAAGCGGTTCTTCCTCGATTGTGGTACATCACGGACCCACCCGTTTGCTGAGAGTTCAAAATTAGCCTTAGTTAAACCAGCTGAAACGATGGCAAACCATGGCCACAAGATAAGTATCAGACAATTTAGGCGTATAAAAACAAATAAATACAACGATAGAAAAACACGCTTCGCTCAGAATTCCGCCGCAGCCCAGAGAGCGACTACTAGCACGCCTTCGACTATGTTGGTGCTGCTGCTGCCAGCAGTGGTGGCGCAGGCGCACTGTAAGGATAAAAACAGCAACAAGGAGAAATGGGAGTGGGCAGTATGCAGAGGAGTGGTGACAGAATATCAGATAGCGATACGATCGGATACGATACATCTTTAATAGCATTCGTCCCTTTGGTGAATATCTGCACAGTGCATATGCTGCGAAATCTTTTTGTAAACGTCAGTGAACCACATACTGAAAAGCTGGTATTTGGCAAACAATCACCAATTTCCCTGAATGTATCAATAGTTTAGAATTAAAATAATTCGTGTAAATGTGCGGACTTTCAAACAATAACAACAGGCCTACATAGTCTTTCTTGAGCAGGACGTATTTCCAATGCTCAAAAAACCACTACCAGCTGTATTGAGTTTACTGTGTCGCGAGAAGAGAAAACGTGAAACTGATGACTGGATGCAGAACAACTGTTGCATGGCAACAGTGACGCTCTTATGAAACAGTATAGCTAACTTAGCCTGTGCCAGGGCTTTCTACACCGCGGTTGAAAAATGGCTGAGGCAAAAAGACGTTTCTCATTTGAAGAGGTGGGCCTACTAAATCAATAGCTAATCAATTTCTTGCTTGGCAAAGGAAAGGGACTGCGGTGCCATTGGCAACTCAAGTCCACTATCGTCTAATTAGCCAAATAATGTTAGCTAACGTTGTTCAGGTACTATCTGTAACGTCACAGTCCGTTACAAGTGGTGCCTTTTAACGAATATTTTGTAAAATTCTGACCTGATTACGTATAAGATATCTAGCTTTCAGTCTGTAATACTGCTGTTCGGTCGCTTCCTGTGTCAGTAGCTAACGTTACAAATGCACGTGTAGACGTACAGGTCTAGAACATGTTAATTAGCTAGCTAATGTTTCCTAATTAAAGAATACGTGTGGCAGGCTCGTAGCTATACGGAAGTCCATAGAGAAAACCTCTAGCCTACTGTGTGAATTTATTTTGAAATTGAGATAAAAATCAAAACAAAAACAAATGTTGATGTTAAAAGAAACAAATGTTGCTGTTAAAGAAAGCTAATGAATGCATAATTTATGTTTAGGAAAATCCATGGATTATGTGATGGAATTTAAAACCATTATTTATTGCAAATTTAAGGGTATTATTAAGACGTGGGGGGGGGGGGGGGGGGGTAGTTTTGATGGTTTTTTGTTTGTTTGTTTTTATTCTTTTATTTTTACATGAGATACTTTCGTGCATGTGAGTTTGTGTGTGAGTGAGAGAGACAGAGAAGCTGGGAGGTACAGTAAAGGTAGAATACTATGAACTTGTTTGTTTCTCCAGCAGAAGAAACCCCAGTCATCAAAGACAGAGAGGCCTCAAGGTCAGAGACTCATGAATCAGCCTTCCTCACTTTCTCAAAAGACCTCACTTCCAGTGGATTTGCTTGCCAAAGAGGAAGAATACAAGTATGACTGCTTGTCTGATCCTTTCAAATGTGTGAATTAGTATTTTAATATATTGACAGGAAAATGTGTTCAGTCAAAAGACTACTGTTTCTTCTTTCTTTTTTTTCACCGTGAACAAAAGTCAGAGTCTAGAAGCCTAGGTTGAGAGACGCTTTTACATAAAGGGACTAGGTTAACACCAGTATAGCTAAGGTTTTTCCCCATATATGGCAGGGCTACATCCTAGACAACTTTGGCTTTTCAGCCAAATGTTGGGTTTTCACCTGAATGCCTAGACTGCGTTTCATCGACTTTTCACTGCAGCAATAAACACAATCACAGTTTTATAGTCTTTTATATTAGAGCTACAACATTCTCTTTTTAGGCGTATGAATGCAAAGCTGGAAGCAAAAACGGCTGAACTTGTCAGACAAGCTGAAGAGGTTATGGTAAGTGAGCAAAATCTTTTTTCTCTTTCCCTCTCACTGACCACACAGGTAAAAAAAAAAAAAGATTCAAATAATCAGTTTGTTACAGCCCTTGCTCACATAAGTATTACATAACCAAGTTTTAAAATCAGTTAAAAAATAAACATTTCAAATCTTAGCCAGATGTTCCCATCTATTATTTTCCCTTTTTATCATTATTAAGACCAGGAGTCATTGTAGATCCCACCATATGGTAGAATATGCAAACCTGTTGTTTTTTTCCCTCAGAGAGAACAAAATGAAGTGTTATCAAGACCGATCTCCTCCCATCTAAGTCTTGGCATTGAGGATGAGAAGGAAGACTTTATGTAATGAACATTATATGACATTTTTCTGTATTATGGATAAAATGTACTGTATATAAATAGATTGATTAATTGTTGAGTTACAGATTAATGTCTTCACATAAATTAATCTAATCATTGAGTACATCAGAATAAATGTAATAAATATCTGCCTCAGGACAGTCAAACTTCATTAGTGTTCGATTTCATGTTTCATAGGTGCACACAAAATAAATGTTTAATTGTATTCTTGGTGAGAGGTGTGCCTTGCTGCTTACATTTTCTTATCTTTTTATATTAAGGAACCTCGACCTACAAGCACCTTCAGCAAGACAGCCCACAGCAAAGGTACTGTGTAATTATAGACTGTAATTATAGACCATATAGAGCATTTGTTTAGAACATTTTCAGTTATAAAAGGATTTCCCAGAACTATATGATGCTTTTGCAGTATTGTTTCAGTAGTGTTTTGGAACTTATTTGCTAAACTGATTTCGAACTGCAATTCCTTTAGTTGTCCAGTGGTCTTTGTCGGAATGTTTTTCAGTGTTTCAAAATTTTCCCTCTTCTCATACCTTGAGAATTCCTTTGAATTCCTTGTGAGTGTTTGTCTAGTTCCTAGCTTTTACAATTGAACAACTTTTAAAGTGACTGATATGTGAAAATGAGCAAATGCTCCATGTCACACAGTACAGCAAAAGTAAGTAGATTTTGATTGTTTAGTCTGAATAAAATGTCCTGTTACTTGTCTAACAAAAAGGTGTTGACAAAGCCTCTGCCCTCACCAAAGCCACACCAAACTGCACTTCCTTCTGGAAACAGAACAAAAAAGGCACCGAAGTAAGTTTCATTTGTCATTGTGTGTTTATGTTGATGCGTTTGTCACTGTTATTATTAATTGAATATACATTTAATTGCATAATAAAATTGAATGTATGACTCAGGTAACCACAATTAACAAGTAATATTCATCTGTATTTGTGGATAATATGTTAGAAAAGTAAGCTAAGTATAAGTTGTGCCGTCCATTCAATCAACCCATGTAATATTTTCACCTAAAAGTCTAAAATTGAGATGGGATGATAAAAAAATAAAGCAACACTGGAAATGTCTCTACTTCAGCTCCAACAGGAATAATATATTATAGGAGTTTGGGGCTGTTGGGAGCTCGTCCTGCTAGCCTGTTAGAGCCACTGGTCTAGTACGTGGATG
The DNA here is from genome assembly GCF_018555375.3 of Anguilla rostrata. Taxonomy (NCBI): domain Eukaryota; kingdom Metazoa; phylum Chordata; class Actinopteri; order Anguilliformes; family Anguillidae; genus Anguilla; species Anguilla rostrata. The sequence goes on along the minus strand of NC_057937.1, from coordinate 43,873,066 downwards.
GGCTACATGATCTGGTATCGAATCAGGATATTCCAGTTTCGACTGTGGCTGGTAGTCCCACAAGGTGACACAATTGGATCGAGTGCTGACAACTATTACAAATAGTGGCTAATATTTTTGCAGTTACAAACAAAATATCTGTGTCTAAATTAAACTGTCGTTCCCATTTTATTTCAGAAAAGCAAAAAACTGTACAGCAGATGATGTTGCACTTCTTGAAGACTTTGTGGACTTTTCTTTGGCTAAGACCATAAGCACCATTGAGGGGAAACTGGAAGAAGGGGGAACACATGAAAATATTGATGACGATGTCATGCCTAGTGTTGGTAATGAAATGGGTTCAGGTGTGTTTTAACTGCTCACTTTATTTTAAAATTTTCTTCCAGAATTTTTATTTGTAGAATTTTAATTTAAATTGGTATAACTCCATTGTTATTTGGACTTTAATACTGTAATCCCATTTCTTATTACCACAGATTAACACAATTTAACAGATATTTTTATTATGCTGTAATTTTTTTCAAGAGGATAATACATACTTCTATGTCAATATATTTGCAGAGGCTCAGATTCGTTTTCTTAAGGCAAAACTTCGAGTGTTGCAAGAAGAAGTGAACAGGCTCTCTCAGGAATATAACAAGAAGGTAAAGGAGACAGGTCCAACAAGAAATCAAGGAGGTTAAAAGCAGAATATATTTATTTGATTTGATATTTGATTTATTTAGTTACACAGAAGAGAGGGTTAAAAAGCTGTAAATAGCTGAGAAACAGAATGTGAATGGGCCTTATGAGACCTTTCTGTTCTAAACAGAGTCTTAGCATTAGATAACTAATTTAGACAAACAAAAGGTTTTCTCAAGTCAATCAATTAAAACATCCTACTTACTCTCTAATGCTTTTGTTTGAGTCAGGATGATGAAAATGCCAATTTGAGTGCCAAAATAAAGGAGGTGGAGGAGGATCGTGCCCGATTGCAAAGGATGACCAACATTCAGCGAAGCCAACTAGAAAAGCACAAAGTCCTGTCGGAAGACTCCAGCAGGAAATGTGAGGGGCTGCAGCATCAAGTGATTGCTTTACAAAAGGTAGGCATGAAGAGAGGGGCCAGCATGAAACACATCACCTGAGCTAAAAAAACATGGCTACTGTCATGCACCCATACCACATCTGAGTGTGCCCAGCCAGGCTGCGTCAGGCAGCCCAGCCATCCTAAATATTCTCTCACTGAATTCTGCAGCTATGCCTTTCGTCATTTCAGCAGCGTCTGAGGTCAGCTGTCCTTCACTCAGACCCAGCATTCTGGCTAATACAATGTAATAGTAGTTTATGCTTGCAAATGTCTAGATGTTTTGTGAGCGCAAACAATATCCCATTGTTAACGTGAAAAATAGCTTGAAGACTATAGAAAAACACTTACTGAAAAGATATGGATTACTGCGGTTGAACTCAAAAAGTGTAAGCAATGAAACTACAAGAGGTAGTTTAGCATTCAGTTCAGCAGTTCAGTGATGTTTCCCTCGTTTTGTTTAGGAATAATCAGCTGTGACATGGCCTCACTTGCCTGTTCATGCCCACAGATTGCAGTGCAGCTCAATGCATGCACTCCTCTGATAAGACAGCACCTCCAAGACAGCAGTAGTCTTGGACAGTCTGTAGACTGCAGGTGAATGAGTGTAGATGGGCTGAATTGCCTGTCCTTTTCATGACATATTCTTACGTTCTTATAATATGGAAGTGTTTGAATGTCCTGCACTTAAAGGTCTTCATTATTAAGCCTGGACAAGATTGTTAATGTAGATTGAAATGAAACCCACGGCAGAAGAATTCCTGGCACAGCTACATTAACGTGGTTCGCTGGGCTCTGTAAAGTGAAGCCCTGCTGCACCTGGTGATAGCACAGTGCTTAGGCTTTTATGAAATATCTTTGGAATTCTGAGAAATGCCAATATACCAATGCCCCAGTGTTGACCGAGGTTGGAGTGCAGTTAAGGCATCTGAAATCAGAGTTGTCAAATATTTGTGGTACAGACATTGCAGATAGGTCTAGATGCAATAAACCAAAATTAGCAAGTTAAAAGGATCCAAGTTATCCAGTGTTTTTGCATCTTGGTCAGGTTTTGTACCTGGCATCTCTGTGATTTTGTTTCTGACCAGATTGCACTATGTATAGATGATATTTATAAGAAAAGTGACATTATTTAAGAATACTGTTTGAAATCAACTTACTAAACTGAATAATGTGACCAGGTAGCTTGCTACATAAAGCATTTAGCGGAGTAGCTACATGTAAATATCAATATTTCACTCAATTAGTGTCCAGAAATCAGATGTAGAACTGAAAAGGTCAACATTAGATGGCACCTGTTGTACATAGACTTGTATCAAAAAATGAAGTACTGTGTTAGTTAGCTAAATAGACCCAATATTGGCAGAGATTGTCATGTCATTTTCCAAAATGAATGCAGAAATTTGAGTGCAGAAAGGCAGAAACCCATAAACTCAATGCATGTGTGTGTTATATGTCTGGTAAGGTAGAAATGATATGTACTGCCACTTTTGTACACTTGAGATTGAAGGCGATGCTGTGTTGGCCTTAATCCACACATGTCCACACGCATGAAATGCCCCCCCCCCCCCCCCTTGATTGTGATTTTATTTTTTTATTTTTATTTTTTTTAATAATAATAAACAGAAATAAAGCTGCTGCTTCTTGCTTATGTTGTACAGGAAATAGAGAGCTTGAAGAGAACACAGAAACAGGCAACGACCAACCACAGCGCCACAGAGGTCAGGCTCAACCGAGCTCTGGAGGAGGCAGAGAAATTCAAGCTGGAACTGAACAAGATAAAGCAGAGTAGTAAGGTAGACCAAAGCAGATGATCCCTGCCCTTACCTGTGGTGTGCCCTGCATTGCTCAGAGATCATGTATTAATAAGCCTGCTATGACGTGAAGGACTGAATTGTCCTAAACATGCCTTGCTTCGATTAACCAATGAAAAACTGCATTTCTGTCAATAGCAGAAAACAGTACTGGCTATACCTTTAACTCCACCTGTGCATTTAACATGTACAGTAGCAGTAGCAGCCATACAGCTGTATACTGTAACCACATACAGTACACAGTGTTTACAGTACACATATCCCCATGTCACTGCATTTTCCCGTGAGGTTTACAACTAGTTACTAATTATTCAGTATGCTTTTCATTCATAGCACTTTACTAGTTCCGCTAACAGTAATTTGAATACGGGATGTGATCATTCTGTTTTTGTTAAAACCTAGCTGTAAAAGCTATTAACAATGTCTACATCCATTAGGACAAGCAAGAAGTGCACCCTCCACCAGATGCCACTCGGGTTTGGCTCTTGATGATGTTGTTAAAAATTCCCTTGATGTTTTACTTTATTTTAAAACAAGTATTTTTCCTGAAAGGATTCAGCCAATCAGGATCACCAGAAGATGGAGGCTTTGCAGGCAGAAAACAAGAAGCTTGAGAGACAGAAAGCAGAACTGATATCAGGATTTAAGAAACAGCTTAAACTTATTGATATTTTAAAACGACAAAAGGTAAGATACCAATTAAATTAGCTGTGTAAAATACTAGGATCTCTGCAGGATGCTGATTTCCATGTAAAAATGAAATCGCATTGACATATGCAATGTTTTTGGTCTGGACAGATGCATTTTGAAGCTGCAAAGATGCTGTCTTTTACTGAAGAGGAATTTATGAAGGCTCTTGACTGGGGAAAATCATAGAAGTTGTTATACAATCAAGAACTCTGAGGAAAATATTTGTATTTTTTAAGTGGATGAGAATGCAGTAGCTCTACAACTGATACCGTCTCCAAGAGGAAAATACTGTCTGAGACTTCTTAGAATTTATTATTGAGACCTTCTTGTATTTAGTACCACATGGTCACTGCTATTTCTGATCATAGAGATATGTTTTGGGAGGGAAATGGCTTTCAGAACTTTGACTATACCCCTTACTGTATTACATAAGTTTTTTGCTTCAATTGTTCATTCAAATAAAGAAAATCCCATGTTTTAACGTTAAAAAATATTTTATTCTATTATCTTTATTCTCAGTGTGAGACTATGCAACTAGAAACATGGCTTTAACAGCAGGCACTTTCAGAATGGTGCAACTAGCAGACTATCAAATTTGTCCCATACCAGTGAAGAATGTAGTACTCAGGAGATGAAAATTTGTATCACTCTATACATTTAAATGTGAATATTCTACCTTTAGCGTGATTGCACTGTCAGTTCTACTATATTTGCAGTCCGAGGGAATGCACGCACATCCAAAATATTCTAACAGGTGCAGGATAAAAAAACAGTAAGGAGAGAGTATATCCGCACACTGTTTTTTCTGCTCCCAAAGTGATTTATTGGTACAACGTTTCAACCTCGAAGGTCTACGTCAGGTACATCCCTGACGAAGACCTTTGAGGTCGAAATGTTGTACCATTACATCACTTTGTGAGCAGAAAAAACAGTGTGCGGATATACTCTCTCTTCTTAGTTCTACTATATTCCCATAAACAAAACAATCCGGAAAAAAACGTGCTATGAATAGTAAAGAACAATATGTGGACTTGGACAAGACTGCCACCTAGTGGTAAAACAAAAACACAACAACTCTTCATACATCTCCCCAGTCATCTTCAGGAAATTCTTCTGGTTCCCGTCTCTGGAAATTTCTTTTAAAATCCTCATCAAAGTGGTCAAGATCTCCTTCTCTGAAGATACCCTATGAAATATGGAATAAATCAATGGCTTTGTTCTGCACTGAAGCAAGCATAAAATTTACAGTCATAAAATGGAAAATGCAACATTGCCATAATACTGAAACTTTCAAACTTGGAAACTCTTTGTAAACAAATGATAAAAGGTCAAAGTTAAGACAACTCGTTGACAAAATTCATTCCCTGGTTCACCCGTGAATAAACCACAATGGTTCTTCTTTAATAGGACCTTGATTATCTACTTTTTATTTTCTTACCTTTGGAAGGTAACCAAGTAGTTTAGTGGCATGATGTTTAAGAAGCTTCTGTCTCTCCTCCTCAATGATCTGCCGATTAACAGCCTCCCTCTTTTGTTCAAGGGCTTTCTCTTCTGCCTCGCGCTCCTTCAAAGACAAAAATCAAAATTACACCTCAGATCTGCACATTTTTTCTTCTACTTACCAGAGAGTTCTGCTGTCAAAAAACCTCGCCTATCTAGAATTTGTAAAGTAGAAATTATTTAACATAAATTATTTAAATATAACAAATGCATATTTAAACAGGTCAATCGCTTATAAATGTCTTCTAGCATCGTGTTACACCATGCTTTCCAAGACCTATTTTCTTTGCTGATAAAGCAACCTTTGTTGGCCGAAACAAGTGCCTGTTTCTCAGTGACTTCAGTGGACGTTTCACATGAAGCAGCCCATTGAGCTGGTTCAACCCATGAGAGCTTGCTTTGTTGGAATGATTACTCAAAGACGCACACTGCAGCACTAACCAATAAGACACGCCAAAGTGCTGCTCCTACCGCAGCGCACTGATGCTGTGTGAGGAGCAGAACCTGTTGGCAGGCATACTAGGAGGGAGGAAGTGATGTCATACCTTGTCAGCCAGAAGCTGCTGCCGCCTGTCCGCCAGCAGCTTCTCCACTTCCCGCCGGTGCTCCTGCTGCTTCATGCGCCTCTTCTGGGCGTTCATCTGCTCGATGCGGTCGTCCTCGGCGAACTTGGCCATCATCGTCTGCCTGAAGGTCTCCTCCTCCTCCTTCTCGGCCTGCTTCCGCATCTCTTTGAAGGCCATCTGCTCCTGGTGGGTCTTCTGCATCTCCATCCGCTGTCGGATTCTCTTCTCCATTTCCTCCTGTTGAAGGTCATCTAGTTAGGCTCAGCGCTAGCCCGAAAACTACAGTGGAAAATCAACAGTGCTGGAACCTCCTGCTCAGAGGCTGTCAAAAGCAAGCTACCATCTACCCGTGTGCAAACTGCAAAACTGTTTTCTTCAGGGCCTTAATAATTAAAGACTCTTTAATAATGGCCATTTAAAATGAAAGCGTCCTCTCAGAATAGTCCCTGGGAACTCCTCTCTCCTGTGTGTTACTCGCCAAGAGCAACTTCACCGCTTTAATTGAATTTTATAGCCCTATGAACACTGGATACCTGCCGTATCCACAGTTGTAGTGTAAACAGATTTGTAAAAACCGAACAACATGATGCTGTAAGGTAGGAAATGTGCACTCACGATTTGTTTCTGCCTGACGGCCTCCGCCTGCTCCTCCAGAGAAAGCTCTTCGCGCACGCGCTCCATTTCTTCACGCTTCTGCCTCTCAGCTTCCATCTTCTCACTCAGCTGTCAACACAAGATCAAACGGACTGAAGGACACAGTTTCAACTGTTTTAGAATAATCAGCTCCTACTTAAGCACAACACAATGCACCTTCAGATAGATGCATTTACTAGTGGAAATAGGGTTAAAGTTACCTCCCCCTCTCCCCAACTTCTTATCCCTGTATTTTCTCCTACATTCCCAATTTGCAATTTCCAATCACAATTTTAAATACAGTCACTGTAAAATCCTCCATAAATTGGATTTACAGGGGATTTCACCCTGCAGTCCACCAGTTCGAACGCTTTAGTTGGATCAACCAGAGGGGCTACTGTATGATGGAGGAGGTGGGGAACACCCTGCTAGCTGTAGCCTGGTCTAACTTTCAGCCAAGGCCAACTGCGTGCTGCTCCACAGGACTCACAGTCACAGCTGGCCCTGGCATGGTCAGGATTTCTGACCCAAGAGTCTGAGCTTTAGCTGGATAAACCCACTCAGTCTCTCAAATCGTTTGTTGATACTTTCTCACCATCTTATACAAAATCTGCTTGTCCTCCTCGCGTCCTTTGACTTTGGCCATTTTGTCCTCCTCCCTCTGCTGCTGGTAGGTGGCGTACTCCATAATGCGCCTGTTCTCTTCCTCCATTCTTTCCCTCTCCATCCGTCTCCACTCGGCTTGCTGCTGCTGGAACTCCTCAATGTAGCGCTGGGTGGCTGTTACCTTCTCCAGTCTCAGCTGCTGCTCCCTGTGGAAAAGGCCCATTAGCTTTTTGACTGTGGTCTTTGTAATGGAGGGAAGAGGCGCAACTCAAAGATCACAAACGCAGAAGCTGCTTAAGCTTACACTCTCCCAGTATGATGCCTGCACACTTACTTCTGGTCTTCCTCATATATCTTTCTGACAATTTCGTCGATCATGAGCTTCTCCTTGAGGAACTCCTTGTACGCCTCCATCCTCTCTCTCTCCTTCTCCGCCAGCTGCTGATTGAGCTCCCAGTTGTAGCGCACCATCTCCTCGTAGCGCTTCTGATCCAGCTTCTCCTGCTCCGCCAAGACTCGCTCTCTGTCTTTCTGCTGCTCTCTATACAAATCTGCCTCCACCTTCTGATATTACACACATACAGGCTATGTTAGACATTACATTCCTATCGTAAATGCACTTTTATCACGAACATTTCCCCCTGTTAGCCTCCCCTTTTTTTCTGGGAACTACCAGGTCAGCTGCTGTACTTACTGCACTGGAGCACTGCTCAAGTACTGCACCTGCTGCATGCAGTTAGCCTAGCCCTGTGCAAACCATTACTATGAATAGCTTTCCATCATGCTGTGCATGTGATATTATATGCGTAGGCAAAAACTGTTATAACACAAGACGACAAAAATGTGCTGCTGCCACATGTCTGCGGTTCTAATATCCAAACTGAATGCAGCACGCAACAGTGCGGAAACACTGCTGTCAATCATCCTTTAGTAGCAATTGACTTATCAACTTGGATGACTGAGGACGTATCAGACTGATCACTGTCTAACACTGCAATCAAACACCTGATGAGCTTATGCTGAGGAATGACTGAAATGCAGGTGAGAGAAACTTTGGAAAAAATGCACAGTGACCCCAGTCACTGTGCACGGTGACGCACAATGCACAGGTGTCTCAATGGGATCTTCCACTCAGGAGGTATAGCTCGGTGATTTAACGGTTTGATTCATTATTCTGTGAACATGATTAAACATGATCACTGGTGCAGTGTACGAATTTAGCTTCTTTGCTAATTTAACCCAGTTCTCATCCTCCAAACGCCGACAGCCTTATCACCACTCATGCTTGAAACGACTTACCACTGCCTCACATTTCAAGGCCTCCTTTTCAGCAATCTGAGCCGCCCTCGCCCGGTTCAGGTATGCTGCCTTCAACTTCAATTCCAACTCGCGGAGCTCAAGGCTAACAAACCAAAGAAATCGAACAATTACTACGAGGGCGGGCTTCTGTCCTTATGAAATATGTGTAAGGTGGTAGGGAAGGGTTAGCTTCATGAAAACCAAAAAATCCTATTGACATGCCCATATAGATCTTGCTTTATTAAGGCCAGTCACTTTAATAACATGTTGTATAAATGACCTGTTCTCTTTAATTTGTTGTCTCAGTTTTTCATCCTTAGTCTTCTCATAATTGATGCGAGCCAGTTCTTCAGCCATTCTCTCCTCTTGTTCAAGCTGCTTCTTTCTCATAGTTTTTTCCCTTTCCGCCTGAATGGAGAGAGCACAGTATTTTATTTTAATGCAAGGAAAATAACCCAGAAAATATCATGTCAAATTAAAAACACCACATTAAGTAACTCAGTTTCTAATAATTCATCAGTCAATTGAGTGAATGTACCTGAATCAGGGAATCTTCTATGTGTTTCTCGTGTTGTTCCTCTTGCATTTTTCGCATATATCTCTTTTTCTCCTGTCGGTCCTCACTTTGAACGTGTGCTCGCAAATGCCTCTCCTGGTTGATGTGTTTGACCCGATCCTCGTAGTTCAGTTCCTGCCGCCGATTCTCTAGGATCATCCTTTGCTGTTGACTCTGTGTCATGTTACGCCGCTGACTCATCGAAGTCTGTAACGAAGTAAAACATGACATTGGCCAACGAACGTTAGTTGGCAATATTCCAAGTGTGCATTAACGTTAGCCAGACAGCTACACACCTGAAACAATACTGGTTCTACTCTCAATTTCAACCAAGTAAACTTAAACACTACCAAATACTATATACTGGAAGACTAGCTAAGCTAATTTCAGCTACATGTGATATTGAAAATGGAAAGGCTGCAAACGCTAGAACCGACATATCGCAGGTAACGTTAGACTCGTTAACGTTAACTAATGTCTATCAGAATAGCAAGCCAAACTGAACAAGCCAGCAGCTAGCCAGCTAAACTATATGGTCTGTATGAGTTACCACTATAGTTTACTGTTTCGGTCCCGGATACATTTTAATGATAAATTTAAAATCTATTGACTGGCTTTAAATGTAACTAACTGTAAACTGACGCGCAACACTAGACTAACGTTAGCTAGGTCACAATTTGATTTTAAATTACAAATTTACTGCTAGATAGATTAGATGAAAATAGTATGGTTCATTTACCATAACTGCGGTAAACGTCACGGCAGTGGTAGTATCAAAACAGTTATTTTTCGTATAAATCAAGTAAAATCCTGCTTTGCTCCTCGCGGTTAGCGAAACCCTGTAGGTTAGTTTGATGTGCGCCGTGTTGTCTTGGTAACAGGGATGTTTCAATGTTCCTGTAAAGTCTATTGTGATTGGCTTATGTAAACCGTAAACCCCTCCTATGTTTTCCACTGAGAATCTGAAGTGGCGCACTCTGGTTTATCGATGGAAAAGCTTTAGCAAGCATTTACCGTGATCGTACTGACCGATCAACAAACAGTTGTGACCGAAAATTAACGAAGCTCCAACAGAAACGCAGTATTTCCTTTGCTCAGTTATAATTAAAGATGATTTATGGCAAGCAAAAGACAGGAGACAATTACGGTAGGATGTGGGCAAATTGGAGTCTATACACACTATTCATTAACGTGTGCAGCAGCAGTCAACAACCTATGTGATCATTTGCATGGAATATGTTTTCGTTATATTTTGAAATAATAATTATTATTGTCTGTTTCTCGCTCTATCTACTATTACACACGACACCCTAGCATCAGTTTCAAATGATCTGTCTTTTCCGCTTCAAGTCTGTCATAATTGCAAAGTAAAAAAATGTTCAATTTACATATGGTGAAAACCTGAATAAAATTAATATTATCTGTAAGGTTTATTCTGTCTTTTATACATTTTTGTATAAAAACATGGTTGTATTCATTTTTTTTTTTAGATCAGACTACTGATGTACTAATCAGTGGTGAATTCTGAGCCATTTTTATGTTCAAATGCAAAATATCTAAATATCTCTGAAGCCATGCTATCTGATTGCACATTATGGCAGGCACCCCATGGCAGGCCTTTAAGCCTACTCAACAAAATCAGATCTTGAGATTTCTCAAAGAGCAGGAAAAACCCCATTTATTCTCAATTTTCAGCAGGTATTTGTTAGCCATAAACATAAGAAACGAAGGCTGCATTTAAGTAGGATAAAACGGAAGGGCGCTCACAATTTTACAGCCTGTCAGCACGCACAGTCGCACGCTCCTGGGGTGTCGCCACATTCAGGCATCGATGATGATCGCTGCAAGAAGTGTCCTCCCACTGTGCATCATTAGCGGGGACTTGGATTGACTCCATACGCATACAAAATGAAAAAAAGTTGCAATATTTGGGCACGAGCGAGATGAGGTTGCTCCCACGCTGGGCCCATCACCACTTCTCAGCTGTGGCAGACTTTCCTGGCAGGAGTGTGGTTCCTACCGAGACCTCATCCACGAGAATGCGATGTGAAAAAAGCGTGGCACTTCAAACAAGGTTGGCATAGCCTGGGGTGACACAAGCCTACATTTATACCAAGCATGGGCTCAGGAGATACAAAAAAATCAAAGAAGTGTGGATGATTGTTCGTTGTTCTTTAATGTTATCGTATTGTTATTCTCTTTTCCTGTCTTTTTGACCAAGGAGGCTTAGAGATATCTTGTAAAGTCTTAAAATACTGCATGCATGAATTAGGCTAGTACCTAGGCGCCAGAGGAAAGTACTGCTCCAAACATTGGATCCAAGTAGAGATCTGAGCACATCTCCATACATTTATTAATTTGAACCAAATATTCTGCAAATGTTACCTCCAATGATAGATGAACTGCCTGCCACCTGATTCAAACAAATCTTTGTTGCAGAACAAGCACTCAAACCGCACCATTTTCAGTTTGAGTGCAAACAAGTAGCAAATCCACCAAGTTGCAGAAATACTGTCATACTGGGAATTTTTGCAAATGTTTGAAAATTTCATATTCATATTTATATGTAATTCAATTATTTATATTTGCAGACTGAATGCCTTGGATTCTCAGATTTGAGACACTGTAAACTAAATGTTTGTTTGAATTTTTCATGAGTTGGAATTTGAAATGCAGTAATTCAGATATCTTTCATGTTGACCTCAGTAAGGGATCAATTACTACAGTATTGCCAAGTCATTATTACAGAAATAATCATTTAAAAGCAAAACAGTGGTAAAGTTTTAGATAGTTTATAATATGCAGGCTTATGAGCAATATCATTACAATTTCAAAGCTAAAAAAACAGGCATGTAAAACTATCACCGCTAAAATGCCTGCTGAATGGAACCAAATGCAACATAAGCAGAATCAATACATTCCTTAGCATTAGTAGTTGAAGCTACTAATACCAAAGAACATCAGTTTCACACTCAAGTTTAGTCCCCTATCCCAAAGATTTCAGTGAAGCCATTGTCATCCTGCACTCATCTGGAACCAAATTAAAGGCTCATTCCTTTAATTATAAATTCTATCAAGTTTGGCTAAATTGAAAAGCAAATGGATTATCCCACTATTACCCATGTGCTTGTCTCTGCAAGAAATCCTAATAGTAAATAAACCCTCACAAAAAGCAGTGTAATTAGATGCATTAGCATCATTGTAGCTTGCAGGCATTGAAGCCTAATTGACTCCCAGGCCTTTATTCCTTCTTGACACAATAACCTTATCAATGGAACAATTTTTGCAATGCCTAAAAGCAGATGTATTCTACATTTCGCAAAGTTGATGTGCCGTTTCAGAACACATAACATTCTAGAGGAGGCACTCCTGTGCGATGAAGAGAGGTCATAGAACACAACCGTCTATCCCAGAGTGACTAACTAATTATCTGTCACACTGTGGGGCTGACTGCAAGTCTGGACCTTCATGGCCAAAGCGAGAACATCTTCTGGCCCAACAAGCTCTTAGCAATGGGTGTCTTAAACAAGGGTGAAAAGGGGACTGCCCTGTCAGACAGTCAAGGTGGCTAACACTCAAGCCCAGAGGCATCAGTGGGCATGGACGATGAGACACAACATGCTGCCAGAAATGATCCAGAGAAACAAATCTAACATTGGCTATTGAGAAAAGTTTTCTTTTTTTTCCCCACAGTGAATACAGTGAAATGTGTTTCTATCATGACAAACATGATTCCAAAAACCATATACATACACAACTGCTCTGAGTGAGATCACCAAAACGTTTATTTACAGTCCTTAAAAGCAGCCACAGCCGACTGCAACGTCTTTAAACATTCGTTCTCAAGTCTCCGTTTCTTACCACTGAAAGCAGGGGAAAGTAACACAACACAAAGTACAGGGAGACCTTAACACTGTGAGAAGCGAAAAGCAAACATGAACCTTTAATGCGAGGTACCAAAAATCAGTATATAAAATTGCTACATCTACCAGCAAAATAATAGGGTAGCAAAAATATTAAGGTCAATGCATTGACCTCACATTGAGAACTTAAATGTATCCTTTGCTACATGCCTAAATTACACTTATTGCAATATACACTAGTCCTAAAGTAGCTGCCCTTCTGGTATTACATGCTGGCTAAGAAGCATTTTGATATATTACACCAATTGGGATCACGATAACCTTTAATCCATCTTCCTAGGTCCTTACCATTGAAGCACTTACTTACGTGAAACAAGAACAAAAGTGATGATTCCTTGTACACAGTCAGAACACATGCACAAAACACTTTAACGGGATGGTCCAATGGTTTTTCCGAAGGTTCACTTGTTAGCTTGTTAGACTGGCAGGAGTACTACCGTTTACAGGAGTGTAGTAAAACTGTACATGAAAAGGTATCTCAAGTAACACATTAACTCATTTCATTTCTGCACCCATTCAGCCAAACATTTGACTTACTTTCAGATAATTGTTCAGAGACGTGTATATCGATAATACAGTATTGTTACAAAAGTTTCCGCCCCTCCTCCGCGCCTCACAGTACAGGTTTGAGAATGCAACAAGTGTCAAAGTAAAAACTGCATTCGCTCCTGTCAGGCCGAGGCGTCTTTAGATTTGTCGGGGCTTGAGGGGCGGCTGGTTTCATCGGCGCTGTCAGAGGGAGCTTCAGCTTTGCTTTCGGGAGCTGGGCTGCTGCCCTTCTGCAGGATCTCGGTGGCCTCGTGCTCCAGTACTTTTGAGGGAGTGAGGGGCTCCAGGTGGGCGCTGCCCTGCTCGCTGGCATCCGAGCCGGCCGACTCCGGCTCTTCGGCTTTTCTCAGGAACTCCTCGAACGGTACGTCCTCCTTTGGCGACCCATCCTCCTCCTCCTCCTCCTCCACCTCCTCTGTCTCACGGTCAGCGGGTCTGGAGGGAGGCGTGGGTTCTGACAACGGCTCCTCCTGCTTTTCTTTCTCAGGTGGGCTTCCGCCACTGGGCTCTCCTGGTGATGTGTCCCTCTCGACCGGCTCTGGTGCCTTTGCAGGAGTCTCGTCTTTTTCCTTCTCTTCGTTCTCTGGGATCCCTCCATCATTCGCATCAGTCCGGCTGCCTTCAGGCATTTCACCTCCTTTGCTCTCCGTTTCAGAAGCAGGCCTGGAATCTTTGACCTCCGAAGGTTCTGCCTGACTTTCCTCGGATGGCTTGTTATGAGAATCGAGTTGAGAGTCTCCTTTGTCCTTTCTAAACCATCAAACAAATAGGGAAAAAATAAATAAAGGAACGAGCTAAAATGCATCGAAACAATTAATGTGGTGGTTTCGCAATTACCTGCTTGTATCCGCAGGGTCCAAATCTCCACCCAGAACATCCGATTCAACTCTCTATTTAAAGTTAAATGAAGAGAAATGCAAAATTGAAGCATATACATAATAAACATGTTCAGTGTTAATTAATTCAAGTGTCTAAAAGGGATTAAATACACTCTGCAGGAGTAAAATTTACTTCAAAGTTCTTTTAAGACTTTGCCAACAGTTGACAGTGAAGTGGTTTTTTTTTATTGTTACAGTTCAACAACAGTTCAAATCATCCAAACTAACCGTAAAGTCACCAGGGTCTCCTGCAGATGTTTGAAGCTCTGGCCTGTTAAAGGACATAATGCAAGCAAATATTACATGCAGGACACCTCCTCAAAGGAGTTCAATTAAGACTGTTCAGATGAAAGCCAGCAAATGCTTCAAAACATATTGCATATAAAATCTTTGAATGGCCACACCAATTACACAGGTGGCTATTCAAAGCAAAATAATCATACAGAAAATGTAAAAATTATTAGTGCCCAACCCAACACTTTCAGTGGATTAAATTTTTTCTGAAATGCATCAGTGAAAAAATCTTCCAAAGAACCCAAGTAGATTTGAATGGATGCACTTTTTTCCCCAGTCGTGTTAAATTTCTTTTTCTGTACTTAGCTACTTGTTTATACAAAATAACACAAATATATTAAAGCTGCAGCATCGTGGCTGAAAGTTCCAAATGGTCAATGAGGATTTCAGGATTATTCTATTCCAGATAACTATGCAACTATTTGAAACTATTTGAAAACTATGCAACTCAAGGAAATGCTCCACAGTTGTTGGCAACATTTTCTAAATGGAGCTTAGATACAGCTCTTTAGAAATCTGAGGATCCACTTGCAGACACGTGCATCTAAACAGAGATGCATGACTGCATTTTTATCCTCCTCATCCTCCACACACACATTACCCATCTTTTATCCATCCAAACTAAAGGAATGACCACTAAAAAAGCTCAAGTTTCAACTAGCCACAAAAGAAATATCCAAGTGACCCCTGTTTGAAGAAGACCATGAAAGGGCTTCTGATTAAAGAAGAAATCAATTTTTTTTAAAGATTATCAAGTATTGAAATTGAAATGTACCCCTTTATATACTCATAAAATTATGTTAAATTAGACACTCTACTTCTACAGACAATAGAATCACAAGAGAGCAATTAGCCTGAACATGAACCATTTATTATTTTAAAATATCCATAAACTGAGTAGCACAGAATTTTAAAAGCGACTAGGATTTTGTCCCTATTTTAGGATACACTAGGATGCTTTGGGATACATAAGAGAAATACAGAGAAGTGATCCATCAGCAGCCAGTGGTTAAAAGAAAAACTCACCCAGTTTTGGGTTTTTCCTCAGTAGAAGAAATTCCTGCAAAATGTGAAAATACATGGAGTTGTCACACAAGTAACTTTCAAGGAAATGTTTCTTAATATGACACACACACATAAACACACTCTCTACCTTTCTCGATGATGACCTGACAATTGTGGTTTGGTCTGTCAAGCAAATGTTTGCTCATGAGGTTGGTGCCCGATGCATCCGCCAGGAAGTCACAGTTGAGACAAACGAGTGTTATACTCCTGCAAAAAACATTTTCATGACAAGAGAGATGCCACAGTTAAACACACAGAGGTAATAAATTAAAAAACTTAAAGGTCAAGAACAAGGAGAGCGTTATCAATGGTTAAATCGATAATGAAGTCTCTAAGCGCTACACAGCCAGAATCAAATCTTTTCAAGCTTGCATGAAAGACACCTGGCTTCGAAACAAACATGCAATAAACAAACATTGTGTGTCACAGGAAGTACTATTCTCCTACCGTAGACTACCCCGAGGCTTCTTCGTTTTTCTAAATCGGTCTCTGGAAACAGCACTATGAAACCTGCGGAAGAAAAAATGTGTCCTTTAACAAAATTGACAGGAGACTAAACCGTAAAAAGAGAGGGGAAAATACTTCTAGATCATTGTATTTGCAAATGGATTCAAAATAAACTTCACCTGATCATGTGATTTTCAAAAGACTTCTTGCAGCACGTACGATACTTGCAGGCACCGCAGTTCAGCACCATTGGATAGTGAGAATAGAAGTCTGTGACTTTTGTGTAACATTCAACACATATCTGCTCGCCCATGTGATTTCTGGGAAAGAGAACAAAGAAATTAGTACACAGTATCCGTTACATCATTTTTCTATCCAGACAATTGTCAGTGCAACAAAAGGGTGAGTATTTATCACTCCTTTTTCAAACCCTTTCTCATAAAAAATCATTTTTATGGAAACCCGATACACCACAAAAATAAATCATAATCATAAAATTAGAGGGCGCAAAAGAGAAAGCATGCTCAGTCAACCTACTCAGTATAAATGAATGTTAAAATAAATGTAAAAAAACAAAAAAACTAATACTAAACTAAGATCTCTGTACTGAGAAAACAAGGAAAGGCTTACTGTGGAATTCTAATGTGGACAAGCTAAGAGTGAAAGCTGAATACCTGACATTCCTCAGTGCCTCATTGCTCCTTTCCTGTAGTTTGGAGTTGAGGCGTTCTTGTTTCTTGGTCTGGAAAGGCCTGGCTCTTCCAGGGCCGCTGTTCTGTGAGGAGGACTTTGATTTTGCTGTGCTGGAGTGCGACTTGCTCGGCTGTTTGGAGGTGGGGCTGCTGGGCATGATGCTGACGATGGACCTGCTCGGGGCGCCGGCTGAAGTGGAGGACCCGCCCAACAGAGAAGCACGAATGGTGACCTGAACAAACAGACGACATCTTGGATTTCTTGGATCACCCTGAATTTCAGTGTCCAATTTTTCATTAGCTTATTCAATTGCTCCAAAGCCATCGTGACATTAAATCAAGGACAACCATACCTTCGTTCCCGGAGGGAGCCCCTCTAAGGTTTTGGGTTTCTTAAATGTTCTATGGAATTGAGTCTTGTGATCCGCTTTCTCTTTATAAGTGAGAAAATTCAGCCTACATTTGCCACATCGATGAATTCCTTTTTTCTGCAATATTAATACAAAAAAATTCAAATCAACAGCTGGTTCACTAAACAAGGATATATAATTAACCATACTGCAACCTCAACAAAGCGTTAAAGAATAAAAGAAACAGCAACAAAAATTTCACTCTGATGGTATATTAAATTCCATCCCTGTTGGTAAGGCTTCCCTGTGCAAAGTAAGCAAATGAGTCAGCCTATTACACACTGCAGAATGGCGTAGGGGAGCTCAACCACTCTAATGAAAAGTACAGCAAGCCTGCTGTTACATAGAATTGATATCAGCAGGCTTTAAACACAAATTCAAGAAGTTGCAAAGGAATGGCTGTAAGAGCAAATTTTCCACTTCAAAGATTTTTTTTTTTTTTGCTGAAGTCCAGAAACTTCATAAACATCAGCACATTCTTAGCAACAATCACAGTGAAAAAATATACCAAGGAAAATCTGTTAAAAAAAATACTGAGTGAAGACACTACATTAAATGTCTACAGATCCTGTGGGGTGGCACCAGGTTTTAGCGGAGCGTTTGTAGCTAGCTAACTACTGCAATGGCGGAAGTGTAGAAGCGTAAGTACAGCGAAGCGAAACAGGCCGACAGGGCTCGTTATAAAAACAAACTCAACCTTGGGATTGCTTTTCCTCGATGGCGATAGCTATCGAAAAATGGATATATAATACAAATAAACGGATAAAAAATATAAACAATTTATAAAAATGGATATTAAATACAAAAACGAAGGCGAGTTGGCGTATACACAGGACCACAGCAAGGCTAAAAATACATAGTATGTCTTTAATTTTCAATTAATTACTTATGTATACTTAGTATATAAACGTAAGTATAGTCAGTGACAAAAAGACTAATGTCTGTATGGACAACACACAGTCCATTGTTTTCAGACCATTATAACTTTTTTTTCAGTAACAAAAACATCCCAGCCTGAACCTTAAGAAATTTTAACTGCATTGGTATCTGCAAGTAGTTCTGAACTGCAAAATCCATTCAAGGTTTAGTCCATGAATCATCTTTATGCTGGAGGAAAGTGCATGTATTTAACACATGTATGTATTTTCATTCTCTCACCTGATGCTTCATATAATGCTGCATATACATGTGGCCACTTCTGAGGACTTTAAGGCAAAAGGGACAGAGGAGATCTTTAGTGTTTTCGTGAACGGATCGGAAGTGACTCTCCACTTCAGAGAAGAACGATGACCTGTAGTTGCAGACCTGGGGAGAACAAAGCAAAGGCATGATTTAGATATTGCTCTCAGATTTGCTTTGGCAAAATAAATAATTACACAAATAAATCAATAAATAAATACCTGGCAAACATAGGGCATTTCACCAGGCTTGTGATTGTCTTTCATATGTTCCAAGAGCACTTGCTCAGTCTCGAAGGCTAACTCGCATATTTTGCAATTGGCTGAAAAGCAATGTGAGGAGAGGAAAGATACACGTTACCAGGAGGCAACAAGTTTAAGCAAACAAGAAAATCAATTACAGAAATTGCCATGCAAACATATCTACTGTTAAAAAGGATCTGAATGCAGGACCTGGCTCTGGTTCAACAATAACTTCAAAATATTTTTCTGCAATTCAGTGAAACTTGATGGGGAGCTGTGAAAATAAAACTACATAAAGGGAGCTAAATGTGCAGGGTGGGTGCTTCTGAACGCAGGGTTCCCAACCCTGTTCTTGGAGATCTGCCCTGTAGGTTTTCATTTCAACTGTAATTTGGCGCACCTATTCTACTAATTAGCGGCTCAACGAGACCTCCAGCTGTTGAATGAGGGTTGGGAACCCGTGTTCTGAAGTACTGTAGGGTTGGGGTAAGGGAAAGGGCAGCCCGTACTGGTAGACTCGTATGGACTGTGGGCGCTCTCGATGTGGCACTGCAGCTGGAAGGGGGTGGAGTACTGGCGGAAGCAGTGCTGGCAGGTTGTGTGGCTGTCCCAGCTTTCATTGCTCTGCTTCTCCAGCTCCAAGTGGTGCTTCATGTGGTTCATGAACCTGCGAGGACGCACACGGGGAGAGAGAAGAGACACCTGCATGGGCCTTCGGCAAAACCCGAGGCGCCGCTGCCAGCGTCGGGCATACTTTGTCTCGCTTGTTGACAAAGCGTCATAAAAATAAACCAACAAGACCACAACCACATTCATTACATTCAAATAGGAATGGGGGGTTGTGCTGGCTTCCATTCTGTTTTTCGTCAACAAAAAAGATACTTAAAATACATTAAAAAGCACACCATGCTTGAAAGTAAGAAAGATTCACTCAAAATATCTTGCTTTTTCATGCAACTGACATATCTTCAGAACTTAATAGGTGTATAAAAACTGTGCAGTAAATCCAGCACACTTCATCTAGTGTTTGTGTCTAATTAAATTCAGGCATACTTAAATCATTTGAAAGCTATGTCCTAATTAGCTAGTACTGTATTTTTTTTTTTTTAACCCAGATCAGTAATCGGACCTGCACAGACCAACATGTTTTATTCCCAAACGGGGAAAACCTTTACCCTTTTTTTTGGAAAAGGATAAAGTATAATTAATGAGCCAAATGCAATGAAAAAGTGTCTTCAAAAGAGGGTATGACCTGTAAATGGACCAACGCCGTGCATCGTCTCCCATAGGCTTTTAAAATGAGACATATTAGTGGCGATTCTCCTTGCACCTCACTTTTCAAAGAGAGCATCATAGCCATTAAAATGGCTGCAATTAAACACAGCTCACAAGCAGGCACGTCTCGCGTTTCGGTTTCGGTCTCTCCGGCCCTGCCTGCCAAGGCTGCCCTTACGAGGCATGGCCCATTTTTCATTTCTTACATTCTGCTTCTTCAGCTCCTCTAATAGACATCTTTATGTGAGGGAACCGTGACCTTAGCCGCCTGACGCACAGTGCAAAAACACAACGCATCCAACCCATTAAAACAGCTTACTGGGCCTTTTCTCTGTAGTGTTCTAAGTGTCACGTTGTTCCATCAAAGGAACAGCTACTCCACCGCCTAAACTAACGGCCATTACTCATCGCTTGCCCCAGATGGGAATTCCTCCTGAGAACGCCCTCTATCTGGGGGATAAAAGTAAGGCTGCAGCATTTTGCATCTTCTGGCCTGCCTCTGTTCCTTATCACTTTCTACAGACAGACAGTCCTCACTTTAAAGCCTCCTACAATCGCAGGCCTAACCACTCTGAGAACAGCCTCACTTAGCTTAGCCTAGTTGCATAAATGCAATCTCTGTCATTTTCTTTCTTAATGTAATTTATGTAAATTGTTTATGTAATTACTTGTATGCTGGCTGCTTCACCTGAAGTTACCTATGGGAAAGGTTATTCTATTCTGTCCTATCTATTCTAAAACTCAGACCAGTCTACATAAATTTCATTTTACCTGTAAAGAAGCAGGTTGTATAGAAACATTAAGGCAAACATTAAGCCAAAAATGTTAGCTTCCTTGCTCTAAGGCTATGAACTATGCAAATAAGGCAGCTAAGTAAATGTTGTAGCCTGCTATATTTCCAAAACAATCTTATTTACATTTACATTTTCTTTGGAAGATCTGGGGCACTTCTTAATTAGCTGACTGCTGTTGCTGCCTCTTCTCTCTTGCCTCTATAGGTGGCACAAACCACAGCTACTGTAGCAAGTAGCAAAAAACGGCCAAACTTTTTCTGCATTGTAATATGAAAATGACTGTGGAAACTGAATATTGCTCAAGCTTGTTTAATAATTCAATTTTTTAATTTAACATCTTAAGAATTTAAGTAAATTATAATTTTCAAGCTCTAATTTTTTTAAATCGCTAAAACATGACAACGGACCTAATTCGGAGTTTACACCAGATATGGAACGTGTGGGGCTAGTATCAATGACCGCCATTCAACTGGCCATATTGGCCAATACATGTAACACCCATTTTCAACCAACATGTAACTTGCTTACTTTATTAAGCACATAGCATGAGTCTGGAGAGCTACTGAGGATCTTTACAGTTTGCTTGAGTGGCTGGTAAACATGATAAGAAAATTCAAACATATGTACAAGCGTACTCAGGAACGACCCCAGCTACCGGCTCGGGAGAGTGAAGACAACTCGTGGTTCTCTTAAAACACGCGGCATCAGCCAGCTGCTTCTTTTCACACCACAGCCACAAGCCGCGCAAATGCAGAGCAGGGACGGAGGAGACCCAATCATACGCGTGCACAGTGAGCAAGCCGCGGGCGCCCGGACGGCCAGCAGGAGTCGCTCAGGTGAAGAACACCGCTATCCCCACTGACTGAGTCCTTCCCATATATCCCTTGGGCGAGGTAACGCCGATTGTGCGCTGGCTGTGAGAGGCTGCCAGCCGCAGTTGGCACTGGCACGGGCTGGATTCAGTCCGAGACCATGACGCTCGCTTATGCACAGCAAGCGCGTGATTCGGCTATTTTTAAGCGTGACATTTTCACTTCATTTACAGCAGCAGCGGCAGCGCATCAAATCGCCTCCTCTGGCGCACGTCTGTTATGTCACCATATCGGCCATAAACTTAGCTTACTGGCTAATAACATTTTAACTTTTAAGTTGAGTTTCTATAACTATCGTTGGTCGACACCGATACACCCCCAATAATAACATGTACCCTTAAACTTTGTCCTAGACTTTCACTTTCTCATCTCGTTGATATATCACCAATTTTAGTCAGCAAAGGCTTGTAAATTAGTCCAGTTTACAGAATCCTCTGGTTGTGAAAGCAACAGTAACACATAATAAATTGTTATTGAAACTTATTCAACAGTTACCTACACTTTCAAACTGATTTATTCATGGATGTACCTCCAGACTGCCATATCACGGCCTTTTTTCCGATATTTAGATACAGATACAGGCCAAGTTTCCAAGAATGTCTGTAACAATTCATTCTTAATTTCAAGATCAAGCAATATTCATGTTTCCACAAGAGGACCAAGACATTAAAGGATGAAACATGAATCTACAAAATGAATCGGTGCCCAACATCAATGTTCAGAAAACTCTGCCGTGAATGAAGTTCATGGGTCTTTATAAAAGCAATACCTGATATTGTTCTTCAGGACTTTCAGGCAGCTGTTGCACTTAAAAGTGATGCTGGCCTTCTGATCCTTCTGGGCTATCTTGTCCCCCTCATGCCTCCCATAGTAAAATTCAGTGACCAGCATAATGAGTTTTCCTTTCTCGGCATCCATCATCCTGACTGGAGGGGAAGGTTTACCCAGCTTGGACGTTGTCGGGAAAACACTGTCTATCAAATGAGAACAGCAGTACTACAGGAAAAGAAAGATACAGAAACCTGCCATTAATACTCAGTCCAATTAAGACAATGTGCAGTCAAGACCATTTCAACAGCAACGCAATTTTCAGTCACAGCATTTAAAAAATTTAAAAAATTACATCAGGACTTGAAGTGTTGCAACTGGCAAGCACGTCACGAGGTAAATAGGCACTCACCCTCATATGATTTCTCATTGGATCTGGGAGGTTAAATTGAATATTGCACCTTGGACACTTCTTTCTAAAAGGAGTCCCATTTTGTGTGCAATCAGAAACATTGGAAGCTCCTGTAAAAAATAAGTTTCCCACATTAATTATTTACAGCTTCTTCTATACTTGGAACTTTATGCAAGCTGCACATAAACTGAAGGTTCTGAGAATTATGGACTGCTCTCTTGTGATGATTGACAAGCATGTGATGATTCCCTCACTTATGCTAAACATCACAAGAAAATGCGATCGAATGTCAGATGCAAATTCATATGTCCTGGAGCTTCATTGAATTTTCATGTTTCCGTTTCACAGAACCGGCTACCTAATACACAGGTGAGCAATTCCAGTCCTGTAGGGCCAGTGTGTGTATGCAGGTATTTTTCCACCAATTAGCCAGGCTAAATTACCTAACTAGCTGTACAGACCAACATTGGTTAACGCGTAGACTAGACAACAGTAAAGTATTTCATACAGGGTCACAAAAACAGTCTTCGACTGTGATTCGTCCTCTTTTCAAAAAATGCAGCTAAAATGCAGATGGTGTAGCCTAAATGTTAGGACTAATTAAGTAATTAAGGCCAGAATTTGACATGAAAACCAGAAACAGATACAGCCCTTGATTCCCATCTTTGAGCTAATTTACAGGCAAAAAACACGCACCCAATTCCAGTTTAGTCCTTTTAGTGGCATTGCTTGTGGCATCAGGTGGAGAGTCCCGTTTAACTGCATTCATCCCGATTCCTGAAAGGAAAGCAAAATCAGACCCACAGGGATAAAGGTTATGGCTAACAAAAATGGCGACCAGATTGAAGCCAATGACCCAGTCATAGCGTAGCATCTTTCAGCATACCTGTAGTATTGCTCATGACCTGCAGTAAAGGTGACGGCTGCTTGGATGTGGCACCAGGAGAGTTCTGTGGTTTTGGCGGGGTGACAAGCTTGCTTTGCACTGCAGACGATACAACCTGTATGGGCTGAAGTGTGGCCGCGTTCATTTGTATAGGCTGCAGTTTGGTAGGGCAGAATTGCGCAGCCGGCTGCTTTGGCTGCGGAGGGCTCTGCACGTTGGCCAGGGTGACAATGTTGTTCTGTATTAGTTGCACCTGGGGCCTGTGGACCACCCCTGGTACAGCCTTCGCAGAAGTCACCTGTGGCAGCAACTGCTGTCCAGCTGCAAGGATGAAAAGAAGGAATCATTACACATGACACTGAATCGTCTAGAATGTCGCTGTATGCAGTAGCATAAAGATTTGCCTTCACTGGCACAAAGGGTCCTAACCCAGACCATGAAAAACAGCCCCAGGCCAAGTGGTGTCCAGATACTTTTGCTCATATTGAGATGCAGTCGATTACAGGAGCACATTTGTTACTTTCAGTATGAAATCTTAAGTCTTTGAACATGTACCTGGAAGAACGGTGAAAGATGTTCCAGGTGGATACTGATTCCCAAGAGAAGCGATGAACGTAGAATTGTTGGTTATCTGGGAAGATGTCACTATGTAGCCCTGAATGACAAGGAAGATATTTTCATACGATAGCATTCAAATCAAGAATCAATGTGTATTTGCTCTGTTCTGATCAACTTCAATCTAGACGTGGATCACAAAAAATGGGAAATACATTCCAATTACCTCAGACCGATGTTACCAGTTACAGATATGCAAGGAACATATGAATAAACTGCAGGAAGTAAAAGTGTTGAGTAAAGTGAACGCAGACGCTACCTGGTTGTTGATAATTATGGGCTGGTGAGACTGTGCGGATAAGGCGTGGGACATGTGGGACACGGGCTGTGTGACGGTGGGCAGGGATCCAGGCTGAGATGCCACAGGAATGAGTAAGGACTTGGTGACGGACTGCGCTGTTGCCCTGACAGCGAGCTGGGGCACTATGGGTCCGGAGGAACTGCAGGAGACGGGCTGAGGGCCAGTCGTGGCCTGTGGGGGCCTTTGGGGGGACGTCGGCACGGTGGCCCCGGCCCTCATCACCGGCGAAACGGGCATGACGCTCCGGGTGGCGGCTGGCAGGATCTGCCGCTGGTTGACAGCTTTTACGACAGGAGCGGGACCTGGGCACATAGCAAACCTTATGAAATGAACTAAATATATCAATCCAAAAATAGCAGATGCAATCTTCAAACAGCAAAGCAAACCCATGGAATTAGCACATTTCAGTGCAGATACCTCACCACTGAAGCATTCCTCAAAACAGCAGAAGCACTAAAGGCTCATATACACCACGTGTAGTGGCCATGGCGCATAACTGACACGTAGGACCGACAGTCCATGTCGCTCGCGTCCACAACAGTTCCATTTGCTTCATGTCTCTAGCACTTTCTCCAGAAGGCTACATTTGCTTCAGTCATGCCCAAGACATAAGTTCTCTATACAGAAATAAGCAGCAATTTGTTGTTGATATTTATATCTAGGCCCCCCTATTTTACCACAAAATTACAAGAAGCAAAAATACCAAAAATGCAATGCAAAATGTCCATACCTAACAGTTTGGTGGATATTATAGCTATTTGCCCTCTCCATTTTTCTCACATTTAATTCACTTGGGCAGTGAGTTATTTTCAGAGCAGCCTCTCTCCTCCCTCTCCCTGGTATTTCAACCTTAATTCTCATTCTTGGAGAATTATCAATACCCTTCACAACGTCTGTCAACTATTTTCATTATGTATTCCTGTGCTGAAATGATCATCCTCGAGAACTTGCCAGTGGCACAACAAAGATTTCATTCATAATTGGTGGATGGGAGACAACTGACAAAGCTCATCATGCCCCAGCAAAATCACAAGCTTTGAAAGGCAGGTGCAAAAAACTTAATTCACAATCACAAACTCTGTGTATCTTCCTCAGCAGTCATAATCTGCGGTTTTAATGCTAGGCACATTATGTAGCTGTCCAAAAGCCCTTGTTGCAAACACTGAGAACAAATACACATGAGAAATCAAACTGGCTGGGCGCAACAGTTCAGTTTTGATACAACTTCCTATATTGCCATCTCACAGACTGGTGACCCTTCTCCCAATCATGGCATTTAATCAGCATATTGGGTGTGTATTTTCAAAATCACGAACCCCTCAGTGAAATCTGACAGAGGCAACTCTGACTTTTCGCCAAAAATTTAATTAATTTTCTTGCAAAACAAAACAAAAATGGCTAGCTCTTCAGCATTGTAGCTCCTTGTTGAAATACCTTCTGTTCTCCAACATTACAGGTGGTAAAATGGCACGCGCATGTATTGATATAACGATGCACTCAGATATACATCCAGCAGTTTATAGCAAATTTGTGTGTATAAACATACGCTGTATCGCGAAGCAAAACGGAACTATAAAACAGACGCTTACTGCAAAGCTGTGCTGCAGCATGCCCGCATTTGGTTCGCTCGTGATCCATGCGCATTGGCTTCCGGTGTACACCATCTCATCCCTGCCATTACTTTGCAGAAGCTTCGCGAAAACATAGTATACGCGGCTTCGTGTAGAAGCCGCTACTAGTGTGGTGTACATGAGCCTCAAAGTATCAATTTATCTACCTAATAACATAAATGAGCGCTGGGTGTAAGCAACAGGGTCGAATGCGGGACAAACTCATACTTGGCCTGGTGTTTGGAGTCACTTTGGAGCTACGGATCTCTCCAACAAAAATTGGTTCATCGTCGTCGTCATCGTCATCATCCACCAAATTAATTTCTGGGATCCTCCTTTGCCATGGTTCTAGCTCCTCCTCCTCACACTCCATAAAAAGCTCCGACATTTTGAAACTGGTCAAGGAAGAAATCAAGGTTACAATGACGCAACGACATGTTCAAAGTGTTTTAACTTGGAATTCCATACAAAACGACCTCTTAGTCTGTGAAAACACATTAGGTTGGGAAAGTTGGATTATTGCAGTGTCAATATCTTGCCAGCTAAATATAATAAGGCCCATGTTTTCGAAGTAGTATTGCTTCTAGACAACTAGATTAGTGGAATTAAGTCAAATGCAATTGAAAGCAACGAATGCCGTTTGAAGGGTTTTCTCCCCATTGGGAGTTTTTTCACCTTACGTACTTGCTATTTGGGAGTTCAGGCCTGGTGTTTGCTGTCTCTTGCCTTGCTACTCTGTAAAGTGACAGTTCTCTGTAAAAAGCGCAAATAAAATTGAAATGTAAGCTTACTTTATCAACCCTTGGAATAGCAGTTTTTTAAATGCTTTGTTTTATTCCCAAAGAATTTAAATCAATGTTCTAGAACTCCGGTGCTTTCTGATACCAGCGGTGCTATTGCTTATATCAGGATTCGAATATTCAATTAAGAACATTGTAATCACATGTGTGATCTTACACTGTAAAGGGTTAACTAAAATTGACTGTAAGGTTAATCACTCATCAAACTTAGCCAACCTTAATTAGCACACGTTACGAGGTGAGAATACGTCCATGTTTGATGGATCGAGCGATCTTGCTAGCCATCTAGTTAGCACTGCTAAGTATCTCAGCTAGCTAGCAATCTAGTTAGCATTGCTAAGTGTCTCAGCTAGGTAGCAATCTAGTTAGCATTGACAAGTATCTCAGCTAGCTAGCGACCGTTACATAGTTTGGATCCCATCAAACGTTTCTGGCATTTTTTCATGAGCAATGTAAATGGTTGTTTTTGACAGCTCACAGGATAAAGCAATGGTTTAAGAGCGACACTACGTTAATATCTAATAGTTTAATTTGCAGGCCAAGCGAAAACGCTCAAGTACGAGCTAACATCTGCTAGTAAACTAGCTAGCCACGGCAGTGCTACTGCTAGTGCCGCCCCTTGCCATCCCATACCTTTTGTCAACAAATGCATCCAACTGCTTATTTGTGCACTGGTGGGAACATATTCAAGGGATATGGGAATACTTTGTTCTCTGTCAAAATTAACACTGTAGATTGGCCTCCACGGGAGTCTTTCCTCGACTCACCGCGAACAGAACCAATATAACTAACATATATAAAATCATCACAACACATTCATTAGCTAACACTTGCAAGCTAGCTAACTAGCCAAACGAACATGGCGCCCGGTGCAACAACTGCAGCCGCTAGACAGTGTTCCGACTTTAATCTGACCCATTACTGCATCTTGACGGGAGAAGAGAGTGTGGTATAATAACTAATTGCATGTTTAGAATTTCAAATTTGAGTAAAATATTAGTTTACCCGTTATGGTGTAGACTTAATCAGACGAAACGCATTATTTCGGCGGAGCCATGATCGTACACGGAGTTTACAGGAGTATAGTGGATGATGGGTATTTTTTCCATTCAGCCTCAGCACAGATATTCTAATCCTATCGGATAAGCAACTGTTCCCATCCTCGGCCTCAGGGATGCGTAGGTTGGGTCCCGAAGTAGGCTAACACAAAAGCCGTGGCTTCTAAATTACCACTTTAACCACTTAAGACCGTTGAAGTAATTAATGTGAAGAGACATTACAACTGACATGGCACATGCTATTGATTGAGGGATAGGTGATATAGTCAGGCCATCACGAAATAAGAGAAAAAGGAGATATAAAATAGCGCGAGTTTGATGAATTGTTAATGAAGTATTCAAAGTAATATTGGTTTTAAATGGCTGCTCAGTATGTCGATGCTTGAAAAAAATTTGGTTATAAAGTTTATATTTAAAGCACAATGCATATGTTTGTATCTTATTGGCTAAACGACATGCTTCTGCTGCAACTTTTTAAAAAAGCTTTATGCTTAATCAATGACCTGCACTTCTTCAAAATCTTGGCAGTCACGTACCTGCGCATCAACCATTTGAAAGCTCATCGGTTACATGTGTGTAATTCCATATTCCAGACAACATCAGTTTAAACCACTGGTCAATTAAGCTTAATGTAGCTTATTTTTGCAACTTTTCTTG
Organism: Anguilla rostrata; assembly: GCF_018555375.3. Classification (NCBI taxonomy): domain Eukaryota; kingdom Metazoa; phylum Chordata; class Actinopteri; order Anguilliformes; family Anguillidae; genus Anguilla; species Anguilla rostrata. The sequence continues at coordinate 43,844,609 of NC_057937.1, read as the reverse complement.
TGAAGCATGTGTAGCATGTTGTAACTAAGCACCCTGATATAGGGTCTCCTGTAATTATGTATCAAATATCTGAAAAGGTACAGTACCAAGAAAGGCTACAATCTACATTATGTTGAATGATAAATAAATTTCTGGAAAGCCAGGAAATGGTAACTGGGAGTACATTTGAGTCTTGAGTTTTACAATCCAACCACTTGTCGGTGATGCCAAACTTCCAGGGACAAAAAAACAAAAACATGTATTTCTGGCAACTTCATTTATATTTCATAATGATGTATTCTGATCTCTATGCTGGGTTATCGAAGCAAAGTTCTTTGTGAATAATGATGAGGATATTTCACAGAGACAATGGTGGGAAGTGAAAGAATTACAAACCCGAAAAACAGAGATACGAGCACCCTTAATTTACGGTTACCTCCGACCCACTCCTGTGTTACGTTCGTCCCGCTCGGCAGGGACAAAAGTAACACTGCACTCGGTCCATTCTCGGCCTTGTTTATGTTAAACTCATATATCCTATAATATATCCCGATAATTACAGTTGATAATAATGAAGGACGTGTGCAAGTTGTGCATCATAAAATATGGGATCTCTATTTCTATTAATTTCGGAGTAAATGGATCAAACAAAAAAGTGTTACTTTCGTCCCGGCTCTCCCCTAGTGGACATGATTTATTGACACATATAGCAACACAGGACTTCCACTGGATCCTGCCTTCAGTTCTCTAGTGAACAGATAGTGCTCTGCAGTTTATATAGTAATTGTTTTCTGACATGTGTTTTATGATTTATGCATTAAACACACGTTCTTATAGCTACATTTCAAATGCCGACTCTACCTTTAATCCTTATCTAGAAAAAGGACAGTATTCTTTCATAGTTTCAAGGAAATATTTCACCATTACATCTTTTTTATGATAGTATACACAGCATTGAAACAATTCCTTTTAATTAAATTAATGTTATGAGATAGGTTGGCTATTTAATTTTCTGAGTGCATATCATAAGTGCCCACAAATTGGCGCTATCACATATGATTAATTAAACATGCTGTTTCTTTTCAAAGGCTCTTGGTCTGGTTTTGACCCTTCTAATGTGTTGATATTCACTTCTACCACTGCACAGTTCTGTTAGGATAATTACTAGATGGACGTGACAGAATATATAATACCAGATTTCCTCATACTGAAAAAGAAAAAATGCAACTGATAATTGTGTTTTATGTATGATATATTTGGCATATTAGTATTTTATGTTTAGCGTATCTGGCACATGAAAAATGACAATGGTGCTATATGAGTACCTTTATTCAGTTTCTATTTCATTGTATTAAAGCAAGCTGTCTTTTTGTATGCTTTGCTCAAAAGAAAAAAAAAAAGCCATTAGTAGGATTTATGCTAAATTTCCAATTTCCAAATAGAATACCTTTTTATATTATGCCTCTACAGTAAGCATTTTAGTCACAAATTATTAATTTTCTTATATTCCTTTCTTAGATTTGTGGGGATATTTTTTAGATCTAGTTTCAACATGCATTTTTTTTTGTGGCAGAGTATATTTTCATGAATTCATTACTGTATGCGTGAAATATATGAAAACAGTACATTTTCAGTAAAATTACTAAGCTTTGCATGGCTCCAAATAAGAGAAAATCCAGAAGTTAAAATAAATCACTTGCCAGATTAATTAGGATGTTTGGAATAATATTGACAGCCCAAACCCAATTTACATAGATTCATCACATTTAATTGTCAACAGGTGGCGCTCTAGTTGGATACATTAGTAGGCTCTTAGGGCAAATTGATGACAGTTTATTTAAATGGCAGCACCATGCATTCCGTTAAACAATAAAATTGTGTATTGTGTTTAGAATGGAAATGTCCATCAACAAATAGAATCTTGTTGAATTTATTGGATCAATTCAGCAATAAAAAACCTTTAATAGACATTTTTTTCTGTGGATGTGAATATATTTATGCCTTAAAATGAGATTAATTATTGTACAAGAACAACAAAACCACTGGATGCAAATGTTTTAACTTGTCAAAAGAAAGTAGTCCAAAATAAAACACAATTATTATCTGTTATGAATGTTTAAAAACATAAACATTTTTTACAGATCAAGATCCCAAACCTTGTGATAAATACTATGTTTGTTTAATATTCTTGTTCATCTACAAAACTAAAATAAAGCAAGGCAAATGCTCATAAACAAAGATTGGTTTCATGCTCATTTTTTATTGCTCAGCTCTTATCTGATTTATATAGGCTATTTTTGTGGCCTTCTCTGTGGAAATACATTTAATTTATACATGTAAATGAAATAGCCACGTTTCCTTTAAAACAGAGTCTTCCAAAATATCTCTTGCTCTGATTTTTCTGCAATGGCAGCTTAGACTTAATATGAATCATATAAGTAAGGTATGTAATATGTGCGTACACACACACACACACACACACATTACAGGAAAGGAGCATCTAAATATAAATTTTCTTGAAATGACTGAACATTCAAGGTGAACAATCAATAGGTTTTTATCATCAATCAAATCAGTTTCAATCCAGACCCTGTAGATCCTGGTGTGAGCTATTGTGTGATAGTAAGTTAGATATGGATGGTAACATATCCATCCTTTTTGTAACAGTTGTTCACAATATTAAAATACTGTAATAAAACATGTAATATGTTTAAGATCATGTATTTGGCCCTAATCCTCAAATTTTATCTCCAAAGTTTCACAATTAATCCGGAAGACACAACCCTCATTATATTTTGAATGGCCATTGATGATACGCAAATTCTCCTTCAGGGGTTGCTTTAGCACTTAGATGTGAGCCAGTAAACCGCTGTCAGTCACTCACAACAAAATGAACGTAGCACGCCACTTTTTTCTCTTTTTTGGGCTTCGCCTCAGCGGAAGAAAAAGTAGTTCCTATTCATTGTTAGTCCCTCCAGGAGAAACGGTTTCGTCTTTTTTTATGTATAAAATAAAAAAAATAAATAAAAAATTAATTGATGGGCTGAAACAACCGAAGAATAGCTGTTTTCCCATGTGCTTGCATTATGTTTAATCAAATATATCGCTGACCATAACCATTCATACACATTTACAGCACAGTGACAATCTCAACTTCTTTACATTCAAAAGTGAGGCCTGTCTCTGGAAACACTAGACCACTTTATCACCAAATTAATAAAGTTTCTCCTGAAACTGCAACATGAAAGGGCAGATTTATGCCATTTTCTATGCCTAATTCAACAGAAGCAACATTTTCAATTTTGTGGAGGCCTATCCTTTTAACCTACTGTGTGTTACAGCTTTCCACCACCTTCCACTCAAATGACAAAGCCTCAGTCTGGGCCTGTGTTCTGATAGTGTCTTTAATCAGACATCCTCTGATCCATGTCACAGTGCCTTAATTCAAGAGCAAACACACAAGATTGGAGAAACTCTTGGTCAGTGGCAATGTAAGGCACAGGCTTTCAAGTGTAGAAGAAATTTGGCAATAGAAACAACCTGTAATCAAAGATTCCATGAGTAATTGATCAGATGCCCCCCCCTCCCTCCCCCACCCACCTCCACTCGATGAACATAATAGTTGCACATTAAAGTATAACCCCCCCCAAAAAAAGTTGTTGCAAAAAATAACTTGAAAAATTTAGACTGATGCTATTTGAAACAACGAATGCACTTTTTATACATAGCCCCCCCCCCCATTTCAATGCACCATAATGTTTGGGACATAATAATGTTATGTAAATCAAAGTAGTCATGTTTCATACTTTGTTGCACATCCTTTGCATGTAGTGACTGCTTGAAGTATGTGACCCATAGACATAATCAGGTGCTATCTTCTCTGGTGATGCTCTGGCAGGCCTGTACGGCGGCTTGTCTTCAGCTCCTGCTTGCTTTGGGGACTAGTTTGCTTAAGATTTTTTCTTCAGCATATGAAATACTTGTTCAGCTGGATTCCGATCAGGTGAATGACTTGGCCAATCAAGAATTTTCTAGTTTTTGGCTTTGAAAAACTCTGTTGGTTCCTTTAGCAGCATGTTTGGGATCATTGTCTTGCTGTAGGATGTAGCGTCATCCAAGTAATTTGGAGGCATTCAGTTGAGCTTGAGCAGATAAGATGCTTCTGTACACATCAGAATTAATTCAACTATCGGCAGTTGCATCATAACTGAAGATCAGTGAGCCAGTACTTGTGGTAGCCATACATGCCCAAACCATAACACCCCCACCACCATGTCTCACATATTTAGGTGGGGGGGGCGGTGCTTTGGACCTTGGGCAGTTCCTTTTGTTCTCCACGCTTGACTCTTGCCATCACTCTGATACAAGTGAATCTGGGTCTCATCTGTCCACACAATTTTATTTCTGGAACATTGCAGGCTCTTTTAGGTACTTCTTAGCAAACTGTAACCTGGCCATTCTGTTTTTGTGGCTAACTAGTGGTTTGAATCTTGCAGGGTAGCCTCTGTAGTTCTGTTCACAAAGTCTTCTACAAACCATTGGCACTGACACATTCACGCTTGCCTCCTGAAGAGTGTTTCAGATCTGTTGGCAGGGGTTTTTTCTTAATTATGGTAGGAATTCTTGGGTCATCACCTGTAGAGGTCTTCCTGGGCCTACCAGGCCCTTTGCAATTACTGAGCTCACCAGTGCTCTCTTTCTTCTTAAACAGTTGATTTTGGAAAGGCAAAGGGCCTTTCCAAAGGGCCTATGTCACTGGTTTTGTATTTTACAGAGACAAATCATGAAAAAATGTCTTTGTCCCAAACATTATGGAGCTCACTATATATGTATAATGTGTTTATTTCTTTTTCTAGAACTGGATATTACAACTGGTGAGCCAGATTTCTCATTAGTCATTTTTCTTCTGAATTCGACCATAAAATAAATAAATATTAATTTTAAATATTCAGTACGTTGTTTAAAAGAAAATCTTCCACATGTCTGTTAGACCTGTCATTCAAACCCCCTTGGTGTATGAGGGGTTAAGAAGAAACATGATTTAGCTCCGTTTGGCGGAAGGATACAACATCGAACGTCAACGTGGTGATAAGGTTTGCGAAGCAAAAATGTCTGCCTAAGGGAAACTCGTAAGTTACATTCAGGGAATATTTTGCAAATATTGCTGCAAACGCATTGATTCCAAACTCTGTACCACAAGAAGAAGGGAAACAAGGCTTCCATTCTCACACCCGATCGCCCTAGTTGGACTTTTAAACGGGAAAAGGTAAACATTATATAGTGAGTTTGAAAAAAGGGTCTCGGACTGGGTGAAAGAAGTTGGGATACAAGAAAGACTGGAGCTGGTTCGGAGTAGGCTAGCTTAATGGTCGGCATTTGCTTTACCGCTCTAACTCGACGTGGCCTAAGTTGCTTATGTTTCGAATTGTATCAAGAACACACTATTAGTACTGTATGCTTTCGTATCTTCATTGTAGGTAGCCTACATGTTTGCCATTTCTTTCTATCAGTGACTGATTTATACCTAACGAGGCACTAACATACTTCCCAAATATCAAAACGAACTGATATCTTCATCATTCTTGAATACGTTGTAGTTGGCGTGAAGTGGCGAATACACCACCGCAATGCTGTAAGTTGTTAGCCAAGCGAGGTTTATACAATAAGCTACAGTAACCATACGTGCTGGCACAAAAAAGGAAAAAAAATGATGATGCTTGCTGAAGCGAATGACACTGGTCGGGTAGTGTTGTGTATGTAGGGACGCAGTGTTCTCCACAAATTGGGTTTCAGCTTTACATATCGCTATCGATTTGTGGTGGGGAGTTATGTCTTCATACTTACGTAGTCATTAGCTTTTCTTTCAAGTCAGTTTATGAGTAGGCTGCTATTGGTGACATATCCTTTGGAGTTAGTGCCTGAAGATAAAGCTGCTTCAATCGAGAAGAGCTTTCTGACAATAGTTGCGGTGTCACCGAAGAATTTGCACGCCTTTTGAAATTTTAGGATAACGGGTCAGAATTGCTTTCAACTTAATAGCCTTATTCGTAATATAATTGAACAGACACCATAGCGTAAGCATTTGTGGAAGTTATATCGTCAGTCGCAATAGTTTATTCCAGTGGGAATTTTGATTAAATCGAAATTTGTTACTTTGTTGTGCAGTATGGATTTGACTTTTGTGGAAAGGGAAATATTTGCCATTCTATGGGACTGAAGAAAATAGCTCCGCTTTTCGTGCCCATTTTATTTTATAGGTGCAAAGGACCGCCAGGATGAACCCTCAGCAGCGGATTGCCGCTATTGGAACGGATAAGGAATTGAGTGATTTGCTGGATTTTAGCGCGGTAGGATATTGTTCAATTCGTGTAGTTGTAAATTTAATGCGATTATTCTATTATTCTGAAAATTTAATTACTTAAACAATACTGGCAGCACGTCTCATAGTCCTTGTCTGCGTAAATAAATAGTAACACCGGAAGTTTGGTGTATCTTTAGATCTCATTAAATTAAATTAAATTAAATTCTGGGTCAGCGAAGACACACACACACACACACAACGTCGATTAAAGATACAAACCACATGCCTTAAGCAAAAGTTGAATATCAAACAAATTCACAGATATTAAAATGAATTGCAAAGGGTGCTTTGGTTTTACTCTCACAATTTTCTCACTCATTACCTGCAGTTTAGAAAAGTAATTGTAGCAGTGAAACACTTTCAGCGTGGATTTTCTCTGTAATAAGTTTTCCAGTTTTACAAGACAGAAATACTTACTTGCTCCCAAGTCAATTTTAGTCCCAAATTAGTGTAAGTGAATATTCAATAATAGATGATGATAAATGTGCTCTTGAAATTTGTGTTTGTGTGCATACATATATGAAAGGACTAAATGCATTCATAATGAAATGTGGACTTATATTTGGACAATATTTCCCTCTATAGATGTTTTCACCACCTGTCAACAGTGGGAAAAACCGACCAACTACTTTGGGGAGCAGCCAATTCAGTGCGCCAGGTTGGATTCATGTTTGGTATCTAAATGTGTAACATGTTTGTTCCATATTCACTGCTTTTTAGTGACTGTCTTCCCTCCCTATCATTTATGGTATCTCTATTATTGCCGCTTTCAGTTTTGTAAATAATTGATTAGTGGTGAAGGGTTGCTATGTCTCGAGGCGTTTTGGCTGATTGTTCTGTTCGTGTTAATGAGGAGCTGACGGGACCAGTGTTCACAGTCAGTCTGATCCTCCTCTTTACCTGTGTGAATCCTGCATGTGCTTTACACATCTGGGCTCTGAAATATCACATGTCCATCTGGAATGGGCGTGGAAGGACTGTAGTTAGCGTGCGAAAAGAAAACCGAGTTCGGACGAAGAGCACGGATTGTGGTGGGCTGTATTTCTCCAAATTTTCTCTGGGGATGTATTAGTGTGACAGCTCCTGCTGTGCTCCAGTATTCTAACTTCTTATGTATCAGTCATGCATAGTGTCTTCTTACCATTTAAAGTTTTTTGTTTTTTACATGACTTTTTGTTTGGCTCATGCAGTGATAAATAATATTGTACTGTATACCTTTTAAGTTGCTTCATGCAGTTGTTTATTTTCTCGTGATAGTGTGATGCTGATCTTTTGATGAAGATATATTGCTTATCAATGACATTAATGATCGTATTGGTTTCTTCATGTACAGTCAGTTATTGTCTAAACCGTTAGTGCTGAGCCTATTTGTTTTTCCCAAGTTAAAGAGAATACTATGTAATGCTGCCAAATAAATGTAATGTACTATTTTTCTATTTATTTTTAAATGCTGAAGTGCTTGGGGAGTATATTAAATAATTGTTGCTTCCGTGTTTTATTTTATTATTGATTCGATTGCCTTCCCATTTTCTGTTGTGGTATATGAGTGGGAATTCCTCCTTCCAACCGCTGGCTTATGCATGTATGCCCTCCCCCAATCACAATCTGAGCTGCGTAAAGTAGGTGGGGATTTCCTGTAGCTTCAGTTCCCCAAAGAACTGGCTCTTGCGGTTTTCACACATTGCTAAATCTCATCTCAATGGTGGGCGCATCGCAGTTTAGTTGCACTGTCAAAGGTCATCTGTGCTTTTGGCGGTAGGGGAGGGGCGTGCGACTGCATGTGTCCGTCTGTGTCCTGGCGCATGCTTTGGGGTGGGGGTTAGGGTGGGGAGGGGCATCCCGCTCTCCACGTGTTGATAAAGTTGTTCTTAAAAGCCTCAAATTGCTTTAATGGGGATTCTTTTTTGAGTAAGTGTGCCTATTGCGGGATCTTTCACCAAAGCAGACCTATTGTTTAATCAGATTCTGCTGAGGGAAAACAATGGGCACTATGTCTCTGGAATAATTCTGCTATGCCTGGAAACAAAGCCAGGCGTGTAGTAACAGCTCTGTTCCATATAAAGGACACACTTTCTAGTGGATAACTGAATACCAAGACAAAAGAAGCAAAAATGGCCTTTTGTGCCTCAAGCTTGTATTTTATTATTATTTTTTTTTTACTGAAGAACACTTTTTATCTAAAAAGAAAGACGAAGAACACTGATGCATAATTTAATTCTCCTTAAAAGTAGGATGTGAGAGTTAACTAGATTCAATTTTTCTTTACCTGCGGTGGTATAAATGAATAATAAAATGATATTCCGAGTATTATGGAAATTTGTCTGTCCAAAAAAGGCCAATATAAGCTGTTGCAGAAAATATTTTTCACAAACCTAAATAGTAATTCAGTATAAAGAAAAATGAATTCTGTATTTTACACTGTACTGTGTGCCATATGATTTAATATAGCATGGAATTTATTAGCATCATGTGACCTGGTGCATTTATGTCTGAATCACCGGACATGCACAGACAGGTCTCTAAAATTAGCTTTGCACCTCTTGATGCTTTACTACTTGGCCTCTCACTGAGATCCTACACAGAAATGAAGTTATGTCCATCTCAACTGACACTTTGCAATGACTGCGCGATTCGTGTAAATTCAGTGCAAACGCCATAACTTCTCATTTCCATCCATACCAGTGACTGTGCAAAGTGGATCTGTGGACGACTGGGGAAAATGGCATCAGCCACATAATTTGATTGCAGTGAATTAGAACGTGAGGAAAAGTGAGGCTAAGAACCGTGACCACTGAAGTCTGTTGGTGCAAGTCCGACAGGTAGCTCTTGCCTTGTGACGCACGTAGAAGTGCGCTGACAGAAATTTTATGTTGATTCCAACATCCAGTATTTCTTCATCGCTATGTGTTGATGCCAGTGTTGATTCTGATATTTGAAGGTTTTGTTTCAAGTGCAGTGGGCAATCACATAGGCCAACACCCAATATGTAATGGCTCATAACCTGCAACCAAATAGCTCAAATCTTGCGTTCATATGATTTACATGAGGAACGTTGATGCGATAAAATCAGTTTTAATATTATTTGCGCATGTATGCATTCTATTACTGGCAGACTGTTATCAAACATATGGGATAGAGCATTAGGGATAGAGCAGTACAGTATAATCTCACACAATTTGGATGTTATTGCGTTCTCCTTACTATGTAATAAATGGCTGTAAAATGTCCCTGTAATTAATAAAAGGCATACACCTCAATGTTTAATAACATGTTCATTCACAGAATAAAAATTCAGTGTGTTTGGAGGTCTAGTAAATGGAACAGGGCAAATATAGCCAATGAAAAAAATGATTATACTTCCCATTTAGCAAAAATTCAAGAAGATTAACTTTGCCAGAAGTACCATACAATCAACTAACTATGCTATGACATTTCCAATGATTTGTTGATAACTCCAAATCAGCTTACATGAAATGTTTTACTGTTTACCTGTGAGAGAATTTACTAGCTAATGTTGCTGTGAACCAAATAATGCTGGCTAACTAATGCTTAGCCAAATAGCCTACTAGCTTTATACTAACAAAAGCTGAGGGAGTAAATGAAGTTTTACTTACTCTGGGCAAGTGATATTGTTGGTTACCCCCCAATTAATCAACCCTGTGCCCTGTTCAAGTAGGTGTAGCACAATACAACATCACATTGGCTTAAAAAATCAGTTCTTAGGCAAGCATACTGGCTGATGGGTGATATTGGGCCCACTGTTGGCTACAAATGTTTATTGTACTGATGGATGTAGTGCAGGCTCACTGAATGAAGCTTAATCTTGGCTTATTTTCTTAAATCTGTACAAGAAGAAGTCAATTTAGCTTATTTCTGTTTGTGAATGGAATGCATTTATCTGTGGCAATCTTTACCATCAAAATAGAGGCTAAATGTTGATGCAGCACGCGACGTGTGCGATAGCCTCGGGAATGGGCTGGTGATGTGGCTAAAAGCCCTAAAGTGTCCTGAGGATTTTCACCTTTGTGTTGCACCCAGTAAGTGAGACCCCATCAGAATCAAGTGTAGTAAAATGTTACTCTTCCTAAAGTTAATGGGTAATATAGATATTAAGGGTTAATGTCACTAGTTAACATTGGTTTGGCTTTCTGTAATCCCATTTGGTAGCAAGTATACAGGCCTATTTATCATCCCATTCAGGGGATAACTCATAACATGTGCATGGAGTAGTTAAATCAGACTTGCTGTAACCACATTACTGTGTTGTGCTAAAAATGTAGTGTATTTCCTTGACTTGGACAAGAAGCACAATCTGAGACAAGGCACACCAATGTCTAAAATGTGATGATAACACCCTTTTATTGGTTGTAGTGTTGTAGTTTGAAAGGCTGCCTATAAAGTATTGGGCGGACAGGCACGTGTGCGAGTCTCACACAATTTGTCGATTGCAAACCAGCATCCAAGTGGGCCTCCTTTTATTGTTTAAAATAGAAAAACAATGGTATGTCCTGCTGTCTGGTGGCACTTTTTTTTTAAACGCACGGGTCAGTCGGAGTTGGAATCGGTCACGCTTCCTGTTTGTCTGCCTCTGCTGCTAGAAGCCCCGCCCCCACGGGGGCGAGAGCCGGGAGGTCCGCGCGGAGCTGCCCGTCCCGCCGCGGGCGACTGCGGCCCCCCGCGCGCGCACGCAGCCCGCGGGCTACGACTCCCGCCTCTCAGAGCGGCGTCTGCCACAGAATTCCCCCAGCCGTCCGCACAGTGCCGAACCCTGCCACGCTTACTGTGACCTGACCGCGCAGCAGCACCAGTCACGTGTGATGAGGTGGTGAGGTTTGTATGAAAAGCTAAAAAAAATTAATAACATAAACTGAACTGTTCTCTCGTTTTGGGCCGCGCAGTCCTTCTTTTCTTAGCAGGCTTTGTGGTTAGAGCCGGATTGTTGACCGGAGGATGTTTTCATTGCTGATGGGAAATTAGCAAAAACAAGTGGACAGGATGGAATCGTTCTTGTTTGCCAAGAAAAAAAAAAAAAACTTGATGATTTTAGAAGAAGAATGTTGGTGAAAGAAATGGGAAAAAGCAGAAGTATTCCTGTGACTCTTTAGGTCCGTCGTGTTAGTCATGTGACAGGACAACAATCACTGGAAGCAGGGGTTCCGTGCATGAAAGGAAGTTCTTGTATTCATCCTTGTAATTCACTGGCCTCATGTTTTTAATCATTTTTGTTTGGTACCATAGTCGGGGGGACAAAGCCGGCAGGGATGAGGTGCAGGAGATTTTGCCAATGTGCGATCGATCTGATCTGCTTTTGGGATTTGTTCAGTGGCAACATGTTTTGGCCTTTTTGCAAGCGCGGGTAAATGTTTAAATTCTCCATTTTCCTGCTCATGAAAAAAAGGCGAAAAGGAGCATTTCTGAAGCGTGTCTCGTGGGCTTTGATTCCATGTCCACAGTCGTCCAGCCTGTACCTCGTGTTCCCCTCGCCTTAAATACCTGCATCGCGGGAAATCGCAGGCACGCAGACGGCGGCGATTAATATGCCGTCGACACTTTGGGAGTTAGTTTGTGCGCGTCGAGCACTTTGCGCAACCCCTTATCACTCATTGTCTCAGCGATGCCACCCCCGGCTGCGCACTGCGGGCGGAGTATTTATGCCCCGTTTTCGCTGCGGAGCTGGAACCAGGCTAGCGCAGGCTGTAATGGAACTCTGCTGGATCAGGGTGCCGTGATTGATTTGTCCGTCCCGGTACACATGACCAGGACAGCAGCGCGTTACCTCGCTCTGACTGCGGGTACGCGCCAGATCTACACGGCGGCCGATTGTTATGTGTCATTACCGTCCGGCTGCGGTCGGAGACAGCTTTGTGTTTTCTCCGTGTCCCTGGCTGGTCTTTGTGTGGATCAACTCAAATCACAGTGGTATTTGATTAGCTTCTTTTTCAGAGGATTTAGACTGGAAGCGGCGACGTTGTCTTTTCCAACCTACAGCGGACTTGGCCAGAAACGATATCTGAGTGAATCAGTGTGACAGGAATGATGGAAATCGACTAGGAGCCATCTAGGGTCAAGCTTTACAGTGAAAATGGGGTCACGTTACATTTTACATCGCAGGACAGTTTGTTTCCTGGATTTCTTATGATAGTTCGCATTCGCATTAGCTAGTTGAAATGGCACCCCATTGGTTTGCATTGAATCATTCTGCTGTTCTGTAAAATATCTAGGTTATACTCCCCTACGCATTTCATGACACGATCCAGCTTGCTTTCTTTTCTGAACCAATGGAACACTGTTGAATTTGTGCTGTAGTAAATGTAAGATCAGCAGTTTGCTTTGCCTTTGCTTTGCTTTGCATTAAATGGAGTGTATCCTGCAGTTTCCTGAGCTACGTAATTGTGCAATTCTCTTTTCGGCTAAGGGGCATAACTTTGAAGATCAGTTTATAGTACTGTGGTTGCGATGGCACTAATAAAACGTGATATGAAATTTATGGGTTGTATATCGAAGGGCAAAGCGCTGTAATGGTGAATTAACAGCAATTTGGCGTTTCTAACTCAGTAACCGTCCCTCGTTGTGAATGTACATTTAGGGGTTTAAATGGAACATTATTCAAGTGTAGCGGAGCCCTCCTGTGTTTTTAGCCAGTGGCCCTTCACGTTTTTATGGAAATCTGAAAATTAACGTCACACCTCAAATAAATTTAGCATTGAGCTGTCATTTAAAGTGTAATATACTAATAGCATTTTTCAAAGGACGCTTGAAGCTCTCTTAAACACTCCTAGAGTTTGGGCCTGCGAATTTATTACTGAAATTCGGCTGCCGTGACCCCCACAGTATTGACTTGTTTCCATATGTCATTTTGTATATGTTTTTTTTAGGGATATTCGATAATGAGGTCATCAACTATTCAGTGATATTTCTTTTAAAAGAGTATAGGCGTGAGAGGCTGCAGTGGACTACATAGCTGCCTTATTTGGCCAGGCACGTCCATGTGAAGTAGTGCTGTTATGCAGAAAAATACCAACGCTGTTCATCTAAGTTTGAGTGTCCCAGTAAGGAAACCTGTCTGCAGGTTACATTAGGCTCTCCATTGACATTCTTCAGAGGAGAGATGAGAAAAACACGGTGACACATTCTGTTGCCGTTACCTACGAAAAGCCAATTTGCAATTCCTGTAGCCTATTTGTTTTGGTCGTAATTTTGAGACGCTTGTTTTGTAATCGCTGTGTTATTTGGGCTGACTAATTTTTCCTGTTAACCTGTGTTTATTTACAACAGATATCAGATTGATTTCATTTGAATTTAGTATTTAAAATTGCTAATTGCTGGATAATGATTCTGCAGTCACATTAGTGGGATGTGATTATTTATATTCTGTTATTATCTTGGAGGAACCACAATAATCATTGCACACCAAACAGTGAATAAGCAACATCATTACCTAACATGCATGGGTAAATTATTTAGGATTGCTTAAGTGTGAGGTGGTTGTTCAATATTAAATAGATTCTGTAAAAAAAAATACTGAATGCTGAATTATTTTATGCTCCTTTCCCAGGTGGCTGATCAGCAATATAAAATGACAGAGAGCGGTGAAGTTAAAGGGAATGCTGAATGATGGTGCCGTCAGTAGATGCTTTCAGTCGAGTAGCTTTCCCTCTGAGCGAAGCGCACAGCCAGTTGTGTTTTCCACAGTGAGCGTTTGATGGATCCTCGATACAGCTTTCTGCTTCAGCCCGGATTCTTTTTTTAATCTATATTGCTGGATTAGTCCGTGGTGTTTCATGTGCTCATTAATTATTAATGAGCAGGTAAAAATCAGGAATTAGCATGATTCCACATTATTCGTCAGGGACTTAGAGAAGGGGTTACAATTCTTTCTTTAATTTTCTTTTGGCGAACGGTCTTAAAGAACTTGGGGAAAGTATTCAGCGTGCATTTTCAGATAATTTCTCGCTGGAAAACAAAAAGGGAACCGACACATATAGCGCAACACGCCACGATTTAAAAGGTGACAAAAGTCTACTCGAGCGCAGCTTATCTTCAAAGCGCTTTCAGTGGATTTGCGAAATTCTGTTTTATGTACTTATTTATTTATTTTTTTGTTTAAAATGTGCCTTTGAAGCGGTGCGTTTACTTTCTAATGAATTATTTCAAAGCAGATGCAATATTTATAACTTCGGCGGCGTCTTTGGGTGGCGGGGACTTGAGCGCGTCTTCTCCAGGACCAGCTGAAAGGCTGTTCACAGGAAGCGGCGGCGGTGCTCTCCGGAAGGCTCTCGTCCTCTCTCCCCATCCTGGCTGATTTGGGCTCACTCGGGCCCTGATTGTCGAGGGCGTGCTTATGCAGATCCACATTAGAGCCCGATGGCCTCCTCGCGTGCAGAATGCACTTCCTCCGCGGGATTGCCAGAGGAGCCTGTGATTAATGACGGTCTGAACACTTCACAGATGTAGCAGCAGAGATCCCAGTCCCTAAATCTGAATGAAGTATTATTTGTATATTTATGTACACGTGTGTGTGTGTGTATGTACATATATATGTGTGTGTGTGTGTGTATGTACATATATATGTGTGTGTGTGTGTGTGTGTGTGTGTGTATATATATATGTGTGTGTGTGTGTGTGTGTATGTATATATATATATATATATATATATGTGTGTGTGTGTGTATAAACGTGTGTGCTTTTTCAGAACTTAAAATTTTTGTCAAGCGGTCCCATCCCAGCCCTTTGTTAAACAGACCTCCTTTCATTTTCGGAGCCCGTCTGTGTTGTGCAAGGTGCGTCTCTTTCTTCCAGAGGCAGCTGTTTATTTTTAGATAACCTGCAACCTCGCTCTAAGAACCGTGGGCTGCTGGGGTCTGTGATGCGTTGAAATCCCACTAGTTCAAATGAGTGCCTTCTTCTGGCGCAGGGCCTCCGCTACTACAGGGAGGATCGGGCCCGAGTTTGGACAGCTTTCATTTCTGTATCACAGGTCATCGCCCAACTTGGTTACAGAGGATCGTGCTGTTGCCATAGTGATGGAGGTCCTTTGAAGGCAGGTTACTTGGCACATCTTTTGCATCTCTTCGCGGTTCCGCCAAGAGGTTAGAGCTTCAGAACGGCACAGTTATATCTTTCCGCCAAAAATGATAAAGGGTTATGGCGAACGATGGAGGATATGGCAGGCTCCTCATTGTGCCGTTCCCTTCAGCCTGGCTCTGCGAAGGCGTTCTGTTTCTGTGTTTAAATAGTCAAAATTCAAGTTTAGCTTGATGCCTTAAAAAAAAGTAATTTTATGTCTTTAAACAAATCCTGATATTTGAGGGGATAACGGGAGGTCTTTAATGTTGTAAATCTGTTCCATGTCGTTCTGTTATTTTACATCTTCTTGGTTTTGTTTGCTGAACATTGTATAGTGAATGAGGTGCACCTGAACATAAACACAAATTACCTTGTGTGTTTTTGTCCTTGACGGGAGGCATCAGAGCTCCGGGTTTGCCTTGGCACAGAACGGACACATCCTCTTTGGCTCTGCGGAGCTACCGTCGAAACAAAGCGGAGGCAGTCTAAACTTCCACACGCCGGTGAGGCCGTGGGCCTGGGTGTTTGTTCAGGTTGGGCTCTCGTGTTTTTCTTTCCCAGGTTGAGGAGGTGGCGAGCGTTGCGGGAGCCCTCAGGGATGGCGGCTCGCCCGCGCACACGCGTAGCGTAGCACCTGCAGTCACTGTTATTTCAGAGCTGAAGGGTGTGGCTTGCATATGAATAAATTACATTTTGAAAGAAGGAATTTAGAGTTCAGAAATGTTGCTCTGGACATGGGAGAATATGACTTAAACCGCGTTATGGAGTTTGGAACGCACTTCACGGTTAATGTAAAATCCATCCGTGGTTTGGCTCCGTTTGTGGAAATAGGTAATTACTTCTGCACCTACTTACAACCTACAGTGATATTTCTAACTTGGCAGGATGCATTGAGCATAAGCATTCATAAAGAGCAACCTTTGGCGCCGCAGATGGCTGCCTCGGTGTGTTGACCAAAGCAAATTCCTCGTATGTGTAAATGTACTTGGCAATAAATTCGATTCTGATTCTGATTCTGATTCTGATTCTGATTCTTACTTGGTTATGTAAACATTCTTCACAACTGTGTAGCATCAGGCTTCACAGGTTATAGTTCTAATGTAAAAAAAATCTGTATTCCAGTTGTATTAGTTCTCAAACTGGTTTATGTGTTCTGGGCATCTGTTACAGTTATGGTGCATCCAGTGGGTGTGGAAAGATCCATGTTTGATTAAGTTTTGAAGCGGCACTCAAAATCAGAAGCGCTTGTCCAGATGAGTGCCCCCCCCCCCCAAACACCATGGCTGTCCTCACCGCAGCAGAAGTGTGTGTGTGTGTGTGTGTGTGTGTGTGACAGCAGCAGCCAGGACCCGGGTTTCATTTGGGTGACGGAAAGTCACGACCAGGCCTGGTGATGTCACTATGACTGGACTGCCAAACACAGGGTGCTGTTAAAGCTCTCTTCCCCCTGTGTCTAACAGTGAGGACAGTCCAAGGTTCAGCGTGATGCTCTTCATGGTTTTTCTTTCATAAATGCTCACGAGGCCTTTGCCCTTGTGCTGTGGGCATTTTGTTGGCAGGTAGAAAAGGAAAATATTGTAAACAGCATGCTGAAATATTGTCAAGGTTTATTCTTCCAGACTGTAGACATAGTATTGAAAAAGGAGTTCACATTTTCTGTTCTGTTTTCTGAATATAGTGAAAGTGTTTTTACTGAAATGTGTGCGCAGGAAGAAAATTTATTCTGTTCTGAAAATGACAAGGGCCCACAATGGAAAAGTCCCCACGTTGACTTGTCTGTGCCGTGAGTAGACAGTATGTGCATTGACAGGACTTTCTGTAGTCTGTAGCCTACCGGTGATCTTGCCTGTGGCAAGATTGTAATTATCAACATTATGCCACCAGCCCTGTCTGAAAAGATTTAGCACTGAAGGGTTTCAGAAAGGTCTTAGACGCAAGTCTTTCTGTTTTTAATGACCCCCCCCCCCCCGTTTTCACGCATTCCAAATGATCTGTGGCAGATGTGCGTGTTCCGTGCACTCCAAATTGAATGTAATAATCTATTAATGGGTTTTTCCAGATAAACTTTCTCCGTCCAGATCATTATAATGTGCTTAGAATTGTGCTGGTGCGTAATCTGTCAGATTAATACATATTTTCCGTGAAGAATTCAGAATTTCTGGCGTAACTGGTGAAATGACCCATTCCTGTGAGTGTTGAGTAGTGCTTATTCCAGCTCCCCGGTTTTGTTTCATTGCATTGTAGAATTGTTAAGCCCCGCCCCCCCCACCCCGCAGTAAATCAGTGGGATTAAGTTGGATTCGGACAAATTTGTCCATCAGAATTGAATCTCAAATGATCTGTAAAGGGCTCAGCTTCCATGCAGCTGGTTCTGGTGCCGTTGATTACTAAACATGCTACATAGAAAATATCAAAGGGGCATTCTCAAAATGAACACAAGTGTTTAAAGGATGCTGATTGATTGTCTGTTGACTTTACAAACTCCTCTGTCATAACAGCGGCCAGATGAGAGTGTTGGCCAGCGTACGTCCCTGTGACAGCTAATTACTGCACCTGCCCTCACAGGGTGGTACAGGGGGTCAGGGGTCACAGGTCGGGGGTCAGCCTAGCCCAAAGCCTGCGCATGTCGCGCGCGGCCCAAGCTCCTTAGCTCGCGGCCGAGCCTGCAAGCAGCAGACCTTAGAGGGGCTTCTAACGGCCATTTTCCCGTCCCGTTTCCCCGGGAGACGGGCCTCAGCCAGTCCCTGCGGGCCGCGGGCGCCGTCACCGCCCCGCTGAGACGGGGACGGCCGGCCCCGCCCATTTGACCCGGAGCCCCGCTCGGAGAGCCCCGCCGCGCGTCCTTCACAAATCCGCTCGCGCCGCGAAAAACCCGAAAGGCTCAAACACACAATCACAGCATCAGGTCTCCTCAGCGGGACCGGAGGGGACCGGTGGGCCCCAGCGCACCCGCGGAGGCGGAGGGCAGAGTCCCCTGAGGCCGCAGGTCGTCCGTGCGCTACGTGCCGGCCGCCTACCCGCCCCCTCGGACCCCTCGGACGCGGGCGTTTTGTTTACCCGCGCCGCCGAGAGCGCCTGGGTCTACGTGCGGTCCGCGGTCACCCCCCTGTAGACCGCCAGCTCTCCGCTGGCTGGGCTGTTTGCGTTTCCTCTCGGGCCCGGCTGTGTCTGTGCTCGGAGATAAGCGGCACGATAAGGGACGAGCACGGCTGGGTCACTGCGCAGGTGTGGGGCAGCGTTACCGCCAGTCCAGGCACCCTCACAGCACCGCCCGTCAGGTATTACTCAATTAAGCTCCTGACTCCAGACCTCCTGCTGTCTGCTCTCTCTGCTGAAATCATCATTATCAGCCTTTGTTTATATAGACAATTTAACACTCTACCTGCACGCGACCACACAGTCACACACACGCGCGTTCATGCGTGATGCGTGCCGATGTACGTTCTAGCGCGCATTTTGTATGTTTGCAAATATGCTTCGTCCTCGGCTTCTCAGACGTTAGCAGCCAGGTTGTGAGTCAGGCTGAGTGTAGAGCAGAGCAGAGCATTTATCAGGATTTACATTTCACATATAGAAAACGCTGATGAGTGGAAGTCATTGTCCTGTGGGCCTAATCCACCAACAGTGGCCAGGACCGCCTCTCCCATGTACAGGGATGTTTGCCTCTGCATAATGTGGTTTGTTATTTTTAGGCCTGGGGTCTGGCAGGCTTTTTTTCCCCCTATACTACGCTAAACACCAATCAAATTGAACTTCAATCTCTTCTCTTAAAAGGACTTGGGGATTAAGTATGTGCCACTGATTTATTCCGAGCTTTTAATTTGTCTTTTGAAGGATTTAGAACAATATATTACAGGCAACGAGCCCTCGTTAAATCTTGGTCTTTTCTAAAGCCATCAACTTTACATTCATGTAACCCCACATTTTTTGTCAGTTGCCATGGTTATAATTACGATAAACAGGAGGATTTTCTCTCTGGTTTCATGATGTCATCACACAGGGTGGAGGAATTGGCTGCATTCATAGGGCACTGAATGTACACGTGCTTATCTGTATACGCCATTGTGCTTGTGAACAAAGGCTTGAAAATAGTGCTTGTTAACAAGGGCAGTGCCATGTGTAGGCTACACAGGAATGAATGGAAACGCAGCCACTATGGCAGCCATAAATATCAAACCTTAGGGACTCTGCGTTACCTGCTCTCCAGTCTGAACGATTCACTTACAGCCGCGCGTCTTAAGATGGCTGTTGTACTTCTGGCTGCCTGTGGCTTTGGCGGTGCAGGGGAACGATGACCGGACAGTGAAAGGTGTGTGTGTGTTTGCTTGTGTGCGGTGAGTAGCTGGGGTGTTTTCACACGTGGCGTTTGCGGCGCGGCCGGGGCAGCGGTCAGCAGGCCCGTCCGCGTGCGGCTGTGCGCCCATCCGTGATGGAACTCCCACGGCCTCGTTATTAAGATTCTTGCGTTATTTCGTTAATTAGAAATGCTCTCTGTTGTAGGAGAGTTGCAGCTGAAGGGCAGGGCTTTTTTTCCCCCCCGCAGCTGGGTTCTCTGGGCCGCAGACGGGTCAGCCTTAACAGGCAGCCGGCGCGTCTCTCTGTCCTCCGCCGTGCTCCTCCGCCGTCGCCACGGCGCCCTGGCGATGACAGCTCCGTGACTGGGTCGGGCAGCAGGGGAGAATGAGGAAGGCCAGCCTCCTTTTCCTTTTTTTTGGAGGGCGGAGGGGGGGGAATTGATCTGTGTGAGTGTGTGTGTGGACCTGGAGCCTTTGCAATCATCCCAAAGGCTTTATTAGCAGCTGATGATTGCCAATCACTGAGTCATTAAGGTTTATCAGGATATCGCCGGGCGTGGCGTCGTGTATCTGTGTATTGTGTCACATGGTGTCCTGATAAGTGGACATGGGTTTTTAATATTAATCCTCGTAGTGAGGCGGTAGAGGAGATGGCAGCATCCTGGCCAGCAGCTGAAAGAGCGGTCGCGTTATTGCTGGATCAGTCCGCTAACGCGTTCTCTGATTAACCAGCCTAATGAGGAGCGCAGTGGAAATGAGCCCGTGTAACAGACTCGTGTAACAGACGCGCTGATTATAAACGCTTGGGGTTGTGGCGTCAGGCTTGTTTCTCTCCCTGTTCTTTACAGTGTGCATTACATTTCTTCACGCGATGAGCATTTCGGGATGTCTTCGCTGGGCTTGACCTCAACTCAAGTTTTAGATTAATGGAGTGGTGTGATTTGCACCATATAACTTGTAAGTTTAAAAGCGTTTAGGGCCCCGTGCAATTGATGCTAAAGAGCAACCTGTGCTAAATATCGTATTTCTTTTCTTTAGTTCTTTATCTATAATGTAACGATTAAAAGATGTTGATTTTGATTCTGAAAAGTCACAGGTGGCATCTTCATCCTTCAGGCCCTTGAAAAATATTCAACCTTGTAGGCTATATATTGTAAATATATTTAATTATACTTAATTTAATTACTGCTACTATCAAGCTCACAAATAATAATGCCACTATCAACATACTACACTACATACTAATGAATCAAGTAAGATTATTATGTCAAATAGAGGGAGAAAAAGACTACGGTTGTAATGGCAGAGACAAGAGGCCGTGTACCTGCCTTTATTTGAATTGTCAGTGCGGTTTATGTCTTTGGCGAAGGGTTTGGCTGGTTCTTCCTGGTAATTCGCCTTTGCGTGTCACGACAGTGCGAGGAGCGGTAGATTAGAAGAGAGGAACTTGGAGCGGCTTGTGCCTTCGCTTGAAGTGCTATAAACCTGAGCAGTGCTCCGCGACCCGGCCTTGCTGTCGGGCCTCTCCGCTGCGTATTCGTAGCGCGCTCAAACGCGCAGCCCCGCGTCAAACCGCCTGCCGAGCGAATCCCATCAATCCGCCGAACGTTCCGCCGACCCGCTGGAGTAACGGGGGCGTCCGATTGGCCCGGGCCCGCGCGCGTCTCCCTGACAGCGCCGCGCGGATGACTGAGCTCAGGAGTGCGGCGGCTGTCTAATGAAGACACCTTGATAGCCTTGACAAACCGGCTTTCATCGGCGCCGCCTTTTTTTTCCGCGGGAGCCGGGGCGGCGGGAGCCGGGGACGACGGCGGCGGCGGCAGGGGCGGCGGCGTGACGGGCCCCGCCGCTCCCTTATCGGGCCCCCCTCCCGCATCTCGTAATTTCGCCTTTTCTTATTTACAGCCTGTCAGCTGTAACGTGGTTAAGCCGGGCGCAGTTACCTTTCTGTGGATTGCTCTTTTTACACCGAGCGAGGCTCGCGATATCGGACTTGTCAGATGGTAATCATTTGGGAACCTGGGGTATTGGGTGGGGGGGTGTGGGGGGAAGTGGGGGTGGGGGCTGAGGTGGATGTACTCTGTCTCATCACCGTGAAATTCATGTTCTTATTTACTCATATAAACAAAAGAAATATGCCACTTTTTTCCGTTTTCACTGATTATTACATCTCAAATGTAGAAACTGGCCTTTGCTTACGGTAATCTTTAGTAAAGCGTTCTGGTATCATTTAATGTGTAGTAATGTGTAAACACACACATTTTAGGCTAGCTTGCTTGTATTTACAATGGGTCTGTTGCATTATCCTTTTGGCACCAGGACCATTTGATTTGTCTGTCGAATGTGGTCCTATTTTGTTCAGTCACTTGACCAACCAGGAAAGGAACCACAATGGTTTGTGAAACAAAACTACCAGGATTTTCATGTGGCCTCCACGCCGTGGGTCCCGGAAATTTTTGTCAGCATTTCGCTCTGCCCGAAAACCGTTTTGTTTCTCGACAATTTGGCAGGCAAAAATTCCATCACGACCTTTCTGATGCCATGTTTGGTAAACTGCGGCTGGCAGCAGCCATCTGAAGTAATTAAACGGCTTTCTTTCGTTTTATTTTCGTTTTAAGTGGTCGACAGAATAGTAAACTCGTAATGTTGCAGGCTGACATTCTGCTGCCTTTTTGATCACTTGGAAGAGGCAGTGAAGATGTGGCCTCCTACTCAGTCACTCAGACGCTGCCAAGAGAAATATTTGCGGCCCATTCAAGGTTACGCTCACACGTGTTTGAAGCGAGAGACGACGGATATTACATGTTTGTTCCTGACAGCCCGTTGGCAGGGATCCGCTGTTGGTTCAACATGTTAAGCACTCCCGACTTTGAGGATGGGGGGAAAATAACGCGGAGGGCCGAGCGAATGTGGCTCTGAACCGCGGTCTAAACCACACACAGCCGTGATTCCTGCGTTTTATGGAGTGCGCATGAGTTAACGTGCACTTGAAAATGTTTCTGGCCACGTTCAAAGAGAAACTTTTGGACTACGTGTGTTTTATTTGCTTATTTTCCAGGCTTGAGCAAGTCTGCCTTTGAAAAAAATTTGTGTTGGCAAATTATGCCCGCTGTGTTTAATCATTCAGTTTTCCATTATACAAGGTCTACTTCAGTTTTTATTTTTAATATTCGAGTCTAAAACTGTGGTCAGGTTAATTCCTCTGGTGTACATTTTGTGTTTTTTTTTAGATTGTATGTTTTCGTTTTTTGCGTTTGTCAGTGTGAATGTAGGCACAAATATTAATGAGAATGACTCCAGAGACTATATGTGCACTTTATATCTTTATGCCGTGTATATGTTGTGGAGAAATGAGTTGTTAGTGATATTAAAAGTCATTAGTGTAGAGTGGACTTCAGTTGGTTATGCCTTGATTAGATTGGTGTGCCAAGGTTCCAGAGAACACAAACCACTTGTAGCAAGAAGGATGTGTGGTGGCTAGGCTTTATCATTCTAACTATCAGGGTTGTTTTATTTTGACATAGGTAGCTACTATTTTTTGAATCTGTTAAATCATCTTGCAGTGAACCCTCTAAGGTCGTACTGGTGTTGTCTTTTCTTTATGGGAGTCTTTGACACATCTATGCCTACATCCTGGAGGGTGTTCTTGATGTTTGACAGCTGAAAAGCGTTTTTTCTTCACAACTGAAAGGATTCTTCAGTCATCCACTGCACTGGTCTTCCGAGGTTTACCAGGTCGTTTGCTATTGCTGAGCTCAACAGTGCGTTCTTGTTTCCTGACAATGTATCAAATAGTTGATTTTGGCATACCCAATGTCTTGGCTTTGTTTCTCATCGATTTTTCTAGCTGATTCTTCAGCCTCATGATGGCCTGCTTTACTGGCATTGACATTTGGTCTTCATGCTGAGAGACAACAGCGACCGACTAGAATTGCAAATTTCTCACCTAGAATCAACTCCAGACCTTTTGTTAGCTTTCTTGTGCTAATGAACTAATCATGCAAAAGCTCACAGCTGTCCAAGAAACAACTGAGCAGCAAATTGTCCAATTACTTTTGGTCCCCGAAAGTGGGAGGACTATATGAAATATATATACTTTATGCAAATTATATATTCTTTAATCTCATATTCATCTTTTTATTTCAAATCCAATCTGAGTACAGCGCCAAAACAACAAAGATTGCGTCACTGTCCCAGTACTTTTGCATTTAACTGTATACCTCAACCATAGTTTATCTATCTGAAACTTAGTTTATCATTGAGTCTTTTATCTTTTCAGCATTATATTAAAATGAAGTTCAGTCTACCATAATATTTAATTTTCTTAATAAATGGGATGAAATAAGATCAATTTAACACATTAAATAAATTTCACAGAATCTATTAATGCTTTCTACTTCACAAACTTCCTTGAATTCTTTTCTTCTGGATATTGCATTTAAAACCACTAAGAATTTCTTCTTTGAAAAGAAATACTCACATTCACATACAGGTACACTAATATAAATCTGGTCTTCTGAAAATAGGACTAGGCCACCAGATTTGGCTGTTTGGTTGCCAAGAAGCATGCTACATGGATTCAAGAGTTGTCCATCCCTGTTGGTCTCCGTCTAACCTTTTGAGTAATGCTGTTTGACTGCGGTCATTCAGTGATCACATGCTGGAAAATATGTTCCTGCAAGCTGTGTTGCCGGACCATTTATTTCAGGCAGATATTCTGCACGATGCTCTTTGAAATGGCAGCATAACTAATTAATGTCATCACAATTACAGACTTTATGATCCTCCCTTGCAGATGCCAGCGTGCGCTTTATTTATTTATTTATTTTGTTTTTCCGAAAGAGAGAAGTTCTGCCGCGACTTGGCCTCAGTCGCGCGTGACTAAGCTGGGCCGAGAACAGACAGACCCATCATTACGGCAGTCTGACGAAGACCACTTTCTAACGCTATTTATTCCTGATGGGTTTAAATTAAGCCCGCTGCGCACACTGACACTGCCGGCGCGTCCCTGCCTCTCCCTTTTTAAAAATGGAAAAATAATGCACCGCTGGGGCGGCTGTGCCAGAAAGGCGCTTGCCAAATTTTTCGTCATCCCCCCCCTCAGTCCCTCCCTGGAAATAAAATGGCTACTTGAGAGAATTTGAACATAAACATCTCAAATGTGATAAACTTTTGCCAGGTCCGGTCCAGGGCGGGGGATCTTCGGGGAGACGGGGGCGGTGAAGGTTTTTAATCTCTGGAATATTTGCCGCGGGTGAGGAAGTAGGGCAGTCGGGGACGGTCCCGTGGCTGAAGGGAATTCAGTTGTGATGAATGGAGTGCTCAGTCCCGCCGCTCCTCCCGTGAGCCAAAGCCTTTCATCGGCTGTCACATGCCCGCCGTCTCTCTCTCTCTCTGAGCCTCCGTCGACTTTTCCCCGCTTGCGCTTTCCCGGACGACTATTCGCCAGTTCGTAGCGGTGACCTGGTAATGCGCACCAGTAAGAGTAGCTCTGACTGGACTTAGCTTAGCTGCGTTAGTTTGCTGTTCACTTCTGGTGCGTTTTCTGTGGCGATGATTAAAAAGGGCCAGCGGATGAACTGGCGAAGTGGACCCCTTTATTAATGCTTAAAATGAAAGGAATTGGAATGTAACAAGTTGAACAAAGATCTGTCATGGCTGCCAGACATGAAAACAACAGAGACAAAGCCAAGCACGCAGAGCTGTGCGCGTGCCAAATAAAATCCATATTTAAATCCTCCACTCAACAGATACTGCACGTGAGTGAACTGCCTTTGGCACTAGCTATATCAGAGACAAAAATATCTCTGGTTTTAAACTTAAAGTGTGTGCCTGTATTTTCTTTTGTTAGATGTCCAAATGATCGTGTATGTACTTGGTGAATGTCTCATTCCAGAACCATGGGCATTAATATGGAATTGGACCATAATAATTGAAGTTTGATGGGGTAGAGTTCAGGGCTCTGTGCAGGCCAGTCAAGTTGTTCCCCACCAAACTCAGCAAATCATTTCTTTATGGACCTTGCTTTATGCATGGGGGCATTGTCATGCTGAAACAGGAAAGAGCCTTCCCCAAACTGTTGCCACAAATGTGGAAGCACACTGTTCTCTAGAAAGTCATATGCTGTAACATTAAGAATTCCCTTCAGTGGAACTAAGGAGTTTAGCCCAAACCATGAAACACAGCCCCTAACCATTATTCCTCCTCCACCAAACTTTACAGTTGGCACTATTCGGGCCAGTCCAGTTGGCACTATGCATTCCGCAAAAACCAGATTTGTCCATCAGACTGCCAGATAGTGAACCGTGATTCATCAGTCCAGAGAACACATTTCCACTGCTCCAGTGTCCAATGGTGATATGCTTTACACCACTCCAGCCAACGCTTGGCATTGCACATTGTGATCTTGGGCTTGTGTACGGCTGCTTGGCAGTGGAAACCCATTTCATGAAGCTTTTGCCGAGCAGGTCTTTTGCCGACGTTGTTTCCGGAGGTAGCTTGGAACTCTGTAGTGAGTGATGCAACCGAGGACATATGATTTTTATGTGCTACACGCTTCAGTACTCGGTGGTCCCATTATATGAGCTTGTGTGGCCTACTGCATCACAGCTGAGCTGCTGTTGCTTCGATACGTTTCCACTTCACAATTACAGCACAATGAATCTTATCACAGTGCCACATGGAAGACACTGAGCTCTTCAGTACGACCCATTCTACTGCCAATGTTTATAAATGGAGATTGCATGGCTGTTTGCTTGATTGATTCCTTCTCTGAGCCTTATATGCAGTTGCAGAGTCCTTGTTTAACCTCAGTGTGCAATGAAGGAATCTCTCTGTGACATCAGTGTGCAGTGACAGGATCAGAATCTCAGCATGCAGTGATGGAGACTCTCTCTCTGACCTCAGTGTATAGTAATGGAGATGCTCTCTCTGACCTCAGTGTGTAATGATGGAGACTCTCTCTCTGACCTCAGTGTGTAGTGATGGAGACTCTCTCTCTGACCTCAGTGTATAGTAATGGAGATGCTCTCTCTGACCTCAGTGTGTAATGATGGAGACTCTCTCTCTGACCTCAGTGTATAGTAATGGAGATGCTCTCTCTGACCTCAGTGTGTAATGATGGAGACTCTCTCTCTGACCTCAGTGTATAGTAATGGAGATGCTCTCTCTGACCTCAGTGTGTAATGATGGAGACTCTCTCTCTGACCTCAGTGTATAGTAATGGAGATGCTCTCTCTGACCTCAGTGTGTAATGATGGAGACTCTCTCTCTGACCTCAGTGTATAGTAATGGAGATGCTCTCTCTGACCTCAGCGTGCAGTGACATAATCTATCTGTGACCTCATTGTGCAGTAAGAGAATCAGAATCTCTCTGTGACCTCATTGTGCAGTGACATAATCAGAATCTCTCTGTGACCTCATTGTGCAGTGACAGAATCTCTCTCTGACCTCAGTGGACAGTGATGGAGACTCTCTCTGACCTCAGTGTGCTGTGATGGTGACTTTCTTTGACCTCAGTGGACAGTGATGGAGACTCTCACTGGCCTCACTCTGTCTTTGACTTTAATGTGCACTGTCTCATGACACTGGAGTCCAGTGATGTAGTGAGTAGTTAAATTGAACAGCTGAATCATAACAGCCAAAATAACAGAAATGACACACACTATAAAAGCCAAATGTGATTTCTCACATTTATGTATTTTTAGCTTAGGGCCTACTGCTGGTTTCAAAGTATGCTTGGTTGTTTCTCAGAAGCAAAATTGCATGTGCTTTTTATTACTCGGGCTATACAGTATGTCTCCTTCTGTTTGAAGGGACTTCCCCAGTTTGGTCAATACTTTAAATATAGTATACCCATAATGCATTTATACATCTCACTAGCTCACTTTGACCAAGGCTTCTATCTGTTGATTTAAAGATGAGTGTAGTAAAAAGTGGCAAAACTTGTACAGATCCATGGTGTGAGAGAAGAAACCACGATGCGTTACGTCCCTTAGGACAGCAGTGATGTATGTTTACATTTGATTAAACTGCACTTTAAACGCGCCGTAACCAGCAAGGGAAATGACATTACATCACAGTCCGTTCTTTCCTGCGTGTAGCATAACGTGCAGAACGTGTGGAGAAGCACCAAGCAGCAAAATGTATCATAGATGTGCAACGGCGGATCAGTTAGTGTGGGGTAATTAAAAATGAGCAGCGTGCCTGAATGCTAATGTTACTTGCGGTTGGGATGTCTGATCTCATATATGTCACGAATGTTGCCATGCTATTTAAAATTGTATTGTACAGAAAATACATGAACAATATCTCAAAGTTTTCAAATAAACCTGGCAACATTTCGGCCATTTTAAATGGGTATTTAGGTTAAAGTGTTTAATGCGATGTGTCGTAATATGTTGTAATGTGAGTGAAAGGTTGTGATGGCAGAGAACAGCTCATCCTGCTTTAGTTAGCACTAAGGCTGCAGAAGGAGGTGGGAGCATACTGGGAGACATTTACTCCACTCGTAGGTCCACGGTAACTTTAACACTCCAGAGAGGGAACGGTGAATTTAAGAGTGCGCCCCGCCACCCCTCTTCCCGCACTAGCCAGTACCAAGTGTGGCTACAACGTGTAAACCTGCGCGAAGCGCTTGTGCTGCCACGTCCATAACTGCTCGTCTGAAAGCGTTTCCATGGCGCGCAGGCGCGCGCGCGACGACCGACGAGCAAAAGCACGCACCGGAAAGGAAAAGGTTAAAACGCGTGCCTGTTCCACAGCAGCGGAACATGCTTGCATGGCTCGTTTCTATGGGAGCGATAGATTAATCGTACATTAATCATGTGATGTGCTTGGCCGACATCAAAGTGGATTACCAGCCAGTGCGACTGGGCGGCTGTGGTGCGTTTGAATGGATAAAGGACAGTGTTTATTTATTTATGTGGATTTGTCGGGCGCTTGTACTGAGGTGTGCTGCAGGTGAGGGAGAGTCCTCGTGCCCAGCAGAGTGGAAATGACCCCTGCTCTGGAGACACACTGTAAGGGCTGAAGCCCAGTGTTACTGACAGGCAGCACCTCCAGGACACAGGCTGATTTACCATAGACGTGCTGCCAGAGGCTGTCTTTGCCATGGTGGAGGGCTATGAGTGGTAGTAGTAGTTGCAGTAGCAATAGCAGTTGTAGCAGTAGCAGTAGTAGTAGTAGTAGTTTTAGCAGTAGCAGTAGTAGTTGTCGCCGCAGCAGTAGTAGTAGTAGTTGTGGCAGTAGCAGTAGTAGTAGTAGTTGTAGCCGCAGCAGTAGTAGTAGTAGTAGTTGTAGCAGTAGCAGTAGTAGTTGTAGCCGCAGCAGTAGTAGTAGTAGTAGTAGTAGCTGTAGCAGTAGTAGTAGTTGTAGCAGCGGCAGCCGTAGTAGTAGTTGTAGTAGTAGCAGTAGTAGTTGTAGCCACAGCAGTAGTAGTAGTAGTAGCTGTAGTAGTAGTAGTTGTAGCAGCGGCAGCCGTAGTAGTAGTTGTAGTAGTAGCAGTAGTAGTTGTAGCCGCAGCAGTAGTAGTAGCTGTAGCAGTAGTAGTAGTTGTAGCAGCGGCAGCCGTAGTAGTAGTTGTAGTAGTAGCAGTAGTAGTTGTAGCCACAGCAGTAGTAGTAGTAGTAGCTGTAGTAGTAGTAGTAGTTGTAGCAGCGGCAGCCGTAGTAGTAGTTGTAGTAGTAGCAGTAGTAGTTGTAGCCGCAGCAGTAGTAGTAGTAGTAGCTGTAGCAGTAGTAGTAGTTGTAGCAGCGGCAGCCGTAGTAGTAGTTGTAGTAGTAGCAGTAGTAGTTGTAGCCACAGCAGTAGTAGTAGTAGTAGCTGTAGTAGTAGTAGTAGTTGTAGCAGCGGCACCGTTAGTAGTAGTTGTAGTAGTAGCAGTAGTAGTTGTAGCCGCAGCAGTAGTAGTAGTAGTAGCTGTAGCAGTAGTTGTAGCAGCGGCAGCCGTAGTAGTAGTTGTAGTAGTAGCAGTAGTAGTTGTAGCCACAGCAGTAGTAGTAGTAGTAGTAGCTGTAGTAGTAGTAGTAGTTGTAGCAGCGGCAGCCGTAGTAGTAGTTGTAGTAGTAGCAGTAGTAGTTGTAGCCACAGCAGTAGTAGTAGTAGTAGTAGCTGTAGTAGTAGTAGTAGTTGTAGCAGCGGCAGCCGTAGTAGTAGTTGTAGTAGTAGCAGTAGTAGTTGTAGCCACAGCAGTAGTAGTAGTAGTAGTAGCTGTAGTAGTAGTAGTAGTTGTAGCAGCGGCAGCCGTAGTAGTAGTTGTAGTAGTAGCAGTAGTAGTTGTAGCAGCGGCAGCCGTAGTAGTAGTTGTAGACACAGCAGTAGTAGTAGTAGTAGTAGTTGCTGTAGCAGTTGTAGTTATAGTAGGTATAGTAGTAGTAATAGTAGTAAAAATAATAAGAGAAGTAGTGGTAAAGTGTACTTTTTATAGTCACTATTAAAGACTTTTATTTTTTTAAATGATTGGCTTTTCCTTTGTACTTTGTATTTCCAAACGCATTTGCAGTGCTGGGCAGAATCCTCTCTCTCTGTTCTGAACTTGAGTGAGCCTAGCCGAGCGCGCGTGTGACTGCGACTGAACCCCTCTCTGCGGGCTGCGGGGCGGGGCCGAGGCAGCAGACAGGAAGCCTGCCGGATTAACTGCCTCTGGAAGCGCGCCAGAGGTGGGACAGCATATTCACTGTGCCGCGGAGCGGGTCTCAGGCGAGCGTCGCACGTTTCCGAGCGCACGCGTCCGTGTGAGCGTTTGTTATGACCGCAGGATTATTCTTCACTCTGAAGGCACGTTGAGGGAAAAAAACACATTTAATATGACCTCGTGTTTTCGGCTTTTGTCTGTAATTGATGGTTGTTGTGTCCCACTCCTTGTCTTGTGCTACTCTCTGTGATTCGATGTTTGATTTGATGCGGTTTCGGCTCCACGGGAGGGTGGAATCGAATGAACGGTAATGCAGTTTAGCCAAATATGATGGCATTTTGAACAGCGCAATCTATAACTTGCTATCTGTTGATGGCATTCTCCTTTCGCAATTACGCAGCTCACACGGGGGAGGTGAATAGAATGCTGTTACCTACAAAACAATATTGGCTAAAACAGGATGGAGAGGCTCAGATCTCATATTTCTGTATTGAGCAGTCTCCATAAATGCAATTTTCAGGGTCAGAGATTGTATTTGTTCATCACCTACCAGATGTTGAATCCATACAATAATGTCTACTTTATTTATTTTTTTGTCTCTCTCTTTGGCAACACGGGCATTTTAAAATATGAGTTTTATTAAGTTTCGATGCTCAGCTGTTTCGATCGGGCCGCTCTATAAATCACTGCCAAATTGCCGTATGCCAGTTGGCCTTTTTAGAGAACTTCAGTGCGCATGCATATTAAAGAGGGCTTGTTAATTTTTGGTGCGTGATTTATGCAAACCAGAATAAATGATGCACGGAAAATTGGCTTCATTTTTGTGGAGTGGTGCCTTTGCAAAGACATAATGGATTAGTCACCAGCTTCTAGTAAAACTCTTGTTATGTCTGTTTTTTACCTCCTTCCCAAAAAAACAATAGAAATTGGGCAACGTACCAGCAGAATGTCTGGGATGACTCAAGATGCACTCTTGTCCTCATTTTGTAGCTAGCAAGCCTTCGGAGGACAAAGAGAGTGTTCCTGTTTGCCATTGCTGTCGCTTTCTCTGAGAAATCAGTCAGAGGAAGGCATTTTTGGAACTTCGGTTTAAGTTTATGAAGGATCGATTTGAAGTGTCATTTTGAGAGAAGGGGATGTCACTGTGAAAGCCAAATAACGCTCGCACTGCAGACAGATTTTTTAAATACATATATTTTTATAACCAAGAATAAATTACTTTTGAGTACACGTGAGGATATGAGGATTTGGATAAACTGTTTATTCATCCTGCTGTCTTCAAACCTCCTCACACCTACCCCTCTTCCTGAGTCTGTCCATTAATCTGCCCGCCTGTTTGCGTGTGTGTGTCCTGTCAGGTGGTCCGTGTGTACGTGCTGCCTGTGAGTCTGTCGGTTAATCTGCCTGCCTGTTTGCGTGTGTGTGTGTGTCCCATCAGGTCGTCCGTGTGTGTGTATGTGTGTGTGTGTGTGTGTGCCTACCCCGCGAGCGTGTCCCTGTGTGTGTGTGTGTGTACCCACCCCGCGAGCGTGTCCCTGTGTGTGTGTGTGTGCCCACCCCGCGAGCGTGTCCCTGTGTGTGTCCGCGTGTCAGAGAGCGGGCCGGGCGGGGCACCCCTTCCCGCCTAGCGCCGCGGGGCTGACAGAGCTCTCCGTCTCCTTTGGCAGGTATGGACGAGAGGGCCAGCCAGGTGACGTGGGCCGCAGGTGGCCAGCCCAGTCCCTCCTACGAGTCCCCCCGGGTAAGAGCCATCCCTGCAGCGGCGCCGCGACCCCAGCGCCAGCTCACATCATTTAGCAGTGCCTGGACAGACACACAAGCGTGCAGTAATGACTGTACTTTCAGGCTCAGGCTCCCTGCAAACCCTGCGCCTTATAATTACCCAACTAGCTCTTTAGCATGCACAGTACAGTTTAATTTACAGTACCTTTCTGGAGTACTAGTTCAGCTGTTTCCATTCATTCTGAGTATAAAGATTAGGATTGAAACAGTAGAGCCCTTATCTTTTCAAAATTTTGGCTCTTCCATTCTAGATTATCCACAAAAAATGTTGTTTTTAAAGTTTGGAGATGCACATTATACTTGAAAAATGCTTTTTACTTTGTACTTGTACTTTACTTGGTTTAATACTATTTAGTATTAGTGATTTGAAATAAAAAATGTCATTTTTTCAGCAGATTTCCTTATTGTGCCTTCTGCATACCCGATGAATTTAGTTTCCCTAGAAAGAGGAACTGAGTATGTCTGAAAGGATATGGTTGAATACAGGTTAATAAAATCCCAGGGACACGAGCCTCATTTTGAGATTGCCAAGAGCAGCATTTTAGTACACAATAATTATTTGCAGAGTTCTCAACAGCATGCCTTCACATGTAGTCATGGGCTTTTAAAAATATTTTTTTTCTAAACATGACTTAATTTTATGGGAAATACAAACATTCACAAATGGTTTGTGTTAAAATGTGTGCCGTCAATTCCCAATTGGAAAAGCAATTAGCTGTTTAAAAAAAATCAGTGTTTCTTTTTCATAAATTTGTCATAGAATTGTATTGGCACTATTTTTTTGTAGTTTTAAGAACAGTCTTAGCAGTACATTCACCCCTTTGTTTCAGGCACTGTAAGAGATTGCAAGGCAGCACTAGCGTCTTGCTGTTTGCTGTCATTTGAAGCACATTAAAAGCCGCACTAGTGCAACATAAAACGGATGCTTCCGGAGAAGCAAGCCTGCCTACTCTTGCAAAGGGCACGCGTCTCCACTACAATTGTTTGTTTGTTTATTTGTTTTGCTTTCTTTCCCTCCCAATGTGGTTGCACTTGCTGCCCTGTATGGATTTCATTTAACGTCAATCTCCTGTCGCTGCTCATTAGAAATCAGCTAAATGTCAGATCCGCGCAGGGCTGGATTGCCTTATTTATTCTCCAGTGCCCTTCCCGAATGAACATCCACGGGCCATAGTTCCGTCGGCAGACTCGATTTGAATTTCGAGATTGAGATGGTTGATACGGCAGCTCCAGGTGCATATAAATCAGCGTTTCTGACACGGCGAGGGACAGGCATCAGCAAACAGACAGATGTTCTTTCCTCCGTACTCCGCATGCTCGGGCCGGCACTGCACCGGAGACTTGAGTTTATTTACTCGGGTCTCGAGGGGCGCCCGTATTACAGGATTACTCGCGCTGGAATATGCAAAGTACGACTGGAAATAAGCAAACGGATAATGTGCAACTATGTAAATCTCCTTTTATGCTTAATATATTTTATTTTAATTGGCTCAGTTTTTCTGAAGAGGAAAGCAAATTTAGTATATGAAAATTTGCCTGCGAAGGCTTTAACAGTTTAACAATAGTGACGGGCTTGTTGCCTTAATTGGCGTAAAAAATGTCATTTATTGATAAGTTAAGTCTCTTTTAGCGCTGTTTGAATACCGGTAGTCTTCATGTTTATGTGTGGGAATCTCACTACTGCGGTGGTAGTAATTGTGCATTCAGCAGCATACTTAAATCCCTGCACTGTATTAATACATTATTGTGAGAAATTGTCCTGAAATTACAAATCCCCCTCCTGAACCCCAGTCACTGACGCGCCTCAGCTGTCAGGGCGGACTACAGTATGGAATATGCCTTTATAAGCAAACTGCACCCACAATCTCCACGTGTTGAGCACCACACCTTAGTATCCGCCTGGTGGTCTCTTCAGTAACTAGCAGGGCATGTCGTTTATATGATTTGAATAAATGATAGTTTTATTAGATGTATTGCAGTTTTTTTTAACAGCAACAAAGCAATTCCCATGTCTTGCTTACCCTTCCCTAATGCCTGACATATATATTTTTTTGTTATTCCCAAAAAAACTTTTTGCTGTCCCAAATTGCATTTGACTTGTGTGCAAGTCTGGACTTGTTTTTTGAGCTATAATTGTTTCATCTTCCTTTGGAGCAGATGAAAGACAGAATGATTGCTGGCATGTTTTGTTGAAGGCTAGTTAGTCAGCATTACCTTTAGTGTATCATACAGTTGTAGCCGGTTGTTGGAGGACACCTCTCCTGTGTATACGCTCCAGAGCCAGGTTTTTTGCTCCACCTGTTAGATTCCTTTGAATTGTCAGGGAAAGATGTACCCAGGGGAGAAGCTGTTTGCGTCTGTCCTCGCCCGTCATCATTCTGACCGCCATGCTCTTCGCTTTTTCGTTCTCTCTGAAGTGTTCACAGCACGCGCCATGTCTGCCTCCTCCCCTGCCTTAGCTTACCGGAGTGTAGCAGGTACTTCCGTTATGGCCGTATGGTCTGGAGGGTCAGCTGTTCATTACAGCGATCCGGTTGCTGTGTAGCGGTATGTAGTTTGAGAGCACACGGGAAGCAGCGGACGGCGGGTAAAGTCCGTGCGTGAACCAGAGCCGGCGTTTTTTACTACCAATTTATTTTTGATCTATCTGCCATTAATCTGCCTGTTCTCATGCTAACGGACAATTAGCCAACGGTCATTAGCCAACAGACAGGTGGTGTGAAGAATCTCATCGTTTTTAACCCGTTACCATTTCGTCTGTTTATGGGCTGTGACGTTTTCTTAGTTTATTGTTCCTTCATTGTACCATGCCGTCGTTTCTCGATTGTGAACTGACAGCTTCCAGTATTAAGCATCCATTTGACTCAAATCAGAAGCGATTGTGGAGGTTGCGCATGCTAATTGGCCAAGAAAGGTTCAAGCGGCAGATTTCTGCAGACCGCAGACACTTGGCTTTGAATTGTGGTGGCTAATTGGTGAAACACTTTAGCTGCACTGGCAAGGTCCCTGCAACAAAACAGGTTTTCAAAAAGCCATTCCAACTAGCTTCTGTTTCGTTATATTTTAATTAAACAAACTTGTTTTTTTCTACAGGTTGGACAAAGCTATTGATTGGCGCGTAATCCATGTACTATGTAATACTGTTGAGTGAGGTCTGTTTCAGTGTGCGAGCCTTTGGATAGAAGTAGAAACCCGCAGGGAGATGGGAAGTCTTGATTATCACTGTTTTAAATGCATATTGGACACTCTGGCAATGGTTCATCCACAACAGTGTTGACTCTGAATGATTCATAAATGTTTTATTTTTTTATTTTGAAAGTGTTTTATTTATTTATTTTTACATTTTTATAAAAGTGAGAACAAAAATAAAAATGAGACTGAATGGCTGAATTGATTTATGTATTATTTGTATGTACGTCTTCACTTTAGGCCAGGGCTGTCCAGTCTTATCTGAAAAGTGCCGTTTGTTATAGCACGACGACACCAGATTCAGCCAATTGAATTAAGACCTTGAGTAGTAGAATCAGGTATCGTAATGCTGGGCTAAAACAAAAACCTTCACCCACACTGGCCCTTTTCGAATAAGACTGGACACCCCTGCTTTACTCTTTAACCCCTTAGTTTCATGGCCTTTTCTGTGAGCTGACGGTGAGAATTACGGAGGCAGACGTCGCCTTTCCCTGAAGGAACAGCAGTCCAGTCCAATTACAGCCTCCAATGGGCTTATTTCCTTCTTGCTCCCTCTCATTCGCGATTAGCCCACCGCAAACGCCGTCTTCCGGTCGCCGTGCTGATTTTGGCCCGAGAGCCTCTCGGCCGGCAGCTGTAGCCTGGGGACCCATTGTCCCCGCGGTGGGCCGGGCCAGGTTCCGCCCATTCCCTTCACACCATCCCAGCTCTTAAAGCAAGGCCAGGCCTCACCTGGGACCGCCCCGCTGTACCCGCTAAAGACGGCTTCTTAAACGCCGGGGAGAGGCGCGAGGGGGGGGGGGGGAGCCAGCCGCATCTCGCGTCCGTAACCGGGGGCCTGGCGGTCGCGTAGCCGGCGGTAACCGGCCCCTTCGGGTGAAGCGACAGCGCGCGTCACCGTCCCTCCACCTCCCGCGCCCCTGGAGCGCTTGGAAATGATGAATGTTCCGTTATGGATGATCTGACGGTCCTCCAGGAGCGAGGTTCGCCGCACGCGCTTTCCCGCGAGAGCCGAGCGGTACCCTGCGGGCTCGTCCTCCTCCTCCTCCTCCTCCTCCTGCTCCTCCGGCTTCCTGGCAGCCAGCGCCAAGCCGGAAAAGAGCCTTAGCGTTCTTATTAAGAAGCAATTTGCACTCCCCCGTTTTTCTTCATTTCAGCCGCACAGAAGATGCATTATGATATTTTAAGCGTGTGTGTTTTTTTTTGTTGCAGGATGTGAGTAGGTTGTGAGGACCGGGTTTGCCCTTGTTCTCGTTGTTTTCGTTGTTGCTGCTTGCCTGCTAGCTCCTCTCGCAGGGGTGGTGTTTTTAATGAATAGGGTCACGGCATTATTAGCCAAAACAATGGCTTGGCAGAAGCACAAAGGGCCAATCTCTGTGGACCGGCTCGCAGGCGCTCGGTGCTCCACGGTCTTTGAAATCTCTCCATCACCCTCCGTCTTCTCTCAAAAAAGGAGCGCGATCGTAATAAGACCGATAATAGCGTAAGTACGTCGCGCGTAAAAGCCGCGAGTTTGGATGGAAACGCCTGTACAGATCCAGGCCCGTGGCCGGCCTCTCCCTCCGGTCGGAGCTAACGTCGTTTCGGGCGCGTCTCTGGCTGGAGCGCGGGCGGGTTTCTGGCTGGAGCACGGGCGCGTCTCTGGCCGGAGCGCGGGCGCGTCTCTGGCCGGAGCGCGGGCGCGTCTCTGGCTGGAGCGCGGGCGGGGTCTCACAGGCCCTGGGATTGGCGCCGCTCCGCAGTATCTCATTGCAGGAGCCGGCGAGCTGTGAGAGACCGCGCTGTGACCGATATTTAGACCAAAGCCACAGAGCAGATAACGGTCATGAAAGGCCACTGCTCAGCTGCACTGGGAAGAGGATGTTTTCATAAGCCACAGGCTCTTTGGGAGTATGTGGGTTACAGTGTGTGTGTGTGTGTGTGTGTGTGTGTGTGTACACATTATAAATGCTTGCATACTTACATGCTGTACCTGCGTACAACATGCATACATGCTGTACATACATACATACACACACTCATTACAGCTTGTGGTGTGTGCATTACTGTAATTACGTTTGTGAGGCAACTCTACTATATACACTATATACACATATATATACACTGCATACATGGTTTTTTGTGATGATGCACCTATAAATTGCTCTGAATAATAAAAACTGAAGAACAATATTGAACTTTAATAATATAATAATAATAATAATAATAATAATAAATGTTTATTCGAGATGAACTAAGTTGTCATTAACAGTGATGATAATACTGGTATGTATTCAGTATATGAATGTTAAATTGGAATGGGTATGTGCTGTGGCAGGATCAGATGGTAATTGCTGTGTGTGATTGTGAGTCAGGTAGGCAGGTGAAGTCTGGGGGTGAGAGCGCGGGGGGGCGCGTCGGGGGGAGTGTGCTTCCCGCGGCCCCGCTTTCAGCAGGGGCGCGCCTGTGATTGACGGCTGGCTCCCTTTGTCAGAGTGGGGGCTGCGTCCGCTGGCTGCTGGGAGTCTGTCGGCGTGTCACCGCGGTAACAATAAATAAAACAACAATCGCAGGGGTCTGAGGTTCGTTGCACGCCCGCGCGGATGCGTCTGTCTCACGTGTGCTGTTTAAGCACTGCCTCCCGCCAGGAGCCCACTACCTCTGCACTCCCCGCGTGGAATGGGTGTGTGGAACGTTGACCTTATGGCTGTTTAAAAGTGAGATGTGTTCTGTATTATCTGTGACTTATTCCATGTTGTACTGCCTGTTCTTCCAGACATAGCCCTCCCCCCCAGGACACAAGCACAAAAAGATTGAAATAGGTAAATTTGACGGTGCAGATGAGAGATGTACTGTTGCAGGGGACAGTTGGCCGCTCGCGTTCCCGCTCTCAGTAATGAGCGGAGTGTCATAGCACTCAATTAGCGATGGTGCCTAATAATGTGTCTAATGCTGTGTGATCTCCCCTCTCCCCTCAGGACTTCACAGACAGCCCTCATTACGGTGATCAGCTGAGTGACAGCCGATTAGTGGCCCATGAAGGATTGTCCCCAACACCTTTCATGAACTCCAGCATCATGGGTGAGTAGGCGACGTACATCGCGCCAGTGCCCCCCATCCGCCCCCCCTCGTGCCCTCGGGCCCTCGGAGACGGTCCCTCTCCCTGCTCCCTCCCTCCTGCCCACC
The DNA here is from genome assembly GCF_018555375.3 of Anguilla rostrata. Taxonomy (NCBI): domain Eukaryota; kingdom Metazoa; phylum Chordata; class Actinopteri; order Anguilliformes; family Anguillidae; genus Anguilla; species Anguilla rostrata. The sequence goes on along the minus strand of NC_057937.1, from coordinate 43,806,139 downwards.
GGAGCGGTCTTCCTTTTCCCCTCCCTCCCTCCCTCCTTCCCTCCCTCCCTCCTTCCCTCCCTCCCTCCCTCCGTCTCTCCTCCTGCGGCGACAGTCTTCAGAAGCTGACCCTCCCCCGGGGGTCAAAGTCACACCATCAGTACAATTTTCCATCACAAAAGACCTGGCTCCCAGCAATCAGAAGCACCACTGGCACCCAGCGATGGCAGAAAGGATTATTTTAGGAGGTTTGCCGGGGTGGGGGCTAATATGACAAAGACAACAGATGTGCCAAATTTTATTAAACACTTTTAGGTTTAGATTAAACACAGGTTAAGATGACCTTTTGAAATGTTTTGTGGATTTATATTAATTTCCCAGTCTGCGCTAGCCTTGTGCAAAAACAGCTGAACTAATGTTGGAGTGCAGCTCTCATACCCACTTGAACCCGTGTGCTGTCGGGCTAAGAGCTGTTTCAGATGGTAAACTGTGACTCACAGCTCCACAAAGGGGCAATTGCTGCCTCAGTTGCGCTATACTATCCTTCCAGAACTGAAACAGTATGTTTGTATGTCTCTAATTCATGCTGAGGTTTAAACCTTGTAGGTAGCATTGTTTGGTATGCTTTTTCCTAATTGCACATTGGGCATATGGAGCATCTGCTGTTTCTTTTCACACTCTGTTCTCAAATTCATTTAATGTACCCCAAAAATGAATGAATTAAAATCCGATCAGCCAAGCGAAATGTTCAATTGCATTATGAATAAAGAGTCTGCAGCAACTGTCAGTTCTGCCTATGCAGTGTTAACCCAGAGTAGAGAAAGAAGGGAGGGAGATCTCAGTCATCATTATCACATATTTATTTATTCCACGTGAGTGAAATATCAGGGCAGATTAAGGTTATTTATGGGAGTTATTATGTGTCAGCATCATTGTGTCCTCTCGGGTCGTGACAGTTTTATGTGCTGGCGAATCCGGGCTCATTGTTGAACTGCCCCGGTGACTGGTTGCCATGCAAGGTGCTTAGTTTACAAACGGGTGCTGGGGCAGAGGAGATGATTGAAACAATGTTATCTTTCCGGCTGTTGTGTGTGTGTGCGTGCGTGTGTGTGTGTGTGTGTCTGTGTGTGTGTGTGTACACATACCGTGCAGGGGGGCGTGTCCTTCATCCTTCCTGATTCTGACAGTGTGTAAATATGGAAATGATCTTGATGTGTCAGGGAATTAGACAGTCCGATTGTGTGCAAATTGCCTACGCTTATCTGAAGCCTGGATTGGGAGATGGGCTCGGTTTTATCAAATGGAATTTTGGCCGGAGTTTCTGGGATTTGCATGGAATTACTCATTTCCAGCGCAACCTTATTCAGTGGAGTCTTTAAGGTTTTTCTGTGTGCCATTGAAAGAGGTGGAACGCGTGCACGTTGTAATACAATTAAGCATTGCGGCTGTACGCGCGGCATTTTCATAGGAAACCTCCAATGCCAATTGAGCCTCCGTGACCCAATTCAGTGCGATCTCCGCGCCGGTGTTTTAAGACTGAGCCGCTGTAATCTAAGTGGATTACCCCAAATCCAAATCCTGGTGGTCTACAGTTTCTTAAGAAAAGGAAAAAAAAACGGAGCGGGTGCATTGTTCGCCTGTGTTAATTGTACATGGGATCTGATTGCAAGAGAAAAAGATTAAATGTTGAGCACCAGCAGTGTGTTTTAAAAAAACAGATTTTAAATGAAATTGATCGGTTGTTCAGCATTATTTGGTTCTATGGTAAAGATGCATCATTGTTGCCTACCTGCAGGTACCCTTCCCACCCCCCTCGGGTGAATATGCTGAGGGGGGGCGGGGGGGCGGTCCAAGCGGATTTTAGAATGCTGCTTTCGTTCGTACCCGCGGTCCTGACCCTTAATGACCGAGAAACCTCATTTGTAGCGCTTTTGAAAAAAAAAAAAACTCTAAATCAGCTTTGGTTTAGATAAGAAATCTTTCCTCTTAAGAAGTGCTTAGTGGATGCAGAGCCTGCTCGTCATTGTCCTGATTATGTTGTGTGCTTGTGTGTTTAAAAAAAAAAAAAAAAGAATTTTCATGGTTTTGATTGGACATTTTGAAGAATAGATGTTGGCCCAGCAACATCATCTAACACAATGATATACTGCATGTTGAAAACAGCTTGGGGTTATTTAAGGTCAGCTATTGTGTGTGATAATGAACTTCTTTCAGTTTGCTGAGTGCCAAGCAGATGGCTGGTAATGAACGCTTATTTGACAATATTCTAATTACTGGGACAACTGTAATGTTCTGTATGACTGGAGGAATTGTGGTTCATTTCTAAAGCCTAGACATGTGGCTTTGGACTTGAAAAGCAGCATATTTCTTCACAAGCAGGCAAATTAGTCAGTTGTAAAACTGACTGCTTTGACAAAACAGTAGGGTAATAAATTAGGGAATGAACCCCACCTTTTTTAAGGTCTGACATTTTTAAGTGTAATTAATGTGTGTGTGTGGATATGAAACGATAAAATGACTCGATGCTCCATCTAATTCTCGTGCTTCCAATCTTTCTCTCACGGGTAAAACCTGTCAATTCCTGTTTGAAGAGACAGGATTATCCTGCAGTGTTGCCTGGCCACTGACTGGCTAGCGATGACACCAGCACCCCCCTCCCCCCCCCCTCCCCGAGCCTGTCTGTCAAAGCCGGGGGCGGGGGGGAGGGGGTGGGGCCTGACCTGGCTCGTGTCAGCGCAGGCCAGGGGTCAGCCAGTCTGTGGGGCACGTGCGCCCAATCCTCTTACTCCCCCCCCCCCCCCCCGGGCGCTCCAGCCAGGGCTTTGTGGGACGGCACGTGTCGCCCGAGCCGCTGCTAAGCAGCCTGAGTCACACCGGGGGTCACCTGCTCCCCTCCCCACGCCCTCTCTCACCCCTCCGCTCCCAACAGCGCGCCCCCCTACTGGACCTCACTCCGGTGGATTCAACCCTGCTAAATGAGCAGTAGTGCATCTTAGTTTAGTTTAGCTTAGTTAGCTTAGCTTAGTTAAGGGCGACATAGCTCAGGAGGTAAATGGACTGCATTTATATAGCGCTTTTATCCAAAGGAGGTAAGACCGATTGGCTGGCAGTTGGAGGGTTGCCGGTTCAAACCCCGCCCTGGGCGTGTCGAAGTGTCCTTGAGCAAGACACCTAACCCCTAACTGCTCAGGCGAATGAGAGGCATCAATTGTAAAGCGCTTTGGATAAAAGCGCTATATAAATGCAGTCCATTTACCATTTACCATTTAGTTTGAATGTAACATTCAACAGTTTATTTAACACTATGTTTCATTTAACTTTTACAGTACAATTTTAGTTTTGTTGTAATTTTTTTTAGAATAAATTCTCTAAATTTTATGATAACCCTCTTGAAAAATGTTAAATGGGCACAGAAAAGCTCTGAATCACTTTTATAAACACTTGGTATGTCCAGCCAAGTACTTCCCAAAGTTTTGTTTTTTTTTGTCAAAGAATAGCACAGATCCCTTGAAGTGCTTTGCGTTAACTGGTCAAAGAAGGCTGAGTTCCACCCTGCCTCTCCTGCGAAAAAGGCAAAATGCTAATGTCACTTAATTTAAAACTCTGCAGCAAATTTGCAACCCATATATTTGCTTGCCTGCACGAGGATGGGAAAAACTGTCTGTAAAGAATAGTCCGATGCATCGTCTGAAGCCGGTTCGATAAAATTTAATCCAGCTTTAGACTAAACAACAAAGCACTCGCAGATTATAAATTTGGCCTGTTCTGTGTTTGCGGTGTTTACCGATCATACACATGATGATCACAAAGACAAATAGGTTTAGTGTAGCACGGCCAGGAATCCACCATTTCGATAAAATATGACCCAGGAGCAAAGCAGTGTGGCTTTAGGAAGCATCCTCATCGAATCCCAGATACGGAACTTCATATTTGTCTAACTCTTCCGTTTGATAAACCATCTATCTACCCTTAGAAAGCATCCTGCTTTTGTGTCAACATCTCTCAGTATCGTTTTTCAGTCGTTGGTAATTTCACGTATGCTGAGTCATTTCAGCTTGGTTCAAGACATTATTGAGGAAGTAAGATCATGTAGTGGCATGCGTACATTGAATGGTGTCCCTGTGCACTTGGTAGAGTCTCCCAAGTGTGTTTCATGGTGTATGCCGGATGGGCTTATAGTTGCTGTAAGCAAGTATTTTCTTTTGAAATATTTATCAGTGCATTTATTTTATCCCATTTTCCCCAGCCCCCATGCAACCAGACTTGTTGACCAGCAGCCCTTCCTGCCGATGAAAGGAGGCGATGGTAGACATGTCACTCCTGGGCCCGTTGTTGCCTTGTCAGTGTGGACCTCCTGCCATAGCCGGCCATGGCACAACTGGGTCTTGACCACCCAGTCGCAGGGCTAACGCTGTTGCTTTCAGACCGAGCGTCTTTAAGGTGTAAGCCACCTGGAGGTCTCTCAGAATGTCTTAATGGTGCTGTGCCATTGGGTGTTGCTGACAGCCATCTGCATGGCCTCACCACTGTGAATTATCTGCACCCCCCCCCACCCCCCCATTTGCAATTTTAAGGTTCAGGTGCTGCATTGTTCATCTTGGAGAAAAGTAATCATGCAAAAGTTGTCAGTGTCCTTGCTCCCATTGTTTCTCTTTCTCTGTCAAGCTTCAATAACTGACTTCTTTTTGTAATTGTTCCTATCACAGGCGTAGACATATTACTCCCAACTGTCAGCTCTGACAGTTATAACTGAAAATCTCCCTTGTAATTTTATCACGGTGTATAACAGGCCCCTTTGGAGAGATGAGGGAAACAGCCAGAATCTTCTTTATCTGGCTCTGCAGCAGTTTGGCCCCGTGTGTTCAAGGCTGCAAAGACTTTCATGGAGGTCTGCTTCTCCGTCTGAGCAAGGAGAGGTGTGAGTGTGTGCGTGTGTGTGTGTCTGCATAATGTACATGTGTGTGTGTGTGTTTGTGTGCACGTGTGTGTCTATGTGTTTGTGTGCCCGTGGGTGTGTGTGTGTGTGCATGTGTGTGTGTTTGTGTGCACGTGGGTGTGTGTATGTGTGTGTTTGTGTGCATGTGGGTGTGTGTGTGTGTGTGTGTTTGTGTGCACGTGGGTGTGGGTGTGTGTATGTGTGTGTTTGTGTGCACGTGGGTGTGTGTATGTGTGTGTTTGTGTGCACGTGGGTGTGTGTGTGTGTGTGTTTGTGTGCACGTGGGTGTGTGTGTCGTAGACACGGAGACACAGAGAGAGGGGGGGAGAGATGAGCTGTAAATGCATTACTGTGAGGTGAATGCATGTCGGATGTCCTGTGCCACGTGCCCGGGTCAGTATTTATATCAGTGCTGAGTCGCCGCTCTGAGCGAAGCGCGCTCCTGTGGCCCGCCCGCGCCCCGCCCGCACCCCGCCCGCGCTGCGTTACTCTAATCTGCCTCCCCGCATTACCGCCATCTTCATCACACGGTTATCCCTGCTTTTATTAGGACCGGTTCCGTGAGCACAGTTTACAGGGATTACCGCTGATGACCTGATGAGAGAATGACGATAACGGTCAGCCCCCCCCCCCCCAGCCAGTTAGCTGCTGTAAGGGTGCTGGGTGTTCAGCGGCCAGCAGAAATGAGGACGCTTACCACAGGCCTCCTGCCAGTCTGCCTTAGGAAGCTGGCTAGTTAGCGCTTAGCCTACCTGGCTGCCTCCAGGTATGCTAAATGTAAAGTAATATTTCTCTCCACGTTTGAGGTATTACTGTCAGAAATGCCTCGCTAAAGACAGCTAAAGTAGCACATACTGTTCGTATGTCAGAGCTGGTGTCATGCTTTCATTTTGCAAGGAACCAGCAGAAGCGATACGGATGAGAGCGTCGCTGCTCTTGCGACGATGAGGTCCTGCTGCTCGGCGGGTTTTCCGCACACCAGCACCCCTTCCTGCCCCGGTGTTAATTATGGTCCCTGGGATCACTTGAAAGGCTCTTAAACGCTCATGATATCTCTAGGCAGATTAAATCTATTGTGTTGGGACTAACACTACATGGGGGGGGCAGGTCTACAGACAGATGGGCTCCCTCCCTGCTCTGTGCCCGTGTGACTGGGGTGGGGTTGGGGGGGGGGGGGGGGTCTGTTCAGGTCAGTCCCCCGGCCTGCGCGTTACCCCTAGAAACCATTTCCACGGCAGCTGAGGAAAGGAGCCCCCGTATGGGATCCCGCAGGATGTGGCGATGAATCCGCTGGGCACGCTCGGGACCGCAAACTCCGACAGCCCGACACACCGCCCTAACGCGACCCTGCAGTCCCCGCACTGAAAGATCAGGCCAGCAGAAAGACAGGCATTCTGCTGCCTGCTGGCATACGCTGGTGCCGCTGCTCGTATCAGTGGATGGGGTTTTCTAACTGGAATTTGGGCATTCCATATATGGCAACCAAACCATAGAGGGAAAAACGCATGCAAGATGAGCAAAGTTAAGATTTTAAAGGAGAGAAATTAAGGAGATGTAAAACCAAATTCAAAAACGGACAAAACTGCTGAAGATGCTTGAGAATGAATGAATGAATGAATGAATGAAACATTGCATTTAATCATTAATTCATTAGCATTTAACAATCTAAAGATGCGTAGGAAACTTCTAAGGAAAATTCCAGCCAACAACACGTTGACTTGGTTAGAATTCGCATGTTGGTGATGTAAAACACAATTCTGCTCCTGTTCTCGTATTTTGTGTAGTATTTTAGTTTGCGGTTCAAGTGGAGTTCTGTAGTGATGTGGTCGTATCACATCATGCGGTGATACTGCCACAGCAGGCACATTTTAGTAGGTGAGTGTGAATTCAGCTTGCTGCGGCACTAGATCAGATATCCATCCGGAATGCGACAGCGTAGCTTTGCCGGGTATTGGGACATGGCCACGGCCTCCGACTTTGATTTCAGCTGACGTTGTCACGAAGGCGGCTGGCGAAAGTCATTCTGGGTAACGTTGGAAAATAACACGCTGGAGCAGATAGCAAGCGAGAAACTGGAAATACCGATAAAGTAAAATATATTACAGAAATATCATATTCATGCAATTATCATACAGTTAACCGCTGCGTGCATTTCACGTCGCTGCTACGCGTGTGCTGACAGCGTGAGTGCTTTAGTTTTGGCCTGGGGTTTTTCTCTAAGTTCAGCGCCGCAGTTGGAATGAACCCCTCCTTTCCTTAACGTGACGAGAGTCCAGCCCCACGTCCTCCGAAGCGCTGCGTTCTCAGCTGGCCGCCATCTCCTCAGACCCCCGCCACGACTCCGGCTCCCCCAGCTCCCCCAGCTCCCCCGGCTCCCCCAGCCGCTGTGAGGGAGGGCCGGGGAGCCGCTAGCACACGCCCAGCGGGCGGACAGTCATTCCTCACACCGCCGGGTCGCCGGGTCACCCTCCGCACCGTGGAGATCCACTCATCATCTGACCCGCAGGGCCTGTCACTGCACTGAGGATCAGCGCCTGGCCCTGGTCACCACTCATCATCTGACCCGCAGGGGCCTGTCACTGCACTGAGGATCAGCGCCTGGCCCTGGTCACCGCTCAGAAACCCCCGAGCCATTCATCATCAGAAAATTCATCTGCAGGAAAAATGTGTGTTTTTTTAAATAATGGAAATGAATGCATTTGGTGCATATTTAAGGCATAAAATACCAAACAGTGCTGTGTAAATGCGTGTGTTGCGTGCTGAGCAGCGCTCTGTGCTCTGAAGGAGAGGGGGGATACGGAGCTCTGTGCTAAACGGTGAAGTCTTCTCCTCCGTTTGTTTCCCACAGTGCAACTCACTGCTGTCGGTAGCTCTCCGGTCTGTGCGCTCGAACGAATTCTCCCCGCGCAGAAGAATCGCTCTCGTCTGTTTTTCATCTCCTTTTGATGAAACCTAATGGGTTTCCGGGAAATTAAATTACGCAGTCGTTTAGCGGCGATGCTAAGTGCGCCGAGCGCTCGCTAGCCCAGGGTGCTCTCTGTGCGGGGAGCGCGACGGAGGCGCCGGGATGCGTTTCTCCTGCCTTTCGTGCGACGGAGGGAAAAAAAAATCAATCTCTTTCAGGCCCCCGAGTTGCACTTCTTCTCCCTCCTTTTTGGTTTTAATTGTTCCTTAAGGCTTATCGTGGCGTGCCAAATCCCACATCAAGTTAACGTCCCCGGCGCGTTTTTTACTGGAGCAGGTGTCCGCTCGCCGGCATGTTTTTTCTTCCCCTCAGCACGCGCTCCCCGGAGAGCCCCCCCTCTCTCCCCCCTCCTCCCTCCCCTCCCTCCCCTCCCTCGTCTGAGGCAGCTGTGGCACTGATTGCGGCCAGGTGCAGCTCAGGTATGCACGCCGTCAGTAAGGTAGCGCGGGTCACAGGTGTAGGGAAGGCTGCTCTTTCTCCCTCTCTCATTCTCTCTTTCGCTCATTCTAGCCCTTTCATTCATTCATTCATTCGTTCCTTCATTCATTCAGCCTCCTCCCCTGCTCTTTATTCACTGGCAGACTGTTCTCTTTCTGACTCTCTCTCTCCGTCTCATTCGCTGTCATTCATCCTTTGCCTGCATCTCCCTGTCTGGCTGTCTCTCTCCCTCCCTCTCTCTCTCTCTCTCTCCCTGCCTCTCTCTCCCGTTGCTCACGCACCCGGGTCACCGGATGCTTCATGCGCCGCCATCTCACCGGAAGCTCCTCCTAATCTCTGAGCACGCTCAGATGGCCTTTTGAATGTCCCCAGTCTGTAATCGCCCCGATGTGCAGCGGATGCTCCCGCGTTGGACTTTGCTCCCTCTGGCCTTAGAGATTGTATTCCACCCGCTGCATCCGTTGCATATCTTGGCCTGTGCAAATCAATATTAGTTTCCGTCCCTCTTTGGGTCTTCACTCGTGCCTTGCTGTAGGGTCATTGTCCAAATATTTGATCTTCTTTTACCTTCGCATGTTGAATAGTTTTCTCGTTTGGGCTGTGGGAGTTGTTCTGCGTGGCGTTGGGTATCTAGAGGCATTGTGGGTTGAAACGGAGGTCGGGGGGCGATCGATCTTGCGTGTCCAGGTGGCTGTCCGCCGCGGAGGAGCTGCTGCATCTCGCTGAGCTGGCGATTCTGTCTGACAGCGGCTCCAAATCCTTCGGCCCCTCCGCCGCATTCTCAGGTGCTGGAGCTGTCCCTCTCCGGCAGGGCTACCGTCCCCTCAGCGCCGTCTCCTGACGGGGGGAAATTCCGCCCTGTTTTTCGCTGAATCCCAGGACGGGGATATATAGTCCTTCCCCCTGATCCTCAGGCCCCCCTCTCCTCCTCAGCTGTCCGTTTAGGGCCCAGGGGCCCCGCCCCGAGGCAGCCGCCCCCCCCCTTTCTGCGGCCGTTTACCCAGCTTCCTCAGCGGCACTCTCTGCTTTGCTCTGGTTTCACTTCCCCTGGCGGGTCTCTGGACGGGCGGTTAGCTCAGACGGCTGCGGCTGCACTGCTTCTCTTTCTGTTTGTCCTCCGAGCCTCGTCCACCGCGGCCGTGCCCCCTGCGGCTCGACTCCAGCTCAACTGACACCAAGTTTGAAAAGTCACACGTGCACACACACACACACACACGTACGTGTGTGTGAGCACGCACACGCAAAAGCCCCCTTAATACAAGGGCTCTTTCTGTTCAGAGGGTGACGTGTAGTGCACCCCACGCTTTGGTCCCTGCACTAAGGCACAGGTTGGTTTTGTATGTATGCTGTGTTTATGCGGTTTCATTGCAGTAGTGAATGCTGGGAAAGCGTAAAGCCTGTTACCCGTGCGATGCAGAAGCTGCTGCTGAACGGGGGGGGGGGGCGGGTCTGAAACGGGGAGCGGCAGCTGCAGCTCCTCCCCCAGCTCAGTGCAGCACGACGAGCTGGGAACAGTCCCTTCCTCTTTGGCCCCACCCTTCCAGGCTCCTCCCACCCTGTATCCAGCACTCCTGGGGCCCCTCCCTCTCGCTGTGCCCCGACCCCTGTGCACCACAAGGGTGCGCAGCTGCTCGGGATCAGCTGTACGCAGAGTGAGGAGCACAGTCAGGCTGGCCCTGTGCCCATCCACAGAAGAAAGCAGAGGAAAGGCAAAGAGAGGAGGCGGGGCCAAGGCTCTGATGATGTAATTGGTTCTATGCAAGGAGGCGGAGCCAGGACGCGAGCTTACCACATGATAATGACCACTGTTGTTAGTCATAACGGAATGTTTGGGCTTCCTCTGAATCAGGACAATTAAACACTGCAGCAGGATTCAGAAGAACAGTAAAGAGCGCAGAAAATTGAAGCGTGTGTCTGTAGACTGGAAACTGTCTGCTGTTTTCTTTAGAGGAAGGCGGCCGTTTCGTTAGAATTTCCCAGTAATGCGTCTGCCCCCTTCCCCCCACTTCTGTGCAGAGTCGGATCGGTTGTGGAATGGAAGGCATGTCAGCACTGAAGGACACTTAAAAAAAAGGCCTGTGATAAATGGAAGCAAAAACATTCAAAAATAAATGAATAAATCCACAATGTGAAAATGTAATTGGTCTGTTTGTAGAAGACTAGAGATGGGACATGACAATGGAATGAAAACATTTGGTAGGAAATAATTTTCAGGTTATGATCTCCCTCTTTCCCTCCCTCCCACCCTCACTTCATTTCCTTCCTCCTCTGTCTCTTCCTTGTCATTCTCTCTAAACAGAAGAGCATTGTTACGCAAGCATATGATTATGTACCTTTATACGTTGTTAACCCCTGTGGTGGTTGGCTTTCATTTGTCTCCTGAGATGTGGGGCAGCTTGCACCTTTTTGCTTCTCATTTTATTCCACTGCAAATTTGCTTCCACAAAGTATCATGAAACCTCATTTTATTACAGTGATAAAATATCCCCACCTGAGCTGCTCGTTTCTGATGAGGCTAAATCCCCCCATCTTAGCACAGTGCCTTCATTTGTGAAATTGCATGCAGATAGTAACCTCAGAACAGGTGTACAGGCTAACCCACATTTTCCAGTCTGTTTCATCACCATGGTGTGGGAGGAGCCCAGTCTTTAGGCAAGGGAGGCTGGGCGTGGCCACGATGGGTGGGAGCCAGATTGGAAAGATCATCTGGCTGCCCTTGTTACACTTGATAGGCTGCAGCACAGTGTGTTGCGTCCTCCCGGGACCCAGGGGGCGCTCTCAGTCTCACACTCCATTACACCAGGAAACAGGGTTTGAATGAATCTGACACAGAGGAAGCGGGCCCAAAGCGAGCCCTCTGCTCCAATTCATAAAAAAAGGAACGAATCTTGACAGACGAGTCACTGTAATCACATTAGATTTGATTGTGCAGAATTTGTAACGGCTGCCCCAGGAAAAAAGCATATAAATATTGTGTGTGTGTGTGTGTGTGTGTGTGTGTGTGTGTGTGTGTTTTAAGCAGCAGAAGGGATCCGTGTGAGCATGTCTGTGTGTAGTGTACGACCTGCAGGGGTTAGCTGCAGTCGCACACAGCACGCAGCCCCTGGGTATGCGCTAATTCCCCACTTTGTCCTGTTCAGTCACATTAGCCGTTTTATTCGGCGCGTACTCCTTTATTCACTGCTACCCCGCTAAGCCTTTGGCGGCTGTGCTTTGATTGGATGCGGACGCCAGCGGGGGGGTTAGCGGCGGCGGTGTTAGCGACGTGCGCTCGCGCGCGCGCATCTGACGCTCTTCCAGCCTTTCATCTGTCCGGCTCCTGGGGCTCGTACCTGCGAGCGGCTGCCCGCTCCCCTCCCTCCGCCCTCCTCCGCCCGCCAGGCGCTCCTTCCTTCCGCTCCGCGCCTTATCTGAGTCGCGCGCCGCTCGTTTTGGCGGCCGCTCGGCCCCAGCCTGAGCGGAGAGGCGGGGTAAAGGGAGCGCACGCGGGCGGACAGAAACAGGCCAGGCGTGGAGCTCTGAGTGACGCGCTGCGGAACAGGCCGGAGCAGGAAGCCCGGTTTGTCACGGAGACGTCCGGACCTGCGACTCGCTGCTCACCCAGCAAACCCCCTCCGGAGCTGCCTCTGCTGCCGTGGGGTTAGGAAGGGGTGGAATTTAAATGCTAAACAGGTAGAGAGGGCATTCCCTTTTCAACACACACACACACACACACACACAACAGACACAGCACACAGAGACAGACACACACTATTTTTTGTCCTCAACATTTCTCCCCTGTAAGTAAAACCTGGTCCAGTCAGAATTATTTCGATGTTTACTTTGCCTTTATATTTTTGGACTTGTGAGCTGTGCAGGAGGAACCCTCCTCCCCCCTCATGGCCTCCACCTCGCCCGCCCCCGGTTCCCTGCGTCACTGGGGCTGGTGGCGATTTGCGCGTAACAGAATCTGCCGACTGAGCTTTCGCACGAAAATTCCTGAGCCCTTTCTCATGGCCCCGCGTCCTTGGCCCGCTCGCCCCCCCCCCCCTCACCCCCCCCAGTCTCGGCCCTCTCCAGTTGGCTCCCGTCAGATGCCAGGCGGGCACGCAGACTTTGAAGTGGCACAAAGAGCAGCGCAGTCATTGATCTCCCTCTGAATGGGATATCCTCCCAGGGACATGAAAGAACCCCCCCGTCCTACCCCCCCATAGCCTGTTAAACACATTCCTGTTCTGTGTAGATCATATTTTACCCCCCCCCCCCCTGCGTGTGTTCCTGTCGGTACGCGGATCTGGACTCGCTCAGACGTCAGAGCGAGTCGCGGTCGCCCATCGACCCTCCTACCACCGCGCGATTGGCATGCCCGCTTTCCGCAAAGGTCGTCACGGCGACGGCCAGCGAGGGACACCGATGTGTAATTATGAAGTCATCAGCCGTGAACCAGTAGGCCTCCAGAGGACCGCCCTCCCCCCCCTCCCCCCTCCCCCACCCCACCGCAGCACTCCCGCGGGTCCTCGGGGTGCCATTGATTGGTGACCATGTGTTTGCGGCCGATAGGCTGTGAAATGGCGTGTTGCCGCGCGGCTATGTCGCACCTGCGTCCCACCGAGGTGATTGATTGGTTTGGTCATGTGGAATGTTCCCATCTGGTCCGCAGTAATGTGTTCCCCCCCCACCACCCCACCCCCCATTTTTTTTCCCCATCCGTGAATAGGAACTATTGGCTGGAGGATAGTTAATCTCCAAAACAGCAAAGGCCAAATGAAAACAGTTTCCCTTTATGGTTATTTATTTTTTTAAACAACGCTGAAAATTGAATTGATGAGGGCCGGACTCGACTCTCCTGCCAGGGAGGAATTATTGACCCGAGCGGATCTCCTCTCCCTGACCAGCAGCCGGAGGCTCTCTCTCTCTCTCTCTTCCTCTACCCTCCTCTCTTCTGCTTCCCTCTCTCCTCCTCCTCCTCTAACTGCTCTCTCTCTCCCTCTCTTCTCTCCTCTCATCCCTCTCCTCTCTCCTCTGTCTCCTCTCTCTCCCGCTCCTCTCTCTCTCTCTTTCTCCTCTCCTCTACTCTCTGTCTCCGCGGGAGCCATACCATTTTAAAGCGGCTTCACCTGGAAGTGTATAGGAGGCATCTTTGATCCAGTTGAACCGCGCCGGCGCCCAACGTTCGCTACGCCTCTGGCAGGAGCGGGAGGCCCGCCGAAGGCTTCATTTTACTGACTCACTTAGAAGTGCGCTGCCTCAAACTCTGTTATTCTCTTAATCCCCCTCTTTTAATTGATCATTATTCCCTATGCTATACATCAAGCGGTCATCACGGGATCAACATCACAAAAAATAAATATGCAAATAAGGACTCATTAACATTTGCATGAGCTGTTTGAGCAATCGCGGGGATGACAAGGGCTGTAATTAACGGAAATTGATGCGGGGCCCGGGGTGCGAGAGGGAGCGGGCCCCGGGGTGCGGTCGGCGGGCTTCGCCAGGAAGTGGACGTGGTGGGCGGGACGCGGGCGGTGCCGACTTGAGAGGGGTGGGGCCCGGGGAGGGGAGCGGGAGGAGTTATGTCATCCCTGACTCCTCCCCCTCCTCCCTTCAAGCCGCCTGTTATTTACTGGGGGAGGGAACCTGTCGGAGCGCCGAACGGCTGAGCAACGGGGGGGGCCATCAGCGCGTCGCACCGTCACGGCAACAAAGGCCCCGGCCCGCTCTGAGCGCGTGCGGTGCCACTGTCCTTATTGTAGCATAGCGTACGGTGGCCAGGAGGTCACTGAGTGGCCAAAACTGAGTGATGTCATTGCGCTCTCGCTAGCATTCAGAACGAGGAGTCACCTCAGAAATCCAGTATCCGGAGCGAAAAGCGAGACCTGTCCCCAGCTCCCAGTTATTCTGCTCTCCTTCATCGCTCCCTCCCCCCATCTTCCTCCTCCTCCTCCTCCTCCTCTTCCTGCCCCCTGTCCTGTTTTTGCCAAGGAGAGAAAGAAAGAAAGAAACTGCAGCAAACACAATAAAGCTGTTTATGCCTGTTTTTTTGGACAGCCGAAAGTGCTGATTATAACAAGTGGAAGGAATTTCCTTTGTTGCGCGCGTAGCCCCGCCATATGGCTCAGCACGCAACGTTAACCTGACAGGATAATGGATGGCGCGCGGCTTCCAGGACTGAGAGCGCGCGGGCGAGACCGCGCCGGGATTTCGTTCTTACCGGAGAGGGAACAGACACGCAGGAAGTGTCCGTTTGGGTTCAGCGTCGCTCTCTATTTACACAACCTTTTGGGTTTTTAATTTTCATTTAATTTTATTATTATACACGTTTTTTGGCTTGTTTTTGTGTCATTGGGCCCGCCCAATGAATGAGGTGACTGCAGGTGTGTTTTTAGAAGGGGGGGGTGGGGGTTCAGAAAGGAAAACCAGACATCTCTGGAATTCGTCTTCCCATGCCACAAAGCACAGTTACTAATTGGCTGTTTTTGTGGTTTGAGCTTTCAATTGGTCCCCGGAGATGCTTAGATCACTTCCACTCGGACTGTCAAAACAAGGAGAAATGCAGTGCTTTAGTGCTGGACACACACCGCAGATCTGACACAAAACATGCTTACCATCAATTGCTGCTAGCCTTGGAATATTTTATAAATCCAAAATGTTTGGTGAAAATAACATTTTCATTACTATCCCTCTAATCGTTGGTCGTATAGCTTATATTAGCTTCTGCTGAATGGCTATAACATAACCTCTCCAAATGATAGACATGGATATCTTGTCTCTCTTGTTGCAGACCTATAAAACTATTGAAAGTGCTGAAATGTTCAATATACGGTCTATGTTTAGAAGTACATGCAGGCAATTTTGTTCAGCCTAACACTTGGCCATTTTCTTATTTCATTACTTTAAATTTACTTAGCATACTCCCTTACCTAGGATAACTGTCCTTGTATGTGTCAGCTATATTTAGATCGCTCACAGTGATAGCTGTAGGATTAAGCAGGATTATTGTTATTATTTTTGTTGCATGTGTCAGGGATTTTCCTCGGTGCTGATATCTGAACTATTATAGATGGACAAGCCTGTCTGCACCTGAATGGAGCTGGCACCGGTGTTTCAGGACAGGAAAATGATTAATTTATTCTGGGCCCCATCAGTCAGTGCGGTTTCCGGGCCTATCCAATAAGAAAAAAAAATAAAAATAAAGGGAAAAAAAACCAAAACTGTCACAGACAAGGATCACAAAATGAAACCGCGGAAGAATATTGCTTTATGTATCTCTGCTGCACCTGCAGAGAACACAGAACGGTAATGATATTAGGGGTGCTAAGAAGGCAGCACTTTGATAAGGTAGGCCTGCATCAAGAGATAATAAACAAGGCATGGCTAATGCAATGGAAACTTTCATGCCTGGAATGGCTCATTTACAATTTGCCTCTTGTTTTTTTTTTCTTCTTCTTCTTCTTTTTTTCTTGTAATGTTTTCTTGCAACACGTTAGTTGGCTTTGATGGATATGCCCGCGTTACAGACTTGGATCGTAAGAGGGAATTACGGTTTAATGGCTTGTGTCGTGTTCTGGGCTGTGTAAATGCGGGTTATTATAGGGGCCCTTTATATTCTGGAAATTGAGTTATGTCTGTGCAAGACGGAAAAATACGTATTGTGTATTTTAATGAAAGTATTTGTTGAGCAAGGTTGGCCCAGCTGTACAGAGAGCGTATTACCAACAAATATTTTCCCCTTGCTGTTCCAGTTTAACCATTTTGTAAGTACACGGCCTTGTGAAATGATCCTTATTGTCTATTGTCTGGCTGACATAGTCAATATATCTCCTTAATTTGTCGCTTCAATGCCACAAAAAGCCCTGTTCCGCAGGTTTTCAGTTAAGATGAACTATTTCAGTATTGCACTGAAGCTTCCTATTGTCACCATTGCAGACGCTTAGTTGCTTTTGAAAATAGCAGAAAATAACAGTGTTTAACCAATAAGAATGTCTTTATGAACACTGTGAAAGTCCTGCCAAATCCAGGCAGCTGCGTATGCTTTCCACTACAGTCAGGAGTCTTTGATTGAAGGTCTTCTTTGATTGGAGATCTTTGTTCCAGGGTCATGACCGGGGGGTATTGTAATGACTGCAATCCGTACTTAGCCAGCAAATGTCATCCCCTCAGCTTTTTCCTGAAGAAATATCTTACATAAAACTGCAATATTGTTTCTTTTAGCTAGATATGTTAAAGTACTAACATTCCAGTCAATTTTATATATAAAATAATTTATTATTAGTTTGTTGTGTTGCTACATAGTGGATATTTTCCAGAGGGAATAAAGAAAAAAAAGGCAACATTAGAAAACTGGAAAATAATTTTCTGGACCCGTGACTGAAAGTGTGTTTTACAATGACTGCCAAACGAAAAGAGAAACGGCACAGGGATCACATGGGAAGAGACTTTAACCAGTAAGTGCTCTCACTGTTCCACCCTGGCTCCGCCCACTACGCAGCTCTGAAAAATGCATCCTGGAGTGGGTGGAGTGGGCGTGTCCATCTCATTTGCATGAAGTCCAGAGGGCTGCACCAAGATGTTTTTTTTTTTTAAACCTTTTTTCCAACAAAAAAGTGGCGTTATCTAGGGTGTGATTACCCTTTAATTTAGTACAGTTAGAGAACATGGCTGTTGCTAGTTTCTTCCAGAAAATGGAAAACTGTGGATGCGCTTTGTGAAAGAACAATGATTACATTAGAGATTTAAAACGCATACGTGTGAGTGTAGTCCTCTGGTAGCAAAGGACTTTTTCTTCACACCGAGGACTGTAATCCTCCAGCTCTCCGGCCGTTCTCTGAATGGTCACTGATTTTCAGGACCCAGTATACTTAACTCTGCTTCAGCGTTGTAGTAACATTATAGATACGCATTGTAGTGCATTCTTTCCCCATGTTCATGTATAGAGGACATCCCATGAGCAGTGTATGGCTGTGTATTTGTAGAAATATGCAAATGTCGCAAAAATGTCGCAATATAGCGAGTAATCCCTTTGTTGTGGTTTATTTAGCCTTCGTGCTAATGACGGTAATTGCGTTGGCTACCGTAATTAAGCGGAGTGGTTGTGCTGTGGCCCACGAACAGCTGGAATGCTTCAGCAGGTAAAGTAAGGAGCTGCAGAAATTCAAGCAATCACTGCTCACCCAACAGTAATAATTACTAAATTTATTATCTTTTATTATTATTTTTTTGCAAGCCACATTCATGTCTGTCCAAAACAATGAGTGAATGAAAATGAACTAAATGTACTGGTAGTCCTCTGGGCTTCACCGCGAGGTAGTCAGGGATGAAATATGGGGTATCTGGGGTACCAGCTCCCCCCCCCCCCCCCCTTGCACTGACCGCTAGACCTGGCAGAGTGCAAATCACCTGCCTAGCGCAGGGCCCAGCGGTGGAGACGCAGACGTGCTCACCGGTAACGCGTCCCCCGGCGCAGATTCAGAGCGTGATTTCACCCCATTAATCACGCTGTCTGGGGGCCCGCGAAGCGCGCGATGTGTCACAGCGTCGGGAGGGAGGAAGCGGCTGCCGCTGGCTGGCTCGCTCTCTCGCTGGCGGCCGGCGCGGGAAAGGGCAGCCGGCCAGGCGGGGTTATCGATTACCCAGCAGCCCTGCCTGTCGCTGCGGCGGGAAGCTGCGCGATAACGGAAAGGTGAGGCGGGAACAGCGATGGCCATCGAGGCCCCCGCTAATCGCTGACCTCTACACGGGAGTCTGAAGTTCATCTCCCGCGATGCTCGCTCTCCCTCGCTCTCTCTCTCTCTCTCTCTCTCTCTCTCTCTCTCTCTCTCTCTCTCTCTCGCTATCTCTGTCTCTCACTCTCTGTCTCTCTTTCTCTCTCACTCTCTTTTTCTCTCTGTTTCTCACTCTCTCTCTCCCCCCCTCTGTCTTTCTCGCTCACTCTCTCTCGCTCTCTTTCTCTCTCTGTCTCTCCCCCCTCCTCTCTCGCTCTCTTTCTCTCTCTGTCTCTCCCCCCTCCTCTCTCGCTCTCTCTCACTCTCTCTCTCTCTCTCTTTCTGTGGATTTCCTCCTGCCCGCTCCCTCTTGGCTGAAGGAGTGATTTGGCTAGCAGAGGAGAGCGGGGGCGGTGGGGGATTGGTTGAGATGTGAGGGGGAGGAGGCGGGGTGAGGGGGGGTGCGGGCGTCGGGGGCTCCACAGCTGCTCCCGCTGGCACGGACTCCTGAAACACGGGCGTCACAGCCAGCAGCGGGCTTGGCACACGCGCTCGCCAGCAACACTTAAACAAATCGCTATTGCAGTGGAAGGGCCGTCTTACATTGTTGATTTTTAACATTCCAAGACAAGAGCGGTCCTTGTGTGTGTGTGTGTGCGTGTGTGCGTGTGTGTGTTTGTGTGTAGGGGTGGGAGGGGTGGGGTGGGGGGGGTATTAGACAGGTGCTTTCATTTAGTAGATCTGTTGTGAGTGATGGAAGAGACCTCCTTTCACTTTTATGTATCATGGTTTTACGTTTCTAATAATAATAATTCCTTACATGTATATAGCGCTTTTCTCGAAACTCAAAGTGCTTTTTACAGTGATGAGGGGGAAACTCATTTCCCAATTCTGCACAATTCTTCCTAGTCTTCTATTTCAGCTTGCCAACCCCCTCTGTTCTCAGGATCTAAAAATCTTCTTTACCCTTTTTTTGCCTTTAATGTGTTCAGACTCCCCTAAAAGAAATGAATAATGAAATGAATTCTAGTACACCGTACGTGTTACGAACAATAGTAAAAGAAAACTGGTTTTTAGAAGCATTGACTTGCTGAAATGTTTCTTCCTACAGCCGAATGTAAAGAGAGGAAACGTGTGGAGCCCTTTCTTCTCTCTGTGTACTCTCACGATGCGGACGTGTAAGCGGAGCGGTGACTAAGCGCAGCCGGCTGCCTGAGAGCGAGAACGTCGCCGTGTTTTTACCAGGCCTGCCCGCTCGGCCCCGCACAGTCACGCGTGCTGCTGGCTGGCCAGGCCGCTAAACGCCTGTTTACCGCTCCTCTCCCCAGAGACCCCCCCCCTCCCCGGTTTCAGTTGCGCCGCGGGTCGCCCGCGGGTCCGCCGGCTCGTTTTACCGCTCCACTTGGCCGGACCGCGCTCCAGAGGTTCCGCGCCACTCCTGCGACGCTACCTTCAGCTGATAGGGACTGGCCTGGGGACGGGGTGGGGTGTCGGCGGGGGTGGATATTACTATAGTTCTGTACCCCTGGCACGATCTAAGACAACAGAACCCTCGATAAATTATTCAGCACTGAAGGGGAGTGTGCATCTGTGACTGGTGGTTAGGGTTGCTCTTGGTGACACAGCCCTTTTCTGAGGTGGGGAAGGAATGAATGGAACCAATACAAATTCTATACAAAACTGCCTATGAAAGATTTTTAAAAAACTTTTATAGCCTTGTTAGACAGGTTGGCAGTGTTCACTGCTGGGAAATGTATAGCCGTGAACACTAAATTAAATGTGTCTTTATTGCAGTGTTATCGTGTCAGGTTTGGTTGACACCACAAAAGAAACTTTTTTTTCCGTTGAACCATTTTTACAGATTTTTTAGTGCACTCTACTTTTTTTTGGAGTTGCTACTTTTATATAGAACTGTACTTTGCAGTACAACTCGATTTTTCAAACTGATGGTGATAGATTTAGAAATTCAGTGAACTGTATATGTCTTCGCTAAGGTATGGGGCTTTATTTCCACAAACTTTCTGGTGTAAACTTTTTTTTCTCCCATTGCTTAAAGAATGTTAAGATTGGGCAGGGCGAAACGGAATAGTCTTGCCGTGCAAGTTTTTACTTACTAAAATATTTACCTTTCCCTAGGGTAAACAGGATTTAGTTTCAATGCGGCATTTGCTCTAACAGTGTTTGAAAATCTGACAAGAATAATGCATGATGTTGTTAAAGTTGTTTATCATCTTATGTGCGATTCACTTTTTTCCTGGAGGGGGGAAAGTGCTGAGTTTAGATAACGTGAGGAGCATGACTCACCCGAGCGCACGCCGGGCCCTTTCATTCGCTCTGACGGCGGCGTGGACGCGCCTCTCTCCGCGGCGGCTGTGACACTGATGTAGCTCTTAGCCGGACCCGGCCGGGCGGTCAATGCTTCTGACGATAAGTGTGGCTGTAACGGCTCAGGACGGCGGCGGGCTGCGCGCAGCAGAGCTTTGCTGAAGAGGTTCAAATCCCAGTTAGCGCCAGGTATCTGGAAGGCCAAAATGGCGGGGGCGTCTTTCGGACGACGGTCAAAAGTTCACTGAGCCACAGCCATTGTTTGGTGATGAAGCTACAAATTCGTTAAATCGGTCAAGTTCAATGTGAAACGTGCTCAGATTGTGTTGGTCGTTGTTAGGTCTCTATGGATGAGTTTTGTCTGCTTTCCAAACTGCTGTCTAAGGCCGGTCCCGTTTGTGTGCCCGCAGGTAAAACGGAGAGGCCCACGTTCTCGGCCTACGGCAGGGAGCCCGGAGTCTCGGGGTGCCAGGTAAGAGATGCACCTTTTTCCACCCTTTCCCAGCAGCCCTTGGGGCCAGTGCCTGTTTAAAGTACTGACAGAGCAGCAGGGCCTGCCGTCTGCATCAGCAGAGACCGGGAGTATTTTCAGCATCCTCCATAGAGGCACCAGAGGCCACTGAAACTGCATTTCAGCCTCTCGTAACTGGGATGAAATATTGAACACAATTATTATACATTCACAGTAATTGCAGAATTGAACTTGTGCTCCTCTTTTTTTTATTATGTTGTGATTGGCTGGTCAATTTACAGCCATTGCATTATTCACTAGAGCGGTGTTTGGCTTTGCTGCTGTTTACACTGTTGACTACGCAGAGAGGTGGGTTCTGAGCGATGACTCCAGCTGTGCGTGTAAAACGGCCGTCTCTGCAGTGTAATCAAGCTGGAAAAGCGCGCTTTTTCCGGGAAACCTCTGCGGTGTTTGTAAACGTTCTGAGAAAGCATTAAGGAGGAGGGCAGGGCGAGGCTTAGCGCGCGATTCCGGCGAGGGCTACCAAGGGGCCGAGAAGGCCCCGCCCGACGCCGAACCGTGATTTGCAGCACCTCTTATCCTACGAGACGCCTTCCAGCGGAGGTCAGCGCGCGGGGCCCGCGCTCTCCGCTGTGCAGCCACACAGATGTCAAACACAACCCCGCGATTGTGCGCGCCTCACCCCGCCTCCCGCTCTCCCTCCAGCATCACGCGATCGGTGGAGATCTTTCACCTTTTCCCCTGCTCGCCTCTCCATCTTTCTCACTTCCTTTCTCGCTGTTTTTCCACCTCCCCTGTTTTTCTATTTATCCTTTTCCCCGTCTCTCCGTCTCCCCCCTCCTTTGCTCTCTCCATCCCTCTTTTCCCTCTGTCCCCCTGGTGCACTTGACCTCTGATCCCTGAAGGGGACTGTCCCAGCGCAGAGCGCGTCTCCATGCGCAGGGCTGGGCTCGGGGCTTCCCCCGGATTGCGCTCTCCTCTCGTTAGCGGCCCCGGCTGCGTCTGCGTGTGCTCCCGTGCGTCCCGAGCGCAGGTTAGCGTGCCGTTGCGTGGGCTTAGCGCTGGGGTCGAAGGGATCATGCTACTTAGGGGTTAAGTAAAAGGTCAGCTCAACCCCCTGCACTCTTAACCTATTTACTAACATTCTCCTTTAGTACACCAAATAGTACTACATCTTTGAAAACAGCTACGGCAAGGACCACAATGGAAATAGGTCTTGTGACTTTCTTGTGCTATCCTTGATGCTCTTTTAATTGTACATGTACATTGGTGTTTGCAACCATGTAATTGTCCTTTTAAAGTGAATCGTCAAATAAATAAACTAAATTAAACTAAACTAAAAAAACAGTCAGAAACCTCTTGCTCTACTTTTTATGAACACGGCAGCATAAAATAAAATACTTTATTTGGTGTCAGCAAAGTTTAAGGACGCAAGCGGTCGCGCCAAAAATGTCCAACGTCAAATACACAATGTGCCCAACTTTAAGTGGCCTCACATTAGTGGCCTAATGTGTTCTCTTTAATAAAAATGGCTGGTTTGGGGGCGTGCTGTGGCGTAGCCTGTAGAGCAGTGTCCTCACGCTGGTTGTGCGCTGTGACGTTGGCGGTTTGAATCCGGTCGTGCGACCCTTGTCGCGTGTCTCTCTCTCGCTCTTCATTCTTCCTGTGGCTCTACTCTGTCCTGTCCAATAAAGCTGAAAAAGAAATATGAAGAAATGGGTCATATATATTTTTAAAAGGGCTACTTTGTACCACAATGACATCTAATAGGAAAATCTTCCGGTGTATGCAGTTTATTTCATTTCTGGACATAAAAATAGCAAGACGCATAAGCTATTAATGAATGTCATTGAATGTGAAGTGCATTGTTCTGGTGGATGGCTATTAGCAACAGGTGTAGAAGAGGCTACAGGCTCAAACTTGTGTTGTGCTGGTTGGGTGGGTTTGAAAGTAATAAATAATGTATTGTAGGAAGGGTGGCAGGTTGGTATTTTGATACATTTGTAGTACATATGATCCTGACTAATAAGGTCAATTCAAAGCTTTTCCTCCAAGTTACTCTTGCATCACATTGAAATAAACATGCAGGGAACACAATAAGAATTAGAGCCCTTGGGTCAATCTGGAGAACTTGCTGTAGTGGATATCCAGCAGGGTTGGGGTCCGTTCTTAGTCAAACATGTAAAGTATGTATGGCATTTTCATTTTGTTAAATGCATTTCCCAGATGGTGTTCTTTGATTAAAGAGAGTCCATAGGGCAGCCGGCTGTCATCTATACCTGTTTATGAACTCCCTCGTAGCTGGGGGTTCGAATCTCAGCCATGACATTTTCTATCTGTAATGCTCTATGCTTTTCCTCTGTCTAAATAATGTGAAATAAATGCATTTGAAAGTCAATAAAGAAAAAACATTTACAATGGTCTGTTTTCATAATACTGTTTGATACATGGCTTGAAGATTTTAAATGGCTTGTAAAAGAATTTTCAAAGTATTGTGAAAGTATTTTAACAGCGTTGTTTGGAATTATTGGTGCCAGATATGTTTGGAAGCTGTGGGAGATAAAAACTTAGTAAAACCCGGAACCCTCCCAAATCTGGGACATGGACCGGAGTAGAGAGAGCTGTTCTGGGTTTTACTCAGCACAGTTATCCAGCTAACTCAGTAGGGGCTTGTATCTGGATGGAAGGAGGGTCTGCTGGTTTTTTGTTGTTAATTGGCACTTAATTTCTCAGTTAAAGCAGTTTATACAGGCTTAACTCGTATAACCCTGTTTCTTGAGTCTCAGCTGGCTGCTAATTTTAAGTGTGAAAACACAAAGCAGCAGAGCCCGTGGCCTTTGAGGATCAGAGCTGAGAACCCCAGCGTTGCAGGCACTTAGCGTTTAGCCAACAGTCTTATCCAGAGCGACTTACACAGCTTGCATTCTTTACATGCAATCCATGTATGCTGCTGGGTATTTACTGAAGCAACTCAGGTTAAGTGCCGCGCTCAGGGGTACTACCGCAGTGCCCCGTCTGGGGATGGAACCTGCTACCTCTGTGTTACGAGGCCAGTTCCCTAACCAGTATGCTGCACTGTGGGCCCTATTTACTGCCTCGTGCAAAATGGGAAGTTGCTATTTACAGTCTCATCTCAATACTGAAATATTAGGACTATTTGTCATCTCGGGTGGCGGTTGAGGGGGCAGAGAGGATGTGAGATCCTCCTCCTCAGTACTAGAAAAGCTGTCATTCTTGCAGGCGAGTCGTGCCAACCCTGTGAGTCACTCCAGCACAGATTACCCTTAGGGTCTGTCAATGGCAGCTTCACTTCCTGATCAGAAAGCCTTGCTGGCTCAGGTATGACATAGGGGTGTTTGTTTACTTAAACAACGAATCGAGGCGCAACAAACTGAATATTTATTAACGACCAGGCACATCTCAATATGGAAACAGGAAGTGTTTGAAATTTACATCCAACATTCTAAAGCTTATTATTTGTTGCTTTTGCCGTGATGATGGAAAAAATGTACGCACTTCTTTTTTAGCGAGCTTTGCGAAGCCACACCATAACCATGGTAACCATTTAAAAGTGAATGAATCCTGGTGATGTGCATGGTTGGATCCCACTGTCTGGGCTGAAATCCTGAGCTCACCACTGCTTGCAGGCTGGTAGCCCTGCAGGGTTAGGGTTTGCCCAGGGTTAGGGAGGGCTCGGTTGGCTGGCATCCTCGTCTCATCTTTATATAGCGACTTCCGATGGTTGATCAGGCATCCGCGGTCTGCTTGCTAAAACAGCACACAAAGTGTCTTCCTCAGACTGTGGTCTGTGCAAGCTTGGCCTATGGACTCAGGTGTGAAAAGAAGCAGCTGGTGACATCAGACAGTTCGGAGGAGAGCGTTTGCTTGTCTGCTCTCTCTCACATTGCAAATGGTGGGAAAGAAAAAAGAAAAAGTGAAAACCGTGGAGGAAATTCGGTTTTGATTGCGAGAACACGGCGTCTTTCTAAGTCGCTTTTGTAACATCGCTCTCCTTCATTCATAAAAGCGTTGGGTGCGAGTCTGAGCCAGCGCAGACATTTTGTGTGGGATCGGGGGAATTTATGCAGTCCTGCAGCTGCCGAGACCTGAGTTTGGCAACGGCTCGGCTCGTCTAGCGGCAGAAGAAAAACAGGAAGACCAGAAAAGCCGTTTCACTCCGCAGAGAGCGGGGGAGGAGCTCAGGCCGAGGAAGCGCTGTATTAATATCGCGTGTGCACCCGAGTCATTATCGCCGCCCGCCGCATTGCGATCCGAGTGTCGGGTGCAGCTCGCGCGGCTCCACCGACGCCTGCGAGCGGAGCCTCCTCAGGCGCAGAGACTATCAGACCTTATTAATCTCCTGATGAGCCGCCCAGCATTTTCACACCGCCGCCATGACCCTCGTCTTACGATCAGAAATCTCACGACCCGTCCCGCAAACTTAATAAAAACAATTAGAAACAACAGCGGGAAACCGCGCGCACATTTGCGCCTTGATTCTGTGGCGAGAAAATGGAAACGCTGCATGCTAACGATCTGTCAGAGTTTCCCCCCCCTTGCCCCCGCTGTAATTGCTGCAGACGTCTGCGGGACGGCCCATTTGTTACGGGCTCGTCGCCGGGCCGCGGCCGGGTGACTTGTTTGGCAGCGCGTTATTACATCACCGGAACATGATGCAGGACCCCTCGGGCCTGATTGAGTTAGATGGGAGCGCGGAGGCCGAGCGGCGGCCTCGCGTGATTGGTCAGAGCTCCGCAGCGCGGCGCCCACCTCCGACTGTCACCACTGCCTCGCCACCGTCGGGTTAATCAGTGTGTTTATCCCCTTTTACTCTTTTACCATCACTACATACACGTACACACGCATATCATATATACAATACAGTCTATCCACACACACATCATATATGTGTGTGTGTGTGTGCATATATATATATATATATACAGCATATACGCACAGACACACGCACACGCCATATATATGTACACACACAGGATGTACAGTAACACACACACACATCATGCACAGTAAATCAAGGCTTAAAGATGAACTGGCAGTGAGTTTGAATTTGGCGTGATTGCCTGGAGCCCCAGAGGGCCGCTCCTCCATACCGTCTCGTCTCCGGGTCGGGTACACGCAGAGAGAGAGAGAGGGCTCATTTCCGTCAGCGCGGGCACTCCTCTCACGGGGGGAGCGGTCACGGTAGGGGAGCGGTCACGGTAGGCGAGCGGCGGTCACGGCTCCGCCAGGTAGGGTCCCCCGCTCCAGACAGATCAGCCTGATTACTGCCACGGGATGCAGTTGACAGACGAGCGCCATCATCCCCTCAAACCCGCTTGACGTTTGGCCGCGGAAGACGACCGCTCGCGTGTGAGGAGGCCCGCGCGGAGCCCTGCTGATTCCAGAGCTTTCTGACACATCGGAGTCTCGCATGCGGTGTTGGGGTTCCAGCACAGTCCACTGCAGCGTCGTCTGAGGGAGGAACCTCAAAGCCGTGGGCGGCCATAGAGGTGGTTTTCCCTGTAGTGCACTCACGTAAATGCAGAAAGATGACTGCCGACTGAATTTTAATGAACCTTTTTCTTCTTCTTCTAATTCTCATTCGGAAAAAACTTGATGCTCATGCATTTAACTTGAGAGATAATTTTGTTTGGAGTAATCTTTAAACGGGATTCCTCTGATTAAAATAAATAGCGCACACGTCTCTGTGATCGGCGCTGTTAAATCCAGCGCTCAGGGGAATCTCAGGTTCTGTAATACGTGCGGATCAGGCCGTAATTGGTATTTTCGCCCCGCCCTCTCGCCCTCTTTCCCTCTGCGGTACCGTGCGGTTTGTGGAATGAAATGGAGCCGTTTGCTAATGGCTGCTGGGTTTAGTGTCTGCCTCTCGGTTTCTCAGTAAGAGCTGAGTTTCATTGGGCGGAGCCGGGTCAGGAGGCCCCAGGTCGCTCCGTGTTTGTGCCGGGGCTGCGGTGGACGAGAGGGGCTCCTCTCTTCCTTCCTGCGTCTCCCCTGCGGTAAAACATGGCCGACCCCGTTTTCGCAGGAGCTAGAGGCCTTGGCTTTAACCTGTAGGAATGAGAAGCAAATGTTTTTGTTGCGAAATCCTTCCTGGGCAAAGGGAAAGAGGCATCTTAAAGGGATGGCTGTTACTATAATCAAACCGTTCTGTCCACTTAAGAGTGTGTGTATATTGTGTGTGTGTTATTATGTTCATTCTTTCTGTTTGTTTTGGTGGAGGGACATGCAGGAGTGGGTATTTTCCTCAGCTCGTTTGGGGAATGTAATGTATATTTATGAAGCGTGTGCAGCTGACGCTAACGATTGAAGCTAGCGGTTTCCCCCCCCGCTCACCTTGTCCCTCCTCTCACACGCTTAAAGCTAGAAGAGCGTTGCCTTAATTAGGCCAGAGCCGCAATTGGCCTCTTAACCCAGTTTGTGTGGGGAGAGGTGGGGGCGGGGGGGGGGTGGGAGCGGGTCGGCGGAGTGGATGTCGGTCGAGAGCGGGGCTTCCCGGAGCCCGGTCACGTCAGCGCGCTCGCGGGCGCACGTGCGCCCCGGACGGACGCTATTAGGGCCTGTCGCTTAGCGCCGGCGACTCCCCGCTAATTGGATGTGCCTTTGCGGCGCGGCGCGCCGGCCCAGCGGCCCCGTGGCAGCGGACTCAGACGGCCCTATAATAGGCGCTTTGCTAAGTTAAGCCACGGCGGTTTTTGGGGCAAGCTGACGGCTCCCGAGATCAGGCAGATGGTTTAATGAAGCTTGAACCGCCTCACTCCCCCCCCCATACTCCCCCCCATACCCCTCCACCCCATGGGAGCTTTGCTTTGAGCCCTCCTCTCTCTCTCTCTCTCTCTCTCTCTCTCTCTCTCTCTCTCTCTCTCTCTGCGTGTGCCCTCAGGCCGAGATCGACCCTGATCGATACCGCCGTGCTGCGGGCTCAGAGGCCGATCGCTAGGTCACACTGATTCTGTTGATCTCTCCTTGGAGTTCCGGGCTCTCGATGTCGCGTCCAGCCCTGCGTTCGAGACGACAGTGAAAACACACCGAGCCTTTTCATGAGAAGCGCACCTTTCGCTGTTTCATTTCTCACCGGAACACGTCTCTGAAGCCGTTACTTAAAGCGCGCGGACAGAGCAACAGTAAATAGGTGCCACTTTGCCTGACTGGCTCGTGTTTTTCGATTAATGAAAGAAAGAAGACATGAAAGGTCAGGCCGAATAGAAGGCGGTGACTCAAGTTTTCCAGCCGCTTTCGTAACTCTGTAAGGGAAGCGGCCGCAGCTCTCTGCAGTGAAGGGAGCGTATGGAAGCACTTAGCATTGATCAAGCAAGGCAGAGAGTGTACGGGCCAGATTCTGTTTGTCTGGGAGAAATGTTTTCTCATCTTTAGTGGCCTGTCAGTCCTCGTTAGGCCCTGTGGAAAGGGCGCATTTACGTCTCTGTCCAAGTGACTGGGGCCCTGTGGGTTTTTTCCAGAGTACTAGCGTGGCCTGTTTTGTACTTGGTGCCTGGGGGGGGGGTGGACTTGTTAAATTGGCCGAGTTGGGAAGTGGAATGAAGGCGTGTGGGGGGTGTGGTTTGCGGGGGAGCCTCACTGGAAGCCACGCCCCTCGTAATATGTCCGCCGATGATAAAGCCTTATCGGCGCCCGCGGCTCCCCGCGCGCAGCGTTTCCTGTCCTCCGTCCGCATCGCTCTCTCTCTCTCTCTTTTTCCAGTCCGGCCTGCGCTCGGACATCGGGCTGGCGAGCCCCGCGCGCGTGACCACGGCGGGAAAGACGGCGGCCGCCCCCTTCTTCTCCTTCGCCGGCGCCAACCCCAGGAGACGGCCCGTCCAGGACCCTGCCCCGCTCGGTCAGTACCGCCCCGGACTCCCCGCCAGGCACCCCAAACTCCCCGCTGTGCTATCTTCAGTGGCGTCAGAGCTCCTAATTGCAGCCTGTCCGAGAGCTGCATCCACATGTAATTAGAAGCTGTGGAGGCATGGAAGACTTCTTCACTTCATCATTATGTTTTTTGTTTGAGCACTCTCCCCCTTTCGGCTCTAGATTAGCATAAGCTAGCAAGCGATGCAAACTGTCCTGAAACAAATGGGGCACGCATTAGCCGTTTTACCCCCCACTATTTCAGAAGTGTAAATGTTCAATTTTTTCCTCCTGTAGGTTATTTCTTATGGAATCTGTCTGTCCTTTTATCTTCTAGATGCATTGCAAACAAAGAAAGTGCGCAAGGTCCCTCCTGGATTGCCTTCATCTGTGAGTGGAAGTTTTTTCTGTCGTCTTTTCCTCTCGTATATAAATGCATCTGTCACCTGGTGCACAAATGGAGCCAGTGACTCTTCAGGCTGCAGCATAAAGTTAACCTGGGCTTAATTTGGGCAATTTATTAATGCATGTATACAGTCAGACACACACACAGGCTTGCAGATACGCACACACACACACACACATACACATTCATACAGTATGCTAACACCTGCTGTGCATCACCACTCTCTCCCCACACTTGCTTAAAACATGTTTGTGTGTGATTGTCTGTGTACAATCATTCATGCATATATATAGCAGCTGCATATGTGTGTGGCACCTGTGTGTTTAGTGGCTGTGTGTGTCTGTGCAGTCATCCGTGCGCGTGTTTATGTGCTCTGTGTGTGCGTATGTGTGTGTGTGCGTGCTTGTGTGTGTGCATGTGTGTGTGGTGTGCGTGCGGGCGTGTGTGCGCTCGCGCGCGTGTCTTTGAGAGAGAGAGTGATTTGTGGAGTCACCCTGTCACAGCACGGCCTCTTCAGTGCCTCTCCAGGGAGGAGCCGAGTCAGGGCCGGATCTGTCAGAAAGGATCCTCGGTTCAGGTCTTTTGATGTTTAATTAGTCATTATGTTTGCAGAACAGTAGGACAGACAGAGATTAATAGCTGAGAAATCTGGGAAATTTACATTGGTAATAATCCCGGCGGAGCTGAGCACATTAAGATTCTGAGGAAGCGGGGAGCTCAGCTTGCCTGTTCCTGGGCTGCCTGTTATTAATATGCATAAATCACCCAGTCAGATGTTCACTGTGAAAGCCCTGGTGGATTTCCTAAGCCTTTATTAAGCCTTCCCTTAAACTTTCCACGGCAGCACCAGCAAAAAGCTTTAAAAAACAATTTAAAAAAGCAACTGGTTTTCAGAGATCGCTTCACTTTGTTCTGGAAGATTCCTCCTCCAGGAACAAATAATAGATGCTTTGATGGAGGAGGCTGCAAACCAGCCTTTGCTTTTGGGTGTGAAAATCATTATTGGCTTCGATAATGGAAAGCTCCAGATCCGCTCCGTCGAAATTAAACGCGACGCGGTCTCCGGGACGTTAGGGAGGGAATTTGTGAATACTTCATGAATTTGTGGGCGGGGACGCGTTTGCGGAAAAGGAAAGAAGAGACCAATCACGGACGGAAGGCAGTGCTGCGTGCGTTCCCTCCTTCGATAAGAAAGCAAAGAGCAGAGGGATGGAGAAAAGAGAGAGAGAGAGAGAGACAGAGAGAGAGAGGAGAGAGAGAGACAGAGAGAGCGAGAGACAGAGAGAAAGAAGAGAGAGAGAGAAACGAGAGAGAGGGAGAGAGAGAGAGACGAGAGAGAGAGAGAGAGAGAGACAGAACAGCAGAGAGAGAGAAGAGAGAGAGATGGAGGAGGACAGAGACCGCAGAGCGTGAGAGAGAGAGAGAGATGGTTGCCGCGACCTGTCTTTTGTGTAGGCTTAGGCTTTATTGTCAGTACTTAACACATGGGCGCAGGTGCACTGGCATGACTCATAACTCAAAGCAGCATAATGCTAAATGGGACAGCGCGCATTGACAGCGGCGAACCGAGCTGGTGAGCCAAATATCGTCACCCCACCCGCCCCCCCCCCACCCCACCACCACCGCCCCGCCAGCCTCTCCGCGGGTTTGGCTCCAGCTCTGGGTTTTAAGCGTGGGGGCGACTCGATCGAGCGATAGACAGAGAGGGGCGAGACCTCGCGCCAGCGGGGGTCAGCGCCGTGCGACCCGGTCGAGGGGCGGGCTCAGGCGCGGCGAAACGCGCGAGCCTACGGTACCTGCGAGGCGGGAGCGCAGCTGCAGCTGCCCGCGCCGCTGAGAAGCTTCTGCTTGCGTAAGCACTCCAGGCCCCACCGGAGGCCCCCGTAGCTGCTCGATAAACAAAACGAACACTGCGCTCCTCATCACCATAGCCTGGCCTGGAATACCTGCTTATTTATTTATTTCCCTCGCTTTTTTCTCCCCTTTCCAGTTCTCAAAATAGTTGCGTTAGAGGCGCTGTTTTCAGATGTGGCGGTGGGTTTGGTTTTGATATATGTATGGGAGTGTAGGTAGAAGCACGCGCACGCCGTGCGTTTGAACGCCCTCTATAGGGGCGGTATGTACTGTGTATCCAGTGGAGTCAGCTGGTGATCAGTTAGCATACGGGTAAATCTGAACATATGTATGTGCGTAGGCCCCTTTAACGTGTGTACGCTTGGGGGGGGGGGGCAGGGCGGAGGCGGAGTTTCGTCCCGGGCCAGAATTCTCCCGAGGACGCTCCGAAGCCCCGTGGCGGAAGCGGCGGGGCGGATTCGGTGGCGAAGCGGCCACGCCCCGCGCGGGCGCGAGATGGATCCGTTTCGGCCGCTGCCTGCCTCATCAGCGCGCGTCCCGCAGCCCGCGGCGCCTGATTGATGACCGGGCCGCTCGGCCCTTCCCGGAGCCAGAGCGGGAAGGCACTGAGAGACAGAGCGAGCCCCCAGATCTCTCTGAAGGAACACATAAATTCAGCGCGGAGGAGAGCAACTGCAGGTTTTTCTGCGCTCGTGTTTCGGCGCGTGATCGGTGTTCATTTTCATGTGGGCCTCGACAGCCGTGTGCAGCAGTTGCCGCAGACGTGGAATTAAGGGTTGTGATTCGAGGTGAGATGATGATGTTCCATGTTCCCCTTTCATCAGTTCCAGAAGCTTCTACCTTTACCAGTTTCAGATAGCTCAGGGCGAGGCAGCTCTTGACTGCCAGGTTTTCCAGGAATATCTACCTAGGGCTGTTGTAAGTGGGGTGACTGATGGTAATAATTCTAGGGGCCAAAAGCCCAAAGGGGAGGGTTGGCACCAAAGATTATGCTTCTTGCTTGCTGATGTGGCGTAACTGGGGCTCACGCTCATACTGATGGGATAGTTTTGGCCTTCTGGGGGAAGTGGGAGACCCACGAACTGCGATGGGCCTTGTGTTCCCAAGAGTATTCCCACTGCATTATTCTTTCAGGGGGCGCAAAGTCCCCTGCCCGTACCCATAGCTATCTATTGGATGAGTTATTCGGCTTATGAACAGAGATGATCTTGTACTGAAGGTTCGCAGCAATTCACCTTTCATTACGCTCTGGCTCTTAATAATGCAGCAATGCACACATTCATGCTGGGATGGATTATATAAATAAACAGTGTATGAATTAAATATGCATATGGTATGATAACAAATGTGTTATAACATTCATAATGGAATAAAATTTTTAAAAAATCAATCTTAAAAATTGTATCTTAGGGTACATGATTTTACAATCTTTTTTTTCCTGCCTATTTCAACTTAGAATTTCAAATTTTGGGAGGTTTTTGCCAGACAATGTCACAATGCCTCTTGAGGTAATTTCTACGTAGTTTCTCCTCAAAAACCTGAGTTTCCTTGTCTTTTAACGGGCATGTACGTCTACCTTGATGCAGAGGAGACATAATGGCATTAATTGGGGAGCAACCTACAGTCGGAGAGAAATACAGTGAGGGAATGCCAGCAGGCAGATTTGTGGGCACCTGTGCTGAAGAAGCATCTGACAGATAGAGACTGATAATCTGCCAGATGCATTCTGGGAGTTAACACTGCCTTCTGGGATATTAGTGTGTGAGCTGCGGGGGGAGATTGCGGTTTGGAAATAGCCGGGCTTTTTTGGGCGTCCCTTTGTTAGCGGCGTAGCGGCGCGATGTGACACTCGTTCCGTGAGCAGCGTTAGGCCCCGGGGGAGGGAAAGGGGGCTCAAGGAAGCAGACTCCCTTCAGGGGACTTCTGCTAGCGAGAAGCGCGGCTATCGGTGACAGAAAGATCGGCGGTCGCTTTTTGACTGATTGTTCAGACAGTGTTGTTTTCCTGTGAGGGGATCAGAGGAACACGGTCGACCGGAAACCGACCGGGTGCAGTTAGGCTGGGCCTGGGGCCCCGTGACGTAGCTGTAGGATGGAAGCGTGCGAGAGAGGAGGCTCGGGTGCAGTTAGGCTGGGCCTGGGGCCCCGTGACGTAGCTGTAGGATGGAGGCGTGCGAGAGAGGAGGCTCGGGGGCAGTTAGGCTGGGCCTGGGGCCCCGTGACGTAGCTGTAGGATGGAGGCGTGCGAGAGAGGAGGCTCGGGGGCAGTTAGGCTGGGCCTGGGGCCCCGTGACGTAGCTGTAGGATGGAGGCGTGCGAGAGAGGAGGCCCGGGGGCAGTTAGGCTGGGCCTGGGGCCCCGTGACGTAGCTGTAGGATGGAGGCGTGCGAGAGAGGGGGCTTGGGGGCAGTTAGGCTGGGCCTGGGGCCCCGTGACGTAGCTGTAGGATGGAGGCGTGCGAGAGAGGAGGCTCGGGGGCAGTTAGGCTGGGCCTGGGGCCCCGTGACGTAGCTGTAGGATGGAGGTGTGCAAGAGAGGAGGCTCGGGGGCAGTTAGGCTGGGCCTGGGGCCCTGTAACGTAGCTGTAGGATGGAGGCGTGCGAGAGAGGAGGCTCGGGGGCAGTTAGGCTGGGCCTGGGGCCCCGTGACGTAGCTGTAGGATGGAGGCGTGCGAGAGAGGAGGCTCGGGGGCAGTTAGGCTGGGCCTGGGGCCCCGTGACGTAGCTGTAGGATGGAGGCGTGCAAGAGAGGAGGCTCGGGGGCAGTTAGGCTGGGCCTGGGGCCCCGTGACGTAGCTGTAGGATGGAGGTGTGCAAGAGAGGAGGCTCGGGGGCAGTTAGGCTGGGCCTGGGGCCCCGTGACGTAGCTGTAGGATGGAGGCGTGCGAGAGAGGAGGCTCGGGGGCAGTTAGGCTGGGCCTGGGGCCCCGTGACGTAGCTGTAGGATGGAGGCGTGCGAGAGAGGAGGCTCGGACCGCCATTCGCGGGAAGTCTGGAAACACTTCGCAAAAGTTTTACCCGTGTCACCATCTGTGAAGCCATTTGCACAGTAATCCGTTATAGCTATTTTTAAACATAGCTCTCAGCACAACCAAGATATTCAGTGAAAAAACCTCAGGCTAGTTCTATGTTTTCATCCATTATGTTAACAATGTTTTCTTAAATTTGTAGGTGTCATGCATTTGGCTAATTAATTTTATTAAGATACAGATAAATGTTTATGCTTTGAATGTGAAAATATAGTTATTTGTAAAATACATTCATCATGCCTGATGTAACTGTAAACTATTTATTACCATGTAACATTTACATTAAGTTTTGATATATGGCACCATAACTGAATGCAGTATGCATCACCTAAAGTATACAGTAGCATCAGCTGCTCGACAGATCATGTCTGGTTAAGAAATTTGGACTTTTCTGGGAGGGTATTGATGAATGTGGTGCAGCTAAGTCTAAATCATTTGAATGGGACGTGGGGTTAATTCAGAGGAGGCTCTGCGGACGCTTGGGCTTTTTAAATCTTTGTGCTCCAGGCACCTGCAGTCAAGCTTGAGATTTGTGGACCCTGCCAGACGCCGCCAGACTTGGCCCGGACCCCGCAAGGCTCCGGCGAGGGAGCTTTCTTCCCTGGGAATTCGGCTTTCCTGAAGGGACCCCTGGGTCTGGGCTAGCCGGTAGCACTCTGTACGCGGCGGGAGCGCAAACACACAAAGACACCACTTCCCGTCTCTGTCTGAGTGCAGTAAGCCAAGAAGAATCGCCCTTGTCCTGCTGATATTTTACTTTGTATTAGATTGATGTGGAGTTCTGATGAAACGGCCACGTACAGGTCAAGCAGGAATGTGCGGACGGCCGGGGGGGGAAAAGAAAACCTCATTTTGCTTCCCTTTGAACTTCAGCATCTAATGCAAGGTCAGGACCTGTAAGAGAAGGCCTCTAGTGAACAGACGGCGCTCTGTGCGCGGAGCGGCCGGTGGAAACCTCCTAGCCGCTAATGCTGCCGGAGATGGGGTTTTGATGTGGCCCTTTCATGTGGGCGCGTCTCTTTGTTCCCGCGCGATTCCTCCTCTGTGTCCGCGTCCTGCCGGCCGGCACCGCAGCTTCATTTCCGTACTTCCACTTCTCCACCGCAGCGCACGACCGGGCGGAACTTTCTGAAATGTTTTTTTTGCTAAACGCGGGCTGGGGTGTTTGAGGCCCCGCCCGGCGGTCTCTTCCAAATTTGTCGGTTTGTCAGATGGCGGAATTAGAACGCTCCCCGTCCCACGTCTGAACCTGGAGATGTTGCTGTTTAATGTGGGTTTTGCCTCCTGCCCTGTGGAAAATGCTTCCTGATTCTGCTCAATGCAGCCCGCAGGTTTGTGTATAGCCAGAGGGGGCGCTGTCCCACTTTTTTTAATCAGAGCTCATATGATGTGCCGGTTAGATGGACGTCCATGGTATAATGACCATCCTCAGCAGACCCTCACTCTCTCCCGTGCCCCATGTTTCTATCTTTGTGTCTGTTTGTGACTTTGAATTATCATGTATTGCCTCAAGCCATTGCCACTTTCACCTGTAAAAATAATGGTTGAATCATCGAGACAAGATTTAACTTGCATTTTATTAAGAGATTATTAATTATTTCTTAGTACAAGTCATTTTTACTTGCACTTGATTATTACTTACAATTCTGTAGGATTAATAATGAATTTGTTTATGGTTGTGTGCCTACATTGTATAAAAGCAGGCCTTGGTATTGGGAGACAAAGGGGCGTGGCTTATGTACATAGGAAAAAACCGGTTCACCTAAAGCTCTCACGTTCACGTTCTAGGCCATCACACTTCAGCGTAAGAGCAAAAAGCTACGAGAAAGGAGTTTGGTTTACCGTTAAAATCTGTCCTTTCGCCGCCCTTGGGATGCATACGGTGTGCTTCCGTACTGAACTAAAGTTCTCAGATACCTGCGCAGACTCATGTGACTCCTGCACGAGGCCGGGTCCCTGTGCGCTGTGCGTGCGTGCGTGGGAGCCGGCGCGTGTCTGCGCAGTCACGTTGCAAGCCTGCGCCGTCAGCGATAAACATCGGGAACTGCAAGCTATTCCAGTCATGTGAAATTGTATTAAAAAAAGAAATGCTTGTACTGTTTTTTCCAGAAGTATTGCATTTTATTTAGAAAGAAATAAATGAGCGTTAACATATATCGTGTAATGGTCTGTTGCAGTTCGCGCAGAAACCTTTCCCCCGGGCGGGTGTTGAAGCTGTTTAAGAGCGGGTGGTGTAAGACAGGAAATCCAGGGGACGGGTGTCTGTGCACTCTGGCCGGAGGTCTAGACCAGACTCAGGAGCAGGTCAGACGGTCGGTTTGGGCAGAGTTGGCCTTGCCTCTGTGGGCGGAGCCCGGGGGAGGAGCCACGGGAAACATCGCTTTGATTGGATTGACCCAAGGCCCACAGACAGGCAGCCTGGCAGCGTGACAGGGTCAGGGTGTGGCTGAGCTCCAGTGCCCTCCGCAGGCCTCGCCGGTGAAGCCAGGCCTGGTGTGCCGTACGCACGCCTGCACCAGCAGCAGCTGGGGTTCCGTCACTGTGGCGGGCTAACGGCTAACGGGCCAGTGACAAACACATAAAGGGTTCTGGTGCTCATGGGTTTTCTGGTTTTTGTTTTCTTTAACTATGTGAGAGTAATAAAAAATAGGCTGATGATCAGGTTCAGCCTGTGTAATTGTTGCATTGTTGCATTCTCATTTGTTTGACAATAATGTGCCTGCTAATTAGAAGGGTTTTTGTAAAGCTGGCTTGATTTGATTTAATCAGCAAACAAATGCAAGCAAATGACTGAGCAGGAGTCTTGCTGCTGTGGTAAGTGAGACGCAGATTTTTGGTCGGGGAGAGGTGGGGTGTTGTGTTTGATGCTGGGGATGGAGGCGTGTTGCAGGGGGGTCAGAAAAAGGGTGAGAGAGTTTGGAGCACCGAGGTGGGGCGTGGCTCGACGGGAGGGGTGGATAATGTGTTTTCGGGGCGTCAGAACGGGAGTGCTGGAAAAGCACCTGCTTTGGTCGAGGAAACAAGGGCACTGGAGTGAGATGGCACGCAGAGGTGCATGATGGGATTGAACGTATGGGACAGGCCACACGGATGGCAACCTCCAGTCCGAGGCCAATCAGGCAGCCAGGCCAGCAGGGACAGAGCCCAGATTAGATCTAGCAGGAACCGCAGTTATGGGATGTGTGTGTTTACCCAGTAAAGCGCCCAGACAGACGGCATTATAAATGACGCTCTCCAGCTTCCAAGTCCAGTTATACACAGCACATGCAGGGAATTAGGAAAATTAGGTCAATGGGAACAGGAAGTGGCCAGACTTCTAAAACGGGAGGTGGCTTTGAGTGTGACGGTCATCTCTCTCCATCCAGGCAGCCAGCGCCGACTTGCTTTAGCTTGGTTAGCCTTGTGCCGTTTGGAGTGAGACTGTCTGGCGTGACTGGAATACTGAAAGGCTTTGAATATGCTCTCCTTGGGGTTCAGCTGCAACATTCGCGGCCTGTCCTTGCCAAATGTATTGCAAAACAAACACAGCCAGCCTTAGAGCTGAAAGGGAAAACACCATTGTCTAAAGTTGGACTCTGAAAATCATCTAAAAATAAGTTGTTTAGCAAAAATGGATTATTGCAGCACCTTGGTTTTAGGCAGCCACGCAGTCTAATGGTGGTGACCCCAGTCAGTGGCTTCTCCCTCATCTCTTTCTGCACCCAAACAGAATCCCCCGGTGATGCGGGGCGGGGGGAGGAGCCTGTGTGAATGGCTGAAGGGCTTCCTCAGAAAGACGCCCTTGTCCCAGTTTGAGAAGGCGTTAGACCGTCGCTGGATTTATTTTGCGTAACCGCCTCGTTCCGGGTGGGTCGGGCTGAAGACTGCGCTCGGGTCAGGTGACCTCGGGGCCACGTGAAGCCGTGCGCGATCCCGCCGTCTGACGTTCTGAAGTTCGCGAAGCGAGGAGGTCGTTGGGCGGGTCACGCAGGGGGGTCTCTTGCATTGGGTCCAGCTGTGTAGCTGTGTCTCCTCGAGCTGGTTAGACCTTCACTGTGGTATTGAGACGTGGGCGTGGCAGGGAGGCGGGATCAATCAACACAGGCTTCTCTGAGCGTTGAGAATGGGATTGGTCACAGCAACACTCTCCTTGCAATAGGACATTTTCAGAAAAGTGGGGCCTAGGTGCACATACATGAAATACAGGAAAGGGAATTTGTTTGTCCGTGAAACGGACCACGCATAAAGTGCACCCCGTACTACAGTATGGCCAGCAAATGATAAAGTAAACACAATTTAATTGCCCATCGAAGCTTGCATTCATTAAGCTTGTGTCCATGCAACACACATGGGTATTTGAGCCTTGCTCGCGTTGAGGCTGCCTCATTACTTTCTTTGTTTGTCTCTGCGCCCTCCCTTTGTTCTCTATTAGTCTCTCGTAATGAACTGGACCCGTTCCCCAGAATCGGTTTGAAGCGGGTCCAGATTCCGAGTGGTGTCGGCGTGTAGATCCTGTGTTTTGGCGGAAATGAAAAGAATCCGAGAACAGAAACATACAACAAAAAGGAAAAACATCTAAGTGTTGTTTTGGGGTGGTGGTGGGGAGGCTTTCTTCTACTCACAGCAGTAATGTTCTTAATGCCTTCTTTGGAGAACAAAGGTTTCTCCGACGAGGAACATGAAAGAGGGCCATGCGGTCCTGTCCCGTGGAACTGGTTTCAGAAGGCTGCCTCTGAGGCCCACGGCACGGGTCAGCACAGCCGGGATATCTCACGGGCAAGAAACAGGGATCACGCAGCACTTTCAAAGCGGCACGCACTGCGAAAGCACGATTGCTGTTTTGGTCGGCATGTCTGCAGCCCCCGGGGGGTAGAGGGGGGCTGGGGGGGGCGGAGGGTAGGGGAGGAGGAGGAGGAGGAGGAAACGGCGTGTCACGGCGCGGTAGCCCCGCCCATCCCGAGGCTTGGACGTCACGGCCGGGCCCCTCTGCAGCTGCTGCTCGTTTTAAACAGCTTTGTGTTTACAGCAGGGGCTCGGCGTGGGGGGGGCCTCGGGGACTGGTTACTGCGAGGGGGTCACACACACTTCCGCCATGAGCGCATGCACGTACCCGCCTGTATACACACACACACACACACTCTGTCTCTCTCTCTTTACACCCCCCTCTTATGGTCACACTATATGTTTCACACACCCACACAGCACACACTCCTTGTCTCTCTCTCTCTCTCTCTCTCGTGTTCTCTCTTTCTCTCTCTCCCTCTCTCTCTCAGACGCACACATTCTCTGTCTCTCCCTCACACACGTGCCCCCACACACACATACAGTCTCACTGTGTCTTTCTCTTTCTTTCTCCACACACATTCTTTGTCTCTCTCGTACACCTCATACACACACGAACACTTTAAATGATCAGGAAGCTGCTCCTGGGTTTTGAAATGTTTGATATGTCAGTTAACACCAGTGATACATATTCTGTAATGGAGCTTCATCACATGGGACTGTGTGTCTCAGCACCACTCCAGCAGAAACTAACAGGGGAGGGATAAGCAGGCTGGACTCGGCCTGCTTTAAAAGGAACAGAACGTAGCGAAGCAGTAAGAAAACGAAGAGAGCGCCCCTCTCAGTTCCCCCGGCCGCGGCCGCTGTGCCCCGTCCTGCGCGCTGGCCGCTGATTGGCTGATTGGCAGATCTGCGGGGTTGGGAAGCGGGCGAAGCCTCGGTGCCAGATGGCCGTGCTGCTGGAGGAGGCGCTGCCCTGTTCGCCACCCCTGTGCCAGCCATTCTCATTCAGTCACAGCCAACACAACAGGGCTTACCTGCTCACCATTAAGCCCTTTGTGCCCGGTAGTTTACTGTACCGAAAGGCTATTTATTTGCCTTTTTAATAAAGTCAGTAATAACATCATTCGTTTTGAAGGATTGTAGTTCCAGCTGTACGTTTTCCCTAAAAAAAACCTATGGTATAAAAAAACCTATGTTTTATATTAATACCTCGGATAATTTATTTTTCACATTAAATCCACCCATACGTTTGTTTTCCCTCTTCCCCCTCACTGTGTTTGGTGCTCTTTCTCTCGCACACTTTCCTCCACACACACAAGCACATAATCGCTCGAATGCACACACACACACCCTCTCTCCCGCTCGCTGGCTCTCTCGCTCGCTCTCTTTCTCGCTCACTCGCTCGCTCTCTCTCTCTCTCTCTCTGTTTAGCTTTGCATCAGCACTTGTGAAGCTTAGAGGGAGGAAAAAAAAAACTTGGCAGTATCCACCCCCAACTCCACTTCCCCCCCGCCTGCTGCCTGCAATGGTTCAGCCCTAATTTGCATAAGTTCCCTCTGAGTAGATCCATGTGTGGAGGGCCCGGACTAAAGGAATTAGTCCCTTTCTGTACGGGCTGGATGTATGTCTTGGGAGAGAGGCTGTGCACTGCTACTGCTCCCTGAAACAGTGCGCTCGCTCGCGTCGACGCCGCGCTTTCGCCGAGACCCATCATGTACTGTGCTTACCCCGTCCCTGGAGTGGGCAGCAGCTCTTTAATGTACTACTACAACGGGAAGTCGGTGAGTGGCCCTTGCACCGCTCTCTGTTTGAAAGAGCGTGCGCGCGCGTCTGTGTGTCTGTGAGAGTTTGTGATTAGCTGGGGAAGTACAGGAGAGGCACAGCTGTCAGGGGCACAGCGTGTTCCGCGTGTCTGCGTCCTGCCTGCAGGCTCCGCTCTCTTCCCTCTCTTTTCCCCCTCTTCCTTCTCTACTCTCTCTTCCCTCTCTTCATTCTCTCCCCTCTCTTTATTCTTTTCCCTCTCTTCCCTCCCTCTTCCTTCTCTTCCCTCTCTTCCCTCTCTTTCCTCTCTTCCCTCTCTTCCTTCTCTTTCCTCTCTTCTCTCTCTTCCCTCTCTCTTCCCTCTCTTTCCTCTCGTTCCTCTCTTCACTGTGTTAGTTTTCGTGGCCTGGGCTTCAGCTGTGCCACAGTCTGCTGTTTGTTTTTATTCGCAGGGCGTCCGTGTCACATTTCAGTTCTGACAGTCTCCCATTCCCACGTAACTTTCAGAAATGAGACACCCTAGGAACTTCACTGTGAAGTTTACTACAGTAGTTTAATGTCATGTCATTTGTGTTAATATTGTGGTATTAAGTTCTGAAGCTGTCTTTATGAAGTTGTTACATATACTTGTGTTTCGAAAGGGAAAAATAACTTTTGTGTGAAAGCAGAATATTCACTTCGGAGTTTAATTGGAAAAGGCCCGCGTCATTTCCTTTTATAAAAGCCTCTCTCTCAGGCAGCGGTGGAGTGAGGTTTTTGCAGTGCTGGACGTGTTTTTGCTGGCGGGTTTGCGGCGGGCTCAGACGCGGTTGGAATAACAGGCGGGAGTCTGGGACTGGCGAGGGGGAGAGGCGGCCGCCCGTTTAAGGTGAGGGCTGGACTCTCTCTCCCCGCGCAGACCCGGGTCCGAGCTCCAGGCTCCGAGCTCCAGGCTCCGCTCTCACTCCGTCTGCCTTTAATCAGAGCGGCGTTCCTCACGCTCCGGGGAGCCGCGCTCCGCTCCTCAGAACCGCCGCCGCCGCGGCCCCTTTGATACCGCCGCGCTCCTGCGAGGGCTCGACACGCCGAGCCTTCCCCCGCTCGAGAGAGAGAGAGAGAGAGAGAGAGAGAGAGAGAGAGAGAGAGAGAGAGCGCTCACTCCCCCGCGCACGCACACACACACACACGCACACACACACACGCACACACACGCACACACACACGCGCACACACACACACACACGCATACACATACGCGCACACACACACACACACGCATACACATACGCGCGCACACACACACGCACATGCATACACACACGTACACACACACACACACACACGCGCACACACACACACACACGCATACACATACGCGCGCACACACACACGCACATGCATACACACACGCACACACACATGCACATACACACACACGCACACGCACACACACACACACACACACACGCGCACACACACGCGCACTCACACACACACGCACACACACGCACACACACACACGCACACACACGCACACACACATGCGCACTCACACACACACGCACACACACACACACACACACCCGCACACACACACATACACACGCACACACACAGACACACACACGCACGCACACACACGCACACACGCACACGCACACACACGCGCGCACGTGTTTATGGAGGGCCTCCTCATTCGCATCGGGCCGGAATTCCGTGGCAGGTGTATGAGGGGGGTAAGGTGGGGACCCTGTCTGGCTCCTTTGAGGTGTGGACGGGACAGTAGAGAAGCACCAGGAAAACTACAGCTGTTCCTTTCAATGTCTCTATGTTGTGGTCTTGGTGGTACTCCCATGTGAAAAAAATAGTATGCTAAAGTATACCTGAAGTGTACTATTTTATACTTAAGAATACTTGAAGTATAATGAAAGTTTATGTCGAGTATGCGTAGTGTGCTATTTTATGGCACGGGTTGACAGCGCTAGCTTCTCTGTCTGCCCAGAGGAGGAGCGGGAGGCTAAGCTGTGTTTAACATCGGCGCACTCCCCGCGTATGTGTTTATCTAAGACTAATCGTGCGTGCCTCGCTCTGAGCTGCTGTATGGAATATGATTACACGGTGATTACAGCGCGCTTTACATTTTGTTCTGGAACACAGTCGCCGAAATTAATTTAAATAGGGCTTTAAAAAAAAAAGAAAAAAAGAAAAAAATCGAGGATTCGCGGCGTAGAATTTGCATTCAAAACACTGATCTTTGTGTCAAGTGGATGAAATCTGTCTGGAAAACGAAATATTCCAGACTTTTAAAGCGCATTCTTTAACATAAAATCTGTTGTGTGTGTCAGTATTTTGTATATAACACAGAGGAGGGGAAGAGGAATATAGCTGAGCTCGTGCCTGAGTTTTATCCTTTTCAAATTCCACATGACAGCCAGCCCTTTTGTTTCTGCACTCCTAAAAGGGCCCTTTGATCTTTTTATATTAAGTATTTCCAGGCTTGCATCGCAGGCAGGAAGAGGGAGAAAATTGCTTGCATGTGGTCAGAATGGGTCCGGCCTGAACTTTACGATCCCCAGCAGTTGGTAAATACCCCATAAATTTCTGCCCATGTGGAGCGGGCTTTAAGCTATTTAATTTTATTTGAAGAGCGGCTGCACGGGGCGCTAACTGTACGCTAACTGGACCGGGACTGGCGTTCGCGCTCGCGACCGTCGCTGCTGACGGTTCTGAGGCCGGGCCCTTCTTCGCGCGTCGCCCTGACATCTTTGCGAGCTCTCCGGTTTTATGACGTGCCAAGTGTTTTATTTACTTTGCTTCTGCCGTTGGGTAAATACCCAAAGGTTTCAGAAATTCCCATGTTTCGGTGAATTTGAAGGGAAGTGTGCGCTTGTCTAAGATGCTGGCCTTCCTGTTGAATGTGATAAGTAAAAGGAGGACCTCGTGAATGAGGTGTTGAGAAGCTGTTTCTTTTGAACGGTCCTTTGAGTAAAGAAATGAACTCTTGTAGCAGTGGAACATGTGTGGATTGCGATGTTTGAATGTTGTCCTCATTGTTTGATTTACCAACATGCGTGATAGTGAAGTAAATTTGTGTCTTTTTGCTCGCGGTGAAAGGGACTTTGATTCTTTGCTCTTTGAAAGACGTTTTTACTGAAAAAGGCTCAGACGGTTCGCCTCAGTAAACGAAGAGCTTTAAGTTTTCATTCAGCTCGAGTTTTACGCCCAGCCAGCGGCGTCACCTCAGAAAACTCGACGTGTCTTATCAGGAAAAAAGGCAGCCTTTGAATCGTTGGGCCATTGTGTTGGACCTGTGTGCTTTTCGCCTTGAAAAGTGCGTCTGATATTTTTACATCAAAAGAAAAGGCCTTGGGGCTCCGTGCGATTCAAAATATTGACTTGCGGAGACAGGATATTTTGTTGTCACTTGCAACCAATTACTTTGAACTGT
Organism: Anguilla rostrata; assembly: GCF_018555375.3. Classification (NCBI taxonomy): domain Eukaryota; kingdom Metazoa; phylum Chordata; class Actinopteri; order Anguilliformes; family Anguillidae; genus Anguilla; species Anguilla rostrata. Next base: position 43,762,242 of record NC_057937.1, on the reverse strand, counting down.
CCTGCCTGCACTTTTGTTGTGCGCCTGTTTTTGTGCGGTGGCTTAATCATTTATTTCAAGCCGGTTTTTTCTCCAGTGCCATTCAGAGCGTCCACGTGTTGACAGTTTAATGGCTCCGTGCGTTTTGATCAGTGCGCCGCTCACATCAGAGGCAGGTGCCACAGGGTAAGGTGTGTGTGTGTGTGTGTGTGTGTGTGTGTGTGTGTGTGTGTGTGTGTGTGTGTGTGAGAGACCTATGGCAGTGCTGCATCAGCTTTAGGTATCTAGAAAAATACATACATCGAAAGTAAAAAAATAAAATAAAATGAAAGCCCTTCAAATAAGTCACAGAAGAAGTTAAACCCTTAAATATTTTCTTGGAAGTGAAACACCCCTCTCTGAATGTGAAGGCTGGAGTTTGCCTAAACCTGCTCATTTGGTTGTCACGGGCAGTTGAAAGTAGTTTTTTTGCTTTCATCTTTCGCGCACTTGCTTGCAAAAGCAAAATGCTGTGTACGAAAAATAAATAAATAACTGGGGGCGGCGGCAACTGTGGTTTTGTAATCATTCAGGGAGCTGTGAGTGACAGCTCTTTAATCAGTGTCCTCATAAAAGGAAATGCAGCGGACAGGGTCCCTCCCCTAGGGGCCGGCACAGCGGACAGGGCCCCTCCCCTAGGGGCCGGCGCAGCACACAGGGCCTCTCCCCTAGGGGCCGGCGCGCTGGACACGGCCCCTCCTCCAGGCAGCGGGGGCGGGACGGGGGCGCCTGGTGTTCGGAAGGCTTTATTAATGGGTCGACTGGTTGGGAGAGGGTAAGAGGGACAATTAGCTTTATCCGCTGCCATATGCTGCCCGATGGCGGCTCAGACGGGGGACAAAGCCCAGGGCCGACGCGCCGGGCTGACCTGGGATCAGTCCGGGAGGCGTGCCGCCGGGGTCGTGCGCCCCAGCGCGCTGGTCTGGGGTGCCCAGGAGAGCCGTCCCCCCGCCCCGCCCCGCCCCGCCCCACCGGCTGCGTGTCTGCAGCCCAGCGCCATTGATGTTGCAGAGGGAGCCGTGCGCTCCTGTCCACTGGCACATCAAAGCAGGGGGGGGAGCAGGTGCACAGCAGGATAGGGCTATACTGTATGAACCTGTCTGTGTGTGTGGGTGTGAGTGAGAGAGAGAGAGAGAGAGAGTATGCGTGTGTGTGTGTGTGTTTGTGTATGTGTGTGAGAGATAGAGAGAGTGTGTGTGTGTGAGGGAGTGAAAGAGAAAGTGTGTGCGTGTGAATGTGTGAGCGTGTGTGCGTATGTATGTGTGTGCATGCGTTTGCGTGTGTGTTTGCATTTGTGTGTGTGTGTTTGCACATGTGTGTTTGTGTGTGTGTGAGTGTGTGTTCACGTGCGTGCATGCTTGCGTGTGCGTGCATGGCTTGAGCATATTTGTCCCTTCCCCATTCTGAATTAGGTCAACTAATGAGATCCATCACTTTGAACATCTTTGTACTGCAGTACTCAGATACGGCAAACACCATGTTTTTAATTCTGCAAAATGAACGAAGTGCACATTTTGGTCTGCAGACTAATGGAATCAAAGGTTTTGATCTGTGTAACATTTGGCTTATTTTTTAATTAATTTCAACAAAGCTAGATTTAATAGAGACCTCACTCAGGAAATGCCTCTTCCAGTGTCTGGCGTTTGTAAGACATGAAAAGATGCAGATGCAGGTGAAGATACAGCCGGGCCATTAAAGGAGTAATTGGCGTTGCAGGCTTTCAGGTGATGGGTGAGGCTGGGCCGCGATTTGCGCCGCGTCCTCTGATCTTAAATGAGAGAGACCGCCGTGGTGAGGTGGGGGTGGGGGGGGGGGGGCATTGGGCCCCCATCTGGAGGGTGTGGAGTCAGAGAGACCACATGACCCACGTTTGGCCGTGGCTTCCTTTGAACCCGTGCTTTCGCCGAGCCCCCTCACGCCTGCGCCCCATCCTGCTCCCAGTTCCGTTCGTCGTTAAAGAAGGAAATAAAGAACGAAAGAAAACAGAGGGATTCTTTTCTGCTCTCCTCAGCACTTTGCCTGCCCATTGAAATCTAAGGGTATAAATTATTATCCTGTTTTAATGCGCATGAGGGAATTGCCTGGGCGGGGAAAGGTGTCACACACATCACTGTGCCAGTTTTATCCAAGTGAAGAAGACAGTCATTATTTCTTGTTATTTTGACGGGTTGATTATGGGTTAATATGTAGGATAAATACCATCTGTGTTGTGAGGCCTTTGTAGATTGACGGCCTATTTGTCATTAATTCGGATGCATTGGGGGAAAAAAAGGCCAAGCTAAGCGTTTCTGTGGCTGCGTGCTGTAGGTCGGCCCCCTCTGAACTCTGAACTCTGAGGGATTATCCATAAGCTCTGGGATGCGCTGCTACAAAGCAGCTATGGTAACGGGATGCTCGAATACGGGGGGATTGTTTTGGGGTCTCCTGTGCCTGGCTCTGCTTTGCATGCTGGGACTTCAAAATCTCAACATGCTCAATTAGTCACCATGATGCTCGTCCCTCACCTGTATTTCTCTCATTAATAAATGTAGTCATTGATTAACCCCGCATAATTGGTCACTACGTTGAATGTAGTCCTTCTGGAGCGAATCGAAGGACGGCCATCTTGATTTTGCAGTGGACTCTGATCCAGCGGGGGGAAATGCTGGAGAACAGTGCGGGAGGATGAGGGATGGGATTTGTCGTAATAAATGGTCCTGAATCAGGATTAGGAGGCTCATTGATCCCCAGCCCAGTGATTACGGTCTCAAACTGTACGTCAAACTGCTGCATTCTCTATGTCTTTAAAAATAGCTGCCCTTCCGAGCGTTCGCTAACCCATACGCTTGCTTTGGCTGACACATATTTTCCAGGTGACCAAGACAAATGACCTTGTCATGGCAGCGCGTCATCGTCGTGCGCGGGAGAGCGCCGCGAGCAGAAACGCAACTTGTGCGCGGTGCGTTGGCGCGGTTTGGCCCGGCAGCGGCGGTGTGAATCCGGCGGTCCCGCGCGTTTCCTAACGGTGTTTGCTGTGCTGTTTCGGCAGGTTTACGCGCCGTCTCCCAACTCGGAAGACTTCAGCAGAGACTCGCCCTCCTTCCCGTCGCCCAAGCCTCCGGGGAGCATGTTCGCAAGCACTTTCTTCGGTGAGTGAAGCTCCTCGACGCCGCCGGCGCCTCGCACGTACTGCGGCGGGGACTGTCGGTGTCGGTACGCCGTCTGGGTTTCCGCGTGCCGGCCGGCGTGCGGCCGCAGAACAGCCGTTATTTACGCCGCGGTGTCCATGCGCGTTTTCCCATGGGTCTACGTGACCGTGGGCCCTTCCACCACCCTGGCTGTCTGTTAGCCTTAAGAGGTGTGCGGTTTTTCTGGAAAACTCTCCAGGCAAACGTGAAGTTCATTTGCTGAAAGGCTGTTCTTCTTCGTTTCGGAAGAGGAGATTAAATAGCTGTAAACAACTTGTCAAGACAGGAGTTGCGTAAAAGACGAGCGTGTCCCAGCAGAACTTCCTGTGCGGCGCCGCTCGCTCGCCAGTCCGCCGTATCCGGTCTCGTCCGCGCGGGCTGTAGGGCTTGTTCTTGTGTTCTTCTCCCGAGCCTGACAGGTTGGCAGGAAGTTGCGTGGTGTTACAGAGCGTTTCTGCTCCCGCGCCAGGTCGCTCCAGCTGTCGGGTGTCTGCGGAGAATCGCGGCTCCTCCGCTGTGTAGATCAGTTGGATCGTCGCCGGGCTTCTCTGGCTTAGGGCAGATTCGCCTTTCAGACGTTTCCCCACCCCGTTCGGGCCTGGGACCTGGCTCTCGCCCCGCTATTACATCAAGCAGGGCTGCTCGTCTTTCACAAGCACTTCATTTAATGTGAAAAGCATGACTTTCATTGTAGCCTGAGATAATTCTGCATGAAACTGACTTACCAGAATTTATTGTTTTATTGGTTCTTTTTTTTTGCCAAACACACGTTTTTACTTTGTTCTTGACGTTTCATTTTTAGTGTCCGACAGTAATTAGGCATCAGTCACTAGGGTGGAATACCCTGCTGATGTGAAAGAGTTAGTGAGTTAGGAGTGGTTTGATTTGTGAACGATGCACTCAGGCTTTTCTTATGTGTAACTTAGATGGGACCCACAATTCCTCTGACCCCTGGAACTCTTCGAACGGGATCAGTCAGCCCGGCTACGGGGGGATGCTGGGAGGATCGTCATCTCACATGCCACAGTCTGGAAACTACGGCAGCCTGCACTCGCACGATCGCCTGGTAAGGCGGAGCTCTGTGATGTCAGCACGACACGCCCGTGTTCTGAGGCTATTGTCGCTTCAGACACAGACCCTGTATGTGTATTTGTGCAGTATTTTAATTCAAATGGATGACATTTAGATTGGGTATCAGAGAACATTACATTACTTTACATTACAGGCATTTGGCAGACGCTCTTATCCAGAGCGACGTACAACAAAGTGTATAACCATAACCAGGAACACGTATGACGAAAACCCTAGAGAGAAGTACCGGTCCAAGTGCAGGGAACAGCCGCATAGTTCAACTTGGACCCTGAAGGTTAAACTGATTAACACTAACACAACGAGAACGGCAACAACGCAGTGGAAAAAATACAAGAACCCAGTTCATGCTAGGCTGTGTTTCCACATAACCCATAGAAAACGGGCTTGGTGCAGGAATGCCCGAGTTTACAGTCCTTATATTACACTGCTGTCGCAATGCAAGGCTGAATTGTGTTTCGTGATTCCTCTGGTGAACTTTGCTCTTACATGGCAGCTCTTACCGGGCTCAAAGCAAAAGCAAAAAGAATATGCAACGTTATGCAACATTGTGAGCGCAACACTCCCTCCTGCTGATCCACCGAGACATGCAATAGTGGAGCCAGGATGCGTTAGCCCGAGTGCATTAGCCAGGGTGTGTTAGCCCAAATGCATTAGCCAGGATGCGTTAGCTCGAGTGCATTAGCCAGGATGCGTTAGCCCAAATGCATTAGCCAGGATGCCTTAGTTAGGATGAGTTAGCCCTAATGTGCTAGACTGATGTGTTCAGCCTGATTCGGTAGCCTGGATGCTTTAGTCCTAATGTGGTTGGACTGATGTTTTAGCTCTGATTGTCTTAGCCCTGATGTGTTAGCGCTAATGTGTTTGGACTGATGTGTTAGCTCTGATTGTCTTAGCCTTGATATGGTACCGCTCATGTGTTTGGACTGATGTGTTCACTCTGATTGTCTTAGCCCTGATGTGTTAGCCCTGATATGTTCAGCGTGATGTTTTAGCCCCGGTGTGTTAGCCCAAATTATATTAGCCCTGACTGTTAGCCCTGATTGTCTTAGCCCAGATATGTTTGGCCTGATGTGTTAGCCCTGACTCTGTTAGCCCTGACGCGTTAGCTGCGATGCGTTAGCCCCAATGTTTTAGCCCTGATGTGTTAGCCCAGGTGTGTTAGCCCTGCTTGTGTTAGCCTTGATGTGCTAGCCCTGATGTGTTCTCTGTAGTCCTTGTAGTCGTGGCTGGTGTCAGCACTGCAGGTCACTGCCCCTTTGCTGACACTTGTGTGGAAAAACAACAGATCTGCGTCACATTTTACACCTTGCCGCTACATCGCCAAATTACATCTTCGTCTAGTTGCTGATCACTTAAGGTACTGTCCCGCCAAATACATATGCATACAAACATGCACACACACACACACACACACACATACGCATACACACATGTTCACACGCATACGTGCACACGCGCGCTCAGAGACGAGCATCACACAGACACACGTGCATGCACATGCTCGCGCACATACACACGCACGTGCGCATGCAGACATACGCACACGTGCACACACATTCCCTCTCCGCTTTCTCTTGGTATCTCTCGTGGTATCGTCTCTCTGACCCCCTCCCCTCGGCCTGGTACGGGCGTTCCATGTCTCTGTGTCCAGCGCTGGAAGTGCTCACCTTCTCTGCAGCTGTCCTGGAAACACACATCGTCTCTAAGTGCAGCACTCCGCACTCGAACCCGGCTCAACTCTGTCTCTTTACCTCAGTGCCGTACGCGCACAGTCTCCTCCACCCGGCCCCCAGCTGCCCCTGTGTCCTCCCCACATCCTGCTGTGCCTCATAACCAGGCTGTCTGATATCTTACTGTTTATATCCTGTAGTCCTGGCTCACTCTGAAGTTGTTTTCTTTATTAAAATGAGATCTCATAATAATCTCGTGTATTTAGAATGTGTCTGTAAATGTCTGTGTGTATCCCGTAGTTTAGGAAGGCATTCCCGTGCACGTGCGCGCACGCCCACGCCGCGCACGGCACGCGCGCGTGTGTCCTCTAGCGGCGTTTAACCCTCTCCCTGCCTGTGTTGCAGAACTACCCGCCCCACTCCGTGTCCCCCACCGACATCAGCGCCAGTCTTCCTCCCATGTCCAGCTTCCACCGCGGCGGCAGCTCCGTCGCCCCGCCCTTCGTCAGCGCCTCGCACACCCCGCCCATCAGCGCCGCCGAGAGCATCCTGGGTAAGGCCACGCCCGCCCGCATGCATGCGTCCGTTCATTTTTGTCCCCTGCAGGGGATGTGAGTCTCTGGTGAGTTTCTTAATCTTAAGAAACAGAAGTTCTGCTCTACCCTGCTGAAACCTATGCTACAAGGGGCATTCAGTAAAAATTAAATAAATAGTATTTTTGAAAGTATTTTCACTGCAGCATGGTTTGGTCATGCATAGCACAGATGCAATTACAGAAGAATTAATATAGGCTGCTAATATCTAGTTAGATAGCTATCGTTATTGTTGCAATGTTACTTCCGTTAATAGTTGTTCTGTCTTACTATTATATATCTCCAACCGATTTAGATGTTAATTGGTACAAAAATGAATGAATAATAAACTGTAACATTAGTTATTGATAAGCACGTTTCAGTACTGCAGTGGTTGCACTAGCGTTTATAGCACCCACCCGTAGCGTAATGTCAATTTGCTGTTTAATGGGAACTTTTCCTGTGTAGCCGCAGGGAGCCGGGGGAACGCCGCGGGAGGCTCGCAAACCGGAGACGCGCTGGGCAAAGCCCTGGCCTCGGTAAGCTCCGCCTCCCCAGCGCGCGACGCTTCACACTGGGAGCGCTCCTCCCCGTTTCATTAGCAGAGTTGCTAACCTGGGCCGGGCTAGTGGGTGAGCCGAAGCAGGATCTGTCTCTCAGGAGGGCTGTTTTGCGTAGAAGGAATGGGGCAGGGCCGGCGAGCTCCCTCTGACAGAGGTGGGTGGGTACAGGTTACCAGGGCAACAGGAGGTCTGTCATCCCGCGGTCGCTGCTTGACAGGAGCAGCCGGATCCTCCCGTGGATCAGCTCGCGCTCGGGCTGCCGTGGGGTGCGTTCTGCGGTCAGACACCACACACAGCGCAGCTGCTCCAGCAAGCTTCTGTGAGACAAAGCCCCCTCAGATACTGGTGCCCAGCCCCTCCAAAGGGAACCTATAGGACAAATCCCACTCGTATGCTAGTTTAGATGCTAACATTTCCACACTGTTGAGACTGTATTAAAGAAACCCTTCGAATATTGGAGACGACGACAGCCCCTGTCGTTTTGAATTTTCAGTGCGCGCACATTTCAAAATCACCTGGGGGATTTTTCGCTCGGAAATGTAGAATCATCTGCGGTTGTGCTCCATTTCACGGAAACCTACAACTCTTTGCCAACCCCCCCACCCCCCCAAAAAACACCCCTGACCCACAAAAAATAAGCTGTTTCAGCATCCTATATGGAGTGAACATTTTCTGTAAACCAATACCACATGCTGAAAAAATGCCCCACTTCCAACTTTAAGAGAAGTGACCTTTGTTGCTGTGATGGGCATTAACCACCGTAGCGAATGACACCGTGATTAAAGGCCAGAGGATATGTTTACAAATGTTTTTTTTGGGCCTAAGCCTGGATAATTGTGGTCCTAATCTCAGAGTGCACAAGAAAGGGAACTGTACATTAAAATAAACTATCGGCGAAGCTTATGGATTATGCATCAGTTTGGATAATCAACCGGTCTAGATGGAAAGAATAAGGGAAATCTGGGTATTTGCGCGTTTTCGAAAGCGTTTCGCCGAGCACTCGCCAAACAATGACCCCTAAGATTGCGTCTGCGGAGAGTCCTCTGAAAAGACCGAAACATCTGCTACGTTCCGGGGTCTGATCTCAAATCTAAGCGCACTTTTGTTTCTGAGTTTGCGACCGCCCCGGTGAAGAAGCGAGTGTTTAACCAGCGGTGTTTTAGTTACGGTGCGGCTGCCCCCCGATCGCTTTTCCTTTCACTGATCCCGTGCTCCTCCGGACCCCGCGCGCGGCCCCATACAAATTCGGCTCGGGGGGGGGAGAAAAAAAAAGGTTAATGGCTTTCTTTTCGACGCAGCGGAGAGAGGAGGTTAAAAAAAAAAAATCTAATAAGCAGCACGGGGGAAGTTGACTACACACAAGTACGCAGGCTGAAAGGGGGCACAACGATAATCAGAAATTAAGTCTTTTTGTATTCGCAGACTCAATTCTATTAGCATGACAAAGCTGCTGTGAAATGGACACGGTTGGGTTGTGAGGGGGGGTATGGGGTATGGGGTGGGGGGGGGGGAGGGCGCTGAGAGGGGGGCAGGCTGGATTTGGAAACGCGGCAGCTCAGCTCAGCGGACGCCCGTTGCGCCGCTTTTGTTCGTGGCTCTTCTCAATGGGCCCTTCTCATTGGCCCCCTGCCGCCCAGGGGAACTGGACTGATGAAGGGCGGAGCCTCGACCGTTGTAGCGTCACGTCACAGTTTGAACACGGTGATGTAAAGAACAGGCCACTGTGGTCTAGCCAGGTCAAGTATCACGGCCATCGACCAACTGTTTAAAAGCAAAATCACTGCTTGCGCTCAGCTGAACTTTCTGAGTCTGTGCGTTAATGTCCTAACAGTTCAAGGACACGTGAGACGTGAAATAACAAACACGGTGGATGCTCGACATAACATCGGGGAGGTGTTTTAAGAGCTGTGTGTTCAAGGGCAATAAATGTCACCCAGGAATTTGGTGGAGGTGTGCGGAATAAGAGACCCTAAGAAAGAAAATCAACACGTTTCTTTGTCTGAAGCCCACAGGGCTCTGTCTTCACTGGATTTTGGAAGTCATTTGATTCACAAGCGCATCCTTTTAGGTTTAAATTAAGAGATTCCAAACATAGTCTATTCCACAGTGTTTTAGTGCAGGATTGCCCACCCCTGTTCCTGGAGATCTACTCTCCTGTGGGTTTTCACTCTGACACTATAAAAGCACATCTCATTCAACTAGCTAGATATCATTTTGAGCTGCCAATTAGTGGAATCAGGTGCACCAAATAAGGGTTGAAATTAAAACCTGTAGGATGATAGATCTCAAAGAAAAATTGGGCAGCCCTATTTCATGAAGTAGATCGGGGTGCAAAACTCCAGTCCTGGAGAGCTGGCCTGCATGCAGGTTTTTGTTCCAACCAATTGCCGAAGTTGTAGTTTTATGACAGCTGTATAAACTATGCTGATTCACTCCTATACTTGGGCACAGTAAAATCTTTAAGATGCACTGCCCTGGTTGTGTGGCCCTGATGTCCAGCTTCTATTTTCCCACTTATTGTATCAGAGCCCTAGAGATGGGACTTTCTGAGTGAAAAATCGCTCTAGGTATGCTATTCATCTGAGATGTAATTAGTTGGATCGAAGGTGTTTTAAATCGCCTGGCAGACTATTCTCTTGTCAAGCAGAGGGACGGGGGAATCCTGTTGTTTCATTTATCTTGCTTTGTAGAGAAAACTCGGCCCTCGTTTAATGCTTTTAAAGATATAATCCACAGGTTTAATCAATTAAAGACAGCATCCTTCACATGCCACCGACAGGCACTCAAACCGCTCCCCTCGCCCCCCTTCACGTGGGGCACAGAAACGAGCAGCGACGCGGAACACAGAGGTGCAGCCGAGGTAAACCTGTCTGCGTTCGGGGTGGGGGGGAGGCTCCTGTCACAGGAACTCTCAGATCCCCCCCCCCCTGCTGTGGCCCGACAGGTCACCCGCACCCCCCCACACCCCTGGAGACTGCCATTATCAGACAAAACGCCTCACGCCGCGAGCAGCAAGGATCAAATGACCCCGCGATTTTATTAGATCCCATCAATAACCAGATCTCACGCGGTCTGCCTCGGGGGGAGACAGCCGCTCTTGTTGTGGGGGGGGGGGTGTAACGGGGGCACCGGGGGGCCCGTCCCTGCCACTCCGTACGCGCTAATGAGGAGCGGAAATGGAGACTAACGGCGGCCGAGGCGCGGGCGCTGAGCGTCAGGTCTCCTCCCCTCCCCTCCCCTCCTCTCTCCACCCTGTGGCAGACTGCGCCGCGCGCGGGTTATACCGCCAGGCGCTTTAAAGCCACATTAACGGGATTTAATGGTGATTTGGGTGCATCTGCAGCCTCTCAGGATCCCGTCTTTCTCACTGGGTGTTTTTTTTTTCTTGCTGCAGGAATGTAAGATACAGCGTTGCGTCTCCTGCATTGTGTGGCAGATAGAGGCTTCTTTAGGGTCGGGAGAACGCAGCGAATGGGACGGCGGGGATTTGAGGGGAAAAGGGATGAGATGCGATGCGTAGAGGGCGGAGGGAAACCGATGTTTCGCGCGGGCGTGGCGGCGGCGGCGTTGGCGGCACCGTCCCGCGTTGTTAAAAGGCCCATATGCATGCTGGGAGTGTCTTTATGAGCACGCAGGCCGTAAAACAAGCAGAATTGATGAGCCAATTTAGTCTGTGGGCAGACTGAGGGGTGGCAGAGGGAGCCGTGAAAAGCACTGAGCAATGAAAGAGCAGCGTCTGGGCCTTACTGACAGGTGCCTCTCTCTCTCTCTCTCTCTCTCCCTCTCTTCCTCCCTCCCTCCTCACTCTCTCTCCCCTCCTCCCCTCTTCTCCAGATTTATTCACCTGACCACACCAGCAGTAGTTTTCCATCCAATCCCTCGACGCCGGTAGGATCCCCGTCCTCCCTGACTGGCACAGCTGGCACGGCGGCGGGCACAGCAGGTACGGTTCTGAGCGCCCTGGCGCCCTCTGGAAGGGCATACAGCACACCAGCCCACAGGCTCAGGAACAAATTAAGAAGCTGAACACCATGCTGGTAGCAGCGATGCACATTGGGGTTCGTTTGCTATTCCAGTGCTGATCCAACATCCAAACTCTCATGTTCCAACTGGCAATGCCCTTTTCTCTTCCTTCAAGAGCTGGATGAAGTTCTTTAAAAAAAACAAGAAAGCTTGTTTTAGCTGTTGCAAATAATGGCTAGCAGTTCAGTGATCTTCATTCAGTCTCTTTCACACAGCAAATAATCAGAGAAATAAATCTATATCAGTGAATGCACTATAGGGTTTTTGGTTCCTTATAAACAATACTGGTCCTTTACTGGATTTCTTTTTAATCAGCAGAAATATGAATACCAAGCTGAAAAACTAATCTCCATTTGGAGCATTCGAATAATCTGATATTCCCTTTTCTCCATGTATGTTGACAGTAGACATGATGTCATGTTGTGCAGGCACAAAGGACCTTTTGATCCCCTTATAAGGGGCGGTTGAGCGTTACACAGTGAACACGCTGGCCAATGAGGGCCACTGCATCCCGGGTGACGGACAGAGTACAAGCCAGTGTGGAGCATCCTTGTACGGAAGCATATCCATGCCAAAATTCAACTGAAAATGCAAATCAGCAATTACGTTTCATTTTGATTCGATGTGCACAAAAACCATGACGTAATTCAAATGAAAAGCAAAAGCCATCATTGCTTTTTCATTTCCAAGTTAATGTAGGCACTTTCTGACAACTAGAAAATTTAAATCCAAAGTCCACTTCATATAAAATTTTTCTTGCCCTCTGTGACACAACCTTGTCCTAATTTATATGAAAATGAAAACCACATTTGAAACAGCCGTTTCAATGCGGTTACAATAAGAACCTGCTGTTTCCAATGTGGTTTTTCATTTTCATTCAAATTATGACCGGAATTGAATATCTGAAATGGACTTTGCATTTAAATTTTCAAATCGTCAGATAAAGTGCGTACGTTAACTTAAAAGCTGGCTTTCGAATTTATCATTTGAATTATGCCGAGGTTTTTGCGCCCATCGAATGAAAACCAAATGTAATGGTCGATATGCTTCCATATCAGTAAGCCTGCTACCTCCAGCTCGGGGGGTGGGGGGCGGTGGTGGTGTGGACAGCTGTCCCCCCCTCCCCTCAGCTGCTGTCCCTCGGCCCGCAGACAGCTGTTCCCCCCACAGAGCGCCATGCAGGGGCTTCATTGATTCGGCTGCCCCTGGGGGGGGCAGGGATTACGCGCCGCTGCTGTAACTGTATCCCTCCCTGCAGACAATGAGCGCTCTCTCCCGGGGCCCGGGGCGTCCTGTGGGTGTGGCCGCGCGGGGTTATGTCACACGGCGCCGGGTAGCGTGCCCGAGGGGTCCCCGTTACAGCTCGCTCACCGCTCCCTCACCGCTCCCTCACCGCTCTCTCACCGCTCCCTCACCGCTCCCTCACCGCTCTCTCACCGCTCCCTCACCGCTCTCTCATCGCTCTCTCACCGCTCCCTCACCGCTCTCTCACCGCTCCCTCACCGCTCTCTCACCACTCGCTCACCGCTCCCTCATCGCTCTCTCACCGCTCGCTCACCGCTCCCTCACCGCTCTCTCATCGCTCCCTCACCGCTCTCTCACCGCTCCCTCACCGCTCCCTCATCGCTCTCTCACCGCTCCCTCACCGCTCTCTCACCGCTCCCTCACCGCTCCCTCATCGCTCTCTCACCGCTCCCTCACCGCTCTCTCACCGCTCCCTCATCGCTCTCTCATCGCTCGCTCACCGCTCTCTCACCGCTCCCTCACCGCTCCCTCACCGCTCTCTCATCGTCGCTCACCGCTCTCTCACCGCTCCCTCACCGCTCCCTCATCACTCGCTCACCGCTCCCTCATCGCTCTCTCATCGCTCGCTCACCGCTCTCTCATCGCTCTCTCACCGCTCCCTCACCGCTCTCTCACCGCTCCCTCACCGCTCTCTCACCACTCGCTCACCGCTCCCTCATCGCTCCCTCACCGCTCGCTCACCGCTCCCTCACCGCTCTCTCACCGCTCCCTCACCGCTCTCTCACCACTCTCTCACCGCTCCCTCACCGCTCCCTCATCGCTCCCTCACCGCTCTCTCACCGCTCCCTCACCGCTCCCTCATCGCTCTCTCACCGCTCCCTCACCGCTCTCTCACCGCTCCCTCACCGCTCCCTCATCGCTCTCTCATCGCTCGCTCACCGCTCTCTCACCGCTCCCTCACCGCTCTCTCATCGTCGCTCACCGCTCTCTCACCGCTCCCTCACCGCTCCCTCATCACTCGCTCACCGCTCCCTCATCGCTCTCTCATCGCTCGCTCACCACTCTCTCACCGCTCCCTCACCGCTCCCTCATCGCTCCCTCACCGCTCCGTTGCCGGTTTACCGTTTCAGCTCTTCATCCACAAGCACCTGTAAACGGAGCGCTTCGTTTCCCCGTTAGCATTTGCCGCTGCGGCTGTTCTGTCGTCCTCTCCATCGTTATTCTGGCGTCTGATCTGATATCAGCTCCTCTAATTGATGGCGTGTATCGCCGGGCTGGCGCTCAGCGCACGGCCAGCTGCTGTTTCGCTGCGGACGGCGTAATTAAATTAGAGCCCGCCCCGGCCGGGGTCGGTAATGGAGCTCTGAATGGGCTGCTTGTCTCGGGCGGCGGTCTCAGTGTGGGGTGAGATGGAGAGAGCAGGAAGCCCCCGACCTGTTAATGAAGCGGGGCCTCGGCGGCTCCCCGCCCCCGGTGTTATTGTTATGGCTGGGCTGTGCTCTTTAGAGAGGTGTGGGGACACGTGCGGGGTGTGAATGAACACGGCGGCAGGCTGCTCGGCCGGAGCAGGGCCTGTTCTAAACGTGTCTGTACGGGAAGCCCACCGCGAGTGGGGAGGGGTTCCCTCTGTGATGGCAGCTTATTAAATTAGGAAAAGTTTGTGTGTGTGTGTGTGTGTGTGTGTGTGTCTATGAGTGGGGTGTGTGTGTGTGTGTCTATGTGTGTGTGTGTGTGTGTGTGTCTATGAGTGTGTGTGTGTGTGTGTGTGTGTGTGTGTGTCTATGAGTGGGTTATGTGTGTGTGTGTGTGTGTGTGTGTCTATGAGTGTGTGTGTGTGTGTGTGTGTGTGTCTATGAGTGTGTGTGTGTGTGTGTGTGTGTGTGTGTGTCTGTGAGTGGGTGTCTATGAGTGTGTGTGTGTGTGTCTATGAGTGGGTGTATGGGTGTGTGTCTGTGAGTTGGTGTGTGTGTGTGTGTGTGTCTGTCTATGAGTGTGTGTGTGTGTGTGTGTCTATGAGTGTGTGTGTGTGTGTGTGTGTGTCTATGAGTGTGTGTGTGTGTGTGTGTGTCTATGAGTGTGTGTGTGTGTGTGTGTGTCTATGAGTGTGTGTGTGTGTGTGTGTGTCTATGAGTGTGTGTGTGTGTGTGTGTGTCTATGAGTGTATGTGTGTGTGTGTGTGTCTATGAGTGTGTGTGTGTGTGTGTGTGTGTCTATGAGCGTGTGTGTGTATGTGTGAGGACTGAAGAAAGGGAAATGGAAGGTACAGTTTCCCACACAGAGCTCAGGCCATGTTGAGACCGTATTGAGCAGGCCGGTATGCTGGAAAGGTGAATTGTAAGTGAATTGTAAGGTGTACAGACCCTTTGCAGCCCCGCCCCTTACACAGACCCCGCCCACACTGTGCTTCGCCCTCTTTCTGCTTTTCTTTTGAATATTGCAGATCCAGTTTAAAAGGAATAAACATTTTCCCCCTTTTCTAAAGAACAAACGGTTCCCTCCCCGAAGGCCTTAACTTTGATGTCTGTGTGTTGTCATAACAACCCTTGTTGGTTTCATGTGCCAAAAAATCTGTAAAATTCTTAGAGGTTTCACAATGTCTATCTATCTAGTTTTTGTATTAAATGAAAGTCAATGAAATCACAGTTCACTATGATAAAAATGATCCATATCTAAACCTTCATTTCATTGTTTTTCCTTCCATTATGCGTTTTTAATAAATCTAGTCATATTTCGAGGTTTGAAAGTAATTTACCTTGATTTTCAGATGAACCTCAAATGCATCCATCTGTTCATTAGGATTAGTCCCTTAATTCAAGCATAATTACTCTCTCCTGCTGCCAGCGCAATTAAAAGAAATAGCCATTTCAAGCGAGTAGCAGAAAACCGTGGATAATTTCTCAAGCTGTCCAGGGTGCAGGTATTGAAATTCTATTCCCGTTCACACCAGGGAAATGTTTATACAGCGCAGAACACCCTTCTCATTTCCTGTCCTAGAGCAACTTTTTACAGCTTGTTAATTAGTCTGCTTCTTAAAGGCTCTTTCTCACTGAACGAAAGTTGCTCAGATGTGGATTGCCCTTTCGCTTGCAAGAATGAATAGCTGGAGGGAGCTTAAACGAACAGCCGCGTAAATAAAGAAGGATGTTTAAAACTGTTGTTTGTCAGTAACGAGCCAGAGCTATCTCCAGGGCTCCCGTCCGCTGGGGCATCCCGACCGAGGGACAGGAAAGAGGACGTACGGTTATGACAAACCCGCTGAATTAAGCGGATAACTTAAACAGAGGCCCGTCTCCAGATTAGGCTAATTGCAGGCGAAACTTGGCGTCCTTCAGTGTAATGGAGAGCAGGCTGTGAACCGGAGGCTCTGAGGCAGAACTGGGCCCATAAAGGCTGCTTTGTGTAAATAACGCGGGAGGTTTACTCATCGCATGGGTGCATTAAAAAGGCCGTTCAGCTGCTTTAACATACACACCGCACCGTTGGCTCGCTGTAATTGATTGCTTCCTCTCGAACCTTGTTTGCAAGTTGGGAGTAAACTGTATATAACTATAAATGCCTTTTTCGCTATGGGCACGTAGATGTGTCGCTGATTCCTTTGTGCACTTCAGTGGTACGTGTGCCGTGGCGCATCGCTGGGCTTGTTATGCACATTGTAACTGATATCTTTTCTCCCAGTTTACTGGCCTGCAGAAAGGTGATTTCGAATCGACATACCAAGCCAAATCTCAGCTATGACAAAACGTTCTCTCAATGTTGCTGCCATGTAGTGGAAATTTTGTAACACTGATAAAAAAACATTGTAGTAACACTGAGAACATTTTGTGTTAGCTGGGATTGTATTAACAGTGTAATTGCGAAATATCTGAAAACAGAATCTTCATACCCTGTTGCCTTTTCTCGGTCTCCGTCACCATTCAGGAATTGAAAGATAATTTTCGATTTTCACCCGAGGCCTGGTTTCAATTATCGCGAAGAGAAAAATACTGGATTTAATTATGAGTGAAAATGAATGGGGGATGTTGACTGTGTGCAGGCCCTGAGTCCTCAGCCATGCGCCGTGCTCCGTACTCTGAGTCAGGTGGGTCAGCGCGGTGTCACGTCTGCTGGGCTTTTCAGACGGCAGTAAATGAGTTATCACTGTTTCTTTCAGACCGCTGTGAGTCACCCTGCTGGCCATGCGTGGGAATAACAGTCTGTGCTAACACACCCACCCCCCCACCCCCACCCCCCACCCCACATACACACACACCCTCCCTCCATCCAGCTTTTTGGAGACCCTTAAGTGCTTAACAGACCCCGGCATTGTTCCCGCTCAACCTTTTGCTCGTTAACGCATTAATGAGCGGATGAGGAGCGTGTCCCGACGCGCGGGGGCCGGGGGCCGGGGGCCGGGGGCCGGTTCTGCTCCGCCCGCCCACCGCCTCTCGTGCTCCGTGCGCAGGATGCAGCCCGGTCGAAGGAAATGACACATCTGCAGCCCCAGAGGAGGAAAAGGCCGCACAAAAGAAGAGCGCGACTGGACAGGATGCCGGGGGTTAAATTTAGGGGCGCGCTGCCCGGCCGGCCGCTGGACTGGAGGATGCAGTTCTTCATTAGCGCTGACGCTCATGACAAGCTATTGTTTGCGAAGAGAGGCTAACACAATGTGCTCTCTCCCCCTCTCTCCCTCTCTCTGTCTCCCTCTGTGCCTCTCTGCCTCTCCCTGTCTCCCCCTTTCTCCCCCTCTCGCTCCTTCTCTCCCTCTCTGTCTCCCTCTTTCTCCCTCTCTCGCTCCTTCTCTCCCTCTCCCTCTCTCTGTCTCCCTCTTTCTCCCCCTCTCGCTCCCTCTCCCTCTCTCTGTCTCCCTCTTTCTCCCCCTCTCGCTCCCTCTCCCTCTCTCTGTCTCCCTCTTTCTCCCCCTCTTGCTCCGCTCTCCCCTTTTTCCTCTCTGTCCCCTCCTCTTGGTCCTCTCTTCTCCCCCCCTCTCTCTGTCCCTTTCTCCCTCTCTCTGTCCCCACCTGTCCCTCTCTCCCCCCTCTCTCTCTCTCCGTCTCCAGGCACCAATCAGTGGTCCAGAGCAGCTGGACAGACGCCTTCATCTCCCAGCTATGAGAACTCTCTGCACTCCCTGGTAAGACTCCGCCCCCCGTCCCCCACCCCACTCCGAGCACATTTTAACGGACATCCCCTGAGCCCGTCTCTTCTGTGAAGGGCATGCGTGTAGACCGTGGCCAGGCAGGCCAGCGTTAAGCGGAGCGGGCGCGCGGGCGGTGCCCATCCCCCCAGGGCGTGCCCACAGCCCATCTGTTCCCCGCCCCGCGGCCCGGCCAGGGGAGGGCAGCTGCTGCGTTCCGCCGCTGCTCCCGGACTCCCCGGGCCGGTCGGAGAACGGAGCCGCCGCCGCCGCTGCCCCCGCCACCGCAAGGGATGGCGTTCCCCCCAGACGCGCGCGTTCACCCCCCCCCTCGCCGTGCCTGCGTGGGCGTGAGCGGATCCATGTTTACGTGCGTTCTGACCGCCGCGGCCTCCTGTGGCACGCCAGCGAGCGCCCGTGCCCACATCAGAAAGAAATATCCGGAGCGGGACCGGATGGCCCGCACATTTAGGAAATGACCCGCGCGGCGGTTCCCCGGCCTGCTTCAGCGGGACCGCAGACCTTGCCGTTGCCGTGCCAGTTCGCTTCCTTGTTCTCTCTCTCTCTCTCTCTCTCTCTCCCAGCAGGCTGAATGTGTGCTTATTTCCTCCTTTTCCTATCTTGACTTTTGCCAGAAATATCGAGTTCATCAGCAACTCCATGAGCATCTGCAAGATGCAATGTCCTTCTTAAAGGACGTCTGCGAGGTATTGCGGCCCTTCAGATGGCACCTCTACCCTTCACTTGTTTGTTGCTGCCTCATCGTTTTTTTTTTTCATAAGCTCAAGTTTTTTTCATAAGCTCATCCCTGTCTTTTTTCCCAGTCCATTTTAATTCAGTCTGTTTCGGTTCGCTATTCACGTTCTCGTTGCAGTGCTTTATTATATTTTCTTCACACGCTGCCATTTCAGCTTGCAGTGAAGGCACGCTAATCAGCTTATGAGCATTAAACGCTCAATAGAACTTCATGCCGAATTAATAGACATGGTTCTCGAGCACAGCAGAGGGTGAAATGCTGTTTCTGAAGGGGCTGAGGGCACTTGCGCGTGTGGTGTTCCTCCTCAGGTTGAAATGGCATGACTTGCTTAATGGGGCATCCTCCTCTCATCACCATCGCGTTTCAAGACAACACCTCCATGAATTATGTCTTTCTGTTCTTAGCGTGACGTTTTCTCTGAGACCAGATCATCCCAGCGTATTTCCCCCTCTGTGGCAAAGTGCTGTTTTGACGCCCACATTTTCCCGCTCTTTTTCCGCCTCAGTCTCGGATGGAGGACCGGCTCGACAGGCTGGACGATGCCATCCACGTCCTGCGGAATCATGCTGTGGGATCCACTGCCAGTCTGCCCGGCGACATGCACAGCCTTCTGGGACAAGCACACAACGGGCCAATCGCGGCCATCGGATCAAACTTCCCTGCAGCAGGATTGGTCGCCAATCGGACAGCGTCTATGGTAAGCAACCTCCAAGAGCCTGCCAGAAAGAGCTTATAGATTCTGTGGTCGCGAATTTCAGTACTTAATGTGCGGGATTTATGTGATACTTGAAAACATAAAATGTTAACTGAGAAGACCTGATTGCAGATAATTACTGCATATTCAGCTGGAAGTTGTTAGTTTCATAGTGTCTTTGTGTGCAAGTAGCCCGTTACAGAGGCAATGGCCACTTGCATAAGCTTCGTACTGTGTGTGCGTGCATGTGTGCGCGCCTGCGTGTGTGTGTGTGTGTGTGTGTGTGTGTGTGTGAAATAGTGTCCAATAAAACACAGCCACAGCCATGTGCAGAATCTGAGCCTTTTCCGCAGAGAGCAGTTGAGCTTATACCCGCATATTTTCCAGATGCGTAATGGCTGGCAGAAGGCTTTCTCTCCTTGAAATAGAATAGAGAGAGGGTGAATGGGAAAAGCAGGCGAAACGGACTTGTGTGGAAAGCGTTTTGTGTGGTAAAGTCCTGCGAGGGCTGCAGGCTCCAGGCCGCAGGCTGCAGGGAGAAGGGGAGGCTGGGAGCACAGCCGCGCGCAGTGTTTCTCGCTCTCCATTTCAGCTGTTTTCTAGAGAGAGAGAGAGAGAGAGAGAGAGAGGGAGCGGGGGATTTGTGCACAGCTGCAGTGGAAGTAACAACAGAGGAAACAATTTTTAGATTAATCCCTTGGTGGTACAAAATAATTCAGTCCATCTTTTTTTTCCCCCAGAAATATGGGAATTGGTCGTGGAAAGGACGGGTGGGTGGCAATAGAGGGATTAAGATCTTTTCTGATTAAACTAATTTTACATGTAAAATTGATCCGTTCTGAGGGAAAGGGGAAGGGAAGGGAAGGGAGGGCGCTGGCTTCAGTGATCGGCTCGTCTTGCCTTGCGAGACGTCCGTGAAACAGGTCCAGCATGCAGGCACATTTTCTGTGTCATCCTGCTATCAAAAACAGCCCTGGGTCAAGGCCCTGTCTCACCTGTACTGGCCATTAAGAGGTTCCTCAGTTTGTCCTACAGTTACTCTCCTCATAGCTGGATTGGTTCCAGATTTAAGAAGGTCAAATAAATGTGCACCCACACGCCATTGTCACTAAGGGTACATTGTTAAAAAACTTGAATAATTAAATAGGTTTTGACCATGAAAGTCTTTGTCAGGGTTATTACCGCTAGGGGCTAAACATTAACACCCGCCCCCCTGCCAAATGCGAGTAGAATTCGGCAGTGGCGTGCAACTGTGTATATCACAGAGTTCAGTGGTGTATAGGCTAATTGTGGCGGCTTCAAACTGTTCGTTTAGGTACACTCCATGCCAGGGGAGAGCACAGATTCAGATTCTCCGGTTGTGATCGGAAAGTGTAGCACAGGACGGGTGTAGCACAGTGGGTAAGGAGTGTAGCACAGTGGGTAAGGAACTAGACTTACCGAAGTGAGGTTCGATTCGAGGTAAAAGGACACTGCCGTTGTAACCCTTACAGTACTTAACCGAAAGTCTTCAGTATATATCCAGCTGTATAAATGGATACAATGTAAAATGCTATGTAAAAGTTGTGTAAGTCTCTCTGGATAAGACGTCTGCTAAATGCCTGTTAATGTAATGTAATGGAAAACGTGGGCTAAGCCGCACCAAACATCAAAAACAACAATGGCTCGGTCAAGGAGCATAACCTTCGACAGATGGACATCCATGGTGTCAAAGTCACTTTAATTTATTTAGCGCTGCAAAAAAAGAAAAGAAAGTAGGCTGGTCACAGTTTTCGGTTTGATACGTGGCTCGCGGTGTGGGAGCCTAGACAGGTGTAGTTATTTACATGCCGCCAATGCTGCTATTTTGTAATTGCAATTTTAAAATAAAGTAAAATAAAAAAACTATTAGAGTGCATCAGGCATTGATGTCATTAAATGAATAGAAGCACATTCTTTTCACATAATGCCTAATACTGTCAGAAAAAAAGCTAGCTCTTCTCAGCAATAGGTGAGTAATAAAATAATTTTTATTTGCATCACAAAATTTCCATATTCCTGCTTGCCAAAGTGAACAAACTTAGTGTATGTACTTTCTAGCGTTCTTCAAGAGAAGAATATGCCTACTGATGTTTATGACCTCTCAGTTTTCTTACAATAGTGGAGTAATGTTGTGAGTAAAAGATGAAGATGTTGTTCATATTTTGGTTAGTAGTGGGTTTTTCAGGGGGTTTTCTGTACTTCCTGTGGACTGTGGTGCTATTTGGAGGGAAAATGTGGTTGTAGGGGGAGAGAGGAGGAGGGCCTTCGAGAGGAAGCTTGTACTGCGGAGACGCAGAGCAAGGGGGAGGCGCCAGCTCGAGCCAGACGGGGCTGTGATTTAGCAGTCTCGCCACAGGCTTTTATTTTGGAGAGTTTTTTTCCCCCTTCTTTTGAACGACATTGGAAATGCGAAACTTTGGAAGCACGAGCCTGAAGCCGCAGTCCCCACCCAAATAAGAGCTCTCAGCTGTATGGTAATGAGGCGCGACCATTAAAAACGGCACCTCTCCTTCCTGGCTGCGCTGATACTCCCCCCCCCCCGCCCCCCCCAGTCTGAGACAAAGGCTTGCCGGGACACCTGTTGAGAGTACAGCACGGCGCGGCGTGCAGACCGGAGGGGCGGAGTCGGGGGGAGGCCCAGGTTAACGCAGGCCGGCGAGCGACTCGGAGTCGAATTTCTGGGGAAAAGGGAAGCGACAGCCCTCCCCTCTTTCCTTCCGGCCCTCGTCCCGGCCCGTCCTCAGAGCAGAAAATACAGCTTAGGGAAGCGATAATCCCCTCAGAGGATCGACTCTGGACTGCAGGCTTTCTCTGACTGACTCACACTGTCAGAACACAGTCCGCTGTTTTTCACCGCGTGTGGAGAGAGGCTGGGAAACCATTGGGGGCCGTCGCGAGTTTATTTTCAAAACAGAGGCTTAAAGCCGTGCACAGACTAAACACTCATTTAAATAATAAAAAACAAAGAACAATGCAGACACCACAGAGATCGAGAACCAAAATACAAAACCAAAAAACGCCATTATGCACTAGCCCTGACAATTTCAGTCAATTAGTGTGAGTTTGAGAGCCCTGAATTTGTCACTGGTTGATAACACAAAACTGTCCTAATGAAAATTTGTGGAAAAAATTTTAAATATAATATCTGCTTTTCCAATGTGATTGGAAACACCTTGCAGAGTCTGTCAGTCTATACACATGTAGAGATATGAATGTATCTCAGAGCTGAAAAAGTAGTATTTTAATTACAATTTTAATGGTTCCTGAGTGCACATACACACCGTGTTCTGTTGCCTCTGGTGAAGCACAGAACAGAAGCACCCCCAAGTGTCTTAAGTGGTGCACTGATCCAAAAAGCTTGAATCGGTCTTAAAGCACCGGCTTACAGAATTTGTTCACTTAATGCTCTTAGAGAGCCATTAACAATAACCGGCTCACTTCAGCAGGAATAATTGGCCAGCACAGAGACATTAATCACCTTGAAACTGACCCTCCTCCGACGCGGGCCAGATGGCAAGAATAATTCTCAGGACGTGCGGGATCAGCCTCGGTTCCAGACGTGCGGGATCAGCCTCGATTCGAGACGCACGCTTCTTACTTGGTTTCAGCAGCCCCCGAACCTGAAGCCACGGGCAGGAGCCGGGGATTGAGAGGGAAAACATGACCTTTCCCTCAGACCTGGGTGCGTGTGTTCCAGCCAAACGAACTACGGGCTGAATTCTATGAAAGTCTCTCGAGAGGTCGGGAAACGCACTGCTGAAGGTCGCCTTTTCTCATTGGCCGTCACAGATCACAGGGCGAGGGGCGGCTTCGGGAATAAAATATTTGTACTTTTGTGAAGTCGGAGAGATGAGGCCTTCGTGCAAATGTTCCTTTTGTGGTCTGACGCGATCCTTCAGTGCCGTGCTGGCCACTGGGCCTCTCTTTGAGCCTCCAGGGTCATCACACACTTTTCTCTGGTCTTTGATAGGGCGCAGCTCATCGGGAGGAGGCCACCAGCCTGAACAGCAATCACACGGGGCTGCCCAGCTCTGGCCCCGCCCCCAGCTCAGACCTCAGTCACCAGGCAGACAGCTTCAGAGGTCAGCCACGCCTCTAAACCCACACACCTTCAACTGATACCTCTAATGCATTAACAGTTTCTTTTATTTTTTGTTAGATTAATTTTTCTTTGGAAATAAAAATGGACAATAGCCTATACACCTTTTAATTGCACCTCTTTGCATTGCTGTTTAAAGATGTATTTATTAGTGGTACTGGTACTAATGACGCATACATGTTTATTCATCTTGTGTTGTATTCATCATGTAGTATTCATGTTACCTGGAATCTTCTTCTGAAGACACAGCTTTGAACGGGCCTGTTACACGTACAGTCATGTGACCTCTCTCTGTGCCGTGTGCTGCAGCTCTGGCGGTAGGGCTGGCCAGGCACGTGACCGGCCTGGAACTGAAGTTGGAGAACCAGGAGAAGGACGAGATGCACGAGAACCACTCCTCAGACGACCTCAAGTCAGACGACGAGAGCGACAAGAGGGACATCAAGACACCGCGAGGAGGGACCCGCACGAGGTGAAAACCGCCCGCTACCGCGCAGGCTGTTACCGCCGTTAGCCATTCAGAAGCTGTGTTTTTATTAGCACCTGTTAGCGTTAGCGTTCCTGGCGTTGAATTAGACACAAAGTTGTTAGCGTGGCTGCAGACTGACCCCCGTGCGGGCGCGCGTGCGCCCTGTCTGCACCTCAGCAGCATCAACGAGGACGAGGACCTGAACCCCGAGCAGAAGGCGGAGCGTGAGCGCGAGAGGAGGATGGCCAACAACGCCCGCGAGCGGCTGCGGGTGCGCGACATCAACGAGGCCTTCAAGGAGCTGGGCCGCATGTGCCAGCTGCACCTGAAGAGCGAGAAGCCGCAGACCAAGCTGCTCATCCTGCACCAGGCCGTGGCCGTAATACTGAGCCTAGAGCAACAGGTCAGAGGTGAGTACGCCACGGAACGGTACTGAGTGTAGAACAGAGGTCAGTACGCCACGGCACAGTACTGAGTGTGGAACAGAGGCCAGTACGCCACGGCACAGTACTGAGTGTAGAACGGAGGCCAGTATGCCACTGCACCGTACTGAGTGTGGAACAGAGGTCAGTACGCCACTGCACAGTACTGAGTGTAGAACAGAGGCCAGTACGCCACTGCACAGTACTTGGTGTAGAACAGAGGTAAGTTACTCACTGGTACAAGTTATAGATGAGTGCATCACTGTGCCAGGCTGTGGCAGTAAATGTGAGTTTATGACTCCATTATGTGTCCTTATCTACTTCTTCTTCTGCCTGACACCTCAGGGATCTCTCAGTTCAACACTTCCTCACCTGTCACTAGGGAGCCCTACTAATGCGTCAGTTACACACACACACACACACGCACACACATGCGTGCACACACATACACATACAGGCATACACTCTGGCAGTGGAACCGTTAAAGGGCAACCTACAGTAATTCCCCAATGCTGAACCCCACAGAGCGGAACCTGAACCCCAAAGCTGCCTGCCTTAAGAGGAGGGAAGAGGAGAAGGTGTCCGCCGTGTCCGCCGACCCCCAGCAAGGGCACCCCGCCGTCCACCCCAGCCTCACCGACACATCCAACCCCATGGGCCACCTCTGAGGAGCAGCCAGGTACAGCACTGATCCCAGCAGACCACTGATCCCCAGCAGCCCACTGCCCCAGCCCAGGCCTCACATTAGACACCTGCCAGAATTTGTGACGATTTCACCTGTCTACGGTTGACTTAATATGGAAGAAATATGTAAATGAAAACTTCTGCACACTGGGCTATTTACAGATCTCATTTCATAAGTACATTAAACTTGTTTTTTGTTATTTTGCAAAGTGTGCAGAAGTTGTGTTTATTCTGCTTTGCCTTGTATGCACCTGTGTAATGTATGTGTCCATTGAGAGAATATTTCCCTGACAAAGAAATGAATAATAAATGCAGCTTTATGTATCTGTCTTTTAAAAAAGTAACAAGAAAGGGTAAAATCTCTTAAACGAGTAGTTTACTTTCTGGGGTTTTTGATACTGTGCCAGTTTTACTGTCAGTCCTATTAGGCCACCTTTTTTTACGTGTGATAAAGCATGTTTCAGCTTTTCAGCCATATCTGACATCCTGTCTGCGTTACAGTGGCGATTGTAGGGCAGCCAAGGGTATGTGGTCAATAAAACACACTTTAGGGAACTGCAGTGACATTATAAATTAATCAGATACTTTTCTAAGTATTTAAATGTCTGTAATCGCACCTAAAAACCGACATCACAACCGAAAGCATACAATAAAGCTGAAATACTACCAAAAGGTTCACTGTCCCTTTAACTGCTTTGCTGTGCTGGGGTCATCTTGATTGTGCCTCCCTAATCGACATTCTTTTTTTACCCACAACCACAGATCAAATCAATTCAGATCAACTCTGTACGAGAGAAGAGCGGGTGACCTTGCTTCCGGAGGACAGACGGGACTCACAATTAGTGAAGACAAACCCACTCGAAGCAAATAAATCCAGAAAAGGCAATCTTGAAATTGGAAGGGGGGAGAAAAACTGGCAAAGCTTCCAGCTCCCTGTGAAGAAACCCAATGCAGATCACATCATTTCTGCCCGCGAGTAAACTTCAGCGCGTATCGCTCTGTTGGTGCAAAGACGCGTGTCGCACCTGAAACAATCAGACTGTCACCCTCCCCTCCGCCCCTCCCCCCCCAGCGTGGAAGTTGACTTGTGCCTAAACTGAATTGACGAATGCATTGTAACCACAATTGTTTTTTCGTTTGTTTTTTTTTATTTTTCTTTTTTTATTTTATTTATTGTGTTACTGAACTATAATGTAACTCTACATCTAAAGGGAAAGTGCTGACATTGTTTGGCGATGCTGAGTTTTTGGTTGACCTACAGTTTGCCCTGGGCCCTGAATTTCACCAATGAAACCCCCCCCCCCCCTTCCCTAGCCAGTGCTGATCTGGGCTGAGCTCATTTGTGAAAATAGTTTAATATATTCACCAGTTTAGGCTGAGACTCATATACATCTTTACTGGTGGCAGTTTGTGCTTAAAGATCCAAGTGTCCCCTTAAAAGATAATATATTATATATAATATTTATATTTTATCCATTCCACAATAAGAGCGTGTTTAACCAAAAGTACCCTCTGATGAAAGTGTGTAGATTTGCACAAACTCTGCTTTTTTGGAGTCTGACCAATAATCCACAGAATTGGAGGAAGGGAAAAGGAGGAAAAGGCAAACTGTAGTTTACCTAAAAGTCACATTTGCGATTTATCGCTTTTTTTTCAAGCCGTTCAAATATAGAGAGAAAATCGGAGACAAACGTTTGGAAATAGCATTCCTTGCATACATATTAGTGTCTTAACTGAAGGAGAAAGGCTTCATCTTCCTTTTATTCCTTTGCCATATAGTGTTAACTGTAAAAAAAGAGGCGTATTCGTTGATATCAGTTTTTTTTTATTATGTTACTTTTTGGACTCTGGTTACTTGGACAGTCAAGGCCATGGTCTCTGTCATTTTCCTAGGGCTGTGCTATCAATGATTTGAGCTTTGAGAGCAAGTAGAATCGGAAACAATGGCCATGTAACATCTGGCCTGAATGAAAGTGTTGCTTTATTTCCTTTTTTGTCTAAAACAAAATACATATAAAATGCATTATACAAAGTAACCAAGTTATTTTATTTGTAATTATATACAAATCATTTTCTAGGCTTCATAATAAAGCTTATAATGTCGAGTGAATTAGCAGAAGTTCTAAGTTATTTAGAATGGCTTTTTTTCTTCCAAGCAGCAAAGTACTTTATACAGTTACTTTTAGTCAGTAAAGGGTAACCTGTATGTCAGGAGAAGCGCTTTCCTAACACACATCATGTACGAACCAGTCAACTCGTGGTTCTCTTGAGCAGGTAGTGAAACGATAAGCAGAAGCAGTTTTGAGCAAGTTTTTTTTTCTTCTTCTCTGAGGATAAAGCAGTTTTTCATTTTATTTTGTTTGCGCATGTATGCCCTATTTCTTGTAATTCTTTTGGTCTTAACACTATATCGTAATATTCCATTAATTTTTGTGTCTGTTGTCTTCCATTGTTACTAACCATAAAAACAAGGCCACTACATTCATAAATATTACTAGTTTACCAAAAACTACCAGAATCAAAGGTTGCCATATCAAATTATATATAATCTCAAACAAGGTACAATAGTTGGACTAGTTTTTCCCAGTGCAAATCTTCTTGGTTGTATTTTGTGGATTTTCTCTCCTTCCCACCCCACTGGGGCACATTTATCATCAGTTTTCGCCTGAATATATATGTGGCCTTGTTCTTCATTTCAGTATTTATGGGCTTTAAAAATGTTGCTGGAGGAATGTGATTGAGGTTACGTGTCACTGCCTGCCATATCGTTGTTGTTTCCTCTCCTTTTTCATTTTTCCCCTCTTCTTTTTCTCTTTTTTTTGTCCTCAGTCGATTTCTTTACTCCTCTGTTGGCTATGTTAGACTTTGCCGTACACCCAGAAGCTTTCCTTCCTAAAATGAAAAATATAAAATGGAAAAAAAATTGGCTTATTTTTCACTGTAGTTAGTCTTTTATACAATAATCTTGTAAGAAAATCTCTTAAATTCTAAATATTACTCTTTCTAGATTTTTGAAATCGAAAGTTTTCAGTAAAAAGTTTCTTACTTTATTTTACTATATTAGGTAGTAAAAAGTGTAAGGTTATTTACTGTAACCTGACCATTATCAGAAATTTGCAAATGGCATCCTAAGAACATAGTAGGATCATAGCTGGCAGTCTAGTGAGTATGGGATATTGTACGAGCTCAATGTACCAGAGGGTGTGCTTCTCATTTTGTCTCCAGTCTCCATTGTGGGTCGATGACAGACTTGTACCTGTGTCAAAATTCAAGGTATTGTTGATGCACATCAAAAACCAGCAGCAAGAAGTTGATTTTTTCTGTCTCTGTAACAGAAAACACAACATGTATATAACATTTATGTAGCAATAAATGTGCCATCTTTTTTTCTAACAAGGTTGTATGTGCGTAAATTTTTTCCCCCCTGAACTGCATAAAATGCCCCGCCTCTTTATTTTCCGGCTCCTCCCCTTGTTATTTGTTTGCTTGCTTTCGCGAAAGCTGTGTTCATGAGTCCAAGCAGTATAGCCAGTCAGTCTTATATACTATCATTTTTCCAGCAGTTTCAGAAATATGCTCAAGCACTGAAGTTAAGGTTCTGCAGCACTGCCCCCTTTCCACTGTGGACTCTGCAGTGAATAGAGGCCAAATGAGGAACACTGTGCAAGAGTGTGTTTGTGTTGTGTGGAATTATGAATGAAGCTAACCAGTGGACCATTGTAGTTTGTATCATAAAAGTACTATGGAAAATGATATGTATATTTTGATAAACTGTCATAGTGATATACTCTGGCTTTTTCCTAGCATCTAGTCTTGTTTTTCTGGCAGCAGAGAGTGTTTGTTCTCTACCACATGCTGATACTGTAAGCAGTTAAAATGCACTGGATAAGTCAGACATAGTCAGACTGCTCCATGAGGACCCCCAGTGGTCTGTGGGCAGTTAAAATGTTATGGAAATAGCAATAGCTATTTGGTGCTAGCTGCGTTGGTACTATTTGGTTTTGTTAAAACAGGCACACCCAACCAACTGGTGATCAAAGGCAAGTTTGTACACACTTGCTTTACAAATATTCTCATTTTATTTTGTTCAGATTAAAATGCTTACAGTGCATGGATCCGCACCGAGATCTTACCTTGTCTAAGTGGAAAGACACTGCTCTGAAGAAAGTTGTGGTAATGATGATCTTTCATGGTGGTTTGTTCCTGTTTTGCTTGCACACTGTAGAGCTGGATGGTCTCAATTAGCTTGCAGGCCTCTGCACAGCCTCATTACGTGTGATGGATGACAAGAATTGGGAGTAGATCCACACTGTTGCAAAGCTTTCCCAGCTTTCTGGGATGTGCTTCACTTTGCATTGTCATTATGGGTGAGACCAAATTCAGACAGCATTGTAAGTATGGACTTTTAGTCTAAAAGACATCAACAACATGATTTTCTACTTGTAATTTAGAAAATGTGAGATTTGAGGGCAAAATCCATGTAATAAATAAAATAACGTTGAATTCTTCTCGAAACCAGTTATTTGGAAGAACACATCTTTGGAGTGTCCACGTCAGACACTTGGCTTAATGTGATGCACAAATAAAATTCCTGCTAAACTGCCAAATTAAATCTGAAAGGTATGCAGCTTGGTTGCTTGATGTTAACTCATAACGAAATCATTAGATTGGACATTTTCGTACATTGGCAGAAGCCCCGTTGTTTCAATTACATCTAACCCAAATCCCAGATCTTGTCATAAAGGAGAAGTCTAGAATTCTGCAGTGTTATTTTGTGTGTTGTATGTCACTCTTTGTGTTGCAACACATTTGTGTGTGTGTGCGCGCATGCGTGACTGTGTCATTTTATCTGTGTCTGAGAGACTTCAAATTCAAATCCACAGCACAGACATAAGTGACAGTCAGAGTCATTTTTGGCCTGTAGTGGTGTCTGGCAAGCTTTTAATACACTGCAAGGCCAGAATGTCATCTGTGCAATAAATTTCCTCTGGATGAAAGATAGTTCTAATAACTAGCAGTTTTGTGCCACTCAGTGCCTGTCTGTCTTTTTTTAGTAAATGCCCTCCTTTCTCAGTCTCTATCATGATGCGGTGTTTACTTGTGGTTGCCTGAAGAATTGGCCGTGTTTTATTTAAGCACGGGACCACCATGGCTGAAGGCAACATCCTGTGGCTGTGGTTTGCCTGGGAAGCTGTGCGGGCCACACATACTGCGTAAGTCGTGGTAGACCTGCTGACAGTCACATCTTGGCTCGCATCTTTTCCTGTTGCCTGTGTGTGAAGCCACACCAAGGAGCTCTGTCACTACAATCTGAAAGACAGCCTTGTTTTTTTTCAGGGTCTGTTTGAAAGGGAAATTGCCTGTAGCAGACATGAATCCCTGGATCTCCACAGTTTACCATGTGCACGTCTGCTGCAATATTTCACATCCACAGCGGCATATGTCCTATGGCAATGCCTTCTACTAGTGTTTTATTTTCCAACACCTCCCAGGTAGAACACATGACTACCTGTGAACATCAGGCAAACAGAAATGGTGTTAATGCTGAATTATCTGTAAATGATCCTCTGTTCTTTTGGATAATTCCTGAATTAGAAGCATGCCAGAAATGAAGAGTATAAAAAGAACACACTAACAGTTGTCAGAAATGATGTAGAAAGAGATTGGGTTCCGTATAGCTAAGGGAAACACACTGCAGTCTTCTGAAAATCTCATTCCTTTTGCAGCATCTAGACAGTGTTCTATTGTGTTACCTTGTAATACAACCCAGTGGCACAGTTCACTTCAAAGTGTGTGGCAACGTACAGTTTTCCCCACTCCCAGACCCCGAAACGCTGCTGACCACAACAAAGGGAAGGGAGAGCTGACCTCGAATATGTCAGATACTTTTTTTTCCCTGTTTCCCCATAACAAGTAACATTGAAAAAGCCTCCCTTATAACATGACAATCTGCCTTTTATTCACCTATAATGACATCCTTGGATAAGTGAATGCTTTTTAGAACATCACAAAAGGATTTAACAGAATTCAGATTAACAAGCCCTGAGGCATGCTGGGACAGGGTTTTGAAGAGTATGCTATATATAGAAGATTTATTCTGGAATTTTAGGACAGCTCGTCTTATCACATATAGGTTATTTTTTTAATAATGAAAAACATGCATTATAAATGATGTGCTGTGCAAAATTCCAACTTGCATTTCCTTTTGAGACAGAGTTGCTAAACTTGCTCAGTGTCTGTTTTTGGTATAACCTTAAAAGAACAGTGTTTTACATGACATTTAAAATCACATGGGAAATTTGCTCATTGAAAACTAATTGAATAAAATTTTGTAAACAAATAAATATTACTGCTAATACTTATTGGAACGGAGAATGCTTTCAAAAGCAGTTAAATGTTATGTATATGGTAAAAGTCTGAGTAAGAATGCGTTCAAAGTAGTTTTAAACGCTTGTCCTTAGTTAACACTTAAAATTTGAAGACAGTGGAACAGAAGAGTGCTGGGCTCATGCGTGTATGTATGATTATCTGGACCACTGCAATTATGTCGATCAGCACAAGATGGTGCTGCCGAGCTTGAGCAAACGGTAACGGCCCAACGTTCACAGGTGTGCCACTTGTTGATAGTTGTTTGCAGACCCAAAGAATAGGTTTATAACAAATATTTAGCCTGTTGCATATAATATAAAGTGGATATTACTGAGTAATGATTCACAACAGAACTGATAATTAGTTTCTTTCAAAACACATTTTGGCTACACAACACATTTAGTTTTTATGTACCCTAGCGCCTAAATATTTCATAGATTAAGCGATTAAACTATGTTGTAGCCTAGATTTAGGATATAAAATATCATATAACATAGAGATTCTAATAGCCTATTTAAACATTTTATGTTGGGTGTAGCCGAAAAATCTAATTCTGCTTTTGGAGAAAAGATAAATAAAAATTAAAGACTGTGTCCTATAGCAAGCCAGCAAGAGGACTGTTATGTTTACTCGGGTTCGTATTCTTTATCCAGTCTTGGTAGCCTACATAGCCGCAACACATAGCTAAATCATAATATTAAAGCTATAGCCTAGTCTAATCAACCGATGACTACAATAGTATGTTTCGTGTTGCCTGCATTTTGGCTGTGCATGTTCAATTTAACGTGTTAATTAACGAGGAAACAATTCAACAGTATTCTATTAAAATAAATCACGAAATTCTGATCTTCGATTAGCACCTTTATTTGACCGTCACTGTCGAACCAGCGAGAGTGTCGCTCCTGACGGCAGGATGGCAATGGGCGGGTTTGTAGCGTCTTGCCTAATCGGGGCGGTGTACGGTGTCACTCCCCAAGGCCAGGATCATTTGTTTCTGAAATGAACTGTCCCACTGAACAAGACAGCAACAAGTGACTGGTCATTTTGGCAGAATGTCACTTCGGCAAATTTTCGGCTTTTGAACTTTAAAAGAA
Organism: Anguilla rostrata; assembly: GCF_018555375.3. Taxonomy (NCBI): domain Eukaryota; kingdom Metazoa; phylum Chordata; class Actinopteri; order Anguilliformes; family Anguillidae; genus Anguilla; species Anguilla rostrata. The sequence goes on along the minus strand of NC_057937.1, from coordinate 43,730,170 downwards.
GTTGTATGTGTGTATCAGAGTAAATTCCTGGTAAGTGAGTTTTCCGTTTTTCCCCCTTACTGTCAGAATGCTTGGATGTGCCAATGAAAATTTACCAAGCGACAGTACTAGCAAGCTCAGACGCAACTGATTTGTGGCAGCTTGATTTGTTCAGCCTACTGCAGGTGACTGACTAGCCAGATGAAATGGCTCTAACAAGGTAACGTTACTGTATTTTGTAGTGATTAACCGTGTTTGGCTTTTAGTTAGGCTACCCAACGTAGCCTAATTAGCCACAGCAACTATTTGGAATGTGAATAATTTACTGTATAACACCCGGTGAGCGAGATAACTGGCTTATAACTAACATAGTAGACTAGTTATCACTAACAGATTTGCTAACTAGCTCGCTATCTAGATTGTTTAAGCACGTTGTCTCTCTTCCCTGTACCTTTTCGTATTTAGCTTGGTAGAAAGTTTCTCCATGGTAGTGACTCCAGTAGCATAATCAGAAATGTATTTGTGTCGACAAACTAACAGAGGAGGACTTTGCTTATTTGGCTGTGCTTTGTGTTTGGCTCGAAAAACCAAACGCTGCTCGAATTTCTGTCCCGAGAACAGTAACACTTCACGCGCCCAATTATTCTATTCTGTGTTGATGTAGTCGCAGTAGAACTTCGAATCGGAGTTGTCAAATGAGCTGGAGATAAGCCTTACCATGCTGCAAATTTGCCAGAGGATTGCTGAATATGGAGTAGAATCGTTTTGACAATGTGTCAAGTAGTTTGACCCGTCTCAGCCCTCTAGACAGAATAATTATTTTCACGTGAATGTTACTGAGTTTGTATGGTGGTAACCGTGATAAAGTAGGCTATAAGAAAAAAATAGGTTTTTCTATATGGCAATGCCACTGAATTATAGATTCATTCTAGATTTATTCAATTGATTTAATAGAGTGATTCCACTGGTCGTTGGCGCAACATTTCGGTATGAAACAAGTAGATGTGTAATATGTTCTTTATTTTACATTTCACCATTTGGTCGATGGTTATATTCACCCTATGTAGCGTGCTCAAATAATTTGCGCTTGCCTACATGAGCATGTGGAGGATGCCGTAAACAACTAAAAAGCGAAGGAGGGAGAGAGAGATTTCCCTCCTTAGCAGTAGGCAGTACTCCTGCAGAACACAATGAGAGGAAAGGGGCTACATTAACACCTCACACCCCACTGTGGATACATCTGATACTCGCACCCAAAGCAGCCATTATATCATTCTGGCATTTTTTTCTGCTCCGAGACGCTTTTCCTTTTGGATAAGGGTCCGTGTTGTAGCCATTGAAGCTTCCATCATTGTTATCCCCTTCCTTCTACAAGGGAAAGAGCTGCATGTGGCCATGTCCTTTGTGTATTAATAGAAAACCTGGAAGCACCTGTTGTGCAAGTTTTTATAGAAATCGCTAGTTTTGCACAGCTTCACCTCAGCTGCATGTTATCTGAGGGTGAGCATTTATCCCATGCTTTAGGAATCAGAGTAGGACTTCTAGTTTTAATTCTTACATTAGTACTCTCGACATATGGCAGTACTTTGTGCGCATTCTTTACAGTATTAGTTGTAACCTGGAGACTTAATGTTTTCACCGTGGGAACACTAAGGTTAGGGAATGGGACATGTTATCAGACAGCGGCAGGTTCAGATGTGATGTAGATCCTTAGTGTGATGGTGGTTTTAACTTGGTGTAATGATGCCATAGATTGCGACCTGACAGACAGTATTGAAACCAACCCGCTTACTATGAAAGCATGGCACCCGGATGTTTGTGTGTTGCTCCATGTGTCTCCTGGCTTTCGCCTGGGTTATTACTTTTCTCAGAGCTGAATCCCCTCCGCTCTCCAGCAATGAGCCAGACGTTTCTGGAGTGGAGTGTATCCTGTGGATGTGTTCTTGTTATCCTGACAGTGAAAATGAAAGGGGCTTACAGTATGTCTTCATTACAGACTGCGGAGGCCATCATGCTGAATCTCTTCCGCTCAGCCCTAGCACTGCCATTTCCTTCTTATTCACTCAGTTATTAAGAGAGACCTTTTATTTTCACACACGGATTACAGGGACCTGAATGCTGTTTTCTCAGTGTTTTCTGTAATCATTCGCCCTGTGAGTTCAATGTCGGATCTAACAGCGTTGGTCTATATTGTTTTTTTAAATAATAGGGCTTATCAGTAGGATTTCCTTGCAGCTCTTATTACAGAATTGTAACTGGCTCTGCTTTATGTGCTCACCAGCCTCTCTAGCTGAGTGTTATAGCAGATGCTTTTGCTTGAAATTGTGATTCCAAACCTCAGCTGTGCCAAAATATGATAATAAATATGGTTTGTTGTTTGTTATCTTACAAACAGACACTGTTGTGTGAATTGTAGGCAGATGCCTGTGTCAGTCCTTTTGACAGAAAGAAAACTGACGTCTCACAGGTTTGACTGGGAAATTCTAGACGTTTACTCAATGCATATGATACAGCCAATCCTCTGAGAGAAGAATAAAAGTTGCCAGGCATTGTGCCAGTACACAGTTGAAATGACTATAGTACTTATAAATGTAAACACTCCATGCAAGACAAGGGAGTGAGTAAAGACATTTTTTCATGTAGGCTATAGTAAGTTGCGAGGCTTGAGTAAACAAACATTTACATGGCATACCCTCTATGTAGTATCAGTTTTACACCATCTTTCATTATCATTTCTGAAACAAGTATATGGCAAGCTGTAGCCTACCTGAAGAACCAGAAAAACACTGAGCATTATTGGCACTGACCACTTGAAATGTTACATTTCACATCTAGTAACAACATGAAAATGATCGCTCAGCAAAAGGCCCTGTCACACTTTAACTGTACAGATCCCTTTAAATCATGATTATCCGGCTGCTTCAGTGGTAAACGTTCACAGTGTAATCACGCTGTTGCCAGTGAGTTTGTAAAAGAAACTCCATCTGGTTGAGGGCCCCAGTAAAGGCTCTGAGTGCCCAGAGAATGGTTTATGTGCAGGGCGATTCAGTTTGTTAGCCACCTGCTCATGTGGCATTAGTGTGCTTTTGTGTTCATTTCACAAGACAGGGATTAAGGTTTAAAGGTTGCTTATACATACTTGGTACCTGTGAACTGAATATTTAGAAACAAATAGTTTGGCCTGCTATGTGGTGAGGTTTGCAGTATCAGTTGTTAGACAGCATATTTTTACCTTTGAACACACCGGCAATGGGACCCCTGTTGGATATTTATCAGCTTTCTGTGCACGAGTTCTTCCCATGGTGTCCTGTTACAGAGAAAAAAGCTCTCTCTCCATGGGGGGAGCAGTTACAATGTGATTTATACAGAACTCCAGCAAATGTGATCCAGATCCCCTTAAAAACATCTGAAAACACACACACACAAGTGCACACATACACACGCACACTCACAAGCCCCCCCCCCCCACACACACACAGTATGAAATAACTCCTCTTTTGCTTGATCCTATTAGACTGCAGTTATGTATGTTTGAGGAAGGAGAGGGGAAGTGTGTTTCTGTGAACATACATGACTATAATTTGCACGTTCAGTATGTTTGTGATTTTAGATTTGCACAATAAATAGTTGCAAATATTCTATTCTATCATGATAGAATATGCGGTTTAATGTGGCATACATGCGACAGTACCTGGGTGACTGAGGTATGAGACCTACAGTAACAAAAAATTATCCAGTAACTAATAAATACCTTTACAATTGTTGACATAATCAAAGGTTTAAAATGACATCAGAACCTACTGATTTGCAAAGCGTTTTGAGAGGTTACATTAAATTGCGTATTTTTTCTGTCTGATCATGTGATTATGTGCTTGTTTTCAGCTATTGAGTCCAGTCCTGAGAGAGGGATTTTTAAATCATAAATGGAGTCTTACAGACTACAGCAGGACTGTGTCAAACATGAGTACACAACGAGAGCCGACAGCAATGGGACATATGGCCTCAGCATTCGGGTCAAGGGGATTGATGGACACCCTTACGTAGTAATGAACAACCAGAACAGGGGCCCTGACAGCAATGGAAATATTGGCAAGGACTCCTTTATGAACGACTGCAATGAGTATAACTTCAGAGGGGGCACAGTGTCAGATCCAGAGAACCTGCTTGTGGAGAAGCAGGTCTCCAACTCCCACAATGGGGCCAAAGAGCCCAGAGAACCACAGAAGTCTTCCAGCTTAAGGAGTATTAAGAGTGACCCAAAGCCTGTGAATCCTTATACTTTAGAAAACTTCTCCCTGAGCCTGAACAGACATCGCAGCCTGCCACCCAAATGTCCCTCTCCTGTGGAGACGACAACTCTCCCCAGGGCCTCCTTCACACCGGTCGACCGCAGGTCCCCCAGCCTGGACAAACCCAGAACCCCTGAACCACCGGCGGCTGGGGAGGAGGCCCAGTCTGATCCCAAGGGGTCACGCCGTTCCCAGACCCAGCCCCTTGCCCATAACCAAAACCGACCTCCAAGCCAAATCCAGGCTGAGCCCCAAGCCCAAAACCAACTTCCGGCCAAAACCCAGCCCCAGTTTTCGAGCCAGCCCAAGGCTCCAGCAGTGGGACGCACTCCCAGAGACTCAGCTAAGTTTACTAGCAGGTCTCCCAGCACCGTCGGTAGCGCTGCCAGCTCAGAGCATGGTGTTCGTAAGCCTGACGTTTTGCCCCTACGGAGACATGACTCCTGTGGCCCTGTGCTTCTGCCGTCCCGCTCCCGCCACTCCTCCACCTCCTCCACCCCCGACAGACACGTCCCGGACGAGGAGGCGTTGTACGCAGATAACATCAACCGGCACGAGAACCGGCGCTACATTCCCTTCTTAGCGGGCACGGGCCGCGACATCGACAGCGCCTCCATACCTGGTGTGGATGAGCTCATCAACAAGTTCGACGGCAACAGCACCAGTCATCGGAGGGGCAGGGCGGGGCGTCGGAACAGGATCAACCCAGAGGACCGCAAACGGTCCCACAGTGTGGACAGCTTCATTCCCTTTGACCTGAAAGAAGATTCTGAGTACCTGGACAGGTTCAGTAAGAACCAGGGCCGAAGCACGGAGCATCTCCTCCGCCCCTCGCAGCTGGGTCTACAGAAGGGGACTCATCACCAGGAAGAGAAAGCCCCAGCGCTGGATTGCAGTTCCCCAGAATCACCACAAGGGACAGTTTGCAATGGAATGTCCTCTGTTCTGAGGTGTAAAAAAGAGCTGAGGAGGTCTTCCACACTGCAGCTGAAGAGCAAGACCTATGAGGAGGAGAAGCCTTCACGGTCTGTGAAAATTCTGACCAGTACAACGCCAAGACCTTTGTCCAAGTCTAGCAGCAATGAGGTACAGCTTGATTCAGCCAGGGATACTCAGGTAAACCGCTTTATATTGCCATAGTACAGTATGTGAAATTGTGTGTTAGTAGTCATTTTATTTGACCAAAAGTCAATAGCTTGTTAGTAACAAGTTCACAAATTATTAATAATATAGGAAATATAATTGTCCTGAAAAGTTATGGTTAAGTGAGCTGTTAAAAAAAAACAGCCTTTCAAATGATTGTAATTAAGTGATTAATTTCTCTGCCTAGGTAACCCCTGATCTTTTGAAAGGTCAACAAGATATTTCACAACAAACAAATGAAGAGACAGCAAGACAAATATTGTTCAATTACCTCAAGGATGGGTGAGTATTCATGAAGTGGAAAGCATGGTGTTGTAGCTTAACGTACTTTGATGATGTATCCTCAAGCTCTTAACTCTGTTGTCCCCTCATTATCGTCACAGTGGGCTTGCAGTAGTGTCATTCTCTGAAACATTTTTAACTTCAACTTCAGCCAGTTTGTTGGTTTCTGCTGATTTATGATTTGATATACTGAATACTGTCATTCATCACTACGTTATGTTTACTCTAATCACTATCACTGTTCAAAGAATATGTTTTAATACTAGGTTCTAGACTGAAATAAAAATTTCCTTTCTAATTCTGGGCTTCACATTAATACATATTCTGAAGTATCTGGAAAATGGACATGGATTATTTCTGACATCTGACCACAGGTTACATCTGACACTTCTCATTCATCACTGTGCAGTGTATTCCCTTACATAAGGAAACATTAAACCTTTCTCTGATAATTCCACCATAAATACCAGGTCAGATTCATCCTATGCAAAAATGATAGCTGTTTTGTACAACTATACATAGCTGTCATAGGCCGGAGTGTAGCACAGTGGGTAAGGAACAGGGCTTGTAACCGAAAGGTCGCAGGTTCGATTCCCGAGTAAGGACACTGCCGTTGTACCCTTGAGCAAGGTACTTAACCTGCATTGCTTCAGTATATATCCAGCTGTATAAATGGATACAATGTAAAATGCTATGTAAAAAGTAAAAAGTTGTGTAAGTCGCTCTGGATAAGAGCGTCTGCTAAATGCCTATAATGTAATGTAAATGTAAAAATGGTGTGTTAGCTCTACATGATGTTAACTCTAATTTAGGCCTAATTTAGCTATTTTAATTCCCTCCTTAGTTTGCCACAAAACTATAACCTCTGTGCCAGATAACAACAGGTTGTACAGCTAGAGAGAATAGGGAATCAAATACTTTAAATCTTTAAATGTTTTCAGGTTTTTAAATCTGGAAAATGAATGTTTGCAACTGAGGGCAATAAAGCTCTTAAGAGGCTAAAGCTACTTGTGAAAACTCTACAGAAATGGTCCATTGTAGGGAAAATGGTCACTGTGTAGATGTAATTAAGATAATGTGCCATGACCAGCTATGGCAGTTAAATCCAATGGATCAGCAGTGACCTTTGAAGTCTGTACGGGTAGACCAATCCATACAAGAAATCTGTACAGCTGTAAATCAAAAACTCCCATGTCTACAATATCCTGTTGAGATGGGATAGATGGGCTTATTAATGTGTCATTGGGAGAATAAAAGGCTCCTTTGGATGTGCTGTACTTTAAAATGAGTAACATATACCTGTACAGTACCTTGTAAAATAGCTCATTTTAGTTGTTGTTCAATATTAAAATGGTAATGACATATCTGCTTATAAAAATATATAGTAAAAATGTGAAATTATCCTACTTGTATGCGAGGAAACTGGATGAAATATTTTTGGCCTGTTATGTGGTTGGCCAAGTAAGTTTTTTGACAGCAGATAGATATGTGTATGCTAAGATATCGCAAGAACTCTTAATATTGAAACACTTTTTACTAGGCATATCATATAAAGAGCTGATAGTGCATTAAATATTATTCATGAAGTGATAATCCAAATTTGGAAACTGAATATGCATGCATCAATCTACTGCAGCTATCTATACAGCACATGAACACTAACATATGTGCTTACTAAAAAAGTGAAGGGCAGTGAGTGTAAAATGGAGAGCTGACATTTTAAAGTACTGTTGTCCCCATATTTTTCAGGCAGCCAAGAATGACAGCCCTTTTCTCAAGTCTTATCCACCTCTTAGAGATTTGTTGTTTAAAGAACCTTTGTCCCATGTGTTTGCAGAAGCAGTGATAATGATGATGCTACCAAGAGGAAGGTCAACCTGGTCTTTGAGAAGATCCAGACCTTGAGGTCCAGGGCTGCTGCAAGCGTGCAGGGGGACAACGTGAGCCATTGTTTTAGAGGTTTATTTAGGCTCAGCTTGCCACTAAAACAGTGAGCTACTTATGTGAGGGAAGGAGGCTGGTACCTTACTAGGGTATTATGGTTACTGTTAATCTGTTGCTGCTGTTGTTTTCATGTTTAGCTATATTTTTTGGAGTTAGCTTTTTATTTATGTCAGGTTGATTGAACTCATTTTAAGGTGGAGCTGTTACCAGCCCCATAAATTCTGAAAAATATAGGATAAAATTAAAGGCACCTTGGGGCAGGTTTAATAAGAATAGTGATAATTAGCATGAGGCATGCAAAATTGCATCCCTGCATGTTTCCATTTAGCAGGACACATACTGTAAGTTAATTATGTAAATAATAATTATGTAAATAAACATTGTAAATTCAGCCTTCATATGCACCGTTCAAAATAGTGTGCCGTTCTTGAAGGGAAAGGAAATGTCATCATTACAGCTGAAGAGCTCCAGCTTGTTTGGGAGAAACCACGTGTAATGAATGTGTTTGCCTCCTCACAGCCTCCCAGCGCAGCTGCAGAGAGCAAAGCGCTGCAGGATCTCAGGGTCCAACTGGAGAGCAAGGTTACAGAGCTGACAAAACAACTGGAAGAGGAATCCAAGGTAGATCACCGGTTGCACCAGCGGACACATAGCCACAAACTTACTAACCAATCCATATAGAGTTTGGTCCTCTTGCGGCAGGGTTTACTCAAATTCTCAAATCCTGTGTCTTTTGTAAAGCTGAACACTACCGTCAGTTTGGAAAATAGCTAGCACAACCAGTTACAGTACAGTCTAAGACTCCTGAAACCCAATCTCCTGCTTAATACTGCTCATTGCTATTGCTACTGCTACTGCTTCAGTTAACTGTGACCAGCATTGCCTTGCTTGTCATATGCTTCATTCCAATGAGCTCTGTGCGATCCATGCAGAAGCAGAGGAGCCTGGTGGAGGCCTCTGGGAAGGTGGGGGCAGACACCAAGGACCTGGCGAAGAAGCTGAGCTCCAGTCAGGACGAGTGCAGGAAGCTCCGGGAGCAGCTGGCCAAAACGGAGGCTGAGTTGCGCTCTTCACTGGAAGAGTGAGTGAAGCACTGGCCCTCTGACACTTGTGCTACTTAAGTAGTCAGATACTGGAACTACCTCAGAGTGGTGGACTGACCAGTCAACCAAATGGGTCTGAAACTGGAAGTAGAATATACAGTTGCCTTATCAAGCTTGTTAGTACCACTGATGTGTTTTATCACTCACCAGAAACCCTGCTAGTCTATCGGGCAACCACAGTCTGCTGTGAATGTTTTCTGACTGAGTGTGGTGGAGTGCTTTGAGTAAGTCCTAGGGCCTATGGATGCATGTCTAAGTGCTCTTACTGAACTTAGCTGAACAGCATGCACATGTTCTTCCCATGGCCTCTGGAACAATGTGTGCATATTTTAACTGACCCGTGTGAAGTTATATGTTCTAACTAACTATGTTGAATACAGAGCAAGTGTGTTCTCAGTGACCTGTGGATAGTGAGTGTATGTGTTCTGACTGACCTGTGGATAGTGAGTGTATGTGTGTGTGTTCTGACTCCCCGTGCTATCCCAGGCTCTTCCAGGTGAAGATGGAGAGGGAGCAGTGTCAGTCGGAGATCAGGGACCTGCAGGACCAGCTGTCAGAGATGCATGACGAGCTGGACTCTGCCAAGAAATCCCCCTCCAGCGATGAAGAGAGGGAGGTCATAATGGAGGTAAACTTGGTGCTAGAGAACGCACACTCCACTGTGGTTTTGCATACTTCCTTTGCAGAAGTTATCTGGCTCCTTAAGACTGACCAATTCTGCAAACAGAGAATATGGTAACGCCTGTGGAGAATGTGTCCTTGTTAGTGTGTTGTAGTGACATTGTTATAGTGTGTCATAGTGACATTTGATACAGGACTCAGACCTGTGGCAGGGCATCATTTAGTGTCTATCTTATTTATTTTATCAGTCTTATTTGTTTTATTTTCTCTCTTTTGCACTTTGTTGTATTTATTTTAACATTTTTAATAATTCCGCTTTTTATGTTGAACTAAGGTGTATGAAATGTGCTATATAAATAAATGGTGATTGATTAATTGATTGATTGATTGTCCTTATTTTACAATTCTTGTAAAATAAGGACAGTGGACCAAGGATTTTATTCAGCTCCTAATTTCCCAATTTTTCACCCCCCATCCTATAGACAATAATGCACCTGAAGCTGGAGCTTGAGGAGACCCTGATCGCGAAGGAGGGGAAAGAGGAGGTTCTGCGCAAGAGGGAGCGGGAGCTGACTGCGCTCAAGGGGGCCCTGAAGGAGGAGGTGTCCTCCCACGACCAGGAGGTGGACAAGATGAAGGAGCAGTACGAGCAGGAGATCCAGAAGCTGAGGTCGTCTGTGGAGGAGGCCAAACAGGTAACATGACAGGCAGGGTGGCCTCAGGGTGAAACACTCTCTGTGACGTGCTCTTTTCCTATTGTGTGCATTACAATGTGAGGACGTTATGGTTCGGACCAAACCTAGACGTAATTACTCCCCATAATGAGTCAGCCATCTTTAATTTCGTATGTCTGGCTCCAAGGCCTACATATGTGTACATTCAAAAATGGCGTGTGAAAATTGATATGTACAATATGAACATCGACACTAATATATGCTTTGAAAGAGTCAATATCGAATGTAACATAAGTAAGTTTAAGACCGTTTCATGGTGTCAATCTGAAGTGCAGCATATTTGCTATAAACTGCAATATTTTTAGCATTTATTAGGATATTTTAAAAATATGATGATCATCTGTTATAGATAAATATGTAGCTTTTGGGCCTATTTTGAACTTTACACAATCAGTTTGAATATAGTGCTTCAATTTTGCTGTTACCGACACTGTACAGCAAGAGCTGAGAGCAGCTTTTAGATCCAGTTCTGGTGTGACTACACTGTGATGGAATTTGAAAGTGCATGGCGCCCTATTGCCCTCAACTAACATTTCATATCCCTGCCAGTTTTTCAAATGCTTCTATCTGAAAATGAATAGGCATTCAGAGACAGTTTACAGTAGGCTCCCATTGTTATGCACATGACGTCCTTCTAACCTGCTCATGGGCAGTGTTTAAAATCGAGAAATCTACGCTGCTATTAAGCCAGGTGGAAGAATCCGGGTTAGGTTCTTATTAATCCTGAGACAATGACATTCCGCTGTTCATGTGTAATGTTCCTTTTCTGATTTTTTGTGACTCATTTGCTCCAGTGGAATGTTATCACAAACTTCTCACCCTTTCCGCTCCTCGTTCCTCCCTTCCACGACCCCAAGCCTCAATTCCGAGGAACAGACAGATTAGATCAACGTCTGTATGGTACTTAAATGAAATTTGAGCATTTGGTTTTCTTCTCCACAAATGCATTTACCAATAGTGATTCCCCAATCTGTATTTGTGCAGAAAAAAGTAAAAACACTTGGATTTGTTAAGAGCAAATATTGATTGAGTTCAGTCTAGAGATCCATCAATGCAGGTTGGAGATTGTTCTGTGCAGTTACTGTATATGCCGATAGTAATGCTGCTTCCAAGATTCTTACCTCAAGACTGAGTTCACAGAATTTGTTGATTACATTTGAGGCGTATATAGAAGACCTATTATATGGAGCGACCTACACAGTTTACATTGTTTTCATTCAGTCCATTTATACAGCTGGAAGTTTTATTGCTGCAGGTATGTTGCTCCACCTCAGAATCAGACCCACAACCTCAGATGTTGCAGGCCCAGTCCCCTCCACAGACTACTATACCCTTCAGTGAGAGGCATACTTCTAAAATAATTTTGTTTGCCATTTAAAGGAAAGATAGTGTTTTGGCAGCAGTTTACCGTAATGTCTCCCAGGTAGGGGGAATTTCAGTGGGCATAGTATCCCCTTACCTCTGTGCCACAATTGCTCCTCTGGTTGACTGACAAGCTGTGCTCTATCTGCACAAACTTCGTGAGCTTCAGAGTAAGGCTTACAAGTACAGCTGAGCTTTTCTAATAGGAAAGGAAAAATCATAGGGATGGTTTAAAAAGTGACGGTACTGTTGGATTTGCTGTCCTTTCCCACACACATTTCAATTGATGTTATGGTAAGAAAGAATTATTCCCTTCTGCCCTATTATTTCAACTTCTAGGAGTTCCTTGACATAAATTATCATTATTTTATTATGTAATATAATCTAATTAGTGCTCAGCATTCAATATGAAAATGTATTTTTGATAGGCAATGTACACCACAACAGCAAGTTCCGTTTGAAAAGTTGTTTTAGAAATGCATGTAATGTGTTCAACCATACACTTTGCCTGAGTTTCATTTTCTCAAAGAAACACACTAGGCACTAGGTCTTGGAGCAGGCTGTTGACTGTCAGACAGAAGATGTGGATCATGTGGGGAGTTGGTCCTTATTTCCTATTTGAGTGTGCTGGTCCCCTACATGTCCTTTCGCCTCTGAGGGAGGGTGGTCCCATTCTTCTCTCTCTCCTGAGGTCATTTCCTTCGTTAAAAAAAGTCCTTTCCTTCTTGGCAGAAGTAGCAATGTGAGTGTTCACTTTAAGAGCCAAAGGATGTATTCTCACTTTGTCCGCTCTACAAACATTGGAGTGTTTTCATTTCTATTCAGGTCTTTTAAAATAGTCAGGAGTACTTTAACTGGTGTTCTTAGTGCTGTGGAAACCCCAGTTGTCTGGCTATCAAAGGAAGTTGTCAACAAGCAGTGTTTATGGTTTACTCAAAATCCATTAACAGCAGTTCATCAGTAGGGTTGCCAGATGTCGGGTTTTTGACTGCAATGTCCAATTTTCAAAATATTTGTACTGTACATACCCGGTTTGTGGTCCTGACCAGACAATGCAATGTCTGGTCAGAAGAATAGAAGGAAGAAATTTAGCGTTAGTTTCAAATGCTCCCCGACCTTGTTCAATTCCGGCAGTTTATGTTGTCCGGGTTTGACAAATTCCAAATCTGGAAAACCTAGCCCTAGCGCTTCCTCCTCAGTAGTAATGAGCTGGTGGAATGTTTGGCCATCTTTGTTGGGGAGTGCAGTGGCAAGCTGTTGCTAAAGTTAGCAAGTCATTTGGTACTGTATAGCTCTTTGCTTTTTTTTTAAAGTGGTTAATTATGAAAGAATATATGGCTGGTGCTATAGATTCCTAAACATATCAGGTTTTGTTTTGATTCCTTATGTGGTGATTTGTGTGTTGGTTGCCTATGAGGATGCTGTGTTTGTGTAAGAGGAGATGAAACCAACACATACTTGTGTTACTTGTATTGTCTGTTTTAAAACTGTAATTGAAATGGTATGAGTCACATTGTACTGTCCTTCTGTTGTAAACTGCATTTGTTGCGATTGTGTGAATTTAAAGGTCTTCTCTTTAACTAGGAAGATTATAAGAAATTTATAGTAGAAAAGAAGGAGAAATGTAAAGGTACAGAACAGTGTGTATGTGCAGCTTTGTTGGAGAGTGTGCTCGTGGACAGTGTGAAATCTGTATCCTATTCAGCTTGGCTGATTGGCCCTGTTCTCTGTGCAGGTGAGGGACCTGAGCAGGGTTTCAGTGGTGGTTCTCTTATGTCACTCTCCCAAATTCCAGACTCTCCACACCCTTGGTCAGGATTGTCCCCTCCTTTCTGGGCGATTGATCCCTGGTCTTCGCTTGCTCACTTGGCTGCATGTTTGCATCTGGCCCCCCCAGGTTTGTCCTGGTTGAAAGGGCTCCCACAGGAGGTGGTCTGTTTCCTCAGCTGATGACAGCTGCAGTCAAAAACTGGGTCTGATTTAGTGAGCAGCGGGGAGGGAGGGATGGAGGAAGCGAGATGGGGAGGGAGAGAAAAAGGGGGGTGGAATTCTGCCAGAGAGTTGGAGGAAAGAGGGTCGCAACTGGATTTCGCTTTGGGCCCGTTCATCTGGTTACAATCTAGAGTGTGTACTCCCCGCTTGAGGAATCTGCCCGTACAGAGAAAGAAGACTGCAGACCACCAAAGAAAGTTGGGATCGGAGGAAGTTTGCTATGCAGCATGTTCCATATTACACATGCGTGTGTGGTTATGTGCGTATGAGAAGTGAGCTGCAGCAGCACACCTGAAAGGAGACCTCTTTCGGTTTGAAAGCAGGACGCGGTAGTGGCCCGATTACGGCTCCTATTGTGTGTTTCTGGTCTCAGCTTGGCAGCTGTGTTTGAATGACACTGTGCCAAATTGTGTGCGGGGCTTTGTTTTTCTCACGAATACCCCCTGGAGAGCCCATTTGGAAGGCGGGGCGATGGTTCACGTTCCACAGCAGGTGAAGTTAGGGGAACAGGCCGCAGGTACAAAGCTTGGGACCTCCGTGATTGAACTCCACCTGGAGGCAGGATGAATAGGAAAGTTTGTGATTTTGGAGATTTTGGAGCCCGAAAGTAAGAGGGCCCACATTTCGGTCATTTGTTCTGCACATAATGGCAAAAACAGAGAACAATTTTGAGTCTTTCATTTTAGAAGGGGGTTAATGTTTTGCGTAGCCACATAGTGAAGCAACATTTTAGCTTTAGATTGCTATAAGAATCATTTTCCTTACACAGAGGGTTGATGTCCCTGCAGATATCTGACTCACCTATACCAAACAGGTCTTATTAATATTACTTGATATTGAGACTTGCTACCTTCCTGCAAGTTTGTTCAGGAGTAGATTGATTTATAGAACTTTTTATGACACATAATAGCTGGTTAATTAGAAATGTTCCCATAATTATAGAAAGGAAGTGATCTTTTGGGATTTGGTTCTTGATCTGTTTACAGTTTAGAAGTCCCTATCACATGATTTTGTTTCTGGGTGTCAAATGCATTTGGCTGTTTGCCATACAACCACTCAGGAATGTTCTGGCAAGTTCACCTAACACGAATAAGATGATTAGTAAGTGAAGATCAATTGTTTGTTGTGTAATGATGCTTTCATAAAGGATTGTCCAGTGATAATTTGGTTTAAGCTTCATTTCAGAATCACATCATCAATATTGTAGCCAGTTATATTCAAGAACTTGGCTAAGTATTGCTGGTCCCAAAACAATGTTATGCTACAGATAGTAAGGTAAGGTAAGTATTTATGTGGAGAAAGATTATACTTAACCAGCACTCAGCAGATCCTGGTTGAGAAGCTTATAATAACAGTAGCTTAGTTGTGAATTGGCAGAGATGGATTTCCCAAATGTGGTCACTTCATATTGTGTGATGTAGCTACTAAATCTGTGACCATTGCATCATCACAGCTGGATCTGAGGGAAATGACATGCCCCTTTATCCTGTTTACTGCTGTAACGGTAAGCGAGAGAGCGAGAGCAAGAGAGGTTTTCCAAATATATAGTATCCTGTGGGGCAGTGCGACATATTGTTTCTGCTCTGGAGAGCCATGTTGGTTAAAAACTCATCACTCATTCAATTTTACTTGGTGCTTTTATAGTGTGAAGCAAAAACAATGGATTTGTTTTATTGACTCCTTTAGTTGTTGTGTCTGACCTCAGCATGCCCTGGCTGACCCTTGTTGACTCCATGTACTGACAAACACCTGTAGTGTGTTCAGACTCCCTAACGTCAATCTCTTTAATCTGGACAGCTCTACTTTCCCCATGCGATCCAGAAGGGATTATCAAATATCCTGGCCTGCTAATAAAAATGACTGATTTCAGCAGAGATATTATTATTGGTTTAAGGAACAGTGTTGGGGTCAACTCAGGGTCAGAGTATACTTTTAATTCAGTGTTGCACAGAATCATTTGACAGCAGATTAACAGGAATTTAATATAAAGTTTTATTTAGATTAAAAGATAAGAATGTCATGACAGTAGAAACAGTAGTGCTTCAGGTCTATGTAAGGTCAATTTCTCTCCTGTTGCTTAGCATTGTGCTACTGAGCATTTTCTGTAAAGACTCTGCAAGCATAAAAGCCCATGTCAGGGCCATGCCGTCTAGTCTGAGTATACAGACAGGCCAGAGACCTAGCATCCTCCAAGCCTTGTGATTTGCGGTGTCATTAACCCCATTCTCTCAAAGTGGACACTGGACACAACCATGGGCTAATGTTTAACAGTGAGTAAACCGTTGGGAGTATGCAAAGGGCCCTTGAAATGCCTCGTGTATTGAAATGGAGATTGATTTTATGAGACAAGGAGTCAGTAAAATTAAAATAAACGCAGAGAGTAATAATCCCTGGGATCATTCTGCAGAGCCCCTGGTTCTGAGGAGGTGGGAGGTGGGATGTGTGAGTGGGAAGTGTGGGTAGTGTAGGTGCAGAAGGATGGAAATCCTGAAGATGAAACAAACTGCTAAATGATTCCTGTCTGGAAACTGGGATTCGGTTCCAGGCAAAGCGTTGTGCACCATGTTAATGAATTAATCTGCTGAACGAATGCCATTTCCCTCAGATTCAAAACAGCAGCCTTCTGGCTACAAGCCCTGTTTTTTTTAACATTGTGCTTGTTACATCCCCTGCCGTAACAGTGCTTCAGTATGCAAATATGACTAAAACCGGCTTCACATAGATGAAATGACTTGGTGCCCCGAAGCATATGGAGACAGGCAATGCATGGATGCGATGCTGATGGCTGGACTGCACTAAACAGTGTGAGAAATGTTGGCTACCTACAGTACAAACAACCAAACTGTGCGCTGTAAGCTTGCCTTTGGCGGCTGTGCGTACTTCCGCTTGTGTAACACTCATTTTGAATGCAGATATTGACATGTTTCTTCTTGTGGAAGTTTTCTGTAGGCTTTTAAAAGTGACTCGTGTTCTTTGCAAATCTCCCAGAACCAAAGTTAGCCTACAACAAGGTGTCAGAGATTGTCACGATTGTTGCGTTTTGTTTTCATACCACAATTGTGTAGTGCGTAGGCAGAAAGTGTGGGTTGGTTTTGGAAGCTGCAGGTGGATTCTTATCCTGGTTGGGTTAAACGTCAACAAGAGACACGACAGAAATATGACCAAGCTGGGTGTTCTGGGGAAGGGAGAAATTAGGGGAAATTTCTGACACCCAGAGAACAGTGGAATGCAGCTGTATTTTTAAAATACTTTTCTTGTTCACGTTACCGTCATGGCCTGCAGTTACGAGGAATTGTTCTTTTGGATATCTGGGCCTGTATCATTGATGTGGTCATGGTTGACCAGCATGAATGCACCTGCCTAACTGATGAGTTTCCTGTTCTAACGCATGCGATTCAACTTTGCTTCCTCCCCACGACCCCTGTGACCTCCTGAGTAAGGGGGGGGAGTGAAAGGAACGCTGTCAAACAGGCTGCTGCCCACAGCCGGTTGTTTTAGTTAATGATCTGTGTTCTCATCGTTCAGTGACTTTAAGCCTAGTCTGAGCTCACGCTCCAGAGCCTGAACGTGACTGGCCCCTGGGGCTGCTCCCCCTCTGTCAGTGAAGGCCTGCGGGGGAGGAGGGTGGTGGGTGGTGGGACTTTGGACTCGACAGAGTCAAGCTAAATCCATTGCTTCACTGCTAATGGGTAGCCAGGGGGCTTACAGTGGCTTTCTAATGGCTGTGGGTTAAGTCCCCAAACACATGTCCACACACCAATGTGCACACACACACATACAAACATGGACACACGTGCATGCATGCGACACACACACACACACTCACATGCTCGCCCACACACATGCACACACACACACACACTCACATGCTCGCCCACACACATGCACACACACACACACACACTCACATGCTCGCCCACACACATGCACACACACACACTCACATGCTCGCCCACACACATGCACACACACACACACACTCACATGCTCGCCCACACACATGCACACACACACACTCACATGCTCGCCCACACACACACACACACACACACCTGTCAGAAGGCCATTTCCTCACCCTGTAATAACGTTGACGTCTTTCGGTTTCCCTGTAATTGGCGCTCTTGCATTTTCAGAATTCCCCGACAAACAGGGGTATCTGCCTCTGATTCAGTAATGACCATATCCTGCACAGATACGTCAGCTCTGTACCGGCAGTTATCACGCACACCCTCACTGCAACCTGTCCAACAAGGCACAAAAAGCCTGAAATGTGTTGATCTGGCAATTCCCTGTTCAATCCACCTGGGCTGAACTACAGCACACTATGTGCATGTGCATTATTGTAATTTTTCTACAAGATTGATGCATGCAATAAAAATGGCAGTATGATGAATATTATGCATCTCATTATTCAATTATCCATTTCATTACAGTGCACACTATTATGTATCTGATCTGTTCTACCGTCTGTTTAAACTTCAGCATTTGTACTGGATGAATTTAGGTGCAGTGCCATATAGAAAGCTAAACTAGCAATCTTATCTGGGATATGGGACTGTGGATCTTTTTTAATGTAAACTGTAAATCGTTGCCCTCGCAGTTGATTTTAGTGTAAGATGCTGTCCTGTTTCGATGGCGCACAGCCAAACCTGTTATTTGGCATTCTTTTCATGCCTAATTTTCTCCAGGGATACGTCAGTTCCACTGTAAAAAAGATGATGTGATATGAATGTGTTTTTCTGGTGTTACATTCGGATCAGATGTTAAGCTTGAGGTGTGTAAGTCATCTTGTGCCACATGTCATTTCTGTCAGGTTGTTTTGATGATTCCCTTGCCTCTTTTCTTAACATATTTTGTACATTTTATTGTGCATTTTTGTAAATATATTTAATCTCAGGAGAATTTCTAAATCTAAAAACAAACATTGAGCAAAATAAAATCCATCTTTCTTGCTAATTCTCAAGCAAAATTAGTAAAAAAACTTGGAATGTACGTAATGTGTGTGCTTCCAAACGCGGTAGCTCATATTACCTGCTAGAAGAGAATTTTTAAATGTCTGTATGTTCAGGAAACAAAATAATTTTTATCTGTCCTTTTTAAATATAATCAGAGAATCTGGGCAATTATATCAATGAAAAAAAATAGTTAAATGTTATTTTTAGAATGTCATTGGAAAAATGATAAGTCTAATGTGAGTGGTAGACCTGTGTTCTGTAGACTTCACGCAGAAGTCTTCAGGAAGCTTGAGATGGAACACTGAGTGTTCCATAATATGTGTGCGTTGCGCATTAGTGAAAACAGCCAACCTGTGATTCATCCTTTGTTCTTCTGGCGTGCTGTAGCCAGAATATCCAGTCTGATTGACTTTACCGGGCTACTTTTGATCATTTGCGCTGAAAATTCACATACATTGCAGTCGAAATCAAGTCTGCTAAGTGCTATGTCTGCTAAATCAAGAGTATAAATCAAGTCTGCTAAGAGCTCTTGTTGGGCTATGAGAATCACTGACAATAAAATTGCATAAACGTTCTGTGCAAAACAGTGTTAATTTTGGGATCCCTAAATTAACAAAAAAAAAAATTAAAAGTCTAGTGTGACCTACAGTAGGGAGCCCAACTCCAGAATATTAAACCATGCTGACCGCCCCTCCCCTCCCTCCCTCCCCTGCTCAGGCCAGCTCCTCGGCATGTCGAGAGAAGGCGGAGCTGGAGGTGGCGCTCGGTGCGGCGGAGGGCCGAGCGAGCCAGCTCTCCCAGGAGAGCGAGCGGCTCCACCAGCGGGCCCTGGAGCTGGAGAAGGAGGTGGCCAAACTCAACCGCATCATCGATGAGGCCAAGCTGAAGGAGAGCCGGATGGAAGACCGCATGGGCCGAGTGGAGGTGAGCCAGAGGGACTGCTCATAAAGAGGATGGGGAGCACTGCCTACTGGGTTACCACAGACCCTTATACACCATAATACAACAAAATTATTATAAAGTTATTTCTTAGATTTTTGTTTTACAGGAAGTGAAATATGTCTGTCTTTCTTTCTAGCTCAAAGTAATTTATAATCAAGCGTAGCAATTTCATTGTACTAATATTGCTTCCATATTGGCTAGCTTGTTGGGTTGGACATTAAACCCACTACTAAAAGCCATTGGTGATTGATATTCACTGGCAGACGTATTTGCCAGAGCATACTTGAGCGCACACGAAACAATCTGAACGTAATATATCACAGTAAGTACTTCCCTTCTTCAAAGATGCATGATTTCATGGGAATCTGACTGATAATCTCTGAAAATCAACATTAATCCTCCAAAATGTCCATGGGAAATATTGAAAAGCCATGGGAAATATAAATTAGATTTGAGAAGGAACCCAGTGACCTGCGCTGATCTTTTCATCAATGTAATTGTAGTTGTGAAGTGTGAAATTTAATTTCTGAAGTCCCTAGTTTTTGAGTTGGCTGAAAGGGTTTGTTACTGTCTGACGCAGAAAGAGAAGCGACAGCTGGAGATGTCTCTGGAGCAGGCCAAGGAGCAGGAAGAGGAGACGTCCCACGCTAACAGAACTTTAGCCACGCGTTTTGATGACTTACAGGTGAGACTGTGGATCTGACACTGCAGGACTGTGGGAAGTCAGGAAGTGAGGTCATCACAGACATCATTGTAAACATTGCATGGATTGTAGATCCGCTTGATCCTCAGAAACTTATTCTACATCAGTTACCGATAGTCATATTGTTTCATGGAGTCACAACCCCACTATTGAATGAATGCATGATGACCTACAGTACAGACCAAAAGTATCAGACCACCTATGCTTTTGTTAAAATAAACTTAGAGATAGAGGTAGCGAAGAATTCGGATATTAACTGAATTCCTCTCTACATTAAGTTTTAAAAAAAAATTTTTACTTCAGGTGGCCTAATACTTTTGGCCTGTACTGTAAGTGATTTATTATCAAGTCCAAGCTCATGTTTATTTTTTGTGTCTCTTGTTGGACATTCTTAGACATGTCAACCCAGTGGAGATTCTGAACAAGTTAGTATTTTCAGTTAGCATGAGCACATAGAATAAGAAATAAAATGCGTTTTTATTATTCTGTTCTACAGTATATGAATAAGTATTGATCTCTCAACATATTGTTGAAGACAGACTTTTCTGTACACATTTAACACATTATAGAACTGTGCATAATAAAACATTTAAACAAGCATAATAAGTCAGTCTTTCATTGCAAATTGTCACTATTGTTTGCTGTTATATTTTTCAACACTAAGCTAACATTATGTGCTTACTTTTGCGAACTTCTGGACATATTGAATGTCTTTTTTTTTACAGTGATCCATTTCACTGAGTAAAGTCCCCTCTCTGCTCTCCTCTGGTGTTTTGTGACACAGAGAAACATGGCCAACCTGACCCAGGACTACAATGAGCTGAGCGAAAGACTGAGGGAGGAGAACAACCAGAAAGAGCTGCTGAAGAAGACCAAGAATCAGGTGGAGGAGGAGAGGAGGCTGCTGGACCGCACTGTGGAGAAGCTGCAGAAGGCGGTGAGTGGAGGGGACGGGAGGTGCGACGTGTGCTCTCCCCATTCAGGGTCGCCTGGTACTGCTGGGTCTTTACAGATTTTAGCCTCCTTCTGGTGCACATTGGGCAGTGTGAAGGTGAGAGAGAACAGAAAGGCCTGTGGCAAGACTGTGGCATGGCCTAGCTATGCTACGAATGCAGTGCACTGGCTGACCGCATCTCTCCCTCCATTTCTCCAGATGGGTGAGATCGCGGAGGCCTCCCAGACGTCCACGCACAACCTGCAGGTGCAGATCAACGAGTACAAAGACAAGAATCGGCAGGAGGTGAACGATCTCCAGAGGCAGCTGAGAGACAAGGACCTGGAGCAGGAGAAAGCCCGGCTGGCTATGAAGATGCTGCAGGGAGAGGTGCGTATGTGCACCGCCGTGGAACCCAAACCGCACATCCTCCATTGTCCTGAGTCAGTGTGCTGGAAAGCCCCCAAACACTCTCTCCCAAACACACTGGTGCTCAAGCTGCCCATGATTTTGGATTGTCCTATTTGAGCAAAATAGTTGGTTGTGATAATTTTAGCTGTGTATGTGGGAAATATATTGTGATCTAATATGCATTTTCACTGATCCTGAACGAAGATCCTGAAGTGATCCATTCATTTCCATACGGAAATGAATGGATCCATGGTGGTAGGAATAGACGAGCAGTGTTGGGCTGAATGGCCTGTTCTCGTCTTACAGTACGTTATGTTGTTATGTTATGTTGTTATGTTATGTTAATTGTATTATAGTTTGATTATTTTGGTAATGCTTATTTATACTCACATTAGTGGATTAGTAACCGAGTAAGATGTATGCCTTTGCGTGACACGTGGGAGAAATGTTGATGAGTTATAAATGTATGCGTTTGTTATATAAAGCTATAAATCATGAAGTGATGAGTGCTTCTATTATTCCTCTTAGGGTGAGACCAAAACAAAAGATTTTTTATGAATTATGCTGATAATACACACTTGCTATATAGCATGTGAGGCACTTGTTTGTGAATTATTCTGTACTGAAGGTATGTAGCTTGGCACAAGTGTTTTTAAAGACAATTTCATGCTATGGCATTTTACAAAGGGTAGACATGATTCCTTCTAGCTTTCTAGTCTGAATTTCTAGTATAACCTACTCTTGGTTCACCAGCATACTGACTGGTTGGTTTGGGTCAGTTTGTTGTATAGACATTTCCAACAGTCTTTCATTTATATGTTGCTGACCATCCAAGATAGGGTATGGAAGCACGGCCAGATTTTGTGCCTTCTGGAGACTTAACGATGTGTGTCTTCTCAGGAATTTGTGATCCTTCTAAAACTGAACACCACCCATAAAGTGGAGAATTCCATTATCCAGTTGAATGGGTAATGATAATGATGCAAATGCCACAGTAGGAATGGCCGTTACTTCAATAGGGAAGTGTTCAATCGAGCAATAATTGTCTTAGTTTTTGTTAATGTGCGCACGTCTGCTGTGATTGGTAGGCATCGCACATTATGAAGCCAAAACTCATTCATGTGTTGCTTCCTTTTTATAGCATTCCCACACAGCTGGCAGTACTGAAGCTTCTTGAAAGCGTCAGTTCATTCTTGGACTCTAGAGAAAAGTGTATTGAGCCAGTAGTTTATCATTATTTTCTCTTCTTCTATGGTCTTCTGTCTTGAACAGCTTCTTGGAATCTGGCTCCCATCCTTCATGCTATTTTCTGGGTCAGCTTATTTTTAAAAGGTGGAGTGTTCCTGCTGACCCACATGCTCTTGATGAAATATTACTTATTTATCAATAGTGAAAAGTAATGTTTTGTTAGAAGCAGTGTACACAAAGTTTTCAATGTGATTTTGATCAATGATATTTCTTTACCTGCAAATGACCTTATCAGGTGTGCAAATTTGGCTTAGTATACTTTAGCCTGGCATTCCCCAGACAGGTGTTTAATAACCATGCTCAGTGAACACAGGGTAATTGTAAACCCTTCACCCTCCTGTCACTCCTTAGTTGTTACAATGGTGCAGTTTAACCTCTGTGCATCATAGGAATTCTGGGAATGTTGTTTTATATTGGACCGGGGTAGTATGATTCATCTGGTAAAGCCTGTGGAATGTTCTAATAATATTCTTCCTATGTGTACTTTCTAATTCTATCAGTTTCGATCAAGTCACAATTTACGTTTAGAGGTTATGTAGAACTCTAAAATTGAAATTGAAAGTACAGCATATCAAATTAATGAATTCACAGGATGTATGTGAATGTTGGGTAATGGAATGAGTGAGTTTGGGTGTTTGTGTGTATGTGTGTATGTGTCTGTGTCTGTGAGTCTGTGTCGATGAGTACATACCTGGGTCCACTGGCTCCACAGAGGAAGAGTAAAAAGTAGGGTGACCCTTGAGTAATTAATGAAGGCACTGCCCCTCAATATTCAGGACAATGTCCAGTGAATATATTTAATATTTATATTTATGTCAATGTGACTGTCGTCTATGCCTGTCTGTATTTGTGAGTGCTGGTTTCTGGTGCATATGTCAGTGTAACTATGCAGGGCTGTTGTCATGGGTGTGTGCATGTGCATAGGATGCAGATGCTTCTTGGGAGATGGATGCAGGTGTCATTCTGAGAGAACTGGAAGAAGTGGGCATGGTCATCCTGTGCAGAGAGCAGACAGAGGTCTTTCTCCTATGACCTGACGTGCCTCTCTTAGCTCATGATGTCACTCTCCACAGCTGCTGTCAGACCCCTGGCCTGACCAGGCTAGACAGTCAGATTAGAGACCAAATGTTCTCATTACTTCACGCTTTAGTTCTTGGCAAAGTGAAATGTCATCGTTATTTCTGTTTTTTTCCCTGAAAGCTGTTGCTTGCCAGGCCTAGATCCCAGCCTTGGTCTTAATCCAACAGCAGATCAACTTTGTTAACGAAAGGACTAACAGCAACCCCCAGTGCACCCTGGGTGTGCCAAACCAATTTGAAATGGCTAATTATCTTTTCACAAAAAGGCTTTAGTAGTATTTTTATTTCAATAGAATCTTTTATATTGAAGACAAAGAGAGCCATGGGTAAAGGTGAAATTGCAGAATTCAAGCTGAACTGTAAACAGAAAGCATAAACAAAACAGCAATATATGTAACAAGTTTAACTAAATGTTAATCAAGCTGTGAGTAATTCGTATTGCTTAATGGATTTAATTATATATTATATGCTAATAGGACTGTGTAGAGAATCGATGGCCCGTGTAATGGTTTGTACGTGCTTGGCTTGGTTGCAGCTGTCCCAGCTGGAGGAGAACCTGAGGGAGTGCAAGAGAGAGCGCGACGAGGCCGTTCTGACGGGACAGGACCTGAAGCAGAAGCTGTACGACCTGGAGGTGGACCTGGAGACCAAGTCCCACTGCAAGGATGACAGATCCAGGCAGATCAAACTCCTGGAGGTAGGTACCCATGTGCGGGAGTAAACACACAGCACCTGCAGTTGGAGCTAATTTCTCATTTAAAATAATGACTTAGGATAACCAGACCTATAGGGAGTTTATAAACAAGGGTTGTATTGAAAATCATAAGAAGCTTGAGGTGCTCATATTCGGATAAAGAGATACTTTAACAAGACACAGGCTTTAGACCAGCAGGGTGCTGTAGATTGTAATGACCATGGTGAGATAAGACCTCAGTTTAACTTCTGATCCAAAAGTCAGCATCTCCTACAGCATGGTGTCCCCATCACTGCTCTGGTGCACTGGCTTCCTTGATTTTTTATATCAGAATTCCGGACTGAGTCTCAGTTAAAGTATTGATTGATGCTCTGGCATGTGCTTGTAAATATTAATATTTCTATGTTCAAAAGATAAATACCTGGTCTGATAATATGTATAACCGCAAGCTGTAAATTTCAGTGAATTGAAGAAAATGGCAGTTATGGTGTAATCCAACCTGCCTTGCTGCCACGCACAAGGCCAACAGCACAAAAGTAAAATGAGAAGTGAGACATATTTTGTAATCTCATGGCAGAGGGGAGGGAAGCAAGTGCCAGTATCAAACACAGACGCTTTAATTGCTCGCTCGTGATGCACAGTATGTGGTTGAAGAGCATGTTGGTCTGTGATTGTGACCGTGGTGTTCATTCTGTTCCCTGCAGGACAGAGTCTCCCAGCTGGAGCAGGACCTGGAGGATGAGCGGGTCAGCGGGGACGAGCTGATGGACAGGGTCAGCCGAGGAAGAGAGCAGGTGACCTAGCCCCACTCACACATGCGCAGACACACACTCTCGCTCACACACTCTCGCTCACACACGCACACACACACACACACACACACACACACAAACGCATACTCTCACATACTCGGCCCACTCCTACCTTCACGGGCCCAGGACCAGTCGCGCACGGCCTCCACCCTGCTCTGGCTCTTCCTCCTCTCGCCCTCGTCTTTGGCTGCCAGCTTGGACGGAATTCTGCGTTTTGTTTTGGCTTCAGTGTTTCGGAGGACCCAGACTTCTAGGCGTCTGTTTTTCCGCCAACACTTGGCCTGTGTTCAAACAACATTTTTCCAACTTTGACTCACAATTAAATGTAGGCATTAGGTCTTTTTTTTTTTAGTCTTCCGCGCTCACCAAAAGGATCTAGCTGACCTGTGTTTGAAAAAAAAAAACCCTTGCATTTACAGTGTGACAGATAAGGAAAATTGTTGATTGACTGTATTCTATTGCACCACGAGGCCCCTCCTAGTGCTGACTGCAGTTTGGGAGCCCCCCTGCCACACCGTGCCTCCGGGCTGGTCGACCCTTGTTTTACCATGACAACGCCGTAACTCCCGTCCTGTTTGAGGGCGGAGCGCTGCCTTGCAGGAAGCTGCTGTTGTGTAATCGTTCTCTTCGGCCCCACTCTGCCACCCGTGAAATACCACCCTCTTTTCCTGATTTACGCATCGCTTCCAAAAAGCCTCTTTTTAATTCTGCCTTGCAGCCAAAAAAGCGCTCGCCAAGCCAAGCGCGTAGAGTTCACTGGCTTCAAGCTCCAGCGAGCTGCCGCTGCGCTTAAGAGAAAGATCCGATTCTGCTGCACTCTCATAGCTCTTACACCCCTTAGGGCGAGGGAGAGAGAAAAGAACACACTCAATTCGGTAATGTTTCCTCTTCGGATAGGAAATCTGCGGATTAAGCCGTTTGTGCAGTCTGATATCCGAGAGGTATGTGCTTTTCCCCGTAGAAACCAGGGTGGCCAGAAGCCATCACCCGCATAACCGGTGCTGTACATTTCGCCCAGGATGATTTTGATCAGATCACACAGAGACTGAAGAGTTTGGAGGGTGTTGTTTGCAGGCATTCCCAGGTCCCTCCACGGTCCTCATAAGAACAGAGAGACTCTTTGAATCTGTCTGTCTGTTCTTTCTGTTAGGAAACAGAAAGCACTACTCCCACTTACTCTCTTGTGTGGTCAGCAGATACCATTTCCCCTCAGATCTGTCCCTCTGGCTACCTTTGTCCAGGGATGTCGCCTACTGTATAACTCCAGTTCCTTCAATTGGCACCAGACCCACCTTTCAAAGGCACCAAAATCATTAGTTTTCCAGACCAAAGAGATGGTGGGTGAAAAGTATTTGGGGAAAAGGAACAGTGAAAGCAGTGTCACTGTGAGGGGAAGCAGTATCGGCCTCCCTCTCACTTAAGAGCCTCTTTGCAGATCTCTGGTCAGGGAGGCAGAGGTAGAAAGCGGCCGCACCGTAGGTCCTGCAGGAAGCCGGGGCGATTTGCCGAGGAGACGGCGGCGCGGGGTGTGGACGAGGGGGGGCAGGGCGGTGGGGGGGGCGGGGGCTCCATGACGGGCCGCCTGACCGCGGGCCCCTCGCAGGAGGAACACCTGCGCCTCTCCGGGCACCAGGTGCTCCTCTCCTGTCTAAATGAGAGTAATCTCCCCTCTCTCCCCCTTGCCGTCTCTCACAAAGCGCATTAGTTTCACTCCGTGTTCTAGTCTGTTGACTCAGCTCCCCGGAGCAGCCCTGTGCGTGTAGCAGTTACACGGGCCATCATTCATGCCAGCAGGCCCGAGTCAGCCTCTAATTGGCATAAAATATCACCCGTTCTGCGTTTTCATCTCAGAAATAGAGCCCCGCCATCCCGTATCGATTATTTGTCTTCTTTTTTTTTCCTCCTCTCCCCTCACCCCTCCCTTCATCCCTCTCTCACAGGATCAGGGCTATTGAGTGTCATTAAAGAATGGCTCCTTTCACTTCTCTTTCAGCTCGTAGCCGGCTGTAGTCGGAGGGGACCGGCAGTGCTTATTTTTCACACACGTCCAGAGGGAACATTTTAATCACCAGTTTGGTGAATAATCTCTTCGCTTCGGGGAACTTCGTCCGGCCATTATGTGGAGTCAGAGGTCGGCCCTTGCATGCATTGATTGATACAGCGTTAAAGCTGGCTCCACTTTGGGAGCTGAATTTCCTAGTTCTTGGATGCGTGAAAATATCAGAATGTGACTTGATACGGTGTGTTTCCGTAATAGGAAACAGCCGACCTGAAACCAGTTCGCGCTGCCGACATTTTGGGTCCGAATCTTATACCAACGGGAGGATAATTGTTATGACCGCGACATTCTCTTAGCTTGAATATTACACATATTTACCAGCGACTGGATCTACGGCGACATAACAATGCGTCTCATGACAATGCCTGGACGGAATGTTACCAAACAGGAATTCCCAAAAAAGCATAAAAGGCTTTTCCGGCCCCTGCGTGGCGCGGGAGGGCCGCCCCGCCCTACGTGACTGCGCGAATCACAGACTCCTCTCTGTGTCCTCCGTCTGACAGGTGGAGCACATGCGGAATGAACTCCTGCAGGAAAGGGCTGCCAGACAGGACCTGGAGTGTGACAAGATGGCGCTGGAGAGACGGGTAGGGCGCCCCAGTCCTCCCCTCGCCGCCCGAGGAAGCCGCCTCCCTTCACCGTCGCAAAGCAAAGCTATTCATATCCTTCTCTGTGTGACTTCTACTGTCCCTCTCTCTGTCCTCCTCTCCCCCCTCCCTGTCTCTCATAGTGAGTCCTGTCTGCCGAATCAACTTTTCCATATTCTTCCGAATAATTTCACTGTATATCTGTACATTTTTGAAAGAAAGCGGTCATTCAGGCCACAAGCTCATGCAGTGTCAGTAGATATCACACTATTGCCTTCAACCGCTCACAGTTACACTGGCATCTCAGATAGTGAATGAGTGATATTTCCATCTCAGATAGTGAACATGATTAAATCACCATATCAAATTACCATCTCATCAGCAGAAGCAGTTAAATCGCTACTTTAAATAGCGAACAGAGTCAAATCACCATTTAATATAGAGCATCATTAAATCACTTGCCGAAATTGTGCGCACAGTTGAATTGCTTTCTCAAATTGTGACTATCCTCTCATAACAGTTACTAAAATTTAGCACGCAAAGCACCATTTAGCTCCGTGCCATTGGTCGGTCCGGAGAGCACTGTGTAATTAATGAGCGTGTTTCTTCCCCAGAATAAAGACCTAAAGAGCAGACTGGCTCATCTTGAGGGCTCTCAGAAATCCAGCAAGGAGGGCCAGGTATCCCAGCTGGAGAGCCGGATTCAGGAGCTGGAGGAGAGGCTGGAGGCGGAAGAGAGGTAACGTTACAGTCCAACTGCAGCCTCCTCATTATCCCCATCTGTAAGTGACTGCCCATCTCTGCTCAGCTAGGCAGCTAATGTATCTGTGGAAGTCTCAAGAGATTGTACTCAAGTGCGCCACTCAGTTTGAAGCGGATGCCTGAGATTGCGTATGCTGTATGCAGTGCAGCGATTCCTGATTGTGTACAGCGTTCCGCGAGCAACCCACGTGGGCTTGTGAACTGATCTGTGGCCTGGATCGTTTTGTGTGAAATCGGGGTGTAGCGCGGTGTAAGCGTAGCAGGACCGGGCTGCCCTGCCCTGCCCTGCGAAACCCAGCCGAGAGTGCCAGGGCGAGGTTTACCCACAATGCCATTCTTTGTTCCAGGGATCGCGCCAATCTGCTGCAGGCGAACCGCAAGCTGGAGAGGAAGGTGAAGGATATGGCGATGCAGTCGGAAGATGAGCACCACTCGCTGCGGGACCAGAAAGACCAGGTGACAGGAAAACGCGTAACCACCCACCCCCAACCCCCCTTAGTGCACCAAATGGTTTCTTCCATTTATCATGTTCTTTGAAAGGGTTTACCCAACACTGATTATGTTGTCAAGAAATAGCTTGCATGTCAGAACTTACAATATCTGCCATTTACTGTAAAAACCACTGTGCTCTTGATACATCCAATTAGCACTTTGAGATTTATTTATTTCTAATGAAAAGTGCATTACAAATTAAATGTATTATTATTATTATTATTATTATTAACTAAACATTCATCCCAAAGTTTTATTTTCCCAATTTTTGACAGAAAATAAAAAATAGTAGCATACCTGAAATGTTGAATACAAACTCCAATTGAATACAAATTTTAAATAAATTGGTTGTACTCTAGTGGTCTCTCCGTCACCTATAGTACGGTTATATAGAGATCAGCTATAGTACGGTTATATACCATACAGTGAAATGTCATTGCTAACTCTTGTACACAGAATGCGGTTGTAAAATCTGATGTGAGGCCCATGATGAGAGTTTAAAGCAGAGGTGGGCACCAAGGGCTGTATCTGTTTCTGCTTTTCATGCCAGCCTCTGGCCTCAATTACCATAACATCTACAGCATCTGACATTTTAGCTGCATTTCTTGATTAGCGAATGACAGCTGAATGCAGTTCTTGTGTCCCTATATGAAACATAATGCTGTGATCTAATCTCCGAGTTAACCAGTTAGCGTATACTGTCAGTTAGCTCATTTAGCCGGGCTAATTGGTGGAAAGCAAAACCTGCGTACACACCCCCCCCTCCTGGAATTGCCCACCCCTGGTCTAGAGGGAGTTGAGCTTTGTCCTGTGAGTGGAAAAAGCCGCCAATCCCTAACTGTGCGGCCCCCGCGCAGCTGAACCTGAAGCTGAAGGCGCTGAAGCGGCAGATGGACGAGACGGAGGAGGAGATGGAGCGGCTGGAGCACAGCAGGAAGAAGCTGCAGAGGGACCTGGAGGAGCAGGTGGAGGCCAACGAGCAGCTCCAGAGCCAGCTCAACGCCCTGCGCAGCGAGATCAGGTGAAGGGGGTCGATTGGCCGGGTGTCAGGCAGCACCACGCGCGATTGGTCAGAGCGTCAACCTTTTTTGGGAGTGTTTCAGTCGGCAGGGTAGCCCCTGCTTCAGCGTGCAATAAGGGCCGATGACTGCACAGCTCAGCTGGTGGATTAAAGACGGAAAAGAAGCTGCAGCTAGCCACATGCATTTTGCTAGTGTGCACCCTTCCAAACTGATAGAGTACGCGGCAATGATGGGACAGGTTTACATTTATGATTCTCCATTTCAAGTTTTCGTGTAAGAAATGAGTATAAAGGGTTGTTAAAGGAAATAGGAAGTGTAACATACATGGAGACCCAGCTGAACACAGTCCTGCCTTTACTGCAGTCACACAGCGTATGTCACATAACCAAATGCACAAAGACAGTGCCCTGCAGGGTGGTAGCACATGCAGGGGTAGTCACACAGTCACACACAAGGGTGGTCACACACAGGAATAGTCACACACAACACAAGGGTGGTCACACAGGAATAGTCACACACAACACAAGGGTGGTCACACACAGAGGTAGTCACACACAAGGGTAGTGACACACAGGGTTAGTCACACACAGAGATAGTCACACACAAGTGTAGTGACACAGAGGTAGTCACACACAAGGAGACGTTGTGCAGTAGCGCACTGCTGTTCGCTGGAGCCTTACTCCCAGAGTGCCACTCTTAAACGACATTTCTATTTTGTGTCTTTCCTCCATCAGGCGCAAAAGTTCAGCTGCCCCTCTTCTGACTCATTTGGGCGATGACGAGGATGACGACGACATTAGCACCGACGGGGAGTTTTATTACAGCTCGGCTTCAGGACACATCTGATCCCGTCAGCATTACATCACTGGGTCCTCTCAGTGCACGGTCTGGACTCTGAGGAAGAGGAATGTGATGGCCTGGGTCTGGATGGATGTGAAGGATGCTGAAAATTGGATCTGTCTGCCACTTTGGAACTGATGCCTTTATGACATCACAAAGAACAATGCCAAATGCCTTGATGTATAAAACGTGCCTGGAAGTTTGCATTTAATACTTTTCATATGCTGTCCAATACGCTTGACTATTTATGAAATACTTAATTACAAGTATAACGCCAATGCTTTAAATGGACTTGCCTTCATTTTTTATTTATACCTTCTTAAGAAATCAAACATGTTTGATTTTTATGATGCCTTGCCCAGTTGTGCAAGAAAAAGGTAAGGCTGATATATGAGGTGTAGAGCCTTGAAACTATTGCATTTGTTTATTCAGTATAACTTCACTAAATTTACTGTTAATATGAGGTAACTGGAATTAAGGTGAATATGTTTAAAGGGAAATTGACATGAGGGATTATGTTGCATATATTTCCTTTTGATTGACTCTGTATATATTCCGTGCATATATTTGATGTGTGAGTCAGCATGTATCAGTACCGATAAAAAAGACACCATGTATAAAGAAGTAACAAAAACAAATATATTCATTTTTATAAGTCCAGCCTAACTGACACCAGGAAGCCATTATTTTGTCTCGTGCCTTTTATTAAAAAATGAAAAAAGGATCTTGATGAAACTTGCAACATCAAACTATTCATCGTTCACGTTTATTTTCAGTGACTGAAACCTCTCAGAGCTCTACCCAATTGTTACTCTGCACATGAAACTTTATTTACAGTGCAGTAAAAAATAAAATTATGTACATTGTAGCTATATTTTACTTATTATCATATGAAAAATCTCCTTCTTTCATCTCAATTTTCTTCGATTCCAGAGAAAAATATGACATGTATTGCTACATGTTGCTGATGCTTCTCAAGGATATATCAATGTGCGAATATGTGTGCATGTACTGATATGTGTGTGTGTGCGTATGGGTGTGTGTGTGCGACGGTGTGTACGTGTGTGCGTGGGTGAGTGTGCTTGCATTTGTGTCAGATGGGATGATTATCTTAATTAAACTGAAACTGTGACGGACTTGCATTGGCAATCATAGACCTGTTGCTATACTGTGGTGATTTACACTGGATGCATTGACTTGCCCTGCCAAGGCCTAACTTGGAGGATGGCATACCTGCCATCCCAGTCTTGTGGCATGGATCATCATTGCTTCAGTACAGGACAGAGCAGGCTGGTTGTTGTTGTGCTTTTTTTTTTGGGTTGTTTGGCACTTGGGGAAAAGGGTGGGAAACATCCAGCTACTACCTCTCTATGTTCTTAAAGTGTATCGCTATGGCAAAAAAATCTTTTGAAATAAAATATATTGTTTCCGCAGTGAATCTCATGAATTTATTGTATTTCTAAATGATGCATCCAAAATTATGTTTACAATGCAAATACAATTGTGTGGCGTTCTTTTGCACAAAATGTCATCCAGAATGAAATCTGTATCCGGTGAGTGGTAACTGGCTGGGCGTCCCATAAAGCAGCGCGTATTTTGGCATGCTGTCAGACAGGCAGGAGCAGTTTCTGTTGACAGGATATTCTTGCCACTGAAGGAATGAGTGAATCAGTGCTGGACTGTGGACAGAAAAGAAGCAGTGGCTGGCTAATGTAAGCTAGCATACACTAGCATACACTAGATTTCGCATTGTAAATCAGGGAGAAAAAAACAAAATTGTTGAAAAATGTTTTGACTGAAAGGGAATCAATAATTGAACTTAACTTTTAATTTCACTTAATTACACTGTTTAAAACATGTAAACCCAAATGGTGCTTGAAATTTATCAAGCTTTCCTCATGAAATAGGTCGCTGTAATTCACTTGGCGTAAGCCTAGCCTAATCCATAAGAGGCTGAATTGTAAATGCTTTGAAAACTTAAGCAAATGCCATGGGTTTATTCTATTTGGAACCTCCCCATGTGGAATTACCAATCCCTAAGTAGTATGCTCTTGCATCACCACTACGCTCAAACAGAGAACATGGCAGTGGAGAAGCAGTGACCACTGTTCACACTTTAAGCCATATAGTGCACTACAGGAGAGCTAGCACTGATTGGAGAACTGCATCTCTCACTGATGAGAACTGCTAGCCTGTATGCGCTTGGTGAGCAGCTTGGGAAACCTAAGCAGTGATAAGCCGAGGAACTGTTGCAGACTTACCAAACTTACTCCAGTTGGGCCAAACAAATGTCCCATAACTGCAGGTCAGCTAATGATGTAGGCCAGGTTTGAACAAGCAGGTCTTCATATGCCTTTGAACTTTCGATGCACAAAGTGAGGTGTGTACTTTAACCTTGGCCTTACTGTAACATAATCGTATTAGTACACACTACCTGCCCAAATAGTCTTTGTTTTTCCAAACAACGTCTGGCCAAAGCAGCTGTAACAAAATGTGGTCTCTTTTCTATTTGAGGCCAATATGTGTATTATATCCCCAGGGTCCTGAGCAAGTCCTCAAGAGCACATGGCTCGTAAAATTTGGAGGAAACTGGAGTGAATGGAGTGATTGATCCCTTGTGTTGGGTACGGTACGACTTCAGGGTTTCGAGACAATTCAGCAGCAGAAAAGAAGGAAGCGGGGCAGTGCAGTTCCATGCCATCCACAGCTGTGCTTCTGAGGTTACAGTTCACATGTGTTGTGCTCCACAAAGCACAAACAATTTAACCACTTAAAGTCATTTTCAAGTGGCATGCGTTAAGGAGCAATGATTCTTAGGGGTTTTGTGTTTTTTTTTGGTAGTTTCAAGGGTGGCCATTCCTGGAATGCTCAGACTGCACTTGGATGAGCATACAAGTGTTAATGCTCAGATGCACCAGAGAGAGCTTACTATGCTCTTAGGAAAATATCATGTTGTGCAATCATACACCTCTTCTGATATCTAATGATACTTGAGAATCATAATAGGTTGTGTCACAACTAAGGTTGTCAGAATTCCAGCGTATGTGTGTGAAGCCATACCTGAAATAAAAATGAACCACTCACTTGATTTTTTTTTTTACACAAGATAGTGTGAACCATTCTAATGCTTTCATTGTGTTTAATGAAATTCAAACTGGTACCATTTGCTTAATTACACTTTAGTGCACAACCCAAATCTATTCTATAGACATTTGTGATCAGAAATGGTGCTTTGTATCACAGAATAGTTTTCTGTCACTATTGAAATACTTTGCTGCCCTCTAGCTTCTAAAACAAAAAGTAGGCAGACACCACTTGACAGCGCATTCAGGCGGCCACTATACTTTCAGCAAGGAGTGAAATTTTGTAAACATTGAAAAGGAATTTTTTTTTTTAATTGTTGCTGACTGCAGTGATACAACATCCGATGAAAAGATGCATGCTCCCAGTGGAAAGCCCTGTGAATGGTGAATCTGTTTGGTTCAGAGTCCATACATCACTTACCACTCAGATAAATAAATAGAAGTTGGATCATGGCAGACAGAGCTAGCAGTGAATCAAAATTTTTTGTTTTCTATTGAATGCCCTTTATATAATATACTATTAAACCAATGTCATTGAGGAAAAAAACACAAAGTGCAACTTAACTTAAACAGAAACTATCAAATCAACCCAAAAAATACAATACATTGAACAAGAAAAATGCAAAACCATTTTGTTCTTTGTCTTCTCAGTCTTTAATATGTTGCAGTTAGAGCAGCAGTTTGTTCTCATTCTCCATCTGCTTCACACTGTTTCCCATTTATTGCTCATTAGCTGCAGAACCTCTTTTGCGAGAGGCTACCACTTAACATACAGTAGGGGAACTCTAGCTCTGTGAGAGAAGCAGTCCTTGTTCAGAAAGTGGAAGAGAACCTAAACATCACACAAGAATGTTTAAAATGTGACAGCACATGATGAATGGCAAAAGAGTGCTCTCGGTATAAATTCCAATTACAAACACTGCTATTCGTGTGGGCTGGCACAATAGAATGATATCATCTCTCATATTATCTATGGCAATATGATCACATTTCCAATAAATTACAGAGATGGGTGTTTAGGCAGAGAGAGAGAATACAAAACAGCAACAATGGCTGATTGACAAATAGGTTAAATGATACACAGAAAAGCCATACCTATGTATGGTGAGTGCTAATGATGTGGTGGTAGCAGGCTAATGGATGCCATTCTCCAATCCCTAGCAGATGGCCCTTATTATTATCTTCCCTGCCCATCATGGCTGTGCCTGTGCAGAGTGAAGATTGACCCCTTTCAGCACCTGCCCAGTTTCCCCTGCTGTGGCACAACTGCCATTTTCTCCCCTAAAGGGAGCGTTTGAAATCACTTCAAGCCCTGAGTGACGAAATTGAGAAGCCATAAAAATGATGTCAACATGGTGTCTGGTCTCTCCTGTCTGGGCCTGGACTGTATGTTTGTTATGGACTCTGGAGAGTCTGTCTGGAGAGTCATTCTGAGATATGGACAGAGTGAAATGGGTGTTATAGTAGTTATATACACACCATAGAGCAGAATAGAAAATGCCCATCGAATTAGTTTCCACCAAAGTTTTAATTGCTTAATAAAATTTGATTGTGTAATATACAGAAAAAAGTATGAAAAAGTTCCTATAAAGGTACAAATGCTTGTCACTGGAGCGGTATTTATTTGTACCCAAATAGAACATTATTGTACTTTCTAAAGAACAAAAATGCACATCCACTGTACCTTTATTTCTCAGGATGTAGTAAATCATTTAAAACACTATAAACATTATCACAACGCAACAAATCTCAGTCTGTCACCCATTGAAAACCTGCCTGTACACTGTGTATACAGAATTGCCTACTTCCTCTTTTGAAAGTCAGGCTTTGGTACATTATCCCCAGTATTTGCACATGTAGGTGGAGTGTAACCTTCCAGCAAGGCTTTCAGTTGCATTGGCATTATCCAGTTTATTAATCTATTTGGTGCAAGGGTGAGACAGAGAGGTGGGTAGGATTCTTTAAGCACTACGCCTAGGTTCTTTCCCTGAAGAAGAGTGAGCCGGAACAGGAAATACACATGATTTTATTTTCTTCCCTATAAGCTCAGTGGTCATGCATTTTTGACCCACAAGCTATTTGTGTATGAAACTGGCTTCATGGTGTCAGTAGTTATTCTGAGTTCTCCACCAAGATGGCGTGGTGTGTCTTTCTGTGAATTTTTATTTGCTTTTGCAGGGAAGAATGCAGTGAAAGTTATACAAAGCCTGAGATGGAAAGCTCCCACAACGGTTCCTGTTTTTACAGTTAATATAGTGAATAATATCATTCGTCATTGCAGGTTAATGCTAACATGCAGTCCTCCTGTGAACCTTGAGTGATACTTGAGATACATGAGAATTAATGAGCGTATTGGTGAGCAGGGTTGAACAGAGGTTAAAAAACGGGGCTTGTAATTCTCAGCAGATTAAAATCTGAGGTGGGGCACTGCTGTTGTACCCTTGAGCAATGTACTCATTCCAATTCCTTTAGTAAATGTCTGGGTGCATAAATTGTTTGTATTGGATGCAGCAATGTAAGTTGTTGTGGATCAGTGAGCCAGACTGTATGGTTCATAAGTGAATATAAAGCATTAGCGCTGTTGGCAGGATAGATTCCCATCTTTCCTGCTAAAGGACAAATGTAAGCTAACTGGTGACCAAATTACTAAAACAAGTTAACAGACTTAGGGACTATGCAGGATCAACAGTCACTTCTGTTGTCAGTAACAACAGCAGAAGGTTGCATGAGTATATCCCAGGAGGCCTGGGGCAGAGAGAACTCACTGGAGTTCCACTTCTGAGTCCAGGCAGGGTGACAAACATACAGCAGCACCTACATACAGTATCCCTGCAGAGCTCAATGTTCCCTTTGTGTTTTTTGTCATATTGAGAAGTGGAATGGTGAGGAATCATCTGCTTTTCTGCTTTTTTGTCAATCCACCAGCTCTTGTGAGCCTGAAGAAGGAGAAACTTTCCAAATAATAGCTGAAATATCAGAGAAACAACCAGATTTTTAACAAATTCATACTATCAATAATTTTGTGACTTTGCCAGTAAAAGCTTTGATGGCTATAGCTGGTAGATGGCAACTCTTCTATATGAATGGGATTGTTGTACAGTGAAAGGGTTTCAGAACCATGCCTTGGGTTAATGATTACAATACTGTACACAGGATTGTGATTGTTGATTTGGTTGGATTTGGATTTCTTATATTCATTTGAATGCATGAAAACAGTTTCACAGTGTTGCTTTGTTTCACTTGGACCATGTTGTCTTTTATCTGTACTAAAACACAATCAGATAACTGAAGGATAAGGCAGGTTGAAGATAAATATTTTAGTTTATTATTTCTGCTTTTCCTGTATTACTGCAGAGCATTTTTGTTCAAATTTTCATAGCAAACTTTTCTTATGAAAAAGGAACCTTCAGTATTTAAATCTCGTAAAACATCATTTTATCTTGTCATTTGTAAAGGCCAGAAATTATATGTTCAACAGACATTTACCTTTAGATCCAACTTGAACTCCTCATTGAACTCATTTGAAGGCGTAATTATGGATTTATATTTAACTGGAATTGAGGGATAAAAGTGTCTACAATATACAGTATAATGCTGCAATTATTATGCAAAGTTTTATGTCATATTTGAAAACATTTAAGAAAATATTTAAGCCTAGCATAGAGAAAATGGCGAAGCAGTACTGTGAAAAAAGGAAGAATGGAGAAATATCCAGCACAAAGTTTAAAGTGATCCAAATTGAAATGTATTGGCCGTACAACAAAGAAAATGTTTCCACTGGTGGATCTTAATCAGCCAAACCACAACTGGCAGTTACAAAGGAGCTGTTACTTTGAGTGCATGTTTGTGTCCCAACAAGTGAGCAACAAACCTCAACCCAACCAGAAAAGAATCAACTTTCTTCTCCAGCAAATTTTAAATGATTAACCTGAATCAAGGAATTCTGTAGCACACTCACAATGCACTTCAGCAGGATGAAAACAGACAAATGTTATGGCAGAATACCTATGCCATAATACATTTTTTAAAATATAAATCAACAGCTGTTATTGTAAGTGTCTGATGGAGGTTTTGACTTTTGGCTCAGGCCACTGGATGAGTTTTGTAATGAGAGGTTGTGAAGTTAATAAACTGAACCCAGTAACTACCTATAACCTACCCACTAACTACCTA
Source organism: Anguilla rostrata (assembly GCF_018555375.3). NCBI lineage: Eukaryota > Metazoa > Chordata > Actinopteri > Anguilliformes > Anguillidae > Anguilla > Anguilla rostrata. The sequence continues at coordinate 43,691,925 of NC_057937.1, read as the reverse complement.
TAAATACTCAAAAGAACAGCTATAGGTATTTGAGGATTCAAAACCCATTCCCTTCTCTCTCGGAGTTGCCGTTTCTAACTGCAATAGCACAGTGAAGAATGGGAGATGCCCACTCTATATCTCCAGCAAACTCATCTTCCTTCATGTTTGCCAACCCGATCCCCCCGTCCTGTGTAGTGAACTGTCCTACAAGCCTAATGGCTTGTCTCTGAGTTTCGGCTGAAACCCTACGTACTCAAGTGGCTGCGTCATGCAAGGAATGTGGCCAAGCAGTATGTTTTCATGCCCTGAGCGTCAAACGATTGTCATATTAGGAAGGATTTAACTTGAAAACAGCGCTTGATTGCACATCCGGACTTACTGCCTGAAATTGTGTGCCTGTAAATGTCCAGGATGGGGATGGTATTGTTATTGTGTGTTCAAATACTCTAACGCCCTTTCATAATAAAAGGAGCAGGGCGGTTTCTAAGATTGTGGGACTGTCACATGTTTGCAAATATTTCCTGTGTGCCTGCACGGCTTAGCGGGGGTAATTAAAAACCCAAAATGTCACCTCAGATCCAGCTTTGCCCCACTTGTAACCAAATTAGCCTGTGGCAATTGAGCAGTTTAAACTTTAAATAGTTTAACTTTAAACAGTTAAAGTGACCTAGATGCCTGCTGTAAATGCTCTCTGACTATTTACCCTTTCCCTAAATTGGCTGCTGGGAAAAAGTGAACCGCACTTGTCCCTGTGCCAGCAGGTGGGAAGCATTGCGGGTGAAATGCAGCCTGACAGGTCTGGTCAGGAGCCATGCCCATGGAGGTGTTTCTGTTGCCGAGCAACAGACAGCTCCCTTAGCCCAGGTATCGTGTAACACAGTGTCCCTGGTACGGTATCATAATGCGCTGCTGGGGAGAGCCAGACTGTGGCGCTCTGGACCCTGATGCTGACAGGAATAGAAAGGCAACCAATTGTTCTGGCTCTTATCAGCTGGGGAAGGAATTCCTGCATATAGCTGTCAGAGTGGAACGCTGTGCCTCTCTCTCTTTCTCTCTCTCTCACTCTCTCTCTCTCTCGCTCGCTCTCTTGCTCTCTTGCTCTCTCTCTCTCTCGCTCTCTCTCACTTGTGCTCTCTCTCTCTCTCTCTCTCTCTGTCTCTGTCTCCCTCCTTGTTCTCACAGTGCCTTGAGAAGTGAACAGCGATTGGGCGGTAGAGGTGTGTGTGCGTGTGCGTGAGTGTGTGTGCGCGTGTGTATGTGTTTGTGCTCTGGGGACAGTGTGGGAGCAGCAGGGTGGAGGTGCCTGTCACATTTGGGAGTAGACATGCAGAAGTACAGCTCCGGGGGATCAGTGACCACCACCACCAGCGAGGATCTGCCCAGTCAGGTAAGGAGCGGTGTGGGTTTGGGAGTGCCGGGCACCAGGGGAGCCCCCTAGCCTAGCCAGGCCTATTGGCAGAGCACACGTTCGCTTGCTGGAGTTCTTTCACTGTCTTTTACGACTACCCCTCCCTTTCTTTCCACTAATTTTGCTGACTCTGTCTGGCATGTCAGTGTGCTAGTGGCTGTATTTTAATAGCTTGTATTTCTGCTAATAATTTTCTGCTAGTTATTGGTGAGCTGATAGAATTTTCATGATTGTTCTCTGACATGTTTACCACCACACCGGGAGGCATTCTGTCATGTTTATTTTATCACTCCACCCTGCTCAGAAGAATACTTCCTAGTATTAAAAGACACTTAACAGAAAGGGATTTGTATAAGGCTAACTCCGACTCTAATATATATATATATATCATTTCAAACTGGAGGAAAGGATTATAGAAAGAAATCAAAAAAGAAAATAATAACTGGTTTATGAGTTTGAGCTGTCATTAGTCATCAATTGTATTTTATCATTTTTTTTGGCTTTTTGTTTCTGCTTTTGAAATTCAATACTATAATTTAAATTGACTATACTTTTATATGATGTATGTATTTTACCTAGTCAATTTCATTATATTTATTCTATTCTTCTAATCTTGGTCTATTCATTTATTTATTGTAATATGTTTTTATTTATATTATTTTTGTATATTTTTTGTTTATAGTTCATTCTATGTCTGACCTGTACTGTAAATCACTTTGGGCTGCAAATTCATAGTATGAAGGTCTATATAAATAAAGTGAATAATAATAATAATAATAATAATAATAATAATAATAATAATAATAATAATCAGCCCCTTGTGATCATCATAATTTCATGCTTTCTGTTGAGAAAACAAAATCTTTGGCAACAGACTTTTTATGATTGAGTATTGTACTGTACAGAGCTGTACTAAGGTACAATCTGCTTTATGGTACTCACTCTGTACTTTGCTCTTTTCACTCCCTATTTTTCTCCATATCTGGCATGATGAATCAGATTTGTAGTTCCACCCCACCACTGCAGAAGCCATGTGCACACTTGTAAATGTGTGTTTTCAGTAGCCACTACTAGCCACACTGTGGTCTTCCAGCTGAACGGCACAGCAGTTGCTGTGGTGGGTAAGGCAGGGAGAACCCTGCCAACTGAATCCCTCACTAGCTCGGTCAGGCTACGGCCAATTTCCCTGCTAGAATCAGCCCTGGAAGTCAATACCACTCAGCAAACCACAGCACTACAACCACATGATCTTTATAGACACACATCCTGACACCTTAATCGTGTGCTGTTTTGAAGCTGCCTTGGGTGTAACCTGTTATGTTCCTTGGCTTATATTGTGAGTCGCACCAGGAGAAGAGTATAGCGATTATTAAGTATTCATGTTATGAATAACACTTCGTCTGGAGTGACTTGCATGTAATTTGTGTTTTTTGTCCAATAAATAATATAGTACTACTAAGTATTAAGAATTCAGTTTTTTAAATATTAAATTATTATTTTAATATTACATAATCATTTTACAACCATATTTTTGAAAAAATGTAAATAAGGATTTGAACAGGATGTTGCATATACAGTTTGTAGTGTCATTTTATATTTACCTTAAATTTAGTTCTGCTTGTATCCATGTGTATCTAGCTCGTAGCTGTTTGTCTACTTGTGTCCAACTGTGTTTGATGTTCTCTATCTCCTCATGTGCCCAGAGAAGGATTCAACGTCTGAGACTGACCTTACACTCAGGTGAACCCTCTTCTGGACAAGATGAAACCAAGAATACCACAGGAAAGCAAATGGTGAGTCTCTTTAATTTACTGTCATTTACAGAGAACATCAGAAATGTCCTTACTCAAACTGAGAACAAATCTTTATTCCTGTGCTCTCTGCCTGTACCACTGAATCCTAACCTTTACCCCTTACACTCCACCTGTGACCCTGAAACCTAATCTTTACCCCTTATTCTCCACCTGTGCCCCTGAAACCTAACCTTTACCCATAATACTCCATGTACGCCCCTGAAAGCTAATATTTACCCCTAATACTCCACCGGTACCCCTGAAATGTAATCTTTACCCCGTATACCCCACCTGTGCCCCTGAAACCTAGTTCTTTACTTAATTTGTTATTGAATCAGAAAATACAGTTGAGGCCGTGCAGTACCGTAAAAAACTGCGTTCTGAATGGTTATCATATTATAAATACATTGCATATAAAAGGCACAGGAGGCCTATTTATATAATCAATAAATATAAAGTTTGCAGATCAAACCAACAATTAGTGTTATAAATAAACATAAGTACCACCATACTGCTAACTTATCCCAAAAGTAAATCTAAAAAGAAGGAAAGTGGATTCTGAAGGTTCAGGGGAGCTATGGCGCAATCTTTATCAGAATGAGTTTCTCCTGACCTGACTGCAGTGGGCAGCTTAGTCCACCATGGGGGAAGTAGTGTCTCCACATACGTCAGTATTATTTTTGAGGGTTTCTGTACTGGGCACTGATGGAGCAGGACAACCCTGACAGCAATTGACACTGGTAGGAGCACAGCGGAGTTCACACATGACAGGCTGTGCCATGAGCCAGGTATCCTCAGTACAGGAGTCTTTTTAAGCACTGCGCCAGCTGTGCGCATTGCCTTCTGCCCTCCAGCTGTTAGAACCTCTCCCCCCTCCCCGCCCCCTGCTTAACGAGCGACTCTGACCTGACAGGACTGAGGGCGGAGCGCTGCTCAGCCCCATTGCGCACAGGATTAATTACTACAGCCCATTGACTCTGTGCTATTTGACGGATCGGCGCTGTGCGAAGGTGTATTATGCCTGTGCACACAGAGTAAGAAAGAACGCCCGGGGTGCAAATTACCTCGGGACCCCTCTTTACCTGCGCAGCCAACCTGTGATAAATGCATCAACAGCACCTGTGCGCCAGCGACTATAGTGCACCTTACAGCATTTCCCCCATCTGCTGTACATTAACATACTAATGTATGTAATGAAGGAACATACTAACGCTTAAAAAGAATAAATAACCGCCTGACTAATTAATTCAACAGACATTCGGGCCTCATGTTCTCCACAGGACGACTGCCATGCCTGTCGTGAATATTAATGACTTTGGTTTGCTCTCTGTACGCACTACACGTGAGCTACTCGAGCCGAAATTCAGGGCACCACGATGAATACTTTGTCCGCCGAGGAGAAAAAGGCAGTGCAGAGGGGTGTCTTGGCGAGTTCGGTTTCATTCACGACAAAGAGGGAGGCGGTGATCCTGGAATTAGAAGGGCGTATCTGGTAAAACTATCCTTTCTGCAAGCCAAGCCCAGCTGCGACTGCTCATGGTGTAATATAGCAGGCTGCTGAGAATGGGGTGGCACTGCCTCACACCGATGGCAGATTATGTGGATGAGTAACATACTTGCCTTCAGCATTGTTCTAGTTTTCAGTTAATTGCGGCAAGGTTCATGTATATCAATGATGTTGATATGAAAATATCATAGATGAGGTCAGTTATGTTATACTGTATATGCGAACAACCATCTATAGAAAATAACCGTGTACTGTACATGCACCATATAAATACGGTTGAGATGGTTGACTCATGGACTCTGGAAAAACAGGACTAAATATTCAATGATTAAACAAAGGATAAAGGGCCTCTTTGTGTTAAGAGGTGTCATCAAGTCTCGATGAATGCATGTACAGTGCATTCACTCATGATACATCATGTAAGTACTGCACAATAGCTGCCTGCATAGCTGAGTGCACAATTAGACGAAGGACGCTTTCGATAGCAGACATATGCATCGCCGTCTTCCGCAACCAGTGGTCCCTGGTCAACCGTGAGTGCGAGTAGTAACTCCAGTGTATTTTTTGAGTGTCTTTCACAGGAAAACACTGTGAAAAAAAGCAGAGATTTATCTTGGGAGGAAGCCTGTGATTAAAACCCTCAGCTCAGAGGATGTGAAAAGAGTGACGTAATTGTTTCCCCCGTCTAATTTCTCCTGGGCCTAGAGACGCCTTCTCATTTTGACTGTGCAAAGCAGTAGCCTCTGCTAAAAGGCACAAATATTGACACCATGTAATAGGTCTTACCTCTTTCCAGAGATGGGAGACATAACAAGATTTAATAAGCCGAAAGCATTAAGGCAGCAGTCTATGCAGGCCCAGCTCACATTTACACGAACATACTGTATGCACTACATAACTGCTTGTTTGGTTAATCGGGTGTTCAGAAATCACTTGTTCCCCTTACTGTAAATCACGCTTTATAAGAGCATCTGCTAAATTAATGTAATGTAACGTGATGAAATTTAATGTAATATAATGACTGGTTTCTTATCCAGTGTGCGTGAACAGTACATTTAACAAGTGTGCAATTTACAGTATACTGTCAAATTTTAATGAGCAATTGTAACAACAGAATTAATTCAGAAACATGGGTGACAGGGAAGACATGAGTGACTGAGTGCATAGCTGAAACTTTTATGCCCACGTTATGAAGTACAACAAATTTATATTTCACAATTGCAAGCAGGCTATTACAGGTACTGTACACCCCCCAAGACCAAGTTATTGAACCAACAATGTGTGATTTTGGTACACAATGAAGCAGCGGGGATTCCAAAGTTGAGGCAGATCAGACATGAGTTCTTTTTCAGCATTCTGATATTCAGAATTTGATTTCAAAGGTCTGCATGTCAGAGAAATTGTGTGCTGTTCTTTTTACACAGCAGGAAGAGAAAACTGCCAATGGGATGAAGAGGAGAAGAAATGGCTACGTGGAACCACCAGAGCAGGTACTGCTGGAACATTGACAGAAAACAAGTGCTCTCTCTCTCTCTCTCTCTCTCTCTCTCTCACTGTATTGCTGGAGTATTGACAGAAAACAAGTGCTCTCTCTCTCTCTCTCTCACTGTATTGCTGGAGCATTGACAGAAAATAAGCTCTCTCTCCCTCCCTCCCTCATAGTATTGCGCAATAAATGCTGCCAAATTGTCAAATATGCACACACCCACTCCAACACCACCACTCCCAGAACGGGTGTCAGCGTACAGACTGACAAAGACGTCATTTCAGTTTCTATTGTTGTGTTGTTAACTGTGCGGGTGGATTTCTTTCTTCCGACTCATGGACAGCAGGCCCATAAATCCTGTTTGATTTAGATTTAGATCTAAAAGGACAAAGAATGCGAACCGACAACCATGATTTATGTCAATACATTAATTAATATTACATTAAAGAAACTACGGTATTTCTTTAAATATAGTTAATGACACATTTTTAATATTAAATAAAACATGTATATGAAATATAATTCAGAATTATATGCATGTGTCATAAAATATATTTTAAAGTCTGAATAATCGTATCATAAGTTAAGTTAGAATTTCAAATGTGGAACTGGCATTACCTGTTATATTGGCCTAGTTCAGTATATGAAATGAGATTGTAAATAATAATTAATTACAGATCACAAAACTAACTTTTAATTACTCATCAGATACTATGGACCCCTTGTGTATTAATATTAATTCACATTAAAATAAATGAACTGCAAACTACTGTATCATAATCATACTTCTTTCTCTCTCTGCATGCACTTCTTCGTACTCATAGAAAATCAGGCTTGCAGGGAAATGATCCCCACGAGACAGCAGGAGCTCTTTTATTAGGCTGCAGAAACATGACACCACTGCATTTAGGCCCATATTTTCTTGCATTGTTGTGTCTCCAGTTCTGAGTACTCAGCAACGTTGCTGGAAATGCCTGAGCACATGCACGTTCGCACACACACACACACACACACTCACATAAACAGACACGTGCACCACACAGACACGGTAAGAACACACATACACATTTATGCATGCATGTACAGCTACACTATTCCTCTGGAAACTTGACCAGGATGACCCTGTCTTCTGCAGCACCCCCCTGGTGTGACCAATGGGGTGAGGGAGAATTCGCCCCTGCGGCTGCCAAAGGTGTATGGTGCGGTGCACAGGAAGGGCACAGACGGCCAGCAGGAAGTGATGGCGCGTGAGTCATCTGTCAATCACCTGAGGGACCAAATGAACTACATCCGAGAGGTGAGTGGAGGCCAGCGCTCATCACAGAATGACCTGAGAAATTAGCTGTGTTACTGAGCACAGTCTGTCCCAGCCAGCACTGCTCAGCCAGCACTGCTCAGCGTAAACACAGTCTGACCCAACACAGCACTGCTCTGTGTTACTGAGAACACAGCCAACACAGCCAAAGCACAGTCTGTCCCAGCCAACACTGCTCAGCATAAACTCAGTCTTACCACACACAGGACTGCTCTGTGTTACTGAAAACACAGCACAGACACAGTCTGACCCACCTAGCACTGCTCTGTGTTACTGAGAGCACAGCCTAAGCACAGTCTGACCCAGCCAGCGCTGCTCTGTGTTACTGAGAGTAGATGAGTGGAAGCATGGATGGATATGCAATGCACAGCACAACAATAATTCTCTAGACATTCCATTCACTTTTAACTAAAACACTAATAACAAAGTAACATTGTCTATTCAATATCTTCTTTACCTTGAGAATGAGGTGATGTGAGGAGGCCTCTCTTGCCTGCAGGTCAGAGACTCCCTGGAGAAGGTGAGGGAGCGCATGTACGGCCAGTTTGGAGGAATGCAGCAGTCCATGCAGAAGCTCTCTCAGGACATTCGGGTGAGCGAAGCACGTGTAGCACAAAAAAACGAAAACTCCTCCATCACACAACAAATTTGATGAAGTCATGGTCAAGTTTTCTGTCACTTTTACACCACCCCGACTGGTACTGGTACTGAGGGTACTGCAGACTCTGACGTGGTGTGTCTCTGTCCTCCCCCGTTAGACTGCCAATGCTCAGAAGCAGAGCCTGGAGATGGAGGTGAAGACCCGGACTGCCGCGATGGACAGCTTCGAGCAGATGAACAGCTCCCTCATATCCGCCAACATTGACCTGCAGGTACACGATTATTGACACTGTGGTGCGGCCCCGATTAAGGTGTGGCTTCGATTATTGACACTGTGGTGTGGCCCCGATTAGAGACACTAAGGTGTGACTCTAATTATTGACACTGTGGTGTGGCCCCCGATTGGAGACATTTTTGTGTGGGTCTGAATAGCAGCACTCTCATATGGCTCTGATTAGTCTCAATCTTATTAGTCTGATTAATGACATTCTTGTGCAAGTCTGATTAGTAACATCTTGGTGCGGGTCTGCTTGGTGATTAACAAAACTTGTGTGGGTTTGATTAGTGGCACTCTTGTGTGGATCTGATTAGTGGCACTCTTGTGTGGATCTGATTAATGGCACTCTTGTGTGGATCTGATTAGTGATTCTCTCATATGTTTTTATTTGTGGTAGTGTTTTGTAGATCCGATTTTATGACACGTTTGTGTGGGTCTGATTAGCGAGGCACGCATCTATCATTCATCTGGTAGTCCAGTTGAAAAAATAAACATAGTGATGGACACTAAGTCTTTTAGTCCAAAGTTAACACTTTAATGGCTTCAGAAGCACGTTATCATTTTAATGGTTAAAGAATTCACTTTTCCGTAGTTCAATAATATTATAATAATGTGGTATCGTTGTAAAGTTAATTTGCAGACACCCGAACCCCTTACAGTGTATGGCGCATTCCAGCAGGAAAGAAAGCAGAGTAAAAACTAAATCAAAACTAGTACAGAGCTGTAATGTGCAGCCATTTCAATAACACTGAGTATTCTGTCATCTCTGTCCATCTGGTTGCTGAAAATTGAAAACCTGTGCTGAAAGGTGAATGGGTCTTTTCGCAGAAATCCCTGCTGGAGAAGTGTGTGGATCGGGCCGATGCCAGGGACAAGATTCAAAGTTTGTGCAGCTCCTGTCAGCAGGCAGAGGAGACGCTGAGAGAGAGAGACAAGGAACTGGCTGCTGCCCTGGCAGCGAACCGGTCCCTCCGACTGCAGGTACTGCAGGCACCCCTGGCGTGTGCCTTCACATGGTACAGTCCAGGATTCTGGAACATGGTTGTAAGCCTTTGTGACAATGTATCAAAGAGAAATCCAGGGGTCATCCAGACACACGGGGCTATGCTAAATGAGAGAGGGGTGGACAGTTGACACAGCTGGAATAGCTATGGACATGAACGGCTACGTCTGAATAATGTACGATGGCGGGTAGGGCAGTGCATAGTCAGCACAGTACAAATAGAATCACCTGAACCTGAGAGAGAAAGAGGCAGCAAACACTAGTTTCAGTTCTCAGTCCTGGCCTCCGGAAACTATTTCAAGCATCTGACATGACGTTATAGTATTAGCAGGTTATCGACACCCTGCAAATTGTATAGCAAGAGATTAACCGTGTATGCATACACACCCGTGAGAAAGGTGAAATGCTATTCACTGAGAGCAAAACGGGAGGAAAGGATCATAAGCCTGTGTGCAGTCTGCAATATTTTCCGTAAGACGAGCTGCATTTATTACGTATGATAAATGTAATTATTGGTGTGCGCTGCCGTCTTGAGCAGCACCCGTGAGATTGGCAGCTCTAAGGGTCCGCCTGACAAACGCACTGTGGCGGCGGCTCAGGTGTGACTGATGTGTCATACCGTCACGGACATAACCCTCACAAGCCAGGTCACAAGACAGGCAGGCAGAGGCAGCGAGCTCTGGAGAGATGCGATTGTGGTTCTTGGGGGAGGGGTTTGTGGGTAAAAACATGCTGAGTTTGCCGTGCGGAGGCTTTGATGTGGCCTCCAGCTGGCTGGATCTGAGCCGCCCTCCTCCCCGCCCTCGTCTCATGGCCCTGCTGTTCTGATGATCTCCTCTGCCCGGGCCCGATTCCGCTCGTCAGCGCTTCTTCCGCGTGCGGTCGATCGTCGGGGCTCGGGCTCACGTGTTTCCACTGGGCCACAGCTCACGTAGCCTATCATTCTAACCCCTCAGTCTGAAAAGAGAGCACCCCTGTGACAAACTCAAGAAAAATAATGAATTTCACTAGAAAACTGTGAAAGCTTTTTTCTGTGGTTGACAAGTATCATTTGTTCCCATATATATATATATATATATATATATATATATATACATATAAAATACATCATGCTGTGCCTGCATCAGTTGTTGGGTTAAGCTTGATTTTGCTGTAATTTGTGCATTAGGTGGAGGTCTCCAAGGAGGCAAACTCCCAGGCGCTGCAGGAGACGATTCGGAAACTACAAAACCAGTACGAGGAGCGGCTGCAGAACGAGCAGAGGAAGCACAGAGAGGAGGTCGAGGCACTGCGGGTACTAACTGAGTTACTCCTTTCTCACTACTCACTCCTAGTTACATTGCAGTCAGGCAGGACTCAGGAAAACAATATGAAAGTCCTTTGAAATTTGCTTGCTGGAGTGCGTAACTGTATCACAGACAAAGTACATTGTCTCCATCTAGTGGTCAGCTTTAGACATTTTCATTGCTGTTGATGAGGAAACGGCATGCTGTTCTTCTGGACTGTATATTCTAACTTCTTTGGTTTAAAATCCAGGCACAATTAGATGACTACGTGAAACGCCTGGAAGAGGCCGAGAAGAATCTCAGGATTGCAGAGGCAAAGATCGCTGAGCGGGATCAGAGGATTATTGAAGTGGAGCGTCTCCTGGACTGCATGGGCAAGGTAAGGAACCCAGAAACACATGCTGCTGTGGACTGCAGTACCGCAGACCAGAACAGTAGGGTTTTTATGCTCTTCCTCCCTTTTCTCCCCAATTTTGAAAGCCTAGTCATGTTCATTCTACGATTTTTTAAGAGCACAGACAAGTGTGTGCTCTCCTCTGAAACATGAGAAATTGCCCCCACTTCTCTTCATACTGCGGTCGACATGTCAGGGTCGCACAAACATGAGTTGGAGGAAGACACGTTATGTACCCCTCAGCAGGTGAACCGCAAGCACCCAATCGACCAGCGGGAGTCACTGGTGCGTAATGAAACATTGTCATCCGTACCGGTTTGAATTCGTCTTCCCTGGGTGACACTAGCATAATGCATTGTTTTGCGGGGCTGCCAGGTGCAGTCAGCACTGACAAGGTACAGAATCTATACTAGACCATGGGGCCCATCCACACACTGGAACAGAGCCTTAACAGGATGAGCCACATGGCAGCTCTGCTTTAGTTTTTTTTATTTTTTATTTTTTAACTGACCAACAGAACTTGTTCTAGTTGGTTTTCGTGTTCTGGAGAAATGATACATTGCTCAAGTTTCCTGAGTGAAAATTGGTCTGCACTTTGACAGGAAAAGAGTCAGCTGCAGCAGAAGCTCCAAGAGTGTGAGACACGTCTGCACAGGTTAGGAAACACTGACCAGGTGGATGCTAATACAGCCAAGAGGTAAGCAAAAATCTATATAGCAGATACTATTCTAAACATCTTACATATAGACATATATAAAAATATAGATACTTTTGTTTGTCACTTTGGATAAAAGTGTGCCAAATAAATGTAAAGTAATATAATGTATACATATTTAGGTATGTACAGGTGTGCAGCAAATATTGGATCTGGTGCCCCCTGGTGGCACTGACAGGAGTTAGCAGGAGTGTGTTTTGTTTCAGGGCTCAGAAGCTGGAGGGAGAGGCCTCGGGCCTCAAAGAGAGAATCAAACACCTGAATGACATGGTGTTCTGCCAGCAGAGGAAGGTGAAGGGCATGATAGAGGAGGTGAGGAGGATAGAGTGCACACATGTGCATTTACACAGGAGCACACACACATACCTATACACACACACATGCACACACACACAGGCAGATACAGTAAAATGCATACAATCATGTATTCAGGCACAAATACACAGAAAAAGCAATAATGCATGCATTCACATACACAAATGTATACATGCAAACAAGTAAAAACTGTGCATTTGCATGCACAGATACACATACAAAAATCACTCAAACACACAAAAGCCAAAATGCACACAATTACTGTATGTACGCAAACACATATACACATGCACATTAGCAAAAAGCTCACTGTGTAGGCATTTTCACATACTAATGCAGTCATCAGGAACGTTCACAGATAATTTGTGATGTTATCCAAAACCTTGCACACTTGAACCCTAGCATTCCGGTAACATGCAGAAGATGAATACTCACACAGCAATGCTTTTCGACCTGATGAAGGTTCAACTTGGATCAAAATATTGTCTAGCAAAGGTGCATAATAGAACCTCAGTGTGTGAGCTCTACTCTTTTTCATTGCTGATTCTTACAAATCTGCACCTTTTGTGATGAGCGTATAACTATACTTACAGAACAATGCTTCACCTGACTTTTGCATGGGTTAAGTAGGACCCTCACATCTGTATTTTGTCCTTTTCTGAATGGAATATAGGTTGAAACATTACGGAATAAAATGGTACAGAAGGATATGTTCATCACGGACCTGTTGAATAAAATCGCCCTCGCTGAATGTGAGGTAGGACTTTGGAGGTTGGATCCAAAACTTCTAATTACTACACCTCTCTCAGACCTGTCTAATTTCTTGGACGTATCATATACACACAGAATGGCAGAGTCAAAGGCCCTCTCTAGTGTGCAGGTATGCAGCGTTTCTGTCACACTGCCATTTTGTGTGTATGTGATACAGGCTGTCCAACCTACTCTTGGTGTTCCTTTAGGGTGTCAAGCATCTCCTTCATAAAACCAAGCCTGACTCTCCTTTCTGGCTTCCTCCTTTCCCTAGAATAATGAGTTAGAAAGCAAGCTGAAGTATTTTGTGTCTATGCAGAAACTGAGTGCAGCTCCAGTACACACAAGAGAGATTGGAGTGGGCTGTGACCTTCCTCTTAGGTAAACACCTGCTTTTCATGGCTCAGTATCAAATCAATGTTGTGATGAACCTGAAGGATTAAAGCATTTCCTGTTTTACTGCAACAGAACTGAAACGCAGGCAGGAGATGAAGCCCAGTCCAGGCCGGTCAGACAGAGTCCACTACCGCGCAGTCGAGTGGAGTCCAGTTTGCTGAATTACTCTCCTGTGCAGTACAGCAGGTGGCTCCAATCCAACAGCGCTCCGCTCAGTAAGAGCACGACGAGCTCAACGCAGTCCCCCCCTTCCTCTGTAAATCCAGTCCAGTCCAGCTCAGCCCAGAACGGCACGGAGGCGTCTGCTTCACCACAGACGTCCTCAGCCCCCTCGAGTCCTGAACGCTCCACTCCAGCTGTATCCAGTATGCAAGCGAGATCCATCCAATCAAGAATAAACACACCTTACATGAAACTCTTGGAAATGACCCCAAGAATGAACACTGAATGAGATGAAGAATTTACCTGTGTTGTACTGGTCCCCAGTTTGCACCTTCTGTGCTGTTTGTATGTGAAATGTTACAAGAACTGTCCTTAATGGCATCTTGGGTATTATTCACAAGCTTCACGCTGTGTTATTTTGTAAATAAATTATGATCTGAAAGTTTTAAAGCCTTATTTACCTCACAGAGCATAGAGGTAAAGGAAATCATTCTGTATACATGTAAATAGTTTGTTATAAATTTGTATATATGTACTTTAAAATGATATTTTTGATGCTTTATGTTTTATGTTTTTGTTTAAAAAGAATAAAGTGCTAAGGTTTTACGATATGGAGTTTGAACTTATAACAGTAAAAATGTAAAAAAGAATATGCTGTATTTGTAATGCAATATGTTTGTGATGGAGTATTTCCTTTACATTTGCTCAGGACCAATGTACTATTTTATTACTGCTCAATTATTTTCACAAACTATTGTAGGTTTTATATTCTACCCTTTTGATTAACATACTGACAATCCCCTGCTAAATCATGATAATGCTCTGTCATAATTCTTCTTGAGAATAGAAGAGAAATGCCTTGCCATTCAGAGCCAATGGCACTGTTATATCTCTCTACACTGCCATGTCTGTATACATGAACCCCCTGAATAAGACCTGCTTTTTTTGTTTTTGTTTTTTACAGAATGTAAATGGGTTTCTATTCAGTGCCTGTGCTGTGTGTAATAAAGGTAAAAACAGATCCACTAATAATTTCAGGCATTAATTTTTGAGATCTGATTGAATCAGCTTGTCAAAAACAAGCTCAATCTTCCCTGACTGTTTCCATTGTCAAAATGCAGTGTATGCAACCTAGTATATTTTACAGTAGCCACATAGCAATTGCACTTTCTAAACAAGTCACAATAAGGTACCACAAAACATCAAAAGTGTTCCTGTGCAACGTACCTCACTATCAAATTTCACATTTCACAGTTTTTGTGGCTTGCGGAAGTTGATGAGTAACAAATGGTAACCAACCTTTTCAAGCCCAAGATCACTTTTTATTCCAAAATGTAGGCCGAGATCTACCACTCAAATATCTTCCTATTAAAACCCACTTACCACAAGTAAGACTGTTCATTATCATATTTATTTTTGCACTTTATGTTACGACAGGCTCAATTTACGTGCATACATACACACAAAGAAAAACACAGTTATGCAGTTATCTGTTCAATGCACAATATTCATATTTACGGTAGGCCTATCTGTTCAATGCAAAATATTCATATTTACAGTATCTGTTCAATGCACAATATTCATAGGCCTATTTACTTTCTCAATTCAATGAATAATATTCATATTAGTATCTGTTCAATGCACCATATTTAGTTTCTCAATTCAATGAATAATATTCACATTTACAGATACCTTGTCATGTTAGTCCTGTAGTTTTATTTTTACTTTTGGAAGCCAAAATAAACATATTGATGCTGAATGCACCTTAACTAACATAACAACATCGACATGGCTAAGGGTTCGGCGAAAAAGAAATCAAAAACGTATTATTTCCACCCGGAATGGGAGCATTAATTTCTTTTCACGTCAGCGAATGAGAAGACACGTCCCATCGCTCCGTCCTCATTTGCCACCTTTCCGCCAGACCAGCGGAGGACTACCACTAGAGCGCGTACAACGTTTCTCACGGAGTTAATATATTTTCGACGCTACTTCCGCTTAAGCTTCCGGTTTCCATACAGCAGATGCAGGTGGTACAGGGAGTTGGATGTTGAAGTGCGCAACGCGATAAACAGCCAGTTAGCTGTCCGTTTCTGTTATATTAGTGACTGGTTTAGCAACGTTACTTGAATTTATTCGTTTTCGATTTCGGAAGGATGAAGTAATGTCCTCATCGTTGACTGAACGGCAGGGATACACTGGTGATCTTCTAAGCAGGAGTAAAGATGAGCTCTGTGAAATTTTACTACGCCAGGAGAAACTACTTTCTAATAAGTAAGTTGGACGCCCACTTGCCAGCGAACTAACTGTACATTTAGAGACAGTTTGAACTATCCTCCGCTTAGCTATTTTTGTAAATATCACATTTAAACGTTGATACTTTTGCTTTCCTGATACCGTGTGGCATTTTAGATATTGCTTGAGCTCCTGACTACTGTCAATAATTATATAGTTTATAGTGTACAAGAAAATTGCAGATCAGTAAGTTGATGAGAATTAGTGGCTTTCTGACTCCACTGAACGTGTGTGTATTGCTACTATGTAACGCTTTTAACTGATGTAATAAACTTAGTGACGTGTTACTGCTTGCTAGTTTTAATATGATTGATCTCTGTTGGCTTTCCAGGAGGTTCATTCAGTCCCTCCCCGATAAAGGGAGGAAGATATCAGACTTTGTGCAGAGAGTGCGCCTGGCCCTAGCCCACCATGAAGAGGAGGAGAAAAGGCTCAACATGTTGTCATCTGTGAGGACAGAGTTTCAGTCCAAATATCAGCAGGCCCTGTCCCAGCGGCAGCCTGGGAATCATATAGACACACCCAGTGTGGCGCTCTCAGAAACTTCCCAAAAAGCCCAGCAGGGTACAGTCTCAACTCCCGAATGGGTCGACCAGAGGGGTTCTCTGTTGAAAGCCCCCCCTGCGGTCCAAACTGTCAGTGTCGATGATCTAAGCGAGACTGCTGTAAGCATGGAGACGGTGTCTGACGGTGTTGCGGGGCTCTCAGTGGCCACTGATAGGACAGAAGAAAAAGACCTCGCTGAGGCCTTGGAAAAGGTCACGCTGACAGAAGGAGCAGTTTCCCCCACCGGTTTGTCAGCAGCTGAGCACAGGGACCGCGCTGGAGACGGTCCGTCCCACAGCGAGCGGCCGCAGAAGAAACCGCATTACATAGAGGTGCTGGAGAAGTCTGAGACGAATCCGACCACTAGGAGGCCAAAGTTCAAGCCCAATCAGTGAGTAGTGTGTGCTAGTCGTTGTTGTCATGGAGACTTGGAGGAGCACACAGTGGTAATGGTGACTCCTTGGTCTACGCAGGATGCTCCAGAGGACCGACGGCTCCTCGGCGGGCTCCTCCCCCAGCCGGTCCCCCGGCGGGGTGGCCCACCTGTCCGCCGATGCCCGGAGAGAGAGGGACAGGAAGCACCTGGATGACATCACTGCCGCCAGACTGCCTCCGCTCCACTACAGCCCAGCTCAGCTCTTGTCGCTGGAGGAGTCGGTCTCCCTGCAGCAGGAGCACAACAGGAAGTGCGAGGTGAGTGAGGCGTGTCACGCCCTCTGGCCTGCTGGTGGGTGGGGCCAGTGGGTGAGTCTGTGCAGACCCATATAGATGGTAAATGGACTGCATTTATATAGCGCTTTTATCCAAAGTGCTTTACAATTGATGCCTCTCAATCGCCAGAGCAGTTAGGGGTTAGGTGTCTTGCTCAAGGACACTTCGACACACCCAGGGCGGGGTTTGAATCGGCAACCCTCCGACTGCCAGACAATCGGTCTTACCTCCTGAGCTATGTCGCCTGTGGAGAGCCATACAGCCCAGATATCAGTAGTTCAATTTCGATTGTGTCTTTAGCCACTTCCTAGAGGACCCATGTATCTATAACTTCACACATAAAATGCATGTACTTGTTAAATTTGATTTGAATGGGAAAGTTATCTTACTGGTCCCATGTCTAACGGCTAGGGATGTACATTTCAAGACATTTGAATATTTCATCACTTTCAAGGTAGAATATTTCAACAAACAAACCTTGCTTTTTTGTGTGACTAGCTCACTGTAAAGAGAGTTGCACACACGCATGTGTTCATGCAGGAAAATATATTAAGATCTGTTGTTTTCTGCAGTAGGGTTCTTAGGTTGTGCTTGTGGAATTGTTTATGAAAATACTGTAATATTGACTCTGGTGATGATGGGTCCTGTAATGGTCAAACTCCTGGCCAGTCGTCAAATAAAAATATGTGTTTTGGGGCTGCTAGGTAGCTTATCCTGGTCTTGTATTGAATTCCTGTGTGTAGATGCGCTCCGTGATCTGTTACCATATCCAGACTGCCAGTACTGACCAAATATGCATGGTATTCTATCTCATCCTTAATATACCAGTACACAACCTTGTGTTCAGTCTGAAGATGGAAGACCTTGAAACCACTGCCTGGGCATTAGCAGGATTGGCTGATGCATGCCTGTCAGCTGAGCGTACTGAATTTGTTTTTCTCATTTCACAGAGTGGGCATTGTGTGTTTTCTGTTTCAGGAGCTGCAGGCCAAGATGGCCACTCAGAAGCTGAGCGAGCGCCTGGGCGTCGGCATGACGAGCTACAGCCCGGACGTGGACCAGGCTGGGTACAGGGAGACGCACGCTGACGGAGCCCAGCCCTCCTCCGACGAGGATTAGATCAGTGTGAATGTGGGCGGAACCTTTCTGCTTTCCCCGTCTGCTGATTGGGCAGAGCTGTGGGCAGTCCCAGAGGGGGAGTGTTTTAACGAAAGCTTGAAAGGCGGTTGGGATGGCCGTGGAAAACTGGTATGGCGCTCGTAACGGTAGACGCACTGAGTGAGCATGTCAACTCTGGGGCACAGATTCATACAGACTTGGCCGACTCATGAAATGATGACCTGCTCTGCTGGTCCCTAAACCTCAACAGAAACCTCACTCTGATACCTTGTGATTCGCAATCTCATGCAGTATTGTCAGGCATTCTTTTATAACGTCCAGGAGTGAACGATACTCTGCACTTGACGCATCGAATGTCAGTCATGAAGGAGATAGCTTTTATAGCGCATTTCAGTAAAGTGTCTACACAAGCACTACCAGTGACCACGCTGTATGTCCTCAGTGTCATGTATAAACTTTATATGCCCAGAAAATGGAATCCTCAGGAACAGCAAAAAAAACTGCTTCTATTTTCCATTTGCTAGTGAGCATTGTGGTGTTATTATCATTTGTGGTTTTTACCTTTATTACTTTTAGAGTTATGAAACTCTAAGTACATAGAGTCAGAAGATAACTTTCAAAGTGCTTTTAAAAAAACCAAAATGGTGAAAAATTGCATATGCACGATTTTTTTCTCAACACTGATGTTATGCAAAGAACCACGGAAAATAATTATGAAACCACTGAGTCAACGTATTTTTGTATGTTTTATTCCTTATTTAAAATAAAACTTTCCATACAGTATCACATCTATGTTTATTTAATTATGCTTGAATAAATTCATTATTCCATTTTCACTTGAATGAGCACATGGACATTTAATGCGCTTTAATATTAACGTGTGTGTGAGATAAGATTTCGGTTTTGTCCTTGAATGTTTTCCTACTCCTTTGTAAGTTTTATGAACCAGGGAGGACGTGTTTCTCAATGTGGTGACGTTATCAGTAATTAAATCAGTGGCGTGGATCCGAGGTCTGTAGGTGGGCAGTGAAATATTGAGAACTTGAAGTATCTAGGTCAGCGACGGAAGTTCCTGCATCTGGATTAGATTCAGCATCATGTTTCTCCGCAGACTGGCAGAGCGTGTTGGGCTGGCAGCTGCCGGAGATTACCGAACGCAGTCACAGTTTTAGTTTGATTGCTCAGATAAGGACGGGCCAGCGCAGCATTTCTCAGAATCGCGTTCTCCTCTCATTTTTAAAGCATATGTTATTTTTTAATACCTGTCAGGAAATTTCTGGAAGGGAAAGAAGAAGAAAGGGCGGAGAGGAATGAGGGCAGTGTAAGAGGAACTCGGCAGTTGATCTCTGTGATAACCCCTGGTAATTGGCACTAGGACGTCGGGGGCAAGGGGCCGGCTGCTTAAACAAACATCTGGGCGCTCTGTTTAGACGTCTGGCCTGATGGACTCCAGACAACGCTGCCCGACTTCCAATAATAAATATGTCAGAAATGTCCAGAATGGATGGTCCTGGCGCTGGTATTAATTAGGTCTACCTTGCTTACGTAAATAGAGAGACTGTTACCAATTTAGCGCTGGATTTTAAAAAGTTTTTATGAGCTCTCATCCGTGGTGTCCGCCGTCATCCTTGTTCCTGCCGTAATTCACGAGCATTGATACGGCCAAGCTGGAACCGAACACGCCTGCTGTGGCCAGAGCCTTTGAGTTGCTAGTTTGCAGGGTTGTTTATACTTTTGTCGGTCCCACACCCCCTTACCTCAGGTTGATAAAATTGCCTGTGCGGTCACCTGCAAGTGATTTGCTCCACGAGAGCTCTGGCCCCGAGGCGCTGCTGCATAATTCTGGCACGGGCTGGGCAAAATGAAGCATGATAAACAACGCACCTCCAAGCGGCTTGCCAAGAAAGTCGCAGGCTGGGCGCTCGATGTGCAGAATTACCCCGTCGCGTTTGCCCGGTTTGAAACCGTGAGATCATTTGCTTTTCTTGTTTCTATCTATTGTTTTTGTCATTTCTTTCCAGACCGCAAAGGATATGAAATAATTTGGCACTCCTGAGTTTCAGTATTACTTGGGAGGATACGCTTTTAGTTTATCTCTCCTTCTCCAGTAAAACAAACTCTTTCTGTTTTGGATACAAGTGGGATGCGTTTTCCCAATTTTGTCATTTTGATTGATATTCCTTTCGTAATGTGCGTTCACATTTTTGCTCCATTTGATGTGTTTTTTACTGGTTTGTGGTGTTCTTGAGAGACAATATTTCACAATTGTTCTTGCGTGTTTATTTCAAAGTAGGCACTTTATTTCAAAGTAGGTTGCAAACCAGTGTTTATGTTAGACTGACAGTATTGTTTGCAGTGAGTTAGTCTTACAGAACTTATGCTACTGTTCGCTTACTGATAAAGTCACCCACACAGATTGGCAGGCCTTAGCCTTAAATTATTGCCGTACTGCAGCTTGTGGCATATTTGCTGGTCACTACATTTTTTATAGTCTAGAAAACTGAACATTTGGATATCATTTTCTGGGTCATTTCAAATATTGGTTTAACATAATTGGTGTAACATAACATTCACATACCTTGTAATCATTGAATGTTGACACACAAATCATGCGAAGTGGTTGTTTTCCATGACAGGCTCAAAGTATGGGGTAGCCTACATCTTTCAGGAGCAGCGAATTGAAATGTCCTAGAGTGGAAGAAACCGTTAGAGTAATTAAGTTATGTAGTCCAATCAATTTGGTGTAGCCGCACTGTGATTAAGATGGAAGGGCTGGTTCAGAAAAGCTAGTTGATATCATATTCTGAACTGACAGAATCACATTGCAATGCTGCATGTTACATGGGGTGCAATAAAGATAAAGGTGCTTGTTTTCAGGTGCTGTGAAAACCAAGAGAGTGGCTTTGGGGATAGGAGATTTTTGTAATTTTTTCAGATTGAACATCATATATAAATGGATGATCACTGACCAAGCAACAATTAAAGAAATTTGATAGTCTGAATGCCTCCATCTATCAACTTCTTAAGACTTGTACAGGGTGCGTGCAAGAAATGAAAATTTGTCACAGGTATATATGGAATAGGACATATGTCACACAATTTTCTTGAGCTGGAAGTTTATTTTTCTAAATTAATATGTCATATTTGCATTCAAGTTTTTTTGTGCTAATTTGCATTTAATGATTTTTACTTTGGTGAATTGGTAGTAAATTCAAGTTGGTTAAAATTCTAATGCTAAAACAAGCTATTTGTTTTCTCAACCATACATGTGAGTATGCTTGTCGAGGTGTTTTATGTTACAGTAGCTGGGTAGGCCATATCCTTAATGAATAAGAAAGTAATTAATACTATGCAACAGTTAGCAGATGGACTGCCAATTGTGTCAACGTAATAACCGTGACTATTCACCAGGGGGCAGCATTGTTACTGTGTAGTTTGATTCTGTTTTCTTCCTTACGGACTGCCTCAAGAAAGCTTTTTATCCTGCTTTGAAGGTATTGGTTCGCGAGGCTACCAATGTGTGCTATGCATTACCTTCAAATGCGGTGAGAAATTACCAAGAAAGCTTTAGAACTATTGGCTGTTGGTTAAGGTGAACCTTCGCTATAGCCGAACTGATTTCTTTAATGTGCGCCTTGGAATAAAAGAATTTATTAATCCATGCATTTGATTTATAAATGGGGTTGTTGTGTGAGTTATGATTTTAACCTAATTAACTAATATAATTGTAATTAATATTATCGTAGTATGACAGTGTATGCTCAGGGCTGACTCTGGACATCCTCTATGCAGCTCCCATAGTAGACGGTCAAAAGGCCGCACCTGCGCAACCGGCACTTTACAAAGAAGAAAAAAAAGGAAAAGAAACCTAAACATCAAAATCGTCACTGCGTTTATATGAGGCTCCCACAATAACGGTTGCTTTCAGAACTTTGCATAATTATGAGACAAAAGTGTCTTTAAAAAGGAAGAAATAGACTGTGATCTCTGGTCTGTGGGTAGCCAAGAAGCTGCCAGCATTCTCGGCCGCTCCATTTCTGGGCTGGCAGGGCATGAAGCGGGCAGTTTCGATGCCTGTCAAAACCTCATCACTTTAAGGAAACCGTCTCCGTGGGGATACCGTGATGTTGCCAGGACGCGGTAGGGGAGGGAAAGCAATCTCTTGCCCAGCAACTTGCGTTATAATGAGGGGGGAAATTCCCATTCTTGTAGTCAGAATAATGTAACAACATCACGCTGCTGTCCAATTTTCTACTCTCACATTTTTTCACCTTTTAGTTTCGACTCGCTTGGCTCCCATGCCAGAGTAGTGACCTATCTTGAATCCATTGCTGTGTTTTGCTGGGATTTGATTATGCAGTGTTATCATGCGTGTAGGAATAAAATAATCCAAACCCTTGTCTTTTGGTTTGTTGCAAACTTTGTTTTTAAAAATATACCAAATACAGCTTTTTGTAGAGTTTAACTGATATACGTGAGATAACGAATTAATTGATCTAATGAGTATTTATGGAAATGTCTGAATGAGAGACCCTGGATAGAGCTCAGCACAAACATTATTTCAGTTTTTAATTATTTTCATTTTGTTGAAGTGAAATCATGCCCAACTAGCGCTACCCAGGGAATTGGGCCAGACAGAAATGGAGAGGACTAACTTTGTTTAAAGGGTCATGAAATTTCATAGGCACAATTTCAAATGGCTATTATTGTTTACATATTCTATAACTTTATAGGTGTGAAGGCTTTGGGGGGAAGTCTCGATGAACAATAGACTTGTGGTTAATGTTTTTCATGTACAAATCCAAACCGATGTAGGGGGGGCGAATGGTAGGGTAGAAGGATGGTACAGTATTATACATGGGAAGAGGGCTGTCGTTATTGCCAAGAATATTGTATCTTGTAATATGTGTAGTATTCGGCAAAAAATATTAAGCTCTCTACGCAGTGTGTCTAACATCAGCAGGAAAACTGTGCAGTAGGAAAGTGGCAGTCGTCTTTGGTCGAGCTCATGCCGATTACTAGGCCTCAGTGTGGAACTGCTTAGGCGTGTGTGTTGTAATGTTTGTTCCATGCCAAGCCATCATTATGCGTTTTGGCTTCTTGTTTTTTAATTGCAGCTGGAGCGTATTGGAACGTGCCTCCTAACGGCACGATTCTGGCGCGCGCTGACAAATTGAGGTGGGGGAAATGTGTGACGTGTGTCTGTGGGGACGGCGCGCGAGGGGATCCGCCTTGCTTGTTTTATTGTTTGTTCCAGAACTGTCCGAAAAAAAAACAACACTAAACTCATGGGTGCTTTTCCTCAACGCTCTGCTCGTGGTATAATTTTTTTTTTTCTGGGAACACGGCGAAATTCACTGCAAACCTTTTCTTAATAAGATCATTGCTGTCATTTTTAATTACAGCAAATTATGCTTAATTGTCCTTTATTTGGATTGCTGTTGTTTAAACTTTTTCAGCTACTATGCAGTTCTCTGTTTTCTCCATCATTTGATCTCCCGTTATTTTAACTCATTAAACACTCCCTGCTTGCTGTCACATGGCAATCACCCATTAAAGGACTCAGTCAATGTTCATGCTACTGTATTATGAGAACCAGGTTTATAAGGAAACCTGAGCAGCCATTTACATTTGTGTGTTTTATTGTGTATTTTAGTTGTTATTAGTGTATTTTAATGACTAGTTAGTTGGTCGGTTTTCATTTGAGCCAGCCACATGGTGAGAATGATCCTGCATGAAAGACATTGCATTTGGTCAGGTAATAGTGGTCATTATTATTTCTGGAAGGGAATTGTTTTGTACTTTAGAGTTTTAGCTCTGGACAGTCTTGTAGACATCTTGCTGATGTCTTACAAACATGCTTAATGTGACTGATATTATCCACCATTTCATAATCCTCTGTCTGGCTTCCTCTAAAGTCTCTTTAAGTGGGGTCACAGAAGGGGCCATTGGTATTGTAAATATTTTTTCTTGAAGTGACCGTGAGCAAGAGATAGATGTTCAGTGTTACTGAAAGCTGAGAACATTAAGAAAAGCTAATGCATTCTTTATACACATGCACTATACACCACACTAGAATCCCCTAACCATACCATGGCATGCTCCTCTAATGGTCATATCATGTCCAGCTACCCTATTCTGCCATTCAGCACAATACTGCAAAATATAGCCAAAACAATCATATCCTGTCTTACTCTATCATAATCCATTTGTGCTGCTAAATCTGGCATACAGTACTTTTTGCCTAGACACATGTAAATGCATCCAAACTCTGTGTGATGTTGCAATGGCTGAAGTTGAGTGTAATGGAATGTTTGGCTCTAAAAAGTCCTGTGATGGATTCCTCTGGGATTTTATTTGTATTTTTGCAAGGCTCTAACTCTAAATGTACAAATACTTTCAAATATATTAATATGCAGTCCTCTGTATGTGAAATGAGACATCTAAATGGTGTTTGCATATCTTATTCAGAAACCGGATGACAGGTAACTGTCCACCCGAAGGGAAGAAAATATAATGATTAGGAATGTCTTGGAGTCTATAAAGGCTCCAATCATAAATGACAGTGGGGCCATAACCATGGCACCATCAAGCCTGCGTTATGGCTATGGCTATGAATCAGAGGCAGGGTGGGTTTAAGTCAGTCAGGGTTCACTGCTTCATTCCTTCCCACTGAAGCACCCTTTACTCCCTCCCACCGAAGCACTGAAGTTATCACCAGAGAGAGAGAAGTGCTTCTCCAATCAGCTATGAATTGGACTGTGTGGACAGTAGTGTGAGAAATAATTGCTGGCCAGCGGGGAGATATTTGGGGGTAAATGCACATGCCTCACCTTCTTCAGGTAGCACAATGGTAAAAACAGAGAAAATAATTGTCACAAGTGTCTTGTAGAAAAGCAAGGCCTGCTTTCACTTGGCAGTGTGGTGGAAGATAAAGCTTAAAGATTTGATGGTTCATATTCAGAAAGTGTCTTATAATAAAAGTGCTGATCTAGGTTTTTCCTTTTAACTCATAATCTGATATGGTTAGGATACAGACTGGGGAAACCTGATCCTAGATCAGTACTAATATCAGATACTGTGTGAATATGGGGGCGAGCCACACAGTGTCTCAGTGTTGGGGCACTGATCCTAGATCAGTACTAATATCAGATACTGTGTGAATATGGGGTTGAGCCACACAGTGTCTCAGTGTTGGGGCACTGATCCCAGATCTGTACTAATATCAGATACTGTGTGAATATGGGGGTGAGCCACACAGTGTCTCAGTGTTGGGGCACTGATCCCAGATCTGTACTAATATCAGATACTGTGTGAATATGGGGGTGAGCCACACAGTGTCTCAGTGTTGGGGCACTGATCCAGGATCATTTTGGCCATTAGGTTTATGGAGGAGATTTGGACATGGACAGGGGAAATCTGGTCCCAGATCAGCGGTTCCACTCTCATATATTTTATGAGTACGGGCCCTGCATGTTGACAGCTGGAGATTTTAAGTCTTCAGGACCACCGCCGTTGTTCCCTTGAGCATATTATTCAACTTTAATTGCATTGCTAAATAGCGTGTGGTGTCATCTGCTGATATGAAATGTGTGTTACACTGGGTAAGGGCGTTTGCTATGGAAATACGTAAATTTAAAATATGGCTGACTCATGAATGTGCTCAACTGTGAGTCAGAATACCAGACAGACTCTCATCCTCAAATCGCATTGTGCTAACTCACGATATTGTGTGAAAGTGGAGGGGCGAGGAAGGCTGCAGTCCCTCCTTATGACGGGGGTGGGTGGGGAGTGGTGGTGATTCACGCTTAAGGAGCAGGGACATTTGCCAGCTCGCTTAGCTAAACTGATGGAGGCCATTGGTCTTGCCGTGCTGCTTTGTTCAACGCGAAACAACACAAACTAAAAAAAGATGACCGTGACAAATAAAGAATGTATGGCTTTTTGGCAAACGTGCATGGCCTCAGGAGTGTACTGTAATGCCTGTTCCTTTCCTTTCCTGCTTCTTTACAGGTGCCACAGCGCTGGGTAATAGGAAACAGAGTGTTTCTAAGTGGAAACTTGTGCTCCGTCCCGCCTCCGATGTTTCACACGGTGCGCTGCGTGCCACGAAAGGCAGGCCATGTCACCCGTGTAGCCCCGGCGATATTAATCTTCGCATCGCGCTCATTTCCTGTGGATAAAATAAGCAAGCGCTTGGGGGAGTAATGGAAGATTCCAAAGTAACAGAAATGCCATCACTGAATCACCATTTGTCTTTTTTCTCTATGTAGCGTCAAAAATGCTGAAGCAAAGCTGGTGGTATGAACACACTTCCTCAAAATGACTTCCTCAGCAGTGGTAAAGGGTAAAGGGTGGGGCGTGATTTTTCTAGACTATTTTTTCTCTTAGAAATAGCACGCCCCACCCTTTTTTCTGAGAAATACATCAACATTGACAGTTATTGAAAAACCTTTAATAACACAACATAATATTCAAGTCCTGCAAGATTAATATTTCCACTGGGGACAATTCTTCTAGAATGTACATCTGCTGCCGATATAAATCTAGCAAATGAAAAACACTCATTCGCTCGGTCCAAGCGGGCTGGGTATCTCAGTCTGGCAGTTGGCAGAAACCTGTGTTCATCCTTTGGCTGGGAGTTGTACAAAATGTCTCCTGGTTGCTCCTGACTCAGACAGGTCTGACAACGCTCTTGAGAGATCTTGTGTTTCTCTGACAGCGTCTATCAATCAGCTCCCGAAGGTACCACCATTATGAAATGGGCCACACGAGAGCGCTCCTTTCTCTGCTTCCCTGACCCACTGAGCTCTTTACTGCAAGTGCTTTGAGAGGCTGGGTTCTGTGAAATATCACCGGCCACATAATGCCTGCTCACCATGGGGTGCACGTTCGCTGACATACATGTAAACTGACCATCAAAAAAAAAAAAAAAAAAAAACATTCTAGCTGCGCTATGGGCTTTTGAAGGAAATGGTTTTTGACACATGAATTATTTAAATATTATATAGAAATAAGGCACCATACATCCCATTTCTGCTACCTTATACTCTTTGAAGCATGCATGTGTTTTTGTCAGCCTTTTTGTGATATATGCTGCAGCGTTCTGCCACCAATGTAGAAGATCAACAGTCGTTTCTTTGACAGATGGGGTGTGTCTGAAGTGGCTCACACTGTTGCAGGTTTTTGGTAATGGATTCCTTGTCATTCCCCATAAAACAAACCGTCTCTCTGTCTCTGACGGCTTCGGTTGCAGGCACGCAGGCGGATGAGTTATTTGCAAGGGGGAATTTCGCTGAAAAAGGCGTCTGGAGCGTTTTAAACCGTGGAGGAAACACAGCTTGCCACGACTGTTGCCTTTTCTCTTTCAGGGCTCCCCCGGCTCATCGCTGCGCTCTCCCTCGAGACTGCAGCGAGCGAGAGCGCCAGGCTTTCTTCTCCGTCGCTTTCTCTCGCTCTCTCCCTCTCTCCCTCTCTGAAAACGCAGGCTGAGACACAGAGCCTTGGGGGCTGAATGAAACAAGGCCTGTACCGGAACAGAGGCTGAAGACCACGTTGAGTTGCACCCGCTGTCGGAAATGTGCTTTATAAATAAAGTTTGATTGATTGATTGACTGATTGAAGACCTGCACATCACTGAATAACTGCGCTCAGGTCTTTCCCCAAGTGTGCATGCCAGGTAATTCATGATGGAAAGAGTGCACTGGCATAACATGACATTGTGAGGGTTGACAATACATATCTGTAGCTTTTCTCTTTGTCTATAAAACTATCATCTTATTTATTCTTTTTTTTTTTTTTTTTGCCGTGCACAAGACTGACAGGGGAAGATATTGATCCCAGGATACTTGGCGAGGGGCCTGCTGACCCAAGACGTGCGAACGTTCTGCTGTCTAACTGGAGGAGACAGGTATGCTAAACACTTGGAGAGCGCCGAGGGAACATCTGTTCCCTTACTCATCCCGTACACTGTGTAGCTCCGGCCTGGCGTAGGCCTGGGCCTTTCACCGCGGCTATTAGACACATTTCTGAGACAAACCAAACAGCAACTAGAAACTGGCAAAGGAGGGACCCAGCTGGGGCCTGGGCCTGGGGTCCCGCGTGAGCATTCGTTAATCCCGACACCTGCAAGCTATTTCATCCAGATTTACAGTGGGGAGCTCGCGGGGCGGGGCGGGGCGCGATCGGGGACCCGCCTGGCCGCGCGGGGAGCTGTTTGGCTGGCAAACGGCGGGGAAACGCTGCGCTTGGACCTTATCTGGGCATTTGAAGTCTCTTGCCCTCTAACCCAGTGGGAACTCTGTGTCGTCCATCACCGCAAGGGAAGGTTGAAAGAGTCCAGTTCCCCGGCCTAGTCCTGTGTGTGCCTGACGACAAACAGCGTGCAGGCCTGGAGATGGGAAACAAAATCCACCCGCACGGTCATTAGCAAGATCTCTGAAGACCAAACTGACACCATTTAGCCGCTGAAATTAGCTCAGCTGTGTGCCTTTTATGTATTGACGCACGTCATCCTCTCCGGTTGAGCACCCTCGTATCTTACAGTGTGCTCGTCCGTTTTCTTATGTCCTTTAGTTGGACTGGACATTAAATGCGTACACTTAGTTCCTGAGTATTTTTGATGCTTCCATATCTCTGACTTGCTAGTTTATTTGTTTGTTCGTTTTTTTTTGCGGGGGAAAGTGAAGTTGGCAGAGAGCGCTGATGTACGGGCTCTTAGCATGCCACAGTGGGGAGGGGCAGATTAAGTGGGGATTAAGCTGTCACCCTGTGTAATCTAATGAGCGCAGCCCCGTCCATCACTAGAGCTGTGCAGATGCGTTTTAAAAAATGAACCCCTGCAGTTAAAGACTCTGCTCTCACCTTACCAGACAACCAAAAAGGATTTCTGAGAAAACATTTGCAAAACAAGTACAGATGCATGCTCAGGACAAATGCTAAAACTATGAAGTAATCGCCAGTTTGTGATGCCTATTGCTATGTACGAAACACTCCCCCTCCCCACACTGGCCCCAGCCCCCCACCCAAAATTACATATTGCTTCTTTTTGTCCTCGGTGCACTATCTGCAATTCAATTTTTTAAATGCC
The DNA here is from genome assembly GCF_018555375.3 of Anguilla rostrata. Taxonomy (NCBI): domain Eukaryota; kingdom Metazoa; phylum Chordata; class Actinopteri; order Anguilliformes; family Anguillidae; genus Anguilla; species Anguilla rostrata. The sequence continues at coordinate 43,662,776 of NC_057937.1, read as the reverse complement.
TCTCATTAAATGCTTTCTGTGTGAATAGCGTGCAAGATGTTGAAATGCTCTATGTCATTGTTAAATAAGCTCACTCTTTGTTTCCTCGCTCCCCTGAGTGTGGTAGTGGGGACCATTATGTAAACATAATAACCAGCCAATTGGTCATTGGACTGAATTTTCTCTCCCATAATTACTCCTGCGTTTCCAGGATATGAAGCCCAGGCTCTGGTGCTGTCTGTCACGCAGTGCCCATAAAGGCCCCGATGTGTGTCGGCGATGGGGGCAAAACCGAAACCACATGGAGGAATAAAATTAACACCTCTCCAGGAGGAGGGAAGCGGGCTCAGTGTGCGGAGCTCACTTGGGCAGTGATCCCCAGCAGTTAAACCGACTCCCTGCAGTCTACCCAAGAGTACCCTGCCCCCCCCCCCACCCCCATGCCCTGTGGCGCCAGGCCCACGAGGGCCCGGAGTGACATCATCAACGCCGGACCGCGTACGGCCAGAACTAGGCCTGGGAGCCTCACTGGCAGGGCGGTTCCGCTCACTGCTGATAGAGGAAGACCTGTGTGTACCCAGTGAGTGTGGCGGAGGTGGAGGTGGAGGTGAGGCCTGCTGCATTCTGGACCTGTCTGCCATTCCAGCGCAAAGGACTCCTCCCAGTTCCCTGTGCTCCTGCCCTGTGCTCACTCTCAGCTATTCCATGTGGTGAACTCCCCCCTGCTCTACTGTGCCTGTGCTGTGTGCTCTGGAGGCACGTAGGAGTTTTATTTATTGGAATTCCTTTTGCGGGCAGCATTGGATGTGATTGGTTCAATCAGGCACCCAATCATAAGAGGGAGGAGGTGGGGTCATTATTCTGAACAGCAGCCTTGTATGCCCGTGTGGTGGCTTTTGCACTCTGCTCGTTTCGTCTCTTTATTTTGCTGACTTAAAAATAAATAAATACAATAACACATTCAGATGCTTGATATTATTCAATCCAGTCCAAGACAAGGGGGTTTGGGGGTAAGCAATATAATTTTATATAAAACAATATAATCTTGTTTTATATTTTTTGTTCATTAATTATAATTATAGCGACGTCTCTTTTCTAACAAACATTTTAAAAAAGCGAATGTAAAATGTTAATATATTTACATTTTAATGGGAGATCAGGCTTGCACTTCCTAGTGCAAATGACCCCACCTCCTCCTTTTTCTGATTGGATGCCTGATAGAGCGAATCAAAAGTAATGCTGCCCTCAGAAGTCATTCCAATTAATTAAAGTCGTACTTGCAGCATTGCACTTCAGAAACTATAAATAACCAGAATGTTGCTGGTTTAAATACTGATCCAGGCTCTACCATTGTACACATGAGCTAAGCTCTCAGCCTGAAGTGTTTTATGTGGTAAAAATGTCCACCTATATAAACAGATAGTCCACAAAATTGCAAGTTGTCCTGGATATGGATATCTACAAAATAAATTAAGATAACAACTGATACTACTGCTTGGAACAAGGATATTAAGTGTTCATAACTTTTTGGGGAACAAAACGGGCAGTAAACAAGCTCTCAATAGAGATTATGTGCTTTTCAAATAATTAATTTATAATGGAAATAAGTATTTAAAATATACAGAATTTGGTGTATTTGTATTGTGTGCTCTTTATATATTTAGTGTTATTATACCTCCCAGAATCACTCACATAATTTCCAGATGGCATCCCTAATATGGTATTTTTTTAAACCCCTCAGTCAAACAGCATTCCCTTTATGAATAATGCTAGTGCTGTTCTGTCTCTGTACATGAGCACAGAAGTGCTGCTATCATACTGCCTGCAAGAGCAGACTCTGGTGTTCTAATGCTTCACGACATTTCCTTTGAAGACCTGAAAAGTGCTGCTCTGGATGCTGTCTGGTCTTTAACAGTCATTGATGAGGAAGAGATCTGTCTTATTTCAGTCCTTGTCCTGGCTCAATTGCTTCTCTTCACCTAAAAACACATCTGTGTGTATTTGGGTGGATAAAGAGGAGTTGTCAACATCAAATATCAGTTTCACAGACGTGTGTGGCATAGAATTACAGATCGGCACAGATGCTTTTGCAGAACGGTCTATTTCTTTGTGGCCCACACTCCCAGTTCACCATTTGTAACAACCGTAGTCAATGCTGAGAGGGTGCTGTGGACTATTTTTCAGCTCATCATTATGGAAAAGTATTCCACAAAAGTATAAATTGGCTCCCAATGTGGAGCTGAGCATATCCAGTTCTCACCCCAATTTGGAATGGATAATCGTCTACAACCGCAGCCACGTACATGTGTGAACCCCACTGCTGATTTGGGAGAGTGTAGATATTCACAGTTCTTTTCAGAAACATGTGGGGTCGCCAGCTGCTTCTTTGCACACCGAAGAACTACAGTTATGCTTGCATAGAGCAGAGTTGGAGGAAGACCTTTCATATGCGGCTTTAGCATGCAGTCCATGGGTGCCCATTGAACCAGCAGGGGTCGCTAGATAGCGATGAACGTGGACCCCCTAACCAACTGAACTCTCCCATAACTTGGGTGATGCAATCGCCAGTTGTGCATTTCCCTATGGAGCTACCAGTCACAGTCAGCAATGGCACGGTCTGGATTTGATCCAAGGCTCAATGAGGCTCATCCATGCAACACAGCATGGTGCCTTAACCGAATACAGCCATCCAACAGCCAATAGCATGCAATTTAATATATGATCTTTGTATTTTTACTGTTGTTACCAGAGCTGTCAAGTGTCTTTTTCCGTGAATGAAAAAAACCTTTTCCTGAATGAAGGACATTATTGTTCCTTAAGGCAAGGACCAAAGTCGTTTCAACTTAATCAAGTTAAAATTGCTTTAGAGAGGTGCACTTATTACCAATACAGTGCAATTTGGAGTACAGCCATGACTTCCTCACAGCTCTACTGAGTATTTGTTGTGCTGTATTCATTCATCTGTATCGGCAGCTGCATTTCCATTAGCAGCTTTACTTTATGATCTCCCATTAATTTGTGCAAATTTTGTACCTGCCAAATGGAAAAGTCTAAATAAAAGCCATGTTTATAAAAGTGCTAGACCTTATAATTATTTAGTATTTTTGATGGTGCAAAATAAATGGCCTAAATGCACATTAAGGCAAATGGAAGCAGTTGCAATTGGCACTAAACTGACCAAAACCTGGCTGCATTAAATGATCCGCTATTCTCACATTAGAATGACAGATTAATTTATTACGGGGGATGTGTGCAAATCAAGTGATACCACTTTTACATAGATAGGGCGATTTGGAAAAACGTTTCTTGGCGATTGTTTCCTAAACAAGAAAAATGTATTGTTTCATAGCACTATTAAATGAACTGAAATGGAAGCATAGCTTGTGTTTAATGGCTTATTTCACATCCTCGAATCACCATTCAAATCATGATTATCTTATAGGGTAGCGAGGGGAATAATCATCTATTCAGTGTTCTATAACAGTAAAATGTGCAATAGAAAAAATTCCCCTTCATGGAATCTCAGCTTGTGAGGGCAAACATGCACATGATTCTGGTATGCAGATTTCTACACTGCCTGGCCTTAGCTATGATTATCTTTGGGATCTGCTACTGGACCAGGCCGGACTCACCAGGTCTCATCACATATGATTGCTGTGCTTTTCCCTGTTTTTGCCTTTTGTTTTTATTTTTCCTGTTAAGCACTTTGAGCTGCAGTCTGTATGAAAGGTGCTATACAAATAAATTATTATTATTATTATTATTATTATTATTTCATATCTCAGGGGGTACAGAGCCACACTGAAAAGGTCCTCACCCCGTCGATGCCCTCGTAGTGTGGAGTACCTGTGCTAGCCTATCCGCTACCCTACAAATCCTGACGCATGGTTCCCCACCTCTCATTTTTCACCATGAAAGGCTTTCTGCCATGTTGTTCCTCAGAGCAGCTCTGATTGGCCCAAAAGTCTGTATTTACTGTAAGCTCTTCTCTTCCGTTCCCTGTGGCCTACTGGATGGCTTTGTTGGCCTCCATTTCTTCTTGTAGCCACAACATTCCTCCATGGCCAGAAAAAGGAGATGTTGGTTTGCTTGTATACAAATCGCTTGCATGCGTATGAATACAAACTTCATAGTCTGTATTTTGTGGTGTCTTGAACATGGTCAATGCAAGCAGGGCATAAAGGTAACATGGTACTGATACGTGCATGGGAATGGAGAGTGGTGATGTGCAGACCACATGCGCAGACACCTGTCACCTGTGATTTGTAAAAAAACAAAACAAATCTGTGATTGGCAGTTTCCTATCCAAATGAAATTCACCGTTTAGATTGTATTCTGATTTTTCAGTACTTTCAATGTTTTTGAAGAATGCTTCGATTTCATTCATGTCTTCTTTAGTCAGAAAATGAGGAGCAGTCAGATGTTAACACAGATTTTAACGTGATTTTTCAAAAAGAAAAAAAAAAATCCAACCCTTCCCCCTTTTATCTGGACCCCTTGATCCAAAACCCACAAGTACCAAGTGTGCCCCTCCTGCATTTTTATGTTCTTGGTGAGCAACCCATCAGACAAAAAAAAAACATTCTCACAATGTTACTGCTGGGCATCAGAAACGTTATAACATTGACAAAACATTCCAGTAACACTGTGAGAACATTTCGTGAACCTTCAGGTTGACGCTCAGGCAGCCTCTCAAGAACTCTGCGGCCCTTGGCGTGGAGGCGTGGAGGAGGCCTTGCGACGGAGGGCGCGATGTGTTCCGCGCTGGAACGGACTGTTTGTCTCTGCTCCCCTCCTCGTCCCTTCCCCGCCGCCCGATATGGCATTAATCACGAAGCGGCTGCAGTGTTTACGACGCTGCGCCTGTTTATTAATCACTGCCAGCTGTGCTAGCTTTACTGACACAAAACACCTTAGGGCCATTACAGCTCCAGCGCATGTTCCGGAAACTCTCCTTTTAATCCCGAAAGCCAGAAATAATACTCGGGGATAACATCATAGGCATTATAAAGTTGGCTCTAACTATCCTGTAACTGTACGTTCGAGTTTTTCCCCTTTTCAGTTATCATGCTTTGTTATTATTATTATTATTATCATTATTATTATTATTATTATTATTATTATTTTAAATAACAATATATGAATGTGCATAATAATAATAATAACAACAACAACAACAATAATGGTTAGAAGATGGCACTCTGTGGAGCACATACCTCTGCCAGCACAGTGCAATTGTCAAGATATGCTAGTTCCACATGTCAGATATTCAACAAAAGTTCAGTTCTTCCATGCCCTTCATATCAGGATCTGCATGGATTTTCATGACTGTATCTCAAATCGACCATGAGATATGCCTGTTTAAATTTTAGCCATTCTTAAGCATTTTAGTCAGTTATTGTACCACCATGTGGCCAGTCAGCATGATATTTGTTCAGTGGCTGGAAATGATTTCTCCGGCACCCCCAGGCTGAGAGGCACGCACTGTTTCCTGGTTTTTACGTGAATCCGTTCGTAAGTTATGACCAACCTTTTCCACAGAGTTTTGTGGCATTAAATGAACCCATTCAGCAGTTACATGCCTTTTTGTGAAAAGCCACGCCCACTGCCATACCCTCCTTTGGCCAATCACTGTGAAATTCACAGTTTTTCTTTGCCCCATGACCAAGCTTTCCATAAATTTTCATTGAACTTTTTTGAGATATCCTGGCGATAGGCAGACAGGCAGATGGACAGATGGAACAGATGGACAGATGGAACGGTGCAAAAATATGACCTCTTTCAACTCTCTTGGCGGAGGCAATAATAGTGATAATTAGGTCATATCTGTAAGTTAAATGACAAATGTGTTCATTAGTGAAAAAATAACTCAGATCATGACAGGTATCACACAAACACACACACACACACACAGACACACAGACACACACCTACATATGCACACACCCCATTGAATTTGAGACAGGATGGCCAGACGCAAGGCCATGTTTTAGGAAAAGTCACTCTCTCCCAAATAAGCATCCGCAGCTGCCTGGCCTAGTTGTGAGGTCCTTAAGGATATAATTTTCCCCATCTCTGTGTGTACCTGGGAAATATCTGAGCTCACCGTGTTGCAGGCCGGCCTTTCCACAGTCAATTCCAGCTCTCTGCTTTCATCCCATGGCACGACTCCCACACTCACAACTGCTCTTTTTTCTATTCCCAGAAATGACAGTCTCGGGCTTCGAAATATCTTTAGTCATCGGCACTTTCTTGCGTTTCTTCATCTTTCAGATTCTTGTTTGAGGACCACACAGGGGGACGACATGTGAGGGGAGTGCCTGTTGTGGGTGGCCCGGTAACAGAGAAAATGTGGGGTGACAAGATTAGTCTTCAATCTGAAGAGTAATGCATACGGACAGTGTAAAATCAGTCTCTCAGACAACACAAAAAAAACATGAGCACAAAAAATGGCATTCTCCTCAACTGGTGTTTCACAATCTAAAGCACAACCATCACTAATGCATTCACTTATTACGCAAGAGAAGATGAAACAGATAAATATTTAATTCTACTCTTGTACCAATGTAATTCATGTGGTAAGTATTTTAATTATTCAACTGGTGGTCACAAAAGTAAACATCAGATCGTTGACCAATGTGATTTATATTAAGGACACTATTGGTATGCTAAAGGATGTTTCAGTAAGGAATGGTCATCCATGGTGGATTAACATTTTTCCATGGTGGAAAAAAATCAAGAAAAAACATTTTAACTGGGATGCACACACAAAAGCTCTTTGATAATATGTGAGTATGATGTTTATTATTTCTTTATTGTACTGATTATTGACAGATGAGCCTCTTCTACAGTCAGACCTAGCTCACCTGTGGTATATTGTGCATCACTAGCTCACAGGCAAGCAATGCACAATAAGGCAATTCTGTATGGAAGACAGAGATAAAACGCCAAGCCGATGAAACCATGGGAGCTATGAAGATCACTCAGTTATATTCACATAAGGCCAAAAGCTGCCATTTTCATTATTATAATGAATTAAAGAAGAAAAGGCAAATTAGAAGAAAAATATGAGTGTTCATTGATTTTGTTGCATCCAAATCGCCTGTTCATGAATTTGTTCCATTGAAGCAATATAAAATTATCATGTGAACCAGGGCAAAGTTTTCATAAATGAAGAACAGCTCTATTCAGGATTGACATTTTGGCCTTTTCTTGGAGATATTAGTGATATTATGGAGGCTGTGTATTTTCATGATGGTTCTTTCTCATTACAAAGTGTTTGATTTGGTTGGCTTGAGCTTCTGACATTGGGACTCTGTGAAAGACAGGCTGCCAAGTAGAGGGTTGCGGAGGGAGGTCTGTGATGGAACTCCTGATCTTTGCTGCTTCCCCCACGCAGCACTCTGAAGCCTGAAGCTGAAGTTCAAGCAGGAAGGACCCCAGCAGTGGTGTGTGTCCCTTCAGGACTGGGGGAAGGGACTGGGAAGGCCTCCACTTTGGAGACCAGATTATCACCTTGTAGCATTTAACACATTGTTAACAAAACAAATGGCCCAGCATGGCCACCCTGTGTGTGAGTGAGTGAGTGAGTGAGAGAGACAGAGAGGGAGAAGAGAGAGAAAGAGGGAGTGCGAGAGAGAAAGATGTGATATAGAGCACAGCAGTGATGTTCTGCCTAATCAGTAGAGGATCTGGGCTTTGTCAAAGCTGGGCTGTAGCAGAGGGAAGAAATCAGAGGTGTCATCACTCCAGCTGGGTCTTGTCACCGCAGTGGCCAGAGCAGCAGGGCATTCCTGCACTCACCAAAGAATGAGGCGGCTGGGGACTGTTTGTTTTCTTCACCATCTCTTCTTGTCTTGGCCACCTCTCCTGCCTGAGATCCTCCGTCTATAAACACGGACTTTTGTCTTCCTCCTCCTTCCCCCTCAGCCGTACGAGATGAAAAATTGGAGGTAGTGTTATTTTGAGGATGAAAGAATGCAAGAACTCTGTCAAATCAAATTTCCGTCAGTTTTTTATTGTGCCACAGCTGTATTTTCAGAAGAATGGAAGAAAGTACAACGCTGTAAATCAGGCAGACTGAATATATAAACAGTTTAGTTTGAAAATCCATAAGGTTGCCAGGATATTCTCATAAAATTCATATGGCATCAGCTTGCTTCAAATCCCTTGGCTATCATATTGAATGTTTGGTTTTAACAGGGTGATGCATTCTTTTTTCGAGCAGATATAATAAGGAGGATTATATTTAATCATGGTGAATGAAATTCTTTCTAATGCAGTAAAGATGTACATACTGTACAGAGGAATGTTAATCGTAAGCAAACGCAAAATGATTTATTTTTGTTTTATACAACATGTATACATGTAGCGTATATTAAATAAAGATAAATCATTTGTGTTTGCTTGTTAAACAATGTTTGAAAAACACATTTGTAAAACTGTTGGGGAAATTACGAACATGCACGTGCATTTGCTGTCATCAGAAAGAGAGGCAATTAGTGGGTTTCAGGCAGCTGTGTGTGTCCCTGAGCAACAGGAGTTCAGGTGGTCTGCTGTCTCCAATCACACGCCACCCCAACATCCTCAATTATCGCACTGAGTCACTGCACATTTGGACTGCAGGGAGAAGGGCCATTGATTGAAAAGAAATGAGTTCTGTAAGCCTCTCTCTCTCTTTCTCTCCCTATCGCTCTCTCTCCCTTTCTCTTTCTCGCTCTCTTGCATTTCAGGAAATGAGCTTATCTTCATGTGCATTCAGCCCCTAGCTGTTGGTTTATAGTGTGTATGTTGCCTATTGCTGGTGTACCAACAAAAGCTCAGGTGTAGAGAAAGACAACGACAGTGGTTCAGTCTGGCTGTAAGCCACACCCCTGTAACATGTTCATTTCAATATGAATTCTGACCCATAAGCAGCATGGTAACATATGTATTAAGTCAACTACATGGGGAGACTGCCTGTCACATGGGAGCTATTGCACAAGGCTCTGGTGAGGTGGTACCCTGATCTTATAGTAGATGACATTAGGCCTGAAATTAATCTCTGTTCATGTAAATGATCAATTAATCCATCTCTATTTCTTCAGTTTCAAGTTGTAGTTCTGGGTTACTGAATAGGTAAGATATAAATTTGTTAGCTTTGTGATGTACGGTATGCAGTGCTGCTGCAACAACACCACAACTGTAATGGTGAGGATGTTGTAGGAGAGGTCTGTCTGATCTTAGGTCAGTCTGGCGAGAGCTCTAACCTGTTCCGCAGTACAGCTGCTCCACACCGCGTTGTGAGCACGCTGCTCTCCCACGCATCTCTCATAACGAGCGACCCGCAGCTTTCAAACACCCCCGCCATGCCTTCCAAATGGCGGCGCTGCAATCCGCAAGCGATAAGCGGCCCCCATTTGGACCCCGCGTCTCCGCCGGCCGTGTGTGTGTGAGAGGCTGGCTTTTTTTTACACCTGCAGGAGCGGGGGGGCGGAGCCGGTCCCGCGGTGCCGTCCCGTCACCAGCGGCCCCCGGGAGAAGGGAGGTGTGAGGCCCGGTGGCTGGCCAGCTGTGCTCTCTCCTGGCAGCCCCAGCCGGACCCACGCTCCGCCTCCCTGCTTTCACTAGACCTCAGCATGGGGAACAACCATGACAGCAACAACGCACCGGTGGGAGAGATGACCCCTGGAATTACTGTTATGAGACCCTTCACTGACATGTTACACAGGTGTTTAATCTTTATTCTTTACGTGAAAGAATAATTCTGTAATCTGTTTTGTGCTTGTAGTAGGTATTTAACATGGTTGGTTACCTTTGCTGGGTAAATTCTCATTTCACGTGACAGGTTTTTAAGAGCACGTATGTATTGCGATGAAATTGTCGCATTTCCTCTGTCAGGGAGTATTTTGAGCCAGAGTAAGAGGAAGTGCATGTTGGCAACCTGGTCTTTTTCATTAAGAGAACTGACGCTAGACCTTTGTGAACTGGAGGTATAATTACTGTGTCTAAGATGTGTCTCAGATGTCCGACTCCAGAGCTCTGCTTTCTGCTTGGCTGGAGTCGGACGTGTACAGTGGCTTCTCCCCGTCTCTCCAGATGGACAAGCTCGCAGTTCTCCACAGCCCGCTCTCTTATTGCTCCTGACAGTCACTGTGGATTCATTTGACCTGACAGGATGCAGATGTGTCTCCCACAAATGGTAGTGTTAAAACAATGACTGAGAGTCTTTAGAATACCCATCTCCCATGGTACATGTATATTGAACAGGACTGTGGGTTATATATGTATATATATATATATATATATATATATATATATATATATATACACACACATATCTCAGCAAGACGCACAGCAGGAAAATGCTGGGCCATTACAACAGATTGAATTTGTCGAGACTCCATCGGAGGGTCTGAACTTCAGCCCAATCGTTCTAAACACATGATTTGGATGAAGCAATGCTCCAGCAAGGCACCACTTCATGTGTACATGAAGATCTTCTGTGCAACACTAATGCAAGTTTTTAAAAGGTAAAAGAATGATTTGTTGTTCTTGAGAAAAGATCGGAGCTCAGAGAGAAGCCCTTTGGCCCACCAGGTTTACACAACGCTGAGAGCGGGTCCAGCTCAATTCACTTAGAAACCGTTTTCATCATTGTGATGAAAATTATTTATGACCTTGGTACTGAGACAGGGATAGGTCCGGGCCTTTTTCCATCTGTGTGCAATACCAACATAATGCTATCATCACCTGTTTCTATGGTTCTTGCGCACATCTGGCTTTTATTAAAAATCATGCAAGGTGCAATTTTTTTCAGACTTTTTGAGTGAGTTTTAGCATTTGGCTCATATTTCTGAAGTAGGCTACAACAACAAATTATGATCTGTTACTTGGAGAAAAGCACTGATCTCATACAGAAATTTGTTTAAAATTTCAAAAGCAGGCTCCTGAGAGGCAACCTTATACTAGAAACCGTACTTTAAGAGCTCACTGAGGTTTACTGCTTTGTGAATTAAAACATGTACGCTAAGATAAAGGGTTTTCTAATGTATCAAGAGTGCAATGTCAGAGCTCACATTTGCTTTGCCTCTCGTGAAACTGATTTATTTACATATGGTCACTAATGTGCTTTGGATAAGTAGAAGGTTATACTTGGCCATATATCACAATGATAAATCCTGGTTGTGATCAATTTACACAGTTACATTTACTTTTCAACTGAAATGGGAACCATGATAAATACTATATATAAATATATAATAATGAAGAAGAGTGGATTTCCCTGGTATCTTCTCTTCGCTACAGTCACCTGGTATAATACCTCATGACTGCTGAACTTCGGGATCTGGGATCTGGCTTTCCTTCAGCCACCATAGATCGGAATCTGTGTGTCCTTTCCCGTTTCTCCCAGGGACGGCAGTCACACAGCTGGTGCTTTCTGGGAACTGCAGTCAGCCCACAGTTATGGGGGAGTTTTAACAGAATACTCCCATGTGCATTTAAGGAAGCTGTAATGTCATGCAATTGGGGCCATATTATTTTTGTATGAATCCCTGGGAGTGATGTAAGAGGAAAGAGGAAACTAGCTAACTCCCACCCGAGGGAGCAAAGGTTAGATTCAAATTGGCTGGGGCCCAGATTGACTGCAGCTTTCTCTCTTGTTTTCTTTTTTCCATGCTTTTGTTCAAAAATGAGTTACACCCACATCAGAAAAGAGGTACACCTCCTGTTGTATATTTTCTTATTATCTGTAATTTATTAGCATTGAGTAATGGTGCTCAGCTGAGGGTTTCAGATTTCTGCTTTATCAAAAGGAATATCCTGTGAAAATATCCGCTGTCAGAGGACAGCTTTATTAATGGCTGAAATAGTGACAAATGGATGGCTCTGATTTATGCTTCCCTGTATTTATTTTCTTCTCTAAAGTATCTGTCTTTGCTCAATTGCAGTAAGCCTAATCGCTCAGGGTCCAGAGCATCTCTAAAAATAATTTGTCAAAGTACCTAAGTACACTAGGATATCTATTGTAAGCATTTCAGTTCATTAAAACGTATAGCATAAAATGAGACAGCAGGGTCTCAAAATTCAAGCACACCCAGTGGACTAATGATTTCACTGAGGACCCATGCTTTTACACGTTATCTGTAAAATGCTACAGATAAATTGAGAAGTAGGCTACAATGCAAAATTAAAAGAAACCATGTTCATAAAAAGTTGTGCGACAGACTGTTTCAAAACAAAATTTTTCACTGTGCAAGATTCCCTAAAAGTGTGACATTTCACCGTCTTCTCAGGCTCAAGTTTTATTTTTCATTGCTGCCTCTCTTTTGTCATGCCTATGGTAACCGGAGATAACAAAAAAAAAAAAAAAAAAAAAAATCCAGTGGCCAGCATAGAATAAACGCGTCTTCCCTAGCTTTCAGCATCGGTTTGATTTACGACTGCTTTGCTAAGGCTACCTGCGCCCTCCAAGTGAAGCGCAAAAGCAGCTGTGGCCGTGCGCTGCACGCGCTGATGGTGTTTTAGCCGACGAGTCTTGTGGTAATTGCTAGCGCGAGTTGCCCAGAGAATTTGTTTTGTTTTTTCATTTGCCTCCTCAAACAAGTCATGATACCTATGGTATCCCATACGTGCGTGCAACGGTCATCAAAAAAAAAAAAAAACCTTGGGAAAGATTGATTGATTGAAAGACTGCTGCTTAATGGATTTGACATGTGAGGATGACACGTCTGTGATGCACCCCGGAGGTTAAACTGAGATGGTCTTCAAGGGAAAATCGGTGTGAATTTAACATGGCATCAGGTTCCTACTTTGGGTAGTTTATCCTCCTTGAAAAATATCCCAGTAGTGTCCCTCTTGCTAACATGATAGCTGAACTGATCATGTACAGATGTGTTAAGAATTGGCTTCAGTTGACTCATTAGCCAGTTTAAAGTAATAGTGAAATAATAATAAAGTTAGGCCAATATTTTTAATATTATACAGAGTGAAACTTAGTCCACTCTTAACTGAACTGTCTGTGATAGTCAATTCTTAACTGAACTGTGTGTGATTGTGTTCCTGTTCTTAACAGAAAAAACCTCACTTCTGGCCAGGCTAGTAGAAGAATTATGCATTACTGGTTTGCATAAGTGGTCTGTGAGGGCTATCTGTAAACGCAAACGGAAACTGTATGTAAGAAATGCTGACTGTGTGTCTGTGTATTTTTGTGCAATTAATGTGCTTTTCTCCGACTTAGCTTTTGGATGAAAATGAGATAAGCCTTTCAGCCACCAGCTGTCGCCAGAATTGACTTTGACCTCCTTTTTGGCTCGCTTTGCTCAAAAGTCAGAATTTGAGTCACAAAGGCAGCACTCTTTAAGGAACTGGGCTGAGAATTATAAGAACACAATCCATTCTTGCTAGCCTTCCTCTGACAGGCTGGTCTGTAATTAAAAGATTATCGTTTTGTGCAGGAAGAGCGGGAAGTGTTTTCACACAAACAAAACAAATATTCGGCCCCATGCAAGCTGGGTGAATGGTTAAAAGTTGTAGCCTCATGGGTAATTTGTCTTATTTGGTTAAATGATGCAGCAATTTCCCACCGACAAAACATAACAAACGGCGTATGGATCAGCAGTGCACTCACTGCAGATTAAAGCTGAACTTCCTGCGATGCGTACATGGCTATGCAATACGTTACCTCTGTCAAACATGGCACAGTTCCAAAAAGACCCTGCTGCCATGTCTAAGCATTTAATTAAAGGGCAAAATATACTTGACAACTTCAAAGTTAAAGTCACTCGTTTTAAATTACGAACGATGGTTCAACAAGGACGTTGGCTTGCTGCAAAATATTTCCTTATAGCACTAAGAACTGGACTCCTATGTAGCTGATTAATATCATTAGAATTTCCCTCAGGGAATATTGTAAAAGCATTATCTCTGCAAAGCATTATGCATTTTTACTGATATGATGCAAATGACAGCTCCTATTGCAGTTGGTGTTTTTACAATGGTGTGAATAATTCACACAATAAATACATTTCTGCCGTTTCAATTAAAATAATTTAATTGTAACAGAGTTATTATTGTATAATAATTATTATAATTGTACAATTTATATTGCAACAGAAAAAATGTCCACACATTAATTGTGATCACACACCCCATGGAGACATGCTATCTCAGAATGAGCTGTATGTAGAATGCTGTCCGCCAAGGTGTAACTTGGCTGGATGGCTGGATGGCATACCTGCCATCTCAGTTGCTTGTTTTTCAGTAAGTTTAGCCCATAATATATACATGGTCTGAATATCAGGGATAAGGACCCCTCCCTCTAGTGGGAGAGAGTGGTAACAGTCACTGCAGATTTAAATAATAGGATCCAGATGTGTTTCTCCCTGCTGTTTGAGACAGTAATCTTGTGAGACCATATGAGCCAAAGACACCACTTTCCATGCTGGACAGTGCAACTTCCTAGATATTGAGGAGACAAAGGACAGAGTCTCCTCAAAGTTATCTAGCATTAAAACAAGACTTACATGCATTAATTCCAATATGAGCCCAGGAAAGTGTGAAACATTCATGCATCATCTTAGCAGAATTAGTCTATGTAAAGACAGCCCCATAGATTGATTTGAGTCATTTTGCAGACAAATTGACTCTTTCATCACATCCTGTAGATATAAAATTATATAAATCATTAGGAAGAGCATAGGGTAATGGATAGTGTGTGGTACGTGTGAGGAACTGTAAGTGCTCTGTCCAATAAAGGAAGTAGGTGGCACATACATATTAGATCTCAAATCCTGTTAGATGTAGAATTGCCACTTAACCTTGGAGCCCTTCCAAGTTGCAGCTTAAATCAACTCATTCATTACATTTCCTATAAAAGCTTGACCAATGTTAAAGGATGACATTTTGCAGTGCAATAGATGCTTTATGTTTCTCATTACACTGTGTGTCACCAATTCATTCATCATTTAATTCTATGCTTTAAAAGCAACACTACACCCTTTCTGCAATAATCTATAAGTGTACCAATGTATAAGTGAATTATGTGTATAAATAGTAGTCAACTGTCTAAAAATTCAGAAGTCACATATGTAATGAGAGTGAGAGGTCAATGAGAATGTACTTATCTGGGTGCAAGCTTTGAGCTTTTTTACATATCAACCTGTATTTTCATATCTGCAAAACCAATATATAGATTGCTTTTGTATTTGGATTTTTTTTGTAACAGCTCTCATGATCTCAAAGGACTTCACAGCAAGGTGGAGTAAACTCATCTCAATCTCCATTGATGTGTACCACCTACCTGTGTGATGTAAGGCATGAAATTTAGTCTTAGACTCTTCACCACAAATCAGCTGAGATGGAGGAGTTGGGGGGGGGGGGGTTATTGAGTCAGTTAAACTGTGGTGTGATTAAATGAGCCTCGTTACAGGAAGCACAAAGAGCCATTCTCACAGGCCACAGTCATTGCAACTGTCGCTACTGTTTTCAGTGGAATGCTTGCGACCAAGCGTTTTGAAGTGAACCGCAACCTCTCAGTCATTCTGCTGCCTCAGCTGTTTTCAACATTCACGGCTTGGTCGCTTGACATAACTACACACAACCACATTAGCCGATTACTGTGGATGCGACCATGACAACTGTCATGAAGACTAATCTCCTGGCCTTCAAACTAACGTTAGCTAGCGCTATAAATGTAACATGGACAAGAAAGTGATTGTTGAGATGAGTAAATTTGGACTTTGCAAACACCTCTCCACCTCTGACAATTACTCAGCTGATTTTGAAAGTGAATGATTGTGGCTTGTGCAAACAGCTCCAGTGCAGTTTTGTCTGGCTGATTTTCCACTACGTGCACTCTTGCTTAATTCAGTATATTATCCTCTCTTTTGAGAAGTAAACAAACTGAGAACACATTAAAATGAAAATATCAGTGAGAAGCACTCTGTGACACTGAACCATTTCTTTGTGTGATCTTCAGAGCACATTTATTCTTTGTGTCACTAGGGGGAATTTCAGCAGATTCTGAACACTAGCTTGGTGACTGGAAAGTGAATTTCCCCCCTTTTATTCTAAGAATTTGCCCTTAAGATAATAATAAATGTTCTGATGTTGGAAGGCTTTTGATAAAAAATATCTAAGTCTCCAAAATCTTGGATCAGTGCTGAAAAACTGAAGATAGGAGCATTTCCCAACCCGTATTTGCAGAATGGATCGTGCTGTAAGCTTTAATGAAACTCTTGACTCACGTCCTGTGAGGAGGCAGCGCTGTTGCGCAACCCCGTAACGTGTGGGGATGAGAGCCTCCCCTCCAGGCCCCAGCGCTGCCCGGCCTCCCTCGTATCGCTGCGCTCGCTCCTCCGTGCGCTTCGCCGTGATTGGCCTCGCTCAAACGCAGGCTGCGGCATAGCGCAGGCCCGAGCCACTGAGCTAAAGCAAACCCTCCCGATGAGGGGATTGGGGAAGAGTAAAGAATAGATCATTCAGAGCGGATGAAAGGAGCGGGGCACCGACTGCCGGCGGAGACGCAAAGCTGTGCGGAAGGCCGCGAGGGGTACAGAAACACCGGGCGATGGACGCGTTCGGCTTCCATGTGACTCAGCGTACAGATTAAGAGCAGCACCTCGGAAAAGCCAATGTCCTAACAGCTGGCGCACTTCCCCCCCAGCCCAAGTCCTTACCCTGGGGGGTTATTTCTCAATTCCCCAGCCATCCTTCATGTACTCTGTCACTTAGCTTGTCCTTTTGCGTATGGACAGAGATAGTCACTGGCCGGGGAATAGTGGGAAAAATCCTTCTTGACACTGAAAAGTAATTGCCAAGGGAGGGCTCTGGAGAAGGGTGCACACATCTGGTCTGTTCCTCCTCTTTCATTGCGTGATCTTACACTGTTCACACTGTCACACACACTCCCCCAACATTCACAAAAACCCAGAACACATGAGCATCACAAGCAGGGTGCCATTTGTTCCAGCTTGTTGAGGAATATATTTTAATGCGCTTACTCCTAAAAGTGTGAATCGTCCAGCCATGCTTACAAAGTAGCAAGGGTTTGTAAGCATGGCTGGAAGTATGTAAGTGCCCTGGCATAAAAGAGCCCGCATAAGTAAAACACAAAGTGTGTGTGTGCCTGCACTTTCACGGATTTCCAGAATCCAGGCACAAGTGCACCAGAAGGCCCCCTGGAGCCAGTGTTCAATAGAAATAAACTAGTGGCCTCCTTAACTTTCACAGAAAGTAATTTGGCATGGTCTGTTTACTACCACGGCACGGCTGCATCCAACCTGCAATTTCAAGGGTATGTGAGCACTGAGACGCACATCCATATCTTGTTATGTTTAAAATATCAAACAAAATGAAAGCAAATTATAAATCGTGGTGGAGAAACTGCCTACGTCATCTAAGAGCATACAGCACACCCGGTGTCTTCCGCTTTGCCTTCCAATATTATTGGGGCTTGTCCCAGATGCCTCACTGAGTGAGTAAATTCAGCTGGCTTTTCTTCTTCAATGGCAAGAGTGGCGGTGTGTTCTTCATCCCTGCTTATGGTAACATATGAGACATGGCTAAAGGCCACGGCTAGCCTTCTCCTCTCAGATCTCCCTCCAAAACCGAACAGTAAATTGTGTGACCTCATGAGCGCGATGTCAGAGCTGAGATAACTCGGATGCGGATGAGGAAACCGAGCTCTGATGCATAGCACGGAGCGTCATTTCATAACCTTGAGAAGTAAACACAGACCTCTTCTCTTTTTGGAAAAAAAGGTTTTAATGAAAAAAAAATCTATAGTAAATTTTATATTTTCTTAGTTCTTATTTTTTTTTCAAAGTACATAATTGTATAAACATGATAACAAACGAACACCAACACAGAATCATTTATGAATGACATGGATCAACTTCTCTTTCAGCAGATAGTAAAGCAAGATATTTATAGGTTAACCATTTGCTTTCTATTTTAACATCGGTCAAAACTATTTTTAAAACATCGGTAAAAGGTGATACACAGCGTTAAGTAGTAAAATACGTAAAATCACAAGCAATTAAAACAAACATTAAAACATAGCATTTAATTATTTTTCCTGTTAATGTTTTTTTTTAATTAGATGAGCAGTTTCAGTAGTTTTAGTTGGGAACTAAAACAAAGGATGATTGGCTGAAGAATTAAGGCAATGACACCTGGGGGTTTCAGATGATGGGCATTGCTTACAAAAATCTCCACAGCTGTACTCCCTCTCTGCGCATTTCAATAAGTTAACAGCAGGGGGCGAGGCAGTGGCCAAAGGTACGGCAGCAGTGTGTCTGTGTGTGTGTGTGTGTTTGTGCATATGTGTGTGTTTGTGTATGTGTGTGTGTGAGAGTGTGTGTGTGTGTGAGCGTGTGTGTGTGTGTGTGAGTGTGAGTGTGACTGCGTGTGTCTCGTGTTTCCACTGCGGGGGGGAACTGGTCAGTAGACCTCCTCTCCGAGTGCTTTAGTACAGTTAGTGGAGATGGACGGTTAGTGGTGCACTCCGCAGGAAGAGCCCCCCTATGGCACTGCACTTCTTAGGAGTTCTTCTCCTGCAGCTTCATCGTGACTGTCTTCATCTCAGAGTATTCTCTCAGTCCGTACTCGCCCCTGAAACACAAACACAGCTCCTGTCACTGTACTGTTGCTGCCTCATAATCACCATTTTTGGAAGCAAGCAGGGTAGTACTGATGTACAATACAGTATATATATACAATATGTACTTGTGTGTGTGTGTGTGTGTGTGTGTGTGTTTGTGCACAAAAATTGACAAGAATAGTGAAGAATATTATTAATATTCAAGAATGAAGAATATTATAAAATTAACTTCTGATACACGGACCATAAAAAACTCAGAGGTGCTTAAAAACGATAAACTAAATGTCAAACTCACTGACAACAGAAAAGACTAACTGAACAGTAAATGAAATTAATACAAATTAAATCAAAATTACTTTATAGTGTTTGTAAACCAATGTTAATAAAAGGAACCAAAATGTGCGTGGGTGTGTGCGTGCGTGTACATATTTATTGTCCATGTTAGAGTGTGGTAATTCGTGGTAAATAGTCCATTTCAAGACACTCAAATATGTACTCCTTAAATTTATATGGCACATTGCAAAGTCAAGTGTAAAGAAGAGCTCCAGATTTGGACTGCAAACTTTTCTCCAGATCATTCCGTGGCTGAGGGGAACATGTTCCAGTGCATTAGCAGCTTGGCTCTGGCTCACACTCTCTGTCACTGCGCCAGAATTGGGGGGCAGGGACAGGGGAGCGGGGGGTACTTACAATTCTCGGCCGTTTCCAGACATTTTGAATCCTCCAAAAGGACACTGGCAGCTCAGAGCATTGAAACAGTTTATCCTATGGAGTACACAAAGCATTCATTATCACTCTGTGGGTCCTCTCCTCTTTATCATTCTTACAGTCATTTCTTCCACCAATGCTATCTAAGAGCTGCTTTCAAAGGGGGGAGGGGGGGTCATTTACATTGGCAAAAACAACACTAATTAGAATGTCAGTGTGTGCTTCTAGTGCTCTAATTCTGTCCTATTAGAGGAAGCCACAGGACAAGGGGCAGTTGATCAGTGATAAAAGCAAAACCCCTAAAGACTTGATCAAACATAAGTGGTTCACTAAAGTGAGCTGAATTTGAGGATGTTCGAGAGTTCCTTACCAAACAGTGCCGGCCTGTAGGGCGGATGACATGGTCAAGGCTTTGTTGATGTCATTGGTGAACACACCAGCGGTCAGCCCGTACTCTGTGTTGTTGGCCCTTTCGATCACTTCTTCTATAGTTTTGAACTTCATGATCTGCTGCACAGGGCCAAAAATCTGCAGAAGGAGGTAAAAGAGGTTTGAGTTAAAAAAAGGGGGGAAAATGGAGTCGTAATTGGAATGCGATGGCACAGAGATCTCCTGGCATGGTCGCTTGGTGCAATGCGGGCAGATGTTAGACCAGCTGCATGTCTGCCCACAGCTGTTGGGTGGAACGAATGTCAGTCACCCAGACGCAAGTTCAGGATTAGGTTCACATCAGCCAGTCGTACAAGCAGATTCCCATTGGCGCAGAGGCCGAGGTTCTCCCGATTGGCCAGGTTGCTGTTACCTCTTCCTTGGCGATGCGCATGTCGTCGCTGACGTTTGAGAAGACGGTGGGCTCGATGAAGAAGCCCTTGAGCCCCAGGGCTTTGCCGCCGCACTCCAGCCTGGCCCCCTCGCTGATCCCGCTCTGGATGTACTCCAGAACACGGCTCTGCTGCTCCTGACTGATCTGGGCTCAGGAAGAGAGGGCTCATTTACACACACAAGCCTACACATGACACAGGCAGAACTGAATGACATGAGTATGCAGCCTTTAATAAGTGATAAGTAAAGCAAATCATTGCTTCACATTCCCCATAGTCATTTATTTGCTTGCGTTTCGCTGTTCTGAGCGGAGGCCAAAGAAGAATGCAGCATGACCAAAATCCACTTAACATACAGCCACCCTCTGTGAGCATATGTTCTCCCAATTAAAATGAGCATGGATTCTATTTCAATCCATTAGAGAGGTGGCACAGATGAACCGACTCCCAGAATTCACCACCGATTCGGTAAGCCTGCAGTGAGTGAGTGCTTCCTGTACTTCTGCTCTTGAGCTCCCAGACCTGCTCTCTCCTTACCTGCGGACCCTGCTCAGTGGTGGGGTCAAACGGGCTCCCCAGGACCCTTCGCTTGGCCCGCTCCACGCTCCTGCGCACAAACTCCTCGTAGACGGGCTCTTCCACGTAGATCCGGGAGCCCGCGGTGCAGCACTGGCCGCTGTTGAAGAAGACGCCCTGATGCGCCTGCTCCACGGCCAGGTTCACTGAGGACGGTGAGGAAGAGGAAGAGAGCCTGTTACCGCACACACTCGCAGACTCAACCATGCTACTTAAACCTTGCATGAAAGACACTGTCAGTATTAAAACATTTTCAAGCACATCGATTCATTTTACCATCAATCACATACGGTGAATACTGCAGTAATGTAATGCGAGAAACATGGAAATAAATACACCTCATATGAAAGAAGAAGTTTAAATCTGGATATGGAAAGACAGTATCTTGAAAAACCACAAGGGTTGCTGCATGAGTAACAGGGCAGCTAAATTTATTTTTTATGCGCACTTCAGAGAAAGCCATTTGTCACGCGTGGAGTAAAGCCGGGTGCTGGGATCAATACTGCTTGCGGTACAATTGATATCACTGCAATTCTCTCTGCCCTGTTAAAATTTCCCTCGTACCGCCGACATCCGAAATCTGAGACCCGAGCCCCTCCAGTGGCACGGGAGGGGTTAACGGGGCCTGGTAATTTATGGACCTCGCCTGATGCTTACAACTGGGGAAGGCTCCATTTCGCTAATTTACGGGCCTCGGGGAGCCGGGCCTGCAGCTGCTGAAAGCATCTGAGAGCACCCATTCTCCAATTTGGAAAGCCACTTAGTACCTACACGAGCCCCATTAATCCACCGGGCCTGTGCGACTGCTGGAAGCGAGACGCACCGGACTCTATTGACACTGGCAAATCTCTGCGCTAGGCCCGCGCCCACTTTCATCGTCCCAGCTGGAAATCTGGAGCCGGCACACAGAGATCAGCTCTTTCATCTGCGTCCGACTGAGGTGACTATTGTTATGAAAAGATATAAATCTAAAAAAAAAACAAGAATTTGAAGAGTAACTGTAACCGTTCTTTGAAAACATACCAGTAGTTTATTAAGTTGTTTCATAGTTCCTCGATTTTGCCTCATGTGCAATCGTTTAAAATGTATATTTAAATAACATTTGAAAGGGATTTCATTTTTTTTTTTTTTTTACTGTGGAACAAATCACTATTTACTATTTAAATAAATGATTAAAATAATTATTAAAATCAGCACCAAATGAGCACGTTTAGTTGGGCATATCTTGACAAGAACAAAAACTACTGGTCATTACCAGATTGATTCATAAATCTTTGCACAGCCCACCAAATGATTTCCCCCAGGTTCTTTTTTATTGACCCTCTCTAGGTATCTTTTGAAGCAAACCA
Organism: Anguilla rostrata; assembly: GCF_018555375.3. NCBI lineage: Eukaryota > Metazoa > Chordata > Actinopteri > Anguilliformes > Anguillidae > Anguilla > Anguilla rostrata. Next base: position 43,640,760 of record NC_057937.1, on the reverse strand, counting down.
GTTGCAGAGCAGGCGGGCTTTGAAAGCACCTGTATGCATGTGTGTAAGACCACCTCTTAGCTTTAACAGGAAAAGACAAGGAACTAATAAAAACCGGGTATGTAAACTTACAATCTGCATCTGCAAAAATGATGTTGGGATTCTTCCCTCCCAGTTCCAGCGTCACTCTCTTCAGATTACTCCTTCCAGCTGCTTCTTGGATCAGCTTCCCAACCTGGGGAGGAAGCAGGAGTTGGGCTTTCATTCATGGAGCCGTGGGCCTGGAGTGAACTCCCGCAGCCAGATCAGTAAATCAGTGGGACGCTGCCATTAACTGACTTAGCAGGTCAGGCAGACCCATTCAGGAGAAAGGCAAGGAGGACTTCCGAAACCACTGCGTGCCAAACACACACCCGAAATATCTATTACACTTGTTTGTTTGCTTTTGTGGGGAATTGGGGAGGGGCGGGGATGATGGACTGATATTTCACCTCTGAAAGGCATCAATGGTTTAATAAAGTACAGGAAGCAAAGACCGCAGGTTGTGTGGGCAGGTACTTTGATTTACGAGTGCAAATGAGGAGACGTGTTAAAGTGATCAAGACCTGTCACAGCTAACACAAACAGGCACAAAAGATGAAACGAAAAGCTGTCAGATTGAGCTCAGCCTCTCCATATTGTGAGGCTTCTCACAGCCAGAAGGGAAAGTTCTAAAGCGTGTCGGAATGTTTTCCAGAGTACACCATGGGATGTTCTGTTACCCAGCTACTTTCTGTAATTCACTTGAAGCCCTGTTCTATCTGTATTTGTGTCAGGGGCCCTCCAGCACTTTTGATTTCCATGTTTCTTTCCATTCCTCCTCCCTGGTTAACTTCAGAAATTTCCCAGGGCAATACATCCAGTTGTTTTACAGCACATACAGTATCTATATGAAAGAACCACATGCCACTGCTGAGCCCTTGCAGCTGGGTCTGTGTGAGCACTACTATATGACATGGCACATGGAGTGAGTCTGAGAGCCTCCCTGTCTCCCCATCATATGAGATGTGCTCCACAAACCTTGAGGCACCAACGAGAAGCTCTCATAATCATACGCAAAAGTTTGAAGGTCCTGTGTCTGCAGAGGAGTTACCAGTATCAAATGTTTCCTGACTCACTTTTCCAGGAGATAGTGAGTCGGGCGGGGACGGAAGGGGCTGCGAACAGAAGAACAGCCTCCACTCCTCCCCCACAGCCCAGTGGAAAGAGAGCATCTCCGCTTCTCACTCAATGACCACGATGACTCCGAACCGTCTGCCTTCGACAATAAGGCGAGGCTGAGTTAGGATTAATCTCGGTTAGGAACATCGATCGGGGGTGGCCTGCCGAAACCGCCGGGCCAAGTGGTGGAGCAGCTGTCGGGTCGGCAAACGTTTGTTTGGCGTGAATCATTCCCCCGCAAACTCTCCTGTAGTTCGCTTTGATGGCCCTCGCTTGTGTCCAGTTGCTAAGGCTGAGATCACGGGCCTGTGTTCATTTAGCAGTTAAGAAAACACTCGGGGGCCACCTGCCGTTTTGCCCGCCTCCAGGAGAGTGAGAGCCGCGTGCGCCCGACTGTGATGATCCCCCGCTCTGACACCCGCCCTCCGACTGCAGCGTCCCGCGCACCTCAAAGCACCCTCTTCCATGTCCCCCTTTCATTTCCACGAACAGCCATGTGACTCACTGTCTGTGTATTTACACAATTTTGCTGCTTAGGTTTACCCGGCTCTTAATTGACTCCAGATCACAGGAAAACAGGGACAACATCAGTCACAGAGGAAAAACAAAGGCTGGGTTTTTAGGAAACGTTTGCTCATTACTTCGGATTGAAAGGAGAAGCCCTCAAGCTCGCTGCTAATGTAAGAAGTGATGAATGGAGCATGGCATCGCTAATGTTCTCAGCCACTGATCTGTGTCTGTTCACATATACCATGATGAACTCCACTTAGGAGCAACACAGCCAACGCTGTCTCTCTGCTGCAAAAGAAAGCCATGTGACAACTTGCATCATTTGCTCTAATGCCTCCTGTACAGAGCTAACTTTGCTTGGTCTCTGTTTCGCCCTGATGGATAATGGCAGTATGCAATGTCTATGAGCTCAAAACACTGTTGGATTTTGCAGATTACCACACACAAACAGCCCCTCCTGCAGTGCCCCTGCTCCCTGCCTGTCCAAAAGCAAGAATAAACACATTCCCAGAGCTTGTACACTTGTCCTGCTGCCAGGCAGATAGACCATGCACTTGGGACAGCAGAAAGTAGATTTACGAGGGGCATACATTTACATGAATCACAGTCAGTTAAACATGGTTCGGTGACAGAGACAGCCTACAAACTGTATAAAATAAATATTGTGTGTAGAAATTACTGCTTGTGAATCAGGGAAAGGTAAATTGCTCCTTGCTATTCTGTCGACTGTAACTCAAAAGAGCCCAAAGTTATATCTTACCCTTAACATCACTAGCCCCTCTTCCTCTATCCTGGTTTGCCCTTGTTTGTGGTTTTCCATTAACTTCCTTTTCAGAACTTTGTGAATGTCCAGGTATGTCTGGGGCAGCACAGTGCAGTCTCTGGCAGGTAGGGGATTAAACTGGCTGTGGGTGCTCATTACACAGGAATGTGACAGCCATGAAGCACAGTACTTAGGACCGGGCAGGATGGAGACGGGGAGAGGCTCTCTTATTGTTCTTGAGTAAGGAAAGCTGGCCTATGTACAGCTAGACAGGTAGAGCAGACTGCAGTAGTTTTGCATTTATGCTAATCCAGGGTAGCGCACATTTGAGTGCATGTAATGAGGATAACTTAAAAGCCTCATGGATATATAAAATTGTGCCAGATGACCTCGTTGCTAAATCAATGCTACAGTAAAACATACAGTAATAGTATTTACTGCTACATCTTTACCCAGTTTGTTGTATTTCATGCCTTCTGCACTATAGACCGACAGGCCTTAATTGTTCACTCCTGGGCCACAGCAGTCCCTCCTTTCAGAACTGGTCTCCCCTCATGGGTCGCCACACCTTTTTAATGCCCTTTCCACTGTCAAAAATGGGGCTGTGATGATGGGCACATATTTTCTGCTGTGTCTTTGTTCAGAAAAATTACCTCAGTTGATCCTGTGAAAGCCACTTTGTCTATGCCCATGTGTGAAGCTATGGCCGCTCCTGCCGTTGGCCCGAATCCTGGCAAAATATTGACAACTCCCGGTGGAAACCCAGCCTGTCAAAACAATACGAGAGGAAACAAGCTTCACAAGAGAAGGTTCCGGAGCCAAGCTAAACCACAGACAAAGAAGGAGAATCAGGGACCCAGCCCTTCTTCCAAATAGCCAGGGAGAAAATGTGCGGCACATCGAAAAGAAAAAATCATTAGGAGGACAAGCAAGTGTGGCGGAGGTAAAAAGCCAGCCTGATACCTCTTGGATGAGGGCCCCCATGTAGAGGCAGGTGAGGGGGGTCTGCTCAGCCGGCTTGATGACCACGGTGTTCCCACAGCATAGAGCAGGAGCCAGCTTCCATGCTGTCATCATCAGGGGGAAGTTCCACTGGACACAGGGCAGAGAGTTGGCACATTTCTGGCACCAGCCCTCCATTGTCTCCTCACAGCCACCCTCTCATCCACTTGCTCAAACCCTTCGTTCTTTGTACGCTTTTTGTTCATTTAAAAAAGGAGTGGTATACACTGTATGCTATTGATTCCTCATTCCCCACAACATTACAAAGGTCCTCTTTTATTGTCCCTGAACATAACTAGATGGTTTAAGGTCCGCTTTCATGCTATCGCTCTAAGCAGCACGCACACCAGACAAATCCCTGACCAAGCTGATTGCTCTGACTACAAGCATCTTTACCCAAATATACACAGACTGATAAGCCTGTCAGAGAGTTCCAGGAAACTGTTCAATGTGTTTCAACAGAGGGGTTTGGCTCTGTTTTCAATCCCAGATCGCCAATGTCCCACCTACCATAGACCACCTACCACCCGCCCTTCCAATCCCCCCCCCCCCACCCCCGCCCCATCCCCAGAGTCTTAATTTTGCACCCACTCCCAACTTTTTTTGCTAAAGAACTTTGCAGCTGTGAGAGTGAATTTTTATTTGTCTTCCGATATTACTGATTTGAATTGAAAATAAACAGACAAGACACTCACCGGGACGATCTGTCCACACACGCCAATGGGCTCGTTCCTGGTGAATGTTAAATAATCTCCATCTGCAGCGGAAGGCGGAGGGAGAGAAGGAGAGGAAGAGAGAACACAGGATCATTATTATTCAGTGGTCCAGTTGGGTTTGGCAGCGCATGAAAAGAACATGCGCTAGAGTCAAGAGCAGAACACTGGTCTAGGGCACTTTTTCTCAAAGAGACATCAAAACACTATTTCATACTGTTTGCTCAAACACATTTTTCCCACTGTTGATAATAGGGAAACAAATTTAATATACGCGCGGTGTCTCTGAAAGTGAATTCTGATCTTTTTTTTTTTTTACAATTGCTAAATAAAATACATATGACAAATAAACACAGACTACGGACTTTCGGGACATTCGAGCAAAAGATTTTGAGTGGGAAAGTGCGTTGTTCATTCCTTTTGTGTGACGGGGAGTGGCAGGACCGCAGGATCACGCAGGCCTCAGCTGATTAAACATTGGGCTGGAGAGGTAGTGCTCTGAAGGCTGGGCCAGAGAGCCACCCCACTACAACTACCCTGGTGGTCAGATAAGAACATCACCACCATCTTCATATCCTTTACAGTCCTGGCAGCCATTGTTTATTTGTACAGTAATAATTACAGACTAGGAGGGGATTCAAGCAAAGCCCTGGAATCTAAATCAGCTGGCAGATTTTCCACTGAGGCACATTAAAGAGCTATGAGCTAACAGAGCCCAACAGAGCTGAAAGTGCTTCTATAGGGGCCACCTTCACTATAGACCGGGCACAGAGCCATCTAGGAATATCAGGTGGACTTCCGAAAAGTACATTTTGACATTGCTGGATACGGGTAAGTGCTGGTTACTAACCTTAAAATGGATATAAAAGATTGCTCAGGAATGTGAGAGACAGGGAGCACCAGATGCCCACCAGACTCCATCTGGCCCTCATGTGGGCCCCTGAGCGCCTGCCCCTCTGTAACCCTCCCGCCTCCCCCCCAAAGCCCCCGTTAACGGCCGCTTTGTGACATCAGAGCCGAGTTGCTTCGGCCTCCGGGCTCCCCATTGCGTCCCTTTCAAACAGCTAAATTAGCCAGAACAGCCCCCAAAACCCCCCGCCGGCCCAGTCACTGTGCTCCACTGGTGGCAGTCTCAACAGGAGGGTGACCATTAGTACTCAGATTTATAACTGGTTGGGGACTGCATCTGTTTACTTTCGGACCACCTCTGCCCTCACAACAGCTCTTCTCCAGGCCACTGTTCACTCCAAACTCCACCCCCACTATTCTCCCTACAGTTATGTCCATTCTTCCCTAACTGCCCCACCCACAACACTTTAATAGCTCGACCCACTCCCTCTTCAGAGCTCCTCCTACTCCTCATGCCCATGTGGGCATGTGAAATCACAAGCAAGATTGTCCTAATTTACTCAACCGACTTGAAGCTCAACAAGGCAGACAGCTAGCAAACAGGCTAATACAGTGTTGGCAAAAGGATGGATTAACACATGATGATATTCGCTCCTTAGTGTCGGAACAAGGATATGATTCTGATTATTGATTCTCTTAGCTAAGAGCATTGGTCTGTAGTAACCCAGCTTTTCTCTGTCCCATCATATAGACCAGGCTTGCCCTGTATAGACAAGATGTCCCACTAAGTTAACAGAAACAATGTTTAAAAGTTTTACAGTTTTACCCTATTTCCACTATATCCAATAAGACCAGTGTGACAACAAAAGTCTCCATAGCTTCTCAAAAGTCCCTCCTCTCCATCACAGGACACCAGCTCTATAAGGAAGCCATTAACCCCTCTTCAGAATTTTTTTTCCAGAGTGGAGGCCTAACCCCTGTCATATCAGAACATACCCATCGGAATGGTTAATCCATGGATCTTATCGGCCCATCCGGCGAAGTATCTGAGCGTCTTTATAGTTCCCTGCAGGTCCACGTAGAAGGTCGTAAGGAAAGGTTTCCCACTGTCCAGGCATTCCAGCGTCTGAGGGAAAAGGTGTGGAAATTAGTTGGGGGGGAGGTGAGTGCCCGAAAAAACTACATGAAGGGTCAGGATTACTCATGGGATGACTGATACTCTAGGTGTATCAGAAACATCTGGATCTCTGTGTACTTTGACATGTCTAATTTTATGTTGCTGAAGCAACAGTTGGTTTATGTCCTGCCCAGGAGGATATCTGATCCCAGAAAGATATATACCCTTGAACCAAATCCTTCTGAGAGGGGGATTAGGGCGTTATCAAGTACCATCATAACCACCTGGATCCTGGATCCAGACATATTGCAATTCCAACATTCTGTAATTCATCCATATGTTAGTTTTAATTATAAAGAAAAAAGGTTTATCCACACAGTGTTCAAAATTTTTAAATAATTGAACATGAAATAAAGGAACTGGCAAGTGCTTCATGCAACATCAACCATAATATAATCATCTCCTGACATTTCTATCATAGTAGCTATTAGAGTAGTTATTTCTATATCAGTATCAGAGACGGCCCATGCATTAAGCTCAAAGTTTCCAGCAATAATGGTGGCCATTATTTCAAATAGCTTGACTCTGACCCTTGGCAACTGCCTTAAAATGCAATCTATACATTATGATCTAACACCTTTAAAAAAATCACATTAAGGTTGCCAATGCAGCCAGTTTTTAACCCTTGAGGTGTTCTGACTAATCTCAATGAAATATGATAGATGTATGGAAATCTTGCTCAGACTAAGTAATTGAACACGAGAGGCGTATCTGTGAGGAATGGTGACAGCGGGTGTGAGTCTGGGGGGGGGGGGGGACTCACGGAGAGGTAGGCGCGGTCCCTCTCCACCAGGTCGGCCAGTTTGAACAGCAGCCTCCCACGCTCTGAGGCATCCATCCTCCGCCACACGGAGCCCAGGGAGAACGCCAGGCGAGCCGCTTGGACCGCCTTGTCTACGTCCGCCTGCACGGGCGCAGAGAGAGCGCGGGGATCGAAGGAGACGAGGTGGGGGAAACGGGCGAGTTAGAACGACAGAGCTATTCTTTCAACAGGTGTCGTCCGGCCCGTCCAAGCGCATTAGACTAAACTTGTCTTTTTGTTTTCCTTACTACGACTTGGCCGCTTATTCATTTGTACTTGGACATCAGCCGATAAGAGGGTGTCGGGCAGAGAACTGTGGAAAACATGGCTTAGCATTCCTCAGTGCAATGCTGTGGAGTGCACACACGCTTCCTGTAAGGCATCCCCTCTGACAGACGTGCAGGATTCTTTCAGGTACGCAATAGACTTTCTGCGTGTCTTTCTTTTTAAGATATTACTTGAGAAAATGATGAGTCATCCAAAGTATTTTATGTTATTGAACTGCCAAGCAGATACCCTTGTAAATGCCAAGTGATTATAAAGTACAAATGTACCATGTACCGTTCCTTCTTACACGTGGACATATTTACTGAAGCAATTCAGAATGAGAACTCCATCAAAGATGCAATACCAGTGCTGTTGTTGAGAATCAAACCCGTACCCTTATAATACCACTTTCACTTCAATGTACTGTACACTAGATCTCCCTGCTGTATTTTTCAAAGGAATATTCCACCTTTAAACCTTACCTTATCGGCTTCCTGAACTTCACAGAGCTTCTCCCCATTGGAAGGATTGTAAACTGGGATGGTCTTTCCACTCACAGAGTTCTGCCACTCATTGTTAATGAAGATCTGCAATAAGGAAAGATACAGATTTCAGTACACTATATGGAGGCATTTGACGCAAAGGGGCACAGTCATTCACAATTAACTGTTCATTCAGCTATTCTTCAGGTTCATTTCAATGAACAGTCCAATGCAGGGCCACTTTGAAATTGCGTCTTACTTACTCATATCTTTTTGTTAAAAATTTAACAGATAAGCATATCAGACTTTTGTAATATCTGTAAAATGCCCCATCCAAAATGTACAGAGATATGCACAGCACAGTGCAAAACTGAGCTTTGTGAAAAGTAAAAAAAAAAAGAATTAAGTTCATTCTTCAGAAAATGAGTCATTAAAACAAAAATGAACACTGACACCCCAGACACAGTATCCTTGTGTGCACTCACTAATGCTAAATTGGCTGTGTTTATTTAGTTTTCTTTCAGCACCCTTCATTACTGAAGTATCAACAGCTTCATGAGGGAGAACGAGAAAACATGGAAGAAGGATGGGCACAAAAGAGAAACAGAGACTTGACAGCATGATTCTATGTGTTTGAAAGGCCAGATTTCCTTCACTCCAATAGTCAAAACCTCTGGTTTAAAAATGCTTTCTGATTCAAGAACCTGATTTTGTACATGTTAACTATGACAATAAAATAAATGAAAAGTTAAGCACAATCATGCAATATAAAAATTCCAATAGCATTTGTTCACACTGAACCTATTACCAAGAAACGTTCCATTGCTAGGCTTGCAATATATTGGTCTCTTATATATAGGGCAAAATTATTTTCTGTTCAGGTTAAAACCGTAACAACTCATTTCAAAAACTGTATCAAACATTGGTTTCATCTGGGATTTTTCCTATCATGACCAAACACTTTTCCTCCTACACAGTCTGACAAACATAAAATTTAAGAATTCCCTAATAGAGGTATAAATTTAAATATACCTCTGCAATCAGTCTAAACCTACACATCGTTGTAGGACTGAATCAAGGAGTGTATTTTCGTTGGTCCCAGCCCCCCGCTGGTGTCAGATAAAAGACTAGATAATTTGATGATTTTGACAGAATACACCCAGGGGACGGTGTCATCATTAAGTGACTGCAGTCATTTCTTCCACAAGCCTAGGCTCTTTAAAGGTGTGCTCCCCCATGAGCCACGCATGCTATGGGAATCTGGGCCGGGATGCCTGGCTGTCCGGGCCAACGGTCTCAGGGGAGCCCTCCACCAGCGAGACAAAGAGGTGGGGGACAGGGATATAACTCTCATCAGACACGAGACTCCCCCCCTCTTCCTCTCCCTCACACTCAGACACACGTTACACAAGATCACACAGCTCTTTTAAAACATGTGCCACGCTTTATTTCTGTGACGCATTAAGCGGACTGTTTTACTGCTGCATTGCCTTTCAAATTCTCAAGCTTGATTTAAAAAAGAAGAGGGCATAATACATATATTAAAATATTTTGATGGCAGCTGATGAATGTCAAGGCAGAAGACAAGTAGGCAAATTACTTTTAGGAAGCGCAACACACCAACACAGCCAAACGAAACAATTTCCCAAATCTACGCATGTTCTTTCAGTAGTTCTAAGCGCACAAAGAGGGAAAAGACGCACCGAATTGAGTTTCGCGTGCTCCTTTTGTCTGAACCTTCCGCATATTGACGAACATAAACTCAGACTTAACCACAACTTAATTGGCAGTAAACTGTAGGGCATTTACTTGAAAGCAGGTATAAAATACAACTTCATTTGGAAATGATTCAAGGCTCACCCCTGCCATCCCGCCCGCTCCCCCCTCTCATCGAGTTGGCCGCTTTACAAGGAAAACCTTACACATAAATAATTCGCGTGTGAAAGTTTTAGGTTGTCCTGTACCAGCCGGTACCACTCCGTGGACATTCACAGCGCACAAAGACGGATTCCACTCCAATTAATCTGTGCTAGTTGCTGGCTTCCCCACTGGCAGCAGATACGGGCCCTTCTCTTCTCAGCCTGCCCAGCTCAGCTTTCTCAGGCGCTCAGCTCCAGGCTGCCTTTAATCTGACTCTCATTAAGGGCACTTCATAAAAGTGTCAGTGACTACAACAACCGAAGACCCGCTACAAAAACAGAAAGCCCTATAGAGCGCAGAATTAGTTTTTAAATTTATAGGGGCCACTGTAGTGGAACGCCCTAAATCAGGGGAGCCCCCCGCCGGCTCGACAGTCTGAGGAAGAGAAGAATGCAGTCGGTGGGTCGCTCTCCGCTCCACGCAACCCTGCTCAGACGGCACCGCCGAACAAGGGACGGTAATGCGGGGAGATCGGCGAGCTGAACCCCCGAATCTAAATCATGGCCAGAAAAGGACAACCATCAGCCGCGGCTTTGTCCGCCCTCCACTCCGCTGAAAGGGCTATTGACTTTTTTGTTTAGTCCCATTGAGAAAGTTGATTAAGGCGACAAGGCTGCACAGTAAATCAACCCTCAATGTTTTCTAAAATGATTTTTTACTTTATAAAAACGGGCAGAAACCGCAAAGTGCAAAAGTGCAGAACCTCTAAATAGGCCAACCATCTATTCCCCCACCTCCTTTCTATTCTGCTCCAGCCTCTTCATCCTTTTCCCATACGTGAGGAGAAAAAATCTAATAGGCAGCTAACTGCGCAGCCGCATAAATCATCCATTTATACAACTTGTACCCAATTGGAATTCCTTTATAAACCACTCTATGTCTGGAATCCTTTGCGAGCTTCAAAGCCTTCGTTTTTAAAGTGTACCTGGAGATTATCAATGACATGTCTGACAATGATTCCTACATCACGGTTTTGCAACTTGTCAAAACAGCAAGCGAAAGTTTTGACTTGTGGATATTCAAAAGCTCCGGAAACCAATTCAAACTTTTCTAGACAGATACATGTACAAGGAACAAAACTCCAAAATCGGTTAACAAAAATGCAACTGATCTATTTCAGTTTACGCCAAAAATGCTCACAGCTGTACAACTTCCTGCTGGTTTGTAAACACAGAGGTCGCTTGGTATTACAGAAGTTGGCTGAGAAAGTATTCCCAGTGCAGTCACGCATCCGATCCTCCTTCTGCAATATAGATGTTAGAACCCAGGGGACTTGGACAGTGCGTGGGTATGATAAGTCTTTCGGCTTAAACGCCATGACAACTAGAAACATTTGGAAACTCTGTTCAGCAAGCGTTGTCAGTGACCAGTTCATACTGAAAGTACTAATATGTTGAACAAATACATTTATGAGACCAGTCTTCTACAAACTATGGCTCTTGCCAGGAATGAGAGAAACATACAGCAAAAAAAAAAAAACCTTACCGGACTCGTTTTGTTATTGTTAAACAGGTTTGTTTTCACATGTACGGTAAACACAAAGTCTTTTCTCCATTGCAGGAAGACACAGGAAGAAGAAGGATAACATTTGGTCCCACAAGATCGAATCGAAATATTCCGCAGAATATTCCCCCGGTTCCACCCATTCACTTTGCCATTCACAGAGATCTATTTCTCATCTGCCATTCCTCCCCCTCCGGAGGGTCCTTACAACCGCACAGAGACAGAGAGACAGGACAGGAGATGCCAAAGCACTCACCGAGGCAAGCAAAACATCTGCTTTGTCGCCAAGGGCCTCCTCATCGCTGACACACAGGTTAACAGATACTCAATGGCACTCATTTCACATCAGTTTTCTTTGGGGGCATGCAAAAAAATACATATATGCCTCTATAAAAAGGAGGCCAAGGTTCCTCAGTGAGACCTTTACTGGGCACCTGGATCCACATCTGTGCAGGAAGTTTCATATTCTTTCCTATCTCAGAAACCTGTTTTCCACTGTACTCCTGGACATGTTTCAGGACATTTATAATTATTCTCGTAACAGGCGAGGGGAGAAAGTCTCACATGTGCTCTAGTGCCTGCCACTCCCACAATGCATCTGACCCAACAGAACGTTTGGGTGAGGCCAGGGCACCTTGCCTAACTTTTCTCTCCTTTCCAAAGACGTTGTGGTAGTGTTTCCCATTACTGGGAAGGGGTTCATTACAACTAAACTTTACATTACTCATGTTTGATTAACCTATTACGTTGACAGTGGTTGTGGTTGAGGTGTTTGTGAAAGTAGATCAATTTATTTCTGGTCATTTTTGTTGCCTTGGGTCAGTAGCTAATAAATATTTTAAAAGTATACCAACTCCATTTTCAAGACCTTGTTAAAGAGGACAGGGTGATTTTAAACTACACTATAAAAGGAATACTGTAAAATTTGGCAGCAATTAGCTTGTAATGTAATTGTATTTAAAGTAAGCATTCTGTGAAATGTAATAAAGCAACTTACAAGCTAGCTGCTGCCAACAAGTTACTGTATATTTTACAGTATTCATTTTACAATAACTTGCTGGCTGCTACACAGTTATATAAAAGGATGTTTTCTGCTTAGGCCAAATTATATCTATCCACCCTACATATCCAACCGGCCTATTCCTCGCCAGGGCTTCGGGGGGGGGGCGAATGAATGAAAATGAAATGCAACTGCTGAATTGCATTTTCATTTTAAATATGACTGCATTATGCTTCCATAACAAACCGCTAATGAGTGATGTAGTGTGATCACACAACAAATATTTGTACATGTTTTCACAAGGTCTGGAAAGGGTTACAGGTGAACAATAAAATAAACATAATTATATATAGAATAATAAAAAATGTCACTGTTTCTACGGACTATACAACTTGTCGTGATATAAAAATTGGTCCATAATAATTCATAGCTACTTAATAACAGTGTAGTATCCATTCAGCTCAATAAAACATGATTTAGAAGAAGTACAGAACAGAAGTACAATATGCAGCACTCCCTCAGGACCAGGGGCTGGAAGCACTGCTTGCATCTGTGTCCTGAGATATATGACACTGTCCCTTCTCACTCTTGTTTTAGTAAGATGTAAGAGAAAATACTGTCTCTTAACAACATATTCTGTCTGTTCCAGCTTGGAGGAGATAACACAGCAGATGCACTCTACAACTGACTCCTTGAAATGACATTTCCAGTGGAGGGAAGGAGCTTGGCCAAACATGGACAAACTGCGCGATTGTTCTTACAAACACAACCGTACGATGCTCTGGGCCAGTTCTTTTCAAAACTACAGTAAAAATGAGACAGATCTGTTAAATCTCTGGCATCTCTAGGCTATATTAAGGAGTACACTAAAACAGAAAGAGCGGTGATGCTGCAACTGTTAATATTTCCGAGAAACCAGGAGGCTGAGATGTGGGCGTCTTCACAAGCACCCAACTCACAGTGTTAAACAGGCAGACCAGTAGGAGGCAGACACACAGTGTTCATTGCTCAATCTGCCCAGAAATGCTGACAGTGTGTTGATTAATTGTTTGTCACTGGTGAGGATCCCAGGGTGGGGCCCTGTGTTTTACTTGTGAACCCCCACACAGCTTGACATGAGGAGGTGGCTGCTTTTCCCTCTTCCAAGAGGAAGTGGCACAAACACCGTCCCAGTGTGTTATTGTCACTAAAACGAGAGGATTAGCAGGTTAATTTGTTTGCTTAATTAGGGGATCTCTGGAGCAGAGAGCTCACACTAAAGACTTCTTTTCAGGGAGATACAAGGAGATTATCAGATTGGTGGAGGCAGTTTACAGCACATGTCTTGTGTATGTGTGTGTGTGTGTGTGGCGCGTGTGTGAGAGAGAGAAATAAATGTAAAATATATTCCTCTCTATCTCTTCCTCTCTTTCCTGCTCTTTCCTTCCCTCTTTTTCCCTCCCGCTTCCCTCTTCCCTCTCTCTCTTCATGCAGGGTGTGATAAATCACCCAGCTCACAGTGTCCTCTAGTTCGGGTGCTGTTTGATCTGAATTGCAGTAAGAGCCCCGGGTTTGAAGTGAAGAACTCCAGATCTGGGCAGGTCAGACTTTCGCAAGGCAGGGCCACTGACCCGCACAGTAGAGCAGGGCCATATATTACACCCCAGCGGATGGCACAAAACCCTCAGGACCCCCCTGGCTCCCTCTGTACTATCTCAATCAGCGGCGGATTGATGGCACTTTTCCCATTTGCTCAACCTCCGTGAACTTATTTCCCACAACTCTCCAACAAGATTCACACTAATCGACAGGCTTCTAATTGTTCCTAAATTTAAAGTTATTCAAGAAAGGTAAAATGGAACAAATGAGTAGGATAAAGATGAATGTACGCATGCATACCGTTTAGACAGCAGGTGGCTGAAAGCACTGCCTATTGAGACATTTTTAAGGCTGGGAATGGTATTCGCAAACAACAACCCCCCCCTCCCCCTCCCTTTTTTAACTTGACATACCACAGTTGAAAATTAAACCCTTTTCAGTTTACAACCAAAATTCCTTCCAAAATGGCAGGCCAGGATGACTTCATCTCACAGTGTGCACCGACTTATCAGCTTCCTCACTGGGAGTTGAGCAATGTTGTTTAGCGATTAATATTAACAGGAGGAAGTTCAGTCACAGTGGCATAGAGGGAATACAGAAATGTAAAAAAAAACCACCAGAGCACGGTTATGATTTCCGAGGGCACACGTATCATTGATTAAAGTCATTATTAGACACCATTTTGTAAGTGAAAAAGCAAAAAGCACAATGCACCCAACTCCCATTCCGTCCACCCTTGCTGAGGAGTAACACACACACCCCTGGTTTATAGGCCTGGATGTATTCACCTAGGTGTCTGGCTTAATGACATAATCACTTAAACGTTGGCAGTAACTGTCCTGTCCAGAACACAGGCTCACTTAGACCCCCCAAAGCCAGTGGCAGCATGTGCCTTTACTAATGACCAAAAACATATGGGGCATTACAGACCCATGGCATTTATTTTCTTCTTTCTCTGTTCTTTGGGGGAGAAAAAGTGTAAAATATCAATAAACAGCCATCGGCGGTGGATAATTTATGGCTTCCTCAGTGCTGTTATCAGCCCCGTGGACACAGTTCCCAGTCTGGGATCTCCTTAAGCTCTTGCTCCCCTCTCCTGTGACCAGTCAAACACAATGTTTTTATTCCAGGTTCAGCGGTTTGAGCTCTCCCTAAACAGCATTTAGACAAACAGCTGGAGGGGGGCAGGGGGTAGACAACAAAGAACCCCCTCTGTCCTCTGGTCTGGGCAAAGAGAGTGGAACAGGGAGATGTCCAGCACAAAAACTGATCATCTGTTCCCTGGGCTACAGCAATTGAATGGAGTCAAAGACTCAGGGCTTCAAACAGAGTGATGTACGACTTGTACAATTTTACCTGTTAGAAACCGAGGATTGAGCAGTGAGCTCTGCTGGATAAATCTCAGGAGGAAGGGGACAAGGGAAACTGGAGACTGTTACGTTCACACTTTTAACACCACTGTCTCACAACTGCCATTCACCCTCTGCTTCTTTAACTCTACAAATATGCTAAGCATTAGCCTCAGACCATATTGACCAGAAGCAATAACCAATGGCCACTTCTGGCATTCTTGATTCTACCTAAAAAATCAATGGCAAAAAAGTAATTCTCCTTACAGGAAACATGCTGCGTCTACAGCTATATCAAAGGCAATTTATTCACACACTGTTGTTCGTCCACAGTTGTAAAAAGAGCAGGTCTCTAAACTGAATGCATTCATCGACCGCCAAGCTTCCAGCTGGAAAGGGGAAAAGCACATGAATTTTGTATTGATCACTGATCCCTGTAACTGCGTAGCACTGGAATGAATGGATCAAGTGGCTGGTGAACATGTGCATGTGCACACGCCTTCCTGTGAGTGAGTTCTGCTTTACTGCACTACCTGCCCTCCCTGTTTACTCTGCTGGGCACCATATAGGGAAGAGCAGGAGCCAACACCAGGGCTACTTGAGCTGCCAATAAATCAACACCCCCACTCCACCTCCACCTTGCACCCCCCGCAGGGAGAAGATTGCCTAAATTCCTGGGGGTTAATTCACCAAGTCCTGTCCTCCCTAACATAGCAGGCACCCAAAACCCTTTTCGTGCATTTAGTCTTTAACAGGATGGGAACATATTGAAAAGTGGGGAATGCTCCAGCACAACAAAAAATCATTCAATATCTTCTATTACATTATTTGCTTTTGATTTACAGCTAAACGTCTGATGGTGAGAGACGCATTTCTCTCCTTACTCTAAATGCAACGATGATGTTGTCTGTATGCTGTACCCTTTAGTCTCTCAGCAATGAAACAAATGTCTACAAGCAGTGGTTGCCCAACATGTATTCTGCTGCACTGTAATCGAGCTTTCCTTTACTGTAATGCACTTTAACCTTGTATCAATGAGATAAATGCTTTTGAACTGTAAAGAACCCTTGTTAAATAGTTATACTAATGCAAGTGGCTACAGAACCTTAGTAATATGGGAATACATTCTATTAATTTATTTATTTTTGGATTTTTTATTGTAATGAACAGTCAAAGTACACACACACACACATCCATGATTGTTTTCATTATTTATAAATGAATAATGCAATTATGACACTCTAATTACACTTCCTAGTTGACAACACACCACTGAGAACAAGGGGAGCTTATTAGGATGGCATTCCCACAGCAGTCATTGGACCTGAACCCAATCGAATATCTGTGGGAGCCTTTTCCTGATTCAAAAGGCCAAATATCGAGTAAGAGCCAGACATCCCACACATCCCACACATCATCAATTGGAGGTGCTGGAGTGACATGGAAGATGAGGTGTTGCATAAGCTGGTGAACTCAATGATAAACAGAGTGATGGTGGAAATCATATATATATATGATGACCACCTTCATGCTGCTTGCCATTCAACAGCTATGATCAACAGCAATCAATCAACAGCATTAATAAAGCTATTATTTTATGCTTACAAAATACAAATGATCGCGAGTGTTCTATGATGAAGCCAGAAAAAGTGGTTCATGGTTTGAGTATATTAAACGGAGTAGGGCCTGCCGGACAGGAACTGCCCAGCGGCACAGAACTTTCCAAAAGAAATCCGAAGAATCTGCCAACTTAATCAATGACTGGATTTGCTTTAAATTAATAAACAAAATATGCAAATTAGGATATGCCCTTATTCAGTAGCTATGATTAAATACTATTTTACTCCAAATAATTATATCATACTTGAAAATATATTTAAAGTTCTGCAACATTTTATAATGCACGTGCAGCATTTTTTTTAAGTTACGTAATGTTCGATGATGCATGTGCATGCATATAACTGAATATGATCAAAAAGTAATTTTCACTCCACGGGAGTCGTCTGAGACTGACGACTGTGACAGATCTGCATACCTAATTACAAGCGTGATAAATCAATCACAATAAAATCAGCTTCCAAATTAGCAAAGGTTTACTGCATGCTTTTATAGAGTGCTAAAACCTCTCTTGTAAAACAGTAAAACAATACAGGTCCTGGGTGAACGGCTCTGCTTTTGCTTGTTTTAAAACAAACATGCAACAAAAATGACATAAATTTAATACGAGGAACACTATGACATCGAATGCCATAGCATTATAAATGGCGGCATAAATTTAATTTGAACCTGCGTCTGGTCTGGAGGTGCACACTTTTGAAACGCCCACTGGTTAAACCTTTACGTCGTCAATGTGGGAAGATTGATACCCCGGAATCACTGATTTATGAACTTCTCACTAAGTATAACTTCAATTACAGTTGAGGAATAATGTGATTAAATGTTATAGCCAAAGATTTTAAATTTTGTACTAAATCTTATATCTCAATATGTTTTTCTATTGAGAGTAGCCTAAATGTAAAAATGAAAGTAGATGCTTTACGACTTGTAAAGATTCTTAGACACCAACTGGTAAATATGACAAGTTTTGCTAAGATTTACTATCAGTATGGTGTAGGCTATTGATAATGAGCGGAATATTATCTATGACTTTGACAGCATGGGAAATATTTTTTTTGAAATGATAACAACATTGCATAACATGAACTGTTTTAAAATTGTATAACATGTTATACAAGTTATTCAAAAGATTGCCTACTTCTGCTAAATATGTGCAGCCACTGACGTTAAAACGAAAACGTACATAACTGCCCGCATAGCTACATCATTGGTCTGTATTTTTGCTGCTAATGGTTCTAATTAAAATGGCATAATGACCGATGGAAAATAATAATTGAGCCAGTGCGCACCCTGCAAGAATTATGTCGCCTAACGCACTTTATTTGTGTAATTAATTATGCAGTTTGTCATCTAATAAAACTTCAGGGATGCTTGCTGTATTTACTTAAAGTGACGCTACCAAATATCATAAATGAAACTTTAAAGAAACAAATATGCTAAGATAAATCTCGACAAATTTACATATTGCAATAAACATGTTGTGTGAGCTTAACAAAACAAACCGAAAGCAAACTTCGGACAAAAAAGTGTAAGTTTTGAGTAGCGGCCAAAAAAAAAAGACCATTTAAACAAATACTATCTGGCGTTTCTTGCTCAGCTTTAGAATTTCGGCATTGATGCCCATCCATATAAACACGTCAAATTATACTGACAAAAGAAATGTAAAATACATAAGTATTTAAAGAAGCGGCATAGCCTAAATACAGACAGAGCGAAAGAATAAAAAAAACTATTTTAGAAGTTTCCTCACAAACCTTGGTGTATTTAATCTCCGGGTTGGGGACCGGCGAGGGCATCAAATGGAGCGATGCCATGAGCGCAGCGGCGTCAGTCTTCACTTCACCTGGGAGCTCAATTTCACTTGAAGTCATTTCGCCTGGGTCTCGTCTATTACAGATGTGTCCGTTGATTTTTTTCTGCTGATTTCTGATTAGCCTTTGGAATCCTTCCTGTGTTTATAACCAGGTGTCAGCTAAGACTCGTTTTTATTGGGCAGCGAACAGGGCCGCCCTCCTGATATAATTAAAATTGAACATTAACATAAACCGCTCTAGCCAACCGTACAAAGGAGAACCCCCCAACCCCCACCCACTATTCCAAACAAACGGAATGATCAGATAATGGACGAGACTATTACCACGGAACTTTCACGAGAAATTCCTTTAAACCAGATGCTTATTTATTCATTCATTCATTCATTTATTTATTTATTTATTTATTTATTTATTTATTTATTTATTTATTTATTTATTTATTTATTTATTTAATTTAATTTTTTTATTTTTTTCGTCCGCGTACATAAATCACTGGCAAAGGGGACACAAGTGAAAGGTGTTGGAATGCATGTTTAAGTGGAGAAACCTGGGATTTACACATTCTAATTACAAAAAAACTAACACCCCAGTTCTAGCGCAAATCTGTCTGAATGACAATCTTTAATCAAAACAAGGTGCTTGAGGCAAACTGTAAAAACTAGTATCAGACATTATTCGATATTAGGTTCTATCATTGAGGCATCAACACTTGTGTAGCCAATAAGAACCCCCTTTTAAAAAAAAATTTGCAAACCATGTGCTTTCATTTTGTCACTTAATTTTTTTTTAAATTTGTCGCTATTAGTTATGCTTTACCAAATGCATATTGAGACTTACGTTTAGTAAGATTAGCCTAATGTCTGCACATCCCTTTCGACTAAGATGCCAAGTCTATATCGGATGATAATGACACATCAGGCCACCATAATTCATATATCTATGTAGGCCTACTAAAGTATACGCCTGTTAATATCACCAAGAAGATCGTCACTAATCTGTTTAACCGTACCAGATAACCTTCTCACAATGCGCTCTGTGGGTGTTAGGCTACTTCTGTAAGTGTGAATTTTCTTTTGCCGATGTCCATTTGTTACACATTTAAAGAACTTCTCTATTTCATCTCCATACATCCTCAGGATGTTATTCAAGTGCTGACATCAAGCGATCACACTTAATTTCTTATCGCTTGATGAAGAGAGACATCCGTCTTACGGTGTTAAGTTTTTCATTTACCCAAGAAATTTCAATAAACATTCAGGATTGCGAGACGACTGCAGCACTTAGCTGCAGCCTCGACTTCTGGAATTCCACAGAAAATCACACTCCAGCAATTCAGGTTTACATTGTGTTTGAGCTGTGCAACTATTCGCACATTTTAGGCTTAAATGGTAGCTTATCAGATTTGTAAACGGCTTCACACTTCTAAACCAAGAGGAACAACACAAGGTGCATGTTTGGAGGCAATTTAGCTGAATTATCTATTCCAGCCCCAGTTGACTGCAAAATTGCATTATAGCTACATAGAATTAAATGTTGCAGTTTTTTAAATAGACTTTGGCATGTTTAATTGAGGTTAATTATTACAGAGGGAAACAAACTACATTAGAAGTTCACATTTTCCAGAATCAGGCCAATAAAGACATGCTCTTCGGATGGTCGCTTCGGACGTTTGTACGTGTCTTGTGAGAAATGCAAGTTAGAAATGCACGCAATTCGCAATAATAGTAGGCTAACGTGGCATATCTGTAAATATCTTAGCGAGAAGTGCAGTCTGTTTGATTTGATATAATGTTAGAAAAAAACAATGTGCATCATTTTTCTTGAGCAAATCTGTCCGTAACATATTCCATAAGAAGCAAAACATGTGTTAATACACCCTGATAAGCAATATTAATTTTTTTAAAACATCCTATGAATTTAAATAGAATATATTGTGGACGCGTGGCACTAAACTTAAAATAAAAGAGACCGGCAAACTAATTCCAAGATAAGTGTATGAGACGTAGATTCACTGACAAGAAGTGCACGGGGTGTGATAATTTAAAAATACCCACTAGGGTGCATTTTCTCCATCACCACGATTCCTTTCTTCACAGCATGGATAACTCTCGGATAGTGTCTGTTTCACATCAAAGACGACACTTCTGAAAAAGTGACACTGATTAATGTTACCGAAAACATTTCCTTCACTACTTGTCGTTCCTTTTCAGACTGCATTACACTTAACTGTCTTTCTTGCTGGTGCGTGCTGAGAAGAATGTCTAATTCATTCCATATTCATGGAGCTCCCTCTGTCGGAAAAAAAGTCCTCAAATTCAAAAGATTCGGATTTCTGTGTGTTGACCTGATAGCATTCTTTTAGCAGCAGAAGGGGATATTATGGTGATTTCCAGCTCTGGCGATTTGCATCCCAAAATTAAGTGAAATGCATAGTCTTACAGATGCCAAAAACGTGGGCCTTCTTACAACGTGGGTATAGTAGCAATAGTATACCAGCACCAAGGGCATTTAAGTAAAAACAATATAACTGTAATATAAAATAAAAATATCACAGAAAAACACAGTAACAGGTGCAACACAAGAAAAATAGAACTAGACCAGGGCCAATATGAACATATGGGTATTTAGCTGCTTTTTATCTGCAGATATTATGTCTAAAGGGTGGGGCTCCAATGTTTGGAAGCAACTGTTTTGAAAGCTCAATACCGTTTTAGTTTAGTTTTGACGGGGGCAGCCAGCAATCCTTGATCAGAAGAGTTACTGGTGGTGTAAGGACAGAGGAACTGACTAGGCCCTAATATATGCAGGTGCCTGGCCGTGCAGGGTCCTATAGGTAATCACAATAATTATAAATTCAACTGTAAATTTGATGGGAAGCCCCTGTAATGATTGATGTGATGTGCTGCTGGCAGCAGCATTCTGGTTCATTGTACAAGGTCCAGGGAAGACTTGCTAAGGTATGTATGGTGGAATGACCTTCCCGTGGAGGTCAGAACAGCAGAGACCCTGACCACCTTCAAGCGGCAACTGAAGACTCACCTCTTCAGGTTGCACCCCTCCCTACCTCGCTGTTGCATCCAATTGACTATGTATGCTTAGGAATGTAGCTAGGTAAGCTGTTTTTTAGTTTATTTTAGTTACGGTACTCACTTAACTACTGCCTGTTTTATTTGTATAGACTACTTTTTGTTGTGTCAACAAGATTACCTACAGGGTCCAAGTTAAACTATGCGGTTGCTACCTGCACTTGGAACTGTACTTCGCTCTAGTGTTTTCAGCGCACTTGTAACTGGTTACATTTATACACTTTGTTGTACGTCGCTCTGGATAAGAGCGTCCGCCAAATGCCTGTAATGTAATGTAATGTAAAAAGAGAGTAATAATAATCCAGGCAAGATGAAATAAATTAATGAGGCTACTCATTTTCACCTCATGCTGAGATACAACATGCCTAAATTTGGTAATGTTTTGCAATTGAGAGAGAGAGAAAAAAACAAGAACAAATCAATAACCAGATCTGTTGATCAAAGTTCATAGTCTGTAACAAATCAACAATAACATAAGTTGTATGGGGCATCTCGAGGCATATCGTGGTGCAGTTCTTAACAAAAAGTAGCCCACTGAAACAGTTCCAGGATAATAATAACATTTATCTAGTTTAGTCACAATAAAATATTAGATTAAACTATTAGCGGCTTTCTTCGACGTGAGATGCGTCTTTAGGTTTGCTACACAATAAGATAACATACTTGGCCCCACATTAACGGGATTCTATAAAAAAATTAAAAAAAATAAGTCAGCGCCTATTAAGTCATCTGCCGCCAAATATAGAAGGCTCCTATTTTGTATTTTCGAGGGAATTAGCCTCTAAGTGGGATTTAGCCCAGGAATTAGCCTACATTTCATACTGATGTGAAATTAAATATTTTAAAACCTTCAGGTAAATGTAGCCTACGCTGTATATTCGGAAAACAATGGCTGTAAAGGTTGACCGCCTCCGAAAAGTGACTGAAAGCCCTCATACTGCCCGCTGCCGAGTCAAGTCGTGGAACTTGGCGATAACCCTGGACCACTCAGTAGAGGGCAGTGGTTAGCTAATGTAGCCTACTCATGGTGAATCTCCACACTTCCTCCATTAATGGCATTGTCAACACGGATGATAAGAAAGTAGGCTAGATGGTTGATATTCGTTACTGCACAGGCAACGCACATTTAGCATAACCTAATACATTTAAAAACTTTTTTGCTAAAATTTTAATATGCTTGGTGGAAGTATTGGTCCTGTAACGCAAGTTGTCGCAGAGCCTACTGCTTGATAATCTTGAAGCCTTTATGTGGGGATAGTCCCATGAGCTATCTACCATATCTTTAGAGGATGCAACTCCAGGATAAACAGTAAAACAGCCTAATTATGGCTTTTCATTAATATCCCGGGAACATATGTAAAGACACTAAACTTTTCTAGAACTGTGCTATTAAAAATAATTAAACAGGACTGTGATCGGAAGAGCAAAGTGTCTAGGCTCTATAAGCCTCCTTGAGAGCTATTTCTGATATGGCGTAGTAGAATCGAGGTGTGTGTGTGTGTGTGAGTGTGTGGAGGAGGGGGGGGGGGTGATGGAGGGGACGTAATGTGATGACAGTATGACAGGGTGCACAAAACTAATGTAGTGCCAGGGGGCGGAGGTTATACTCGAAGCACATAAACAGTAGCACACAAAGCTCGTCAATTGTTTGTCCTGACAAGAGTGAGGCATAATTCTTCAGCGCAAATATGGAGATAGAAAACAAGAGGAAACTGAAAGAGCGTTGTGCCCTGAGGCGAAACATCGCCAAAGAATTTTTAGCAGAATTTCTCGGGACATTCGTATTAATTGTGAGTACCCGTGCACGTATTCTTATTCAAATTAAGGTATTCTGTGATTATCATTCCACGACTTTGCTTGTATTTGTATCAGTTGAAGTAACACTACTGCATGTGTCAAAAATAATACTCAAGGGACTTATATACTCAAAGACTAATATATTCATAAAACAGTGACTGTTTGTTCTTAATTTTATTTAATTTCTCTTTGCTCGTGAATCATCTTGTCACACATCTGGACACTGCTTATTGATTTACAGCCTATTTTTGACACGTTCATAAAATTAGGGATAAGAAGCAGAGATATGACACGAGATGGTATTGAAATTTGATATCTGTAACTGAACCATAAAAACAAATATACTGCAAAACGACAGAAAAGATAACAGTTCGTATCACTCTAGAAATCGCAGTGAATGTACCCTAAATCAATCAAAGGCCGGTAGAACGGGAAGTTTTTGAAAGTCTTTTGAAGATATTGAAGTTGAACTTGAAAATTATTGAGCAATAGGACAAGCACCAGAATGTTAATAGCCCAGGGTATGACACATTTCTAGCATGTTGCCCTGTACACAGATCTTATGCTTCAAATGTGTATGCACCCTACATACCTGTATAATTATATAGTCATAAAATAATGTTATAAAGTAAATTAGTATTGTCACCATAGAAGCAAGTAGGCTAATGATATGAAGTGTATAAATATGTAATACGTTTTGCCCTGCTAGCGCTATGTGTTCATGTCCTACTTTTTGCCATGGTCATATTGTGTTTTGATATTACATGTGTGTCTAGCTAATAATATAATATTACTCTTTATTTTCATGTTGCCTTTCATACAATTTAGTTTTAGACAAAGTGCTTCCTAGTGGCTGGTGCTACATGTCAAGTTCATACCAAGTATATTGTATCAGTATAGGATCATCAGTGCATCAGTATCAATGCTCATGACATCTATGTGTTTTACTGTCTCTGACCTGTTTTTCAGAATACCTCGGAAGTTCTGTCTGAACTTAATTAATCTGGATTTATGATCGGTTAAAGGGTAAATGTAAAAAAAAAAAAAAAATTATTTAAACTCTACATGTTTGGATTGTTATTGTTTGTTTGTCTCCTCGTATTGCTTAAAGGCTTGTTCCAGACCAGAAATCTTTTTGTTGCATTTTTAATTTCCGCAATCATTGAAAGGAAATTAAGCACTGGGTTCTCCCCCCTCCTCTGTTTATTTGCCTTTTCCCCTTCCCGTCCCAGCTGTTTGGGTGTGGATCCGTTGCCCAGACGGTGCTGAGTCGTGGGACACAGGGGGAGCTCTTGACCATTCACATTGGCTTCACTCTGGGAGTGATGATGGCTGTCTACATTGCAGGGGGGGTGTCAGGTAACCACCATGTCCCCTCTACACGCATCCAATACACTTATGGTGTGCAGAGGCCAAAGCTTTGTCCGATCAGATTTTCGACTATTAAAATTCATCCTGACGTACTGAATGGACAGCGCTCAGGTGGTCTTAAGCTGTTTCTGGCACACGTGTGGAATTACACTGAAGTCAGGGCAACGATACTGAGTTGGTCCTGTGCTGCTGCTCACCTCTTCCATGTACTCATTGCTGTTGCTTTCCAGTCTAGCAGCTCTGTTTCTATGTCTCATGGAGTCCCTGCTTTGGGGCAATAAGAGTGGTGCATCCCAGCTCAGAGCAATACAACATTAAAGCGCTAAAAGAAAATTCATGAGGTTTATATTTCTTGAGTGGGATGAGTTGGATGTTCATAGACAGTAAACCACAGTCTATCTGTGTTTAGAAGCAGCCCAAATGGGCAGAAGTTGTTGAAGAGGAGGGTCAAGCGCATATGCAATGCGTCACCCAAGAGTGAAATACCATTTCTGCAGAAAAGAGCTGTGGGGGAAAAACAAGATGAGGACTCAAAGGTCATGTTTGGTTTTGTCACAGATAGAACTCCCTTGCTTTGATCTTTGAATGTATCATTCACTTCTGTGGAGTCTTCTATCTTTGTCCAGGATGCTAAATTAACTACCGGGAGCATCTTTTTAAGGTTTTCTTTTATGAATTGAATGAAGATATTTATTTGAGTTCCCAAATATAGACATTACTTTCTATTCTTTGTTGAGTGCTAACATTCTATAGGAGATCCTATATAGGCTACTGGTAGATTGAGCAGATGAAGTCACATGGCCAGCCAGTATACTGTAAAGACATTGAGGTAAAGATTTTTTTTTTTTTTTTTAAATGAGCAAATTACAGTACCTGTGCGACCTCAATCAACGTTTCTAACCAGTATTTGGCTTTTGTTTGTTAAGATAATGATTTCTGCAGTGCCTGAACCACTCCCAATCTACCCCATCTTAAGTGTAAGTCTACGATTTTTGTGGCACCTCTGTGCAGGGATTTTAGGAAGGGAAATTGAAGGCAAAGACGTAAACCAGAAGTTTCTGGCATTCTCAACCCTGTCAAACAGATATTGGGCACCTGATCCAAATGTGGGACAACTAGCTTTTGCACATGTGAAAAGGGGGCATTGTCAATCTAGGCACACATTGAACACTTCATACACCATTAATAATGGGTATCACTACAGCAGGCCTTATGAGAAGATGAATTCACCATCACCTGATACCTCATTGGGTCTCAGTGTGCAGGCTAGGCTTACAAGGCCAAGTTGTGGTTTGCAATGTCCTGGATGACTTTATTGGGTACATTCCTTGGGGATTACTGGAAAAAGAGACCTATACTGCTTTGCCAGGCAGAGTGATGCAGAAGGATTGGGAGTCATCCACAATTAATCACGAAGGCATGTTGGTGGGCTTGATGAACATGAAAGGGAGGATTCTAATTGGGATGCCAAACATGGACTTAATTTCATGTTTAAATCATTTGTGGAAAAAACAATTACAGAATGAATGGACTCATTTTCTTATCTTCCATGCCAGTAATTCATCCTTTTCCTCCATCACAGCATGATCTGATTACTGAACACTTTACTCAAAGTATTCAAGACCAAGCCTTACTGTCCTGAACCTGAAATGCAGCCAAACATAAATGGAGTGATTAGATCATTCACTGTGACTAAGTGAAGTTAGTCGTCCTAGAATTTGAAAATGTATTATGCCAATCAACACAATAAGGTTTACTTTTCCAGATCTGATGCAACGCTAGACTCGAATTTGGACCCTCAAGCAGCTATGGTCACTTTTTTGGACAATTATCTGTTACCTTTTATATTATGCCAAATTGTGTTTAGGCATGGTAGCTGTAAACAGGAACCTGTGTAAGTTGCTCTGGAGGCTTAAACAGAACTCAACATACACAGAATACATGATATAGATCAGTGAGCTTGGGAAAAACTGATCAGTATTGTTTGGAAGAATAACATGGTCTCTACTATATGACTGGGCTCTTCAGGGTAGGCCATGTGACCCCGTGATGATTACATGCTGCTCGGTGCTCATCTGTGAGGATGCTCTCAGGTATGGGATTAATGTGCTTTTCTAGGGCAGGCTTCCCTTGAGCGTAGAAGGGGTCTGGGAGCCAGGTGTGGTCGCACTCTCCCACAGGAGTGTGTTTTCCCTCCTCTTTCTTTCCATGATATCATCCGAGCAAAGGAAATGGGCGTTCCTCAAAGCATCACAGTTACAATGTCATTTCCGACACGCCCGCGGTCTTAAGCAGATTCAGACAGATTATGTCAGACCCAATTCTGACTGGCTTTTTCAGCCGGCTGTTTTTGAACAGGGCCTGTGGATTAATTCTCAGTCAGAGTGGTGCCCCGGTGGTATCAGCTGTGCAGAGGCTGCTGTTAACCTTGGGTGTCAAACAAATGGCCTAAGGGCTTCATTGATCCTGGGTAGTGTTTACTGAACCCCACGTATCACTTAGCGGATAAGACCAAATTAAGGCTCTGAGTCAGGGAAGAGGTTGCATGCCAGCCTTCTGCACTGCAGTTAAAATACAGCTTGTTTCTATGAAATGTAGATGGAGAGTAGTCAATATTTCCTGGGCAGAATATAGATGGAGAGTAGCCTGTATCTCATGAAATGCTGAAAATGTATTATTCTTTGAGTTTCAGATTTAAAAATACAGAGCAAACCAAAAATTCTTCAAATAAACATTTTGTGAAAATTGATTTTGAAATGTAGTTAAACTGAACCAAGTGATGTCCACATTAATATTACTTTATATCAGGAATATCATAAGGATCTGTTCATATAATCTGCCCCAGTTCTACAGTTCTATTAACAACAGTGATGGTGACTTAATCCAGTTATCCTGTGAAGGTATGAATTCAAAATGATGCAGCCATACCCATGTCACACTACAAATTGTTCCCATGGGTGTGATTTCTGAAATGTCAACTTATCTCATAAGGCAGAACTCTCGCCGGTACTGAAAACTGGGTTGAATTAACTGAGGTGCCTTTGGTGTTATCACTAATAGGAAAATGACGTATTGGGTGCTCTGTTGCCTCTAAGTAAAGTGCAGACCACTCTATAGGAAAATGCAATGTAAAATATAGTAGAAATTATATTTCAGTGCACTCCTTATGAATCTGTGTTTATCACTTTCTCTCCCAGGAGCCCATGTGAATCCCGCTGTGTCTCTAGCCATGGTTGTCCTGGGCAGGCTGAAGGTGGCAAAATTCCCTGTGTATGTACTAGCACAGTTCCTTGGTGCCTTTGCTGGAGCCACAGCAGTCTTTGGGATGTATTATGGTGGGTATGGTCATATAATATGATGCTGTCATCTGCATACGGTATACATTATCATTGCAATCAGTGTGTCCATTAGTATCATCATTACCCTCATCATCACTATTATTATTGTGTGTGTCATTGCAATACTCATCGCTATGTTCATCAGCATCATCATCATCATCATCACAAACTTCAATATTTATAGTCTCCCATTAGATGCTAATGTTGACCCTAGATAACATCAGCAATGGCTATTCAGCAGGCTATAGTACATTCAGTAAGCAGACTCTTCACGCACTCTAGCAAAGCCATTGAGCAGGAACATCAAAACGATATCAGAAGCCGCAGTTAACCTCTCTTCTCCTGTGGGCTGTATGAAACACAAACAGCTCTAAGTTCTTCTCCTGTGGGCTGTATGAAACACAAACAGCTCTAAGTGCTTTATTGAGGTTTTATAAAAATGAACCACAGGAGTGGCAGTCAGGGGAATGATGTGTGGCAATGAGGCAATCATACTCCATTAAATGCCAGTGCTCATCATTAGTTTGGATAAATAAGACATTTCAGAATTAATGACTGTTATGTGTTTGCCTAAGGCAGTCAGCTGAATGTCCGTCTCGCAGCTGACTGAACGTGAGATTGCAGGATTAGCTACAGAATTCTGATCTTTGGGGAAAAAAATAATAACGAGCATTTCCCCAGTGCTGCAGGATAAGAAAGCAGAATTGCACAGTGATGACTTTTAAAGTTACGGATCTTGTTTCTTTAGATGCCTTCATGGACTACTCCGGTGGAGTCCTGACCGTGACTGGTAGCAACGCCACAGCTAACATCTTTGCCTCTTATCCAGCCAAACACTTATCAATCCTGAATGGATTCGTAGACCAGGTGAACAACCTCCAATGTTTTGTATTGTTGCATAGTTACATCCGAAAGGTCTAGTCAAGTCAAGTAGAACTTTATTTGTCCCCAGAGGGGCAATTGGTTATGCCCCTCCACATTGACCTGGCACTTGTATTTACAAGTGCCAGGTCAATGTACTGTGTGTGTGTGTGTGGGTGCGTACACGTGTGTGTGTGTTTGCATGTGTCGCAGTGTATATATGGGCGGAAAAGTGTAGATTAAGAGGATAATCATTAACTGCTAAATTAAAATGAACCTCAAATCCATTGAGGAGTTCTCTGCTGTATTCACGAAAATGATTAAGTTAAAATAGAATTAGACGATAAGGAAAAAGTGTGAATTTCATGTACATTAAAGCAAAGAAGCTTCAGACTGCCAAGGGAAATTGGGTCATGCCATATGGACACTGAGCACTCATCCAGTCTTTAATTAGGGGAAAGGGAAAGCCCTATTATAGGCTTTAACTAATAAGAACAGGCCAGGTTAGGATTCCTACAGAACATCACACAGGATGGTTATTCTTTTTTCATCATTTCTAGATGAATTTTTAAGATGATATTTCTTGGTGGTGATTACACAACAGATGACTTACATGGGTCTACAAATATAATTGGTATTTTAAAATTTCACAGATATTAAAATTCTGATTAAAATGGTGGAAAAAGTTGTTTTCTTCTGTTTGATTGCCTCACTTAATCAGTTTATGAGTGGATCTGGGTTGTGTGTGTCACTCACAGAAACATTATACAAATCTTCTAACATTCTTCTAAGGGGCGACATAGCTCAGGAGGTAAGACCGATTGTCTGGCAGTCGGAGGGTTGCCGGTTCAAACCCCGCCCTGGGCATGTCGAAGTGTCCTTGAGCAAGACACCTAACCCCTAACCCCTAACTGCTCTGGCGAATGAGAGGCATCAATTGTAAAGCGCTTTGGATAAAAGCGCTATATAAATGCAGTCCATTTACCATTTACCATTTCTTCACCTTCACTGTAATTTACTTAAACCTTGTTCTAGACTTCTACAGGACACAGTAGAATGCTCATTCAAACTAATCACATACCTGTCACCTTCTCTATTGGCCAGGTTATCGGAACAGGTTCTCTAGTCATGTGCATCCTGGCCATCCTTGATGGGAAGAACATTGGGGCGCCCAGGGGGATGGAACCCCTGGTCATCGGTCTGATCATTATGGCGATCGGGGTGTCCATGGGGCTCAACTGCGGATATCCCATCAACCCTGCCAGGGACCTGGGCCCCAGGCTCTTCACTGCCGTAGCTGGGTGGGGCAGAGAAGTCTTCAGGTGACCCATCAGAAAAGGGATGCTCCGTCCTGTTAGAGAAGGGTATTATGGGGGAGGTTCATACACAGTTAGACTAATTTTGTTGTGGAGCTCCTTTACAGCATTCTACCCAAAGGCAGAGAACGGTCCCTAAGTAAATTGTTATTTAAAGACACACACATTCATATACACCTCAGCCTAGCCTAGAAGAAAAGGCTGCACACATTTAAATGATTACACCTATATTCAGCTCAAAGGCATGTTTACCATAAAGAGAGGCTGTATAGATTTAAAGGGAAGAATCCACCCTATGATAGGGCAAAGGTGCTTGGACCTACGATGTGGGCACATTGTCTTGGCCATCTTGCCAAAGGGAGAGAAGTATAGGGAACTAAGAGTAATGTGTGTAAAGGTAAGAATGGAGGCATCCTTCATTTTTCTCTACAGCAGAGCAAAGCTTTCAAATCTTTGCTCTCCTGACAAGCCAAATGAAATTTTCAACACCATGCCATATCTCCTGCATATTGGAAGGCTGTACCCCATTCGCTGGCAGAGGGAGAAACCCCCGTGCATAAATATCCCAAGCCTTGGTGAAGAGGACAGCCAATTTCATAATGCGGGTTAGCCTCCGGAGCCCCTGAGGCTTTCCCTGGCATTTGTCTCTATTTATTTGGAGATGTTTACTCACCTCTTTCATCAGATACTGCTGTTTTTCCTCCTGTCTGCCCTGCCTGAAAGCCAAGAGGAAAAACAGACGGGTCAGCAGATTCATTTGTTGATTGAAGATACACATACAAGTAGGGGACAGTATGCATATAAAGAGAGCAACAAAACATATTTAAGAGCACCTCTTGTTCCGGGGCCCTGTCCATTGACATTGACAGTCAGGTACCCTGTCCCCTTTTGGCCAGTGTTCACATTACCGATATCCCGCTTAACTTTCATGAGAAGGAAAAACACCACTCCAGCAGATGTTTATCTGATTTAAGAGATTATGAAGATATATAAGGGAATGGCTTTAAACAGAGAGGTCAAGAGCTACCGCTAAAGTTTACATCACAGATGTGTGTCAGATCTTCTTTAATCTTCCTCTTTAGACCATGTATTATTTCATGAAAGCCTTTAAGTCCCTTTCAATAAGCACAGAGTAAGAATCTTGACATATAGATTTACGTACACTTAGTACAGATAAACAAATCAGTACATTTCCAGTACACTGAGAAACAGCT
Source organism: Anguilla rostrata (assembly GCF_018555375.3). Classification (NCBI taxonomy): domain Eukaryota; kingdom Metazoa; phylum Chordata; class Actinopteri; order Anguilliformes; family Anguillidae; genus Anguilla; species Anguilla rostrata. Next base: position 43,609,252 of record NC_057937.1, on the reverse strand, counting down.
CGCACAGACAAGACGGAAGACTTTCCTGGTCTGGAGCTTATTCCAGTGGAGAGGAACAAATTGATGTGGGTAACAGGTGGTGATCCCACAGCTATATGGGGGTGTTGAGGTTGGGGTGGGTCGGTTATGCATAATAACACCCTTATCAGAAGGGATGGTCACCCTGACCCTGAGACTGCTCTCATGAGATTACAGTCCATAATCTGCCCACCTCCATCCTGTTCAGCACACTGATCCTAAACTCTTAAGAGCCACAGACAGCTCACCACAGCTCAGTCTCTACTCTTGTCGCACTATTAGTTCAGCCCCATTCGGAGTAATGGCTGGCGATCGCCATCACTGCAAATGGAGCCTAATCCCATTTCGCCAGGTCTCAGGGAGAGAATATAGCAATGTGGCGAGACTGCTATGGTCAGCACAGGTTAAGTACATGCAGGACAGGAAACAGCTGAGGGAACAGTCAATGAGGGGCACTGTAAACAAGGGTGAGCCCTCAACTAATCATCAAGCCAGGTCACTTGCGCAATTTAGAGATCGTAAATCATAAAATGAAAACAGTTGAATATAATGCACTTTGTGGAGACACAGATTTGCGTAGAGATCAGATTGTTGTGTTGATAGTTCATGTTAGGCTAACATGTGGCCAAGAGAATGTATAGAACAATGGCAGGACTGAAAACTATATTACGATGGGCATTTATAGAAGCAGGTAGAAGTGGAGTGGTACTGGAGCATGGAGGGCAGAGCTTTGACTGCTTACTGATGTGTCTGTTCTTACCTGTGCAGTGCGGCGGGACACTGGTGGTGGATTCCCGTGGTGGGGCCCATGGTGGGGGGCGTGGTGGGAGCGGTGGTGTACCTCCTCTTCATCGAGCTGCACCACACCGAGCCAGAGAAGCACCAGGAGGAGGAGAACAACGTCAAGGACAAATACGAGATTATCACCATGAGCTAAAGAGTACAGTGAAAGGTCGGGCTGTCTTCCCCTTTCATGTTGCAGGACCAAAACAGACTAAATTGTTGAGACATTGCTGTTTGAGTTATCCTCTCTCTCACCTTCCTTCCGGCCTCATCCTCAGTGTGCTGTCTAGGGAATTTTAGGCCGCTGGCCAGCCATGACCAGGCTCCAGTCATTGATAAAACACTACAGTATAGGCTATTATGTCTTCCCTGGTTTTCACACTAAGCATTATGTTAGCATAGCTCTGGACAGCAGGAACATAAATGTAGTTCTAAATCTGCAGGTGGTTCTGAGGCCACAAACAGGTAAAACTTTCACATAATGTTCCACCCACTGCTGCAGCTGCCAAGTTTGTTTGTATGTAGGAACCTCTCTGAAGTATTAAAAAAAAAACCTTCACAAAGCATTTATGATAAAGGAGAATAAAGATATGTTTAGACCCACTGGACAGTAATAACATGATCATTGTCCTTCTAGAAGGTTCCATCTTACACTTCAGCCAACCCTCTATATTTTACAGGTTTGGCAACATCTCTTCCTGAAATGAATGACCCAATACTCACAAGACTGGTGTAAGCAAATGGATGTTTCTACTCTGTGTATTTTGGACAAGCCCTGGTGAATTCTTTAAATTCAGAGAAATCATCCGTAATGTGTGTCAGCTAGACATCTTTAAACATCTGCTTCATTTTACACTTTGAGCTTAGAGCTGCACTTCCCGCTACACATAAGGTATCATACATATATCACATTTAATTAACTTTAACATTTTCTTTAATGGAAGTGGAAAACACGAAGGCAGACCGTCTTGGAATATATTATGCATGAGCATATCGTTTACATAATGGAACCAACAGAATTAAAAAAGAATTTAAATCGATAAAACAATTATGGTTGCCAGGAGTTCACCATGGCAGTTTACGTAATTACTCTCTGCCCCACTGGGGGATTGATAATAGAAGTTGATAATGCATGTCATGTCCAATGTTTTTTTAAAAGTAGTAGGGTACTCTGCTTCTACAGGTCATATTTATTTGTGAGGTTTACACGAGTAGGGACACGCATGCAGTGAGCACAGACCCAAATGTTCCTCAGAGCACTGATTCTTTGTGCTGTCATGCCGCCTGTATGATGCAGGGTTAGCTGGCTGCACCAGACCGGAAGATTAGGATTATCTCGGCCCTGTCGCAGTGCTCCGGCCACTGGAACCTCACTGACACTCACTGATACAATCTGCATGCCTCGCAGGTTATTGCTACGTTCAACCGAAGCCTGTTATCATGGTGAAGTTGTTCAGCTACGGGTAATGCAGAAAGGTGGATTGAGGCGGGCTGGGAAGATGATCTGTGCCACATTGTCCAGAAGAGTCTCCAAGCCAGCCTTAAATCCATTAGCTGTAAAATGTAATGCCCTTTTTTGTTTTGTTGCTGTGCCACCAGTGAGCTCAATGTAATTCTGAATATAAAAATCGATTAATATTTATTAGCAGCTCTAAAAGCAACTAAATTGGAAACTTTAGCTGGCACTTAGCTCTTGCATAGTTGGTTTTGTTACATCTTTGTTTTGTTTTGTTTTGTTTTTTTACATGTAATTTAATGATTATTGCTTGATGCTCTTCACTAATTGTACATTTTGTTTCTCTTCTTTTTGTTTTTTATGTCAAAGGCATTTTCACTTATATTTGTTCTCTCTGAGTGACTCCATACATTTAGAGAAAAAACATTTAAATATATTTAGCAAAATTCCTTTGTTATGAACGCCAAATTAAAATTGCATGTGGTAGATTTGCTGAAATAAAGATGAAACTCGTATTTACGTTGATTTGAGTGTCATGATTTCACAATTTGCTGACATGAATATAATTGCTTTGTATGTACTGTACATTTAACAATATCTATAGAATAGAAAAATAAATGAAAGTATTTGAATCTGGCTTTCAAACAGACCTTCCAGCTAAAAAAGAAATGAATTCACAATTCACAAAGAAAACAGAAGCAAATACAGGCAGAAAAAGCCGGCCGTGGCTGCAGAGTACCCCAATAATTCAGCCAAGCGTGACAGAGGGCTGTGAATAAAACATATTCAGAGAGCGATTGCTAAAGGTTATGTAATGCTCTTGTGAAATGGATGAAGCCTGACTTTCTGTGCCTTTGTTTCAGGCCCAATGCGTCTGCGTGCATTTCAGTGAACGCCAACACCCCCGATCCTTTCCTGATCGTCCCCGCACACACCACACACACCCAACCCCCCATTCCCCTTCATCCTGCATGCTCTCTGGATCCCGTGGATAAGGGACTGCACTCAGCAGCTCATGTCATCCTCCAGAACTGGCTCGCTGGCTTGCAATGAGCCCTTTAAAATAAAGTCACTTCTGCCACTGCAGTATCTGACATGTAGTTCTGCTGTGCAGAATAAAAATGCTCACATTGATAAATATTTTGGTACCTTCTCTACGCCATACACCAGAAACTGGTCCATGCTACTCACTCCTCACTCTACGCAACCCAGACAAAGACTTAGTGATTACTGTCAGGCTTGTGGAGTGTGTGTGTGTGTGTGTGCGTGCGTGTTCGTGTGCGTGTGTGTGTGCGTGCATGCAATCATACATGTGTACATGTGTATTTGTATGTGTATGAGAGAAAGAGAGGCAATTAAGCCGGAGAGCACATAGGCATGCTTACAGAGATTCATGATTCATGACGCAATGACTCTCTGTTCTGTTCTTCACCTACAGCTCAAAGTACCATCTCACTGTGCGTTTGACCCATTCTCCCTGTACTTGGCTGAATCTGACATGTATTCAGTATACTCTCAGTCACAGCCCGTTCTCTTTTCAAGTCACGGCTTGGGGTTTATCAGGTGGGAGCAAACAGATAAACAGGTGTTGACAGCAATGCTGATGCATGGTTTGAATAAGAAGCTCTGCTGTTATCAACAAGTTTATGATCTGTAACTGGGCACGTCAGATGGCACGTTTCATCACATTCTCAAGCAAGGCCCAATCCTATTTAATAATGAAGAAACACAAAGGTTAGTATTGCTCACAATGTAATTATAATTTATTTCTATGCACATGTAAACTAATTGGCCACCAATTCCATGCTGTACATAGTCCAAAAACCTGGATTTGGATGTGCATAAATAATTTTTATACTATATGAATTATATCATATAAATTATGGTTTATGTCATTTAATGTAAAGATTTCTTTTCCCTTTTCACACTGCAAAAATGCTGATGGTAATTCAAAAATTGAGGACACAATGATGACTATTGCCATTTCTGGAGTCTATTCTTTCATCTGTTAAAAACGTTTAAAAATCACCAAATGCAGAACTGCGCAAAAAGGTAAATAATTGTTAAAATGTTAAATATCAATTCAAGCCAACGATAAACAGATATTTTTGAAAATCCAGACCCAACTTTGTTTCCCAGTGCATTGTGGGATATGCATAGCAGAATCCAGAGCTGTGATAGGTGCTCCTCCCTCAGCAGAAGGTGTGTGAGGGGCAGGAAGCTAAACAGGCAGCTAAACAGGCTATGGCAACCAAAGCCAAAGGTGTGCAGTTTTAGGCTTTCACTCTTGTTTCCTGCTGGCAGACTAAATGCCAGATTGTCTGTCCCGCCAACACACACCTATGTCAGCTGCAAGAAAGGTAAATGAACTGTTATATATTCGTAATGAATTGCGTACTGTTCTATCTATATTTGCTTGGCCTTCTATCAATATTTGTTTGGCCAGTCCCACAGTGATCTCCATTAACATCTCTGTTAGCATGAGCTCATCTCCAATTGGTCAAAGGGCAGCTAAATGTCTAATTAATTGAAACGTAATTGAAACGTAAGTGTGAGCACGTACAGCATAAATGAAGGATATTTGGTATGCAGGAGTGTGCATTAATTGAGAACCCACCTTTACAGGCTGGTGTATTGGAATCCACATAGAGAGGATTAACTGAGTACTAATATGTTTTCTCCAATCTAGAGCTCTGCATTGTTAATCCTCTCCTGAATCTTCTGCAATGGAGCAATGGCTTGCCCAGTCCAGGGACACATATGGACCTAAAAGATTTTGTTCTTTATAGTTATATGTGTACCATCAGTGGTTACACTACCCTGCAGTATACAGTATAGTTTATAAGTTCTCACAGGATTGTATTTATAAACACAATTTTGTCCAGGCACAATAATGTACTACAACAAATATTTACGGAAAGGGGAAATATTGTCTGACATAGCAATTCTACACAGCGTCAGCTATAAAGTCAAAAATAATCGTTCAGGCTGTAGTATGATATTATTGTCTCATATCAGTTCATAATTCATGTTGACATCTCAGCTTCGCCAAAGCAGCAAACCCTTCTTTCCCTGGGACCTGACCTCCAGGAAAACAGGCGACTGCATATTTGCATTTCATGATCAAAGGCCAGACTCCCGTCAGATCACAGTGTGCACTGTTCACCCGCACGTGCGGCCTTCGTGAACCACAGTAAGGCTCAATTACCAAACAGATATTTCACTGTGTGAGCGGGCAGTGAACCAAGACAAATTTGCAAAAAAAAGATTCAATATTGCAAAACATTCTCAAGGTTAGTTGCTGAATTCCAATAGGTACCCAGTAATAAAGAAATTCACAAGACTGGTATTGCCACTATCGTGGACCAGGGCCCACTTCAAGCTCTGCTTACTATTAATTTTGCATGCAACATTCCTATAATGTTTTCTGAAATTTTGGCTGAACTTTGTTTTGGGACAATAGATGTTCTAGAACTATCTGAGGAACATTCTAATCACAGCTTCTCACAACCAAATGGGTGCCTAAGCAGGGATATGACCCTCAACAGTAAGTCCTTCAATGTTTTGGCCACAATGCTAAATACACAGATTACTCAAATACCGTATTATCAAGGTATCAAACTCCATAATTTAACAAAACATGATGGTAGTTATGCACTGCTCTCACAAACATAAATCTTCCCAAGGGTCATAACATATCTCTGAAATTATTCATTTATTTAACTCAATTTATCTTCTTTATATTGACAAAGTGAGTATTGAAAAAGTGTCCCAGCCAGTAGCGGCCACAGTTTTTGCCCCAGGCATGGACATTGGTCATGACCGGAGGTAGAGCTTTCAAGACCAATTGACCAAGAGGGGGTGTGACGATGGGCGTGGCCTATCACAAAAAGGCACATAACTCCCGAATGGATTCACAGATTTGCACAAGATTTTGTGAAAAGGTTGGTCATGAGCCAAAGAAGAAGTCACGTGTTTGTGTGAGGGTGTGTGTGTGGATGCATGCACACATGGATGTATGCACGTGTGCGGTCGCAGCTATTGCGGATTTGCGCTTGTTCTAACATTACCAATGAACATCAAATGAATCAAACATATTGAAGTTACATTTATTATGAGAAATATGTGCAGTTGTTCCAATTATGAAGCACACAGTTGCAGTAGCCCTAACCTAAGCATCATTTGAGGTCTGTGGCCCAGTATGTGGCCAGTTGTGTCTGGCAAGACTCAGAGTCCCACATTCTATTTACTTAAACCTCAGAAACACACAGCAGCAACACCAAAAAATAGAGCAGTGCGATACTGGAGTCTAAACTGTGTCTTCTGCAAAGAAATTCACATTAAAGTAGCCACAGTACATAGGTCTGTTTGAGTAACATGTGGTCAAAAACAACATTTGCTCTGTGTCAAGAAGAACAGTGAACTCCTATTTAATATTGTGTACTATAGTCTTTTGGTTTTGCTCTACTGAGCATATGATGAATTTGGAGTGATTGAGCTGTTAATTGCTTTATTATCTCTACGTAATGATTATAAATGGGAATTGGATAGTGATAGTAAATATCAGTTGTTATAAATGTTTTTGTGAAGGACTAAAGTCATACCAAATATCAACAAACTGATAATAGAGAAGGGTTTTATTTCTTAAGAGTAATTCACTGTTTCACGGGGGCCAAGACAAAGCAATTAAACAGTTGATTTAGCTTATCTGAGATTTGTTCATTGGGCACAATTTAGTGACAATAAATAAATCACTTCACATTAACACAAACATGCCTCCCATGGAAACTTTCTCACAAAGATATTTCAAGGTAGATTATGTTTAGTGACGCCAATTTTCTGATTGGAAATTCAATTAGTTGTTCAATCAAGACTTAATCATTTAAAAGGCCAACACACACACAATATCCCTCCATGGCTGTATATGAACTTACTTCTTACTTACTAAATATTTCTAAATATAAGTAGGAGATTTCCTAGATCTATAACCTCAGAAATCTCACTTCTTTTTGCTTCTCTTGCAGTAGTTAACCCTTTGCTATCCCTCTATATTATTAGTTACTATTATTATTTACTATCCTTCTCATTTTTAGCACTATCCAATTGGCCCTACTAAAGGCTGGAGCCAATCAGAAAGAGCTTCAATTTCCCAGGTGCCTCTGTCCCTCCCCGGGCCCCCTACCCTGGCTGTAAAGCCATGCCTTTCACACACTCAGGCAATAAGACTCCCCGCCGACACCCAACGTCTCACCTCTGGACTGAATAGGCATCAAGATAATCAGCGGCCTGATCACATGTAGTGCTATAAATACCAAGTATCTAGCACCTTCCTGTCTCCTTTTCTTTCCTTTTTCATACAAGTTTTAGCTGTTCTCACGAATGTTATGGGAGTCATAAAAATCCTGGCTTGCTTGCTGATCTTTTCCCATCTCAGTGATGGACAGAGAACAGGAAGAAAGGAAACGGGTAAGTGAACGTTCTTTTATTTTTCCTCTGGACGTAGTTTTTTATGATTTCTTGGCAGAACCTCACTTCTGCCAGAAGAGAATTTCTATGATTAACTATGATATGGAGGTAATTTTATTGCCTAAGCACTTTCACATTTTCTGTACATAAAAGAAATGTACAGACACTCTGTGGATTGTAAAAATTGGCTGTTTGATGAAAGAGAAGAAAAGGCTTACAGGTCTGAGTACAATAGCAATTTGTCATGATTGGGCTAAGCTGAAAATATTTTGAAAAACAAATCATCTTATCAGGTTTAATAAATCACACTGTACCACATATCATAAAACAGGATGAGGACAAAAAAAAATATTTTGTCACGTGTTTCCATTTGTGATTGATTAAAAGCCTAGGAGCAGAAGCCTTTTAAAAATGTACAACAGGATGAAGAGGGACAGGTCACGCATATGACCCTATATCAAATGCACATCGGCTCAATTTTTGTGTTGGGCTGCTTTCAGAACACTGCAGAAGCATCTCTTGCTCCTCGTGAAACATAAATAAACAATAAGCCAACAAACTAAGAACTGGGGTGTTCAGTGAGCAAAGCAGTGACTTTGATGACAGTAGCTCCAAGTTTTCCGATTCAAAATTTGTTGTACAAATGTGGTTTTAGCAGGGGTGCTTACTTGTATCTGTCTTTAATAAAGACAGGGAACAGAACGTCATGATCCTGACTCAGTCCGGATTCTTTGCACAACATGGCCTTGACTATTACATAAGCAGGAATGTGTGCAATGCATTATACAACTATAGCATGTAATACGTCAACAGGGACACTTAAATGTTTAGCAATATCAGACGACCAAAGGAAATAATTGTATAGCCAGTCCAAGTGTTCTCCAGCCTGGACTTTGAACTATATATAATTAGGAGAATTTAGGGCAAAAATAAATAAATTATAATTTTCTTCAAGTTAAAAATGTGTTGTATTTATAGGCCGGACTGAGTGTCAATGGTGAAATGCAACACATTTAATGGAGTCATTCTGTGCCCATAGCATGGTGTCTACCAAACATTTTCAAGTTTTTTATGTCTAATTAACGTTGGTCATGGATGTCAATATAATATCGATTAGAGCGGCAGAAATTGGCGGGGGTGGGGGTGGGGGGGGGGGGGGGGGGGAGTGTACACATAACCCATGTCAAGGTTGGTGTAAAAAAGAACCTTCTGTTTTTGATTTGCTTACAGTATCATAGATCTAGTCCACCTGTTATCTGTTATACAACTGGGGAATGAATGCTATCACCAAAATGCACACTGAGGATATCAATGGAATAGTACAGTGGTGCTGAAAGGCCTTGTCATGTCCTAAAATATTGTAGTCCTAGTTTTTTTTTTACCTGCCTTTCTTTTTTGTTTCTTTGTGGAATTCACAACCAGACACTATGAAGGCGTCATACGTTCCACAGTCTGTCTTCCGGCTGTATTCAGAGGGAGGCTCCCTAAAAGACGCCTGCACTCTCCAGCCATACGTTCCACAGTCTTTACACTCCTGCAGGTTCAACACCTCAAACCCCTTGATCATCATCATCCACGGGTGGACGGTATGGATGATTCAGTCCTTTGCCTTACTCCATTAAATTATAGATAGGCTCAACCGCTTCCACAAAATTAAATGTAATGATACTGTGTGTAAATATAGTATATTCTTATGACCCTGCATGTACTGCTGCTTAGAAATCAATTATTTGTATATTTGTAGGCAAAGTTAAAAGAGCACAAGCAACTCAACTAATGACAACATTACATTACATTTACATTACATTTATTTGGCAGATGCTTTTATCCAAAGCGACATACAAAAAGTGCATTTCATGTTCATAGACAACTACTAAACACAGGTTCAGTAAGATACAATACTTATTTTGTACAGCTATTTCTAGCCAAGAACACAGTTTAGTTCACACAGTGAACACAATTCGGACCTAACCTCTGCAAAGCCAACTAGGCAGAAGAATAAGCTCCAGTATTAGGACAAATACAAATTACCAAAAAGTGCTGGGATGGGGCAACATGTAACAAGTGTCATGAAAAAGGGGGGGCGGGGGATTTAGAGTGAAATATACAGCGTGGTGGTGGTTAGTCTAGGTATAGTCTGAAGAGATGAGGTCACGGCGGAAGATGGGTAGTGAGGGGAAGGTTCGGAGAGGGACGGGGAGTTCGTTCCACAGGGGAGATAAATGACAGACAACAGATAACAACAGATAAATGAGTTAATATAAAATAGATTTAATGTGAAAGATATTCACACATACAATAGGTATGACTTTAGACTCAAAAGAAGGTGCTTGGTGCTGTGAGCATCAGAGCATGTGTGCTAACCTGGAGACTGCTGCATTGAAGAGACAAACCAAGAAGCAGTCTATAACTGCCCATTCCAATATAACCACCCCCCCCCCCCCTCGATTCCCCCCCCCCCCCCCCACACACACACACTACTGCACATGTGATTACCTGTGCATTTTACCACTCTTGTGATGTTCCAGTTCCACCAATATGACCCATAAACCCCTGCTTACCTGAACCAGGTTGGCAAGATGATTCAATGTTCTTGCTCCAGGTAGATGGGAGGATGGACAGCTGGGTGCACGAGCTGGCGGTAGCTCTGAAGTCCACCCTGAGAGACGTCAACGTGGTGATCTGTGATTGGCTCACTCTGGCCTACCGACACTACCCCACTGCTGCACAGAACACCCGGGTGGCAGGGCGGGATGTGGCCCACCTGCTGCAGTGGCTGGAGGTAAGAGAGCCAATCAGGACTGCTGTCTCTGACAAAGGAGGCGTCTCAGTACTACTCAGACAGGGACTCACACTCAAAGACCAGAAATTCAACCTGATTAAAAGGAGAACTGGTGAATAAAAAGATATTGAATTGAGAACTGTATAGGTTTTGCAATCACAAGATGAACTTTCTCATTATTTTATACTCAACTGATGATGGCTTGAATGCTGAACCTTCTGCCTTTCTCCGAAGCCTATTAAAAGAGAACTAAATGAGAGGAAAAGGCTTTTCTTATGTTAACAAAATCTTTAATGGCTCTTTTTGATGGAGACTCTGTTACTCAACTCACACTGACTGACCTCATCACGGACTGACAGACCAAAACAACAGAAAACATCAGGAAGCGCTGAAACAGTCCTTTTACATGGGAGCATGTAAAAGGACTACATACAAGTAGTATGAGCCACAAAGCACACATTTGTCAGATCTTCTCCCATAGACTCTAACTCTAACTCTACTGCTTATATGATTCTGGAATTTTGAATGTAAATTATCCTTACAAAAATTTGACCAAGCTTGCATGCTTTAGCTGAGTTTCCTTCTCTGGCTGAAAGGTTAGGCTGAAAAGTGAAAACAGAAAGGAAAGCATACAGCATGTCTCCAATTGAACAGTTATCATGGCATCCTTATTACCTCAGACAAACCCATAACACTTCATCAGGGTGACGTCAATAAGGTTGAACTGCTCCTTGTGTGCACGGCAGGAGTCTTCCCAGTTTCCCCCTGACAAGGTCCATCTGATTGGATATTGCTTGGGTGCTCATGCTTCAGGATTCGCTGGTAGCTATTTCACTGGATCCAGAAAGCTTGGACGCATCACAGGTGGGAGGAGCTCTGATTCTTAATACTGTATTTCTTTTTAATGTCTCTCATGTACTTACAGCTGTTTGTTAGATGTAAAAGGGTACAAATTATCTTTTTGATAAGAAACTGTATATTCATATTTGATTAATTTAAATAACATAACCATGTGATTCAATAGCATTGAACATAATTATGCTATTTATATTAATTAAGTATGAATATACAGTTTCTTATCAAAAAATTAATTTGTACCTTTAAGTTCTCTAATTCTATTCTGCTGTGCTTGAGTCTGCCTGTCCTTGCTCTGTGATTATGATTCAGGAGATGAGAAATAGTGGAATAATTTAAGACAGGAAGAGCCATGTCTTTGACTCCTTCTGGGTGACATTATACTGCAGAAGCTCTCTGTATATCAAATAAGGGTGGAATGATAATAATTTGGTGACAGCATGGCACTCTGATCAGGGAACTGTGATCATAATCTTAAACTGTATCTTTGATTCTCTGGTGGAGCACTGCCATTGTATCCATGTGCACGGTACTTAACCTAAATTGATTCAATAAATTTCCAACTGTATGAATGGATTGCACGTAAAATAATGTAAGCTGTGTTAGTTGCACTGGATAAGAGCACCTCCTAAATGCCCAAACTATAAATATATAATGATTTTCCATTTGATCATACCACAGTATATTTACTATGACTACATAACTGTTACATTTACACAGCTTTGAAGCAAGGAGCACAAGGACCACTGCGCTCTTGGCCGAGTCCTCCCCGGACACTGCTTATACTCAACACCATTAACCTCTAGCTATTTGATACAGTAACTACTTTGATGGAGTCACAAGTAGACCACCAGAGGGAGCACACACAGAAATTAGCTGTATCATGGAAGCGAAGCTCTAAAATGTCCAAATCATATTTAATGTTTGTTTCCTTTTCCAGGACTGGACCCTACAGGCCCAGCGTTTGAGGGGATGTCCCACACTGATAGGCTGTCTCCTGATGACGCTAAATTTGTAGATGCCATTCATACCTTTACCCAGCAGCACATGGGACTGAGCATGGGCATCCAGCAGCCAGTGGGGCACTTTGACTTCTACCCCAACGGAGGAGCCTTCCAACCGGGCTGTGATATAAGCACGCTGTTTTCTCACTTGTCACAGTATGGACTAGGCGGTACGTGTGAAAGGGTGGGTTGGCTAGAGTGTGCAAATGCACACGTACAAGTGAAAACGTAAACACAAACACATATGTATATGCTCAAGCACATGCAGGCACATACATGCACAAATGTACAAATACATCAACAAATGTACACATAGCAGCATACATCTACCAACACGTGTTGCCAATAGTGGCAATGCATGTTCACACACACACACACACACACACAAATTAGAGTTTTTGGAGAAATCCCAAAAATGGGCTCCTACTCACATTCAGGCAATGCTTGATAGTGGATTATGAGTTTATTTTTAAATCTAGTCTTTTAGTTTTAGTTTACACAAAAAGTATCATTCCTTAGAAACTGTAGCTAACCTAACACCCACAGTATCCTACAGCATAATACTCTAGGCTGAATAAGTACTTATGAATATTATTATTAAGTATAGCTGAATCTATAAATATAAAACTATATTATTGTACGGGGCTGAATTTCAATTGGAACCTTGCAAAGTAATCCAGAGATAGAGTTTGATGTTACCAATCAAAACCGCACGTTCTGTATAAAGGCACAAGCACATAAAAGCAGCTGTCATCCTTATGGGATAATTATGTGGATTATTCCTCTGCTTCTGTTGTGCGTTCTGCCTCAGGGGCATGAAATCTCATCATGGAAATCACGGAGCACAATAGTCTGCCTCAAAGGCAGTCCTCACATCGCTGAGATAAGGCAATGTTCTTTTCCCTTTGAGATTGACAGTATTCTCTGACAGGTTCTTAATAAAAGAAAATATCTAAATTAGATCAAAGGACTGATGATATACAAAAAGAGCAGAACCCAGTATATATCCCTGTCTATTCCCAAAAGACCAGTCCACCACTACAAAGGGATGGGATGCTTCATTGGTCTCTGCCTAGTACAGTATACCAGAGCTGTCACAAAATGACATAATGTACTCAATTTCACTATTACTGAGTCATTAGGCATGGACAAATGTAAAGATTTTGGTTGATTGAATTTCTCATATCTAATGCATTCATTTTTATGTATCAAAATCAACTTGACTGGATTCAGCCTTTTTATATAAATACGCATTGGAATCATGTCAAATGCACATGAATTTTTGTTTGTTTGTTTTTTTGCACATCTTTTATCCTGCCAGATTTTTTTTGCAACTACTAGAAAAAGGACAGTAAATAAAGTGCCTACCAAGCCTGTTGACCTCAATGACCTTTTCTTTTGGGGGCAGGTTTCCAAAAGTCAGTGAAATGCTCTCACGAGCGAGCCGTCTACCTGTTCATCGACTCCCTGTTGAACAGAGACAAGCAGAGCACGGCCTACTGGTGCAAGGACGAGAGCGCCTTCAACAGGGGCGCCTGCCTGGACTGCCGCAGGAACCGCTGCAACAGACTGGGCTACGACATAAAGAGGGCGCAAACCAAGACCAGCAAGAAACTGTACCTGAAGACCCGCTCCCACCAGCCTTACAAAGGTCAGCGGAGTGCACGCTCCTGATACAGTCATTACCGTCCGTGCTAACCAAATAAACCCAGGTTCTGGCACAGACCAGCGGGCACAGTCATCGTTAGTGACGCTAGCAGATGGAATTTGGATTTATGTTTGTCAAAATGCCAGATGAAACCTAACCTAAGAGAAACAGCTGCATAAACCTTTCCTACGTGAGTGGTCCTTATTCAGTGTTTGTTTGATTGGATAATTGATTTCATTTTTTTCAAAGGTTGCGGGTGTCACTTTACCTCCAAACTTCTCAAAAACTACTTATAGAAATGTCATGTACTCTCACATAAATGGGGGGGGGGGGATAAGAGGATTAGCTATGCTTTTACATGACCAAGCCTTGTTACTACAAAAGACGTCTGTTAACGCAAACTTTTCAAAATGGAGTCATTTAATATTATTGCATTTCTGGTTGAAGTGATCTGGGCTCTCACTGAGAATATGTATGGGAATAAGATGGAAGGAAAGGCATTTGGAAAGCTGAGATGGTCTCTTGATTGAAAAAGGCACAATCTGTTCCCTGTGGACCATGGACCATAGCCCATAGCAGCCGCGTTAAAAAGGCTCTACCATTAAAGCCTGTTGACTCATTCTCTGCGTAGCAGCTACAGATCACTGAATCTTAACGACGTCCAATACTGCTCACTGTTCTCCAGGACAGAGCACGCATTCTGTTTGAGAACGGGGCTTGAATGATGTCCATATTCCCAATATCTGTAACACCAGGCATGACTTCAGGGGTTCTGTGGTATAGGATCCTTGTTCTTTTTAAAAGTTGGGTAGATAATGTTATTTAAACAAAACCAATGTACTTTCTTTCTCATCTGTAGTCTACCACTATCAACTGAAGATACAATTCATAAACCAGGTGGAGAACATCAAACCCACCCTCACCATCTCTCTCACTGGTACCAAGGAAGAGAGTGAGAAAATGCCCTTCACTTTGTGAGTATATCGCCCCTCTGAGACAGATGCTGGTTCTTGGACTCTCTTTCCCTCTGATCTCCCTCCCTACAGCCGAGGCACACATCTGTTCTCCCCTCTAACACGTGCGTTTGAAACACACAGCTGGAGAAAGAGGCTGAGTAGTCCCCCATTACGAGGGGAGAAATTTCAGCACACTTGAGAAAAAAAAAGAAAAATAACAGCTGAAGCGTGAGCAAATGGAGCACTCATGCATCTGCAAATGAGAGGATTCCTGTATAAGAGTAAACATTAATAATTCAAGTATGGTAGGTAAAAGAATGTCCTTTCTCTTATAGACAGTATTCCACCCAACTATTAGCTGCTTTCCCATACACAAGCTGCAGTGGAGGGTAGAAACTGAGCTACGCAGAGCCCATCTTCCTACAGTGAGAGATGCAAGTCTGTTCGGTCTTGTTTCCCTGAGGCTATGTGGGTCAGCTGCCTGTCCAATCACCCACATTTAAAATGTCTTTGTTTCCTTTTTGTTAGTATTTAATTATTGCCAACATCTGTGTGGAATACTGTATCCAGCTCAACCTGCTAACCACATTGAAATCCTTACACCGTCTACTTTTTTCCTTTCTTAGTGTTGACGGGGTAGCAGGTAACAAGACACACACCTTCCTGGTCACCCTGGACTCAGATATTGGTGACCTGATGTTGTTCAAGCTCCACTGGGAGGGCAGGCCAGTCCTGGCCACCGTGTGGAACACGATGCAGACCTTTATCCCCTGGGGTAGAGACAGGAAGAGGCCAGGACTCAACTTAGGCAATATACGTATCAAGACAGGGGATACACAGACAAAGTAAGTAGCACAAATGTGCGATTATGAATATGAGAGGAGTAGCCTAGGGGTAGCTAGGAACAGGGATTTATTAAGGGAATATATTGGTTTGATAGTTGAGTAGCAAGCTTTGAAAGACCAAGGGGTTTAGCCCTCCCTGGACAGTAATGTTACACAACAAAAATATTTATTGCAGTGGGCAGCAAGTTCAGTTATAAAATGTGATTTAAAATGGTTACATATACTGTAAAATGCTTTGAACCCCAAAAGACTGATATGAGATTAGCCTCTGAATGGTGCACAAGTTATACTACAGTGTTGTTACTATGCCCCTGCTGAGGAAAACAACAAAACACAAGGGGAAGGGGATACGTTAAGATGCCAGTGAGGAGAGAGAGACGGATGAAACACACCATAGAACCACTGAGGCTTTAGTTGCCATGCATGCTACAGTGAGCTTGGAAATTCATCTATGCATGAATTCATCCAAATGCTCATCCAAATGTGCATCTCTTGATGCGCAATGGCTGACATAAGAACAAAAGTGTCACATTTTACTTTGAAACAGAGCCATTTAAAAACCTGAAATAATTATATAAAACAATTAGGGTTATAGCGTATTTTTCATGGTGTCACGTCTTTTAAAATGAGCAATTGGCAAATAGACTGAGCTAAGATACCAACAATCACGTTTTTTATGTCATTAGCACCCTCTAGTGAATAACCTCTACAATTGCACAAATTGTCTATTTTGATAACAAGGATTTGCAACTTAAATTCGAGAGTAGGCTAACACTTATATTTCCATTCGCATTGCAGATCCATAAATGGCGGGACAAAGTAATAGGCCTATCCTTTTTCCAATGAAGATTAAATTAAAAACGTAACAAACAAATTGACATTGCCATGTTGACATTGCATTGCATTGACTCTTCGAAAATTGTATTTTGCAGGGTGTCATTTTGTGCCAAGACGAACGATGAAACTAATCTTCAACCGTCGCAGGAGATAACATTTGTGCGCTGCCAAGCGAGACGTCAGAAACAACAAAGGAAGCGAATACACAGCTAACGTGAAAACTGTTTTCTTTCAATACAGACACTAACTATATATGGTATAAAGTACGTTTCCCAATGGCTGTTAGCCCTACATCATTAGGGACAATGACAATACATTTCTAATTTGTGGCCACTAAACGTTTTTTGTGTCATTGGTTTTTTTTTTTTTTTTTCCTTTTTCGTTTTTAATGTATGTAGTTTACGCATGTTTTTCCACTGTAATGTTCCTAAATGCTTTATAAATGCGACCTATGATATTTCACAGCGTGATTATTTTCAGCCAAAGAGAACCATCTGGGTGGGACCTGAGCTGTACGTCACTGATAGTGCTGGAAGGTCTTAATGCCTGAAACTTCATATAGTTTATCCCAGATTAAGAAAAGTTTCAGTTCGCAAAAATTCGAAGCAACGCCTTATTTTGACAGAGACTCCACAACAGAATCATATCTGTCTACTTTACTGCCAATATTGCACTTTTGAGAGGACAGACATGTTATGACGTACACCACCAGTAAACTGAGTCAGAGTGAATAAACGGAGACCATCTTCTCAGTTGACAAGCCTTCTGATTATCGGTTAGTTATTTGGTCGCTGCTTTCATATTTTGTACCATTTGCTGATATTTGGCCAGAAAGTAACCCTTCCAAATGCCAGTGGCAGACTAATTTTGGACACAAGCCATAAATCGAGGAAAAATCTATCCCTCCATTTAACACCACCAGCATCCATTTCATTGCTTTTATTTGGGATCACACTTTTACTCCCGAAATGTCAGGGAATAACAATAGAAGGTATGTACACCCTCCCCCCCCCCCCCCAAAGAATATCTTGCCCTCAGACTTTCGAGCCGACAGCACATTAGACAGTTTTTTTATAACACATGACAATGCTGGGCTGCATTAATCACTGCCAAACATGTTCCAACAATCACCCCTCTTTCAGAATCACTGTATTATAGCCATACAAGCCATAATTATTGGCAATCAAACCTGCCCAGTATTTGTTTCATGACACTGAGCATGATGGGATGTTACTAGCGTAATTAACTCAGGTACCACTTATGAGAAAGCACCTGCTTTCGATATACTCTGTATGCCCCATTTTACAAATGTTTCCATCTTTCTGACCACTATCTGCACGTTGCTGCATTACAATTTTCTCAGGAATCTGGCCAGAATAGATATTCAGGATACAAAAACAAATGCAAGAGCTTTTGATATACAAATCAAGCAGTGAAATGTATTCAGTGCTCAAGGAGGCCTATTTAACATTTGAGTAAAAACTGTAGAGAGCGGTCCCTGTAGCATAAGATAAGAGCATTCGCCTGCCAAAACAAGATGCCATGTTGATTTGCAAAAATAAGAAAAGCAGTTCATTACTTGGATGCTGAGAGTGGGTGGACGTTTGGAGAGAGGGGTTACCAGCATTACTTTTCACAGCTGAGAAACAGGAAAAGATAGGCAGAGTAATGAGCAGGAGCCGCCATGGTAAATCTGTGGTTGTCTTGGGAGTTCAATTCTCCAAAAAAATCTTTATAAATCTGGAATGAAAGCAGTTCCACAGATATCACTAGTCAATACAAAAGCTTCCACAGATATCACTCATCAATAATTCACACCGATGTCTAATTATAATTGAGAAACCCCCCCCCCCCCCAAACAGATAAATTAAAATTTAGGTAGTCCAGCATTTTCAGAAACCCTATATGTTTGGTTACTGCATCATTAACATTGAAATTTATACACAAAGCAAAAAACCCAGCAATAAAGGCAGGAGATCCTCCTCCTGAGAGCTGGCTATGCTGTTAGAATCCTGCAGATTTTTTTCCTCTGGCATGTCTTCAGCTGGGCTGGAGCTATAATGCCATCTGTGAAAACAACTGCTGAGTGCAGCACACCTAAGAGGCGTGTGTGTGTGCGCGCGCGCGTTTGTGTGAGTGTGTGTGTGAGTGAATGTGAGTGTGAATGTGTGTGTGAGTGTTTGTGTGTGTGTATGCATGTCCCAGTTACGCACACCAGTGAGATTCTAAATAGGGGATAGGTGAGGAGTCACCTCAGAGCTTCAGGTTCCTCTCATGTGAAAGGAAACGTGTCCTACTAAGGTAGGTTCACTTTGAGATGGGCTTTCCAGGTGACTTTTCAGCAGCAAACCTTATGCACTGTAATAAAAAAGCCAAAACATTCCATCTCAAGGAGACATACATACCTCTGAGAACAAAGTTTTTCAAAACTATTTTGATCAATTCTATTTTTATTAATGCATTTCAAGTACTTCAAAAAAAATTACATACCTTTGCACAATACTTTTTGCATTTTTTTAGTAAAAATTTTCCAAAGTGAACCCAACAAGAACAAAAACAAAAAAACAAACAAACAAAAAAAAAAAAAAAAACGTAGATACTGTATAAAACACAGCGGACGTTAAAATCAGACAGTAGTATTAGACTTTTTTTTCATTATTTCATCTGCTTACATCACCTACCACATTTTAACTCAAACTGGGAATTTCAGTGCACATTTCTCTCAAAGAATTTTACTGAGCTTCATAAACAGAATTTAAAATTTCAGGCAACCCTCCACACTTTTAAATCTGAACTGACCACAGGAAAAACGGACAAACATGGGAAAAATATTAAATCTACCACACTCAAAGGAGGTTTACTAATGACGAAAGTGATGAAAACATTACTTTATTATCCAGCACGAACCCCATTCCAACCAGCACAATACAGAACAGAAATACAGAATTAGAACCAAAGGAGATTTTAGTTTATACATTTTTCATTCTGTTTGAATTTTTAATTTGGTAAACTGAACTTGCCTTTGAAACGATTATTCTCTGGAATTCAAATACAAAAAAAAAAAAAAAACGGACATTACACATGTATAAAAACAGCTGTTATCTCCAAAAGTAAAGCAAACTCTCCATGTACTACCGTACAGGGATATGAGGAAACCATGCAGGTGGTAGTGCCCTGTGGAGTTGCATGGCTTTAGTATGCCTTCAAAGTGTCCCCTCCAGGTGAACTCCCTGAGGATTCAGAAGCACTGAACCCAGTATTAAAACGAGCGTAACGTCGTAGAGCATCAAAGGAACAGAACGCAATAAAAATTCAAAATGGCTGAAAAATGTGGAGAAGAGAAGGGTTCCTCCGGTTGCCTCTTGGTCAAGCTGGGTCTTGCAGTAACAGAAGTAAAGTTCAACTGTCTGTGGAGCCGTTTGAGCTCTTAAGTCACAGGTCCTTGCGTGTTTTTACTTGGGGGGGGGGGACAGAGCAGCTATTTCGTACTTTGACCCAAAGCTCCTGAGACCATGCCAATCAGAAATTGATACATCATTGTGGATATTTGTCACCCGCTAGGACTGGTTTTCCCTTTGACTCTTTGTTGGGTCAGAGCAGGCATATGGTCAATTTGTGGGGGGGTGGGAATATTCTGGGCAGTATCTCTCTCCCCTCTCCATTCAGGCACGTAGTTCACATCTTCAATCGCGAGCAGAACACCGCTGCTTAGTTTCGGGGGAGAAAGCCCTCTGGTTTCACCCACATTTTCTACCTAAAATCCACTAATTGCCTATCTGGGATGAGTGGAAAGAGCTACAGGTCACTAGGGAGACTGGGAGTGGGAGGGTGAAAGGTCTGGACTTTGACTGGCTGCCTTGTTCCGTCTCAAACCTAACACTACATGCATCTAAGCCACACCCACTGAGGGACTCTCCCTTCTCACTGCAGTTAAAACACAGGTAGCAACTCTACATTCCATCAATAACATCTCCTATATATACAAAATATCTGCATCGACAAAAACAAGAGAAAGAGAAACGCAATCATAAAAAGCAACTGATTTTAAGTGAGGTTCAGTCAGTAAAACAACATTGTCTGGAAATTATCATCTTGTAAAGTACTCCACTATGCATTACACTACGCTGAATTTCAACGCTGGAATTTTTTACATTTTTTTAAGAATGCTTTTAAATTCAGCGTAGCTGGTCCTTAAAAACTGCATTCCACTCACTGTAGCATACAACGCTTTCAGTGGGTGCATGGTCATGTTTCCACTCTACAAGATACTACCCTGTGAGAGGAGATGGTCAGTCTGTCTATGAACAGGACTATCGGCAGTTGCCTCATTTTCTTTTGCAATACCTCTTTTGGTCAATCCCCACCCCCCTAAATCTCTAGTCCTCCAGTCACATGTGTCCAGTCAGGATCGTGTGATTGGGTGGATATGATGCAGCCTCACGAGCTGAAACCGTTTGAAAGTGCAACGCGAGCACCCCCTCTGCTGGACACAAGGCTTCCCATTCTCTTTCTTCCCTCTCTCATCCCTTCATCACAGTGGGATTGATCAACAGACACATCATCTGCTGTGATTAGTGGTTTTTTGTTGTTGAGTAACAAAGGTATGGTGAGGTGTTGGGTGGGGTGGGGAGCAATTAAATATCAGTTGAGAAAATGAGTATATGCAGTCTGAAGTAAAAAAACAAAAATCGCACCTATCCCTATGTTCCTACATGCTCTCACCAGCAAACCGCAAAGTCGAAGAGAAGCTTCTCAGTACTCTTTGCAAACAATATCAAACTACCACATCTAGGGTCTCGACAATCTTTCAGGTTTATTTCTTAAAATGTCACCAAGGACCTATGCCTCAATCATCTATACATCCCATCATCCCTCCCTCCTTCCGCCCCTCCCTCTCTCCCTCCCTCCCGTTACCCAGCAGCCCCTGTACATGAGCCAACATCGATCTATTTGCATGCCCTGTTATTTTAACAGCCAACGCAGTTTACACTTTCACAGCTGTTACATGTGCGCATGCCATGTGAAAGCCAGCTGGTTAACACCACAGGGTAAGCCATCCTTACTCGCAGCTGCTATAAAAAGCACCCGGAACATTCTCAGCCCCTCCCTCACTTCCAGGCCCTTCCTTTGTTTTTGTATTTTTATTTTTATTTTTTTTAAATCCTGAGAGTGTCAATTAAAACAGTAAGTCATCTTCATCAAACAGCAGGAAAAAAAAGAAGAAAAAAAAAAAGGATCCATTTTCTTTTATGATACAATGAAAAAAAAACTATATTGCGATATCTGTACAATTGCACGCAGAAAGTACGCGTATGCATTAGAAATAAAAAGCCAGCGCTTTTTTTCGTTTTTAAACAATGTTAATTACATTGGCAATGTGAAGTCTCTTCCACTTGGAGGTGGTCTCTCTTCCTGGCCCTACTCAGCAGCAAAAACCCCCTGTCACCTGCGAGTCACGATGTTACAATCAGGAGAGCGTCGTCCCTTTTAAAGTGGGGGGAGGGGGGGTTTAGAGGGGAGGGGGGTAAAAAGAAAAAAAAGGTCCCACGAGGACACCACTGCAGACTGGACATTTCCAGAATTAAGGGGAAAAAAGTAGGGAAGTTTTGGGAGAAGAAGCTGAGACTGCATTAAAATGGCCGCCGGGATTCTCTGGCTGCTCCTCTGAGAGACGCTGAGAAAGGGAGACGGACACGGGCTCCGCTGCCGTCTCAGAACAGCGACGTCCGCCCGCTCCGTTCTGTCTTTTCTCTGCTCACCTTCTCCGGTTAAATTCGGCCGCGGTTCGTTCGAGACGGCCGGTGGGTTTGGCGTTCGGTGGTGGGTGGGGGGGTTGGGGGGTTGGGGGTTTGGGGATTTGGGCAACGACTGATACAGGTAATTCTTTGGAGTGAAGTTTTCCCACTGTAGGCACTAGGAAGAACCAAGGCAAAGAGAGTCCGGCCTCAGCGTCTCATCTGGCCCATCTGATAGTTCTCTCTGGGCTGGCGGTGGTGGCGCTGGGGCTGCGGCTGGGGGTTGGTGTGCTGGGGTCTCCTCCTCTTCAGGGTGCCTAAGGACGGGGGGGACACACGCCGAGGTCACTCGAGGACGCTCGCACAGTGACGTCATCAGCGCCAGATAAACCCACACCAGCTCTGCCCGCTGCCGCGTGGCCCTGGTTTTCTCCGACCGCGTCAGCTCGGATCAAGGTTTCAACAGTTTCAACCACCCGCCAGTCTACTTCCTGTTTTACCTTAAGAGCTAATCTCCCTACAGCATCCTGAAATCGGATTGGTCGTAGCACGTTTAATCACCGTTATATATAAAAGGTCAATGGACATTGGCTTGCATCGCTGCCTCCACATACCACGGTTTGTCAGAAAGAAGAAGGCAGCCATTGTTTTTTTTTTTTCAGTATCTCAGATCCCAAAAGCTGGCTGGCTCGTCCCTCACTGTGTCCAGGCTCACGGTGATTTATGGTTAAGAGCCTGACACGCGAGGCCATGTTAAGACCCTTTTCATTTTAACGGGCCCTTCAGGGACAGACGCCGCTCTCCACCAGTCTCTTCGTCTCTCTTTCATGGTGTTTATCGACCACTTTCTTTGTCTATATCTTCATCTCAGTCTCTCTTCATCATCAGACTCCCTCAGTCACTTTTCCCTAGTTCATTTCTCAGGTTAACTCTAAATTAGAACAAGGTCACCTTCTGTATTTCTGCAGAGTAGATGACAGAACACCTACCTTTTCACCATCTTAAATTATACTTAAAGGTGCAGTATGTATGTTTAAATAATTTTTTTGGTAAATTTTCTTCACATTGCGTCAGATATCATAAATTATAAGCTCTAAGAAATAAATCTGGTCTCTCGGACTGCCCCAGACCCAGCCGCCCCAAAATTTCACTGCGCCTGAATCTTAACAAACAATCAGGATAGCTCTCTGCAAGGAGGCTTACCAACCAGCTGTCAATCACGTTACCTGTTTTTTCAAAATCAAGCTCTCTCTCGCTGTCTTCTCCAAACTTACATACTGCACCTTTAACTCAGGTTTCTGAAGGCAGCCTCAGACACAGTTCAGCACCACGGTTCCCTCCCCAGTTTGCACTCACCAGGCAGGGGTTTGGGTGGAGGCAGTTTGGGGTTGCTGCTGGGGGTGTGGACGCTGCAGATCTTAATGAAGCCGGCCATCAACATGATGAGGGCGATGCCCATCAACAGCACTGCCCACCAGTGAGCCTGTGACATGCACACGCACACACACAGAAACAGAAACACACACACACACACACACACGCACACGCACGTACACAAAAACACAGAAAGAGCCTCAATACTGAAAACCCAAAGGACGAAGAGCTTTATCTAAAATAGAGGACAGACAGTGTAATATGAAGCTGCATAATATTCATGCCACAAATTACAATGTTCATACAAGTTACAAGGCTAAAATTAAACCGATATTATGGCCAACTTCCAAAAACAGATATTTTCACATTTCAAATTCCAATAAAAATACCCGAGGCAACAGATTCTATCGGAGGCCTGTACTGATTAGGTGAGGATCTGCATTTAAGCTTGGGGTTTGCCACTTGCCACTATCCACTCTGCGATGTTCTCGTAGAGCTCGGGGTTGAAGATGGCCTTCTTCAGCCTGGCCAGGGGCCCGTCGGCGTCCACCAGACGGCACTTCATGAACACGTCGCAGTAGCCCTTAAAGTCGTTGCAGGGGGACCCGGGCTGCAGGGTGGTGACTTTCTTGTTGAAGAACTGTGCCCACTTCTCCGAGCCTGTGCTGCTGCAGGTGTTGGGCTTCACTGGGGGGGGGGGGGGGAGGGGGGGGGGTACAGGTACACACAGGGCTGTCACTCAAACAAGCTCTCACTTCCTGTTGCTTTTATTACAGACTGTACCATTCTCTCTTTCCCTCTAGAGTACTTTTTACTTGGAGCTATATGTCTGTACAAATCTTTCACCACAGTACTCCTACTTTAAGCTCCTCTATGTCTCTGCTTCCTTTTGGAAGGGTTCAATGTTTAAAAAAGCAACAACCAGGTGTTACTCTGGTACTTGAAACCCACAGCTTCACATGAAAATGCCTCATCACACAGGAATCTTGGCCATCTGGAGTCCGAGCCTGTGTGTGAAAGACGGCAGGACCACGAGGCAGGTGCAGCGTGGGGTACATAGTGAGGTGTAGTGTGAGGTGTATTGTGAAGTGTAGTGTGGGGTGCAGTGTGGGGTGTAGTGTAAGGTTTATTGTGAGGTGTAGTGTAAGGTGCAGTGTGGGGTGTAGTGTGAGGTGTAGTGTAAGGTGCAGTGTGGGGTGTAGTGTGAGGTGTATTGTGAGGTGTAGTGTAAGGTGTAGTGTGAGGTGTAGTGTAAGGTGCAGTGTGGGGTAGTGTAGGTGAGTGTGAGGTGTAGTGTAGGTGATGTGAGGGTGCAGTGTGGGTGTAGTGTGAGGTGTAGTGTAGTGTAGTGTGGGCAGTGTGGGGTGCAGTGAGGTGAGTGTATGTGTGGTAGTGACTCATTCATGCAGCACGTGGCACAGCTGGTTATCTTGACAGTGGAGGTGCAACTCCAACATATCTACGATGGAGCCGAGAGCTGCAGTGTGAGGAGAGTAGTGTGGGTGTATGTGTGCTCTCAGTCCTCAGGACAGTGGGAGCTACAGTGTGAGCATGTAGTACGTAAACGCACCGTGGGGTAGCTGAGTGTTGAATTAATTGTCACGTGAGTTAAACCGTCACTGATGGGGTGTAAGTGTAGAACTCTCAGTAATCAAGGTTCGCAGAAAGGGCAGTGTGAGGTGTATTGTGTGTAGTGTAAGGTGCAGTGTGGGGTGTAGTGTGAGGTGTAGTGTAAGGTGCAGTGTGGGGTGCAGTGTGAGGTGTAGTGTGAGGTGTAGTGTAAGGTGCAGTGTGGGGTGCAGTGTGGGGTGCAGTGTGGGGTGTAGTGTAAGGTGCAGTGTGGGGTGCAGTGTGGGGTGCAGTGTGAGGTGTAGTGTAAGGTGCAGTGTGGGGTGCAGTGTGGGGTGTAGTGTAAGGTGCAGTGTGGGGTGTAGTGTGGGGTGCAGTGTGGGGTGCAGTGTGGGGTGTAGTGTGGGGTGTAGTGTGGGGTGTAGTGTAGTGAGGGTAGTCAGACTCACTCCTCTCCATGCAGCACACGTGGCACAGCTCGGTTTCATCCTTGCCATCCAAGCTGGCGCAGGTGCACACCTCCAAACCATACTTCTCACAGATGGAGCCAGAGCAGCCCTGTCAGGAGAGAGAGAGAGAGATAAAGATAAAGGGGTGACCTGTACTCGACACACCATGTTCACCACCGCCCTCTGCACAGTCACTCAGACACACACGTGGACGCCACACGCACACGCGTGTGCACGCACTCACCCAAGCACGTACGTACACACACGCACACACACACACACGGGAGGTAAGCTGCAGCCCTGCTCCTGACACATCCTCACCATCTGTCCACACGCACACGCACACACACACACGCTCACACCCCCATACGCATCCGGGGTTTGGACAGCTGTCTCCAAAACTCTCATTACATCAATATCCCTGCTGCCTTCCGCCCCCACACACACGCACACAGGCACAAACCCGCACACAGACACACACAGCAATTAAATCAAACCAAAACAAACCTTCCTGGATTACCCCACCACTGTATCAGAATGTAGCCAGGTCTACTGACCTTAGACACACAATAGGAGAACTAAGAGGTTCTAGCCTATGAAAATGAGCCTCATCAAGACTCACCATAGCTGGAGAAT
Source organism: Anguilla rostrata (assembly GCF_018555375.3). NCBI lineage: Eukaryota > Metazoa > Chordata > Actinopteri > Anguilliformes > Anguillidae > Anguilla > Anguilla rostrata. The sequence continues at coordinate 43,582,839 of NC_057937.1, read as the reverse complement.
CACCATATAACACACACCCCAACCCCAATCAAACACACCCCTATACACACAGCACCCAACCCCACACTCAGAACACACACCCCTATACACACAGCACCCAAACCCCACACTCAGAAACACACCCCTATAACACACAGCACCCAACCCCACACTCAGAAACACACCCATATAACACACAGCACCCAAACCCCACACTCACAAACACACCCATATAACACACAGCACCCAAACCCACACTCAGAAACACACCCTATAACACACAGCACCCACCCCACACTCAGAAACACACCCCTATAACACACAGCACCCAAACCCCACACTCAGAAACACACCCATATAACACACAGCACCCAAACCCCACACTCAGAAACACACCCATATAACACACAGCACCCAAACCCCACACTCAGAAACACACCCCTATAACACACAGCACCCAAACCCCACACTCAGAAACACACCCATATAACACACAACACCCACCCCATTGAGGCAGACTTGCGTCTCTCCGTGGCAGGCTGTGAAGTTGGCTTTGGGCTCGGAGGAGGGGCAATGGGGTTGGGCTCCGTTGCACATGCCCTGGTGGGCGCACTCCGACTCCTCCCGGCACTTCTCGTTCCGGGTCTTGAAGCCGCAGTCCCTGGTACAGCAGGGGCCCTGGCTGGGGCTGTGTGTGGGGGGAGAGAGTCGGTTACGCCAGTGCCTGTGCGGAACATGCCGGAACATGCCTGCTCCATGTGCGAACGTGGGCCGGACGCAGCACGGCTGCTTGCCTGCACAGTTTGTTGGGCCTGAGCTTGCACTTGTTGCCGTCTGCCTGGTTGGCGTCGAAGCAGCACTGGTCCCTGCACTGGTCACTGTAGCCGCAGTCACACTGCTCCCCGTCCTCCACCAAGCCGTTACCACAGATGGGCTGACCGGACTCTGAGAGAGCACACACACACGTACACACATACACACACACACACACGTACACACACACGCACACACACACACGTACACACACACGCACACACAAACACAGACATACATACACACACACACACACACACAAAAGTGTGAACTCAACTTCACACCAGTCCACTTCTAAAGCTGTTGGTTCCGCCTCACACTGCTTCACTCAGATCCTGTGACTCATGACTAGGCAACAAGCTCGATGTCAACAGACTCCATTGCACAGCACACTTTCAACCCTCACACAGTACGTATGCACATAACTGTAATATCACTGTACGACGCGGCTCACGACAGCACAAACGACACGCTCCGGGTGCTTCTGCCAACTGGGCGTCTCCGGCGTCCTGCACTTACCCACGAAGCAGCTCCCCCTCTTCTTATCCAGCACCTGGGTGATGTTGCGCACGCTGCAGATGGAGAACCTGTTGTTGTTGAGCTTGTCTCCGGACGTGGCCCTGGCGTACATGATGTAGTTCCCCCTCTCCTTCAGGTCCTGGCTTTTGGACTCCCCTGGGGTGCACTCTGTCCCCGAGTCGTGCTGGGGTGAGTGGAGGGGGGTAAATTAAATAATAATGAGGTGAATGGGGAGGGGAGGGGGGTGGGGGGATGGGGGGGTGGGCGTTCTGCTTCCTGTCCAGCTGTCCAAGTAACAGAGCCAGACTGCTGCTTCACTCTGCCTTCCCTTCACATTAAGCAAGAGCCCGGATGCAAATCTGTTTCCTGACAACCATCACTGGCTAATAGCAAAAAGCTAATGCTAACCAGAAGAAAGTGCATGATCTGAGATGGCCATCAGAACTATTCAGAACAATTAGAGATTCTGGTTATAATGTTGTCATAAGCTGTGTTAAATGCACACAACAAAAATAAAATAAGGGTCAGAATGGCACATGGCTCAATCATACTTACAATACATAACTGAATATTTAATAACTGAAGTTCACAAATCACTGACTCCTTATTATTCATTATTCCATTTCTTATTGATAAGCAAAAACACTGCTCTTTAATATTCATGAGGCAGAGCCAGGGACCCTCCTTCACGTAATTTACTGACATCATTCGTGTCTTTGTCTGAAAGCTTAAGAGTATACAAATCTCTGTGCAGTCGCTGTTTACGCAACAAGAACAGGAGCTTCAAATTCCACTTAAGGGAAAACCAGGGTTTGAGTGTTCAAATGCTCTCTATCGTGGGACTCACAGAACATTCAAATATCAAACGATCGGAGATACGCATTCCCCCACAACGGAGCCGCGGGTTTTCCCCGAGTCATCAGCACCAATTCCCAGGATCCTCTGCGTGCGTCCGAAGCGCGGGCGCACCAGACCCCAGCACTCACCGGAGAGCCGAAGTTGTGGCCGACCTCGTGGGCGAAGGTGATGTGGGAGACTTTGGGGGGCACGTGGGAGGCGTAGTTCTGCACGGTGATGATGCCGGTGTTGAGGGACTTCTTCTTCCCGTCCGAGTACAGCTTGCTCTTCTCGCAGATCCCCCCGGAGCTTCCTGCGGGCACACGGGCGAGAGTGCCCCATCGTTACCGAGGGACCGTCTTAAGATGGAAAGTATAACAGGGCTCAACCAGAGGGAAATTCAGGGGGCAAGCTTCCGTGGAAGCTTCTGGAGCACCGTGTGCTTGTTCAGATTCTGCTTACATTAGTGACCCATTTTTTTTAAATTTTATTTTATTTTTTGGGTTTTTTATTAGACAGAACAGTGTAGAGAGACAGGAAGAACAGGGGAAGAGACAGGGAGAGACGTGCGACAAATGTCGCGCGGTTGGACTCGAACCATGAGCATCGCGGCTTGCAATGAGCACGTGGATAGTGCTCTACAGGCTATGCCACGAGACAGCCCCATTTGTGACCCATTTTTAAATCCTCGATTTGGAATACCCAATCGCAACTCTAGGGCAATGACATCATAAACTGTGGAGTGGGAAGACAAGCAGGTGCGCTTTCCGAATCGTGCTAACGATGAGGTCGTGCTAATGTTTTTTTTTTTTGGTCCTCGGTTTCTACGCCAGGCCGTGAGAAATGAGACCGGGTCAGGCCAGGACAGGACAGGGAAGGGAAGGACAAAAGAAAGTTCCGGGCCACTGCTCGCTCCCTCAGCCATTCAGGAGTGTGTGGGAGGAGCCAGGTGGTGCCCCATGCTAAGCGCTCCCTGGATACGCGATGCGGGTAATGAGAAACAGACTGAGCGCAGCGGAGGGTGCAGAGAGGAGGCGTCTTCACCCCGCACACCCGCCCGCCCGCCCGCTCGCTCGCTCCAACTCGGAAGATGGACAGCTAGCTACACCGATCTAACGTTTCATTTGACTTGCAAAAGAAAAAGAAAAAAAAAAAGAAAGAGTGAGTCAGAAGTGGAGAGAGGAGCAGTGGCACAGAGGAACTTGGCTGAGTTCAGACGAGGCTCTCTCTCTCTCTCTCTCTCTCACTCGCTCCCTGCTCTCTCTCTCTATCTCACTCACTCCCGGTATTCTCTCTCTCTCACTCGCTCCCTGCTCTCTCCCTCTCTCGGGCTTCCACTGGCAGAATGCCGCTAGGCCGCAGGGTCCTCAGTTCTGGCTCTGCGGAGCGTTCAAACTCCATGCGGACAGAATCAGGGATTTCACCTTCTCAGAAACATCACACTCTCCCCTCTTTTGTGCTCACGGGCTAAGAGACCATCCCAGAATCCAATTGGGGAGGTGGGTGTACACCTAATTTGGCCTGGCTGAGAGCCTAGTCAGCACCATCGGGGGACTGGTACCGTGGTCCTGTCCAAACTTGCAGTCATGGGAGAACACTGAAGAGCTCCAGCCCGCTGCGGGTCATATTAACGCTCTGCTTCGTGAGAAGGAAAACCACCCTTCTACACTTACAGGAACCAATGAATCAGCACATTTCACACGAGCGAGGCAGCAGAGCTAATAGTGCCTTTAATCCCGCCATCAATCAGGGCCAAACGGCGCCCGTGCCAAAGAGAGAGCAGATGGCGCGCCCGCACGCGCCAGTGTGCCAGTCACCCCCCCGGCGCATTAAGGTACGACTCTCGCTAAAGCGCCCGCCAGCGAGCGTCCGTTCCGCGCTCCACCCGACAGCGCAGGTGCGGAACGGACCCCCCTGCGCTCCGGTGCGGAATGGACCCCCCTGCGCTCCGGTGCGGAATGGACCCCCCTGCGCTCCGGTGCGGAATGGACCCCCCTGCGCTCCGGTGTGGAATGGACCCCCCTGCGCTCCGTGGAATGGACCCCCCTGCGCCCGGTGTGAAGGACCCCCTGGCTCCGCGAATGGACCCCCCGCGCGGTGGAAGACCCTGCGTCCGTTGAAGGACCCCCTGCGCTCCGGTGGGAATGGACCCCCTGCGCTCCGGTGCGGAATGGACCCCCCTGCGCTCCGGTGCGGAATGGACCCCCCTGCGCTCCGGTGTGGAATGGACCCCCCTGCGCTCCGGTGTGGAATGGACCCCCCCCTGCGCTCCGGTGTGGAATGGACCCCCCTGCGCTCCGGTGTGGAATGGACCCCCCCTGCGCTCCGGTGCCGGCGGCAACGGGCCGGATCCGATAAGGAGACCGTTACCGGGGGCCCGACCGGAGGACCCCCCCCGGCGCCCCAGCTTAGCGCTCGGTTCCGGTAAACGTCACGGGGAGGTTTTTTCCCCAAACGCATCACGCGCGGGATCGGGGAGAGAGGGGAAACCTGGAGGATCGATGCGCGGCGCTGTAAGAACACTGCTAATTTGCTCGCATCGATCTCCGCGCCGCTCGCTTTTCCGGAGCCCGCCCGGGTCCCTGCACTCAATTAAACCCCCCGGCCTAAAATTAGCCCCGGACCGCGCGGTCGGGACGCGGCGATGAGGAGAGGGCCGCCGGCCTCGTTTGGACGAAACGGGAGGGCCGTTCGGCGAGGAGGAGGAGGGGCCGGAGCTCGGGGCCCCGGCGGGCTGTGTAAGAGCAGGCTTCGGGGCCCGCTTAGGCCTCGGGCCTCTGGCGATGTAGCGCAGCTCTGTTTTGGCCGAGCCGCCCCAGCGGAGGCACACACCGAGGTGAAGCGGTGTTGTCCGTCGGCACACACACGCCCTGCCGAAGGAAAGACTGCAGTGAGCGCGGAACATCGTTATTTTGTTTGCGTGTGAGTAATTCGTGAGCGAGGTCGTCTCCGTCGCCGCGCAGGCTGGCACAGCCCTTTGGGTTCACCGTCCCATTGATCCCGTCCTCGGCTAACCACCGAGCGGGCCGCGCGGGCGACTTCTGAGGAGCGCTAACAGAGAAGCGCCGCTCGGCGATACTGCGCGCGTACATTTCTCTCCCGACTCCCTCCCTCCCTCCCTCCCTCCCTCGTTTCAAGCGCGTTCAGGAACGGAAGCTGCATTAATGGGGTCCTGGTCTATGCTGCAGGCGGGGGGGGGGGCGGGGGGAATGCGGCAGGGACGTCGGGTTCGCTCGAGGACGAGCGACGGAGGTAAAAAACGTGACGCCGTAAGCGCTGATCTTAGCGCGCGTGCATTAAGCCGAAACTGCGGGTGACCGGGCACTCGCTAAACACAGTCCCCACAAGCGCTGGGACTTTCTCAGGCATTCTCAGCCGCACATTACAATGGGAGGGCTGTGAGAGAAAGGCCAATAAGAGGGTCATGTTCCAGGGTTAATGGAAATACAGTGGGGTGCGATGCTGATATTTATCAGACCGCAAACAGTGGAACCGAAGACACTCCCACTACTACAGACTAATTTACGTAAGGAGGAAGGGCAATAACCCAGCGAAACCAAATAGTCTACTGAGCATTTCAAATCAAAAACGAGTCAGCAGCTGAGGATACTGCCGTTTTCCACGCCTGAGAGCAGTTTCAGCTCTACAGCTCTACAGCGTTCCCAAACTGCGTGTGACCCGCTACTGGCTCTTCAGAGGGGTCGAGGGGCAAGTGCAAATGCATGTCTTTTGATCCGCACTTCATTTACGTGTGTGAACATACGTCAGGCTACATTTATTTTTAAAAAGCGCAGGTGCCAAAAAAATGCATTCACTCATTAAGTGTATCTTGGGTTTGGAAAGTTCCGGTAGCGGTCTGGAGCCACAGTAAGGGGGGAAAGGCGACGGATTTTTTTGGCCTCGGGGGCGGCCAGGGGTTTTGGTACCTGCAGCGGCCCCCACCCAGGCCAGCCCCAGCACGCCGTCATCGAAGTCCCTGTCTGTGAAGACGTAGGCCAGGCAGTAGTCGTCGTGGTTCTGCTCCGAGTTCAGCTCCAGGAACTTCTCCACCCCGATGTTGGCGAAGCGGAAAGGGTTAGACTTGTCCCTCTCGTCGCTCGTCGTGTTGATCTGGAAACAAAGGAAGAAGGGACCGCAGGAATGAAGAAACAAAAGGAACGAGGTAAATAAGGTAGCACACATCTGGGGACTGAGCAGAACTGAGGTATGGAGAACAGAGCAAAGAGTGAGAGCAGAGTGGGGTGGAGTAATAATGATATAGGTGTCACTGAGGACTGAGGAATCGCACCTCAGGCAAGACTCACGCATCTACGTTTCTTTGTTGTTTGCAAAAGGACTCTGGCCACAAAAAGAAGCCAGACAGAGAAATGATTCCAATTAAAACCCAGCCGGTTACCAACTCCAATAGACACCCCTCTTCAGAAGAGAAATAAATTGAATTCTGAGAAAACTCAGAGCTACCAAAGTAAAAAGGCACCAGGCAGTCACTGGGAGGATTCATGCATTTCATCAGTTTTTTCAGTAGCGCAGCATACTTGCAGATGGAAAGGAAGTCTCTCCAGTTCCATCTCTTCTTCTTTTTCTCTTTCTCTCACACACAAACACACACACACACAGACACACACACACACTCACCCGGATCCTCTTCACCATGAAGCTGATGTTGCGGATGCCCTGGAAGTCTGTGGTCTGGTAGATGGAGTCGATGGCTTTCACGTGGCTGGAAATCTGGAACGACGGGAGGGGAAAAAAGCTCACAGGTTATATATATATATATATATATACAGCTATAAAACCCCTAAACGCATAAAGACGTCCCACCGCCTCCACGGATCATTAAAAAAAGGCAATATACGCAGCGCAAAAAAAAAAACACCTGCCTGTTGATCTTTTAATGAAGTCCTAACGAAACGGGAGGAGAATAAAAATACACTTCTTATTCAGCAGGCAATAATGAACTAGCTTATTCCTCGGGTTCTGCGGGGACAGATATCCCAGGAGCGGCTCTTTCTTTTCGGGTTCTCATTAATCACCTCTGCGGCTCCAGAGCCAGGCCTGGCACCAGGCCCGCTCCTCTCCGGCGCTCACACAAAGGCCTCCCCATCTCCCGGCCTGCTCCCCGTCCTCCTCGCCGCCACAGCCCCTATAACTCCAATTATCCCGCTGCTCCCCCAGCAATTACAATCAGCCCAGGCGTCGCCAATGGAGACGGCTGATTCACGAGCGCCGTGGCGGGGGGGGTGGGGGGAAGGGGGAGAGTCACACGGGCTGAAGCCGCAAATTACGCTGGGCCGGAGCGCACCTGGATCACCAGCGACCGTCATCCTGAACTCCTCCTACACATCAGCGGCGCGAAATCGCCGGAGGCGGCCTCCGAGTGCGGCACATGCTCGTTACCGCCGCCACTGCGGCGATCATTAGCCCCCCCGCCTCCTCTCTGTCATCCCCTGCTGGGAAAGTCGACGTTCGTTCGGCCGCTCTACGTGTGTGGGCCTCGCTGGCCTTCGGTCCGCGCTTGGCGTCGCCGCTCGCTGAACTTCGCCCGCTTCTGCTGAGCCCAGCGATTCCCTCGCTCTCTGATTTATTAGTCATCAAAGCCCAAAGACAACAGAGCGTATCCCAGGGAGACACATCCAGTCCACAGCGAGAGCTAATGTGCATACCCTCATAGGATACTTTTCATTTAATGGAGACTGGGCTTTATTTTCTCTGACCTGCGTGCGAGTGCGGCTCGGTTGTGAGCGGTACCTGTGCGATGACCGCCTCTCTGGTCCCGTAGTATTTGAAGAAGAGGTGGTCCGTCTGGATGAAGAGCTGGCACGTGTTCTTCTCCACCTGGGCCGCTCGCCGCTTCCTCAGAAGCACCGGCCCGTCGGACGGCTCCTCCTCCTCCACCACCACCTCATTGGTCTCCTGTGAGGATGTTAAACTGGATTTAAGGTGTTTGATTTTGAGTGTGAACACACCAAATTTTACCATGAAACTCTTGTCAAACTTACAGGGGCAATTAAAGCACAAGTAGGTTAATTGGTAGCAATCACAAAAACAGCTGCTGTGAGAGAAATCCAGCACCATACACTGTTCCTCCTACCCTCAGATTTTGAGTACTAAAACCAGGAATTTGGCCCAAGTTCTTGGTCATCGTCCTAGACACGGCAAGCTGCCTCTCAGTGCTGACATTTTTAGTGTAGCTAGGCCAATATGTAGTCCCGCAATCCAGTTTCCCGAAGAGGTGTAGTTAGAAATGTTGATGCACATGCATGACAATGTATGTATAAAAACAGGGGAGGTGGGGGGTGTGTCTCTTTCTTTGTGGGCGGACCCTACTGCAGCTTTAAAAGAGGAAAATCAAGGGCTAAAGAAACGTTGTGTGCGTACTGTGGGAACCAGGACAGACAGACACAGGACGAGAGGATCCTCAGGACCGCTGGGCAGAATAGACGGGAAAGCACGCCCGTAATCATCTGATCACGGTTAACCCAACGTTCTCCACGGCGGCGTGAAACTGCGAGCGCGACCGATCTGAGGAAGATTAGCTCTACTCCAGCTGTTATTTAGAACTTACACTGCGACACGCCAACAGAGTGGGTAATCATCCGTGGAAAGGCACCAGAGGAACACGCAATACTACAAACAAGTTTTATTATCACCAGCTTCATTAATTTACCTCGGCGGAGAGGCGTGAGGGAATTCCATTTACTGCCTGGAGCCTTCAGCCCAACATCATCATTAAACACGTTCAGCGCGGCGGAGGAGAGCCCGTGAATCACCGGCTTCAACAACGGCACGGGGAGCCGCAGTCCGTCAGCGTCGGCGCGCGGAGCAGGTGACATCCCCATAGCAACCTCCGGACGGCTGTGTTTACTGGCGCGTTAACCGTGCGAGGAACACGGCCCCCCAAACAAAATTCATTTTATGGCGGTGACATTTCAGGGTGGGTTTGGTTGAGGCGTGAGTAGATTTCCGAGCGGGGCAGAAAGCGGGAAACAAAGGACGAACACATAGCCAAGCCAGGACAGGGAAAAGGTTCCATTAGACAGGCAAGATGACCTTGACCACACCATTGACCATGACAATGGAATGCTAACTTCATGTCTTCTAATCTAGTGAAAACCCGTTAGCATGGAAGCCCTGTTCGATGAAACAAATCAATTCACCTGTTCCCTTAAAAAAAACTCTAAAAGTGTTTTTATCAGGACAAAGCTTTACCTGCCTCGTGAAAAAATAATACACTCAGCATACTTGATATAAACTTTAATTATACTTAAATATACAAAAATTCTTACGTATAAAATAGTATACTTCAGGTTTACTTCCACATTATATTTTTTCCCACATGGGGAAGTGCACTAATGGGTAAGGAACTGGTCTTGTAACCTAAAGGTTGCTGGTTCGATTCCCGCGACACTGCCGTTGTACCCTTGAGCAAGGTACAACGTACAACCAGCATTGCTTCAGGATATATCCAGCTGCATAAATGTAAATGCTTCTACTTAATGCCTGCAATGTAACGTGTGCTGACGATGACACAAAAACACGTGTCTGTGAGCTGAGAACAGAGCACAGTACAGTTGTGTTCACTTGTTCCCGGTAACAGATTTTTCTGTGTTTAACCGTCTTTATCTCAATTTCCTTTTCTCCCAGACATCTTCCTCAACCCAGTCCTGGGAGTAAGATACAGATCGGCCCACGGGCCCAGGCTGGGAGACGCGACGACGCTTCCTCTGTTTACTGAAGGGAGACCACATCCGTCAAGCCGTGGGATTGACAGGCCTCCCCTGTCGGAGGAGCGCGGCGTTCGAGGGGTTTGAATTTCAGAAACGGAAACATCAGAAACGCGCCCGGGTCCCCAGGAACGCGGCTCGGCTTTCATGCGGCGGCGGAGCGCGGGAAACAAAGCGGTGAACCTGAGGGCGGGCGGCTGTTCTGAGCCAGGAACAGAACCAGCTGCGCGTGGAAGCTAAACGTGCGTGGGAGTCTGCCTGCGCCCCCTCTGACTGGGGCTGTCACAGAGTCAGAGATGCACATGGTCTCAGCGGAGTGTCCCCTGATGCTCAGCTTCCACAGTGTCTGTGTGTGTGTGTGTGTGAAGTCTGTGTGTGTGTGTGTGTGTGTGTGTATAGTATGGGTGTGTGTGTGTATAGCCAGTGTGTGTGTGTGTGTGTGTGAGTAGTCTGTGTGTGTGCATCTGTAGTAAGAGTGTGTGTGTGTGTGTCTAGTGTGTGTGTGTGAGTAGTCTGTGTGTGTGTGTGTGTGTGCGTAGTCAGTGTGTGTGTGTGTGTGTGTGTGTGTGAGTAGTCTGCGTGTGTGTGTGGTGGTGGTAGTGTGTGTGTGTGTGTGTGTGTGTGTAGTAGTGTGTGTGTGGTGTGTGTGGTGTGTGTGTTGTAGTCAGTGTGTTGTGTGTGAGTAGTTGCAGTGTGTGTGTGTGTGTGTGGTGTTGTGTGTGTGGTAGTGTGTGTGTGTGTGTGGTAGTCTGTGTGTGTGGTGTGTGTGTGTGTGTGATAGTCTGTGTGTGTGTGTGTGAGTAGTCTGTATGTGTGGTAGTGGTGTGTGTGTGTGTGTGTGGTGTGTGTGTGTGAGTAGTCTGGTGTGTGGTAGTCGTGTGTGTGTGTGTGTGGTAGTCGTGTGTGTGTGTGTGTGGAGTAGTCTGCGTGTGTGCGTAGTCTGTGTGTGTGTGTGTGTGTGTGAGTAGTCTGCGTGTGTGTGTGTGTGTGTGAGTAGTCTGCGTGTGTGCGTAGTCTGTGTGTGTGTGTGTGTGTGTGAGTAGTCTGCGTGTGTGTGTGTGTGTGTGAGTAGTCTGCGCGTGTGTGTGTGTGTGTGTGTGTGTGTGTGTGTGTGTGTGTGTGTGTGAGTAGTCTGCGTGCAGTGACACAGTCAGACACACTCTCGGTGTGCGCGCTGCACGGCTCACCTTGGCGGGCTCCTCCACCGCAGAGGCCTGGTACTTCTTCATCCTCTCGAACACCGAGCGGTCAGCGCACCCCCCCTCCGGCCCGTACTTATGGGGATAGACTGCAAGAGACAAGGAGCGGGACAGCGTTCAAGCACACCCAGCCGTAGCCGCCGCCCCTTCCCTTCCCCCGCAACACATTTTTCTCCTTATTGATCTCTGCCCTTCGGCGCCATCTTCCCTGTCAGGAACATTTCCTCGACAGAAAAATACGGTGTCCTCGAACTGGCAAGCGGAGCCTCGCCGGTGCGGTGAGAGAGCTCCTCTTTTCAGAAGCCCTCGTGCAGCTCATTATACCCGAGGAGAGGAAGCGCTTCCTTGGGCTAGGAGGTGCGTAACGGGCCCCGGAACGAGATGAGACGGTTCTTTCATCCTTCGTCTCGCCCGTCCGTACAAAGGCGCCGCCGCCGCTAACGGCCCGGGGACTGACTGACGACGCCGATTTCCCTAATCCGCCAGGACGGGAGGCCGGCGCTGCCCCGCCTCCTCTCTCATCCCGCCGCTAATTGAAAGGAGAATCTCCAGCTCGCCCTCGGTGAGAGGCGGACAAACACGAACGCGTCCGGCACTCGGGGAGAAGGACAAGCCCCGGCCAAACGTTCTTAGAGAGCAAAGAACAAAGAGAGAGGGAGAGATGAGCAAACTGCCTGACCTGCTCCATCGCGGTCGGTTAAGGAGGGACATACTGTAGGCGATCAGCGTACAGAGCATTGTTCCAGAATTGCCACAGAAGTCTTTCAGTACGATGACTTTCTGTTTGTTTGAACGCATTTCAATATTCTTCCCGGTGCTAACGAGATTTTAAACGGATGGGGGGGGGGGGGGGACAAACCCCGCGCTGTGGAGCGTCCCGACGGCACCCGCCGTGACACGCCGCGCCTCGGAAGCTCGCGCCGCGTCCTCGGAGGGCCCCGCGGTCCGGGGGCGGGAGACAAAGGCCGTCCCTCAGCGGGAACAATGCCCCCCTGTGGCGGAGCCGAACCGCGCGACCCCGTAAGACCCGGCCCTCCGGTCGGGCTCCGCGGGAACAGACGGCCGAGTCGGGGTCGCTCGGGGTGCGGTCGCTCGGGGGCATGGTCGCTCGGGGGCACGGTGACTGGCGGGGCCGGGACGGAGGGCGCAAAATCAGCCTGGATGGCACCACCCACAATTCCACCCGAGCCTCTGCCTCCATCACAAATAGGCTCCAGGAAAGGACACACAGTTCAGCTGCTGCACCGCCACCGCAGCCCAAACGAACACACACACACTCCAGCTCCTTTCCAGCAAAGATATCCCTGGGGACACGCGCCCGGCACACAACTGGTACAGATATCGATCGCGGCAAAGGTTAGGGGAAAATAACCTGATAAAGAGATTTCTATAATTTATAGGCCAGGATGGCCTTGGGAAGGCTTAGAACATAGATCAGGCTGGGAGGCGTTCATAATCCTGATTCACGGTAGACCCAAACTGCAAAGCATTTCAATGAGCTACACGTATATTTTGCTAATTCTATCCGTATTAACATTTCCCCATGAGGCTCCCTCTGTTTCTTTTCTGGTTCATCTGGAGGTAAATTTTTTTCTTTGTTAATTTACTTGCACAATCAAGACAAGTTAAACAGAAGACATACAGAACAAAAAGAGAAAAGTGCAGGGGAGGTTAAAAAAAAACAAACAAAAAAAAAACAAATGGGCTTGCACAGAAACCTCCCCCCCCTCCGTACAGGTCAATTTGTTTTTGTTGAAAACTGAAAGAAAATTAAAATGATGTTAAAATAATGTGCAAATCATACAGCAATGACATAATAAATACAAACAGACAAGAAAAACGCAGGAAAGAATAAAACAAAAACAGAATGAAGTGGTTCCATGGTACACTCGTCTGAATTTCCCAGCTTTCTGTACATCTGTTGCTTAAAACACAGTTTGTCTGCATGTGTGCGTGCGTGTGTGTGTGTGTGAGAGAGAGAGAGACAGAAGTGGATAAAGCTAAAAACGAGGGAAATTCAAATGAGTGCACCAAGGCGTTCTTGCTAGGACAATACTTTAATTGAGGAGGTTCCAGAGAGTAGCTGCTCTGATTGATCTTCCGCAGATGTTTCCCTTAATTTTAGCATAGGTGAAGTGAGGACTGAAAATGTTTCCTCCACCATCACTAATCCGGCTACAATATTTACTTCCCTCCAATCAACCGCCAGTCACCCTCTCCTGCCTTCGGACTGGCTCAGTGATTTCGGCCTGTTTAAAATCGATAGCAGGCTGAGATTCCTTATCAGGGAAACAGCTTGAGAGACTGCTCGGGCAGGACAGGCTAGCATGGAAACAGGGCCTTTTTTTGGTGCTGACCACCTGACGTGCAGTCCCTGCACGTACCGGTCTTAAGACAGCCAAAACAACGGAGTGTTAATGCATTCCGGTGTTGTAATTTAAATGCTCTCAACATGAACTCAGATTGCCTTTCTGTGCACACACAAATCATGCCTACCTTACCTATGACTCACCTAGACTTGAGACATGGGCTCTCTACACCAATTAATGGTGCAGTGTGTATTGTGAGCCATGGCAGGTTACCCCTGATTGCCCCTAGCGGAAGCTAGCTTTTCAGAAACAGGGCTGGAGGCCACTGAACTGCATCACTGCACTGAAGCTATTTATACTATGTGTAGACGACTTTGCAAGAAACGGTTTGGAAGCTGGCAGCTTCAGCTGACAGCCTGAAGAAGAACAAACCAGTCTTACTGGAGGCACAGACTCGTTTTTTTAATAAGTTAGACGCATTCCGTAAAATATTTTGGTTTTGGTACAGCTTGTGAAAAATCTGAAAGATTTGTGTAAAAAAAGAAAAAACAAGCAGATGCAGAGAAGCCAAAGAGAAACACTGGAAGTTCAGAGAAAGTAAAAACACAATGACATAAATAATTAAAACTTGCCAAGTGTCAAGTGCCATTAATCTCAAGTTGGGTTTAAATCCACTGGTGTAAAATACAAGGCCTGTTCAACAACCTGCGGCCCTCTGATCAAACGATCTTTCAAAAAAACGATTTAAAACCAAGGAGGCGCCTTTGTGGATAAAATACTGTACTACAATTCATTCTTATGTACTGCTACACAGAAATATGAGACAAACCTCGGTCCCATTTACCTTCCTGCACAAACTGCTACAGGGAACGAACCGCAACACCTAAAGAGGAATGAACTGAGATAATGTGTGAATTAATCAAATTCCTCAACACGTTTATATATATAACGTTTACACAAATGCACACACGCACAAATGTGCACACAAAAGTAAAAACGGAAGCACGTAGTGATGCGACTGAATATAAAACCTGTCTGCAGGCCTAGCCACAGCTAATGAGCACCCAGAGACGGTGCCGTCACCCCCCCCTACACCAGGGCTGGCAGCCTGAGTGCCCCCCTAACCCCCGGGGGGCCCCAGGTGAGCAGACGAGCCACACGCAGGGCCATCGGCAGGCTTCTTTCCCTCAACGACCGCACCCTGTCTTCTTACGCTGCACCCCCACCTCACCCATCGCAACCGAGGCCCGCCCAGTGGGTGAAGGGTTCAGCGACAGGGCCGTAGACCCGACAGCAGTTCCACGCTGAGGGCAAAACGCAAAACCAGGGGACAGAACGGGGAATGACACCGCTTTGTGCAGGAACATAAACAACACAGTTCATCCTGAGGACCGTCTGGTCTGAAAAGTAAATAAAAACAATCCGATACGATTCACTCAAGCACTCCTGCATGTAAATAAGCCCTGCTTCCTACACTCCAGGCCCAAATGTGTTTCCAGTAGTGAATGCCCGGCTCCACCCCCTGCCCTTTTTTGCGGGTCGGCCGGGCCAAAGGGGGGTCGTGGAAGGCTCGGTCAGCGGGGCGGAATCAGAGCGGGAGTAACCTGCCGGTCACCGGCGGCAGGCAGCTGCGCCAAGGACTCCCTTTGAAAGGGCTCCTCTCTCACGACGCGTCCATCTGCCAGGGCGAGCGAACGGCGCGGCCCCCCTCGTTTATCACCGACCGCCGACGCTCCTGGGAAGGTCAGGCGGAAACCCCGCGGCACCCGCTATTCACGCGGAGCGGTCGCCCGGCGAGGGAGAGACCCCGGGCGGCGGTACCCAGCTGCGCTTCCACACATGCCCACCGCCGAGAGGAGTTCAAAGATACTTTTCTTTTTTTTTTGCGCTTATGTTCCTGGAGAAGATTCTAGAATTAGAACACCCACAGGCAGCTCAGCCTTGTCTCGTTTACCAGCTTAATTGTAGGTGGTGTCTATAAATGGCAGCACAGAAGCGCTGGGCAAGGATCGCTTTCCTAAAAATCAGTGCAAAACAACACTGAAACGTTAGAGCTCATCTGCATTAACGAGCAGAGATGACTCATCGCTTATGGTCTGCCATGGCTGACTGCCAGGGAGAGGGAGGGGGGATTGGGGGGGGGTCATACTGTTACAAACGGTCACGGCAGGACAATTGCCCTGCGCTGCCCACCGGATTGACTGGGTACGGGCAGCAACGGCACTTATTCATCACTGACAACGCATTCTCCGATTCCACACAAAAAGCTCCCTTTGTGTCCACGCTGAAAGCCACCTCATTGAGATGCAAATTGCTGACAGTCGTAAAAGAAAAGAAAAGGAGGAAAAAACGAGGGGGAAAAGTTGAAGTGGTGAGTGCCTGTGCAAGTCCCCGGTCTGAGACCATTTCGGTTTTCTTTTCTGTTTTTCCACACTTTCAACCGTTTCTCCTTTTAGCTTCTCCAACCTACACAACTGTCAAGTCTGAATTAATCTCCTCTGCCTGGTATAGAGGCTCTAAGGTTAACATAATAAGGAAAATAGACTATATTTGCCTCTACCTATTTTTAAAAGCTGGTATCACTGTGATCTTTCTTCACAGAAATACATCTAGGAATGCTGCCATGAATTATCAAGTTATTACCGTCAGGTATTTCTGTGAAATGATACACAGTAATATACAACCAGCAATGAATAACACAAGTGTCATTCATTACAAGAGCATATGCAGCCATACTATTTCCATATTAGAAATATTTTTCCTAGCCAATTTGCCTTCATCCTTTCCCCTTGATTTATATGTCTAATATTGCATAAAGCAGAAATGATTGGCTGTCGAGCTTAGTCTAGACAAAAGGGATGATGCCGAAGAACAATTTGCATGACATAATAACTCAATAATTAAGTGCTGTCAGCTTGAACATGATTTACACGGCAGAACAAAAGAACAGATGTCAAAAACCTCAGTGGACCATGGGGCGTGATCCTGACTCGCCACAAGGAGGTGCTAAAGAGCACAGTGACATCGGTCAAATGAAATGGAAGCGTTATTTTGGCATCATATGGCCGTGCTGCAAATTTGTACAAAACTGGATACCTCAATTGTGCATTTGGTCACACATTAGTAAGCAGAGATGGCTTCAATATACTAGAGGAGTACATAATAAAGATTCCGCTTTACGAACAATTACCAACAGCTCTTACAGTAATCTTATTTACCCATAACTACAGAAATGAGTGATCATATAGATGACAAAGACGAAAGTGAGAAAAAGGATGTTGGTAAAAATAACAGCCAGCTGACCGGCACTCAAAATAGCTGTTGTCCAGTCAGACACAATTACGGGAATGCAAAAGCTGAAGCTACCATTACATAGTTCAGCATTAAAGACTATATTGTATTGCAGGAAATACTATATTGAACAGGACCAGCTTAAAACCTAGTATATGGCTGGACCTAACACACGTGATCCGGCCGACCAATGGTGTAACTTCATCAGTCACTCAGTCACAGACATTCGCGTTTGTAGGGCTAGCCCGCTGTTGCGGTCCAACCAAAAACTATATTGAAAGTGAGAGGAGAGCAAATGAGAAGCAAAAATAAGAAAAAAACAGAAAAAAAACAGGATGCTGCCGCTTTGGCAGCTGCCATGTGGAATGAATTTGACCTCAGAAACACAACCGCTTCAGATGAGTTCCGTTTTCCTCTGAACACTCGTGCTTCGGCACCCACGTTTCAAAACATTTACACCAGCGCTTTTTTTTTAAAGATATCTAAGAGCCGCTGTTGGGCCACTTCAGTTCGAGTCACGCTACGATGGGGTGTGAACATCTGGCACAAACAAACCCTCCGTCAGCTCGCGCTCGACTGTCAACACCCTGCCCCAATCGCTTACATTAGACAGCCTTAACACAGGGCTCCGTGAGCGCAGTCACGCCGGAAGGTTCAAGCGGTGTGAAATGAATTGGCCGCGCGCACATTTTAAACCTGCTATTCAAAGGGAAAAAAAAGTAGGTTAAAAAAAAGAACAGAAGCTGTAATTAGAATGATGCTGACGCAAACAGACCCTGTGGCCACACTCGACTCCCTTTGTTAGCGCAAGGAGGAACAAAAAGACGCACCATTTAGGCTACTGTCCCAAGGATAAAAATAAGAGCCCTGAAACGCATAAACTGCAAAGGTTGCAAAATCAACAGTTAACTCCTTTCCCCACGGGAAACCTGCACTGATTGGCTGATGGGTCAGAACAGTCATGCAAGCTTTCCCCCAAAGGAAACGTGCAATGATTGGCTGATGGGTCAGAACAGTCATACAAGCTTTTCCCCAGAGGAAAAAACCAGCACTGATTGGCTGGTGGGTCAGAACAGTCATGCAACCTTTTCCCCAAAGGAAACCTGCAATGATTGGCCGGTTGGTCAGAACAGTCATGCAACCTTTTCCCCAAAGGAAACCTGCAATGATTGGCCGGTTGGTCAGAACAGTCATGCAACCTTTTCCCCAAAGGAAACCTGCAATGATTGGCCGGTTGGTCAGAACAGTCATGCAACCTTTTCCCCAAAGGAAACCTGTAATGATTGGCTGGTTGGTCAGAACAGTCGTATACAAGCTTTTCCCCAGAGGAAACCTGCACTGACTGGCGGGTGTGTCGTAACAGTCATATACGAACTGCCTCTACACCGATGACCCAGACGTCTGATCTGCAATTGGCGGCTTGCTCTTCCTGGAGATCTTTTAAGTGGATGTTTCGCTTAATGTCAAGTCTGGCAGGACAGTGCGGAGCAGGCCACGGGCTAAAAGAAGCTCCCCGCTCGGGAAGAAAAAAACCGAGAACTTTCCACACGATTATACGTCTGAAACGAAGGCCGTGAGGGCGGAGGCGTAACGCCCTGCGTGCGTGAGAAGGCCAGGTGGCTGAAATAAGAGGCGGGGAGCGCGCAGCGATGACTCACCGCGTCTGGCGGCCGTAGACAGATGTGATTAAACGCAGACTCAGCGTAGCTCTTCCGCTACGGCGTGTTTTTGAGCCGCTACGCGAGGTTTCGCGCCTCTGCCCGATCGCGCCTTTTCGAACGTGTGCGTGCCAACACAAATCAAACAACTGCAACAGGATGCATGCACAGAGATAACTTTTTTCATGCGAAGACATCCAAAGGGTTTTAAAAAAGCAGTGCAGCTAGTCTTGCAGAATATGATTCAAGTCCTGCCATCACAGCAGTTTAATTGAGAAAAATAGCCATTCCTCACTTCAAACCTATCCATCCACACACACTGGCAACGCATTCCTTTTAAAAATATCATATAATCCCAACCCAGTTCCGCCTTTGCCCATAACAGTCCAATCTGAGATGACTGATAATGGAAAAACACATTATATTCAATCAGGGACAGGAGGGGGGGAATGATGGATGTGCACATAGGGGCCGGCGGGCTCAAACTCACCGATGTCCTTCTCGTGGTATATGATGGAGTGGTAGGGGACGTCCCGGTCCTTCAGGTACCTCTCGGTGGGCTCCACGTAGAAGGTGCCCTGCCGGGTCTGGATGAAGCCCTCGAACTTGCCGTCCACGATGGAGCCGTGGCTCAGGCTGCCCTGTTCGCCTGCGGAGAACCGGACAGGAAGCCGGAGGTCAGGTGACGGAGAGAGGCAGCATTTTTTCCGGCGGGGAACCGCGCCGCAACGCGGCCGGGGAAACACGCCGTTTGGGCCGGTATCATTAGACCCCGTATTTTTGCTTTTCGCCCTATTCGGCAGGCCTAATTGCACTTGCAAGCCCGCCCCATCTCTGCAGCATACGAGCTGGAGAGAAGGAGTGCCGTTGGAAACGCATGCAGCTAGCGGAGCGCCAGCTGACGCACAATCTGTGTTGGACGACGGCATCTCTTAAGCGGCCGGTGGAGTTCACCAGAAGAGCCACTCTGGTGCAAAGACCCTTTCAACTGCCCCCCCAACTCTACTTCCAGACCATGGGGATCACATCACAGGACCATGGAGCATGGACGTGCCACATAAGGCCTGCTTTGTACCCTTTTTACAAAGCAGAGCAGACATCAAGATTCCTTGGAGGCCAAACAAAAAAAGAAAATGGAGCCATTCCATGGAGGAATTGTACTCTTACCATTTTCCATGAAGCATAACTCTCTGATCCCAATACTCTGACCTTCAGGGCTGGTAATAATTACTTCTTTAATAAGAACAAGACTTGGACAATGCTAGCAATAATCAAAGGCCTGCAGGTCATGGAAAACAAAGGGGCTTTTTCCGCGGAGGGTTCAAATGCTCCCTTACACAATACCCAAGCAAAGCTGAGAAAAATGAGCATTTGGTCAGACTGCAATGGAAGTCTTAGAGGGAGAAAGGCAAGAAAAAGAAAAACAGACATCCAAGATCCAACACAGTACTCTCTTTAAACAGATGAGTCAGTAAAGAAAGAACCAGAATATGAAAGCACAAGAAAACAAGAAACCAGAGCATAAAATATGGACTTTGAGTCCTTGCTAATTGCTTTCCAACCGACATTATGTACCTGCAACTAATTTTGTGGCTTCACTCATGGTAATTGTAATTAGTTCATAAAGTAGCGCAGATACAGAAGAATCACATCCAAACTCCACCACACCCAGCTGGTTGTGGTCAGAGACGAGGCCCTTGGAATTCTGGGACCTGCCTCCTCTGCCCTGTCCAACCCCCACAAGGAACCCACCGTCTCATTCAGACCAAAAAGAATGGCTGTCGGAGAAGAGCACAGATATAGGGTTTCCCTCCCTCATCAGACACGCCCAAAACACACCGCAGTCAAACTCATCACGGCTCCGGAGACATCCGCATGATCCCCTCCCAACATCGCCTTTCACTTCCCTCTGCATAATAGGGTTTGGCTAATCCCTAATGCCTCCTCGCTATTCCTGCCCACATAAAAATTCATGTGAGGGCCTGTGTTTCCAGCAGGCTGGGCAGAACGGCTCTTCAGCTGTTGCTGCTGCTGCTGCTGCCGCTGACAGAACGGCGTCGACAACTAAATTAAGCTAACCAACTTCCCGCTCAAGATGGCCGTAAAAAATCTTTGCGTAATTTGTTGAGTCCTGGCACGTGTTGGTTAAAGAGTACCACCGGTACGCCTCGACTATATTCTTCCACGTGGAAATACTCCACGCTTGATTAGAGATATTTTCCTCAACTTCAGCATCAGTGCCATCTGAGTTCTGCTCAACGGCCCACTGCTCCAGAGGGACTGCAGAGATTTCCTGCAGCACATGAACGCTTCCACCGTCCGGATTCTCCATCTGCCCTGATTGAAGGAGTTAATCACACCCCCAAAATATTCTGTGCTCATGCAGTCTCGCCGCTTGTAATGAAGACCGCTAGGAACGATGGTGATGGCGGACTTGCATACTGAGCAGGCCGATGTCGATGAAGTCAGAGGAGTAACGCTAGAGAAGTCCAGAGGCCTTCACCGCTGCGCACCTGCGAGCTACGCTAACAAACCGAGCCGGGATCAGGGCCGGGATCAGAGCAGTGACAAACGGCGAGAAGCCACCTGTAGGTTCAGGGCGAGTCTGAGGGATATAACCCCCACAGAAGCAGTGCCTGTAGGGCTTATCTGAGACATGGGGAGAGCTGGTACATTATTTTCACCTAATTTCGCTACCGTGCACAAGGAGGACCGATTCTGGAGACCATATATTAAAATATGCTGTGAATATATGGCTCGGCTCCCAATGCATCTGCTGAGCAGTGTCATGGTTAAATACTGTTCATTTTCAAATCGAGAACAAAAGAGTCAAGGTGGTAGATTGGTAGTTATCTGCCTGTACCATTACAGGAACATTTGGCAATTAAGCTTATAAAATGTCCTGCTGCTCATATCTTATAAAAGGTAGACGGTAATTGTCATTTTACTACATCCATATAGTTGGGATTCAATGTATCACGGAAGGTTCAATTTTCCCTTTTCGTGTATTTGAATGGTTCTTTCCTCCCTCCATCAACTCAGCTCCTTTTAACTTTAGAGAGTGGGCGATCTTTCAAGTTTAGAGAAGAGCCATATAATGAGATTCAACTTGGACGGAATTTGGGATTTCACTTTTACCTAAAGCCACCCCCCCCCCAGTCATAATCCGGAAGCATCCCGGGCTGGCAGAGACGCAAGTCCGGATAAGTCTGGTGAGCCGCTGTGTGTGACTGCGGGAGTGGGCGCATTTCCAGAGGCTTCACAGAAACCTCCCCACCATTCTCTGCTCGCTCGACTTGATGAGTCACACCCTTGGCTACGGCAAAAGAAGGCCAAAGGTCTTCTCTCAAGATTCCACTTCTCTCCGCTGGACAACAAACACATCCTGAACATTCCCACACTTCCAACGAGCTGAACTTCCTAATAACATCCTTCTTCGTTTGTTCACATACCAGATTCAAAACATTACATTTTTACATTTAAATTTTACCTGACTGAAAAATGAAGAGCAGGCACTTCCCTCCACCCTTGGCTCATGTACCCTGAGACCAACCTCACAGGCTAGCTTCCCAGCAGCTGTGCGGGGGGCTTACTGGGAGCTCGAGGCAACAGAGGACAAGCAGGCGGGTCATTACAGGAAAGGAGAGGAGAAGTGCCAAAACGGAGAGGAGAAGAGCCAAAATGTAGACAGTGCTGTCTGGGAACCAAGCGGCTGCATTACTGCTGCTGAAGGCAAAGGCGATGCGGGAAACGGCATGGCTTCTCACAGCACGCCTTGCCAAAAACGTTTTCATTGGTCAGCTTGAGTGCCTCTCAATCCCGCCAAGAATTTAACTCCACTCATTTTCACAAATCAGAATCATTGATTTGTCCACAGTACTCTATCTGTCTGAAAACTGCTATTTCAATCCCATGCCCCTCAAATACTGACTTGATCTTGTCTGCGGCCAGCCAGTCCTCCTGCAAAAATGTAGGCAAATATTTTCAATATCCCAGTTTAACCTGAAAAGCCGATGTTATAATCAGGCTGACACCCAGGAAGAATTTTGACATCTAGACAGAATACTGCCACTGTAGAAATCACTTCTCCATTGTTACATGTATACCTCATAGCAGCAGAGTGGATATGCTTCTTCGATAAAGACCACTCAATGATTTTCCAGAGGATTAAGTGAAGAAATACTATTGTCAATGACCTACTCAAGCATTAAAATGGGACAAAAAAGACTATTTGCCGTGAAGGCAATATAAGTTTCAAAAAGGCTATTGATACTCTTGAGTACTATTAGAGGAAAACAGAACTGCAGTATATTTTCACTAAGAGCAGAGAAAACAATTTAGCAAAGACTGAGAAGACTGAGAATTTAGAAGTTTCCTCTATTATTCAACTCGAACTCCACAGTTTTTCTGCAATAGCAATTATTACGCAATTAACTCAGAGCACTTTTAAGCAATTACATTTATCAATGCAAGGATCTGAGGAGTGCTTTTCATTTTAGAACTGAGGAGGGTGGGTGACAGAGTGGGTGTATGTCAAGGCTACCAGAACGAACAACATCCCAAAAATCCAAAGAGTAAGTTTTAAAGGGACAGTGTAGGAGTCAATAGGAATCAATGTCAGATGGGAAATTTTGATAAACATTTTGGAGGAGGGAAACAGAAGTGTCTAGCAAGCAACCCAGGGTGGGGTATACCAGAGGGAGGAATAATCAATGACAGAACTACGCAGAGTTAGGCTTGACATAAACCCACATTCAGTCTGTCTCTTACAACCACATTAATAATTTTTCAAAAGGAAAACATCCAAAAATCAACCAACAAGAAAAAATTTGGATTCTCAGAAACTGAATACAATTATAATAATAATTATTATAATTACTCTGGCAGCATAATTTGAATTATGAACACCCCGGGAACTGCATAATCCTGAAAATGTATCTACATTTTAATTTGCAACTGAAAATTCACTTTACATTTCGTCATTCCTGTAAAAACAATACAATATCTTTATTATGATATCTTAAATAAGCAGTTTCAGCTTCCAAGTGAAACCAAACCAAAGTCACGTGCATTTTACTTCTCACTTTCGTTCACATAATTACAAAGGTCCATGCAAGGTTTTCAGGGTATATTTGTGATGCTTTGCAATTAAATTGTAACCCCAATGGCTGCAACTCTGGACTTCCTGTGTATATCCACGAACATTACTTTCACAACCAACTTTAACCACCATTTGCCATCCTTGCTGAACACATGTATAATTCAGGAGCGGAGCTGACCTCAGTGCTGCCTTCTCTCAGCAGACAGAAACGCGCACCGGCCCTGTCTGCTGGGTCAGCCCTGAATCGCACCTCTAATTCGGCAGAAATGACTGGGCGGAGCGCAGCCAGCATCCAGCAGGGAATTCGCTCTTTAGCGCAGAGACGGAGACGGAGGCAGACGCGCGTCACGTGACCAGACACGCCTCGTGGTTGTTTGCCCTCCCGTCCACACCAGACAGGTTCTGAGTATCAGCTGCGGTAATGTGAGAGGAAGACCTGTTCCCCCCCTCACGCCATTCCCCCAGCCGCACAGGGGGGGGGGGGGGGGGAGTCACAAGCTTAAGTCAGCAACTGTCTCCACCAGGCCCATCAGGCGAGGCCTCAGCAGGAAGTGAAGGTTAGAAAGACTCACCGAAGAGCTCTCCTGTGTAAATATGGGAGGTGTCGTAATGCATTTCTTCTCCCGACATCTCCACTTTGAAATCCTGTGAAAACAGGGTGGTGTCCCTCTTCATGCGGAGATTGAAATATCTGGGAGGAAAGAAGAAAACACGAAGAGAAGCAGATTACACAAAGGGCACTTCTTCGACCACCTTTAACATTTTTTTCCCCAACATTTCAGTAAAAATCTGTATGACCCAACCACAAAAACAAGATTGTAAACAACAACTGTTTCTTAAAACATTTACACATTTACACATTAAAACACATTTACATTTAATTAAAAAAAAAAAAAAGATTACCCTTCAGTGTTTTCACCTGAGAACAACATATAGAGAAACATTTCCAGTACCAAAAATGCGATACAATTTGTGTATTAAAGCAATCGCTGATTGGAGGAGGAATGCGATTTCGGCCTGAGAAAAATCGATCAGCTTCCAGCAAATGCACACAGGGTGCCAACGATCCTTTGACATCACCAGGCCTGCGATCTGCTGCTCGAGATGCCTCCCACGCTACATTTTTCCCAGCACACTGGGATTACATTTATGTGGCTTCATATACATTTTAAATCAACAAATTCTGTCAGCTGTTCCACTTCACAGAGCAAATGGATTATCATCTGTTGAAATCTAAGCAAATTTGCAGTGAGGAAAATCACAAAACTCATACCAGCGATGCTGAGGGGGCGTGGGTTCCATTTCAAAGATCTTTGTGTGAAAAGGCCACAGACTCAAAGGAACCCTGTGTTGTGGCCACACACGAAACATCCCATAATATCATCCCTTTGTCCCCAGTTAACCCGCCCTCACTGCACTCCGCGCATCTGCTGAGACGGACTCCGTGACGACCCAATCGGATGATGAATTGCTGCCGTGTGTTCTGTTCTCTGGGTATGCTTGTGAAGGGAAGACAGCGGAATGGGAAAGGGTCTGGTGCGACTGGCCCGGAAGGCTTCAACAAAAACCCCATATCCCCGAATGAGCCCCAAGGTCCTGGATCGTATCCATACTGTGCCAGTGCCGACTGTAGCCAGTAGCTCCAGGCTACGCGCAACTGGCGGTTGCATCGCCCAGGATATGGGCGGGTTCAGTCGGTTAGGGGTCTGCGTTTCATCGCTCTCAAGCTGGTGTTACTGCCACTGGCTTTGTCAACTAACTTCCGGCTCCATATGAAAGGTCTTTGCCCGACTCCGCTCTGTACGCTCTGCTTAGCTGTAGTCTGCGGTGTGAAAAGAAGTATCTGGTGACACCACAGGTTTCGGAGGGAAACGCGAGGACGTCTACACTCTTCCAAATCGGCAGTGGAATTCACGCACGTCCACGGCAGTGGTGGCAGGTAACTGGACATTCCAATTTAGGGTGAGAATCGGGAATTTTTAGCCCCGCGTCAAGTGCCACATTTACAAAGAGAACATTAAAAAAGCCCATATCCACCGAGTCTGAAATCTGCGGTGGATATGGGCGGAGTCAGGGGGTGGATCGCCGTGCGGCCCGCATGCAGACAGTGGGCAGAGTTTCTGGCGAGGCGCGAGGGCGGGCGTCCTCAGACAGGGTGACTGCTGGAACAGGGGGGCACCTTCAGCTCCTCTAATTAACCGCAGTCCTTGACAGACCCGATGCTGCGCCCCGTGTTCTGGGTGTAATTGGATTTTAACAAGCAGACCGGCGAGCATGCGAGCATCTGGACTCTCTCAGGACCTCAATCCCATTTAGCGCCGCGTCTCTGTCTTTCCAAAAGGCAGGAGGAAAGAAAAAAACAAAACCGCACAGCTGCCACACACAGACAACAGAATTACGCTACTCTGAAAAGGCAGGGGAGGAGCGTCAGAGTTAAGAAAAGACATTTGGACATCGAAGGCTGGGCATCGGACGGTTGGCCCGTTTCACGAGCTGCGAAGCGAACGGGCCGTGCATTATTGCATTATCCGTCCTTTGAAAAGTGCTCCAGCAGTCGCCTGCCACATTATCAGCGATCACTCCAGCAGAGCCTTAACCGCTTCTTACAGGCCTTTTAGCCTTAAAAACAATGCCTGGCATTCCCGCCCCTGAGTATCAGTAAGTACGCTTACGGTAGCAGCAACTGACCTCATAAAAAGAACAGGGGCAAATGAGACACTGCGGTGCTGAAGTATCTACTGCTGAGGCGCATCTTCTTTTACTGAGTTTGTATTCACAATCTTCATCCCAAAATGCAAGCAGAAATATCACGGCGTACAGTATCATATTTCTTGATGAATTTGCAAGTACAAGAGCCATTTAATAACTCATACCTCCCCACCAGCAGGTGGAGCTCATTGCAGATGATCAAAGCTAAAACCATTTCCACTGCTGAAAAAGCACATAAATCACACAGACATTTTCTCCTGATATTCCTGGAACAAAAGGCACCTCCCAAACTCCTACTGCATTCCCTTGGGTACCAGAGATTCACTTTCAAACTCAGATATATTCCACCACAATAGCTTTCTAAGAAGCTGATCACAGTAAACCATAGCAACAAAAAGATGGAAAGAAAAAAACAACTTGGAGACATTAATATTTAATGGTTACAATTCAGACTGCAACATTTCCTCCAAGTTTGTCACGTACTGTGTCATCGTAGGGGAATTAGTCACCTTTTAAGAGCCATTGCTAGAAAGTTCAAGCAGTACACTCTGTCAGAGTAGCAACACTGTTCTATTCTAAAGTTAGTTTTATATTACTTTATCATTAGCAGGAATGTTAGAATAACAAACCACTTCAAGTAATGGTAAACCCTTAGCACGCTGGACAATGTTTCTCTTCTGCAATCGTGGGTTCATATCAGCAAACCACTGCGGTCAATGTGCTCACAAGCATTTAAATATGAGTACTAAGTGCTGTAAGAAATCTGTCTCTGATGCCAATATGTCTGCTGGCCACAGATTCCCTTGATCTTATCGTTATTACAATACAGTTGGTACAATGGTAGAATAGCGACCGGGAGTGAGAGATTGGGAACCACCCGAGTCAACAGACGTGCTAATTCAATCACAACAGGACGGCCAATACACTGCGGCCTAACTGATAGGTGTCACAAAACTGACTACGTCCTTCCTAGTACGTGTATTCAACACTCCTGATCAAAGCTTGGAAAACGAATAAGAAGCAGCCGCTGGAAAGGTTCGTGGTTCAGTCGGACTCTGCTGAATCTTAAGTGTCATTCGTGCGCTTTGTCACTGCCGGCATTGAAAATAAACTTCATATATTTTCATCACGTTCGAGGGACGTCCTTTTTTTTCTCTTTACAGCGCCAACCCCTCAAACTGCACCGTGTGCAATCCAGCCATCCGCATCCTCCCTCCCCAAATCGCTCCAGCCCATATTACGCAAATGGGTCTTTTAGCGCTGACCTGGGAGGCTTTTACGCAACGCTTTCATTTATGACACCTGCTTATGAGAACGAGCTCGATTATCGGCGAACGCTGCACGCTGAGAGACCAAATGGAGTTACACTTCATTACGCGGTCCAAAATAAAGGGGGCGGGGGCCTTCCTGCCAAGAACCTCTTTTTTTTTAAATCCATCAGCTTTCTGTAATGCCGTAATTAACCGCGCAGCACTTCTAACCGGCGTTGCCCCTTTAAATTATTTACTAGCTATGGGGACGTTCTCATCCGGTGTTACCGCCACAGCTTCTTAAACAAGTCTGAGGGAAATGGAAATGAACAGTAATTTAGATGGATAGGCGGACGCGGTGTATTATCTAGATCTGAGCCTTCGTACCTTTCCCATTATGAGCACAGTACCCGTATCTCTCTCCCGCGCTCAGCTGTGTAAATCTTCAGTAAAGCGGCTGGAAATCCTCATCTGTTTGGCGTCATAAACCCCGTTGGCCGAAGCTGGGCCGGGGACGCGGGAGAGGAGGAGACGGGTCGAGAGGGCAAACGGGAGGCAGTCGTGTTCCAGCCGCACCGTCGCTCTCCGCCCCCGCCATCTCACGCTCCGCCTCCCTCAATTACACAATACTGACGGAGGGGCCAAGTTAAGCGTTTAAACACAAACACGGTTTCGGGAATCTCACAGGCAACTCCAAGGCACCCGGACTCTCTGCGCATATCTGTCTCTGTCAGAATTTACCTCCCAATCGTTCCACTTTGAGCAAACAGTTTATACATGTACATATTTACCCAAACCTCTCGCGTCCCAAACCGATAGTCCAATCCCAACCCCAAAGTTGGATATTTTAAACAATTTGTTTTAGCTGGTTGCAGCAGGTTTTATGAGACAGCGAAACCACAGCCTAGAAACTACATACATTTGCTGGGTCCACATAAGATTTAAAATGCTGGTTAAATGAGTTGTAATGCCATGAATAGCAATGCTTTGGTATTTAAAAATATCCTGCTAATGACCAAACGAAAACTCCACCATCTCAGAATTAGTAGTAGGACACTCAATCCTGGCTGTTGGTTGGACACGGATCAGCATTTCTTCAGTTTAAAAATAAATAAAATAATGTTGAAAAATGCTATTCATTCCTGCGTGGGTAAACTGGCCAGGACACCCTGAAGAGCTAATTTATCTGCATAGTCTCAGAATTCACAAAATGTGATAATCAAGTCCAGGCTTGTACACTCATTAGAGAAATAGAACACAGCCTTGGGGATCATGGCTTAGGGTAATAATTATCAGTGACGAAGCCGTACAGCTTAATTTAACATGCCGCAGCCCCACTTAAGAGGTCAAAGACCAATACAACTTTGGTGACTGTCATATAAAATTTTTCTTCATAAGTAGTGGTGATGTTGAATGGTATTAAATGATGAGCTGAAATCAACAAACAAAACAAGAGCACAGTGGGCTAGTAGCTCTAAACAGTAGTAATTTCCGAAGAATGTAGGCTACATTGCATTATTATACATAGGCTACCTCAGTCAGTACTGTATAAGAAGAGAGTAAACCTCTGACCTCACAATGACATCAAACATTGACTACTTGAACTATATGATTCATAAAACATTTTTTGTGACAATGATCTGATTCACTATAATACATTTTGGAACAAACGAATAAAAAGAAAATAGTAGAATATACAAACGTGATTGAGAAACCGATTCGGTCAGCACTATTTGAACATTGGCCATTAAAATTATACTCCATGCATTGAGCTCATTTTTAATATATTCTCACAGTTATTTTTTGATATTTGAGAGAAAAATGTAAAGAGTCAAAAGTTACTTTATGGGCCATTTTATGATGGCGGGCTATATTGCTACTTTATGGGCTATTTTACGATGCTATATATGTGCACTTGAAGGACATAATTCTACATGGTTCAGTCTGACACTATGATCATACAGGCCCAGGCTCCGGTTGAAGACGAGGTCTGCCATTCTGCGGCGACATCACCTCTCGCTGCGCAGTAAGACAGCCCAACGCCTCCCTTTAGCTCATCGCAAAGGGGGGGAATGCATTTCTCTCTTGCTTGGATTACTGGGCATGGATGATTATACCTTGCCATGACAACCTGAGCTGTCAATTTTGTTAGATGATATAGCTGCTGAAATGAGAGAAAACGCCTACCCAATCTGGACATGATATAGCCAGGTCTATACCGCTGGAGAGATAACTTACTTGTAACCTATAGTGTGGGTGTGACTCCCACATCTTACAGCATAGGTTTTAATGTACTGCAACCATTTTCGCTTAAGTTTTTGCTTGACAGAGACATCTACTTTGCGGCAGCAATTTAGAAAGCTACATTTCTAGCTCTTGACCTGATATTGTGAAACTAATGTAGCAGGAACCACGCCTAGTCCACATGAAGTGACTGGTGGTGGTAATCACTGAACTTCAGCTAAGAGATGTATGAACAAGGGGTCGACACTAAGACACTCAACAAGTGTCCTTTTTTCAGAAGGAAATATAGCCATTAGCCCAATACATGTTTCCCGCACAACGAACAAACAGCCAAATCTAGCGCAAGAGCCCAAGCTGGCCATCATAAAAGCAATCTGCTTATGCTGATTCTGTTCCATGCCCTCTCGTACATCACCATACCATTTTTGTTACATTAATCCTTAATGTTAGACATACTTGTTTCACATATTTGACAAGCATTTCTTAATCCAAAATGATTCCATGCGAGTGATTTCGTGGTGTGAGGGAGGGGCATCGCTGGAGGTGGTGGGCTGGCCATTCTCACCCACAAATGATTCGTTCACAGCTCATGGGAGGAGGCGGGGCAGGGATAATGGGTTGTGCATCAGGATTAATAATGCTGAGTGGAGATGGAACGTAGTCCAAGCAGGGTTTTTTGCAGCCAAACTACACTGAATTACAATCAATAAATTGAAATGAACTCAATGAAATGAACAATGAATTGACGCAGCACAATCTTTATGTTCAAAGTAATGTATCGATATGAACTGTTAAACCACTACTGAGAGATGAGCTGACCAATCGCAGGCTTGGAAACATTTCGCTCTGAGGAGCAGTGTTTTTTCAGAAACAGGAGTGACATTAGACGTGTTCCAAATGCACAGAGCCACACAAGAATTTATGGATTCATGATGAAGGAATTGATGAATGGGGGCTATTAAATCCTTCTTCTTCAACATCGAGAACACACACTCTTGACATGACCTACTCTCTGAAATCCTCTAGTATAAAAAGGTCCTAATATCAGAAACAGGACCGTCAGTCTTAAAATGCAGATTTAAAATTTTACTGTGGGTGCGGAGGGTAGCACCGTCGCCTCACAGCAAGAAGGTCCTTGCTCCAAATCCGGCCTGGGCCTTTCTGTGTAGAGTTTGCATGTTCTCCCTGAGTCCACATGGGTTTCCTCCGGGCACTCCAGTTCCCTCCCACAGTGCAAAGACATGCAGGTAGGCTAACTGGAGACTCTAAATTGCCCAAAGGTATGAGTGTGTGAGTGAATGGAGAGTGAATGGTGTGTGGCCTGCAACAGACTGACAGCCTGTCCAGTGTGTATTCTCACCTCTCGCAATGCATGCTGGGATAGGCTCCAGCGCCCCCAGGATAAGCAGGTATAGCTAATGGATGGATGGATGGATGGAAACTACTTGCAGTAGTTGTAAATGAATCCATTACTGAAAGTACTTTTACTCATCATCAGAATAATTTACATAACTAGGGGACACTTAATGCAGTGCGTGGGTAAAGGCAAGTGTTCACAAATGTTAGCAAAAAGCAAGAGTGTGAAGCTGTTACATACAGTGATACTTTCCAATGTTCGCAGTTTATTTTAAGGGTCTATTTATACGGTTATGCAGATATACACATCAGTACCAATTAAGGAAATAAAGTTTTTAAAGTAAAAACCAAAACCGGGGCTGTGTTCATCCAACTTAAACTCAATACACATGAAGGTGGGGAAAACGTAACCTCTTGTTGATTATCATCCCACAGATGGCAAGCTTTTGCTACTTTGAATTAAAACAGATTCAGTAATAAATTTCTCAAAAGCACTGGAAGCAAACAGTCAGTCATTTACGCCATTCATTTACACAACATACAGATTCTGTCCATACATTATCTATTTGGCTTTTGTTTGTCATAATAATATAAACTGCTAAACTCTTTTTTCAGACACATGGAGGGGATAATTAGTTGCAATTGATAGAACAACGCTCAGTAAACAGCCATTATCAAAATAAACTTACACTGCATTCCTCAAAGAACACAGGCATTATGAAGTTCTTTGCCAGCGTATTCACCCTAATAACACAAATTTCCCTCTTTATGCTTATGATCCATAAAATGTCTGTGTTCTTGTTCCCCGTGCTTGCCACATAAAAATAATAAAAATGTCAAACGTCTTTTTAAAAAAATGGTCCAACAGTGGTTTTTCATCTTGAGTGGGAATCTTTATATGCTGTTGTTCATAAATCCATCAAAATACATTATAGAGATAATTTGCATAAAAATAATCACCATATGCATGACTGGATTTGGATCATAATGTGAAACTTATCTTGAATCTGCAATGTTCTGCAACTTCACTGGTTTTTATTTCACATGTTAATTGTCAGCAGCTAATTACCCAGTTTGTATATTACAAGTGTCTGCGAAACTATTGATTTTTCTTAATTGACTCGAACTGACTTCTGCATTCAAAGGACAGTTCCTGAAGGCACAAGGTATTCACCTATGGCATGGAAAAGTTCTGAAGAAATGTATCCCTCCACTCTATCAAGGGAAATTTGCCAAATTTAGCTTCTGTTCAGTTGGGATAAAAGACGATTCTGCCTATAGGTCTCTTAAAGTCGCTCCACAGTTCTGCCGAAGCTAGCTCTAAACAACAACATATTAACTTCAGACTAACAAAAACACTTATATAAAGACTGATTGCTTCTTGACAAAAATAGTATAGAAACAGCCAACTCTAATACATTTACATTTTGCCTGCTGTCCATTTATTAATTGAATCAGGAAAAAACTGATTTATTTAAAAATTTTGGTAAAAACAGATGTGACTTTTAATCTTGCTCTGAGTCACCACCTCCTAAGCTGGTGTCTGGATAGACAGAGAGTCAGAAAGAATTAAAGCAACTTCAAACCAAGGTAAAACTGAAAATGATGAGATTCACCTGGGGGAATCTAACTAATCTCAGATGTGCTTTCCTCCTCTGGAGTGTTCGATCTTAGAGCCAGGAACGGGCAGAGAAAGCTAAAAAAAGGGTGGAATTCTCTCATCAGCGCGACTGAGAGAGCACCCTGCTGCCCCAGCGCTGCCTCTTCAGAACAAGCTGCTAGGAGCCTTTCCTGAGAGATAACATCCACACTAAATTATACCCCACAAACAAACGGAGTAAGCTACAAAAAATGATGAGAACGGCTGTCGCAGAATAATATTCTTCCCGCTCAGCAGACGAGATGACGATGCACAATCGGAAAAAAGGCTCTTGCACAAGAGTTCTAGTCTTTCCTGAAGCACACGGGTAACCCTCGCACCAAAAATGCCAAAATACCAAAAAACACAGATCCACATTATTACTGTGCTTGTGGGGGGGAGGGGGGGCGGGAAGTGCACGTGCAGTGGGTCTCTGCTGTCGGTCTGTACGGATGCAGCTAGGGGAACAGCCTGGCTCGTCACATCGAGGGGTCTGAACTACGAAGCAGGCGAAGCGGCTCAGCGGGTCAGTCACATCCCTCACATCCCCAGTCGCTGTTATTTCAAGCTGAATCTCAAGCTCCCAGATACAGAAACATCAGTAATCACCACCTTTGTGCTGTCTGCCATAGAGCACACATCTTCAGCTGGCCAGTGGAGAGGTGGAGTGCAACACTGCCACAGTGCAACCACACAAAAGGGCGCCGCAAGCCAGGCGTGTGTGCTTGATATGAGACAGAAGCTACTATCTTAGGCCTACCGTTCACTCACACATCTGAGCAGACCAGACCTGGGTCAAATAGGCTACATATTTGTTCTAGATTCAAATACTTTTCTACCCTTTACTGATCCTGCCTGGTGTACTGGAACCAATGAAATACTCTCAGAAAGTGCAAACCCCGCCTTCTGGTCATATTGGCAGGCACAATTACACCAGGCAAGATCAATAGAGCACAGAAAAGTAGTTGAATCCAAAACAAACATGTATTTGACCCAGGTCTGTAGCAGACATGCTTCACAGCTATCTCACTCCATCTTCAAAAAGCAAAAAGCATTTAGAACAAATTATGTCAGAGATAACATGTAAAAAAAAAAGCACAGCTACTACAATTCTCTCAATAATGCCTCAGGGGCTGTTCCCCTGCTCTGCTCCGTAAACCAATCCCAGAAACCGCTACTGGTGAAAGGCCTAACGAGCGGAATGCCGCTGTCAAACGAGCCCCGCGCCGCTCGCCAAATGCCATTTCTCCGTTTGTTTGTTTGTGTTGGTGTGAGCCATTTCGGTTCGTTTTTCACACCGTTTCCACGATAATGCCCATAACGAACATCTGAGCACACAGAAAGGGAACTGGCGACCGGGGACCGCGATCCACTGCCAAATTCCCCACCAGATGGCCCATTGCAGGGTAGGCCGGGCCCGAGAGGAGCGACTACCCTTCTGCAAAGGGACACGGCCATTTTTTTTCCTTTTTTTTTTTTGAAGGCGGGGGACCCACCGGAGGCCTGAGGAACTCGCGTAAATGTACCGGAGCAAACCTAAAAAAAAATACACCTTCAGAGGGCTCGCTGAAACACGCAAATGAAAACCGCACTAAACTGACTTTATTCAACGATTAATTAGCGAGAGACGGCTCCACTTTCAACTGCGACGCCGTCTGGGGGGGGGGGGCTGACAATTTTATTTTCCACAACAAAGCTCAGAAAAAGCCGTAGCGGAGGCGCTCCCCGCGCGAACGCAAGAAAAAAGCGTTTCCCTAACGACGCGAACGTACCGAGCTAGCGGTGATTTACGGGGACAGAGGAATCAAATTACTGCGCGTACAGCACGTCCAATTAGCCTTTCAATAATCCCACCAAATAAATGCCATCCTTATCCACACTGTTTTTCTCTCTTTGGGGGTGGGGGGATTGTGGGGGCGGGGTGCTTCTGACTCAATGAAATTACGCCCAGCGCAAAAACACAACCAGCGCGGAACGCCAGGAAGCCCGGCTTCCGTTCCCGAGGCTTCTGGCCGCTACCTGCGGGGAGGGGAGGGGAGGGGAGGGGAGGGCGGACAGCACACAGCGAAAAAACACAAAGATGAATAACCTCCCTATTCCTGCTCGCAAAACCCTCTTCAGTGCATCCAAAATACATCATTACATCATCGCCTTGTGACTGCTCATCATTACCTGATATGCCCAGAAGGGAAGGAGACAGAAGGTGGGAGGAAGGGAGAGAGAAAGATAAAGTGAGAGGGAGGGAGACAGAGATGGAGAGAAAAAGAGAGCGAAGGGGGGGTGGGGGGGGAGAGAGGCTGATACTTTGATGCCCCTTTAATTACAATAAAGAAAAAAAAAAACATATTCCAGGTGAGCTAGATTGCTAGTTTGGAGCTCTGTGGATGAGCACAAAGGTGATAATAATGATTAAAATCTGATTTACAGAGTTCTTAAATGAGAGAGAGAGATGAAATCTCAGCACTACCAGTTCAAGTGGGTCAGAACAGTAGCAGCAGGGCTACCACGAGCTGAGCGTCCCCTCAGTCACACAGACACAGCGGCTGCACGCTGTCATTAAATCTGGCCATCTCTCGCCCCTCACAGCACCCGCTCATTGGGTTTCCCATTCATGCAGAGAGGGAGGGAGGGAGGGAGGGGCCGCTCGAGGGGACCTCCGGCGTCTCCATTTACGCGCTGAACATGGGAACGCTCCCTCACTCGACGGCCTGAAGCGCTTCCGCGTCCACCGGAGACGGACCGCGACGGCGGAGCTGAGACAGTCACCCGCTCCGCTAGCGGCGTGAGTGAAAGGCGCGGGGGACGCCGCCCAGGACGCGCCATCACACGGCGGAGTGGCCGTTCGTTAAGCTCCGCCTCCTCTCCCGAGCTCTGGCGGGGCGCCACGGCGTCATTAACAGACGTGGCGTTGCCGAGTAGGGGGTTCGTGGCGGTACCGACCCCTGTGCCCGCGGCTCGGGCGCTTCGCGGTGCGGAACGGCGGTGGCGCCCGCCGCCGGCTCCGGCCCCCCGTTTAATTTACCACGCGCCGAGCCGCGGGACAGCCGGGAGGAAGCCGCCGGAGCCGCGCTGGATTACCCCGGCAACAGGCGCCGCCAGACGGGGGGAAGGAAACAAAAGCGCAATAAAAATCACCGCCGGCAGCTGCCGTTTGATTCGCCGCCCCCGCCCCCCCCACCGCCGCCTGTCCCCCCCGCCCACCCTTCCCCTCCGTCTCTTTAGCTCACTTCGGTTTTTCGACTCGCAGGCTGGAGGCGGGGAGACGGCAGACGGCAGACGCCGCGGCGCGCTCCGCAGCCGGGAGGCTAGCCGCGAACGAAGCGGCCGCCCCGACCCTCTTGACTAACGCTTCAGGTGCGAAAGACCGGAGGGTTACACACATCCGCGTCACTTCGCAGCGAAGTGCGACCCCACCCCCAGCCCGAGTTGGGATGAGAAGGAAGGTGTTAATGAGGAGTTGGCGGTACTTAACAGTGCGCCTGGGCAAAGGGAGAGAACAAGGAAAAGGAGGAGAAACGAGGAGAAGCGAGGGCTTTTACTGTCGGTCATCCGCATTCCCTCTTTTTTTTGTTACTCCTCCTATTCCAAACGGCCCCGTAGCTCAGACAGGGGGGCCGTGGAGGGAGGGCCGTCTGGCGCACGCCCATGTGACAAACGGTCGGGCAGCCTCACCCGCGGGCGGGCTCTGTGGCGCAGGTGTCCCTCGCTCGAGAGGCTCTCCTCCTCCTCTGCGCCTCTCCTCCGCGCTCGGCGCCGCTCAGACGCCGTAATGCATCTGCATTATTTAACGGCAAATATCTCTTTACCGCTAAGCTCTCAGTGAATAAGGGAGCCGGAGGTTAATATTTAATCTGCGCGGAAGGCTGGTAGGAATACGCCACATTAAGCTCGTTACCTGGCTTCCGCGCCATCGCGCCTCGGCGAATCAAATCCGCGCGTCTAGCTCATCCAGCGAGGGCAAGAGACAGCCCAAACAAAAAAAAAAAAAAACCAGGGTTCCGTTTTATTCGTCCATTTATTTTATTTTTTTTTAGCTCGACGCAGGACTTGCTGGACGAATTCCACACGTAATTCACATCAAACAGAAGGCACACCAGCGCGAGCGACTGAGATATTCTGCCCCTAAACGGCTTGTGTACCATTTAAAGTTTGTTCAAATTTAGGACAATGGCATTTCTTTGCCTGCTTCAGGCATCCATCCAATCGTTTCTTTACCGAGGGTGGCGGGTGGGGTGGGGGGTGGGGGGTGGTGGTAATTGACTTCTGAATTGCCATGGAAATACTGCACTCTTCTCCACTCCTATGCCTCCCACTGAAGTGAGTGTCTGAAGTCTGAGTCCACTAAACGTCCCCATTCAAATCGAAGACAATCCAAAGCACACAGAATGAAAAAACCTGGAAAAAGACGCTCCTTTCACTGCCTGCATCGCATCACGGCTCCGCCTCCACCGGTGAAATCCCACAGGTCCCTACCTGGCCAGGTGTCTGCGTACCTGCCTGGCAGGAAAGGTTCAAGCATCGAGCTCCAAAATTGAGGACTGGCGGTCGTATTGATTTTGCATGACCTCACAACAGCGTGGGACAATAGATTATTTTCCCTCTGAAAAAAAGATTTAAAGACTGAAGTTTAAATCAAGTTGTTTTCCTTTTTTGGAAAAGGAACACACGCAGTGCATGAGAGAGAGAGATAGAGAGAGATGACAGATAAATAAAAGAGAGACAGAGAAAGGTGGAGACAGCGATGAAGAGAGAAATAGAGAAATAGAGGGAGAGATGGAGAGAGAAAAAGAGAGCGCACACTACACAAGAATTTCTGGGGACGAGTTATGAGACAGGAATTTCTGGGTAAGAGTTATGACAGAAGTAGGCCTGGCTGCAGGAAAAGGACCCTCTTTATCTAAATTGCTGCATTCGAACCGCTCTGTAATCTCCGAGCCGTGCGCATGCAGAGAGAGAGAGAGAGAGAGAGAGGGCACTCGCAGGTGGCTTCTCAATCACACAACACAGCCCACGGAGCAAGGCTACAATCTGCGAGGGGGAGGGAGGGAATGAAAGGTTTCATGGAAGGGGCCTGAGGGTTGAAAACAAGCAAAATGACCGCGAATGAACAAAAGGACAAGCGCCTCCTCGCCGCCTGGTCAAAGATGTACGAGTCTGTCCGCGGCTACAGCTCCTCACGACGGCAGCGCAGCTATGCTACGCTAAAAGCTAAAAGCTCCAATCACGGCGCTTCAATGCTCCCTGTGCACATCTTCCTTTACTAGCGGCTATGACCGAGACAATTCACAGTGTCTGTGTAAACCTACATGCGGTTGTGCTAAAAAAAAAGCTAACAAGACCAGGTCAAAACCTAGTATATGGCTGGACCTAACACACTTCATCCGGCCGACCAATGGTGTAACGTCATAACTCGGCCGACCAATGGTGTAACTTCATCACTCACTCAGTCACAGACATTCACGTTTGTAGGGCTGGCCCCGCTGTTGCGGTCCAGCCAGAAAGGTGAAAATCACAACAGAAACACAGCTCCATATAGCATCACCTATACAGCTCCCATAAAACTTACAGGGACAACTATGAGCTATAAAAAAAAACCAAAAGTACACGCAATTGAACGCGCTGCGCGTTAAAACAGCCTGTGCGTACGGGGCGTTATTCAAACCGGTCTCTAGGCATTACCAGCGTATCCTTTCTGTGCCTTCCCCAATCCCACAAACCCCCCCCCCCCCCCAACAGCCGGCTGAGGAGGACGATCAAACGGCCCTCCCGCTCAGATCTCCCGTCCCGCTCTCTCTCTCTCTCTCTCTCTCTCTCTCAGCGCGCCTCCCCCGCCCCAATCAGCCCAGCGCGGGGCCCCGCGAACCCACGGCGTTCTGCATTATTTACACACTGACATCACGTGACGCAGCACTTCAAAAAGGACGAGGGGGGAAAAAGCCTGATAATGCAGATGCGACGCTCACATTTTAATGCACGGAATACAAAGCAGCCGTTTCAAAGTACGGGTGAATGAGCGAACTTCGAGCTAGAAAATTTGCTAGACTTGCAGCAGAAAGGCAAGACTGAAAAGCATCTGCCCCAATACTGCAATATGGTACCCCAATACTATTTCAAAATATAGCATACCATGTTAAGTAACTGTATGTATACTACGCCACACTATGCTAGAGTATACACGACTACTCTCCAGTAAATATTTCACAGTACTAAACCATAGTATCCCACGCTGCACTTTATTATAGTGTACAGCAGTACCCTACACTACAGCATACCATGCTGTTAAATTATAGCATGCAGCACTATTCACTATTAGGTCTATATTATAGCATTAAGCTACAATACACTATGCACTGTATCATATTATATTGGGATGGCAGGTATGCCATCCCGTCAAGTTACGCCTTGTTATTCTATACCATAGACGTATGCTGCTGCTGTGAGGGTTCCGGAACCCATCAGTGTCTGTACACAGCGCCACCTGGCTGAAGAGGTCATACTACAGCACAGTCCACCAGATCCACTGCGAAAGGAGAGGAGGTGAGCGCGGAGCACAGCGCTGGCGCGGAAGACTCCGGAAGGCCGCGCGCTACAGCCCCGAGCGCGGACGCAGGGTGCAGTCGAGCCGCGGCGAGCCCCCGCTGACGCCGGCGCGGGGGGGACCATTTCACCCGCTGCTTACTCGCGTGTTCTCTTATTTTAGCCCCCCCCCGGCATTGCAACAGCCTGCCTGTCCCACAGCGTTTACTCCCATCCTGCCCCTCCCTCTCCTCTGTGCACTCCAGGACTGAGAAAAAACAACTTCCCCTCAGCACCGGGCTCTCATTTTGACTGGCTACAGAAAGAGGAAGTGTGCAGGTAGGTTCCAGTCAACACGCCAATGGAGAAAGGGCGCCATTTTGGTTTCGAGAGTGATTGTGTGTGTGCGTGCGTGTGTGTGTACGCGTGTATGTGCGTGTGTGTGGCGGTGAGAAAGACCGAAAGAGAGAGAGAAAGAATTACACAGGAACTTGTGTGCGTGCGTTCTGAGACATAAGTATAGCATCCGGACGGAGTGTAGCACAGTGGGTAAGGAACTGGACTTGTAACCGAAAGGTCGCAGGTTCGATTCCCGGGTAGGACACTGCCGTTGTACCCTTGAAATTGCTTCAGTATATATCCAGCTGTATAAATGGATACAATGTAAAATGCTATGTAAAAGTTGTGTAAGTCGCTCTGGATAAGAGCGTCTGCTAAATGCCTGTAATGTAATGTAATGTAATGCATCCCATGCTTTGTGCGCACGCTGCCGTGACTCCAGCTCCCGCCCCCACGCCTCTCCCACAGGCCCCCCCTGCCGAATCTCTGGCGTTCGGCACCGGCGGTCCGGACGCGTTAGCGCTGAAATGACACATTCGCCGCGCGCGTCCAGCCCGAGCGGCTCCTCGGCCCGCGGCGGCGCGCTCGCTCTCTCGCTCATCAATCAGACGGCTTTAACGGGGCGAGTTGAAGGCGTCGCCGCGGGAGGGCCCCGAACGCAGAGAACAGGTGAGGTCCCCCGTGTGGGTCCCGCGGGGGCTGTCCCAGGTGCAGACGCCAGGACGGGAGGCGTGTCCCCTTTACCCCCCCCCCCAGCAGGAGACCAGCTCCGGCCCCACCGCTGAGCATTGTGGGTGGCAGCTCTTCAGTCATGCAAACACAAGGTTCTGTAATTCAACACGTGGGAGTTCTCCCGTAATCCTCTTCATCTCAAAGCCCTCGGTAAAAAAGAAAAGAGATGGGGGGGATGGAAGGGGGGGGAGCAGCAGAAAACAAAACGTGAGAGCAGTGTGACTGTCCCAGCTCCCAGAAACCTCAGCGACTGGGACACAGTGTCCACAGACACTTCAGTGGGTCTCACGTGTTCAAAAAGAGTAACTGATAGGGGAGATATCCAATGACCAATGTTCCAGTGAAATCCATTTTTCTGTACTGTACTTTTGTTAGAGGGCTGTACACAATGCATAAAACAACAATAGCAACAGCAAGCACGCACCACACACACACACACGCACACACACACACAATCCCTGTCCATTTCATCAGCCCCGCCCTCATACTCACTCCCATAAACACATACTCATATTAATCAACTGTTCATCAGTGCACAGATGCCATGCGTTTACCTCGGCCCTCCAGTACTATAGTCATACGGATGCAGCGTGACAGTTCCAGAGAGCACAGCACAGCAACGGTGGCACTGAACACCTTTCATACATACATACACCCTTTCTGGAGTATTTCTGGTCTGTATTTTCCAGTGACTTCTGAAGCTCACTGGAGTTGTTCTTTGGGCGGTATGTGCCAGACGAGGGGGCATGGGAATACCACCGCGCAGCACGCCGGGAAGAATAATCCCGCAATAAAAATGTGCGAAGCGGCCTCGCCGCAAACGGGAGGCAGAAAATCCGGTCGATTCCGCCCCGGCGACGTCCCGGTCATGGCCGTTCGGTTTTTTTTAGCAGGCGCTACTTGGACCCTTTCCAATCCGCAGATCAATGTAGGCTTATATCTCGGCCCGGCAGCAGAAAATCCAGATGATTTAGAGATTTGGTCGATCTGCGCCACGGCTGCTCAGACCCGATACCCCTGAACAAACGCTGCGCCCAGCGTTTAATGGGAGAGCGCGCGCTGAGCGGCGGAGACGCCGTGCCCGCCATATTTCACGCTTCCCTGGGGGAAAAGCGAGCCATCATTACCAAAGCGCACGACAACACCACTATCACCGTGTGCTCATAACGGTTTTCATATATTACTTCTAATCAACATATCTTGAAATTTGCGGTTACCTGTGCCAGATATGAACGTGTAATTCCCTCCCCCACCTGAAATACCACAGCACCCATTTTATATCCACCTCCTTACATGATATGCAAAGTTGTCTTTCTCCTTTCTATCAGGTTTACATCGTGCTAATCTTTTAAGCATTCACCTTGCTGGGTCTTAGTAAAGGCTTTTTTTTTTTTTTTTCATGCCAGGAAGTGAGTCATCGGTGCTTCCCAAAGTAGGAAATGACATGAAGGGTGCCCTTGTTCACAGCACTGTGTGCCCTTGAGCGTTTCCCAGAAGTGTGTCACTACAGTCAAGTTCACAACAAAAAACTGCTCGAGATGTGAAACACTGAACACAGAACATAATCCAATTGCGCGACTGCTTCGGAAACGCGACCGCCAACTACTGCGGCGAAATGAATTCCATGGGCGCAATTTAAAAATTAGCGCTTTTTAAATTGTTTTAAATTGGTTTACACTTCAGGAGAATGACAGGTCCTTCAGAAAGATGATGGCTCCTTTTGAACACGCGCCAAACTTCAGCGCCGCTCAATGAATGCGAGGACCTGGCTCTATCCGAAACGAATAAAAGAATCACTGACTTCAACGGTTTCGAAAACGTCTGTTGCTCCAAGCTAACCAATCCCTGCGAGCGCAGGATGGCGCGTTTCCATTGTGTGAGTTAAGGCCTTGCACAAAGGAAGTCACGTCGCCATCGCAGTCGTGCTGTGAACTGACAGGAACTTTTTTTCCAAACTGCTTCCTGTTTTCCCTCCCGGTGCTGTTTATTGAGCCCCGGGACCTCTCACATCCCATAATCCCTGCACTGCAGTCTCAGTAATTCAAGCACAAGGGCAGCGATTAGTCACAGCCTGCCCAGCAACAGCCTTATTGACTGTGAAGATTCAAGGGACTGTCCTCTCACGTAGCCAGCCTCGGTCTTCCTGCGGCTGCCTTTAACCTGAGCGCAACCAATCAAAAGAGGATTGGTAGGAGGTGAGAGGTGGAGTCAGTTATAAGACCACACAGGCTGCTTTCCAATTGGATGGTACCCCATTCTCTGAGAGAACCAATGATTCAGGTCTCAGGCACTGGGCACAGAACCATGTCTGTGGGCTGTGGAACTGGAACGAGAACTGCGTTGATGAACCAAAAAGTACTATAGGTGAGAGCAATTTGTGACAACAAACACGTCAAAGGAATTTCTGTAATAATCCAGAGAAGAGTCATTGGTTGTTTTGCTGTGTAACCACTTCTTTTGTTTTCCTGGTCTTCCTGTACACTGCATTACTGCTGTTACAAGTACTTTCAAGCTTTTGCATTTCTTAGAACAGCTGTGTATCCCCGCTAGTCTGGTACAATGCGACACAGCCAACAGCACTGACCCGTCTATCCCACTGTCACTCAAGGTCATGTGACACCCATGGAGCGAGCAGAAAGGAGAGGTAATTCTTCCTGAGCCTCTCAGAGACTCAGAAGCCTATTAATAACTCCTCCAGCACACACAATGAGACGGAGGGCATGAAGGAGGGAGGCAGAGGTGTGTGCTCACCCTTCTCCCATCCGTCCGTCCGTCTGTCGTTCCTCCGCTCACCCCGCCAGAACTGCTCTCAGTATTGCTTTAGCGCACCGCGCACTTCCCTCCGATAACAAGACGGGCCAGGCTCAGCGTGGGCCAGCAGCCAGCCTGGGTCAGGCCACATCAATTAAGCAGCAAGGGGATGCGCGCGCTGGCAGGGCCGACGCGGAGAGGCGGCAGCACGAGGAGCCAAGCTGACGAGTCGCAGTGACTGCAGCGCGGTGCCGCCGCTTTCTACCGCCACACACAGCTGGGCTGGGCGGCTAGGCGCCGGAGGCCACCGCCACACGCCAACCCACCACACATCCAGACTCCTCGGGCGCTCTCCCGACCAGCGGCCGTTTAGGCAAAGAGCACCGATAAGAGGGAGAAGAGAGAGACGCTTACATCTTTCAGCTCCTCGAGAGCACCACGCACCCACCCAGCCGAAAAACGGGTCATCCTTGAGAAGGGCGTCCACGCGGGGCACTGATCAGTGCAGGTGTGCGGCTGTTATTTTAAAAATAAATGATAAATAAATAAATAAATACGGAAAAGCAGTGACCTAAAACGGGAGGAATCGGGGACCGTCTCCGTCGAAGGCTGCTGCCAGGCCAGATAGCGTCAGATCGAGTTATTTATAGGGACAGCCACTGGAAACTAATCTAACGCAGCAGACTGGATCCTTCAGGAGTTTGGGACATACTGTGCCTGCGGTGACAGTCCCGGGGCAGCTGGTGGCGCTACGGGAGTCCCACAGCAGAAAGCAGTAGGCCCTGGGAAAGGCCCAGAAAGGAACAGAGGGAGCGAGAGAGAGAGAGGGCTGGAAAGTCCTAAATATCCACAGCGTTTCAGAATGTTCTGGAGTGCCATGGCTAAGAAGCGGCAGTCAGCTTCACAGTGACTGCCATTTTGGAGCTCACTTCACAGGTAGTCCCTCCTTAGTTCTGCAGGGGTGTCATGATGGTGAAAAGTTGGCCTATTTGTTGGCCAACTTGGTGATGGTGGCCACAGACGGAACTGAAACAAGCGCGGCTTTACGGACGTAGGCTGGCTGCCCATT
Organism: Anguilla rostrata; assembly: GCF_018555375.3. Classification (NCBI taxonomy): domain Eukaryota; kingdom Metazoa; phylum Chordata; class Actinopteri; order Anguilliformes; family Anguillidae; genus Anguilla; species Anguilla rostrata. The sequence goes on along the minus strand of NC_057937.1, from coordinate 43,538,804 downwards.
TCACTGCAGCAGAGCAAAAGATTCAACATTCGCTGTCAGTGTTTAAGATGAATATGTCTGCAATTTTATATATTGGCTACATTTATAGGCACATGAGGTTTCCAATTATGACACAGTTCCAACATTATTAGCAGTTAGGTAGCTAATTTATTTATGCTAGTAAGCCACCATCACCAAGTGGGGCGACATAGCTCAGGAGGTAAGACCGATTGTCTGGCAGTCGGAGGGTTGCCGGTTCAAACCCCGCCGTGGGCATGTCGAAGTGTCCTTGAGCAAGACACCTAACCCCTAACTGCTCTGGCGAATGAGAGGCATCAATTGTAAAGCGCTTTGGATAAAAGCGCTATATAAATGCAGTCCATTTACCATTTATTAATTTTCAGTTCTTCCTTGAAGGAGTAGCCTACATAAAACACAAGCACACGCTTTACCACAGTTACAAGTATGAAACTGGATGGTCAGTTTAGAATTTAGTACCATTTCCAGTTTGGAGTGATTCAGGCAATTCATTAGTGTATTGCGTGCCCCGGAGAACAGGGTCAAAGTTAAGGGTCAGACTGAGTCCGGGGGCGAGGGATAAGGCTTAAAGGGTCAGAGATTGAGTTACAGTGAGATCTTAGCTGCTAATCAGTCTCTGTGGCATGGAATCAGCAGTCACTGCTACAATGCCCTGCAGTGACATACCGTATATAAACCTCACAGCAGAGCATATCAGTGTTATTGTACACTATTTCCTACTAAGCCACTCCTTCTGAATTGTGCACTGTGGGAGGAGCATTCAGGAAGTCACATGCAAGAGGCTCCACTGCAAAGGCTCCCTGCCATTGTCCATCAGGGGACCAAAACTGACATCAGTGTAGCTCCATGACTAATTCAAGGACAGAAAAGCAAAGCAGGAAACCACAACCGCCGAGCTGGAGCCACAAAAGATAAGAGGCTAAACTAGGGGTGGGGAGGTATACCGTTATTAATGTGAAAACACAGTGCTACAATATAGATTTTGCCACGAACTGCGGATATTGTGATACGAGGCCATGTCCTGGTCCTGTGTGTTGCAACAATGTAATTTTGTTGTTGCTTCATGTAAAATGTCCACTAATGAGGACTCCTACAGCCACCACATTTAAGCTGTCTGGCCAAGAAATACTCGCCACAAGTTCTCCATCAGAGAGGGCTTTTAGTGCTGGCGGTAATGTGGTTACATGATCAGTCAGCACTCAAAGCTGAAGCGGACAAGTTCGTTAGAAATTCATCGCACTTAGAGGCAAAAATCTGAACTGAAAAATAAGTTGACAACCGTAAAATTTTATTTTACGAGAAGATATTATACTAACCACTTTACATTATTTGTCCATTTCTGTTGGCATTTTTTTATTGGATAAGGAAATAAAATAATGCTGTCTTTGGTACAGGTTTTAAAGAATTGCACAGTAAAAATATTATCACAAATATAGAGTCCTGTCTTAACCTTCTTGGTTTTGTTTAACCCAAGGTATGATTCTGAAGTCTATATTTCGATATCACATCGTTATAACAGTGCAAAATATCAGGATATGTCTATTTAATATTATATTTTCATAAAATGTGAAAATATATATCGCCCATCCCTAGTCTAAACGAACACAAAAAAAGTGTTGCTGCACATAAAGGAGGGCATTCTGAAATGACTGGGTTCAGACACGCAGAATGGAAGCGGCTGATCCATGCATAATTCAGCGAGCTCCCCATCGGTTGCCACTACAGACGCAGTCAGCAGTGCCGCTGCGTGGCAACCGTGCGGCTCCAGCGGTAACCAGGATGATCGCAGGCAGGGGAACAGCCAGAAACCTTTGATGGGCCCCCTTCCAAAACGGAGAACGCGGCCGGCCAAAATTCTCCAGGAAAATAACAAGAGAGTGACAGATGTTTAAAGGTCACATCTGGGCCCACGAGAGGCTCAGCTGGTAAAAGAGGCATTCAACAAACACAGGTGCCACACAGACAAGACATCACAAGCTGGGCCTAGTGAGCGCCATTAGCTAACAATGAATGGGACACTACCACAAGTTCCCTTGTCTTTATGTGGTCTTTTGGTTTTCCTCCTGTTGCAATCAAAACAGTCATAGCTTAATATGGTCAAACAAACACACTTCTCTCTCTCACACAGTATGAAAGTTGTCTGAGTGGTGAAGGTCTCTTCAAAAGTTACACTCTCAGCACCTGGTACACGACAAAAAGCATCCAGGCACACGTGATTTTGGGAAATGGGCTTTTGGATGCCTGTCATTCCAATCCAGACCCAGTTATTCCAATAATCTGCTGCCAGTCATGCCCAACATAATCATGCCAGCCTCTCATAATGCCAGTGTCCCCAACATAATCAGCTGGCAGTCATCCCCAACATCAATTAGCTGCCAGTCATCCCCAACATAAATCAGCTGCCAGTCATCCCCAATATCAATCGGCTGCCGGTCATCCCCAACATCAATCAGCTGCCAGTCATCCCCAATATCAATGAGCTGCCAGTCATCTTCCAACATCAATCAACTGCCAGTCATCTCCCAACAATTGGCCATCAGTCAGCCCCAATATCAATTGGCTTTCAGTCACCTCAAACACCAATAAGCTGCCAAACATCTTCAATATCACACTACAATCGGGCACGGTGGTGTTTTTGGCTGAAGCACGCTCATTTAGCTCATTTAGATATCTTAAGATTTTACCCTAACTACATCTACAGAGGAATCCGAGCATTAGGATTAATCAGGGCAACTGTATCCGGCAGGGGCCTCCACAAATCACAGGAACTAGAGCGTTCATCAAGTAGGCTACTACACTACTGGGATTAAATGTCCACTCCAGCCAGGTGATGGTATCATTACCATTTTTCACTGTCACATGATCTCCAGAAATCTCAGGAGGGCAAAGGAGCTGGTTACACAGAAGATTTAATCTATCCAGAGTAATAAAGCAGAGCCTGTCTTCCGGAGATAGAGAGCGGGCAGGGAGGCCTGGAGCGGAGAGGGAAATGTTGCTGTATGAAAAAGCCTCTGATATCCATAACTATAGAATATTCTCACTTTTATCTCCAAAATCCACAATTCAGTCACGTGAGTGGTTCACTCACAAGGACTTCTATGGCCATGTCTTGAACCAATTTATCCAAGGACTGCTTTGATTTTTATTTCTTTTGTTCATAAAAATAGAAAACTCAAGGCACAAGGCAGCAAGCTCGCAGTGATTTGGTTCTCTGAGCAGGCGGTTTAAACCCACGAAACCATGACCAAAATGGAGGATAGAGCACATAGCCTGGATTTTTCACATCATTTCATGGTGGTCGGCTCTGTGTGCCCCCTTCGACCAAGGTGCCCTGGGGTGAAGAGCCTCCCAAACAAAACCACAGACCTCACTAAAGACCAGGAAAAGGGGACACAACCAAACAGACATCTATGCTGATGGAGCTTGCAAGGCATACACATCACCCTAGCAAGTCACCCTCACTGCTGGGGTCTGTGCCGGGTTCGTGCCGGGTCCGTGCCCTGTCCGTGCCCTCTCCATGACCTGTCTGTGCCTTCTCCATGCCCCACCTGTGCCCTTTTCATGCCCCCTCTTTTCCCTCTCCATACCCTGAGCTGTGCTTTTGCCCATGGGTGAAGTTCTGCTGCTATAGCTCAGGGATACACCAGTGCCTTAAGGTGGGACATACATCACACAGGACTCGCCTGTGCCCAGGCGTGCATTAATACACCGCCACCTTAAACTGAGAAACAGGTTGTGCGCAACTGCGTGACACGACTATAACAGACAAACATACACCAGGGCTGACAATCAAACATGTGGCGCGTCCTTATAAATATCTTAAATTAGCCGTTGCTGTGGCAACGTGCAGGATTTAGCAGAACATGTGAAGGCACCCACACGCCCTCCCACCCCCGCCGTTTGCAAAGGGGATGGCAAAGGTTACCATGCAAACCCTTCTGCTCAGTTCACCCAAGATAGCAAACAGCACAAGAGAGAGGAGAGAGAGAGAGAGAGGAGGGAAGCAGAAGGTGAAGCGAGAACAATGGCGAAGAATGAGAGCTTGTGGGAAATTGTAGGCATGTAGGCTATTTTTAGGCTTCCAAACCAAGCCAGCTGGGGAGGGAGAGAGAGAAGAGAGAGAGAGAGAGAGAGAGAGAAGAGAAAGACAGAGAGAGAGAAATATGCAGTAATGGACGTTGCTGCCAGCAACATGGACTCCCTGGAATTACGCACAGTGAAAAAGCTGAACAACTGACTGAAGAAAACTGTCAAAAAGATTCACGGCAACAAGAAATGATCTGCGTGCGAGCGCGTGTGCGGTGTGTGTATAAACACCAGCAGACAAGGGTGACTGTGCATGACAAACCACATTTCTGTGTCAACAGTCACATGCAAATCCATCACCAGGTGATGGGAAGCCACAGAATCTCAAGATGCCTCTACTCTGAAATATTAGGTCATTCTATATTTATGCATGTGACAATACTACATGCAGCTTAGAAAATTAGGGTTAGGACTGGGAATTGATAAGATTTTACTGATGCCAATTCCATTACCAATTCTGCTTATTGATCCGATTCTTTATCAATTCCTTTATCGATGCCTGATATATTTTCTGGGTGTAAAAAGAGTAGGCCTACATCCAAGTTTTCAGCGTCAACTTACTTTGTTTTCCAGCCTGAAATGCGATCGTATTAGTAAATGGCTACACATGTCATGTAACGGGCAAGTAGTTGGCTATCTCCGTGGATATGACTTAAATGTTTTTAACAGAAAATAAAATAATGAATGCGATTTTATCCACAAAAATAGCTATACACAAAAGCAAAATAAATATTGTGGTCACGATCGCCGTTGTAGAAACCTTCAGTTAAATTAATTTGCATAATAAAATTAACCAAACACAGGTTTACATTTTCTGAACCTCTGTGATATAGTGGTGTAAGTAGACTATTTAACTATTAGCTAGCTTCTAGCACTAGCCAGCGGTACGCTTCTATCAACACAACGCACACAGCACTCGTCATACACTGCACTTATAGCTAGCCACCGCTACAGCATTTTCAGTAATATGGGAGCATGCAGCTGAAATCCTCTATGGAAAACAGACAAAACCATTGCAAAGAGCAAACTTTTTTTTTGTCAGTGACATTTCCTTCTGACATCTACGACAGAAATCGCAACCACAACATTTATTTTGCCTTTTTGTATAGCTATTTCCATGGATAAAATCGCATTTATCATTAGGCCTATAATTTATTGGTAAAAACATTTACTTTACATTTCCAGGGAGATAGCAAACTACTTGCACGTTACATGACGTGTAGACATTTAGTAATACGATCGCATTTCAGACTTGAAAGTAACCCATTAATCCAGAGAAATTGCTGAGTTGTCTTAGAATCTTTATCGCACCTGAATGTATCAAGGCTGGCAGTGTCCGCATAGCAACGGACGCTGTAATGAAACTTTAAGTATGTCACAATGGGTATAACAGCTGTTTTAGAATGTCAGTACGTCACCCGGATCATTTTTGCAGCCCGGATCAAATTTGTTGTGACAGCTGCCATCCAAAACAAACACCTGAGAGAGGCAGCATGCTGCCTGCGTGCCTCCCCCAAGGCGTTATGTCATAAAAACATGCTGGCATCGATAAGCAGAATTGATAAGCTCGGAGGCATACGATTCCAATGAATAGGACAACTTGGAACCGGTTCTCAACGGGAGCCAGTTCTCGTTTCCCATCCCCAACCAGGGTTATTTAAGAGTCATTTCAAAAAGAAACAGTCTGAACAAACAAAAAGCTTAAAAAAGCCAATTGTCCTCTCAACAATTCAAACTATTTATGTGGTCATCAGTCGACAGAAACCTCTAAAAAGAAATACTGATCACACTCATCATGAGTAAATGTAGGCCTACCCAAACCATATGACTGCAGCAGGAATGGACTTGACCAGAAAGTCAAGGGTTCAACATGGAAATACAACAGTATTACAACAAGATGTAAATGCAGATTAGCCCAGGCAGTCCACAGAATAATAACTGTACCAATTAGAGCTAGGGTCTATCCAGCTATTCTACCACTTTTACATTCAGTCGATTCCAATTCCCTTCTGTAAATATTTAATTCTAACAAAATGTCACTACACAGAGAAAGTTATTACCACCGAGAAAAAAGGAAGAGCTGAACTCCTCCAGGCTGAGCTGACCATAGTCTTAGAATACAATTGGGCTAAATATACTATACTCCTCTTTCTAATGGAAGGCAATGGATTCAGATTTTCCCAAGAGCTAGCACAACGCTAGCTTTCTTCAACTACGCAAAGTCAGCATCTACCACCTCAGATGGGACAGTATCTCGGTTAAAATCTCTGCAGGGCAATATTTAGCAAATTGAACTCTCCTGCAAATAGCACCAAGTTTAGGAATGTCATGCGAGACATTCACGCAAATTTCACATTAAGGGACCATATCAGTTTCCCTTTTTAACATAGTCTTCAAAAGGCGGTAAAATGCTATGATAAAAATGCCCTTTCCCATGTTGACCATGTCAACGGAGAACCCAGAACATAAGCACTAATAAAAAGTGACGAAATAAATAGAATATTGTTGCAGTCCACCCACATGGAATGTGTGGTAAGCGTGGCAGTGGCTGCCTCTGGCAACACCGAGTGTGAATAGCACGATAAGAACACTGAGCAGGGTGTGAAAAAATACTAAATACGCCCATAAAAGTGACTCATGATTCACAGAATCATCTATAGGCCTAGGAAGTGAATTACTCAGATAGAGAATTCTCAAATGAGACAACAAAACAGTGACTTAAAAGGAAGTATTACACCACCAACCGTGGTGTAAGCAATGACCTGATCAATTTCTCCATCCACCACCATAAACAATATGTGGGCTGAGAATATTTCAGAGCTCAGAACCGCATCTAATTTTGTCCAGTTGATTTTCCTTCATGGAGCTTGGCCTTGAGAGCACAGCCCAAACATGGCTTTAGAACTTAAAAAAAAAATAAATAAAGTCCCTTCAAAAGAAAAAAAAAACCTGGACAGAATCCCAGAAGGTACTTCTAGAAGAAGCTGAGGGATGTAGCCTCTGTTTTAAGTCCAGGCAAACAAGTCCGCTGAAGGGCTTCATCACTTCCATGTCTGGCAGGCCACATTCTACAGCAAAGAACAGAATACGAGCCAGTCCGATTGCTCTCTGGCCTCGAAAACAGGGCGGTATTGGCGCACCCGCCTTTACAGCCTCCTATACCCTCTCCCAAAAAAATGTCAACACTTGCCTTCTTAACTGCAGCTTAAATAAAAGTTTAAACAGAAGCTACCTCAAGGGCACCCAGTGGGGTGCTGCTTCTACCACATGCTGGGAGGAGTCAGGCAGCCTCCACACAGAGAAAAACAATATCTCCACAACAAAGAGAGACGCAGTCAAGTAAAAACAAAACTCACAGGAGACAGACTCCGATGACTCGCAGCCCGATAAACTAACTCACGGGTCTTTTGCGAGATGAGAATGAGACTTTCCTTCACTGGATATCGACAGCCCTACAACCACAACTGACCATCTCTACGTTATGGATGTTGACACTGTGCAGAGTGAGGAAAATGATGTCAAAAGCCACAAACTACAAAAAAAAAAAGAGAACCTTCCGGAAGATTTTCTCGACTCGTCAGACTGACCTTCCGTGCGCCTGGAAGTCGAGGTGCACGAACTTGTCCTCGTGGGAGAGGGCTCTCTTGGCCCGCTGGTGCTTGGTGTGGAGGGCATCCGTGTCGTAGGACAGGCCCTCATAGTGCTGGACGTACTTGGTCAGAGGGTTCCCGTATACACCTGTTCAAAGAGAGAACAAGAAGACATGAGCAGTGGTGTCCCCACTAGGCCTGTTCGAATACATTTTAAAGGGACGAGGAATACGACACTGGAATACTATGGCAAACTGTTGCAGGCTGATTGCGTAAGCATTCATGGTTGCAGAACTAAGCAACCGAAGAACTGCAGAATGTAGGAATGATGATATAGGTGACTACCTCACTTAACAGGACGTTATGGAACTTTTTGATATTTGAAAAAGAAACCTGGGCTTTAAAGTCCTACACTCAAGGCTTCAGACATCCCACAATGGGTGGAGCTACGATATGCAGAAATAACTGTTATATGAATCGAGTGCTTTGCTCAGCACCATAAAAGAATCGATCACTCAAAAGAACTCAACCTCCAGCCCTTTTGGGGTTAATATCACCTCACTCTCCCATAGCTACGCTAATAAGCTCAACATATAGCAAAGCCCTCAGCACAAAACTCCGGAAACAGACACTGAACTGAACTGGCGATTCAGCAACCAGCAAAGAACAATGTACACCACTGCAGGGAAGCTACAACCCAGGAATAGGGGGTGGGTGATACGATAACACGACAAACACGCTCGAGCTACACTCGCAGCTCAGTGCTGGAAAGGACAGTCCTTCTCAAAATCAGCATATCGCAGCACTCAGTTCTTTCAGCGTGCCACTACACTACAGCTAAATCGCGTCCCACAGTTTAGAACACCCCGCAGTTACTCTATCGACTTCCTGCATTTCGAAACATTTGACTTCATGGGGACAAAGCGTTTTATGAACGAAATGACACCCTCGCATCAATTTTCAGTGTTTGCTTCACTTTCCCGGTCTCATCTCTGCAAACTGTGCAATATTGCACTGGGACTCATCTCCCCTTATGTCAACTCACATGGTTATTGTAATCTAAACCGCTCACCTCAGACATACGGGTGGAAGCATTTCCCACCATTTCATGTAAGACTGAGCTCATTTTTAAATGCTGTATGTAATTTAGGTTAGAGCAATAAAATCAGCAAAACAACATCACAATAGATAAACATGTCCACCACATGGTGCCAACGTGACCTAATACAGCAGAATTGCACACCATTTAACATGTATGTACTACTGCTTAAGCATTTATAACTTTCATAAATGGCTGAAGACACTCAACATGCCAGACAAACCTTTACCAAAGGCCCTACGTTCAATCACTATACTTCAGTAAAATTCTAGCATGAGCAGCAGCAGCACTGTATGATGTACGCGTCTATCCACTTAGATAAAATAAACCCGAAACAACAACAGAATGCCCAGGAGCATTTAGCACAAGACACCCGAATAAAATCTATGCACCTGCAAATACACTCTAAAGTATTCCCAGTTCTTCGCATACACAGCAACAAGGGAAAATTCTGGAATGCTTTATGTCTGGGGAGAATTCGTACGCACTGCGCACGACGACTCCCGCTCCCACATGATGGGAAAAGCAGTGCTGATGATGGGCCTGTGATCTCGGCCTCCGGCAGCGATGTGAACCTCAAACACCCCGTCCTCCTCCACCTGCTTCTCGTTGGGGAGGGGGGGGCGCGCTATCCGACGTTCCCGCGCACTTCGCTTCCCGAAAGACTAAAAAGAGATCCTTCACGGTCGGTACGGACCCAAAAGGAACTTTGAGGTCTAAAGAGAGAATTTCAATTCTTTATGCCCGCTGGCAGAGGAGCTCTGGGTTCCACCTGCAAAGCTGTGATAAACCGGCGGCTCCTCTCACTCTGCCGGGGGGGGGGGGGGGGAAATAAGGCTGCGGTGCTTGTTCATTAAGATGGAAGACCCATCATCCTGCATTTTAATGCAACGTATAAATACCAGTGATGCTTTCTTTCACCTCACCCCTTCCTTCTCCCACAGTGCAGATAGCGCGAGATACCGGCTTCCTCCTCCCCCCTTGTTCTTTCACAGCACCGATAGTGTAAGATTTCAGCTCGCGTCCGGATGCCAGCGCACAGTTTAACGTGAAGTATGGCTGAGTTTTAACGGTGCGAGCCGAAGCCCGGGCGCTGCAGCGCTTAAAACGCTGCGGGGGGGGGGGGTGGGTAACGCAAAGCACTGAAGGGCTCTTAAAAAGGCAACTGCGACGCATTATGCAAACAAAACAGGCAGAGGGCATCACTAATTAATTCATTTATTCCACCGTTGAAAATAGAGCAGGTCTCGTAAGACCCCTGCGTGGGGCTACACCATATGGCGGCGCCGGGTTTTCCCGTCTCGCTCCGTGTGGGGGAAAAAAACAGGAAGAGGACACCGCATTCCCACACAGCATTCCCCTCGACGCTCCGAATGACTCACCTTGGCTGCCATGTTAATCCAGGCCTAAATTAAGAGCTAAGGAATGGAGTAAGGCAACTACACAGCTATCTTGCAGAACGGATTGTAACGTCTTGTTGCTTGTCTGTAAAGCTATTAATGGTTTGGCACCTTTCTATATCCAAGACTGCCTGTTATTTCATGTGCCAACTTGAGCACTTAAGATTGTCCACAACGGGCTTAGGCGGCGTACCTGTGGTTAAACGCATAAAAGAGTGGTGAAAGTGCCCACTGCTACTACGCACCGAAACTCTGGAACACTCTCCCACAAAACATTAGAACAGCTGTTGGCAATTTAAAAAGCAGCTCAAAATATTCCTTTTTAATTTGGTTTTTATAACTGATTTCTTTATTTGGCTCTGTGTTTAATTGCTTATTCACATTTTATACTTTCATTTTAATATTTAGCTGTTTTTTCATTCTAATATTTTGTTCATTACTTATTTCATTTTAATACTTTATTAATATTCTATTCCCTTTCTTAATCTTGTGTTATGTTTTTAACCTGTAATTGACTATGATCGTTGTGTTATTCCCTATTCTTTTATTTTTTCCTTTTAAGCACTTCAAGCTGCATTCTGTATGAAAGGTACTATACAAATAAAGCTATTATTAATATTATTATTATTATACTCATCTCGCCCAGTTGGCCCAAGAAGTACCGCTGCCATACTCCAAAGAATTTCAATAATAAGAGCATTACCTAAGGTCCAGGTCCCTCTGAGACTGCTTGTGGGACAAACAGACACTGTCTTTTCTTAGCTTGGTGAAATTTTGACAGTACAGCCACTCCTGGAAATATTCACTGCTGCTCCAATTGTTCTGCATTTGGAGATAATGGCTCTCACTGTGGTTAAGTTGAGTCCCAGAGCCTTAGAAATGGCTTTGTAACCCTTTCCTTCGATTATGGCATAGAAACTTAGTGGTGACTACTTCACTCTGATGGTAAGGTTAAAAGAGAGAGGTTTAGATTCAACAGGGCTGGCTGCAATCAAGACTGGCTGTGTTCAGTCAGTTGAATATAATTATCAATGCCAATTGGTTGATTGAGTAACTTTTTCACATGGGTGTTTTGGAACGCTTTTTCCATTAAATAAATGAAACCGTAAGTTAAAAAAAATTGTTTGGGGTTTACTCAGCTTCCCTTTATACAATATTACATTTTTGTCTAAGGATCTGAAACCATTCAGTGTGACAAATATGCAATAATACAGGAAATCAGGAAGGGGGCGAATACGTTTTCACGGCACTGTATAAAACAATAATCTGACCCAGGAGTCTCACACACCTGTCTTTGAGGGCCACAGTGTCTGCAGGTTTTTGAGGTTTACTTTCAGTCAGCAGACAACTCAGGACATGTGTGGTCTCTTTAGCCTATCAGTGACAAACTAAGAACTAGAAGGGATAGTTCAGTCTCTGGGGCTTCAGTGGTCTTGATTTAGTGTGTGATGAAGGATATTTTAAATATTTAGAGAAGTTCCTACCGTCTTTAAAAACACAGTTATTAGGCATTTGGGGGTTGGCGATCTAAAGCAAGAAAATACACTTCAAGGAAATCCATGAAAGCTAGTACAGGGACATGTCCGCAAACCATCTCTTTAAGCGCAGGAACACAGAGAAAATGCGTACGGACACTGCAGCCCTCCAGGATTTGAATTTGAGGTTCGAGCTCTAACCAGTGTCAATCCTAGACAGCTACAGGGTCACATTAAAATCAACAACCCATGCAGACCCAGATGAGGCAAGTGAACTGTGTTATTAACAACTTTAATCGATACATTAAGTGAGTAACAACAAAAATTAGTCGACCATGATGCTCTCCAGGGCCAGGGTTCAGGGCCCTAATCTAGGGGTTGTAGGATGTGGTTTTTTTTAGTTTCTATTTTACGTTTCTGGTTTGGTTGCCATAGAGATTTTTGGTGTCCTTGTCAGAAGTGGCCGCAGGAGGAAATGAACCCTCAAGTTTCCTTGCTGAAAGTGCAGAGTGGTCCACAGGTGCTGCCTGCAACCCTTGTCCATCAGTGAGGCCTACAGTGAGATCAAGCTGTCTTAGTGAAGAGGGCTCTTGGGATGATTTGTGCCTGGTTCTGAGCAGGAGAATACGGGGGGTAAATGGAGCCCATGAATTAACATTGGCTCGGCCACCTGTACTTCCTTAACTACCAGTCCTTACAGTCTGAACAAGGGCCCCATCCTCAAAATAGGCTTTTGATTTAGCCTTTTAAAGGTCTCAAGCTGCACCTTCACATAACCTCCATATCCTCCTCAATAGCTGCTAAAGATATCCTGCACTCCTGCCCCCGTATTATCAATATGTGCTCTTGTGCCATGCTACATAATAACACTATTCACAAAATATCACATCAGATTAGCCTTTTCATTTCAATTAGGCCATCCAACAACTGCATCGAAAAGGTATACCGCTTCTATTTCAACACTATTTGGTTCAAAATAACACCCCAGAGGGGAATTTAATTTTTTTTCTCTTTTTTTACTGGGGTGGTTAATTAAGTAAATTAATCTTCTGTGTTCCATGAACGCTTTTCTGTTATTTACCATTTTGTTCCGCAGTTAAAGCCAGCCTCCGAAGGCCACAGCAGAAGGCTTACGCTAGCATCATAAGCTATAAGCTGTCTGTGGGGAGAACTGGCAGGGACCCTTTTCAACGCAATAACGCATCGACTGTTTCCACAGAGACTGAAAGACGCAACGATGCGGGGGAAAATTAAAGCCAAAAGGTTCTGCCGTTTTTAAAGTACACATTACCATCTGCATACGAATGTGCACTGCACGTGATGGGGCTAAAGGATGCACTGCCAAGTGCAACGTGAACAGAAAAACACCGGCAATTCGCCTGCATTGACGTAGCATCGGTCCCTAGTGTGAAAGGCAGCCATTAAATCCATCTATTTATCACTGGCAATTCACCAGAACGTTTGATGAATTTTTATTTTTTTTGTTTTTCCACAGGAAGAAGCAGAAAAGATGCTTTTTCATTCTGAGGGACAGTTATTAAATACAGCAGCATAATGCATGTTTGCACTGGGGTCTGACTGAATTTTTTATAAATGCAAAGCAATGGGAGAGAGTCACGGGACGTTCAAGTGTGAAGACACTTAGAGCTGCGCAGTCCTGCCTGGCCAATCGATTTAAAAATGCATCATAAACAGCACACCACCATCTTCTGTAAAAAAAAAAAAAAAAAAAAAAAAGGAGAGTGAAGCCAAGGACTGGACAGGCAAAAACCTCCTTCACACCTCCACATGGTTGAAGGAAATGGCAATGTGATTTAAAAAAACTCCTTTATCCAAGCACACGGATACATGTCTTTTAGATTAGAAGGAGAAATATGTTTGTGGGAGAAGAATAACACAGTACAGCACAGTAAATAAAAATAACCTCTTGTTTGGAGAAAGTTCATAAAGCAAATAAGGAAATAGCTAACCCCTGTGCTCCAAAAATACCTCAACAGATTGGAGAGAGGCTGTCTCACAACAATTGCAAAACAAAAGGAAGACAGAATCCAGCAGTCATGTAGGACAACATCTTGGCAACGCTACACTCTCTTTATGTTTTCTTTAATCGGTTTTGCACAATAACAGAGCTATTTCAGCTCTAGCCGTCTTGAGCGTCATGAAATACGCTGAAAAAAGGAAGTTTTCAAAAATAAATCAATAAAAAATAAAAATAGGTCACTGCTGACAAGTTCAACCCAAATCACATCATAATTGTCATTTATGTGAGAACGCAGATCATAAAGGATCGAAGTAAAATCTAGGCTATTCTCTTCTTTTATTCTCTTCTTCCCTGAGAAGCTGGAAATGAAAGCCTCAAGACAGTTCTGAAGATTGGTAGGATTTAAAAAATAATCAAATCAGTAGGCTACAACAAACACAAAAAACAAGCCCAAAACAAAAAAGAAGTCTTTTCGTACAAAAAAGTTGAAGGTATATAGATAAGAAAATGGACAAAATTGAAACTCTCTTTCAAGGTTCCGGCATTTACAAAAATCAGCCATTTCCTCAATCAATGCATTGCAAATCATTTTTATCTGTATAGCGCTTTTTACAGAAAACTGTCGCAAAGACGCTTTACAAGGGCAAATCAATCGCCTTCATCTGGTGCCGTAGCATTGCTTTGGATTGTGGCGTCACAGTTTATCCCAGACAAATGAGGAAGGATCGGGAGGTAAAATAGAAATGAGAGGGGCCGCTCCCTCGCATGATGACAAGCTGAGATTTAGACATAGCCCATCAATTCCATTAAACTCTGGCGGCACTTGAGGAACTTTAAGACGCCGAGCCGGAGCCCCCTGGCAGTCCGTCTCAATGCCGCCGCAGTTAATGAAGATGGAAAGGAGACCGGCTGGCATTTCCCCACGGCGGCCGACGAGAGCACCAAACCGCATCCAGCCGCATCCCAAAACACGGCCGTCGGCCCAGCATCGCCCGGGAAACTCCGGGCGAATTTGCACGGGGACACGAAAGGAGTAAGCGTACGTTTAGACTCTTATATGCGCTGACCTTTCCGTAAGTACGTGCAGCCTTGGCAGTCGTGCCTCCAAGGCGCGAAAGTCTAACCCATCTGCGCGTTTCTGCATTACGCGGGTGGTGAAAAATGGAGCCTTGCTACAGTTCGGTTTTCAATTAAGTTTCGCGAAGACAAAAGGAACAGAATTATCTCCAGGCAACTGCGTACGAGAGCACAGTTTGAATGCAGAGACCCGAGCCCTGCTGAAACAGTAACGCTGGATAAGATCAAGGCTCGGGCTGCGGCAAGAAATAACATCACAGGCTCTCATTTGCATCAGATCCACATACGCTCTGCAGTCCGTAAAACAAAACTGGAGCAGAGCTACTATGAAATGATTCAAACACCACGTCTGAGTATGGCCTTATGACACGCTTAATCAACCGGCCTTCGTTTCTACATCAGTACAATCGAGAGCTGTGCCAATTATACAAAAAGTAGGCTATGAGATGCTTCTAGAAGTGTGTGTAGGCTATATCTCAAAACAGGAATAAACGCTAAATGTCAAATTTAACATTTTTATTGGGGCTTGCCACAAGAAATAAAAGTGTGAAACGGTGTACTTCATCTAGTTTTGCAACCATGTGAGAAAGTCGTGACTGAACTGGCAACACGAGCAGTATGCTCTCCAGTGGACCAAATCTAGAAGTTAAAACTCAGTGCTTAAAAAAAGTCCTTATAAAAACAAAATGGTTGCTGGCATATTAAAAAGGCTTCAAAAATACAATCCAAAAAGATGTTAAAAAATGATTAGGATGCTCAAGGGTGCTAAAACTAAAATGAACTGAGAATTGAAGCTTCTCAGGTAGAATATGTATGCTTAGGTGCGTTTAAAGAACTAGGTAATTATTTAAACTGAAGTGCAAAAAATTTGCCTTAGCCTGGTCTGACACATATTAGCTTGAAAAAACTGCACCAACGGCTCATTTTTCTTTGTCATAATGCAACAATGGCAGGCTCTTTTTTTACAGTGCTCAAATATCTCAGGCAATTCAGGATGTGGCTCTTTTGTTGACATCTTTATGGTCTCATCCGTCTCTTGCGCAACAACCCAGGTCCAAACAGAATTCAGAGAACAAATGAGGGCAGGTTAGACTGGTAACGACAGAATATCGTTCTGACTGGTTCCCAGCAATGGTTCCATTTTAATTACTTTTTGGTTTTTTAAATCTCCTATGAAGTGAAAACAGGACAGTGACCACGTTTGCAAACAAATAAACGTTTTTATTGGAGAGCAGACGAGTCCATCCTTGCGTATTTTTCTCTCTCTTCACGCAGGGGTAAAAGCAGAGAGGGCTGGAGAAACAGATGAGATCAGAGGGCACAAAGAGCCACGGTGGGTAATCGAACGCAGATGGGATTCAGATACGGGCTCACAGTCAGCCGCCCTATGGACGGCGCCATGCGTTCTGCCAGCTAGCAAATAACCGCTTTATCCAATTAAGTATTTTATTTCATACAACATCAATAGTGACTGCCTCAAGAAGTTAAAATACATCAAATGATTTCCTTACACATGTACAGACAGAACCATTAATCTTCTGTCACAGTGAAGTTTTGCATTGTTTGTTCTAAACTCAGTTAGAGTAAATAAACTTCAACAAAATGTGCTAGCGTCATCTCTTGTTCTGGCTCTGTCTGCGTCACCTCACTGAGTGCACCCATACTGCCCTTTCCCTCCCACTGTCTTTCTCCCTGATTAAATCCCCCATGAGCAGCATGGGCAGGCCTGGTTCAGCTGCAGCTGTCTCCCGTAGTGTAGGAGTCTTAACTCGTCTGGTTTATTTCAGTTCACTCAGTTTCCCTCTGATGCTGGCACGCAACAACGAAAGACAACAAAGAGTTGGGTTCTATTGGCTTACAAGGCATGGACCCAAATGTCCATTTTTAAGATGGGCTGCTCATAAGGTGCATCAAATTCTCACGTTTGACCTCACTTCTCCTTCTTAACTGCATTCTAGTTCCGCTTCTGCAGAAAAATAGATTGAATGAAATAATAATGAAACTCATAATGCAGTTTCAGTTCTTGATGTACTGTACTACTATAGGATAAGCCTGACTAACTCTGAATTATGGATTTCAAATGGTCAGAAAACCATAAAACAATTCGAAAAGTATAAAGCAAAACAACGAGACCGATACAGACACAAGCATGCACACACACCCACACACACACACACACACCCACACGCATATGCACACACACACACACACACACACAAAACAAGGAAGACTCGCAAGTCACAAGGCCCTGTGCAGAAAACAGAGCCCATTTCAGAGGCAGATACAATACGCCGCGTTGTGCTGGGGTATCAGCTCAGCAGCCCCTGCGTGCAGGAGGCCCGGGCCACGCCCAAAACAGCCGCCGCAAAGCAACCAAGCCAAAAAAAATGAGTCAGGCTGAAAATATGCCAACACCCACATCCCCCCCCCCCCAAATGACAAAGAATCTCATTCTCTGCACTGTAAACCACTGATGTGCCAACGCACTAAACCCAAGGGGCAAGCCTTATTTGCAAGGACAAGAAAAATAAATAAACAAACTGGAGATCAATCGGTCAGGAACCGCTGGCGGTCCTTTGTGCTGGCGTTTTGCGGCGCGAGCAGACGGCGCAGAGCCCGCACCGCTTTAATCCACTTCCCACCAGGACAAAGCTCTTCCGAGGGCGTCCCACTACGGCAAATATTTGCTTAGAATAGCAGCGCGCGGAAAAGCATTTGCGTGTGCAAAACTGAATGCGGCTACGCTGTGGAATGATGCTTTCTGAGCGGAAGGCACAAATACAAAGGCTGCCCAACATGGCAACCGGTGGAATGTTTGCGGTCAAAAAGACATAATGCGAAGCTGTACGACCAACAATTAAAACAAATGCTTTTATCCTCTAGGAAGCAAAAAAAAAAAAAAGGAGCTTACTTTAGGTGGGACTGGAAGTAATGATATGAGATTAATTTAACCAATCACGCACTCTCTCATTCAATCATCGTCGTAATAATCTACTTCCAACTGTCCTCCATAGAGGCCATGTCTAACACGCGTGAATAAGTCTTTAGACTACTTTCCACCCCAAACTACAATAGATGCCCACCGTAATAAAGAGTGAATCTGATGCTTGCCATCTCAGCAGAAACAAACATGAAAAAAACACTTTCATTTGTACACACAAACACAAACACGAGCAAAATGTCTCCTTTACTTCAATTTCTAGAACAATCTATGAAGAGCCACCATTTCCCCCAGCTACCGCAGACAGTGAGCCTTCCAGGACTACTGTTCCAGGACTACTAACAACGCTTCTGCCCTAGTCAGAGTCCCGCTGCTTCAGGCGAGCGCTACGAAACGGTACCGAAAAAGGCCCGGGGGGGATACACCGGTGTCGAGTCGCTGCGCCGCCCCGGTACTCCGGAGGCAACAACACACGATACCAGCGCCGCGCTTTATTTCAGAAGTAAAAATACCGCTCCCTCAGAGGCGCAGACGAGAGCCTGCTCACGCAAAACAAAAAAAACAAACAAAAAAAGAAAAGCGTCGACAGCGAAGAGGGAGGGTGAAGCCAGGACAGCGCGGCTCCAGATGTTGAGTCGTGCGAAGGGGGGGGGGGATGGGAAGGAACGGATGATGACACGGGACCAGGATGAGGAAGCGGGCCTTCCGGAAGGATTCGAACGCGCGCGGAGTACAGACCGACGACAGACGCTTTCCGAAACGTCTGTGACCCAGGGCCTCGTTTATCAAGCAGGCTAGAAATTTAGTTTCCGCATTTTTACATGCAGGCGGATATCTTTAAACCTAAATACACAATAAATATGCGGCATTTATCAGGACTGGGTACTGTCAAGTGCCTCACAATCCAATATGTGCCACGACACAATCCGTACAGTAGAATACAATGCAGTATGCAACGGTACTGCAGTATTTTCAGTCACTAGCCTATACGCGCAATCTTTCACTTCATTTCATTTGAGGTACAACACAACTTCGAGTTAAAATCACGTGAAAACAAGATCAATCACAACTCTGTGAAAAATAAGTGGAGATGTATGTACGCACTGTTTACATGCGGATTTGTGTACACACGGGTTAGATAAGGCCCCGACCAAAGCTGATAACCCAGACCACTTCACTTCCGTTTTACAAGTTAAAAAAACACGCAAACAGACGATTCAGAAGACTAGTGCTGCTCATCCTACACGACACCTTGTTATCGCTGCGCCCCCAGGAGCAGCATGCAGGGAGACAACGAGCGGAGCTGAATCTTAGTTCCTCTCCGAAGAGAAAAGCGAGAAGAGTTCCTGGGGCCCTTTAAGAAGAGCTCCATTATCACGCGGAGACCTGCTGTGATCGCGGCGCGCTAAACGAACGCCTGAACCTCGGGCATCGGGAGAGAACCGCGCACCCGGGGTTTTATCTTCACACCGCCTCGGTCTTCCGCGCGGCCACGGACCCGCCACCGCGTCGCCGGCAAGCCATAAAACGCATCGGCGCTCGACGGGGTTCCAGCCGGCTACGGAGAGACGTTTTCAATGTTTTTGGTCACACGGGCGGAGTGGAACCGAGCTCGCGCACGGAACCAGCAGAACGGCGACGGCTCGCCGCGCGGCCGGGTTAATGGAGTTTATCTGACAACAGGAGCGGCGAGCGAAAGAGACCAGAGGATCGGGCCGCGCTGTCGTTTCGCTGATGAAACGCACCAGGGGCGTCTCGGGAGATCCGCGGCCGAAATCTCGAGGTGCGCAGGCGAGGGAGTCGTGCCGAGCGGCGGCGGCTAGCTGCGGCCCTGCCAGCGGGGCGCGGGGGCGACCGGCGGTCATTTTGAATAACGGCGCCCGCGGGCGTCGCGGGACTGGACCGTCAGCCTGGCGGCGCCCTGCGCCGGACTCTGAAGGGCCTGCAATCGGACGGGCCGCAGCGGACGTCTCTGAAACAACTGCGCGTTTGTGCTGGACTGGAGAGCCGCGCCATGTTGTGAGGGCAGCCGCTTTGGTGGCGAGATCTACATCTAGTCCGCCGAGAGGGGGAGGGTGAATGAAATACAAAGGAACGGTCCAGGTTACCTTGTGGCCACATACACCAGAAGGTATCTTCCGCACATTCTAGAGGGACCAGAACAGACCTAGCATCTACCCACCAGTCCTACCAACTCTGCATAGGACCGTCCTTTGACTGCTGTCAAAAATGGAACCAGAGGGAGGAAAATGGTGTAATTTGCTGCAGCATAATAAACTCAAGAGAACAATTTTACACCCAAAAAAGTAATTGGCTGTGGTGTCAGTGCATATTGATGTGAGCAGGTATACTTGCTCCGCCTTCACACAAAGCCCTCCATTAGCTGCCAACTTCACAGTGAGATGAACATGAAAAATCTCAATGTTATTTCATTCCATCCTCTTGAAAAGAAAACGGTCAAAAAACTCAAAAACAAATATGATAAGCCTAGATAGGCTATGCCTAAATATGGCCTATGACTCAAACCACCAGAGATGCAACCATTAGTCATATTCCAGTGCTCAGCCGAGCCTGAGACCAATACGATGGGGAATATCAAACAACAATAAATCTGCAGTTTCACATTAGAGAAACTGGGCGTCTTCTCTTGTTGCTCTTCTTTTCCAGAAACTTCCAGACTCAGGCAGACGAGCAGCAGCAAGCAGGCCTACCAGTCAATTAACATGCCTTCCACACCAATGGGCCATTTTTACAACTCAAGGAAAAAACAAAAACAATTGTCGCATTCCATTGCAGTTAATGGTGCCTTCCATACCGCCCCCACTGTTACCGTGCAACAGTTTCGCTTACGCACAATCGTCAAGGTTACCACTGTTTAGTCCATACCATGATCATTCCATGCAGTAGTCTATAAACCAACCCAAAAGCATGGCTCATCAACAAGTTCATTTTACAGACTAATCATGTGATACAGCACTAGTTATAAACCTGCCAGAAGACATGAGGCCAATCACAGTCAGAGACCTCAGACATAAAAAGGAAAAAAACAGACCTTAATGAATTGCTAAACCAAAAATAACCACAAAGTACAAATCTACGAGACTGATACAAAAACAATTAAATCAGTTCAAAGGGCCATGTGGCCTTGCACTAAATGTGAAAATCACTAAATAACACTCTCACACGCGCACACGCGCACACACACTCTCACACGCGCACACACACACGCTCACACTCCTGGGACACCGCCAACAATTTCACCATTGAATGAAAACACTGGTTTGCAAGCCAAGAAATCGTACTGTACAATACGCAGGAAGTGTTTTCTTTTTGCCACGCGTGTCAGGACGCAGATTGCACCGCCTGTATCGCTGCGGCCAACAAAAGGAATTAGAATTTCCGCTGGCACCAGGATAATACTTCTACTGACAAAGAATGATGCAATGCAGTTGTGGGTTAATCTTGGCTTATCCACTCAAGGTTTAAATTAGCAAACATGGCAGGCGGGGGGGCGGGGGGGAGAGACAAACAAGAAACCAAAAACAAAAAAACAGTATATCACTGCATGCAAATGGAGGAATTCCATCGCCGCGCATGCGGTGAGAACATCCCCCTGACCAGGCCTGGGGATTTCTGGACGGGGCCGCTGGGGATATGGGAGCCTCCTGGCAGCAGCGAGGCAGGTGATGATTGCAGTGTGGCGCCCTGGGCAACGACCATGAACAGGGCCAGCGGGAGGGCCTCGTCACGGGGCCCCGGCAGGTGCGTCTGATCTTGGGCAGGAGAGGAGGCGGGGGGTGGGGGTGCAGGAGTGGGGTCGATCGGCTCAGGGCAGAGCAGGCCCAGGGCGGTAAGAGCTCCACTGCTGCCCGCGCGTCCGGGCTAACAGGCCAGGCTCACCGCTGCTTCCCTGCGTTTCCGCTGAATACAGCCCTGTCAGCGCACAGCTTCATACCAGCAGCCCATACACACTAACATGCATGCATGCATGGGTACACACATATACACACACACGGGCACCCATACAGACAAGCACGCACACACACGCACGCACACTCTCACACCCATTCAAAAATAAGACTCCGTTCATGCTCTGTGATCTA
Organism: Anguilla rostrata; assembly: GCF_018555375.3. Classification (NCBI taxonomy): domain Eukaryota; kingdom Metazoa; phylum Chordata; class Actinopteri; order Anguilliformes; family Anguillidae; genus Anguilla; species Anguilla rostrata. The sequence goes on along the minus strand of NC_057937.1, from coordinate 43,517,034 downwards.
TAAAACTAATTCCATGAGCAATTCCACTTCAGTGTTGCCTTGCAGCCTGCTCCCAGATAAGGAAAAGCTCAATGAACAAAGGTCACATTATTCTCTCTGGTGGGTTAGCTAAGGACAAGGGGTTTCTTCAGAACGGCAACATCTGCCTCAACGCCCACCAATCACAGTGGGACTTTTTTTGCTTGGCGCTACACCATAAAAATAAGCCATTAAATCCATCACTGTACGAAAACCCGACAGGGGAGAGGGGACTGCGCACTGGCCTCAGTAAACCTCACGTCAGTGAAGTGTACCCACTTATGATTCTATCAACAGGCTGAAGCAGAGAATATTTGAGCAAAGACTGAATATTAAAAAGTGTTCAAAACCACAGCTTGCCAGGATCAGTGTATTTTTACCCCTGTGGACTGAATGATTGAGACAGAAATGAAAGGCCTCGTCACATTTTTGATTACTGGACTGACTGCTGGTTAATAAAGATGGATGGTAGAGCTCAGCATGATTGTCAAGAGGATCCCTGACTGGATGCCACTTTGCACAACAGAACAGGGTTTTGCAGGAATGATATCTCGATTGTAAAAATCAGTTAGCGTCCATAGTTACGGTCATAAATTTTCTAAAGCATGTGACCCACAGGAATTTTAACTTGAAACACAGTTGATACCCTCCTGGGGTCCCCATAAGCACCTTGCCCGACACACTGGATAAGCACAATAACCCAACCAATCGTACAATTAGTGCTTAATTGTAACCCTCATAAAAACCCTCATAATTGTAACCCTCATAAAATTTGTATTGCTAAAACAAAGAGGAAAGAATGTGAACGCAGCCAGAATGTCAAACAAAAACAAAAACACTATGAGTGATTGAGTGCACCAGTATCCATCTGGTACACTGCACACAATGATTCATATTCTGCACAGTTTGCAATTTATCCATATATGCACACACAAAAAAACAACAGATTTGCATTTACGCTATTAAAGAAAAGAAAATCACCTCAGTTTTTGAGTTTGTGATGCTTTCAACAACCAATGGGCTACTGCTTACAGCCACCTTGGGTGGGGGGGGGGGGGCGGGAGTGGACTATTTCCTTTATGCGTTTCCCCTTTTCTTGACATTTAGTAGAAATTGCTAAATCACACCCTGACTTACAGGGAAAAAGAGCTCATTCACGCTAATGACTACTTTTCACACGTAAGTCACCGAGTCGAGCTCACACAGGCGTGAGTCAGAGGAGCCCAAAACCGCGATGGGGCGTCATCCGGCCCGGCTGAAACCCCCCATGGGTGACACCGCTGCCAGTCATGCACCACCCGGCGGGGCTGCTGGACCCAATCGGCTCTGGCACGGGTCCCGCCCATGCACAGGAACAGTGCCTTAACGGGACGAGCCACCCAGCAGCCCGGGTGTGAGGAGTTTGATAACGCTTTCCAGGGTTCCAACGGAGGCAGACGATAACAATGCTAGGAGCGCACTCATTTTAAATTAACTGCGAATTTTATCAAAGCCAGAAATCATACTAGCGCAAATGAGAAGCCCACTTACCACTTAAATGCACTTAACCTGAATTCATCGGAAGACGCCAAGACTAAACACCCAGTTCTTTGGAATTATGAATGCGCTAAATGTTTTTAAATTCTACAGATAATATGAGCCTGATGTCTATCGCTGTCGGAGGACAGTACAAGATACCCTGTATTGCTTCATTTTGTTCTTATTTTCTGAGTTGAGCTTCTGCTACAGCATTCAAATCAGGCGACAAAGAAATGCTGTATTGTATCAGACAAACCAAAACCATTCAGAACTGAAGCAATACATACACTTATGAAAAGTCTTACAGTATAACAGGAGTCAGATGTAGCCTATACCTGGGATTTTGCCATCCCTGTATTTGCAGATGTGGAGTGGAGCCAAAAATGGTCACAATTCAAGCTTAAATGCTTTGTAATGTGGATATAGTAATGTGGTTATTAGCCATGTGGATAGGCCTACTTTTCTGTTTGAACTTGGATAAACCCACTTTTCAAAGAATTTCCAGGAATCTAAGAGTATTTACTTCACTAGGCAGCAAGATAAGCAAACTTTGCTGCTCTTAAACACTGTGTGGGTGTGCTGTTTACCATGTTAGTACTATTTTAATGTTGCCTGGAAGAGAGAATGAAGAGACCTAATGATATTAGAACAAATTCACTGGAAATCCAACTTCACTGCAATTGTTTTTTGTGAAAAAGGTACTGCATAATATTTGGTAGTTCTATATATAAACATTCACATTCCCCCAACCTCCCCATTTCCTTTTTTGATCACATGCCACTACTGACAATTTCTGGCACAAGAGCCAAATATCTTGAGTAATTAAGGGAATTTCTCTCACAAATGGTTTGTTTTTCCAGGGGGATCAGAATCAAAGAGGCCAACTTTCTTACAATAAGCTTCCCTACAGAAATGAGACACACCTGTGGGGGACAAAAAGAAATGAAATCTCACTCATCTTACCTATAGCCTACCATACAGGAAGGAGACTTAGACACAATTTTTTTACTGCAGAAGGGCGATCTACAAAAAATTTAAACTCGTAATATGCAAAATGCGTGGATATTTTTGAGGAAGGACAAGAAGGCTTAGCTTTTATTCCAGCATCTCGATCACTGATTTCCATAAAGTGCATAAAATATTCAAGTCTGTCTGTTCAATTTTTCATTGGGATCTTTAAAGCAGAAAAATAAAGCTGTTGTGCTTCATTGGGATGTCTTTTTTTTCAATGAACAGTGGAGAAAACAGGCAATACACCCAGCGACTTTGATGGCTCTTACAGTACATTAAGCCAGGAAAGTTCAACCCACAATCTTTTAGCATTTTCTTTGGCAAAAACTATTTGGTATTTACTTGTACTGCTGTTCCTAAAGATTTCATTTTCATTTGATTTTCTGTTCCAGAAACAAACCACTTTTGAAAAGATGGCTGCCGACAGCCCTTCCATCTCCCAATGTTGTCTGGAAACTGCACTTCCAATTACATTTTCAAACCAATTTTCTCAGTACAGAAGGAGCCGTCTGCTCTGTTTGCAAAGCATCAGCTGTCATATCTTAATACACACTGACTGCAGGCGCTCATTGCCCCTCAAGATTCCCTGCTCATTTCACTCAAAAGCCACTCACACTCATCCTGTTCATATTGTATGCCCTAAATGTAACACATTGCCTTTTTCATTCAGTGTGCAAACAACCCCCCTGATTTTAAATGATGTTGGCTTCTCTCATGAATTCTACCTTTCATTGCCAACTTTGCTGTGCTCTAATTTACACTGAATATTGTAATTAAAGGGCTCAACGCCCCCAGGTCACCGGCAAAAATGACAGGGGAAGTTCAAGACGACCATACACTCACAGCCTTGTTCAGAAACCTCCGCAAACAGCTACTTCTCTCAAGAGGCAAACATATTCTCTCAAACTGAAATACCAGCACATACTTTTCTGTCATCCGTCCTACTCTGTGAGTGTAATCATAACTAAACATACCTTGCTCTTAGACTAGGGTTACATCAGTACACATGAGCAATGTCAGGATATACAGCTCATTACAATACATGAAGAGATCTATTAAATTCACCACTTGGCCTTCTTATTTTCCAAATGTTTCATTCTGATTTGATGCAGCAGCTTTCAGTCAAACTCTATTTTGTTACCTAAAACAAGAATTACTGCTGTGAAACAACATGGTTTACTGCAGATGTGCACGTGTTCTCAGCTGATGTATTTAAAATAAAGACTGCATTTTCACTCAGCGTGCATTGACGACACACTGTTCCAAATACTAAAATGTTAGCTACTCATTAAAATGAATAAAATTGTGGTAATATTAATAGAAATTTAAAAAATCGTATATGATGAAAGAGGGCAAAGCGAACAGGACTGACAGACCATTAGCTTGATGCCCATACATTCAACAACGTACATGCGCTCTTTGTTCATAAAGCTACGCAACAATGGTAACGTTAAAGTAGGTGGATGTTCTAGTTTGACTTGGACGTCTGTCTGTCTCCCCAAAAGTACGGTGTGGTTTTGGGCCTCAACCGAGACGTTTACAGCCTGCTGAAGTTACTTCATTTGTGCGACAGTAATTTAAACGAATGCCTTATACTAGCCATTATTCTTGCCAGGTCACTACCCATGTCATTCGCTTGAATATACTGTGACTTTGGTCCACGACCAAACAAACCACCTCGCAGGAAACTGGCAAGATTGCTGGCTGCCGTTGAATGTATATCTAAATGAGTTCGCTTCGCAAGCTCATCTGGTAATTTCTGTAAGCTTAAGAGAACTGGTAGTAAACAAATGTCACTGTAACTGAAATGTCAAGGTATTATTTACAAACGTGCGCACAAAGACAATGGATTAACTGGTTTAACACAAGATTTGTCCCATAGTCAACCGCAATCAACGACGTACAAGGTAGCCAGTTAGCTAACAATAGTAGCTTATTCATTCAAAACGATCTGGCTGACGATCCAATACAGCAACCAAGGGCTGTTTATCGTGGATAACCAGTTAGCTAGTCGCTTATACATATGGATACGGAAAGTGTGCTAATTAAGCCACACAAGTGGCTTTCTTTGAGTGAAAATGCTTTGGGATTAACGTGTAAACAAAACGAACGCGAAGCAATCACAAAACCCCAATCGTTCGCAGCAAACAGCTACCAAGCTAACGTTAGATGTTCTGTCATAGCTTCAACTAAGGTACAAGAAAGCATAGTCGGTCCCCTCCATCTTATTAATATGCTACTAGCTGGCAGGCTCGCAATGTCTACCGCGTCGAACTTAGCAAGCTCGCTAACTTTGATCTGATAAACATATGCCAGACTCCCTTGAGACATAACATTAATGCCTTTTAGTCAATCGCAAAAGTTGCGATTCAAAAACGTCCCAGTAATGTTCTTATTTTACTTCCGAACAGCAGGTTCCCGGTAGCGTTATCTAGCTAGCCAGGCAGCTCGTTCTAACGCCGACTAGTCACCCCTCCCTCCTCTATCCCGTTTCTTCCATCCGATTAGGGATCAAACACTTTATTCGTTCATAGAATGAAATACATCTTACTTACCATCTGCGTTTCGTATGCAGTGAAACAAAAATAAGAGTTTTATCAAGACCATGTCGATTAAATTCATTGTTAGAACATTGACACCACGAACGGTTTATTGTTTCGATTTCCACCTCTTAAAGGCGCAGACGCCCTCTGTTTATGGCAGCTCCCTCGCTCTACTCCACGGCCTTTCGCCGCTTGTCTCCAACGGCCTGACGTCAGGCGCAGGCAAAGTTGGTCCCTCCCCCACTCTCAAGTAAAAGAAACCCATCCAGACCTACCCTTGGTTCGCCTACGAAACAGAGCGCTGATAGGTCCAAACATCGTCCCTGCCCTCCAAATAGTCGTAGACATTTAATACATTGATGTCGTTCATGATGAAAGGCAGTATGCGTTCCGTTTTTCATTTGTTAGTTTTCGTTGCGAAGGTATATTACATGCAATTGGTATGGTGTAATTATGGATCTAAGACAAATTACGGACCGAGTTTGCCGGTCTGTCTTAATTCCTAGTTAATGCAAATATAGGTTCAAATATGATTAGTGCACGGCCCAGAGTTTGGCTTACATGTGAAAAGGTATGCTCCCATGTACATTTTAAAATTTTCATGAAACACAGGGAGAATATTATACATTTACATAGCCTATTTATTGCTGAATAAAATTTATACTCTTATAGAACAAAGGAATTCCCTAAGAAATTATTCCTTCAAATAAATATATGAATTATTATCTAAAACAATTTAATATTAGTTTAAAAAACTGAACTAATTGAAGATAAGCAATTTGTGCCAAGGAATAATTTATGCACCGTGTCACTGGTGAAGTCTGTTCTCCATTACATTTCATAGCTGCAGCCTGCAGTACCCAAGGAGTAAGGTGTTTCAGCAGCACCTATTTCACTTCAAAACAAAAAAAGAAAACCTGGCAAAAAGTCACGTAATTTCTTCTGCCATCATGGGCTTTTCCCATAAACACACTATCAGTCATGGGTGACACCAGGTCTTTTCATGCAATGGGATGAAAGCACTTTATTTACTTATCAGACTCATTGTTTAACATACAGTATATGACCAAAAGTATCTGGGCACCCCTTGGTCTGAGGCTGTTTTTCATAGTTTGGGCTTGGCCCCTTAGTTCCAGTGAAGACAAATCTTAATGCTACAGCATACAATGGCATTCCAGACGGTTCTGCGCTTCCCCAACAATTTGGGGAAGGCCCTATCCTGTTTCAGCATGACAATGCCCTCGGGTACACAGGGAGGTTTTGTCAAGAATGGCGTGGAAGAACTTTACTGGCCTGCACAGAGCCCTGACTTCAACCCCATCCATCACTTTTGGGATCAACTGGAAAGCCAACTGCAAGCTAGGCCTAATCGGCCAATCAGTGCCTAACCTCACTAATGGCTGAATGGAAGCAAATCCCTATTAATGTCCATCATTTTGGATGAGATTTTAGATGTCAGGTGTCCACATACATTTGGCCATGTAGTGTTTTTGGTTAAATAGAATGCAGAGCTTGGGGAATTAAACATGCTGGATTCACACCCTTTCCCCAACCCAGAATAAAACACAGCTGAAAATTATACTAAAACCCTTTCCCTATAATAATGTCTGATGATAGTGTTATAAATCCAATAGTGTAAATATTCATCTGAAAAAGAAAAACAATGCTTGCTAGATGAAGCCAAAATGCCACTTCAACATACCACTTTACTGTACATCGCCTGCCCCTTTGTGGTAACAAGTAGTACTGCAATTTGCGTCACATACGTGCTTGCTGAATCTGTATTTATATTGAACTAACTAAGCTATAAGTAAGCTATACATCATATTTCTATTCTATTTATAATTAATTTTGTATTCTATTTTGGGAGATCACAATTTATGATTATAACATTCTTAACTGAACTTTCTAATGCTAAATGTAACAATCACTACCGGTAATTTACATCAATGAAGTTGATCTAGAACGCTGACTTAGAATTTTGAAAATAAATAAATAAATTCCAAAAAACCTACTCCTCAAAGGTTTGATATACATTTTGACATATATTCCCCTATATTTCCATGTTATCTTTTCTAAGGTAGATAAATAATCCACTGTTTTCATTTAACTGCAAAAATAAGATATATTGTAGGCTTCTAAATAAAAGTAAATATAATTTAAAACAGCACGAGGTAACAGTGTAATTACTGCCTTTTCTGCAGTTCTAGCCTACCCTCAAATATATAAAAAAAATACGATGAGTTGGCGCACTTGAGGAAATACCTACTCGTTTTAAACAGTATTTTAAACAGTTAGGATTTAAATATTTAAAAGGAAATAGTTGTATGTTTTTAAGACAAACGAACTGCCACTAGGCTACAGTTCCACTCCACATCGGCTACACATCGGCTTACACACAAACGTTTCTGTTGACGTACATGGATTACAGTTTGAGTCTAATGTTAGATTGGGCGTGGGAAATACTTAGATTATTTTTTTCAAATATATAACTTGATTTACTCTAAATAGCTTAACGGGTCATTTTAATAAAAGAAAACGAAAACCCCATTTTATTGTCTCCTATTTGGGCGTGGTTCATGCATGCTATTTTATTATGTAAACCACTTTGATAATAGCCATCATTATTCCCAACCACACACGTTTTCATTTATAGATAGAGAATAAATTATCGATAGTATATTCACAATTAAACTAAAATATTCATATTCGCAAACAACATGTAGGATAATAGGCAATCCGATTCATATTCATAGGGCTGTCAATTTGTTGATTAAGGGTAGGCTAGGCCTACGGGCACATAACGGAACTTGCGTAGGCTTTTTTTTAATTTATCGTAGCTAAACATGATGGAAAAGAGTTGACATCAATGACAGTAACAATATTGCAAAGTCTTTCCAGTGCAAGACACGCTAATTATCAAATTACATTAATCCTAAAAGTGATGATCATTTGGTCTGTGGAAAACGCGTAGACTTGTATGACTGCTTGCGCCAGGCTTTCAATTTGTTCCTAAAACTTCATAAAGATAAATATGATAATCAAGCACCTCCTCTTCATATGAAAAGATACCTAAATAAAAATCAACGCAGTTTATCTGGTTGATTTTCCTACCGCTTAGATATCAGTTGTAAATTATTATTTAATTAGATTAACGGAAAGCAGCATTTAAAATACTTTCTACATAATATTGCCCTTCCTTGACCTGAAGAAGAGGCGTCCCACTTACAGTGACGTCAGTTAGCTAGGTAGCTAGAGATGTCATGGCGTCTTTGGAGGCGAAGCAGGAGCCGCAATCTAGATAAAGAGTAGCATCAGTGGGGTCCGAAATGGAGAAAAATGCAAACCTGCATCGGGATCTCGGGGAAGGTGCTCCGTGCTCCACAATAAGCGGGGAATCAGGCGGAATAAAGGTTACAGAAGTAGTGAAAGGAGCTACCGATAGCTGCAAGAATAGTGAGCCGTCTACGCTCAGTACTTTGGTCAGTAGTAGCGCCAGTAGTCCCTTATCAGCAAGCACTGCCAATGCTGTCACTGGTGAGACAAAATCAGACGTTGGATTGGAAACTGCCGGACCTCTCCCGGTTCAAAATATTATCACCAAGCCCAGCGACTGTTCTGAGACGTCGTCATCGGAACTGAGAGATCAGCTGAGCAACGGTATGGGGCACAGCCTGCTGTTGGCTCCAGGAAACGGTGAGGGTGCCACCTCAAAGTTGGTAAACAACCGAGCGGATGGCGATCCACCTTCTATGATGGAAGAATCGACTGCAAGGATTACAAATATACAAGCTGGGGTTGCAAAGTGTGGGTCGCAGGAGCCGGCGAAGATATCTCCACCGACATCGTTGTGCCCGAACAAAACAAGTTTGAAAAGCGCCAAACCAGGGGGGTTGGATTGCAGTGATCATGTTGTTTCCGAGGGGCCACCGACTGAGAGTGACCCCAGCCCCGCGGGTGAATCCCGGAGCTATGATTCATTGGAATCCTTCTCAAATCTGAATTCATGTCCCAGTTCTGACCTCAACAGTGAAGGAATGGAGGACAGTGTACTGGCTATTGCTTTGCAAAGCGACGAGTATGGGGCTGATGAAGCAAAAGTCTCATGTAGCAAGGATCGGGGCGCCGGCCAATCTATATATCACATCAAGTGGATCAAATGGAAGGAAGAAAACACGCCTATCATTACCCAGAACGAGAACGGACCGTGTCCATTGCTGGCTATTATGAATGTCCTTTTGCTGGCGTGGAAGGTAAACAACTGGCACAATTAACTGATAACTTCATTTAAGCCAAGTTAGAGAAATGTATATCATCGCTGTAAATCACAAAGCTGAAAAAGCGTTATGCTTACAGTTGGCTACTTGCCTACAAGCATTGTCGTAAAGTTTTGTTCTTAATTCTTTAATTTGGTCTAATTGTAGTTTCTTTTGCGATCCAAACAACATATGCAGTAATCATATAACGGTCAGTGAAACTGTTAGGGCAGTGGAAGTGGAAAACAACAGCTGACTGAGTTAGTCAAGTGACATTTCCTCTAAACATTCGAGTAGGCGTCGATGAGCATTTGAGCTTTAATTTGGCTAAATGTCCTAAGCAACCTGCCCGTCAGTAACATAATCAATAGAACAGACACGCCTCTTCCGATTCTCTGGGCATCATATTTGAAAACATACTCTTAATGACTAGACAAATATTTTTTTTCCGCATGTCCATATAAGCTCTTTGACTCTCCAGAATTCGTTTGTTAGATTTGAAGGCGATTTCCCAGTTTTAATGCTCCAATTTCCTAAATAAATGTTAAAAAGACCAAACGAATAAGTTGTTTTTTGTTTATTTATATTTCAGTTTAAATTGGGAATTCCTGCCTTGATTTCAAGGCCGTGCTTTTAAAACTAAATCCATCTCAAATGGAACGTGCCTGCACGAGAAAGTAGGTAACCTAATGATTTATAATCAATTGCCCCGATTAGACTTGTCTAGATGGCACCATGACGCTAAATGGGTACAATCATGAAAGGAATGAGGAATGAACAGACATTAGGTTACAACATTTGCTGCATTTTTGAAAGCTACTGTGGTCTTATATGGAAAGATAATATGGAACTTTATCCATGTTACACGTTCAGAATCATTTCAAAAACAATACTGAACGGTTTTATGTTAAAAAGAAATTCCTAATTTAAATTATATGTAATTTATCATTTATTCTGTCATTCCTCAACAGTTTTACCAATTAGTTTATTATAGATTGCAATGAGCCATTGTTGCTCACTCCAAGAAGAGTGGACACATTCGTTGGCAAGCAAAGTCAAGTTTATTTTAATCCAGGTTCTTTAAGATGCCGGCTGTAGTTCAGTTAGTTTTACAATACAACTTGTTGAGTTGTGCTTGTACTACCAGAGGTTCACCTGCTGCAGATGTTCACTGAAGAATGAGAAAGTATTGTTAATAATACAGGCATGGTGTACTTGGTGTGTTTTTCAAAAAACTAAAATAAATTGCCATTCAAATTGAGTATAGCCTAATATTGAGTGCTGTGTCTGTCTGAGGGTGACGCTGTCCTTTTGGAAACAATTTAGCGGAAACAAACTGAGAGGAGGAGGAGCCTTAAGTAGAGGCAAATCTTCATAGACTGCTCAAATTTTGTAGATATTCATCCAATTTCAGTTCTAAATAGCCCCAGAAGGCCAAACACTCCTCTGTTGTGGTCTTTCATAATTAGCAGGTTTAATACAAAGTTCAAAACTATCTGAATCAGATATCTGTTAGAATCAAGCTCCTCTTTAAAAAAAGGTAATTTGCATCCTCGTTTGATTCTCAATGTCAGATGTACCATTAACCAAACTGTTAGACTGGTATTCAAATCAAATCATTTACAAACTAGTTGTGAAGGTGCTCCTTAGTGAAAAGGAGGATGTGAAACGGCAGTGACAGTCATGAGCAATTGTTGGGAATGTGTAGTGAAAGGGATTTGTTACGTTGTGTTAAATTCTTGCTTGTGACATGATCATTTTCTTCATGGAATCCGTCTCAAGCACGTTGCTTCGGCAGTTGTTCTTCTCGGGGATAGTCAGATGTTTTTGATGCACAGTGGGCCGCCTGAGGGTGAAGCTCTGATGCGGTCCTGGTCTTTTGTCCTGTAAATATTATTTTTGTTCATATTTCAGGTATTGCCCTCTAGGTGTAAATCCAGCAAATACAGCAATCTTTGCTACTGTGAAAGATGTTATGGTAGATACTCGGTTTTTGCCAGTGGGGGATATAGGGTGAAGCTGAATTTAGATCACTCATAAGTGAGTCATTTACACAATTCTGATGTTAGCCTGTCAGTTCAGTCATGCTCAGCTTTTTACTTTTGACTTTCAGCAACCTAGTGGGAAAGGCCTTTGCAAGTTGTATGAGTAAAGAAAAAATGCAGAAGAGAAGAAAAGTTGACAAGTTGTCTCTGAGTTCTAAGACAACACCCTAAATGTGTAGAAAACAAATGAGTTTTTTAAACCCGAACCCTATGAACTTACAGTGACTGAATAACGGTAAGGAGCAGGAGGCCACAATATGATAATGCTCGACCTTTTGTTAAATGATCGTTCTTTTATTCCGCTTTACGTCTGTGACCTGCTCTCCAGCATTGTGACACATCCAGACCCTCCAGATATCTCAGAGTGTCGCCACAGGGAAGATATCAGAATTAGGGGACAGCTTCTTTTGGGCTCTTATGTTGTAAACACGTAGCCTTAATCATTTTTCTGTCACCCTTTCCTTGAACATTGCTCCTGAATCTTGAAAACATGACTAATTTAAATTGCTTGACATTCTCCATTCAGTTTCTTATTTCTTGGCAATACGGCACAAATTCATTTGGAACATTATAGCCATTATTATCAGAATTTATGTTTAATTTTTGGTTGAATCATGCATTTTGACAGCTGTTTTCTTTCAGCACCTATTGTTAGTTGTCAAGTCCTAATCAGTCTTCAGCCAGTGTTTTAAAATCTGTACTTCCTTTATGTACACCAGAAAGTTTTTTTATTACAGTCTTTGATGGATGACTGGTTAGTTGATGTTGTTCATCTTTTTTCTTTAACATCAGATTCACCAGTTGCACCTCTGTCTTTGGTACATGCAGGGTGTTAATTAAATCAGACAGTTCTTTGTGAAAATAAATGGCATATTGAGGACAGAATTTGAATTGAGTTATACAAAAACAGTGTCCAGAACAGAAATGTATGCCGACATGGCAGCATGTGACTCAAATGTTTTGTATGGTATGCCATGGACCTGAACAAGAAACAGAAAATATGTCTCAGTTGTGGCTTGATCATTTTGGCTTCGTGTTGTGTTAATCTGTTCGTAATTTGTTGTTTCCCATTGTTTGCATGGAACCCCAATGAATGGTGCCTCTGGTTGTCTTGTAGGTAAAGATGCCACCAATGATGGAGATTATAACTGCTGAACAACTAATGGAATATTTGGGTGAGTGCACAAAGTGTATCGCCATCTCCATTTAAAATAGGCAAAAACAAGTTTAGATTCGACTGAAGAGATAGTTCACCTTCTGGGTTTTTTTTTTTAAATATTATGGGCTTGTATGGTTTTTATTGTCCCAGATGGTTTTTATGCGCAGGATATTGAAGGATATTTGAGATATTCACAGATGTTTCTGATTACCTGCCAGCCTGTCAGCCTTACAAAAGCAGGTATAGGGCATTCAGGGCTTCGTGGTCTAATAAAGAAAAATACACTTCAGGTAACATCAAAGTAGCTTGTACAGTGTATTTATTCAGTATTTATTCGCTATTTCAAAAGTAAATATCAGTTCTTATATTGTGCCATACTTCATTCCTTGAGCCAGGTTGCATGTACCATAGGAAATTATTCTTCACCAAAGATTAATATAGTTTTTTTTGCAGAGTAGTCAGGTAATAAACATACATACTTCTGGAGGTATAACATCCCGGTACAAGCTGCCTTGGAGTGACTTGAAATGTACTTTCTTGCCTTAGACTGCACGTCTCCAAATGCCTTATACTTATCATTGTAAAGCCAACGGGTCACCAAGCCGACAGGAAACATGTAAATGGAAAATATCTTTCAATGCACACAATCAGTGTCTGGGCCAATCGAAAACACTAAAACTGAAGTAGGCTAATATGGAAAAAAAACTCCAGAAAGAGAACTATTCCTTTAATGTATGTACTGTGTAACTATCAATTAGCCATAAAAAATGAGTGTTCTCTTTCAATTGTGAGGCAACACTGGGTTTCAGTTAAAAACTGACCTGCCACATAAATTCCATTTAGTAAATCCATGGCTGAGTGTTAAGCTTCAATAGAGTACAGTAGGTATAATATGCTGTGCTTTTTCCAGTGAAGATATCTGTACAGCAGCTTACTTACTGCATCACAAAATGAGACTGCCGACTGGCTCAGTAAACCCAGTCTGGCCGTAATAAAGGATGGCTGAGAATTATGGACACAGAAGTTATGGCTGATCACTCTTGTTACATGAAATGTTCTTATTTTTTTCAACAATAACTGAGGTTTTGACTTGCATGCAAATGTCAAACATGGCATCGGAAAAGTTCTAACCGTAAAATAGGTTTTTATCTTGTTAGTCCTGCTTGAAGTTGAAGCCAACTTGGCTATACTGTATGGAGTTTTTTGTGGGGGGTTGTTGATGTAAATTGTCATTGGGTATAAATTCATAACATTGTTCATTTGTGTCTACATGGGTAATTGGTTATGAGCAACATAGCTAATCTAAAGAAAACAAACAAATTGCATTAAGATTAAGATCTTCAAGATTTGGCTGTTTAATTAAACCCATACTTATCAATTGCCAGTTGATTCTTATCTCTCCTCCCCTTTGTACCTCTGTATATGAATGCTTTTATTGTGATAATACAAGCTTCATAATTCCAAATCTACATTGATGTTGCATTGGCAAACTAAACTTTCAGATGGAATACTAAAAGCCCATACCAGTGAATACTTTGAACGAGAAGGTCCAAGGTTAGATTTGCCAGGGTATCTATTTGCTAAGATGTGAAATGATGACCTGTTCTTAATTCCAGAAATTAATTTTTGTTTTACTTTCGTGGATTGAATGGCTGCAATCATGAACTGTATTTCTTAGCTTAACAGGTTTTCAACAACAAATCATTCTTTTGTGATTCTCTAGGAAAGGAATAGAGATTATTTTTAATAATCATTTTGAATATTTTCAATAGAAACATGACAGAATTGTACACTATATGTCTGAAGTATGATTTATACTTAGAAGTGAATGCAAAACACTACAAGCCCATTTGCCTCTCAGCATCTGACTGAGGTGGAATATCTGTTTTGCAAATCAGAAAAATCAGTGTTCTAACATGTGAGCCTAAAGCATAAAGCCATGATTAATTAGGCAGTGGTTATTATTTTGTTTGTTTAAAGCTCTCAAATTGTCCAGTCAATTCAATATATTTTCACATCTTTTAGGATTTATGCCTTTCTAAGGTTTAAACATCCATAAGTTGTATTTTAGGATTATGGTACAATATGTTCCTATAATTTGTCCTCATGCTCAGACATATGAACACCCAAATGCATTGCTGATTATAGGAAACAGATTTTGGACAGAAATGACAAAGACATGCGAGGGGGATGTTGGCTCTGTTACATGACTTTTCAAATTAGGTAAAGACTTTTGTTCCAGCCTTTACAAAGTCCTTTATAGAACCATCCCTTAACTGGCACCATTATTATTTAGCAAGATTTTGTAAAATGTTTCAGAAAAGAAATTTTCAGAAATATTCTATTTATTTGTTATTTTGCAACCCTGCTGCCTGCCTATACAAACCTTGATTTTATCTCCTAATATTTATTTAATACTGCAGTCACTGGTTGGAGCTGTATTGCTTTGTAAAAGAGAAAAAAGTCTCCAGATGTACAACAAAAAAGTAATACAGGCTGCAGCTAGGGGTACAGCTGGATTTTATCCAGCAGGAAAGTTGATGTTCTGCATGACCTCCATGTTGAAGTACGTTGGTATGGTAAACACATTAACTGGTTGTTAATTTTTGGAGTACTTGGTAAAGATACAAAATCTAATCTAGTGCCCTCTAAATGTTAACGAGGCTAGAGCATCGTTAAACTCTTTCCATATGTAGAAAAAATCAGCGAGTTGCCAACGCTGGGTTTGTGCCTGCAACTGACGTGCACGCAGACTTAAATGTTGAAGTTGACGGAAGGGGAGGGGAGTTCTGCCCTGATGCAGTTTAGTTGACGTTGTTGATTGAAAGCATCAAGTGCAGAGGGATGTGAGTGCTGAGTCAGCCCGTGTGCTAGGCCTAGTGTTGAGGTGTGGGAGCAGTGTGCTGGGGCACGGACCGAGGCCTTGCCCCAGACCTGGGGACTACCCCGGCCCAACCCTTGCTGACAGATGAGAAACTGGAGCCGCTGCTCCCCTCCTTGCGGCATGTTTGTCCACCTACGCCGCGCAGACGTCCATCTGTCGTGCAACCAGACACCCCCAAGACCCCCCGCCAGTGATGGCCGCTTGCGCAGCCCAGCCACACTGCCATATCTCAACGAGGTTCATGACGGTACAAGTTCGGTTTTTGACCAGTCCTCAACCACTGTTGCCCATAGCCACAAGCCACAGAAAGCTTCTCAAAGACTGCATTTCCATTCAGTTTTTCCAGTTGGAATTTCCCTGAACAAACCAAAGCAAAGCCCACCAAGTGTTGCTGAGTGAAATATGAAGCGTGGGCTGTTGAGTAATGCGAGAGCTTATGAGCCCTGAAATGGATCCAGATCGGCCATGCTATGAGTGTGTTGTTAACTTTCAGTGGTTTGAGCCCATCCTCATGTTCCAGCCTGTAATGTAGACGTCCTCCATACACGCAACCCACTGCCATTCCAATTTATGCTTTTCCTCAAGACGCCACAAATAACTGCCAATCACCAGTGAATAGTTTCAAGTGAAAGTGGAGATGCATTATATGGATGTTAGCAAGCCGAGTTACTGTGACAGCAGGCAGTAAAATTGCACACTTGGCATCTGGAAAGGGAACATTTCACAGTGGCCGGACAAGACTCCTGCTGTTGTGGCAAGATGGTGGGGTTTGTGTGCCTGGATAGAACTGGCCTTGACCGCAAGTGGACAAGTGGCAGGAAAGTATATGTGCAGGCAGTTACAACATCATAGGAGCCTTACTTTCCCCAGGTGTTACAAAAAAATCCAGAAATGTTTTCTTCGAGATAATAAACATAAACATTTACCTTCTGGTGTGCCATAACAGTGCACACCAGTTACTCATTTGCCATATATAGCCTACTCAGGCTATTCAGTCAGCAAATTCTCACTGAGATCATGCAGTGGGACAGATTATATTATGCAGTGTGCAATTAATGTAATCGCTTAGGAGGCAATCAAATAAGCAGGCGAACCATCGAAAACATGTACCAAGCTGGATATTGAATATCCGCATAATATTTATCACTTAGCCGTTAATGTGAACGAAAGTGCCTGTTTACTCGCGGAGCTTCAGTTGTGATGTCTGTACACAGTGTTCCCATGGCTAATTAATTGCAATCAAAAGGCACGCATTACAAAAGAGGACCCATTTTGCTCTGAACAACAAATGGATAAAAACGTACTTCACCAAAAACGCCACAAAAGACAGGAGACCTCTCCTGTATTCATTTGTCCTGGAAATGTTAGGTTTTTTTGAAACTAAGAGTCTGAACTAAAGCCCAAATAATGTTTCAGACACTTTGAAAGAAGCTCGTTGTTCAGTAATAAGAATATTGAGAGGGCCAAACCTTCCCATTTATTTTTGAGGACCATTGGCGCCACCAGATCTCTAACCATTTAACTGAGGGATGATGAGTTGCCTGCTTGAGATACTTTGTTTCTGGGACATCCATGGCTGAGGGGAGCCTCCAGTGGATGCTTCAGACAAATTTGGGGTTTTGCCTGTCCTGCTCAGGGTGACGGGCACTTTAATGTTGTTCTTCTCGCGGTCCTCTCGCCGTGGGGAGGGCTGAGTAACCCGTCATTACAGCTCCACTCCACACCGTCGGCTCGGGACAAAGCGGCATCTGGCGTTTGAAGCCGGCCTCGGCTTCTCTGTGGGACGCCGTGTTCAAAGTGAAAACCGCAGGTTACGAGCAGTCACTTAATAGGAGCTTTAAGCTTTATTCCCCTGCGAATGCTCCCCAATTTTCGGCATCTGTCATACCGTATATTTTCCATGTTGCGGTATTACGGTTATTGCCATTGTCTAGCTGTAAATTGCAGACCTTTATTCGTGCCTGTCGGCTTGGTTCGTCTCTGCACAGAAGTGCTCGGAGAGGCGTTTGTGATATCATTGCCCTCAAAGGTGCGCCCATAAATTTCTGTTTAAGTGAGTATGTGAAGCCAGAAATCTCTCACGTGGGCAAGTGGCTGAAAGGACATAATTAATGGTTTGGAGTGTAGCGTGGGCATTTATCTTTGGTAATGTCCAGGGGAGCAGATAATTTTTGTTCCGTGACTTTGCACTTCATAAACTTGTTATTGTTTCCTCACCAGGAAAAATCAATGATCTGTGCAAAAAGTGCCCATAAGAACATATTTACTGCCAGCTCTTTAAGACACTGAATTAGCCACTGCTGCAGGGCATATTAGCAGAGAGATTTGGGGCGCAGCAGCCTCTGCCGCGTTTAAAGAGTCACTTGGACCCAATCGGGGCCACATACAGGACAGCTTTAGAGAGGGGCTAAATGAGAGCATTCATTGCGTGTTGAAGGTTAGCGGTGCCAGCGTGGGTGGAGAATAAGGGCTTTGAGAATCGGGGGGGATGCGTTTGACAGATCAGCTGGATGGGAAACGGGGAGCCAGGGAGACGCTGTCCAAGCCCGGCTGCGGGACAGCGCCGTGGCTGGCCCGCATTCTCCAGCCCTGTGATGAAATGTCCCGAAACCGGACAGGCGATTCAGGGTTCAGACTCTGAGTCTGGCTCGATATGGAGCGAAGCACTGCCGCTCGGAGTTAACGGCTGACAGACTTCCTCTCTCATGTTTTGCACTGGGATCTTGTGGGTGATAAGTCACAGTGTAACAGTGAGTTGAAAAGTCTGCTGGTGCATTATTTCAGAGGGGGGAGTGAGACTATGACTTTTCCTGTGTCCTCTTCAGGGCCAAATGGGCCAAATTTAACATGTTGCTAGAACTGAATTCTAATACAGCTGTATCTCCATTTTGATGGTTATAACTGCATTTTTATTGACAAGTAAATACATTTAAATACATAAAACACCGTCAGCGAGAGCAGAACATTTTCACTACACATCCCACAAATGTAGGTGCATTCAATTTACAGTTACAGTGAGGTTCTCTATTTTGCAATGTGGGAAGGTGTTTATGTAACAGTGAGGTTGTGTTACAAAGATAAAGCTAAAAGAGGGCTGTTGGAATGGGTGCTACAGTCGAAACAGGCGTCAAAGGTGCTTTTTGGAAAGGGTTCGCTAATCTTGAAAAATATCACCAAGGCGCTTTTCTTATGTCAAAATGCTAAAAATGCCTTTTAAAAATATGGCATATCCACTGAGGAGTGGATGTGCTGTAATCCTTCGCCATTTTACATAGGAAATAGTCCATGATGCACAGCGAGGTTCTGTGTTACAGGAGATGGGCCTCATATTTCTGTGAGCTTTTCTATGGCAGCGTGAGGTTGCTCTCAGCAGGGTATGCCTCTGCTCTGCTCTTGATTTCAGGAGGGGCAGTTGAATGGAATGTTAATCAGGGTGGGGGTGTGACAGGTGCATGCAGATGAACTCGGCGGCCCAGCGCTGGTGGGAAGGCCTGCTGTTCTCGGCTCAAACCGCAATTAAGCGGGAGCGCCGCTTTCTCCCGCCGCGGTTCTCGCCGCCGCCGCCGCTGCCGCCTCTCCTGGCAGCGCAAAGCCTGCGCGCTTTTCGGAGCTCTCGGCACCCCCTCGCCCTCTTCCCCACGCGTGCTCACACCTGCTCGTCAGCTCAGGCATTTCCTGCAAACAGCTGGCCCGCGTTTTCCATGCAACGCTCTTCTTACCAGGCGTTTAAACAAAAACCCTCCTCCACCTTTTAGTTGGCTAAAATAAGCAGTTTGATAATGGCACGGCATTGTAAATTATAGCGTAGCGACAAGGTTTACACCCCCACCACCTGTTTGCTGTATTTTTTTTTTAATGCCGCAGAATGGTATTACCATGTCTCCTGATGACTGGTGGTTCTTTGTTGCTCTCTGTTTGCAGGCGACTACATTCTAGATGCCAAACCCAAAGAGATCTCTGAGGCTCAGCGGCTGAACTATGAGCAGGTAGGGGGCTGCAGCTACCCGCTATGACCTTGTCTCTTCTGTCTTCAAATACAAGCTCGTTCTCTGCTCTGCATTCTGTATCAGGCTTACTGAACACTGGTGACCCTGTGCAGGTGGTTCTCACTGTTTCACTATTCAGACTGAACAGTCAGGCTCTCACTCAATATCCGATTAAGACGTGTGCCCTAGAGCATGTACGGAACAAAAATCAGAAAGACTGCTGCCACTTCAACCTGCAGTCTGCAGGACCAGGCTTTCCTACCTCATAGCCAGACAGCACATCTTGAGACCTCCTAGGTGTGAGAGCAGCACATCCACAGTCCCTGAAAATCATGCCCTCTTTATCACTGCCCACCCATCTTCCCCGTGTGGTAGCTGCGCTTATGCAATTCGCAGCATTATGCAAAACAACAACGCTAACTTATTTGCTAAAGCAAAGCCTGCGTTTCGCCAGTGGACCCGGTGCTCTGTGTGGTTTCTTTCACTTTTCACTAGCTACTGTGAGCTCCATAATGTTTGTGTACTGTTTGTGACCTGAATATTTCTGCAATACAGGCCTGGCAGAGCAGCACCTGGTTATGTCTATGGGTCACAGTCACTTCAAGCAGTCATTGCAAGCAAAGGATATTTGACAGTACTAAACATGTCTACTTTCATTTACGAAACTTTTATATATCCCAGACATTATGCTGCCCTAAAATGGGGGGCTATGTAAGCTATGTAAAAGTGCTGTATAATAAGTGCTGTAATTTCTACACGGTGAAATCAAAGTGTATGAAACCCTTAAATAAAAGCCAAGAATGTGCACTTCAACCACATGTGAATTGTTTGATTAAAAAATCTACAATTGTGGGGCACAGAGCTAAATAAAGAAAAAATGTATTTGTCCCAAATATTAGGGAACTCGCTGTATATTTTCAGTTTGCATTTCAGCATGAAATCCTAGCTAAAGAACATGATCAGAAGCATTTTGAGGAAATGTTAATGTAAGGGAACATAGGGCCTTAGCCCCACATACATAATTACATAACATTTGTCAGATAAGGTCAGGAACACAGGGTTCAGATTGTCATACTAGACTGTTGCCTGTGCTCAGGACTACACAGATGGGTTCAGATGGAGGCCGGAGCCTGGCTCGGGAGAAGGCGGGGGCGGGGGCGGGGGCGGGGGCGGGGCGGGACAGCCGCTGTTCCTGGGTTTTCATACCTTGTTTATGAGCAGAATGTGGGCGGGGCAGCGCTCAATCCCTCCCCGCCTGCCCCTAATCTCAGCGTTTCTACAGCGTAAACCCAAACATCTGTGACTGTCCTCACGTCAGAGTCTGCAGACAAAAAAAGTGTGCTAATGTGCACTCATATTTATTATACTGAATGTTCCCCGCATAAACCATAGTGTGTGTCTGTGGACTTTAAGGCTGTAGAATTCACTGCAGCCTAAAATTCCTGTCAGTCATTTTCCATGTTCAGATAGTGGGAGCATTGCTTTTCCTGTTTCTTTTCTCCATACTTATTGAGCTTTGGCTTAGAAACGAGCTGAAAAAAGCAGTAAGACCATGAAACTTGAGGCCCGGTTACAGATTAACTTTGCAAGGTTCGCACACTGCTTGTTCCATCATGATGTAGGCTAATGGCTTTACACTCAGAGTCACTAATGTGTTGTATAGCAGAGGTCTCCCAGGGCCATATAGGTCAAACCATATGCTTTTTGTAGTTAGAGTTCAGGCAGAAGCTATTACTGTTGTTGTTGTTGCAGAAACAAACCACTCATCATCTTATGAGATATTTGGCTCCACATAGCCTGTTTAGCCTGCGTCAGCATAGCCAAGTCAGAAAGATGATGTATCTTTATAGCGTCAAGTGCTGCCAGAGCCTGCCTTCGTAGGAGTCAGGAACTGAGCGAGTAACAAAACCAAGCGGATAGTAAAAAGCGTGGATTTCATTTCGCTTGTTATTCATTTGAGCAGTCAGGGAAAGCACGATCTGCAGCAGTTATGTTATTGAAGTAATCGCGAACGTTGGCTCTCCGTCTATTTATAAACCCGAATGGCAGCGTCAGAAAAAAATCATCCGCTGCACGGCGGATTCTGGATTAGACCGGCGATGATGCAGATGTTCCGTCTTGTTTTTTTTTTTCAGGCGCTCTCTGTGGACGCGAGCGCAGTGCGTCTCGCGCTCTATGCTTTTCCGTGGCGGGGAGTGTGAAGGAGACCGTAGAGTAGCTCAGGGGTGCGATTAGAGCCGTGGTTCTCAAACTCGGTCCTGAGGGACATCTCTGTATGCTTTGCAGCCAATCTCTTGCTTAATTAAGGTTGTTGAACACGCGTTTAAATTCATTCATAATTGTTCCTTTCCGTCTTATTAACAGAATGCAGGTTTGGCTCCTTATCATTGCCTTGCCTTTGAGTTCTTGAGTTTTCCAAATGGTTAGTTTTAGTGGCCAGGTGTACACACTTTCACTTATTAGGAGTTTATTCATTTACCTCAATCAGTAATTTAACTCATTTTTAAACCTGTTTTATGCAGTCTTTTGGAATGTATCAAAATAAGATAAATGTGAATATGGGAATTTTATTCTTCATACCATGCATAGATATTTATGATATAATATGGTTTAAGAGAGTAATAAGTCCTCAAAATGAATTACAAAAGGCATCATTAAGAAAAAACGACAGCTCTTTAAAATTCTGGGAGTGCAGTTGTGGTAAGGGAAAATCCCCAGCATGCACAGGGGTCTCCCAGGATCGAATTTGAGAAGCGCTGGATTAGAGGGTCGCAGTGGAACAGCGGGCAGGAGTGTGTGGGTGAGGGCTGAAGGCATGGAAATGATGTTGGGAACCTAACAGGAGAAGCTTACTCATGCATACTGTCGAGTTCAGAAAGGCAGTCAAAGGCCACTACACTGACCTGGGTACCTAGCCCTCAATGTTCAAGCAGCTCTTCCATTGTAAAGATATGACATCGGTCTGATAGTGGCGTTGCCAATACAGATTGCTCATTGTATCGCTAGGGAGCAAGCTGTTTCTAGAACGTGAGCTAATGTGTAAACTATTTGCGCATTAATCTGTGTTCGCCGCACATTGTTGCCTTGCTGTAGTGCCGATTGTCTGAATGTGCGAGACGTTTCCAGTGTTTTGCAACCGGTACCTCGGGGGGTTCCGGGAACGGAGCGGCAGGCTGAACTCTGGGTCGGGTCACTGAGGTGTTTCCCGCACCAGTATTCCAGCGGGCCAATGGGACAGGCACTGAAATTGCATAATGCTTTTGTAACGGTGTGTCTCGGCCAGCTCCTGCTGGCTCCATTTGCACGTGCACAGCACCATAAAAGGAAGCCATCGCAGATTATGAACTAATTTGTTTGAGATATACGTTTTTACGACATTCGAATTTGAGTATTTATGTGTGCAGAGTTTACAGTCATGAGCCAGAGGGCATTTTGAGTGCAAAACATTTTCAGTGGTGAGTGCAGGACCAAAAAATGGGTAAGAATAAAAGAATGTTTAAAAGAAGTTTGCTCCCTACAGTTGCATAATGTTTCAATCAAGGATGTTTTGCAGGAGAAAATTCCTCATGAGTTTCAACCCTAAATTGAATAAATAGATTAAATGCGTTCATGTTCCTTAAAAGCATACATACATATGTGTCGTGTATGTTTTTAGTATTTGTCTTTTTTTGTAAATAGAATATTCTGATAGGAGCAGGTTACCTTTGTGGCAAAATGAAGCGATGTTGAAAAGCTGAAGTTATGGAGCTCATTCAAATGAGGATTTGCCTGGAACCTGGAGCAGTTTAGAGCCTCTTGTTTAATGGGCTATTTATAAGCTGGATGGGAAACTCCAAGGGTAACACCATTCAATCCCTGTGTAATGCTAGGCAGCCAGAGTTTTTTGGTGGGGGGTGGGGGGGGGTGGGGGTGGGGGTGGGTATTGGACGAGCAGATTGGTGTTAGTCACAGACCAGTCCTGCCCAGACTGTGTGTGACTCTCCATTGGCAGCCATGAGTGATGACTACAAGTCCAGATTGTCTCCCTCCCCCCCCCAAAGACAGGAACATGTGACAGGAAGAAGGGCCTGAAAAATCCATCAAGGAGCTCAAATTTCCAAAGCTTAAGATGAAATGGCAAGTTGTGGTCAACTTTCATTTTAACAAACCCACCCTTGATACACATGCATACAGATGGTTGAGCACTGAATCCTGATCAGTGGTATTCTGCAGATGTCTCAGCAGTAAGTAAATAGCCGATAAGAGAAAATGGCCGAACATGAATGCGGAAGACGGAAGCTTTTTGGAAATTCTAACGCTGCTGCTGGCCTTCTGGACTAATGCCAAGAGCAAAAACCTTCAGGGTGAAGAAAACAGGCCTCCATGAATATAGTGGCTGCCCAGTTCTGGGGCATTCATGTATAAAGTTAGTGTCGAACAAGCATGGAATTGTAAGCGGTAGGGTGAGGGACATGGGGATTGTGTCTCCGGCTTTATGTTTTTCTTTAAAATGATGACTGTTATATTCACCCATTAGAGTGTGAATGGAGACAGGGCAGTAGCACTTTGCAGAGATCAGCGGGAAAGGGGAGCACAGAGACTTTGTGTGTGTGTGGGGGGGGGGGGGGTGGAGGTGGAGGTCCATTGTGGTGGGTGGAGAACAGAGAAGCTGTGAAGTAAAGCTGGCCCCAGTGTGGGTACAAAGCAAGGCCAGGCAGAGGTGGGGGTGAGGGGGTTATGGTTGGAGAGCCATTTCCAATATCACAGTGTCTCCAGGCAGGGACACACTGCTTAGTGCCGAGCCCGTCGTGTCCCCAGCCAGTTCACTGCACGCGTCTGTGGAGACGGGGTCTGGCGGTACTGCTGCTCTGGGCCTGACTCACACTTTCACTTCTGTCCGTGTGTCTGAAAAGCTTTCTCTCTGTCCTCCTGTTCCTTCCGGCTTTTAAAGTCTTAAAAATGTTTTAACATTAAAAAATTCTGTATTGGATATAAATTAGTGATTGTTGTTTGAGTTCAAGTACGGAAAATTGTGATGTAGGAATATGCCTTTACATTGTTCGCCACTTAACTGTACCATGTCTGAGTGCCAAGCTTGCTTCTATACCAGGCTGGGTGCCAGCTGGACCACAATGGGGACGGGCATTAAATAAACATGATGGGGTTTCGCTAACTGAAAGAGCAATCACTTCACTAGATATCTGTATTCAATGTACTGTGCTGAGCACTGAAGCCCAGTGTTCTGTGCTGTGAATTGCCTCTTTTTACATCATCAAAAGGACTGTAATGTGTACTTTCTACCCCCCACCAATGCAATACAGAAAGCTATAGCTAGCGGGCAAAGCACTCTGCTTCATATCCAAACTTCTGTAATGCCAGATTTCTGTATGGTATGTTAATACAAGCTGCATACTGTTGATATGCAGCATAAATTTGGAAAGTCTGGAAACTAATACCCTTAGAAGATGTGTATAAAGACCTCCCCATTGCTTTGATATTTATGTGAAAGTAATGTATTTTTAATTACATGTGTCTAATATTGCGAACAGTTTTTACAAACAGAAGACTACTTTGAGATTTTGTTTCTAATTAGCCTAAAGAATGTGCAATCATTTCATTCCAAGAAAGTGTGTTCAACAGGAAAATTAATCAGGAGAAACAATGCTTGTAGTATCTACTGCATATCTGGCAGCAGCACGGTGGTTTGAGGGTCATTTGATACCTTGGACCCTTGATGACTTAAAGCCGTTTAGCCAACAAATGTGTTCTATACTGTATCAGCATAATTTACAGCTGAATCTAGTCCCGCCCCCCATTCCCATAGAGATCCAATAATTTTTGTATCGCTTGTAGGACAACCTGAAAATAAGATGTCCAGACTCTGATGATGTTGATAGGTCACAGACATCAGGAA
The DNA here is from genome assembly GCF_018555375.3 of Anguilla rostrata. Classification (NCBI taxonomy): domain Eukaryota; kingdom Metazoa; phylum Chordata; class Actinopteri; order Anguilliformes; family Anguillidae; genus Anguilla; species Anguilla rostrata. The sequence continues at coordinate 43,491,721 of NC_057937.1, read as the reverse complement.
GTCATGGCATGCAAATGATACGCAACCAAATACAAAACATGACTCTTTTATTTGACATAATGTTAATTTGTCTACTGTATAAGTGAATTTCCCTGTTTCTAGCTTTTCCCCAAACAGTTTACTGCAGCAAAAGTAAACGAGCAAATGGTGGCACAGGAGGTCTCAGGAGTGCATTTGTTGAATTCTTGCTAATTTTCTGACCAATGATTAATGTTAAGACCATTAAAAGCTTCATTTTTTGCCATTTTGGGCTTGGCCCATTTTTTTTTGCCCAGGAGTGCACAGTGTGTAAAGAGAAAGAGTATCATTGTCATTAGGTGAGTGGGCTCCTGATTCCTGAAACCTGAGCAAAAACAGCTGGATAGAGCCATCCAGTTATTACAGATCACCTCCCACTCATGTGACATCATCTGATAGTCTTGTCAAGTGCAGGCAGTGATGCCCTGTGGCACATGTTGAGTTAATCCCCAACAACTGACACCTGATCCACACAAAACGGATGTGGTGGTAAGAGGCTGTGGAGAGAGCCTTCCGGTGAGGTGCGGAGTGGGACAGTCTGCACCTTCCCAGCCCTCCAAACGCAGTGTTTCATACGAAAACGCAGAATGAAAAACACAATAGTCTGTATGCTTCCACCCAGAGGGGCTGCCCCTAGCCCCTGGCCCTGCAGACTCCCCTCCAACACACACACACACACACACACACACACACACATTCACATCTGCACACACACACACGCACACACACAATTACAATCACATGCACACAGGCACACACACACGCTTGCACGCATGATCACATACACACACATGTATGCATGCACGCACACACACACACACACACACACACACAAGGGTTAGGCGATTGGAAGAATACATCGCGAATCAGCAATGGGCTGAATCCATCAATGTTGCATTTGTTTTTACTAGTTTTTTGCCGATTTAAAGTCCTTTATTTTTTTAGCTGCAACCAGCCACTTTGTGGGTCCGCCAGTCTCTGTAGGTCGGTCTGTACAAAATGTTCAAGTTCGACCGCACGTGCACAAGCACACAGTATTGACTCTGCTGGCTGAGTGAGGTGCCGCTATCTAATCTACATACTGTGTACCTGCCTATCTCTGAAACCCCATGGGACCTGTGCGCGTTTGGACTAGACGCCGAAAAGAAAGCACAGCCAACAGCAGCTTTTCCAGAGCGATAGAGCCAGTACGGAACTGGTCTGGAATGAATAGTTTCGGAATTTTCCAACGGAATGTTGCGACCTCTCCGTAAGCCCATAGCTGGACGCAGCTTATCACGAATGACTAGTACGGGCTTTTTTAACCTTAGAAATGAACCAGGTGACTAATCAGAGGACTTATTTTCAAATTGTGTCGGACATCTGTTCAGCCTGTCCCTGCTGCGCTCCCTGAAACCCATAGGCTGTAAAGATCCCAAGGTTGTTTATTTTGTCTAATTGGAGAAGAGCTGGAATACTGTTTCAGTAAAGACAGATCAGGAAAGAAAGATCACATGTCATAGCTTAAGTCAAAGGCAGGTGTATTTTTAATACCGTTTCGGAGGCAAACCGCAATCTATCTACACTCCTCCGAGCTGGTAGCAAGGGCGGTATGAGTATGCTTGTAAATAGTTTGGGAATTGGACATTACAAATTCAAGTGGGATTTCAGATGCCAAATTTAATAAATGAATAAATAGGCCACGATGTGGAGCTGCACCACATGGAGCTGTACCCCCCACCCCACCCACAGGACGAATACATGGCAATCACCGATTGCAGGGGTGACAGTGGCCAATAGAAAACTTTTGACATATCGCCCCATCCTAACGCACACGCACTCTCTCTCTCACACACAAATACACACACTATGACGCATGCACGCACACACACACACACACACACACTCACACATGCACACACACAGCTCCACGAGTCAGATGCAGGCTGGTCTTCTTTAGGATGCTGGAGTGTGAAAGGGAGAATGTATTTCAGTGCCTCGAGCCAGGGCTTGAAAATGGATCCTCTCACACAGCGACTTCTCATCTGCTAGCTTTCGCTGTGCAGCACTGCCCTTCAGTTGCCCTGTAATCTCCATTACCTGCTCCTTGTGATGGGAGACGGTTCTCCTTCTGTTTGTGACTGTCAGCATGGCATGGTAGTGGAAGAAATTTGGAGACTTTTTATCATGTTAACAGTGGTGATTATGATGATAACGAATCTGTTCATGAAGATTAACCCACTCTTATTGTCCTTCTAGAACATGAGTGACGCCATCGCGGTCCTTCACAAGCTCCAGACCGGCCTGGACGTCAACGTGAAGTTCACAGGGGTGCGGGTGTTTGAGTACACGCCGGAGTGCATCGTCTTCGACCTGCTGGACATCCCGCTCTACCACGGCTGGCTGGTGGACCCCCAGGTGGGTCACAGAGTCCTGCAGCGTCTGCCTCTTTCTGACGATGCCTCCTTGTCCGCAATGTTAATCTCCATTTCTCAGCGGGGTTCTTCATTTCCAAAACATTTTCATTCTACCCCATAATACAATTCTCAGAGCGTTTTGCAGTGTAATGGCTCAGAGTGGCGCAGTGGTCAGCACTGTCGCCTCACAAGAACGAGGTTCCGGGTTGTCGTTCGTGTGGGTTTTCCACCGGGTGCTCCAGTTTCCTCCCACACTGAAAGACATGCATGCTAGGTTAGGTATACTCCTTAACCAAGGCACTGGCCTCAGAACTGGAGTCGGTCCCCAGCTGCCCACTGCTCCTACGTAGCTAGGATGGGTCAAATGCAGAGGACGAATTACCCCACGCGGTCATAAATGATAACTTAACGACTTGTCTGTTTGTGTAGTATTATGGGGAAAGAATCCAGATCACGTTGGAGGACGAAGGAGAGCGGTGTCCTTCAGATAGTGGCATGCCGCTGGTGCCGATGAAGAGCAGACATCCAGCAGGACGGCAGGTCGGTCCTGTTTACCGGTTGCTGCGTCCCTTTCTCTCCGCAGATGGACGACATCGTGAGGGCGGTGGGGAACTGCAGCTACAACCAGCTGGTGGAGAAGATAATCTCCTGCAAGCAGTCCGAGAGCAGCCAGTTGGCCGGGGAAGGTGGGCCGGCCTGCGAGCGCGTTCGTTTCTTCCTCTTTCCTTTGTCCTCTCCCGGCGACGGTGCGCGCAGGCCCCCTCGATAAGCCCGAATTAAAACAAAACAAAAAAAAAAGATGACCCGCCCCTCCTTTTCCTCCTTCGCCGTTTCTTTTTTGTCCGTCGCGTGTTTTCCCGACCAGACGAACCAGGAGCTGCGGAGCTCCGGCCCTGGAGGAACCGTGAGGCCGGAGGGCTATTCAGTTATTAAAGCGAAAGCCCTCCCAGGACCAGAGAGAGGGGAACCGCGTTGATTCAATCAGGCGGATAATCAGTCGAATCGGGCGGTTTAACGTCTGTCTGGGAGGACGGCCTGCGGACACACAGTCCCTCCAGGACCCGAGCTCAGGCTAACTCTCGGAGCCTTCGTGTTTCCAGACCTGGCCAGATCTAATCTCGCCCTGGCCTGCTCTCACTGGGGCTGGTCTGTGTGCACGCTCGTTGCATGTGGCTTCTCTGTGCACATCCATCATTGTGGGAACAAGCAGCTGATGGGAGGGAGCTCTGTCGTTCAGTCTCAGTGTGTCGGTCTGTGTCTGCGACCGTCTCTTAGTCACACGTGTCTACCTGTGACCCTATGAGTGTATGGGTGTCTGTCTGTCTCTGCTTATGTGCCTGTGTATGTTTCCTGCTGTTCACTGCTGTGTGCCTGTGTTTATCTGACTCAGTTGTTTGTCTTTAGGGTTCTTTCAGGTTCAGTCTCTGTGAGCCTGTTGTCTGTCCCATTGTCCACAATATGTCTTTATGAGCCTGTGTGTCTACCTCTACATGCCTTTGTGTGTCTGTGCTTCTGTTTGTTTACCTGTACATGCCTGTGTGTGTGTGCTTCTGTATGTTTGTCTGTACATGCCTGTCTGTCTCTGTGTTCTGTGTATTTGTCTGTACATGCCTGTGTGTCTCTGTGTTCAGTGTGTTTGTCTTTACGTGCCTGTGTGTCTCTGTGTTCTGTGTGTTTGTCCATATTTGCGTGTGTCTCTGTGTATCTCTGCTCCAGTGATCATTTCCCTCCTCTCCTTGCAGGTTACGTGGCAGAGCATTTCTTGAACAGCACAGCCACCCAGCTGACGTACCACGGGCTGTGTGAGCTGACGTCCAGCGTGCAGGAGGGCGAGCTCTGCGTCTTCTTCAGGAACAACCACTTCAGCACCATGACCAAATTCAAGGTGAACCACTGGAGCCCCACCCGATTATTCTAAATATGTCTATTGAGAACTGCTTTGTTTTATTTGACATCAAGTCTTTCTGTGAAAGGATAAGAAAGGCCCTCTGGTGGACACAAGGTTACAAGAAGGGGTTACAAATGTCTCATATAGTAGCTATATTACATGTTTAATTTATAATGTGTATATATATTATATATATAATATATCATAATAAATTGTAGCTTTAATATTGTTCTGGATTGTTTTTGGTGTCTCCTAGGAACACATGTAACTACCAATGCATTTTGACCTTATTTTTGAAGCAGTTAATGCCAATTATGGATTTTACATGATATTGCTGAACATGAACTTCATTTTGCTCCTTTATTTCAACTGTAGGGTTTAGCAGTAGGGAACAGCTTTTTGTCTGTTAAAACGTACATAGCTTGTAGGTCTTATAAGATTTCTGTTGGCCTCAGCCATAAGTCACTAACTGAACCTTGTTTGCATGTAAACTCTTGCTTCACCTCTATATATAAAAAATCCTCATACCTTTGGACTTCTCTTCCATGAGTAGTGTTTAGGGCTTTGGGCTCCAAACCTGAGTGTTGTGTTTGAATCCCAAGTGGCCAAAGGGACACGCCCACAGACGCTACTGTTAAACTCCCAGGAGGAAGCTATAATTGTGCTGATGGATTTTCTGATGAATAAATCATGTGCTTTGTCCTCTAGTCCCGGTACCCTTTCCCTTTATAGAGCCAGCTATAAGGGGCTGAAGTCCATGTTTCTCCCCCATCAAAACACCTCCCACCGCCATTTCCATGTCCCGACCTCTCCTCCTGGTTCCATAAACATTAGCACAGGCTCAGGGACAGGTTCTTCCTGTTATCTTTGGCAGGAAGTGCTGAGCCAGCCATTGTACACTCTGGCTTTTGTGAGCTAATCTACGAGACGAGCACAGGTCCCTGATAAGCACACAACACTCCCCCCCCCGTCCCCCCTACCCCCCCGCTCATCTTCCCAGAACATGTCCTTACTCCACGTGTCATCGTGATGAATGCCCTCCGGCATTGAATCAAAGATAAAAGCTTTTATCCTCTGCAGAGAAGCCGGTCTTTAATTGGATGCATTGTCTATTGTTCTAGCCACAACTAAGTCTTTCTGACTTTTTTCTTTGCCGTGGAATGATTTGTCTGTAACCGCTTAACAACATTTGAAAACGTTCCATATTTTTATGAGTTATTTAAAGAACCGTCGAACAGTGTACATATTTGTGATTCGGGTTCTGTGTAGAGAAGGCAGTGGCGCGGTGTCAGACAGTGTGTGGTGTGACACGCCCAGAAGGGTGGCGGACTCCGCCCTCGGTGGCGTTTGTGACCGGGCGCTCTCTCACCTCACGGCAGGGCCAGCTGTACCTGCTGGTGACCGACCAGGGCTTCCTGACGGAGGAGAAGGTGGTGTGGGAGAGCCTGCACAACGTGGACGGGGACGGCAACTTCTGCGACTCCGAGTTCCGCTTGCGCCCGCCCTCCGACCCCGAAACGGTCTACCGCGGTCAGCAGGACCAGATCGACCAGGTCAGACCCCGCGGTCGGGCTGGGGCTTTGCGCTGGTCGCTTCCTGTCTCTGTGTGTGCAAACGGATCCGCAAGGATGTTACGTCACTTTACTAAAAGATGGTCTTATCTAAGACGACTGCCCAGATTATATAGAGTACACATGTAAAAAGATAAGTGACAGCAAATTTACGTATTGTCAGCAAATTGGGTCTAGATTTTTCATTTGTTTCAGTGCTGCGTGGTGGTGGATTGAACCATATCATTAACTATTTTTAGCAGTTATTTATTGCTAAATTATCAAAACGAGAACTAAAACGTGGTCGATGAAGCAAGCCTCTATGAAAAGATGTTTACGTGGTGTGCGCTGGACACCACCAATTTAACACTGGCCCCAGGCTTCATTTTCGGATACTTATTGACGTTCTGTTTCCAGAAAACTTCAAATGAGTTTCAAGCTCCAATTATTTTAGCGCCGGGGAGAAAAGCCCTGGGTGCTCTTTAAATCATTGCTATTCGAGCTACGCAACCAAAAACCGTGTTCCATGTAATCTTTCTGTGGACACATTGTATTCGTTAGTGAAACACGTCTTGCTCGAGAACATACAGCACTGTGAGAAACCTTGAACACAGCTAAGCCACAGCGCCATTTCTTTTCCCCTTCTCCTCTGTCCCAGCTTTGACCGGGCACACATCCTGCAGAGATGGGAAAAAAAAGTCTTCAATAATAGATGCTAAAAGCCTCCCCTGCGTATCGCTGGATTACCCCGTCCTCACCGCGCTCCTCTCTCTCGATTTGCATGCCTGAATGCCTTACCGGTGGATTAGACTGAGCATCTGACGCCCCCCCCCCCCCCTCTCTGGCCAGATTGGCTCTTTAATAATGCATGTTGTTCGAGCCCCCTGAGTATTCTGTCAGCCCGACAGCGTCCCAGAATTCCGCTGGCACGTTAGACGCGGCCTACCCTGCGTGGCGGGGTCCAGCCTCGCCCAGTGGGGGGGTTACAGCATGGTCGAAACTCTGTCCCTATCACCGTTCATTATGTGCGCCTAGGACAGACACCCTTATCCCAGGGGAGGTGGAGCAAAGGACAATCGGGCTAGCCGGACATTAATATTAAAACACAGTGAGGAGCCCATGCAAAATTGAGAAAATTGTTATCCCCTCCTCTCACAGTGTATTGTGTGAGCCTAGAGATGGGACTGGAAACAGTCCTGATAATAGGGGTACTTTTTGCAGTAAAAATGGAGGTGCTCCCTAGTGGCTTGGTCTGTAAAGGCTTTTACTGCAAGCACAGGCTGAGCCGCGTAGCTTAAACATGGCTGGTTTGAGAAATGAACAGTGACGGGACGCATTTGGCTTTACCCCCAATTGTATCCCACTGAAGCACGTGCAGGGGGAGCGCTTCACCTGTGAGAGCAGTTACTGCTGAATCCAAACTGGGGGGGTAAAGGTGTGCTTTCTCCCCCACAGGACTACCTGATGGCCCTGTCGCTTCAGCAAGAGCAGCAGAGTCTGGAGCTGAACTGGGAGCAGGTCCCGGAGGGAATCAGCGACCTGGAGCTGGCCAAGAAGCTCCAGGAGGAGGAGGACCGGCGAGCCTCGCAGTTCTACCAGGAGCAGGAGCAGGCGGCTGCCGCCGCACAAGCACAGGTGTGTGAGGGACCGCGGGTCCACACGCGGGGGTGTGCGAGTTTGTAGTCTGCGACGCACTTCTGATTCATCACGCATAGCAACAGCAACAGAATTACTAAATCGCATCACTTCTCAGCCAAACTGAAACCATGAGCCAAGGTTCTCATCTGCCTTGAATGACTCTCATAAAAAGGTAAACCCTGGGAGAGTGTATGGTTGGACCATCTGCTTTACTCAATCTCTCAACATCCCAGCTTTTATTTCAGTTTTTCAGGAGCACGTTTTATTTGTGGAAAAAAAAACTCTAGGGCTGCAGGGTGGCTCATTTGGTTAAGGTACTTACGCTGTGGTGCACAGATGAGCCTCACGGCCTTCGGATAAAATCCAGACCATGCCAGTGCTGACTGTCCAGTAGCTCCATAGCGCCAATGCACAATTGCATCACTATCTGGTGACTCCTATTGGTTGATTAGGCACCTATGGTCCAAATATGAAAGGTCTTCCTCTGACTCCACTTTGTGCAAGCTTAGGTGTAGTCTGCAGTGTGTAAAGAGTCAGTTGGCATGTTTTTTGAGAACCATGGATGTCTACACTCCCAAACGCAGCACGAACGCGGTTCTGGTTTCAGATGATTGGCCATTCCAAATTAGGGTGGGAATTGGAGATGCTCAGCCCCATGTTGGGTGCCAAATGTATAAACAAAAAAGAAAACACTTGTCATATTGGATATAATCAGCAATGATGGCATAGCAGCAGCAGCAATTAAATCACTGCAAGAGACAGTGACAGAATCAATTAATGTGATTTTTTTTCAGGCGGAGAAACACTGTCTTCTCGGTGTGTGTTTATCATATCCACCCCATTACTTAACCAGTGTGTAATTTTCCAAAACATATTTACTTTTTACAGATGGCTTGAGACTGCTTTATTCAGATTTCCGAGGCTGTAGTTGCCCTTCAAGCCTGTGTGGAAGATTGTGAGGTTTCAGAAACCTGCTAATGGACAGACCTAGAATACGTTGTCACCCACTGAACCACAAAATAATTGATTTTGCAGACAGAAGTAAATTCCTTCTGTGTCATAAAAAGATCTTTAAGAGGATCCATCTTAACTACGATTCTGTATACTGACCTGGAAATTGGCTGTATTCTGAAATGATAGTTTGCCTGGAATAGGTATACTGCTGTCCTTTACTGTCTACTTTGCCTCAAATGGAGTGAGGTAAATATCAGGCCAGTGTGTAGTATATGTTTGTATAATACCACCTAGAAACAGATTCTTTAGAGGGCTGGCCGTCTAGAAAAGTGCATCATTGAAAGTCATGAGCGAATAATGGACACTGTTCTACTCATCTCTCTCCACCGGGGAAGCAGGAACAGCAGCAGCCAGCAGGGGGCGATGCAGAGGCAGGAGCGGCAGCGGCGGCGGCAGCAGCAGCGGCAGCAGCCAGGACAGCTGGGGCAGCCGCTGCCACGCCCAGTCCAGGGAAACAGCCCAGCGCCAGCGAGCGCAAACAGAAGAAGGAGGTTAAGGACAAAGACAAGTGTGTCCTGTTGTAACAGCGGGGGAAGGGGGAGGGAAAACATTTAATCTATGTTCACCTGACACCCAACGCACAGCCCCCTTGGAAGAGAGGACGATGAAACAAGACAAGACTGGAGAGAGAGAGAGAGAGAGAAAGAGAGCGAGAAACACGCCACCTGTGCCTGATGCCTCCCACGCATCTTCTTTTTCCCCTTTGTTTTTTAACAAGGAGACAAGAAAGGTGGCTACTACAACCACTACAGCATCTTTGATACAGCTGGCCAAACTTTGCTATGTCGCACACTGCACTATATTTATGACAGAGGGTCTTGTGCGTAGGGGTTATTAATAATATTTATAACAAAACAAAAAAAACAACAAAAAAAAATAAAACAAAAGAAGCTTAAAGTAAATAGTGTAAAATCGCACATAGTTCTCATCACCATATTGTTTTCTAAAGACAGCCGTCTTCATTTTTATTTTACTAAGTTAATAAGCTATTTTATATACAGTACATGTATTTAGAAGCACCCATATGGATTAATTCCTCTTTGGTTATGCTTTTTTTTTTTTTTTTTTTTAAAGCTGAATAGTACTTAAAATAAACATTAACTCTGTCCTGAGTACACAAAATTTTGTTTGTGGCAAAGACAAACAGGTCATTTCAATTAGGACAGACGTGGGTTGCTTGACAGTGAAATCTGGTGTAGGGAATGACATGTATAATACCTTGGCATTGTCTTAAGAATGATTTCATGTCTCTTCAAATGGCTAAAGTCTTGCTAGCCATTGTGTTCAGCTGTTTCTTTTTTGTTTTTTTTGTGGTATTTTTTTGTGTGTGGCAAAAACAGACTGTTTACAAGTTTCTATATTTTAAGGGTTTGGTGTGCATTACTAATGGGAAGCTATCTTAAGATCCCTCACTATTAATCTTTGCTACAGAATATCCATATCCTCCATCCACGGACTGCTCTTGCTTTAACCTATGAGGGGTTGCAGTGCCCGTTTGACTCCCTTACGACAGGCGTCGATGTCACCCTTGGTGACTCTAATCTCTGAGATTGACGGAACCAGGTTTGCCTTACTCTGACACCTGCACCACTTCAGAGAACCAATTGGGATTCTGTCCTCTGTATCCTTTCAGTGTGTGTGTGTGTGTGTGTGCGTGTGTATGCACGCCATTGCTTATAAGCATTATAAACATAAGCATATGGCTTGACAGCACTTAATGGTGGAGTAACAGTGTAGTGATGATGATTTAGTGCTCATCTGTTAGCACTCTGGCCAGTGTGGGACAGGCCGTTAAGCCTGAGAGGACTGTTTCCAGTGCCTCAGCACTTGTGCGTTGCATCTAGAGCCCAGGATGGTATTCACTGACTGACCACTGGCCAGCAAGTGAATGAAACCATTGTGAAGGCTGCGAGAGGACGGTACTGCGTGTAATGTCTGACTTTAGCCATCTGCCCAGCTCTATTTCCTCTGGTGCAGTTATTTTGATGGCAAAATCCCCCCCCGAAGTTCCTGCTCCTTTGAGAAGAAAGCAGGGAATTCATTGGCCAACAATGCCAGTTTGTACACCAGACTTAAGAAACCCCTTGTAGATCCATTTACATCATCTTTGGCATGACATCCGTCAGGTTACCTCCCAAGTTTGACTTTGAAGGTTTGCTTTTGCTGTGGCTTAATTTCTATAAATGTCCCAGCATTTCACTGTAACAGAAAGAAGCTGGCGAGTAGTGGTGTGCAACATCTTCAATGGTACTGCCTCTTACCGAGCAATTAGTGTCTCCTTATCTATACATTCCAAATGACTGCCTTGACTGAGTCTTTTTAGCGGATCAAACCTAGACACGCATAGATGTAAGGGTGTTCACGTGTGCATTACCTGAGGAGGTTAGCGTTATTTCACCTGTCTGTTCCTAGCCAGTTCCCCCGAGGCCTAACTTGCTCTGTATATAAAATTAAGCCTTACAACTTAACAGGATGTTTTTTAAGGACAAAGTAGATACGTTATCAGACTGAGACAATCTGTATAATTTAATGTAGACATGTTAGACATATTCTCAGGCCTTTTCAAAAGGGACTTAGCATTGGGTGTTTTTTGCAGGCTGTTTTGTGTGTGATAGCTGCCTTGACAACAGAATTGTTAGTATATCTGTATATACTGTCTTATATTCCTTGGGTTTCCCCCTGAAGACGGCATTGCATATGCATATAAAGCAACAGTCAAAAAGAAAAACGCTGTCCCTCTACATATGGCTGGTTGGAGCTAACATTTCACGTAGGTTATGCATACTTTCATGTAGGAAAATGCAGAAGGCTGTTCTACTGAATGCCATTAATATTCATCCGTTAAAGCCATACTTTTAGTTTTTACAGTCTAGAAAGCTTGCCAAGGATGCAAGTTTTAAGGAATACCTGAAAGCATTTGTGTAGATTGTGGATTATAGCCCAGTGAAATGTTGCCATTTTCAATTAAGCTGCTGCATTCTTTTTTTTTTTCTTCCTGTAAAATACCTTCCAAGCTTGAAAGAACACTATCGAAATATACTCTGAAATGAACAGTAATTCTCTGGGGGAGAAACTCTTCCCTCATGTCAATGCATACATTATTTCCCAATGTATATCGTGTTTTACAATACTGGTATGCCGAAATCAGTGGGCATCACACCTGTTATTTATTATGTCCTGGAAATTTGCTAATTTTTCTAGATTAGTGCTGGCGTTTTCTTTTAATCCAGTCAACCCTTTTAGCACAGGACAAAGCTTTTCCAAAGCATCCAATGCACATGTGCAGAGGTCTTATCCACTCAAAACTCGTGGTATACTAATATATTGTACAAAAAGGTTTGTTAAAGGTCACTACAGTAATTATGAAGGATGAAGCCTCACGATCAGGGTCTCATTGATAGGCGCAAAATCCCTGTTTGGGCAATCGGACATACTGGCTCATGCTTGACATTTCATGTTTTTCAGATGATGTACAATTACAGTAGCTCACCAATTTATTGTTGTAATGTTTCATCTTCACCTATTCTAATCAGATCAGTAAGATTTGTGTGTACAAATTGGCTCTTTGGCATAATTCACTACAAAGATGGTCCTTGAACTTGTAATTGGTTTTGCACTGTTAATATGGATATGCACTAGAATAAGAAAAGAAATACCTCATTTTATACAAAATCGGAAGATCGACGTTCAAAAGGACTTCTTTGGTACCCTGAAAGGAGCACAAAGCTAGAAGCAGGGGCTATAAGAGGTGCACACCAAGGGTGCCCGTGGGAAAAGCCTGCTTCAGTTTGCCTGTGGAGAAAAATGCAATTTCTACACAGAGCTGACGGATAGATTTGCAATGGAAAAGCCTGCACATAAATACACTCGTGAAAAGGCACATTCTTTAAATGGTTTAAGAACTGAATTTTGAGACTCACAGGAGAGTGGGGTGCAGCACATTTACAGATTTAATAAGCGGACACCTGGGTTTTAATGCTGAGACTATCTAGTACCCCTTTTAAACATCTTGCCTGTCAGGATAAGATGGGAAGTGCCACGGCAATCTGACATTTAAAATGTTTTTGTCTTAAATTGGAGTGCATTTTCTTTACACGAATCCCCAATGATACTTTATGTAATGCATGCATATTTAGTGCTGAATGTAACATGGGGACGACAGGTACCCGTCAACCCATGACTATCTTCCAACCTTTGTATGCCAATGTGCTCACAAAGCAATGTTTTAACTACTGATGAAAGGCAATTATCAAACCTGGGAAGCTCTGGAGATAAAAAGGTCATTGTTTCAAAGGGTTCCAGTTTCTACCTATGTACATGTGACCAAATAATGTATGTAGCCTTCATTAGTTTGTCACAGAAAATGTTGATGCCGGTCATTCTTCAGTTTTTTTGTTTGTTTTCCACTTGCATTTTAAGTTTGTTATGAAATGCCTTAGACGTGGGACATTTAGCCTGATAACATTAAAGTACCTAGACAGTTTAAAAAAAAGAAGTTTGTTTTCCTTGTTCGTACATTACTTTTTGTCACTGAAACGGTGTGTGCCTTTTACTCAGTTTAGCACTGACTTGACTGTACTGAATGAGGAATGGACGGAGACGGAACAAGATGTATAATTTAATATCAACAACTTTCAAAAGCATTGTAAGGGGAGCGTAATGAAATGACAAGTTTTCAAAGAATGCTTTGTAATACAGCCACTATACATACAGGAGAGTACTTCCTCCGGGGGTAGGAAAGCAGTTTTGAAACTACATATGAAAACTTGTTACAAATAACTAAAGCTGTACAATTCTTTCTTGAATGGAAGTTATAACACGTATGTGCAAGGATCAGTTTGTTTTTTTTTGTCTTCACAGCAGGAACAGTTAGGAAAAAAACCTACACAAAGTTTTACACGCATCTATACAAAACAAAATGGTTTCTTTTTTTACATCAACCGTTCTCCGCCATCATCAGGCCGTCTAAAACACTTACTCAAAATTAAAAAAAGGAAATATATAAAAATTACTTTTTTGTCATATTTTGCAAACTGTCTGGACACCTGGCGTGGGCACTAGAACCTCCTTGGGGCCCCTTTGAAGGGCTTGAAGCCTCCGCTCCCTCCGGAGAGGGAACTGTTGGTGATCTGCACGATTCGGTTCATCCCCGACGAGGAATGGCTGCAAACACAAAGAAAGGTTCCATGTTTGTAGTCTTTTCCCCTGAGGAATTTTCACTGTAGACATCGGTATCCAATACACACACACACAAGCAAACATCAGTCATCCCAAGTGCAATGTCTCCGAGCATCAATAACAGCCAGCTCTGCGGCATGTTCCATTACACGCTACGCTGGAGGAGGTACCTGGAGTGTGGAGCCATCATGCTGCCTCTGCTCTCTCCAAGTCTCCGGCTGTCGTGGTAGTCCCCGCCATGGGAGCCGGGCCCCGAGTGCCAGTCCTTGCGGGGCCCCGGGTCCCTGCTGTGCCGCTCCACCACCACCTGTCGGCCCGTGCTGAAATGCTGCGGGCAAAAACGATAACGGTCAAACGGGTTCTGGATCTGCTCTGACTGGAAATGTGCTTCACTGGACTCGAAAGAAGCGATGGGGAAATACAACACCCACAATGCACAGCTAAAATTTTACAACTTCACACAAACGCAATGTTTTGTTTAGAGAAGCTGTGGACTGTGCTTGCTCACCGGCTCCCCCATCACCATGGGACGGCCCCCGTCTCGGCCGCTGAAGCTGGACCTCCCCCGGCTGCCAGAGGGGGCGCCCCTGAGTCCCGGCCCGGGACCCTCCCTGCCCGATCGCTCTGGACGTATTCGCACAGCTCCCCTTAACACCAACAGACAGGGCAGACGGGTTAGATTCAGGAGAGAGCCCTTGACTGCTTGACTGGCATTACTGCAAGGGGTTGAACCTCACACTCATTTCCTTCAGCAAAGGCTAAACCCCATTTACTCCAATCACGGTCCTCGAGGATCGAGAACTGCTGGTTTTCCATCCTCCCTTTACCTGGGAGTCAGGTATGAAGACAGACTGCTGAATCAGTAGCTCTTAATTGTTCAGTTAATTGCATGGGAGAACAGAAAACCAAGACTGGACTTGGGGGCCAGATTTAAGTATCCAAAACAAGTGGTTCCCAACCCTGTTCCTGGAGACCTGCCATCCTATAGGATATCGTTTCAACCATAATTTGACACACCTAACTGTACCAATTAGCAGCTCAATGAGATCTCTAGCTGTTCAATGGTAGATCTCCAGGAACAGGGTTGGGAACCTCAGGACCAAACGGTACTTGCAGTGCGCTAACAATCGCGCCGCCCTTCCTGGATGAGACTCACCGGATGTCCCCCTTGCTGCCCGCCATCCCGCCGTCGTTCTTCCAGGCCCCGTGGCCGGTTTCCCTGGGGGAGCGGGCGTGGGACATGCCCGGCAGCCCCCCTCGGCCCCTGGCCGAGCGCTCGGGGATGGTGACGGTCCTGCGCTCGTCGCGGTCGCGGATCTCCCGCCGGTCCGTGTCCCGCAGCTCCCCGCGGGGAGGGGGAGGGGGCTCCGCCCGGCGCGGCGCGTCGAACCCCTTGGGGTAGCGGTCGAACCCGGAGCCCTCTCTCCGGGCCGGGGGGCGGCTCTTCTTGGCGTCGGGCTCGCTGTCGAAGCGGTTGCGCCTGCGGAGCACGAGGGGAGAGTCAAACGCTGAGCCTGGGGGCAGAGCAGCAGCTGCTCGCCTAACGCGGGCGTTAGCCCCGGCGAGGGGCGGGGCTCGCGAGGGACAGGCTCGTACCTCTCGAACGTGTTGGGCTCCACCGAGGACCCCTCCGGGAAGCGGCCCCTGTCCCTGGGCGGGAAGTCGTTGAAGCGGTTCTGCTGGCGGCTGTAGTCAGAGCCCTGACTCAGCCTGCCCTCCGACTCCGGCTGGATCTTCTTATTGCCGTTCCAATAGGGATCATCTCTCCTGTGGGGGGCACAGACCGACACGCTGATCAGCGACTGCATGCCACCTCAGTCTACCATGCGACACCGCGTAACTTTTCCACAGGGAAAAAAAATACAGCCATTACATAAACGCAGTTATCTGACGAGGCGAATGTGTCGAGTTTTAATGTGAAGCCCAATAAACGCTCTGCTTATCAAGACAACACACTTCACACCAACAAAAGATGTCCAAACTCACTATGCCTCACAACGAAAGCAATTTAAAAAATAGTCTGCCATTAAAATTAAGACACCGAATGGCATGCGTCTCCAATACTGCTGGAAGAAGCACAAACGGGCTGTAACCGAGTTGTCTCCTAATAGCCTTGACATGAATGTGCCTGTTCGCTGGCCTCTGAACCTCCCATGCGGCGCATTCTCCCAGCCCATGCCACACGTTCCACGGGGCTGCGGTCCGGCAAGTCGGGCATCCGCGGCATAACTCGCATTCTCGCGTTGAAAGAAAGCCCCGGTTGCCAGAGTAACGCGAGGTCACGCGCAGTCTAGCCGGAATGTTGTCAAATCAGGATGGGGCAACGGGAAGGACAGCGAGCAGTGCAGCTCTTTTTAAATGGACGAGCAAAATTGACAATTCTTTACCTTGACATTTTGACACGTACAACTCTGTCAACACAACCCTGCTGGAGAAACCTCCAATCAAATAAAGCATCTGTCACACACGGTTCTCATGAAAAGAACTGGTTTGGCAAATGCGTGTGGTTACACTTTCGCAAGCAAACTTTTAACGAAGCCAGAATGTGAAGGTTGATATACCTCCACAATCTGGCGTAGTTAAAAGTTTGCTTGCAAACTGTCTCGACTAAAGCAAAAGACTGAAATGAAGTCCACCTTGCAACAAAAGCAAAGTTGCTCCTTGCTGGTATTTCAACAGGTCGAGTCAGGGAACATGATGGTACAAAAAGCCTAGTAATGGGTTCTCTCTCAGCGGACTGGTGAGCGCCAGGGTTGCCTCCCCACCTGTGGTCCACGTCCCGCCCCCTCTTCAGCGAGTTCCTCTTCTCCTGCTCGTGACGCAGCTGCTCCTGCTGGCGCCTAAGCTCCTCCCTCTCTCTGGCCAGGCGCTCCGCCTCCTTACGACGCTCCTGCCAGCGAGAGGACACGTTACCGTTCGCTGCCATCGGCAACCGCTCGCAACCGCTCCGCATGTGCCGCTTCGCAAGAGAGGAACAGTATTTATGCCTTTCAAAACTTTCGTTTGCTGCACTTTGTCTTCTTACTAGTGGTTGGGCATCTACAATTGACCAATTGCAGCAGACAATGACACCTGATTGACATATTCTGTGGAAAGCTCGACAGCCATAGCAACGGTAGCTAAGGAGGCTCAGGGACTTTCGGGTGAGTAATTGGCGGGTAAAGCAGGTGATTTCCAAACGGCCAAACGGGGCGGGGTTTACCTGCTCGATGCGGATCCTCTCCCTCTCCAGCCGCTCCCTCTCCATCCTCTCCCGCTCCAGCTTCTGCCGCTCGATCTCCAGCCGCTGCCGCTCCCTCAGCAGGTGCTCGCGCTCCTCGCGCTCCCGCAGGAGGCGGATGCGCTCCCTCTCCCGCCGCTCCTGCTCCGCGATCTCCCTCCGCCTGCCAAACGGTCGGGGGCAGCCGGTCAGACCCGCGCCTCAGGAGGGCAGAGTTCCCCCTCCCCCACCCCCACCCCCACCCCCACGGCGGTCCGTAAGAAAGCTCACCTCCGCAGCTCCATGGCCCGCCGGATGCGCTCCAGCCGCACCAGCCGCTCCCGCATCCGCTGCTCCTTCATCTTCTCGAAGGGCAGGATCTCCTTGGCGCCTCCTTTGTTGGGAAAGATTCTGCCTTTGTTCCTCAGCATCTCCATCTGAAGGGAACATCAAAGAAATGCTTCAGAGCAGATGAAATGCTTCAGAGCAGATGAAATGCTTCAGAGCAAAGCTACGGGAGGCCAGAGGAACGGTTCAGTATTGAAGTAACAGCCCGTGGGGTAAACAGACCTCTTCGGGAGGGATGAAGGATCTGGGCCGACGAGGCATCATGTTGGGAAAACACGGCTACATGGAAAACAAGCAAAAATAAGCACGTTAGCACGTTAGCGCATTTTAACCAGTAACTGCTGTTGACCTGCGACTGTCAGACAATTCATTTAGGATATGAACGAAATAAAATGAACCAGTGTGCAGTACCTTATCGAAGCGCCCCCTCCTGAACGGTGGTCTCATTTTATTGAAGCCCGGGTCCATTTTGGTCTGATCTATGACGACCATCTTCCCCGGACTCTTGGGACCTGCACGGAACGGAGAGCGGGAACACAGGTGAGCTCGGCTAGGCTGCACCCGAGGCGGGTTCGCCCAAAACGGGTTTGTCGCGGGGCCACTTACGTCCGTGCTTCTTCTCCTCCTTTTTGGAAGCGTCCAGGCCGGCCCCGGACGACGCCGCCTCCACCTTCACGCCCTTGGCCTCCAGTTTCTTGGAGGCCTCCTTGCCATCCTTGTCGGACGGCTTCTCAGATTTCTTTTCTTCTTTTTTAGAGAACGCTGGTGTTCTAAAAGATAGCAGAGGGGGAAAAAATTATTATTTTGTGTTTATGTGATTTGGCAGTTTCATTTAGAATTGGTGTTCTCCTCAAACTTACTTGCTTGCCATCTTCATCCCGAGGGCAGAACGTTTCTCTCCCGATGTCTTGCTGGAGCCCGATTTTTCTTCCGCTTCTTTTTTGGAAAAGTCCTTTTTGAACGGATCGCCTTTAACCTGAAAAAAGCAGATACACATCAAGAAGGTCGTTCAGCATATCGGAACCAATATTAAGTCTGCCTTAATCAAAGCTACACCACATGTACATTTCTGTTTATTGTTACAGGTGTGTCCGATTACTCCAAACACAATGCAAGTACACACATGTAATACACATGTATATTCTTTCAATAAATAAAGTGCGTTAAGGCGACAGCTTACCCGGTCAACTGAGATCTGCTGTCCGTGGAGTTCAGTGCGGTCGATGTGGGAAATGCACCTGGCCACTTCGGCGCTGGATGACATCGTCACAAGTCCGTAGCACTTTGCTCCTGGGCTACGGGCGTTGGTCACAACCTTAGCACTAATGACCTGAAATGAGCCACAACAAGGCAAAGTGCTGCAATTTAACCGAATTCTTGATGCTGGTTACCACATTAAAGCAAACTAGAAAAACGCACACACACACACACCACACACATTCCAATAAGCGTTCAATATCTGGAAAGAAAGGCAAAATTCTATTTAACTTATAGCAGAACGATGACTTGCTCACTATAAATTTATTCAAGTCTTATTCATTTGCGGATTTATTTTTTCTACAGAGGCTGAAACTACTGGGCTTTTAAAACCGTTTTTCCTCCCGATCTCAAAGGCCATGCTTGCATTCACCAGCCCTGCTCATGACCTTTCAACCTCTGCTATCAATTTGTGTGTTTTGCAACAGAGCACATGCTTGTCTGCTCTCTCTCAATGTTAAGCGGCTGCTTCTGTTCACACAAAAGTAAGAGGGGGAGGCTCCTTATATGCCACGGTTATGTTCCAAAAAATAAATCGAAATAATTAAATAAACACACACAACATATAAAAATTTCTAGGGCTGCCCCCTAATAGTTGACCAAACCGTTAGTCGATGAGAAGAGTGTTAGTCGACCAAGTTTTCATTGGTCGGTTAGTTGCAGGTAAAAAAAAATTAAAAAAATTAAAACATAATTTAAAAAAAACCCCTCAAACTCCATTCGGGGGCTGCGCCTTGTCGTTAACAAGTTATTAGACTATGTCGGGCAGGAAATCATCCAACATGTGGGATCATTTCGAGTGTGGACCCCAAGAAGGTGACATGCAAACTCTGCATGCAAAGATGTGTTTGCAACGTAGGTATTTTTTTTACTCTCTGTCTCGTAGCTTTAGTTCGGTCCCTGGAGTCCGGTTTGCTGGCGGACGTCCATTCGCCATACAAAGCATGTGTGCGCTTAACGTGGTAGAAGAACGAATTGAAAACGCTGTAATCTACTGCACGCCCGTCTATTTCACAAATGACACGGAAGTTAGGGCTACGACCATGTACTCTATTTATCTGACTCGATAGCCATTTCAAAGTCAGGGCCATAAACATGAAACAAATCATACACCGCAACATTGCTGCCGTTAAATGTGTTAGTTACATTTTTGTTTGCATTCTGACCTCAGAAAAAATCAAAAGTTTTCATTCCATGTTGAGGCTACTTCTCTCTAGGTCTGTTTGTTTTTGCACTGATATTTCTCTTTTAAGAGTTTCAGTTTGCTGTACTATATTTTAAAAAGAAACGAAAATATTTTTTTCAATTTCGTTTTTTAACAAAAGGCTGTTTTTATAAGCTATTGTGTTGGTGTTACAAGTTCATAAGTTGTGTGATGTTATACTGTGTTAAATAAATTAACAAAATGTTTAGTCTCCTTGCTGGTTGTTCCGACACATTCAGAATCATTACCGCTTTTGCCGTTAGCATTGTTGCTAACAGGCGGCTTGCTTTCGTGTGTGCCCGTGTAAAATTTATATTTTAAAGACTCATTACTACGGTTTTTTCATTTCTCTGTAATGTAGCACAGTGTTAACAATGTTACTTATAACATTCTCTCAGCCCTGGAACTCAAACCATTTTCTGATGCCCCAAAAAAAAAAATTTCAATAATTAAATTAATATCATAAACGTGTGACGACTAGTCGACTAGGAAAATCTTTGGTTGGGGGCAGCCCTAAAAATTTCTCCCATAAAAATTAATAGAAATTAGACGCATACACACAACACCCAGCATCATGTAATTATATCACGGTGTGACTACATTACTCTGATGCCGCCCGCCCGCCCGCCACTGCCCTTGGTTGCAGTTGGGACAAAACAGCAAAGGGCCAGATTCGACAAACTGAAATCGGTCCTAAAAATCTTCGTGGTGCAGGTGCATAGCGACAGTCAACGCAGAGCAAAGAGCCCCTGTACACAAGCTAACCTTGTACAGACGTGTTAAACTTTGGAGCAAGACAAGTAGACACCCGATCCAACCACCCAGTCGCTGGTGAGTAATAAGTCACATTCTTCCCAGCCTACTGAATCCCTCCCTCTCTGGGTGATGCTCATTAGGGCTGGCGCCGTCCACATTCCATACAGACACCGGTACTCTTAGTGAAAGCAGTCAGTCCGACACTACCTTTCCGTATTTCCCAAAGAGGTTCTTCAGGTCAGCCGCTTTGGTGTTGGAGGACAGGCCGCTCACCCACAGGTTGCGAGTGGAGCTCCCAGTGCTTCCGCCGCTTGTGCCTGCTCAAACGGTGCAGAAATTACAAAAATAACGCGCGCACGAACGCAGACACTGCAAATGAACATTACACAGACCGAGAAGTGCCCCGAAGAAACGGACGCAGTATCGAGGTTCCATCTAGCCAAGAGAAGATGTGCGAGTGCTATAACCTTAGATTGGTCATGCGCATGGCTAAAACACACATGAGCTGCGTAAGATGACCTTACTGAGGTTAATTGGGGAACTGGATATTTTCTGTCCGCCATTTTGAAGACTACAGGACTTGCTGTGTGCGCCATTACGTGAGCCATTAAAACATTCACATTTGGTTGGCTAACAAGCTAGCCAGCCATCACAGCAAGCTAGCGAGCAATCCAAAATAAAATTCAGACCACAGTACCAGAAGCAACGGTTTGCTTGCCAAATGGAAAATTTTAAATGGAGCAATACACGGTTACTTCTATTAAGGTTTATTAGCTAGAGTAGCATGTACTAAGCAGTCGGTAATTACTTATTATTATATGGTCTGGCAGAACCTACAGCATGTACGTAAACGTCAGGTAGCAAAATGTAGTCGGCCAGCTTTGCCTACATTTAGGATCAGCCAACAACAATGCTACCAAAATATTTTGAAAGATCATGTACGTAAATGTTAGTGGTCTATATGTTAATTGGGTAATTTATTGACTATCAAGGAAAGCTAACATGGCAAGAGTAAAACGGTATTTGTTAATAGGCTAATTTACAGACAATCCAGAAAAGCATGAGTAATCATATGATTACGGATGCTGATTTTCAATTATTTCACAGATCGAGTCATCACAATGTGCTCAATTCCAAATCAACTGCTTGCATGGAGCAGAACCTGTTCAGAAGGAATCTTGATGAGGAACAACTTGACATACCTTTCTCATCCTTTGTAGCCTTCCCATCTTTGTCTTTTGAAGAACTACAATGCAAACATTGCAACAATAAAAACAGAAATGAGGAAATGAGCACCAGTACATGAAGTCAC
The DNA here is from genome assembly GCF_018555375.3 of Anguilla rostrata. Taxonomy (NCBI): domain Eukaryota; kingdom Metazoa; phylum Chordata; class Actinopteri; order Anguilliformes; family Anguillidae; genus Anguilla; species Anguilla rostrata. Next base: position 43,469,963 of record NC_057937.1, on the reverse strand, counting down.
ATGCGCACAATGACAAATTGACCATCATAAACCACCTTCATTTAAAAAAAAAAAACAAACAAAGAAAAACAAAACCAAAACCTTCTGTGCTTTACAAAAAAGAAAAAATAATCCCCACAGGCAAGGCTTGAACTTGGACAAAACTCCAATAATGGCTTCTTTCATTGCTTTTCCACAGGTGAGGAGTGGGACAGGTTCTCTGCCAATCTATTCCCTGGACAACTGAAATCCTCAGGAGTGGAACGGACTTCTCTGCAAATCATCTCATAGGATTCTGACAACCTCTGACATCACAGGGACTACTTTTCACTTTTTTTTTTTTTTTTAAAAAACCATTCTTAAGTGGGAAATGGAAAAGGCAATAAAAGTGCAGGAACCGTGAAAAGTAAACAGACGTGTTCTCATCTCTTGGTTTACGGCATAAATTACTCAATTTCAAAAAACAAACGAAAAGTAACCAATGACAGGATTAGGTACACCAATGAACATTTCTTTTAAAAAAATCTTGAGGCTACGCACAATGCAGAGTTCTTAGCGACAGCTGGAACGTGGTAGTAGTATCTTAAAGAACTGACATAGAAAGACAAACCTCTTTGCTTGACCCGTTGCCCCAGTAGATGAGGGGCCTTTCTTCCCAGAATCCTTTTCTTTGTCTCCCATTTCAGCCTTCTTCGAGGCCTCTCTGCCCTCCTTCTTTGTGGCGTCAGTCTTCAGTCCGTCATCTTTCTTACCATCTTTATGGCCCTCTTTCGCTTCCAGCTTCATGTCTTCCTCCAGGCTCATCTCGGCAGAGGGCTCTGGCTCGTCACAGCCCTTGCCTGCCTCTGAATCTGGAAGTTTCACATGTTTACCTGTTTCCAGGAGATCATCGCCATCAACATCCAACGTGATGGCATCTTCTGCCTGGATTGTGACGGATGCGTTATCGTCCTCGACTTCTTTTTCGTGGGCAGAGGCTTCGCTTTCCATCCCCGCCACATGTTCAGCCTCTGCGAGGCCATCTTCACAGGGGAGATGTTTAGAATTTTCACGAGTACCATCATCAGTATCAGTTACATCTGAGGGATTTAACAAGGATAAAACATGGCAAAAAAAAAAAAACACATTGGTTTAACATTTACAATTCCCGTGCTACGTGACCTAGAGAAAGTAGAATAGAAAGCAAGTTTAGTATAAGCGCTCAGTGAACCACAAAGGTGTACACAAAACATACATTCCTCACTGAGAGAGAAAGTGGTGCGATTCAACAATCTTCAAGCCATTTTAACCACCAAATCTTTTATCACAATCCTTACAGTGATGGATATGCAATCCCACATCGTCTGGTGAAGCTCCAATCCATCAGAACTCAAATGATCCATATCCTTCAAAAGGAGGTGCAAAGGGAAATAGATTCTGAATGGGGGGGAAGGGGATTCCACTTGGAGGTGCATGTGAGAAATTCTCTGTCCTTGGAGGGGATGGGGGAAAAATCCAAATGAATGGGAATCAAGTCCAAATTCATGGCCATCTGTGACTGTCCCAGGTTCGCGAAAACGGACAACAAGCCAGGACTGCATCTTCAGTCATCTTTTACCTCCCGATGCGGCACGTCTCATCTTGCAACAGGCGTGGGAGGGTGTCAAAAAACAAAAAGGCATCATCCTCTCAACAAACTGTCCAGTCCGAGTGTGGAGACCCCGTTGGGCCATGTCCATTGTGAAAGGTTGTCCATTTGAAGCCGAATGTCCTCCTGTAGGGGTTCCACAAGAGCTCAGTGCTGAATGGTCCCTGTTCACTTGCACTCTGGAGCAGATAGGAGGGAAGGGGGAAAGGTCGGGAATGGGGCCCCGATGGGCGAGCTCTACCAGCCCTCGTCTGAACAGTCATCCAACGGAGCCCACCGGCTCTCACCACAGCCGCTTGCCATCTTCCATCCGCCTCCTCAGCTGTGAAGGACATCGGCTGTTCAAAGCCCTCTGGACCAGTCAGCGGTCACTGGCAAGAGCGGCACTGAGCCTCGGCCGAGACCTCCGTCTTTCCCCTCTGGAGTCGTCTTTTACATCGTTTCCATCTTCTTAAAATGGGGCAGAAAAGGCTGTGTCTTAATGCACGGTGCAGGCAAGAGTCCAGTCTGTGTCCTCCATGCGTTGCTCCATGGGGTGAGAATTTCTGTGCCGTTGTTTTTCGATTTGAGTGAGCGAATGTGCGGAGACGAGGCATGCGGTGCTGAAAGGGAAAAGCCTTAAAGGGGAAGCGCTATGGTTTTCCAACCTTGTTACCTGCAAAACCCAAAGACGTTAACACCAGCAAGGTGTAATAACAAACATACCTTTATCAAGGTCGTCCTCTTCTGTGTCCTGTAAATGGAAGCAGTAGAAACAAATGTAATCTGTCCAATGAAAATATACTTAGGTATAGGTTGCTAAATTAAAAAGTCCACAATTTACAAAGACAAAAGGTGCATTTATTTTATACAATAGCAGGCCTTCAGAGAATCCTATTCTTTGATTTAAAGAAAAATAAAGACCCCATAATGGTACTGATGGACCAAGTAAGAAGACAAAACTACTATTGAAAATAGAACAACAATTTTGGTTCAGTTTCTCAGGAAATTATATCTGTTTACTTATTGCCTCATCAGAACAGTTCATTGCACTTTGTTACATTAAATCCTGCTGTGCAGACAATCCTTAGGTTATCCACTATAAATGGAAGACCATCTGTCAAAACCCATTAAACCAAAGATGAAGACTAATACGAAGTCTTTCTTGGCCATTTATCTGTTTGGACCGGATCATCCTGTTGTATCTTATGCAAACATTTAATATAAGCCATATTACTAAAAGCTATTGAGCCCAAAATGTTCAGGTAATGAAAAAATACATTAAATAGTCCCAATAGGCACAATACCGCCGACATTAAGGCCATATGTATGCACAGTAAGAAAAGAAAATAATGAGCTCAGCAATTATCTTAGCTGAGCTCAAGAGTACACCCATTATGTAACTTACCTTGGAATAAGACTCCTCTTCCATTGTGTTGTCCGTGTCCGAGTCCACTTTCTTTCCTATTGTGGAACAATTACACTTGTAATTTGTTGTTAAACAAATAACGTTAGAAAGGCTAATATTTAACTAAAATGGTGCACAACTGGATATGCATTTCAAATGGTAAAGTCAGCCGCATCGCTCCAATTACCTTTTGATTTAGCGTGTTTCCTGGTGGGCGTGTCAGCCGACTGCGGAATTTCAATGTTATCAGGGTCTTCGCCTTCCTCCTCAATGGCCTAAAACAGACGTGCAAGACTACATTGCAGTTCATCAATGGCAAATATTTTCATGCAATTTTTCACTCAAGTTCGCCAAGTTTGTATTTGAGATTTTTTAAACGTTTATCAAGTGGGCTTTAAGCGCAAGCTCGGGAGTGTATTATAGTAGCGTACAGCAGTAATTCAAAAGCGCCTTGCAAGCAAACTCGCTAGCTAATGATTCAAGAAGTTGGTTAACGTTACCTGGCCAGCGTTAGCTAAACTTTAAACCAAGTAAACTCAAGCATCTGCTGGAAATGAATTGTCTACATTTTTTGTCGATTGACGCTAACATAATCTATTGTTTTGCTGTGTAACCAAATTAAGTAGCCAAGTTAGTAGCTTGTCTAATGTATAGTTTAGCGGAGCCAAATTAGTAACGATCAGTTCGGTAGCAATCCTGTTGTAAATAGCCGTGTGAGGTAGCTTGAGACCACAACTGAAAAAATAACAACAAATGTCGTCTTTATTAAACGCATGATACATATACTGTGAACTGGTGGATAGTTAATATCAACTGGCTTAAGTCTAGGTTGTTTCGATCCACTAAACTGGTCAATTTAGCGACTAACGCGTTAGCTGGTACCCCGCGTTATTTTTCAGCATGTAGACTATCGTGAATGTTGTTTACCGAATAGATATCCTTAGACTGACTATTTCGGACAGCTCTTTTAGTTAGCTGATCATATAATTACTCAATATTTGCACCAATAATCCAGCTGCTGACGTTATTTAACCATGTATTTGCAAGATTGTTCGGGAAAATAACAAGTCAGAAACATAGCTATGTAGCCAACTACCTCGAAAGCTAACGCTAGCTACTTAACTACCTTCGTTGGGCTTTTTAGCCAGCCAACTTACCCAGTCTAAAAATTTAATTTTCAGTCTAACAAGCAATTGGACTGCATAACAAACGCTATTAATTGAAGGGGTTACATGCACAGTTTTTCCCTATATTAATAAGACAAAAAATTTACGATAAACTAACCTACGAAAATGTGTCTTAATTATCTGCACGGATTAGCTAACGTTAGCAAGACAATTCGGTTGCATGCGATAAAGGCCTCATATCACGCATAGCTGATTAAAAATACGATGTCTAAAAATAAAGAAGCATACCTGTTTCAGTCTGGCAATTAGAACATTTTTCACTCCCGTGACATCCAAATTCCTTCTTTTAAGTTCCGTTTTAAGATCAATAACCCGTAAATCGGTTACTTTCTTCGTCTCCGTAGGAATGGCACTCGACGCCATTTTGCCTTGTTGAATGAGAATCTTTGGGGAAAGCATAAATGGTTCTGCGCAATGCCCCGGATGAAAAAACAGCGTTCTACGTCATTACGCAGCAGAATTGACTTGAGTGCTCTTTTGCTTGAATCCTGCAAGAGTCCGTAGATTTTCAATGGCAGAAAATAATGTCTGCATAATACAGTCATGTATAGTACGCGTTACATATTTTAACCCAACAAAACATTGTAGTGTTTGCAACATTTTAATCTTTATTTATGAAGGCCTCATTTTATGTCCATTTGTTCAGGTTAACTGTCCCGATATCGGGTTCTTGTGCCATATCGCTTTATTACATGCAATAGTGAATTGGATTCTATTTGTTGTCGCTAATATTTACCGCTTTCTTATTTGTTAGAGTTCAAACCAATTATAAAATGTGTCATTTTAATTACGACCTGTTTCGTATTGTTGTTATGATGTCCTCTTAAAGACAGAAATTTGTAGCAATGCTAAGTTGAATGGTGAATGCTATTATAAGGTCAGGGGGCCCAGTTTCCCAACTTGAAAAGTCTTGTAGTTATTTTGGGGCTGCAGGTACATTCAATAATGCATGAGACAGCAGCACTCCAGGATGGGTCCACATAAATTGGTTCAATATTAGATATTTCCCCATGGAGCACTGTCTAGCTGTTATGCAGGATGTGTGCTCTGTAAAATTCATTCTTGTTCAATAACTTAAGGATGGCAAAATGGTGTATTGTATCAATGATGCCATTCCCTCCGATGTCCTGAGAAAAGGCACACAAGATCACAAGCAGAAAGGAGAAACAATGCTGGTTATTTTGACAACCCATAGGAAAATTTTGACTTAAAATTTGAACAGACCCTGAGTTAATGTCCAAGTTAATTTGGTTATCTGGAACAGAAAAAAAACTGAGGATTGAAGTTAACAAGATCATCCTGATGCCTGTAACCTATCAACATGAATTGTTCAGGTTGCATAGATTTAATGGTGAGCAAGAGCCAATCAGTAAATTTACAAACCTAAGAAAAACTGCAACATCCTCTGCTGCTATACAACTAGCCCGTGTTCGCAGTCATCTCAACAATCCTACTACATAGTTTTTACTACTGAATCATACATGGTTAAATCATACATGGCTAAATGAGCCAACATTCCAAAAAATCTTCTGCCCAAGACCAAGCAAGCTTTGTTTCTTTCAAGCTTTCAACCAGCTCCCAGACAATGATGTTACTGTCCCTCGCCTTTTTTGACGGCAGTAAAGACTGAGTTCTTATTATTATTATTATGTTTCTAACATTTTGTTCTCATTCTTTAGTTTTATCAGTCCAATAGAAAATAATAACGATTTTTGTCCGCTAGTGGGCACAATATGCCTTGTTAGGAGAGCATTTCACATAAAAGTCGTCAAGTACCTGCTAGCGTCGGAAAGTGTCGTAAAACAGTTCTCACTCTCTCAGCGGCAAAGCTCTGGGGATTTGCGGAAAACAGATCAAGCCGAGCGCCAGCAGTGAGAGAAGGCAGCCCGCCTGTTTAAGCAGAAACGGACGTCTGGATGAGGCAGAAATGGGGACTTGATAGTGGGCCCCAGTGGCAAACGAATTTTTTTTTGTTTAACTTAGGAAATATATGAAGCCTTCTTTGTAACGCGTAATTATATGAGTCGTTCGCTGTAATCAGGATAAAAATAAGAACTTATCTTAAAGCCCTTGTCTCGCTATATCCATTCACCGTGACGTTAGTATCGGGCCTTGGCATTGTGTTGTCAGTTTCACAACCCGGCTGCTGACGTTTTTTTGTAACACTACTTTGTGCCCCTATTTCGGCTCATCAATAGCGATTTCTATCCGAAAGGGGAGTTTGACCTTTAGTGGTAAGTTTACAACGTATCTACCTACCGCTTGCTACTTTTCTTTTTCCAGACAGATTACTCGGCTAACCATTGTTTTCATCAGTTTCTATAGTGTCCAGCTGGATAAATTGGTATTTCAGATCTGTTTGCTATTCATCTGGCTTCTTTCACTTAACATACAGCTCGAGGATGGTGAAGGGGGAGGGCGAGTCCAGTAAGTAGGAGTCTAGGCAGCTAACAAAATATCCCTCTTAAAGAAGTGAAAACAGTTCTCTATCTAACCCATATTCTCCGTAACGATAATGTAATTTCTTAGTTAGCTAGCTAGCTAGTGAGTGTGTGATTTAACGCCTGCTAGTTAATGCTATCTGAATCGCTGTGAGCGTTAGCTAGCCGGTAGCAGTTAGGGCTGTATCCGTATGATCGTCAGTTAGCAGTTAGTGCTAACTAGCTAGTTTTCTAGCAAGCTTACCAGTTAGCCAGCAGTTGTGATAGCCATAGTCTACATTAGCTGTAGGCAGTTAAGTTATGTTAAATTGTTTGTGATGATGGCTGTATCGCCCCCTTTTGATCAGTCAAACGAGCAATGGTATCCCCCATCGCAGTCACTAATAAGCTAACAGACAGTGTTTCATTAGGCTGTTCGCTATCAAGGCTAACGTTAGGTAAACAATTGAACGTCGTAACCAAGCTTACTAACTACTAAGGTAACGTTAGTGGATTGGCAGAGTGGTTGTCATGGGCAGGTTGGGTTTTGTTTTGATTTCGTGAATGCTGCTCTGATGCTGCTCTGGCGCCCATATATTCTGAGAACTAGTTAGCTAGGTAATAATTTAATAACTGGTTAAACTGCGTATGGACAATGTTGTATAACTTAGTTGTTAGTTACCTGATAACAAGTCTGATAAGTGCAAAGATGCCAAGCTCAAAAGAAATGTGTATTTTTCAGCCCAAGATCGAGGTCTGATCCCCTCAAAAGATGGACGTAATGTTTTGTAGCTTATGTTAGCTAGCAGTGAACGAGAGCTTTGTTAGATAAAATGTAGTGAACCTCTTTGGTAGCTCTATTGCTTCAATGACGCATTCGCAACCACTGGCTATCCCGCTAGCAAGTCATTTGAAATATGTAGCCAACTACCAACTATTCTTGCTAGCTGGATATGTAAACAAGCTGCCTCACTTGCTAGATGCGTATGTTCGTGGCTTTGTTTCCAGAAAGGGCTAGCTAGCTAGAGGCTAGAAGTATTTACAAATCTATTTCAAATGTGTCCTGCCGTTACCACTGTTTTGAACTGAACGTTGTCAATATTTCATATTATTATATATTGGGCGTTTAGTTCAAATCCTGTGCAAGGATTGAGGTAACTAGCTGGCCCTGTGTGTGTGTACCACATGTGTATGCTGGCCCTGTGTTTATACCACATGTGTACCCAAATATGTAATGATTTTGTGTATGTCTGTCCGCATGGGTAGTTGACAGATATCCTGACCTGTTATTGTTCTTTTTCCTGTTATCATAACTTGTGTATTGTTTGTAATTCTGCTCTCAAATTCATAAATGGAATGGCTTCTAAAGACAATTTCCGACGTGCTGATAGTTGAAAATGGTGAGAGCAGCGATATGTGGACAATTAATTTGGGACTGGCTTTGAAAATATGTTGTTTGTTGCCGTGGCTAAACTGTTACAATTTGCCTAAATCATATTAAATGTATCTTTGCTTATTAATCCTACAGATTTTGTCTGAAAAGCCATCAGGCCTATCACTGCTAGATGTGAAAAAATGTTTAGCAATTTTGCTTTCCAAAGGAAGGAATGTGTTGCAACACTTGTTTTATGATTCATAATCTAGTAAATATTAATGAAATGAATGTAATTCGGTTACATTTGTGAAACTTTTTGACATGTTCAAATGATATAGCATACCAAGCATGTGCCCAGAACCACAAACGGTTCAATAAAATCTGGGCAATATGTAGCCTAAATTGTATAAATGTATAAATGAGGGATCACGGTCAAGTAAAATACTGGAATTGACTGTGATAATTTCAGAACCAATGACTAAAATATCATGGAAAGATAACCTCCTGATTGACTGGAAAGCCAAGAGCCAGAAATAGAATCCGTTGTGTATTCATACACATTCCCTGTAACTATGGCAACACCCAGGAACCAGAGGAATGCCATAATGCGGATTGGTGTCGTACAGCTGTTGAATAATGATAATATTAACCCTTTGAAGAGCAGGGTTTTTTTCGAATGTTTTTTTTTTCAAATTTATAAGTTCGTGTTCTAGAACTCAACTGCTTTCCATTACCAGCAGTGATTGTTTCATCAGCATTAGAATGTTCAGTTAAGAACATTCTAATCACATATTTGTGATCTTACATCTTAAGGGGTTAATGCGCAGGGCCTTCATGTTTCAGTATTTTTCTTCTCAGTCATTTCCATTTTGAATATGTTTATAATGCAGTCAAGAGCAGATATACTTGCCAATACTTTCTAGACTAGAGCATCTTGAATCCGTTTGACAGCTTTCTTCATTACAAGAATGTGTGACCACATGTATGTATACAATCACTTCTGTGAAAATGGCTTCACAGCACCACTTTATTCTAAATGGGAGTGATTTAGTTTAACTTGGGATTCAAGTTACAGTAAGACATAAATTTGGTTAGAACCTTTTTGTAATAGTAGGGCATGTCGTGTTTTGCAAACCAATTTTAGGCCCCCTATTTCTTACCTTTTCCCAGTTTTTAATGCCCATTTGTTTTTTTCAAGGCCAATCCCAATGGTACAACATCTTATATAGTTTTAAGACTGAATGCTCTTCCTGAGCATTTATACTTTTGCTCTTTGAAGCAGGGGGGAAGGTTGTGGACCAGAACCCTCCCAACCCAGCCACGCCATGGCTATTGCTGTGTAACCCAGAGGATTCACAACCACAGTGCACTGGCAAGGTCAGGATTGCTGTCTTTGCAAAGATAGTGATAGTATGTCGACAGCATAGCATTGTAAAATATTTTTTTAATTACGTACACGCCAGAATAAGGGAGGCAAAGGACAGAACACATATTGAACCTTTTCAGTCGAAAAGTTTTTTATTTCATTCTCATAGGTCCCCGCTGACCTGAAATGCACTACAAAAACAAAACGAAAATAGCTTTATCACTGTAACCCAGAAGGTATTTTCCTTGCACATGTCTGTTTTTTTTTTTACCTTGGATGTACTCTTCACTGTCTTCCAAGAGCATGTTACTCATGCAATTAATGCTCCCCCAAAAGTGATTGCCTCAAATAACATTTGGCGTGACCCATCTCAAAAATCAGATTAGACAAAAAATGGCTGATGTTATTCAACTAAATACAGTTTCTTATTGTGGGTGGGTGGGTAGAACCAGTGAGGGGCAAACACTGTATTGTAGTTACTGGCAGTACCTAGTCTGGTGTTCAATCAGATTATTAACCTTTTACCATATTTTTCCTGTTAAGTTTGCCTTAATACAAGTCACTGTCCATAATGAGGATTGATTGATTCTGTAAGCTTCAGGCTTCCTGTCATGGACCATTTCAACAAAAAGCTGTGTTAAGATTATTACATTGAGCAATTATACTATAGTCCATGAATTTTTGTGCTCTTTTGGCAATCAGATCAAATATTGCCAAAATGTAAGTTTTATTTAAGTGTTTCTTTGCTGTAATATTTACCATGTGTTCAGATACCGAGCCTTCAATATAAAGTGTGTGAATATGGATGACCTGCAAGCTTCAGAGTAGCTGAGTCTGTTGATATTATTTGGGTAAGACAACGTGTGTGTGTGTGTGTGCGCGTTTGTGTGTCTGTCTGAATCTGTGTCTGTGTGTTTTTGTCCAGCAGTCTTAAATATGATTTAACCTTTAAAGAAGGACATTTTATCAATGCTCGCGCGAGGTCACGCAGGAACATACATATCGTGCGTTTGGCCGAGGAGCGAGATGAAATGTATGCCAGGGAGTGCCAAGAGCGAGTGAGGCCGCCAGGCAGAGCGAAGGAGAAGAGCCGTCAGGAATCCGCAGCCCCTTCCCGGCCTCGCTCCGCCGCTGCCAGCAAACAAGGCGGGAAGAGAGCAGACCGGCTTCGCCGAGCGGTTCGCCCGCGCAGCGGGGCTATCGTGCTCAGGGACAGAATTAAAACCACCCCGCCCCCCTCTCTCCCCGTATCTGTATCCGTTTCGTGGATGCCGGGGGATACTGTAACGCTAGGCTAGCGCTCACATTTTCCCATAGAAGCTGCCTAGGCTGCTCGCGCCGCTGCTCAGCGGCTCGTCGGAGCTCCACGGGAGCGGTCCCAGAGCAGCCCGGGCTGGGGCTCTGCTTCGCCCGCGGCTCCTGCTTGACAGTGTCCCGGCGGGCAGCCGGTTGCAGAGTTACACCCCCCCCCACCCCCCTGTTCCCCGGAGCCTGCTCTCGGCAGCACACCTCCTTTCCAGTGCCCTCTCCTCTGTGCATCTAGATTCCTCTCCTTCTGATCTGAAGGTTCCCGTTTCGCCCTGCTGTCGGGTTTGGATACGGTGACACCACGTCCGTTTAGGTTCCTGGTCCAGCCTGACTCCTGGCTCTCATGTATGGTGCTGGCTGTTGAAAATCCAGACCGTCGAGTTTGTGGGCATTCGAGTCCCTCTCTGTCTGCCTGGTTACCTTTTTTTTTTAATGGTGAACATGCTGTTTTTGTGGGAGTGAATTTAGTAGGTGAACCAGAGTCCAATTTCACTTTCAGTAAGCATGCAGGATAAGTCATGTGACTGTGACATTAGTCAATCTAGGACTCTTCAGATGAAGACTGAATAGTTGCTACTGCTGTGTTGTTAATGGGTCACAATGAGTGATCGAATTAGCCAAGGTAAAAGAGCATTACCCTAGCAGAATTTCCGCTACTCGTAGATTTTTTTCATATGTGATTTTGTATCATAGGAACACAATAATAGCGACAGATGAGGATTAAGCTTTTTAATACAGGAGAATATTACAGACCAAGCAAGGTAGATTAATAAACGTTTAGCTAGTTGGCATGATCATCAACTGCCTGGCTTGATTGCCAAGTCTTATATTAATTATTTAATGCCACAGTTTTGTGCATTAAATGAGTGGTTTTCACCCATTGTAGAGGCTTGTGCCTGCCGTATTGTATTACTGTTAGAGATTCAAAGCGCATGAAATGAACTATGCATCAAAATTTACTGGCTGCTCTTGTGTTCTACGGAGCATGCTTTGAAGCATGGATCTAATTAGTTCTTCTCAGAGTTCTAGTTAATCTAGTTAACTCCGTCTAGTGTGCTGTGAAAAAGTATTTGCCCACTTCCTGATTTCCTCTATTATTGCATGTGTGTCACACCGAATGGTTTCAGATCTTTAGACAAAATGTAATATTAATTAGAATGAAACCCAAGGAAACACAAAAGGCAATGTTTTGAGCACCAACTGCTCATTTCAAGCCCTGCCACAGCATCTCTATTGGATTCAAGTCTGGACTTTGACTGGCTGACTCCAAAATTTAAATTGTTTTTCTTTTCAACCATTCAGATGTGAATTTGCTTTTGTGATTTGGATCATTGTCTTGCTGCATAACCCAGTTATGCTTCAGCTACAGCTCAGAGACAGATGGCTGGACATTCTCCTTAACAATGTTTTGATACGGAGCAGAAGTTATGGTGCCTTCAATAATGGCATGTCGTCCAGGTCCCGAGGCAGCAAAGCATCCCCACACCATCACAATAGCATTACCATGTTTGTCTGTTTCTTACTGTGAAATGAAGTATTTGCTTTATGCCAGGCAATATCATAGCCGTGTCATCCAAAAAGTTCCCCTTCTGTCCATGGCCCATTATCCCAAAAGGCTTGGGGATCATCGAAGTGATTTTTTGCAAATGTGAAACTAGCATTGATGTTTCTCTTGGTGAGCAGTGGTTTCCTCCTTGCTACTTTCCCATGAATCTCCTTTTTGCCCAGTCTCTTTTTTTATTGTGGAGTTATGGCCACTAACCTTAGCTGAGGCTAGAGAGGTCTGCAGTTCTTTGGGTGTTCTTCTGAGATCTTCTGTGACATTCCTGGAGTTGTCGTCCACCCTTGGAGAAATTTTGCAAGCCAGCCACTCCTGGGTTGATTCATCACTGAATGAGTGAATGAATGAATGAATGAATGAATGAATTAATCATTGCATTTATATAGCACTTTTCCGGAAGCTCAAAGTGCTTTACAGTGATATGGGGGAACTCCCCTCACCAACCACCAATGTGTAGCACCCACCTGAATGCTTACCACACATTAGCTAATGTGGGGGGGGGAACTATTTTTATCCTAATATATCAGGGGATGATTAGGTGGCAGGTCGAGAGTGCCAGGTTGGGAACTTAGCCAAGACGCTGGGGAACCCCCTACTCTTTGCAATGAGTGTCATGCAACCTTTAATGACCACAGTGAGTCATGACCTCAGTTTAACGTGTCATCTGAAGGATGGCATCTCCTACAGCACAGTGTCCCCATCGCTGCACTGGGGCATTGTGGTTTATTCGACCAGAGGTAAGATTGCCCCCTGCTGGCCCACCAGCACCACTTCCAGCACCAACTTGGCTTTTGCCAGGAGGTCTCCTGTCCAAGTACTAACCAAGCCCACACTTGCCTGGCTTCAGCCTTTCAGCAGGCACAGGGTGCATGGTGGTATGCCTGCCAGCCACTGTTCTCCATTTGGAGATAATGGCGGTCACTATGGTTCGGTAGAGGTCCAGAGCCTTAGAAATGGCTTTGTAACTCTTTCCAGGCTGATATATTTCAACAGTGTTTTTCCTCATCTCTTCTGGAATTTTCTTCGATCATGGCATAGTGTGCTTGTAGAAACTTTGTGATGACTACTTCACTCTGATGATAAGGTTCAGTATGAGTGAAGTTGAATGAATGAATGAATTTAGTTGACAATTTAAAAACAAGATTTCATAAGATTGCAAAGCGGACAGTAATCTTTTAAAAATTAGGTTCCGCAGGGCTGGCTGCAGTCAAGCCTGGCTGTGTTCAATTAGCTGGGTGTTATTCCAAATTAAATTTGGTTAATTGGTTGATTGAGTAACTAAAGGGGCAGTTACTTTCTCACATGGGCGATATGGGTGTTTGATAACTTTTTTCATTAAATACAATGATAAAAAAAGGGTTTTGTGTTTACTCATTTACCCAGAAATATTACATTTTGCCTAAAGATCTGAAACCATTCAGTGTGGCAAATATACAATAATGGAGGAAATCAGGAAGGGGGAGATACTTTTTCACGGCACTGTATTTCAATCTTTATACAGTTGTCGGTGGTCACAAAGTACTGTTTTTTTTCAACATATAATTAAAAGTATTGAAGCATTACTAGAAATATGGATGGACTCTTGGGATGCATGCCCATTAACGTAATATATGCTAATGGCAGCGTTATGAGCAGTGAGCCATCACAATGGCTTTTCCACCAGCAATGTTAGCCCTGGAACAATGTGTAGGTACTGTAGTAATAACTTCATGTAAAAAAAAAAAAAAAGGAATTGTTTTGTCTGCTAGAAATTAGCCAGACGTTAACCTGCAACTTATACATCGAATATGATTAGGCTAGCTGTTTCTTAAATGTTTTGTTGGCTGCTTATAGCAAGGCAGTAGATTGTCACACTCACCGCACATGGAGTTCTGAAATGTTTGGGCTGATGGAGAGGGTCTTGTAATACGCTTGAAGTTGATTTTTTTTCAGCTTAGTAATGTTTTTTTTTTTTTGTATGTCAAATGAGGTAAACCCCCAGATATTTAAACCCCAGGTATGTTTTTATTCATCCATGGCCAAAAAAGTAAAACCAAAAAAAAAGAAACTTAAAACCAAGGGAATGTATTGATAGCCCCCCCTGGCTTTGGAGAGTCCTTGTTCAGCAGTCTGGGAAGTGGTGGCCCCGGAGGTCTGGTCTACTGTTTATTCACCCCTCAACATATTGCACAAATTTGCAGGTGCACAGTGTGACGGTTGTGCGTTATGGATTGCGGGCTACATGTATAATAGATTCTGATAACCATCACTACAAATGCAGGATGATGTCTGTATAAAATGTAGCTCAGCTTGGGTATATTTGTGTGGTAAATCTACTGCTAACAGGTTTTGCTTTCTTCCAAGCAATAGCTCGAACATTTTTGAGCTGTTGGCTCGAACATTTTTTTAAAAACTAGCTAGGCTAGACGGTGCATATTTCTCATTCAAATTAAAATTGATGTGGTGTCGTGTGTTACAGCCTTGCTGTTGAAATTTACATTAAAGCGAGTCTGGCCAAAAAGGTCTAAGAAGGGAAAACGTCAACAGCCCAGTCCCATCAGCAGAAAAGGGGTAAATAGGATTGCACTTTTTGGTCATTTCGCTGTGACGAATGGCCCCCTGAGAGCAGGGAGCCGTTGGTAATCCTCACTGTGTGGCTCTTGCAGAGCCGGGCCGCCTGCAGAAAGCAGGTATCTCCTGTTCCTGTCCGTTTTCAGCCATCCTCAGCCAGTATGTGGGTCACCCGGGTATGACATTCACCGCGAGGGGGGGGGATGGAGGGGGGCGGGGGGCGGGGGCGGGGGGGGAGACAGGCAAGCCGGGCCTGTGCTTGTGTCAGCCCCGGGGGGCCCCTGTCTGCGGTCTGTGGGACTCCAGCTCAGGCTTGCCGCCGCGCAGAATGTCCCTCCCTGCTTGCCGTAGATGGGCTGCGCGCATTAGCAAGGCTAACGAAGGCATGGAGGCTAAGCGTGCGCTGTCTGTTGGTGCTGCCGGAGCTGCCTACCCCGACGCAGCTGCTAACACAAAGTCTCCCCCATAAAGAAACACACCTGCTGTTGTGTAACGTAACTTCCGCCACCCCCCTGCCTCTCCTCCACCCCCCTGCCTCTCCACCATGGCTTCACTGAGGCAATACCTTTGCAGCAGGGTGCACGGTGAGAATTATTTCTGTAGGGATAGTAGTTGTAGTGTTTGACAGAGAGTCCGTAAAGGAAATTGTGGTTAAGTGACCTTCGACTTGCACCATCTCTGACCTTTATTCACTGCTCTCTCCGTTGTGCTTTTACTATCGGAATACCCACAGGGCAGGTAAGAGGATGGAGCCGCTGCACCCTTATCTCCTGTGTACCATCCTGAGAATTACACAGTAAAGTGAAGTGTGTGGCTTTTTTTTAAAAAAGCCACACACAGGTACAATGCAGGTCGTGTTTGTGTGCCTGCTTGTGCACATAAGCAAGAGAGTGTAATTCTGTGTGCACAAAGTTTAGTGTATTAAGGTCTGCAAAGCTGCATTTTTAATGCATCTGTAGTTTCTGTTGAGACCTTTCAGTGTCTTTGGAGTATACCATAATTCAGTCTTTGGGGTTTTAAAAAGTTTTTAGAAAAGAGAGTATGTGCGGTTCATTTGTTTGTGAAGAAGCCCTGTTTGAATACTTTCTCAGTGAAATTCACTTGCGATGATAACCCAGCGAGGTGGGAGTGCTGGCGATGTCAGAAAAGTCCGGAAGGACTGGAGTGGAGCGAAGTCGTCACCTGTGCCGAAGCAGGGGCGTTGCTCTCCACGTTGCTTTCCCTGTCTGATATGGTGCAGGCCAGGGGGTAGGCTGCCGTGTTTAACATTACAACATGGAATAACAAATCCCCGCGTTTCCATTTCCTCAGTCCTCCTGTGCGTAAACAGTCCGGAAAAGTAATGCGGGTGCGTTCTGTGTGTTGTGTGGAAAAACTGACACGGCCATTTCGCATGTATGGAAAAAGCTTTCAGTGCTGGCCTTCATCGTTCCGGCTTTGTATCGATGTAGCTAATTAAGAAACCATTAGCACGTCAGGCCAGCAGATTTGAGCTGACGTTCCAAATGTTTCCACTACTGTTTTACCTGTTTTAGTGGTGGGCGACTCGCGCTCCTGTGGAAATGCACATGCCTGTTTGGCTCCGGTGGGAGTGTGAGAGCCAGGAACCTTCCTGTCCTCTGTTTCTCCCCAGTCATTGGCCATGGGCAGTGTTCACATGCACGCTGGATTCTTTGCTTTTTACTACAAACGCAGATATTCTGAGGTCTGTTTTAAAGATTACGTCTGACTGATGACCCAGACTTGAACCACAACAAAATAATTGCTCCTGTTTATTTGAGCCAATTGTCTTTCGTTGTCTGACGTTTATGTTGTTTGTTGATCATAGTATTTACACAGTTGTTGGTAGCATTGTGAGATTCAAAGAGAAAGCGCCTAATTTGAATTGAAAGTTGAAAACGAGATGTCTCTCTCTAGCTGTCTTGCTCAACTGAACAGAAATCATTCCTATGGTTTTTTGAAAATATATTATTAGCCTCTGATAAATTTATTTTGATCAGAACGCCGAAACTTTATTTGATCTTAATTCTTCCAGCTAATCCCGCCATTTCATCTCACTTCTGTTGCACGTGTAATAAGAAAATTATGACGGACATACTTTTATTGTGTTATTATTATGGCAAAAATGCAGTAATGAATGCAAGTTCATTACTGTAAAATGCAAATATGGAAACGTCCTGTGTTGCAGCATTCTGTGGGCTAGTGTGACAACTGCATAGGGCTGTGATCACCTACAGACCAGACCCTTCCTATTGGCTGTTGCTGTATGACACAGTGCTGTAGTTGGTACCGACTGAAGGAAATATTTTTATTTGTGGCAGCGCAATAAAGGGTGCTATATTAACACAGCAACAATACAAAAAAAGAAAAAAAGTACGTACTGTGGAATATTTGGCCCATAATTAAAAATAACATTGCACATCACCCACGCTACCAACTCTTGAGTTTTGTGGACCTACTAGTGTACTGCTGTAATGAGTCATGCCCTGTCAGCTTCAGGCCGCTTCTTAGGCTGTTGTTTCTGGTTTGGAAATTGAGTTTCCTGTTTCGTTTCTGCACATGGAGTCATGCTGAAGCCCAGAGCACAGTTCACACCGTACGAGACAGGGCAGCAGAGAGCCGGAATGGTGGGAGGGGCCTGTTCTCGCATTATCCATGTATGGGGTGTTGTGGCATTGTCTGCTCATGTTAATAATAACCAGGGGTCTGGTTGACATGTTAATTCCTCATTCGGAACTCTTTTTCTGATAGGTGAATTCAGGCACCCTGCAGTGATCTGTCTGATGTCTGGTTTTTGTTCTTGTTCTCCCATAGCTGGGGTGGAGTTCGGAGCACTGGATGGACCCCTAAGAGCCGGCGTTGCTGTCCTGAGTGTTGCTTCCGCGGGGGACGGCCACGATGAAGAGCGAGGTCCCGTCTGACTCGCCAGGCAGACACGAGCACCTGAAGGGGGCGCTGGCCAACCCCGAGCCGATGGAGGCCGCCAAGAGCTTCCCCGCCGACATGGACGTGATCGGCAAGGTGGGCAGCGAGTTCGCAGCCATCTGCGGCGAGGCCCGGCACCGGCCCCTGCGGGAGGTGGGCCCCGGGGCCCGCAGGGACCCCGACAGGGGCCTCCCCGCCCGCAAGAAGCGCAAGAGCCAGCAGGCGGGGCCCTCGGACTGCGCGCTGAAGGAGGCCCGGCTGGCCGGGGGGCCCCTGGCGCCCTCGCACCGCGGGGCCGGCGCCCTGGAGGGCCGGAGCGAGGACGAGCGCCACCTGGAGTCGTCCTTCAGCGACTGCGCCTCCTCGCCCTCCTCCAGCCTGCGCTTCGGGGACTCGGACACGCTCAGCTCGGAGGAGGAGCAGGAGGCGGGGGCCGGGGGCGGGGCGGTGGTGGGGGAGGGGGCGGAGCCGCTGCGGCGGCGGAAGGGCCCGTGCCGGGAGGGGGCGGGGTGGCGGTGGGGCTGCGCCCGGCGGCGGGCCGGACTCGGGGGAGCGGCAGGCCGGCGAGGTGGGCGCGGCCGGAGGCGGAGCCCGTGCTGCTGAAGCGGCCGTGCCTGAGCGCCCGGCGGCCGCCGCACAGGAAGCGCTTCGTGAAGGCGGGGCCCGGGGCGGGCGGGGCCGGGGCCGGCGCCCAGCGGACTCAGAAGCAGAAGGAGCGCCTGCAGCTCCAGCGCAGGAAGCGGGAGGTGATCGCCCGCAGGAAGTACGCCCTCCTCCACAGCACCAGCAGCTCCAGCGAGGAGCTGAGCAGCGAGTCCTCCTCCGCCTCCTCCACGGAGGGCGAGGACGAGCTGTACGTGGACGTCAGCAGCGCCAGCAGCCAGCCCGGCAGCGCCTCCATGGCCGCAGGTAAACGCCCAAACCCAAACCGCGCCTTCTGATAAGCAGGGATGAAAATTACCCCGCTGATGTTTTTGCATTTGGAGCCGCTCCAGGTCTTACCATGAGCCTGTTAGCATAGCAACATCAGGCAGGCCCCATTCGCTTTAATTCTAGAAAGATCTGGCTCAAACTGCTCGGTGCTGTCAGAGGAATACAAATCTCTGAGCCGCAGTCATATGTGGCGCCCATCATTACGCACTTATACACTGTATGATGGATTTACTGCACCCCATTCCTCAAGTCCTGGGGGAAGGACGCTAATCGTTTAGCCACTGTACTGGGAAATGGTCAAGAGTAGCTGACCTGCAGCACAAAACACCTTGACTGATGTGTTTCAGAGGGCACGGAACCCTTTGGCATTCTGGCAGGGTGGAGTGAAATGGTTCAGATAGCGCCCTTGCTGAGGGCTGCCGCTCTGTTTCCCAGCTGTTTACACTCAGCCCCTGTTACTATGGAGGAGGAGCGAGGGCGGAAAGGCCAGCAACCTCCTCACATAGCTGCACCGCGCGCTAGCACGCAGCACATCGACATGCGCCAGCACACGGCACAACGACGTGCACCAGCGCACAGCAATGTGCGGGAGCACGTAGCACAGCAGCGTGCACTAGCGCACAGCACTGCAATGTGTAGGAGCACGTAGCACAGCAGCGTGCACTAGCGTACAGCACTGCAATGTGTAGGAGCACGTAGCACAGCAGCGTGCACTAGCGTACAGCACTGCAATGTGTAGGAGCACGTAGCACAGCAGCGTGCACTAGCGTACAGCACTGCAATGTGTAGGAGCACGTAGCACAGCAGCGTGCACTAGCGTACAGCACTGCAATGTGTAGGAGCACGTAGCACAGCAATGTGCACTAGCGTACAGCACTGCAATGTGTTGGAGCACGTAGCACAGCAGCGTGCACTAGCGTACAGCACTGCAATGTGTAGGAGCACGTAGCACAGCAGCGTGCACTAGCGTACAGCACTGCAATGTGTGGGAGCATGTAGCACAGCAGCGTGCACTAGCGTACAGCACTGCAATGTGTGGGAGCACGTAGCACAGCAGCGTGCACTAGCGTACAGCACTGCAATGTGTAGGAGCAGTAGCACAGCAGTGCACTAGCGTACAGCACTGCAATGTGCGGGAGCACGTAGCACAGCAGCGTGCACTAGCGTACAGCACTGCAATGTGTGGGAGCACGTAGCACAGCAGCGTGCACTAGCGTACAGCACTGCAATGTGTGGGAGCACGTAGCACAGCAATGTGCACTAGCGTACAGCACTGCAATGTGTGGAGCACGTAGCCAGCAGCGTGCACTAGCGTACAGCACTGCAATGTGTGGGAGCACGTAGCACAGCAGCGTGCACTAGCGTACAGCACTGCAATGTGTAGGAGCACGTAGCACAGCAACGTGCACTAGCGTACAGCACTGCAATGTGCAGGAGCACGTAGCACAGCAACGTGCACTAGCGTACAGCACTGCAATGTGTAGGAGCACGTAGCACAGCACGTGCCTAGCGTACAGCATGTGTGGAGCCGTACACAGCAACGTGCACTAGCGTACAGCACAGCAATGTGAGGAGCACGTAGCACAGCAACGTGCACTAGCGTACAGCACTGCAATGTGTAGGAGCACGTAGCACAGCAACGTGCACTAGCGTACAGCACTGCAATGTGTAGGAGCACGTAGCACAGCAGCGTGCACTAGCGTAACATGCATTAGCCCTAGCCAGCACGTGCACTAGCGTAAGCACTGCAATGTGTAGGAGCACGTAGCACAGCAGCGTGCACTAGGTACAGCACTGCAATTGTAGGAGCACGTAGCACAGCAAACGTGCACTAGGCTACAGCACTGCAATGTGTAGGAGCACGTAGCACAGCAGCGTGCACTAGCGTACAGCACTGCAATGTGTAGGAGCACGTAGCACAGCAGCGTGCACTAGCGTACAGCACTGCAATGTGTGGGAGCACGTAGCACAGCAACGTGCACTAGCGTACAGCACTGCAATGTGTAGGAGCACGTAGCACAGCAGCGTGCACTAGCGTACAGCACTGCAATGTGTAGGAGCACGTAGCACAGCAGCGTGCACTAGCGTACAGCACTGCAATGTGTAGGAGCACGTAGCACAGCAGCGTGCACTAGCGTACAGCACTGCAATGTGTAGGAGCACGTAGCACAGCAGCGTGCACTAGCATACAGCACAGCCCCATGGATTTAACACTAGTCCTCGCTGTGGAAATCAAGCGTTTGCTTACAAGTCGAGCGGCAGTTTCCACACCCAAATTGCGAGGGGTATTTCAGCAAGGATTTTCTGAAGGCCAAAACTTTTCCACAAGGACAGGAAGGACATCGCAATAAGATTTGCGTGCATAAAATATTTAGAAAACACAACGCAAGACTGCGTAACACTTCTGCATCCGTCTGGTTTTGACGTGCGTGTATTTGATCGACACACAGCGCTGTGAACAAACTGAGTCCTACTCTTAAAGCGAGGGGGAGCGAGTGGCTAAACTCCCAGAAGCCACCGGGAGGTCTCGGTCCCATGCTCCGCCCCCCACGCTCGCGCGTCCCGGCTCCTCCGGGGGGTTCTCGCCCCCGTCGGGCCGCTCTGGTTGCTCTGAAACGCTGGCGGGTGACAGGCCTGGGCCGCTTGGGGGGCCCGGTCGAGGTAGCTGCTGGCTCCGCTGGCTCCTGCTGGCTCCGCCGGCTGTTGCGGACCTGGAGGGAGAGGAGACGAGGGCGGGGTTTTCAGACGCAGGCAGGACAGCTGTTGTGCTTCGCCGTCGCTCCCTCCGGCCGCGGTCCTCCCTGCGCATGGCGGCGGCGTCGCCGTCCTGAGCGATAGTTCGCCAGGCGTCTCTCTGCGGCTCGGAAAGGCGCTCGGTCTGGGCCCGAATGTTATCCTTCACATTCATCAGTGTTACGTGCGAGTGTGAGATCATTCCAGCGAGCAGCTCGCAGGCTTAATGAGGAAGGAGGGGGGGAAGGAGTCTGTCTGTCTTACTTGGTTTTTAATTCAGTTCTGCTCCCCCCTCCTGTGGAAGGACAGTGGTATTTTTTGTAGCGATCTGCACTGTTTGGTGGCCCTGTGGGTGGACAGTTATACGTTCTGTAGTGGGTGGCCCTGTGGGAGGACAGTTGTGTTTTGTATATGAGGTGGTTCTGTTTGGTGGCCCTGTGGAAGGACAGTTGTATTTTCTGTAGAGGGTGGCCCTGTTTCATAGCCTGTGGAAGGACAGTTGTATTTTCTGTAGAGGGTGGCCCTGTTTCATAGCCTGTGGAAGGACAGTTGTATTTTCTGTAGAGGGTAGCCCTGTTTCATAGCCTGTGGAAGGACAGTTGTATTTTCTGTAGAGGGTGGCCCTGTTTCATAGCCTGTGGAAGGACAGTTGTATTTTCTGTAGAGGGTGGCCCTGTTTCATAGCCTGTGGGAGGACAGTTGTATTTTCTGTAGAGGGTGGCCCTGTTTCATAGCCTGTGGAAGGACAGTTGTATTTTCTGTAGAGGGTGGCCCTGTTTCATAGCCTGTGGAAGGACAGTTGTATTTTCTGTAGAGGGTGGCCCTGTTTCATAGCCTGTGGAAGGACAGTTGTATTTTCTGTAGAGGGTGGCCCTGTTTCATAGCCTGTGGAAGGACAGTTGTATTTTCTGTAGAGGGTGGCCCTGTTTAATAGCCTGTGGAAGGACAGTTGTATTTTCTGTAGAGGGTGGCCCTGTTTCATAGCCTGTGGAAGGACAGTTGTATTTTCTGTAGAGGGTGGCCCTGTTTCATAGCCTGTGGAAGGACAGTTGTATTTTCTGTAGAGGGTGGCCCTGTTTAATAGCCTGTGGAAGGACAGTTGTATTTTCTGTAGAGGGTGGCCCTGTTTCATAGCCTGTGGAAGGACAGTTGTATTTTCTGTAGAGGGTGGCCCTGTTTCATAGCCTGTGGAAGGACAGTTGTATTTTCTGTAGAGGGTGGTTCTGTTTCATAGCCTGTGGAAGGACAGTTGTATTTTCTGTAGAGGGTGGCCCTGTTTCATAGCCTGTGGAAGGACAGTTGTATTTTCTGTAGAGGGTGGCCCTGTTTCATAGCCTGTGGAAGGACAGTTGTATTTTCTGTAGAGGGTGGCCCTGTTTCATAGCCCTGTGGAAGGACAGTTGTATTTTCTGTAGAGGGTGGCCCTGTTTCATAGCCCTGTGGAAGGACAGTTGTATTTTCTGTAGAGGGTGGCCCTGTTTCATAGCCCTGTGGAAGGACAGTTGTATTTTCTGTAGAGGGTGGCCCTGTTTCATAGCCTGTGGAAGGACAGTTGTATTTTTTGCAGTGGGTGGCCCTGTTCACCACTTGTGTAGAGGGAGAGTAGCGTGGAGTAATTTAAACTCTCACTCTTTGGTGGTGGTTTGAGGAAGCAGACAGTTGGTCCATTGTATGGTGCACTGCAGCTCTACGGAAGCTCAATTAATCACTCGTGACGAATAGGAGTTTATACAGTGAGGATACTTGTGACTCTGTGTGTGTGTGTGTGTGTGTGTGTGTGCGTGCGTGCGTGCGTGCGTGCGTGCGTGCGTGTATGTGTATGTATGTATGTATGTGTGTCTGTGTGTGTGTGTGTGCGTACATGTATGTGTATGTATGTATGTGTGTGCCTGTGTGTGCGTGTGTGTGTGCGTGCTTGTATGTGTATGTATGTATGTATGTGTGTCTGTGTGTGTGTGTGTGCGTGCATGTATGTGTATGTATGTATGTGTGTCTGTGTGTGTGTGTGTGTGCGTACATGTATGTGTATGTATGTATGTGTGTGCGCGTGTGTGCGTGTGTGTGTGCGTGCATGTATGTGTATGTATGTATGTATGTGTGTGTGTGTGTGTGTGTGTGTGTGTGTGTGTGTGTGTGTGTGTGTGTGTGTGTGTGCACGCACTTGTGGGAGCCATGTCTAACCACATTAGTCTGGGCCTGCAGTGTTTTGTTGAGACTGGCTCTGTTCAGCGGCCTGTGGAGCGGTGCTGTTTCAGGGTGCCCGTGGCATCGGGGGTTGCTGCTGGGGTTTGGATTGTCTGACCATCACTCAAGCGCAATAGAATACATTCAGAGGGCCTGAGCCAAAGTCCAGCACGCATCTGCTTACCCGCAGAGTCAGGGTTAAGCCTGCTAGCATTTCTGTTAGCATACTGCTTATACCCCGTTGCTTGGATACAACATTACACAGAGGGCTTGTTGAGTTAATATTTTAAAATTCATTTTAAAAATTTGTGTTTTTTAAAACTGTCATCTGTTGCTTTGAATTCTCAGTCGAGGAAATGAATTTAAAAATAATTGTAATCTGTGGCTGATGTACAGGGATTGCAGCCAGACTGATAATTTCAGGACTTTTTTTGGGATACAGATGCAGCAAGGCTTTGTGCAAGGGCCTCTTCAGCAGTGCTGCTTTTACCCAAGCTCACTGATGCAGTCCGTTGGGCAAGTGTTATTGCACATCGGGTAACCTGCAGTTGATTTGCCAACCTAGCCTGTAACCTGCTGTCCAGTCCTCCTGAAAGGCCAGCTTCAGGCTACACAAGCCTGCTGAGCAGATAGTGCTGATGGGGTCGGTTGCGAGAGGGCGTGTGCTCGTGGGAAGGGCGGGGCCGAACCACCACACCACATCCTCACCGCGCTCGCCAAACGGCTGCAAGCGCTGCTGCGCGTTACCTGAGCCTCCCTGCCTCCCTCCCTCCGGCCTGTGGCTGCGCCCTCCCCCTTCTCCTCCCATCCGGAGGCTCGGAGGCAACTGCTCCTCACGCCAGAGGAGACCGCTCTGGAGCCGCACAGCAGATGTGCTGAGGGATGGGGGGGCGGGGGGGGGGGGTTAGGACGGACCTCTTCACACAACGGATGGGCGAGCTCCAGCTCTGGCTCCGGCTCCAGCCGTGACCCCCGAGGTGGAGCTCTGTGCTGGCTGAGCGGTAACCGCGGCAACCCCAGCACCTGCCGCTCGCGCCGAGGCCAGCGAGGGAGAATAGGAATGGCGTACATGCTTCCTTTTTTTTTCCAGTCTCTCCTTCACAATAGACAACATGCTCTTTGTGTTCATTGGCTGCGTGGAGGCCGCTCTGCTCCTGTGGCCTTGGGAGGAGTGGAATGGGTGTGAGAGAGAGAGAGAATGAGAGACAGAGAGAGAGAGTGAGTGAGAGAGTGAGTGAGAGAGAGAGCTAGAGAGAGACACAAACAGATAGAGAGAGACAGAATGAGAGACTGAGAGAATGAGAGAGAGAGAGAGAGTGAGAGAGAGAGAGAGCTAGAGAGAGACACACAAACACACAGAGAGAGAGAGAGAGAGAGAGAGAGAGAGAGAAGCCTGCCCTGGGAAGTGGGTAGGTGGATGAGAATGAGCCCCCTCAGAGCTCTGCTTTAGTCCCCTGTGGAATGCAGCACTGGGGCCAAAGCTGTGCCCACGTTTGTTTGGAGAAGAGGAAGCTGTCAGGAGGGTCTGCAAGAGGCCTGTGCCAAAATCTGCACAAGACGGATTCGTCTGCCTTGCCTAGCTGTGTTTTTTCATAAGATTAAACATGTCGAAGGGAAAAAGGGTATGTCTGTTAATTCATTTCGTTTTTGTTTATTTCTCCTAGCCATCCTCACACTCAGTGTTCTTTCCCCAAAAGTAGGCTCAGAAAAGAGTTGGTTCTCAGTGACGCAGAATGTTTTGGCTCGGTCGCTGCTGTCAGAAGAGCAAGGAGTTCAGCGCTTAGCCCTGCAGGTTAGGCCGACGGGACGGTGTTTATCAAGGGAAGGGCGTCCGTTGAGGGACGGCGGATTGCACACGGTTCGAGCGTCTTCGTTCCCGTGCTGTGTTTTGCATGAGTAGCGCAGCTGCTCAGTGCCTTTATCTCGCAGGGTAATTATTTTGTACTTTGGAGCCGGGGCTGGGCTGGGCTGTGCCGGCTTGCTGAGTTCAGGTTGCGGCCTTATCTGCTCTGGCCACTGGCTCTGCAGGTTTTGGCCCGCTTACAGCAGAGCTGTGGGCGGAGTCGGCACGCTGCGCCGGTACATTCCTCCGGTGCGTGTTTGTGTGTAAAATGGAGCGGATGAGCAGAGAGTGGCGAAATGGAGAACGCGTGCTGCCACTGCAGGTCACAATGCACAGCCAGAGGTTGACAGAATTATAACATGGAGTCTCGCTTTTGCAGGTAAATCTCGGTTTTTGCAGGTAAAACTCGGTTTTGCAGGTAAAACTCGGTTTTGCAGGTAAATCTCGGTTTTGCAGGTAAAACTCGGTTTTGCAGGTAAAACTCGGTTTTGCAGGTAAAACTCGGTTTTGCAGGTAAATCTCGGTTTTGCAGGTAAAACTCGGTTTTGCAGGTAAAACTCGGCGCTGAGCCGCGGCGACCCCCCCCGGGCCGCAGTCAGTCGCATATTCAAACCGCCCCGACTGTGGGCTTCGTGTTTTAGCTACGGCTAGTCTGCGAGTAAATCGTCGGACGGTCCTACCTGCTGTACCAGGTCAGCCTTGCTTCGTCTCCCGCTCGCAGTAGCTCAGCTTCATCTGCCAGGTGGAAAAGCAGTTCACGGAGTGTTGGGGTCGGATTCTGCTGCAGGTGGAGTGCGGTCCCTGCGTTTGCTGCATGAAAGGGGTGCGCCTGCACGCGCTCGCTCACCCGGAGTCTCATTTACCGGTTGCTTCTTGGTGCTAGGCAGCAGCACCCAATGGATCACCTGAATAGAACTCACCCAGGGGAGCGGTGTTCTCCCGGGGCACTGGCACCTACTCACTCACTCACACACATGCACACGTGCACATTGCAGCGCTTGTGAGCAGCGCTAATATACTGCGCTAGCTCTGCGGGGCCTTGTAAGTTGTATAATTCATTATTCATGTTATTCATTTTAATAAATGTATCGCTGTATTTTCAAACGGGATGGGCTTGAAAGACCTGAGATTTGTTTGCAAGGTTATACCAAGATTATTCCTCAAACTGGTGTTCTATTGGTTCATGGTATAACCATGAAAAACGCAGATCTTTGGGATTTTTCCGTCTTAGCTGCTTGACGACGTGCTTTTTCCTGACAGCGCACGTAAGCTTGGTTGTGAATGCCAAATACAGGTGTTCTATTGGACGCGGGTGATGTCCAGGGGACCAATGAGGAGGCAGAGCTCGGCCTGCACTTTGTAACTCCCATACAGCGCAGCACTGACTGACCTACATAGCGCACAGGGCCTGCACGCGCTCACACACACACCGTGAATTACATTTGCTTCTAATCTGAGGCCTGCAACACTTAACTATTCAGTGGTTGACTCGGCCCCAGCCCTGTCCGCTGGTTGCGTTTGGCGGAGGTGACAGCAAGGATACAGTTTTGCTGATAACGGAGAGGCTGAAAGAGGAAAGAGAAAGAGGAAGGAAACGACACAGGATAGAGTGTTGGGAAATAAAGCGGTATGCAAGAGTGCCTTGCATTTCCTTTACACTGCGTTCTGTATGTCACTGTTCCCCAATTACATAAAGCTCACAGAATATTAACCCCTTATAACCCACTTAAAACCTTTTTGTAAGAATCCTCCCCTCACTTTAAATAAACCCCATTATCTCCAAAACTACATGGCTCAAATAAAGAGCTTGTTTGTACCAAAGTGACAAACATCCCTACGGGAGTCTCACTCGATAAACATTCGGGACATATTTTTTCTGGAAAACCCCAAAGAAATCCAAAAATCGTTTTGTATTTTCTTTATGCTGTAGTGATTACATGCACTTCTGACATTTAGAAGTACATTTTGAAGAAAGAGAGTGCCAGTGAGCACAAATCACAAAGAGCCTCAAAGGGTGTTATAAGTGGTACAGTGTGGCAAATATAAAGATATGATAAATCTATACGCGTGACACCACTTTTTACACTTTTAGTAAGCTCTTTGCAGGAAATAGATTTTTTTATCATGTTGCAAGCAAGATATTTTCACCTTGGCACAGATATTTCAAAGTGTATATTCCTAAAATGATGCCATATACCAAAGCGTCTTCAGTCATGCCTATTGCCACTCGAACCCGCTGTATAATCCCAGTAGTATCAAGGGATTCTCCCCAATCCCAATTCTCAGACGTTTACGCTGCCTGCCTGATTTAAACGCGCGCGCCGTCGCCTCTCGTTCCCAGGTGCCCTGGACGAAGACGTGGTCGTGATCGAGGCCACGCCCGCGCCCCCGGTGCCAGCTAGCGAGGAGATCAACGTCACCTCCACCGACAGCGAGGTAGAGATTGTCACCGTTGGAGACGGCTACAGGTCAGTAGCTCGCCCTCGGTGTGTGAGCATGGGCAGTAAGACCTGCCCCCTGCCTTGCGCTGCCAAGGACAGTGTTGCACAGAGCGCGCTGGGTTACTCATCCTTGGGCGGATGGAACTCAACCGTTTCCTACTCTTTCTAGGCCTGGAATTCACTCATTTAGGAGCTTTCTGAGAATTACCTTGTGTCCCAAGGTGTTACTGGCCCCATAGGTAAGACCATGCTTTGTCATTCGTGAGAGACTTTGGGCAATAGCAACACAACAGATGTAGCTGGGTTCCCACGCTTCCTGGAAATCCTGGAATGTTTTGATGCAGATTTCCAGTCATGGAAAATGAGAAAAATGTCCAAAATGTCCTGGAAAACAATTAGTTTCCCTGGAAAATATTTATAGTGTAATGTTGAAAGCTAGCAAGGCTAAATAAAGGTTAAAGATTTTTTACCCCCACCCCCAATCCACGACCACAATCCACCCCCCCAAAACTGTGTAGCTTAGCACAGCTGAGGCACACTAGACCTGGACTTTATTAATGATAGCACATCAGCCACACAGGAGCTTAGGGTGCCTCACAAGAGCACCAGTGTTCTGGTTTTGGTCCCGCGAACGTCTCAGAGCCGCAGCCGAGGCCTCTGGGAAACGTGCCGGCGACCCCGAGCCGGGTCCGGACCGCGCCGAGGCGAAGCTGGCGGGCCCGAGCGTGAGCGCTCAGCCTGAGCGTCGCCGGGCGGCTGCAGCTGTCGCTCTGGCTTCCTTCTCCTGAGGACGAGCCCCGCGCAGTCACGGGCGGGACTCTCCGCAGGATTTAAAAAAACAGTCGCCGCACAAAGCCCATTCATCTGCCCGACCTCCACCCTCCCCCCGGAGGTCTCTCTGTTCACCCCGTCGGGCGAAAGGGGGTCCGACTGAAAGGTCCCTCCCATTCAGCCATCGACAACAACACTCAGGGCACCGAATCCAGGTGGACTCTCTTCTCAGCCCCATTTTCCGTATCCTCTGGTCATGGCAAGGTCACGCCAACAGATATAATTGCTTCAGCGTGCTGAATAAATGCCAGCTGCTCACAGGTTACCGGGGAAGCTGGGTAAGGTTTTTTTGATTTTTTTTCGCAGTGGAGGAAACGGAACCGTGTGGACCTGTGTGAGTCGTTCCGTGGCGTGAATGGCCTGAAAGCGGTGAACGCCGCCGGTTGGCGCTGTAAACGGGCCTTTCTGTTGTCAGAAACGGAGGAATCGTGGGATTTTCATTTTCAGCATTTTTTTGTTGGCGTGTGGAGCTGTCGCACACGTGATGCAGACCCGCCGCTGCTGCTGTGGCTGTAAGACTGAGCCGGTGCTAGGTAACCAATGCCTGAGCCCAGCAGGAGGATTGTCCGAGGGTGACAGCTTAAGTAGTGAGATGCGCAAATGGATGTCTAGTGAAATTTGTGTTTGGATCCACTCTGGTATTGAGTATGTTTATCTTAGTATTTTATCAGATTTTCATCTACTATTTATGAGGAAATATTTTATCTGGGTAATATGAGAACTGATCAAACAGAAATTCAAATGCAGTAAACAGCCTAGAAGGATATCAAGAATTTCTATTAGTTTTTGCTGCCTATGCATGTAGATAATTAAATGTCGTTCATCATGTCCAAGATATAAGGTACCTCGCATTTTATGATTGGCTGGGCCTGGTTGTGGGAATGTCTCAGTGGAAGAGCTGCAGTGGGAACTTGGAATGGGTACACTGCTTAGGTTCTGATGGCTTTGGCACGAAACCCCACCATGAGCTGGGACTCAGTATGGTGAAGGGTTCTGTTAGCGTTAGCACGAAAGCCCACCATGAGCTGGGACTCAGTATGGTGAAGGGTTCTGTTAGCGTTAGCACGAAAGCCCACCATGAGCTGGGACTCAGTACGGTGAAGGGTTCTGTTAGCGTTAGCACGAAAGCCCAAACCCATGAGTCTGTAGGACTCAGTACGGTGAAGGGTTCTGTTAGCGTTAGCACGAAAGCCCACCATGAGCTGGGACTCAGTACGGTGAAGGGTTCTGTTAGCGTTAGCACGAAAGCCCACCATGAGCTGGGACTCAGTACGGTGAAGGGTTCTGGTAGCGTTAGCACGAAAGCCCACCATGAGCTGGGACTCAGTACGGTGAAGGGTTCTGTTAGCGTTAGCACGAAAGCCCACCATGAGCTGGGACTCAGTACGGTGAAGGGTTCTGTTAGCGTTAGCACGAAAGCCCACCATGAGCTGGGACTCAGTACGGTGAAGGGTTCTGGTAGCGTTAGCACGAAACCCCACCATGAGTTGGGAGTCAGTACCATGAGGGGCCTCAGCTCAGCTCAGCGCGGTGCTACCTGTCAGGTGACTGTGGGCGGAGCCTGCCGCAGAGGAGAAGATCGGGGACCTTGTGCGCGCACCGCCGTGTCATTGGCAGTGCGACTCCGCGGCGGTGTCTGTTATCTGTGCTTTCCCAGTCCCACCTGTCGTCTTTTCCACGCCGTTAGTTCTTCTTTGTCCCTCCCCCTTTCTCTTAATTGTTATCGGGGCGCCTCGGTGCGCGGGGCCCAAAATCATTTCCACCTGCTTGATTTCATTATCCCGCTCGCTGCTTCCAGAAATAGCTCCGCGCCCCTGCCAGCAAAGTGACTTTGTCGACCCAGATTAATTGCCCGCCGTTTGCGGTGCCCGCTGTCTTCCGTCTTAGCGCGGCGCCGGGATTCTGACTTCGGGCGGAGGCGCGGTTTCCTGCCGATGGAACGGGGGGGAGGGGCTTGCTTCGGCCGGCCCCCTGGCTCCGCCCCGGCCCCGGCCCCTGCTCCTGCCCCATGGCAGTACAGCGGTTGCGCGGCTTTGGTTTCCCTCTGCTTGCGCTGAGCCTGAGCCGGCCCACGATTGGGCCGTCGTCTCCCCGTTCGTTGGCAGCGGTGGAGAAGCGTGCCAGCTAGCCCGTTAGGTTTCAGGTGTCTCTCACTGGCAGTCGTAGCGAAGGCGGGTGGGTGCGGCTCTGAGCCGACGGGACGCTTAGCCGCTCCCAGGTGCGCTGTGTTTTCACCCCCCTGCGTGTGAGGAGCACCGAGAGCGACGCTGCCCTTCACGGGGTCGGCGTGAGCGGGCGAGACGGAAAGCTGCAGGAACGTCTGCGTTTCTGTGACATCAGCAGTCACAGTCGGCAGCAGTGTGGCTCGATGCTTCGCCCTTGAGCATCTTCAGCTCTTCAGAAATCTGAGCTGGCTCGGGCCCACTTCCTGTCCCGCCCTCCGGAGGACTTTCGCAATGAGTGGCGTGCACGGCAGCTGAACCGACACCTTGA
The DNA here is from genome assembly GCF_018555375.3 of Anguilla rostrata. NCBI lineage: Eukaryota > Metazoa > Chordata > Actinopteri > Anguilliformes > Anguillidae > Anguilla > Anguilla rostrata. The sequence continues at coordinate 43,438,820 of NC_057937.1, read as the reverse complement.
CGAGATAGTCGTCGTTTCCACTTGTTTGTTTAACCCGCAAACGCTTCCTCTTCCTGCCTGAGAAACGGCAGCGCGGAAACTGAAGAGACTTGTTTTTGAGACTGCGCATCTCACAAATATAGCTAGAGCCGTGTCCTCGTTGTTTTCAGAAAAGGGACGGGGTGGTAGCTGGTTCCTGTGGGGTTCCTCCTCCCCAGCAGCGGGGGGCTTATCTGCCTCGTATCGGGGCTCTGCATTCTCTTTGGAATGCACAGAACAGGGCCAATGGAGCTGCTCTGTCCTTCCAAATGATCTGCACTTAATCTGAGGAGAAACCATCTCAGACCGAGCTTGACCTTATGTTTAATATGGCTGTGTGTGTTTTAGGGAGAGAGGGAGGGAGGGAGAGAGAGAGAGAGAGGGAGAGAGAGCAGAGACAGGAAGAGTAATAATGAGAAGGCCTAAGAGCGGGGAAGAGAAAGCTGCTGAGGCAGGGGCATGATGAATTGAGAAGGAGCAGATGTTGTGTGTGAGAGAGAGCTGGTGAGAGAGGGGTTTCAAAGGCAGAGCGCGGGCCTGGCAGAGGAGTGGAGAGAGGACGAGAAAGAAGGAGAGGGGAGGGGAGAGGAAAGGAGGGGAGAGAAGAGGAGAGGAGCTGAGAGGACAGGAGAGAGGAGGAGAGGAGAGATGAGGGGAGAAGAGGAGAGAAAAGGCGGGGAGAGGAGGAAAGGAGAGGAGAGGAGAGAGAGGGGAGGGAGAGAAGGAGGGAAGAAGAGGAGAGGAGGAGAGAAGGAGAGGGAGGAGAGGAGAGAAGAGGAGAGAAGGAGAGGAGGAGGAGGAGAGGGAGAGAGAGGAGGAGAGAGGAGGGAGAGAGGAGAAGAGGAGGAAGAGAGGAGAGAGAGAGGGAGAGAGAGAAAGAGAGGAGAGGGAGAGAGAGAGAGGGAGGAGGAGGAGAGGGCGGGGGGGGGGGAGGCCGCGGAGCGGGGCCCGTTGGCGTTGAGGTCTGTCATCTCTGTCGTGACGGCCGGTTCTTCCCATTCCACTCTGGGCGCCGTCCCTACGATCCGGTCAGAGGCCAGCCAGCCAGGCAGCGCGCTCACTCACTCACTCACTCCCTGAGAGCGTGACCGCTTACTACACAGCCCCTAAATGACCAGATAAAACATGTTACTTAAACGCAAGTGGACTGCAGTACATCAACCAGAATGACTGGACTGGAATGCCTCTGTGAGCTAGAGGAGTTAAATGGAACTATCGGCCTCATAATGAATACAGATGAAATCCTGGAGCCCTGGAAATAAATGGATTTAATTTGTCCGTGCTCTCTCTCTCTCTCCCCCTCAGAGTGAGATAGTGATCGGATGAGGTTTTCTCTGGGTCTCTGTCCCTCCCCCCTCCTTCCCTGAGTGTGTTTTGGGGGGGGGGGGGACGTGAATGAACGCCGTGCGCTCGGAGGGGCGAGGGGTGTCGTCGGCCGCCCCGTTCTCGACCGCGCGGCCGAGGCTGGGGCCGCCCGCTTTCCCAGGGGGCCGTGGGCGTGGGGAGGGGGGGAGGGGGTCGGAGGTCAACAGGATGAGCGATGACGGTTTTTCCGTTGAAAGATCCGTTTACAGTTCAGAGACAAGAGAGACTGTGTGTGTGTGTGTGTCTGTGCGCACGTGTGTATATGCACGTATGTGTGTGTGGTTGTGGTTGCGGTTGCGTATGCATGCGCACGTGTGTTTGCATGTGTGTGTGTTCTGTATGCGTGTGTGCACGTGTGTGCTCATATAGGTGTGTGCTTGTGTGTGTGGTTGTGGTTGTATATACATGCACGCATATGTGTTTGTGTGTGTGTGTGTAGTCTGTGTGTTTGCGTGTGCACTCGTGTGCGTGTAGGTGTGTGTGTTTGTGTAGGATTCTCTGCTGTGGATGATGCAGTGCTTTCAGACTGTGTGGCACTTTCAGGTGTGGGTTGATGGGGAAGCTGGGCCTCAGCATCGTGCTCTGGTTCAGTCTGTACGCCAGGCTGGCAGAGATGCCTCTCTCAGCCAAACTGCTCATTAGTCTGTGCACAGAGCTCTCGTAAAGGGGGAGAAAGTGCTGGCTTCCAACGGTACCAGTGATGCATTTCACTCCTAAAAGAAATTTCATATTGCCCCCTTCCTAAACTAATGATTATATATAAATTCCACTGCGATAACATCAGGCTGAACATTTATTGGGTTGGGTGATGGAAACGTCTGTTGTTACCCAGCTATTTTTACTATTCACCAAAGGTTAGGCTGTCGGCATAGCATTGAGTAATAGCGCACTTGTTTTTATCACTAATCCCATTCAGTTCCTCATTAGAACGTTTATCTGAGTGTGCACATACGTGTGGTGGTTGGGGGGGGGGGGGTTGCATGTGTGCGCGTGTGTGCGTGTGTGTGTACATGTCTGTATGCATGTGTGTATGTGTGCGTTTGTGTGTGTGTGTACATGTCTGTATGCATGTGCGCGCGTGTGTGTGTATGTATATGAGGTCATGTGTGCACGTGTGTATGTGTGTATGTATATGAGGTCATGTGTGCGTGTGTGTGTGTATGTATATGAGGTCGTGTGTGCGTGTGTGTGTGTGTGTGTGTGTGTGTATGTATATGAGGTCATGTGTGCGTGTGCGTGTATGTATATGAGGTCGTGTGAGCGTGTGTGTTTATGTGTGTGCATGAGCGCATGTGCGTGATGAGGTCCTCTGTGTGGTTTTGTCTGAGCTGAGCTCTGGCAGCAGTGCTGTGTGCACAGGGTCACTGGGCTACGGGGCCTCTCCCAGCCCCGCCCACGCAGCTGAGGGACTGGAGCGCCGCTCTCTGTCAGTCAGGGCCCGGGTAACGCCCACAGCCCTCGGACCCGCCCCCCAAACTCCGCCCACCTTTGTCCGGGGCTCTTCATCTTCACTCCGTAACGGTTCTTCTAAAAAGTCTGGGAACTGCCAGCGGTGCATTTCACGCGGCTCGTACATAATTCATATTTAATTACGCAATTCCACGCAAGAGTGATGCGCGGTTGGCATTTGGCGCTTAATTGAAATGAACAGCGCGCGGACTCTCCCTCCCCACCGTTGCCCCGCGTTACCCGAGCGGCTGGCGTGTTTTGCTTGCGGTTGCCACACACCGCGGTCCCCCCGGTGCCGCTGCGTACCCCCGTGTGCGGAGAGAGTCCATAAACACAAGCCTTGCCAACCCCCGGCCCCAACGCGCTCTGCATGACCACCCCAGCCCTCTTTCCCTTCTTCGCACTGCTGTGCTATGGAAACCCCCCCCCCCCCCCACCTCCACCCCCGGGGGGCTTCCCGTACGGTTTGCCGGGCTGGTCGGCGTGGAGCTTGCCGAAGGTTGGCAGCTGCGTGTTTATGTTTACACCTTTCCCCCCCCCAGGCCTCCCCTCAGAAGACCCCTGTAGTAAACAGGTATTCCAAAATATTCCCACCTCTGCCAGAGGGCCGTGAGGAGCCTCTCCCCCGCGTGCCCCCCCCCCCCCACCCCGTCTCCCGGCACAGCGCCGCAGCGGTGGGAAAAGCGAACGGCGGCCAATTAGGGCTGCGGCTGGGCGCTCGGGAGCAGCGCGGGGGCCGGGGGCCGGGCTTAGGAGAGCCTGGCTACGAGTCGCCGTCGCCAGCTCCAGCTCCCGCTCTCGGAAAGGGAAAGGCCCGGAGGAGCTGACCTACTGAACTCAACGTGGGCGCGCCTGAGCCTCTCTCTCTCTGAGCTCAGTGGGGTTTTTTTTTGTTTGTTTCCTTTTGTTTAGATTTTCCCTTTTAACAGGAAACGGGGAGGGAATCCCCCCCCTCTCGGCCGCAGGCGCGCAGAGGAGCGTGTTTCCGCGCGCGGGGCGGCGTGGGGTTTGTGAATCACGCGCGGCGCTCCCCCGCGTCTGTGGCTTCCAGGCGGCCGTCCGATTCGCCCGCTGCGTGTCGCCGGGGCGGACTGTGCCCTGCCTACAGGGCAGGAAGCCGTTCTCTGCCTACCAGCACGCGCACAGTACGTCCTAATGAGGAACCGAATGGGATGTGTGACCAAAACAAGCACCCAATGCTGAATGCACTGTGATGTCAACGTGTCCCTGTCAGAGTTTTACGTGAGCAGCAAAAAAACAATCAACGTTTTCCTGTCAGAATTTTAGTGCGAGCCGCGCAAAAATATCAACATTTTGCCTGTCAGAGCTCTGGTTGGCAGCGCTATCAAATGGACGCTTTCCTGCATTGTCAGAGTACTCCTCACACCCAGCTTTGGTGTGAGGACAAAAATAATATCAACACTCGCTGTGGGAAAGCAGTGATTTCAACATTTTCCTGACAGACTTTCAGGGTGAGAAGCGGAGTGATATCAACATTTCTAAGCCTTTTCTGAGCTGTGGTGCGAGCAGCACACAGATATATACTGGAGAATCATTTTCTGCTTGTAGTTTTGTGAAATACTTGGCCATTTGCATTTTCTAACGTGTCCCAATTAAGCTGGTGAAATATGAAATCTGTAAAACGCCACATTTGCTCCCAGAAAAAATCACCGGACAAAAGCCAGTTATATTTGGCTCCAGATCTGAGGTAGAAATCGAAACCGCTAATCATCTTTGATCTAGTATTTACGTAACCGCTCACACACACCTCTTAACCCTGAGCTCAGCATCATCGCATTATTAGTGAACTACTACCACACACCTCGTAACCTTGAGCTCAGCATCATCGCATTATTAGTGAACTACTACCTACCATCAGAGAGTTAGTGAAGTGTTGCATGTCATTGGTAGTCACATTAGATGCGTTATCTCTGGTTGCCGGTCAGCTAACTCCACAATACACAGCATTCCAAAGGTGGTGGGGGGGGGGGGGGGGTCAATGGGTTGGTTGGCTGCAATTTATATTTGAGGGACCAGTAATCTTGTGGTGTCTGTGCACCAGACATAAACAAAGCACAGTACAATGCTGGCTTTGAAGCAAGGCTGATGTTGAAAGGAGGGGATCGGAATCTGTTTTGAAGATGTATGGTTGCCAGGACGCCGTGTTCACTTGGCACAAGAACTGTGTAGGCAGGAGATGGGAGGAGCCATTCCCAGTCAGATAGCCAATCGAGGCACAGCTTGTGGGGAAAAAAACCTGCAGCACCCTCCCAAAATGCATGTTCAAGGGAGAAACTCACTTAATATGTTTTAATGTTTAGTCATTTTTACTTGTAAAAGAAACCTTTAGGTGGTTGGTAGTCCTCGTGGAATAATATATATTTATTGCTTAAAAATTGAATTGTGGACCTTTAAAGGTGTACTACTACGGGGTGCATTTCACGACTACAGAAGTAGCCTACTTCTTAATACCCCTCAGTGCACAGCAGAGAGTGGCCCTGGTGGCATTTTCAGGTGAAATGAATACGCAGCTGTTCTTTATTAGTAAGTACTTTAGTACTTTAATTAATATTTTTATTCATTTCTGCTTTGCCTCGCCGTGTGCCGTGTTGCTTTGCCATTGCCGTGTGCAGCTGACTAGCCAGCCTGCCAGTAATTGTTAATGTGAAGAAAGAGTCGAGGTGTTGATGGGAGGGGGAGTGTCACGAGCTCGGGGCTTGTGGGAGATCTGCTCACCTGCCCTCAGACTTCCCACGCCAGCCACGCTGGCAGTTAATCATTTTGTTATGATGTGCTAATGATGCAATCTGCGGTTAAGGGGCTAGAGCCTGGCGCCGGGAGGCGCGCGCGTGAGAGTGTGTGTGTGCGTGTGTGCGTGTGTGTGTGTGTGAGTGTGTGTGAGTGCATGAGTGTGTGCGTGTGTCTGGGGGTGTGGGTGTGTGCGCGTGTGTGCGTGTGTCTGGGTGTGTGTGTGCGTCTCTGGTGTCTGTGTGTGTGTGCGTTCGTGTGTGCGTGTGTGAGTGTGTGCATATATATGTGTGTGTGTGTGTGTGAGCGTGAATGGGGGGGTGGATTCCCAGAGCTCTTCCCCACAGCTCAGCCTGAGATACGGCTCTGTGGGAAGCGCATGGATACAGCCTCAGGGGACAGGATGGGATGGAGATGGAGATGGAGAGCGAGGGGATCCACATTACACACCAGCACGCGGCTGCGGCTGCGGCTGCACTGTACCAGTGGGGCGGAAGGGCAGGGGGAGGGATCAGCATGGCGTGGCCTGTCATTGGCTGCATCCGTGTGTCAGTCGGTGTCACAGCCAATGGCGCACCAGAGAGACTGCCATCTGAATGCCTGGGAGACGTGTGGCCTGGTGTTAAACTGAAGTGCGCGCGTGCGGTTCTGTGTCTGTGTGTCCCTCTGTGAATCTGCTGCAGCGGCGGCGGCGGCGGCTCTCCTCGCAGGTGGCTGTTATTTACATTCCAGCGGCCGCTTTCAGCCGCTCCCTGAGCCGAGCCGATTTGCGCTCGCGATACGGAAATCCGAAATGTCACGTGGAATAACCTGGACCCAAATGCCAGACTGTTAAGCCTTTAAAAAAAAAAACAACATGTTCACATACAGAATGCTTGTGTTCACACGGATGGGTATTTGTGGCCAATATGAGTTTTTTTTGCCTGGCTTGAGTTCTTAAACAGGAGGCGACGTGCTCTCCTGAATTAACCATACTCAAGCAGGAGCTGTGAATTAGGCCCTAAATGATCTCTTGTTCTGCTTGTGAGATTGCTGTTCCTCAGAATGCCTAACCTAAGCGCTTTCTCTCTTTCTGCGTGGAGCAAAACATGCGAAAGGAGAGCGGACTGCCTGCCGTGCTTTAAGAAAGAGGAAAATAACGAACCTTACTTGAGCTGATTGACCTGATTGTCAAACGTTCTTACGAGTTTATGTGTGAGAAACTGCAGCTGTCCTTCATCACCACTTGCTTCTCTGTTGAAAGTCTTCATCATCGAAGCTTGATTGGAAAAACCTATTTAAGTTTTGTTTTTGAGTTGAACTGGTTGGGTACCTTTTCCTGGATGAACTGAATTAAATGTGTGTTGATACCCACTCTTTACTGTTATGTGGAATACGGCAACATCCTTTTGATCAGTGAACGTATGAATGTTCGATGAGGAGGAAAGGCAGTGAAGCCCATCTTGGCTTGTCATCGGTCATCCATTGGCTGGTCAAAATGGCACTTGTTTCCAGTTCACCTTAACCTTTCTGGGGTTTCACATTTCTTAAGTCCAGTCTTAAGCGTGTTTTTTTGTCTTTGGATAGCTCTGTATCTCAGTCATTCTACAGTGACCTGGTGTGCTGTTGGCTGATTGTAGGATGGCTTGGAATGCCAGGTTCTGGTTTCCGTACTTGTGTCGCCTCCTCCCCCAGCAATCACAAACCCATGGTTCCCACAGGAGAAACCGTTAGCGTGAGTGAAAGATTCTAGCGTGGGAATGATATCATATTGGTTTATGCAGCTTTTGCTTTAGAATTTCTTGCCTTCTTTTTCTCTTGCATACACGAACAATAAAAATCCAAACTTTATGAAATGTGCTTTCCGTTTTCCAACAATGTCCTGATAAACTAGTTACAGTGTGAAGAAAAGTGTGTTCAGTAGTCTGTTTTTTGAATAAGGTCCTTGAAGGTTCTCAGAAGTCTTGGTGTAGAAACACTGTAAATCCGGTATCTTCTGCATAAACTGGCTGACATGCTGGTCACCAGTCGGCACCCTGAGCCGACCAGAGGAGGATGGGTTTCCCTCTTGAGCCTGGTTCCTTCCAAGGTTTCCTTGCCACTGTTGCCTTAGGCTTGCTCCTGTGGGGGTTTAGGCTAGGGTTGTCTGTAAAGCGTATTGTGACAACTGTTGTAAAATACGCTATATAAATAAAATTTGATTGATTGATATCAGTCGCTGTCTGGGGCCGTCCCCGGTCGTCCGTTTCATCAGGTGGTTTCCTGTTGATCTGACCACCCGTCCGTCTGTCCGTCTGTCTCCGCAGGCCTCGCTCCGTGGGGGGCCATGGCCGGATGCACTGGGGGCCCAGCTGCTCCCAGAACCGGCCCCAGGAGCCGCGCGGACGCCACCGCATCTCCACCGTCATCCAGCCCCTCCGCCAGAGCGCCGGCGAGGTGGTGGACCTCACCGTGGACGAGGAGGGTGAGGGCCGAGAAGCCAGCCCCGGGGCCCAACACTCCCACACGCAACACCGGGCACATAGCCCTCCTTTAGGCTGCCATTTCCCACGCGTGCGCTTCCCGTCGGCTAAAAGCACACGTTCACAGACCTGCTCTCAGGCTCGGGTGTAGAATACGATACAAAGATCTGAGACTTTCCAGACTTGAACTGATTTCACCTAGTCATTCTGGAACACTCATCCCATGCTTTCAATAAGCTTCATTTCACATAGATGCGCGGTAATATATCTACATAAATTCTATGCTGTTAAAGCTTACCTGTCATTCCCACAGACCTGTTAAATACAGATACGTGGAATGAACATATCTACTGCAACACAAGAGCCACAATGGAGGTCGTACATGTTATTCCCACTTAGCTAGTTCAGTAACAAAGCCGAACATGCAGCTATCTGCAGGTATCTTCTGTGCCCACAGACACAGCCAGATGCACTATACACATACACACACACACACATTGTTGTTACACATGCCTTTCACACCTTCACTTGGGCAGTCACTCACACACACACACACTATACACATACACACTCTCGCCTCCTTCGTTTCCCAAGGTCTTCGCGCAGATATTTCTCACCGTTACTGTAGTGTGTGATTTCTATGGCAGAGACTGAGGGCCCAGGTCAGACTCACTTGAAGCGTTGAGAGGGAACGGATTAGTGGTAATTCAGTGTGGAAAATCAGCCACATTGTAAAATGGAATTGGTTTCACAGTCATCCCAACAGAATAACTGTGCTGTCACACAATATTTTAATACCCACCCCCCTCCCCGCCTTGTGATTTAAGTGAGTTAAATGCCTGTCAGATTCTCCAGTTTAGCATGGCCTGTGCTTGGAAATTTTAGGGATTGCGCTGAATGTGTTCATTTACCCCAACACAGAATTTTCTAGCAGGATTAAACTTACATTCATACCATTCTGATATTTCTTTTTTTTTTTCTTTGAAAAAATCAATTAACGTTTCTCAGATGTGACAGTTTATTTAAAATGTGTGCACGTCAGCATGAGTAATAATGAAAAATCCATTTCCTTTCAATAAACTGAAGTCTATCTGCCGCCTCTGGTGAAGTTTTATAATCTGCTTCATTTAAAAAAGCTATGACATGGATAATGAATGTGAGCTTATTCCAATTTTGAAGTCCTGAAATCTGATAATAATTTGAGCCTCCTAAGGATTCCAGGACGTCGTGCTGTACTTCGGGTTCTGTGCCATTCTAGCTATCATACTGTTTTCTGTAGTTACCGTTGCTCATAAAACCTTATTGTTTGCACTAATATATTTCGTTTGTTGGTCCGTTGGGATAAGAAAGCTAGCTAAATTAATGTAATGTGAAAATCACCACAGCAGCTGCGATAACGGTACATCTGGAAGCACTTCTCCCGTGTAGATGCTGTTGATACAAAAATGGAATATGTTCCTCCAGGCTCCACACAGCGAGCTCCGTTGAGGTTATTTTTAGCATCGCTCAGGTGTGGCGATTTAGCAGTTCCTCTAAATAAACCACATCGCGGAGACCCGCCCTGCAGTCTTGCCCGCTCATTTCGCTTTTAGCATTTGCGATACTAATTCATTTTCAGTACTTTCCCTTTATGATCTCCCCCTAAGTCAACGATTGATGATACAAGAGCGCAGAAGCCCAAATATAACGAACACGGCATTTGCATTCCTTTGAGGGGGAGAAATTAATTTCTGCATATTAAGAAAAGCAGACTGAAAGCGCTCGCTGGAATGCTAATGAGACGCCTTCCTCGGCGGCCACCCGGCCGTTACCGCGAACCAACAGCTAGGGATGTGGGGTACTGACGGCAGGCCGGTCTATTTATACCTCGCTGATCTCTGCCGTGTTTTCTTTGTCTTTATCTAATTTTTTTGTCGTTGTTTTTATTTTGCGGTCAGATCTCTCAGTAGTGCCAACCACCTCCGACAGCGCGCGCCCACGGCTCGTCGGTACCGCCTCCCCCTCTTCCTCCCGCAATGCCTCTACCTCAGAGCCCCCCCGCGACGGGCCCGGGCCCTCCAGCAGCGGCTCCGTGCCCGAAAGCATACTGGGAATGCAGGCGCACAACGGCACAGCAGGCGCCTCAGTAGGGGGTAAGGAAAGCCCCTAACAATGAACCTTTACCGGCAAATGAGAACGGGAATAGCAGCAATCTCCCATACAGGTCAAATACAGTACTGTGTTTTCTGTATGTCAACTTACTGTAATATAATATAACACAACTAATAATAATAATAAAAATAATAATAATAATTATCTAAAAGGAACTGTTTCTGGGGTCCACTCACCGGTGCCTTCAGTTTGTTTCTACAAAGCGGAAGGACTTCTCATCTCATCAACTTTGGTGTTTGGTCATAATGTGATCAGTGTATGTTCAAAAAGCTTCTTTGCCCGCTATCTAAATCCAGGGTCCCCTAAAAGAATATGATGCTTGTGGTGATATGCTACCCACAAAAATGGTCATGTATTCTGTATCCTGAAAATGTTTATTTTTATTTTTATATGTATATAGTGATTTATTATTATAGTACTTAATTTATGAATATGAAAAGGCATGTGAAAATGTTTTTTTTTTTTTTTAAATATGTATATAGTGATTTATTATTATAGTACTTAATTTATGAATATGAAAAGGGATGTGAAAATGTTTTTTTTTTGTGCCTCTCAGATGATGCGAGACGAGGCTCATCTGGGCTTTCGGGAGAGAGCGGGGGTACTGCCATGCCCCGGCTGCCCTCCTGTTGCCCCCAGCATTCCCCGTGTGGCGGCCCCTCCCCAGGACACCTGTCACTTGGCCACGCCCACTCCAGCTGCATGCAGGGCCCACCTCCCCAACAGGCCCTGCCCCAGCACAGCCACGCCCACCACTTCCACCACCACCACGCCCCCTCCGCCCCCATAACCCTCGCCTTCCCTGAGCCCAGCTGCCCCCTGGAGAGGCCCACTGCGATGCCAGCGCCCTGCGGGGGGGTCAGCAGCACAAGCGGCCAGTACCTCGACCAGGTAGGCGCCCCCACCCGCCTCCAATCCAACCTGCAGTCACCTTCAAGCAGCAGCCCCCAGCACTGGTCACGGAGAGAGTTGGCACAGGGTCTGCTAGTTTTTATTGTTGCTTAGCAATTAATTCGAATCATTTGAGAGCAGTTCATTACACAGTTAGTGATTTGAAGGTAAAAACAAAAGTCAGCAGACCCCCTTGGCTCTCCAGGGAATGTTTTCACCTGGAATGGCCTAGAAGAGAATCAGTACGAGTGCTAAATGTAGCTAACATGCACACTTCACTGGCTAAGGTGAGAAGGGACATTTCTAAAAGGGAACAATGACATTAATGCGGCTCATTTATTCTACAGCACAGATTGGGGAGTGCTGTTGACAAGCTCACCAGACTGTTTTGACAACTTTATATTTGTCCTGATTTTTCAAATGACGTTATATTTCTCCTTATTCTTTAACTGGTTTTCCTTCTTGTTCTTGAGCAAGCATGATATATTTGTGCTTGTTGTTCAGCAATATATTTCTCCTTTCTCTTTAGAGAGCCGTATAATCTTTTGGTTCTTTGGATGCCGTTCTGTTTTCCCTGGTTCTTTAAACAGTGCATGTTACTCCAGCTTCATGCATTCTTGCATGTTCATTTTCAGAAAAACTAAAATAAAAGCATGTGCATATTTTAACAGACCACATTCGTGGTTTCTAATGAATCTGAGGCCTGAACTCTGTGTTAATTGCTTGATGTTTTTGATGCTCAGACATTAAGCTGAGATTGCAAGACTGGGCTGTTTTTCTGGCCCCTTTTGTGAATTCCCTTATCAAATAAACATTAGGCACTTCCAACCAACTGGAATGGACTCAAGTGTTCAGCAAGGCTCGTAAAATGGCCTTTATGCCTGCTGTAAAACCGTAGTAACGAGTTATAGACATTTGAAACCTAGACAAACGTGCCCATGTATACGTCGTTTCACACACGGCGAGGGATGCACGTCATTCCTCTGGCACGAGGGTCAGGGGCCGCAGCTACACGCAGCGAATTTGAAGTATTAACGGAAGGTTTGTGTCCAGAAACGGTTCCGGTAGAGCTTTGGCGTGTCGCCGTCTGAAAACGAAGCGCTTCGATGGCGTCCGGAGCCGGACGCCGGCGCGTTTCTGACGGCGCTAAGCGAGCCTCGCGCGGCGCTCCGCAGCTGGCAGGCGAGCGGCGTCTCCACCGGAGCCTTGTGAGGATTTCTGCTGGAACGTTCTCCCGCAGCAAAGCCCGAACGCCAGTTCGGAATGATTGTAAATGGTGCTAATCGTCGGAGCTGCTGATCTTCATTGTGCAAACTGCGCTTGTTTCAGCGGGGCTTAAAGCCTAATGTGTTTTTTTTTTTTTTTTTTTTTTTTAAAAAACTGTGGTGGGGGGGGGGGAATCTGTCAGAAAGTGATGTTTGGGGCTCTTCTGTTTCTCTCGTTACTTTTTAAACACAGAGACCTTGATAACAGAAGGGGAGGGATTGCATTGGGGAGAAGAAAAGCAGGCCTCTAGGTTTTAGCGCGGCGAGGCCGCGGTTTGCACGTTCGGCGCGTTATGCAAAGCGCCGCGCCCTTCGACGAGGTGGCCAGGAGCGGCAGCGCCCCCCAGCTAGCACTCAGGAGGGAGCGGCCCACTGTGTCTGAGCGGGCGGCTCGTCGCCTCCTCGCACCTAAAGCTAACAGGTTAAGAGAGAGGAGCGCGGTCCTCGTCGCCCTCCTCGCGCCCCGCCTCTTTTCTCCCTCCGTTTGGGTCGAGCCGCGGCCCCGGAGCACGGCGTTTTCGGGTCCTCGCTTCCCTGGCGGTTTTCGGGAGGCTTCAGCGCCGACGCTCGGCGGAGTTCGGAGGCGGCGGGGCGCTCCCCAGCCCCGCCGGTGCTCCCTGGCCTGCTTTCCAGCCGCCCCGGCTGCAAGGTTATCCAAATATAAAGCGCTGCGTTTTAGAAATGCGTTTCCCTCCCCAGTGCCCCAGCGCAAATGTTTCAGAGCACGCTTCAGAACCCTGCCTTTCAACAGCACCCCCCACCCCAACCCCCCCGCCCCAGTTTCAGCCTCCAGCTCTTGGTTCAGTTGTAGTTTTTTTTATTTTCAGTCGCGTTCCAGCGCCTTGTTCCATGGACAGTCAATAATGTTTTTTTTGCATGTTCACACAAGCCAAAGAGAACTCACAGATCGAATAGGCAAACAAGTGAGAATGTATCGGCTATGGGGAGGCAAGTTTGACAAGCGCCTTTAAAATCCTCTGGTCGCTTGCGGTGTCCACACGCTATCGATGAGCCGCGGTGTGAAGGGCACCCACACGCAGAGGTAATGATTAACCGCATCGCGCCCCCTCTCTCTCTCTGACAGACTCTACCGGTGGATCTGAGCAACAGCGGCATCCGGGGAAGTGGGACCGGCGGTTTCCACGGCACCTCGGCCTTCGACCCTTGCTGCCCGGGGTCGTCGTCGCGGCCCCCGGCGTACGGCACGCAGGTGGCGCTGGGGCCCGGGCAGGCCGGGGGCGTGGACGCGTACGGCTCGGCCATGGTGACCCAGCCCCAGGCACAGCACCAGCCCCAGCCACAGCTCTCCTCCTGCAGGCACTATATGCACCCCACCTGTGAGTACGCGCCCTACCTGAGAGCACACACCACACGTATGAGTACACACCACACGTATGAGTACACAATGTTCCCCACGTAGGAGTACACAATGTGTCCTACCAGTGAGTACACACGCCACCTGAGAGTACACACCACGTGAGTACACACCCCTCCTGGGAGTACGCACCCTACCTGAGAGTACACACCACACATGTGAGTACACAGTGTTCCCCACCTGTGAGTACACTCCCCACCTGTGAGTACTCAAAGGCTACACCTAACACACCACTGGAGGAGACAGAGAAGCAGTACCCTTCCTCATTTCAGTATTGTGTAACCTCAGTCCAGTTGGTTCAGCTATTACGGGATCGGGGAATCGTTTCCTGCTGTTAAACGAGCTGAATGTCTTTTATTCCCTCTAGAAGGTTCCCTGCTGTGAAGCACTTTGTGACATTCTGATTGTAACTGGTTTAACGCAAAATAAAGATAGCTTGATTGAATGTGTATCTCGAGGGAGTAATTTAAACATGCAAGTTTATTACTGAATGAAATCTACTTTTAAAACAATAAAATTCACCATGCAGAGAACCTAAGAAGCTGTCCAGTTCAACAAGAAAGTTTTCACCTGTGTGTTGAAAAAAATATTTGTTTCGATGCGTGCATTTGAAGCAAATGCTATTTTAAATGTCACCAGGCATTTTCATCTCTCACATTTACTGTGAGACGGTTACATCTTCAGTGGTCTTTGCTAAATCCTGCTTTTATTTACATCCATGATGTGTCCCCTGCTTTGCAGTCTAGCCGGCTGACATGAGCTCTATATACAGCCTGCTGTGCTTCACAAGTCGCGCTACTGTTTATGGGATCATCATTGTTAAAGGGAGGCATTGTGTTCAGTTATTGTGTTCAGCTACTTGCCTTGTACTTGCACACAGAGGATTTAAGTTTCTACATTTAAAGGTAGATAGTTGATAATAATACAATGCTGAAATGAAACTTTTTTTAAATTGTGCACTGCATAATGTCGAATTTAGCTTTCTTATCTTGACGAATTATCAAAAACCCAGATTTTTTTAACTTTAGAAACGGATCTGGTTATATAAGTACCAATGGGTCGGAATGTTCTCTCTATCTATATAATGAGGTATTTGGTGGTGTCCTAAATAGGCCTTTTTGCTTTATTAGAGCCTAGTTAATTATTGCTTTAATTAAACTCACGTCGTTTCATTTGAAACCAAGTAATAAAGCAAAGCTAAGATGAAAAGAGGCTATCGGAGCCCTGTTGAGTTTCTTCGTAAAATCTGACTTTAATGTATTTCTTGTGAAAGTACCTGCCAGTTAAACCAGCAGTTAGCACCTGCTTAAGTAACTCGTTTTTTTATATTTGGTGCTAAAACGGGCTTTAATGTTTTTGTGGTTGAATGTAAATTTTTTTTGTCCTTCGAGCTGAATAGTGAATAGTCCCCGGAGTCTCCCGAGCTCGGTCTGTGGAAACGGAGGGAGATAATAGCATACGCTATGATTTTGGGAGTTTAAAAGCAATGCTCAGCAGCGGGCTGCAGAGAATGTGCTCTCTCAATTTCCTGCTTTGGCTGGCCAGCGTATCTGCTCGCGATCAGCCCAGACATGCATCACTAGTACACACTCAGCATTTCGAGTGGGCTCGGTCACCACATTCTGCCGTAAGATATATATTCCATTCTTTTTTGATGCCCTGGTGCCCTGTTTTCTTTCTCCTAGTTCACGGTCTTTTTAGGCAAATGCAGTATCGCGTGATGTGTTAGTCATCAGAGAAGCATGCAAAAATAAAGGCCTTATGCAAAGCAAATAGCTTTTATCTTGCATCTTATTTCGCTAGCAAAAATCGTCCACCTGTTTTTGTTTAGTTTATTAAATGAATTGAATGTTTTATTATGTGCTTAAGACATTAAGCATAACGACGGTAGTTGGTGCCTCTGTTGAGATGCTATTCATTTTTCATGAGGAAGACCGTTGCCACGGCTCGAATGAAAACTGAAAACTGTATTACTCAAATTTTGGAGCTTATGATACTTAAGCGGAACAACTGATTTTAAAGCAGGTAAAGATGCCGGTACTAATTGCTGACTTGCCTCGTGGCTAGCGCTTGGAGCGTGAATTAGCGGGCAAGCGGATTCTCGGTAGAGGCTGCTGCCGTGGTGTACAACCGCGTCGATCGCGGTAACCGCCGCGCGCTCAAACACCTGCCTGCCCGGCCACTCGGGTCGGGAGCTCGCGTGTCACGCAGAGGCAGCTGCCTGCGGACGCGGTTTCCGCAGCACTGCAGCGTCGGCTGTAGAAAACCACAGCCGACGAAATAAACGTCTGAGAAAGTGCATGGGGGTTGTGAGCAGAGCGGCTCAAAAATATTTTTCGTTGTATGTCGTTTACTGTTGTGTGGGCCTATGAAATGTGGGTACAGTTTAAATTAAATTCTTTCTTTTTTTTTCTTTCTCAATCCCCCTCCCTTTTCTCTCCTGGTCTCTCTGTATATCTCACCCTCTCTCCATTCTCCTCTCTCTTCTCCTCTCTCCCTCTCTTTCACTCTCTCACACTCCCTTTCTCCTTCTCTTGCTCTCTGTCTCTCGCTCTCTTTCTCACCCTCTCCATCTTCCTCAATCTCTCCCTCACTCTTTCTCGCCCTCTCTCTCCCTCACACTCTCTCTCTCACCCCCTGCATCTCTTTCTCTCTCCCTCACGCACTCTCTCTTCCGCTCCTTCTCCCTCTATCTCTCGCTCTCTCAGATCCCCTGGCTCGGTCTCTTCACCACCAAACCCCGTCCTCCTGCCCCCACTCCCACGGCAACCCCCCGCCCCCTCCCGCCCCGCAGGCCGACTACGTCATCCCCCACCCGGTGCATGCCTTCCACCCGCCAGGCCACGCCGTGCCCCCGGCCCCGCCCCCCACCCTGCCCGCTCACCACCTGCCGGGCCCGGCGGCCCCCCTGCCCCAGCACCTGCCCCCCGAGCACCAGGCCCTGCCCCACCACATGCCCCCGCTGGCCCCCGCCGTGCAGAGGCTGCACCACCACGAGGTGCTGCAGAGGATAGAGGTGCAGCGGCGGCGCATGATGCAGCACCCCACGTAAGTCCAGCCTCGCCCCGACGCCCTTCGTTTTACCCGCTAGCGTAGGGCTAACGCCTTTCCCCCTAAACAGAGCTTGAATCCCATTCATACCACGAGAGACAATCTCTTCCAGTTTTTCCTTTTTGTTTTTTGCTTTACTGAGAAATCCCGCTAATTTTCCCGCCTCTTTCCCCCTCCCCCACTCCAGACGAGCGCACGAGAGGCCGCCGCCCCACCCCCATAGGATGCACCCCAACTACGGCCACGGTCACCACATCCACGTGCCGCAGACCATGTCCTCTCACCCGCGCCAGCCCGACCAGAGGACCACCTGGTCAGTAGGCCTCAGACGGCCCGGCCTCGTTCGCTCGCACCTCACTGCGGCTGCACGCTAGCCTTAGCGTCCATACACACTGAGACCCTCACGCGGGAACCTGTCCTCCTCTGAGGGCCGGTCGGCGGCTGCACCGCTAGCCTTTAGCGTCCGTGCGCACTGAGACCCTTGCGTGGGGAACATGTCCGTCCTCTGAGCAGCCCTTTGTGCGTCCCCGTCTCTTCGCAGGGAGCTGGGCATCGAGGCCGGCGTGACCGTGGCTCCGTATCCTCCTGGACACTTGCACCCGCACCTGCCGCACTACCACCCTCCCCCTCGGCTGCACCACTTCCCCATCCCCTTCGTGGTGAGTAGCCTTTAGCGTTGAGTTGCCGGTATGTTCAGCTCACAGCGAGCACTCGACGTTGCGATTGGAAATGAATTGCTCACATTTGATATTCCTTAACCCAATAATTGGTGCTTCATGTTTATACTGTACTATGTGGAGATATTGTCTGGGGAAGTGAATGTGAGTTGAATTGTTGAGGCGCTATTTTTATTCATTGATTTTTTAAAATTTAATTTAATTTTTTTACCCTTCACAGCACACCGGTGTGTCGGAAGTGACCTATCCTCACATTCGTTATATATCATCCAGAATGACTGGATTTGGACGAACATATGAAGTAAGATTTGATTGATAATAATTTTATGTATGGAAAAACGTTTCTCATGACTATGGAGTCAATTTTGAGGATTATTTTACCCACCCGATAGCTGGTGTACCATCTGTATGGTTTTCAAGTGGTGGGAATCTAGAGGAACCTTACCTGTATGGTTTTTAAGTGATGTGAGTCAAAAGGCACCTTACCTGTATGGCTTTTTAAGTGATGTGAGTGTTGTGGTTCCTTACCTCTGTGGTTATTTTAAGTGATGTGAGTGTTGTGGTTCCTTACCTCTATGGTTATTTTAAGTGATGTGAATGTTGTGGTTCCTTACCTCTATGGTTATTTTAAGTGATGTGAATCTTGTGGAGCCTTACCTGTATGGTTTGTCCCCCCAGGACCTGCTCCATTTGGAGGAGCGGTTGGGGACTGTGAACCGCGGTGCCTCTCAGGGAACCATAGAGAGGTGCACTTACCCACACAAGTACAAAAAGGTGAGTGAGCTCTAAACCTGCGTGCACTCGCACACATCTGCACGTCCGTGTGTCACGTTCAGATGTTTCTACGTGCTCGTGTGTGCACCTGTCTCTCACAAAACCGCCAGTCATAAGCTGAGAGGACCAATCGCATTTCTCTCTTCATCACATTAGACTGCATTGTGGTGCAGAGATGGTGGTGGGTCCCTGTTACAAGGACTACTAGTTTTACAGTCTTCTGAGCCTGGTGTAACATCCGGCATATACCCAGATCAGATCCCAGTTTGTGGAGTTCCTCAAACAGAGTCATCAACTCTGAAGTAAAATAGGGTGGAATCAGTGGAGCTGTCAAAGGAAAAATATGCACAGCCCACACCGCAAGAAAAAGCAGGAGAGTGATACTCAGAAAGGTTTACTGCACTGTCATGGGCAGCTACTGCGGTTTGATATGTGCACGTGCACCCTCAAATTCCATGAGAAACAAATGAAATAAATCTGTGAGGAAACATGTCTGTTCATGTCCCATTAAGATACTGCTGGCTAGTTAAAATGACAGATAACTGAAACGCAGAAATACTGGCAGAAACATGTACTGGAAAAATAACAAATTTAAGAAATGATTTAAACCAATCCCCTCCCCCAAGGGTTTATGAAACGCAGTTAACGGCTAACATTCTCTGTAGCAAGGACAAAGATCCCATTTAGACTCTCCCTGCACGCACACACACATGCACACAAAACACACATACAAACACACACATGCACACAACAAACACACACACGTCAATGCACACGCACACACACAGACACACACACATATAAAGGCACGCGCATATAAGCATTCTCACATTGCTGTTTTCTATGCAGAAATATATAGTGTATCTAGTGTTGCGTAAGAGCTGACATCAAATACACCTCTCAGAAAGTGCTATAAGATGGTCTCGTTCCGTCAGCTCGCACCTAATGGGCTTTTCTTCCTGAACGGAGTTGTCATTTCGTACAGCCGACCATAAAACCCGCTTGTCTCCTTGTGTTTTAAAAACGAGCAGAGGAAGCTACACGGCAAGCAGGAGGAAGACGAAGGTGCTGAGGAGGACACGGAGGAGAAGTGCACCATCTGCCTGTCGATACTCGAGGAAGGCGAAGACGTCAGGTACAGCCCGGCTGTGTTCACGGCTTCTCCGTAGTGTCACTTCAGCCGCCCGTGCGTGCGATGCGCTGCTTTACCGAGATTTACGTTTTCTCTCGTTCGCCAGACGTAGCCGACAAATGCATGCCTTAGTGAAATGGTATTTGTGAAGGGTCGGGAGTGCGGACTGCAGCTCTCAAAATAGAACATGGGCTTGTTCCCCAAGAACGCTCAAAATGTGCAAATTAATTATGTCAGCTACTGGAACAGTTTTACCACATATGCAAACACTCTGACTGTGTAAAACTCATAAGTCATTTCTCCAATATATGGTTTCCTTTCCCTGTTTTTCCCTTCTAATGCACATCCTGTTAATAAGCAGGACCTCCCGTAGCAGTACTTTAATATTTATGATGAGAAACTGCTGGAGATTGTAGGCTGTTGTACTTTTCTTTGTGGTAATAATATGTAGCCGGTTTAAAGAAAGTGCAGCTAGGTTTTGGAGAATCTAAATAAACTGGAAGGATAATATTCAGGAGCATAGGAGAGACCCAGACACTGCTTTGATGGCAGAAATGACTATACATAACAGATGCTAGAGTTGAGTGTTTCTTCTCATGTGGTCTCGTCGCTTCTGACTCTTCTGCCCCCTGGTGTCAAAGTAGGGAAATGCACGTAATTCCATGAAACACTAGTAGGCAAGCATGTTTAACGTTGACATTTTTCCTTTTTCTGTGTTCGTTTAAATATTCTATTTAAATATCAAATATTCAGTATATTCAATTCAGTATAAAACGTCCTATCCCCTTGTGGCATCACTATAAGGCTTGCGTGTTTGTCATTATGTTAAAAGGAGATATTTGAATTCTGTGTTGTGCGAACATCAAATTGGTTATTTGCCTATGAAAACTACAGAACAGTGTCGTTTAGCAATTATGCTCTTATGTGCATGACAAAGAAGGGTGAGCAGGTTTATATGGAGATGATGCATTGACAGTCATACCTGTTGAAACACTAAGTGGTTTGGGCTAAAAGCTATCAACAGAAAGGCTCATTCTCTGTTGATATTTTCCAATCCTGCAGCTGTATTGGCTCCAATGAGCTATCTGATGCTGTTGCTTTTAGTCTTTAAAACTGTTTTTCGGTCTCATTTTCTTTCTTTTTTTCTTGTTTATTTTTTCTCAGACGGCTTCCTTGTATGCACCTGTTCCATCAGCTCTGTGTGGACCAGTGGCTTCTCACCAACAAGAAATGCCCCATCTGCAGAGTGGACATCGAGGCCCAGCTGTCGGCAGAGAGTTGATGCTGTTTTTTTAGCAGCCCTTTCGTTTTGTTTCTATTTGTTTCGTTCGTCTTTTTTTCCCTTCAGTACTGCGGGCAAACCAAAGATGGCATGAATACCTTGTGCAGATTCAAAATGGAAAAAAAAAACAGAAAAAAAAAAAAAAAGCAAAACAAAAAGGAGCATCGAACCTAGAGTGCCAGCTGTCACACAGTACCAACACTGCTAGAAATTACACCTTTGTTAAAGATTTAAATTTTATTGTATTTATGAAGCTTTTTATGTAGCTTTTGATTTTCTTAAGTGTCTTTTTGTTTTGCATGGTTCTTCATAATGCATTTCTTTGCACATATAATGAAACGGCCTTATCATGGCCAAACAACTTGCAGGCGAGAATAGCTGCCGTAGTAAAGAAGCATTTTTGTGATGCTGTGCTTTACTGGAATAGAATGTTCACCTCCATTTCCTAACCTTGCAGGATTCATTTTAAATAATCATGATTTTGATTTGTTTATGTGTAAACTATGTGCTCAGCTAGATTCAAGGAAGATGTTTTTGTGCAGGGTAGGGGGGGAGAGGATAAAATCAAGACATTCCTTTATTAGAGGGGGGAAGAGTATAAAACACAGTGAAGAGCTGCTGTATTAGTCTGTGTACACCATTGTGCAGTATCCCCTGAAGAGGAGAACCATACGCATGTCCTACCAGGAACATGCGCACACTGGTTCACAGATTATCTTCCGGCCCTTGATGTCAACAGACTTTACGCACTTCATCAAGTCTGTCTGAGAAGAAAAAAAAGAATTATGAATGTCACTTTTCTGTGTTTTGACTGTTCTTTTTTAACGGAGCGAATTGCCGAATTCTGGGGAGGAAACACGGCAAAAGGTCTTAGCATACAGATTATTTATGCTTCGCACCTTCATGTGGGCTTGACATGGGGAACTGGTTTCTACGGCGATTGATCTCAGGCCAACAGATACATTAAGATTCATGCCAATCTGCAATCTGAAAATGTGCTTATTGTGCGATAAGTGCAGCCTGAGCTACTTATGTTTTCTTTTTCATTTGAAATGTTGATTCTGTACTCGGACTGCCTGGAATAACAGCTCTGTGTGATGGCCAGCTCATCCAGTTATTTCTATGAACTTGGCCATTTATTATCAATCTTTTTTTCTCTGTGTATCTTTGCAGAACGGTTTTTTTATTTGCTGTCATGAAGAATTTAACACTAATATTATTCTCAAATAGCTAAGTTGCATATACTTGCACATCAAAAAGGTGAAAGGAATAAGATGGGAGGTCTGTGAATAATTAAAAGTGTATTGAGGCCATCCGTTGCTCTGAATTTCAGAATTTTGAAAAACTGTAATAATTTTGGAGTGTTGGAATGCAGTACTTATGGCAGGTGTCCATGCATTCATAGACTTATTGGCCCCAGGATGCCTTTCTGAGGGATTTATATTAGTTTTAAAATAGTAATATTAATAAAGTTAGGTAACTCTTATTTGTGTCCTGTCTGTCTCTGGATCACCAGCCTCTTTCCTCTCCTTGTAATAAGTGCAATAGGATTCAGTTATGTCACAAGACAAGTGCAAATGAGCTCTGAGATGAAAAGTCATTCAGTTGACTGATGCGGTTTTGTCTTACATTTAGTACCTTGTTTATTTTACCTTTAACTAGAATTCTGAACAATGTGTCATCACACAGATGGAATTGCATTACTTTATGTTTTACTGGTATTCATTAATGCGACATAAATGCATGAACTTATTTTTAGCAAACTGCAAGGTGAAATAACAGTTCAAACAGCATACAGATGTGAAAGGGTTGGAATATACAATATGCACAATGAAAATATGACATTCAAATTTACCATTTAGGGAGATAAATGTTATGAATATATAGCCAAAAAATAAAAACATGAATACAATTTAATCCAATAATTGCAATTACGGTAACTCTGGTTCTCAAACAGATGTGAGTACAGTTACAGTGTTAATGCAACCTGCATAATCTCAGAGCTCTTTAAAGCAAAATGAACGGGATAACGGTCACCAGGGTCAAAGTTTTGTGGTACTTGTGGCAGTACTGAATAATAGTTAGGGAGGGGAGCTTGCAGCTCTCAGCTTGCGGATTTGATTCCCAGGTGTCCTGTGTTCTACTCTTGTGCAAGATACTTTACCCAAATTACTTCAGCTATAGATGAATAGTATGAAAAAAAGAAAGTTGCACAAGTCACTCAGGATAAGCGTGTCACTTTTCTTGAGAAAATCAAGTCCATGTTTTGGGTAGAAAGCAGTCATTAGCACAGCGTTGGGGTTTTACTTGAAAATTGTAACATATTAAATATAACTTTGTGTTACTCCTGTATGTTGCTGTACAAGCTGCTCTGGAGTCCGCCTACTTTAAAGTTTATTTTCTTGCTTTAGACTATGAACCCCTGAATGCCCTATTTTTTGCCTGCAGGTCTTCAGAAACTCAAAAGTCTTCACAAACCTCTCTGAATGGCTAAAATTTTATAATATTTCAGTTCTGGCAATTGGCTCAGACAAAACATACACTCTGACTAAAATCATGTCAAAAAACCCCAGAAAGATAAATATCCATTTCATGTGGATAGAGGATTTTCACATTCCACTTACAGAGATGCATGTTGTGTTCATCGGAACACATGCATGACTGGGAAATATAGGCTATTTAAATAACTCCTTACTAATTTCAACATTTGCATGTTCTATTGTTCTCTAGGTACATTTGAGAGGTGATTTCGGTCAGGGGTGTTGTACTGGGATATAATGTCTCAAAACAATTGTAGGTTGTTGAATGACGGATTCAGTGTACACAGAAACAGACATGTATAAAGTCTTTTGAGTCAATGTTGCTTTCTTTCACAACATGGGAAATATGTGAGAAAATGGCAGGTGTGTTATGTGAGTGTGTGCAGCTTGCTATTTTGTTGTGACGTAGTCCCTGGTATGTGTAGCAACTACTAACTTAAATGATTAGGGATGAATATGCAGGGTTCCACATGTCCTGGAAAACCTGGAATTCCTCATACAGTTTTCCAGTCATGGAAAATGAGAAAATTGCCTAAATGTCCTGGAAAACACGTAATTCTCTTGGAATATATATCTCCATAACCGCAAGATTGGTGAAAGGTTGGTATGGTTTTCAGCCAGTTCTTTTCTCTTTTTTTTTACACATTTACACTGCCACTAGAGTCATTGGTTTAGACGTTTCTACAGTTTTGGTTCAGGCCATAGACCGTATAAAAACAGGTTCATGCCAATAGAACCTCAAAACAGACTCCGTTCCACTTTTCAGCTTAAACTTCCTTTCCCAGAATACGTACTGCTCTCGCGAGAACAATAAGACATCTAAGTAGTCAGTATGTTTATTTCACTTCACTTTCTAGAGCGTATGAATATATATTTTGGCATCACATAAATCATACAGATACGATAAAGACAGGATATTGTGTTGGAATAAACGTATAATGATTACAATCTTTACCATTTGGTAACAAAACAACGCCTTCCAGAGTCCGCCCACGACCAATGAAATTGTTGCATCGTATGAAGCCGTATCCAATGAAAACTGCGGGAGCGGTATTTGAATGGAGATCCCGTTGTCATAATCTGCACGGCAAAGCATTTGGGAATAACATATCACTCAGTAGTGTTTGTAGCGGCGTATTATACCTGTGCAGAAGTTATTTTTAAAGGACGAATTTCCAAGGATGTCTTTGGCAGTACGCGGAATTGTAAGTAGCTGATATTTTAGAAACTAAAGGTACCAGGAGTGGAGTGTCTTTAAAGCGTGCTTAGGTTTAGGTAACTTGTTTGCAAGCTTTTCGATTGGCTTGTAAAAAAAAAAAAAAAGGGCAACCACTGTAGTTATATTGCTGCCGACTAATGTTGGTTCACCCGTCTCTCTGTTTTTTCTTAGTGCGGAAAGTGATTTCCGTTTCTTAGCTTTGGGAAAGATTAGATTCCAGACATGTACAGTTTGTTAGCTAGCTCCAATGAAGTCAGTCTGCTATTCAAGGTACGGCTGTCTTTGTTTGAATCCCATGCATTCCTAAATATTTCGGAGAACAAAGTGCGTTTATTTAGCCTACTACATTGGTAACTAGATGACGTTAGCATACTAGGTAATTGGTTAGCAAATCGAACTTTTCACCTCCGACGTGTTATGGCGTTTGCTTTGGCAACGTTAGGTCTTGCTGGCACGTAGGCATGCAGGCCTTAACTTGGTTAACGCACCAGCTAACTCCAACCCCAGGTCTATCTACGTTATCAAAGCTAACAGTAGCTTAATTCAGACATTCAATTTTGGTTTCTGAACATGTATTTAATGTCGTTTGGACACAGAACCGAAATGCAGAAAACGCAGCCCCGATGGGCAAGGCCATCACAGACGGGACGAGGAGGCCTGTGCTTGGCGAAATTTCCAACTTCGCCAATAAAGCGGTACAAGTCAAGGTAACGTTAACTACGATTCTTTTTAGTTTGATGCTCTTCAAGACTGTGTTTACTGTTCAATGTGCTAAACCGTTTCTCTCCCCGGTAGAAAAACACGACCTTGAAGGCTCAGGCCGTGAAGACCGCAAAGCCAGCGTCGCAGCAGCAGGCACTGCCGACGGCTGCGCTGCACAAGCGCGCTCCAGTCCTACCCGTGATCGCTGACCCACCACAAGTTGTTTCGGTTTCCAACGATGTGGCCATTAAGGAGGAGGAGTTGTGCCAGGCCTTTTCCGATGCACTTTTAGCCGTAGAAGACATCGATGAAGGCGATGCTGATATGCCTCAGTTGTGCTCCGAATACGTGAAGGATATCTACGTGTATCTTCGGAACCTCGAGGTATAATTGCATGTACCGACTAAGTATGGTTTTGTAAGGAGAATTTCAGTTCCCACCAATGACTGCTTATTCTGAATTTGCAGAATTGAGTGTATTAAATGTTGTATCTATTGAATAGTTGAAATGGAGTCAAAGTTTTGCACAATGTTTGCCATGCTGCTTAGGGCTTGGTCTCCACATTGTACAATTTCTCTAATTTGGTTTTGAACTCATGCTTAAGTTGGGTGAATTGAAATACTCTGATCTGCAGTGGTATTAAGGTCTGGTTTGTGTGTATTGCCTGAAACTTGGCGGCCACTGCTCGTGCTGTACGCTTGTGCAGAGTTACCACCCCACCTCAGTTTTAAGGTTCCTGCACATTGTGGTTGGATTGATTTAGAGGCCTAATTTCCCCTCCTCCCTGTCACACAGGTCCAGCAGTGTGTTCGGCCTAGGTACATGCAGGGCTACGAGATCAACGAGCGTATGCGCGCACTCCTGGTGGACTGGCTAATCCAGGTGCACTCCAGGTTCCAGCTGCTGCAGGAAACCCTGTACATGACCGTTGCCATCTTGGATCGCTTCCTCCAGGCACGTCTCGCTGTTTGAATGGCTCCGCACTTCCATTCGTGGTTTGGTACCGTTGCAGATGTGAGGCCTTGCGTGGCGCTAACGTGCTGCTTTGCCCCCTTGCCCACCAGGTGCAGCCGGTTTCCCGGCGGAAGCTGCAGCTGGTCGGCGTGACCGCCATGCTCATCGCTTCCAAGTACGAGGAAATGTACGCCCCGGAGGTCGGGGACTTCGTCTACATCACAGACAACGCCTTCACCAAAGCTCAGATCCGCGAGATGGAGATGCTTATACTGCGGGACCTCAACTTCCAGCTGGGTCGCCCTCTGCCCCTCCACTTCCTCAGAAGGGCCTCCAAGGCTGGCAGTGTAACCTCATTTATTTACTCATTTTGAATCACAGGTTAATTTAAAACCAGCAAGCGAATGTTGCGTTTGTGCCTATCAAGGTACAACTTAGTCAGGAAAATGGCAAGCATTGTTGGGGTGAAGGGCCTATTCTCGTCATGTGTTAAATAACCATGAACATATTCATTTGGAAGCCAGATTTGTCACATTGCAAGCAAAGGGGACTTGGGTACCGCGTGTGTAAAGAATTTAAGTGTTCCGAGCATTTTTCACACTCCGTGTTTACTGGACAAGACCAAATGTGGCCTTTGGTTTCTTGCTCAGGCTGATGCAGAGAAACACACGCTGGCCAAGTACCTGATGGAGCTGACCCTAATGGACTACGATATGCTGCATTACCACCCCTCTGAAATTGCCGCTGCTGCCCTCTGTCTCTCCCAGCTGGTGCTAGATGGACAAAAATGGGTATGACTACTTGCTAAATGCATGATTGGTCTCATTTGATGTCTAAACGCACTCGAAAGGGAATGGATTTGGTGTTCCCTATAGGCTGTCTGAAGGGCTTTGGGTTTTCTTCACAAATGTTTCTGTTCCCGTTTAGTCTGCAACACAGCAACATTACTCCACCTACAATGAGGACCACCTCAAGCCCATCATGCAACACATGGCCAAAAATGTGGTCCGGGTCAACGAGGGACTGACGAAGCACATGGTAAGTGATGGCCCTCTTGAATGTTCCTTCGGTTAACCTGGATTTTCTTATTTGGACGGCTGAGTGTATCGCTTGGTAAAGGTGCCCTGCTAAGACTGCTGGGTGATCCTTATACATTCAACATCGGTGTTTTGAATCTGGGCTCACAGGCAGAATGTCAGGCCGCTTAGGGTTCCTGCATTTTGGGAAATGACCGTTGGCTTGTGGGCTGCCTACAGCTCCAGGTGCTCCCTGTGCATGTGTGGTGGCACAGCAGTGGGCAGTGTACGGGTTGCAGTTCCCCACACCAGAATCTGAATTTGGTGGGGTACTTCCCATATAGGTCTGGTGTTTGGCTCAGTGCCCTTGTGTGTTCTACAGGCCATCAAGAACAAGTACGCCAGTAGCAGGCTGATGAGGATCAGTCTCCTCCCTCAACTCAAGGCCGCAGTCATCAAGGATCTGGCTGCTCCCCTGCTCCCTCAGTCCTGAGGCCCAGCAGCTGGTCCTGCTCCTCACCCTTGCACTTTATTTTTAATATGGATTTTAAACTTTTTTCAACCTGTGTGGTGGCCTGCTTTTATTTTTATTTTTTTTTGGCCTTCATGTAAATATTCTCAAATGTTTGTAGAAATAAACAAGGTTTTTTAAATAGTTCTTTGCATGTTTCAATGTGGCTTTACAATGCAAGTCTCTGCAGTTTTCAATGCTGTTCATGTGTAAATGTATTTTAAATTTAGAATTGTTCATTGCTATGCCTTGTTCAATCAAGTTAGGTGCACTACTGTTCTGTTGTAAATATTTTTTTTCCCCTTTAACTTTGGTGTCCTGTGTTGCAATGGAACTTTATTAAAATCCAAAGAGAACTTTGTTCAGTTGTTTTCAATAAAGGAATTTGAAAGGGAAATGCCACTAACTAGTGGAGCAAAGTACTAGGTCTAATTTCAGGAATCCAAAAATTGGAATATGGCATTGGACAACCAAAGTAGTAATGGTACAGTTTGAGAACTGATACTGTAAGTGTGACTCTTAGGGTAATGAGTTGTAGTATGGGATAATTGTTCAAAGCCCATCCCACATGCTGTAGCTGTATTCTAACTGCACTTTTAATGATGTGACTAGTTTCTGCCTTGGTTTGGTATTTACCTGTCCATATGGTACAGGTGTGGGGCTATAATACTTCATGAAGGTTCTACATTGAAAGGTTGGGGCTTTATTTTTGCAAACTGTGATCAATATCCCGTTAAGTCTGTATGCTGACCTACAGGGAGGTTTTCTGTAAGCTTTTATAACTGGCTGTTTTTGCGATGAAGGGCATTTTGGATGCTTATAGCAGTTTGTGAACCCCCCCATGTTGCAATTACTGGTATTTCATGCATTTGTGAGTTTGCATTTAACCTGTACAATAACATTTTGCTTATATGACCTAGTGTTTCCAAAAGGCACAACATAAAAATGCATATTTAGTATAATGTTGCACAATCTGCTTTGGAGTTTTGAAGTTTATATTTTTTGCACTTTAAACCACAACCCTGCATGCGCCTATACCAGCCATTGTATTGGGTGAACCAGCCACTGTACAGGTGAACAGAATCTAAAATCCTTCACGTACAAAAACTGTCTGGATCACCAAAAACCTTAATGCTAAAACTCTAGAAAGTGAGAGGTACCACAAGGTAAGTCCTTTATCAACATCTTGGTATTGGTGAACTGATTTACAGTAGTTGGTTTAATGTTTTTAACACACACACATGTGTGTGTAAAGTAATGACTCCAGTGCTGCACAGCAAGATGGCCAATGGTTGGCTTATTTCCACCACTCAGTAGCTGCTACAGCAGTTTTCATTCATCTACAGAATAACCTCTGCGTCTTTTTTTTTTGCCAAGAAAATCATAAACCAGTTTCAAACTTTGTGCTACTGCATGGCCATTGCTCCAAGATGATATAAAGGAATGAATTCTAGTATTACTCTAAAGAAAATCACACATGGAGGCAAATTAAAAAAGGAACAGTACATGCTTTATTATAAAATGATTGACACGACTACACAATCTCTGCCACTTTCAACATTGCACAATGGTGCTAGTCACACCGACGGGGAACGTGTTGTCCAACAACGCAAGGCTTTATCGCTTCTAGATGAGGCCTTGGTTCTACTGGCTACTTGAACTTCAACACTATTGCAGGTATCATTTTCAAATGCCCTCCAACAAAGAACCAGTCCTGGGAGTTTGCAGTGTAAATCCGTTCAGGGAGGGGGGGGGGGGGGGGGGGTTGGAGAACAAAATGTGGGCAGAGGTAAAACAGGGACTTGCACAGAGGAGAAATGACAATAAAAGGAAAAAAACAAAATAAATTCTTCAAATCACCATAGAAACAATCTGGATATGTTAGCATGCCCTTTGGTCTGTTCTGTTGAGGATTAGGATACTCGTCCCTACTGGGAAAGTGTCAAAGATAGCTCCAGTCAGACTAGACCGTCTTCCATCCCTCCCTGAGCACCAACTACAAAAACCAGAATGCAAAATGCCACTAGCAGAGAAAAGGCTTTAAAATACACCGTAAAATCATTTTCATCGTGAGTAATCCGTCGGAACCATTTGTCCCCAATTCCCAGTAAATTGAATTTAAATGGCAATATCGCATTCGTATTGCTTTTTTCCACCCAGACTCCCCAGCTCTTATAAGCATACTTGGTAAGATATGTCCTTCAGCCAATCCTGGGCCAATCAACAGGTCTCCACAGGTCTGGCGAGTCCAGCTGTTCCAGGCTGTGATCATAAAGTGCTTATGAACCACTGACACTCACAACCCCCCCCCCCCCCCCCAGTAATCCCAAGTCTTCTTAATTAGACTAAAGCTACACCTACCATAATTTAAAGTGTGGTAAGAGAATGCTGATGAAATCAGTTCAGATAATCTGGAAACAGTACACGTTTATTTTTTTTTGGTTTGCAGAAACTTGCTTGGCTTTGCGTTGCCTTCTTCAGTTTGTGAAGCAACTCAAATAATGTGATTTTTTGCCTCTAATAATTATGTGCAGATGTGAACCACAATGTACTAAAATTATTGATGTCCTTATAATTATTACCAGAGTAAAACGATCCATGTACAAAACAGTCCTGCAGTGGACTAAAATAAATATA
Source organism: Anguilla rostrata (assembly GCF_018555375.3). Lineage (NCBI taxonomy): Eukaryota > Metazoa > Chordata > Actinopteri > Anguilliformes > Anguillidae > Anguilla > Anguilla rostrata. The sequence goes on along the minus strand of NC_057937.1, from coordinate 43,408,622 downwards.
CATTTCACAGAATATTTGTGATGTTTATGATATTTCAAACTTTTAGAGGCAATACTATTTGTAAAATCCATCTTAGCAGCAAATATGTCCACTGAAAATAGGCTAGTCTGGAATAAAAAACCCTAGAAGTTTAACCTTAATATACAAGAGAATCTGCGACTCTATAAATGAAACTACCTTTCAAAATTTAAAAGAATCTTATAAAAATTGAGAAGTATAAAGTGAAAGCTCCATACATCATGCATACCTTCTCTCTTCAAACAAAACAACTCGCTTTCAATATATTTGTAATGTGAAAAGAAATAAAATAAGAACAAAGAAAACAATAGCAAGCTATAAATACAATAAATAGTTTTGTTCAGTGCTCACAGGGATTGTGTAGCCATCAGCCCTGAAGAAATGTCTGGTCTCCTTCAGGTCAACACAACATGCCTGGCTTTCCCCCTGTTGGTCTAGCATTGGAGGAAATAGCACCATGGGCCTGAGTGCCGAGTGGCCATGGAGGAACACTCTCCCTCACATTCCCTCTACCGATTGGCTGTTCTCTGCTCCCGCCTTCAGGAGACCCCACTGTGACACGTGCACTTCTCCAGGTGGTTGCCAGGCTGCAGCAGGTCTAGATCTTGCTGACGTAGTTGTTGGGGAACAGGCCCTGCTTTCCTCGAAGTCTCCCCGTCCACCAGCCTGAGGAATCTGACCAACCACACAAAGAAAGAGTCTGAGCCATAGATGTACATATCATCGCTCTACGGTTTGAGCTGGGGTGTCCAGAGGTTGGGCATCCCCTCCACGACAAGGGATAAACAAAAGGTTTAGCGTCTTGGTTGTATGTTGCTCAGGTTATTGCTAAGCTGGCCACAATACCCAAGTTCCTGGTGTTAGTGTCTTTGTCTTATCAGACAACATTGAAAGTCTCGAAAGCGCACTCACCTTCCTTGACGATGTCGATGACATCATCGGCGTTGAAGCTGAGCTCATCGGTGTCCTGCGCGTCATAGGCGTACAGGGCCTTGCACTGGGGCACCTGCGGTTTCGGCTTGGGGGCGGGTTTAGGCCGGCCCCCTCCCGGCGTGGGCCGGCCGGCCGACTGTCTGTGAGCTCTGGGGAGGGGGGACAGGGAGGGAGCGGGATGCTAAGTGCACTGCTCCTCTCTGCACATGGAGTACACGCACCCTCGCGTTACACAGGCCTGTTGTTCTACAAAGCCTCCTACAACACTGGGGTTAGGTATTAGGACAGCATCTCCATGATTGTGCTTCTCAGAGAAAGGCTGTGAAGGGACAATGATGGCTGTGGCACTGCACCATGGTAACAAGATGTGAACTGTTGCAACAATTCACATCTTGTCAGCGACACACGTGGAATTCCTGCGAGTTGTTCTGCATGTTTGTTTTCAGTGGTGTGTGAAGTGATCCCACATCGAATCTGAAGCAGTTGTAAGGTAGCTGCTATGTGCACCACCAGGTGGCAGTGTAACTCAATAAATCCGCAACTACAAAGGCTTAAAATAAATTTGTCTTCCTAAAAAAGAATAATTGCAATTTTTAAAGGAGTATAAAACTCACAGTATAAAAGAGGACTAAATTTAACTTTACTGTTGTGGGTGTGGCAACAACTATAATGAAATCTCCAACTTAGTAACCATCAAGAAGCAAACACACAAACCATATAAATTACCAGAAGAATTTTCGGCATGATATTTCCCCAATTGCGTCAAAGTCAGCAATAAGTACTTTCTGACCCAGAAAGACAGAATGGAAAACAAAAACAACCAACAGCGCAGTATTCTCAAAGCAGACTGCTCTTCTTGATACCCCAAAAACTCAGCATAACTATCATTATTTAGTAGGGCACTTAGTAGGGAACTTCTTCCCACAAGGCCTTTACAGACGTTTGGAGTAACAAGAATTACAGTATAAATAGCAATGCCATTCTAATGTCTAAACAGACTCAGAGCTAAACCTCTCTCTATTTCTTTATGAGGTTTTGATTAGAGGACTGCCTAAAATAATTATTTTTGCCCTCTGAAAGCTGTTAGACAAGAAGAATGAGAGAAGGAGAATCAGCCGCTACCAGGAGGGAGTGAGAGATTGTCTCTAACATGCCAGTGAGTTGTAACATGGCCAGGACTAAACCCCCACCCAACGCATCAGCCACACTCAGAAAGACTCACATTCCTCCATTTGATGTGGGGGCTCCAGCTTCTTTACTATAAAGGAACACATCATCCCGGTTACACTCACTAACACACAGCCCGGGACCATGGTTTCTTTGAGTCTCTGACTTAGTGTGGTAGGGATATTGCCAGCTGTGTGTGTGTGTGTGTGTGTGCATGTGTGCGCGTGCGTGTGTGAGAGAGCAAGAGAGAGAGAGTGTGTGTGTGTGTATGCTTGCGTGAGTGCGCAAGAGAGTGCATGTGTGCGCATGTGTGTGCGCGTGCACGTGTGAGAGAGCGAGAGAGAGTGTGTGTGTGTGTGTATGCTTGCGTGAGTGCGCAAGAGCGTGCATGTGCATGTGTGCGCATGTGTGTGCGCGTGCGCGCGTGAGAGAGCGAGAGAGAGAGAGTGCGCGTGTGTCTGTGTGTGTGTGTGAGTGTGTGTGTGTGTGCGCGGTACGTATGTGTGTATCAGCGTGTGTGTGGGGCGAGACATTACAGCTGCCATCACTGTGTGACACAGCAGGCCTTGCTAACTCACCCAGCAGCACCCGAGTCAGGAACCTTCAGAAAGTCCAGGTTTTGGTGCGGCCTGCTACTCCTATCCTTGGCCTGGCTGACAGCGTTGGCAGGTGGAAGGTAGGGGCGGTTTGCATTGGCAGGCTGCGGCCTCTGATTGGCATGCTCCAGTGAAGCTTTCCTCTGGTTGGCTGCCTGATGGGCATTTTTAAGCCCGCCATTCTGGTGGGCAACTGTTTGAATAAGACAGAGTTGGAAAATTGAACAACTATTCACTCAACGACAATTCACTCAACAGAAAAACACTATCCGGGAGCTTCAAAAATAGCAAATGAGAATTTAAATATGTCTGTATATAGGGGAAGGTATAATTATATAGTTCTAATGTCTAAAAACCCACTAGGTAATGTTTCTTTTATGATAATGATAATGTTTCTAAACTCTTCTTTTGTCTCTCAGATCTTGAAGTAGACACGTGATGGTGGAACTCATATGAGTGTGAGCTTCCCTATCTTAATCTCTGTTGGTGTTTGCTTACTACGTGAAATACACATTCCTAAGTCACTTTTGGCGAAACACATTTGATATGATGCTCAGAAATGTTCTGCAGTAGAAGGCTATCTCTTTTGAACTGAGAATGTGTCCACTGAGAAACAGACGATTCTTCACAAGACAAGACAGCAGGTCTTACCTGGGGGCCCGGGGGCCGCCCTGGAGGGGGTGTTCTGGTGGGTTCTTGACCGACTCCTGTGGCCCTGAGCGGCATTCTTTTTAGTGGGACCTAGACCAGGGCAAAAGACAGTTATGTCCCACGATGTTTAAGCAGTTCCTAACAAACATTCACCACAGCACAGAAAAACAAGCTGAATCAAGAAGCACCACATTCATCCTACTTATATCTGATGCCTTGCTGATGCAAACTCATGCTGTGTCAAATTCCCACATAAAAAAAGAGGGAGCCTACAGAAAATAGACAGATGTAAGCAGTGACTAAAGACAGGAAGGGGGAGAGGCGGGGACTCTACAGACAGTCTCACCTGTAGTTTCCTCCAAGTGGGGCAACTCAATCAGGTATCTACCACTGCCTGCACCAGCCTTGCTTTCAAATGGATCCAGGTCGGGCAGTAATAATGCTACACTTGAATTTTAAATGATATGGGTGCAGTACTTCCATATAATCATTTCTCTTTAATGGCCTCTCCATTGGAAATGGGGTTTCCATGGGTGGTGTTTGTCAGGACAGCCCGGCGTGCCAGCCTGTGGAAACTTACGCGTGTTCTTGGGCAGGCCGGGTCCGATGCTGACCTGCAGCATCTTGTTCGAGGGCCGCAGTACGGCCTGGTCGCCCTGCCCGGCGACAAACTGCACCTGCCGGGACCCGCCCGCGCTCCAGGGCCCAAAGCTCTCCTTCTTCAGCTTCAGGTCCAGCCTGAGTGGGACGGGAGGGGGGGCAGAGGAAATCAAACGCCTGCTAAACTGGGGGGGAAGCTGGCCTTGTACCTGGAGTTCATCACCAGGCAGGGCAATGCCACTGAGCACTGGAGGTGTTAAGGTATACTTCAGCAATTGCTTCAGCAAAGATCTAGCAACGTGAGCTACCCTTGAAAAGGGCCTCTTAGTGTATACATGTGCCTTGGTACCCTTGGGCAAGGCACTCAACCTGCATTAGTAAAGGTGTAGCTATGCATGTTGCCCTTGATAAGGGCCTCAGTAACTGTGCGGGCTGATTACTAACGTTGTGTTGAACTTGAGCGGCAGTTTCCTCTGGGTCCTCTCCTCGAACCTGCGGGCCAGCAGGCTGATGAACTCGGTCTTGAACATGCACTCCAGCAGACTGTCGTACTCCTGCTCGTGGAGGATGAGGAAGTCGTCCTGCATGGTGCTGAGAGACAGGGGGGAAGGCAAGACGGAGGCGGAGTCAGAGGACACGCGTTCACCGGAGGAGAGTGACATCATCGGTCTGTCCTCGTTGCTCAAGGACACGTCTCCCTGGAGCCAAGCAGGTGGAAAACCGACCCCTGTGGTTACCGCGTGAACCGCAGATGCATATCATTACGATGCAGCAAATGACCGTATGTAAACAACATGTAAATGGACTGAGCTTTCTAGAACATGCCAGGCAGTTCCAATTGGGGGGAGGGTGTAGCCAGCTGCCATGGTGAAAATGCTGTGCGAATCAACGCTCTACCCAACACAACGCTCTTGTCTTTCTCTAGTTCATACTGTCCGTCCGTGAGAGAGTCGCTGTGCGTCTGAATGCCACAGAAGGAGTTACAGTACCGTTCAACTACCATAGAAGTGAAGAGCGGAATCAGTGCAAACAGCGATGCACTGCTTCCCAAATAAAGTTAAGTCCTTTTTTAATGAGTATTTTACAACGCCTGCTTTCCCCAGGGGCACCACCTGGTTTGCGTTACCCGCCCGCACCCCCGTCCAATTCGGTCACGAAGGCTGGGAAGGCTCCGCAGCACTTGTTTCACGGCAATACCGCGTTTCTCCATTACCTGTCCCGCATACCTCTCACTATCGGGTCCCTACTGATTATCTGCACGGCTAATAATAAACCGCGGAACTCGGGTTCATATCAAGTCCGGTGAAGTGCACATGACCTGGAATCCTCGCCTGGTCACGGGGCCAGTCAGCGACAGCGCTCCGGGAGAGAGAGAGAGAGATAAAAGGAAAAAAAGGACGCGGGCGCGAGCTTATCTTTCCGTGACCGAGCGTCAGATAAAAAAGGGCTGCGTTTCACAGGCCCTGGGCGCCCTTCTCCGTCTATATATAAAGCGCTTGACTTTCGCACAGAGGAGCTGACATATACGAGCGGGGCTCAGAATGTTTCGCAGATGTCTGCAACGTCACGCGCGACATTAAAGGCAGAACCGGAGGAGAGAGGGATCTAAACCTGGGGGCGGGGGGGCCCCTTTTGAAGTCGCCCCGCGCGCGTTTCTGCAGCTAGCCGGGCCCGCGTGTTTCTCATTACGCTCGGCCTCGTACCGCGGGCCGGGGCGCTCAGACGCGCCGCGACTCATTAAACTTTAACACCCCCTCCTCCCCGGACTCCAAGCTTTCTCACAGGACGGCTCGCCTCTCTCTCCCTCACGTCCATCAGGAAGAGGAAGGCCGTGTCCCAGCGGTACAGAGAAACCTCCGAAGAGACCCCAACAATTCAGACCCATCCCATTCCCATACAGTACAGCCAGACCCATTTTATTTAAGCCCAGTTTCATTTCTGCTACGCCAGCCTTTGCACAATGTGTCAATTACATACAAACTTGTTACTGATGATATCAGGTCTTGTGATTTAGCTATCATTACTATAGTTAGCATGTGCAAACCTCTTCACATTTGATCTTTTGTCTATGTTAATAAAATGTATTCCATTATATTCTAGGGAGGGAACATGTGTGTACCATCCATGTGAAATATGTACTACAGTAAAGCCTGTATAGCCGCTCCCCCTATCAGGGGCCATTGGGTAACCCCTCCCCCTATCAGGGGCAATTGTGTAGCCCCTCCCCCTATCTGAGGCCCTTGTGTAGCCCCTCCCCCAATCAGAGGCCCTTGTGTAGCCCTACCCCCAACCTCAGGGGCCCTTGCAGGCTCACCTTAGGGACACGGCCAAAATCTTCTCCACCTCAATCCTTCGCTTCAGGACCTCCATCACCAGGCCTCGCTCTGGGCCCTGCTTCACCTTCTCCCGCCCAATCAGGTACACCACCACGCTCAGGATCAGGCTCCCTTATGCTCTGGCCAAAAGAAAAAGAATCAAAGTGAGAACAGAGTCGAGCGGTAGATAGAGCTAGAGAGCCGGAGAGAGTGAATGAACGTGTGGGAGAGTTACATTCCCTCTCCTGTTACAGCGGAATTCCACGCGAGCGAGACTCCCTTCATCTGTCCTCCCATGAGGATAAAAATGCTCTGCAGGGATAATTATATTCTCCACCATAAAAATCAGCCTTTTGCCCCAGTAAGCCAGCGGAAAATTGACAGAGAGGCTTGCGTGGGATTTTAACCACATTATGAGAATTCAGAGTTTATGATTAAGCTTGCTAGATAAACAGAGGGAATATATCATTTTGAAGTTTGTCTTCAAGCATTTGAAGCCCACAGCTAAAACTATGAGAGCGCCCTTCATTGCTCTTCAGGAAACAGGGCATTTTTACAGTGCATTTCTCATGCCACTGCACAGCAATCAGCCCAATGCCTGCGGGTTAGAGCCCCTGGAACCCCAAAGCTAGCTAAGAGCGAAGGCGCGTCTTGGGGCACCTTGAAACGGCGGTCATATTTGGTGACTTTGTCGGAGAAGTCGATCTTCTCCCTCTTGGCCAGGAACTGCCGCAGTTCCGGCCGGTCGTCCATGCCCAGGTAGTCCCCCACGAAGTTCCTGTTCAGGCTGTGCCTCCGCCTCTCCTTCCGGTTCAGGAGCAGGTCGGAGGCTGGAGGGCCAGAGGAGAAGGGAGAGGAGGCACAGAAGACGACGGCACAGTCAGAGTGGAGACACACATTAACGCTCAGAGGGAGAGACAGGTGTTTGGCGTTTCCAGCGAAGAGGGACAAATTTAAGATGATAAAAGTTTCTCCAGAAAAGAGAACTGGGAACCGCAACACTGCCCTTTTGTGCCCAACTCCACACCAGCACAATAGCAAACGCGTTTCGTTTTTCTGTACCTTCTTCCCTCATCTGGACGTACTTCTTCCGGGCCATGTACTTCCTCCACGTTCTCTGGATGGCCCTGGCGTAGCCGTCAAACTTACGATCCCTCGTTTCCTCCAGCAGAAACAGCTGCACACGTGGAGGCAGAAATCACACCGTTAAACACCTGAACATATTCATACATGCACACGCACGCGCGCGCGCACACACACACACGCACACACATACGACATGCACTCACGACACGCACACACACACACACACACACACACATACACGCACACACACACACGACATGCACTCACGACATGCACACACAGCTGATACAGTGACGCAAAACTTCAAAACACTTCAGTACATAGACAAACATACGCACTTTCATACATTACAAAAAAGGTAGACTTCACATTACACATAATGCTGACTCAGCATGACTTCCAGATGTCTACATCTAATATGCTTGAAAATACATACATATATGGAGCATCAAAAGCAACTTAAGACATGCCATGTCTCTTCTTAAATGGCGGAAAATGTGTGTTTATTTACCGCTGTCTCATATGCTTATCAGCTGGATTCTGCCTTCTGGGTTTCAATCAAAGTTACATTATCTTGTTATAAATGAGACGGTTACATAAAACATCCTGTGAGACCGAGCTGTGTCCCTGGAGCACTAAGGCCCTTTATATAACCTTCACAGTTATTCTAACCAGTATACAGTATGCTTGCTACATTCAACATTAAACATAAATAGTATATTTTTATTTCCTCCTATGTTTACACAACAGCTTCCCTTATCCAGCAGAAAAGTATGACTAAAAATAGAGAACGAAAGTTTAAAAACGTACAAAGCGGGAAAAAAATTTGAGGTAGAGCCACATCAGTGGAGCAAAAGGTCACTCCTTATGAAAGCCCCCCAGTTAATGAACAGACCACTGAAAGACAAGGGACACAGACCTGCATTTACCCAGAGTGCTTCTGTGTGTAAACAGCCCCCTCCCCCCACCCCCCGGCATCCAGGGGCCCGGTGTACCGGGTCCGCCCTGCGCGGACTCATTTCCCTGCTGCCCCGGCATTTCCTGTGCTCCGTCACCACGGCCACATCGCCGCGCTCTCGCAGAGACTAAACATCCTGTGCCCGCTCCCGCGCCCGCTCGTGAGCCCCTGGAAGCTGCCTGGTACAGGCACCGCCGCCGCCTGGGCACTGCCCTGCCAGCCAGGGCCGGGGGGGGGGGGAAGGACCCGAACCCGAACCCGAACCGTCTGATTCGCTCGCTGTGAAGAGCACAGACCCCAGCCCCCACGCTGGGTACCTCCATACAGAGTTAATCCAGCTATGTCCTCACATTCTCCTGTTAAGCTTTACCAGAGTCTGTGACGCCCCCCCTGGCGGACGCTAAACAAGCCATTAAAAGTGTTTATTTGTCAATTTTGTGAGAAGAAAAAATGCTATCCACATTGAGAGACTGTATGCATTTCATCAGTACGAGCTGGCAAGGAGCTGGACTGCCTTATATAACTACATACGGAAGGGGGGGAGAGAAATTGTACAGGTCACATACTAATTACTGTGTGTCAAGGCCTTATCAGGGCAGGGCGGGGGGTGGGGGGGGTTGTTTTCAGAAGCATGGCAGCTCCTTGCCAGCCCCTCCCTTATTTAATATCCGAGACGCCCAGTGGCGTGAGGCCCCACAAGGGCGGGCCTGTAGGGGGGGGGGGGGGGGGGGCGAGGGGCGGGGCTTGGCACACTGACGCTATGATCGCACATTCACCCTCAGCCACAAGGGCTGATTCAGGTACACGTGGAAATGTCAATAAGTGAGGTCACAGGCCTGGCACAAGCAGAGCTTTCATAAGCAGAGAGAGAGAAAACTGCTCACTCTGTGGGGAAAAGAGGCTCCTCACCACAGCAATGCTCCTTCAGAGCAGCCCTGCTGAACGCCACAGTTTGATGCTGGATTAACACACAAGATGTAAGCTTGATTAAACCTGACCTCCCGGACATACACACACACACACACTCACACACACTCACACACACACACACACACACTCACATACACTCACACACACTCACACACACACACACACCCACGCAAACATACACAGGATCTGAGTCACCCTCATCTCACAGTCGTGGTAACTGGGACCCCAACCATTCTCATTCTATTTCCGATGATGTGGACCATGACCGCTGATGATTAATAGATGACGTATCCGTGGCGACCTCAGTCAGCGCTGACACGCGGCCAATCGAGCGAGCGGGGGGCAGGGTCCCACGGCGGGGAGCTCTGCAGGAAGTCCGCGGGCCGGCGGGGTCGTACCGATTCGGGGGCTTTGATGAAGAGCTTGGTGTGGCCCAGCTGGTACTGGTCCTGGTCCATGTTGACGGAGCGCAGCAGGTGGAGGACGCCCTGCTTCTCGTCCCCGCGCCACGTCGGCCACGACTCCTTGGTCAGAATGGCGTACCTGGAGAGGAGAGGCGGAGGGACGCAATATAGAGAGAGAGAGAGCGGTAAGGGTGAGAACGTGTGTGTGTGTGTGTGTGTAAGTGTGTGTACGTGTGAGAACGTGTGTGTGTGTGTGGCATGCACGTGTGTGTCCTGTGCTTGACCTTGTTGAAATGACTCTGAGAGAACAACCACCTGTGCCACTCCGCGTGGGATAGTGTCACAGTATCTTGAGCGAAGATTAAGGAAGTGGCTACAGAGTGAGCGTGTGCCAGACAGAGAGAGGCGGAGCCAGACCAGGGCCACACCTGTCTGTCCTTCCCAAGAGCAGAGGGGTCTCACAGCCTCCCAGCTCAAACCCCACGCCCTCTGATACCGGGCCTCCGCAGTGCCCCCTCTCATTGGGCCCTGCACACACCCTGTTCTCTGAGTCACGCCAATACAAACATCAGCAGAATGAGGACTTCCTGACCACTTCAAAAATGAAGACCCTGTCCATTCCACAGGGGGACTAAGAGAGACAGATCAAGAGCGAGATAAAGAAGGGAACAAAGAGGGAGGGATTACACAGCAAGAGGGAGAGGTGCAGCGTGAGGGCGCAGAGAGAGCGAGAGAGCGGTACAGAGTGCGGGTACAGAGAAAGTGAGAGATTTAATGAGAGAGAGAGAGAGAGAGGTACAGAATGCGGGTACAGAGAAAGTGAGAGATTTAATGAGAGAAAGAAAGAGAGAGAGAGAGGCAGAGGTACAGAGTGCGGGTGCAGAGAAAGTGAGATAGTTCAGGGGAGACGGGGATAGAGAATACTTGCGGAGTCCCTACCTGTTGAGAAACTTCCGGAACACCCTCCTGTAGGCGTAGCCAGCACGCCGCACACGGATGTTCTCTTTCAGACCCAGATATTCCACTTGGTGCTTTACTCTGGAGAGAGACGGGACATGGGAGATTAAAGTGGGGGCACAGGGGATGGGGTGGGTGGTGGCTAATACAACTCCCTGTCCCCCAAATGACCATCATGGATGCCTGACAAACAAAGCAAAACCTAAGCCTGAACTTCAGACTCCAAACATTATAGTACAACTCCCATACAAAAAACTACCCTTAGAAATTAAATAACACCCAACGCTCATGTTGGTCAGCTGACCAAACAGGTATTAATCTGTAACTACCATACACAATTACAACACGTCAATATCTATTATCACGGACGCAAAAAGGTGATCATTAGATAGAAATGAGTCACACTTTCCAATAATGAAAAAACCCTGAAATACTAGAAACCCTAGACAAAGGAGCATGTCCTAGCACTCAAGAAAAACAATGCAGGAACTTGCTAAAGAAAACAACACAGGAAAATGAAAGTCTTAATCTCAAGAAGGGCCAGAACAAAGTCAAACAGTTCACAGAAGAGGCCAAGGTTATATTTTATCTATATAGGTTATAGATAATGCAGCAGGCTGCTGGAAAGAAGCCTAATTCAGAAAGCCAATGACAAAAAAACCAATGACTGTTGTGAGGAGATCCAGATTACTGCGGTTTTGATTATTTGGTAATTTATACTATGATCCACAGCTACTAAACAGAGCAGCCTATTTAATAATGCTACAGTAATAGAAGTAACAATTCCAGTCAGTGAAGGGTTAAAATTCTTGAAACCGGAGTATCTGGATGAAAGACTTACATTCCTGATGCATTCTCTCAAGTAACTACTTTACCTGAAACACTGACCCAACACAACTATTCCATCACAGCTGAAGCAGCCAAACCAGAAGCCCAGGTCCCTACCCTACCGACCAATCAGAGCCAAAACGCCCCAGAGGATTACGCAGCCAGCCAGAAGACATAATCGGATGGGACCATAAACTCAAGGCATCTGAGCAAAGAGGGTAAAGGAAGTCCCTGAACGTGTCGGAAGGTCCCGGAAGGTCCCTGTCCCTCACCGGCTCTCCTCCCAGTCCCTGGGCTTCTTGGTCTCGTTGGGCTTGATGCAGCGGATGTAGTGTGGGGTGCACTTCATCAGGGTCCCCACCAGGTCATTGGCTTGTTTCTGAGAGGGGGAGGAGAAATAAACTGTCAATCCTAAAAACCCTGAGTGGATTCAATGGCAGGCACACACAAAAAAGTAAACATGCATTTCTCTTAGCTTTGGATGCTAGACATTTCCCTGCAAAATGTTCCAGCATTACTTCTCTGTTGACATATTAATATAAGTTTAGGCCCAACTCAGCAACCTTGCTTATAATTACTCTGTGATTAAGATAACAAGATAATAAGGAAATGCCCTTTTTATTTATACCCAATAAAAAAGTAAATCAAACAAGTTTGACAAATAAAAATGAAAATATTATTAATTTGAATAAGCTGACAGGAACAGATTTTTGAGATTCTCATAAGAGCGGCCTTATTATGGCTGTTTTCCCTGATGTGAGCAGAGCACAGAAATGGGTGGCGGACTCGCACACAGACGCTGATCGCGCGCTAGACAGTGACACCCTGGTGCTGACATCCAGTCTCGATACAGACTGTACTGAAACAACAGCCGAGTAAAAGACCCTTTCATTGCTTGCCCCAGACGAGCTGCACCTGGACAGACAGGGAAAGGACTGCCCAGGTGAGACTGCCTGGCATTCAGCTGCACACGAGAGCATGCTCGGACAGCACAGACACACTTTCACACAGACACACTTTCACACAGACGCATAAACACACTTTCACACAGACACACTTTCTCTCAGACGCACAGACACACTTTCACACAGACGCACTTTCTCTCAGACGCACAGACACACTTTCTCTCAGACGCACAGACACACTTTCTCTCCACGCACAGACACACTTTCTCTCCACGCACAGACACACTTTCTCTCAGACGCACAGACACACTTTCACACAGACGCAATTTCTCTCAGACGCACAGACAGACTTTCACACAGACACACTTTCACAGACGCAATTTCTCTCAGACGCACAGACACACTTTCTCTCAGACGCACAGACACTTTCACACAGACGCAATTTCTCTCAGACGCACAGACACACTTTCACACAGATGCACTTTCTCTCAGACGCACAGACACACTTTCACACAGACGCAATTTCTCTCAGACGCACAGACACACTTTCTCTCAGACGCACAGACACACTTTCACACAGACACACTTTCACACAGACGCAATTTCTCTCAGACGCACAGACACACTTTCACACAGACGCAATTTCTCTCAGACGCACAGACAGACTTTCACACAGACACACTTTCACAGACGCAATTTCTCTCAGACGCACAGACACACTTTCTCTCAGACGCACAGACACTTTCACACAGACGCAATTTCTCTCAGACGCACAGACACACTTTCACACACACACTTTCACACAGACGCAATTTCTCTCAGACGCACAGACACACTTTCACACACACTTTCACACAGACGCAATTTCTCTCAGACGCACAGACACACCTTTTCTCAGACGCACAGACACACTTTCTCTCCACGCACAGACGCACAGACACACTTTCGCTCCACACACCTTGATTTTGCTGCCAGCCGTGGTCGGCCTGCCCTTCTTTTCAGCGTTGAGGTTCTCTGGGAACAAGGCCCGGATGAAAGGTCTGTCAATGAGAACCGAAGAAACAGAGAGAAATGAACAGGGAGTCTGGGGCTGCTCAGGCGAGATGGAGGACCTTCAGAGGATTTCTCAGAATTAAAAAACCCCACAAGTTGGACATGCTAGTTTTTCCACCCCTGGACAGCTTTCTTAAGCAAACTTTGGTCTTTGGAATTCATAATGCAAACCCAGCGCTACAATCCTTTCTGCTGTGGAGCACTGGAAACCGAACCGTATTTGGGATAGCTGTGGTTTTGAGCCAAACTTGAACTTTTGCATAGTTAGGCGAGATGCAGTTGCAACACAAAACATTTTTTGTGGGACTGAAATATTCTTTTTACATTCTTTCGCTCCGTTCGTTCGATCTATAAAAGATGTAGACTAAGACGAATTCACGATGGCCTGAATGTAGCATTTACTTGTGAACATTCCCAGCATACTTGGTGCAATGACCAATAGGCTGAACATATTTTTATATTTTGAAGCCATTTCACCTCTCTTCTTGAAGAGAGAACAACATAAAACAAAAGGCTATTTTTTGCCAAATTTGATAAAAACAGCATGAAATGAACTAAAGCAATTAAAACGGTAATTGGTGCCTTTTAAATAACTGAGCTACAAAATAACTTCAAATATCACACAGCTCAAGTGTGTATCACACGTTATTATTAATCATGTTACTTTGAACTCAAACACATAGTTTTACAAGAACTATGCTTTGTTCCCGTGAGTGTTTTTATAAGGGGAGCAGGAGAGCTGACGGGTGGGGGAGGGGTGAGTGTGTGTAGCCAGCTCTGCATGTGTGCGGAGAGACCAGCAGCTGGCTGACAATGCCCAGCGAACAATAAGAAAGCTTTTTATTCCTCGCTGCAGATTGGGGGGAACTGAACTTGACAAAGAGGAGAGGTGACCTGCTCCTGGGGTCACCCCCGAAGACGGGGGACTCCGCCCCTCCCCGGTTCATCTGCCAGCACGAGCGTGAGCGCGAGCGTGTGTGTGGGCCCCCCCAGCCAGACCCACAAAGGCTTGGCACAATCAAACTGTGGGGGGGGGGGGGCAAAGGCTGTTTGCACAGATGGCTGCCCCGGCCCCATAGAGGCCAAGAATTAAGCAAGACGAGCAGCGTGTGCCACGGCCCTGCACCCCGGGGGGGGGGGGAACGAGAGCGCCCCACATCTAAGGAGCATAACAAAACCAGACCCAACGCGCTGCCCCGCCGCGGAGGGGGAGGGGCTAACGGGTAACGCGGGGAAGCCGGCCTCCCGTCTCCGCGCAGCTGCCTGGGCGACCAGCGCGGTTAGGGCTCCAACTTCAGTCAGCAGCAGAAAAACAAAAAACCAGCGTAGAGGCCCCAAGAAAACGGGGTCCTCCTGGCAAAGCGCCCCGGGGTCCGCCGCTTACATCTCGCTGCTCTGCATCAGCTCGATGAGGTCCGTGAAGAGCACGTCCCGATTGCGCTCGCAGAAGCCGTCGGCGTCGTAGGACACCTGCGAGGACGGAGACGAAAGGGTTAGAGTGTGACGATGGTGAGCGTCTGACACACAAACCTGGTCATTCACCAGGCCCAGGTGTCCACCTTTCCCATCAAGACCACCATAGAAATACAAAGAACCCTGACCTGGCACTGGAATTTAATGCAAGCATCGCACAATGATGTTTACTCTGTTGTCTCAGTCACCGAAGGTCTAATTCACTGCGTTCAGCTCAGTTTGTAGGCTGGTACTTACATTAACTGCGATGTATGAGTAGCAATCGCTAGACCCAGCTAAAAACATTCTCAGACCAGCAAGCGTATGTGCAAAATCACTAAAGCGCTAAATGCAAGTTAACTACGCTAACCAAGAACCACGACATAAATCACAACCATAAAGATCATGAGAAGTAGCAGAGAGTGTGTGTGCTGATACACATGTTTGCTGTAAAACAGGAGCGGAGTTCTTCATGCCTACATCATCGCATGCAGCCCGTCATGATCTTAGGAACCGCCTCTCTGGTCAAGCAGGGCATTAGACACATGCTGTTCAGGGTGTTTGTGCTATTGTCAGTTAAACAACTTTGTTCCATTAATCTTAGTTAGTCCCTGATCTCAACTGCACAACCTATTTCCATGATTTATAGTCACGTGCGCCACTGTCAGTGTTATGGTCTCAAAGTTATCACTGTGAAGTCAGGTCATTCAAGATATGCTGATTGCTGTTCCTGGCACAACCATACATTAAAGTGCTGAGCCTTTTGGCCTGTGCTCATGACCTTTTCAAGCTTTAGAACCTGGGCCCACCGACCCGAGAGCCTTTAGGGAGTATCAGGCAGACACAAACAAACAGACATAAAACATAAAACAGACGAATACGAAGCTGCGATGTCCGGCGGTGAGCACCTTTCCAGCGTAGTGGTGAATGATGAAGCCCTGGTTCCAGCTGTTGAAGTGCTCGTGGGAGCTGACCTGCATGCACAGTTTCTGCAGCAGGGTCTGGTCCGCACCCTCGCCCACCGCGTGCATGGTGGCGCACACGTCATCCAGGATGCTCATGATGCCCGGGGGATTCTGGGAATGATGAAGAACACCCAGATGTGAAAGAATGACTTGCCAACCTTCAACCTCAACCTTCAATTATATATTGCAAAAAATCATGTGCTGGAGGCAACAGGCAAGGAACAGATTTGGAAACACAAGGTACATTCCCACTGAAGCAGTCATCTTAGGGCAGTTAAACTAAAAAAGCTATTTAGGTTTATAAAAAGCATTAGACATGACCAATTTCAATTGACGCACTGGTAGTGACTAATTTGAAACAGAATTATCCTCTATCTGAAACCTAATGTACCCACACAATTAGATTATATTATAAGCTCCAGCTGCTGCTGGATGGTTCTGCAACATTGGCAGAACCAGATTTCTAAGATGGCTGTCTGGGTACACCTCTCGGTTTCTGGTTCATCTCTGTGGTGGACGGTCAGTAAGCGGTTTAATGTTTTCCCCTCATCAGAAGCACTTCATTTTTCACAGACAAAATCTGTGCAGCCTTGAAGTCCCGTTCGCCAGCTTGCTAACGACCAGCTCTTACTGGGGCTTTCACAGATGAAGCGCTTTTCCGAGCGAGTTAACCGGACCGAGTCATACTAGCATGAGCGTACCCTATGACAGAATGGGTCTCAGGGGAGGAGCCTGCATGGGGGGAGGAGCCTGCATGGGGCGAGCGTGCAGCTTACCAGTTTGCTCTCAATGAGATCACACACTATCTTGTTGTTGAAGTATTCGATGGGAGTCCACCTGATTCCTTCCTGCACGTACTCTTCCTGTGGGCGGGGACAGGCGAGATGGACAGAAGTGAGGGCTTCGATTCAAATCAATGCACAAAGCTCATTACCAGGACAAAAGGTGCAGTTGAACGAACATTCTAATGTCAATGTTCTAATTACAAAATAAACTGACAAATGAGTGCTTTAATTTTTACTAATTATGAAAGAAACCATGAATAGATAAAAATGAGATTTTTACCTGCTCAGCCTTCAGTGTAAGTTCAATAAATATCTGCTGTAGCTTTTCATTCACAAAGTTGATGCAGAACTGTTCAAAGCCATTTTTCTGCACACAAAATCACATTAGAAACTAATTAGGAAACATGGAAAGACATCCTACTTAAAAAATATAACTTAATAAAGCAAGCAAAAAAATACATGATGTGCTAATGGACCAAATAAGGTACCAAAATGAGAATTCTGTAAAACATTCAGGCCTTTAAATTGAGCCTTAAAATGGTTAACAATTTTATCAAATCATAATGGTAGGGATATTTTCATAAACCTGAAAAAATAACTTTCATAATGCAGTAATGTAATGGAATGACTGTCAACCCCAGATACAGAAACCACTGAAGAGTGACTAAAAATTGCTAGCTTCCGAAACAATGAGGCTATCCTTAGTCAGCCTTGTTTATAGAAAGAGGTTATCTACAAGTCAGCACAGCACTCACAGAGGAAGCCATTCTAAATGGCATATTGCTTGAACCACTGACCTGTGGTTTTCCCCATCTGTGCACCGTGCTACACAACTACCCACAACTTCCCTTTACGGTCAGGCCCAGCAAATTCACACATGCACACTGTCTATACTGTATGTATGTCTGATTGTCTGTATATATGTATATACCCTCATTGAGCCACAAATATGAATTATCAGTGACACTTTATATGTGTGGGGTTCGATGAACATACAGAAAGTTTTCAACCTTAAAATCAGCAACTTCTTAAAAAGAAGAGGTTCTCAATTTTACAATGTATGACTAATAAACAAATTTTACATGTAGGCAATCTGTCTGAATCCAAAGATGAGAATGAATCTTTGCAGTTAAAAAAAAGGTTTGGACTGCTGCACTTAAGCAGTTTAAAAGCTCTTATTCTGTGCCAGCCATAGTTAGATCCAGAGCACACAAAACACACAGAGCATAATTACTTGACACTTTAATGTTACCCAGTGTAGTTATTAAATTATACAACATACAGTACATGCAATGATTGATCATTCACTATTTTTTTAACTTATACCCCAGTCAGGCAATGGTCGTAAAAGTACTATTTCATTGAACGCACTAACCTGGAAAATCTCAAACCCATAAATATCCAGCACTCCTATATTCAATTCTTGATGGTCCTTCACCATGGCTTTGTTGATGGACTGTAAAAAAAAGTGAATAAAATGAATAAATTTCATTTCTGAAGAAAATTTATCGCCCACAAGGCCAAAATTTTATTTCGATGCGTCGCAAAACGTCTGGGACATGAACGACAAATGCCTCTTTGGGAGATCAGAACAGGCACATAATGAGATGATCCCCTTGTAAACACGGTTAGCGGAGCCAGGCTGGAGCCGCTGACAGCCTCTGTTGGCTGAGGCCTGGCGTATTAACACCGCACTCAGAGCCTGTAAACAGAGGCACGCTCCAGCGGCCTCTGGCCACCGGCCTCGCCGCGTATTCCCTTTCCACCGGCCCGACGAGGCCTCCCTCCGCCCCCAGCTCCGCGCTCCCGCACGTCTGCCTTCCGTTATGAAGTAACTCTCTGTGCTCTTCTCCACTTCCTTGGCTGCTGCGGGGCGAGGAGCTGTCAGGAGAGGAGTTCTCCAGATGGACGGCATCCACATGGACGAACGAGCCTGCGAGGGAGCCTCCTGACTGCGTATCCAGCCGAGGTTACTCTTCCTAGTGCCGGGATAAGCTCCTCCTCCCCATGCCCGTGGCAACAGCCAGGAGTCCAGTAGGCTGATATATAATTGGCCATTGCATCTCCCAGAGAGGGAAGAGTTCCACTTGGCTGGGATTTCCCGTCACACTGCTCTATAGCGACTCCTCTGGTTGAGCGGGTGCCTGCAGCTGCTGCTCAGACCTCCAGTACCGCAAGAAGGATTTGCAGTGCGCCCTCCCAAACTGAAGGGACAACGCATTGATGCGATAGACCAATGACGATTGGCTATTCTGAACTGAGGGAACCAATTGAAGATTAAAATGGCACTAAAACGGCGGCAGTTACAAGTCATCTGCCAGCAGCGTCGACGGACAGAGCGGGAAAGGGCACCGCCCGGCAGGCAGACCGCGGACGGGCCGCCACAGACGGCGAAGCGCACGTACCTCGACCAGGAAGTCGAAGACGCGGGAGTGCAGGGCCTTGGAGAGCGCGTCGCGCGTGTGACACGCCTGCTCCACGTTGAGCGTCACGTCGATGGACTCGGACTTGCCGCCCCACTTGCTGTCCATCTTGCGGCTGGTGATCTTCTCCTTCAGCCTGTTCTGGTCGATGCCCAGCAGGAAGGCCGGGAAGGCCAGGACTGTGGGACAGGACGGACAGGCTCAGGGCAAACATCTGACTGGAAGTTTACCTCCCAGTTTCGTTTTCAGAAAACAGAAGCCGGTGAAAGGGTGTTAACATCTGCAACGGTAGCAGGCCGTGTTGGCGTGCATAAACTGCAGAGCTAGCGGTCCAACTCAGAGTTGGCAGGGAACTAAAATTACAACCATAATAAAGCACACATACGCAATTCTTTATTTTTTCATTAGGCATAATGTGAGGAAAAATGAAAAAAAAAAGAGAGTTGCAGCTTCTGGCCATAATAACCAAGTCTTCACCCCGTCCCACAGGACGCCCTGCCTGCCTCATTACAGTGAGTCACTTTCCTGAGAAGGAAACCACTCTCAGTCCTTCTGGAAAAGTCTGAGAACGCATTAGCCTGCTCATTTAGGACAAAAGGGTGTGGCAGTCCATCTCCACCCAAATCACCAGCACATAGCACACGCTGGTTTGGTCTACCGCCAGTAAACCAAAGACTGCTCATAGCATACAGCTAGCCAACAGCTCAAACCAGTGCAGGGGGAACCTCTGCTTATAACACCGGTCATAAACTGAACTAAGTAAAGCCCTCAATCCATACTCAATCCAAATAGACGCATGTGCATGGAACAGAGCGGCTTTGTCTCTTGGCAACAAGGGGCACTCAAATTCATTTTCAGGGTGGGGAGGGGTTGGGGGGGAGGGGCAACATCAGAGACTGACGGAGAAGGGGGAATGCGGGACAGGAAATACTAAATTTCTCTGTGTAATTTCAGGCTGTGATGCAATGCGCCCAGACTCCAAAATTGCATTTTATTTTCTCTGGTAATTTAGCATGGCCAGACGTTTGGCCGGAGCCCTGGATTAACACAATGAAAGCTTGGAAAAGAACACAGGCCGGCTCAAAGGAACTTCCTCCATTCTGGCTCATGAGGGCAACTCAGGACACCACCAAAGGCGGCTTGGAGGGTCCCTAAGCAAGTCCTCAAACGCTTAGTGCATGAAGGGAAACTAAAATGGTTCTCAAGAAACCAAACCAAACAAAACAAACCCAGAAACATGGAGCGGACGCACAAAGATGTTATCAAACCTGTTGAGGGTACCATGTAGCTGCTGTGGGACGTTAAACTCCTCTAAGTTTCTAAGGTTCAAATGATTGCGTTTTATTGACAGCTGTTTCAGCTTAAGTATGTAACTGGAGTCGACTCTTATGGTAAATGATGACAGCAAGACAGCGTATTGACAGACTGAACCAAGACGCTGCACTGTAGCACGGGCAGGCAGGTTCAGTGTGAGACGCAGTGTTCCCCGGCCGCAGAATACCCACACTCCTCGCTCTCCACCGCAGCGTAGTTCCCCGCCTCTTTGAAGTTGATGTTGCCCAGGTGCAGCACCCCCGCCACGATCTGCAGGACCATGGTGCGGTCCTCCGGCTTTATACCAATCACTTTCATGGCGTGCTGGAGCACGGGGTGGGGTGGGGAGGCAGACAGGGAGGGAGAGACCATGTTCAGCACTGGGTCTGGAGTCTGCGCATAGCACTTTGATACTAAAACCAGTAACACAACCACATAAACACACTGGTAAACAGAAACAGACTGCTACGTCTGAGCAGGCTGGGTAAAGGACGAAGCCAGAGAATGAGAACTGACAGAATAAGAGGAGAGGAAAGACAGGAGGGAAGGACAGAGAGAGAGAGAGAGAGAGAGAGAGAGAGAGAAAGAATGAGGGACAGGAGAGAGAGCGCAACAGATGAAGCATTGTGACTCAATTATGACTTTAAGCCTGAAGAATCACCGTTTTCTCAATCTATCTTGGGAAGAAAGGAAATAATTCTGAAAAAAAAAAAAAAACCTCAAAGGCTATTTAATATTCTCCCTTCAGACATTTTCCATTCACTTCCATACACAAAGCACGCCAGTCTACGAGAGCAGCAAACTAGGAGACGCACCATTGTCTCCTGGAAATCGCTCTTGTCGTTGATGTCGTCCACTTTGTAGGACCCAGACTGATTGAGGTAATTGTAGTAATCTAAACTGGTGATTCCCAGGCTGCTCTTCTGGTCTGCGTTGGCTCCTTCTATTAACTGCAAAAGTGCAAAAAGCAGATAATTAAACTTCCAAAGCGAGGCGGCGCTGCAAGTAATTTTAGACTCAGGCTCCTACAATGGCTCTCAAAATTGCAATTTAAAACAGCTTTTCAGTGGAATATGCCAGAGGAAGAGCACTTAACAAGCAGAAACCCTTCAATTTCTCAGCTACCTTGAATCAACTCAAATAAGCAATCCCTGTTAATTTAAATGATCTTGATATTAGGGTTATGGGAAAGTGAAGTCATATCCGCTTCCCACTTACAGACCATGTACGCTCCACTTAAGAAAGAGACTGTGATCTGCTTTCAAGGGCCAAATGAAATGTGTGCTCTTTGGACCTTGAAAAAAATCTAGGACACACTGGCCCAAGATTGTCCCACTTCTTCTGAACGAATGCATTTATGCATAAAGACAGACACACAGATACAAATGACCACACATGCATGTGCACACACACACACACATGCACGCACACGACCACGCACACAAACACAAACACACACGCACACAAACACGCATGCGCGCACACACACAAACAAACACACACGCACAAACACACACACAAATGATCTCCTCACCTGATAAAAGATGTGAAAGCTCCTCTCCCCTGAATTTCTCATGACGACCCGTGATTTTTCCAGCAGGAAGTTGGAGATTTTCCCGCCGTCTGGCTCTCCTCCTGAGCTGAACTGGATCTCAAAGTACTTCCCCTGCAGAACCAGAGCAGCGCTTCAGCATTGGACAGCATTTAGCCGTGCTAAACCCCCCCCCTAAAAAAAAAAACCACTGCCCTTGCTTCCATCGCACAGATTCAGTTCCCCTCCACAATGTTCCCAGTCTGACTGACGAAAACTTCAACTGTTCCCATCAAGTCTAAAAGGCATGCTTTACACTGACGCTAAACCAGTGGAACAGAAAAATAGACAGCGCGACCACATCAGCGAACGTCCCTCTCTGCGTTTGATGGCTCTCCAGCCTGCGGCCTGCGGCTCCCGCCGGTGCCCCAGCTGGGGCTGGTTAGGAGAGGCCTGGAGTCGCCAGGAGAAGCGGGACGGCTCATAAACGGCGGTGGCGTGTCGCTGCCCATCGCCGTGGCCGCCGTGTCCTCAGAGCGGCCTCAGCGGGGCCCGAGCCTGCTCTTAGGTCCCCACAAGTCCGGTTAAACAGGCCACAGCCCCGGCCCACGAGAGACGGGAGGAGGCTGTGCATCAGGGCCGCTAAAAAAAAACACATAATACTTCCCCAAATGTATTCGCCCTTCTGCCTCTCCCTCTCTGATGTCAACACCCCCTTGCTCGGTTTGGCTCCAGAAGGATGGAAGGGTTTAAGGGCCGTGCCAAAAGACAAGACAGCAACAGAGCGGAGGCTTTCCACAGTAACATGTGACTAAAGGCAACGTTTCCTTACAAATCTGCTGGAGTTGTTGTTCCTCACTGTCTTGGCATTGCCAAAGGCCTCCAGCAGAGGGTTGGACTGGAGGATGATGTCTTTGACATGCTGTGAGTGAGAGAGAGAGAGAGAAAGAAAAAACAGAGACAGAGAGACAGCGAGAATGAAAGAGAGAGAGAGAGAGAGAATGAGAGAGAGAGAGAGAGAGAGAGAGAGGCAGGTGATTATTGCAGTGATACACACCCATAGTGCCAGGGCAGCATGCAGATCAGTGTAACTTTCCAAACGCACGCACACACATGCACACACACGCGCACGAGCACGAGCACGGCCACACACACACACACACACCATCTGCAACACATTATTGAAAGTCAAACTCTTCGTATCTGGCGGCCATGCGTTTTAAATCAGTCACCGTGACGTGTAGACAGACGTAATTATTCATCTTTCATCTTTCTCTCCATTCAGAAGTAGAGCGGTGGAATTTCTCAGAATCCTTCTGCATTCTTCAACTTTGTCCTTCGCTAAAAAACATTAGTGTCATTGTGCCTGTGCTCTTTTTTATCCTCCTCATCAAAGTCACACGGCATATTGGCACCTGATGGCACGACAAGCTCACGCTTCATTTCCATGGATTACTTTCAGGTACAAAGGAACAATGGCTGGAGTGATTTGCATGAGGCGGAAAATGGCCGCCGCTGGCAGCGCCGCTGTGCTGCCGTTAGACAGCAGGCCTGCAGTTGGCGGGAGAGCGCGGACCGTAGGGGAACAAACGCCGTAACACCCACCCAGGCACATCAGAGGGAACTCCAGGAGGGGAGCAGGGAGAGGGGGGTGGAACAGGGGGGAAGTTCTGATACAATAGGCCGCTTTGTTAAATAAGACAATTGGATGAAACTAAAAGGCAGTTCCCAAAAGATAAACACAAACACACACACGCGCGCACAAATACGTGCCGCACAAAAAGATGAACTGAGATAGAAATTTCATTGGGCCCTGACTATACAAATGTCAGGGGGAAAACGCCTTTTTTAAATTAAAAAAAAAAATGTTTTTTAGTATTTGAATTAACCTCCCGTCATCCCTCATTTCAAATGAGAGTCAAACTGCTGAGACAAGATTAATTCTGTATTTTTACATCTGTGTTAACCAAAAAGTAGATCTGGAACACAGATAATTCCACAGACGATAATCCACGATTTGTGTTTTTATCATGTGACACTGAGGGGGGTTTAAAATGCAGCCTCTGAATTCCAATCGAATGTGTCCCCCAGGTGTTATGATAAGAATTCCATGAACTAGTTCAGGCACACGGTGACTGAAAATTCCGTGAGGTTTGAAAAGCGCAGGTACTGAATGTTCCTACTGGAAATATGTCAAACATCTCCGTCCAGCTTAAGTGGCAGCCAACTGCATATTCCTGCTCGGTGCGTTAGAAGAAGAACTGAGTAAACACGTCAGAGGCCAGTGGAGGAGGGTGACTTTGGGCACGTGGCATCTGGTGAGCAGTGTGTGGGAACAGATGGCCCAAGTGGGTAGGGGGGCTGGTGACACCCGGAGGTTGTGGATGTAGATAAATGGAGATGGCTTTTATGATGCTAAGGACAGGCTTTGGGGACCCCGACACATGACAGTGGCAGAATCTTGAACCCCACAGTGACCTCAAAGCCCCATTCCACTAGACGGTGGGCATGTGCGTGTGATGCATGTACACTCCATCACATGCCACCGTTACATATGCTGACATTCCCCATTACTTTAGTATCTACCTTCCCAGAATCCTCCAGGGTGAAGGGAACTTCCTCTATGGTACATACCTGCACTCTGGGCCCCCCGCCAGATACTCGGGAAATGTAGCTCATGATGTATTTGGCGGCCACCGTCTTCCCAGCACCACTCTCTCCACTGAGGAAGAAAATGAAACAAAATGGATCCGTAGCTTAAGCCTGCATACATGCACTGCTGTGACACACCACAGAAAGTCTCCTGAACAATATTTTGGCTTTTTCCAGTTTGTAAGGAGTACAATCACACACATGCAGGCGATGCATCACCAGCAGGGTTCCATCAGTGAAAGTTTACTGTGGTTGTTATCCTCCAGCGTTGGAGCTGTGGCAAAACTCATTGCACAATACTCATTCTGAATAATACCATTGTGTGATCGAATTGTCCTGACAGAGGAAACCCCACAAGCACTTCACAGGCCAGTACCATTGTACAACTTTTCAAAAATTACACAACAGCTTACTGCAAGCTGAGTGAGTGGATGAGTAAGCAGGTTCCAGGAACCACACACCACAACTGCAGCTTATTCACAAAGAGCAGAAGACCCAACCGGAGGGCTTTTGAGGAGTATCCAGCAGCTAACTTTGCCTGCAGTACAGCATTCACAAAATCAAGAAGGCTCAGAAATCAGATTTAAACAACAGAAGCTCAAGGTTTCAGACACACAGCTGTGTTAAGCAACACGCTTGGAAAAATCTGTGTTAAACAAGCTCTCCAAGAGGGTCAGAGAGATTCTGAATAAAAGCCCTCTTTATTGATACATACCCCCAATTAATACACATGAGGGATGGGGCGGTTCTGTTAGAGACTGAACAGGGAAATGGGTACAATCTGTAATTAAATCCTCATAACTTTGTATGAGACTTTGCTATAGTTTTAGCAGCTAAAAGAACATGAAGGGAAGCCTGACTGAAGCTGGGCTCTAAGGGAAAGGAGGCGGGGCATGCGGCATGCACATGCTCAGTCCTTGGGAGCCGTCTCCACACCATTCAGGGCATCTTCCTGTTGAGGCGAATGCTTCACCTCGGAGCCACAGCAACCTGGGCTCAGGGCCCATTTACAAAGGTCCTGAAATGCTGTGCGAGTACATCTGTGTGAAATATCGTTAGCTGCTATCCTGCTGGCCCGGATCCACACTTCCTCCTCTCCTCCTTTCTTCTGTGTCAGCCTACAGAATGCTCTGCTACATAAACAAAGCTCCTGCTCCCAATGTGCCACAGTAACGATAATCAGGATTTATTTGTTGAGCTAGCTCGACGGTTTCAGCCGCCCTTCTCCCCGCTCTTCCCGTTTTGCAGGATCATGCGCATTTAGACTTGTGTGGCTTGGCTCCGCATTAAAGAAGGTTTTTTTTTTTATATGGTTCTTTAAAGAGCAGTCACGTTGGCAAGGCCCTTCTGAAAAAACACAGCTGCGCATTGGTGAAGGCAGTCCGCCGATACGGTCGCACACGCAGCCGAAACCCTACAGGCTCGTTGTTTCGACTTCCACCGAAGTCGATACTCGCGGGTTTCGCTACCGCGTAACGTTCGACCAAAGCCTTCCCAGAGCGCTTCCACAAGCTGCCCCCGGCAGCACTGGCGCATTGTTACAGCATTAAACTCAAGGCAGACCACAGGCTGACCAGACACATAATCAAGGACCACGTATCTCCCCATTGACCTCTCTCCCTCCACATTTAACTGGAGCTTATTAGCGTCCAGCATCCACCCCGGCCCTGAGCTGTCATCTACAGGCTTCAGTAAGCCCTGACGTCTGGGTGCAAGCACAGTTAGACGTTTGGTGAGGGTTGGAGTTTGACTTAATGGATCCTATTTTTAGCCCTCCAGTGGAGAGTTCCTCCATTGTATACTGTAATTATACAGCAGTCAGATGCTAAAGACATTGTTGACTTCCTGTCAGATTTATTGGCCAAACATGGACTGGTCGTGAAGTGCCTATGTACTGTACTGCACAATGCTGAATCACATCCATTTTAACTTTGAAGATGACACTCGGCAAGCTGACTGAAGGAACCATACATAACCAGTCTTATTTTCAGTCATTTTAGCCTCCAGCAATTTATACTGGTGCTACATGAACTATAGAACAATATTACATGCAAATAAATGGCCAACTGATATGGACACGCTCTCCTTCCAGTGAATGGCTGTATTCAGTTTCAGCAGGGACAGCAGTTCTGGCAATTTTAATAAAATGCACACACGTTCCCAGGATGGTATGAAACACAAATTTACAGCTGGTAAAAGGTGGTGTTGATGCCACTGGAAGATGATGAATTCTGTACTCTCCTTCTTTTGATATTGTCACTATAGAACATTGCATCTGCAAATCGTTTCCTGCGTCAATTAAAAATTATTGTTCTAATTGAAATGGAATTTATCTCTTCCAGCTGCCACTTCCATTACAATTATTTTTTTGATTAACAAGAACAGCAAAAGATCAAAGCAAAGTGTAAAATGAAGACCAAACAGAGTTTGCTGTATTAGCGAATTGGCAATCAAACAGCAAGAAAGCATAACATATTTAAAAGTTATCGTTTTCTCTAATTAGATCTTGTGTGGCACCTCGCCAAGTCCAGGAGGTTGGGGAGACAGACCCTCTGTAAAATCAGTACAATAAAGGCACATTTTGTGCTCACTCATAGTGCACAAGACCAAGGTACTGAAGCTACCTAAACATAAACATGGCACATGCGCTATCTAAGCCCAAATACCACAACCCCACCCTACATACAAGGGCCAAACCTTTAGGGTGGATCTAATTTTCTCATTATAATGACAACCATCTCTGTACGTCTGGCTGTCTCAATAGCTCAGTAAATATTTAGCAAGGCACCGCCACGTGCTAATGTGCACAGGGGGAACAGGCTGTACAGGTTTTGTGACGCTTCTGCGTTGACACTTCTACACGGACTACATTTCCCCAGCAGCCGGTGGAGAAGCACAGAAGGCCGAGATCCCGACAAAAAGCGGAGTCGGCTCTGCTTCTCCACCTGCAGTCTGTCTCTCGCTCGGTGCGGATAAAGGTGGAGGCTATTTAATGGTCTGAAAAAAGACGAACTCTCTCAGAGGACAACGATGACCACAATGCACTGCACAGCCGTTTCGCACGAGGCTTTGTCCACTAATCTGGCCCATCGCTGGCCCTCTTCTGTTCCTTTCATGCGGGTTAACTGTACCGGCAGCTGCCCGCTGTGCAAACAACGGGGGAAAAGTGCTGAAGCAGGAGCCGCCCGCCATGAAGCAGGCACTACAGTAACCAATCAGACGGCTCGCTGCAGGACGGGCAGCAGGGGTGGGACCAGGTTCAGCTACGCATCACTGAAAAAGCTCAGAAAGGGCTTACATCCCCTTAAGGAGGCGCTGCAAAACCTACGGCCACTAAGCGCCTCTAGGCTAGCATCAGAAAAAGAAAAGGTAGCAACCGCAGAATTACAACCCCGGAAAACTTCAAATAATCAAACGCAACGCTGCACATCAGCTTGGCTTTTATATGCAGTCAGGTGCATGTGCTGAGTTTTACGCTTGTTTTGGTTACACGAGCAGTTCTTCTCTTCTTACACAATTAATTGCCTTTCAAGCATCTTTCACATTTTTTTCCTGTCTCATATTATTTCTGGATACGATCTGAAAACAGAACAAGGGCAAACAATACCCCAACAAAATAAACACGACACTGCAACTAACTTCCTATAAAGCGACTGACTTCCTACAAGGCTTCATTACACGGATCCAATTAGCAGCTGGCACATCTCCACTTGTCAACGGAAGTTCTGCCAGAGCGGCCATTCCCTCTGTGGTGACACGCGCAGGCGCGATGAGGAGCTGGCGTGGGGAGGCAGGCGAAACGCCGTTTACGGCCCCGGGGCCCTCGAGAGGAGCCGCACAGGTGCACTTCCTGTTTTCCTGGAGTAGGAAGCGCGGGCGTAAAAGGGTTCGCGTTTCATTCTGCATTGTTTGCGATCCACGTCCGGGGGTTAGGCCAAGAGCGCGAGTAAAAGCAGCAGCAAGCGGGAGGACTTCGCCAGAATGTGCGGGACACCGTCCGCAAAACACGAGCCACATTCTTAGGTGTGATCATCCAGGAAAACCAAAACAGCAGGCGTGTTTGGTGGAGGCAGATATTACATAACTTTAAAAAGAAAAAAAATACTTTTAAAAAGAATTTGTTCAAAGTTTAAGAGTACATGGAGGCAGGCGAACCACTTTTCTGCTGAGTCTCTTACTTCCCACACATTATTCTCATTATTCAATAGTGTCTACTTGTCCCTTTCGCTGCTTCGATAGCTATCTGTCCCCTTGCACTGTCAGGCAACGTCTTTCACATACATTCCACACATACCAGTGTTGTTCTGTTAAATTTTTTTAAAAGGTCTTCGGTCACTACCCTCTTTCTTCAGAAAAACAAGTGCAGAAAGTCTGACGCACTGTTCATGCCCCTGGAGAAGCCATCGCGGTCGCTCCTTACCTGATGATGACGCACTGGTTCTCACGGTCAATCATCATGTTCCTGTACATGTTGTCCGCCAGCGCGTAGATGTGCGGCGGGTTCTCGTACTGAGCCTGCCGTCACAGGAGACAAAACCGGCCGTTTGCTTCAAAGTCATAGGGGAGGCGTTCGGCTGCGTGAATTATAAATATACTAAACTGCACTAAAACTAAAAGCACATCATTATGAAATGACAGAACTTCACCAGAAAACTTTTAATTAATTCCAAGCTCCTGTTAGGTAGACGTTAATGAATAACCATAAGGTCAGCCACTTCTTCAAAATTGGCCCCACATTTTTTTCCAAACGTGTGTGGAAACACTGTTCAATATTTTACACAATCTGGCAACAAATCGTGGCCTGATGATTTTCATCAAGAATTGAACAGTTTTTCAATAAGCTGCATTGATGGAATGCCCAATTCAGGAGCCAAGACTGCCTTCGCTGGCCAAGACCCCTTAGAGGGACAGACACGAACAGGCTGCACTATGAGGTAGTGGCCAGGTTTTTCAATGGGTAAGGCAGGTTTCCCTTCGCCTTCATGCCAGCCAAGGGAGCAGCAGCAAAAACGATTTGCACCACACCTAGGTGAGACTAATCACAGGCATTCTCTGTTACCGTGAAAAGAAAACCAGCCATGATGTAACTATTTTCCGGGGGTTTGGCAACTGGCATCCATTGTTTTGAGAGGATTAATATAGCCCATTGTTACATAATAGCAGCACATAGCCCTGATGTATAGTATCTCTGCCATATCACTGTGTACATGCCTCACTTTCCTCACATGATCAAAACGGCAGGGTGCATTGTTTGTGCTGTTGTCATGCTGTCAGTTCAGCCCATGGGTGCTCTTCCTGGAAGGACACGCCTGGTTTCAGAAGAGCAGTGGGGTGCGTTACTCACCGAGCCTTGGTATAACTCCACCTCTTTGTCGCCGAAGTAGGGCATCTGCTTGAAGGGGTTGACGGAGATGAGCACGGGGCCAATGTATGTCTGCCAGGAGTCAAGGGCCACTTCCTCCATGCATGAGTGATATTCCCCCTGGGTTGCCCACTGCCCTTCACAGTTTGGAGAACATCTACCACAGCTTCTACACTCATCATTAATTCAGGTGTTCCGAAAAAAAAGCAGGTTTGTTGAACAGAAGGTCTAGGTTACTTTATATTTACAGCCTGATGAAAACAGTACTACAATAAACAAAAGGGCTCAATCTCATTTGGATGTCAGAAATGATATACTAATAGTACCAGATATATTTTCTTTCCACTTTATGTTTTATGTGAACCTTGGTGGAGGGCTTCACGCTAAATGACTTAATTCAAGGATGATTGGGTCAGAGGCTTTTAAAAACAAAGATCGACCAATTTAGCAATGCTTTGCTTGATTATATGCCCGTTGTGGTGTTAGATTATGACGGTATGTGCATGTGTGCGTGCCTTTGAGTGTGAGTGCGCGTGTGTGTATGCGTGTGTGCGTGTGTGTGTGTGTGCGCGTGTGAGTATGTGTGTGCGTGTGTGCGCGTGTGAGTATGTGTGTGCGTGTGTGTGTGTGCGTGTGTGTGTGTGTGTGTATGCATGTATGTATGTGTGTGTGTGTGTGTGTGTGCGTGTATATGTATGAATGTGTGTGTGAGTGTGTGTGTGTGTGTGTGCGTGTGCGCGTGTATATTTATGAATGTGTGAGTGTGTGTGTGTGCGTGTGTGCGTGTGTGTGTGTGCGTGTATATGTATGAATGTGTGAGTGTGTGTGTGTGTGTGCATGTGTGTGTGTGTGCGTGTATATGTATGTGTGTGTGTGAGTGTGTGCGTGTATATGTATGAATGTGTGTGTGAGTGTGTGTGCGTGTGTGTGAGTGCGCGTGTGAGTATGTGTGTGTGTGGTGTCGGTGAATACTGCTTGTATTCAGGGTGGCCTGCGTTGCCCCGCGCAGTATGCTATTAGCTGGCACGCTCTGATGTTGTTGCTATTCTAACCACAATCAGAGGACTGATTCAGGGTTTAAAACTGCTTGTGACAGCTAAGCTCTGTAAAACTAATACTCTGGACACACCGGGGCCTTTTAACTACTGAACTGCCACACTGTCTCCATTCTTATCCAAGCTTTCATTAAAACAATAATTCACCAAAATAAATATGACAACTGCACCAATTGGAATAGTGTAGTTGAGTATTTCAGTCATCCTAAGTACCAAGGCACTCAAACCTTCAGCAAATATTTAGGTTGTTTTAAAACAAAAAGAAGCAGCCCTACAGCAGTTATTTTGATTATTGTTTCAAGTACGCCAAACATTGTATAATACAGGATCTTGTTGGCACTGCAAACAAGAGGAGCAGGTTTGCCAAGCACACCTCCATCCACAGCAGACTCCACAGACAAGCAAGACGTGAACCTCTGACAAAAGCAAACTCACACCCACAACTTTTTCAACAAAATGACCAATGAAGAGCTGCCATTTTGCAAAACACCTTAAACGAATAGCCCAAAATCATTCTTTCAGTGAAAAATCTAAAAATGGAAGGGATATAACAACAAGTTTATTACATAATAAGTCATATGGAAATGTTTAAAATCTGTCCACACAATGTCTACAGCTTGTTGCATGTGGGGAAGACCCCCCCCCCTCTAAACCATTACCATTGTTGTGGACAAGTGACCATGCTCATTTTTTCATACCTACTGCAGCTCAACCCCCATTAACCCCTGTCCCACAGGACAAAAAAAACAATAAAAGCAGCAAAGCCCCCCCCCCTCCCCCTCACTCCCCCTATCCTGGCAGACTGGGAGTGGGTCATGTGGGAGGTACACGCAGGAAACTCCCGTTGCAAAGAACTCTGGGAACTTTGTGATTAGAGATGGAGAGCCCATGGGTCAGAAAGTAAAAGCCCTGCCATGCGTTTCTTCCCTCCACAAACTTACCAAGCTGATTTCGTTATTTAATTCTACCACCTGGCTGAGGAACAGTGCAAATTAGAAAATATAGGTGATTGAATCTGGGTTTTCCACCGAGGCTCACGAATGAAACTGAGTTTCCGAACGTCTCCCCACAAGTGAGGGCGAGAAAGGATACGAAAATGTAATCGTCCATGTATCTCTTCTTGAGGTTCTCCACGATGGCGTCCTCGGTGATCTTCGTCAGCAGGACCATGTCGTCCACGCCGCTCTGCTTGACGTTGTGGCTCTGCCAGTGGTACCGGTGGTGGCCTTTGCTCCCCTGAAATCACACGGACACCAGCCACATTTAAAACTCTGCCTCCGAACCGCTCGCAGTTCTCTCTGCACCCGTTTGCCCACACGGAGACCATTTTTGTGTCTGAAAGATGACTGCTTTTCCCCTGCAGCCTAGAGCAATTTTCATCTTAACATCAATCAATCAATCAACCAATCAAATCAGAGACAAGTCGAATATTTAATCAACTGCTTTAAGTGACCAATGAAATTATAAGTAAGAATGAAAGCCTATAGGCCCTCTAGGTTTCCAGAGCTGGGATTAGCTGTCCCAGGCCCACAGGGACTGGTTTGGTTCATCTGGTTTTAATGTGCATGGCAGTGAGCGGCTACAGCATGGCCCAGGAGGACCGGCCCAGGAGGACCGGCCCAGGAGCACTGGCGCAGGAGGAAGCGAGCGTTCTGGACAGAGCTTTCACGCGGGCTGCCCTTCATCTGGCCCTCCCGGCCGTCCGGCCGGCCAAAGCGGCTCTCTCTCCTTCCAGCTCTCAGATGTCCAGCTGTTTTTCGACCTCTGCGGTGAGTCACTCCACACAAGAGCTGCGGGCCTCATGTGAGATTTCCGAGTGCCGCCAGCGGCTCTTTTGATGGCGCGCCCTGACGTATCTCTCTCTCTCCCGCTCTCTCCAAACACGCTCTGGCCATTCGTCGCGGGCCGTGAGTCATCTGGCTACTGTTGGAGAGAGAGACGGAGAGCCGTCCCTGTCCCCAGGCTACGGCTCCCGAAAGGCCGCATCGTCACAGCTTCAGAACCTCAGCCAACCCATGAAAGCGCTTCACACCACTTAATGCCAAAATGCCTCTCCAAAGCACCAGGACAGAAGACATGCTGGACAGAACAGCAGCTTCCACAGGGAGGTCAGGACCCGCTGGAGGGGTTTCCAGGGGGGTTGAGCTTGGTCAGCTTGTGGGGTAGTGTCTTACTGCACACTTTCCATGGACATTCTTATCAAATTTGAACAGTCCGTTTTGACATTCATTACAAAAGGGGTCTCCACATTCAAAAATATTTTAGACAACTTTCAAATAAGGGGGTGTCACAGAAAGTGCATTTGCTCATTAAATGGGTCGAGGGCTTGGAAAGATACAAATCACTGGGATAGAAGAAGCATATATGCAAAACACTGATGATAAAGATGGTAAATGGTAAATGGACTGCATTTATATAGCGCTTTTATCCAAAGCGCTTTACAATTGATGCCTCTCATTCGCCAGAGCAGTTAGGGGTTAGGTGTCTTGCTCAAGGACACTTCGACACGCCCAGGGCGGGGTTTGAACCGGCAACCCTCCGATTGCCAGACAATCGGTCTTACCTCCTGAGCTATGTCACCCCGTCAACAGAGAGAACCGTCAACAGCATAGATTCTGACTAAATCACATATTGAGAATATCTGTATTCAAGAAAGACACATTTTTACAGTGAGATTCGGGCACATGAGGTGTATGAAAAGGAGCTTTTCAGTCTGTGTAACTTGATGCTTTTCTTTTCTCTCCTTTGAGGTTTTGAAATGCTTTGATACTGCTTATAAGAGTGATTCAGGTCGAGAAGAAATGTTTCAACCCTTCAGCATTTCAAAAGCCAAGGAATATTTTTTACCACAATGTGTCAGGCAAAAATAATGCTAATTTAGGCACAGTCATACCTGGACCTAAATCAACCTGTCAGTAAAAAAAAACTATAAAAGCACTCTAAAGTGCAGCAGACAAGTAATCACACGGTGAAGTGTAGAGGACATGACAAACCATGGAAAATGGTAAGAAAAGTGGAAGCACATGACTGACTTACAGTTGGAGGCAAAACATAAAACCCTCAGGAGAACCTACCTAAAACTTGAGCAAATTTACCGTAATTAACTTTCACAAGGGCGGTTATATGTTCTTATACCAACAAACTAAACGCCCGTGCCTTTACAGACTCGGCCCTAGCATGGAGCCCAGAGAGGAATGCTAACTGCCTCAGCCTTCTCCCCTCACAGTGTTTTTATTCAGTAGGCATGTCATAAATTACCGCTCGATTAATTTTCCAGAAGGTAGCCATTATCATGTTTTACAGCTCGCATTTTAGAAAAAGAAAAAGAAAAAAAAGAACAGGCAAATTTGCCTTCTCCTCTTACTGTGAGGCTAGATGGGGTGCCATCTAAATGACATAATGCTTGGGGACCCAGAGATCCAACACAGAAGAACAAGCCCATTAGAGAACCTTCTGCCTATGGAGTCCTAGCTGGGAGAGTGTGGTTGCTAATTCTGGTGCTAGTTCGTTCCTGTTGGATGCACCCATGACAGTTTCTGCCCATTTTCTCCCCTCCCATCATAATGCGTCTGGGTGTGGACCTTTTAAACCCAGATGCATAGTGGGAAGGATCCAGTCCTTTTCACATGCGCATAAGCAGTTTGCAGAAGCCATGGTGGTGGTCACTCAGGCCATCATTGATGAGTCAGTACACTCGATGCTCAACCACCTCAGGGACATCTTAATGCAGCTGGAACAATATACTCGCAATGGCCTTACCTTCCCTGCAAAAGGGAAATTAAGGACTGCCCCAGACCAAACAAAGGAGGAACTAAAACAGACCTGGTTTCAATGGAACGCCATTTTCCGCTCTTTCTAGGTTTAGTGTCCCACCATAAAGGAGGAGAGAGGGCAGTGGGCAAAATGGCAGTGCGGTGTTTGTGGACCACAGGGGAAGGCATTATGTTTAGTCCAAGTATTTCCAGGCGTCTGGAACCTTTGGAGGAGCGCAGGTTTTTACAGCACAGTCGTTCCCATCTTCAGGGGTTAACGCAGGTTTGCTCGGGGGAAAAGAACCAAATAAAAATACGACCCGTTGAATAGAACATATTTACCCAGGGTTACAGGCATACGGCGTTAGCGAATCGCCTGGTTACCAATAAGCGGTCCTCCTGCTAGCCCCAGCTGTGGGACAAACAGCTGGGGGGAGAGAGCCAGTGTGGGTCTGTAATAATGAGGTCTAAAGGGCACATGACTCTGCTAAGAGACTCCTCAGAGGAGCACACAATAACAGCATCACCATGGAGCCACCCCAAACTTACCCAGTGCAGTTTCACAGGGCCCACAGCAGGGCTGAAAGGCAGCGCAGGGCTGGGCTACTCGGTGCTTCAAAGCATCATTTCTCTGCGGAGTTCTCCGTAGGGCTTTTGACTTTTAGTATAAAGACCATCCTAATTATAAAACAGCACACACATGCTGTCTTTACAGAAACTGTGCACGGTGTATTTTCACGATTTCACAATTTCTCAGTTTGTTCCATAATTCAGTAAAATGCCACTTTCAATATGCAATCTCACGGCACCGGAGAAATTTCTGGGACGACCCAGATCCATAGGCCCGCTTCCCCTTCATGCAAATACCATTCCCATATATGGAGAGAGCCGAGCCAGGCTCAGGGCACAGGAAATGGCTGGGTTTGATTCAGTCACACGGGCGAAACTTTTCTCTCTCCTCTGTGCTGTTTCTCTCCTTTTTCCCTGCATGGGTTTTTACACGGAACCTGCAGTCTGCGGAACGCCCCTCCCCCTCAGATTTCCTGTACTGTGCTACCAGTTAAAAATTATAACATTTTTATTGCAGTGCGGTATGACTGTACTGTGTACTGCATTAATGAAAGCTTGCACACATGGATGGAAAAATGAATGAAATAACTATGAACTCATTTGTGGTTTTTCCTCATTCAGGCATAAACAAAAATAAGCCTAGAAGCAAGGTTTAAATTAAAGGATTAAATTAAGTGAAAAATTTTATTTTACAGATTTATTTTATGGAAGGCTCATTCAGTTAAGGCCCCATGCTGGGGTGCATGGATGAGCCTCACGGTTCGGACTGAATCCGGAGTGTTCCAGGGCCGTCTGGGGCCAGGAGCTCCATAGGGTGACACGCAATTGCTGATTGCGTCACCCAAGGCACGGGAGGGCTCAGCCAGTTAGGGGTCCACGTCCATCGTTATCTAGCTGGCCGAGCAGGTGCCCTTGGACTGCGTACTAAAGCTGCGTATGAAAAGTCTTCCTCCAACTCTGCTCCATTCGAGCTTAATTGCAGTCTTCTGTGTGAAAAGAAGCATCTGGTGGCGCCACGTGTCTCGAAGGAGGACCATGGATGTCCACACTCTCCCGAATCGGCAGTGGGGTTCTTGAATGTATGCAGCTGTGCTTGCCGATGATTCGCCCTTCCAAATTGGGGTGGGAATTGTATATTCTCAGTCTCATGTTGGGTGCCAATTTTGAAAAAGAATTATATTACTAACCAGTAAAAGGCCAAAACGCAGTTCCAATACTCCCTCCAATTTCAGCTGTGTGGCGTCTTGGCCAACACATTGTGGTTTGGCCGCGAGGCCAGCCAAGACTCCGGCGTGCTATTAACAAACTGAGACTCAACTCATTATTTCAGCGCTGGTTTAAACTGGACCAATCCGAGCCTTTTTGGCACAAGGACGGGACCGGCTTTGAAAAAAGGGATTTACAGCCTTCAGCTAAGAAGTCTACCCATGTTTTCGTTGCTTTTATAGTGCATTTAGATCAAATGTTATCATTGCTCTCATAAGACAGAGTAGTTAATGTCACTTAAGATATTGTCTAGGCACAGCGGGTGTTTGAGTCCATGTGCTGAGGAACGTACGGGTTTACTGGCTTCCATACCCAAATTGCATTGGAAATGAATAGACATGGCACCGCCAGAACAGGATTATGAGACAGTTTCAGGATTTTTTACAGAAGTTTTGAAATGCCAGTTCAATCTTACAAGTAAAATTTTGAGCTATGTCCCCTCCCCCACCACTACCCATAACCAATCAGCACTGACCTATCTGCCTCCAAAGGGCATTCCACTAGTTAACACTTCCTGCCTCCTTGTTCTGGTCACAGGAAAGACAGACAGCCCTTGAATCAGCATTGACCCTTGACCTCACACCACTGCAGCGATTTTCTGGTGGGTCCATTTTCAGAGCAACCCCCTCTATCACCCTAAGCCTCGATACTTTCACATTGCTGGAAACGAGTACAGAGTTTGTGTGGTTTGATCCAGATTGCAACTCCACACCGGGGGTGGGTATAGAGCATTGGAGAGGGCAGGAACATTTTAAACAAACCTCCCACCTGGATTATATTACTGCCATGGAATAAATGCTGAGTCAGCGACTTCACAAACCACATCTGTTGGAGCGCACTACCAGGCCCAAAGCTGACAGACTGCAAAGTCTACCAAAAGAAACATAAGATGCTGAATATAATAACCGTCAAAATGCATAAAACAGCAAGTTGATTTCTCCAGCACAGCATCGATGTTCCTCGGGGACAATAACACAGGAAGAACAATGAATCAGTAGTGGCTCTGGCCACCGGAGGTGACTCAACTGGATGGGATATTCATTAAAGATCAAACTGCACCCCAGACAGCAACCCCTTACTCCTCTCACGGTTGTCCTGGAAACTTTGAAGAGGGAAGTTCAGTCTTAGACGCGTTCTGGAGTTATGGCTGGGTTCTCTGTCCAGGATGGCGTAATACTGACAGGGACATGACAGGACATTTTCACCCTCCACCCCCATCCCAGAAATGTCCCCGGGCTCAGACACATCAGTGTCACAACATGGTGGGAAGTCTAAAGGCACGATCTGGGCCCAATACTGGCACCGCTGGCATCACAACAGCGAAAGAAAACACACACAAGCCCAATCACACTCGAGTCCATCAGCTTTATTATCTGCCCTTTTTCACAACAAAGGAAGAGGACCGCATAAACCTGTGGTTAAGGTGACCCTACAAATCGGTTTCACTGATTCTGTTGCCGTAATCCTTTTTGTTATTATTTTACCAATGGGATAATGTGCAGGATAATTCCCCCACCCAAAAACATTTTTCGGTATTTAGCTGCATATTTCTATAAGCAACAAAATATACTTCTGTATTCGTTATTTTGTCTTTTAACTGTCAAAGTGACACAGAGCCGACTCTCGTTTCGCTGCGTGAGCTGGCCCCTCCCCCTTCCCTCTCACAGCCGGCGTATGTAGAGAGGAGCAGGGAGGGCAGTGCCTGAACACGAATGTAATTAACCTGAACGATTGGCCCTATTGTGTTTAGAAATGGGGGCATTTTTTGATATCAGGCACCAATGACTTTAAAGTCTTTAACTTATGTTTAGAATTCATATTGTGATCATATTGTCCTCCAGATGATTCAGATAGCATGAAGGTTTGCCTGTAACAAAATGGAATGAGACATAAGACTCTATAGCTCATCCAGCTACACTTTCATACAGATGTGCGTTCGCCATCCTCAAAAACACACACACACACACACTACACAAGTGTGGAAAGTTCTGCAGGTGTCAGGGTACTCTCAGGTAAGCACGAGTCAGTCATTTGATATATGGAGCAAATAACCAGAGTAATTAAGCTGAAATAAAGCATCAAGCAAGCAAAACTCTGGCATCACCTGCCAAACTACGGCCCTGGGCAGGTGATGCTATGTCTTACACGGTAGAGGAAATGGCGGAAAGCAAGAGGTACAGAAAGAGAAGGGTGTAGCCTCATAACGTGACGCCAGGGTTTGGAATTTTGGGGAAACGTAGCTATTTATATCTTTCTCCCTTTCTCTATCTTTCTCTTGCTGTTTCTCTCAGTCCCTCCCTCCCTCCCTCCCTCCCTCCCTCCCTCCCCTCTCTCTCCTTAACAAGCACGGAATCTGACAGAAAAACAAAAACACCACAAAAACCAGGCCCATAAGCCACCGCTATGAGAAAGACTGCTTCTGAAAGTATAATTTTAAGGCCAGATATTGTTCGCGAAACAAGACGTCAGCGTACGCAGCCTCATTCTGAAACGGAAGCCGAAAGAGGTCAAGTAAGACTAAGTACAGCCTTGTGTACAGTATGGAGCTGGTAGAATCTCACACCCTTACTTTTCTTGCCACTGAAATGTAAATGACAGACCGTAGGAAAGAGGCTCCCATTCATGAGTACGACTTCCTGAGCACCGGCCACCATTCATTCATCTGGAGTCAGGTTTCGGTCCCACACCTCAGCAGGAAGTGAGCACATACACACACTTATTTTGGAAGAAGGCCTGGATTATATCAACATTAGCCCTCAACTTTGACTCGCGATTTAATGTTAGTTTTTTTTTTTTTTTTTTGCCAAAATGAATGAACAGAATCTTTCAGCATTTAAAAACTTAACAGAATGATCTACATTAAGTCAGTCTGGATAACAGGTTCTGCTTAATAAAAGTCATTTAATGTAATGCAACCACAGGTTTTGCATTGAAAAAAGAGCTGAGTCAAAGTGAAAGATAAATGTTGATAGAGTCTAGGCCAAGGACTTCAACTTATGTGTCTCAGACTCCAAACTCCAGTGAGCTCAACTCTGACTCAACCGTTAGAATCGCTCCTGCTTTCCTAGCATATTTTCTTTCCCTGTTTTGTTAAGGGTGGTTTGTGACCATATTCCCAACCATTCCATAGTACTTCCTCGCTATGAATGTCTTGCTTAAATCTGTCCCACCTGCACAACTCCCACCTGTATAAAAAAGC
Source organism: Anguilla rostrata (assembly GCF_018555375.3). NCBI lineage: Eukaryota > Metazoa > Chordata > Actinopteri > Anguilliformes > Anguillidae > Anguilla > Anguilla rostrata. The sequence continues at coordinate 43,368,895 of NC_057937.1, read as the reverse complement.
ATTGCTAGCCTATGACAACTGTTGTTCTTCCACTGACAACAATTAAGTTACAATACAAATTAATTAGCATAGGAAAAGATGAATAGCATAGTTATCCAATTACAATTTCCCTTGCAATGTTCATTCCCATATGCATGTTTATTTTGTACATTGTTTATTCTTTTGATCCTTTCCTAAACATTCCCTTTTCTTTATGTCAAAGAAAAAAAAAGAATGCATTTTCTTGTACCTGGATGGCAGCAGCATGCTCCGAAACGTAGTCAACTGTATTTGAACAAAGACGCTAGCCACAGAACATCAACCAATCTGCTGGGTTTAATTTGCACAGAATATATTACCACATCTAATAATGTTTTCATAGGATTCAAATGATAGCCTAGTCATTTCAGTGGCTGAACCTTAAAGCTAAATCATCTATTGGCTCAACTGGAAAGTTTGACAGAGACTTATCAAAGAATCAAACTGTTCGTTGAAACCTTTGAGGGGGATAGGCTTTGGATTTGCTATACTTGGGCAGTGTGGGAAAAACATAGCGCACAGACATCAATGCGTGGTGAGTTTTCGCTGTTTTCAAAAGAGTCATGATGGAAGCAGCCCCTGACGGCAGCTAATGGTAACGTGAGCGGTCTCAGATGGCGAGACAACCGGTAGAATGCTCTCGGGCACACCGGCCTCTCCTCATTACTATGTGAGCTGCTAACTTAATGAGGCCTTCCAGGGAGAAAGTCCACGACCATGAAAAGCGCTGGCTAGTTAAGAGGCTGCGGGTTGGGTTTCAGTCCAGGAGTCTGTTCTAGGAGGGAGATAATTGGGCATTAAGTGACATGCATAAAAAGGGCCACCCAAGACCGGACATTTTGTTTTCTGCATGTAAATGAGTGAAAGGAAAGTCAAGCCCTCAGCTGCCAAAGAATGTAAATGAAGTGTTCCTTGTAGACACTCTGATGTCCCACATTTTTAGTGCACACTAACAGCGTAGTACAGGACACCGGCAAACAGTTGGACTATAGGTACAGAATGCAATAAGTCACCAAAGGAAAAGCATACTTTTAAATGGTGCACTGTAAGCCAAAGACATGTTTACTGCTTTCGACATGTGTTTTATTACTCACACTGGACAACACTAAAGAGACAGACTCAGGTTCATAGACAGTACACAGAGCCTGAGTCAGGAAACTACAGTGCGATTAAAATCAACGTGAATACAATGAAGGAATGCCATTGGACCGGCATAAAATGTGTGCAGATACAAATGTAAGGTTCAAATAAAAACATTCAAATTTAAATTCAAATACCTTTATAGTCCATAAAGAGAAACAAGGAAATGTGTCTAGCTTGATAGCTCAAGTAAAAAAGAATGCACTGTAGTTTACATTATAATCAGAATAATAAAAGGAAAAAGGTTACATGTCATGCAAATGGGCTATAAACAGTCAATAAAAGCTTCCTTGTACATTTATTAAGGAACACTCTTCAGTTATCACTGAATTGAGGATCAATTTTTTCCCTGGTTGATGTGGAAAAGGAACACAGACATGAGGGGTGACATAGCTCAGGAGGTAAGACCGATTGTCTGGCAGTCGGAGGGTTGCCGGTTCAAACCCTGGGCGTGTCAAAGTGTCCTTGAGCAAGACACCTAACCCCTAACTGCTCTGGCGAATGAGAGGCATCAATTGTAAAGCGCTTTGGATAAAAGCGCTATATAAATGCAGTCCATTTACCATTTACCATAAATGGCTAAAGGAACACTGGCATCTTTCAGATATGAAGAGGCACCCAGGAGCGATGCCAGTGTATTTTATCAATCTAATTTTTTTAAGGAGAGTGAGCGTGCCCTCCTTTCAGATTTATTACTTCATTTAGACAGGTAGAATGCAGAGAGGGTAACAGATAGGGAAGGGACCACAGCTGAGAAAGCGTCATGGTGGGGGGCTTGCAGATGGCCTGAGAGTCGGCCACTCTACAGAATGCACCACACGCCTGGCCATGGATGTGACTGCATTTTGAGGGCCTCAGTCAGTGATTAACAGTGGGCGTGACCAGCGAGACAGCCTCCACCTCAGTCCAGTGCACTGCAGACCTGGCCTGCACTTGCTTTTTCACACCACCACATCTACAGGGGTCCACACTGCTTTTCACTGCCGCCTTAGACAAAGCCAGACAAAGCTGCTGCACAGAGTACCTGCTGTAAGTGAGAGACAGACATACAAACTATCTGTAAGAAGTCACAACTAAACAAGCTTTATAAATGAGCATACACTTACAACTGATTTAAACAGATGCTGACACCCAACAAAAACAAGCAGAAAAGGAAAGCTAATCAGCCAAGCACACTTTGGTAAGAAAAACAAACATAATCATGATGTCAGCCTTTAATGCAGGCGAGGCAGTAGAGCTTGTGAGAAACATTCTCAAAATGACAGCAAGAAAAGCACTTCAAAACCCTCACTCGCCTGTCAGAGCCTTACTCACTGCCTGCGGGAAACTGTTCTGGCAGGACACCAGGAACGCCATAACTCACGTCCGAGTTCCCGGTAATGCTGACACCCTTTTCTGAAAGAATTCCTCATCTCCGCATCAGATAAACGAGCTGGCATTCGCCAAGGAGCGCTGGAAAGAATCTTTGAACCCCTGAACTCTCTTCTTCCTCGTGGAGGTGCTCCAGCAATTAAAAGACTGGATACAAACTAACAGACATCTGGAGACTCTCACTAGTGACTGCAGATGTGTGGAGGAAGTGCAGGTGAGCGACAGTATCGTCTCTTCAGACTCCAGATTAAGGGCTGCACATCTTGTAGTTTGTAGGCTACAGGCAAAAACAAATATTTACATTCCAAAAAAAGGAGTTTATACAGCAAAATGAGTTTTAGCTGGGGTCAAACTACACAGGTTTGTCTGAGCAGGACGTGCAAGCGAACGGAAAGCTCCTCGAACTCCCCAGCTATTCCCACCTGTCCCGGCTCATTAGGCAGATTGACGGCGAAACATCACTTTTCACACTTTACGACGCGTGACCGAAGGGGCTTTGTCGCCCCGCACAAAAGCGGGCCGGATGCCGCGCCGCGGCTAATCGCCATTACTTCGCCGTGCCCTCTGCTCGGCCACTCTCCGCCCAGCAGGAAGTGGGCTCCCCGCGGAGCGGAGCCGGGCGATGAATGCCCAGGGGACGCGGCGGCACAGAAAGGGACATGTGGCGATTTCCCAGCGAGATACCGCTATGCGGCCGCGGCGTTCCGTGGGCCGTCTGTTATGTTAGCCCGACATGTTTAGCTACGCGCCATCCTCCACATTGACGTCTTAGCTCGGAATCAGCTAAAGAAAACACAGCAAGATTTGCTTGTGTTATGGTTAGCTTATCTGTTAAATCTAATTTCAATAAATAATTTAAAACAATATACACTAGAATGTACAAGTGTCCGCCAGTTACTTGAACCGGTGTTCGTGCTAACAATCTTCGTCATCATGAAGATTGTTTCCAAAAAGGACAATGCTGTTCATCATAGTCATAACTGCAGCTGGGATCCATGTACATTACTGTACATAAACATAGATGTGATGGTATAGCCATGAACTGCAGTACATATTCCACATCACTGATGTGTATTTCTTTCAGATTGTAGGCCAGACCAAATTAATCAAATTAGTATAATCAATCCATTTTTCAGACAGTCATTTTTCAGACTGAGCCCTTTCAATGCCTGGGGCTTTAGATTTAGGCCCATGGGGGTACTGTGGTCATTGAACATGAGATGAAAAGAGAATGGGATGTATGCCGACACTGGGCATGACCTCACCCATCTGCTTTGATATGCATTAAAACACACTACCATGCAAATTGCAGGCAAATCAGCTTTAGACATGAACTCTTTCACTCACAGAACTGAGAACAGGTGTGAAAGCAAGCCTTTTCCCAGCAGTCTCTCTTTCTCTCCAGAAAGAAAAACTGGTCAGAAAAAGCTAGCAAACAGAACATCTTGCAAAGCATTAAATTCCCGTGATTAGAAATGGTCGGGCATGGAAATCCATGTGGAATCCAGGGCACTGCAATAGACGAATGTCAGGCAAGTGAAAACACAGGCCTTGCCATTTTATTCCCCATAAGACAAAAATGCTCGAGAGAAAAATTAGAGGACCGCTCTGTAACAAGCCTCACTCAAGGCTAAATAATATGTTCAGATTCTTATTTTTATTATTATTATTATTATTATTATTATTATTATTATTATTATTAATAATAATAATAATAATAATAATAATAATAAATGCTTATGCTAAGAACATTAATGTAATGTGCTGCACCTGTCTCCACCTGCTCTATACACCTCAAAACGGACAGAGCCATGGCACTCGGCTCAATCCGCTTTACGTACATCTCTGTGCTGGCACTTGGCTCTAGGAGAAGGCCCTACTCCATAGAGGGAAAGGATCACCAGGGGCAACCTTCCTTCCAGGATGGAGCCATAGCAACAGCAGTCCTGGCCCTGCAGCCACTCAGGGCAGACAAGGCCGACATTTCAAAAGCAACCAGAAAAGAGGCATCAGCGATGCCACAAAGCTACAGAAAAACTGAAAGCGCTCAATAATATATGGCTTTTAAATGGTACAGAGGAAGCTCCTGAAGTAGTTTATAGCCTACCTTCATGAGCTATTGCACTGGTTCTGCAGAAAGTAAACAAAACTGCATTTGCAGTCAGTCGATCCCCCTGACCCTGAGCAGGATGAGGCAGAAGCCCAGGCTCTTGCTCCAGTACGGGCCCCCGGCTTTGACCGGGGTGTCGCTGACCTTGCGGCAGTTTCGGTGCGCAGAGCCAGCTCAGGGTGAAAACAAACACAGCCTCCGAGCGCGGACACCGGGGCTTCACATCTGTAATGAGTAACCGAGCTGCCGCTTGGCCGGCAGCCCCGATCACTTATTTATCCGTCCAGGCTTCTCCGCAGCTGGAGAAGCCCCCCCCCCCCCAGTGCTCAGCTACTAGGTGCTGGAAGGCAGTCACATGCTGGGTGGGGTGGAGGGGGGTTAAGGGGGGCTGTTGGTATGCACATCTGTGACCTTCAGCAAACAGCCCTGCGTCCACCTGGTCCCTCTACACGGGCAGCGCAAAACCGGATCTAGTACAGCTAACAGGGAAAGAGGTCAGGACGCTAATGGTCCTTCCACTGTTTGATTTAGCGTTTGGGAAAAGAGTAAACCGTTTGTTATGACACGCTCTCGCTACATCTGTGAGTCCCCAGCCCAAATAATGCCACGGCGCCAAGAGCGCGAAAGCCGCACGCAGCGCTCGCTGGTATTCCTGCGCTATGCTGACTCCGCAACATCGGCGGTAGCGCGGGCGCTAACCACGAGCGCTAACGCACGAGCGCTGCCAAACAGGGCGACAGCCCTGCTTTTATTAAATCGCCAAAAGATGGATTGTATTAACAGCCGAGATCTTTCAGGGTCGAACAAACAGTAGAGATTTACGTCAATGTTTTATGATGTTATTTTTATGGGCATGTTTTCAGGGCGTCGGCTGCGTCTATCAAGAAAAGGCAATATGAGCTGCCCATTTCTTAAAGACAAATCAATCAACGTCCTGAATGAAGATTATTTTCAGATTAAAACGGGTGCCTGTGATGTGTATGCGGATGTGTATGTCTTTGCCTTGAAGCCTATCTCCACCTTATTCTGCTCAGACAGCCCTCGTGATCAAAGGAATGGCCTCGTTTTCACAGACTCTATTTGAGGGAAAACATTAACGTAGAACAGCCTTTTCTCCCTGACAGAGAAGCCTTAGGCCTCAGAGCTTTGCTAATGGATTCGCACAGGCCATCTCACAAATGAACCAATGGGACCGAGAGGTACAACGAGGGTTCAGGTGCAGAGCTCTTCCACCCCGTGAGAGGGGAAAGGGGTCAGAGGGAGTCTGAGGGCGAGAGGTGACATCATGGCCGTTGCTGAGAGGAAGCCACGCCCCTGTGCACTTTGCCTCCGAGAGAACAGCTGGACCCAGCCTGCCAGTTTATGCCTCAGCAGTCTTTTGATAAGTAAACTGTAATGCTAGCAAACACAAAAAGCACACACACCTCCAAACTCATGTTAAAGATAGAAAACAGTCCACCTATTAGGCAGCTGTGAACAGATATTTTTGGCAAGATGAAGGAAAACCTGCTGCTGTCATCCATACCAGAGGACTGCTAATTGGACACAAAACAAGGGAGGATTTAGAGGTGAAGACCTTATAATAAAGGGGCACAGGGTCAAGACTGTTGTAATGCAAAGAATGTGCAAAGCAAGCTGGTATTAATTTAACTTGGCAGGGCGCGAAACGACGACACAGTGCACAGCATGAAAAGCAAGAAGGGTCAAGGCCAAGTCTTTACATTCTTTACCAAATGATTTTGAATACTTTCAGAAAATATTTATAGAAATCTGTTCTGTTTAACGTGTTTCTTTGACACTTCTTTTTTGTCTGGACAAAACCAGAGGATAATCAGAAAACCAGCTGCGGCAGATGCCGAGAGCAACTGGAACCAGCCTCAGACCGCCCTGAGTTAACTCAGAACAACACCTTCCAGGAAGCAGAACGAAGAGCCGCTAGCCACACAGAACAGGAACTTTATTGACCCGCCGTCGGTCCCAGAGCGTAGCACAGAAGCCGGAATCTCAGCTGAGGCTCACAGGGAGTCTTACTGTATGCACGTAGCGCGGGTTTCATGGGGAAAAACAAGCCCTGGCTACGTAAGGCCCGTCAGTGGGGGGCGTGCGGGGTTTACTGGTTAGCAGCACCCCGCGGCCTAATGGGTTCCCCAGCCCTACGGAAGCGCTCGCCATGTCCGCTCGAAAGGGAACCCGCATTCCTACGCAGGCTCCCCTCCCCTGCATGCTGAGGAAAATGAATTGCAGGCTCTTAATTAGGGAGGGGGGGGGGCATGTTACTATGCTTGCGCCTCCCTAAAGGAGCTGGTAATGCAGAACATATGCTGTCACACTGACCTACTATTCAGCATCTGGCGAAAAGGGAGCCCGTGACTGATGCTACCGTCTGGCGCTCCAGACAGACGGAGACGGAGCCTTCCTTTGCACAAAACCCAAATATTGGAGTACCCTGTACGGTCGTAACACGCCCCTGAAACCCTTCAGAATCCGGGAAGTCCGTACTGGTATCGTGATGATTCATCCCATTAATTGTTTTTCCTTAACATTTCCAGGACACCACAGTGCTATGTAATGCAGCAGAAATGGTGAAAAGCCGTTTTTGGTGCAGTTTGTTTGGATCGTCTGGCCTCTATATATGGCTCTTACTGAATGAAGTACCAGGAACCACAAAAAAGAAGTTCTTTGCACACTAATGTTCCTGAGGTACTTATGTCCAAATATGTCTGCTTCTCAAATGTTGTGCTCAAACTTTTACTTACTACATGACATGACAAATTCAACATATCAACAAAAAAAATGCAATCACACGCAAGGAGAAAGTTATACGGCAGATAACGGACTGCCACTGCACACTCTCCTACATATCTATAATATATCCTAATATTTGTTATATTCAAGGGCAGAAGGATAATCAGATAATACCTTTAAACAATTATACAATCTTTGTTTAACTGATGACTTTGGGATGAAGACCTTGGTTTGGATGATTATCATTTTCAAAACAAACAACAAAAATCAACCCTCTTCCTCTAGTTCATTTAAAACTAAAATTAGGACTGAATTTTCAGATCACCCACCTAAAACTGTGGTCAAAGCAACAGAAATATCACCCTCTTCAATCACATTCCAAGTACTAGAGTTGATGTGATCACCAGGAAGGACAGCCTACTAGGGGTTGGCTCAACAGGCAACGTGCTAAGCAACATTTTAAAGAGGTGCTGATAAATGATGAACTCTAGACCCGTTTGAAATATATTCCACAGACTCTGACAATAGACTTCATTGCCCAACGGCACTGTGGTTCTCAAAAACTGTTGAGTGAACTAACCTCAGGATTCATACCTAGACCTGACTGAACATCAATAACCACACAAGAGAAAAAAAATCTCTGCAATTGAGAAGGATAAGAAAGCCTCATTTATCACTGTCAACGAACAGGGAAGAGTGTAGTCGACACAGGGAACCGGCACGCCTTCACTGACGTTTTTATTGTGCTTGTTGATCACAGTCATCTCACCAATCGCTGACAAATAAAACACTGGTCTATAAAAAACAGCGGGAGTATTTCCAAATCGTCAGCACCTTTTCCCGCTCATGGTCTCACCTCACGATATCTTATCTGAAACAGGGCGTGAGCAGCATGGCGGATTTGGCTGTACTGACGCGCTCTACGCCGGCTGTGACAAGTGGACCGCCTAAACTCCATATCACCCCCGCCAGCCGCAAGCAGCCAGGAGCGGTACGATGCTTCGCCTTATCAAACTGTCTGAAATGTCACGATGAGTCTGTGCCTGTGCGGCGTTACGTAAAATGGCTTTTGCACACTTCACTGGTGGCAAACCAGTTCTGCGGGCTGCATGTTTCCACCCATTAGGTGGCTTCAACACAGCAGGGGTGAGATCGCAGCGTAACAGGATTTACCCGTTCCGCCACAAAGAGGGAATGTGAGAAATGCAGAGACGCTGAGGAAGCTATAGTACAAAAAAACAGCATAAAAAGTATTGCTGTTAATGATTAACAAGCAAATCAGACACACTCACTCCAGAGGAGGCAGATGCGGTTTACTAACAAAACAGTGGCGTATCAAAGTAAAAACTGAGAGAATCACAGTAAGTGTCACTCCCCAAGATCAAAAAATGTCTTTTTCAATTACCTGCGAGATGTGACATTCTATACTCTACCTGATAACCACAAGAGGACTCACCCTCAGTGACAAAGGCCTCTGTCATTGTCTCAGAACACAAAGGGTGAGGCCTAAGCAGGGGACATGACTTTCCCCAAAGCCATTTGCCAGGTGATATAAGGCACATCCACGAGTTTCTGTAATGTGAGGAACCTGCCATCCACCCTAGCGAAAGCACGCATACACATGCGCACGCACACATCTCGGCTCCTGTCCTACAGCCGCCCGGTTTTACTCAAAGCAAGGGCGTGCCCGTCTTTCACAAATACCAAGCGACCATCCGTGACATTATCCGCCCGTCCACGAACACCTTTCCTTCCATTCCTCCCTTCTTCCTCCAACGCTTTTCCACTCGCTCCCCACCACATTTAAATAATTCATGCCGCTCAGATATACGCTGACCCTGACTGTGGGACGAGGGTCATCTGAAATCGGAGACGTTGCGTCACTCGGTAAATCCATTACTTGTAGTCTGCCAGCTCTGGCGTGACAAACTTGTAAACACACTCTGACAGCGTGACAATGCCACACTGCACTGGGATCTCAAGTGCTCTTTCAATCAAATGTGATTTGAAGGTAATATTTCCTTCATTTAAAAATATATATTTTAAGCCTTACACTCTAATCAGTCACTTGAATGAAGTAGGCTACAGTAGCTATTGGTAGTTACTTGCCCTGTGCGGAAAATCCCATTCAATCTAATACACACAGAGACCGATTAAACACAACCAAGCCTGAGTTGTGCGTGAGTATTGCTCAGACAATGCTGAGTTTCTACTGTCTTTGACTATCACTTTCAGACGCCTTTGATTGGATGGGAACCATTCTCAAGATATTTACTGGTAAGCAATTTGTACACCATGAGGGGCATGTCTGTATAACCAAAGTCAGCTAATTAAAAACATATCCAAAGCCAAACTGTATTTTAGTTGGTGCAGGTGATGCCCTTACAATGACTCTATTGAATACAGGCTACTACAAGTCATGGATCAGTTTAAATATGATACTGAACATTAAGGACAGCAAGAGTATCTGATAGTGTATTATTGTTACACCTATTCATCCATACATCACTGGATTCCCCCCATCTATTATAATAACAGAGTCACATTTGGTGATCCAAAGGCCTAGCTACCAGCAAATGGTCACAAATCCAATCTATAAATATAATGACAAAAAGTTTTGAAAAACAATTTTATATTACAGAATGTGTCACACTTAGAGATACAACTTTTGTAGCCAATAACTGATATTCATTCAAAAAATAAGTTTCAATGTTTCCTTCTTAAAGAAACATTTCATCTAATAAAGACATGAAAGATGCATTGAAAATAAAAAGACATAATCCATTTTAAACGACGTTATATGAACAAGAATACATTGTGTACTTTAACTAACCAACCCGTCTCAACACACCCAAGATAACTCGTCAGTTACATCTCTGGATAAACTCACCCGACAAGTTGCACAGAAATGTTTCCATTATCATTAATCTAGTCAAAAGGCCTACTCAGAAACAAACTTTGCAACCTGTGACCCAAAAAACACAAAACACGAACCAAACGCCAGGTGACACTCTCGTTTGAGAATCTATAGTAGGCTACTGTACTGTTTCATTTACGCAAGATATTTTATCAATGTTTTATTTCCTTGATGTGAATTATTTAATTGTGCGTAATAGTCTACAATGAAACCCCAGATCTCATTTTACGATATACACAGCATTAGATCGTAAACATGTTATGTCCCTCGTAACTGCCGGTTGAACTTGAAGCTGTAGTCTTAAAACAGCTGCAAAGCGACTATCAATATGAGCAGCTGACAAGGGTCTGAATCTACTGTAGATAACACTGCATCGTTGGGGAAATTGGATTTTTTAACATGGTTTCACCACCGTGTCCAGCATTTCCTCCGTGGGAAAAAAATCAAATAACCACTTGGCCGTGAAAGACAGCGTAGGCCACTCAGGTTTTCAGGTTCAGTATTTCTTTGTTCATAAATGGTTTCCTTACATATCATGAACAACTTCATTTGCATCACAGCAATTTCAGATATATTTTTGAACCAGCTCTGTTGGTTGCATACAAATATAGTCTATCTTTGAAAAAAAGAAAATCAGTGAGTTTTCAGTCGTTCTTATCATTCAATATACTTGCGTTTTTTCCATCTATTTTTTCCCATTACGAAACCACTGAAAAGCGGCGTGTATTGTGGCTGCCGGCTTAGCAGCTTTCTACTGACCTGGAGAACAAGATTCGATAAATAATTCACTCACCATAATTTCCTTTACTTCTAGAGCGACTATGTTCTTAAGGATTATTCCGTATTATGGAGTTGTCTTGACAAGTTAATCTTCTTAAAGGTATTGCTTCCGACGTATTTTCGACAAGGCAACTCTTAAACAATTTTAGATTATAGAAGTCCGATGTAGGCAACATTCGAATCCCAGTAGTTCTCCAAATCGGGACGATCGGAGTCTCCTCAGCACCAAACGTTCTCCCTCCCCATAGTTACAGTTCAACTGCAGCGATCATCTATACGCGCACAGACACAGCAGACTGTACCATCGGACGAGAAAGTTTTAACTGGCGGCCGATAGTCAGAGGAGTACACCAGGCAAACAATCCATAAATGGAGAATTCGTCTTTTGCCCCCAGCCAATGGGAGCCACCCTCCATCGCGTCACACCAGAGGGAATCCTACCGGAGGCTGAGAAATGCTAGAGGGAGTCCACAGTGAGCCGCGTTGCCCGCAGCTGCGCAGAGCTCTTCAAAAGAGAAGGTGTTTGAGAGTTATGGTGCGCGGGACTTAACGCAAATTCGGATCACTGTGCATGAATTTAGTTTTTGGGTAGAGTGCACGGGTTTATTATGGATGGTTCGTCTTTGTATAATTTTGGTAGCGTGGCGACCTTACCCGTATGATACAGTAGATTTTAGCCTGTTTTACTGTACTTAAAACATACAATATACTGTCATTCAAAGCAAACATATTGAAATGTATTGCAATATATGACGTAACAAATTCTGAATCGCAGCTTTGGAATATATCTGAACATATCCCAATTATCTCAGATGGACATACCTGAATACAACCAAATAATGTTATTAACCAAAAATATCCATATATTGGCATGTATTGGAAAATACATTTTGAGTGCCTCCATATATAAAAATGTATTGTCTATTACAGTTTATTTTATTCGTTATGTATATTCCTCTTATTATATACCACTTTAATAAAATTGAACTATACAATTTAACAGATAACAGTGTCTGCCAAGTCATTGTAATGTAATGCTATGCTCCAATCTCATTGGGGAATAGTAGATGGCCTCCTTCACAAAGGGATTTGAGCCTCATGTGGAAAAAACTGCCCACCCCCTACAGTTTTCTCTGGGCAACAATGTCATGATGCATCCTATCCCCCATCTGTCAGATTTTCACCTTCAGCTTAGAGGAACTGAGCAGCACCCAGCAGCTGAAATACAGTAGCACCCTGGTCGGTGCAGCCCTTCACAACAGCAAAGTTTGTGATGCAGTGGGGGCTGGGAGGGGTGGGTCTCAGTCTTTTAGAGATTTGTGTATTAGGCACATTTGTCAAATGTCACACTGCTTCAATTCCACTCTCTTGCACTGCATTCAGTGGAGACCAAAACATTCTTTGCAAATTATTTGTGTGTATCAAAATGCTACCGTCAGGAAGACAATGTCAAAGAGCTTTGTGGTTTTGGTTTGACATGTCTGCATTCCTCTGTGGTTAATATACCATTTTACATTTCACTCTGTCCCCAGTCATATATCACTGTGGTCTGCCTCTGTGAGAATTACATGCTTTAGTTTGGCTGAATCTACACACTGGACCAGCTATTTTGATATGGCCTGATATTTACTAGAAAACAAATGTGCCCAAATTGTAGCATATCTATTTGTTGAATAATAACTAATGTGTTGCATTCATGTATTATATCTCCCTAAATGAATATCTAAAGACCAGAACATCACAGGGCAGTATATATATATATATATATACATATATATATATATATATATTGTTAGGGCTATGATGCACAAACTAGAAATTCACCCTGTGTTTTTATTATACAGTACATATGGACTTGCCCATTATGCGCCTTATAATGTGGATCAAACTTATCTTTGCTCATATCACTTAGCTCATATCTTCAAACACTGATCTTGTGTCACTGAATCATCTTTGCTCAGTTTCTGTGAGTGGGCAGCATCATTTTGGGCAATATTTCTCATTTAAAATAGCCAGAGTTTGGGACAAATGCACAATTTTTTATATGCTTTCTTAAGAGTTGTAAAACACAAGACCATGTTCCATGAGACAAAGGATCTTCAGTCAAAAACTGCTATATTGACTTAGTTAAAATCATGATTGTTGATGATATCTCAAATATGTTATATTCCATTTACAGGATAACTGTAAATTAAGTATTAAGTATTCATATTTGCAGAACATTTTTATCGTGATGATAAATTAAATTCAGTTCAAAAAATAATTATGTCTATGAGTAAAAAAAATGGCACTAATTCATTTTTTGGGTGACACATTTGCCCTGTAGCAGAAATATGCTACATTTCCACTGTCTGACAGGTGGGGTGTGGAGCGTGTTCCCTCTGCTCCACGGTGCCAGTGGTATGCTGCCATACAGGATGGTGGCTTCAGGCTGAGCAACAAGGGAGGGACCTGGCTGGACCAAACCTGTCTGACAGCTCCCTCAATAGTGCATTCTCCGGCGTCATTCTCCAGGCATTTGTGTCTCATGGAAAATACCCAATGTAGCCGGTGCTGGATAATTCAAAACGACACCTTGGACATGTGTAATTTTGAAGAACTTAATGTGTAATTAAGTTCTTCAAAAGCTTGTTCTTCAGGTTACTGGTGAGCACAGTTGTGAGGGATACTGACTATCATTATTATTTTTTTGAAGGTTGATCAAAATTTGTGGAAAACCATGGCTTCGGTCAGTTTATATTTGAGGAATATAACAGGTACAAAAGGCAAAATAGTAAATAAACTCTTACATCCAGCACAAGACTCTACACATACTAATGAGCAGGATTACATGGTTTACTGGCTGCAAGGCTGGTGTAGAACACCTTTGCAATCCAAACCTGATTTGGATGCCAGTCCTGTGTAGGGCATGTTTGATGTCTTCATCACCAGGCAACCAGCTGACCTGCATTCCACCAATAACAAACAATTTTATATTATGCTTGTACTGTATCTTAACCGAGGAAAGGACTGATTATGGTAATACTAAATAAATACAAATTGATAGAAGACGTTCAAAGTAACTGAGTAGGGCTCAATTACTGTATTCAAACAGACCTTGTTCAGTACTGTAAAATAACAAAGTGGCTGTATGTAACATTCAGTTTTCAGTCAATGACTCAAAATAATGGAGTTCATGATATTCACAGGCACATACTGTGTTATCATTGTGCTTTGGAACCCAAACTCTAAACAGCCGAAGAATCACATTAGCTTGATGCTGTAGATACTAGACAGTAAAGACAGTAATCACAGAACGCTTTACCATCCACTGCAGCACTTGAGTAAAATCTTTCAAAACACATTCCTCAGAAAAATTTCTATATCTACTTTCGTGGTTTCACACTGCCCCGGTGTTAAATTCTTCACACTGTAAAAAAAGCAGTTATTTTCAGACTCAGGTCCTATTTCTGATTCTTTTCATCATTTCCTTTTGGGAATGCTGTGTTTAGACTGTATAGGATACAAGGTTGAGAATTCCTTTGTCTACAGAAAAACTGATCCAACTGAAGCAGACATGAAATCTTCAGAATGAGACTATCGCCACCTGCTGGTGATCAAGCTGCAATTACAAAATACCTTTAATATATTTACAATACATTTAACTTGCCTTATCCCTGGCTCAGCATAGTAAGGGCTCATCTTTGCCATAGAGAGTAAATGGAGCTTGTCCAATCACATTTTAAGCAAATGTGCAGAGTATTCAAATGATGGGTACAGAGCTGGTGTTGTAATCTAAAAATTGCAGGTTTGATTCCCAGGTAGGACACTGCCATTGTACCCTTGAGCACGGTACTTTACCTGCATTGCTTCAGCTATATATCCAGCTGTATAAATGGATGCAATGTAAAGTCCTATGTGAAAAAAATTGCTGCTGTGGATAAGAGCATTTGGTAAATGCCTGCAATGTAATGTAATGTAATTTGGGACTGCACAAAATAAACAGCATGTTGTGATCCATTTTTAATAAGAAAGATTAATGTGGCATGTTTGCCATTTGATTGCCCATATTTGATATCCTGAAATGAACTTGTGTCCCTGTACTAGCACCAAAATATGCTGTTCTAATTATGTGATGAAAGAGAAAATTGGGGAATGGAGAAGTGATCTCTCTATCTTGCAAAAAAGCTGTTCTCACCATCACTTCTGCTTTAGGATTTCACAACTAGAAGCATGCAATTTCAGAATGAACAAAGCATGCTTAGACAGTCTATAAATGTAATTGCATATTTGGGCATAAATATGCAAATACCTTCAAACTTATGTTGCCGTCTTCCCAGCTCCACAGGTCTCTTTAACCTCCCAGATAGAAGTGGACTTAATTTTTGAAGATTGACAGGGACGAGGAGATAAGGGGGATGCAATCTGCAGTACTGAGAAGGGGGTCAACGACAGAATCAGTAAGATGTCAAAAAAACACAGTAAAATGTGTTAATACAACTCTAACAGAGTACATATGAGCACAATTGGGACCATATGTAATATGATGCAACAGTTCATTTTCTTCTGCAGTTATTGTATGTATACACTTAACATTTTACTGTGTACATACAATAACCGCAGAAAAGTTCTTTTGTTGAAGGCAGAGGCAAAGTGTGGTATGTACAAGAAGTACTGAGAAAAGTGAAATCCTACATATTCACTGGGGACCATGAAATAGCAGGTGAGGGGGTCGAAGGGACTTAAGAATTTGGAAAAGTGAAAACATACATACCCGTAAGAGTGTCTCTAGCTATTGAAAACAACTTAATTGACATAGTTTTGAATTCTTTGAAGTGCATTGTACTGGAAAGAAACAAATATGACATCTAATGTGCATGTACATACCACAAGAGAGTGGCAGAAACGATAGTGCTTTTTTGTGCTGGAAATTGACCGGTAGATGACGTGTTTTTTATACGAGACCAATGAAAAGTTATAGTCAAAATGTTTTTATTTTATTTTTTTATTTACCAATAATACCCACTTTGGAGCATTTACACACTGTGCTGTGCAGGTCACTTATATTTTTCAGGGCCATAAGGGTTCTCATAATTTGGATTGGTGCAACATAAATGAAGTAACAAGTACAGTACTATGCAGAAGGAAAATGCGAGATATTCTGTACCGCTCACTTCCTGTATGTGATTCACTTCCTTTTTGTACAACCGTGCACATAATCTGTAGGCTGAGAGCTTCCCATATAGCCTGGCCATCAACAGGAGCGCACGTTCACAATCTTCAGGAAGTTTTTGAAAATTAAAATACATTTTTTTAAATGCAGTAAAAACAACTGAGCGGTACGAGTAATTAATGGAATTGTGTGTTTAGAGATGCTACGCTGGCTGTGATTATTGCAGAATACAACAAAGAACACTGCAACATAACCTCCATTTCATGCTCAGTGAAAGAAAGTTTATTTTTGTTGTAGCTACCTCTGTTTTAGTTACAGCCTATAAACAAGATTGTGACCACTCCATCTGTGAGTAGCAATGGACCTGTTGTGTGCTGGGCTTCTGCTACTTCTCATAGGACAAGCTCGAGGTAAACAACCATTACCATATTTACTATCTCAAAATTCAAGATTTAAGGGGAAATAAGATTTACGAGAGGAATATACTGAGCATTCAAGATTAAAAAAATATATATATATATATTCTGTACAACTGAGGAGAATGGGTTAATTCACAGAAAGTAAAGCACCTTTAAGTTTTGTAACTATGATACAGGAAAACAGTAATAAAGACTATTTCAGTGGTAAAATTGCTAGCAGTGTAATAGCCGTGTGATAGTACAGATATTATTATTATTATTGTCAACACTTATAGCAACATATTTCCATGAAATTGTAAATACACAAATCCCAACTAATAGCATGATTTTATGTGATTATATACTTTCTGAAGTATCTATTATATATTGTATGTAATTTAAGTTAGTAGAAATTATTTTTGACTTAAAAACATAAGTAAGGACTTCTTTCAGTAATATCAAGCTTTGTCAATTTGTTTCTGTGGAGACTGGTGACTAAAAGAACAATAGCTACCCAAATATTTTGAAACAAATTGCTTAGGATACCATGGTAGGTCTATAAAGTGGCCACTACTCTATACCTTAAATCTTATACTGTATCTGCACTTTTTTTTTCAAGGGGCAACTTATTTCCTTTATCAGGAGAAGAATGAAAGACAAACAATGGTTTGTAAACACAAATGCTGGCAAATTGACATGGACTATGACAACAAAGTGGATTGTAATCTAACAGTGAGGATGGAAAACAAAAAAAGCAATGAAGAAAGCAGTCCAGAAAGCAATGAAGAAAGCAGTCCAGACAGCAATGAAAAATCAGATAACTGTGAGAAAATTGGAAAGTACTTAAATAGTAACAAAAGCTGCACCAGTAAAAAACCAGTAAAATTTGTTGTTAATCCAGAAAAAAATAATGGATTTTTTGCTTGTGTTGATGCCTTTCAGTCACAATTTATATATCCATTTAAATCAGTCGAAAATGATTATTTCATCATAGCCTTTGCAAAACCGGATGGTGAGTTTGCTTCTTTTCTTTTTTTTACCACATTTTTCCTCATGTGCAAAACTTGTGAAGGTTTAATATATAATGGCAGAGGTAATTGTTAGGTAATTGTCTATGCATGTGTATGAGCTCTGTGGCTTGGAATGCCAAAATTATATTGCTTTGCTCTCTTTGTGAGGTTTTTTTCAGCTATCATACACAGTCACCTAATCAGCATTGATAAGTGGTTGTCAATATCCAATTGCCATTGGTGATTTTTTTTCTTGACCTAAAGTTCTTTAACCATCAGTCTTCCTTTCCCCCCACAGTGTTGGAGCCTTTGCCTCAAATAAGAAAAAAGTCACACATTAATATACATGAGGGAGAGCCCATTATTCTGATATGCAATTTCTCTATCTCTCAAGCCTTTTCAAACTCGCGTTATGTTGTGTACTGGATCAAAACAGGTGGTGAGGGCAGTACATGTGTTTATTCTTATGAAATTGATTCTCAATATAGCGTACACTATGACATTCAGTGTTCTCTTGAAAACAACCTTCGAACCAGGGTCTCAAACACCACTTCAAATAGTCCCTTGGAAAACCCCCACCACCATAACCTGACCATCATCAATGGCACACATTCAGACAGTGGACATTACGTGTGTGCTTTAAATGTGATAAAAGGAACTGCAGGCAGCTGGGTGGTAATTTCTAATGTCACCGTAACCATGGATAAGAAGGAACAAGAAAACCAAAACACAATTCAGCTTTCAGGTGACCTATTCGTCTATCACAGTTTCTCTTCTCTGCTGAAATACACATCTGCTGATTGTTAACAAGGCCAAGGCCAACTTGATTGTTATCTGAAGCGACAACATGTTTATTTATTTATTTATTATTTAATGCAATTTCACGCTTATTAGATAACATTTATTCTGCAATCTCATCGGTAACATTTCCTATTTGCTTCCTGTTCACATCACTTCATGCGCCCTCTAAACATCAATATGTTTAAAGTGTGTTTCTTTTTTTTGCAGTGGAATTTGCTCCCTTGTATCTGGCTGTAGCCCTGTTAATCATCAGTATCTTTGCCATTGCCATTTATCTGAAGAGAAAGTCCAGCATTGCCACGGGTTAGTTTTCTCCATTGTCTTTTTTGTAAGAGTGTTAATTTAATATTTTAGTTTACTTAATATAATTTGACAAGCTCTCTTTCCCCCCTAGAATCCCAATTTGTGAGAAAAGAAAGGTAATGCTTTAATTTATCAGATTTGAAATACAGCTATGACCATAGTTAGGATTATCAATCAGCTATGTGTGGGATCCTGAAATAAATTCATTTAGGAGGTTTGTTCTAATCACAGGTTTTTATCATTTCAGACATCAAAATGGAGATGAATCAATCCACCCTGACAGTGAGTCACTTAAAAATAAATTGACTAAAAGTAATGGTTACATTATTCTTTGATTATATTGGGCTTAACCTCTTTGAAATTGTTATATGACTTTTTTAAATTATCATTTGTAGCCCTGGTAGTAGTAATAGTAGCATACAACAACAACAACACCAATAATAATAATAATAATAATAATAATAATAAATAAATACATTTTCCCCTCATTCCCATGAATTCAGTTTCCCCTTACTCAGTGGCTGGAAGAGAATTTGAGCCATATTCTGTGGTAAAGCTGGCAGCTAAGCCAGCAGCCCATGGTGTGGAGGGGGACCAGGCTAAACTCCCGACTGAGCCCTACTCCATAATCAGTCTCACCCCTCAGTGCAACACCTTGGGAAGATCTCAGGAGGACAGGAAGCTGGAGCATCCAGAGAAGCTTGTGGATACAGGGGCCCTTGTGTATGAGAGCATCAATGACACATACAGCACCTGTAACTGATCTACAAAGGAAGCATATTTACATTTTCATTTGAAAACTTTCTGCTTTTTTTCCATTAGCAAGACATATGTGCAATAGTTCCAGGGTTTTTGCTTTAAGAGCATTAGAATTACAATGTGCATTGTTATATAATATTAACTGGGTGTACATTTTTTTTAATTTTACAATATAATTATTTGTGTATAGCACAGTCTTCCGCTTGGAAAGATAAAATTGAGATGCATTATGTAGCTACGTATCCGATGTCAGGTGTATATCAATTTGGTTATCCTGTTCAATTTTCACTTTGTTTAATAGAAGCTGTGCCACTGAATACTGCTTTTAAAGTTTAAAAGTTAATAAAAGGTTGCTTCTTTTCACGTGAAATATGCTGCCGGCCATTCCTGCGCAAAGCAAAATTTGTACTCGACACTAGATGACGCTCAATATTCATTACACTCCAATACCATTACCTATTCTTACACCAGGCACGCATTCATTTAACAGATTTGAACAAAATATATATTTAAGTTATTGATTTAAAAAAATCTGGGTATACAATGTGTGAAACAAAACAAAAGTAATGTGCCAATACGGATGCTGAACTATAGTTGGGCGACGCACCTCATGCCTCGGGTCAAATCTCCCACCAATTCCCTTTAGGGAAAGTAGGCTATCTTTGCCAATATAACGAAAGTTGAAAGAAATTCGGGATTCAATCAGGAGTATGGAAAACCCCGAACACACCTCTTGCTGTTATGGTAGCAGCGCCAAAACACGTAAAGACCTCTCTCAAACCATAAGCCTCGGTACACATGGAAGTTACGCCCCGAATGTAGACATGGGACCCTCGTTTAAACAGATGAAATGTACCTGTTCATTCGGCATTCGGAATGGTCAAAAGCAGGAGATGGGGAAAGTTGTGCTAACGTGAACTCGTCTACTTTTCACACGCTGTCTCTTGTTCAATATGGCAGATATTGTACATTGCGAATATATTAAGCTCAGTGCAAGAAACGCGTGAACATTCTGGTGGCAATGGTTGTTTTAACGTATTTGCTATCTGGTACCGGTCTCCCACTATGAAACGACAGTGTGATAACATAACATTACCGCTAGCGTGTCTGCTAGTATAGCATAATACAGGACAAAAATGAGAAGCGTCGTGGCAAGTCTTCACGTTGCGATAACCGGCCAAGTAACAAGTTATATCTGGCTTCTTTGCTAACTGACCAAATGGAGAATGGTAGTAACACGACAAAAACCGCCTTCTGTTGAGAAGGAAGCACCAGTAATGGAAGTTAAAGTCTGTTAAAAGCAATAGTTTAGCTAACGCTAGCTATTGAGGTGATTCACCTGCACACCTGTTGATTTAGTAAATTACACAGAAAGCGTGAACTAGCTAGCTAGTTGGCAAGCGAGCTTGCCAGGCACTTCTGCTGCTTGGGATGTTTTCCGTCAAACCATTGAAACCAACATTTAAATCATACCTTCTGCCTTTACAGGTAAGCATTTTCAACCATTCTAAAAAGTATTTAGCGTGAAGTGTTTTTTCCAGGTTAACAATAACGTTACTGTACATTTTTTGAGTTAATAATTCAGAAGCTTATTAGCTGGGCAGATAGTAACAAACTTTGGTACAACAATGACAAGTAACTTGCCAATACGTTGCTGCACATATAAATGCATTAGGCGAGTTAAACCAGGTTTCTCTAAATTGGTATTCAATCTAATAGTTTAGCTACAGCTAGGAGATTGCTAGGTACCTAATTACCTAGCATTAGATAATTTTTGGAATTGTAGAAGAGATGTTATGTTAGCCAGCATGCAAGCTAGCTGTTGAATTAATTTGCCTATCACACATAGCCAGCAAGCTTTTTTTTACCTGTCATTACTAGTGAGTAAGAAATTTTGCTTGCTAACGTTAACCTCACTAACGTTAACTACGCTGATTATGTCCCTTTGAGTTTGATTGCAGACTATTCGCTGTGCTCTAAAACGGCTATGCTAATTTATTAGCTACAATACCGGTGTTGGCTAAGTGATGCGTAGCCTAATGTACAGCTGGCTAACATGAATTTACCAATGAGGTTTTCACACACAGGCAGATCTGACGAAAAGCCCCCTGTCGTTAGAGGCCAGATTACTCTCAGGTAAGCAATTTAAAGCTGGGCTGTTATTTATTTGTTGCACTTCAGTTACCCTGTATGACAAATAACCGGCTAGTCTCGAACATGCAGGAGTCCATGATGGTTTATTCAGAAATGACATAGGCCGGTTGATCTCGTGGTCCTTGGGGCATGCTTTTTTGGTTTATCTAGTATTAGTATTCATTACTGTTGTATTTTTACACAAATGAACCTATTACTACGTTTTCCAAACGAATTCTTATCCATCTCAGGTATGCTGTGAAACACTAGCCTGCACTCGCAATTCTAAAATGCGTGCATATGTAACGTTAGCAAAAAGTGTATAGGCCTTGATGAAAAGAGATTGTTAATGTTGTGCTATGCCTAGAGTTATTTACAGCATTACAAAGAAATGAACAAGGACAAATTCCACAATACAGGTAATTTGCTTAATATCTTCAGGCCCAGCAACATATATTTTACATTACAGTAAGTCATTAGGTAATAATGAAATTAATTACAGAAGATGTCAAAGGAGAGTACATGTATGAATTGCTTAGAGGTAAATATTTAACCTGCATTAGTAGTGACGTTGATTCATGATTCATCTTTTATCGTGGTGAATCAGTTGGCATTCCTACAGCACAGCTGAAAAATTTATGTTGTGGACGGAGAACCATGTTTAACTGAATCGTGAGTAGTATCAGTGTCTGCAGAAAACAAGTAGTTGAAGGTAGTTATTTTAGCCATAATCATTTTTATTTATGCATTCCCTCAATTCCAAATGAGATGTATTAATTCACATAAATATTCATAAATGAATGTATGTGACTTCAGATATACTGTTATGATGTTTGTTCTGCTAAGCAGTGGTCAGATTTTTTTTTTTTTTTGGTGTGCATGGTCTACATTCTGTCACTTGTAACTGGATATGATGTGATTGATGATCAGGGAGACCTACACTTGTAACTACACTACAGTAAGTAGTGACAGTATAAAGTCTGGGATATTCGCTTTTGTAAAAATGCTCACAGC
Source organism: Anguilla rostrata (assembly GCF_018555375.3). Lineage (NCBI taxonomy): Eukaryota > Metazoa > Chordata > Actinopteri > Anguilliformes > Anguillidae > Anguilla > Anguilla rostrata. The sequence continues at coordinate 43,346,244 of NC_057937.1, read as the reverse complement.
AACATTTTTAAATATGTAAAAGATTTTAGATCTTCAGTGGTTGCTGTTTGGGTGCTCCACGATGAACCCTGTTATTGCATGGTGGCTGAGACAAATTGAGTTTTTAAAAAATGTATTAATTTTTTTAAAGCTGTTTTTGCCATTACTGTTAGGGAATGTGACTAAGCTGTCCTTTCAGCTTGTTATTGAAAGTGGCAGTTGTTTTGATTTGTTTGGTAATCCCTGCTCCTCTTCAACATGTGAACATAGCATTCTTCCAGTTGTGTGCAGCGCCAAACAGATAGTTGAAAGAATGGAACTGTGAATTGAACTGTGGATCGTAGCTTCAATGGTGAAGTGGCCCAGGAGTGCGTTTAGCTGTTTGTCGCCTGCTTTCGCTCACCCTGGGCGGCCATTATTGTTGATCCGTGCACTATAATAATAATTTGCTGTTTGGTTAGGAAGCCCACTCTGTATTGTGATTTAGAAGTGGTACATTTTGTAATTGTCTAGCTTGCAGAGCAAGTCAGTGTTATTGATAATACAATGTCCCTCAAAATGCCCCTAGATGATGAACGGTGAGGAACTTGACGGGGCCAGCCGGGTGAGCGGGCATTTCTGCAGTGACTACAGGGTCACTGGGGAAAATTTCGGCCCTTTAGGCCAGATCTCCATTTCGTGGAAGAAACTTTGAAAAGGGTGGGTGTTACGTTCGCGTGTGGGATGCGGGCGTGCGTTTTTCTCCCCTCTTTCGTTCTGCTCTCTCTCGGTTGCTGTCATTTCCGCAGGAGTCCGTGTGCCGCCTTCGTTATTCCCATTGGTCATCCCCGCTGTCCATCATCAGAGTTCTCCCGCTCATCCCCCCCATCCGCCAATCAACTCCCTCCTGCAATCATGTCTCCCCCAATCATGCCTCAGCTCTCAATTTAAAATATCCCCATTTCGTTCCTGCAGGAGCCTTCCGTTTCCTCATTTGTGCTGTGTGTTTGGGCAAATGCTAGGTTGTGTGTGTTATTTGAGAGAGTTGTGTGGTCTAAAATTTTGTCCTCCCTGTTTCGCTTCAGAGACCAGTGTTAGGTAAGTTCCGGGGGCCCCTATACACGTGTTGACACGTAGGGTAAGGGCTCTGTCTAAATACATTAGTTTAGTGGTGGTGTTGCCCCCTGTATTTATGACTGCGGGTCGCAGTTAGGTTAGTTAGACAAGTTTTGTTTTCTGCATTGTTAATAGGTTAGTTATATTACAAAATCGTAGTTAGGGTATTTGTTTGTTATTTTCGGCACCACTCCCTTTTTTTTTGTACTGGTCTCGGTCGTGTGTCTTGACGTGTTTTATGTTTGGAAATGTCTGTAAATACTTGTAAATAGCCCCCCCCCCCCCCCCCCCACACACACACACGTAAAATCCCTTTCACCGTAGTCCGCCTTGTGTGTCTCTCATTATTCTCACAAGAAAGCTTATATATATTTAGTTACATCTCCTGGTGCCAAATATCAAACATCATTTAAAATATTGCACCCTTAACCCCTAGAAGGGTCGTAACAGTGGGTAAAACACCCAAGGGGCTATTACCAAAACACGTTAAGTCGGTCGTTTTTCTTGAGGGTGGTGTTGTATGTGCTGCTTAATTTGTTCTCCTCAAATGTCTGAGAGGCTCGTATTTGTATTTGTATCACATTGTCTTTTGACGAGGTTGATTTAGCCTATGTATTTTATTCTCTTTTGATCATATGCATTGTATTTGAGTGATTTTATTTTGGTCTCATCCTGTATGTGGTTGAAAACGAATCTCCTGAAAGTACAGGACTGTTTTTCCTGTTCAGTGGGACCAGTGTTTCAGCATTTCAGTGAAATATATTAAATTGAGAAATGTCAGTGTTTTAAAGGGGTCCCCATCTTCTATTTCCCTGCCTAGCATTGTTAAAAAAAAAAACAAATCTTGTTAATGCAAGCACTCAGGGGTAAGGGTTTAAGGTCCTGTGGGGTAAAATCTGGGCTAATTCACTTAGCATTTTCAAGTGATCGTATTTGGTTTTAAAATGCACTTCGAAGTTTAGAGTAGCCTGGACTCTTCCCTGTTAGCATACATTGTAGCATGCATGCATTATCCCTGGCTAAGACCCTCATAGGGCTGTGTAATTTAAATATCATTTATTTGTTGGGTCCCTTGGCTCTCGGCTGCCCCCTTGTCAGTACGTGATTAGAATGCGTTTCATTTACCACCATCGCTCACTGAATAGCCCATTCAGACCCAGTACAGCCCACCACGAAATACACACAGTGAACTTCAGTCAGGCAGAGTCTTCTGAACAAAGGGGCCTAAACTGCCTTCCCCTCTTCCTCAAAATGTCTCAGTGTTCGGGTCTGTCCCCTCCCTGACTTGCTCAATCATTCTGTCTTCCCTCTGTCTTATTCAGTCTCCGTTCTGTAGTTTCTAGAATCAACTCTCTTATCTTGTTTATTCCTCTGGATGTCTTCCTTCCTCTGCTCTTCCACAGTCCTCCTCTTCATCCTCCTCATATACAGCCAGAGTATATTAGCAGGTCTGTTAGCGCCAGCATGAAAGATATCGTTTATAAAGTTGCGGTTAGCTAACGTTAAAGTTAGGAATGGCTGGATCAGCAGGTAGCTAGCTAGCTGTCAAAGTCAGGTTTATTTGTCATTACATACCATATGCTGTACAGTACATGATGTAACGAAACTTCGATTTGGAGCCAAAACCATAGAGTTAAGCGGTCTTGTGATTTTTACAATTTGATTGACAGTCCGGTGCGGAAAAGCCCCTGAACCTGAACGAGGGTAGCTGACTGTCTGCCGTTATGTTTTAAAATATATTATCAGATGTTTACGGAGTTTAATTTCCATCCGTGACTGTACTGTGTCATGTAATCACGTTATATGTATGACATTAAAAATACAATTAGGCTATGTTCAGTTATCTTCAATTTATGTTTCTCAGCAAAACGAATATGCTTAGCTAGCATATCAGCTTGCCAGTGAGCTAGGTAGGCTATCCGTGGTTAGCTCACGCGTTAGCAATATGAACCACAGGGGAAGAACGTTGACTACACTGATGGTCAATCAATCGGAGATGTGTAGGCTACTGGTGATTTGACTACGCAAATTTTCGTATAACTGTCTGGTAGATCTGCTGTTAAGCGAGCAAGTTATCGTCGTAGGTTTTCGCCAGTCAGTTAATGAGCATGCTACTACTAGCTACTCCATCGCCGTTTGTGGTGTTCACTTGCTGGGTGACGCTAGCTGACCGATCGTTCGCAAATCACTTTCTACCGAATAAAAATTAACTCAGCGGTGATTAACAAATCTACCAAGTATTTTAATAACTGATCTGCAGGCGTGTAAATATGACAACGCACTTTGTACGGCAAGTTTTCCACCTGGTGCATGAAGACAAAAATAATGTAGCCTACGTTGAATTTCTAATTATTATTAGGCTATTTTTTTTTTCTTGTAAATCATCAAAACCAATGGAGAAAAGCCAATATACGCAAGGAGCCCCCAGAACCGATTCTGAGAACCACTGTCTTAAATGCCTAGCTTGTCGGTCTCTTAAATGCTAAAAACATGTTCCTTTCTAAATGCCAAGATGGTTAATTTCGTTAAATTCTGTGTGTGTGATTTCATCGTGTGTTGTATATTCAGCAAATGAACCTTGAAACTCTTAATTCGCTTCGTGAAACTGAAAGTGTTTATCCCAAAATCGGGATTATAGTAGCTTTGTCACATGCGTGAAGCATGGCCCAGGTAGACATTTACGGAATGTACACGACTGACAAGCCGCCAAACACGTTTGACAGATTGAATGTTTGCCGGTTAAGGTTAGCTAGCTAGTCAAATGGCTTGGTAGCCGAAGTTGCGAACTGTTTTAGCACAGGCTACTACTGGACTACCAAATATAGCAAGCTGATTACGCTTTCTGCCAAGTAATTATTTGGTTAAGTAGGCTAAAGGAAATAGTAAAAATGACTCGGCTACCGAAAAACTTAAGAGGAGGATTATTTTATGGTCGTCTAGTGCAGCTGTAAATAGCACACGCCATAATGAAATCACCACGAAATGGGATGCCTGCATTTTCAGACTTAGCACAGGCGGACCGTAGCCGGAGCCGCAATGGCAAGGCCAAGATGCGCCACCGCCCACCCCAGTGACCATAGACTGTAGCCCCTACTGTAGCATAGTCCGCAGTAATCCGGAAGTGACGCAAGCTGTACCTCATTGGTCCAGAACAAATATTGGCACTGTGCCCAAATCACGCAATAAATCATGAAATCGACCCATGGACAGTCATAAGACCAATAAAATACACATATTATGACTATTTGTTCTTCTAAGAAAAAATTATTGACTTTGTATTTTGATCGCATTTGTACCATAGACTTACATGGAAACCGGATATGAAAACACCTATACTGGAGCCATCCGTAGTGGCGCTAGTGAGCAACCAGGAACTACAACACCAGGAAATGAGCTTCAAAAACGAAGTCTGGTTTTGGCCGCTTGGTCCCAAACCGCAAACTTCCATGCTCCACACTACCGTGCTCCGGAATACGCACTCCAGGCAATGCTTGGGACTATGCACTCCGAACCATGGAAGTGCAGTAGCACGGAGAAACAGTTAAATGAGTGGGATGCACTTCGTGACGACATCTGACCCATAACCTTTAACCTTTGCCGTAACTATCGGTAAAATTCCGGTAATAAACCTGAGGGGAATAACGTGAGTGAGAGGGCATATTATCGACCATCTGAAATGCTACCGCATTTATTTCATATTTAATCAAGCGGACTGGACTCCGTTACCTATTTAAAGGCAAGTCTTGTAAAAATTACACATAACTGTCTAAATGGGAAAAAATCTTACTTAATTCATATAACATTTTAGTTATATTGATATACTAATTAATTCCTTAATCACGACCATTAAGTAGTGCAAATGTCGCTTCTTCTTAATGGCTATTTTGCTCCCTGCTACTTGGGTTACAATTGTGAATATGTAGCGGATCGCTAGAAATGCTAGTAGGGACCAGCCTTTTTCATATTAACCAGTGAAATACACAAGACGGGACACTTCTACAATATGATCTCAAGTAAAGACAAGTTCCATTAATCTCTATGCAGTGGCAGATACATGTCCCCGTAGCAACTAAAGCTAGCACTGGGCGAAAATCGCGAAAGTACTGAAAGAATTACCTCCGGAGGATAACAAGGACGTTTTTTTCTACATAACTAGGTACAGGTTGTTACTTATATTTCGCCTATTTTACATAGACTACAGTTGAAAATCTGATGTTTTTCTGTCTACCGAACGAACCCGGTCGGTAGATGCTCACACTGAGTAGTAGTAGGCTACTGAAATATTATGATCTAGACTAACCAGTAGGCTAATATCAGCAACTTTTTGCGAGCTAGCCACTTCAATTGAATTCTCCTTTTTGCTGTCAGAAGAGCAGTGGAAGGCAACGATAGCTTGGAAAATATTAATTGCAGTTTGGATAGCTTTCAGTGTACTGTCAACCCCATAATAAAGTTGCCATTTCATTGTAAACAGTCGTGTCTGTTTTTTCATTATTTTCGCGCTGTATACTTTCGCGCTGGGTACTCAGTTAGGCAACATTTATGGAGCCGGTCATGTTTGTGGTGGCTACTCCATAGGCAAGGGGTGTATTTCAAATTAAATGAAAAGATGGGCAGTGGCGAGAATAAAACGGCAGTTTATAATTCAAGACGGGACCCGACGATTAGCACCGATGTATTCAATATAGCTCCTTACACTCGTTAAAAGTACATATCTTTAAACTAATAAAAACAACTGATACTTTACATATTGCGTTATTCATTAACACTGTACCACTTTATTTATACACCAACTCCTGTTTACCATTTTCCTATGACATGATTTCAGTTTCCAATCCGAGAGAGTAGCCTACACTAGACTGTCATTCGCCATTACCGTTGTTTTTGGCCGTTTTCGCGAAAGGAATTATGGTATTTTTCCCAGTCGGAGCATGCACGGATGCACACTTCAAATTTTGATCAAATGGAGTGCGCATCCGGGTACTTTATCCGTGCTCCGCACTACCGAACTTCGGTTTGGACTCGCACTCCAAGATGGCGGCATGCTCGCTATGTGCACTCGGAGCATGGAAGTATGCGGTTTGGGACACAGCCTTCGTTTTTGCAGCTCATTTCCTGGTTATTTGGGCACAGTGCCAATATTTGTTCTGGACCAATGAGGTACAGCTTGCGTCACTTCCGGATTACTGCGGATGACTGAGCTACAGTAGGGGCTACAATCTGTGGTCACTGGGGTGGGAGGTGGCGTTTCTTGGCCTTGACATTGCCTCTTTTCTGGTTGCTTTTGAAATGTCGGCCTTGTCTGCCCTGAGTGGCTGCAGGGCCAGGACTGCTGTTGCTATGGCTCCATCCTGGAAGGAAGGTTGCCCCTGGTGATCCTTTCCCTCTATGGAGTAGGGCCTTCTCCTAGAGCCAAGTGCCAGCACAGAGATGTACATAAAGCGGATTGAGCCGAGTGCCATGGCTCTGTCCGTTTTGAGGTGTATAGAGCAGGTGGCGCTCTTTTGAAAGCTGTAATTCACCTTGTCCACGTCCTAATGAGATCAACATGTTGGTTAAAATATGTATCATAAATATGATATAAAATAGTTGTGTGGTCTTCATTTGGTTTTTGGTGTTTGACAAACTGGAGCTCGCAAGCTTTTTCAAGCTAGCATTGTTGGCGCCTTTTTGGAAAGCTATTTTTGCGCTCTTTTGAAAACATTTAGCTAAACATTATTTCCATTAGAAATACAAAAACTCAACTTTTTTCGTCAAAATCCTCTAGCATTATTACTCTATACCTGGTGTAATCGTGGCCTTAAAATAATAATAATAATAATAATTGGCTTTGGCTTCACGCCAGTGCATTGTGTAATCAATATTAATCAAGAGTATTTCTCAAATGGAAACTAGAGCACAATATCAAAATGAAGGTAGTTATGGATATTATATGGAAACAGCTCTTTGATCATTGTCAAAACACAATTACGATTTTAGCCTGCTGCGTGTGTTACTCAATGTATTTTTCTTACTTGGTCCAATTTCATATCCTTTCAGCTCCCACACATGGCCTTATGACTGTTGGTAAGGTTATTCTATTACATTGTCAAACGTAAAGTTGTAAGGACGTAACTATTACGTATCTACAACGTTGTTTTACGACGTCGCAGTGACGGGGCGCTGGTCTTACCTTTTTACGGTAATACTACGTTAATTGAGACGTAACGCGGACAATAGACGGTTTCAACGGTAACAACATAAACAAACGTTACTGCGCATGTGCGTTGTTCTGGCCCTAACTTGACTTCCGGCAGACTTCCGCAAACAATCAATAACAACAGAGTCCCTCTAGACTATTTCTGATAACAAGCAAAGTAAATAAGTAAATTACGTTAGCTAGCTAGTTAAAACTATGTCTAGCCCGTATTATTTGGGGTTACCAGTCGAAGAAAAGAACCGTTACTTGGCCAAACTGAAATGCGATAATGTTACATTACCAGAAAATCAAGTGACAGATAACTGTTCACAGTATTGCACCTTGCTGAGCATCATACATTCCTTACATAATCCATAACTGTTCTGGGTTACATGCACATTCATTCCTGTATAAAAAGTGCACTCTTTCTATGATGTTGCTTAAAAACGATGATTAGAAGCACAAACTGGGGCTAGTGGGCAGCATGTGTAGCCAATGCAATTACTGTAGGTTATTTATTTAACCTAGATGTTTTATGGGAAAACATCGTGGCTCTTATAGTTTGGGTCATCTTGCTAGGTTACCACAACAAAAATGATCAGGCAATGTAACGCTGTCAAGTCACTGGAAACAGGTATCATAACGTTAGTAAAAAACGTAGCTAAAGCGTATGAACTACTAGCATTGAGCTAACGTTACTGTGCATAATTTATAAAATGGTAGCTACGTTTAGCTAGCTAGCTAGTTGGCTAGCTAACTAGAATGAATTAATTAAGCTACAACCAATTTAGTTAGCTAATTCATAACTATTTCAGGCGTGTTACTGGTCAGCTTAGTTATCGCTTATTATGGGTTTGTTACCTGAAACAAAGTGCTAGAGTGAGAGCACCTATTCGACCACCTTCGTTCGACAGACAGGAAAGCGTAAACTGATTCGCAACTATATATGAAATAGGCGAAATATCGGTAACAACCTGTACCTAGTTATGTAGGAAAAATATCCTTGTTATCCTCCTGTGGTTATTTTTTCAGTACTTTCACGTTTTTTTGTGTGCCAGCAAATAAGCCAGACGTGGTCCAGCGCTAGCATTTGGTTGCTAAGGGGACGTGTATCGACCACCCCATATAAATGAATGGAAATTTGCTAGTATCCTGTCTTGCATATTGGAGGTTAATATGAGAAACGGTGGTCTCTCATCAGCACGTCTAGGAATCCGTACATATTCACTGTTGTAACCTAAGTCGCAGGACGCAAAATAGCCGTTAGGAAAGCAGTTTGAAATTATGAAGCAAAGTCTGCGCCATTGACTTTAATGGGTCGCGATGACATAATTCATTGTCTTAAGTTGATATAGTAAATAAGGCTGTATTAGTATTACTAAATGTGTATGTATGAAGTTGATTTTTTAAAATACAGTTTATTATGTGTATTTTTACAGGACTTACATTTTAATAGGTAACGATGTCCAGTTATTTCTCAAAAATACGAAGTAACAACGGGCAAGCACCAGCTATGATAATCGCAGGGATTCATCAATTCGTTTCACAATTTCCTAGTGAGGTTACAAAGTTAAATTATGTATTTTTACTAATTTTCGAAATATAGTTTGTTCCTGAGGTCAGGTTGCACCCCACAGCACAACAACCTGAGCCCAACATCAGTCTGTTCATCAGTTTAACTTTCACTCCATTTGTAATCGGTGCCATATTAGCCAGTAAACACAAACCCAATAATAAACAAACACAGACCGGAAGTTAACTTAGGGCCAAGCGCACAACCTTGGCAACGCGCGTGCCACTGATGAAACCGTCTATAGAAGACGTTAACAGTAGGTAGCCACAACCACATTTTGTTAGTAGGGTACACACTGCTGTGCAGGTTACTTATATTTTTCAGGGCCATAAGGGTTCTCATAATTTGGATTGGTGCAACATAAATGAAGTAACAAGTACAGTACTACTTTGCAGAAGGAAAATGCGTGATATTCTGTACCGCTCACTTCCTGTATGTGATTCACTTCCTTTTTGTACAACCGTGCACATAATCTGTAGGCTGAGAGCTTCCCATATAGCCTGGCCATCAACAGGAGCGCACATTCACAATCTTCAGGAAGTTTTTGAAAATTAAAACAAAATTTTTTAAATGCAGTAAAAACAACTGAGCGGTACAAGCAATTAATGGAATTGTGTGTTTAGAGATGCTATGCTGGCTGTGATTATTGTGGAATACAACAAAGAACACTGCAACATAACCTCCATTTCCTGCTCAGTGAAAGAAAGTTTATTTTTGTTGTAGCTACCTCTGTTTTAGTTACAGCCTATAAACAAGATTGTGACCACTCCATCTGTGAGTAGCAATGGACCTGTTGTGTGCTGGGCTTCTGCTACTTCTGATAGGACAAGCTCGAGGTAAACAACCATTACCATATTTACTATCTCAAAATTCAAGATTTAAGGGGAAATACGATTTACTAGTGGAATATACTGAATATTTAACATAAAAAAATAAATATTCTGTACAACTGAGGAGAATGGGATAATTCACACAGAAAGTAAAGCACCTTTAAGTTTTACGTAACTATAATACAGGAAAAGGGTAATAAAGAATATTTCAGTGGTAAAATTGCTAGCAGTGTAATAGCCATGTGATTGTACAGATATTATTATTATTATTATGGTCAATACTTATAACAACATATTTCAATGAAATTGTAAATACAGAAATCCCAACTAACAGCATGATTTTATGTGCTTATGTACTTTCTGAAGTATCTGTTATATATTGTATGTAATTTAAGTTAGTAGAAATTATTTTTGACTTAAAAACATAAGAAATTATTTCATTAATATCAAGCTTTGTCAATTTGTTTCTGTGGAGACTGGTGACTAAAACAACAATAGCTACTCAAATATATTGAAACAAATTGCTTAATACCATGGTAGGTCTATAAAGTGGCCACTATTCTATACCTTAAATCTTATACTGTATCTGCACTTTTTTTTCCAAGGAGCAACTTATTTCCTTTATCAGAAGGAGAATGAAAGACACACAATGGTTTGTAAACACAACAGGTGGCAAATTGACATGACCTATGACTACAAAGTGGATTGTAATCTAACAGTATTGATGAAAAACAAAGAAAGCAGTACAGACAGCAATGAAGAATCGGATAACTGTGAGAAAATTGGAAACTACTTAAATAGTAACAAAAGCTGCACCAGTAAAAAACCAACAAGATGCTTTATTGTTGAAAATCCAGAAAAAAATAATGGATTTTTTGCTTGTGTTGATACCTTTCAGTCACAATTTATGTATCCATTTAAATCAACTGTCAAAAATGATTATTTCATCATAGCCTTTGCAAAACCCGATGGTGAGTTTGCTTCTTTTCTTTTTTTTTTTACCACATTTTTCCTCGTGCAAAACTTGTGAAGGTTTAATGTATAATGGCAGAGTACAAATGCAAAATTATTTTTTAGGTAATTGTCTATGCATGTGTATGAGCTTTGTGGCTTTGAATGCCAAAATTATATTGCTTTGCTCTCTGTGTGAGGTTTTTTTCAGCTATCATACACAGTCACCTAATCAGCATTTATAAGTGGTTGTCAATATCCAATTGCCATTGGTGATTTTTTTTCTTGACCTAAAGTGCTTTAACCATCAGTCTTCCTTTCCCCCCACAGTGGCCTTTGCCTCAAATAAGAAAAAATTCACACATTAATATACATGAGGGAGAGCCCATTATTCTGATATGCAATTTCTTTATCTCTCGAGCCTTTTCAAGCTTGCCTTATGTTGTGTACTGGATCAAAACAGGTGGTGAGGGCAGTACATGTGTTTATTCTTATGAATTTAATTCTCAAGAAGGGGTACACTATGACATTCGGTGTTCTCTTGAAAACAACCTTCGAACCAGGGTCTCAAACACCACTTCAGATAATCCCTTTGAAAACCCCCACCACCATAACCTGACCATCATCAATGGCACACATTCAGACAGTGGACATTACGTGTGTGCTTTAAATGTGATAGACGGAACTGAAGGCAGCTGGGTGGTAATTTCTAATGTCACCGTAACCGTGGATAAGAAGGAACAAGAAAACCAAAACACAGTTCAGCTTTCAGGTGACCTATTCGTCTATCATAGTTTCTCTTCTCTGCTGAAATACACATCTGCTGATTGTTAACAAGGCCAAGGCCAACTTGATTGTTATCTGAAGCGACAACATGTTTTTTTATTTATTTATTATTTAATGCAATTTCACGCTTATTAGATAACATTTATTCTGCAATCTTATCGGTAACATTTCCTATTTGCTTCCTGTTCACATCACTTCATGCGCCCTCTAAACATCAATATGTTTAAAGTGTGTTTCTTTTTTTTGCAGTGGAATTTGCTCCCTTGTGTCTGGCTGTAGCCCTCTTAATCATCAGTATCTTTGCCATTGCCATTTATATGAAGAGAAAGTCCAGCATTGCTACGGGTTAGTTTTCTCCATTGTCTTTTTTGTAAGAGTGTTAATTTAATATTTTAGTTTATTTAATATAATTTGACAAGCTCTCTTTCCCCCCTAGAATCCCAATTTGTGAGAAAAGAAAGGTAATGCTTTAATTTATCAGCTTTGAAATACAGCTATGACCATAGTTAGGATTATCAATCAGCTATGTGTAGGATCCTGAAATAAATTCATTCAGGAGGTTTGTTCTAATCACAGGTTTTTATCATTTCAGACATCAAAATGGAGATGAATCAATCTACCCTGACAGTGAGTCACTTAAAAATAAATTGACTAAAATAAATTGTTACATTATCCTTTGATTATTTTGGGCTTAACCTCTTTGAAATTGTTATATGACTTTAAATTATCATTTGTAGCCCTGGTAGTAGTAATAGTAGCATACAACAACACCAATAATAATAATAATAATAATAATAATAATAATAAATAAATACATTTTCCCCTCATTCCCATGAATTCAGTTTCCCCTTACTCAGTGGCTGGAAGAGAATTTCAGACATATTCTGTGGTAAAGCTGACCGCTAAGCCAGCAGCCCATGGTGTGGAGGGGGACCAGGCTAAGCTCCCGACTGAGCCCTACTCCATAGTCAGGTTCACCCCTCAGTGCAACACCTTGGGAAGATCTCAGGAGGACAGGAAGCTGGAGCATCCATAGAAGCTTGTGGATACAGGGGCCCTTGTGTATGAGAGCATGATTGACACATACAGCACCTGTAAATGATCTACAAAGGAAGCATATTTACATTTTCATTTGAAAACTTTCTGCTTTTTTTCCATTAGCAAGTCATATGTGCAATAGTTCCAGGGTTTTTGCTTTAAGAGCATTAGAATTACAATGTGCATTGTTATATAATATTAACTGGGTGTATGTTTTTTTAGTTTACAATATAATTATTTGTGTATAGCACAGTCTTCCGCTTGGAAAGATAAAATTGAGATGCATTATGTAGCTACGTATCCGATGTCAGGTGTATATCAAGTTGGTTATCCTGTTCAATTTTCACTTTGTTTAATAGAAGCTGTGCCACTGAATACTGCTTTTAAAGTTTAAAAGTTAATAAAAGGTGGCTTCTTTTCACGTGAAATGTGCTGCCGGCCATTCCTGCGCAAAGCAAAATTTGTACTCGACACTAGATGACGCTCAATATTCATTACACTCCAATACCATTACCTATTCTTACACCAGGCACGCATTCATTTAACAGATTTGAACAAAATATATATTTAAAATGTTGATTTAAAAAAAATCTGGGTATACAATGTGTGAACCAAAACGAAAGTAATGTGCCAATACGGATGCTGAACTATAGTTGGGCGACGCACCTCATGCCTCGGGTCCAATCTCCCACCAATTCCCTTTAGGGAAAGTATCTTTGCCAATATAACGAAAGTTGAAAGAAATTCGGGATTCAATCAGGAGTATGGAAAACCCCGAACATACCTCTTCCTGTTGTGGTAGCAGCGCCAAAACACGTAAAGACCTCTCTCAAACCATAAGCCTCGGTACACATGGAAGTTACGCCCCGAACGTAGACATGGGACCCTTGTTTAAACAGATGAAATGTATCTGTTCATTCGGCATTCGGAATGGTCAAAAGCAGGGGATGGGGAAAGTTGTGCTAACGTGAACTCGTTTACTTTTCACACGCTGTCTCTTGTTTAATATGGCAGATATTGTACATTGCGAATATATTAAGCTCAGTGCAAGAAACGCGTGAACATTCTGGTGGCAATGGTTGTTTTAACGTATTTGCTATCTGGTACCGGTCTCCCACTGTGAAACGATAGTGTGCTAACTTAACATTACCGCTAGCGTGTCTGCTAGTATAGCATAATACAGGACAAAAATGAGAAGCGTCGTGGCAAGTCTTCACGTTGCGATAGCCGGCCAAGTAACAAGTTATATCTGGCTTCTTTGCTAACTGACCAAATGGAGAATGGTAGTAACACGACAAAAACCGCCTTCTGTTGAGAAGGAAGCAACAGCTAATTACTATACCAGTAATGGAAGTTAAAGTCTGTTAAAAGCAATAGTTTAGCTAACGCTAGCTATTGAGGTGATTCACCTGCACACCTGTTGATTTAGTAAATTACACAGAAAGCGTGAACTAGCTAGCTAGTTGGCAAGCAAGCTTGCCAGCCACTTCTGCTGCTTGGGATGTTTTCCGTCAAACCATTGAAACCAACATTTAAATCATACCTTCTGCCTTTACAGGTAAGCATTTTCAACCATTCTATTTATGGTTTATGAATTATACATTCTAAGTATTTAGCGTGAAGTGTTTTTTCCAGGTTAACAAGAACGCGTCGTTACTGTACATTTTTTGAGTTAATAATTCAGAAGCTTATTAGCTGGGCAGATAGTAACAAACTTTGGTACAACAATGACAAGTAACTTGCCAATACGTTGCTGCACGTATAAATGCATTAGGCGAGTTAAACCAGGTTTCTCTAAATTGGTATTCAATCTAATAGTTTAGCTACAGCTAGGAGATTGCTAGGTACCTAATTACCTAGCATTAGATAATTTTTGGAATTGTAGAAGAGATGTTATGTTAGCCAGCATGCAAGCTAGCTGTTGAATTAATTTGCCTATCACACATAGCCAGCATTTTTTACCTGTCATTGCTAGTGAGTAAGAAATTTTGCTTGCTAACGTTAACCTCACTAACGTTAACTACGCTGATTATGTCCCTTTGAGTTTTATTGCAGACTAAAACGGCTATGCTAATTAGCTACAATACCGGTGTTGGCTAAGTGATGCGTAGCCTATAATATTGTACAGCTGGCTAACATGAATTTACCAATGAGGTTTTCACACACAGGCAGATCTGACGAAAAGCCCCCTGTCGTTAGAGGCCAGATTACTCTCAGGTAAGCAATTGAAAGCTGGGCTGTTATTTATTTGTTGCCCTTCAGTTACCCTGTATGACAAATAACCGGCTAGACTCGAATATGCAGGAGTCCATGATGGTTTATTCAGAAATGACATAGGCCGGTTCATCTCGTGGTCCTTGGGGCATGCTTTTTTGGTTAATCTAGTAATAGTATTCATTACTGTTGTATTTTTACACAAATGAACCTATTACTACGTTTTCCAAACAAATTCTTATCCATCTCAGGTATGCTGTGAAACACTAGCCTGCACTCGCAATTCTAAAATGCGTGCATATGTAACGTGTAACCTTTATTTGTATCAGCCATGTGTATTATTTAAATCTTAACAATTGTCATTTTTGTAACTGGTAATACTGAACTATTTACATTGAACTCTTAAGTCTATACATTTCCATTTATACGTATATTGTATTCAGTCTTCATTAAATATTTAAGTTCCCCCTCTTGTGTTCCCCCTGGGACCTTTCTTGGTATGGTTAGTTTTTGGGAAGGAGGATTGTGCTGGTAACATGCTGATGTGCTACTGCTCCTGCCATGTTGGCTACTTCCATTAAATGTTATACCTGACGATACTCATTGTAGCCCAGTTCATTACACCTTCGCCTCGACCAAGACTTGGAGAACCGCCTCTTCCAAATATTCGGGTTACAAACGTTAGCAAAAAGTGTATAGGCCTTGATGAAAAGAGATTGTTAATGTTGTGCTATGCCTAGAGTTATTTACACCATTACAAAGAAATGAACAAGGACAAATTCCACAATACAGGTAATTTGCTTAATATCTTCAGGCCCAGCAACATATTTTACATTACAGTAAATCATTAGGTAATAATGAAATTAATTACAGAAGATGTCAAGGAGAGCATGTAGAATTGCTTAGAGGTAAATATTTCACCTGCATTAGTAGTGACGTTGGTTCATGATTCATCTTTTATCGTGGTGAATCAGTTGGCATTCCTACAGCACAGCTGAAAAATTTAAGTTGTGGACGGAGAACCATGTTTAACTGAATCGTGAGTAGTATCAGTGTCTGCAGAAAACAAGTAGTTGAAGGTAGTTATTTTAGCCATAATCATTTTTATTTATGCATTTCCTAAATTCCAAATGAGATGTATTAATTCACATAAATATTCATAAATTAATGTATGTGACTTCAGATATACTGTTATGATGTTTGTTCTGCTAAGCAGTGGTCAGATTTTTTTTTTTTTTGGTGTGCATGGTCTACATTCTGTCACTTGTAACTGGATATGATGTGATTGATGATCAGGGAGACCTACACTTGTAACTACACTACAGTAAGTAGTGACAGTATAAAGTCTGGGATATTCACTTTTGTAAAAATGCTCACAGCAACATTTTTAAATATGTAAAAGATTTTAGATCTTCAGTGGTTGCTGTTTGGGTGCTCCAAGATGAACCCTGTTATTGTATGGTGGCTGAGACAAATTGAGTTTTTAAAAAATGTATTCATTTTTTTAAAGCTGTTTTTGCCATTACTGTTAGGGAATGTGACTAAGCTGTCCTTTCAGCTTGTTATTGAAAGTGGCAGTTGTTTTGATTTGTTTGGTAATCCCTACTCCTCTTCAACATGTGAACATAGCATTCTTCCAGTTGTGTGCAGCGCCAAACAGATAGTTGAAAGAATGGAACTGTGAATTGAACTGTGGATCGTAGCTTCAATGGTGAAGTGGCCCAGGAGTGCTTTTAGCTGTTTGTCGCCTGCTTTCACTCTCCCTGGGCGGCCATTACATTACATTACAGGCATTTAGCAGACGCTCTTATCCAGAGCGACGTACAACAAGTGCATTGGTTCATGATGTAGAGGTGCAAAAGAAACACTAGAGTGAAGTAAGGATCGTAGTGCCAGAAGTGGAGAAGGACTCCAACCCTGTAGAGTAATCTGTTCAGCAAACAAGAATCCTACCAAGTACAAACTAGCGCTGGAATCACATTTGCCTAATCAGACAAAAACAACAGTCCTGCCAAATAAACTAACGTAATCATATTATCCTAACTAGGTACAGTGAGCTAAACTATAGGCTAGGGAGGGGTGGGGAGAGGTGCAGCCTGAAGAGATGAGTCTTCAGTCTGCGTTTGAAGGTGGTAAGATTCTCTGCTGTTCTGACCGCCACGGGGAGGTCATTCCACCAGCGAGGGGCCAGGACAGACAGCAAACGGGAGCGGGAAGTACAGACGCGAAGAGGGGGAGGTGCCAAGCGTCCAGAGGTGGCAGAACGGAGAGGTCTGGCTGGTGTGTAAGGTCTGATGATCCTCTGGATGTACCCTGGTGCTGATCCCTTAGCTGCCTGGTATGCAAGCACCAAGGTCTTAAATTTGATGCGAGCCATAACAGGCAGCCAGTGGAGGTCAGTGAGCTGGGGGGTGACATGGGAATGTCTGGGGAGGTTGTAGACCAATTGTTGATCCGTGCACTATAATAATAATGTGCTGTTTGGTTAGGAAACCCACTCTGTATTGTGATTTAGAATGGGAACATTTTGTAATTGTCTAGCTTGCAGAGCAAGTCAGTGTTATTGATAATACAATGTCCCTCAAAATGCCCCTAGATGACGAACGGTGAGGAACTTGACGGGGGTCCCTTGGCTCTCGGCTGCCCCCTTGTCAGTACGTGATTAGAATGCGTTTCATTTACCACCATCGCTCACTGAATAGCCCATTCAGACCCAATACAGCCCACCACGAAATACACACAGTGAACTTCAGTCAGGCAGAGCCTTCTGAACAAAGGGGCCTAAACTGTCTTCCTCTCTTCCTCAAAATGTCTCTGTGTTCGGGTCTGTCCCCTCCCTGCCTTGCTCAATCATTCTGTCTTCCCTCTGTCTTATTCATTCTCCGTTCTGTAGTTTCTAGAATCAACTCTTATCTTGTTTATTCCTCTGGATGTCTTCCTTCCTCTGCTCTTCCATAGTCCTCCTCTTCATCCTCCTTGGCTTTAACAGTACCTCACTCACGCGCACTTCCTGAAGACAGCCCACCTTTGACTTTCTCTTTGCCTGTGACCTCAGTTTTGAGGTTATCACTGGTTCCCCTTCCATCCTGTAAGAGTGTTCGCTCCTTTAATAATTTGTTTGGTGCACCAGGTCTTCAGTTCTTCAAAGATTTCAGAGACCACATTACCATATCTCCCTGGTACTTCCTATTTTTTGTAACTTGGACTATTTTTTTTTTGTCTTATTCCTATGTTTTTGTTTGATTCTTCTCAGAGTCATCTTTATAATATAGTTATAAATGACAAAAAACCTCATATGCATAGCCTTTGTTTGGGTTGGCTGAGCTGCTTTTTAGGAGATCTACATTGATATTACTAGAACATATTTGTCATCCTTTAAAAGATTAGATTCTTAAGATCTTCCTTTAATGGCTCTCACTTAAACTTTAAGGGCCTTTTCATTTCTACAATTTCAAGCCTTACTCACAGTGGTGTTTCAAATGTAGGGTGCTGTTGATCGCATGCTCAGGCGCGCGTTGTTTGTTTGGGGCTGTGCGCGCTAACAGCAGCGTGCTAAGGTGTGTGCTAACGGTGGCGCGCT
Organism: Anguilla rostrata; assembly: GCF_018555375.3. Classification (NCBI taxonomy): domain Eukaryota; kingdom Metazoa; phylum Chordata; class Actinopteri; order Anguilliformes; family Anguillidae; genus Anguilla; species Anguilla rostrata. Next base: position 43,328,020 of record NC_057937.1, on the reverse strand, counting down.
AACGTGTGTGCTGGGGAGACAAAGGCCTGCGGGCCTCACTGCAGCTGCTCTGCTCTGCCGTTTCAAACGCGTCAGCAGTCCGCTGTGACGATGGCCGTTAATTCCTGAAGCAGAGCCGCCATTTAAGCCCCATCATGGAAGGGTAAACCGCAGGGCACTGGCACAGAGCCCTCCCAGGAGATCCAGCCCTTAACCGTGCACCTGCTCTCCTCCCAGAGATTCCCACGTCAAAGAGCATCATGTGCAGTAAAGGGACCCTCTGACATGTGGTCACGAAGTCTTCCTTCCCACCACCCCAGTTTTAGAATTTGAAAAATTTTCAGTGGAATTTGTGGGAATTTTTAGGTGGGTGGGGGGTTGACCCTCTGATTGCCCACATGGCCCATTTAACTGTTCTTGACCATGAAATTATACCATAAATGAGTGATCTAATCCAGCCATCATCTGTGTGTTCAACAGCACAATGCAGCAAGTTGGAGGCTCTCGTTTTCCTGACGCTCATGTGAACACATTGTGTTCCCTGTTGCAAATAACTAATCACTCATCTTGGTGGTCGGAACTAATTTGTTTATAGAGCTGTCCCCCTGATCATGTGATGTCCGCCACTGCTTCTTATCTCTGGAGTTCAAGTCAGGCTCAGAAGGATATGAGTCAGCGGAAGGGCAGTAGGTGGACAACCGATTGAGCCGCGGGGGTTGCTATCTTTTTCCATGAAATGTTGTCACCATGGTGGACTGAAACACCGCCATTCCTGGGTGATGTCAGAACCAGTTATGTGCTGCCCTATAGGGTGGCTGACCTCTCAGTATAGACCTCTCTATACTATTTTTAGGGTGGAAAACCTTTCGTTGAGACTATCCATGCACAACATCCCTTTATCTGATGAGCCAGACCATAGCCTCGTTCACAGAGCTTTTGAGTATAAAAACGAACAAAAGCAAAACATTAAGATATAAAGGGATGTCAGTTAGGAGATGGGTTCATGTTTAAATGTCCCTCTGTGAGGATCTGGCAGAAATTGCTAATACAATATTATATGCTAGTATATGCTTTTACGGTCAGGCGGAATTCCAGCGATAAAGTTTCTGTGGAAAATTTTAATCGCAGCCCATTTCCAACCATCCTCAAAGACATCATGCATAGGAAACTTCGCTTTAGTTCTGCATGAGATGATTGCCATCTGGGTTTCCATCCAGTTCCTTTTGTTGTTTGAAAGAGTTGAAACTGGTGCATCGAATGGAACTCGAGGAGTTATTGAAAGACACGCGTACGCCATTTTACGGGACGTATAAAGTGATTCAGCCGAGCGGAGGCTATTGAAACCCACGAGCACTTGAGAAGTGGGAGTGATGGGTTGGCGGGTGATGTCTGTACAGCTGGGAGGCACTTCAATACTGTCGGAGTCAGAATCACTCCGGCTTGCTTCTGTGTCCCAAAAAACAAGTGACCTGCAGAGTCAGCTGTGGAGGAATACAGGAATACATGGGCGCGAATGGCTCTGGGGTCATGAGTGAGATGGACAAGATGATTTTCTTCTGCAGTGAGAGTGTCCATTATCTTCCCCCCCCCCCCATAATGGTACTGATTTGAGCCCAGTGGAATGTTTGTTGAAGTAGAGTAGAGTTCTTTGTAAGTGTCTTTCATTCTGTGGTAAAGCAGCATAACTGGCCGATGGTGACACCTTGACCATGTTTAATCATCTGAAAGGTTGAGTCAGATGAGAAGAGGCTCCTCCTCCTCTGACTCATTGTGTAATGATACTTATCCATACTGATGGGCAGGGAGTATCTAAGACAAGCCGCAAACAGTTTTTTTGCTTCTTTCCTGCCCTTCTCTAGGGCTAAGTGACACTTCTGACATCACAGGGAACAAGGTGATTGTGTGTGTGCTCGTGTGTGTCGGTGTAGCTGCACATCAATGAAGAGTTCTGGAAATGATTGGAACTGAATATTATCTGGTGAAGCATTTTTTCCTTCTTTTGTAAACGGCTGTTTTGCTCTATATGCTAGTGCAACACCAGCGCTGGGCCACATTTGGGGTATTAAGGCTCAGTCAGAGGTGATTGGTCTTTGGTCTTGGCTACAGTTATGTGTTGTGATGTTAATGCTAAATTGCTGCCTGTACTCCTTGCGCACACCTTAAACATCCAGCACGCCTTCCTTCATCTTCAGTGAAACTTCTGCAAGTCATCGGCTGAATCCGGATGGTTCCGTTATTTCAAACATGTGCAAGTCAATAAAATGCTATCTAGGGCAGAGGTTTCTTGTGGGCTGGTGAAGAAAAACAAAACCCACTCCTGTCTTTGATGAAATCGTCCTTTTGATGTCCTTTTCAAGCTGAAGAGGGCAGAGACGCACAAGCGATTGGGGGGAAGGGGGACTGGCTGGAATCTCACAAAGCTCTTTACAGATTTCTGAGTGAAATTGGGTAGAAGACTTTTGTCCTCGCCATCTGTCTGAAGATTATTTAGTCTCTGTTGACAAGGCTTTTTCTTCCAAGAAGACGAAAAGCTATTAATACAGCCCAACAGAAGACCGGAACAGATGAGAGAAGGTCATGTGGCCCCTCTAGGCTTGTCGTTGGCCAGTAACAATAAGTGTGTTTGCTTGTGTGTTGAATCTCTTTCAGAGAACACTTGTGCTGGAAAGTACAGTGACTCAGTGAGCCTTATTTTAAACTACCTCTCGAGCCCACGGGCTGGAAAAGGACACCCTGATTATTAAAACCCGCTGATTCCTAGGGCGAGGGACCTCCACAAATGAGCAGAGCCGAGCGATGTTCGGCCCAGAGTTACAGCGTCCGTCAAGACCCGGGCGACGAAAGAAAAGGAGAGGGACGGAGCGCCGTGGCCATGGAAACGAGGGAGCGAGTGTCGATCCCCCTGTTTTCGCAGGTGTTTCCATTACCGAGTGCCTCGGAGCGGAGGGCAGGACAGAGATCGCTTTCCTCCGGGGGAAACCGCACGCCTCGGGCGTCCTCAGAGGAAACCTGAACGGGAGCGCTCGTCCTCCCGCCGGCATCTCTGCGGAGGAATGAATAAGTAAAGCGGGCCCCGCTGACTCCGCCCTTCCTGCTGGCCCCTGCCTCCCGCTGCCGTCTGGGGTCTTGGCCTTTTTTTCCGAGTTCTGTTGGTCCGTCCTCTCGCGAGCGTTTGAAATCCGGGGCGTCGACTGATTTTTGGCAGTTGAAGTCGTTGCAGGTTTTTGCGTTGACGCGAACGCATTTTCGTAGATGGCGTTGTCGATATTGGCTCATTGTCTGCTGCTGTTGCATTTTATATGCCCCCCTTGCTCTTCCAACATGATGCAGGCCTTTCTGCAGCCAGGCTCACACTTTAGAATTTAGTAGTCATGTTACTAATGCATATTTTGAGGTAATTGGATTTCAGAGGTTAATGATCACAAAGCAAATGACATCCCTGTTTCAAAAATCACTTGTATCAGTTTGACTTTAGGCCCAGTTGGTGTGTGCTGCAGAGTAGATTGTGACTGAAGAAAAGAAATCACTCTGTGCATGGTGATCCTGAATACAGACATGAGAAAGTGGTACTTTGTTTTTTTTTTTAATGCAAGCGAGTGCCTGTAGGCCTAATTGCCCGCTGTTTGCAGGGGAGATCGTGGTGAACGAGGCGAGCTTTGTGAGGAAGTGCATCGGCACGGACAGCAGCCAGGACGATCTGTGGGGGAAGCTGATCTGCACCAACTTCAAGATCTCCTTCATCACCCAGGACCCATCGCCTCGACAGGTGCGCACTGTGAAGGGCATCATCTGTTTTCCAAGCCACAGATGTGACATCTTGAGCTGCTGCTGTGTGTGTGTGTGTGTGTGTGTGTGTGTGTGTGGTGGGGATGAAGACTGAGTCCTGGAGGAAGCAAGTTGGCAGAGGTGCTGGAACGGTTTGCTGGAACAGTGCCATGGTCGCCCAGTGTAGTGCAAGTCCAGCAGATTTAGCCTCAGATCTGTTTTAGAACTTTGTGTTCTTTGTGCATTTGTGGAATTCCCGTCTTAATTGTTGGGTAAGAACATGGGTGTTTAAGATACAAATCAAGCTGCAGTCACGCCCGTAGAAGGTTCTTTCCCTCACTGCATTGTTTGAAAGTTCTCCTGTCATATATTTAGAAAATTAGCCGGTTAGCTGGTTTATGTAGCCTAGATGTTGTCTGTGTGTTTCAGTATGTGCCAGCTGTAGCCTGTTGCTCGTTTGCTTCTTTAAGCCAGCATCAATGAGTCAGGGTGTGGAAACTGCTCCCAGCTTCTTAGTTCAGTTTCAGTGGCATGTCCATCCCCCTGGAAAACATGTACAGGTTCGTTTTTCTCTCCTTTTCCATGTCAGCCAATACCACTATGCACAAATGTTCCCTTTTTTGCCCGCTTTTAACTCATCGCTCTGGAGGACGTGTTGGCACCAGGTCAAGAACTCTGATTATGTTTTGCCTTAAGTGTTTCTGTGACAGAGGGGGGGGGGGGGGGTAGCAACATACCATGTTAGATCTTGTGTTTTCCCTACAATTTTTTCAGGTACTGAGAAACCAATTGATTGGTGCAATGTTGGGGTATGGTCAGGATAATGCTCAGCAGATTGACATTCTGGGTTTTTTATTTTTTTGTACTAGATATATGTTTCTCATGAGTTCAACTAAATGATGAAATGGGATCTCACAAGGGAAGATGATTTAGTCTACAGTGAATAAGAACAGTCATAATTGACACACCAGTCTTGGCGTTTCACAGGTAACCAAAGCAGAGGTTGGCTAAAATCCCAGAACGTCACCATGCAGGAGTTTCCAAACAAAAATGATTTTTGATATCCATAATGTTACCTGTGGAATGGGGAGTCATTGGTATCTGGCCCACCGCGCCTGTACAGTGACTGGGATCCAAGTTCTGATACAGTTCTGTCATGCTGGTGTCCCCCATCATTCTGTTCCGACCCTAATTTTCAGCAGCAGTGGTAATGTAAAAGGCCCTTTTTAAGTAAAATTGAATTTTGATCCATACACTCCTCACCACAGCCGTGTTTGCTGGTACACTATATGACCAAAAGTATGTGGACACCTGTTGGTCTGGGCCTGTTTTTTATTGTTTGGGCTTGGCCCCTTAGTTCCTGTGAAGGCAAATCTTAATGTAATGACATTCTAGACAATTCTGTACTTCCAACTTTTTTGGCAACATTTTAGGGAAGGCCCTGTCCTGTTTCAGCATGACAATGCCCCTGGGCACACAGCGAGGTTAACTGGCCTGCACATAGCCCTGACCTCAACCCCATCCAACACCTTTGAGATCAATTGGAAAGCCAACTGGAAGACAGGCCTAATTGCCCCAATCAGTGCCCAACTAGAAGAGTGGTTGTTGTTATAGCAGCTAAGGGTAGACCAACTCCACATTAATGTCCATAATTTTGGATGAGATGTTGGATGTCCTGTGTCCACATACTTTTGGCCAAGCAGTTTCATAAATTCAGGCTCATATGTATCCTTTTCTGATTCTGAGAAATCAATGTTTACCTTTTTGCCCACTTGTCTTGCTGTTTGAAGTTTCCACCTGCTTTTTGTTTAACCTTTAAAAGTTGAAGAAAAAGTTTTGCATCAGTAGATTGATACTGTGCGGTTCATGCCTAAAGGGCTGTTTTCTTTATGTCAGCAGTGATGCATCTGTTCTGGAGTTTTCAGCTTGCTTTTTGGAAATGTGCTGTAATTCACTGAAGGTTTTTTTGTACATTTTCTACCTTTAAAATACGATTATAAATGGCGTTCTGATTTGTGTTTGTTTAAACTTTTTGCACCCAGGCCGTTGCTGTTTTACCCCTACATCTGTGACTCCAAAACCACACTAAAACTGATTTTATTCATCCTCAGAAATTCCATTATGTAAATCGACTGCTAGGAGAGCATGACATTCCGCTGGCTTGCGTGGAGCAGGTGGTGACAGGTAGGAGGCCCCTTCCTCCGACACTTAAATATTCACCAGGCAAACATTCCTTATCCTCATTTCACCTGATGTGTATCGTTTCAGGGGAGGCACTGGGACCTGTTCTCTCACCCATGTGAAACAGAAATATTTTGTGTATATATAGGAATACATTGGAGAGAGAATAAGATTTTCTGCTGTGATATTTGGAAACCGAACCTCTTGATTGCCTGTATTACGAGGAACAATGCACCTGATGCCATTTATGAATCAATAAATAGTGTACAGCATGTGGCCTATTTTGTGGAAGAGCAAGGCGGGCTCGGTACATGAACCGTAAAGTAACCAGTTTGCACCGACATGTCCTGCCCATGTTGACATTAGTGTGGAGTGGCATTCCTTTCTGTGCAAATCAATTTTATTTCTGTAGTGCTTTTTACAGAGTAACTGAAGGATAATTGGGAAAAACCAGATCTGCACCCTCAAAAAGCAAGCAAGGAAAAGCCACTCAAACAACGGTGACAGTGCGCTCCCTGATGAGATTGCGGGAGGAATCCAGCTGTAGAGGGGGAGCCCGTCCACTGCTGACCGGCCCGGTGTAGAGTAGAGAAATGAGGGTATAATTGTGTAAAATGACTGACCTGTGAAATACACTCCCTCTGCTGGAATGTGTTCCTGTAATGCAAATAACATTTTTCCTCACAATATCTGCCCCAGTACAGTGCCAAAAGAAAGTCTGGTTTGTGGAGATTAGATGCATTTTTGGGCAGGTTTTTTTTCTCCCATCTTTGCAGTGCATGTCTGTAGTTCGAAGGAGAGACTTGGATTCTGTTTGTACCATCAGTCTTGGAATAAAGATTTGCCCACATCTCTGCCAGACGTGAGGCTCAGACACTTGTTTTCATCATGCTTTGTGCTCCCTCTATCAGCTTGACTGTAGCTGCAACCTGTTGGCCAAATCCATCTGTTAGCTTTGTCCCCACAGCAGATCCGTTTTAAGCATCGTTACAGATGAGGTCATAGCACAGCCTCCCCAGTTGAAGAGCCTGGTCAGGATTACTCTTGTGTGCGTTAGGTCATTGCTGCTGTTTTTGCTGACGCCGCCACAAGCATGGGCCTGTTATACTGACCTGGCCGAGCATGAAGCTGTTTTCTTTTTGTCTGTTTAGTCTCCGCAAAGTTGCACCACGAACGCTCAACTTGGCAAAAACAACGAGGGATCGTTTTGGCTCCCCTCTGCCGTCTGTCCCTGCACTACACCGGGAGAGTTTGGCAAGTGGAGCCAAGGCCCCGTGCGTGGTAGATCCCCGCTCTGTATGCGTCCCCGTTCCTGTCGGGCAGTTGTACCGGACGGGCCAAGGCATTTTTTTCCGGTGGAAGTTCTGCTTCGACACCAGTAGTGTAGCAGTATAGCCATTACTGGATTGTGGTGCCAGTGCCTCCGTTTGGTCTTGGGGACCCATGTGAAAAAAAGCATGATGAAGTATACCTTAAGTATGCTATTTTATACTGAAGAATACTTGCAATACTCATACTTGCACAGTGTTCAGTTCCCCGCATGGCCCTTTCTGTCCTGCAATTTTTATCTTTGACCCTCTCTGCTTTCTCCCCTTATGAATCAGGTGGAAAAATAAATGGGGAGTGTGGACTGTCCACTCTTCTTTAAAAAGAGATCTGCTGTAGATAAGGGAAATTAACTGCACACTTTTTACTGTTCCACAGTGAAAATTGGATTGGAGACCATGAACATTTAATATTTGTTATCAAAATAAGAATCTGGTTTCAGTGGTGTGTCCTGTGTTTAAGTCATCCAGATACAGTCAATGAAATAATGGGTTTTTCAAAGAGCATATGTGCCTAGTGGTCCCCCTTCCAATGAACATTACCTGTGTTTTTGTACATTGTTGTTAGAGTAAACAGTCAAGTTGACACGGACAATAGAGTTTTGTCTGAGTTGCAGAATGCCAGCCAGCATTGCTGTGAAATTCCTCCACCCACCGCGAGCACAAACCGTCCTCTCAGTGCTTAATTCTGGCACGTTGGAAACCCCCCCCCCCCCCACTGACTACCCCCCCTCCCCAGGGTCCCAGAAACCGCGGGCGTCATGGGAAGCGTGGTCTTAACTCCAATACCGCTAATTAAATCCTGTGACCGAGGCCTTTTTCCTGTTTTCTGTCTCTGTTCCTGTACCCCTGCCCCCCCCCCACCCCCAGTTAACGACGCTAAGGGGAAGCGGAAAGTTTTGGGGTCCAACCAGAAGCTGAAGTTCAGCCCCACCGAGCTCATTGTCTACTGCAAGGACTTCCGCGTCGTCAGGTTCCGCTTCGACGAAGCCGGGCCCGAGAGCGCCAAGGTACGGGCCGCCATGCGAGGCGGATGGGCAGCACGCCGAATCCCCAGCTCCGTCACCCAATGCTTACAGACTGTCTCGTGGAGGAGCCAAATTTACTATGCTGTGAAATTGCATGCGGACTGCGTTGGGGTTGTCGTTTCTAATTTAAAATGATGAGGCTCAGTCATTTAAAGTCATTCAGTTTCAGTCGTTTTCACCGAAAATCCTTCTTAATCACCCTGTCTATCTCAACTCCAGGAGAAATTTCAGTGCTGTCGTTACTTATTTTCAATGCTGGTTGTGCCTAATGTACGTAGTTATCATGGCATGCTCCTCCCCCAACAATGAAGTCAAATATCAGTTTTGAAATTTTACTTGCTCCTCATAGTCATTAAAGGTGATTTCACATTGAAGACAGCCTTATCTCATCAGTATTTGCAGGGATGTAGGTTTCTGTGCTATGGACAGACATAATGGAATGGAGTTGGGGGAGTGCTGCTAACACTGCAGGGTGCTGCCTCAGAGGCCCAGTGGCAGCCCCTCCTCCTCTGGCCCCTCCCTCTCCTCTCCTCTCATCTCCTCCAGACTCCAGTAACAGGGGATTTGATTCTGTCTGCTGGCCAGCAGTTCTTTCATCCTCTCTTCCCATCTGGCAGGCAGTGTGCCTTAAATAGAGCCAGAATTGCACCTCTCTGTTAGGAGTACTGTGAGGGAGGCCCAAGTCTGTTTGTCTGTTTCTCTGTCTGTGTGGAGGACTCTGACAGGGGCCCAAGTCTGTCTGTCTGTGAGGAGGACTGTAAGGGAGGTCCAAGTCTGTATGTCTCTGTCTCTGTCTGTGTGGAGGACTCTGACAGGGGCCCACGTCTGTCTGTCTGTTTCTCTGTCTGTGAGGACAGGTCAGACAAATATAGTTTTGTTTTTTTTTGCAGGTGTTTGAACTATATTAATGTATCCTTTTTCGGTTGCCAAGTCTGTCATGTTTAAAATGAAGCATGATGACTCACAGAAAGCAGCATGCTGTCTGTGTTGCGGAATAACAGACTTGGTTGCTAAGGGAAATTAGAACTAATGTAAAACGAAGATTCCACACTGCCTCTGACTCATGGCATCTAGCAGTAGATTACAGTGTTTAGATGTACCATCTGTAAGTGAGAAAACGCCATGCGATGGAACATTTAGGAGGCGTATATGAAGCAGCTGTCTGTTTCTTCATTTGAAAGGTCATTTAAATCCGTTTCGGTGGCCTTGAATGGCGTGTAAAACTACGTACGCCCCACGCAGCCTGGATAATGAACTACAAGCATGCGCCGGACCGGCCAGGTGCCAGAGCCCTTGGCGGTACCTGCTGGTTTCTCCGAACGCGTGAACCCCGAGAGGGTGCGCGGGAGACGAGGGGTTCGGTGGAGAACGGAAAACAAAACGTCCGTTCAGCCGGTGCTTCCGATCAGCCTGCGGACACGGGTGCGTTTAGGCGACGGGCCCCGCTCCAGAAATCCTCAGAAGCTGAGGTTTGTCCTGGAAGTGAATTGTAATCTCAGTCACGTAACTCAAGAGCTCACTGTTGTCCTAAAAGGCGCTGGGGCCTCTGCTTTGTGGTAGCTCTTTGGCTGCGGTATACCAGACTTGCCCTCACATACAGCAAACACCGTGTAGATGGTGTGTATAGCGCACACAGGTTAGCTAGCACATACAGTGCGCACTGCTACTCTTCAGGGAACATGGGTTACAGCTTAAGAAAGCTATGCCTTTGAGACTGCTCCATCACAGTTTAACCTCCCTGTTACCAAAGCTCACCGAGCATTTAAGCTTCTGTCACATTTTCTAGGTAAGAGAAGATATGGTACCCTGTGCCTTCTGGCCGTGCAGCGTTCAAATATTGCTGCTGTTGTGGGTATAATTAAAGGGGCAGGAGTCTTGTGTTTTAACAGCTCAGTAACTGAGCAGCAGGTAATTTTCGGACTCGTGTTTGGCTTTGAGAACGGGTGTTTTGTGGTTAAGCGTGCGGTGTGACCGCCCGGCAACCTGCGTGGCGCGGCGATTACGATGCCCAAGCGAGGAGCCGCCGGTTTCTGTTCTCCTTGGTGTCAGACGGAATGAGGCGCATCTGTGGCAGACTTTTTATTATGCGGAAGGAAATGAACAGGAGCTGCCGGCGTGTGAGCTCCCCCAACCCCCCTCTTTCCCCCGGCGCACGTCCTGTGCCCGCCCCAGTTCCTCCCGTGAATGGGCCTCATTGTGCGGCCCCCGTAGCGCTGCCGCCGTCAGACGGCTCCAAGCGGCCGACGCCCGCCTCTGTCCCGCGAGCGGCGGGCTCCGTGCACGGGGTCTGCTCCCCCTCTGACCGTTTACAGGACTGCCTGTCGCCCTGAAGGCACAAACATTACTGCATTTATTTTGGGAAAACAAACAGCGTGCATTTTTGCGAGCGGTAAATCGCCCAAAAATAGTTTTCTAATGTTTCTATTAGCGGCAGTATTGGACGAGAAACACGTGCTTGTCGATGGCCGCCCCTGTTACCCAAAGCGATGGAAGTGAAAGCTCGCACGCGAACGCCCCCATTTGTTTGTTGAGGGGCGCTGACGTGTTTGACATTTGACGTCTTTCGCTTTTCGTCTTTGTTGAAGCGCGCTTCTGTGCGGAGCAGAAAAAAAAGCACAGATGATTTAGTCCTGGAGCTAATCCAAATGTCATGGTAAAATAAGAAATTCAGTTTCCTGGAAAATTGAGTTTTTTTGTAGCACAAATATAATGGCCCACTGCAGTTTGAGCTGAGGCTTTCCAAGGCCGAGGTAAGCCAATCCAAGCGTATAAAATGGAAGTGCAGAAATAGGTGAGGAGAGAAAGCCGTCACACATTGCAGAAGGGGCTGTTCACAGGGGTGTGGCTTCCGAGCAGCAGACCATTTAAAAAGAGAGAAAATAGTGCATCTGTAAGGTTTGCTCAATGAGATTCCAGCACTAGCATTCTTTCGCTGTGATTCTTAATGAGATGGCCTATCACCTTGTTACAAAGCCCTCAGAAACTGCTTTTGGTGAGTGTTGATTGGCTGTGGTTTGAATTCTTTTTATGTGCCCCGCCCTTGTCTCTCTGAAGGTGTGCCTTGCCATCGCCCATTATTCCCAGCCTGCTGATCCACAGCTTCTCTTTGGGTTCGAGTACGTTGGGAAGAGGTACCATGCTTCAGGTACACACTGGATTTCCCTTTCTGCTGTAATACCAACAACGTTACAGTACACCCAGCCCCCTTCATTGTCTGTTGCATGACAGTGCAAAATGAAGATTTTGAAGCTTAATTAAGAAGTCATAGCGTGTACAGTGCCTGCTTGGAATGAATGGAATACAGGTTGACAACACCATGTTTTTCTCATGAATTTTAACACCAGTTAACGTTTTTATCGATGGATTTTAGACCATCGATGCTTGCTCATCATGCATGTGTCATGTCATGCATAGTTCTGTTGCCGTCTGCTAAAGCAACGACCGCTCCATGCTTTATTTTAGCCTGGTGCTCGTGCATACATTGTACTGAAACGGATTCAATGCCTTGCACGTTTCTATGGGTAACCGCTCCTGCCGAATAAACGGCAATGATAATCACGCTAGTGGTAAGACCTGCTGTGTTGCTCTGTGGTTGCCAGGTGACCAGGTCAATGGCGCAGACCAGGGGGGCGGCGTGCAGACGCCCCTCTTCGACCGCCCCTGCGACTGGGACCGAGAGATCAAGCGCACGGGGGCGTCGGAGTGGAGGGTGTGCTCCGTCAACCAAGGCTACGCCGTCTCTCCCAGGTCAGGCTCTCCCGGGGAAAAAGGAGGAGAGCAGCTTCCCCAATCCTTTCTCAAAGCCACGCGGATTAGCGCTAGCATTAGCACCGCGCAGATCTGTAATCCCGAGTGCAATCACAAGGGCTGCGTTTTATGCAGTGGACTTGTATAACCGGCGGTGCTTCACCATGTCAAAAGCACTTCTGCAGGGAAATTGAAACCACAGCTGCCTAGTATGGCCACTTAATATGGGCTTCATTACAGTATGCGGTAGTCTACATGTATGGCAGATGCTGAACTCTAGTACTGAATCTAGTAATGAAGTTTCTATTTGTGAACCCAAACCAACCCCCAACTATAATCGAAGTTCACAGCTATTTGGCCTAGATAAGAGACTAAATAAGATTTTTTTCGTAACTTCTCAGGACCAGCAAGAACCGCATTTGTCTGAAGTTTCATTAGATCTGTAATTGGTAGCATTTTTTTTTTTTTGAGGCTGTCCAATTTTCTGCTTGATGCTTTTGAGTGTGATCTAACCAAATTATTCATTTGATTTGAGAATCCATGCATACTCCTACACAAGTCTGAGCTGCATTATTCTAATACTGTGTGATTAAGCCTGCACATGTCAGCCTTGTTAAACAGCCCAGCTTGGGCTTGCATAAAAGATGAGAGCAGCTGCTGTCACATGAAAGTATATATGCATGTCTCTCTTTCTCTCTCTCTCTCTCTGTTTCTGTCTCTCTCACACACACACACACACACAGACTCTCTCACTCTCTCTCCCTGTCTTTCTCCGTCTCTCATTCTCCTTCTTTTACTCTGGCGCACACTCTCCACACTATGGCTAATGCCTAGCGGTGTCTGTTTTGCAGTCTTCCGGAGTACTTTGTGGTTCCGGTGTCCCTGGCCGACCAGGACCTGAAGCAGTACTCCGGCTTCTTCATGGCTCAGCGTCTGCCCGTGAGCTTTCCTCTCTGCCCAAACTCAAAACAAACTGCCCTAACAAAAGCGGCTGTTCTGAGGGCCCCTGGGATTCAGAGCTCTCGAGCGTCTGACCACTTTCGCAAGCGCTCCCACGCAAACACCGCTGATGTCCCTTACAGAAGCGGAATACTTAGAAATACATTGTAAATATGTTCTTTTTGAAAATAAAGGAAATATATTGCACAGCAGTGTATTGCGACAAAAATATATTGCAACATCTGAAAGTGGCAGTAAGTTAGGAATTTCCCCGTGTTGTCTGAAATGTTGCAGTGTATAGGTAGTATTGTCGTGCTTAAGTGTATTTGCGGTATGTTGAGTTTGTGTAATAAGGCGTGGGGAGGCTCACTGGCCTGAGTGTGAGTGTGCACAGGCACTCATTCACCGCTGCTGATGTCTTCTGTCTCGTCCCAGCTGTGGTGCTGGAACCATCACAATGGGAGCGCCCTGGTCCGAATGGCCAACATCAGCGACCCTGCGCAGCAGAGGAAGCTGGACCAGAGGTACGCGCCGAAAAACCAGAGCCTTTACTCTTCCGCGACTGGAACGCAGCTGTGGTTTCATTATGTGCTGTTGACTTCAGGGCTTCAGTTTAACTCTGATAATGTTTATGGTATGTCTGCTTCAGTCATCTGCCAGTAATATACTTTGAAGTGTTTGCTGACTTTTTTTATAGCCAGATCATGTGTTTTTATTTTTCATGGCATGGTTCACCACTTCTATTGTGTACATCTGTGTCTGTATTAACCCCAGCAAAATGCAATGAATCTGCTGTGTACAGAATAAACCCATGAACTTTCGCCCATGAACACTTTTGTTGGCCTGTTTGTCTTCTCTGCTGGTGTGCTGTAGGATCTGCAACGCCGTCACCAAGAGCCACCCCAAACGCGGCGAAGTCCTGAAGTTTGACCTGGACAAGGCCCTGCCCAACATCCAGGACATCCAGGCGGCTTTCGTCCGGCTCCGGCAGATCTGTGTGATCGGTGAGCGTGCCCACGTCTGCACTGGGAGCCCTGTGATGCGTTAGTCTCTCATTTCTGTGCCAATGCGGTGAATTCACAGTGATGCGACTGTTCAGTTGAGGGGCTGCCAGTTAGCTGATGTAGCTAATGCTACTTCCAGTGCAGCGAGGTTCCCCTCTGGTACTCAAACCCTGTCCCTGTGAGGGTCAGCTGCGGCCAGTCTCCGTGAAGGTCATTGCATAGTCTGTCATACTGTAACCCTGTGTGGGAGGACTTCAGTCGACCGGATGGTCCATGTTTCACTATTAACTCAAAGACTTCAGTCAACCAGGTGGCTGAAATTTAGGTGTTCAGAACGACCGGACATTTTCACTGAAAGGTAGTCTGTGCGTTCAGGTCGACCGGGAAACGCACAGCGACCGTGCGTTCTGGAGTCACTGACCATGAGCTTGTTTGTGCGCAGAGCCCTATGGGGAGTCCGAGGAGAAGTGGCTGTCGTCCATGGAAAGCTCTCGGTGGCTGGAGTACGTCAGGTACGCACAAGCATTCACACTCCTCCGCTCAGCAGGGCGCCCCTTAGCGCCGGCACAGACGCTGGCCAGAGAGAACATGATGTCCCCGTAATGGCTGCCCGGACGTCCGGGGTCACTCCTGAGCCTTTGGATTTTCACAGCATAGAGCCGTGGTAACCAACCCTGTTCCTGGAGATCTCCCGTCCCGTTGGTTTTCACTCCAGCCCTAACAAAGCACACCTCGCTCAACAGCTAGAGATCTTGTTGAGCTACTAATTACTGGAATCAGGTGTGCCAAATTAGGGTTGAAATGAAAACCTGCAGGGGATGGTAGATCTCCTGGAGCCGGGTTGGTTACCCCTGCCTTAGAGTGCCCTGCGCATGGGCACAGCAGGCATTGCCCTGTCTGTAATGCGCTGGTACCTTCCTGTCTCTGCACTCTTAACCCTGCTCATGGGCACAGCAGGCATTGCCCTGTCTGTAATGCGCTGGTACCTTCCTGTCCCCGCACTCTTAACCCTGCGCATGGGCACAGCAGGCATTGCCCTGTCTGTAATGCGCTGGTACCTTCCTGTCCCTGCACTCTTAACCCTGCTCATGGGCACAGCAGGCATTGCCCTGTCTGTAATGCGCTGGTACCTTCCTGTCCCCGCACTCTTAACCCTGCTCATGGGCACAGCAGCATTGCCCTGTCTGTAATGCGCTGGTACCTTCCTGTCCCTGCACTCTTAACCCTGCTCATGGGCACAGCAGGCATTGCCCTGTCTGTAATGCGCTGGTACCTTCCTGTCCCTGCACTCTTAACCCTGCTCATGGGCACAGCAGGCATTGCCCTGTCTGTAATGCGCTGGTACCTTCCTGTCCCCGCACTCTTAACCCTGCTCATGGGCACAGCAGGCATTGCCCTGTCTGTAATGCGCTGGTACCTTCCTGTCTCTGCACTCTTAACCCTGCTCATGGGCACAGCAGGCATTGCCCTGTCTGTAATGCGCTGGTACCTTCCTGTCTCTGCACTCTTAACCCTGCTCATGGGCACAGCAGGCATTGCCCTGTCTGTAATGCACTTTCCCTTCCTGTCTCTGCACTCTTAACCCTGCTCATGGGCACCGCAGGCATTGCCCTGTCTGTAATGCACTTTCCCTTCCTGTCTCTGCACTCTTAACCCTGCTCATGGGCACCGCAGGCATTGCCCTGTCTGTAATGCACTTTCCCTTCCTGTCCCCACACTCTTAACCCTGCTCATGGGCACAGCAGGCATTGCCCTGTCTGTAATGCGCTGGTACCTTCCTGTCCCCGCACTCTTAACCCTGCTCATGGGCACAGCAGGCATTGCCCTGTCTGTAATGCGCTGGTACCTTCCTGTCCCCGCACTCTTAACCCTGCTCATGGGCACCGCAGGCATTGCCCTGTCTGTAATGCACTTTCCCTTCCTGTCCCCGCACTCTTAACCCTGCTCATGGGCACCGTAGGCATTGCCCTGTCTGTAATGCGCTGGTACCTTCCTGTCCCCGCACTCTTAACCCTGCTCATGGGCACCGCAGGCATTGCCCTGTGTGTAATGCGCTTGTACCTTCCTGTCTCTGCACTCTTAACCCTGCTCATGGGCACAGCAGGCATTGCCCTGTCTGTAATGCGCTGGTACCTTCCTGTCTCTGCACTCTTAACCCTGCTCATGGGCACCGCAGGCATTGCCCTGTCTGTAATGCGCTGTCCCTTCCTGTCCCCGCACTCTTAACCCTGCTCATGGGCACCGCAGGCATTGCCCTGTCTGTAATGCGCTGGTACCTTCCTGTCTCTGCACTCTTAACCCTGCTCATGGGCACAGCAGGCATTGCCCTGTCTGTAATGCGCTGGTACCTTCCTGTCTCTGCATTCTTAACCCTGCTCATGGGCACAGCAGGCATTGCCCTGTCTGTAATGCGCTGGTACCTTCCTGTCTCTGCACTGCTTAACCCTGCTCATGGGCACAGCAGGCATTGCCTGTCTGTAATGCGCTGGTACCTTCCTGTCTCTGCATTCTTAACCCTGCTCATGGGCACAGCAGGCATTGCCCTGTCTGTAATGCGCTGGTACCTTCCTGTCCCCGCACTCTTAACCCTGCTTGTGTGTCTGCTGGTTGCAGGGCCTTCCTGAAGCATTCGGCAGAGGTGGTGTACATGCTGGAGGGACAGCAGGCGTCCGTTATTCTGAAAGGTAACCGTGCTAACAGGCTTCCCACTGCTCTTTAAGAACCACAAGTGTGTTTGATGTCGAGGGTGGAAAACTCCAGGTGGTGAAAAGTGCTTGGATTTTGAGTGACAGTTCATCATTTTCTGTTGTTTTTCTATCCATTTTAAGAACTTTTTTTCTCTCATCAACTTACATTACAATACATGTACCATGCATTGCAAATCCAAAAACATTCTGTGTGAAGAATACCTTTCATTGATAAACTGGTTAAGGGTGTATGAACTGTTTTTTCTTCAATAAAGAACACTTTTGCTTTAGTCCTTTTGTAAGATTAGCGTTAGGGTAAAGTGGTCCTTTGCGCTGTCTGTCCCCCATAGAGGAGCAGGGGCGGGACCTGAGCTGCGTGGTCTCCTCCCTGGCCCAGCTGATGCTGGACCCGCACTTCCGCAGCCTGGGCGGCTTCCAGAGCCTGGTGCAGAAGGAGTGGGTGATGGCCGGCCACCGCTTCCTGGACCGCTGCAACCACCTGAAGAAGAGCGGCAAGGAGGAGGTGGGGCTAGCCCGGCTGGAACGGGCAGCAGGGGGCGCTGTGCGGCGTCCTCAGGCCCACCCTTTGATTTTCCCCTCTTTTTAACTGGTCGGATACAATGCTGGCCTCCATTTGTAGGCATATGATTGGTTGTGTTTTGGTGCTAGATAAGGTTAGCCCCACTTCACATGCGCTCTTACTGTATAAAGACACTTACACATTCTCAAACACTCCCACACACAGACACTCAAACATTCTCACACTCAGGGAAATGCAGCAACTGCGTGCATGTATTAATTCAGTTATTCCTGTGTAATTGTGTGACTTGTAAAGGGTCTAAGTGGGTGTTTTAAGGACTCCCCCCTTGTTCTCTCTCCTCAGTGTCCCCTCTTCCTGCTGTTCCTGGACTGCGTGTGGCAGCTGCTGAACCAGTACCCAGCTGCCTTCGAGTTCACTGAGACCTACCTGACCTTGCTGGCCGACAGCATGTGGGTCCCGGTCTTCAGCACCTTCCTCTTCAACTGCCCCCGTCAGCACGCCGAGCACTGCAGGGTGAGGCCCCGCCCCCTTCTCACCGAGCGATTCAGGCCCCGCGTGTCAGTCTGTGGCTGACCTCCTCTCTCCTCCCCAGGCCTTGGCCAGCAGTAAGAACGCCCCTTTGGGGGAGGACAGGGGACTGCGATTCCCCCCCGTGTGGGACTGGTCCCAGCAGTTCAGCCCGAAGGACCAGACCCTCTTCAACAGCCCTCTCTACGTGGGCAAGGGTGCCCCCTGTGTGCAGAACGGAGCAGTGAAGGCATTCAGACGCACAAAGGTAGGACCCTGTGCAGTGTGTACCTGTAGGCCCCTGCATAGTGTGTACCTGTAGGCCCCTGCATAGTGTGTACCTGTAGGCCCCTGCATAGTGTGTACCTGTAGGCCCCTGCATAGTGTGTACCTGTAGGCCCCTGCATAGTGTGTACCTGTAGGCCCCTGCATAGTGTGTACCTGTAGGCCCCTGCATAGTGTGTACCTGTAGGTCCCTGCATAGTGTGTACCTGTAGGCTCCTGCATAGTGTGTACCTGTAGGCCCCTGCATAGTGTGTACCTGTAGGCCCCTGCATAGTGTGTACCTGTAGGCCCCTGCATAGTGTATCGCCCCTTTGGGAGGACAGGGACTGTTGCCCCGCTAGTGGACTGGCCCAGCAGTTCAGCCCGAAGGACCAGACCCTTCACAGCCCCTCTACGTGGCACGGTGCCCCTGCTGTGAGAACGAGCATGAAGGATTCGACCCAGTAGGCCTGCTATAGTGTGTCTGTAGGCCCCTGCATAGTGTGTACCTGTAGGCCCCTGCATAGTGTGTACCTGTAGGTCCCTGCATAGTGTGTATCTGTAGGCCCCTGCATAGTGTGTACCTGTAGGTCCCTGCATAGTGTGTACCTGTAGGCTCCTGCATAGTGTGTACCTGTAGGCCCCTGCATAGTGTGTACCTGTAGGCCCCTGCATAGTGTGTACCTGTAGGCCCCTGCATAGTGTGTACCTGTAGGCCCCTGCATAGTGTGTACCCGTAGGCCTCTGCATAGGTACCTGTTCTCTCTGTAGTTGAAAGTGAAGGTAGGTGTAATGTACAGTTAAAACAGAAATCCTGGAGCCGCCCCCTTTAGTGAAATGCGATGCCCTCTGTGTGCCCCGGTGCGGTCCTGCAGAAGAACTACAGCTCCACCCTGCGGGGAGTGCCCTCCCCGAGGAACGGCCTGCTGGGGGAGCACCCCCTCTTCCCCCGCCGCAACTCCCTGGCGCTCGGGTTCAAGCCGGACCCGCTGCAGCCGCGGGAGACGGCGGAGAGCCCGTGGGAGCGCTTCTCCCGGGACTGGTTCTCCCGGCCGGCGGACCTGCAGGGCCTGCTGCTGCCCCAGCTGCTGCCCTCCCACCTGCGGCTGTGGCGGCTCCACTTCCTGCGCTGGGCGGCGGAGGCGGAGATCCCGCGCGGCGGCCCCGTCACCGCCTTCCGCAAGGCGTCCCAGCTGGCCGACGAGATCGAGACGCTGCGGCTGCAGCTGCGGCAGGGCAACGGGCCCGCCCCCTGCCCGGGCTCCGCCCTCAGCCCCCCGCAGCCCGAGCGCCGCAGGATGTACTTCAGGGCCGGCTCCCCCCGCGACCCCCCCTCGCCCCCCGGGGGGTACCTCAGCTCCTCCTTCCCCTTCTCGCCCGTGGGCAACCTGTGCCGCCGCAGCGGCCCGGGCACCCCCCTCAGCAAGCTCCTCAGCGGCGCCAAGATCTGGCTCTCCACCGAAACGCTGGCCAGCGAGACTCTCTGAGCCCCGCCGCACCCCCCCCCCCCCGCCCCGGCTTCCTTACATCCTTACAAGGGACCGCAGCATAAGCTCTCCCTGCAAAGGGGGCTTGGAGCTTTGGGCTTTTTGCATTTTATTTATTTATTTTGCTTTGCAGGAGATAATTCACTAAGTCGCTCAAATCGCACATTTTCCTGAGTAAGCTTGCTGTGTACCTGGTTTCCCGGGTGTCGGGTATCGAAGCGTGAGATGCAGAGGTATTAGCGTGCTTGTATTTGTACGGGAAGAGCGAGGCGCTGGAGTTTCAGCGGAGATGCTTACACCGAGCTGAAGAGGCCTGCGGAGGGAAATGCTAAT
This sequence comes from Anguilla rostrata, assembly GCF_018555375.3. NCBI lineage: Eukaryota > Metazoa > Chordata > Actinopteri > Anguilliformes > Anguillidae > Anguilla > Anguilla rostrata. The sequence continues at coordinate 43,308,233 of NC_057937.1, read as the reverse complement.
TGATTTAATGCTTTTAATCTTTGGTGCTTTACGCTCTTCGAGCCTCTTAAGCATTTCGTAGAGCGGTGTTTTTTATTTTTTTTGAGAAACCTTCTAGTAAAGAGCAGCAGTCACTGTTTTTCATTTTGTTGAGGTAGGGTAGGGCAGTTTAATTTTACCACCTGTTGACTGGTGCATTAGTCAACACTATTCTAGTGGGTTTTTTTTTCTTCTTCTTTGTGGTTTTAGGACTTTGAGGAACTTTCTAAACAGCAAAACCTTCTGTTTAGAAAGTTTTTGGAGAAAAAATTTCACAGAACCATTCAAGTTTCTATTTGACCCATACGCAGGGGAAGTAGAATATTCAGAGTTGCAGATTCATGGTTCATGTTCCGCCTCTTGGGTTTCGTGAATCATAGACCGCAGTGACATCGCCGCCTTCGCGCTCTCATGCAATCTCACTGACGACCTCCCACCAACAGTCAGAACCGTTACACTGATACTGCCACACTCTGATGCCTGTTGTGCGGTCATCTGAATCTGACCCACCAAGCATTCGTCTTTAGAAACACTAAAAATTTGAGAGTCAAGCCCCTCCCTTTTCAACAAACCAAATATTTGTCCACACGATCTCTTGGGATGGTTGTATGGCAAAGTTTGATCCTTTTGTTGCTAACAAAATGTAGCCTACATTTTGTTCCTTTCCCTTGATTTTCATTATTTTAATTTGTGACCTTTTTTTAATGGTATTAAATGGCAGCTATTAATGTATGGTAATTCAAGTGAGCTGCGTTTGTTTACCACAAATTTTCTCTGAGGATGCACTTTGCTGTTAATGTATGACCATTATGCTTTTTGTGTTTGCATAATTTGATAATGGAAAAACAGCACTGATATTTATAAAGTTATGCAACTAACTGGGGCACCGGAAGTCCTGTGTGCCTTTAAAGGGGAGTTTGAGCTTGAGCCTCACGGTGCATTCAGAATGCTGAGTCTGTGCTTTTGCTTGTCCAGTTTCATTTTTAACAACCATGTTCTAGAATGTTTACTGGCGTCCTCTGGTTCAAACACCACTTGCCGCCAGGAAGCCATATTAGAACTGTTACTTCATCAGGTCCCCTTTATTGCGAATAAACAGATCAATAACATTGTCTGTGTGTGCCTTTGAGCTTTTTTTTTTTTTGGGGTGGGTTGATTCACTCATTCCCTTTAGTCAGATCCACTCTGAGAATGGATTAAGAGTGTAATAGTCAGCAGAGACCTCCAGGTTCAGACATATAAATGACTGTGTAAGGAAGGCTTAGATGGCACTTAACTTCATTTCAGAAAAGGAGATATCGAGGCATGTTTGTGATGGTGATTTGATGGACTTTGAGAATCTCATCTACGTGGCTCCACTCTGAAAGCTACTTTGAACACGATCTATTTCCCACCCAAATTTCAAACGTCAAGTTGAATCTTGTAATTCCTGCCGGTCAGTCTCATTCATGAGTAGTTTCCACTGCCTGTTTGGGGGAGAGTGACCCTCTGTGGCCAGCTGCTGCTTTTCACACCGCACTCCGTGGGCGGGCTCAAACGGTTCGATTCGGCTTTGGTATGCAGTGGGGGTCGCTAGACAGCGATGAAACTCAGACCCCTCCTGTGACTGACTGAGCCCCCCCCCCCGTACCCTGAGCGGTGCACTGGAGCTGCCAGCTGGCACGGTCCGGATTCCATCCTTCCTGGCACTTCTGCGCGGTCCAATCATCTGCTTTCATTTTTGTGTATGGAAAACGATTCCTATAATTGAATCAATTAACATTTTTAATTGATTCAATTATAGACTGGTGGATGAAATCAGCAGGGTCCTAATTGATTAGTGTGGATGCCTGGTCACTGAAACTCAACAGTGTGATAAACTGAGTTCAATGCCGGAGTAAATGAGCAGAACCTGCATTATGTTGCAATAAGTGAAAATGCTGAACTATGTTTGAATTTAAGCACGTTTTTAATAATTGATATGGAGATAACAAAAAGGGTGTACTGTGCAAGTTTTCTTTATTGCCTAGACGCTTGCCTTGCGGCAATACAGTCTCTGCAAGTTGTGATACTGTAGAGAGACAATCTGTCCCTGGTGTAACACACACATGCATATTATTCTAGAAAAATACAGGAGAGGGAAAAAAGAGTAAGCAGTAAGGGATATTGAAATGACTCGCACAATATTCCTGAGACCCTAACTTCAAACCTAGCCAGACATACCGTCTAATAAACTAGGCTTTCAGTTTATAAAAGATGACGGTGCATATTTAAAGAACCATAAAGTCTTTAAATGTCTGTGGCAATGGTCTCCCTGGCTTCTAAATAACTAAAAAATATGTTAATATGACAAGGGCATAACAATGTACACCACACATTGTGTGATTCATGCAATCCTTCATTCAGTATGTATTATCCCTATACTCCTTGACAGCTGCTTTGATGCAATCTCTGCTTCATCTTGGAATAGAGTGGGGTAAAAAATTATTTGATCTACGAGTCAGTGGAACATATTTAATAACTAAATAATACAGTGGAGATAGATTTAAATTCTTTTTTTCCCCAGCCTGAATTTGTTCCGTGTGGATTGCAGGGTCGCAAAGGAAACAGCAGGTGGCAGTGCTGTGTGGAAATGCAGATGCTTTAATGAAGCTTGTATGGAAAATCAGGCTTTTGCACGTGTGTGTGAGAAGCACGCTATGCTTTTGAGGGGGAAAAATCGGTTCACACAGTCCACATACAACCTGTATAGCGTTTGCTCTGCCTCGGCTCGTGCATTTGAATGTCATGCAATGCTGTTCCGGATTCATTCATTGTAATGATTTAACTTCCTCGGGGCTTAAACGCCTTGTCGTGTTTGCTGAGTTGCTTCAAATTTCGTTTATGCTCTGGAAATCCCTGAAACCGTAACATAATCCATAACATAAACCGGAGCAGTGAGTGTAGTGTGGCAAGCCACGTTTACTGATAAGAGATTTTCTTACCTCCTGTAAACTCAATCAATGTTCTCAGGTAATGAAGTGGAAATTTATCGTTTTTCTTTTCCCCCCACACATGGATTATATCAAGAGTGTATGTTTATGATTTGCTGGGCAAGATGTCTCCCTGTTTCTACTTAGCAGTCTGGTGCCATCGATGTGACTTTTTTTTTTTGCGAAATTATTTTTATTGATTTTCATGCTTCTTCATACGACGGCAGCAAGGTTGGAAAAAGATGGCCTGCAAGGAGACCTTTTCCTCCCTAACATGCACCTTCGTCCGTTTTCCAGCAATATAGGCTCGATGCTGCTTTTGCCACTGCAGGCAACATATATCAGCACTTCCAGATCTGCCATTCTTTATCACTGGAGTGTCTGTGTAAAATGCATTGTGTCAGCTTTCCACCGCATTATGGCTGTAATAGAAAATGGGCATGGTCCTCCAGTATGTTGTGAAGGTCTTTCAGCAAAACTGCATGTGCTGACTGAAATATTTTTATAATGTAAATATATGTTGGGGTGATGATTAGGTAGTGATTAGGCTCGTTAACAGAGGCAGAAAAAGGACGACCCTCGCATCTTTCTGAATGAGGTATGAAAGACTTCATGTGATCATCATTATTGCACTGTGCAGTCAGCAGACAGGCCATTGCCAATTATCTTAGGGGCTTCTTTGGTGTAATTGCTTCAGCTAAGCAATACAAAGATTATGGCTGCAGTTCACATCTCAGACACCTTTGTTCACAGTGGCTCCCCAGACTTTCCTGCCTTTTAAATAGCAATCAAAGTCACGTGCAAACATGTATGGAAATGCTGCCGGTATCATTAAAGAGTGCATTGTGTGAAAATGTGGAGACTAGGCATTAAATTACTTCCTCAATTAATAAGCAGGGACACAATTTATGCAGAGAATTTTCGTTCGGGTCTTCAAAGCGAAGATGATTTGGCCATGGTGGAATGAAACCTGATTGTATATGAAGGCATTGATACCTTAACGAGTTGCAGCTGGTAATGTTCGGTGATATTTAAAAGTAAAGTGCTTACTGTTAACGGAGAAAAAAATACTGCGAAGCATACAGATCCCTCCTCCCTTTCACACTCCAATATTGAGCACATTGTGCACCAGTGAAAGCAGTCATATATCTATTTTTCCAGCTGTAAATACATTTTTCAACATTGAAACAGACCTGGAACAACTGCAGTGGACTGATTCAAAAGCTGATCAGGTAACTACGACTGCCTGTAACCTTGTGTCAGCACAATTAGAATCTAAGCAGAAAGGGCATTCTAGCATGTGTGATGATGTCAAAACTTTCAATTAGCCTTTACCATTGTATTCAGTGTCAAAGCAACACTCTTGCTATCAGTTTTTTTTATGGCATCTCATTCTTTCATTCTGCCTGTGTGTATTCGCTTATTGTCCTGCCAATCCAGGGGTTGATACTTTTCTTAGTGGCGTCTGACTGCCCGGAACATATCACAGGTTGAATTTGTCAGTGCACTCTCCTCTTTCCTTTAAAAAAGGATCATTTATATTCTGCTCACGACTGCCTTCCTCTCACCCGTGTCCCTGTATCAGAGCTTTATTTTTGGAAACAGGTCTTGTATTTGGGTGCACTGATTTTTTTCCCCCTTTCAGATGTCCTTTCTTACTTTAATTAGCTTCTCTGTGTCCACTCAGTGATTTCGCTGATTGCCATCTATGTTTTGCCAAACCTTTTGTTCTTTTTAGTCTTCTTTCATTTCCAGCCCTGATTCATTCACCAGCCTGTCTGATTTAATAAGAGCCTTTAGTGCATCCCTATGCCAGTATCGGGCTATTATCCTATAGTAGTTAAATCAAATTGTTGCAGGTGCAATTTGATGCAAAATTTTTAGGCGCTGTTTTTGAAGGCGACAGATGACCGAGAGTTCATTTGTGTTCCTACCTCTTGAGAGCTGAGGAAAAAAATGCGAATCGTGGCCACTCAATTAATCAAATGCATTTTATCATTGAGTATCGCTGCAAGGCCGGCAAAGTGGCTGTCACGTTGCATTTGGAATACAGAAGCTGTTATACTGCAAATAAACTCTGAGGCAAACCCTCTCTGTTGGCCATGACCAGCTTATGTCCATCCTGACTCCCCTGGCCTGAAATGGAGTACTGTCCGTTCACCTATGGGTGGCAGTGTAGATTGGGGACAGTATAACTGGTTTATCCTGTCACTGCTACGTATCCCCTAATTAAGTGTTGAACTCGGGTAAATATCCAGCTGTAATAATGTTAAAAAAATAAATAAAGTAAAATGTAAGTTTACTTGGATGTGGGTTCCTCACAGGAAAAGTAATAATGTGATGTGTTGCATGTCTTGAATTGGTCATCAAGATTTCCATGCTCCTTGTATAACTGAACCTCGGGCCTGAAAATGTCCTTGCAGTTTGTCACATGGGTACTCTGGTAGACTTGCAGTGATTATCCAATCATGAAGACGACTGGAGCTGAGCAAAGAGATTTCATCTGTTTCAGTGTTGGTAAATCTGAACCATTGCTTGCTGTCTTTGTCCCAGTTCATAACCAGATTATGCACCACCGCCTAGGCTGCTGCCTAGGGCCAGGAACTCTGATCATCTGTTGCACAACATGGTGTTCCTATTATTTCTGCCAGTAATGCACAGGGATTTTTATCTGTAATATTGAAATTTAGTTCTGCTGAAAGTATAATTTCATCAGTTATGAATGATGTGAATGAATGAAATTTATGAATGAAAAAAGATTTGTTTAGACTAGAAAGTACTGTTTGAACTTCAGATTTTCTGAGTGTTGGGTATTTTAAATCTATGATTCTCTGAGGTAAGTAAATATTTTGATTGAATTTTTATGCCAGTTTGTGTATTTTTGGTAGCAGAACCAGCAAACATACAATAGGTAGTTACAAGAAGAGATTTGATTGCAAAATGAGCGTAATATTTTCAGCCTTAAATACCGTTATTACATTCGTAATGGTACATTTGTAATTTAATCTTTTTTCCTTGATTCAGTAAGTGAGTTAAGGTGATGGAAGACCAGGCCAGTCTTTCTTAAAAGCGTAAAAGGTCAATTCTGTTATTATACACCCTTAATATGGGTGTCAGAAGAGTGGACAGACTGTAGCTCAATCTGGCTGGCAGGCGACTAAGTAATTTTGAAACGGCTTGGACCGTTTCCCACTTCCTGACAACAGTTGGTTTCCCTCCCAGTTGACAGAATGCTGCGCTTTCTCTTTTGTTTCAGATCCTGCCTTTTCTGGATTTCAATGAAAGTTGGAAATAAAGCCCGTGCATTTACAGATTGTCTGCCTTCTTTCTGTCTGGCATTTACGGGGTTTTCTTCCTCCGCTCCTCTAGAAATTGTCATGTGACCTGGCTCCCGAGCCAATGTTTACAGGGAACAATTAATTTGTGATAACTGTGATTGAAGTGTTGTATGCCAATATTGGGCTCTCTTTTTGCCACCGTAAGAGAACAGAAGAATCACCAGGCAAAGCTTTAGAAATTAAACTAAGGAGTGCAGTTGCATTTGTGGAGGTTTTGTGCTGACAGCGGAAGAGAACGCCACTGATCATTATGTCTACTGCTTTCTCACTATCGCGTTAATGACTTCAGTTAAAATACTCGTAAGATTATAGGTGTGAAGATTTGCACTGCTGTACCTCCCTGGACAGGTAAGAATCAACCAATCTGCAATGGTGTTATGTTGTTAAACTTGACAAACTCATCTTGCAGATTGTAAGAAATGAGATTTCCCGGGGCTCGTTATTTGTTTAGTTTCCATCCAGGGAGATCGCCCGTAAATGCTGCAGAAGTCCTGTCATGCTGGTGCGTTTCTGCAGAGTTTTCATTATGCAGATGCAGGTGTTTAGAAATATGAAGATGTATAAAGATATTTCCCAAATACCGTGGTATTCCATTGCTCGAACGTCTAAACAATCTGTTCAGTATTATCTTTAGAACTTTTTTTCAGACTCTTTCTAACGCCCAGAGGAAAGCTATTCACAATTTGTTTTTGCAGCAGGTGTGAATGAAGGTGGGTGAAACGACACTGGAATGCATAAGTCTAAGTTCTAAGCCTTCAGCGTGTAGGCCTGTCTAATGGCTGGTGTTTCATTCCATTAAAAAAACACAGCCGCAACGCTGGCTGCATCACTTTCAATTAGTGTAGTTCCGTCATAGCGTATCGCTGTGAAAACTGCTCATTCAGCTACATTGACACTTTCATTTATTTCACAAGCCCATGGTAAAAAGATCTATCTTCGTATATGATCCCTCCATTAACTCCCTGGCTTTCATTTCATGTTATGTGCAGGCCATTTTGTAATACTACAATAACTGTCATCTGTGTGGTTGCTCACCTCTTTTCTTCCTATGTATGCATGAATTTGCCTGTTTTAATTTCTTTAGGGTCTTTTTTCTATCACCACTCGAATTTATGTAAAACACCAATTGTTTTCTATAGCCAATTCATATAATATGAAAATACATCTTTATTGGCTTCGTTTATTCTGTGACTCATAAATAATTGAATCTTAATTGACACTGTAGCTAGTAAAATAATTGTCCAACTGTGAGACAATTCAACTCCATGTGCGATTTTCAAGGATTCACTGATGTGACCTAACCACCTTATAGGAATACAGATCTCTTATAATGTGTAACTCCCCAATGTACAATTAATTTCAATTGTCAGTTTACTGGGCAGACTGTTTACTGAAATGATTGGTGGTAAAAAAAAAAAACGAACCATCTGGCTGGTTCTGAGAATTGGGAAGACTTTATTTTCCTGGTCTAAATCAGAGCTTAAAAATCCAGTTGAGGGATCCTTTGGGATCTGACATATACACACACATGAAGGTTAACTGTCAGAGTAGTTCAAATTAAGGAGGTAGGACTTTAATAGTGAAAAAAACTTTCCACCTGCTCAGACTGATACAGTTAGTGATGTAAGTGAGGCTTCACCATTTCCAGGAAGGGAGGAGCTACTGTGTTTTGTCAATCACAGACTCATAGGTACCAATCAAAAGTCTTAGCTCTGAATTTTATTGGATAGAGTCCAGGCAATGCCAGGATTATGTACAGAATTCCTGCAGGGCTACAAATAATTGGCTATATTGTTACCCAGATGTCCCTCTTATCACTTTGTCGATACAATTTGTGTAGTCCTCTGGCATGCTGTTCAAAGTGTAAAGAACTGGTGACTAATACAAGACTGCAGGTGCTTTAGTGGTTGCCGGGGTCAGTGTGTGTTGTCCTGAATGGAGTGATGGGAACAACTGGGAATTATGACTGGTCTTAATTGGTAACAAAATAAAAAATAGCTAATAGTATTTTTTTTCAAAAAGGACTTTGCTTTCTGAAGCAAAACACCACAAATAGTTCAAATCAACATTTTGCAGATAATATATGGTAGCCCAACCCATTTTTTGTTCCTGGAACCTTGCTCTCCCATCACCAAAACAGACATTCTATTCTTAATTTCAGCAATGAGATTTATTGGGCATGCTCCAGTGCTATTGCATTCCAAGTATATCTCTATAAAACATGTTTTCAGTTACCGCCGTTGTGTTAAAATCCACATGCAGGCCTCTAATCCAACATCTGTGATGTTGTTTTGTCGTTTCATTACACAAAGGAATCGGATGGGTTTGCATCAACGTCGCTTTAACGTTGGTGTCTTTTGGTGGCCCCCGTGTGACCACGTGTTGGTGAGTTGCGCCAGATCTGCCGTGTCGCAATGAGGCCTTTCTCAACAGGACAGGCGTGAGTCAGTAGCCAGCAGCAGCACGCCGTGGAAGATCCCCTGGAAATCACCTGCATCCACATAGACCGGTGCAGGAGACTCCAAGAAGAACGGCGACTGAAAGGCCGCCACAACAAAGGCTGACAGTGAGCTCGAGTTCCGTCGCAGCGCAAACTCTGCACGCTGCTGAGGAACTGCTGAGATTGTTTTCTCATTGTTTTATGTGGGATAAAAGGATATTTGCAAAAAAATAAATAAAGAAAGAAAAGAAAGTGACTGCACCAAATGACTTTATTACTTCTGTACCCATAGGACATTTGTCTGGTGCTAGCAGGAGGGAGAGATGTTCCAGCACTAAAATCTAGGGAGAATTAAAAAAAAAAAAAAAAACATGGGTAGGAATATAGCTATTTCACATTTCAGTAAATTTGTTATTGCGAGTACTTTAGGGGGAAGAATTATTCATTCTGAATAATGAATGTAGGCAAGTATCATGATGTATTTTTCCTATTTTGCACAAATGTTATTGTTCATTTTAGAATTAACCAATTGTATCTTGTGAGAAAACTGAAAAGAGGAACTATATCTTCAGCTGTTTTTTTTACTTAGTGTTTAGTATTTTAGAGTTGGATAGAGTTTTAAAAAAGCCATTTCTCAAAGGGGACCTTTCTCTCACTCTCTCTCAGTTAAAGATGGGTGAAGTCCACAATTCCCACATCTCCCTGTGTCTTCTGTCCAGCTCTTCTGGCTTTCCCAGGGGTGTCAAGGTGTGTGACAAATACGTTATGAGACTGTTGGATCTCCGGGTCCAAAGTCTCCTTTTTGAATGCACTATTCTTAGTATCCCAGGTCGCTTTTGCAAAATAATGGTTATAGTTCTCTTCTTAGTCCTTGAAAAATCAGATTTCAGATTTCTTACATCCTTCAAATGAATGAAATGCAGAAGTTTGTTCAGGAAAATCTTGCTGCAGCCGGCTATTGGTTGACCTCAGGAACCACATGTTCTCGGTTTCAACTGAACACATATACACATCACTGCGAGTTCTCATACTCAACCGATTGCAGACACACATCACTACATGTTGTCATACTCAACCCTTCAACATGTACACATCAGTAATGGAGCGCTTTTAAAAAACCAACAGTCAGACCTCTCCTGTGCTGCTCGTTATGCTACTCTTTCCACGCTACACTTGCTGCAGCTCACGGAGTCGCATTTACCCTCCAACACCCAAACTTCCTCCACCTGTTGTTTGGATCGGCTTCTGGTTACTGGGCTATTTTCAGTATTTTTCCAGTTAATTAGGGGATATGCCTTGTACTCCCAGATTGACAGATTAATGCATGTAGGTGCATGCACAGACATACCTAAAGCAGATCCATTTGGTGCCAAACCAAATATTATTACATTGCATATTCATTAATATTCTTCATCTAAATATGTCTGTTGTCCTGTCTGTTCTGACTCATGTTCTTTACCCAGTGAAGGAAAAAGCTGAACTTCACTCAACTTCAGATTTAGCATCACACTGGGCATAGACAAAGTATTCCACAAACCAATTATACAACTGAACAGGCATGCTAGTGACACCTAGTGGAATGGAAGAACGCAACACAGTATGCAGCAAAAAATTGTTTACCAATTTTTAAAGACCTTCATAAGCATGTTAACCTGCCCTAAAAGAATGGTTTCTTAACTCACTTACTTTTGACACATCATAACAAGTTTGACTCTTTGTATAAATACACAAAGTTTGCAGTGAACAATATAACTGGCGGATATTGCAGAGTAAAAAAGAAATGGCAACTGGAGGAAATGTGTGTTCATGTGTCACATTGCAAACGCAGGATATTACATATGCAGGATATTGACAAGGCCTACAGTTGCAATTGGTCATTCCAAATATGGGGGAAAAAGAAAATCAAGATTACTACAACCCGAACAAGCAAATAATGAGCGTAATACTTTGTAGATTGAACATTTGTTTACTTCACACTTTATACTCAAACTTTTTTGGCAGTCGCCTACTGTGCCAACTCTGCCTGGGAGGCACTACATGAGTCCACAGTTGCTATCTCCAGCCCCCTGAACATGCCTCCCCCCATTCTGCAATCTCCCCTAGAGAGGCAGGAAGACTATTGTCATGCCTGATTCTGTTTCAATGCAAACCTCATCCAACTAAAGGAACATTCACCTTTGAAATATGTTAACATCAGGGTTGCTATAAAAATAAATACAAAAGTGCATGTATCTGTGTCTGCCTCCTGCCCAGTGCATGCTGGGATAGGATCCAGCACCTCCCGCGACCCTGTCTAGGAATAAGCAGGTGTATATAATGGATAATGGAGCAGATTGATAGCTTGGCACTCAGCAATGGAGGCATCCCATTAGGATTTTGTAAAAATCTGCCTAAGGAGACAGTCTAAACAATGGCTGCTTAATTTTCTCCTGACCCTCCCATGTATTCATTCTTATTCTGGCTCTTAGTCTTCCTCCAGCTTCACTCTCATTGCACAGAATTATAGAATATTCACAGATGGGAAATTGGCAAATGGAAGATTTTGGGGGGTAAAGGGTAGCCAACCTGTTGCTTTAACATTTTTACAATATAAATGGGCTTTTAGTGGTCTGTGATGTAGTGACAAATCCCATGTTTCACAATTGATTTCTGGCCAAATGCTGACAGGAGGGATTCAGTCAACTATATTTCCCCCTTCTCATGCAAGAACAGGTATCGGGTTCATTGGACACCTGTGTTTTCCCTTCACCAGCTGTACATGAAGTGTAGTTCTCTGATGCAATGACTTAACCGGTGGATAGCAGAATGGAAGGATTTGGCTGCCAGGAAGAACCTCAGAGATTATATTTGAGCCTACACTCTCTTGAATTTACAGAGGATATCACAGGGATGGGTATGATGCCTTACAGGTACAACTGGGCTAGCCAAATTGGGAGAGAAGGAGAAATAATAATACAAATATAACATAAAAAATAAGGGTTGATTTATGAGAAAACAGCACCCAGGAGAAGTATTTGGTTGGACATGCCAAGTGTGTACGAATCAGCTCTCAAATATTGTTTTTCTGGTTTCGTCTCACTAGTCTTTTTTCATGGGCTGCACTATGAAATCCTTATTGACTTTCTTGACGAAGCTTCAAATGAATTTCAGACTCCAGTCAGATTTGTGCGTAAAAGAATAACTGCAAGACAAACAGAGTGCCATTAGATGAGGACTGTGTGGCTGAGATACACATTTCATTTTATGTTTCTGTGGAAGGACGTATGTAATTGCATATTGCAGAAGCACAAAGAGACAGTGCTCAGAATGGTTTGAGAACCTTGCTAGCAGTCTTCCCTTTAATTCAAATTTTAGTTACGTTCACCCCAATGTATGGACATTTTCTTCTCTTTTGTCTTGCAGCCAAATGTGAAGGACTGAAGGGTGGTTTGGCGAGAGTGTAATATAGGATAACTGTGGCACTTGCTCATTTTTGTTGTGTAACATCAATTTAAAAGAAAAAAAAAATCAACGAGGAGTGGACATGGTGGCACATTAGGTGGTATTAGAGGCTTAGAGTTTAATTCCTCCTCAGTGGGGGTGTTCTGGATTGGCTAGATTCAAAACGGATATGTGGATCCTAAGACTGGAAATGGACACCAGACTTAAAGAAAGGCTATGTGCATGGCGTACTTAAACAGCCCCATACCGCCACGGCCACCCCCCCCCCCGCAAAAATCCTATTTATAATTACATGGGCTCCTTACTCCATTTCATTTTAATGAAGCTCCCTAATATAGAATTTCGGAAAGAGTAACTGAATTAGTGAAATACCCCACTGGTATAGTAAAATAGACCAAAGATTATTTGGTTATGGCATACTATTTTGAACCATAACTATACATATATTTAACATCAGCGAAACATTATTTGGTAATATTACGAGCAGGGTATTATCAAAATACATATTTTTGGAAGCTTGTACAACACGTTCCGTGTCTCGAGTGCGGTCCGTTGGCGGAAAAGTCTGCTTCTGCTCAACAGTGATCTGCCAGGGAACCGCAGCGCTGTGGATGTTATTTTACACATGTTCCCGGGTTGATTCCTACTGGCCTTCCTTTATCCTCTTCAGATTCCGGGGTCCATTAGCGATCTTGATGTGATCCTGGGTGCATCGGCAAGTGCGTAAGGCAGCAATTACTTCCACTACTCGAAAAGGGAACACTGGTTTGTTTAAAATTCTGCGTTCTTAATTTTTACAGGTAAGTCGCTAGATATCTTTTCCTTCTTATTGTGTGTAGGCTAAATGGAACAGTATGTGAAGTAAATGCTCAATAAATGGAAATATATGTAGCTTATAGCATCTCTAGTGCCTTAACGGCTTGCCTGTGTCCCAGAAAGCAACGTGAATGTTAAATATGTTCATAATAGTACTAATTACAATTTTTCCTGTTCTGCTGTGGAAAAAGTATTATATATAGATGTTTCTGAGAAACCCTCGCTGATAATAATTGTAACGCGTAATAGGCTGGTATTATTTAGATAACTAGCTTGCTAATTAAGGATATATACATGAACCGGTCACTTTAACCCATGGCCAGAACGTTCATTCAAAGCCAACCTGCACCATAAGTGTATTTCCTCGGTCCATGAAGTCGGTCATTTGAAAAACTGATAATGGTGAAATAAGGAAACAGTTACGGCCGAATTGCACATACTGTAATGCATAATCGTTGGTCGCCTGTGATCAACCTCGGGCTACGTGAGAAGGCAAGCGAAATTAGATGTACAATTGATGCTAACACGATTCAAAAAGTGAGCAAAAACAGGAAAATATTGCCTTTTACTGAAGTTCCATGAGTCAGGATACTCTGACCAAGCCAATTGTGCTGCCAACTTTAAAAAGAATGTTAATCGCTAAATATTGCCTCCCTTCAAGGTGTGTGTGTGTGTGTGTGTGTGTGTGTGTGTGTATGTGTGCGTGCGTGCGTGCGTGCGCCCATGTGTATGACTGTATGTGTGCGCGCGCCTTAGTGGACGATTCTGTTTTAATTCCGTTTTAAAGCGGGGTATGCGTAAATAAAATATGGTAGATTGATTGAGGGCATAGTGGATGTCAGTGTTTTTTTCTTCTTCTGCATGGCTTAGTCTGAATGCTGTATTTCGCATAACAAGATCTCGATTGAATTCTTGGACTTTCGTTTAAATATTCTCGGAATTCTACAGTACACATTATCTGTCGAATATGTTTGCATCGCAATGCAAATCTGAAACGCCATTAGAACTACAACACTGTGCTTTTAAGTTTTGTTTGATATATTGTCAAGATGCAGAGCTTTTCACGAAATAGTTGGCTATTTACGAAGCATATGACATCCATCTGGACTACACAGGATAACGAATCACTTTTGCACATCAAATCAGGACTGCACTGCTGGGCTTACCATCCAATACGTCCCGTTCCCCGCAGACGTTTTTTTTTTGGCTATGCCTTCATTATGACAATTCACCCAGCCTCTGTTCCAGATGTAATTGACCAAACCTTCTGATGCAAGGTCGTCCGAATGAAACCTCAAACTGCATAGCGCGTTTATTATAGAAGCCAATTATACTTCAAACGCCATGCCAAAGAAAATGAAACTATAGACAGGCAGGTTTACAAGAAGGCGCAGCGATTACATTCACGGAGCTTTGCAATAATTCTAAGACATGGAATGTATCACGTGTCTGTATCTTTCAAATGACCAGCGCATCTCTTAAATTTGGTCTATTATATAGGTTTTCTGTTGAAATTGAAATATGCCTTATCCCGTAGAATCGTTGTCCTGAAGAATTTAGCAAAGTGAAAAGTGTGTATACAGGAACAATTTTATAAGCTATATGACTCTCAAGAGTAAATGTATATTTCATCCTTTCTCTGATGTTTACAAGACCTTACAGGTTGTCCATATTCGTTCAAATGAATATCGTCTTTACTGATTAAGGAAGCAGATTATCAGCAAAAAAAAAAAACCTTTTCCTTGCAATATATTTGTCTTCTCTTTAAAGTGTCTGCTGCAATACACCAAATGAACATTCTTTGTTTGTTGCACTGACACTTATAATATTCTGTTTTACAGCTGACTTGTGAAAACAAAGCTTATGGGATACAACCCAGTTATACGTAACACTGAGAACTCCCGTGTAATTCAGGGGTTTTCGACCGGATGTTTCACTTGTGCGTAGTACGTATATAAATGAATAATTTCTAGTAATCTCTTTTGATATAAAGTATTCAAAAACCTAGCTTAATTTTCAAAACACATGCTTTAACTATTTCAATGCTAAACAGTACCAGCTCAAACTAAATTCAAAACAATGCTTTGCTCTTTTGTGTTATGTGTTTTTTCTATGGCAAACTGATACGTCTAAGCTCAAAAGTGCTTTCACTGCAGCGAAAAAGCACAAACATGAGTGGGCACAGCGGGAGAGGAGAGATGGGCCCTGCTGCTGTATTTGGTGTTGACTGGTTTAAAGAGGGGATCCCAGGAGGCTGTTGTGGAGGTGTACTGTACAGGCTGTTACGTTAGTGTGCCCCCCCTTTCCCTCCTCCCCCCCCCTCGCCCCCCCGCAGAGAGGATGCTCGTTACGGTTCTGCGTGCGCCACAAGCCCTGAAGGACAAACACCGTGTTAACGGAGCGTGCCGGGCTGCTTTTAATGCGCCAGTAGGACTATTCTAAATCAGACCCTTGCAGAGAAGCTGGGGTGTCAGGAGAGGTCACTCCTCTGAGAGGGGTTTGATTGTAGGGATCTCGTAGCTCTTCCTCAGCATAATGAAGGTGACTGTTATACTGACAATCACATAAATAAGCAGACATCTCGCCTTGTTCTGTAGAGGTGCTACTATAATCAGGGAAGAGAGGGTGAGAGAAAGAGAGGAAAGGAGAGATATTAGGTACATATTGCAATAATCCATTCTGTGACATGACAGAAGCTCGGATAAGATGTTCGTTTGTGGTGTAAATCAAGATTGCAGAGGTGACGCGGCGATGGCTTCATAGCACTGCCTGCGTGTGTTGAGCGTGCCAGGCTACTTTCAGCACGGGCTTTCATTTCCCTCACTCTCTCTCTAAGCTGCTGTCGCATGCAGCCCTTTGATTTATTCATTCACTTTGTCCTTTTTAAGCGTTTTTGTTGCGCACTGCTCCACTCTGTGACAGTTGCCCAGGCTGGAGCCTGCTGCACCCTGGCTGAGGGGTGTGTTCTGGCTGGAAGGGGCCGGAGGATGTGTGGCTGCACAGACTCTGGGGGGACCGATGGGCCCCATTACCAAGCCGGCCCCCTGTTTGAAATGAATAATGGGGACTGAGAGAAGCAATGCTGGGTCTGTCTGGGGGTTTTCTAACACAGTTTTACCCAATGATGTACGCGCAGTGGTTTGCGTAACACAGTCAGAGCAGGGGAAAAATAAAATAAAATTTAAGAATCAGAGCAGTAATGAGCAAATAAATCAGAAAAAAATATGCCCCTTTGGCTATATTACAAATACCACAACCTTCATCTCAGTATGTACTGTATGGAATCTAGTGATTTGCATTGCCAAAGGGCTGTGTTGTATGCGTGAGAGGGCACATGTTTTTTCCTTGTACATCGCTCAGAGGTTTGAATTTGAGCTTTCTCTTGACTGTAGTTTAAATTGCTGCTAATATTCCTTTTGTACAGGATGTTAAACCTGCGGGAAATATGTCTGCTCTGTGCTTCAGCGTGCCACAGGAGCAATGCGGAAAAGTATCTGGGCTCAAATTATAATCAGCGCCCATTGAATTTCCTCTTTGAAGATATCGCCTGGGATCTGCTTTTTTATTTTCCAGCATTAAATATGCTGGCTTATATGTACTAATTTATTCGGCTCCATAATAACACTTGGCAAGAACCAGGGGGCCACTTTACACTCTTCCTCTACTGTGCATTGTACACAGTTAAAAGCCTCTTGACTTTCATGGTGGAAATCTAATTCTTCGTGATATTATTTTACACTGGGATATGTAGTTGCTAAGTAGAGCAAACAAAGGAGTTACTTATTGCGACCCAAAAACAGGCTTTCAAACTGGAACGGAGCATCTCACCTGGTAAGATGCTCAAAGCAAGAAGTGGTCATTTATACACTCCTTTTTTCATTTTGGGAAAAATGTTCGGTTCCCCCTTTTCCTTCATTTCTCACCCGCTTCCAACAATCCAGGGTCACATCTGGATGTATGGACTATTCCTCTGGGACTAGCCTGGTTTTTCTGCACCTCTGATTGGCAGAGATTTTATGATGCTTTCTTCATGGCAACAGAGAAGAGCAGAAGATGAAAAATACCTGATTATAAAGAGAACCAGACAATTAAAGGTAGATGATTTTTACCTTGAAAATATTATAAAATAACTGTGCTAAGGCATATCTATGATGCACTGGCAATCTCAGTCTTTACACACTTTAACTGAATTTGTGCACCTTTTATCTGTATTTGTTGTTCTAAAATGTGCTTGGGACATTTCTGGGCATGGTGCTCTTTTCTGTGTGGGGAGGGGTGGGCGCGGCTACAGAGCCTGTGGTTCGGGATCAGATCCCAGCAAAGCGTTAGTTGCTAGTCAGCTGCTGCAATGGCAGATGCTAAGAAGCCTAGATACAGCGAAGCAAAAAGACAAGCCGCCAGAGCTCGTTCGAGTCAACCTTGGAGTTACTTTTCTTTGGTGGCGTCAGCTGAAGTTCACCAAGGGGATGAAAAGCGACGAGGAGTAGGCCTGTTTTCTGTTGGACCTGTAAGTAGCATTACTTCTAGCTAGTTACCTTATGCAGCTAGATCACCGAGGTTGGGTAGCTTTTGTGTCAAATTCTGTTCTTCCATTAAGATGTCTTCCCCCCTATGGGAACTGCTGCTACGGTAATTCACCTGCATTTATTTCAATCAGGGGAAATGAATTAGATACAGCACGCATACTATCTAGTTAACATTATGTGTAGCTAACTACCCTACCAAAGCTAACAAAGTTGCTAACAAAAGTTGCTGAAAAGGCTACGGATAACTTCATGAAAAAGTCATTCACTTTACAAGTGTACTGGCTTGCTATGGTAGACCTATGGCCTGCTAATGTTACTTATTCTACATTCAGTTCCGTGTTTATATCCCAATTCTAACTAAATGTCCAGGGGGTATTTCAGGAAGCAGGATTACTGAGTTGGCTGGATGACTGTGTGGAGTAAAATCCAGAACAGCTCTTTTTCAGTCCATGTTCCAGATTTGGGAGGGTTCTGAGTTTTACTCAGTGCAGTTATCCAGCTAACTCAGTAATCCTGCTTCATGAAACAGGGCCTAGAATAGCTAAATACCAAAAAAGGAAAAACACAAAATAGCTGTGCTGGCACTATGGAGTAGCTACCGTACAATGTTCCCATGCTCTAAGGGGTGTGCTTAGTGTAAAGCTTGTTATAACACTGCCTAATTACTGTTACCATCTATATGGAATCATTCATGTTGCTAAAAATATTTTCAATATCTCTGACCACCTCACCGCTTCACTTGACATTTTGCTTGTAGCGTTCAAGGGTGTGTTCTCAGCAGAGGTGTGGGTGGGGTTGAGGATGAAGGAGGTATGAGTGGGTGACTATACAAGGGCTGCAAAGCCCTACATAGTATCCCTTTAAATAGTAGAGGATAGTAGAGTTGGAAATAGTAGAGGCAGAAACCTTACCTTTGTTTCATTAGTAACCTTTCCCTTTATTCCATTCCTGGAACCGCTCTGCCTTATGAGCTAGCTTGGCAATTTAGTTCTGACTGAGGATCACTAATCAGTAGCTGGCTTTTTTTTTACTTAACTGTGTCTGTTTTGTGTTGTTACGGTACATTTCCGTAATTCACGTTGCTTTTAATCACGAGGACGTGATTATGCTGTAACTAAACCTATTTATGTCAGACTGGAGATGTACTATAGGTTAAAATCTAGTTCACTGCCTATTCTATTTGCAGACCACCAGACTATTCTATCCATGGACAGAGCTGACTGCAGATTACATTTCACTGGGTCTAAAGGAAGGTCTCAGGCACACTCTACTGTATGTATTTTGCTGTAGGTTGAGGTTCAGGGCTTTCGTCATGAAAGAAAGAAAGATCAAATTAAATGTTCTGGCTTGTCAAGCACTTGAATCGGAGCAATTAACGTCTTCAGCCAGAATTGTGTGCTGTCAGAAAGATCTGCTAATTTGATCTTCCCCTTCTTGCTGCGGAATTACTTTGTTTTTTTTTTATTTTTAAGAGGACATTACTGTTGCCAAGGAGCCATGCACTTTCCTCTGCCTGGTCCAGCAGCAGATAACTCAAATCATCAAGGCAAAATTGTTTTTCATTCCACTTTTACTTTCCAATTATTCAGTCTAAAGACTGCTTAGAGAAGAATGTTCTCCTTATTGTTCTCCTCCAGTTCCTCAAGGTTTACACATTTCCTTGTGTCTGATGTAAAAGACATTACGCTGTGTGACTTGCATTTAAGGACTCTCAAAATGGGAAAGTAGGATTTTGCCATCAATTGAATATTCACACTCAAATTTCTGATCAGTATTTTATTGCAAATATGGGAACACGTAAGGGCTTGTGTTCTGCGATGTGTTTGCAAACAAACCATCTCACGGATATCGGAGACATTTATTTCAGTGCTGTGAGGGAATTTGTTTATTTACGTGAGCAGTAGTAAGGTTTAATGTATTAAATACAGGACATTTTGAAGTATTCCAGCAAAGACTAGCTGTTTGATCAACAGTGACCCGGCATATACTGTACAGTCTTTGTCTGCAGTACACGTTTATTGGTTTTTGGCTTATTGTTGTCCAAACCAAATTGCCTTTCCCTCTCAACAGTAAATATGTACTGTATTTAGGCGAGGCCATTTTGATTAGAGAAAGCTTTGATGCTGGGACATTAAAAGTGAAACGAATATCCTGTTGCATGAAAGGCTTTTTCTCCTTGTGGGACTTGTTGGTATATTATATTTCTGTCTCTGGTACAGCATTCTGGTTAACCTCTTGTTTTTAAGACAACCCGTCTTCTTACACATTTTGAAACGTACTGTTTGCTTGTGAGGATGAAAGACTAGGGAAAAGCTGCAATACAGTCTTTGGCGCTGATCTCATAAGCGGGGAACGTCTTTTGATGTGAGCTATTTTCAGAAGCAGGATAAATGCAGAACGTCACTTGTGATTTACTCCCGTAATTTACTTGTTTTTTTCTGCGTAGCTTTCAACCGAGGAACATCTCCCTCCCCCCAACCTACAGATTTAAATTGAAGAAAAAAAATATATAATCCAGCTTCTTTTTTCCCATCCTGAGGAAAATGTAATTATGACTGTTTGGTTGGCTGGTGTTATATAAGACACACTGGGATGAGATTTGTTTCATTCCTGCCTGGCAACCATGAAGGCAGAGCAGTGGGGACCAGGGCTGTTAGTTACCCCACTTTAATGAGCCTGTTCTAATCAGCTTCAGCCCTGAAGGCCCCTGAAGGAGGACTGAGATAGCTCCCCAGATCTGGTTTGATCTGTGACATCACTGCACTGTGGAGCCGCACTGTGGCCATGGCGTTGCCAGCATGAAGTGGGGTCAAATTCCACCCTGGTCATCTAAATGCTCTTGGATCACACCTTCATTTCCCAGGACACAGTGTCATTGGATGGGGGTGGGTACTGGTGGTCATTTTTCCTACCTGTCATCTATACAGTGTCCCAGTCAACCTTGATAAACCAGGACATGCAGAATGGGGGAAATGGTGAGGGTGGGGGTCGTTTTCCTCAAATTGCACTGATGGCAACTACATTCATGTGTTGAGGTGTCTGTAGAGGTGCTCGTGGGGAGATAAAGCTAGTGAGGGAATACAGTTGCATGCTCATGTGGTTGTAGCTGCAGGGTTAAGGGAGCATGGTGAACATTTCCTTTTGTAGCCCTCCCTCACTCAAATCCACCCCACCTCCTCCATAGACCTCACATTAGCGGCAGCCATGTAAATCGCATTTCCGCACCGTCCTCCTGCAATTTTACACCGCGGCCACATAATTTACTTGTTATGAGCGGATTTATTCTGCAGCGTGTCTGTGCAATTTAGGTAGGTAAGGAGTGCGGTTATTGAATTTCCTCATCTTTAAGTAATCCAGAATACAGATGTCACACTGTGATCTGCAGAGCTGAATCTCTTTCAGAGCCCGTGATGTGATAGCCACCCGTTAGTTCAGATCCCAGTGCATTAGCATTTAAATGAAGTTGCTCCATTTGGCCAAGTTTGAGGGGCTTTTGTCTCTTGTTGAATGAATCGGGCCTTGGAGAAAAAAAGAGGCGAAAACACTGGACAAAATCAGATTCCTTCGCTTGTTGAAAAAGAATTTCATTCATGCCTGCATAAATTATGAATTGTATTAAAAAAAAGAAAGCGGACTGGCATCCCTAATGTGAGATTCTCTGAAGCTGACAAATCAGCGCAGAATTATGCCCTTCCACAAAAATAAAATAAAATCATCCCCTTGTTTTCATTCTATTCAGTTACAAAAAGGAATTAGAATACGACTGCAGAAGAAAAAAAAAACATTTGAGTGATAAAAATGGCATGTAAACCAGCTGAAATATTAAAATTAGACATTAGCCTTGAAGTAGTGTATGGCTCAGTTACAATGCGCTTGTCTGGTACAGTACCTGGCAGGCAACTTTTGGCAGTGGTTGAGAGCTTGTGCCATTTAGAATGAACTTCAGAGCTTTGCAGGCCCAGGAACTGTTGGTTGAATTATTTGGAGTTTGTTGAAAATCGAGGTGGCTGACTCATTAGAAGTCAGTTGCGCCCACAGACATTCCCATTTAGGAGAGGTTGTCACGACCAGATTATTAAGCATTTTGTATTTAATGGGCTGACAGTGGACTATGAACATGCACTAGACAAAGACCATTGCTCTGTGAAGCAGTGATAGGTGGGAGATTCAAGGACAAAATTCAAATTTACTTCCTTCTGAGGCAGCCCATCATCATATATGGCCTCCAAGTTCTAGTTTATCAACAGCTCTGGCAAAAATAACCCCCAACTCTCCTGACGGAATTTTTTTTTTCGTGTCCTAACGTGCCCATTTGCGAGCGTGAGATATTGCGTTTCTATACGCATGTGACCTTGGTGTATCTTTCATGTAGCATCGTTCCCGAGCGCCAGCAGCTGCATCACGGGTCAAGAGATTACACCTTCCTTTTTGTGCGGCTCCGTTATGTCATTATTACTACTTAGGCTTTCAATTTATTCAGCGGGCTCACTCGTTAGCCGCCGTGCCTCAGTGAGGAATCGCATTGCATTAGCATTTAGATGAAGCTGCGCGTCCCTGCTGAGACGCGGTACTGTACTTCTCGGGCGCGCCGCTGAGAAATTCCTGCTCTGCCGGCAATTTATGCGCGTAATAAAGACACCTAACCCGGTTTAGCGCACGGACTCTGAAAGTGGAACTTTGTATTTGAGCCATCATAGAACCCGGTGCATATATTAGACCGTTTTCCGTTGTAATTGTCTGGGTTTTTACAAAAAAAGAAACAAAATCCCCAATTGGTGCCTTAACGACTGTTTCAGGTGCAGAGCTGGTTCTTTCTGGGCATTGCTTTCGTTTTTGTGTTGTACTCAAAGCGCTTTCAAAGCTGACCACTGGCTTCTAAAAAGATGTGAGACAGGAGGCGGAGTGGGGGGAGTGTCAGGGGAGAGAGAAAGATCACAGAACTTCAGACACACACACCGCAGCGGCTTGTGATCGCTTCCTCTCTGTTGACCCTTGCCCTCAGACTGCATATTTCAGTAAGCCACTCTCTGGTAATACAAAATTATGCACATAAATCTGAAGCTCTTTCAGCTTGAGCCCCGGTAAGAATAGATGTCAGTGAATAAAATGTCAGAGGGTTCATATATGGTACAGCATCACATGGTATAAAGAGGGGCACGATCAAAATACAGACAGCCACAAAGAACAGGCTTCTTTTAACTTCCCAGGCTCCTTAGTTCTTATGATCTTATTAGTGAGTTTAATACATTATTAAATAATGACTGATAGAAGGTGAGTCATTCTTCTCTTCTCTTCTACTGTTATTCTATTTTTCTTCAGGCCTTGCCGTGTTTACCTTGTTTTTGCGTTTCGGGCGATGCTTTTTGCTGTTGTTAAAAGCCTGAGCTCCTCTTCCCTTCATCCTCTTCTTGTAAGCTTGTATTCTTTTTCTCTCTGCTCTTTTAAAAGTGTTTTTGTCACAAATGCGGACGCCAGGTTTCGTGCCCCGTTCTCGCCGTCGCTCAGCGGGGGTCACGATGTTGTGGCGTTATGGCTTCCTGTTTCCTCCTCCCCATTCCGAGGGATTCCGGTTAAGCGTGAATTAACGGCGCAAATAAATGAGCGATTTAGCGGGAAAGGGCCAGCCCGGGTGTGATCTACGGCGTGCTCAGAAAGAGTAACAGCGGTTTCCGCGAGGACCGGAGGGAGAGCGCCTCGCATTTAAATGCCCCTTTCTTCGCACCTCCCCTCCAAGGCTACACCCTCTGAATTTTGATGCCGCGGGTTTGAGATACACCGCTCATCTTTCGTCTGCTGTTGAAGCCAGCGGTTTTGACTTTATGTTCGATGCAAAGCACATATTGATTTCCGTGCGGCTGAAGACGGGGAAGAATAAAAGGTGATGGAGAATTGCTGTTTTCCTTCAAAATTAAATCCACTTTTGTTTGGCACCTTTTCAAAGCATCTTTACAAGGCAGCAGGCTGTCATTATATTCGCAGGGTCTTTGATATACAAAGCCCGGAAGAAGACGCTTTCCTTTTAAGTCTCTGAGTTTTTTTGTACTTTGCGTGACACAGAAAGGATTTTTCCTGAAAATTTCTGCTCCAGAGATCATAGTAACGGGGAATGCTTGGCTTGCTGCTCATTGTAAACACTGTTACAGTTATAATGACTTGTTCATGACCCGTGAGTCGTGTGGAGAATGCGCTACTCAGCACCATGGACAGTTCATTGTAAACCCCCTGGCTGCTTGACAACCAGTATAATGGAACTGCCTTTCACAGGATATGTCTTCGGCAGTTTATGCGATACACTCTGTGATGCACGGAGACCGGTAATCGTAAATGACATTTTACAAACATAATTACATTATTCTGAAGTAATTATATACATGTGATGCCGTGGCACCACCAGGCTTTTATGGCTCCTGGGTGAAAGCATTAGATGAATTTTTTAAACTATAAACAGTGCGCACTATTTGTGTTTGTATTGTGTCTCACTGATACTACTAGCATGCTGCGAATATTAACCTAAATTGCCATGCCATTTTTTCCAGCTGTTGTGTTCTCTAAATTTCTGAAAAGTCTTTCAATTTCTTTTATATCTGCTAGATGTAATTTCCAGAGCTTTGTTAAGTGTCTCCTGTGGAGAATCCTTGACCACGTTTAAATTCTTATCTACCATTGCACAAACACACCATGTAGAACTAAATGATACGGGCAAGTGGCTAATGAATATGAGTGTGTGTACCTGTGTGTGTGTGCTTGTATGTGTGCATGTGTCATGCATATGTTTACCTGTGTGAGTGTGTTTGTGCATGTGTTTGTATGTATACATGTGTCACGCATGTTCATCTGTGTGTGCTTGTGTGTGTGTGTTTGTATGTGTACATGTGTAACACATATATTTATCTGTGTGTGTGTGCGTGTGTGTAGTTCACACTCCCATATCTCCGTAGGCCAGACTCCAAGCAGCTTGATTTAAATGAATACAAATACAGATTCCTTGCTTTGTAGCGTTCGGGAGAGGTGGCAGATAGTGTGCAATGAGCGGGAGGGCTGCAGGGGATGGGGGTGATATGATCAGGGAAGGAGATGTTCTGCTAATTTGAAGGCAGAGAAAGGGCCAGTGATTTGCAGTAGTTTAATATGGGCGGTGGTGATTTGAGGGAGCACCACAATGGTGGTGATTTTAAGGTGTCAAGTAGAGGTGGTAGTGGGAATGGGAAGAAGGGATGACATATGCCGGCTCTGTTGGATGGATCCACGGACCGAATCTCAAAGCACAGCTGAAGCTGACATTTTTTTTACGTCATACATACGGCTGAGAATGATGAAGTGGATGAAGCTCATCCGTGCACTTAAATGCCTTAGTGCAATGGCACGCTTTTTATTTTTGGGAAGGCGTGTGTAGTACAGGTACGTGGTTCGAGAGGGGAATTTCATCTTTTCACAACAAAACACAACGCGAGCTGACAGGAGTGTGCCCACGTTGTCACTTTGCGGAAGCGATTGTTTTAATGACGCGAGGGGAAACCATCAGACGCACCTGAGAATCCTGCGGGGGGGGGGTGGGGTGGAGTGGGGGGGGGTGTTAAATGGATGTCAAAAGCATTGCTGCTAACGCTTTTTTTCCCACTGGCGTGCATGACAGCCTCCCGTAGAAATCAAGAGCAACTGAGGTAAGGAATCAAAAATGATACAACGGAACAGACTAGAGAAACACGATGAGCACAGTGAGCCTCTGACTCCTGATGTCTTAGCGGGCTGGAGGGAGATGAAAGTGGATCCGACGGGGATTTTCTCTGGGTGCTGACAACATTGCATCTTAGCACCTGGCGAAGGCAACCTTCCAACCAACCAACCAATCAAAAAAACAACAACAAAAAGACAAAAAACCGAAATAACATTGGATCCTTTCATCTGTTCGCGAGCCGCGTGAGGCAGCGACCAATCGGGCGAGTCTTTGTTTGCACGTCCCCCGGCCCAGCCCTGCGGTCTCAGTCACTTATAGTACGCTGCCCTCGCTCTGCTCCTCTCACACCAGGGCGGGCTCATGCATGCTAATGAGGGAATTAAGAGAGGCAATTTGAAGTTAGGAGATAATGAGTTTAAAATCATAAAAGTGCTTGTGTCAGCGCAAGCGTGGCGGGCCGAGTCCACCGCTCGACACCCTCGGTTTACTCGAGTTATCGTCCAATCACGAGGCGATGACATTTTAACGGACGGCCGTTAATGTTGGCCAAGGGAATGTGTCCCTTTGCCTGGACTGTGGTGTCTAAGTCAATGCAGCGTGTGTGGGAAGAAAATACTGCCGTTTCCTCATTAGGGTAAAGAAGCGATAACATATATGAATTATGGGATACTTCCCCGTGGTACAGCTTTGCCCAAGAATTTTAGTGGCCCCTGACTTGGGTGGCCAGGAGCAATAGCTCTCCGTATGTCGGCCATTTTGGCTCATTAAGGTGCAGAGGGAGATGTGAATCTTCCTGCAGGGCAGATTCTCTACACTGGACTCCGCTGCAGCCAAATTGCTGTGGGTCAATGTGCCCCATCTTGACCGATCGCTGCGTGTTTATTACTGGTATTGTAGTCGCACTCTGTGATTTCCACTCCGCCGGCAACCACTACCCGTGTTTGTAATGGAGAGAAATGTCTTCCGACTGCTGCTAGATGTAAGAGTGAAGAGCTTCAGGTAGCACAAAATGCCTCTATCATTTTTTGTTCAGTTGTTCAGCAATTTGATCGTCAGATTCTCCCCTGCATAATAGTTTCTGTCTGTCGTGTTAAGCTTATACGGGTTTAGCGCTTGCACAGAGGGTGTACTCTGAGAAAAATGAGGGTGGTTTTATTACTTCTTCGGATTGGTAGGATTTTTTTGTGAGCGTGTAAACAAAAACCATCAAATGAAATAGAAGATGATCTCACATTTCGGAGGAAAACAAATTTCCTTTTGGAGATTAATAAAATATCAGCTGTCTGTCTTATCGAGCATGCTGAGGCCACGCTGTGCCCGCACACGCAGTGTTGTGATTCAGCCGTATGGTGATAACGGGGGCAAGCCCCGGTGTGACTGAACGACTGCAGCGTGACCCCGCGTCCTTAACTTCCTCAGAGACGGCCTGCGCTCGCCCGGTCCGGACGACCCTCACCGCGCACCGCACGCTGAGCCAGGCTCCGGCGGGCAGCGCCGTCTCCCCCACCGCCCCGCCCTCGCGCCGAAAACACCGCTTCGCAGATTGCATATGGCAGCCAGATGTACGCTAGCGGTCCGGAGCAGGAGGGCTCTAATGAAATGGACTTTCCAGCCCTTGCGCGGTGCAGCGGGGACGAAGGCGTGCAGGAAGAGTGATTTATCTGGCGTCAGCCGCTGCCCCCCTCTACCCCTGCTCGCGCTGATGAGGGGGATATCGACAGCGGCGCCGTATCAGCCCCTGGCCTCCGCCGCGGCGCCTTATCTCCGCCCGCCCTCCCGACCAATAACGAGGATTCGGTGGCGGGGGGCGTCGAAGGGAATCAAATCTGCGTCGCTTGTTATCGCGTCCTGACCTTTCTCCCGTGTGACCGTCGCGGAGCGTAGCGGCGACATCGTGCCGGTGGCGCCCGTTCCGAGCCGGCCCTTTCGAGAATAACGGCGCTCCCGCCGTATGCAAATGAGCGGAGGTGAATGTGTCCTCCATTAACTTCTGACACCTCGTAATCCTGATTGTGCAGATGGCAATTAAGGACGGATCTAATCAGCCAGTTTTTTTTGCGCCTTAAAAATGTTCCCGTCCTCGTCCCCTGAGTGGGCTAAATGTTCTCGGGAGGCGGAGCTGTGGGGGTCCAGGTGGGATACGGGCACTGCATCGGGGTGACCGGGGTTAGTGGGGTGACTGGGTACTGATGCCGGAGTGCCAGGACCCGCCTTTTGCACCATGGCAACAGTAATTATTCAGTGGAGGTGCATTATTGCCTGAGGTATAATGAGCACAATCTGGTCTAGGCCAATATCTCCATTACATTTGAGTTATGCAGCTGGAACATTAATGATGCTAATTAATTTACGGAGCTGCTTGATAAGAGGTGCGGTTCAGGTTAGGGCCCTGGTGTACCGTAAGCATACAGTGTGCAGTGCCCCGTGACAGCGTGGTGGCAGAAGTGGAAATAGCCTATTTCAGCTTTTACGGGCCGCTCCCAACATTTATTTCTGTGACCTGTCAGTCCACAGCCCCTCCCCCCACGGCCACGCCCTTTGGAGAGAATGATTTGTAGTGTTTTTGTTCCTCATGATGCACACGTAGTGGACTCCTGTTTTTAATCCGTATCTCTAACATCTTTCACCAAGGTAGAGCAATTAAAGATTTTTGAGGGCGAGTTGACAAATTTGTGCCGATTCAGCTGCTGTGGCGTAAAAACCTGAGCGAAAGGGGGGTGTCTCGTGGCTTAGCCTGTAGAGCACTGTCCACATGCTCATTACGAGCCGCGACGTCGCCGGTTCAAATCCCGACCGTGCGACCTTTGTCGCACGTCTCTCCCTTTCTTTTCCCGTTCTTCCTGTCTCTCTACACTGCTCTGTCCAATAAAGCTGAAAAAAGCCCAAAAGAAGAAAAAAAAAAAAACCTGAGCGAAGCCTGGCTGCCTTGCCTCCTCCTCCTCCTGTCTGTGTGTGTGGCGTGCTGTCGAGCAAGCGGGCCGACGGGCACCGCGCAGGCCCGCGCGCCCGAGGAGACGGTGATGGGTTTTTCCTGGGCGGCGGCACGCCCGCCGTAAGGCTCCTTCTCCATCTTCCTCCTCCTCCTCCTCTGAAGCCCGGGGGGACGGCAACTCCTGAAGCACTTTTCAATCGCTCAGAAAAGCGATTTCACGCGGCCGGCTCGACTGACGGGCACCGCTTGGTAAAGAAAAACCGAAGCCCCGCTTGTTTGCATATCTGCGGTTCTTGTCGCAAGAAAAACAAGTGGTTTTTTCATGGTGCGAGATTGCAAAGGAACTGGCATGTGTCTGGGTAAGAACACCCATTTTCCATACACTCCCTCTAAATTAGTGGGGGGGGTCCATGCGCTTTTCAGGTCAGCAGACGGTGAGACCGAAATACCCACACGAAACCACTCTCCGCCGACCGTTATTATCGTTATTATCATTTTTATTGTTGCGGTCGCCGTTGTTTTGGTTTTCGCCGAAAGGCTGATGACAGTCTTCAATCTTTTAATTCCGTCCTGTGTCTTTAAAACACAAGGGCCGTGGAGCAGCTGAAATAAGCGTCCGCTGACGGCGGGCTGTAATGGCTAATTTAGCGATCTGCCGCGGAGGGCGGCTGTAAACGCGTAGCCGGGTGGGCGGGCGGGCCTGTCGCCTCTCGCGGCGACCGTGTGTATTAGCGACGCCGCGCTCGAGCGGCTGCTGACAGAGGCGACCTCAGCGCCCCGTAATCACAGCCTCTCTCTCCCCCGTCAAATCAGCTCGCCATGTCGCCGCTGTCCCTCAACCGCCACCGCCACCGCCCTCCCACTCCTGTCCTGACAAAACCCTTTTGGTGATGCTTGGTCTTTGGTGGTTAGATTTTGACGACCGCTTCTTCACCACATCGGAGCACGGGGCTGTTTGATGCACCACGGGCTTATAAACAGCGGTGCAGTGCGCTTTCTGGCCGGTTCGGTCATGGGTTTTCGGGTGCCGCAGGTCTCCGGTCCATTCGGGGGGGTCTGGATCCGCCCCAGGTCTTACGCAGAGCTGTGGGTGGAGCAGCGCTCTCACTTTCACTGAGCGCTCATCGCTCTTCGCCCCGCCCGTGTCCTGAAATACCTTTCCTCCTCGACTCACTGCCCTGCCGCGAAAGCGCGTATTGTTCTCTCTGTCTACCCCTGAGAGCTGTTCCTGGTGACCCGGCCTCTGCTGAAGCAGAGCAGAGCAGAGCCCGCCCACTGCAGAGGCAGCCGCAGGCCGCAGCGCACGCCGCTGTACTGCCTGTCAGCGCTGCCGCCCACACGCTCACGCTGTCCACTCCCCCTGTATTCCCACTAGAGGACATGGGGTCAGGAGAGCATACACTACACATGCACACACTCACTGATCGCACACACACGCACACACATGCACGCACGCACACATGCACACACTCACTGATCGCACACACACACACACACATGCACACACGCACACACGCACACACACACACACACACACGCACGCATACCCATACATACTTACACACTGAAAAACACATGCACACATGCACATGCACTTACGCATACACTGTAGGCACACACATACACAGACGCATCCTGACATATGCGCACGCACACAGACGCACATGCACATGCACACACACACTTATACACACACTCAAAACACACACACGCACACACACACGCTCATGTTCAGAGCTCAGAACTGCAGTACAGGACATGCGTCCTCCCCCTCCTTCCCCATGTAGACAGCAGACAGCAGAAGTACTAGCTGCTTCACCACACCGCTGTCCTGACTCTTCGACTCACATTGCAGTGGGAGAGGACCCGAATGAGCGTGACAGCAGGAGCCTAAAATTAAACCAGGTTTAATTTGTCTGGGGCAGGATTTATCTTCTGAGTGAGCCAAAAGGCTTTTAGAGGAAAGGGGGGGGAGGATGTGGGGACTTAAACAAGGAGATAAAGCAAGTTGCGAAGGAAGGTAGCGGAAGTTCTTGTCAAATCGCTTTGGTCTGCATCTCCATTTGGGCTATCTTCTGGAAAACATCTGTACAGGCCAGCCTTTGCCATGGAAACACGTGCATGTTTGCATGATTGTGTGCATGCACGGATGGCTACTTGTATGAGACAGAGAGAAAACGAGAAAGGGGGAGATAGAGGAAGGTAGGAGAGAGATAAACACGAGCAATCAGTGTCCCCTCACTGTTCAATTTCACACTTTCAGTGCGCTGCTTGTCTCTGATGACCACCCCCCCACCCTTCCACTTTCACCCACCCCCCCAACCCTTCCACTTCCACCCCCCCCCACCCCTCAGCAGCGCCGAGGAGCTGTAAAGGAAGCAGACCCCTGTTAAATCACAGATCAGTAATCACGCCGAGTCCAGCTGATAAACAGCTCTTTATTTTCCCTCCAGTCCCCTTGAAAGCGGCTCGGGTTTGAACGTTTCGGCGAAGGGAGTTCTGCCTCGGCGAGCTACGATTAGCGGGCGCTGCTAGACTCTGATCTGCTCCGACCGACCTGTTTGCCTGTTGGTCCCTGAGGGCCTGAACGCCACCGTCGCTCACAGGCTTCCAGGGCGCGGCCGTCAGACGGCTGAGACCCCGTCGTGTCCGTGATATTTTCTCAGAGGTTGATTTAGGGCAGGACCCAAACAGTGTGCCCTGCATTATTTTGCTGCTAAAAGCATTGGGCTATTTTTGTGCTGGAAGGGCGCCAAGGCTGAGGCATTATGCTTTTTAAAAACTGTTCTGTCGTCGCCTGTTTCCTGCAGATCCGAACGGCGATTTGACTTGATCTTTCTGTTCCTTTAAGGTGGGCACCTGAAACACACACCTGAAACACACCACTGCTACTACGACTCCCCGCAGCAATCGGTAAGCGACCAGCTCTTTTGTGTGCATGCGACGACGCCTTTTAAATAAAAATTGTAATTTGCGCCTTCAAAAGCCGGACGCTTCGGGTTATTTGTCGGAGCGCAGGAGAGACAACACACTGGCGGCGGCAAACAGATGGACAATTAAATAAAACAAAGCCCCGTTTGCTCCCTTAAACAAACGAATTTTATACGATTAGATGTTAGACAGCAGGTTCAGCGTGAGGGGTCTTCCGGAAGCTACTGTCTACTTGCGTTGTGCATTTTCCAGTGGCGGGTGCAGTTTTGGCAGTACAGCATGTTCCAGGGAGGCGGAGGTAGGCACTGTACTGTTATCCTCGCACAGATTATGGATGGGAGATGGGTGGAATGAGAGAGAATGGGGGCATTGTGGGAAAAGTCTTTGAAGATGCACCGAGGAATGGGGGAAAAAATGACGGCTGAGAGACCTAAATTGCAATGCAGCCTTCCCCCATTACTTATTCATACTGCACTGGAATATTTATATAGCGCTCTCCTCTGAGACAGTGAAAGACAGCGGTGCTCTAAAGAGCAGTACCAGCCTGTCACTAAACGGCTGAGCCTGTCATGGAGCTGACATGAGCGGGAGACATACACGCGTGCACACACACACATTCACACACATACATACGCTCACACACGCACACACACGCGCACACATACTCACACACACACACGCGCACACGTGTGCACTTACAAGCGCACAGACATACACACACTCACACACACACACGCGCGCACACACACGCATGCACATGCATACTCACACACACACATACTCACACACACACACACACGTGCACACACGCGCACACACGCACACACACGCACGCACATGCATACTCACACACACGCATGCACACACACACACACGCACACACACACACACACGCATGCACACACACACACACACACTCACACACACTCACACACACACACACACACATGGTTGATTCCTGTGCGTAATGGAACAGAACAGTGTCTTCTGGACGTTGAATTGTGAATCCCCTTCTCCTCGCCTTAGAGAGCGGAGTAGAGCACAGCCCCAGGGAAGATTTCCCCTGATCCTCGCTGACACGTAACGTTTCTCGGAGGCGACAGCTTGGCGGTCGTGAGATCGTCCGCCGTGGCGCGGACCCGCTTGAACCCGGCCGTGTTCCTCAGCTGAGACACAGCGGGCGCGTGCTGGCTTTCTGGGTCTGCTGTCGCTAAGCCCTTATCTGGGTCCCTCATAGCTACAGCTGACAGGCCTTAGGTAAGCCATGGATGTGTCACTGTCATCACCGATCAATATGCCTGCGCAGCAGATGATATAAGGATTATTTGTTTTACTTCTCCCAGTTGTAACTATGCAGCAATAGTTGTTAAGTATGAACAAGTGTTTATACTTATTCGACAGAGGAAACCATTCGTATACTAATATTAAATTCCCAGAGGTGATTTCTCATTAGAGATGATTTTCCTTTCATCTGTGTGTGTGTGTGTGTGTGTTTATAAGAATATACAGGTATACAGTGTATAAATGTGAGTTTTGACGCTGATAAGAAAGTACTCCGCAGTGACAAACTACAGTGAAATGCAGAGAGCGCTATCAATGACCTTTGAAGTGTAAATTGATGCATTCGTCACGTAAACACATCAGATGGTATTTCCATATTTCAAACACGGCTATTTTTATAAATGAAATACTGCCCGAATGTTAGGCTTTCTCCGGAAGAAATCTTCTTTTTTTTCTGGATAAAGTGGATTTAGGTTTTCTTTGCGGGCAAAAGAAAAAAAAAAGAGACAAGGATTGATTGAGCACTAAAGAGGATTATCAGCCAGGAGAGGAGCAGTTCCAGCGTGCGGCTCCAGTTGCTGTACAAGTCGAACATGACTGCATGGTCCCCCCAGAAGGACGTGACAGTGCCAGATAGCCTCCAGCCATGGACGCAACAAACAGGCAGCTAATATATGGAAGCCCAAAATCTGGCCTCCAACGGTTCCCAGCCGTCTGTATGTCACTGATAGAGTTAGAGAATGTCATGTGTGTTATCGCCCCTGCAGACAGACAGAGGGACGTCATCGGGACTCTGGGGGAGGGGGGGGACGGACGGACGTTTGAGGTGCTGTTTACTGTCTGTCTGAGTTATGCATTTTTGTAAATGTTAATGCCGTGTCCTCTTTTTATAGACCTATGTCATCAATCATCGATTGAAAGGCTTTGTGTGAAATAACTGAACCGAAGGACAATGATAGGGTGCTCGCTTTATTATCAAATGTCACCACTCTCCTGTGTAGGCTGCTAGCGTACTCCTGAGACCATATGGGTGTGGCGCTTTTCGCTGAATGCAGATCAGCCTTGCCCATCACGTGCATTTCCCCACTCGCCTCTCAGCACCTAGTCTGCTTATCTCTTTACCTGTGCTCTCAGTTGCTAGATAGCCAGCCACCTAATGATGAAGGGGTTAATGGAAGAATTAAGTGGAATGCTTGTGTGTTTCAATGTGAGTACGTGTGTGGAGAGAGAGAGGGGGGGGAGGGAGGGGAGGAGAGAGGAGAGAGAGAGAGAGAGAGGAGGAGGAGGGAGGGAGAGAAGAGAGAGGAGGGGGAGAGAGAGAGGGAGGGAGAGAGAGAGAGAGAGAGATATTTTGAATCTGGGAAAGTAAGCAGCTGTCTGCTTAACTGAATGCCAATTCATCCCCTAATAAGTTTGTCAAGAGGCTGAGAAACTCAAGCACTTTTACAGCATGTAGCAGACAGGCCTTTCTGGCAGTGTAACTAGTTTCAGAAAATGGCATTTTCATTAGGACTGCAGTTTAAATGCATTTCTAAGCAAAGCCTTGGTATGCAGTGGATGCTGTGCGCACTCTTTCTCATCCTTTGTACAATTATTATCACAAGTAAATGTGCAGTGAATAGATTGGCTGATTTCTGACATCTGCATTTCACAGTGGAGAGGGGATTTATGGGTGGAAAAAAAACAGGATGAGTGAGTGATGTCAGAGGCGATCACAGAGAGCTCAAGCCTGTTCCGCTGTAATCCCATGACCAGAGTGCCTCACCACGTCACCGCTTCCCAGAAGGGCCACCGTTTAATGTCATCGCGTGCCACAAGGGACCATAAAAGCACATTCTGATTTCATCTCTGTCCTCTTCTGACGCTAGTGCAGCAGAAAAAAAACTCTACCCGTATCGCTGTCTCTTTGATTTGTGTTTGGCCACTGGTAGTTGCTCTTGTTACATTATGTTGAAGTGGCAGGTCTCTCTCATCTCTCTCTCTCTCTATCTCTCTCACACACACACACACACACTCACAATTTCTTTAACAGCATGCACAAATATACACCATGTGGATGTGCAGTACGTGCACTCATTTCTAATGCAATGCATTTTTGAAGGAACTGAATTTCCTGCTGTGAAGGAACACAATATCAGTCCAGACTAATTCCTTACCGCACAGTCAGATGCTTGACCTCACATGGCTTGGGTAAAACCGGTGACCACCTTGAATGCAGCAGCCGTTCGATTTCAAGCTTTACACCCCGAGAAACTTCTAACCTGTCATCAATAAAACCTCAGGGCATATTAATTGTCTTCAGACATTTTGGCTTCTGTGTTTGCTTTATGTGTGAATGAGGGGCAGAGAACACACAGAATGAGCAGACACCCATCTTAAAATAGCTTTAATCATACATTATTTGTGCTCAGACTAACAGCACTGTCAGATTGCATTTAACACAGGGTTTATAGTCTGGCATTTTCTTTTCTTTGGAAGTGGGCTGCAAACTGAAGTAATTTTCTGAAACCAATTGCTTATCTGTTCTGTGTGAATTTTTACTCTTAGTGCTTTGCTTTGGAGCTCTCTGGAGATATGGAACGGATGCACTGAGCTGAACCTGAAGTTTGAGTGAATCCGTGCACCCTATGTGCCCCCCCCCCCTCCCCCTGGGGACCACTTGAACATTTCAGAGATACAGAACATAACCAGATCCTCCAGAACCTGCCATACACTGTCAGGAGTCACACTTTGGGGCTTTTCTGCGACAGAGCAAGATCGATTCTCACTCTGCACTCACAGCCACACACTTGAATGCTTGGTATGCATGAGTGCGCACCACTGACAGACACTGAATATACTTCTACAGCAGACATACATGCACACACATGTACACACACACACACACACACACACACACATACACACGCCCACGCCCACGCACACACACCAGCTTGTTCAATTTCTCTCTTTCCCTTTTTTCTTTTGTCTTCTGTTCATGTCATTGTGGCTTTTCTTTACTCTCCTACTCCACAGAAAAAGACTATCACTAAGACTGGGCTGGGATGTAGTTAACCTACGACCTCTCCAGTTCTCCACAGTAATATATAAACCCCAGGACACACATCAAATGCTACCGAGACTGTTCATTGTCCTTCCTTTAAAATGTCAGCACCTATAAATGTTCTGTGTGTGTGTGTTCGTGCACGCGTGTGTCTGTACTTGCATGCATGGTGCTTTTGTCTCGTGTAAAGTCCATTGAATTATACATTTCTTGCCTTTCTGTGGGGGTGCTATCACTGAGTTCATTTATATTTGGGTCCTCATACAAATATTAATACTGACCAAACATTTTACTGTTGCAGTAGGACCCAGCCTGATCATTGACTGATTTGCCTAATTGAGGCAGTCAGTATCACATTGCTATTGCTATAGAATATAATTGATACTTTCCATTTTACTTCTCACGCTGCTTGTTTCTTCATTTCTGAAAAAATACCCGTACTTGACAATATGCAGTTGCGGTCTACAGCCAGGAAATGTGTTGGAATGAATGTGCAATTCGCAAACCCAGCAGATGGTCTTAGCATGGTGTTTGATAAATACTTTGTACCTCAAATGAAACATTTCAAAGAAACTTCACTGTATTTCTTTTTCACTGTGAGTCATTCTTGCTTTAGGTTTTCTTATCTTGCTTCTGTGCAGCATTGTGCGCGAAAGGCTTTAACGAAGTGCCAAGTGTAATTAATAGAATGCTGAGTGTAGCACTGGCCAAGGCCAAATATCTATTTTAAATAATTTAACCCTTTAGACATCAGTGGAACTCATTTTTACTGGTACCTATTTAAGTTTATTGACAGTTTCAAATAATGCATCTGGCTTCAGAAATATTCAAGGGTGGATTTATTAGGATGGATATTTTTCTAGTTAGTGAATATCATTTCAGTTTTAGCGTTTTCATGGCTTTGACGGCCTGGATGGTTTTTTTGAGTGCAGTGAATGATATTTTCGATCTGTTTTGGCTGGAGGGGTTTTGGAGGAGAACCGTGGATGTCTACACTCTCCTGAATCAGCGGTGGGGTATGCAGCATGTGGCTGCGGTTGCAGATGATTGGCCATTCCAAATTGGGGTGGAAATTGGAAATGCTCAGCCCCACATTGGGTGCCAAAGTTTAAAAAAAGTAAAATTCTTTCTCTGCACATGATCTCCAGGGGGCTAAAGAGCATTTTAGACAGCTCCCCGCATAGCTATTAGCTATTCTCCTAGTATCCTCTAGTCGCTGTTCTCTCTCTCCCTGTGCTGTACTAGCGGCGTGGATCCCATGCATCAGGCTCCCAGCAGGGGTACAGGACAGCAGAAGCACTTTAATGTCAAACTTTGTTTCCAAAGCGAGCCCCAGCAGGTGCAGTTTGAAGGGGGGGGGGGGGGCAGTGCATTTACAAACAAGGCGGATGTGTATATTTCCATCACACAACAGCAGAGGGTTATGTACAGTGCCTTGCAGAATAATTCTCCTCCTTACATTTTATCCTCAAACTGAACATTTTTTTGGGTGCAGAATGACCCACGGTGTCAGTTCACATCCTGACCCTGCCAGTGCTGTCTGATCGGTAGCTCCACAGGGCGACGTGCAATAGTGTCGCCAAGAGTACGGGAGGATTCAGTTGGTTCGGGGTCAACGGTTGATTGGGAGCCTGTGGACTGCATGTCAAAGGCGCATACAAAAGGTCTTCCTCTGACTCCACTCTGCGTGAGCTGGGTTGACAAGAGCAACAACTGCATGCGAAGAGGCTCTCTGGACACTCTCCCTCATCAACAGTGGGGTTTGCGTGGCTGCAGTTGCAGATAATTGGACATTCAAAATTAGGACATGTTCAGCCCCATGTTGGGTGACAAATTAATTCAGCCCCACGTTGGGTGACAAATTAATTTTAAAAAAAAAGATAATAACATTTTTATCTATATCCTCTGCCTTTGATATGCATTAGCAGGAGTTTTATCAGGCAAAGCATGGAGACAGAGCCACGTAGGGGCGGCCTCTCTGACTCAGATAATGGGGCGGGAATTCAGTGGTCTACAGAAAGGCCTCTGTGTCCCTGAGGTGACTGTCTCCATTTGGGAAAAGCCTGACGTTCAGTCAGGGCTTCCGTGTGGTCAAGAACACTCGAGCCGGGATTCCAGGTGATTTCATCCTGACTAGCACAACGTCTTCCTCAACATTCCGCTCGTGGCCGAGCCAATTATCCGACATTAAAGTTTTAATGAGTCTACCGTCTGCCCAACATATTGCATAGATAAACCCGGAATTGGTAGATTGTTCTCATTATTTTATTAAATCAGTTCAATCCTCTCTCTGAACAAATTCCTAACGATGCCAGCCAAGCGTGACTAATTTAACTTCATCATCGTCCTGATTAACCGCTTAAAATCTTTTCTCTTCCCAAACTCAATTAAATAAACTGCGCAGCAATCAATTTCTGAAACATACTATCATAGTAATAAAAATATTATTATGATAATGCTAATAAAAACATGTAGCCTTCCCTTTTCCATTTCCCCCACGATACTGGGGGAAGTGATTTGCTCTGGCTACCTGAAGTAAATGGAACTTATCCCATCCCAACGCGCTTGTTTCTGTGTTCCGGTTTGCGCACAACAAGGCACACGCAGTGTCTATTCATGCCTCTTTACACGTTTCCCCAACGACCTTCCTCCTCTCTTTCTCCTGTACTGGCACGGCTACTACACAATCTGTGCTGCTGCTGAATCACCAGATAACTGCGAGGGGATGACAGGTGGCCAAGATGGCCGCTTTGTCCAGCGGCAGGTGTGTGCGGCGGGTCCGAGGGAGCGGAGCTGTCACGCCGGATCGCTCCCGCTGCCTGAGCGGGCGCCCGTGTGCCATCAAAAGGGCGCCCGGGCCCGTGTGCACAGGGGGGCCATTTTTCATTTCGCACCTGGAACAATTCCCCCCTCCTTTTTTAACTTCCTTTATTTCCCACCCTTTGATCTGTTTATCGTCATAAAACCATCTGTGGTCCACTCCAGCTTCTGCCCGGAGGCGCAGGGGACGGGATATTGGTCAGGGCTTGTTTGTTATTCTTCTCTGGAGTTCTCCCATGCTAGAGAGAGCAGATAGGAGTGTGTGTGTGCGTGTGTATGTGTGTGTGTGTGTGTGTGTGTGTGTGCATGTGTGTGTGCATGCAAGCATGCGTGTGTGTGTGTGTGTATGTGTATGTGTGCATGTGTGTGTGTGTGTGTGTACATGTGTGTGTGTGCGTGTGTGTGTGTACATGTGTGTGTGTGTGCGTGTGTGTGTGTCCATGTGTGTTTGTGTGTTGGAGTGAGAGAGATAGAGAGAGGGAAAGAGGGAGAAATCAGCCTGTGTCTTTACCTCTCTTCATGATGTGACTTCAGTGCCATCTGTAGTGTTAGCCTGTGCATGCCTTTCAGTGTGCAAGTATGCAGTGCTCCTTGTCTATACTTTACTGACAAGAGCCACAGCTGCATCCATCTGTGTCACAGTGTTAACAAAGTCAGCATGTTTCATGTCTGTGGAGGGACTCCAGCTGGCTTGCAGTGATCAGAGCCTCCGGAGCCATTGTACCTGTCACTAAGTACCGCAGAGCAGATGGTAAGATATGGGCACACTGTCCTGATAAAGAGCAACGAGACCCTCCTGCGTTCGGATGACGCCCCCCTACGCCTCAGGTACCATATGCTCTGGCCGCAAGGGCTCTGGTACAAATAAACGTGTGTGGCAGTGCCATTTTTATAGGCGTCATTTTGCACCATTACAACATGTATCCCCTCACCAATCCCGTATGTATACCTCGCAGGTGATGTCTTTCTGAGCTGGGCTCTCTCAGTCCGGAGAGATTTGGCCCTCAGTAACACTGGTCATTTTTTTCCTGAGAGATAAGCAGGCATTCACACAATGGAAGACAGCCCTTATGTGAAAACCGTATCTCATCTGGCATTGGAGCATTCAGACTTCGGGCCAGTGTCTAAAGTACCCTGTGTCCGGAGATGGATGCCTTCAGCGGCGTTATGGCCATGTCTGTACACACGGCAAAGTGTCCCTCTTGTATGCATTTACCATTCCAGTCAGACATTTACAGCCGAGCAAATATATAGTGTTTGTCCTTCTGTTGAGGCCCATAATAACAACCAGTGGGGTTTTTGTCCTTGTGAGATTTATGTGGCCTGAAGTGCAGTGTCTGGGCCGTGCACCGTGGCAAAAGGCTCCCGTCGCTGATTCGCTGAGTGGAAGGCTGACCTCGCCCATGGAAACAAAGGGGTTGCCGGGGCGACGGCGAGGAGAGGCGTGCGGGGAGCCCGGTCGGCTGCGCGTTCCCGGCCCTCTCGTTGACTCTCTCGCCCCCCGCTGCCCGCGGAGGCGGCGAAGGCGACGCCCGCGGAATCTCAATGAGAGGAAGGCTGCTTTATTCAGGCGCGCGACAGAGGCCCCATTCAGGCGTCTCCGCCCCCCCCCCCCCCCCCACGTTCGCCTGAGTCTGTTTGCTCGTATCATATCATAACAGCCGCTTTGAAGACGAAACGAGCGAACGGCGTTTCATCCCAAAAGAAAGAGCTGCGGGGCTGCCCTCGTTTCTACGCGGCTTCTAGCGGTGGAACCGACCGTAAGTTTTTCTCCCATGTAAATCGAGGTCGCCAGCGAAATCAAAAAGAAAATGGCAGGTCACAGGCCGCGCGATTAGTTTGGAGACCCGGTCGCTCGTTAGGGACGGACGGGGAAAAGTGGAATGCATCATAAACCTGTCCTTGAGAGGAGAAGAGGAGGGCCCCGTCCCTGAGTGTTCATGTTGCCTTTAACCCTGCGCTCGATTCAGAGTCAGGCAGCGGGGAGCTGCTGTAGCACTTAGACAAAGGCCCGCTCCTCATTTGTGTGAGAGGACTTGTCAGAGCCCCAGCGGAGGCTTCGGAGATGGCAGGCGAGGTGAAGGAGATTGAGGGTTTGTGAAACAGTGTGGCAGTCGGCAAAAAAAGCAGTGAGTGCCCGTGAAGAGGCACCATCATCACTCCTCTGGATTTCATTTTGTGAGGCAATTTTCAGGCATGGGTGAGCAGCGAGCAGCGAGCAGCCAAGAACTCTCGCAAAATAAAAATTCTTTCTCTTTGCCTCCCCAAAGGGGAGGCCAATGGTTATTTTGCTTTGCAGTTTCTATAAGGATTTTATATCCTCAAAAGACCTCACCTGGCAAATGCTAATTGCGCAAATTGAAACTGTCACGAAAAATGTTATCTGTCAGACACGCTTACTCCTCCGGTGTGCCATTTACCTGTGGCGTGCCTAGAGAATTTTACAGCTCTCTGACAAAATGCCCCTCATTTATTTGTCCTGTAAATTTTCTTGTTATTTTTGTATTTGGTTGGCTGCATCTCATGACTTTAATTTGGTATTTAATGATTCGGCTATGGTTGATTAAGCCAGTCATTTAAGTTGATGTAGGGCATCTGGCAGCTTATGTTCCGCAAGAGGCTGCAAGGGGTGGAGTTGTTGAAGGCTTCTTGAACCTTGATGCCTCTGGGAGGTCTCTCTATTCTCAGTGCTGATAGACTGAATAACTTTTATCTAAGCTCTCCATGCTAATAACAGGCTTTTTATTCAGTGTTGCGTACAGTATTTTTTGCAAAGCAAAAGAAACAGCCTGCGATGTAGCGGAAGGTTTGCCGAGGTCATGAACGTTGGCCAGAGTACAGGATTTCCAGCTCAAAGTTCAAGTATCTGCATGACTTGAAAAAGTCTATTTATGGTGTCAAACTAAACAAAACAAAAAAATCTACAGTTCAGGCTTCACAAGTCTTTTGATGAGCTCTCTATGGCACCACGTTGAAACCTTAGCATATGTTTAGCATATAGTACTACATACAGAGTCAAAGCTATTTTGGTTATTTATTTTGGTATTTTCAAACCAACAGTTCATTTACAGTATGCGTTTATTGTTATGGTTATTTTTAATCCATGTACAGTATATATTTAAATTAAGAAAGCAAAAGTATTACTTTCGTTGAAAGCCAGTGATAAGGCAAAAAGTAAGCTTCTTGGTTCCATATGCCATTTTGTAAAAATAGCCTGCCAATTTTCACTGATGAATAATACTTTGAGAGAAAATTGGATGTAGAGAAGTACAAACAGAATCATTAGGTAATCCTTATTTATTCTTTCTGCCTGCACCCCCCAACAATGCCAAACCTCACCCACACTTTATTTTAAACATGAGTGTGACTAAGTTTTCTGGAAAAGTAACTTGGAAACAAAAAAGTTAGCCATGCCCTGTAATGAGGAATGTATATCAAAATGGCCCTGAAGCCTTGACAGTGGCTATGCTGAGATGTTTTTCACTCAGTGTGTGGTAATTGGGCGAGTCAGAATAGGAGACAGAAAACTTGCTGAGCAGAAACCATGTAGGCATATAACTTTGTGTTCCAAAGCTTTGAGCTTCCTCCATTTTTGACATTTTCTGTCTTTCACATTCAGAATTACTGAGAATAGTACAAGATTGGAAGTAGAAGAAAGATTTGAACAGATCATTAAGTAAGTAGTGCATGGCAGGGTGAGCAGTAGCCTAGATTTAATCATATGCCCCTGTGTGTGGTTATTCAATACAACACATAAGGGATGGGTCTTTATGGGATGAATGTAAAATCCTTAGGTTTCATTAGACCCACAGAACATTTGTTTTGTCATAGCCATGGTTTGTTCAGTGCTATGACACACCCAATATGGCATTGATATAGCCTCAAGGTGGAGCCATAACCTTGATTAATTTTGC
Source organism: Anguilla rostrata (assembly GCF_018555375.3). Taxonomy (NCBI): domain Eukaryota; kingdom Metazoa; phylum Chordata; class Actinopteri; order Anguilliformes; family Anguillidae; genus Anguilla; species Anguilla rostrata. The sequence continues at coordinate 43,266,107 of NC_057937.1, read as the reverse complement.
CATGTTTTTTTTTACATTGTCGAACCATATAGCAATCATGCTTTACTGTAGATCACAGATTCATGTATTTATTGCTTATGAAGTAATGTCCAAATGGCAGACCTTTGCTAAAGTAAACTGTTAAGACCTTTGCTAAAGTAAACTGTTCTTACTTCAGAAAAGTTACTTTTGTTTCAGGAACCACTTGGCAGTTAAGACTTTTGCACAAGCGACCCATTCATTAAAATCAGCCATCGCCCAAAACTTTCTCTCTTCACACATCCTTGCCAGCTTCAGGTGCATTGAGAACAAGGCTATTTGCTGTGATGCACATTGTCTCAGTGTTCTCTGTTACAGATGCCATTGTCGAGCGAGCTCGGTGACGTACTTTCAACGTTCTCGGTCTCTACCATATTTCTGACATTCTGTTTAATGCTGTCAGATCCTGTCAGACAAAGACTGGTTAATACAATAGAACTGACTGATATATCAGAGCTGTCCTCTTCTGGGCTTCTCTCAGTCTCATCACCATTTATCATGATTGGGAGGAAATATCCTGCTGACGTATTTGGGCACCTCCAAGCCAAAATAGCAAAGCTGGCCCCAAATGACTGTAAAATCCAACGAACGCGTATCGGGTTCAAAAACTGTAAAAATTCATGTTGTAGCCTTCGGCATTTCTATCTGCAAACAGCAGTGACAATTTTTCAACAACACTAATGCTTCTCTTTGGGATGTAACTTCATATGCACACATTCGGATACTTGTTTGACATGTAAAATGACAAACAAATGAATTTATTTTTGGAACCTATGTTAAAGCTGTTGTTTGAAAATGACAAATGTGTGGACATTACGCTGAATACGAGAGGGTTACATTAGACAAATCTCATCTGAGGATTACAAATCCATGTCACCAAAGCTAGGCTACCTCAGGTAATGTTTGTATTAACTTGACTAAAGTAGCTAAAATTAAGCTAAATCATCGTGGAAACGTGAAAGCAAAGCTTGAACACAGATTTAGTCAGGACGTGTGGTCCCCAGCGCACTGTGGTAATTAATTACGCGGTTGATCTGAAGTTTAGAATACAGTCATTTCTGTTAGGTAAAAAGCTGGCGTTGCACCCATGCCACCAAAACAAAAAAGAAAAAAATGTCTGTCGGTACTCCTTTTTTCTTTTTTATTTTTTTTTAATTTTACATTCCACACATTCTATATTTGCCAAACTGCAGAGCAGGGATGCAAATGAAGAATAATTTGGTGATCTATACTAGTTACTGACAGGCCTACTAGTTTCCTCTAATCCAGCATGGTTGGAATATGAAGAATAAAGAAAGCCCCCCTGTAAGGCTGAGGTATTGGCGTTAGCAGTCCCACAACGTTCGCTCATTTCCCATCAAGCAGATGGATGGGGCCGCGCCTCCGCGCCGTCCCAGCAAGGCCGCCCGCTCCGATTTGGAGAAACCGGGGGAGACGGGGATTCATTTCCCCCTCATAGCGGGCCAACGACAGGACGGGGAGCGAAGGGGCATTCGTCAAGTCAACAAGGAAGGTGTCACTGACTAATCTGAAGCTGTAACTCATCCCTGATAATAAGTCTTCCTTACAAGGAAGTGCCCATCTCACCAGCTGTGCCTGAAATGACTCCAGTGTGTACATCCCCCTTCTCATCATTTCAGTGTAACTAGGCAGCTGTTTAATAGGTGACTTAGTTGATGCGCCAGTCTTAACGACTACTTGTATTTTTATTTATTTTTATTTTTCCATAGATTGCGTTGTTGCCGTTCTCGTTGTTAGTGTATAACAGTTTAACCACCAGGGTCCAGGTTGAACTATGCGGTTGTTCCCTGTACTTGGACCGGTACTTCTCTCTAGGGGTTTCGTCATACTTGTTCCTGGTTATGGTTATACACTTTGTTGTACGTCGCTCTGGATAAGAGCGTCTGCCAAATGCCTGTAATGTAATGTAATGTAATGTGTCCATTTACGTAAAACAAGAACTCACTCCAGTATGCTGTTGGTTCTGTAAAATATAGCAATGTTAGTAGGTGCGATATATACCTATTACATACTACGATAGCATTAGTGTAGGCTGGTATTTGTGCTGGGAGAAATCAGTGGCGGAAAAGAGAAGCTGCCATTGAGTTCCTCATCAAACCGTCACCGAGGTTAGATTCGCTCTAGATAACTGTCACAGGTGACAATGATCTCCGTATATCTCAGAGAAATGTTGCTTTCTGGCACAAAGCTGCCAAGGAAGGCTGCAGAATAAAAGAATCCGCCGAGCGGGCGATTGTCTGATTGCAGAATGCCACTCGGCACCCATTACTAAGGCTACGCAGAGGGCTTTGACTGACAAAGTGACAGAAACGGAAGGTGTTTTCAGCTAAAGACGCCGCAGAAAGAGGTGTTAAATCCACCGGGCTGAGGGCTTCACGGGGTGCTATTGCTGAATGCACTGACTGCTCAGAGCTACTCTGAGGAGGCTCTCATTGATGTTCTCTTGGTCGGGTTCACTCTTGACTGGCATTCTGGGAGCATCTCTGTCATGACACGATGCTGAGGCTGCAGCCTGTTTGCATGCTACTTCTTGCGGCAGCTAATCCGCGTGTCCTGATATCTCCTACAGCATAAATCCGGGGTGCCTGCAACAAAGAGTGATGAATGATTGAACTGTCAGGGTGACGCCGACATCTGCTCCGGCACGCAAAAATCACGTCTCGCGCAGCGCGCAGCGTGAGGGGGAAAACGGAGCGCGGCGGGAGGCCGCCGAGGATGCTGGGCCGGCGTTCGCGGGGGGTGAAGACCACACACCGGCCGCAGCCTTTCCAAGAAATTAAAACACACTCTTTGAAGTTCTCGAAGCAGTCGGGCACTCTCTCTCTCCCTTTCCGTTCATCGCGCCCTTCAAACAGTTTTTGCTGCAGAATGAGTCAGAGAACAGAGTCGGGACAGTTTGGAGTGCTTTATCATTGCTGCGCAAGGGAGAGTGGCCTCTTTCAGTATCTGTGGGGGGGGGGGGAATGTGGGGGAGGTTCGGTACAGAAATCAGCTCATCCATTCCTCTGTCTGTGCGGTTATTAGGCGCTGAGCATCGCCTGTTTTCTCTACGTGGGATGAAAGGAACAGGCAGAGCCTCGCGCCCCTCTGAGGGGCTCCGCACTTTCATTTGTCAGCCCGCAGAGGCCTGGAACTGCAGTAAATCCGCTCTAAATTTTATTGGATCTCTGGCTTTTTAAATTGAAATCATGCATCATACTCCTACGGTCTAATGCGCGGGGTCGCTTGTTTCCAGGTCTTGATGAATGCGTTCGGAAGCAGGGGAACAGTCATCACTGGAGATTGGGTAACACTTTACGAAGAACCAGAAAGTCTCCCATTTTCTCCTCTGCCTATTTTTTTTTTTTGCCTATTCTGTATTATGGTCCATTTGTTTTTTTTTGTGTACAGAATGTTTGCAGACAGTAAAGATCACAGAGGCCAACTGTCATTTCCTTTTATAAATATTTGAGTGGCTACGTCCATGTGTGGAAAGGTGGATCAGTTTGGGTGGGGGAGAGTGTGATGATGGCTAAATGGTAAATGGACTGCATTTATATAGCGCTTTTATCCAAAGCGCTTTACAATTGATGCCTCTCATTCGCCAGAGCAGTTAGGGGTTAGATGTCTTGCTCAAGGACACTTCGACACGCCCAGGGTGGGGTTTGAACCGGCAACCCTCCGACTGCCGGACAATCGCTCTTACCTCCTGAGCTATGTCGCCCCCGTTGTGGCTCTCGTTTAGGAGACTCCGTCAGCATCGCAGTTCCCTCGTCCCTCGTTCTCCTAATCCTGAATGCTGTGATTGGTGGTGATCTTCAGTCCAGCTATCGAAACCTCTTACTGAAAGTGCCACAATTGCATAGTTTCCATAATTTTAAACTGCCAGTAATGCTTTTCATTCTTAAAAGGTTTCTCAAAGCTGCCATGTTGGGTTAGTGAAAGTGTTCATGTATAAATCAAATGCCTTCTGTTCTTCTCCATCCCAGAAGGCAATGGGGCTGCCCCACATAGTGAACAGTTCGTCATAGGTATATATGTTTGCAGCTGTCGATTTTGGCCAGAGTGGCTTCAAAAATGTCCCTGTGAATTCCAGATTGAGGGATGAGGGATGACGCATGCTGCACCCCTGTGGGACCTTCAGTATAGTCTTCCTCCTCTTCCTCACCCTACATGGTGTTTTACTGGACAGCCACATGACATAGATTACAGAATGGTACCAAATCCATGGCTTTCATTTGTTTTTCATGTGAGGGGTCTTGAAGGCCTGTTATACACTTTCTCTTAACAATATACCAACCAATGCTTCACCCTGTATATGCATATCACATTTAACTCAATTCAGCGATGGCTTATGCGTTCTGCTTATGCAATGGTAATTACATAAGCAGAATTTCTCCCAGGTCTTTTTTTTCCCCAACACATCCGGAGTGCGGTACTCTGCTTCCCACAGATCCCGTAGGATGCGTAAAGGCTCGATGTTCAGAGTGCCGTTTTTCTCCCCGAAACGACCGCGCCGGCGTTGTGTGTCCTGCGGTCTGAAGGGGCCGCCGTAAAGCCGTCCTGCAGGGCCGCCAGCGCTGTGGCTTTTTTTACGGGTGTTCAAATTAACCAGCGCCGATGCGCCGTTAAGGAGATGATTACGGCAATTACCGCAGATTCATTTTAAAGCCGGGCAGGTTGTCCTCCAGGAGGACGCCACTGCGCCTGTTTGCGTTTGATTTCTAATTCCGCGCGCGCGTTCGCTTTACAAAATCATTATTATTGCGGCCGTGCGTTGTTTGCATCGGTAGCGCAATAAGCTAAAGGGAGCGAAATGGTTCTTAATGTCGTTCATCGGCTCGCGTGTGAAAAATCCCCGATTATTGTTTTTAATTAGGCCTTGTTGGGAAACTCTGCTTTGCGGAACCTAATTGAGTACGCCGGCGAACGGAACATGTTTAATTAACGGTACAAATTCAAATTTCCCTTTCCGTTCCCCCTTTAACAACCGCAGGGCCTCTTTGTCTCTGGCAGGCAGTCTTAGAGGAAGCACACGGCGCATTCGATACTCGCAGTTGTGTCCTCGCAGTCGTTTCTGGCAGCTCATTTTGCAGACAAATTACCGCTCTGGTTTTCTACAGCCCGAGACAGGCCCCTTTGACTCGCGCAGCACGGAAGTCCGATAGTAAAAGAAGATCTGAGCACAAGCCGTTTCAGTTTCAATTTTGACCCGCTCAGATTGTACCTGCGGGGCTTCGACCCTTTCCTTTGAGTTTTACGGGCACGCGTTGGCTTCAGTCAAATTGAACAGAACAGGCAGGACGGAGTCCTCCTTGTATTACTGTTACGAAGTAGCCATTCACAGGGTAATGTATTCAAATTAAATAAAACGCCGCCGAGCGGGGAATTTACGATGCAAATGCAGGACTCGGTCCCCCACGCGGAGCAGGAGAGCTGCGCTCTTCCGCTTGCCCGTGCTGCTGTAAAGCATGCGGTATCCATAGATACAATGCAAGCCACGCCCAGAGGGTGGGGCGGGGACACAGCTTTGCAAAATAATAAAGCGTGGGTCACAGGTCAGTGGTACCCATGGGAGGCAGTTACCCTTAGTAACCAGTAATTCCTTGTGGGAAGTGGGCGGGGCTTACTGCTTGGAGACGGAAGACGGAGCAGGGGGAGGAGCGCGCGGCAGCTGGTGGTGGGGCGCAGGTCTGCCAGACAATCCCATAGGAAGCCTGTCTTTCACCGGCCGCTCTCAGCATCAGGAAGGCAGGTAGGCCTCTCTCCCGGTTTAGTAGCCTTACTTTGCCGGTCGCTGCCGTCGCTCGCTTTTGGGAAGACGCACTTCTTGTGTTTTATTCAGGAAAGATGGCAGGAATGCACTGGGTATGGATTAACCGCTGCAGCAGCAAGGCAAGCAGGGAAAATAATGACCAGGGAGCCGGTGTGGGTGAACGCGGCTGCAGCAGGAGCCTGAGGCGTCTGATTAGGCGACCAGAGGATGTGATGTGAACACCAGGGTTAGGGAGACTTTGGGGGCGGGGGGGTGGGGATTCGCCTTACACCCTGTGAGGTGCTCAGAACGGTCGCTGAACACTCGCAGCCGGCGTTTGGCCGTCATCGGGGCTCGGAGCGTTCTGTGCCTGAGCACCGCACGGCTCCCCAGCAGGGAGGAGGCCGAGCCGGACGCCAGAGAAGGGCCGCCCTGTGTACAGCGCGGGGGTAATTAGCTTCGGAAACCACCGGCGATGGAAAATATTACTGAAAAGGAGGGAGGAACAAGAGGGGAAGGCAACAACAAAAGGCCCTCAGAGAGCAGTAGTGCCTGGTAGCCTGTGCGAGGGGGTGAGGGGAGGGAGGGAAGGGGTGTTGGGGGGGCAGGGTGAATAGGGAAGGGCTGGCCTGCGCAGTTCTCTCTCTCTCTCTCTCTCTCTCTCTTTTAAAATGGTGCCACTGTATTTCCTGACATGTTGTGCGTTTCTTTGTCCTACTGAGTTTTGTGTCGGCTGCACGCGCTGTCGGGGCGTCTGTATGTGCGTGTATGGGGCCGCATGCGTGTCTGTGCGTGAGTTATCGCGGTTGTGTGCGTCCAGGACTGCCGGATACTCTCTCTCTCTCCACCGCTCTGTCACACTGTGACGGACGGTTTTCACAGGTGTGAATGAAATAATAATTAAACGGCTAACATCAGCGTTGAACAGGTAATCCCAGCTCTGGATCCAGCCGAGCTCCTCGTTGCACTTGCGGTTCTGAATGAAAGGGGCTGATCAGGATTGCCTGGGAGTGCTTATCTGCTGTGTTGTGGCGATCGATACGCGGCCCTGATTGACGTAGGGATTAGACATCTGGGAACGAATCCCTCATAAAGCTGTCGTCTATGGAAGGCTCCCTCTTTGTTCCGCGTAGAAGCTCTCGATTTGAATATTGATCGTGTGCTTTGCTTGTCTGTGCTGTGGAGCAGCCTAATTAATTGAGAGTGATACACTGTTGTTGTTTTATGCTTTTCCTTTGAACCTACTTCTCAGTGGTCAAGAACATTTGTACAGTATAGCGGAATATAATTAAATGTACACGGTAAAGTGTCCAATTCAATTCAACTCAACAGAGTACACATGAGTCCAGTTGGGACTAAGAGTTGATTTAACACTGAACATTTTACTGTGAATCTGATATATTTTACCAACTGATAGGAAGAATTGTGGTAAGCTTAAGGTTTGAAATAAGGAAATGCAGCTTCTGAGCTGTGTGTTATTAGAGATGATTGCAAAACAGTGCGGTTGAGTCTGTAACTCATCAGCCTTTCAATAGAACAGTGTTTCCAAGGAGGAGAGGCAGGTGCTCATTACATACCTGCCTCTGCAATAGTGAAGTAACTACTGAGCTAGTCCTTATGTAACTGTGGCCCCTAGTGAACCCTCTTCTCGGGCACAGAGGGTGGCTCAGCTTGAAATCACAACCCAGGGAGAGTTTTTGATTGGATGTACCATTTATAAATCAGACCTTGTATGGGCTGCTGACTTGGCATGTGTCAAAAACATTCTGCCAAGCTCCCCAGGGTTCATTTTCAAATACTTATCGAATTCTTCATGTAGAACCGCAGAGTGAATTTCACGTCTCAGATAAACATGTACGTTGAACAGCATCCGCAAGGTAACCCCACACAATAAGTGTTCAGCGAGCTGCCGGGCCCGGCCGCCAGCGCGCAGCTGCATGGGGTGAACACGCGTTCAGGCTGCCAGATCAATCGCTTCCGCCTGAGGCCGATGGAAAGGTAAAGACGTGGATAATCTTAGCCGGCTGAGAGAGAGCAGCCTTGTGAAAGACAGCGGCTTCTATGGATCTCTCACTGTCCCATCAGAGCTCATTTTTATCCTTGATTAATGAAATTTACGCCCTTCTGTCTTTGCCAACTGGAATTTCTCTGTCAGAGCTGTGAAAAGTCGGTTTGCTTTTAATTGTGTCTGCAGGCCCTTGCAGAGTGGAAAGTGGAGTAGCTGCGTTGAGCACTTCAGATGGCACCGTGGGGATCTCTGTGACAAAAACTGTGCCTCGCTCCCTGTTTGTCGAGTTTTTCGGTTTCGTAACTTTCCCTTTGACGCGGCTGCGGTGTCTCTGATAGCGCTGTTACTCACAGGAGGGACTCTGCTGTTCTGTGCCCGCAGGACTGAGGAGAGAAGAGATGCATGGCATGTAAGCAGCCCACCATGGCTCACAGGAAGAGGCCCGGGACCTGCGGCGGGATGGCGGAGCCCCGAGCTCGGCCCGGCCCGCCCCCCTTCCCCGTGGAGGACCGCGACCTGGAGCCCCAGGGCGAGCGCGCCTACCGCGGCCCGCCGGAGCGCGACCCCAGGGGCAGCCGGCCGACCACGCCCGCCACGCCCGAGCGCGGGCACGCCGACCGCCGCGCCCACCACGACAGCGTGGACGGGGACTCCAGCTCCGACTACGTCAACAACACCTCGGAGGAGGAGGAGGACTACGACGAGGGCCTGCCCGAGGAGGACGAGGGCGTGACCTACTACATCCGCTACTGCCCCGAGGACGACAGCTACCTGGAGGGCATGGACTACCCCCGCCCCCAGCCGCCTGCCCACACCGACGAGTGCCAGGAGGCGGTGGAGGAGTGGGCGGAGTCGGAGGGGCCGTGCGAGGCCCTGGAGCGGGACCCCGACGCACACGGGTACGAGGGCAGCCCAGAGCCCGTCCCGGACCTGCACCCCGCCTCCCCGGAGGAGCCGCTGCCCCAGGACGAGGAGTACGAGGAGGAAGGGGAGGAGAGCGAGGAGTACTGCCCCAACGAGGAGGAGGAGGAAGAGGGCGACGGGGGCGACAGCGGTGACTACACGGGGGACTATTACGCCCCGGAGGACAATGGGAACTCGGTGCGCGGGTCCCCCTACAGGGGCCGCAAGGGCGGGGAGGGGGAGGGCCCGGAGGACACCGAGGAGGACATCGACCAGATCGTGGCCGAGATCAAGATGAGCATGAGCATGGGCAGCCTGAGCAGCGGCACCGACCACAGCCCCGAGGAGCTGCCCCCCGACTCTGCCCCCCAGGACTTCGCCCCGCCCCCCGCCGAGCCCGAGCCTGAGCCCGCCCCCTTCACCCCGCGCCGGCACGAGGGCCGGCCCAAATCGCTCAACCTCCCCCCCCCCCGCCACACCAACCCCGAACTGCAGAGGGGCCTGAAGGCCCGTGCCCGCACCCCTGAGGAGAGATCCAAGTGGGCCCAGGAACAGGTGAGGGCATCGGACAGGGTTGGAGACATTACTGCCGTTGTGGGAATGGTGCAGACAGTGGCCAAACGTATTACCTTAATTAAAGTACCGATACCCTATTTACTAAAGCATCCCCATTCAAAATCTGCTAAAAGAGTATGTCTGTAGAATGTGCCTCAAATAAAAATAGCCTGTTATCTGATTTGCGATATCAGTGACAAAACAGTTGGTTTTATTATCTGGCGTATAACCGCACATAAATTAAATTAAAACAGTTCAGCGGAGATGACAGCCATGAAATAAACCAGTAATGGTGCATCAAATTCCTGTAATTTTTACTTTCATGACAGGTCGCGAGCATCATCCAATTTTCAGGAGCCACATCTCTGAGTGAAATCTTTCCGAAGGGTAATTTGAAAATGCAGATAAAGCTTCTTTTTTTTTTGCTGGCAAATCTAATGCCAGGGAATGGTATTTTAATAATAGGCCGCTTTAAATGTCACTGTTTGTGTTTGCGTTTGTTTATTTCTTACATTTTTCCATATTCACGTCCAACAGATTTTATGCGCACAAAACATTTTTGCGTACCTCCCCTGCTGGAGTGTTACCTACAGTACAAAATGCAGTGTAAAAATAATTATTTAGAACTGAAAAATATTGTTACCCTCCCCAGTACAATATTATTTTATAATACATGTTCAGGGACAGGGCGATCAGATAATATTATTAGATAATATTGAGGCCTTCCTACATTATACCTGTTTAAATCTTTACTCTTTACTCTATGTATTTGATGTTTTTTCTCAAAGTCCCTGGCATAGTCAGGATTTTACTTATTGTTTTCTTGCTATGAATGATGTTTTATTATCATATTTTTTATATCTGGGAACTGCAGATATCTGAAAGCACTGCTTGGATTATTTATGCTGTGAACATTTTATGAACTCTATGCCATCTGTTAAGGACAATATTGTACAGTGTTGTTTTGGCTGGAAGGTTCTTCAGAAGTCATAGTTTACAGCGCATTGCAATAGCATTGAACCCGGCCATCGCGAGCCATTAAGGGGACAGCCAGCTCACTCATCTCGTATTTGAGTGTGTGTAATGGGCATCGATCCATTGCCGATGCACCGAAAAATCGTGCGTATCCTGGTCATCTTGCATTCTGCCACTGTCTTCCTCCTCGGGTCGTGAAAGGGATTTTTAAAAAGATTTGTGCCTGGAAGATGTTTATGTGCTCACGGGTCTGGTGACAGATTTGTAATTGCCTTCCTGCCAAGTCCCTCCCCAGCAGGGCTTCAAACCCCCCTTCCCCCCAACCCCCTTACCTCTGTCTGTTCACCTTCCTACTGGTACGATCCCATCCTGCCTGTCCCCCCCATATGGCAGCTCGTCTTGGGACTTTTATCTTTGCACCTGCTGGCCAAAATGCCACCTCGGCCCAATCTTTCGGTCGTTGTTTTAAACCAATACGGCGTCGATATAAAATATGTCTCTGGTTGCAGTGTGTGCCTCTGGAAGGAGCTGGGCTCAGGTTCGAGTGACAGATAGCTTATCCTTGGTGGCAGCCTTTCACAATAGGCCCCATATTTATTTATAAATCACTGCCTTTTCTGGGATTGGTGGATATTGATCTATCAAGGTGAACAGTCAAGCCAGTTAAAATGTTTATAACGGCCAATTAAAATACGCTTAATTCAGTGCTGAGGTGAAGTACGTTACTTCAGAGCTTGATTAAATCAATGTCATTTTCATTCGCCACAGGTTTTATATTATTTATGGTGATGTATTTTGCATTATTTAAAAATATGTCATTAGTAGGCACCTGCAGTGACTGTGGAGGCCAATAGGATGCCCATAGAGGCACATGGCTCAGCCCTGTGTCTGCTTAGGTATTCTGTGTGCATCAAGTCCTAGTCTGCCCCTGCCTCTCATTAACCCCTACAGTGCTCCTCTTCCTGGCCTGACAGATGGCTCGAGGGGAGGGGGGGGCGCTGGTGGGGGATGGGGCTCGCTGTTCCCCCGTGGCCTGAGAAGGCCTCTCACACGGAGCCACACCTGCTCTGCGGCATGGGTGTGTTATCGGCATGGCAACAGTGAGGCGCCGGGGATGACTGCTCCGCCTTCCGCGGCGTAGCGATTCTCTCCGGTGCGCTCAGCCCTCCTGTGCGCAAAGCAGCTCAAAAGTAAATTTTTCTGAAGTGTTAAACTTAAGTAGCCCCCGCCGCCGCAGATGGCTTTCGTCTACAAAGCGGGAGCGCAAATGGGATCCTTTTCACGTCCTGCTGCCGATTTTTATTTTCATTTGTTACGTTTCTTCGAATCGGCGTGACTATGCAGCGAATGAGGGAGCGGCGGCGGTGGTGATATATCTGTAGCTCATGACTGCTGGGATCTCAAGGTGCCTGGAAAGATTATCCATCACCAATCTCCCAAAGTAAACACTTCACAAAAAAGCTATTTGACTCCTGCTTGGCAGCTCTTGCCCTGAATGTACAATGGAAGATAATATTAATCCTGAGCCTCTGGAGACAGGGAAACGCCTGGAAGAAAGGGGAGCCATTTTATTTCCTCATTTGCTCACTCCCTCATCACTTAGAGCGAATGCTATGCGGCGCTAACTTGCCTCTTATCTCCAGCTTTATTTTTGCCTAAGATTTGTATTTTATTACATTTTTAAAAAATTAATTCAATTTATCCGGTTAGCTTATGTTTAACTGGTTCATTGAATAGCGACTGAAAAGACGTAATGAATTGTCACGGAGATAAGGAACGTGGGCCTCGCAGTCATGTGCGCGTCTCATAATGAGAACCTTCAAAGAAAAAGCGAATTTGAATGAGAAATTCGAATCATTTTCATTCGACATGCAGTACGGTGTTGTGGGCGAAGAGCAGCGTGCTGGTGTGTAAACTGGCACGCGGGGACGAGGAGATGCAAACCGCCTGCTTCGTTCGCCCGCGGCGGACTCGATAAATATGCCATTAGCATTGATCTGCCCAAGAACGAGAGAAGCCCGCCGTCTAATTAAGAGCCCGGAGCAGCCGAGGAAGCGGGCCATGAATAAAACAGGGAGGTGGGAATCTGTCAGGGCTCCTCGTCTCACCTCGCGACCCCCCCGATCGCGCTCCTCAGATTTGCATTCCGCTGATTGGACGGGAACGCCGCTGCCTTCGATTCCGATCGCCGCGCGTCGGCGAACAAAGAGCGCATCTCACCCGTGATTGTCGGAGGGATGAATGGGGCTATGATGCTTTAATCACACCCAACCACACATTTTAGTGAATGACTGAACCTTGAGACCTTACTTTCTGAATCTCCTTTCAAGACAAGCATGGTAGATGTACATATACATGTATAAACTGTACATACGTTCAAGAAGAGAAAGAGAAAATATGTTGCAGAATGTAGTCTTGAGTTCCTGTTGACCTCCTCAAACAGAAGCTACTGTTTCAGATCCCCCTGGGATCCTCAAAAGCCACCTGCCAGTTTGAGGCAGAATCGAATGTGAGATTATGGTGAAATTCAACAACTCCAGGCAGAATACCAGTCCGCTGGAAGGTTCTACCTGATGTAAACGGCTGTGGGTGTAGACCTTGCAGGCTTGGTGTTGCAGTTTGAAAGCCCAGGGTGTTCCAGCCCCTTCCTCCTGGAATTCCCATTAATACTGTGTCCCTGAATCACCGCTGTGCCCTTGGCATCCACACAGGGCGCGTTACAGCTCTCCATGGCTCGTGGGCAGGTGCATTTTGGGAATGCAGAAAGCGTCCGCGTTCATAAAATGCACCTGCCCACGAGCCAATGGCTGCCTTCCATCCCACCATACAAGCCACACAGTGTTTTGCTGGAGAGCAGCAAGGAGGTCGTGTACAGCAGTGAAGGAGGAACACTGGCTGACAGAAATCCACTCTAACCCCGGAGGGACTAAAGCAATTCTTCCCCACCACGGTGGACTTCCTTTCGTAGCCGGCTAATGATAATGGGCAGACTCTAATTATAGAGCTTTAGTCTGTAGGACCCAGTTTCGAGTCTTAGTCACGCAGGAGGCTCTGTGTGTTATGTCATCCCTATGTGGGAGTCATTCCTGTATGATGTTCAATGTGAGGAAAGGCCAACATAGCACATACAATGTGTGATTCCAGACCCCCCGCTTTAGCAGACATGCTAAATGCATGTAGGTGAATGTAATATTTTGTGACATATTGGGACACACTCGAATCACAGGATAAGTACACGTTGTGTGGGGGTCTGTTGTTACATAACTGTAAAATCACAGATTTTGCGTGGATGTACGTGTAATGGTTCACTTAAGGCCGAATACACTACAGGTATTCCTTGTATTCCTTATTTGTGGGAGGGCAATTTACATTGATCAGTTGCTATATCAGTTTGTATCAGGAATCACCATTCAGCTTTGTGGCTTTTTGCATTTGCATTCTGTCGATTGAGTAGAGCTGTGGAGTTCCTGCACGTGGTAGGAGTGCGCTGCCCGTCCACGGTCATGCAGTCTGTAAGGGGTTTCTTTAAAAAGTAGCCCCTGTGTTTAAGGATTCTAACCCTTTATTGTTTCCGTTCGTTGTGCAGGTGTCTAACCATGTGGAGGCGCCACGGCGACAGCACCGCTCCGATCTCAACGGCCCGGTGGAGAACAACAACGCCCCCGAGGTGAGTGGCCTGGAGGGGGGGGGGGGGGGGGTGCTCTCCCCCCCACTGCAGGCAGCTCAGGGCTGCTGTTAGATCAGTGTTAGCCTCTGGGTTATGGATGTGGCACCACTACAAAGGCACAGAGGCCCATTTCTAATCAATAACTATAAATTTCACCTTGCAAACCAACAAGTGATATTCAAAAGTCAAAAGTCAGTATCACAGTATCACTGATCTAACAGCAGCTCAGGGCTGCTGTTAGATCAGCGTTAGCCTCCGGGTTATGGATGTGGCACCACTACAAAGGCACAGAGGCCCATTTCTAATCAATAACCATAAATTTCACCTTGCAAACCACCAAGTGATATTCAAAAGTCAAAAGTCAGTATCACTATACAGTAAAGCCTCTGTAGAGGTTGGTTGTCAATCTGTGTTAGAAGATGGGTAGGGTTTATGTTGGGTAGGGCATGACAACACTTTGAAAATGTGTTCTGTACAATATACAGGGAAGTGAAAAACAGGTATGCACAATGCACACAATACACACTCTAGTAGGTGGTGATTTACCATGCTTCCAGTACACACTGTGAAATAAGAAAAATAAGCATGACATGCGAAAATGTGTTGAAAATAAGCAAATGAAAGAAAAATGTACTTAATACAATTTAATAATAATATTATATTCCAAGGCAAGGAATATAATATTAAATTCAGCAGAATAGCCTTTCTAGGTAACTAATTAGATTTAAGTAATATTAAAACAAGAAAAATATCATAGTTATCTGAATTTAATCTTATAATACCCATTAAAATTTCATTTTAGTGCAGCACAGCATGCTTCCTCTCAGCATAAATGGCGTGGTAATTTCAGAAGCGTGGTCAAACGTGTGACTTGCTGTTTTTCACATTCCCTTAAATTATATATTATATATCTCTTATCCTGCACAATATTGAGTAAAAAAATTTGACTCCCCCTCCACACACACACACACAACACACACCTGTCTCTCTGCCTCATGGTTGTGAAGGGAAATATTTTTGTTGGAACGGGTTCTACTGTAATCATCCAGGCCGATTACTTGTGCTTGACCTGGCTGTCCGGACAAAGGCTTGTTAAACCTGCCAGAATTTTACGGTTAGATTTAAATGATGTTTTAGTGCTCGAAAAATCCTCTGGATAAATGATAAACAGTTATATGGACACACATTGTAGAAGTATAATTGCGCCATCAATTATAGGCTTGTCTAGAGAAAGGCTGTGGAGCTGAACCTTCGACATCTGCTAGCCAGATTACTCATTTGCTTCTGGCCTTTGCCATATGCTGTGCATTTATACTGAAAATAATTATTTTCAAATTTTAATCGTCATGTTTTAGTTTACATGCTGTCCTTCCTGTTTTAGAGTGAGCTTTTGCTTAACCCAGGATCAGCGCAGTAAAAAGGGAGTAATGAGCACAGGTTTCAAACCTGGTTAGGACATAGACTGTTTTTGCAGGTAGTGTTTTAACTATTGGACACAGACTGCTATTGTAGGGAGTGTTTTGGCTACAGGACGTAGACTGCTTTTGTAGGGAGTGTTTTGGCTACAGGACGTAGACTGCTTTTGTAGGGAGTGTTTTGGCTACAGGACGTAGACTGCTTTTGTAGGGAGTGTTTTGGCTACAGGACGTAGGCTGCTTTTGCAGAGAGTGTTTTTCCAATAAGATATTGACTGCTTTGCATGGAGTGTTTTGGCTATAGGACATAGACTTCTTTTGCAGGGAGTGCCTTTACCAACTCACACACTCAGAAGCCAGGGATGGAAACTGAGTTTGCAGGTTTGATTCCCAGGTGGGGCACTGCCACTGTACCTATGAGTAAGATATCTAGCCTGAATCTCTTCAGTAAATACCCAGCTCTATGATTGGGCTGTATTTAAAAACTGTAGGCAGTGTAAGTCGCTCTGGATAGGAGCACCTGCAAAAGGCCTTGTGTAAATGGAGGCCTTTAAAGAAGCAAGCCACGTATTGTAAACCAGGTTTTCTTCAGCAGCTCCATAGGTCTCCCTTGCTTGCACAGAGACTAGAAAGCCTTTGCATTTAGCATACAGTAAGTGCAGGTTAGCCTACGCCTACCCTTCTGTTTTATTAAGGGGCAGACAGCTCTGGGACAACCCCTCCTAGCAGTAATTGATGAGAACAAATATTTTCTTAAATGTGGATCTTCCATTTGGATGGCATTTGTGTTTAGTGGCTGCCGTTGTTCAGGGGGGAACTGCTCAGGGCTGCTGCTTGCAGGCCCTGAGGAAGATACTCTGTCACAGTGGCTGAAAATATGTAAATGTGACCGATTTTCCTCCCGGTATCCTGAGGTGGAGTGGTATGGGTTACAGTCCACATCTACTAGAGATAGAGCTTTATGCAGCTGGTTGCAGCTCGTAAACAAATTACTCAAACTTTCCCTGCAGTGCCACTTTACATGCATTTGTTAGTCTTATTAAAAATTTTTATGATTTAAAGGTCCAGGAAGCTGAAACCTGTGAATTCTTTGCTGATGTGTTGTTTTTAATACTTTTTTGCATTTGCAAACAACCGAGAAATATTTCTATAAACGATTCTAGCAAAAAGAAAAAAAAAATACATAAAGAAAAATGTATGAAAGCCTGTGCTGAAATTGTCACTTATGGGAGGAAACTCGTTGCAGAGAATTATGTTTCTTACTGCAGTATCATTTCATTTAGAATGGATGTCCTGTTTTGACTTTGTTTGTGCATTTTTGTTGGTTCTTGGGGTGAAAAGCAGGAGTGTCTTGAATGCTGAAAGGTTTTTTTTTATTATAAGCTTTTTATTCTATGTGAAAACCAGAAGTTAGGATGGATGAATATTTCCTGACACTGTAAACTCATCAACTGTGGAAGGCTGGGAGTTCAATAATTAATTTTTTTTTTCAGCAAACGAAGAAGACTGCCTCTTTCCCCAGCTTTGTGGATGGTAAGTCATTTCCCCTCTTTCTCTTCTGTCTTCCCTGTGCCTAATAAGATGCTGTAGACTCTGCTCATGGAGTAGGGACAAAATTCAGCATGAGAAATACGATTCACAGTTCAAAGACGAGCGGCTTGTCAGAAAATATTCTGGGCGCTGAGATGGAAGACAGCACCTTCTGCTGTGATCCAAAATCGTTCTGAGGAAATTAGGCGTCCCATACATCTCTGTTCCGTGCGCCTTGAAGGTCTGCAAAGCGGAATGCGGAGTGATGGTGCAGAATGTCAGTGCTAATGAGCAACCTTAAAGGAAATGCCACGGTGTTGGGACTGTTTGTGGGGTTGTGTTGCTCAACGCCTGCTGCGGAAAGAGCTTATCCCAGGCAGATTCTCCGCTTCAGGTGACTGTTGAGATGCAGAGACGCCGAACTCGCGTTTAACCTTGATGATGAAGGTCAACGGTCAGGGGTCAAATCATGCACCAGCGTTTCAGACCGTATCTAAAGCAAGGCAAGCCAGTCCTGAAAGGCTTCAGGGCTTTGAGGGTGGCCATGAAGAGTCAGATTGCAGAGTGCTGGAAGCTGGCTGTTCATTTGTGTTATTCTTGTGCTTTTTTACACTCGATTCAGTGTATTATTTTTGAAAACAGCTCTCCATCCACTGCAACTGGCAATGCAGCAGAGACAGTTTCACAAGACACATTACAATATAGATACATTTTAATACAAGCGCAGGAGGTTTTCCCTGGTTGCAGTTTATGTAAAATTAATAGTTATGCATGGAGGTACAATTCATACTGAACAGAGGAGCAGCATCTTCTGGGGGTCAAGTCATGGGTTACCATTGTGAAAAATAGGACTTATTAGTACACTAAAGCCATTAAATTATAGCTTTTTACAAAAATTGTGCAAAATAAATGATAAAACTGAACAGAGGTGAATGTGTGGGAGGTTGAGGGTAACAATAGACTGTGCAGTTAGGACGTTGGCGGGCAGTTCGCTTCTCCACCGTGGAATTTGAGAAGAGCGGGGAAGTTTTTGGGCATGTTTGACACGGCGCTGCAGTGTGTGCGCTGTGCGGGGGGGCCGGGTCGCCTCTTCCTTATCTAATCGTGACAGCGCGACGCGTCCCTCGGAGGGTGTCACAAAGTCCACA
Source organism: Anguilla rostrata (assembly GCF_018555375.3). Classification (NCBI taxonomy): domain Eukaryota; kingdom Metazoa; phylum Chordata; class Actinopteri; order Anguilliformes; family Anguillidae; genus Anguilla; species Anguilla rostrata. Next base: position 43,248,133 of record NC_057937.1, on the reverse strand, counting down.
TCTACATATCAGACAAGCGCATTAATCTCTCCATCCGCCGCTCCCGCCGCCAGCAATTTCTCTGCTCCATTCTCCTCGGCGGCTCTGCCACCGGCTCCGCGCCGCACTGAACTGCGACAGTCGCTGAGCCGTAATGGTGATCACATTCTGTTAATGCACGTGTGTGCGCGGTGAAACCATTCCAATGCGTTTCCTTTCCAAAAAAATGTATATGGTTGGCTATGGTATGTAGTTGTTTTAATATGTAGATTGTTGATTTTGGTATGTGTGGGTTGTCAGGAAAGGGCATCTCATACAGTAGTGTGATAGATCTTAGGTGTTTCTTGCTGAAGTGCAATATATGCGGTGTGTCCCAGTGCTTAGATCGAATCATGACCTTGCCAATGCTGACTGGCCAAGAGTCTTAGAAAGTGAGCCCAGTAGGCTGTATTGTTGCCTGTGGGGGCAGGGTTTTTGTTGACGGAGTGTTCTTTGTCATATCACATAATAGCGACTTCCATGATCTTTCAGCACCTGTGATTTGTCTATCCTAACTGTGTAAGATGTGCACTCTGGTATAACAGCTCAGCTGGTGGACTGCAGAATGAAAAGAACTGGTATTCAGATGCATGTGCTTCAGATGCTACTCATGCTAATGTGTGTCCTTTGAAATCCAAACCTTTGAGCAATATTATGATTGGACTTTTCAATCTGCAGAGTTAAGAAAAATAGGGATTTAAAAATACTGATAGTGGGGAATGACATCTATTGTGGAAAGGAGACTGAAACCACACACCTTTCTGTGGTTATCGCGCCAGCTTTGTATGAGATGCTCACCATTTTGTTCAATATTTTCCCTTCTGGAAAGAGTTTCCAGATTAAGGTCCCTTACTGCCGTCTGTCATTGTTTGCCATGATCCTGGAGTACCGGATATTTTTGCTTGCTGCTTTGTGTAATCCCTTAACTACGTAATCAATTAAGCTGTGCAATCAGGCTTGGATGAAAAAAAACAGAAACATCTGTGGCACTCCAGGAACAAGGGTTGCCATGTCCTGGTCTAACTCCTAATATACACTGGAGCAAAGAGAGCCACATTGCAAAGACTGTCAGATGTGGCAGCCATGCTGATATACCCAGAATAACAGTAGGAAGAGCTGCATTAGCAAACTTCAGCTAATGTAAGAACATTTTCATTAGGCCTGGCCCTACAGGATGTGCACAGCTGCATGGTGCTGACTCAGCTCTTAAAGTAGGCTGCCAGTCAGAATATCTGAACAGCACATCTGCTCACACAGAGAGAAAAATGAAAGTACTGTAGTTTGTTGTACCTTAAAGGGATTGCTCTTTTTCTAGATTTTTATAAAGATACTATTTCACTTTTAGTTTTTGACATCCTTCATCACAGTTGGATCGCATGGAGGACAGTTCATGTTCTTACAGGAGCTTCTGATGATCTGTCAGGTTTACAATTGAATACCGTACGTGTTTACAATTGAATGTACATTACAGAAAATATGAATAATAATAAAGACAGCCCCATCCTCTATGTCTTGCCTTCCTTCTCTTGCTTCATCTCCCTGCATGTTCTTCTCTTGCTTTGCATCTCTTTTCAAATCTCCTCAAATCTCATTCCCTTCTCTACCACTCTGTCAATCGCCACATTCTTCAATTACCTTCTGATCCCTCTCTCTTTATCGCTCTCTCCTCTCCTTCCCTTCCTCCCTCCCACTCTCTCTCTCTTTCTCCGTCTCTCTTCCTCCTGATTCCCGTCTCTCCTCCCCAGTTCCTGGGCCCTGCGAGCCGGAGGACCTCATCGATGGCATCATCTTCGCCGCCAATTACCTGGGCTCCACCCAGCTGCTGTCCGAGCGGAACCCGTCCAAGAACATCCGGATGATGCAGGCCCAGGAGGCGGTGAGCCGGGTCAAGGTACGACCATCTCTGGCCCCCACGGCGAATTCCGCTTCTTTGTTCCACGGGCTTGCTGCAATTATGCAGATGTTACCTGCCGGTCTTTGTTGGGGGATTTTGAGGACACGGATGTCGTGTATGAGATCAGGCTTGTATTTACTGCTCGAGAGATGGGGGCTAATCAGTGTCGAGATTATTTCTGCGAGCGAGAGGGAGGCAGGGAGGCGCGCCGTTCCCCGTGCGGAGCTCTAGGGCCTTTTAGCTGTCAGTTCATGAGCCTGAAGTGACATTATTTTTTCTTGTTTTGCCGCTGTTACAATAACAAACAGGCCCTATGGGTGTGAACATAGAGAGCACTCTTCTGTTAAGCTGAGAACTGAGCAAATAAACACTTAAAACAAGTACACTACCAAGACACCTTAAATTAAAAAAGCACGGTAAAAGATGAAAATATGGTTCTTCATATTAGTGTAGCACCATCTAAATGCATAAGAAGATGGCTATGTGGATACCTGTATTACTGTAGACACCTTAACCTAGCACAAGAGACCTGCGTGTATATGAGGGTCGGTCATTGGTCAATGTTCTTAATGCAACTGGATAAATTTATTGGGAAGACAGTTGCTGCCTGTAACTGCAAAGAGCATAGCGAGCACACTAGGAGGAAAAACAATTACAAATAGATCATTATATTTAAAGATGTACCTATGTAATGTTTTAAAAATGAAATCGCACAGTTCACCCTGATCTCTGACAGGGACACACACGGGGCATTCTGTAATCGGAGGTTGACCATGAACGCAGCCTTTTAATTAAAGGCCGGTCCAGATTGTCCCATTAAATTAACTCGCCCATTTGCACTGTTTGTCTCCCCCGCCCGGTTTTAGGCTTTGGATGAGTGATGCTTGTGTCGGTGTCCCAGAGCGGTGCGATGGGACGGGAAGGCGTGCGTCGCGGCGGGGGGATAATGTGATTGCTGGCAGCGGATCGCGCGTGCCGTCGCCCTTTCCCCGCGTTCCAGTCGCGTTCCCGTTTTTATGACCGTATGCTCTTCGCATGCTGATGGTCTGAAACCCCAGCCCCGCACACGCACACGTGCATTCACACACGTCTGCACACACACACACAAACAAGCGCTTCTGTCATTTAAAAACTGTCAGAATGTCATTTCTTGCCTCGCGCGGCGTATCTGCGATACGCATAATAAGGAAACTGTTTATTGTCACGCGGCCTTTTGAAACGGCACGAATATCAACAGGTTCAATTAAATTATGCGTCTGACGTTTATGATCATGTCTATGTGCTCCTCGTATTTTATTTAAATGGTTCCTCCTATAGGAGGGTCATGTGACCTCGTTAGTGCCGATAGGTTGATTCATTTTGCTATCTCAGCCCCTGCGCTCGTCGCTCGGTGTCTGAGAAAGACCGGAGGACCGGGGATGGTGCTTATTTATGCCGTTCTCGCACCACGCCCGCTGATGCGAGGTGGACCCCCCCCCCCCCCACATCACGCGTCGCCTGTCATCCGTGACGCTCTCGGTCGACATGGCGACACGTTGGGCCTGTGACAGATACGCGGCGTGACAGCTCGTCCCAGCAGCGATTACGACGAGACCAGCGTTCGCGAGCATTCCGAAACACCGAAACGCGTCGCCGTGCCGACGGGTCGGTTTCCTTCTGCGCGTGAGACCGCGTTGGATCTTAAAAAAATAAAATGTCAGACTCCGCATCCGTCCGTCGCTCTCTGAAACACTGCAGTGTGGCGCTGCAGGCGCTTGGCTGGAATCTGCCTGCAGAAGCGAACACCTGCAGGAATGAAAAAGTGTGTCTGACTGGCACCGCAGCTGCCCCCGCTGAGCCTGCCTCACTGCAAAGGGTGACGTGTCTCTGTGACCCACCGTGGGACAGGTAATGATGTGTACCCGCCCTGCCCCGGTCACCCTCACACTTCGGCGGCTGCCCAGTAGGGGACAGGGGGGCGGGGGGGTGGGGGGGCGGGGGGCGGGGCAGCTACTTGTCATTCCTCTGATCTGACTCCTCACCTCTTCCTTAAAGGCAGTCTGTCCCTATTCTTGCCACAATCAAAAGCCATTGAAGATGAAACCATGGCAACGCTTTAACTGTCAGTCCCCCCCCCCCCCCCGCCTTTCTGGGATGTGTTTTTTCATTCGCCCTCCCGCGTCCGCTCGCCGCTGTCAAAGAGGTCCTCTGAAAGGACGGCTCTCATTTTGTCTTCCCGAATCAGACGGCGCGGGGTAGATAATGGGGCCTGTGTGGCGCTGAATGGGACGTTTTTCTCTCCGGGGACAGGGGGACCCTCCCTCTTGTGCCCGACGGGGCCCTCGGCGCCGCCCGCGCCACCGGGCCCGGCGCTGGGCCGCAGATTAATAGCGGCGCTAAACGCCGTCGTGAATCTTTCAGCCGGAGCCGGCGGCCGAACCGGAGAGAAGGGGAGGGGGTGAGAGAGATGTCGGCAGGTGAACCGCAACGTCCGTGGTTTTATTTATGCTGATTTTTTATCGCTGCTCCCTCCCTCCCTCCCTCCCTCCCTCTGTCCCTCCCCTGGATGGATGCCATGTTTATTCAGCTCCGGGCTCCCGATCCTTCTCCCCTGCGTCCCTTCGCTTGACGCACTGTGGGGCAGGCTGCCAGAGGACGCTGGTCTGCCCTGCATCGGGGCGGATGAACCGGACCTGCCCCCGCGTGGGAAGCGGAGGAGAGCGCTGGGCTGAATTTCAGCGGGTGTGCTGGGTCAGGCGGGCGGGGGGCTCTCGTTGGTGGCGCTGGCGTGCGGGTCGGCGCGCTGGGGTCGCGCGCGTAAGCTCAGCTCAGCTCAGCGCGAGCCGGTCGGTCGCTGAGGCTCAGAGCCCGTCGCCGGTTTTCCTCTTCCTGTGACGTGCGGGACTGGCAGATGGCGGCTCTTTTCAGCCAAACAGTTCCCCGTGCGAGAGCTGGAATCGCCCGCGCGCGAGAACACATGCTGCATTTATGGTTTAAGAGCCTGTTCCGTGCCCTAAAAAGGTAATCCAGTTGTCACATGTCCAAATGTTTTATGCCAGTAGAAGGACCTAGATGGCATGCAGAGAGATGGGCTGTTATGTAAAGTGTGAACATGTCTCCTGTCTCCTTAGTGTACACTGTACAGTACTGTAGTACAGTACGTATCTCCCAGCTACAGCAGTGTGCGTATTTGTGTTTTAATATCATGTTACCAGTGTGCTCGACTGCCACATTTCAGATTTTAGGCCTGATTTTGAATGAGTGCTTTGAAATGTTGCTTTTTATGGGTTAGACATTTATAACAGCTTTTCCCAGTTTGTATTTCCCAGCAGCTGAATCTCTGTTGATAAGGCCTTCCCAACCCTGTTCCTGGAGATCTATCATCCTGTAGGTTTTCATTTCACCCATAACTTGTCGTGCCTAATTCTACTAATTAACAGCTTGATGTGATCTCTAGCTGAGGTGTGCTTTGTTAAGGCTGGAGTGAAAACCTACAGTACAGTAGATCTCTACGTAATAGAGTTGGGCAGCCCTGTTGTAGATGTTGTATCCAATCCCCTTTTTAATTTGGTCTCAAGGTATCAGTCCATGTTTGCATGTTATGGTTTGCTTTGTGCAAAAAAAGCAATTACGAGCCACTAATTGCTGTTTTTATTTTATTTGTCTACGCAGAACACAGTTATGCCATCGCTCCACCTGACTTTTGTGGGCAGCAATGTCAGAACTTGTGTCTGGTTCTTTTTGTGTTCTTTATCTTAATTTTCTTTGTTTGGACTCCTGCCCTGGCTGTTTTGCTGCTCCTGTGTCTGACGACCCTGTCTGTCTTCAACACTTCGCAGAGGGTTCAGAAGGCTGCCAAAATCAAGAAAAAGGCGGTGTGTAAAACTAAAGAAAAGGAAGATAGAAAAGAAAAGACTTGACTTCACCCTCACCCTGCTACCTCTCATTGCTGCCATTTTTTATGATTTGTTTTTGTGAGCCCTGAACCATTGGATCTGAAGTTCAGCTAAAGTACTGGGGGTCCATCCGTAATAATAGTCCTCCTCTTCAAATCATATAGCACCAGTGCAAGTTCAATGGCTGTATGTGTGGCCAGGATAGTGATGCTTCCTGCACTTAGAATGGAAAATGAATACAACAAAAAGTATTGAATATCACGCTATGCCCAAATATCTTTTGTAGAACGTAGATCCTGAAACGGAAATCATTTTTTAATATTATTATTGTCAGATTAGCATGCATATATTCTACAGAACATTGTGTTGTGTGTTAAATTATGGGCTGGATTAATTGACATAGATTGACCACCACTGAATTTATTTGTATTTATTTGTATTTGTGACTCCGCCTGATCAGTGAAAGTAGAGGTCTCTCTGCAGCCAGAGTTGTAGATGGCGCTAATGGTTCAGAGCTCATTCTCGCCAATCACTGCTTCCCATCTGTTCTTGAGTACGATCACGGTCCCATGTCCTGTTGGGTATTACTGTGGCCATTGTTCACTTTCGACAGACATCCCCAGCACTGCATGCTTGCTTCTGCTCAGTTCTTCTGAATTTTTTTATTTCTTTTTTTTTATCTCTCTCATTGAAGCATTGATTCATCATTTTGGAATGTGAAGACTTTTAATGGACAACCTCACTGTAGCCGTATCATCCTTGAGAGGAAAAAGTGTGAAGCCTGTGTGTGAATTTGGACCATTCTAAAAAGGAATGTGCCATGTAACTTTTTCGGTGAATGATATTTATGCTGTAACAACCTTCTATGAAACCTCCTCCTGCCATTGTTGCTGTAATTATCAAAATTCTTTCAGTTTATGAAACCTTTCACTACATTCCACTGCACTACATTCTAATGCTGGAAGGTATGTCCTGAAACCTAAGCTGGATAGCAGATAGCATCCTTTAGCCCACTGCAATTAGTTCTAACCATATGGAGGAGTCACAAGCTCAAAATATATCTGACCATGGAATTGGCTGAATTCCATTTGACCCATTTGTATGGAAAAGATATTAATGTATGCATTGAACAAAGATGTATGTTTAGTATTAACAAGCGTGTATGCATTAGAAATATTGATTAAATGGTTGTTGGACCAGGTTTGAACAATGTCTCCAAATATAATTTCTCTAAATAAAATATTAGAAATCAATTAAAATTCTATGTATGTCTATGCAATTATATCACTCCTCTCTGGGGAAAATCTGGCCACTGTACAGAATTGTATATGGATGATACTCCTGCCAAGGGGTCCCATGTGACTTAACCTATGTAAATTATTTATAAACAAGCATTTAAGTTGCTTTCAATTGGAGTTTAAATGAGGGGTTAATGTGGACATTGTGAGTAGTCCCTTGGGCCACCACCAGAAGGCGCTTTGACCTGTCTCCTGCCCTTTATTTCCACACAGGGCCCAGAAGGGGATGCCCAAACACTGACTGAGGTGGACCTGTTCATATCCACACAGAGGATCAAAGTGCTCAATGCTGACACACAGGTAAGATGTCTCACCGAGCTCTCATACAGTAGAAAGACTTTATCCAAGTGGTAAAATACCCAAGAGGCTCTTGGGTATAATGCCTCCCTTCTGTGGTTTTCCAAAATGGATGAATAACAGATTATTATCGGTTATATATTTTTTTTCAAATTATGTTTTTTCAAGTAATTCTTCTTAAAAGGCGATTTAAATAGATAATATAATTTTAAAAAGCTTCCATAAACGGGTCTGTTGACAGAAAGCTCATGTCTGTTTTGTTGATAGCCTTAGCATTTTGCTTATTGGATAAAAAACAAAAACAGAAGCAATGCACACACACAATTTCTCCTTTTTCAGCACCATGATGCACTTTTCAACCTGTGTTTCACTCCCATCAAACCAACAACAGGCTGCGGAGCAGGTTATAGCACATAATGAACATGCCATCCAGAGACGCCAATGGAAAATGCTACACGGTGACCAATGCTCCATATTAGCGAATGCTCATTTACGAGGGACAGCAGCGGCCAACAGAACCAGCAGGGTAACTCGTCTGAAAGCCGGAAAAACACTGAGTGCTTTTCTCCTCACGGTTCTTTGTGCGTTTTGCAACAAAAAGGGCCCTCCAAGGGTTTCTCGGAAAAGCCAATTACTGCGCCAGCGCGAAGGCTTTCCTGTCTCCCGCTAGCAAACAGTGCGCACCGGGTCCATCTGCTGTGGGTCGACCGCGAGTTACACAAGAGGGGCTGCGATTAGACTTTTGAGTGCTGAACAGCAGCGAGTCCTGGCTGGAGCTGGAGCGCTCTCCCTCTCCGGCTCCACGTGCGGAGCTACGTCACTTGCTAGCCGCGAGATGCTGAGCCTTTTTAGAAGCCGCCCCCCTTTCGATGTCAGCGTCCCCTCAACGCGCATAGTTTAGATCCATCGGAAACGAATGACTGCGCCCGTTGTTCTCGCTGTGTTACGGGATCGCTACACGGCGAAACGCCGGTGTAAATTCAACTATAAGAGAGTGCGTATGAGTCCAGAAGGGACCATAATGTGTTCTCTAAGTGTTGATTTAACGCTGAACGTTTTACTGTGTACCGCAGTGCCAGTGAAGCTGCTTGCGCTCAAATTTCGTGTGTCTGTGTGATAGTGACCCGAGGCAGGAGAGTTTCACTGATTTGTCTCCTGCATGGAGCCTGCAGCAATAACCCGACAGCTTTTCTCCGCTCACTGCAGACCCCTGCTTGGTGCGAAACAGATTCTGCTCTTTATGTAACACAATGCAATTTTGCAGCAGTAAGACAGATCCAGGTCATGCACAGTAAAGGCATTTTCTTATTTGATGTTTAACTGTAAATCACTCGCTCTTGCACCTAGAGCATTGAATCATGAATCATGGGAGGAAAACGTGTGCTCATAGATTGAAGCTGAAAACAAGTGAGTCATTTTTTTAGGTTTTTTTCTTGAACTCCATCAGGAAGAAAAATGGTCTCGGGCCTAATGTACCTGAGGTAAAGGTACGGAACACTGAGTGAACCCTCTGTACGCATGTGGGTGTGATATTTAAGAAGTGAATGCAGAGAGAATGGTCGGTCTCACCGTGATGCAGCTGTTAGCCACCATCAGAATCACCAGGCTCCAATATGTCTGGGACAAAGACTCTTTGGTTTCACCATGTAAAAATGACAGCACTTTTTATACATAGCCCCCCATTACAGGGCACCATAATGTTTGGGTCATACTAATGTTATGTAAATGAGAGTAGTCATGTTTGGTACTTTGTTGCATCTCCTTTGCATGCAATGACTGCTTGACGTCTGTGACCCTTAGACATCAGCAGGTGCTGAGTATCTTCTCTGGTGATGCTCTGTCAGGCCTGTACTGCAGCCATCTTCAGCTCCTGCTTGTTTCGGGGGCTAGTTGACTAGTTTTCTCTTCAGCAGATGAAACGCATGTTCAATTAGATTTAGATCAGTTGAATGACTTGGCCAGTCAAGAATTTTCTGGTTTTTGGCTTTTAAAAAACTCTTTATTGCTTTAGCAGTTTAATAGCAGGCTATTTGTGATTACTGGGCTCACCAGTGCTCTTTTTATTCTTAATGATGTTCCAAACAGTTGAGTTTTATAAGCTTATGGTTTGCGTATGTCTCTGACTGTTTTTTTTCTTCTTATTTTTCAGCCTCGTAATGGCTTCCTTGGCTTTCATTTTCATTATGGTGCCATGAAAAGCTGAGAATCTGCACTTTAACTACTTGCGAATTGATTACAAATTTAGAATTGTGGAATACAAAGCCAAATTGAGAAAAAATGCCTTGGCCCAAACATTATGGAGCACATTGTATATTACACCCCATAAAATGCAATGCTCCCAATTATAATATGTCACCACAGTAAGACAGGGTGTCCAACTATGCATGGATGCTAACTGCAGCTAACTAGGATGTACAGAAATGTAGGTTCGGGTGTTTCCCGTAGCATTACTGAATTTTTCTCCCAGATATGACAGACTGGTATACACGCCGTGCTGCAGGCATTCTGCAGGTTGGCTCCCGATGGTGAACAGAAGTGTTAAGTCTGAACATCGGTGTGTGGGCTGGCTGGCACCGTCAGCAGGGTGCAGCGCAGTGTGGAGCTGCCCCAATCCTCGCCTCACAGTTGTCGTTTTTTCTGTCAGATTGAACTGTGAGGCTTGTGAGGCTCTGGCAGCTGGTATGAGTGGGCAGGAGAGAGAGAGAGATAACACTTCTTACACACACACACACACACACACACACATACGCACACACAAACGCAGACACACACACACACACACACACACCTACTCACACATGCACACACACACACACACAGAGATACATACAAACGCAGACACACACACACACTCACACACACGCAGACACGCGCGCACACTCGCACACAAACACGCACACACACATACACGCACACTCCAGAAAGGTAAGCCATTGCAACAGAAGAACACGGAGTAGGGGAGGCCTTCTGATATTTAATACACAATAATAACATGCGGGGCAGAGTATTTATATGTATGTACGGTACAATATAAATGGATGTATGTATTTTTTTTTTATTGATTCAACACAGTCTTATTGACAGTTACTGAGCCTTGCATTTGAAAAATGTTAACTTGGACTTGGAGCAAGAAGAATTGTGGAATTGTGCCTGGCCGTAAGATTGCTGGACGAGATTGCTGATGCCCTCTTCAGAACAAAAAAAAAGAGAATGAAAAGGATGAGAGGAGGAGGAAGAAATATGCTAGAAGCGGCTGACATAAGCGGGTGAAAGTACGAGGCGTTTCCATACCCGCAGATAAAACCGCTGTAGCAGACCGAGGTAATACCGCGATAATTTCTCTCGTGGGACTCTGATCTGAAAGGCAGACGAGCAGACTCACCAGCACTCCCCTTTCGTTTCCGAGCCCTTTGTTTTGGCTTTCGAAAATCCGCTTCATTAGAAGCGGCGCCTCCACGCCTGACCTGTTGCTGCCCGTACGCGGCGAATTCAAACGGGGGGATTTCTGCCGCGCGTGCAGCCGCAAAGGTTGCAGGCTGAGCGCGCGCGGCGAGGACAGGCAAATGGGCTAATTAATTCTCCCGGCCGAGTAATGATGTATCTGTCGAGCTCCGGTTGAAATGCCGAGCAATCTTGTTCTCTAGCTGCTTCTGTGGCTGCTCGTCGCGCCTCGAGCGTGTTTCATCATCCTGTGGAACACGCCGGCTAGAGTCTGAGGAAGGCGTCCGTCTCCTTCAGGACCTGGAATCTGGTATTCGAATCATTTCTTAAAGAAAATTTTATCCAGTATTTTTGCTGTTGTCCTTATGTTTTTTAGGCCTGTCCCATCACTGAAATGTCCTGTCAGTCAGGGAGGGTGTAGACTAGGGCACCTGTCTTGCAGGGAACATGAATTCCACCACCGCGTCTTTCCACTGCACAGCCCACTAGCTTAGATTCAGTCCTAACTGCAGGCACCCAATGGACCAGAGAAATCACTTGAGTGTAATGAGGTGGGGGCTGACCAAGCCTTCATTGCACATTTGGTTCTGGATTCAAAAAACAAAACTGTTTTAATGATAGATTGAAACTCTTTGCATGTGTATGGCTGTTTGTTCTCATGTTAGTCACAGCAGGTATAAACACGTCTGCAGTGTGGTTTACTGTAGCCGGCCCCGGGAGGCCGATGTGACTGGACGGCGTCAGGTGAACGGAGCATAAAGGATCGGCGTTCACCGTACCCCAGAGCGAAGTCGATAACGTCGCTCCCGTGTGTTGTTGCCTAGGAGACGATGATGGACAACGCCCTGCGCACCATCTCCTACATCGCGGACATCGGGAACATCGTGGTGCTGATGGCCCGCCGGCGCATGCCCCGCACCGCCTCGCAGGACTGCATCGAGACCACGCCCGGGGCGCCCGAGGGCAAGAAGCAGTACAAGATGATCTGCCACGTCTTCGAGTCCGAGGACGTGAGTGCTTCCTGTTTCCTGCGCTCTTCGCTTCCGATTGGCTGCGTTTGAGATCTGTGGGTTCTGAGGGAGGCTTGACTGTCGTTTTATCAAAGGACGAAACTAATGGCGGGTTGTAGATTACATGTGTCGCATTCTAGTTTGATGTATATGTTATTTTTACATAATAAGTATGTTTGTGTGTATGTGTGTTAGTGTGCATGAGTGCAAGTATATGAGAGTGTGCAAGTGCATGTCGATATATGTGTGTGTGTGTGCGCGCTTGTGCATTGTGCGCAGTCCAATTTTCTGCTTAGTTGTGCAAGATGCCCATTCTGCTCAGATACTCTGCCCATCTATTGGCCACTCTCATACTGCTGTGGAGCCTGTGAAGCATTGTGCTAAAGCAATAAAAAATATAAGCATGGTTTTGATGTATATATAGCAAAAAGAATATTAAATGAAATGTTGTTTTGATATTGTACAGTACTTGTAGCTCTTGTAAAGCACAATGAAGGGAAAATTAATTCCTGGTATGAAATGCGAAAAGTTACAAAGAAAGACTTGTGATACTTAATTTGTTTAGGCTTAGCAAAAGGAGTCTAATGGCAAGGTTTTGAATTTACAAAAGGAATAACAAAAGGAATTTTCTACAAAAGATTTTTCAGGTTCAGTTCTGTCAGCAGAAGTAAAGTGAAAGTAACTTCCTCACTGATATCGAGAATATATATTCTTTACAGAGTTGTCTATGCGTAGAACATCCTGACAGGCCGTGAAGTGGTGGCAGAAACACTCAGGGTGTTAAAGCTGTGCCGTTGACTGTGCCATAGTAGGAAACCTGCCATTTTGACTCTGGGTGTTGCCAAGTGTCCTAGAGTGACTGCAATAAAACAGGCAGGCTTAAGCCCTGGGCACGATGGCGTAATAAAAACAGCACCCTCGGTAGGAAACAGAGGGATCAGCCACTCAGGTGGCTCTTCCACTAGCCTCAGGTGACCAGGCTGCCTGGCGATGCGGCGCTCAGCTCGGGAGCCTTGGCTCTGATTGGCTGACGTCTGCCCCTCACCGGTCCCTGGGCTCCTCTGCACCTCTGAGACTTCCTCTGCATTGCAGTTGTTCCTCAGATTGTACCAGCCTTAATTAGATGGGCCGATGCTTCAGGAACGATGAGTCAGTGTTTGTGCGTGAGTCACTTAGCCAAGGCTCTTGTTTTATGCTCGCGAGTGTTCTGTAGGTCAAATTACATTTACTTTTAACAATTCCCTGCTGTGAACTATAGATTCACTATTTTAGTTGTTCTAGCAGAATGGGAAACTGGCTTAAGTATAGGTTTTTTTACTGCCTTATGAGAATACTGACTTCCTTTGGCCTGATTTAGACTGCAGGTACAAAAATGGAGAGAAGATAGCATCTCTTTATTTCCGTAATATTTGGTTCTCAGAAGAGAACTTTGATTGGCGGTTACCGTGGAAACTCTGATAACCTTGGCATGGGTCATCTCCATGCTTTCTGCAGCCCTGACTGTTCTTTGTGGTTATCAGTGTGAAGCCTTCTTTTAACTGCCAATCTATGAACAGTGTGACCGGAGCAGTCTCATTCTTTAAGATTTTGAGACCCAGCAAATTCCATTTCCATTTGCTCAGGGAAACAGTCACCATGAAACTTCATCTGAACTTTGCCCCCCTTTTCCTGGTTGCGTCGTGCAGACTTCTTGGACTTTATAGAAAGTGGTTGTTGACTTCACAGACAAGGGGACTTTATTTAGATGGGCTCTGTTTTACATTCATAGATTCTTTTTTTCACTGTCAGTGATGTCAGGGGTAAAAGCCAGCAGCCACTGGTGGAGAAGATTGAACAAATGGTGTTTGACATTGGAAAGCAATTTTGGCTCATTTCTGTGATTTTGCACAGAAGTGCATGCATATAAAAAGAGGTTTTTAGTAAACCCTTTTGTGGGTTGAGTGGGTGAGGAGGAAAATGAAGCAAGGAAATCATAACTTACTTATACCTGCTGGGGGTTTTTTTTTTGGGGGGGGAGGGGGGGGGTTAAATATCCATTCCAACACATTCTGTTCACTTCTGTTGTCCACTGAAAGCACATTATCGCGTCATTTCCCCTGGTTTGTGCAGCCAAGTGATGCCCTCTATCTGTATGAGCTCTTTCCCTCTGTGGCTATCACGGTGAATTGTTTGTCTCTACCACTGAAACATTCTGGTTTACCACTGAAGTGTTCCCTCCTCTCCCTTTCGCACCACAGGCACAGCTTATTGCGCAGTCCATCGGACAGGCATTCAGCGTGGCCTACCAAGAGTTCCTGAGAGCCAACGGGATCAACCCTGAGGACCTGAGTCAGAAGGAATACAGTGACATCATCAACACGCAGGAGATGTACAATGATGACCTCATCCACTTCTCCAATTCAGAGAACTGCAAAGAGGTGAGGGTGCCAGCGGGTGAAGAGGTGCACTTCCTGTCAGGGTGGCACACACACGGGTGGTGTGTGCGGGCATCCTCATGCTCAAACCACGGGCTTCCCCCTTGCAATGAATAAGCAGTTTTTATTGCTTTCCTACTGTGCAGAGACATAGCTGTAGAGCACTTACACATGCAGCTCTGGTCCAGGGCAAATTAGAAGTTGGCGTGAACCCTCTTGAAGGAACTGGGAAGATATTTAGGTTGTTTGAAATCTGTTCTGATTCCCTGTCTGTCTGCCTTGTCTCTTCTCTCTGTCTGAACTGACTGCTTACCCCTCTGTCCTCCGACTCCACGACAACCTTCCCGACAGCTGCAACTGGAGAAGCAGAAGGGGGAGATCCTGGGCGTGGTCATCGTGGAGTCCGGCTGGGGCTCCATCCTGCCCACGGTCATCCTGGCCAACATGATGAACGGCGGCCCTGCCGCGCGCTCCGGCAAGCTGAGCATCGGAGACCAGATCATGTCCATCAACAACACCAGCCTGGTGGGGCTGCCCCTCGCCACCTGCCAGGGCATCATCAAGGTACTGCCATGGGTGGCGTGGGTTGGGTGGCATCACATTAGACAGCAGATCATACATAGGGAAACTTCAGCATAAGGAATTTAAGTTCATGGAAGTTATGAATTGCAGCTACAGTCTACATCAAATATGTTAGTCTACTTCAAATATACTACTTTGTGTTGTGTGCCATATTACAGAATGTGCTTCTGCCTTGAAGCAAGAACCATGTGAAATAAATGATTGAAATAGAGATCAGCCTGAAATGAAGGTGGAGAATGGTGATTTGTGTTTTTGCTGCAGCCCTGCAATCTATAATGAGCTCCTGCCTATCTGGGTTTGTGCATTAGGGCCTGAAGAACCAGGTCCAGGTGAAGCTGAACATCGTGAGCTGCCCTCCAGTCACCACCGTCCTCATCAAGCGTCCAGATTTGAAGTACCAGCTGGGCTTCAGTGTGCAGAATGGCATTGTGAGTCTGGGGATTAGAGGCCTTCATTTCAGTGATAACATACAGTATCTAAAATCCACAGACAAGAAGCATTACAGTCAGGATGTTTTGCTGGTTGTTTGCTCCCTCTTGTGGCTCATAGTATATTTGCAATAGCGATTGGATTTGTGCTGCACAATTATTTTCCCTCAAGTGCACTACTAATTGCTCTCTCTCTCTCTCTCTCTCTCTCTCTCTCTCTCTCTCTCTCTCAGATCTGCAGTCTAATGCGCGGTGGCATCGCAGAGCGAGGTGGGGTTCGTGTCGGCCACCGGATCATCGAGATCAACGGCCAGAGCGTAGTGGCCACAGCCCATGAGAAGATCGTCCAGGCCCTGTCCAACTCTGTGGGCGAGGTGAGCAGAGTCATACTGTATCACATGAGCACGGCTTGAGACTGTAGTGCTTTTACACCACCGATGCTCCCAATACATTTTTATTGTTACATTGTTCTGTGCACATTAATAGTGTGCGGGTGTTATTCTTTCTGATGTCATCCTTATCTCTGCTAAACACTTAACTTAATGCGATATACATGTTTTACTAAGCTTACAATCGGTTGAATCCCTGCCTTGATCATCACTTAGGGACTCATAGACTGAGCATTGTAACACATAGTATTGAGCTAAGACAAAGGTGCTGTCTTGAATACAATGTACTGTAAGTGAAACAGCTTTTTTTCATTACCAACATGCTCAAATTATGTTTCTGAGCTCTGACAAGCGTGACACAGAACAGAGCTTAAACACCATCCTCTAACCAGTGAAATTATGTTTCTGAATCATCGTGTGGTCTGCGAGGATGTTTGCTATGTTTACTCTTACAGTGATCCTGCACATCAGGGGTGGCAGTCACACACAGACATGGGGATTTATAGCAACTGGTAGTAACCCCACAATGATGCTATGCAGCTGAATTGCAGAGACAAGGCTGGCATTTGTTGAAAAATGTGTTCATTTTAGAGACCATAAAAGATCAGAGGCTGATTAGCAAAAGGAATGTGCATTGCAAACCATGTGCCCTGAAGAGATGTTTGTGCCTTTTCTTCTCCCGTTGTCCAGATCCACATGAAGACCATGCCAGCAGCCATGTTCAGACTCTTAACTGGCCAGGAGACCCCATTGTACATATAGAGCCTGGGCGGACTCTCTATCACACGCAGAGCCATAAACAGCCGGAGTTTACACACGGTCAGGGGCGGCCAGACGCCGGGCCCCCCAGGGCCGTGGAGGAGACCACTCAAGCAGGCCGAGAGCTCTCCTCCAGTCTCCATTTCCAGCCGTCTCTACTTTTTTCCTTCTTCTCTGCTTCTCGCGTCGCTAAAACAGGGGCTCGCCATTCCTCCTTTCATCGGCACTAACCAATGTACTGACACAATAATTTACAGGCTGTAAACGGGAACAGAGCTGATGACGTGGACGTTATTTATTTGTGCTGTCTGTGTGTGGGATGTAGGTCAGGTTAGACAACGTGGAGAGGATGAGTGAATGCATTATGGTTTATTTTTTTATATGCATTATATATATTTACATGGTATATACTGTATATTCCTATTTTTCTGTTTTTTTGTTTTTGTTGTTCTGTTTAATTCTAAATGTAAATACTTTTTTTTCTTTTTTCTTTTTGCTAATGCTGATGGGGTTTGTCGAGAAAGACCAGTGTTGTGATGTACATACCGACTTTACCAGCAGGTTTTCATTGTGGGAAATGTGGGTTCCTATACAGTTGACATCCCAGATGTTGGACTATGGGACATTTGTAGATAATGCTTGGAACCCATAAACTCACTCCAGATTTTGAATAATCATCTGGCCTTTTTTCCCCTTTCACCATGAGAGTCTAAAGATACCACTATACTAAACATTTAGCGATAGAGAACTTTAGGCCTGTGTTAATACTTCAGTCTAAATATTTGGCAGTAAAGCTGAACGGATGTGGAGACATTGTTGTGCCTTCATCATAGTCCAGCTTGATTATAAAATGGATTTGAAGGGCAGCATTTTTCTTGTGTGTCCATTGTTAAAGTAGCTCAATTTTAGTAGCAGCCCAATCATTTAGATTTGGTCATTTGTGAATCTTGCAAATGGCAAGATTAACTATTATATTATGCCATATAATTATGCATTTTAGGGTTTTAATAGAGAAGCAAAGAAACGATTTCCTTCTCAAAGCAGTGCTTTTTTTTTTTACTACTTACATCGGACAGGGTTTTGTTCCTCAAAGTTTTAAAAATCAAAAAAAGATAAATCCCTTAAAGATTAACACACAGATTTTAAGTTTGTCATGGAACTGAATCCAAAACATTATATGAATACATGCAACTCTATTTTTAAAAATATTAATATTTTTTTGTTCCTTTGTGTTTCCTAGAGAAGCTCTGAAATTTGTTTGAGTGGATTGTGAATGTAATGTACTCTTAGAACTGTGTCCATGACCATCTGCAGTATTAGAATGTGTGTACATAATGCAGACCTTGTCTAGTATTGTGCCCTTTTTGGAATTACTGTTAGTCACTGCAAACCTTTTTTCCCCAGTTACGTTGGGCCTTGGGGTAACAATTCTGATTATAATAATGAAATAAAATACACTGTGACTAAAGAGGCCTTACCATAGAGTAATGCTTATAAAAAATGTACTAAAATAAACATTGAAAAATAACAATACAATAAACTTATTACCTGTTTGCATGCAGATGAAGATAGAAGACAAGTCATTCTGGAAAAATAATAAAATAAGTAAACCAGACTTATGAAAAATGTTTTTTTCTTTTGAGTTGTTTGCCATTAAATGTTTGGTGAAGCTAAACTTCAGCAGTATTCCTGTGTGTCTCCGTAGACACTCTGTTCAGACATCATTTTAGTAATAAGCACAAACATATGATATTATGAAGTTATGTGCTAATTGTGAAGTGTTTATCTATGCAAACCTTACCATGTAATGGATAAGAGAAGAAACTGAAATGTAAAAGAGTGGCCTGCTGGTGCATTGCCTACCCATGGATTTACTTTATCTTGCACACCTTGCAACTTTAGACAACAAAACAAAGAGAGCAATAGACTGGAATTTAAAGGAAAAACAAAAGTCTGAGATGGGGAGATTGGGAACAATTGTAAAAAAGGCATGAAAGGTAAGAGGCAGATTTGACCTGTAATTTAACAAAGCAGTTTATCGGTTCAGGTCTTGCAAAAGTGAATCACACCATATAGCATTTTTAAAAATGTTTAAGCAGAAAGCTAAGATATACAGAACATTAGAAAGATGCTTTTGTTCAGGACGGTTGTTATCTACAGATAAGCCATGCAAAACCAAATAGAGAATTGGGTACTTTGTACTGTTCAAAATACACTGGATTTTATTTAAGGGTTGTTTAGATAGCCATTACACCCAGCATTGTTGCACTGAGGGAGCACAAGCTGTTATTGGAAGATGCTAACTGTTTGAGAAATGACTGCCTTTTATTGCAGAATATGGCAAGTATCTGATCAACCTTATTCAGTAGTTTGACGAGGAAGCAGAATTTGTAGCATAAAAATGAAATTTGAGCCAATGATAAATGCATATCAAACACTTACCCAACAGGTTCACTGCATAGACTATTAGCTCTGCAGATGTAAGGTCCAAATAGGTAAGGATCACCCTCATTGATTACTTTATTAAAGACTATATTGACAATGCAAAACTGTTGAATCACCTCCTGAATATAGCATACCACACCACACAGATGGCCTTGCAAATAAATCGCTTAATGTATGCGGTCACACAAAAAAATCAGTTCAGTAAAATGAATGACTGCTAACAGCCTGCAGGATCTTGCCTTACTGGGCCTCCCTGCTTAATCTTGAGACTAGTGTGGAGACCATGTCTTTAATGGCAATCAAAGAAAGCTGATTGATGTGTGCCACAATCTCGATCTCAGCCCCATTGTCCTCACCTCTTCCCTGCACCATCATTTTCAGGAGATGGAAGGGGCTGGATTGTCTTCTAGCCGTTTGCCTGCAGGATTGACTCAGCTGCTCCAGGATTGAGAGAGCTCTTCTACAGGCTGCTCCCTTTCAGAAAGATCATGCAACTCCAGGAGGATTCCACTGAGGGATCCTTTTCCTCTGGGGCCTCTCTCACTAACCACTTGGAATCTACAGTACCTCCTCCACATCTATGAGGACTTCACTTTTACTACACCCAACTCCTGCTACTTCAACCTCTGTTGAGGATCCTGCCCATGCTGGTTCAAGAGCACATGGTCTCTATTCAAGGCAAGGTATATTCAAGAAGCCAGAAATCAATTTATGCTATAGAACTGATAGACTTGTTGCTGTCTACCTAAGCTAAAAGCCAAAAACGACCAGGCATTCACAGGTGCTTGATTTTGGGCCTCCCCTGGATGGTATGATTGCTCTAATTGACTAATTAGTTTGTAACGTACTCTGTGGAAAGGATGACTCCGAAACTACCTACTGATGTCTGCGGCCTACTCCTACTGACCACTTGCTCTTTGATGAGCCTCGTGGAAGTATGTCTGATGTTCCCAAACCCACTCATGCACTGTTCCTAGGAAGCAGCCTCTTCCACACTCACATAAACTGGCAGGTTGGGGGACTGACTCACGTCAAGAAAAAGGGTGCATACCAAGTAGTAGACTTTCATGTTGTAAGTAAACACCACTTTTGGGAGATGTTATACTCACCTCCTCTTCTTGGCTGGTGGGAGAGAGGGTTGTATTGGTACCTACCTTGTATTGGTAATTAGTCACCTCCCTTTCTCACCAGCCTACAAGACAGCTCTAAGCCCTTGGTGGCTAGTGTTTCTTTTCAAGTAGAAATGCTTGGACAAATGAGCATACCCAAGCACTGGGGCTGATACAAGCTTCCGCTTCAGAGTTTTAAATGTAGACTCACAGCTCTGGGATTCCAGAGCTGTGAGAAGAGTACCCCTAAGGTGGATTTGTGTGCTTTTGGAAAGGTCAGAGCAGAGAGAACATGCAATGAGGCAGTGAGCTGTGAGAAAGAAATCTCAAATCATCTATAATAGCCTGCAAAGCCCAGGAACAATTGCAATTGTGTTACTGTTCCAGATCACTGCTGTTTCAACACAGCATGGATTTTCTCAGGATCCGTGGCAACGGCCCCTGCAGAGATGACATGGTCAAGGTATGATATCGCACTGAAAGAGGGAATATTTGCTTCACTTCACCTTCAGGCTATATTCCCTGAACCAAGACAACGCAAGCTGAAGACAAAAATGTTGCTCAAAGGAAGAGGAAAATACAACACCATCATCCAAGAACAGTAACAGTGATTGGAAATGCTGGCCTCCTAGAATTCTTTCCATTGGCTGTTGAAATGCCCCAGGGCTTTTGCACAGCCTAAAGGGTGTTCTGCTGAACTCATAGAGCCCAAATGGGGCACAAAAAGCGGTTTCTGTCTATCCTTTTCAGACACCACCTGATTGTAGCCACTGGCCGAATCCAAGCTTGAAAACTATTGGGCCCCACTCAAAGCATATAGGAATTCCTCAATCATTGGAAGGGGGTAAGCATCATTTTTTGTCTTCAGTTACCCTGTAGTTGACACAGTTTTAGGCTGTCATCTTTGCAATGACCAGTGACACCCTGCTCTACATCCTGCTTGAAGTGGGCTTTTACCTCCTCACACTGACTAGAGGGCAGCTAATTGTACCGTTGCCAAAGTGGAGCATGATCTTTGAATCTTATCTCATACTTTGAGATAACTGTTTGTCAGAGAAGTAAGGGCGGCTAAACTGCAAGGCACATAGGTGTTCAGCTATGGCTTCCCAGTCTTTAAATACAGCTTCCTGTGAACATACCCATTCCTGTACTTTCCCAGTTAATTCCTCTTGAATTTACATCACCTTGGACCC
The DNA here is from genome assembly GCF_018555375.3 of Anguilla rostrata. NCBI lineage: Eukaryota > Metazoa > Chordata > Actinopteri > Anguilliformes > Anguillidae > Anguilla > Anguilla rostrata. The sequence continues at coordinate 43,226,981 of NC_057937.1, read as the reverse complement.
TCCTGCAACAGCTACGTGTTAGCTAGCCTCAGTTAAGAGTAAATGTGAAATACATGTGCACAGATCTTGGCACTTTTCTTAGCCATCAAATCCAGAATGACTTGCATCTGGACCTCAATATTTGAAATGTACTTGCAGTGTATGACTGTTTCCTCTAGATGACAATGTGGTGCAATAACCTGATATCTTAGTTAACAGCAAAAACATCACCAAGGCATCTTTAAACATTTTAAAATGTTTATTTCAAGTTTTAAATTTCCATGGCACCGGTTACAAGGGACTATCAGAAAGAAACAATATCTCATACTGTTTCAAATGGAAGGTTTCCTACAGTACAAATATGGTTTTGGAATGAGTAAGACTGAACAGGAGCTGGATTTGGCACATAAATTTGTATATATATTTATATTTATATATTAAATAAATTAACAGCAATCTCCAAATGCATTTCAAAAAGATGCAGCCATGAATCAGACTAAGATAAACACAGGAAACGCCTACGGATACACTTGTACACGCACACGCATATCCGTGTGTGTGCGCTACTGTGGGAGAGAGTGGGAGGTGAAAAAGTGACAGAAGCACAGCACATTTAGTATAAATGTGGTATAAATACATGATGTTTTTTCCATCCACTGAATGACACTGAATGACCTGACACTGTAATACCAAGTCGTTTTTAAGGAAAAAATTCATCATTTCATCTAAACCAGTAATGTTCTTGCAGTCCCTTTATCTGGAAAGCTTTCTGTGAAATGGTGGCATCTGGAGGATAAATCTAAGCAACACAGTTTTCCGGAAACAATGCTATTTCCAGGTCCCACTGCTAAACAGAGAGATCCATCTTTTTAATGGCTTTCACCTTTTCTGACAGCACAGCTTTTGGTCTATGAATATTGCCTTCTGTCTCAAACCCACAACCAGATAGGTACCTCAATATTCCATCCTGAACAACAGGAATTCTAGAGACCAAGCTCCCCATACCTCTCATGGTACAGGACAGAAAATCCTCCTGGCTAAGCCTAGCTGGCTATCTTCACAGTGGCTCTGTGTGTCAGTTGATCAAAAGCCAAGTACAATCAAAATAACCAGTTCAGATTTCAGTTTATTGACTGATCATTTTCCTGACTGTGAATGATCAATCGTTGCAGGACCCAAAGTATTACACTAAAGATTTATTCCAAAGTGTGAACACAGAGATGCCATTGTCCACATTTATGGTATACAGTCGCTGCCTACATTGCTATTATTTTTGCTATTCTAAATTGATCAGTGTTCACCACCTTGCAGTCTGTCAAGCACTAAGCAAATTTATTTGAAACTCTGCACTTGAACCCCTTGTTTATTCACTGTATGAATTATTCCAAATATATCCAAATATGACTGCTGAACAAGCCCAACTCTTTGCACTGCCCACTCAAAGCGAAGTTGATGTGTTTAAGCTGCTGGACTGAAGTGCGTGTGGTTTGACGGAACTGTGGCAAGATGATGCTAGCCCAAAAAGACTGGAGACTTACAATGTGTGTGCAGCCAGTGCCCACAGCCAGAAGGACTGGCATTCAAGTAGCATGCCCCATTTGCACCTACATCCACAACAAACAACAAAGCTCGTTTGAATCTAAAAAAGGGGGAGGTGACACTACCAGGAAGTAACATGATTCCTTTTGTAGTTCTTTTCAGCTCTCGCTTGCCTGGATGATGAGTATAGGGTGTTTTGTAGAGGAAAGGCCTTGGTAGCATGGGAAACGCTCCTTCAGTCCCGTGTAAACAGAACCATACCAAAGGTATTTGTAATACAACAATAGAAAACTTACATTTGCAGATTAATTTCCACAAAGTATCAACCTTCAAATAGACCTTACAATCGGATTACTACCGGTAAATAATAATAATAATAATAATAATAATAATAAAAGTAATTCAGCAGCTATATTGAGTTCAGACATTTTATAAATAATAACACAATAAAAAAGTATCCCTAATTCAACAGAATTTTAGAATGTTCTCACTACCCTTGACATTCAATAATCAACACATCACAACTTCCAATTTCAGAAAACCATATCCAACAGTTTATGGCCTGAGGCTACCCATACGACATTTTTTGTTTTTATAATTATTATTGTTTATTGCTTGCTGAGTATTGCAGTCAAAACGTTGTACATTTGTTGATAGACCATTTTTATATGCTGAAGCTACATAATGCTGTTACAATGTAAATGAGTACAATGCAGACCATTAATTCAACACTGTAATTATTCACGTTCCCCCAATCTAATACTAATTACCATCACCCCCACTTAAAAGAAATAAAACCAGTCAGGAGCCACCCTGATTTTCTGTCCACTTCTTTCAGTGCACACAGCTAGGCCAAAAAGAACGAATGAACAAAAACACTTCACTGCAATTATTCTGTCTTAAAATATATTTATATGGTTAATTGTTCATCAACCAATGAAAAAATAAAATGAAAGTATGTCAATCAATTAATTTGCTGTCAAATGTTTATGTTACATTTTTACTCCTTGAAGATGTTTTAAATAAAGTAAGTGCATGCACAAGTCTGTGGATGGCAGACCATGCATTATTCTCATAAGGATTTCAAAAACTGTTTGTAGCCCCAATGGCAAAGGCCTATTTTAAATAAATTGCCAGTTCCATGTCAGGAAATCCGGGTTCAAAAACCTTGTCGCTCAAACGACACCTGCATTCAGATGCCTGTCTCACACCATCCCACAGAAAAGTGGGCATGGCCCACTCGGAGTACTGAATGAGGGGTGGTATGTTGGAGAGGGCAACCCATCAGTATTGTCCCCAACGGGCAATTTGTGTGTAGCATCAATGAACTCACCTGCCAGTCGCTACGAGAGCAGCACCTCTCTACCATCAGCGATGCTAATGCTAACAAGATGTGAACTGCAATGTCTCATCAATGCACCAGAGAAGCAGTCAATCAGCTTAGGCATTAATCAAGTAACCCATTGCAGGAGCCATGAATGCCTAGTAGAAATAGACATTTGTGGGGTATTTTTTTACAAGGCTATCCACAGAGGACTACTGTGATTGATTCCTGGGGCTCAACAGCCATATTATTCACTGAAACAGCAAGGCTTTGGCCATTCACATTCTGATGGACTTTTGATTTCAACTAGGACAATGAGCAGCAAGACCACACAATACCACCTGTCCTGGTCCAAACCATCGTGCATATGCATGGGTAGTCACAAGCTCCATAAGCCACACCCATCTCCCCAAGCTCCACCCCTCCCCCTTCTTACAACCTATGTGCCATGGTTATTTTCATTTATCCCATACCCGTTCTCTCTTGATCTTATTAAAATAAAATCATTTTAAGAAATTTGAAAAATAAATTAATCTAAATTTTTTTAGTCTAGGGATTCACAATATCGGTTTGATTTTAGGTTTACGTATATACATGCATACACACACACCTACATTCTCACATGACGAATTTGGGGGGAGGGGGTCAACAACAAAAAAACAGGGTTTTTATCCAGAATCTTAAGTTAGGAACTGCTTCCTAAAGCCGGACCACACAAGCACTGTTCTCACCTCTGAAAGCAGATCAAAGAACACTGAGACCGACACAATATGATGTACTTCAGACCTGGGTCAAATACGTATTTGTTTTGGATTCAAATACTTTTTTACGCTTTACCGATCTTGTCTGGTGTACTGGAACCAATGAAATACTCTCCAAAAGTGCAAGCCCTGCCTGGTCATATTGGCAGGCTCAATTACACCAGGCAAGATCAACAGAGCACAGAAAAGTATTTGTATCCAAAACAAATACGTATTTGACCCATTTGGTCTGATGTACTTGGATTTAATAATTCTTCATGTCCGTGAATGGAGTCTGCCAAGCCTCTGAACACAGAGGTATCTTTGGTAACTGAACGTGTGTGTGTCTGAACAAATATGTGGGTTCTCTTATGTGCGTGAGGTGGCACAGACATGAGCGGTCAGCGAAACTGGATAAACACTCAGGGCCTTCCATTCCATTCCCATTTTCCCCATAGACACTAAGTCTCACCTCAACCGTAGAGCTAAAAAAGGTATAATTTAATTTTCAATAATAAAATAACATTTCAATTCTGTTAAAATATACATGGAAAAGCTGTCAATATATTAGGAAATAAACTACTTTGTACAAAAAAGTACAGCATTATTACTGTTGTACTAGTAATTAATCATGGTATTATTCCCACAATTATAAACGCAAGAGCATAGTCAACATGGAATTGAAAGCCCAAATTATTATTTCATTTTACATTGAGAAAACCCACCAATTTCATTGTACTTAGAGTGGTAGTTGGAATAAAACCAGGATAATACATTACTCAAAACCAAATCAAGCAAAACAAATGCACTCTTTACAAAAGGCCTTTAAGGTTTTTTGTTTGTTCTGTTTTAAAATCAGAAAATTATAATATTGCACATCTATTTAGACTGGATCTATGGGAGCTAGTGAGTGTTTTCAAGAGGTTGACCATGAACACGTCTCTACTACCTACTGGCATTGCTAGGTCACATAACATTACACCATTGTATCTAGTTTAATCCTTTAAAAAACTCATTATTTAAAAATCTGAACTCTACTACACAGCTTTCTAATGCTTACACATAATTGAAATCCTATGAAAGTATAGCAGAAGCTTTTTGAAATAAGCCAACTAATTCATGACCATTTTATAAATAAAAAACATCTTAACCACTCATCACAGGTTTTCAACACTGAGGTTCTTTAAAAAAATCTGCTTCCTCACAATACCTTCCTCTTTCCAGACAATTACCCCTGTCGTCTTTGAATACAATGCTCCCTCAAATCCACAAAGCAAATGTCCACATGAAACATCTCTGCTGTGATGTCACCAAGGCAGCCCAGAGAAAGCCACCAGCATTGTAAGGGTTAACATGGACGTTATGTCATTGCCATTGAAATAATAAAACAGGCAATGTCTGTCCACCTCTCTTATAAGTCCCCACTCATTTCTTTCTATGGTAACTCAACCACTTCCTGCCCATCTCACTTTACTTCCTTCTGTCCCAAGTGAAGTACGATTTACATTAAAATGAATAAATAGAAAATAAAGGCATCGTTTTCCTTGGGTTGTAACAAAGTTTTAATCCTGTGTCGTTTTCATTGCTTTGATGTCGGTTACATGTCTTTTTTTTTTGTTTGTTTGTTTTACATTTTATTTATTTTTTTGTAAAAATAAAATACCTGAAATGACCTGAAATTCCAGAGAAGAAAATAAACAAAGAAAAATGTCCTCCTCTTGCTTTGTAAAAAAAGGGGTGGAGACCCAGGATGAGGGGGCTTCTCCCAGGAGCGTGCCCAGTCGAGTACGTGGCGTGAGTCTGCGGATGGTTCGTGATGGGATGGGACGGCCCTCCGTCGCTCGCTCGCTCGCTCGCGTCGTCTTCTCGAACCCCCCGAAAGGGGGCCGGGGGGTGGGGGGTGGGGGTGGGGGGGGGGTGAGGGGAAGGAGAGGAGGGGCGTGGCGCCTCACGCCCAGGTGTCTCCGTTTCACTTAATGAGCAGCCCGCCGAACCAGCGCAGCTTGCAGGAGAGCCACCGCCGCAGGGGGCAGAAGTACTCGTAGTGGAACTGCTCGAACTCCGGCGTCTTCCGGATGTCGCGCAGGAACGCGATGTCCAGGTCCGACTCGGTGAGGACGATGAGGAGGAGGAGCAGGGCGAAAAGGAGTCCCAGGGTCACCAGGAGGAGCCGCAGGACGCTCAGGACGAACTTGCTGACCTGCGTCGCCTCCCCGGACGAGGAGGGGCTCTCCCCGTGGCTCGGGGCCGCGCCCGCCGGCCCGAACTCCGCCACGTCCCCCGCCGAGGGCGTGCCCGCCTCAGACTCCTTCTCCTCCTCGATGCTGCAGGGGGCGCCGTTGATCTGGCGGGAGATGGCCAGCTCCAGGCTGCGCTCGGCCACGGGGGTGGGCAGCACGCTGTCGGAGGGGCTGTAGGCCTCGTCCGAGATGACGGCGGCCGCCTCGCCCGCGTCCGCGCCGCGCGAGCGGGGCATGAAGGAGTCGCCGTGGGAGACGGAGCGCACCGGGGTGGAGTGGGCGCTGTCTCGAAGGGACTCCAGACCTGCACGGGGAAAAAGGGGAGAACAGAAAAGCAGAGGGTTTGTGAAAGATTCTCGTTGTTTGTGCAACATAACTCGAGTTACAAAGGTAAAAACGGCACCAAGCCTGCTGGCTAAACACAGGCACTCCAACGGAGCTTCCGTTGATTGACTCCTTCCTGACCCCCCCAACCCACCCCTGGTCAAACCACAAATAAGTGGCAGAAAGGCAAGAGAATATGCAGGTCCTACTCCCCCTGTCCTGCCTGCTTGCTCTGAGCTGTTGGACGTTATGTGTTCCTACTTTCACATAACAACCATCAGGAAGTCTGTGGAGGCAGGAATTGAAATGTTTCAATATCCATTAGTACTGAGGCCCCATTAGAGAGTAGCACCATGTTTGCTTTTTTTTGCACCATGTTACTATTTCTGTACATGATTTTGGTAGACTACTTCCATTAGTTCCCTTGATTCCTTTCAGTGTTTCCTGTCAGCTACTTGTTGCACACTAGGACTTCGCTGGTGGCTGTGGGGGAATGCACTCCACACCCATACGATGGCATTCAGTTGACTTTCTAGTTCAGTTCTCTGCCTACGGAGCCCACATCAGCACATTCACAATTCAATTCAAGCTTCTGGCAATAAGATAACAGCATAGAACAGGATACAAGAGGCAGCCATGTCCACATCATGCATCGTATGACGAAGTGAGCGGAGCTTTTGTGCCACAGGTCTGAGGTGCACTTGGGGATGGTGCAAATGCAACAGATCCATGGCCGAGCCGAAGCAGTGCTGAGTGTGCGCTAGGTGTAAACACAGCGTAAGGTTTCACTGTGAAAACAGAGCCGAGCGGTGTCAGCCACTCGCGTTTCTCGGTGAACGGCAGACAGGGGGATGTGCGGCTCGAATTGAGGCAGGAGACAGAGGTGCGAGGGGGGGGGGAGGGGGAGGGGGGAGGGAATTGGGGTCTGTTACGGGAATCTGATAGCCAGGCCCCGGCAACTCTGGGGAACTAGACTGTGGTGTCTCCCTGTGCCATCGCCCCCCCCGCCTCCCATATCCCCCACCCCCACCCCAGGCTAAGTGGAAAAGGACCAAAGTGTAAATGTGAAAATAGAACACATTATCTCCCAGTGGAAACAGGCTCCTATAAGGAGGTGAGCATGCTTAATGTTGATAGCAACAGATGTGACAGCTCCTATGCTGAGTCTGTGGTGAAGGGGAGAACCACCCAGTAAGGGGTTAAAAGGAATCACTACAAATCCACAGCAGATTATGACTAACTACAGTACCTAGCTGTAAATTCCATTAATATCTCCCCTCACTTCCTTCAAAGGTTTTCTACATCAGGCTACGGTGTGGTGAAAAGTTTTAATTAATATGAAAAAGAGCAGAACAGTCCTGCTAATATTCAAATATTCCCCCCTAATCAGAACGATTGTTTAAAATGAGATAAAGCAAGAATTGTTTAAGAATATTTGAAATGGAAAGCTGTTGCAAATATTCCAGTGTCAGACAGCAAACCACACTCATCAGTACAGAAGGTTGGCCTTTGGCCCACAGGCCTCGGTGGTATTATGGTGGTAACACTGCTGGAAACCCTGCTTAAGAGTAAAGGCACTTTTTATTGTATTTTAAGATTGTCTCACCCATCCAAAGGACTTTGATGAACTATGTGAGGTATTCCATCCCAAGGTGAACACCCTAGAGCCAGTAATACACCACACCGAACAGCCCCACCCCCTAACAATAAACCACAAGAACAACACTCGATCCTCCAGTCTTTGAAAGAGAAAAGAAATTTGTTCAGAAAAGCAAAAAACTTTTTTAAATTGAGTGGTCCTTGCTCTTCGCACCTGCTTCAAAGGGACTGAACTAAGAGTACAACAGAATTGGCTTCCTTAATTCCCTCGCTATGGAGAACCTGGGATAATGTACTGTGCATACTTGATCTGCAACACTGCACGGGTATTAAAATAGAGTACAGCAGAGTCTACAACAGAAGAGAGTGAAACATTAAGTATTTGTGTAAGGTTAACATTGAAAATTATACATTTTGTAAAGACACAAGTAGAAATTTCTGATAATCCTTGAGGCCTTTTCACCAGTACTCAAAACAAAAATCTTCTTTCATATGATTGTGCACTTAGTTCACATGACTGTGGGTTAGATACACTATGTGTAGAAAATGCTATACATGCTCAGGATTCTGTTTTGTGTTCCACAAAACAAATATAACAGAATAATTAGTACATTTTCTTTAAATAAATGGCAAGGTTAAGTGTCAATAATATTAAAATGTGAAACTTATGATGCATGAAAAGGAAGGAAAAAGCAATAAATTGCATTTAGTTTTGTTCTATTAATACTCAGTTGCCACTTTATTACCATTAGTTTAAACGTATTGTCCACAGGAATGCTTGAAGGGGACTTTCGACAAAAGAATCGATTGTATCACAAATCAGCCATCCACGCGGGCTTTGTGCTGCTGTAGAACGCCTCCTGCATTCAAAGTGGCTATTGACTTAGGAAACAGTTTCCCTTCATTCCCGCGTTGACGTGTCCCCGCGCCCATAATTCACCTTCAAGAGCACAATTATGCTTTTACATTTTCTTTCTCCCTTCGGTGGGTACAGAGCAGACACAGCAATTTTCCCTGCAGCAAATGCATTACACTCTCATTCAAACCATAGAATATGTAGACTCGCCACTGAATAAAGGAATATACATTATTTACTGTATGTCTGTGTCTATATACGTATCCAGTTAACTGCAGAAGTATTGAGACAGTTAAACAATTGTTATTGTTTTCTCTCTGCACTCCAGCAGTTTGGATTTGAAATAAAGCAATGAATATGAGGTTAAAGTGAAAACGGTCAGCTTTAATATGAGGGTATTTGAAGTCTTCTGCAGACAGTAGTCACCGACACATTGTGAAGGGTATTTCTGATCTGTCGGACAGGTGTTTTTTTTTCTTCATTACGGTGTCAATTTTTCGATCATCAACTGAAGAGGTCTTCCTTGGCCTACCAGGCCCTTTGCGATTACTGAGCTCAGTAGTGCTCTATTTCTTCTTAATGATGTTCCAAACAATTGATTTCGGTAAGCCAAAGGTGTGGCCTATGTCTCTGACTGGTCCTCGTGTTGACAAACGCCAATAACAGATCCCAAAGGCAATCAAATCTTAGAATCAATACTAGATACTGAAAGCTCTCTGATACCTGCACTTAGGATGCAATTGAACACACCTGACTAAACAGAAAGCCAGGAAGCCATTTGTCCTAAACATTATGGTGCCCTGAAATGCAGGGCTATGTATAAAAAGTGCTGTCATTTCTACATGGTGAAACCAAAATGTATAAAAATACACTTTTATAAAAGCAGAGTGTGTGCACTGTGACCACATGTGACCAATTGTTTGATTACAAATTTAAAATTGTGGAGTGCAGAGCCAAATCAAGAAAAAATGCATTTTAGCATTTTAGCTGCAAAATCCTGAGTCAGGGATTCTAGAACAAACCTGACACAAGGGTCTAAAATATTTGATTCAGCAATAATGCCAGAACAGGAGATAGAACATGGTCTAATATACATCAGCACAGTGAGAAATTTAAGAATTAAGTTTCAACTGCTAGCACTCATTTATCAGAAATCAATAATACACTAATTCACATAAAATGAAATAAATCGCTTTAAGAATGGTTGCTGGTTCATACATAAGACCTAGGCAAAATCACACTCGAATTAGAAAACTGACAGAAAGAGAAATACTAGCCAAGCACAGCAATACCAAAGAGACAAGGCTCAGGTTGAATACTTTTAGCTGACCTTGTTTCAGAGTGCGCATGCATAAGGAGGGGGGTCTCCTCAAAATGCCTCCCACAAAAAGACATGCAGAGTTCACCAGGTGATTTACAGCAGGGACTTTCCAGTGACAGGGTGAATATCGGTGAATACTGCCCAGAGTGCAGCGCATTGTCACCACGGTTACCTGCAGAGGTGCCCGGCTGGGCATAGCCGTAGCCCAGGGAGGACGAGGCCTGGTCCGGCTGTCCCGCCAGGGCCGGGTAGAGGGGCAGGACCCCTAGCGCCTTCCCCAGCAGCCGGGGCCCCAGGCTCAGGACCCGAACCTTCACATCCCGGTAGCAGTGGTTGATCATGCGCAGGTGAACGTTCACCTTGGTCTTGATCCTGACCAGACATTTAACCATGGTGGCGTTTTGGGAAAGTGCACCCCGTGTCCCTGTGTCCCGCGCGAGCGCTTGCTTGTTTGTTTGTATGTGTGCGTGTGCGCGCGTGTGTTTGTGTGTGTGTGTGTATGCGTCTCCCCGTCCTGTCTCCGGTCCCTGTCACGGCTATTGGGGCTGACCTGTGCTCCCCTGGCCCCTGTGCAGTCTGACAGCGGCAGTGTGAAACAGAAAGGGGGCGGAGGAACAAGCTCCGCCCACCCCCGCTGGGGGTCGTCCCCACAAACCCACCAGTGACATACATGGAGAGGAAGGATGGCAGAACAGGGGCCCTGACAGGGTTGTTATTTTTGGAGGGGATATTAATACTCCCTGCAGGCTGCAGGACAGCTGGGGCACCGTCAGCAGGGGCGATAGGTAGGGGCTGGTGGGGGAGGGGGGCAGTGTATTTCTGTTCCCTGAGAGAGGTGAACTCAAAAGCACCTCAGCCTTCCCACCCTGGAACTATCGCCAAACCAGCCCACAGGAAACACAAACAGAGCTCACAGGACAGGTCAGGGTATGAAAAGACCCACTGCAGCCACATCCACACTGCTCCACTGAGCAGTCAGCAGTCACTGTTCCCCCGTCACAGAGAGACGCTGGTTATGCTCTTGGAAGCGGGAGGGAGGCGGAGCAGGCTGGGAGTCCAGTGCTGATTGGCTGGGCCACGCATGGGGTCACACAGACCCTCCTAGACTGATAAGCAGAGAGAACCTGGATCTGTAAATAGAGCTTTTGGAGTGACACGCACACCTGCCGCTCCGCTCTCCAGCTGGGATACACACTCGGGTTACTGCTCAGCAGAACGGGCGCATCACCATGCCCAGCCTCAGAATATGAGCAGGGCCTTAATCCGTACAGGCACACCGGACACCTGGGCGTCCAAACCCTCAACGCCCTTACTCTACCAGCTCCTCTAGACTATCCATCCATCCATCCATTATCTATACCCGCTTACAACCTGAACTGTTCGTCAGTCCATCGCAGGGCACATACACCATTCACTCACACACTCATACCAAGGGACAAATTTAGATTCTCCAGGTAGCGTAACCTGCATGTCTTTGGACTGTGGGAGGAAACCGGAGTACCCGGAGGAAGCCCACGCGGACACGGGGAGAACATACAAACTCCACACAGAAAGGCCCCGGCCGGGATTCAAACCAAGGACCTTGTTGCAGTGAGGCAACAGTGCCACCCAGTACAAATGTACAAAAAGTCCCAGCACTTATTTAAAGAGCCACAACAATACACCATCACAACTCTCATGTGTACTGTATGTGCTAACAGCTTCAACAGCAAATACATTACATTACATTACAGGCATTTAGCAGACGATCTTATCCAGAGCGACTTGCACAACTTCTACATAACATGTACATTGCATCCAACTGGATATATACTGAAGCAATGCAGGGTAAGTACCTTGCTCAAGGGAACAACGGCAGTGTCCTACAAGGGAATCAAACCAGTGACCTTTAGGTTAGAAGACTAACTCCTTACCCATTATACTACATTCCCGCCCTAATAGAATGGAAAGCAAGCCTGGGAATATGCCTGTTTCTCAGCATGGCCAAGAGTGCTCTTTCAGGGCTGAATGTAGTGACTGTCGGGGTCAAAGGTCAGCGGAGAGGACGCTGCAGTCTTACCCTCCATTATTGATATGTGCACCGCTCTCCGGCGTGTCCGGGGGACGCTGCTGAGCCGGGGGCCGTGAGTGATGGACGGACAGCTCCTACTGGGCACCAGGCCAGCCCTGCGGACACAAAGCATGCAGTCAGGCCAGAGAGTAGCACCTTTACACTGAACACATGGGGCCACCAGCACCAGTGTACTGTATGAATGAGAAGAGCAACAGGGGACAGTGCGTGCATACTTAACAAATCTGAACAGAACCAGGAAAGGGTGCAGTGCCAACACTGAACAGCAGAGGGCACCAATGCCCACATAAAGCACAGGTCAAAGGAGGAGAAAGGGAGAGTGTAGCACCAACACACAGCACACGGGGGCGCTGGTGAGTGCTTTGCTTACAATAGGTGTGAATGAGGTAAAAGAAATGTACCACCCATTTAAAGCACAAAAGGACATGAGCGCCAACATACAGCACACAGGAGAGATGCAGGGGAGAGGCTAAAGGGGATGTGGTGTTGTAATCATTCAGGAAGACAGGATGTGAGGGCCACAATTACAACAGGAAATGAGACAGATGTGCCGCCATGCTAAGACTCAGGACACAACTAGGACAACAGATTCCAGCACAAAAGCACAGTTACAATCACAAGCACAACATTTTTATATCATGCTTAAATTCAGAATTCCACCCATTTTACTCATAACAAAATAAAGTTTTAATAAAGCTGAAATATTTGACAAATCTCACCTGTGGATTTCTGGAGGCTCCCTTTTAATTTTTGCACTTTGCTCCATCACTTCTTTTGCAACTCTGCCACTGTGACAGAACACAAAAAGACAGCCTAGAGTCCATGTTCACTGAGTTTAACACAGCTGAAGTTTTGTGGTATTGCACTGTGGCCTTATATAAAAGGATTTAATGCTATACTGCAGGAACAGTACATTCCTAAGGTCCATGACAACTATGATGAGATTAACCTTTTGAACTGCACTTTGTTAAATTTGATTGCCTTTGGGGGACAGTGTATCTGGCACCAAAAACAGTGTCTGTGAAGCTATTCATATGCAGCCTTGATGTACGGCGTTTCTTCCCTTGAGTTTGGCCTGGCTGAGCTCTAATAAAATTAAAAACCCCACAGAACCGATTTCATAATGCCAGAGCAACATTATTGAATCTTTCCAGTGGAAAAAAACCCAAGCACTTCTGCATTATTTGATCATTTTACAGGATGTGTGCTCTGTGAGAGCAATAACCCTGTGCAAGCCCATGCTGTGGGCCATTGCTACACTTAGCCTCCTCCTAGCCTCTTCCTTTCACTAGAAGCACTAGGAACTGCACATGTGCAGTATGCTTGAAGGAAATCTCCAGGTGAAAGAAGGAAGTTCTCTTCACCTAAGGGGACAACTCTGGTTGAGCTGTGAAATATCTTCAGGTTAACATCTAGGCAGATAAAACACACACCCAAAAGACAGCCCTGGTGCCACGTACACTGTTTACAGGCTGCCACATAGCAGTATATTGTTTGTACTATATGGAGGTGATGTACTGTATAATGTGTATAGGTTGAGGCCCATATGCTTTTTTGTTTTTTGTTCTTGTTCACACATTTTTAAGTAAGTGCCTCTCGCTGCAGACCTAATTCCAGACACCTAAAAGAATATCCTGGACCTACACTGTACTTCACTTCACTGCAAGAATTTTTAAACACGGTGCAAGACACCTTGATTCGTATAGTCCTTAGTTTTGATGACATGACTAGACATACAGGTCACAGTTCATTTTTACACTTCAACTGAAAAATGACAAACGTGTACATGGTTGAAATGACAGCAAAACAACATGTAATGACGACAACACGTCTTTCAGCCCATCTAGGGTTTTCTTTTTCGTGCAGCCAGCACATTTGACTTGGATTAAAGAAACTGTGCGCAGGATATTTTTCCTTTAATATCTGCAGAGATCTCTGCGTATTGTCACTGTTTACCTGTATCGGAACCGACTCCCCTTAAAGAACAGGTTACTGCTGGACACAGTCCGCACCTGACTGGACTTCTCCAGCCTGCCAAAGCAAAGAGGGGGGAGGGGAGAGGGAGAGAGAACAGAGGGATGAATTCCTCCTCTTTTTGGTGGAGGGTGGAGTGGGCAGCAAACACAGGAAGTATCAGGCAATCTGACCCCCTCTGCTCTAGATTTCAACCCACATGTTCAGATCTAAGCCTCACATTTCGTACCGTGGACCCAGACACAGGACAGAGTGGCACTGATGCAGAGCCCTGTGATTGGTCACACGTTCTGTACATCAGCTCTTCAGATGGTACGAAACACAAACAGGACTTTTGTGTTCTTTTCTCTCTGTGGTATAAACCGCTGCTGCACTCATTTTCTGTGAAAATACCACAAAAATTTGTGTGTGTGTGTTTGTTTGTTGGTTGGTTTGTTTGTTTGTTTGTGTATATGTGCATGCGTGGGGGTTTTTCTATCTGTGGTTCTCACCCTGTAAACCTGTTAATACCAGAAAATAAATTGAGCATGCAACAGAAAACAATAAATCCTGGCATTTGTAAAATAAAACACTTAATTGCCCCCGTCAATCAGCATGCAGTTTCCTTCATACTTGGCCCCCCAGTGAAGCCCTGTCAATCACACACGCAGCAGAAATAACAAAGGCTCTAATAACAAGCTTGGGCCAAAAGACGGCTCTCCTGGGAATTATGTGCGGATCTGGGGATCATTTGCATGTACTCAGTCATAAACAATCAATTTTCTGCTGCAATTGACTCCCCTAGAGAGAGAGAGAGAGAGAGAGAAAATGTGTGTATGGTAAATGAGTGCGAAAAGAGCAGAACTGCATTACTGAGTTACATTAGAGGGATGTATTAAACAGACATATCTACAGAATTGCAATATCCAAAGTATAGAGTTTCAGCACGCTCACTGATCCACCAGCCAAGAGGTAGACCGCAGGCTGGGACTAAATGAGCCTCTCACGTTGGTCGTCAGGGAGATTCCGCCTGCTATCCAGGGCGGTGTCTTCCCCACAGTGAGACAGAACAAGGGAACGGTTGTGTTACCAGAGACAAAATGTCATGTGATAACAAGGACGGTTCGACGGGCCCAGCTGAGCTCCACCGGGGTGTGGGAGATGTTGGTAAAGGTCAGCTCCCTAACACACATCTCCCACAGGAGTGCTCACACTCCAGAGAACCGGCAAACCGCACATCCACTCTTCTCTCCTCCTCCCAGTTCTCAAGGGTAGGTAGCATGAGTTCATACTGACGTGGGTGTTCTTACGGCATGTGAGAATCTGCCTGTATGCGTGCTTGTACTGTATAGGTGCCTATGCATGCGTGTGAGTATGCAATTCTGAGTGTACCTGCATGTGCTGGTATGTGCGTGTCTGTGTACACCTTACATATGAAATGTAATTTACTTTTGCGAGTGAAAGACCACTGAGATTCACTGCAGTTCATCTGTGAAGGCGTGTTATGTTTAGCACTGCCAGTGAAACTCCCAGGTCTGAGTCAAAAATTATATTACTGCAGTATATCATTCCCGGAACCGGGACAATAATATTTACAGACCATTACACACCACCCCTACGCTAGGGCCTGGGAACACATACCCAGATGCCTCCCCCTGTTGGCGGCCCTGGTTCTGGCTTTGGCGGTACTCACTTGTAGAAGGCCTGGTTCTCCACTCCACACTTCCACAGGTGCTTACAGGCTTCAGGTGTTGGTGCAAAGTACGTCAAGATGATCTTCTTATCCTGTCCACAGCAGATCCAGGAGCCCAGTCATGTTTTCCCCAACATGCCAATCAAAACCACACCAGATACACAATACTGTACCTCCGTCCGAGTCTACGTTTCGCCATTCTTATAAGCAGCAAATTACATGGGAAAACATACCATCTCAACTGACTGTTGCTATGGTGACTAAATACATTACCCACTATCCACTCTCAACAGAGCTGGCACCAGGAGAATCTTTCAGTAACTCATGCCCTCACCTCCTTCTGATTTGCATATATATGAAATGTCTTCCCCTCGAACTTCAGCTTGGTAACTTCGTTCCTGCCCAGAAGGAGAGCAGGGTGTTAACTTAATAGTACCACAGTGCCAGAATGAACTTTTAAAAATATTAATCACAGCCACTTACACAAACTGTAACATACAATTCCCCTCACAGACTAAACAGCTGGATGTTGTTGAAGTAAGGTGGAATCCAAGAACAGCTCACCAGCTCCAACTAATGGCAAATAAGCAGCTGGGTGATTTGGTTGAACAGTATACATTTCTTTAGATTGTGCATTCACAGTACATTGTCATGTCCTAAAACTGACATTATATTTTAAAAAGTGAAGGTCACTGATGACACGCAGCATCACCCCCTACTCCAGGGTTTGTGAAGTCTCACTCTCCCATTACTGGACAGTATCCCCATGAAACACCAGAGATAACAAGAGCAAACCTTGCTATGTGGAACAGTGGTACACTGGGGCACTATCACACACTAACAGTACTGATCAGCACTGACTTGAGGAAAGGTCTACAGTGCAGTTTTACACACAGGAGCTGGGTCCACAATTCAGACAGTGCTCTGAGACTGAGAGTGTCCCTCCGGTCCTGAATGGGGCAGAGGCGTGACCATGAGCAGACCCTTTTATTTTGGGCAGTTCAGGCCGGCCAAATCGCAGCTTGGCACTGGTAGATGGCCATCACTGGCAATTATGAATACACAGCCAGCTGTGACTGCAACTGACTGGTGATATGCGAAGTGCCTACTCTGACCTCCTGCCGTGGATTTTTCTCATTGGTCAGTTTTTGTGCTGCCTCAGTTCAGCAACCAATGAGTGCAGAGCACAAGGGGCAATGCTCAGGGGAGGAGGTTGTGCCGTTCGAGAAGCTGCACTTACCACTTAAGGAAGTGGACTCTCTTGTTTCCCTGAAGCACGACAAATCCGAACGGGGTGAAGGCGAGGAAGGCGGGGTTTCCGGACACATCCTGCTGGGAAGATCACGCAACGCCGCAGACGGACGAGCGGAACACCGCCTGAGAACGTGAGGCTGACCACAGAGGCTCTCCCACCGCACAGGCCTGCCCTCTAACCCCACCCCCTTTATCACATGACCAGATGAAATCATTACCATTCGCATTAATGACAGAGGTTATTAAGGTTAGACTGTGTCCTGCGTTGTCTACTCTGTGAGGCATGTGAAGGTGATGGGAATGGGTCATCTGACCTTGCATGGGTGAGGGTCCACTCCGTACGTCTCCAGCATCTGCGCTTTCTGCAGGAAGTTCAGCTCCGACGTCTCAGGCGTCTGTCCTCTGTGAAAGAGGCATCGGTGATACGTTTGCACAATAAAAGCCCTCATCTCTTAAAGCATCTGCTTCACAGAAACAGTTAAAAGTCAATGGTGATGTCATGGTGAACCGCAACAGTGAATTCAAACTATGGTTTATCGTGTAGTCCTGCAATCCATGCCCTTGGGCAAAGAAGGACAAAAGTACACCACACTCACCTGTAATGCTGGGAACTAAGGGGAACTAATCTGTCATACTTGCTTGCTTTATTATGTTAAGATTTAGTATGGACAGTTCACCAATAGGGAGTGAGCTTTTGTCTGTGCAACCTCATATGACACCTACTGGAAAAAATCCACATCATGATGCAGGAGGAATTTATAGCCACCAGGGGGCAGCAGATGATTTTCTACAAATTGTCCATCGCTTAAATCCTGTCAATTCTACCTGTCTGCTTTCTGTTTCTAAGCCTTGAATGAGCAAGAGATATGGTTGAGTTCACTGGACTCAGATGACCAGAAGCTTCTCGAAAGAGCCAAGGTACCTTGCTTCTCAGATATTTCTAGGGGCAAGCCATTGTAAACTTCAGATTGACTCAAGAAAAAATATAACTCACTCTTCAGTGGATTATTCCACTAAAATATCCTGAAGGAGAGTTTATGTTAAATCATGATGTCAAATCAATGAGCTAGAAAAAAAAACATGATGTACTGAACAAAATCACTTATTCTCAATGACTGTGGCTGGGTGCCAGACATAATAAATAATTAGACAGTGGGATGGGCTGACTAAAGAGATCAGGCATTCAGGAATAGGGAACTGTGGGAATACAGAAAAGGGTGGAGAAAAAAAGATTATTAGTCATAATAATCCATCATAGCTATTAGCATTAACATATTACACCACATAATTTCTTCTATAGCCCATTTCAGTAGACTGAGTGGAAGCTTGTGGTTAAAAAAACGAAAGTTTCTGCACACATCCCAACCTCCATCTGCACTCTGCAGGAGAGTGCAGACAAGGTCTTATGAAAAATACAGTGCCACCGCCATATCTTACTACACCAGAGCTCACAAGCAGGGCTCGTGCACACAAGTCAGAGGCAGATACTCATTGTGCAGCTTGACAAACAAACTGGCAGGTTGCGGATGTGTGGTGTAATGCTGTCGCCCCGGGCACCTGAAACCCTCCCGTCCCTGGGCAGCCCTATAGCTAACTCTGCATTGCCCTGTTGGCAGTTACAGCCGGCGCTAGCAGAATCCACGTTTGATACCAGAGCATGGGGTTTGTCCAGGCACTAAAACAGTGCCTTAACAGGATGATCCCCTGAAACTTACATTTTTAAGGACCTTCGTTTAATTTAATTTCATATGCACCCCAAAATAAGCTCTGCATGGATAATTAAATTTCTTCTTCATTTTTCCTTCCCAGGACACCAGTCGTATGTTTGCGCTGCGCTTGGGGAGTCATGAAGACAGTCCGTACTGTATGTTATTGCGAAGGTGTAGTGTAGGTACTGTTAGACTCTCACTTGACCACACTGAGGAGGAATTCCTGCGATGAATCAGTCAGAGCCAGTGTTTTATTAATGATCTCTGTCTCAGGCACTGAGCAAGCAGGCAATGGAGTAATTATCACACCGATCAATGAGTACAGAGCAGTGAGTGGGGGGGGGGGGGGAGAGAGGGGGGGGTGGACATATTTTTTTGTGGATTATCAAGTAATGGCTAATCAACTTATTCTCATGGGCTTTTCAATTATTAATAAATGCAATATATGTATACAAATTTTTCATTATTTCTCAGTTTTCAATTTTATAAATTTTAGTCAAATTAAGGAGCCAGTCTGCCGTGGCTCTTCCACAAAAGTAAGCCCTGAGATGGACCTGAAAGTAACAGTCGGAAACTCAGCAAATGCCCGGGGCAGTGCCAACGGAGCTAAAATATCCACCGTGTCACTGAGATGGAGATCCTCTGACTGACAGCTAGACAAAAGGGCTCAATGCATTATATTACATTACACTTATTTGGCAGATGCTTTTATCCAAAGGGACGTACAATAACTGTGTACCAAAGGTCATTGGAACAACTACAAAACACAGGTCCGATAAGGAATTGCCATTGGAGAGTGATGTAAAAAACAGGAAGGCAGGAAACTGGTTGCAGATACACAGGGCTAACTTACTTGATGAAGCTTGATTTCAATTTAATTGTGTCAAGATTGCTTTTTCATAATAATATTTTCTTGACAACCAAGGGATTTCATTAAAATACACAAATTAAACAGATACTCTTATTCAGAGCGACTTTTAACATGAATACTAATCACAATTCTAATAAATATGATTCATTCAGTCTTTGTGAAAAATAAGAGAATTGAGATTCATTGGACAAATTCCATTGACTTCCCATCTTCATCCTCAAAATAAAAGTCCTGAGTTGTACTTGTGTGGACAGACATTTGTAAAGAGTTGGACCTCTCGCTAAGCCTTTTCATTTGGAACAAGACTGCGGCAGGGAGTGCCAGCTTGGCAGATTTTCTATCTGCAAGTAATAAAAAAATTACTCAGTAGAAGCAGTATTTGATTTTGAATGGGAATAAATGGGATAGTTATTTTCCAATCTCATCTCAAGTGAGTCAGTTTGAAGCAGGGCTAACATTTTTGAATTTACCAATAATTTGTTTGTCATCATTCTACTTAAAGCCCTCGTGTTACTTGAATATTCTTGTAAATAATCATAAATTATGATTTTTCAATCTCAAAGCATGTCAATTTCCCAGGGCACAACAATTCGGCTAACGACTTGTTGACACTCCATTAAGTTGCAATCTAGCATTTCCATATTCTTATATGCTCCTATTTCTTCCACTGAAATGTGTGTGGGGGTAGGGCTCCTTACATCAGCTCTGTTTTGTGGATCTCAGCAATCCTCCTCTCTAGCTTCTCTGAGTGTTTGGGGAAGAACTGGAACTTGGAGCTGTACCCCTCCGGGTGCTTGCCCGGGTCGTAGTCCCCGATCTCAGCTGAAACAGCAAGGGGGAGAAACACAGATCAACAGAGCCGCACCGCACAGCGACATCCTCCGCAGGGCACACACACCACAGTCAGCTGCTCCGCGCTCAGGGGAGTACAGAGTTACACGGTATCAGAGCGCTCATTATGTTTTAAAAAGATCGGAATCGCTAAGAAACACGAGTCTTATCACGACTATCAATTTCTCTCTGTAAAAGTGGTTAGAGGGGAACAGTAGACCTTAGCTTGGCACAGAAATGTAAGAGGAAATGGTAGTGACAAGACGTAACTCCAGTTCTCATAATATATTTAAAGAGCACATAAACACTGTTGTATATTGTTGTACATTAGTTCACCTAGCAGCCAGTAGGTTATTTGTAATGCCATGGTATGCCAATATTGCCCGCCACATTGGTCATTTCCTCCAATGAGGCGATGAAGCAGCACATCTCTAATTCTGCTGTATCCCCTAACTCCAACCCCTCCTCACTTCCTGTAAATGAGGGCGCCATTACTGCTGCCTTCATCTTTCACGAGCCTGTTACCATCCATCCATCCGCTTGTGAACGCCCGACTCAGCACAGCTACTGCGGGACAACGCACCTCGCTATCAGCCTTCGCCCACCTTGATTACATAATTAGCGGAGAGTTTAAGCCTAATGCAGTCCTTAATAAACATAATGAATAAACAACGGCTCGCATCCTTGGGGTATGAGGTAAATATCACAGTGCCGTGCATCTATCATGCATCTATTAATGAGGTGATGCTAACCCCGCTAAACTAGAGAAAGCTGGTTTCTGATTGGAGGACACTTGTTCCTGCGATCGCGTTACCTTGCAGGATGTAAGCGGCCAACATGGCGGCGTCCGACGTCTTGCACAGGAGGCGACCGTGGTACAGATCTCTCTTGATCTGCAGGAAGACAAGATACCTGCAGCGGCGACAGAGAGGAAAAAGAGTTTTGGACGGTCTGGATTGGGTTTTATAACCAGTGACATCAACTTTAGTAAGAACGATGAGATGAGGAATGCAAACCATTTTATGTCTTTTTCCTTTTATTGTTTCACATTTCTTACATTTGCCTCCAAATTTGGCATGGCAAATCATACTTGCATGCTCTCTCTTTATGAGTCACTCTCTTGTGACACATAAAGTTTGAATAACCACATTCTCTACAGGTGGTAAGATGAAAAAATACAGGGCCAACTTGAAATAATTTAGGAAACATTGGGTAGTACTGCTTTGGAATTGATATTTCGTACAGGGGCTCTTTCATCTTCATTAAGTAATGAAAATAATAATAGGTGAGCAGTTTGTACTCATTTGGTAAAGGCACAGTAACAGACGGTAACAGATTCAACTGCGAACTTTCACCCTCAGGTGTACAACCCAATGCTATTTCCATTACATCATGAACCACCCACAATGCCAAGATGCCACTGCTGTCCTCTAAGTCACACACAGCAGAGGTGTCAAGAGTCAAACTGCTCTCACTGCCCAATGCGGTCAAGTCAAAGTCATCCCTCTCAACAGAAAAGAGGGACACAAAATATCCGTAAGGTTTCTGGGCATGACAGAATCTTAGGGAAGCTTCCAGCCTCAATCCAGAAGAGAAAAGAAATATATTCAAGTCCTGACATCTTCACAGAAGAGAGTTAACGCTCTTTCTGTTTCCTTTACTTTGTATGAGGACAGAAGTTCTTCTCAGCGAGCCTGAGCTTGCTTGCTTGTGGGAACGGAGACATGCTCAGGTTTAATTTTAAAACTAGGCCACCAGCACGGTTAATAGTATTTCACTTAAGGTTCCATATTTGCCGTGAAATAAAAAAAAAATGCAATTACGGTTTCTCTGTTCTCTAGGTGAGGCCGGTGAAATGGCTACTGCTGCTCCCACCAGTCAAATTCTGTCCTATATTTCCATTTCCTTTTATATCACTGACCCCCGATTTTACATGCACAAATTTAACTTGACAAAGTCAAATGGATAATTGAAGAGTGAAAGACTACATGATCCCACTGGCATACACTGTGCATGCTCTATGAAAGACTGATGCATTACGTCATTTCCATAAAGTAGAAGAATCAGTGGAGAAAATAATACAAATGTAAATGAACACATATAAATGTTTTGGTTAGCCATATGCACCCCTATCTGGGAAACCCCTATGTTCCATTGAGAGTTCTCTGTGAGGTGTCTGATCCTCATAGGCTGTCGAAGGCTGCCTATTCATCTCAATGCAGAATACCAAAAGTTGCGTCTCTGCTAATGTTGTTGAAGCTCACATGTCCTAACCTGCTTATGAATATTCATAAAGGGTGTGTGAAAGAAGACTGAATCTCCATATTTATAGACCTGAACCTTTGGGTACCAACCAGCATATCCTAGGCAGTGGTTATATAATGCATATTCCCACACACAGAGACACACAGACACACACACAGATCTAAATATTAATGTGTTTCAGCATCAAGGTGAAGTCCTCATGTAAACCCAGCAGAATAACTCAATAACACAAGAGCCATTTTAAGGGGAATGCAAGAGCCAGCTCCTGGAAATGTGTAAAATCCCATAATATCACTGCGCACAGCTCAATAGTCATCCCCTCCTCGGGTTATAAGAATATGCTAACGATACTACTGATGCCGGGGCAGAGAGATTTTCTGGGTCACCTGATTGCAGGCTGTAAGTGGGATACAGAAGCAGAGGAGTGTGAAAAAGTGTGCTGCATCTCAGGGCTAACTGGGGATAATCACGTACCATTTAGAGAAGGACGCCAGCGGCCAATGTCCTGCCATTACCACCCCCTCCTCCCCACCCCCACCCAAACACACGGTCGCCCTATCCAGGGGCAATTAGAGGAGAGCTACAGTCAGCCACAGAGAGCAGAATGATAAGGCTTACCCAACCATATATCTTCACTGATTTTAAAACCCCCTATTCTCTTCCATTTAATCTTCTGCAATCAAGTGGTGAGATATTCAGACAGCTTTTAGCTTTACAATCATTAAAATACAGTTTACACTAAAGGCTAACTAAATGTTACCTTCTAAACAGCAAAATGAACTCATAAATAATCACATGTGTGAGAGAGGTGAACTGAGGGAATCTGAGAGGACATGGTTAGGGTAACAAAAATGCAGATTTTAGGCCTTTAGCAGATGCTCTCACGCTCTTTTACGTACAAAATCTCACCTGGTGATTTCCTCTTTCAAAGCTGCCGGATCCGGAGGGTAGAACTTGACTCGTAAACACATGGTGAAAGGTGGCTGGGCTTTGGGACAAAAGCAAGGGTCAGAACACGTGCGGAAACCAGCTCAAAACCACACAGCTTCATATTTTACTGATCACAGTGATAATCTCCACAAAGAGTAAAGACTGTGTGCCACATCAATGTTTCAGTGGATGCTCAAACATTCAAACATTATTATTGTACAAATCCATATTTATGATCTGATGAACTTCGTGATGCACAACAGTAAAGGCATCTCAGATCAAAAATACATATATTTTTCCCTTTTTTTGTGTCCATTATTGTTGGCTTTGAAACTAGGATAAAAGGACTTGCAGGGGTTAAATCAAGGGTTGTTGGGTAGGGAGAGGGTGCTTGTGCCTGGGGTAAGCCACATATGTTTATATATTCTTTTGTCGTGTGTGTGTTGGGGGGGGGGGGGGATCATAAAGGGGCACTGAAGTGAAAGTCTTTGGTCACAAAGAACACACTTCCAAAAAAAGTCTGAAAACCTCTGAAATTAAACCAACACCAATTAAAATAATTTCTTTACTGCTTCTTAAAAAAGCATTGAAAGCAACCTAACTATTAGTAGTCTCAGCCTCAGCCTATACAATAGTTTTGTTAAAATATGTGGAATTTCTGAGGGATGTTTTCACCTGTTTTCCCTTTAATCTACGTACATTTGAAATTTTTTTAATTAGCATAAATTAGATTTTACAAGATGGCTTTTGGGGATGTTTGAACAAAAGATACTTCAAAGATTTGGTATCGTTAAAGATGTGATAAATGCTTTTATATAGTAGCAAATATATGTAATTAATTGTCATGCATAATTAAAAGTACAGGAACAAGCTAATACTTACATTTCATTTGTTTGGCAATTGACTTTGTAAACTCCAACCAATGCTGCAATGACAAATGAGAAAATATGTGCCATATTAAAAAAGACCAGTTTAGCAGCAAGCCGCTGGGGAGGACATGAGAGAGTGCTGGAGAAATGGATCAAAACACAGTATTTCACAGTAATATAATATACACACCTTGCAAAACACAGGCCGTGCTACATTTGTCTTCATGAGATGTTGTAAATAATTTCGAACAATGAAATTCGTTATATCATTGCTTGTCTATTTATTTCCAGGAAAAAGGCTGTTGCTTCAGCACATATGTTTTGATTGAACAATAAAAATCCCACAGAAGACCTCACTGGAGAGTAAAATTCTTGTGAAATCCTTACTAAAAGGAATGGGACCCCACAAAGCTATTTCTCCCATAGTGGGCATCGGGTTTAGAGGTCCTATTACTCTAACACACATGCACACACACACACACACACACACACAGGGATAAAATCAATCCCAGCCACACTCGGGCCATCAGTCTAGGTTGAGAGAGTGTTACGCCTGGCTGCAGGGCATTAGCGGTGGGCTTTAACTGAGTTGCCATGGCGCTAATTTATGGCACGCCCTCAGGACAGGCCTCCAAAGGGGGGCTGGAATACATATAGGAGAGAAAGTACAGGAGACTGCACTCTGGAAAAAGCTTGTTTTACAGTGAACACAGGAGAGGGACAGTGGGCCAGTTTGGTAAGGTAGCAGCACTGCCCCAGCACCGAATAGACCACTCAGCAGCACGGCTCACTGTCCCTGAGCGGGAGCACCAACAGTCCCCCCCCCCCACACGGCTCCAAGTCCCCAGAGGAGACCTGGTGAGCGCTTCACTGAAGACCTACAGGAGACTCGGTGGGGTCCAGCGCTGCACCCAGTGACCCTCAGCTAAAAGCTGGAGGTGCCCAGGGGTGGACTGGGGCAGGGGGAAGAGGGTTCACACCTTAAATCTGGGGTACAGCTCCCATTAAGAGTGTTAAAAAATTCAGAAACACACGATTGCATTTTCATTGCATCATTCTTAGTGTCCTCTCAGCATAAAAAATCACAATCCCCTAGTCAATGTGTCAGAGAAATGAGGCAGCACTCCAGAATATAAAATATTATATCCGAAATAAAGTGGTGAAACTCTGTACAGGACCTTACCCTGACAGCCAGGAGCAATCTATTGTCTAGACACCAAGCCAGGTTTTAAGTATTACTGCATTGACTATTACTGCACAGCAGCTACAAGTACCTATCTATACTGTACAATTCATCCTAAAATGCTAACAGATAATTTCTAAATTTCCAAATGTTTTCATATCAAATCTCAGAGGACCAGAAAAAAGGTCAGCAGTACGTAAAAACACAAGTTAGACAGCAGGGGAGGGGAGGGAATGGGTGCCCCCTCCCCATTATTTTGAGATGGTTTAGTCCATCAAGTCTTATTTACAATCTACTGAGTCTCCTCAAAGCAACAACAGCAACAGCATCTACATATAAAAGAGCAGGGGACTGCAGAATCAGAAATGCTGAGTAAGCTGGATTCACTGTCGTCGTGGGGACTAAAATACACCCGGTGAGCGCATGTGAATTGCTCATGAATCAAATGCATCTGGCAGCCAATCCCAACACAGTGAAACTTATAACCCCTGTCTGTTAAGCCTAATGAAATGAGTTCTGCTCTGCAATGAGAAAGAAGGGAAAGCAGATCCCCTCAGAAACAGATCACCCCTCCCCAAAGCCCACCCCTCAGAAACAGATCACCTCCAAGCCACCTAGAACAGATCACCCCTCCCCAAAGCCACCTCGAACAGATCCCTTCCAACCCTGCCTCAAACAGATCACCTCCAAAGCCCCCTGAAACAGCTCACCCTCCCCAAAGCCCACCCTCAGAAACAGATCACCTCCAAACCTGCCTCAAACAGACCACCTCCAAACCAGCCTCGAACAGCAGATCACGTCACCCCAAAGCAGACCATGGGCTAACTCACCCTCTGTTTGTCAGGGTCCACATATCTGATGCCGAAGTAGTCCTTCTCCAGCAGGTTGAGGTGATGGCAAATGAGGTCAAACAGATACTGGCCCTTGGCGTCGCGCTGCAAGACAAGAAAAACACTGTCATTACATGATTCAATTCCCAGGTGTGCGGAAGCCCTGTGGGGCGTCATTTTACGAACATGCTGCTGAAATCATTAAAAAACAGACCGCTGAGGGAACCTGACTGCATGTGGGCTCACCCTAGCCCAACCGTCACATCGGATCTAAAGAAAAGCACTGTAGATTCTGGCTATTGTGGCCAGAATGTGATTCCTGTTTCACGCCACTTCAGGGGAGGTGTATCATTTGTCTTATTGTATATTAACACATGATACGACCATCAATAATGTCTCTGAAAAGTCCTGACAGGGTAAAACATGGATGTGGGAAGGTCTATGAAAAACAGAAAAAAGTGTGGATTAGGGACATTCATTTCTGGAGGGAGGGAAACTATGGAACCCTTTCCCTAAGACGCATGCGCAGAGTGACTCACACTGACCGGGGGCTGACTTGTGGGGACCAGAGTCTGTGGGTGACAGACAGCTCTGATACTCCCCCACGAGAGTGCAGCAACAGACAGCAACAGGTGGGACAACAGAGCAACCTGTCAAACCCAACTGCTTTCTGAGGACCCCAGTTCACACAGCATAGGAAAGAGATCTTTCACTGTTTTGGATGAAACAACCCACTGTTTCCTTTTACACGCACACATATGCACACATGCAAACCCTGTTTCCCCTAGATCTGTTCCCCTTCCTTACTGCTGTAAAACACGTTTCAGACAGGTAATATGCAGGAGGTTAATGAAAAATATCACAGGGCTTAGCGCACGGTAATTCAATCTCTCCCTTTTACACGGATACGGATTTCGATAGCCAGGCTGGCGAAGACTCAGCGGAGGAACCTGGAGTGGGCGGGTACTGTCGTTTACGCAGCCAATCTCCTAAGATTACAGCAGCAAGCAGGTTGGCGGCAGACGTCCAAGCTCCTCGCTAGCTGGTTGGCCAAAGCAATTCTCACAACCTACAACGCACCTCTGCATAGTGGGTCTAAATTCTCTCGCTTCCTTAGAGCGCAGAACAGAAATTAAAAAGGGGATTTAGAGATGAAAGAGAAGGGGGAGAGGAAGAAAAGAGAAGACGAGGGTGGAGGGGCCGGACCTGCAGAAGCATTCCCCTGGCATGTGGCCGTGAGGCCCACCAAATCCAAGCCCATATCTGAATGTGAAACTCCGTGCCCAATTATCCTCAGCCCCAGGAATACTACTCCTGCTTTTTCAGTGATTTCAGAATGAGGAACCACTCAAATGTTTAAAACTTGCAGCAGCCTTTGCTTTATCACAATGAGGTGCAACCTTTTGGTGAGTACTCTCACATACACAAGCTAACAATACTGCAAAATACACTCACATTTCAGAAGATAGCAATTTTGACTAGGTGGCACTGTAGTAGCCCAAATATGGGTTGTCATAAAACATGGTATTTTTGAATATTCTAAATCAGGCTTGGCAGTCAGTATAAAAAATCTAAATATAACGAGTACATAAGGCCTCTTTCCAAAGACTATATTTGGATGTCTGGACAATTAATATGACCAGAAATGTACTGAATCTTGAATCCAAAAGCAAGAGTATATGGAAAAAATGAGCACTGTCTTGCGTGGTATCAGGTAGAGCCAATATACAGGGGTCAACTGAGCAAAAAAAAACAAGTTTGAGGGTATAATAGGTGTTAATAGACAAAAACTACAAATAATGGGTAGTCTGAGTAGTTGGGAAGATGCAAGGTACACACTGGCTGTGTTCACTAAGACCTCGCCCCAAAGGCACAATGAATTGCTCCTTTTTAAGGTAATGAACAGCAACTGGAATACCAATCAGTCCCAGCTGAGTGAAGCGTTAGGTGATTTTGCTGCTGTCCATGGTGCTGAAGACCTCCCAGGTTTCACGGGACACAATGAAGCACCAAAAGAGGTCAAAGAGGAGGCAGAAAGCGTCATCTGAATCTCCTCTACCCCATCCAGCAGTTTTATTACTATACTCCAGCATTTTTCAGAAAGAGACAGGAGTGAATTAACAGACTGTTGAAGAACCTGAATGAGCCATGTTTAGCGTGATTCTATGATGTTGTAAACCAACTGCATCTTCCAGTTTGACCCATAAATCTACCCGACAGTCAGAAAGAAAATAATAAATCACTCTGAGATAAAGTGCAGGGATTAATGAAGGTGTCAGCTGAATGTTGCCCCCCCCCCCCCCACTCTTCTGTGTTCAGGGACATCTGATGCCTGTGTGACACATCTGTGGAAATCGCATGATGGGGGGTAGGCAAAGGGGTGTGTTTAATTAAGTTCAGATAATGAGGCCTGTCAGTAGTCACGCTTCTCGATATGACCCTGTGGACGCACACAGGAAATGAAGCACCTCGGAGGGTCGTTGTGTCATGTGTTGTGTCTTGTGGAAGCATTTGCCTTGGTGCAGGACATAGTTTCTCAGTCCTGTTCTAGGAAGAATACTGCATATTTCTGGTTGTTCTTTGAAGCCAGGCTCCCAATTCATTAAGTTTGATCAAAATGCTAATTGAATACTGGCGTGGACCTGACATTACATAACGCACATATATTTCCCAGGTTACCTAGGTCTGTTTGCTTCAAATGGATGACTACAGTTCAAGGTGTTCTTTTATGCCTCTTAATTAACTAACACTAACAGGTATCCAACATTAATTAGCTGACCCACTTTTGAACTCCATTGATGACTAATAAAGCCTGGGATAGCTTAATTTGTTTCAAGGTTAAAAATGTTAATTAACTGTTCATCCTTTCATTAAGACAAGCACAAATCAAACAGCGCAGTCTTTCACAATCAATTTGCTGCCTTTCCAAGACAATCCAAGCTCTTAAAAAATGACTCAAACATTAGAAGCACAAGAATCACTGCAGTTGCCATGCTGGTTGCTGTTGGAGCTCACCTTGAGTGACTGGTGACTCATTTGGCATCGTCTCCTTCACTCGTGAACATTAGTCCCCATCACAGAACACCAACCTGGTAGTAGCCTGTCCATATATGTTAATGAGTACAGTCTTCGGGCTAGCAACACCAACACTACAGCAAGGGGTGCATGGTGGAGACACATGCAGTCCGTATCAGCGGATTATTCTTTCCCAAATACAATATCCCTATTATTCTAGATAAAGAATCCCAGCCAAAACCTTCGGAAAGAAAATGTGTATTTCATACACTTCACCTACCTAGATGCATTAGGTATTTTACTGCCAACAGAAATACCTTGAGTCATAAATTATATGGGGCAGACGACACCACACACAAAGCTGTGGGTGAGTAGAGCAGGCTAGGCAAAAAAAAAAACATCTCATAATGTCCTTGAATATTCCTCTGAACTCTAAAATAAACCCTGGATTTCTGACATTGGCTAGCAAGTGAGCATGTGCGTGCCACTGCTAGCTGGTAGTAGCATCCCCTCTGTAGGGAAACCTTTAACTCAGCGGTACTTGCCACGCTTGTGGGGACGCCCGGCTCTGAGGGGAGCTGGCTGGCCGCCTTCAGTGCCTGTCAGCAGGCGACAGCTTGGACACGCGCGCCTCAGTAAAACAGTCATTTCAGAGGTCCTGTCACTCCCAGAACACTCCCTCTCCGCATTAGGAGCTTTTATAACAACAAGCAGACACTTTATTAAGTCCTGGACAAAGCGTGGTGGTCTGCGGCAGCCGCGTGAGCCGCCTGACCTTTCCTGATCGAGCCGCGCGTGGAGGCCGCTGTCACTGCGGAGCAGGTACGCGCAATGACACACACGCTTGCTCGCCCCTTATAGAAACAGAAATCAAACAGAGTATGTCAAAGCTTACACACACATTTATCTTCGTGCTACGACATTATGCCCTTTTCTAGGGCATCTTACTTAGGTTGTTTTAAATCACAATTCCCATTTACAAGGCTGTATAATTGCTGAAGCAACTCAAGTTAAGCACAATGCCAAAGTGGACAATGGCAGGACCTCGCATGGGAATCTAGCCTGTAACTTTTTGATTACTGGCTCATGGTCCTAATGTGCACACACACACACACACATTTCTGTACATTCTTTTTTATATTACTAATTATCATGGAAGACCAATGCTAATTTTATAAAAGAGGCTGTGGACCCCTGGTTTAGAGAAAAGTACAACACTACAAATGTTACTCATCTGTTCCCATACTAGCCTCAAAGCACACAAGAAGACCTATGCAGAGCCTGGCATGCCCACTCATATTCTCCAATGTCCCCCCTTTAAAAAAAACCCACATCCCTCCCAACCACGCTTGTCTCTCCAATGCAGTAAAAAATTCACTAACCAATTAGACATAAACGCAAAAGCATTAGACTGCGATTAATCACCGACAGCTGGGTGTAAATTGATATTCATGAGCCACATTTGAAAGGCAATTTACACAACAATAACAAAGAGTCTGAGGCATTTATCTGTTTATTTGCCTGTAAACAACTGAGACTATAATACTAAACCAATCTGTACTCAAGGAAGAGTGCATGAATATGTCCAAAAATGAGCAAACCTCCCAGCTATACATTAATCCTGTGGATGGTGAAATTTTTTTATTTTTAACAATACGTTTTATGTCATCTCGACTTCCTTTTCATGCACGGCAATCTTCCTGTCTGACAATGTCCTTATAATAACTCACTCAGCCACTGAGACCCCAGCAACACTGCACCAGTGCCAAGTGTTGATGCGCTCGATTAAATGGCCAGTCTCAACTTGCATTGTGAACTGACATACCTGACTTGTACAACCTTCTCACAGTGGAAGAGGAATAAAAGGATGGGGGTAGTGAATAAAGAACATGTCCATTTTTGGGTATGCCTTCGTCTCTGACAGCATTATAGCTGTTGGGGAATATGAATTTTAATGAATTAGCCTGACGAGATTCTAATTAAAATCAACGGCAGGTTGCCTTCTCTTGGGCTGAACAGGAAGTGCCTAGCAGTGCATGAACACGCATGAAACAGAGCAATGCACAGACGTCTTAAACACGCACAATACCACACAATATGCTGCAATACAGCTCATTATAATGTAGGGGGAGGAAAGTCAGCACAGCTGAGAATCCAAATTTGAGTGTTAGGTTCACCAACATTATTCATTGTATTTTCTGGAGATAATGTATCTATATTAAATGATACTAATAATGGATTGCACTTACTATATAATGCACCTTTCATGGAGCTCAAAGAGATTTACAGTGAAAAGAAAATAATTGATTTCAAATAATGCCTAATGTGTAGCAGCTACCCGAGTGACACAGCAGCCATTTTGTGCTAAAACTCAGCTGAGGTACTGTTTGGAGCTTCATTGTTTGGACATGTTTATGAATTCTGTTTATTGGCATGAGGTCAGGTACAGTAATGAATGTTTTTAAGCTGAGAGTCTGTGGTCATCGTGGTTATTGCTGTAGGAATCCTGAAATGTGTCAAACTCTCAGTGCTGTATACAGTAGGTATGGGGAAATAGTATCACGGGTACTCAACAGAAAAGTCTGTCTGATTTGTATAACAAACAGTTGTTAAAGAAAGCAGAATCCATCCTGTCTGACAGCACCCACCCCCTGCACCTAGAGTTTCAGACCTTGCCTTTAGGTTTCCACTTCAAATACCCATTAGCCAAAACCAACAGATACAAAAACTCCTTCATTCTGTCAGCCATTTCACTGCTGAACTCCACTAGGAAAAGGTAATACCAGCTGACCACCCAATCAGGCTTGATAATATTATGCACTTTATGTTTTTACAAAAATGTATTTTTATGTTTTTACTGTATTCTATCTTTTCACTTGTATTCTATGTTTTTACTTTTTATTATATGTTGTATTTAATTGCCTTGGTACTGTTTTCACTGCTGCACAACCAATTGCCCCACTGGGGACAAATAAAGTTCTACTTGACTTGACTTGAAATGCCCAATGACATCAGCACTGGGCTTATGCTACTAGTTACACTTCCCAGGGTGTTACACATCACAGACCCAAGACAGGGGTCTGTGGGTCATGTGACAGAATATGGGGGATGTTCTAACTCATGCACTGGTTAACTGGGGCTAACTGACTGAAATGCACTGCTACTGTTCAGGGCATACCTGTTAAAAACACAAGCTCACATTCCCGTGATGCGACCCACAGTCTAGATCTGTATCCTGAGGAAACAGGGTGCACTGAAGCTGGGAGTCCCATGGAGCTGCTCATAATTGGCCAAAGAGCTACCAAAGGAGAGAGGCGTGTCAGTTGGGATGGCAGCCACAGTTTTAACATTCAGTAGAGACCCCTCTGGCCAATCAGATGTGATCTGCCTGCACCAGCTGCAGCACTTCTGCAGTCCCATAGCGTGCTAACTGTGCTGCTCGTTTAGCAGACTGCACTGCGAAAGGAAGCAGTGACTATGTGCCACAGAGGATCTTTAATGGCTGCAGTAGTGCACCCTCCTGGGTTGATGGAACATGTTACACCTGAGGTACGGTACTACAATCACAACTTGGTATTTAAAATGGCAAGAAACAGAAAAACAAGGAAATAAAAAGTAATTAAAAAAGAATTCAAGTGAGCTCATCTCATTGTCCCCTCCAAGAAAGACTGTCGGCTCCGATATTAACTGGGACTAAAAACCTGCTCACAGAAACACGATTCACACAGGGCTGTGCTGGGATCTTTAGGAGCTATAAGTGTGTATTTATTTGAGTCTTCTGAGGTAGCTGGTTGTTATAAACACTGGTACAGTAATTTAATTCTGTGCCATTAGCCTCTCTGACATGCATAAATAATCATGACCCCCCCCCCCCCCCACTCTGCCTCTGTGTGATGTGTATCATAGCAGATTCCAATGCGAAAAGTTGGGCATAGCTGACATCTGCTTAATGAGAGCTGTGCCTCAAATGTTCATGGAATTAAACAAGGTTGACAGAGAGGAATAACTTAACATTCAGCAGAACCATTAGTCTGTAATTGAAACACACTGCTGTTTGATTGCAGAAGATTTTACTCTTTTGTTGTGGAGAGAACGGTGTTGTGACTGCTTCATGTTGGTAAGTCATTTTCAGTATAGAGCTGCCCCACCAATTTAGGGGTTCACAGAATCACTAAACCATGGGTGCTGTTTCATTTCCTTATATTACAGTCATTT
The DNA here is from genome assembly GCF_018555375.3 of Anguilla rostrata. Lineage (NCBI taxonomy): Eukaryota > Metazoa > Chordata > Actinopteri > Anguilliformes > Anguillidae > Anguilla > Anguilla rostrata. The sequence continues at coordinate 43,193,370 of NC_057937.1, read as the reverse complement.
AGCAGACATTATTATCAAGAGCACCAATGGAGGAGAACATAAATGCATTCACCTGATTTACATGAGTAATAGTGCTAGACCTGGCTATCAATATTCCTAGATCAACGAGTACATTATGCAACATCACAAAAGCGCTAATGCAAATTAACTATGCTAAACAATGACTGAAATACCAATCCTGAATACAAACAGATTACACCCATACAGCCATAAGAATAGCAACCTAAACAATAAATTGCCATAACCTGAACTAGAACCAAAGGTTTGAGTGTGTTAATGGGTGGGGATGGGAGGGGAACCAAGATGAAGTCTGAAGAGAAGAAAGACAATGAACCTGCTGTCCTGACCCCTGTGGGGAAGTCGTTCCACCACTGCCAGTAAAAATCAATATGAGTAATAACCGTGCAATAAATGCCAATGAAGTGAGATGAGGTTGGGTGTAGAATGAGCACGCTTGAGAAGATTGTAGACCTGTAGACATGGCGTGCAGCTGCACTCTGTATCCGCTGCACAAGTTGAGCTGTAAGGGCAGGGAGACTGGGAAGAAGGGAACTGAAATATTCCAGGTGTGACCAGGGCACCAGGGCCAGGAAGAAGAGCCAACTAGGGTAGTTTTCGAGGAAAGGGCAAATTATTACAGAAAGAATCTGTACACCTGACTCATTTCTTCTATATGGGAGAAGGAGAGTCCATCATCTAGGTTTAACCCTAGGCTTCTAAGGGTAGATACCTTCTGAGTGAGCTCTCCAGTGCCATCAATACTGAGCAAGAGGTCTTACAGTGGGAAGGGAATGAAAAGCATTTCAGTTTCAGCCAGTTTTAACTGTAAGTGACAATCTGAGATAGCATGAGATGCTGTTCAGGCAAGCTGACGTGTTATGTTTTTTTATCATTGTGTTCAGACCACACCAACATTGTATGAAAAAGGGCTCATATGATGTCAGCTTTTTGAGTTTTCAGTCCACTGCGGAGAGATGACACTGTGATTTTACACGGGGTGTGCTCGTAATGCCCTGAGGCGGGAGCCCTGCAATACAGTCCTACCGAAGCTCCGCCCTCTGTCTGCGGCTCCACCCTGCGGCCATGACTCCTTCTGCGAAATTCACTTAAGATGAATAATTTAAACAGGCTCAATATCAGCCAGGAAAACACGTCATGAATAAATGATGGAGCCGTTTTGACGTGAAGGAGGAGAATGCTGTTAACATGGGACACGCACAAATGGTATAAAGTGCTCTGGTCCCCGTGGTAACGTCCACGGGGTGATAACTTCCTCCCTCGGAAAAACCAGTGATCACGGTGCACACTGTATCTGTTGCAGTGTAGGTTTCTAGCAAGTTAACATAATTATTTTTGTTTACTTGTGATTTTAAAAAAAAATTTTTAAACCTGCAATGTAGACATACTCCAGGGTTTTTTTTTGCTTGTTTGTTTTATTTTTATGAGCAAATGGTTTATATAACATGTATAACCTGAAGACGTTTTATTAGAACAATAAACCACTAATCCCTCTGAATCAAATCAGGAGTAGATTGATTACACCTCCTTGATTATATTGGTATCCATCTAGGTGATTTATTTTTTTATTGCTAATGCACCACTGCTGTTCTTTAAAGTCACATCTGTCCATGTGCTCTGTGACTATTCCGGTAAGTGCTATATGAAACATTCATTAAATTGTGTGTCTAATATAGCTGTCTCTGTTGTCTTGTGGATCTGTGAGGAACCTGAATAATCACAGAATGGCCTTAAAAGCCATCCAAAAGCTAGAACAAGCTTAAACAACAGCTTGAACATGAGCTAAAACAATATAGAGGAGAACATTAAAATGAAAGGGAGAGCTCATTCTAACTCAAAAGCAGGCCTTAAAAACTACATTTTCACACAGATGAATAAGCAGCCGCTGATTCTGCTGCCCTAATGTAAACGGTTTGGGACTTAGTTCCATAGACAGGGAGCCAGGGAAAGCGCAAAGAATTGTGGGAAAGTTCCAGGGCCTGAACTCCTTTGAACATACTTAGAGGATTGTGGAGGTGGACAAAGTAGGAGAACTAAGATTTCTTCAGCACAGCTGCATGTCATTATTATACATATGACGCATGGTACAAGAAATCAATATTTCCTCTTAAACAGAACCTATAAAAATTCCCAAGAGTGGAGGGAAAATATGATCACGTAATTGATTAACTATAGTTACCAATAATGGCACATCATATTTGTCAGGCAGTTAACAATTTATTGATCCCTGATGTTGCTGTAGATGCCTGTGTTCTGCGCAGAACACCGGGAGGTGAAGCTGTCCATACCACTCCCCAGACCCTTGTACTGCAAATACACATGCACACGCATTCTCCACAGAGAAAGGAGAAAGGTTTCTGTAACCAGCTTTATCACATTTTGATTTTCTCCACAATAAGGAATGCCCATTCACATTCGTAGCCCTGTCTATCATTACACCGGCCTCCATCAATTTGGTTTTGCACAGACAGGCGGGTGCCTCCTCCAAATCATGTTCTGCTGGCTGTTGATGATTTGGACAGACAGACAGACAGACGCACGCACGCACGCATGCAAACACACACACACACACGCACGCACGCACGCAAACATACACACACGCAGACACACACACACGCAAACACACAGACACACACACGCACACACATGCCAATATACTGAGACCTACAGGCACTCAGCAGTGCACACCTGCATCTAATCAAGGCTCATCAAGTAAATCTTACTTTTTAAAGTGTGGGGGAAGCACACTCGACAAACCATGACAACCACGGCTTCTAATTGGCACTTAATCTTGACTGCAAATTCAACCTGATATAATCTTTATTTTATATATCTGCATTGCTTGGAAATTAGTAATATAATTAAGCTTATATATGAATAATTTTATTGGCTTTATAGTGAAATGATGTTCACTGAAGACTAAGAGGATGAGAATATTGTAGGCATGGTTGACAGGTATAAATATGGCTATAAAAAGCACAAGATATAGGAAAGACCTAGGCCTGTATTCAACCAAAATTTATCTTTAAGTTTGACTTACAAAGGAAACACAAGCATTACACATTTCCTAAACATTTTCAATTTAGCAAGTTAGTTTCAGTGAATGCTGAACTCAGCAAACTCTTGTTGGAAACTGCGATTCAAGATTACTGTCAATTTGAATGTGTCTCCCTTAAGTTCAAACCCATAGAGAAACATGTTCGCTGCTTGGTTTATTTCACGAGGACCATACAATAAGTGTCAAGTACTGTCCAACTCATTGCGGAATTTAATATAATTATAATACACCCACTACCTTTCAATTCAGCATACGTGTAATAAACCCTTATCAGTAGATGAATATGCCTGAAATAAATCATAATAAGCCTCTCAGGGGGAAGCAGACTGTCTCAAGCAGTTGCTGAAACGTGTGATCCATAATAGCTATTACTTCCATCGCAGCAGATGCAGCTCCAACTCAAGGTCCAGGACACTTCAGTGAGAGCCAGGCAGGCCCTTTGGCTATCTCCCATCCCATTGGCTGGCTAGTGTGCAGCCTATCGGCTAAAGCAGGATCAATCCGCAGCCCACTGGCTAAAACAGGGCAGAAGCAGAGACCCTGGGATGAGTCAAATCCTACTGGTTGAGACAGAGCTACAGTGTCCCCTATTAGCTGAAGCAGGGCTAAGGTCCAACCTGCTGAGTGAAATGCTAAATGAAGTTCTGCGCCTACGCCGGGACATGGAGAAATGTATTCCTTTCTGTTTTTTGCAGCTTGGGGCAGAGCCCCCACAAAGCTCCATCCATAGTCTCTCTTTCCTTGCCCAAAGAAGATCATGGAAATGTTAGAAAATATCATAATCTACGTTAGTCATGCGTTTTTGCACTCAAACACCACAGTTACATATTTGTACCTTTATAAGCACCTAAACCAACTCATCAGTCACTGGAATGCAAATATCAAAAATCATATTGCATGATGCTTTTTGGGCTGGTTTCTGTGATTGAAAATTGACATATACAGAATTTAAACCCAAAATATGAAAATGTGTTCATGCACAAAGATGCATTTCCCTTGCACATGTATGTAAATGTATAATTATATCAGAGGTACTGGTAAATGTAGAATTATATCTGTTTAGAAGATTAATATTTTCTATATACTCTATTTTCTATTTTATTTTTTTATTCTATTTCCTTTTTTCAGGATCATTTTCATTTAATAAGCAAGTCTTTAAAGTTAAAACACCATTCAAAGAACAATTAACATAAAAATTTAAAACTGGGGAGTATTCCTTAAAAAAATAGGAGCACCCCAAAGTAATACTCTTCATCCTTTATTACTGGCACAAAATCACTCCTGGCTTCCCTCCTTTGTAGTAAAACACAGCACATGCTGTAGACCAACACAGCGTTGTGGCACTACATTTCCCATGAGCACAGAGAATCCCCACAAACACAGTCATACTAGCAAAACTGGGAGCTGGCTGCACTTGCCAAACATTAACTGGGTCATCCACACTGGGCCTGAAATGAACAGTATGGTTTCGCCCCAGAAATGTGCAGCTAAGCTTTTCTAGCATCATCAAGCCAAGCAGTTGAGCAGGTGTTACTACATTAAATGTGTCAAGTACGGCATCTGCAAGCTAACTGCTGCTAATCTGACACATCATGTTAATATTAAACGTTCCTCCACCCCTTGGTGTTAAAAGCTTAGTGCATATAACTGTAGTTAATGGGAATGAAAATATATGTGCAGTAAATCCAAGATAAGTTATCCCTCAAGTACTAAAGAGAGCGAGATGATCTATTTAAATACTCATGGATTATGATAACTGCAAGTTCATAAGGACTGAATTATCATACAGCTGGGTAACTGCATCTGTGTACTTATGATATATTCATTCGATACATCATACAACATGCTTGTTCAATTTAGCAACATTCATTTAGCCTGCCCCTTCAGAAGTAGAGAACTTCAATGTTAGTTCCAGGAATGCAAATCTACAGTATCACCAAGACACCCCATTTATAATCAATAAATGTAGCCTAATATTAACCTAGCAGACAAAAAATTGAATGGACACAAAAAAAATACCACCAGACATATCTTTACGCAGTTATACCGACAATATTATCCCAAAAGTAGATCCAAAGAAAGAAAGACAGGATATCAATAAGGGGGTCAGGGGAGCCATAGTGCAATCTGAAGAGGTGAGTGTTCAATCTGTTTTGGAAGTTCACTCTACCACTGGGGGGCCAGACAGGAGACAACAGGAGACAGGTGACCTGGAAGTGCAGGCACGCAGGGGGAGAGGAGCCAGGTGCCCATAGGTAGCAGAATGTTTATTATTAGCAATAGGAGTAGTGGTAGCATGGCTATTTATAAATGGCTACTGTACCGCGTGTTTGCGCTGTGGGACTGTGGTCCTTTTTTCTTCAAAATAGTTACAGTATGTACACTACTGTGCCTGTGACTATGCATGTCACTGCAATGTGATCATTTTTTTGACAATCATGTACAGAAAAGTGAAATGGGGGACTATGTTACGTGGAATGTTTTCTGGAGATGATAACTTCTTGCTAGAGTGTACTGTAGATACATGCACATATTTGCATATAGATTAAGGCTTATCCGGGTGTGTCAGTTTTACTGTTAACCCAAAAAGGAAATAAATTTAGATTTGAAAATATATTTTACACACATAAAAAATGGGTGGCACAGTAGTGCAGTGGGTAGGTTCACATCTCGGCCTGGGCCTTCCTGTGTAGACTTTGCATGTTCTCCCCGTGTACACGTGGGTTTCCTCTGGGTAATCCGGTTTCCTCCCACAGTCAAAAGGTATGCAGGTAGGATAACTGGAGACTGTAAATTTCCCATACGTATGAGTGTGTGAGTGAATGGTAAGTGAATGGTGTGTGTGCCCTGCGATAGATTGGTGGCCTGTCCAGGGTGTATTCCAGCCTCCTCTCTACCTGGCAATCTCCATTTCTGGCTTATATCTAAAATTGGCATCAGAATGGCCTTGGAAGCCTTTCTATATGTGGCCTCCCTTAGGGAATTCCAACTCTTAATAGTGACTGTCTCAATCATTTTTAATTCCATCTATAAGAAAAGATCCAGGGGCATGAGGCTTAGCTTGGCCAGATTTGCCCTTGACTTCTTGTCTCATGCTGCAATAGCCTGGGTCTCTAAATCTTTCATCCTCTGGATATCGAGGCTCCCTGGGGCATCCATTAAGTGATAGTAGAGAGAGAGAGAGAGAGAGAGAGAGAGAGAGAGAGAGAAAAAACAAAGAGGGAGGGTATGGGGGGGGTTCCTGTTTCTTGCCTGCTGCAGTGCCAGGCATAGCATGGCATTCCAACAAGCCATTCCGTGTGAAAAGCCAACACTCTTTGTCTGACCCAGAGCATGACACTTGGAAAGGTGGACAAAGAGTTCCCCCCCAGAACAAACCCGCAATCTATACTGCAGGAAGCGCAAACTGAATGGATGGATACCCTGAACTCTCATCCTCATCCTTAAATCTGCATATACAGGAACTCGAAGGCACGTATTCACACATTAATTTGCATACCATACACAGAAGCACAAGCACACACACGTGTATATGTGTTTGTAAGTGTATGTATGTGTGCATGTACATGCATCCCTGCGTCTTTGTGTGTGTGTGTGTGTGCGAGAGAGAAAGAGAGAGAGAGAGAGAATGTGTTTTTGTGTATGTGTGAAAGTACATGCTGCAGCATACTAAGAGTGTAGGCCTGCTTTTGGGAGATTACCTCATGCATATGGATGATGACAGAGAATTAAAGTCAACTCTGGGACACTCCGTCACACTTGCTAGGGTATTTAAATAGCTTGAGACTTAAATAGCCGGTTAAATATGTCATAAAGGAGACAAGCATAGAGCCCATGCTATGGATAAGAGTGCAATGGCAACTCTCCCTGATCAGAGAGAAATTGAAAAAGCATGATCACCATTTTAAAAACAATGAAATATATGTTTCCAGTGCATTATAATGCACCCAGATGTACAACCCATAATTATCTGTACAATCTCCATAATTACCCTTATTGGCTACTCTATCCATTTTGCATAATTAGTACATTTCGAAATGCAGGAAATGTAAGTTGTAGGTATGCATGAGGAACATGCACCAGCAGGTCTTTTTAAATCTTCACATACAACTGATTCATTAGTTTTACAACATCATTCAGTGATGTACAGCACCCCAAAAACAGTGAATCTGTCAGCTTAACCACTTTGCTCTTTCCCTGTTCTGTCGAAATGGAAACCAAATACTGAACTCCCCCCCCCAAGAAGACACACACACACACACACAAAAGAGACAACATTCAACCTGTCACATCAATCCAGTGTACTGGAAGGGGTTTCACAAATCGCTCATTCAGAATGCAGAAACTGTACTGGCAAAGTCAGGGGGCTGGTTTCCTCAGAAACAGTAGAAAGGATCGGTGATGCGAACAGCTGCTCTCTTATCACCCCTGGTCCTGCATGCTCTCCTGAACACATCTGTCAAAAGCCATTCCTTCCTCTCCTACAAGGAAATCCAGGCCTACGGTGGCTGCAGCCTATTTCCTGCCTGTTTGTGACTACTGTCAGTAACCATGTCTGACAGCGGGAAGGCAAAGTGATAGGAAAACAAGGGGGGGAGGGGCGGGGGGGACATGATTGTTGATGGGGTGTGGAAGGTCGGATTTGCCGCTGCGTTTGACAAGCGGGAACATCACGTGATCTCGTTGGAAAACATTTCACGCTCATCCTTGTACCGTAATTTCCTTGGAGTTCGTATCATCTAACACAGCTTCACAGTAGAGTTCATGCCAGCTTCATCAGAATAATTACTGTAATTACTATGCAATAATTATTTCCAGGACCCCACTATTACTTAGCCTTCAATTAATTACAATGGAGTGCAATCGCTGATTACAGCTGTAAATGCAGTTATACCGCATGCTACAATGCTACATAATGACCCTATGTCATATACATTTTATTAGCAAACAGTCACAAGTATTAATGTCACATGCAAAGTGTTGCAGCTTTCATCTATAGTGGTGCTCTTCATTGGTGAACAAAAAAGATCATTTTACAACTGAAAGGTCATTTTCATTAACAACCATGCCATGATATTCAACTGTTATTGAAAACTGCCACTCCAATGCATATCTGCAGCGTGTAACCTAATTTAATTAAGCCCGGCTGCAGCCTTTTAAAATCAAGTGCCTCATTAACCAGTGCATTTATTATTTAATTTTTTCTGTCATAATTATTTTATCTGCATGAAATAAAGTGTACCTGTAAAGGTTATAGGATTTGACTTGATTTAATAGTCGGTGTGCTACCCTGTACAGTGAAGACAAAATATAGAAAGGCTTTTGTGAAGGAGCTTGTCTAGGCAGGTCTAGGGCACAGTTATTTCTATGACATGCCCATGGACGTATCACCTCCTAGGCCTTAACAAGCAAATAGATCAAAAGGTCACCACATGGTTTTACAAAAACTCAAGACTTACAACAATAGCTATATCGTCAAAATGACTCTATTATCCATTAACCACTGCAATCAGCAAGTTCTTGAAACAGTGCTCTTTGGCTGTCAGGAGCAGCAGCGTACATTCAGTGCAGTCAAAAGGTTAGCCCCTCTCCTGGCTCTGAAGGCATTATAGTGCAGTGGATTCTGTTTGAAGCTGGTGTGATGAGCTAAAAGCACCGGTGTCCAAACGGAACCGTGAGTCTGACTGAGCTGCTGCTGAAATGAAAGAGGTTTCCTTACACTGAGCAGAACACATGTGGGAACACAAGTGTTTCAGATGAAGCAGGGGGATTAGCAGTTGATGCTCACAGTCAACATAATGAGGCCATCAACCCCACATTGATTTAGCCTCAGATATTTCCACTGTGAATGAAGCAGCTCATATTTGAACAAAACGCAGGCCTGTTTCTCCCTTCTAGCTCAGAAAAGTCACCTCTTCAAATGTGCATACAGATTCTTGGAAATTTGACAAAATGCTTGAAGCATCTATTAAACAAGAAGTATATGTACAGTATTGTAAGTCTCAGTTACATTTTTGCAATTACACTTGATAACTTAAATCAATTACAGGATTACAGGGCACTGGTGAGCAACAAAATTCCCCAGTCAATATCTTCAAAAAAAAAAAAAAAAAGTCTTAATTTTTGTCTATTTTTAGTAAGGATCTAAGGGCAGGGGTATATTGAAGGAGGCATACATCACCATTTCCCTGTGTTAAGTTTGTCACTGCAATTTCAAAGCAGTAGTCAAGCATGCACTAAGAGACCCAATAAATGGCATCCAACTGACACAGATATATGGAGGAAGACTTCAGACATTCTTCGAGTTCAGATGGTCTGAGAGAGACTCTCTTCTGGCCAGGGAAAACAAATGGAGAGCAGAGAGAATGAAGTAAACACATGCAACAGCAGGGGGAGAGCCGCTGTATTCTCCAAAGAGTAAAAGGAGCAATCAAGCAAAACTAAAGGAGAGACATAACAAGAAAAATTAACTCACAGAGGCTGCATGTCCATATTTCACCAGATTCCTGGAGCTGAAAATACAGTGCTTCCTTACTTCCTGCAGGCGTCTACTGCATGGCAAGTAGACGCCTGACATCACAGCCTTTTCTGCTGGTCACAAAGAGGCTAATGCACTACTGCCCCAATCTTGGGCTATGTGTCTATCATGTATGTCAAACTGGACTGTGATAGTTGCGCTGGTTTAGCATGATCAGTACAGGTTTAGGTTTTGCTGCAAATGAGATGTGTGTGGCTTCGGAATGCACGCGCAAAGCCAAGCATTGGAGGATGATGTCAGTTTACTGTTTACCCAATGAGGAAGGTAGTCAGCCTTTATAACTACAGTAACCCAGTTATTGGACAAGAGGACAGGGGGGGGTGAAAGATTTGATGAAATGTTGGTTAGGGCTGGACAATAATCCAATGCAGTGGTGTATGGTGGCCAAAATACAACACATTCAAGCAACTGGTCACCATGAAGCATAAGGCCCATATACTTGATGCTATGCTGGTGTATATTTTGGTAAATGTAACACAGCAAAAGTATGGCCTGTTCACATGATGTGCACAGAAAGGACAGAAACCAAGTTACTGTTTTATGTGTGTAATGGACCTTGTTTGCTGAATTAAGGGGCTTTAAGGGTGCTCCTATTTTTTAGGGAATACTCCCCGAAACGTTCAGGTTCTACTCACTGATGTATAATGAAATGTAAATCTTTAAGATGTGGAGCTCATTCCCATTTTTGAACATAACAGATTTAGTTAAAGATCACTTCCATGGCAGTGGAAGAGAGAGAGTAGTATAGATTATTTTATCTAGGCAGTGGTTCCCAAACTCGGTCCTGGGGCCCCCCTGTGTATGGTGGTTTTTGTTCCCACCACAATCGCAATCCCATAGTTTTAAGAAGATGCTAATTTTTCTTAATTAGGTGCTTTTCCTGTTTAGAGGGATTATTTACCCTCTTAAGCCATTTTATGTCTTAAATTGCTTTGCTTCCACAAAGAACCCCTGGTCTAAGGCATCTTTTTAAAAAAAAAAAAAACCAAAACAATCACACAGCACACAGCACACTAACTCATTTGAACATTGTCTATCTTTATCTGCAGATAAAAATGGAAATCTGTAGTCAATGTGACGAAGAACAAGGCCGCAATAATTCGGCCAGCTGCACATGCCCAGACAGAAAGAAGGCTGAACAATATCAGTGAGCAAAAAAAAAAAGGTCCAGGCGTTGCTTGAGCTCCAGATATCAAGACATTGCCTCATATTATTGCTCTAAATGAACTGTTGTCCCTATCAGAGCACCGCAGATGCCACAGAATCAGACATTGTTTCCATGCAAATCCCTCGAACTACGCGTCCATGCTGAATGGAGTTCAGTGCTGAGCACATTTGCCACACTTGCCTTTATGCTGAAGACTGTAGCACCACGTCTGGGGCATTTATATTATCGGTAGGAGTCTATTAATGGGACAAAAGGGGGAAAATCAAATTAAGGTAATGAAAAGACAGTCAGAAATGCACACGCTAAATTACTCTACCAGCGTAGTCGTGCATAATGACCTGAGTCAAGCTGAGCAAGCAGACTACGGTTTAAGCCCCTTTCTGCCCTATAGTTCAATACCACACAATTACCATTTTCTCATTTTAAATAGAATATTAATGGAACATGTGAAAATCCTCCGAGTAAGACTTGGGCTGACAGGTTGGCTGCAAAATCTCAAGAAGGGCCATAGTTTGCTTGTTAGCAAGACCCAGAGAGCCACAGATGGTGCCTTTTCTATAAGGCCTATTTGAAAGCGATAGCAAGCTTGTGTGCAACACCCAACTTCAGCAATAGAACGTTGACCTGGTTTTATAACAAAGAAATGACTTCTGACTAGTGACTAGTCAGGCATCATGGCTATTTACTTTTGTAACATGTTAACAAAAAGAACAGTAAACATTACACAGTCATCCCCGCAGCTTAAGAGGATGGCCCCAGGATAGGTAGCTGGCTATGCATCATGGCTGCTGGCACCACTGATTGTGTCCTTAACACAACGGTGATGCGACCTTCAGCTGCAGATTGAGTCAGGGTGGGTCAGTGACTGAGCAGACATTTGGAATGTTGAAGGTGCATTTTAGATGTCTGGACTGATTGAGTGCTTTCTTTGTGACATGTTGCATTTGACCTAACATAGCCATACGCCAAGAATGTCACACGTACATTAGAGGACTTCGGACAGCGCAAGGACTTTTCTATAATTCCTCCTGGTGAAGTAGCTCATAAGGACATGCTACAACACATTAGAATTGTCCTTTCACCATGGTATTCATACAGTGCCTTTGAAAGACCATAGACTGTTTTGGCATAATGGAATAGATCCCTCACTACTAGGTGTTTTATAACACATGATAGACCAGTGTAAACCAGCGCAAAACCAAGTTAAGGGGAATACAAAAAGGACTCATCCTTATAATTAAAACATTAATGCATTAGCATTTATAATCTAACCAAGTTCAACCAGCATAACTGAAATCCTACTGGTCAAACCGCCCAAAAGAATAACAATAATTCCAATCAGCAGTTCTGTGCAATCCTCTATAAAGCCTCAACATTACAGTATCAAACTTACAGCCCTCAGTGCTCAACAGCAAATCCAAGAAGCCTCCAGTTGTGTCAGTTGTCTCTGCAATAACAGTATTTGTCAATCACGTTAATGGTGGATGTCACATGAATGTCATTTTCACGCTGCCCCCACAGGAGGGAGGTGTCAGGCCGGAACTGGGAGGAACAGGATTGGTGGGGGCATTGTCTGACACGCTCAGAGTTAAATTATGGACATGTACACAAAACTCTGAATACAACAGAGATCAATTTGCGACTGTTCCCCAGGAGGTCTGCTTAAAATTGCACATTCAATTTATTCAATTTCCGAATCCTCTGCAGTGCAGCCATGGATGGATGAACTGAATTGATGATTAAAGGCCTTGCCATCCGCACAGATTCTGCATATAGCCCCGGCCGTCACTCAATCAGTACGAATCAAAACGCCAGAGAGCGTTACTGAATTTAATGAGTAAAGGTGGTTCGGCAGGAGCATACTGATAAATCTAGTCAATAAGAAGATTCTGCTCACCCTAACAAAAACACAACAACCAACATGTTAATACTATACAACATGTCATAAATGTCACTGCATTGCTTACAGTATTACACGTGATATGGATGCTAAACATATACTGAAACATATACAAATAGCAGCTTGGCCTTCTCTTGGACATATTTCAGAACTGCCCTCAGGAGTGTACATGCCTTCAACCCAAAAGGGTTATATGTTATATTTATTTAAAAAAAAACTGACAAACACGGGAGCTCTGGCTTTTGAATAACCTTACAAAGCATTTACAAAGCAGATCTCATCCATCATCCAATGACAGAAGAAAGGCCGTGATCTTGATTAAACTACTGGCAGGTAAAGAGGGTGATTGATTTTCAGGAGAAATGCGGGTCAGGCCTTCAGTACAGTTCCTGGTGTCTCCTGGACTCAGAGAGTGGCCTCTCTTGCCCTGATACCACTTGACATTTCGAGCTGACTTTGTCATGCATATTGCACTGCCAAAATAACAACAAAGAACAATTATTACATTTTTTTCTGGGAGTCACTTTTTCAAACAAAATGACATGGAGAAGTTTGCCAATATCTTTTAGGTCACATACAAAAGGAATCGGTGCAGAGAAACAAAGAGCCATTTCAATAGTGAGAATTCCTTCCTGCGCCTTTCTGAAACTATGTCCCCTTTGAAAAGGGCCAAGGGACATTTGTGTAGAGCCATTTAATCCTAACAGACAGGGAAGAGCAGTGAAAATGCAACAGGATTTGTCATGTTTCATAACATTAAGCCTCCCTTGATATCACAGGTTGGATCAGCTTATGATGCAATATCACAATAAATTAAGGTACAAAGCCACTGCTCACCAAAAGGCTAAAGCTGCAGATTTCGTGCATGGCCAGTACCGCCTCATATTTATAACCCCGATAAGACTTCCCAGGAATCTTTATTTCATTCATGAGCAGTGGAACAAAATGGCTGGTTAGAATAAATTGCCTTGTTATTGTACAAGCCTACTTTTTCTTAAACATCAATAATAACGGAGTCCATATTTAAAATGCCTTGATGACATGCAAACCAGTACTGAAAGGCCAGAAAAGTTAATGTGCAAACTGAAACAAAGCTATGATAACAGTCTATTCATTGTGCTTTCAAACCGCAATGAAACGAAGGTTGTCTGTCTGGCTTGATTATTTATGTTTTTTTTTTTTTTTCCAAACAAATAAAAAGTGACTGGTTGCCTAGAACAGCAAATCTGATTGGTCTGCCAGGCCGCAGAGAGCTGCTGTAGCTAAGCAGCTGGGCTGGCGGCCCAAATGCCACACATTCATTTTCAGTAGCAGTAGGAGTAATGCTGTCACACTCCTCAGAAGGGCCGTTAGCCTGAATTGCTCCAGTAAATATCCTGCTGCGCGAATGGACAGAAGAAGGTGACAAAAATACAGAAGAATAATAGATAACATCCGGTGTCTCTATCTTGTCTATAAAGAATGAGCAAGTTTCAATGGGCTGATTCTAAACTCAGTTAAAAACCAGGAAAGGCCCATATGTGAAAAAGATGCAGTACCGACCAGCTACATTAAGCAGCGGAAGGGGGGTTCACACATATTTTATGCTACCAGCAGAAAAGAACGTGCCACTCACAAACAACCGTATTCAGTCCATTCCTTAAGCCTCTTTTGTTGTCTGTCACCAACAGAAGTGAGTCCAGAGTGGACCATTATATCCCATGAAGCATGTTTCAGTTCTAGATAGCATGAAGACATCACAGCCACACTTCCGCATGTAGTCCGTTGTGGGCAGACAGGGCAGGAAGTGGCCCCAGTTGCAGTGACTTCCCGGCCGCAATAATCCCAGTTATAACGAACTGAACCTAAACCACGGTGAAATGCACCACCAAATGCGCTTCGGCTGAGATCGATGAACACATTGGAACTGACAAGCTACGCCCTGTTTGTCAGAGCCAGTCCTCAAAGAGTGGCATATTTATCTGATCTAAAATCCTAAATCACATTCGCTGCTGCTGTTGGTGTAATGACTGTTCCAACATCAGAGAGCCCTGGATGTTTATTAATTTCGATTAGAAGAAACATTGGGTGTCGTCCTTTCTTCCCCTCCATTTAGCAGGGGTGGTGCGGGGGAAGGTGCTTTCATGCCGTAGCAAAATCTCTGGAAGACTTACAAGACTTCCACCCATGGGTCATCGGTTCTTTCCGTGCTTTGGCTGATTAAACACGGAAAGAACCTACTGCTTAAGCACAGGGGCATAGAGGCTTACTTAAAAGTGTGGTAGCTATGTGACTCATTTTCAAATGCTCAAGGGTTCCTTTAAATCAAAAACAAAACAAACACAATTTAGCTGGCTGCATTAAAACCCTGGCTGCATTTAGCAGATCTGCAGTGGGATCACTAATAATTAATACCTTTGCTTCCATAGGGTAACATAATTCAAATACAGTAATTACAACAAACCCAGAACACATCTAGTTAGGTAAACAAATATGAGCAACTTTCTTTTGTAGCCAGCAGCCACTTTAACTACTGAATAAGGAAGAAGAACAAGCTTTAAGTGGGAGATGCATCATGAAAGTATACCTGCAAATGGGGTAACAGCACACGGAGTTCACAATTTGGTTTGTACATCAGTTTTTATTTTGGCATAAGAGTGAAACTGTTATTATGTAGTGCGATTTAAATTAATTGAAAGGCATTCCAGTACCTGCTTCCTGTAACAAGATGAATATTTCATATCTCTAATTAAACCAAGAACTAACGATATAATTAATGCTGAGATCAGCATGGCATAGCAAGTTTATTTTATTAGTTATGTTGGTATTGTGTTATTACTATATAATTTAATTTGTATTATCCTGTTTCTGACATTGTCCTTGTAGCACTGTTGATATGGCCAGGTTCCTCTTGAAAAAGAGATAATAAACCTAAACTCAACTAAACTAGATATTATGAATACATACATTTAACTGCATAGATGGATGTATCCTGAAGTGTGTGGTTTGTGGGCCTACTAAGTACACATACTGCCGACTCAATGGGTATGCTCTGCACGGTACACTGGACTTTCTGGTGCATCATTACGGTAAACCATTGGGTGGGTATAAGGTTGGAGTTCACAGTCTCCTATCTGAGGCAAAGCCTCCATGGCCTAATGCTTGGAGCAGGAAATTAGGGTCTGCAGGGAAAGTAGAGTCTGTTCAGAGGGGCAATTCCTAAAGCTCACTCTACAGCCCCATGTGTTATTACACAAAGCACAGCAAGGATAGAGCAGAAGCCTATATATGCTTTAGCTGTGAGTTTGTTACCTGCTGACTTTTCACAACCCTTCTGACATAAAACTTGGACAGCGAAGAGATTGGTATAATCAAACTACAGTCTTCCACAGCCTGGCCTGAAAACACCACTTACGGAAGGTCAAATACAGCAACAGTGAGGACAAATGAAGAAGATGAGAAATGACTAAGGACAGCTCAGATATAAACCACAGTTCACCCTTGTGCTTCTGAAGACTGAGTTTGTAACCAGCTTTGTTAATGACCATTAATGGCAGTGAGCAGCCTCCATTATTTTAGTTTTCTAATGATGTTACTCACCAGATGTCGTGTAAATGTTTTTCCATTTTCTTTTTGCTAGTCTAAATGGAATGAGACATAAAAAGCTATTGAATCTCATTGTGTGAGGATTCAACAAAATGAAACGGAAAAAAGAAACAAGAGCTGCAAAAAAAAAAGCAATCTTCTGAGGCAATTATAATGAAAACAAACACAAATGCAAAGTATCCAAGCTTGCTGAGGTATGTAATGAGCTTGGATCTAAAAGGCAAAGACAGACTTGAATTTTCCCGAGAGATGACTCTCTGTACTGGAAAAATCCTCCCCAGGCGGGAGCTCATAAATGGCTGCACATCTTTGTTCCTCAGTTGTGCAGATGATCAGAGGCACACTCCAGTGGAAGAGCGGGTGACTCATGACAGTGGTTATCCACAGCTTTGTGACTGACGCATCTTCATAGTGTAGTGTGCACCCTTCTCTCTACACGCCACACCAAGACTGGAACAACCTACTGTACATTTCCACTTGAAAGGGCTTCGGAGGTAATGCTTCAGAACAAAGAATTAAAAGAATCTCTAGACCTGAAAGCCAACATTCACAGAGGCCGTTATTTTGATTATTTTGTCCTGAATTTAATCGAAACCTCAAAGGTTTAGGTATGACAGAAATCATATTTATATTTAATAACATCGCACATAATGCTGGAGCTCAAGTGTTTTCAGTTAATACCCACTGAAGCTCAGTGATGCACCAGCATTTTCACACCTTGAGCTGAAGTTAATCATGGCATTAACCTGCTGAGAATCAGCTCGCTGTGCTGATTAAAAAACGGCAAGAAGCAGAAAATAAGAGTTGTGTGATGTAAACTGTGATGCATATTGCATTGTTGCACGCAAAACAGATATGCAACATCTTAAAAAAGGCATTCTGTTAAACTACATTGGGTACCACAAAACCAGGTCTGATGATGGAGATTTAGCATCTAATAGCACTGTTCTTCCTGAGGTGTCGCATACTCACAGTCTGTATCTTACTGGCTACATCTGACAGAAAGGCAGGAAAAAGTTATAGCGCTTCCATATCGCTCATACCCCTTTATACAGTAGCGATGGTCCCACTGCCTGATTTAGCGAACATATTGTTCCTTTACAATTTTCAAGCGAGTTCCAGAGATCACTTACTTCAGCCTGAGCATTTGAAACATGTTGAACTACTGCTTCGCAATAATTCAGGGGACGAATGTTAAATGAAGAGAGAATCTGCTACCCCGTTTTTCTACATTAGATGCCAAGAGCTTATGCCTCTTGCCACTGCAAAACCTTTCAGAGTACTACTCAGCAGCTTCCTGCTTCTGTTTGTCAGTCCCGAGGGTCAAAGCTCTGACGGTAAGCTGAGACTCCACACTGCTGAATGTGTTTGTTTTCTCCTGATTTAAAGATGGCAACGGATAGAGGAACAGAGCAAGGCCACAGTGGCAGATCTGGTGTGTTACTGAACACTGACTGTGAGAATGGAGCGCCCTGTGACGGCTGTATAGCCATGCCGGTGAAGGAGCACAAAGGAGCATTACAGAACACAGTAAGCGGCAAATGAAACTAGCCCTGGGCGCCCTGCCCAGCCTGAATGCCCAAGCCATGCTGAGAGACAAGCCAGGGTACCAGAGATTCAGCTGCAAGTTTCTGACAGGACGAAAACCCGAACCACAGCAAGATTCATACAGTTGGACTGATCTGCAGGTACAAATGGTACACAGAGCCCAAAGTGGGTTATGCAACAGGAGAACCGCGATGCCGTCAATGCGCTGTGCGGGTAACCTTCTGAGCGTCCATGCCTTTGGGGAGAGTAGACTGCCGGAGGAGGAATTACACTTAATTGGTTTGTTCACTTGGTATGTTTTAAGACCTATCTGATAATGGACCTGTTGACACCATTGAAACGATCTGAAAATAGACACCGTGAAAAAGAGGCAGTAAAAATAGAAGTTTCCAATTCATTTCGGAAAATGAACTTTAGCAGTCTTTCATTTCATTTTCTTTCTGGGACAAATGAAGTTTGTCTTCTCCAGAGGACGGCGGTGACAAGCCCCCCCCCCCCGCAAGCTCCTGGGACACAATTCACCGCCCTCAAATTATATTTCTTTTCCCCGCAGGGTTATAAGCTGTACCAAGAGTGAGGATTATCCCGTGAAATAAATCCATTCTGAGCCCTGACCCATGAAGTTATCGTCCAGCCCACACTGGGAGGCCATGCTGGTAAACTAAGAGATAATCCAACTGCAGAGACTGACGGGCTTGCAGCGACCGACTGCTCCGCAATTTCCACTGTATGCGCAAGAACGAAGATGCAAAGGACTGGAACTTATGCTGGCACTAGGCCAGCTTGCAGCAAGACACAATGTCCCTGTTTCCAGCATTCAACACACAATTGCTCTGCCTTTGCCAAAAACATACACCTACACTCACATTCATACACTATCTCTGTCTCCCTCTACTCTCTCTTTCTCTCTCAAATACACACACAAGCACGCACGCACATGTGCATATGCAGGGACAATATGAAAGAAAGGTCATGTTTGTGTGTGTCTATTACAGTCACCATAGCTTATTTATACAATTACCTCATTCTTAGATATTTTCATTCTAGGCAGGCAATACAATTAAGGCCATTTTGCCAACTGTTGAAAAAAATGTTTCTGAGGGGCCAAAGGGAAAACAGCTCCAAACTTCTGTGTGAAGGGGTCAAAGTTCAACATTTTGGATTTATATTTCTGTACGATTTTTCTATTTTATTTTATTCATACTGTGACAGGACAGAGCCCTAAAATAGAAAAGTAAAAAATAAAGAGTTTCACTGCACCTGAATTTAAGTGGCTTCACCTGTTCAAATCCCACAATGCAGCAGGGGGCCACATTTCAGGTCAATAGCTGAGGTCAAATGACAGCATGTCACATTGTTACTGCTTAAATAACCCCATTTCAAAATGTGATTGCAAACAGAGTAATTACAGCAAATCTCCCCTTTTCCACAATATGGTGGCTCACATTCATGGCTTTGTCCTTTTTCTAAGCGTGTTCTGTGATGGTCAACATAAAACATTTAAACGCTGACCTGGAATAACTGACCGAATGGTACGTTTATAGCAAACGAGGGTACATATTGGTACATTCCGGCCGGAGAAGTCATAGTGGGAGGGAACACAGCGTGCTCCTATGACAACGAGTGCACAAATGAACTTCTCTTCGCTCTCTCTGTGAATGGCCTTTAGCATATGACAAATGTTTTACCAGCATGTCACTCAAACATTCCTCCGCCCCCACTCCACCCCCCCCACCCCCGCCACATTGCTAAGCAGATAGAGGGTGACTGTGACATGGAGGGTGGGGTGGTGGTCACTGGAGCAGGGCAGTCACTGGAGCGCCAGAAGCTGGAAGCCTGCCGGGTCCTCAGTCTTCAAACGGAGCAGGGAGCTGAGGACTCGTTCAAACGTGCCCTGGCATCTGACCCCAGCACATCAACAGCTCTCTCTTCATTGAAAATCCTTTACTGGGGTGACATACAGTACAAAACATACTGGCAAGGCATAAAAAAACTATATGCAAACAACAAGCACTGGAAAAAAATTCAAGGAAAAAAGTCAATTATTGTGATATGGAAATAATAACCATACTCATGTAGTTTTAATTACAGTGTAGACAAACATTACACAGTAACCGCCTTTACCACTCTTACTGTAATCGCCATCAATAATCGCAAAATTGCACTAATATAAATAACTAGGCAAAAATATAAGCAACACAATAATATGTTTGTTTTCATCTACATGCATTTTCCATAAACAATTTATGCATTATTATTGTCAATATTGAGGCATTTTGGATGTGTTGTGCAATATTATCATGTGTGAATTATTATTCAATACAACCGAATTATTTTTATATATGATCAATTTGAATGGCCACAAGAAATAAAATTGTCCTGGCAAGAAACACAATTGTCTCCAATGTCTTTGCCCTCCCTGCACACACTATAGGCTTTCAAAACACACATGATGCTTGTCCGTGTGTTGCCCACGGCAATGGAGGCTCAGAGACACCTGCAATGGCATCCCACACAGTTTACATAACGCTGGCGCTCTGGAGCCTACCATTTCCTGCACTGAACCTTTCTTTAGATGGCAAAGACAAAAGAAATATCCTTTGCAGTCCACAACAAAAATGTTAGACCGAGAGATCCATTTTGTGTTCGTGACCCATTGTATTTTTTTATTTTGTAATTCACTTAATTTCCACTAGCTAAACAAAAGACACCTGAATTTCCAATTGCACAATTTTATGACAGGGACTAAAATTCTCACTCGCTGTTATTACAGTGTTGCATGTTGGAAAACACAAGCTTCTGCTTAGACTGAAAAGGAAACCATATTAAAGTAAAATGTTTGAATAAGTGAATTTCAAGCAACGTCTATAAGATAGGCCTATTTACTTTCACATCAAACCACCACCCCAATCAGGGATGCCTTCATACAACAGGACAACACAAAACACTCACATTAACATTAATTAAACGGTAAATGTTTAATTGCAGATTAATTTTTATATTGATGGAAGATATTACAGTTTAATGAGGGGCTGGCTAGATGCCGGAAACGCACAACATACAGCGCCTCTGCTCTTTAATCGATCGCCGCTCGTCTCTGCAGCATTGCTCAAGCAGCCTTTGGCTCTAAGCCCGTTTCCCAGAGTGCATACGGTTCCGTGGGTCTCTTTGAGATTCCCGCTATGACTCGCTGCATCTTCCTCCAGTGCGCACCATTTTAAACCGTGTCACGCAGCGTGGGTCGGCAAACTGCCTAGCGTGGCTGAGGCCTCCTCAAAATCGTTTTGCCGCCCTCCAAAAAATAAGTAATTACACAGAATTATCCTAGACTGGAAACTGTGCGTTACAAAATCTGACACTTTCTGTAATCCAATTATACATTTACAGCAGAAAATAAGAGATTATATCATTACAAAATTAGCACATATTACATTATTATACAATAAATATTACATGTTTCATACCGAAGCAAGTGAGGTTGAACACCTTTTTCATCGATTCGACAGCAGTGGCACACATAGGGTCTACACCCATGACTCACTGCATCCAGAGCCCAGTGCTCTTACCACTGTGCCACATACTGATCCAGAGCCTAATGTCCACTGACATCAGTGTTGAGGCGCCTTAGAGGGCTGCTCCAGGTACGACTGATCCCAGTAACATAACAGCATTCTTTAGTCAAGTGCACAGTGCAAGAGGGGGGTTGAGTCCCATCATGAGAAAAGTCCCTTTTAGAGATTACACTTATCAGGTCTTCTGG
Source organism: Anguilla rostrata (assembly GCF_018555375.3). Classification (NCBI taxonomy): domain Eukaryota; kingdom Metazoa; phylum Chordata; class Actinopteri; order Anguilliformes; family Anguillidae; genus Anguilla; species Anguilla rostrata. Next base: position 43,171,795 of record NC_057937.1, on the reverse strand, counting down.
CATGAGATCTTGTTTTCCAACCAATGCTGTCCTCTGGTTGCTATGGCTTCCCCATAAACGCCTCATCACACAAACACGCGGGCGGTGGCTGGATAATAACACAGCGAGTCAGGCATCTGCAACGGTGCTTTAAAAGAAGGATCCAAAATAATGACATGAATAAATATTTGAATAAATAAATAAACATCTGAAATGGGTGTTCTTTTGACACCTTTCAAATGGATCTATGCTACTGTGCTCGGGGTGCTGCGTTGTGGTCTAGAGCATAAGGAACAAGGCTTCAAACTACACAGTTGTGGGTGAAATACCCAGGTGGGCTGATTACCTAAGGTACTTAATCCACATGCCTTAGTAAAAGAAAGAAGCTGTATTAAATAGACAATGTACTCAAAAATAATGAGCCCAGCAACAGTGACATAGAATCCATGTGCATGTACTTGCCCATGACTGTGGTATCACATCAGGGTCAAGATATTAGCATATTTAGGATCAAGACATTGACACTAATGTAATAGCAACAGCACTAGCATTTGTGCTCAATGCTCTAGCCTATACTTTTAAGAACAGCAAAAGACCTTGAATGTTCCAACAAGGAATAGCTATATAAATATTAGCTACTTTTTCATTTTTTCCTCAGTTTTCCCATAACAGAGAGGAGGAACAAATGGCGAGGTCTGTGCTCATAACAAAAGAAGCAAACCACAGCAGCCTCAAAACCAGAGTCATCCATCCTACTTATAAAACATCCATAATTCATTTAAAAACATCTTGTCCTGGTTTTTCAACTTTAAATTGTATCATCTTATCATTATTAACACTCAGCAAAAAAAAGCAAGTGCAACCAAGCCAGGTACTTCTTCGTGCTTTGCGAAAAAGAGAAAAATTACTCTGACCCAATAGGATGGAGAGGGAAGACATCAGCTTCCCTGTGGAATACCACACTGATGATGAATTCAGGACCCAAATCATACAGTAAACACCACCCACATGTATGATAATTATCTATACCCTTTGAATATTTTTCCCAGAATGCCTGCATGGCTAACAGTCCACTCGCAGTCCAGACCATGTTTTGGACCATGTTTTATGCTCTGACAAAGTTAAAGGGCAAAGCATAAAATACCCATAAGCAACAGCATATTTGTAAGCAACAGCATATGTGGGTATAAAGCTGTTCTTCATAAAAGAACAGTAACACAGGCATACAGCAGAAAAAGAATTCTAAGATACCACGTAAGCACAAAACAGTACTTGTCCTATCCAGCAGATAGCATCAATTGCATACAATATCACTAATGTACTCATGGATAAGCTGCTCAGATAAAGCTAATGATAAATCACTCGTACTTCACTTATACTTTGTATGTTACTTGTCTTTCTGTCATCCAAGGTCATCTATTCAACCAAGACTGTAAGATTGTGTATTACTGCAGAAGCAGCACAGATGCACTGATATTTAAATAGTTGGCATATCTGACTTCTTGATTATACTCTTATCTGCTGATACACACACTATACTGATGAGTGTGCCTGCAGAGCAAACACAAGCCCACCATGATAGGGATGAGCAAGGGGGCTGCAAGGGGCCAGCCAAGACACAAGGCAATCTGATTGGCTGACTGCCTCAGTAATAAAACTGTGACATCAGTTATTTGACAGGAGTGAAGCAGCTGACCAGGAGTCATGGCTCGGTCTTTTGTGGCCATGGTTCAGCCTAGTCACAAATCACAGTCCACAGGCTTTCCCCCACTCTCCCATTCACTTCTGCTTGCATGAATAAACAGCTCACTGTACTCCTTTCTGTGCACCAAGGGGCAACTCTCTAATTAAAAATCCCAGCCAGCGAAGCTTCAGAAGTGTGTTTACAGGTCTCTTTTAAAAGGATGCCCATCATAACTTATTAGCTCACCACACTGTTGTTATTTGTGCCTTGTGTATCACTAAGTACTTGCATTGACGTACATATCTACATAAGAGCACATCAAGTGTTTGAAAATTAAACCAAGGCAAAGTGCTGCAGATAGACTTTTTCTCCCCTTATAGAAATGGAACACTCCTCTGTACACTTCTGTGCTCCATTTGGCTCTGAACACAACCTGCGCATTAGAGGTTCAGAGGGATAATGGTCTTATAAACTACCACTGCTATTACTATAATTTTCTCTGTAGTTTTTTATTATGCATGCTTATGTGAAGCAGTTTGAACCTGACAAGCGTCCCACTCTATTCAAATAAAAAATATATATTATTCACAATGACATTAACAACAACCAAAATAACCCAATGAAAGGGGACATTGACCACAGACGGGCATGGCTGAACATCAAACAAACCCACCTGGACTCTGTGGAGAGACCAGTTCACAGCAGCAGTGCCTGATGCCTGGACAGAAACTGTGGGGGATTCCACAACATGTGCCAAAAAAAATGCATCACAGAGCGTGGGCAATGTGCACTAATAATATCAGAGCACCCTTCAGTTTTCTATCAGAAAAGGCACAGCAAGGATCGTATGGATTTTTTGAGAAAGAAATATCATTTTCTCCCTGTTCTCACACTCCCCCACTTGTCTATAATGATGTCAATAAATGTAGACGAAAAAACTGTAAAAAAAAAGGGCCTTCACTGAAAATTGCTCGCTATTCTGCCAAAGCCAGCCAGAGTGAAGTCATCATTCCAAGCCCGCTCTTGATCAGGTGACCCTCACGCCTCACCGCCAGGCCAGTGCATACATCACTGACGACGCGTCCGGCTAATGAGAGGGCAGTCCTCCATTAGGGCAGTCATTAGGCAAGCCTGTTAAGGCAGGGGAGCGAATCCTTTCAAGCAGTGTGATTCACAGTGACCTCCCGCTCTTCTGAACCCTGAAAACACCCCTCCCGTTCCCCTGCACATTCCCTGGCCCAAGCAGAAACCCTGACACTGAGAAAGTAATGTAATGTAACGGCAGAAAACCAGGCTGAATTTCCTTCCACCAGCTTAAAAACGTATAGTAGCACCCATACAACCAAGAACAAACTGGCCCACCAAAAATGCAAACAATCTACCTAAAGACGTATGTAGAAGTGATGCCTGAATCATCCCTATTTACTGTAGAATCCAGAAACTTTATTAAAATTATTTGGAGTCATTTTCCTCACTGAGTCACAGACACCTGCTGCCTGTGGGTAGGGGGTTGGGTGTCTGGTGTACGGAGAGCCACATATTAGCTCTACTGACTGGACAGACCTGAGGATAATGGAGTGCTGGTGCAGTGACTTTCTGTCTCGTTGTTATTACCACTTCCTGCAGTCTCCACCAGTGGCTCTCAATACGTAGGAAGACACAGAAAATAATAAAGACACAAGCCCGGTGGAGTCAACAAACAACCTCTTAATGCAGAACAGCCTGCTGGGAGATGATGCAGACTAGATTGCACTGTAGAATGCGTGCACATTTCTCACTTCCTGTTATTTGTGCTGAATTCTGAAACCGTAAAGAAAATTGAAAAGACCCCATGGCTGTAACTAAAAGACTAACGGCAGTCAAAAAGAAATACTGAACTGGCTAGGACCCTACTGCATATGTAGGCTATTCATATGTACTGAATACATATGTCTAGAATCTTAGAATCTTTGTTGAAAGACAGATATATTCAGACTGCTCTTGTATTCATGCCATTCAAGCAGTTGAATGGGTGAGATGGGTGAAATGTCTTTTTTAGGGACACCAGTGGAATCTGGTGACACTGTCACTGATATTGTACTGCTGAACACTGATTTTTTTTATAAAGAATTAAATTAAACAATATTGGTCCGCAGTTAGGAAATAGAAACTGCGCCTACCTTACAAATGGTCGAGTGTGGGTACCTGGCATGGAATTGGGTACTAATGTAGCAGTAAACCCTGGCAGACTTTAATCAATTCTACACCTGGAGGGACAAGACCAGCTGTGCCCTGCTGGTGCAGACTCCCAGTCATTATCAGCTGATGGCAGAGGTGAGGCCGAGGCTCAGACCTGTAGCTGCGGGTGGAGCTGGGACGACTCCACTGCATAATAATGCTACAACTCCACAGAGTGAGGGGTCACTTCAGAACACTCAGATCAGCAAGTCTTACACTTATTATTCCAGGGAGGTGTCGTTGCCGAAATGACTCACAGCACAATGCACCTCCATAGCAGATATGAGCTCTACAGTCTGTTACTTTAGTGGAGGATTCCAAACCTGAACAACCAAATGCTAAAACAGTACCTTTATACTTTTAATCGTCCTGAACCTGTGTTAGATTGCTTCGCATGATTAAAAAGCCCATACATTTAAATATGCACCATAACAAAGTGGTTACAAGGTGGGTATTTTTGGTAATCTTTTAACCGGGATTCTCTTTCCAGATCTCATTGTTTTGAAGAGTGTGCACCATCATCTGCTCTTCCAAACATGCCTCCTGCCAGCCTCAACTTTAGTCCACTCAGGGCATTAGCCAAGCAGCGCAGTCATTGTGTCAGAGGAGCACATTTCATGCACAGCTGGTGAAGGCAAATTTTGGCTGGGCCAAGAGGAGTCACTCACTTGTGATGAGACGAGAGCAATCCCGCCAACTGAAGCCCTCCCTATCAGGGTAATGCTACAGCCAGTTATGCACCAGCACTGTGAGGCAGCCACTGTACAGCATTTCACATACAGAAAAAGGGACTGAAGACCAGTGTTACCTTTATGCTCAAGGTGGACCCTGGCCAAGTGCAGCTTATCTCAGAAGCAATCTAGCCTGGAAGCAGCACTCTCACGCATTGACTATATTTATACAAAAATGAAACAAGCAAAGACTGTTCATGATATTTGGTTGTTCTGTTCTGTCTCACAGAGCCCAATCCCCAGCATATGCATATGCCCATCCTCTCTGTCTCTCAAACACCCCTGCAACTGTTCTCAGTGGGCGAATGCATCTGACAGGCTTCCAGCTTTTACTGGACAGGGGTATTATAGCACTTTTAAAAAATGTCTTCATAACTTGAGATACAGTATGCTTGTTAGCATGGCAGCATTTCCTTCAAGGATTCCATAAAAACAGCCACCCCAGAATCCAACCTCCACCCCTGTACCCCAGGTAACCAAGTCACTCAGGGTAGCATTGGGGGTTCGTTACACAACCAAAGCCTGTTTCACACAAGGCCTGAGGTGTTACATCAAGCAGCAAGGTCATGGAAGGTTGGGAACCAATTCTGCCACAAGCACCCCGCCAGCCCACCAGGAGGAGTTCATTTAGCTCCTGTTTAATTTCTCTGGAGCATTGCTAACTGAAACAGAACATGGGCTCTGTTCGCCATTACAAAAGACAAAAAATTCCCATGGCATTTACCCTCTCTCCTACAAACCAATGGTACAGTTAATCACAGTGACAGTTTTTGGGCTGTAAAAAACCATGCTACAATGGTACATTTTAAAACTTTATTTAGTGTTATGTTTATTTTTTTTTAAAGGCACCACTTTAATTATGAGTAATATGGTGAATACAGGTCTAGGTCAAGATTTTATTTTTCCCAGAAGTGAACAAGCAGTGTGTGGTGGTTATTCATCAATGGTAAGCACATATGCATAATAAGATTCATACTTTTTTTGGTAAGCAACAGCAGAGAGCCTTACCGCATGTTTGTTAGGTTTATCGTAGACAAACATAAACAGATAGTGCTGAAGAAATTGTTTTAAAAAACAGCCAAAGTTTATTGAACTCTGATTCTTTGATGCTTATTAATGTTAATTACTGGTAACTGCAATTGTTTTTTTTTTTCCTTCACAGATGTTTGTTTCCACTAAAAATATTTATCAGTACAGAAAATGTACCCACTTTTTGAAATGATGTCCTCCTTTATTTTAAGCAAACATTCATAAATACACACGTACTACTGTAATGTAGATTTTATGCATAGCCATGACTATCACTCACCATTCTAAGAGGAACCAAGGGAATGAGGGTAACATAAACTGGAGTGCACACATACATGCATGCATGTACGTACAAAACACACACACACACTCACACACACATGGGCTGTGTGGGGAGTGCCAGTTCATTGACAGTGATTAAAAGGCAGATTATTTAAGACCTAACCTTCCCTTAGGCTAGAACAAAACTGGGGTAACAATGTGCTTCTGAGATGCCACCCTTTACTCTCCTCCTCTTCCTCTTATCTAAACTCTCCATGCTGATCAAAGGTAGCTGAACTCATCCTGAACATTTCTATTAGATGCACACTGAGGTCGAAAAAGTGAGTAGCTGTCACCTGATAAGCTTTTATCATGATGAATTACTTGTGATAACTGCCAGCGTGGCCATTTTAAGTGGCACTTGAAGTGCATTTATCAGCTCTTTCTACATTTAAACCATGTCCACCAACCCCCTTTCCTTCCCTCTTTCTCTGTTTTGATACTACAGATCACCTACTGTAGAGAGGCTTGTCAGCTCTGTCAACTGCTCTTGAGAATTTGCCTCCACAAAAATGACAGACTTCCCCCCAAATCACCAAGCACCTTCTAAGCACACATTGTGCTATCAAGTGATGGGCACAGAAAGTGATGAGCCCCCTCAGCAGCAAATAGCATAGGAAAGCTATTCTGCTTTTATCAGGAGTAGACAGAACCTGTACAGCAATGCAGTTTTAAAATTTTAGTTAGCAACAGTTTGTGGCCAACCATAAGCCTGCAAACCTTTAAAGTTCATTTTGAGAGCCAACCCTCCAAACTATTCTTTTCCTAAGTGCTCAAACATTTTACATTTGTACTAGGTCTCCCTATGTGTGTAAATAAGGCTTGTTAAAAATTATGTTAAGCTACATAAAAATACATTAATCTGTAGTTTTGCATGCAAACAATATCTCCACCCAACTGGGAATCAATCCCTGTTCATCTTGCTTTCCATTCTTTTTCCAATTTCCAATTAAAAAAAAAACACAGATTCTTTTAGACATATTTTAATAAATATTTTTAATTTAAGTAGAACGTTTATTTGCCCACAGCAGGAAAATTAAATCAAAAGCGTAATGCAAGCTTCTGAATGGAGCAGTTTTTAGCAAGAAACGTGAGCGTGAAAGCATCTAGACCTGTGTCAAAAGCACTGCCACCTAACACCTACATAAATGTTTGAAAACTAACGCTGCACAATTCATTCAGACATCCCTACCTCCCATAATTCCAAAAAAATAATCCAAATTTGCTTTTATGTTTGAAATTTATAAAACACACTAAAATGATCTATCAAGCACAATGTTTTTCTCTCAATAAGGCAACACAGGAATGGGCCTGAGCGATTGTTGCAATGCTCTTCAACTTGCAGTAATGTAGCAGTAATTAGGTAATAATATTTTTTTAGCTGATCTGACTCCACTAAATGCATTGAACATTGCTATTTATCTTTCTGATATTTGATTTTGATAAATGATAAAAGTTATTTGATGATTAGATAAAGGATAAATATAATTTGGTAATATGAGAAGGCCGCTGGCTGTGACTAGTAGGCTATGCAATTTCTTGAGATTTGATTTCCAAGGACTGCCCCAGTATAGCTTTCCTTCGTTGATATCTGCCAACATGGTGGCGGCTTTCTCTAAATATCATTCATTGTGTGCAACAAAACACCGCCGCTCCTGAACCAGCACGGGGGGTAGAATGTCAGTAGGGAATCCTGCGGTGGAGGACTGTGGTGTGTTTGACACTGGGCTTGTGCACGTATGGCAGTTTTGCTGAGCGAATCAGAAGATGAACCGCAGTGAGCTGTGGTCAGCGTGGACGTCGCCCGTTCCGCATCCCAGCCCCTCTAGCTGCTGCCTTCTCAGATGCAGCCGCTACACTCTCTGCGGACACAAACGCCATTGCAGTAAAACCCCAGAAAGGACAACACACAACACAGGACTGGACTAAAAAATAATATATAAACACATACAAACACATTCGTCTTCCCACAATCCTGGGGCAGATTAAATCCTGCCCTTATAAGCTTCACTCCTCAGGCAACTGGAGATGTTTTAGCAGTTCACCCAAAAATGAAACTATGGTAAGTTTCCACTTACCCGGGGAAGTATCTGTTTAGCTGAAATGTGTAGAGTTCTCTAGATATTCACTGCAGCTCAATCTGATAAAATGCACCTCGTGGGTCCATCTATGGGTAGCCTCAAAGAGCCAAACATTTACATTTGAAAAATTCAAAGGCAACTTCTCATTCCAAATATAATCTCTTGGTTACTCACAAACATCCCCAGAGCTGAATTTGAGCAATTATTCCATCTAGAACTACTAATACTACTAATTATAACTCTGGCAAATTATAAGGTATGAATAAAATAGTATAGTAACATGTGGTTATACTGTTCCAGCCCATGTGCCTTCAAGGAGCTCGGAGCTACGAGGCTCCTGAAGAATTCTTGAGCAAGGAAACACTAGTGCATCCTTTTCGGAAGTATTTTTTCAGAACATGTGATGTATAATGATCGACCTGTGTAGCCACCTCTCCCCATCTGCCATGTCAGTAACTAACGTGGCTTCAGACTGATGCTTTTTACACGTTTCCTCGATTCCTCCATCCCCGCATCCTTTCCTTGCTTTCTTTCCTTGTGTCCTCTGATGGGTGGAGCAAGGAGCAAGGAAAGAAAGCAAGGAGATAAAATACGTAAATGGAATGAGCCTACGTTGACAACGCGCGATTCCCGACATTAATTTCACATATTTTTGACCCGTTTGGCCTTCCATACTCAGAAAGGAGACAAGGAAAGGAGAAAAATTAGTGGTTGGAACGCACCCAAAGACTCCCTGGCAATCATCCAGCTCAAGGGTGCTGTCCATTCTGAGGACCACAGCCGCGTGGGAGCAGACATTTGCTGAACTGCCTTAATTAAGATGTCTACCAAGGATAATTCTGAAGGAGATTAATCCTCTGTTGTCTGTCAGGTGTCTGTAATTGCAAATGTTTGATGCAGTCCCATTCCTGCTAGCACCCCTTGGGGCGAGAATTATTTGAAATCTCTTGAAGCAATCCATATTTTATAGTAACATATATTTCTGCTGTACCACTGCCCTTCTCTCTTTAAGGAGCTATTAGCAAAATACAGCAAGATAAAGCTATATGAGGGTGCAGGAGTCTTTAGGATTCAAGACTGAGAACAAATAAAATTTTTAAAACTATGTCGGGTCCACATCTTTGCACAGGACAATAGAGTCAAAGCATTGGCTTTGTACACAGTGCCTAACTCTACTATGCAACTAATGGCTAATGGTGGCTACTATTGCTATTACCATTACTATTACTGTATCTGCCTGCCTGGCTGACATCTCAACTTGGATGGCTAGGCATCACCTGAAGCCCAACCTTGACAAGACAGAGCTGCTCTTCATCCATCACAGGTCCGCCCTACAACAAGAGCCACCATCACTGTTGGTGGTACTACAGTGGCTGTCTCTGGCTCTGACTTGGGGGTGGTCCCAGGTTACCAGCTGAATTCAAGGAGCACATTACTGCAACATCACAGTCCTGCAGATTCTTCCTGTACAACATCAGGACAATTTGACCATACCTGATCACATACTCTACCCAGCTGCTCGTTCAGACAGCCACTACAACTGATTCAGAACGCCGCTGCCTGACTTGTGTTCAATCTGCCAAGGTTTTTGCATGTCACAACTGGTTGCCGCCAGGGTCAGGTTCAAGTTCAAACTCTGGCCTACACAATAGCCAACATGACAGCCCCTTCCTTCAGGACGTAATTCAACTCTACATTCCAGCTTACCACTCTGCTCTGCTGCAGCAGGGCGACTTGCACTTCCTGCCATCTGCGCAAATGGTTCTCACTCGTCCCAACCATGGAGTTTCTCCACCTTATCTGACCTGTGTCCTGTAGTTATTTCAATGTCCTTCGACATGCACCTACTGTATGTCACTTTGGATAAAAGCATCATACAGTATAAATGCATAGAATGTAATGTTACAGGTACTGCAGAAACTCTGGTTCTTCAATTGAGCTTCTGTAAATAAAAACTCACATAACAATTCCAATTAATCTGTCAATTTTGGAATTTTTGGGTTGTGTAAATAACCCAGTTGTAAATATTTAAATGTTTCTCTTTTTTCACTCAATCTAATCAATTAGTGGCCAAATCATGAAATATTCAGTATCATTCATAAAACATGAAAAGCAAGCATATTATGTTTTAAGCTGTTGTTTCGAAAAGGAGCCTGGCTGGGCTCAGATGCTACTCAGAAAGAAAAGTGAATAAATTAGCTGCCTATTAAAATGTCCCTTCACAGACAAAAGGCTGCATATGGAATCTCTACAACCCCCATCCTTAACCTAAGTAACCACATAATCAGTGAAAATCTGAACAGTTTCTTCAGAAATGATAGCTGAGACCAGTTATTTTCTGCATGCAAAACTAGTGTTTATCATTAAAAACTGCCCCGAGTCTTTCCACAAAAGTCATGCTTGGATAGGTGGATTAGGTGAACTGCTGAAAAGAGCACGATTCTAAACAGCACTGTGGAGGACATCACCATTATCTTCCAACAGCCAAGGGCGAGAGCACTTAGGAAAATGGAATTTGAGCCGTGCGCTCGCATTGTTGAAATTGCATTGAAGACAAACCATTCGGACTGAGCGGCCATCAGATATCAGATTCAGCTTGTTTATAGGAGCTGCAGCCTAAAAGAAACAGATCGATGCCAAAATTAAATGAACTTCAACTGAAAGAAAAGAAATCGGGGTTCTTAAGTGACCAACAAGAGCTCTCTCTGCTTGTAAAATGGGAGACTAAAGGTATGTGCACAAATGCAAGAGAATGTACAATTTTCAAATTTCTTTATTCCAAAGGGAATAGTACTGACACACAACGACTGGAGTTTCTTTGTAAAATAAAATAAATGAAAGAAAAATAAAAATCAGTATGCCTGCGTAGCATGGTTAAGCTTTTCTAACCCTAACCCTAACACCGTAGGCTTGAGAAATAGTGCGGCACAGTTCTTCAGAATATGGAACCCAGTGTTACAGCACATCAAGAACCAACAGAACTCTGCCCTCTTCGTATAACGTACCCTTGTACCCTTTCGTAGATGAGCAGTGAAAACGGTACAATATTACAAAGAGTGTTGCCCTAATGTCTTTTCTTTTTTGTCTTATTGTTATTATCAATATATACTGTATATTTTTTACTTTTTTCCTGTTATGGGAGGGGGGAGGGGGGTAGGGATTGTTATTACTATTATTTTTTTATTTTATTTTATTTTTTTAGGTATCGTACCTGTCCACCTGGTTTAAGCATGTCTTGTCTGTCTGGTCTTATTATGTATGCAAAATCACTACAAATAAAATGTTCAACAAAAAAAAAAAGAAATAGTGTGGCAGTCTGTAGGGTGGCCGATTCTTGTACATTGTACTAATCCCCGTTGGGTTTGATTCCCTGCCACGGCAATATCTGTACAGTTATCCCATCTCTACCTGTAACCCCCTCTGTTTCCCCCTTGTCTGAACAAAAACAAAGAATCATAAGGAAGCTGTGGAATCTCCCTTCTTTTAAAGAAGAAGAAAAAGAAGCTTGTACGTTCAAATCCCAGGCAAGGCAGTGCACGAGTCCAAACCCAAAGCATTTCACTGCTGGACGCCATCTGAAATGTAATATCACCCTGGGTGACTTTATTAAATTAATAACAACGTGACGATTAATCATTGAATCACTCAAATAATGTTAGCACAAAAATTTTATTAAATTTTGCTTTTCATACACTGCCACTGTTATCAAAACAGTCACTTCCAAAGACTCTCATTGCTGCAGAGTACTAATTACTACATAATTACCTCATTAACCATCTGCAGAAGGTGGGCGTATACAAAACTACAAACTATATCTATTTGCATAAAATACATTTCTATGTACTAGAGTTGTTCATTTTTAAACACTAGACACATTTTTAAACAATACGAAAATGAGAATAAAGTAAATCCGGTATATTGGTTTTACTACCACTACCAACTTTAAACATATTATTCTTAAGTTAAATTATTACATTTAATTTTGTTCACACACACGCATGCCTGCACACACACACACACACACACACACACACACATACACCTGCACACAGAGTATCCCAACTCACGAATGCACATTTGTACCATTTTTACCCAACACACAAATGCACATTTGTACCAAAACACTTGCACCATTTTTAGCAGCAGGGTGCTTGTTCACAAAAACACAAAAACAGCCTGTGTGCAAAGCACGAATCACTCTGGAAATGACTCACCACCAATCTAATAAACCTAATAGTTAGATTTATTTTGACTTCCAGATCTATAATTCATATAGTGGAAGCAGGGGCCTCAATAATTCATTGAGCAACGGAAAACCTGATTGGAATGAATGAGCTGGCAGGTACAGTCAAGAGGGTATGAGTTTCTGTGTCGTGACACTGAGACAAGAGGGCATGAATGGAGCACATATCAATGGCATAGCGCAGTGCTCTGACTGTGGCCCCAGAGCTCAGATGTTGACTGCCATTTCCTTAAGATTGGTATGGATGAAACAATACATTCAGACCTACTCTATATGACCAAACGTATCTGGACACCCCTGGGTCTGGGGCTGTTTTTCATGGTTTGGGCAAGGCCCTTTATTGAAAAGGCAAATCTCAAAGCATACAATGACATTCTAGACTATTCTGTGCTTCCCCAACAGTTTGGGCAAGGCCCTTTGCTGTTACAACACGGCAATGCCCCCGGGCACACAGCAAGGTTCATAGAGAAATGGTTTTGTCAAGAACGGCATGGAAGAACTGGACTGGCCTGCACAGAGGTCTGACCTCAACCCCATTCAACACCTCTGGGATCAATTGGAAGGCAAACTGTGAGCCAGGCCTAATCGCCCAATCAGTGCCTGACCTCACGAATGCTCTTCTGGTTAAATGGACGCAAATCTCTTCAGCAATGCCCCAACATCTAGTATTATAGCCTTTCCAGAAGAGTGGAGGTTGTTATAGCAGCAAAGGGCGGACCAACTCCATATTAATGCCCATAATTTTGGATGAGATATTGGATGTCATGTATCCACATACTTTTGGCCATGTAGTGTATATGTCTAAATGCTTATATGTCATGCACTCTGAGTTTACAGCAGGGAACAGAAGTTTGAGTATAAAACTATTTAGCCTGACCACTACTGTCATTTACAACAGAAAGATCATTCCTGTTGGAACTGTACTGAACAAGTTTGCTAAAGTCAGCAATGTTTTAGTTTTCCTAAATAAATTCATCCATTAATAATTTCAACATCGCAGATACAGCACACCACATTCCAGAATGATCAGTTGTTTCAAACAGCATACATAATTCATTTGGGTTTTCACTTTCTCATTATGTAAGGAAACAAGCCTGCTTTTTACAAAAAGAAATAATTAATAATGGTGTTCCCTATACAGAATATCAATAATACATGTGAGCGGATATGTGTGTACACACAAACAAACACACACACACACAGACACACACACACACACAAGCGCACATCAGTGCACACAATCACACACAAGAACACACACACTATTCTGCTGTGGCTGACGCAAACCCTAGGGATTACTCTGGGTGAAACAGAGAGCGTTATTCTTTTTATCTTCTTTTGATGTCTATGTCTCCCCCCCCGCTGGGCCAACCCTTCAGCTGTCAGTCTTGGAAACTTCCACTTGGTCATTTAATGAAGGCTTCCAGAGACTGCAGAGTGAGAGTGTCCCTCCTCAACTGCACAATTCTGCAGAAATCAACATTCTCATCATCGCATTTATATTTCACAGAGAGCCACCAGCAATGAAATATCACAGAACGCTACCACTCTTATGTCACCAGCACTGAATTCTCTGTACGGTATGATTAAACATGTACATACTTACACTTATATTCGCAGAATTAAATATGTTTAAGAAAATGATTGTATCAGTAAACAAAAATAGAAAAGTAAAGGCAAGCTTAAGTTACACCATCTTGTGTGAATGACATCATTGGAATGCGTCTCAATAATGTTACAAACGGTTTTTGGGCTCAACAGGAAATCTGTGTCACTACTGCGCTATAACCATCCCTAATTAATAATGGAAGGCAGTTAATGCCTCCAGTAAGACACCCAGAGGAAAGTGGCTGGGAAGCTGTGCAGAGAGCAGAAGTCAAGGGGCCCTAGAGTCTCTGCAGAAAACTTCCTTTCGACTTTAGTTCAGCCCTGAGGCTGACCTGAACACTGCAAACCGACTCGACTCACAAGCCCCAAATCACTCACTCTCATTCATCCTTTCAACTCACCTACTCATTCATTTCACACTCACTCATTTCATCATTCCTTGTTCACTCAATTTAGACACTCTTTCAAATGACACTATTTCTCAGACAGTTCACTCAGTTGCTCAATCAACTCAGTTGACTACTCACGCAAGTCACTCACTCGCCCCTTTAACTCCCTCACTCACTCTTGTCCTCTAAAGTCAATTCACTGCCTGTGTCACTTGTTTAACCCACTCCAGAAGACGATATCTCCGCATGCACGAGTGCCTGTGTGTGAGCCATTCCCATGCCACTGTGGTGTGGCACAGGTTTGAGCCGTTTCTCTCCGCTGCGGCACTGCCTCAGCGCCGCTGACAGAAGACAGCGAGGTACACAGACACACGGCGAGACGCGCCGAGGTAACATCAGCAGCATCACAACCAGCCGCTCGGGGCAGAGGGAGCGCGGAGTGGCAGGGCGAGCGGAGAGCCAGACAAGCGTTTCAGAACAAACAGTGAGGAAGAGAGAGAGAGCAGGAGGGAGGGAGGGAAAGCGATTCTTGAAGGAGAGATTGGGAGATGGAGACAGGAAAACAAAGGGGCAGACAGAGGAGAGGGAAAAAAAGGCGACAGAGGAAAAGAGAAGAAAAAGACCAAAAGGGAGTGAGATGGAGAGGTAGAGGAGGTAAAGGAAAGCAGGGTGACAGTCACAATGTTATACAGACAGTCCTGTGATAAATTGCACTCACATCATAAGTGAGCCAAGTCTGATTTGAAAAAGCGTTTGCCCCATATTCAAATCCAGCACCGGATGCAGTAATTTGCATTTCTTAATTATCGCACAGTGTTTCATCTGCTGCTGTATTTTTTTACATTGTAAAATCCTTTAATTTTCTGCCTAAAGATATAAAACAACAAGAGCCAAATGCTCACATCCACACCACTCTATTTAATAAAACACAATATGACTGGCATCGCCCTCCTCTCTTTCACCACCTGGGTCAAATCTCCAGTCCTCGGAACAAAAGCCCTGGAGCGTAATCCTCACAGCTTTCCCTCCAAACGCGAGCCCGAAAGGCTGACATTCAGTATAACTGAGCAAGCAGACTTTCCTCGCTCTACAGCTGAGCTCCACAGACCCCGCCCCCCTTCACCCCCTCCCATTCAGTTAAAGCTGGGGAGGGGGGGGGGCTGCTTTTCAGTGGCTCTGTTGATACAATCCTCTGCGGGACACCCATTTTCCTACCATATGGCACACCTCTGTCTGGCTTGGGCCTCGGCACGCCACTATGCCTAGGCAGACGCAGCGAACGCGAGGCCGCTGTCAAGTCGGAAAAACGTTGCCGCCGTGGAAGCGTGTCCCAAGAGCCCCTGGGGCGCAGCGCCATAAGACGTGCCTTTCAGCACGCAGTGGAGATAGATGGTCTCTGCGCTGTGTGGCTGGTGCCTCATGCTGATGCAGTTTTTGGTTTTAGGGCGTGTGCAGACTGAGGAAGGCTGTGGTAACCGCGGCGTTGAGGCTGAGCAACCAGGGGTAAACCAGGGTTAAGGGATAAACCAGGTTTGACACAGACTCGGGTCAAGGGCGCAGAGGGGTGCTGAGTGAGAAACCAGGCTATTTGCATTTCTCCTGCAAGGCCGGATATTGGTTTTGTCCTGGCCAACGCCTGGGTAGCTTGCACCTCAATGAAGACAGCATCCGTATAAACAATATAAACCAGCAAACCATGTATAATGTGTGCCAGTTTTAATCATTAATACGTTAAAGCAGGCCTCTTGCATGAATGTGATGTCATTAACCAAACGAGAATATTCCAGGCCTTAATGCTCTGTGGTACTGTTAAAGAGCACTTTCAAGTGATTAAAATTATTACAATATTTGTCATTTTTATTACATTGCATTATTTAGCAACCCCAGATGTCAGAATTACTCCAAACATAATTCAAATGATTACAAATACTGCCCAGACCAATGATAAATAATTTATGGTTTTATGGATGTGCCAGCTTTAGTGAGCACTTGCAACCTCTAAAAATTCCTTGCCATTGGTGATCCCTTCACAGCTGTAGTGCATGCTAGGATCAAAGGAAGAAGGACAGAACGCAGGTATCTCTCTCTCTCTCTGCATCTCTCTATACACCTGTGAGGGTTGTGGGTTTGTTTTTGTGGTTGGTAGGCTTTGTGTAATTTCTGATTTTAAAAATCGATCTTTAAATCTCTCTCACACTCTCTCTTAATGTTATGTAAATGCATATCCTTTGCATGCAATTACTACTAGAGGTCTGTAACCCTAGCCATCACCAGGTGCTGAGTTTCTTCTTTGGTGAAGCTCTGCCAGGCCTGCAGCCATTATCAGCTCCTGCTTGTTTTGCCAATAACAGACTCCAAAGGCAATCAAAAGACTAGAATCAAGAAGACCAGATATGCAATGCTTTCTTACACTTGCACTAAGGCCGCAATTTAACACACTTGACTAATCAGAAACACTTGTGAATCTATTTGTCCCAAACATTATGGCACCCTGAAATGTAAGTGTTGTAACGTCTACATGGTGAAAATAAAACGTATAAAAATGGCCTTTAAAAATGCCCCTTTATAAAGCTGAGAATCTGCGCTTTAACCACATTTGAATTGTCTGATTACAAATGTAAAATTGTGGAGTACAGGGCTAAAAAAATGTCTCTGTCCTGAACATTATGGAGCTCAGTGTATATAAAGCCAGGAGTACGAGGATATCTGAGCCAGGGCTATAAATAGTAACAAACACATTTACTTTGGGTGAAAAGCTGAGCAGCTTGGCTTTTTAGAGCTGCAGGCTGCACAAGCTGGTACTGTAGATATCTATCTCTCGGATACTAAGGCAACCCTGAGACGGACAGACATGGAGGCAGACAGACAGACAGATGCAATTGTAGCACCATGACACTCAGGACAGCAACGTTTCAGACAACACCTCCAACCGCCCCCACCTCCACCTCCACCTCCACCTCCACACCCCCGCCCCTCAGGGACACACAGAGACACTCAGACATGACAGCCTGCCTCTCCTGACCTTTTCACTGCACATCTGTTCACGTCTGAGCCGACGTGGCTGCACACACAAACACACACACACACACACACGCATGCATGCACACACGCACACACGCACACACACACACATACACACACACACACAAATGCACACACACGCGCACACACACGTGTACACACACACGCGCCCACGTGTCTTGTTCTGAACATCAGACTTGAAGAGATGAGCAGTACCATTCAATCTGAGTGAATCTACCCATGAATCGCAGGCTTTACTCAGAAAGTACGCCACAGATAATGTAAACAGCTGGATTATCTAAGGAGAGCTTTCTAGCGCATGAATTTAGCAAAAGGATGTGTTCAGTGAGTCTGCCTCTTCATTTGCCATCATGTGTCTCAGAAAAGCAGCACACTGCAAGAACAGCACTTTAGTGATGCCTCCCTCTCTCTCTCTTCGCTCTCTCTCTCTCTCCCTCTTCTTCTCCTTCTCTCTCCCTCTCTCTCTCTCTCTCTCTCTCTCTCCCTCTTCTTCTCCTTTTCCCTCCCTCTCTCTCTCTTGCAGAGTGGGCAAAGACAGATTGGGGAGGTGTAAATGCAGGGTGAGATATTATTGTTATTGTTACATCTATTTTCTGGCCATAAGTAAGTTTCCTTGAACTCAGTTAGCTATGTAATTTGCCCTGGATAATGTTATGAGAAGCTTAAATTTTACACAGGGATGATTTGGAGATTCTGTGCAGGGATGCTCAAATCTTGCCCTTGAGGCCAGTATACTGCTGGTTTTCATTCTTCCCCTCCAATCAGGACTGATTTAAACCTGGGACCCCAGGTGACTTAACTCTCTGGCCAATCAGTGTCATTAATCAATTAATTAACTATCGGGTACGAAAGAAAACCAACAGTATTACTGGCCTCAATGGCCAGATTGAAGTATCCCTGGTCTAGAGGGCCATTGAATCTCTGTACAGCTTTTTAAAACTGGACAAAATGCTTTCTGAAACATTTTAAAGGACTTTTTATGTTTACCAGCACACCATTACGACTTTCATGGGGTTTCCAAACCGTTTTATTAGCTGTTGGGCTATGAGAAATCAGCCGCACATAAAGAAGCAGGAGAACTTTCAAAAGTCCAAAATGGCAAAAATAAACACTGGGCTTGTTTACAATGACATTTTACAATAACACTGACAATGCACTGAAGTTTTCAATTTGAAGTACCTCATGGCTATTTTGGCCCTGCTATCCTGCAATGTTATTTTGCTTTCAAGCCCAGGTCCAAGTGCTACACTGCTATGCTTTGCTTTGCTCTGTGACATTTAGGCAACCTTCAGCTCTGATACCCCAGAACCCCCCCCCCCTTCATGCCCAACTGCCCCCAGGGCCGCCCTGCCCTTGGAGGGAGGGGGGAATGCGGCGCAGTCTGTCAGCTGAAGTGCGCGAGTCTCTCGGGAGTGATGAGCGGCGATCAGCGCGCTCAGTATCCGCGGTGAAGCCCGCTCAGACGGCTGACCCTCATTGTGTCGCAGGCTGTCGTGTCGGTTTTATCACCGTGTCCTGGAAGGGTTAACGGCCTCGCTTGCGAGTCTTCTTTTTTTTTTTTTTTTTGCAACGTGAACATTAAAGGACAGCAGACTCACGCTCTTTTCTCCTCTCCCTGACTCCGCCCCACGCCCGCCCCTCACGCACGCGCTTCCCTGAAAGCCACTGGAGAGACCCTGGCTCGGGTTCACTGCCGCGAGCCTGGAGAAGAAGCAGACTGTGTGAATGGGCTTCTGTCGGCGCGATCCGCGGTCCCTGGAAGGCACGCGAAGGCCGGGGGAGAGGCCCATTCACATCCTACCAAAATGGGGGGGCTTCACGCGATAGCACCAGGGACGTATAAATACAGCCCGCACCCCCACCGCGCACGCTGGGACAGGCGCACTGTAACGGTCTTCAGCACGCATACAAATGAGCACACGCAGGTTTACCCACAGCCTCAATCCGTCCCACGAAAAACTATTTACATGCAGATGCATTTCCAGCAGATGGGAGCAGCAAAGTGTGCCTCGATGAATTAAACATTAAGACATTTATTTTCTATAGGAAAAAATAGAAATCTAAAACAAAAACCAATCTAAGTAGTACACAAAAGCAGGGCGCTATCTGAATACAAATCTGCCTCTGTGTCTACCCCGTGTCTGTCTGTAGGAGGATGTTGCGCTCGCGTTTCGATTCGCAGACAAAACAAAGAGGAGCGAATAACCAAGAATAACCAAGCTCTTACAGCACCCCAAGTTTCCCAGAACAGGTTTCCCATTCCCAAGAGCCCACCTTTACTTTTCAGTCACCTGACCGAAAACATTCCCATCAAACCCCCGCAGCCCAGACATCTCAGAGCGTTCCTCTGAGACAGCCCATTCAGAAAATCTATTTCTTCTTCCTAGTTCTAGTCATTTCTTCATACTCAGTTAAGTTTCTAAAAGGATCGATAAAAAGACGACTTTAAACCGTAACAATACTCAATCTAGCAGAGCTGCATTAAGAGAATATTAACCCGCTGGGCGAACGCACCAGGTTTTGGAGACAAGTGTTTTGTTTTTTCTCCTGTGTGTAATGGAGCAGAGAGCAATCGTCTAGCTCCATGTCATGTGAAGCGCTAATTCACTATCTCAAATTTGAATGCCTCAAGTGCCATTGGCCAGCCACTGTAGTATTGGCTGTGGTAGTTTTTCAAATAAAAAATCAGCGTGGCATAACAGATTCTATAATATCCTTCAGATCAAGGGTGGAGGTGTCTAGCTAGATGCAGGCTGGAGGTTAAGCAGTGTTAGTGAACATATGGGGTTTAATGGAGCTTTAAATGTACATCAGTGACCGTTGGTCAACAAGCTGTAGCGTCTTTGCAAAATTGCCTATCCCCAGGGAAGCCCCATAGCCCCACCCCACCCTGCCCTGCCCCCACCCCACACAGCAGCTAGGACAGACGGTCTGCACCCAGAAAGAGGAGGGCTGGGGCCAAGCCCCACATTTAACAGATGTGAAGAAATAAAAGAGGGGAAAAGAGAGGAGTGGTCAGGTAGTACGTTCCCATTGCCAATGGGGTTCAACACACTCCCCTGAGTACAGAAACACAAATGAGGGGCCAGAGACAGGTGGATGCTGGGATTATTTATCCTTCTCTTTCTTGCCTCCACTGCACGGTAATAATAATGCCTTATTGCTGCTGGGCATCGAGACACCTACTCAGCCTGCAAAAAGCCATAAGGAAAAACACACCATGCGCAGAAACAAGGAGAGAGGGGGGAGGGAGGGAGAAAGAGAGAGAGAAGGAGAGGGAGAGAGAGAGAGAGAGACACAGAGAGCAAGATAGAGAGAGAGAGAAAGAGAGAGAGAGACACTGTAGAGAGAGGGAGAGACAGAGAGCGAGATAGAGAGAGAGAGAAAGAGCGAGATAGAGAGAGAGAGAGAGAGACCCTGTGGAAGAAGAGCAGAGCTAAATGCTTGTGGCAGCAGGGAGAAGAAGCGCAGGCCCACAGATGAAATCCCAGCCTGAACCAGCGAAAGAAAGACCTCTCAGCCGCCACCCAGCGCTCTGCACTGAGCCCGTGTGACGTCACCACGGTCTTAACACTCCGCTGGATGATTTACCGATTCGCCTCAGATTAGGCTATAATCGCCGCCCACGCCTTTGATGTTGAGCCGCCAGATACGCCGCGGCATTAACGTGCCTGAACATCAAAGCTGCGGGAAAACAGAGCACTGTGCCTACCAGATACCCAAGCGTCCAAACGGCCGGCCTATAGCACATTAAATAATGATGAAATAACATAGACAATGGCTACGCTCACACTGTCAGTTTTTGGGAGTGACAACTGTATTAATTTTCAAGAATGTATGTCGTTGTGTATTGTGCACAGTACAGCAGAGCGAAGTGAAATGAGCCCTCTATGTAAAGTAACAGGAGTCACTCTCCTAGTCAGATCTTGTGACAGCTGTAAATATTGTCTGCATTACATTTACACACAGTTACTACAGCGCAATATGGCGTGTTTAGAAAGTGTGGCCTACTTCATTCATTTTTAAATTCAAAACATGAAGGCGTGAGTTTATCAGTCTCCTTATGACAAACTGCTGCCGACAGAGATGTAGCACATTGTTCGTTCTTATGAATTTGCTCATTTTCACCGCTGTGCTTTGTGTAGACCGCCGCATCTGAACAAACAAGGGAGCTAATGTGCGCGTGCACGCTTTCACAACCAAACTATATGAACGTAACAGGATTAAGCACTCCGATGAGGAGTGACAGCCGTATATAGCTGCGGTGTGAACGTAGCCAATGTGGCAAAGCGGTGACCGTTTCGCTGCATGATCCGCTTCCATTCATTTCAACAGTTCAATGGGCCTGATCCGCAAAAGGATCGAGGCTGATGTGTGCCTTATCTTCATTTCACTCTCACCAGTCCCTATCGGACTGCACATGTGACATCAGCAGCATGACGCTTTCAGACCACCTCTCCTGCCTCCTCCATGCCACTCACTGACTGTGAGGGCTGCGGATGAAGCACTTGATGTCGTTAACTTTACTGCGCTGTAAAAAAAATAAGAGCGACCCATCTGTTCGGACGGGCAGAGGAGAGAGCAATCACTCCTTCGGGGTCACCGCCCTCAGCAACCCCCCCGCCATCCCCCCCCCCCACCCCCCACCACCCCACCAGGGACCTCCTGCCAGGGAAGAGCCCGCTGCAGCCGCAGGCTGGCATGAGGACGAGGCGCGGGGGCTCCCAAAGCGCTCAACAGGAAACGGCGGAATCGAGGCAGACAGACACAGGATCCAAACAGACACAACAAAAGAAAACACACAATCCTTCCCCATTAGTCTCTATGGTACGGATAATTTCTTCTAATGACAATGATTAAAAGAACAGGGTGTTCCTCCCATTAACGGCGCCGTGTAGAGTAGCGTCGGTTCACTGCTTTCTCTCCTCATTAGTCTGCTGAGCCGCGGCGCAGGAGACTCGAGATCTGAACAAAGGCCGGATTCTCTGGTGAAGGGAGGCTGGTGGGTGGGGGGGAAGGGGGGGGCGCCTGGGCATCGGCGCTCGCATCACGAAGCCCCGCGGTCACGCCCGGTCAATGCGAACGAGCCGGCACCTGTGCACGTATCTGGGCCCGCTCCGCTCGCACGTCACCTTCTAGAGCCTCTCTCTCTCTCTCTCTCTCTCTCGCTGTCTCTCGCTCTCTCTCGCTCTCTCGCTCTCTCTCTCACACACACACACCCGCGCATTAAGGCCCGCGCTGCAGAATGCAGGGCTACCTGCGCAGGCAGAGAGCCATAAATGCCCGGCTTTGTTTATTCACACTCAGCACGCCTCATTACCCCCCCCCCTCCGCCCGAGCAGCCGAAGCACCCAACCCCCTTCCCCGGCTCGGCGCACACCTCGATGAGCGCCTCTGTGACGCCACCGGAGCAAATAATAAACAGACCGACCGTGAGACCCGCACAAGCGGCAGTCACCAGCAGCTCTGCTGTTTGCCGTGTTTAAATGCTGTGTCCGCCTGAGAGCTTTTAGGAATGTTATCTTTCACTCTCTCTTGCTCTCTCTCTGTCTCATCCTCTCTCAAACACACACAATTCAATTAATATTGCTTTAATGTTTGATATTGCAAAAAAATGTACATTTTTTGCCAGCAGTGCAAGTACATAAGAAACAAATGGAGTAATAATAACATAACACAAGAATACAGAAATAAGAACTTACTTTTCTTACTGCCTTGGCCTCCCTCTGTCTTTTCCCTTTCATTCTCTCTCCTCTTTTCACTCTTTTTCACAGTGGGGTTTAGTATTCCTGCCCCCAGTTGGGAGTATCACCTCAGGTCTGTTCAAATTTCTTCAACACAGGATAAACACACACACACACATATATACACAGGCAGCTGCAGTATGCCTTTGCTCCAGGTTGTTCTACTGGTTGCTGGTGCTCACATCCCGTTGGTCACCTTGGCAGTGACATGGACAGTGACTGAATGAGCTCTGGGGCAGATGCTCGTTTTCCACTCCGAAATCTCATTTTAGACACATTTGTAATGCATCCCAGAGGCTAAAGCTCAAAGCATTACAGGCAGACTTCAACTAACCCAAACCCTAAACACTCAACCAGGAGACGGTACAGTTGAATTCAGAAGTTTACATACACTTAGGTTAAAGTAATTAAAACTCATTTTTAACCACTCCACAGATTTCATGTTAGCAAACTATAGTGTTGGTAAGTCAGTTAGGACATCTACTTTGTGCATGACACAAGTAATTTTTACAACAATTGTTTACAGACAGATTATTTCACTTTTAATTCACTATAGCACAATTCCAGTGGGTCAGAGGTTTACATACACTAAGTTGACTGTGCCTTTAAACAGCTTGGAAAATTCCAGAAAATGATGTCATGGCTTTAGAAACTTCTGATATGCTAATTGACAATATTTGAGTCAATTGGAGGTGTACCTGTGGATGTATTTTAAGGCTTGCCTTCAAACTCAGTGCCTGTTTGCTTGACATTATGGGAAAATCAAAAGAAATCAGCCAAGACCTCAGAAAGAAAATTGTGGACCTCCACAAGTCTGGTTCACCCTTGGGAGCAATTTCCAAACGCCTGAAGGTACCACATTCGTCTGTACAAACAATAGTACGCAAGTATAAACACCATGGGACCACGCTGCCGTCATACTGCTCACGAAGGAGATGCGTTCTGTCTCCTAGAGATGAACGTGCTTTGGTGCGAAAAGTGCAAATCAATCCCAGAACAACAGCAAAGGACCTTGTGAAGATGCTGGAGGGAACAGGTACAATAGTATCTATATCCACAGTAAAACGAGTCCTATATCGACATAACCTGAAAGGCTGCTCAGCAAGGAAGAAGCCACTACTCCAAAACCACCATAAAAAAGCTAGACTACAGTTTTCAACTGCACATGGGGACAAAGATCTTACTTTTTGGAGAAATGTCCTCTGGTCTGATAAAACAAAAATTGAACTGTTTGGCCATAATGACCATCGTTATGTTTGGAGGAAAAAGGGTGAGGCTTGCAAGCCGAAGAAGACCATCCCAACCGTGAAGCGCGGGGGTGGCAGCATCATGTTGTGGTGGTGCTTTGCTGCAGGAGGGCTGGTGCACTTCACAAAATAGATGGCATCATAAGGAAGGAAAATTATGTGGATATATTGAAGCAACATCTCATCTTCAGCCAGGAAGTTAAAGCTTGGTTGCAAATGGCTCTTCCAAATGGACAATGACCCAAAGCATACTTCCAAAGTTGTAGCAAAATGGCTTAAAGAGAACAAAGTCAAGGTATTGGAGTGGCCATCACAAAGTCTTGACCTCAATCCAAATGAAAATTTGTGGGCAGAACTGAAAAAGTGTGTGCGAGCAAGGAGGCCTACAAACCTGACTCAGTTACAGCAGTTCTGTCAGGAGGAATGGGCCAAAATTCCAGAAACTTATTGTGAGAAGCTTGTGGAAGGCTACCCGAAATGTTTGACCCAAGCTAACAAATTGTATGTAAACTTCTGACCCGCTGGGAATGTGATGAAAGAAATAAAAGCTGAAATAAATCATTCTCTCTACTATTATTCTGACATTTCACATTCTTAAAATAAAGTTGTGATCCTAACTGACCTAAGACAGGGGATGTTTACTAGGATTAAATGTCAGGAATTGTGAAAAACTGAGTTTAAATGGATTCGGCTAAGGTGTATGTAAACTTTCAATTTCAACTGTAGGTATCATATCAGTAAAATATATTATTGATATATTATTGACGTATAGTGGCACAATATTGTCAGTTTAGGATTGGCTTTTCCATTTGCTCAATAACAAGGATTATGAGTGTGAGTATCCTTGTGTGAGATTGTGTGCATGCAACATATTGACAGATACTTGCAGGTCAACGTATGGGGCTCTCACAAAAGGCCGAATTCCCCAGGGACAGCGGGAGTTGTAATACCTCTGCGTCCTGCAGTAATGTAGCTCCCAAACCGCCGTGACAGGAAACCACAGCCCTGATGCACTGTGTAACAAGGGTAAACACAGACCACACAGCCTGCACTGAACTCATTACATATTCAAGCCCGGCACATTTTAATCTACGATATCCCCGCCACTGCGGCTGGGAGGCTGCCGGATCCCTGAAAGCCAGTATCAACAGCAGCGCTCTGCAGCTCTGTCTGTGAAAGACAGACAGAAAGGCAACAGGACAGCGAGAGCACCTAAGGCTAGCTGTCACTCAACTCCGATGAACCAATCAGAAGACGACACTCCCTGTTGAACGCGTTATGATTGGTTCAGACAAAGTGGGTCGCTGACAAAACCGCCCAGTTCAGGGTTCCTCTCCTGAGATCTCAGCTCCTGGCCCTTTGGCCATAGACATGACTGAGCCATCCGTCACAGTTCTGTGCGCAGTGACCATCAGAGTCATCAGAGACCAGCCTAGTCCCACATTCACCTTAGAACGGCCGGGAGGAAGAGTGAGTAATTGATGCCAACCTCAAAGCTGGCACTTCAACAGATATCAGGACCCTCTTTTGCCAGGCTAAGGGAGCAGGAGTGTGTGTGTGTGTGTGTGTGTGTGTGTGTGTGTCTACCCATGTGCGTGCATGCGTGCACGTACATGTACGGGGCTGAGAGTATGTGTGTGTGTGCCTACACATGTGAGAACGCACGTATACATGCAGAGCCTGCTAAAAGTATTAGGCCACCTGTGGTTTAAAAAAAAAAAAAAACTTTAGGCAGAGAAGTTCTATGCAAATTGAGTAAATAACGAACTCAAGTATAAACATTCTCCTGTTAACATTACAGCCCATCTGCTGGACCCGTCAGAGTGTGTACTGAACACTCCACCTGGAAATCTTAAGCTTCTATGTAATTTCTTCCCTGGAATAACCTTGCCACAATATGCTTACTTGGCTCTGCAACATCTAAGCCTATTTCATTCTTTGCCATATTTCTTGCAACTTTAGTGTCTATTTTACTTACACTACAGGCCAAAGACATAAGGCTATCTGTAGTTTAAAAAAAACTTAAGGTAAATAAGATTTCAGTCAATTGAACTACCCCTCTGCCTCCCTCCCAATCCTTCACCTTCCACAGAGCAAAATGATTGGATAGACTTCCAATAATTTGTTTAATTGTAATTAAAGCCAAAGGAGGCTATTTTGAGGAAAGTTAGGGGAGTTCCTAACATTATCTGGCTGAATGTTAAACCATATTTATATTACTCACCAATGGCAAATTCATTGTAGTGTTGGAAGTAATCACCAATTGCTGCATAAAATAACAGCAGTAAGCTCTGCAACCTGAATAAGTGTTCGGCCTCCAGCGGTGAACAATCAGAGAAACACTGGGACACATCCATAATGGCCGAACTACCCAGCACTTGCTTCATATGCATTTATGAAACATAAACTACAGATGATCCTTTAACACTGAGAATTACAGAGGTGTGTGTGTGTGTGTGTGTGTGTGTGTGATTCAGTCAAGAAATCTCTGTGCATTCTAAAGCAGCCTTGCCATCCAGCTGAACAAACAGCGGCCGCTCCAGTTGTGCTATGAGCATTCTCTCCCTTTGTGTTCAGAGTGTGAGACCAGTGCTGAAGACTCCTCCCAGCAGGGCTTTCCAGTCAAAATGCTGCACTCACTCACAATGCTCCAGAAGACAAAACAAACCCCATATAGACTCTAAATAAAACCTTTATATAGATTCAATTACAACAACACTGGCTTGCATTTGTAACCTTGTGTGAAAAAAATGTGTGAAATATGAGCTGAACACACACATTACAAAATACTATAACTAGAATATCGGTTACAAAGCTAAACTGAGCATTGCTTGGTGGTGTCAAACTTCATAAATGCGGGAAAGTTAACATCTGACGCCTGAAGACCAGTGAAAACCTCCTGTGAAGTGTTTATACAATGGCCATTCACAGCTACAAAGAACATTCTGATGAACCAATCACAATGCAGAACTGTGACCTGCTTTATACGCGCACCAATCGCAAGGGTCCTATCTGTCACAACTTTAACTGCAGGCCAATTGAAATGCTAGGACCCACCGCTTAGGAGGGATGGGAATTCCATTCATTGAACCCATTCAAAGACCAAACCCTTTTGCGACACTTCACAAAGTGTATACACCAATTGTGTGAGGGAGAAAACGTGGAGATAATATGTTTCATGTTTAATCATATTAAGCACGAGCATGACAGCGTGAAATTCATTCCTGCCTCTTAGCGGAGGAGGACGGCTCATTAATCAAAGAGCGTGCTAACGGGAAGCCAGCGCACCATGGCAGGCTGCCATGGGAACCGGTCTTGGGGAACAGGAAACAGGGGTCAGGGGTAGAACTTGGGTTCATGGGGGGCATGGCTCACAATCACCTGATGACCAGCAAGTTCAAGTAAAAGAGCACAGCGGTGCAGCCGCGGTTCGACAAAGCCCCTCAAATTGAAATGGTGCCTTTCGGAGTACATCTGTCTCCTACCACCACTGCTGCTTTGCGAGCAAGAATCGTCTGTCCATTGTTGTCCTTTGTGCCGGGGGATGTCCAAATCCGAGCGTGTTGGGGGCGCTGCTGGGGAATCGCCGTGGCAACAGGCAAAACTCTGGCACAGGGCAAAGACGTAACACCCCCCACCACCAGCACCCCGGATCCCCACGGTCACCAAGGAGACGCCCTCCGGGTCGACGGGAGTGCACCCTTCGTGCTGTCACGCTGTGCCAGTCCTCTGAATTCCTGGGTTTTCCCCTATAGGAAAGTGCTGTGGTGACACCCAGATCCTTCCCAGAAAAGGGCACACCGAGTAACTGACTCACTGCCTGACTGTAGCAGTAGGGCGGTAGGAGGAGTCCTTCAGCGGGAATGCATGTGGGACTAATTCTTTCCTTGTACCTTTCTGATCTGCTTAACAAATCCAAAGATGCCCGCCTTTACCGTCAGATTATACCTATGGGGAGTTCAACTGATATAACGACACTATCAACTTCCCTGCTAAAACAATTCAAATACACAGAAATAACAGTTCTTTTACATTACATTACATTTATTTGGCAGACGCTTTTATCCAAAGCGACGTACAAAAAAGTGCATTTCATGGTCATTTTATCTTTTGAATCACAAAAGATCACTGGATAACACACAGGACTACTAGTATATGCATTAATTTAACATGTGTGAGAGTTATATCAGACTTTTCCAGAATGAAGATATGAAGAAATGCATTTTTAATATGATAGTGTTCAGATGAAAGACTTTAAAAATGATGATTCAAAGTCTAATTCTTTCACAAAAATGATATGAAAATGAATCCACAGAACACAGACACAATTTCATTTGTTTTTCAGCTGAATGTAATCATTTAAATGGTGATATGTCTTCATTTTCAAAGGAGACAAAATTATATTCTCCATTTGAGACTCTCACTTATCCTTCAGAAATGTAATAAAACAACAAAAATAAAACCCATTATTTCCATGGTTACCGAATGGATCAGCTGAACATTTACACCTATTCTAATACTCTGGCCTGGATTCAGTCAATGTTCATCCAAAACATTGACTGACAGGGGAAATGGTGACTGAATCCAGGCTTCTAAATTCAGATGTGAATCTGTATTGTGGGAAGACTAATGGTGATCCCAATACCACTTGAATAATTTGGCCTAATTCAAAAATATATTAGAGGCACAGACAAGCGTATGTTTAAGAGGTCCTAAATCTAAAAACAAATCATTTGAAATTAGATTCTACAATTCTCTGAATCCAGGGATGCCATTTTGGTGGATGCAAGAACTGTTTGGTGGATGCAAGTCGCCTCTATATTCACATGGGTCAATTTATGGAGTTTAAATGTGCGCAACAATCTTCTTATTCACAAAAAGTGTAGGGGATTTTACTCTCATTAAAAAATAGACTAGAATCAACAGAAAAGGCTGAACTTTCCACATCACTGAGACATTGTCACTGTAATCTGTAATCTCATACAGCAGCAGAAACCCGCCAGAGGCTTAGCATAGGGCAGCTCCACTGTGTGGATTAACATGTTTTTAGCAGGATGCCTTAAAATCAAAAAGACACGGCTTTCAAAAATTGAGCTGTGGTGAAATGCTGTCGATGCAGATAACCAGGGGGCCTGTCTGAGACACATCCTACTCTATATCGGGCCCGAGTTGTTGGAAATAAATCTCCTTAAAGGGCCAGCGCAACCAGCCCGGAGGATCACTATGCACAATATAAGAGAGTTCTCACTTAGCACTGAATTCATTTATTTATTTATTTACTCGCTCACCAATCTTGAATCATATGAATCACTCTGTGTCTGTGTAAGAGCATCTATCTACAGTCACGATTTTATGGGATGATTTTAGTTTCCATTTCAAATGAAAAAAGCTCAGCTCCTCTGGTAGCGTGAGTCTAGTACTGTTGAAGCAAAAACTATTTTAGCTCACAGTATAGTCTTCAGAGGACTGAAGCAAAAGTATATACAAGGATTCAAAGTCTTGTCATAAGCAAGCAAAAGTAAGAATTTTCGGTTTTTAACATGTATTGTTTTTCACATTTCCTGGCAATAGCTGCTTTTGGGATTGAAGACAGAGCCTTGATTTTATCACAGCTCAGCAGAGTGTGCTTGACCCGTGTCGCAATGATGCCTAGCACAGTAATGCTGACCCCAGTGAGGCAGGCTGCCAGTAGGAGGAGGACTGCCAGTATGAATCAACACTGTCTGATGACACGAGACACGTCTCCCACAATGCACTGTGGCAAACATCATTCCAAGCCCATTAAAACACACAAAACCCTGTGCATCTCTCTCAGGCTCTGATTTTCCATGTGCGAGTTGGCATGAAGGGCAATGGGAATCACCGCAATGGATGCCTCTTATCACATCCAATTCATTCAGACTGAATGCCAGTATGCCTACTTCACATAAAACAATCAGCTCCAACTCCTAATTATACACTGCAAGACTAAAACAAGTGGAGATTGCCATCTGAGCTTGTTGTCAGTGGTGAGATATCATCTTAGAAAATCTATGGAGTGGGCAATGGCTGTTGATTGGGAACTAATGTGGACTAAACAATCACCCTCAATTCTACATTTTAAATCTTGATTAACCTTCAGCAAAGGGCCTTTACCCACGGAGCCAATCATGGAACAGCAGGGTGTGACTTCAGGACAACTTCTGCATGAAAAGAAATTGCGAAAAAAGAACAAATTGAACCACATACCCACTGAAAATCACAGCTACATTCTGCAGCTTCATACAATTAATGATTAATTATGGCGCGGCACGGAGGAGCACTACTGCCTCGTAGCAAAAAGGTCCTGGGTTCAAATCCCAGCCGGGCCTTTCTGTGCAGAATTTGCATGGTTTTCCTTTGGCTTCCTCCCACAGTCCAAAGACATTCAGGTAGGGTAATTGGAGACTCTAAATTGCCCATAGGTATGAGTGTGTGTGAGTGAATGGTGAGCGAATGGTGCGTGTGCCTCGTAGTAGACTGGTGACCTGTCCAGAGTCTTTCCCAATGCATGCTAGGATAGGCTCCAGCACCCCCCGCGACCCTGACCAGGAATAAGCAGGATCATAAAGTCAAAAAAGATCTCCAGCACCACTTTTCCTTCCCTATTGTTGTCACATCGGTTATGCTAACTGTGTAATATTCAGAAAACCTGACTTAATCTTTTCTTATCCTTGATAGTGTCAATGAGAGCAGAAAAAAATGTGCTTCACTCGTTTATCCTGTCCTCACAGCATTGGCTCAGAGACCAGACTCTGGAAAGTCAGACCGTCAAGTAGAGGACTGTTGATTTGATGCATAGAGGAATCCTGCGTCTCTAGCTCTCACCCACATGGCACCGCCGGGCACCCCCCACCTCGCGAGAGACCAGCGTGGCGCTGGCTACGGCGGCCCAGCCGCCATTCAAGGGTGACCCGAGGATGTGAGGAGCCTCTAAATGATTTGGTGACGAAAACGTGGCAGCGGGAAACTGCAAGGTCTGGAGCATGGCGGAGTGAAAGATGGCGCTTCCGTATCAGACTCCTCTGAATGCACACTCCCCTCTCCATACTTACTGTACAGCAAGACATCCCCAATCCATCAGAATCACACAAGCACTCAAGCTAAGCCAACAAAATGATTCCCAAGCGATTTCTGCTTTTAGGTAATATCAAATTAAATCAGCTTTACAAGGTCTGACTACGCTGTGTGGCATTTTCTACTGTGCTTAGCGAGGCATGGCATCCAGTGTTCAAAGCTGCACTGGCTCACCTGTTCTGATTACTGTAAAGCAGGGTAAATCACTGGCCAGACAGGACAGCTGCTCCAGCAGTTTAGAAAAACATCTGGGCTCTAAGAAATTCTAAGAAATCCAGGAGGCATTGGCCCCTAGCTTTATGGTGGGAATATAAATCTCAGAGAGAAAGGGTGACCTAGTTATTCCAATCAAGGTTCATTCCCCGCCTAGGTGTCCCCCTCAAAACCATGGATCGCCTCCTGTTGCTTGAGACAGATGGAGCACAGATCAAGAAAGGGCACAGTCCCTTCCCCCATGGCTGCCAGGGTCGGGGGGGGGACCAGGGGGCAGGACCCTCTGGCGAGAGAACAGCGGAGGTAGCCGCCATGTCAGACTGCTGGAGTGCACCTTCCCGCCTCTCGCTCCCTTTGATGCTACACTCCGGAACGGCAAGCCGAACGCCGCTGCTGCTGCCGCTGCTCACAGAAACACCTGCAGGGCCTTTCGGCCCACCTGACCGCCCCCCCGCGATGCCCTACGAACAGCCTACGAGGCACAGTAGTGTTTTTTTTTTTAGCAGGAGATGTGTTCTCGCACAGCCGGCCTCTTCAGTTCACACTAAACAATTTTCATTCACCGTGGATTTCATCTTATTTCATTTCCAGTAATCACGCCGACTCCCGGATGAAAGAGTAGTCTGCAAAGCTTTGTTGAGCATGTCGACAACAGATTCGCCTCCTCTTAATATCAAAAAGAGGAAGAACGCTAACCCAGTAAGGGTTAGCAATTGATCCCTCCCAAAGAAAGAGGAAATCCCCGTCACAACAACATCAGATGTAGTTTTTATGTCTTTCTCAAACGTGGCCTTCAACATTTGAGTATCAGCTCTGTCAGATCCTTGCAGCACAGAAACGATGAGAGCCTTGAGGTGCCGCATCTGCTGTGAGAAGGATACAGCAATTCCCCTGGTAAGATCAATCCAGGGAGCACCCTACCAGTTTCTAAAGAGTCAGGTACCAAGATGCAAACTGACTCTAATAATTTCTGATCAGTGTTTTCTCTTCC
This sequence comes from Anguilla rostrata, assembly GCF_018555375.3. Lineage (NCBI taxonomy): Eukaryota > Metazoa > Chordata > Actinopteri > Anguilliformes > Anguillidae > Anguilla > Anguilla rostrata. Next base: position 43,139,181 of record NC_057937.1, on the reverse strand, counting down.
ATTCATCTCAGACTGAAACAGAATAAACACAACTTTAGCAGCAGGACCCATGCCAAAGACAAACCACCAAGGACAAAACCACCAAAGGTACACATCAGCACATGGTATGACTCACGGCACCCACTGACGTAATCTCATATCACCTTATTCTTTGGCCCAAAACACTGCCACAGACTTTTACAATAAATATAATTCCACTAATAAATTATTTATATAGACAAGTCTAGTTGGAACAGGGAAATTTATTCTGAAAGGGACTTAATTTTTGCCAAAAGCAACAATCATCAGGCATCACTAGAGACCAGGAACTGCAACAACCGTTTCTTCTCCAGGTATTATTCTCAAACCATCTACGGCTGGGAAGCCACAGTTATCTTTTAATACCCCTAGGGCTCAATTATCCTTGAGGCTGATAGCAGAAAATTGTCATTTTATAGTTACGTAGGGCCATATGTTTGGGATTGGTGATGACTGTAGGCCTACACTTGTCTAGGTAGTTAGGCTATATTACAACTGCATAAAATATGTACAGACAATCGTGCAGGATAGCAAATATTATTGATATGTTTTGTTGCCTTTCTCTTTGAGAAGGCCAGTCCCACCAAGCAGAGTAGTTGCATTGTTAAACATACTGCCCTCCGTTATTATGGGTTTTGTGCTTTAGGGGGGTATAAGAGAAAATAGGAGGGACTCCTACTCAAAAACGAGTTGTTCTATAGTCTATCTTAAAGTTATGGGCAGCACGGTGGTGCAGTGGGTAGCGAATCCCGGCCAAGGTCCTTCTGTGTGGACTTTACGTATTCTCCCTGTTTTCTCAGGGTACTCTAGTTACCTCCCACAGTCCAAAGGCAAGTAGTGAAGAGTCTAAATTGCCCATATAGGTATGAGTCTGTGAGTGAATGGTGTAACCTGCGATAGATTGGCGGCATGCCCAGGGTGTATTCCTGCCTCTCCCCCAATGCACACTGGCATAGGCTCCAGCACCCCCGCAACCCTGGATAGGCGGGTATAGATAGCGTATGAAGGATAGCTTAAAGTTATGGATACAGGTTTTATAGCCGCAATTTCAGAACAGACTGTATTATTTCAGAACAAAGACTAGAGAATTCCAATGCAATACATTCTCATTTGAGCTGCGCTAGCTTCACTGCTGTTTGCAAGAGCCGTCGGAATTACATATTTCTTATTACGGAAGCACTTCGGAATGCCTGTTGAAATGTCAAGAAGAGACCAGTAGAGCGTTTTATCCTTGTGTTACCCCTCTGCCCCGATCGTCCATTTAAATGGCACTGATAACGCAGAACGAAAAATCTAATTACAAACATCCAGAACACTTGACACCGCACAGCACAATGGTCATAGAAAGATGAATCACAACATTCGACACAATGCGCCTTTATCGCAGTGCAGGATACTTTGCAAGGTCAAATAACCGTATACACGGTGCCTTGTTCCAGAGCAATAGCCTACATATTAATGAGGGCTGTTTACCTGTAGCCTATTCTAAAGGCAGGGCACAGCTAATAAGTTTCCACTTCACGTATCAGCTGTCGTCATATAGCTGCATTTCCTGAAAGTCAGCCTTGTAATTTTTGTATATCCAGTTAGATCATCGTTTTGTTCACAACTTCTGTCAAAATATCTGGAACCTAAAAAATATACGGACACAGGGGTGAATTTAGAGCACCGAAGTCCACCTCAAATAGGCCGTCTGTTTTCCCTCCCTTCTTTGAACCTGTCATAACACTGGATACCTTTCGGTAAAGTTACACAGGTAGCAGCGGGGATGATCGAGACCCTTATTCTAGCCTAATCGAGACGGAAACACAAATGCAGACAGCTAGCTCCCACTATTATGCTTTCTAGACCACTCCAGTCGTCAGCCGTTAAAGCACAGACGTATATTTACCCAAAAGATCACCCTCCACAAATGCATTACAAAAAGGCATTCGCCCCGAATCGCAACATCATTGATCAGTTAGGATACAGTATGTAGCTGTTCTGAAGCTACATTGGCGACCTCATACAAATTACATGGATAGAGACGCGGGACCCGCGGGATGCAGATACCTGCTGCAGTTATCAGACAGTACCAGCACGTTTCTTCCCTGATCACAAACAAAGCTTTGGTGGTCGCGGTCGCCGTTTAATCCGCACAGGGAGTAGCTTTTATAATGGTAGCTGTTTGATTTCTACCAGTAGGCTATTTAGACTGACCTGGATAGTGCATGTATATTCCGTATCATCCAGAAGCCTGACGGTGCAATTGTATTCTCTCTCCAGATTTCTGATGCTTCCGCTCATCAGTCGACTCAACATCTTCTTACACAATTGCTGGTCTGCGTCTGGGACCAGAACAATAAACTGAGCACAACATAGAAGTAATGTCACATTTACGCTTTCTCCGGTCACCCAGCTGAATAACAGTAGAAGTTTGCAGCCAAGACGCAAGGTTTAAGCATCGTTACTTGGTTGATGCAAACACGCTGGCAGGTCCGCGACTGTGTGCAACCATTGAAACACGGTCAATTCCGCTCCTAGTGCAATCACTGCTGGGGTGTAATCAGAACTGTGTACGATTCACCATTCACCAACTGCTACTTGAGATGTGGGGCGGGTCTAGCGGTACAGAGTGGCGTCACCGAAAACCAATGGAAATAGTCTTTTTTAGTAAGTGGCATTCGGAACTGGCAACCGAGAAACAGGAGCTTGATTCGCTTTTCTTTATGTCCAATTGCAGAAGGGCGGGGAGCAAATTTGGAATCTCACTGTCTCTCGTTTTTGGAGACCCGTCTGAGGATGCTGGTAGGCTGTAATGCGGTGTCGCTCCCGTGCCACAGATTTTGATGACGATTGGTCACACCGGACGCACTCAGCGCAGTGCCTGATATCAAGACTGAAACTCTCTTGCAATTCTATTAAAATTGTTATTTCCGATTTTAAAAAGGCATTCATGGTAACCTACATTTAAAGTGAAACTAATGTGTAATGGACTAATCTCCATGTGGCACAAATGCTTGAGAGTAAACTATAGCAAGTATTGACATAATTCTGTGCTCAAATAGTATTTGCAGTTATGAATGGGTTATAAAGTATTACAGGGTATTCATTAAATTACAACTCTCACGAGGATGCACGAGTAAACATATTTTAGCATATATACATTTAAAATACGTGAAGCCTTGTTTAATTTGTACTAGACTACCTAAAACCCTTAAATGCAACATACCCTTAAATGTATCATTCTGAAAAAAAAACTTGCATATGGAATTCTGTTGGCAGTTGCATGTTAGGAAATAATCCACCATACTGCAGCGTATACATTGTAACACAGGGTACATTTAACATATGCAAACGATGTAATTTGTCACATGATTCGCTAGGGGGAGTCTGAATGCTATGCTACTGCCAGCCCGTCGCAGCTGGTGGTCTGCTGTGTTGTCTGATCCATGGTCTGAAGGTGTACTTTGTCCGTGGTTTGCTGTCTGTGGACTGCCCTCTATAATTGGACAATGTTCAAATCTGCGGCTCGGTTAAAAAATAGATCCCCCGATTAAAATCCTGTGGGGAATGGCAAGCACGCAGAAAGGGTGTGTGAAATAATCTAATAACTGAGCGCAAATCCGACACAGGGACTACAACTAACGTTCAGTTATCTGAATCACATTAAGGCCTACTCAAAATAGGAACTGGCTCCTCCTGGTGGTGGTTCACCAACGGTACAGGAACATCATCACCAGGCTGCAGACTGCAGAACGGGGTGGGTGTCTACTCTTATGACTTCTCTTTTCGTACACTATTGAATTGACTTGTTTTCCCAGTTATATTTGTTAATTATCTATAATCTTTGTTTTGATACATAAAATGATCAGTAACATTGTATCTTATACACTTACTGGCTACTTTATTAGGTACACCTACTGTATCTAGTACTGGCTAGGACTCCCTTTTGCCCCCAGAACAGCCTGAATTCTTGATGGCATGGATTCAAAAAGGCACTGCAAACATTCCTTATGGATTTTGGTAAATGCTGAATCTACAGAATCATGCAGTCCATGCAGATTTTTCAGCCACACATTCATGCTTTGAACCTCCCTCTGTACTTATTCACAAAGGTGCTCTATTGAATTGACGACTGTGCAGGCAAATGAAATGAATTACCCTACTGGGCGTATCCATCTGCAAAAGGTTATATATAATGTTTTGATATAGAGAATTATCCTTACATTTAAGGATATTAAACATGGTCAGCAACAATGCTTAGGTATGACATGGCATTCAAATGAATGATGTGGCACTCAATTGGTATTAAGGAGCATAATGTGTGCCAAGAAAACATTCCCCACTGCTTCCGTACACTAGAAGCAGCAACATTTACCATTGACACAAGCCAGGAAGAATCCATGGATTTATGCTGTTTATGCCACATTCTGAGCCTGATGTCACAGCAGAAATTGAGATTCACCACATGAAATGTCCACTGTAGCCTCATTTTACTGTTCTAAGCTGACAGGAGTGGAACTAGGCGTGGTCTTCAGCTGCTGTAGCCTATATTCAAGGTTTGGCATGTTGTATGTTCAGAAATGCCCTTCTGCACAGCACTGTTGTAAAAAGCTGTTGTTTGAGCATTTGTGGCCTTTCTGTTAGAGGTGAGAGGAGAATGAGTCTGCCCATTCTCCTCTGACCTCTCATTAACAAGATGCTTTTGGCCACAAAACTGCTTTTCACTGGATGTTTTTTTGTTCATCACACCATTCTGTGCAAACTATAAACAGTAGTGTGAATAAATCGCAGGAGGCCAGCAGTTTCTGAGATGCTGGCGCCACCACATTGGAAGGCACCATTTTGGAAGTGAATAAATGAAATAACAAGGGCTTAATTATATGTAATACAGTCTAAGAAGAGTACCCTACTATTTCTATATTGACTTTAATTAAAATGACGCCCATTGCCGTGACATTGTTCCACAATGCCGTGACTCGGATTCGAACCGAGGTTGCTGCGGCCACAACGCAGAGTACTAACCACTATACGATCACGGCGAGCTACATGGGCGGACACGCGCCAGTTGACTATGTCTGTTCATGTGCACTCCATTCCACAGCAAATCGAGAATTAATATTTTTTTCAAATCACTGTTGAAGATCAACACGTGCTACTCTGAAATAAACAGTATTGTATTTTTCAATCACGGTGCGCCTTGCTACTACTTATTAGTTAACATTACAGACTAGAAGTCCGGATCAGCGATAAATAAAAGGCGTGGCATTAAGCGAGTAAGGCGTTACAATTTCGTTTATTAAGAAAAATGCTAATATTGTCCGCCATGCGTAAGGTTAACGATTCTTTCTTTCGTCCTTCTAATTAAAAAGCGAACATTTCAATCAGATATGTTTATATTCAGCTGCGATACTTTGTTTCTGGTGGCAGGTTTTCGATGATGATAGAGTGTGTAGACTATAGCTTGTGTTTTGCGATTGTCGCATTGTTTTGCTCTTCATGGCGTTTTGAAAAGTATCAAAGCACTACAGAATACACTTGCACTACGGGCTAAATGAGTTTAAAACGTAGGTGTTTGCAGAAATGTAATTTTGCCCGCGTGTTGTGCATGGAAAAATACACGTACAATTTCAGTGGAATCGTGCATTGTTATTTCTTTGTCAAAGTTGTACCTTTCAGCCCACGAATTGTAGAAGCATCAGTTGTCCACACAAAAGGCTATTTTACCAATTGTTTAATATTTTTTTAGCCATAGGTTGCTTTTACGTTTCAATAAGGTTTTTAAATTTAGGAGAAAAATTTAACTCGAAGTTTGAAGTCCAATTAATTAAAAAAAAAAAAACATTGGTGTATATACAAAATGCAAAAATAAGTATTCTTCCTGCTCAGTGCTTTCCGTGGCTGCATCGTCATAGTGACACATATGACTTGTGGACACAGTGGCGGCACTACTAGGTTTTTCTCTGGGACTTCTTGCTTGGGGTGCTCCTGCTGGTTCCCGAGCCCCCACGCCTGCTGTCCCGTGGGGGAGTGGCGGAAAGGGCACTGGACACCCTGATCTGCAATCCCAGGTCCACCATCTTTACACGGGGGGACTGCTGCCCGGAAGTCCTGGGACCACCACTGAAGAGAGACACAGGCGCACACACGCACCACAGACGTAACATGGACTGAGCAGCATGGAAATTACTTTCACGCCTACTGTAAGTAGATAGCGCTTACACACACTGTATACAGTAAATGATGGCAGCTACTGCAATATGAAAAAATATATGGAAACCAAATTATCTAAAGTAATTTATTAACTATTTTTTCATTGCAGTACCAGGATGGTAAGACGTCATCTTACAGTAGCAAAGGCTTTTCCCCAATAGTTTGAGACCTTCCTGTGCTTACAGATAATACTGACAACACGTGCAACATGCATTTAAAATAAACAGATCACAGTATGCATTTTAAATGAACGTTAAATTTGACAATCCTATGATAAGCACAAGATTGTAAAATTGCACTTATTCTCCTAAATTAGAAAATAGTGCAATAACCATGAAACTTGCTGACACTTTTGGAGGCTCTTGGTAACCAGTACCACAAATGATTTTTGGAAGTGGTCCTAATGTACTTGTTAGTGAGTTATGAAATTTCTCAGCAGAATCAGCACAGGGACATCAACTAGCATTACGTTAATAACATCTACCTACTAACCTGCCAACACAGATATTTTGTCTTGTGAGCTAGAAAAGGATAAAGTGAGAACTGGTCTGTTTTCACAGAATTTTTTTAGAAGAATGGGAATTTTAAGCACACAACTTTTTCCATGACTTTTCCGAGACTTTTTGAGACAAGAATATTTTGAGAGACTTTGTGTCTTTGCTGCTTACCTGATGGAGGACACGGAGCTGCGAGCAGAGCTTAGGCGGCTAGCTGGTTTGGGTGCTCGTGGGGCGGGAGACTCAGCCCTGAAGCGGATACTGCTGTAAGACCTAGACTCTAGATCTAAAACAAACACGCAACAAACATCAAATAGACGAATTCAAATCGCTTCTAATACACAAAACCAACACAACACAACCAAAACCCAAACATCAAATCAATAGAATACATTCTATACACAACCACACATCAAACATCATAATGACAAACACACCAACATCAAAATCATGAATACCCCTTGAACACGACGTCTGACTTCTAGGAAGAAATCAAGCCTCCTGATAAAATCATTTTGCAGTCTAAATTTAACTGAATAAGGATTTCAGGATGAGCCTTTCCTGGATCATGAGACCTGGCTGTGCTCCTCGCTTACCTGACAGGAGATGTGGCGCTACCAGCAGAGCTTATGAGACTGGGTGGTTTGGACACCCGTGGCGGAGGAGAGTCAGCCCTGATGCTGTTGCTGCATGAAGACCTAGCAGACCTGACGCACACAAACACAAAGATGTCACAGAGGTCCAAGATGCAGGAGATATTTTCCTCCTTATATCAAATGTATACAAATTTGAGGCTTTTCATATTTATTTTTAATTAAACTAAAGGACTAATTTAACACATTTATTTGTCTCTCTAGAGCACAGTAATCCAGTTTATACAGTGCCTTTTAGATTTAGGTCTTAATCTTGTGGTAGTGTAGCATACTGGTTTAGATAGCTGATTAAAATCCTGGCTGTGGTACTACTGTGGTACCATTGACCCTAGCTTTTGTTTCTGAGTGTTTCTGTAAATATTTAGCTATTGGCTCAACATGTATTATATAGAAACCGACATCCATGTGTTTGCTAAGTCAACACATTCTAATGCTAGCATTGTGAGTGCTTACCTAGCAGAGTGAACAGGTCTGTAACCAGGGGTCATATGAATGGCTATCGGGAACACAGGTTCTGGCAAAGGTAGGTTTTTCTGAGGAAAAAACCCAGAGCATATATGCTTCAGCAAATAACATGAAGCAAGCCTGTGGTGCTTATGTGTTGAGTAAAATTTCAGTTTCCTCCATAGTTGAGTGCAGCCAAGGCCAATTTTGTGTCACTCTGAGTGGCTGCTGGAAAGAGTTGACACTGACACAGGCTGGATCTGATATAATACCGTTCATATACATGGAACATGTTTTTTAACGGCGTTAGCTACCCAGATATCCCTGCATACACTTATTTTTGTCACACTGGATGGTGTGTCGGGAAGTTTTCCCTGGATCACAAGCTGGGCCGCTGGCTTTCATGGATTCCCTTTAACAGGGTTCTGATACTGAAAGCAAACGGTACCTCCTGAAAATGCGTTTGCAGCACAGATCTCAGGTCTGGGTCCTCATCCATAGCCTCAAGCAGCATCCTCTCCACAATTTTGTTGAAGTCATTCAGCTGACAGAGGTCTATTTCATATTCCTCTTTGGTCTTGCTTTTGGTCTTCTTGGATGACCGGACATCCCCAGTTAGTTTAGAGCACTGAGGGCAGAGGTGAGAATTCAGCCTTTCCGTTTATATCCACTTACAATTATTTAGCACATGGCCTTATCCAGAGATAAACATAGATGATAAAGCAAAATATGGGACATAACAAAATCAGAACAAAGTGTCACTGTGAATACAATAAAAATCCTGTCACTTTATGTTCTTTTCAGCAATGTCACAATTTTATACCAAGGTTCCAGCGCCATCTCAGGAGGAAACTCCTCCCGTGAAAGGCCAACTTTAAATCTCACCTGTACCTTTCCAGAGGCCATATGGCAGACCCTAAGAACCTTCTGGAAGATGACTTTGTGGTCTGATGAGACTAAAGTTGGGCTCTTTGGCTTGAACGCAATGTGCTATGTCTGGCAATGGCAGAATTGCACTGGGGTTGTATTCAGCACGAGAGCCTGGAAAGGCTGCTTCCATCAAGATCAGTATGAATGGAGACAACTACAGGTTACTACAGGTTAAACCCAATGCAGTCCCCAAGAAATCAGTGTTCAGGAAATATGCCCAGCGCATGGCATGCTGTGAGCTGTCGCACTGTCAAAATGGCATTTCCGTCCTTGATTTTGACGTGTCTGAGCCATTTGGCAATTTCCTGACTCACCCTGTGCCGAAGTGGGAGGAGAGTCACTGCTGGGGGTGTGTCAGTCACAGTCGAGGTGTATGAAACAGTTGCCGGTGACTATCACCCACTTCCCCATTTCTTATTGTGATATGCATTAAATGATCATTATTATTAAGAGAAAATGAGTAAAATCCTCATCGTAATCTTTAAACGACAAACCTGCTTTGTGACCCTTTCCAGCTTTTCTTTCTGAGTCTCCAGTTCTTTGTTCAGGGTGAGGATCTTTCTGCAATTCTCATCCCTCTGTTCCTTTAATGAGGCCTCCTCTTGATGGAGGCTATCAAGTGTGTTGTTCATGCCCTGAGGGTAAGATCAGATTTTGCCTCATTTAATCCTAATGGTGGCAGACACATTTAACTCACTGTCCCATCAGCAGCAAGGACGAAATGACAAGCTACTCCGCCATTATTAAAGCGAAGGTTAGCAGCTGGTGGAAAGTCTGTGCTGAACACCACATGCACTGCACTCAAAACTATTCATTATAGCCATTAAAGGGAAACCAAGAGGTTCCTCACTGTAAGTGAACCCCAGGTATAGAGCTTAGTGGAAGTACAATGGCTTACAGGGTAGATTAATAAATACTCTGTCCAATTAAATAGTTTCCCTGTATTTGATTTCTAAAAGAACAATCTGTCATCTGCTTTCTGCAAGATTCTCGCTGTATTACATAGTAAATTCATTGGCAACAGTACCTACCGCAACTGTACCAAAGGGGACTACATAATTCTACACTATATTCTTTAACAATACTATGGGCCTTTAAGGATTCAGCATTCACATTCAAGTAATGCATCTAGTATCTATATTGTGTGGCATTTGCTATGCAGAAGTACTGCTTTAGACTAATGTAGCAAAAAAGAAATCTGATTGTTAAAATCGTGTGATTGACACACTGCCAATCAGACGCACATCGATATCCTGTTGGAGTTCTCTTATCTGCCTCATTTTAAAGCTGTAATTCTCGTCCACAGCCCTCTTCTGCTCCTCGAGCTGCAGATGTTTTTGATAATCCTCAGCTGGAACACAGAACGATATACAGTGACAGCATTGCTCCTGTATTTCCCTCACCTTACTTCACCTCGATATCAGTCACCGCAAACAGGAATCTAGAGATCTGGCTTATTGAGTCAAGTAACGGTTTTTATGGTTCATTTTAAGAGTTAACCCTAAAGATTAATAAATGCACTGGACAGGCAGAGAATACTGAAACTGTGGCCATAGACCCACTGGACAGGCTGAGCAAACTGAAACGATGGTCATTAACGCACTGGACAGGCTGAGCAAACTGAAACGATGGTCATTAACGCACTGGACAGGCTGAGCAAACTGAAACGATGGTCATTAACGCACTGGACAGGCTGAGCAAACTGAAACGATGGTCATTAACGCACTGGACAGGCTGAGCAAACTGAAACGATGGTCATTAACGCACTGGACAGGCTGAGCAAACTGAAACGATGGTCATAGACACACTGGACAGGCTGAGCAAACTGAAACGATGGTCATACAGTAAACGAACTAGACAGGCTGAGTAAACTGAAACGATGGTCATACAGTAAACGCACTAGACAGGCTGAGTAAACTGAAACGATGGTCATACAGTAAACGCACTAGACAGGCTGAGTAAACTGAAATGATGGTCATACAGTAAACGCACTAGACAGGCTGAGTAAACTGAAATGATGGTCATACAGTAAACGCACTAGACAGGCTGAGTAAACTGAAACGATGGTCATAGACGCACTGGACAGGCTGAGTAAACTGAAATCTCATAAAAAACACGTTTTCAACGTACAAAAATGCCAAGTTACTAAAAAGTATTGATATCAAAATGACGCCAAGTTACGATACTACAAACAATATAGGCTATCTTGCCTCACCGAAATGACATAAGATGTATCTCAAAGCAATGCTACCCAATATTTCCTCAGTTCTTTCAAGTCACTTGGCCCTGTGTATAAGCATGCACTACATGAACAGGCCAAATATATGTGTGGATGGCTCTCTCACAGTCAAGATTGATTGAATAGGTGTGTGTATGTCCAATTTGTATTGGTATGTAGGCCTATGTATTTCGCTGCCCAGGCTTTCTGTTGCGTGAATGATAGTATGTTTCTTGGTACAAGTGTGTTCGTGAATGTGAATGTAAGATGCTGCCAGGGAAATGTCCCCATGCGGATAAAGAAGTTCTCTATGTATGTATGTACAATATGTGTTTTACATGCAGTATTTATTGTACGTAGCAAATATACAATAACTTGCACATGTACTCAAATTCAGTTCAGAAGCAAGTATAAACATGTTTTCTGGAGAAATGTGCTTCCTGTCGTTGCTCAGCAGCAGTTCTGTACATTAATTAATTTATACATTAATTTCAATGTACAATGTTCAATGTGTTCCATGAGGCAATTCGAAATATTTGTCTCTTTGATCTGACAGAAAGTTTGCATGACATTGTGAAATGGTAAGATTAGAAAACACAGGGCCAAGTGACTTGAAAGAACTGAGGAAATATTGGGTAGCATTGCTTTGAGATACATCTTATGTCATTTCGGTGAGGCAAGATAGCCTATATTGTTTGTAGTATCGTAACTTGGCGTCATTTTGATATCAATACTTTTAGTAACTTGGCATTTTTGTACGTTGAAAACGTGTTTTTTATGAGATATCAGTTCTTTTTGCAAAGCGTTTTATTATGAGAGTGAGAAATGCGACCCTGCAAGAAAACGGTTGTGGATTATGGCTATCGTTGTGTGAATCTGTACAGTCTGATGAGCGTGTACCGTTCAGCAGTTTCGGTTTGCTATATATGTAAAACAGTGGCTGTGAGATAGGATGCAGTGGCGTAAGCGTAAACGCATCAGAAACGCAGATGGAATATGGTATGTACTCACGGATTTGACGTCCATCCAACGAGCCTTGACTGACAAAATAATCAACACGCCCGTAGAATTATAACTCCCTAGGTCGCCACTTGTGTAGCCTTCTGTCCTGCTCCGTTGTCTGTTATTTCGTGGAGATGCACTATTAGTGTTTGTAAGGTTTATCCTTCTGTCCTGCTCCATTGTCTGTTATTTCGTGGAGATGCACTTTTAGTGTTTGTAAGGTTTATAAGGCATTTTGATAGGCTAATCTGCAGGTAGGAATCCTCTTCGCCGTTTTGCTAAACTAGAACCGGAAAACATGATAGTGGAGAATAGGAGCAGACGCATATGTCCCAGCAGGCTTTGCATATGAGAGAATAACAACAGTGCGAGAGAAATTAAAATGAAATTACGAAATTCCGTAGTTGAAACAATATGTTTTTAGCAGAATGGGCATGTAGGTGAAGGTTGACATGATCACGGAGTATAGTGCGAAGTAAATGGAGTGACCATGAGCGAGCTTATATTCCTTATCAAATGGTATATATAACAGTCGGTATTAAACATTGGTTGTTGAAGTGGAGGGTCAAATAACATTGCACACATTATTTACCTGTAATGTAATCTATTGCACGAATGTGTTTTTCTCATGTTCAGTGCTAGTAGTTATACTTATGAGTGAATCATGATTTTAAATGTAATGTTTTAATGCGGAGTTGCAGAACGTACATACGTAGTAATTGTGTGTAGCCTATGTGGCTAGATAGAGAACAGGGCGAGGTAACATGAATGTAGAAACGTGGCGTTTGCTGATATTAAGGTTTTGTACGGTAGCCAAGTGAAGAAATATAGTTAGTAGAAATGGCACAGTGGTGAACTGGTGTAACTTTTAAATAAAAGGAATACATTTGCGTCATGAAATGCACATGGGTGGCCGTGAGTGAGTGAGGTTTACCAGTCTGTGACTTCGTTAGCTAATGCCATAGCTATGCAATGCGTGAAATATCATTAGCGAACCTGCCGGTGGTTTTAAAGAAGAACACAAGCCAGTAAGCACAGAAGAGCTTCCGTTGAATCCATATGGCTTAGCAATATTGTAGCCGGTTAATAACTGAACGTACAGACGGTAAGTCATAATGCATATATCTTAGCAATATTGTAGCCGGTTAATAACTGAACGGTCAACGGCGGGTAGAAATGGTGCAAAAGCAGTAATTAAGAAGTAGTAGACAATTATTAGTGAGGATCGAAGCAGGTTAAAGAAACGTGTTTCAAGCTGGCCTTGAACATACGACCCAGTGTTCCCAAGCCTGTAACCTTACCCACTAGGCCACGGATGGATTAGCTGTTCAAATTGCGGAGTTGCAGAATGTACATAAGTAGTAATTGTTTGTAGCGTATGTGGCTAGATAGAGAACAGAGCGAGGTAACATGAATTTAGAAATAGAAACGTGGCGTTTGCTGATATGAAAGTTTTGTACGGTAGCCAAGTGAAGAAATATAGTTAATAGAAATGGCACAGTGGTGAACTGGTGTAGCTTTTTAATGAAAGGAATACATTTGCCGTGACTTCGTTAGCTAATGCCATAGCTATGCAATGCGTGAAATATCATTAGCAAACCTGCCGGTGGTTTTAAAGAACACAGGCCAGTAAGCACAGAAGAGCTCCCGTTGAATCCATGTGGCTTAGCAATATTGTAGCCGGTTAATAACTGAACGGTGAACGGCGGGTAAATATGGTGCAAAAGCAATAATTGATAAGTAGGCTAGTAGACAATTATTAGTGAGGGTTGAAGCAGGTTAAAGAAACGTGTTCTAAGCTGGGCTTGAACCTAGGACCCCATGTTCCCAAGACTGTAACCTTACCCACTAGGCCACAGGCGGACTAGCTGTTTGAACTGGAAATGTTTCAGAATAAAAATGCATGGGTATTTTTCGTGTGTATGTGCGTTTTTGATTGGGTCGTGTAGGGCAGATTTGGCTGGTGTTAGTGAAATGTCCAATGGGGAGACATGTTGTTAGTGGGATAGGCGGCAGGAAAAATAAGAATGAGAAGAAGAAGAAGAAGAAGAAGAAGAAAGAGAAGAAGAAGAAGAAGGAGAAAACGCAAAATCCCCTTAGTTTGGGGCTTTATTGTGTGGACATGTGAAGTTGTTTATGAATTCTGTCTGTTGAAATGGGGTCAGAATGTACAGAATTTAATGTTTTTAAGGGCTGAGTGTCTGTGGCTGTTGTGGTTATTTCTGTGGGGAACCCTGAAAAGTGCCAAACTCTCGGTGCTGTATAGGTATGGGGGCATGCCCCCGCCAAGGCGTAACTTGGCGGGATGGCATACCTGCCATCCCAATGATGGTCATACAGTAAACGCACTAGACAGGCTGAGTAAACTGAAACGATGGTCATAGACGCACTGGACAGGCTGAGTAAACTGAAATGATGGTCATACAGTAAACGCACTAGACAGGCTGAGCAAACTGAAACGATGGTCATAAACGCACTAGACAGGCTGAGCAAGCTGAAACGATGGTCATTAACGCACTGGACAGGCTGAGCAAACTGAAACGATGGTCATTAACGCACTGGACAGGCTGAGCACGCCGGACACCTTGCGGTGCTCTCTTCTGCGGCTGATGGCGTGCAGGGTGTTCTCCAGGGCCTCGATCTCCGTCTCCTTCTTACTGACTTTTTTGTCGAGTTTGTCGCCTTTGCGCTTGAGCTCCTCCCTCTCCTGAGCAGCCTGGTGAGAAAGGAGCCGTTTCATACGTCAAACAAAGTTTCACCAAAGGCCTGAAAAGGAAAGGAACACCTGAGATGAACATGTTTTAGGAAGCGCTCACCTGGACCATGTAATATTCCAGTGACCGCTCTCCCTCTCCATCAGCAGACATGATAGGCACTGCGATGGTCTCATATTTTGTCTTCATCTTGTCGATTCGACTCAGGTTTTCGTTCATCCCCATTCTGATTTGTGATTGCCATGGTGAAATGCAACGTTTTATTCAAACCGATTAAGTGTTTTTTCCACTCTATGAAACACGACATCAGACAATATTGCATATCAAGACATTTGAAGATATCGTCGATATGATTGTCTATAGCCACGCTATAAAAAATTATTTCTTTTTTTTGAGAATAAAATATACATAAATGCTTTTAAATAACAACATGTGTTAGCGATAAACACGTGAGTTAATATTTTAAAATCTGAATATCTATATAGCTATATCTTTATAAGCATTACCGCGTGCACCATGTCCGGCCTTCTCATTTGAGAGACTAATCTGAATCCTCTCTCTGCCACCTTTTCAATTTTAGTTCTGCTGCCTCACAACAACCTCTGTATGCTTTGTATGCCATTTGGAATGCACGATCATATATATACACAATCACATAATCATAATATATATCCTCATTACTGCAATCTGAGGGCAGACAAGCACATCATAACATTACCATTACTCATTTGGTGACCATGTGCTCTGACTGAGATGCAGAGAAATGTACCTGAGACGCTGGGTTTCCTGGCTGCTTATCTTCACCTGCGTTTGGAGCACGTCTCTGTTAAAGTCCACCTCCAGCTCTTTCTCCTTCATCGCTGCCTCTAGATTCATCCTCTGTTTCTCCAGAGAGATGACGCGCTCAGTCTCGCTCTGTAGCCGATCTCGAACCCGTTTCGCGTCCAACTTCAAGAGGTTATCCTCCACCAGGGATTCCTGTCAGGAGCCATCAGATATGCATGAGCACTACCATACTGCCAAACCACAGTACCGCTAGGTAAAGGGTGCCTTCAGCCGTTTTCAAAACGGTGACACTTAGTTTACATGACTACTTGCATTATTGTGTGGTTATCACCAAACTGTTTTTTCTATAGTCAGTCTGGAAATGCATCCCAGGAAAGCGTTTGGTTAGATGTGCAGCATAGTGCAAGAGGTCAGTATGTCGACTCATAAATTGCCCCAGGGTTTAGGCTGATACACGTATCTTTAAGTTTGACTAAATTTAAGTGTGATTTGTTTCCTTTATTATTTTTCGTGGCTGCTGTATTCACCAAACTAGGAAAACAATATTTACACACTTGCAACACCTAGCTGCAAAATTTATTTTACTTGGATTCAAAACAGGAGGCTGAAAGTCGATTGAATCCAGCACTAGAAAGTATTTTTGCACCCTGTCTGGTGGAGAATGGGGATGGTGTCTCTAGTGTTGGGTTCCTTCACCTGATTTTTGGCAATAAGCTTCTTCAATTCCCTTTCAACAATCTCATTACAGAGCTCCATTTCCACAAGCTTGGAGGTCAGATCTCTCCTCTGTGCTCCAACCTTCTCTACTGTTTTCTTCACGCAGCGACTCTCCACCTGAAACCAAGGGAAACGCTCACTAATTACCAAAAAAACAACAGATGTTAGCAAAGGTTTGCCGGAAGCCATGTTATTGCTGGCGAGCTTCACTGAGCTTCAATTTCCTCTACTGACAGTGATATCATAATACTAGTTCAAATAGCGATGAAGCATTCCCAGCATCCCATCTGCCACTACAGCATACGCATACATTTTAGGCAGGTATTTCATGCAGAGTGCATGATGGGCAGGGTGAGAGTGGTAAAGGGATTTTACAGAACACTTAAATTCAATCAGCTCAGCTCCATTTGCCTTAATTAACCCCAATGGGGGAAATTAATTTAGTTTTTGTGGTAAAATATAACAGCAGTAAAACATACGCAGACATATCACAACATATAGACAGTGGCATGACACTGTGCTACTTTGAATACCACAGACATTTGGCCCTCCGGTATGGAATAACAGCCAGGGAATAGTAGAGCGGGTACCTCCAAGCTTCTCAGCTGCTGTGACAGCATTATGGTGGTTCTCTTTTTCTCCTCTATGGACTTAGACAACGCAGACAGCTCCAGTCTAAAGGCGTGGTCTTCCTCAGAATTCTGAATTCCTTTCAGACGCCTCAGCTTCTCCTTTACCACCTTGATCTGGCAGTCCTGTCAAAAACATAAACATCGGTCAGTAGAAAGCTCCTCGGAAACACTCATTTATTTATTGTACAGTAGCTTATATTAGGGATGGTAATTTTCAATTATTTCACAGGTCGAGTGATCGCAGAATGAGCTCGATTCCAAATCGATTCCTAGCAAGGCAAAGGATCTATTTTTAGAATGCATCTTGGCAGGGCAGCACAACTCTTTGTACATAAAATGTATTCACGCAAAACAAAGCACATCAGCACCCAAGATTTTCCATTAAAAATTAAAATAAAGTCTTAAAAGCTTAGCCTATTGTGTCAGTAAACACAGTCAATGTGAGATATGATACAAAGAATTTTATTCTCAGGTCACAAATGTTGTGCGGCTACAAAACCAATGCGTATATGTATCTGTATCTGACTGTGGCATGAAGAGCAGTCACTATCTTGGATGGCACTCTCAGAAACAGTCTGACTGAGATTTCTCTATCTTCAGCCACTGATTTACAGTGCCTCCCTCAAAGTCAAAGCAGGTGTAAGAAGGTCAAAGAGGAGGGCAGATCCCTCACCTGGCTTTCAATCAGCTCCTGGTTTCTGACGTAGTCGTCCTCCGCGTTCCTGAGGTGACGAAGCAGGTTCCTGAGGACATCTTGGGTCCTGGAGATCTCGGCCATTAAGTTCTCCTCCTTGGCTTTCAGGGCCTGCAGGTCTTGTATCTTCTGTGACAGCATCCTGTGATGGTGATGCGTCGTAGACTCCAGCTCCTGCACGACAAAATAGCGGTACGAGAAAGAAAAGAATTACAAATGTGTGCCAAGAACACCGCACAATGGAGAGGAAATGCTAAGAATTATGATGGACATTTAACTGTGATGGGGCAATACCTGTGATATTACAGTGTACTTTGAGCTATGGTACATATAGAATCTCAGCATCTCTGGTAAAACTCTTTAGTCATTTTTAGGGGGACAAAATCCTATAAGCTGGTACTAAACCATATTATCAGCTTTTATAAATTGGTTTCTTGTAATCACAAACTTATTTTGTGAAAATGTTTGATTTCTCTGGATCATGAGAGTTAAATTTGTATATTTTTTATAACCTGTTCTGTGTGTTTGAACTGGTTTTAATGTTATCTTGTTTGAAAATCAAATGTAAATTTTAATTTGATTAAACTGCACTGAAAAAAATGAGAAGAGCCGTGTTTGGAGACAATATTTTTTCATGTTTGGAAAACTCACGGTATTGGCCAGCTCCTCCTCCTCCAGCATTCGCTCCATCATGGAAGCCGCTCCCTCCACACCGCTGGCTGACTCTGTCACTTCCTTAATTTTCTGTTCCAGAGCTGTGATGAGGAGCTTGGCATTTTTCAGCCTGTGCACAAACGACACACACTCATTCACCACACTGCTGATCACAATGATCATTTGCCCTCTATTCCCCATTAAAAACAAATGAGCTTTACTCCCTCAGCAGAGTCACTGAGCATTTTAAATGAACTACAGCCAGGGTCTTTACCAGGAATGATATGTACATACTAATTATGCAGTCAGACACAGTCCCTTCATTACTTAAAGCCATCCGAAATAGTTTTTGTCTAGTTCTATAAAATAGTAAAATGACATCCCATTGATCATAGTTAACTGCCTTTGCGTTATTCATCATAAACTGAGAACATGGTAGCTTCGTACATGTGTGCGCAGGCCCCTTCAGTTGCTTGTCTGTCTTGAGTGGCACCATCTGCACAAGGGCAGCGGCGATGCAAGTGATACCACTGCCAGCCAAGCGCTTGGCATGTTCCGGAAACATGTGGAAATTCTGCTTACTTGAAGCTTTTATCCTTCTTGTCATTATTCTGGCTTGCCAGCTGCGACCTCATAGCATCTACTTTGGTAGCCACCTGCTCCACGGTGCTCCTTAAGCCTTCAAACTGAACAAACGGAGAGACAGTTGACCCCAAACCCTGGTCTCTGAAGAATCACAGGGTCTGCAATCTTTCAATCTAGTCAGACACTGGACCATCCCATTCAAAAAATTATTGCTTCAATAAAACCAATCCAGCCTCTCTGTCCAGGCCTAAGAGATAGCATTACAAATGTGTTAAAGTCATGTAGTACTGTAAGAACCTTACCGGGCAGTAAGTGGTAGCCAGAGATATGCAGTTCTGTCAAACTGCAAACTAAGGTATAGTGGACTACAGCACCACAAATGCGATTATATTTATCACAGGTGTTCATTTCTCCCTGGGAACCCAAGGCTATGTAGGATGATGGATAGAGAACTGGCCTCATAACTATGAGCTTGTGAGTTTGGTTCCTACCTGAGGCGCTGCCCTTGTGTTCTTAATAAAGTAATCAAAGTAAAGGCAGCTTTTAAAGGCAGCAATAAAGTAAGGCAACTTTTTGATTGAATTTCCAACTGTCAAAAATGTTGAGGAATTAAATTATAAATAGTATAAGTTGCTCTGCCAGAAGCCTGAAAATCTAAACACTTTTCACTGACTCATGGTCATGGTTTTATGGATGTACTAGTCTGTATGCATTTAGAATTTGTGCTTTACATTCTTGTTAGCATAGTTAACTTTTACTGATATAGGGCTGTTGCATCTTAACTTGCTTGTCAGGAAATGCTGTTAGTCAGGTCTAGCACCATTGGTCATATTAATCAGGTGAAGGCACTTTTGTTTCACCTATACTGTAAGTCACTCTCGGTAAGAGCATCTACTACATTAACGTAATGTAATGTGATGTAATGGGACAGTCCGTATCAGGATGGACACTTTAAAGGAGCAGAAGTGGCTGTCAGGAGAGGATCGTGCTCCACCATGGCGTCAGTGGCGCCGGGGCACTCACCTCGCTCTTCAGTTGACCGCACAGGAACTCGTTGTCCCGAAACTCCGCCCTCAGCTTGCTCGCCAGCAGCCTGGCGGCCGTAAACTTCTTCTCGCACTCCTGGTTGTTGCTCTCCTGGATTTCCAGCTGTCTCTTCTTCTCTCCTATCGCTTCCTGCCTCTGTCTCACGTCCTGATTCACTTGAGAGAGAGACTAGGACAAAAAACACAGATGAGCGTGTTAGCATTACATTACATCATCCCTCTACGTAGCTGACACGCTATTTCAGAGCAACTAAAACAGCTTTAAATTTATCTATTAAATACTGTCTATTTACATATGTGATTTTTTTACTGATACTCTTGCTCAGGGGCACACCAGGACTGCACCTCCTGGGATTTGGGCCAGCAATCTTTGTTAGTACAGTTCCCTACACAATACACTTTACTGGAATTGAGCAGACACTCTCATTCAGAGTGACTCACAATGCAGACAGCACTGCTTCCCCAAGATAGCATTTTTCTTGCAAGCTCACTGCATTTTATAACCGCAGGGTCCCCAGATATCATGCGGAAACTGTCACACTCATGCTTGGAGACCAGAAAAAATTAGCGCGCCTAAACAATGAATGATTCACACGCGCCATGCTCAGTGGTGCACTCACTAGCACCACCTTGTGGTTACCATGATGCACTGCTCCAAATCGCCATCTCTCTTGCGCATCTGCTCAATGGCATTCTCCCACTGATGAATGAGATCTTGCCGCTCACTGTGGGCCCTGTGGAAATTTTCTGTGACCCTATCCAGCGCCACCTGTGCTCAAAACATAAAACATGATTAAAACAGAAACCTCAGGAATAATTTAAGCAACACGCAGCAGTGAGTGCCAGTGACTGACGACCCTTGCTGGCTTGACGCCCACTCGGAATGGGTGACAGGCAGGAATCTGAGCTCTCAACCTGTGCCGTCATTGTCTTGGTCCACTCCTTGTCCAGGGCCTTGTATTTCTGGTTGATCTCCGCGGTTGTTTTGTCAATATTCAGCGTGAGTCCCTGCAGTAGCCAATGGCAAATGAGCATCAAGCATACTGTCAAATCCAGAGTTTCAGCGCATCCAGTATGTCACTTACAGCAGTGCTATGCAGTGAGGCCCTGGATATTAGATTGTTATGAGTTTCAAAGCTGATTCCCTGAAAGGCTTATAATCTACAATTACAAACATATCAAAAATTGTTCAGCTTGTTTTGGGCATGACAGTTAGTATCTTGTTCTTTACTTCCTTGTCAAGTACCCTCATGCAGTGGGATTGGTTTCGCGTCTGACCTTTATCCTGCTCTCGTCCTGACGGCAGTATTTGACCAGGACCATGGTGTCTTCATCCTCCAGTGCAAATTCCTCCAACCAGTCATCCAGTGTCTGCTGATCCCAGTTCAGTTGGTTCTTCATCTTCTCCAGCTTCTGAGAGCCCCTGAGGATTTCACTCTGTGGCAAAATACCAAGAGAAACCACAGGAAGAAGACCAAGTACAGTACACGTCGTTATCTACTTGTGTTCTTTAACATCCCAGTAAAATGTCAAATGAACAATTGAAAGGCCATTCCATTAGAATGCTGTTTGTCCTATTTCACAAAGGTATGTCATATAGCACAGTTTTGTAAGCGATGCGTGTCTCTTTTCAGTCTCTGTCCCATCCAGTTTGCATTGTTGAATTACTCCCGTAAGTTTGAATGATGGGAGAACTTCCAATCATTTAATGTAATAGAAATGGGTGTAAATTCACCTCCAGTGTGTTCTTTTTCTCCCTCAACAGATGAATGTCCTTCCCCAGCTGAGTGGCTTCCTGCTGCAGGCAGCCCATCTCTCTGTCTGCAAGGGCCTTGAAATGCACCTCAGACTCTGCCTCCTTCTCCACAGCCTCGGAGAGCGCCTGTGCATGCACACATTCACGCATGCACACGCATGCACATAGAAACACAAACACGTTCACAGAGACACATAAACAAGCACATAAACATGTAGACACACACGCACACACAAAATATGCATACACAAATTTAAGAGCACACGCACTAGCATGTGCATACATACACAGATAAGACACATACACAATCACAGACACATGCAAAAGGGAACATACAATATATTACTTTGCTTCATTAATCCCAAAAGGGGAATTTACATTGCCACCAGTGCAGAATATTACATTAAAATTGAGACTTTAGAAAGATAGACAAAGCACAGTATAAGAAGACATTAAAACAACGGCTTAAAGAGACAAACAAAAACACGGGGGGGTGGAGGCTGCCACCAACACACAAATGCACAGAATATCCAATGAACAGTGTGCATACTGCAGTGTACAGGCCTAGGAGCTAGAATACAGTTTGCTGCTGCACTGAAATGGCAGTAAGGCAGTAGGGAGAAAAGATTTCCCGGGCCACTCTGTGTTGCACCTAGGTAATGTAAAACGTCCAGTAAAAGTGCTCCTTGGGCTCTTAAAAGACCCATGCAAAGGATGACCTTTGCGCTGCAGTACAGTGTGCTGTTTTTTCTTAGTGAGTTGCTCTGTAATAATCTCCAAAGAGTCAGGGGGATATTAAAATAAACAATGCTAGCCAGTAATTGTGTAGAATCTTCAAACTGCCACGTGTTTAACTGTACCGCATTCAGTTCCAGTTATATTTTTCACAAGTCAGCAACAGTCCCTTTGGAGATTTGTTTTGAACACCCTATCCACATTATTATTTGTGAAAGTGTAGAACACTGCACCTGGGTGTGAAGCAGCTCCTGTCTGACATTTTTCAGAAAATCTGATAAGGCTTGGATTGTCTCTTGGTGTTGGCTGATTTTGTTATCCAAGTTAGACTTCTCTTTTCGTTTCATCTGAAGCTAAAGAGTAGAGACAAGGGTTAGGTCAGAGTATAGGCAGTATAGCATACAGTAGCCTACATTTTGCCAAACACATTGTATGTGCTATGTTGGCCTTTCCTCACATTAAACATCATACAGGAATGACTCCCACATAGGGATGACATAACACACAGAGCCTCCTGCGTGACTATGTCTGTATTAAAGAGCACTGGAGCCTTGTGGTAAAAATCGATCCAATCACTTTTACTTCAAAAGTTCTAAATTATCTTTCAAATTAATTAGTCAAAAATGTTATATATTGTATCCTGTATTTTCTCAACAAATCAGCCTGGGTGTGCTAAACGAATAAGCTGTGTTTTAACTAATTCCAGCAATAATAACAATAAAGGTGATTACATAATTATCAAATGTGTTCCTTACAGTTACAGAAACAATCTTTCAATAAAGAAATACCTACATAAATAATGTTTTTAAACCCTTGTAAGTACTGTGATATTTGTAATTATTTTATTTTTCTGCATTAAACAGCTGCGCATTCACACTGACCCAAGATAAATATGAGATCACAATGCATACATGCTTCCAAAGTAAGTTACTAAACAACCACTTACAGCAATAGTGGGTGTGGGGAAAAGTGTCAAACATTAACCATTTTAGTGAGGCTTCCGAGCCACTGTGCTTGAAAGAAAATGCCAACTAAACCGAAAAATTGCAAATCGGGGATACTTCGCAAGTAAACTCGGGGGTAGGCCTACTCACCTCATTCTCAAGTGCTTGGTTTTCAGCGTTTGCCATCGGAACGGAGTATATATCACCAAAGCCCATTTCAGCAAAAATTGCGTTTGCCATTTTTCCTTTTAAGTAAATCGAGCAACAAGTATAATTATCACAAAAAAAAACTATAGTAAAAACTAATTCGTTCTATTGAACTGGGACAACACAACACCCAGAAAACCTGTTGCGGAAAACTAGGCTAAAGCACTGATACGAACAATCTGCAGTGACTAATCGGTTGGACTGGAGACTATTGACCATAAGAAGAACGCGCCTAAAAAGGCTGTTCGCGGTGCTACATCGCTTTGGAGCCGTTGCAGAGCGCTAGGCTGCAATACTATCGTAGCCTACGCAGCTATCTGGTTTGCTAAATCGTTGTATTCTCATTGACTGACCATAGCTTACTGTAGTTCGCGATTCATTTAACGTTAGCTACATGGGGTAATTTGTGAAGGAGAATGTAATTTAACGTTAGCTAGTCTACATGGGGTAATTTGTGAACGAGAATGTCCTTAAACGCAGTCTTATTCTTGTTTTTACTATTCAAATGTTGACGATAGGTTATGGTAAACTTAACTAACGGTCGTCAACGGCCTACTGTTGACCTCGAAAGGTGTTTTGCCCACATGAAATCAAAATAACATATGTACTTACGTTAAGTAACAAAAACAATTAAACATACTACATCATGTGAGCTTTACAGTAGACTTGTCGAAACTACACGAGCCTGTTTGCTATGCACAAACCACCTTGCCTAGAAAACCGTTAAACGGCTTGGGGAGAACAATTCTTCAATTCACATGGTAACAACTGCAGAGACCTGTTACTAATATGGACGATACTGAACAGTAACCATTAATATATTATTCCCTTACCAGTTTATGTGGAGTTACAACAAGGTATTTAGACTAATGCACGCCTTCACTAGCTAGAACAATCTGTTTAGCGATCTTCGATCACGTAAGTCTCCTGCAGGTCAGGTATGTGTCGATAGCTAACGTTAGCTGAGTTGTGAATCTAGCAGAATGAGCCGCAGTGTCTCCTGTGATTTAATGTTGCTTAAATTTTTTTGACTCGAGTCGAGGTCACGTGTGGGAAGATCTTCCTTTGTAGGATCTACACTGTTCATTGAAAGCAGAGATACTACGAAAATACTGCCTCTCAAGCTGGGAAAAGCTTCAGCAGGAAAGCTCAGCCCTGACAGGGGGACAACTGGGACATTTGGGACTGTCCTGGGCCCAGACTCAAGGGGACCCTGAGATTTGGGGTGTAACTACTTTTAATTTGTTACAAAATATATATGTTGTCCCAGGCCTGATATCTGCGGCCCTGGAAGCCTGATAATATTTGGAGAGCTCACAATATTACCCATATGTGCTCCCACTTTTAAGGTAAGGTCACATGCACATAATGCTTTAGGCTGACACAAAGCTTGAACAAGGTTTTGTTTGGAGTGTTACTTGCATTTGTTAATGAAATATTGAAGCTGAGATTTAAACACTGACCCACTATTAACTGTGTGCAACTAACAAAAATAGGAATTTAGGCTATAAAAGGAATCCATACCCGGGTAACTTCAAAAGACTAACCTGAAGAATGAAAGTTGAGCACACACCTTTACAGCCATTATCACTTTTAACAGAAAGGCCAAGACTGACATGGTTATCAGCTGCATTGAAACACCTTGCATCTGAGAAGGATAAAACTTAATTTGAAAACATTTAAGTTTTTGAGACTCAGTAAAACAATATAGAGCCAACATAGATGTTGATATATAAATACACATGTCAGGAATCAACCGAGGCAAAGAATGAGCTGCCAGTGCAATTCATGAGTCAACATAGAGTAAAATAAGTCAGTATCTTTCGTGCAATTGCTTCTCATCTTACACCCTGCCTCTGTGAACAAACCTGCAGTTTCTGAAGAGTATACAGCCTACATAAAGACTACAGTGTGATTATTTGCAATGCATTTGCAGCAGGCAGTCCATTTAATCTAACCTGACCACATCTGAGGAAACAACCTCCATTACCAGAATCGCTGAGAGAAAAAAATCAAGAACATTTCAGAGCTGCCATTCCCCCTGTATCTGTCACTCATTGCCAGAGATTTTGATCTCAAACACAGATACAGAAAAGCTAAACATGACCAAATACTGAAAGTTTTAATTGTACGTTTCAGACAAGAGACATGTGGTTTCTCTCCTGGTACACATATCTGGTTTCCAACTCTAGAGGTCACTATCTTCCAAGCCATTCTTGCTTTCGTATGCTAGCCTGACATCACAGATAATGTTTCAAAACATCCATTTTAGATTGTCTGTTATCATAGCTGAAGACTGTTTAGGGCTGTTTGGAGTTCTTGTATTCATGTCAGTCCATTGCATAACTGAAGCAAACATTTTGATTAGATGAGGCGTGTTAGAGTGAACTGTGTGGCCTCAACACACTGTGGCAGAGAACACTGTGCACATATTGTGCAGCTGACTGCAAATTCCAGAGGGGGAGGAAACCTTTGTGCCTTCTGTCGAAAATGTTACTTTTGCTGAGGCAGAAAGTGCCTGTTTCATAAAAACTGCTCATATAGTACTTTATGAGCTGTAAAGACAGGTTATTGAGGGGTTAGCTATGAGAAGTCATGGGCCTTTATTTGTGGAAAAAATTGTTCACTTTGCAGTAAAGGAAAGGAGGGTCCTTCCAGCAGGGTCAAGATACCATATTGACAACAATCAACAACTGCCTGCCTCTAGAACCGTGAATAAAAACCTAAACTGAGTGGAATCATCCAACTTTCTTTAAAATATAACTGTCACATCTGATGAAAAGATTTCACAACTTTCAATCACGAGGCTTTACAGTCGTTCTAGTTAAAGTTTATACTTCAAAAGACAATGTCGGGAGAGTACATTTGAATGAGAAAATGGACTGTGGTCAAATCCCTAGCCTTTACCTGTTGCAGCGCTGACAAGAATAGAGGGAAAAGTCCAGAAAACTGAAGAATTGATGTGTAGAAAACCCACAGAAATGCTCCGCAGATTGACACTGCAGTCCAGGGCCTCTACGGTGGTGAAGACTGATATTTGAGACCAGCACTGAGAAGCTGAGCTCTGCCTCCATGCCACATGGGAACACCAGTCTCCATGTCTCCAAATGTCTCCAATACCTCTGCATGTGAATATACCACAACAGAGCACACAGTCGTTATCACATCCTCAGAGTGCTTCACACCACCTATGGGATTCTGTTATTACAGAGGGTGTAGATATTTACTTGCATGTCTGTGGCTCTGGCATTCCAATGGCATGATCATAATTCATTATGTAACTTATATGTATAACTGTACATTGGCGATGGTTGTGTGGAAAAGTTTTCAACTTTGTGTATAACACTGCCCTCTGAATCTTATCTGACCATAGCCACCTTCTGAAAAAACATCCATGTCATTTTTTTAATATAAAGCAGCTTGATCAGATTGTGCCTCAGTCAATGATTGTGTTGTAATGTATTATTTTCCGTGAAAAGCACAAACATTATCGTGAGTTCAGTTGGTCTGAATACACTGGCTCTCAGGAGGTCATGTATCTGTAAATAATGTAATCAAGGTTGAGAAAGGTGTGGAATATGGAGTATGTCGTCATGTAAATTTATAAATGTGCTGTGAAAAAAATACAGGAATATAACTGGTAGTCAGTGGTTGTCATAACTACTGGGGATGCTTTTTATTTATTATGCCAAAAACAGCAATTTTGTGAAATATTGCATTAATCATCAAAATCTGTTTGAAATGCAGGGTTTCTACAATGTGTGCCAGTACTGCATACAGTACATGTAATTTATTTATGAATTAATTTTTTGATGAGGTGAATGATCATAATGGTATTTTGTGACAGCTATTTCAGAGAGACCTGAAATCACTGCTGGCATGAAGGATGTCATTCTTTGAGGATTAAATCAGGAAACATTATACCGGCTTACTTTAAAATGCAAGCGTGTATTTCCTAGGATTGAATGGAAGCACCGTTAATATTTTAAGCATGTTGTCCTCACTTTGTTTTCATCAAACGAAAGCGTCACTGCATTTTTCCATATATAAATCATTCTGTCAAATGGCATAGATCTTTTAATGTCAGCGGAGGATCATCAAAGGAATCCAAGTGCTTTACGAGACCCATGGCAGCCAGTGATCTACAAATAGAGGAGGCAGAGAACCTTCAAACGAACCGTCCCACACCACTTTTCCCAGATAAGTAGAACACAATTTACCTATCAGGACCTAGTTCTTCATTGTGTCTAATGTATGAGCACTAACTTTGTATTAACATCACATAATTTTAATTATAAAAATGAGCTAGGGTTATATGAAATTATGTGATCAAGAAAAAGATTGAATACCTTTTCAATAAAACATATTATTTGTTCAATTATCACTAAAAGGCTTATACACGAAGCAGACAAAGCCAATATCTACCAAATTAGACGCAATAAGGTACAAAATAAACTGTTGGTAATGGGTCATCATTTAAATGAAAACAGTTGCATTTGCAAAGCAAATGGGTGAAGATCGAGATCTCCAATTTACTGAATACATCCAACTAGTAGCTAAAAACGGCACCACACAGCTCAAAACGGAATAAAATCCAATACTTTCCATTTTGACTTGAACTTGAATGGCCTCCGCATTCAAACTTTTCACTAATCAAAATATGTCATTCAGGTTGTTCCCCTGAATAACCATTGTGCACACATTGGTGATTACACTTTCTAAAGGGATAAACGGCAGATGTTGTTGCAGATTTCGGAGGCATCTGAATCCCCCCAATGGCTGCCTGCCCCATCTCCATACAACAAACAAATAAACAGTGCCTCAACATGACAGGTGCTGGAAAGGCTTCCACAAAAACAACGCAGGTGGATCCTGGTAGTTATTCATAGCTGTTACTTCATCTGTCTCACACAAAGACAGCCCTTGACATCACTGTCATTAATAAACTGTCAGATCCCAGACTGCTATGTGACCTGGGTCTTCTTTGTTACACCTTGCTAAACAGGCTGTGCTGTATGTACAGTGAGATCATCATGCTGGGCAACAACAAAGTTTAATAGCCTATGTAGGTTTGGACTTCGATAGAAATCAAAAGATTGACTTCAAGATGTAAATAAAGAAGAAGAAGAAGGAAAATCTGCTCCATACTCATACACAAGCCAGCTGTTGGCGTGGACAAGCGTTCTCTGGTTTCACCCTATCAGTCGCCTATGCCGGCTTGCATTTTCAAAGTGTGAGCTCAGAGCTTACATATCCTGATCTCGCAGAGCCAAGTCACCTGACCAGATTTGTCCAGCAACACAGCCTATGCGGACGCAAGCAACGGCTCAAGGCTGCCACAGCCAATGACAAAATAAGCTGGGGCCACACCTACTCGGGGGATAAATACCCCAGGGGAGGCCAATGACCGCCAGGAAGCAGAATGATGTCAACATATCATTCCTTCAATGAGGCTGTGTTAATGTGCCCCTGACCAACAGGACTACAAAAACATGCCCCACCAGATCAGCTGGATGCATGTTTACAGGACAGACCCCACCCCATCTGCATAGGTGCCCTTGGCCAAGCTCCTTTGAAACAGCTGACTATAATTCCACATTACATTACAGGCATTTATCAGATGCTCTGATCCAGAGCTGACTTGCACAACTTTTGACATAGCATTTACATTGCATCCATTTATACAGCTGGATATATACAGAAGCAATGCAGGTTAATTGCTCAAGGCTACAATGGCAGTGTCGTTCTCGGGAATCTGTGACCTTGAGGTTACAAGAGTAGTTCCACTACACTGCTGCTTTAATTCTCTGGTAGTTAACGACAAGCACTTTAAATGAATGCAAGCTGTACCATGTGTAAATGTATATTGTCAAAAAAACAAGCTGATGACAGCTCAAAATCGACACGGTATGATGCTTTTCCCCTTTTGCTACAGAGAATCTCACTCTGGTGGGGCCTCTCAGCTGAGCTGATGTGCTGTGCTGCTGTGTGCCTCTAGAGGGCAATAGGAATCCAGGGATCTGACAGCTGGCTCAGCTTCAGACACCGGGAACTTCTCCGGCTACGCCATGTGCTAGCTGCGGTACTGAGGTGAAATTTCCCAAGCCTTTTCCCATCCTGCTCTTCAAACACCATGGCATCTTCACAACTGCAATACGGAAAGTTAGAGAGCTGGGCCCAACTCTCACAGCATTACTTAATTTTGCTGGTATTTAGCAAATTCTCTTATCTAGAGCGACAAACACAAGTGCACTGGTCACAGGTCAAAGTGCAGCAACTCCATAGAGAGGGAAAGTAGTCCCAAGAGACAGTAAGTGCAAGAAGTGCTGAGCTTATCCTTTTACCTGCTTGCCCACTGAAGTTGTGGAAGAAATGTACTTCAGTAAGAAGAACTCAGATATTTACATGAATATGTAAATACATGTTTTGGTTTGGTGCTGAATGGATCTGCTTCAGGTATTATTGCACCCTATCTAACAGGGAGTACTATACATCACCCATACTAAACAGGAGGAACACCAGAAAACCCCCCAGCATCTAGAAGTTGATCCAAACAACAGGTTGTGGTGGAGGGTAAGCGCAGTTCTGAACAGCAGCAGTGAAGCATGCAAAGCAGCGCAGGCAAGCACTGAGAGGTCTGATTGCTGGTTTAAAAAGGCGCTCCATTGGTGATGTGTGCCTGTGATTGGATGGGGCAGATAGGAGTGTTGTGTGTATGCAACTGGTTAATCATGGAACCGCATGAGTATGCAGTTACTGGGGCCGACCGATTGATCGGCTGCAATTTTGAGTTTTCTGACAGAACCTTCTTTGCGCATTCCACGGACACTGCTCATTTATGTAACATATCCATAGACCATGTTTCCCATGGTTTCCCATGTTCCCCATATATATATAACCAAGGCTCTTTACTTTATATTACAACCATTGCTTTTTATTATATTTATATCACACAGCCTTTTTGCATTTCAGCTGCAACTGAGAAATTGGCTCACAATGGGAAACCATTAATTTGTAATTTAATCTTATTTAAACCAATAAATTAAAAAAATGATTAAAGCCAAAGAATATGTGAGCATGTGTACATTTTTGTGGGTGCTACAGCTGATGTAGCATACATGTGTATGCATGTGAACGGGTGAATATGTGTGTCTGCATACTCATGATACATGCTTGGCAGTGGTACACTGTCCGTGCGTGTCCAGCACAACCCCCTTCTGTGTAGCTTTCTTCTTCTGCATGCCTTGCATCACCCTTTACGTACTGACACAGCTCTCTGGCATGCACTGCTTGGGTGTGTCAACAGCAACCAGGCAGTTCCTCCCAGTGCACTCATAACAGTATCCAGCACAGTAGGAGCAGGCTGCTGGGGGGGGGGGGGGGAGGAAAAGACATCAGGATTTCCATCAGCACTCATTTCTATTCATGGGTTCAGATACCACAGATCAGCAAAAAACATATCAGGGCACATAAATATTGAGACACTGAGAGACAAACCTCAAGGACACTCTAAAATTACCCACACTATATTAACTGGACCAAAGAAGTAGGGAGTCTGGAGTGGACTCAAAACCTTCCTCTTTTCTGTAGCCTTTGACTAATGCTTTTTCACATATATTTTAGACATTTTTTACTTTATTTTTCTCTTCATTTTATGAATGTGCATATGCAAGTGCATGTTTGCTTTCATATGTACAGTATATTTTATACATCTTTTTAAACTTAATTTTATACATGTATATACGCAAGTTTGCATTTTTCTGTATAAAGCACAATGGATTTGCTTGTGTATGAAATGTGCTATATAAATAAACTTTTTAAAAGTATGAAATATGATGAAAACAGATCCTTCCCAAAAACCAAAGCAAAAGTAATCAGTGGCGGATTAGCACTGCCAAAATACACACACGGGTGGCATAGTGGGGCAGTTGATCTTGGACATGGCCTTTCTGTGTGAAGTTTGCATGTTCTCCCTGTGACTGCGTGGGTCTCCTCCAGGTACTCCAGTTTCCTCCCACAATCCAAAGACATGAAGTTTAGGATAATTGGAGGTTCTAAACTGCCTGTAGGTGTGAGTGTGTGAGTGAATGGAGTGTCCCATGTGATGGACTAGTGACCTGTCTAGGGTGTATTCCTGCATCTTGGAACTGGCTGCAGCCCCTATGTGAACCTGACCAGGAATACGCAGGTTAGATAACAGAGAGTGGAAAATTTACACACAAGCAAAATATCAGTAAAGACTAACTGGAAAAAACAGGAGAAAATAGAAAAAAAGGAAACAAATATGAACAAAGGACAGATCGCTTGCCTACAATATATTTAAGCAGTGTTATAGGTACAAGGCAGAAATGAGAGTAAGGTCATAAGGATATTGTAATGCAAGCAGTCTGATGTCATCACACTCAATGTTTTCAATTGTGTTAAATTACTTCAAGAGGCAGTATATACCAGATAATGTGGTATGCACAAAAGCCATCCTACTTATTGCTGTGACAATGCAGAGACAGATTGTAATAATATTTAGAACACCTATCCACTGTTTATTTATTCATTTTATTCCATAATCTCTCCATATTTTGTAATGTCTAATCATGATTGATTGTTCAATGTATGAAATGGTAAAAAAATTTCTCATGAGAAACAAATAGTTTCATGGCTGATTTTCAGTAAAGGCAGGTGATGTCTTCCATTGTGAGTAATTGGGAGAAATAAATGTCATTAACCAAAAATTCAGACCAAACGATTGTTTTCTCATTTATACAATTAAGACCAGTTTATGGCATGAAATCCAGAAAGTATGCCCATGTAACTGTAAGAACATGGTTTTTGTGGCTTTTCTTTTAACAATACTATGTCACGTAATATGTAACTGATTGGTTGATTTATTGATTTACTGCTTGACTAGCTGAACGATTTAAGTTTTTTTGTATATTCTTTCAGTCCATCTAAGCAGCCATGCATCCTGACAGGATACTGGTGGTGTGGTTGCTGGCAGTTAACGTGTGAAATCATAAACAAAAACAGGTTGGAAAGAGGGTCTAAACCCAAAGCACTATATATGACAGCTCTGCGTTCTGGCTTCCCTCGTGTTACCAAACACGGAGCTGAGGCAGAAATAGAGAAGGGTTCTCCTCACTCGATGACATCATCCACTGAGCCTGCACGTGCTAGTGGTCAACTGCTCTCTCCTGCAAGTGTCCTAATGTTCTAATGTTCTGTATAAACAAAGCTTTGCTCATTCTGTTCGTATTGAAGAAACAAATCTAGGTATTATCATCAGTTACATCAGTATTAGTGCCATCAGAAACTGTGATGGAAAGAAAAGGTGGGTGAGAGTTACAGGAGCACAGTAAAGGTCACAGTGTTCAGAGTTTTCAAAGAAAAGATTGGCTTGCCCTGCAGCAGTGATGCAGTTATGCTCTTGGGGCTTACTGTCACCGCTTGTATAAATAAACGTTCCACACTGCAACCAGGGCATAATTGGCTTGGACCAGCTCCAGTGCTGTTTAAATACTGTACAAAGATTCACAATGCACCACATCTATACAACACCCACATTCAGCAACATCATAAAAGACATTAAACAGTTACAACGTATTTGACTTTACTTATTGCAGGAAGTCAAATAAATTAGCATTTCAACAAATTATGAAGTCATATATTAATGGCTGCTGGTAAAATGGAGAATTTATGCACCAATCAGCCACAACATTTAAACCACCTACCTAATATTGTGTAGGGCTCCCTCGTGCCGCCAACACAGCTCTGACCTGTCGAGGCATGAACTCCACCTCCAGGTGTCCTCTGGTATATTGGGATTTCTGTATATATTTGTATCTACTGTATATTTGTATCTGATATTTTGTATCTACTGTAAATTTGTATCTGAATGTGTTACTTTGTTGTCTTTGATGCTGCAACAGTGCAAATTCCCCCCGGGGATCAATAAAGTACACTACTACTAATACTACTACTACTTATTACATTACTGGTTTTTATTACATAAAAAAATTTGAAATGGATTACATTATTGGGAGTTATCACACTATTGGTAGTTTATTACATTATTAGTTGCTACAGGGCTATAAAAAGCTAAGATATTGTTAGAGGGTAAATTATTTCCACATGATTTTAAAAACTCTCGATGGCTCAGAGCTGTTTTGGTGGCACGACGAGGATCTACACAATATTAGGCAGGTGGTTTTAATGTTGTGGCTGATCGGTGTATAGCTACAGTATATATACCATTGAGGGGAACTAATTCTTTATAGCAGCCATATACGAATGGGCAAAATTTATATGGATATATCATACACATGACCTAGAGAGTAGACCAATCTATATTTTATTTTATTTCAATCTAAAAATAAAGTCAAATGAACTGAAGAAACATGGTTACAGAAATGTCACTGGGATGCCTTATACGGGTGTGTACACAAGATTTCTATTGTCGATCCTGCAATAATCTAGTTACAAGAGCAGTTTCCTAAGCACTGCATCACAAAGACACGCCAACTGCAGTCTTACTGTACCTGCAATGTCTCTTTGGATTCCCCCTTCAAGTTACTTGTTCTGTACCACTGATAGAGGGGTGCAGTAATACCAAAAGCAGCACAGCGCCATCCTCCTTTCCAAGTGGGTAGTCCGGGATGTGGACTGCGGAGCAATGTAGGGCTCCGCCCGCCATGCCTCAGGGAGACCTGCACCGCAAAGACAAAACGAGATGCAACTGAACTATAGGCTGCTAGGGCCTGACTCCAGTTACAAAGTAAATATTGGCAACTTCTTGGTGGTCCTTAGCAGTACAGTATATAAGAACTACCAAAAATCAGTGTCAGTGGCGTTAAAGACATAACTATTGAACAGTCACGAGATTGTTCACTTTATTTTTTATAGTATTTCCGTTTTTATCAATGTTAATTCTACTACACGGCAAGACTACAAATATGGAAGAGACTAGCAATTTTATGGTATGAATTTAACGTGGCTTTATCAAGTTAGCGGCTAGCTACAGCTACGTAAGGCTTAGAGCAGAAACGTTCCAGTAACTTGTACGTACGCATGCGCAGAACAGTGTATCGAAGTTTAAATCATGTGATAGCATTTTATCCAATAAGAGGTATACCGGATCTGTCCAGAAGTGGAAGGCAACTGTTATTGCAGAGGGCAACAGGTTTTGCAGTGACAGGTGCAAGCTGTTGTTCCAACCAAGCAGTTACACAACTGATTCTATTAATCAACCACTGGCCAGGGGAGGTCCTGGAGAGCCAGAGGGTCTACTGGTTTTTGTTTTTACTTGGCACTCAATTAAAGCAGTCGATTACACAGTTAACTCACCTGGTTTCTTTAGTCTAAGTGGTTGTTGTATTTAGGGTGAAAACAAAAACCTGCAGACCATGTGGCTCCTCAGGACGAGGGCTGGCCACCCCTGCACTAGAGTCTCTGCTAAGGACATTGATGAGTAGAATTAGATGTGTTACTGATTGGTTGAAACAGAAGCTTGCACCTACACCGAGAATCTGGATAAGATTGAGGACCCCTGGCCTAAACAAAGCAATTAAACAGTCAGTTTCGTTTGCTCACTTTGGAAGGGTTGGCTTCTCTATACTTTGACGTAGCATAGAGAGGCCTCAGACATGGAGCAGCTTGCCTGTTCACAAGCCTAAAACAATAACCTTTCAGCTTTCCGGTGATAGTTCTTCCTTCAAAAGGAAGCCCATTGCTCTGACATTGTTCCACAATGCTGTGTCTCGTGTTCAAGCCACAGAGTACTGACCACTATACAATCATGGCAAACTATTTGGACCTCACGTTACAATAACACAAATGTTGAGTCGGATCAGTGTGGGAAACATTGTCTTATTTGTGTAGTTGTTTCAACAACTTTGATCAGTTTTATTATTCTTAAAGATCTGGACAGATAGGCCTATGCATCAAAATTACATTTTTCCCTTTAAATGATCAAAGGGCCAAAAGAAAGTCTGTATTTCCCTATAGCCAAGAGTTGAATAAACACAATGGATAGTAGGTCCACAGAGTTTATAAACATGCAAAAAAGAAAAAACTGATATTAGCTTAATGAATTAATGTGCTACCAGCTGTATTAATTTTATAATTTCCCATGGTGGTATTTATTTACTCACACAGATCATGGGGAAACCTTTACTTGGGTCCTTATGTTTAGCTTAAGTCTTTAGAAAATCTTTAGAGTCATACTTTTTGGTTGGTCATTTTTAAATTGGGACAATCCTCATCTTTTGACATGCAGTATAAATGGAAACCAAATCATGACTGTATATGTAGCTTCCTAAAATGTTAACCAAGAGCACATTCAGCACAAAAATATAATAATAATAATAATAATAATAATAATAATAATAATAATATTTAGTTCCTGGGATTCAGTGGCCTTCTATTGCAGGTCAGTGTGACCAAAGCACTTTTATGCTTGGAAAATAAACCAATGTGACCAGAATTTATGACTCACGTTTATGGTCCTTCAATGCTGGTGTCCTAATTTTGATTGACGGCATCATATGAGACGTTAGCTGTCCTCATTGTGGACACAGCTTGCTTTTCATCCAAAGCAGAGTTAAACACCAGCCAGTGACCCTCACCCCCCCGTTTTGCGGGAACATGTGCTTACATTTTGAAAGACCATGGCTGTAAACATGTAGAACGGTATCAAGTAGAGAGATACTTCTTGCTCGTTCTAAAACGATTAACAGTATCAACTTATATAACCACTGGTATCTTAAAAAATTAAGTTGATGTGGATTTTTTTAATTTCTCGTGTTTTTAAATATAGATTTTAGGACCATTCAGTCGTTCTATTCATTGATTTGCTTATGTTTTTCCTAGTCGTAGACGGGCCTGAAGGCTAGTTTTTGGAAACTGTGATGGGGACTTGTGCCTATTTCTAGGCCTGCTATAAATAGTGTCCCCCAGTAGCGCGTGCTCATGTTTGATTGACAGTTGCAGAGCCTTGCGCTGGGAGAGCAGGCTAACTCAAAAGGGACAACCAGAAACATATGCATGGTAAGTTTATTTAGCGGTGCCTGCTTAAAGATTGTATTTATTCTGATTTATGAAAGGTATTTACATTCACCACAAACATTTCATGGTTGAAATGATTTGTAGATGGGCATACATTTAAAACCGTAAAATTTCTGTCGGAGATCAACGTGTAGCCTATTAATATCTTCATATTGCCGAACTGCCCAGCCTGGTCAAGGAAAACCAGAAGATCCTGCGTTATTTTTATATATCTAAAGATGTAATAATTACGCCGTTTACAGTTTTGAAATAGCCAATTATCTTCCATCCCTAATCTTTTCCCTTCTTTTCCAAACTTGTTCCCTTCTGTCTTTTAGTTGCTGTCTGAACAATAAGTGACGCTGCCCCTCAGCTGAACGTAGCCGAAAACGCTAAAACCTTTTTTATTAAGCGTCAAGACACCCGACCGCTGCAGCGCGCAAGACGTTTTTGCTTCTGTTGGGATTCTACGACTTGTGGTAGCAGCTGAACCTTGAAAATGAGTTCCAGAAGGCCGATGACTCGTGCTTTCTCTGCCAACGGGCGGCTGGGTAGTATAAATGAGGATGATATGCCCCCTCCCAGCGGAAGACCCGATTCCAGAAACTACCTGCTGAACGTGCGGCCGGAGAACAGGTAGCATTCACTTCCTTCTGTAGTCCAGCGATGGAGTACTGGTGGCTCCTTGCTTTGGTTATATGTGAACACATATAACCAAAAATATGTATATAAAACGTGGTTTGCTGCAACAGATGATCTCAGGGATTCCCTTACAAATTCTGTATTACTATATATTAGCCATAATGGTTGTTCCATGAGGGACAGTCTGCGCCTTCAATTCAAATTCAAGGCAGGAGTTGACAGAGAACACTTACATGGCTTGTAATAAAGTGGCCATGCGAAGGTCAGCTGTTTTAAAATAAACTTAATCTCACAGCATAAGCTTCCGGAAAATGTAGAAACACGACAGTAACACCACCAACGAAATAGTAGAAAGCACATTCAGGTGTAAAACTCGCAGGCCTAAATGAGATTCACAATTGAAGCAAACCCATACTATACAAGCCTTAATTAGTTCTTGTACATTGTTGTCTTTGATGATAAATAAACTCACAATAAAACACAAATGTATGTTCTGAATTGTCACAAACATTTCTAGAAGTTACATTTTTATGATTAGTGCCTGCAACAGATTCAGGAATGAATTGTTGTGAATAATTGAAGTAGAGCTAAGCCTCCATCTCATTAAAATTATTGGTGGCCACAGGTAAAGAGTTCAGATATTACATTATAAAATGATACCATCATGAATATCTGCTTTCGCTATATATAATGCCAAAACTATGCAGTCTATTAAAAGTTTAAATATGCTGGTGTGTTACATCAAATGTTGTTAAATATATTGTTCTCAGTTCCATTTTTCAAAGGAAGAAAGTATGTGATGAGTTGTGACAACAATAATTGGGGGCTGGCTAAGGTTGGCTCTACACAGGGTCTGTCCTTGTAGAGCCAAAATCGGTTCAGTTCTACAGAATGCAGTCCATGTATTCTACAGATCTTTACATACAGGTGGCTGGCCCCTCAGTTCCCCCTCCTCTATGTGGTAGGCTTTAATGGCCATTGGTGGCCATTAAATCCAACTCCAGGCATGTCAGCATCCACCACTTACTGGTACATGGAATGTTTTGAAATGTGCAATAAGATCTATGGGTGACTACTGGGTAAGGATATTAGACAGACAGACACATGCGCCATACTTACTTTTTGCCTTTGGTATCAAAACATTAGTTAGTTAAATTAGTTAGGCATATACTGTACTTTACAATCATGTTAAATTTATATTTGGGTAGAAAAGTGACATCCTGTTAATTGGTTGACAGTTAATGCAGTGACGAAAGTCAAAAATTTTGGGACTGTAGCTGTAAATTAGAATTCTTCAGAATTTCTAAAAATACCGCCTATAATTATCCTGAAATTCAAAACCTAAATTTGTTCTAGTCAAACAAATGGACTTTTAGAAGCATAGTTTTCCATCCCCTTCAGGTGTTTTAATTTTAGACTGTTTGGACCAAATTTGTTAACATTTGTTAACATCATTTTCTAATGACCAGAAATAAGTTTACAAGCTCATTTTCACAGGGGTGTTTGCTTGCAGATAAACAGATTTGGCACACACTACAGGGAATTTCAATGGGAAAACTTGATATATATCACATTTTAAGGTGCACTGCATGCTGTAGAAATGTGTTGGATCTTTCATGCATTAAAACCACATGTGTCCTTTTTAAAAAATGATTAATATTTCATATGGGGCAAAAAAAGCGATGTACATGCTGTTGCCTGCTTAAGAGTGTCACAAGTATCTTTGTTGTACATGGCTGTTAATGAATTGCTTTGTCGGGGTTATTCAGATTTTGCCTAATTTTGCCTACAGTTCCGCTTTATTACAGTGGAAAAAACTGACTATTGACTTTACTTTTATACACTGCAAAGCAGTGAAATAATGTGGCCAGAAATTTAGAATCCGATTGCTTGTCTGAGACACGCTGAGAAATGCTGTAAGCCAACAGCCAAGAATGCAACAGAGATACTTCATGATGCTGTATAGAGAATATGGCAGCTCGTATATGAGTTCATTGAGATGAAGAGCTTTATGTGCCTGTGCCTGATAAACTGCTTATGTCTGCCTCCTTTCTGCATAGCTACACAAGTCACAGGTATTCTTGCTACAAGCCATCGAGGTAATCCATACTTTTTAAACATTCATTTAAACTAACGTCCTAACAAGGAACCATTTGTCTGACGCCCATGCTAATATATATTTTGTCTCTGTGCCAAGAGGTAATTGATAGGAAATCAAGAATTACAACTTATTCTGAACAAGGTAATAGTATTTATGAGATTACATTTTTCTGTATAAGGCTGAAGTAGACAGGGCTGAACCGCCATACAAGCTGAAGCTCTGTTAAAGCAACGCAAAAAAATTAACTGCAACCGATTGTTTACAGCTGTTTGGGATAATTTTTTCTTTATTTGGGGAATACAATATTTAAAAATGCCTGCATCAACACAGTGTCTCTCCAAATGCTTTACACTCAAGGCTTGACAGAGTGCATGTTTTCCTGTGCATGTTTCATGTTTTCTTACTTTGTAAGAAGTATTTTCATCTTTAACTAAGTGCTATTACTAAATTAACAACCACCCATTTCTCCCATCACATTTTAAGATGATGCACAAAAACTATTATCGTTTTTATATATTCTTGATTTGATTTCCCTAAGACCATTTTCTCTCACTTACCCATGTGATTTTATCGATTGGATGACTGATCTGGAAAAGTACTGGCGAAACTGCGGACCCAGTGGTTTGAATCCAACGTGTGTTATGTGACAAGCTTTTAAAGCAGTCTCTTTGAAGGCCTCTCTGTTTTCCAGGAGCACACTGTGTAGTGTGATGGCACAGCTGACTGAGGAGACACAGCCATCGTTTGATACTACCTTAAAGTCCAAGGCCGTGTCCGAGGACTCTAACGTCAAGTTCAGCTGCGAGATTTCAGGTATTGAAGCAATTTCCACTGCTCAGCTGTGTGCGTTTGTACATCGAATGTATGCCTGGTATTATGGGAACTTCAAATGTATGCATGGTATTAAAATGGCTTCTTAAAAGGACTGGTTATGTTCACATGTCCTGACATATATTAACTCAAAATGTTGAATGACTATTTAGCAAAAAATGTATAAAGGGTCTTCAGTCACTAAGGATAGTCTGATCAGCTTGACCAGGGTTACTTAGGCTTTGATGAAAGTCATCCTGATACATATTTAAATCCAGAAATCCACTGGCAGTGAAGTCAAGTGGGATTCATTTTACTGCCTGGCTGTTCAGTCCTAAAATGATGATATAACCTACGGAGAACCAAAGGTTGTTAGCAGATCAGTCTAACTTGACTGCCCCAAAGGTCTTCCTCATTTTAATACGATTACTTACAGTTAAACTCACTCATGGTGAGTGAATATATTGCATGTAAGTTAAAATACATTCCAAAACGATGAATAATGCACAACAAATGTACAAATACAAGTACAATATTTTCTATAACTTTTGTATTTATTAATTGGTAAAAAAAACATTCCCCATAAGCTCATTAATTTGTGATTGAAAGGTTAATTTCCATATTCTTTGCAATTTTGTTTGTCCAAACTCACTGTTTCACGATTTTCACAACCGGCCTCAGATATGTTCTAAAGTGCGTAGTGAACTTTTTAAACATACCGATGTCTGTTTTTAGGTTACCCAGTTCCTGAACTGACCTGGTACAAAGATGATATGCAGCTGGACCGATACTGTGGCCTTCCAAAATATGAAATATTCCGCAATGGAAAAGTCCATACGCTCCACATTTACAAGTACGTGCTGTAATAGATGAAAAGGTTTGGTTCTCTTCAAAGCTTTGGTGCTGTAGAACATCCTTTTTGTGTATTTTAATACAGTTCTCACAAATTATTGTCGCTTAAGGAGGTGGGAATGAAAGGGAGGTTTTGTCGGCATGAAGGAATTTTGACATCACAATAGAAGTGAGCATGACTTCTCTTATAGTCTTACTTATTGATATTTCATTTTTTTATTTTTAATAAATTTGCAAAAATGTCTAAAAACCTGCTTTTATTTTGACATTATGGGGTATTGTGCGTAGGCTGATGAGAATAAAAATGAATTTAATCAATTTTAGAATAAGGCTGTAACGTAACAAAATGTGGAAAAAGTGAGGGGGTCTGAATACTTTCCGAAGGCACTGTATGTAAAACATTTGAATTGGTTTTTACAAAATCATGCCATATAGAACCCAGTAAGTCTTGATTTCACTTAAACTGTTTAGCATCAGTTCAGTAACAGTTCCGGTGACTTCATTTGTTTCCTTGGAAATTTGTGACGTCCTCTCAAGGTGAGCTCTTCTCCTTTCTGCAGCTGCACGATCGAAGACGCGGCCATCTACCAGGCATCGGCCCGGAACAGCAAAGGGATTGTCTCCTGCTCCGGCGTGCTGGAGGTCGGCGATATGAACGAGTTTAAGATCCACCAGCAGTTCTTCAACAAGCTCAAGCAGAAGGCCGACAGCAAGCGGAAGGAGCTGGAGGAGAGCCGGCGACGGGAGAGGGGCAAGGAGAACGTGCAGGCCACGGTCCCGGGGCAGCCGCACACCCTCACCCCCGAGCGCCCTCCCAGGAAGCGCAGGTCACCCAGCG
Organism: Anguilla rostrata; assembly: GCF_018555375.3. Lineage (NCBI taxonomy): Eukaryota > Metazoa > Chordata > Actinopteri > Anguilliformes > Anguillidae > Anguilla > Anguilla rostrata. The sequence goes on along the minus strand of NC_057937.1, from coordinate 43,097,476 downwards.
AGCCGGGACTCCGGGTGCCTCCTGTCCCGCGGGTCAGGGAGCCTGAGGCCGAGGCGCGCACTCAGGCCGAGGCACGGCTGCACGACGGGGCTAGGGAGGAGGGGACGGAGCAGCCTAAGGCTGCCGTGGAGATACCCAACGGGTTCCCCGCCGACGCCAGGGTGACGCCCATCTCAGACCTGACAAAGGAGGCGGAGCAAGAGAACGGCAACCAGGACCTCACGTACATCTATGAGACGGTGGAGATAGTCACCACCACCAGGCGCCCAACCAAGGAGCCCTTAGCCACAAAGAGACCAAAGATATCTAACGGGGTGGCAGGTGGGGAGGTTAGCAGTGGAACCGTACAGGGGCAGGAAAGCAAGAAGGATGAGCGGGAGGAGGGAGGAATGAGCCTAGCGCAGTATCTTGCGGAGTCCTCGAAGTCACAGGAATGCGAGAATAAGCAGGACTCAGAACAGGAGGTGATGGAAGTAGATGTCGCAGTGTCTCCTGAGAAAGAGAAGGTCGCTCAGACAGCACCCCTGGAAGAGGTACATTCAGATGCCCAGAAACCTGCAAGTAAGCAACCAGAGCCTCCTAATAGCCAAGGATCCCTTTCCTCAGTCTTCTTCTCTATCAGAGACATGTTCTTTGGGAGTAAGAACAATGATGCAATCAAAACAGCCGATGATGCCCCACAACAAAACCATGTTACCACCGCGGAGAAAGAGCCGCCTTCTGTCCCATTACAACCTGACCCTAAAACGCATGGGCGGGGACTGGACGGCCAGGCTGAGGACTTTAAAACACCTGTAGGGGAAATAATACAGATGGATACCAAGGAGCAGGTGGAGCCTCCCTCAGGAGCCCTGAGGGAGGCTCCACCTGGGCTCCCAATTTCCACGAGCCCTGCTCTGGTGGTTGAGGAACCCGGGGAGATGGCCGGGGTTGCAGCCCACCTCCTGCACAGACCAGCTGGGGGCCAGATGCAGGCAGAGGAAGCGGGCGGTGCTTTGGAGGCTCCACATGTACCTGCAGTGCCACTGGTTTCTGAGGTAAGTATCTAGTGGTTCCTTCTCAGGGCTCATGGGCAGTTTTGCTGGTTGGAGACCAGCAGAGTAGCAGGCACTTGACAGCTATTTATAACGGGTACAAACATGCGTTGGCATGACGAGACTTGAGCTGACTGACACCTGGCCTGGCCGAGATGCCACGTAACACACCCTGGAAAAGAGCGGGGTCCAAAAATGAGCAGAACTCCAGGCTTAATTGCCTACTGCCATGGTTTATTTGCGAATGTGGGGTCCATCCACCATCTGCTTTTACAAAAGGTGGCAATGAGAGGCCCGTTGTGAGTCAAGTCTGTTATGCCTTCAACTGTTAAAATATCAAATGTCCACATCCATGCTTGCAGAGGTGCCAAATGGATAGCGTTGCAAAGGAGAAACCGAATAGCCTCACTGCGCACTCTCGTCTCACGACCCGGGTATCACATGTTTTGACCAGAGCAACATTTTATCTGGGAACACAGTGGTTGAATCACTGTTGATGTCACTGAATGAAAGAACAGGGGTGGAAGCTGAAAGGCAGCATGCTAGGCCTCTGTTCAGTTTGTGCTTTAACTGTCCGCAGTTAAACGGTTTTCTTATTTTCAACAACATAGGAACTGAACCTTGTCTGTGACCATGTCAGTGAAAGCACCAAGAGAAGGAAGGGAGTGAAGGCGGGAGGGAGGGAAAGAGAGAAAGAGAGGGAGAGATAGTGAGGGAGAGACGGACAGAGAGAGAATACGAGCCTCAAACAGAAATGCCATAGCAATTGTTCTTGTGAGAGAGAGAGAGAGAGAGAGAGAGAGAATATGAGTCTCAAACAGAAAGCAGGGGAGCACCTCTTTACATTGCCCACATTCTTCACCAGTGGCAGTGCCTTAAAATAAACCTTTCTCTCATGCAGGCTTGGACCGGGCCTGCACCGGACACGCAAAAAGTGTCATATCAGGGGGCACGACTAGTTAACTGACCCCCATAGGGTGATTTACCTTCACCTTTAAGAGACAGACTTCCGACAACTTTGTTTTACCAGAAAGATTATTACTAGAATCTGATACAACTTTTATCCCATTGATTCTGAAGTAATATTCTGTGCTGTATTATATTGTATTTGCTTAATTATTATGTTTGGCTGCATATCTTGTGCAGAAATGAATCACATAATAGGAACCAAATGAAAATGGCTCCAACAGTTATCCTTACAGAATAACATTTGCTTTATGCTAAAGTGTGCATTCAGCCTTACAGTGAACTAAAAAAGGTCCAAAAAAGGCACATTGTGAATCAGTTTTGACATGTAAAAGAATTTAATACAAATTTACTGGCATCGTATTAGCATGCTTGTAGTGGCTAACAATCTGAGCTACATTGCGCTATATCTGAATTTGATGATGGATTTTGTAATCTGGTTCTTAAGAAATATTTGTGTACACATACATATACATTTTGCAGTATTTATGTATTGCACGGGAGGAAGAACATTTAATGCTGGGCAACTTCAGTCCTTTTTGTTTTAGAAGACCAGGCAGTCTACCCTCCTTTTGCATTTATTTTCACGTATTTCAGACAGGCAGAAATCACAGAGGGTTAAATATAGAGATGGGATCAGAGTACAAAAAGAGTCATAAATTAAACCTACAGCTCTATGGGGGATTCATATATAGTTTTCAGACTGTGCCAGAGAGTTGCCATCTTCAAGTAACTTTGAAGCATCTTTACAAACAGTGGTTGGAAGAAAGAAAGACTATATTTATCATTTGTCTGTGTTTGTTTATGTGTGTGTCACCTCACAGTGCAAGATCTGACTTCCTTTCTGTCACTTCCTGTCTCACTGAATGACAGATTGAATGATCCTTTCACTGATGTCACTGTGACACATGGCCTTCCTCTCACTAGGCTGGAGTGACATATGACACAGGGATTCCATTAGGCCCCCTGGTGTTAATTTCATACAAGTTTCAGTCTCCATCTGTTGTGTTTACATAGGATTAAAAGACCATGTGAAAGTAAGTGGGGTGTCTCACCGCTCTTAAAACAGATTCACACACATTTTGCACCTGACCTCAATGTTTTACCTCAGTGCTTTTTTTTGCTTAATACGGAACTACAAGTTGTCTTGCTGTGGTTTGTTAGCATTAGCCTCTGTGGGATGGGATTTGCAGGAACCACAAGCATTCATGAGAACCATTTTAGCTTATGAAAGTTTTGAAAGTCTGTTCATAATATGAAAGATAAATCCTTGCCAATTATTATTTATTGAAATATTTAAATTAACCTCCCTGCATGGAAAATTAATTTACTAAAATCAGACGTCGCCCTGGCTCAATAACCTCATCATCTATATGCTCCGATCCTATTAGATGACCGTAAGATGTTTCATATTGGGGCACAAAAGCACTCTGTCATTCCTCGGCTTACTTGAACTCAGTCCAATATTGTCTGTAGGTCCGCCTCTTTGCTGCAGTGTCCTCTGTCTGCTTGGGAGACCTCAGACAAGCGCTCATCTTCCCCGCCAATTCTTTTCACTCAGCAGTCCATCAGCTGCACATTCATTGTGCCGGAGAACAACAATTATTGTGCAGTTGGTGCTGGCAGAATGCAGGCATCCTAGTGTGCAGATGAGTCGTACCCCGAAATGTAAAGGAGCTTTACTGCTTAGAGGCCAGAGTCAGCATTCCAGATGTTGCTCTGGCAATTTGACGTAGACCTAGCAAAATGAATGGAAATGTTCCTTTGCAATGTTAGTGTGAACAACGGCTCAAGAACAAGAAACTTGCCTTGTTTTGCTAAGACATCCATCTAGCTATGCTTCTTGCTACTGCAAAAAACAAGGAAGTAAAGCATACAGCAATATAAGAACGTAAACCATGGAGCATGTAGGCCCACACCAAATAAATAATTCCTAACTAACTAGCAACATAATACATGCTGTCATTGCCATGTATCTATGTCATATAGTTAGTTATACAAATGTTTTGAAAGTTCAGTGAAAGGTGTATGTGCACATTTAGAATATGTTAGAATGTTAGATGCTATATTTAACCTTTTCTTTGTTAGCAAGCTACTTAACGTTAGCTAGCTAGCTACTCTGGTTAATAGACCAGAGTTAACAAAATTCTCACCTCAGCAGGACTGTACGCATCTTGGTAATGCTCTTGACATATTTCCATCACTTCTTTAGTTCTTTTGGAGTAGTTGACAGTTGCATGTTCAGGCAACAATTACTGTCATGTGAGAACTATTCAAATAACAGATAGTCATTGGTTGTGTGAGCATTGTCAGGAAGGATAATATGGCAATTTTCCCAGTTCCATTTGTGAAAGCGACACCTCTTCTTTGATGAGAGTTTACCCTTTTGACTGAAACATTCTGCCATGTTGCGGTGGAGTGTTCCCTGTGTAACCAGATTCCGGAGCTTATCATTTATCCTGACACGCCTACTAGGAGATGCTCACATATTTTTATTGCGTGGACTACATGGTGATATGCTCATGTTGTATGCACTTTATCAGACACCTGCAGTTGTGTATCTGCTAAGAACATAATTTCTATCTGGTTTCTCAAGATTGCGCAGTTAATGGTCTTTTAAACGGTCAGATATCATATCAGCATGCACAAGAAAGCATTAATGGCAGCTTTAGTGTGTTTCAGAAAGTGGCTTCCCTGCAGTGAATGAGGTCTGCAGTGAGTAGCATAGACCTTTGGACAGACTGAAACCCTGCCCTCACAACAGTAGACTCTTGTTTCAGGGTTGCTAAATTCAACCTGTGGCTGTATAAAGTGGGTCTTGAGTAAACTGATTAGTAATGCACACTGAATAACTAATGACTTAGTACAATAGCTCTAGCTAGTTTTCACTCCTAATCCACTTTATAGAGCCACTTATGCACATGTTGAAGGTTGTGGACCTGACTGGTAGTGTCAACATTTCAGAATTTAAAAATATACAGTATTTGTAGGAAGAAGGATTTAATGCTAAAGCTAATTTTAACTTTAATTTAAGAACATTTCTCACATTTTTTTCAGGAGTTTTTTGTGCTGTAAGGGCTGAATTTCTATTTATACTTCACTTTATGGCACTGTAATAGAAATGGTGTTCAGACTTTAGACTCTAAACACTGACTTGAATTATTAACTGTAATTTTATGCAGAGCCCTGTGGAAATTGTTTTACTATGCGCAGTTGGTTCATATCAAATAAAATATGGTTGACTGATAGAGACTATGGAGTCAAATCAGTTTTAAAAGTCATCAGCACTATAATTCATATTCAGAAAGAAAATAATTGTATCAAACATTGACCATGCCAATGTTGACTGTGGCTTACAACACCACATTGTAACACATAATTGTAACTGCATTGGCCAAGGGTGGGAGGGTTTCACCTGGCTGGAATAACAATGTCTCATCACACACCAGCAACCACTGCTGATCAATCAGGTACTCACGGTTGTGTGTTATCTTTGGCCCAATGTAAGTTGCAATGAGCATTGGAGCATGGACATAATTGGCCATTCCAAAGTAGGAAATAATGAGGAAAATTAATTTTAAGAAAATTAAACGGTAATACTGGCCATGTTCACTCACGGTTGTCTCCATGAGGTCACAAATTTATGATTAGGAAAAAAAAGCCACATAACAAAAAAGAAATCCAGCTTTCCAGATTTTTAAGTCTGTAGCTAGAAATTGATGCATAGAAACCTGGATAAAAATTCATAGAAATGAATGTAGTCACTATTACTGCACCATGTCTCCACTCCAGTCACAGAGAATCTGTTTCTTTTGGCTTAGACCAGGAGCCCTGCTGAGAGCAAGGAGCTATGGTATCATGCAGCGTATAAACGAGGAGAAGGGAACCCCCCATGCACCACAACAGACCACTGTTCTTTTGTTACATAAATGATTGAGAGGTGCTTCAGACGTGCAGCTGGGGCTGGGGAAGGAAGCACACTGCCACTGGTAGCACAGTCCCCCCGCTCTCTCACTGGCTGACAGCATTCAAAGCAAGACGCCAAGCTGGAAAAAGAGAGTCATGCCACTATATTTAGACTCTTCTCCATTTCTTTCAGTTTGTCATTAAAGTATCTAGACCTCGGCCTCCATGTGGGCTAGGCGTGGCTGAGCGTTAAATGAAGAATCTGTTACATCTGTGCAGACTGAGCCAAATTAAAATGAACAGCAGAATTCACAGTGCTGGTGTAATAATGTTACATTATGATTATGCCGCACTGATTCAAGGTGAGCTGAGTGGGGATATGCTCCTTTGGATCTACTTTCTATGTTTTCTGGAGGGCAATACAGGCTTTCTAGCTTTCACGTGCACACTGAACTTGTCTCTTTCACTCTGCAAATTGTTATAGTGACTACTGATTGTGAGGGAGATTTAAAATAAGTTCCACGAAATGAAGGAACTGGATCATGCACTTAAACCTATAATGGTAAGAAATTACACCACTTGAACGGCATTGGTGACTTCATGTGACATGTCTTCTGAGGACTCCATGTTTTCTAAGGCCAGGCACACTTGTGAAGCACACTTGTGCTCCAGGTACTGTTGTGAAATACTGACAGTACATATAAATTACCCCTCCCGACCCCCGCTCAAAGACACTGGTTGCAAAAGAGGTACCCTCACGTAACAGTTGCGAACCACAGTAAAATCAGCCTGGCAACATTTTAGAATTAATAATTAGGTGTATTTGATTGGTCAAATAATTTTACAATTATGGAAGTAGAGTCAGTCACTGAACACAGCTATACATGTGGAAACACTCACAGCAAGGAAATATCTTGATTTCTTAATCTTTTTATGTAGGTTTTTAAAAAATAAGTTTAAATTATCTGCTTATCAATTGCTTGTTTGATATAAATTTAGGTGTGGATCATGGTAGCAACAAAGATCTTCAGGAAAAATAACTTATTGACCTTATAGAGAAATTATAGCATTCAGTTTGGCTCTCATATTTTGAGGGGTTTATGGACCCGCGATTCAGAAAGCGACCCAGAAAGCGATTCTGAATCTGGAAGAAAAACTATATTTTTTCACACTTTCAGTGAAGCTTTAAAATAATGTATTTATTGTTAGAAGTATATGAAACCGATATATTTTGAACTCGGTTTTGAGAGCGTATATACATTCAGCTTGAACAAACACAGCTAAATCTATGAAAACAAGTATTTGTCAGCACTGAAATTATTTTAAATTTACTGCTCTTCACTACTATTTGCATATTGATTTATTATTGGGTACAGCTTTCCCTGGTCTAAAAGAGGCACAGAATGTTGTGCTGCTCAGTTCACTCAGTCAAATGCTGCTCCACTACAAATCATGCACATCTTTTGTCACATGCAGTAAATCATGGCACATTAGCAAAAACAGTTCTACTGTACTTCAAGTAAAATATCTTTAGATTCAGATACAGACCTACCAAAATTGACAGTTGTCTGAATTTCAGAGGAGTCCTAAGGGGATCATCCCTGATTGTAATTAGTATTTATGATGGCTCACATTGCTTGTGATAATTCAGCATACATAGTTTGTACCACCTTTTCAAAGGAGAGTAATATTTTTGCTGATTGAAACAGCAAAATTCTATTAAATTAAAGCAGATGTTTATATGTATGTGCTATGCATTATATGTAAAATATAAATCATGACATGCTGTGCATATACAAAAATATATGGCATTTCAGGGTGGTTAACACCCCAAGGCTAAAAGTCTCGGCTGACCATGACGTGCCATATATTCTTGTATATGCACTGGCATGGAGTTGTTTTATGTTTCTTATACCATGACTACAACTAAAATGTATGGGAAAAAATAATATAAAAAGGTATTTTCAAAACTTTTAATCAAGTGTAAAACTAAGACCATTATGTATACACATCCACCACTTATATATAGTTGATAAATATAGTTCCTCTGCTAATGGTTGATCACACTAGAGTTCTGATTATACAGAGTTGTCTATCACTGTCAGTTATCAGAAAATACAAGACAGGAGAAAAGACATTTCACAATAAAAAATGACATACACATTAATCATTGGTTTGATGCTTTTAGCTACCGGTATCATGAGCAGACAGACAGCTTTGTCATTTACTTTAATCCACGAAACTAAGCTGCGTTAATGTTGCCTAACTTAATGAATACTGCACCCCTGACCACAAAAATGCTTAGTTAGATGTAATGTGTCGCAACTAAGATATTCGCTGGATAATAACACTTTTTATCCACATATTTAACCTTACCTGTTGGTTTTGTGAATCACCTTTTATAAAATCTGTTGCTATGGTTATGTTTCCTTTTATTTTGGGATTTATTAAGCCTACAATTATTGCATAGTGATTTTGAACTGTAATGAAGCAAAGTACCCAAATTTCCATGCCTATGAACAAATATAATGCATGGCTGTCAGCCCATTAAGAATTGCGTATTTATCCAAGCCATGGTATAAAAATATATGTATGTATATTTAAATATATAGCCCCCAATTTCAGGACACCTGAATGTTTGGGACATATCAATGTTACTTAAATAAATGTAGTTGTGGTATTTTGTTGCATGTCCTTTGCATGCAATGACTGCTCCCATAGACATCACCAGGTGCTGAGTATTTTTTCTGGTGATACTCTGCCAGGCCTGTATTGCTGCCAAGTTCAGCTCCTGCTTGTTTTGGGGGCTAGTTGCTTTACATTTTTTCTTCAGCATATGAGACGTATGTTCGACTGGAGTCAGAGCAGGTAGATAACTTGGCTAGTCAAGACTTCCAGTTTTGGCTTTGAAAAACTCCTTTCTTGCTTTAGCAGGATGTTTGGGATCATTGTCTTGCAGTAGGATGACACACCATCCAATGAGTTTGGCAGCGTTTGCTTTAATTTGAGCAGATAAGATGCTTCTGTACACTTCAGAATTCATTCTGCTGCTGTTATCAACAGTTATACCATCAATGAATACAAGTGGGCCAGTTTCTGTGGCTTTTTGCAGATACACATTATTTTAGACCAGCAGATCGTAGTTCCATTTTCACTGTACACAGGGAACCTGGCTTCTCTCTAGTTGCATTGAGTTCCTCCTGTATTTGTATTGCAGTTTGACGGTGGTTTCTTTTCCTGGACATCACAACATATTTGTCTTCTGCCTCTCATGTTATCCTTCTTCCTGGTCTTCTCCTGTTAACATAACTGCCCATCAGCTGGAATATTCTAACTTCTTTTCCATATTTCTTGCAACTTCACCTGTACTGCATATATAGACAGTGAGAAAATACAGTTTTTGTTTGTTGTTTGTGCTTTAAGGTTGCAGAAGACCATATGCAGACAGAGTGGAATTTAGGATCTTCTGTACAGGACATGGTCACACCCCTACGTGAGCTGGACAAAGTGCCAGGAGTGTTTACATCTGCTGTGGGGCAGGCCACAACAGATGTAGGTGAAACGGATACCCTACATGATCATGACCAGACTGACCCAAGTGAGCCGCCATGCAGTGTGCAGCCCCATTCCAGGGGATCAGGTGAAATCTCCATGGATACCAAGGCTGATCAACAGAAATTGGGCCCCCAAAACATAGGAGGCCCGGATGGCACGGCAGAGTATAAAGATTCACCCACAGTCAACACGGATGCAGTAAAAGAAGGGGTCAGTCATGCAAAGACGAATGTGGTAGAAAGTGAAGATGGTATATCCCAGGTGAATTCCTCTGACTTGGTGCAGGATAATGTTGAAATGAGGGAGAAAGAAAGTCCACTGAGCACAGCTCAGAAAATGGAAGTCGAGACAATTCCAGAGAAGCAAGAGAAATGGAGGAAGGATGTCACTGATAAACTAATCACTGTCCAACCAATGACTGTAGAATTAAAGCTTCCAGATGTTTCACAACTAGAAGAAACAATGACAGTTGTGCCAGAAGTGAATATTCCACTGCCCAGAATCCCTGATGTTACTGTTACACCACATCTCACACCTCCCAATCCAGAATGCATTGTTCCAGAATTGCCACAAGAAGAAACAGTAATTTGTGTCCCAAAGACATATATTTTGGAATCACCAACTGAACACACATCTGTTCATGAAAAATCTGGTCCACAGCTGCTCGCAACTTTGGACATAGCCAGTGTGGAAAGTGATCCAGCTTCCATCATAGAGAACATCAGGAAACAAGAGGTACTTTCAACGCAGCAGATTTCACAGCAAGATCAAGAACAGACAGTGCCCAAGGAAAAGGCTGCTCAGAAGAATATTGACAAGACAGAAAATGAAACTTCTATCCCAGTTATTAATGTATGTCTCAGTGAAGACAGTGTACTTTGGTTTGACCCAGAGCCCCACAAAGTAAAGTATCCAACTGAAAGCAAACCAGCAGTGGAAGAATCATCTAAAGTTCCCACCTTCGTGGTTCCTCCTATTTCTGTCATAAGTGCAGATAGCCCTCCTGAGAGCAATAACATATCTAAAGATAGGGTAAAGGAAATTGAATCAACATCTCCTTTAGTTCATGGAGTCAATACTGATGTGGACTTGAAAAAAAGGTGTGAAAGTCCTTCTTTGGTGGGAAAGGAGGACATCGGCCCTCCTGCTTCGGTTTGTGAGAAGATTACAGATGTCAAAGAGCCTGCTAAGCCATTAGTCATAGGTGTGCCACCAGAATCCATTATATTCAGCCAGTCGGACACAACAGATGTGTCCTCTAGTGACACCTTAATGAAAAAGACACCACCACTCATCTCCTGCTTAGAGCAAGAAAAACCACAGAAAGAGTCTCAGACCACTGTAGAGCCTCAATCCTTTGTGGATCAACTCCAGAAAGACAAATCCGCCATTGAGAAGCTTACCCTTGCAGGCCCAGAGCAACCCATGTTGAGTCCCACAACACTGCGGAGGTTTGCAGCCAAGGGTCTTTCCGGTCTGGAGGCTCCAGTCCTAATGGCGGTCCCTGCCATTCAGGTGGACAATTTCCCATCAGGAGAGGAGCAGGCTGAAGAGGTAACAGGGGGAGAGAGCCCACCAGCCGTCCCATCCTGCGAGACTAGTCCCCGGCTGAGAAGGAAGGACAGCCCAACCCTCATCCCCTCTGCCACCCCTGAGGAGCTGGCCTCAGGGGCTCGCCGCAAAATCTTCCTGGCCAAATCGAAAGGGGAGGTGAGTGAGGGGGCCGAGAAGGAGGAGTTGCAGAAGAGGAGGACGCTCTCCCAGGAGCAGGAGCAGCCTTACATGTCACCAAACCAGTCTAGGAAGTCAGCGTTCCTCCAGACCAGCACGGGACAACAGACCCCACCTACTGAGAGACGCTCTCCCCACCTCAACCGCAAGAAGGCCACCCTGGAGGTACCCAAGCGTCCTGAAGAGCTGGTGGAAGAGACAGACTCCACTAAGACAGATGACAAGCCAGCAGAGAAGGAGACCCTAAACCCTTTTAAAGGTCAGTGTCTTCCCCAGGTAGATTTGTGAACAACAAGCTTTGGTAAGGGTGGTGGGTGCACTTGTGTGTCAGAGTTGACAAAGAGGATGCTGGTTATACATTAGGAACTATACATCCTTTAATTGTTGTGCCTCTCTTTCCCACCAGCTCCTCAGGTTATAAGAAAGATTAGGGGAGAGCCCTTCCCAGATGCCGTAGGACACCTGAAGCTGTGGTGCCAGTTCTTCAATGTGCTCAGTGACTCCACGATCAAGTGGTACAGAGATGAAGTGGAGATTGCAGAGGTTAAACGGAGGTAAATGCCTGATGGGTTGGTAGAGGCTTTGTAAATGGCAGCACAAACACTGATATGAACATTGTGTAATACAGCTGTTATACATCTGGAACTTGTTTTTCAGAATTATGATGATGACATGTAAATCTTTTGGACAACATGGTCATATTACACGGTGGTGTTACGTGTGCATTTGTAGACAGCGTTATTTGACATTTTCAGTATTGGTTTATAAGACATACATTGTACTGTTTATATATAGTAATGTACCAAAGATGAATAACTAATTAAATCTCCAGCATGTATTTCCTAGCAGCATCATTTGCTGGTTGCCACTCTAATGCTGTTGGGTGCCCATGTAATTTTGAGGGCCATGGCATGGACAGAGCGAGATTGGGCTCCATCGACTCTGAAGGCTGATGGGGACTGTGCAAACTCATACTGGATGATTTACTCCCTTCGCAGTCTGGACCCTTTCATTCGAATCTACATCTGTTTTGTCATTTACTGCATCATCTGGATAGCCATGCATGTAATGTACAAGCAGGTGTGGGTGTGTGCACTGTGGAGACCTCTTGTGGCCGAACAAAGCCACTATATAAATGTAGGCAATCCTTTGTGTGGGCGATGTGAGAGTGTGTGGTCTGCGTTTCCCACATCCCCCCAGCTAATGTTTATTTTTCCAGTGCGGGAGACGAGAGTCAGGTGGCACTTGCCATCGTTCAGACATCAAGCAGAGACTGTGGTGTGTATACCTGCTCCATAAAGAATGAGTATGGGACAGACACAACCGACTTCTTACTCAGCGCAGACAGTAGGTCACACAGTACCCTCCCTAAATTCACTCTAAATTGAGAATTTCTAGGATATCTCTTACCGTACAGAGGATTCATTTGTCTCTCTCACCTCCCTCCCTTCCTTCCTCCCACTTTCTTCCTCAGTATTGTCCAATTTTCTTCTGAGGGAGGACTTAGAAGGTAAAATGAAACATTCTGTTGTTTTTTGGATTATAAAATGATGCATTGATCACTGTTCCACTGTTGCCTCCAGATACAGTGTAAGGTCCTCCTGCCTTTTTGTCTTGTGCAGTGGGAGAGGAGATTGAGATGACCCCAATGATCTTTGCCAAAGGACTGGCAGACCCTGGGTACTGGGGAGACAAGTTTTTTGGGCGCATCATGATACAGGAAGCGCATATTGGGGAGGGGTGCGCCCACAAGGCCTGCAGGGTGAAGGTCATCTACGGCTTGGAGCCTGTCTTTGAATCCGGCAGCAGCTGCATCATAAAAGTGCGGAACCCCATCGCCTATAGCTCCAAAGATGAGATTAGTCTGGCTGAAATAAACCTGGAGACCACCAAAAAGGTAGGCACCAAATGGAGTGAATGTTCTGCCGTAAAAAGGAGAAATGGGTAGATAAATGTTGGCTGCTCTTCATCTGTTGTTTGTTTAGTCAGTACATCAGACACCACTACAGTGCAGAAGCTTTGAGTGGTCTATAATCTGAAAGCGAGAGAATTAGAGAGGGAAATCATGATTTCATAATGCTATAAAACTGTCTTTATAGAGAGAGAGACAGAGATAGAGAGAGAGATAAATTAAATGATGAAGTGGACTACTCCTGTCTCACCAAAGGAGAAAGAGCGAGGGAGAAAGAGATAATTTCAATATTTCAGTTCATTGAACAAATTAAGGCATTTAATAACATTAAACTTGAGATTGTTCAATGTATATTTCTGTAGCAGAGGGTAGGTTGCACTATTTTATTATTTTCCCACTCTACTGCACGTGGTACATTATTACTGTTGCTATTAATGCTGTTACAAATTGGATACAGTAGAAGTTTCCAGTGCAAGAGAGGTTACTGGTATAGGCTGAAACAAATATATATAATACATACAACTTTATTCAGGGATAGGCTAGTTGGTTGTCCGTATGTCTGTTACTGTCGAGCAGGAACTAGAAAGGGCAGAAATCTTACTTTTAATCTGGTAATTGCTCTTAACCTGTTCTAGTTGAGTCCAATGATCAGTGTGACGGCAAGCCTTCTGTCAGTAATAGTTACCACATGTAGCAGTGTGGGAAAACAATGAAGCGTTGTCACCTTCACTACGACAGAAATATATATGAAACAATCCCTGGTTAAAAATGAGCCATGATGGATTTACTGTGCAGTTTTTAAAGGAATGCCCATTTCTCTTGTAGGAGTGTAAACTCCAGAACACAGCTCGTGAGTACTGCAAAGTCTTCGCTGCTGAGGCTCGGGCGATCGAGAACTTCGGCACAGCACTGGAGTGAGTTTAATAATGATGAATATTTCATTTCATGTTGATTCACAAGATTACTAATCGACTGTGTCTTGAAGCATAATCCTGAGGGACAACTGATTCTAACTTAAAGAAAAGGTATTGCATATTGAAGGAGCATTGGTTTTATGTTCATAGTTTCTTTATGTTTCTTTATCAAGAAAAAAATATTCTTGATGGCTGATTTTCTGTTTATTGTCTTCATTCTCTTTGTTTCTTTCTCCTCCATCTCTTGCTTTTTTCTCTCGCTCTCCCTTTCTTTCTGTTCTTTTTTTTTTTGGTCAACGCAGAATGCTTCCTCGCTACCTGATGTATAGGCCAGCCAACACGGTCCCATATGCCACAGTAGAAGTTGATGTCCCAGGGGTCTTCCAGAAGTACTGCACAATGGACGCTACAGGAGGGTTGATCATGAGGAGCGCGTCGGAGGTGGAGCAGAAATGCTGTGCCTTCCAGCACTGGATCCACCAGTGGACCAATGGCAATCTGCTGGTCACTCAGCTGGAAGGTAAAATTAAAGAGAGACAGGGGGAGGGGGAGGGAGTCAGAGGAAGAGATACATTGCTTTGTGTGACAAACTAGAGCAAAAACTCAGCATGGTCATCTGTTCTGTGTATTGCAGGCATTGGGATGAGGATCACTAACACTGGAGTTGCCACAAAGTTAAAAGGGTAATCTTTGTCCTTGTCTGATTGTTTTTTACTTCTTTTACAGTTTTTACCATAAACATTTGTTTTTGGCTTATGCAAAATCAGTGGGGAACTATAATTAGGGCCCATGATAGAAATTATTGATTTCTTTTTTTACCTGTAATTCTCTCCTCCCAGAGCTATATGGTTGCTCTTGTGTGTTCTCATACTCCTTGATTAATCAATCCGTCATCCAGTTAATCTCAATTAATTATCAAATTAACACAAGTGAAGCTTGACTTCAAAGTAAATATGTGCCAACATTTTGTCTGTACTCAACTATAGGAGCAGAACATTCACCCTCTTAAAATCGAAAGAAAACAGATATATTTATACAATAAATCATAAAAGCAATCCAAAAATAATGGAGGTTTTTACATTATGAACATGTAGTTTAAAACATGTACAGTTCAGAGAAGTGTATGCAATGTTTCTTAGTGCATGTTGTGCAAAACAAATTATTCATCAGTGTGCAGTGAAACAGATGGATATTGTTGCATTCTGTCTCTATTAGCAGTGTTCTAAATATCCTTATTTCATCCATAAAAGACAGCTGTGCTGAAAATCATATTCTAATTGGTTCTTGATGGTATGATTGTTCATGTGGCTGAGCTCTATCTAATCACTTTTGAGATTAGAGTACCTACAGTGAAGTCATAAGGATAAGGGTTGAAACACTGGTCACATGCCTATCAAGTCACACGGTCAGGAATTTTTACAGGCCTTAACTACAACACTAATCAAATCCACAATTCCATGTATGCCTGCCTCAGATAAGCTACAGCAGTATATTATCCAGCCTGTGTGTGCTAAATGGAGGCTCTGTGTTGCAGGTACCAGGGTCTTCCAGACAGCTGGAACCCACAGGTGTTTGAGCAGTTTGCAGTGCAGCACCAGTGCAACTACTACTGCGGTCTCCTGGGCCTGAGGACGCTGAAGCCCATAGACTCCCAGCCTCAGCCTGCCAAGATCAAGGGATCCAGGAGCCCCCTGCTCAACCGGAGGGCAGGTCCGAGCTCCAGCCCCCAGCTGCCGAAGAAAGGGGTGCACAGCCCGCAGTCCACCCGCAAGGCCGCCTCCAGCCCCAAGGTGACCAGGAAGTCCGAGTCAGGGGACAATGGCAAAACCACGGCCAAACCCAAAACCGCGGAGGGTCCCAAAGCTGTCGGGACAAGGTAGAATGTGAGTCTGCTGAAGGAACTCATGTCAAAGAAAGAAAAACGAATAATCAGAAGACAGAATCTAATCTCTCTCTTAACCACTCTTCGGACTGGAACAGTTTTTTTTTTCCCATGTCCGTTGGTATACTCTCTCACCATGGTTTGAACTGAGCGTGAGCTGGAAGTGCCTGCATTTTACCAGATACCACAGCATGACTCTGTGTCAGCAATCAGAGATTATCTCAGTAGAGGGATGAAGTGATGATTGTCTGCACTGGTCATATTTTGTGGTTACTGAAAATTATTTATAATTTATTTGCTAAGTGTCCACCTTTATTTAGTAAAATTCTTGCAGATTTATACCTTGCGTGTTCTAAATAAATATATAACTGGATCATCACAGGAGCTACCAAGGTGACTTTCTCGCACTTTATTTTAATGAACCTACTTGTACTGTTAAACAACAGAGAAATACTTGATTACCTATTAAATAAGCACAACTATTTAATAAGTAGGAAAGTACTGTAATTATCAAACAGATACTAAGTTGGTAGTGAACAGGTTGTAAACTTACTGTCTATGAGTTGGAAATATTCATATAATTCAGAAGTCACTGCTTTAAAAAAATACTTTTTGTATGTTCAAGCTTGTTGTTTTGAATTAATATGAGGTTCTATCAAGCATTTATATTCAAATAAATGTTTGTTAGAATAAATACATATTTGGAATAAATTAAATGAAACTCTTATTACCTGTTTACATGGTGCTTACTGTCTGTTTACCTGCTTAAAAATAATCCTACTTATGTAGTAAGAAGGCTTTTTCCTAATATGATAAACATTAAAATAAAGTGTGACCAAGTAGACTACCCTTTTTATTAGGGATATTAGAACAGTTTCGCACCCCAGGATTTGAATCCAAAACCAGTGTTCCAGAATATGTACCATGATCAGTTAGGTGACTTCAGAAAATGAAGTCTCCAGCAGGAATTGGGTGACAAAACAGGGGTTTTGGCTCTTTATTGATCAGAGTATTCTAGTAGGTGGTGCCTGTGGATCGGATTAAACATTATGTCCCAGTGAAATGCTGCATAACAAAGTAGCAAAAAAATAAATAAATTCAGAAGCTGGGGTTCACATTCTTTATATGGCTGAAATGTGAGGCTTTTTCATTTTAACACGTCTGTTGCACATTTGACTTCATGCCTGGCTACAGTTTCAAGTAGATTGGTCTACCTTTCCTTATAATGGCAGTGCTGTGTTGCTGGACTGCACTTACAGTTGGATCTCTTTAGAATCCTTGGCAAGAAAAGAAAACAACCATTCCTAGGTGCATTGCTTGAAGTCCGGAGTCTGATTATTTGGTCCTTATTCTTTTGTCGAGGCCTGAAGTAAATGTTGCTGGAGCAAACTGCCTTTTTGTGATGCAGCTCGATTGTTGTTACATAGATACTGCACACTGCATCGTTACTGTGAAACAGGCTTTGCCTGGTAATTGGATGAACTTGGGATGACAGGTGCCTCCTGTTGTATGCAAACAAAGGCAGCTGTACTTGAAAAGGCACTAAAGGGTTTTCTATGTGGGGAAAAAAAATCCAGTGAGAACTGTTTAGTTGGGCATACAGTATTAAGCCATCCCAAATCAGCTCTTTTAAGGCTGATTTGTCCAGTGCTTGATACACTATATTTGTCTAAGCACTCAACCACAGGAGTTATTTTTCATACAAAAAATGTGACTGTGATGTATGCATTACATATAATGATAGTTCTAGCAATCACTGAGAGAACAGCATTAGGTGCTCTTTTACGTGTGTGCGTGTGTTACTGTACTGGCCAATGCACACCATTGCATGTATTTTAAAGTTAATTCCGTTTGTTTTGTATACTAGAAAAAAAAAATTCTTGGTTGGATTGTTCTGGGATATGTAGAAGATTTGGGTGGTTTCTTGTTGCTCTGTAGGCCAGACCCATCAAGGAAGTTGCAGAACTGGGTATTACTACTGTTTCTGTTCAGGCTATATACAGTCGAACACCAGAACAGAAAATGTCCATAACGTCAATATACTCTGATGAGAGCTAATATTTAATATTATTTAACAGATAAAGATTGGATATTCATAAAGCCATCATTGTAGAACTAAAACCAAAAGTTTTGGTTCATGCTGAAAGAAGTTTTAGGATCATATATAGATTTTGTTTGTCATTTTTGGCTGCTGTTGTGCACTCCCTGGTCCGTTTCATTTGTCAACTCTGTTAAATTGTATCTCTGCAAATCACTGTATTTATATGTAGAAAATATGGACAAGAGCAACATCTGTTGCTTTAAGTTTGGACAGATATGGCTGTACCAAAACAATGAAACCAAACTGAATGATACTGTTTTTTGTTTGCATTTATGTGTGCACGCACATGGGTGCGTGTGTGCCAGCACGTGTGGTGAAGGAGGCTTTGTTTACTGTAGTCCATGGCACTGTTATACAGTGACTAGTAATGCTGTGCTTGTATTTTTGTAAAATAAAAATGTACATATCAACTTGTTACAATATGATGCTGCATTTAGAGGAGATAATACTACTACTTTTAGTACTTCTATAATAATAATAATAATAATAATAATAATAATCATCATCATCATCATCATCATATGAGCCAAGTCAAAGAGAAATGATTGCATACACTTTGCTGATGTGTGAAATATTTTACAATATTTTAAAAAATATACACAAAGAAATCCCCTTTCTGAATGAAAGGTTGAATTTAAAATAAAAAACAAGAACAGTGTGCTTTAAAATAACAATAATAACTGTTTAGCAGCAACTACAGCACTTCACAAGGCTTTTCACCCATGTATGGCTCTGATAGACTTGGTCAGTTAAGGCCAGTTCAGATCAATGATTCGCAATGAGATGAAACGGTTTTAGAATGTTGCAGAGAAAATTGCAGCAGTGTGAACTGGTTAGTTGCAGAGCGTCTGAAGCCATTGCCTGGGGTCTCAAAAGACCCACCTTGTCAAATCGCCAAGTGCAGTTTTGGAACGTTTACAATCAGACGTCTTGGAATTTTGCAAGTTACATCCAGTCTCGTTGCGAATCATTGATCTGAACTGGCCTTTAGCCAGATAGTGAGTTTACTGCAACCAGAGTTTGTATCATAATCCTCAGAGACAGTCAGTGACCCGCACTACTCCACAGGTTTTTAAGAACATGAGTAATTTCATACATAAATTAGTGTATACAACACATATCTGATATCACATAACACATCCTCTTATTAATCAACACAGAAATCTATGTAGATCTCAAATCAAAAAATTCAAAAATTTTCTCCTAAAGTCCTTGAACGAGGTAATCATGAGGAAGGCCTACAGGCACAATGTGTTGTTGTAAAGACCACAGCAATTGTTGAAGTATAACGTGGCATTCTGCACCGAGCTCCAAGTTCCCTCAAAAATGGCAGTTTCGTTGTCCCAGGAGGTGCTGTAGAACAACAGGGATTTGAGGATGCAGTGTTGTTGAAGCAAAAGCATTCTGTGAGAAATTTCCTTACTGTAATGTCACAATACCACATTAATTTCCTTGATTGCTAATGAGCCAATGGCTTTCAAGGGGTGTTGTTATACATCTGAAAACCTTCCTGGATAGGTTTGATTTCCTGCTTTGCCCCCTCCCCCCTACACTGGGAAGATATGCTGTTTCAATATATGCTATGAAAGGCACAAAATGGCGTGGCCAAATCCACACAGATGTATACAACTAGAATGTTCAAGAGTAATACACACATTTTTAAGGTTAAGTGCAGAGTTCTGATTGCAATACATTTACTGGCCTTACAACAAATCTATTTTCTTTTAATTCCTCCTCAGCTGGATGTTAACAATTTTATTCTAACTGGAACTAAATTCTTACCTTTTAAAGAGGTCTGAGCAGCAGTTTGTGAGCTCTGGAAATGTACTGTTGAAGTCTGCATTTCTGAACACATCTGTACAGTCAGTTGGGGGGACAAACAGAATTCCTGCCAAAGACAGTTCATACTTGTTTTGTATGTTTCAAATCAGGTCAGTTACGATTTTATGGCTTCAAATGAAAAATACTGAGCAAGGATAAACACACTGAGGAGATTAGGTTCATTATTTAACTTTACATAGTTCATGATTATGGATATTTTGAATGCATCATGTGTGCTTGAAATGAATTCAACTTATAAAATATTCAAAACATTGTACATTTCTCTTTCAGAGTGAAAGTTTCGGCAGGCTTCTTAAATGCTTTCAAAATACATAGGATGGACTGAAATGCTATTGACACAGGGAATAAAGTTTGTCCCGGTTTTATTTAAGTACATCAAAAGGCATACATCTGGATGTTACATCACACGGCTTTTTTTGTAACAGTCCGTGGAGTGCCGCAGCTGAAGTGCATGCATTCCACTACCGTACTTTCCTATAAGCCTGTTGCTATTTTCCACACTTAAAGGCTCACGTTACTAAATGGGAGCGGGTGCCGATCGGAGTAGAGTTTGGATCTCTTACTGACGGTACTCGCAGACCGTGTGCACCTGGCGTGTAGCGGGGACGAACTAAGGCAGCGGTAACCTGAGAATCCCTGGGCAGCGTGTCCCGCTCTGCCGCTGGTGCGACACGTCTCGTCATCGTAGGCTGTAAAGGGCAGGGATCGTCGGCTAATGACACAACCCAGACTACAAACTGCGACCGTAGCGCGCAGCCCGCTCGTGTGGAAAATGTCTTTCGCCTCTAATTCGGGAGCCTAGCGCATCGCTTTGGAAGCCTAGCGCGTCTCAGCAGTGGCGGGGTAGTTACGTAAACTCTTACCAGCAACAGAAGCGTTGAGCAGAGACACACAGGTCCCGGTCAACAGGGCCCGCATCACCGCTTGAGAGATATCTCCCCTTCTGGATGGGCATATAGAGGCTTAAAACAAAATGGAAGAGAGGGACACACATGAGGCCAGCCAGATCACTGTCAAACATTCTCATTACAAAATGTGGTTTTATAAAAAAAAAATTAATAAAAGGAAGGGGCAAATGACAGAAAAGCAGTTTCCTAAAGCTAAAATCTGAATATATCAGATAGAATGAACAATGTAAATTCTATGAAAAGAAACTTCCTCACTCACACAGCCCTCCGATCATGATCCCAAGCGAACTGAAATTTGCAAATCCGCAGAGAGCGAAAGTGCAGATGGTCTCTGATCGTGCCTGGCATGAAAAGAGGTTTAGATGAGCGTGTGGGCGCACAAAAGCCATAATGATTCTTGGTACATTTTTGTTTGTTCTTGATTTATCATGATACTGACCGCAATATACTGCTTGAGTTTAGCTAACACTGAACCAGGGTGACTTCATGTACTGTTTTTAGAGTTTATCAATCAGTTGATATTTAGTGAAATAAGTCACTTGGAAGTTGTCCCAAAGTAAAACTACACACAGCTTTCTGATTATGAGCTACGTTCCATAATCGCCATTCCCACATTGCCACCCTTTGAGCCACACATTCTTCTGATTCCAGAGGTGTAGTTAATATCCCTATAGGATACAAAATAGCAGCATTCTGTGCCTTCGAGTATGTCTTTGTTTACAGGGCTCCATTTAGTACCTGTAGCATTGCACCTTGAACAGCAAGGCCAAAGAATGCCTAGCAACCAAAAGGTTGTCTTAAAATAAACACTGTGTTGATACAGGCCTTCTAGGATCAGCGTTTGGTCACCTTGCAGTGTGTGGTAAACTAGCAGTTACAGTACAACAGCAGAATAATAATCTTTGCATACTTACTGATATCCACTGCACGGTTGTGCCATTCATGACAGGCAGGCCATTCAGCCTGTTAGTCTTCAGCTCCGAGAGCCTCTCATAGGCCAGGAATTCATTGAGGAACAGCTTTGTGCCAATGAGCTCAGCAGCTACATAAGACTCTTCATAGGGGATTCCCATCATGAACGTCACCGGCATGAACACATAAGAGCAGATCATCTGTAGGGAAAGGACAGCAGAGTCTCACAATTGCATGTCCATTATTGCACTCAATTACACTGAAAATGCTAAATAACTTCATTTCCCAAAATCCCTACAATGTACTGTTTTTAAAAGGCACCCAATTTCACCTGGATGAGCCAGAAGGTGTGTGGAACTCTACCTGAAAAGTGATGTCAGGATATCCCACCATGCCTCCCAGCCACCTCAGTGCAGCATTTATGAAGTCCAGGATTGCAAGGAAAGCAATTAGATTAGCAGCAATGTTGGCAACCAGTCCAATGGAGGCAGATGCTCCATTGCTGGCAGCTTCCAGAAGATTCTGTTCACCACTATTGGATGAGAAAGATCCCTTCATCAAAACTTGGCAAAGAAGGATGCAAAGAAAATAAAGAAGAGAGAAAGAGGAAAGAAAGACAAGCAAAGGACTTTTCCTAATATCATACCTTAAAACGTAGATTAAAATTTCTAAAACAGTGACTATAGCTTGTCACAGTTCCCTTAAGATAAGCACAGAACAGATCATAATAAGATGTTTAGATTTTGTTTTTCTGACACATACCCGCTGTCCACTTTGATTTCTCCCTCAGTCTTGAACTTGCTCTCCTCAGTCTCAGGATAGGAAAGCTTAGCAAGAGCCAGGGCGCATGGTGCAGCCATCACAGAGGCTGAGATCAAAGAGGAAGCATCAATCTGTAGGAGGATCGACTGAACATTAGCTACATCTCCGTAGCCATGCTGAAGTGTATTCACCTTGGATCCTGACATTTTCAGGATAAGTGGTATCACTGTAATGTGAGTTAGTTACTAGTGTGTGTATTTACCTTACTGATGTCATACTTTGCCAATTTTGTTTCATTGGAAAGAGAATGCTTCCAAATGTTACATAACAGATCATAACAAAAACAAACAACATTTAACATCCAGTTAAATCTGCTTAACTACATTGCAACAATAGTTAGATCCCTGGTCGGTGATGATCACATATCAAGTTGATTGAAATTCATCAGTTCATTCATTTTACAGTGAGACATACACATACATACACCACATGGCAACCGTATGCAGACGGACACTTTTGGTTTGAAAGTAAGAGCACAGTTTTAATGCAAAACTCAAAAAGCGGGTCTTTATGGTTCATGCCTGAGAAAAGAAAGAGATGAGAAGGGAAGGAAACACGAAAAAGGCTCACATGCTCGTGCACTCACCCCAAATGAGATGTAAGCCCCCATGACGCTCCCGGCGATGGTGGCGAACCCCCCAGTCATGACAGCGTGGATCTCAGATTTGGTCATGTCCGGCAGATAGGGCCGGATCAGCAGAGGAGCTTCAGTCTGGAGAGGAGTAAAACTGACATTGTAAAAGCACGCTAACAGCACACCTCCACCATCTGCCATCCATTACATCAGAGCAAGACACATGTGAATACCTCAGCACCTTGTATTAAGCTGATAAGACACACTACACGGCCAAAAGTATGTGGACACCTGACATCCAACATCTTATCCAAAATGATGGGCATTAATATGGAGTTGGTCCAGCCTTTACTCCAATAACAACCCCCACTCTTCTGGGATGGCTTTATACTAGATATTGGAAAATTGCTGCAGGGATTTGTTTCCATTCAGCCAAAAGAGCATTAGTGAGATCAGGCACCTTGTGGGCAATTACGCGGGGCTCACAGCTAGCTTTACAATTTATCCCAAAGGTGTTGGAAGGGGTTGAGGTCAGGGTTCTGTGAAGGCCAGTCACGTTAATTGACAAAGTAGCCATATACCTGCCCGACGAATATGTTGCCCGCAACACTGAGGGTCTCGGTAGGTGAGGTTCCCATGGTGATCTGCATGACCCATGCGATCTGAGAGACAGGGAAGATCACATAACTTTCTGTCATCAGAGAGACCCAACAGAACAAAACTGGCTATGAATATGGTCACAAATGTGAAACATGCCTGATAAAACACAACATCTAAACATTCTTTACCTTAATGATCAGCCACTGCATTATCCCAAGGTAATAAAGGACGGACATGACACTGCTGAAAAAAACCACAATTGGCAATGCCTAGGGAAAAAAGAAACATTAAGCCTATAGAAAACATAAAGGCGAGAAATATATACAGTCACGTACCATGTGTCTACAATAACAACTGAAATTTAAATAAATTGCAATTTAAATAAATAATTTAAATAAAATAGAAACAGTCACTGACCTGGAAAGCAAATGCTTGTTTCACTAGTGCATCTCCAAAAACAAACGATGAGCCAGCAACGGTGTAGTTTAGGAATGTCTGACAGAGAAAACAGAAAAAAGAGACATGTTAATTGACCATAATTTATTAATTATATATTTCTAACAAGGGAAAATTTCTTTTCAAGTTAAAGTTCGGAAAAGCACAATGCTGATACCTGAACTTGTTCTCCAAGCCACTGGAAGGCTATAAGACCTGGTTCGGTTCTTATAACAAACAGGCCAATGACAAACTGCAAACCAAGGCCCCAAAAAACAGCCCGCCATGACACCTGGATAACAGAAACATGAGAGAAACATGAGAATGAGAAGGGAACAACAGCGCAATCTTCTTCTTTGTTTGACACCTTGGATAGAAATCATTCTTCTCTAAATGTAACACACACACAGCCCCACACATTTCAAACCATTTGCCAAAAAATGAAGATCAGACACCTCCCGGCTCACTGCATAAAACAGCAATGCGTGACCTCAGGGCAAGAGGAAATACAAAGTCTAAAACTATTTCAAGATAAGGAAAAACACATGGAGGTGACTGTGGATGATGACAACCATGGGAAAGGCCACAGCCCTCCTTGCTTTCCTGTTCCTCCCCCTTGCCCCACCCCCTCCTCCACCCTACTCGCCTCTCATGGGAACGACATTTGCTGTTGGCCGCTTACTGCTTACCACTCTTCTGTGAGCCGAGAAGATGTAGAGCAGGACAACGAACATGCAGACTCCTCCAAAGGAGATGAGCTGCACCGGCCGCTTGGACGTGTCCACCACAAGCCATGCAACCAGCAGTCCCAGAACCACCACAATGAACACCCTGTGGAGTTAGGGTTAGAGGAGGTTTATGGTAGATTTACAGTTAGGGATTTAATTAAGCTGTATTGCTGAAGCAAACGTTTGGGAGTGTGATTCAAGTAATACAGTGTCAAACGGAATTGTAACTTTGTTTATGAAAATGTAATTCATTTGAAATAAAACCAAACTAGACTATAATTCCATAATGTACTTGCCACTCATACATATTTGTTATACGTTATGTGACTCTTGGTTGTTTGTGCCAGATGTGGAAGGACTATACTATTAAAAAATTATAAAAGATCTAGTGAGAAAAGATTAGCACATCTTTTAAACACTCATCTACTCACCACTTCAGCCACCTTAAGTTGGCCTTGAAGCATCTCCCAGCTGGCTTGAAGCATTTTTTTATGCTGTCCCCCTTATACCGCTTGATGAGTCCATAGACGGTGAAGAAAACTGCCACGCTAGTGAGGATGACCAGAGCGAGAGCCCTGTCAAAGTCCAGCACACAGGCAGCGACGAAATACGCCACATAGCCTTCGGATTAAAACACACAGACAGCAACGACATCATACACTGACAAGATTAGGGCCCATCAGCAGTAATAACTCTATAAAACGCTGTTATATGACTATACGACGAGCCAAAAAAAATGTTTTTTTGCCTAGCTTGAAAACGTGCCTAGCTTGAGTCTGCCTGAAACTACATACAACAGTTGTCCTTTGTGGTGTTCAAATAAACCTGTGACACTTTTCTATAGTTTTAATTAAAAATAATAATTAATTCCCCAATTTGGAATGCAAGTGGAAGGCATTTTGGAATAATTGTAAAAGTTAGATTCAGTCAATGCGGCAGACGCATGTTGCCAGACAACGACTCTTGTCACTCCGCAACTCGCTCACTAAGCTACACAGCCATGGTACTGCAGGACTGCACATAATGCAACTGGCATAGACAGATAACGGGTGTCTGACTGGACACACAACCTGGGGATAAGTTGGGGAATACTGGAATTAGATAGCTTCATCAAGGAGCCAGAGAAAGTTAGAATGTTGGAATTAATTTGCTGATCAACAGACACATTTAATGAATCAGGTTTGGTTGTTTGGCGAGAAGTCACTTGTCCTTTCCGCACATTCCAGAAAGACCAAAAAAGATCACCTGTACCTACCTGCAGCCAGCAGAACTAGTACAATGTTCTTGATGGTCTGTGTATGAGATTTAAAGAAACCCTCCACTTTGGAGACAGACTTTGAGACCTTGCTGAAACAAAAAGAAGAAAAGAAAAAAACATTAACTTATAGTTCACACATGATTTAGGGATGTGTGTCATACAGTGGTGCCATCCTTGATTTTAACCCCAACTGTTAAAACCAGTGTTATGACAACATTATTTCTTGGAAACCATGTTAAATTTAAATGCAGATAATATATTTGATTTCTGACAAGCACTGTGTTGCATATGGACTGGCAATACGTTTTACAGGTCATTCTCAAATTATAATGTGAGCATTTACCATTCAGTTGTCCCTTCACACATTTCATACACAACTAAATTACTTTTGAGAAGTACAACTTTTAAAACTGTCGAACCAATGCGAAACAGCAGATACACACCAGGCATATGAAAATGTCATCAGAGTTACAAGTATTAATTACACTTGTACTATTATTCGACAGTTCACTTTACAATACCTGATGTATTTATTGGATGCATTGTTATTTTCTTTTTCAATGTCATCCTTAAGGTCGTCTTCCTAAGAAAAACAAAGAAAACATCTGTTTAATTATTTTTGGCTTTTAAATTGATGCCATTTTTTTGTCTTGTGTTTTGTTCCCACTCACCTGTAGCTCAAATGTTGGGTTGTCCAAACCGTGACCATTGCATTGAGACACACTTTTCAGCTGGATGTCATCATTTCTAGCTGAAAGATATAAAGAAACACAATGCTTTCTTTTCCATGGCAGACTCAATAAGAGGCATGCATCTTCTTGTCCAACTGATAAAGGTTCGAGCTGTTTTTTCAGTCAGAGATCAATCATTTTCCTGTCCGCGGGAGGAAAAACACAAGGGGGAGACGACCTACAAAAAATACTAAACCTTCCCTCTCTCTGAAAGTTTTATATACCAAATAAAGTGTGACATTGCAATTTACACAAAATTAATCCACCATTTCCTTTGGGCTCTTACTGGGGAGAGTAGAGTGCAAAAGAAAACAAACAAAACAAAATGCTCAATCTGGATCCCTTTAAACCAACCAGCAAAAGAAGTGCAGTCAATCTAATAGCTTACTCATTGTGAGGCTTCTGAGTCTCAGGGACGGACGGTAATGTGGGAAGAGAAAAATACCACAGGAAAATATAGTCTGCCCACGTTGGAGCTTATCATTAATGGACTGAGGTGCAGAACTGCTTTAATTGGCTTCTTCTGGGCTGGTGCTGTGACAGCAGTTAGAGTAAAACACTGACTTGCAAAACGCAGAATCATGCATATTTATTGGCTTGAGTTTTAATGTTATGTCGCAATACAGTAAGAAGATAAGGGTCTTATTGAGAGACTGATAAAAGTCACTGAGAAGAAATTATGGACACACCCCTTCCTCCCCACACCCATGCACATGTACACACGCGTACACACGCACGCACACACACTCATAAACCCCTTACACACACTCTCTGAGTTCTTTATTCTTTCTTTAAGTATTCCTGATTACTGAGATATAGGCAAAGTGTAGTTGTAGCAAGAATGTTAAAACCAAATTTTACAACAAATAGTTAAACTTAATTTGTCCTTGCCTTGATTGTGTCATAGAGAATCTGTCACATATTGTACATTCATATTTATATCAGCCACAGTCTACTTCTGAGTAACCTGCTCCTGAAAATGAATCACACATTCTACGGTATAAAAATGCAGACAGTAAGTGTATGTCATTTTTCCTTTTTAAGTATTACACAAGATAAATAATAACCTAGAAGCAGACAGCTGACAGACATCATTCCAAAAAATTGAAAGTGTTTCAACAGGTACATACAGTATCTGCCTATTGGATTTGTTGAAATAGCTTTTTACTTTACTATGACAAGACAACAACACCCTCATGTAAATGAGATAAATTCAAAGCATAGTGTACATAGATTAGCGAAAAGGAAAAGTATAATTTTAAAACACAAAATAGGATGAAAATAGTAGATTACTTCTACTTCTTTAGCCTGAAACCAGGAATGCTGCTTTTGTGTAAAGTGTATGTACGCATGTATGTATGAACATACGGGGGGGTACAAAAGTCTGAGGACACTACAAAATCATTGTTGCTTTAATTATTTATCACGGAGCAATGCAATTACGATACTCCAATTACACTTCTTATTTTCAAGAATACATTATTTGATTTAACCTTTATTTATACAGGGTATGTTGACTGAGCACACATGGTCATTTACATGTCTTTGGATTATTGAGACCAAAGGGAGCCTATTAGAGTGGCATTCCCACCATAGTCACTGGACCTGAACCCAATCGAAAATCTGCGGGAACAGTTTAAGAGGCCAAACATCAAGCAGCATGAAGACATCATCAATTGGAAATGTTGAGAGAGTGCTGGGATGAAATGGAAGATGAGGTGTTGCATAAGCTGGTGGAATCAACGCCAAACACAATGAAGGCCATAATCAAAGTGACAGGCAAAGTGACTGAATACTAACAATTTGTTGACCTTCAATAAATATCTACACACTTTGTAATGTACAGCATTAAAAAATAGTGTATTCTTGAATAATTAGTATCCTAATTGTATTATCCCTTGATAAATTATGAAAGCAATCAGTTCTTGGTGTCCTGAGGCTTTTGGTCCCCTCTGTATTCATGTATGTATTTTTGCATTTGGTAGACATCATAATTATCCACCCTTATCCAGAGTGACTGAAAGATCACAGAGTGTTACAAGATAAGTGTTTAGTGAGAAGAGATACATAACCTTTAATCAAGTATAATCTATTTTACACCTCATTAGGTAACTATCTAGATAGCCACAGTAATATCTGGTGAGCAGTTACTGTGGCTATAGCCTGATGTATCTTTCCATATCAGGACAAAATTATGCAAAACATTACATTTGGCTAAATGAGTGTTCATCTTTCACTTCTGAAATCACTTCTGATATGATCACTCATAAAGCTCTCACAGACTTTGACATTATTTGATGCTAAAACACAGAACAATTTTTAGTTCAATGAACTCTTTGGAACCAAAAAAATTTGCAGACCAAATACTATTTTTTCCATATTTTTGCTATCTATCCACCTTGCCATCACTTCTTTTTGCAAGTCTGAAAATATGATTCACTGTTGAAGCCAACACATTACTTTATGCAACAATATAGAGAACATACAGTATGACAGCTTATAATACAAAATGTATGGTTTACGATGGCAAATTAATGAACTAACAGAACTATTGAACTTAGAGGGGAAATGTTTTCATAGATTTGAGAGATTTTATTGTGTTTTCTGCAACCATGCCCTAAATTGATTTCATCATTTAAATAATCAATTACCACTTTAACACCCAACCATTCTATCATCAGGCTTCTACATGTAACTAATGTCAAGGTGCAGCTAAGCTTTTAGACTTTGATTCAGGGTGCTATTCTGTACTATCAGGAAGAGCACACCAGTCAATCTACTGCTGATCCTCACCATTTAATTGGTTACCATGGACATACTGTATTTGTGAACTGCACTGCCTTTGAAAGTAACGTGAGTGGAAAGTGAGACCATAAACAAGCAATAATGCCCCCTTGTGCCACTTAGTTCAGCATTTTCTTTTAACAAGATCTTTTTAACAACTGCATAATGCATTTCTTGCACTTTGTCTATATACCATATGACAGTCTATGTCAACAAAACCTCATGATTAATCCATCAGAAACATTGTGGCTAAATTTTTGGTGAAATTAGTTGCTAGAGTAATCTCCTGGCTAGCAGAAGATTAATTGATGTTTACTCACTTGTCAGTCAAAAATATCATGGTAGCAAGATAATTGTTCAAATACAGAGAGCAACTTGCTGCCTCAGTTTAGGCAACTTACTATCGTCAGTTCAGCTTCCAAACAAAATTAGAGTGTTCACAGTATATTTGGACAGCAAAATGAATCATTTGAAGTAGACTACAGTATTTAATGGTGTCAAGAAAGTACAGACAACCAAAATAATCAGTGGGTTACAGTAAATAAACCAGAAGAAAACACGCCTAGTAAATGCTGTGCTATGCCCAGAGGGCTTTCAATGTTTGAATATATTTGAAACTCTGACATCAACAGACAAATTCAGTTGTGCCAAAAATCTGAATATGCAATGGGCACCTGTAGACATATTCTAGTACATCTATTAGACATTGAGGACAACTAGAAGGGATCATTGTTTCCCAGATGTGTTTGCCTCTGGTGGCTTCCCATACCCCTCCACATCATTAGTTATTGCATAGCGTGTTTTTTTCAAAGCACCTCTGCAGCTTGATGGCCTCAGCATAGCAAGAGTGTATACCGGACTCTGTGGTCCTACATTATTACACAGACTGACCAACACCAGGACATCACCTGTATCATTTTCAATCTACACTGGCTCGCTTTTTAAATTATATCATTTTAATAGTGACTGAAATGTTTCTGCATTGTTTGTTTCATTATTGCAGTATTCTTAATAATTTTGGGTTTGATAAGGCATCAGAAATGAATTAGGTCCAATTAATTAACTGTAAAATGGGGCCTGTATTTTCATTTACTTTCAGGTAAAACAGTTAATGTCTAATAACTTTAATGTCCTAGTTTGCAAAGGAAAGTGGTTTGGTATATACCATGAGTGGAAGCTTAGGTGATGTTTGCTAATGTGCTTCATCAATTGCTTTTCCAACCAAAATTATCTGTTAGAGTTTATTCATTAGATCTGCTTGTCCCAAGGATCATTATCACAGAGATAATGTGAAACATTAAACAATTTCAGACTATGCCCAAAATGGAACCTGTGCAAATTTTATACAATTACATGCTTTGTACACCAGAGGACAGTGCTGCATTGTACTACATGTCTGGCACAAAATAGCGTAGTCTGACTTGATCCTACGGACAGTCCTGTTACGGAGACATATAAAGCATGCTACTGTAATTATTACTTTTACCATTCTGTTTCTGGACATATTACTTGCCTGCCCACAAATAAACATCACTGAAATCCTGTATAATTCTTCCTTAAATTATTTATACAGTTTTATACTATACATTTCACTTAAGGCCTACACTAATGTCGATATACAGGAATATAAATCATCAAAGCCTAACATAATTATTTTCACACCATGGACAACTACAAACGGTGAATTAGAAAAGCCAAAGTTAGGCAAAATCTCTTTTCTGTTGTAATAAAAACTAGCATCATGTCACGGAAACCAAGACTAAATTCCCGTCATTCAGTTAAGGTCTAATCAGTTCCCTGGAACAGACTGCTGTTCTTGGCATTACTAGTGCAAACTGTATTACAGGGTGTATTATCAAGATAAGGCTAGATATTAATGACAAATTGCACTTAACAACTGGTGAAAGCAGAGAAAGTGGAGAATGACTTGAACTTTAGCACAGGGACAGAACCGTGCAAGGACATATTACTCAGCAATTGGGAAGTTACTCATTGACACTATAGAGACTACTGTAGCAAAGCATGTTGGCATTCTTAAGTATTTATTAAAACAGCCTCTTTCCTCCTGGTATGCACAGCATTTGTCCTTTCTTTCACCTCAACATTTCCGCTCCTCTGTGTCTCTGAGATTTCAGTACGTTTGTGATTCCCCTGTATGTGATCCTGGGCTCAAAAATCAGAAAATGCTATTTTAATTTTAATATGTGACTGTCTCTGGAACAATGAGAATATATCTATAAAACCGACTACAAAAGGAAAACGACGCTGGGCTGCAACAGCGTTACTTCACACAGAGAGGTATTAACGCTCAGAATAACGCAATGGGATTTGTGTGATTGAGTCAGTGACCCCACAATCTGTCAAACAGAGATCAATTTACTCAAGATTATGAGCAAATAATAAACCTGTTCTCGCCATTGCACCATGTCTTTTATTTTAGAGACAACATGTTCTTGCATGCATGCTTTCATATACAGAACGCACACCACAGGCCAGAAACAGCATGTATATGTACTGGTCACTGTTGACACATTTTCCATTGCTTATTAATGAAAATTGAATTCAGCAAGCTTCATGTTTCCATATTACAAATCATTACTCATTTCAATTTTTTAATTTGCTCTTATGGAGCACATTGTTTCTAAATGTCTGACTGTTTCCCTTGCTCTCTTTCTGTAGCACCACCTGGTGGCCAAATACAGAGAAACATGCATAACTCCTCTGTTATGACTTCCTGAGCTCTTCAAACATCTCACTGGGCAAAGCCTTACAGCCTCCAGGCAGTATCCTCCAATTCATCAGGAATTAATCCAAAGTTTAGACAAAACTGTCAAAATGTCTTAGCATTTAACAATTTTGACATATACAGAATATACATAGTCAAATATACCTTTTGTTCTGAGAGGTTTATTTAACAACAATTTATACATCTTTTCAGTGATTAATGGTTTAATGGCAGCTCACACCAAAATCAATATTGTTAAAAACTCCCAGTAAATTCAGCTAACAGAACATAAACTGTCTCAACTGTCACTAAAAACCAATGAGGCTTTCAACTTTCAACAGCCAAAGCTGTCTGTGCACACGTTATTGGTTCTGTATGATGATTTCCTCAATATTTATGGACATTGTTACAGTTTGACCATACTTTCCTATTTTACAGTTTGCATCACAGTTGTATACACATGTATAACACGATAGTAACTGTATTAATTAAAGACATCCTGCCTTGTCCACATAGCGGTGGAACAGATCAAACAAGTCCTCAAAAATAATAAGGTCACGTGTTCAGTGAGTTTAGATGACTTATTTAGATTATTGAATCAATAAATTAATTCATTTGATCTGTAACTGAAACAGATCAACCAGTAGTGATGGATTAAACCACAGAATACATAAAAATCCACCACTTGTGAACCACAAACTTTTGAATCTAAAAAGCTCACAGAATTATTCTAAAACCTTATTCTGGCTATAAAATCGGAAGGGAAATAGAAAATCAAATGATAGACCGGACAATTCTCTTTTGCAGTTGCATTTGTGATTCATGCCACACTTAAACCTCTGTCCTCTTGATCCTGTGCACCCGCCTCCCCTATCCCCTGACTCTCCACTTCTATGGAATCATTTGCTCTTGATGTTTCCCCAAAACCTTAAGGGTCACTTTTTATTCCTGAGTTCCACAGCACTTCTCTCATCTCTAACTCCACAAATAAACTATAAAATAAAAAATAAAAGCAAAAAAGCAAAATCATAAATACATGTTAGTTACATGACATTTGTTTGAGTGTCAAGGCAAAAGCAGGCGCTTGTTTGTGTTCATTCTGGTATATTATCTTCCCACTCACCCCTTCCAACCCAAATCCAGCTTTTAAAACACTGCTTTCTAATGTAACATGAGAAAAAACCCAGAGAGTACACTTTGGAAGAAATCATATGATTAAAAAGCCTTTACCGAAAAGGAAAATCCATTTTAGGAAGGATCGTTAAACAATATAGGGCCATTTTGTCCAGTCATAAGGCTAATGCCCACACACACTGGCAAACAGTTAGGGCTTGTTAGGGAAAGGTTCGTAGTGCAGTCAACTAAGTATACTGTACATTGAAACAATGTATTAAATGTTTTAGAAACACTGAATAACCTCTAGCTTTGACAGAGGTATCCCTCAATCGTGAGGGTATTACGATTATAGTTGGCCTAGTCAGGGGTGCTGTCACTTCTCCAAAAAACTAAATCAACGCAATAACACCTGCAAGAAAACTGTACTCAACTTGGCCATAGGTCAAATATAGCTGCAGCACAGATGGACTGGGAATATCTCAGTCATCTGTCAGTAGAGTATTACACCAAACAATAAATTCCATCTGCAGATCCCACATCGTCCGACAATTCATACAGTGTGTTGCCAACAATAAATGAAGCTGACTTCATGGCCATAGCTGCATGGACTACCCGGTGTGGTTGGAGATGGGACGCATGTACGAATTATTGCAACATCAAAAGTTGAAGCCATGATCGTCAACAGAAAAAAATCCACAGCATCAACATACAAGTGGTTTAAAGACAATGTTCTTGACATTGTCACCAAATAGCCAGTCTCAACATGACTCCCGGATACTGGAGAGTGGCCCAAGGCAGCAGTTTGAAGAGCATCATGTCCCAGCTGGACATTATTGGTGGGGGACAGTGGCCATCCCTGCAGGACTGACCCTAGTGTAGATGAAATTAATAGGTTAAATGCCCTATTACTTGTGGCAGATGTCTCTGCCTTTTCCCTGCAACCACAAAGAATAGGCTACCAGAGTTTCTCACATGTATCGGTGGTGAGCTGCATTTGGGCTATGGGGAAGCATGGACCGTTCCCAATTCACCTCATAATCACTCCGCCTACACACTGATTTTACGCATTTAAAGCGAGTGCTGACCCAGCATGCACTGTGTTGCTTCATGTCGTTATGAGAGTCCTTAAAGCATAGCAGAGCTAACCACATTTAAAATGCAATTTGACTGCCATCTCATGCCTTTTAAAAAGAGTTATCATGATCATTGCAGTATTGTCCTATTTGCAAAAGTGTTGTCTGAAATTATACTAATTTTGTCAATTAAAGTGTACTGAAAACACCAATCTAAATTGCGCTAATAATTATTTGTAAGGAGGTTCAAAGTCACTCACTGTGCCCAACTGTCAAGTGATTTTTTAAATGATGATGATTTATTTAGATAATAATACATTCTTCTGAAATTCAATATGGCCAATATAAATGTTGCACCCTATCACTTCAACGCTAGCTTGTGAGTTACCCTTACTCTAAAGCCTCCAACACATCCTCCAACGAGAAGTGGCTTGGTACTCGGCTCCGTTCATTTCAATGGGAGGCGAGTTTCTGCGTCTGCAAGGTGAAACCTAACACAGGTCTGAAGTGGAATAGGCCCACTGGTCACAATACTGGAAACTGTGACATACATACATACAAACTGTGGCGGTACTAATACCTTTTGTGGCTAGCTATGTTACCGTCTACAAAACATGCACACACTTTAATAATACTTTAATTATACTTTGCTAGCCCTCGGTTGCTAGCTAACTCCACCAGCCTCAGCTGTAAACAGTATTTTCTTTTGACACAAAATATCAGTTTAGAACATGATACGCTCAACATTTTCTCGGTTGGTCTATCAACAGGGCCATGCATCTTGTACATCTACCTGTAGTGTTCTTTAGGGGAGACATTAGGTATTTTATATTGTGTTTAGTATTTGTGAAATAAATTAATTGTACTCATCAACGTGTTTCAATTTTTAAGTTCAGGGTTTAATGTTAAATGGGTTCAGATAATTAGCTTGCTTTATTGACATAGCATCGTCTTCTGGATGCTCCAAGCGATTAATGGAAAATAAACAGCCACCTGGTCACAGGCATTTATAATAAGCACACACCAGATTGGTCTGTAGGCTATTTGCTTCCCAGGGCGTTAAGAAAAAACAAAAGCAACTTTCCTCACTGACTTGGACGCTGCCACAACTCACTTCACGGTAAATTACGAAGTTGTCTTTTTTCATAAAAGCCAAATGCGTCATAATCTGAGGATGGCTGATCTCACATTACTATTGGAAATGTGTTCCCCTGATTAACATTGTTTGTGCAGAAAAAACCTCCGTACACGCATTGCTGGGAATTTTTCATTTACTATTACAATTATTCTACCCCTGTTATAAATACCGTTAGTATATGTAATTACATGCAATATTGTTTAAAACTTACCATCGATTAAAGTCTTCCTTACATTATAAAGAGTATAAGAAATTGTAGTGATATTCATGTCTTGCACAGGCAAAGGTAGCCTAAATCAGTCGTAAGGAAAAGGAAAAAAGCAAGGTCCTTCCAACAGCAGCGTTGAATTTTTTTTTTTTTTTTTTTTTACAAATGAAGATTCTGGTCCCTTTGTTCCATTAAACGTTCTAGGCCTACTTGTAGTAACCTGACGGCATAACATGCGCTCATGAATATATATATTTATCTCTATATTTATACTTAGAAATGTCTTCACATTAATTATCTTTTTAATACCTTGATTTCTACACAATATTTATAACTGATAAATGTACTCTGGATAAGTTTTTTTTAAAAAGTTCAGTAGTGAAATTTGTCTTATTAGTGATGTTAACCACTCGAAGGAAGCGCTTTTGTAAGTGGCATTCCGCTCAGAGGAAGAAATTCCTGCAATTTTTTGAAACTGGAAAAGCATGAATTTTTTCTTCTGAGCAAAATGTCACCAAAGCTCTTCCTCAGAGTGGTTAACATCACCTGGTGGTTAACAGAGAACTCTGGCAGTCATCCACAATTCATAGAACCAGTTACATTTGTAACTATTGTTTAACTGGCACAACCTGAAAAACACTCCCAGAAAGGAAGTGTTTTCAGGTTTCCTCAGTTTAACAATAGTCTTCAACCCCGCCCACTTACCCCGAGTACCCAAATTGGGCTTTCTAGCTAGCTGGATAACTAGAGGTAACGTTAACAAGTTGGATAACTAGAGGTAATGTTACTTACAGGTCCAACAGAAAACACGCTGCATCACTTTTCATCCCTTTTTTGAATTTTGGCTGTCACCATAGAGGAAAAGCGATTCCAAGGTTGACTGTGTTTTTTTTAACAAGCCCTGTTGGCTTGTCGTTTTGCTTCACTGTACTCTTGCTTCTTCACCTACACAATTGCAGTAGCTAGCTACGAATGAAACTAGATCGCACCCTACAGGGTCGGTAGTCACACCCTCTCCTCCCCACACAGAAAAGAGGGTCACACCCAGAAATGCCCAGAACACATTTTAGAAGAAGAAATACAGGAACACTGAGAAACACAATAACATCATGATAACATGTGAAAGACCTACACAAAAGGGTTAAGAATGATACTTCTCGGCCATTAGAACATTTATAAAAGCACTGCTGTCATTTCTACTCTCCTTGATTCTGGCAAAGAGGTTATGTAATGACATCCATCCATCTGTCTGTCTGTGACTGACATATCTGGAAAATTGTTGTGCATATCCGTGGTCCCATGAGGAAGAAGCCTATTGGTTTCGGTGAACCAATGACTTCTAATGTAACGCCACCATCAGGCCAAACATATCTTGAAACGCAATGACCGGATTGGCATGGAATTTGTAGCGCACATTCATGCTCCCAAGAAGAAGATTGTAGTTATTTTTTTGACCCTATTTCTTTTCCTCCAGTACCACCATCAGCCAAAAATATCTTGAAAAGTAATTACTGGATTGCCATGGAATTTGCTGTGTACATTTATGCTCCCATGAGGAAGAAACCTATTGGTTTTGGTGACCCAATGGCCTTTCCTCTAGTACCACCATCAGGTCAAACATATCTCAAAAGGTAATGGCTGGATTGCCATAAAATTGGCTGTCCAACAGCATTAAGGTTTAGGTCAAATATTCCACTGTTAAGAGCAATGTTATGCAGAGACAGAGTGTAAATATAATAAAATAAATGAATGAGTAAGAATGTTAATATCCAGTTCCCAAAAAAGCCAAGCCAGTCATTGTCGAACCAGCTCATCCAAGATGGCTGATACTGCTTTCTGATTTTTAAATTAGTATAGAATTCTACTATTATGGTATTGGGTGGAATAAATAAGCAATTCCCCCAAGCGCCCTCATCTTCTTCCATAATATATTTAAATTAACATTTGAATAACCATAATGATAGTTGCTGTGCAGCTAGGTGACAATTTATTTTTCTTAATTGCAAAACTCACTTATCAATAATCAGTGACGTTCCCCTGTAGATTTTCACTGTCATAAAAGTCTTTCAATTTGCTACAGCTCCATTAGCTTGCAGCGGAAGCCTGAGGAGAACAAGAGTTACGCTACAACTGTGACTGCTCTCTGGCCCCCTTGAACTCTGAAGCATCATGACTTCCTTGTCTGTGATTCTTTCCATCTTCTGCTGTCATTTTCCGGAGTCTCCTCTAAGATTGTGTTTCACCTCGCTTAGTTGCCAATCCTCAAAATGACCTTGGCTGTCAGTAAATATGACTAACGGATCCTGGTCATCTGCGAAATGAAGTCAACCCACGGATTCACTTATGAGTGCATTGCACGCACGGCTGTGATGACTCATTCATTCACTGAGCAATTCATTCATTCACTTGGTAGAGCTCTCATCTAGAGTATCCTTTAAGGCCCTCATAGAAATTAAATGACTTTCCAAAACAATAATTACATTAGAACATAGAATGAGCATGCACTGTTATAGGGACATGCATCAAAAACAAAACAAGGGAGTGTGTGATAGCTTGCAATCAACGGACGCATATGTACTTACTGTATGGAGTCAGATGGTTTTTATGTTAAATGCGATGTTGAGGGGTATGTTTTCACTCAGCCATGTGTAGGTCAAATGGGCTGAAATTTCCGTATGTCCTGTGTCCCATGAAAATTTCTTTTCTCATATTTGAGGACTAAAATTGATGAAAAAATGAAATACACTTGACGCTATTAAGTTTATTTTTCATACATGTTAAAAATGCTTGGCTGGAAGATTGGCAGGGTGTTGTGTGCTATTATGTAGATTGTAAATGTTTGGCTGAAAATTGGTAGGGTAAGGTATGTTGGATTTTGTTATTCATAACTAGGCATCCACATCTTTTACAGAGAGTTCAATTTAGCTTGATTTAGCATTGCACATTGCACATTTATTTTTATGGCTGCTTGTCTAGATAACCAGGCATCTATACGTGGATTTAATTGGCAATGGCTTGTAGCACTAGGCCTACATTTGAAGACATTTGATGACATGGTCAAATTTGTAATCAAATCCTCTACCCTCCCAAAATCAAGGAACACAAGAATTGACCTATCTGATACTTATTGGCCCCTGATATCTTAATGTGGATATAAAAATAATATGCAAAGTACTACATGCAAAGCTTACAGCTTAACAAAACATTTACCTGTTTATAGTATTCCTTCATGCAGAGACTGAGGCTGATAGTCTTCTGTGACATTCCGGCTGTTATTATCAGCCAATCAATCCCATTTTACTGCCTACTATCCCATACTGCATTTTACAGTCAAAATGAGCGGGACCATTGGAAGCTACCATTAATATTTAATTTAATGGATACTTCCATAATCCCTTTCGCCCTTACATTACCTCCTGTTTATTACTGTTTAAAATTAAACTTTTCCTCACACACACACCTTGTCTTTTATCTCTTCTCTTTTCTTTCTCTTTCCCTTATAGCATAGCATTAAATTCCTTATTGTGCATTTTAAGCCTGCTCATTTGATTATTTTTGTATCAGCAGCCTGTATTGTAACTTTTTGTAATAAAATGCCATCTCCAGAAAAAACATGAACAGAGAACAGATCATTGTTAGGCTGTATAGGCATGTTAGTGTAATGCAATAATATTGTCTGTCAGGATCATTGTTAGGCATGCTACCATGTAAGCATTGTACTATAGTGTAATGTTTTAAAAAAATAAAAATACAATTTCGTTATTCTCTATTTGGCATTATGTATATTCTAAGATATGTTTACATGTCTTCAGGTTTTTAAAAAATAGTTGCTTTTTTTCTTTGGGAGT
Source organism: Anguilla rostrata (assembly GCF_018555375.3). Taxonomy (NCBI): domain Eukaryota; kingdom Metazoa; phylum Chordata; class Actinopteri; order Anguilliformes; family Anguillidae; genus Anguilla; species Anguilla rostrata. Next base: position 43,057,773 of record NC_057937.1, on the reverse strand, counting down.
TCTTTTCCCCACTGTAATGAGTGACACGTGGGGTACATTCCTGTATAACGAGGGCATGGATTTACCAGATTGCATATGTTTTGTCATGAATTAATTGAGATTTATAATGTTAAATGAACAATAAAACATAAACTCTATTCCAAATCATGACTATGTACTGTAAGGTATTCATCATGCAGCTAGCATGGCTAAGTAACTGTTTATATTTAGGAAATAGTGGGAAAAAACTTTTTATGATGTTAAGAGAAAATATAGGAAATTGATGTCTCAGTCAAGTTCCTGCATGGTAACAAGAACATTCTAAGACATGTAGACCATCTGCTGCAGTAAAGAGCAGGTACTTATCACCTTCCTCATCTGAGAATGAATCTGCATATACATTTAATTAATTTTGTGCACACTGGCCTTTCACAGCAATGATCAATGGAATAATAGATTAATTTTCAAACAGTATACACACACACACACACACACACAGACAGACTACCCAATGAGTTCACAGTATTGTTAAACATAAATAAATAAAAATACAAAGAACTTTTGCTTGCAGTTTTTATTAACCGTAAAAGTGACACATTGTGTACCTTACAGGATATTACTCAACTCAAATAGAAGAGCCATCCATTCTAAATTGACTGGAGGAATAAGGAATAATTATGAGTCAGCTGGCACACTGCGCCTCAGAAGAGGTGCGTTTGTTCGTCTGTGTGCAGTTGCTGACAATAATATATTATCACAATATTTAATCTTAAAAGCCATAGTTTTGTCAGGAAATTAGAGTACAGTATGAAAAGAACATTTTGGAATACTGATAAAGGAAATCCATTTGCACCCGCACACTGTTTATTTACGTTGATGCATGTTTGCACAGAGATGACACATTTTGATTTATGCTGAACAATATTAACAGAAAACAGAGTGAAAACTAATACTTACTGTCACAAAGCTAATTGTTTGAGGAGAAACACTGACTTGTGCCATTAGCTTCATGATCTCAGCAGGAACAAGACTGCCCTGTCTTTCAGGTGTCATAAACATGTAAAAATGACACAGGCCCAACATAAAAAAATATTGTCAAAAATATTTGACAGTAAATAGTTAAGATGCAAGAGATACTGAAATGTGACATTTAGTATGAAGTACAAAATAGGATTTCTTTTTACAGAGGTATTTTTGGATTTGTGTATTGAATGGGTATTCCATTTATAAATTAGTTGAACAATGGATTAACTGTTTTATTGATTGAATGGGTGGTTAATAGTGATTGAATGGGTGGTTAATAGTAGTAGTTGTAGTAGTCTTATTGACTGAAGAGACAAAACCACAGTTTGTCTCAATTATTCAAGAATGACTTCAGTGGACAGACTGGAAACATGAAGAGAGAGGAGCTGTAAAAGGTAAATTTTAATGCAAACAGATGCGTAACTTTGGGCAGCACAAATTAAAAATATTTTTGTTGCTTTGAGTCTTCAAAAGACATGAGGGTATCCAGCACAATAGACCTTTCTGGCATTCTTCGCAATGCCTCTTCTACTGTCTTCCAGGACTTTTCATCACCGGCTTTTCTCCAGGGCACACCTTCAAAGCTAAGACAGATGAAAGAGCTTAAAGGAACAGAGGGACTGCCGTGTGACATGAGGACAAAGTCAGTGTATCTGCCCTCAGGGGTCAACAACTTGGACACACAGCTGCAGCCAGCTAGAGAGGCCATCCAGCTGCATATGACAGCTTTGCCCATCCTGAAAAACGGCAGCTTTAGCCTCCCTGTGTCTGCACATGGGTTGTACAATTGAGTGTGCCTTAACTTACATTCATCTTTCATTAATGATATGTAGTATATTACCATGGTTTGAAATTTGTGAGTAAATAAGAAAATAACATAATGCAATGATATAAAATGTATATGTCGTACAATACATTACTGAAGGTATAAATATAAATATTTGCTGTATAAATGTGTATAGTTCCAACTCACTGAGAAACACCAATCATACAGTACAAAACACTTTTTCTTTCAAGGCCCACTCAAAAGTGGAGCGCCAATAATTTAAGTACTTATACCTATCTGATGTGTTTTATTTAAGGTAATTAGATGGATATAGCTGTGAATTATAAGAACTGAAATGAGTGAAACGGAATGAAGAAATAGACTGCCACTGACACAGGCTTTGAATACCCTAAAATTTCATCAGTGAATTAATTTAGTCTCAGAGAGGTGTCTGCCATCTATTGCCTGAGCTCTGCTTTCATAAAAAAAAAGTCATTTTTCATTTTGTGACATGATATAAACTGCTGTAGGCATTATTCTTCCTCCACATATTTCTGGAAAAAACAGATCATCTCCAATAACTTTTAATGCCATTTATGTAAGATGGCATAAATGTAATGGAGCATGCCAAATGATCTTTAATGAACTCACTGGATGCATATGGCGTATAAGAGCAGGGCAAGTGGCCAAATGATGCATGGATTAAGGTCCTGGCCTTATGACTTGTCTGGAAGGTGAAGGCTTGAATGACTTGTGGAACATCATTTTCATACCTATAACTAAGCAATGGGAAATTGTCGGTTAATGGTCAGCTGTGTAAGTTCTCCCAAGGTGTGGCCAGTCGATGTTCCTGGTTGGCTACAGTATGAAATGTGTCATTCTGAGATGGCTAGTATATTAATGCACACAGCCCAACAAAGCACAGTTACGAACCCGTTAATTATCTGTGCTGGTGTTTGATCTGTCCATTCCCTTAGAAATAAAAATATTGTTCAGATGAGGAGATGACATTCATAGAAAACTTTGTGCTGCAGAACCACATTAGTCAGTTGCATAGATTAATAACCTTGGCTTCAATCACGTCAAACTCATCACTTCAGGAGACTAGACTTATCTTGGTAGAAAGAGTGCCAGATCTAAGCACTTATTCCCCTGTTTTTCAAATAATAAACAGCAAAAAAAAACTGATGTTCTGGTGAGCCACATGTTTCATAATACAAAGGGAAATATTTGAATTTTTGTTTAAGCTTGAACAAAAGGTGTTATGGAATCATATGCACTTACATACACTGCTGTGCCTGACATACAGTATTAGTGGTGGCACCAGTGTCCATGTGTTGTCTGCCTTAATTGCAGGTGATTTTGATATAGATTCTAATCGTGTATTTAAATTCCCGTGAGATTTGGTGCATTAAGGGAAAAACATGCTCATTTTATATTGAAAAAATCCTGGTATTCTGTGCATTCTTTGGAAACAGAAAAGACCTGTTTTGGATTCCATTTTTTGGTCTTAAGCCATCTCCTAGCTATTTCAATGGTCTGCTGCTCTTAGGTGCTTTTTTTGTTTGTTTTTTGGAAGAGTAGGATGTTGGCTTTTGCTGGGTTATTGTGTAACAGAAGTATTTGGACAACATGTGTGTTAACCTGAAGTACATGCAGCACTGCTAAGAAGCATGTGATGCTCCCTTTTAGAGGCAAAGCAGGCCCAGACGCTGTAGTCACACTTTAACTTAACAATGACTGTGGCTTTACATGGATAGCTCATCCTTGAGGGCCTGGCTGTATACCTCAGCCAAAAGACTAATTCAGGCAGCAAAGCACCTTCAGACAGTGACCCCTCCCTCCTAGTGCTTCCTATGTGTACCATCTTACATTTGCCTGCCTTGTAGGAAAAACTTGAAATGTAAGAAAATGTAACATAACTCATGAGGAAGCAGGCCTTAACTTAAGAGAGGAACCAAGGAGGTGATGCTTCCAGTAAATCTTTAAACAGTAAGTGTACATGTAGTTCTGCATACTCGGAACAGACCCAATGAATTAGCAAAAATTGGCCCTCTCCAAATGACATTTCAAATTTCAGGCATATGGTGGTATAGCAGCAGTGTTTCAGCTATAGGACATATATATTGTTAGGTCTTGATGTTGTCAATAAAGTTTTCTGAAGGCAGGATTTCCGGTGGTGAAACACCGGAAAAGCTGCATTCAGTTTGATTTCTTTTAGGCTTCTCGTTGAACATTTTTGCATTTTAGTGCTTTTTATTTTTCAGTGCAGAATTGTAAAGAAATCAAAATGCTATCTTTAGACTTCCTCGATGACGTTCGCCGGATGAATAAGCGCCAGGTGCGTTTAGCTTTTGGTAACGTTTAGCTAGCTATGTATGTAGTCTACTAGCAAGTGGAATATTCTTAAAACTACTGTACGAGCAATTAGGAATTTTAAATAATATAGCTAACACGTTAGGTGGATAGCTAATCATGTTACAACTAACTGTCCCTTTTTAATCGCTGAGTGAGTTACAAATGCATCTGAAAATCACTTGTACCTAGTTAGCTGATCAATGTTCATCACAACCGCTAGTCTAGCTACATTCATGACTGCAGGCTAGATAATTGCATAGCCAATATACAGCACAAAATAAACAATCGCTAGTTTGAAATGTACCTTTAGCGTTACATTAGGCAGCTTTCTTAGCGAGACTATTATGGAAGCTAATGCTAGCTAGCTTCACTATAGGTTTACTAACTGAGTTCGCTACAGACATTTCCCATTCATTCATATTATTATCTGTATTGCTTTTCAGCTCTACTACCAAGTATTGAACTTTGGCATGATAGTGTCATCGGCCTTGATGATTTGGAAAGGTTTAATGGTTGTGACCGGAAGTGAGAGTCCAATTGTTGTCGTTCTGAGGTGAGACGCTGATTTATTCGTGAACCTACAGATCACGTAGGCTAGTCATTAAGTGAATGGTAACATTTCATGAACTGCAATATGGGCAGAGCTGTCGTGTATTAAACGGATTTTCACAAATTATAATGTTTTTATAGGTTTTTTTATTCTTTCATTTGATGATGGACAGAATACAGTAACTCCAGCAGCGGTGAAGCCATGCTTTCCGATCACTACCTGTAGCTGTGCTTTCTGATATTGATGCCCCATCTTCTATTGTTTGCAGTGGGAGCATGGAGCCAGCTTTCCACCGAGGAGACCTTCTTTTCCTGACCAATAGAGTGGAAGATCCCATCAGAGTTGGAGAGATTGTGGTCTTCAGGATAGAGGGAAGAGAAATCCCGATTGTGCACAGAGTCCTTAAAGTTCATGAGAAGTAAGACTCAGGTTCTCTCTCCTGACTTTGTAGGTAGACATGTTGGTGAAGCAGCTCCACTATTGCATAAGTTTATGAGTAAACTTGTATATGGCTTATTACCTTTAAAGTGTAATTAGTATAATTTCTGTCGTTTATTGAGATTAATCAATCACCCATATAAAGGAGCAGAACTACCCAGTGACAAGTGCCTTCCACCACTAAGTGCTATTAGCTTTAGTAGCCTATATTGTATTGTAATATCCTTGCTGAACTGAGTTGTTCAACATATTTTCATTTTTAGCACATTTTAACATTAATTACAATATTTATTTGGCCACCTTAGTTTACCATAATGATTCAAAATAATATTCTTATTTATAATTCCTCAACAAGAATGGTGGGATGGATCACTCACTCAAAGAATGGTTGAACAATCTGAGTAAGCCCAAGTGTTTTAGTAGTTATGAAACATTGATATTTAATATAAGCTTTTTTCAGTGGTTGTAGGTGTGTACAATATGATAATTCTAGGATCTAGGCTCAAAATCAATAACTGATATTTGGCTCGCCATTTTGTATCCAAATTCACGGAATAAGTAGAGTATTAAGTTATGAAGGAAATTAACTATTTTATTCAAACTTGCTTACTTTATTATCAGAGAGCATGAGTTTAGAGAATTACTGAATTTCAGTTTGTTTTTTGCCTAACTTTCAGCCAACAGGGTGCCACCTTTTTCAACTTTTTGAATTTTTAAAAAATATCAGAATCAGATGATTTGCTTCTCTGGCACAAATATTTTTGTATTTTGTTTCATGTTGTCAGCCCATCATACTGGCCATAATCTTGGCTTATTGGATGCTACCAGTAAGTTTGTTTTAAGCTGTTTATCAGCCAATAGCAACATGACCCCCGTACTTCTTGTGCATCCCTAGTGCTTCGTCACTGTTGTTTAAAAGTTGATAACTCATTAAGATGAAAACTTCTTATTTGCAGAGAAAATGGAGACATTAAGTTCTTAACCAAAGGTGACAATAATGCAGTGGATGACCGGGGGCTGTACAAGCAGGGACAACATTGGCTGGAGAAGAAGGATGTAGTGGGCAGGGCCAGAGGGTAAGCCACACGCCTGCACCAGCACTTCTTGTCTGTTCATTGTCTGTTACAACATTCACCACGTTATACATCGTACATTGGGGGTGGGGGTAGGGGGGGTGTAGTAATCTTGGCCTTATCGTGAGTTGAGTGAAATAGATTTTAAACATTGAAATCCATGTTGGTATATTCAAAATGCTGTATTGGTAGGTACTGTATCACGGAAAACAAACTTTAATCCTCTCTTCTAGGTTTGTGCCATACATTGGAATTGTGACCATCCTTATGAATGATTACCCAAAATTTAAGGTGAGCTTTCCCCACTCTGTCCATGGGAATGACATTTTTTTTGTGAAGCTGCAAGTTTAAGGTATAATATTTATTTTTGTCTTTCTTTTCCCCTCTCTTTTTCTTTATTATTCAGTATGCTGTTCTGTTCATGTTGGGTCTCTTTGTGTTGGTCCATCGAGAATGACGGCTCTCCTGCCACCGGATTTATTGCTGATGCTTTGCTGTTTCATCGACTCCATTACCCGCCAATCCTGCTCTGCTGTCTATGGATGGGGAGGGAATCATTTACAAAGCTCCATTTTCTTTCTGTGCTTATTTCCAGGCAGTGATGTGTGTCATGAAAGCCCAGCTGACAAATGTATTTCTCATGAGGAGATAGGACTTCTGATACAATAAATAATGCATTCTTTAATCACGAATCTACTGCTTATGTAGATATTGTCAATCTCGCTTTTTTGCTTTATTATTATTTTTTTAACTGTGGATAGGCAGCCAGGCAGTCAGGTAATGCCTTTTCATGCCTTAAAATGTGATGTTTGTGTGTGCAAAAAAATGAGCTGTGTACTTCTTCAGAAGTCAAAGCTGCTGGAAGAATGTTCCAGACAGCACAGGTGTTTACAGTCTGCTGCCTACATCCACCTGGGAAGGGTTTGTTTATTGTGCTGTGAATTGTGGTAAATTCTCACATGTTCTGTGTTGCTTGGAAACTCCATTTTCTTAAGGGGGGGTATTTCGTTTTACACAAAAAAGAGATGGCTTGTGCAAAAGGATATTAAATGTATTTAGCAGCCTTACTGTTTTTTAAGAACACAATTTTATTGGAATAATATTACATGTCACTTGAGGTAAATTATTATTACTCATAAACAGAGAATTGACCACAGTTGTGTTTTTTAAAATTATGTTAAAATTGTATTGTGAAGTTCACCTTATTCAAGAGTGGCATTAATAAACATGTGGAAAGCGTCTGGATCACTTGTCCGAATTGAAAACACAGCAAAAAAAAAAATCTTCAGTCCTGTTTGACCCATGTAGGCAGATGTATGCAGTGTTGGCCCTGCTGAAGTAGACACTTTGGCTTGACCTTTGATCTTATGCATGGTCTGTGTCACATCCTCACACAATGGGTTTGTTCCAATCGCTTATTTTCACTCCTTGCATCTCTTTGTTGCATCCTTTCCTTGCTTCTTCGCTCCACCCAACAAAGGACACAAGGAAAATATACAAGAATGTGAGGATGGAGGAATTGAGGCAACATGTATTGGGCAAATGGAATGTCCTTGTTCAGTCAAGAGTCAGTTTGAAGCCTTGTCAATTATAGATGTGGCAGATGTAGTCCACAGGTGGATCATTTCCAAAAAAAAAAAAACTTCCGCAAAGGCTGCACTTGTGTATCCTTGCTGAAGTGTTCTCTGGCAGCCTCCTCACTCCTTGCTTCAGTAAGGCACATTTATTAACCCATTATTCAAAATTGGACTCTTCTGTTCATATTTGCAATAATTTATTTTATAACTGTATGATTAAAGATGTTGGAACAGCTGGTCATTGCATGTTGGAAAAATTTCACTCTGTTAGAAAAAACAAGTTAACAAACCTTGTAAACCCAAGACAGCACTGTGTAACCCAGGGAGACAGTGACAAGGATAAATCAACCTGCAGAACAGGGTTATTTCACATGAATTTTTCAGAAGATAGGACTGAACAACAGAAAATAAGATGAACTACTAACCTGCGGGCGGTTATGTACAAAGGTTAACGCAGAGCTCAACAGCTCTTCCGGGCATTCTACTCTCTGGAGTGTTCCTCTATATGAGACTGTGGTCTTTTGTATACTGAGTGGCTTTGCATTTGTTTCACCATACTAGACGTGTACTAAATACAAAGCACCTTTGTTAGAATTGGTAATGTGGCCCAGAAGGACCGACCTGCAGGACAAGTTCCAATATTACTAGCTTTTGAATGAGTTTGTGATTATGCATTTTAAAAACCATTCTTCTTTGCTAGGTTAGAGTAGGTTGTCCTGTGCAGTAATAGACTACCAGGCAGCATGAAGGAAAACAACATAAGCTAGGCTTTACCATCATACAGTTAACACTGCAGATCATTCCATGTGTACTAACACTGCAACACTGAGATACACTAACATTCGACTCAACAGCTGTGTTGAACTGGAAATTTCACCCAAATAAAGAAGGGCTTTGATTCCACATATCTAAGCTTGAAAGCTATTATTGCTAGCTAACAGTAGGCCTACTTACCAATCCATCACACGTCCGTTCTGTAACAACCGGGAATGTTACTAGCAACATCAGTTGGAAGGAAAGTGAAGGGATGATTTCCAGCCTTTCTGAAGACCAGTACATTGGCTGGCTTTACAGCTTGTCTATCTGTAGCTGACTAGCACTGTTTGCCTAAGGGTGTCTGCTGTGTCATCAGGTGCAACTAATAATTAGCTCCTGACGCTACTTTGGGCCCCCTCTCTATATGCTTTGAGAATCTAGATAATTGGCATTTTTACTGAAGACGTGTGAGAAAGAATGAATAAAATTGGTCTGAATTAAAATGGTAAAGGTCAAGGCTGGGCCAAGAATAATCTGCAACTCCCCTGCTGAAATCTTATCACCTTTATCTGAAGTAGATGATTGGTGACAAGCAGACTATTAACAGTTCTGATTTTATAGAGGAAATCAGCATGTTTTCACATCACATGAAATCAATCAGATTTCATGTGACAAATGTGACAAATGTCTGTCAGCTTTAACAGTTATTAGAGCAGTGCTTACAACTTTTAATTTCTCCAATATTAATAAAATAGTAATTGCAAAATTTCAGGTTTTTATCAAACTGCATCCATAACTTTTTCATGAACAATTTACCAGTCAGACAAATAGATATAGATGGTCACTACCCTTTGGTTCATCCTGTGGTTTCCCAGCTGTTGATGAAAATTGCCAATTAGCAGAAGAAAAGTACGACTCAGAGCCACATCTGGTCAAATGGCACAATACATGCAAGTGCAATCCTTGGGTGATCATGGGGTTAGAAGTTTGAACTCGTAAGAATAAGGTAGGCAGGTGCAAATGGAGTCCATTATCAACATCAGAAATTGCCTGAAGTAATTAATCACCTCAGTTCCTCCTACATTCATGTTTTTTTTCTGCACTGCTCCTACTTGACTTTTAAGAATTTAAAGTGCAAAGAGTAGTGATTCCCCAAAGAGCAGTTTATCATCTGTTGTCTTGGAATGGATTTGCTGCACGTAATTTAACTGGCTTTGCATGGTTAAGACTTATCCATGCAAAGAGGATAGTCATAAGTGAAATGTCCAGTGAAATGTCCAGTGTTAAATCAACTTTTATAGAGTATATATGGTCCTGTTCTGGTCCACAGTATGATCATATGTACAGGACTCTGTTAGAGTTTAATTAACACATTTTATCATGCAGAGTTGTGGAATTATGGAAATAATCTTTGTGACACACTATCAGACATAGACCACAATTAAAGCACGTTGTTGTCGACTAATCATTTATCCATAATTATCGGTTTTACAAGAAGACAATTCCGTTTAAACTTGAAATCTGCACCAGCGTACCAATGCTGTCTTTTTTATGACAGTTAGCATCAGTTTATTACCAATAAACTGTATAGTTTAACGGAATTATTGCCACATTAACATGCCTTTGTCTCGTGTTTTAAGATGTCTGCGCTTGAATTGTCTTGTCATTCATAATTTGAATTTTGGCAGCATTACATAACCCTCTAGTTGCGAGTGATTGTAATTACTACAGTGAGCGTCTGCTGGAAACACGCACTCAGTCTACTTAATAAACGTTTATGCATCATGCTATAATCGTCCAGAGAATAAAGAATACTAGTAAATTGTGTTCATGTAGTCACCTACCGTGCGTAAAAAGTAATGACTTTCTGCCAATCTGAACCAACACCTACCGTGCGTAAAAAGTAATGACTTCCTGCCAATCTGAACCAAAGCCCACCCAACTGGTATCGTATAAATGCTGATGCATGCGTAAACGCAACAGCGTGAGAGATTCAAGGACGAGGAAGCGGAGCCATCAATAAAATTCCACAGTTTTGTGTTCACCATAAATATACATCAAAAGCGGCGAAGTGGCAAAATCTAAATTCTTAACATTCGTAATACTTTTTGGGGAGATGGCTGGAGTTATTTGGAGCAGTATCTGCAAGTTTGTGCTCCTGATACTTCTTTTTTTCTTCTCCTACATTTCTAAGACCTCTTCAGTGAGTCTCGACCTGACCGAGCTCAGAAATAAGGTAGCAAAGATTAAAGTAAATCCAAGGGGAAATTTATGGGCCACAGGTAAGACCATTTTATCGTAGTCTACTGTCTATGGATATTTGCTGTATAGTGTCCTTTACACTTTATTGTTTATTCAGTTCGCTCCTAAATTTGAAGTTTATTTCGTCATATATTGTATAATATTAGCATTTTCAGTGAGATACTTTCACATTCAAATGGAATATTCGCACTTTGAGAAATAGGTTATGTGGAGGGAAACTTAATTGTTGTAAGAATATGTTTAGACTGCATGGTCATACTTTCAAACGTTTGCAAGATTTGCCTCAGATTTAATATTCGTCGACACGATTCTGTGCTTCACTATTTCTCCGATTATTGGAAATAGTTATAGTTTTTCTGTTTTCTTCCTTTAATCATGAAGGGCACTTCATGGGCAAGAAGAGCGTCATGGAAGGCTCATTGCTGGAGTCTCCAGACGAAGAATCTCTGAACGCAATTCAAACCGCGCTGAATTCAGACCAGCATGTGCAGGAACTGAGGGAGCTGATCACACAAGAGGTTCTGAAATTCGCGCTGCAGAATCAGCTACAGGACACGCGGAGGAGACAAGACAATTATCCGGTAAGCCAACGCACATATCAATAAAATAAAATGTTATGAAATATTTTTTCCCGAAACAAGATGAATAATGAATTTTTTAAAATATATTTATTTTCTTTTTATTTAATCGCTGATTAAAATACTTGTGGATGAAGCTGAATTTTGGCAAAGAGCTTGTGAATACCAGATATCATAAATTTAAAATAATAAAACATTATAAGCCTACTTCCCTGTTTTTTTTTTTTTCTTATTTAAATTTTTTATTTTTTTTATTTTTTTAGAATTGTGTATATAAAAACGTTATTAGCATGCTTTTCAGTGATAGGCTAGTTTGGGAGAATAATGGGCTTATCTGTTCGTACATCACACATTTTCGTTGAGTTAAATATGTTTTGTGAATGCTTTGTGCTCTGCAATGTCTAAAGAAGCATACGATGGACGCTTTGAAAGGAAATTAGAGAAATAGAATTATATATTGACAAACACTGTTTGGGTATAAAACAGCCTTTCACGGTGAGGGGTCACCGCCATACTGTATCAATTCCGCGTCAGTGAGCTCACATAATTTAATCACTTCCGCTAATATGCGGCTCAAATCTCTTGATTTACAGTGCTATTTCAATCTTACAGGATACGGGGTTGCTGCTGAAGTTACTGGAAAACTACATCGGATACGAAACAAAGTGATCAAGGCTCTATAGTACCGAATGTCCCCTATGGTTATAGCCTACTTCGCAGAAAGTTTGCTTTCAATACAGGATTAATTACTCGCGCTAGTAATCTACAAAGGTTTGCATATACATCTTTGTGACAGACCAAAACATCCTTTTGAAATAAAGTGTTTGTAACATTATCCATTGATTTCAAGGTTAACTAGTATATTAATGTTGAGTAAAATTGTTGTGATAAGAGAAAAAACCTGCTTATATATGTAGGCCTATGCCGTCCCAAATTTCTTTTGCATTATCATGTTCATTTTAATGCAATAAAGGAAACGATTTGCAAAATGAAATGTCTGTCTTAAATTGAAAAGAAAAAAGGGCTTTTGAGGGTCGTATTAAGTCTGTTCATATATTAATTAAATATAACCACTGTTCTATTACTTCAGCATCATTGACTGCAATCTTTTTGAACCCCATGGATAGTCCGAAAATAGATAATGAAGAGATTTTTGTCCATAGTAACAGTTTTTCCTGTTTGTTCCAAAATCCTATTTGTCCGAAACAGGAGTCATCTGGACAACTATTCACTAACTACCGAAGCTCCCAAATGCTACTACCATGAATCTGCTGCACTGAATCTCTAACAGCCAAGAATGACTAATTATTGGCTATTTCTTATGCTGGCTCAAGAGAAACTGGTGAGACAGATTTGGTTTCCGGTATTTCTCACTGTTAGGGAACTATTTCCTGCTGTGTATCTGCAGCAAACGTCCACTTCAGTGTCTGTGCACAGCTAGTGCCGGAACGTCCGGACTCGTTATGAATGGCCTTGTTATATTAATCATGCACACATATTGCACGTGCACCAGAGGTGTTTAAGTTGACTGTATCTAATAAGGTCATGTCAGAACACACACTCAGTGGCCTCTTTATTAGGTACACCTGCTTGTTGTCACAAATAGCCTTTTACTCTAAATAGCAAATCATGTGGCTGAAACTATATATATGTAAGACCAAACGTTGAAATGTGAAAGATGTGTGATCTAAGCAGCTTTGACAGTGGTATTATTGTTGGTGCCAGAAGTGATGGTTCTATAATTTTCATGCACTGCATTCTTACATAGAATGGTGCAATAAGCAAAAAATATCCAGTGAGAGGTGTTTGTGTGTGAGAAAACACCTTGTTAGTGAAAGAGGTCAGAGAGGAATGGTCAGACTCATTCAAGCTACCAGAAAAACAAACAGCATCTGTTTACAACAGTAGTGTGCAGAAGAGCCTCGCTGAATGCACAGGGTGTCAAACCATGAAGTGAATGAGCTACTACAGCAGAAGGCCATTCCTGGTTCCATTCCTGTCCGCTAAGAACAGAAAGATGAGGCTACAATGGGCACGCGGTCACCAAAACCAAATGATTTAAGACTGGAAATACGCCTGGCTGGACTAATCACACATCCTCCTGCAACATGCAGATGACAGGGTCAGAATTTAACGTAAACAGCATGAATCCATGGATCTGTCTTGTCTTTGTCAACGGTGCGGGCTGCTGTTGGTGGTGTAATGGTGTGGGAAATGTTTTCTTGGTACACATTAGGCCCCTTAATACCAAATTAATATCATTTTGAATGTCACAGCATACCTAAACATTGTTGCAGACCATGTGCATCCCTTTATGGCCACAGCCTACCCTTTTTAAAATGGATACATTCAGCAGAATAATGTGCTATGTCACAAAGCATGTATTATCTCAAGCTGGTTCCACAAGCATGACAGTGACTTCAGTTCCAATGGCCTGCACAGTCCCCAGATCTCAATCTGAAACACCACCTTTCAGATGAGGTGGAACGAGAGGGTGTCAGCATGAGTGTGTGGCCAAAAACTCTGCAGAAACTGCATGACGCTATCAAGTCGGTATGGACCAAAATTCCTAAGGAATGTTTCCAGCATCTTGTTGAAGTCATGCTACAAAGAATTCAATCTCTTTTGGAGGCAAAAGGGGGTCTTACCCAGTGATAGAAAGGTGTACCTAATAAACTGGCCACTGAGTGTATATGGATAATGAAATGAAGAGAGAGTGAAAAGAAGATAGGCTTTAGGTTTGTACATGCTTTTGAGGTGTTGTGAAACAGGTCTGGATGATGTGTGTTGTGAGCAGGATATTTGAGTGGGATACATTACATGCAATCTGAGGCAAACATAAGGAACGTGTTTCTCTATAGTAATGAGACAGCTATTCCCTGCCCTGAACAGGAACAAACATTACCATAGGAATACGTTTCCCAATCAAAAGCTGTATAACTACCACACAATGAGATCTGTACCGTTAGCTTATGCTTATGCTTATGGATGGACTGCATTTATATAGCGCTTTTATCCAAAGCGCTTTACAATTGATGCCTCTCATTCGCCAGAGCAGTTAGGGGTTAGGTGTCTTGCTCAAGGACACTTCGACATGCCCAGGGCGGGGTTTGAACCGGCAACCCTCCGACTGCCAGACAATCGGTCTTACCTCCTGAGCTATGTCATAGTATGTATAATTACATTCTAATAAAGCTTCATTTGCAAGCTATTTCAAACATGCAACTTTGACAGAGATGGCTAATGTGAATGTTTAATGCGAACATTAAGCAGTACTTTTCGTATCTCAGTAATGAATCCTCAAAAAGAGGTTTTTTGTTTTACATTATGCATGATCAAGAACAAATTCCAAACAATATATACTGTTTAGATTTCATATCTGCCAATGAATGGTGTCATCCCTGTTTCCAAGCAACACTTTCTGTGTGTAAGGGAACATATGACTGAGAAATTTACAGATTGCTTGCACAGCAGGAGTGACAAAAAGATTTATTTGTATGGTTTGTGCATGAAGCAAACACATTTATAAGTTATCTCAGCAAAGACACGTGCACATGATTACATATACTATATTTTCATTGGTCCGTACCAAAGCACAGATTTTAGATGCGTTTCTTTTAAAATGGAAATATCAAATTAATCACGTACATGAATCGTGTTCAAACATATTACAGATACACGTACTTGTTCTCACAGCAATTAATTTATTCTGCCTGTTCAATTTGAGTCCAGCCTTGATGAAGATACATTAAAAAAATTATTTTGCATTTGTTTTATTCAAGTACTAATAAACATTCTAAATGTTTCTGTTCACGTGTGTGAATGTAAAAATTGGGTGATAAATGCGAATTAATTATTAAAACTCAGTATTATCATTATTTAATGGCTAGAATAATGATTAAACTTAACTTGAAAAGTTAAACCACACCTCGGTGTTTGGAAATCTCCTTGATAAATGTCTTCTTATTAGGTATTTGCAGTCATATGGAAAGTGGAATACAGCGGAATTGACCGATCTTCCTGTGTGACCTCTACCCTGCCTTTGGCAGCTGCAAGATTTTTAGGCTTTTGTCTTTTGACTCTGGCTTATCTGACTCCTATGAAGTTATGATGGTACCTTAGTTTTACCACTAGATGGAGAGAAAACACATGAACAAAGTAGATCCAGCCTATGAATGGTTCCTATGAGAGTGATTGAAAATTGTTTTATTTAATTTCTACACTGGTTTATGTACGTGAGACTGAACCTGTGAAGAATTTGCACAGTGGATGTTGGTGACTGAGCTTCCTAGCTCTACAGAGTTTTATATGCACACATCTGCGGTTAAGAGGCCTGTTTCTTTAGCTTTGTATAATTTATCAACCTTTTTCAGCTCTAATTTGTTTGCTGTGACCTCCCTGAACAGGATAATGTCATCATCACAATGCCCAAGTTTGTTTTGCATCTAACAAGAACCAGGGGACTTGTGCGGGTGCTATTAATAATTAAACAACTCCTAATTGCGTTTCTTGGCTTGTGTAATTAATCACTTGCGGTGGCGCATTTGTATCTTTGGGGAGGAAAGAAATATGACAGTTTTGCTTCCCAACTCGCTTAATTACACATTTGAAAAATAAGTTATGGATTTATTCTTTATAATTTATGATATTTTGTGAGATAATCATCAACACTTCTTTACCTTAAAAAACAATGTTGAAAAGAATGTGAAAGAATGTTTTGCTGTATATGTATTATTACAGGACTGGTAACAGACGTGTGTTCTTATGGGACAAATCATAAAAGATACGCAAATTTGAATCTGTATCCAAAATGAACATGTCATATTTAATACACAGTCACACTCTGAGGCCATTTGTTCCTCCTGTTATTCAATCAAACCAGTCCAGCTGCATCAATCTGCTGCCAATCAAATAGCTTTTCTCTCCTGGGCAGCTTAAGATATTGTACTGAGGTTAATTTACTTTATCAAAGCTTCTGGAATAAAGTGCACAATTGGATTTGAGTGAAAATGTAACCAACTGTCATACAACTGTCAAACAATGTTGAGTTGCTGGTTCGGGCCCCTGGTGGGCATAAAAGGAGGCTGACTCGTATCTGGAGAGATGAAGTTGGGTCCCTACACAAAAAGAAAGAAGTCATTGGGCCCTTAACAAAACAACTGCTCTGTTCTCTCTCTCAATTACAATTTGGTATTTAATAGATGCTTTTATCCAGAGCACCTGACAAAGTAGTACACCATCAGGAGTCAACATTCAACACTGACAGGGTCGATGATTAACCTTTAAGAGCCATGAAAACAATTGCTTTCGCAGTAAGGAGTAGACAAAAGAATACTTTCTGAGCATGTTTTTTATATATACATTATTGAATGTATTAATTCTACACATACAAATTTCAGGACAACAATAGAAATTTTTTTTAGCTTTTGCTTTTTTAAGGAGAGCTGATAGTTCACCCTCCTTTCATGATTTTTGCTTTAGTCACACAGATAGAAATCAGAGAGAGTCACCGACAGAGAAGCGATGCAGCCGAGCAGATACCATTGCAGAGACAGAAACCCCACCCATACAAGGGGAATCGCATATGGTGTGAGAGTCTGCCTACATGGATAGATCAACCAATAATTGGCTGGCCAATGGAGGATGGGCTCCCCCTCTATATTCCTCCAGAAATTTCTCTTCAAAAAGATTTTTTTTTCTTGCCAATATCTGTTTGTTTCTTCTCCCAATGGGGAGTTTAAAAAAAAAAATTTTTTTTTAACCTCATTTACTGGATTTTTGTTGGTTCATGTCATGACTGGTTCATGTCTTATTTCCATTTCCTGTTCATGTCTTAAAGTTAATATAAATTGACTGCATCAACACAATTTCACGATGCATGTGTATGTGTCAGTAATAGGCTGCCCCACACACAGTATCACAGCTTGATGCGCAGAAAATGAGGGTTCTTCCATATTCCCCATAAGGAAAAATATTGACTTTATCCTTGCATTTAAAGAGGTGGGCTAATGTTTTGTATTCAGAAATACTGTCACACCTTTATTGGCTTGCCACAATCTACAGTACTTCACTGTGAAAACATAAACAGCTCAGTTTTATTATCCATTTTTTCTGTTTCCCCCACACAATAGTATGTATTTGACATGAGCACAGAATACAGTTTGACAGTGTCCTGTGGAAATCCTGTTTTGAGGTGCAAAGCAGCTGCATTTAAAAAAATGGGGTCTTAGCCAGTTGGTTTCATCCCTGTGTAAGTAGGTTAGGCTTGGAAGTGTAAATGTTGGAATTAAAGCTGAGATTAAAGGCATTTTAGATTTCTATTTAACTGCCATTGTCTGAGATTTAGCTGTTTAAATTATGTTTTGAAATCAATGTTCACATTTAATGAAACTGAAACAAAAATGGACACTATTTATTGCATTCAGTGAGTAATGACAGCTTCACAGAATCACACAGGAAACTGGACATATGCTGATATTCAGAAAATTAATTATCTTAAAATCTACAAACAGCAATATTGAGCCATTAACTACAGCGTTAGCCACGTCATATTGGATCTGTCATTAAACCTACAGCATTCAGTATTTTTTCTTTTTTTTGCAAGAACAGGAATGGCTGTTTTCCCATGGCCCACAACCGATGTGGGAAGGGGAACACTCTTCGTCTATACAAAACTCATCAGTCCAGATCTCCCCTGATAGATCTCTCATGACCCCCAGGGGAGGGAGAATTTAATCTTGCAGGACTTCTGAGTCAGTTTACTTCACAACCATTTTATGACATCAGGGAACATAAGTTTCCTTTTGCCTCATATCCTTGAGCCTAACTCTGACATATTCTAGCATCCATCCCTGCTGGGAAAATAAAAATGAGGAGGAAATGCCTTATTGACCCATAGTCATCGTGTTAATGATGCTGCGGGTCCCAATTAGGCAACAGAAAGTAGTGGAGCATGCTCTGATGAGTACACGCAAATGATAATCTTAAAGAAATAATTGCTTACGTAACACATGCACGTAACTGAAAAAAATGGACATGCATAGAAAGCAAAAAATGTCCTCATATGGAAAAATAATATATTTAAATATATGGTGGGAAATCCAAAATAAATGTAAATATATTGTGCAATATCTGTATTAAATATTATATACTATTATATTTAAATATATATAAATACATCATAATATGCTAAAATGACCCATTTTGAATATTGAAATATATTTTTTCAATATATTTGAAATTGTATGTAAGTGTATGATAATGTTATATAATGTCAGACCAGGAATTATAGAAAGAAAGGATGTTTTGTGGGTCCTCATTTCAATAATGTTCAAATGTCTCAGTTTTTTGGCTGTGGCTAGGACTTTATGTATTTTCATATGTAACAAGAGTGGTTATTTTTATTACCGCTGAATGGATGCTGTTCAGATTGTGATAGTGTTCAGCCTGTTATAGACCTGAAATCAAGGATGAGGGTGTGGGCTTTTCTGTAAGCAATTTATCACAATAAAGGCAACACAGCTTTGAAGGCTAACACTTTGCACTTGACAGGATATTGAATATGAAGTTCCATGTTACAAAAACAAAATTAAACAAAAGCATTCACACATTAGAAGTGCGGCAGAAAATATTTCTATAGACTAAAGACTATGGGTAATACAGGATGACCTTCTATTTTGTCATCTAGGGTACACCTGCACTTTTGATAAAAATCTGTATTTCAGCTAGCAATATAAGACAGCTAAATGAATGCTACATGCACACTCACGCTGCACTACGTTTGGACCCTGCTCTGTGGACACGTATGGCAAAAGCAAATCCTTACCACTCCCAGCGGGAAGTGGCATGTCTCAACACAGTTTCAGAAGTGTTAATCAGAAAGTGTGAACTCCATCCTCGCAGTGAAAATTTTTCCTCTTTCATTCGGCTGTTGATTGTGGCGACACATGCAGGGTGTTATTCATGTCTGCTCAAGCCGTAAAGGGAGCTGCCATTATGGTCTTAAAAGTGCTGACCCGCAAATTTTTCTTGGATTCCATTTTTTTGGGTTGTGTGGAAAAAGAGGAAGGGAGTTTCCTGTTTTGTTCAATCTCCACTGTCTCTTGACCTCTTCTGAATTAGAACATTAGGAATTAGGAAATGATGTCTGTAAAGGAATACTTTGCAGGGCCACTGTCAGTCCAATTTTCCTTACTGTAAATCTGACCATCTCCTTGTCTCCCTCCCCAGGCAAGAATATGATGTCAGTCACTGCATCTGACTGTGTGACCAAGAACAGCTTTTATGACACAGGGTGCAGGGTGTAAAAGTTCCCAGCACATCTGTAAGAAGGCAGCAGCTCTGCAGGTGCCTTTGTATGGCAAGCCTTTTCATTCAAATGCTAAACAAATATACAGGAAACAGCTGGGTGGCATAGCCTCGCAAGCCAATTACTCTGGACACAACCCAGTTTGGTAGCACTGAGCAACACAACTGGAAAGGACTGACTGACTCAGTTTTGAAGTTGAGATATGTAAAATATTTTTTATTTACAGAAATGAGCAATTTATTTCATTCTTATTTTGCATGTTCAGACATGCAGAGTCCTTTAATCTCACAGTGAATGTGCTTTTTCTTCATCCTCAGCAATGTGAGAATCAAGAACGGTAGTGTGAATAAAGAATGCTGCAACACCCCATTGTTCTGTATGGAGGAGGAGAACCTGCCATTGTCTTCACTTGAGTTATTAATATGTAAATAGTTAAGAGTAAGAAAATAGTTTAGATAGCATGTTGACAAGTAATGGCCTGATGCTGTATCCTTTAACTGTTGCCAGTAAAACCTGATAACTACGTTGTGAAGAGAAGACTCAACAGTAATATTGCAGCCTTTAAAATACATCTACATAATTTAAGCAAATACACATTGCCCAGGCTCTACCCAGCCCTTTAGAATCATTGCTTTGGCAGGAGTCAGTCCTGCAAATAAAATACTTTGTTTAACATTGAGAGTAATATTAGTGGCTACTCCAATAACAGTCTATCCAGGGCAAATACTTAGCAACATTTACAGAGGATCTGTTAGTATAAATATTGCATATTTACAAAAAAGTATTAATAAGTGGGTGATAAATGCGCAGAGCCTACCTGTGCAGGCAGCTCCAGTTCCCCCAGGAGATCACCACCACATCCCTCTTTCCAGACATTGTTTTGTGGTCCATGGCTGTCAAGACGATCCTCCTCATCAAGCTCACCGTCCCATGGGAGGAGGGAGTTGAGGCTGACAACAAACGGAAGACACTGAAGTACTCAGAACTAGCTGCTGAGTGCAAGGAGGCTGGCTGGAAGACCATCATCTGCCCCACAGAGGTGGGATGCTGTGGTTTTGTCAGCTCATCGGCGTTGTGGAAACTCCATGACATTGGAGTGGGTGAAGCTTCGGCAGAGGAAGAAGGCCCCACCAGTGAAGAGCAACCCTCCTGTACTGCATGTGAGAATGAAGTAAACACACCCAGCAGTCCCACAACTGCAGAGCTATGCCAAGGAGAAGCAAGATCAGATGGTTAAAGGTGAATGTGTGGCTGGTGGCAGTGTGGCAGAGTTTGCCAGTGCATTCCATCAGAGTGGCAAAGAGCTGTGGCAGTCTTCAATCCCATTTGAAACTGAACTCCTGTGATATCAGCCAGTTCTGAAGCATCAAACTGCTCAATGTTGAAGGAAAGATCTTCTTATCCATTGTGGCCAAGAGAATGACTGACTACCTCATGAGCAATAGTCACATCAACACCAGCTGTCAGAAGGCAGAGGTGCCAGGCTTTCTGGGATCTGTAGAGCACTCATCAATGATATGGAAACAGATCTATAGAGCCAAGCGAGAGAGAGGCGACCTGCATGTTGTTTGGCTAGACCTCGCAAATGTGATCTGTTCCTCACCAGCTCATTGACTTTGCCATGGAGTTCCTCTACTTTCCTGACTGCATCTGTGGCCTGGTATCCAGTTACTTTAAGGACCTCCTGATGTGCTTCTCCCACCAAGACTTCACAAAGGGGTGGCAGCAGTTGGAGGTAGGAATCGCCATGGGGTGCTCCATCTCTCCCATTTTGTTTGTGGCAGCGTTTGGGATTATCCTCACTGGAGCAAGACTGATGGTTGGGGGATTAAAGCTGCAATCAGTACAGAAGCTACATGGATGATGCCACAAGCATCCTTCAGATAGCAGCATGCACAACAAGGCTGCTGATAAGACTGGATGAAGATCAACCCTTCCGAGTCGTGAAGCCTGTCTCAGAAGTCAGAAGTGATAATACCATCTTTGTCGCAGGTGGAGAGGAAATCCTGCTGTTAGCCAGGCGGCCAATCCAAAGCCTAGGGTGGTAGGACACCACAGTGCTCTCTGACATGCAAGATAGGTAAAGTAGCACAGAAACAGTTTTCAGATGGCCTAGCCAGAATTGATCAGAGTGAAACAGGGGCGAAACATCAATGAGTGGTGGTCCTCTTCTGATGACTCTGCTGTTGACCCAAGGGCACCGTAGGAGCTGTGGCAGGCAGTAATGCCTAGCAGGAAATAACACCTGTCTGTACATTACACATTTGAAATTGGCTAAGGCACTGATTCAGCTATGCCTCCTCCATAGTGGTTTATGGCTAATAGTCTATTGCATCACACTGTTCAAGTGTTCAAATTTTTGAGGATGAGGAAAAAAGAAGGGAATTTCTGTTAGACAGCGGAGTATGGAGAAGCAGTGAAAAAAATAAAGCTTTGAAATTGTTAAAGAGGACACATCATTTTCAGAATCTAATTCAATACAAGATTGAACAGGCAATAGTGTGGAGGACTAGACAGGAAAAAGTAACAAGTTGGAAGGTCAACTCCAGTAGGGGATGTTTGGAATATGATTAGGAAAATGGAAGGAAATGAAAGGAAATTGGATTATCCAGTGATCCAAAATGGAAACGATGTAGCAGTTACAAATAAAGAAAAGTATGGTGATGAACAAAGAGCATGTACTTGGAGGCTTTTAGTAAAAAAATTGATGAAGTGTGCAAGTCATAATGCGCAATTCATAGCCAGCGTTCTTTTGGGAGTGCTGTGGTGTGTGGAAATTGCATGCGGGGTAGTGACTACTTCCCTGGGCAGCCTCTGCACAGGAGGAGGGCCAGGGAACTGAGTAAAGCAGGAGAGAGTGGGAGTGAAGAAGAGCATTATCGTTCTGCTGTGTGTACATGGTCATACAGTTTTAATGAATTTTATTTGATAAAGATCCCCTGTTTTATTCTTCTACCTACCTTGCCTGTCTTCTTCTATCATTTAGTGGATTCCTGCAAAAGAAACAGAAGAAGAATAGGTTAATTCAAGGTGGGGGAGAATTTGCCCCCGACATATACACATACATGCTGTGCCTAGAGGTAAAATCCCTGCTCGCACATACCTTTTAATACTAGGCATTGACAAAGATAGATTCCACTGGCCGTATTTCAATATTGAGGACTGGTTGATGTGAAACCCTGCAGCCTTGTGGCTTAACTATGATGTAAGAGGGTGGTTTTTTCTCCTTTTTTTCTTAATTACTGCTCTCATCCTTTGGCTGTCAGCAAAGACTAATGTTCACTGTGTTACAAAAATCTAAATACACAAAAACGACTAAATAAATTTCTATTTACTTATTTGTTCATGGTTTTCTAAAAAAGTTTCTAAAAAATAGACATGAATAGGAAGGCTTGTTGACCACATTCAACACCACAAGTCTGTCATATAACAGAATAAATATACTGAAACGATTATTAAAATCATAATATATTTCTTCATGATACATGTGTTTTCATTATGTCTGCCAATAAATAAACACTGAAATATACAATGTCTTTTAATAGTCTTACATGTAGTCAATGACATTGTCAGTGTTTTTTATTGTGGATTTTTCCTTGTTTGCTTGAAAATCATGTTTAGATAGAGCAGCTCATGTGCATGTGTATGTTGCACCCTTGAAATACACTGCAGACCACTATAATTGTTCTGGCAACTTTATTTACATTCTTGGTTTTACAACTGTTATTTAAGTATTACCAAGATGAAGCGCAAAGACACAGCAATAAATTTATTAAATCTCTTTATAGCTTTCTTCTATGTCCCTCATGCTCATGAACTATCACCTTTTCCCAGTGCATCTCATTACATAACGAGACACGTAGCCATTCTGCGTATATTGTAACACTGCTTAACAAATTAAATGAATTTCTGCAAATATTATTTCCTTAGTATTCTGTAGTATGTAAATATCTGAAAGAATTTATATATAAATTTTTATATACAAAATATCTGAAAATTTGTTATATTCTTAATATTAACTGATATTAATATATCAGTTGATTGATATATGACATCCAGTGGTCAGCTAGGTAGATACCCTGGTCAGAGCCACCAGCCAATGGCACATTTCCACATTCAAAAAACAAAAATACTACAGCCTATGACTGCATTTCTTTCAATGCTCATTAACAGAATTTTCATGAGCCAGAAATTAGTGTATTCAGTCACGACAGTATGCAATGCCAAGGAAAGGCTTATTTTGTCTGCAAAGACTATGCTTTCCCAAGTCAACAAAAAGACATGAATTTGTAGGTGTTGATCAGCATCTTCTGGTGGAATTGAGAAACTGCAGTTGTATGGGTGGACACAAAATAACTTAACTGATAGACACGACAGACACTTTTATGTACCAATAGCTGATACAATGTTAAGCTGTTATCTGTCAACAAAATATGCATTGGAAATATTCAATATTTCACTCAATGTACATAATACATAAAATGTATTTTATTTTCTAAAATAAAAAATGAGGTAGAGGGGACAAAGCCAGATTTATGCCTGGGTTATCTGGAAACATCACCGTTGTCAGCCTGATCAAAGCCTGCCAGCTCCCTTGCCCTAGTGTTTTTCATTTTTGTCTGTTTGGCCACCTTTTTTTGGCATTATTGTACCATTGGTTTAATCATTGTTTGCACCAGTGTTGTATTGGTTTATTTAGCGCACCAGTTTTTCAGTGTATTTAAATTACTTGTTCTTTGTGTTTTATCACTTGGTCTTGGTTTTTGTTCGCATGTTCTGCCAGCCTGTAGTTTCCTTGTGTTTAGTTTATTCCTAGTTGTTTCCCACTTTTTGTTGTATTGTTTTTTATTTCTAGTTGTTCAAGTTAAGACTTTTGTTATTTCACTTACGTCAGTCTAACGAGTTTGCCTCTGCATTTGGATCTGTTCTTTGAGCAGTGCTGATAGCCCTGGGGCAAATGTAGTATTGTCCACTGTACTCATTTTTAATTTTAGATAATATATATATATATAGCTAGGGGGGATAGTTATGGGGTGAGATTTCTCCCATGTAAAATATTGATTAGGGAGAATTTCAGTGCTGTTTACCATATTTTGCTTCAGGGTGCCCAGATATGCACTTGATTCCCTTGAATATCAAGTTGTTAGGCTTATTCATTAGGGTGCGCTGACTTTAGAACCTGATCCTGAAATCAGATCAATGTTTCCACTGCATGCATAAATAATCCAGTGCAGGTTTAGAAACCCTACCCAAGCTTGTTTTACTATTTAGCATGGCAGAATATACTGTAATCCTCTTTTTAACTCTAACATTCCATCAAACACTGATAATTAAATGTATGAAGGCTTAGCATGTCCTTGTGGAAAGCGAACAATGGTCAATTTCCTGTAAATAAATACTATTCTTCATGAAAAGAAGACATCTCCTGAAAGGAAAATAACAGCACTGTCAGCTTCAGTGTCTGCCAGGCCAGTAACAACACTGGCTGCATATTAATCATGACTATTGATCAATCCATACAGTTTGAAACCTTTTTTTAACCACTAGATGTAAATATTAGTCTTTTCTCATTTCATTTTTAAATGGCACTTGCCACAGAGGACTGGTAGCAAAAATGTCTGTTCAAAAATTGTGCATTCATTTTCAGTTAGACAAAAATGCGAAGTTAGACCTAACACGCTGCACAGAGAATGACACTTTTATCGCCAAAGTATTGTCAATGCACTATGATCACTCAACATTTCATTGTAATGTATTATATAGGTCAGGTCATCAGATTTAAGACAACAATATATATTATCTATGGGAATTACCAGATGCTGTCTTCAAAGGCTGCACCCACATCTTTATTCATGGAATGCCTGTTCAGTTCTGTGATTATCAATGAATTGTTGTGATTACAGTCATAACATAAACTCAGCTACAGGCTAAAATAGCACCACAACCATTTTTTTCAAAGTCCTTCCTACAAGCTCTGGCTACTTGTGTTTTAAATTTATTATTGTGATCCCATTACCGTAGGAGCATGTGAATGGTTGGTAGTATGGCAAAATGATTAAGTAACTAGGCTTGTAACTCTAAGGCAGTAAAATCAGTTTTCAGGTGGGGCACTATCATTGTACCCTTTAGGAAGGTACCTGAACTTGAATTGCTTCCAAAAATATTAAACAGTATAAATGGATATAAAAGAATGTAAGCAGTGTAAGTGTTTTTTAGATTAAAGTGTTTGCTAAATACCTCAAATGTAATTTCATGTAAATCCTCTGTGACATTTCACACCTAGACATTACTTTGGGCCAATATAATGGCAGAGTAGGTCTTCATATCATTGCCATGTGTAGTATAATGGGAAATATTATCAGAATCGCCTTCCATTTTAACTAGCAATGAAAGCATACTTTCATCGGTTTACTCCAAATAAAAATAGTATTTATTGCAAAACCGCTATAACATCACAGATGAATTCAACTAAAATGTTGATAAACTGCAACATGTAGGCTATTACTTGTCATGTACCGATAAATGCTGTGCTGTAAATTAATTCCCCCAGGCCGTAGGAGAGCGTGTTGTTTGCAGAGATGACCTCATCTAACCATGTGACCACATTCAGCAGGCTTGTTGCTGTTGTGGTCGTTCTTGTATATCTCGATGGTTGGCGCACCGATGAGCCAGGGAGGCGAAGAAGTGACCGTGGCAGTCAAACAGGAGGAGCCGACAGCCATTTTATAATTATAGCTGCGTTGGAAATTAGTACCGCAGAAATAACATTCTTCCAACGGCAAACATGGGACAGTGTGGCATAACCTCGTCGAAGACGGTGTTGGTCTTCCTTAATCTCATTTTCTGGGTAAGCAAAAAATACGGGGCCTGCTGTAATGCTGTCTGGAATGGCAATACGCAGTAAACTAGCTAGCTACTGTCGTCTAGGGCCTAACGTTAGCTAAGCGAACTGCAGTTGGCGTCGGCAGACCATTGTTATTGGCTGCGGTGTGTGCCCTGTGGCAGATAGAGAGCTAAATGAAATTTATTTGAGTATAAAAATAATATCTAGTAGTCACTGACACTACCATATCGAACACTAGTTAGCTAACGTTAGCTGTGGGTTAGAAGCGCAAAGTATTGTTTGAGCGTCAAGTGATTGGGATTAGCTAGCAGACTGTATGCTATTTCATGACAGCTGAACTTGTATTGCGAAGCGTTTCGAATTTCTTGTCGACAGCTGATATGTAGGTCTAGTTGGACTGCAAGATAGACCGAAACGGGTATATCAACTGGAGGGTAATATTTAAAGTATCTAGCCAGCTATAAACTAGATACCTTGTTACATTTTCAGATAGCGTTAGGATAGTTCTCCAATTGGATAGCTAACGTTACTTCTTACTCGGTTCCGACTGCAAGCTAGTTTAAAATTGACATTACATTTAGCCTACATAAGACAGACAGTTATTCAGAGCGATATGCAAGAATTCTTAGTGTTGGAGTCATTTACAAGATGGCTTTGCACCGGCGTAGTCTGTTTAGCAAGTGAAATCTCCCAGGACGACTACGCTACTTCACACGCAAATTGTGCTTTTTAGTGGTTTATGTTGGCCAACAACTCCTGTCTGTAACAGGTCACCATGAATTATTTCACTTTCCTAAAGTTAGGTGACTTGCAATTTAGCTTGCTAGCAACATCGACATTGCAAAATGTTACCACGCATTATTCTGTATGGGTTGAATTTAAATGGCATTGCATCTGTTTTATTTTATTTGTCAAGTGTTAGCAAGCTACGCACCTTGAATTTTAGTCTATACATGTTACGAATGATGCTTTGTTGTTTAGACTAGAATAATTTGTGCAGTGTCGCAACAAAAACCCACTTACAACCTAGGGCTTTTTGTAAGAATCCACCCAAAATAAACCACATTATCTGCAAAACTATATACAGTACAGACATGGTTCAAAGCTTGAAATAAAGAGCACATTTGTACCAAAATGACCAAATGATCCTCCAGGAGTCTCACACAGTCAACATACAGGGCATATTTATTCTCAAAACAACAAAGAAACCAAAAAATCTTTATTTTATAGTGATTATTTATATGTTCTTCTGATACCGGACAAAACCAGATAAATTCCTATCTTACCCTGGATGTATGTACACAGGATTTGGAGTTTGGAGACGGTTGAACAAAACAGAATTTTTTCTAAAGGGGGGCTCCATGTCTCCAAAACCTCTCCAAATGTCACTAAACCTCTCCAAAGTGGAATATTGTGCATATATGTTGTTCCCCACCCACATTCCATTTCCAGTACCCTCTGGAACCCCAGGAAAAATCTTATTTGTGTACCCATTCTATTTTGGCTAAGCCTTGTATTTCAGTCAAAAGATGTCCTTTTGGAGAGCTTAAAATATGTTCATTATGGTTACTTATCATGCACACTAAATTCACTTAGAAACAATCAAACCACTTGGTTTTACCTTGCTGTGGGGACCTGCAGTCAGCTGTCAGTACTGTAAATCAGGCTTGTAAGTAGTAAATAGGCTGCTACAATTTACATATATAAACAGTGGCTGTATGAAATGTAAGAGGCTTCCAACACTCCTATTATTTATCAAACTTTATAAATGAATTTCACAGGGAAGTGTGAAGTGAGGGAGCTCATGTCTTTCACCAACAATCTCACACACACACACACATGTATGTGAGCAGGCAGTGCTCTCTACAGTAAAGGTTGATTCTCCTGTGCTGACCTCTCACCTTAGACCTGTCCAGTGTGGTAAAAACCTGCCAGGAGTTTTCTCCCACTGGTGTAGCTCATAGCGTCAAAGAGGTACCATAGCCTCCTGATCACAACAGGGAAAATTTGAACTATTTACAAAAATCTAAAATCAAATCAGAAATTACAATACAATATACAATTACAATAATGTAGTGTCCTTTATCAGTATCGCAGTGACCTTTATGCAAGCAGAGACCGATGGTTAAGTGCATAAGTATTGATCCGTGTTTTTGTATAAATTGGCCTCTTGCTTGCTGACAAAGAGGTGTTGCTTTTCAACAAAGTCTATGTATGTTGTGGCTTAACACAGTTTGTTCAGATGCACTTATTCAGATTCTCTCCTTTTATCTAGATTGGTCTGCTAGATGGTGTATTCAACTACTTCCAGGCATTAGGTTATTTTAGGATGGTTAGCAGTGAAAAATATTGCATTACAAATACAACAACTTTTGCTGCTAACACATTGGTTACCAGTCGTAATAAATTAAACCCAAAGGTTTAAAAGCTGTTTTAAAGCTGCGTTTCTGGGTTTGTTTTTGAATTGGCCTATATTTGAATTGGTTGATTCAGGTATTTAACCAAGAAACATCCCCAAAATAACAGGGAAGAATGTGGGCATTTAAAAACTTAAATCGCTCAGTTTTCAGGTGGTTTAATTTTGTTTACATGACATTCATTTTTTGATGATGCTCTTATGCCGAATGACTAAAAATTAAAGAGAATCTAAGGGTATCCACCAGATGTGAGTGACATTGTGCTAACAATACAAACCAAAACTGCACTAATTATGTCAAAAAAGCAGAATAATCACCCACTTAACCACCCACTTAACAACTGTTCAATAAACTACAAAGTGACCCAAAGTAAAAAATAACAACAATTACTTCAGTAAAGTTACACACTCAAAACTACACTGGCAGCTAAGTAATGATATTTAGCTTTAATGATATGCAGTATCTCAATCCACACCTGATGACCCAAAGAATAAAATAACAATTACTTCAGTAAAGTTACACACTTAAAACTACACTGGCTGCTAAGAAATTGCTATTTAGCTTAATCAGTGTGCAGCAGCTTAATCAACACCTGATGAAATGCATTCTACTCAGCAGCTCAATCACCTCATTAATAAATGGGCTATGGCAACACATCCAGGTAATTAGCAAAATGATACAAACTGAAACTTCACCAATCACAGTGCTCTGTGTATTCTTTTAATTGGGTGTACTACAGTTCAAGGGTTTATTTTTGGAAACTGATGTTCAAGCAAATGTTATTCAGTGAGTTTGCTAGATTTGCTCTACAGTGAAAGGGGAAGTTCTGGGGAGAGAGGGGATGTACATTTGGTCTGGAGTTTTTAAAATGTTTCAGTTGAGCATAAGTGTGCATAAAATTAACTCTGGATTGCTGTCTAGATTAAATAAATGTGGTAGCTAGCTCCTGTTATCCACCCTTTAACTACTAAGAAACATGAGTTGCTTTTTTGTGTTTATGTTTCAATCCCAGACTAAGACACTAGAGGATCTAATTAGCCATTTGGAGACTGATGCTCGGTTACTCTCATGCACACCCAGAAGACTGCTATCCTAGTGCTTGGTTCAGTCAGTACTCCAATTGACCATGTTAATAAGGTTATGAAGTTGCTGACAGGAAAGATAGCCCGTAGAGACTGTGGCTGTGGTAACCAATTATGGCATAGGTTTCTTAAACTTGTATGAATGGATCTGATAGGCTTGTGATCATGTTCTTTCTCTTTCCCTCCCCTCTCTCCTTGCAGGCAGCGGCAGGCATCTTGTGCTATGTTGGGGCCTACGTGTTCATCACATACGACGACTATGACCACTTTTTCGAGGATGTGTACACGCTGATCCCGGCTGTGATTATCATTGCCGTCGGGACCCTCCTGTTCATCATTGGCCTGATTGGCTGTTGCGCCACGATACGAGAAAGTCGCTGCGGCCTGGCTACCGTAAGTCTGTCAGGTCTTCCTTGGCTGGCTTTAGTGTTGTCTGGCCATCTTGTAGCCTGAAGGTTAACTGTTGTATACCCAGCACAATAGCTTGCTGCAATTTTCTATGAAGTGTATAGATGTTAATTGGCAAAACTGCTGGTTTATACAGTTGATCCATTATCAAAGGTCATTGCTGGCTGGTATTTGCTGCTAAGCCCATTTGCAGTATGTGTCCAGGTTCACACGAAATGTATTGAAAATAACGGGTCTCAAAATTTATCTTCTCTCATATGTCATCTTCAGATTAGGCTGCTTTCATTGGTTTGGCTGTTGCTGTAATGAAATTGACTTTAGTCACAGTATTACCCCTTTGGATTTATCATTGTAATGAAAGCTCATTGCAGTGGAAGCATAGTTTTGCTCAGTCAGTCGGGTGGTCTCACAGCATTACTGTGACTGTCAGTATAATCCTGCATGAATTTGCTAATGTTTTTTTCTATTTGTCCTGCAGTTTGTTGTCATTCTTATGCTGGTGTTTGTCACTGAAGTAGTCGTGGTGGTGCTGGGCTATATTTACAGAGCAAAGGTGAGTTCCGGTTCTTTCTGTAAATATTGAGAAAGGGCAAAGCATTACGGTAGAACACAAATGATTTCTATGCAGAATTAGAAATGTGAGATAACAACTGATATGAGCGGGTATGTACAATATGCCGGATCAGCAAACTTAAGAACCATATGCTTTCAAAAGTATTTAATTAAACAGAAAGTGGAGATACCAGTCAGAATAATCTTATATTCCTTTGCTTTTGATATGAAAACTGTGCATTACTCTGAGGCCAATGTCCTCAAAATGCAGAAATACAGAAGTGAAATTCCCTCAGAAATTCCCTGGATTCTTTGTTGTCAGACTGGTTTGTTAGCACTGGATTTCCCCCTAATATACATGCAGTTTAACTTTTAAATTGCATCGTGTTTGCAAAATAGGAGTAGGCTTTGGGTTTGTGGCCATAAATTACATTTTACCTTCCTGTTCAAACTGCAAGCTGAGGTTAATGCTAGCATGGTAGCATCGTTTGATTCTCTGTGTATGTGCAAATCCACCAAACGGAACAGGATGAGGTGGTTTTGAAAGTGTTATTGTGCTGATTTCCTTACTGAGTTGCTGCTTGTTCTTCAGGTTGAAGATGAGGTTGATCGCTCCATTCAGAAAGTGTACAACGAATACAACGGCACAAACACAGACGCCCCAAGCCGCGCCATCGACTATGTCCAGAGGCAGGTTAGTACGCTGGGCAGGGGGTTGCTAATTTTACATATGTTTTTTAATAGTTTTTTTCTTGCTTTTGACAAGTTTTTATTCAACTTGAGATGAAAATCTTTACATATTATTCTCATACTGAAATCATAAAGCTTGAAAATTTTCACAATTGAAATTTAGCATTTTTGTTAGTAAAGGCATAGTTGTGCTCCTGAGTGGCTCAGTTAGTAAATGCACATGGCTCAAGTGCAGACCAGGCCCAATAGCTCAAATATTGTAGGCCAGAATCAAGACTTTGTGATTATTTGACTCTGACTACAAGTTCACAGTGCAGTTCAGATGCAGTTGGCTTTGTCCTACCAGGGGTAAGGTGAGTTTAAGTTAGTCTGGGTTCCTGAGGTTACCACTGCATTAGCTCCTTCAAACAGTGTGATAATTGTTTTCAGTGAAAAATTGACCTCTTCTCCCGCTGAACTCTCCTGCAGTACTGCATAGTCTATAGCATGTAAAGTATTAACAGAAAAGAACAGGTGTATTGGACTTATAATAGTGTCCGTGGCTGCGTATTTTTGGCTGGACCGCAACAGCGGGGCCCGCCCTACAAGCGCGAATGTCTGTGACTGACTGAGTGAGTGACTGAGTGAGTGATGAAGTTACACCATTGGTCGGCCGGATCACGTGTGTTAGGTCCAGCCATATACTAGGTTTTAACCTGGTCTTGTTTCAGGTTGGTTTCTGCTTTTGTAATGTCCCCCCCCCCCCCCTTTACAGCTCCACTGTTGTGGGATCCACAACTACTCAGACTGGAAGATCACTCGCTGGTTCAACGAGTCCCGAAACAACAGCGTCCCGCTGAGCTGCTGCAAACCCAACGTCAGCAACTGCACTGGCTCCCTCGCCCATCCCGCCGACCTCTACCCGGAGGTGAGAGAGGCCGCATCATCAGCGTCTCTGTCAGGCTCAACTGCCCCAGTCACTGCTTTAGATTTGAGTTGGTGGGACCTGCCACAGAGCGTCAGAACAGAAGCCGTAACATGAAGTGGGTGCGGTCTTGTTTTGCCAACTGAGAAGTTTTAAATGAATGAGACGCGTAATAATGTTCTGCATTGCAAACCCTGAGATTTGCTGTTGGAATTCCGTGCGGTTACATAAAGCGAGGTGTGGTTGTACGTGTAATCGCAGATCTGCTCTTCAGAAGAGGAAGAAACAACAAAACAAGGAAACAACATTCCCCTTCGGTCCCCTAATTACAGCCTCTGATAAACCATCTGAAGGCCATTAGCCTTCTTTCTCATTGCCTTGGCAACAACAGGAACATTCCTCTCTTTCAGCCATGCACACGCATACGGTACCTTTATGAAATGCTGCTAGGCTCGAATGAGGCATGCATTTGAACCTGCACCTGCTGCTCACCTACACCTGCCCACTCATCCAATCAGAACTCGTGTCCTGGAGGCCTGTAAGGGAGGGTCTTCGTGCCCCTGTGTTCAGAGTGGCAGCACAGAGATCAGTGTCTTCACCACGGCCCTTTTTGTCTCAGTATCTGTGTTGGGACGTACTGCATAATGAGGAGGACTGGGATGTTCACTCATTGTATGGCCACAGTGTTGTGTTTGATTGTAAGGTCATGCTCTTTGGATAAAGGAGGACTCAACAGATCAACATGGCTGGGTTTACTTGGCTCACAGCCACACACCTACCTTCACACGTGTACACGCGCACACACACACACACACACACGCTGGCTTATCAAATTATTTCCTTACCTTCTGGTTCTCAATGTCAGTCTGTTTGTTGTCCTAAAATTCAGTGCTTGAATAAGATGCATGAAACTAATTTAAATCCATACTTATGGTATTTTAATGCAGTGAGTCATTCTTAAGCAATTGATATAGTGGGAAATGGGCTGGAGCTAAAACATTGGTTCATTATTACACTGTGCTGTATATAATGTATTTGTTTTGTGCTTTAAGGGCTGCGAAGCTCTGGTTGTGAAGAAGCTGAAGGAAATCATGATGTATGTCATTTGGGCGGCATTGACATTTGCTGCAATACAGGTAAAAAACTATGTAAATGCACACAAAGAAAATCATGCATAAATAACAGCTACCCAAATATCAGACATCTTTATTCAGTTACTTGTGAGTGTAATCAAATTAAACGTGTGTCCCAGTAAGGCTCAGAATCTACTGCTCACTGCTACTGTAGATCCATCTAAAGGTCAAAATGCAAAGTGTTTTTATACAGTATTAAAAGTAGTTCCGTATTACAGTGTTCATAAGTCAGAATAACTGTAATGCAACATAAAATAATCCGATAATGTGCCAGTAGGTTTACACTCAAATTACGTGTTTAGCTGAATTTTGTGTAATACCTGTGTTTCACCTGTGAGCACGATTAATGTGTATTTAACCTGTGAGCATGATTAATAGAAAGCAAACGGCAAGAAAATTTCACAAATTTATATAACAGCCTATTATATTACCATCCCCAGCAGAAAGAAACAGACTGCAATGGTTCAGTAAATATGTTGTTTCCATTAAGATGGCTGAAAGACCGGTGTAATTGCAAGGGGTGCTTGTCAGTTTGGATGGCGGGTGGAGCGCATAGATGGTCAGTTTGTGTATGAGGTCTGGACCTCTGCAGTGTGCTTTTGCAGGTAGTCAGAAACACAATTTGCAACGCTGTCCCGATTCTCTCTCTCTCTGTCCCCCCCTGTCTGCAGATGCTGGGGATGTTGTGTGCCTGCGTGGTGCTGTGCCGAAGGACCCGAGACCCCACATACGAGCTGCTGGTCACTGGGGGAACCTACGCGTAAAGAGGGATGCGCACGCACACACACTCACCCAAACACACACACTACATTCACATATACACGTACACAGTCACACGCTCATGCACATAAACACAGTACAGACATTTACAGACAAATATACGGACACGCAGTAGCACATAAGCACACACACACACAGACATACGCACACACACAGACATGTACGCACACATACGCACGCACGCGCACACACACACACACACAAACACAGCAGGGCGCAGGATTCAGTGTGTATGGGAGGGCTTATGGGGCAGGCCCACACTGGCTTTCTTTTCCTTTAATAAGCTGAAGCACGCCTTGCACAATTCAGGACTGCTTTTAGTATCCACTGGTGATGGGTAAAGCGGTAACTAAACTATTTATTTTACATGCTTTTTAGAGTTGGTGTTTTAATTTAAACCTCCTTTTGTTAAAGTGATCTGAAATCCTTTTGGCAAACACCTCAAATTGGCAAGTAGTTATTAATGTGTATTTTTTTGTTTTTGGAACCTATGAAAAATATTTGCTATTTTCTGTAATATAGCTTTTTTCTTCTTCAGTGTGACACAAGAAGGTGAACACTAGGGGATTGGGGGGTTTCCTGAGATGAGATTACAGACAGCTGTATGGAACGATTGTACGGAATGTATTCTTTCCCTTGTGTGGCAGTTTGCACTATGTGTAGGGCTTTGGAAATATTTTATAAATATGCGATAACACACGAGTGCAGGGGCGAAGAAGTCACCCTATGCTGCTGCGTTTTTATTTCTGTGGGTCGTCTGCTCTTTTCCAGTCAGTTCAGGTGAGAGGTGTAGGACCCCATTTCCATTCAAAACAATATTGAAGTGTCAGGATATAGTCACACACACCCATACTCAGTCTTGACCAGTGGTTCAAGTAGCCCAAATGACAGGGTATTCTGCTTTCTGGAATAATCTATACGCAGTATATGTTCTATACACAAATGTTTAGTTTGTTTTTTCTTCTCTCTTTTTTCCCCCTCCCCTTTTTCTGTGTTTTGTGTCACCAGTCAAGCGTGCTGTTAAGACATAGATTTTAAAGTTGATTTGGGGATGTGCGTAGCCATTGATATGAACATCAGATGATTTAAAACTGAAATCCATGTAAATAGGTTGAAATGGAAAAACCTTTCATTGAAATAAATCTGTAAATTCCAAATGACAAAACTGTTTATTTTTCTTGCTCCGTCTTTAGTTTCAGTGCTGTGAACAAGTTTTTGCCCCTTTCCTTATTTTATTGCATATTTGTCAGACAAATGTAATATAAGGGAAACTGAGTAAACACAAAACACGTTAAAAATTATAATTTCAATTATTTAATGAAAAAAAGTTATCAAACACCCATATCACCTCTGTGAAAATGTAATTGCCCCCTTAGTTACTCAATAAACCAATTGCCCAAACTTGGATTCTGCTTGGATTTTGTGTTTACTCAGGTTCCGTTTGTCTAATGCATTTTGTGTAAAGATCATTCAGTGTGACAAATATGCAGTAGAGGAAATCAGGAAGTGGGCAAATAGTTTTTCATCGCACTGTGTATATGATGATATATTTTGGTAAACTGTGGTCGGCAAGGGGTGTGGTTTGAATCCCACTGCAGCTGACCACTTATAACACCAACATCAAATCTCACAGTGCGTGTAAAGAACTTTCTGCATAGACCCTTCCGCAGTGGGCTCTGGTATGGCCAGTGGTCTTGATTTACCAAACTGGAGCACATTTCTAGTCTGGTTTTTGCAGATGGGGCCTCAGATGTTTATATCCTTAAGCCAGGTATACACCAAGCTAAGAATAAAAATGAAGATTAATTTTATAAAAGAAAAAATCT
Organism: Anguilla rostrata; assembly: GCF_018555375.3. NCBI lineage: Eukaryota > Metazoa > Chordata > Actinopteri > Anguilliformes > Anguillidae > Anguilla > Anguilla rostrata. Next base: position 43,021,469 of record NC_057937.1, on the reverse strand, counting down.
CGAGCATCGTAAAACCTTGGAAATAACCCCTTATTCGACATCAGTCACTCTGGTATTTGTGCAGTTGTTGTATTGTGGTATGGGTTCTGTTGATAGGGACACGTTCCCTGCTGTGCCTTGTTTCTTTCCGAGCAGGCTTCTCGTATGATCAACCTCCTCTAGCGCGGTAACGGAAACCTTTGAACCCGAGGGATCGGTCTACACCGTCACCCAATACCGTGCAGAATCTCACACCGTCTGGCTCTCGCCTGTTTCGCTGACAGAACAGCACATACCCCCCAAACCCAACGCAGCAACAGTACTGAAAATCTCCTGAGGGTACTGAAATCTCCAGAACAGAGGATGTTTTTGCTTAGCCGTTTTGGCTTTCCTAACCAGCATGCATTCTCTCACATTGCTAGCATGTTAATGAATCCTTAGCGTACCAGTGCTGACTGAGAGGTGGTCCCACAGGAGCAGAGTTGGTCATATTATTGCCAAGGGAGGGATCGTTTGTGCCACTGTGGGTGTCCCGCTCTTTGCACCTAGATTAAAACTGCAGTACTTGCAGAACGATCAATGAGCAAAAGAATTGCAGCTATTTGGGCATTTGCGCAACAGCCTTGTGCTGGCAGGCCTGGTCACAAATTGATGTATCCCTGTTTGACTTGTCATGCTTGGAATGGGGTAGGCATTGTGAGGAACACTGATACCAGGGGGTGTCGAGTTCATCTCTCTGCTCATGTTCCTGACAGAATGGTGATCATGGCTGTGAGCTTTAAGTCTCTTTTTGGGACCGTGTAGAATTTAAACTGAAGGCATATTTCTGTCTTCTTTCCATAGGCTTACATAAGACCTGCAGGTGTTGAATGAAACTAACGTCAGTGACCATAAGCTTGCCATGCCTACATTACTATTGTGAATATAAACTTTGACCAATGAAGTTACCAATATCACAGTTGAAAACTAACTTCAAACATCACAAGATAAGAAATGCTTAAATAGAGAATGTTTATTTTTTAAATTATGTACAGGCTTAAAACATTTTTAAAGATGCTTCCGTAATATTTAAACATTTATTTTAACAAGAATAGATTTCTTTGCATTGATTTCATTGAAAGGAGTACTGTTCTATTTTGTTTGCCTCATGCTCAGGCTTTGGTGAGGTAGGATCCTGGAACCAATCCAGCCTGTCCGTCCCTGCTCACTGTCCACCAGCCATCCTCACTTTGCTCCACCACCAGCACCACGTCCCCCTCCGAAATGGACAGCTCATCTCTGCACTGTGATCAGAGTGGATAGCATTAGGAATGCCGACAGGCTCTCTTTAACCCCCCGTGACAAATCCACCGCAATCCAGTATGGTTGTAATTAGCCTCCGCTGAGATCAATTAGCAATCTAACGTAGTGAAGGTGAAAGGGACTGACGCAGATCAATGGAACACAGAAGAATATCCTCTGTGTGACCGCATCACTAAGAGAACCGTGAGGGTGCTGACATCACAGTTCCCATGACGATGACTCTTGCCAGTAATACTCCCATCTGTATTCAAGCTGTATATGCTTTCCTAGAGCCACCTCCCATTTCCATGGAAACTAAGGGATTTGAGGCATGGGTGCAGCATGAACCATCCCTCTGCAGCTGCTAAATCACCTTTTTTTAAACAAATTTTTATCTTGCTTTTTTATTTTTCCCTATTTGGAATGCCTAATTGTGATTAATTCACCTTGTTCCATCTTGAAGTGACCCTATGTCAATTTGGGAGTGTACAGGCAAGTGCGCATTCTCCTCTAAATACGCTGCTTCTTTTCACTCTGCAGTCTGCTGCAAAAGAGCACTATATTTTTTATTTATTTAACCTTTATTTTGTCTGAAGAGGATGAGCCTCACAGCAACCCTAAACCACCTTTCCTGGAGAAGAGGGATTAAATAAAACCATCTGTGTAAACTCAATGCAATTATGTCATCACAAGCAGAGGTGATTCACCCCTGCCCCCCCCCCCCTTTTTTTGCTGTGTGGTTTGACCAAACATGTACCCTTAATATGATCCCACATGGACACTGCTGTGTAATGGAATGAATAGATGTTACTTTGGTTTCCTCTGATACTGTGACCCACCTGGGCAGTGTAGTTATATAGCACCATGTATTCTGCCTCCATTGGCACGCTCTGCTGTGTGTGCTGCTGAAACCCGGGTATGGACGCGTACGTGTTGTCCGAGTGGTCAGCTGAGGGATTAAAACAAGCGCAAAAAGAAAACCGCTTCATTCCAAGAAACTGACTGTTACAGTCTGAGGATGCTGTCATTTGATCACAGTCAACAGTGACATCAAAATGAAAGCATGCCGAAGGCTGAAGCCACACTATACGCCGCGCGGCGGCGCCGCCTCCATTCATTTTGAATGAGAGGTGGCGGCCAGACCCCGCAAGGCATTTTGGGATTGCCGGCGGCGCGGCGGGAGCGGCGAGGCCGCAGTGGCGATGGCAAAAATTCAACTTTGACCCCCTCGCCGCGTCGCGGTAACCAATCTGATTTGATATAATGATCCGTCAAGTAAATTGTCCCTATTTTTTCTAATTTTAGTTCCACATTCTATCGTTCCACAATGGAGGACCTAACTCGTAATTTCCGCATCGGGTTTCCCGACTTAATAAAATCTCATACAAAGACATTGATAAGAGGAACGCAGCGTGGAGAAAAGTCTCTGAAATTGTCGGTGGCTCTGCAATGTAGGCTAGTTATCGCCGTTAGCTACTATCACTGTCCAGTCTAGAATAAAATCATTTTGCAGTAACCTAGCGCTGAAAAATGTTAATAAGCTGCCTAGCTAGGCTAACTAATGTGTAGCTATAGTGAGTAACAACAAACAATAACAAACAAAAAAAATCTTCCTAATGTATTAGTTGCAAGTTGTTCGTTTCTACCAGCCACCTAGCTAGCTGACCAGATGTAACTCTGAAGGCATTATCTGGCTAATTAGCCAGACAATGTTTTTGTTGTTGGTTGTTACTCACTAGCTAGACATTAAACAGCCTAGTTGGGCAGCTGACTAAAAATTCAGATCTAGGTTACTGCAAAAATGATTCTTATTCAGACAGGACAATGAATATGAAACACGATATTAAACCCGGTCAACATTTAACGAACACAACTGTCTGTCAAAAATAGGTGACACGCCCACAAACCGCCGACTGTGGGGACGCAGCGCCGCCGCGTAATAGTGTGGCTTCAGCCGGACGATGAAGCCACACTGTACGCGCCGCGCCGCGTCCCCACGATCGGCTGTTTGTGGGCGTGTCACCTATATTTGTCGGACAGTTGTGTTCGTTAAATGGTGACCGTGTTTAATATCGTGTTTCATATTCATTGTCCTTTCTGAATAAAAGTAATTTTTGCAGTAACCTAGATCTGAAAGATGTTAGTCAGCTGCATAGCTAGGCTGTTTAATGTCTAGCTAGTGAGTAACAACCAACAACAAAAACATTGTCTGGCTAATTAGCCAGATAATGCCTTCAGAGTTACATCTGGTCAACTAGTTAGGTGGCTGGTAGAAACGAACAACTAGCAACTAATACATTAGGAAGATTTTTTGTTTGTTTGTTATTGTTTGTTGTTACTAACTATAGCTAGACATTAGACAGCCTAGCTAGGCAGCTTATTAACATTTTTCAGAGCTAGGTTACTGCAAAATTATTTTTATTCAGACTGGACAGTGGTAGTAGCTAACGGCGAAAACTACATCGCAGATCCACCGTCAATTTCAGAGACTTTTCTCCACACTGCGTTCCTCTTATCAATGTCTCTGTATGAGATTTTATTAAATCGGGAAACCCGATACGGAAATTACGAGTTAGGTCCTACATTGTGGAACGATAGAATGTGGAACTAAAATGAGAAAAAAATAAGGACTATTTACTTGACGGATCATTAGATCAAATCAGATTGGTTACCGCGACGCGGCTAGGGGGTCAAAGTTGAATTTATGCCATCTCCCCCGCAGCCTCGCCCCCTCTCGCAGCGCCGCCGGCAATCCCAACATGCCTTGCGGGGTCTGGCCGCCACCAGCCGCCACCTCTCATTCAAAATGAATGGAGGCGGCGGGGCCGCGTATAGTGTGGCAGTGATAGAGCACATTAATCCATAAACGTACCACTAGATAGCGCAGTTTGTGATGGAAGGTCACTGACATTTAACCTGGACCCACCAGAGCTGTTCCCTTGCAATAGATTGGAAAATCTAAAAATAGAAATGCACATGTCAGACATGCTTTTAACTGTACACACAAAAAACTGCCCAGGTATTTAACTAATCTGGACAGAATTTACTGGAAACATTAATTTTGTGGCTTGTGGTTAAATGTATGACCTCTGGCTAGACGCCAAGCCCTCTTTTAACATTATCAGATATCAAAATGTTTCTAAAAGACCACTGACATCATGTACTGAAAGAACTGGGGATTTATGACAGTCATGTACCTATCTTCCGAATCTTCCATGCCAAGTTATGAAATAATTTTCCATTTTAATTCAATAACTTAGAAACAACTTAGACATTTCAGGACACATTCTGAAATGCTGAAAGCAGTGTTGTCTTCATTTACAATTACGGATTATATTGTTTTAGGTACAATACGTTTTAACTCCAAAAGTGAAGTGTTTAGAGAGCGAGAGAGGGAGTGCCTCACCTCTTCATCACTCCTCCACATCGGGCGGTGCCATTGTTTGGAGTGTCCCTCTCATAATAATTCTCAAAGAGAATGGGAGCTGGATAGAGGTGAGATTCAGCAAGGCAAAGTTACCCAGGTGCAGAGAACGAGAGAGAGGGAGCAAATGCAAGCTATAGCAGCCACGCTGAGCCAGAAGGCTGGAAACTGAGCTGATAGTATACTGATAGTTTTTCTGTACCATGTGAGAATACTGGTCAAATACTGTTCTACCTGACACCTGCCAATTTAGAGAGAGCGGCAAAAACAGGAACGTACCTGGCGGGCATGACCCTGTTCTCTTCGTCTCAATGAAACTGTTGTTATCTGTGATAATGTCACATAATTCTAGACTCTTCCTCACCTCCTCGTAATACTGCAAACATGCAAACAGGGCACATTCAGACCGCTCAGGTTTACAATACAAACACACACACATGCACACACACACAGACCCTTCATAATTACAGAAACCCAACAAATGCATGAAAGCTAGCTTCAGGGACATCTTATCAGACACTATAGGAAGTAACGGCTCAGGCAGCTCAGGGGGCTATTCTTGATCTATTCATCACATCAGTTATAATAAAACTTTATTTTAATCACTTCAGCAGACGGAAGGAAGGAAGGGAATAAATCAAACTGTATCTCTGTATTTGCCAGTGTATTTAATGTACTGCTTCTGACCAAAAAGGCCCCCTTGTGTTCTCTCTGTGTGCAGCCTAGGTGATGCTCTCACCTGTCTAAAGCACACCAGATGATTACTGCCACTGAAGGGGTTAAGTCCTAAAGGACCTGAGAGAGCCACCTGAGCCAGGTCAGGTGCAGTGCCAGCATACAAATGGCAGTTGAAGCTTTGCTAGAACAGCAGCAGACTGACCTCGTCTTCTGTGACACACTGCATGGAGAAATGGTTGCAGTGTTCCCATATGGCATTTCTCAGCATGCTGATACGGTCTCCCTCCTGCTGCTGAAAGACCTGAAATACGAACACAGCAAAACGTAAAACCAAACACAACAGGAAGTGAAACGTGTCTGTTGCTATTACTTTTAGCACTCTCACAATGACTGTCCACTCTTCTGCTCTTGAAAAATATAGCAAAGCTCAGTCATTATGAGAGTCTCTAATCTCTTGCAACTGCACTTGTCTTTGATTTGGAAGTGTCAGCTGAAAAACAAGATTGTATTTTTTTAATAACGAATTTCCACTGTTCTATTCTGTTATATTATTTTATATTGAACATCACATTCACAGTCTATGAACTCCTGAGTCTATGTACCCCTGAACTGTCATGCACTCTCTCTCTGATTCTAAAGACAGAAGCTGAAATGCAGAAGTGACACGAAAACAAAAAGGGGTGACTCTGCATTGGAGTTTGCAGCAACTCGCTGATTAGGTCTTTGATTGGTCGATCAGAGACAGTGATTTACAGCACATGGATACAGCACCCATTATGGAGTTAATTATGGTTCACTCTCCTAGAAGTAGTTATTTATGTCATGGATACAGGTGGTACAGGGCGCAGGGGTGCCAGGCTGGTTCAGTCTACCTCACACGTGCTCCTGTGCGTGTTCTCCCAGTCGAGGCGAGCCTTATCCAGCTGCTCCACATTAGCCATGTACTGCTTCTCTGCAGGGACAGCAAAACTTTCGTTTTCATCATTGGCTATTTATTTCCTTTTTTCTTTTCTCCCAATTTGGAAAGCACAGTAACATTTGTAGGCCTGTCCCATTACTGCAGCATCCTCCATCAGTTTGGGAGAACACAGACTCATGACAATACATCTACCTTCAATACATGCCTTCAATATGAGCCTTCAATAATGCTTCAATTCCCCAGTGAGTCCTTCCAATGCTTCTCAGTTCAGTTCAGTTCACTAGCTCGATCAATGCATCTGAGGAGGACACTTTGTATGCGGCTAGTGCAACCAGACTAAAACACATTGTTGTCCTTGGGGAGGCAATAGCCAATTACAGTCCCTGCAGGCCTGCTGACCATTGGCACAGTCAGGATTCAAAGCCAAACAATGGTACATGAGAACAAGGATATAAGCTTCTGCAGTCCTGGTTCAGTATGAAGGTTTTGCATCAACACTTCACCCACGCAAGACAAAGCATGTCATTCACAGACTTTAGTTGCTTGCGGTAAACCACAGATAAAAACTCACTAGGTAACTCACAGACTCAGGAAGCAGCATGCAACTCAAGCATCCAGTGACTTCACCACAGGAGGCTGAGCATCCAAGTGACTGTAGCTCTTATTTTTAAATTGCTCATGAGGTTGCATGACTGCACCTCTTTATTTAAATGAACTGTCATCCCGACTGGAAGAAGAACAATGCCAGAAAAGACATTTTAAATTGGCCAGAGAAACGATGGCATGGCAAAGTATGAATGCTTATGCCTTGAATGTTCATGTCCTGCAGACAGGGCTTTGGTGTGGCTCAAGCCCTCCATCTTAACTGTGGCTGTCATTATTGAAGGCTGGAAAAAGAATTCCAGGAACTCATATTTTGTGGATTCTCGACTACTGAAAGACGTCAGTGTGGTAAATTGCCCCAAGGTTTTACATTGATTCCTAAGCACATTTGGCCGTAGTGGTTTCAGCCAGGTACTGTTGGCACTGTATCTTCTCACACAATAGTGTCTCCGTGGCGACCAGGCAGCTGCAGTCTGCCTGTGCCAGCTGTACTTGGAGTAGTACTTTTCCAACAGGCATACACAGCTCAGCGTGGTGGCTGACACTGATGTGACAGAGGAAGCTCCAGGGAAGGGACAGGGATGAGTATATGATTTGGCAATCAAAATTGGGAGAAAAGAAAAAAATGTAACTACATTTTTAAAAAATTCAGAGTCTCAAGCAGTGCAAATTCTCACAAAACGGACTTCTGAAAGTGACAGACGCATCTTAGAACGAGCCATCCTAACATCCTTGCAAGGCCTGAAGTTTTCATCTCCCCCCTTACAACAGTGCCGAAACGTTGAAAAAGGAAGTGATTGCAGGTTTCCATAGTGACTCCCAGACTGCACGCTCTTGAAATGAGCCCCTGGGCTGAAAGAAGAACTGGTGGTTCGCCGGAGCACAGGACTGCGTGGTGAAGCGTGCGAGGCGCCCATCCTCCACTCACCAGCATCGGTGGCAGCCTCGCGGCACTGACGGGCTTTGTTCTGCACCTGCGGACACAGAGGGAGGGAAAAAGGCATCACGGGTTGGGGCCATGGTTGCATCTTCCTTCCTGAGAAGAAGAATTGCTCTCTTCTCACATTTAGGAGAAATGGTGGGACAGGCCACGAAAAAGTACACATCGCAACAGCAGAGGGATCTCTTCTGCAATTTACATTTTCTGTTCCTGCAGCTCATACAGTGAAATGGCCCCTCTTTTTAATAATTTATAAAGCAAGTTACTACTTCACAAGGCGGTTTCAGTTCCACGGACTGCCAGCCATACTTTCCATATCCTACGGTGGACATTTGAATAATCCTACATGGGATTCTGTTTAAACAAGAGATTTGATTATACCTTCATCAAATAAATGCCATATAAAGCATTGTTTGCAATGGCAACAGACATGACTATGTGGCAATTGTTTATATAGCACATTTTAACTTTCATTTCAAAATAAAATCACTAAAGGTTTAACAGGTGTAGTGCAGAAGTGTGTAAGAAAATTCTAGAACAAATGATTCCCTGAGTTGTGGGGCAGGCCGAGGGAGGTGGCAGTGGCTGTTTTACCTTCTCATACTGCTTTGGTGTGACACCACTCACGCTGTTGACCCTTTCAGCGGCTTGCTCAGCCTCGTCTGCCTCTCTGCACTTCTGGTCATATGACTTTTTGGACTGAGAGAGAGAGAGAGAGGGTAGTAGTTAAAATACTGGGTTTTGTAAGAGAAAATGTTCCACACTTGATTCCCACATGCAACACTGTACCCTGTAACCTAATTTGTTCTGGTGAATACCCTTATCAATGCTTAATGTGTACAATATGACCATTAAGTAAGGATGGAAATTTCTGATGGTCTATCTCATCTATGAAATGACACACTTTGACATGTTGACTAATTCGGCTCATACGCAATATGTAACTGTGACATGCAGTAACTGTAAGTTATCCTGAAACGGGGATGATTTAAAATTGAGCAAGTCTCTGAGCCAAATGACACTTAGGCAATTACACTGGTACGGTTAAACCTGTGTTCTGGGACTTACCTTTAACAAATAGTTGAAAATATAGCCAAGCTTTACTTAGAATTTATGTTAACTTTTACAGGAACCTTCCTGATGTGGAAAACATGGTAGATATAAATGTGCAAGCAAGTGTGTGTGTGTCTGTGTGTATGTGTGTGTGTATGTGTGTGTGTGAATGTGGTGTATACTGGAATGTTTGTGGGTGGACATGTGTTCCTGAGTGTATGTTTGAATATGTATGTGCATGTATTTTACAATTGTATTGTATTATTTTCCAAAACTTTGAACCATGTTTGTGGTAAGTTTTAAGATGGCACACTGTATTAGTTCAGTGGCTTTGAGGATGCATGCCATTTGTTTCAAAGGAGTTTTCTCTGAAATGGTGTGCTTAACATGTTACAAGGACAAGAAGAGTTACTGTGTTTTTTGTTATTCACAGTAACACTCTTCTTCCTGTTCCCCTCACTGAGCAGCATGTTCCTCTCTGACTCAATGTTCGGGTATATCAACACATTTCTGTACAGCGGATACACTGTGACACTGAGAATAACCGTTCCTCTTTCTCTGGTGTCGGCATTTTCCTATTGATATGTTTTCTATTAATTTTTGTTCCTGCAGTAATATGAACATTGAAAGGACAAACAGAGAAAAAGCAGAAAAGTTTACAGATAGATGGGATCACAGTACAGAAAGTGGCATGGCAGGGAATCAAACCCACGGCCATACGGGGGCGGATTAGCATACGGGTTGCGAGTCTACCGTCCTTTCGACTGCACCACACAGCCTCCCCCGCAGAAAAATACACTCCAATACCTTTGTGTTACATTGGATGCATCTGTGCCATTTATAAGTCTGTTCATGTATACAACTGCTTTCATTGGTGTATAAAACAAACTAGCCAACCTTCTGCATGCATTTAAGATATCACTAGTATCACAGTTGTGAGAATCATGTCCATTTGGTAGCAGCTTTTGTGAATTACTGTAATGGGAGGAGAGCCAGTGAGTCTTCTTGAGTCTACTTACATATGCCCTACCAAATCACTACAAGCATGCAACAAGTTCAACAAGTTCACATGCAACATTCAAAACTGTTTGCATCACAGTCTAATACACAGTTGATGAACACATTAAGTTGCTAATCTGCACATGTTATACAGAGAGAGATGAAAAATGATTGAGCAGGCAGTCCCCATGTTTGTACACCATTTTACTTAACTAGCTCACCTCCAATGTCTTCTTGTACAAGGCCACCTTAGTCTTCTGAACTTTCTCCATAATTCCTTCAAACTGTTGCCAAAATGGAGGGGAAATACTATTAAAAGCACTGCACGCATGATGCCTGTACAGCTACAGAATATAGCAGCAACACAATGATGTTGATGATTTTCATTCATCTCAAATCACTGAAAAAATACATCCTCTTTGGCAATTATCACATGCTGCAAGAATGTGCTTTGTATATAAACATTATGTTTAACTTAATAACATTAAGTAACACTTAACATTTAACTTCTAAATTTTTCATGAGTGCCTAACACAAGATGCCCTGTCCACCATATGCATGACTGAACAATGGGCTCAGTATGTCTAGCTGCATGCCTGAACATATGTATGCTGGAAGACAACTGCACTTCTCCATACACTCCCCTCATACAGAGTCATAAAGAAAAAGGGGTTCTGTTTATTTTGAATCAATCACACCTTGACATATAAATATGAGGATCATTCATAGTAAAGAGCCACAGAGAGATGTGTGTAGGAAGCCATGCTTTTACTGCCCCATGTCTCACATGTCCTGCATGCACAGTGTGACTCCTCTTTGATAATCAGGGGCGGTTAATGCGTATATTCGGACAGGAACCTTTTTCCTCTGTTCCTTCTGATGCTCTCGGAAGACTTCCATCTTTTTGACTTCTTCCCTCAGCGTCACCGACAACTGGATGTGCAAATTCCCCACATTCTCGATCTCTGAAACAATGCACCCACACTTAGAGTCACTGAGGGCATGGTACCCATTGGACAGGGTTTAAATGAGGAGGCAAACGTCTACCAAGATGCACACAACTTACGCGCTTTCAACTGTTCAAACGATGCTCTCAGGGTACTGTAAAATGAAGAAAAAATATTCTAACATAAGGGCATGTACAACAAATGTACTGGAAGATAATTTTGATTACAATGAAATTAAATGCTCAAATCAGATGAGATAATTGGACTATTTACAGTCGCTGTTCCTCGTTTATAATGATCCCTTATCATGAATGTAAAACACATAGGCCTACAGGGCATATTCAAAGTAAAGCGTCAAACCTGAGTGGTGTCATGCATGGCTGTGTCTGTCTCTGCTGTTAATAGAGTCCCTGTGAGAGTGTGTTGCTCTGATCAGATAAGAGTCTATTTTGACAGTTGCACCTTACACTTGTTTCAGATGTCTGCACTCTTGCTCATACATAGATGTCCCTCTCTTCCTTCCTGCTTTCTTAACACCGCAAGTTTCCAGTAGGTTGTCTCTGTGTGAATCATTTACTGTCTGCAGCCGCCAATTCATAGCTGTGTTATTCATTATTAGTATCCTATTGCTCAGGTAGGGGAAAATGTTAAACTTCTTCCCCTGTGGGTATATATGTACACTGTAAGAGACTCATTTCATGTGGTGGTGGGAGAACCCTTTAGTTCTGATCATGGAATATTGCCTCATTTAGTCCTCAATTCACATTTCATTGAAGTGAAGGCATACAGTGCAAAACTGAAAGAAGATGTTTTGCTCAACTGTCACTCCCAGCAGGTAAGAGCAGTGAAAGGGGGAGGGAGAGTATCAGTGTGTATCAGAGTTCAGTGAGTTAGCACGTAAACCAGTAGTAGACAAGGACATTCTGTTACAGCAAAAATGTACAGCAGATAAATCTAATCTCGTGTGACTCACAAATTTCCAACCAAAAGTAAACCAATATGCAGCTGGGCAGTTGTATGAAAATATGTTACATGCGTATGTGTGTGTGTGTGGGCGTGAACCAGCAAGTTCCCAAGTCATTATTATGTACCATGTGCCTCTACTGTTTATGCCCTTTGATGTTACTTTGGTATGTGATGTGGACATGAATAAAAGCATTAAATATGTGGGCCAGCTATAATGAGAGCAAACAGAAATGACCATCCAAGCCTCTTCATCTTCATCTGAACCAGTTCCGAAGCATCAGTGGTGAATGACCTAACTAGAGAGAGCATCAGCCAGTCACCTGATCTCGGTCTGGCCCCCGGCTCTGCGGGCTATCATCACCAGCTCCTTGCCGTACTTCTCCTCTGCCTGTGCCCTGAGGAGAAGAGAAACCCCGCCTTCGAGTCCCTTTTCAGATGCCACAACACCACGAGTCTCAGTTTTAAGTTCTAGGTTTTAGGTTCGTTTTTGAGAGAGTTAGAATGCAAAAAAAAGTTCTAAACAGTTAAATACATGCATTCTTCTGTGCAAAAAAGTTGAGTGCATGCTTCTTCGGAACTCCTTATATGTATTGATTATTTTTCATAATGAACAGTTGAATTAAACACATATTTATTTACAGTTGTTGACTGATTATATGTACTGTTGGCAACTGAACATTCTGATAATGATGTAAATGTTGTCGTGCGTGATGAAAAATACTAAATGAAAAGAAAATATGAAATAAAAAACAATAAGGGTTTATTTTCATTTAGAGTAGGACCCAGGTGCAGAAGGGCACGGTGTGTGGAGTTCCCTGATCACTTCCATGATTAGAGACTAACGTGCAGGATGCTTCGGGGTCAGCATGCAAAAGTTTCTGAGGAGCACTGTACCTCAGCTTAAAGAGGTCTTCTGTGTCCTTGCACATACGTCTCCCCTCGCACAGTCTCTGTATCAGGGTCTCGTAGCCCTGGTGGTTGGTGATATCCAAACCCTGGTTAGAGACGGAGAGAAAGTTCAGTTCAGTTTCTGCTCTGTGTAGATGGCCTGATGCTGCTTTTACCTTCAGCACAAGGGCTGCGAGTGTTTACACTCACATTTAGGCAATTGGCAGATTATCCAGAGCGACTTACAAAGACTTACAAGCCTGAGGCAGCAAAGGGCTGATGGCAAGTCATTAGGGTCACAGTAGATGACATGTAACTTGCTTACATCATAAGGATAAATGCCATAATAGATGGAAGAGGGAGACTGCGGATGTAGCACATCAAGTAGTAAATGGGTTTTAGGATATAGTCTTCCATGTAGCTACAACAAATTTGAGTGTTAGCTGAGCTGAGATGCAAATTAAACAGGTGTGTTTTTAGTCTGCAGCAGAAGATAGACCATGACTCTGCTGTCCTGATTGCAATGGGGAGGTCACTTCACACCAGAGATCAGATCACAGAAAAGCTGAGACTGGGAAGAGGGACTTGGAATAGAAGAGACAAAAAGCGAGCGGTGCCAAGCGGTCTGGCAATATTCTAGATGCATCTTAAATTAAAAGTCTCAAAAGTCCCCATGATAAATATCCATTTATGGCACTCATATTCCAACTCAGAAGAGAGCCGCTTCAGAGAGAGACATAATTGGGGATGTTTCTGCCTCAGTGGCCATCTTCCAGAACAACTCATAAAGACTATAACTCCACCAACCAAGGGACCATTCTCTGAGAAAAGGACATGAAATAACATTGGTGTTAGTTTCAGCCCATAAGCAAATTGAATTCAAATAATGGAACAGGAAGGTTGTCAAAGGAAAATCCCCAGCAGAGAAAACTGATACAGCACAAAACTATCAATTCATGCAGTGTTATAACCTTGGTTAATACTGTCATCCATCAGACTGAAATCAGAATTCCAGAATCATTGGCACTCTTCATTAAAATGAGCAAAAATGTCTGTAAAATACTTTCACATACAGTGAATCATATTTTGGGCTCAAAATTATGGGGGGCAGTATACTTTTGTTTTAACGCAATAATTTATTTTTAAAGAATTAAAAAAAATATATATTTATTTTTTTCCACGAAACAGGTTTCAAATTTATTGGCACCCCTACGATTAATATTTGGTGAAGTCTTCTCTGGAGAGGATAACAGCACTGAGCCTCTTCCTGTTATGTCTGACAAGGTTGGAGAACACTTTTGGAGGGATCAGGGACAACTCCTCCATGCAAAAAATTTCAAGATCGTTGAAATTCTTAGGCTTGTGCTTGTGGACTGCTCACATTTTGGGCCAAAATATTCAATAATATCCTATACAATGGCGTCTCCATATCCGAATAATCACCACAATATTTTACTGTGACTATCATCTTTCGTCACCAATGGTGCACATGCTGATGGTATGCATGGCCACAAAGTTCCATTTTGTTCTCATCTGACCACAACACACGGTTGTAGTGCCAATAATGCTTGGCAAAGTTCAGGTACTTCAGTTTATGGGTTGCTCTCAGTAAGGGCTTCTTTCGTGCAACCCTTCCAAAGAGCATCACATGAAGGCATCTAAGTTGATTTGGAACTTCAATAACCTGAAGATTCCACTAAACTGTGCAGTTCTGAAACTATGACCCTCTGGTTCTTCTTTGCCTCCTTTATCATCTTCCTCACAGTATGCACATGCGTCTTTTTTCTGGAACTTTTACACCACATGCATCCTCTTTCTGGAAATTTTATACATGTACCTGACTTCTGAAACTTTTTTATTGTTACCCTGACCGTGCTGTTATATTTTCAACCGTTCATATATTTTTATATCTGTTACCTGATTTGTTTAGATCAACAACCACCTGTCTCTTCTGAGTTGAAAGCTCTGTGGTTTTCCCCATGGAAATAAATTTTGCTCATTTTTATGAAGAGTGCCAATAATTATTTGACTGTAAATTCCATTTCTTCAAGCTGTCCTTTAATCAACGTGCTTTATTTTGTGCAATGTGTTCTTCTATTTCAGCTCACTGAAATACAACTTCACATTTGTATCAGCTCACTGATATAAAGGGTATGTCAGCGTTAGCATGGTTTCAGGATGTGCAATACCATCCTAGTGCTCTAGACGGGTTGCCATCAGTTTTGAAGGGATGAATACCTTTGCCTGCATTCAAATGATTAACCATTTGCTTAATGCTAGAGCTTGGTGTCCTCCTTGGGTGGAAAATCAAGGTTTAAACAGGTAAAACCAATAAACTCAAAGCTTACAAAGAAGATGTGCTGGATCACGTTTCTTAAGAAGCTTTTATGAGAAGCTGACCTTTCCAAATACATTAAATGTGGAACATCTATAAAGTGGTAAAAGCATTGAACAGGTTATGTCATGAACTAACTCCACGTTAACTCGACATTAGTCAGCATTACCACTTCAAGTTTAATTGATCATTTCATTGTGTTTTAATAAGTTGAATTTGCAGCATTAGCTGTATAAACAAGAAAAAAAATAGAAATGTGACCATGCGACACATCAACTTCCTGACAATGCACATTGCCATAATTCACTGAGACGTTGTTTTTCCATATCAGGTGTAATATACAGAATTTATCTTAATTTTCCATAACAATGTGGCACCCACATAATCCAGCAAAGTGAAAGCAGTTTCATATCATTGAACTCACCCAAAAAGCATCTTTGAACAGTAGCGGTGTCATATTGTGAGGTAATTCCAACTTTGAAGTATTACACGAAAATGTAACAAACTCTGTACCACATGTGAGAGCTTTCAGAGTAGTGACTGAAGGAAGGAAACAGAGCACGCAACACTAGACTCAGCCTTTAAAGTGCTTCTTGTGACTAGGCGAATAGACTCAAATGAGGAAGAAACAGTAGGTGATGTCACTGAACCCATTGTGATAAACGTAGTGAGCTTTGTTTGCTATTTGAATATAAGATATACAGAGACTTCTGGATCAGAATGCCCTTGAATGACAATTGTTGATTTAACAGGGTGTAATTCTGCCCAGTTAGTATAATGTGCATTCACTTGCATGTGGCTATGAAGATATGAAATAATGCAGACTCAAAACACATAGCAAGGAAGGTGGTGAATCGCTTCAAGGCATACTTATTTAATTGTCAGTAACTGCACAGCTTAAGGCTTCATGATATCAATTAAGTTTCAACACAGGGAAACTACCACTCACGGCCGACACTCCTCAGCCAGATATTTTCCAGAAACTCAACTTTTCATATAGAGTTAACCGTCTATGGTAGCGTAAAAGTTGATAAGATTCCTTAAGTGGTAGTCTTTTAAGCAATAACAGAATGAGATTTAATTCATAGCATCTACTTCTAGGAATGACTGAATTATGAATATTGCATGTGCTCAGGCTGCTCGAAAGATCCAATAAACAGCTTAATGGTGGTTGAGCTTCTTTTTGTATCCAAATGTATTTTACAATTTTATTTGGGCATACACATTTACTTTTTTGTGCATTTGTTTAATTTGTTTGTTGACTTTTATATATAATTATAATTGCACAAATAAATAAATAAATAAATAAATAAATAAATAAATAAATAAATACTATTTATTTATCAATCAATGCTCTTAAACGATCTAATTTCATATATAGCACAATTCCAATACAACTCTGATAATTCCAGACAAATGTGCACACGTAATGTTAATACTGACATTATGCTCTCTAATTAGTTATTATGTATTATTAAATTACTCAAATGGTACATGTAAGGCACAGACAGTAATGCAATACCCAGCAGATATCAGTCTCAAACTGCAGTACATCTTAATTTGCATTCAAAGATTTCCTCCAACCCTTCCTATACTTAACATGACTGAACCTGATGTACTTTCATTTTGAGACTGAACACATAGAAAAGAAAAATAATATACAGATGGAAGCTATGTGTGATGTACTTAGGTGCGAACAGAAATAGTAGGCGAACCTGCAAGAAAAACACTGTGCAACGGTCTTTTGCTATTTACTGTGGTAGTTGTGTAGCTGACTCACATACTCAAGCCCAAACCAATGCCAGCTTCCTGTTATAAACAAGCATTATTACCACTGACCTCATTGTCAACTTAATGTTCAGTGCAATACTGCCACTTTGTGGAACACAGGGACAAGTACAAATGTAATGTATTTATTTAAAAGTAATTTATCCTAAACCATAGACACTCTAGGCCTGATTTATTATGATTTGTAGCAAGTGAAAAAACTTTTAGCACATGCAAAACCAATAACATGACCAATCGTTGGTCGTGGTATTTGTTTTGCACCAATCATTGGTTGTGTTATTAGTTTTGCATGTGCTAAAAGGTTTTGCATATGCTAAAGAACATAGTAAATCAGGCCCTTTGTGTTAAGGTGCCAGTGCCTGACATCAGAGAGGCAGCTGAACTCACTGCAAGTTTTAATTATTCTTACAGCATTCCTATAGTAATTCTTCAGTATCCATCTCCCTCCACACCTCATATATAGGTTTTTCATGCGCTCTATAGGGCACAGAACTCAATTGTTTCGTTTATGTTATGTAACAACTCTTCCATTAATCAAACTCTTATAGTCAGTTCATTATTAATGATCAGTAGCAGTACAGTATAATGAAATATATTTTACATAGGGTTATTGAGTGGGATCTATTTTATTTTATTGGTTGGCCAATTTGGTGTAGATGCATTGTGGCAGTATGAAAGCCATGCAGATTCTTCCCATACATGTCTGCCCCATCTACTCCACCAAGGAAACCATCTGCTCATTCCAGTTCTTGATCCAGATGCTGGCTCCCATCTACACTACTCCCTCCTCACTGGTTTCCTTGCCTCCCCTATCAGAGCTTGCAGTTCATACAAATTGCTGCTTCTTGTCTGATCTACAATCTTCTGAGCCTCAGCCATGTTACTCCCCTTTTTTATCTCCCTCCATAGGGTCTTGATATCAGCTTGCTTAAAATTCAAAACCTTGGTATTCTCTATCGGATGGATAAAAGAACCACTCAGTTGTATCTTCAAGAGATCATCAGACCTACACACACCAGTCATAACTGTATTTTCCAAAATCTGGGTACTTGGCCCCTCCCCCGTGCGTGCCTGTATTTCCAGGTAACGTCTACTGTCTGTTCTGGCCCCCTTGGGTGGAATGAACTTCCCACGGGAGCCAAGAAAACAGAGACCCTACACATCTTTTGATGCAGACCGCATATCCACCTCTTCAGACTGCACCATGGCTCCCCTGACTCTCTTTAGCTATCCTTTTACTTTGAAAAAATTTCCTTTAGTGATCATAATGCAGAAAGCGAGAATCAGATGCGTACTTTTGTTTGCGTTACTGGTTTTTGGTTTGTTTGGCTAACTTTACGCTAACTGATTGCAAATGCACTTTCCTTGCCTTCTTAGTGATATTACATTTCTGGTTCTGTACTTTGTAAGTTGTTAGGTAACATCGTCTACTAAGTGAACACAATGTAATGCAACATACAATTCGCAGAGTTCAAATTTAGCCTTTTCATTTGGCAAGGGATACGTGTTGTATTAACCAAGGAGCGCCCTTATTTTTATATGGTTGAAATGGGCTTATCAACATGCTGCACATTTTTCTGAGCTAACATGTAGGCTACTGATTTGAAATGCCTTGGTGTCCTGTCACATACACAATCCGTGGTATATGGGTTGATTTGCAATGTATAGAATGGTTGTACTGTCAAATTGTATATTTGTGAGGTGATGATACAGTAGGCCTAGGCCTATTGCTCTGGCTGGTAATGCATTTGTTTCATTGGCAGAACACTGATTTGACATACAAAGGCACTGTATTAATGTGTACATGTATTGGCTTACTGGATTCGTCAATTGTGCTTACTCCATTGCATTAGTTGTGTGCATGTTAAATCTGTTAACTTAAATAAATGGCAGCAAATCAAACGATTGCCAATGTGAATACTTACGTAACCCATAAAAATAATAAAAATAAAAAATAATAATAATGAATAAAAACGTAAACGTTATACTGTCTGTACTCTCAATACATATAAACATAAAATATAATGTTTCTGACAACTTCTAGAAAACTGTCCCTCTGCACCCAGACCCGCAGGCGCACATATTTGTATCTCATTTCAACTACCCCTTTTGGAGACCCGTTCATGGCCACCATCGGATATGGTATTTCAATGCGACAGCAAGGCGAAATTTCCGGCGTCACTACAGGGCACTCCAGAAAGTTCTGCACCGCGGCAGCGTATAAATAAAGCCAGCCATCTTTCAAGGAAGGAAAGCCACACGCCAGCTGATACGACTAGTGTGCGAGCTGGTAACGTGGGTTCTCCCGGCGTTTGATTCACTATCGAGATACGTTGTAAAGACGCGTGTGGTAAATTCAAAATATTTTTTTTCATTAGCTACACGTAACAGTCATATTACGAATCTGTGCTGTACGTAGGCAAGTTGTTATTTCATACGTTTACATATACATAGCTATTAATTTATTGCACTGTATGTAGCTACCTAGCTAGCAAGGTCGTAACGGTAGGACGCATAATTGTGGCATGACAAATGTGCATGAAAAAGAGTCGTAGCCGTTCTTTTCTATTTATGATTTAATAAGTATGTATGATAAATTGTATGACTAACGTTTGGTTTTGAAAATCTAACATTAGCTGTACATTGATAACGTATTTCATTGTGTCTCCTTCAGTAAGCGTTAAGATCATCTGCAGTCAAGATGGTTCGGGAAACCGGTTATTACGACCTTTTAGGAGTAAATCCCAAAGCCTCTCCTGATGAAATTAAGAAAGCATACAGAAAACTGGCTTTGAAATATCATCCGGACAAAAACCCCAGCGAAGGAGAGAGGGTATGTTGCATCGGGGTCCAATTTCATCTGTACATGGTGCCTGTAAGATTGACAGTGACATGCTCGGAACTTTCTGGAAAGATTAGGGGTGTAGCTACAATAGGCAACGCGCATGCAGTGAGCATTCTTTGAATGCGAAATGCTTTAAGTAAAAAAAAATAAAATAAATAAATGCCATGTTTATCGCATGTCTAGTCTATTATAAACGGGTAATGCGAGCAATCTTTGTAAAATAGTACATACCGGAAGGTGTAAATGGGTAAACCCTTGTTTTATTATTGTCTATTTTCATGAATTTCCCATCACCAGCTAGGCCAGGCATTGAGTATTTCCTAAACGAAAGCAAGTCTATGCAATAAAAACGTCAATTGTTTTAAATCTAATTGTGACGGCGTATTTCCAGAGCCGCGTTTTTATTCATGTTTGTAGTAAATATCCACATGTAGGCCTACTTAGTAAAATAAATAAAAAATATACTTAGTCCCCTTATTCTGTAAGCTTCAGTAGATTTGAATACAATTTAACTTAACTCGCTTCGAAGGACAAAGGTATTTGTCTTGGTCAATGTATGTGTTCAGTAGAATATGCTACTCAATGACTTATGCGTGTGCCTGTTTAAGGACCTTATTCATAAAATGTGACGGAGGTAATATTTCACCGCAAGGCTAAATGACGCGTTTACATTATGTAGATACCTTTGTTAGTTTAGGTAAGTGTGGCAATGGTCTACTATTTGAAAGGTAAAAACCACCTTCTTTTGTTCAGTTTAAGCTGATTTCTCAGGCCTACGAGGTCCTATCAGATCCAAAGAAGAGAGATCTCTATGACCAAGGTGGGGAGCAGGCTATCAAGGAAGGTGGGAGTGGTGGAGATTTCTCCTCTCCAATGGACATTTTTAACATGTTCTTTGGAGGGGGAGGAAGAATGCAGAGAGAGAGACGAGGTAAGGCTATTGTAAAACTTTCCATCTTAAAGTACTAAAAGTTACCTGTCTCAGCTTGGGAAAATGCAATTTTTCTGATTAAAAATTTTGACTTTTAATATGGGCTATTTGTAAATCCCATGGTCCATATATATTTTTTAATTGGTTCATACTGAGCTCATACTATACAGATGTTATTTGATTGCTGTCATTTTCTTATTACACTGAACACTCCAGTATCTGAACATTGTTTTACAGTTCAATGGTATTCTCATCCATCCATTTTAATGTACTGGTCTGTAATGGAACTGATTGCATTCTTGTTATTTTTCAGCATGTATTTTTTTGTTACAACCACATAGGGATGGGTGGGCCAGGGTGGATCATGGCTGCCTAAATAGTAACCTGGCCCACCAATTTATCTTGGCTGACCCATCACACCAAATTATGAATTCAATTTTGACCCATCTAGTTCCATGGAGGCCCAACTACAGTGCCTTGCAAAACTATTCAGACCCTTGACCAACCTTGTCACATTTCACTGAATTACAAATTATACATTTACATTTAGTTCTGTGAGATTTTATTTTCAAAGACTAAAAAGCTAAATGTAAGTACCATTTGTAGTTGAGAAAAATTTGATAACTTTGAAGTGGTTTGAATACTTTTGCCAGGCACTATATATTAATATTTCTGGCTATGCTACCATTTTGTGATGATTCAGTGTATTTAATCTGTCAGTCTTATAATTGGTTGATGACAATTTTCATTTTTCTTCCTAGGGAAGAATGTTGTTCACCAGCTTAGTGTAACACTGGATGAGATGTACAATGGTGCAACCAGGAAACTAGGCCTCCAGAAGAATGTAATCTGTGAAAAATGCGATGGTAAGTACTTCCACCATTCTTTGTTGTAGCTCATCATATCCCACTTTTCAGTTGTGATAGGAGAATGAAGATCAATGAAACCAAAAAAGACCAGAGATACTGTACTGTATGCTGTCAGTGACTTTTAAATCAAATAATGTGCTTTGCCATGGAAACTAAAAATCTTTGGGTCAAACAATTTACCAATTATGTGGTTTATGAAACCTCACACCCATCATTATTTTTCAGTGGATTTCATTTTTATACATCAAATTTGGATGCATAAATATAAGCATTTTCCCAGTTGCAAGCAAAATACAGTCAAGTGGCATTTTTGATACTGAGGCTAAAATGTAGAATAAATAATAATCCTCATTATTTTGCTCTTGATTTTGGCAGGGATTTGTTTCACCACACAACAGCAGCATTTATTTTGGTACAGATATGTTTTGTTTAAAAAAATAAAATAAAATAAAAAAAAGTATTTTGGACATGTGGTGCAGTGCATAGGGCAACAAACTCTCAAGCCATATACAAGTCCCCCTGCATCGGTGGGGGTTTGATCCCTCGCCATGGCACCTTCTGAGCTGTGACCTTTTCTATTTGTTACCCTCTTTTTTTGCTCTACTTTATATAAAATAAGAAGCAGGACTTTTGAATGCTGTACTGCACTAGAAGATTGTGATAAGCTCAGAAGATGTCACCAGTAGCCTCTTGGGGCTAGTGTCAATGTTGTGCCAAACGGCTGGGGCTGACCGTATTGGTAAATCTTGTTTCCTTCAGGCTATGGAGGGAAAAAAGGCACTTTGGAGAAGTGCTCATCCTGCAAAGGGAGGGGCGTTCAGATCCAGGTGCAGCAGATAGGCCCGGGCATGATCCAGCAGATCCAGAGCATGTGTTCGGACTGCCAGGGCCAGGGCGAGAGGTTCAGCTCCAAGGACCGCTGCAAGGTCTGCAATGGCCACAAAGTGGAACGCAAGAAGAAGATCCTGGAAGTCCACATTGATAAAGGTAGATGCAACCCTGGGAATCCTGTGGTATTTTGAGAAAATAAAAACCATAAGAAAGTGGTTCTTGCTGGAAGCAGGAAACATTTATGAGTCAGCCTCGTATAAGGTAATAACCATATTAATCTCAAATCGGAATGTTTGTGTCAGTATCGACTCTTCTCCCAGGTGTTTGTTTCTATGTTTGATTATCTTTTTCTATTCTATTTTTGAAGGAATTCCAAAATCTCGTTACATGTGCACATTTAATGGTAACTGTATGATGAGCCATTGATTTATTTCCACAGAAAAAAACATTATTGTCCTGAAAGTTTCTTTATGCTATATAGTTGAATCTTGAGTACCTGTAGTTTATCATTATAAAATAGCTGTATTTTTTCCAAGTTAACTACTTTTAGGGAAAGTGTAACTGTGTGAAAACATCCAGCGCCTGGGATAGCTAATTGTGGATGGGAAATTTTAACTCACTGATGAAGAACCACATTGCTTTTTTAAATGGATAGGTATGAAAGATGGCCAAAAGATTACATTCCACGGGGAGGGTGACCAAGAGCCTGGGCTGGAACCCGGCGATGTCATAATTGTCCTGGACCAGAAAGATCATCCAGTGTTCCAGAGGCAGGAGGACAACCTCATCATGAAGATGGAAATCAAGCTGGTGGAAGCATTATGTGGGTTCAAAAAGACCATCTGTACCCTTGACAACAGAACGCTCATTATCAGCTCACCACCAGGTATGTGCTGTACTCCGTAGGTCAAGGGTTTCTGCTTCTTGTGCGAGTTGACTGGACCATTAGCTGGCTGTGGTGACAGTCCATGCTTCATTCTTCTCACAAGAATGTTATACCTTCTTCTTCCCATTGCAGGTCAGGTTGTTAAGCACAATGATATCAAATATGTCCAGAACGAAGGCATGCCTGTGTACAGGGACCCCTATGAGAAAGGACAGCTCATTATTCAGTTCATGGTAAGGTTTTTTTATTTTTATAAAGCCCCTCTTTTAAGAACATTTTTCTGTCTACAATTACCCACAGCTTCTAGACAAGTAGAATGTGGGCTGCCAGGTGGCGCAGCCTACTAAAGCAGCTTCACAGGGCCATGCAACTTTGGTTACTGTTGCAAATCTTCCGTGCACTCACACGATCCCTGCACCAATTGCACATGAAGTGTATTCCTCGAAGACCTGACATTTGATGCCATAAAAATGGGAGATCTTACCAACATCCATCACATTTGGGGTAAATTGAAATTCTGGATATCGAGTCTTCACAAATTCCCATAATGGGTGGAGCTACACTAGGACGCAAGGCTCACTTATGAACTCAATCAAAGACTTTATTGTTGATATTGTTCACAAATTGAAAACGCCACGATTGGTTCAAATCAGCAAGTCGTTAATGGCACACGGCAGTTCTATCCTTTACAAAACCTCAATCCCTCATTAGTCAATTCCTGTGTATGATTAAACTTCTGGTAACAGTTCACCTGAAGCCTAACATAGTGCTGTTGTACACGTGACATAACAGCTGTCCCAAGGCGGTATAACAGACTGGGATAGTTCTGTTGGTAAATGTTAATGACAGCAACATTTGTCATAAGATTTACTGATAGATGTGATGAGAAGTGATGAGTATTGTCATTTAACATAAACATTATTTGACATCTGTTATGTCATCTTGTGACAGCTGTTATGTCATGTATGTCAGTGTTATGTCAGCCTTATGTCAGAGTGTTCAAGTAAAGTGTTACCAAACTTCCAATACCCCTTCAATTCACTCCAGTCAAAATACAGTTCTTCTTCTTCCCATGCATACTAAATTACAGTGTAATTAATTTTACCCAAACACTCCAGGCATCAAGCTTGTTTCCATTTGTAAAAGGTGTATTTAATCACCTTATTAGTTGTGGTCAGTCCCTGGTCAGTCAGGCTTCTTTTCCTCCTCAGGTGGAGTTCCCAGAAAAACACTGGCTCCCCGTTCACATGCTACCCCAGCTGGAAGCCCTGCTGCCTGAGAGAGAAGACGTGATGATCACGGATGACATGGAGGAGGTGGACCTGACTGAAATGGACTACGAGTCCCAGCGGAGGAGTTACAGCGGCGAGGCCTACGAAGAGGATGATAGTCCTCGGGGCGGGGTGCAGTGCCAGACACAGTGAATGCAGCTCCATAACGGAGCCCACCGCGTTACGTCCTCATGCATGCTCCTTCTCCATGTGTAGCCCGATTTTTGTAAATGATCAGTCAGGAAGGTAAAGGAATAATCCCTCAAGGGACCATGCAACAAAACTTGCACACCCCCGAATAATTTTTTCTTTAACGTACATTTACATTACAAAACCAGCCCTTGAGTGAACACAGGAACATCTATGCTTTCTATGAAGGTAACACTTCCATTTTGTGTACATGTTCATGATTATCTATGTATTTATTATGCACCCCAAATAAAATCTTTTTTGTAAGCTGTGATGCAGGGCTGGGGGTGACCCCTGTATGTGGTGAAGAGAAAAAAACAAAAATTGTCTTGTTGTTTATTTAATCCTGAAACTGAAAATAACAGAAATCCTTGGAAAATAAGAGAAGGGCAACCTGGCAACCAAAACTTTCTGGGCAAAGGCAGGAAAAAATACCAAACCAAAAAAGGAAACGGAGGCATAAAATGCAGCAATGTCCTTGACAACAGCCATACAATCCAAAAACCTGTCCTCCTAATAGGCCTCACCACTAGGCCTTGTAATAAGCTTAATGATTAGGTAATTGGCCACAGCCTTGTGCTGCATTCTCACCAGATCTCACCATAGTTGTGATGGCCACATATCACAACTATGGTCGTATCTGTATTTAGGGCTGGTGTTGCCCCCTGGTGGACAGCACCACAACTCCTTTCCTGGAACCACAAAGCTTGAATTATTTTAAAACTTTAAATTAACCCCTTCGCGCAAGGCCCCTAGTGGTCTGCACATCGGTGTGCCTAGATTACTCAACTCAGACATCCATTGCTCCTGCAACCAAACTATGAGTTGAAACCAGAAACTCTGTTCTAGTTTAATTACTAGACAATACAGGACGACTATGCCAAATACGGAGTTTCGCAGCGCTACCATTGTCGTGCTGGTTGTTCGTTTAAGAGGGAGTGCAGTCCTGTCCCTTGCAGCTCTACCACTAGCTTGGCCTAGGTACACAGGTTCAGTATGATCTTTGAGTTGCTGCTGGACATGTGGGACCCTCCCTTTCCTTATTCTTGCAATATTGTGTAGCACTGCGCATGCAAAAATCATATATGCACTATCGGGTGCCACCGTCAGGCCATGAAGGCATTGGAATCTTCCCTTTACTTACCCAAAGGTAATTTCAATCCTGGCTCTTATCCTGGGAACAGCTGCATTGTCGCCTGCTTGAGGCCCAAGGGTGGGGTCTGGGTAGGGGGCCCTAAAGAAGGGCATGCAGAAGTAGCTCCTGTCCCCCAGGAGGATACCATGATAATGTCCTGCGGAATTATGTACTATTAGATCATGAGGGAATGTAGGAACATGTAAATAAGGCCATACAGGACTTTGCTTTTTTTCTACCATGCTCTAACCTAGAGCACAAGGTGGACTCCCAAAAGAAGCATGCATCATGGACAGATCCTAGGCCACTTTGCCTCAATATTACTGATGAGGCATGTAGAGTCACAGATAATCTGAGAATAAAAACATTTGTAATTTTCACCAGAATAATAATAATAATAATAATAATAATAATAATAATAATAATTCCTTGCATCTATATAGCACTTTTCTCACCAGCTGGCAAGTCAAAGCGCTTTAAAATGATGAGGGGAAAACTCACCTCAACCACCACCAATGTGCAACACTCACCCAGGTGATGGGTGCACAGCAGCCATTTTGCACCAGACGTTCACCAGTCACCACACATCAGCTGATGTGGAGAGGGAGAGAACCATTTCAGCCAATTAAATCAGCGGGTGATTAGGTGGCAGGTGGAGACAGCTAGGTTGGGAATTTAGCCAGGACACCAGGGAATCCCCTCCTCTTTGAAATGAGTGTCATGGGATCTTTAATGACCACAGTGAGTCAGACACCTTGGTTTAACTTCTCATCTAAAAAACAGCATTTCCTACAGCACAGTGTCCCCATTACTGCACTGGTACATTGTGGTTTTAATTATGACCAGATGGAACACCATTTCCAGCAGGAGCTTAGTTTTCCCATGAAGACTCCTATAGAAATACTAACCAACCCTAAATTTTCTTAGCTTCAATCATTCAGCACGAGCAGGGTACATGGTGGTATGGCTGTAGCTGAAGCAGAAACATAGGCCACATTCTTTGTATCAGAATTGTCACTATTGTTTCCTGAAGGTTATGAAACACTAACCTTTCCTGAAAGTTATGAAACACTGTGCCACTGTGTGTACATTCATGCAGTGGAATGACTTTTTATTAACATAATCCCCCTCATGTGCCCAGAAGGTGCTTTAATGGGACTGTGTACAGTCTAGCACACCAAGGACATTTGGAAACTGTATAGAAACATGTATTAGTTATGTAAATTGAAGGATTGTGAAGCCCTCATAAGAATCATATAAAATTTACCTGCGACTACATGCAAACCTTCCTTAATAGTGCTCACCCTTGCATGACCAGAAAATCTCATGATATGCATTTTCAATGAAAGTTACAGTTTCCTGACTGCTCGGCATATTATGACTTCCCTGATATTTTCAGCGTCGCCAACAGCATATAAAATGTGCCTGTTACCAGGACCCAAAATGTTAACTAACTAATCTTGTTAATTCAGTTAGCCACGTACGGAACAGGGCCCTGATTTGGAAAGCTCTGTGGATGTACAGTATCCTACTACTCAGCCTGCACTCTTATCCAAAAGGGTGATAATGACTGGCTGTCGTTACATGCTTTGTCACTTGAACCTCTAGATAACTTTACGAGGTACAAACCACCCGACATAAAGGTATACTTGATTGTGTAAAGCACACGTATTACATTTGCCAGATACAATCATTGGGCTGCGCTGGAACTAAAGTTAATCGGACCGATTAAACACAATTTTTTGGGTACGACGACTAATAACAGCTTTGTACATTCTCCAGTCTGCAAACAAAGACATTGCATGGGCAGATTGCCGCAGATAGAAATTGACAGTCAGCGATTTACCATCAAAAACTACACGGACCAAAACTCTATGCATGTGTTCTGCACGACAAGACAGCTATTGACGTCATTGGTCTCACGCCCTCTCTTCCCTTCACTGTATGGATACAGTGTGCTACTCTGCCCCGCTACATTGTCATTATCAAGCGGAGACAGCGGTGGGGGAAAATGGCGAAAACGTACGATTATCTGTTCAAACTCCTACTCATAGGAGACAGCGGAGTGGGCAAAACCTGTCTGCTCTTCAGGTTCAGCGAAGACGCATTCAACACCACCTTCATATCCACAATAGGTCAGTTTACACGGTTCTGTCTTTGTTGATCATTTGGAGTGCAAGAGAAGCATGCTGACTGAGTTAATGTTAGCTTGCTAGTAATACAAAACGATAAGAGGGCACTGACACGGGAAAAGGCCCCAAAACTAGCATGTTCATGTTCGCTACAGTTGTGGCTGGAAATGGCTTTACTGCAGCCATTAGTTACCTCTTGCTTGTTAATTGCATTTTGAAAAGACAGCGTACCGAAGCGTTCAGTTAAGCTAATTTGAATGCCACACGATATGAAAATCATTGATTGTTTAGCTAAACAGACAACAGTTATACATTTCGTAGCTATCTTGTTGCATTGGTACTGCCTTGATTTCTGAGATGAATCTGTCAATTGGGCATTCATGATTTCCATTCAGTACTTTATCACTGTGACTTGTAGGTTGCGCCAAATTAATACAGACAAGGGGATAATACTCAAATGTCTAGCTAGCTAAATACACAGACTACACGCTTGCTCTGTGATGCAGATAGAGTGTTATAACATTGGGTCATTCAGGACTAGAAAATGAAACTAGCTAGGTAGTTATACGGGTAATTAACGGTGCTTCCCTACCCTCATCGGAAAGGAGTGGTTGCAATGGAATGAATGGCGCAGGACAATGTTGAGCTTTACAGCTGATGCCGGGTAAACCCTCGCCTTCCAAACTGAATTTATGCTTTCGGCTTGTATAGCTTCATAGACGTAGCTATGTTTTACGTTGCACCTGAAAGATAAAGTTGTGGGTTACAGAGTATGTTGTTGGCTTTGGTATACAGCATATCATTTTGGGTAGGAAAGCTCATAGAACTGGTTGAAAACTTAAATGAAATCAGGTTGTTCAACATATTGGATGTGATTGTAGCGTACATGCTCCAATCGCGTCAGAATGTCATTGTTTTTATTTTGAGATGTTGTTACTAAGGAAATGGACAGTCACGTGAAATGTATAGAATTAGTTTGCCAAATGTAGTCACAAATTGTTCTTGCAAGAAAGAATTTACAGGCAGCACTTAATACAGGATGTTCAAAGCAGGAAGGTATCTTCCCTTGCTTCTGGGAGTATTTGAGTGCGTCAGTAATTTTGTGTTGAGGTTACCATTATTGTGACCGTTTGCACGTAGCCTAGTTGGAACCCACCAGTTTCTGTCCAACATAGTTAAATCATAATACTTTGATTTACAACAAATGGGATATTTGGCTAGAAACTTAAAAATACTGACAGGAACCTACTCACATTTTATATTTATATTCTCTTGAAACATGCCTTCTTACAGAACCTGCACCTGTATCTACATTCAGAGGAAAATCATCCACTCATCTTCCAATGTACTGCAAAATTACACATTAATGACTGTCTGTGTACTTACTGCACTATTAATAAACATCTCTACTTCTCTTAACTGACTAATTTCCAGGACTATAGAAATATTAATTTGACAGTTTTTGTAATCACTGTGTGCAGTAAAGTAACCTATATGTAAAGGTGAGACCATCGTGCTTCATTGAAGACCGTGTAGCAGTGTGCTGAGTATACAAAGTGTGCTTTTGCCCGGAAATCTTTTACTTGCTTCTAATTTCTCAGTTTGGTGAGTGAAAACAGCGGGGGCATGTAGCTCATGGTTTTGCAATGCGACTGCTCTGGGTTCTGGAGCATAGTGAACTTATTGATTAGGCAGAATTCAGAGTGAGTTTTGTGGAATTCCCAGGCTAGTGGAAATGGGGAAAGTCTGCAGTGATGTAATTGAGTTGCAGAAACAAACAGGAACCCCCTACAGTATGTCACCCATTCCATGGACTTTCATTTTCAACTAGAGTCCCTGCTGGAAAGTCCCATGAAGAATACAACAAAAGTACTGAATGAATACGTTTCATACAGAAAAAAACAGTGTTTTTTGTACAACTGGAAACCCTCATTAAATTGTAATATCAAATGTACAGAGCAGTATTTAGGCATAGTTTTTATTGTCACTATGAATCAGTAATTGAATAAGTAACCTTATAATAGTAGGCAATATTTTATATATGCAGAGTAGTTGAATCTGGTTTAAGAAGCTGGCAATTGGCCTACCACTCAGAAAAATATGTGTTTGTTACTCATTTGTTGAACTTTCAAATATTTGGCATGGCTTTCCTTCCTTATGTTTTTAGTTTGTGATATTTGAGTATCTGCCTCCTTTCTTGTAAACTTACTATTGTTGAATGCAGACCGAAATAAAAATTTCATTTCATTTCATTATTGCTGAAGTTATGTTTACAAGCCTGTTTTAGTGTTCCCCATGTGTCATGAACATATGATTTTGTTTGTTCATGTTTCAAATTATTTGAATTGTATAGGCTAATATTAATGTTTATACTGCTAAAATATATCCTTGTATGATTGTGATGTTTTCTGCATAATAATGGTAACCTTCATTTAGCTTAAACCTGATGTAATATGCTGTAGCCTGTATGCTATGATTTGTCTGCTCCAAGGTAATGCAACTAGCAGTTTATAGATGTTCCACTTTGAAATCATTATCATTCCTTGGATATTACATAATATATAAAAAATAAATATGCAAGATTGATGATCATGAACACTCATTCATCTGATGTGAAATGTCCTATCTAAAATTTTATTGATTATTTTAATTCCATTCTTGAGGTTTTCATTTTTGGTCAGGTGTGTAGACCTACAGTAGAAGTGGAACTGCTTGTGTTGTAAATTAAGGGAAATATCTCCCTGTTGGGTTAGCTATAACTGTAACTTGCACTCTACTGAAAAAAACTGGAAACCACTGGCTGAAACCCTGGGGATTTTCAAGACCAGGCTTGATACTGTGTTAGATTCTATCTAGTCTGTAGGTAATTGAAGCACTAGGTACAATTTACAATTTAGTCAGGAAAATTGCGAGCATTGTTGGGCTGAATGGCCTGTTCTTGTCATTATGTTATGTTATGTTATGTTAATTAAATCAAAAGTGTGATGAAGCATATGTAAGCAAGAGCTGTATTTATTATATTTCCTTACATAGTGATATCTTTGAGAGAAAACCATGGCTCTATTTCTGGTATGTGCAAATACCGGAGTATGTGAAACCTTAAACTCCTTTGTAAAAAAAAATATTGAGGACTGTATGGACTTCCCTCTTTTGTCTTTTCACAAAAAAAATATGAAAGGACACAGAGCTGCTTCTCTTCTGTGGGATTCATGTGTGAATGTAAATAGTTTTAACTGTCAGATATGAGAGCTCAGAACTCAGTTTACAGTGAATTGTAAGACTGGGGTGGGGGGTGAAGCATGGAGACTGACACTGTCAGTACTGCAGTGTTGTCCATGAAAACATTCTCCATTCAGAGGGGTTTGTTTGTTTTTTATTGGCCCAGTCAGTGTGAAAGCTGGGCTTTGGTCATCTATGAAATGAATCCTTTTGCAGTTAGAGTTGCATCTCTTGAGTCACTTGTGAATACCAGTTCATTGAAAAAAATCATGCCTTCAGAGGAAAGAACAGTTTCATTTCTCCCACAATTTAAACGGAACTATATAAACTATAGTAGGAATGATCCATTTTACATCCAACAGATGTGAGGTTTCTGTCATGAATTTCACTAGAGCCACAAGCTGAGCAAATGTGCTTAATGTAACATCATATCATATACACTGCACTAGAGCTAATATCACCTAATTCCCACAATAAAAAATGTAAGCAGGTTATGATTCATATTTGAAAATTATGCTGTTACTGCAGATGCAGAAATACCTTATGTGCTTATCTACTGAATGGTCAGAAATGGCTACACTATTCTGAGCTCATTGTTACAAAATAATGGCAGGAAAGTGTTTATTGCCTTTTGACCAGTCCTGTGCTGGAGTTAGCTTTGACATTATTCATACATTTTACACTGTGGAGCTGAGACCAGCAGAGCTGTTCCTAGAATTTTGGGGGCCCTAGGCAAAAAATAATTTGGGGGCCCCTCCAAAACATTGGCTACTCTTATTATGAGATCAAAGTCATTTCTATAGATTGGATGGCCTTCGCCCAGACAAAGCTGGTCCTCAGGCACTGGCAGCGAACATACTGTATTGTATCCACCATTGTATACAGTCATCCCAACCACAGGACAGCTTTTAACCACTCCAGGAGCGATTGATGGCCCCTGGGGTCGAGTTTCTCATGCACTGGTTCCACGCCAGTGGCCGGCAGTGTAGTACAATAGGTAAGGAACTGGTCTTGTAACTTAAACCATTGACACTGCCTAAATCTGCAGGGTACTCAGTCTGCATTGCTTCAGTATATATCCAGCTGTATAAATGGATGTTACAGTATGTAAAAAGTTATGTGCTCTGGATAAGAGCGTCTGCTAAATTACTCTAATTCCCCTTGTATTGTAACAGTTCTTCTAGTGGGCTCGGACCGTTGGATTCTGTTAGCCCAACATAGGGTTTTCTTGAAATAGGCCAAGAAAAATTAATGTTGATGTTGCTAGGCACATTAGCAATCTACATAAAATTCAGACCCCCCTCGCAGCTTCAATTACAAAGTCAGAAAATGGATCATATAAACGTCCTTGTCTCTCATGCTGACCCAGATGCCCTAGTACTGACTGAAACTTGGCTAAACACTAGTGTTGCTGATTCCACTGTAACGACTGCGGGTTAGAATATTTTTAGATCTGATAGAACTGGAAGGGCTGGTGGTGTAGCAATTTACATCAAATCATGCTTTCTGTCTGTGTGCTTCATTGAAAAATCTATTTGATTTTCTTGGTCTGAGATTACTCCTGGGACAGAAAAACTTGTCTATTTTAGTCGCCGTCCTCCTGTTGCTGAATATGCCATTGATCATTTTAGTGATTTGATCTCTGGTTGTACAGATTATGAATTAATTGGTATGGGATATTAATTTGGTTTTCTAAAAGACATACCTGATGAATACAAGGACGTCTGGTCTGATTTTAAAGGAGTACCATGGTGATTTTCACACTTTCTCGGTTTTATGTGCTATTTGCACAAGAGGCATTGAAGAAACACAGTAAGTAAAGTATTAAATATGTCCGTTCTGTATTTTTGGAGAAATATGCGTTTTAAATTCATCGTCCTATTTTCAACCGGTTGAGAAAGTTGTCATTTTTCTACGTCACGAATACAGTAACCACTCCCATTTCCACGCCCCGTAAAGAAATCTGACAGGACACACCGCCCTGCTGTTCAGACAATGCAAATATTTGACTAACGTTAGGTTCACTTAAATTAGAGTGCCTTTAGATTATTTCTGGTTATATTCATTTAGCTAGCTAGCTAACGTTAGCTAGCTAGGAGGTTTGCTTTCATAAGGCAATGTTATCGATAACGTTAGCTTGCTAGTTTGCTTTTATGAGGACGTTATAGTTGTGCTTTTATCTTAACTTGGCTAGCTAGATAGCAAAAATTATAATTGGATATAAGTCAACGTCCTTACCTTAGCTATCTATCGATACTTGATATACTACTAAGCTAGCTAGCTTGTGAAAATTCAGTCTCCCAAAGAGAGCGTATCATGGGGGGAGCTATAGTAACGGGGCACGGTCTGTCAATCATAGCTAACTGACAGTTCTCATTACCACGCCCAGACGGTTCGGGTGAATTTTTATAGTGGGAAATTTAGGCTTAGAAAAATACGTTTTAAAGTACATTGAAATGACTGAAGAATAAAAAAATTATGCACATTTGTTTTGTTGTTGCCTGAAGACAACTGGGAAGTGTCACGTTCAACCACCATGGTACTCCTTTAAACCAAACTCAGAATATCACAGGAGTAGCTTTTCTAAACTTGAAACACACTTTTCAGTAGACTAGTTAAAATGGTGGCTAATTGTTTTTGCTAAATGCAAAAGCTAAATATTACAGTTTGCTTACTAGTTCTGGCAGAAATGCATCACAATTCTGGAAATCAGCAAAGACTTGTAATAACTATCATAATTCTTCCCTTCCTGTACAGATTAATTATGAAAATTGCTTATTTACGATCTTGCCACAAATAGGAGCTCCCTTAATAAGCATTTTAATTATATTGCTGCTGGCCAACTCTTTGATAGAGAGCATCAAAACAGATCATCCATCAGTCCTTGACTTACATCCCCAATTTTACTCTTTCCCTATTTACCTCATCTGAAGTGTTAGCTGCACTTATATCTATTAACTCATATTATTCAACTTATTCACCTGGAGCTGATGGCCTAGATCTATTTTTTCTCAGACTTGCTGTGCCGCTAATTACAAAATGCATTCTGCCTATATATCATCTAACTAAACTATGAACAATAGTGTAATCCCCAAAGTTTGGAAGCCTGCCTATGTACTCCCTTTACATAAAGTGGGAGACTTTGGCGATTATAATTTCTGTGTTACCTTGCTTAGCAGAAATTTTAGGTCACTGATAAATGCGCAGCTTAAGGTGTTCCTGGCTAGTCTTTCAGTCTTATGTCACCAACAGTCTGGTTTTAAGTCTGAACATCACTGCTACCTCCTTAGTCAGAAATGATATTTTATCAGCTTTGGACAATCATCAATCCTGCGCAGTGATTTTTGTAGATTTGGCTTAGGCTCTCGATACGATTGATCATTTCATTCTTTTACGTAAACTCTCCTTAATTGGCCTCCATGCCACAGCTCTCAAGTGGTTCTAGAACATCCTCTCTTGTACTGTAGATCTGAGTGCATGGTTTTAGGTAGGCCTAGTAGCTATATGATCTGAATCATTGAGTGTCACAACAGGAGTTCCTCAGGATTCTACCTTATTAACACTCTTGTTTACCCTGTATATTAATGATCTTGTTCCTTCTATAACTTCTGCGCAGTTCCACTTTTATGCTGATGACGCAATTTATGGCCTTCGTCATTCTATACATATAACTGTTGAAAATCTTCTATCTGCTTTTAATTATTTGCTGCATGCACTGACAGATCTCAAGCCTGTGTTAAATTAATCTAAAACGAAATGCATGTTATTGATCAAAGGCAAGAAATTGTGAATACTCAAACCTGATGACGAATGCATTAAGTGGTGCTAGCATAGAGAAAGTCTCTAAATATCTAGGCATTTGGCCTGATGCCAAATTTACTTTTAAGACTCACATTGACAATCTGGTAAATAATTTAAGAATGAACCTGGTTTTCCTGTACTGGAACAAATCTTGTTTTCCTATGGCCTATAGGCAGAGGATAGTCAAGGGAATATTTTTCCATCTTGGACCATGGGGATCTATATAGGCATGCTCCTGTCTTAAAGGTCAAGTCAAATCTTGGTAAGACTGCCTTTAGATTCTGTGTTCCAGATACCTGGTACTCCTTGGAGCGAACCCTGAAACAAAATACTTTATTATCTCTAAATGAATTCAGAATGATGATAAATAATTTAGTTAGCTTAAGTTGTGAGTGTTTTAAGTGAATGCTTCCTAACGTTATAGGTATTTTAAATTTGGCAGAATAACTCCAGTGTAAATCTCGAGCAAAGGACACAATGTATTCTTTGATATATCCCCAGTAGGGTTGCCAGATTTAGAACTTGTAAAACCAGGCAGCATGCACAGCTGGAAGCGTAATCGCAAAAAGGTCATGAGCTGTCGGACGAGGGTTGGCAGGAAGGGGGTCGTCAGACCAGGGAGTCATTGACACTCAAACTCATTATTCATTACAAGCTACCAGCAAATTTCTTTCATCAATTACTTGGGACCAGTTGCAAACTGGACATGGACAAATCATTTAAAAACCAAACATTCCAGTTTGGAAACCCTAACCCACTGTGACTGGTACCGTGTATGTCACCTGGATTGGCATGACACCATACTTTTCCTCTCTGCCGTTCCAATTATTTGAGAGTAGGATTATGGACAAATCCAGGATGTGTCCTTATTTTAGCCTTATAAATGCCATGGATATGAGGGTAATTGTACCAGAAATGGTTGGGGAGCTTTTCTTGTCATATTTTGTGCTGTTAGAAAACAGATGACTTAGAGTAAATAAAAGTCAACAGCATAATGTTATACCTTTAAAAAATAGTTTTTGAGAATGGATGCTTTGATCTTGTATTTGAGTCAAATTAAGTTGTGTTATGTAGGTGTGACTTACAACTCACACACCATGCACTTCAGAGGTACTAGGCCTGAATTATTGAACTCAAAAAAAGTCTCTGATTTCAGATCCCAGAGAAATACTACTACGTTATAATTTTAAATATAAAATTATAAGTTTCAATTTGAAATTTTTGTGTTTTCCTTTTCATGTGTGTGATCATGTGTTCTTATATAATTTGGCCATATTAAGCACAATTCTGCCACTTGTTTTAGCCATAGACGTTAGATAAATATGGGCAAAGTCACTGTGATGTCACCCATTGATTCTCCATGGGCTTGGTGAAAAGTGTTTTGAATCCTGGGAAGAGCAATTTGTGGGCACTGCCATGTTGTACAAATTTGTGCCAGATCCTGCGCCGTAGAGACATGAAGTCCAGTTGTCCACTAAGCACGTGAGATACAGTGACTTGGCAGTGATTCAAACTGTCCAGAGATTATTCCACAAAATATGACGGTCTTGTCCAAATAACACAATAATTAGCCTATAACAAATCAGCACATGGAGAGACATTAGACGTGGAAAAAACACCTATTGCAACTAAATTTTCTTATGGAAGAAAATGATTGACTTTGTACTTTGACTGCATTGATACCATTGACTTGCATTAAAACAGAAACACGTATGTTGGAGCCAACCGCACTGGCGCTAATGAGCAACATCTCTCAACAAGACAAATTGAGCTTCAAAAACGCAGCCCGGTTTTGCCGACTTAGTTTTAGCAGAAATAAACAGCTGCCAGCTGGTGTGGTGGTATCATCCCTTCTATGTCTTACTACTCATTTAATATTAAATAATGTGTCTGCAATGTTCAGGCTGTAAGCATGCACTGCAGGCTAGTGTTTCCCACAAGGAAATTCTCGCTCATTTCAAATCTGTTTTATTTTCTGTAAAATGTGGGCCAAAAAAGTGGTGTTCCCCTCCATTCGAATGTAATTCAGTGTATACCCATGTAATGCACTGAATTTACTTAATTATTTTGAATGTTATTTTAGAAAATTTTGGTTGCTTGTTGAAATTCTTTTGTTTCCCTTAGTGTTATTTCCATTTGAAATTAAACAGAAACAACAACAGAAGACCTGTATTGCTGCATTTCCCCTGTGGTGCGGATGGCAGGTGACTGAAATGAAGCAAATTGGTTGTGAGCTGTGTCATGTCCAATAGAGCAGAAGCACTCTGCTTGTTTCCAAGGCAAAGTGAGGCAAAGCAGAGTCAAAATGCTTTTTTCAAATCCAACTTAAATCTGCGTATATATACATATATAAATATATATATATATTTTTTTTTTTCTTCCAACTTTGAATGCCCAGTCATATTTCTATACCCATTCCATCACTGAAACTTCCTCTCTTTGATTTGGGAGAAAGAACTATGTGTCGCCAATTGCTGGATCTTCTTACTTTGCAGTACTCTGAAGTCATTTTGTACAGTTCGTACACAGTTGGCACATATACTGCAACCCAAATAATCAGTGACGTCACTCTTATGTTATTAGCGGGGGCCATACCTTATGACCATATCCTAAGTAATGCAATAGCCAGTTGTGAACTAGGTCTGCACTATAACCCAGTGCTGTAGAAGGACATCCTATCTTCAGTCTTATGTAGATGCCTTTAATTAACAGACAGTTTCCACTGTTTATTTCAGTGGAACTTCTGTAGAAAAATATCACTCCCTACTCTTATTGTTTTAAAGGTTGCCTTTCGTGCGTGAGTCAGTGTTGTGACTTCTACAGGCTCTCATGCCTTTCCTGTGTGTATAGGCTGGTCCTCCACAGCCATTGTCTTTGTCTGTGAAAGTCGTAAAATTTCAGAAAAATCCGATTGGCTGTAAAAAAGACTGCTTCATTTAATTATGTGTTGCCTCAACCCATTAAAAAGGACCTAAGATTAGAGCTATCATCATTAGTAAGTTTTGTTTAATAAATGTGTTGTTGGCCCAAAATAATAGGCTACTTCCCGCGATGTTTAAATGGTAAGCTATTCTTTTCCTTGAAGTTGTCCGCTTATTTTAAGATGGAGTTGGATTTGGGTGATTTAGCACATGTGCTGTTACAACCTGGCAGAGCCTGTTGAAAATTGAAACCTTTACCTGCCATTAAAGTAGCCATGTTTTTATTTTGAGCTTGCTTTATGAAGTTGGTGAAGAAGATATCTTTGGAAATGTTATTTATTTATGAAAACTTACTTTACTTCATTGAATTGCAGGCATTTAGCAGATGGTCTTATCCAGCAACTTACTCAGCTGGATAAATCGGCTTTATTTCACATTAAACCTATTTGCTTCCCAGTGCCCTATACTACTAGCCATCACCTGACATATTTAACGGTAAAAGTATGGAACCAAAATATTAGCTTTGTGTTAAGGTGTTCTGCTAACATTTTTATGAGCCTAGAAGGATTAATTTCAGGTAGGCTATCGGATGGACATATTGTCTTATATGAATGGGGTGGGGACAATGGCACATAGAGTAATTCAGCAAATGCTGTATCATTGCTAATACCACATTAAATCTTCCAAAACATTTTTGTTTGATGATCTTTATATCGTTTTACATGAGCGCAGCAGATGTGAGCCTGTGATTTTGCGTGGTGGATTCTCACCCAGCCGAAAAGCATTTTTTCATGTTTAGTGAAAACAGCAAAATTTGTGTCATGAAGTGCTTGCGTGTGTTTTTCATCAGAGAAAAACAAACTGACTTTGGATATCAACACTCCCCAAATAAACCCAGAACACTATAGAATTCTGTTCTCAAAATGACTGCTTTACCTTTGACTGAATTCTCAGCAGTTTTTTATAATCGTTGTTTTGAGAAACAAGAAATGTTTGAGGTCCTTTTGGAAAAATCGCCCAGTAATTTTGGTTAGTGAAGCTCCATTCTTACAGGTCTCTTGGTCACAAGCCACTGTTTTTTCCCCATGTTTCACACCCAGGGAGAGTAAGTGAAGGATCGTGTTGGTTTGTGTGCCGACACACTGTGATCCATATTGAGCTCAGTGCTTTTCTGGATCATTTCCCTGCGGCCCCGGGGAGCTGGGTATGCAGCCAGGGCCTAGTGGAGGGTGGGGGGATGCAGAAGGCATATGAGCCAGGAAACTCCAAAGCTTTCAGTGCTGTTAAAAAAGATTGAGGGCTGTACCGTGCTGCTCTGCCCTGTGGGCCCCAAGGTTCAGGCTAAGCCCTTGCAAGATTACTCAGTCATTGAATTTCCCCCGTTTTTCCCCTGATGACGTGGAATTGCTGTTTGCGTCTCTGTGCCTCCCACACTTGTGTGAAGCACTACAGCTGAAGTGTGTGCGCTCCTGTTATACAGTCCCCTGAAAGCCGCTGACCCTTTTCCACACTACAGGCCACACAGTGCTACAGGAGAACTAGCAGTGCGAGGCTAGGCTCTGCTTGACAGCTAACATGTGGGCGTGTGGTGGGGTGTAGGGAGGTACTAATGGCAAGTGCTTTTATGGTTTGAACAATTCAGGACCACAAGGGCA
The DNA here is from genome assembly GCF_018555375.3 of Anguilla rostrata. NCBI lineage: Eukaryota > Metazoa > Chordata > Actinopteri > Anguilliformes > Anguillidae > Anguilla > Anguilla rostrata. Next base: position 42,981,984 of record NC_057937.1, on the reverse strand, counting down.
CTTGCAGTTTGTTGTAGCTGGAAGCAAGGGTCAAGATTTCCCATTTGGAAGGAAGTTAATGAAGGCACTCCTGATCTCTGGTTCTTTGTGTTGGTTAAGTGTGCGCTGGGATCGCGGTAGAGCCACGCCCTTCCCTTGTTCGGTCCCGTCCGGTCTGCGGTGACTCAAGCGAACAGAAGGCTTTCTAAAGGCCCTGGATCTCGTGACAGTGTGCTGGTTGGGTTATAGAGGAAAATTTGGGGGTGGGGGGGGGGGGTTCCTGCATTCTTCTGCCAGCTCAGAACTGTGGCGACATCACTTCCTCTCTGCCCAGAGAAAGGTCAGGGCCCCTAGGCCCTGGCCACAATGCAGGCTTCCCCATCCGCCGCAGACAAGCATCTCCATTCCGCTTCCTGGGGTTTGGCGAGAGTGCAGTCATGAGGCTCGTGCTCTTCCTCTCAAATGAGCACACGCTCAAACGTGTTTCCTTTGCTCTCTGCAGTTGAATGCGAACCTCGCAGTTGACCGTTGAGATGTTTCTTAAACACTTTTTGTTTGCTTCAAATACAGCATTTGTGTTCTGCAACTTGTCCGCTTCATGTAGAAGAAAGTACCATGAATCACTATAGTTCTATGCTAACTCAACAAAAAAAAAACATTACATTTTTTAATTCTGTATAATTTTTAGTCACATTTAATTAACGGTACTATTTGGCTGCTTTCAGAAGCATTTCAGTTCATCAGCTTGCTGTAGGTCTCGGTGTTGCCTGTGCTTCATTATCTAAACCCTGACCTCACAACAGGTGGACTCCGCCCCGCACCATACGCTGCGTTCTCGCTGAACCGCCGCGTCGCCTGATTAAAGCGGTGGCGTTTAGCCCCGCCCCTCCCCCGCAAGCGTACTCGCGGGGGTCACAGGAAAGGGGAGGAGGCGGACGGCGCTACGGCCGGTGGGCCGAGGCACATCTTCCCGGAAACGGCGAGCTGCCGGCGGGCGCGAGCGTGCTCCCGGCTCACCGTCTGTGGCGCACACCACTTCCTGTGCCTGTCTGTCACATGCTGCGCGAGTAACAGCCTGCTCTGCCCCATCTTATGGCTCATTAACTCATTCAGTCAGTCTGAGCATTTGTGCTGGCTGCCTAGCACAACAGTTTTGGTTCTGAATGTTTGCCTGTCCCACTAAAGGCTAAATAACAAACAAGATGTTGTTTTGTCTGTCCAGTATAAGGTTATATAGCTGTATTTTGTATTTTTAAAAGCCTTTTTTGCAAATTTCTTTTTTGACTGAGAAAAACGGGCTGTCTGTAATGCAGGTTTCCCCCTTCTGGATAGTGGACATTTTTTTTGCAGTTTTTTTTTCTGTACCTGTGCTATTCTATTTTATTCTGTTTTGTATTGGAAGTCACACCAGGTCCTTTTTCAAAACTGCAGTGTTTGCTCTTGCAGGCAGATTCTCGAAGTCAAAACCACACGCCCTGTATCACATCTGTCCTTTTCTCACTTGCTGTGTCCACACTTATTGGGTTTTTGATCCTCAGAGAGTGCTGTTAGTCATCAAGGCATCTTTTCAGAAGATGGGCTAGTGTTAGGAAGCCAGCAGGGGTTTTAGCCCTCTGGTGTACAACAGTTGGCTGGGAGGGAGGTGAGGATATGAACAATGGGCAGAGACAGCTGTTGCTCAAGTTTATTGCGATGGTTTCTTATTAAGGGGGCATGTAGTCTGAATGAGGTTATTTAAGTTCAAGCTTTATGAACTGTGGCTTTGGGGCTTTTGGTAGCAGCTATGTTTCAGGGCAGGTGAGTTCATTGGATTAATCCTGGTTTAGTCTATAACAGGGGTACTCAGTTCTGGTTCAGGAGGGCTACAGTGTCTACAATGCACTCAGCTCTGGTCCTAGAGGTCTAAAGTGGCTGTAGGCTTTGGTCCCTTCTTGTTTCTTGACAGCTTGATTGAAGTCATGGGCCATGTCCGAAACAGCTTACTTGCCTACTATTGAGTATACTAATTCCACGTGTCCCAAATGGTCCACTAGTCCTCTGTATAGTGAACTAACTAGGGTGTCGGCTGATACCCTAGCTAGTCCACTGCCTAGGGAACTTGTGAACCACTGGAGACATGGCTATGGGCTTAATTGGACAGTTCTATTGCTGGTGAGCTGGAAAACCTGCAGGGCTGGGGAAGTCATTCATGACAGATGTTGAACTGCTATTATTTGGCATGGGAGTTATTGTGCGGGTCCAGGCTGGGTTCTAATGGCCCTGATTTGAATGCAGCGTGAGCATGTCCAGACTGGGCTGTAATGGTTTCCTGCTCCCTTGGCTTTTAGCCGTAAAAGCAAGGCTGAAAGTAAAAGATAGTAAAATACATTTCACTTTAAGGGAAATATGACCGATCTAACAACCAATCAGCTGTGAGCATTTGGCTCCTCAGTGTATCCTAAATGAATGTATGCAGAGATGCTGCCAAGGTGACTCTCAGAGTTGTGCTGTAGCATTTGCTGTACTGCGCCTGCCCAGTTCCCCTCCCCCCACACCTTCTAATCTAATTCAACCCAGCAAAACTGCAGTGGCAAAGCTTAGTGACTGCATTAAAGAATAGGAATGCAAGAGGTCAAGGTGCGGCCGGATTGGCGGGTGGGCCACTAGGGCTTGTGTGGGTACTTTTCTGAGGTGCTGTTGTTATTCATGCCGGGTAGCGGTGAGGTGTTTGTCACTGTCACTTTAGCCATGGAGGTTTGCAGGGCCAATGCCGAATAATCACCCAACTGTTTCTGTGCAAATCATCGGGTGCTTCTGTCAGGGTCAGAGGTCAGGTTTCAAAATCTCACTGTGAATTAATGCAGGTTATTTCTGTCACAAAGATAAGTGGCCCTGCAGCCTGGTTTCATATCCACTGTGTGTCCATTGCAGCTTCATGCAGATTCTGGGTGCGTTTGCCTGCATTTTACAGGGTTTCTAAAAAGCCATTGTTAAGAGGTTTGTGTGGTGCACCCAGCTAAAGAACAGGCTCTCAGCACAGTGGAGAACAGCTTGATCTGGAGCGGAAGCTTAACTGCGCCTGTGAAAAAACTGGCAACTGAGCTTCTCAGCTGCTATAGCCCCACAGTGCTATGGATCTGATTTGATAAGGGGGTGAGGGGTGCTATTTAATCAAATCCATTGTGGCGTGGGACAAAAGCAGGCTGTGGTGGAATTACCTTCTTGGGCCCTGCGTGCGTTTCGCTGGATGGTCATGTGAAAAGCATTGACACACTTTCTCCCCCTCTGCTGTGATTCCAGGGATCGACTTCAAGATTAGAACAATAGAACTGGACGGCAAGAAAATTAAGCTCCAAATATGGTAAGTAGCATACACACTGTCTAAACTGTGCTTGTGAGCATGTGTGTTTCTCTGTGTGTGCTTAGTCTGGTATTATGCTAGCCTGTCTTTGCTGAAATACTTCAATTCTTCTGTGGATGATATTTTCTTGTGGGGCCTGCCGAGACATACATGCTGATTGTTTTCATGGTCTATGAAATTGAGCCGTGCAGTTTGTATAGAGGAGTAGGTTAGGGGTGGAACTGACTAAACCCAGCTGTACGGAGCTCTCTTAGTTTCATCCTGCCGTGCCAGTGGGTATCTGCGCCTATTTGAAGAGCACAAATCTCATGACCCGCATTTGTAACTCCTGACACAGAGGAGCAGACTAGTGAGAATATCAGTCAGCAGTGTGGAGCGACTGCAGATGTGGAGTGAGTGAAGTGAGAAGCAGAGGTCTGTTAGGGGCTGGGGGGGCACGTGAACGGGAGTGGGTGGTTTAGTCCTATGTGACAGAACAAGTCCACTCTGCAAGATAAAAATCTACTCAGTTTGCTGAGGTAAGGAGGACACCAAACGGTTTTAAAATGAAAGCTTCGATCTAGGCTGAATTTAAATGTGTGCCTTTGTCTTTCATGAGGACACTGTATGTAGATGGGGTGGATTTAACAGTTTATAGCCAGAGTGGAGTTAAATGTGTGTTTGTGGCTTTTTCACAGAGGCAGTTTACAGGTGGAGTGTGATTGTCTTTCACAGATTATAACTGTTATTGTGTCCGTTAGCTGGAGAAGATTTGAATGCGTGTTTGTTTGCTGGAGTGGAATCAGACATTTTATGTCTTTCACAGGGACACGGCAGGGCAGGAGAGGTTCAGGACCATCACCACGGCTTACTATCGCGGAGCGATGGTGAGATGACTCCCGCCTTCACAGAACCACCTTTCACAGACACTGTGGGAGTCCTCTTTCCCGTCATATGCACACTTAAAACTTCAGGGTCCCAATTGACCAGGAGGCTAAGGATTAGTTAAAAAATGAAAAACAAACCGGAGCCAGATATGGTTTCAGTTCAGCTGGCAGGTTGTGATTGCTCTAACCCAGCTGACATCCGGTAAAGCACGACAAGCTGATTTGGAAAGTTGAGAAATGTTTGCGCCTGTGCAGGGATGTTGTATGTTCGATTGAGCATCGCCTGTGTGATTCACAAGCATACTGCTGTTTATTTATATTGCTGATGTACTGACCCGTCCTCTTGATGCCCAGGGCATAATGCTGGTGTATGACATCACCAATGAGAAATCCTTCGAAAACATCAAGAATTGGATCCGGAACATCGAGGAGGTGAGCCCCAAAATAGTTTATGATACAAATGCTGCACGTTGTGTTTCAGGTTATAGTCTCAGGTAATACTATATTTATTGTTTCAGGTAATATTTCATGCATAACAATACATTTTTCATGATATTAAATCTAGATGCACAATAATATTGGGGTAATATTAGTATCAGCCAAAAAGTTATGACGGATTGTATTTGATTTGGGATTGTTGCATTCACTTTAACTGATTTCAAGTGAATTAGCCATAAAATGAAAAGACTGTGTATGTTTTAGAGCAAATGAGAAACATAGCATGAGCATGGTGACATGCTCTCCTGGCTGGCAGCTCTTTCCCTGTGTCAGATGTAATTCATGTGTTCTCCATGTTTCAAATGCAGTTTTTCTTGTTTTTCCTGTTTCTAGCATGCATCTTCAGACGTGGAGAGGATGATCCTAGGGAACAAATGTGACATGAACGACAAGAGACAAGTGTACAAAGAGAGGGGAGAAAAGGTAGGTTGGATTTCCTGTTCTACCTCCCCCTGAAAGTCTTTTATTAGAAAGTTTCTGTGGTTTTCAGTATCAGTTTCAGCGTACATTGACAGCTGTCAATTCTGAAAGTTCACCACTCATCAGCCAAGGTGCTGAGGGAAGATTTTTACCAGATAGGCCAATCAGTAAACCAGATTAGGAATTGGCTGGGATGCTGGTGAACTCCTACTGTTTATGTTGTGTGGAATCATTACCAATCACACTGACCTCAGTTGATCTTCTCTTCTGGAAGACTGATAACATACCATTTGCATTGTCTTTAGTGTGATGATATATCACGGTTTGTGATTGAAACAATAATGACATGTGGTATCAATGATGGCTGTTAATTTTGCTAATCTTTTTTATTTCAGTTAGCAATAGATTATGGGATCAAATTCCTGGAAACCAGTGCAAAATCCAGCATAAATGTGGAAGAGGTAAGAAAAATACACATCGTATCACTTCTGATTATGACTGACAAACTTTAAATAATATACAATGGACTGTTTGTCACCTTTACTTTTTTTGTTGTTAATTTTAAGTTGTTCTGTAATGTTTCATAACGTTTTTATTCCCACCTGTCTTTGTATCTTTTCAGTTTAAAATAGCATTATATAGCTACATAAAATAGCATATTAATGTAGCTATATAATGCTCTTATGTTGAGTGCGTTGTAAAAGAAAGGGGTTACTCCCTCGCTTTGCAAATGGCAGATTTTAATGTTCTTCTTTGTTGCATTGAATCTTTAACAGGCCTTTTTCACACTCGGGAGAGACATCATGACAAGACTCAACAGAAAAATGGTGAGTGTGTGCTTTGAGGTGATCACTGTAATTGAGGAACTGAATCCGGGCGGAGGAGAGAGTGCAGAATGATCCATTCTGTGTGCCGTACCTATAGATGTCTAAGGTCATTCTGAGCTGCATTTGTGCCTCCATTACATTCCTCCATCAGGCCTTAGGCAATACTATTGAGAAAATAGAATTCAGGGAAAGAAATTCAGTGTACCACTCTAACCGAAGACCGTGCTCCTTAAGCCGACTCAATCCCATCACCACCCCCGCTTCCATTTTCTCTGGCAGAATGACAGCAATCCGTCAGGTGGAGGGGGACCGGTGAAGATCACGGAGAGCCGATCCAAGAAGAGCAGCTTCTTCCGATGCGCGCTGCTCTAACGGAACTCTGCACCTCCGCGGACCAAACACAGACCTCTTCTCTCTGCTTCCTCGGGAGGGCGCCATGCCTCCCAGCCATAACCCAGGGCTCTCAGCCGGCTGCTGCCGGGGGCCGCCTGTTCCCTCCGCCTCGGTGGGGGGGAAGTCTCTTTGTCCCGTCTCAAAAAGAAGAAACGAAAGCTGAAAAAAGGAGCATGTACGTGGACCTGCTGATGAGGCGTCAGTGTTGACCTCCCCTGGCACCTTGACCTCCGTGAACCGTAGCAGAGCCTTGACCTCCCCGTCTCTGGGATTCACTTGGCCCTTTTTTTCTGACTACATACCCAGATTTGTGTCTTTGTCCCAGGCTTAAACTTTGCTTACTGCCTAATGCTTTTAGCAGGACAACACACCTTTTGATTGGAATCCTTGTTTTAATGTTGTCTTCGCATTTGCACACTTCTTGGGTGCCCTTGATATCTTTTTTACTATGAGAAGGATTCTATCCATGATCATTAAACACACTTCAGCATCCCAAGTCTAAATGCCCAGTCATTATAGCCAGAGTTGTTACAAAAACGAGAAGAGGTGCACCACAACAAGCTGCTTCAGTATGAAAGAGAAGTGTGAGCGTTTTCTTTTTCCCTAGACTTTGCTTTTATTTTCTACCAAAGCTTATCGTGTCATCTTGATCAGTTGAGTCAGTTGCTTAGTGACGGTAGTTTACAGCTGTTTAATTGCGCTTTAAATAATGGCCTGTTTCGTATTGACGGTTCTGTGTCATAGCCTTGGACATGGGAAATAAAAAGAAGGATAGGAAAAGCTATGTGCAAACATTCGGCTTTTAATAACAGATTAACAAGCTGTGACTGAAGCTATGCTTGATTGCATTGAATAGCTGTAATACAGCACTTTTATAAAAACAGTAGTATATTAGCAAGAATGTCTAAGTAGGTGTTTGTGGTTTAGAAACCTTTTGAGTACAGCTGTCTGGTGATTATTGCCACCGTATGGTGTAGTGGAGGGAGGTAGCAATGCTGGCACTTTGAGTGAAAAGCACCTTGGAGAGGACTTCACTTGTATGATTCTTCAGAAAAATTCAGAAATTAGCTTTTTTAAGTTCCCTTCAGTGTACTTTTCACCTACCTTCTCCAAGCTATTATCGCTTGGAGAACTGTGCAGAACTATTTCAGTCATCAAAGGTGTGCAATAGTGTACTTTGGTTCAAGGACTTTCTGCTCTAGTTGTTTTTAACAAATGATCTAATGAGAATAAATTGAAATCGACAAATTATAACATATCAAATGTATCTAACTAGGGGGGATATCTTTCTTACTTTTGAGTGTCTTTGCGGCTTTTATTGTTATTTTATGTTTAAATTCAACAGGCTTTGCCATGCATAATTGATGCACATCATAGCGCATTGCATCTTCTCCTGTGGAAGACACTTGCTTCTTGCATCTCAAGTAAATGAGACCACAGGGGGGCACTGTTTGGTTGTGAGGTGAGACGAGGGAAGGGCAGATCTCTATGCTAGTGTTTGTTGAAGCAGCGGCAGACTTGAGCTGTGCTGTGACATGCATTTAATGCAAATTTCTTATGAGTAGTTCATGTATTATTATATTTTTGTATGTAATCTTCCAAAAACATGGAATTCTTACACCATGCTCTCTAAGAACGTGTGAAACCATAGGAGAACCACTTTATGCATGCCTGTGTAAATTCCCTGTAAGCTAAATTACTGAAATGTCATGCATCACTTGTTGATTAATCCATGATTTTATTTCATATTAATATTAGCACTGTCACTGTCATTTTTTAAAAATGTTATTGAGTGCAGCCTGTTAATTTTTTATTCTTTCTTTCAGAAAACAAAGTTGTATAATGTAAAAGATTTTTTGCATTGTTTACAAAAGCTGTTCTTCAGTATTAACTCTTTCTTTAGCTGCACTTTACCTTGTGTGTTTTTGCTCTTAATGTAAGGGTGGATGTTTTTTTTTTACACAGGTGACAATAAAAGTCACACTCGTGCCGATTTTCAGGTTGAACGCATTTCATAGTACAACTGAAGACTAGCGACAGGCATAGCTTTTGTGACCTAACAACTTAAATCCTGGGCTGTGATTGGGCAAAGTGTCCTTTAGGAAGTAACCACTGCAGTTCACTTTACGGGTTGACACAACAACTAATCGCCATAACAACCTCATGCAGTGAGGCGGTATTTCAGTTTTCATGAGAGTCGGATAAGATTGAGAAATCAATTGCACCGATCAAAGCTGTTGCATTGTAGCGCAATATGTATTGAGGTATTTAAAGTCATTTTTACTGTATACCTTATAGTATGGGCACCTCCAAAATGTGAAACATTTTGAATTTGTCTTGTTTAAAAAAAAAAAAAAAAAAGTTCAATCATTTTCTTAACTTTGATGCCGTAGCCTGTCAGTACACCCCAAGTCTCAGCTGAAGGTAAATAAATTTGAATTTTGTTGACACACTCGTCCCAACTCCTGTAAAACCTGTATTTGTTTACCCACCCCAGTAAATTCTGGTTAATTTGTATTTCTCTGTGCAATGAAAGAATGTTGTTTTGACTGTGTCCTACTGTACTTAAGTGTAAATTGAAAGTGCTTCACAGAGAAAGAAACATTCTGGCTCTGTCATACAGACATATTGCCGTGAAAAAAATTGGCCCCTATATTGATTTCCTCTGTTGCATATTTGTAACACTGAATGGTTTCCGATCTTTGGACGAATGTAATATTCGACAAAGGGAGCTTGAGTAAACACGAAACACATTTCAATTTTTTTTATTTCATTTATTTAATAAAAAAAGTTATCCAACACCCATATCACTTGTGAAAAAGTAATTACCCCCTTAAACTACACTGGTTGCACCACCTTTAGCAGCAATAACTGCAACCAAACACTTACTAGAATTTGATATCAGTCTTTCACATTGCTGTGGAGGAATTTTAGCCCACTCTTTGCATAACTGCTTTAATTCAGACAAACTGGTAGTTTTCCGAGCATGAACTGCTCGTCTCATGTCCTGCCACAGCATCTCTGTTGGGTTCATGTCCGGACTTAGACTACATCACTCCAAAACTTTCATTTTGTTTCTTTTCAGTGAACTTGCTTTTGTGCTTTGGATCATTGTCTTGCTGCTTAACCCAATTACACTTCAGCTTCAGCTCACGGCCAGATGACAGGACATGAATTCTCTGGTACAGCACAGTGCATGATTCCTTCAAGTCATCCAGGACCAGAGGCAGCAAAGCATCCCCACACCATCATGCTACCTCCACCATGTTGGACTTTTGGGATGATGTTCTTATTGCGAAATGCTGTATTTGCTTTATGCAAAACAGAATGGGACACGTCATCCAACAAGTTCCACTTTTGACTTTTAGCAGTGGTTTCTACCTTGCAAATCTTCCATAAATTATTATTGTGGAGTCATGAACTCACTGACCTTAGCTGCGGCTAGAGGGGCTTTTTTTCTGGGATCTTTTGTGACTTCCGGGTTGCCATGCCCCTGGAGAAATTTTGGCAGGCTGGACGCTCTTGTGAAGTTTCACCACTGATTCAAGTGTTTTCCATGTGGAGATAATGGCTCTTACAGTGGTGGAGTCCCAGTCTGAACCTTATAAATGGCTTTGTAACCCTTTCCAGACTGATATATTTTAACACATTTTTTCCTCATCTCTTCTGGAATTTACTCTGATTGTGGTGTTTTTGTAGAAACTTTGTGATGACTGCTTCACTTTGATGGTAAAGTTCAATATGAGTGAGTTTTAGATACCACTGGGCTGGCTGCAATCAAGCCTGGCTGTGTTCAGTCAGCTGAATCTAATTGTCATTTCAATTTGGGTAATTGGTGGAGTGAGTAAAGGGGTGATTTTTCACATGAATGATAACTTTTTTCATTAAAGAAGTGAAATAATGTAAAAATATGTTTTGTGTTTACTCTGTTTCTCTTTGTCTAATGTTACATTTTGTCTAATTATCTGAAACCATTCAGTGTGACAAATATTTAATAGAGGAAATCAGGAAGAAGGAGGCTTTTTCACAGCACTGTATTATCACCTCCAGAATTGGACCATTTCCATTCAGAGGGGATCGTGACTAATTTGAACAAATTTTAATGCTTTCTTGTTTCCATAAATGAAAGTTCACAGACTCACTTTGTAGTTAGATTAATGTTTTGTAAGATGGTCATAAACTTGAGTGATAACTCTTGCTAAAATGAGTTCAACAATTTATTTCTCAAAAACCTGACATTTAATGAATGCGCTGTTTGTAGCTATATTTCATTTATTACCATCCATGGATTACATGGATACTGAAATCATAATGTATACTTTTACACTTATGGGGCCACACATTAACTGATACTTTATATGTGTGTACATATTGTATACATGTTTGTAACACAGTTCTCTGATGATGTAACAATGAAACCATTCCATTGAAGAAATTTCATTATGTCATGCTGCAAATGGCATTATAATTCACAGCTTCCTTCTGCATCCACCACAATATATATCAGCTTTTAGACTGTCTCTGAGCGCCAACCATTCTGACAGCTTGTCATGTCTGTCACTACATAAACCTGATCTCTGGTTGCTTTGTGTGAAGATTAAGAAAAAAAGACCTGTTGGTTTGTCAATTGTGAATCTTTTCTATGATATGCAACTGAAGTAAAGTTTGCATTAAAAAAAAAAGTTTTGTTATTTGTCCCTCCCCCCCCCCTTCACAACCAGATTTCAGCTGAAAATGTTACGGTTATGTTGGGCAGAGAAAATTAACTACTTTGAAAAACCAGGCACGACGAGAAATAGGTTTTATTGCTGCAGAAAGAGTCCGGTACCTACACACAACAAGGTGGATAAGGCTGAACTGAAGAAAGCATGGGTGGTCCCTGTTTTTATAAGCAAAAAGTGTTTTAACAATAACATGCATGTTGTATATCTGATTGGTACATGGTTAATACATAAGCATAAAGTAAGATTTAACAAAGAAAATGATTAGCTGTGTCTATATTTAAATTTTCTCACAGAGAGGTAGATATCCTTTTCCCCTTCTACTCCACTACATATCTAGCCTCACTTGAAAAGCACCTGCATTTGGGTTTGTCACCAGTGTAAAGAAACTTTGTCTGACATTTAGGCATACATATATGTCAAACAGACATATAGACATGTTTGTTGAAGTTACAGAGCCGTGAAAAAGCATTTCCCCCCTTCATGAGGCTGATATCGGTGTTTGATAACTTTTTTTCAGTAAATAAATGAAATGGTAATTTAAAGAATGTTTTGTGTTTACTCAGTTTCCCTTTGTTTAATATTACATTTTGTCTACAGATAAGGCAAATAAGCAGCACTAGAGGAAATCGGGATGGGGCAAATACTTTTTCATGGCATTGTAATTCACAGTACTTAACAGCTCTTTGGCCATCAATAGCTTGATAAACGATAGTGTGTGTATTGGATTGTGCTAATTCCTGTCAATCCAGGGTTATATAATAGGAAAAACCAGCACCGTTTTGCTAGTCTGATGATCACAGACTGGCAGAAGGATCTCAACGAAATGCTGTGAGGATATTTTTCCATTGTGATTAATCCTATTTGGTTGTGAGAATTAAGCATAAAAGCGGGTATCTCAGTGTAATAGCGTACTGTTCACCTTGGCGTTTGATTCTGTGTGGCTCCCATCATGCTTCTGTCAGAAGCAGGTGCTGAAAAGTAAGGCGCCACCAAAAACCTGACAGATAGCACTGTGCATGTTCCCTTTTCATTTGTTCCATGTTCATATCCCAGGGACAGATCACCTGGTACGGTATGAAGTAATCCCAGTTTTGTAAAAAAAAAAATATATATATATAAAGAGACAAATCACTTTTGATACGAATGTTGTGTATTGACTGAACAATATTAATGTGGCCTATTGACACTGTGAGAAAGCATTTGATAACTAAATATATAGTACTGGCAGAAATTATGGATACACTGTGCTTAAAGAAGTTGAGTACTCAATACTTTTATCTGAGCCCTTTTTTTCTGTTATTTCTTGGGGCCATTTTTGTCTTTAAAAAACATACACAATTACCACAAGTGTTATTGGCATTATGTGACCAACAGAAATAGTACATTAAGCTTACAAGCTTAAAAAAAAAAAAAAAAACTTTTTTCACATGAATATTATCATTTTATGTCAAAAAATCCTAAACAAAGAAATACATGTTCAAGATTATTATGATATTTCCAACAGTAAGAAACATTTGACCGCTCAATTATGTTGGTATAAACTAATACATATAGGAAGGTGTAATGACTATTACTTGTTTAACACAAATGCTAATTGTTTCCTCATTTTTTAAAATGTTGGAAATACATTTATGACATCTTACATTTATTGAGAAATTGTTGAACCTCAAAAGGGTTAATAGGGAAATTTCTTAGGTTAGTGGTTTGGAACAATGTTTTCTCTGCTTCTAAAAAAAACTCTGACCAACACTTAATTGACAATAAAATGTGTGACTGCACGTATTTGACTTGGGGAAAGACCCATATAAATTGGGTCTTTCCCCAGACCCATACTGCCTATTCTGTTCCCATGGCACCCAGGGCACTTATATACAAACCTTCTGGTCATGTTCTGAAGTACTTGTTCTTGAACCATGTCACCAGTATTTCTGTCAAAGATTATTGAGTTTGATTTACCAGTGGAACTGCACTTACTTCTTATTAATGATGACTCAACGATTCAACTTTCAAGGTCACAAAGAAGAATTTTTTAAAAGTGGTTTCAATACAGAAAATAAAATTTTGGTCCAATGACGGCTTCTTTCTCATGAGTTGTCTTGGCACCAGTGGATGCAGAAATTTCTAGATGTTATCCCATTAGAATTGTCTATGGCTAGAATCGATCAGGGGGACAGGTTTCTCAACAGGGGGGATTTACATTATTTTGTCTGTCTGCAAAACTCACTTGCGAGTAAAAACAAAAAACAAAAAACAAAAAAATGGTTAATTGCAAAAAGATAAATTGTTACCAAATATTGCATTTATCAAAACTTCACAAAATTTGACAAAATCGTTTATAAATCCAATGTTTCCATAATTTGAGCCAGTATATACAGTATATATGAGTATATCATGTCATTATATACAATAGTATGACTTATTTATAAAGCGTGTTCCTTATTAGCAATCTGTTTCATCTGGCATTCTTTGATTGGGGTCTCTTTTTTTCTTGGCCTCTGATTGGTGGATTGAGCCCCCGAATGCCCCCGCGATGTCCTTGACGCTTTTGGCCGCCCGGGGCTTCTCAAAGCTATCCTGTGTAGCTTTCATCTTTCTGGGGTTGGTGTTCAGGCTCTTTGACCTGAGAGATGGGTAAATCCTGTCCTCATCCAACAGGTGGTCTGTGTCCATTGTCTGTTCTCCCGTATCTCTTTCATTCTCCTTTTCTCTCTTGGTCGCCCTTGAAGGTGTCTCTGGTTTCGCGATCAGGGCTTTTGGCTTGGCAGGCTCCTCGGGTTCAGCTGAAGGGGGTGATCCTTCTGGCGGCCTCACAATTGACACTTTAGGGGCGTGGCCACAGAGGCTAGGGTGCACCTTGTACTCAAAGCATGCTGTCCACCGCCCAGTGACAGTCGGGGACCTGGTCACCTGCTCCATGAAGGTGCTGTAATCCGTGGCCCAGTTGGCTTCCTCCCCATCGGCGGGTGAAAAGACGATGCTGCTCACAGCCTTGCTGCCCGAGGCTATGGAGGGGGAGGTGCTGAGGGCCTCGGGAGAGTAATATCGCAGGGACTGGGATCTCTCCAGGGGGTAGGAGACCGCAGCCTCCAACTTTGCCTTTTCCGTCTTCAGACCTACTTTTACGAGTGGAGACTGGTTCTGGCCACCTATGATGGACCCTGTGGATGCTGATACCCAGTCACCCGTACGGTCCCCTTTCTGGTCGCAAGGAGAGATTGTGATGTCCACGCAGGAGCTGGGCCACGTCCGGTCCATCGGGGCCACCACCTCCAGGGTCTGCCCGTACTCCTTGGCTCCGGCAGCCGGAGTGGCGGCTGTGGAGGCCTGGCGGAGGCTTCCCTGCCGCTCTACCCTTGGATGGGCCCTCCTCTCCTCACCATCCCTGTCCTCAGTAGGCTGAGGCCCGGCGTCTTCCTGGTCCAGGTGGTAGCGGTAGAGGCTGTAGCCATCGGCGCTGTTCACACTGCCGTGCCGTAGCAGGGAGGAGGGGTCGGCCGTCATGGAGGCTCCGGAGCGCGTCCTGCACAGTTCAGTGGTGTCCACCCCCGCCAGCTTCTCCAGTGCATTCATCATGCGTCCCAAGAACTCTTCTAGCTGGGCTAGGCGCAGGTCCACTGTCTGCAGGGATGCCTTCATGGTGTGCTCCCTCTCATTCACCTCCTCCAGCCTCATGGACATGTTCTCTACCCTGAGAGTATGGGGAGAGGGTTGTGAAAGTCATCTTATGAAAATAGTTTTTTTTAAAAAACACAGCTTTTCTGTTTGGATATGCTCTCCAACTGTTCACATCCAATAATTTATGATTGTCCCGCCAAGATTTTGGCCAGGAATATGTCGATTCATACTATTCTGTTTACCTTTCGGATGTGACTCTAATGCGCTCATTATTTGAAGACTGCTCCTCATCCTCTTTCTCCCGGAAGTACTCCTCCACACACTGCTCCTCAAACTCGTGTAGATTCTTCAGCTCTTCAGCATTCAGAACCAGGTCTATTGCAAAGGGAGAACGAATACAATTAGCCTCTCTTACAAGGAAGTCTTTAGACTTTTTTGTGTTTACTTTTATTTAAAGGTGCAGTATGTACATTTGTTTTAGAACACTTGTTCATATTTGGTTAAATTTACTTCAAATCTTGACAGATATCAACAAATTAAAAGCTCTAAGACAACAATCAGGTCTCTGACTGGGGTTATGACTGTTTCAATCAGGTGTATTTGTTGGATAAAAAGTTTGAATTACTGAGGCCGCGGTCACGATCATCCAAGTCACCCTCCTGTTGCCTCCGACAACGGCAGCAGATGCGCTTGAGGACAATGTAGATGTGACTAAAGATGATCAGCGGGGGTGGGAGGACTGGACGATCATGGAAGGTCATGATCAGTTGGTACCGCTGAAACTTCCACACCTGATTGGAGATGGACTTCACCTCAAAGAATGTGTTGCTGTAGAGAGAGAGAGGGGTAGAGAAAGAGGGACATGGGGGAAGGGGGGGGGGGGGGGTAGAGGGAGACAGAGAGTGGAGATACAGAGATAAGGAGTGGTGGAATATAACGTAAGGTATCTAGCAGGTGACTTCCACTGCTAGCTAGTGATGCTTATGACTAAAGCCCTCCATGCCTGGGCAATCCAATGACCAATTATATGCCACTCTGTACATGAGTCCTCACTTGAAGACAGCGATGAGCAAGTTGACAAGTAGGATGTTGGCAACAAGCAGGTAGCAAGCCATGATGGCAGGGGTGAGCCATGCCCCAGGAATGCAGGGGGGCAACTTTTTTCCATCCTCATCATACATGTTGTCACCACAAGGAGCTGAGAAAAACACAGCAAATACATTTTTGTTTTACAGTATTAATGTACTTTCAAACTCCAAAAATCTTTAAAGAAATTTTTCATTTTGCTGTTATTTATTTGCTTGGGAGCTTCCTTTGTACAGATGCTATTACCATTCATACCGGTGAATATTAACTTATGCCTGAATTGAAAATATGTATCTTTAAATTTACAGTGCCATGAAAAGTATTTGCTTCCTGATTTCTGATTTCTTCTATTATTGCATATTTGTCATACAGAATGGTTTCAGATTTTTTCCAAAATCTGAAACTAATCAGTGTGACAAATATGCAATGATGGAAGGAATCAGGAAGGGGTCAGATTCTTTTTCATGGTACTGTAACTCATAGACCAATACAAGTAATCAATTCTTTTTTCTTCACAGGCAGTTTTTCAAGTTCAGCAAAAATCACCAGAGTAAACGCCACCAACTTTAAGTCAATGTTAATTGGAAATACAAGCATACAATACATTGTCAATCAAAGAGACTGGAAAGAAGCGAAACAACCTTTTTGTTGTTAATACAGGTTACTCACGGTTTATTTCCATTGCGTAGACTGCAGACAAGTCCAAGGAGGCAGGGATGTTTTAAATGACAGAAGAAACAGAATAACAGCAGCCAAACATCAGGTAAAATAGGCCTACATTTTATTTTCTGTCACGAGGAAGAACTCTGCATGCTTGTATATAAGTTATAAAAGCTTCAGTCTTACAGGGTTCTTTTTTGTTTCAACTAAAGTATATTTGTCCTCATGACAACTACATTTTAATCATGCTTAAGTTCATACAACTTTGCATTTATATATTTTCTGTTAGGAAAAGTTGTTTCCAGGTACTGGTGTGAATTAGAATTTCAGGTGGTTGTTCAATGTCTTCCTCTTGACAGAAAAAAACAGGGCACATATGTGATTGCAAGCAGGCAGATGATCAACTGAAGAGTTATGACATGGCTATGTTTAGTTTCTGATTACATTCAACATTAAAAAATATATACTTTTTAGATACAATTGTGGCTACACTGAAGACCACTAATGATGATTAAAAAATGAATGACAAAATTACCGCATGGAATACTGATTACGGCAAACAACAGGGGAAAAAATTCCTATCACATTCTATAGTATGATTCCCATTTAAGGGGAGGCACCACAGGCGAAGGGAGATTTTAGCTGGATTAATTTTGAGATACCATGATATTTAGCTTAATTAATACTATAATTTCATAAATGTCCAAAACAATGATCAGGAAAATGTTAAATTATTAATTTTGAAGTTTTACCAGCTGCATCAAGCATACCAAACACAAAATTATGTCTAGAAAACCTCTCTGTATATTGCCAGATATTTAGTTATTAATCACATTGAAACAGTAAAATGAATTTAACTTAATCCACCAAGAAAAAAAAGTGTTATTAATATGCAAACTTACGCTGTTTAATGATTCATGAGCTCATTTGCATATGTGGTTAAAAAAATAAGCCATAAAAGTTATAATACAAAACACATTTGCATTTGTGTCCGCATTCAAAATAGTAAATAAAGTGAAAAAAACTATAATTTTTCCCCTGTGGTACCTGCCCTTAAGATCACAAGGATAAAAATCAAACTTCATTATCAGAAGATCCTGCCTATGTATGGTAAATATTCTGTTTCCTGATGAGTAGTTTGGAGAGTTAGGCTTCATGAACCCCAAAGTGGGTGGAGTCATTATGTGATAATAATGAGGCATTGATCTGCATTTCAGTAGTTTTTCTTTGTTCCCTGCATTGTTCATAGCCTACTTTTCCTCCTATGTTCCACAAAACAACAGAAGTAAATGAGGGGAGGAGACAAGAGTAGAGGATAAGAAAAAAGCAGCATGTAGATGAGGCACCTGTGCAATGAGCAAAGTCATATGATAATGCTTATCAGTTTACCAGTATATACGTAAAATAATCTATAAACCATAAGCATTATATATAAGCTACAGACAAATGCTGCTCTTCATCTTGATACCTCTTCAATCAGCTTAATATTTCTCAGTTTTTCAGCAGTTATGAATATAGCAGTTTAAAAACTGTGACTCATGTCTTTCTTCTGTGTTTTGTTCCCTGTTTTTTTCATATATTCTTTATGTTGCATTAGTTCATTATTTGGCAGGTAATATATAAGTGCACTTACACAGCATGCAGAACAATGCAAACTGCCTATGTACATAGATTTCCGTAGGGTCTATGACTTCACACAACAATGAAAACATGTTCCACATAGGATACACCTATATCCTTTGCAGAGCAGTCTTTTGCAAAGGGGTTTTGTTGATTGCATAACTAATGGTACTAAAGCTCCACCCTCTGTAAGTGGTCAACAAGGCTTCCTTCTTCTGTCAATAAACTAAATCAAATTTTAAAACCATCCAATGAACGTTTCTCATGAATTAACTTAAAACTGTGAAGATATAAAGGCCACAGTTCTGTGATTTGGGATGGATACTAGTGATTAATGAATAAGCCTTCATTGATGCCATAATGGGTGGAGCTATCATAAAAGAGTCACTAATCTGAACTAATAGTGTTTTGCTGCTGGTTACCAAGTATTTTTTTATTTGTTCACATGAGCTAGTGACTGACAGCTCATGGTGGATTGACACAATATTGTTCATGAGGCCTTACTCTCCCATTGCTAGTAGATGACGCGGCTTTAAGCCTTGGAAATAAAATGGTGACTACTAACATAAGTGCAAACTAACCACCAGGGGGAGCTATGTGAGCAAAGTACAGTGCATGGTTAGTCAACTGTCAAGATGTACGAGGAAAAATGAGGGGAAGAAAGACTAAAAACCAGAACACACAACATTCTGCGACTAAGTGCACTAATGAGGGCATGGCGGTAGACTCAAAACTGATCATCCACCCTTGAAACAGGAAACAGAATCTTACTATGAATTCTAGTCTTACGGTCTATGGAATCCGCAAACACCTCTCCATAGATCATCCAGTAGGGCATGTAGAAGATGTTCCGGGCCAGGCGCCATGTTGGCTCCTCATCCGGGTGCAGGATGGCCTGCCGGGCCACGCCAAAGCTCATCAGGACCACCAGCATGATCACCACAAAGTACAGCATGTCGATCATCTGTAAGACACAAAGTACAGCATGTTGATCATCTTATAAGACACAAACAACAGCAAATCCATCATCCATAAAATACAAAAAACCGCATGTCCATCATCTGTAAAAGATAAATTACAGCCTGTCAGTCATATATAAGACACAAAGAACCGCATGTCCATCATCTCTAAAAGAAGTACAGCATGTCAATCATCTAGAGATGAAAAACTCAGCAATCACCAAAATTAGCTTTGCAAGTTATTTCTGATTAAGAACAACAATTTATTGAACAGAATTCTAGGTATGTTTAATGTGTCAAAAATGTTCAATTAAAGTGTCCTGTTAAACATTAAGAATAAGAATAATCATAACCTCACCATTTTTCCAATCATCATGACATAGGGGCCCAGGTACTTGTTGACCCCGAAGATGTCGAGCACTCGGATGTACCAGAAGATGATGTCCACGCAGTAGATGACGCGGCCGTAGCCCATGTAGGGCTCATTCTGCAGCCGCAGCAGAAGGCCCAGCAGGAACGTGGAGATGGCCACCAGATCCGTGATGTTCCAGTACTCCTCCAGCCACACGTTTATCTTCTGCTTCAGCTTCCCGGGCTCCGACATCAGGATCTGAGGAAGCGGTGAGACCATTAACCAAAAGCGTGATCAAAAAGCGCCTTCAGAGCACATTATAATGGACTACATGGAGGGAAGGCTGAGGAAGGGTCAACAAATGAAATAAAAAATTCCGGATTGATTCAATTTCAATCTTTCTTTCCTTTAGCAATTATCTAGCTAGGAAGCCACATTGAGATTAAATTCTAATTTACAACTGTACCCCACTGTTTTTCCCTGCAGTAATTATGTAGGACATGACCTTCTACCTGTCGGACTTTCTCCAGTCCCAGGGTGATGATGTAAGCTATGACAATCCACTCCTGGAGAGAGGGCCAGCGTTCCATCTTGACCAGGATGATGTAATTGTACAGCATCAGGTACACAAGGTAGGATAGCTGCCAGGAAAGATGTGATTGAGACATGTCACAGATTGAGACCAATATACCATTGTATCTCTAGTTAAAGACATCCCTTTTCTAGGTAGAGGGATCCTAGTTTAAATAATAGAGAACAGACCTATTACAATAGTTACAAATTAATAATTACACAGTCATAGACTGACTCTGTCATAACATTGAGATGTTACCAGTGTACAGAAGCATTGTACTGAAGGTGGGAGAGCTTTGCAAGGCTTCACAAAGCCCCATACATATGGCACTACCCTAGACTGGAAAACTCCATTGCATATGAATCAATGCATATGATTCAATACTCTCTTCTCTGTAGAAAAATGGAACCTTTGGTTAATTGATGGCACATTTCAACCTATTTTTGGATGAGCATGAATGAATTCTCTCACAACCACATTTCAGGTGTTTTGAGCCGTGGGGTCTCTTACAGTGTTGAACCAGAACTTGGTGAAAGGGGCATTGTAAAACTCATAGATCTTGTTCCCGATTGGAATTCTTCGCTGTTTCTTATTGCCTTCTTCTTCATCGCCTTTTCTGGACACCACATCAACATTGCCATCCTGAAAATGATTGATAAAAGGTAACTTTGTATGCAGTGGTAATGTGCAATGCAATACGTCCAGCTGTGTGAACTGCTCTGGATAAGAGCATCTAATAAGTGAATATAATGCAGTACTATGTAATGTGTGCTGCATGAAGGCAGCTGTGTGCTGAAGCCTTGGTGCTTCAATGCATGCCATTGACAAGGATATTAAAAGGATGCCACCATTTGTCAAAAAACATACTTTTTCAAGAAATTGAGTTAAACATGGACTCCCAATCCATAAATGAGTCTTTACAAATCATCCTATCTTTAACAATTCACAATTACAATTTACTATCTAATCATTTGGTAAGTGTTTTTTGCCAAAATTAGTTATAAACATAAGACATGAAGTATGAAGCATTGTTATGGTATACTCTTCCATGCTGACTGGTGGTATATTATAAATGGGAGTGGCTTTCAGTGGGGCCCTGGTAGAGGTTCTTAAGACTTACAGTGGACACCTTGCTGGACTTGTTGTCATCGTCCTTGTCCTTCCCTTCCTCATGGTCCCCTGAGGTGTGGTATGTTGCATCCTCACCAATACGGAAATCCAAAAATAGGATGGAAGGAGGGAAAACTATGCCCAGAATCACCTGTATGGATGGGAGAGGTTTCCAGTGGGAGTTAGTAGCAGCAGGCATCTTGACATCTGAGAACCATTGTCCTGAGCTTTAAATAGTCAGGCAATAGCCTGTTTATTGAGATTCCATATACAAGCTACATGAAAATAACTTACTGATTCTTTAATGTCAGTTAAGACAATTGGTCTATTTGTTAAAAATATCATTCACTTTCATTGGACACTGGGAGAGGAAGAAATAAGTGGATAATGCTGTGAAGTCTTGAATATTTTAATACTATAAACTACTAATTGTAGAAGACCGAAAGTGCAATCCATTCATCTTAAAACACATTCTGGGAACAAGAATGGAATCATTTTTCCACAATTCACAGTTCTACAAGAAAAAAGATACCAAATTCTTTACCCTCATTTTAGTTAGGTGCTTCATGACAGTGGAGCATATACATCCCTTTAAACAAAATTCATTTCTAAAACTGACTTCATACTGGTGTGTGGGAGATGAGTATCTGTTATATTTTTATTAAGTTAACCTTACTATACATAATGCTATAACTGAATTAGCTATAATAGTGCAAGATCATTTTCTGAGTCTGAGGGCAATATTGCTGCATTGCAATCCTTTGTTATTGTAAACAATAACCAAGCAAATACCAGGATTGTTAAACAGTCAGTTATTTTTGTGTGTATTAGCAGCATGCTGTTTGGTTTCACATGAGAGGTTCAGCTGGACTGGGTCTAAAGCTCTATACCTTTAGGCTGGGGCTCTTTCCAAACCTCAGACAGCCCATCCACATATCAGTGAGCAGCATCTGGCTGCAGGTGTGGGCTATGAAGTCACGGTGCTTGGCTGCCACAGCCAGCTTCAGACAGGTAGATTTGCTCCAGTTCTTCAGCTCGTAGGTCAGCAGCTTCATGGCCACCTGCTCATCACGCTTGTATGACTGGTCCAACAGCTCGTATGCCAGCTGTCCAAATTCTCTGCGGAGCATCATATGAGAATTGGACACACTTCTTGGAGACACTTCTTTATTGCTCATAAATGGACTGAACATACCTGAGACAATTCTTCAGTGATTTATTAAGAAGTTGAAAAAGATAATTTAACAGTACTGTATGTCTCCTTGGATGCTGAATGTTCTCATTTCTAAATAAAAGTTAATTTGGAATAAACTAGTTTAAAGTGAACCCAGGCAAAGTATTTAGTGGGACACAGTGTGCTGATCACACACCAGTGGTAAATGGCTGACTTATAAATGTTTCTAGAAACCAACCAAATTATTTCCCTGGGATTTGTATTTGAATCATGAAAGCAAAATAATTCAAACTTCATATCTGTAAGCCTTCAAACTTGGCCTGATTTTTTTATTTAATAAGCAAATAAATAAATAAGAAATAATCATTTGAAAATTTTTGAATCAAAGCCGAAAAAGTCTAATTGAAATGTTTTGCTGCTTACACCAAGACGTTGAATATTTTTAAATGTTCTATACATTACAGCCAAACAAATGCAAGCATGGTTGCCTTTAATAACACTTATTCAGAGACAAACAATGGCTAATTCATTTTTGTAAAACAGGAGAGGGTTAGAAGAAATCCTAACCATTCTTTAACAAAATTTGGCTTGTCTGATGTTATTGTATAGATGGGTGCATGTAAAGGAAACAGGACGTTAACGGGCAAATAGGCCCACTCACTTGGAGTTATTGTCCAGGTCCTGGGAGATGTCTTCCACCAGCTCGCTCTGGGAGGACTCGTGAGCCATGGCCTTGTACAGTTTGCAGGCCACCAGGGCCTTGGCCATGGCCTCCTCCCCCCTCTGCCACAGGAAGAGCGCCATCTTCTGGCGCTTCATCAGCACTGCCCACACCATCAGCTCGTGGAACGGGTACTGGAACCGGCTGACCTCGGGGTCGTCCACGTCGATGTCGATCTCCTCCTCCTTCTTCTTCGCTTTCTTCTTGCCCTTCGGACGGGGGTCGTCATCCTGGTGGGTGAAGATGTGAAATGCTTTGTAATCATTCTCTGACACTTTTGAAAATTTATTAAGATGGGGTTGTTTTCTAAACATTTTATAAATGCTTTTGAAGCATGGAATGATGAGGACCAAAACGGCATGTGACAGATGATTTGCATCATTTATGTATATGTACAATGCACAGAACAAGACATTTGGTGACTCTCACCTCCATTCCCAAGAGTTTAAGAGCTTTTGGCTGTGAGAAAGAGGGAGACAAACAAAAAAAAAAAGATATACATATATACATATAATCATGCCAAATAACTTGCTAACAACAGATACTTTTCAGTTGAATATGGTGGATGTTCCTTCTCACCCTTTTAAGTCCGTACAGATTGTTGTAGAGAGTACGAAAGCTCTTTCTAGTGTAGTTGCAGCGATAGGCTCCACCCATTAAGAACTCCAGCACCAGCCCAATGTCAATCAAGGTGATTTGGTAATCTGGGGGTAGGTTTCCCTATGACATCACAGGAACATTGTTTTATAACAACACTCAAAAAACAACATTCAGAGCCCTCATCATTTCTGAGTACTGGAACATATTTTTGGAAATCTGTTTCAGTGTTTATCTCACTTTATCTTTATGAGAGGATATGTCTGCATGTTGACAGATGATTGTTGCTCTTAAATTTTTTTGGGTCACAGATTTTCACTTGTTGATGGGGTTTAATCTTATCTGTATAAGGGCAGAATTCAGTTTGTGGCTTGGGGAATTTGCAACACTATTTTATGTTATATAATATATATATATATATATATATATATATATATATATATAGGGGTTTCGTCATACTTGTTCCTGGTTATGGTTATACACTTTGTTGTACGTCGCTCTGGATAAGAGCGTCTGCCAAATGCCTGTAATGTAATGTAATGTAATGTAATATTCCACTGATTACTTAAAAAAGAGGCCATTTTTACACCTGCCGAGTTTATTTACTATGCAGGTACTATTGTCTCAAAAATAAATGAATGAATAAATAAATAGATAAATAGTGTCGTAGGCTAACCGTGTCTCACGGTCAAGGGAGGTTGTAGGAAGGCTCAAGAGGCAGGAATTCAGCAGAACTGATATTGTTTTTCATTTTTACAGTGATTAAATATTTTCAGTGGAGTAAAGAATGGCAAAAACAAAACAAAAAAAACTAATAAATATTTACACACGTTCAGACTTGTCGCCGTTGCACTCATTGCAACACATGAATCTCAGTGCAATAACTCGCAGCCATCATTCAGACCTCTCTCCCCAACAGTCCCGCACCGACAGGCTTTTAAACACTTCAGCCTCCCGCTAAGTGGAGGGACAAACCACGATAAAATTCCTACACGTCACTTAATTATGCAAGCAAAATGTACACCCCCCTTCGGTAAACACAATAGGTTCGCCTATTCCTATAACCATGCGCGTGCCCTGGCTCGCCGTTTGCGAGTGGATGAATCGACAAACAGACTTGCGCGTGAGTAATGAATGGAAAGCAGTTTATATTTAAACAGCGTTTACACAGTTCTCAGCTGTTCCATGCCATGTGAATTAATTGTGCACGTATTAATTCACAAATTCAACAGCCATGAGAGAAAAGATGTATAGTGAATTATGAATGTTGGCTGAAGTTTATTTTTAATGTGGGAAATTGTCCGGGAGTGAAAAATACGGAAGTGGCGGGTTTGAGCGGTTTGATGCCAAATGGCGCGCCCCTGATTATATGCGCTTCAGCACTTAAATGCGCGCTCATGATAATGATGCGCCCGCATCATTATCACAAATAGCATGAACATTCCGTAAATAAAATATGACTTACAAAAAATATTTGTAACTTACAAATAAAATAATTGGTTCACGAGTAAATGTAGCTGGTTCACAAGTAAATGTAACTGGTTCACAAATATGTTTTTGCCCTCACAAACCTCTCTTGGAAAATCACTCGATGTGCATTTATGCGTTGCCTGGGGCATATTCAACAGCTTGCTTTTATTTGTGGATTTTTGGAGACAATCCTCGCAGCACAATTTGCAAATAAATCCTCAGATAGATTTTTTGAGTCCCCAGTCAGATTTTAAGACCGTTAGGATGCACCAATCACATCATGCACGGTGAGCTCCATAATGCCTGGGACAAAGTTATATCATTTTTCTTATTTGGCTCTGTACACTACACAATTTTAATAATTGGTAATCAAATAATTTGAATCACCATTCATATGTGGTTAAAGTGCAGATTCTCAGCTTTCATTAAAGGGTATTTTTAAAATATATTTTACATGTAGAAATAAAAGAAACCACATTTTTTTTATACATCTCCCCATTTCAGGGCATGTTAAGGAGTGGATGTCTTAAAATCTGATTGGCTGGACTAGTGAAAAAAACAGTTACATTTATTTGTGACCCAGCTACATTTGTTTGTGGATCTGTTGCATTTATTTGTGGATCTGTTGCATTTATTTGTGGATTTTACATTTCATTTATGTTATGAAAACATTTGTGATCTCATTGTATTTGAATGTACATGCTATTTATTTATTTATTTATTTTTGAGACAATGATATCCCCATACTTTATAATTGTGTCATGGAAGGTATTGCATACCAACACTAGGATTTCAGTCTATTGACTTCTGGAAGCCTGATATGTCTAACAGTAAATATTAAACAGAACTGTTTGGCAATTAGCAGTATGCCATTGTCTTTAAAACCAAACACAGATAAACTCAACATGTCATCTCATCATAAATAAATAAAATATTGCATATATCTAATGTTACTTCTGAATCACACAATTATCAAGTTTCTTGAGGAGATTATCTTACCTTTTTAACATCCCTGACTACAAAATGTAATGTATTGATTGGCCCCAGCCTCTGAAAAAAAAAACAAAAAAAAAACAAAAACAGGATTGTAGGGAAACTCCATTACATAATGAATTAGCTCATGTTGAAACAGAATAATGCAAGAGCATGTCAATGCTGTATTATCATAATAATACATGTATCAAGGCAAATACGAATGAAGACTAACAAACCTTCAAAACAGATCATCAATGTTGTAATGAGTAATTAAAATATTGTAAAAAGTGTAACTCAGTAATAAAATAATATGCACAATTACCTTTTCACACTGAATTCAAGATAAGCCTTATAACAGTACAATGCTAGAATGTGAGTGAAGACAGCAGACTGTACACAATAATCAGAGGTAAATGTGGTATTTCTCTGAAGTATTGGATTTATGTCGCTCTTTCATCATCAGTAACTAACCAGTATGGATGCAAGTTGTACAAAGTATTTGCATATGGGCCACAGGCTATGCTCAAGAAGGGTACACAGCTGACACTCACAACCAGTTCCTCAAGTCTTGTTCTGTTTATGCTCACATTGCTTTGCAAGTTAATAAATAAGCACAATGGCTAAAATTAAAGATCCCCCCGTCTGTCCCTCTCTGAAATTGCTATAGTACTCCCTTTTTTGGGCAATGATTAAAACGTAATCCTATTTGTTCCTCATGGAGTCTTCTATGAACAAATTTGAGATGAAGTAAAAACGTTTGATGAGCTCAATTTGTGACAGCCCAGTCAGGAATGTGTGCAGAGGCTAACTCACAAAGGATAGACTGTGCTTGGTCTCCAATGAGCCCAGGGCGTTTCTGTAAGTATTTTATTTCCTGGGATAGTGTTTGGTTGTCGGTGCTACTTACATGGTAAATACTTATATTTACATATTTGCCATTGACTTGGCATGAGTTTGGTGTTCACCTAAACTGTTTTTAAGGTTAATTTTCCCATCTCTATCCCATTGCTCTATCTAGAAATGGTAACCAATTCATATATGCATGGTAATTTATATCCATTTAAGAGAGAGTGAGCTTAGGTGCACCCTACCATTTTCCTAAGTAGAAAATGTGCTGGTAGCCATTTACTTGTTGGCTAATGACATGCCCCAAAGAAGAAACTCCAAAACTGAGTTTTCTAGATAGATACCACTCTTGCTGAGGCTGTTACAGCTGTTCAAGAGGCTCACCGTGTTGTACAGCTCCTCAAGGCGGGGGATGGTGAGAAAGTGGTGGATGTTCACTCCATTTTCAATAAGCAACTTGACAAAGTCCACCCTGTCCAGCACCAGTGCATCCATCATGGCTCGTTCCAGGCAGTTTACCTGTAAGGACACCGCAAGAGTTATCCATCCTTCCTGTTGCAAGATGGGGCTAATGTAACTGATGCCAAACTGTATGTTTCTCTTATATTGTTTGGGTGACTGAGGTTCTAGTTCTCCTGCTTACCCAGTTGAGTAGTTCTAGCTTCCTGGGGTCAGTCTCCTCTGGTGGTTCTGGTTTAGCTTTACCCCCTTTCCCCTTCTTGCCTCGGACCTTGCCCTTGCCGGTGCGGGGCCCTGTGGTGGGGCTCTTGTGCCGCTCCTGGATTGGAGTGGTGGCGGTGGATAGGGCACTTGCAGGCTGTGTGAACAAGGGGGGGGGGGGAGGTGGTGCAGTCTAATCGGGCATTTATAGTGGTTCTACACTTTACATATACTTTGCTGAAAGGGTGTATGAGGGTGGATCATGTTCCTTTCCTTAATTTATAAGCAAATAGAATGTTCCCTGTGATGACAGCCATTTAGCCTCTTCTGTGTCACAAGTATGTTTTATTTATTTATTTTTTAAAACATTTTTTAAATATTTGAATGCACCCAAAAGCCATTTATTCAAATTGCCCAACCAATAATTTCCCCTGGGTTTCATGTACCTTTTATTAAATTATTCTTAGGGATTTCAAGCCTTTTCTTCGTGTACATATAAATTATGTTTGTGAATTTAACTGTGAAGACTTCCAGAGAACTGCCACTGGTGAAATGAGTTGCTCTGAAACATTTTCTTTTCTGTTCTATGCCTTAGTGCAGGGTTGCAGAGGGATTATGATAGAGTATATCTCTTTCGCTTTGTATTTTAATGAAAATATTGAATTGCATCCAATAGCAAGTCAAGATAGATGTTTGTGGGGAAATTTCCAGCCATTAACTCTTTTGAGGAGAGAGTTGTAATAATTTTATTGTGATTCTATTGAACAATGAACAGCATATGCAGTACATACTGTAGGAGTCAAAAGGTCAAAGTGACCACACTTACAGGCCAGTGGTGTCCATAGACAAAGATCTGACTGCGGGCAATGTCCACTCTGTTCCAGGCCAAAGCCAGGCTCAGTTGGTCCGGCGCTGAGGCATTTGTGCCTGAAAAACACATTCAAATGACCTCTGAACCCCTGCCAAGGGGGTACGAAGTTTACTCTTAAAGGCTCACTTTATATGCTTTGCTCTTGAATTCCTAAACCAGCCAAAAATATATATTTTCAGATATGCATCTGAAAGTAAAAACAGATCAGTGGTTTTACCTTTCAGTAAAGCAGTCAAAATGGCCATCTCTATGTCCTGCTGACCTTCAGAGCCCATCCGAAACACAGTTATCTACATCAAAGCGGAGAAGAGGACAAAGAGAGAGAGAAACTCCTCTGGCAGAGTTTCTTTGTTTGTCTTGTGATTTCATTGTGAGAGAGTCAGCCAAGGCATTTTCAGTAAATGAGGAAAGAAATGCATGATTGAAAAAAAAATGAAAATGGATGAGCTGATGAATGAATGGATTTTTTTCTTTGTTTTTTCTCTTGCTAGTTGCCCAGAGTAAAAGTAAAAATAAATGAATGATAAATACATAGGATTAAGCTATAACTAAGAGGCAGAAGGATGCTTCATGTGCTTCATTTGCTCATTTGCTTCTCTGTTTACATGACAGTCCTTACTCTGTTGCGGTAAAGCAGAATGTTAATACAGTCACAAGTGGTATGAAGTCAATGGCACTATTATAGATCCTGGTATTTGCCATCACATGCCAGTAATTACAGAAGCTTCCTCCAGATTCACTGCTAATGAGGGCCTCGTGGCTCCAGGACTGCACTGTATTTGCACGTTGTTTTCTTTTTGGTTGCGAAGGAGTCCCTCCTTCATGGGCTCTTCGTTTTGCAAATGGCTTGTATTATGATAAACTATACAAAAGGTCATACATGCTGTGAATGGAAACTAATATAGTCTTGGATCCAATTGCCTTAAAGTATCTTTAACTTTGGCTTACAAATCAATGTTACTTTCTCAATGCAAATACATTCTTTTCTCCAAATATTTTTTATCAGTGAACTTTTCCAGCGTCCCTTAGATCTCACATCAAATCGTGCTCAATGTAAGCTCACTTAAGAACATTATATACAGTAAAGTGGCTGTGTACTTGCTTTGTTCTTAATATCGATAGTCTACTCTGTCCTGGTGCTTGTAGTTACCAATGCATTCTGGGTTGTTTGCCAAATTGGCCTTGTAAGTCATTTGAGACACACATCTGCTGAATGAATATATGTAATGTAAATGTGGGAGTGAGCTAAGGAAGCTTAATATGTGCTATCTGGCAACCAAATTTTTCTTAAACTTGAAACGAAATGCCAAATGACAGAAACCCAAGTGGACCCATTTTAGTCATGAGTATTTAAAAGTCTATTCTCTACAGGTCATGACAACATTTAGCTCTTATGGGCTGGGGACCACTAGGTGCATCACACTATAATACATTTTATTGAATTCATTCAAAAGGTACCTCTATGTCCAGCTGAATGAAGGTTGAACTTTGTACAGAAAGGTCATTTTTGGAATATGTGCTGCAGTAGCCAAAATGCGATAGCATTGAAATGCTTTGGAAATGGAGCAATGCATGTAGCCAACCACCCTGCAAAGTTACGTTGGGCCCAGTTTTAATCACTTAAGAGCACCAAGTCTGTGAGGACCAAACCTACTGGTGATAAGCACACAATTACACAGTTTATGAGCTCAGTATGAAGGATTTACTAATAATTTCATGGAAAATTAAATCAAATATCAATACATTTGCAGCAGTGTTGCTCTGAGACATTGTTGAGCATAGATTTGTAATGGGCGCAGTCTGTCAATAACAATGCAATCCATATTTTAGTGGGAACAGTGTGCAGTAAGGAAGGCAAATTTAAGCTTTTGTAATTGAAAGTGATGAAGGATGGGATGGATGCCACAGAAATGAATATGCAGGACAATGTGGGTTGTGAAAACATGGGTTTATTGATGGATACAATGCAAGAAATACATTTGAAAAGCAGTCATGTTTTTTACATGCTACTTAAAATACAGCTTAACACTTGTTGGTTTGGCTCATGAGTAAATATACAAAACTATATACATATATATAATGCAGAATATCTTATTTTTCTTTGTCATCTTGGCTCATATATAAATGTTGTATGTAATTCATAATGCATTTTTAATACATTCTGTTGGGCCTTAGCTGGTGCCTGAAACAAGAAGTGAATAAGTGATCTTCCCCTGGTTTAGACATACCCCTTACTTACGAGTTCTCTCTTCTTCATACATTCCATGACCATCAGGAACATTTGCTGGGCCTGATTGCGGTTGTAGTTGAATGTTTTCTGAATGGTAACCAGCAGTTGGTCTCTAGCATTCTCACTCACGATGCTGAGTAAAGATCAGAAGGGAAGACTTCATTACCTACAACATCACGTAGAAGAGACACCATGGCTTCTGCTGTTGTGCCCTTCAACAAAATATATTTCACCTGAACTGCATCATAAAATTGTCCAGTTGTGTAAATGTAGAAAATCTAAGGTCAGCGTGTCACTAGGTTGTGTCCCCAGCAAATGAATAAGAATAATAAATCTACATAAACCTGAGTGCTAAGTGAGAACTTATTGTACAGTGTATGCAATATATACATACTACGCATTGTAAAAAGGCGAAAGTCTTTTTATATTGTAATGAAGGCTTGGAAGCTTTTAAATCCAATAAAATACCTTTCCCTTGTCACAAGTAGTGATTGAGGTTGGTAGTGGAGCTGATTCTTTTATCAACTGAGTAAATAATTTCTGAATTGCACCATTTTTTCTTCACCAGACCTATGTAAGTAGATCTGGCACTGGCTACCAGACAGATATGTGAGTTTCTGGCTCAGATAAATTATTCAGGTGTAGCATCATGTATAATTAAAATATCCGAGGACCAAAAGGGGAATTTTGGCAAGCAAATTTCAGGAGTTTCCCCCAAATAACATCCGAGGACCGCAATAGCAGCGAAAGGGGTGCAAAAGAAGGGGCGGCCCAAATTCCATGCTCACCCGCCATCCTCCGAGTGTTTGTGGGCAAAGGAGACGATGTCGGAGGCTCGGCCGCTCCCGTCCACCACCACCACGGGGACGGGCGGGTCCTCCCGAAGGCTCTCCAGCGCAATGGAGATCACGTTGGGGCCCCCCTCCACTATCAGACACACCAGCGGCACGCCCTGACCCAGACCTGCGGGAGACAGGCATGCACCGCATGTACTCAGCTCTTAAATTTCTGAGGGAAACCTTGATGAGGTATTACCACTGTCTTTGAAAATGTCATCGTCAGAAATTATTAGAATGGAATATGAATATGTACTGTAAGCATCACAAGCCTCCCTCCTGGGCAGGTGTGTGTGAAACTGCAGAGGTGCTGTTGTCTTGGTAACTGTTTCAGAGAGCATTACATCATGCCGTGTTTATTTAGGTCATCCCCTCAGCCAGGTAAAGGGTTGAGGGAGAGGAGCGGGGAAGGGAAAATGATGTCAGTGGTGACAGCTGAGCTTCCCTTTGCTGTCCCTGCCTTGTTGCTTGCCCCAGGCATAGGATGACAAAGGGAAACCCACAGGTCACATTATCAAGAGGACGTTCCTGCAGAACCCTTCCCTAGAGGGAGCATCACTCCTGAACGGCTGAATCTCTAGGTCCCACTACCTGCCTGCTGTCCCAACTTCAGACACAAACATGCTGCTCTGGTCCAGTCTGGAGGTCATGCCACACATATCCATGGCACAAGGGCTCAGGTAAAGCCTTTTAGCATCACTATTTTGACTGCAAGCAGCCATCTCCCCTCGTGGTACCAAGAAATTTTTAAGAACCTGAAGGGTGGTTGAACTTTCTCCCCCTACTGTGGAACACCCTTCTAACATTTTGAAGGGAATCAGACTCAATATTTAGGCCAAAAATGTAGCTGTCACCTGGCTCCCCTTCTGTCACAACTTGACTTCCTTCCACAGTTTCTTCCTATCTGTCCTGGCCACCATTGCCCTGGACTTCCTCTTGTGGAAGTTTAGGCCAGGATCCACTGTAAAGTGTTTTGTGACAGATGCTTGCAAAATGCACTATACAAGTAAATTTGATCCGATTTGATAAATTCATGCTAATGGAAGCATGATGAGAAACAAGAGTGAGGTGCTTACGGGTGTTGATTTTTTGCAAGGAGATGTGCTTTTCCAGCTGACGTCGAAGTTTAACCTCAGCACCGTACTTCCCACAGGTACCGTTGTCAGCCAGGATGAAATGTGAGTGACTGCTGTTCAGCACTGAGAGCTTGCTAAGAGGGTTTGACATTGTTTGGTAGGGTCTGGTCACCTATAAGAAACAAAGAAGGTCAGAGGCCAACGGTCATGGTCTTCCAATGAACTCATCTCTGGATTCTCCCTTGAAATAATTACACTATGACTTCAGGATCAGCATATAACTACAGTGTACATTCACATTCTCAGTTGCAAGAACTGTACTATGTAACAATATTTATGCGCAATATTATCATGCTCCACCTGTTTTCATAGTTGCAATGTCATTACACAGGGATTAGGGCCAATTAATACAAAGCTGAATTTTGACCTTCACCGTATGAAGATGTAACTGTGTGCCTTGCATGGAGGCCTTGGTTGTTTTTGAAATGGTGTGTTGTTCATATGTTGACAACTGAGCTATCAGCAAGATTTACAAAAAACAGACACACACAAAGCTGGGTTCGAGGAAACAAGGATTTCCCCTACCGACCAACCCTTAATTGAAATTCAGTTGCACAAATGCATACTCACATCCCTTCCAATGAGATCTTCCTTGTTCTCCACAATCCCCCATGGTGCAATTCCTATGGCACAGACCTTCCCCCTGGACTTAGAAGAGTGTTCCTTCAAGGCATCTCCAACATGACGGATCACCCCTTGGGAAAGAAGCAGGTGCAAAACACCATTAGTCTTACACCAATTTCCTTGCCAGAAAGCTAAGACAGATTATGGTGATCACAGATACCCACCAGTGCTGACTCCGCCAGTGAATATCCAGGCCCCCGTAGTGACGGCAGCCTTGATCAGGCCCTTTCCAAACACCTGCTTGAGTTTGGGCTGCAGGTCAAAGTTCTGAAGGCCCCCATGGACAGATATGAGCAGTGTGGGCAGCTCCAGCTGCCAGTCCTTCACCATGAGATGTAGTAGGTTATCCGGCTTTGAGTCATAGGACACCCTTATATACTGTCCAGTGGAGGGAAGAGGGGAGGAGAGGAAGTGTCATGTGTAAGTTTACACTTATATAGTTAAACCCATTCAGATTTGTGATGGCCATAATAGATGTTTTCATGATAAGATATATAGTTAATTGACCAGTTATGGAAGAACCCTAGGTGCCTTTTAACAATGAAATCACCAGAGCTTTTATGGAGATTATGATTGAGAGTCGTACCATGGCCTTGTTAACATGTCCACCCCCCTGGAATTCGACAATGCCATAGGCATCAGTGGGGGAAGCCTGTGTGTGCTTTACGACAGACCATTTCTCTGGTGGGGCGTCTGTCTGCACAATCTGATTGCTCTCCTCCGAGCTCTTGTTTGTAGTGAAGCCAGGAAGGATGGCCACATGTTGGTTCACCAGCTGACCACAACTGCATCTAGAGTAATGGAAATAAACATCTAAATTAGACCTGATTCTTCACTTGACAACATTATTTACAATGTATTCCCATTGTTTCTTTATTACCAGTCTTGGAATGCTTTAATATTCCACATAACTAAACCTACATAACTTCAAATGTCATTACATGACATGTCATGCAGCACCCTCTTAAAATACAGGAGGGTACAGACCACATGTGCTCTCCCAAATGTGTAACGTTGCCACTTCTTTTGACTTTGAAGCCCACCGGCTAGACTGGACAGTTATTGTGCTTTGACACTGCTCAACTGGATCCACTTTGTGTAGTGAGTGGGGAATTCACAGTGGCCGAAAGTCCCTCGGGACTCTTAAGCCGCGTTTCCACCGCAGGAACTAGGGTCTAAATTTAGTTCTGGGGGCTTTGTTTTACCCCCCAAAACGTTCCTGCTCGGGGGGTAGTACTTTCCGAAAGTACAGGAACCTTTTGGGTGGAGCTTGCAGCGCTGAACATTTCTGATTGGTCGAGTACTCGTAGCATTTGTGTTGTATTTATTTTCCGCCATTACCCGCCATGTTTGAAAATATGCAGCGGAAAACCAATTTATTTTCAAACTTCAAATCAAACTTGTATGTTATGCGGCGCAGTAGCCTACTTTTGGTTATAGCCTGTCAACGTCTTGGAATTATAACGTGTGCTCTTCTGTTCTTTTCTTGCTTTAGTATTCGTTTTATAAAATGCTAAGCATTCGTGCTGGGACAGCATATTACGTAGGCTACCAAAACATTCAAACGGATTAATTCGGTTGCTGAATATTTTCTTCCGGATTTTCTTTGTTAGCCCGTTGTAATTGACTCAAAACGTTTGGTACAGTTATGTGAGGTGTGCGGTAGTTCTGCATAATTAACATTGGTGATACAGTACAAGCAAACTGGAAATCACCTTCCGCACTTTTTATCCGGGTAAAATAACTGGTTAATTCTAGTCATCTTCCTTAGCTTTTTAGACTGCCGTAATTCTCAATTTCTGCCATTTCCAATTCCTTCGAAGAAGCCAGGAAGACATGGACTCTTTATGTGCATGGTTCATCTGAGGGCACACGTCGCTGCTCGCTAGCAGTAACTTCGAAGAAAGCAAACGGTGCTGTACCACTACTAATTAATTCTCACCAAGTCCGATTTTCGTCTATCTGTTTTCTGCTGTTAATGAATGTTTTGAGATGGATATATGAAATCAAAATACAAAGTACATATATAGTCATTGTTGGTACCCGTTATATAAGTGGAATAACACCCTCGGCTGTCCGGTTATTAGAAAATATGTGGCTACTTCGTGTAGTATGGGTTTATAGAGAATCATATGACAGATGGACCGACACAACGTCAGTGGTAATTGCCTATCTTCGCGTCTTTAGACCCGTGGAAACGCAGACAACCATTGGCTGAAGGAACCTTTTAGTTCCTGGTAAAGTAGTTCCTGGGACTGAAAGTTCCGGGTAATTTTGGTGGAAACGCGGCTTTAGTCACAGCCAGCACAGGCCTTTCTGTTTATTGACAGCAGAGTAAGGAACACAATGTAACGTAATGCTTCATAAGAGTGGTTTTTGTGTGATTTACTCTTGAAATACTGCATTAGCTGATTAACAACAACCAGTCCAGGAAATACAGAGCTATCCTGTTGGATTTCCGAGAACAGGGAATCATTTTCTGATGAGTTGCTTAAAGTTTCATATACGTTTTAAAATTCTCTCTCTGTTATCTCGCAAAAACATTCCAGAAAGTATTTCTATTTTCATTGCTATACTCTAGGGAACCATAAAAGAAACTATAAAGAAATGATCAGTACAATTATTTTTATGCTTTATTGCATGAATGAAGCACATATGTTCATTTCTTTGCATTTTCAGCAATTTTTTAATAAAGCCTTAAAAAGTACATAGCCATACGTCAGCAAATAGGTAAAATGAGCAGAAGAAGGATAAACAATGATGAGATGGAGCGTGTATATTTCTATCTCTACATACAGAACGTGGGTGATATCATGCCTTTTTCCATTTTTTTCCCTTGTAATCAATAGAGGGTCCTTAATGTCTCTATTCACCATGTAGTAGCTTTGTGGCAAATGCATGCTTCCACACACCAGCTGTCCATCTACTGTAGCTAACAGGGCACTCTTTTATCGCATACCTCCCATTGACATGTGACTTTCTCCATGCTATGCAAGTCCCAGCATTTCTTTTCTATTTCTATCCCATGGCTTGGTGATTTGTACTTCCATGGTTTGTTGGTTTCTAATCCTCTAGGTTAGAAATCCATTCATTGCTCACAGGTCCACCCACAGACCCACCCAAAAATCGCTCATATGAGACAGTTCTAGTATAGACAGACCCCTCATGACAGCCACAACTATTGTAAAGAGATTCACAGGAGTGAGTTTGGAAACTGTGTTAGGAAGGTGTCACCTTTTATTTCCTCTTAGTAGCATAAAAGGCATTTTTTTGCTGATAGGCATAGGGAATAGGCATATTGTTCAACATGAAATTGTAAGGCAAAGAAACTGCATAAATATGTTGAAAATCAGCACTGAGTTTAGTATGTCAGCAAGTGTTAGTTTTGCTGCTAGTCTGTATTAAGATTTTCAGAGCTACACATCCTGGTTTACATGTTTTTGTTGGGCTGCAGTCCAATGTGCATATTTTGTATGTTTCTTGCACTTTGCCAACTTTAGTAAATTGGTAGGTCTGAAAATTGAATTAAATATGAAAATACAATTTACATAAAATGTAATTTGTTAAAATGAATGAGGCAAAAATAGTTGAAAATAAAGAAAGCTTTGACGTTTATCCATACCTGTTTGGCTCTTTGCAGGGGTATATGTGAATGCATTCTCTCTTCTGGAAGGTCTTCTCTATCCAGGCCTTCTGTGCCTGCAAAAAAGTACAAAAAAAAAACCCCACAAAGGCCTGGGTTAGATGCCATCATCCGTTGAGACAAATTCCAGCTCTACCATGCTCACTGACATAGAGAGTATACAGGGCTGAACAGTGAATAATGCAAGTCTAGTTTAGTTTGAAAGAGCCACTGTGTCTCCCATTTTCTTAACTGAAATAACTGGTTTTGTGACTGAAAATGTACATTTGTTTAGTGTGTTCCTCTGAAATAGTTCCTCTTGTTTTCCCTGTTCTGGCTAAACCTGGTGAAAACTGAAAGGTTCTGGGGCAAAACGTATGTTTTTTCACAGTACCCCAAACAGATTCTGTAAGGGGATCTGATATATTCACTGTTCTACTCCTTCAGCAATAATATAAAATTCATTTACGGTGTTACAAAGTGTTGCGCTTGTTCCAATTTGTCCCTGCTCTTATCACATTCTACACCACACCAAACACCTGCAGTTAATTCAGAAACACATTTCACCGTACGCCATCTGGATACACGCACCTGAGTTTTGCTAATTACCTCAGGGTTCATTTATGGAAAAACAATGGAGCAGAAACACCCAAGTTTCACCGTCCTGAACGCAGTAAATCCTCTTATTCTGGGCAAGGACATAATCTCTCCTAAATGCCGAAGCAGGAGTCAGGCGCGGCTGGGAAACTGCGGGACGCGGCGGAGAAAACCTGCGTGCAAAGCCTGATAGTTTTAACGGCGTGCGGTCCGTTGTTGGGCTGTGGTGATTAGCGCAACGCTCACTCGGCGAGGAAGCCCTCGCGCCCTGGCTCACAGTTGCATGTCACTTTTGAAAATGCATTTTCTCTGGATTACGAGGGATTATACGCGAGTGCCAGCCAACAGGCACACTATGAATGCGCAGTACCACCATGTAACAGTAACGTTATAAAATCCATGAGACCTGAAACAGTTGTTAGCTACTGCTATGGTTGATTATTGCAGGGTGAAAACCACTTACATAAAGCCCGGTTCATAAAGCACATCTACAATGTGCTATGCTCAGAGGTTTTAGAGCAAATAAAATGAGACCCCAGCTTCAGGAACATCAGCATTGTTCTTTGAATTTGCCCAAAACAAACCTGACAAAAGCTTGTGTTTGTAATCACAGTTTAAGTCTTTCCGCGAAGGAATTTTTTCCAAGTTTCATGCCAAAATAAACTCAATCCAAAGCAGTATCTGTTTGCGTTTGTGCTTGGCCAAGACCTAATTAAAACCAAAAGTTTCTGAAGAGAGCTTTCCAGGAATTTTTGTATGGTTGGCAAAGAGGTTTGGGAACAGCAGTAGAAAGAACAACTCACAACCCTCCTTTTCTTACGGAAAACTATAATGATAAATATATGTAAATTGCTCAAATTCAAGTGAATGGATAACTACAAAGTGTTTTTGTATTTACTGAGAATAGCCCTCAACAGTGCTAATTAAAGAAAATGATCAGGGATTTTGACAGAAAATAAAGTTCAATTTCCCAAGCTTTAAGTTTTCTCAATTGTTCAAACTTTTACACAAGTATACGATTGATTCTTATACATTGCAGTATCAAGTACCATCACCAAACTGTTCATCATTCAAATGTAACACACAACATAAACAGTACTGTCATCATTCAGAACAATTATTTGCAGCTCCTGTGATAAATCTCCGCAAATCAATATTCACACCTTTCTTTAATTCGTTTTTTGCAAACAATGAGAAATGCCGATCCCACCGTGAACATATGTGTCAGTCACATACACATAATGTCGGTTACAGAGACTCCTCTAACGGGGTGTTCCATCACCACTGCAGATTCCAGCAAGAGTGCATCTTACCTGCGGAGCATGTGGAGGTCAGGCCGGGAGGGATGTGAGAGAGGGGCTCTTTAGTGAGGTTTGAGCTCCCCTTGCTCACTCTCTGAGGGTCCTTTGCAGCCGACATCTCTCTGTCCACCCCGCGCAGTGAACCCCACACAGATGAAAGTTCATCACTTTATGAGGGGCGCATTCATATGATGAACATGTGAGCGGGCTCTTTGTTTGACTGAGTCTTATGACTCCAGTTCAAGGTAATCCTCTAGTCCCATGACCCCAGTCCCCATGCCTGGAGGGTATTTTCATCCCCCCACTGGAACAAGGCACAACAAATCTACTTTGATAGCCAACCCCCTAATCTCCACTCTTGGAGAACTTTTTTCTCTTCATCTCAGCATTTCTTTTCCCAGTGCAACATGGGGAATGATAGTGATAGTGTCCTTGTGTACAGGGACGCTGAGGAAGGGCAAGAGGACATCAAGACAGGAAGGGAAATTAAACATACTAATACATGCCCTCTCTCTATCTCTCTCTGTTACTCTCTCCCTCCCGCACACACACATGCATGCACATAAACACATACAAAAACGTTCACGCCTATACATGCACACACACACACACACACACACAGGACAAAACGATGGCTCTCTAAGTCCTCTTGGAAAGTGCCACCCTGCCCCACTGCTTTGATTTCAGGCCCTATTTGCATAATTGAAACAATTGGACACAGCCGTTCTATTTAAAGGGCTCCTTGTTAAGACATGACTGAGCTTGAGTGGGCCAGGTCACCCAGTTCCAATCCTTTTCCAGCCCGGTTATGAGCAAACTGCGTTTTGCTACAGTCAAACAGCAATGCTTTCCTGTGATTTCAAAATTCACCAGCTGGAATACAAGTGTAAGTGATTCTGCCCCATGAAGGATGCATTGGAGCTCAACAAATAAAACTATTGAGACAAGCCAAATCTGCCAAAACACTAGACATTTATGGTCCAGCACAGAACATCTATAGCTCACAAGAATTAAGATGGCTATATAGCTAGACTAATTTATAAAGAAAACCTGTCAAATGATAACAGTCAAACTGATATTGCATATATGCCTGTATACACCAGTGTCTTTTAAAAAAAGTCATTTTCTGTCCTTTAGCACAATTAAATCAAATTTTATATAAATGGTAGGCATTTGAATTTAGAGTGAACATGCTACAGTTTCATTTATGAAACTGCTATTCTTTGTGATATCACCAGAACATGCTGTCTTCAGAATGTCTTTCATTGACGTTCAGAAGCTATGAAATGTACAGCATGTTCATCATTACACATTCCAGGAAACTACAGCTGAACCTTTCTCAGAGCAAAAGTTTAGTCTTACAGCTAGAAAGATGAGCGTGGTAGGGATGAGGGTTGATGGGGTTGCATGCCCCAAATAGATGTTGACTGCTGTTAATTACAGCTACAGATAACAAATACTGCATCCACAGAGGCATGAACGCTATGATTTAAAGCACTGTAAAGCACACTCATTATTAATGGCATTTAAAATCTTAGATATAGCTCCTCTACGCAAGGCACGACCTGCCACCAGCTCATGAACAATAAACAGCTAGTTTTA
Organism: Anguilla rostrata; assembly: GCF_018555375.3. Taxonomy (NCBI): domain Eukaryota; kingdom Metazoa; phylum Chordata; class Actinopteri; order Anguilliformes; family Anguillidae; genus Anguilla; species Anguilla rostrata. The sequence goes on along the minus strand of NC_057937.1, from coordinate 42,941,699 downwards.
AAGAACTATTGGGTATCCAGTATTTAACACACATCACTAGCACAAAAACACAATTGTACATGTTTGAAATTAAGTGGAGAATTTGTCCATCAGATTTTCAAGAAACATGAAAAACAGATTAACTACTTTTTTTTGTTAACAGGACTATTTGTGCTGCTTTTTTTTACTGCTGTTTCATTAGGTTACAATGTTCACATCTGCCGAAAGCATATATGAAATTTTCAATTGTATTTCACACCACTGTGATCACTCGGTCTCTCCTGAATGGTTTTGTTCACTTCATTTTCTTCGAGAAGCATGTTTCCCAAACAACCCTTAGTCTCCTTTCTTTGCTGAAATACATCACATGACCCCAGCTGGGCTGCACTTTTAGTTAATTACATTAATGTTACCACAATGAATGATTATATTAATACACATTATGTTTTTTTCTTCATTGACCCAATATTTGCATATTATCAGTATTATTAATATATTTGTAAATAGAAATGTATATTATTTCACTGTTCGAAAGAACAGAAATAGTTCCAGAAATTAACAAAGGTAAACATACCAGTCTACAGACCTAAATGAAATAGTCATGCTGTAAAATGTATCACCTACTTTCATTGATATAAGTACCCAAATTAGGAGCTCAATTCACAGAGCTCAAAATATATTGTCGTCCTTTATTTCCCGGGCAAACATGATCATGTGGTTCTCACTTGAGCACATTCTTGCACAAAACAAATACTGTGCTAAAAGAAGAGCTCTGGCCCCAACTTTTCTGGTCAAAAAGTCAGCAGGTCAGCCACCAGAAAGCACCATGTGCCTGAATTAAACTACAACTCTGCAGCAGTCTATTCTCAAAGTGGCAAAATACTGTTGTCATTATCAAACATAAGAAGTGAATATTGACCAATATAATTATAAAGTTAGCCTTCTCAGTCTGAAATAAGAATGTGAAACCCAGCAAATTTTGATTGGGCAAAGCTCATCAAGCATATGAAAAAAAGCCAGGTAAAAACATTTGACATTTTTATTTGCAATATGCCAAAATACATATTTTCCAATGGGTTCCTTTGTTGACACATATTTTTTTCAAGAAAAACGTCTAATATATATACATAGATTTCATACAAATATTGATCTCAAGTTCTGATTACAGATTGATGTGCATTAATCATTGGAAGATGAAATACTGACCATTCTCTCAGTGAAAAGGCCTCGGTGGCCTTTGGCAGGAGCTTGATCAAAGTTTAGCGTAACTAAAGCTGAACAGAACCAGTGCAGTCAGTGAGATATGTGGAATGCGATGGCAGCGAGGGGGAGATGAAAGGTCTGGCTAATTCAATCTGCCCGTCTGGGAGCCCAGATTTGAATGCGTTGGATTTTAATGGAGTGTAATGAGGAAAAACTGGGGAGGGGTTTGTGTTTTGTGTTTTTTTTTCTTTCAGCAAGCTATACTGGATTTGTTTCTTGAGGTGTGCTATTAGACAGAGGTTAACCTTCGGTTGGAATCTAGAGGAATGTGGGTTGAATGTGAAAAGGACATGACTTTACTGTTTCTATAGCACGCTGTTCATGGAAAGTTTTGAACAAAGTTGATAAAGGGCACAATTTGGTCAGGCGCATGCCTGGAGAGTTTGTCCCTTATTCTTAAACAGGAACATTTCTAGTAAATTTGATGTTTTATTATGTAAAGACCAATTGTACTCCTGGATTTGAAAATGCAGTTAGCTATCACATGCCATCAGTTACCCCTAGGACCGGAAAAAGTCATGAGATAAATTTGTAAGCCAACAGTGTATGTGTATGTGGGGGGCAGGGGCCCAGGGGGCTAATTAGCGGGAGGTTGGGAGTACACGGAAGCTGAATTACAAAAAGAGGTTATAGTTAAAACTGTCAGATGGCCTCTGTACCATTTTTTTTAAAACTTTAAGGCAAAGCTATGGTTTATGTTTTGGTCTGGTCCAAATGTTGGGAAATAAATATATATTTTTATGACTCATTTGCCGACTCTAGATCAAGGCTAATCAACTCCAGGTCCTGCAGGGCAAAATCTGTAGGTATTTGTGTTAACCATGCACTGTATCACCTGATTTTACTAATAAGCCCACTTCCTGAATCAAGCAAGTACAATAATTAGTGATATCAGGTGGTGTAGTGCATGGTTTGAGCGAATGCATGCAGACACTGTGGCCCACAGGACCTAGCATGTATGCACAGTAGTTAGCTTTGTTTAATCAGTCAATTACATTTGGACAACTATTAATAAATATGAATATGTATGTAGTCATATACTGTATGTAGATACTGTGTATATATATATATATATATACTTCTTATCAGACACTTTTATCCAGAATGACATGCAGTATATGAATGCATATCAGTATCTGTAGTCCCCAAATAAAAAGCTGAAGACAAACTGGCAGTAGTGCATTCTGCAGTGTAACGGAGGCAGGTTGCATTCGAGCTACAGTCATATTGAGACATACTGAGCTTCAGCCTTCCCTGCTTGCATGGCACACAAGACATTCAATTTCACTTGTTCACAATGGCAGCATAAGCCCACCCACTAAGCAGTATGCAGCGAACAGCATTACAAGCATAACTCCTGTGGAGCCCTGCCGTTCTCTCTCTTCCTCTAATTATGAAATGGGTTCCAGAATTTCGGGGATAGCCTAGTGCCGTTTGAGCTGCCAATCAAGTGGGGACACAAGAATGAGAGGGACTGCACTTACTGAGTGAGTCTGTCTTTCAGATACCACAAAACAAACAACAACAAAGTCCCACAGTTTTTGACTTTCTCCCAACATACTGTAGAACTCCAGTTCAGACAGGCTTGTCGCTAAGAACATTTCTATTGTTGTCTTTGAAGATAATTCACTCATGAAACCACATTTAAGGGCTCTCTCATGAGATGAGTTGTGAAGAAGCGAGAGAGTAATAGTGAGTGGGTAAATTCCGCTATTAAAAGATTCATGGTCATTGCAGCTGTGTAGATATGGACAATGAATACTATCAAACAATTTCATAAATCTATATATAACTGAAATATTGTACATATCTATAATGGAAAAAAGCAAGATACTTTTCACAGCCTTAAGTATAATACAAGACAGCTGTCATTCACATTTCTGAGTATTAAGAGTAGTTCAGCGCTGGTGTAGGTGACAGACCAAGGACCCTATTAAGTAAACCCACATTGCACTGCATCATTTAATTTGAATAAGTTTGTCTCACACAACCTACTGAAAACTAGTAAAATAAAAATGAACACTGTAAGAAATGTGACAATTTGGTGTATTGTTTCAGTTCATTGTTTGTAATGGGTCCATGTAGAAAAAATAAAGAAAACTATTTGTCTCTGGGTTGTATTTATGTAGTACTTTTCATGTGCCCCTCACAATGAATGATGGAAGGGAAGCTCACATGAATCACCTCAAATATACAGTACCCACCTGGGTAAAGCACAGCATCCATTTTGTGCCAGAGCACTCACTGTATATCAAAAGCACCTCCAATATTGGTCAAGAATTAGCACTATCAGTAAACTACCATGCACCACTGCTCTCAGCTTCAAAATCTACAGTACGCAGGACATGGCACATCACGCCTGCAAAGCCTTCATTTCTGTTTTCTTCTTTTCCTCTTTCATTCACTGGGCACAGTAGCAATTTTCAGTTTCAAATTCAAACACAACGGGTCAGTTTTAGCAAACTGCAAGGATTGGTGGGGATTACAGGAGGTAGTATTCATAAGAATATGGTACTTCTACTCTGTGGTTATGCCTATGCAAACCTTTCAGTACAAGGTGAACACCTGTCATATGAACTGCCTAACCCTAACCCTAACATGAAATCATTATATTTCCTCTGAAGTTCTGGGATATGCAATAGAATAATGTAAAATACAAATTGACCAGCATCATGCTTGATTAGCAACAATGTAATTAATGTCTATAATTAATTTATTTACAAGGGAAAACGCTACATGATTGTCATCAGTGAGATGTATTATTTTTCCTTTACCCAGGGAGGGGGGACTGTGATTAGCAGGTTATTCCCAGCCTCACTGTCCAATAAGCATGCTATGGTTTAAATTGTGGTGCCTGCAACAATTGCCTGCAACAGTTATATTTCTACATCAGGGTTCTCGTGCAATAACTGAATGAAAATAAAGTTGGCTGCATGTATTTTTGACGGCACATGCTGGACTTGTGATATTAGTACAAATGTCTATAGATTTCATATTTTATGGATGCCCCAATCAATCATTGCCTCCCGAAAATGTTTTGCAGGTGAATGATGCTAATTGAATTTATGAAATGATCATTGGAAGGATAATGACTGTTTTTCGTCTATGCTAAATATGATGCAATTATATAGCTCAGCAACAACTGCACAAAGGAGTTGTTAGTTTATTTTTTTCTTAAATGGATGACATCTAGAAATCACAAGATTATTCTAGTTTGATGAAACATGTTTTTGTATAATATACTAATATGCATTCCAGTGAGCTACATCAGAGATAATGGTTTGTTGATGTGAAAGAAACCGAAAAGGTGGCTTTTGCGAAATGTGTAATGTATCAGTTCTGTCCATTAGAATCTGGGCCACGTCCACAAATGCACACATATATCTGAATCTACCAAAGCTTTTTATTTCCTTCATCAGTCATTTTTTAAGTATACATTTATATTCCATTAATCACATGAAAGCAGATAACAGTAAGAACAAAAGGCATTAACCTAGCTCAGCTGATGTAGTCCTCATTTGGCCATTACAAGAGATTAAATGGCCATAGCGGAGTCCTACACTCACGTGGCTCCACTGTCTTTCTGCCATTACCAGCTGATCTTGGGTCAGATGTGAGACCGGTTAGCATGTAGACTCTTTTCACAAACTGAAAATCATTTATTTATTGTAGCTTTATTTTTAGCCAGTTGGACCAATTAGGCGTAAATTTTCACACACCCCTGAAAATGTGGTATAGAAAACATGTACGTCAAACATACTAACTTATGCCATATATATTGATGAGAAACACACCAGTCATACGACAATATTCAGACTGCAGGCTATCTCTATCTCAAGAAAGGAATTCTATGAATGATGGATGACTTAAAGATCATAACAATATTTACACATATTTTTACTATTTAGCTGTTAATGCCGGTGTAGCTACTGATCTTCCCCTGCTACTACGCATCCTCTGGTCGAAAGAAGACATGTCTCCAACGCGCCACCTGAGTAGCCACCTGCCCCTGAGCTATGCCCACAGTGTAATGGGCATGGCCACAGTTCCTAAACAAGTCTGTGAGTGTGGCTTATGAATCTTATCCTCTGACCCCAGCACTACCAGTCTAGCCTTTAATATTTCTCATAATCAACACAGGGATGGCAAATTAGCCAGAATTTTAAAACCTGTAGAAAAATCCATACACTGTAACAGGGAACAACAAACAGATCAGGCTTATTGCATTACTGCTGAGTTTAGCTGGCAAAATACTAACATTTGACAAGGTTTTGAAATGGTAATTAGTGTAATCTGGTTGTTTTTTAAAGTGATTATGCAGAATAATCCAAATAACTGCACAACTGACCTAGGGTATTTATGAAATTTTTGGGATTGAATCCAATTTTCTAGAAAACAATTGGTTTAAATTTTTTACAGTGTTCGTCTCCTTCAAAAAAAAAAAAAAGCTTTCCAAAATTGGATTAATTCAGAGTAACAAAATATTGGTACAGCGCTACTTGTGCCTTATTGTGGGAGAGTGCTGATAGTTTTTTCACTTCATTTTTTGTCTGTTTTTTTGTTTAAAAGCAGGAAGGAGGTCCATACATGTACTAGCACACGCTAAGTAGTAGATTTTACACTAAAAAATACATTAAATCCCTTTTTTACTTCATACAAACTCTCTTTAAATTGAATTAACACTAAATATTTTAAGGTTTAGTTCATGGCTTCATATATTATATGCTATTGTACTATCAAGTAAACTTGATAGCATAGTAGCATATACCAAACACTGGCTTAATATAGAGTCCTAAAACAATACATTATCAATTCTGTTATATATATATATATATATATATATATATATATATATATGAAAGGTGGGTATTTCAGAACCATGGCCAGCTGTAACCAGAGGAAATCGGTGGGAGGGGCTAAACTCTACCTGCCAGCCCTGGTTCTGTTTGTATGGATGTTATTTTTGGTCTCTATTGACGTAACACTCACATTCTAGCTCTTGAATCCCTTTATTTCTACAAAATTGTTAAACTACAACAAGATCACTGTTAATTCACACTGGTTTTTGACTGCTGTAAAAATACCAAGAACATTTTTGACTGAGTTGTGAAGAGTTAAAAGGTTCTTGAAACAATATTAAACTTATTAAATCTCAAACACTTGTTGATACGCTTCAATATCTAAGCCTACGCATAGTGAATTATTAGCATAATTATAATTGTAATTTACACGTACAGTGTGTATTAAGAGATTCTGTTATCTTGTTTTGTACATATGAGAGATGTATATTTCTATAGATGTTGAATATGTTCTCATGTCACATGGTTTTGTCTCACCTGTCTTCCGTTAGTCTTGTAAAAGAGCTATGCTGATCACTGGTAATCACCCTGACAAAGACATCTTTTGCCAAAAAATTGGTCAATAAAACACAGCAAACAGGAACTTGAGTGGAACTTGATCGCTACGATATCTTAATATTTACACTCTGCTAGTCTGGACCTCTCTACCTTTTTGGTGTGTACATATAAACATTTTATCATTTGCATTAAATGTATTACAGTTTATCTTCTGTCACAAGGGTAAGAGATGCTTCCTGACAGGATGAACTGGCTCACCAGCAACCTACACCTGGTCCCCAAAGAAATAAAGCAGAGCTTTCAAATTCATCCACACCATCCTACACACAATGAATCCCCTGTCTGCTGTGGAACACTTGTAACTTCATCGAGGTGCAGCAGAAAGTAACGGCATGCCGGGCCACCTTACCTTCTGTGAGCCAGAAGTGGTGCGCTTGATGGAGGTGCGTTTGAAAGAGCCGCTCTGCCTCTTCCCACCGAAGCCTCTGTTCTCCATGTGTGACCCCAGGAATGCGTCAGGGAGCTGCGCCCCTCATCTGCTCGGCCTGGGTTCCTCTGTCCTGGAGCCAGCGTTCAGCCACAAATTAAGAAAAATACCGACATACCACAAGGACAAAAACCAAAAATAAAACAGGGTATAAAAAAAGGTACCCCACCCTCCTAAAAGAAAAAAATGAGGAGACCTCTTAGGGAGCTCCTTCCCTATCTCATCCTTACCTCCATGCCACACTTGTGACTAACAAGATAGCTGAGATTCCCGCTCTATAGGGCGGCTGACACATAGACCCCCTTTACTCTCTCCAGCCTTCTATAATCAGGCTTAATGCACTTGGCCCTGGGGAGTTGTGGTTTTAAATGGATAGAGATTTAATAAATGGTGATTGAAGGTAAATCTACTTTGATATCGCCATAGTCCCACCCAAAAAAAGGGTTTAAAGCCTGGAGAGTGAAAGCCAGATGGAAATGGCTATTGTCAGCTGTCAGAGGGAGAGAGAGGGAGAAGAGGCAGAGCAGATGGAAGAGAATACGAGGGAAACACTTTAACAAAACAATTAAGCTGAGGATAACCCGACCTTGATGGACCCAGTGCTGGCGGGAACACTGGAAATGGTTGAATCCAGCCTCTACCTCAGTTTGTGCTGAGATAAATAGACATTGGAAATCTGAAACTATGTCGTTTGTGATGTGTGTGATGTTGTTGCCTTGTTTGAGTGAACACTATATGTGAATGAATGAATTCATAAATTTACTCACTATGGCTCGGTTCACTCTGATTGAAAGGTAATTTCGGAGAGAGACAGAAGAACAAGTCTTGAAGCATAGTTATTTGGGAAGCAACTTGTCTGCACTCAATCAAGGCCGACTCTATTTTGAAAACCTTCTATACCTCTGCTTCCTGTAAATCCACAAACCATCCAGGTTCCATTTACAACTTAAAAAAAGATCCTCACACGAAGCTTAGGTTGCATGCAAGACACACATTCAAAACATGTTTTTCAAAAGGGACTCCTCCAACACACCAGTCAATCCCCTCCTCACAAAACACTTACCCTCTCCCCACACAATACACCAACCCTCTCTCTGCCTTTTCTCCTCTTACATGTGCTGGCCTCTCTCAACTCCTGTTCTACCACTGTACTGTCTACTACCTGCTCCCTAGAACCCATCCATAAATACTTCTCCTGACACCCTCACATTAATCTCCTCTTAGATTAAATCATCCATATCCACTAGATATGTTCCTGCAGTCATATCACAAGCTTGCGTCACTCCCCGGCTCAAGAAACCCCATCTTGAGCCCTCTGTCACCCAGAACTATTGTCCCATTTCTCTTCTTCCCTATCCTGCCAAAACTCCTGAATGTGATGTTCTCAACCAACTCTCTCAAATGACCTCCTAAATCCTTATAATCTGGCTAAAGGGCTGAACACTCAGCAGAAGCAACCCATCAGCAAGGAGCTCTACCCTGAAGAGGCGGCTTCTCTCTCCTTCATTCGAATCCTTCTTAACGTCTCTGCGGCTTTTGAGTTGGCCGCCAATTCCTGCTGTCTTCCCTGACTTCTTTGAGGATCTGTGGCACAGCTCTCTTCTGGTTTTATTCCTATCCTATTCCTATTCCATGCTTTTTCCAGGTTGCATGGGGGCGTGCAGTTTTGAGACATCAGAATCTCCCAACAGCTAGGTATAGCCATGTAAAGACATGTTATCTGTCTAGTGGTATCTTATTTCCTTACAATAATTTTTTTAAATTATGCTTATTGATTATAAAAAGGCCTTCTGTGCCTTCTTCCTGATATCACACTTTAGTATCCCTGAGACTAACAGATGTTTGATGGTCCCCACTTTTGTAAGTTGCTCTGGATAAGAGCTTTTGCTAAGTGATTGCAATTTTACTGTAAAGATCAATAAACACAATAAGAAAATATGGTCAGTCCTGGAAATGCATACCAAATCAATGATAAACAGTATGTTCATCTTTACAATCAGTTGGCTTAAACCCAGTAAAATAAAGGAAAGCCCATGAGCTTAGGCTTCAGTGGTCAGCCTCTGGTCACAAGGATTGCATGGCCAGTGGGGTGTAAGATTATTTTTATTTTGGAAATTTTGTTTAATTTCTCCAGGTTAGCTTGCAGCATCGCATCACAGTGACATAACCTCCAGCATAAAAAAGCAAGGGTAGACCTGACACATATTTACACTGCCCTTCACAGCTGCAGTGGGGATCCAATACCGGCCCACATCAGATCTACTGTCCTGTTAGCTAAAATAGGAATAACACAGAGATGTGCTAAAATATATATATTTAAAATCACTGTACTACAGCAATAATAAACTTTTATTACTTATGACCTGTACAGGCATTATTATTATTATTATTATTATTATTATTATTATTTGAAGGCATTTCAGAGCTAATTAAATAGGCAGCAACCCCCTCTAGTGGTCATTGCCAGTCCTTTTTTGTCTTCAAACATGCATTGTGTAACTGCGAAAAGGGCAGTTTAAAAAAAATACATATTTAAAAAAGAGATTAAAAATAATTTGCATTTAAAAGTAAAAACAAGGATGGTTTTTGCTTCCTATTTATTTGTGTCTTCCACTTTTTACATTTTGTAACAATCAGCTACAAATACGTGCATGTCCTATTCCATCGCAGCAACACGCTTCATCAGCCTGAGGGGAAAAAATGGACACCCAGATCCTCCCTGGACACTAACAGAGTGCTAACAGAAATGCCAAAAGCACAGTATTAAATATAGACCTAGTAGAAATGATTGGGCTGGGGCGGCCATTTCAACAAAGCCAGGGCCCCGTCCCGCCTGACCTAGAAATAAGAGGATCGGATTCAAGCTAATCCCAACCATACAAAGGGCTCCAGTCAGCCATCAGAGTAAGTCCTTTCAGTGACATGGGGCAGTGCTCATATGAGCAAACACTGTGGGAAAAAAAATGATTTGCTGAAAAGAGGAAGTGGAGAGACCTCTGGAAATTCAGGCGAAACATGGTCAATGAAATGTATCTGGCAGAAGGCGGTGATTCATTTGAGAAGATGCAGCTTGTGGCTGGGATAGGCCTAAAACAATGACCTTGGCTGTGAATCTTCAATTTAGACCACTAGTCCACTAAACAACCGAAATCGCTACTGGTAATCTTTGAAACTAAAATAAAAAATTAAATTCTGTCATCAGACCCACAGGATAACTACACAGGAGGTACGTCTTTCCTGCATGTGTTGAACCAACTGTAGATCAGTGCCTGGTGAACCAAACCTTAATAAATAAAAGCACAATGTGGAAATGACAGTTGATTAAGTCTATTTGTATCTAATGTTTTTAAAATGATCATCAAACATTCAGCTCATAGTAAGGAATTATCATTTAAAAGTTTCAAGTGTAGTATTTCAAGGAATTGTTAGCATTTGGATAGGTGACTATTTGCAAATACTTACAAATACTTTGTAATCAAACAATTCACAATTCATACCCCACAAACAGAATTGTAATACAGCTTTGGCAGAGCATCAGTAGAGAGGATACTCCGCACCTTTTGATGTCTATGGGTTGCAGACTTCAAGCAGTCATAGCATGTATTAGCAAGTATTAAACATGACTCCTTTCATTTACATAACATTAATGTCTCAAACGTTGTGGTGCTCTGAAATGGATGAAAATGTTTGGTACATCCTAAAGGCCTTAGTAAAACAGCTCATATGTGTGAAGCTAGCCTTGATCAGCCAGCCTGCTGATGACAAACACGTTTTTAAAATACTGGCCATAATGGGAGGAGCACTGTTTGATACCCGCCTGTCCCTTATGTCATGAAAACACACTCGGCATGCTGAGTGGGTTTGTGATCGGTTTATATCTTTGACACTGTCTGATCAATTGGGTTAAGACACAATACCGTCTGAGTATTTTTGTAATTATGATTAAGCATACAAGTCAACAAAATATCCAACCTGAAGTTCTGTCGTTTAGTGTGTTTTACAGCTAAATTCACTAGAGGGCGCTCAAAGAGTGCAGTTGCTTATTTGTTGAAGACTGCCTTGAACATAGAACAATGTTCTGTGCATTGTTTTGTGGTTTTCCAGCTGGACGCTTATTTAAAGACACGAAACTAAACAAACCTTTCAGTGAAAATACTACGTGACACTTCTGAAGATGTGGACAAATGAAAAGGTAACCAAAACACCCAGAAAAAATTGGTCAGTAAGCTTACGTTTAATTTTGCATACTGTGTACTTGTGACATCCGGTTGAGATGACCCCCACTGCATTGAGTTACTGGCTTTGAAATTCAAGACTTTTTGTGACTATTGTGAGCACACACGGCAACACAATTAATCAAAATGCGTGTTTCATCGTGTTTTCAGGTGTCTTCCTTACGTTGGTAAAAAAAATACACGCCACCGAAGAAAAGTTCAAAATGGACTCGCTACATCTTGAATGAAATGAACTCGCACTTCAATTTATTATCTCATGCTAAATCTCATTAGTGAGGTCAGATGATACTGAACTGCAGTTTCGTTGCAACGACTGTATGTTTAGTAATGATTCATCTTTTAATTACAAAGTGCAAAATAATATCAACATGTTATTAACCATAAATAGAGACTAACAATACGTGTTCTATAAATGTATAGAAAGCTACATTTATCATTTCTGTTCACAGCTGTATATTTACCCAATCAGTCTCACTTCACTACATTGATCCATAACGAGCATTGCCTCACCCTGGGTTTATACACAAAAGCTGCTGTGGGCACCAGGTGGTTTGTGGTCTAAATAAAATACAATTCAGTAACTCCAATCAGCAGCTTGTGCAGCAGTGTTATGTTTCCACCGGCTGCACAGATGTGCAGATTATTTTTAAACTCAAACATAATGTGTAGTTTTTATATCATGCAAGTACTTCTTTCCTTGAGTGTAATGGTCTATTTTACATGCCTCATAAGAAATAGTTCAAACAAGAAAGTATATATATTTTTAAAAGAACAATCAGTTATACGTGTACGTATGGTACAACCTCTAGAGGCATGATGTCACTGTCACTGTGTTGAAGTTCCATATAGTGTATTTGGTTGCTTTACGTTGCCATATCCTCTTAAAAAACATACACTACAACTGAAATAATATATTGAATAAAACTTTAACATGTAAACAAGGATAGCATGCATTCATATGATTTTAATACATTATTATTATTTTTTAATCTGAGCTACATATAATTGTAAACTGGGCCACATTAGGCCTATGGATAGCCCCTTGCCAAATATGGGTCTGGTCAGGAAAAGTCAGAGGATCAGCATGTGTCCATGTAGACCTCTCTGTTTAGACTGAAAATGGTGATTGAAAACAAGCAAAAAACCAAATCAGAGAGTGAAGGCCTTTCATAATGCTTTCATAAACAAAGCACAAGCCCGATGTGTCAGTATCAGTTGAGACACTGTGTAATGCCGTGCAACCGACAACGTGCCGATGTCTTTTGTGCAGAACGTTCCATAATTCAAACCCTAAGACAACAGAGAGAAAACAGCTGACCAGCTGTTAAAAGCCAAAATGAATTCCATGTGTAAGGTTATGGATGGAGGAGGAGAGAGCATGTAAGGATAACAACATAGACACTCAGAACGTGGCTTGATTCAGAGCATACAGTTAAAATATTTAATGCCTGCTTTGTTCAAAATGAAATGTGAAAGCACAAAGAAAATGGGGTGGAGCCTGAAAATGAAAAGCTAATTGACTTGAACGTAACTTCATGTGCAAATTCTCAGGGGAGGAGTGCCAAACCCACTTGTAATGGAAACCACACTGAAAAATGACTTAAAAAGGCCATCCTAAAATTCTCATAAAGTCTCATAAAATCTTGTTGCCCCTTTGTGTTTCATTGGGTCTGTTTTCAAACAAGACCTATATGTGGGCAAAATGCCTTTCAGCAAGGAGACTTGGCATGGCAGTAGCTGTAAATAGTCCTGCTACCTGGCTTCCAACCTGCAAGTGAACATGGCTGTTAGGTTGCCATAGAGACCAAATGAAGCCACACCAGGGACCGTGTGCTTGCTAATCTCAGGTACACTAAGTCACACAATGAGAACCAACACTAGCCTTACCTGTAAGGAACAGAGAAGGACATAATTTGCATTGAAGATCATAGTCATCAAAAGGCAGCTAAGATCCAGTACCATTGTAGGTTTAGGATTCAGTCTGCAAAGAGTCAAGATTTACAGGCTGTAGGGTGTGAGAGTGAGCACGGAGGTGCATGACTCTTGCGCACAGAAATGTTTTGTTCTGTGGTGAAGGCAGCTGCATGTCAAGCATTTAATGGGGATGGCAGTTAGTAAACTGAAATGTGAGCAAACTGGGCTTCAGGGCTCTCCTGGAGTTCTCACAGCTTCACACTGAAGCCTACTACCAGTGCAGATCCTTATTTTGTGATGGACAGCATTTCATATACAGTATTCTCAAACTATCACAGAACAAAGGCGTAGGAGAAGAATTGTGCTGTTTTTAAATTCAGTTATCACTTGGGCAAACCAGATCAAAACAACTGGAAAGGGAAGCAAATGAAGTCAGTCTTGAGTAACTTTTGTAAGATGATAAAAATTATTTGTAAGCAGACATCATAATATAGGGAAACATACCCTTTTTAAAATCCAATTTTTTAAAACTTCTGTTTACGTACTGAAACTGTTCAGGTTTGGTACCTTGCTCCAGGCTACAACTGTAATGCTCCACTTAGATTTTAATCTGCAGCCATAAACCCTGGTTCTGCTATAGAAATGCAAGTTGAAGTCATTTTCACGAATGACTCATTGGACTTGGCACACCACATGAGTTTATATGTTAACTGAGGGCTGGTGTAAGAGTGCCAGGAGATGGCGTGGAAAACTCTGGAGAGTAATTAAAATAGAGAAAAAAATATTTAGCTAAATCAGCGCTGTGATTCAGAGCTGAAAAGCTGGTGATTGTAATGTACGCTCTATCCCATTACATATTGATTTCTACTAGTAGCCACAGTAGCATGTGTGTTGAGCCCTACAGTGTAAGCTCCAGCTCCGTCCTGCAGCCAGATCTTCCCTATGCAGCCCTGAGCTGTGCTCACATCCCTGCCGCTACGGCTGGGCATGTTGGAGCATGTCAGGATGTCTCACCGGGATTATCCAAGGTTGTGTGTGCAGGGAGATCTCCAAAAAAACCAGAGCCTCAAGTTCAGTGAGTGCAGAGATAGAGAGATAGAGCTCAAGAAGTCTGTGGTGCCTATGTGTCTATCAGCTGAAACGGGAGAACCCGAGATAAGCAACCAGCATGTTACCAAAAGATTTGTTTTACATCTAAGTTGAATAATATCTGGCTGTGCACAGTTATGAGCTCAAAGTTCTAAGTTCTACAGTATCAACATTAATGATAATAATGGTGTAATTCTTTTTTGCAACAATTAAGAATTTTTAATTTGAGGTTGTGATGGTTTGGCTGTGTGTGTGTTTATGCTTTTTTGAATTTTTGTATGTGTGTGCTTTTGTGTGTTTGTGCTCATTTGTGTACACAAGGCAGAGCTGTGGCATCAAATCATAATCATATTTATCTTTACACTTTTGCATTGTCAGCTATTTCTTCCTGGGAACTGCATTGTTATAAATCTGTAATTCCTCCAAACATCAGCAGTCATTTCTAAAGATCCCACGTCTACCCTGATTGAGGTAGAGCAGCCAGTGCAGTCAACAATAAAACCTTTAGACAGCTGCTGCTGTGGACATACTTCAAAACAGAAAATGCCTAGACAAGGCTGTAAAATATACCATAAAGCAAAGGCTATAACAACAAACTGCTTTTCTGCGTAAACGGAACCCTGCAGGGACCCCGTACTCATTATATGCACATTGTGACCTCAGATCTTAAGCATACAATCTGTGCCTTTCAGAACTGTCTTAACCTGCTGTTGCTAATTGATCTGCAGAGTAGGGTACTTGTATCCAAGTCTTAACCAAGGGCTGGGATTAATGAGAATAACTGGTGCTCTCAGTCAGTTAGAGCCTTAGTGAATAAACTAATTCTCTTAAAACACTTTGTCAATCACTGATTATCACGCACCCTGACACCGGTGGACATTTCTCTGTAAGCTTACCTGGTGTTAGGGGTTTACAGGCCAATCACTGCATGTTCTGTTTTACTGTGAGTTTCACATAAGCTTCTTAAAAGAAAGGCTTGTGTGAACAACAGAAACCACTTGTTCTTCTAACTTGCATCTTAATCCCCATCTTCAGAGGCAATAAAACAGACAGGATTTCGCTCTAGGCTATTGTGAGTGTTGACAGTCATTTACCTGTATTTTTCCATCGCATGTCATACTGTGTAATCTGTTTATGCATGTAGTCTTTTTTTCTGATTAAATCAGTCCATCCATTATTGTGTGTTTTTGTGTAATTAGTAGCTGCAGTTGTAGCACAGGTGGCATGCCATTCATCTGGACCAGTGGCATCCACTCCAGTTCTGGGGGGTAAGTCAGGTGAATTCTGACCCAGTGGGGGAAGATAGTGGGGGGTAGGGGTGAGCAGTTGAGTTCTGTAATTAAACTATGGAGGGATGGTCCCTCACCAGGGCCTGGTAAATCAGGTGGGCCCAATTGCCAACAACCAATGTTTGTATATACCTACCAAAGGACTGCATACCAACCCTACTACAGGGTTTTGAACGCCCGGGAATCTGTTTCTCCAAAAACCTGCTGTCCCGTGGACACCATTGTTCCTTGAGCCCAACTCTCTGGTCACAGGAGAGTGGTAGAGAACAGAGTAGGCACAGTAGTGGCAGTTGTCATAGTGCATGCAAATGCTGTTGGTGCACTATATACCCTAAGCTTCTGGGGGGGCTTAAGGCTACGGTGTAGAACTTCTGCAGCTTTTCCACTAGAGTTAGATTTTAATGGGCTACCAGAGGTTAACAGGGGATTTCCGTTGCTGTTATAGCTCATTTTGAACTGGTAAGAATACATAGTACGTGCCTGGCTCTGTCTAGAGCAGTAAAACAAGGGGCCTGTTGACCTTGTAAAGTCAGGCGCTTGCTTTATAATGGTGGCCTTGCTTCTACGCGGTTTGCGTATTTTAAAGGATGCCGGATGCTGTTTCACTCTGGTGTGGTGAGTAGATGTTTTGCTGTTTGAATCTTCTCATGCCTTTGGTGTTAAATGAGGAGTGATATGCTGGCAGAAATTTGTAAACATAAGAAACGTCCCATCACGCATCTATGGCCGCATGCCTGTGTTTGGGAAGGGGTCAGTGTAATAGGCAATTGATTGTTGGAGACAGCTGTGTAAACGTACATTATTACATAAACAATGGAATCTGTGTTTCTGATGTGGTTCTTGAAATATTTGGAATTCTGGGCCAGGAATTTCGCACGACCCCGTATGTGTTTACAGTGAAGATGATTTTTCCAGGAAAAGTGATATGTTGAGACACCTCTAGCTTTTTTGGAATTGCTTACTGGCCTGATGCCCTAGGCAGAATTTATCTTGAATTAAATTTTTAATAGTTTTGCACAGGAGCTATGGCACTCAAACTCTGCTTCCTCCTCTCTGGGCACTTCGTATGCCTCTGACTGTTACAGCTAAGTGTGCATCTCATCCTAAAATAACACACCTTCACAGGAATAGCATACCTCTGCACGAATAACTCATCACCGAAATAACACACCTTTTTAGGAATAATACACCTCTGCAGAAAGATGTCACTTTTATTTGTAGGATTAACAAATCTTTTTTTGAAATAATCCTTTTCAGAGCAGTAGCACCTCAATACTCAAAGTGAATGCCCTTCTAAAAATAATGCATCTCTGTTGAAATAACATCTCTGTAGGATTACTTCTTTGTTTATCAGCCACTGAAGGGACAGAATATGCGTATAACAGCAGCCCAGATGTGCCACTCAAATTTACAGTCACGTGTCTGGTTGCATGACCGGCGCCCCTGATTTAATAGATACCAATTTCATTGTAAAATCTAATAATAGAAAATCAATAACCATTTGTGCACCCAGCTGATTGCTTCAGTGGATGGAGGGCAGCCTTACATGGAGAGATATATTATCCACTCACAGATCATAAACAGTTAATATTTGAATTATCCATGCCAAAGAATGTTGCTGGAGTCTGGACTATCAAGTTTAGGGTTTTTGTTATAAATCAGTGCATTATAAGGAAGATTCTCTGTATATATGTATACAGTATTCTGCATTGAGCTGTTCCAAGTGAATTATGGGTATTAGGAGAGCTTGACTGATGAATCCATGCCAAAAGATTTTTTCTCTTTTTTTTTCTAGAAATGTTCTGCAATAAAAACACAGCCTGTTATGCTTAGTTTCTTTAGACTTTTCCTGAATGGGTTTATTTTCACATTTGCTTTGCAGTACATATTGTATTGTGTGCCCTACACCCTACTCTACTCACAGCAAATTCAGTGTAAAATCAACTCTGATAGAGTACATTTGGTCCCATATACTGTTATAGTTGATTTAACTCTGAGAGTTCTGCTGTGTTGATAAGATCTGTGAGGTGAATCAATGACCATTTCTGACTCAAATTGAGAAGATGGATCCACATTGAACAGATATCTGTATTCTGCCACTTGAATTAGCATTTTTTGATATGCATGCCAATAGACAAACAGTGCTCTTCCAGTAAGTTCTATCAATACTGGGAATTTGTGTGCACATGCAAATCATTGTGTGGTAAATTGCATTAGCACACAGGAACATATGTTCTTGTCCACGGGGGATGGCTACTGTAATTGTTTGCTCATGACGAGTATAAGAACTGAAATAACCCTTGTGTTGTAAGAGTACTTGGTGCATGGATAGTTACACTCCCGGTTGTGTAGATTGTGTCTAGCCTTTTTTTAAATAAGTGACTACTGTAAAATAAACCAACTTTGCCAGTATTTATACATAACCATTTTAGCAGTTATATTGTGTATATAGGACTTAAAGGATTTGGGTCATTATTCAATGTTTGCAGGGAATGACAAAATGGTGGCGGTCTGCTGGTGATTGTTGTTTATCATAGGAGCTGAAATGCTGACTCAGGGAGGTTTGGAAGCATCGTTAAGCTGTTAAGATAAATATGTGAACAGAGGACAGAAAAAAAGCTATGGCCTGCATTCCCCGATGACATCATCAACTGAGAATCACTTCCTCAAAGAGAGCTGGAGTTCCTCAGTGCCAGAAACACATTGCCAGCAACACATGAAACCCTGAATCCCAGCATCTTGGCGCCATTCTGTGTGTCAATGAGATGGATTTTTTGTGTATAACAGTATAACTTATGTAGCTCTGGAGACTCCTACATTACTGTGTGATGTGCTTTCTTTAATATTGTGTACTACAAATGGTGGAATTAAGTTATATATTTAGAGCAGGGAGAGTCATCTGGAAGAGCTGGGGCAGTGTGGAAAACAGTGCTGACTGTTGTTCTTTTTTTAAACTCAGAGAAAATCACCCGTTGCCATTAAAGCCCTGCTATGCATTAAGAGGTGATGTAATTGGCTGTGCCACAGGAAGCAGATACAGTCTGGACCTGCTCCAGTCAACCAAGGTAAAAAAAGCAGCAACAACAACATGAAGAGGGCGAGGTTTCCTTCCACTGGGACTGCATTCCCTGCTCTGCTCTGAGGTAAAAGCCTCTCTTGTTTTTATGCAGGTCTCCTCCACAGGCAAGTCATTAAATATACAGCAAACATATCTAGGGTCCATTACACTCACACATTTCCTTTTTAATACATGTATGCATTTACAGGTTAAATAGGGCCATGTTTAGAACTGTGCCTAAAAATATATATGAATATACATCTGCACATATATATCTGACCCTGTGACCTCATGGTGAGGCCAGGTTCCCAAACATTCTCATGTTTATCTTAGACAGGCCACTAGACAGGCCTCTTCCTCTTTGAAAATAAACTGTGTGTGTATGCGTGCTTTCATGCGCGCGTGCATGTGTGTGCTTGTGTAGCCTTCAGCTTGACATTTTGAAATAAAAATGTTGTAAATCCATTTTTATTTCAAAAGAAATTTGGTTTGGAAGAAAAAGGCCAATTACATTTATGTGTACTGCTGCTTGTTTTCCCCAAGTTTGAACAAAGCCAGAGCAAGAGTCTGAGTGTAGAAGAGGCTTCTGAGTTGTACATGGCCCAGCTTGGCATCGCTCGCTGCACCGCCCAAAAAAATCCACTGCGGGAGTTCTTCTGGAATTTTCCCGGTGACTCACAGACTACTTTTTCTTTGTTATTGTGGCTGTTGTTGTTGTTGTTGTTGTTGCAGCCTCTTTGTGTGCAAAGGCCTGACCCTTGTTCTCTCATGAGACGACAGTGCCGGCACATTCCCGTATGTGTCAGGGTCCCGGGCCCTGTTTGTTTAGAGCTGAAGGGAATTTCCCTTAATAAGTAAAAACAAAATTCTCAAAGCTTAACTTTTTCCAGAAGGACTTATTCATCTTGGTTATGGCATCCAACTTAGATATATTTTGACAGGCATCGGACAAAGCCATTAAACAACATAATTGCTCAAATGTGCACACCTTCTGTGTAACAATGGACAAAGGTCATCCCCTTAATACTAAAATCATGCACCAGTGAGACTTTTTTTTGTGTGCCTGCCCCCTGCCCCTTTTTTATCACAACTGCCAACATGACAAACTCTTTTGTAAAGAGGCCAAAACTAGCGCACAGCACATGATTGTGGGTAGGTGTGTTTGGGTTTGGTTGTAATTTGCATGGTGCCTGTCGTCTGGGCGAGACGTGCGAGGTCGCCTCTCCCTGTAAGCAAAATAGAAACGATGTGGGTCAGAGAGGCCTGGCCAATTGTGTCTTCGGCGGCGTTGGAGATCGGATCGCTGGGGCTGGTGCGACGGGCAGAGGGAGGGGGGAAGCGGGGCACCGGGGGACACAGTCTGTATGGCACCTCCAGACTGTTCTGTAGAGGTGTGACTCACTTTGGTGGCAACAACGGCGCATTTCCACGACAGCTGCGTTGCTCACATTTTCTTCATCTTCAAGTGTCAGCACACATTCCATCTGCTGGATTCTTCTGTGACAGGCTGGTTTTTGGAACTGAAGCCCATCTCAGTGCCCACACACAACCCACATTCAGTTCACACCCTCCCATCAACCCCTGAATTGTATTTTGGGATGTTAAAAATAAAAATAGCTTCAACGTTGCACTCTTGCTTCAGAATTTATTGCAGAATCAGCCTGTATGTCTGAACTGTTGTTTATTAACAGTGTATTAATCCCCGGTTCTTATATGTTTTTGAAGTAATATATTGCACCAGTAAACAAAAATAAGTTACAGATTATTTCGTAGCCCCCAGAGGCCTTTTCGAACAGGGTTTGATTGTTGGACTATTACAAACTTGGTTTGCATCTTTGCTAAAAGTTTATATACAGAGGTAAGCTTAAAACCATAACAAAATGTGACTTTTGATGACTTCTTAAACTTTTTTATAAACAGATTTGTAGAGCAAATGGAGTCAGTTCAATTGCAGTTCCATTGCTGTTTTTTCCCCAAAGGGGTTACAGGCTTTTCCAGGCGTTGCCAGCTGAGAGAAGACCGTGTTCCCACAAAATCTCCCCAAGAGAAACCTCACCTCTCATCCCTACCCAACAGTGAGCCTCAGAGCCCCACAAGAGAGAACTCTACCCACCCTCTCTTTCGCCTCCCCACCCCCTGCACACACACACACACACACACACACACAGACTCCACCCCACCACATCCCCATTCTCTCCCTGTCTGCCTCTCTCTCGAAACAGAGCCAAATCCTCACTGCTTTCAGCCAGCTCTTCCAATCTGCTGCACTACGCAGGGCCAAGGAGCTGTGGGAAGGAAATGGGTCAGCGTTGGGTTATTGTCTGTAGTGCAGTGTTGAACACACAAAGCAGATCTTGGGAATGGATAGCAGTATGTGAACATAAACAGTTTTGGGATATACCTGGGGCAGGAGTTCTCAAGCTCTTCAAGCGAATGCACTTAGTGAGTGAATAAAGTTTCTGGTGACCCCAGTTCACCTGAGAATTTTGTCCAACACATGGTTCAGCAGGAAATATATACATGGAATAATATATCAATATAACAGAATTACCATTGCATTTTTTCATTTTAAAAGTGTGTTTCTGTCGGAGAGGGGTGAAGTATATTTTTCTGTCTGCATGTTGAAGCTTACTTCAACACCCCATACAAAAAGTCACACGTGTCCAAAAACTACATGTGGACACCCAGAATGTGAAGGGTACATGCGAACTATAAAAATAATCCTACTTATAAGATGACATTGGGAAAAGGTAACCTGTGCTATTCAGGTGTTTCGTTTTCAGTCACGTCAAAGTGTAGAAGTTCACGTGATTTCATGTCACGTTTTGTTTTCGCATGTGAAAATTGTCATTCACGTGTGAAAAAAGCCAATCACGTGCGAAAATGTCCTGCTCACATGTCATTTTCTTTTCACATGTGAATATTTTAATTGACTATTTAAAAGGTAAATTTCACATTTTCAAAAATGTACTTACTGAGTAAATACCATCGATTGTCAGGTTCATTACCTATGGCACTATGAGGCAGTGCCATAGGAAATGAGGCCGCAAATCTAACACAATTTTCTGACCAGTCCATACAACTAGCTAGTATTATTTATTATATTTATTATGTATTATTAACCTTTATTTATACAGGGGTTGGTTGACTGAGCATGCATGCTCTTTTACAGCAACATATTGTAAATGCCTCCTATTGACCCTTGCCTGCATGTTTGGATTGTAGGAGGAAACAAGTACCCAGAGGAAACCCACACAGACACATGAAGAATTTTCAGTGCTAGCGACATGCTTGTAAAAAATTTTTTACCTACCTCTGTGAGTTTTTGTAGCTCCAGCAATATAATGGGAATATTATCTCACAAACTGCAACTTTCCACAAATCCAGTGACTTTTCCAGACTGCCAGAGGAAGGGGAGGAAATGAGAACTATCAGCTACAGCTGCTAAATGTGCTGCCATTGCCAGGCTTTTGCCCCAGTACCCCTGCCCAAAACATGCTTGGAGAAAAACATGGATCTTTGTCAGACATGGAACATTCTCCATAATACGCAGAAAGTGCATGTGAAATTTCACCCCGCTTGACCCACACCTGGCAATTAGAATAACATAGCAGCCATCTGTGTCCCTACAGGCTACCCTCCTAATGTCCTTATAAATGTCATGTTTGGGTCTAGTGTTACACCAAGTAACAATGACATATAGCAACAAGTACTAACTTTCTGTTTAATGAAATCAGCTTTAGTACAACTTCTGATATAGGAAATTGTATAGGAATGTGAGCTACAGGAAAAGAAAATAAACTCCAAAAAATCTGCTGGTACTCAAGTTCAGACAGAAGTGGGCTCATTAGACACCCACTTATTTTATGGGAGGGGCACAGCAGCAAAGCTGCTGTGACTTTGGAACAGCCTCCCTCACCAGCTGATTTCTTGTGCATGATCTCCTCCATTTCGTAAACATACTGAAAATGAGGCATTATTTTCCCCCAAACCTATTCATAATATTTCTTAAAGCAGTGAAATTACTGAGAATTTAAAAAATGTGCAACACGTATTTCACCTGTTTATCTTCTGTGGCACATTATAAGAAGTTAAACTTAATGTCTTCATTAATTCGTGTAACAAGCCTATTTACTCAATTCATTAAAGGTCTTTTGGGACGTCTGCTTGGGAGGTGAGCATAGTTCGATAGTGAGCTAGATAATTGCGGTTGCTGAGGTAACACTGGACAATGCTTGAGGACCTGTTTGCTTTCGAGTGAGCGTGAGCTGCATCTCCCGTATTGTGGCTCTGTCGCGTGTCTAGCCGTGCTCTCTGGCACAATCTGGTACTGCAAGCGCGTCTATTTATATCGTGGGACAGGATGTCCTCAGTACAGCAGTGGGGTCATTTGAGGAGAGCTAAGTGTGTAGTCTTGCAGCATGGCGCCAACACGGTTACAGCGCAAATCCCGCCGTCTTCTCTTTTTATTTGTTGCTGGTTGGTTGCAGCAAGGTCGTCTATCACAAATCGGTTCGTTTTATAGCACAGGCAAGCGCAATTCTTTCATCACGTTCGCCGATATTAGCTATCGCATTCACGAGAGCAGTCAATAATCCTCGCCCACTCGCTGACTTTCAGCATCCACTCCAGTCAAAACAGCCTCACAAAGAATGGGTTCGTGCAGTAAACTGCAAAAACATCTTTCTTTTTGTTTTCGTGTATTTCGAAGTCCAACATCGTGAAATTGTTACTTATAGCACATTGACAAAATAAATATACACGTGGAAATAGCGCACATGCAAATACTATTCAATTTTGATATTCAACTAGTGTATGTCGCTGGGTAAATCGCGCTACATCCCCTCATCATGGGGGCTCAATATGAAAAATAGAGAATATGCTACGTAGCCTATATTCATTTTCACAGTGCGTATATAGCCTACTCCAATGCAACGTGCAGGGATTTTCTCTTAGATACGTATTGATTACATATGATTACCACGATTAAGCTGTTGGATTTAATTATGTTGTTTAGATAACGTCTCGGTTATCGCAGCCGAAATGTACGCGTGGCAGACTCAACATCACTGGTGTCCGCCCTTCGGGTACAGTGCACAGACCAAAGCGTGAGTGCAGTGCAGCTCGTCGATTTGAAAAACAAAACTGGATATCTGTCTTTCTTGACTGGAGAATCGTCTGCAGTGTTTTTGAAGTGCAGGCAAAGGATCTGCTGTGTATAGTAGAAATAGGCTACTCCCAAAGTAGTAATCCAATATCTTCCATCAGGACTAATGGATTAGCACAATAAATCTGGAGCACAGAGTCTGATACAGTATGGGAAACGAACCCAAATGCTGTGCGTTTATTAAATTTTTTCGTAAATCCCTTAATTCAGGGTAACTACATTTATCCACATCTGACTGGGGTACACGGACGTGGATCTTTGTTATCTCAAAAGCCTGTTGGATGTAGTATATTATCTTACGCGGGAATTGTATTTGTAATATATTTTTCAGTTGTTCTATTTGGTTGCTCCCATTTAAAAAAAAAAAAAAAGTCGTTTGAGTTTCACAGTGCGAGTCTAGTGAATAGCCTCCCGGTAAAGTCGTGAGTATATTTGTGTAGGAGGTGTAAGAGTTCTTCTGCTTGTGGAAGATTGAAGCCCCAGCTCTGGGATTCTCTCAGAATACTAAAATCTACATTCGGTTCGAAAGGGTGCTTCAGTAACAATTCAGCAGCATCCTTAACACTGCAAGAGCAGACCACAGGCATTGATCAATGGCACATTACTGAGCCTTAAAAGCATAATCAGATGGCAAGACAGTCATGAATCACAAGCACTTTCAGATGTTGTTTCTATCTCTGTGGCTGTGTTCCAGAATCTGTTTTGTGAACGATAAATCTAATTATATACAGTAGGCTATTGCAAAGCATAATTGAAATATCGTGGCATGACCAGTGATCCACTATGTCTGAGGACTTTAAAAAAAATTTTTTTTTAACTTAATCCAAAGGCATTCTTCATGGTAGAATGAAAATATGAACCAATGGGGTGGAAATAAATTCCAATCAATACCACTCTGTACCCATGATTACTCCTGCTTCATATGTTGCTGTGAGTCTCCTTGATAAAGTAAAATGCGTTTTAATAGAACTTCAGCTGAGGAAACCAATAATTAGGCTTAAATAGGCTGAATGGCCTGATATCATCTCCAGCTTTCATGCAGTGTGTTGTGTTATGTAATGTAACCAGGCTAATGTAATGTTGTGCAGTTTTGCCCCTCAGATCTTTACCACGATTCTTTGGTGATATTTCTGTCTGACCAAACCTATTGCATTGACCATCCCACAAACAGAAGCAATGCGCTTCTTACTTCCCTGATATCTGAGTCACGGAAAGCAGGAGCTTGCCTTCTCTCGTTGCACCTTGTGTGAGAACTGAGACTTACTGATGGTTTTCGGCAAATTTTGACGACTGCCCCTGCGTGATCATGTGGCTGAGTTTGGTGGTGAACTGCAGGTTTTCGCGGTGTCAACCCTAATTTACCCTGTGGTAAATTATGTGCCCTGCTCAAATGGCAATTTAATCATATCTCATGCCAGATTATCTTCACTTCGGCCTACTCACCCCATGCCAGTTTACTTGCCTTGTGGCCCTTAGCTTGTGTTGTGCCAGATTTTTCACCCTCATGTTTGCTTTTTTCTCTGTATTTTTTTTTACTCTACCCACAACGCACTGCTACATGTACTCTGTGGAAGCAGCTCACTCCCGCCGTAGAAAGTGATTAGTCCTGAGAAGGGAACACAGGCAGTGATAGGGTCACTTGGTCTTTTATTAAAAACAATACTGTAGCAAAAACACTGAGTGATGGAACCAGACTCCCTACTGGTACTCTGCTGTATCCAAAAGAATGAAAGAAAAAAAGAATGGCTGAGCAATGGAGCAGAGAGCATTATAGGAGCCAGAGACTTAATTAATCAATCTGCTGTGTAAGTACTCGGGACGTTTGAATGAGGAGCAGGAAATGGGGAGGCTCCTCCTTGCCATCCAGTCAGATTACATCTGAGCACCAGGTCATGACTTGCGGGCAAACAGGGGCCATGTCAGTGAGGGGGCCTCCATGGTGGGCCCCACTGTGTGGTCTGGCCCCTCGAGCAAACCATGTGATACCACTGCCCTGACACCAAACGTCCCTCAGAACTGCGAAAACCTTATTTCGCTCTTTATTGTTTGTGCAGCACTGTCAGTGACCGCATTCAATTGTGTGCCAACTGACTGAACTGAAACAAAACTTGATGTGACCATGAATTACTGGATTTGATGAGGCCCCAAATTAAACAGGTCATATAACATTATATGTTAACATATTGCCTTGAAAAACAATTACTTAAAGCCTTTTACCATGATTGTTCAAATAAATGTAAATTTAGTTATTGAGTGGAGTACATTCACTGACAATAGTTTTAGAAGGGGGTGAATCTAAATATGCAGGTGTACAGCAGCCACTATCAACCTTTTGCTGAAAATAAAAAAATGTGACAGTTTTATGTCTTGAGACTGAGCTTGCTCAGTATGGTAAGCCCTGAGTCAGAAATGTTCTCAGTGAATGATTGTTTGTGGTCTGGAGTTTTCTTAAATGACCAATTACACTGTAAGCCTGATGATACCCTGCCTCTAAAACTTCACAACATGTGATGTGCATGTGAGATTCCGCCCTCATTACATAATTTTGTTTTTCTCTCTCATGGGAATCATATTGACCCAAAATAGCTTCACCTGCATGCATAAACCGGTGTGCTTCGAAGGTTTTATCTCCAAAATCAATGCAAAAAGAAATAGATTCCCAGAAGCGTAGCTTAGTCCTTTTCCTGGATGTTCACTACAGATTGATTTATATATTTTTACAAAGACTCCCCTGGATTAATGGGCACTTCTGGGCTACGGACACACTCTTCATCTCACAAAACATATGATCGGTTAATTGGTCATTAATACCAGAGAGGGAAAAAACATATTCCCAAAAGTTTATTGCACTTGACTTATTTCAAATTTCAAGTGTCTGAGTTTAAATAAACTGAAATAACCTAATGCTGAAGTCCAGTGCACAGTCTATTTTTGGGGAGAAGTGTGCACAGCAACATAGCGTTTAGTCATTATGATGAGCCACACCCACATCCTTGTGTGCTAGCTGCTAAGATGCAGAGAAGTGTCTATCAAAGTGTCCATGACAGGAAATGACACACATCCTAATACGGAGTGGAAAAAACTAAACGAAACCACAAAAAATGAAAGACAAAATACAGCATGTGCTTCATTTTCTTGCTTTATTGCTTTATTCTCAATTTTGAGAAGCAAAAATAAAAATGAAGAACTAAAACTTTTACAGAAGGTCTTGAATCGGCGCACATGGCAGATGAAACAGCCACATGTAAGACAATGGACAAGAAATGAAGAGAAGGGAAATTTATAAAAGATGACCCAAAGTTTAAATGAAAGAAAGATGAGAAGCAACCAAGAAGCTGTTTTTATCAAAAGCTCTGTCTGGATTGGCCCTCTTTACCCCTGTAAAGAGTGTAATTTTCAACAGACTTCTGAATCAGCATTTAATGCCTAGCAATCAAACAACAGCCTTCACATTGTGTTTATACAAACCCCAAGCTATGTGTGATATTACGTAGCCCCTGATACAACTGATACATATACAAAACCCCTGCCTACTTCACTCAAACTCCAACTTATGTGACAAGCCAAATTCACCCTTAATTGAAATACTGATGTTTCTTGACTTTGTTCAATCAGTTATTTTTAGATCTTCGTAATAGCACCTTTTTCACTGTTATAAAATGCATATGGCTCATGCACAGCCAGCTGTAGTGTAAAGGTGTGCATATATAGTGCAAAGACAGATAGGAATGTATAACGCCAGCTTCCAGTGTTGTTCTCAATAGCACACTGCACATCCATTGCAACCAGCATCATTCATTTCAGAATGACACCCTGTGTGATGGAAGTTGGCCTGATAATACTGAATTGTGCCATGTGTCTGCTTTTGTCTCATTCTTGATGCTCCTAAAGTCTCTATATGCAATAAATATAGATTCCATGTCTTAAACTAAATATATATCAAGTTCTATTTTATAGTTTTGCAGTTCCTTCGATTGAAAAATTCCGGCAGAACTACATTTTTAAGAACTCACTGACATTCAAACAAGCACTAAAATCAGATAAATGTAGAAATGTACCTGAAACTGAGTAACAAGTCATTTTATATCAAAGGCACTTATAACAGTACTCAATGTATATATATCCAGTATTGTCAAGAGCTTTGTATTCATGTTAATGTTGAATAATGATTTTCTGCTTTTTTCTATCTTTGTTAATAGATTTATTTTCTGTTGCATCAATCAGTTACTCTCTTGTCCAAAGGTTCTCTGGATAAAACTGAATTATTCTTATTATAGTTTAATGTTTGGACATACGTCTTAAGTACCCCCAAGTTTAACTTTCCAAAGTAATTCTTGACTGATAATAATGACAATGTAGGTCTTGTTTGAGTTTTATTTCAAGCATTTGGCAGGTCTAATGGCTGAAGTCTGGGAATGCATTTGTGTTCACTGCACACCTCATAATATGTTTTAAAAATGAGTGAGAACAGTACATACAGAAATCACGCAAAATTTGGAATACAAAATGAGCAACACATCTTCTGTATTTAAACTTGAATGTTTTAGTGAGGCAGTAGTGAAGATCTTATTAAGCCAATGAAATGTATTATCATACAATACACAAAGAGACAATATGTGGCATTGCTGAAATAATTATACTCTTAGCAAACACATTTACAGTTGATCAACATTCAAAACACTGGCCGCATGAGAGAGCACTTACGGGAAAAAAACAGACTGCTTGCTCTGGTGTCACAGGCTACACCATCAAAGCACACAAAAACAGGAACAGAGTTCTTGAGAGGACAAAATGTGTGAGGCAACACATCCAGATGGCCTTCCGTGTGCAGTGTCACCGTCTTCTCATAGAACACCAAGAACTATTGAGTGGGCTTCAGCACAGACTGAATCTGCACTCTCCAGCGTAGGCTGCACATCAGTAGGTTTGGAGGAGGTCCATCACAACAATACGCAATGTGTCGTTCCGACTGTCTGATGGACTTACACCATTTCAAATAATCTATAAGGATGCGTAAAACTGAATACTTGGGTACACAATAGCTTTCAACTGGGGAAGGGTGAAAATAACACATGAAACAGGGAGGGGTTCAAAAAAGAATCAGGGCCCCTTTTAATAGGCTAACCTATATTTTGTCATGTTTCTTTATGAAAGTCACATGTGATGTTTAAGATGCTGTCCAGGGGATGGTCAACAGTACCATGAATTGGCTGTCACAACAATGACAAGGCTTCATTGTCATTTCATACAGGTCTTGGGCAGCGCTAGTTTCTTATTCGGTACTAGTGTCACTTGGCTCGAACTATATTGTTAAAAGCGTACAGTCCCGCGCGCACATGGATGTCTGGCACGAGGCCAGCTGGCAACCGCGCCTATAAAAGTCTCAGAGAGGAAGGAATTAGAAGTGCGCTGTCTGTTCCACCCAGCGCATGAAACGGTATCTTTGTATTTAGGGTAGGCTACCTCGGATATGTGGCATAGGGAGACTAATCGCTAAGAATTCACTCAGCAGACTCCTCATGTACATTTCCAAACGTAGATTTTCACATCCAGCGCTTCAGTATTTTTATTACATAATTTGGGCTTCCTCTCAATACACTGTATCCTCAAATGACCTTTACTGTAACCGTCGCTTCGCCTCGTATGACACGTTACATCATTGAAACACTGCTCTTATTTCAATGCTTCTTATCAGTTCGTCTGTTACAAAGTCCGTCATACAGGTGACTATCCAGTTTACTGTCATTGCGGTATTTGCACGTGCTTTGAAGCAATGCAACACAATATCCCTGCTGGTAGTCAGAAATGTTTCGTTGGCAAAACGTTTAGCCATTTCGCGCGCGCGTTTTAATGATTACATTTTCTTACCCTTTTCTGTATATTCGGTAATAACTGGTAGACTGGACACGTCCGCTGCCTGTGTAACGATTAAAAAATGTGCATTGAAATACAATTATACAGCTTACGTAGGACTGAATCGTTATTAACCATTCCTACCATTTGAACACAATTTTACGGAACACTATCATCTTCTGATTATGAAAGACTTTCCTGTTCGACGTTGTGATGTACATTTTTTTTCCTAACGAGAAATCTAATGTTCAGTAGTTTCGCTGTATGTTTTATACGCATTCTACGCCTTGGAAGCCACTCAGCTTCGCATCTCAGGTTCTGCTAGGGGCAGGTAACTTGAGGACACGGCGTTGTCCAATGAGCTAGCTGCCTTGATGACGACACTTCGAAGTGCTCCAGACCTACACGCCCCCAGCGTGGATAGAAACAGCACTAATAAGAGAACTGTATACTGTCACAATGCAGGGGAGAGGATAGAAGCAACTATGGAAGTTTTCACTTCAAATCTCGTTAACTTTTAAAGCGTTTCGCTGTCAGCATAATTACTTAAAAGTCATTTGCACGTCCACGTTTTGAATCGCTTCCCAACCAGGATGCCAATTTAGCAGAAAAGCTGGTTCAGATCTTAAAGTGAGTTTTCCAACGAGATCCGTAGATACCTCCTTATCAACATCACAGAAAGGGATCTAGGAAGCGTTGATCATTTTTTTAAATCAGTCATTTTAATATAACAAAGATACTTTGGGGACTTTTTCCTCCTAAACAAAATGGATCACTTTGCAGCCGAGTGCCTTGTGTCAATGTCCAGTCGTGCCATTGTCCACGGTCATAAAGGGAACAGAGAGATCAAACCAGAGACTGCGTCTGCCCAGAGATACGGAGAAGAAACAAGGGACCCCCTGGCAAAAGATAATTCGTCTCTCTTCGTGGTGGCGAGGATTTTAGCTGATTTCAACCAGCAGACCCCTACTGGTCTTGCCGATCAGGCAAACATAAAGGAAGAGAACAAACAGCAAACCCCCTCAAGAGTGGATGGAAACGCTGCCACACCTACCGCCATCTACAACGACCCGGGTCACAAACAAAGAGGCAAACGCGCGAGAGGTCGAACCGAGCACGAATCTCCCCTGAAAAAGCACAAATGCCACTATTCAGGTTGTGAAAAAGTTTATGGCAAATCGTCCCATCTCAAAGCCCACTTAAGGACACATACAGGTCAGTTCTGTTTTGAGCAAGTGTTTGCTGTTCCGCAGAATAAAGTGCACTTGAAATGTTTTTCAATTGTAAAATTATTCGGAGTACATGTTTGGAATGTCACTGGGTGACAAAAAAACTATTAATTAAAAGAAAACTCCACTTTAGGCATATACGTTTTCATACCCCGAGCTCCACCCACATACTGTGTCTACACGCCTTGTGTTATATTAATCGTTGAACCAAGAGAATGTATCCTACACATTAAAAAAAAAAAAATAAACGAAATAACTACTCGGTGTGGTTGTTTCACGCAACCTGATTTTGCGCAACGATGTAGCCTTTTTTAACCGGGGGGGGGGGGGGGTAAACTGCTGCCGAGCTGCACGTAGCCTACTGTAACGCCCACGATCTTCAGGTGATTCTGTATCGCCAGTCCAATTTCTTTATACCTCACGATTCGAATCATAAAAATCTTCAGGATTTACATGTCTTGAGTCCCCATCATAAAAGGAAATGTAGCAAAGGTCTATAGATCCGTGTTAGTGCCCGGAGTTTTTTTCTAATTTTTATTTAAAAATAAGTCGAAAGCGCGGTGCCCTGTGGACTCTATTGCAATAAAACAGATGCACGCTTTAACCTATCAGACGGAAAGACTCACTGTAACACAGAAGACTAGCAAGGAACTTTGCGAATATGAGCGAACTTCTCGGAACTAGCTGGAAAACTAGCAATGCAGTATCGGTGAAGAAATACGACATAAAATTCGCGGTAGGATCCACTGGTAATAATACGAAACGTACATCATTTTTATCTTCTAACGTCGTAGACCAGATGTTTACGATGTTTATAACTAAGCAAAACGACGAAAAAGAAGAAAAGAGGGGGCTGATGGTTCTGCAGTTGCATGTCTGACTCCTAAGCTCTTTGTTGTGATATACCACACCCCCGCCAGACAGACTGCCAGCTGATCTGGCCAGCAACAGACACAGCTAGCAGAGCTCAGAGAGGCAAAGTGGGGAGGGGCGTTATGCATGTGGTGAGAATCTTTGTCACTTTTTAAAAAGACCGCTTTCAACCTTTTAGGTTTATCAAAGACCGTTGTTCACTTAATGAAAGCAATGTAGCAGTGGTGCTTTGTGAAAATGCGTTCAGAGTCATCACCACCTCCTTACGCTCTCTCAGGATGCGCGCGCACGGATACACTCACGGCAGACAACTTTGCATGTAGTGCAAATAAGTTTCCCCCAATAAGTAAATAAATAATTATTGTTTGTATATTTATGCATTCCATGCCAAGGGATGGATTGAAGTGATTTATAAGCACGATCAAGTGTCATTAATACCTGTTCCTCCAAGAGTATATCATTAATAATATATATATATAGTACACACCTGTCCATTATTTATATATATATATATATATATATATATATATATATATATATATATATATATATATATATATATATATTACAGCTGGGGTTGTATAATTATAGGGTAATGGCGACACTGCCATCATATCCCTCAGCAAAGAACTTCATCTCAAATTCCTTCAATAAATGCACAGCTGTGTAAACAGAAAGCACCAACATGTAAGTTAGTTGTCCTGGAGACGGGTGTCCACCAAGCAAATACACTGTGGTATGAATATATGAAAACAGTATTCTCTCAATCTCCCAATATGCAAAGACTGCAGTACAAGTTGGCCTTTACCTGAATTAAATGTAAGGGAGTCCAGAAGTGAAATGTGTGTACTCCATAAATTGCTTAGAAATGCCTCACCCAGTCTTTATGAAATATTGACTTGGCATGTTGAAAGGTGATGAATCAGGAGGACACTAGTATCAGTTATGTACGTGCAGGAGTATTGAACTCATTGATAAATGGCAATTACCAAAGTGCAATAATCTGCATTCTCCAAGAAGGATGGACATGTTTTAGCTGGCTAGACTAGTCAGTGAAGTAAAAACAGGGCTATGACCTATTTACAACGTCAGCCATGCCTGGCTATTTATGGTTTCCTTTGTTTTTGTATATGAAAGCACCTACATTAAGTCTTTCTGGAAACCCTCTACCGAAGACAAACCTTGCTGTTCATGCCTTTTGGAGTGAAAACAATGGATCAAATTTCAGGGGTATTTCAGGGGGAGAAAGAACATCAGGTGTCAAACATCAGGTGTGCAAGTATCTGCTATGAAAAGCACATACAAGTATCTGCTGAGACGAACAGTGTAGTTTCCCTTTGTCTCTGAGGATTTATTGTACCTCCAAATATTTGGACAAGGACTTTATTTGCGTGACTGAAATTATTACACCCAGTTAAGGAAATTTACCCTAACAATCCATTAACTACAAGACTCTATCATCTGTTTAAAGCCAGTGATAATAAATGCATTTGCTATCAGCTGACAGTATATCAACAAGTGGCCCTGACAGGAGTCCTATGCTTCCACTGAAATGGGTTGTGTCTCAGGAAAGACTTCCTGTCATTTCAGGCAAGGAGTAGACTGTAAAATGTAGTTTGACAATTTATTTTTGGAAATGTCAATAAAATATATTTCAAAAAATCTCTGATGCGTGATGTGTCTTCGACCATGCAATTTGATAGGCTGTGGGACTATTATTACATGCTATCAGAATGTTTTTTCTTGGAGGGGTAGGAGGGAGCAGCCCTGGGAACAGTGGAATCCCTCTCTGCCTGACTCACTAACTCTTAGACTCGGTTTCTGAGAGAGCGACTGGCTCCCATGGTAACATTTAATCCTTAGTGAGTGAAAAAAATGGGATGATACCAGCTTGAATTCCCAAGTAGTGCCGCCCCCCTCCCACCCCACTCCACTCACGCACCACATTTGTTTTTACATTTATATTAGAGACACACTGGCTGGTGTGCTGACTATTTAATTGGTTCATTCCTACTTCATTTAAGAATTATTGAAGGATGACGTAACAGATATCTAATATTTGGAGTTTGCAATTTTATGCCGTCTGCATGCATGCATGCTGTCCATTTGTATTCAGCACAATGGAAACAGTCTGTACAGACATTTGTCTAGACTGCTCTGTATGTAGTTTTTCAGTTCTGGAGTTCAGTCTTTGTAACAGCTGGGTCTTTGTCACCCAAGATATTTTGCTCGTTGCCAAATGTCTTTTGAGGGTTAGATTATAGGTTTATATATTGTGGGACACACCTGGTTTGTCACTGTAAGAGATTTTGCAGCTGGAAAGGAAAAAAGAACTTGTTGCAAATACAGTGTTTGTTTTTTGTGGCAAGTAGACTGTATGGCTATGTGAGAATGCACTTCCATGGATACACCTTGTGCTCCCTTATTATGCTTCACTGGAGCCCTGTTATGTCGTATTTCCCTGCAGAACAGATGGCCAGCTAACCCTTTGCGCAAATTTGGTTTTTTCTATTGTTGTAAGGGCTGCTATTGTTTTCTCTCTTGTAAAAGATATTGTGGAGACCACTAGTTGTGATTTAGTGCATGAAAATGCCGTTCCAGTTCTCAACAGGATGAATTCTGGCACACAGACCACGATATGTGCCAATAGTATGTTGCAGTGTTCGATTAATATTATTCTCTTGGCTCCAAATGTATATCTGTTTTTTTATTATTATTATTATTATTATTTTTTTTTTTTGTGTGTGTGTGTGTGTGTGAAGAATTCATGTATATGCTTAATTTCTTAAAATACGGTTAGTTCCTAGTGTCTGTTTTAGCTTTTGATGAACAGCCATCCTTGAAAGGCACTTGAGGAGACGGTGTCTCGACACGGTGGACAAACTGCTTGCCCCATTGTATTGTGTGCGTCTGGCTCTTTGTGCCGCTTCACCAATTGTGGAGAGGGGGGCTTTTGCTCCCGCGCCGCAGGTTGAATAATGAGCCTTTTCCGTCTCGTTTTGTTTGGGTAATCAAGAAAGTGAGGGTCATTTGAGTTCATCTCCCCCTCAGCCAAACCTGTGCCAGCCTGGACTCGCTTCCCCAGCCTTCCCTCCCAGGCTCTACTAGTGGAGTGCAGATAGCAGACAATAGTGCAGCTTTGTGTTTGACTTACCAGAACACAGGTGCAGCCCTGGGTCCTAAGCACAGTACCGCTTTTGTACCCTTTGAGCTAGGTACTTAGCCCAATTGCTTTTGTAAACGGATCCGGTTGCACGAATGGATATTGTGTAAAATGCACGCCATCGAAGTCGCCATGGCCAAGGCTGTCAGCTTAGGCGGTAAATAATGGGAATAATGACAGGGATTCCCACTTAAACGGTGCAGGCAGGATGAAGGGTGGAATGCAGAGTCCTGCAGAGCCGAGAGGAACAGTGTCCTTACTCAACCCCTGTAACTCCTGCACTCCTCCTCCCCCTCCCCCCTCAAAAACGTTCAAGTGTCTCGGCTTTCAGCAGCTCCTGCTGAGCGTAATTTGTCTGAACATAGTAGCATGCGATGGATCACAGTCGGTTTACCGATGGCATAGCCTTAGCACACGGTGTTCTGCCTAATATATCAATAGTGTTTCAAGAAAGGGCCAGTTTAGCCAGTTTGTCAAAACAAAGGAAACTGATTTGGTACAGAGCATAATCACCTGTTCTGCCTAATGCAATTTTGAAAAGTGTCATGCTGAAAAGAGTAATGGCTTCCTTATGCTACAGCCAGGGGTTCGGTTACAGCATAACAACTGAGAGCACACATTCTGCAAATGACAGCGTGAGGAATTTTTTCCCACAGTTTGAACTTGACTGCAAATTGGACTCTGTGTACGAGAACTGTCTTGGCAATTGATGATTATCTTCACTGCAGCAGACTTGCATGCTGAGATTATTCTTTACTACAGTTTGAATATTCAGAGTACCATGTATGTGGATGAATGGCCTGTATTACTTGTGCATTTTACAGCTTTTCTCAAAAACTGGCTGTGTTTTAGGAGTCCTCTTTGTCAAGGCAGATGAAAAATACATACAATTTTTCTAGATAAGAAAAATAACCAAATCTTTTAATTGTGTGGGCTTGTTGAAACTCATGACATGTGAATGTATTAAACAAACTAACTAACAGCTTACAGTTCTAAAAAAATTAGTTAATTTTCACAATTTGTTGTTCTTATTGAAGGTATTATTTAGCATTTAGGAATGTCTGAGCATGCTACTTCTAAAACCACACAGTCCGCACAGTCATTGTGGGTTTGACAATGGGTTCGGTAGGAAATGCAGTTTCTGAGGAGACCCACCTGCTTGTTTTGAACTCTTGGTTGGGTGTTTTGGGAATGTATTTATTCTGAATTGGGGGCAGAAAGGAAATTTTGGAGCTTTGGGTCTTCACACGTAGGTTGTAACCTCCCTGGGTAATTCTCAACAGCAATTCACAAGAGAGTCACACAGATGGGTGGGCGGACCCCCAGAGGCTTGGGTCTGTCATGTAATCAGTGGCAAATGTTTCTTTTGTTTTTTGGTGCAATGCCTCTGAAGCGGACCTGTAACTACATGCTGGGGTGCTACCTTTAATTATCATCTTAGATTATTTTGTATATTACATAATAGGGTTGTTTATGTCCTCTTGAGCCCTAGCAGAAAAAAAGTTTTTTTTGTTGACATAATAAAAGTGTCTTGGATGATAAAACCATGTTGTAGTGAAAACATTTTCAAAAATATGCTTTATTTTTATTGAATGTCCCTTCTTGTGAAGATTTCAACATAGTAGAATATGTGGTTCTTGAGATAAAAACCAGAACCTCATCTCCACTGCAGGGAGACAAAAATGAATTGAAGAATTTGAAAGTGATTTATTTTTGTGGCGTTCTCTGTACTTTCTCACTGGTCTTCTGTTTTTTTTCTCTTTCAATTCTTTGTATGTCTTTTGAAAAGATTTCCAAAGTTTTAGGATGATATTGAAAAGAACAGTACATTATGCAGTGTCATTCTGATGTCTCCTCTGAAAACCACACTGAAAGTAAGTAGGCCTGACCTCTGGATTCTTCTTATTGTGCTGTGATAATGGGAGGTTCAAGCCCATATATAAATAACTAATTAAAGATGTGTGGTCATTCAGTGCATTTTCAGTTTCCCAACTTATTTTCATAATTTAACATATCATTGAAATAAAAAAGTATTGTTTATGTGAGCCCTTTCTTAGAGATTTTCTGTAGTGAGGTGAAAGAGTTAACAGCAGTGTCCACTCAATGACATTAGGATCAACATTCCATTCACCTTTCCTTTAATTGGTGCTCAACTGCAGTATAGATGTGCAGTCAGTCATCTGAAAAACTATCTGGTTCACTACTGAATTAGTCTTTAGCCATGGTGCTTAATAGACGAGCCATGGTTGTTTAAGTCGACTCTCAATAAACAGATTGGATCCTTAAATATGGTTTTATTGGGTGCTCATGATTCTGCCTTGTGTCTTCTATTTCAGAATGATTTCTGTGGTGACTCTTAACCTGTGGGTAGGGTTACACTCTCACTCTATAATCTCTTTATCTCTGTACAACTTCATTATATGATATCTGTGTTGAATTATCAGTTACATTTGTACCGTCTTCAGAGCCAAGAATCAGATCTACTCATTGTCCCTTCTCCCAAGTCCTACTGCAGGATTAGTGTTGCATAAACTTGTACAATCTCTCTCTCTCTCTCTCTGTGTGTGTGTATGCGTGCTAGACTTTGAGGGGGTTGTGGTGGGGTGGGAGGGTCTCTCTCCGTAGCCCTAAGCAAATGATTTGGGTACTGTAATGCCACAAATTGATGTGCAGTCCCAGATAAGCAGATAGTAGTTATTTGGAACTATTATACATGACATATTTACAAACAGCCAGTCTCATTTGATGCCTGAAAGAGAGGTCCTTTTATTTTAGATGGGCATTTATCTAGGCCACCTACTGTGGGGATAAATGCCTTATAACAAAAAACTGTAGCCGTTAGGAGAAGGTATGTTTGCTGAGTTTTGTTTTTCCTCCATTTAGCTTGTAATGGAATTGTCTGCATTTGCAATGGTTTTGCATTTTTATCTTAAGTAAGCAGTGCATTTCATAGCTGGTGACATGTGGCTCATGACAGAACACAGCCTTCATAATGTTAACTGATGCATCAGATGAAGTGAATGCCCCTTACAGCCTCATTAAGCTGTATTTTTCCACAAAAAACATCATGACCCCTCTCGGCTTCCCAGTGCCTCTCCAACAAAGGGGGGTTCTGCACCCCATTCGCCCCCCACCCCTCAAGCACCAAATCAGGATTAGAACCTTGCCTCTAACCACTGCTAAGAGCTGTACTACACACAGACAATAATAAGGCTATAATCATATATTTTACGATCTGTTTTTTGAGTGACCAAAACCTTTGTCTTTCAAAGGGCCTGGCCTTCAACGGTTAATACTGGAGACCTGCTTCCCTCCCAGTGGGCTCCAAAATATTTAAATATTTTCCCTGATAGACGGTTGTCTCCATTCTTTAATTGAGCCGGCTCCTGCATTTACTGCAATCTGGATTTACTTCAGTTTCTTTTGGGGGAAAAGCTAAGTCAAACCCCTTAAGACCCATGAGTGTAGCAATGGAATGTAATCACATCATAGTCCTGTGAGAAAATAAAACTTGGGCAACAGTTTTGGACTGGACTGCCAAATGGATATTGCCAACCAAGTTTTCCCTAGGATTAATTTTGATTGATTTAAGATTATAAACATTCCGTACAACTACAACAAGGTCATTCGCAAATACACCTGATAAATTGTACATTGAGAGAAATTACTGATTGTCTGTCGGGAGGCCGACCTTTCACCCTTTGACTCCCTGTAAATAAGAGTAGTTTAAATGAATTTTTTTTCCTCATGGCCAGTTCATTAAAATTGATCTCTGTGCCCCCGCCCTGCGTAGTTCTGATCTCATGCCGAGTTGGGGAGGGAGAGAAGGAGACGGCGGATGCATTTTCCCTGCTCCACTTTCCCCTTTGACCTCAGCACAGTGGCAGCTGCCACAAGTTCGAGCGATTGGGGTCAGCCCACCCAGTTCCCATTTGGCACGGCTCAGCATCCTTTCTGAGAAATACATTTCGTTTCCAGGATGTAAATAAAAACCAAAGGATTCTTCCTGTCTGGCTAATCCATGTGAAAGCCCGGAGACAATATGCTATGCTTTTTGAGTTCCTGTCCCCAATATATTCAGCACAGAGCACCTTTTCCTATGTGCAACCCACCTCCAGTTTCTTTTTGGAATGTCTTTTATTTTCAGGCAGGTGCCTCATTTTTAAAATGCTGTCTGCCCCTTCTCCCAAGAGGGCTGGCTATGCATTTATAAAAACACACCTTTATAAGAAAGACAGAGGATATGGGAGGCACTGTGAGCCTTCCCCTCTCAAATATATGCCACTCTGTAAAAAACCCTGGAAATGTACCATTGTTACCTTCAATTTACAGGGTCTGTTTTTGTGGAAGATGTTCATGAAAGACCACCTCTTGCTGCTTCTGACTCCTGCTTGCCATCACATTAGAAATGGCCACTGCTCTGTGGGCCAGATGTAGCGTAGCCCTTGGCATGGTTGTTGCCTTGGAGGGTGGCAGTTACCCTGGGCAGACAGAGAGAGAGGGCTCTAAAGGACGTGTGCCTTCAGAGCATCTGGAAACTCTGTCCCAGAGTCTCTCGGGCACCCGTGGGATGGCGGGGGAAAGAGGATGGCTGGTAATGTGAGTACACTGGAGAGGGGGCTGCCTGAGGGCACACCGCGGTCGGTTGATGTAGGTCATTTGCTCTGCTGAATGTCTGCCCACTGCCTGATGAGCGCATTCATCAGTGACCTCCAGAGCAGGAAACACCCTTCTGTGAGCGGCACCCATGCGGTCGCGAGTTCCTTTATCCATCCGCCACATCCGCCGTCCCGTGGTGCCTCCCCGGCAGCATAGAAATACATGAAGAGAAGACAAAATGGTTTAAATGTTCATCCATTATCAGAAAATGGAGGGTGCTATCTCTTTCTGTAGTTTCAGAGCCCCGTGCGTGTCGTGCTTGTGTCTATTTGTATGTGGCTGTGTGCCAGTGGCCTTTTATGTGTTTCTGTAAACTTTGTTTCTAAGAATGGATGTGTTTGTGCTGTCGGTGTGTTTGTTTGTGCATGCGCCTGTGTGTATATTTGTGTATCTGTGTGTATACATGTGTTTGTTCTTCTCCTGTGTGTCATCTCTCAGATATGCTGGGCTGTAGTTCACTGTTCATTGCCGTACAAGGGTGTGGTTGTGAGGGTAGGGTTTGGGGGGAGGGGCAGTGGCTGGTAGAGGCGAAAAAAGTTCTGCCTTTGATTGTTCATCTAACCTCGTGGCCTCCAATGTATTGCTTTGTAGGCAGATGTTTCCATTTTATTTGACTATTACAAATAATTATGTAACAGTTGTGTCGACAAAACACTGTAGCCAGCCTACATAGCTGGCTTTCTTGGCCATGTTCCTGTGATATGCCAGTAAATGAGCCTTTTATTTTGATGCAGACTGAAGATAGTTCCTTCAGGTGATGCTATTCTTTCCACATGTATGTGACCTAGAACTCATGTTTGCAAAACAAGTATACAAGATCTTATGAAATCAGTTGAGTGAATTGTAATACCTAGATCAATATCATCTTCCGTTCAGGCTTGGGCTAAGAAGCAGACAGATCGAATTGGTTCCTGTTGTTTGTGCCAAAGCTCCTGTCATTGCTGTTGATGTTTGCAGGGTTTTCCATTACCATTAGCCAGCTAACCTGAATCAGTTAAATAGCCCTGCTTTCTTCCCTCCCTGCAACAAAATGCGGCATGAAAATATTTCAGCCAGCTGCCCAAAGGCCATAGAAATGATCCAGCTCAGTCGTCATAACAGTCTCTTTACTTCCCAGACACGACAGGGCAGGGAGGTGTGTGGATGCTGGGAAGGTGCAGGACGTTCTGTGCCTGAGTCTCACTCCAGTCGTGCAGTGAGCTTTTTCCTGTTGATATTAATGGTCTGTGGTTGAGCACAGCTTTGAATTATGGGTATCATGCAGAGCTGATTTAAAGGTTCCAAGGTAATTGCCTTGTTCCGAAACAAGGGCGGCTGCCCTGGCATAGCTCCGAGTTGCTGTCAGTTTCACGGGATCAAGGTGTTCAGTTCAAAGGGCTGGAAGGTCCTGTTACCGAAGAAGGAAGAGTACTTTTGAAAAAAATAGTGATGTTTGAGTACTGAATCATACTGAAGTCAGGTCCTGTCTTGGAGATTACGCCTGCCCTGATCATATTTCTGGATTTGAGCCTCGGGTAGCGTTTACACACAAAAGACACACTTGCACTCTTCCACAGATGAAAGGGTGTAGTCTACTGAGTGTTGCTTTGATCATGTTGCTCCAGAACATATCTTATGGCAGTCCTGTGCTCAGACTATGGTATGTTATTTGTGAAATTCAATCAAACTGCATTGTTTTAGCCTTAATCTTAAGAAATCTTTCCATTTCCTAAATAGCATTTTAAATCATTGTTTATTTGGCCATGGCTCAAAACTCCATCCATTCCATGAGAACAGAAGTTGTAGCACAAAGGCTTGATGTATAAATTGATGTGAATATCGATGTTGGTTCTTTTAAACGTTTAATCTTCAAACAAAAACCTCTAAGCCTGAGTCTAGAGTATGGTACAGTGGGTCATTGAGCTTTCAGCAAGTTTAACAGAGCTGAAGTGAGTTCTCCAAGTGAGTTCTCGTGGTGTGCAGGAGTCTCTATACTCTGTAATCATTCATTTACTTCTCTCACAAATCGGCCTACACACAACTATGTGAAGATTACAAGATCAGTGGCATAAAAGTGCTGTTTTGCATGTATTAGGCCATGGCCCATGCCAAGAAGGGGATTTTATTATTTCCTTATTTGTGGATTTAATTAATGTGGGTTCCAAAAAAGCCCAATGTCTTCTAAGATGCTAAATTTTCATTTTTGCTACTCTTCCAAATGCTATCCTGTCATGTGATCATGAAACACTCATAGACCTATTCTCCAAGCTGGCAGTGGGAGGGCTAATAAAGTATCTAATAAAAAAGCAGGAAAGAGCCATTGTGAAAACATGTAGGAGCTGGTTATGTAATATTACCACGATGAGGTAATGTAAGGTCCGTCTAATTAACCAGACTCAGTGACCTGCTGTGATCTGTGTGTTGGCACAGTCACACACTGGCATGCACAGTCACATATACAACTTTGTCAACATATATTCTCTTTTCTTCTGGAATAACATATGTTAAGGAATATATACCTAAGACCTGGCATGTCATTTACTCATATATTTCTTTCTTGATTTGGCTCTGTACACCACAATTTTCGATTTGAAATAAAATATTTAAATGTGGTTAAAGTGTATTCTCAGCTGTTAATAAAAAAGTATTTTTTGTATATTATGGTTTAACCATGTAGCAATTACAGCACTTTTTATACATAGCTCACCCAGTCCCCCCCCCCCCCCCCAATTTAAGGGCACCATAATGCTTGGGTCAAATGGCTTCACAGGTGTTTATATTTAGTCAGAAGTGTTCATTTGCTTCCTTAGTGCAGGTATAACAAAGTTTCAGTATGTAGTCTTAATGCAATAAATTGCTTTTGATTGCCTTTGGAGTCTCCTATTGGAGTTTGTCAACGTGAAGATCAAAGTTTTGCCAATGAAAGTCAAGGAAACCATTATGAGGCTGAGAAACAGTCAATGACATTGGCAAAACCCAACTGTTTGGAACCTCATTAAAAAGAAAGAGAGCACTGGTGAACTCAGTAATTGCAGAGGGCGTACTAGGCCAAGAAAGACCTCTACAGTTGATGACTGAAGAATTCTCACTATAATGAAGAAAAACCGTCAAACACCACACCTTCAGCAGGTCAGAAACACTTCTCAGGGGACAGGCGTGGATGTGTCAGTGACTAATGTCTGCAGAAAACTTCATGAACAGAACAACGGAGACTACATCGCAAGATGCTATCCACTAGTTACTGTAGCTGCAAAAACAGGACGGCCACAGTTTTATAGGAAGTATGTAAACGACCCTGTAGACTGTAGTGTTCTTGAAAAAGGTCTTGCGGTCAGATGAGACCAAGATTCACTTGTATCATAGTGATGGCAAGAGCAAAGTGTGCAGGCCAAAAGGAACTGCCCATGATCCAAAGTACCCCCCCAACCCCTCTCATTGGTGGAACATGGGGTGGGTGTGTTAGGGTTTGGGCATGTATGGCTGCCACAGATACTGGCTCACATGTCTTCATTGATGATGTAACTACTAATAACAGCAGCAGAATGAATTCTGAAGTGTACAGAAGTATCTTATCTGCTGAAGTTCAAGAAAATGCTTCAAAACTCACTGGATGGCGCTTGATCCTACAGACAATGACAATGATCCCAAACATTGTCTTGACATTCTTGGCTGGCCATGCCATTCACCTGATCTGAAAAACAAGCAGGCCTGGCAGAGAATCACCAGAGAAGATACTCAGCGCCTGGTGATTTGTATGGGCTACGGACTTCAAGCGGTCATTGCATGCAAAGGATATGCAACAAAATATTAAACATTACTACGTTCATTTATATAACATTAATATATCCCAAACATTATGGTGCTCTGAAATAAGGCGGCTATGTATAAAAAGTTGTCTAATTTCCACATGATGAAACCAAAGTGTATAACAACACTAAATAAAAGCTGGGAATATGCACTTTAACTATGTGAATGGTTTGATTACAAATCCAAAATTGTGGTGGACAGACAAATCAAGGGGGAAAAGTCTTTGTCCCAAACATTATGGAGCTCACCTTATATATATATATATATATATATATATATATATATATATATGTGTGTGTGTGTGTGTGTGTAATTATCCACCTTGAACTCTCTCTGTTGCCTTTCCAGGAAACAGAGGGCAGGTTTCTGG
Source organism: Anguilla rostrata (assembly GCF_018555375.3). Lineage (NCBI taxonomy): Eukaryota > Metazoa > Chordata > Actinopteri > Anguilliformes > Anguillidae > Anguilla > Anguilla rostrata. Next base: position 42,897,928 of record NC_057937.1, on the reverse strand, counting down.
TTTCTTGCAGTGTGGTCAGTGTGGTCAGTGAGTAAACACTATGATGAAAGGGCTGCCAGAGTCCACATTAGCATCTTTGTCATTACCTTACGTAGGAGCCCGTGGTTTCTGATTGGCTCAGGACCACAACTGTATATTCTCGGCCATAAGAAATAAATCAAGCTCTGTGATGAACTGTCTTCCCCCGTGTATTTGTGGTGCTGTTTTCAGCTTGCGTTTCCATCTTGTCTTCCGCTGATGCAGGGACCAGGCCATAAATGAAGTCAATGATTCCATTTTCTGATTGCAAGGTGCTTTCGAGTCTTCCCACAATCATCAGCAAAAAGGAACATGTTTGATCAGATTCACCGCACTGTGTCACGTCACATGCCTCTGTTCTGCCAGAGCTCCAATGTGCAATGTTGGTTGGGCATGGTTTAAGACAGTGACTGCCAAACTGGTCACACTACATCCTCCCTACCCCTCAGGTCATTATGGATGAAGCCCACCCTGGACCCCAGTTCCCCAGCAAACACTGTGGATTTCCTTTCCCTAGTTATCCACCACTTATTGCTCAACATTGCGACAATTTTCATTATCTGCCAGCTTCTGTTGTGGTACTTAAGTATGATTAGCTGACAGAGTGATTTTCCCCTGTTTGAATAGACAGGAGGTCCATTATTTGACCTAAAGGGGAAATTGCTGGTGACTTCAACTAACCAAGAAGCAACTGGATTTGAGCCTCTGAATTGTGAGATCCAAAAGGAGGAATGATTTGACCACAGCTGTCCTGTGGCAGTTCACATCCCCTTAATAGCTGCCACTTCTGTCGTCCTTAATCTCAAAATGAATTCAGGTGCTGATAACGTATCTCTTCGATCTTTATCTGGCTGTAGCAACAATTTTGACTCAATTTGTTCTTTCTGAGTCATTAAAAAAAATAAAAATACTGACCCAGTGGCACTGAATGGGTACATTTATATAACCCTCCTACCTGTGACATAATCACGTTGCATCGGAAGGGGGAGATACTGGTGTTGAGTCGGCAGGCAGGCAGAGCACTGTGTTCTTTGCCTGATGTAACTGGCTTTCAGGGTAACTAGGTCACTGTGTTCATTAGAAGAAAGCAGCCATCCAAACGCTTCCATAATTACTCCTCCCATTCTAGGAAAGGAAGGTCACAGTGTTCCAGAAAGAGACTTGCTTATTGGCAGGCTCTTTCATCACAGTGAGTGTTGTGGTCTGACAAACAAGGGGGAAGGGGAGGAGGGGGTGATTGTGGAGAATGGGGCTGGGGGGGTAAGAAAAAAATAGAAAATATTTGTTGACTGTGGAGGCAGGGACAGAGAGAACAGTCAACATGGGGTCCAACAACATTTTCATCAGGAATAATGCAGGCTGAGAGTTCTGAGTGGAGGAAACTATTTTCAAAGCTTCTCCGGAATCTATTTGTGCTATCTCAATCTAGAAAGAAAATGATGCTCTTCACTCCCCACTGCACATGACAGCTCTGAACATTAAGAAATGTCAAAACAGTCCAGAGTAGCATTGAACGATATATAAAAAGTTCAGTAACGACAGTAGGAATTTTGATTATGCTATCATTTAAAATGGTTTTAATTCTACACCATTACCTCAAAAACAGCAAAATCATAAGTAGGCTAATTAATTAGGCTGCCATGTTGTTCCAGTTGAAAACGTTGGGCATAGTGCGTCTAACCAAACAGGTGGTGGCAGTGTTCCGTCTTATTGTAAAAGTAAAGCTGGATAGCTTGATTGACATTCATGTGACGCAGTAGTACCTCCAAAGAGATACTCAAACATCATGATTAGGGCGGGGGCAAGAGTGGAATGCAGGAATACAATTTCAAACATTAGAGGGCAGTACCAAGATGATTTCCTACGTCTTTCTTCTACCAAATTATACTATTTAATGAGTGTTGAAATAACAGCATGCATTAAAATCTTTTCATTATAAAGTAGGGATACGAACAAGTTTACAGCTTAGAAAAACATGATCTAGAGTGTAAGTGTATGTGCGTGTGTGTGAGTGTGTGCATGCACGCGCACGTGTGTGTGTGTGTCTGTGTGTGTGTTGGGGAGGCGAGGGTCGATTAAAGCTTTGTATGGACAGGGACAGCAGAGCGTGTGTGTTCTCATGCGTGCATAGCCTTGCCTTGCTGAAGTCCTGAGGGCAACACTTTTCAGTGGCCATTCTGCAGCATGTTGTCACTGTGCATGGTGGTGCAGTGCTCTCTTTGTGTGGGCGTGTCTGGTGACTGCACAGATGTACAGAGCGTGCCCCCGCCCCCTACGCCTGGTTTCACAAAGCTGCTCAATAATCAAATAGCAGGGCACAGAGAATGGAATCATGGGGTTTTTTTAATTAATTTATTTGTTTTTTTAGAGGGACTGGGCTCTGGTATGGGATGTCCCTAAAAATTCTGAGAAATTTGGGTCCATGCCCACCTCCACTGTTTGCTTTCTCTTGTGGACTGGAAAGGAGATGGTGGCCCTCCCAACACTGTCAAATCAGCAGTTTTCTTTGCTTAGATGTTTTGCTTCTGCCAAGGGTGTTTTCACACCCTTGGCAGAAAGTTGTTATTCTGAAAGAGTAAAGCAAATTAAAAGTCTCATGCTTGGTTTTCATGGCTTGCACCCTGAAACTACAACCGTACTATCTATAGTGGTCTGTGTGTCTTGTGGAAACAAACAAAAAAGAAAAATTTCAATTAATTAATTTATTTATTTGTCAGGGACAGTGAAGTTTACATTGTTACAGGTTAAAAACATGCAATAGATGAACTATATGTAGAATTTCTAGCCAGAGCTGATGAGTGTTTGTGTGCATTTTGACATAATAACTAGCCACCCTCCCAGCTACCAAAAGATTTGAGAAATGTGTGAGATTTGTGGCCAGTGGACACATCCCAGTTAATTTCCCATCAGCCCCGTCATATCATTTCTCTTCTGGGCCCGTTTGATTACCTGCACTGTTATTCTGTTTCGAACAGGCTTCTGAACCCCTGGCCTCTGTTGCCACTATGCTGATGTGAAATATTGATGCTGCAGGGATCAGATACCTTGGCTGACGTGTGGCCCTGTAGCTAAAGAGCAGTTCCTGTGCTTTATTTGAGCCCATAACTCATGGAGGGACTTCTCGTTTCCAGGGGCTCTCTCTTTTATTAGCCAGCCATTGAGCTCAAAGGATCAGCCTCTTAGTGGAAATAAATCCATTCAAAGGGAATAAAACGTTCCGGCTTGAAGTGGGTATCTCACCTCATATTAATCCCTCACGTGGCCCTTATTGTGCATTCATATCCTGAAGTGATGATGGGATTAAGTTTGGCGTGTTTATTCAAAGTGCTGGACCACTTTGTGTCTGTTAGTGCTTTGAAAGTGTGAAGGCCTGAGGTGTATTCTCCTTGTGTGTGTACCTGTGTGTATCTGATGTGCTGTGTGTGTGTGCGTGTGTGCGTGGGTGCGTGCGTGCGTGTATGAGTGAGTGTGTGTTTGTGTGTGTGTTTATGTGCGTGTATTCCAGGATGAGTATTTTTGCGCTCCAGCAGTCTTAATGAGATTAGTGTAGAGAGGCCATGATACATAGTCCTGTGTTCATGTGTTAAGAATAGCAGAAAGGTCTTGGATTTTAAAACTTTCAGATTTAATATGATATCAGCAGGTGAAGGGATCAGCAATATGCTGTTTAGTTTTGGCATTGACTGGGCATGAATTGATTGGTTGCATATCAGTGGAAATGCACTTGGGAAAATATTTTTTATCAGGCAGAACATGTCTGAGCAAAAATATAAACAGATAAAAACAAACCAATCCATCTTAGATGTCCCACATGGAGCACAAAAAAACTTTTTTCTTTGGATTTAAACTGTTCTCTCAAGAGAGAACACAGAGAAAGCCACACTTGGTTACGTGGTAACATTTGGGCCTTGTGGATTTGCATCAAGACCCAAGTTTTTGTCTGGAGGAGGAGACTATAATATGTGGTTGGAACAGGGAGGGCTGAAAACTTACTAATTAAACTTGGAGGTTTACTGTCTGGCTGCTTAGCTATGCTGAGGTTGCCATTTAAATATTTAATATAGAACATAGAAAATGTACCTATAATGTGGTATAGTTTGGAGTGCAGGTTATCTCCCCTCTGTCCCTGTCTGTCTGCCTGACAGCTTAAGTGTCTGTCTTTGAGGTTAACTGGAAAATTTAGAGATAATGTGGATGAAGCTTGAAATTACTGTCTTTGAGATGAGGATGAAATCATTATGTTTATAGTTACATAATAGGCTTTGTGAGGCACCCCTTCAAATTCTCATTAGGAGCACATTGTGTATTGTAGCTGTTAAACCCTCTTCCCCTCCCCACCACCATTCCACCACCAACAAATCACCCTTCATATGTGTTATGCAATATACAGAAGATCGGAAAACAGAGAAACATTACAGAATTTTGTTGCTAGATTTGTGCGAAGGAAATTTCTATTTCTTCATGACCAGTGCCTTGTGGCAGCCAAGAAGCTCATGACTCATGGAGTTCACCTGGATTGTCTCCAATGGCTATTACTGATTTCTAATGTATATATCTAAAACAGAATACGGAACATCTTAGAAAATACCTAACTTTTAAATGTTAACACTGAGATGTATGTGTCTGTGCTCCTTGTTTGGCCTCATAGAAGTGGTATTGAAGAAGCCCACTCTTAGTGAAACTGAAGGTGAATATCATGCCTGACCTTTGACCCCTGCTTGTACATTATTTTTTCCCAGGAGAGCGTCCCTTCCCGTGCACCTGGCCCGACTGCAACAAGAAGTTTGCCCGCTCGGACGAGCTGGCCCGCCACTACCGCACCCACACCGGGGAGAAGAAGTTTGGCTGCCCTCTCTGCGACAAGCGCTTCATGCGCAGCGACCACCTGACCAAGCACGCCCGCCGCCACTCCGACTTCCAGCCCGGCATGCTGAAGCGGCCCCACGGCGGCGCGGGCACGCGCGCCGGCTCCCTCAGCGACTACAGCCGCTCCGACATCTCCAGCCCCGCCCTCAGCCCCGCAAGCTCGCCTTAAGCCCCGCCCCCCCCCCGGCACATTCCGGCGAAAGCCAGACGACACGCCCACGGAACCCGCAGTACTAAAGTCTTTTTTTGTCCCCTCGACATTTGTGTTGCACAGTTTGTTGGCTTCCCTTTGCTAACTCTCCGCTTGCTGTACTGTACTGTAATGTACTGTGCGTAACTGCCTATTGTAGTGCAATCTCTTGTGCAACTCAAAAAAAAGGAAAAAAAAAAAGCAACACCTTTCCCAGAGGTGGCAATATTTACATAGTATATGATATGTATGTATTGTTTTTTAGCTTCTGGCTACTGCCAGTTTATCTGTCATGTTTTTATTTCCTTCATTTAAACTCAGTTCCAAGAAACTGTTTGATTTTCAAGAAACAACAATGACAACAGCGACAACAGATTGACGGATATTTAATATTCTTCACCTTTATTTAACATGGGGGGGTCTCATCTACACCTCAGGATTTAATACAGTTCTTTTCTTAACTACTTAACTTGACTGCACAATACAAGCATCACTTTACTCTGAAATTCAACACGCTTGAATTTTGTGCCCTGCTCAGGGATGGCCTCCTTAGCTTGAAAGAATGAACATGATGAAGACAGAACACATATTTAAAACAGCCTTACAGTCAACAGGATTTGCACTCTTTTTTTTGTTTTATTTGAAAGATTTGTTAGTTTTCACACTGGGGGAAACTAGCACCAGATTAACAATTAAACCTGAGGTTTTCAGGTTTCTTTGGTTAGTTTTTTTTCTCTTTGTATCATAATGCACCTCAGACAATAGTTGGGTGACTTCTGTGAATGACCACCCATTGGTTTATTTTTGAGACTGAAAATACAATTCACTTTTCGTCTTTTCAATAACTCACCTCATACCTCCGCTTTTTTAACAGTCTATCGATGACCATGACCACAGGGGCTTTGACAGGGTTTTTTGTTCAGTTTTGTATTGTTTTCCTCAAAGGCAGACATCACTGCTGTCTTGGAGCATAGGCAAGCACACAGCAATGCATATTTTGTCCCATCGCTATCCTTTAACCTCTCAAATGGAAGTAACAAATGGAGTCGGCCCTTCTCCATGCTTTAAAATAGAAATGGAGACGCAAGAGAGGTGGTTTCAAAGCAGCCATTTCTTCAGCAGGAACTACAGGTAGGCTTGAAGTATAGACACACTTGGGAATGATCCAACTGCTTCAATGGTGGTTTAGATTGTCATCAATTGATAGAAAGTAGAGTCAAAAATTACATAGGGCTTAATTCAGGTGTAGGTGTCGGTGAGATACGAGGTAGACTGTGCTTCTGGAATGTGAACATTTTGAGTTATGCCTGTGGGTAGGCTAGCTGAATGAGGAGGCAAAAGGCACAGCCCACAAACACAAGTCTGTAATGTTGTTCCTGGTAACATTACATGAACTCATCAAATTGTGATGGGGGACAGATTGTAAAGAGCTGTATCATTCAGCTCAAATACTTTGAAGCCTTTTTGCCAACTTCAGAAAGGCCTCATTACTTTCTGTTTGTAAGATTTATGGAGACAAAATGAGTTCCGCTAATGATTATGTGTAATTAATATAGGAGCATGTAATGCTAGTGGCCACTTTTTTAGACAAACCCAATCAAACCCATCATCTGGAGTGCACAGTAAGGCTTTCCTGCGAGAGTAGGGGGGTAGAAACTGCAGACACACTGCATAATTGGGGCATTACTAAAAGTTTCAGAACGTAATAGAATGTGTTACCTCTACTTGCAATTAGACAGTTGCTTTTAAAATATGTTTCAGATTACGGATAGGCTTCATACCTTTGTAAAAATAAGAAATAAACTTTTCACTGAAATGAAATCGAACATACCACTCTTTTGGCCAACCAGGGAAAGCGTGTTGAATGTCCAGTTGTGCTCCCAGTGAATCTGAATTTCTTTAAAAAAAACTAAAAAAAGAAAGAAAAAAAACAAACAAAAAAACCCCAAATGATTGTGTAAAGGATGTATCAAACTAGCGCATGGCCCAACAAATACATGCATAATATGTATTTTAGACATTATGTCAATCATTATGTTACACACACATCCACCTCCATACATCGTGCATAATTATTAGCCTGGACATGTCTTCTGAAGCTGTTCTCCTGCAATATGGCTTTCTCTTTCACTTGGGGCTGTTCCATAAGAAATGATTTGCGGCATATCTCACAGCTTTCCTTTGAGTGCATCCTACCCAAAGAATGGAGAATTAAATGAATTGTGGAGTTTTTGTGAAAAACAAAATTCAGAATGTTTAGTTGGCCAAAAGCAACACCTACCAGTTGGAAACCCCATGGTTGACTGATTTGCAAATCTTTGGAACAACCCTGTGTGGCTTTGGGATGTCACATGGAAGGGTCAGAGGTTCCAGGATTAGGATGAATGTGCGCTTACTGCGCTGCTTGGCTGTGCACCCCTGACCCCTCCTCATGGACTCCCTCAATTCTGGGAAAGAAGAGCTTCAGGCCAGGAGAGTGAAATGCCAGCTGGTGAGAAAGAGGAGCCCCTTCAGAGAGGAATGAGCAGGTGTAGATCTGTGAATGGCTGGCCTTGTCCCTCTAAACCCCCGCCAACCTCTTTTCCCTGTCACTGAAAAAGGCACATAATCAGTCCTGTGCAACCCCCTGCTTACAGAAAGAAAACACCCATTATAAAAACACGCTGAATCCCTGCTGCAGTATTCCAGGAATTGAGTGCATATGAAGCTCTACAGTAAGATTACCCCTGTTCTGCTATACAGATTCCAAACTGCAACATGATCCTTGAGATGCGTGTGTGTTTTTCGCCCGGGCTGGGAGTGGGGTTGGGAGGGGATAGAGGAACCTACAATGGGGCTTTTTTCCCTCCGCTTTTGAGCCTAACTCTGAAAGCCTTTTGGCGTGAATGGATGACACTCCCTTAAAGGCTTGCCTGATGCACGCTGTTGGCTGCACACACAAGCTTACCGACTTCCTCGAAACCTTGGCGGCTCTCTGCTCCTTGCTACGTGCTTTGCTTTTATGGAACAAAGTGTATATGCGTGTTGGAATACTCATTCATGTTTGATAAATTGTGGCACAGGGTAGCTTGCATAAAAGAGGAAATACTTGAAAGATAGACTGAAAGAGGGCAGTCCACTCTGGCTTATTTTGTTTTGATAGATTTTTTTTCTTCATTATTGTTTTTGTACTACATGTGCGGCCTCCACACTGGTCAGGGTCATCACTTCCTAATCCGGAAACAACACATTTACCTCAGGGGCTGTCTTCGACAGCATTTATCTGGACTATTGCACCACTTCTCAGATTTTTTGTTTTTTTGTACAGTACTACTCTCAGACCCCTCTGCTCCTTCAGTACGCTGCCGGTCAGTGTGGACAGAAGCACTTCTGCATTCATTTTTCCCTCAAAAAAAGAGTCCAAACCCTTCCCCTCTCCCATCCCCCTCTGCAGCCCCAGGCAACTGTGTTGACGAAGCAGCGCCTGGCAACCAAACATAAATCCACCTCATGTGCATTTATAAAAACCACTTATTTACTGAACTGTATAAAGATGATGTAAAACATCCACTTCAATCTTGGTTCAGATTGTCAAAGATTTCATACTCAGATTTGCCAACAGTAAATAATTAGCAAGGGATAGATGCTTAGTGAAAAGTCCCCAATAATATCTCTCAGAATTAGTTTATCTGGGTTATACTGATTTTTATTGAGAAATTCACATTATCTTTTAATTCACAATACCAGATCTACCTGAATCATTAAATACAAGAAAGACCATTAACAGCTGTCATATATGTCCTGTTCAGCAGTATTTATTCATTTATTCTGTGCTTTGAAAACAAATGAACATAGACATGAACTTTTTGAATTTGGTAAATATTTTTTTCCTTTTCATTTGTATATTCCTGCATTGGATTGATACTTTTGCTATTTTCAGGTAATTATTATTATTATTATTATTATTATTATTATTATTATTATTATTAATAATATTATGGTATTTTATTTGTTATCACTGTATTTTCATAAACTGTTGGAACAATGTAGTGTTACATTGGTGGCTTCATTTTACTGTTTTCGAGCTATGAACACTATGTTGAATATTGAGAAATGGACACCAAATTTACAAACACCAAAATGCATGCTGTTGATTCTGGAAGTTAAAAGTACATTTCCATTTCCCTTAATACTTGTTGATATGGGATATGGTGATAAGAAGCAACACATGGTGAAATTATAAAGGGAAATAGCATTTTTTTCATAGACCTGTACAGTGTACCTTATCCGTCTGCTGAATGTTGCATAGCCGTAAAGGCTGATATAATACAATTTATTGTTTATTTCCCTTTCATTTGGTTTATTATTTTTCACTCCAAGATTTCAGCGCTTTGTCCTATACCCACAGATGAAGAGATCTGTGGGAGGAAGGGATCTGGGTGGGGGTGGGGGTCATCAGAACGCATATGTTCATTTTTGTTGAATTTAGCCAAAATGTCTGAATGTCACTGGTCATAGCTAATAGCTAAAACAGTTTCTGGTGGTTATCGTATCTGGGTTCTCTTAAAAGGCACAATGAAAGAACATTCGGAGATTAACTACATTATCTTCACAAAGAAAAGGATTCCTTGTAAAATCTTGATTTTGCATCCCCCCCCAAAAAAAAAATTTTTTTAAATAAAAATTTAAAAAACCTTTTTTATCACCTGCTTAACACCCTTTTGTATCATTATAACCAGGTTGTCCAGATCTTATAAATGACACTTTAGCAAGGCAATGATTTGGGATTTAATTAAAAGGAAAAGTGGACTTGATCACAAAGTGAATGAGTTGGATGATTTGAATTTGTGTGCCAAAGGCTTAAGTGATCATTCAGTTATCATTGACTTTATTAAACAACACCAAATTCCCTAACTATATTAAGACCCAACATACTTGTACAGTTTTGTATGTGATGTCATTTTAGTTTGTATGTTTATGTATAGAATGAAGATGTCTGTGTATTAAATACGCAAGTATTTTTATGCTTAAAATCTGCTGTGAGCTAGATACTTATTTACTTTTCATTTATTTTAACCTGCATAATGAAAGGAGACTTGTCTCCTATCCAATTTTTTTCTTAAGCTGTGTTTTTCTTTTTATAACCTTATGTCTGTTTGTCATTTTAAAATTCTTCATTGTCAAATGTAGCAAATCTCAGATATGCTCACACATAGTACAAAGTGAATACATACCCATTCCGAAGGACTGCAGTTTAACTTGCTATCTTTGCGCTGCTTTGCCTCAAACCATGTTTTCAGACCCTAATTTTATGTTCATGTGTTTTTTTTTTTGTTTTTTTTTTTTTACATGTCCCTGTCTTTTACTGTGATGCATTTATAAGACTGTTTGAGTAGTAGATTGGGTACTTCTTTACTTCTACGTAGTTCGCTTTTTTGGTTGTATTGCTTTATTTTAAAAAAGTTTTGTGTGTTTATTTCTTTCAGAGTTCCCCTTCCTATTTAGTAGGCTGGTCCTTTGATTTTTTTTTATTTTTAAATTGATGTCATGTCCAGACAAGTCCCACCCCTGCTCTGCCATAAAAGGGAATTAGGAAAAATACTTCCTGCTTTGTCATGCTGATGTTACAATTTTGAACACTTTATCCGTTCCTGCTTTGTGGCTTACTGCAGTAGTTGCTTAATGTAAAGTGACGTGTACTAAAATGGCAGATGTGTTCACTGTAGAAAAAACAAAAACATGATTCAGCCTGTGAAGTGCGTTTTTGGAGGTATGCAGTTTTAAGACATGATGTGACTAAAGTCCATGGTAGCAACTTGCATTAATACTTGGGTCAAACTATGAGGTAGACCACATTGGCTTAATTAAAGGGGGTGGAGCCAGCTTACAGTGATTCTACCTAGTGTTTTATTTTTTCTAAGACTGGGTCCAGGAATGGTTCTCAGATGTTTCAGGAGTGGATCGGGAAAGGCTTCAGAAATGTTAATTTGCAATTCGATAAATGACTGTCCCCAAATTATAAAGATTTGCACAGTGGATAATTCCTTCCGTATTTCCTTTCACGGGCACGTCTGTTGCTCTTGCAGTGATAGAACTCCTGTGGACTAAGGATTCTGGTCCACAGTGCTCCATACTACCCCCTAAAGCCTCAGACCCTGACCCACAGCTTATTTCAAAAGAGTTGAATGGTAATTCAGTATTACCACAGATATTCAATTTACCTAAGAGATAATCAGCTCCAAAGTATGCTTTGCTTTGGAAGTTTTGTTGTTGTCAGTGTTGGGTGTTCTGGTTTGCTGTCTCATCTGAATATTCATAAAAGGGCATTCATAATAGCATGGTAACTTCCAGTTGTTAAAACTAAAATCTCATTGGAGAAGATGGAGGACAGATTGCAGTGCAGCATCAGAAAATAGAATATCTGTGATATTGCTTGAAAATGCTGGTAGTTGTGGCTAATTCCTTTGTGCTGATATACTTTTCTCCATGGTGGAAAGGTATAAGCAAACCTGTGATTTTGTGTGCAGATGAATTGTCACATTTTAATTCGCTGTTATATTCTGTTTGATTTCCTCGTGGCCTCAGGACCACATTATCTAACACTTAAATTGGAAAAGCATTTGCTCAAGGTGTTTTGTACAGATTCTTGAATTGGTTATGCCCAATAATTGCTTTTGGTAATGATTATTCTTTGAATTTGTAGCCGTAAGTCAAATTATGGCATGTTAACCCTAAACTAACAGATTTATTCAAAAAATGAATATCTACACTCTGACCATTTATTTAAAAAATACTATTTGGGAGAGCTGTGGTGTTCTATTTGTAAGTTTGGCTGTCTCAATGACAGCATGATCGCACATGCAAGTACAGTTGTGCAAATAGTCACAGGAGCCAATGAAAATAGCTGGCCTGCAGTTTGTCTCAGCAGAAATGAAAGACTTTGATTTCAGACATTTATGCTGAATTCCTAAATATGGTTGAGCCTCTGCAGGCCGAAAAAGCTCCAACACAGACTGGGAGTTTGGAAAATTCACAGGCTTGTATAGGCTCCGCATTCATCTATCAAAAACGCAACATCCAAATCAGTCGGTTCGCTTTCGCTCTGCAGATTCGAGAGTGCATGTCCTTTACATACTGTTTGAGGGATACCTTCTGTTTTCGTGTATAGATTAATGGTGCAGGAGAATTTATATCGGCTGCAGAGCTTCCTCCATGGTCAGTGCTTTAGATTTCCTCCCTGTGAGCGAGACTTTACCTTTTTAATGCAGTCTTTGTTCACCACCGTGTGTTGCCTGCTTCAGTGATGCAAAATGGTGCTACTCTCTTCTTCTTTACTGGCACCTGTGTTACCTGCTTCGTAGATCAACTTTTACTAAACATTGGCCAGTTCCTTTATTCATGACCACATCAAAAGCTGCCGTGTATAATATTTTTGTCTCAATCAACCAAAATCACTACATATGATTGAAGTATTACAGTTGTACAGTTCCATAAATTGTACAGATATTAATGTGCTGGTCTATTGTTGCTCTGCTGTATCTTTTTATGACATAATTTTTTACCTGTTATTAGACATATTGTGACCATGTCCTATGCAAATACAGAAATTAACAGAATTGTAAAATATTGTATGTTGTCTTAACCTGTATGCATGAATTAGTGAAGTTTACATTTGGGAAATAAATTCATAAATAAGCAGCCATTTTTTGGAAATTTTGTGATTTACTGTTTTGGTTCCCATGTTCTATTATTGTTGATTATTGAACAGTTGATTATTGAACAGTTCGTTCCTCAGCTTCCACAACAATTATGACATTTTTGAAGTGCAGAGGTTGCCATAGGTTTAATTGTGTGTGTGTGTGTGTGTGTATGTGAAACATAATGTTTGGAGGAATTAAGGAATTAATATATTTTGGAGGGAACTAATGTTGTGGCGATCCAAGGAGCCTTGGTGACCACAATACACTAATGCACCTGACCAGATTAGTCAAGACTCGTGACTACAAAGCACAGCATATGTCAGTGGTCACCTTTACCAATTTTACTATCAAAACCTTACAAAAACACAACTTTTGACCTGTAAGTATATTCTGGGATCTGTCCACAGAAGATCTGCACCATAATATTAGTGTGACAACTTCTCACTCATTCCCAACACTCTGTGGGATCTGTGTATTTTTCTATTTCATGTTGAATTCTCACGACAGATGAACATATCAAAAATGACTTTAACAGTGATTATTTTACGACTTACGACCTGATTTGCAAGTGTAGAATAAAATCACATACAAAATGCACAATTCAAGAAAATAAATGATATTTATAAATCTTACAACTACAATATATAATATAAAATGCCCAAATATATACTGACTCACAAACAGTTACAGTGACTATTAAAACTGAACTCAGTGACTTGAACACACAATAGTCAAAGGCATATTGTTATGTAGCACACGCATAAAGGCAGAGCTGGCTGTTGGTGCTCTGTGTGGTCGTTTAGGGCCACAACCATCCGTGGGCGACACAATTCAGGTTTAACAGGTTTTTGGTATTTTTTTAAAGAAATTTAAATTGTGTAGCTTTCATAGGGTGCAAATATCATTTTTGATGTTGTTGCACCGGTTCTCAAGTTCACGACTGCTCCACTGGTCCGTGATTGCTTATGACCCCCCCTCTACCCGTTCCCTACCCAACCCCCAACCTCCGGATCTGCGATTGCTTGTGTCTCCCATTGGTTTTCCCCAGTTCATTCTTGTTAAGGGCTACTAAAATCCTAGATTTGACTCAATTGTTTGTTGCCTTGCGGGTCTACTGGCCACAGTTGGCACCGGCAAGGTTGTGATTCAGTCCTGGACTGTGGGGCCCAGTCATGCACTAGAAAGAGAACTGTGCCTTAACTGGATAATCTACACATCAGTCCTAATGATGATTTCAAGGTCCATTCCAGAGTGCTCCATTTTAGCACCCCTCAGTTCATCAACCCCTCACGCTCTGGAATAATTTCTTAGTGACATCATGGCACGTTTTCAAAACAAGGGCCCTCAGTGAGGGCTCGAGGGTTTAAGGCATAATGTTGGAATGCAACCTTCGCCAGTGCATTTGTCACCACAGAACTATATATTTGCAAGTTTTGGCAGGGAAGGGCACGGTAAATCACAGCCAGAAACCATATGGCCATTCTCAAACGTAACTGGATCCACAAATACCAGTCATAAATATAACTGGGTGAGGGGTGGCTGATAGCAACATTTATGAATCCTGCAATATTTATTTTAGAGCCTGCATTAAACATTCGTACAGTTGACCACATGGTTGCATATTATGACCGCATTTATAAATCGTTGTTCATTTTTGCGGATTATGCTCCATATTTGTGAAGCGCATTCTGTGTGCTGGAATATCACAGAAGACACTCCTGCAGCCTTCTTTGATAGTAGCACATATTCTGACAGAAGGTCCTCATCCTGAACAAGCTGTTTACAGTGTTCCACTTGCCTCCTGGAGTTCCCCAGACAGCATTTCTATAACTGTGCTCATTAGACATCGCATACAGAGTGAGTTTCTCTTCTGGTGGACCTCCAGCTTTGATTACCGCAACTGCCACTACTTTGGAATGGCAATACAAATGAAGCCGTGTGCATTTACAACTACTTTGAAATACAATAGGCTAACAATCTTTCCAGTTAATATACAGTGAGACTCTAGACAGTTGTCAAAGTACATATGAAAGATCTTCATGTTTACCTCTGTTCAAAAAATATACCTTTTAACACTGTCTCGCAAGTTCATTGGAGTGATCGCCGAACATATGTTAACCACTGCCTCAAGTCACACTTTTTGACCTAGCATTTGAACCCTGCTTGTGAAGTGTCTTGAAGTACCGCAGAGACTAAAGGTTCTATATAAATACTTTGTAGATACAATAGGTACAGTGCTGTGTGGATGCCTGCAATTTGTACAGAGCATCCTATGTCCACCATGTGCCTTCACTGTCTGTTAGCACTGTGTGCACTGAGATATTCAGAGCTCCCATGCACTGCCCCACAGGCTTGTGGGTAAATCTGGGGAGGAAAAGGTGAGGGAAGCTAACTCAGAAAGAAAAACAAAATTTGGCAGCCAGCTTTGATGTAGTTTTCTGACAGAACATATTTTCAGTAGTCTCCTACAGTTGTAAGATACTGGCTGTCTAGGGCAATTCTTGCCATCAAAGCCATCTCCTTTGCAACCAAGGAAGTGGTGCTTGAAAGTGTGCATTCCTAATACCATTGTGTTACTAAACACATCTTGGCTCAGATATCTTCATATATCTCCTTAATGTCCACTATGCAACCTCAGACATGCATCAAGAATCATCCACCAAAAAATCCACAAATAAAGAAGATGGTCATCATCTGGTTCAATGGACAACCAATTAATGAATATCACAATCATATTTTGATTCCTTTCATAGGGTGGAGCATGCAAAATGTCACTTTGCGTTTCTTCTGAAGTATCTTTGTCATAATGTCTCATTTCCACATATCACAAATCCCTCCTCTATATACTCTTACAGCTGTATAAAGCTTTGGTTCAGAGCTGTAAAGATATCCTATTTGGGTTTACATTATATCAAAGTTACAAGCCATTCGGATATTTAACTGAATATGTTGCATATGTTGATTGATGGCGTTATTTGTTGCAACATTATTTCTTTGGCAAAAGAAGCAGAAAATCATTTTGCAATTCCTATTTCAAAATTAAATAGCCTCTCCCTGCCAGTAAAGAAAATGATATATGTAATTGGTTAACCAACTTATTTTCCTTGTAATTACATTTTTGGCTCAGTTTATCCTTTGAATATTAACTGAGACATTGAATATACCACAAGGTATGACCTCATACATCATAACCAGACTCGAGTGCTGTCTGTAATCATGTTGTTAATATAGTAATATAATAAGCATGTTTAAATTTTATTCAAAAAAAAAAAAAAAAAAACTCAGCCCCTTAAACTGCCACAGAAAATCTTAATGTACTGAGTATACTGCAGATCAAAAAATGGAGCAAATCTTTGACTTTAATCAAGTGAGTTTTATCGACTTTATCTTTAAAAAAGGGCTTTTAATGAAGAAAGACATCCCTTCCCCCCTCATTAGAAAAATGAAAGATTTAAAATAATTAATTCCTGGGTGAATGACAAGACCAAGAGGAGTATGTATGGAATCTTGCATTTATGTGGGTATATACAGTATACTTATATGTTTCATCTGTACGGACCTGTGATGTCTTTCACAGCAAGTCCTAACTGAACAGTGTATGTTTGTGTTTGTGTGTACACACATCTCTGATAATGTGTGTCTGTGAGTTCATGTATGATTGACATGTGGATGTAGAAGATCTTTGCTTTCCAGTACTGAACAGTGTATGTTTTGTTACAACACCCCCAATATTACAAAACAGGCCAAATAACCACCCATCAATATAGTATGATAATGAGATAAATAATTTCATATAATAAACATGGCGATTTCATTATGATATTGGTAAATACTGATGGATAAGGCTGGCTGTTTGTCAAGGAAAAACCCTAAAAATGGAGTAAAGACCTTATGAGACCTTTGAAAAAGGTCAAAACAAACTTTAAAGAAATAAAATGGACACACCTGTTTTATTATTAGGCTCAGAGCCAAATAAAACCTGTCTTGTTTAAGTAATGCAATCTGAGCATACACCATTTCTAACAACGTTTTGTTAAATTAAAGGCTAAATAGCATGCTCTAGAGGGTTACAATTCTTTGGGTTGATGCATTTCAGCCCCCAAAAAGCAAACTAAAGTTACGCCCTTGCTACCTACCCATACACAACAGCCAGGCAGCTCTTTTCTGAGGTCCAGGGGCATCTAGAAGCTCACTCCCAGCATGCTCAGCTTTGGCTTCCCCCGTCGGTTGTCTCTTCTGTATCCCCTGGTAGTTGAATGAGCTTCCCAAGACATTCAGAATAGCTGAGTAACTGACCATCTTTACCCACCCCGCTCATTTTCTTAGCTTGTCCCTGCATCTCCTAAACCACAGAAAAGTACTTGATTTTACATATCATATGTTAATAGGGTAATTGACAATAATTGACAACAAGACTGTTGGTTTTCCTAAAAGTATATTGGAGACCAGTACTTCTTATGGCCCTTTTATGGTTCAAAGGATTTTACTATCCTGCAATTCTTGTTGCTCTTCTAATGCAACCGCATTTGGCGCCGCAGATGGCTGCCTCGGTGTGTTGACCAAAACAAATTCCTCGTATGTGTAAACGTACTTGGCAATAAAATACGATTCTGATTCTGATTCTGATTCTGATTCTGATGTTCTAATGTTAGCATTAGGGGTGGTACAATTTATGACTTTCTCTATATGACGAGCTGATTTGTTACATTACATTACATTACATTGGTTTGTCCTTGCGATTACTCAAATAAGCACCTGACAGCTATCTGTCTCCTTTTAAAAGGCCTACATATCAGGCTTTAGTAGACTAGAGGTCTTTTTTTTCAGAGAAATACCTTTTACAATATAAAAGGATTGCATCCTACCCATAAAACCTACAGCATAAATCTCTCTAATGCAAAACTATGCTAAACTGACCATGCAGATGAAAAATGAAATGTGTCAAATGAAACTAATATAATTAAAACATGAGCCAGCCAGCACAGTACTACAGTGGCTGCAACAATGTGATTTGATACATGATACAAACATAGGCGTATGTTTAAAAATAGCAAATGCACTTGTGACAAATATAATGCTGACCATCTGCATCTTTCTGTGAAATGATGCACAGTGGCTGCATCTATAAAGCACTACGAGCATATTTCTAGTGAACTGTTCAGTCAATGCTTTGAATCATTGCAGCTACTGAGTGTGACCCAGGCCTCTCAATCTATCGGTTGGCATCCATGATCAAAACAGAGATTATGTAGGCACAAGGTCAGAGCATTCAAATGCGATGTGTGTTTGATCACTGCTCAGTTAACACAACCTTATATAGGGGACGAGTGGCTAACAAAGCAATGCTCCTCCCTGTGGTCTCTGTATATTTATCTCAGCTAAGCATGCAGTTTATACAGGAAAAATTGCATAGGGAAATTACTTATCCATGAGTTGCAGAAAGCAGAAAAATAGAACACTGGTCTATTTTTACCGCTGACATTGAACACAGGCATGAGGCTATCCAATCAGAGGACGAGATAGGGCATTTGGACCTCCCTCCAAAATGGAAATAACTATACCTCATAGGTTACACTTTTGGATACCGGTACATGAATCTTCCAATTTCAGATAATATGCAAACAGCAAAATTGATTGCCCCATAGGGCTGAGTGAGCAGGCCTAACACTACTGGGGATTGAGGCTAGAAGACATGTTGTAACATTCATTATGTTCTTTTTAGGGTGGCCATTTTGTAATATAGAAGAGAGAAAGGATGGAAGGAGGAAGCAGTCTGCAAGACTAATGATATAGGCCACATGTATTCGAGTTAGTTTAATATAGTTCTTTAACAGTTTATGTTATGACTTCAAAAGCTGAATTTGTATTATTTTGAAAAGATATATTCCTTACAATGTGGTCATCTGTTACCATGTGTTCGTCTGTTACAGAATCATTTGCAGAATGTTTTCAACTAAAAAT
The DNA here is from genome assembly GCF_018555375.3 of Anguilla rostrata. Lineage (NCBI taxonomy): Eukaryota > Metazoa > Chordata > Actinopteri > Anguilliformes > Anguillidae > Anguilla > Anguilla rostrata. Next base: position 42,879,214 of record NC_057937.1, on the reverse strand, counting down.
CTTAGTAGAATAACACCTACCGGGTGTGGCTTTAACAGTCATATTTGTTGCACTCCCTCCAGTTCAGGCACTGTTCAGAAAAAAATAGTTAAGGAACCTTGTTGTAATGGTCACTGTCATTTGAGGGTATTCATTACAGATAAGTCCATTTTTTGTGTATACCGATGGTTCCACTAATTCAGGATGTTAATTATTCAGTTCACTTATCTCATCTCTTAAGCATCGCATGCATCAACATGTTTTGTTGTTTGTAAAGAAGTGCTTCCTCGTCTCAAGTGATAAGCTACTGAAGGTCCTGATAGAAACTTGATAAAGTGTGTCCTTAAATGCACTGCAGAAGGCAAACTGCTTCAACTGTTTCTCAGTCTTCACATGTAAGCATCAATTTAGAGTGTCAATAAACTGCTGGGAACAGATAAAGAATATTTTGAGCGAAATCTCTGAGGCTGAGGGCAGACATAACAAATCCAGTCTCTAGGTCTATTCCCCGAGCCTGAGGTCATTTAAGGACAATTTCTTCCAGTGCTGGAGAATGCCTCAGCACACGTGGAGCTTTGTGCTGCAGAGGAGGGGGGCCAGCATGAATCTGAGAGATTCTGGGTCAGCCCTTCAAATAGGAACTCAGTTGAAAGGCTCGGCTCTTTTAAAACTTGTAAATATGCCTCTGCTTATAATGTCTAGCAACATTATTTTTTTTTCTCATTCATCTCTTGGCATTCGCTGTTGTGTCTGATTCTTGGGTTAGTGTGGTATGTTTTGCACCAGGAAACAATGAATATGGAAAACAATGTTATAGAGGGCTTTTCAGTTCTTCAGTAAGACCGTTAATAAAGTACACCAGAGCTATTCATCTGGTGAACCAGGGACCAAATGAGGAACTCCGTAGATATATTATCAGCTCTTTGATCACTGAAAAGAAAAAAAGATTTTGCAGCTGCATCTTAAATAACGACTATTTCCATCCACATGTGCACAGTAAACATCCCATTAAGCTAGAATAATAAGTAACAATGAATAGGTATGCTCTTTTAAAAAAAATTTTTTTAAAAGATATCTACTTTGTTTACACACATGTGAATATATAAGGTAAGTCCATTTATTTTGCACATTGTAGGTGGAAAATGTTTGGCTAATATGCACCATTTTGATCAAAATTCTTGCCTCCATGAACAAGTACCTGAAGAATCCTGCTATGCGTCAGTTGGAATCTCCATGAATTTTCATGAATTTAAGAACACAATGCTGAGTCAAAATGGAGCCCTTTGTCTGTCTGTAGGTCACATGCTTTATAATACCAGCAGATATTTTTACCTTATGTGACCTTTAAATTAGTAGCCATAAATGACATTTCACAAATTTCAGGGGTAAGAAATCGACTAATACTAATACTAATAATTAAAACACCCTATTCACTCTGCTTTTATATTTTTTTCTAAAACAAAATAGAGGTATGCAGAGCACTTCCCACACAGTATAGTTCTCCTTTAAGGAAGTCCAGAAATTCTGCTAATGCATACACTGATTGGCTTTCCAATGTATAAATATATGAAAGTAACCACAATGTGGAACAGTACATGTACAGATTATCTAATGTACAACCCCTGGAAAAAGGCCCAGAGTGGCAAAGCTAAATCAAACAGTATAGACAGTCTACAACAATATACATGATATAAGAACATTTCTATTACAAAGAAAGTACCTTAAAGTCAAGGGTAAAGACTACAAATATTCTGAGATGAAATGCCTGCTGCTTTTAGGTACTTTTTTAAGCACAGGAATTTGCACACCCATCAAAACAAAATATGCTCTTTCAATTGAGCCTGTTTTGAAAAGCAAGGGTCATGCGCTTGCTATATATCCTGTATAGCAGAAGGAAGCAGATACTGTGCATGAATTAGTTAACGTAACATAAATCCCTGCCACTATAGAGTACGTGCAGTACGTGCAGCAGCCAACTCACTTTTCCGGTTTGAAGATTCTATATGGCTTCATTCCATACAATATTGTAGCTGAACTTCTACCCTGTAAGTCTGTGTGTGTCTTAGTTTTTGGAAAAAGCTATATAGTGTTGTGATAGATACACACTGGAGCAAGACTGCACTATTCAAGGCACAAGTTACAAAATACAGTTACACAAAAGTGGCTTTCTAAACACATCATGTAATAGCTTGGAACCTAAATGTTCATATATTCAAGTTTTTGGTACCTTAGTATGTGTCAACTAAGCAGTTCAACAATATAATCACTCTGTAGGACTAACTGTTATGTAAGAACCTTGTACATGTAGCTTAGTCATTGTTACTAAGAATTGCTAAATAACAGTAGCAGTATTTGACAGATAGTATGAATAACCAAGACCTTACTTTTAAACATTCCTTTAGCACTAAGTTAGTACAAACTCCCGTACTAACTTAATGCTAAACCCAAACCCATCACTAAGCTCAGCCCTAATTTCAACTCCAAGGTTAGATTATAATTGCACAAGAACTGCAACAATATGTAAGTTCAGAAAAAGGAACATAATACTTAAAGTGTACATGGTACTTATTTAACAACAGTGTAGTAACAAAGATGTATGTCTGTTAACGGTATTGTGTAACCAAATAATCAACTGAAATATGTTAAAAAGTTGTCCTTCAAGACATAATTGTTTTAAGCAGCATTGCAACTAACCAAAGTGACAAGGGTGTAAGGAGGTTTTAAAAAGTGCTGATATTGCTTCATGGAATTTTGTGGAAATAATATTCAATTATATTATATTTTTTTCTATTTTACAGATTAACATTGGCTTGTAAATTCAGTAGTTCACAAACATACAAAAACCACACACACACAGCTTGTTTAACAATAAACTAATCTTTGTTGTAATTCTTTTTTAATATTTACATCTGTACCTAATGTGCAAATTAATCATTTAAAGAAGTGTAAAACTCAAATGAATAAAAAATAATATTTTACATTTCTAATGGTGACAGTCCATGAACCTGTTACTGTACATAGAAATAGGGAAGAAGTGGAATGCAAAATGTTTAGTAGAAACCTGAACTCAACTGAAATAGCAGCAGACATCCTTGGCCAAGAGACTATTTGGCAATTCAGAAATATTACAAAAACAGAAATTACCTTACTATGGTAGATTTTTTTCTTTATTTATAAAATGCATTTAAGAAGGTTATCAGGATTGTGTGTGTGTGTGTGTGTGTGGACAAAGCCTTCATTACAAAATAATTGAATGGGTTTGATAGCCCAGTTTTATGGCTCCATGGCAACCAAATCTTCTGTCCACTATTTTGACAAATTTGAAAAATTGAGTTTTTTAATTGTGGAGTTCATGCCATGAAGCATTCATGGTGATTTATGTGTGTTAACTTGCAGTGAATACACACAGGAGTGAAAACTGAGTAGCAGTGCTCAGAAAAATAAAGCATTAGCCAGCGTAAAGGAGAAAAGTTAACTGTCCTACAGTACTCCTCAGTAGCTACATTTTGGGTAAAGTTACACTCACCAAAATGTGTTGAAATGTCAGCTCTATCCTACAATCTGAATTATGATTATGAATTAAACTGCTGTCCAGCACAGAACAAATGGGCTTAACCTTCCATTTGCCCTAGCTCCTGCTCTTTCTGTGGGTCAGTTGTGGTTCAGGTCTTAGCCATTTCCAGTAGCATACTGTGGGGTCAGAGACAGGGCCCTCAACAATGCACCCTCACCCACCCACTCATGCACACAAAACCTAGCTCAACCATTATACAGTAGCATATACACACAGGCATGCTGTACAATGAGTAAGCAGGGTAGACATCAATAGAACGAGGCTTAATAGAACGAGGCTTATTATTATGGCACACCAAAGCATTAGCAATGGTCGTGCTAGCCCATGGAATACTGCGGACAATACCCTGATGGACCTGACAGTCTGCCAGTGGCCATTCTTTCCAAATGATAAAGCCATACTCCATAATGGAACTGCGACACAGAGTGTATGTATTTTATAACTTCACTTCATTTTCCCTCTACATTACTGTCAACTTCTTGTAGTGTTATGAGGACAAACCAGAAGGACTTAAAAGGTTTTTGTAGGGATTCTTATTATTTTCAATAATCATGAAGTTTTACTTATTCCTTTCATTGATTATTATTAACCTACCTCAAGCCATCAGAGGGCAGTTTAGTAACACAACTGTGAGAGCTTGTAGTGTTTCTGGATTTCTATCATACAAAGTGATGTACTTGGCTACACAGCTCTGTTAGACACAGGAGGCAATCTCTTGTAATAAGAAAGTACTATTGACCACTATTAACCAATATAATAGATGCATAGCTCAATTTAAGGAAGGTTTCAATACAGTTTTCTCACACTGAGAAACTTATTGCTTTTAAAAAGTCAATCGTGGTACTAGCATGTTTGTCTCCCTACGTAATTCACCATATGTAATTTTGCACCATAAAAATCCATCATTTTATAAATAATAAATAAAGTGAATAAATTATGTATTATATTAAAATGCTTAAAAACAGTACTGTTCAAGTAATTTCTTTGCTTAGGTTCGCAATCTGCAAAATTAAGCTTCACTTCTGTCTCTGTTGAAACAGGGAATCTATATGTGCCTACTGGCATGACATGAAAAACAATATTTCACTTCAATTAATAAAACTGTGTGACTAAAGCAATGTCTCTGGCCAAAGCTGTAAACTCATTTCAGTTTAATTTACTGTCAAGTTCCATTGTCCACTCGTACTAATAGAAAGATATTGTAACAATTACATGAGGAAATGCAGTTCATTGACGGGGAGCAGGGAGTCTGTCCTTTAGCAACCTCAAATGTGACTTTGTGTGATTCTCAAAGCACAGAGGAAATTTCTTGTTCCAGCATCCTCTCAATGTGGCATCTAGGAGTGTTTCTGGGGCTGGGTGGTCACCTGCGGCAGTCGTGTCCGCATTGACCCTGGGCTATCCAGGCCTGTGCACCTTTCCCTCCCTCTCCCTGCGTTTCAGCTCCTCCTTATAGCAGTAGGAGCAAAAGTTTTCAGTCTCTGGCCGGCCATAGAAGGAGCAGTTCTCCCTCTTGCACTGCTCCTGCTGGGCGCAGTAGGGATTGCACCCCGTGCTTCGGCCTTTCATTCGTTCGTGGTTGGGGCGGACTCGCGGGGAATCCTCGTCGGCAAACTCCAGGCAGTCCCGGATATCGGCGGTGCCGAAACCGTTGGTGTAAGTATGCGACTTGTGCCCACCGGGCGTGCCATAGACGAGGGACTGCGCCGTGTCCACCGCAATGCTTCGAACCCCTGGCAGGCGGGCAGGGCTATAGCTGTGGGAGGACAGGGTACGGTTCTGCTGCGGGTAGGTGGCACAGGTCTTTAGGGTGCCTACTACGGGCCGGTACGGCTCCTCCCGCAAGCTGGAGGGCTGCAAGTTCATATCCCGCAGGTGAATAACGCTGTGCCTCTGCACGGGCGGTGTATGGCTGTAATGGGCGGACACGGGTACAGGGCCTACCCTCTTGACACCGGGGGAGGAGAAGGGGGCAGGCGTAGGACTCTGCCGCCCCTGGACCTTCAGGACCAGCTGGGAGCTGCGGCTTTGGTGCAGGACTGGGGAGCAGCCCTCGTTGGGCGAGCTGTCTGACCTGTCTGACCTCTCCTTCTGGAAGGCGCTCTCCTGCTCAGGCTTTTTCAAGGTCACACCGTTGGATGAGGGCTTCTTCTCCGCCTCCTTCCTCTTCTGCTCCTGCTCGGCACTGAAGCGCTCCTGGGCGCTGCTCAGGTAGAAGCTGATCATCTCCTCGTGGAACTGGTGGCGGTGGCTGGTCAGCAGCAGGCCACCGAAGATGAACTTCCTCTCACCCTGCATGGCCGCCCGCAGGATGTTGACGCTCAGCTTGACATCCGTGCTGTACTTCCAGTTTTCGGAGGCCCGGTCGCTGGAGGGCTTGCCCGGGGCACCTGGCTTCTCAACGGGCGAGGCACCCGAGGCCCTGTCGACAGGGGAGGGGCTGGTGGCCTTCTCGGATGACGAGGTGCTGGCAGACTGCCCCGAGTCCTCCTTGCTGCCTTTACGGGGTTTGGGGTCCTTCTTCTTGGCCTTGGCTTCCCCATTCTCAGTGCTGCGGCCATTGACGGAGTTGGACTTGCTGATCTTTCCGTGGACCAGCCCTCCCAGCCCCCCCATGTTCTTCTTCAGCTTGATCCCCAGGGACTTGCTGAGGCTCCCCAGCTTGTTGGCCACAGAGTCCGTACGGTTCTTGTCCTTGTCCTTGCGCAGCTTGTCCTTGTCCTTCTCCTTGCCCGGCTTGCCGCCGTTGACGTTGGAGTTGCTGCAGACGGACTCGCGGTCCGAGTCCATGGAGTCGGCCAGGGACTGCACGTCCTCTCCTGCTGAGGCAGTGGGAGACTCAGGCTGAGCCAGGGGGGCCTGTGAGCGAGTGAAAGTAAGAGTTTGAGAAAAGGAATGATAGAGAGAGGGGAACAAAGACAGGGAAGAGGAAAAGAGAGAATGAAGAAAAGCGAGAGAAGCGAGAGGGATAGAGAGAGATCTTTAACCCTGACATGAGTTGCAGATGTGACACACACCACGTCTTCTTATTACCAGATGTATACATGTATCCCAAGAGATCCCCGAGTTTCTGTGAAAGGTTATTGCTATTATTATTATGACATTTCTCTTCCATTCATCCACCCTCTAACTGCAGTCAGACTTTTCCCATGATGAGGCTCTCAGCGGTGTTCGCTGAAGCTGAGTGACTGTGCTCAGCAGCTCAATGGAGCTTCCTCAGTGGAAATACACTACGTATGGCTGACAGTGAGGATGTGGCAGTATAAAAACAGACTTTTCACAAAAGACCCAATAATCTGCTGATGTTTAAAATATGAGGCCGTTGCAGTGTAAGCTCAAAGTGGTGGCCAGCACATTGCGTATCTACACCAGAAGGGATTCGTCAATATGGTTCAGAGCCGGTTCTGTTAGTTAGTCAGTGAGGCTACCGATTGATCCTATCCAGACAGGGCTGGAGTTATTGATCAACAACATCAAAATTGCTGTAACTTGGGCAACTGTACAGAAGGAGAAATTTACAATATAATAAAATAATTTTTTTTTTACAATAAATGTAAGTGACTGCAGTTTCTTCAAAACCTATATTTAAATACACAAAAGCTAAATTGGGTAAGCAAAAAACTGTGAAATCAAAAAGCTTATATTTACTCTCAGAACATCAGCTGTGCGTCACTCCCGAATCTACTGTATCACACAATATCCGCCACTTCAAGACTTTATTTTTGCACACAGAGTGGGCACCCTGTAATTTTGCTCTTCATGATTTTTATACTATGGGCTGCTGTCCCAGGTTCAGATCTTGATGTTGCGCATATTTAATATAATGTTTTCAAATACATACATCCATTATGTTTTACACAATATAATTATAACATAAAGTTAAATGTAAAATGGTGGGACTATGTATAAAAAGGGCTGTAATTCCTGATATGGATGTAATTACCCTCAATTAAAGCTAACAGTTTGCACTTTATCCTCATTCATTAATTTTATTTCAAATCCAATGTACTGGAGTACAGATCCAAAACAAAAAGAAATTGTGTCACTGTCCCAGTAATTTAGCATATAACTGTATAATTACTCAAGATTGCAATATTGTGTCATATTTTCTGAAGTACTTTAAAGTAGAGAGGAACACAGTTACTGTACCCTTGTTTCAGATGGGATTCGTATCCATGTTACATTCATGTAGCTGTGCAGAAGGTTTAATTTCGCTTCCAAGGACAGGATCAAACTAAAAGGAACAAAAAAACATTCTAATAAAGGCCCTTAATTTAAACATGAAAAAATGACAAAATCTGACACACAAAAGCATTATGACATGAGTTATATGTTTGTACACTGTATTCAAACAAAAAGAAATCTGAGGATAAGACTAAACCTCCTTGGAATCGAGAGGGCCGTAATTCTGACTCCAAACAGCTGAAATTATAGAGCTTGGTATTGCCAGGAGCGCAACATAAAACAATGATCCTCCACAAAGCCATTTGTCTCCATCTTACGCTCTCATTTTCAGGACTTTGTTTCTCAGTGCTTTGTGCACAAAAGACTCTTTAGTACGCTTTGTATAAAGACCACATAATAGGTCATAATTGACATGAGCATTGAACATCATATTTATAAAATGGTTGAGGATTAAGAATGTGAGTAAAATACAAAGGTCATTAAAGTGCCAGCACAAAAGCGACATTGTATCATCAACAAGTATTGTAGTGCAATTGCTAAGACCAACTGTACTGACAACATATGCAATATTAAAAAGTGTACAGATTGTACCGGTGAAAAAGAATCATGCCTACAGCCTGTGTTGGAAACACAGTCAGCATCTCTACTATCCTACTTGCCCTGGGAAGCTTATTCTTCCAGCAGACGGGCAGAACAGACAGGAATTCTGAGTATGTGCTGAGCATGACCAACTAAGCTTTTTCCTGGTTTTGTTCTCATAGTTCCACCGGGGATCTATGAGGAGCATTTGAAGAGCATTGGCCTACTTCATAACCCTTCTCACACATTCAGGCGCTACTCCACCTCTCCATCTCTCCATCTCTCACTCTCTCCCGCAGGATGGGTCAGTGTGGGCAGGGCTTACTTGGCGAGTTTGCCGTTGTCGTTGTCGTCCTGCCCCCAGTCCCAGTCCCTGCCTGGGTCCACGGCAAAGTGGAGGGAAAGCAGCCTGTGCTCTGAGTCAGTCAGCGGGATGATGGCTGCAACAAAGCACAGGGACAGGGGTCAACCTGGGGGATGTTCATCACTGGGAGAAGTTACGCACATACGCGTACACGTATTACTGTATGTAAACAGACTCGCACATCCGCGCCCAACCACACATACGCCTACATATACAATAAAACCCACATTCACACACCCAATCTCACACACACACGGAACACAAAAGTGCATGTACTGTACATATTACATTACAGGCATTTAGCAGACGCTCTTATCCAGAGCGACTTACACAACTTTTTACATAGCATTTTACATTGTATCCATTTATACAGCTGGATATATACTGAAGCAATTCCGGTTAAGTACCTTGCTCAAGGGTACAACGGCAGTGTCCTTACCCGGGAATTGAACCTGCGACCTTTCGGTTATGAGCCCAGTTCCTTACCCACTGTGCTACACTCCATCCCATAATACCCACATGAAGCATGCGAGACAAATGTGCAACTATGCACACAAAAACACATGAACTCCCAGACATACTGTACACGTATGCACACAATCACAACCACATACATTCACAAACATGCATGCACACACGGGTACGCATGCACACTCGTATTCGCCAGTCAGTACTGCACTCAAACAGGTTGCATGGGGGATGGAGCCGGAGGAATGTGTTTTTTGTTTTTCATTGCACCATCTCAGATTAAAGACATTTCCCCATTACAGTTTGTTTCTGCTTGTGCATTAGCTTGGATTTGATATTTATTCTTAGGCTGCTTTCTCAAAATGTAGCACTAAGCACAGAATTCTCCTCCCCCTTTCACCTGACTGCACTTTACTGCAGCAGAGAGACAGAGAGAGAGAGAGAGAGAGAGAGAGAGAGAGAGAGAGAGAGAGAGAGAGAAGACAGAGAGAGCGAGAGAGCGAGAGAGAGACCTTTCCTGTTCTGGCTGAGGACTTTCCAGCCCCACAGACACAGACATGGTACACACAGTGCTGTACTCACAGCTCAGGGCTCTAGTTTCACAGTGTACAGAAGATCTGAATGTTTTTTTCTCAGAGTTAGCCTACTTGAAATAAGCTGCAGGGTTACTGTGTGTGTGTGTGTGTGTGTGTGTTTACATATACTGTCTATATGCATATGTGAATGAAGATTTCACCTATGATCCCACGTGATATGTGAGTACGTATGTATGGGTGTGTGTGTCCATGGACAGAGGTATGCGTATGTATAATACGTATGTTGTGTTGGTGAACATGTCAGAATAAATTGCACTCAATACACACACACACACACACACACACACACACACACAAACACACACACAGTACATGCATACACACACAAACACACAGACACACAAATACACACTGTTCAATTAACAGGAGACTTCATATCCTACCAAAACTCTCTAATTTACATCTAACATTTAAGGTTAACTGAAATGTACACACTCTGTTGGCAGTTGAAGTATGGAGGTATCAGCTCCAGGTTTATGAACCCATCATTTAAAACTGACTGTCTCACACATAATTTTGTCTCTCTACGTCTGTTGATTCTTGTCAGAGGAAAGCCTTTAGACATCTAAAGCGTGTATCCCAACTTAAAGCCTACAAAACAATGAAAAGGGAACCACAAACAATTAATACTAATCTCAGAAATCCTCTGCGTAGATCTGAGCAGCAAACAGTAATTAAATGCGGCTAACATGGAAGGTGAGACAAATCCTTTCTGTGAACTTAGATGAACCTAATAATTCACCCGCTCACGCAGTGTAAGGAAAGAGAGGGAAGGGAAAGAGAGTTTCATCAGGAACTCCCAGCGGTGCTGTCAGCAGTTTGATATCCTGGGTGTTAAATTACCCAGGGTTCATCGAGGGGCGTGGTCACACATTACCTGAAAACCCTGTTCCTTGCCGTGTACGATTTCTCTGGCTTCCTCCACCTGCCTCTCCCTACACTCCAGTTAGATGTCTCCTCCTTTCAACTGCGGGGCTGACACTGGCTGAACCCCACATCTGCCCCAAAGCTGCCGCTAGGCAAACACCCAGTCGAGATGCAAATATATGTTCAGACTGGCAGCTTCCTCCGAATGAACTGGCGGTTCAACGCCACACAGCTGTATAGCCCCGGTGCATGCGAGGATAACAGAGTCATTTTCACATTTACGAGAGTTTCGGTTCGAAACAAATCTTTTCTGTAAAATGTAATTTATTGCAGATGCCAGCTTGTGAACGTGTCAGAGCTCATGAGAAGTGACTGGGCCATGGGCTTGAGGTTAGCCTCGCTGCACCGCAAGAGGAACGCGGCGTACACCTGTCTGCTGTGTAAATACTGTGATTATAACGTGACAGTGCCAGCTGCAGGCGTAGCAACCCAAAAAAAAAAAAAAATCCACCCTCATCTGAAAGGCCTGAAGCTAATGCTGGGGCAATTAGAGGCCTGACTCATGTGTCTGCATCGGCTTAGCATGGGGAGTGCCGCCAAAATAAAGCACAAAGATCCGTATCTAGAGTTTCCTAAGCGCGGCTACGCGTTGAGCGCGGTATGTATTTAAATGGAAAACACAGTGAAATGTGACCCCTTGCTCAATAAACGCAGGTTTTTAGAACGCTGGATGGCGGCAAACCGAGCCAGGTGCTTTGAGCGTGTCATGTGACGGGAGTGTGAAAAAAAAGGGATTCAGAAGAGAGCTTTCTGGAGGGGGGTTGATAGGAGGACAAAGCAGAATCTGATCCCGAGTTCCCATCGCAGGGTGTTAAATGAGCCCTCTATCGCCTAGCAAGGGCGTCATTGATGCGCGGTTCAGACAGGGGGCAGCGTGACCTCGGTCTGAGGCCAGAGGCGGGCTCCCATGCCGCAGCTGTCCGCACCCCCTCCCCACCCCTCCCCTCGCCTACCCTCCCCTCCCGAACCTGCACCACACGCTGTTCCGTTTTAGTTCTAGGGCCCGTGCCAGGCTCTGGCTGCCCATTCAGATGCCAGAAGACTTGGCACTCTGTGTTTACTACTCCCGCTGGCAGCCGCAGGGCCCTGTCCTCAGACAACCTCTCTAGGGCCGCATTTGCATAGATGACATCACGGCCCTCCCAGAGCACGCGGGCGGCGTGCCAGCGTTTCTTGGACAGTCTTTTTTCGAAAGAGTGGGAACAACAGCGCCAGGCTGTGGGATTGGAGGAGAATAAAGACGTGAAAAAAGAAACAGGTGCGCCTACGGCCGCACATCACCGCGGGGTTTTCTCTCATTTATCAAACCCTCCGCCAGCACTTATGAGACGACACCGGCAACAGCACGTGATTAGTAGTGATTCTAAAACCTCAAGGACTTCGCAAGTTAGCTAACCTTCATAAGCATCATTCTTCGAAATGTAAACCTTACAATTCTACATCTGTTTGTGCTTAGAGAATCCTGTAAACATACTACCCTTCTGTGTATCCCACAATTTTTTATTCAGGGAATCATTTAAAAATTTCCCCCACATTGATTCTTTTAGGAGTTTTCTATTTTTTTAAATTCTTTTTTCATAGTAACTTGGGAAAATGCCCACTCTGGTGTGAATTGTGGCAGTTGCTCTGAACATGACATTGGCTAAGTAAATAAATAATAGTAATAACCATAATGATAAACAGAAATCCCTTGATTTTTTAAGCCTGGTCATGCACATGCAGCTCCCAAGAGACTCAGCTGATAAAGGCACTACCACTTGAGTTAATACATGTACACGCGGGAATAATTTATATACCGTGTTTGATTAAAGGTCAGGCAAAATGAAATGAATATGAAAATATGTCACAATATATTCCAAAAAATTGGGTATTGATGGATCGATTGCATTATTCACAAATTGTAATTCATTCATTCATATAATCCTTGCAAATAAACTCGGCCAGCATGTGTGACGTAATCCTACAACATTAGTTCTCACATGGAAATATCAAAGCCCATTACATTAATGGATACTCCCTTTGTGTTTATAGTTAGTTTACACAGGGGTGCCCTCTGGTGGATATTATAAACATATAACCAATGTGTTTACAATGTGCATTTCCTCTACAAAATGTTATCAGAAGTCTTCCTCAAATTGACAGGTTTTTTTTAAGTAATGGAGTTAATTGATAATCGGGCCATATTGAACCACATTAACTTGAAATTCCCTGCTTAAAAATATTAATATTTGTTTGTAATGCTTTTAAGCCAGAGAAAAAACAGACATATTTAGCTTGAGAAAGCTGCACTCAATTTGTCCAAGTAAGGAATTGTCTCGCAGATTGCATTAATCTAGTACAGCATTGTTGAAAGTTGGTTTTTTATTGAGAATGGGCATTAAATTATAATTTCTGAGCTCTGCAAAAAACAAAAACACATAAACCCTTCTGTTGATAAATTCTATAAAGCCTCATCTGATTTTGACATGGTGAAGTGCACATTCTTCGAGTGAATGTATAAAACTAATTTAATTGCATTAAGGTAGCATTTGTGTGGATTCATTAAGTTAAAAGGTTCATTTTATACCCCTTAAGTTTTGAGTGACAAAAATGAAATGCATTTAAAGCCAAACACCACTATTCCTGTAGAATGACCCATTATAGTGTGTTAATCCTTCAGTATTGGCTATATGTCCCCCAATCCTGGCACTTACAAACCTTGTGCAACTGGGTCATTGTGCAACCTTTCAATAAATATTTAAATAATTAACATTATAAATAATTAAATAATTATTAAAATCTTTGCCACATGTTACATTTTTTATAGCTGACATCTAAATGCCTTGTGGTAGCCTCTTGAAGACTTCACAGAACTTCACATTCTAAATATAGCTAAAAGTAGGGAGACAATTCATCAAGTTGATGGTGGCAGTAAAGCTGGACCGACAACAGTCACTGTCACCCAAAGACCTAAGCCCTATTTTGAGCCAGGAAAAACCCTGGCTTTAAGTTAAATCCAACCGCCAATGACTAGAATGATCCTTTGTAGCATAGTGTTCAGTACACAAAGATATCGTAATCTACCGTATGCAGTACTACAGCATCACACACAATGACATAAAAAGGCAATCATCTTCTGATGGCTGATCTTGACTAAAATCAGGGAGCTTAATGAGTTAGGCTTAATGAAGTTAATTATGTAAAAACCTAAAACAGGTTCAAGATGATAATCACCGTAAAAGTATCTGCCACTCTTGAAACAATTACACACACTGGCATTGCAGACGTTGGATCAGACTGTGGGAGCTGCCATGACAGACAGCAGACAGTCAGAGAATGGGAAGTCAGATGCACAGGCATGTAGAAACAGGCACAGTGCTGCCCCCATGTGGTCTGCAGGGTTATGCTGTGCTAGCTCTGCTCTGATTAACGGTGAAATCTATCGGGCAGCAGCTGAAGATCTTCTAGCACAGCGGGGCAGGAAGATGGGTGGGCAGGTATGTAAGCTCTTTCTGCAGTGAGGCCCAATAACTCATTTCTGATGCTAAAACAGGAAACAGCCTGACTCCAACCCCCCACTCCCACTACCCACATTGCACAAGGAAGTGGGTCACACTGTTCTAGGGTAAAATATTGCAGGACATCTCTTACACATTTGTATGCTTTTTTAGACCCCTCCTCCATTCTTGCATTTGGAACCCCCCAAGTGCACACCCAAATCACCAAAACAGGTAGTACTGTAGCAAAAAGGCAATTGTTTTATTGCCAAACATGAAGTGTCCAAATTCAAGGCAAACAAATGCTTTGGTCACAAACCTTCATCAGTGCCTAGATGCACATACATGTTTGCTCATTTAGGAATGATGCATCTAGTCTTATATTCCACCGTATATTTTTAAAAATAGTTTTTCATTTATGAAAACAAACATTAAATTTGTTTTAACATTTAAGACAAATTAATAAAATTCCCTCATATGCAATAATTCATGCCTTTATGTTTCATGATTGAACATAATACTTTATTGAACTGCAATGCAAAACTTTCCCTTTTCACCTCTGTACTTGCAACCCACTATGATATCACATAAAAATATGAACTATAATAGATCCTTGAGTGCAGCATAAACAATGTGGTTCTCTGAGCTGTATGAACACAGCATAAAAGCTTACTGCATTCGAGAGCAACTATAGTGGAGATATTGCCCTCTTCTGGCTTTAAATATGTAATTCACTCTTCCATTTTACAACAGACTAAGGATGTTTTTAAAGTAGAACTTGACCTTGCCATTTTCAGTAACTTACCTAATTCTACAGTGGTCTGTGCTACTCAGACTGTATCTGACGCTATGCCTTGAATGGTGAGACAGCAGCTCACATGGTGCTGAATGGATGACCTTTCATTTTATTCCTTACATTACGTTGTAACTGGTCAGCCTGCACCTCGTTCTGTAATGTGACTGGTCAGTCTGTAGCATGCTCTGCACAGTGGTTGGTCATATTCATTCTTAGTTCAGTCTGCTGACAATTGTTCCATTATTGATCAGTTTGCGTCTTGCTCTTTGCTGTGTGTAATCAGTGCTTACCTTGGTAACTGCTAATTGGTCAGCCCATAGTTTGGTCAGCAGTGATTGGTCAGCGAATACTTTTATTAGTGGTAAGCAGTCAGTGTGTACCTTGTTCTCGATGTTGGTCCTTCTGCTCCATGGACACCAGAGCGGAGAAGTGTGCCTGATCATAGGCCAGAACCAGTGGGGAACAGTGGCAGCGGTTTGGGGGAACCTCCAGTGGCAGGTATAGGCCTCCAAATGGGATGGGAGCAAACGCTATAAAAAAAGAGTAATAAACACAAATTTTGACGCCACAGTTCATAACGTGCTGTGCAAAGCATAATCAAAGATACTGTTTCAACTAATTCCAGTCACCAAGAAGATTGAGATCATATCAATTAGCATATCATTTAATTTAGCTGCATATAACAAATATTCTGTTTTCCTCCTTTAACGAAGAAGACTCATTAATTCACAGGGATGAACAAACAGCAGTCAGGGTGTCCACATGATTTAAGTAAGCCATATTTCACCTTTGCACTCCAATTTGGTAAATGTCCCGTTTCCAAGGGATCATGAACAGAAAAAAGCTGTGCTTCTAAATACAATTACACTGATTGCAAGCTGCAACCCCTCCTCATAAAATGCAAAATAACCATGCATACCACAGACTCCAACACAACACAATGGACTCTATGTAAGAATAACCTTGAGCCGGACATTCTATGTAAATTTTCAGCAAACTGGATACTTGTGCAGAAATAATGACTGGATTCTGTAAGATTTAAATGTTGCAAAGTCATTTTGTTAGGGCCATAATGAAACAACAGCAAATCAAATATATCAAATGTCATCTATATCAATAAGCATTCATAACTGCTTATTACAACTGACATAAACTGTCAGACTACAAGACATTGCAGGCTCTGAAGCATTTTATATACAAAGCCAAGTGCCTATAAATGCTTATCAGTCATTATGAATACTTCAGTGAAGCCTTATAAACGATTGTAAGTTTGATTTCCAGATTGCTTACCATTGTTCACTGTCATCCTGCCCTTGGAGGAAGGTGTTTAAACTGAATACAGCACATATCCACATGGATAACGCAGGTAATAATTAATCACATGCAAATTGTGGGCAATGCAAGTTGACCTGGAATCAGTAACTGATTACTGCTAAAGACATGAATTACACAAACCAATAATAAAAAATGAACCAATGTATTTCTGAATGTTTGGTCATACATGCTAGATGTTGTCACGCTTCAACCATGTCACTGAGCAGGAACCCCCATGTACTGTGAGCCAGGCCATTGCCAGCAGCCCAGCAGGCAGTGCCTACCCATCTAATTTAATCAGAGGTGTTCAGGTTCCTTGGTACCCATACAAAGAGCAGGAATATTCCTTGGGTGTTTCCTCTTCTCCAGGCTAAATCCTCAACCATTTCCTTTGCAAATATAAATCGTGCCTGTGTGTGCTGAAGTGTTTTGAGTGAAAGGCATACTGATTCGCACCTTCTCCCCCAGAGTCTCGGAGCACGGTGTCGGCCACCACCACGATGGGCCTGCGCAGGACGTGGGCCAGGACGAACACGTGGAACTCCTCCAGGCTCTCATACACGGGATCCTCTGAGCCATCCACCCTGCGGCACACAGCCAATACCGTTACACTTTGCCTAGCTTCACCCCAAAGATATCCTGTCCAGCTCTGAGCTGTGAGTGATCAACTACTGACTTTCCTTTACATATTACTACTATGAAGGTAGCTATGTGTGTGCAGCATTTGAGCCCAAGACAAATTTACCCATGGGGACAATAAAGTATATTGTATTGTATTGTATTGTATTGTATTGTATTGCATTGCATTGCATTGCATTGCATTGCATTGAATTGCATTGCATTGCATTGCATTGCATTGCATTGCATTGTATTGTATTGTATTTCACTTTTTAGTTCATTTCCTCATATTCATTGAGTTACAATAACCACAACTCCCAAATATAGTAGTGTACACCAGGGGTGTTCAAAATGTTTTATGGTGGGTTTAGTTAGATGCACACATAAAGCCCATGATGCTCACATTCATTTTTTAGCCTAATATCCTTTTAAACACTGATGATATTTGCAGGTCATTGTCCTAATGTGGAATATAGCACATGCGTGCTGTTGGAGGTGGAAAGAAATTTGTCAATCATTTTTTTTCCTGATCCAATTTTTTTTTGTTTTACAATACAAAAAAAGAGCAGAAACAACCATGACCAAAGGGAACATACCCACAAACAAGAAGCAAAAAAAACACATAGATAAAGAAGGAAAGGACAATGAAGAGAAACCTTTCAGTATTTCTTCAGGGATTAGTTACTGACGATTTCCAGTGACAGTTCTGAAATGAGTTCAGCTCCAGTGTTGTGATGTGGTGGTTCCAGCTCATTACTCAAACAGAGAACATCCTGCTATTTCACATCACGCTGGAGCAGCGCTTAATCTATTTCCACTCCGGCTCTTCGGAGTGCTTTTAACATTCAGGATTCATGAGAGAAGCAAGACATATGGCCAGACTACAATCACAAAACAGGAAAAGAACAATATCTAGCAAGGCACATGACTCCATTTCCCACATTATCAGACTGCATTACCAACAATCAATACTTCATTTCCTATAGTTGCATGCATTACCAACAATTACGAATTCATGTTCCAAAGTTCCCAGAATGTACAATTGGAAAGTGAACAATTACCACCTGATTTAATTTCCCACAATTATGTGTTTCTCTATGCTACCATTTTCAGACACTAGTACCCACAGAAACCTGACTCCATTAGCCACAATTACAACATTCCATTTCCACCAATACTCTGTGTTTTAGTCTATACTCCACATCATTTGTCCTTTAATGATTGATTTCTTATTGACAAATCTACTGTGTCTGCATGTGTGTGTGTGCATGTGTTTGCATGTGTGTGTGTGTGTGTGCTTGTGTGCTTTCACATACCCCCCACTGGTGTTTCCGTTTTTGCTGAAGTTTGTACGTGGCTCACTGGAGGCAAGTTTCAGAAGCTCGTTCCACTCTTTCTCCCATTCCTCTTCTGTGTACACTAGTCCCGACTGGGCAGACAGAAAGGATCATTACATACACACATACACAGGTACACATACACACACACTTACACACAAGACACAGTACACAACTGATCATTTCTGAGTATACCTGAATCCTGAGTCATTACATACAAACAAACAAGTGACCAGCACACAATGAATACACAAAAAAGGGAATAACATCCCTATTGTCAGGGAAGAAAGAGACAAAAGCAAAGAAATCTCATATAACGGCAGCAGTTTTTGATCTCTAAAACCTAATCACATTGTCATGTCTGCCACCAATGGTTTGCTGTTCAGTCTGAAATTTTGGCACGGTAGCTGTTACCTGGAGTCTCCGATTTCTGTTCCGACTCCATTACCAACAATCCGTCCTGTGTCCTGAGTCAAGTGATCCTAGGCTTTCATTTCATTTTCATAGACATGCTGCCATAACACTTGGCAATGTCACTATTTAAGCATATAATGACTGAACAACACCTGCATTATTACCTAAATATGTGGCTTTTAAAGCATGCTCACAGGAGACGGTCTGTGCTGTGGACACTAAAAATCATTCACTGTAAAGGAAACTGCATTTGAATGACATTACATATGAACATGCGCTATCTGCCAAAATGGCTTCGTTAAGCAGTGCATGGAACACAAGCACAGAGAGAGATGGTGGTGAGTTGGGTAGGTGGGGATTAGTTGGGGCTCACTGACCTCCTTGTTCTGCTGTGTCTGCTGCCATCTCCACCTCCTCTTCAGAGCCTCTCTCTCCGCCCCACTCTTCATCATCGCGTACAGAGACTTCCTCAGCACCAAGTCCCTGTCATGGAAACCCCACATCCCTGCACACACGCACACATGAAAACACGTACACTCACTGTTAAGGCTATTGGAATGTCTTGATACAATGTAGTACCGCCATTTTATTATCTGCAGTATAGTCTGAAATAAATTGTGCACACTGACAGTTACCATGACATACGGAGAATTATGAAAAATTACTGCTTGCTGTGTAATCTTTAGCATACAGACGTTAACCTTGGAAAGTACAGTCTATAAAAGCCAACCTTAACCTGACAGTAGCTCCTATCAGCTGCTCCCACAGGACAGCTCTGCCAGCAGTACTGCAAGTTTCAGACAGGGGGAGTCCTAGAGTTCATTCTCTCCATTCTGTGCATGTGTCACAGTTGGGACTCAATTTCCCAACAGTCCTGAGGTGAAGTGATCCCTAGGAGAGCCCCTTCATGCTCTGACACCAAACACCCACCCTCTGACCCTGGCATTGAGCTCTGCTACAGTCTTTTGATGGTATTTTATGTTTTGCCTGCACATTGCATCCCTGACTTCAGACCTGTGTAATGGACAGCCTACATTTATGGCTATAACCTTACTGTGTAGGATGTGAGAAATGATTGACGTTATGTCTAAAATTCTAAAAGGCACACAGTTGTTTACTGAGTTTTTCATAATTCTGCAGTGAGTGTTTGTGCTATCTGATGTGCATTAACTTGAATTTATCTGTGAAGTCCATTGTTCCAGAGGTCCACTTTTGTATCATAGCCATGCTGGCTTAGCCTACAACAATAATAAATACTCCAGTTGGATACACTGTAATGCTATATGAGACTGTATGAAAAATGAAAGATTTTTTTTAAAGAGAGAAAACAACACTAATTATTATTTAGAGAACAGGCCTAGTTGCACTTTGAAGAGCTTTCTAGAAACATGTTGAGACAGAATAACCTCAATGGAATGGAACACCTGGCTAACCTAAAGAGGCCGCGTGCAGTAGGCAGTTCCCATCCCCTGTGGTGGCCAATGGGAGCAGACGTTTGCAGCTGGTACACATGGTGGACCACCAGTTCAGACGCCCTGCAGAAAGGGCACAAACCAACAAACAGACACATTCAGAATGACATGGTGAAAGGAACCGAGTAGCGCTCAGGTCTCTAGCAGGCTAGAATGTCTGCCATAAATTTAAACAAAGAGGGCCTTCAAACCCATTCATGTAACTGTTACACATTTTCTTGAGTGTGTCATCTGTAGATTAAGTGTTAAGCACCTTTTGTCGCTGGTATATTGGACATTCATCGAATATTTATGGAATATTATGAAAAATTGCTGACAAGTGTCTCTCTAATTCATTCTCTGTTCTTTGTGAGACACTGTAACTCACCTTCTTCCATTCCATTTCACGTTATATCCATTGTACTTCTACTCTGCCTCTCTCGAATGCATTCTCTGAAATGCTCTACGACTGTTCCTTTATTAAACAGGAGCACTTTGCTAAGACTTATTTCACCAAATCTGATATGCTAATATGTTGCCATTCTGCATCCAGGGAGAAAAACTAAGACTGCGAAATTAGGT
This sequence comes from Anguilla rostrata, assembly GCF_018555375.3. NCBI lineage: Eukaryota > Metazoa > Chordata > Actinopteri > Anguilliformes > Anguillidae > Anguilla > Anguilla rostrata. The sequence goes on along the minus strand of NC_057937.1, from coordinate 42,858,554 downwards.
TAGGATGTACCTGCTTCACAGAGATGGCTTTATGCCCTGCCTTATTACAATAAAAAGCCCTTCGGCGAGTGGTCTACTGGGCGGAAAATGAAGCACTATATTTTATTAAGGCTGATGCGGAAGCTCGTTTGCGGCGGCGCGGGCGAAGCCTTTCATCATTTAGCGATGTCCTTGGTGGTGGAAGAGGAGGACAGCCTTTTTGCTGAGAGCAGGCAGCCAGGGCATCCAGCTGTGGCTGAAGTTCAGATGGGTGTGTCACTCGCGCTGCTGCAGAGATTTTAGGGAATAGCAGGCTGTTCTGGAGCCCCCAGAGGCCCAAACCCTTCCTCCCACACCTGACCCAGGCTCAAATGATAGAGCCCCACCATGCCTGCTCTGGGGTGTAACCCCCACTTAAAACCTGACCCAGGCCCTTAAGACGTCGACCCCACATGCACACACACGGAAGCAGGAATATGCAAATTACCATACACTACATTTCCACACACAAACATAAACACAGGCAACACATACAAACACAGAAGGCCTTGCACTGACCGGCTTGCTCCAGAGCCGTCATGGTGGACTGCTCGATGAGGTCCTTCTCGATGAAGCTGCGGAAGTCCTCGCTGTACACGCTGAGGTCGGGCAGCTGGAAGGTGTAGATGGGCATCTCCAGGGGCAGCTGCTCGCTGTTGCACTCGCTGGCCACGTGCGAGCGCGCCAGGGACACGATGGCTGAGCTGGCGTGGGAGATGCCCCGAGACAGGCGCTTCTCTGGGGTGGGGGGGTGAGGAGAATGAGGCACCGGTTAAAGTGTAAATCAGCAAGCTCTGCTTAACAAACAAATCAGAATAAACCCATCACTCAATCAGATAGAGCAATTAGGTGGCATGCTGGTTAAAGGGAACCTCCACTGGGTAACACAAACTATACTGTAAATGCAGAGAATTAAAAAAAATAATCTGTCACTTGGCTTTTGTTTGATATTTGACAGAGCATTGCCTCTTCTTGGTATTCAGGGGTGTGATTTTCATTTCAATTTCATGGAATCTCTTGAATTCAAATCAAATCAGCAACAGTTAAAATCACATCCCCTGGACACTGAAAACAGCAACTATGACCCTGGAGCCAGAGAGAAGGCAATCATATTATTGCATTACTGAATTGTGTTTATAAACAAAAGCCAAAACCCAAATCACTTTTAAAAAATGCAATTTTAAAACAGGAACCAAATGAGAACAAAATTATTTTACTAATTTACCATTCTCTACACTTATAGTGCACATTTTTCCAGTGGAGGTTCCCTTTCAGGGTTTCCATGAGTGACATCATTATGGAAAACCTTATCTATGTTGTTGACTATGCGTTTGTATACTTACCTAATGTGTGAGTGTATGGTTCCCTATATGCCCCTCACCCTGACTGCCACACACCTTGAGCATTGTCCTCCTGCTTTGGCTGGCACGACCGCCCGATTTTGCTGAGGTGTTGGGGCGTGTCCCGCTCCGGCTGCTTGTAGTAGCGGCCCTCATTGAAGACCCGCGGCAGGTTGACGGTGTGCACCTGCCGCAGCTGTTCGAAGTCGCTGAGTGCCGCGCTCAGGTCCCAGTTCTTACCTGCGCACATGATGCGGGTGCACTTGTCAGTGAACACTTTACCGGACACACCGGCCTTCACTCAATCACATGTCGTGTCCCCCAGCCCACAGCCCTGCATCACAGCACCACAATGGCCCTTGACTGCCATGGAACGATTATTGCTGGGGAATTCAAAAGGCTTTTCACAGAAGGAAAGCACACTGCCCTCTCAACAAAACCACAGTACAGGGCATATTTACAGTACATCCTGGATACGGTTCAAAAAGAGGAAGAGAAATAAACCTGAACCAAAGCTGCATTTACATAGCATTCATATGAAAATATGTATCTAATGAATGACATCATGAACTATGGGTGCAAAAACATACTGTATACCGAAAAATAGTACTGAAAATAGCTGACGGTTAGTGCAGAAAATATAAACAGGAAAACTGCATATATTAGCACATTGTTTTATTTTAATCTAATTTAGTTTGTAAAATGCAGACAGACAATTTCCCTGGGCAGAGGGAAGCCCAAAACTGCAGAAGAATCCCAAAAAACATGGCACTGAAAAGAGGAAACTCCTAAGTGTCACATGACTACTATAATCACGAGAGCTCACTTGTTCATTTGACAAGATGGCATTTTGGAATATTTTGGAATTCCGGTCACTTATGAGGAGGTAAAAACATAATCATAACAGGATGAAATGCGAGATGAAAAAAGATCCAGTGTTTTGGTGTTCTGATCAAAATGATTTTTTGCCACACAGGCTAGTAACGTTTTTCAAAAACCGAGGCTAATAATATTTTCAAAAACAATAGGAGTGATTTCTGTTTCAATTTATTCAAAATGAGCAAGCTAGCTAGAGCATGGCATCTCGTTTTTTACTTTTCATTCAAATTAAGCACTCTGAATCTCGGTCCCAACGGCTGTGTAAATATTAGTCGACAATAAACTATGCAAATATCAGACACTGAAAGACAATTGTCTCACAGAAACAGCAGTAACTATTTTGTTGTGGTTCACGCCTGGGTTGTCACCTGTTGTAGTCTGTTGCAATATCTCTTTTATAGAACACAATGTATTTTATCCTTGCATTTTTTTCCTTTTGCATAAAAAATGCAATTAATCTTGCATTAACGTGACCACTGAGAGTCTATTTAATTTCATTAGGTTGTTTTAGCCCTGAACGCCAATTTGTGTAGAACACACTTTACTGTGACTGGTTCTTAAAAGGGAAGACTGCCACTTGAAAGGGAAAGTAGTGTTATCTGATGACCGATATGTTGGCTAAAGGATAGATGCATAGTGTTTTGCATAGTTTTCCAATAATTTAGAGCTATTTTTTAAAGCAGATATTGCATAGTCTTTTTAAAGACTTTTTGGATTTATAGTCTATTTTTACTAAAAGACTGTAAATACAAAACATAAAACTACTTCTTTGACACTTCTTGTTAATAAAAAGTCTTATTTCATTGAAAATAAACAGCACACTATAGAAATGTTAGTCTGTATGAGACAACCCCCACTCTCCCCCAGTACGTGACCTCTGTATCGTGATACTTAGCGTTAGCTCAGTGTACTGTTACATCCCTATAATGACCTACCTGCAGATAGCAGAGGAGAATGTTCAAAGTAGAGTTTGGCTCAAGACATTTGCGCACTTGCAGTTACTGCCGCCAATTTCCCAACCAATTTCCTAACCCATATTCCATGGAGGAGCTACAGGTGGAAGATGGTTATGATGTGGAAGAACAGGAGAAGGAAGAAGCAGGGAAAGGAAGGAATAAAGTGGCAAGAGGAAAAGAGGTGAAGGACGAAGAGACAGTAGGCGTGGAGTAAGGGGAACAGTGGAACATGGCAGTAATCTCTACGGAAGGCAAACGGAGCCAGCAGCCAAAGGGGACATGGCGGCTAGGTCCCAGGACTGACCCAGCCGCTGTCTGTCACCTCCCTGACAGATACAGAGATGCACAGGGATGCACACGGCCCCAGGCTCTCCCCTGTTCCTCAGCGCACAGCCCCACAGTGGGCTGAATCACGCACCTCTGTCCTTAAACAACCCTCAGCCTCCCTCCCTAGACGCGCGCGGGCCCTTAAGCTAAAGTCTCCTCCAATTGCAATTCACAGCTGTCCTCAAAACACCCTCACACTCCCGCAAATCTCCCTCCCAGTCGTCCAACAGTCCCTGCTCCCAGATGCACGGCTCAGAATTTGAGTTTATCTCAAGCAATCGTGAGGAGTGATTCACCGATTCAAACGAAAAACTGTGGGCTTGTTGCTGGGACAGCGACATTTTGCGATGCATGTCGCAGTGCGTCCGCCTCTCATTTTGTACAAGTTCTTCACATAAGGCTGATTGTTGCATGTGTGGTGTCAGGCTGCTAGTGTCGTGCCTGTAAGGGTGAATAGGCATAGCCCCACCAGTGAACAAAATATACAACACTTCCTATTGCGGAGTATGACAGTGAATACACACTGTCAGAGAAAATGGACATATTTTTCTGTTTTAAATCTTTTTATTTCCTTATGGTTGTTGTTGGAGGAGGGCAGCAGGAAGCACTTCATCAGAGGAACAGTTTAGTCATATTCGACTGCCTCTGCCAACTTAGTGTACTAGTGCTATCATCCTTGAGAGTGTGCATCTACTTCAGTTAATAAAGCATTAAAGCAGCTGGCTTATTTAGTCTTAAGGGGTCTTTGTCAGTGCCAGCACTTATGATAACCATCCATAAATAATAATGAGCAAGTGTTTCCGAGCAGCCGCACATGGGAAGGTCTTCTTTTTTTTGCTTCAATCTGTACAGCTATTAATCAATTATTTTATCTCTTCGCTGACTACATCATTGTTTTAAAAACTATTTTGGTAGATACACTTTAGAATATCACCTTTGAAAGAAAGCACAATGCTAGTAGTTAGAGACACGTTTCAGTTATGGCTATGATGTGATTGACTCCATTTTAGCTTGACAAACATGTACTTTTATTTTAGTTGTTATAGTAATTGTCATCATTACCAGTTCATTTTGGCGTCTTCTCTTGTACATGCTTTACATCTGTCCAGCATCTCCCATTGGCTATTGAGAAAACCAGCTTCTCCCAGTGGCTATTGATAAAACCAGATTCTTTTATTGGCTATTGAGAAAACCACCTTCCTCCATTTAACTATTGCGAAACGCTGTTTTGACAATGACATCACTATTTCCACAGAATTAACATATTCTCAACATAAAACATTACAACACAAATCACCCCCACTCAAATCAAGTCAGAACAAATTATTTCACAATCATTTCTTTATCATTTACTCCGCAAAATCCAAGGCCACAACCCAAAGACAACTCAAAACATTGATGCATGCTATTTTCCATTTCATGCTGTCCAAGCTGTCAAGTACTTTAGGAGCTACACCAAAATAATATTTGAAGTTCAGTTTTTAGTCCCTGTGGATCTTTGATTACAAGCACAAATGAAATATGACAACGTCAATATACAATTTCCCGGTCACTACACAATTCCCTTTCAAATTAAAAAACTCCACATCCTCCGAAGACCAAGCAGAAAAAGGTTAAAGCAGTAAGACAAGTGTCTTGGATGACACAAACGTGTTCCAGTGAAAATATTTTCTTTTCACTGAATGTCCCTCATAATGTAGGTTTCAACACAGTAGAATATATGGTTTTTGAGATTAAGACCAGAGACCCTGTAGGGGACAAAAATGAATTGCTAGGTCTTAGGGGATATCTGATTACATCATTATTTCATTTTTATCACAGCATCATTTGAGCATCTTTACAGAGACTTGATCTCAGGCATCTAAGCACACTGCTTACTCCCTAAGGGTCTCACGCTCTGCTAGCCAGGCTCAAAACTCATTAAATGATTTAATCTAAGTGAAATTATTTTTTTGTTTAATTTATGACATAAACTAAAAAATTAATCAGGTAAGAAGAGTGACGCTAAGTGTTTTAATCTCAACCAGTCCCACCAGGCCTCAGTCCTAATGGTGGCACCCAAATAGTTGCCATGGCCACCATGGGGTGTGAATACTTGGCAGATCAATAGTATCAGATATCCATTCCTCTTTGGATTTATTTCCATTTCCAGCAAAAAATTTCACTCACTCACTTTATCAGTCTAACACAACTACCTCTGTTCTCCATCAGACAGCTGTGGAACTCAATATGTGACAGAGGACTCCAGACACTTCTTTTCCCAGTTGGACAACCAGTCTGGAGTCAGTTTACCAGCTAGTTAGCCCAAACCAAAAAAATTTCTGTGAAAGAAATATGGCTGCAGAATTCTTGCTTGGACCCTATAATGAGTCCCAAGTCTCAGCTAAGCCATTAGCTGGCTTTGGTGAGGAGTCCACAGCAGCAGTCCAAAACTGGCCAATCGGTTTAAGTTGAGTTTTTTAAGGTTACTGCTGCTGCTTTGGTTCTTCCCAATGGCTTCCACAGGCTACTGGTGGTTGTAGGTAGGAGATATGCTGATCCTCTGATCTGAGTCACACTGTTCCTCTCCAGTAGTACTGAGTTGTCTGTAGTGTATAATGGCTCACAGTTGAGTGCTCTGGATAGTTACAGATGTCACATCAGTGACTCGAGAGGCACTTGGTGATTCCAAATTCCAATGAAAAAAAATTGATAGGAAAAAATGTAAATGATTACACAAATCTACGTCTAAGCACATCCTATGGCATTATGTCAGTACCTCTGCCTTTCCCCCAGAAGGCAGCATTGCACACATTTTCTGATGTAGCACCTTTCTATCTGTGAGGGCCTCAGTGCAGTCACAGAGGCAACACACACGCTACCCAGGTCAGCCATTCCAGGATGAAAGCAGCAGAACTATCTTCCCCTGAGCACAGGAAGTAGAAACGCCTTGGGCCTGTGTAGGGGGCTCAGAGTAAAATCCCCAGGGCTGTGGCTGCGATAAGGACTCCACTCAGTTAAGAGAGACTGGAATAGACGTGAATTCACACTAAGGATCAACGCTGCTAATGCTGAGGTATTCTGGCACATTTTCTGGACCCCCAAATGACCAATTACTTCGTCTCCGCCCACGGCTTTCTTCTGAAGCAACCCTAAGTTGCCAGGCCTCCTGCTCCCCCGCACTGGACATGGGGGAGTAGGGGGGTGGGGAATTCTGCTCACACTCTGAGACACTCGCACATAATTAAAAAACAAAAGAAGAAAGAAAACACATTTCCATACACTGGGCATCAATGTGTTCTCACTGGATATGGATGCACGGTAATACCCAAAACTGTTTTATGCCCCTAAGAGAAAAGCATGAAATATCCTGAAATGTTAGTCAGGCACAACTGTAAATCAACAAATTTTTCTGTTGTAAAAAGATTCACTTGAGCCCATAGCACAGTGTGCAGGTGCTATTGTGTACAATAACACCTTATATGTATATTTATATTTATATGTAAACAACTCATCTGAACAGCATTCTGCCAGTCTATTCTTTTCACACTGCAGTTCACCAGCTGAGCTGTGCAGTTATAGCATCAGTCAGGCTACTTCAAATGCACATGCAGGAGGAAGATCTGATTCCACCCTGCAGCTAAGCTCTTCTCAACACCACGTTTACTCTCCTGAAAGACCATTTGCGGTCCATTTTCTTCTGTTCCCTCACGTATTCTCAGAGAGTGAGTTAGCTACATCAGCTACAGGAGGAAAACACAGGCATGACATGGATCTAATGTCTACTTCATTCTGTTTTGCACCTGCCTCCTTCAAGAGTATGAACACGCATGGATAGCACTGATTCAATGTCCTGCTTCACTCCAGATGCTGAAAAATGGCTTGTTCATACCCTTGACGGTATGCTGTGTGCTACTGTTCATTGCATAAAAACCCTGCTGAAATGCTATCTGTTACATAACTGAGCAGTTAAAATGTTCAGAATTTCAAATGGATTTTACATTAAGATTATGTTACCCGGCTATATGACAAACATGCCACTCACCCAGCCTATGACTGAACCAGAAAACTTCAAACAGCAGACATGGTACTGCACAAAATTGCCAAGATCCCTTTTATTCTTACTCAGAAATTGGTATTTAAAAAAAAAAAAAAAAAAACATACTGTACTGTGTGCAGTGTCATACTGTACAAATATAATAATACATCAGTCTATTAAAATTATGATGCAGTGATTGTCACTGTCTCCTTTCACACATTGCACTGTGTTTCCAAGATAAGGGCAAGGCACTGCATGCAAACTGGCATTTTTCTGAATGAGTTTCGCTGAATGGAAATTGAGCTCTTGCTGGGAGTGTATCCATGAAAGATGTCTGTGAAACAGTACACGCAGCCCTCTAAATCACTGGCCATGCCTAGCCTAGCGTAGATAGCATGCCGCATGCCTTCGTTACAGAAGGAACCTCTGCAGGGTTGCCAGAATGAGGTTATCCCCCTAACACAAGGATTTGTGACAAAAAAATCACAGAAGTCTTGAAAAATTTTATGGGGGTCAATTGAAATGAGGTATTTTGAGGGATTTTTTGAGAGCTACCACTGTCAGAAATCTGGCAATGCTGATAATCTGTGAATTTGAATGTGAAGAGCAGCTCGACTAACCGCCACCTTTTAGAAAACACAGCAATGTTGTTCTTTTCAGCTTCCGCAAATTGTCATTATATAAAAATTAGTTATGCTTATGTTACTTTGTAAATCTGCATTAAGGTTTGTAAAGGATTTTAGGAACACATGGATGAGTTTGATGGATGAGTTGGATAAGTTTAATGACAAAACAGAAGTGAAATAAATGTAAAATCTATTCTTGTATCCATTACTTTTTTTATTTTGTGTCGATTTTATTTTACTCATAGTTGAAGATGAGGAACCCCAAGAAAAGCAGCTAACTGAGAAACTTTCTGAGCTGCTTCAGAGCAGGCTACATTTTAAATTTACCTGCTTTTCAAGCAGAATTGTGCTCTGGAGTCTACTTATAATGAGATAATGCTTGAAGATTAGAGTCTGCTTGGAGCACCCTGGAGCATCTGTCTGTGAAATTTCACCTCTCACGAACACTCTCTAATGGACGACACAGACAATATAAAAGCCTCTCACCACCGAAAACGCATCTAACTTGAAAAATACTTTCAAAGGTACATCGCAGATTCACTCTGTATAGAGAGAAAACAGAGTACCTCGGTGTATGGTCAGCATGGTGGACCTTACCTTCCAGCAGGTCTCGTGCCAGACCAGGTTCGGCTCCTGTGGACCGAACAAAGTCCGACAGGACCGCGTCCATGTCCAGAGTCATGTGATCATGTGGGTGCGCTGCCCAGACCGCAGCGAAAGGCTCCGTGGTCGCCAGACTGGCTTCAAGCTGTCATCTGCAGTCAAAACAAAAACTGTGTTAGCTTAGCTGGGTTAATCAGGCCATTATAAATCCAGCATAAATGTAGAAATATTTAAGTTAGAATTAAGATAAGCATATATATATATATATACACATGAAAATATGCAATTATTTTTGTGAGAAGACAGCAGATACAGGATGAGTATTCGCTGCTTCATGTGAAAAATGTGATGCCACTTTTACTATGTAGGCTAGCAGAGGACTAACTGAACAATTTTTTGTGAGCTGGAAACTGGATTAATCTCTGTGTATTGGTGAGATCTGATAAACCAAATGTAATATAACGATTATTTGAAACGTGCGTTCAAGTTGCATTCATTTAATTTAAACACACAGATAGGTAGGTGCATTGGTTGGAACACAGTGGACTGCCTACAGATGACTGCCTGTCAAGCACCATATTGGTTAATAGTATATAATTATACGCAAAGCTCTTAGAGCAGTGACTGGCTTAATAGCAATAATGGCAAACACAATAAATCTCCAAGCAGCATCTGCTCTTAGTTTGGGGCCCATTATCATTCATTTGTTGTTGGATGTTTATTTGCCTGTTCTTAATGGAAGAAGCTACAGTAAGTACACATCTGTGCATTTCCAGTCATTTTCATAAGTTCTCCCGCATTTGGCACTGACAGGCTCCAAATTATTTGTTTTCCCTCCTTGGTCAAAGCAAGAATGTTCACACTTAATAAATTTTACCTTAAAATGAAAATGATTTGTTTATTACACAGTCTTTGATCAGTACAAGTCATACGCACTCTCCTCCTTGTAATTCTTATTTCTGGAACTGCGTTGTCTCCTTCAAGCGTATGGGAGCTCCGTAGAACTGTTAATTACAGACCCTGGGTCTTACTACTTCTTACAACTTCCCAGCTTGCTTTTAAGGTGAATTTATATTTGTGAAGTTATTTCAGTAAATATTTATTCAACCTTCAAACTTCCAGCTCACCAAGTAAAACATTTACCTCGTTATTTTCACTTCAAAATGCATTTCTAATGATGAAACGTGTGTTAGGTGCCCTCTGGCTTCAGCTGTTGGGTCATTCATGCCAAGCAAAGCAGTGCAGTGTTTTATGATATCACACAGAGTATGCAGACCTTTAAAAAACCCCTCATAATGGTCACCTGATTTGATCTCGTTCAGAATCCATGAGGAGTGCACAGCTTTAATTAATGCTCAAGCAGTGCTAGAAATGTACAGTTGTACAAATGTAAAACATTTTAGTCATACTACTCTCTGTAAATAGGATGAAACAGAATATAATATTTCATAGAAGTAATAACAGTTTTACAATACAATTAAACAAGTCCGCTGCAGATGTGTTGGTGTGATTCAGGTAAATGTGTATGAAAACGCTGCAGCTCTCTGCTCTGGCACATGTAGGCTCATTACTGCATGTGCTGCAGTCTGACCAGGAGCCCAGCCGAAATAATAGAATCCTGAGCCCGGCTCGTTTCCATTCCATTTGGGAGTCTGGCATGACACACTGCCATGTAGTAAAGCAGTCACGCACTGCCTTACACTAATTCAAGAGCAGGGCTACAGGTAAAAAGCAGTCTGTCTGTGTTTCATATAATATCCTGCTTAGGAGTCATCAATGCATGTAATGAAAAGACAAGGAGAATTGATTAGAATTGCCTTTTCAGAATATTAATGGTAATCTCCTTGTTGGTTGGCAACCAAAATCAGAGAGGCAAGGCACAAATGACGCTGCTTTTATTCATTTAAATAGAATTGCAACTTCTGTGAAAAGATTTGTGATGTGATCCATATGCTTAACACTAGACCTCCTAATACCAGCCGAGGTCCAATGCAGTGCACTACCTCACCTGTCTCTTTGCCATTGAATAGCCTAACCCCCGTCGGGAAAGCACACCAGGGCAAAACTACAAAAACACGAGGTTCTGTCGCTGCTCTCACTGATGAAAGCTGTGCTGCAGAGCCAGGCAATATTGTAAAACACCCAGAGCTCCCTACTGGGCTATTAAAGCTGACAAAGCCCTCTGCCCAGGCTCAGTCATGTCCTCAAATGCCCTCCCTGAAGGCAGCCCGGCCCGCCGAGGTCATTCAGGGGGAGGGAACCGAGCCCCAGACCTTTTATTGGCACTCGCCCCTATCTGAATCCACTTGAATAAGGAGAGCGAAAGCAATACTTTATCTCGCCAGAAGGCTGTACTACTCTGAGAAACGCTGACTGCAGGTGAAGACTCAGTAAAAAAATTAACAGTCATGTTTGCCTGAATCACAGCTGCTAGTGAATCGTGCCACACACGCGTTCAGCCTGTTTTTAGTGCAGTGTTTTTGGCATACGGTACCAGTCATGCAGGTATGCTACTATCATTACTAGTACTATCACTACTAATAGTAATACTAATACCAATGCTAAGAACAGCGCAGCGTCGACTGTGGCTAGCAGCCCCATCTGTTAACCTGCATCAACTGTCTTCCTCCAACTCATGTCTGTGTGAGCCTGTGATAGGAAGCAACGTTTACCATCATGCACTGAGTACAGCACACAATTCCCGAATCGAAAGCAGAGGTTGAAGCAATGAGCGCTGATGATGAAAACAAATGGCCATCCCAAACTGGGAGTAAAAAGCATTTAAAATATTTAAATAATAATAATAGACTGCATTTATATCCATGGATTTGTGGATCAAAGTTATACTGATATATACATCATCAGGGTTACATAGGGTTAACCAACTTTTGTGGATCAAATGTAACAGAGGTCTGATGCAACTACTCACACTCTGATTCAGGATACAGGGAGTGATGCTATCTTGTGGACATTCACATGCTTACTTATGACTCCATGAAAGCACATCACAGCAGGAGATGGAGGGTTTTATAAGCACAATTATCCTGGGAAAGTTTAAAAGAGGAGACTGGGAATTTGGCAAGACAAATCCTATTCTTTGTGATAAGTGCTGTTTTCTTTTTAATGACCACAGTGAATCGAGACCTCAGTTTGTCATCCAAAGCATGCCACCTTTCTCAGAACAATGATCCCGTCACTGCACTGGGACACTGGCTTTTCTTTTCAGTTTCAGATGCAAGGCTGTCCCCCACTGGTCCACAAACACCAGGAAGCCTCATCTAAACACAAATCATGTCTAGATTCAGCCATCAGGCAGGGAAGACTGCTGGGTAGAACAGTAGGACTACTATTCTGGGTCTGTTAGAACAAGATCAATACAAAGTCCCAAATTAATTTAAATATGTTATATTATAGTGGTAAAAGTGCCTGTGCATTGCGTGCCATCTGTTCTGAACAAATATTGTATTTGCTTGGGTGCCATAAGAAATAGCTCTTTCTGTGTGTACAATTTATGAATATCTCTATTTTATAATACACGACTGGTGGTTCTGCCCATAGGCTGTAAAACAATACGGAAAAATATGGACAAAGCCACTGTGATGTCACCCATTGACTTTCCATAGGCTTGGTTAAAAGGGTTTTGAAGCCTGGGAAGTGTAGTATGTGGGCACTGCCATGTTATACAAATTGAAGCCAGAGACTGCGCAGTAGGGATCTGAAGTCCAGACATCCACTAAGTGTGTGAGATACAGTGACTCGGTTGTGACGCAAACCGTCCCTGATTCGTTCACAATAGCACAATAGCACGCCTATTGCGACTATTTTTTCTTATTGCTGCCATTGACTGACATTAAAGCGGGTGGGTGAAACACTTATACTGGGGCCAACCACAGTGGTGCTTGTGAGCAACGTCTCTCAACAAGACAAGGAAGTGAGCTTCAAAAACGCAGCCCGGTTTTGGCCGCTTGGTTCTGCCCTACACATCGAAAACCCTCTTCATATTTTACAGGAAATGACTGGATGCTCTGCAGTCATTAGTGGACAAGCCTACACTAACCATCACTTAAGGATTTGCTGACTTTGTAGGATTACAGTGGAGTCAAATCATTTTTGAGGTTCAAAGGCGGTTCAATATGAACAATGAAACAATATTCTGTGGTAAATTAACTCCACTTACATACAGTTTCCTTCAAATAATACAATTTCATATTACTGTCTGGGGTAAGTTTAGAAAGATGATTCAAGAAAACAGTCATCTTTTTTACTTCTCAAGCCATTTTAGGATGTAACCATTGCTGCACACTGTATGTAAATTACTATATAATAAATGCCATCTAGCCACTGTAGCATTGAAGATTCTATAACATTTATTGCAGGGAATTGGGTGTTCCCTCGTGTCCTGAAAAAATTTCCCACTTGGCTCCCTAAATCTGGCCATATAATCCTCACCCTGCTTAAGTGTCTGAGTAATCCCTACTTCTCCTTCTCATCTGATGTGTGGTGAGTGTTCTGACAACAAATAAGTTCTGTGCACCACTCAGATGAGTGCTACACACAGGAGGTACAAAGGTGTGTCCCATTCCTTTCACTGGAATGAGTTGGTGGATGTTTTTTAGGTAAGTTAATGAGGGACATGTCTGATTTAGAGTGCCAAAAGCAGCCAGTCTCCTTATATGAAAAGTATTTACATTTTTTTTTCTCCTTCTCTGAATTGTATGTTTCAATGTATGTATGTATATATGTATGTATGTACCACTTATTGTAAAGCGTCTTTGAGTTCATGAAAAGCGCAATATAAAATACATTTATTATTATTATTATTATTATTATTATTATTATTATTAATAAGTGTCTTGGATGACAAAAATATTGCAGTGAAAATATTACCAATAATATTATTTATTTTATTTTTATTGAATGTCCCTTGTAGTGTAGGTTTTACCAAAGTAGGACAAATATTAATTTCCAGGTCTTCGGATATATCGGTCTGCTTTGACTGTGTTTTTCAGCATTACAGTCCATTGCTTTATGACTGCAAATATGGAAAAATGTGAATTACACATTCACCTGTTTACATAAAGGTTCCCTTTAAGGAAATAGAGTTGCAAAATGCAGCAATCTGAGGCTTTGTTTACACGCAGGTGCCCAGTTCAGATTTTTTCTCTAAATTCTATTTTTTTTGACCACCTGTTTACCTCTAATTTTATCCGATACCCGTGATAACACAGTTTACACTTGAAACAACCCGTATGCGTATACAAAAGAGTTTGGTTACCGATACGAACGTGAACAATGACGCCACAGCCATTTCGCCATCTGCAATGGGCACTAAAACAAAACAGAAATAATAATTCAAGACATGGTTCATACCAACTAATTACCCAAGGCAATGATAGAGCTTTAGTCATTAATATGAAAAAATTAATTGTACATGATTGTTAAATCAACTCTTACTGAGTACATACAGTCCCTATTGAACTTATATGTACTCCGTTAGAGTTGAAATAACACTGGACATTTCACTGTGCAGTATTGGTAATTTTTGCATCGCAACTGTTACTCCTGCTGTACTCAGCAGAGTTACATATCTGGGGCAGAGGGCAGATATGACTCACTGGCCTTCACTGACTGTGTGTTTGATTTGACAAGATGAGAGAGCAGTCCACATGCTGTCTCACTCAAAATTGTGGACCTAGAGGAAAGGAACATGTAGCTTTTTTTTGGTTAATCCAAAGTTTTTGTTTGGAACTAAACAACCCAATTTCAGTGTTTCCTGGTTCACTGCCCTACACACTGGCTACACCCAACACTGTTCCATAGAGTACCACAGTCCAAAAGCATTCCTTAAACAACAAGGAGCAATCACTAAACATATTTATAGAAGCACAAATTATTATTGCCATTAATTTCCTTAACAGCCATTTTTATGCAAGGACAACCTGAATTTCTCTATCTTATACATTATATTTATTGAAGCAAGGTTTTAATGTACTTTGTGCTCAAGAGTATATCAACATTGGGTCAACTGGACATTGAACATGAAAACTTCTGGATAGAATCCCAGTTTCTTCACCACTACATCACACTAATTGGGCTGCACTGCTGTTCATAACGCTTTTTCAGTCTGTTTGCCAAATGAAATGCATTATGTAATGTTTTCCGGCAGGTTTGTGAAAGCCTGCCATGACAATGATTACAGCAGCATACAGAAAATCTCTGCAGCGTAGAAACGATCAATAATGATGAATCCTGTCGTCCTGACCCACCAACCAAGGCCAGCTGAGTTGGTGTTACAGAGGCCAGTCAGTTGGCTATGCCTGGACTAACTCTGGATAAATACATCAAATTAGGAATGGGACACATACCAAACCAGCCAGGATCCACACACTATGGGGGAAAAATCCCATATACCCTCACGCTCCCTCTCTCCTACACTGAGAGATGGACAGCTTCTCACAATGATTTCAAGGTGAGTTCGTGTTTTCTCTTTGTGGACACATTATGAGTAGGTTAGTATACTCCTGCATGAAGCTCAATCTGTCCCAAGAGAGATGGATCTACATTGAGAAGTGAGAAGGCAGGTTTAACCACACTAGATATGCATAACTATAAGGCCATAGTAAAGGATACAGCATACTGTAAGTGATGGCCAAGAATGTATGAAACAGATTAAGGTGCGATTCTTCATATATTATTAAAAGGTTTTTAACGTGTAATTAAATTTACACTGTTTTTTTTTTTTACTAGCCAGTATTAATAACTACATGTAAATGTGCCACTAAAAAGAGGGCTAGGAGGACCAGATGTGAAAAAGTACAAAAAGTTACATTATACACATGGTGGAGCAGGCTATATTTAGCATAGCACCAGAGCGTACTGTAATTTATTTGCATGATTGCTGCATCTGGAAGCCCTGGAATGCTTCTTAATGTTATATTTATTAATGTGTATTCATTTTGGACAGAAAATCAGCAACATAGTTTTTTGAAGAAGTGCACTACAGTTATTAATTCATTATTAAGAACTATAAATTGCGCCATAATCAACCAAGTTTACAAAAGTGCACATGAATGAGACTATATTTACAGTCAGACCATCTTCATTAGATTATGTACCAATACAAACTGGCCATAAGTTCACCCTCTGTGTCTGGCCCAGATCCATATTGATTTTTGGACTAGCATGTTCAATGTGCATGTCTGTCTGTTATGGATGTATCCTGATTCATGACTGGTGGATGGCTGAATTACAAAGACCTCAGCGTGTACCTCTCTGAACCTTATGATTAATGTTTTGAAATATGTATTTGTACTTACTAGTGATTCAAAACTGAGCTAAACCATCACTAAAAAAATATCCAGTCACTGAATTTAATCAACAGAAGTCTGTAAATGATGCTATTCTTTGAATAATTGCCAATTGCAGATTGCGTGTGTCCCAGAGAACCTTTGCAATGATAGACTTGTAAAGTAACCTCTGTCCTAAAGGAGAGAGCAGTAGCTTCTCTGGTTGCCAATGAAGAGTGAAAACTCCTCCCAGATCACTGTATGTATTAAATGAAGCATGTGTGATATACATCTCAGCCACATTCAGCACTAAGCATATTCAACATAATTAAATGTTGTAATATTTCAATGGGAAATGCCTCCCCTCCCTTTAAAAAAAAAAAAAAGCATCCTTCAAGTTTAAAACAGATGAAAAGACTAACTGAAGAGTTTTAGTTATAACCCTGGAGGCTTCTCAAATCCCAAAGGAAAAGATTAAGCATCTTATCACAGAAAGGAATCATTAGGGTCGGATGTAAAATAAATTGCACTATTACATTTTTCATTACTGTTCGGGGACTTGTTGAGAATATCTGGAAATACAAATCTGACTCCGAGGGCTTTATGGCTTGTACCATAAAGAGGGCTATACAGGTTAGGTGCATTAACCATTCTAATTAAATACCATTTCCCATAGCAGTTTTACAACATACATCAACCTTAATATGTGCTAACACATATCTTACAACACCAAGATGATAGACCTTTTCTCTGGACCAAGTGTGTCTTATTCCCTCAACAACCTTTACTCACCCTTTAAAAGGGGAAAGGGGAAAAATGGTACGACATACCTAACCTGGATTAAATAAGCATATGTGAGAATAAATGGACACTATGTAAGTATATACATTAATAAATTCGCCCAGGTTATGTGCTGCGGTAAATAAAATAAATAGTGAGATGCACCTTAATGGACACAAGGCGAAAGGATGAGTTACATACTTTCCTTGTGTTCACTGTGAAGTTCTGCGACAGCCTTGATATTGGCACGCTCATGTCAGTCAGTTACTTTAGTCCATGGTTTCACCCGCAAGAGAGCGAAGTTCAGGAGCGATGGCAACTAGGAGGCCTGAAATTCAAGAAGAAAAACACCAAAGAATGAACCTCAATTCTCTGGAAAAGAAAGACACCAGCAGAAGTACATTGCCTTTGGATGACCTGTGCGTGGTCACAGTTAACAGCTGAAGAATGCTTCCCTTGTGAACCAAGAAGGACAAGTTACAGGAATACGTTAACACAATGAGCAATGTCTTCCATAACCTTTATTTACACTGGAGAATTCCAGAACCACAAATGGAGGTGTATTAAAATGAGCAAACAAAAGCAACGTCCCTTCTGGCTTCCGGAACTCAATTTTAACACACATCAATCAACACACTGTGGCTGAGGAATGATGTTTTTGTTCAATGTCACCATAATGTTAACAAGGCACTCAAGCAGGCATTCATCTCCTGTCATCATCTCAAATGCGAAATCACCTTTCACCATTAATTAAGAGCAAATGCATTGCTATACACGTGCACTAATGTGCAGGTGAAGACCTCTAACACAAATTAATCATGCAGTTGAGGTTATACTGTATGAGAGGTTAAATAAACTCCATATAGATGAAAGTGGGGTGAATTATGCAAATGGCTTGGCATAGTATTTTTAGAAAACATTTCATTTAATAGCACTGACACCACCTACCCAACATCAGGCACAATATCTGTATCTGTCAAAAATTCTGTCAAAGATTTACTATTAATTCACTGAAATCTAACAGCTTTTTCCCTGCTAAGCACACAAGCTTGTAGGGAACAGAACTGATGCACTACCCTATCTACCTTGTAAAAGAAAGGGTCATCCCCGATATGCAGAAGCCTAACAGAAAAAAAGAATATATTTCCATTGATTTTCAGGGATTGTCATTGGAAAGGGTTCTTGGTTATGTACAGCTCTGGGCAGGTCAGAGCAATTTCAAGATGACCTACAGCTCCATTTGAGCCTCCACTTGACACATCTGTGAACAGGAACATGAGAGGAAGCAGTAGGGGCCACAGAGGGAGAGGAGGGCCAAGGCTATCCCAGCAAAGAAGAAGGAAAGGAAATGAAAATTTCAATGTTGACAATGCAAGAAACAAGCATAGGAACTGAAGTTTGAGCCAATAATGGGGAAGTGGGGTGGGTATTTGAGCACTACCTGAGACTGTTTATATATACAATTCTCATGCAGTTAAAATGCACATTCTCAGCTTTTCATTAGGGTATTTGTATACACTTTGGTTTCACCATGAAAAGGTTTCATCATGTTTTATACATAGTGCCAAACCATAACACCCCCACCACAATGTTTCACAGATGAGGGAGGGTGCTTTGTATCTTGGGCAGTTCCTTTTGGCCTCCACACTTTGCTCTTGCCATCGCTCTAATACAAATTAATTTTGGTCTTATCTGTTCGCAACAGCTTTTTCCAGAACACTGCAGGCTCTTTTAGGCACTGCACTGCTTCTGCAGCCAGCTAGTGGTTTTCAACATGCAATGTAGCCTCTTTAGTTCTGATCATAAAGTCTTCTGTGAACAGAAGTCACTGACACATCCACACCTACCTTCTGAAGAGTGTTTCTGATCTGTCAGACATGTGTTTGGGGGGTTTTTCTGCATTATGGGGACAATCTTTCAGTCATCAACTGTAGAGGGCTTCCTTGGCCTTCAAGGCCCTTTTGTGATTACTGAGCTCAGGAGTGTCCTCTTTGGTAAAACCAAAATGTATAAAAGTACCCATTAATAAAAGCTGATAATCTACTCTTTAACAACAAGTGGATTATTTGAATTACAAATCTAAAATTGTAGAGTACAGAACCAAATCAAGAACAAATAATGGTTGTCACAAACATTACGGAGCTCTGTACGTCCCTGTATTATTGGTTTAATTTTTTGAAGCTGCCACCGTACATCACTTACAGGGTATTTAACAGAATAGACTCGCTAATCACTTGTGCTGCGGTCCAAAAAATAATAAACAAAATGAATGTGTGTCATGGTAACCCAATCCTTTTATAGCCATGATTACTTTTTTAATTGCTTCCATGATGCACTGCCATTGTGTTGGTGGCGTAGGAGAGCACTATCACTCCAGGTCATTTTTGTAAGGTTACATAGAGAAGTGCAATGTGTTCTCCAGTTTCCCCCTCTTGCCAATATAGAAACTCACACAAACACAAATTTATTCACACGTGTGCCAACACAGAAACAAGCAAATACTAACATGCACACACACACACACACATATGCACACACACACACAAAGAACACACGCATACACACACAGAAGTGTACACAAGCACACAAACACGCACATGCGCACACATAAGGAGTTGTTTGCCGCCCACGTTCCGTTGAACCCTGACCTCTCTGCCAGCAGTCTTCCTGTATTTATGAGCTTACATTCACAACCAGTAAAAACAAAACCAAGAGCATCCTCAGTGCAAGTGCAATCATAAAAAAAACAACACGTAAGTCTGTATCTGGTGCTCAATTCCAGTTAAAATTAAATGAATGGATTAAATAATAAATGCGTCTGGAAATTCAATTGTCTTGAAATCGTACACACAGTATTATTGCAAATTTACCCTGGAAGAATTCAATGAATGGTGAAAGCACAGCCTGACTTTTCTCTGACCCAATTCCCTCTGAATTTCCAGAATCTCTGATGCAGTATCTGCCTTTCATATGGCTTGTCCTTTTTCCTTTGGGTTTCTAAATTGTACAACGTCTCATTGTTTTTCAAGTTAATTAGGACTGCTTGCACAATTATATGATTTGCATAATTATTTTAGTAAATTGATTATAAAAAGTTACACAAACACACACACACACTAAAATATTAAAATAATCCTTCCACCAGCATTTCCACAATTATTAATCGACAACATACCTCAGTCAAGATCAAATATAAGGCTGATGACAAAAGATTTCTAGTTTAATACTCTATGGAACTCAAAGACCATGGTCCTTTAAAAACATGGCTGCTTCTAAGAGACCTCAAGGGGGGTCACACTAAAGTTCTCGTGTTATTGTATCAGCAAAGCTCAAAAGGTACCAGCTGTCCAGCCTGCTGATTTCATAGAGCGCACCTGGGAAAGAACCTTGGGTCCCTTTCAGCACGTGCAGTGCACAAAATCTAGGAGCGCACGTACCCACAGCATGTTCTGTTCTGAGTGCTGATTCAGCCTGACTCACCCTGACATAAGAAACCGGTGGTGCAGGTCCTCCAGTTCCCCTTTCCCTTGCCCCACTTGATAGAGACTGGCACCATACATTTGAGAAGGGCATAGGCTGAGGCTGGCAGGTGGCGGGTGGCGCATCCAGCTAATCCACTGGCTCAGAGACGCCATGCGCCCTACAGTATGGCATGAAATGCCTGTTAGTGGAGTCGAGCAATCACATTTGCAGTCACCACTGGTGGGAGGGATTTAGCTTGCTTTCATGTCACCTTGCACCAGTGACATAAGCTTGCACCTGCTGTGTACCTGGCAGCGTCAGCAGCATGTGACGTATACTCCCCCAACATGACGGCTGCACAGCTCAGCTGCTGGATGAAAGAATAAAGTGGCATCTGGTGCCAAGCACTTTGGAGCACATGCCTTTTGCCCCCTCATGTTTCCGTAACCAAAGAGACAGTGTCAAGAAGTCAGAGGTCAGACTACAGAAAAACCCCTGTTTTCAGGTCTGGAGTGAGGGCTACAGCACAAAATATTCTGGAATATTCTTCACCAGCTTTACGTTGTGACTGAGGATTCTGTAGCATCAGAACTGGTGTTTGAAAACAGCATTCAAACTTAAGAGAAAAAAAGAATTGATATTGGTTAAAAAGAGAAAAAAGAACACATAAGTAGGTCCGTTGGAAAGCTTGCTCCCTCCAAACCAATATTAAGCAATAAGAAATGGGGCTCTCACAGAATTGAAGAGAACTGAAGCAAGACCCACTGAGTATTTTTGGGCAGTTCTTTTCAAGGCACAATACATACAGTCATGCACAGGGATGGACCATGACCCTACACCGTACGGTCAAACATTAATGTTTTTTTCTACTTTCTACTAGTTTTAGTCCTAAAAAGAACAAATGTTCATGATAAAGAGGGCCTCTGGTCAGCAAAAATGCTATCAGAGACTGCTTTTTAACTATAACATAATCAGCTCTATGACATGAAATAAAAATGTCGCTAGCTAAACTCGTTTTGCATGCTAACTGCAGGCTACTGTGTAAAACAAGTCAAGTAGAACAAATCAATAGCAACTTTACATACAGCTGGCTAGCTCCTGGGAAACTTGCTATGAGATCAAGGGCAGGGCAGAGCAAGTAACTAGCTTATTAGAGTATAGTCTCAGTCCAGCGAGTTCAGTCATAGTTAATTATTGCAGGTGATATGCATTGTACCTGTTGTCATTTCTGTGACTTTGGCTATTTACCGTACCAGTTACCATAGCCTCTTCCACGTAAATGCCATCCCGCAACTGTGCTTTAAAAAATGTAAGGAACATTTTGAAGACTGGCTGCCTCCCTCACATCCTTTTCTTTCTTTAATTTGTGTTTAGCTGCTCCACTTGATCAATCCATAGCTAAACTTGGCGAGCAAGTTTAGGCTAATTCAATCCAAGCAACCACTTGCTACCTGCCTCTTGCGGCCTTTATTGATTGCTCGCTTCATATAACTCAGAACGAAGCAAATCAAATTTGTATTCAATTGCCAATTATATTATTGCGTACTGTCATTGGCTTATATTTGTTTGACGTTATCCCCGTCATTTATTTATTTATTTATTTATTTATGTTTTGTTGGGCAGCATGCACAGTACAGGATACTCTTTCTACAGACAACAATAACCTGTAACATTTTTCCTTGTTTCAAAATGGGCTGGCAGCTGTTTCTCCCCCCGAAAGTGCTCTGATGAAGTTCATTTACTTAAGTTAAACATGGAAAGAAATGTCTGTTACAGTACAGTGCAAGCAAAGACAATAAAGCTTGTTTTGAAAATATGTTGCAGCAGTAATATATCACGGGCAGGCTTGCGATCCATGTTGGCTTTCTGACATCTGCTCTCGCATCTGATGAGCATCTACCAGAGTGCACAGCAGCAAGGTCCAGCCAAACACCTTTGATGTGACAAAACAGAACACCAGCCACATCCCTGCTAAAACCTTCATGAAAGCATTGCCTTTCAGATCTGTGGTTCAAGGGACAAACTGCAGACCTTGCTATTCAAAGCTGGAACCAGCAACAAAGATTACGCTCTTAAAGCTTTCATGCACCCAATTTCTCATCCAAAAACGTACAGTAATCATCTGTGCCAATGACGCTGCTGGCCTAATGTAGTAATAATTGGCATTTTCTGCACTTGTGGATGTTGTCTTCACCTGCTGTATAATTATCAACAGCAGTTGTCTTACCAGCCCACTTGTAACCTGCAACAGATTAGACTCCATTACAGACCACAGCAAAAAAACAAAAAACAAAACCTGTTGTTCCACTGCTTTTCCATGTTTAGCAAAATTGAAATGCTACTTGGGCAATTGGTTGAAATTGCTACTTGGGCAAACACAATGGTCCAAGTTTAAATGCCAGCGATTGAGTTTCTGCAGCATTGTGGCTCTGGTTTAGAAATACGGCTAGCAGAAGAGATTTCAGTTTGAAAAGCATTCATACTAACAAAATACTTCTCAAAGATTGTTTGTTTTGTTTTCTGCTACATGGACATTATAAAAGCTATTCCCGCTAAAAACAAAGGGAAAGGTGGTTTGGGATGAGTTCCGTGATCTCTTGTCACTGCACAAAAGGGATTTAGCAAAAGTGATAGATAAATGTATAATTATTATTATTATTATTATTGTTATTATTATTATTAATTATGATTATTATTATTATTATGAAAACTAATGTCTCCCCTACAAGTTTACAAAGACTGTGAATGAAAATGCATGGGAGAAAAAAAGGAAATGGACCAAACAGGAGAACAGAACATGCCATAAGAGATGAAGCCAGCAAACAGCCAGAGGGGGACAGAAGGGACATGATTCCCCAGTGGGCTTTAGAGGGCATCCTGACAGTCATCTAGAGTTATTCATATCATTTATTATATAAATGTCACATTTTAAGGCTCTGTATGTCGAGAATTCCACAGAAAGACTTGTACTGCTTGGGTCTAACCCTACAGAGGGAAAGGGGTATAATAAGGCAACCTGGTTTCAGTTCTACAATGGAAAGTGGGTATAATAAGCCAGCCTGGTTCCAGCTCTACAGTGCCAAATGGACATAATGAGTCAGCCTGGTTCCAGTTCTACAGTGGAAAGGGGGTACAATGAGCTGGCCTGGTTCCAGTTGTACAGGGCAAAAAGGGTTTAATAAGCCAGCCTGGTTCCAGGTCCACAGTGCCAAATGGATATAATGAGTCAGCCTGGTTCCAGTTCTACATAGCCTGGTTCCAGTTCTACAATAGAAAGTGAATAAAATGAGCCAGCCTGGTTCCAGCTCTACAGTGGAAAGGATGTATTAAGAGCTTGCTGTCAGGAGTGTGAGCATAGCTGGAAAGACTCTCCGCTGTGGGATTCCACAAAGAAAACTCCCACCATTCATCGGGGCACTAAGAATCCAAGGTAGTCTCCTTGGCAACCAGTGATAAATCCCTCCCTTTTGCAGAAGAGCAGATGATTCTAAGCTTGAAAATGTACAAGAGGAAAAGCACATACTTGTACTCGTCACAAGGGTGCACAAAGGACAGTGTGTGAGAGTGCACACTTGGAGGGCACCTAAAATTACTCAAAAAACAGTTCCAAAGTCCACAAGTGAAGTGCCTCTGTGTTAGCAGTAACTCAAATTGCATTCATTCATCAAAATTATTCTGTTTTCAGTAAAGCATGTGTAGTCAGTATAAATCACTATCAATTTAAAATGTAATGTCCTTAAAAGTAAATTATAAAGGGCTACAGCCAAAGACAATTGCATTGTTCTTGTAATTCAGAATATGCCGCAATGCCAGGGTTCCTCTTTTGCTATAATTAGCAGAGGAAGGCACAGAATGACAGGAGGAAAGGCACGAGAGGAAGAAAGAGAAGGAAAACTCACGTCAAAGTCAAAGGACACAACTTAAAAGAACTGCTCTGTTCTCTCTCCCCTCCAGATGGATGCTTGGAAACAACCTGCTGTCAGGTTACAATGATGTGATGTCTACTTTAAACATGGAGTGAGGAGGTGGACTGCAGAGTGAAAAGGGGGTGTCTGATTGCAATGCTATGATGCAGTGCTATGAGGGACCGCAAGTGCTAGTGTCTACCCTCCCAAATTGCCGGAGTACATTACCGTAATGGGATGGGCCTAAAATCACGACTGCCATTTCTAAATTGAGGAAGGGAAAAAAACCTACTAAATTCATAAATTTGTGTGCAAGACGTATAACCTGGACAGATCCAGTGCAGAGTACATGGCAAGTACAGAAAACCTTTTTAGGATTTAATCAAAATAAATATAATGCACACTGAGTTTATGAATAAAAAAATAAAAAAAAATGTTTCCAAGAGTAGCCACAGATATTAAGGAGAGTGCAGAGCTTCAGATTTTAAACACTGCACTGTTACATTTTCCTTGTCAATGCGTAATTTAGCTTAATTTAAGCTCGATTTAGCAAGCTTTGCTAAAATGTACAAAATGGCCATATGTCTTTTCTTGCTACATGAAAAGGCATTTGATAAATATTGACTTAATGAAAAAAACTGCACACAAGCGCAATCTTAAAAGTGCACAGTGTAGAGGAGGCTAACTCAAGTCACCATGCTAAATGAAATGCTGAGCTGTGAGAAACACTGTGTGTGCACTGCGAAAGCTGAATTATCACTCCTACTCTCCTGTAAAATCAGTTCCTGTTTTAGCCTGACAATGTGAAAAAAAGCCTTCTCTTGAAAGCGAAGATCGCACATTGCGGAGGGCTGCTTCTGGATCTGGCACTGATAAACAATCTGCTGCATTTGCCTCCACCCGTAGAGGAGGAGATGGACCTGATTCATACTGTTTCATTTTACAGAAATGCCAAAAAAAAAAAACTTACTAGGCATCTCCCATACCCCCTTCCCTGCCCTCAAGGCTCTTAGGAAATGGTGCGGTTTTAGACTTAACATGACAGCGAATGAGTAGTACATTGGTTGTCACATTGGACGGACACCCACATCAACAAATTACTTCTAATGGCAAATAACAAGTTCATTTGAAAACCATTCACAATCACTAGTGCTGTGTATACACAATAACTAGCACTGTGTAATTCAGTTTGTAAGGTGTTCTAAGAAATATATAGAGTTTATATCAATATAAGTCCAATAAGGACCTGTACAATGTAACAGTTAATTTAACACTGAACATTTCACTGCTAACATACGATATATAAGATATTTCATTTACCTCAAATTCCACATTCTTATATTTTTAAAAGTAAAGATTTGGTATGAAATATTCTTTACAATGCTTTTCAGTAGACTTTCTTTCAAAAACACACTCCCATGTAATGGCCTCAATCATTTCTTCCATTGCATTTTGCAGGCATCTAATAAGCACAGATGAGTTACCATGGCAATTCTAAATTAAGCGCATGCTCAAAATTCTAAAATAAGTACAATTGCACGGCAATTGTGTTGCTCTTGCTCTTTTTGTAATGACATACTGTATATCGTAGATTATATAACAGACTACATTGTAAAACTACATTTGGCTCATAAGTTGAGTTACTACTGATAATTCATGCAACAGATATTACTCATTAGCTCAAATGTCTCTTTCTGAAGTAGCACAGTGGTGATGGTGGTTCATGTTGTTGGCTAACTGGCTAGCATTCAACCCTGTAGGCCATGCCCATGGTCTCTCTGAGACAAAATAACTATGGTCATGATTGAATGACTTCATCTGCTTGACGGTGCGTACTGCTAAGACATGCCCCCTAAGCTCTTGTATCAAATCCTGACCATGCAATGCTGCCCATGGCCAGTTTCCTCTTGGCCTAGGTCATAATTGCCTTTAGCATCACCCAGGGAGGGAATAATTTTGGAAGCTTTTTCCGGAACACTGGGCAAGAACATCTCCTCTACTCAACTGGGCATGTGCAGATTTCCTGCAGCAGCTGAGCAGGAAACGCACTACTACAGCACAACGACTGCGCAGCTCAGCCGGGAGGCTGCAGAGTAGAAAGAAGGGGCAGCTTGTCTGGTATTACAGTGATGTGATAGGCTCACAGATAAAATTTGGCATTCCCACTTGAAAGGAATGAAAAACCAAGGTTGAATTAATGAACTCTTCTTACAGCCAAAAAAAAAAAGAAAATACACCAGATGGGCTTATTGCGGTTCTGGCAGGAGCCAGGTCAAGCAGCATGTTTGCTCCCTTTCACATGTTTAATAACGATTTGGTAATGATGGAACATTTGATAAACAGAGGATAAATGATCAGTCCACATCTAATTTCACTGCACATCACTCAGACATCTTCCCATATCTGTCAATAGTGCACTTCCTAAATACAGAGATAAGGGCTGGAACAATGGAAACAGAGCAGTCTACAGACATTCACATTGAGACAGTTGTGTCCTAAGTTAAATTATTCTGTTACAGATAGGAATACATAGTCATGGAACTTATAAAAGCTATTTAGCTAGCTAGCATATTCCTTCTTCAAACGTTTTGCATGTTTCCATTATCCTAATTAATCAATAACCCAAAATTCCTGAAGTAGCCCAACTTTCCTCATATTTGATATTGTGATAATACAAAATATAGATCTGAAAAATTGCTGAACTAGGACTCTCTGCAGCAAGTACTCTGATTCATATGGGTAACGTCGAATTCCTGCCATTGATTAATTATTTAATCTAATCAATAAATCCAAAATATTGTTTGGAGGCCAAGTTCATCTTGCTCTTGATTTCTAACATCAGCTGGTGCTACGTGGACAAACCCCTCACTTGAAATGGTGGCAATCAGTCGAACGCAAAAACATGAATGCAAATCCCCAGCCATCACAAACATAGCCCGGGATTCTGCTAATTGTTGACCAAGAGCAAACTATCCCAAAGTGCATTCATTTTCAAATGGGAATGATAAGAAATTACACTTTTTTTTTTTACAGGAATCATTCTCTGCATTTTAAGTTGTAAATGTTTCATATTTGATAAAAAGAGAAAAACATTTTTAGCTACATGTATTACTCACCACACATACTAGAATAAAATTTCATTGCCATTACTTTTCCAGATATGTCTGTCAAGGAAGGACAGACGGACATACTGTGCAGACGGCCATCATTACATAATGTCTGGCAGCAGTAAAACCATTTAGAGGATGAGTGCTCTTACCATAGGTTATTTGGGGTGAGGGACAAATTCTCCGGCTTCACAAAGGCACATGAGTCCACATGAGATCAGAACCTCCTGTGGGTAGGCACACCCTCTGAAGCCCCACCTACAACAATAAGGAAACAAAGCCCAGGATTCAATCAACATTTGTGATTCACAAATACATTAAAGACAATTTGATACTTTTAAAGATTCTTGTGAGTTTGAATATCTCTAAAATTAACTCACCAGTGCTGGTGAAAAAGAAAAAAAAAACATTTATACGAAAAAGGAAACTTAAGGACAGGTGTTGATGCACTCTAGACCAAAGAGAGGAACAAATGAAGACATGTATTGAACAACTTCAGTGTGAGACAGAAGCAGGGTTGTGTTTCAGTTCATGTTATATACTGTACTACATCATTACAGCACTGCTTACTTGCAACCCACCACCTTTTGCTGAGGCACTAATGAACAGCATCAGACTGCAATGAAACATTCGCGTGACTCACTGTGTTCTCTAAGATGTGGGAACAGTCTTCCTAATAATGAAGGAAGGTACAAGCAAGTATTGTGGGAGCTTCACATGCCTGCGTACAGCTCTCAAAGGAGACCTAGCATAAGCCTTTTGATAACGGGAGGCGTAACATGGAGGCTGCGCCAGAGCATGATGTTCCTCCCCCAGCACAGCGAGGTTATTATCATCACAGCTGTACGCGCGAGCAAAATATGAAACGATGCATCAAGTGCCCGAGCGTGACGGCTACGGCCGTATCGGCCCGGCGACGGAGCCACTGAAGTCATTCTCGATGGAAATCTGAATGTGCCGGCGGGGCGAGAAATTTGGTGTTGTTCTCGCGGGGCGCCATGGGAAAATGATTCAGCCCTCTGGGTTGAGCCTGCAGTCCTTGCGTACCCACAGGCTTTCATAACGGTGTGAATCATCCTGGTCGGACCCTAAGAGCGAACATCTACATCAAAACCCAAAGAGGAGTTACACAACCATAACCGAAACGCTCCACCCAGCCCCGGCCATCTAAGATATGTTATCGTAAGGCTGAAAATCGGGTCTGTGCAAAGTCACAAAGAACGCGCTGATGCTTTTTCTGCCTTTATTCAGTGGAAATGAAACATGTACTGCTTGTGCCACTCTCAGAGGTATCATACATTAACTGGAAACACTGCCACTCAGGATGTAAGTTTTTATTGTTATTAGTCTGCCGGTTAAACATCTGTCAGGATTATAACAGCATGTGTATGATTATGGTTATTAGTCTGCACAACAGAAAGGATCACATATTGTTATGGTTATTCCTTATGCTTTTCAACTGAACGATAAAATGTTTTGCGGTTTCATCCAAACAAAGTGATTCAGTTCTACTAATCAAGGACTGTTAGTGGAATTGCAATGAGTTCAAAGAAACTGCGCTCATTAGATGGTAAAAATTATGTATGGTATATATGGAATTCTACTCAAGGGAGAAATGAGAAAAGCACAGTGAGAAAGGAGAGGCAGCTGGCTCGGCCTTGCACAGTCATGAACTCCTGCCCGACAGGCTTTTTGTATTGCCCAGGATCAGTATGGTCTAACTGGAGGCCCTTACGGGCAGTGGCATGATAACAGCAAATCTGCAGAATGAAAAGCGCTCTAAATTGGTTCAGGTGACACACCACTGCTTCAGAACAGAGGAATAATATTCATAAATACAAATTGTAGTACTGTACACACATGGCCAAATGTTGTGTGTCTAACAAAAGAAACAAGTGTACACGAATTTCAAAATTCTAGCCTTAGCCTCTCGTCTAAATACCCTTTTAAAGATTATTGGGAAATGATCCATTTTATACTTTATGTTGTAACTAATTTCAGCACAAGTGAAAATATGTCAATTTAACTGACAGTAAAAGGGACCCATAGGAAGGGCCTTTTTTCTGATAAGGTCTGCTTTTGCAAGCTTGCTCTAACCCCTGTGTGACTGAGAAATTTGATTTGGAAAAGCAAGAGCCAGCAGAAATTGAATTCCCACTAAAGAGAGCTGAAGTGGGAACAGGAGAGAAGTACTGAGGGAGCGGAAACATACGCACCAAGGTTTAGTCCTCATGTCTCTCACAGTCTCTTTCCCCCCATTATTCTAATAATACTGTCATGATCTATGTTTACCTACAGTTGTACCCCAGCTTCGTATTTTATGTTATTTTATGTGTCGTTAATTCATTAAGTTCAGTCATTCATTCTGTGCAAAAACAGACTGTTGTCTCAAAAGGTCTTACTTGGATAAAGGTAAAATAAGCAAAGCATACATGCATTTGGTAAGATGGGCTTGGAGGGTTTTTTTTTTTTGTTCTGTGGCTAATGCGGAAGCCTTTCTGACAGCTCCAGCTCCAGCTCAAAGACTCGTTCACGTCGCTGTCGTAGCAGAGAACAAGAAGAAACTGAGACAGGCCCCCTGGGGCAGCATCGCCTCCACGGAGACAGACAGACGACACCATCGCCAAATCACAGTCACCTTCCGCAGCCGGGAGAGCTGTTCCTGCATCTGATTCCCTCTGCCACTGGCAGCTGCACTTCTTCTGCTATAACTTCAGCACATCCTCTGGCCCACATCCAGCCCACAGTACCCATGATGTTTTGTCCTTCAAATTCATCAGTGAATTTAAACAGATGTTGGTGATACACAGTCAAAGATAAGTGTAATGTGCCATTGGTGTTATCAGCACAAAGAGCCACACTGGATGGCATCACAGAGATCACATCACCTGTGATTTTGAGAGATCACCAATCTGCTGACAAAATGTATACAATGTCCAGTGTAAAATGCAAAGATGAGCCCAATTCTTGGAATCAAATGGAGACCTTTGTACTATTATCTGGTGACACCCATCACCGTCAATATCACAATTCCTCTAATAAAGGGGGCTTTTCCAGGACGGGCAGAAGAACAAACGAAGCAGATTTTATGTAGATGCAGAGGCAAGCAAACTATACAAGCACACAGCCTCACGGTACTGTCCTACTTTTCAGCAACCTGTCATCCTGGGGGATAACCCACCTCCCTGTCATACACACATATGCACACGTGCACACACACACACACACACACCCTCATGCACACATGCACATAAACATACACACTCACTCACTTACTCACACACAAAGAAAGAAAGCCTTCTCTTTGGATGGTAAGCAAGAGGACTTAATAAGAGAATGCAATGCACCTTACTGCAGCACAGCAGAAAACAAAGCAGATGAAGAGAACAGTGTAGGATGAAAATGCTTAGCATCCATTAGCTTCCTGCCATTCAGGATGGCTTCTAATTCTTGCTTTTTCAGGGACCACTCTATTGGCACACTATTGCCTTTTATGGGCAATAACATCTATAACTCCATCGCATAACCGTGTGAACCATAATTCTTGCACCTTTTTTTTTTAAACACCACAGAAGGTGGAAGAACACAATATGCGAAAGAGTGTCAAGCAAGCTTCTGTCTTTAAGGAGAATACAAAATATATACTGCAAAGGCTGAAATGTATATTCATATCTGTAAGTTTTACCAGGTTTACCATTTCAGCACTATTGTGGACAAAATAAACAAGATGAAATGGACAATAGGTGCAAAGATGTCTATGTTTTTACTACATAAAATACAGTGCATATGATGAAAATTGTGAATAATTTTAACTTTTAATATAACTTCATTGTGTAACCTCAGAAAAGCATTCATTAGTAACACAGAACAGTCTGCAATGTTTTTCATTAAGCTGTATGTGGACATGGTGTGACATACAGTATCTCTCATTTTACTGCACAGGGTTCCTTTTATCACCATGCAGCATTATGTCACTAAATGCCAGCTGTCATAGAAACCTGTAATCATTTATAAACACTTTATAAAACACCAACTCCATGCTCATGAAGAATTATGTGTGCTTCATAATGGGATAATGAAGTAACGCTAAATGAAACGTGTGACCATATTTTTATATTGCCTTACAGATCCACAGATAAAGCTTTGTTATTAACCAACTGTGTTTTATGAGGACAGTCTAACCCATGTGAATATCCAAACGTTTGTTTTGCTTCGCACAGCGGTGATCTGCACTCAGGACGCCGAGGTGGGTTATTGAAAACAGTGGGAAGAGGGGTGTCACATGAGTGGCAAAATGGCCATCTGTCAAATGGCTGCCTCTCTTCATGCATTCCTGAATCCGAGGCGCTTGTAATTTCCTGCGACTCATCATTTCACGGGGTACTGACAGCACATTTCCTCTTTGCTTCCTGACCCACCGTAGTATTAACAAGCCGGCTGCTGCCTATCACCCTAAAGCAGAAGGTTGCCTTTATGGAAACCAACAGCGCTGGGACTGCCAGATGGCACATCTTCTTAAAAGGTGCAGTAATATTGCCCGGGAGACAGGCTTTCAAATAAGTAATTCTGTATCCAACTCCTCTGGTCAAGTGACACCTGCAAGCTGCCTGTGCCAGCTGTGCATATAAGAAGCAGCAAATAGCAGCACAGTTTCCAAGGACAGCGAGTACAGTGAGTTAAAAGAATTCACAGTGACAGGATGGCTCAAAGAATAGGGTAAATAATTAGGAATTTCAAATTCGGAGAAAGGAAAAGTAGGGAAGATGAGATGTGTGGTGAATACTGAGTCATACTGGCCAAAGTACACAAGTCTTAGCTTGCATTTATCACTGACAAATAAGTCTTACCCTGCACAATGCCATAACAGAATCCGATAAAAGTGGCTTTTTATTTTTTATAAGGGAGTGACGCAAAACATACTGCAGAGCCTTTACTCTGATAAGGGAATAAAAGATTTTATGTAGGTGAATCTGTGGTCGTGAAAAAGTGACTAAAATGAACTGGTTTTCATTGTCTCCACAGACCAGCGCAGCCACAAGACAACAAGCAGTAATTGTTGAGAAAATGTTTTAAATCCACACGGCCGCTCTTACATTATGCAATCAATAAAGCAATAGTCCACATTTGGACGGTTTCCCGCTGAAATGGATGCACTGAAAAGTCGAAGGACACCACTGAGCCGGGCAATATTGTTCAGGGGAGAAAAGAAAGAAGAAAGGATCTGCAGCAGCAGACACTCAATAAGAGAAGTGACACATAAAGGGGACAGGGCCCGAACTGTGACAGCCTCTAAACCTCGCTGTGAGTAAAGTGATCCAATGGCGAGCGTCCGTTCGTAACCTTTCCCTGGGTAAGCAGTGCCCCCACGGCACGCTCAGGAGAACAAACAGCCGCCGTGTCCCCTTCGCCAGATATTCTTCACGTTTTGGGAACACGGCGGCTCATTTCACACAGATGTGGACAATTCAGCCTCAGTCCCTGACGATTCAGACACAAGTCACAGCTGCAAGGCTTGGTGATATTAAAAAAAATAAAGATGCAAAAATGATAGTAACAATAAAGAAAATTAAAATGTCAATAATAAATTACTACATAACCTTAATGCTATATAAAATGCACAATAAAGTATTATTATTATTATTATTGGCCACTGCAGCTGCCATAGATACAGACTGTCGCTCTTGCAAAGCTTCTAATGGATGAAAGTAAGGTGAATAGCGTTAGCGACATCAATGTGAGCTCAACCCAAACTAATAGAATTTAGTTAGCTAACAAGCATATTTTAACTTAAAGTTTGTCCTCAAACCTTCCTTTCTAGCTGGGGGGGTGTTGTGATTACAATCTCAGGTCCAACTAAATGGAATATTTTTCCATAAAGGGGAAATTTCTATGACATGTAACTGTCCAGCGCTCACAAGACGTTTTTGCAGCACTGTGTGACTGTGTGATTTTCCACTGCTCTTCCTCACTAGTTCTGATTAACAAGCTTGAGCCCTGCTGAATTCGGAAAAATGCTTCTCCTTGAAAAGACAAAGCACTAGCACTAGCACTGACACATCTATGTTCAACACTTGCAGAATTTGAGGTCATTACTCTTGACACTAATCCAAACAGAGCTTTTACATCAG
The DNA here is from genome assembly GCF_018555375.3 of Anguilla rostrata. Classification (NCBI taxonomy): domain Eukaryota; kingdom Metazoa; phylum Chordata; class Actinopteri; order Anguilliformes; family Anguillidae; genus Anguilla; species Anguilla rostrata. Next base: position 42,825,119 of record NC_057937.1, on the reverse strand, counting down.
CGGCCATATTTGATAGAAGCATATACCAAGAGAGAAAAAGCATGAACTTAACGACTGGAAGACACTTTAAGGAGGTCAGTTCATTCCTAGATCCCTGTCAGGAACATCAGAAGTGTTTAATCACAGGGGAACAGTGCCTGCATGAGTGTTAGAGCTGTTTATGCTGCTGCCACTGAATGGTGACCCTGGCCACCAACCCAGACTGCTACCAACCTTTCAAAAAATTGACATGAAAAACAATACAAAAATGAAAATAGTGCCATCTCAATAACCACAGATATTTCTAGCTTCCTGTCTTCAGCTGACAGTTTGAAGCTTTACTCACAAGTTCCACATTCATACACACTCTTTCAGCCTAAATCAATTGTGTGCAAAAAACCACATGTAAAGTCTTCTAAGACATGTAACTGCCTTTGGTTAAACATCCGAAAAGGGCTGAAAAGTAAAGAATGGTGTTAAATTCACAATACTGCCAACTACAAGCTTCAAGCCAAGTATCTAGTCCATTCACGCTGTTGTTCGAGCAAGTGAGGCTGCATGGCAAAAACACCATCACTATTCAAAGAGCAAACTTTGTCGACCTTGCCCTCCCCTCTGCCATGAATGTCCCTTTACAAATCTGGACAAATAAGTTGTCGTGGAGTCAGTGTGCAGTGACACGCTGTACTGTGGTCCCACTTAACAGAGTCATGCATTTGCATCGTTTGCACCTCTGGGTGGAGTAATCCATGGAGGCATCCTGCCGCTATGATGTATGGGGGGGTTGTGTGTCTTTGATGAATTATACTTTCAGGGCGCTCCACTTCCATGGAGAGGGAGCCCTCCAACATAAAGCAGACCACCTTAACAATCTCCACTCTTAACAGCAGTGTGCCATCCTATCAAAACCTGCTTTGTGATGTTTTTCATGGCTGGAATCAAGCAAAAAAAAATGCTTCAAAATGTACATGCACAAAAACAACCTACATCAGGCGATGCATATTGTAAACTGCCCTAACCTCCTATTCTTAGTGTGCCATGCATTCTATGTGTCAGGAGAAGATGAAGTGGATAACACTAGGTGAGCAACGCTATCAGCAGTGAGGTCTTTGAAGGTGCCATTGGCTCCCATTCTTTCCATACAAAATCGCACAATGAAATAGACTTTTTTGAATCAATCAAAAGACTGCTATCCTACTGTGAAGGCTTCTTTAGAAGTACTTTTGTGAAGTGCACACTCTAAATTAAGTGCAGTGCCATAACAAACTTACCAGAAGAAACTGAGCCTCCATTTATGTTTACATACTTTTCATCTCCTCAGGTCCATAGTATGCAACTCTGTGTGATTTGAGGGAAGCCATGCAGTTATGTAAAGAAATAAGAATGTTTTTTTAAGTGCAGTGTGTGAGAGTTGGAGGAGTTCACAGGTGCTTTCATTCCTTTTTCCTGAACCTTGAACCAGTCTGACTGCCAGAGGCCAAAGCACAGCATAGCACAGCTGGATGGAATTGATGCACCACCCAAATTAGCTTAGAGTGCGCATGGGACATTAAACTTAGTACAGTAGCAATCTTCTTCCAAGGGACACAACATGATTTTAACCGGCTAAAGTAGATTCTATGGGTTTAGAGCACTTATGTTCTCCATTAATCTTCACTGCTACCCCTTCGCCCCTAGTATCAGTCCTAGCCCTGCCACATGCCCCTAATGATTTCCCACTGCAGAGTGCAGTGCAAGCATTCACAGAAGTAATTTCCCATGTTTGTGCTTCCTTAGCATGAAAAATATCTTTGGAATTGAAATATAAAGCAATTATAGTGCCAAGATTCTTAAATTGGCTTTGCAGCTTGCGTCAACCACACAGCTATTCGTAACGCAGAGAGGGCTCTGAGATTCTTTGGACGACTGCCAAACACGGCTTAATTTTGTTTTTAAAATGTAAAATGAGAATGGCCTTTTTACAGTTTTTTTTGAAAAGGTGTAAAATGTGGGGACAGCAAGGTCTCTGTGAGAGTGCTGAGCATGTGGTTCTGTGGCTGGAAGGCTGTGACGTGGGCCAAGCCTGCATTCTGTGAAGGAAAGAGACTCCTTCCTTCTGTTTAAGGGTCGTGAACTTTAGATGCAGCAGTCTGAATGTAGAGAAGTGCACTTATGCTCACATCTAAATATTCGGTGCATATGATACAATGTAGAAGAATTTGTAGGATATGATGAATAGAGGTAACAAATACTGGTAACTAAACATAGGATTATCAAAGTAACAGCTCTCAATATAACTCACTATTAATGATGTTGTGTTTAATGTTGATCAAGGAGAATTTTAGCAGAAGTTATATATACATGGACAGTATGGTTACTTGTACCTAGTTAGAATGGTTAGAAGTAACACACCTCTGCTGTCTGAAATAGATCACACCGGTTGAAATGCAGTTCTGCATTTCAAAATGCGAAAATGAAATTTATTAAAGAAAACTGCAGGGGTTGACTCAACTCTCACACAGCCATTAATATTGCCTTGAGCAAAAAAATTTACAATGCATATGAAGCGACTACATTCTTTCCATATAAAATTATTATTATTGCATGTGTACAGTATAAGTACAGACTGGTATCATTTTAAGTTTCTGAATTTACATTTTCTTTTCCAAGGTTCTTTATGAAAGCCTTTCGAAATATACAATTGATGTAAAGTGCAGCTCAGAGCCCTTTCTTCTAAAAACCAACCTGTATGTTCTACACATCATTTGAATTAGCTATTTCCAGTATCCCCATTTTTGTGCATGCTAGTCCCAATGGCTTACGCTCAAGAGATAGCTATCAAAAGGACAACCACAGATCTGCATAGCCACAGTATATTCCACTGAAATCTGTTGTTAAAGACATCCAGGAAGGTTAGCACAGCAGCACCGGTACGTTGTAGCATTAGCAGCATGTGCTCATTGTGTACTGCGGGATGCCTCACTTAATTTGCCCGCTCATCATCCACATAGTGCAGTATAAGTAAATTAGGGAATGAGGCCCATTTTGTTTCGCGAATGATGCTCAGCGTAATTTCGAGCACAGGCAATGCAGCAGGAGATATTTTCATAAAAATAAAATTCCTAATGCATCAGTGTCCATGTATTTATTAATTTAAACACACAGCATATCGTATGTGGGTAACAATAACCTGATTAATAGAATTTGGTCAATAGAATTAGAGGATTGTGACATTTGTGTAAAAAATATATAAAGGTAAAGTGTGCCAATTAAGCCCATGTACCTACAGTATTAAGCCCACTTCTATTTTTGGATTTGAATTATGAATAAAATAAATTTAAAAAGAGCTGTTCAATACCTCAACCAACACATCAACTTGTTATATCCATACCAGTTTTAATTCTAAGCCAATCATATTTATTGTTATTGAATTATGGGCACATATGTCCTGGTGGGCATTTTGAAAGTTGGCCAAAAACTGCTCTGAAAGGGACCTTAATAAAATTTCATTTTGTCTGTTTGTAATTAGAAATTTAGATTGTTTGATGCATAATCTGATGTCATATACTAATATATTTTATCTGTCAAAAACATGTCTTACTGTTTGAGCAGTCACACCGTAATACAGTAATAACACTTCTAGTGGTACAACAACATAATATATGTCTAGCATTGAAACAATTTCTAATGTGTTTTAACATATCAGTTCTACAGTTGACTTGATTCATACATATGTGCATATGTGTAAAAATAGCATTTATCTCAAGTAGGGTTAATTGGTGCAACCATAAAAGCACTCCTCCCACACAGAATGTAAAAAACCATAAAAAATATAATATCTGAAAACATAATCAATGCTAACACTGTATAGTGCTGGGTGTAGCATACCTTTTATAAAAATTATGTTTGTGTCCACACATGCTAGAGGCATGTTGCCTTACTCAAGAGGGCACAACCATACACCTCTCTGCACTATCTGAAGGGTTTTTAGTGGACAGGAAATCAATGAGAGTCAGGAAAACGTAAGATACAACTACTAACTGTTTTAAGTGCCGTCATAGTAAGTTATGTCACTAGTGCTTTTATTGAACCATGAGGTGTGACTGCCAACTCAGAACTGCTAACCTTGGTATCTCATAAATGACAATTTATGCTATCATGATATCAAATCAGTACTTGCAATGAAAAATGTCTGAAAAACTATACTGATACAAAATGTAGAAGGTTCAAGCGGATGTTCACTTTTTATAGACTCTACATTTGACCTTTGTGATGTTTTTTTTACCATTTAAATTGTAATTCATAAAAAAACAATAGTTCATGAAGTGGGCTTACTTTGAACATCTTTGGGCTAAATTGGTACACTAGGTACCTATTAAGCCCAATCTGTATTTTTCACATATAATAACTTTTTTCATCAAAACATTTAAAAGATTATATATAAAGTCATACAAACTACAGGTCTGTCTGCAAAACTGTGACAGTAATAAACTCAAATTTGGGTGGGATTAATTGGCACACGTACCCTATTAAAACGGAAATTTTAACTATTTATTTTGTGCTATATAGCACATAAAATATATGAAATTACTTCATAAATGTTCTAACTAATATGCAATACAAACGAATACTATGACATCAGACTTGACAGTCATAAAGCTTGAAAAGAATTTACATCTCAAAATGATAATGTCTGCATATAAAATAATAATTCTTGGCTCTTTTGAAATACTGTAGGTATCCTGTCTTTCCACCATCACATGACACTTATCCTCTATTCCGCCAGATTCAGTTAAAGAATGCCTGACGTCAGGGCTCTGTCCCTCACAGGCCATTCACAGCAATGTCAGACATGGCCGCCAGGTTTCTTTCCCAGACTCAGCAGGGAGGAGACCCCGCAATGTCATGCAGTCGCTATCGGGCGGAAGGTGGAATGCTTTGTAGAGGGTGGGGCCCAGCGTTCTAGGCGTGCCGGACGCAGCAGGACACAGACACGGACCACCTCGAATAGCACTGCTAAGACACTGTGAAGGGCGCGGTCTGGGAATCTGCAGCATTTCTTCATTCAGTGAAGCTGCGAGATCTGAGCGAGGGCACACGTCAGTCACAGATAGCCCAGAAGTGATTTCCAAAACACAAAACAAACATTGTGCAATACACACACTTTTCTTTTCTTCACTGAGCTACCATTGTATACACAACAAGCAGACAATCAACATTTGAAAACTGAAATTATTATTTAAAAGGTAGCACACAATATGTGTTTTATAATACAATAAAACATTATTTTAAATATGAAAGGCAGTGACATCCAGGGTGTTCACACTAACTACAATCAAAACCTCAACAGAGCTGGCAACCCCACAACACAGCGCCTAATTGGCCATAGCATCATCAAGGGAATGAGGGCTACAGACAGCATGGTCTGATTGTGCCAGAGCAACTCACTGGCCCGAACTCTGCCTTACACTACACAACACTGGCTTATACAGCGAGCTCCATAATGTTTGGGACAAAGACTATTTTTTTCTCTGGATCACGGTGAAGCCAAAGTGTATAAAAATGCAGAGTATATTTGAATAAAAGCAGAGATTGTGCACTTTAACCACAGATAATTACAAATCTAAAATTGTGGAGTACAGAGCCAAATCAAGAATAAAATATCTTCATCGCAAAAATTATGGAGCTCACTGTACAATTCCTGGGTTCTGTTTCCTCAGAGAACCCCACCGGGTGGACTTTTGACAGAAGTACAGAATAACAAACTTCTCCACAGAATGGGCCTGAAAATTATACATGCCTACCCAGGCAAAGGGAGCCACACAATGGTGGGGGAACAGTCCACTCTGTCACCATCTTGGTAATGGCAGATCTGATTATTCTGACATGTTGTGAAACTGGTGAAGTTCTCCCTTTAATGGCGGTGAAAAAAAAAAAACATACAAATATTATTTACAGAAAAAATGTTTTTCAATATATTAAAATATCACAAATAATCCAGATTATTGTATTGCTCCGCTATATATTCCCTCCACATCATGACAGATCGTATTTTGGAAGATACAGCACATACAGTAAGGAGCACTGTTCCAGTATGTTGCAGATGCACTGATACTCAGAGAGATATAACTATTTCAGCCTGAGCTGTATAATCTCAGACTCGCTGAGTACAGCAAACATGATTGGTCATAACTGTCACCGTGTAAATCAGAATCTTTCACATTAGTGCACAGTTCAAGTTCTCCCTGTGAAGGGTACCTTTGCAGTCACGGTACCATCAGGACTCCAGTACACAACAGGACTACTGACCCTTGACCCTCTTCCTCTTTTACCCGACTACTTCCTGCAAAGGCAACCATTCCTTCAAAATGCTATTAGTTCCCACTGATGGATGAAATATGATCAAGTTCCCCTGACTACCACCCGACTCAGCAAATTCCCAACCAGTTTTCTCTTCATAAGCAGTCAGCTTTAAGTGCTCCAGCGTCACAGTGAAACATCCTCTCGTTTTACTCTCATTTCCTTCATCAGCATTTCCACATTTACACGCCACTAATCTGATTCTCTCTGGCAATTTTTCTACCATTAGCAGTGACCGAAGCCTTAACTGAGCAATGCTGAATACAAGCCCTAAAAATCTATGGTTTGTGTCTGTACCTGCTCAACCACTCTCCTGAACAGGATGACACTGAGCCAATGACAGTATTATTCAGACAATTAGAACATTTGGAAAAAGCTGCTGACGTCTACATGTCTACTAACACTAAGCCCCCAATGATCTGCACTAGATTTATATGGGGAAAACCTGGCTAACACTGAATCCACTCTTAGAGATTTGGCAGAAGGGTGAATAAGAACAAAAGCACTGAAGGCGCCCTGAGACAATTCCCTCTCTCTATAGGTTTTCCCAATTCAGATTAAATCCCACACTCATGACAGTATTATATAAGTTTTACATCACTTCCTGCATTCTCCTAGGTCTCAACATCTAGCAGCTTCGGGCTTATCAATTCCATTGCATTACATTCAATGTACATACCTCCTAGACCCATTTATACTAATATGTACTGAAGCAGTTACGTACAATGCTTAAGGTAACCATAGCAGATGGATTTTAACCTGCAAACTTGCAATTACCGGTTCAGTTTTTTCACGTTGCCATGCCTCACTGCTGCCTTCGAGCAGCGCAATGCTATCTTTTAATTGAGAGATTTAGGAAGACAATTTTCCTTCAGTCTTGTCTGAGTGGCCGCAGCTGAATGTTCAGTACAAATGAGCTACCATACTGTGCTGCACAGAACTGCTTGTTGAAAATACACAGTCCAACACTGTCCTGTTCTCTTCCCACATTTTCTTCCTGTCTTTCTATTCTTCAGTGATATAGAAATATATAAACCTACTCAATAAATGCCTCACTTTTTTGTCCAAACATCAACTGGAAACTGCATCCATTTCAGTGGAAAAACGAACCACACAAAGTGAAGACGGCTCTGAGTCAATTGTATATAATGTACTGTAAATGGCCCTGATGAATCTGCTATTGCCTAAAATTATGCCCCACAAACCCCAGATGGTTTTTGCCAAAAACAGAGCTCAGATAAATGTTATTATGTGTGCTTGACAACCAAGTTTCAATAGTTAAGATGAACAGATATGTACAAATTATGTACTCAAATGGTAAATAGTCTCATAAGTTAATATATGAATGGAATAATAAATAATCAATGTTTAGGTCTCGTTTCTATAGACAACACTAATAATTCAGCAGCACATGACAGCATCTAAGGACATACTTTTAAAAAATGTCTATTTTTTAAAAAAATTGCCGTTTCAGCCCATGCAAACAAACCATGACACAACACCTGAATGGAACATGGCACCTTGTGCAGGTTTTCAGTAGTTCATTGCTTTGCTGTTAACCGTCAGCCACAGCTGGGAAAGACTGGTGTGTCAGGACATGGTCTCTCTGAACCTCCGCACTCCTTCAGGTAACGGACTCAGGTGTGTTGCGCCTTCTACCCTGTGTGTGATTGCTTTGGTGGGTACAGTGTTCGCTTTTTCATCTTGATAATAAAAGTTATTTCTGGAGACTGGACAGATAGCTGATACTTATTTTACTTTAACACCAAGCTCCGTTTGAATTATTTTGGCCAGTGTGCCTTTTCTACTTGCACTTTGGAAACTATGTTCAATTTCCAAGCTCTACTCTCCTTTCCCCCCTTTTGCCCATATAACTGATTTGTTATGCATAAACTATCTCATTCCAGAATACAAATGTTGCCTACTTAGCGAATCTGTCACCTGATTTTGAGATTTTAACAGCAAACGACAGTAACAATACATTCACACACAAGCTACCAGATGTTACTTTTCATTTTTGGACTAATTACAATGAAAAATCAAGCATTGGGATATCCTACCACAGTTCCCAAAACCAAGAAAGCAGTTAGCATCCATCCATCCATTATCTATACCTGCTTATCCTGGTCAGGGTCGCAGGGGTGGCTGGAGCCTATCCCAGAGTGCATTGGGCGAGAGGCGGGAATACAGTCTGGACAGGTCGCCAATCTATTGCAGAACAGCATTTAAACCAAAAATAATCAAAATGTAATCTAAATAATCCATATAACCAGCAACAATATCCATAGCAGTGACTATTTACAATTTAAAAATGAAAAAAAAACCTGGTCTAAACAGATCACATTTATGATAAACTGTTCTGATATAGAAGCAGAGTTATATGGCACATTTGGGCAATGTTGTACCATGAGGTAACATTTGTAGTAATAAGCACTCCTCAATTTTAAATGTCCTTTGGATTTTCTTAATCTTTGTACGTAATTGAATATAAGGGGTGAGAAGAGCTCGAAAATACTGTGAGGACCTTTTTTTGTGGGGGCGAGCATTTGAGAACAAAACTGCTCTGGAGGCAGAAAAAAATCTGAACAAGTAAAGCTGGCTCCTCTGTCTTTGAAGCTGACAGGGACCTTCATGTTTTCAATATGAACATTAGAAAACAAAAAAAGCCAAACATTTCACTTCCATTTGCTGAAAAATTACATGTTGTATTTCCTAAAAGGGAAGTTTGACAGGTATACTCCACTTCCAGTGGATAACTTTAGGTTACAGAGGATTATTGTTAAATCACATATTTACTGTTAGAAATTTAAATTGGCAAAGCATTTAGCAATAAGATAAGTTATTTAATGTGTTAAACAAGCATTTATTTCTAAATTCAAAAAGCCTGAGCAAAGTAAGTAAAGAATCAAAAGTAATAATGCCTTGACAATGCTGCTTTATAGTATACTGAATACTCTTTTTCACACCCATAGTTGTTTGCAGTGTTGTTTGCAACATCACTGCTGGATTACCTCCTCATATGACTTCTGTGTCACAGTACTGGAGGAACCTTGAGCCAAGAGTTTCTCCACATAAGATTAAAAAAAACGCTCTATCCATATGAAAATACATACTCAGCTATCCAACTCTAATAGCCATTCAGGTGTCACCCATTTTATATATATTTTATGTTCAAAATACTAGTAACTGATCATTCACACAGCAAGGTAAGCATTCTGTGGAATAATAAGAGATATAATGCCACACCATTGCGCTGAAATAGCCCTGGCCTCACTTACAGTAAATATAATGGCAATAAATATAGCATGGTTGTAAATTATGTTCTTGGTGCAAAGAGAAATGAGTAACAGTAAACTTTTCCATATGTCATTAAAACTGGCAGGTGTGTGGTCATCCCACGCAGTAACTGCATCTCAGCTGGCGGATAGTAAAACTGAAAAAGGCTCAAGCCGATTGTGGGAGGTCGCAGCGATGGGACAGGACTGTAGCTGTTATGGCTTACGAGACTAAATAAATAAACAGCAAACGCAATTTGCAGTGGGTACTGATCGGATGCCTAGCATAGCCCCCTGGTGCTCTGGCGACCATGGCGTCGGGCCTCAAATCTGAGCCAGACCTCATGTCAGCTCTGCTGCCAGCCCCTCGCTGTTCCGTCTGTTTCCAGACCGGCTCCCTTTCCCAGCGGCCCATCTCAGACAAACACCCATACACGCCGAACGCAGACGGGGACAGAGCTTGACAGTGATGGTTCCTGGGCATGGTGCTAGACAGTCAGTTCAGGGTCAAGACTGCTTTTTATTGAAGAGTAATCTATATGTATATAAAGTGTGAAATTCCTATTATATATGGGTTACTATTCAGCACATACTGCCTCCCATAAGTGAAAATTGTGGTCAGTGTTCTTCAGCAATTAATTGTATCGGTCCTGTGAAGAAGTAAAACTGCTATAATTGTACATGCAGAATGGGAAAGAGGAGTTAAACATGACATCAGGCTGAAGCATCATAAGAAAACGAAACCTACGCCACTGATAAGAATACACATAACTTATCCCTTTAACATCAAGGATGGAATGACTGACAAAGATAAAAGCTTAATGAAACCCATGTGCATTTAAATCTTGTTTTATATGGTATATCTCATTTACTCTACCTTTTTTTAAAATTAAGTTAATGTACAACATTCTGTTTTTGTTAGGATTGTTGCTTTTACATTTTCAATTTTTATTGACTGCCCCGATCAGTAACTGTTATATGTATTCACTGGAATAATGATATCAATAATGCTGTAGCCATCAGTACTAATGTGAGTAGAAACAGGTAGGCAGCATGTTTTGGAAGACATTGCAAAAATAAATTACATTTCTCATTTTCCATTTAACTGTAATTATGTCAAGTCATTAAGGGAGAGAATGTGCATAGAAGCCAGTGGGATTTTTAAATTGGCCACATGCATTCTATAACAACCTAATGTTCTAAGAAATTCATGTAGGTACAACTTACACACATTATTGTATAAAATGTGTATGTTGCCTCAGTTCTTCAAATACTCACTCACAACCACAGCATAGGAGATATCTGGAATGGCTATCAAGAGTGAGAGTCTAAGGCTGTTCTTTGATGTATCCACCAAAGGTACTTGCTCTAAACGAAGTGTCCCATGGTACAGAATCAAATGTTTATTGGGCCATTGCTCTGGGAGGGTAACCCACTGTACAGTCGGCAGGCAACGTCCCAACTCAGTGCCAGTCCCAATGCAGACTTACTCATGTAATAAAGGATAAACTCTGCAAATGTATGCATGCATGTATGTATTATGTATGTATGTGTAGTATGTATGTATGACTGTATGTATGTACATACAGTATGTATGTATGTATGTATAAGTAGAGGCTCATGGGGTCTGGAGGAAAGGAGGCTAGCCTTTCTTCTTCCTCTGTGTTTTAGCAACGGTTCTGCCTAGGTAGGCCTATGAGCCTAACCAAGGCGGTACTAGTGCTACCCCATTTCACTGCTATCCTAAGGTATGTACGGACGCCAAAATTATACTCCAAATAAATTTTGCACTAAATTCTGAATCCTGTCTGGAGACATCTTTAACTTTATACATACATACATAGGTACATGTATAAATGTGCATATGTATGTATGAAGTTAAATATGCCTCCAGACAGGGTGGGACATGGGTAGTGATCTTCCAAAGAATCCATCTGCATTTAGTTTGGCTTAGCGAGATAGTATTTACTCAGCATTTGCTCATGATCACTTGGAGGAAGATGGCATCCTTGCATTATCAGCTTCTTTTGTCATTACACATTAATACCACGGCAAGGACTGTGCCTAAACGCAGGGCCAAACCCTAATAAACCTCACTCCCAGTGGCCTGAGACCATACAGCATACAAAATGTGTATTACAACAGATATAAAACATATGAGAGAGAAAAAAACATCTTATTGATTTTCTTAGATTTAACTACAGAGGCACAGTCCATCACATCACTTGCTCCATGATGGGGCTCTTTCAAAACAAGGGCAGACCTTAAGGTCAAATGATTATCATTTTCAAAGTCAAATAAATATGTCTGCCATTCGGATATACTAAATCTTGCTTTCCTCTATTCATTGATAGATACTGTACAGTCATAATTCAGGCTAGGGCAGTAGTGTGGACCTGAACAAAGCCATTTCACACAATAGGATCAATTACTAGTAACTGGTGGGATGCGTTATTCTCCTTTATCATTATTGTCTCATTTTTTAATATATTATACATATATAAATTATTTTTGCAACTTCTAAACATTGTTTTGTGCTTACAGTAAAAATGTTCTAAGTTCACACGACATGACATGAGCCTCAGCTTGATGACTGGAAAAGAGCATGCTTGCCTCACCTAAGTAGGCTAAAAGCCATTCAAGTTTCATTCAGTTGAATAATTAAATGGCCATTTTCAAAAAGGCAAATAAGTACGAACTGCCGTAGCTAGAACGCTTTTTTTTTTAATTATTCATTTATTTTTTATTTTTTAAGTCTTTAAGACAAAAAATATAGGTGTTTGGACAATAAATTAAATCTGAAGTACCTACTGAAGAGCCTATACAAACTTTGCTCTCATATTTGACGTCATGTATAAATTCTGTATGGCCGGCCACAAATGGATGTAGGCTATTTCAAACAGTATTCATATACAGGCACATTAAAACGTCTCTGACTATGCTTTCAATTCAAGCCCAAACGCCTAACAAGTCGTGCACAACACCTAGAAGACAATCTAATAACTTAAGCAAATTCCGGCAAGGTTATTATAATACAAACAGGTCGCGTTTACACTAATATTAGGTCGAATAAATCGGAATCAGCGGCTGACAGACACATAGCTACAGTAGCTGTCGCCTACGAACGAACAATTGTTACAGCATTCTGTATGTTAATTCGAACACCAAATGTCATACTCCAAGCAAAGCGCTTTGTCACGCCGAAATACGAATATACATTAATTAAACGTATTACTCCTATAGGCAACAGTGATACGTTCAATTACTTGGCCAGCTGACTCTACAAACGCAATGACAGAGCGAAACAATTTGGTAACACGTATCGTTATAAACGGCCAAACACAAAAACATTTTTTTTCATCCACCAATTGACATTTCAGCTTAGATTGGTATCTCCCTGCGGCAGGGTTCCCACACATCCATGAAAATACTGTAACTTCAAATACCCCACCCCAATATTAACGTGTTTGGTAGACCTTCGCATACTTTAACAAAGACAATCCCTAACCTGCAAAATGCAAGCAGACACGACCACGTAGTGGGTACACCTGCTTCAGGTCTGCAGTCATTATAACAGAGAACTAAATTAAATATTTACCACATGAATTTTCATTAATCCCGTCACCTAATTTAAAAAAAGAGGAGCTTTACCGTCGTACATTCAGTCATTGCTTCTCATCCTTGTTGTTTAATTCCCACGTCCTTTAAGGAAAGCCTTATGTATTTCCTATTGGTACAGAAAGCCTCTCCGTCTGGCTGTCTGTTTCTCTCTCATCCTCCTCTTGTCATTCTCTGTTGCACCACAAGCATAAGTCACTCCCCCTATCGCTTCCAGGGTGTGACGTCAAGCTTCCACAGCATCCGCCCTCCTCGGCTGTGTCATTGGCGGTCCCCTCACCTGGCGTCCCGGAGCTGAGAAGCGGCGTATTCGTCGGTTCGTCTGATTCAGCGTCAATTAAATTGAATGGGTGGTTTCTCTTTTCGGAAAGGAGGATGGAGGGAGCTACGAAAATGGTTTAGGGATACAGTGAACAAGAATATGCATTACCAAACATGTAATGCCAGACTGATAGCATCTGCTACTTGCTTGCAAAGTCATTTTAAATGGCATGGCTCATATTGTTAGGCTTGCATATCAAACACGTGTTCTTTTTTGGCTGGAGCCAGTCACCTGTCTACCGCGTCCATCCGTGATAAGGGCAAATTAACATGTTGTAGCGACCAGAAATTTGATCAGATAAACGATTTTTTTTTCTGAAAAAAGGTCATTCTTAGTATGAAAGTATAAAATTCTTTGTTGGCTGTTTTCATTAACTGAGGGCCCAAACACTAAATTAAATGTACCAGACCTACATTTAATTATTGTTCAAATTAGAAACACATTTGCAAACAGTTGCATTTTAGAACTTCAAAACATAGACAACACACACACACACACACAGCTCTTTCTTGGTCATTTTTTTTTGTTGAAGTTCATGAATGTAAAGATTCAATGACATATGTATAATATGAATATGCACAATTCTAGTTGAAAATAAGTCTAAACTTTTTCTTTTTTCTTTTGTGTGTATAAAAAATATTGCAGTGTGGCATTGATGACCGAATCCTCTGGCTAACAATCCAATCAGGACACGGGCAGGTGTTCACAGTCCATTTATCTCAGGGTGCAGTGCTTTATTCAGTAATGATTTCATTAAAGATGACCAGTTCAGCCACAAGGGCACTCTGAGGGTGTTTGTTTCAATGGAAAACACAGAGTCTTTGAAAAGGGGAATAAATGGGCTTTGAAGTTCTTACTAGACCATGGATGCATGAATGGCAGGGTGCTGGCCAGTTGCCCAGGCTGTTGGGATCACGATTCAGTAGGATCATCCATAGCAGGTGTGCTGAATGGTATATTTCTGTATTTCAGTTTTTCCAAGCATGTCTGCTGTATTTTTAAGTTTGATCTGAATGTAGTAGCGTAGTGTAGCGTAATGGCTAAGGAGTTGGTCTTGTAACCGAAAGGTTGCAGGTTCGATTCCCCGGTAGGACACTGCCATTGTACCCTTGAGCAAGGTACTTAACCTGCATTGCTCCAGTATATATCCAGCTGTATAAATGGATACAATGTAAGTCGCTCTGGATAAGAGTGTCTGCTAAATGCCTGTAATGTAATGTATGTTTTCTCTGAATTCCTAGAAACCCTGCTTAAAATGAAACTGGTTATTAGCAAGGTTCTCCTACGTGTCTTTTCATGAGTATCACAAGAATTCAAAGAGAATGGAGATTAGTACCTTCTGTGGGATATATGAACATGAAATCGTGGCTGACGTCAGAGGGAAACAAGAAAACTTTGGTGGTTTCCTGCTAGACTGGTAGAGTGCTTCTCCATCTCCGCCAGCAAGTGCCTGTGCTTCTCTGGCTCTGTCGACATTAGAAGACACTACACTGTGACTGCACTGAAAATCAAACGGCAGCCATGTTCATGTTAATGATCATGAATAATAAGAGGTTTAAAAAAATAAGCCCTCAGTGCTGCCTCCAGAATCTGAAGACAATTTGTGCGCTCCACGGCCCAGAATCAAATCCTTTAAGTACCAGTGCCAACTGCGACTGGGTGCCCCACAGCAGGGAAGGAGAGATCGGTTCACACGTTCAGTCAGTTGTAACCGCTTCTTTGGTCAACTGGGTTCCTACCTATTTTTATTCTTATTTTTAGGCTCTCTGGAAGTCTGTCATCAACTGTCTCTCAAAGCATTTATAGAAGAAAAAAATAACTAGAACCATAGTGCACACGCAAGTTGTATTGGGGTCCAAGTTTTGACGTATCTGTGTCAGTAACGGTTCAGGCTTTGATGGCTGTGAGGCTTCTGTGCTCCATAGGCATATTGAAACCTCACCGTGTCAGTACGCTCGGTGCCCGTGTCCTGTGATTTGGAGTCAGAAGACAGGCGTCGTTACCCCGATGGCGGTAACGGCGCCTGTCATCCGCTCTCTGGGCAGGGTGCACGTTTCAGGCCGCTGACTCAATGTGACAGTGTGACTCAAGTCAGTCAACGTGAGCGTCTTTCTGTCCCACGAGTGGTTGGCGGTGATGTCCTCAACTGGCGTTGTGCGCCATGTCACTTCCTCAAAGCTCCTTTATTTATCTATTTATTTATTTTTGTTTTGATTCTTTGCACGCGATTGACCTTGTTTACATCTGTGGTAACCCCATGGAGCTCTGTCTGGCTGCGTTGTTTCTGATATTTACGGAACATTTCCTGATAAAAGGGACATTGTGGTCTCGCCCTTAGGTATGGAAATGGTGACTCATCAACATAAATCATGATCTATTATGAGTAGATGACCATTGTCATGCATCCTTAAATACCAGTTTCTCTTGGATTTGTATAACTATATATACTCAGTGGCCACTTTATTAGGTACACCGATTCAGTATTAGGTGGGACCTCCTGTTGCCTCCAGAACAGCCTGAATACCTTGCAGCATTGATTGAACAAGCTTCTGGAAACATTACTTAGGAATTTTGATCCAAATTGTCTCAAGAGCATCACACAGTTCCTGCCACGCATTCATGCTGCAAACCTTTCTTATCCGCCTCATCTCAAAGTCAATAGTGCTCAACTGGATTGAGATCTGGGAACTACAGGCCATTGGAGTGAACTGAAGTCACTGTCATGTGCATTGAACCAGCTTGAGATGATGCGTGCTTTGTGATATGGCACATTATCCTGCTGGAAGCATCCATGTGAAAACGGGTAGACTGGCAATAAAGGGATACACAGTCAGCAACAATGCTTAGGCAGTTCATATTAAGGCGCCTAATGTGTGCCCAAAAAGGAAAATCTGCTCCAAAAGGAAAATGGGCATAAGAACAAATTATTTTAAACTAATTGATGGGAATCGGTGACAAACGCCGGTGCCCTGTGTGTAATTAATTTTAATCAGGTGGACTTCTAAGAGCTTCTTTTTGTCTTGTGTAGGGAATGGACAGGAACAAACAGCTGCCTCAATGGCCAGCATGTTAGGAGGATTAGGAGGAGGCTACTTTGCTCAGGCTTCTTATTGACAAAGGGGAGTCATTGATTGCTATTCCTAGAGGAGGCCATGATTGGAAAATATGTTTCCTGTCCATCTGTCTCACGGCTAATGGATTCCGCATCGGCAGAGGGGAAGTGCAGCTGTCACATGACCACTGTTCATGTTCTTGGCAGAAGAGGACAGACTGAACGTATTCTTCCCCTGGAGGGGTTCTGCTGGCCGCGAAGCTCCGTCTGAAGCAGGACGGCTCCCTCCCAACCCGTCTAGCAGCGGTAGGGCCTGTGCTTTGACTCGTCCCTATCAAACCTGCATTTCATTTATTAGTAAAAACAGCCTGTTGGAAATGTAAAAAATATATACAAAATATAGTTTTGGAAATCAAATTAATAATTTAATCATCTTAATCATTTTTTTTAACAAGTTATTTAAAGCTGGTTATACATTAAATGTTCAGTGTTCATTCTTAAATACTTAGCATTATTTTAAAGTAATTATGAGTATTGCCAATATTAACATTACTAATACATAATATATTAATGAATACTACTAATACATCATGTGTATTATTATTATTGTTGTTGTTATTTTTTAAAATTTATTTTTCACAATTCACTTCTTTAAATAATATGCCTAGATATACTCATATAGGTATTATACTGTGTAATCCTCATTAGAACAGAAAATTTAGCAGTATGGAAATAATGCAACTCAAAAAAGACCTTTGGCTGGCTTAATCTTGCCCAACACCTTTTTCTCCCAGTACTGCAGTCAGTTCATAAAATGGCCAAGCTTCGAACCAGGCACTGTAGGGCCCGTCTTTACCTAATGAGCCACTCGGGAACCCTGCCATCTACGCATTTTAATAGCATAGCCTCGATGATGCACACACAGCAGAAGAGAGTGGTATGTCGTAATAAATATCACTGTCTCAGGTACATGTCACCTATTTTCTCTGGACTCATAGGCTGCTGTATATATAGTTAAATGAGTCAGATAATGAAAATCTTCCTGCAGGCTGCTGAGGCAGCGTTGGGTAATTTGTCCATTGTGGGAAATGAGAAGGATAAAAGCTGCAGTAAATAAAATTACCACAGTCATAACTGTGGGAATAATTAATTGGACTGGCAAATGAAATACAGGATTACAAATTATCCAGTAATTTGAGCCATCAATTTTTTTTGCTTTCCCAGCTCTTGCCCTCCCACCTCTAATGGAGTTAACCTTCAGAAGATGAGAGGGGGTGGTTGAGTGAGACGAAAACAAGCTTTCTCCCTCAAAGTGAAGTTCAGTACCTCCCACCAGAACCAGGATCTCCTCCATGCGGCCCGTGCCACTGCTGTGCATTCTGGGAGCACTGTTAAACGATGTCTGGTCTCCCTCCTTCCCCAAGCCCCCATTACAACTGAAAACAAACACCTAGTGCTTTAAGTCCTCTCCCTGACTCACTGTATAATTCATCAGCGCTGGCAAACATAAAATTGAAATCACTTTCCACAGAACTTCCAGCTGAAGGGGAGTGTTATCTTGTGTTTCCTGGAACCCTTATTAGAACAACACACAATATCCATCAGTAAATCAAGACTGTTGGTTCAACAGAAGGGCTTTATATGACACCACTTAACTGCAGTCTTCCCCTGTTGCTAAAAACCCACAGCATTACAGTGCAACCACAATAACAGGTGCTGTGGACACTCCAGCATCCAGCCTCAATACTCACATTCTGCCAAGAGGAAATTGAGTTCTTACTGCTTGTGTATGCTGGTTAATTTCCTGAATCCTGAGAACTGCTTTTTAGCATGCATTTTAAATTAATTTGGAAAGCTTTTCTCAGTTTAGTCTACTCTTTAATCACCTTTATAAACCTTTTTACTCCAATTTTCCTCATTTCCCGGGTTGGACTGCACAACTGCAGATCCATCCAATTGCTGCAAAGTCCTCCATGAGGGCCCAGATTTCGCTGCTTATTTTCACTCTGTAATCCGCCAGCTGAGCGGCTGTACCAGTAGACAGCACAAATGACACAGCTGGGCACACTGGCCTCAGGAGTTCCTATTGTGAGATATGGCAGGAAATACCCTGTCATCTGCAAGCCCATCTCCCCCGGTGATGTCAGAGCTCCTCCCAGCAGAACCCATGCACCATCACACTCACAGTTCAACACAAATGGCAGAGTTACAGTCTTTTTTTTTTTTTGTCACACCAAACACTTTTTGAGTGATATTGCATGTGTACAATCCATAGAAAGTCTCAAACCCTTTTTGGTAATTAATTATGAAAAATCTGTGTAAATTGTTCTGTAAATCTGCATTGGTTTTCCATAAATCCCCCTGCCAATAAGATTTTAATACAGAAAAGTAGACTCTTATTGATTCACATTTTTTTTGTTTGTTTCTCCTTAAACAACTCCTCAGAACTGGTGATGTGTATGTCATTAGGCTTAACCTACACTACACCTTATAATCCGAGACAATCAGAATCCTCTTTACTGGTTTTGGTAGAGACTCCTGCCCATCACATGCCAATGAAGTGCCCTTATCAATGCAATGTACTTTATGTGGACTCTATACTTGCGTTTCACTAAATGGCTTGAATGGGTGTGGGTATTAGTCCTTGCTGTAAATAACTGCTGTCAGTAAAAAATTCCATTCCAATAACAGACGGAATCCAAGTACACAGTTGACTACAGAGACACAAATATGGTGAACAAGTAAATACTGGAGGGCAAAATGGATGGTGGCCAACCGTACATTGAGTGTCTAAATGTGGCCCTTCTGCATTTTCACACAGTACTAACACATTTATTTATTGGAATGGGAAACACTTCCTAATCGCCATTTCTAATAGTTACCAAATGAGTGTTTTTACCCTCATCAAAACATAAGTTGACATAATTTCCGACACATTTGTAATACCTGTTATTTCTTCAGATATTCCTTTATGTCCTAAACTCACCCACACACTGAACCGAATCATAGACTAGAATGGAATAGCACTGTTAATTCGAGACAACCTCTCCACATTGCTCTGTTTTAGCTGATGTAAAGCATTTGACACATCGAGGGCCAGCACATCGGTCTGCATGTCTATGCTGTGCTCATAGCCGATACACATCTACTAATCCCGGCTGGATGGGCTACACTAGGTACCCTCAGTGGTAGGAAAATGGAGAGCACTGTTGGGCTTAATAGCCTATCCTCATTGTTATGTTATGCACTTCAGCTTTTACTCTCTCTGATGCATAGTAAGGAAGACGAGGCAGCTGCATGGTGGTGTTTAAATCACCTGCACCTAATGGAAATGGAATATTCTGAAAACATATTGAAATAAAAATCAAGGTATTGCAGCACTTCTGAACATATGGGGAAATATGCTAATTATTGTCCCTTTCAGATACAGGAGATACTGCACTGCTGTGAAATAAACCTACAATATATTGCAGCGTACTACATTTTGCATAAGGGACATATTTCTTTCGAGGGATCAAATCTGAATTTTACTCTGCAGAATATGATGTCCTTCTTTTTTTCAGGACCGATCCCGTCTATTTTCCTGCCGGTGCTCTTTGGGGGACGGGGTGATTTTCTCTGCGGCTGTGCACAAGCCAGCGATGTGAAAACATGATCTAAAATAAGTAACGTTTAGAGACGAGCTATTTAAAAATGCTAAATTGGGAATCATTCCCTGCTACAGTGTAAATGCAGCAGAGCGCGTCACAGATAAATGATTCTGAAGTGTTAGAGATGAATACAAGCACGGATGCGCCTAGCATCTCACAGTAGCCACACCGAACGGTACAGATTTCTGTAGGCGTTTTATATATCTCTATTTATAGCGTTATGTCATTCTCTTTCTTACTTTCCATCCACCTTTATTGCTCTTTGTCTGTCTCTCTGTATATATCACTTCTGTTCGTTTTTCTGTCCAGTTTTCTGTAATTTTCCGTTCTCTGTGATTTGGGTCACAGTTAGACGGCTGGGCTGTTAGGAGGAATGTGGAGACAGAGATATTGCGTTAGGTGCTGTGTCTGGAGAAGAGGTCAGAAATAAGCCGTGAGAACGTTTTTACAATTGGGGCTCCGCCTCTCAGCATTGCTCCACAGACCCAGCCACACAAGCATAATTCACATTGCAGCCTGATTACTGTGACATTTTTTCATTATTATTCAAAGCACTGGTGGTGATGGTCAAATCAACACCTGTTTAGGTCAATCGCAGATTTCCCTGTATTATTTCAAATATGCAATAAGAATATCTCTCCTGATAATATTATTCAAACTCAATAAACTAAAAAAGTTATTTCAGGCTGTCAGGTCACAGATCCAGCAGAGGTGCTTGCTCCTAGTGGAGTGGTACCCCCCACAAGTGAATGGAATTGATCAAATCCAGATCTTTCTCGTGCCCACTGTGACTGGGACCCTGAAGTGGTGCATAACTGGCGATAATATCACCCAAGGAAGAGAGGTATGGGCAAAGCTAATGCCTGCCTCAGTAGTGACTCATCTGGCTGCTGCCTGCAAACAGCTGATATTTGTTCAGTCCACAGATGCAATGGCTATACAGCTCAGATGGTGAATTACAGATTGAAAGGTTGCAGTGGCTCACACCACATCTGCATACTAATGTGCACCCTCCCAAAGTGATAAATGACTTTTAAAAGGCAATAATCGCTTAAAAGTATTATTAGGGACTGCAAATTGCAAACAAAAAAAAGTTCTCCACCAGAGAACGTTACCAGTGCAACATTATGAACTTGCGCTCAATAATAAGGAAAAATACCTTCTGCCATTGAGAGATATGACAGTTAACCAGCTACAGACAAATTCAGGCATAATAAGAGTGAGCATGATGCATGACTACAGCTTTTCAGTCATTTTCTTCACATTTACTGACCTAGATTGTCACTGACAAACAGTGAAGAAGTTGACTGGTTAAAGAATAGCCTTAGGGATGCTAGCCTTTAAAGTCTAAAAATCATTGCACCTGTCAGATCTCGAGATGGGTAACCAGAAAAAAGAGACAGAGACACACACACACATGCACACACGCACGCACACACTCATTTACTTCCTGATGCAGGCCTCCAGCTGGACTGATGAATACATAGAGATGCTTTCTTTTTCCTGGAAACTGCAAAAAGAGCTGAAATCTGACAGGCTGTGTGACGCATCGCCCTGCCATACTCTATGGCGCTGCCAGATGTGGCACAGGTCCTGATGGGAAGCATGCCCTGTCAGCCAGGATACCCACAGCCCCCCACGTACAAACCCCGGTTCTACAGGAGAACCTGAGCAGGCAGATCCGACCTAAACTTTCAAGTGCTTGCAACAGTCCCCGATGGCTGTGGCTGCACCTGCCCCACCACATAAAGCAGTTGGAATCGTTCATATATAGAGGCGGGTGACAAATTAAAGGAAAACCCTGAATGTATAAAAATGCTGAGCAGGCCCTGTTGTTGTCAATTTGGGATCAAGATGGCAAGAAGAAAAGGTCTGAGTGACTTTGAAAAAGGGTTTATTACAGGGCACAGATGGTAGGAGCTTCAGTCACAAAGACTGCTCAACTGACTAGCGTTTCAATAGTGACATCTGCATTTAGATCTATGGGAAAGACATCAGTAAATAGGGTAGGAAATTGTGGTCAAAACACACATTCGATGGACCATGATGCTCATGCATTAGTGCAATATGTATATCTCCCTCAGGTGACTGAGAATGTCAATGCAGGACTTGATCAGACTGTGTCAGCAAGAACGGTTTATCGACAACTGCATAGAGAGGGATATTATAGTAAGGTTGCTGAGCATAAACTCCTCATTACAAATAATAATGACCATTTGAGAGTTCAGTGGTGCAAAAACCATAGGCACTGGCCTAGAAATGTAGGGATGGTCAGATGAGTCATCCTTCACCACATTCTCAACAAGTGGGCGAGTGCATGTGTGATGTACATGAAGAGAACAGTACAGGCCTGAATGCTTGACTCTGCAGTGAGGGGGTCTGATGGTTCTTTTATGATGTGGGGGGCATTTTCCTGGCATGGTTTAGGTCCACTTGTCCCCTTAGAGGGAAGAGTTACTGGATAAAAGCAACACAGAGTACGAAGTGACCTCTTTTATCCAACGATGAAACATTTCTATACAATCACAACACCAAATGACGGAATATCTATTTGAATAATAGTGTTCCATCCCACCAGTAGAGACATGTAGAATCTATGCCAAGGCACACTGAAGCTGTTCTGGTGGCTGATGGTGGCTCACCACCTTACTAAGACACTTAATGTTGGTTTTTCCTTTAATTTGTCACTTGTCTGTATACTAGACAGACAAGACGGACGTACAGAAAAACAGATATCAAATTGTACAACTGCTTTCAGCCTTATTTGGTGGCATTATGCATAACAGCAAATAGAGTATTTTAGATAAATGAATTTGTCATGCAAGAGGATGCAAGCTACCATTTCATCCAATTACTTTGTTTACAATGCCTTCCTTTAACAACTGTTACAATTCCTTTCTTGGGTAATGACTGTGTAATTCAATTTATGACATAGGTGAAAACACTTCCTACCGGTTTTCTCCTCTCATTGGATCTCTGAGGGATTTGGAGAGCTGCTGGATTTTAAATTCTGTGTAAGTCTGCCATCTGCTGGAAAAAAGTGATTACTGCTCAAAAGACAGAGGGAAATCTATCTTATAACCTTATTGGAAATCATGTCATTTTTATATTTAAGGTATTAAGCACAGAGCTGCTTACACAGGTGACATTCATTTACATGCAATCCACTTATACAACTGGATATTTAAGGAACCAATTCAGTTTAGTTATCTTGCTCAAGAGTATAACGGCAATGCCCCATTCGGAAACAGCACCTACAGAACACAATTAAAAAGTTCACTTACATTTACAAGTTCAGTTCCCAAAACATTACTACTACTGGGCGTAAGAAGGGAAAAATGCTATACCGTATTTTCCTGGTTATAGTAATTAAGCCCCCATGCAGAACTATAGAGCTCCAGACATTAAACTTTTTGAGAAATTCACAGAATTACGAGAGTACAGATACACAGACTTCCACATCTTTGTCCTTTAGAGTTCGCAAAATGGCATTAATGTAATGTAAAGCATATTGTCCATGTGATTGCTTTCTCTTTGCATTAAAACAGAAGCATTACACCCCTATTTCAATGCTCTCTACCAGTGAACTGACATTTGCTCTCAGTAGTATTATATTGATATTTAATAAGTTGGTGGTTAATGAAATTTTTACAAATGTCTGGACTCAATCTGGCCCATAGGATACACTGTTATGTTAAGCAAGAGTATCCCAATAGCACATGTCACTCAAAAGTACTGCCCAAAGAGTCTTAAGCAATGCATCTGCCTGGAAAACATATTTTTTTAAGCATGAAAGTCGAGCATTTAAAAAGTCATATTTTAAAACAAAACACTTATGATAATTAATTCCATGCCAAGGAGAGGCTTTCTTTGGCAGTTGCAAATTCAGTACCTGTCAACTGTTATGCAGCATCATCAAAACACCGTTCTCTTCAATCAATTAAAAAAACAGAACCTTATCGACAACAGACACTATATTATAGTTTACTTCTACATTATCAAACAAGAAAACAAGAATATTTTTTTAAATAAAAGTTTATTAAAGAATTCTTAAGCTGAATAACATATGAACTGAAAAAAGCTGGGCAATGAAACTCATTTAAAAAAAAGACATGATCCACTCATCTTTCTGCTGCTACCACCGATTCACTTATTTACAGGTTTGAACAATCAGGTCTTTACAGAAATCACTGTAATAAATTATAAATATATACAGTCCTGTCTGTGTGGCTTTCCCTAACACACGTGAGCCTCTCTTCATCAGTAACGGTTAAGGGTCTCCCATCTTCTGCATTCACTCCGCAGCATTGGAACCAGTATCTGAAAGATTCAAGGACAGTGCAACTTGTAGTAATCATATTTTAACTGAATTTTAACGCACACTCTGGCAATTTCACAGCTGATTGCATTCCCTTCTCAGCCCTTACACACAGGACTACTAAATAATAATTAGGTTTGCAAAAACAGGTGGTAACTACGATTCTCCTGTGAGCTAGCCAGCAAAAAAATAGATTAAACATGTTTAATCATTTGTGTCTCAAAACATTCAGCTCAGCAGGGAAACGGAAAACCTCATGTCCAAACCTGTTGCAGGGAGGTTTGGTTTACAACTGTGACACCGATGTGAAGCACCAAATACACTGAAGCTCTGGCAAGCCACACATCTTGCTTACTTTTGCCGTCGCAGGCAACAATCTTCACTTTGTCCACCTTCACCAAGTCAGTGACCTCCCGGAATTCAACATCGTTCAGAACAAATGTCCAGACGTTGTCGCAGAACCTGTAGGTGTTCAGCGATCCCTGGAAATGAAAAGGACAAATGGTCATTCCAAATCCAAGGAATTTAACGCTAAATTCTTACAGTCATTTCAGAAATGCAGACAGCGTAGCTCTCCCTGTGAACTCAGATCTGGTCATACGCAATGGAGGGTGGGGGCATTCTGCATGCTATCATCTCATTCAAAGTTATATTAAAACGAACTATTTCAGACTAAACTGCTTTACAATATATTTACTGTAAAATACTCACAAATGTACCCTTCAAAATTTCGCCCACGAGCATGATCAAACTTTATATCTACTCCTTTGAAAAAATAATATTAATAATAATAGTGTTAAAAAAAAAACACACTTCGGGGGTGACTGAACAGCAAAAATTTAGACCACCGAATTTTATCACTAAAGGCCTCACACTTGCTGCTACCTAGACTATTTGCACAAATAAACATTAATACATCAACCTTTGCATTCCAACTACCTTTTCTTACTCATGGTTTTGAACAAAGGTCAGCTCCCGAACAAAGTCATGGCACATCCAAATAAAACCCTTCAGGAATGTATTTAGATTCTATATAGTTGCTAGCCAGCTAGTGTATAGCTACTCTGTATAGTAGCTAGCTACTGTTGTCTAAGGAGCGAGAGAAGGGATGTCCCATCTCATCACAAATGAGTGTATTAAAAGTGATAAATTATCCTGATTCGATAATTTCCGTAATATTTATTGCAAGAACGGCGGCCTTAACACGACCACAGTATGGCGCGAAAACTCGTCATAACCATATATGACCTGACAGATGTTTACATTGCAAGCATGCAGTGTAACTGCTCCAAAGCACAATACTCACCCGGAAGTTGACCCTATTGCGCACTCTATTGGCCAATGCGGCGTTGATGGCTTTGTCAAACTGTAGCAGAACTTGCAACGCAAGTTGAGGAGTTATCTGTTGGGTCTAAAAGACGAAAATTCATTTTATAGACACCTCCGTTATTATTCATTCCAACAGCCTCAAATACTTGTAATATCCAGTGGTTTCATTCTTGAAAAGTGAGCTTTCAACAACGCAACCCCTGGCCAAAATGAGTTGATAATGTTAACATTTAGCGAATGATTAAATTACACGTTAATTAACAAGCAACGTTACATTTGCTAGAAAGTACAAAAGCAAACTGGCTAGCCAACCTAACCTAGCTATCTACCTAACTAACAGGCAAACCATCTACATAGGATTACGAAGAAACTGGGTAACGTTTGGTGTCTGGCTAACTAGCCCGCCATACAATCAAAACATTAGCTACATATGTACATTTGCCAATCTGGCATTGGAAAATACAGTGACATTATTTAGAAACTCAATTAGCTATCGAACTACAATTACACATTTTACAGACGTTGACTGATATGCATGATTGATTTAAACACTCTTAGCTAGGTTACATTAGTATTATTAGCCACTCAATAAATAGGCTCCGAATGATCAGAATTGGGGGAAAAATGTAAGTAAAATGACTCGTACACCGATTTAGAAAAATGACGTTAATAGGTTCATTAACCAGCCAATGAGTTACGTTGCACAGATTACTTTGGGTAAATTAGCTAGAGACGTTTCGGCTAGTTTGCTAGCTCAGTGATAGTACAGGTATTTCCCGTGATGCCTGCTAGCTAGCTAACTTACATGTACCTGATGTAACTAGTTATTATGGATAGACTACCTACCTAGCTCGGAAACTAGCATCTAACATAGTGCGCCAACCAATCTCACCATCATTATCTAGGGGATCGTTTCTGATTTTGGGTGGCACTAAATTAACTTACCTAGCTATCGTCGCCTGCTAGCTAATGTTAGCATTCTTACCCACATAAACACTCAACACGTAACGCTAGCTGGAACCAACTAAAGCTATATGCTAGCTACCTGAATTAGCTCGTCCAGGCTTTCTTGCAGACTGTTTCCCAGCGTAGTATTTCTGTAAAGCTGATAAGCCATTGCTTTCACCCGAACTATCTAATCTAAAGTATGTAAAAACTCCTTATCTTTGTATAATTTGAAGGCTTCGCTAGTAGTAATAAGAATTTCTCTTGTTCCCCGGTTCAATCGTCTAATTCACAGGAAGTAGTCATACGACAAACTACGAAGCAGCGTAGTGGACATACACGCCTATTACGAAATGCAATTGAATGGCGGTTGCCTTGAGTCGCTTCCATTCACAGAAAATGTGCTTCTTCAGGCACCTGCTGTCTGTTACTCATTCGAGCCTTTACCAAGTGTTTATATGTAACCTGATTTGTCAGTATAAATTTAACCAAATATGTTATATTGCACTGAAAATGCATCCAGTAGTGCATGATAGTATTTCACATTGTTTACTGCCCAAGCTAATTTGCCATACACCAGTTCCTTCCCTAAAGGTAAATTAACATCAGTGCTCAAGATTTACAAAAATGTATTTACTACTTGTTTGACAGTACGAACAGGTGTGAAGTTAGTCATCAGTGCCTACGCAAAGTTCTTGACTGAACTTCCTGGCAGGAAGACACTTACATTTTATGTGAGTTCCGATTCATTCGAGGAGACCTTTTCAACCATTAGTTCTATATCCAGACACAATAAAAACTGTATATAATTATTGATTATTTACATGATCATGGTTAAATGAACACTGCATGAAACTGGAAGTAGCATGTCTTACCAAAGTTAAATTTGTTATCACCTATGTGGAAAAGACATTAAATAGGCACTGTAAATTATTATAGGTAGGTACTATAAACACTTTTTTATTAATCTTTTTTTGAATCCATGAGTCCCACTGAAAGAAGCCTATTTTTAATGCTGAAATAGCTAGTAATACTGCAGAATAATAGCCTACAACATCGACCAAGTAACTGTGTTTCATATGAACATGAGCCAGAACAAAATCTGTTTGGCAAAAAAAAAGGAAAAGATCATTAGAAAGGAGATCGTTTAAAAGCCCAAGTAGGGGCAAAACCCCCCCCCCCCCCCAATTAGATAATCTCCACCAATCATAATGTTCACCTAATTTAAACCAAAATGTATAGCTGGAAACCAGAACAGTCAATAATAAAATACGATAGAGACATTAATGATTCCAAACAATAAATAATAAAAATTTCAACTGGTGCATTTTCAGGGACATTGTGAAAATATCAGAGAACATAACGACATTCATTCAGTGATGAGTTCCAGTCTGATGTTACGCTGGTTTATTAAGTAAGATTATCAATTATTAAGTGAAAACATATAGACATTATTGCAACAGGAAGTTTACTTGTAGGCTACTTTTACAGTATTAACTCCAAGTCAATTGTTGACAACTGAGTAAATCTGTAACTAGACTAACCACATTAAACAGCGTACTTGATACAGAGATTGACAAAACACAAAAAGAAATGTTTACAGAAATTTAATGTTTATTATCCAGAAAATTCAGTTGCAGAAAATACATTCAAAATATAAGCATTTCCATAAAATATAAATCAAGGATCTCTGACCTTTGTTTAAAATGGCTTAATCACATGCCAACATGACAGCTATATGTAAAATGTCCTTGCTTTAGCCGCGTTTCCACCAAAATTACCCGGAACTTTCAGTCCCAGGAACTACGTTACCAGGAACTAAAAGGTTCCTTCAGCCAATGGTTGTCTGCGTTTCCACCGGGGTCTAAAGTACCGCGAAGATTAGGCAAATTAGCCCACTGACGTTGTCGTCGGTCCATCTGTCATATGATTTCTTCTGTAACCCCATATTACCACCGAAGTAGCCTACATTATTTTCTAATAACCGGGACAGCCCGGAGGGGTTTATTCCACTTATATACAACGGGTTACCAACAATGACTATATATGGTTACTTTTGTATTTATTGATTTTCATATATCCTCTCAAACACATTCATTAACAGCAGAAAACATGCACACGTTGTAAACAATTTGCTGTTTTATTACTTTCTCGTCGTCAATTCCATATAGGCTAATCGCAAAATGACAAGAATAGAACGAAAACTCGGACTTGCGTGAAAATGTAAATTAGTAGTGGTACAGCCACCGTTTGCTTTCCTTAGAAGTTACTGCTAGCCGAGCAGCGAAGTGTGCCCTCCAGATGCGAACCATGCACCATAAATGAGTCCATAGTCTTCCTGGTCTTTTCGTGGAATTGAAAAATGGCAGTAAAATTGAGTAAAATTACGGCAGTCTGAAAAAGCTAAAGGGAAGATTACTAGAATTAACCTGTTATTTTACCCGGATAAAAAGTGCGGAAGGTGATTTCCAGTTTGCATGTACTGTATCACGAATGTTAATTATGCAGAACTACCGCATACCTCACATAACTGTATCAAACGTTTTGAGTCAATTACAACGGGCTAACAAAGAAAATCCGGAAGAAAATATTCAGCCACCGAATTAATCCGTTTGAATGTTTTGGTAGCCTACGTAATATGCTGTCCCAGCACGAATGCTTAGCATTTTATAAAACGAATACTAAAGCAAGAAAAGAACAGAAGAGCACACGTTATAATTCCAAGACGTTGACAGGCTATAACCAAAAGTAGGCTACTGCGCCGCATAACATACAAGTTTGATTTGTTATTATGAAAATAAATTGGTTTGCCGCTGCATATTTTCAAACATGGCGGGTAATGGCGGAAAATAAATACAACACAAATGCTACGAGTACTCGACCAATCAGAAATGTTCAGCGCTGCAAGCTCCACCCAAAAGGTTCCTGTACTTTCGGAAAGTACTACCCCCCGAGCAGGAACGTTTTGGGGGGTAAAACAAAGCCCCCAGAACTAAATTTAGACCCTAGTTCCTGCGGTGGAAACGCACTGAGTTCCTCGAAAGGTTCCTAGTTCCGGGGTATAGTTCCTGCGGTGGAAACGCGGCTTTTGTTTCACTTTCTCTACAGACAGGCAAGTAGAAGACACGATGTGGAGTTTTCATGCAGGGTTCCAGTGCACTTTAGCTGAACCCAGCCACAAAAAGTGATATGATACAGACCACACCTTCTGTGGCTCTGCAGACCAACAAATTAGGCTGAAATCTTAAAAACATAAAAATATATTAATCTCTGTCCTTTATCACTTTCGGAATATAAATATACATTTAAAATGCTATAACAAACATGCATCACCCACAAACAAACATAGTGCCTTAAATATATGCACAGTACAAACAGTAACTACAACTTTCTTTAAAAAAAAAAAAATCAGTTTGGCTTGATAAAAGATTATTACAGTGCATGAATCACTGCACTGTGATTGTCAAATGCACATCGAGTGTTTGGCATAACTGACACAGCAAGGGTTTCCACCGTGTAACATGTAACCATAACATATCAAGGAAAGCACTTTCTTGAGCACTTGCATCTACAGTCCACAGGCAGTGAGACAAACGTGCTGTAAAGTAATAAAAGCTGCAGTGGTTCTACACATTCTTTAGTCTTCCTCGTTTCCAGTGAGGGGTGGGGAAGTCTTCTCTCACTCTGGCACAGCTGCGGTAGCTATCTCCACTTTTCCGCACATATCCCGATCAATCCTGCAGAGTACAACAATAGTCCATTCACTGTTTATGGGCGGGAGCTCTTCAATGTTCAAATAATTAAATGCCAGGACTTTGACAGAAACTGTTTAACTGTGGTTTGTTGTCAGAGAAAATAAAGCAATTTTGAGGATGCGACTGACTCGGACTGCTGTCTTTAGCTGTGTCTTTTGTGCTATGCTATGGAATGTAAAAAGGTACTGTGTTTACCTTGGGTGAGAAGCTTATTCGAAGTGTACCGCCTACTTCAGTCTGAATGACTCACAGAGTTTCTAGGACTCTTCAGTGGCAGCCAAAAACAAGAGGCACAGTGCCAAAACCAAGGTGCTACAACTGCCTTTGAGGAGCCGTTCACTCACTCAGACAGGAAACTCAGAACGCTATCAGATCTGAGCACGCCTAGTTGTGGTCAAAATAGTGTTTTGAGTGACACAGTATTTATGAATCAACTTTCAAGGCACACTGGTGCTTACAATGACACACTTTAACCATTTCTTCCCTCTCAAATAGTTCAATTAATTCTCAGTAGTTCAAATAGTTAAATTAGTTCAATTAAAACTCTTGACTGGATGATGACTACCCAATATTGAACACTTGATTTGTGTGCCAAACTTCATCCTTGAATTGACAATCGTGTTGTTTCCTGTAAAATGACAGAGACAGTCGCTAGTATCTTTCTAAAATATAAGACTGAAGCTCTTAAATTAATCAGAGGAAGGGACAATATGATATTACTTCTTTGGGAATTACCAAATAAAAAATCTGACAGCAGTTATTCAGTTAAGCTTGTGTAAGCTTGGCAGACTGGCTGAACTGGAGTTACTATGGAGTTACTATGACTTGCATAAGGAACTCCTCTCCATTTTGGAGAAACTCCATTTTGTATAGTAAATATGGCACAGATTTACTGTACAAAAGATTACTGAGTCTATAATACAAAAGCTGTGGGTTCAAATCCAGAATAATGCAGGACAGGACTGCAGTGCTCTTGGACGAGGCACCTAATCTAAATGAACAATTTCATCATTTGTGTATGGGTGGGGTAGAGGAGTGTGGGTATAATTTTACCCTGCTTACAATTACATAATTGCCATTTACTTGATGACACTTATTATTGAACCATGGCCAAACCAAAATTCACCCACATCATTAGCCACACCCATCAACAAATTCCAGGCTGTTGAAAATGGCTGTCTCCACTGCACAACAGGTTAAAAGCAAAATGATTGAAAGATTCAGCCCAAATACAAAACACAGTTGCACTTCCGTGTTGAAAGGAGAAGCAATTTGTCCACAGCAAATGTCCGTTCATAATATGTTAGGGGCACACAAGCCATCTGTAATTTTTGCTTTACCTGCCAGTTCTTTATAAATGTGCTAGGAAAGGGCCATCCACACAAAGCCCTCTGCAGTAGACAAGCACAGCAGTAGCAGACCAGTGAACATTCACAGTTACAGTTCCCTCTTTCTGCAGTAGGCCAAGGGTGTCAAGCATGCAAGCAGCAGTGAAGGCAAACAAAAACCTGCTGTGTAGAAAAGACTCAAATTCCCATGATTAGGTGATACTGATGTTTGAAACAACACATTACAAAGTTCCCAAGGACCACTTAGAATAATTCCCTCCACCCTTGGTTAAAGCAGAACCAACACCAGACAGAACCTTCATGACCAATCCAGAGAATCCATTCTTGCATGGAATAGACTTCTCTGCATCGATTTCTGATTTTTCTCCTCTCTCTTACAAACACAGTGCACATTATTCTGAGCATATTTATCACACTGCTTGTGATCTTTCTTTTAGGTTGTCAATGCAAACAGCAATTCTTCAATCATTAACAGAGAATGCTAACATGCCTGCAATCCCTAGGTGCGGCTTGCTTAAAAAGGAACTGATTGATGAAAAAAAGATGTCCCATTTGGAATACATAGATTATAAGGAGCCCGGACATCTTGCAAATATTTAATTAGTATTAAGTAACAAAGAAAGCAAAGTTTATTCAATTGGCTAATCAAAACTTCAAATTGAAGGCAAATGATGACAGAATATCCATTTCAGATTTCAAAAATCATCGACACGTTTTACAGAATTTATATGCAACAAAAGAACATCCATCCTAGTGGATCAACGAAACACATTGTACAAAATGCATAGTCTAGGAAGTTATAAACAGACTCTTAAATACATTACAGTTGATTTGTTTTCAGAAAAATCAACTAAATTAGCAGCAGATAAGGTTTTCATTGAACTTGAGAAAATTTCACATGAAGCACACTTCAGTTACTAGAAAAATCTATGTATTGGTTAGCTTTGGGACTGAGGCACTAATGTAGCACAAAAAGGGCCTATTATGGACAGAAGTTGAACCCCAATGGCATATCATGTTGGTATTAAAGAACCAACTTGAAGGGTCACTTCACTCAAATGGGTTTTAGACACCATTATTTTTTTAATAAACCATTACATCGGAAGTACCTTAGAATTTCATACATTTCATAAATAACATTCCATTATAGTAAATATATGAAATGACATTCAAACAAAGGTTAATGATTGTCTAGTTATTTTTATCTAATGAATTCAGAGCTGTTCAATGCTTGTTAAATTCAGAACTTTAAAGGTTTCAAGCAGAAATCAACAGTTCAGAGGATTACAATAATACTTCTGTCTGTTGGAGCATAGGATGTTTCACTCATTATGAAGGTTAAGACAGTGATTGACTCTGGAATAAATTGGCTCAGGTTTTACCTCAGATATATCACCCCAAGGGGTGCAACTGACTTTTCAGTGACATTCCGCAAAGCAAACCAATAAATTAATTGTTAGTTCTGTGCAAGGCCGAGAAAAAATGTCCACAGGCTTAACCCCTGAAGTATGAGTGCAAATACCTTTTACGCTTTTTCCTATTTTTTTCTTCATCATACCTTTGAAGGGCAAGGAGAAGAGGTTAGCAAATAAAGGAAATGTTGGTTATGCAGTAAACAAACATCTGTCAGAACAATTGAGTCAAAAGTATTTAGGGCACCATATCCAAGCTATGATACAGTGAATACAGTAGCTTGCGGTCACTTTAAAACTAGATGAATACAGGGAAAAATAGGCTCAACACACATCTGGTGGCTTAAAACCTTAAATACCATATGTACCATATAGCCTCATTCGAAAATGTTCTTCACAGGCAATGGAAAACAGAACATATAGAGGCCAAAGTGAGACAGTCCGAATGGACACTGTGTGTAGAGACAGTCCGAAGCACTCACTGTTTGATGCACTCCGGTATGGACACATACTCCATTGGGACGAGCTCAGCAAGGTCTGTCAGGTTGAACACGTATTTGATTTTTTGGCTAAACTTTGAACTATAAGGAAAAAAGAAAAGCCTTGGATCAATTATATTTTAGGGCTCATAATAAGTAACAAAATCATACAGAACCACTGATACTGCCCTGTACTTCCACCAAGTCAACTCTCTGTGAGCATCTATATGGATTCCTGAATTTTGTCAAGACTGAGATGCAAACAAAAACTTAGATGCCTATATTACAGTTTGTTGAAAAAGTGATCAGTATCTACTGGTGTAACTAGTGATTTGAATTATGGTGGAACTTGGGAGATAGTTTACAGTAATTACATCCAATTACTATACAGACCAACTCTGATTAAATGGTCAGAATCATGAACTGTAAATGTCACTGCAAACACATTACCTTATGAAGGGCCTTGTGATGGCAAGAACTGTGCGGATGAACCAGGAGGGATGGACAATGATCAAAGCCTTCAGATTCTTCCGTAACCTATCAGCAGTATTCATTATGGTCTGAGGATCACTGTGATTCTCTGCACGAGGACAACCTGGATCTACTAACGACTAAAGTTCAGGAACTTCCTCTTCCCTTAATTTACTCATACTGTCATACTGTGAGGTTAAATAAAATCACTTGGTAAATGAGTCATAAATGAAGTACTGACATTCTAAGAATTCAGACATTCTAAAAATGTGAGGAGAACTTATTTAAAAGGGAACTATTCTCTTTTGGAAATTCTACTGTGTAATTTCAACTGTTGGCAAGCTATTCAGCATTGGTGAGCCTGATCCAATGCTATCCAGCTGCGTGTCCTCACCTGCGGTCAATCTGTTGATAGCACTTCCTGAGCCAGCCAACACTGGGCATCTTCCTGCGCGATGTAGCCCCGTTCAGGTATACGATCATGTAGTTCTCAGCCACCAGTAGCTCCAGTGTCCCAATCACATACCTGCAAAGCGGAAAAGAGAATGGCCATTTGAAAAACAGCTGACTCCTTTAAGTCCAAAAGCATCTCAACATAAAATCCTTGTATTCAAAGGATCTGACTACACAACGACACAGTCTACACAAGCTCTTGAAAAAATTAAAGGAATTGAAACCAAACTAGTTTGGTAATTAGCATAAAATTTATGATGACAGGAATTTTGTGGTTCGGCGGCTATAATAACCAAAACTTTATGCAGTTATGTGCCCATCTAAATGCATACCTGGGAGCTGAGCGGGGACACTACCAGTGTAAACAAAAAAATTCCCCCCTCCCTTTTCTCTCCATTTTTGAATACCCAATTGTTCTATCAGCGCACACTGCCTCAAGGTCTGCCATCAAATTGGGAAGGTGTAGACGAGCATGAGCTTCTCCAAAGCTTGTGATGTAAGGCGTCGCTTCTTCAGACAGCAGGCTGGGCTTGCACAGACATGGGAAGGAGTGAGACACTTTGTGTGCAGCTGAACAGGTAGACTCACAGGTGCCCCATCGACCCTTGAGGGTCACTGGTGTGTGATGAGGCATGCTAAATCCGGTCAACTTATACCCTCCCATCCCTGGGCAATGCCAGAGCTAACTGTGAATCGCCTGGTGGGGCTTCCAGCCACAGCTGGCACTGCCCAGCTTCAGCACTAGGCCATGGGGCCCATACATACCCTAGAACAGTGCTTTAGAAAGACGAGCCACCCAGCAGCTGCAACCCCTCTGTTTAAGTGTAAACGAACATGGAGACAATAGTGAAAAGCTGTTTGCTGTCGATAATGGCTGAAGTTTCCCTTCAGCCAAAAAATTCACCTCATTCGACTCGGCAAAAGGAGATTAAGGGGGATTTTGCTTGGAGTTTTTTTGCTTGCAATTTTAAAAGGGATTAAAAGACGGGGCCATTGTCAATTTGAGTTCGGTCATCAGAAGAAGGGAGTAGAGATGAAAATCCATTAAAGACAAGTTTTGCACTAATATCTGGATGTATTTGTTAGACTTGTTAATATGCTAAACAGCTTGTCAGGTCATGTTGAAGCTGAGACTCTTTGGGTGTGCAAGATCAGGCTTGATAGACAGTGATGACAAGCCAAAACCTGTTCTCATAATCAAAAAAGAAACCTGAACTGAAAAGTACCCATTCACTAGCTAGGGTTGCTAAATTGCAGCCAAAAATATAAAACGCTTTCTCACTTGAATAGATTGTCCATGATGTATCTGTAGTTTGGTTGATTGCTTTCAGGCATGAAGCACACAGCAAACACAATGAGGGCATTCAAACCATCTCCATAGTAACCTGGAAAAAATGACAATAGTTAATACAGCATGAAAAATGAGTTTCCTGCTAAGTGGCAAAGTGAAATTAAGACATACAGTAAAGTGACATATGGCCTTCCAAACAGAATGTAGAAACATAACCATGAGGCATTCTGAATCTATGTCAAGGCTGCTCCAGGGAAGGCTTTGAAACACAGCTGTCAGCTTAAAATCCTCTACATTACAATAACTACAGAATTAGCCTTTAGCGGAAATATAGTAAAGTGAACCAATTCCAATCGGACACCCCAGAGTGGAAAACCATTTCAAACATGAGCACAGTGCAAGAGTAGTTTTCCTTATAAAATACTATCGGCAAAGATAAATAAAGTTTGAAGAATCCCAGCCTCCCCCAACAAAAAGTTTGGCCCACAATTTTCCCATATATTTACCTGAAACTATAACAAAGCAAACCAAAGTGAAGCTGATAACATGCTTAGCCAATACAAAACATATGCAAAATATAGTCCACAAAACAACTTTGGAAGAGGACTGGGCCAATCAGCCCACAGTACAGAAAATGGGATGGATGGCTGTCTGCAGTCTTCCATGGCTTTTTATACTTGGACTGCAGCAGCACAACCTGTTCAGAGCCTAATGAGAGATAGAACCGTGTGCCAAGAGAATGAGAGGAGTAAACGCGTATCACATCACAGGAAAGTAACCGTGACATACTTTAATGGGCAAGAGACCATAATGCCACAAGGCTGCTGGGGCTTTCACCCATTAAACTCCATCCAGTCTCAATGAAAGCAGCAATCATATGCATATTCATAAGGCTAAACAGGCCTTAGAAAACAGCTGGCAGCCAAAGTGAGTGTCTCGCTCTCTCAGTATCTCACTGATTGAGTGAAACAGATGGTGATCCTGGTCCTGCTGAAGAATGCTTGTAGAAGTGTATATGCATACAAACACACACACTTAATAAATTTGGGCAGTTTCAAAGTGGGGAGGAAAATCAGTGAATGAAGACAACATCCACTTATTACCATAGAAGTGACCTATTACCAGAAACATCGCTGATTGGTTAAGGCTTTCAGAAGGGAGAGTCTCGAAGAAGGAGCAAATATCTTTTGGTTTCTCACTATGATAATTGTAGCTTTTAATAAAAGTACACACTACACCATATGACGCACTTTGGTTCTTTCACTGTCACGCTTATTCAGGGCATAGCCACGACTCTCCTCAGAAGCTTATAATTCAGTTACCATGGCCATTAATTGCACTCAGCCCAGCACGAGTGGCTAAACGACCCGTACAACAGCTGCAGCTGAGCGCATTCTCTCTCCCCCATTTCACTCTTTCTCCCATCTCTGAATTCCAGTTGGTTTTCTGTCGCATCACTACTAAGCCGTCGGGCACCCATGCAGGGAGTCTAGCAGCTGAATCACTCCACCAATGCGCTCGGCCACAGGCCGGTAATCGCTTTCCACAACACAGGCCACATGGCGGACTGCAGGAGAACGAGCGCTCATTGGAAGTGGGGCCTGTCTCTGTTTTAGCAGCACCTGAAGTGTGTACTTGGTGAGGAGCTAGGGGGCGCCGATGCTGCAGTTGTCTTACACCACCCCACCCTAGCGACTGAGTCACTGCTGCAGATTGGCAGTACCAGTTAGCCAATGACACAAACCCGCTCTCAAAGAGGAAACCCCGCGGGCATTTTAGAGTGAGCGGCCGAGGCCGCGACTGACCTCCGTGGCTGATGACCCGTTTGTAGGGTTCGATGGCCTTCATGTCCACCCTGTGCTCCTGCTCGCCGATCCTGAAGACCCTCCATCGGCGGCCCTCCTCCCTCTCCTCCGCGCTGGAGTACTCCTGGACCGTCTCCACCCCCTTCTGCAGCAGCTCCGTGGCTTTGGGCTTCGGGAGGTCGTCTGAGGAGAGAAGCGAAACGGGGAATGTTACAGCTCTGCGCTTTCTCAATCGCCCAGCTCTAATTTTACCTGTGGCCTGAAGTGATCTGAGGATTCCAGGGTCTCACTGAATCACTGAGAGACATTCGGCTGTGCCGCCAGGAGGAAGGCGGGTGAAAGCCATGATTGAATAAGACATCTGTAATTACACTGATGCAGAACGGACTGCTGGAAAGTTTTTCTTTCCATCCTTCTTTCTTTCATTCATTCATTTACTCTAAAGGCTCACAGAACAGTCCAGGAGGCCTACTGCATCAAAACTGATCCCACTGATCACACCTGTGGCCATATGTCCATGCTTAATTACTGCTCCACTTCACTGGTCTTTACAGAGGGCAGAGCAGTCATCATAATCTCTCCACCACTGGAGTGAGGTGATGTCATTATGACAGAGGACTACAATGTGAACAGAACACTTTATTTTCCAGCCCTCCCTGATTAAACAAACTCTTCAGTTATCCACCAGGACACGTAATCAAAATTTGATTGCAGCACAAAGCATGCAAGGGATCATTCTGTTCTTTTCACATGCAGTATCATCCAATGACAAACGCAGCCTATTTCCAACCTTTAGTGCCTGCACTTACCTCATTACTCAGAAGGCACTTATATGTAAAACATCCTATAAAAGTACTGCTCTGTTTCATCATTTATTACGCTATGGCTGCTCATGCCAGGGTCTCTAGTGCTACTTTTTGTGAGTGGAAGGGAGGGGGGGGGGGCACTTAAGACTGAAAACAAGGGGTACTACAATAAAATATGAGAGCCAAGTTCTTATTTAATATATAATAACATCCACCGTATTATTTAGTGAATATCCCCACTGAAGACAGTGGAATTGAAGCAGCTGATGTAGGCGGATCACGTGAGCCTGCTAGTGATCTAAGGAGGGGGGGAGGGGCTGCCATCCCTGGGCGTGGCTACGGCCAGGTATGGGTTACAGCATAGTACTTCTGTCCACAAGCACTGACTGCAGTACAAACGTTTTAAAGCACATCTGAAATCAACTACAACAAACAGGCATAACAAATGTAAGTATGATGCATGTGCAGGTATACGTCTGATTAACAACAGTAACAAAAAAGCCCATAATGGCTGAAACTGGATCTCAATTAAGAACAAAGCAACATGCAAAAAGAAGCAGGATTTAAAGTAAAAAATAACAAATTAATCCATGGACAAACAATAGAAGAAATACCCAGGCACCCAAATTTGTTTGCACCGCTGATGATGACGGGCATAAGGCAAAATGAAAGAATAAATGAAATCACTTTTTTTTTTTTTTAGATTTGGTCACTTTTGGTTGCGAGACAATTAGAGGTTCCGTCTTGAAGACCTTACCACATGGAGCAGAGAAACACGACGGCGCTACTGGCCTGTTTCCAAATAACGCAAGGAAACAATCCTTCCAGGTGAGTGAGCAGAAAACAGAAATGGAAATAGAGACAAAACACCTTTTAAAACAACTTGCCATTACACTACGCAGTTCACTTCACATTTAACCTGGGGCACAATGTCCTGGCTGAATGACAGTCTCTCAGTCTGGCTATTCCCCAGGGCAAGAAAACAAACTCCTCTCCCCAGGGTAATGGCACAAAATGGCTGCCGTCAATCACATAGACGGTGACTATAAGTGCACTCCTGCCCTGGCTGAGATAAAAAATTTCTAATTTTACTTGCAATTGGATTTCTGAAAGAGGAGATATATGCTTAACAATGAAAATGAGTCAGAAATAAGACCAGAAAGGAGGAAACTACTGTAACATTATTCTTTCAGGAGAATTTCTCAACAAAAAGGAACTCCAGTTAGTTCATGCAACTTCAAATGCAACGCAGAGCTAGCAGAGCTAGCCAAGAGCAGTCTTTGGAAGCTCCACAATCCAAGAGACCTACCTTCCCAGTCAAACTCGTTGCTGTTTTCAGACGGAGTATCTATATCTTCCAGATCCATTTCAGTGCTCTCCTCCAGCTCATCGGACAGAACTGAGCTTCCGGTGCGGTCCAGAGTCAAGCTGATGTCCGGGGCCTCCAGCTTTTTCTTGGCTTTGCTGTCACTGTTTAATCCATAAGGCGGAGTCCCTGAAAGAAGAAAAAAATGTTCATTCTAAAAAAGACCATTTTCACACTGCATTATCAAAGGTCCTTCTGTAATGAGGTCAAGAACTGTGTTTAAAATCCAAATATTAAAGAGCCTCTGCTTTTAATAGTGGTTGAAAACACACGTGAATTATCAAAAGATAGGATACACTTCAGCTAAATATAAAGACAAGCAGTGAGAATGGCTAAATATTGCAAAAATAAAAATAAATAATATAAACCAAATATATACCAAATTCCTTACATGACAATGAGGGGGGAATTAAATATTTGGAAAGTTCTGAAAGACCAGCCATTGCAATGTGGTAGTATGCACAGCCCAAAATAACGGTTTCCACTAAAAACTGATTTTAAAAAATTTCCTTGATGTTTCAAATATGTTTAAGGATCAACAAAAATTTGAAAATATAACTTGTATATGTATTATTCACATGAAGAGGAAATCACTGAGGTAACATCTGTGTGCTGACATTAGCAGAACTGATAATGGCATCAAGTACAAAAGACAGCATATTTCTCACTGTAAAAACTGTATTTATCACCGATTCTTTTATAGGCATTTTTGTTTTTGAAATAAACTTTATTTTTATATTTTGACAAAATCATTTTTAAAGGGCATTCAAAAAGACAGTGGGAACCCATAATTTTGAATTGTAGTAAGCGCACAGTGGCACCGTCAACCATAAAGCTACCACTTGAAAGAAAGGTCTTGTGAGGACTTACCTGGTTTGACTTCCGTGGGTGTGCCAATAAAAAGCTCCGGTTCCAGCTGCAGGTCCTCCTCCTCTTCCTCAGGCAGTGGTCTATGAACACAAGCAATAAAAAAGAACGTAAACAGAAGGTTGTAGGTTCAAATCATGGGCGTGACAAGACAGGTGAACCCTTGGGGAATGGATTTGGCCCAGATTTATTCAGGAAACTTGAGCTGTGTGAATGTTGCATCAATGCAAAAGAGCATGTTGAATTGAAAGATAATGTTTCATGAAATGTTGAATGTATGCAAGTTATTGAAGGTGGGCAAGGTTCATGACCTCACAGTCACCAGCTGGCCCTCTATGGAATGAATGTCTGCATAAACGTTACATAAGCAATATGCAAGCTATGCAAGATTCTCTGTATAAGTGCACCTGCTTAGTAAAGAATGTAATTAGAAGCTATACAGTCTGAGAATGCCAATCTACTTTAGTCTGCAGTGTCATCACACAACTTACTGTATTTAAGTGTGCTTAGTGTAATAAGAAGCTACTTCTCAGCTAGCAGCACTAGAAATAATCTCAAGGGGTTGATTTACACTGGAATTCACAGATTGCCTTTCTTTTTGTCCATTTACTTTTATCAGAAATGGTTCTATTGTCAGACAGGATAAAAATGGAGAGGTAATACCCCTTCTTTCACTTCTTCATTTATACTCAAACACAAATGTAATCAACATCATGCCACTCAGACTGTTTCAGATATCTACCAAATATTCAGAATTTTACTCATCAAACATTTATAGGGTACAACCATTCCACCAAATGACCAGATTTTTAGTTTTAATCTAGCCGTCATACACACAGTATGTAATGATTACCCGGGAAAGTCCTCATCTTGCCACTCCTCCTTAAGCTCCACCCCCTCAAGCCTCAGACATGCCTCTGTGGTATCCACCGACTCCTGACACTCCAAGCTGTAACCAAACGAAAAGACAGTTTCAAACAGGCACTGTATGAAGTATAATTTATTCAGTGGGAGATTGTAGCTTCTAAGCCAATGCAAAGCAGGTCTGGGGAGAAAAAAAAAACCTTCCCAACTTTGACTTCTGTATGGTTAGTTCTGGACTGCACAGCCCACTTCCTCCCATTGAAGTAAAGTTCCTTTGTAAGTTTCTTTTCTTTTCTTTTTTTGAAAACATGAGACATCACTTTGTCACACGCAGTACATTTCTTTCAATTGTTCAAATTCAGAACTGCTTTTTTATAGCCAACTAACTGTTAGCTGATGACTTTGAGGAGTCTTGTTTCTTTTCAATAAAACAAATACAATTTCATACTATACCAGAAAATAAGAGAGAAGTGATTAGTAGAAACATGCATGAAACACATTTCAAATCCTGTCTCCTTTCCAGAGTGTTAAGCATCAGAGGATGCATTCGGTTACCTCCACCCCATGCAGCCCACAAGGTGTGTTGCTGCAGCCCGACACTCTTCCCTGGCATCCTGTGTGTGAGCTATATAGGCTATATCAGCACAGACAAATTACCGCCTGCTTTCAGGAGTTCTAAAATTCTCATGCAAAGAGAGGAGTTGCAATTAATGTATGCTTTATTAAATTAGACGGAATACTTAATTGGCCTATTTTACATAATCACCACCCTGTTTTAGTGCATTCACTACAGGTAAACAAATGCATGTACACATTTAACGATGTATCAATAAAAAGTTGCAGAGTGATGTAATCCCTGCAAATGACATCATAATAGCAAATTTGTCCCATTGTGACTGTTTAGTAGCCTAAATCCAACATACTGTAGCTATCACAACCTTGCAGCAACTGCCTTTTGCATTGGAAAAACAATCACATTCCTTTAGTAAATCTGGCCCCTAGTGCACATTTAGACAAAGGGATTGCCTTTCACCTTTAATGAACAACGGGGAGAAGCAGGGAATAAAGGCTTAGATATGCCTGTCATTCCTACACTGGATGAGAAGGAAAATCACCTTACACACCCACCATCTTCAGCAGGCCCTCTATTTTGCTACAGTGCAGAGCCCTTCAAAGCACTAATCTTGAAAACTACAATAATATTCACTTCCAGACACATTAGTTACACAAAGTTTGCACTGTGCTTTCTGCAATAAATGCAATTTCACAATGAGTAAATTGCGAGTTTCCACCTCAAATTTCATTCTATGACATAAAACAGCCACTGTAAGAGAAGGAGGAAAAGTGTGGACATTACAGAAATTCCTTTTACTGTTTGACACTGTATCCTGCATTTTTGGCAAAGCTACCGTTTTGACATATTATCCACAGTTGGATATTAAGTGGATTACAGTACCTTTCTCAGAGTGACACAAGCAGCGTCACAACTCTGATTTGAATGTGCAGTTCACTGTTTAGGAGTCTGGGGCTCTAAGCACAAGTCCACACTGCTGGCCTAGTTCTCTTTAATTGCAGTCAAATGCTAAAACCTCTTTCCTAGAACACAGTCTACCAACAGATTAGGAGGAATTTATTTTCTGAGCGAGTAAAATTTCTTGACCTAGATAATTTTGCAATGAGAAACCTCTGACTTGTGTTTCCACTGAAATCCGGCTTTTGCAAACTCTCTTTGCAAATATCTAGGACCTAAAACTCAAAAAAGGGCTTGAAGTTGAGACCTAGGCTACCTGCCAAATTTGGGTAAAGGTTGCTTTTAGAAGTTAATCTAACCAGACTTGTCCACCACTTCTGTGGGGTGGGTATTCCCTTCAACATTCAAATCCAGTCAGATCTTTAGAGCATAGAAGGCAATGACAAAAACCCAGAAGGGGAACCCTGATGGTTAATGGAGATGAGGAGATTAAAGAATAAAGGAAAAACACAAGAAAGCTGGTAGAGGAAAGAAAGTGTAAAATGATGTATAAAATTCCATGATAGATATAAATTTAATAAAGGTGATAGGATAAGGGAATGTTTCTTTGTAAAATATTTGTTTTAAACATTGGAGTGATATTTATGCGTTACTATTGCTCAGAATCAGTACGTCCATGACTAGGACCACAAGTAAGTCTGCTTATTTTCGCAGATTTAATTTCATTTTAATTTAACCTTTATTTAACCAGGTAAAAGTGATTGAGAACAAATTCTCATTTACAAATGTCATTCAGTCTTCCACCAACAAAAGTATGACAGGCTTTTTGTCAAAGCTTGTGCCAA
Source organism: Anguilla rostrata (assembly GCF_018555375.3). Classification (NCBI taxonomy): domain Eukaryota; kingdom Metazoa; phylum Chordata; class Actinopteri; order Anguilliformes; family Anguillidae; genus Anguilla; species Anguilla rostrata. The sequence continues at coordinate 42,781,058 of NC_057937.1, read as the reverse complement.
CCAGTAATCCTGATTGCACAACCTCAACAAACTACCTTGATAAAACAGCCCACTAATTAAAGCACAACTTTTACGGTTAGCACAACTCAGTGAAATAACGTGACAAGGAGTCAAGGATGTACCATGCACTCAGTGTGTACCTGCTCATGTGGTTAGGTCACAATCTCCTGCTGTGCAAATGTTATTTTCTCTTGGTAACACTCTAATAGTTGGCAAAAATATTTCTGATATAGAAAGAAGAGGGGGTGGAAATCCAGGGCCCAGAAGGAGAATTCTGGCTGCTGTTATCATTTAAATAATGAAAACATGTAGGTCTATTTGGAACATATTAGTCCACTGTAAAGGCTGCTGCCTGTGGAGTTTCTCAAATCCTCTTAGGCCTCTAGCTCACCCCAACCACCGAGGGACACGATTATAAAAGACTTCAGCTAAAGTATGAAAAACGCTCCATTCTGTGGATTTTCCAAGCTTAAAACACTCATTTTTTAAGCAAACAGGCATTCTCTGGGAGTCACTTTGAGATGATATGTCCACATGTGGGTGGAACAGCCTGTTAATTCATTAATTTTTCTTTAGTAGCATCACAAAATTTGGGGGGGGGGGGGGGGTTCATGGCTGCAGTGAAAATACTAGCAGTAACTACTGTGATATTCAGATATTAAGTATGAGCATGACAGTACAAAGTAGGCCTACTGCTTTATTGGAAGAATAGTGCTGCTTTCAAATACATCCCAAAAGAAACCCAAGCTGTGTAGACGTGTAGATTTACTATCAGAACATTTGAGTCACTTTTATTTATTAGCACAATCATTGGGGTTAACATTGCCTAACAAAAACCCAGAATATGGCAGAGAACAACACGTGAAACTACAGCAACACCACGACTAGTTCATGCGTGCCTCAGAGCTGTAATTTAGTGTTCCCTACATTAAATGGTTTTAAAATCCAGTCCTGGGGAGAATCTGATGAAGGCTTAATCACTTGACCAAATGCACTTGTTGAATTCAGTTATTTAATGTTTTTTTTTTTTTTTTAGTTTTTTTTACCAGTCAGTCTATGATTAAAACAAAAAATAAAAATAATGTGCCACGTTCAATAATGACAGCATGGCCATACGTTAGTTGACATGCCTGAGAAGTCCTGGGACTGAGACGATGCTTCATCGCATGTTACACAGGTAGGCCTATTTTAGACATCATATGAAATGAGAGAAAAAATCATGAGATAGACAAAAAAAGTGTTGAACTGAGAACAATTAAAAGCTTGCTTTCAAGGATTGTGACTGGGTTTGCAACTAAAACCAACATACCCAGAATATCCCAGGACAGAGTTTGAAAACCCCTCCCGTAACCACAACATCATTTGAATGTCAGGTAAGGTTAGCTAACGTCAGTTATCGAAATAACAAGAACATTCCACCCAACAGCTGTTTGATTTAACCTGGATACAATGCACAGGCCCGGCAATATTTAGCCAGCGAGCTGTAAGACACCAAGCAAACCAAAGGTGCCACTCACCTTCCACTGTCTCCCGGTGGGGACGGCTGGGAGAGCCCGACTGGACTCGAGCTTCGCACCCGCGTCTCCTCTGGTTTTTCTCCGCTGTCTAGCGCTGTCGTTTTCTGTAGTGGATCACCTGCATTGGTTGGACTCTGCAATAATGTGTCCCCAGCACTCTCCGACAAAGGCTCCGTCTTTTTTCGTATGATTTCAGGTTCTTCTTCTTCCGAAGTCAAAGTTTCCGTGGGCCCGTTCTCCAGGTTCTCAAATATCCTGGGTGTGTCTGGTTCGGGATTACTTTTGTTTAAATCCATATCACTTGTAACGTTAACGTTGTATCCCAGCTCCGTTTCGGTTTCAACCACTTCTGTTGCCATGGCCAAAGGCGTCTTCTAAATTCGACAGAGTAACTGTTAGCTTCAGGTCCTTTTTAATAGTCTTCCACACCAGAAACAAGCCCGAAAGCAAGCAGCTGATTTCGCAGCCACTCGCTAGCTAACTAACCAACCAGCAAACTAACACGTTGGCCACCTTGCAAAACCTCCTTGCATAACAAAATGGAGTGAAGCTTTATTTTTAAAAGCCAGCTAACCTACAAGAAAAATGTTACACATTATAAAAAATGTAAGCACGTCGGTACTTATTCCCGCTACCGTATAATAACCTGGCTTGCTACTTCTACTTATTCATCCAGTTTGATATCTTGTTAAGAAGATTGTTTCGTGGCCCAGCAACCCAGCTCTTGAAGCAGGCTAAGCTTGCTTGCTAGCTAGCTAACGACCCTGATTTCCTTCCTGCTGTACAGTTTTTGCTCCAAAGATGGATTGCAGACTACCCAGCAAGCAAATTATCGTTAGAAACCAGCAAGTCCGGATACATATTAACCACAGAAGTTCCAAAATGTTATTGTCACATGCAGTTACAATTCCCAGCTAACTATGTATGCTTTCGAATCTTCCCGTCCATGATGAACCTCTGCTCGGCTGTCGGCTGCTGTCTTTGGCCTGCCCTTTCCTGTACTGTTTGAGGCTTCCAGGCACAAGGAGCAAATGCTTCAATCTGTCTAAACAGCCCGTTATTCAGCCACCGTTACCTCACTTCTTTCCTTTCTCCTTCCACGATTTACTGCACTAATCTGTATTCCTTTTATCGCCATCTACTGTTCATTGGAGAGGGGAAGAATGATCATGCAGTGTCTCAACAAAAAAAGTTTTCTGTGTAAAAAAAAGTCAAATTACTGACACAAAGCATACGTTTCCTCTAGTCTTTCAAAAAGAAACCCATAATAACTCAAAAATAGGTCCGCTCTCTCTTCCTGTCACAATTTTGTGTATTGCTTCCAAAACTATGAGGGACACAGGCACCAAACAAACAAATAAACAAAACACGCACTAACTAATGGGCTTCTGAGTGATTCTGTTCTGTTATTGTGCATACATGCTGGAGTTGTAAGGACTGTGACCTGTGTGTGTGTGTGTGTGTGTGTGTGTGTGTGCATGTCCACTGCAATGTCCTTTGGCCGTTTGGAAGAGTGCCAACTACCACACTCTCCTCCGAAGTGTTTTTAGCTTCTGAACCCTTTCACTCTGCACATAAACTGTTGAGCTGTATAGTCATTATGCCAGACAACTATTTTTCATTTGCAGTTGATTCGGTCCGACTGCATAGGCTACATCCTATTGGCCAAAGGAGTTTCACAGAGACATGCCATCTGATCTAAAACCCTCTCTACCTTGGTAGCACTAATGCATGCTCAGGATTCAGTATCAGGCTGTAGGGTGTGTCTACTGACACCTCTCCACAGCCCACAGTTATGATTTTTTTTTTCAATTTAAGACTAAAGTCTACAAAACAATATAATACACTGGGTCAATCCACAAAGGCACATGATTGCTATCTCAGCAAAAATGGTTCCAGTTGGAAATACACTAATAGAGGGATTGGCAAAAGGGAATTTTGGGATACGTGAGGACAACACACAGCCAAACTGTACAAGTGCTTACAATATCACACTAGCTTTATGCTGTGCCCAATGTTGTTATGTACTTATGCAAGAGACTGATAGGAAGGTGCTGTCATTATTGACCAGTCGTTTGTGTCCTTTTACTTGTGATAAAGCTCTTATTCCCATCTTCCCAAGTTCAGAGAAAGGCACAATGTCATAGTACAAGTTACACTGGCTGTGTGTTATACATATTAGTTTAACATCCTGCTCAGCAGAAGTAATTGCCAACCATTTGTTTTCATGTATCTGGTTTACTGCAAATTGTATCAATGCCACAGTGGTGTGAGATGGCCAGCCTAATTATGTAGTGATTTCTTGAAATCAAATGTTATACTTTTTTCGAAAAAAATTAAAAGTTAAAACTTACTATAATTGTTTCTGTTATATTTTAATTGCTAAACAAACCAAATGGCATTATACCAGAATCATTTCACATTTTGACATTCTTTATTGAAAAATCTAGACATTTTATAACCATAACCATTATATTTCATAAAAGAATAATACGCTGATATATACAAAACCTTGTCACAAAACCTTTCTTAAATTATTCGTACTTGTGTTCTTTAAAATGTTCCTATGAAAAACCAAATATTGGATTAATGACACATGTGCAGACCTTTGTTTTTGCGTGTATCCCAGATATATGACGTGATGAATGCTGACTGTAAAATGTAAGCGCAATCTTGTTTGTGTGATCATCATAAGGAAATAGCCATTAACAAATACAGATAAGAAAAAAGGTGAATGCCGAAATGTTCTCGGAAACGTTCTTACACACAGTTTACGCTCAAATGCGATCGCACACGTTTCGTGAATGAGGCCCAATAATCCATACTGGTGTCAAAAAATGTTAAATCCAAAATCTAGTTTTTACTGGCTATAAAGCCTCCTTTTCGCAGGCTGCTGCAAATTCCCGGATTTGACCAGGGTCGTAAACTAACACCAGTTCCACACTGAGCGAAACTGGGAAACAGAACCGTATTCTGGACTGGGAGTACTGTACTGTATTCTATGCAATGAACATTGATTCTATGGCTGAGAGAATGATTTGCCAACCGTCTACGGATTTGCTGACAGGGTATCTGTATCCGCCCACTAACCGGATGTTTGTGACAGAAGGACTGTGGGTTGTCTGAGGAGGGAAAACGAAGGAGACGTGAAACTCAGCTCGGCTTCAACAAAACCGCCAGACTTAAAGAGAAGGCAAGATTCATTTTCGCTCTTTGTTTTCAGCTTTGGTTCCACGTGCGCCTGCGCCCTTTCAGAGTGTATTACAGTTAGGTATACATTTCATTTCTAATGGCGAACAGCTAACGTTAGCTAGCAAAATTGGTGTGGTCGTAGCAGCGAACGAGCGAAGTTAGCTACCTAGCTGACTTACAGTAGCTATGTACCTAACGTTAAACAGTTTAACTGTAGCTTGTATGGTCAGCTAACTAACGTTTAGAAATATTCAAAAATGTGTCAATCAACAGACACATTGTTGACTGAAACACATAGGTCTCTAAACCAAACTAGTAGGATTGATTTGCTAAGGCTAGATATTGCCGTTACCTATTATTTTAGACATATCGAATTTATCTGACAGACACACCCAGTATGAGCAATGGTAGCTGCGATGCCCGGTAGCAGGTATACTTAGCTAACGTTAGTTTAGCTAGCTGACCAGAGGGTATTGACAGCGAAGCTAACTTGGCTAGCTGTGTTCTTCTTTGCACAGCGGCAGCTCCTGCGACTTGCACCGAATGATTTATTTTCTCCAAGTCCATGATGTCACCCTTGCTGTGGCATTCTTGATGTCATGGTTGCTAGATTTCACGATATATGGCTAACTAACTAGCTAGCTCAACATGGTGGCAACTTGCTAACGTTAATAATATTTGATGCGTTATTTTCTAACGATGCATATGCCTTGTATCAATAGCTAAATCAGAAATCTGTTCATTGCATTAAATACTTTCTGAGAAAGTCCTGGTGTAGGAACTAATTGACATTTGTACATAAGCTTAGATAGCATTAGGAATGCTAAGCATTTGTATCTTAGCTAGCATTGGTTCATATAGCGTTAGCGTTACCTACAGCATTTTATGAGCATTTTTAACATGGGTAATTGTACGAATACGGCATACCACATGAATTTATATTGTAGATGAATGAAGTTAGCCAGATGTTTAAAATGTTAACAGTATTGAAGGATCCGAACATAACAAGGACGAACAATGAACCGAGTAGTACGAAGCACATCGAAATATTATGTTGAGTTCTAAGAAGCAGATGTTTATAATCTGTTTGCAGAAATCTGTTTGAACACATGGGACTTTTTGTGAACACCTGCATTTGTTCGCAGGGGAGATAAGCGAATACGTGTTCAATTGATAATTTACCTACTGTATTCTAATGTTGGTATGGAAAACAAATGGTCGCCAACCTGTTACATGTAATGAAGTGTGATCTTAACTAATGTCCAAAGTAGGATTTAGGTGGATGATTTGGCAGATTAGTTATCATACATTGGTACACTACGTTGTTACACAAAGCCACGCTGCTTTTCTTTTTTGTTTTGTTCTGTTCTTGGTAAAGTAAAGGCCACAGCTGCTGATGGACTTGAAGAGTAGGTAATTGCATGGTTTTTGAGTACAGGATTGCAGCATGGATTATGGAGAAACCTTATACAAAAACTCTGTGGCCTCCCTTGTTTGGGTCACATGCAAACCCGTTTCTGCACTGAAGTTAAAATGATGCATGTCAGCATAAATACACTGCAAACTCTTGGAACATTTTTCTCTTAATGAGGTTGTCTTCAGCGGGTTATGCATACACGGGCACGTAGCTTGTTTTCAGCTGTGGTATTTAAGGAAACAAAATGTCGCAGCAGATTGCATCTGAAAAAACAGCAAGGACTTGTTTGCACAGCCAAGCCTATTTCCTGCTCAAGCCTTGAAGCACAGGCAGCAGATTTAGGACAGGCAACACTGCCTCTGAAGATGGTCCTAGCCAGGGTCCATCAAAGGAGCTGCCATTTTTTATTAAGTCTGCTAAACTGACAACCCTTATTTATATGCAATGTTGAAATGTCTGCATTGCCTTAAGGTGCTTGTGGCTCCGGCTTGTCTCCTGATTGGAAGTCACTGCTGCGTTGCTGAACCAGTCAGGCTTTTAGATTTTCAGTCTGTGTAGAGAAAGAAATGGCTCCTTATTTGGGGACAGAAGTCAAGCATTTTACCCATGAATCCTTACGCTGTCCCCACACTGGGAGGCGTGTCCATCCCATTCGACTCCTTCTTAAAAATGTCAGCATATGCTCAAAGTCGGTTAGTCATTGCATTTTATCATACACAGATGACAGTGCTGACCTGTTACTGAATTTTAAACATAATTTTGTCCAGCACAAGTGCTTCAAAATTCAGTTTCAATTGCAGTGACCCAAAATGGGCTTAAAACTATTTTCAGGCGCAAATGAGTCAAACACAAATATGCGAAAGGCCCTGAAAAACTCACCCCATTCAGAAAAAAGTGGTGAGTGAGTCCACTGTTATCTAGTTATTGGATTAGCCTACATATGTGAAGAATTTGTGCAATCTTTTTAAATGCAGCCTTCCAATGATATGATCTTTTTTTTTTTTTCTGTTTGCAGTACTTGCGCTTCTGGTCTACAGTTAAGGTCCATCTTATCAGATCTGTTGAACTTGATACAGTGAACTGGTTTTGCAGAGAACAGGAAAAGGGAGGAAGTTAAGCATGTGACCATCAAGGTTAAAGGTTGTTTCAGCTTGGGGTGTTAACCAAAGTAGATTTGTGCATAATGTGCTACAAAAATGGGTCATGTTCTTGCATGAAACACTGACACATTTGGAGTAGGCACACCATCAGCAAGGTGCAAAATAAGCCTATGTTCATAATGCAATGATATTTTTGTGCATCCGTCCATACTGATCTGCCCTTAGCCTCTCTCAGCTGAGCTGACCATCGGAAGCTGTGGACTGATCTGTGGTATGGTAATCACGGCTTCTCAGAATGAACTCCGTTCAGATAATAAGACATCACTTTTAGTTCCTCACTGCGAGGTGCAGTTTAGACCACAGCACATGTTCAAATGACGTGTGAAGCTTTTCACTACATAAGCTTCACGTTTGCAGAAACTGCGCATATCTCTTCTCATAGTAGATGAAAAACACATGCTCGTGTCCTGGATCCCTTAAGCAAATGCCCTTTCGAAGTAAGTGTGCGTTTAATTGTTGCCCGTTTTTTGGTGGTTGTGTTTAATCCTTCTCCCTGTAACAGGAGGTGTGTGTTTTTGACAGGGGTGTACTGAGCACCTGACACGGCCGTTGTCGCCGGCTGCTGCAGAGAAGGCGTCCATGCCATGGCTTCGGAACTGCTCGTTGATTTTCAGGAGGACCTCGCGGGAGAGGACACCCCCAATAATGCTCTGGACCAGCTGAAGCTGTCCCCCATGGAGGACAGGAAATGTCTGGCGGATGAAATGGACAGCCTGAGCAAGTCCGGTAAGTGCCCTGACACTTGCCTGCGTGTCCACTACGCCATTTGCATTCGTTCATTTCACAGAGCGGCCTAAAAATAGTACATATACTAGTACTAGTACAGAACACCAGTGTAGAGACAGAAATGCCTGCAGTACTATCAACACAAATGGGCATTTTACAAAATAAAGCGCACCATTATAACATTACAAAGGGCATTGTAATGAAAAAGGTAAAAATAAGACATTTAAAAGGAGAAGTAAAGAGAGGACATTGGCCTGAGAACATACTTCTGGGATTTCCACGTCTCTTTAAGTGTGAGAATTGAGATTATGGGATATCTAGTCTGTGTTGACTGTTTGGTAGATAAATTCTGCATCCTCAACCTCAACCACTTGAGTGGAACAGGTGTTGCTACGTTTCACAGCCATGCACGGTGGCTTTTACACGCAAAGTTGAACAAAATATTTTCTGTAACTGAGATGTAGCTGCGCTGAGAGTGTTACCAATGTGTCTGTAGTAGGAATTTGTATATTTCAGGTAATTTAACTATGCTGGGACACAGTTGGTTTAATCCTGTCAGGAGTAGGGTGTACTCAAGGGTACCTGGGTCACCCTTGTATATGTGTCCTCTGGCTTCTGGCCAATTAAAGGTGAGCTGTTGTCTGTGAGAGAGGTAGTGTAGCATGTGTGTGGTTTGTATTGTAGAGAGGAGTCATTGACTCATGTCATGGGTGCCTGTATTAAAGGAGCACAAAAGCTATGGTGCTATTTTATGTACTTCTATGTCTGCTAATATTTTTTATATTGTGTTGTGTATTTGGACCTTTCAGAATCAGGTGAAACATGTAGACTGCACTTTTGGCCCTTCCTAACTGAAAGGAGAAATGAAAGTGTGGATGTTCGAACATTCCACATAAGGTTCTCTGACAAATGAGATGTAAGGGTTTCTCGGAGTGACCAGCCTTCCCATCATACTGCACGCCAGTCCGGCTGCGGACGTTGTTATTCGTGGTCCGCGGTGCTAGGATAGCATTAGCTAACTTGGGCCTTCTGTAATGTTTGTGTAGGTCGCTGTTCCCGCCCTCTGATTCGGTAAGCAGTCCTGTTAACTGCGGCTCTGGCGTAGAGCGCCGTTCTCCAGTGCGATCATTCGCCGCGCTCGTACGGGGTGAAACAAGGCTGATTATGCACCCCACGTTTAATGGGCAGCGAAGGCAAGAGTAAAGGTTCCGGTTCAGTACCGTTTGAATCAGTCTCTAACACGGGGGCTGGGAGGCGAATGGGGGGGTCGGGGGGTGACATCATCGGAACTCAGCTAGTCTTGCTGAATTAACCTCGTCTTGAAGCAGCCGCAGCGCTATGTAACGGGAGCGTGATAATGGGCCGTCTCATTAAGAGACGAGGAGGAGATTAATTGAATCGGAGACCAGAACAAATGAAGTGCGCCGAGCTGTCTCTGCCCTTAGGTTGCTCCTCGTATGTGTCTAATGCAAGGAGAAGGCCCCTGCATGCATTTACTCCGCGCGGCTCCTGCTCGCAGATTGGTGTTGACAGAAGCTTGGCTCGCTGCAGCTTGCTGGGAGTTGTATTCCAAGGCCATAGGTCAGAGCCAGGAGTCCTTCTGATTCCTATTCTTTTTTATCAGCTCTGTGGAGATTGTGCCCTGTGTACATTACGCCTATTCTATATCTGTTTCCAAATATAAAGCTTTGAGTACTGTTTTAAACTAATATTTGCTGTTCTTTCAAGCCAGATGGTTTATTGTCTGGGTGGACATGTTGCAATAAGACAACAGAATGTATTTGAGCCAATATCGCACATGAGGTATAAGCCTACTGTGTTCTATACCATTTCTGATTTCCAAAAACTTTGATCCTCACAGACACAGACATCCCCAGTCAGCTCGGGGAAGGGCCCTACCCAAAACCGCTTGAGACGTATGAAGATATTGCCAGGCACCAAATCGTCGAGGTGGCAGGTAAGGTCTTCATCATATGAAATGTTTTTCTTTTGTCAGAACATATCCAAGTCTTACCATCTGATCATTTACCAGGCTAAGTTCAGCGGAGGATAGGCTGAGCTGAGCTTAAGCCCTTTCTTGCCTTCTCTTGGGAGATGAATTGGTGGTTTGATTTAACTGCATTGCTATAGGCCTCCTGAACTATTAAATGAGTTAAATTCCATACCTGCATGGAAATCAAGGGCAAGTTATGCCGTTGGCTGTTCTAAAAAAAAAAAAAGGGGGCAAGGAGGAACGTTTTGTTCTGTCACCGTCCCAAACAAGCGGTCAGTAGATTTCCCAGTGGCCTGCTTAATTTCACACCCCATCATTATTTGGGGAGAACGTCGCCGGGAATGTATGTAGAATTTATTCATGACAAGGATTGCTTTTCTAGGAACATATTTGAATGCTGATATAAACCATGATGAATTTATCAACCTAAAGGCTTGTTTATATCAAACAGAACCGTGGAAAATGAAACGATGTCTCAAATTTCATTTGTACAGTATGTACGTAGAGCTGAGTACTCCTGTAAGTGCGAGTAGTTTTCTGTTTTTGCCAGGATTAATTTTGTAATGATTCAGTCCTTTCCAAGTGTAGAAATACTTCACCTGCTTCTAAAGTTTATGTTCTTTCTTCTTCTGTTTAGCATGGCTGCATGCTAAGAATATGTTATACACATGTGAAGATAAGGATAACTTAAAATTGAAAGAAATTATTTTAATCTCAGATGGAGATTAAACCAAAATAGGGGTGTTCACTTTATTTTCTGTAATATTAATTAGTTATTAGCATTTGCAAACCTAAAAATGAAAGCTGATAGAACTTGTCATTGATACAGATCTATGCCTGATACAAATTGTGATACAATCTGAGAATAAATTGGGAGTTTTGGACCAGAATTGTGCTATCGGGTTAATTTGTTCATTGGAGTAACTGAGTGCTTTGAAGCTAACAATTACATCTACATATTAATTGCTAATACTCTCATGTCAGGTGAGATTGCTTTAAGAAAACAGGACTGCAAGGGATTGAAATCTTGGATGAATTTTTAGGGGAAGTCATTTGATAAATGTAGTTGACTTGAAATTTTATTCAGTAGTTTTGCAGCGTAACATTTTGGAGCCACAGTGTGAACTGTTTATATTTTCATACTGCAACACAGCTTTTCAGGGCCACGTGAAATGTTTATGTTGTAGTACAGCTCCACAGAATTTAAGAGACTACAATATGAAACAGTAATGGTGTGCTACTCCTGTACAGGCATTCAGGAACTACAGCATGAAACGTGCGTTCTGTAAAACCGCTACGCATCATTCCAGAGCCGCGGTATGCACTGTTTGAAGGATGATTCCGCTGCGTGGAATCTCAGGGACACAGCGTGAAGTGTTTGTTCTGTAAAACTGTTACACTACATTTGGCAGCTGATGAACATTAACTTCCCGGGGGGAGCGTTAAGCTGAATCCCATTACGCATATATTGTTTACATTATTTATCGGCATCGCAGATGCTCTTATGGAGATCGAATTACCCAGCTGACATTTTGAACATTACTTATTTATACCCCTGGATACGGGCTGAAGCAGCAAAGGTCGTGTGAGGTTACCGTAATCAAGGGCACAACAGCCCTGCTGCAGCCTGGATTCAAACTCTCAGCCTCTCCAAACCACCCAGAAATCTCACGTCTCATGAGGTAAAGCCATTACCGCGGTGTTGGAGTTCCCTCTCGTTGTTATCCGTGGCTTCGCCGGCGGTGTTCTTTACCCACAATGCCTTGACGTGGCACTCCTTTCCCCTGTGGCGTCTAGGTGACGACAACTTCGGCAGGAAGGTGATCGTGTTTAATGCCTGTCGCATGCCCCCGCAGCACGAGCTGAACCACAGACATCTTCTCTTGTGAGTGCCTGCTTTTCAGTTTGCCACGGTCAGCAGTTCCTGGGTGATTCCCCACGCCTGCTTTGCTCTTATCCCTGACCGCATTAAGACTTAGGAGTGAGAGGTTCAGCTCAGCAGTGTCACAGTTATCTGCAGTTAGCACTTGTTATGACTTCTATTATTTACTGAATTGACAGAATTATTATTTTTTACAGTACTGCACTCAGCGTGGATCTTGCGCGTCGCATATTAATTTACAAAATTGAATGCCAGCGTTAATGCTCATATTGCTAGACTTTTAAAAAATGTGAGCGCAAATATCTTAACAGAACTTTGCAGTGGCACATTATCTTTAAAATCTTAAAATGGTACGAGACTTGAATGGTATTCATAGAACAATGTAATGCATTCATAACTACTTTTGCGGAAAAGGAAGTGTTTTTAGGTGAAGGTCAGCTTTAATCCTGACGTAGAGTTTTGCCTGTGGAATGTTAAGTAATGGAATGTGATGGATTCACTTTTGAATGGTTTGTGTTCTGGGGTGCTGTGGAGGGGGTTAATAAAGGTTTTAAATGCATGTGTTCAAATAGCTGTTCACTATTAGTCGTCAGTTATTTAGATGCTATGTGTAGAAATTTAACAAAGTATAGAGCTCATCTTTGGAATATTGTAGTATTTGAAGTTAGCAATTGTGATCATTTTGTACACTGTCAGGTACCTGAAACAAACCCTGGACCAGTATGTGGAGAGTGATTACACCCTGATCTATTTCCACCATGGCCTCACCAGCAGGAACAAGCCCTCTTTCACCTGGCTTAGAGAGGCCTACCGAGAGTTTGACAGAAAGTGAGTCTGTGCACATCGCTTTCTGTGGTGTCCCTTCACTGAAATAATGCTCTGACTTTCCAGCACTATCTGTGGTACCAGGTTGTCAAACCCCATATACGTCACATAAAAAGTTGCTTCTGTTGCCAGAACTTTCATTTTCTACAGCTTTATTAGTGACCAAATCATGAAGGACCGCAGATTGTGCTGTGTCCCTAATTCTGAGGAAGTATGTGCTTTCTGTTTGGAGGATGCGCTGAAAAGACTTGGAAAGATATTGGTAGATGGGATGCCTTCCAGTTAAAACTGATTCAATCACAAGAAATAGACTGGATTTAAGACAGCCTTATCCTCTTGGGCAGTATCTTTACAAAAATGGAAAATCCAATATTTTATTACAGCTTTTTTTCAATATCTCAAATCAGGATTCTTTTTCAGCACCATGGGATGATATTTATAGGTTTAAATCAAAGTGGAAAACAATGACGGTCTGTTACAGAGTATATTTCATATGTATTACTACAGCATTTGTAAGCTCACACAAAATTGAGACCCTTCTTGTTCAGCAGCGCCATATTTACTAGCGGTTACCCGTCATCTAATGTTCCTGTCCAGCTCCATCATCTAATATTCCTCTCTGACCGCAGTGCTCTCTGTTGCTTGCAGATATAAGAAGAACATCAAGGCTCTGTACATTGTGCACCCCACCATGTTCATCAGGACAATGCTCATTCTCTTCAAACCACTCATCAGGTAAATGACCAAACGGAGACCTTTAAGCTGTCGGTTACAGGTATCTGTTATCAGAATACAGATGGATGAAGCGGTTTTTATCATCACGTGCAATCATTTTGTGAGATGACTCACATTTCGCTTTATTTGGCCAGGACAATGGGTCTGAAATGACTGTTTGAAAAGCCTGACGTGTCTTTAAAATTAGGAACAAAGAACAGTGGCGTAAGTGCATGGGGTTAAGATTACTAGAAGCATTACTTGGTGCACTGGGAATTTGAATAGGGTATGATTTCCAAACAGTGTAGTTTGAACATGGTACAGCAGTAACTCAGTGTGTGTACTATTTGCACCGGTTCAGATTGAGAACCACTTAATCTTAAATTTAAGTACAGAAAACTATCATGCTTGAAATGTGTATTGACACAAACTTTCAGTGGTTGTCTGCACCTGTTTGTTTGAGCAAAGCAATGTAATATCTGACTACATGTTTCTCATTCTGAAAATTTGTTCACAAATGCCACATAGCTTTCCTGTGGACTAGTGGTGTGAGAACTTCAACCACTGGTCTATTATGTAAAAGGCTGTTTTGTTTCATTTCTTTTGATGAATTCATTTAGAAAAGTCCTGGAATTGCATGTTAACCTAGCAAATGATGAGTAGGAGGTGGATAATCGACCATTGTCAGGTAACGATTGTAAAAATACATTTTCTCCTCAGCTTTAAGTTTGGACAAAAGATAAATTACATCAACTACCTGAGTGAGCTGGAGGACATTATGAAGTGTAAACAGCTGGTGATTCCCACGCGAGTCAGAGAGTAAGGATTTCGCCTCACAAACTCATTTATAAGCATCATTTTTTTACCACTTCTAAATGCACTACAAACTGTTGCTGAGTGGCTCATTTGAACAATGTTTAGTATTAAAACTATGTCATTTTATAAAGCCAATATAGGCTTTAAGGTCTGGGTTTTATGCCTGGTGATGAAACAGTGAATTGTTGTTGATGTCAGCTGTGGTCTGTGGTTGGGGCAGGTCATTCACCTTACTGTAAGTCTTTGGTGAACCTGGTTTCAGTGGCTGGGTTTGAGGTGAGGTAATCAGAGTTAGTTTCTCTTCCCCTCTTTCTCCTCAGCTACGATGAGAAGATCAAGGCTTCGCTGAAGCCCTCTCCTGAGGTGCCCGGTGTCCGCCCTCCCAGCCCCCCGCTGCCCCACCAGCAGTTTGGCGTTGCCCTGTCTGTGTGGGTACCTGCACTTCCCTTTCACGTTTTCCTGACTTCCACCCACAGCCGACAACCGCTTTTTTCATTCTATTGAATTTTCAGTGCTAGTTCTGCCTCTGTTTTGCCACAGTGGCACACACATGCCCTGCAGCTAATGTAAATTCACACCTCCGATGCACTCGCCTACGAAACTGACTGTTCTACACCCTGGAGTCTGTACAGTACAGGAAGGGAGCTGTTGCTGATTGGAGGAGAGACGCGTCTCCCATATATAGGTGTCCGTTCTGGATTCAGTTCCCCTCCCCCACGAACAGTTCATCTGGATTTCACTGATGGCTTACCTTCCTCAAACTGAAAACAGAAGGAAAAAAATAATGATGGCAATTCATATTAAGTTAAAATTCAGGACGGTCGAAGCTATTCGAATCTAGGCCACAGATTGCTGATTATAAATTGGGCAAGAATGCTGCTGCTGCATTAGCAAGTTCAAAATCAAATCTTGTATCAATTCATCATAATGAAGTATGTATTTTTAAGAAATCATATTCTAGTATTTATACAACTGTATATGTGTAGATTCATCTTTTCCTGATTTTAAGATTGCCTGTGTTTTTTTTCTTGTGGAAAGGTTAAAAGCAAGAAGTGCTGACAATGATAGTGTTCCCATGGTGATGAGAGAGACAATCAGCTTCCTAAAAGAACACGGTGAGTTAAATCTTAGACTTCATGACCAGTGGTGTTGCTTTTATTTCCTTGGATCATCCTCTACCATATACAGTGTGTGCTTTGGTTCCCAGGTTCAAAGTACTCTTTGATATGGGCCTTTTTTATTATTTATCAATAAACAGTTCTAAATCTGTATGAATATTTGACGGAGCCTTCCAATAGCAGCAGCTAGCAGTACACCGTTGTTTCAGATGCCCTCAAATTGCTATCTCCCCCCGTCCAGTCCCCCTCTCCCTACCCCGCCCCCGCCTTACTCCTGGCCACTTTTGTCCCACTTATCAGTACCCATCACTTGGACCATACAGTGTGTCACCCTTTCAGTTTTGGCGACTTGCAGCTGTCCAAATGAATCCTGGGATATCGCAGTGACCCGGACCTCTGTCCTCTCCCCCTCTCTTCATAATTCAGAGTCTCATATGCTGTTATGGCAGAATTTTCATGGGAGGTTGTTTTTTTTTGTTTTGTTTTTTTTACCCTCAAAAGTGAAATGTCAGGGAAATGCCATGGCAACCGGGCTAATTTAGCCCAGTGTTGCGTGAAGCTCAGTCACCGAGTGGAAGAGTGATCCTGACAGGCTAGCCGTACCGTCCTCCCCCTCTTCTCCTAACGACGCCCTCCTCCTTCTGTCAGGTCTGGAAACAGAGGGCATATTCCGCAGGTCAGCCAACGTGAACCTTGTCAAGAGTATTCAGCACAAATACAACTCAGGTGGGTGCCAGGCACAGGATAAAAGATATAGCATAAAGCTACAAAAGGAAAAACCAGGAAAAAAAAATCAGGAATAAAATGTTTTTGTGAAATCGGATGTATTCTCTTTTTATTATAAATTCTTCTTGAAAATCTGATGTTTTCTCATCTTATTAATACTTCTCTGTGAGAATGTTCACATTAGCTGCACATCTTTACACGTTTGGACATGGATTCAGGCATGCAGATTTTATTGAACGTAGCAGTGGCTCTAACCTGGCCTGGTTTAGCCGCTGAGCTCCAACACTGTCCGGTTCAGCTATCTGGGATATAACGCACTTTGGCTCGCTTGTGTACTCCAGGGGAGAGGGTGAACTTCTCAGAGCAGGGAGACGTCCACCTCGCTGCCATAATTCTGAAGAAGTTTCTGAGGGAGCTTCCAGAGCCGATCCTCACATACAGGCTGTATAACGGCATCGTCAATTTCCACAGTGAGTCTACGGCAGCTCTCCGCCACCAGCCGCAGTCACACTGTCTGTTTCACAGGGGCAACAGGGCCATGTAGTTTTTTGAAGTACATTATGCCAGTACATTATGCTTGACTCCTCGTTCAAGCAGGCCACCGAATTGAATTTTGACAGTTAATTCACAAAAACATTAAAGTCACCAAGGGGCAAAAAATATGTCCATTTAAATTCAGGTAGTTCCCTATTCAATAAATAGGGAAATGATAGAATAGAAAAAATATTTTTCTGTTGAATTCAATTCCCTGACCTGAAATGGAGTTGACCCCACCCATGGCTGGGATAAATGTAATGGGAGTAATATCCATGTGGTTTTGAAGCTTCAAAGAGGCTTCAGCACTCTATAAAGTTTTTGTTTCGTGATCTGCAGATGTCGAGAGCAGTTCCCAGGTCAGGGAAATCCAGGACATGTTGAAGACGCTACCAGAGGAGAACTACAGCTCTCTAAAGTTTCTCATCCAGTTCCTTGTGCAGGTATGGGCCCGGCGTCTACCATCTTCCAGGTGCAAGCTTAGCAGGGGCATTAAGGAGGTCCTTTTTTGTAAAGCAAAAGTGAGCTTCGCTGTGTCTTCCTGTCAGGTACTCTGACAAATTTCAACCGGTTTAAAAGCACGTTGCCTTTCCCGTCATGTCCACTGTCTGCAGGTGTCCGGTCAGTGTGAGGTAAACAAGATGAACAACAACAACCTAGCGGTAGTGTTCGGCCCCAACCTGCTCTGGGGTCGGGACGCCGCCATGACCCTGAGCGCCATCGGGCCCATCAACAACTACACCAGGACCCTGCTGGACCAGCACGCTGACATCTTCAGCCCCTGAACACACCCCTGCCCGGGCCTTCTGTTCGGCACCGTCCAATCAGACCATTCCCTCTTTGGTTCTTCTGTTTCACATTCTGCCCTGTTACTTCACACCGGCCCCATGTAACTAGTTCTATGAAACACAAAGAGAGCGTTGTAATCGAAGCTTAGGACACATAATGAGACGAGGTGGGGTTGGGTATCGGAAAAGTAGTTCAATCATAAAAGCGGGAAGCCGGCTTCCTGCTCCAAGTACCTGCACTTCTCTGACACCTCTGGCGAAAAGGTACGTGTGAAAACATTTAGTACTTTTGTCCTTTCGGGAAAATTAAAATCAAAGGCAGTCAAATATGCCTTTTGCCTCCACAATAAGAAACACACCACAGGTGCACAAATGCGCACAAAAACACTTGCTGTAGTTTTTGTAAACATGGATAAAAGAAGTTTCGGACTTACTAATTTACTCATCTAAACTAGCTTGCTTTGAAAAACATTTTCTTTTTTTCAGTTTTTAATTTGTGTCACACAGTACTACACATCACTGAACTTACGACTAATATTGCTTAATTACAGATTTTGGTTATTCTCTCTTCACTGTGATTTTGATATTGAGCTAACAGTCTGAAGATATTTAAAATGCAGTTTTTATCAGTATTCTAAAACCACAGGTATGTTATCAATTCTCCTGAACTCTGGTTCTAGCTAATCTAAATTTTTGACATTTTGAATTAATTTGAAAAAAGAAAAAACGATGTCTAAGCATTTTAAAAAACTGTGGGGAATGCATTGTTGCGGTGGGCTGTGCACATAAAGTAAAAGCTAATTATGGGAACTCAGACTTTCATAAGGTTAAGTCAGCTCTGAATCCTTTAAGTGTGTGTTATGTTTTTTTTAAGCATACTGTGTGTACAAGCATATATTTTATGCAAAATTGCCCTGTAATAATCCCAGTTTGAAAATCAGTTGATTATAATCCAAACAAAATTCCTTTAAGGAAAGTCCAGCATTAACTGATTTTATAACTCAAATTTTTCTAACATAAAGAGGTGCAACAGCACAAGAAGTGCTTTTTCTCTTTCCGTTTCATCCCGTCCTTGATTTGCCTTCTCCACACACAATGTCGTAATTGCCCCAAATCTAAAATGTAACAATAGTGAAATTAAAAATTAATTTAAATGCTCATCACAAGGTGCATTACACTAAACAGTTGGAGTCGTGTCAATTTTATCAGTGAATAAAACAGAAACCATTTATATAGAACCTACTAACAAGACCTTTGAAGTACCTAAGCTCTGGAATTCTTTCCAAAGTGAATGTGGCATCTCTCACACAATGCGTGCTAGCATAACCTGCTAGCCTATCGTGTCTTTGAAGTGCCGCATTCAGGGGAGCTGAAATCATCTTCAGATATCAGTCCTGTTTCTCTTTCTGAGAACTACAGTTCAGTGTAATACATTCCCTGTACTTGACTGTCCCGTAGGTGACCTCCTCTACAACAGAATATATCTTTACTGTGCCCTGTATATTGACAAAATATTTTTGAGTCCTTGTCTGATTGTATACTTGTGAGGTGAGGTTTCGAGTTTGTTTCACCGTTTGTGTGTTAGTTATACTTCCTACCCAGACCGTTTGTTTTCTTGAGGTCATCGCCACAGCATAGTTTGAAAAAGGGGTTCAGAGTGGCCTCTCTAGGTAAACGTGGAGCAGACCCAACCAAAGAAAAAGGGATGCTCTGAAAATGGCTGAAATATTTTTCTATAGTAAATTAACTTATAGTTAAGACAGCCACAACCCGTTACTGGCCTCTTTACTAATGGTTTTTTATATGCTGTGTTGCTGCACCCTTTTTTTGCCAAAATATTGAGGGTGAATCTGTGCTTTTTAATCTTGATTATTTCAGTATGACTTTGATAGTGTCTGTTGAAACTACCAATATTTTAGGGTTGAGTGAGTGAGGCTAGTATAAATTACAAGGTACATTGTCTTTTTTCCTGTTGTACTTGAAAGTATGACACCTGATTTTGCATCTTATAAAGATATCCGTTTTTTTAATGTGGGTATGGAAAACCTTTCTAGTAATGTCATAGCATTCCAGTAATTGAAATTCAGATGTGGCTTACTAGAAACTGTTTCAATTCCAAAGTGTCTTGTGTGCCTTATTTCACTACACAGGCAAGTAGAGTAACAGTCAGTCCTTATCTTGGTCTGGTACTCATGATAATCATCATGCCATCTCCTTGCTTTTACTTCAGTACTCATTTTATATTTATCTGTCTTGGTGAGTGGTTATTGTTTTCCTGGTTTCCATGATAAAAATGAGATGCTCGTGTATGCTTTTCTTTTTTTAGAGATGGTGATTTTTTTTGTTTCATTCTTGCTGGTTATGTTACTGAAAACTTATTTTTCCAAGTCTTATTTTTTATATTATTTGTGGTCAATAAACGTAATTGAACTGTACAGAGTGATGCTGGTTTATTGGTGTGTATATGCAGTTTTGTGAGGGTCAGTAATGCATAGGATTTTCTGTTTGCACGTTATCCACTCTTCCCTTCAGGACACTGATGCTCAGCCATAATGAAGGAAAATCCAGTTAACAGCAAAATTTATTTTGGTTTGAATTTTTACTTGTAGTGATTAAAGAAAAATGTTGGATTGGCAATATTGCACAGCAGTAGCCATGTTACCCTACTGGAAGAAAACTGGAACACGGGAGATGAACGTAAACCATAAAAACCTAGTGGGTTTTTCTATTCTTCTGCTTTTCCTTTCACATTTCACAATCAGAGAAGACCGAAAGGTATCACATTTCCAGAACTTGAAAATTTCTATGCAAGATGGCAGGGTTTATCAGCCCAGACAGCACAGAAGTACTGTATACACATTATGCATGTCTGCACTTCAAATCTATTGAGGTGTGAGGCCTTGTATCGACGGTCTGTCCTGGTGTTTGCTGGCAAAAATAATGTGCTCATAGCTTGCTTAAATCAGAATCCCAACTGCCGCTTGCCAGAAAGGTCACAATGATCCATTGTGCTTTATCGACCACTCTCATCTAACCCCCACTGTGGCAGTTTAAAAAGTCTGCCTGTTTACACAAAAGTGCTCTTGCGATTCTGACCAAGAAGCTATGTTTTTAATCTTTTAAGACTGCACAGCACTGGAATGAAGACTTCATAAATCAGGCAGTGGAGGAGTTTATGCCTACAGCGAGTGAACTTTCAAATAACATTTAAGATTTTAATAAGATACCGGCACACATCTCAGCCATTGGTTAAATCAAAGATTGCATGCTCAAAACACTCCATATCAATCTAGGAGCACGTATATCTCCAAAACACAGCTCTCAGACTGTCATTTTTATGAAAGGCTGTCCATCATGTTTTTAAATAGACGCCTCCATCTTTCATCTGATTGGCTGTGCCTGGAGGTGGGCACACTGCTTCGCCCACAGCCTTGGTCACAGTTTACTAGTATGAGCAGCAGGGGAGAGACTCCACAGTTCTGGCTTAGTTCACTAGAAGTGAAATCCAGCAAGAACCATAAAGCCAGAACTTTATGGTTCTGCCTGGTTCTTAAATAAAAATAATAAACTTTATTTACAAAGCTGCTGGAAATGGGATACCGAAGATTACGTGACAAAAAAAGTGTGTAGTCAAATGCCCTTTTTGCATATTACAAACTGCTGGTCTACCAATGTCACACCATTTTGGCTAGTTAAAAAAAAAACTACTAATTTTTAACATAAAATTCAGGTTTATTATACAACACAGCCATGCCTTATAAACAAAGCCTGTGGTAGCAATGGAAACAGTTATAGGTGTTTGACACTGATGAGGCAAGTGCAGGATACGAACACTCTAAGGCTAAAGAGCTGCTGCAATGAGGCGAAGATCTGTAGCATCATATTATGATCAAACACAATGATTCAGACGCGACTGTACAGTAGTGCATATTCTCGTCCTCTTGATTGACTGTGACTGTGCCCCTAAACTAATATCTCTGGTGTGGAAAGAAGAGTAAGTCAACACGAAAGGTCATGTTGCTGCTTTTAAAAAGAAGCACTTCACTACTTGGCCTGTTTCCTTTCTAATTTGAAGCCCCTAGCAATTGATGCTCAGTCTCAATTATGGAATAAACATGAAAATATGACCCGTTTGCCTCTGTCCACCCCACAGTTAATTGTGCGTCTACTTGTCTTCTCTTATGTCTATACATGACTGTGCCTGTCTCTATCACTGATACGAAGGACATTTTCAGTGTCACAAGCTAGCAGAGATAACTGACATTCTTCAAACGATGATAAAAACGAGTTTCTCTTGCCTTGGTTCAGTTAAATAACAATACAGAAAGGAGAGGCTGGTATTTACATTGGGACTTATGACAGAAACGCTGCCTGTACAACGTCAGAAGCCTCTACAGTATCTACGGTGCACAGCAGGGCCTTCGCAACTCTTCGGGTGTGTAAAGAACAAGGACCATATGCGAGTCACGACGCTTAAAATCAGAAAGGAGTTCAAACGAAGAAACAATTCAATTATGTCAGCTGATTCAAAGTGCTGGGTATAAGTTAATGAGATCATTTTTCAATTCACTTATTCCTTTGAGGTTTAAAAACATAGTCCCACATGGCCTTATCTTTCAAAAAAAAGTAATATAAAGAAGAGAAGTATACTCCAGGGGATGGATGAAGGAGTTCTTTTGGCGTTAAGTGAGACGACAGAGTTGGGGCCGGTTGACCTGTACGGTCCTACTGCAAGGTGTCAACGAAGGCGTCGAACTCGTCAATGTTCTTCTCGTACAAGGCCAGTTTCTCAGGTAGCGAGTCCTGGTGTAAAAACATGGCATTTGTACAATAAATAAACATGAATTGAGATAGATCATCACCTTCAAAAGTACAGCATGATTTACACAGCATGATTCCCGCTAATCCACTGGAGCTTTAAGTCTGCCATTAAAATGCAACCCAATATGGCGGTCAGTGTTTAAACTATTGCACTGCCACCTACTGCTCAGGTTCCTCCAAACCCAGTGGCATATTTAGTTACTACCCAAAACCACAGGGTATTATGTTGTCAGATTCCTCACTGAATGTTTGCTGGTGCTCCCTCGCTCGTGCTGGGAGAAACTACATTATTATGCTTGGGCCTTTGTTTTTTTATTTGGAGGGACTGCAAGATAACGAGCACGGCGAGTGGTGGCGACTGCGTGCGGGTTCGCACAGCTGGGGACAGAGAACATTTATTTACTGTGCTTCTGAGCTGGGAGAAAGCACTGAGAACATATTTCTGGCTGTGATATTTTACAAAGGATCCATATCTGCACCTACTTCTAGTCAGTAACAGGGGGTTAGCCACCTGCTGGCTCTGGTCAATTACTGTGTAAATGCCTTCGGCCTGATTCGGGTACAGGCTCACGGCTATGATGCAAGAATGCAGTGTGTTCCACTTCATCTGTGAAAAGGTTCTAAATGAGTCTGTTCCCCCCCCTTGCTATTCCTCTCACCAGGTCCTCAGCCATGGACTGGGCGCTGACGTCAATGGAGAGACTGGCCAGCTGCGGGGGGTTCTGGAACTCTCTGTAGAACGTTCCCAGGTCCATGGGAAGCAGGTCGTCCTTGGAAAAAGCAGGCTTCTGAAATGAGACGAAGCCAGGCATGGTCACAGTCACGCACCGCCGAACAGAGACCTGGTGCCAGCGGGGCTGGGGACGCCAATGACAACCTCGCATTAGCAGGGCTGGGGACGGTAACGGCAACGGCAACGTTTCCATGGTGAAGCAGGGGAGAAGGCACACCGCTCAACCAGCGCAGATAGGCAAGTATATACTTAAGCAACATGGCATGAGAGGCAGTGCTGTATCATGAATAGTCATGGCTACAAGGGTCGCGAAACAGAGTGCCGGCAATCTCCTGTAACCGTGACTGTATTCACAATACAGCACGGCCTCAAGTGCCATTTGCTTTTATAAAACGGTTACAACAATTAATTGATGAGACAGTATTACTTATTTTGTAATATTATTGTAAGTAATGTTTGTACACAGAGTGATACTGTTTACAAACAGGTTGCCTGAATAACTGTTACTGTGCCAGATTTAGAAATCACTGTGGAACATGGTCTCAGCCAATCAGCATTCAGGAACTACCCGTTTTAATCTTTGGCTGGAGCCTGTGTATAGAGGTGTCCTCAAGCTGTGACTGAAACAGCATGGCAATGTGTGTAGATCAACTGGAAGGGGATATGCAGCACTAAGGTTTCATTTGGCTTCCTGGTCTTGGTGTTATATTCTTACCTATACTTAAGATTTATACAATAAAATTAGATTTACCGCTACTTTACACCAGGCTGGCCAGCTGAGGACAGGCTCCACCTCTATAGCCGGATTCCTTTAGATTTTTCAACATTTCCCTCCCAAGATGTCTTCCCATCGAGGGTTTTTCTCCCCACTGGGAGTTTTTTAAAATTTGTTTTTACCTTGTGCGCTTGCTATTTGGGGTTTCACCCCGTGTTTGCTATTTTTCTGCTTCTCTGTAAATAATTTCTGTAAAAAGTGCTACACAAATAAAACTAACTTGATTTCATTTGAAGATTTAAGTTACTTTACAAACGAGATTTAGAAAATGAAGTTAAACAAAGTTTACAACTTTTATCCAAAACAGTATTGCAAAGGCTAGTTTATTTTTTGAGCCTTTGCAATATTGCTTTAAGAAAAAAAAAACTTGAGCGCATATCAAATATGACTAATGCTACATTATAAGCTCCTAAGCCATTTATGACGGTGTTCTCAGTACACTAGCTCCCAGACATTTTGCTGTTCATTCTCTGCTTCAAAGCACTTATTTCAAATGTGGAAATCCATTGTTCCTTTGTGTGTGCCATTTCAAAGGCAACAATTTCCCTTGAATGATGTTTTTTTTTTGGACTTTAGCCGCTTTTGCTACATCAGTCCTTGGCAGTGATACATTGATTTGTCATAATCATTTGCTTTTGGCTGAAATAAGGATTTATATAATTCACCATTTGTCAACTCATTTAAAAATGAAAGATTACCACCATAAACTAGCCTGTTTTGAGGTTGACACAATAGAGTGATAACTATAGGTTTAATACAGCGACCATGGACATTTCAGCAAATTTTTTTCTATCACTAATGCGACACAAATTCTTAAATATACTTCAGACCTAGAATGTGCGCAATCTGAAAAGGTCACCACAGGTCACGCAGTGTGACAGTTCATCATGCCGCAACGCCCTTTCCAGCCCGATAACAGCTTGTACTGTAACCTACCTTAGATAATTGAACATTGCTTCCTCCTGATCCGATCCCGATTTATCACATTATTCTCCGAGAGTGCAATAAATCACTTGGGAACGCTAGAGTAATGTGATGGTGTGTTTATCTTTGCTTTCATTGTTTTGAGCACACGTGGGAGCCTCCGCTCAAACGCTGCCCTGTGCGTAGCGCAGGGCACGGAGGGGGCGGGGACGGGTAACGTACGAAGTCGACCATGACGAAGTCGTCCTGCGTCTGCCCGCCGCTGTCGCTGGAGTCCTGCGAGTGCAGGCTGCCCTGCAAGGGGGAGGCGGTGGTGGGGGACTCCGGGGGCTGCACCTGGGTGGGAGTCGGAGGGGCCCACAATTTAACCTCCATCATCAACATCAGTAAAAATCACACGCCCCAATGCTTCTGATTTATGAAGAAATATCTCAAGAATATAGTACTAGTACTTATCCCAAGAACCACTCACTATATTTAATGAAACTGAAAGATGTCAAACTTATAGCAAAACATTTTTAAAAAATGTATTTATAAATTACGGTATGTTAGCATAATAATTTTTATTTATTAATACGCATTGTGTAATCACCCAAACATCTGAAAAATCAGCGATATGATGTTTTTTTGTCCATATTGCCCACCCCTAGGTATGTTATAAAATATACTGAACTAAGGTTCTTCAGTCAAGAGTTGAGGGCACAAACTCACGGACAGCTAGACAGTGATGCATGACAGCAGCATCGCCACACTGAATGAACCGTATTCAAATTAATTAGAACATTAATCAAGATGAAGGAGCACCCTCAAATAATTGCATGTCCCTTTGTACGGATGACTCACCATCGGGTCGTTCTCCTCTAAGTCAAAAGCCTTCGGAGCAAACGCAGCAAAAGGCAGCTCCTGACTGGCCATGGTCACCTGTGTCAAACACAAAGACTTTTCACTGTTTGACCACCACTAACACGAATCCACATCACACTCAGGTCTTCCAATCGGATCCCTGGATTGCTTCAGGAACCAGCTTGACCGCAGTGAAGCAGTCACGCCTGTCGAACGTGCGTAAACCACGTTGCTGTTGCTCGGTCAAAGCGAGCTCAGCAATGGCGCCTTTCTGGCAGGGGTGGATGGGAAGGCACCATCTGTATTCTTACCTGTGTGGTGGGCTTGTTGACAAAGGCGCCCACTTTCCTAGTGAAGGTGGTCTCCAACGCGTTGGATGGGGACACGCTTTTCACCTCGCTGCTCCTGGACAAGGTGTCTGGGTCATCGCAGCTGTGCAAAAACAGGATGAATCTTAAGTATGTCAATAACTTTACTGTTTTACCAAAGTCCCACATTTCCAGACTTGACAACTCTGTTCATCCTTGAAGCTCTTACATGGTAGCATCAGACCAAATAAGGCCAAAACAGCCAGTCCACAAACACAAGACCTCATGATGTGGCCATTTCCAGTGAACTTATCCTACATTTACTTACTCAGATACCAAAACACTCTAGAATGGTTCCAAATGAGATGACAGAACCTCCTACTACAGTTCAAGCCAAATAAAGACAACCTATAATATAGTGAGGCTTATGTTTCGAGTTTTTGGCCTCTAAGGAATGAATGAATGAATGAATGAATGAATGAAATGTGTGTGTATGTATTAATATAAGTTATATGTATTATTTAACTGATTCAATCATTAATTAATCATTAGAACATAGGATTGGGTTGTAACTAAAGGCCAATCTCTCAGCAGCTCGGAGAGGGGAGGGCGCCCACCCGCTGGAGGGTGTGGCAGGGTTGTGGTGGGCGGCGTCCGCAGGGGGGCACGAGGGCACCCGTCCGTGCTCCGCCTGGGCACCGTGGCACGGCTGCACGGGCATCTGAGGCACACCGCCCTCCTTCCCTGGGATCACCATCTGGAGACGACACAACGGCACACCGTCACGTCTGCGGCTGTCACTCAGTTCACTGCACCACAACTGACAAACTGTCAGGCGTTTGATTGGCCTACGGAACATGGGCACACCTGATCATCGTCCACCAAAGCAGGAAGACTCTTTTGGAAGAACATAATGTGACAGACATGACAAAACATAGTTTGGACTCGGGGGATGGGAGGGATTATATTCAATAACTACGTGGGATTCACCAAGTGCATATTGCGCATACAAAAACAGACATAAGTAGCATGACCGTAAAGAAAGGCGGGTGGTGACACCTGTTGTGGGGACCTCTGGGGTGGGAACAGATTACCTGGTGCGGGTGGGCAGTGTTAAAGACAGCTGGGTAGCAGAGATCGGCCACTCCGAGCGCAGGGGGCTGATAGGAAAGACGAGAGCTGTAGAGCTGAGAAAACGACAGCGAAGGGAAAAAAAGACAGGAAAGACAAGGGCGAAAACACCGATCAGGAGAAAGAGAGCGAGAAAGCGAGTGCGAGAGCGTGAGAGAAAGACAGAGACAGGGAAATAAAGAGAAAGCGAGAGTGACAGAGAGAGAATGAGAGAGAAAAAGAGGGAGAGACAGAGAAAGAGAGAGAGAAACAGTGAGAGAAAGAGAGAATGAGGGAGAGAAAGAGAGAGAGAGAGAGAGAGGCAGCCTGAAGTAACTGCAGGGTTAAAGCGCAGAGGATGCAGAGGCTGAGTGAGGCGAGCAGCCTACAGGCCTTCGTGGGCGTTACTTACCTTGGCCTTAATAAACCAATCAAAGCCAACCATCAGGGAGTTCATTCGTTTAGTAAGGCAGGAACAACAAACAAATGCGGCCATGGGGTCAGGCTGGGACTCTACCAGCTGCCAGTGGGTTAAAGGGAGGGCTCTTTTCTAAAGCGCATATAATATGAAAACCCAAGCAATCCAAGTTCAATTAAATGTAAATGGTTAATATTTTTAAAAATCATTTTACATGGATATAAGTGTTATTTGGACACCTATTTCTTTCTGCTAGGCCAGAACAGGCAGGAGCAGCATCAGAGCGAATGTGGTTTTAAACCAGTCCTCCCACATGAGAAACTCACTTGGTGCGAACAGGCCAGGCCCATGGTTGGGACCTTGAGAGTGTCCATCACTGCAGGTTTAGGGCTCTTAAAATTTTTCTTACCAACAGTGAACACAAACTACACACAGAGACGGACATAAAGAGAGAGAAAGAGAGAGAAGGTGCAAAAGAGAAGGGGAAAAAAAAAAAACCAAACACCACTTATGAAAATATAAAAACTGGTGCATTATGGTTGGTTAATCCTACCTGGACAACAGTCTGTCCTCGCTCTCACTTTAAACTGATTTTTTTTTTCAAAATGAAGGGAAACTCAATTTGAAAACCATACAGAAGCACCAGATGGAGTTGAAACACGATTACTCTGAACAGCTACTAAATTTGACTGGAATGGCTAATCTTGTGTTAAAATCCCAGAATCCAATGCTCTGTGGGCAGGTGACTTCGAACCACTGAATCAGTGTCATTGGCTAACTGGATCAGCCAATGGGAACCACTGCCTCAGAGGAGAATGAATGGAAAAAAAGACAATCAAAGGGTAGCCCATTTGATTAACAGTTACACAGAGGTTGACCTTGCAGACAAAAATACGTGTGTGTCAAAATTATTTTACCTTAAAACCCCACGCATGCACTCCAATGACTATACGGTCACTATAATCACAGCATAGGCTTATTAGCATCAGTACACACAACAACTGAGATGGCTTCACCTAGCAATGAGACTTACCTGTGAAGGGGGTGAGGTGGAGAAAGAGGTGGTGCACACTTCTTGGGAGTCCTCCACCCCAGCATATGTCACTCCATCATCCTCGCCTGCCGTCCTGGGACAAGATTAGAGACCATTTCGGTCAGACCAGAGGCATGCTCACAAAAACTTGCTCAGACATCCATTAGCATTTTGTGGACAGATCTGGTTTCAGGCCATGTCACCCAGTCCTAGCCTGAAGTAACTCAAGAAAGGTCTCTCAACAACCCTTGATTTACCTCAGAGAAGTACTGATTATTTAGCATACTAATTAGGCCCCCAATTTTTCACTTTTATTTGTATAGCCATATCACGTCTGAACAACAGCAAATCCTCTCACCTATAGTTGCACGGGTGCATGTGTCCTACATTGGCAAAGGGACGCTCCACAAAGTGATCGATGATGATGCCCATTATGGGGGCCGTCCTCTCAAACTGCCTGCGGAGAACAACGGCAAAGAGCCGACAGAGGGTTAGGCCACCGGATCAGAAACCATGGGATCAGAGGGAGGACAAAATGGCATTGGCCGTAAATCATGTGACTTTGGTGTAACCTAAAGAGCGTTTGCACCACCTCAGCCTTTAATCGAATTCAGTGCTTCACCTGGACTATAGTAAGCTACTATGGGGGGAATGTAGCTGCAGTACTAAACCCAAAAGCATGCTGGGAGCAGCCAGTAAGGAATGAGCACACGGTGGTCCAGATCATAGCGTTGTAGGTTCTATACTCCATAGTGCTGAACCACTGAATAAGGTCAAGCATTTTTGGGAAGGGTTTTGCACGTATTGGAGGTTCTCATCCATCCCTTTGTTCCACAACTCAAAAACAAATAAACCCGGGTAAAACCCTCTTGCGATTAAATCATAATGCCGGGTTCACTAAACAGCAATAAATAATGGTTTTGATGTTGCTGAGAATTCAATTTTGAAGACAAATGGTTTCACACAACACTGATGTGAAATAAAAAACAATGCACACAAATTCAGCTTGTACCCATGGAAAAGATGCTGGCTACGCAATTCAGTAGCAAAAATCTAAGCTGTGCATTCACTAAGGTCAATACGGTCCATAAGCACTGATGTCCTTACCTGGTGGACATGAAGGCCAGGTTAGTTCTGTAAGCGCAGGAGAGAGTTATGGTGCCGATGGGAGTTCCCACTACACCCACGCGCACGGTCTGGAAACCTAGAGAAGCATTTCAGTCAAGACATCACAGTTCATTTCTCATATTCTAGTAGGCTTACTGTACATACTTTTCCATTTGAAAGGTGATTGAGTGCAGGTTATTCCACAGAAGTAGTTTAGAATGAACAAGAACTGACAGTTTACAGCTCTACAGCAATCTGTAATGAAAGGTATAAGTCCTGCTGTAAAATGTAGCAAAATCAACCATATGCTGTGACAGATGAAGAACATACCCTCTCCAAGTCCTGCAAGCTGAACTTCCCCAAAATATATCCTGAAGGAGAAGAAAGATCAGAGGGGACTGAATACATATGAGTAAACAATGCTCTTACTTCATAATAGGAACACCTGTCCAAACATGTGCGTGGTAATAAGCAGTTGTTGCAAACCAATGCATTGTGCATGGATTTTAAAGGTTTGCCATAAAGGTTTTGATCATAAACGAGCCTTGTAAATACAGCACATCGTATTACTGCTAACTTACTTTCAAGCACTCTTTGCTTCGGAAAGCAGTATCTCACTATGGCAAAGGCACCGTTTCTACCAAAACAATCTCGTTTTATCATCAATAAAGACAAATTTCTAAGCATTACAATGTCCTAAATGACATTATTTTTAGCCTGCACCTCAGTCATTAGGTGGTGCATCTTCCAGATATCTACTTCAGAAAATGTGAATATACCTGTACAGTATGACATAGTCATGGCCTTGCTTTCGTGACAATTTGTAGGCTGGGGTCACTCTTGTGATGGCTAGCAGTGATTTGAGCAGTAAGGACAGTCTGTTGTAAACGGTGTAGGAGACTTTGATATCTTTGTCACACCTAGAATACAACAAGCCACATGTTAATGGTCCTCAGTTAATACCAGGATCAATTCAATTCTAATGTATATATGTTTAATGCATAATGCATACAACTTTATAGCAAAAATAAGTTCTCTCTCACGGTAGATGAAATATATATATATCTATATAATAAATGATTCCATGCTAGCTGTACCAAATAATTGGTTCTGTCGCAACTGCACATGGCCTGCTTTTAATATATTGCTGTATGGTATGAGAAGAACAGGCAATCAAAAGATATCTTACTTCTCGTTCATCTCCAAACACCAAGTCTCCAATTCCATTGAATCCCCCTGTACAATGACAAAAGCAAGAGGTAAAAAGTTGTAACTATCTAGATTTTTCTTTTCTGATCGCAATAGTGGCACTAAATTATTTTTATGTTAGTTTAGCAGGGCATCAGGCCAATTGTGATCATCTGCTCTGTTGAGTGCCCAGACTATTGGCATGCTCTTACCTCAGATGTTTTAAGGGAGATTTCCACGCACATCGACCTGCCAATGCCAGGCAGCTGCCCAGCCAATGCCTTCTTAGCTTCATGTGTCACCTCAGGTATATCTTTTATTGCAAGATTGAACTGAGGAAATACATGGAAATCAGGTCACAACCAAATGTGTGCATTTATCAATTCCCACACAGTTTAAAACGTAATAAAATATTTACTATGATCTAATTTTGACTATGCCCTGATGTGCATCCATACAAGACAAAGCATACATAAAGATTATAATATGTTGAGAAAGGTGCCATGTATGGACCGGCAGCTAAGTAGTTCCTTTGAACTGATCAGAGGGGCCTACCCAGTCCGAGCCCGTGGGCGAAGATGAGGAGCGAGTACAGATCTTCTCTCCTAGGCGAGCCTGAACAATCACCTGTACAGTCTACAAGAAAATAAACACTTTGGGGAATTGAACCTTTGATGCAGTTTATCCTATTACAGCAAAACTGTCATAAT
Organism: Anguilla rostrata; assembly: GCF_018555375.3. Taxonomy (NCBI): domain Eukaryota; kingdom Metazoa; phylum Chordata; class Actinopteri; order Anguilliformes; family Anguillidae; genus Anguilla; species Anguilla rostrata. The sequence goes on along the minus strand of NC_057937.1, from coordinate 42,749,680 downwards.
TTGGGAGAATAAATACGTATATTGTACACGACAAACAAGAGTATCCAATACCTTCAACGCGAAGAACTTAATAAATTTGTCCAAGTCTTTCTTGTCCTGCGGGCTGAGATCACTCTCCATATTGGAAGGTGCCTGTGAGAATGTCAATACATTCAGGTCAAACTGGAGAACATGCACAGTGCAATAAATATTTAAGCTGATGTATGTTTCTGTTACACACATGCTGCTGTTTACTTTACCATTCCATTTAGCTAGCTGGCATGTTTTACACAGACTACAGTACCGAACCAACATAGCCTTCAGCGTCCTTACACGACTGAAACCATGAATCAGCCGCCGATTTCGATAGCTTAGCTACACTTCCTTGACATTAGCGAAATGTTGTCACTAACTTGCTAGTTAGACTAACGGCACAGCATTAAATATAGCAGGCTCATAAATAGCTGCGTACATAGCTTAGCTGGCTGATTTAAAACGTCAACATTATAAAAATAAAGCCAGCAATATAGCATATGAAAACAGTTAATATAGTTGAAACAGTGAGCTAGTTAGCTATTAAAATAGTACTTCAAGCTTAAAATCGCCAGCTAGTTAGCCAGACAGCTAACATAAACCAACTAGCTGTTAGCCAGCTACGTGCAGGTACTTACAGCTCATTACAAATTCAGATTTCGCCGTCGGTATTTTAGGGATGCTTCGTCTGGTGAATTTAAAAAACCAATACGTTTAATGCGTCCAGGTGACATGGAATTGAGAGATTAAGTTTAATAAAAATCAAGCGACCAGCAAATCTGAGTATGACAACTGCCCCATTTTTTGTTTATTTTCATTAGCCAGCTAGGTCAATACGACAGACTATCTACGTACGTGTATTTTGAAGCTTTCGTTTACGTTCGCCGCTTTCGTTAAATGTAAAAATCACCCGTTTTAAATAAATCATAGTAATTACATGGATATATATATTACGATTATATTATGTATCGTAAAAGAGCATGTAGTAAATTTATGCGTGTGTATTCCAATTTGAACACGCATTTTAGAAATCTTGAAAGTGCTAGTCCCGTGACGAAGTTGCCAACACGTCACCATGTGATTCGTATAAACAAAAATACCACAGGCCTAGTAACTCTAAAGTTAACCAGCAGCTAGTCAGGTAAAATCACATCGCTAACTCACAAAACTGTTTGTATTACTGGGGAATAAAATAAAATATGTTCCTAGGTTGAAAGTTGTTTCCCGTGTTTCCGAATATAGCTAGACTAGACCAGATAGCTAGCAAGCATATAGAACAATAATGACGCTGTTGTTTGGTTAGTTGCATAGCATACTGTAGCTAGCCATGTACATACATACTGGCCAGGAAGCAAGGAGTCATGTCATATAGCTGGCTTGCAAGATGCTCGAAAGGTATCGAATCATTACCTCGCCTTTATAGCTAACCTCGTGTTCATGCATGACATTACATAGTCGACGTGGCTGTAGAGCATGCTACTGTCCAGCCATCGTTGATAAGTAAGTTAGCGCTTTACCGAAATTACGACCTTCATTGTTATCAAATGCATTGCATGCTTTTTGAACGCGTTAATATAGGGTGGGGATCACTCAAGAAAACCAAAACACCGTTAACTAACGGTTCATTGGTTACGGAGACCGTACAGAAGAGGATCGGGGGGGGGGGGGGGACGTTTTCTCAAATACTCAATCGAACTGTAGTATGTGACAATAACATGCTAGTATGAAAAACAACGCTCGGCAAGTCGAGTTTCGCATCTGTCCATAAACTTGGTTCAAACAACCGACTACGCTCTTTTATTTTCATCGGCTGCACTCCACTATTCGAATTTATTTATCGTCAACAAAATTATGTTTCTCCGCTGGGTATTAACCGAATTTTACATTTTACCTATCCCAGTCTCTTCAGTTTTAGCAAACAGCATGGATCTTACACGTTCATCACAGTGTGGTCAGATCACGAAAACATGTCCTTGGTATGTGATCAACCATCACGTGTATTCCCATGTGGAAAAACTATTGTGCTGAAGCATACTCGAAATAAAGTATCATTAAAGTTTATGAAATTATTCTTAAAGTAAGCTGGGCTATACTGTTTTTCACATGGTATTAAGGGAGACGCCTTCATTAATTGCAATTCGTTGCACTTTGCTGCAACAGAGTTTTGTTAGGAATGTTGATGCAAATTAAGTAGACATCCTCGTGACACTGCATGGTTGTCTGTGGCTGTGCCATCTGGGGTGCGTTGTGTCCTGTTGCACAGTATTTCCCCCCACAGTGTGGGAATGAAGTACTGTAGCTTAACCTGCAAAAAAGCCCGAATAAATATTTTTGATGAGTATTTTTATTTTATTTTTAACATTGTGTCCTGAGGATTTATAGACATAAGCTGTTCTCTTTCAGAACCGGTAGAAACAATGTTTTATACAGTGGGGCCAAACCTTTCTTACTGGCCTTTACTGAAGTATATTTAAGGACCGGTAAAGTCATAAAGACCAGCAAAGGTACACATCTCTCTGTCTACCACAGTAAATCAAAAACAAGTTTTCATGGATACTAGCATGTGCCAACTCTGAAATGAACAGAGCCTGTTCCCACTTCTTTCATTTCTCCAGTCCACCAACAGAGCTGCGCAGTCTGCACATGTAATTTGCTAAAAGCACCACCCAGACAGGGACAGTTTCAGTGGACAGGTACTCCCTACCTCATTATGTAAGTGTGACTTCTCTGGGCAACAGGGTGCCTGTACTCTGCTGGTTCATTGCTAGGAGGCAGGAGAACTGGCACTTGCTCATGTCTGATCTTGTCTGATCTTGCTTTGGACCTGCAGGATCAATGATATCTTGATAAAGCTGTGCTACAAGCCTTTGGGCTATTTTTTACAATTTGAGGGTTGACACATATAGGGTTGACTGGACCTTTTACAGTGCTGCAAAAAAGTATTTGATCCTGATTTCCTCTAGTACTACATTTTTGTCACATTGTGAATGGTTTCAGATCATTAGACAGAATGTAGCTTAATATTGGGCAAAGGGAAGCTGATAAACACAAAACACATTAAAAAAATTATTTCATTTATTTAATGAAAAACGTTATCACCCTATATCACTGTTGGGGGAAAAGTAATTGCCACCTTCAACTTAATAACTGGTTGTACCACCTATAGCAGCAATGACTGCAACCAAACGCTTCCTATAATTTGATATCAGTCTTTCACTTCGCTGTGGAGGAATTTTATCCCACTCTTTGCAGAATTGCTTTAATTCAGACATATTGGTAGGTTTTTGAGCATGAACTGCTCATTTCAGGTCTTGCCACACCATCTGTATTAGGTTCAAGTCAAGACTTTGACCACTCCAAAATTTAGATTTGGTTTCTTTTCATCCATTTAGATGTGGACTTACTTTTGTGTTTTTAATCGTCTTGCTAGAAAACCTAATTACGCTTCAGCTTTAGTACACGGACAGGTGACCAGACATTGTTTTTAAGAATTTTCTGATACAGAGCAGTAGTTATTGTTCCTTCAAAAATGGCAAGTCTTCCAGGTCACAAGGCAGCAAAGCATCCCCACACCACCACACTGCCATCACTCTGTTTGACTGTTGTTTGAATGATGTTCTTATTGTGAAATGCTGTATTTGCTTTATGTCAGACATAATGGAGCCTGTGTCGTCCAAAAAGTTCTGCTTTTGTCTCATCTGTACATAGAACATGATCCGAAAGGGCTTGGGAATCATGCAGGTGCTTTGCTACTCTCCCATGAATCACCGTTTTGCACGGCCTCTTTCTAATTGTGGAGTCATGAAGACTGACCTTAGCTGTGGCTAGAGAGGCCTGCGGTTCTTGGGATGCTTTTCTGGATGATCTTTTCATTGCCATCCTGAATTGCTTGCAAATCACTGCCGCTGAAACAGGGAGAGGTCTCCATTCTAATACTATACTATGTTTTGTTGCTGCCCAAGGCAGCTCACTGTAGGACAAATTGCAGACTGTAATCCATTTTAATTGAAGGGGCTGCCAAAGCTTGAAAGTCAGGGAGTTCTAGTAAAAGTCCCACAGCAGTCTTACTAATTCCATTGTGGTGTTTTTTCAACATACATTTCACATTGGTCCTGTACTGTATGGGGCTTCATTTTTCAAACAACTTTTCCCACCATACAGTTGACCAAGGAATTAATGTTATTTAGTCTGAGGCACTTACAAGGAGTATTTTTTTAATGTCAATTTCATCACCATGCATTTCATTGGGCAGTATGGCTATGTGCAGTGTGAAGAAACATTTAACCATATCTTTTCGTAGGGTTACAGCTTCTGGGACCTACAGGTATTGTGAGGTTTTGTACATAGTTAAACAGGGTACACATGGTATTTTTATGGTTCCCTATGGATTCAATTCCATTCCACATGTTGAGTTGTTTTTGTGGAATCCTAAGGTCTGTTTTTGGTTGATATTTTTTATTTGAGGCCCTGAAATATTTGATCTTCAAAGAATACAATACTAACAAGTGGAGTACAGATATCAAACACACCCTTTTTTGCATGTCATATTATTGAGTAAGTCCCTTTGATGTAAATTCACCAGTGAGGACCACTTCTTATCACAAAGATAGAATTGTGAATAATGCAGGGTTGGATGCATTTTCTCAATTACAGATGAACTTGATAATGACGACTTTTACTCCTCTGCACAGTGGAAATATACTCAGGTACTCAGGAAGCAAACCATCTTTACCTTTCTTGTTTTAGGATTCATTTAATCATTTAAGGATTACGTGAGGTATCAGAAAGTTTTGGTGGAGAGCTCCGTGAAATGTAAAATTTTGTTTTCTCTTCACATTCTCTATTAAGTGCCAGTGCAGTTTTGATTCTGCCTCCTGCCTACAACAGATTTACTGGCTATCTAGCTGACCCTTAGTAAAGACTATGTAAACTTGGTCCATTGCAGCCTTCATAAGTAGCACCACTGCATTGGGATGTAATGCTCTGAATTAGGGAGAGAGGAAATATTGTCACCTTGGGTTAAAACACCTCTTAGACACTTTACAGTAGGAGTGCTAAGAGCATAATGCACTACCCGTTCTGTTACGGCAAAGTGAATGGGTCTAATGATCTGATATGAAGTCTGAATTGTGCCAATACCAGCTGTGCCTGGTAGCCTTGTAAGGCAACACATAATTGACTGTCACGTCACCTAGTAAGGGGGATGCGCCAGGGTGCTTATTTAACAGCTTCCTTAAGAATGTCAGTAGACTTCAGCCCGTTTTCCCCCTGGGACAAAACCGTTCTGTTCCACCACTTCTATGTGTTTCTGGTCATACAGTGACATCATCTGTGCTCAGAGGAAGTGCCTTTACTGTACTTGGTAGCCCAAATTCCCGAGGTTTTTAATATCCTTTGCCATGGGATTGAATACTTGGCCCTGGCTGGGTTGGTAATTGGTGAAACGCATGCCTAAGTTTTCCTATATATTATACTGCTGGAAGAACTGCTTTCCTATCCCCTTTGCTGTAGTCATGTTTTTGTAGAAGTAGGCCTTCAAGATACCATCGCATTGAAAAATCAGCCAATGTGTGAAGTGGACTTCATCCTCTTTGTCAGTCAGAGGTTTATAGTGGTGCATTTTTATGAATCCATGGGACCAACCTCCCCCACTCCCGCCAAGAAGCAGCCTAGTTAGGTCAAAGCTCCTGTTGATTCTGGCAATCATTTGGTAAGCATTATACGTCTACTATAATTGGAAATTCACTGACAGCAGGCAGAAGGATAGGCCCTAGCCAGCCATCTGTGGCCATTATTTTGCTGACATGACTAGTCTTGCCATTCCATTTCCTCTGGTGGAGATTGGTGCACTAAGGGCATCTAATGTTCTAGTTGACATTGGGGACATGCCTGCAAATCTTGTCACTGTATTATGTTGGTTCCTCCTCAGTTCATTTAGAAATTGGATTTCATACATAATATGCAACACAGTTATTTATACAGTATGAAACAATGGCTTGATAGCTTAAGCTGGACTGAAGCCCTTTTTGTTCAGGTGGTATCAAGACGAGCTTAAAACTGCTGTAGACACCCTTCTTGGATTTAGAAATGTTTGAGTAAAAAGCTCTGTGAAGACATCTGTGCCAAAGCTGGGTTAATGCCACTTAAAAAAAAACTTAATTGAGTAACTGTTGCAATTCCAAAGTCTTACCTTAATGACCCATGTTATTTAATATTTAAAATTTGAATACCATCACAATATTCCAGAATATGATAAGAGGAAGAACTTGTATTAAGTCCGTTGTCTGTTACTAAAATTCCGATGAGTACTAATTATGCTAAAAGTGCAGAATGCGACATTCAACAGGGGGATATTCCCATTCCAGCAAGAGTTCAATATGACAAAAAACAAAACACAAGCCTCTGGAGTGAAGTGAAAGAACAATGTCACACAGGGGGGATTTTTTGTTATTTTATTTAGCAAAATGGTAAAATAAATAAATACAAATTGATCAAATGCTCCTAATCTCCTCTGCTTCCAATGTTCTCTAGAGTATTTTGCTAAACACTGCATACAAATAACTTATCACAGAGAAGGCTCAAATACAGGAGAGAGGCAAAGAAACTCAGCGGTTCACTAACAATGTCAGGCAAACGAACGAACAAAAAAAAAAAGATCTGTAACAAAAGTGGAAAAATAAACACACTCCTTTTTCATAATTATGAAAAAAAACAATCTTACAAGAGAATATGCAGATTGTGTAATTCATTTACATATAGTTCAGCACGTCAGGCGTACCTCTGCTTCTTCCTATCGCTACAATGCGTCTTTGTTTTCTTTTAACAAAGTGGAAGATTATAATTTTTTGTACCTTTTAATTTTTTTTGTTTTCCCCCCACATTTAAAATGAATCTTCCAATCAAAATCATGGTGAGGTAAGAAGTAGCAGGTGGTGAACATCTGGGAGATCACACAAATATTGTGAAGATGAGACATAATAAAACTAGAAGGCCACAGGTGTGACGTGATACATCATGAGAACTAATGGGACCATACTGAAATATGGTGTCAACAGGATATATAATGCACCGATGAGATTACGAGCTAAAGTCTATGGACGACATCTTTGTGCCTATGCAATTTAGAATGCACCATTTTTATGTATGCATGTTTTATTGTAATAGTAATGCTCTACACACAGTTTGGGTTGTTCTGTATGCCATTTGACAATGGCTGCAAGTATTTGAGAATATCAAATGATCCACCCCAGCAGGAGAGTTAGGATTGGACATCATCTGTATTCAACCAATAATGTTGTAATATGGTAAGAATGAATGTAGAGCACTATAAGGCTTAATTCCCTTGGGGGGGGGAAGCCTTAGTGAATGGGGACTTAAAATGCTCAGCTGAAGCACAAATTCACATGGTCTCAAATAAAAAATTTGGCTGGCATGAATGATGATGCATATTAAATAGCTAAGGATTCAAACAGCAGAACACACACGGAGATATTCTTTGGGTACATCAGTTTCTGAGCATGAACGCATGAATTTATACAAAGTGTGGCTTTTGTTTCTTTTTTAAAAATCTTCACACAGAACAATGTACTTCACAATATTCATCTTAGACCCCTCCCCTACCCCCAACACATTTCCCCAAAGAAATTAAGCTGATCAACATTCAGCATGGTGCATCAGCAAAGGCATAATTTGAGTACCTATATTTGAGAGGAATGAACTAAAGCTCAAAGATTCTCATTTTCCTTGAGCTCAGTCGTTCTTTTTTTTTTGCAAAATAAAAAGTCAAGAGTTCATGAAATTAGATTACACACATTTTTCTCTGTGCACAATTTCCAGCATTTATAGGGGTCTGGAAGTGCCAGTTATCAGTTTGTTCATTTAGGAAATTATCATTCAAAATGTATATTCTAAAACAGTTTTAGCAAAAGATATTGCTGCTATTAAAAAAAAAAAAACTGAAATTTCCTGTTCAAAAATTTTGAATAAAATACACTTGAACATAAATGCATATTTAACAGTAAATTAAATTCCCCAGAACACTTGCATAAGAAGGCATTCAAACTGACTGAAGAGGTGAAGTAATGGTGAGAAGGCCTTCTAATTGGGTTACTGTGAAGTTTAACTCCCAAACTCAGACAGGCCAGGGCTCTCTGAACATCAGAACTGTATCCGAGTTTACAAAATGGAAAACAGGTAGACCCCATTCAGAACATAAGAACATACAAAAAAATTAAGGTCGTGACCACTGGGACATCACCAATCTAGAGCATTTAACACAATGTAATCGCTCATTGAAATCTCTGGAAAGGTTTGGGCGGTCCAATTCAGAAAAGGAATATAATTGCCCAGATTTCTACAACATACATTATGTATATGTGTATAGAGATGCCTTTCAGAGGCCAACTAATCAAAATAATACTTTGAATGCGCTCAACAAAAAGTGCATCAGAACATGTGTAAATCAAACCTATTTCATGCTAACAATTGCATCTAATTAATTTGCATTTAATTTGCAATGTATTGTGCATTATCTATCCGTTTGAATCATTAAGTTTACAACGCCACTATCCCAGTTGCAATACCGAAGCCAGAGGTGACTCATATAAGCAGAAATTCACTAAACCAACTACGCCTTAAAGTTGACAACTTTAAACCTCCGATTCTCACACAAATTCATAACAAATCTTTCCATTTAAGTGTAGACGCAAGTCCCCCTGCCCTGTTACAACGAACCATTTCACCTTTGTGCAACACGTGAATTTTTTGGTAGACATGTGCGCATGTGTATACGCGCAATTATACACACATTCATACATGCCTAGCTCAGGAATTCACTGGATCTCCACGTCTCACTTGTGATACTAAAGAACCATACCCACAATACTCTGAACACAGAACATGTTTATGACAAGTATAAACGTCTTAAGGCAACTGCTACACAACAATTTATCCCAATAGCATCAAACCACAGAGGGACAGAGGGAGTGGTGTCCACACTACTATGAAAACGGCAAGACACACCGGACGCAATACGTCCACACCATCAGTGCCACTAAAGGTCACAACAGACCTGCGATTATTTCTCAGCAGTTAATAAGAACGTCTCGTCTCAGAATCTGCAGTTGTGCTTAATGTCCGATTTGTTTTCGGCCTTCTCAAAAGTGGGCAAATTGTAGGGAAGCATCGGGAAGATTGAGACCGGGCAAGAGACTGGAAATCAAACAAAATTAACTAATGACCAAAACAAAGTGAACAAAATGAGCTAAACGAACAAAAACTCAGCCTGTCCGTATACTATGGATATGTAGAGAAATGCATCAGAACCACAGTGCAAATCGAAACACTACGATGAGTATGATGTGGGTAGAAGGCACTCGGCATAAACAATATAATGGAAAGAAACAAAAAAGGCGAGAGGGATCGATGAAAAGACGTGCTCCATTCTTATGACACCTGAGCGTCTGGCGAAATGTGGGAAGGTTGGGAACCAAAGGGGAAATCCTGTGAGGTAGCGCTGCTATTTCGGGGGTGAAGATATGTCCTTTTCAATGCACTTTACGGAGAGGAGGAGTCACAGCACGTTTCAAAGTTCGGATAGGTTGTCCAGCTTGAATTTGGAAAGAATTCAACCAGACAAACAGTAAATGTGTACCGACAGGTTACATAAACTAAATACAAGCCCTTACTCCATTTTGTGCCTGAAGGTCTGGCAGTCCACCGCGTATAGTATTATGCAACTCGGTGATTCACTTGGATTTTTAAACTTTGTTCATGTGTATTTGTTTGCTTCCCTTCAGAAAGATAATACAGGTTTGAAACAACACTCTCTTCTTCCTTGTTTCAGATGGTGAAGCTCTAAGACACACAAATCTGGACTCTGAATAAAACGTTCTCCAGTCCTTTCCCTCGTCTTTCTTGGCCACACGTCCTGAAGTATTGTACTGGATTTACTCATAAACAATTTGATACTAAAACAAATTAATGTCTCCTTCAACATTCCAGCTGTTATTATGGACACAATGTATTCCTAAATGAATGTCTAAAAAAGGGAAAACTAAAATTTTTCCTGTGGCGCAGAACTGTGTTTAGAAAAAAATCAGTTCCTCTCATCACACGACAAGGCCTAAACGTTGCTCCACTTTAGGTGAGGGATTTTACTTCCAGTGAAATCTCACACACTTTAAGATGACAGAAATTAGGTGGCTGGCATTTCGCTTTCTCTGCCCGAGCATAATGAGGATTACTATGGGATATGGAGATATGACATGGAAATTGATATAAAAACATATCTGTGGTACCAGTGGTAGGCTCTCTGTCCAGGGCAGTAGCGATAGACAGTGACCCAATTTAAAGCGCTCTTACGGGTCATTTAAGAGTGGTTCAATAGAGGTCACACTATGTGAAAATGAAAAACGGAATGCTACTCAACAACTGGAGAGAGATCAACGAAAGCTCAGTAACTTTAAACTTCAAATCCCACAATCCCACTCCATTTTCTCAAGCTCTAATTTGATGAAAGCTTGCTTGTACAGTTGCATAACAGAGTTCAGGGGGTGCTCAATTTACCTATAGCCTGTGTTTCAATGATGCATTTTGAAATCTTGATTTAATACAAATACCAGTTTCAAAAGTTGTAAAACACTAATAACTTTTTGGAAGCTTTGTAGGGATACTTGCTCATTTGTGAAAAGGAATTTTCAGAGCTTCTCTGTGACATTATTTAGAAAAGCGGGTTTTAACTTATTACTCAGTACACTTCACTCCATTAACCAATATTCTCTGTACCAGCGGAACTGTCTGAAGAGTGACTCAACATTTTCCTGATTTCTTTTGTTTCATAAATGAATGGCAGGCTTCAACACTCCATAAACGATTATGGACATATTTAACCATGTACACACATGCAGAATCTCCATTCTTGTTCATCTGAATGCTTAGAAGCTGAAAAAGTGCTATTCAATGTTATATGACTCAAATTTCTGCAACAAGCTTGTGCTTTAATTCCAGGATTCCATCCCCCCATCCCCCCCCCAACAATTATTTGCTCCTATATATTAAAATCCTGGGCAGACATTAAGAATTCTACTCTTATTTTGCTAATTTGAATTGAGGGTGGTGCAACATTCATGCCCTTTTTTATGCGGTACAAATTCTCCATTATCGCTAATATTGAATAAAAGAAGATCCATCCCTGCTAGATTGGGGTCCAACAGCATTTGGCAGTTCAGAATTTGACAGATAAGTAAGACTTTATATGCAAATATCATCTCTTAAAAAAAATATTTACAGAAAACTATTCCAGTTCTAACACCTTTTATTAGAAATGATTTTATCAAACAGAAAAAGCACTTTTCAATTTTTTTTTGATGTTTCTGAACATGAGGAAGACCTGAATCTTTTCCTGTATACAACTCCCCAGGAATTGAACCTTTTTTTTGTTGAGATTGCGTTTCTTGCAGTTTCGTAACTGTTGCCCAGAAAGTTGACACACTGACTCACAAAATGACTCACTCACTACATTGGACTGACACAATTTTTTTTTCCCTATGAAGTTACCATGCATGGTCTGTTGCTACACGCTCTTGACTTCCGAGGTCCTTTTGTTTCACGCAGCCTGTGCCACCAGCTCCTGTCCTCTTCGGTCCCGTGTGTCTGGGTCCACAGGAAGTGGAAGTTACAGTGGATGTTGGTAGTGCCTGAGGTGTGATCTCTGGAACCTTCTAAATTTACCGGCTGTTTTTTTTTTTTTCATGGGGTGAGGTGGTATTGGGGAGGTGTGTGTGTGGGGAAGGGGGGGAGGGGGCTCAAATCGCAAACCGTCCTCTTTCGTCACCGCCCGAAATCCAACTCGGGATTCAAAAATACAGCAATACCGTGGTAGTTACACACTGTCGAAGAATACTGATGCTCCTGTCCCGTGCTTACCCCTGGCCCTGGGCTGCTGTGCTGTTGTCATTTTGGTTTTCACTCTCCGCACTGGAGGCACGGGGGAGGGAGGGGGGGGGGAGGGTTCCATGGCAAACAGTCTTTGGACATCTTTAGACCCAACTCTCCCTCCGAATCGAAGACGACCTAAAAAAACAAAAAAAAAACAATCCACGCAAGAGGCTCTTGGGGTAGGGGGAGGAGGAGAAGGGGGGGAATGGGGGGCAACTGTTGCAGGCACACTCTGGTGTGATGTTTTAAATTATTATTATTATTATAATCATCATCATCATCATCTCTATTATTATTCATCATTTTCTTTTCTGTGTTTAATTGGCATGACGCTGGTACAAAAGCCGCCCCCTTTTTTTTGTTTCTTTTTTTTTCTTTTGGGTCCTCTCCTGTTCCCAAGGCTGGCACTCTGGATGCAGATCTACTGTTGACAGTCCAACAATACGAGACAACAACCAAAACAAAAACCAAAACAAAAAATATATATATATATTTATATGTACATATATATTGATTGGCAACTTGGGGCACCATTCCAGGGTGCAAGTGGGCTGTCTCTCCGATGTTTTTTGGGGGGGGGAGGGGGGTTCCTGTCCTGTGTGGGGAGGGCCAGGTGTTATTTTGCGCTGTCTGAGCTGTCGACGGGGGTGGGCGGGGGGGGCGGGGAAGGCTCTGAAGTTTTGAGGTTGTTGTTGTTGCTGCTGCTGCTGTTTGTGACGTCCGCTTTCTCGTCCTCCTCGGCCTGCTCCGGGTCCTCGGCGTTGGGTTCGGCGACGGCGTCGCTCTCCGCGTCCTTGTCGCCCGCGCCGTCGCCATCGCCGCTGCCCTCGTCCCCGCCGCCTCCTCCGCCTCCGCCGCTGCCGCCGCCGCTCGTGCAGTCCGTCGTGCCGTTGGCCACGCCCTCTGGGGCCTGCAGGGACTGGACCAGGTTGATGCCCTGGATGAGGCGCACCAGGCCTTTCACCTTCTCCAGCGATGCCTGCATCTCCTTCTGCCGGGCCAGGATGGTGTTCTTGGTCTCCATGCATTTCTATGGGCCGAAGAAAAGAGAGATGTTACCAAAGGCTGGGAGAGCCGGGGCCCAAATGCCCTACAGTTTAAACCTCAAATTCACACTTATTCAAAACAAAGAACCCCATAATGCATGTGAACTGTTCACCTTTTTTCATATCTTTAAGGAAACGCAAAATAAGACTTGAGAACATTTGAGGGTGAGGATTTATTATGGGGCTCATCATTTTCCCTGTCTTAAGGCAACCCAGCAGTGTGTCAGCCCTGGTCGCAAACACTCTAAGGGCGTCCATCTCAGCGGCAGGTACCCAATAACACGTTAGAGCTGACCGCAGAGAGAGAGAGAGGCTGCGTGACCCCAGGCGCACGCGGGCAGACGCTCACCGTTATGGAATTACTGAGCTGTTTGACCCTCTGCTCCAGCTGCTCACGCTCCTGCTTCAGCTCCGAGCTCCACTTCACCAGCTTCTGCTTCTCCTCCTCTTTAGCTGCCCGGGACGGAGGGCGAGTGAGAAAGACAGACAAAGAGAGAGAGAGAGAGAGAGAGGGGGTGAAATCGCACAAGTACTGCATCTGGTTTCACAGGAAGAAGGGGACATGAACAACGTCCGCTTCATGCTGGTAACACAAGCTCCTTCTCTTGGTTGAAAAATGACTCCTGGGTGATCAGCACGCCTGAATTAGAACACCTAGAAAGATTAGCCGAGAGCGACGGCTTCTGCTTGGGGTTTTCTACCTGCTTTATACGCGATGTAGGAATGGACTATTGCCAGGGTTCCCGGCCAAGGAATGGCTTCTTCTTTCTTCAAAATCTAGAACGTAAAGAAGGAAGCAACATCATCGTGGTGACAGTTTGGTTTCAAGATGAAAGGAAAGCGAACCCGTTCCATATTCTCCCCCAAAAACCACAGAATGGACAAGGGGACTGACCCCCCTCGTGTTCATCCCAACATTCACCCATTGCCAGGGTGAGGATGAACACAAATGAATGAAATGCCATCTTTCACTTACAGAACAAATGAACCCTCGAAACTGAAAAACAAACGAGCCAAAGAAAAAAAAAAGAACAGATTTTGGAAAACCATGTTGGAACTTACAAAGCACGGAACAGTCTCTTATCACCTTCAAAGACGCAGGGGATTATAGGGTCAGCTTCGTCACATCCACAACGGGTATCGGTAGGTGGCCTCCACCCCAAAAATGAATAGGCCTGCGTGGGACACTGGACTGCTGGGCGGGGCTCGGGAAGAGGGGGTAACAGGGGCAAGCAAGGTCACCTCAGCAGGTGCTGTATTTACCTGGTCTTGACATTTGGGGCAGATCCACATGCCCTTTGGAATGCTTTTCAGTGGTGGTTCCAGGCAGTCCAGGTGGTAGACACGCGAGCACGTGTCACACATGAGCAACTGGCCACTGCGCCTGCACACAGTGCAGAAATCCTCATGGATGTCTCCCTGTCAGGAGGAATTGCACCAATCAGTGTTACTGCCGCTCTAGCCCAGACCAATCAGAGGTAGAGAGGCGTGGCTGGGAATTGGGAGGGCAGGTGCCAGGGTTTTTTTAATAAAAAAAAAAAACTTTGTTTAGGGGCTCGTCTGTTTGTTCTACGGCGGTTGGGCCTGTGTGGCGCTCGCTTTGAACGCAACCGTTAAAGACCGGGTTTATTACCGTCTTATAACCGACTTTACAGAGCGCTGCTGTCCAACAGCCAGCTGTTCTGCGAACACGGGCAGATCAGAAAGGGCAGAAATAAAACCTTGTGAGTCTACCTCCAGCACAAGAGCCTGCTTCAATCACACAGGGACGATGACACAAATATCTTCAGTTAAGGGCCCTGAGGGGAAAGACTGTTCACTTTGTAAGGCTGCAGACTCCATTGAAACAAAAATAATGAAAAATAATGGACAATGGATGTAATGGTACATTAAGACTGGGGGGGGGTAAAAAAAAAATCAATAAAGGTGTGTAGTTCGGCCCTTACTTTTGGGAGGGAACTGTGTACGTGGAGGCTCTGTGATAACGAGAGCCTCTCCCAGAAAAAGAGGGGGCGGTCCGATTGGGGGGTGGGGGTTGGGGTGGGGGGGGGGGGGGTAGTGGGCGGGACTGGAGCAGGGCTTCCGCTACTCCCGGTTGGTCTACTGTGCAACTCCAGCAGCTACTTACATCCCCGGAGCTGGGGCTGGGCAGAGGGAGGGTGTGGGGGTGGGCAGGGAAGTGAAAGCCCCCCGTCTCCAGCTTGTCGGGGGCCGGGGAGGCGGGATGACTGCTGGAGGGGGAGGTCGGGGTGTGGCAGCCCAGCTCCGGAACGCTGCTGTATTTGGGAGGGCGACCTGAGCGAAATGAGACAGACGAGAAACAAAAACGAAAAACAAAAAAACAAAAAAAACAAAAAAGAAAGAAAAAGAAAAAGAAAAGAAAAGATGGAAACAAGGGAGGGGGGAAAAAAAAACACAAACATTTGTCTGACATACCTTTGACAAGGGATCCTCATTGGCTAGCGTGGAGGGGGAAAAGAGCAGGCGGAGAGGCACAGACGGCAGAGTTAGTGCAAAGGGGCGGAGAGAAAGCTGCTGCATGCACTGCAAATGGGAGGAGCTACTGAGCAAAGCCGACAGCCAATCACAGGACAGGGCAAGGAACGCTATAGCTGTCCCTCAATCTTACCTGCATTTGTGAAATGTGAAACGTTTTAAATAAATAAATCCTTAAAATAGTCACACCAACAAGTAAATGTTTCCTCATTTTCCAATCAACGTGATTCTTTTTTGAGGGAAAAAACTATACTATGTGATTCATAAAATTGTGCAAAAAATGCAAATGAAAATTTCTGAATTATCTGAGGAAAAAAGTTCCGTTCCACCAAAGGTAATTATTTTTAGTCTTTCAGTCACGCGGACACGAGAGAGACTTCTGTAACTGCCTGCCTGTGGCTGCTCTCAGACTGTGACTGCACAGCGACATGCACTGGGGAGGTGAAGGCCGTCTCTCGCGGAAGGACACGCCCGTTGCGTCCTGGCGCGAGGTGGCGGAGGGGGGGAAAGGACGCGATGCGAGCAGAGAGCCGGGAAGAGCTGGTCAGTGGAACCCGAAGAAGCGAGAGAGGCGAGAGAGTTAGCCTCTTATCTAATACCGTGGCACCGAACACGAGAAGCTGCAGGCAAAAAACAGGGATACGATTACTGTGCCCATCGCCACCGGCTCGGCCAGCGGCCGCCCGCCCATACCGCCGATCGCGTGCGGCGAATAAAACGGTAATGCCTAGTGCACCGGCACCCAATTACACCCCGATCATGCGGCACTAAATATGATGTAAACAAACTATTAACAACTTTGCGACGATTTAATTCAACATAATACATGGCGCCATTGCTCTATATGGTTGCCTGTACACCGGCCGAGAGGAAGTAATCCCCACGTAAGTGTGATTCGGTTTTTTATGATTCAGTGCTGCAAGCAGTCCGGAGCTATCTGAAGGACGGCCCCTTTCGTCAATGCGCCGCCTCTGAGAAGCGATTGCGTTTCGCGCGCGCGCCAGAGCTCTTGCGATGCCGACGCGGTGCGGTGGCGCTGGGATACGGCGAGCCGCGGCGGGCGTGGTTTTGCACTGACCTCTCTTCCTGGTGCCTTGGTGCAGGGTGTTCAGGTAGGTGACCGCGCTCTTCTTGCGCTGCGCAAAAGGGGAGACTGCGTTAGAGCGGGCAGACATGCTCGTCTGCAATAGCCTAAGGTTCAGTCACGTTCGCCTGCAGCTCACAGTTTAGCTGCAGGTGAACGGTCATGTTCGCCAATAATGTTTTGTCACCAGGATTCAACAAACCCATAAGCCTGATGTTCAATACCTGACCATACTCTACATAAAGTGCAATGGTTTTCAACCATGATTCAACTGAGGTTAATTTGAAGGCCAGTTTCATTTACGCTAGACTGATGGGATTCATTCAACATTCATGGGAGACAGGGAGGATGCAAGACACTTTTCCGTCCATTCTCGAGCACGGACCCCACGGGAGACTGTACCTCGGGTTCGAACACCGCCCCGCTGTAAACTGGGTTCGCCGTCGTCCTCCGCTTGCGTTCCTGTCTCCGGCTCTGGATCTCTGCTCCGCCGTGAAGGAAAATGGGCGAGGTCAGAAAACGTGTTTCAAAACGCCGCCGAATACAACAGACTGGGATTCATTTAGACTGGGATTCACTTAGACTAGGATTCACTTAGACTGGGATTCATTTAGACTGGGATTCATTTAGACTGGGATTCATTTAGACTGGGATTCACTTAGACTAGGATTCACTTAGACTGGGATTCACTTAGACTGGGATTCACTTAAAATTCTGTTACCTTCCAAGTGGTCGTGTGTCACAAGCCCTAGAGACACCATGAAGGCAAGTTTCTGAGGAAGAGATTACAAGGATGGTTCAGTCATCAGAGTCACTACTTGATTGAATGGATGAACATCCATATGAACATATGATTGACCAGCCCTGACTTAGGTGTATTATTTGAAGCAAGATCCACAACAGGGGTACCACCTGTTAACTGTGCTCTCTTCACCCACTACGCCAGAAATATTTAATATTCACATAACTGCTCAACCATATCTGCACAAGCCTAGCCTTGAGCCAGGGTAACGAACACTCTCATGCAAGCAAAATAAAACGCACATCTATAAATGAATGCTTTCCAGTGAGTGGAGTTCCTATAAACTATGAACATAAACAATATTTCGAAGACGAACATTTAAAAAATTAGCAAATAATTGTGTTTATCTGTAGTTGCATGCCAACTACTCACAATGTAACGCAGGAACATAAAATTTAATTTGGTAATCATATTTTTAACATACCGATTACATCGCTACAGATTTTGTTATCATTTTTCTGCAGGTAACAGAATGACATTTGAGTTTTTGCAGCCGGTGGTCTATTTAAGGGGGTGGGGTACTGCACAGCCCTACCTGGGGGCTCTCCTCGTGTTTGGGCTTGGGTGGCGGGGGAGGCGGAGTGTTGGGGGAGGACGGGGTGGTCGCCGATGCCTTTCGATCTGTCCCTCCCTGCGCTTTAACAGTCTGGAAGGGAAACGGCAGCACCTCGCCTGCTCAGCGACCAGCTAACAAGGCGTTCCAAATGCAAATCTGCACATATTTACTTACAATCTATTTAATGTCCGGCATAAAAAGAATGTTTCCCCGCAAAGCGTTTTTTAAATATTTGCAGAGATTTTTAAAACAGTGCTATTACTGAGAGGTGGTAGGAAATGCATTTAATGATTTATATGCTGGCGAAGCACTCTAATTCAATATATGAAAAGAAAACTCAAAGGAGCACGTTGTCCGCGGAGAAAAGAATTATAGACTTCACAAGCAAGCTTTGCTCAGAAAGGGAAAATGGAAGACTACCCCAAACTTCTGATAAATGTACATCTTTGCAGAAATTTAAACACAAGAGCACCAACTTCTGACCACCGATAATCTTTTAATGAAATCTTCACCCTTGAAAGGCTCCTTGGAGAATATGCATCACTCATGCCGACAGAAGAAGAAAAACATTCACATAAACAAAATTAGGTGCATCTGGAAATGCTTCTTAGTCGATACCCAGCTTGGCCTCTAAACCAGAGCTTACTTATTATGCACCCCAATACCTGCTATAGAAATAACTGGGTGCCAGAGATAGGCTTACTGCTAATTTCCAACTCATTTGAATAGGGCGATCAGTGTGATGCTGGTACAGTACAGTGAATGCAGTCAAATGGATTCAAATTATGCTAATTTTCAAGGCTAACCTTTTAGTGGAGGTTCCCTGTGCACTGTCCTTGCCTGAGGCCTAGTGCTACTGTCCGGGCCCTTCCCCGCTGTACTTACCTTGGTGTCAGGGCTGAGGCTGCTGATCTGCAGGGTCTGGGGGCTGGCCAGGCGGGTGGTGGCGGGGGTGGTGATGACGATGCCCGTCAGCTGGCCCGCGGGCAGGGTCTTGGCGACGGTGGAGCAGGGCTGGCCGTTCATGATGCGCACCTGGTGGATCGGGCCGGTGGCGGAGGGCAGCGAGGTGGCCGTCAGCTTGGTGGTCAGCATCACGGGCCGCTGGAGCAGCTGGGGGGCCGCCATCATGGGCGGGGGCGCGGGGGCGATGGGCACGTTGTTGGGCGTGATGGGCTTGGGCCGGACCTGGCGGAGGGAGAGGTCGCGGGTGAGGAGGAGCGCACGGGTCGACCCCAGGGCTCATCGGGTGGCTTTCTGGCCGCGTCTCACAGACCGTAGCATAACTGACCGACGCTGCAGACCCAGTTAATGCCAGTCTGTGCTGCCAGTGCATCTACATCTAAATCTAAAATCTTGCTTTGGTCCTGAATTACTTAACACCTCTCAGCTTTGCTCTTATGCAGATTTTCTAACAGACCAAATGGCCAGCTCCTACACTGCTTCTGTGCAGTTGTTTCGTAACTACAGCAGGTTCCGGTTGGTAACGACAGTTGCCGCTGCTGGCAA
The DNA here is from genome assembly GCF_018555375.3 of Anguilla rostrata. Classification (NCBI taxonomy): domain Eukaryota; kingdom Metazoa; phylum Chordata; class Actinopteri; order Anguilliformes; family Anguillidae; genus Anguilla; species Anguilla rostrata. Next base: position 42,730,238 of record NC_057937.1, on the reverse strand, counting down.
ATGTCCATGGCAAATGCAGAGTAATTTTGTCATGTCCCTTCACAATGTTTTAAAAGCACCAAACTGGAATGATTTAACCCCAATGTTAAGCATATGCAACTGACCATCTGGTTAGTCTATAATAATATTTGTGGCTTCTCCTTTAATCTTCTCTGCAGAAACTGCTCTTGTGGAAAATGCCTTGGAGTAAAACCTTGAAATTAAATGTTTAAAGTTTAAACCTATCAATAATCCAGTATAACATCACATGCGCACGCACGCACGCACACACACACACACACACACACACACACACGCATACACAAGAGTATAAAATTCTTCCTTACTAACTCTATTCCTCTACTACTGCATGCATTGGACAAGGACACTATATGCTGCAAGTTTAGCATAAAATGTGAGCAATAATTTGGGTCTCAGAATGCCTAGTGACATAAATCAAATGAAATTCACATGCAGCCACAACATAATCCTTGCTTCATGAATGCCTGACAACACAATAATTCTGGAAAATGTATGTGCATTTCTTTGGAAGGAAGCGTGGAGAAATAACCACAGAATCACTTGATGATTCTGTAAAAGATTTAGCGTGCCTACAGGACACTGCTCCATTATATACCATGGTCTTCCCCAATAATAATATGGAGATACTGGATGTAATTTAATGCTACATTAAAATTCAACATTTCTTTTGTTTTGACTCTATCAACTATGAACACTGAGTCCTAGAATGCACAGACCCTCTCTACCGATGAACACACTGAATAGAGACATCTCTAAAATTAGTGTCTCTTAAATTAGCCACCATGTTTTTCCAAACAAAACTGTTAACAACAAAGCCTACCTGAACAGTATAATGTTACCCTGCACAGCAGTGTATGAATTAACTGGGTCAAGGAGAATTGTATTCCCACAGTGGGACCCCACCCTGGAGCAAGCTCCCGCTTCACTGCCCACCGGGTGTGGGCGGGTCCACGGGCACTCACCTGCGGCAGGAGGTTGGGCCGAGGCGTCAATCTGGGGGGAGGGATAAACTGCGGGACTTTGATTGGCTGGGCAGCGGAGGTGGCGGTGGCCTGCACCTGTGACAAAACCACCTGATTACAGACAGCCCAGAGTCCAACCAAACACCTCCACTGGGGGCATTACACACACACACAAACACGCAGGCACCGTTTGTATCGCCCGGCACGTGCACACTAAACGCACTACATCATTTCACATCTCAGGCTAACATGATTTTAGCTATTCAGTTACACCAGTACTGGAATAATTCAAGTGCCCTCCAGTCTTGCAGTACTCCGTCCACTAACTCACCAGTGCTCAATTAAAAACGTTTTCCTTTTCGCCATATTCTTTTTTAGCAGGACTAATTTTAGCCTGCTAAAAAATGTTTTTCACCCTGTATGGCAGGCAGTTCATGCAAAGAAGACAAACATCTCTCCTGGAACTGCCTCAGGGTGTATTCTGGCAGCGTTACACTCAAATCATTAGACAGATGTAAAGCGAGTTTTCTTCAGGTCGTGGATTTCCCTCGGGTGACCTTTCGAAAGTGTTCCGGGTTGTTCCGCAGACAGACGGCGCGAAGGCAGGGGGGCGCGGGAGGGAAACTTACGACAACGGCGTTCTTGGAGACGATCCGCATGGACTCGGCTCCCTGATTGGTCAGCTTGCCGGACGTCTGGAGGTTGATTGGCGCCGTCTGCGAGTCGGAGTTGACGACGCTGGGCTTGGGCGTGTTGGTGATGGCCGTCACCATGGCGACGGTGGGCCTCTGCGCCACCACGGAAGCGGGCATGGTCGGGGTGGCGGCTTTCAGCACCAGAGGTAGAGTCTTAGTGGTGATGACCGGGGTGACCGTCACGGTCCTCTGTGCAGAGACACACGGGGAAGCCAAGATTAGGACAGGCACAGCGGTCACGCAAGTGCTCACCGGCTCTAAAGACCCCTGCCTGCTAGTCTAGACCGCTGTCTCTAATGTTTCAGATCTTAGCCCAGCTGAGCTAGTAATGACTTGCTCTTTTTACTATTTTTAACAGTCTGTACTTCCATGTAAGAATGATAAGAACCGGCCTGTGAGAAGGCCCAAAGCGCGCGGGTAATGTGATTATCCGCTGAACTTTTCCACCTCCCTGTCCATGCTCTCATCCTCCCTGGCGTGTCCGCAGAGGCCTCCCCATATTTCCTTTGGCTCTCGTCTCGAGTCGTTTCTGGTGCCGGAAATATGCTGAAACCGTGGCTTAAAGAAACTAAACCGCAAAGCGAAGGCTTTTTCCAAGTTCTTCCGTACCTTCAGCGGGCATCAAAATAAAAAATGTAAAAGCTGTCTCGGGGGAAGAGAGCTTTCACGCGTCCAGATTTAATGGTTCTGATGTCTCAGCATTAGTGGCCTCTGAAATTATTCACACCAAGCTCACCAATCTCATTAAACACTATAAAAGATGACTTAGTAGTATTATCCTTGGAAGGGGAGGGTGCACAAAGTACTGAAAACAAGGGTGTGAATAATTGACACCTTTTCTGGGAAAAAAAAAAAAAAACACATATATACATATACATATACATATACTTGAGCATAAAATATATCTCATTATCTGCATTGCTTATTTTATACAGGCTTTTTTGCTCATCTTTATTAAGGGGAATAGACAATTTCAGATGGGCGCTGTATATTTTCCCTCTTAGCCAATTACATGTTACTACTCCCTTCGGAATACCTTTATGTTGTGACTGTTTTAAACTGAATACTAGCCCTCAAATCATGCTGTGGAACAACGGTCCCACATTCATTATGGAAGGACATTATTCAGCGAATGTTCTGTGGAAACGGACAGTGACTCCTTCAACACTGCCCGTTCTCTGCCCTCAGTTTCCAACATACTGTGAGGTTGCTCAGTACACAGTGCTGAGAATGGTGACATGGTGAAGAGGTTTTTAAGACTTTGATTGTTGTAGGTCCAGTTACAGAACCACAGTAACATTTCAAATTAGCTTGCTTTATCGCTTAATAAAAAAAACGAAGGGCTCTTTGGCGAAGAGTTTTGCTTAAATTAAGGTGAGGAGCAGCACATACATTTACTAAACTGCAGTTTAAGTACACTTTAAGTGGTTCTTTTATAGCTGTATTCCCGATTATAAAAAGGTGTTGTCTTCGGCTACAGTTTCAGCCCTTCATTTGCCTGCACATTGAGTTGAGATATGTACAGATGTCCAATCCAGGAAGCCATTTCAAGTCATCATATGCAGGGGGAATAAACTGACCATGCTCCATCCATTCATCAAGGGCTGTGGCGGGAACTTTTCCATCTCTAATTAGCTGCATAAAGGGGGCGAGGATAAGCTCCGTTAAAGTAAGTTTTTTTGGGGTTTTTTTTTTTTTAAGACCACACCAGTAAAAGAGCAGGAACAGGATTTTTGGCCAAATGAGATACAGTTGGCTCTGAGGCAGAGTGGATAGGTGTGGCAGGGGTGGGGGTGGGGGTGGGGGTGTGGGATGGTCACATTTTGGGGCACGTGTGCCGTGTGCCCCTGCAGAGTCTGCACCTGTCTGGGGCGTTAGGCTCAATCTGGCCTGAGGATTTACGCCAGGGCCAGGCCTGAAAGAAAACGGACTCCTCCTTCCCCTCCTTCGCCCCCTCCCTCCCCTCTCCCCCCCGGGCTCCTGGACCACTGACCCACACCCAGCAAGTGGGTCAGAGGGACAGCACTTCATCAGCCGTTCTGCTGGCTCTGTCGGTTCGGGAAGCAGCCCCCCGACGTTTCCCCTGCGCAAGCACTTCCTGCGTCTGAGTGCTCCGGGAGGCAGCCAGCGCAGCGTTTCATCTCCGCTAAGAGCAGGCCATAAATCTCAGGCCTGCGACGCTACGACGCACCTACGAAGGGGAGGACTGGGCCTGCTGTCGGTAGCCGTCGACAGTAAATCTTTTGTTTCCCCCCCCCCACCGTGAAAAACTAAACCTTGGGTCACCTTTGCTCAAATCGAACTAATCTAGGGGATCTCTGGTGGCGTATCCAGGGAAAGCGCGGGCTTCTGGAGCAGCGATATCCTGACGCCGCCATCTGCTGCCGGGAATCCGGTGGGACGACTGCAGATTTTGGCCGCGGCTTTGCCGAGGGAGAGCCGGCGGCGGGTTCTCCGCCGCGTCGCGCGGTAAGGATTCCTCTGGTGGGCGGAGAGGTTGCAGCCAGTCCGCAGGAACTGCGCAGGCAGAGTGCTGCGCTGACGCAGTAGCTGCGCGGCTCAGATGATGGAGGGCAGAGGCAGCGCCTGGCAGAACATTCTGGAGAAAGTACGCTCTAGTCTGTGGCTTCCTTACTCAAGAGGAGAACACTGCAGACTGTCAGATAGCCTTAGAATTCCCTGGCATTTCAAATTGGAAAATAAATAAAAATTGGGGGAACAAAGCGGCTTGTAAAATATTAACCAAATCTTATTTAGTGGTGTACCCTTTGAAGATGGAAATGGTCACCGACCTTCTTGCAAATTACAACCCCCAAGTGTACTAAAAGCATTGAAATAAAATGAATAAGGAGGATTCTGACACTCATGTCTACAGTGCTAAACTGAAACTGCGGCAGCGGTCACAATGCGGCCAGGTTTATAAAACCCATACTCAACCACGACTCCAAGTCTGGAAAAAGGCTTTTGCACATCCTCTGAATTATGACCATCCATAATTTAATATCTTTATGGAAATCCACAGTATGTACTGATGCTCTGGCTCAGCCTATGATATGGCAATTGTATTGTGTTTATTTTATTGGTCTCTCTACGGTGCTGCGACTGGGTTCACTTTTTATTGCTTTAGCCACCGAAGGGACTGCAGATGAAAACTAGTTTTAACTACGGCCTTGCATCGAAAAACTTGTATTTTTACAATTTGTAATGAACACAAAAAACATTCAAATTAAATAAGCAGACAAATTCATTAAATCTCGCGTTCGCGCTCCAGGCAGTAGAGAGAGGGAGAGATGAAAATCTGGTTCGGAGGAGGGATGCAGAGCGTGGCGAGGAACATGGAGGCAGAAGCTGGGCATAGGCGGAGATGAGCGAAGCAGGGAGGCGAAGCACTGGAGGCGAATCAGGGAGGCGAAGCACTGGAGGCGAAGCAGGGAGGCGAAGCACTGGAGGCGAAGCAGGGAGGCGAAGCACTGGAGGCGAAGCAGGGAGGCGAAGCACTGGAGGCGAAGCAGGGAGGCGAAGCACTGGAGGAGAAGCAGGGTCCCGTCTGCCCCTGGAGAGCCGCAGCCCGGCGGGCCATCAGACGCCGCCGATATGCAGCTGCGCCTCCACACAGTCGCGCCCATTCATGGGCTCCGCGCCGCGTGCTAATTTCACGCCCCGTTCCAAAATCTGTCCTCGGCGCGGCTTAGCAGCCGGTGCCCATCGCCGTCTCCTCGTGCGCAGAAAAAAGGGGGCCTTTTGAACCGCTTCCCTGGATGAGGGGCTTGTGTTCCAACAGCCGTGCCCAGAGAGAGGCACTCAGAGGAACATACTGATGCAGAAAGATGGCCCTACCCCCATCCCTCCGCTCTCCACCTTCTGCCCGGAGCCTCAACCAGCCTCAGCCTGGGGCCTCCTGTGCTTTCAAACGCTTTTAATTGCAGCGTTCAACAGCGTCCTTTGGGTCCAAACGACTCCCGCTCCTTTCAGCGGTGGAAGCGCTGTCCTCCGAGGGCTTCATGGCGACATGCCTGGGACTCGCAAAGCCTCCCCTCAAGCTTCGGAGGAAAAAACAATGAAAAACATCCCATTACTTCAGAAAATTTCCACAGCTTCCATTGTGCCTTTTGAGAACTCCGAAATGCACGTGGCCAATCAGGGAGCAGTTTGCGCCCGACTGGACGAGCCAAAATACGAAGCCAATTCGTGTCCTGCGAGAGGGACGCCGGGATCTTCCGCCTTTCCGCGTCCTGTCTTCTCTTGACGCCATGGAGGAAGCGGCGGCTTTGATGTGCAGGAGCGAGGCTCCCCTCGAGACGCCGCCGTCTCCTCTGCGTCTGCTTCACGGCGCGCCTCCTCAACGGCCCGCTGAACTCTGGGAAACCGGTTTGAGACGAGGGGGAGATCTCCACCATTCATCACTGTCCTCTGTGCCCACAGGTACTCCCTTGATCTCCTATGCACTTCTTTCAGCGCGTGTCCAGTAGAGCAATGCAGAGAGAGCTACTGAACTGCTGTGGAAGGCCACCTGGCACATGGTGCAAGTACTTTAAGGGACAACATTGAAAAGTGCTCAAGTTTTAAAATCATTTTTCCAGAACAGCGCAAAGGTCCATCACGGGCTCCTGAACAGGTAGATTCGGTTAATTAGATCACTGTACAAGCAGCAGCTGCGTTAACAGCCAGCCAGCCTATGTTTAGTGCAGCTGCACTGGGAGAGGAAGGGTGCTGTTCTGCCTGGAGCACCTTTACTGATTACGACATGCTTAGTTGTGTTCAATGCCTCCCACTGAACACAACTTTTAAAAATGCCTTCATTAGAAAGCTATCGGGACAAAGCTTGCTTGAATACCAGCAGAGTAACATACATTTTGTAGCACTAACCAACAAATGACAGGGCAATAAATTGCTATCTACCTGTACATTACTTATTGTGTCATAATGGCATTGTAAGGTACTCCACATTGGAGTACCTGCCAAACAGTAAAAGTATTCAGGATTAAGTTCACAAAAGGGTCAACCTGAAATTACACCCAATTTAGGGTGACACCAGTACTACTTTGGGTAGGGACTGTTCCATGCTCAGGGACCTTAAATGACATATTAAAATGACATATTACCACTGTCAAACTAAACAATTAGATTACATTTACCTGAACAAGCTAGGTAGTGAGAACTTTAACAAGGTGCTCTTGTGTTGTATGGATGAGGTTACTCTGGTGATCACACTGACTGAAGTAACTGTTTCTAAGCTTTGCAACTGCAGTGCTACACCAATGCCTTATTAAGGGAGGAAAATACCAAACAGACTTTAAATCTCTTGAGGAACTTTGGCAAGGTGACATACTGTGTAGCAACAACGGCTTAGCTTCAGCTCCTAAAAGTTTTGTTTGTGAACAAATGGCACAAAATTGAGCTTTTAAATTGTGGCTGACCAAATTCATACCCCGGCAGGGTAAGAAACTGGCAAGTGAAAAGATGGAAATAACACCGAGCCGGGCCTTCACGCAAGAATGGAAAAAGTCGCGTGGCAACAGCGGGGGAGGTGGAGAAGACACCGTTGGCTGCGGCGAAACGCGGCCGCTTCGTTTATTAAACCTGTGAAAATAGCCCACTGGCGTGGAAGACATGTAAGGCAAGAACCAAGGAAAACAAACCGCGAGGAGAAGACGCACGGTTCAGACACAAATGAAGAACAGAACCGCGTGGAGAAAATACAGAACTCGTACGCAACCAAAGAACACAGAACCCTGGGACGCGATCCAGAATACAGACAGGAAGAGAGAAGAACTAAGGCCAAAAGAAGACGGGACGCTGGGAAACGAGGTAAAGCGAGGCGAAACTTGGGAGGGCGCTGCGGCGAAGCCCACGGGACGCGGTTAAAAACGAACGGGAAGCGACGGGGTCGACCGCGCGTCTCACCTGGTGGGCGCTCAGGTTCTGAGGCGGCAGGGACAGCGGGGCCTGGGCCGAGGGCGGGGCCTGTGCCTTGCTGTCCGGCTGCGCGGTGTGCGCGGTATGCTTGTTCTCCGCCGGCTGCGCCTGCGCCTTGATCTCCGGCGGCTCCTGCTTCACCAGCAGGTCCTTCCTCAGCTGCTCCACGACCTTTTTCTGGAAGAGGGAGACGCAGGCTGCGTTACTACACTTCCGTGCACACTGCACACATGCACCATTTCGTTCCACCCACCACTCGCTTTTTATGCAGAACCCTTCGCAGAGAAACAAACACAGCGCTGCACTGCAGAAGGCAGCATATATCAGAAATGCCGTCCTCAGACCAGATTACTGGAAACACTGGTGACCACATAAATCCAAGACTCACAAAAGAACAAAAGCTAAAAACTATTGGAATGCATTGCTTAAAGAGTAAATGGTCTGTTATTCCAAAAAGAAGGAAGAAAAAAAAAAAGAAAATTCAAGCATCATATAACAATGACATTTAAACAGAAAATGGTTTCATTGTATACAGTCCTTGGCAACACCAAGTATAAAAACTACTATTATTTGCAGACAGATGAGGGAACAGAGGGTGCAATTAACAAATCAACAGATGACAAAAAGAAAGTAATGAAATTAAATGAATGTATACATGCATTCTAAAACTTTGAGTGATGCGAGAGGAATGTACTGCATGAATTTCCCTGTAGGGCGGAGCGTAGACTCACTTATGCTTCAGAGGAAACATCAAAGGCCTCACACAGAGCGTAACCTAGCAACCTGACAAATGTCACCTTCACATTCCGCTACTACTTGGTATTACTGCCATTACAGTTTAAATAAATACAAGGTAACCTTGGGGGCGAAAACAAAAAACTGGGCAGGGGGGAAAGAAAACAACAACATAAGCTTTTCTGGATTCCCCTTGTGCAAATAATAAAGTCCCTGGCCATCAGAAGCCAAAAGGTTTAGCATCTCATAGTCATACTAGAAGAGGACTCCACCCCTTTATTAAACTCTGCTATGAGCACAGCAAAATAAGCAATGCCTTCTCTTCTCATTAAACTAGTCCTCTAATCCACATATTGTTTAAGACGTCTGATTGTAGCTTCATAATTTACCAAGAATGTTACATTACATCATTTTGTAAGGTCATGGAAAGATTTAAGAAGACATCAAAAGAGGAGAGGGTATTCTGAGAGAGAACTGCAAATGTGAACATGTCCAGCTGTGATATTTTTCAGGAAGAAAAGCTCAACACTGTGGGGAACAACTGGGTCATAGAAAGATATTCTTGGGAGATAAAATAGGGAAGACTAAATTGGATTCTTGGCATTTTGCAAAGTAGTATATTCACAATGAACAACATCCCTGATGTGACAAAAAGTTAACAGCCCTGACAGAGAATCACTTCATCTTTAAAATGCTGTCAGCTACAGTATACCATCACCTTCAGCTACCAGCAAGGTCAAGACATTACACACACGCGCACGTACACACACATACACACACTCGCGCACACACACAACCAAAGACACGTAGCCGCCGTTCAAGAAGCGCAAATATCGTCGAAATTAAACAAAACCGTGAAATTGTACGGTGTAAGTTTCTGACACTGTAGCACAATTGTTCTCGTAAAACAACCAGGAACGCGATTCTAATCTTTGACTTTAAGCTCCCTTTAATAGACTATAAATGCATAACAACGCAGGCGAGGCAGAATCCCAGCCACAGTTGGGCAGGAGTTGGCGTGGGGGAGGGGAGTATAGTGGAGGAGAAAACGGAGAAAACTGCACCTGCCTCCATTTCACCCAGTAAATAGTCTATGTTGGAGGCCTTAAAGGAAAAAAGCAATTACCAAGCACAAAAGCGACGATGGAGCCCTTTCTCCCTTTCCAAAGACGACGGAAAATAAAATCCACACTGCAAGAATCCGGAGAAAAAAGACAAGCAAGCTAGCTTATTTTGTTGAACAAAAACTCCAGTGGAATATTTCTGTAGATAGTAAAAGGGAGGTGGGGAGGGGTATTGGGCAGAGCGGCCACGGCCATCTGGCTACACAAGAGAATCCACCAATCACAAGTAGCTGTGTGAGAGTGAGGGATAAGCATCGCTACCCCTGTGGGTTTGAACGTGGAGGCAAATACAACCCATTTCTAGAGTGCAAAGCGCCCAGTTAGAGAAGCCAGCGCTAACTAAAACCATCCGCAACGCGAGAGAATGGAACTCGGTGATCTACTTGATAAATCTACCTACTTTTTTTTTTCTCTGCTGGGTGTAGCCAACCAACCTTTCTCCTAGATTTTATATTATTTCTCTTAGAAGCTGTGCACTTAATCGCGCGTTTTGCGTTTGACAGTTACATTTACAAAGGACGGTCTAAGACACAATTTATGAATTATAGGAGTCAAAGCAATACCGCTTTTTAATTTCTACGAACCGCTGACAAACAGTACCAAGTTTAGCTTTTGTAGCTTATGATGTAAATAGAGACATTCTTGTGGCACAATTGCGTGGGGACAGCGGAAATCGTTCGAGACTAGCAGTCGAGTCCTTTTGACATCCAAGCGTACCACTGCCTCCCATCGGCTCACAGAAAAAGGCACTTAATAAACTGAACACATCCTTTTGTTATTGACAGACTGTGTTATAGCGTCGTAAACATCTCGGGCAAAGGGAGTTAAACGTTGCGAAAGACTACTCTTTCAACAAGTATCATCATGTAAAGTACAGCCTATTCCGGATTTATAAGGACGACAATGACATACACAACCAACATTTTCCACAGCCATCAGAATTCTAAAAAGTCGGGTTTAAAATGGTTTACTATTGTTTATATTTAAACACAGTTACAACTAGAAAATTACTAAATAAAGACAGTAGGCTATAAACCCATCTATAAACGACTACTTATTCAGAGAAATATGGGCCAAATAATGGCCGGAATAGAACAATATCTGACGTCACTCTCGATATATTGTTGCGAATGCTGTCTGATTGTTCAGTTTAGCAGTAGCCTAGGTAGTGATGTACGACTCCGACTCTATCGTTCAGAATCGCTGGAGTCGACTCCTCGACTCCCATTAAATTAAACTAAATTAAATTAAAATGCATCGAATTTCTATTGCTGAAATTTATGTTGAAATTGTACATTGTCCCTGTCAAATAAATTGAATAAATAAAGAAACCCCTATTTTTCTTCTGGGATTCTTCTCCGCATCCCAGATTCTCAGTAGCCTACGCAGTTCACGCTACCTAGTCACTAAAACACGGGGAAAAGTGTTTTTTAGGGTTATATGATAAAGCGAATTTTCCAAAAAGGAAGCTATTTGGAATTTCTTAGGTTTCCAGTACGGATCTAAAACAGGCCTTTAGCTACCACACCTTTTAACGGATGATCACTCTCAACCCGCTTTCCTGTTTACTTAGCCTTGATTCACTCAACAACCAATGAATACCAATTTATTTTGAGATAGCATTATTGTTCTTTGAATCATAAACTTGTGAAGTAGGCCATTTCCTGCATTCACATTTATGACGTAAAATAAAATGGCAATATATCATATGAAGATTCCGCAGTTTAAATGCCCATGAAACAGCACAGATTTTCATAAATTGGTTTTCTATCCTGAATTTTGTATTGCGCTCATTGTTGGTTTGATACACTTCTAGGTTTTCCTCTTTAAATGTCTAATGTATAAATATTTATAAATAATTTTGGCTATGTGCCATCCTAAAATTAATTACATTCTGTAACATAATGAGAAGAAAACATTAGAACGTGGAATACAATTCCGAGAAAGCGTTGGAATTTTTGTTGCCCATTATTCAGATTGTTACCATTGACTAACAATCTCACGTTAGTCATCTCTTTGCCATTGTCATTTCTTTATCATTATATTCTAGTCTACATATTCACCTTGATTATTCAGAAAATTAATTGTTTGATTGTTAATCAAAAAAAAATAAAATAAAATAAAATAAATATATAGGAACAGCTAGGTTAAGGGTAGTGTTTAAATTAAAGGTAATGCTTTACGCCTCCTATTTCCAGTGCTCTGGCCACCACTACATATACTACACAAATTAATGACACAAAGAAAATACTATATATGCTATATATAAAACACATATTTATTGATATGTTATTCAGTTCATTTCTTCATTGAAATAATAATAATAATAATAATAGATAAATAAAAACAGGTTAAGAGTTATCATCCTTGAAAACTTCAGAGTTATCCTTCAAAAGCTAAGTTAGGTAGCTACATCCCACAGTATGCCACTGTTGCACTTGCCTTAACACTGTGTGCTGCCTACCACTAAGCCATATACTTATATGGGCATAAAGTCCGGCCAAGTCGGGGTCATCCACTAAGTGTGTGAGATACAGTGACTCAGCAGTGATGCAAATTGTCCCCGACTCATCCACAAAATATTAAAATCTTGTCCAAATAACACATTAAGAAATCGGTACATGGGGAGACATTACACAAAGAAAAAACACCTATTGCGAATACATTTTCCTGTGGGGAAAAAATGACTGGCTTCATATTTTGACCGTACTGTTACCATTGACTTACATGGAAATGGGTGGTTGAAACACCTATACTGTAGCCAACTGCACTGACGCTAGTGAGCAATGTCTCTCAACAAGACAGGAAAATTCAAAAAACAACACCCCTGATGTAAACAAAATATGGCGATCGGTCTGTGGTTATGACCATAGAAGGTGCAACAAAGACCATGAATAGAACAACATCGTATTTCATGGCTTGCACAGCTACACATTTAGAATGTAGCCAGGACATTCACGTGCCGTGGATGCACCAAACGTTAATGCATGTTTCAATGCCAAAAGAACCCTCAGCATGGCCTCCAGTGCCTTCCAAAATAAATCAAAAATTCTCCTCACCGGCCTGCACCAGACTTGATGTTTGATTTGAGAAACTGGTGTGTGACCACAAATTAGGTCTCAACTAGTTTGATAAAGATAATATATCTGCGTTACTCGTATGACATTGAGACCGCAGCTGGATATTTTGAACACAGCAGGTGACCAAGGGACTGTCATTTTCTAAATTGGTTACAATTAAATAAATAGCCTACTGTAGCGAGATGACCAACTGCAGTAGCTGGCTTTTAAAACAACTCTGCTCGACTTTCCTTCCCAACATAACTGGACGGATGGCATGCCTGCCATCCCAATTAGTTCCCCCCAATTATGACCAACAAATATCCAATGAAGAGTATATATATAATAGAACAAAACTGGTCTAATTGAAGGCAGTATATCATTTTCAGGACACGGTTGGTTGTGGTTACGATTATTTTGAGTGCCCCGGAAAAAGACATTCAGAGAACATCTACAGTAGTTTCACATCCTCGTCATTGCTGAGAACCTCTGCTGTTTTGCTAACAGAATTCAGGCACAGGATCCATTAGGCTACTCTGAACACAGGCCTATTCAATCTGTGGGTAAAAATACACGCATTCATGGTGTTGCAACTACAAGTTATACTTTGACTGGCAGTTCTAAAGTTGGAGACAGCAGACAGGTGTTTTTCACCAGGAGCTCAAAAACTTCACAACAGCCTGACTACAAATGAAACAAGCCGTCTTTTTATACTGTCGCATGCACAGAGCTAGCACAGCATAACGCATGTGGGCTCGAGTCTGTAATGTAGCAGATACAGTACTGAAAAATTCAGACAATGCACAGGAGGACAGAAATAGAACACAGAAATGGCACAGAGACAAACAGACACATAGACACACACCCACACCCACACACAGGCGCTTACCTTATATCACACATATACAGATACAGGCTTCACAGTAGGGGATTCACAGTTTGCAGCTTGGCACCATATTCTTCATTACTGAACTACAAAAAACGATAATGCGCTTTCTTTCCTTGGAAAGGGAAACGGACACCTGTTTGTTCCCAATGCCACCTGCATCCATTTTACTGGCGAAGTCCTCACACCCCCAGCACGCAGCCCCTCCATGCACATAGCACCAGGGCACCTTATCTTATTCATTTATCAACAAGATTGCATCATGAGACTGACCCACAGGGGGCGCTGTTTTAACAGTCGGAGGCAGATACTGGCATTACCTGCCCCAAGTCAAGACTTCTGAAATGAGTCACGGATAGAGGGGGGGGGAAGTTCACTCATAAAACCGTGACCTATCTTTGTGATTACACTGTTTTTTGTTGCTTGGCATGATTGCAAGTTCAGTGCGACACATTTTTTTTCACAGGCCTTTCATGTAAAATCCACATGCAGTAAACCCTACTACACAAGAATACACCACAGTGAATGCTTCACCCACAGGAAATCTCTCAATCCAGCACATAATTGGTTTGAGTCCCCAAAGCGAAAGGCTACAGGCCGGCGTGTCCAAATTACACCCGGCTCGCCGGCTCAGTCAACGCCGGGGGTCGGGGAACACTGAGGCGGCAGTTCAAACTGGGCCGCTCTCGGCTCCACGCCGGCCTGGGAAATTTCTGTGGTATGCAAGTGCTGTTTGGCTTCACCCAGCCACTAGGCCAACATCACTGCCTTGCCTGAAAACAAAGGAGTGGGCTGAAATTATACAGTCAGTTAATCCTCTTATGAGGTCAGAGAGTGGATCAAACAGTGGGATGCGGGGAAAGGAAAAAAAAAAAAAGAAGAAGCAGAATCACAGCAGACAGACGCGCTCGGCCCCGCCCCCACAGAAAAGCTGCTTGTGTGGAAATGTTACATTTGCCAGATTTGCCACAGGAAAACTGTTGACGGCGTGGGGATAATCATTTCCCTGGTTTTCCGACACAGATTTGCTCAGAAATAGGCTACTTTTAAAAGTTTTTGTACACTTCACATTGAAAACGCTTAGGTTTTTTTTTTTTTACACATATCTTTGGAAAATATACCATATTGTTTCCAAATCAGGAATAAAAAAAACAAAACAAATTTGAGTCAGTCCACTAGCGCATTTTGAAAACCAAACTACCGTTCTGTACAAAAGTAGGGCCCAACTCTTGTCTAACTCTTCAGACTGTATGAGAGGCACGTGTGCGAGGGGAGGGGGGGCGTTCTTCAGAGCTCGGGAGAAAGGGATGAGGTAGCCCTGGGGAAATACTGCCTAAGGGCTAACCTTGAACAGAAATGCTCCCAGCTGTTTGCTCGCCACATTTTACAAAGCCTGAGGATTGGCTCGTAATCCCTTTGCACTTGCTCAGTGCTTAGAGGACAGAAGGGAGGTGATGCAATATAAATTTTGAACATCCATGTATTGAAAAGTTAGATTCATAGCACTTCAGTGCAGGGCTTGTTTGGGAGGGGAAGAGGAATAGCATTTATGCCATATTAAAGGATGTACATTTGCACTTTAGAAGGGGAAGAAAAGTCTCGAACCCCTGTTAAAACGGTTTTCATTTTCTTTCAAATTCTGCTCTGCATTCCAAAACGGTTTCCATTTTGTTTCCATTGAGCGCAGTGAACATTATCCGGGAACATCAGAGAAAAATATGTCAGTTCCACCACACTTTGGCATGATCACTATTAATCACCACCTTGTTGAAAGTTCTCTCCCATCAACAATATAACAGCAACAACATTTTTAGTCCCAGGTCTTTAGTAGCACTTTGTGAGTCGTCACGTGTTTGGGGACTATGGGCTGGGCAAGGTGTGCGGAATCCATTTGGTTTGTGGGCCTCACCCATCTCTGCAGCACTAACCAGGAGTGAATTCTGACTTTACAAGGGAACAAGTTCTGAGCGAGGCGGGAGTGTGTTTTTAGTGCTCTTCAGACAGCCCTGACTTGTTTAGCACCTCCCTCCGGTGGTACCGCACAATGGCTTTCCCCATTGCACATCTGTTCTGGGACAGCTGGCGCCCCGAATTATGCAGATAGCTCCTGAATGACAACACTCCTGGGGCACAGTAGGCAGCATACCGCTTTACTCGACAAAGATTTCACTTCGCCGCCTTTTTCCACACTTCAGAAATGCCACACAACCGCGTCTCTGGACATCTTCACGCTCGTCGTATTAAATTCGATGTTTGCAATAACTTTGGAAAGGTTCAGGAGTCATCTCAACAACATATAGGACTGCAATACATAAATGCGGGTAGGAAATTAAACCACTGAAGTCATGCCAATTCCTCCCCCCCCCATCCCTTCTACCCACCCACCCAAACACCCACTCCTCCCTACTTACAACCTACTTACAACCTACTTACGAAATCTGACCCACTCTCCAGAAACTACAGACATCAATACTGATGTGAGCCGAGAACAGAGCAGCTCACTGAATTCCTCTTACTTCCAGTTTTCAGCATTCAGCAAGAAATTACTGAAGATTAACATGTTCTAAGTACAGAATGGACCCCAGTTAGCCAACAGATTAGCCTAGACCATGTGATGCCTCTTAGTCCCAGGGTAACTTGTATCCCCCTTCTTCAAAAATGCTTGGTGACATACATCCCATCTGTAAGTGCAGCGTTGATCTTCTGACCCCCAACACTTCCCATGATGCAGTGCAGTTCTTCCCCTCAGAGAGCACACACATACAAGGAAACCCTCTCAGCTGCCATGTCCATACCACTGGCCCTTCTTACTCTTGAAACAAATAGCCTACACCCACATGCTCACCAGTGGAAGAACTAACCACAAAGCCTCTGAACTCCATTTACCATTCAAAAGAGATTCATGGTGTCTCTACGAGTGAAAACTTCACTTTTAAATCTACCGAAACCCTGTAATGTTAGGTTCAACATTTACTCAGTACTATTTAAAGGTCCTGGACTCATTTTAATGCTTGAGGGTTGTTCTCTTCATGTTACTCATTTCGCAGATCAGTCCAACAAGCCTGAGCATGAATATTCTGATTATTCACGATTCTCCTCTTGGAAGAGATTTGTATTTTTTTTTTTTTTAACTTCCAGACATCTTGTATCATTTGCAGAATGTTTCAGCTGTAGAGAAGGGAAATTGGGGTAGATTATTTACATATGAGTCATATGCATGCCCTCCTCCAAATCTAAACTGCTGCCGTTGTTTACCCATTTCCCTACCAACCTCAAAGCCTTGACCTGGGAAGCGTGCGACTAACCTGCTTCCTGTGGGCCATCTCTTTGCCAGCTAGGAGTGCCCGGGCACTTGATGGAGGCAGCACAATGAGAGGACAGTTTATTATTCTCGTTAATTCAGTGCATTAACCTTTCAGCGAACCCAAGGACAATCCATTGAGCTCCACGCTGCCGGCCTATGATAAGAGCGAGCCGAGTCCGGGTCTGTAGAGCACCTCTCCTGTTCAGACGCTGCCATGCAGACGGGTCCACACAGACACACAACGCCCTCTCGATACATACTGAAGCTCGGTGAAGATACACACACGATATCTGGGGAGGGTATATATACACCTGAAGGGGAGCAGGTCCTGCCCATAAGTGTTATCCATGAGTTTTGCGCTCCAGGAGCATGATTCTCTCCAGCCAGACCTTCTGGCAGAACGTAAATTGACACAGATGGGCAGGCTCGGCTTGAATGAGCTGTCGCGGCGCGACCCGGTCCTATTTGACGGCTAACCGACCCGAAGGACGATCGTAAGCGAGCTTTGATCTCGGTTTTCACAGACAAACAGAAAGGCCGTTACTGGCACGGCGAGAGGAAGTGAGGTAAAAACGAGCCGAGGACAGGCACACAAAGCCAGCCGCGCTTCCTCTCCTCGCAGCGTGCGACCGTGTTCAAAATGTGATTCTACTCGACTGAATCTAATCTGCAGCTGAACTGCGCGTGACCTCGGCCACCGAAGCCACAGCGCGTGGGAGAGGCGTCACAGGTCCCCAGAAACTAAAAGTTTGGAGAGTATTCATTCAGCTCATTCTCTCCGACTGTCAAACAGCTTCAACACCAGCATAATGCAAAGCCATACCGGCGACCATGGACTTGTGAATGGCTTCCTACCCTTTTAAGAAAGAAATTGTAAGACTGAGATTACCAACACCAAGCACCTTGAAGAATATCACAACAGAGTTGAGAAAACGGTGAGAGTATAGCAGAATGAGATGCATATCTTGGTTCAAACATTGATATTCTGATAACCTTGTCATAGCAACAAAACGGTTTCAAAACAAAATAGATTGGTAAAAAAAAGGTCCTTTTCCTCCCATGAAAACTACACTGATTTGTCATAAAATGATCATGTCCCTTCTTATCCGTTAGACTCGATACAAAGCCCACCAGAAGGCAATTATAAAAACACGGCTTCTTCTTACAAGACTTTTAAAATACTGGAGTTTTACAGTGAAAAGGCTACAAAAAAAATCCAGAAGATTCCGGTGACTTCACCACCCTAGTCTGTGCATGAGCAACACAATATATATTCATTCAGATTTACAGCCTTATATTCCTAATTATTAGCACAGCTGTAATTTTAATGGAGCAATTTGAGCTCGCAGTGGTGCCCCAGCACGGATGTGAACCAACAGACCTGTCAGAGTGATTAGTGGGACACAGAGTTCATCTCTGTCAGAGGAGCGGGGGGTCCAGATTGAGAGGGGGCACATCTGGACCGTGAAGAGAGTGGCAGCCAGCGCACGTGGGAGGGTTTTGTTTGCGGTGGCATCGGCCCCTAGGGGAGGTCGGGCCAGCCTCCTTGTCACGCGTCCCGCCTCCCCCGTACGCCCAATCACCTGGCGGAGGAGAGGCAGGGGCGGGGCCCGCCGACTCCGGCAGCACACCATCCTACAGTTGTGATGCAGGCGCAGTAAGAGAGGAATGTGCTCTAGCGACCCTTCAGGAAGAATAAGGTCACGTATTTTACACGGGGAAAAAGTACGTTAAATGAACAGAAAGCGCACGATGACATCTCGAGTTGTGAGATCGGAGTGCATTACCTCATGGGCCAGCGTTAGGTGCGTGTGCTAGCTGTGTGTGTGTGTGTGTGTGTGTGAGAAAGAGGGCGTGCATCCTGTGTCTGTTCACAGGTTTGCGGTAAATCACACCGTGTGACACGCAGGCCATTGACAAAGCCCGCTCTTCCGTTAGGCCGCGCGGCGGGACTGCGTCCGTCACGCTGCAGCGCCTCAGCCCGCTCTTCCGTTAGGCCGCGCCCGGCCGCCCGCGAACCCGTCCGTCAGACGGCTTTCGCCTCATCGCGCGGGTTTGAGAGAAAGTATCAGAAATCTCATTTTCCGTACAGGTGGTCAGAGACGCACTCCGCGCTCGTTCATAAGCCCCCGACTAAAAAAAGAAGATGCGTACGGAGAGATGGATTGATGGAGAGAGAGAGAGCTGAATTGAAAGTAAGAGAAGGGGGGAAGGCGGAGCATACATTCACAGAAGCATTACCATAAAAGGAAGTTGCAAAGCACTTCACATAATGCAGCTCTCTTTATACAGTTTACACTGTACACAATTAACACTGACTCCATCTCAAACCACTATGAGTGAACTGAACACATGGGTACTTTACAATTTCGTTAAAGTCAATCATCCTTTTATTCAAAGGGATGACGTGCGTATTCAAAATCACATCCGAACCAGACCCCAATGAAAAGGTGGGATTTTGGACGCACACCTGCTCGGTTTAAGTAAGGCATTTGGTTTCAGGAAGACCCGTGAAGAGCACATATGTGTATAAGCGCGTATGAGCCCGCTTATGAATATTCACGAAGACGACCTGACGCCCCCCTGGCGACCCCACGCCCATGCCACCCGTTTCAGTTTTTGAAAGAAAGAAGCGTGCCCACGGACAGGGTAAGCACCTCTGCCAGACCGGGCAGCGGCGTTTGCAGCGGGTGACATCCGAAGGGGGACACGCCCACTCGGGGAATGATGACGGCCTCGGTGCTGAGTCCGGTAGAGCGTCAGCCTGAATTACGGCGGAGCGGCAGAGAGGGGCGGCCCCGCTGCGCCGGGGAGGCGAGCCGTCACAGGGAACCCGCTCCACGCATCAGGCGCCGCCACGCAGGTTATATCCGATTACTTCCACGTGAGTGTGCATCACAGCGAGTGAGTGAGTGAGTGAGTGAGCGTGTGCATGTGTGTATGTGAGAGAGAGAGACAGAGGGATTTAGATGGTAAATGGACTGCATTTATATAGCGCTTTTATCCAAAGCCAAAGCGCTTTACAATTGATGCCTCTCATTCGCCAGAGCAGTTAGCGGTTAGGTGTCTTGCTCAAGGACACTTCGACACGCCCAGGGCGGGGTTTGAACCAGCAACCTTCCGACTGCCAGCCAATCGGTCTTACCTCCTGAGCTGTCAGTATGTGTACTTGTGTTGTGCGTGTTTCAGATTCTCCATTTTCATTTTTTCATACTGAGAAACTGAGGTTCAGTCTGCCCCCCTCCCCACACCTCATATCTATTCACATTATTTAACCGTGCAAAGCAAATTTTGATCGTTTATTTACCAGAAACTTAAATGGTGTGAAAGGCCTGCAGAATTGTTCAGTACGGCATGTCACCTCACCCTTCTGTTCTGATTGTGCTCCCGGCACCCGCAAGTCAGAACTGCGTTTCGGGAACAAAGACAACACGCAAGTCAGAAAGAAAATGCACTGAGCTAATAAGCACTTGTGGAGCGTCAAGTCAGACTCCGATCAAATTTCAAAGCCCATTTTCAATAACTTTCACTCTGCGCTATTTTTAACACCACTCAGCGAATGCTTATTTCCATCTTTCCTGTGGAGCGCATTGTGGCTTTGCTTTAACAATCACGTGGCAGATACAGCGTTAATTGGATCACTCCATTTCATTCTCACAACTTGGGCTTGATATTATGATGTTGTCTGCAGGAGTCCTGTGCTGAATATGTAGCCTATTCTTACATGAAAAAGGCAGACATTTGAATGCGCAAGTAGATCTGCGCGCAATCCAAGGGCACGATCTTCCGCTACTTCAATTAGCGGCTCTTTGAGAAATTAATACGACTCCACCGAGAGGGCACACATACAGCACGCGTGCAATCACAAAGCATGAATCGCCTTCTAAAAACAGAGCTGTTGCCAAGAGAAACTGCACAAACCCATTGGTTCAGACACACAACATTTCTCAAGCGTATAGCTTCTCAAGGCTGGTTCCATACATATTAGTACAAAAGCTTTTTCAGCACATGATGTCTTAAACAGCTTCGAATAGCTTTGTGGGGAAAAAATGAAATACTAGATATGACACCAGCCATAACACATTCCTCCCCCCCCTACAGGGATTTTAAGGGCATCTTTTAAAACCACCGCTGCAGTGTACTGCAGGAGTGTGACCTGGATGAGGGGGGCTAACACACAAATTTTCCCAATGCCTGCAGACCCAAAGTTGACCTCTAGAGGGCACACTCCAGTCCTCTCTGCGACCGTTGCTGCGCCAGTCCTTCGGAGAGCTTGCCACATGCATGAGCACGCTGGTGTGCAAACATACACGTGCACGTGCGAGCAGCACTAAGAGACCAGGCCCTCTCGTCGGGCTCCAGGAACCCATTCCGAAAACAGCGCATCGCAACCCTTCAAAGTTCAGATGTCGGGATGCACTCTGTGACATATTGTGACTAGTTCAAAGAAGAAACGTGGGTCGAATGCATGTCAGCCCAAATATTACAAATTAAACAAACACTCTCCACATTGATCCCACCTTCCCACCTTCCATTGTCAAATTCTCTAATAAATATTTACATTCTTTTTCTATCAATATGCAGCAAATGTTTTGAACATCTGCAGATCAAAGATATCCTGAGGAAATAAAAGATAAATAACTGCTCTGGAGACGGATACACAACTCAAGGCCAGCAGAACCCTCGGTCCGGTCCAGCCAGCGTTCGGACCGTACGTGCGCCTTATTAGGACCGCGCGGCAGCCAGGGCGACCAGGACTCGATGGAGCCCCAGTCTGAGGCGCTCCGCATTGACGCGTGTGCAACCTTCGCACGAAAACAAGCCCAAGGGCTGAACACGCTGACGCCACACAGCAAATCAGCGCGCTCGTAACGAAGCGAATGAAAACACTGCACGCGCTGTATGGAGCACACTCTCCTTTCATGTTGTGTTTGAACGTTTCGGCCGACAAACCGTCGCAGTGCCTCTCGCCTTAAAGGAAACATTCGCTGTTCACGGCGTGACTCATTTCATAATTTATAAAACATAAAATAATTTCAAATTACATTGAGCTCTGCAGAACGCAGTTCCAGTCTGGCACTATAATGCAATTCTCATTAAGATTTTCACCTACATTTCATAGATGTCGTAGACGATGCTTGCAATAAACTCTGGGAGCTCTATTGACATGGTGAATTTCTGGACTGTCAGATACCTGCACATTTACTTTAAATTATAATGATAATGCAAAGAGCATGGATGCTGATTAGGGTTGCATCTCGAGACCCGGGATCACAGATACCCAGGATTCATATTCAGTCTGGTCTCCACAGATAATTATTCCTGGAAATGGAAGAAATCTCAATACGCGATGCATAGCTGACAAATAAACAGACACGATACGTTTGAAAAAACGGGTGCAAAATGTATTCTCCTAACGGACTACTTGAAACGTTTACGGATTTAAACGGCTGCGCGTTGGTTTTCCTGCACATGGGTTTGTGGATGAAATAGGCCGGTTCGATCTCATGAAAAATACAAACATGTCTACCTCGTCAGCGTGGAGAGATTCTGACAGAATAAGTGAAAGAATAAGCCATTCACAGAGGCAGCACAGCATGCAGTCCGAAGAGGCTGCCTAATATTTTTGGACTGGACTCACAGGGATTAAATTGGTATCGACCGTCTCATCCAAGTATGGGTAAAAAAGTGAATTTCTCAAAAAGTTAGACAATTCCTTAAAGTATTTTAGTCAGTGTACATTTTTTTGGGCACTTGCAATTTTTAACTAGGGTGCAGTAGGCTATTGGAATACATGATGAAAACTTTTTCTCATAACAGGCTAATGATAAAGTGCGTTTAATAACTGGATTTTTTATGACACTATTTAACCCCTCATTTTACAGGTTGTGATTCAAGTCACATTTCTGAAATAGGCTACACATGCCTATTTATCACCTGGCTGGTTGTGCCGAGTACAGTTAGTTTAATTTTCCAAAGAATATTTACCTTCTGATAGGCTTATAGTTTTTTGTGGAAATTACAATCCAGTCTCTAACTGTAGCTACTTGTGGCAGAAATGCTTATTACGCATTTATCCAACCGCAATAAAGCTTCTAAAACATTATTCCGGTTTGTACGGGAATCTCAGAATTCCCGGGAGGGCGCTCTAAATTCCCGGGAATTGAAAATCGTCCATATTCAGGAACAATGTCCAACCCTAATGCCGATGTACATATACTACATTTTTTGTATTAAGAGTTCTTCCCAACCATGTCGTGAGTAATTTGTCTAAATCCTTGGGAGTGTCACCTTGTCGAGCAGGTTAACACATGCATCGTACTGTGATTTTTCTGTACTATCCACAGCTATTAAAAATACATATTGTGCAAGGTATTTGTGTGAGATTTTCTTTAACAGAGAGGCTGTCCGAAGGCCTCAGTGTGACACAGGGCTAACGCTTCTGCAGCTGCGGCGAATACTTCACTTCTTTCTCTTCAGCTGCGACCGTCTCAAACCCATTTACCTCTCCTCCCTCCTCGCCTTCTGTCTAACCCCGCAGGCGAGAAGACGAGCGGAGCAATCTTTTCACCTATTTTTCAGTAAATATTAAAAACGCACCATCTGGGCGTGCGCCACAGTGAAAGTTAAATACAAAAATAAGACTCAGAGTAAATCACGCCAGCCATCCTACAACTAGCAACCACTCTCCATCTACCACCACCACCACACATTCACACAAATACAAATGCACACACAAACACGAGGACAATTGCTCCTATATGGTGTGGAAGGGTGTCAATTCAGTATAACTGTGAATTGGAACCTGCTAAACCTGCAAGACTTTCCCTTTGAAAGTCAAACAAATATGCCTATGCACAGTGACAATAAACAAAAAGCTATATACAATTAAAGCAAGCAGTTAAAAGAAAAAAACAAAACAATTTAAGCCAGGTAGCTCTATAAAAGCAGAGTCCCGCCTCTACTGGTTGATGTTGTACACAGAGAATCGACAGTGTGTGTGTGTGTGTGTGTGTGTGTGTGGGGGGGGGGGGCAATGTTCCAGGTTCAGCAAGCAAGACGCGCAGTCAGCACTCAGACGAGTTGTGGGGGGGTGGGGGGTAAAGGACCGGTGGCGGCTCCCGTTAAGCAAGCCTGCCCCTCACGAATGCACCTGGTGCTCTGCGTGGTCCGAGCGGAGCCAAAGAGACCGGAGGGTTCTCTCTCCTCCCCCCCACACCCCCCCATCCCCCTCTTTTCCTGAACGCTCTGCCGTATCTCGGAGGGAGGCGGCGCTTGATCTGCCGCCGGTCCCCTCCGGGGCGCTCCGGGTGTCGTTATCGCCGCGGAAACACGCGCCGCGTCGCGCCGGCTCCGCGTCTCCCGGCCCAACATGGCCGCCCGTGCGCGAAAAACCGCCGGCTCTCTCTCTCTCTCCCTTTTGTTTTTTTTTTTTTATCGCTCTCCTCCCCGTCTTCTGTTCTCCTTGAAGAGGAGCGCGTGGACGAAATGAAAGCGGCACGTATCGTGTGAGAATCATGCCTCTCTCGCCCCCACCCGATTCGCGCCCCACCCCCCACCCCCCACCCCCCTCTTCTCCTCTCCTCTCCCTTCACATCACCGAGAACATCTCCGGGGACATCAATGACTATGTGTCACGAAGCGCACCTTACAATGCCGTTTCAAAAGGGCAGAACGAGGGAAGAAGGGGGAGGGAGGGTCTCCTGCAAATAAAGCAGCTCTTTATATGTGCAGACACCCATCTCCCATCTCAGGGGGAAGAGGACAACAGATGGCAGGAGCGGCACACTCTGTGCTGAGCCGCGCGGCTCAACCGGCGCGGCTCGCGCGCTAAATGTCACGCTACGCGTCGCGGGGAAGACGCTAAATGACAAATTCATACGCCGTGGCGAGAGTCCCCTCCCTGCATATTTTATGCAAATGATAAAAGAGTGAGCCACTGGCGAAGGGTTTTTAGATCCAGATGAATAGGCTGTGCGCGAATATTTGCTTGCCTGTGTGTGTGTGTGTGTGTGTGTGTTCAGAGTAGTCACACTATTGATTTGGCAGCAACTACGGAGAATTCTCCAGTGAAGAGGAGCAGCTTTATAAAGTAGTTTAAGACCTGCTGATTCCGGCTTTCACCCCTTCCCGATTCCCTTTCCTTTTTTTCCATTCCTTAAATGAATAAATCACAGCCACCACATCTGGAGTGTGTCCCCCCTCCCCCCCGCCCTCCCCCCGCCCCTCCTTCTCCCCCTCCCCCCCTTCACCGGGGGGCCCCCCTCGGCAGAGAGCAGGAAGGTGGGGGTGTTTCGCCGCATCTGATTTCTCAGGTAGGCGGATTTCTCCCCCTGACAGAGCCCCGCTCCCCCCCCCTCGCGCTGACGGTATTTAAACGGTGCGCAGAGCCCTTGATTGAAATTCCTCTCACACTGCCTCCTGCCTCACAGACCTCTCTGGGCTGGAACTAAACCCATCACAGACACACATTAACACATTACAGCTCTCCGCTCTCTCCCTCAGTCTGAGCAGAGACACACCCCGCCTCAGCCGCTGTGTCACTGCCGCCACATACACACACGCACACATACACACACATACGTGTACACACACAAACACATACACACACGCACACGTACACACACACAAACACATACGTGTACACACACAAACACATACACACACATACGTGTACACACACAAACACATACACACACATACGTACACACACACAAACACATACACACACGCACACATACACACACACACACAAACACACACACAAACACATACACACACGCACACATACGTACACACACATACGTACACACACACAAACACATACACACACGCACACATACGTACACACACACAAACACATGCACACACGCACACATACACACACAAACACAGACACACAAATACACACACACAAACACACATACACACACATACGTGCACACACACACACAAACACATACACACACATACAGACACACAGACATAGAAACACACAGACACACACACACAAACACACATATGTACACACACACACAAACAAACACACACACACAAACACATACACACAAAAACAAACCCACACACAAACACACACAGACACACATACATAAACACACAGACACACACACAGAAACACACCGGTACACACACACACACACACACGTACAGGCATGCACACACTCACATAACACAAACACACAAACACACACACTAAGCGCACACACGCACACACACACACACACAAACACAAACACACAGCACGCAGCCCAGCTTCTATTGGGCGCAGGGGCACGTGCTGGATTTATTTCCCCAGCCCTGGTGGCAGAGGCGCTCTGCAGTCCCCTTTTTGTGAGGCTACCGTGCCGCTCCGCTCGCAGAGCTAATCAGCGCCCGGGGGGCGGCTGCTCCCGTGTTTTACACGCACCCTCCATGCTCTCCGAAGAATCCGGGACATCTTGATTATTTCACCATTTTAGGGCGCTTTTTTTTTTTTTTTTGAACTTGCATTCGCGACAGACCTTGAACGGGGCTTTTTGCTGGAGTCGACAGTAAAGAGCAGGGTCCTGCAGCGCATCGGGGGGGGGGGCGCGCCACGTTAAAGGGTCTTTGGCACACGTTTACCCGCAGTGGCAAACGCCAGGCGGGCAGGCGGGTGCCCCGGCAGAAGACAGAGAGAGAGAGAGTGAGAGAAAGAGAGAGAGAGCTTGCGTCTGAGTGCCTCTGTTCCCGCAGCCCGGAGAAAAACCTGCAGACAGGCGCACAGCACAGGGCTGCCTCTCCTCTCCCCGCCCCGCCGCTCCCACGCAGACGTCATCTTTTCAAATTCCGCCAGCGCAGAGAGGGGGCTTAGCGGCCTTTCAAAAGCCTCGCGCCGCCGCCGACTGACGCTCCGCGAATCCGCCCATCTTTAAAGTCGACGGGTCGGCGGGAGGCCCCAAACTGCCGGCCCAGTCCCCCCCCACCCCAAACAAAACAGGGTCCCGCGATGACTAGAGAGGCTCTGCAAATGTAAACAAAGAACCGACAGACGCAACAACGGACGGGAATTCTGACAGAATGCCAAACAACGCGGGCGAGCTTCGGTTGCCAGTTCTAAAAGTGAGGACGTCCCGGATCATCTTCTCGGCTGAAGGGAGATTTACGTCCCGGGAGTTTTAAGAGGGGCTTCTCTCGGAGCCAGGCGGGGGGCCGTAAATCAACCGGAAAGAGGGAATCGGCGCAGGCCTTTTCGCCGGAGAGTTCGCGCCCCGCCGCGAAGTCCGCGGGCTCCGGTGAAGGACCCGTATCGCCTTACGAGTGACAGGCGGTGACCGCACTTCACCCCGCACGCTGCCCGATGCGCTGGCCCGGCTCTCTCTCTCTCCCTCTCTCTCTCCCTCTCTCCCCCTCTCCCTCTCCACGGCGCCCTCGTTCGCCCCATCTTTTATGGCCCGTGTCATCATCGTCCTGATTATCGCCGCGGTAGTCATTCATCCAAGGGAGAGTCGCTGGGCCTAAACGCGCACAGGCACGCAGGCAGGCAGGCAGGCAGGGGCTGGTGCCGAACTCCCATTCCCAAACACCCCGTGTACGCTTAACGCACGGGCAGCGCAGCGTCGTAAAACAGCCAGCTCTCCTTCGCCGCTGACACCAGAACAAAATGATGGGGACGACATTTATGCTAAGCAAGACGCGGCCGATTTTAGCCGTCTTAGTCATCGTGATTCAACCCGTCCTCTCTCAACGCCCGGGAGAATAAAATGTGACAGGCGTTTTCTGCAAGGGAAAAAGAAAAAAGAAAAAAAAAAATGCAAATGCATGATGGGATGGGACTGGACATGGGCGGCTGTGGCCTGGTGCCTGGAAACGGACGGCCCAGTTTTGCAGGAGACAAACAGCCGTTTAGTATTTACGGCTTAGCCGGACCATTTCATTGGCTAATCGTGCTAATGATGCTAGCATAACAGATACTAAGGTATGCTCTGGCACTCGGGCCATGCTGTTCTTTGACATGCCACCCCCCCCCCCCCCCCGACCCCCCATTTACACTCCCAAGAGAACCAATCAGAACTTTCAAATGGGGAATGTTCAGAGTTTCCACTACCTTTTTCTGTCTTTCAGTCTGCTCTGAGGGGGAAAAACTGAAAATCAGCTGTTCTCCTGTAAGAAATGGGTCATGGATCAAACCTAGGCAGCGGATCTAACGAAGCTAAACCACCGGGAGAACCTTAACGACGGATGAACAAATTAAATCCGAGCCTTCCAGGCAACACGGAACAGACGCCAACTTTAATCACAATAGCGAAAGAGGGGGAAAATAATACAAATGACGACCCATAAAAAAAATAGCTCTTGCATGTCTTGCACAATCAGCGAGACAGAGAGAAAGATAGAGAGAGAGAAGGGAGTCTGCTGAAAACAGAGCTTTATGGGATTTTTTAAGGCAATGCACGCGCTGCAATGCGTTCCACCGCTACCGAAAGAGCATTTCAGCGGCAGCCGGGCGTCACTGCTTCATAAAATCACAACGCGTTTGAACAGAATGATCAGACAGCTGCTAGGTACCGCTACAGAGCACCAGAAGCCGCTAACGTTATTATTCATGCTATTATGCTGCAACCTGACGAGGCCCTAGTAAAAGCTCGCGCCCCGTTCTGCATTCAATCCCTCGAGGTGGCCATCAGCGCCGTGGTGACAGGGCCCTTTTCCTCATTCTTCGCGGAAGGCCAGGCCCGATTTCACAGCAGAGACTCTTTATTGAGAGAGAGAGAGAGAGTTGATGATACCGGCGGTCCCCTTCCTGAAGCTACGAAACCGCCGGGGTTGTAATTTTTGTTGACAGTGAATAATGGGAGGATTTTACAGCAACTAGGTCTCTGGGACGCCCGGCCTGTTGTTGCATCATTAAGGATAATCATTAATATTAATTAATGGCAGAGAGTGTGTGCTGAGCAGACGCGTGGCTACTGGAGCTGGAGAGGGGGGGCTGCGTGAGAACGGAGGGCAGGTAAGCAGGGTTAGTAAATTAGCCCCATGCTTCAGCAGGCTTGCCTGAGCATGAGAACAAAAGAAGCCCGCCCCATTACTCGGGGAACAAATTAATAGTTTTCAATTTGGGAAAGTGGCCAGGAGGGATGCTGCTCGCACGACAACCGCGATTCCGGCCTCCCTGCTTCCTGGACCCGCTCCTGAGAAAAACCCGCTATCCGGGGCGCTCCGTCACTGCCCAGTTTTCCCGCCTCTCCCGCCGGGCTTCTCGCGAGCTTCTGCCCCGAGCGCGGCTCCGTCCGGTTCCGTCCGGTTCCGTCCGGTTCCGTCCGATTCCGTCCGATTCCGTCGAAGCGGCGTCGCCGTAAAAATACGCAGCAAACGCCGACGCCCGCCTCCCCTCGTTTGTCTCTGTCAAGGTGGCGGAGCGGAGCAGGAGAGAATTCGTGCCAAAAGTGAAAATGCATAACACCCCCCCCTCAGCATTTACAAAAGTAATTTCAGGTTATCAGATTTTGAAAGTAGCCATTTTTCCCCTCAGACAGTAATTGTTACAAGCCTGAATGGAAAGGGGGGAAAACGAAAAAGAAATAAGCTCCAATTCAGCCCGCGCAGTCTGACTGGAATACCGTGTTGTGCAGTAAGAGTAAAAGCGCGGAGTCGTGGCCCGAAGGAAAAAAAAGGGCCTCATAAATGACAGAGCACCTCGCCGCAGCGGCGAGCTTCCCAATGAGCCAAAAAGCGCGAAGGCGAGAAAACATCGCGCTCTTTTAGCACCCGTATCTAACTCTCCTTCAGGGCAGTACGACTTCTCCCTGGATAATAAATAAACCCGCGGAATAAACTTTCTTAAACCCGCCTCTTCTGAAGCCGAGGCCCTCGGTGTGCCTCGCGAACACGCGTCTCTCTCCTCAGAGCGCGAGCGCGGCCGGCTGACGGCACGCTTTAATGCAGAATGTTCCCGGCACCCAGCGAGGAGGAAGTTGGCGGGCTGACAGAGCAGCGCACACAAAAGGAGAGCTTTAGTTCAACTGCCACAATTCAAATTCGTGCGCATGAACAAGAAATGGAATCTTGAGCTCCGACGCTCCGAGATCGCGTCCACACTCAATAATGCTTCTTTTTTTTTCTGCGAAGTCACAAAAAGGGGCAGAGGGTAGCTAAACTCTCTCTGTGCCCCACGGAGAGCCGATCGGGATGACCCCCGCCCCCGCCCCCGTCCCCCCAGACGGCGGCCCCTGCAGATTTCCGGCCCGCCGCGTTTCCCCAAACAGTTTGCACGGCGGCCCTGGCTGGGGCGGCGTGAGATTACGCAAGCATTGTGCAACTGTCCTTCCGCCCAGGCGGGCGGCCCGGCGAATGAATGGCCTGCGTTTCAGCGGCAGACAAAACGGCTAATGGACCGGAAAGAGCGGCCGGAGACCCTCGGGTACCAACCCCCCCCCCGAACCCAAAAATGTGTTTGTGGAGCGGCCGGGATGCAGAGGCATCAACAGGCTCATTCTCTCTCTCTCTCTCTCCAAGGCTCTTCATTCAGCCAGTGGCCATTCTCTCTGTACAAGGGTCATCCTGGCAAAGAGGGCACGGCCCAGCTGAGCGCCAGGGCGGTGAGAGGCCTCCGCATGCCCCCTGGCGGTGCCCCGACACCCGCAGACGCGCCCGGGACCGCAGCGGTGTGAAGAATGGCACCGCAGCCTCGTCAGCCGCGCTTCTCCTTCAGGCCACTGTCTCAGCGACGCATTAGCGTCGGGAGGGAAAACGATAACCGAAAATGAATTACGAACGCGACGCTCGCTTATCTGGTCGCCGGCTTATCGTCGCGGGACATTGCCGCGCTCAGCGTAATGTTTTTTTATGAATGCGCTTTAAAGGAAGCGGGGAAAGAGCCGCGCGGGTTCAGAGGGAACCCGTGCAGGGGACCGGGCAGCGGCGGCGCTGACGGCGCACGGCCCTTTTAAAAAAAAAGAGCTGCAGCTGCACGGCCTCCTCGTACGGCTGGTCATTAGCGAGATTATGTTTCTCTCAAAGCACCGCTGCAGGCCCCAGGGTCCGTTTTCACACCCTGTCAGGCCCCGCTCCCAAACTTACACCGGCGGGCTCCAGTCTCCCGCTCCTGCCATTCTGACTGAACACACCCTCCACACTCCCTCACTCTTTCACATACACACACTCAAACACGCACACACAAAGCTGTAACAGCATGCACAAACACCCAACGCACACATGGTGCATTGCCAGATCCCCATATTTGCTCAGCCGTTACATGCAGCATAGTAGCAGCTCCCCAACATAAACGCAAGTACACACGAGCATGGGCACACAGACCCACATACACACCCCTGATTCAGTGAGCATCTCTGCCAGATCTAGGTATGAACAGCTGCATGCGCCGAGAGTAGCACACACGCATGCCCGTGGCACAATGAACCGCTCACGTCCCCCTCCCCGCCCCCTTTACACGCACACACACACATACATACACAAAATGGGTTATGAAGGTAAAAAAAAAAACACACTTCTGCCCAGCCTACAGTTCCCTGCAGATATGCTCCAACAAGGAATTACAGGGCACTGAATATGCAGCTACTAACTAATTTTTTACAAAAGTAAACCTGCTGCAAAACTCCAGCTGGAGTGCAATTGCTAAGAAAATGGATTTCTGCTGCCACCCTATACATTCCTGCATGATTTCCTCTGGAAAATAATGATAGGGAAAAAATCCATTCCATTCATCGACTACAGCCAAAACAGAACACCCCTGCCTCAGCTTTTAAAGACCTGGCTTTGGAAACACTTGTGAGACCGCACAATGCAGCCAGAGGCCTATTTGGAGGACTGATTCATATCGGACTGCCCCTGAAGTTCCTCTCGGGGGGGAACGGATTTAGAATTTAAACAATTTCAGCGGACGTTGGCCGTTCCCATCAGGCTATGCGTGCGTGCGTGACGGCACGTGCACACGCGAACATTCAGCGGCGTTGGCTCTCGCCAAGCAGAACGCGGAACGCTAGCATTCAGAACGCTGACAGCGAAGTACTCCCGAGGGTTCGACTCCTGGACCTTTCGCCTTCTAAAACACCGCCGCTGAAGGAATTTGGCAGGTGACTGAACACCTTTTTGTTTATAAACACAGTAAAAAAAAAAAAAAAAAAAAAAAGCCTGCTTCGGAATGAATAACAAATAAACGAGTTTAAATCAGGTCAACAAGAAGGGGGTAAAACAAAAAACCCCTTATGCTACTGAAATCTAAACTGTTTTGTATATGCTTACAAAAGCACAGCCACCTAGAGCCGTGGGTCAAAGAGGGGAGCGATGGGTGTGGCCGCAGCTGGATCCCAGACCTCAGGCTTGGCGGTTTCGGAGCGCTGATTCAGCGCGAGTGAAACAGAAGCCCCTCCGGCTCCTCCTGAACCGGAGACGTCCTCTGATCCCGTCTCCCCAAAGCCAGCCGGGCACTTCCAGGGGATTAACAGCTTCCAGGCCAGCCACAAGGCGGCAAACTGCCGGGCTAACAACGGAGGTAAAAATTCTGTGAAACGCGGCATCAATTATTCAGCGCACCTGCTCGCAGTAACGCACGAGGACGCACCCAGGAATCCCTGGCTCTCTCTGTTCCTGTCACCAGGTGCTTTCAAACCTGCGTTTTTTTTTCTTCGCCAGATAGAAATGCTTAGCAATTCCATCCTTGCTTTTTTTTTTCTCCACTCAAAACACGGGGCTGCAATCCCCACACAATCCTCTCGAGGTCTTCCCCATCAACAAATAATAATTTGTAGGAATAAATCTAAGTAAATAAAATAAAGCACATCATCTGTAGTAATGCTGAAAGAATTTACCAGTTATTGTCCATTGATAAAAGCTTACTTTTACACTGATGACAAACTGGAGTGTGACAAACTTGCCAATTGCAGAACAGTGCTGACAAAACTAAACGTGCTTTAACTGAAATACTTAAAGTTTAGTGCAGCCTTGGGTTATCATATCGTCCATGATAAAATTAGTAACACTTAAAGCAGTATGATTATTAGCAGTAATATTCCATTGCTAATGCACAATATAAACAGTAATTATAATTAATTATTAAGGCCAAACATTTGTTGTCACGATCATAAAAAGTAACAATGCAGTATTTGTGATGCCTATACATTAAAATTTGCCAATTTGGATATTTACTCGCACAAAACTTGATTTGCTAAAGGTTGCCATGTTTC
Source organism: Anguilla rostrata (assembly GCF_018555375.3). Lineage (NCBI taxonomy): Eukaryota > Metazoa > Chordata > Actinopteri > Anguilliformes > Anguillidae > Anguilla > Anguilla rostrata. Next base: position 42,697,355 of record NC_057937.1, on the reverse strand, counting down.
AACAATAAATTACTTTGCGAATCATTGTTACACGCTACGCTAAAACATCAGCATCTCGTATAGCACAGTGTGCCTATCATTGCCCTGGAACACTGGGTGTTCTGATTGGCCCAGAGGAAAGACTGTTTCCTACGTGCCCTCCCTACACCATTTCCAGCAGCAAGCACAGCGGCCTGCCATGCAGGCATGCCACAGCCACAGCCACAGCTCCCCCCCACATAAGAAGCATGAGGCAGTCAGAGGGTGGGGTGTGATGGATGGAGATGGGTGGAGCTGGTTAGTGTTCTCCTGGCTCACGCTGTGGATCTCAGCTCTGTCCCCTGAGGCTATCCGAGAGTCTCCAAGCAGAAGTCACGGAGGATTCAAAGCCCTCTTCACACTGCTCCCAATATGCATGCTGACAGCTGTACAGCTCCTGCCTTCCACACTAGTGTGTGTAAGAGCACAAATACAGAAGATATACTGTATACTCATATAATTTACATGCATACACACACATACATTTAGTTTATAAATAAAAAATATACATACGCACACATATATATGTATACATTATTAATTATAATGCCCACACATGCGTATGTATAGAACACATATATTTCAGTGTCAGTTGACATTAATGCTGGGTTATGTTTTGGGTCAGCAGGCACGGATGGGAGCCAGGGGGTGAGAGTTGAAGTATCAGCCTAATTTCCAAAGCGACAGTGCGTTGCCCCACCGCTGTTAAGGTAATTAAACCTGACGCGACCGGAGCGCAGCGATCAGCGGGGGCGGTCCTGGGGGGGCGCGGGGGGCGAGATGGGAGACACGGTGGGTCGACCCGCCCTACTGGCTTCCGACTCCTGTGGCACTGCAGAAAAGAGCCATCTGGGACACGGAAACCGAGCCGGCTGCGAACTGACCCTCGGACGCGTCCGCGGTGCGGGGAGCGTCCAGAGGGGCACGCGTGCGCCCGCCGGTTGCTCACTTGTTTTCCCCCCCTCCCTGATCCGGCTGAGCGCCCGCTGCTCCGAGCACCGCCTTCCCGGGGCGTGGCGGAGCAGAGGCCTGGGGGGGGGGCGTCCGTGCCCAACAGAGGATCAGGCGTCTGACGCCGGGAGGCGCAGCGCCGAATTGAACCCGCGAGCCCTCCGGCCCGCCGGTGGCGTTATCTCCCGCCGAGCGGATTAGCATCGCTCGCTTCGGCCCGGCGCGCGGCGCGGCGCAGAGCCAGCCGTCTGCGGGAGACCTCCATTCGCCCCGGGTCTGTTTCTCCCCGCCGTCCCCCCGCGGCGGCGGAAAGAGGGGGCCTGCGAGCGGGCGCTTTGCTCCCGGGGATGAGCGCATAAACACGGGCTCTGGCGGCGGCGGCGTGGCTGAGACGCGCGCTTTTCAGCGGGCGCTTTGAAGGCGCGCTTTCGCTTTCCCGGCTGTCTGTGCCTGATCCGCCCTCTGAAGACGGGGCCCGCCGGGCATGTGCGGGTGGCCCCGCTCGTCTCCCGCACAACAAACGCAAGCAGGGCCGCACCGCGCTCCCCCCCCCCTCCCCCTTCTGGAATATTCATGTATTTTTAAACTTTTTGACAGCAGAGCAACGCTCCACTATGCCACCTGCGCTCCTGAATGCATTACTGCAGCTGAGGGTTTTTACCCGTTCAGATGCGCTCACACACAGGGGCGAGCCGCCGTTACCCACAGCACAATCCCCACCGCATACTACAGGGGAGCTGGCGCCAGCTGGGTGAGAGCCACATGCCTCGCTGTGCGCCCGGCGAATCACTTGCAGAAGAGGCGATTATTCGACAGTAACCCATGGAAACCTGGCTGGATTCAGCCCACCCCACCAGGCGCAAATGAGGCTGGCGGCGTCCTGCTGCTGTAGACCACCAGACATGACAGACCACGGCAGACCTGAGCTAGCAATGCCCAGGAGGGTGTGCAGGGCCCGCAACCATCACGGGCTCTGACAAATAAAGAGCTTCATCATACACTTCTCATGCGTTTCACGCTTTCAGAATGTGCTATCTGCATCATCTCCCCCGATTGATAAACCAGCATCTTCCTGACTGGCTCTTAACCATTCACCACATGGTGAAGTATTGCCTCAGCGATCGCTTTGCGGGTGCACCGTCACTGCAGCGTAGAGCAAGTTTTAATCACCCTTTCAAACCAAACATGGATGTCATATAGTAATAGTGTGCCTACCAGTAAGAATTTCCTTACAAACCATATAACGTATGTGCTTATAGGCTTCAGACACAGCTTAGTCTGCATAGACGATTTATCAAAATGGCTGGTATGAGTATGTCAACCTACCTACACACATGCATGAATGTGCTGTAGGTGCTGTAATGTTCTTTTTCTTTCATGGCGTATGTTCAAACAGAAATAGAATGCCATAAAAGTATCCTTGGCAACAAAATCAGCAAGTTTTTTTTTCTTTTCTTTTTTCCTGAGCTGTCCTGGATCACCTCAGCCAGCACTTCACCTGCTGGCACAGCTCATTTAAAAGGCATTTTAAAATGATGTTACCTGTTATAAAGTGTTATCATTCAGAAATTGCCCACTCAATGAGGGTCACAGGCAAAGGTACAATGAAAAAGGTTTTAACCAGCTACAATGAAAGACTATTAGATAATGGCCTGTCAGATCTGTTGCTATGGAACAGGGGGTTTCCAGCACATCAGTCGGTCAGTAGTCTGACCAAGGTTACCAAGCGACAAGGGTAAAGGTGTGTGTTACGGGCTATGTTTAGCGTGCCACGCGAATGCATTATGAAAAGATTATCAAAGAAACTGTCATTACATCTGAGTTTTGGTTCCATTAAAAGGGAAGATTGCTTGATGTAACAACTTGAACGCCCAGCCTTGAAAGGATGAATGCGACTGGGTCAAGGGGCTTGCACTGGAAAGCAGAACCTTCCCTTTCCAAACAGCTTTGTGTGATCAGCTTTGGAGAGAGCAGCAGCATTAACTACGAAGGTAGCCGTGCAGAAGCACTAAAGGAGAGGATGGACAGACGGACAAAGGGGACATGGAGACGATATCTGAAGCATCCACGATTCAGTGCCAGTAGGGGATATCTGCAATCGGCTGGTTGTTTTGTCTGCTGCATCTACTTGTTTGTTTATTTGCCTGGTTGTTTTGTCTGGAGGTTCATACCGGGGGGCACTCCCGCAGTGCAGACAGAGTGCTGGAACTGACATGGCAGGTCAGCTTCGTGCTGAGAGATCACCCCCCGCTCTCCGAGGAGTTCCAAACTAGCACCTTACAAATATCATTTGTTACAGGTCTAAATGTATGACCTGTTAATGCTACACATTTAAATCTTGTTTCCAAAGGGAAAACATGTATTTTTCTTTCTTTTGGAAGACTTAAAGGCTTCCTCGTATCCCCAACCGCTGGCAAAAGGGACCCTGAATCAGCACATTCCTCATTCATTTTTGAAACTTAGCAAAACTGCAGGAAACCAATCATGCTGGTCCCAATTCAATATATATAGATTAATAAAGCTGAGTGAGGGAAAAAAATGACAAATTAAATACAAGTAAAACTGTCAGGACAAAATGGATATCCAGCCAAAAAGGGAAAAATAAACAAATAAATAAAACAGGACAATGATTTCTTTTTTTTGATGGCATCATAACTAACACATATTGATGAAGACGGAGTGAAATCAAAGCAGCTCTAACAATCTGCATGCCTTCTGTTTACAGGAATATGGCAAACTGTGACTTGGTGACACAAGCTATCTAGGTCACCAAGGTTTCGGCTTGGGAGAAAATGGAGCCGCAAACAAAAACTTAATGCCACGGCCTGACACCCCGCGCTGCCATTTCAAAAGACGTCGGGATTTCCTCCCCCTTTCATCTGTCTTCTCTGATTTTGTTGTTTTCTAACCCCATTCCGTATTCCCTCCCCCCCCTACCCACCCCCGTCTCAGTTTTGTAGTTTTTGTCACGCATGGCGGAGCAGTGGCCGTATCTGGGCCGCTCAGCAGGGGCGCTCATTAGAGGAAGTGAACAATGCGGGGCCAGCGAAGCGCCAGCTCGCCGCCGTCAGAGCGGGCCTCAGCCAGCCAGCGCACGGGCCCGAGCCCAGCGGCCTCCACCTCCGGAAAAAACACACCGCGCATCACGCAACCGCCACCGGAGGAATCCGCCACGCCGCCGTCCTGCTGACGGCCGTCGCACAGGAGAAGCATTAGCATCGCCATTGTGTCCAGCCCCCCTCTGTCTCCCCCCGCATCGCCCAGCTCATATTTTCAGAACAAAAGAGAGCGCTCGGAAAGTCCCTGCAGGTGGCCCAACGGTCTGAGGGTCTGGCTTCTCTGTGAAGACAGGAGAGCGCGTTTGTGTAACCGGGGTGAAGGTTCAGTGTCGTCGTGGGGCTGAAGAAGCACTGTAGGAAGAACTCCTATGTTGCGTCAGGCGTGTAGACGGTGCAGGGGCGGGGGCAGTGAGGATTGCACACTAGCGGCCCTGGTCCCCCGGGAGGGGCAGCGGTTTAGTGTAGTATCGGTGGGTGTGCCCTTGCGGGGCACCTCTTTCCTCTGTAAAGGCCCCGCCTCGTACCGGCTGGCGCTGCCACGCTGCGCGCTCCGCGGGCGGGGGGCCGCCGGGTCGCGCGTACAAACAGGTCCTGCTGACTGTCTCAAGCTGGCGAGACTCACGCCCTCGTCTTACCCGCCCTTCTCAGGCACAGCGACGGCGGGGGAGAACCACGCGCACGAGTGCAAAAAAAACTACGCAGCCAAACATGAAAAAGGCCATCGTCACCCACGCACCCTCGAGAGAACCGAAGTCTAATTTCTCCACGAGGCTTAAGGTCCCTCCTCTGTTTTAACAGCTCGTAACTTTTCTCCCCCCAAACGAACGCATCAATAATTTAGAGGTATCGAGTGCCATCAACCAGAAAGAGCAACGCTACCCATATCAGTGACGGAAATAACCTATGTCGGCTGTAAAATGCTACGACAACCTTTCCATTAATAATGCCTATCCTCCGCACCCATCTGCTTGAGATCTGTAAAAGCACATTCCGCCATTACCCTGCCACCTGAAGTAATGAACTGGCATCTAGCTGATGCATGGAGAAATCAAACGGTCCCGTTTCCTCTTTGCTGAAGGCGACGGCGAAGAAATTCTCCCTCTCTGCCCCTCGGTCGGGAAAAGTTGGGCTGATGGGCCGCTGAGAGCTTCCGTGTGTCGAAAATGATGGAGCGGGGGAAAAGATCGGCGCGATTCACACGGGGCGGCCGTTTGGAAAGCGCTCAATCCCCAGGTGTCACATTAAACTGAAATAAATAGCCTTCCGCGTGGTAGGAAAGAGGGCGCAAATGGAAAATCTCCCTTTAATTGAGAATGCTCTTCAATGAGCGGCTGTAAATCAGGGAACGGCGCTGCCAGTTCAAGGGCGACACTATCCCACCCCGCCCCCACCCCCACCCCCACGGTAACCATCACTGTGGCGGCTCCTCCCATCGGCCCTTGTGCTGCACACGTCCGCGGGACGGACAGGGCTTGATTTCATCCCAGAAAGGTTATCCGTCCAGACAGGTGTAATGAAGTGCAGTTCGACCGAGACGCGGGCTCTGGAACAGGCGAACGGCTCTTGCTTGCCAAGGACAGCGGGGCCAGTGCTGCTCCAAGTTCAGAGGTCACCCTGCAAGATGCTTATGATCAGCTCCTGTCAACTGCAGCACATCACCCACTGCGGAAAAAGAGCGGCCGGCTTGACAGTGCTGAGCTCTAACCTTCTCAGATCTCTACAGTCGTTATTTTTCCTGCGAGTAACCTCACAACATTCTGTTAGCCTGGGCTGAAGAAATGTACATGTCATTTCCCATTCCCATCAATGTGTACAGTGCCATTGTGGCTTAAAAGAGGTGCATTTGGTGTTAAGCACATATTTGGAAATCAATATCGACCACAGAAGAGAAATACTCTCTCTCCTAAAACATTTTTGAGATGCTGTAGAGGAATCACATTTTTACTACAAAACATTTACGCTACAGTACAAAACTAGAGCCAAGTCAGCACACTGCAGAGTGTGCGCTTACCAAGTGGATATATAAAAACAAAACACTGTATCTCCAACCTGCAGTACTGTGTCACTAAAACAAAGGGTACAAATCACACAGGCGCACCCAGAAAATAGTCATGTGCATTCCAGCTATCAAAAAAGAAAAGTGACAACTAATACGAAACATATTCATACATAAAGAACGGGGAGAAATTGTATTTGGACAAAGTGTTCTTGCTGCATACTGCCAAAGAACAAGCGGTTTTTTGGAAACATTCAAATTCCCGTTCCCTGTTGATTTGTAATGCTGGGAAATTGGAAGAAAGGAGCTTTGGGCTTCTCTGCACTTAATGAAATGAAGAATCACTGTAGTACAACTCCGCACTACAGACGTCACCAATTAAAATGTCCAGAGGTGAAAAAGCACTGTAAACTGCAAGACCAGCAGCTGCAAACAACACCATTATGCAAGCAACTAAAAACTAACCAAGAAATAAAAAAATTCTAATGAATTGTTCAATCACGACAGCATGTTTTATTAGGTACAGTCTAGCTGCAGCACTTCTATGCCCCCTCTGGGCCCAAACCGAGTTCATCTTTGTCATTAACATTTTTTTATTTATTTATCTTTTAATTTCATTTTAATCCACACAAGCAGAGCCTGGTTGAATGCCAATTCTCGGTGCCTCTACCAGACGCAAGGCCACGACTGAAACGGTATGAATAAAAGGTTTTTTCAGGTTTCATCCAGCTCATCGAGTTAATGACGTGTGGGCCAAAACAGCCAGAAACCTACGCTCTGCTTGGCGAATTCCATTTTCCCCCCTCAGGAAATGCAAGAACCTACAGAAGCTTCTTAAAGTCAGAGTATTTTCTTTTATTTATGCGATGGCTTTGACTCACTCCCATTCCTCACCTACATTACATTTATAAAATGTTACTCTTCATCCTTATTGTAGTTTGAATGCAAGGATGCACACATTTTTGCTGACAGAATTGTTCAAGCTAAAAATAAAATAACATTTCTTGGCATTACAATGCTTCTCGTTCATAGGCTTCTCATTTTTTCAGCCAGCTTACTGAAACCTCAATGTTCCCTAAGACACTATCAGGCCCTGAACCATGCAAAAACTATGCATTGCTGAGTGGGAAAAATCCTCTCGTCTGCAAAATTTTAAGGAATGGTGATGTCATCATTGAAAGTGACTTGACGCATGCAGGACAACTGTATGCACACGCAGCAAGTCTGCATTGCCTTTACGCTCTCCTTACTTGCGGCAGAGACGGTAAAACTAGAACACCCATTCAAATATGCATATCTTTGCTGGTTTGAAAGGTAGTGAACTTGAAAATATGACAGAAATATGTAACATTTCTTGTAAGCAAGAATGTCTGTGATGGCACTGATTTGATTGATGGATTTCATGTGTCTCTAGCTTCAGTGGTGGGTCTCTACAAATGAAACTATTGTACGTCACTGGGCTAAAAGCACCTGCTGAATGACTAGCATCTGCCAAATAACTTACAAATTGTACATGTAAATTTGTTCAATACAAATAAACCGTGATTTCTATGTAAACCTACCCTTCACAATCTAAAACTGATATAAATCTGGAATACTTGCAATCTTATTTACGTCACATGACAGGAAATGAAGAACTCCCACTGTGTGGGAGTGTCCAACTGGTGCCAGTCTCTCATTAACAACTACATCAGGCATCACAACACTGACTACCTCACCAAAGAGGTTACATATGTCAAACAAACCCTGCACAAAAAAACATTTTTGAAAACAAAATACAAAAAAAAATGCCTTTAAAGATATGCAGATGTTTCCTCTTTTGTCCTAGCGATTCAGCCACGGCTTTACTGATCCGAAACGTCCAATTAACGTGCACCATACCATCTGCCCATGGAGCTCATTTAGCTGGAGCACTCCCTTGTCGAGTCAAACACGGGAATTACAAAAGCCCGGGTTCATTAACGGCCTTTCAGACAGTCACTAGGTTTTGTATGAAGTAGTCAGCTTGACCTTCGATGACTTGCTCTTGTTCTGATTTTTTTATTTAATTTGGTCTCAATAACCAGCAACCAAATGAGTACGGCTGATATATAGGTGAATATGTGTTTATGCATAATAATTAAGTAAAATATATATACAGTACATGTGCATATACAGTGTATGTATGTATATATATATATACACACACACACACACACACACACACACACACGTTATATATTTTAAAACAATATAACACTTAAATCCATGTACTTCAATGGAATAGCACCATTCAAGTACATAGAGATAATCTGGGTGGAAGTATGGCCCTCCTCGATATTGGAACATAATGTTTTAGACACTTGTTCGGTAACATTTGCTTGTTCTTTCTTCATTACATTCCCTTCGCAGTTTTGCTCTTCTACTCCTGGCCTTGCAGCCTCAGCGTGCGGAAACCCCTGCAGAAAGGCTCTCCCACGTCTGCTATTCTTTGAGCGGAGTCCGCTGAATACGGATCGCCTGATCTCACAGGTCCGCAAAAACACTTTTAAAAATTAATACGCCCGGACTCGGGCTCCGGGCCCCTCGCACGATGACCCCGGTCTTATTCGCGAGCAGCGGGAGGTCCCACTTCCTCAGTGTGTGACACAGAGAGAGAGAGAGAGAGAGACACAGAGAGAGAGAGAAATGAAGCCTGTTATATTCTACAGCCGCACTGCATTCCTCCTTTCTACCGCTTAGGGCTGGGTCTAGACCTGCCTCAACATGAAAAAAAGAGAAAATAGTCAGCACCCTGCTGCCACCACTCTCACATTCACTCTCACTTTCACTGTCCAGTTCTCTCACACGATCCAATTCTGACTCCCTAACATCTCCCGCTACCACAGAACATGACGCTGAAGGGAAATGGAGTCCAGGCAGAGCCGGGCAGATCAATACAACCGGGGGGGTAGCAGAGGCACAATGCAGTTAGGCTTTACTGCCAAACTGAGCACGTGCGGCACCAGTAGCTACAGTAGCCGAGCCAGTGAACCCAGCCGCACGAGGGCAAGCGCTCTGCCTCGACCCGCACGAGGACGCCGGCGCAATAAATATTAAAATGACGGTCATGAATCACCCAGCGATGGCCGCCGCCGTTCCCCCTTGCTTTTAATTCATAACAATCAGCCGGAGATTTATGAGCCCGGGGGAGGGGGGGGGGGGGCGAGGCGGGGCGGGCCTTGGGTGGGAACGACGCCGTGCCCTCGATCCTCATCTTACCCCGGCGGCCCGACGGGACAGAGCGAAGCTCCGCACCTCGCCCCAGAGGCGTCGTCTCTCTCCTCCGCCCGCGTCCCCACCGGGAGAACAGAGCCCTGCGCTTAAGCATCCTGAGCTGTAGCCTCTGACGCTACCTGCTTTCTGTAAGCACTGCGAACTAATGAAGCTGAAGAACCCAAACGCGATGTGAAATCAGACGAGGCTCATACTTTCAGACTTCTAAAATAATAGTGACGATCAGCTGAAGCGGACGAACAGTAAATTCAATAAAAAATGTTCAAAAATAAACGGCACAATTCGTACAAGAACGCGGCAGCAATATTAAAAGCACCGTAAGCGCATTGGACGTTTTAAGCAGAAAATGGCATCTAGTAAAAGTCCATCTTAAGCTGCTAGAGTTATAGAGTTTAACTGTCTCTTATATACTTAGGCAAATCATTCCAAACCCATGGCGTACCGCTACAGAAGGCTCCGTTACTGAGCGTCGCGCCGCTTAGCGAGCTGGATCGCTAAATGACCCGAGTCGACAAAAGGGAGATTTCTCCGGGGGAGGCAGGGGATTTAACTCCAAAATATAGCAAAGAACCGGGTCACGCGGTGCCTTTTCCACAGCTTATATACCAGAGTCTCCGACACGGAGCAGCTGCCGCCGCGAGCTTCCCACGCCGGTCGCGGGGGCACTGGGGTCCCGTTTTCAGCCGAGCCGTTTGCCGAACAACCAAGCCCCCTAAGAGGAAACACACAAACAGCCGAGACCGAGCTCACGCAAAGAGAAAGTGAAACCGATTAACTTTAAAAACACCTGAAACGCCTTCAGCGGGCTACAGACAGGAAAAGCTGCGTTAAAGAGCGCAAGGACACTTCGACGCCTAACTGCAGCAGGCGTCAGTATGGAGTTGGCATGTACGCTCGTTGAATTGGCCTACAGGAAATATTCACTTGACGCGATTAAATTAATTAAACTACAAAACGATCTGCACTGGGGCTGCCGGGTGGGCATGTGCAGAGAAAGCTCACGTTTCCAGTGACAGTGACGATTGCCCACGGTCTGCGCATGCCAATTCTGACTGGAAGGCAGCCCTGCAGGGCGGCGCACAATTGGCCGTGGCGTCGCCCAAGGAGGCGGAGCTTCAGCTGGCCATCAGTTAATGGCCCGCAGAATGAAAAGGAGCGGCAGTTAGCCACACCTTTCAAACACGCGCGCGTGATAGTCTACCAAACTGACAGAGGAAGACCAAGCAACAGGATGGGCATTTCAGATAGGCACAAAGCAAAGTGTAAAGGGATGTTTGTAAATAAATACGCGTAGACCTACACTATTTTTCATTATTAACAGCACACGCTCAGCCCCGCAAGTTTCAGAGGAAACCCGAGAATCGAGCGGCATCATCCGCAGCGCAAAAACAAACGCGGTCTCGGGGAGAGCCTGACTAAACGCAACATGTGCGTGTCAAGTCCACGCACTCAGAGAATAGGGCTCCTTTTCAAACGAGCGCTCATCTGCATGCAGCAGCCGACGCGGGCGATAAATGAATGTCACCAGAAATAAGCCGCGCCGTGTTCACCTCCGCTGAATGCCAGAGGAGCGCCGGGGTCTTGTGAGCGTTTTCGCGGACACCATTTCGGGAGCGGCACATCTGCTTCGCTCTCCCCGCTCGAGTGTCTCTTCTGGTGCAGCTGCAGCGTGATGGCTTAAGCGTGCCTGAATGGGCCTTTCTGTTTTCCTCGTTTTTCTGTGAGGACCGTCCTGCTGGAAGGGGCTTCTGTTGTGCTGCGTTTCTGACTCGAAGCCATCGGTACTAAAAAAGCATTAAGGCGCGACAAGCCGGCAACCTTAAGACGACCTTCTTGTCAAGCGTGTCTCTTTCGGAGGCAAATATGGCTTTCGGATCGCAATTAACTCGACATTTCAAGCGCTGCTTCAGTCAAACGAGTACAGAAAACGTGAAATCAATATAAGCGCAGGGCAGAAATGAACCATATATCTACACATTTACATGAACGAACAAACAAAACTGAAATTGCAATCCTCTGTTAAAATAAAAAAATTGCCACAGGGGAATTGACAAGAGATTTTACAACTTTGACTCTGAATAACCCTAAATTCAGAGGAACATACCAGCTTACAAAAATAACACACAGAATACAACAAATATTTCAATTCTACCAAGCAGAAGCAACATACTTCAGAGATCACCATCACCAGTATTGTAGTGCTAACAGTCACCCTTCTCCACTCTCCTTTAGAGTTATTACAGGGTGTCAGAGTATTTTAATCGTTAAGGAACTTCGCTGGCGACCACAAGGTCAAATCCCAGATGGGGCGACTGTCATTGTCCCCTTGAGTGTAGTATCTAACTGAAGTGTTTCGGCACATAACCAGCTGTACAAGTGGAGAATAATGTAAGCTGTTCTACCAAGTTCAACATGCATTTGGCTTTATGTGAAAAGCACCTACTTTCAGACCCCTTAAAATTTACCAAAACCTCCTACATGACATACATGTATATGACAGCAAATTATAAAACAGCAACTACTTCTCAACAGGACCAGCAGCATCTAAAACTCCTTCATTTCATTCTCAAAAAATGTCCAATTTGTTTTACGTCTCAGAATTCACATAATGCAGCAAGCAAGGTACCACAGTGCTCAGCCTGATGACCATATTGTGTTTGTGATATACAAACTCGCTCATGATAAAAGCTTCAATCCAGTCAACAGAATATCTCAGTTCTCATATTCATGCAGTCATTTTCAAAATCCTGCAGGTGCTGCTTTCCTCAAATAAGTCCAGCTCTTTAAATTCACCTCTGGCCATACGCATTAGTCTCCTACATACAGGTCTTGCTCTTCTCCTTCCCACGCGTGGCCATTTAACAACGGGAGGAAGTGTTAAGAGAGACAAATGTTAATGAATGTCTGTCAGAGGCACCAGGTACTTCACATCAGTCTGATTGACAGCTGGCTCACGCCGGGAGCCGCGTTTCGATTGGCATTCTGCGACCTGTCAGACCCGAACGGAGCGCCCGATTGGGCTGCGGCTAGCGTAGCTCTGCGCCGCTAAATTATGAGGTGGAGAGAAAAGGTGAGCTAATTAAAAAGGAAACTGCGGGCGCCCGGCTCCGTCTCTCCACTCCTTCACCAGCAGGCCCTGCTGAATACTGCTGACAGTGACTAAGGGAGTGTTGGGGAGAAAGTACAGAGTCGCAGCGGAGATCCACTGCTCCAGCCCCAGGGAAATCCCGAACAAGGGGTTACATAGATTTTAAATGTGTGGGCAGACTGAGTGATTGGAGCGAAGCGTGTGTGTGTGTGTGTGTGTGTGTGTGTGTGTGGGAGAGGTGTGTGTGTGTGTGTGTGTGTGTGTGTGTGTGTGTGTGTGTACTCCCAGAACCATTCGCTTCAGGACCCTACCTGCTTCTCGCTCAGTGCTGTTATCTTGGCTTGAAGTTCGTGGAGCTGCTTCTTCAAATCAGCATTCTGCAAAGGACAAAAGCGACATGTTAGAGCCCAAGAAACTTCAAAACCCATCATACACCCCTCAGAAAGGAGGTAGGTGGAGCTCGGGTAGTGCCTTCTGTACTGCTGGAGGACATGTGCAATTAAGACAATTTAGAATAACAATATACATTTGTGAAAATGTATATTAAATATGTATATTCACACACACACCTATGGACCAACAAAGAGGTACACACCCCCAAACACAGCGTGACCTCCTTAGGTTTTCCATGGAGGAACGCTGAAACAATCAGAGCTATTGTAAGGGAACGATCGCACACCTTCATGGTTCTGGACTCATTCACACTTTGCCTCACAAATAAAGTGCCACTGAGAACTGTAAGACTGAATGATTAATCCCCTCCTGCCGATGTTCAGTCTCCACACATCAGGACCTCAAAGACCTTGTATGGTGAGATGATGTGATTTGGGACTGGATCTCACCACAATGCGGTGCTTATGACTCACTATGACAGTAGGGTCAGAGGTTTGGTATAGTTGCCGCTTTTGAGACTGGCCTTGTTTCTTCTTGTGTCTGAATTGCAAGAAACTGCCTTTCACAAAGATCCCATGAACAATTGCTTGCTAGAGAGGTCTGCAGTGAAGTCCGTATTAACTGTTAATAGTATCACCGAACTAGACAATAAACAGAAACTATATTGAACACAGACCACCAGACACCCAGTAAAACACAATAACCAAACATTTGTCATGCAGAGAATACCACTTGCCACAAATCTAACTGGTTCTGAAACAAAGTTGCAGTCATAGCTAAAACTATGCGAAAGAAGTGTGAGGTTTATGAAACTTATGCCTAACAATAATACCAATGAACAATTAATGAATAAATAAAGAACCATTAATTATATTAATCATTCATTCACTATATTATTAACTGTAATATCAATTATATTAACTACTTCTAAACTATTTAGCTAAAATAATTGAATTGAATGTAAAATAATTATATAATTAAATCATTAAGAGCAGAAGTTGGCATAAAGTCCTGAAACAAGTCAGCCCTTGTTGTGAATCCCTGTATCAGACCAGTCACGGTTGTGGATGAGTACTTCCCCAGAAAACCTCCATAAATGCCAGAGTCATGATTGAGTTCTTACTGCACCAGAGATACTTTCATTCATCTTCCACTGACCGAAGTAAAAAAAATTATACCAGTGCTTGTGAAGTCATGTTGTTTTCGATCTATTTATTGCCTGTTTGTAATACTACATTTGGTACTATAAATCACTACACGCTATGCTTGATGCCCCTGTAACCGGGAATGCTAGTCCGTATCAGTGAACCGGCTTAAGAACATATTTTACTGCAATAAGCAAAGCCTTAAGTGCACATAAATACATTGGCAGAAACCTGGAATCACGTGCAATACAGATAAATCATCCATTTGGAATAAAATCACGTCTGGCAAACAGATTCTGGGGGGTATGACTTAACAGGATGACAGATGAACAGATGCTGTCGGTCCTGCCACTAACCAACAACTTTCAGACTGTGGAATTTAAACTGGTGGAGAGGTTCTTTTTCTCGGAGAGGAAAGCAACACTTGGGTGTGCTGCAGGTTGGAAGGACCGAACGGCTGTGACCGTGTAGATAAGGGCCTGGCGTGCGGTTCTCCAGCCCTCTGCTGCAGAAACCGTGTCAAACTCAAGGGTTTGCCAAATCTTTGAACAGGAGACACGGGCCACGGGTTTAGCCTACTCTTCCAACGGCAGGGTATCTCGGTATGGTCGAGCGGAGAACTACCGTATGCCCTGACAACCGAGACTGGAAGCACTTAAACTGGCGCGGCTCCAGGGGTCCGACTCCGAGGCGGGACCGCGAGCCAAAAGTGCGGTCTTAACCTTCGCTGTACACTGGGCACTGTACCGGGCAGCTACACGGGCAGCACAGGGGGAGGATCTGGCTAGCGCCTGCTACTATTCCTGGGCCTCTGTATAAAGCTCCTGTGAACAGAGGAATGGGGCTGTCCGGTGGCCCAGCGAAGATAAGGCAGTGGCAGGCCCTCACAGGTCTTAATGGCTGCATCTTCTGGCTGTAGACCACTGGAAACCGCCAAACAGATCAGATGCGTCAGATTTCCTCGCCTTATCTTCAGTCCGTTGCCTGACAAAAGGCTGGCTCAGGGCCGGTTCACCACAATGGTGGCAGCAGTAATAAGAACCAGTGCAAGCAGAAGTGTTAACCTTCGTTCCCTTTCTATTCCACTCCATGCTAAGCTACGCCAAGCGGTGCAATCCTTGGGGGTAATGACTGTGTCGCTCGGCTTTTGGGCTGCAGAGTGAGAAGTGGTGGCTAGGCGCACACGTTTCGGAGGAGCGAACGCCAATCTGCAGCCTCCCTGACTGACAGGGTGACACTGCAGCGATGGGGCGGTCTGACAATCACCATAAAGAACTTTTAAAAACAAAAACAAAAATGGGGACGAAAGGTCGTTCCAATAAAGAAAGACATTTTTAAGAAAAATGACAAAATAGCACTCTCCTATAGAGAACGAGGAGATTAAGGCATGATCTGAAATTGCATCTCATGTTATAACTTCTGTGCGAGCGTCTCCTTGGCGCACTCTCTCATGGACAAATGTGGATTGCCCATAATTTACCCCCCCCAAAAAATCATTAATGTCTCATCCCCTGAGGTGGGGGAGGGAGGATGCATCCCTCATCCGCCAGGTGGATCTAAAGAGCCAGGAGGATGTTTTGGGATCAGTGGAATGGGCCCGCTACGTTTCAACATGCAGGCAAGCCTATTAAAGCCTGTTACATCCTAAACCGTACAGACTCGGTCAGATGGAAAACGCTAGCATAATCAGTCTGATCCACAAACAAAATGCATTTCGCTCCCATGCATGCATTCCTCCTTTATTTGACAATTATCAATTATTCAATAATCTATTTGCCTCATCTCCTCATACACCCTTGCTGACACGAGCCAATGCAAATAATGGCAATTAAAATGAATTGTGAGTGGTCTTCTCCCTTATTATTAACTATCGTCTCTCGGCTGTATCCAAGACAACGCAGATAGCAGGAAAGGGCAGTATTTAAAATGTGCACCTAAAAGTAGAATAAAATCACATTTATACCACAAGAGACAGGCAGGCTGTCAATCATGTTCAGTATCATAACAGGTTTTTATTAATACAACAACTATGAATACAAATAAAAGCATGCTAGTAAAGCCATAGACGGATTTTATTAAGTACTGTAAAAACTTTTTCAATTTTTAAAGGACCAATACAAGATATACGTGACTTTATTCAACATGCTTGTCAGTCCAAAAAATTGAAGGCAAATCTGCAGGGTATTTTCTCTTCATTAAGGGAACTGAAGAACAGGAAACTGTCGAGCAGTCAATATTTCATCTGACAATGAAGCAACAATAGGATAGACTTGTTAGATGCCAGAAACTGGCTGAAAGATATGGGCTTAGCACTGGAAGAGATATTCCAATCCCTTCATTTTCATTATCCACATTCCCCTATTCTGTGAAGCTCCAATCATCCTCAGCGTTCTTTAAAAATGATGTCTTTAAGAAACGGGTTTTTGCAATAAACACTCCCGCGTTCCTCCATTTCTCTTTCAGACCCATTTTTGAAAATGCTGAAGAGAGCCCGAAAGGTCAAAAGGAAGATAATTCCATCGAAGCAAGAAGTGACAATGCTGGTGGTTGGGGGAGGGGTGCCCAGGGCCTGATTGAAGGTAAACTGGGCACAAAACGGGCGACGAAATCTGGCGCAGCAGCAGAAAGCTCACTCAAAGCACATTGAAAAAGCAGCTATGTGTAGTTTAATCAGCCAAAATGCTGCTTCAGTGCAGTAAACCTGGGATCAGACGAAGGGCCAGAGGATACAGGGAAACACTGTAGAACTAAAAAGGAAAAAAACTTTAATGGCAGCAAGGTAAAAAAAAAAGGACATCTCTGGAACTCAATGTAACGCACAAGGTTTCAATCCAATACCAGCAGTGACAAAGCACACGAATGGCATCAATTAGGTGTGACACCTATCAATTAGGCTGCAGTGCATTGGCTGTCCTGATGTGATTAAATTGGCACGTCTGCTGACCTGAGTAGTTCCTAATCTCTCACTCCCGGTCGCTATTCTACCACTGTAATCATGATAAGATCCAGGCACCTTTCTGTCCAGCAGACACACTGGCACCAGGGTCCGCAAGACATCTTTCATAGTGTAATTAATGTTAGTCAACGCAGAAGCAATAAAAGTTCTTCAAAATGTGAGAATCTTCACAAGTATTCATTGACTATGACATCCATCATTTTTAAATACAATATGCAGAAAATAGTGAAAAAGTATTAGCCTTTTTTTCATTAAAGCATTAAACACTATGAAAAAGAATTATAAAAAACCAGAAATAGCGCCTCGCGGTTGTATGCCTCCACCAATCAGTAGCCAGTTGGGATATAAAATGTCATCACTTCATAATTTTTTCCTATTAGACATTTGTGTGAAACTTTGTCATAGTTAGCGTATGAATTCTTGAGTTATGGCCAAAAATGTGTTTTGTGAGGTCACAGTGACCTTGACCTTTGACCACCAAAATCAAATTGGTTCATCCTTGAGTCCAAGTGGACATTTGTGCCAAATTTGAAGAAATTCCCTCAAGGCGTTCCTGAGATGTCGCGGTCACAAATTACGGCTGGATCCTGATTGAAAGCTAACGGTCCCAACAGTTTAAAACCTGTATGCACCCGGTCGATCGGTCCAGGTTCGTGGAGCCTCGCCGGAGGCCCCTCATCTAGTCTCATATTCACATTTTTACTAGAAGGTTCGTGAATGAGCATTGAAAGTGGTCGTCTCACACAGGTTAAGAACCACGCCTATATGTTCGTTCAAGCCACCTGAGATGCCTACAGGAGAAATCTCGCAAATAAATAAACAAATAAATATATAATATATATAAACCTGTAAAACAATTAGAAACGGTCCCCGAATTTATTGGTACAATTTCATCCTGAATGATTCGCTGTGCATGAAAAGTTTTTAAAGTTTTGACCGCTTTCAAGTTTACGTGATTTAACAGAAATACACAGTCTCTTTACAGTGGAATGAATGGGAAATTGGGATTTAGCAATTGTAAGCAAATACCCAAATTATGTGATTATCCGTTATGCAATTAAGTGGATTCTACAGCATTAACTGACACTGTGCAGACTGAACTGAGAAATAAAACTCTGAAAAGCCTGTTGTGCAGAGCACAAGTAACACCACTGACAAAAACAAGTATGGTGCAAGCATGTGAATGTATAAAAATTATCTAAATACAGCAAGCTGGCATTTGTGTGGATTCATTAAATTTAAGGATTAATTAATATTGCACCCTAAGTTTTGAGTGACAAAAATGAAAGGCATTTCAAAACACACGTCAATTCCAGGTGCCACTATAGAACGACCCCTTTACAATGCATAAATCCTTCAGGGTAGGCTGTATTTTCCCCCAATTCTGGCGCTTACAATATGTAACCCTTCAATAAATATTTTAACTGTTCCACTTTCTTTTATCTTTTCCATGCGTTTTATTTTTTATAGCCTACATCTCAATGCACTGAGGTGGTCTCTTGAAGACCACAACTTTACATTCCAGATATAGCTAAATATAGGGAGACGACGTGTGGAGTTTATGGGGGGAATAAAGCCAGGCCAACCGCAGTCACTGTCACACAAGGTCTCCACCTAAGCCGTATTTTGAGCCAGGAAAAACCCGGTGAGGGCTCAGGCCTTCTTGCATAAAATTGCAGAAGAACACCGTGGTCCCATGCTAGAGGACCAACAAAATCAGCGCTATTGTACCCAATGGATCATTTATCATTACGGACAGGACTCGATTCATTTGATGTCAGCCACCGCGCCCTTTCCTATTCAAAAATCTAAATGAAACTCACCCTTTGTCTCTCCCTTTTCCAGAAGACATTGTATTTAATATATTTAAATATATATTATATGCTCCATTTGCACTCCCATCTCTGTGTACATGCTTGCCGGATCACAAAACTGCACGTCAGGCTATATTCGGGGGATTCGAACACCGAATCCCGTAGGATTCAGTTCCGGTATGACCCGATCTGCGCAAGTGGACAGCGAGTCAAACGTAAGAAACGAGCGTGTGATTTCATACAGGTGCTTCACTATGCACTGCAGCACGGAAGGCTTACGGCAGCATACGAGTACGGCCCCGAGGTCTTTGCACCGCCGTTAGGGAGCCGGTCGAGCGGCGTGGAGCGTCTAAATTTGCCGCGGGCTGCGTACGGAGCGCAGGCTCCGGCGGGGTTCTGCAGACGTCTGGCAGACGCACCTCCCTGTTGACACGGGTTCCGCCGTGTAATCAACACCGCTCCGCTTCAGGTCACCATGCAAATCAAAGCCTGCGGTTCGGAAGATTGCTTTTACCCTCCGAAACATCGCTCTCGCGCAGGAAATGACACGTTCCCATTGCTTGCAACCTTGCTTGCCTTATTCTTCAAACTAATTTCAGAGAAAATGCAGAAGTAATACAGTGTCGGTTTTTAAAAAGCACATTTCGTCCTGCGGTTACACCAAGAGACAAGACATGCTAGCACGGCTGCCTACACCTTATAACTTCACATTTCGTTTGGGTGCGAAAATAACATACAATAAGGTTTATTTCACAATTAAACCATAACCAGTAGAAGGCCATCAGTCAATCTGCCTAAACAATAAAGGCTACACCTAAGTAAAACCTCAGACCCATTCTGACAATAAAACGCACATAAATTGCTTGTAGAGGGCCCCTAGAGAAAGTCTGCATACATTATAAAAGCAAAAGGAGGGTTTGGTTAAATGTACACCGTGAACAATGAACCGTCCTGTATGGCTGCTCTGATTGAAAATGGCACCTTTCACCGCTTGGTGCATTCTGCAGATGAACTCTCAAAGACAAACCCTGGATTTAACTTGTGCTGCTTTTAAAATCTATTTAACAACCCGATACAGTGCAAACCGCTTGCAAGAATAGCATCCCACCCTGAAGACTTTAATCCCACAAGCAGTGCGTTGACAGAAACGGAATGTACTCGAATGGAATTTGTTTAAAGAGAACATATTTAGACATTGCGGGCACATTTCAGAGATGTATTATCGATGAACAAAGCCACACTTGTTTATGGAATTGACCATAACCAAATACAATAGTAACAGCAGCATACAATAAAACCCTAATTCATAAGATTTGCTTAGCAATTTGTAGCACATAAATCGCAATGCGATGCTGACACCGAATTTCACAAAATATACTGGCCACATGGCAGCACTGTCCACTCAATGAAACATACAATTAGCACATTTAAACATTTAGTCACGGTGCTGGATTTCAAACATTCTAAACATACGACCAAACACCTGTGGCTTCCAAATGAACTTCTGAGACACGAACGCAGCTTTACATGTGTAATCTCGAGATTTGGGAATCACACAGGAACATTTCTCATTGATAAACCTGTCCAGTGTTAAAGGCAATTCCTTCACATCTTTAATGCGTTCTAAATAGCGGCGCCGGTTCAGATCCATTCTCAGCCCGTGTCATTCTGAGAGGTTTTTTGCCTCTGAGGCGTTCTGACAGGGCAGACAGGGGATGTTCAGACTCGGTGCCTTTTCGTGCTCATTCTCAGACTGTCACACCGTACAAGCGGATGACATTTTTCACTGGCGGAGAGAACCTTTCTTCCAGCCGCCTCGTTGAGGAACAGAGGCTTATTTCATTTGATTTTGTTTGCCTAAACATTTTATGGGAGATGCTAGGGGGAGCCCGTACAAGATGACACACAGATCTGAAATGAAAAGGCCTTTTATTAGGTCATTATTTTATTTTATTTTTTTTACATGGCATTTATAGATCGTGCTACAGCACGCCTGGACCGTAGCGCAGCGCGTTTTCGATCAGTGAGCTGAGGCAGAAACCCCCTTTCGGTTATTAGAGCCGCGAGGAACCGCAGCGCCCACTGAAGCTAGCGCTAACCGATCTCCGCAAATGAACGTTCGCCTCCTTGATTCTGTGAGCAGATGTAAACCGCGCTACACGTGTCAGGCAGTACGCCGTCAGATCGAGTCATTGGCTCCACCGCCCCGCCCCCGTCGTTCTTGTGAGGTTTTTTTTTTCTTGAATCAGCAAAAGGGGGTCATGCGCTGGTCGTGCATGTTGCTGGTCGGAGATCGGCAAGGATCAAATGGAGTATAGCTTAGCAATTGAGTAATTAAGTGGATCACATACACAGAGCGGTATAACTGGAGCTTGAACCACACAAAGACCAAAATGGTGGGAGGAACCTGTACTGCAGGGTTAAGGTAAGTTTGAATCAGCCAGGCTCCATATGTTTATCGCAACATTAGCGGCCAGGGGACACAGCCGTCTAGAGGGACGCGTGGCGGGTACAGCTCCTCTCCTGTAGCACTGTGCGGACTGTGTGATTTAAAAGTGTCAGCGGCTAAGAGACTAATGCATTGGGCGAGTACAGACAAAGCCACAGTGGGACTGGAACTTCTGTGAGGGTGGCAAAGCAGTAAACCGAGTGGTGATTTCACAAAAAAAAGAACAGATTTTTAAAAATGAAAATTCATACCTGTGGATCCTGCTTCATCTGGGCAACTAGTTTCTGTAAAAAGGGAAACACAAGAACACGCTGGATTTAATTTCAAATGAGAGAAAGTAAAACAACACAAATCATAATTAGAAGAGTGTTTTTTTTTTGAGAACCAGATTTTTACATGAGGCGGTAAAATATAGTGAAACACGGCAAACGGAGTCTGCACCAACAATGTGTTTTCATTTTCCTTTTTAGTCCTCCAGCTCCTCTTGCATCACACTCGCAGGAGGCCCACAGCTCCACTACAAAGCACTGCAGCCTGTAGAAACAGCGGCCCCTACAGGCGCAGCTGTGCACTGCAGGGGCTGAGCGCGCGCCCCTCCCCCACGCGGCCGCAGTCACAGGGCCGCTCGTATCCAATCTGACATGACACGTTCTGAAAGGCGCATTCAGCGCTTCTGACTACAAGCACCTTACATGACCACAGCGGGTGAAAAATGAATGCGTGCACAGGACAAACCAACAGAGAAAATTAGAAAGCGATCACAGCCAAGATAGCCAGTCAATGGACAAGTCATTTAAAAATAATAACATCGTAATGTTGCTGGAGTACTGTTCGGCAAATTCACATGTTTTTCACAGAGCTTTGTGTTGCATGACAAGCTGAGAGGCCTGACAGAAAATTCAGAAAAACTGCTCTTTAGAAGCGAACCTCAAAAGCTTGGCTAACCGACACTGCTCCAATTTATTTTCAAAGAATAAGTCTTTCTGACAAATGAGAGGAAATTTAAAACCGTAAAAACAACATTTAAAAAGCCGTTTCATGTGTTCATATATTAGATGCAGGATAGTTTGCTGGCTTCTGCCCAAGCACAAATCCAGGGAAGAGCAGAGGCACACCCAGCAAGTTCTGCAAAAACATTTTCTACTGCATGTAAAACTAAAAGATAAAAAACTAAACAGAAATGTGTGCTGGGTTACTATTTTATTCATGTAAACTGATTCAATGAAATAATTAATTTTTAAAAAGTGGAAATAAATGTAAATTAAATAAATAAATGAATAATAAGCAGGTAGCACTGAAGGCTATTTATAAATATTTAGCCCTTTTTTAAATGTTGAGGTCAGGTATTTCACAGGAAGCTCACAAAGTTTGTTGGGTCCATCAGATTCACCTGCTGGATGAGCATGCACCTCACTCAGCTGGGCCCTTTGTACCACCTAATAAATAGTGGCAGGGACTTAAATGTCTGCATATGATTGGTACTGGGAAATCAGAGGCAAAAACTTTTTTCAAGGGTACCTGTACAGATCTACACCTGTTACACTCTGTGAGTCCAACCAAGTGGAGGGTTTTTACATTTCAAATGGCAGTTATGCAAATATTAATTTTAGTTGTATGACACCCAGCTTTTTAAGAAGGGATGGACCATGTGGCATAACGTTTCATTGCGGGTTGGAGAAGATGCAATACGACTATCCCTATTCTAAAGCATAAACCAGGATGGCTCATTATAGTCCTTTCCAACTGTATAGCTGTAACCACAGTGGCTCATTACATCCCTTTTCCATTGTAAAGTTGTAACCAGGCTGGCTCATTATATCCCCTTCCCTCTGGAGAATTGGAACCAGGCTGGCTTATTATACCCCTTCCCTCTGCAGAGCGGGAACCAGACCAGGCTCATTATACCCCTTTTCAACTTTATACCTGTGACCAGGCTGGCTAACGCAGTTCAGGCTCCTGGTGGTTCGGTCTTCTCGGTGATACAGCACATCAGATCAGCCCTCTAGCATTGCTGAGGCCTACTTGGATGTGAGCTGCACTGTAAGCTGCATACATCTCCCATAAGTATCGGCACCGAAATCACCAATAGGAACAACATGATACTAATATCATGGACCATATCAAAGACCATGCAGAAAATGTAAGTCTAGTTCTCTTGCTTTGGACTGCAGACTGGGACCAGACAGCCATCTTGTTCTGGTTAGGGGTCTGCCTTCATCTTGACAGAATGCGCCACGGCTCCATTTGTGAGCGATACAATGGAAAAACAATGGAGCCGTATCAGTTTGGCTCCAGCTCAACGGCGGGACTGAAGCATAAAAGAAACTGGACCATAGAAGCCACGCGCGTGCACAGACAAGGCTTATCTGTTGCATTCCCTCTTTTTTTACACACTGCTGTTTTTTCCACAGTACTTAATTATGCAAATACTAAGAGGGAAAAAAAGGAAAGAAAAGCCTTTGGCAATTTACCTACCTGATGGACCTGTATTTCCACTTTCAGCGCCTCCTGTAATGTTTGTAATTCCATCATTAATAACTTCTGTCTGCAACTCAGTCCTGGAGAGCCGTCAGCCTGCTCAGAGATCAGGGGAGGGAAAGAAGAAGAAAAAGATGTTTGTCAAAAAAGCAAAAGAATCTATATAGTTAAATACTTGTATGTTAAATACTTATGTGAATCTCTGTTTGCAGTAACTGTGTTTGATGACTGTACCATTACTGTTGATCTAACTGTTTCCAGGGACTTCAAAACAGTGGCAGGAAAATGCAGGTAGACACTTTTGGTTGAAACACCATTAGAGGGAGGATAAAAAAAAAATTTTTTTTTAAACCAAAGCACCTCCCTGGATCTCTTATGACTTGCACCTGCAGTGGCTTAATCTGAACATTAACCTGAAGCACAGAACACCGTGTTCATGCCAAGGTCAGGTATTAACAATCATACAATCATTCGGAAGCATAGCCTGTAACGTTTGGGTCTAGGCTCAAGATAACAGTCTTTGGGTGTCACCAGAGTGGATATGTTCCATCCATCTACTAACTGCACATAAATAGGCCTAATAAACGTATTTATCAAAAACCCTCCTGGATCACAGGCCAATCAGAAATGGATTTATATCACAGTGTTTTTTTTCTTTTACTGTCAAAGAATATGATTGGCTATAAGTTATGTTAGTGACAATTTGTCAGGATGACATAGCATAACCTCATGAATAGGTTAAAAACAGCTGCACGTAAGATTAGCAAAAATGGAAAGTACCCTATGAGCACATCGCTCTGCCAAGTACATGCATGACATTTTCACAAAGATAAACTGGCTTTTTTACAGCAATGACACACACAAGTTCTTACTGCACTGGAAGTGACATCATCAGGAGAGATTTTCTTTCTCAACAGAACATTAAGCACAAACACCTGTTGCCCACAGTGTTAATTCCACCCCGCCCAGAGACTCCAGGTTTACAGCAAACTGCATCCCTGCTGCTGCTGGCACATATACAGTTGTATAGTTTGGCAGGCCACAGACTGGCACTGCGCTGCCCTGTAACCCAGCCCACACTGGACTTGAGGTGCGAGCCACACGGCGGGCTGTGTAAGCACAACAAACAGCAGGACAGTGACAGAACGCATGTTCTCAGTTGTATGCATACTAGAGCCTGACCAGTTGACCGATGATAAATATTATGAAGAATATTCACCATAATATACTGATATAACCATTCACTTCACTACAAATGGGGTCTACTGGAGAAATAAGAAGCCCAAAGTTTACCCTTCTTCCCCTAGAAGCACCTGTACTGCAATTCTTAGGTTTTATTTCCCTGTTTTAAAAATAGGAAACCGTGAGGCCTTTTCTGAGTAAATGAAATTAACTGTGTGAAGCTGACTGATATGGAGTCGTTCTTCAGTGATGAGACTGGGACAGTCGAACGGAATGAAACCCTCCCTCCCGGACAATGCTACATCCAATCACGTGCCACCCCATGCGCTGCTGACGACGGTCCACAAGGGAACAGTCAAGACTCAATACTAGACCATAGGGCTCATCACTACAACAAAGCAGTGCTTTAGCAAACTTAGTTAAGAACATGAGTGACCTTCAGTTTCTGATGACCTTCTGAGCAGAACTGATAGGGTTCTGGACAACATTTGTGTAATTTTAGATCAAAATCCAAAAATAACTGGCAGGACGAGAGACGGGAAGACAGGAACTCTTAAGACAGGAGCACAGGCGCACACCCCTAAAACCCTTTGGACTTTGTTACAAGGGCCAAAAATAAAATTCAATCACTTTTGACAAGCACAAGTTCCTAATGAATCATTCCATTTCATTTCAAACAAACTATTAAAAGTGATACCCATTTATACAGCAGGGTATTTCACCGAAGCTGCACAGGATGTTGACACTGCTCAAGCATTAAATAGAGGGTCCCTCTCCCGTAGGACACAGACCCTTTATTCGATTTTTAAAGGGTCCCACCTGAATGATGTGCATCTTCAGCTAAAACATGCAAAGGCAATTATCTGCTGGGCTCACCCACAAAGTGAATCCATATGGGTTTCATTCCCTTTTGTGTTCCGAGTGTGTTTGCATTACAATTTCACATTTTCTGGTACCCATCCCTTAATACCAGGTCCAAGGGCGCCATTTTCATACAAATTGTTTTCAAAGCACAGAACACAGAACTCTTACAATTTTGGTACGTGCCACGATGTAGGATGTGAATTCCATCCATGACAGCTGAACTGCCAGGTTTCTGACCGATACCTTCACCCCACTTGTACACCGCAACCACAAATTCTGTCCTTACTTTTGTTCTCCACTGTTCATTGACTCTCAGTAACTTACTCAGTAGCCTAGCTGGCAAGCGCTACAGCACATATTCATCTTCCAACAAAATCTTAATTATAAATCTATGGAAATAATACTGCCCGTTTCCACTTTTACTGTCACTTGCCTACTAGTTTCTTCCACTTTTTTTCACTTGCTACTTCCAAATGAATACTTAGGGGATAAGGAAGCAGACACATCCAGGAGCTTGAACTTAGAACTAAAGTGTTACTCTGCAGGTACAGCACACATTAAGTCTTCTCCTGAATGCTAAACCAGCTAAATGCTACCTGCAAATCATCCACAAAATGTAAAATGCATAATAATAAATTAAATGTCCACATCTTGAAGTTATAACCCACTCACAGATTATATTATACACAGGATTAGTGGCTCTACCTTCAGTATAGTAATTGTAAAATATGACACTACCACTGCTATGCTAGTGTTTTTCCTTCTTTGGAAAAATAAAAAAAAATAAGAAAGTAGGCGGTGCAGCGAAAATGTGGGAGTCCAAATGCTGTTTCTCAATTCACCCGCATTTAAACAAATGTACCGCTTATTGCTAACAGCTCACGGTCCCTTCAGGAGGAAGCACTTCCCGTGTTCAGTATCAAATTACACAAGGCTGCTCAGCCTGGACTCCCAAGATCTGTTACTCAACGACACGGTTTCATTCTCACATATGCCACTTCATCTCCACTGTGAATTAAAAATAAGGACTTCTGTTTAAATCGGAGGAGCCACCATTTCCCTCCATTTGAAAGCTATGGCCTCCGTGAGCAACTAAACATACGCAGGGTGCTTCCCAGAACCACTTACATTTTATTGAAACGTTCGTTTTTCTTCAAATTTTACATTTTTAGTGTGCTTGTTTTCCCTGGGATACACTGTGAAGCTGCCCCTTATGCCCGTTAGCATATGCTACGAGAGCCGCTAAAATGAACATTTATTTATTCCGCACAATAAGCCATAAAATAGCTTCATGTGCAAAGAAAAGGTTATCATATACAGCTTTACTAACATATAGAGATTTTATTTATACATTTAAGTAACCAATCAAGATCTTAATGAGTAGCAATGTCGTCTGCAACAGGAATTTACATGCAGAGAAATGGTGAAGTAACGAACAATGGGCTGTACGTGAGGCTGTAATGTGTGAAGCAGGCTAAGAAAACATGTAAGGATTTAAAATTTTAATCAGTATTTATTGAAACAAGGCTTCTTAAGACTTTTTGACTTTGTTTTTAGTGATGCTACAAAGTATTATCCACAGCCAAATCTTGTAGTCACGTGTCACCCTTTCATGAATATGTCAAATAAAGACAACGCAAAATAAATGAAGGTTTTCATGTGCAATTTGTCACAACAGCTTCAAAGAGTGTTTTTCCCCCACCAAAGAGTGTTTTTGCAGAATTCATTTATTTGCATTTTGTTATTTTACCATCTACAGTCACTCTTGCCATAATTTTGCTTCGTTATCTGATAATTGCCTTGACTTGTGTGTCTGGGTGTAGCGTAATTCCAGCTTAGAACTGGTAATTCACTTTTTCAAGGTAGCACAAAATTACAGAGGGACCAAAAAAAAAAAAAAGAGGACCATTCAGGTCATACTAAAAACAGGGTAATATAGAGCTTCTTGGTTGGCATCTAAATTCCTTGGAACTGTGAACCAAGGGAACAGAACGGCAAATATGTAGGACATAGGCTACTGTCAGCTTTGAAAGTATATATATATACACATATATATATATATATATATATATATATATATATATATATATAAACCACTAAAAATATATATATATATACATACACACACATATATATACACATACATATATATATACATAAACACACACACACACACACACACACATATATATATATATAAACACACCTAGATATATAGATATATAAGAAGCAATACATAAGTAATATAGTGTTGTTGCACTTTGTGCTGCATTCTTCATTCGAGCCTACTACAAACAGAGAAAGGTCTTGCTCTGCCATTAGTCTCCTGCGACGGCCCATATATTCCCTGGCGCACCATCTGCGTCTTACCTTCACACCGTCTCCACTTTTGAACACCATCCAATTCACGCCCAAGAGTATAGCTGTGGCAAAAGACAATCATGTCAGGAATACTGCCGCCTCACTTTGATATTCTAACGGAGAGACATCCAACAGCACGTCGGAGAGCATGCCTCTCTCAACACAGCAGGCAGACAATATAACCATCCACTTAGCGCTCTACCAGCCCTGTGGCCTTCAAGGCCCAAGACAGCTCTAAAGTGGCTGTAATTATGAAATGCATCCAGGAGGCACAGTATCTTCACCTTTGCCGCTGGTTGTAGGGGCCTCGTTTCATATCATGCCATGGAATAGGGGGACAGTTTGATGGCAGCGGCCCTCTGGTTTTGTGGGTGCTGTATCTTCAAACGCGAGATTGATTTACCCCTGGAAATATGAGGGGTTCTATCAAGAAAGGGAATAAATCCTTCCTGCTTCAATCAGATTAGTGGGACATCTATTGTGGAATAAAAAGCAGAAACTGGCCTGCCCTTCAGGACTTTCACACACTTACAATAGAGGGATTCAGCACGTTTAGGCAGTTTTAGCCAAGTCAAAAAAAAGAAGAAGAAATCCTTTAGGCATTTCAAGGCCAATGCTGGCTTGTCCAAATTGGGGGGGGGTCAACATTGCCGACTTGGTTCTGTGATTTTCAGGTTGCGGGTAACTGATAAACAGCGATTCAAAGTGGGAAGTCAGAGAGTCGAATAGCGGCAGTGCTACAGCCGTACAGTCATTTGCCTGATTTCCGGCTGGGGCCGCATGCCAGGAGAACAATCATAGGACGGGCTATTACAGAACTCACCACCTGGCCGGATAACTGGTCCTCCTCTCTCCAGCGCCCTGCGAAACAGGAAACATGGCACCCGTTACTCAGGACCACTCACCACTGGCTCTTCCAGTTCAGCAGGCCCACAGAATTGTGGGTAGGAAAGTGGCTGAGCCACACAGCCAGGGAAACACACTGGGTTCTACCTAAGACAACCGCTGCATGTTTAACATATTAAAGCACCTTCATTTTTTTTTTTGAGTCTCAACAAAAGTCAACCCAAGTGAATTACTGGTTCCTTATGTTTATTCTACAGTAAAAAATTGTCTCTCAATGGACTCATCCAACCTTTCCAAAGTAAATGGCTACAGTTACATTTTAACATTCTAAGTACTACAGTGTTTACCAAAACTTTCAAATGGTACAACCACGTAATTTTATGAATATTCATACTGTTCGGTCAAAAAACATGCTGAAGAGTCCAATGCTCTGTATCGTAAGCCTTGTTCTGCAACAAAATCTTACGTCTCCAGGGACTGAGCAGCCAAACACAGCAGGCTATGCTGAAATTAAAATCCTAGAGAACAAACTTCAAATTGACCAAACAAATAGGCTACTTTCCACTTAAACCTATGCCAGTTTATTTGAACACGTTTTGAAGCTCAATAATTCTGACATCCTCAGAGGTTGGACTTCCAGTAGTACTACAGCTCACATGACACTATCTCAGTGCTGAACAAGGTTCAAAATCTCTGCTCACCATGGCGACTTGCTTTATAGGAGCTTTGCAAGTGTGCACAAGTAAGGGGAGTTTGGAAGCTATTTTTGGCAAATAGCGTTACCTAGCCTACCTTCTGAATGTTGCAAGACAGTGTTTTGTAATACCACTTTCAGTTTTAAAAAATAAACCTTAGGGAAGGCAATTTTTAATACCACAAAGCAGAGCAGGAATCAGAATATAAAAGAACAGGCCTATTTATCACGTATCCTTTTCAACAAAACAGTCCAAAGCAAGAATGTAATCAATGGCTCCCATGGTTTGCCGTCCATGTTACTGTACGACGAGGGTGCGCAACAAGGGCCAATAAGTTTTTCATTTTTCAACTTCTGATTTTAATTATTAAATTGCCTCAATCATATCTTGACCTTACATTCGTATAATTACCAGCTACAGCCACAAAATTGAAGCATCTCCTAAAGATTTTACTGTGCTCAAGTACAGGACTGAACCAGCACAGTTTATAGAGCTGTCAGAAAATGAAAACTAAGGCAACTGGTTAGAACAAAAACTAGTATGCAGACCGGCCCTCCAGAACTGGAGTTGTGTACCTCTGCTGCATATGGTAATACATAAGTGTTGAATGAGAGCTGCTCAATGATATGATTGCATTACAAGCCAAATGTATTTGATGGAAAATGTAGGCCTATTTGGTTTCACACTGGTTAAATTTAAATGGTTTTCAACCCTAGAGAAACACCGTAGTCTCCGTACCAAACTATAATTCCCATAGTGCAAACATGCCCCTCAAAATTGCATTCTCCTCATATAACTGAAATACATTTTTTAGCAATCAGCTCACTAAAGGTATACAGAAAATGGGACCAGAGCAGGGGAAAATGCAACTAATTCAACGTTACATGTTTACATTCTTTACTCATTGTGTGCAATACTACTAGGTCACACTTGAATGACATGCAAAACTTGCTGAAAGTTGGAAAGTGTAATTTAATTTAGCCATTTAAAGCATTTTATATGTTTTATCAATAATCACAGAATACAATAAAGCATCACCTATCTGTAAACACTGTTCCACCCCAATAATAAACTTTGTTGGCCACATGCTACAAGAAAAAAAACGGCAACACATCAATGTCTGGAGAATTAATGGAGAATGTGAGGGGGACTGGACCAGCAGAACTGACTGTCAAGCAACCACATTTTATTCAGCAAATTTTAGAGGGGTGCAAATGTATTATTGCCACATACTGTGGACCACTTCCTGTACAGGCCGCGCCTGCAACAAAATTAATTTGCGAGTCCACCTCCTCCTCCTTAACAAGGACACCTCCACATTCACGTGGGTTTTAAATTAGCTCCAGTGTTTGTACTTTAGGCCATAGTGCGGATTAGGCCTGTTGCTTATAAATCTGAACACATTTTCAAGCTGAATAATATTCAAAGTTACAATACCAAGAATTCTTATTTGAAACAGAACCATTGAGTTATAAAATACTGTGTAATAATCAGATGATCACAATATTTGCCCAAGACAGCTACAATGACACAGCTAGCATTAGACTACAGTAAAGGTTGCGCTCATCATTTCATGCTGAAGAAGGTACAACACAAGCTTTGATTGACCTACCAACAAAAGTCACTTTTAATTCCTCCCTCCAGGCTTGACAACTAGTTAAAGGATTAAAAATAAACAGTGAGATGCATTCACTGAAAGCACAACCATTCACAGACTAACAAGAGCATCTCTAATCTCCGAGGCCTGGGGTGTGAAGGAGGGGTCTCAGGCACTTGTGTTGAGAGGCCTGCACTTGTAGTAATTCTGTGTTTAAACACCACAAGAGGCAGTTCATATACAGAACTTCCCCTTATGCAACCAACTTTTTGTTGTGAGCAATGGGTACTGGGAACAGCATGCCAAAATAAAAAACATGTTGCTCACTTGCCTGACTTGTCAGAGCTAATGTGCCCTTCCATGTTTATGAGAACAGTACCTTGCTTTTACCTGAAGAACCGAATACCTAAGTTTACTAATTCCATGAATACATTTTCAAACCTTACAAGATTTTAGCAGAGACAAAATTATACCAAAGTAAAAGAGTATGTTAACTTTTTCCTTTTCCATTTTGTTGAACGAAGGTTAGCCTGGTAACAAGTGGGCTAAATTGGTAATCCAGTGTTTGACTTGGATGTAGGCCACATTCAAATACTATGCAAGGGTTGCTACTATTTATGAGAAAACCAGCAATTAAATCACAATATAGCCTACACTTTCATCTGGCAAAAATTTTGAAGACTATCTGGCATGTCTAAATTTACCATCAAGTGAAATGTGAAAGTTTTTACCTGTGCAAGATTAGCAGGCAAGATTCATCTACCCTGTCACAGTCTAAACCAGGCCTAGTGGGCACCAGGTACTCAATGCTGAAATTCTTCAAAGTAATGATTATTTTCAAATCTGCCCATAAAGAGTTATAAATTTGACACAAGACGAAGTTCCACAGAAACAAACAAAACACAAACCAAAAATAAGGCCACATTAATTGGCCTTGGTTAAACTGCAATTGCTTTAACATCCAGCGACTAGCCATATATGAACATTTTAGTCCCTTCAGTTTTCCAGAAAAACTTTTACTAGTTAATTGTGAGTCAGCTTAGTCAGCATAAATGAACAAACCTTAAACCTAAAGCAATGCTGTGCACTAAACAAATCACTACTAATATTGGAGGCAATATGCAGAAAAGCAGGCAAGTGCCACTTCCATTTTCCATTATTTTTGTATTACAAACTGTAAAATAATATAAAAATTCGATAAATAAAATTTATTTTTTTGTACTGGATGCCAGAACATGTTTTTGGACTGGATGCAAATTCATTGTGACAAAATGAGGAATCGAATAAATTGACAATTACCAAAAACCAGTAGAGTTAAACTTGAATTGGCCATAAGACCACTTTCTCCAGTGTTATCCTGGTGACCTTTCACACAAGGTTTGAAGTATTTAGGCTACTTTACGTTGTTAAACTAAAGATATGGAATACTAAAACAGACAGTCCCTGAAACAGTCTATTTGGTCACATGGGCAAACAGTGAAGTTGTTCCTAATTAGAAAAGAGTAACCTAATTACAGGTTTCATCTTATAGATTCTGTTAGGTTTTATTCCTATGAGCAACAGTGAGTACTTTCTTGTTCCCCAAAAACTTCAGACTAACCTATTTGGAATGCATCCTCAAAACAGGTGCTTAAGTCCCTCAAGTGAACTTAGCAAATAACAATTTAACGCATAAAAAGGAAGCATGTGATAAAACTAATCTGGGGAAATAGAAGATGGTTAGCTAGTTAAAAACAGTTAAATAATTTTTCAAATGACATTTGTAACGTAGAGAGTGGAATGTAACTGTTACAGTTAGCTAGCTATCTTGCCACCTTGTGCAACATCGTTAGCCTGCAAACGTAAACAAAACTATGGGGAAAATATGAACAACATTTATGGGAACAGCTAACTGAAATATTTCAAAGAAATATTTCCGTTGCTCGTTCGATCAATAGATTGCTTTTCAGGAGGAATGCTAGTCGGCGACAAGGATAGCTTTCTCTCGGACACTAAACAATAAAATAAGCTTATGGGCCTACCTAGCTAGCGATATATGAAGAAAATAAAAAGAAATAGGCCAGCGTGAACGCTGCGATCAAAATAAGTGTCGATCTTTTTAAAACGGCATACATACATAGCTATCCACACGGATAAATAATTGAAGTCCCGACTTGGTGCAAAGAGATTATTAAGTTGCCCTAAGATCATTAGCTAGCTAGCTAGAGTTTTGCCTCCTCGCTCACACACTCGCCGTCCAATAGGAATCCGCTTAGTTCCATACAAGTAGCCAGTCACTCGTAGAATAAAGAATACATTAACTTCGGTAGCAGCTAACGTATTTTCGGAGTAGCTAGCCACCTAGCTAACTGGTCAGTTGCGTTCCTGTATGAAAATGAAATATATCTAGCTAGCTAGCAACAAAGAATTACAAATAAAAAACGGAGAAAGTAGCTAAAAATGATTGTGAATTATCACACACGGCGTGAACTAAAAATAAAAGCTCTCATTACACAACAGCAACGAGTCCAATTTCTTTTGTGCTTTACAATAATTTTCGTATCTAACGTTTTTTTTCATTGTATAACACGAGCACGAAGCATGGCATCAAGTTAGAATCTGCCCCTTTTTGCACTACGTTCGCAGCCCTCCAATAGCAATGCACTTAGAAAATATCACTCAACTCCTAGAATAAGGATAAATGAACAAAAACAGTAGCCTACGGACCGCTTTGATACGCTTGAAACATAGATGCATTGTTTTCAAGGCAGCCAAATCCCTACCGAAACCAATTAAAGTTCCGCAAGAATATAAATAAAAGTTCTTATAATAATAAAAAAGATCCCGAGGTGCACTTACCCTCCTCTCTTTTACTCACTTGAGCAGCAGTCCACCCTCTCCTCACACACAAATTATTTAAATAAATATTTACAAACACCCCAGTATCTCTCTGCCGAATTCCTACCCCGATACAATTTAATTACATTAATTTTCAATACCCTCCATTGAGTATGATCAGATTTTCCTGTTTTATTTTTGGATTTTTATTTAATTTGTCTAAAAAGAGAGAAACTGAGATACAAAACAAGAACTCTTCTTCAATCTCATTCACCCCCGGCCTGAGCACACTAGATATCAATGCGCGCAGGAAGAGGGAGCGAGCAGGGGGTAGGAAAACTGTGGAGTAAAAGACACAAAATTGATCGGTAGCTACTCCAGTCGATACAGTGGTTATAAAATAAAGCTAAAAGTGATGATGTTTGTTTCGATGGCGACCATGTCGTGAAGATAAATTGTGTTTGAAAAAGAGAACTACTTTCTGTGACGGTGCGGCGAATTTATTTCACTTTGCCTAAGGAACGGGGGTAGTACGACTCCCATTGCCTAGGGAAAAAACCCGGATGTAAACTCAGTGAAACTCATCTGGAGTGAAGTAGCTTGCTAACTCAGTGCAACTCAGTATAGTGCAAAAGAAGTACGCGGAGCAATCCATTGCTGTTACTGCTCGCCACCGCGGCTTCGTGGCTGTGTGCCTTGCCATTATACACGTTAGCACAAAAGGAAAAATGCGCCCTGATAGAACTAAAACAAGCACTCTGCACTTGATCTTATTTAATTGCGTATGTATTTGTGAGTCAGGTGTGTTACATAACAGTAAACAGTGCCAGAAAATAAGTAAATTGCACTGGCTACAAAACAGATAATAAGCAACATGACCGGGGTATGCATTAGGCTATCTTAGTCATTGATAGGAAAGGAATGAGAAAACAAGTGCGTCCAACAATATTTATCAGGCAAATTTAATCATAGTTTTGGTTTACATTTTGAAACACGCACAAAATGGTTTCTATTTTGACGGATGTAGTGCTTTAGATTGTATATCTGTATTGGGTATATTGTTGCTATATGAAAATAATGCATGCACTGAAAATTTAACACCGTACGGATGCATGGCACAAACTAACACTCGGTGGTAGCTCACATTATGTGTTGAGTGTAAAAAGAAGAGAATAGTAAATTGTGAAATTAATGGATGATTTTGATGATATCATGAACATTGGTACCATGATTAAATCACAGATTCATATAATATTTCCACATG
This sequence comes from Anguilla rostrata, assembly GCF_018555375.3. Taxonomy (NCBI): domain Eukaryota; kingdom Metazoa; phylum Chordata; class Actinopteri; order Anguilliformes; family Anguillidae; genus Anguilla; species Anguilla rostrata. The sequence goes on along the minus strand of NC_057937.1, from coordinate 42,662,127 downwards.
ATGAAAACTATACATGGGTGAAAAAGCTAGACAGTGCTTTCAGATAGACCAACTTTTGTAGATTTTAGAAAATTTAGTTTTTTTTCAAGAATGTGACAAATCATTTAGAGCAACATTGACCAGGCCCAAGATCATGACAGTCTTCAATAGATAATGATTGATAATGTTAATCATTGATGCATCCAACAGCATTAAGAAATGCTATTATAGCACAGGCACATATACTATGTATATTAAATTTAAGACTATATTTAGTATGTATACTTTTACTTATTTGTTCAAAGGTTAATCAAGTAGTCAATCAGGTTCTCCCACAACACCCAGAAGTATAAGGTTTGATTCAAATCCTGATTTATTTGTAGCTGTTTAATAAGCCATCACAACCTGTTGTCTAGTTGTGTGAATCTTTCTTGATACTGCAATGCCAACAACAAATAATAGCATAGGCAGCATATGCATAAAGCTTTTTCGCGGCCACCTAAATCAAAAGGTGCATTGTGAATGTGCTGAAATGTGTCATATAGGAATAATAATAATAATAATAATAATAGTCTTCCAGCAAGTATTCATGCGTCTGGCAAGTTATTTTCTCATAATACAGTGCAAACAGGTCTTGAAAATAAAAGAGAAACAAATATCCTAGCTAAAATACCAGCATCACAGAAACAATTTGTTTATTTGATGCGACCGCAGGCAACTGGCATGCCAAATAAGAGAAGCACAATTAGTGGAAAGAGCCAATAATATTGGTAGAAAGGGGTGAATTGTTATATCCTTGAGTTACTATTGGCTCGGTTTTCAAAAACTGCTGATCCAACCAGCACCACTACTGATCCAAACTTGGTAGTCCTCGCAATAATAGTTGTTGCCAAATCTTGAAGTAGTGACACATTCTGACTCCCTGCTATCAAAAGCAGCAATGGGCTAGCTCCAAGGATTCCATAGATACTTGTATGTGGTGATAGGTACACTCATGAGATACTGGTTTATGCTCATTGTCATTTCAGTCTACGTGGTACTGGAGGGTAAGTCTGGTCCAAGCACTCATAACCTGTAGCAGGGGTACCCAAGCTTGTAATTTGTCTAAAAACTGACCCACACACATAAACACTTCTATGGAATTTTCTTCACTCCAATTTAAGGCAAAACTTTTAATTGGCCCTCTCTGCTGAGATTTCTACGCTTTGTTGGATAAGGAAGCAGCCTTACCCACAGTGCTTCAACCTACCCTACCATCTCATCTATCTCTTTCCAAAATGATATTGGAGCTTGCATCACACTCCAGATCTGGTTTGGTCTCACAAATCTATTACTATCATGCCTCTCACTGGCAACCAAAGAAGGACCTGCATGATGTGTGCTTCCATTTTTCTCATTTATTTTCTGGTCCTTCTGAGACTAATGAAAAATAAAGATAATATGGTTTGGAAAATTATCTATAATTATGTGTTTTGACCTGTTAATATATCTTCAAATTGTTTTATAACCGCAGGGGCAGACTGCTCTCAGTGCCCTGCACAGGTTAACAGGGGAGTTCACTGTTGTTTATTATATGTATTACTTAAAAAAAATTTTTGCCTGTGTGTGTGTGTGTGTGTGTGTGTGTACAAAGTCAGTGTCACTACAAGCTTTTGTAAGTTAAATTATTGCCTGATCTCTCTACATGGTACCTCACAAACATTTCAATGACAACCAAAGCTGTCACTGCCAAAAAGAATCCGTAATATTTAGTGTCACCACAATACTCACTAGGAGAGGGTTAATTTCCCTATAGCCTTAAACAAATGTGTTATGTTGCAAATTGATCTGAACCAATAATATATAAAGGAAAAGAAATCAGTACTCATAGGATCCTCTCCTGATCATTAAGTATGCATGGGCAAGGAGAAGAGAGGGTGTCCTCCCTCTTTCAACTAGATAAAACGTGGGCCTTTGAGTAAGTTGCAAGTTGGCTTCTGAGTCTTGCAGCTAGGGCTGGCATTCTAGATTTCATCTCTATTTGGAATATTCTTCTGTCTGTTAGTTTTTTAATTTTGGTCTTGGCACATTCTTGGGATTAACTTCTGACAGACAAGCTGTGGTGTGGTATCTTCTTTCATTCATTTCTTTTGTGACTGTAACTTGTCTATGTCTGTTACATTAATTGTTTTTTTAAACCTATAAAGCCCTGTGGTCATGAAATTAGACACCGGAGTCTAACAATAATATTGTGTTAAATTATTGTTTTTTATCTGTCTATGATTCAGGGGAAGCGCTATAACCCATATATCATTGTACAGCTCAGACTCTTCACACTTTGTTGCAAAAAACCTTGCTCAATCGGTAAAATGACTAGAGATAACCAAATAAATAACAAGACAGTCTTGTCCCCATAGGATGGCTGGAATTGACAACCCCGGTTGAAGATTATGGTATTTTATAATCTGATAACTAACCGCAATAAATCAAACACCTGCTAATACTACAGTAATGGAAATTATGTCACAAAATCCCCCTCTAGCCATAGGTAATCAACCCACTCTTGGTACATAGGCCAGGAAAAGTCTATGCATAATTTCCATTGAGCTGAAAGTGTTTTCTGGAGTACTTGAAAAGTTTTTTCTATTCATTTCAATGTACATAAATAGAAAAAAAACATTTCCAACAGCTTTTTCCTAAAAAACAGCATCTTCTTACCTTACAAACAGTGAAAAAATAATTTCAATTAGGCATTCGAGTGCCGAGTAAATTGCCTGAAAGCAAGCTGGAAAAATCAACCTCCTCTATGATCTACCAATCCTAACGTTTACCCATGCTTGGAAACCCCATATAGTTTACAGTAACCTTACAGGCTTGTATTCTTCCAGGTCATTTACGTAGCGTTTGAACATAATTTACGGTGTCCTTCTAGATTAAATTGTGGCTTAGATATTTTGTTGTGTATCAAGTTATTCTGACTTTCCATTTACATATAGTGCACAAGTGGCAGCTTTATTTGTTTGTCAGAGCTTTATTTGCTTATCATCAAATGCTTTCATGAAGGACACTGCAATAGTGACAATGGGCACTATATTATTATCAGTTGTTTATGATTTGATTTTATATTTTTGTATATATTACAAATGTTCTCTGCTTATCAACAAATTAGGCAATTTAAAGAATAATTCATATATTTAATACTACTTCACCAATTAATCAAATGCAATTAATTTACATGTTGGATAAGTGAGGAGTTTTAACCATTGATGCACTTCTGCTTGGTACTCAGAGAGCTGATATTCAGAGTATTATACAAGGGTGTAGCTGTTAATACTGCTGGATTCAGATATTAAAGATATTTAACTTAATTCTCACTTCCCCAACAGCATGTATGCATGTATGTATGTATGTATGTGAAATGCTTTGTGAAGTGACCTTGGGTACTTGCAGAATTCAGTGGAGAGGTGGGGCTTACAGAGGCAGTCATCCCATTGTGCCAGGGATGACATCACGGCATTCTAGTTGAGCTTTTTTACATAGGGAATGTAATACAACAGAATAAAATGGAATATAACTTTATGAATCCAAGAAGTAAACCATCCTGTCAGAAACAGTAGTAAGTGCAGAGCCAAGCATTGTCACAGCATATACAGGACTCATGCATAACAATGCAAAGGTCAATAGCAATACTTTATCTATGAATAATGTTTATGCAATCACAACATGTTGCATTACCATTTTCTTTTTAAAAAGTAGATACACAATTTGTGAGTTCAAATGTGTCAGGGCAAATATTTCATACCTTTAGCATGAATTTAGTTAAAACTCATATCATTATTAAGAAGTGATGACATTATGATTACTATACTATTCTACATTTTATCATACATAATGTTAATATATGAATTGGCACACTTAAAGTGCCACAAACAAGCCATTTTATTCTTACATGGATGAAAGTAAAAACATTTGGTTCCTTGATGGCCACAGCAGATATATCTCATTAATTTTATATAAATTCCATAGTGTTTAAATGATGGTATCAGGTTTAAATAATTATTTCCTAAAACATGGCATATAAAAAAAACAACAAACAAAAAAAACTTCCTTGCCCATTTCAAATACCAACCAAAAGACAATGAACTGTTCAATATAAGGGAAACATATGGAGCTCCTGCAAGAGTAATTATGTATTTTGTGTCAGCAATGATTAGTTGGGACCTGCAAATAACGGTGTCTAACATGAAACAGTAATCTAACAGCTGGTTGTCTTTTGAGATATCCACTAAATGCTTCAGGGGAAGGTCATGACCTTCAGCTTCGGTGCATGTCCTTCAGACAGTGATCTATTTAAAAAAGTGTTTGTACATGTTGAAGCATGCAATTACTAGCCATTCAAAAGAATGGAAAATGAACTTAGCATTGCCTTGAGATTTGATTTGTTGGCATAATAAAATATGAAGAGGGTCAATCAATTAGCAAGAAACAACAAAAATAAAGAGAAGCCATTTGCTTGTCAGGAATACACTGTCACTATTGTTATGATTTATGGTGGACCGACTGGATATCAATGGACAGGTGTATATTAATTCTTCAGAAAATCTCAGGAAAACTAAGTAGCAAAAAAGGACAGATAATTATAATAGCAATTTACTCAATGGAAATATCTACCAAAGAAAATATGTGCTTATGTATATGACTAAAATTTTCAATTTCACACATTCATAGTCTGGTGCTTTGGATAGTGATATATTGCTCTGATGGAAAAATAATTTAGAAACAAGACAGATTCAACCTATAATAAAAAAATAACAATAATAGGATGAGGATGATAATATTTTCAATGCTTGACAGTGCAAGAGAGAAAATCACAGCATATTTTTTTCTCTTTTTCTAAAAATAATAAAACATAGCTGAAACTGTAACATAACATAATAACAGCTGTATTAAAATAGAAAACAATTAGTTGATCTTTACCTTGAAATGAATGCATGATTAAATTATATTTTCTTTACATGGTTTCATTTATTTATTTCATATGAACCACATGAAATGAATTGGTTAATATATTTTAATGCTAAAACGACTGGAATTTTGTAACATGTAAGTATTTAAGCATTTTGGGTTCAAACAAGTAAAGATGTAAGCACACATTTGTGAGTGTGTGTGTGTGTGCGTGCGTGCGGGCATGCGTGTGTGAGTGCATGCATGCCTATGTGCGTGCGTGTGTGCACGTGCATGTAAGTGCTCCTTCTGCATTAATTAAGTCTTAATACCAGGTCACCACCCTTTTCAGCCTCACCCACCTTTGGTCGCACATGTGACTCAGAGGAACCACTCAGACTGTACAAAGAAAAACAATATAATACAAACACGCTGGTGATTTCATAATCCAGGACCTCAAGACAGTTTTATACTATACTACTTAACTAAATAATTGTGTAACACACCAACATACCAACCATAACATACAAACGTACCAACAATGGGTGGATTATTTTGTATATGTGTGTCCCAAAAATACCTGGTGTTCAAGGACTCAAGTCTCAAATGTATTTAATTTAAATACAGACAAACAGACAGAAACACCAATAATTAGAAATGTATGGTCATGTGTAATTAATATATTTTCAATCAATGTTATTTCTATGTTTATTGGTTCTTCTTGGTTGTTGTCCATAATAAGGACTGCACAACAAAGAGGGAATGGGGAGCTGGAAGCTGAAAGCAAATAGGGAGTTGAAAGTAGGTTATTTATTTAAATAATTTCAGTGAGACTTAATAAATATCATAACAGAAAGCGGTGTGATTACTTTTGAACGACAGAACAGTGAACAGTGATGGATTAAACATACATCATTAAACTCCCTTGTGATGTTGAAGAGAGAATTAAATCCTAGGAGACATGGAAATGTTGGCGTGTGTATGCCCACCCTGAGGCTTTTTAACACTTAAAAGAGATGATGAAATTCTGTTTCGTTGTATTTATTGAGTATCATTAGTAGCTTGAAACTATTAAAAAAATTCCCTTGAAAAATGTAATTGAAATGTGATGCTTGAAAGCTACGCCAACAGGAAAACAGAAAGCTGGCAGAACATTTAGTTAGATGCATAAAGATGCAGGTCAATCAAATACTTTCCCTGTGGTCCATGGTTTCAGGGAAGAGACACTGAAAACATAAATATCATGCGTTCATGCCAAGATCAGTTTATGATCAGAAATAATGCTTTCCTTTACTCGGAATAGTCCTTAGCTATACTAGGCATCAACACTATGTATATATGCATGATGCAATTTACATTTTAAGGGAAAAGCATATGGATTTTGGGTGTTGATTGATGGTATTTGTCATCAGTTTGATTACGTTGTTCCTGACTGACTCTTGATGCACTAAATTGACCCTGGCTGCAGCTGCATAAGCTGTGGACTACGTCACCTCAGTATTCAGGGAGGTGGCTGCATACAGCATCTCATGTGACTTATCCCAGTGTTTCACTACCTGTCTCCTTTCATGGTACAGATTTTGAGAATCTCATGACACCACTCTCAAAAGCAAGCGACGTACTGACATTGATGTGATGCGTCAACCGTAGGCCTGAATGATCTTTCTGGGTTTTAATTAAGTAACATGAATTTTAATGACATTTTGGCTTTTTTGAACAGTTTTTGCGCATTTCATTTTTTAAAATTCATTTAAACTTTTTACATTTTTTAAAAAGGATTTTGTCACACAGCACACCTGACTGTGCCTGACAGCACACCAGAGTTCCGCAACACACTGGTTGGGAAATGCTGGCTTATCCCACTGAAATGGTGAAAACCACAGGAAGCAGCTAGTATAATTCTGTAATACTCAAGAAAACGTAAAGTCTTAGCAAGATGTTGGGCCACCATGAGCTACCAGAACAGCTTTAATGTGCCTTGGCATTGATTCTACAAGTCTGTGAAACTGTACTGGAGGGATGGAACACCATTCTTCCAGAGGATATTCCCTCATTTGGTTATTTGATGATGGTGGTGGAGAGCGCTGTCTAACACGGCAGTCCAAAATCTCCCATAGGTGTTCAACTGGGTTGAGATCTGGTTACTGCAAAGGCCATAGCATATGATTAACAACATTTTCATTCTTATCAAACCGTTCAGTGACCCCTTGTGCCCTGTGGATGGGGGCATTGTCATTCTGGAAGAGACCACGCCCATCCATCAGGATAGAAATGTTTGGTCACAGGATAAAGGTGATCACTTAGAATAACTTTATTTGCAGTGACCCTTCCCTCTAAGGGGACAAGTGGACCAAAACCATACCAGGGAAATACCCCCCACAGCATAACAGAGCCACCAGACCCCCTCATTCGCATTCAGGCCCGAACTAGTCACTTGGTGTATGCCACACATGCACTCGCCTACTTGTCGAGAATATGAAGAATGACTCATCTGACCATACCACTATTTTCCACATCTCTGTAGACCAGCATCTATGGTTTTTGGACTTATTGAACTCTCAAATGCACATTTGTCTTGTAATAAGGGGCTTATGTACTGTGTGTGTGTGTATGTGTGTGTGTACAAAGTCAGTGTCACTACAAGCTTTTGTAAGTTAAATTATTGCCTGATCTAGTTTCTCTACATGGTACCTGACAAACATTTCAATGATAGCCAAAGCTGTCATTGACTGTGGTTCTGTCCTAATTGTGTGCATTGGGTGCAATTCGCAATTGTCAAGGAATGTTAAATACACATTATACCACATACCATATAGTAACACTTAGTCTTGTGCTACAATATGGTATGTGGTATAGTCTTCTAAGTAATCCGTTTGACCTGAATATTTGAATAAGTAGTATATTTACAATTAATATAGGATCTAATTCCATTTTTAAGCCCTCTTTGCAGAGCAAGAATAAGTAATAAAAAAATTGGTTGGAAGCCCATGGAGTATTTCTGTGAATACCCCAAACATGAAGAGGGATGGATATAAAATGGATCAGAGCATTTGGCTTCTAAGTTCAATGATGGGCAGTGATTACATCTGTTTGCATGTGTATATTTACTCTCTTGCATTCAGCCTTTCATGTTTATACACATTTGAACCTGTGTGTACACTCGCACATGCATGTATGCACGCCCAAGCGCAGAAATGTGTTTGATCTGCGAATGGTATCGCTGTTTTCTTTTTTTGAGGCAGGCTTACAAGGAAGGATGTGATGTACCAAGTTACTGATATGACAAACATTACGGATATGCCTGTGATACAGTTTACATTGACCCATCTAATCTCTGCCTGGCAGATGTGAACATAGTGAATACATTAACCGGCTACAAAGATAAAGTTGAAACAACATTGACTACAACACCTCACCGAATTACACTGAAATAAATCAGAAGACTAGTTTCTTTTTTTGTCAATGGACATCAAAGAAATGAATATGATAAAATGAAATAATATCACTGATAAATGCTGCCAGTAATGTAATTATATTTTATAGTTTAAAAAATTCTGAATGTTATGCTATAAAGACGGGAAGAATAATATACTCTACATCCACAGAGCATGGCACATTTTTGTCCTTATAATATTAAATTAATTTGTGGTAATAAAGCATAAATGCCCAAGTAATTTCCAAGCAGCCATATATCCCTGTATGTTGGTGCATACAAGTATGTGTCAAGTTGAAGTTTTCATTTTTATGGATGTGTACACAATGGTTAGTATCTTTGCATCATTTCTGCAGCTGTGCATTTGGCGTATAGCTGTGTCATATGAGATAAACTGCACCATGGGCAGTAGCCCCCCTCATAGGTCATGGGACATTGAAGCAAACAAACTGTGTCATTTTCCGCCAGCTGTCTTGAATGTGTGAGACAGGCTGAGCACTGGACATGCACACTGTGCCTGGGCCCTTGTGCTGCTGTTGCTGGAAATATATCATTATGAGTTTTATTTCTGGAAACAAACACCCTGTTTTGACCTTTGAACCTGCTGCTAGTACCTAATTGGTGCCAGCAATAAGTTCAGTTTAGAGTCAGGCTAAATGTGCATGGCCTGCATATCTTTGTCCTTAAATTTTACTTACAAATACATGTATTTGTTGCATTGCTCACAATTAAAGTTTGACATCACCAAAATAGTTTATTCATTTAGTTAAGGATTCCACTACAGCAACAAAAAAAAAAAACAACACAATTGATGAAGTAACATGAAAACTAAGTAGGAACACATGACTAAAGAAAACAGAGAAACATAAAGAGACTAAACAAGGAAATGAGCAAATATCCTCAACTTGGATATCAGAATTTTGTCAGAATGAAAATATCCTTTTATCAGTAAGACCAAACTAAATGTTCTACATATTTGTTTATATCATCAGGCTATATCATTCTTCCTCATTGTTGTATGTATAGATTAAATCAGTATTTTATAGATTTACCAGAGTTCATTACTTAACATATCCTTTCTATATTCTTCCAATTTTCATTTTTTTGAGCGAGCTCTCTTCTAAAAATAAAATGATGCTTAACACTTAGTTTCTTCTGATTCAGTGAAAGAAACATGGTTCCCTTTGTTTTGAACATATGTATATTTCCCAGGAGCATTATTGTATTACAAAGAAGAAAAATGTTAAGCATGAAGTTTTCTAGAATTATGTTTAGAGGGATAATATACAGGTGTTTAGAGTATTGGGAAAGCCAGTCTGACATTGACTGAAAGGGAAACAACTGTGAGCCAGAACCTAAATAAATATCGTGGGTCATTTTCTTCATGTTGACAGAAGTGGATTTTTCAATGCCAAAATGCCATGCGTAAAAATCATTTTCTTAGTTGCTAAACTTTAATAAAATATCTTTAACTCAAAGACATGGAGAGTATGTATCCATTGTTGAACTATATCAGAATGCTGGACAAATGAAATTGCCATGCTGAGTTGTGATAAATAAATAAACAAACAACTTGCAATTAATTGTCAGTTCAAGTTAAGGGCAAAAAATGATTGAATCCAGTCCTGTGTGTATTTAGAATATTTAATGCTTGACTTATCTTTAGCTGTGCATACCAACATGCACTAAGCAATTAGATTGCGAGTATGCTTGAATATTGCATGGACACTAGGCATTGCATGTTGGACTGTGTGTAATACTGTGGCCATGAATCTTCCATATTCACAAGCTCAAATGTACAGGTAACTCCAATAAAAATATTCTGTGTATTACATAGGTGTAATGTGTCAAGGGTTTTACAGTTTCCCCCTTTAAGTTAATGTGGATCTTTTATACCTTATTAAAACTTATAATTACTATTTTTTATTATTTTACCAACAAAAGCTATTTATTATTTTTTACTGTATGTACCTTTCTTCCTTTCTAAAAACAGTATCTCCTTACCCAATTGATTTATCCAGTTAGCTTACCCCCCATTCCCTTTATGATCTTTGAAAATAGAACTCTTCTGCCCCTAAAATGACTGAATACACCACTCATGGAAGTTCGTATGCATGTCCACTTATGTTCAGTTATTATTCACTTAAATTATATTGTATTTCCAAATAAATATAATATGAACATGTAAATTAAATTAATGTAAAATAACAAAACAAATTCAATTCTAGCAAAGAAATTCCAGAAGATCCACAGAGTGTGTGACCCAACTCATTAATACATAGTTCAAAGAGCACAAGGTTGTGCAGGTTTTCATTTGAGCTCTAACTCAAGGTACAAATTTAATACCGATGACCCCCACCTATCATCTTTAACAACCACATCTAGCCCCACTAAGTCATATACCAAACTTTAACAGAGGCACTTATCACTGAGCAGGTGGAGGGAGGTGAAAAAAATCTCCAGTACCTTCCTGAGAGCCTTGGGTTTCCCTTCTCTCCCCCATTCACTGTATCTCATCTGTCACCCTGTTCGCTATAATCCCTTTTGCCAAACTGATCTCATTTAGGCCGGCTTTGATTACATTATATTCCTACCTGTCACCCGCCCCACTCTCCCCCCTTTCATTTAAGCTGGGACGAGTGAGCTGGAAGGCCACTCGCCGTAACACTACTGGGGATGAGCGTCGTATTGGTGCATCTCAGGAGACCGGCTGACTACATTTCAGACTCCGGGCCAGATGGAGGCCTTTATTTTCCACCGAGGGCATATGGGCTGTCTCGCGTCGGAGCCCGAGGAGCACCGCATATTTATTTTCCGAAGTTCCCCAAAGCCTCCGCTCTTGGCCTGGAGAACGCAGGTTTCTGTTTCACTGCTGTTGTCAGTGTACCCGTGCCTCGTTACTGAGCAACAACGGCGAGAGACTCCATTATGCATCGAGCAGCAGAACAAACAAATAAGGAAATGCTAAGCTGCAAAACAAAGAAAGAAATGTAAAGAAAGTCTCGAGGCAGTTCTTTGAGAATAAAAATTCTGAGCGACATTTTCTGACTTACTTCATTTCCTGAGGAACTTTAATAAACACATTCTCTGTTACTGTATGGTATGGGAATAATATATCGCACATAATGAAAGGGGTCATTTGGAGAAGGCAGACAGAACAGCTGCCAAAATCATTGGTTGCCATTTACCTCATATTTAGTTGGTATATCTGAATCACATCAAAGGCAACAGCATTGAAATTACATTCCATTAGGTGCGCTTGGAAAATGTTTTTTTTTCCAGCCACTCCTATTTCGAAAAAACACCTCAGGTCTCCTAAAATGAGAACATCACTCTTCCGGAATAGCGTTTATCCAGGAACTATCCAGATCATGAATCCCCAGTTGATGAATACTCAACCCTACAGGAAACTACTGGAAAGGCTGTGTTATATATTGTCCAGTTTTTTCATGGCACAACATCAAACAATGTTTTTGTACTGTACTGTACTGTACATGCATGTATGAGGTTTTAATTTGTTGTTAAATTTATTTATTTATTTTTTACCTATGTGTTCATTGTATCTGATATTTGAGTAAAGAAGACATTTTTAAAACAGTAAGACAAATTCCTGGAAACCTCAGTTGGTGTGGCAACAGCTTTGATTGATTGAATGAAGATTTCTCATGATATATTATACAAACAAGAACTACATTTATTTATTAACTAATTTAATAAAAGTATAGTTGACGGAGTGTGAGGCTACTCAGTGGCACATTCCAAGAGACTCAGAAGTGATGTGCCCTCCTGTCAGAACTGAATCCAGAGCCAGCCACTGGCACAAACATTCAATGCAGTCGTTTAGGGCCACAATGTCCCCATGCCGTACAATTCAAGTAGTAACGTTTTTTTTTTTTATGCTGTTGTTCTTGCATCATTAATTGTTATTTATGTGGCTGTAGTGGTTTGTTGGCCCACGCTTTGTGCCAACAACCAACTTCCTACCCCCCCCCCCCCGGTCTGCGATTGCTTCCACCACACCTGCATACCCCCTCTCCCCCTAGTTACATGATTGGCTCCAACAACCCCTGGTTCCTCCTGTTTTCTTCACAATTTGCACCCAGATTATTCCCACCAATGCAGCACCAGTGAAGGTTTTATCACATAATTTCAGACAGACCTAATGGAACAAATTGTAACCAAAAGTATTGTTCTTTATGAAAATGAATTTGGAGTTGATTCAGAAATCCTTTATACAATTATCCCCAAATAACGTAGATAGGCTCATATATATATGTATATTCAGTAAATAGCAACCTTGTGTTCAGGCAAAAAACTTGTAAGTATACAGTTGGCGGCATGAGTTGTACTTACAACGTGCCTCCTGTAGATGGAGCCATACTCCTTCATGGTCAGCTCCTGGTCCTTGGGCTGCATAAAATTTGCACTACCGTTCCTCTTTTGATCCCTGTACCTCCCAAACAGTGCTTACCAGGTTGTTGCGATGCCTCAGCAATCCGTTCTGAAGTCTGTTCAAAGCTTTAGCAATGTTGCCTACTCCTCAAATCTGAGCACCTAGACTTCAATAAAAAGACACTGAATCTAGGCTTATATAACTGTCCTCATGTGCACTATAAAACTTTCTACTCCAAGGTCCAGGCACAATTAACATAATGAATGAATTAAATAAAAATTAATGAATCCGCTTAACCAAGTTGCTAACATTTTTCTGTATCAATCGCGAGCTGCACTGTTTATTCATGTGTCTTAACAGGCGCTGACTTCCACAAATTCCTGAAAATCTGATGTTTATGTAAGTCTTACACTGTGCTCAGCCAAATATAACAGACACATTTTGCACCCTTTGTCAGTATTTAACTTTCAAGTCAAAGACTCAAAGACAATGTATATTTGTTTAACAGATATAGTTAAAATTAATAACGGACACATCAGAGTGAGAATTTCCAAGAGCCCACAGTGAAGGGGTATTAAGGGGTAGTTGTCAAGGGGCACAAGTAATTTAAACTCAATCCCCCAAAAGACCATGAGAGGTCTTGAAATGTGTATTCCAATGAGGGATCTTATAAACATGAAGCAAGCTTGATAGAGGCCAAATAGAATGAATGAATGCATTTTATTCTGCATTATTTGGTTAATGACACATTCAGTCTTAACTGCTGTTGCAGAAGGGCACTATGGAAAGAATTATAATTATTTATTTCAAAATCCCACAGGGCCTACAACAGTCTTCAAGAATTTCTACTGAAATATACATAGATTTGTCAGGGGTAGTTAGCATCACAGTGACTGACAACACCAGAAAATTATTAGGTATTTAAAAAATTTTACAAGACATAATGAAAACACCCAGTCATATTTTGTGGTATTGAAGTGTTCTTCAATAGCAAAATCTGTATAATGAAATTATTAATTTTGATCCTGAATGCTGCAAACCCAAACATTTTTCACAGAGGAGAAAATACAACAGAGGCTGTAAATCGTAAGAGTTTTTGGCAGTGAGGCACTTATACTTAACCATAGGAAAGAATTCTGGAACAATATCGCAGCAACAATATGCTTCCTATTATGTCTGAAGGCTATTTATTTTGAAGTCCAATTCTTCCATCAAGGACTGATTGAGTCATATAGAAGAGTGGGACAGTAGAAGGGCAGCTGTTAATGATAATTACTTCATTATGAATGACCCTTCCCAACTGGCACATGATTTTCCTCCCCCTGGTCATGGGTCATACGCAGAGGTACATTGATTCCATTAACAATGACTGTGGTCCCACATTAGAGCCCAGCTGTAATTCATTTTTGAAATTCAAATCAATTTAGCTTCATTTATGTTTAACACCTTTTCCTTTTTTCCTCTATAATCTTCCCACCGCAGGTACAGCCAGGGCAACTAGGACTTTAAACAGCCACACCAGTTGGATGTTGTGTTGTTGAGAGGGGCTAATGCAATAACAACCTGAGGAACCATGGTCAACTTAACCCCACCATACCTGTGGCTCCAGGATGAAGACAATCGCACTGGGCCTTCCTAGCCATGATCCATAACACAAGCTCAGAGCAGTGATGTATAGGCTGTGGGGCTCAGCTTGCACTCCTGGTAGGCACCTTTACTAATTTTATCCACCCGGGAGCAAGCCTTATTGTTGCGCAAACAAGCCTGAGTAGACATTAATGATGCGTCAGTCCCATTTTTCCATACAAGCCTTAAGTACAAGAAATACATTTCACAGCTGTCCAAGAGTATAATATTCTGAAAATCTAAAGGGCTTAAGACTCTGGTGTGATCCAGACACTAATGACATATGACTACAGCAGCAATGAGGATGTTTGAAGACTAGCTGAAAAAGGAAGGAATGCTGTCTAATGGGAATGTGGAATTGTTCTTTTGGGAATAATGACTAAATTGAGTTTGCAGTGGATGAATTAGCTGTGTCATGCTCAACACCAAACTTGCTGTGCCAAGAGCGTGCTGAAAGACTACTGAGAGAGCTTGCGCTCTATTATTAAATAGATCACTTTGCTGTCAGAGTAGGCTCCATCAAAGACATCTTATAGCTCTTTTGATATCCAATCTATACTCTTCAGAGCATCCTGTCAGGAAGCAGTGGGGATACTTGTAAAGCTTTGTCAATCTCTCTGCCTCTCCCCCCATCTAAGACAAATGGAGCTCTTGTTAATTCCCGATGCTTTTTGAGAGCAGCTGGCTGTACCAGTCATAAATAAACACGAGTGCCTCTTCTGAGCATGTTTGTAAAAAAAGCCTGTCAGGTGGGGGGAAAACCTTGAATGGTGAATGTCTCTGGCACATGCAAACTATGCCTCTAGCTGAAACAACAACAACAACAACAACAGCAACAAAAAACCTAACATTTCAACATTTAGACTCCATTGTCTTCAATCTAAATCAGAGTTCCTAAATCTTTCAGGTTAGCATGACAGTTGAGGTGAATAGCGTGCACAGTAAACCACTTCTCTCTTTCTTTTGGTTATTATAACTCAAACACCAGGAATTGCAAAATGAACCTCTGTTAGAGAGCGAAAAGACCCAGCCAGGAACAATCTGAGTGTGACAGCTTTTTGCATCAAGAGTTCAGTCAAAAGGATAAGGGAGAATTTATATGTGATCTCCTGTCCCCCTTAGATAAATTAATCCTTTCTGAACACTCAAACCCATCATATTTCATACTCACACTGTGACCCCGGTAATGCTTTTCATTGATTTGTTTTCTCGTTGGCTTTTTGTAAGTTTTGCCACTCGTTGTTGTGTTCCTTCTCCTACTCTTCAAATTGACAGAGGAAGGATTTAAAGCGGGTTTGATGATGAAAAGTATCATGGATTTATGAGTCTTATTGAATAGGCACTAAAGCACGCTGGAACCCATTGTGCCTGTGGTCTAGGTGAGGCGGGTTAGGATTAGACAGTGAGTCAACAGATTCACAATTCATGCTCCCGGATCTCCTGCCTGGCTTTAATCAGGAACTCCCAGCAGGCTGCCGGCAGCCTTTATTCCTCCCTGCACACTGTTAGTCCTCCTGAGGAACAATTTTGGCTCTTGTGCCCTCACACAGACGCAGGGGATCTGGATTTCAAGAATTAATATTTCAGAGACATTGTTAATGAAATAATTACTATTTTGCAGACATTTTCCCTTACAGCTGGCAGCTCTTCCGCTCACTGGCTGCTTCCTACTTGCTCTCAGAGTCTAAAGGAAACATCCAGCATCTTTGGACTTTATCCTTTGTCCATCAAGTTGTAGTGGGCAGGGTTTTGGTCTGAGGCAATGTATTGGCAGACTTTGTCCTCTCCCTTCTGCATGTCATAAAGCATCACTTTAGTTTTGATCTATATCCTTTCCTGTTGTACTACTATTCCAAGCAACAGTGTTTTTCCAATTCCCTGCTATGACCAATATGTTTTTGTTCTTTGATATCTGCAATACATCCAGTATTACCTCAGTTATGCAGTTTTATGTCACTTTATATAGATCTTTATTGTCAAAATTACTGGTATTGATGTAGGAACAGTTTACCTTGTTCAGAAGCCACAGGCACTCAAGAGGAAATTCAAGCAAACTTTTTATTCATTGGAATGGTGATTGAACCACACTGTATGACATTTGGAACATGTGGTTCATTCGCCTCCCCATGGGCATCATGCTGTGTCTGCTAATACCAGTACTTCTTAACCCTTCAATACCTGAATTTGTCCAGTCTCTGAGTTTTCTGCCTGTAGCTAGCGTTCAGCATTTTCTACTACACCACAGTCACTCACTGAGGTAGTGAATGAAAGGAAAATGATCAGCTTCTGGGTGCACTGTGCATTGTGGAACCACAAGAACTTCTCCAAAAGGAGAAAGTCATATATCACACCATCCAGTTCTGGAGTTTTTATGTCCACGCCCACATGCGCGCGCACACACACACACAAAATAAACAAGAGTAAACCACGCATAGGGGATTAAAAAGACAAAGTGAATAGAGGTTATGTTTTTAATTCCCTAAATGGTTCGCCACCTGAATACATTGCTGAACTTTTGGGAAAATGTTGTTCCAAATGTGCCCTCCAATACGCAGATACTAGATTTCTTTGTTAACAAATGTCACTACAAATAAGTAGGGGACGTTTCCTTTTCCTTTTACGCTACTAAACTGTGGAACACCAACAGTATAGAGAGTTCTAAAATCAATTGAATCTTATTAGACTTTTTGAACAAGTTTTTAGTTTATTTGGATTGCTTTTATGTATTTTATCTCTAATCTTGTTATAATTGATTTAATTCAGCATTTATTTACGTCTGATCCTTTTAGTGTTTTATTATGAGCATTTGTAGTATTTCTATATTCTATTTTACTTTTTGTCTTTTGTGTTTGCTAGGAGCTGTTTTATTTTAACTACGTCACCCTTCTACTGCTTATGTTTTCTCAGAAAAACATTGGGATGCAAAAACTTTGACAAAAGGTTCTGTAAAGGTACAACTTTTATTATTGTGATTACTAGGGGAAAAGACAGAGCTGCTGTATGTCAGACAGTAGGATAAAAGGTTATGTCTTTTCTAGTTTATGTATTGATGGTCTAACATGAGAGGCTGCTAGCTCTGTGAAAATACTAAAATCTCAGTTTTAGGCATGAACTAAGCCATTGTTTTAACTTTTCTATCTATGTACATGCATTTACACTGGAGTTCAGTCCCTAAGGATAATGATACAATTTCTGTTTTTTGGCTCTGTGTTCAAGCAAAATGGATTTTATATGAAACAATGGATATGAGGTTAAAGTGTAAACTGTCAGCTGTAATATAAGGATGTTTACATCCATATCGAATGATCCAGGAGTTACGGTTCTTTTTACATATAGGTTCCCATTTTAAGGACCTTCAGTTGTGTCTTCAGCAAGTGAAATGCATGTTCAATTACATTTTGGTAGGGTTATTGGCTTTCCCAGGACATTCCACTTTTTGACCATGAAAAAATAAATTGGCTGCTTTAACAGAGTGTTTAACAGGGGCATTGTTCTGCTGCAAGGTGAAACACCATCCAGTGAGGTTGGAGGCATTTGGTTGGATCTGAGAGGATAGATTTTTCTGTACACTTCAGTATTTGTCCTGCTGTCATAAGCAGTGACATCATCAAAAAAGACAAGTGGGACAGTTTAAATGGTAGCCACACATGCCCATGTCATAACACTGCCTTCACCATTTTTCAAAGATGAGAGTCTTTGAATCAAGTGCAGTTCCTTTCTTTCTCCACTCTTTTCTCTTTCCATCACTTTCATACAGGTTAATACTCATCATCTCATCTGCATTTGTTTCAGATTTGTTTAAATTTATTTAAAAATTTCCAACCCATGATGGCCTGCTTTTGCTGCCATTGACACTTCTTTGGTTCTTGTGTTAACACATAGAGGAATTTGTCTCGAACACTGTAGTCACATTTCCAGAAGTAATGCTATGCATTAAAGCAAAAATTACATATTATATATAAATGTAAATGTTAAATGTGAATTTAAAGGTTACACATGAATGTCAAATGTAAATGTACATGCTAAATATAAATGTAAATGCAAATGTTAAATGCAGAAAGTAAGTGTTTGGAACATGCTAATTGGTGAAGCACTTTTTGTGTAACATTAGTTTTTTGTATGAAGGAGAGTTATCTCAATTAAATTCAGTAAAATCTTGTCTATCTTAATTTGTTTTAAATACTTTATTAGGAGTAGCCTAATATCTTTATCCTGTCGTGCAAGTAAAATAGGTACTAAAATTGAGACATATGGCAAAGATGTTAGGCTTCGATGTTCAGGGCCAAATAAGCATATTGTGTCAAGGAGGTAATTCCCAGTGAGAAATTGCAAAGAAGCTTACAACTTTCAAGTGCAGTGTTCCGTATATGCTCAGAAGGGTCCAGCTGATAGCGAGCATTTTGTTTATACATTTAATATTTACATTAAACATTAGCATTTAACATTACTTTTACATTTAACATTTATATTTATATGTAATATGTATTTTTTCATCATTTTTTAAATCTTGCTTTAATACATAACATTACTGTTGGAAAAGCAATTGCAATGTTTTTTTTAATTTTTAAATTTTTTTTTTTACACTTGGCAATGTTAAATGTGGAAAAGTTGAACAGGGTTACAGAATGTGTACCATTTTACAAACGGCACCCCATTGTTTTCTCACTCATTAACTAATGATATCCATCTGTCTGTCAGTCTGTCTTGTCTGTCTGTCTGTCTGTCTATGCATGTATGCATTGCATACACTCAGTGGCCAGTTGTTTATGTACACCCAGGTAGGACCTCTTTTGCCTCCAGAACAGCCTGTTTTGGAGGAGCAGGCTATTTACCTTATCGAGCAAAAAACTTTGAAACAACATGTCTGTGGTATATTGGGTATATCCATACAACTTTAATTATTCAAGTCTGGAACACACATATTTTTTTAATAAGCAGTGATGACATTTCAGCATTTAATTAAAGGATTACGGTTTATCCTTCATGTTGGAAACAAAAAGAATTTGCTTGCTATACATTCTCAATAGAAACTGTCTTTAACAAGCTTTTCTTTTTAAACTTCAGAAGTGAAGCCCTGGAGTGCTGGTGGTTTATGGGAAGCCCCTTCTAACTGGTTCATTATTGCTGCTGGTGGGCTCTCCATACAGGCAAAAACCATAAAAGGAGTCACTTCTAGATAGACGTGTTCCAGGGTGCACATTTCTCATTTCTTTCATTTTTCCTTTCTCCTTATCACTCAGTCTGATGCAATAGCCTGTAAAGATTTCTTTTGGGCCTGGCCTGCCAAGATTTCACTCTCCAGCACTATAGAGCACCATGCACTGTATGTGCAGCTGTGGTCCAGGCCTGAGTGTGAGGTATCAGAGTTCAAAGAGGGCCTGGAACTGTCTGGGCCAAGGGGGGAGGGGGCAAGGGGAGGGACTTGGAGGGATTAAGTCCTCCAGGACAGTAACTGTGGAATGTCCTCGCGATTCCCCCTACTTTAATATCTTCTGGGCATGTCTATTTTTTGGAGGTTTAAACTCAGAGATGACATCATTTCACATAAAAAGCAGTTAACCGAAGTTACTTCAAATTGACCCAATTACAGCTTTGCGGGTGGTTTGGCTGTGTGGGACTTGATGAGAAACGGTACAAATCTGTCAGTGTTTGTTTCACAACTTATAGAGCAGTTCTTCAGGAAAAGTAGCAGAAGCACAACACATGACACAATGCTGGATGCAGGTTGCTGTGAGTTAAAGTTATTCACTTTGAAAGTCAAATAGGCGCATTTCAAAAGATATCATGACCCTGTTTATGACAGTTGCTGTAAAAGGAGGAGACTGCCTGGGCTTGGAGGATTATTCCACAGTTGGACCTCAAGCACCATCTTACTCAGGATCCTCTGAAGGTATTGGACGGCTGGTTCAAGATGCTGTCGGTCTGCTGCTTCTTTAGAAAATGCTCACCAGCTCCCTGAGTACTGCCCAGTGAGATTAGTTTCCCAACATGATGTGTGAATCAGACTTTCCCTGAAATGGGGTTCAATGCTCTCGGCAGTAGCCTAAACACCAGGGTTAATTTGCATGCTTTTTTGGAAAGCCTTTTTTGAACTATTGTTTTTAACCTCTGTGTGGATGCCAGAAGGACTGGTAAAATTTAACAGAAAACTGTTCACTGAAACCCACAGTTTGCACAATGCTTTGTCCCTGTCACTGCTTACTGTGAAACAGTTAAAGTCATTGTCATTCTATTGGACATAATCCTCACACACTACTGTTCCTTTGACAGTGATTTGTATGAACTTAGGGGAATGATGCAAGTCTGCCTTAAATGCTATGTATAGTTTTTTTCCAAACTGCTCGCCTAGATTCAAAGTGAATGCAGAGACGCTTGAAGTATTCAAGCCCAGGCTTGACATAGTGCTTTATTTCCTTTTGACTGAAGGAAAAATGATGAGCCTGGATTGGTATAGACTGAAAAACTGCCTCTGGAAACTGGGGTTCATCAGTTCAGACTCAACTCTCTCTACCAACGTTATCTATTATGAACCTAAATGCCTTTGGAATGGAGGTTGTTCTGAACTTCAATACTTCACCACAATCACCAGTATAACTTTACTGTTATTTTATCTGAGGCCAAAGTCAGCTGCTGATTGAAAGGAAATCACAAAAACCTGTAGACACAGTAGCTCTGCCATACTTGAGTTTGACACCCCTGTCCAACTGCAATATTATACAGTAGATCTGCTATTGTAGGCGCATCTGCCTATCAGTATGGCACTGTGATAATTATGCTGACAACTGTTTTTTTGTAATAATGCTTTGTTTTCATTGGGTCAAAGTACGTTTTGCACCTATATTGGAATTCATCAAACCTTGCATGCACTGTGCGAGTCAATCTGGGTAACAGTGTCTCTTAAAATACCCGACATGTAAATGTAAATGGACCGAATGGAATTCTCAGACTTCTTACCTTCTTACCGCTGACCCTTGAGTGGATGATGTTGATGCTGGACTGTAGACGCCTCCACATTCATAGACATCCTAAAGACCACATAGTAAATAGTGGGCGCAGCCATTAAGGATTCCCTCCAGTGGACCCAGTCTTATTTTGTAAGTATTACTGGAGTGTTCACACTCAGTCGGGTGACCCAATTCAGGCCAGAGTTCCAAGCCAGAAATCACACCATAAAATAGAACACTGGTGAGTTGCTGTAATTCACATTGCTGTAAGATGCTTAACTTCATCGTCAGGATGTCCTCAAATACTCATTACATAATAATACAGGGGTCTACTTAGTTTAGGAGCTCCTGGATTATTTTAATTAAGAAAGAGAAACAAAAACTTTTCCCCTGAGGAGAGACTATAATATATTTGGACTATCCACCAGGGCTTTTGCTTACATATGTCACTATGGGTTCCTCTTGTGGTGCCAATGGGATTATAGGTTTGAATCCTGAGAATGGCTCTTTAATTATAGCTCAAAGCAAAAATTATAAAAGCATACTAAAGAGGCAATGACACAGACAGGAGTTTATGCTTTATTATGGGGTGCATCACACACTAGAACACAGTTTTTCAGCAGGATCAAAAGAGCATAGTATAAAAGCCTTCTCCTGATAAATGTGAATTCCCTCACTCTTCTCATATAAGAGGGTGAAATCCATTAACATTTAATAGGCAATTTTATCGAGAGCAGTTTATTTAATTGCATACAAAAAGGCTTAGCCAGCAAAGATGCCAAGTTATTAGGGTCACCACTGATGGTAACCATTAACAAGTAACTTGCTTAGTAGGGGTATATATGGTGGTGCCAGGAAGGAAATTGAGATGCTGTCCACCAGAGGGCAGCACCAGCTCTACTCACAGGTATGCTGAGAAATCGTAATCACTAAAGCCATGGCCCATTACCTAATTATTGGGCCTAATAAAAAAAAGCTTGGTTGTGAGGCCTGGGAGGAGAGTTTTTGGAAGGTGTTTGGGGAAGCTGGGCTATGCACAGTGTGGTGAGTTGGTGCCAGTTTATTTGATTTTTGTTGTTCCTTTGCCTTTGAAGCTTTTGGTTGCTAGGTTGAACTTTATGTATTTACTTTTGGATTGCTATTGCTTTGGGGGTTATTTTATTCTGCCTGTTCAACAGGTGAGCAGTGGCCACCCCAGCCCAATACATAAACCATTGAGTGGTCAGAGCTGCACCAGGATGCACACAAATAATTCAGCTGTTTATGTTCAAATCACCAGCATCAAGGATGCCCTGGAACACAGAAAGAAAGCAATATCAGGAGAAACAGATGACGTAGGTACAGCCTATGCAAGACTCTTATACCAGAGTGCAATATGCCTCCATACTCTCACTACCCAGAGGAAGCCTTTCAACCCAGCCGTCCAATCCAAGCTGTCGTCTTACAACTCGGTTTGGTATGACTTATCCACCAATTGTAATTTCATCCCACGCCTCTTTAGACGTGAGGCAGGGACAAACCACAGCGCCACGCCCTGTCATCACTGCTTCATATAATTCAAACGGTGTAATTGATGTAATTACTGATATCCCCAGGGTGGGTGAAAGCTCAACTCAAAATTACGTTGCAGGCCCCGCCCTGCCCTTAGTTCCCCCAGACGGGGAGACATCTGACTTCCAGCCAGGATTTAAATACCCGCTTTATTACTGGTTGGTGATTCGGATGTACAGCGAGGGCCCTCATTTTGGCTTTCATGGGTAAAAATAAAAAGACTTGGAATTGCTGAGAGAACCTCAGAAGCTATGCAATAAAAAGCCCTGGTGAGGCCCATGGTGAACCAAATCACTGCAAGCAAAACAATGGGAAAAAATTTCACCT
Source organism: Anguilla rostrata (assembly GCF_018555375.3). Taxonomy (NCBI): domain Eukaryota; kingdom Metazoa; phylum Chordata; class Actinopteri; order Anguilliformes; family Anguillidae; genus Anguilla; species Anguilla rostrata. The sequence goes on along the minus strand of NC_057937.1, from coordinate 42,638,951 downwards.
GGACTCATTCTCTGTTGGGCTGTATTTTAGAATGTCTGCTTTTCTTACTTCTTTGGGTTTCTGGTTTAAATGAAGGCTGACTTTCTTGCTTTCATTAAAATAAGAATTGACAGACATGTCTGTTGAAGACAGAAAACATAAACTATGGGTCCTTGTTAGTCTTCATTATTTTATGAATACATTTGGTGAATCATTTTTTGACTCATTCAGCCTTATATGACAGCCAGTACAAAAAAAAAAAAAAATTAAGGAATTATGCTTGTAGACAGTTTGTCCATTCGACAATGTGTTTAGAATATGCACCGCATTATGAAATAGACTTTGCATTTTAATAGACTTTTGAATTTCACCTTGACAGAAATTGAAAGAGGGTTCAAACAAACCTTTATGAGCTGGTCTCACTCACACAGCTGCAGCTTTATTGATGAGTCATGCTTTTAAAAGTCAGGATATTTATAGCCTGATCAGATTCAGAGCAGGGCCCTCACAGGGTTATCATTACTGAGTAGCAGGAAGAAGCCAGCAATGAAGACAAGCATTTTAATTATCTTTTATATCTAATATGCAAAGGCTTGCTATCCTACCTTCTCTTTGCCTGGTCTCTTTGTTGACTGGCCTTTGCAGTGTTTTAAGAACATTTTGTCATTGAATGCAGTCCTGAATATAGGACACAAGTACTGGCACATCTGGTCTTTCCTGGAGGCCCAGGACAAAAAGATTCATTCTAATATAACAAAGATGGTTGTTACATTACTCATGAGACCCCAAATTATTTATTTTGTTTTTATGTATGCAGGACAATGTTTCTATCCACAAGAATTGACCATGGGGATTTTTTTAATGATATCCTGTGCATATATGATAACAATCCCTTTATATGTGAGCATAGAAATGGACTTACTTTCTAGTATTAGACATGCCACTTAACAACCAAACCCAGACAACAGTAAAGTTTATGTTGCACCTACTATCATTTTCCTAAACTACACGTCTTCAAGCATGTGAGTAATCAATTACATTTTATTGCTGAAATTTATACCATTTTCTTATAGAGAGATCCTGATTTTCAATGGCCTCAACAAATCAAGGCATTTTCTGAAGTATATCCTTCAAAGGCACAGCAATTAATTTGTGTCCCCTGTAGGTGGTATAAGTCTCTGGTCATAATCTCAGGAACCATATATTTTTCAGTGCAGAAACTGCACTACAAGGAACATTCAATAGAATTAAAATTAATTATTTTTTATTTTTTTTATTTCACTGCAACATATTGTCATCCAAGACAAAATTAACATGCAGCAAAGCATGTTTAGGCATGTTGCAGAAGCCAAACAGACCAAACAAACTGCATCTCGCTTGCCTGTTGACCTGCAGAATGAAACCCTCCCTCACTGGTCGACACTACAGCACATTATTTGTTGTTCTCAGGGACTTCCAGTCACCTTTAGCAAACTAACGGTCAAGATTCAGTCCTGTCATTAGGACAAGGCTCCAGCACATAACTGCACTGAGAACGTGTGTTTTGGTAGATGTACCACACAGAAGCCCCAAGATTATTTGAACTTCTCAAAGTCTTGGAAGAATAGACTTATAAGGCAAAAACAGCAAAGTGTAATGTCAACATTGATTTATTTGGATTTCTGTGTGGATGTCTGCAACTAAGGTGATAACCAAGGTTTCATGCAATTCTAATCAGGAGCCCAGTCATACTCTGAAGCCCCGATCAATACTTCCAACACCAGTGGACAGTTGACCTCCTTGTCATGTACAGTTTAAGAATAAGCCACATACTCTATTTATAGCATACCTGACCCAGAGACAGCCATACACAGCAAATTAAGGACAAGGTATTTTTGTGGAAAGATAGAAATGAGGCCATTCAAATCTCCTAACAATAGCTCTGCGGAATTAAAACAAGAGTGAATGCTGATGCATGGCAAGGTTCTGTGGTCAATTAAACAGGCCAAGCAGGCCCATCTGGAGAAAGGAACTTTCTCTTGGGTCAGCATTTGCGTTGCAGAGGCTGATGGGAAAGCAGCCATGCAAGTACCATGGACTCATTTCGCTCAACCTCACGAGGGTGAAGTCAGCCAACAACAAAGAGAGAAGGGTGGCCTGCTCCTTCCTCTACTTACATAATGACATCAAGGTGCTGACAGTTTGCTGGGCCAGCGTTCAAAGGATTGTTGTAGGAGCCAATTCCATCTGGATGGAGAACTTATCCAGTACAGGCTTTGATTACACTGGAGATCCGACAAGAATTAATTCAAGCATCGCTCCTCCACCTGCCCATGTAAATCAGCCATGTTTCCCGCTGACAACTGATGTTATTGTCACTATTCCTCAACTGTCCCTAGACCCAAAAGAAGCTGTTACCAAGTGCAGTGGTCATGTTTAATGGACATCTGGCTCGTTCTTCTAACATAACATCTCAATTGGCTTTCAAAGTGGTCTCCTCTGGATCTAAAGTCCTTGAAAAGGTCCTGCTGGCATAGGGAAAAACACTTTGTTCTGGCTTTCATTGCTGTTGTCCTGTTCTGAATAAACTGTGTAAACTAAATATGTCAGCAGCGTTGCCAATTTTTATGTCATATTTACATATATAGATATTAATTACAGTGAGATTTTAGCAGTCTTGCGTTAATGAAACAAAGATTACATCTCCAGAATATGAGAAGATGTTTGAGATGCAGGCAGTATTCATCCTACGATGCCTCTTAGGTGGCACAACAAATATTAATTTAATATGACATAATTAACTTTATAATTATCATACACTAACAATCAGCACCAAAATGATATTCCTGAACCATGCAATGGAAACATGACACACACCCACTAATGCATGCATCTTAAAAGCATTCAACGTCACTGAAGTGAAGCATGCAACACACACACCCACACACACACCTACGCAATGCTGTATTTGTATAAGTAATTGAATACTAGTGGAGATAATATCTTGCTTAATCTAAAAATAGCTGAGAGTCACGAAAACAATAAAGAAAAAGGAGTTACCCAGGCAATACTTCATATTGACAACATACAATAAAACATGCTGAGAGAGTTCTTAGGTTCAGTTTTTGACACATGGTTCATAGATCCACTCCATTAAACTGTGAAGAGCAGATGTATGAAGTTTGGTTACCAAACTGCATATGAATGAAACATTCGTCTGGCCCCACAATTTTTCTCTGTTTAACAAATGAATCCCAGAGTTTCATTCTTGCATGCATTTGTTTATATCGCAATTATTTCTGTTCATATTTAAACCAAACAAAAGTTTAATCAGAAGCAAAAACTGTTTGCAATGCTCTCCTGTAAGGCAATTAATTCATATCTCAGTGTTTTATAGCCTTGGGATCTATGTCATGTTCTACAATTGCCATATATACTCACATAAACTGTTTGAAGGTGCTTCTCAGGAGAAGTTTTAATTATGCATAATTTGAAGAGCTGTCAGATCGGCAATTATTTTATTGCATTAGACATTTAGTGTTATGCTTCACTTGTCAATTTATTTCAATTGCACCAAAATCACCTAAAGAACTAATCTGTTTGACAATATTTTATTTCCGCAACACCTTTTCAACCTGGTAAAGTTAATATGGACACGGTACCGGTACCATGTAGATTGTTGTTAAATGTAATAGATGCAATAATGGATGACAGCTATCTCCAGAGAATCCTGCAACCCCTCGTCTGTCCTCCTGGGAAACGTTTAGTTAGAGCACACAAACACACACCAAGGTTTATAATTTTTACAGTTGTATTGTGATAGCTGAAATGTCATTGGCTGTTTGTAAATTCCAGTAATGATTTCTCAATAATTCTGTGACTCATTTCTCCAATCTCTCGGAGCGGTTTCTTTTGCCAGCACGCTCTTTTTCTTGTTCTACTCTGACATTGTTTCATTTTGGTTATAGGGGTTATGTCTCAGTCAAGAATGGCTCAGTGAGGGCTCAAGCAAACATCTCAGACTGTTTTCTACTGAGAAAAGCCATCTTGTTGATTTTGAATTGGTCCAGACTCACTCAACCATTCAACCCCCAGTTGGGAAATATGATTGCAGTCTGGATGGACAGAGCTGCACTGTTTGGACTTCATCATCCCAAACAGACTAGTGAAAATGAAAAAAATGAAAAAACCAACACCATATTTATGTAAGGGTGCACTCTGTTATTGTCAGGCCGTGTTATTTGAGAAATGTCACAGGATGTGTCATATCCCCTGTGTTCGACCGCTGCTCATTCTGAAATGTCCTGTAAAAAAGTGACATGGAAGTATAATCTAAAATGAACACAGTGAAATGAAACAAGAAATGGACATACACTTTTAAAACGAATGTAACACATATAAATAAAGAAGCAAACAATTTATTCTTATCTTTTTAGCCATCTTCTAAGTTTCACCAAGCAAGGAAAAAGCATTGTACTATATGTAGCCGTGACAAATGTTTTACATACATTACTTCTGAGACTTGCAAAGCTAACTCACTTTAAAATTAATTTATCTTAATAGTAAATTACAATCTGGAGAATTTGATGGAGGATGCTCACATGAATAGAAGGGTATTTTTTATGCATCTGAGTTTTTAATTTTATTAGCTATTTAATTTGGTATCCAGGACTTCATCGAATGCATTATCAAACGCATGCTCTGAGAAAGTTTCTTACTTCTACTTCCACAATTGCTCCCTCCAAAATAATGCAATTCCCCCACCAACCAATTGCAAATATGGTTTATTTTTAGCGATCACTAATCATGTTTGATGTAGTTTTTTGGCAAGAGATTTGTTTTCTTTCATCTTTGTCCACTTCTTCCTGATTGCCTCAGTATTCATGAATGCACCACGTGAAAGCTTTTTCTGCACCATCATGAGCTCCCTCCTATCAGGACAGTAGGTGCTTCCATAATGGTGGGAATGAGAGAGATGCGGATTAGCCTTTCAGCTGTGTACAGCTGGTAGGACGGGTGAGTCAGGGAGTGATACCGTTCCTTACCATCATAAATTTTGGCTGTCTTTGTCTGGCTTCCCAGAATCCATTTCAGAAAAGTGAATTAGGTTAATAAAAGACTTTTGTCAGGCTGAATAACCCTGAATGGGCTGGAATGAATCAAAGCTGCTTGAGTCTTAAAGTGCCTGAAAGCTAACTTTTCATGTTACTGCGGCCTGGATTCAATCAACAGTCGTCCGCCGTGGCTTTGACTTACATTTCAATTCAAGTGTTCATTATACACGGTAGATTATGTTTCATGAGTACTAAAGCACCAACACTTACCTGCATTTGTAAAACACGGTTTAGTACAAAGGTTGATTAAATCCAGGCCTGGAAACAGGATTGGTTCAAGGAGATCATCTGATAATCAAGGTTTTTGGTCACGGTTTCTGGCCCTTGGCCAACTATTGTAGCTGTACCCATCAACAAGGTACTTTACATCATACCCTTATATGAATGTGAGGTATTTGAATAAACTTCATTGGTGTTACTTGATAACAATCATCACACAGCAATGTAACAAAAATGTATTTTTTCAACAGAATATTGCATAAATTAATTCTTTTTTCTTAGGCTTCAAACCCCCAACGAGTATCTATATAACTCCAAAGGTGGAAGCTCAGCCCTGAGGGGGATACAGCCCATACAGCGCAGTAGGCAATGGCATGCTTTTGGATAGCCACTCTGAAAGGGTTCTCTCAGCCGACCTTCTTTGCCTTGATAAGGATCGCAGGCAGGGTGTGAATGACAAACTCCCAGCGCCTTAGAAGAACACAGGGCCGAAGCCACACAAACCAGTCCATTCAAATATTGAACTACCTCGATTAGTATCAGAACACCTGCATTACAGTCACTCAAGGCAGTTTATACAACTGGGCTTTGTACAATGTTCCCCTCAGTGGAGCAGGGGTTATTGTTACCTGTAACACAACTACCTTTTATAAACCCACCATCTTCCGTCCTCCCATCTGTATCATGTGCTTGCACCTGCGTATAAGTGTAACTGAATGATCATATTACGGCACATGTTAGTTGATTTTTCCCTGTTTGACAGCACAGCTTAAAGTGTTTTTCCAAAGGGCTGTATAAATAGACAGTATTATAACAGAAAACATTTCAGACAAAGGCCACAAGATCTATTTTTTGTCTGGAGGACCTGAGACATAATGTCTCAAATATTATGGAAAATTGACTTAATTTCCTTTGGTTTCTTCAGGGGAATTGCATTTATTTTTGTTTATGGCAGCCCAGAGAGTTTTTCTCATTAAAGGAGCTTGATTCTATCCAAATAATGTTACTGGAGTCAGGCTTGCTTGCTTTAGATTATTATAGTTACACTTTTGTCCATATGTTTTTTGGAATCTTGTGTAGTTTTCAGTTTTCCACAGTGAGACAGGCTGTGGCAGAAATGGTAGGGTATTTAAACCCACCTGAAAGCAGATGGTTGTTATGAATTCACTTTATTTATAATAAGAAATGTGACTCCATTACCACCAGCAGGAATCAAGATATCAAACAACTGAAAGAGAATGCACACCTGTTATACCTGCTGCTACCTTGTGCTACTGTACCATTTATCTAAAAATATCTAGCTTTCAGGCATTGGTCTTTAAGTCTCTTTTCATGCAAAGCATTAAATGGTGAATCAGTTTTCCATCATTTTCGTTGTTTAATCCCAGTTCAGTACCCTGGTATTGGATGCTTTATGGTGGCAATTTTCAGAAAACCACTACTGATGTAAAAATAGCTAAATAAAAGAACATGAAGCATTGTGCGTCTGAAACTTTATCCCATATTCATATGGTCTGGTTGGAATCTGATGGGGGGGGGGGGGGGTGTAGGGGGAAGGGAATCTCCACTGGATTTAATGTGTATCTTGCTAGCTTAATACCGTACCGAGTTCTGTTTGGTTATAGGGTATAATCTCATCCCATTCTCTCCACAGCCTGTAATTATAGGGTACAGAGTGAGCCAGCAGGGAGACAGTGGAGCAGTCTTTAAAATGGATGAAAAGCTTGGGGTATGAATGACTCCTTCTGTGGTTCGCTTCCAAAATAACTAGCTGTAAAACAAGTTACGTACCTGGGTCATTTCAAAATCAAAAGAAATGTTAACTGTTAAATTTATGAGCCTGCATGTCCTCACCAGCTCCCAAGAGCCTATGCTTCATAGAAGAAGAAATTAAGATGCGATTGTCTAATTGGCTATGCATACTCTGGACCAGGAGAGGAGGAGAATTAGTGTTTCTAGTGGGGTGGAACAACAACAACCTGAGGGACCTGACAACATGAGTGCCATCGGATAGATGCTCTTAATCTCCCTATTATTTTAATTATGGTGAAACCATTTTGTCATCAGGTTACCAGCTATAAATAACACCATATCGAGGCCAGATTTCAGATGCTGATGTCTCTACCAAAGTGTCAATAGGCCTTGTTTGTTTCATGTTAGAGAACCTGATTGTCAACAGAATTCCTGTGGAGAAATGTGTGAAATGGTTATGGGGAGAAAGAATAAAGAGAAAATGCCAAGCAAATGTCAAGCAATGGGACAAACACTGACAACTAAGATCCTCTACTCACAGGTCCCCCTCAAACAATTAATGTCTGAATCTGCTTAAGTCAGTGCTCAAATCAGAAATAATTACTCCCAAAGATCAAAACTCAGGCAGCCCCTGTTCATTTTCTTTGACAATTAAGGTTTTGATCAAGTTCTGTTAGTAGCTCAAAGAGCCTAAGGGGCAAAGAAGATCCTAAGAAGCTATGAGGAGTGAAGTATGGAGAAACTGCTATTATGATATGGGCTGACATATACACAAACAAGTCACTAGAGTTAAAATATGCATATAAAATAGTAATTTATACTCTCAGCTATATGTCTGCCATATTCACATGGCTGTGAGGAGGGAGTTGGGGGGCCTGTAGTAGGCTCTGTTCTATGTATTCAACAGGAGAGTTCCGTCTGACAGAGCAGAGTCAGTAAACATCACCCCAGGCTTAACTTCTGCAAACACAAGAACAAAACGTTAGGCCGCAGGGGACATGCATATGTGTGACACTGGCATAGGGACCTCTGTTCATGTTTGTTAAACATATCACTTTCATCACAGAAGCTCAGGATGTCACAGACCAATGTCATTTACAAAGGCATTATTTATTCATTCATTCATTCATTTATTTATTCTGCTGAGAGAAGGACTTTGAATTTGTTAAATCAGGGATACTCAAGTGCAGTCCTGGTGGGACAATCTGCATGCTGGTTTTTCTTCCAACCAACTGCCTTAGTTTAGTTTTCTGACAGCTCTACAAACTATACTGGTTCACTCCTGTACTTGAGCACAGTAAAATCTTCAGGATGCACTTGCAGTCTATGGCTATTTCTGGTGCTTATAAAAATGTCAGATCAAGATATCATTGAGCTTATTAAAAAATTAAGAGCAGAAGATGGCCCAAAATCGTGAAACAGATTGGCCTTTGTTAAACACCCAGGTGTAAAATTTAAAAATGCACTTAGGAGCCAAATGTGAAGAGTCTTAGTTGCTTTCCTGGAATTACCCATAACCCATCACTTTGTGCACTGCTGATACAATGGGTCAAGATCAGATTCTTGGCCTCTGCTCATGATGACAATTCTGTATACCTGCCTTTGTTTCTGAAAGAATGAAGAAAATGCCATGGGTGCTCCCTGTATGCCTCTTCCAAATGTCCCCTTTGCCGAATCAGGTTTCTGCCTGTAATGAAATAACGGGCCATTTGTAATTGCATAATACATTGTTCTGAGTGGACAGAAAGAGCCGAGTTGAAATTCAGAGGCTTTTTAGAGCTACCGGCAATTGACTGTCTGAAGCAATGGCTATGGTTTTCTTGAGGTAATTCAATACAAAAACCAATGAGGGATACACAGTATCTGGAGGAATGCCATTCACAATAACAGACTTGACAAGTGAAACCCTAAACCATGTGAAACACTCCATATGCACTTGCTAAACATCATTTGAAATGAATTCTGAAGTAATGTGCCTTTGTGGCTCCAGAAGCTGATTTTACCATGCAAGTGGAATCTCAGTGAACCTTTCCAGGTCACAATGGCACAATAAATTTTGTCTAATGGTTATTTCTTGTCAGTTTTATGATAACAGTATGATACAAGTTTTAAATAAATGTTTTCACTTTTAATTAGCAATGACTACAATCTCTAATAAATAATGTTAAATTCCTGTAGTATTTCAAACAAAATCATATTTGCCACAGGTCAAAAAATCTCACAGATTACAAAATTCATATTGAACAAAACATTATGGTGTATCTCTGTATCACCAAAACTCACTTCTGATTTATAGGATAGGAAATCAGTCACACCTACAAATAAGTACAAATAATCTATCATAATATCCATTTGTGTTTGTGGGTCGTGCTTGGATTATTTTTTTAAAAATCAACCAGCTGCCTGCTGCTAATCTTAAACCAATGTCGCTGCTGACAATTGATAGAAACCTGTGAACAGGTTATTTTTCAGGTAAGAAGAATACAATTAAATGTGTAAAGATTCTCAGTTGTTTTTGTCTCACACATGGTGTGAAACTGATGAACTTTCATATAGAAAGCAAACTGTTGCTATTTTGACAGCTTTGTTAAATATGCTACATTATTCCTCTCTGCGTGCAGACGTAATGTTGTTATTCATAATTTTATTATTATTCAACTTTTAATTCAGACTTGTCTAGGTCAAAAATTATGATCACCTAAGTGATTGCAAAGATGACGGTAAAAAATGGCAGATTATTAATCAACAACATGAACTTTGCAGTCTCCCTTTTCTCAATGCTAAGATGCATGTGTGTTTATTGAATTATTGCTTCCACAATAAAGAAAATAACGGATACAAACTTGTATATTTGTTCAAAGCTGATCGCATTAAAATCATTTTCATCGTTAAAACTTTAAAAATCATGACAATTTTTACAAAATTATGTAGCCAAATAAATCATAGACTTTCTACCCTTATAAAGTGTAATGTATATGTAATGTTCTGAACTTAGCTAAACAATCATAACTTCTTCTTGTTTGGTTAACTAGAGAAAGTAGAAAACCGAGTGTAGCTTTGCTATGGACTAGCACTAATTTAATTTCTGTGAAAGATACGGGTGAAAGCATAGGTGTAACTAGCAATCCTTTTGATATCAATAACTTCATACCCAGACAGAGTTTAGGTTTTGTTTTAGATGTTTAGAAAAAAATATGCCTTGTATATGTGAGCAATTAAGTTTTTTACACTGAAAATGTTTTTGTCAAGATAAATAGCTAAACAGCAGGTAGTACTGAATACATTTATGGTAACGCCCTAAAATAACCACTCATTTCCACGTCATGCTGATTTAAATAAGCCTCACATTACTATGACTATTCATTGCCATGCTTTTAGCTCAGTTACTTATACTGTAACCTGGCAACTGAACATTATTTTCCTACCCTGTGGACATTTAGTAAGCAACTCACACCCAATTTCACCTAAAATATTTTGATTAATTGTACATGATAGAAATATGTAATCCACCATAGAATATCATACCAAACAAAACACTAAAGTCAAGTCAAGTCAAAGTTTATTTATATAGCACATTTACAACAACCACACTTGACCAAAGTGCTTGAACAGGCTTAAAATACCAAAAATGAATATAAAAGTAAAAAAAAAATAAGAAAATGAAGCACTTCCAATGTTGCAATTCTGTTGTATGAAAAAAGTCTTCAAGTCGATTATAATGTGAGACCTCTCATTCATTATTCATGACAGTAACAGTTCTTACATGACAGTAACAATGACCCTGAGAGAATGAAAGAACCAAAGGCATTCTTGCAGTAGTCCTAAACTTACATGAAAAATGTTTGAGGAACACAATGGCAAGCAGGTTGCTGGGGAGCAAACCGTTTACATTTCTAATTGTTCTGTTCTAGACTATTTCGGTAATTGCTTGGTTACTCTCTGAGGAACCACCTCAGCTTGCTCAACTCAGAGGGGAGCATTGATGGCTTCCTCTTAGACATGTCCATCATGGTGCTGCTTCCATTGGTTTGTCTTTAACACAGTCATGAGATGGTTTTGAGAGCACGGTTCACAGGGTTTGCTTTGATCATTACTTCCTGCCCGTTGTTTTATAGTGAAAGAGGTTCGGTCCCTGAATTTAAAGGGTGCTTAATGGCTCTATAAATGAGGAGGAGGTGGTCCTTGTCCTCGGAAAATCTCTTTTATGGAATATAACCAGCACGTCACTTTTCAGTACAAGAAAATCCTTTGTTTTTGTGAAAATATGCATGATTGCTTCAGTATTGCTGTAAAAAGGCCATGGGCTGTCACTGTTAAATGCTTACCACAAGCAAGAGCATCCTCGATGTTTGTGTTAACATGACAGCTTATTATACATGATAAAATTGTGCCTTGACAGTAAAACAGTCACAATATACCCAAGATATTTATTTTAACTGACAATTTAAAAAAATAAATAAAGTACTGTATATTACACATTTCATTGGGGTTCATATAGTGTGGAACAAATCAAGAAAATTTTCAGTATAATTACTGCGCATTATTATTTGTGACATAGAAAGTACTCCTGAAGTCAAGTCTACTCTATTGCACATTCTATTCCCAGTTACTAGCATCTGTGGATACACTGACTCACCCGGCACATAAAATCTTATTCAGTGCAGAGACTGACAGGACAGTCAGAGAACACAAAGAACACAATTAATTAAAGTATCGAACACTGCAAGTGTTTTAAAAGGAACGTAGCATAAAATGTTATTTTTAAAAAGCCAACATTAATAAAATTACAATTTGGAATTAATGAGGCGCTCTGTACCGTGCTTGTAATGTTCAAACCCACCGAGATGAATCTTTCAAGAGGAGGGCTGGTAAAGAAAGTGTGATGTCATCTCTGGTCATGCTTTTGCCAGGTTTCTATATTGCTCTTGCACAGATACATTTGAAATGCTGTTAAGGTCATTCAGAACTCTGCTTATACATTTTTACTTTCAACATTTATGACTTCATCACACAGCAAACATTTTCAGATATTTTAAGTATGTTCACACTGATGAATAATTAATGAACTCACTTTATTGTGGTGAAGTGTTCATTTAAACTATCCTGCTGCTGGTGAACCAATGAGAAGTGTGCTTTGCCAGCCAGAAGGAACTTGGATGATTATGACTCAGCCAAAACACTGTAAAATCTGGCAGTTTCGCCAGCTAAAACAATCATATCTAATATTTAATACATGATATTTTAGCTAATGGGAAGTGATTTATAATCCTTTTCCTGCAAGAAACAATAATCAGTTTCTACAGAAGCAATAAACAACCAGATGCAGTAACAACAGTAGACCCAGCTAAGACTTTTAAATACTTAAAACCAAGATGGTGAAACTGAGGCACTGAGACATTGTAACAGTGTGCTACCAAAACAACACTGAGTTTGAAAGGGCGCTGTGTACAAAGGAAAGAAAATTCATACACTGTGTTCTTCATACATTGATATTTTGAGTGCTTCATTATCAAACTTCTTACAGTTCTAAAGTTGCTCCCTCAGCTTTAGGTTGTTATTCACCTTTTGAGTCACAATGTCACGCCAAATAAAACTACAGTACTAGGATTATAGGCCCTAAATGGGTGATGGAGCAAAGGCAAGGAAGACACAAAAAGAAGTTTTTCTCCAAAATAATTTTCCCACACTGAAAAAAAAGTGTGGCACAAGCTTTAACCAAAACACCTAAACTGTACCTGAGGGGATAAAGGACCAAGCCCATTTACATGGTAACACTAGTTGAGGACTTGATGACCCAACAGGGAGACAGGGCCTTAGGTCTGGAATGGTTCCCAGGATCAGATGTCCTCTTCTCAGCTCACACAATGAGCAGCTTTGGCCCCTCAACAAAAAATAAGAGAAAAAAAAACTTGTGGATTCAACAGCTCATGTATTAATTATGAAAGCACAAATTGCTTATTACTGGGAATGGCAACCTTTCAAGATGTCTAGCATGATGCAATCAGGAAGAGGTAATAATGATCTTGCCCTGACATAAATTTATTTCAGATTACCATCTACATAAAATTAAAATATCAGTTAACGAGGCCCTTCCAAAGACTCCAACATTTATTTAGCCTGCATAGATGTAGGTGCAGCAGGTGGACAGCAAGGTTTTGTAAATCGTCATTGGGGTTTAAGAAATAAATACTATAGTTATTCTTCTTCAAGTAGCATTATGCCTCTGTTCAAATTACAATATAAAAGGAAACACAATACATAATAATTTTGCCCTCCCACAGTTTGTGCATGCAGCTGAACCACAGATCGACAGAGACGGAGTGATCTGTTTTAATTAGGCGTGTTTGCTGCAACCGCCTGACTCACCACAGTCGTATATTAATGTAACATCTCTGGGCTGCAGATGCGGTCAGTTGCTCATCCAATTCACAGTGCGTCAAAGCCATAGAACCCATTGTGTTACACATTGGTCATGCAATTAGCAGTTATATCTTGGTTAAGAGGATTGATGTGACTGTTTTTTAGACATGCATCAAATATACATGAGGTATACGGACACTTTAAAAACAGATATGGTCAAAAGGGCAGTTTTAAAATATTGAAAAGTGTAAAATTAATTGTGTTACTTTAAAATCCCTTCGAAACATGCAGGAACCAACCCTCAGTGATTGAGGTCCCTTGACCAGACTCCAATCACTGAGTTTACTGGTTTGCTGGATTTACTGCTCCGACCTGTCGCATTAGACATTATAACACAATTCTGAACTTTAATGATGAAGAATGATGTTGTATTGTGCGTGGATGCTGGCAGTGTGTTTGTCATGTTAATAAAACAAATTGAAACTGGAGAGAGAGAGAGAGAGAGAGAGAGAGAGAGAGAGAGAGAGAGAGAGAGAGAGAGAGAGAGAGAGAGAGAGAGAGAGAGAGAGAGAGAGAGAGAGAGAGAGAGAGACGGCCGAACTGTCTCTTTAAATGAGGTGAAAGGTGGGAGGAGATTTTTCCTGAAAAGGCATTTAGGGAGGTACTTATATGAATATTAATCAAGTGTTTTGTTCCTTAGAGACTTTCCGCAGCTGGATGTGACAGATCTGACAGAACCCGGAGAGGACTCCGTTCTATCACTTATAGATAATTATCAAAACAGTATATTAAACAAATCGAAGCCGAATTTAGGCTGTTACCTGCTGAAATTACATTGTATTCTTTCAGGGAACGGTGCCGGATATCATAAATATAAAATTCGCACTTCAATTGCAGAAATACGACCTGCTAAATTTAATAAACTCATAAAAAATCTTACATTTTACAAGATAGCTTGTATTTAAAACACCTTTACCATGGACGCAATTCTGGACAACTTCAACTCGGAGAAACTTTTCCCCAATTCCAACCTGTTGGACCTTGAGGATTTGAATGAAACTGATTTTCTCACCAATGTGGTACGTTGTGATTCTGCATATTCTTTTATATAGGTTAAAGCACTGGAAATTGTCTCTTGTCTGCAATGCTAATCAATTAGGTATTTCGTATCTTCCTAAACCAAAAAGTGCAATGTTATGTTGACATACACTGATTGGTAAACCCCTTCACGTGTGTAGCCTATTGGAAATGTAACGCAAACCACTCCAGTATGGCAAAATCATTTTTACGAATTTTAACAAGCTCACGTTACCGCTAAAAACTATTAATAAATCTTTATACGACTGTAAAATTGTTCGTTTACTGTTGATGACTGACATTTGCGAATTATTTTACCAAGGAAAGCTATGAACCTACAGTGTTTGTTTTGTCGCTGGCGTCAGATATTGCACTGTCCAGCTGGTTTCACAGTGGGCGTAGTTCACAAGTAGTTGCCAATATTAAATTCGATCGTTCGCACACCTACTACTCGTCTGTAGACTCCCGTTATTTTGGTTCATGCCTCCAGCGGGTGAAATCCAGTCGGATTAATTAATTTTGATAGTCACAGCTGGGGAAATAAATTGGAATAGGCCAATGACAATGCTAAAATGAATTTTTTAAGTCGAGGAATGAAAATCCAGATGAGAGTGCTACATTATAATTTAACAGTAACTATGAGATTGATACTGATGCAGATTATTGGCGTGGACTTTTTTGTTGTCCAGTGTATAAACTCAGAAACAATCAACAAGTCTTCCTTCTTATTGTTTCCTCTGATCACTCTGGGGGAACCTTAAAGATTGCAGCTGTAACATCTGAAGTGGTTCCCTCTAGTCCTTCCTAGACATTGGTGCACCACAGAGTGTGAACACATGGGGTAGCAATCGCTCCTGCATTTAGGGTTCAATAGGTGACTCACTGGCCGCCTCACAGCTGGTGTCAATCACTTCTGTGCCCACAGTAAAAACACAGTGTTCTAGTCCCTTGTGGGCAGCACTTGACATCGAGGGGTCCGACAAGGGTCTCACAGGGATACAAAGGTCTACACACCCAGCTGTCTTTCAGCATCTCTCTCAATGAAGGGCCGGTGTTGGGGTGAGCCTCAATGGCTTGATTGTCGTGCCCCTGCATGTGCAAAGGGACACAGTGAGAGAAGCCTGTATGTTAGAGTCCACTGCAGTGCTTTCTGGGACTGACTGCCCTTCTCAGAGCTGTGTGAGGGTGAATGAGCTTTGTGTGGCTAGAGGCATCTGCCTCAAATGGCTCCTGACACAAACTCCTGTGCAGGAGGACTTCCTCTGTGAAAAGGCCCCTCTGTGCTTTAATGGGAACCGGTAGATCCCCAAGCCACAGGTAATTCCTGCTCACAACTGCCTGAGCGCAAATGGGAGGGAGAGGGGTGGTGGAGTTCAGTGGCAGGGTCTCTCTTCCCTTGCCTTTACCAGGTCATGTGTGCTGAAGGACGAACTTTAACTGCTTTGGCCTCTTGAAGTTTATACTGCAGCTCTTTTCATTCATGGCCTGGAAGCCGCTCGGACGCCCACCCTGTGGGGTGTGTGTGAATGCCCTATGGCTGTATGTGCTAGTTAAACTTGGTGGCAACATGGGAACCGGTTTTTCATGGAAGAAGATCAGAAAACCAGTTGGATATGTACCAGTCTAAATGTCAAGAGACATGTAGCATCTGATTTTGAATGTAATAATGCATGGGCTGCACAAGGTATTAATTAATTAAACAGTTCCTGTCTGAAAATAATTTTTAGTTGTTTCGGTCAAGTGCAGGTCCAAAGAAGTGTGGCTAGTTCTTCTAGCTCATATCCTTACCTCATTTCCTTACTTTGCTATAATTTTTTTTTTAGAAAGCAAAGTGTAATGTTATAGATGTAAATCTCATGAAGTAGTAAAGGCTGATGTTGATATACCTGTATGTAAAACTCAATTATCATCATATGTGCTATTCAACAAAACAATAACAGAAAGGTAATCCATTTTTAGCTCAAGCACAAGTAGCTACATTACTTTGCCATGCCTGGCCAAGATGTAAGATAACCAAGAGGTTGTTTTAATTGAGTGAAATTATTCTTTTAAATAAATAAAATCTGTGGCATTTAATAAGGTCATTTTGATATCTAACATCATAGAGGTGAACAGGCTAGTCCTATGCTGTGTTTTCTGGAAGGCAATTCTATGTTACTAATGCAGTCATGTAATGATGGAATGAAGGTATGGAAGCTCGCTGTTGAACGAAAGGCTCATAGATCTAGTTACAGTACAGAATGTACTTATTTGATGTCGAGAGTCAGAATTTCAGGAACACCTTCTAGGCAAATGAAGACAAAAAAAAAGCTATGCCTATGACTTTCTGCTTGGCAGTTCTCATCCTTGGTGAGGATGCAGGCAGATG
Organism: Anguilla rostrata; assembly: GCF_018555375.3. Lineage (NCBI taxonomy): Eukaryota > Metazoa > Chordata > Actinopteri > Anguilliformes > Anguillidae > Anguilla > Anguilla rostrata. Next base: position 42,622,103 of record NC_057937.1, on the reverse strand, counting down.
AGAAGTTTTGGCCATGAAGCGAGGATTTATTTGTCAGTGGTCTACTCTGAGTGTCTCTGGGACAAAAGGATCAACAGTCTTATTGATTTATTTGCCAGAGTTTCTGCAAACACCCACCCAAGACACAATGCCTTAAAAAATGAATGTTACTTTGCTTCTTCGTTGTCAACTGCAACTAATATTGAGCATTAGCACACTAGAAATCCTCTACACATAACAGAAGGGCTTTGCCAAAAAAAAAAAAAAATCTGCAAATAAAACCATCTGTGTCTCCCTCTGTCTCTCCTGGAGAAGTCGTTATCAGCTGAATTTTAGACGGTTCATCACATGAGTGGTTATTACTCTGCAGGACTGGATTGGGCCCACAAGCTTCAAAAGACTGCCTTTCACACTATCAGCTGTGCCGCTAAGTGAAATCAAAATTTGATGCTCAAAATATAGCAAGAGTATCAATGAAAGTAAGGCATGGGGAAGTGGACTCGAAAAATGGCTGCTGGTTCATTTTTCCTGGAAGGAAGGTAAAGTAATACCATACTGGGTGGGGGTGGGGGGGGGGGGGGGGGGGGGGGTGGACACGTCAAAATGAGCTGCAAGGAGTGCCCGAGTATGCACATGAATCTTTGAAGTTTATAAATTATTGGTATACATGAAGCCTTGATGAAAGATTTGGGCAAAATAAATGTAATTTATAGACAAAAACGGAATTAAAATGAATCTGGGATATAGACAGTAAAAGCAATATGAAAGGAATCTAATTGACAGGCAAACTGCTTGTTTGAGAAACCTGAAGGATAGGTTTATTGTTAAATATTTCCGCAGCAGGCACAGTGATGCAGGGCTTTCTGATAGCTCAGCTTTGAGCCTCATGAAGGAAGGCAGTGACATCACACTTTTTCTCCGCTCCATTTGAAATGTCTCTGGGGCATAATCCCCCGGGTGGCAGGTGTCAGAGTGGGACCACTGTGCATCAGACGCATCTGGGTGTGGAAGGAGCAGGTGATAGGATCTTGACTCAGCCAGGTCAAACCTGGCTCATTCCTGGCCCCAGCATGCCCGAGGTACTCTGCTGAGACCTGGTTATTTAAGGGGAGGAGCAGGCCCATCTGGGCCAAAATGGGGGAGGTGCGAGCATTCCTTCCCACCAGACGCTGTCAGGGAATCATTACCCCTGGCTACTGCAGTCAATGGGCCATAGCCAGCAGAGAGGGGTAAGAAAATATTATGTAATTTTTTGCAATGCAGAGGCCGGGTGAAAAATGAGAAGGAGAGAGAGGTTCCACCGAAGGCACGTGCTGAGAAGTCTGTTTGCCTCCAGACCACTTTTCTTTCTTCTTCTCCATTTTTTTTTTCACTGCAACATTAGTCCAAGTCTGTAGCTCAGCCAACTGGGGCACAACTTTATTTCATGGCTCCCCTTGCAGAGAATCCGTTTTTAAATGCAGAAGTTGGCGTACGGCATTTCAAAGATGTCTTGGTGCACTTTGATGTTTCTAAGCAGATTTACAGCTCTGGCCAGTTTGAAACCTTTTCCTAATATCTGCTGGCAGAGAGAGCTGTCAGCTGGGTTTTATCATGGTCTTGTGTTTCATAAATTGGGCTTGGTACCATTTCTTAAAACCTACTCTGGATGTATTCAAAGTCACTGGAGACCCCAATGCCAATGTAGTGACTGTGTCAACAATGGCCCAAGGAAAATCTCCATATGTCTGTTGAAAAAGGTTGGACCGATAGCTACCAGTGTGGCCATTTGCATGCATTTGTATATTTACTCTGGAAATGTAACTTTGAAATGCACTAGAGCAAGTTGCACAGGTTTCCCTGAAAAGATTAAGGCATTCTTTGGAGGGAATTCTGAAAAGGAGAAATGTTTCAGGTGTGTTCCTGTCCCAACCCTGCAGTCATTCACATTCATCCATGTTGGTGAACAGGTATTTCTGTACCATCCTGTCAGTTATGGGAACATGAGCAAACCCGTGAATATCAATAGCTAAATAGTGCTTTGATAGTGCTGAGCAGGCTCTGTCTGACTGTGGTAGTGAACTGAAAAAATAAAAGTAGGTTCTTGCATCTTCCTCGAAGCTTGCCATTTTTGTTTGACTGTTTCTTTTCATGCTGATAAAAAACAGACTTAAAATGTTTCATTTAATTTTGTATTCTGGGCTGTGTTTCTGCACTTCACAAAATTGTGAGGTCTGAAGAGAGGTTCATGTGTTGAAGTCATGAAAGGAAATATAGGATCGGTCTGGATTCATGTGTGCAGACTTTAATAAAGACTTTAATACACAAATAAAATTGAAACAAAAAATAAAAGGAATATTAGTAATATAATTTCAGTTGATGAAATGCAGTATAAGTTAGTAGTTTTATAGTTTGTCTCAATAGTACTGGTATGTTCCAAACCATCGTGTAATGCCTTTCAAATGACACATTTTTTTGGAAGATTTTTTTTGTGTTTCAGGAATCTTCGGTATGAAGAGGTATTTTTTTTTGCCTTTAGGAGCACCTTAAATGAAAATGTGTCTGTTCAAAGATTCTGTGTCTTCTGTGGAATTCACAGCTTTTAAATGACCAAGAGGTGCCAGATTAGTTGCATGCAGATAGATAGTGGCAAGATATTCTAGATAATGTTCTTTTTAAACCAGAGAGTCATCTTAGAAATGCAGGCATTATCCCAATGGTGCTTGCAGAGGAACATCTTCTTCCCCCCAAAGACTCAGGAGCTGAGTAGCTTCACGTTCCTTCTGTGAAGGCTGTGGTGACTTCTCACAATGATGAGATTTTTGCGTTCGCTCGACCAGATGTTCTGTGATCCACGGGCCGCAGAGACCTTGCACTTCACCCCGGTGACCCCTGGTCTGTCACAGGCCCAGTGACTGATATCGACTGGGACTATTCATAATGTACTGGCTGAGTGCAGTCTCAGTCTTTCCAAATAAGTTCAACATGTTGGAGAGTCTCTGGCAGAGGCAATTGGGTCCACATATCAAACAGCGAACAGAAGAAGGCGAGCTAATGGGGAACATATTGTCGGGCGAGAGCTGGGCTGGGAGAAAGGCAAGTTGGGGACAAGAACAGGGTGCAAGGTGCAGAGCAGATGATTAGCCGCATCTGAGAGCAGAAGGGCTAGGACTGAACCAACGTCTTGATTAATCTCATTGCGTGGATTTCAGGTCCTATTCCCCCCAGGGTTTGCGTTTCCTGGTAGAACAGCAAATCTGAATGTGTCATATTTGATCTTGCGGTCTTTTGTGACTACTGATATGTAGCTGTGTCGAGCTGCACTCTAAGCTGGAATCTGAGTTGCGGCTGGCTTCATTCGCAGCCACACTGGTCGTGTTCCCATTTCAAATCCTCCTGAGCAGAGTGCAGACCGGGGCGATTCCGGCTTGGCTTCCCACCAGGTCCAGGTCGAAATCACAAATTGCTGTCAACTTTGCCGGAACAAGGTCGTGCATTCCCTCAAAATTCCAGGTGCAGGATTTATCTGTGTGGTCCTGGAGCTTTCTGAAGATGAAAAAGGGACATATGTGTCAGCGCAGAGCGTGATAAAATTCAAACCTACAACTGACATTCCAAAGCAGATAAAGCACCTCATTCTATGTTTTTATACAATGAGCTACTTGCACTGCAGTGAAATTAATGAAATTTCTGCTTAGCCGTTCTCTCCTTCACTTAGGATACCTTCCAAAGAGAGCATGAGGAGACACTTGGTTACATTAGAGAGGGAACTCTGGAAAACTGAAAGCTGCCGGAGGTAAATTCAGGACATCGCATATATCAGGTGTCTGGACCAGAACTGTGAGAACAATGAGCTCTGTGTGGGCCTGCCTGCTCGAGTCACTGTGTGTTTTTTTTTTTTTTTTTTTTGGTTCCGCACTAAAACTTCCAGCATGCCTTGTGCTCACAGTCCCACACCACATTCACAGAGGGGAGCCAGTGGGATGTGCAGAGGCTAAATTATAGACTGCCGCTCTACTCTACACAGAGTTAGAAAGCCATGGGATAGTCACTGAGCGTTTTGGTCTGCTGCAGCCCCTGGTCGCCATGATGGCAGAGGAAGGAAAGGGCAAATTGGGAACCCGTGAATTTGCAGGTTGCCTGACCAAAAAAAGCAACATTGCCCCTGGCAATTATGGGCCGTGATTAAAAGCTTAAGTCTGAGTCAGTGTCTTATTTTTTGTGGCTTCCCCAGACCAGACATTGCTCATGCGACCTATTTCTTTTAAACTTTAAAAAAGAACAACTGTTTCCTTGCATTATAATGATCCTCACCAAACCTACCTCTGGCTACACATTAGCCTTGCTGTTGATGGCTCTGCTGTTGGACTTGAGCTGTCAATCAGGTCCATAGCTGTTATTGCTCCACTGCCAAACTGCACACCAAATAAAGTTCACTAGGAGGAAACGCAGGAGCAGGGCTCTGTACTTTGCAATGGGAACACTACTTGTAGTGCATGCAAGAGGTAGAAATTACAAGTGGAGTGCAAGCATCGGGGAGTCAAATTACAGCCTGCCCGACCACAAGCAGTCAGCAAGGGTGTCCGCATGATGAAGGAGACAATACCACTGCTGGAAGGAAGATGTGCTGTGGGTAGACCGGAATTGTTTAAAAAAAAACATCGCTTTTGCTTTGAGATTTATTCCTGTCATAAATTCTGGGTAACACAACATTTTTGGGCAGACCCATTGGCAGGTGCTAGTGCAGTTATACTGGAGTTATAGGCTAAACTTTATTTCTGATTTCCCTGTTACACCCAAGAAAACTTAACTAGCCCTCACCTGTTGGTTTCACTTGGGATGCTGTAGCTAGGGCGTGTTGGTACAGGGGGGGTGACTCAGGCAGCATTCCTGAGCCTGAGTGACAGGAGCCCAGGAATGCAAGCGATGGAGCTTCACCTCCATCTCTCTGTCCCCTCGGGGCTGTCAGATGTGCAGTGAATCAAAGCTGTAATTGAGAGGGCAAAAAAGGATATTTTCTCTACACAATCACAGCAACAGCAAGTTCATACAGTATTTGCACAGCTTGTTCTGAACTCAGTTAGCAAAAATCATGATTAATTACCAGTTAACATTTTTGGCATCTGTCTTTTTTAATATCAGTATAAACACAGACACAAACTCTAAATAAAGTTTATTTTGGAAAGGGTATTCCCCCGTGCACATCTTAGTTTTTTATTGCGAAGAAGGAAAAGTCAGACTGTGTCCTCTTTTATTCCCCCTTCTCCTTTTCCTCCCTCTCTTTATCGGTATGTGTAATAAATCTCTGCCGAGGAACAAAAAACCAGTTTAAGCTAAGTAACAGCCATTCCAACAGGAAAATTGCAGACTTTCAAACATTACTAGGCAAGCCCTTGCATTTTTGGCAGGGATTACCCCACGCCGATAGCAACTCATTTATTTTTCCAGCTTATTTTCTTCCAGATAGTGGCGAGCCGCGTGCCGGCGTCCTCCATGCTAACCTTGCACTCCAGTTTGCTTAGATGTGCCTGCCGAGGGGCTGGCTAATCTGCATGCTCTGCTCTAATTGGCTGAGATGGAGTCAGCGTCAAATGCATTGGCCAAACAAATGACTCAAGGCGCATGGGCACGAGTAGAATGTCAATCGCATGCAGCCAACTTTTCATCAGAAACTTTCACTGGCAACATGAGCAGCTTAAATATTGTTTCAGTTTATTTGTCTTCATTTGAAAAAGAAAGGAACTTCTCAATGCTTAACATGTGTGCACAGCATAGTGCTATTTTGAACCGCAGTATAATGTCTGAGTGGCATTATTGTTGAGGAAAATTAAGTAACAGAGGAAAGAAATAGGGAATATTCATTAAAAATTTTCTCTCTTACTACTCAAATATTGGCAGCAACTCTGTTCACTGAATGTACCCAGATGGTGAATTGGAAGCAAGCAGTAAATGTTTGAAAGAAGACCGTATTATCATTACTACCTCTTATTTCTTACTGGCAAATACGTTCGGGGCTGCACTCTGGCTGCTGAGACACCATCCGAGCAGTGTGTTCCAGACCGCTGAGATGATACCAACAAGAATAGCAGAAACGAGCAGAAAGGGGAAAGCAGCTTTTAGAAGAAAGTTAATATTGATGATGGACTGCATTTATACAGTAACTTTCTTTTCAGGGTAAAACTCACCTAAACCACCACCAATCTGGCACACGAGAGAGCTGTGTACAAAAAAAACAAAAATAAATAAAAAACAGGGAAGGTGTTGGATATGCCGCACCAGACTTTGATAAATCAGCTGGTAGGGCCATCTGTGTGGCGCAAGCTGGGTTTCTCCAACTCTCTGAATGCCTTCCCTGCGGTTAATTTTCAAACATCTGCCACTTTTTTCCTGAAAATTTATCAGTTCCAGAACCAAATTGGACAGACTTTTTTAATGATAACCATTTTATCAATGTGTCTTTGCAAGAAGAATGAACTTTAAACTCTGGAACGGGAATAATTTTTTAAAGTTGAACCTCAGCCTTTCATTTTTAAATGTTAAACAAAGATTTATGTAATTAAGTGATTGTCCCTATCCAAGTGTCAGACTTTGGCGTGCTGTTTGAAAGGCGTTTGTTTTATGTTATGCTGTATGACACTGCAGTTTCCTCTGTTGGGTCCGGATCCTCAGCACCACACAAATGTGGTTCATAGACTCTTCTGTTTTTCCAGAAAACAAATGTTTTCATGAAAAAAAAAATACTCAACTGGTACTGCTGTGGACTGGTGCTAGAATTTATTTCCTGGTGTAGAAATGGAAATGGCCCACATCAAATGTACCAGTTTGCTTCTTCACTTTGTACTTTGTTCTTTGAAATCTGATTGGCTCCTTGAATTGCCAATGAGACTTCAGGATTCTACATGCAGAGTCTTGGCATGTCACATAATATTAAATTTTATTTTGTTTTGTCACTCTGATCAGGGCCCACCAGGATACCCTGTTTGGAGATTCTGGCTATTCCCAGTTGGTTCAACAAATACAGCTTCCTCATACTGTATTTGTACCGCAGTTTGTAATATTAAGTGCCAAGACTCACACTGAAACTTTTTTTTAACAAGTTCCCTTACTGGCAATCTATTTGCAGTGCATTTTTGATCACTTCTATAAGCGCTTTTTGTGGGCGTCTTTTGGAATTAATTCTATCAGTTTATCCTCTTAGCTCAAGATGCTTACCCAATGGCTAATTCTCCAACTTGGCAGGTTACTATTAATTTGATTCCCACTTGTTGTCTTTTCATTCCAAATGTGTGATTGTGTTAAAAATCATAATTCATTTTGAAGCAAAACACCTGGTAAAAATGGATTTTGCGTTCGAGGCAAGCAGTGATTGTGTAGCTTAAAGAGCAGGGAGAGGAAGCAGATCGGGGCAGGAGAGCTCTAAGCCCCTTAAAGTTCAGCCAGCGCTGTTTTCCAGCCATGTCAGGCACTGCTTCTCCTCAGAGGTATTTTAATGATAGGGTGTCAGGGAAGAGGATAGCCATTCCCCTCGCTCTCGAGCACTTCCTGCCCTGCCCAGTGGGACTCCTGCCCCACACCATCTGTCCCATCTGGACTCGCTGGACATGCATGGACCAGTGGAATTACTGGGATGAAGGACAGAAAATTCTGGCTAATATGGGGTAATAACTACTTCATGCACTGGGCAAGTCTGGCATTGCGATGGACTATAGTTTCCCAAAATGATAAAGCAATTCTACTTCAGTTTCCCTCAAAGATTGGTGCTTTGTATGTTTGGTGTCCTTAGCACCACTTAAGCTGTTTCTCTACATTATGTGTTATTAGGAAGAACGCACTCTGCTAAGACTTTACCTAGGTACTTAACTGAAAAAAATAGACTAGCATGAAATTACAGGGAAACTACTGAACACTTTCCTGCTACGGCTACTTTTGTGAATTTGATTGTGATAGCAAAATGTGAAAATGGCATTCATAATGTTCACCTGTTTCAGGGTTTTTATATTATTCCATTTCATCAAAAGAAATAAAATACTTTTCATTGGGGCTCATTCAATATGGGAAAACAACATCAAAGCTTTCAGGCCATCTATTTTTGTCTCATTATCATCTGCTGCATTGAGCTATTTTCTTTTGTGTGGCAACACCCAAAAACTGTGATTTTTTTTTGTCTTGTCCTGACATTTCTGAATAGGCCAGTACCAAATAATCATGTGGAAGGTCTGCATGCCACCATTTGAAATAAAAAGCTATTTTTACAACCTTAAAATTCACAGAATAATAATGATTGAGAAAATGGGTCCCTTTTAAAATAATTCTAAAGTCTATTTTGGTGCTGGAGCCCTGTGTGTCAGCGTCTGGAGCTGCCTGAGTCGTGCTCTTGGGTGGTGAAGAGGGGGGTTCTGAGGGAACCTGTGGTCTTCTGTGGTCTTGCATCACCCTCAGGATAGGAGGAAGTGAGGAGGCATTCAAAATAGACTTCTTTTTAGTTCTGGTCAGAATATCTTAGCTGTTGTTTTATTGTGTGAATGGGCGATAAAAATGACAAATCCAAGAAATCCAAATGAACTGGACAGAGAAACGCACGAAGAATGACCATATCGTTGGAAACGTCAGGGTGGTGACAGGGTGAGGGGTGCTAGATGTCCTCCAGTGGATAATGCTTTGCTTTTAATTAAAATTGTGAAGTTTCTGTGGCAACAGTGTTTAGTCATCTGCTGCAGTGCTGCCAGATTTCATCATCTGAAAGGTCAGCTGAGTTATCAAAGTATAAATCTGCTACAGCTTTATAAGGTGCTGTCAAGCAAGAACTGTGTGATAGTCCTTTTAATTAAATTGACTTTGCTTCACGTATGAACCCGTCATAAGAGAACTGTTCACAAGGTGTTGGAACTTTCATATTTGTTTAGATAGTAATTTGTTAAATGTATTAGTGAAAACCAACAGAAATACGATTGCCGAAAAGATGAGAATGTCTTATGAAATATGAAGGGCCCAGCCAGTCACGGTGATAACCTGAAGCCAAACAATTGACTGATTAAATATAAACATTGAGTAATGTTTGTTCACTTTAGCGGTTGTAATGGAAATCATGTTCCTCAAGGTAGACGTAACACTCAGCTCTGTTTGGATTATCTTCGCTCACATACACATCCGTAAAACCTAGGGGAACAACAGGAACTTCTTCTTTTTTGTACTGCCACTTCATTCGATATACAGATTCTCACCTTTTGTTTTTTCCATATTTTAACAAGCTTAATAATTAGAATAATATCAGTAAGGATAATCAGCTTACCAAGAGACAACGGATAGGAGAGTGAGACTTCATGAACCCCATATTGTGTAGTTACCACATGGTGTTAATCACTCACTTTTATGAACCAATCAAAATAATGTGTATTCTTGTTCCAAGATGCAACAGTTGGTCCAAATCTGTGAGTAATTTTCAAAGATAATAGTTCCACCAATTTTGGGCATCCCCAATGCCTTGCTCTCCTATTATTAGGTAGTATAACATTTAACTATTGCTTGTGCAAACCTTCATAGTTTTGTCATTACAAAAGTCAAATAAATTCAAGTGAATTACAAAGAGTGGAAAACATCATAGCAGGATTGTATGCAGTGCACCACCCGCAAATGTATTCTAGACCCCAGTCAAATATTAAACTGTAGCACATGTGCTTGACACTTTCACTGTCAAAGTGGAAGATTACCCTGGGAACTTCCAGGTGAACCCAAGTTCTGGAATCTATATAAGCAGCCGTGAGCGTGAAAATGTTCTGGAGTCACATATGTCGCCATGTGCTGAAACTGTGCGTTGGGAGCGGGGGGGGGGGGTGGACGTCAGAGGCCGGTGGACGCCCCGTGTGCACACAACCAGCTGCGTTGCTCCCACGCACCAGCACCAGCCTCAACAGGATATACACACAGCCGGGTTCCTCCACAGCGTCGCCCTGCCCCTCTTCAGCAAACAAACTGCTGACCAGTCAGGGCTGCTCCTGTTGACACTCGGTAATAACCATTTTTGCCTTCATTTCACCTTACGACAAGGCTGACTGAAAATATGGCATCCATTTATGACTGAACTCAACTTGAACCGCCTTGAAATGTCCGTAATTATTCTGAAATAACTCTTAATGATGGAGGAGCTCATTTATGGCTCATTTAGAAATTTGAATATAACGGAAGATATTGGGGTAAAAGACTACATTTTCTGGAGCAGTTTTGAAACATTTTTCATTTTTAATTCCCTGTGCTAATCTTCTACTCTGCACCTTTTTGAATTCCCTATACCGTCCATGCCTTTTTTCAATTAGCAGATGCAGTATTGCTAACACAGGCTGGTTTATTTTTATGTTCAGTGAAAGTAACCTCTTGACTGAACTGAGTCTGACGACAAAGGGCAGTATGTATTCAATGAGGCAAACAAAGGTTTGCTCCACTGTTCCCAGTGAGATTGGGTATGTCTTCAGATCTTCTGTTTTCATCAATGTGTTGATGGGTGACATCATGGGCTGAAATTAAATGCATTTATCAAGCAGTTCTGGAGCCTGATGTAATTGCCCTGTTCTAGGGAATGGGCTACTTAGGTTGCCTTCGTTAATGGGATTATTTTGTTCTTTCAAACGGCAAAGCCCATGACCCAGCTATGCTGTCAGCCTTTCTGACAAACATTATGAGCCAACGAGCTATTTAATTATCCCCATGGTGTGATTAATTAATTTCATGTCTGCACCATCAGCAGCTGCCTGACTGGTGATTTCCAGACATCAAATAGCTTTGATTCCAAAAATGGAGAAGAGATGTGGATTTTAAAGCCTTTACTGCAGTTGTACTTATTTCCCCACCAACAGAAAGAAAGAAAAATGCCCACAAGGTTACTTCACAGTTTCTGCCAGTGTACTGATTCTCATTGTACGTTTCTATTCCTGCACACATCAGTGGACTTAATTTGCTCACCAAACAATTTGAATCTAAAAATTCATTTAAAAAAATAAATTTCACCATCCTTTTAAGTTACAAGCAACAGTATATATAGTATATCGAACAACAATATATTTGTTACGTCTGTATTGGTCAGCACGGTTTTTCTGAGATTGCTCTACCGTCTTTGAATTCTGTTATATGTGAACATTCAGTCATATAGTTGCATGGACAATAGATATGTGCTATAAAACTTGGTTGTCTAACAAAAACCATTGTTAAAATACTATGTGTGGCCTACCCCACACAGTTAGCAAGAAGTTATTCCCTTTTATTTTACACTGTGTGTCACTCTTCACGTCTCCAGCCAAAACTAATAGCAGTTTGATTCATTTACTCTTGACCAGGACAAGGAGAGCAGTTTCAAACTACAGGATCCTATAAAACAGCTGATTTTTATATAGCAGAATAGCTCACGCACGTGTTGCAACACGAAATGAGTCTTGTTTCTGGTTCATTTCTTTTTCCTCAGTAAGCCAGCAGATTTATTTTGTCCAGGCTGTGGAGCGGAGCCCTGGACGGCGGCGCAGTGCGTGTTGCTGAAGCGTGGTTATTCAGTGTTGCGTGTGCTCGGCTTCTGCTCGTCCCACAGCACTTCTCGGAGCACATGGAGGACTTCTCCAACGAGCTCTTCAGCAGCTTCTTCGACGAGCACCTCCTGGCGGAGAGGAATCCCCTCATGGACATGGAGCTGGAGCCGCCCAACCCCGACATTCAGGCGGAGCACAGCTACTCCCTGAGCGAAGACTCCGCCCCACAGAGCCCCTCCGTGCCTATCAAGATGGACGAGGGCGCAGGTCAGTTTGCCCTCGAATGTCCCTCACGTCCCTGCCCTTTCTGTGTGCCTCATTTTCATTTTCCCCATCGCTATGACCGCTCAATGGATTTTACAATCATAATAATGGTACATTTCGTTTATGTAGTGCTCAAAATAGAGAAAAGAAGACACGTAACAATGAAAAGAGAACAACAGTGCATAGCAATAAAATCAAGCAGTTGTGAGAAGAGCAAAAATGAGGACAAAATGTGTACAATAGAACTATGGAACTGAAAGTATGGGTAATAATGGTGAATTAAGTGTCGAATTCTATTTTGAACAAATGAGTATTGATCACTTTTTTGAAAATGGGATGTGATGGAAAGTCTCATATTTTTGGGGTAGAGCGTTCTAGAGCAATGTGGCTGCAGTGGAGAAAGCTTGGTGCTTTGTTGATAAAGGCAGATATACATCTATTGGAACGGGTTTGAACTTTATTCTGTATTGACACAGTTCTACACATTCAGTTCTGATGTGGTTACATACATCCACACATACATACATCCCACATGTGCAAACACAGACACACACACACGCACACACACACACCCTCAAACACACACACAAATGCACACACCCATGAACACAGGGATCACACATAGTCCTAGTGCGCTAATACACACACAGCTGAGGACCTAATCCTAGGGAACATGCACCAACTCAAGCTCCGCCCTCCCCCCAAAGGAAGCAAGTCTGGGAATTCTGGGCTTGCAGCCAGTACACACACGCACACACTTGTCTGTACACACACATAGGCCAAGATGAACAGATACACAGCGCAAAGGAAGAGTGGAAAATGATCTCGGCATTTTGAGGTGATTATGTCATACTGGATTTGACTAGAGATTATGGGGAAGAGTGCATAATCTTGTTCCCCAAAACCTCATTAAATGTACATTATTTAACAAGAAGGGCCTGACTCCTCCGATTGCAGCAGACAATGGTTTCAGGCTACATAAATGTGAATGTACTTGCTTGTATTAGCTTGAGGTTTGATATTGTGTATGTGCGTGCATATGCATTTGTGAGCAGATGCATTTGAGTGTGACCTTCTGGAAATATGTATGCACACATTAGGCTTGTCTACTTTGAAAAGGACAGACCTGACCTAAAGGACATTGCCGTTCAAGACTGAACAGGAACTAGGCGTTCACACAATGAATTCCCAGATTCCCCTCCTTTAATGCCCTTGAGTTAAATGGTATCTCAAATTGAACTGCTGTCTCTGTCTGTCTGCATCTGTCTCTCTCTTAGTTTTTATCACTTTAACGTGCAGTGATCAAGCTCGTTCGTAGACAAACTAATAAGCACACACCCCCCCCCCCCCACTCCAAACCCCACCAGTCCTCAAGCCACGAAGCGGGGCTGGAGGGACAGGGAACCCCATTAAGTCCCAGGTCAACTCTGCAAATGAAAATTCCCACTTCGGAAGCCCCAGAGTGGCTACATTTGTACCATAGATCATAGTGTAAAGAGGTAAACGCATGCTAATGTGGACAGATTTAACATTGTGTGCTAATTCTGACACAGGCCCTTTAAGTACAAAATATATTAACGCAGGAAAAACAATCCCACAACTGAACAGACAAGGTAATTGCCATCACCGAGCAGGTGGTTTCTGCATTACTTGATCTACCCTGGACAGCAGGATTGGTTGTACTCTGGAAATTCAATTAGAATAACTCTGCAATGCCCTGTCAAGAAGTAGTTCAGTCTAGTTGAACTCTTTTTGACTGGACTTTATTTTGTTTTTCACAGAGACATTCACCAACTAGGGCTGGTATTAACACATCTGTACCCACGTTTGAAGTTTGCTTGTATTTTTTGAGGTGTGCATACATAATTTATTTTTCTCCAGAAACATCACTTTGTACCTTACTTTCATTTCAAGGCTTAAGTCAATTGGTGCTCTAGTTGGTTAGGATGTGAATGAGAGCATTGTGTTGCTGCTGGTTCTGGTCAGCCAATAGGGGGCAGTCTTCATTTGAACCAAGCAGAGAAACTAATGTCCCTGTACATTCATGCCTGCATGGTATTGTAGGAGATGCTGTCTTTCTGATTTCTGACACAAATGTACGTACAGTAAATGCAATCAGTAGTAATCAGTATGATCTGATTCATTAGAAATGCTAACATGCACTGCAAAGAGAGATCTTTTGTGTATAGCCTGTTAGTTTAATTAATTCTGAGGCTTTATTTAACTGTAATCAGAGACTGGAAAACTTTCCCAATTATGTCTCACTCTCTGTCCCATTGTGTTTTTACAAGCAGAAGTGACAGCCAATGACAGTTTTTGCTGGAGCACTTTGCTACAGTTATACAGGCCTTCACAGTGACAGTTACAAGCTAGTTCTGTTCTCCCGTCTATTTTGAAGTCTCCATTCTCCAAGGCCTGTTTATTGAGCTGTAAGCCTGTTCCCATGGGAACAATGACTAGGCCTGGCTTTGTTGTCGCTTTGCAATGTTGGTGAAATGGGGAGAACATTTCATAAGCACAAACAGAGTGGTTGAACAGTAAATTATTTATTTGTTATTTTATTTTTTGATTTACGTTATGTCCTTTCGTTCAGAAGCTCATTCCTTTTCTTAAGAAATTCAGTTTGTAAAAATTAAGTCACGCACACTATTTGTGTTTTATTCAGACAAATATTCATAAATAAATGCATTGTAAAATAACTGACATGCTATACACCAAAAAACATGGCTGAAAAAAATAACAAAAATAAATTATTTCAGTTAAATGTTATCTTATGAAGCATCTTCCATTCATTGGACAGAAAAGATCGCCCAAGGTTTTGGCTTGACAGGTATAGCAGTAATAATGCTGATAGTTCTAACTGCAGACTGAACAGGCCCAAACCAGTTTGCTGTGGAGCGCGCTGTGTAGATATAAAAGCCCAGTGGGCGAGGGATTTACACGCGGCTAGTAATCAGTTTCTCGTCAGGACGACCCTGCTATGCCTCCAGGAACCCTGCTTGCGTCAAAACCTGCCTTTCATTAAGTCTAAAGCCAGCCCTCCTCTTTTTTTACAAGCCCCTGTAACATTTTATCGATCCAATCACAGCAGAACAAACTGATGAAAAGGCAAACCGCTAACAAGGACCCCCAATTGGAGGCTTTTATTTATTTTTCTTTGAAATAACAGAAAAAAGCAAGTTGCCTTCCCCCCAATATGGAGACAAACACACACACACACAATCACACATGCATGTCACACACACGCACGCACACACATGTGCACACACTCATACAGTACACACACACAAACACGCACTCACAAAAATACACAGTTATACACACACACACACACACACACACACATAAACATTCCCTTTGGCTCATTAGCAGGGGAAGGAACTCATTTCTGGAGTCGGGCTTTCTCTCGCGCTCGGGTTTACAGCAGCGGTGGGGCGAGCCTCTTTGTGTCGGCCTCGTAAAACGGGCCGTCCCAGCGGCGCGCGCTACACCTGCAGCTTAATTGCGCAGCCGCCCGCCTTCCAGAGGCGCTCGAGTTTCGTTAAAGCGCAACGTCACCGCTTTAAACTGCTCGGGAGGCCCACAGCGTGAGTGCGGGGGGGCTGCCGACGCCCCGGAGACGCCTGCCCAAATTTAATCGCGCTCGTTGGGAAATTGCGCTCGGCCGGGCGCTCTCACTTTCCACTCATGCTGTTTGAAAGAGGGGGAGGCTCTTGGCAAAGGCTGCACGCGCTCAGTTTGTGCTGATTCATTGCCGGAGATGCAAGGCTTGGTCCTATAGCGCAAACAGGGTGGGACCTTCAGTGAGCAATGGCCATCCGGCAAAGCGTCCAAGGAGCCAAGATCATCGCTTGTGTCTGTTTGATAGTTCCAATCACAACCTGTCTGCAATGAGAACGGTACAAAATGGTGGTAATGTTTTTATTTATTTTTTATTTAATGTGTTTTTTTTCCCAGAGTCAGAAGGCATGTGGTCTTTCAGCCAAGACCTGACTGCCATCCTGGTCAAGCAGGAACCCAACCTGCTGGTGGAGCCCTCTCCTTCCCCTGCACCCCAGCCTCTCAACCTGGCCCCTCCACCGCGAAGGAGCTCTCCGGAAGATATGGTAAAAAACAGAAATAAGCTGATGTTGGTCAGCACGGTGCCTGAATCCATGTCATTCCTTTGCCGACTGCATAGCCTGCCCTAATTATCCCTAGTCTCAGCCTTGATATGCCATTTGCCACTAGATATGCTGTTCAGTCCTGTAATAACTTACATTAATTGGATCAATTATTCAGCCATTTGGACTGAAAGATCTGAAAGACAGAAAATACACACAAAATATGAAAGGAACAGACAAGACTTTTAACTCATAATACAGTAAGGAAACATTAGGCTCCATTCAAATGATCAATATCTCATAAAACTGGAAAGTCTAACACGCTTTAACTCTGATTTACATTTTTTTACAATAAAAAACAGCGGCAAGAGGACCGTAGTCAGAGTAGACTAGAGTATATATTACTGAACGTATGTCGATTTTAACTGTGAAGATTCCCACATTTGTGCCAATAAGTTGTGTTTCTCATTTTCTGAATGTGAACTGAGGTGCAAGACAGCACACACAGTCACGATGTTGGGGTAAAGGGATCATGTTACAGACCCAAGATTTGGGTCCTCTGGCAGCTTCTCCTGCTCAAACAGGTCCTCGCTGGTGCCCCGAGAGGAAAGATGGGTGGTTAAAATAACTCTGTCTGCAGGAACTGTCTTTGATTCTGGTATTAAGAGATCTGGAATGGAACAAAACCCTGCAGACACTGGAGTCCTGAAGGACCAGAGCATTTTTATGAAGCTGAACTGTGGTCTTTGTGATTTAATACGCGCAGAATGAATTCCACTTCCCAGCTCAAGCTGTCAGTTTGTGATCTGTGTATTCTTTGTTAATTTGCCCCTAGTTTCTTGATGATGTTGTGAATAAAAGGAACCCCAAACAGCCAAACTGGGCTGATTTGAGAAGGACATGTGTGAAAGTTCAGTTTCTCTACACTGTAGGTATCTGGTAACAAGGCTACAGTAGCCATAATCAATCTTGCTGATGTGAGAAATGATCAGGGGACCCACCACAGCAGACTAGAGCAATAATTTTACAACTCGCTTATTTTAATGTTTCAGAGTTGGACATAGGACCTGGACCAGTTAGAGTCCACTGCCTGTAGAATTTGGCAGTTCGCATTCATGATTCTGTGGCCAAAATTATGACCGGACTCTCTCAGGTTTTAGGCCGTAAATTTCCACTGAAGTCGATATCCTCTTTCATTCATCTTGAAATGTTTCCGAACAAATCCAGAATATCGACAGATAGCTCTGGAGAACTGGGACTGAAATAAATTAAAGTTATTTACAGAAGAGAAAATGGAGCAGTTTTGTGTTTATATCTACAATGGGAGCAGTTGTCAATACATGACAACATAAGTTATAAAAAAAAAAAAAAAAAAAACACCCCCTAGGAAACAAGTGGGTGCTAGTCCAATAGACAAATTGTCCTGAGGTGTTTATGGACATGCGTATTTATGGGTAGGGCCACCAGTATATCTCCACCATGTAATCCGTAATTAGGACGGAGTGTAGCACAGTGGGTAAGGAACTGGGCTTGTAACTGAAAGGTCGCAGGTTCGATTCCTGGGTAAGGACACTGCCGTTGTACCCTTGAGCAAGGTACTTAACCGGAATTGCTTCAGTATATATCCAGCTGTATAAATGGATACAATGTAAAATGCTATGTAAAAAAGTTGTGTAAGTCGCTCTGGATAAGAGCGTCTGCTAAATGCCTGTAATGTAATGTAATGTGCTGACGTTTAAACTTGTATTTCAATGGTCATCCTCCAGGGGTCCCCATAGGCACTCCAACTGCACAGTCAAGTGGCTAATCATACAATTGAGTTTCTAACTGAGGCATTTATAAACACAATTAATTGATCTAACATGTGGTGAGTCAAGAAAGGAAAGTGAACATGGATTAAAGTTTAAATGCTACAAAATGCATGTATTGGAGCCAGTGGTCCTCACTCCTGGTCCTGGAGAGCCGCAGAGTCTACTGGCTTTCATGATTACTCAGTAGTTGAGTAGCACAGCAACTGATCAGCTAAAGCAGTTGGTTACACATAATTAACTCAGGTCACCTTGTTTCTTGGGGCTGTGGCGCTCCAGGACCAAATTTGAGTATCGCTGCAGTAAAAGAAAAATACAACCGTAGGGCTGTCCAATCTTATCCAAATAGGGCTGGTGAGGGTGCAGGTTTTTGTTTTAGCCAAGGCCAGCACTAAGACACCTGATTCTACTTAAAGCATTGATTGAAAACCATGATTAATTAATTAGTTGAATCTTTAATTTATTTTTTTATTTAACTTTTTTGTGAAAGTTCAATTTTCAATTCAATTCAGTATTATTTGCATAGTGCTTTTTACAGAGAACTGTCACAAAGACGCTTTACCGATTAGCAAGGCAAGAGCAAACGGAGAAAACACCAGGCCTTTTAGATGTTATATAATGCAGTTGCTCTCATTTTTAATGTGGGCATTTCTCACTACTTCTAACAAAACCTATCATGCCCCAGTACAACACTTTAAAATACTGCAGCAAGTCCACGATAGTAAGTAATTGAATTGAGTTTAACATGTGAGTAACATTGCTTGTAAACATTGCTGTCAATCATCATCTGTGCTTAATTAGTGGCAATTACTTTATCACCAATTATCCCACAGTTGATGGGATAATTGTTTGAGAAGGGGCTTGACAAACAGGCTATCGCAAACTCTAGCTTGTGGAGGACTGAAGTACCATGCAAGAAAACAAGGGGAGACTAACTGTTCGCCCCAAAAACCATTAGATTAAGTAAAGAGAAAAACGACGAGTCCATTGTGGGGGACTGAACTGCGACTGGCTGATAGCACCATTTGAGGTCTGTTGTTTGGCCCTCCTCCAAAATACATGGGGTGAGATGGATAGCATCTTGCAAGTGGTAAATGTAAATAGTTTAGAACGGCTCTCAGCTGTGTTTACTGTCTGAGTCACTTGGTATGGTCCGTGTTTTAAACAAACACGCTCCCCACTCGCCTCGCCCCCCCAGAGAGCAGACAGATGGAAGGTTCTGGGCAAGGCTTTCCCTCATCACATCTGGACATGTTGCTTCCCCCAGACAGTGAGGGTCACCATCGTTTATTAAAGCCTACTACGCTTCCGAAATCAAATGGGTGCAAAGATCGCACGCAGTGTAAGCACATCATATTTTGAATGGACTCAGAAACCATATATTGTGTTGTGTTTTTTAGGCTTCTAAAGACCTGAACCTGGTTCCTTCGATAAAAGCTGAGCCCAGGGATGTCAACCAGTTCCTCAATGTCCCCTCGGGTGGGTATAAAGCTCGTGCAGATTCAGTTCATTCATTCAATTCAATTTATTCTATTTTTCCACTGTTGTAATACAAAAGCAATCCATCACAGTAATAGCTCAGAAATCAATTCTTCATCATTGGCTGATATGAGAACTGTGTCCCAATGAACATTTTCATCACCAATTTTGTCTAGAGAAGTACCTGTGTTGCTGTCCTAAAGTAAAAGTTTGTATCCTAAATCTGCTTCATAAAAAATGAAATTACCTATACTTATCATGAAAAAGACCAATGCTTTGTCAGTTGCTACTGTATGTTCTATGCTGACATTTCAATGTAATTCCTGTTGAGGTGCAATTATACTGTACATGTTTAGAATGAATATTTGGGAATTTGTAAGATAAAAGGAGCCTATACTGTTTTTTCCATAAACCAAGTACCAGTGAAAATTACCACAGAGTTTGCTGCGATTAAAGAAGATTAATGACTTAAATACTGGACAGCTTCATAACTGGAAGCATCATGGTGGCACACCATGGATGTTGAGTTGTGAAATGAGGGGCTATAAAGCAGTGCGTTAACACCACAGATTATGCGGAACTGGGACTGTAGGTGAGAGGCGAAAATTTTTTTTTCCTTTAACAAGATGTTGCCGATTTAGCGTCATCGCTCTGGTTTTCTGTGCTCAGATGACGCGGAGCAGCCTTGCAATGCAAACAGTGTGAAGTGCACTGAGGACACTGCTGGCTTTTTCCTCCGTTGCTTTGAAATAACACTGCGTCGCTACTGTTGACTTTACTGCCTCCTGTTTCCTTGGGCATACCATTCGCACTTCACCTCCGGTAGCAGAAACACAGACCGCTGCTCAGCCCCGAGCTCTCTAATTACATTGCATTGTGCCTGGAGAAACCCACTTCTGAGTCAGGCTCTATTTGTTTTTAGTCTGTTCGTTTTAGCTTTGGTGATGGCAATCATGAAAGCAAGCTCTTTTATTTATGTGGACCCATTCCAACAGGACAAATGTGGCAGGCAGCGAAAAAAAAAAAAGCATTGCTTTTTATATCCCAAATGCGCTTTTCTATTTTAATTCTGAATGTGGTTATTAATGGATCGTTTCTGCCACAGCATGCACAGAAATTGAAGCCCTGCAATGCACCCATTTTCTTATGAAACAACCTGATCATTCATTCATTCACATCAAGCTTTTCACTTATGCCTTTCCCTATAGAGGTGGGGGGGGGGGACCTCTCTCCAAGAAGACCTCTCTGCTCGAAAAACATATGACGCAAAAAAACCCTTTATTCATTCATTTGTGCTACTTCGTGTTTCCTTTTTTAAATCCAAGACGCAGAAACAATGAGTGGCCGGGCTCATGAGAATGAGCACTCTGAGAATTATTTCCATTTCATTTTCTGAGGAAAAAAGCACATTGGCATGCATGGCAGTGAGCATATTACTGGTTTATTAATAAAGGTTCTACTGCTGTATTCACCATGGCACAAGCTAGTATCCAGTTCAAACTAATATCCTTCTCGTATGCCGCATTCTCATATTTAATAATGAGAAGATGTCTCAGTATCATTATGGTAAATTTGTGCATTAGTCTTTTTTTTTTTTTGTTTTTTTTTGGGGGGGGGGGGGTTTATTAATGCTGCATTGGTAGTCTATATCTTTGCATTGATACAGACATTCTTTGTGAAGCAGTATGTGGTCATTTTTACGCTGCTGGAGTCCTGGTCCTCCAGTCTGTTAGAGGGATGATGAATGAGGGGGAACTGACCTGAAGCACCTGTGTGCACGTGCACCTGCGCAGTTCCCAGACAGCCAATAAAAGTGGGGCAGTAAATGCAGACACTTTTACAGGTTCAAGGGGCGCAGTGCATGACTCCACATGCTGCCCTGGCCCTTGCAACCCCCTCAAATCTCAGAAATCTCAGTTTGGGTCTGAGATGTGTCTCACTGTGACAAAGCCAGAACAGCATACAACCTCCCCCCCAACTCCCCTTTTACCACCCTCCTGGCTGTCAAGAATAGCAAGAGAATTACCAGAATTGATTCTGCATACTCTGGAGATGAGCCAGGGTAAACTACTCCAACACTTCTCAGAATTGGTTTTATCATTTGGGGGACCTGGGAGGGGTTCTCCCTCTCATGGAACCCTCATGAAGGCTTCCAACCCACTGAGTTCTGGTAAAGACTCTGCTGCTGACAAGTGGATTGAGTTGAGCTGTAAGAACAATAACTACTTTGGCCACCGTGCCACAGATGTGCAGAGTCCCATTATTTGACCTGGCTGAAGGAAGGAGAGCAAATTGCTATTCTAATTATGAATGTCTTGGCAAGCAGGTTATTTTATGAGGACTGGATTCACACCACCAAACTAACTATTTTCCATTTTTGAAATAAAGTGCTCTTAACTTGCCGTTGGCAGGTGGAGGAAAACAGATTTTTATCCATATCAGATTTTGGTGGAGGAGGGGTGACTTAAGGGTGTGACGGTCTCTGAGTATTGCTGCGTATCAGGTGTGTTTTCACATGCATTGACTTGCGCTCCCTCCCCTACCCTCTTCCAATCGCCGCAGATGAGCAGCTGCAGCTCCCTCCCACCCCCCCCAGCAGTCACGGAAGCGACAGCGATGGGTCCCAGAGCCCCCACTCCCTGCCCCCATCCAGCCCGGCCCGTCTCCAGCCCCGAACCTCCACTGCCATCTCCTCCTCGCCCCTCCTCACCGCGCCCCACGTAAGTGCAGCTCTCTGAACCTTTGGTGTTTTGTCTATGCCCCCTCAGGATTCAGATGTCCTACTCCCACAAGCTTGGGTTTGCAGCTTCAACCCTCCAGGGTAGTATGGATTTCAGATTTCTGTCCCCACCCAATTTCCTCGATATCCAATGTCTTCATGACCCAATTGCTTTATTATATTGGGGTCATTAAGATAAGACATCAATCATTTGAATTAACCTAGGTTGCAGTTGCTCTGCTATAACATGTTCCCTCGGTGCATATAACTGCAAGATTCTTATCCTTA
The DNA here is from genome assembly GCF_018555375.3 of Anguilla rostrata. Taxonomy (NCBI): domain Eukaryota; kingdom Metazoa; phylum Chordata; class Actinopteri; order Anguilliformes; family Anguillidae; genus Anguilla; species Anguilla rostrata. Next base: position 42,599,977 of record NC_057937.1, on the reverse strand, counting down.
AGGGGTTGTCCATCCTTCCAAAGCTTCAAGGAAATTCAAGCTTCCTGGGATGTATGGTAGCTCCTGTGTGTGTGTGCGTGTGAGTGTATTCCCACCTGTGTGCATGCATATGGGGTTCCCTGTGTGAGTGTGTGTGTGAGAGAGAATTCCCATGTGTGCTTGTATATGGGGTTCCCTGTGTGAGTGTGTGTGTGTGTGTGTGTGTGAGAGAGAGAGAATTCCCATGTGTGCTTGTATATGGGGTTCCCTGTGTGAGTGTGTGCGTGTGTGTGTGTGTGTGTGTGTGTGTGTGTGTGTGAGAGAGAGAGAATTCCCATGTGTGCTTGTATATGGGGTTCCCTGTGTGAGTGTGTGCGTGTGTGTGTGTGTGTGTGTGAGAGAGAGAATTCCCATGTGTGCTTGTATATGGGGTTCCCTGTGTGAGTGTGTGCGTGTGTGTGTGTGTGTGTGTGTGGAGAGAGAGAATTCCCATGTGTGCTTGTACATGGGGTTCCCTGTGTGTGCACTGTGCTGACTCAGCCCTTGTCAGATGTACGGAATGTGTGCGCTGGTGACTCTGGTCTGTGGGTGTCTTTTATTCACACTGAACACTCAGTGCTGCGCTAGGCCTTCCTCATCAGCCAAACCACCCACACAGCAGTGTGCAGCAGTACTGGACAGCCAGCCAGCCAGTCTGGGATGACTGGCAGTGCTCCCCTGGTCCATAACAGAGACTGCGGTCTTAGCACCTCGTGAGCCAGACCCCCTCTGCACCAGTGCCTTAGAGAACGTCCCAGAGCGGGTCATGTCATACTGGTTGAAATACACTCATAGTCCGTGGCCAGCCTGCACTTTTTTTCCACCATATTTTAAATCAACAAGCCTCAAAACAGCTGCTTCTCAGTGTGTATTTGATCAAGAGGTATTCCGTGTCTGCAGCTTTTTGAACAGCCAGACCCGGCCTGAAATAAATTAGCTAATGGTGTATCTGATCTGCTCAGCTCTTCTTCACATCTTTGAAATGGTTTATGGAGGTTTAGGTGACTGCTATGAGATCATGAGATGAAAGGTGCTGTGTAAATGCAGTACATTATTGTTATTGTTATTCATGGTCCTGAAGGGCATGAACTTCTCTCCTCTCTCCAGACTCTCCCAAGAAACATTTACCTTCCAGAGCCACATTCTTCCTCCTCTTTGAGCACTCAGACAAAGCTAGAGCACAGCCATCTTGAGGAGGTAATCCACTGATACTGATGTGGTGTCTTCTCCGTGTACCCACAGAAGCTGCAGGGCACCTCAGGGCCCCTTATGCTGACAGAAGAGGAGAAGCGCACCCTCATAGCTGAGGGTTACCCCGTCCCCAACAAGCTTCCCCTCACCAAGACGGAGGAGAAGGCACTCAAGAGAGTTCGCCGAAAGATAAAAAACAAGGTAGCCACACCCTTAAAATTACAGTCTTCAGATGTATACCTTGGTCTAACAGTATAATAATGTGCAGTACTTTGTGCTGATAATTTAACGTGTGGTGTCTTCTTGAATGCTATTCAGATCTCTGCCCAGGAGAGCCGCAGGAAGAAGAAGGAGTACGTGGAATGCCTGGAGAAAAAGTGAGAAAGAAATAGCCTTTGTTGCTGCAATGCTGTTACTCAGCAAATGCCATTTGCTTGAATCCATTTACTGTGAACCACATGTGCCAGATAGAGCCTACAAAATCACTACAAAAAGCATCAGTGTGGCCACTTGGCCTATATTCATTGCAGTACAGGCATTTTTGTGTCATGAAAACAGTATGATAGTCCTGTGGAGGTCTTGATCTACCCAGATGGCTGATGTCTACCAGGGCTTTTTTTCCTAAATGACTACAAAATGACATTGTCCATGTGGCAAGCATGTGATGGCTAACGTTTGTGTTGACTCACCTCATGCAGAGTCGAGTCTTACACTTCGGAGAACAATGAGCTTTGGAAGAAGGTGGAGACCCTGGAGAGCGCAAACAGGTGAGGAATTGGAGGCAGCCGTGCAAAGTGGAATGTGGATTTCCAGCCCATGCTTACTCCTACTGCAGTCCCAGTGATTCTCTGATTACTTAAATGTGGGGGCATATCTTGTGAATAATTTTTATTGGCAAAATTCAGGGGTAGGTGGAGCATACTTCTTCAGTGAATGCTGGTATGCATTTAAATTTTTCCAGGTGGTATTAATATCACTTGCTTGAAAGAATGCTGAAATTTGGAAAAATTAAGTAAGTAAGAAAAGATTTTTTGTAACAGTATATAAATTACTATACTTACTAATCCACATGTAATTACTTTTGTGTCCACATCTTCTTTAATATTCACAGTAAATCTGCTTCCTTAAGGAAAGTAAGTATAGTAATTAATATACTGTTACAAGTAATTTTTTCCAACTGTATGAACTATCAGTTGCGCTTTGTGTCTATAACCCAGTTTCTCCGCCTACAGCCCTAAAAAAAAGTAAATCTGCTGCTTAAATCGGCACTTCTACTAATATGGATGCAGAGTGCTGCACATTCTTGCACCATCAGGGAAAAGTTGTTCATTACAATATGATGAAACAGATGAAAGTGCTCACTGAAATATCTGCCATCACCGCACCAGGGCAGTTTCCTGTTGTTGTTTTTACATTTTACATAATGTGCGCGGTGAAAAAAAATTGTTCCTTGGAGACTGCCTTGCCTGCTTGCTGTAGTGTGGGGCCAACACCCATTAGCTGTCTTTTGAAATTACTCTGGAGCAATAAAAAAAGGCCGTTATCAGGCATTTTCATGAGTTTTTTTTATACAACATTTCTCACATTAACACAATAAAACAGATTCACAGGCTTGTCTCTGCTGCGCCATTCATTCGAGCTAAGCGTACTGTAACAAAATCCTAGTTCTTCCTCCTCTCCCTTCCTCCCATTCTGGTTTTCAAATCTACAATGCCTTTGGTCATAACAATCTGAATAAACCATAGCCACCTTTGGTCACATGAATATCACATAAGCCAATGTAGATGAGCCAAAAAAAGATCCAGATGGAGGTATTCCTGGATCCAGGTAGTTAATTGGTACTACAACCCAGCCCAGTTGATACAGTGTTGAAATATTTAACTGTTAAAAATAATCATTCACATTTTGCTGAATGTCCATATGACTCCACTGCTAATTACCTGTGTCTGTGTGGAAGGTGGATGCCACCACATGAAGGTGCTTGGCAGTGTGGAACTGTTGTTTGCTTGTAACTTGGATGCTACAGGCTGAAATCCTCATAGTTCCATCCCTGCCTTACCCATGGGCAAGGTGCTTACCCCAATTGCTTTAAGTTTAGCTCAGCAATAATAATGAATTTAAAGTGAGTTTAAAGGGCCAGCTCACCCAAAATAAAATAAAGCTATATTTGCTGCAGCAAATATCTAGAAAACTCATCAAATTGCAGTGAAACTATTCAGATGAATAGATACAGTAGCACTCTGGGTAAATTGGAATATTGCTTTATTTTATTTTTGGGTGAACTGGCCCTTTAAATCGGCTCATTTATGGAAATAAAGAGCCTGGTAGTAGATTATTTGCTAGCTACCATGCAGTGTCGATACACATCATTAAATTTCTCAACATATGTTGCTCTAAGCTGTGTTTGCACAGTTTATTATTTATTTATTTATTTATTTATTTAATAAATATGTGTAACTGAAATGGAGCTAATATAAACAAACTGTAAATGTTTTATTGAATGAGTGACTTGCATGGTTGCCTTGATTTGATTCCCCCTGCAAATCTACTGAATACTACTACTACTGCTACTGCTAGTACTGCTGCTACTACTGCTGCTGCTGTTGCTATTATTATTATTATTATTACAATAGTTACTATCATGATATTCTCTGTGCTGTACTTTTAAGTGAATCAAACCGAGGCATAAATTGTAGGAGAAGCTGACAAAAAAAAAAAAAGAATTCAGCACTTTTTTTAACTCACATGTGCTACTGGTTCTTGATCTGGTATCTAAGAACACATGTTATGCCCTGAATACTTAGACACTTTCTTATGGTACTACTTGGAAATGATGAAACATCTGATATGAATCATCATGTGTGAGGCCTTGACTTTCAGGTGTGATGTTCCCCAGGTAATTGTAAAGTTGGAACCCACATCTGAGGCTCTATGCCATTTCAAAGCTCAAAGCTTCTGCACTTAATGCCATGAGGCTTACAGCACTCCTGCTTTATTGAAATCTGCTATGAGGCCAGGGGTCTGTCCTAGCTTGCAGATATATAATACTGAGGAGACAATGGCATACAAATGCTTTCCAAGTCATCCTTATAGCCCTCTCACCGTGAACCCATGATGATCAACACTAGCTTAAACCCAATGTCATAACATTGCTTCTGCAATATGGCAGTGCCGTAATAAGGTCGCTGCTAAATTATATGAACATAAGGAAAACGTTCTGCGTCAACAGAATTACTCCACAGTTCGCTTATGTGGGACTACGAGTTGGGCTACTTGAAAAGCAAAAAGATGACTGTTGATACAGAAATTCTCAGGCACTGAACTACTGGGATATGGCTTATTTTAGGCTCAGTTGAAGAATTTACACTGGCAAAAGCATTTGTTTATAAATGAAATCTATCCTTTACATTTTCAGTACGTGACAGAGGCATTACTATATACAGTAAAAGCCATCCAAATCATTGTCAGGCACTGTCTTCTGCTGTGCTTTCATGGTAAGGCTTTAAATGGACGCAGGGATTACTATGTTTTGTTATCACTTTAAATAGAAGTTTTACCTTAATAAAAAGGCAGGGCTGTTCAACGTGGAAATCTGTAATTAACAGAAGACATTAGTAGTCGCTTGTATTGACACTGCGAAATAAAGAATTGTGGCATCCCTTAACTATAACGTAAGAGAAAAGAAGTTACAATTCAGCATATTGTGGTGAAAACGTAGAACGTCTGCAAGTGAAAACCACTGATGATGAAAGTTAAACTGACTCAGCTTCTTTAAGCACTTAAAACGAAACCCACACGAGCCAAATGTGCGACACGTAGGTTTAAATTTTAATCAGTGAACAGAGAAAAACAGACAACGCTGCCGGTTCTTGATGCATGAGTTTATTCCAAGACGGGCTTATCGTTTTTTCGCTTATCGTTAAATAAAAAATTATTATTAGCAATGAGCAATGTTTCAATAGACAATTTATCTCAACTTGCCATATTTCTCTGAGACTAATGGCGAGGACGAGGCATTTGTGTTGTAGCCATGTTAGGCCTTTTTAATGGACATTTTACTACCGTAGTAAGTCCGTTTCAGGGGCAAAGGAATATCAATGCGATTAACAGAGAGCAACCTTGAAATTACCAGACCACAGTGATTCAATTAAAGCACACACTGACGCAATATGGAGTTAGTCATATTGGACCGTTCTTCTTCCTGGAACTTCCATGAGAAGTGTACTTGCTCTCTAGATTAAAGCGTGGACTGCATGTCCTTGATCCCCTAGCGGACTACGGCGCTCTGATTCTTTCAATTCCCGACTATTTTAAAACTCAATCTGCTGTAGACAGTCAAAGCTCTGTTTTACCCCATTTACCAACAGAAGGACTACTATCGATTCCTTTTTTAAAGAGGAAACGGGTTATTTAATGCTCCAGAGTCACATAAGGAAAATGAACGGGTAAAACAATCATTCTATCGACTGAGTAATACAACATTTTAATAATCATGAAACGGGTATATATGTCGACGTTTGTATTGTTTTAATTTTTTTTTTTTAAATAATTGTGTGCTACAATAGGCCTACACCTAAACGAAATAAGGAATGTTTTAGATAAACACAATATACACAGGGCTACTATTTGAATTTAATGTAGGCTACATTGTTTTCCATGTGCTCTTTCATTTTATCCGCTCCCTCCTCATATTGAAACCTTACTATTTGCAGTATCACGTTACAAAGATGTGTGAAATATTTATTTCACTTGCGGTTTTATTTATATTTATTCATATTTTTCGTGAATTTTTATGAGCCTACACATGGTGCGGATCATACAATCATCAGTGGTGATTTAGCGCCCTCTTTTGTTAGAAAGTGGCAGTTTCGTGCTTTCCTGGTCCGGCAGCACACATACAATTTATAGTATTTTAAAATGCGTTACACAACACAACACAACTTGAGACATTATATTTTACACACACACACACACATATATACATATATATACATATATATATATATAATTCACATTGGCCATTAGGTTCAGTGTAAGGTAAAAGCAATGCACATATGCATCACATCCTGTGTTATGTTTAAGGTCATCTTGCCTGAAGACTGATTTAACAAGGGTTCAGAAAGTGAATAAATGTGTAGAACAATAGCAAGAGAGCTATCGACTAAAGCCTTGACCTTATGTGGGTTAAGTACAGTGTACTATGCTACTGTGTGGGTATACTGTGGGTGTATGCATTGGCAGAGGTTTGCAAAATCTATATATATTCACAGTGAGCTTGTACTTTGTGGTCGTAGAAAAGCATACTGAAAAAATGATGTGGGGATTGCATAAGATTTATCTATTTTCAGCATACATCCCTGAATTATTTGTCTCTAGATGGTCTTTTCATCCCAGAACTAAAGCAAAGCTTCTTTAAGTTACAGAACTGAGAAAAGATATTTGGTGTTATGACCAGATGTGCTATCATTGTTTTCAGCTGTTCTGACTATTTAATTGAATTCATACCTACATCTGAGTCAGAGGAATATGTTGGTGGAGTTATTTTAACAGTTATGTGTCATTGAAACTGTAGCCGCTGAACTGTGTGTGAAATGCCTTTTTAGCAAATATTAAAACATAGGCCTATATCACCATGTATGAAGGCTCATGCTGAGATAGCCATGCATTATGTATGTGATTGAGTTTTGCGTACACAGTGAAATGTCCAGTGTTAATTCAACCTAACAGAGTACACATGAGTCCAATTGGGACCGTATGTACTCTGTAACAATTTATATAAACACATTTTACTGAGTATCTGTATCTTTTTGCGTGTGTGCATGCGTATGATCAAGGCCACACTAGTGATTAAGTGCCAGATCAGATTCTTTTTCTTAATAAAAATTTAATTCAGCTTTTGGTTTCCTCTGTAGACTTCACTTGGTAGTTAATTATGCATTAAGTTTTTAACAGCCCAGAGGTGATTGTCAGATTTACAATCTGTTCCTTACCAATGGTTATTACAAATGGGATCAGATAAACTCTCCATAATTACCTCCGATTCAATTGGGTTGTCTTGATATTTTTCTCAATGTTCATAAAAAACAAAAATATCAACTGAATCATAAACATATTATATAATTGTACATGAATACTGTTATTTGTTAAGGCAAAACTTAGCAAAGATGTACTATTATAACTGCTCAATGCCTTTGAATTATTGTGATTAAATGTTGGTATTGAACGTATAAACAAACAGTTGAGCATTTACCTTGTGTTTAGTATATTATCAAGGTGTATCAGCATTCCAAAAATCTTAAATCCATAAAAGCGCATAGAATCTCGTATTCTGAGGAATGATTAAATATATATATTTTGTGGCATAGGCAGGCCCAGTTCAACTGAGTTAGTGTCATTCATAATGCATTGAATGCAGACACACTGTCTGTCGCATGAGGCTAGCATGAATCGCATACATCTCTACTTTCCTCTTATAGATCTCTGCTGCAGCAGCTTCAGAAACTTCAGGCTCTGGTTGCCGGAAAAGTTCCCCGCTCCTGCAAGATGGCGTCGACCCAAACAGGGGCCTGCCTAATGGTAAATAACATTATTTCACAAGGACACTTTTCCAGTTAAAGCAATTCCCACATTTGTAAACTCACCAGACTGGAAAAACTGCACTGCTGTTATGTTGCATTTTATTTTTATCGAAAAATTTTTTTATTCTTCCACTTTTTTCCTGGTGCTCTTACCCTCCTCTACACTGTGGCCATAAACTTAATACAGATGCACATTAGCAATTCCCTGTGTAATTCCACCTCTTGAATTACATTCAGAATCTATCTTGCTGATATCCTTTTCCAGTGCACCTTACCTAGTTTGCATTACAAATATTATCCACTAGCTGAGCTTTTTATATATTGAATCTAATCAACTAATGAATCTTGTGATTATTAAGGTAACAGCAGTGCTCCACATGGGATTCGAACCTCAAACTTTGGTTAGCTGCAACCTGCAATCTAAGTACTATAAACGTAGTCACCAAATTTGAGATTACAGAAGTGACCCTTCAGTAGACAGGTGCCCTGATTGGTGGGCTCATGCCACAGAAGCTGGAATGAGTTATTGAACAAAACAAAGCCTGCACTAAAACACAGAATGTTTGACCAGAGGGAATGCCAAAACTCATGGTGTTTGGTTTCCCCTGCCAGGTGGTGGCGCTGTGTTTTGTCCTGGTTCTGGGCTCCTTCGTGCCCTGCCTGCCCGAGTTCTCCTCCCCGTCCCACACAGTGCGGTCATCGCCCCTTCCCTCGGCTGACGTCTACACTGCTAGTCAGAGTATGTCGACCCCCAGCGAGCTCATTCACTCATTCCATTTGTTTACCTGTTCAGTGGCGCAGTTTATGCTGGCTTACATTACATTACATTTATTGGGCTGACGCTTTTGTCCAAAAGCAGCTTACATTTGATGTGCTTTTCAGTTTTTTAAAACTGAATATTTACTGAAGCAGTGCATTTTGTGCACTCTAGTGACCCAGCTAGGATTCAAACTGAGCGGGGCATTAAGTTATGACTTTGAGGTGTGTGACAAAGCACCAATGCAGGATCACCAAGGATAATCCAACTTTAATTCCAACTACATAAAAATAAAAACTGTCACCTTTCTCTAATCACAAAATCAGATTCAATTTCCAGTTATATTAGAAACCTAGCCAATATAACCAATAGGCCTACTGGCCTCTATCGAGGAGACATTTCTGTGGAGCACAGCTAGTCTATAGTCATTTCTGGGTCACTGAAGATGTCAAATAAAAAGATAAATGGAAGTAATGGAAACTCATGTGTTACCCTCGTAGTCATTTTCAGAAAAGTAATTATCTGTGAGTGCTGCATCGAGAGTCATTGCTCTGAAAGTACAAAACTTTATTTTGAAAATTCATAAATCATCAAAATTGCTTTTATTCCAAGAGAATAGGCTTCAAACTTTTATTGAATTTTATTTCTGAAAACAGCACCACAGTAACTGAATTATGGATTTTTAATGATCTCCCATTCTTTGATTTGGGAAGATGTCCCTTCAATTAAGGTTATGTATCAGCATTGTAAGCCCTTAGCTAAGCTGTTGGAAATTGTGATTTTAAGGTGCTGCTTTCTGTATGTTCCACTCATGGCCTTTGATATAATTACTAGATTGGAAGAATTACTAGACTGCATAGAATTACTAGATTGGAAGGGAGGCTAGGAAGCACTGTATTAAGTCCCACTATCATATCTATCTGATATCTTTCAACCTTTCAACTTTGCTTTTGAGTTTGATTAAATACTATCTTAACACAGACATATACTACAGTGGCATTTGATTAGCAGAGCAACTCTCGTTTTTCTGTTCCGCCACTGGCCATTAAAATAGAATCTGCCATGGCATTATCTCAGCAAAGCCATCCTTGTTGGAAGTTAAGAGATGGAGCAGTTGAACACAATGATCCCGGCCATGTTCACTGATTGGCTGATGTGTGCCTGGTTTCCAAGGAAACCTGATATGGCAGAACAAAGCTGAGTCACTTACATCTATTGCACCGTAGGAGTGCACAGGAAGTGGTGACGCTAATCATGAATCTTCATGTCAGGTGGAGAAGGTACTCCTTTGACAGGGGTCTGCTATGACTGCTGGGTGATAGAGAATTCGTTTCAGAAATATAAATCACATTTCTAAGACATTTCGGAACATTTCAAAGCAAGGATTACTACATTATTGGTTAGTGAAGTTATTGAGGTCAAAGTCTGAAAATGTGCACCCATATGGTACATTCAGTCATAAATTTGGTTTTGTGAAAGTGTCACAGTGAACACTTACAGTATTCTTCAAGAGCCTGCATGTGATTTATTATGAGTAAAGAATTGTTTCTTCAGAGCAAAGACAGATGAGAAGCATGAAAAATTGTTCACTTCCAGGAGCTATTTGATTTCAGTATTAATGTGTTTTAATTGGACAGTTTTTGTTTTGCTATATATAGGCTCTGCCTGCATATAACTACTATAAATTTCCTTTGAGTTACATTTATCTTTTGCTTAAAACTACAAACCTGTGATTACCCCATACCAGCCATTATAAAGCCTGCAGGTTGCCAGAAACTTCTGTAAATATCTAACATCATTGTAAAACCTGTCTGGGCTAATTGAACATAAACTAAAACTGTAATAATATTTAAAAACCCAGAAAGTTAACTATCAGAAGATCCATGTGTCTTGCTATTCTGAATAAAGAGAATCTCAATACTGAGCAGTGCCTAACTCCCCCTGCTGGTGTGTGTGTGTGTGACTGCAGTCCGGTCCCGCAGCCTCCTCTTCTACGACGAGGGCTCGTTGTTGGATGACGGCTATGGCGGCTTCGTAAAGGTGGAGGACACCAACGGGTGGGAGGGGGCGCCAAGCGACTTTGTCGACGGTGGGCAGGCCAAGGATGCCCAGGGGGAACACGAGACCAGCAAGTACCTGAGCAAGGCCCACACGGACATGTTGGACTTTAACAGGACAGGCGGCGAGTTCCTCCACGAAGAAGAACAGTATCACAAAAGGTGAGATCAGGTGCGGGAAGAGGAGATAAAGAGACACTTAATGTTCTGTACTGTGCTGTAAGTATTTACTACAAGGACAGCCGCCGGTGTATGAAGATAGAAGCTTTTGAAACAACAAACAACAGGCAATCCATTGCCTTTATTTCTGATGAGAGCCTTAAAATGGGTCAGACACGACAGAACTTTTCAAAGGTATTTCAGTGATCGTGAGAGAAGACTTTCTAAAGAGCATCTGATAGTGAAGTTCTCCCTTTGTCAGTTATTGGCTTATTGGCTATTGGGTGTCAGCTATCTGCACATTGTGTAGCTCTCTGGTGCAGTGACTATACAGTTCTGCAGAGTGAGTGGGAAGCCGAGTTTGGTTGCATGTGCGTTGAAGGACACGAGTCCAGCTTCACAAATTTACTGGGGGCGTTGCAGTCGTGGGGAAAGCCCACAACTTAACTGTACTGTCTGAGCTGGAGGAATGAAAAGAAAAATGGGGTATAAAAATGTTTGCTAAATGGCCTTTTCTGTCCTCTCCTCCACAGAGAGGCGAACCCTGATGGCGGTGCGGAGTACTTCTAACCGGTTCAGCTGGAGCTGCTGAGCGCAGCCTTCCAGAGACTCCTGATCCCGGTGGAGGCCTCCAGCACCAGCACCGTGCTGCCCCCTCCCAGTGCACCTCTGGCCCCCCCCAGCCCCCCTCTCTCCCTCAGCCAACCCAGAGATACAGTACAGACAAAGGGAGAGAGGGGAAGGAGAGGTGCGCAAGCCCAGCCTAAATCCCCCGACACCCTGACAATTCATAGTAGAACCCAGTAATTGTACTTTTTTATTCTTAATTTCTCACTGCTTCTGTAAACTGAAAAAAAAGCCAGAGCTGATGGTAGCTGGTTTTTCAGGTCCCATGGGAACCTCTGTATAAATAGCTGTTCTGGCCCACTCTTTGTGTGGGCAATTGTGGGTGCAGCTTTTCTGTGCTGAAGAGGTGCTTGACAGAGACGGCTGCAGTGTGCTCTGATAACAGCCAGTATACTCCTGCTACAGTAAAACAGCAGGACAAGGGCACATTGGATGAAGAATAAATAAATGTCTTATTTCTAGGGCAGTGGGCCCTAAGAAATAAACTAGATTGTTTGGATTTTTAGCTCAATGAATTGTCACTATTCCCCCAATTTGTCTCCCAAAATAAACTGCTTACATGTTTTGTTACATAAAGTTCAAAGATTTAAAAATCAAGCGGGAAAAAAATATTTTATGTAATCAATGTAATGCCTGGAGGTGTTCTCAGGTGTAATGACTGATTCAATCAAACCCCATCTATAATATCACAGCCTTCTGTTGTCACTAGGTCTGTGTTTAACTTATTCAACTTTAATATTTTCTACAATCACACCCACATGATTATGTTTTGTGTCCGTATTGCACTTTTTCCATTTAAAAAGAATCATGGATTGGTATACCAAAGTGCCTTCAAGCTCCTGTTCAGTACTTCTTATATCCTGTTTTAAGGTTGCCTTCAACAATAATGTTTCAATTTTCTTTTATCTAAAACCCAACACAAGTATTTTAAGGAATTCGTAATCACCTGTAAACTGCAATTTCAATAGCAAAAACATATGTCCAAAAAAACGAAGAAGGATCCTCCTTTTTCTTTTGTAAATAATAATGACGATGTAATGTTTACATGATCTTTCTTCATAACTGTTAAACAGTTTGCCAACATATATTTTTATTTCTGTATTAAGAAAGTTTTGTATATAGAGGAGTTTAAATAGTCACATGTAAATATACATAAAACCAAATTTAAGATTTGATTACCACATTATAAACATATCTTAACTAAAATAACTGGAAAAAATTTCACATTGTCCACGTACATGTCCATTATATAGGTCAACCCAATTCCACTTTTGGCACATATCCTAATATTCTATAGATTTCAGAAAATGAATAACCAAATAATTGGTGACACAAAACAATTTGAAAAGTAGTGTTGGTAATACGAGTAAATATAATTTCTATTTTGCTAACAAGAATATATTAAGATGATTATTTACAACAAAACAAATATTTACCACCCTGGCCAACAATGTCTTGTATAGTTCTGTTTATTTTTGTTACAAAAAATATTCTTATTGCATAGGGTAATATCGCTATGCATAACAGCACCAAATACTGAATTTGTCTGTTACAGCAGCTGCTGAGTCTTACAATAAAGAAGAGTTATGATGTTAGCTAGCTGCTTGTAACTAGCGCAGCCCACTGGACCAATGGCCATTCTTTTAGTTTTGTGACCATTTTTGAAGGCTGGCATACATTTTAAATGATGAGCATTACACAGTTAAATGTGAGCTTGATTATCTTTGTAATCAAGCTTACATGTACTGTAATGAATAACACACCTCTGGCAAACATAATAACCACATACTGTATGTAGAAAGAATGTATTTGCCTTTGGAGAACATCCATTTTTTACATTCAACATTAGTTTTAGAGGCCAAAAGTGTATTGACGCAGCATTGCCTTTCCTGGCTTATTTATAATGGTATAATGGCTTTCTGAGAACAAAAACCATATGAAGGAATCGGGCTTGTTAGAGTATCGCCCCATTCATTGAATTTTTTTGCTGGCAAAATAAATGACTAATTGTAAACATTACATTTCTGATTATATAAATGTATTTCTGATGGTGAAAATATTTAGAAATGTTTAAAAGAGAGAAAACATGGGCGTGTCTTTAAATGGTATTGCCACATGAAAAAAGGTTAATGTTTGCTGTCCCAGACAGGGGAACCTACGATTGCCCTGATTGATGGCTAAACTATAATATGAAACAATATTAAACTGCACTGTTATATAAAGGGAAGTAGGATGACTTGGTAAACACCAGTGAGGGAACAGTAATTGATAAGTAACATTAGATGCTCAGTGAAGGCAGCAGGACGAGGCAGAAACTGTGGCTATATGGTGTTAGTGTAAGGTTTTTCTGGTCTACAGTAACAGGTAAATGGAGTCCATAGTCTGTACATTCTGTTCTGGCTTTCAACCTTTTCATCTACACAACTTTTTTACTTCATGACAGTTTTCATGTAGTGTTAGAAATGGAACTGAACCGACAACAAATTAAATGTATCTTGGGCCCTCACCAGCCACAAGTGCTTGTAAACGTATGACCAACATGCTAGTGAATTATATTTTAAACGTTTTTTAAAAGTTCGTATCAGGGGTAAAAAGGCAACTTTTAAAAATAATAAATTATGTGGTGTGTACACTCAAGGACTGTAGGCACATAATATCTAAAAGAAAATAAATAAATCTGCGAATCACTGAATTGTCAGATTCCTGGAATTTCAGTTAACTCTCATTTTCTATTCTAAATGGCCTTTATTCAACAAAACATCTTTTAGATTACTATCAATGTGAAGATAATACTGCATACCTCTGACTGCATAGAACCAAATCACCCACACATATATCAGATTTGAAAACCTTTTTCCATTCCATGTTACCACTGCCGCTACTGTCCCATGGCCTTGCTATTTGTATCATCTGTATATAAAATGAGTGAAATGCTTATACAAATGGGATGTATTTTTTTTATGGAAAATGTATTTTACTATTCATATGACATTGTTCAGAAGTGGTTGCAATGCTTTCATATTGTACTATTGCAAAGCATAAACATGCATGTCTTCATGTGAAGTGCTTAGAATACTTGTGTTGATATTACCTGTGTCTCCTGTCAAGTAGAGTTAGTTTGAAGCAAAATATAAAAATGCATCTGCAAGTCTTTGTCTTTTTATTGCTGTTTCACTGTTGTTTGAGTGGGTTTCTATTAATGCATTCAAGAATCACTCATACATTAGGCCTTATTGTATTGTAAGATGGCCATTGAGCAACACTTCGCTGGAATGGCATTTTTGAAAGATAATTTTGGAATTCAGACAAATTCCGCCTAATTTTACTTCTGCTATCAATGGGAGAGGTAAAAACACAATGCAGGCTAATGACTCAGACATTTGACTCAACCTCAATTTTGTTTCTTTTCTCTCACCTCCAAAACATTGATACCAGTCAAGTGGCCTGTCTCAAAACCTATTAAAAACCCCATTTGTTACCTGTATCCAAAAATAATAAACACAGGTAAAGTGAAGAGATATTTATTTTATTTGTGCAGCAGTCATTCTATGATATACACATGGCTTTTGATTGTTGTATTAATGATGGCTGCCAATATTAAGCCTCCCACCCCATCACCACACACCCTGGTTTAAAAAAAGAAATGCATTCTATGGATGATGAAACACAGTGGGCAGACAACATCACACTGACAACATAACCACATTAGAATTGCTTTGATATAGGGAAATGACAGGGGGGAAATCTTGTCAGAAGAGAAGCTACTCTCAAATCACTCAGAGCAGTACAGTTTAAAACTGTTTAAAACATTCATTTAAATGATATCGTCTTCCATGAGGCAATTTTTATTTGACACTTTGATGTGAGACAAAGTTTGAATGACCACATTCCTTTCAGATGGTAAGATGAAAAAACACAGGGCCAAATTACATGAAATAATTTAGGAAACAATGGATAGCATTGCTTTGAAATAGAGCTTGTTTAATTAGTGTGAGCTAAGAGAGTCAATATTATTTGTTGTAACTTGCCCTCATTTTGATAGCTTGATGAATACTTTGAACAGCAGGCTTATATTTAGCCAGTTTTAATTAATTACTTATTGACAGTGCTTTGTATGCGTGAGTAGCTTGGTTGAGATATTTCTTTTCGTTTTGTGTTTGTGATAAGAAACTGATAATGATTCAAATTTATGAACCATAAGATAATTAAATCTAGAGGGAGGCACACATCAACATACATACATTTTGTCGATTGAAAAATTGACAAACCTGCCATCATGAAATCCATATGGCTCCTCATTTGCGACTTAGCCTAAACACATTTTGAACTTTCTGATATAATTTGAATATCACTATTGCATAAGGAAATAAAGCTAAAAACACTTACTTTAGCCATGAATGATCCAATTGACTGTCATTTAGTTTAGATTTAATTTTTTTAAATAGTTTAGTTTATTTCAGCCAATCAGGTTTAGTTAGAAAGCAAGCAAGCTAGCTTCAACACAAAGATGGTGACCGCTAAGTTTTTAAAAACATATCACATTGGCTGAAATATCATCATGTGTGTTCTTCTTCATATGTCCATTTTGCCCTGGTGTATGAGTATCCTGCAGTTTGCTACTTAGGTCAGAGTGCTTCTTTCCCAGGCAGTGCTCAAGTGAAGTGGTAGTTCTGTAACAGTTAAATCCAAAAAGCTATTGGCCCCTCCATATCCTTGAAATGTAATAGCCACTGCAATGTGGCATTGGCCATATGGACCTTAAACTTGCATATTACACAAATTGCAATTATAATTTCATTGGATCTGTTGTGGATGCATTTGTGAAAACTTGTAAATACAGACCTAAATGTGTATCATTGTTCTTAACTGTATATATTCTTAACTCATAATACACATTATACTAAACTGCTAGCAAACATGATCAATTTAAACAATGCTAAACAGCTCATTCCATGATCCGCTCTTTCCAAGTCCACCTCTGTGCCATTCGGTCTTGCTTGAAACAACCAAGGCAACCACAAGAGGTCATTCTTTCCTCAGGACCTTTAACTTGGGGAAATATATCTGACGAAATGGTATTGTTCTTACCTATGCAATAACTTTGAAGGTAATTGATTAGGTATGGGAATGTGCATGAAGGTTACATATACAAATTTAATAAAACAAATTATGGGAACATTTTTCATTTAAGCAAGCAGGTAACAAAACACCTTGAGTGATGGTGCTTTAACAACTAAATATGTTTAAGCTTATACTATGAAATTACTATGCAAGAATCAATCAGAAATTATATCCTAAACTAGTAACAAATTTACTTGCTTTAAAATGATGTGCTTGCAATAATAATAAAATCATATATGTATGGAATGTATTATTCAAAGAACAAGGAGCAATGCGGTAAGTGCATGGCTCGTATCAGAGATAACATCACAACATGGTCAGTTGTGGAAAAATATTCATATTTATGTATTGTTTGCAGAACATATATGAATAGAATACAAATGTAAAGCTTGGTGACACTGAGATATGACATTTACCAGGGTCAATATCACAATGTTTAAAATAGTTCTCTCTTTGTTGTTCCAAGCCAAACTGAGATAAATAATTAAATGACTAACTAAATAAATAAATATATTGCAGTAGGATGGGTGTTAAATATGCATTAGCCAAACTTCACAATTCACAACAAAGAGCTGCTCAACATAAGAGTGTCACTGTGACAAAATGGGAAAAAAACCTTAGTCACTTGCTGCAGAATTATCCAAGTGGAGGATTAGCTACTGTACATCATAATTTGCTAAATCTAACTTCAGAGCACAGTGCAGTCAACCTTCATCGACTGTACCTTATTTTCAGTTGTAGCAGGCTACAATGAAGGACAATCCTAGAAGATGGGAAGGTGAGAACAGACTTCATTCTAGTATACTGACTTCAATTTTTGGAGGTTAAGAGGCAATGTGTTCATTTGCCAGGCATATGTATAAAACCCTACAATTTTTTTCCCTTGTTTGGACAGCTACCAGGCTGTTACCAGGCTACTGTGAATGTCAAAGCAATGCCCTTTTCATAGGACTTCCAGGGGCATTATTTTGGAGTCATTCTTCAACACTAGAGACAGCATCTCCACAGCTTATGAGCTTCAGATTTAGTCATTGTCCCTTGGTGTTTTTCGACAGATTTATTCTCATCTAGTGCTATGAATAGATATGGCCCTTGTTTTTCACATGACAGGGGATACACAGTGATGCAATGTGATATTAATAATGATTCATTGTATTGAATTTTTGCAGTCCTACCCTCAGCTGCATCGGATCAACTACCATATCACTTCAGACAGGTAACTCTGCCACCCTCTTGCATATAATCCCACCCTGATTGCTACATGGAAGCTGGCATGTACTACACACAAGGATTGGAATATGTTCAGGACTCCTGTGTGACCAACCATGGTTTTCACAGGGTCCATGGGATCTTCAGTGGCCTCAATGATTCAGTACTGCGATTTAACACCTGTGTTATTGTAGGCAGATATAGGGGGGGCGGGAAAGTTTATACTTTGGTTTGTTTTTCAAAAAATGTGCATAGATTAACTGAATTCTCCTCTACCTACAGCTTTAAAAAACTGTATGTGGCCTAATACTTTTGGCATGTACTGTATATTGAATAGCTGGTAGGTAAGCAGTCCAGGAATCTGGTAATGATTAGTATGCCAAATGTATACCTTCAGACACCTTACAGAATGAGGTCAAAGCTATTGTACTAAGTATAGCAGAGTACTGATCACCTTGTCTGGGCAAATACTTTTGAGTCTAACCTTCAGAAGCTTCATGTTATACAAAATAAAGCCTGCCAGTTTGTACTGGGGTGCTCCTATGAGACCCCAACATTTGAAATGCATAATGACCTAAAATGGTCAACAGCAAAGTGGAAGCTTGATGCAAGAACATTTTGTCTTCTTCATAGAATCATTGAGTCCAAGGAGCCCACTAACATACATCATGAGCTTCTCTTCACAAACACAAGACATAATTACACAACTAGATAAGCAGTGTTTGGACAAAACTTGACTTAACCTAAAACAAAAACAAACTGTGGGAAGCATACATTTATACATTGTGCTGTATAGCTGTGGTAGGGCTTATCACCAGAAGCACAATTAACTAGGGAAATGCAAGTTTTCAAAAGACAGGTCAAGAATTTCAGCCAATACTATTGCCATTCAGTGAACTGGAGTTAAAAAATTCAATCAAATTTTATATTTGTATAGTACCTTCATGTAATTGTTATCGGTTACTGATATTTGTATGTATCTTTAGTGTATTTGTGAACTGAGGAAGAACAGTTCAATGGAACTAATGGGTTGCCAAACACAAAAAACAAATAAATAAATAAACGGCTCTGCTTTTATTAGGGAAGTTTACATGAAACATCGTGGCTGCACATTTGAGCCCAGACTCCATAACTGCTCCCATGGATCAATAAACAGCTTCGCTTCAAGCACTGAAACGGCTCCTGTACTGTGGCTAGCTGACTGTCTGTGAAGTACGGCTTTGCAATGGGTCACCCAGAGCAGAAGTCAGTCAGCTGTACAGTATGTGACTCGCGGCCTCACAGAACGTGAGATGGCATGTAAAAGTCTGCTTAGAAGATGACGTTGCCACTTTGGAGCAAGAGTAAAAGTACCATCTATTACCCAAGCTGGGGACCTGGGTCTTTTGCTCGGTAAGGTAATTATATTTTGCCAGGTAGTCTGCAGATGGTGAGGGCAGTGGATAACACCTGTCATCAAAGCTAAGGCTCTACAGTCAATTCCAGCTGTTTAATCACATGAGACAATACTGACTCCGTGATGACTTTATTTCACGATATACAGATAGGAAAGAACATTGGGGACGCAGATGTCAGGCAGCTGGTCCTGTCAGTACAGATGGGGAAGTGTCAATCACCCTGCCTTTGTCCTTGTGCAATTCAGCTGGAGGGCCAATCAACAGAACAGTAAATAAATATCGTTTTAAAAAGACAGCTTGTCTTTTCCCCCCAAAAAAATAAACCCAGTGTGTATATTACGGCATGCCTTGCCTTGCTACATTCCGCAAGGAAGGAACACACAGACACACATTTGTTAAATGCAGTGCTGTGCTCCAGCAGGCATTCTTTAAAACTTAAAATTTATGAATGATGTAGTAAATGTACATAAAAATGAGTAAGAATCATACAAAAAAGGACCCAGATTATTGTTCGATAGAACACAGAAGTCTCTGCAGTGGCAGTTGTCGGTATTTGAGTGAAAAGGCTGCGCAGCCACAACCCAAAGTTACCCTGTTCCCTCTGTGGAGACTTTATTGGTGTTTTGGGTCTGTTGAGGCAGAGTGGAGTCGGAGAGGTAGTTACTTAGTTAAAAGGTAAGTTGGTAAAGTGCCTCTGATTGTCAAAGTCATTTCAGGTCCAAGTGAGAGGTGCGAGGCTGTAGGGCCCGGCGCTACGGTTTCCATGGAAATGCCAATTTAACAGTCAGCACACCTGCTAACCTCTAAATCAGTTCCTGCAAAATCCCCCCGCTGGTCCCAAGTGAGGCCTGCTCCATGTGTTAGATACTAGGCAAGGATTTAGGAGTCTTGTTCAAATGCAAATGAGTATAAAAGAGCAAAGGCTCAGACAATCCTCTCAGACAGTTTCAATCCAAGAAAAGTAACACGGGAGGAGTATCTACAGGGTAGACAGACCCTGCCCGATCATTCCAAAAATATGTAACAGCTCTAAAAGAGCGAGGCAGAATCATCACTCTCGCATACAGACACACATAGTCTTATGAAAATGAAAGGCCAAAACCATTACCTTCTTTCTGATGTGAGAGTCCTTTGAGTCTTTTGTCAGAGGGCATCAAGTGAGAATGAGGATGGAATTGAAAGACAGACTCAAATTAGGCATCTTCTTTGCATATGAGCCCATTATGAGGCCATCAGACTCCAGGGAATGGGAGACTGAGCAGTCTATCACGAAAGATCGCACCCCTACACCAACTCATTTAGTAGAGCTGAGAGGAGACTCAAAGCTTTCGATTTAACCCATGCCTGCCTGCATGAGTGGACAATACAGCACGTGTCTCACGCAGGCTGTGCTACACATGTACATCACAGATTTCCATGCATTTATCTAGTTCTAAAAACAAACTTTACCTGTGATACAGAATCACTACCTCTCACAGAAACCAAATGTCAACTCAAATCTAGTATAGAATTGAAGTAAAATATAAAATTACTAATATTATTTATCTGTTCCTCAGTTCCAATTTCCTGTTTGAGATAATAAATGTTGGATGGTGTTTTTCTTTACTTCTTCTATGTTGTCTCAAACAAAGTGCCTGCTTGATTAAAGCACATCACTGTGAAGGATAACACCAGTTTAGAGTACAATATTTTACCTGTAAATTAACCTAACAAATTATATCCTTAAATTATATTCTTCCAGTGAAGTTTGAGCTAACGCAATAAATTCAATAGCAGAAGGATGCAACGCAACAATGTACAATTTTATACTATAACTCATCCAAATACTTACAGAGGTAAGAAAAAACAGTTCTACTGTAGAACAAATAAGTGGCCTGGTGCATTAACAGTCAATGCGGTTAGTGTCAGCATAGGTGACTGTGAAGAAGGCTCTCTTTACTCACTATAATGAGGGTATTGGGTGCTCTTTGATCACTTTATGCAGCAGATGTAAATGTGGGTTTAAAGTACACTCAGAATAGTGGGTGGACCTCCTGTTACAGATTCAAACATATTTCCTCAGTGAACTGGTAATATATTTGGTTTGAGGTATGAATTTATTGGAAAAATGCATTATTACTGCAGCAAGGCCTGAAGAAACTGTATGTAGGTCAGCATTACTTCTTTGGGGTTGGAGGGATCCCTGGAAGATTTAAATCAGCAGTACTCCACTTTCTGACATGCTACTGACTTGTTTGACCCACATGGAGAAGCAAATGTATTATTCAAATTCATCCTCCTAAAACCTAAGCAATTCATTTTTTCCTCTGTAGGTTACATAAGTCTGTTCTTAATCTCAACACCTGTATATTCTACTATGCTAAAACATCCCTTAAAACTGAAATAAATAATATTTTGGAAAATATTTTCACAGCAACATGTTTGCGTCATCCAGGTCCAGGACACTTGTATAATGTCAAAAAATTATTAAATACTTAAATCTTTTTTCTGCCAGGCCTTACAAGGATATTATCTGCAAACTGCACTGAAGAGATAGCTTGTTCTCACCCACTACGGGAGCACCATTGGTAGCCAGCTGAACTGCGACCTCACAGGATCCTCAATTGTCTCTGTATTCATTGAAATGGATGATTCACCTTCTCATCCACCCAGCAATCTGTCAGACAGGAACGCATTGCAGTATCTTTCTGTAACATACTGAGTTTATGTGCATGGGAACAGTGGCCATTCCTACAGGATACGGACTTGTCAATATAATTAAACTCTAATTAATGAAATTGAAATAGTAATTATTACATTGCCAGACCACAAGTTTAATTTTCATCTGGCTGTAAATAATAAACCAATTGCTTAATAAAATTATTTTTGTTTGTAATATTTAGCTATTGCTCATCATTTTGGATTTTGTTTTACTTATAATTCTCTCACTTAAAAAAAAATTAAGAAAAAAAGGTTGAAAGCATAAATTCACATGGGTTTACATATAAACCACTGCACTGCACTGCACCTGGTTTACCTGGCACATTAGTGTTACGGACATGGCTGCCAGTCGTAGCTTGGCCACCTACCAAAAGTTCAGACTGTCAAGCCAGGCATCATCTCATGGTCAGTTTAAAGCCTGTATTAGAATGAAACGCAGAGTCTGGGTGACAGGAAAGCCCCATATTTAAACTACATGCATCTCTCTGCTGTGACTTTACTCTTACTTTTATGCTCGCCACAGCAAGAATGCATATAGTAAGGCTCCCAAAGACATAACGGTACTTGATCCCCTAAATATGATAATATCAACATAAATTAAAAAGAAAAAATATTTTTGCATTATCAATGTTTTACATATGGCTAATCTACATGGTAGCGGATGAGTTCCCTAGCCGAATACGTACGTAGTAGAAGACTCGTCTTTTGGATGAATGACACTACAAATAAATAAATAAACGTGGCATTAGAGTAGGCAAAATAAAAAATAGTATAAAACTCTTAAGCTGAGTGTACCATTAGTGACTGACAATGATAGCCTACTTACGTAAAACATTGCGAAAACGCTGGCTTTTTAACGGAACGTTAAAGTTAGTGATTTGATCTCAGAACACAAGGAAATATCAGAACTACCTGTTTATCCAGTTTAACGACTTTCCTTACACAATTACGAAATTCTGTCCAATGAAATCGCTCCTTTGTTTCTCACCACACCCTGTTGGTCGTTTGAAATGCGCCTGTGTGAAAAAATAAACAATAAATATAAGATGGTTCTCAGTTAACTATATGTTTCCACCTGGCTGAGGTGTACACCTAAATATTATTTTTACTAGGACTACTGAGAACATGACACCGTGCCATAGCTGAACATACGTCAGAAGATATGGAAATGTTCATGTAGCCTATATTAGGTGCTACAATTATATAGAAAGTCGCACACATCTGGGACTGTTATAATAGGGTAGAAGCCTATGTAACTGGAAGGATCAGTCTCAGCCCCCCTCGAGCGTCACCACAATTCAGCGATCGAGTTTATTGCGTAAAGAGAAGGTAAAAGGAAGTTCAATGGTCATTCAGCGGTAAAATGCCTGGGTGATTTATTTGGATGCAGTCACCTGACAAGGACCAAAAACAGAGCACTGGTCATACTGGGCTTACAGACAGTTGCTGCTTAGCACGCGTGTGGCAGAGTTTCTGCTCTGAATGCAATTGATGTTTTGCACTTGTGCCTCTGCAGTCGGAAGCGCAAAGTGCTGCGTTTGGATCTAATTCAGTTCGGACGGGATAACTTTACAGTATTTACATCGATTAGACATTCTAAAGGATATCGTTTTACGTAAGCTAAAGTTTCGCAGCAGCGGGTAGCGCTTTCAGTTTTAAAGCAGTGCTGTGTAAAACAGCCCGCTGTTGTTGACGCTTGTCCTACTTCCAGCTATCAATGGCTGAGGCAATGGATTGTGTCGGGGGTAGTTCAGCTCGCTCCGTCAACAGTTCCCCCGACTCCACAACAGCGGCGATGGTGCCAACGACCTTAGAAGACCTAGCCGAGGAAGAAGACGTTTTCCTTCCTGAAAGTAACAATGCTGGACGGAACGGGGCGGAGGAGAGTCCAGGAGACGGGTCCGTCACGATCCAGGTTCTCCAAGAGGCCCCGATGACCGAAACGAGCAACCAGATGGAGAATGAGTTTTTGCATCTCACCATCAGGAAGCAGGTGTCTTACAGGTAACGACGCGTGAACACGAATATGAAGTAGCTACTTCACTGTGCTTAGCCTTCAAGTCGACCTGTATAGCCTACTAGGCTGTATAACCACACCACTACTCTCACGATGACATAATGAACACCTTCTGTCAGGCGAATTTTGTGTCTTGGTTATGAAGTTAATGTGTCATATTTCTTGTAATATCCTCTTAAACTGCACCTTGCTTATTATGCTCTTTGCACCTTGTTGGTAATCAATGATGTTTTATTTCTGCGATTTCCGTAGTAATTTAGAAGTTAGCCAACGTAATACAATACACATAATTTTTCTGTGTTTAAGGTGTCGGAGGGATATTTTCAAGGGCGTTTTTTGTGGCTAGTGAAGTCTATAAAGATTTTGCAAGTAGGCATAAATGTATTTATGTTTTTGTAAATATTTAGATTTCCAAAATTGCCTCTCTCTATAAAGGCAGATGATATATACTATGTTGTTTTATGTAACATTATTGATTATGTTACAAATGAACATTGTGGAGGCATGAGTTGCACATTTACCAGTCTGTTACATCTGTAGTGCTGCCAAACCACTGTGTTCTTGCGTCAATTCACACGAATTTATAACACTGTTGTCTACATTAAATCTAGGAGGGATTATTGTTGCAAGCACAGTTTACGTTGAACGGAAGCTATGCATATCAATCGACCTGATTGTCAATGAAAGCTATACTGTTCTAGATAAAAATGTGGGTCATTAATATGCCAGAGGTGATGGCGTACAGTCAGAACATTGTTAGAGAGACAAATCTCTGTTGGGACATAGGTGACATGAACAGAGGTAAAAGATAAGAGATAACGGCGCCCTGATTGTAGCCTGTCGTTTAATCCAATCGGCTTTTCATAACCGGTACATTTAATGAGACTGAGTCATTAAACACAAAGACATCATATGAACATTGAACTGGGTCCCCTCTATCCGATGCTGCTGTTCTGGTCTTGTTTACAGTCGAAGGCCTTGACCCTGTTAAGCTGCTGTCCCAGCAGAGGACGTTGTTGTGAGGCAGGAGCTCTAAACGTGTTATTATTTGGGCAGGTTAACGTTGTGCGAGTCACACAGCTTCACGTTTTGCCATCACTCACGCAATGTTGAGTCAAAAATTATTCAGGTAGTCTAATTATGGTAACAATAATTGCAAGATAAAGAAGTTATTTGACCGTGGATGCAGATACGTTCTATTATAGTAACAGTTTATTAAATAATTCGTTGTCTTTTCATTCACCAGCCCTGCTGAGCAGGGCTAACAAAATCATGTGAAATACAAATAAGTATTTGACTCTGGTATATGGCCTCCAGTGTGCCACCAAATCCAGGGTCTTTATTTCATTATTTTTTGTTTGTAAGGAAACAGTAAAAAAAAAACACATTGTTTTGGCCGCTCTCATTAATCACATTTCATTACAATCACTTAGCAGACACTATCCCAAGGGACTTACAGAAGTGGAGAACATCAGACTTAGTTTCAGAAATTCAGAAGTACAACATCATTAAGAAGGTACGTAAGGCCCATTTAAAATCAATAAGCAATAAAGTTAGCTGAACAAACCAACAACCTCTATTGTAAACCAAAGTAAATACCACTCTACAGCTAATCATGTTTACATACGGCTGTAAATACCCATTACCACCCCAGGAGGAAATTAAAAAGGAAAGAGAGAGGATAGCCAAAGTGGGTCAGGGGAGCCATGTTGCAGTCTGAAGCGGTGGTTCTTAAGTTTGCATTGGAGGATGGGTAGGGTCTCTGTTGTCCTGTCCTCCAGGGGAAGCTCAGCCATCTGCTGAGTTTGAATGAACAACACACCTCCACACCACGCCTTGCTTTACTGTATGAAACTTCTGCCTGGATTACGTAAGGATGCTTGAGTTTTTGTAACCATGGAGAAGGACGAGATCCCTGGGTATTTAAGTTCTACTACAGAAAGTAGATATTGAGCTGTGCTGTTGGAAAGGAGGCAAACTGGATGAGTGGGACCAGGGATCACAAGTTCAAAATAATATTCAGGAACACTTAAGAAAGGCTTAGTGGGCTTGTTAGTGTGATCTCCTGTTAGTGTGATCTCCACAAATGTGTTTTTCAAAAATGCCTGCTTTTTCTCAAACAACTATGGGGGCATTCAGGCAGGCATGGGGTCTTTCTGAGTTTTGGCATACTGTTCTAAGGTCAGAGACACAAAGGATATTCTTATACCAGGGTGCAATTAAATGAAATCATTCGGAACCTTTCTGTGAACATTGCTTCTCCCTGATCTCTAATGGCTGTTGGTTATTGTCGAGTGTTATTGTGATGGTTTATAGTACAGAGACATAATGCCATTTAGAAATAGTCTGGGCGGCTGTCATGCCAATTTATGTACCAAGCAAGCTGGGGTCCACTGAGTACCGCTCAACTACTGTCTCTGTTTAATAATGCTTCAAAGGCTCTAACGTTTCATGTCAGGGGAAATGGTGCTGGGTTATTGATTTTGCTGTGCACGTTGTAAGCCTTCAAAGAGCAGACAGCAGCTGCACCGTGGAGCTGATGAGGTCTGCGGACCTGTGAAACAAGTTCATAACCTCGTTATGTGGAGTGGGGTCGCGTGAGAGAGGTGGAGTGTGGGGTTGGGGGAGTGGACTTAAAGTTATGGCTACTCTGTACCCACTCAGAGTGGGGTTCATTGGATTTGTTTCATTGTTTAGGCGATGAAGCCGATAAGCACATATTTTAGGCTAGCTAGATTGTTAGTTTGGGGCTCTGTGGATGAGCACAAAGGTGATAGTAATGATTTAAAATCAGATTTATAAAATTCTTAAATGAGAGCGAGAGTGAGATTTGTCCCTTCTAGCCTTCCATTTATATTGAAGGATGGAAGCAATTTCATGTTTGTATTCTCAGCAGACATTGATGCATTATTTTATTAACATGAATTAAAATTTATCCCTTCCATTCAGTGCCTGAAAACAGGATAATTGTACTTACAGTTGAAACATAAATAATTAGTAATCTTTTTTTTACTGGCAATGTGAATTGTTCATGTTTTAACAATTTTAAAAACAATGGGCAGGAATGAGGATACTTCGATACTTGAGGGAATACATGCTCCCAAATGTAAATAGAACATAAAGCTACCAAGTTCCATTAAATCCAGTATTATCTCCTTAGCTTTTTTGTTTACATGGACATTTTTTTATTAAGACCAGAGATGAAAAACAGTTTCACTGTGTGTCTGCAGTAGCCGTATTGAATTATTTTAAGGTATTGTTTGCTAAACAGAAAAATATTGTGCCTTTTTTGGACCTGAAAAAACGTTTCTTGAACGTAAAATTACATTTTGCTTATTGATTCAAACCTAAAAATAAGAAGTAAGTGCACCTGGGAAAATGCTTCTCTCATACACCCTCTGCATTCCTCAAGAGCCCATCAAAGGTCACTACAGCTGTGATGACGGAGATCTGCATCGGTTTCAACCTATATTTCCTCAACTAGAAGGACATCATTTTTTTCTTATTATGTTTAGCTTTTTATTTGTTAATAAACAGGTTCTTGTCATAAATATAATGTATTTTATGTTACGAAAGTAATTGCTTTTATATTTTATATTTCAAAGCATGATAAACATTCAATGGTGCATAAAATGAATATAAAAAAGTTACCAGTAGCTAAAAACATAATGTTGATGAATGGAAAAAAGTAATAAGAAAAAGCACATTGGAAAAGTAGATTTGATTGCATAAGTACCCAGTTCCCATGGTGCCACTGGGGTTGTAAACTGAACAATAAATCATAACTGCCTATGTTTGCATGGTGATTGGAAAGCTTGATTGTATTCTCTTTCATTAAAATGACATTCATTCTGTTTGACATTAAAATGAGTTGTAACCAAGTGCTTCTTTAATAATAGCCCAGATTACGTGGCTGTGAGCTTCCTGTCACCTACAGTACTACTCCGGAGGCTGTGCCATTGGTTTCACTGGACTGTGTGCTGCCAATCCATCTTCACTTGATTACTTATCGACATTTCCTGCATGGCAGGACTGTTCTCTCAGATTGAATTACGGGAACCACAGTTTGTCCATCGCAAAATAGACCATTTAACGACAAAGCAGGAGTCAGGCGCACGCACGCATGCACGCACGCACGTACGCACACTTTAAATGAATTGCAAGCATTTTATTATAATTTCTTTTATTACTCTTATAAAGTACAGAAGAGTCCAATTTCAGCGTTTAGAAAACAAGGACTGCTGCTTACTGGACTGATATTAGCTATAAAATTGAATTTTATTTATTGTATGAGTTATGCTTCTTGACAAATAATGAGTTGTACTGTCTGACTGCTGAAGTGTTCCCATTTACTATGCAACTCAGGGGCACAATAAACTGAACTGTCACAATGAACAGAATAAAGGGAATAAACTGGCATCACAATCACCAATGCTCAGTTACACAATCACCAATGCGCACACATGTCCATCCAGGTGTCAACAGTCTTGAATTCAGTTAGGTAAAGAAAACATGTAATACAGAGAAACTGTAGACACTGCAGATAATCACCATTCTTGACATTTCCCTTAATAAATGATGGTACTGACAGCAGCATTGTGTACCAGTCATTGTAACTTTACTTAGATTTTAGATTGACATGTTCATTGTTTCATTTCAAATCCAGTGTGCCAGAGTACAGAGCCAAAGCAACAAAAATTGTGTCCCTCTCCCAATACTTTTCCATTTAATTGTAGATCTAGCATTACTTTCACGATCCTTAAACATATTTGTGCTATTCCAATCAAGAGTGTGGTGAAGTGTTTGTGAACTTATTTCAACCTATTTCCATAGCTTATGCTGTATCTTGACCCATTCACATTTTAGCCTATATATCAAAATAGATATTTATTTTACAGTTGTCTATAAAGTGATTTGTCCTGAAATTGTTTTGTGCTCCTACCAGGACAAGCATAGGTTAATTGGTGGTCTGTAATTGCAGGAATTTATGCGTTAAACTAACCAGAATATTCAAGATGGATACGTCAGCACGGGGTTCCATCATCATGCATGTAGGTCGAGTGAAAGCATTGGTTTCACAGACAGCCCACCTGTTACCACGGAGCATTATAAAACAGTCTTTCCTTTTCACATCGCTTGCTTAGCAGCAAAAATCTGATGGGGCCATCATCCAAGTAAAATGAGTCACAATTTGTTTGTTCAGGACTAAAAGGGTTAATCAGATCGGCAGAGACGGGACCCAAAAATATAATGTAGAAGCAAAAAAGAAAGACAGAGTCTGCCTGCTGCTTTTGTGCTCCTCTGAGCCACTTTCATTTGCGCTCACCAAATGGAAATGCACTCGCCTCTTGTTATCATCTTCCTTCCTATGATAACAGTGTGTTACTTCATATTCGTGTCCACAGTCCTCAGACCTAAACCACTGCTTCACGCTGCAGCCCTCTGTCCCGATTGAGCAAGACCATCCAGTTGGATATCCAGTTTATTTGGCTTCCTCCGGTTGGGTCAGGAGGAAGTCATTAAGGTCTCTAGTCCACACAGGGCAGAAGAGAACAGGCTGCCCTTTTCATTAATTTGTCACCATACATCCGCAACCCATTGAGAAGACTGCACACGCTGATGTTATCTCGTGATCCTTAGCACGTAGGGCATGGCTCATGAATCAGAGAAAACTCATTAGCATTGGGTTGACAAGAACACACAGGCCTTATGTAGCATGTCCTTGTCCTTGCGTTTCTATCTTTGTGGTGCATAACGTGTGTTCTACAGTGATGCATGGTCTGCCATTTGCCATGAAGTTTCAATGTCAGAAAGCCCCTGTTTTTAGTCTGTGGCATTTCATTTTTTCAGAAGGAATACAGGTACAAAGGCATCTCAGAGAGTTTGACTGGAAGCCGTGCTGCTGTAATGGATGTGATGTGATAATCCTGAGATCTCGGCTTTACATACAATTTTATTCCACCAGAGACTGGCGATTTCTATTGTCATTATTTATGAATTTATGACAGATGAGACATACATTTATGAGACATACGCCTATCTTCAATTCAATTTTCAAATCTTTGAATTTGACATATGTATACGTGCAAGTGCTTATTTTGTTTTCTTCAGAAGAATTTATTGGCAATTTAATTTTTTGTGATCTATACATTTTTTTGTGATCTCAGTACTCGGCAGTCTTGAAAGAAATCTTGGCCACAGCCCCTAAGGCCATTAACATCACTCTCTGAGGAAAATCATAGCTGAGAGAAGGGTGTCTTCACCTTGTCATTAAAGACCTGGAGATGAAGACCATTGATTTGTTAAGTACATTTTCCAGTGGCTCTGCCAAGAGGTTCTGTGCTCAAGCCCCTTGTGGAGCCAATCCCAGGACTGCTGCTGGTCACTAATTCACTCTCTCCTGAGTCATGCTTGCTTGATGTTGCTGCATTAACTGGATCATGTTGTATCTTCCAACACACACTGTGCCATGCAGACAGGCTGGAAATAAAACCAGACCCCCATAACGCGTAACAGGCTCGGCACATGGCCTATTGAAGGCGTATAATCATGTTAGTGGCACCTGGACCCAATATGTTAGGAATTATTGCTCCTGTGTTCCTCTCCTTGGTGTCTCTTGTGGTTTGAAGCTGCCGGTTCCTGATCTCTGCCCAATCTGATTATACAGTCACCATTCACCTCTGTTTTAGTGTGAGTGATTGTTTGAATTAGACAGCACAGCACTCTTATTTCAGGGCTGATTGGGTGCCTATTTTGTGGATAATAAGCTTGGCCATGCTTATTGGATGAAACAGTTTTTCTTTTATCATCAGAGCAATATTTCATCAATGTCAATCCGTTGAATTAAATCTCAGTCAAGACTTGCTATGAGGAAGATTTATTTCTAAATAAGTCTATAATTCCATTACTTTATCTCATGTTAATGACTTTATGTGGTAAATTAATTCAAAGTAATCTGGGCTACATCAAATTTTTTGTTTAAAAATAATACTATTTTGGAAAATAACTTGATGGCCTAGGCTGGCAGTCATAGGACTGCTGTCAGAGGAGTGAGAACAAAGATGTGTGTAGTGATCAAACAGAATAAGAAGTATTTTCTGTGAGGCACATCATCAGATGTGGAACTTTCAATAGTGACACTAACAATAGAAATGTTTATTACTGTATTTTCATATGCTTTTATATTTAAATGTATTTTTAATTATTTTGCAGGCTCCCAGTCAAGTAAAATATTTAGAAAATTAGTATGAGAACACAGTTGAATATTGAAAAGGATATGTCAATTATTGTAAGCCAGTTCAAACCCAGTTGCTCACTATCCTGCAGTTTTTAGATACCAGCATGATGTGCTAGAAGCTGGACCAAGTTACCACTCAGTAACTTGCTGCCTACCATCTTAACAGCCAATCCAGAAACAAATCTATCATGCTCTTATCTGGAAAATGAGATTTCTATCACAAATATTTTTGAGCAGGTGTCCTGTGTAACGAACAGGATGTACTGTAGGCAGCTTTATCATACTGATTACCATTTGCCATCGGAGGGACCAAAACAGGGGATCTACTGTGTGTCTTGGGCTTGTAGCACATCCGGTTGGAAGCAATGCCTGTAATTCATGTGATGCATGCTCAGCACCAGGGTGGCTTGCAGATGCCATCTTACAGGATTGTGTCCCATTTGTTTCATATAGTCCTGTTCTGCCACACTGTCCCATGTCCCAGCTCATCCCATCTGTGTTTAATGATTACAGTCTGGTGTGATGGCCATTGGCCGTTTGACTGTCACACTCTTACCTTGTTAGAAAGTCATAGGCACACAATCAGAATGATAATACATCCTTGATACACACATAACACTTCTATCAGCAGTTACATCATCAGTGAAGACAAGTGAGCCAGTACCTGTAGCAACCATACATGCCCACCACCATGTTTCACAGATGAGGGGTATGTTTTGGATTTTGGTCTCATCTGTCCACAAGACCTTTTTCCAGAACTCTACAGGCTCTTTTAGGTAGCCTACTTCTTAGCAAACTGTAAGCTGGCCATCCTGTTTGTTCTGCTAACTTGTGATTTTCATGTTGCAGTGTAGCCTCTGTAGTTGGTTAGGGTGCCCTGAAATGTGGGGGCTATATATAAAAAGGTTCTGTAATTTCTACATGGTGAAACCAAATTGTATAAAGAATACCCTTTAATAAAAGCCGGGAATCTTCAATTTAACTGCATGTGCATTCTTTGATTACAAATCTAAAATTGTAGAGGACAGAGGCTAATCAAGAAAATAATATGTTTTTGGCCCAAACATTATGGAGTGCACTATAATGTGAGTCACGGGGCATTGTGGGGGGAAAAATTACTGTGACCTCACTGTGAGGCTTTTCATATATATATCAAGAGCTTCACAGTGAGGTCACAGTGATTTTCTTCCCTACAATGCCTTGTGACTCACAGCTGCCCCAGGCCATGGTTAAGACTGAAAATTGACCTGATAACTCAGGGGAGGATGTCCTGGATATTTTTTCATTAAAAAAATATATTCCTGTAATATTTCTTGTAATCCTGTGTATTCCTGTATTTTGGCATTGTGTGTTTGTTTCTCTGATATAGCATACAACCACTACCTTTCTTCTCTACTTGTTACCTACACTTGACCTTCTGAGTTAATGGCATATTGTACTGTAAGTGCTGCATATGACATATATATATATATATATATATAATATAATTTGCATTATACAAATGTATTTCTGCATGGTTTAGTTTATTATACAGTTAATGTATTAGTGAAAAGGCTGAAGTATGACTAAGGGGTAATCATGGACATCTGGATCGTACATAGAAACGGGCATATAAAGCGTGAAGTGTTCTGATGGCATTTTGAACAAGGCTTCTTTGTAAATGATGCAACATGCAGCTTTTAAGGTATAATTGAGAAGACAAACTGTTTAATTTTCGCTGTAAGATCACCTTCTGGGTTCATAATATAATCGTTCTCACTTTGCATTTATTCCTGCTAAATGCATTTACTAATTTAAAAGAAATTATATTTGTACTCATGACAAATGGGTCAAATAAAAATGAAAAAAAAAAAAAGTGAAAATATTTGTTTAGGAGACCTTAGTAACAATCCACATTTCCACTTCCAGCAATAGGGGAGGGAAAGTATAAATACACCCAAAAAAGCCAAGACATACAAATATTTAATGTGGAATTTTAATACAGACACACACATTGTTTTTTGTGGACGTCTTGCTTTCAAAATATTGTATTTAATGCTCTTTGCACTGGAAGTATATTGCATGTTGTACACAAAATCGTGCATAGTTGTTCATTGTGCAAATAGCTATAACTAGCAAAGTCAATGGGTTATTATTATTATTACTAACTTTACAAAAGAGACAAAGTGGCAAGTAAAAAGCGAATACTTCTGAGTAGAGTAAGATGGATATCATGTGCAGGTATCTGATTGACAAGAACAGTGCTTTTTGAACAAAAATTGCTTTAATGTTCTGTTTTATTTCCACTTTTTCATTTGGGCATAGCATGGTGAGACCACATACACACATCGTGATTTATTTCAGTTCATCTTGGAATCCATGCAAGTCAAATTCATTTAGAATTCAGAGGGATGATTCTCAAGTGTTGATGCTGTGCATGCAATCCCGGCCACTGCGGGCATAATACTTTCAGGTCTGAAATTTTCTGGTTGGGTTCTTTAGCAGTAAAGGCAGAAAAGGCATGAATACATAATGTCTGGCTGTTGGAGATGCTGGTGGAGGGGCACTGCTTTTTCTTCCTACACATAATCTGGTTTTCTGGGAAGATATCAAAGAGGTCTTTCACAGGAAATAAGCTCAGAAGTGGAGGGGATGGAACTCCTTCTTTATGACCTGCAAAATTTCAGTCTCCAAAACATTTTCTGCAATTTTACAAATGTTATTGTTAGGCCTGACATGACATTAACTAGAAAGCCCTATTTTGCAAAAGTAACCATTTCAAAATTGGTGAGGACATTGTAGGTTAGAAAATTTTCACTGACTAAAGAAAAATGTATCATAAGTAAATGTATTCATCCAAAACCATTTGAAATACATGCGTCTCAAACAAAACAATGACCTGGATTCAATAAAGTTTAACTCAAAAACTGTATATATTTGCATTGTGCTCTGCTAAAATGTGTTTTTGATTGTGCCATCTGCTATATTTTTTAAATTAAGAAATGGTGTGTTATTATTCCGAATTAGTTGTTGACCGCTAAGTGACAGTTTGAAGAATTGAGGTGCGTTTGTATAGTGTACTGACAGTCTTTATCCAAGTGACCGCATTTCTGTTGTCATTCTGGTGGCACAGAAGACAGCCGTAGTCAAAATACAATTTATTATTTTTTCTGCATTTACTTGTATGCCTGATTTATGGACAACAGTTAACTGGGTAGAGATCAGTATTTCCCATCTTCTATTTCCATTCACCTTGAGCAGAGATGCCCTGGTTGGGCATATCGTTATGACCTTATTGAGATGTTACTGTTGTTTCTGAACATGGTCCCTTGAGCAGATATGAAGCTTGGTTATGAAATAAATATGGATTAAAGAACTTGTGAAATATCAGAATCATATGCATATAATGATATGCATGTTAAAACACAGCCAGCAAATTTCACAGTCTCATCCAATCTGGAATATTTAATTGACGTATCATTTAATCAAAAAAGAAGGATCACATATTAGGCCACTTTATACCAGTTGAACATCATTTGATTACTACATCATTCCTGAGCATTGTTGCTGACCATGTGCATCCCTTTATGGTCACAGTCTACCCTTATTCAAATGGATGCTTCCAGCAGGATAATACAGATAGATAATAGCGCACCTTCGGGATGAGGTGGAGCGGGAGGTTCAAAGCATGAACGTGTGGCCGTAAAATCTCCTGGAACTGCATGCTGCTGTCGAGTCAGCATGAACCAAAATCCCTAGGGAATGTTTCCAGTGCCTTGTTGAATGCATACCGTGAAGAATTCAGGCTGTTCTGGAGGCAAAAGGGGGTCCTCCCTGGTACTAGATACGTGTGCCTAGTT
Source organism: Anguilla rostrata (assembly GCF_018555375.3). Lineage (NCBI taxonomy): Eukaryota > Metazoa > Chordata > Actinopteri > Anguilliformes > Anguillidae > Anguilla > Anguilla rostrata. Next base: position 42,565,070 of record NC_057937.1, on the reverse strand, counting down.
AGAGTGGCCAGTGACTGTATATTATCCTGTTATACACCACAGTGGTTATTGCCTCTTGTTTTTTTTTGTTTGTTTTTTTTTGTTTTTGTAATTACGCAGTTATAGAATAAATGTATCCTATAGTAAAAAAGAAAATGGGTAGTCCATCATTACAAACCTGAGAGGATGAATATAGTTGTGAATATAATAAATTATGGGAAAAAAAAATTGGCTAGTGTTTTCATGTTGTACTGTAAACTCCAAAAAGAAGAAGAGAGCAGTTGTTGGCCCTTCCGCTTGTTTTAAAATGCATTGCTATCCCCGTTCATAGGCATGACTAGAAATACAATGGGGAGCCTATCAGTTTTCAGCAGTCTCCATTTATCTGTCACAGCACAGGCATTTCACAGTCATTTTACACCCTTGTTACTGTAATACTGTATTTATGTTCCATACTTCATAGGCATTTTACACCCTTGTTACTGTAATATTTATGTTCCATACTTACTGAAGCAGCAGCAATTATGTAACCCACTGATTATAACAGAAATGAATGTGTCCACTTGTCAGATTATGTAATTGCATAATGTTTTCTGTAGCGAGCATGTAATGTCATACACAGGTTCTAACAGTAGATATTTTATACACACGGTACTGCAGTGGTTGCTTTCCGTGCTTGTTATTTTTCTCACATCGCAAACAAACAGTGACCTAAATCTTGGGTGATGAAAAGGCGCTGTGAGAAATGCCATTGCTCCTCAATATGCTGAAAATAATTTGCTGCTGATTGAAAAGTAGAAGACTGACACCACCATCTTGTCTTCAGGACACCTCTATCATAGATAATAGGAGGGTGAATTGGATAGGATGAGCAAGAGTAAGATTTTTCAAAAAGCTGGGTTGGTGTGCCTGTTGCCAATCTGAGGCTGTCAGAAATTCAGTTTGCTGCAATTGCTCCTACTCTGACCAAGTCTATGGATAATGCTGTGAGAGTGAGTGACAGACGGTTCAATAGCAGTTCCATCACTATTAAATCTACAGAAGAAGGGAGAGGGGAAACAGTTATCCTGTCTGTAACCAAGTGAATTCTTTCTTCCATGAACACTGACATCATCAAACCAACACACACAGAGGGCCCCATTTAATTTACGTTTGAAACCAGTTTGCAGTAGTACACAGTTAGGTTGCATGTCGAACGACCAAAAACAGGTTTTGTTTCTGAAGCTCAATTCCCGGTCTTTTTGAGAGACGTTACTCACTAGCGACAGTGTGGCTAGCTCCAGTATATAGCTCCAGTATAGATCTTTCAGCCACCTGTTTCAATGTAAGTCAGTGGTACCAATATGGTCAAAATACGAAGTCAATCATTTTTTCCCATAAGAACATGTAGTCGCAATAGGTGTTTTTTCTTCATCTAATGTCTCCCCATGTGCCGATTTGTCATTCAATCAAACTGTGAAGAGGATATTTGTGTCAGCTGGGTGTATGATCATGCATTTCTCTCATACTCATCTCAGCAATGAATAGAAATATGGGCCATTTGTGTTGTAAATAACCCCTAAGTGGGTTTGCCTAGCTTCCTGTTGCGTCGGCCCTGAATCAACATTCAGACCAACTAGAATAATTCGAAACAGCATGACTGAGTAATCATATTTACACTATTACTGTTGATTGCAGCTGTGCCGTGACCTTCCATTTTTTGTCATTAGCATTCACTTTGGAACCCATGCTAAATGCTTTCGCAAAGAACTGCCATTGACTGTTGAGTTTTGCTTCTTACAAGTAATTTAAAGCCTATTTGGTGACATAATTCAGTTGAGGTTTAGCAAGAAGAATAAATATTCCGAGTATTGCAGGTTTAGTACTGCGAGAGTTGGCAAATCTGCAGTGATGTGGTTTTCAAGAGTCGTGGGTTGCCACCCACTTCTGAATGATAAAGGTTTTTGTTCATGATGCTGTTCTTTTCCATAGTGCTGAGGATTAAGCCTAAGGCCTTTTCCATCAGCTGGAGATGGGGGAGGGAATGTAGCAGAGTGAATTCTTTCCTCCATGAACACTGACGTTATCAAACCTACACATGTACACGACCCCATTTAATGTACGGTAGCAACCGGTTTAATACAGTTACATATACAGTATGCACATCACGATTCTGTGGGAAAAGAGAATTATGTAAGCAATATTGAGCGATTTTGTTTGCATAGACTGTGCATTGAAAATGTTGAAGAATGATTGCAAATCTGTCTGAAAAGATGGAGGCAAAACGGAATGCTGATATAATGTTGATGTTTTCCATAGAAATCTGTGGCAATGTCGAATGATTCATTTTAACCTTATCAGATTGACAGGCAACAAAACGGCAGCTTTTCATTCATTTTGATTGATGAATTGAATTAATTTGTGTATTTAAAAAAATAATAATTTTCAGTGTGAAGTAACTATGAAGTTACTTATTATCTGAATCACTTTTTTAAAATGGCTGTGTGAGAGAGAGAATGAGAGAGGCGGAGAAAATGTGAAACAGAAGGAACAAGACAGCATGTGTGCGAGACCAACAGAGACAGGAAGTGGAGGAGAGAAAATAATGCTGGCAGCATTAAAAGTAGGTTAATGCATTTATATTCTTGCAGTTCTTTAAAATCGTCTTAGAAAGTCATGGAAAAGTCACGAAAAGCTCTCAAATTTCAACTGTGCTCTAAAAGTCAGGGATATTGTTCCAATTAGAGCAAGTGACCTCCATATTTCTTTCAAGCTTGTTGTCACTTACTGTGAAGTCTTCATATGTTAGTGTACTAAGGCAGATTCTTCCAAAGTGTTGCTCTCCAGATGATATCTACAACCTACACACAAAACGTAAATAAAACTGTCCACCAAACAAAATTGATTTTTTGGTCGAACTTTTGGCCATTAATTTACACATTGTTCGATTTGCTTGGCAACCAATAATACAAATTGGCATTTTAAAAAGCAATGTGGTATAATTAAATATGCGCACAGAAAATTAGTGTGCAGGGAAAACTGGCTTTGAGAGCTTCAAAGAGGACCGTGGCATGAGTGGGCTGCAGTCTGAGTCCAACGTTGTTGAGTATGTTGGCTATACATGAATGACTTTGGGTGCAATAGCAACAGGCTACACTTCCTGGCCCCGCACTACATGATAAAGAAGTTCCCCTTTCTTAATGAAAGCTGTATGTGCAAATAAACTCTGTCTGTTTCACTGTGATCATCTGTAGGTATCCGGTGCACACTGAGTCACATAATCACTTTCAGTGAGGTGATGGCGAACATGGCGGATGGCATTTTATCCCACGTGGAGTCTAGTGGTTTAAGTGGAGTTTTTTTTCTGTGGGGTGGTGCTTGCAGTCTTTCATTGCTATGAAAAACATTAATTATTTTGTTTCATTTTTCCTGGAATCAATTACAGGCTTTATGTGCTTCCTGTCTTGAAAAAATTGTGCTTTTTAAGTCTGGCTATAATGAGAGATGAAGAATATCATTATGATGGGATGTGATCGGGAATCATACAGTAAACCAATAAACCCGGAAAACAGACCTCTGGGCCTGTTGATATCAGAACAGAGAAATCAGGCCTAAGTTTGTGAGCGAGGTACTCAAATTTGATTTTATTTCATTCTAGTTGTCCATTTAACATTTAACATAAATCTTGAACTCCAGCAGAGATGATTAATTTTGCATAATATTATCCCCAGGACTCAATTAACATTTGTCATCTACTTTGGAACACAGTTAAATGTTAAATTAAAAATTATTACTTTTATTCAGCAATGGAAAAATAGATTAAAAATTGTGTTTGTGAAGACATAATTGTTGCATTTGCTTATAAAATGGCAGCATTGAAAAATGTGGATTGAATGCAAGGGTTAGTCATCTTCAGATTTAATTAAATACCAGTTTCCCTTGCCAGGAGCATTGAACGCAGTGGGGGGAGAAGTGTCATTAGCTCCCTGCTGTTGATAAACCGATGACCAGCCCATCCGTATCCTCAATCCCAGCTTTGCACACTATATACATATACTGCTGCGTTTATTGACACAGGTTTCTGAACCAGTCATGTTTGAAATATATGGGAGGTCCACTGGTTTTTGTCAACATCTGAGTTGCAAATTGCTCACTGTCCATGAAGGTGTAATAAAATACACGCAAATATTGACAGGCAGTTAGGCTGAGTAATTAAGCCATGGATTCTGGCTAGATCAGATGCACCAACCATACGTTGATTGTGAAATGGAAGCTGCTGTTGTGCTTTGGTGAAGCCTGACAAAATAATAATAGTAATAATAATATTTGTTATAAAAGTTCACCTGATAATTCCCTGAGTTTCTGTGAATTAAGTAATTGACACTCAAAGGACTTCTCTTATCTTACGTGAATTATTACATATAGTAGGAGTGCCCATGTTACTTGGGATGGCAGACCTTTGTAGTTAGGAGTTAGATGCTGATAATCTCACCTGAAGAAAACTGCACACAAGTCTTATATGTCCAAGGCCTGTCCTCGTATAACCCCATATGCACTTCGCTTAAAAAATTTAAGATGATGTTTCAAGCAAGTCAGATCTTCCAACATCCAACTTGACCTCAGACCAGACGCCCTTCCTCCTTCTCCTTCTGTCACAAAGCCACACGTGAGCTCAGCGAAACCAATTACATCAGCTGCATTTTCTGTGACAGATGCTTATTGACTTCACGTGGCCAGCGACCAGGCGAGGGTGGGGAACAAGTGACATAAGACACGACGCGACTGAGCGGAGATCTCTTGCTCAGCTTTTGGCAGAAATCCCAGCTCACCTTGACAAGTTATCGTGTGTATCGGTGACCCAGATTCGCTTGGCTCAGGGCCCCTTCAAGGGCAGATAACAAAGTGAATTAATGAAAGAGCCAGAGAACATGAAAGGGACATAGCCTCCCCTAACCTGATTATTACGTCGCACTGTTGGCTGTACAGTGTAACTGTCAATGAGGTGGGTGGGATGGTAAAAGAACAGAAACGTACAACAAAGAGAGGATAGGACTGAAGTGTTTTCATGAACATACAGTATACATTAAATTACTAGCTGGGCAGTGTATGCTTGGAATATTCCATGAGTTTCATAGATGAGAACCTAAAATATTATATCATGAGACCATGTGTTGTTCCCCATATGCAGAAAAGCATGTTATTTAGATTTTCTTAGTGTAGATTTATTGTAGCCTTTAGTGCTGCAAAGGCTTCTGCTTCCTCTGCACTAAACCATTTCCCACATTAATGTCTGTTTGAATAGATACTTTGTGCGTACCGAGCATTAAGTGTGAAATTCACCATATCTAATTTACACTTTTTTTTTAAAACCTAAGGATGGGTAATTGAGTGTGATCAGTAATGCCTGCTGAAACACTGTGTTCAGAAATAGAGAGGGGAGCTCGGTTGCTGCTGACCGATGTAGGCAGATCGTGCTGTTGGTAATGTTAGTCATAGTCACTTCCCGCACACTTGGCCCTAATGCTTTTTCAAGCATCCGGGAGCTCTTTCCGTGAAGCCTGATTGAATCAATCGAGGAGCCGAAGCTCCGAGCAATTACCCTGCTCAACAACTGCGTCCCACACACCGGAGGGGAGAGCAGAATTCACTCCGGATCTGCATTTTACATTTGTCATGACACAGCGAGACGTGCTAGCTGGACTTTTCAGGAAAGGTGAAACAGAAAACGAGCTGCATTATGCCCGTGTAATAATAAGGGGATGACATTGCATGGAACTGTATACATCTGTGACCTGTTTCCGTGTGTCTGTAGGGCTTGTAGAGCCTGTTAGAATGTGTGTTGGAGAACCATACTTAAAATCAGTAATAGTATGATGATTGAGACTGGGAAACTTTAAATAATTACAAAAGCAAATTTCTTGTAGTGGGCATACATCTGCTTTGCGAACGCGTTGCGTTCCCTTATTCAATCAAGGGGATGTGAGTGACCCTAGAGTTTAGTAAGTACTTCAATCAGAGGCCTTTTAAAACCAGATGGAAACAGGAAATGTGAATCATCTTGCTGTAGTACTGCTGTATTACCATACACATTGAAGGGTAATGAATATATTCGGTAATATTTCTGGTGGGATTTTAAAATAATATCACGCAGAACAATGTGAAGGCTTTAACATTCATATTGCACATCAGTGTGTGCAGAGGGCTCAGTGCCTGCGGATAACATGGGAAATGCATGGCATATCTTTGTCCCCAAACTGACTACAGATGAGTATGGCGGCCAACCTCTCACTGATGCCTGAGTGAGTGCCTCCCCCGATACAGTTTCCAGCCAAGGGCCTGAGGTCTGTTAGCCCAGTGGTTTTAACACTCAGCTAGAGGGAGAGTTCTGATGGAGACAAAGATAACCCCTTTAAGGACAACCACTTCATACATACAGTATGTGGTTTTGTAAATGACTGTTTATTGTTTCACATTTTATTGAGTACACACAAATAATTGCATAGTTATGGATGCATTTAACTTTTCAAATTCAAATTTTCAAAAAACTTCTGTCTGAATGTGAAAATGTTGCTGGAAGGCTGCAATAATCTTAATCAAATCGTCCGTTCACTGGGAATGCAATGCCCCAGATCCGAGGCAACACAACTTCTCCCCCCCCCCAACATCAGGTTCCTGTCTTTCCTCTGAGAACATTGACATTCTGTAATTACAGAGAGGGAAGAAATTCACTGGAAGAAGTAGAATAGCCACAAAGAAAAAAAAATAAGCCAAGCTCTCACAGTGACATCACAACCCTGGAAGTGTCATGTAACAGACTGTTGATGCCACAGAAATGTGCCTATGGCTCTTTCATGGGAGGACTTGCTTTCCCACAATTCTTAGGCTGCATTCAGGATGTGAGGCGGCCACTAACAAAATAATTCTTGACCAGGAGAATCAGTCGGTAGGGAAAATCCCTGGATACTATGCAGTGAAATCTTTTTTTACGGTTTCCTTAGTGATTTAGCAAACAGCCTTATTTAGGGAGGTTTGTTTTTCCATTGACAATCAATATCAGATTGTTTGTTCCCATAATTGCAATTCAATATTTTATATTTCACCTGGTGGAACATGTCAGTAGGGGAAAGCCCTCGATCAGCTCCATTTTACAGTTGAATTATATGTAAGGGCGAGACAACGGTGTATTCGTTTCAATTCTTCAAACAGTTACACAGCATATAGCCTATTGTTTATGCACAGTATGTACTGTCTGAGGCAAGTCTGAGCAAGTACCTTGCTCAGAGATTTAATGGCAACATCTGAGTTACAAACTCAGTTCCTTAATCACGTGTCTTGAGCCTTTTTGTGCAAAGATCTTTTCAAACAAATATTTGTACCCATACCTTTACTGAGTTCTCAATAGAGTTGCTCAATACTGTGATCTTATGCCTTAATGAAATCAGTGTTCTTGTAAATGCTGGAAGCCAGGTCAGCCGGAAGGGAGATGTTCAGGTCTCTCATCGTCCTTGGAGCATGGCTCATGGCTTGTCTTTTCCAAGGCCTTTTCACGGACGTGTGTATTTTGAAAAGAACGACAAAGAAGAACCTGAACACGTCCCCGCTGATCCCAAATCCCCACCCCTGTGTTGCACTAGTCCCCCCCCCCTCCCACCCCCCCACAGTTTATTTAGTATTCAACCTTGGGGGATAATAGGAGATATTGTACTTTTTAAAAATTTAACCAAAATTTTAAGTGGCCTCCAAACATTTGAATACTTTTAACAAACTAAGATAACAATGACTTCACAAAAGGAATGATGCAATCACAACTGCCTTTAATTAGATCATTTGAATACCTGTTTAACCTGCTTAAGTACTGTGATCCAGCATCAAGATTTTGTTCCTGAAAGCGAAGGTACATTCTGAAATAGAAGCTTGTTGCCACCCTGTACATAAAGAAGCTGCTGGATATATAGGGGCAGGAAGTTCTTTATCATTGTTCATCTGCATTGTATGAATATTTCTGACAAATATATGGTGATGCAATGGAAATATTTACTATCTAACCGCCATCGTAAATGACATAAAAGGAAGTTTGAAGCTACTGTGGTGTTAATTTCTTTCCAGGAAGAAGAAGCTAAAAATTTTTCCCACAGTAGTCTGTGAGAGAAGTGGTGTGATTGGAAAACTTTACGGGACTGTACATGAAATCTTGTAGGGTTGATTTGTTTTGCTTTCGGATTGACAGTGCCCTTGTATTGAGTGAGAGGGTTTTAGACATATACTAATATTTTGGCTTAAAACTCTGCTGAGAATCTCAAGATTGGTTCATAATAGGGAGGCAATCCAAACAAAGAAATGAATAAAAGAAACACTGAAGCAGAAAACAGCCAATCAGAATAGCGTACAAAGCTTGCAGTATTGCAGCCCGTTTCCAATGAAAACCAGTGACTGTGGATAGTACACTGGTTGCTATAAAAACTTGGCCCTATGCATCTGTGTAAACACATACCCCTACTTTTAAAGACAGTGTAAGACCTTCTGCAAACAGAGTGAATTTGTGCTGTTGTGTACACAAATGTTTTCCATTAATTTGCCTGTGCACAAGCAATGGGCTATACCATCTCACTTTGCAAAGTAAATTAATGAATACGCTCACTGATATATTTTAGATATTTCAAAATAATGTCAGTATTGTTAATTTTTTTCTGGCTTAACCCCCATCCATATTCATAGAACGCATTATCAGATACAGAAAGGAGTATTTATTTGCCTCCTATCAGATTTCTATCCAACTGCATGCATATTAGCAGATATATATTGGATTTTTGGATTTCCTAAGTCTCTGTGTAAAAATGGGTCTAAGGTGGTGCCATATTAATGCACTCAAGTACCCTCTAGTGGAATTTTTCAGAAATGCATGTATGCCCAAATCCTATCCCTTCTGTGCACTTCTTGGATGACTCTATTTTTTTTTTCTATAAATAAATAAATAATCTATAGAACTGTGTGCCCTCATGGCATGGTATTTTTTGCACTTACTTAGCTTTTTTGTAAAATTCCTTCTGTATAAATGGAGCATATTTGAATTTCATTTAGTGCAATATATGCATATGTGCATTAGCATTTAGTGGTGCTAGTGGCATATAGTGGTATTTCTTTGCTTTTGGTACACCGCCTTTCTTTTGTATGATTCGATTGTGGGTCCTCAGTCAGTATCTGCTTCAGAAATGAAAAACAAGCTGAACATTTAAAAAACCACACAGGACAACAGCGGTATTTAGGAGCGTGCGGTCTGCGTGCGGAAGAGAGGGAGAAGGCTTCTTTGATCTGGACAGCTTGTCAGGTGACATCAGAGACAGTGAGCTACGCTGTGTGGTTTTGGTAAAACAAGAGATAAAAGCCCCGATCACATGAGAGCCATGCAGAGGAGAACCTCTACCGGCCAGCCTGCAAGAAACAAGCTCTAAACCCACTGCCATTATCCCCAGAAATACTTCTGTCTGTCTGAGTGCTCTTGTTATTTCATTAATTTATTGAGCCTCAGCCAGTTGAAATTCCATCTAGTATATTAAGGTATGAGTTGGTGGTCACTTACCATTATGGGCAATGTGCTTTTTGCGTTTACTGAAATTTACAGAGCGGTCTCTACCAAAATTCGAGCCAGTGAAAATGTACAGTTCCAGTTATACATAGTGCAGAGACACAATACAGAGAAAACTAAAATCAAATGATTGCCTTGCCATTTTGAAAGGTTTTAAAAAGTTGTACAGAACGGATTTTTTAAACACGTTGAACAGTGAACTGTTTCTAAAAGTCGCAGTAACCTCAGCATCTGTGATGTCATAATGGAAGCCCCGTGAATGTGGTTCCGACTGAATTCTACAGCGTTAGCTCTCTGATGGCTTAAAAAGCAAGCGGCATTTCAGTTATTTTAATAAAATCCACGTAACTTGGAAAGTACTTATCGAGTTACTCACACTTCCCATATCCAGTTCCCTCCCTACCTGTGTGAGTACTCTTTCAAATGAAATTTCACATTCTACACACACAAACACACACACATCATTTTTCAGTGTGATATTTTTTGAGGGCCCCTCCTTCAGGGCCCCTTAGGACCCCCCAATCCCCCAACCCTAACCCCCCCTTCCCCACACACACACACCCGCCCCCACCCCCCTTAGGGTGACCCTTTTTGCTCTTGAATATGGTACATGACTGTGAGCCTCAGGGCTGTTGGCACTCCTCTGTCTACTTGCATCATCACTCCCTGAGAGAAGAACTCCCTCGCTCTGTAATCATTTCTTGTGACACTCTCTGCAACTCCTCTGCATCTCCCACCAGTTCCCTTTTCATACCACACGGTTCATTGCTGTCTTCTTTGTGTTGACCATGTGATTTTGTAGAATAATTCTTGGCTGTAGTTTAAGTTTGGGGAGAGAAGTACTGCCAAACTGTGCACTTAGTACTTTGCTAATGTTATCTGATTGTCATATTTTCTTTTTGTGTTTGGAAAGCATCCAGGGATTCGCGCCCCATGAAATACTGTTTTTTAGAACATACTATCTCATTTTAATTTCTTAAAATGTTTTTCCTGTTTTCAGGGAGGTTCACTGAAATACATTCATTCAAATCTTCTGCTTTTAACCCTTATTACCATGTCACTGGCAGCTGCCCAGTACAACCACAATCCTCTGTTGTTGGCCACTGAGCAGCTCCACTGGAGGGAAAGAACATTTTTTAGCCAATTAAATCGGGATGATTAGGTGGCAAGTTTTTTCGAGAGCCAGATCTGGGGTTTTAGCCAGGACACCGGGGAACCCCCTACTCTTTGCGAATAGTGTCATGGGATTTTGGTGGTATGGCTGCTGACTGGCATTTGACAGATGTTTATGGTTTGAAGACTAATTGGAGGTATAGTGTATCTGTTGTATTCACTACCCTGTAGGCTAGTACGATTGTTTTAAATTGTGTTAGTCCTGGTGGGAGGACTAGCGCCTGGACAATGAATTGTGAAGAGCAGGTGGTGAAGAAGCGGTGGATTCTTTGGATGTAGTATAGTGAGAATCTACATGGCTTGGAGGGAGTGCAAAAAAATCTCATTCTTCACTAGGTTGAGCTTAGGATGACAGTCCACCATCTAACGTGAGATGTTCTGTCAGCAATGCAATAAAAGAGGAGAAAATTATATGATAAATCAGGGGAGGAGAAGGCAGCCTGTTGCATGTAGGGCCAAATATGGAGCCTTGGAGTACACCCGTAAGAAGGTCCTGGGCACCAGGCAAGAACTGTCCAAAGAGCCCTGAAGGATTATCCAGCAATTACATGCACTTTAGGGCATTGCTAGACTGAAATGTTGATACACCCAACTTGAATTTTTAAACTTTAGCCTGTTGAAACAGAGTATGTGCTTTTCCACTTTCTTAGCCGTTGACATTTTGCCATATCTGAATTGTAGCATTACATCTGTCCACTACGTGCAGTCACATAATTAGACTTCAGAGTTAAAGTTGGGCACACTGAGGTAACAGCTCTGACAAAAAGAGTTGATCAATGAGCCACATAAAAGAATTAGCATTGATATGTGGCTAAGTGACAGACTCCACTGCAACAGACCCCCCCCTTTGCATATCTCTGAATGATTATCAAGTGTTCACACGTAATGGAACTAATCTCTTGCAAAACTGCACAGGAAGAGGTTTAGCAAAATTTTCCGTTTATAGCAGCTTGTCTGTGTTTTTCTTCTAAGCAGCACAGCTTCTATTTCTGGCCGTAGCGCATTTTTTGCACAGGTCTGATAAATTTGCAGGCTCTGCGTTTAGCTCGCGACAACATTTGACGGTTTTATTCACAACCTAGCGCTGCGGTGTTGGTTGATGACAGTTCTGGCTCGTGTCGAGTGAGAAACGACTCGCCTGGCTTCTAAGCGGTTTCACTGACTCTGTCGAAGCGTCACCCATGAGCACCGTGGACAGATTTCCGCCCCAGCCAGACGCGGCCCTGCTTCCGAGCGTCAGCCGAGCCCCGTCGCTCTTAAATGAGTGTGTTGTGCAGCTGCGACTCGCAGAGGGCGTCGCCGGCGGGCTGTGGGCACCCAGTCACTCTGCCTGCTGGAGAGTGCCGCTTGCAGCCAGGCATGTGACCTGAATCAGGGACCGCTTGCCTTTTTCTGATGCCCTCTCCGACAGCCAGGACAGGAGTCCAGATAGCTCTCCTCTGTTCCCGTCAATGAACATTTCCCGGGGACCTTTTCCGAAAAAAGGCTAAAAATAGCCCTCGAGAGTGGGGCCAGAACAGATTATGTTTCTCCTTCTTTATTTGGGTCCCTGCGAATACGACGGATTGGTCTCTCGCTTTTGGCTCGCGTCATAGGACATGAGGAAGTGGTGAAAGAGGAACCGAGACGGGGGCCAGAAACATAACTGCCCCGAAAGACGACGCGGCTGTCATAATGGGCTCCTGCGTGTTCGCCGCCTGAACCAGACCTCCTCGACGACCCTGGCCTCCGCGCAGTGCTCTCTGATTGGAGGGAGGAGCAGCTCCCGGGCCGCAGTGGGAAAGACGACATTGAAGCGGCGAGGAGCCAGGGACAAGGGACCGCGCTGCGAATGTGGAAACACAGGCGAAAATGGAATGTTCCCCCCACCCCACCAGCGGGCGCAACGCACAGGTAATGTCGCGCTGGTCCACCTTTCGGCTTTTTCTGGAATGATTCCGTATTGGTCGACATCAGGTGTGTGATCATGTGTTGAGTTCTCTTGGTACCTTTACCAAATAGTCCAGCAGGAATGCTTTTTTACCCATTGACTATAGTGTTGAATACTGTGTGAGCCTTTAAGAAACCTACAGTTTTGACGCAGGCTGGCAGGAAAGGTGTATGTTTGCTCTGGATGCTTGTCCTAAGTGAATGTGTTGTAGTACATAGATATTTTTGACAGCACAGGAAGAGAGGTAAACCACTTTCTTAAACCTGGACTGCTTTCATGACGTGTTCACCGCGTGTAGAAAGAACAGAATGGGCACCAGTTCCCAAAAGTCTGACCACTCGCTGTATGTCCAAGGCTTTGAGGAATGATGAGGCTTTGTCAGATGAGGACTCCTCAGTGAGCCCGACCAGTTCCTGAATTCAGTGGTGACTAATCCTTGCACTAACTTGGGCCTGCAATACAACAGAAGAGCGCTACGGTTTTGTGAGCTATCCCTTCTGCTGGACGCAGACTGCTAACCTGTACCATTCGCGGGACTGACAATGTGGACTGACAATGTTATTGTGATGTAGTATTGTTTCGCATTTGTTCAGACTGTCTCATGGCTGGGCCCCAAATTGTATTTTTCAATGGAACAGGCTCTCTTTGTGGGTCTGAGAACAGTGCTGAATTATTTCTACTAAAAACAATGATTGCACACAAGCTTGAGAAAGGTTTTAGGAGGCTAAGCTTCACGGGACTCCACATTTTCCATTCATTTCTTCACATTTCATAGGTTTTATTTCACATCCTTTGGACATCAATCCTTTTGGAACAGATTTCTGTCATTACAGGTTCATGAAAAAGTATTTTGGATGCAGTTTACTGTGTTATTTTACATGTTGTACTCACTCATTTGTGTTTAGTCTTGCTTGTTTCTGACAGAAGTTAGGGAAACTGTGCTTTTTTGCATTAAAGAAATGTCTCAGGAAGTGCTGTGGCCTGTTGCAACAGTCTTGTTCAGTTCTGTGTCACTTCTGCAAGTGAGGTTGAATATATTATCGCTGCTATTTAAAATATAGGATCCGGTTAATGCTTTATTTCATTTTTTGTCATTATATCCATATTTATCTTGTAAAAGTACTTGTTTGGCGAAGTATGTACATTTCATCCATTGATGTCATTCATTTTATTTAAATTGGATATTATTACTGGTGGATTTTCTTAATGCGTCCTGCCCGCATATAATGACATACAGCATTGTACATTGATGCCATTTCTGCTCATCTGGAGTTGCTCATCCAAAAATGATTGCTTCAGTTCTACTGTAATACCACTAGGTGGAGCCCAAAGCTCCATAAGTTTCCTTAGCCTCTCCACAACAATGCCCTCCCCACACAGAAGGCGCTAGCCACAAAAATCAACTGAAGACATAATTCTATTTCCTACGGTATGCACAGGGAAATTTCTCTAATTAATGAATGTGAATTGCAGATTAATATCAGAATTTTCTTTATTCCGTATTCTGACTTGCATGATTCCAGCATGGTCAGGTTGCAGAGAGTTCCTAGGGGCTAAACCCTTGAATGAATGAACATTGCATATGTAGTGTTCCTGGGTACAGTGGGGTTGTGTTGGACACAGAGCCTTGAGGATTGAGTGTATTTGCTTGCTTCTGAAAGTGAAAGAAATGTGTCTGAATGTGTGTGTGTGTGAGTGGGTGTGGTCATGCCAAATATATAATTTCCCTGGAGGGTAATGTTTCCTTTCTGTTTTGGTAGATGGTGTACTGTACAGTTCCACACTTGATTCCTATGCACCGTTCACTCTCCTGTTTATTGGTGTGCTCGAACATTTATCCTCATCCTCAACTGGACAAAAGCACGAAGTCGCCTGAGCACACTGTTACCTGCTAACATTTGACATATTTTCACATTTTGCTTTCACTGTATCAGCTCTGTAACAGCAACAGAAAGTGAAGGGTCATGTGCCAGCCATGTTGGTCTACTGCTGAACACATAGCCTGTAGAGCAGGTATATTAGAGCAGCTGTTGAGCACCCCAATGAGATTAAGTAAAAGCTGATTTCTCATAGGAGAATAAGCTGACTGTTGCTCAGTTGCAGCAATCAAGTAATGGGTGTAGAGAATCCTCCTGCCATACCCCATTCTTATAGGCATTTGTCTGTTCACCCCAGACTACTGTGTTTACTTTACCTAGTAATGAAGAGTGGAATTAAAGCTGAGGTCTTTTGTACTTTTGAACTGCAGGAACAAATACCTTCTCTTTCATTAATCAATGCAATGCCTCAGACATTTTTTCCACGCATATTCAAGGTTCTGAGGCCCTGGCAGGTGTTTTGATTGTTGCTGTCTGTATTTAGCAGCTATGTGTCTAGATCACTAACTGAAAAGAAAACTAGCCGTTATGATTAGTTGGCATGACACCAAATGCATTTATTTGTGAGTTATTTGACGGACACTGACTGGTTCATTTCTCTGTTGACACACCTTGTTAAGATTTAACATTCTGGGCAAAGTGAGACATGTTCAGGTACAGAGTTGTGGATCTAGGATTGTTGCTATAGCATTGTATGTTAGAGTCCCTGCCGGAAGCACACTTAACCTTGAGAAAGTGACTTAAGATGAATGCCATAAATGTCCAAGTGTTTAGGTAAATAACACATGAAATTTAAGAGGCAGTGCATAAGATGCTCAGAGTAACAGTGTGTGCCTGTACATATATTGTTAATGATAAAAGAATACATTGCCTCTCAATCTGTATGTTTTCATTGAAATTTTTATTTCTTTTCACCATTAAAATATGTAATAATTAGGAGCTCTATAGTGAATGTGTGGCTGTCCACACCCATCTATTGCAAACAAAATAAAAAACAACATAAAAAACAGCGGAAATAAGAAGAAAAAGAAAAGCAATTTCAGCTAGGCTAATAGAAGAATAGCAGGAAGCCACCTGTGGTTTGCGGGTAAACAGTAACTGTGTGTGCTGCTTCGCTGATGATATCATTTCCTGCTCAGTGAAAGTTCAGAGTAAAAGAATAAAATGAGGATTGATGGAGTCAAATAATCTGCACTGATGAAGAAGTACTGATACTTATGACAGAAAACAAGAAAATACAATTATACAGCTTGTTGTGGGAATATAAACATGATAAAAAAGTACAGACACAAGTCTCAGTTCTCTTGTATGCAGTTAGCAATGTACATTTCCATTAAAGTGCCTTGGAGAATGAGCCATTGCCCCCTGTCTGATTTGTTCTGAGACACTATTGTTACAAAACATCTCAGGACTCTGTTAGACATTAGGACATCACCCGTAGAAGACACTGACACAAATATCATCTGTGCATTCTCTGGCTAAATATCATGTCTCTTTTACATATTAAAATTACATCCTCACACTATGAAGTCTGGGGCTCACTGTCTGGACAAATACCCGATAGAGGTATGGAAATGGGATTGAAGAAAGTCCAAGCTGGTGACTGTGCTGACAGTGACAGAGAGCACTGGCCTAAATACAAATAATGCACTCTAACATCAGGTATATGATACATCACTGACTGTAATGACACAGCAAACAGTCAGGCCAGCTACATTTTCCACTTTGCTGTTGAGCACAGGAGTGGCAGCTCTACATGCTGAAGTGGGGCTGGTGTTGTGTTAAGCTGTGCTTCCACTACTGTTATTTCTCTCTCCCTCCCCCCCCCCCCTCTGTCTGTTTGTGTGTGTGTGTGTGTGTTTGTTAGTTGTAGGAATCATGAGTTTCATACTGAACCGGAGGACAATTGCTCAACCAGACATGACCATTTTAAAGCAAATTCTCCAGAGACATTGCCTTTTCTCTTTCCACCTGTAGGGTGCATCCACCTCACTGGGCTAGGCCCAGTGGCCCAGTGCCCATCCAAAACCACACTAACACAAATTCCAGGTGTACGTTCACTGTATCTAGCATAGGGCACCCAAAGGAAGAATGTACTTTCGAGAGGGTTCAAAAGCATTGTAACGCTCTTGCAATGGTGACCGACTTCTTGGATAAATGAGCCTGGACACAGACATTTCAGTGCTGAACTCTCAGGTCAGAATGCAAAACACCTCCAGCTAATCTTATCTTTTCTTCCCAATCCTCCCAATGTAATCAGCTTAATGTTCAACTGTAGAAGGGCACCCACTAAACAAACACAAGGCACATTGTCTGGCACTAGGATCTTACTAGAATGCAAGGGCATCTGTGACACAATTGTTGTTTCCATATGATTAAAGGGAAGGGACCTTTATCCCCTGCGTCTGCATCGCTGCCACATAGCTTCCTTATTGATCACTCAAACCCTGCTCGATCTGTTATTGACTGAGGCTCTGGAGACCGCCCACGCTCGCAAACCACGCGGGTAATTGGCGGTCTCGCGGACTCGCGCTCGCCAGACAGCTTTGATTCCCTCCTCATTAACGGACTCCGTTGGTTTGGTGCCGCCGCCAGTCGGCATCATTAAAAGCGACCCCGGGGAGCAGCGCTAGCTCCGCGCTTGCGCCGGAAAGAGAAGTGGGATCCACGCAGCGGCCCTCGCCCAAGCAATTAGCTTCATTAATCGAAAAATGGTCATTTTCGTTCCGTTGTCTCTCTGCCAGTTCTAATTTAGAGTCTTGTTTTGAAACACTGGTCGCATCCGAAGGTGGCGCGAGGGCGTTTGTGTGTTTCTGCATTTGCGTGCAATATGGGAAGTTTAATGATGTGGCAACTGAATGCGCATCCCTCTCTGTGAGCCCCGTGTTGGGTATTTTGGCAGCTCTCACGGTCTCTGCTGACTCTGAGGCCTGGCACCCCCTCCCTCCTTCCCTCCCTCCGTCTCTCTCGCTCACTCTCTCTTTCTCTCTCCCACACTCACTCTCCCTTCTTAGCAATTTTTTTTTCAATATTAAGATCAGAATGACTGTATTACTAATCTGTATAGTCCTTTGTTATACAGACTGGTTATACAGTGACTAAAGTATATACAATGAAACTACAATGAAAGTAAAGCTGATGCGTACGTAAACCTAAAAAGTGCAGCTCTCTTTCTGTTTTTCTCTATCTCTTTCTCTGCTTACATCTATCAGTTCTTGATCTATTTCAGAGGAACACATTCAGCGATGCATTATTGACATGCCTCTAAGCCCCGTGGTCGATTAGACTTCCTCCAAAGCCCTGTGCACGTCTGAGGGGTGGGGGAGGGTGGGGAGAGCTAGGCTAGTGCTGAGGCGATTTTGTGAAGGTTGATCATTGAGAATGAGAATGCGGGAACAGTTCGCCGTGCATCTGAACGAACAGCCGCTGTCCTTTTAAATCCCTGGAGCTGCGTTCAGCCGTCGTGCCCTTTGGCACGTTGGGTGTGGTCGCATACCAGCGCTAGTTACAGCCCAAGGGCAGGCGGACCAAATGTACACCGGTATTGGGAGCGCAACGCAGTCTGGTTGTGTGACCGTGAATAAAGGCAACACTGTTTACAAAAGCAGGAAGTGGCACAGCAGAGCTGGAATCTGATTGGACAGAGCTGTCTGTTGTTAGTTCTGCTGACCTGTTTTGTTTTAAACATAGAATATTGGGGGCGAGGGCATGAAAAGAACAAGAAAATAACCATAATTACGAAAGTCTCTGTAGTATGCCTGGCAGACTGGTTTTTTTCCCCAGTTTGAGTCTTTTATTTGGCAGTTCTCAGGTCAGGGTCTTTGTAAATTGCAACATGTTCATTTCTCAGTGAGGCAGTGGGCGGACACATCTCCCAAACTAACCCAATTAGGCCCTAATTGGATAGCTGTAAATGGCTATTTTCTTCCCAGTATGTCTGTCTGACAAACACAAGGCCACTGATCCCAGCTTCCTGGATCTGCCCATGCAATGCTCCTCGCTGGGGGATCCTTCAATCTGGGCGCATTTAGCTGCCATGGCAACCTGGAATCCCTGAAATGTATATGGAAACAGACACTCCTAGCACGTGGCCTCCCCTTAAAGGGCCAGTAGCCACATTGCGACAAAACTCACATTCTGGGGTTTAATCACATATTACTTATTATTATTTCTTGCGCTGTACCAGTCTTTACACTAGTCAGGCCAGGGCCTTGGCTTACACACATGGTACTATGTGTCATTTTAAGAGGATTTTTGAAAGCAGAAATAACTTTCAGAAAAAGCCTTTTCATTAAGGAAAAGATGAAAATGGAGACAAGCGTCAGCCACATCTGTAAATGAGCGCCTTGTAGAGAGTGTGTGGTTAGGCCAGTCAGATCCACCATAGTATGAGAGACTTCCTCAAACCTCGGGTAACCGTCTTTACTTGCCTGACATCTTTGTGTGTGTGTAAGGCGGTGCCAGTTTTTTGATTTTCGAAAGCACGGTAAAAACACGCTGCACTAGAGCAGGGTGCACAGCGATTAACTCAACTAGATGGAGAGGAAAGGTGATGAGGGCGAAGACTGAAAAGCACCTGTGAGCTGGAGGCGAGGAACGGCAGAGGATGTGGATGCCAGCGCATTTTTAGCTCTTGCGCTTGCGAGTCGTGTGTGGGACGGAGGCCGGTGTGCTGCGGCAGCACAAACGCTGCGTGGTGGAAACTCGTAGCCGAGCGAGATTTCCAATCGATCAGGAATGGCGTGCGCGAGCACACGCTGCCCCACTCTTTTCATATTCGTTTGTTCTTGGCAAGTGATTGGTGAATTAGTTAAGTGAACTACCACTTGGTGATATTTCACTGACTTAACTTTAGATGTATACCCTATGGGAGGCTTGTGCTCGGTAGTTAGTGAGCAAGAGTATTAATGTAAAGTCTTTAGTTTCTTCTTTTCTTGTTGTGAACAAGAAAAGTCGAAAGTGACGGTCAAAATCTGACAGTGAGCACACCCACGGCAGTTTGTCAGTCTTCCAATGAACTTCAGAGAAGTCAAACTTTTAACAACAGTACCATAATATGGTTTTAAATTATAACAAGAACAAAAAGAATGCAGAAGAACCTTTTTTTGTAAAATGCAGCCCTTAAAACAGTAAATGAGCAGCTACACCACAGGGGTTTTATTCAGTTCAGACTAACGGGCCCTGTGCAGTGCGGACACAGAGGAGAGAGAAAAGCAGCACCCACATGTTAATGAACAGGTTTCAGTGCCAATGTGGAACAGGACAAATCCATGTGCTCATAAGCAAAGACCTCAGTCCTCAAAGCATTGCAGTAAAAGTGCTTCTGGAGACTACTAAAAAGTATGTTGGTGGGAAAATTTTATGATTTCCAAAATGGAAAAAATATGACTTGTATGTTGGATTGGCAATGAAAACATCTGAAAAGGAGACTGTTTTTTTTTCCAGGTATGAAAATATGCTTTCTTCTCACAGACGAATAAGTGGACCAAAAATGATTCTGTAATTCAATGCAGCATTTAAAATTAATGTCCTGTACACAATACGTCAATTACAATTGCGGTTTCTTTGAAAGGGCCCTCTTGCTGCTTATCTATTGCATTTCACATGAACCCACAGTAGATGGCAGTGCACGTGCTTCCTACTTCGGGCTGATCTGTTGCAAGAGGAAGAGAAAGCGTTTAAGTGCATGAATGCACGAGCGAGCAAGAGGGAAAGAGACAGAAGTGACCATGCTTGAGAGAGTAATTTAGAGAGCAAAAGAGAGGGTGTCAGATAGTGTGTGAGAGAAAGCCTCCAAGGGAAAAAAAAAAAAGAAAACGGAAAAAAAGGCAGCTTGTAAGGCACCTATGTTTGGGTCCTGTGGCTGTTTCATCTGACACTTCCTGGACTGCTACAATCCCACAGACAGGGTGACTGCGAGCCGTGTGACTGCAGGCAGCCGGGAGAGAAGGGGAACATACGGCAGCACTTGGAAGCATGAGCGACAGAGAACGGATCAGGCGGACCCCACCGAGGGGGACAGCGAGGGACTGAGAGCTAAACCCCCCACCCCCCAGCCAGCTCTGACTCCAGCTCCAGCCTGCAGTCAGGGGAGGGGAGAAGTTTGGTTTGAATGCTGCAGCGGCAGAGCTGAACTTCCTGGTGAAATGTGGTGATATGAGTAGGGAGACCTGAGAGAGTGAGAGAGAAAGAGAGAGAGAGAGAGAGAGAGAGAGAGAGAGAGAGAGAGACAGCGGTTGAGAGAGAGTGGAATGCAGGAGATATCTCAGCGGATTACCTTTCCTCGTGGTGGAATGGGAAGCCTTCTCTGTGTTGAAGCTCACAGGAAACTTGAAGAATAAGCGATTTGGATAGTCCCTCTTTCCTTTTTTTGCCCCTCCAGTTTTTACTTTTTTCTTGGAGGAGAAAAGCAGTGGATTGGGGTTTGTGCTGGTTTGTCCTCTCACCTCCATGGCTTAGTGCTGCTTATAACTGTTAGCGGTTTCCTTGTTTTGTTTTGATTTGTGCTCTCTCGCCACTTTGCGATGAGGACTTTGTGAATTGGGACCGCTGTGAATTGGGCCAGCTCTCCCACGAGAGGAGAGGGTCCCTTCCAGAGAAACTTGAGAGGCTAACCATGGAGCAACAGCAGAGCCAGGAGGCAGGGGCGGGGGCGGGGGCGGGGTCGGGGGCAGCCGCCGGGGCTGGGCCGGAGGCGCGTCCTGACCCGGAGCCCCGGCGTGAGGGCGAGGACGCGGTCGTCTCCACCTCCGCTTCCTCCTCCAACTCGGATCTGCCCTCCACCATCGCCGAAGGGGAGCGGCCGGCCATTGGCCGCCGGCACAGCGGGAAGACTTTCACCGGACTGCGGCTGTTTGGCAGGAGGTGAGCGGGAACCCCCACCCCATTACAGAATACGACCCCCCCCCCCTTGCCCCCCTCCCCATCCTGACCTAGATAGAAACATTGATCTAGATAGATCATTCATTGAGAAAAATTTTACACGAGCCCCCCAGACCTGTGCTTGGGTCGATACAGCATTGATAGGAACGAGCATCCTGGTAGGACCCTGGCATTGGTACAGCGTCAGCGTGTGCCCTGAATACAGACTAGGGGTCAATACTCCAGGCCTCCATGACTGCAGATGTGGGCGCCAGGCATGCAGAGTCAAGGCATCCCACTTTGCTGTCTGTCTGTCTGTCTACGTCAGCTTAATGTCCTCCCGTTTGTCTCTCGCATGCTGCCGCAGTAATTGTCACCTTTACCGTCACGCAGTGCTGCAAATTTCCACCCTGTCCTATTTGGGTTGAGCCAATAATCTGGGCAAATTTTTCTTTTTGTTTGTCCCGGGCAGTGTTGCGTACAAACTTCCATTCATTTATGATTCAGGAGTGTTGAGTCCTTTCTGCAAAAGGGGTGCTTTGTTCGCACACCTTGGTTTAAGGATGTTGTCAGTATTCCATCTACTGTTTGGAAAGATGGCAATTGTGTCCCATTGCTCATACCGAGAGTGCCATGAAACTGTAGATTACTCAGAAACTGCTTAAGAGCCCAGTGTGATGTGTGTGAAGGGATGGTGTGGGAGAATCTTTCCATGAGTGGTGGAAATCATGAAACTGGCAGGAAAATCTGAAAGATTATTACTTACAGGGTACCCACTCATCACAGTAACTTCTCCAGCTATGCACTATGATTCATTGAAAATCTGGACAGAAAACCCCTTGATGTGACTGCTAGTGGGAGGTGGGAGTGCTTGAGTCTCAAAAACATTAGGCTAACTTCCCCTTCTGTGCTGCCTCCCTCGTTTGTTTTGGTAAGACTGCGGTGTTATAAACCGCTACAATGTTGCTATTCCTGGCTTCTTCAGTGTACATCAGGTTTGACAGCAGCAGATCTTGCTGCTAACTAGCTTTTCATCTCACGGCATCACCAAAACATAAACAAATTTAGCACATCCTGTCAGCCGCTGTGGAAATTATTCTCAACTGCTCGTTTTACTGCCGGACGTGAAACCCTTTTTCTACACGGTCGCAGGGAACCTCCTCACATCAATGGAGCTGGAAGAAAGGGTGCATTTCAAAGTTATATCTCCTTTTGTTGTTGCAAAGGCAGTGGGGATAATGAGTCTTTTAATGTGGTTATAGCCTCACATGACAGTGTCACATGACATGATCACATGTAACAGGCTTATTTATGGGAGTCTTAAAAAGCGTCATATTTTTCATCTTTCATCACTCAAAGAAAACGGAAGGATGTTTCTCAGTTTGTACAGAGACGGTGATGCTAATCATCTCTCTGCCATTGTTTTGACCACTGGAAAATGCTATGCTGCTCTCAGATGCCTCATGTTAATGGCACTGGTAATTGGGTGGGGGCAAGGGGGGGCTGAGGTTTACAGTAAGTGAACAGCGGGATGGTTTAGGCCGACAGAGCCAACCACTGATGATTGTCAACATGCATCTGGGTTCACGCATTTGAATGCTCCCACTTCATGCCCTGTGACAGTCGTGTTCAGGTGGCCTCTGTCTCTTCTCTGCTCTTTTAATGTAATTACATATTGCTGTCACACAGATAACTGACTCCTTCCCAGTCCACACAGGAAAGAGAATGTTACTAGACTGAAATGTCGGAAAATCAGCACGTATAGTGGAAATGTAATGTCTTTTTATAATTATGATCTGATATCAATATGAAGCATGTCTGGTGCAAGTGGGTGACAGCATTAATGAGATCAATTAGAATGAAATTACACAATTATATTGGCTTCAGGTTTGGTAGATCAACTTCAGCCTGTTATGGAAAAGGTCACTGTCATAACTAATTGATGCATTTGGTAGCCCTGTCGGTGATCAAAGTGATGACAGATACTTTATAGCAGATAATATGACAAATTCATGATTGTAAATGTATTATCAGACAGTTTTTGCATACAAACAAAAATTGTATACCCACGTATCATGAAAGGACTGTTTAATTGAACGTTGCATATTCAGTGAGCATTCGGGGTTTGATCTTGTAAAGGCTGCCGCTGCTTGTGATCCGCGTGTGGTTCTGTATCACGGGAGCCCATCTCAGAGCGGCGGTCTTACAGCAGTACAGCGTCCGCTGAGGTTCGGCGTAAGGCACAGAACCTTTTCCGTAAGACGGTGTTCTCTCCCCACCTTCAGTTCTCTCCGTGTAACAGCCATTGCCTGTTGTCTACACGTTCCAGCACCAACACCCCCCCCCCCCCCCGGTGCTCCCCTTTCATCACACAGAGCTGCCAGGACAGGGTGGGTGTCCCGCGTCTGTGATTTAGTGTGATTTTAATGGGGTGGGGGGGGGAGGGGGTGCTGGGCCTGCAGGCTGGGTTCTGCTCATGCTAAAGCAGTGCTGTCTCCAGAACAGAAGCTTCTGTGGTCTGTGGTAGAGGCACTCAGCTGCTCTTATATAATCCTCTTATTTTTCATGTAGTTGAATAGATTCCTATGCCGAGAGCCAGGATCAGACTGAGTTTACTATGTGACTGTACCTGGTGTGGACAGCAGTGTGAAGCATGACTTCACTGGACATGAAAGACAGTGCAGGTGTATTTACAATACCTGTACAAATGCTGTGTACCTTTGTGAATGTAACAATTCCAGTGCCACACAAAGGCCCTTTTAAAACACATTGTGAGCTCTTATCCAGGTCTTTCCATTGTTTATACCTCATAGCTTTACAAATAATACACTTGAAATAATACAATTGAAAACTGTGACTAAACTGGAACGATGCGTTGGTAATTTGGCTAAGAAGCGGCTTTTTGTTTTTCCTGGGAATTTCATTTTTGGTGCCTGGTTTTATGTGACTTTCGCAGTAAGCAGCTTCACTCATTACAGCTGTGTAACTGGGACACTAAATGAGTCTGACAGACTGTGGAGAAAAAAATGCAGGCAGAGATCAGAGGCTGTAAATCAGAGGCCATTACTGATAAAGTGGCTCTTTGTAAGGTTTATTACACCTTTCCCAACAGTACAAGCATCATCATTATTCTCTGGATATGTCACACGCATTTCGGTCTTGGTTTAGCTTCGCTACTGCTTTGGATAGGTACATTTTGTCCCAGATACAAAATGAAGCTTTCTGTATGAAAGTCTCACTCGGTTAGGTCCCCTCATGATCTCTGATGGGCCGTTTTTGCTCTGCCCTGAATCCGCACCACTCGTTCCTAATCGGTTTAGAGGAGCGAATACGGGCTTCAGTTTCCTTCTGTCTGCACGCATGTGATGTACACTTACATAATATTTTTGTTCGCAAATGTTCTAGAATAAGAGCAAATTATGTGTGGATTTATAGCTGAGAGAGGCGATCTCAGGTTGAGAGCATCCACCCACCGGAGATCCAGCATAAAGCAGGCATTTCTCTGGTTGAGAGCATTTCTTGATGCCAGAGAAATACATACTGCATGCTGAATCCCTTGTGGGTGGATAAAAATGCTTAATTCCACTGCCTAATTTTGGTTCTTGGCTTGGACAATGCTAAACTTTTTCACAGCAAGTGGTGTACTGTCATAGTTTACAGTTTATGGCAATCAATTCTTTGCAATAGAGTTGCTGCAATAACTTTTACATTACTATATGTCAGTGTTTATCTCAAAGTAATTTAGAATAATTCTCAGTTTGGTTTTGTGTATGATCAAAGCTGATCTCATTTGTGATAGATGTGTGCCTTTCATCTGGGAATCTGCAAAGAGACACTATGAAACAGCCATTATCTCGCAGCACAGAAAAGCCCTCTCACCTGATCAAAGGTCAGGTGCGATTTGATGTTTGTGAAACTACTGTCTCAAGGGTTTTTCCCATTGCTGCACATTGCAATGCTGTAAACAGCGTGCCACCCTGTGACGCTTCTGTGACAGATCAGGAGCTAGTGAACCTCACCGCTGCCGTGTAGAAGGCCTCTGCATGCGAGCTGTGCTGTGGTGCTGTCGCTAGGTCTGATAGCCTGCCCTGAAAAAGTACATTTAAAAAAAAAAGTACATTGAGTACATTTAATATTGTGTGTTGGTTTATCTGAAATTGGGCAATGTTTTATTGACTGAAAAGACACTGCTCGCTCATTGCTCACTCTTTGGAATGCATTGATGCCATTGGCATTGTACATCTGATGTCTTGGTTTGGATGTATGTAAAGTACACACACAGGCACACATACACATGCATACACGCATGTACAAATACTGACATTCTTACTGAAAAATACAAATGCACAAGAACACACACACACACACACACACATAATTACTGACATTTTACTGGAAAATAAATGATGACCTCATCTCCACAATAAATGCTTTTGAATGGGTTTGTGGGTGATGGCAATAAACAGTCCCTTCTTCCTGCTAATGAACCTGAGGTAGGATGCCATCATCACTAGGAAACAGCAAGCTAAGGTCCACAGCACTTATAAGGGTCAGTTCTAATGCACGTGATGGTGATTTATGTGGTCTGTAGTAAAGTGCACGCAAGCAAGAGATACACAATTCACCATCTCAATTAACCCTGTGAAGACAATTGAGATAAATTGGTGATGTGAAAATATATAAACTAGGCTCTAACTAGGACATTGCTTGATGAATTTCCCATCACGCCAGCCTTGTTAAAGTTACAGGCCTCTCATTTCTGAGCACTTAATCTGTGTGCACTTCTTAAGCTGGTTACTGGTGCCTGAGAGCCCGAAAAGGTGCTTAATTAGAGACTCGCTCGTATCCGATGAGGTAACCCAACAGTCAGTGCTGCGGTGTTTGGCTCCAGCTCACTGGGCAGAGGCCAGGCCAAATGCTCCCAGAGCAATGGATTGGGACTGCATCCCATAGCTTTATGCAGTGTATAATTTGATATAAAAGCAGTTGCAATGTTGAAATTGACTGCTTGTTGAGTTGTCCAGGTTCTGTAACTGTGGTGTTATGCAGATGAGAATCACAAAATTCATAAAGGAGCTATGGCATGTGGGGCTATTGCATTAGGTACAAAATACTTCTGATGGGATTATTTGGAGAGAAGCACTATATTGATTAATAATAGAAAATCATTTTTGCCCTAAGTTCTAAACAGAGTGAGACTTACGATTGTGTAACTGGGAAAAGGAGTAAAAATACCCCTCGGATGTACTGGATGGTGGTACAAAGTAACCCTTTCATCCCTCAATTCCCTCAAATTCAGAATTAAGCAACCAAATGCTTCCCATTTTAATTCCTTTTATTAGTTCTTGTTCTGGGTTGTGGTGTAACTGGTAAACCGTCCTGTGCTGGGAGTGGTCGCACGGGAGTGCTGATGTACGAAACGCGTCCTGCAGTAGACGTCAGTGGATGGTAAAATAGCACAGGATTGGGGTTGGGAGTTATTATAGACTGTTTGGTATTGGCTCTTTCTTAAAGCAGTTTGATCCTCACTGCTGTCGTGCGATCACGCAGATGATCAGACAGCTGCTCCCTCATCAGAGCAGTCACTCCCAGTCACTTTGCCAACGCACTGCTCACCGCCGTAGTCTTCTTCTGCTTAGATCGCCGATGGCTGCTGAATAGCCCCAGTAGCCATTTTTCTATATCCTCCTACAAACTGCAGAAGTTATATTTCCAGGCTGGTTGTGCTGCTGCCACATGTTGATAAGGAAATG
The DNA here is from genome assembly GCF_018555375.3 of Anguilla rostrata. NCBI lineage: Eukaryota > Metazoa > Chordata > Actinopteri > Anguilliformes > Anguillidae > Anguilla > Anguilla rostrata. The sequence continues at coordinate 42,537,935 of NC_057937.1, read as the reverse complement.
CAATTTGATTGGTTGTCATTTTCTAGGCGTTTTTGTGGCTGACAGTAAGTAATGACACACCCTCGGGTCAGTCAGGCAACTGTGGGCTTCCTGCTTCAGTGGTGTACTGTAAGTGCACTGCACTGGGACGAGGTCTATGCTGCTTGGCTGGTGGACTGCAGTAAAAGAAGAGTTGGCTGACCGAATGGATTTTAGAGAGCGTTTGTGCTAATGTGCCGTCACCAGAATTGATGGAGTACGTTGCAGTAAAAGAACGGGCCAACAAATACAATAAGAATAATTAGAAATAAAATGGAAGGTGCATGTTTTTTGGACATTTTTATTGTCAGATTAACTAATAAAAAAAATATATGGTATGACTTCACAGTCCTGCACTGAGGAGGTTTTGATTAGATCTTTACTGGCCCAATGATTTGTCCTTGTGATTCATGGGCCTGTAAGGGTATGAAAGACAAGACAAGATACAGTTAAACCAGAATCACTGAGCATCCCTGTGAGAAAATCTCATCCAAATCCCGGAAAACCTTGCCCCAGTAATATTGTTTAAAAGGATGTGACAGCCCATCTCATGGGGCACATGAGCAAGCTTGGAATGACATCCACAGTTAGTCTCCTGTGAAGCAAAACAGCCCCAGAGATCACCCTGGTTGCACTCCTTTTTTCAGGAGCGTGAATTGATTTGCACTCATTTTTGGATGTAACTGAATTCAGGCCGGTTTGCTGACAGTGGAAACTCCCTCCTCAACACCCCCCGGACCCCCCCTCCGCAGCTGAGATTTCCATCCACCCTCCTGTGTGACTCACATTCGGCTTCTCTGACAAGAACAAGGACCGAAGATCAGACACAGGAGCTGCCTGGGACTCCACATTTCAGTCTGTCTTTGAGCCTGTAACAAAACCTTAGTCATAGTCGAGCAGAAACATGGCTCACGTAGATGGGGTTTCTCTATGTTCAGTTGTGCTGTAACCGAACCGCCATCTCGGCTCAAGAATAGGCCTAATCTCAGAGTGTTGGGTTTAACTACTGGGTGTGACACCAGCTCACCAGCATGTACGGGGAAACCAGGCTGCCACCAAAGGCGTTCTTTCACAAATTGCTGTTGAGTATTTATGGACATGATAAAACTGAAGATATAAAATCCAAAAAACTACATTTCTATAGCACACTATGAGGGTAACAAACACAAAAAACAATAATATTCCTCGAAAAAATTCATTGAAAAGCCCTGGTAACTGTTGCCAAGCTAACATACTCTAATCACAGGAAAGACGGAACAGTTTGGAATATTTCATTGTTTTTTTTTCACAGTGGTGTTGTGCACGTGAACATGCCAAAGTCCTGTGTAAAGAACAAATGACCTACAGCATACTCATTTTAGCAAAGGGCCATTACAGGTTACCATTTCACAGATAAGCATATCACGCTTGCATGCCATGTGTGCCCTCCACACACGCGTTTAAAATAAGACTGACAGAACGCCATTGGTTCAAGGGAGATTCAGCATGCAAAACTAGACTAGGGGCTCCCAACCTTGGTTGCAGAATCTGCTGGTTTATGTTTACACCATAAAATCAGCAGATTCCAATTCAGATTCATGAAACCAGGCGAAATGAGAGAAATCCACTGGTTTAATTGATCAGTGCTGAGTAATAACAAAAAACCAGTGCACACTGTGACTTTTTAGGATGAGGGTTGTGCATCCCTGGATTACATGGCATAAATGACCTTTATCCTAATTATATTGTAGTTGTGCTCCCTTATTAGCCTGTTTGAATGCACACACACTGAATAAGTGTGGCTGCTAAATCTTTGACATTTCCCATTCTCCATCTTCTTGTCGAGCATGTTTGTGACAGCGTCTCTGTAAAAAATCTATACAACTGGAATAGAATTGAATTGAGTAAAATGAATGAGGATTGCAACATTTTGTTTAGCCGTGTGGCTGCTGGTTGTACTGAAAGACTGGGCGTAGTAGCGAGTAGTGGAGAGTCTGGACGGAAGATGGGTGGCCCTGTGAGCCACTGTATGACGATGTCCAAATCCTGCAAGGTTTCGATTACAGGCCTGTTTAGTGTGCAAACACTCAAGATCCTTATTAGGCCTGGAATAATGCAGGCTGCATTTTTCTGCACAACTACGAGGGGAAAATAAGAAAAGCCTCTAACCCCCCCCCCCCCCCGACCCCCCCCAAAACACACACGCACACATATACACACACGCACACACGCACACACCAGGAACCTTGCATTCCATTTTCCTGAGGGGAATATAAATAAATAAAAGTGGCCTTTGAAAGATGTCTTATCGTACTTTCGAATCAGTTTGTTTCCCCTTCTGTCCAAATTGATTTGAGCTGATGGGCGGCTTCTCACATTTCCGTGTGATGGGATTTTCCTGCATAATGCATAACTGGAACACTCTGGGCCTTGAGCACCACTCCAGCACATGGCAAACGCGGCCTTGCAGCTCTTTGAAAGTGACCTGGCTATTTGTTAGCGCCATTACCATGCAGCCACACTTCACCTTTCAGTGCAGTGATGTAGCGTGTCTCATGCTCCGTGCGACATGCCCTACTTCACACCAGTTTGGGGGATATAGCCTACATAGATGGGAAGATTGAAAAGTTTTCACAGCATTACAGATTTGAATGACCTCATCACTTAATCGCCACAGACTTACACGTCTTGTGCTTAAATTACTGGCTGTCAAGTACAGTCTAGAGACCCAGTCATATAATTTTTCCGAGATGTTTAAACAGGGATTTACACCCCTCTTTGTTACTGGTATAAAATCTATTTGAATCATCCTGTAATCACTTTACCCTTTTCTGGTAAAGCATTTCTGCTAATGTCCGTTTGTCTTAAAAGCATGTTTGCCTGACTGAAGCTTTCTCTGTGGCTCAAAATATCCCCTCAGTATAAATGGAGGTCTGCTTCCTCTTTAATTTAGATTCTGGAGAAAGACATGCTAGGCCTAAAAAGTTCACCTTATTTCTCTCTGGCTTCTGTGCCATTGTCTATATGAATATAATATACTGTATTATACAGTGACCTGCAAAATGATTGGAACCCTTGATAAAATAAATAAATAAATAACATTGGTAATGAACTTGAATTTTAACTCAAAATATGGCACTACATAGTTTTTGGATTCTAATAACGATGCTCAGACTTTTTTTAAACAAGTGATAATTTTATTTTCCAAAAATATGTGCGTGAAATTTATTGCCACCCATTTTTCAGTGCTTTATGCATCCCTTTGAAATAAAACTTTATGGAGTCTTCTATAGTGCTATAGTGCCCGAGGGGCCACAACAGAATGCTGTGTATTATGATTGGTTCACTGAAAGGTTGGGGGAGGTAACAGCACCCAGTCATCTTGAAAGTGCCATTAGCATGGATGCTATGAAGCTTATGGGAGCTGTGCTAGCCGTTTATGGATGTGGGGCAGAAAGTATAAAATGGCTTTTAGGAATTCCGGTCTGTCAAGTGACTGTGAAAGTTCCAGAATGTTTTCTGATGCTCTTTACCTGAGCTGCCATATAGTCTTCCATTTGCTCTCTCATAGAGAGTAGGAAGGCTAGTGATTTAAGCAACTGCAGGAAGAGGAGGGAACGTTCCCTGGCCACAGCCTGGAGGGGGCACATATGCTGCTCTCCATCTGCTCTTGGCTCCGCCTCCTCCAGTGGGGGTGGGGCTGTGTGGCCGATCTTGCCGCTCCCCCCCGCCCCCCCCAACACCTACAGCAATTCAGCTGATCCTCCATCTGTTTTCTTCAGGGAGCTAATGGTAGAATTCAGGAACTAGGCTTCAGCCTCAAAACCATTACATTGTGATTGTGGTATTGGTGTTGTCATTGGTCTTTGTGTAATTTTTGACGTGTAGTAATAGTGCCTTGGTCAGTGCCTTTTGATTTTTTTTTTTACCCTTTCTCCTAGTTTGGAATGTCTAGTTTTATTCCTAGGCCGATTTCTTCTCTGTAGTGTCCCTATCAATTAGAGAGTGCACAGACATGCTCACACTCTCCTCAGCTCATCCCTACCTGGGCAATGCTGCAGCCATTTGCATGTCTCCCTGTGGGTTTGCTGTCTGCAGGAATGCAAATCCTGACAGTGGTAGTAGCACTGTCAGGAATCCTTGATGTCAGCTTGATCTTGATATCAGCCTAGTTTGATGGCCTTGGTCTGTGTAGTCTCAGACTGTAGCCATAGTCCTAGACTCAGATCTCTTGGACGTAATGTATTTGTCTTGCTTAAATCACTACACCACAGAGCTCTTAGTTTTTCTTGCCCTTTATTTCTATGTACGTTTTCTGTGTGTTTTACATTTGCTTGTTTTCCTTGTCGGATACATGGAAAGAAAAGATAAGCTGACATATGCAAATTATATTGCATGGTGTGAAATTCTGAAATGTGTAAGACTATGGTACATATGGTGATAAATGTTAGCAAGCCTAATTAAAACACATTTGTTGGTTTTTTGCTATGGAAGCCAAGACTAATTTTTCTTTATCTATATGATCTGCATAGTTTGTATGTGTGTGTGAGATTGAGTAAGACAAAGAGAGTGAGGGGGAGGAGTGGAGGATTCTTATGAGATAATCATAAGACTGACCTGACAGAAATAACACAGAGGAGCAACAGGAAGTGACATCACTAAATGGAACTGTTGTCCTTTGTAAGGCAGGAAATCATATGTCACCTCAGCAGGGTACACAGACGTATGAAGTGTGTTTTCTGATAATTGAAACACTTTGTACTCTTTGTTCTTTCAAGTCAGTTAACCCTCCTGTTATGTTGCGGGTCAAATTGACCCTTTTAAAGTTGAAATCTAGAAAATACTAAAATTATTTTTCAGTAGAACTTCTCACTGGCCTTATTAGTGTAATCACATTTTAAATGAAAATGGTTCATTTCATGTATTTGCAAACCCCCCCTGTATGGGGATTGACCCGGGAACATTTTTGCTGTACCTAAAAAATGAACAGAACAGGAGGGTTAACGTTTCAAGACTAACACAAGACTTCAGAGGTCACCCTGAAAGAGTCGTATGCCTGGGTAAAGAATGAAGTTCTCCCGAGTGCATGGAGGTGCATCTATCCATCAGTGTGACCTGCCGCGGTGTAGTGTAGCCAGAGAGGTTGACGGGAGGACACAGTGCTGAGCTTTTCTCTCAGTATAACGCTCGTCCCAATTGCTTCTGCACTCAGGAACCACACTGTCGGTAGCTTAAACGGACTCGTCCTACAGGGCTTTGGTCCGTGAGGCTTCAGCGCAAAGCTGAATTCAGGCATGGTGATTTCGGCAAACTATGCGCTTTACAAAACAGACCACCCCCATTCAAACAACAGCAACCCCTTGAGGTTTTGGCTAATCCTGACCAAATGTGTTTCTGTCTCTCCAACCATGGAGCCTCCCCTGCTTACTGAGCCAAGATGAGTTACTTCCAGGTTATGGTGTTGTATTACTGATTTGTGGCCCAGCAAATGTGCAGTTCCAGCAGTTAAAAATATCTTCTACTTTAAATGAAAATATGAATTATATTTATCTTTTAATTATGAAAGAAATTATTGTTTGGTTGTTTCATAAACAACTGAAAAAGTTGACCATCCGCTCTATTTTTTTAATGAACCACTCTAATAATGACCCTTGTCTTGTTGTGTGGAATGCACAATGGAACACTGTCTCAAGTTTGTTTAAGAATGTATTGACTTTTAAACGAAAAACAACCAAATTAAAGACAAACACAAAAATTAAACCAAACCAATAACAAGGAGTATGTTGAGCTCTGGTTAGATTCTTTATTTATTTAGCAGATAGTCTTTTCCACTTTTTCTTTATGACTTTTTATTATTGACTAAACCTGCTGAAGTGTACAACAGCAGCCTAGCCCTGGTAACTCACATGCTACTAATTTCTTCACCATTAGGCCACATTATCTCCCGATAACTGATACACAACACATGGTTCAGTGCTGATTCATAGACTAGCACCATGTACCATTGAAACCTGTATAATGCAGCAGTGATATCAGTGTTGACAACTCTAAAGATCTCAAGTCTTATTTTATTTACATTGCTGAAGACCTGTACAAAACCTTACGGCCTGCAGCTGTTTCTGGTCCTCAAACTTAAATTGACCCACAGTTTTGATTCTTGAGCAGTTCTTGTTTAGAGGGATGTAACGGCACAGCTGTGGTTATAGTTTTGTAACTTTTTCCATATGATAGTATGTGTGTGTGTGTGTTTGTGTGAGAGTGAGTGTATGTATGATGGTGTTGGAGCATAATGGTGTATCAGTGTGTGAAAAAGAAAGAAAAGAATGTGTGGGTGTGTGGGCTTGTGATAGTATGCGTGGGTGGGTGTGTGCGCTTGCGATAGTGTGCACGTGTGTGGGTGTGTGCGCTAGTGTTTGCGTGTGTGTGCGTCTGAGAGTGCCCAGACAGGATCAGATCTCATGCTGCGTAAGTGTAGCAGGTCGCAGTCGGGAATACGAAAGAGTGGAACAGAACTGTGCAGCTGTTTAGGGGCGGGGCTTAGATCTGCACTAAGTTTAATGCAAGTTTGGTTGAGACAGGGCAGAGTGTGAGCAGCTGATAAGACTCTGCTTGTAAACTGTGTTCATACTGATTCTGATATAGGCATCCTTGTTTATCTGTCTGTTTATATATATTTCAAATGCGAACACATATTTAATCTTTTTAAGACAAAACAGAATGCAGTTGTTCTTTTAATAACTGTAGCAATTTATTTTCTCTTGGCTGCCCCCATTGGTTCTGCACACACATGCACACACACATACCAATGCTTCTGTGTATATTATTAAAATGGTCGTTTGCTAATGTATTATATGCTATTTAGTTCAGATCTGAACTAATTTTGACCATTATGCTATTGCTGTTGTTTTCAAAAATTGTAGAGTTTAAACTTGTGTAATGGGACATTATACATTTTTGAACGAAAAGTACAAGCACAACACAGTTTTCAGTTATTGAATTTAAGACTGCAACTGAGATCAAAACCTGGAGGTTGTGGTACGTACTTGTGCCAGTGTATTTTATACATTTCTTCAGTGCTGATACCTAATAGATGTATAAAACCTCTATAAAAAAACCTTCTCTCCTAAAAACTAGCATGTTCTACTGTACTATCTGGACACCCCTAGGTCTGGGGTAGTTTTCATGGTTTGGGGTATGCCCCTTAGGCAAATCTTAATGCCACGGCATACAATCACATTCGAGACAATTCTGTGCTTCCCCAAAGGTTTGGGGAAGACCCTTTTCTGTTTCAGAATGATAATACCCATGGGCACACAGCGAGGTTCATGTAGAAATGGTTTTTTCTAGAACGGTGTTAAAGAACTTGACTGGCCTTCTCAGAGCCCTGACCTCAACCCCATCGAAAACCTTTGGGATCAGTTGAAAAGCAAGCTGCAGGCCAGGCCTAATTGCCCAATCAGTGCCTGACCTCACTAATGCTCTTTTGGCTGAATGGAAGCAAATCCCTGCAGCAGTGCTCCAACATCTAGTATAAAGCCATCCCAAAAGAGTGGAGGTTGTTATAGCAGCAAAGATGTTGGATGTCAGGTGTCCACATACTTTTGGCCATGTAGTATATATATGTGCTTTGTACTGGTCATGTCTCTGGATTTCTGGTGGAAGCATTGCAAGTTCAAATTCTGAGAGGTGCTGCTGCAACAGTACCTGAATGTTGATAGTAAAAAAAAATGTAGCATTAGATCACTAGTATAACTACTGTGACTGCAGCTCTTCTGATACATGTTTTATAAATATTTAATATTTTAAGTACAGTATATTCAAAAATAATAAATGTATTTCCTTGATTATGGTCATTTGAAGAAAATGTAGTGTTTGGGAAACACAGGGGGAGAGGGCTTGCTCGTGGCTGTTTTTTCAGGGTCACACCATGCTCAGATAAAAGGCTTCTTATTTCCTGCGAACAGCAGCCATTGTTGCTGCAATCAATAGCCCTATCTCCTCAGAGGAACTGAGCATTAAGATAACAATAACGCTACCATCAGCTGTAAACAGCTGCATTCCTGCTATCACTGTTTATCCTTCTGTCAGCTTACTTTGTATTCGGTGTCAAAACAGATGTAGACTCATATCAGAATGACAAGGAATTGTATTCTGTACAGCAATAAAATAATTTAATATAAAATACGAGTATATGATGAATTGGACATTGTAGCATAAAGGTTAGGCAAGTTAACTTGTAACTTCAGGCGCTCTATTTTCCGGCCAGCACATGGTGTGTTGCGAGCCATTGCACTGGAAAAGTGGTATTTTCATTAAGGATTTTGACGCGCCTGAGCCGCCGGGTGATATGTGGCACGTCGTGTGCCGACGTGGGTGGAGGGCTGCTGCTGGGGGCGTGTCAGTCAAGATCGAGCAGCGCCCTGCAATTTTGAAGCAGCTCATTGCAATCTTGGTGTCAGTTTAGTCTGCGATTTGCGCCCCTGCCGCCCACCTGCTCAGGCCATGTCTACTGCGCAAGTTGCAGCCCAGCGTACGGCTGATTTGCTAATTTTGTAGCTTTCCCATGTGCAGTAGTGCATGCATAATCATAGCCTATTCAATTTTATAATGAGCTTTAACATGTATTTCTTTGTCCAGTATTTTTCTACAAAAAATGAAGTTTGTGTAAAGAAATAAAAACGTTTTTTTTTTGCTTGTATACTTTATTTCAAAATACTGATGATCACAGAATGTCATTACCACTTGGTCAAGAAGATAACTGTTTCGAATACATTTTAAAGATGAAAATTGCTCTGAGAAACAACAACATAAGAAATGGCACAGATAAAAGTTTTAATGGAACTAAACTGCAGTGTTTCCATCATTTTTGCAAGTACAGTATGTGCAAGCCGCGTGCATTAACTGCATTAGTTATCTCCTCCCAAGCTAATTTAACATCATCTGGTAGCGCTCAATATCAAAGAGCCCAATAAACAACAAGCCATGTTATTGTTTTGTCTGGAGGGTATATCGTTAGGTAGCCTCAAAATAAAGTTTGTATGTGGAAAATCACTCGGTTCTCTTTAGTTTAAGGTTAAGCCGTGCCATTGTTGTTTAATAATGAAATCCTGCTTTATCATTTTTTTTATTTAAGTTGAGCAGTAGTTCATACAGAGTCATTTTACTACTGTGAATGAGATCACTGGCATTCCCTGGTTGTATTTTGTTTAATAAAAACTTGTTATTATTATTTCGTATAGTAGCTATAGCATAGCGTGATCAAATTTGAACAAATTTCTCTCAGTTATTTTAAGTGACCACACCCCCTGCTAAAGAACGTGTTGGGAGAAACGTTTCATTAGTACACCTTTATCCTTTTCTTCTACTGCAGTGGTAGACTACAGAAATTGTCAGTACACCCTGCTCAAAGCGTATGGCTCTTAAAGAGAATGAAAGGAGGTCCATTGGCTATGAATGAATCCAGCTGCAACACACCCACTGATAAAATATTCAGCATTATCTGGCCAATTTTCTACCTGTGCCATGCACTTTGAGCTGTGCACTCCTTGCCTCTTGTCACAAAAAAACCTACATTCAATAGCCATGCCCTCTGCAGTCACTACAGTATGAAACTTAGAAGGCTATCGATGGTGATGAGGTCCCGTCAGTGCATAGTTGCATAACAAGTTTGACAGTTGGTATTTTTGAATGCTAGTTTGCAATAAATTACTCCATATGTAAAATATATAGACTATGTAGCCTACATTTGTTGGTGTACTCAAATGAAGTCCCAGAGGGGTTTTGTATTTTTCTTTTATTTATTTTCAAATTTATGGAAGGAGGTAAAAAAATAAGTGATTTCAAATGCACCGTGTTTGTCAGACTGTGTTTCAGAAAAACGCATCATTAATTCCCCCAGAAAAAATAAATACTAGTATCCCCTAACTCCAGGATTGCAAGCAGTTCATAGGTCAGGCCTTCCATGGGCTATCAAGGCCGGTCAGTTATGTTTTTGAATTGTGACATTGTAGGATGCTTTCAATGGGAGAGGGGAAGGGGACAGAGGAGGTTGGCAGACTGAGGATCGGATAATTAGAGGTAAATAGAGGTATTTTCATAGAAGTAATGATTTGTATCTGTTTCTATGTTTACAAATACATTTTCTGAAGATGTAGAGATGGAGTCTTAGGAGAGCCCATGTGTCACTTAAAATAAAATAAAAATAAAAAAAAGCTGCACACGCACACACGTACACACAAATATTAACAAATGCGCACAAACCCCAGTTTGGGGTTCCCCACATTCATTCTGCTTTAGCACTAGGGTTTTTTTAAAATTTTGTTCTTAGAAGTAACCACATGGAAGCTGTTCTTCCAACCCTGTTTCCATGAGCTGATTTCTTGCTATCTAGGCAGTGTGAGATACTCAATTAAGATTAAATCAGTCCTGTTAACATAAGAAATAAGTCATTCTTTCCTCATTTGGTAAAAAACAAAAAAGTGTATTCCTATACTTTTTTGGATCTGTGTGACTGCTGCATCCTGCACAGTGTTCCAGGAGTATACATGCACTACTGTGGTGTTAAATTATCATTCAGACTATGGGATGTTCATTCAGTTAATTTTCAAAGACAAAAGTGTTGTCTAATTTGAATAATTTACCATCCTTCTTAGGGTGAAAATAAACTTTGTGAAAATGAAGATGCTTTGCAGCAGCAGAGAAGCCATTCGGGAATCCTGCTTCATGCGTGCTTCCACGGAATGGAAATAATATTTTACATATTGCTGTTGTTGAGTTGCAGTTGGGCCCGGACATCTGAGCTTCCATGTTCTTTTGAAGGTCCCACCCGTGCTTGAGTAGGGGTGAGTGCTGTGGGCCATGGGAACGAGACAGGAAGTAAACAACTCCATCACAATGCCTGGAGCCTTGACAAAGGCACCTTTTTATGGCTCATTTAGTCATTCTTTTTCAGGGGGAAAAACTTGATAAGCAACCCCAGTCAAACTTAGTCAGACATCATGAACTAGTTTTTATTCTATGAATAACCTCTGCAGTACGGTGCCAGGAATGGTAACCTGAGTGTGTTGCTCTGCCGGATTTATGCATATAAAAGAGATTTTTTGTGTGTCAGTTTTTTACTGACCACATAGATTATCTCACTGTCATGAGTGTATTGTTGATCACAATAATTTATCAATTGATGTGGGGTTTACTTTTATTTAACCAGTTGTAGCAGTTGAAAGCAGTTTGTAAATTATGTTAGCTACCTGGGCATGCATCAGCAAAGTTTCTGTCTCAGTATCAGAAAATTTCAGCCCTCATCACTGAGCAGTATTCTAACAGATTTGATGGCGTCCTGCCCTGATTTTATTGAATAACAGGAAACAAAAAAGAAAAAACGAATATTTGGCTGTACATTCAGGGTGACTTACATTATCTGATTTATTTTCCTGTTTCATGTCCAAAACCTAGCTTCGATTGTAATTAAAAACAAATTAGATCAACAAGAGAAAATGGCATTATATATCACAAAATAAAAAGCAACGGAGCATAATAGCATCTGGACAGTATCTGTTTCTGACACTGTTCCAGCACAAAACATGTCTGAATTATGAGATACTGTATGTAGACCACAGTTAGTGGTTTTGCAAGTCTATCTGTGCTTTGCAGGCCTTTGGCGTTTCTAATCATACCAAAAAACATTAACTTATAGCCACAGCCCTCCCACTCACTGGCAACTGATAAACACACAGACTTGGGGTGATAAATTTTACTCTTAAATGTACATGATTCATGCTGCCATCAAAATATTCAGAATTCCACTGGTCACACGGCACCAAAATAGAACTGCTTCAGCATCTATCCTGTGGCCACATGGCTCAGTAGAAAAGTTCTCGAATGTAAGTTTTGAATGCAGTGCCCAGCGAGTCTGAGGTCTCTGGTGTATTAGTCTTGAATGCCTATCGGACAGATGTTTTCTTCCTGCAGATAGAGCAGGGCTATGCCGTTTCTAACCCCCGTGGCTTCAGTGGAATTTAGCGCATTTCATCCAGAGCAGCGCGCAACGCTAGGCCCTGGGGAGTTAATCATCGCGAGCGAGTGAAGCCGAAGGCCGATGACGCCATGCGTACGTCATACGTCTCGTGGTGATGGCGCTGTGGGGACCGGGAAAGGAAGCAGACTTGTTTCCGTGGTTATCTCTGCCACCCTTTGGTCCAGTTTTTAATTATAGCAAGTTTTGGGGGACCCGGGGGATGGGGGTGGGGAGGGGTGGGTAGTGGATTGGATCGGCATGGTGGCTTCCTGCCCGGGTTCAGGGAAGGCATGCTGACGCACTGCTTGCTTGCGAGGACCAATCTCCTCTTTCCTTACCAGCTGACCTTTCCTTACCACATCGCCCTCTCAGCATTTTCAAAACATTACAGCCACTCTGTCTCCTTACCAGAGCGTCACAACAGAGAGGTTCAGGAGGCAGGAAATTGGCTATGAGGGGGTTAAAGGTCATGATTAGATTACTATGAAGGCAAGGTGGTTTGTTTACATTGGCCAGGTAGTGTGCTGCATGTGTCAATAAACAAGGCAATGAACATGCTGGCATAATGTACATACAGTACAGTATGACTAATCCCTAACAACCTCATGAGACTTGCATATATTGTCTATTCCACTGACATAGTTTGGAATTTTACAAATGGCATCCTTCTGTCGAAAATGAAGTCCCTGAGAATTTCAAGTATTCATTATTTTTTCTGTGAAACAAATCCATGGTGTACAGTGTTCTTCCATGTTCATTTTCTATCATGTGTTTGGCCCTGCCTTATGTTGCTGGAAAGTCTTCGCGTGTGTGCGCTCGAGTGACACTGCAGATTGAAACCATAGTTATGTTGCTAGCTGTCCATGTCAGGGAGGTGTCCTTTGGGCTAAGGATCCATCCGCTGAATTTGCTTCTTCTCCTTGAGAGATAGGGTTCTCCTCTGAGCATGGCTAGCTGTCCTGTAGTATTGAGTGGCTTGTAGTGTGTAAAACAGTCGCTGGTTCACAGGTGAGTGTCAGAGGAGTTTATGTACTTCAGTTATGGTGATCATTATTTATATGTAAGTGGAAAGCTAGTGACTCGAGAGATAGAGTTTGTCATTCCAAACTGTAAAAACAAATTACTTTTATGAAAATAATTCAGGAATAGGTGCTTATTTTGTGCCTTGTCGTCACATACCGGTATCTCTGTAATGGCAGCAAATTCCATTAAGGCGGCAACAGACAGTCAGGAAGCAGTTACTGCAGGCAACTTTCTCAGTGCGTCAGTATGACCAGTCTATCCACCCACCTGTTTTACATAAGTAAATTTCCCTGCTGTTTGTGCGGTGTCATCCAGATCAATGAGGGAGGACGGTCGACTCTCCTTTGATACAGGCAGGGGAGCAGCTGCCGTGCTCTCAGCCTCGCTTTCCCCCCCAGGAGAAATGTGTGATGCGTGAGCCCCGTAGCCGCTGGAGTGCTGGCCTCTGCTTGCCTATCTCCAAGTTTGGTTCATTAGAATGCACATCCGCCCTCTCCATCTGATGACTTATTTACAGTGTGTCTCCTCACTGCTGGCTGGCATCCGAGCTGCACACTTACCCCCCCTGAGGTACTGCACTGAGGGATGGGAGGGGGGTCTCCGAGGGTCAGGACATTCTGATCTGTAATGAAGTACAGAAGTGCAGGATGGTAGGTATAGAACAGATACCTGAGCTGGTGGTTGTGGTTTCTGTACCTGGTTTGAAGTTGACATTGTTGTCATAGAGAATTTGAATGTGTAAAATGGGTCCTCAGAAAGGTGTACGTAAGACACATGATTTGTGTTCTGCGATTTGCTCAGAATGGCACTGTCTATCAAGCGAATAAACACAACCGTGCGTTCAACAACATTAAAGCATTGCGTTTTTGAAACTTGCATGCACTTTGGATTTACTGATGTACTCCATTAGCTACTATCCACTGTACAGTTTCAGTTGAGGTATTTAGTTAGGACCCTGACAGCACAGCGACGTAAGGCTGACATAGGTACTCTGTGGCACTCTCTCTGTGGGAGGTAGCTGTGACATAGAGTGGAGGTAGTTTGCCCATTGGGAAGATGTCATGCTACTTTGTATACGTCAGAATCACATTTGTGTCAAAATTATCAAGTAAAACATTTCAGATTGAGACCAAAGAAATAAATGTCCAAAAAAAAAAAAAAGGTTTCAACAGTCAAACTTAAGACTTTTGAGTTTGGTACAAAAATGAAAAATATTTCAATGTTTCAAATATTTCTATGCCTGTGCAAACAACTGTTGTGTTTGATACACAATTCAATGTTTAGCTTAATATTTTTGACACAAATCTGACGCTATAGCAGAGCAGCGGTAAGCAATGTAGCTGAGACATCTTCCCAATGGGCAAAGTCCCTCCACGCTGCGGCTACCTCCCACAGATGGAAAGTGACAGAGCGTCTGTGTTGGCCTTATGTCGCTTTTCTCACCATGCTGTCTGGGGAATGTCGTATCGTCATAACGACACATTACATAACATGCCCACAACGGTTCTGGAAAGTAAGAACAGTAGAATATTTTTGTGCCCTTGTTTCTTTTTTGGTGCTCTCGGTGCTGTCAGAGGTTTCAGTTCCCACCTCCACTCACACTGAAGCCGCTCTGCCTCCCTCCTGCCCCTCACTGAAGTGCACACGCGTCGGCTAGCTGACAGGAAAACGCTCATGTGGATCCACTCACAACAGGACTTCCTCTGGTGAAAAAGCTCAGGTCAAAGGGTCATGCCGTCCAGAGTTTACCACAGTCTGCAAACTGCCATAATATTTTGCACTTCCACCCTCAGGCTATGACTGCATGTTTTCGGTTGATGTAAACATGTTCTCCTGTAAAGCTGAGTATATGTTTGTTTGTGTTTACAGTGCCTTAAAAAGGTTTTCAGCCCCCAACTAATTTTGCTTTGTTTCACAGTCAAATAAAAATTTACCTGTGAATAGGATTTTTTAAAGGCTTACTAAATAACTGTTGCATTTGTTTAGTGGTTTGTACAAAGGAATTGTCTCTCACACAGTGCCAATGACAATGGCTATTACAGGGATGGATATGAATATATTGAATGCTTATTTTAAATGAGAAAATATTAAATCATCAACAAAATATTTTTGCTGGAGAAAAAAGGGCTTGAACACAGAAACAATGCTTTTGCTTATAACCTGGTTCGCCTCGGAGAGTACAGTTACTGGTAACTGATTCAGGGAGTGGATTATCTTCTTTAAATTCCAAATTAAAAGAGATTAATATTTGTATGATGGACGGACACCTGATTAATTAAGTTACGGAAATATCTGATTTCTGATTAACATATACTGTTTAACCCATAACAGAGAAAATCTACAGAGCCCAGTCCAAAACTGTGATATTACTCAGGTATAACACCTCCCCTTGGGATCTAGGCTGCAGTTGTTATTTATTTATTGTGCCTGTACTTTCCTTCTCTGCTCTCAAGCAGCCAATGGCATCTCCATGCGTTTTTGAGTGGGATGGCCAAAGTATGGCACAGACTCAAGCAGAGGTGGCACAGAGTGTTTTTATCTCCCGTCGGATTTCAGGGGTGGTCTCGAACATACAGAAAAAACAGAAATTATATTTTTTGTTTTAACTAAAAGTGAACTTTCCCTATAAAACGGGAAATATTCAGACCATGGTGGTATAGTAGCAGTAAGTAACAGTAGCTGCACTGGTTAAACTAGTGCTGTGCATTAATTAATTATTGTGCTTATGACTGTTATTAAAGATAAAACCCATGGGATTTTAGCCTGTCTGGTTCTGATATGAAGGACTGTAGTAAATAATTGGCCAATACTGAGTATCAATACCGATGCTTTAAAAAAGAAAGAAAAAGGATATGCTTTTTTCTTGAAAAAGTAGCATACTCCCCCTCAGTATATCAACTCCTTCACCTAGTGTCAGTGGTTCCTCACGTATGAATGTCCTTATTTTATGTCTATATCACCCCCTGCTGTCCATTATTCCTCAGCTCTCTGAGCGGATCAAATAAATGCAAATGAATTATTCAACACCTCTTTATGTTTCCAGCAGGGGGAAAAAACAACGAAATAAAATGGCGACTCACAAACAGGCACAGTTGTGTGCACACGCCTAACGGCAGTAATATCATAGACATGTACGCTATGCAGTTCTGTCCAACTGCTCGACACCCCAGGATTCGTTCTCAAGCAGTGCATGTGCTGTGAGATAATTCTCACCCATAATTTTGTGCAGCCAGTACACAATAAAACAGAACACCTGCTGTGCTAACCAGGTTTCTTTCTTTTTATTATATGACAGTACTCTTTTACCTTTTATTAGTCTAGATAATGGATGAAAACAAAACTGATGTTCAAGTAACTGTTAAATGTAATTTCATTGTGTTTATACTATACTTTATAAAGGACCTATTTCTATAAAACTGAGCCACCTAGTGGCTCAAAAATATAACAGAAGAACTTACTCCTTTTCAAACTAGCCCACCCCCCACAGTACATAAACATACACATACACTTGCATATGCTCAATCTCACATTTCATTTTTAAGCATTCCTCTAGTGTTTGAGATTTTTGAGCAAACTTTTCCCCCCAATTGATTATGGAAGTTATTTAAAGGTCTTCTTTTTTTTTTTTTTTAAAGGGCGGAAACATAAAACCTGGTAATTACAGTGCATTACCATTTAAACTTGAATCCACAGCAGATGTTGCAGCCTCCAAAAGCCTCGTAGTGGAGGCCCCACCTTCCTGTGCCCCACGGAGACAAGGGGACTGCATTCCTCTGCCTCCCTTCCGCGAGCCCGTCCACCGCGGTGCCCACTGACCGGAGATCAGTGCGGAAAAAGGTTTCGGCAGCACTGTATCACCAGTCGCCACATCCCCGCAGCGTCATGGCACCATGTACAGAGTGTGAGTGGCGGTGAGAGTTGACTTTGACTCATTTGCATAAGCGCTTTTGATCTCTGGGCACACGCACTACTTGACGGGGCCCCCTCAGCCAATCAGAGAGGAGCCGACACTCTCCCTTTTGGTGAGCATAGTCTGCTGTCTCCTGTCTCTTCAGGCTGCCATTGACATGAAGCATCAGTGTCGATCGCCTCCATTACTACTTTTATGTTGCCCAAAAGCCCAAATCTGGAGCTGTGCTTTTTCCTATGTGGCCTGGTGTTATAGTGCCTGATGCTATGAATGAAATCATGGCTCACTGAACATTTTGTCACCGACCCAAAATCTGTAGGGAAGGCAGTCTCTGCACTTACAGGAGATGGCGAACTGCACCCCGAAGCAACGTATTTTACTTCAGGCATAACTGCATACCGCACTGCTGTGTATGGAATGCACACCTTCAAGAATGATGTGCGTTGTGGGTAACCCTTGTTCATACTGTCTACTTGGAAAGCACAAAGGGCGAAGTGTTCATCGCGGTCCAGTGACGGCTGCCGCATCCTACATCATATAAAAACCAGGTGCCAGAGGAGCCTCTGTGCGTGTGTTGCTTCCCTCATTTTCACATCAGATTCAGAGTTGAGACAGAATGACTTCCTCCTTTTTGTATCGCTTGTTAAATACAGCCTGATGAACCACGTGGGTCATTACATTTTGTCCATTTTGTTTAACCTCCACTGGGAGTTTGTTTCGACAAGCAATGTTGTCAAGCTGCTTCCTCTTGGCCCGGTTTCGTATGACTTTGAAGAAAGATTTTCAGCCCTTAATTGTCACTTTTATTGATTTATCTGTAACTGCTATACAGACAAAAGTGTCACTGGTGCGGAACCGCAATCAATCGTCTGCCTGATTCTATGTTGCGGCTCTGCCAAGCGCTGAGGTATTGAGTGACAGGCTTTGTGGGAGCGTTGTGTGATAAGGGTCTGCTTACATGCTGCTGTGACGACACCGGCAGCCCAGACAGACGGATAGTCCTAGTAAAGCTAAATTTAGCTTCATATTAAGCAAATTACTCAGCCTACTATTTTCGAGGGCTGAGTCATTGGCTTCTGTAATTGCTGTCGATTCAGTCGGCCCTTTCGTTTGAATGTAGACATTATGAGCACAGCGCTGAAGCAATCTTCAGAAGGATCAGCAAGCCAATTTAATGAACAGACACAATGGGACAGCTTGCTCTTTGGCTTTGCAACTCTCAGTCCGTTGCTTCGGCACTAACACAATGCTCTTTAAGGTAGAAGTGTTTAAATCCTTTGTGACTCCCTCTATCTGTACGTGAGCATGTGTGTGTCTGGTGAGTCTGTGTGTGTGTGTGTGTGTGTGCATGTGTGTCTCTGTGTGTTTGTGTGTGTTTGCTGCTGGCCTGCATATGCCATCTGGCTTCACTCCCTGCTGCAACTTGACCGTGCTCTTAGGAGAAACCCAGACTCTGGCCCCCATCCCACCAGAGCAGATCAGATGGGCTATTTATATCTCTGTGACGCAGCAGCCCTGTCCCGGAGGATTGGGTTTATTTGAATGTACCGAAGGTCATGCCCAGTTCCCCTCATCCTCACACGGGCCCCTCAGTTTCACTAGCGCTGGAACTTGGCTTCATTTACCCTTTAGCCTTCATTATCCAAGGGCCCGTAAATTAACTGGGTCTTCTGAAGGATTTCATACAGGATCACCAGCCTGTACGTGGAATACAGTTCCACATGCCATTCACATCTGTACAGCCATGGTCCATTCACTACATGAAGTGAGAAGCTAAGCATAATTTAGCTGATTTAAAATGACAATACTGGTACAACAGGCAAGGAAATGGTCATGTGGTGAAATTATTTCAGACAGTACCGGGTGACCAAGGGGCAGTTTAAATGGGAAAACTGCACGGAACTGCTGAGCTCCAACTGAATATGTTTGCGTGCAACGCCAGCGCCAGTCTGGAAGTGGGGCTGGAGGACAGGTCACAGGGTCATGTGAGGGACAAAAATTGTTTCTCGCCTTATGCAATAAATGTTCCCTCCAATCAGAAAGCTGTCAGAGAAGAATTAGCCCTCCCCCCCTTCCCCTTGGTGTCTTATTCATTTTCTCATTTGATCTGTGCCTCCCAGCTATGAAAACCTTGCCATCCTTCTACCCTTGTTAATTCTCTCTTCCCTCAGACTTTGCCTCACTCCCAAAGGAATCATCCCGTGCTGGGTTGGCGTTCCCCGACAGAGGGGCGGATCCAGGAAGATTAAGCATAAAGCTCCAGTCTATAAGTACGCGCAATCATATACCTGTTAGACGACAGCTTAGGACTGCTTTCAGTTTATTTAATACAGGCCCTTACTTACAATGGCTGGTGCCTTACTGTGACTGGCATTCTCTTATCAGTACATTACCATCTGGGCAGTGCGCTTGGCATTTTCTAGGTCATTTTCAAGCAGTAGGGCTACCAAGTTGTGAAGTATGTAATTACATCTTTTGTACACCAGATGGCTCAGTA
This sequence comes from Anguilla rostrata, assembly GCF_018555375.3. Taxonomy (NCBI): domain Eukaryota; kingdom Metazoa; phylum Chordata; class Actinopteri; order Anguilliformes; family Anguillidae; genus Anguilla; species Anguilla rostrata. The sequence goes on along the minus strand of NC_057937.1, from coordinate 42,518,495 downwards.
ACCACATTTTTTATTTATCGTCATCGCTTGGTAAACCTTTTAAAGGATAGCTCCAACCACTGAAAAAAAAATCTACCGAGAGAACTAATGAAGGAATCAACTGCTTTTAATAAATATTTATGACAAAAAATAGATGTCCATACAGAAAACTTACTTGAAGACTGAAATCAAGCAGTGGTTTATGGGTGCAAGGAAATACTGAAAATACTCAACAGCAGTCAGTTTAAAATGCACTAATTTTGAATGAGTGGTTAGAACACAACTAAATGCAAACACATGGCCCACCACCATGTTGCTCATTGGAGATGCTTCACTACTGATTTCACATCAAATAACGTCTTAATACACATTGGCGGCACAGGGTAGTTCACTTCAAGTTACCTTTGGAAATTCAGTTAACAGTTAACCTCTTGCTTTTTGAGATTTTCCTCAAAAAGCTCATGATCGTAACTTGCTTCTGTAGCTTACTTAGTCATCCAACACCTTCCTTCTGGTGAGCAGTTATGAAGCGTGGGAGTTGGAAGCTTGCATTTTGCGTTCACAGTAAACACTGGAGGATGTGTGAGCACACCACCTGCTCTTTTCACAAGCTCCTCTCTCAGAGCTCAATCTGCAACTGGCATGGGGGAGGGGGAGGGGAAGACAGAAGCACAGATACAGAGCGAACAGATGTTCATTCTAAGCTGCGTTAAAATCTCTCCTCTAGATACGTGGTCCTGGATGAATATGTTTATACCTATGTCTGAACACCCATAGGAGTGTTGAAAGCAGCAAGAGATGAGCATTAACTGTTAAATTGGGGCAGTGGACTGTCATTACTTGTACTTGGGGAGAGAGGGGGTCGTGACTCAGGCCTGCATTGCACTCATTCTCACTTCCTGGTACTTTGGTGTGGTTAATGAATGCATCTCTCAAAGACATGCAGACAAGCATACACTACAGACTCGCCCACTACATACGTGTATTTTCCCATTTGGTTACTTTACTTACTTGAGCTTTACTCAGCAGTCAACAGTTCTTTCATTCAATAAAACACCCCACAGTGTCCCACACTATTCCATTATTGTTTTATTAGTAATAGTTATTTTGAGTAATTAACTATGAGAATAGATATTTAAGCCTGGTAGGTGACAGAGATTAGAGCTACTGGTCTTCTTTTTGCAAGGGTTTTTCTTTTTTGTTGTTGGTTATACATCGTTTCCGAGGTAACAAACCTCATCTGGGGCATTCGAATGGAGATTGGGGAAATAAGAACACCTACGTCTGGCCCCATCTCCAGGAGGAATAAATATAGTGCTTCACATCAAACTAATGTGTCTCCATTAGCGGGGTATTCAGCCCATGAGCCCTGGGAATAATTAAGCTGTGGCTATTTCAATTAAAAAGAGAACTTTAATTAGATCGCCGGTAGCGTGTCGGAGGGCCTGGTTACCGCACTACACTCCATGGTAACGGGCCAAGAAACTGCTTGTCTTCCTTTTTCTGCAGGCACAGCAGCCAATTAAAGCCATATTTGGGCACACTTAATCGTAGAACAGTGGGCCCAAGCACACACATGTGTTTTGGAGGTGTCAGAAACAGGACGGGATAAATGTTACATTGGGCTAATAATTGTGATGAGTTTTTGAATATGGACGAGAAAACGAGAGAGCAGATAGGGCTACAGTCATCTCCCAAGTTTGTATGCTTTTCAGAATTAAAATTCAAATTCAACCCCTGGCTAAAACTAACTGATCCATAATGTAACAGCTTGAGGACCTTGAAGTGGTAATATCAAATGCCTGGATATAGCAGGGGAGTGTTGGAGAGGAGCTGCCAGACCCTTTTATCTTATTGGGAGGACTGCTGAAGTGACTCAAAACAATCAAGCCATTTTCAGTTCAGTTAAACAAAAAAAGAAAAATGGGGGTGGGGGTTGTACCCGTATTAATAGCCATCTGTTCACATGGGAAAGCCATGCATGAAGGCTATAGTACTTACCACAGCAGAGAGATGCAAAAAAAAAACGCATTGAAATGGATGAAATTCACCCGATACCCAAAAACATGGGTTCCCTACATTGGTCCTAAGGAGCCACAGGGTCTGCTGGTTGTTGTCTGCGCCTGAGAATCAGCAACAAATTCAGACCCAAGAACCTAGGTCAGGTAAGTTAACTGTGTAAGTGGGCGCTGTAATTAAGTGCAGATTAACAATGAACTGGCTCTGAGGGACCGGGGTTTGCCATCCTGTAAAGATATCCCTAGGAAGAGGACTGACACCCAAAGCATGAAAAAAAGGAATTAACGCGCAGAATGCTAATGAAGGGTCACAAAACACAGGGCTTGATAATGCACTTGCATGTATGGAATTCTTGGCTACAAGTTCGCAATACACCGTGCGCACACGCGCAGTGTTCCGTTTCGTCACTGTCTCGTACGCAGGCTGCCTCATGCGCCTTTTAAGGAAGAGTCGCAAGTCTGAAAATAGAAGATACTCATCAGTTAGGCTCTGAAATTAAAAAGGCCTATCCACTAAAGCCAGTGATGAATCTTCCCACGTATGAATCTTGAAAGTTAATGCTTGGCAGACAATGGTGTGCTTGGAGCCTGAATTTGTTTGGGGTTAGCGCTGGGGGAACCCACAGTCAGTTCTTGTTACATGTATTAGAAAGGCCAATTGACGTCCATTAGAACTGAATAAATAAGCTTTTTTTCAAATATCAGCAGGAAGAAGCTGAGTGTGCGGTGTGTGTCCCTGCTGAATAGGGCATTGTAAGAGGGCCTTGTGTGGTGATTTGATGGCAATTTTTTATTGTTTATCATATATTTTTTCATTCATTTTCAAGCGCCAGCTTGTGAAGGTGATTTTTCAGCTCTTTTCAAGAAGTCAAAGATGAGACTCGTTGAATGCTGCATGTTCCACAGAGATAACGGTTTGTTAAGTCCTGTGGTTTAGTTCTTGATGCAACCAACTGTTGTGTCTTGTGTTGGGCACAATAAAATTGGCCTTTTTTTGTGTGTGAAAGGGGGTCTTGATGAATTCATTTTCACAGCCATCCTGTCATATTTCTGGCTAGTTGTCTCTTGGTTTGGGGCAGTTTGAGTCATACTGATAGGGTTATTGTGGTCTGCATGTGTGTACTAAGTGCTCTACAGGTTCTGCTTTGTGGTTAGGATTTCACAGGCCTTCATTTCCGGGCACAGACGGCATGAATCTATGAAAACCCTTCTGATTTCACTGCAATAGAAAATGCAACTGAAGGATGAGGCTGCCGCGAAGCATGTAACCTCAATTTTATGTTTTCATCAGGAAGTGCACAGGTGCACCAGCACATAATAAGCGCTTTCTGCAGAAAGCCTGGTTGGAACTATGCAGAAAATACTTTCAGCTGTGCATACATGCTGCCGGGCCACCTAGCAACTAATACCACAAACCCACCATCTCACCACTCCACTTGCTGCGAAGCTGTTATGTCAACCCTAGCTCCTGCGCTTTCATTCAGCTCTGTACTGCAAAGCACTGCCTGTGTCTACATGCTGTACTGGTTTGCTCTTTATTCCTTGAGCAGGGGTTACTTTACTTCATTTGGGACTACTTGGCTTGCTGGCATCTCACGCTATCTGTCAGCACATACTGGACCAAAGCACTACATAATATTGCAACATGCCTTTTTGGGTGCTGACCAGTTTGCGTTATTTGAGATGAACATCAAAATATTTTTTTAAGCATATCTGTGTGTGATGATTGCTTGTGTGATAATGCCAGAGGGGAGTTCAGCAACTTCAAAAGCAGAATAAAGGAAATGGTGATTCTACACAACTTCATGCAATAGTATCTTCTGTGAGTGGGCAAAAAACATCAAGTCATGCTAGTGCAGTAAATTTTTCCTTAGACACAATACATTGAATTTCGAATAATATTTAGATGGCATGTAATTTGTTTGGGGAATTTATCACTTTGTCTGTTTTCCCGTACCCCCAGTCACCATCCCTTTTCCAGATGGGGGTGCTGTCACACATGAAGCACCCCTTGTTCCCACAGCTGTGATTTGATGTGTTGTTTTTGAGCTTGAGCTAGGTATATTATTTCTGGACCAAAGCAATTAGAATTTGGACTATGGACTAGCAGTGTTAACTAGCTATGATTGTTGTTGTCGTTGTCTCTGTACTAACATTGTAATGTAGGGTAACATATGTTTATGTTAATGTTTTCTTTGTGGTTTGTATATTTTAGGCTTTCATATATTTGGTTGCTAAACAGCAGTGTCTACTGCTTGATTAATGTGTTTATGTAGTCTATACAGACAAACGTGGCCATTATCTTGCTATTTATCCGTTCCTTCCGTTTATACATAGCGTTATCTGACAGTAATGTTAGGCTGCTGGAAAAGGTTACTTTAGAATTACTATAATGTTGGCTAAGTTTTGTACAATCTGCCAGTTATATACTAAAAGTATATTTTAATTTAAGGCACGATGTCAACCCAGAACCTTGATAAATTGGATCCAGCTTCCTGCTTGAAGTGGGGCTGGATTTACGAGCCGAGTCGTGCTGGAAAGCAGTGTGAGACAGTGTGTAGTGCTGATCCCAGTACAGCTCAGCTTGGCAGTATGAAGCAGCCACCTGTGTCTGTACACAAAGCACTGCCTGTGACTATATATACACATCTGACCCATTTTAATGTAGGGTCAGTTCAGCCGAGCTCACTCAGGGTCACGCAGCATTTTAACATAAGTAGCTATTTGGCACTGTGTGATGCCCCTTTTGCAGAATATCACTTGTTAAACTTTATTTTTTTCCAAATGAAAGAGCATCAGTAAAATTATACGTACATTTTCAGCATTTCTGCTGATTTTAAAAAATGCAGCTCATCCCTCAAATGTCATGTTGCTGGATTGTCACAGCTAACAGGAAGTTGCACCCCGGCTATTTTTATGATGTGCTGATTACAGTTGTAAAAACAGTGTCATTGAACTTGGCTTGTCTGTAGCCCTTACTGCGTGGCTCTATGATAGCCTCACTGAGTCTTCCCCTGGTGTACAGTCTGCCTTCACTGCGGTCACAGCACCGTCCCTCCAGAGCTGCAGTGGCTCTGTGTATGGATGTGCAAACTTCTAAAAACTGGGGTCCCTTTCGGTTCTCTAAAAAGGTGCAAAGCGCACTGACCACTTAAGACATTTTCAGGCAGAGAGGTTTTAACTGGGGTTGCAGTTTGTAAAATTTCCGACGTGACGGCGGAGAGCTCCTCTGAACACATCACGTTGTGAAGGTTGAGCAGGCCGTCGTGTTTTCTGCGGAGTTGCTGAGATGTGATAACTTGCGGGAGGACACAGCTGCAGTGTCTCCTTCAGGGTGAGGCAGATGTAGGTCAGTCATGGCCATGCACACACATTCCCTCCATCTCTCCCGGGCGTCTGCTCTAAATGCTCCCATAAGCCTCCATTCTGGAGTTCTTTTTATTGTCTTTTCGTAGCGTTATCAATCTCAGGAACTCAAAGGGGCACAGTGGGAGAGGAGCAGGTCAAGTGTGATGCTTAGGATCATCAACAGCTGTGCCAGTGCTGCCTACTCTCTCATGTATTATTGACTGTGTAGCTGGATGCACACTGAATAATGATTTCACATCGCCACTTTTCATCATGGAAGACGTGTGAATAGTAATGCAATATTTCAGGATGTGTGTGTGTGTGCACACGTGCGTGCGTGCATGTGTGTATGCACGTGTGCCTGCCTGTTTGTGAAAAACCACACAAAGAAAGGTTGTGTGCTGCTCCTGGGGAGAGAGTGAGTGAGACTGATAGTGAAAGGAGGGGTAATAGAAAGTGGAACAATAGATAAAAGCAAAGTGAAAGATCATGTAAGTGAGCCGGTGAAAGAGAGCAGTAAGTGAGTTTATTGAATTGCGTTTAAGAAGGCAGCTGGGTCAGTTGAACACTTGAGTGCAGTTGCTGTAGAGACAGGCCAGAGTTAATCTGTGGAGATGAGGGTGTGTGATTGCGCGCGCATGCATATACTCATCTGCATCTGCCGGTGCGTGTGTGTGCCTGTGTTATTTTTGCGTGTGCACCCGCTCGCTGGTTTATAGAGGAAGTGTGCTTCGCTAGCGGCTCAGGAGCTATTTTGACAGCAGCGTTCGTGCCGTCCGCCCGCCCCTCTGGCTCTCTCCCTCTCACCGAGCCTGGAACAGTGGGCTGGCTGTGTCACCTGCTTCACCCTTCACAACCAGACCGGTCCCCTCCCTCTCCCTCAACTTCCCCTCGCTGCCACACGGAGTTACAGTGCTCTTACTGCCGCGCCACGGGAGGAGGCTTGGATGATACACTGCCTGCACCGCTCAGGTTGTATATAAAATGACTTGTGCCTTTTCTGTCAGTCTTAAAATGTATCATTTACCAGTGAGATTTTAGTCATACAGAGGAATGCAGCACTGTGTCTTTTTGGGCTCCTTGCTTTAAAGGCGTCGGGATTATAGTGCATATCTTACCTGAGGTGAGATTTTGTGCCTGGGTGGCTCAGTATGAAACTGGGAGAGACTACGCTTGTGGTCTGGTTTTCAGACAGAGCAGAGTGGGAATGGGAAAGTATCTTTAAGAACAGTAAAGCTGTTCATTTTTATATGATTGGAGGTCGTTGCATCTTGTTCAGTGTTTGCAGAGAAACTCCGGCTTGGCTTTTTCTTTTAATAATCCAACCAGCAATCTGTTTTTTCCAAGAAATCTAACTTGTTTTGATAGCTGTTCAGATAGTATGGGCATCTGTTACACTACAGGATTGTCTTGCATCTGACATGGACATGGTTATCCATAAATAAAAATCTAAGTGTTTGTTTCTATCTCTCAGGGTGAGAGTTATTTGAAATGGCATGCAGGCTGGTTTAAGTTTGCTGGCATCCACAGTTCTCAGCTTTTTCTTGTGCGTGAAATCGGGGTTCTCATTCAGTTGGGTCTCCTTGATTCACGAAGACAACATGCATGCAGGATGACAACATTTTTAAGGCAGCATGACACTGAAAATAGAAATTACCAGTTCAGAAAAATATACAAGTGCCTTGCATCACAACTTCACCAGAGGCTACACTCCTTTCACATGTTAATTAAAACGGGTGAGAACAGACTGGTCTGTTGGGAGAATGTGAAGCAAAGTCTGAACGATTTTTCTCTTTCCAATTAATATCAAGTGCAAGCAGGTTAAGGGACTGTTAGGGCCTATTAAAGATTTAATTGATTGAATGAGTGGAAGAACAGAGATCATTTTGCTTTCCACCCCCAACTCTCCTCAAGGAAAAGTCTGTCTCTCTCTCTCTCTTTCTCTGTCTGTGTGTGGGAGCTGGGAGACAGACAGAGCTCTGTTTTTCTTTCTGAGCTATTTTCAGCAATAACCAGTTAGGGTATAGAAGTGATGTTCTACTTATTCTCCCCTCGTAAATTGGCATGCTCCTTTCCTAACAGCTACAGGCTTAGTCATCAAATGCACAAAAAGATGAAAACCGACAGAGTCATATAAATTTCCCTTCAACAAGAAGTTCTTTTTCAATATCAAATAATAAAATGCATTCTCTCAAACAGATCCTCTCTATATTGTTCTTGTGTGTTGAATGCACATTTCTCAGAGCCCACTGTCAGCTGAACTGTCGATTTGCACTACTACTGTGTGTTGGTAGCCCTTGATTCTTTTCATGGCTGCTTTAATTGTCGGCTGTCAACAGGCTAGGGCTGTAGCAAGATGTCCTATGTAGGTTCCTCCTATGAGTTTACTTTTCATATTTGCCAATGGCGGAAGGTTTCCCAAAGGGTTCACTAGGTACACATTGTGCCAGTTTTATTATGCATATTTGAATATTGCTGATTGTCATGTGTTTGATTGTCAGTCATTTTTGGCTGGAGCGCAACAGGGGGCCAGCCCTACAAACGTGAATGTCTGTGACTGACTGACTGACTGACTGACTGAGTAATGAAGTTACAGTGCACATGTCTGTGACGTTGGCCGGTTCGGTCCAGCTATGTACTAGGTTTTAACCTCGTCTTGTTTTTATATGGGATCTTCTTAATTCTCACAGTAACATTTAATGTTTTTCCTAGGAATTCTTTCCCAAGCTGGGGTATAGGGGGTGTATCCTAACTACTGTATGTTACATTAACAGTACTGTGCCCCAGTCCTGTCACTCTATTGATCTGCACTGTGTGTAAATAGAGTCTTCGCCAAGGAAAACTGGGCGGCAGGCCAGGGGAATAGTAATTTAACCCAGACCTTCTGCCAACACTTCAACAAACTTGGCTGACGTGATGCACTATGGCTTTATTAGTTAGATGCCTCGTGTAGGGTAATGCTAATCTGTGGTGATTGGCTGCTGGTAACGAGCAGTCAGCGATAACCTTTTGGCGGATGATGAGTTGTACAGGTATAATACAGGTCAGAAAAACCTTGTTTCATAGTGGAACAACATTGGACTCACTGAACCATTATAAATTAAGCATCTAAGTTAGGAGGTTTTTGTATTCCTGTTCTCATGCTTTATAAGGAGTTTTGTCATACGGTATTACAACTACGGTATGTATAAAATGTTTATGAAGGGTATAGAGATATTGGAGTACACAACACATCTGCTGTCTCTCCATCTCCAAGCAGTGTGGATGGGGGATTTAAGGTCAGAAAGCTTACTTCAAAACCCCAAGATATGTTCTGTGCAACGTACAGTAATACTTAAGACCACTTAAGGACAGGGAAGTATGTGTTTCTCATACCAGGAAGACTCTGGTCCTGATTTGTGTCTGCTTTGTTTACGAAAGGGCAGGCTTAACATTTGCAGTGTGACTAAACCAATTTATCTGTTATTGCGCTGGGCACAAGAACATGGTCTTAAGTTCCATTGACTTATTTGCCCAAGAATTAGACATAAATATTTAGCTGTTGAGTAACAGTGTTTTTATGATGCTAATGGTGGAGTTTTTCCGTGCTTAAAAAAGCAGATGGCTGTTTTGAGCATTCGAGCCACACCTCTTCTCCCAATTCTGAGGCAACTGAAAAACCGTTTAAGTGATTAAATGAGAGTTTGTTAGTCATAGCCCTTTCTCGCAGGTTTTACTGGCAGGGGAATGACGTTCCCGCTGTCAAAGCAGTTTGTGGGCTCTCTTTCTGCTCGTGTGGTGGCTCGCCGTTGGTACCTTTCCCCACATTCACAAGTCATAAAGAAACTTGTGTCTGCCACTGCTGGCTGGAGCAGTTGACCTGCTTACTGCTAGCTTTCTTATTTCATGTTATGTTGCAGACGTGATTCATTCTGAGTATAGCATAGGCTTCCATTCAGTCTAACTGTACACCACAAACTGTATGGAGCAGCAGTTTAGTTTCTTTCGTCCTCCTGTAAACTGAATCTCACGCTTATAGCTACACAGTCTGATTTTCATCCTCCATATATAAGAGAGAGCTGCTGAGATATGATAGCGAAGTTATAAGAAGCTAATAACTGTTAACTTGTATTTAAAAAAAAAAAAAAACAAAGCAAGTCAGAGAGTGGAACAATATTTTTATAGGACTTGGTTGCAATGTGAGTTTCCCAGGTTTGGTTAAGTATTGTGGATATGACTAGCACTGAGGTAATTTGTGCTATATGTTCCTAGTTTTGTCCATTCTGCATTTAGTGCTCTGAGATTCACCACCAATATAATATGGATAGGAGGATACAGTCGACAGCGTGATATGAGATTTTCCCAGAATCCCCACTGATTCACTTCTGTCCCAAGTCTGCTCCAAGTCCCATCTTTGTCCCTGAGAACCTTTCAGGATGCTGAGCCATTGATAACACACCCACATGCCTCCATGGATTCAACTGGCTCTCTGATGAGTAACATTTAGAGGGGAAAAAGCTCATTAGCAGCAGATGATGTGGGCTTAACTGTGCCATAGGGAAAGAACGGCTAGACAAATGTATTATCTCCGGGAAGCTCAGATGGAGTTTCTAGGTGGTTGGCTTCCACCTCACTGCTGTACAGAACAAAACAACTCACTCCTTGCATTTCTGTCATCATATTTTATGTGGCCAAAACCTCTTTCATTAGAGAAATTGAGAAGATAATGATGTTTTAGAATTTTGATTGCTATTATCCTCAACTCAACCCTGCCTTTTACTGGCTTTTTAAAGAATTATATCTCCATGGCGACTGGAGATACTGTATAGCAGCAACAGGATTTTTCAGTAGACATGCCTGTCTGCGGGTGAATTCTGAACTTAATGACCAAACCTTTCAGAATCTTTGTGTGATTGAACTGCCAACGAATCAGGTTCAAAGCCCATTGTGTGGCAAGCAATCATTAATGGCTCCTTTGGAGTACAAGTCTTCAAAATATATATTAATGGTGACCATAGGTACACCTTACATTTTTTTCCTGCTTTAAGCCTGTCACCATGAAGGAATGGTACAAAGGTTTCAGTGTTCCTTTGTCATCAAATCAGCTTTCTGGTGTTTTCTAATATAAATACACAGTTTGCAATGAAATTGATGATTGCTGACATGGGATGTTATAAATCAATGTAAAACAACGATAATAAATAATTACCTACCCTCTGATTGGCTTTTAGTCCTATTCAACCACACATGCAGCACTATACAAAAAGTACTGAAACTACCTGCATTTCCCATTTATCTTTTAATTCTCTTATTTTTTTTCAAATCAGATGACAAAAATTAAAGAAGGAGCAAACAATACATTTGATTTTTTTTGCCTGGTTTGTTATGGATACTTGCTTATCTAATGTTTGTTAGGTCCCAGCGGATCATACTGTTCTGGGTGACAGCCCCCATGTACCCTAGAGAACAGTGGACGTGCTGTCCGAGCATCGTGTCATCCAGGAACATTGACCGTGAGCAAACTCCATCAGCACAAGCAACAACCAGAGCACGCTTCATTAATTTACCCAGCAGTCTCCTTGAGGCCAGCAGTTCTTCCTGTCACAGATTCAAAGATAGCTTCTGGTTACACATTGTTAAAACTGGGTACTTTGGATGCACTAAGCTGCCCTCTGTTTTAGAGAATATGAAACAACATATAACAAGATTTTTTGGAAAAAATATAAGCAAGAACAAGACACATGGTTTAAGAAATATTGAAATTGTAATTCAGAAGATATACTGCATACGCAAGTAATGGGAAATTGAAGCTTCATGATCCCCATGATGGGTGGAGCTACCATGTGCTTTCAATTGCTAACTTGTTTTGCAAATGAAAAGGCATGGTTATGCAAATCCAAGCAGTGTGATTAGTTCTCATCATAAAGTTACTGACAAAATGTCATAGTCAGACAACATTTCTATTAGTTGGGTGCACTCCCATATAATAATTATTAGTATGAAATGGTACTGGTAATTGTAATATTCAATATAAAAGTTATTTCACTTTAAAGGCATACTATGCAGGATTTTTTTACCCTGGCTGTGGTCCTGTGTTTACAGTCAAAGAAGTCTCCTCCTCCATCTCCAACCCTGCCCACTTACCCCAAGTACCCCACGTAATGTAGCTAGCTGGGTAACTAGAGCTAACATTAGTACCATAAAATGAGTGACAGTAAGAGGACAGATTCGATTATAGCTCAATTAATTCCATTATGTTGAACGTAATATTGGTTTTCTTGTTGTTTATTCTTACTTTTATTTTGAAAATCACAGACGCTTGTGAAAGTCCTTATTGTCGCTAGCTTCACACAGCAGGCAACGTTATTTGCAGGCCCAACATAAAACAAGCTCTCTACATTGCTTTTCATCTCCTTGGTAAACAGCTGAGGCCAACAATGAAAACCAACCCAAGGTTAACTCTAGTTTTTGAATGAGCCTTGCCAGCTTGTCTTTTTTTTTTGCTTCGCTGTATCTAGGCTTTTTTGCTAGCTATCTAGCTAGCAACAAATACTCCACTGAAATCTGATCCCAAACCACAGACTCTGTATCCACACCCACCTCCTCAGGAAAGAGTACCATGCCCAGGAACGTCCCTAACACATTTTAGAATAACAAATACAGGTAAAGGTGCACTCATTTGGCAAAGGTGTGGACAGAGATTGCCAGTGCACAGTGGCTATGACTTAGCATTATTTCTTAATATTTTCTAAGTAAAAATCCTGCATAGTATGCCTTTAAATATGAAGGAAAATCACATTATCATCTGCTATATCCTCCTACCATCTGGAGGATATACTAATTGTAGCCACCCTAACTGGGCAACAGATGATGTTGCAGGGATGAGATGGCTCATAAATTTGATTGTGAATTCCACATTTGAAAATAAAAAATAAAACTGGGATGACAAGTAACATTTAAAAAAATGTTATTTATGATTTTATTACAAGCATACATTTGCAAGAAAGATGAACCTCACTCAGTTTGAGTAAAAAAAAAAAAGAAAGAGCATTACACAACAGCAGAGGGGCTCCATGGTAAAACAAGCCGGGATGTGTGCCTATATTGAGTTGCCATCAAAAATGTAGGCTATTTAACATGCACCCAGACTTTGACATAATATGGCATTTAGAATTACATGTGGTTTGAAACATGGCTATTGTAGTCTGTTTTTGGTATTAAAGCCCTGCTAGTGGTGTTTCGGGGCATGGCAAATTGGTACAAAAAAACACACTTTAAAAAGTGCAGATGTTTTGTAGGGCACAGCAGGGGGGCAGCTCTTTGATTAAGGTCCCTGAACAACGGGGCTGTGGTACGAGAGGCTGCTGCGGGCAGCGAACAGGACGCGGTAAACAGCGAAGCAGCTAAAAATAGAACGACCTCTTCGTTGTGGGTCAGATGAGCTCTTCCATAATCTCCTTTTGCCGTGTTACTTTTTAATTTGAAATTGTGGCTGCTTTGCACCCTTATATATCAGTGGTCTCCCCAAGGTCATCATTTATGAACAATATTCAAAGAATGTTCTGTGTTTAGATCAATGACAGATAGGAATGTTTTTTTTGTAGTGCTGTAAATAGAGTTTCCTCTGATCTTTGTTTGATGAACTCAGTAGGGAGGCTACATTTTGTACAGGCATCTGCGCTGCATGTTTCACAGTATATCACTAGAGATGCTTTTGAATATGCAAAGCAGCGTACTTATTTAAACTGTACATATCACATTTCAGCATAACAGGTTTTTATGTGATTGGATGGATCAAACGTTCACTGTGCCAGCCTTGATTTATTGAGACGTAACCTCCCAGGGTTACGATAACTATTTTCAGGAACTACCGAGCGCATGCTGACCTATATTCTGAAACAAAGGGACTCCATCTGTTGAGTATATTTGGTTAGTTTTGTGTACAGTCAAATTTCTGTGTCAGGATATTAAAATATGCCAAATTTTTAGCAGGGATGGAGTGCATTGCTTATACTAGAGCCTGTCCCAGGTCAGTCTTCACATCGGGGAGACAGGCAATAATCTTAATCCATATTGAAGGGTTCTGTGCTTGCATGTGCACGTGTGTACATTGAATCTGTATGTTTGAAAGTGTGTGTGTGAATTTATCTCTTTTGTTACTTAAGGAACATTCCATGGCTCTCTTCACAGTGAAGTGAAGATTCTCAGTTTTTTTTAAAGGGTATTTTTCTATATTTTGGTTTCAACAGAAATTACAGAACTTTTTATACATAGTCTCCACATTTCAGGGCACCATAATGTTTGGGACAAATGGGTTCACAGGTGTTTCTGATTAGTAAGGTGCATGTAATTGTCTCCTTTGTGCAGGTATAAGAGAGCTTTCAGTATCTCCTATTGATTCAAGGTTTTGATTGCCTTTGGAGTCTGTTATTGGCGTTTCTCAACATGAGTACCAGAGTTGTGCCAATGAAAGTCAAGGAAGCCATTATGAGGCTAAGGAATAAGTAAAGAAACTGTCAGAGACGTCATTAAGAAGAAAGAGAGCACTAGTGAGCTCAGTAATCACAAAGGACCTGGTACGCCAAGAAAGACCTTTACAGTTATTGACTGAGGGATTTTCACCATAATGATGGAAAACCCCCAAGCACCTGTCTGAAAGATCAGAAAAACTCTTCAGGGAGCAGGCAAGGATTTGTCAGTGCCTACTGTCCACAAAAGACTTCACAAACAGAACAACAGGGGCTACACTGCAATATGCAATCCACTAGTTAGCTGCAAAATACAGGCCAGGTTACAGTTTGCTAAGAAGAACCTCAGAGAGCATGCAGAATTCTGGAAAAAGGGTTTGGGCATGTATGGATGTTGCTGCTCACTTGTCTTCATTAATGATGTACCTGCTGACAGCAGCAGCAAATTAATTCTGATGTGTGCAGAAGTATCTTATCTGCTCCAGTTTAAGAAAATACCTCCAAGCTCATTGGACGGTACTACAGCAAGACAATGATGCTAAAGCAACAAAGGAGTTTTTCAAAGCCTGGAAAATTCTTGACTGGCCATGTCATTCTCCCGATCTGAATCCAACTGAACATGTTTTTCACATGCTGAAGAGAAAACTTAAGACAGCTAGCTCCCAAAACAAGCAGGAGCTGAAGACGGCTGCAGTATAGGCCTGGCAGAACATCACCAGAGAAGATGCTCAGCACCTTGTGATATCTGTGGGTCACAGACTTCAATCAATCAGTGCATGTCTATGTTTAAAAAGTGCTGTAATTTCCAAAATATATAAAATACTCTTAAATAACAACTGTGAGAATATGTACTTTAGCCACATGTCAATTGTTTGATTATGAATCTGTAATTGTGGAATACAGAGCCAAATCAAGGAAACAATATATCTTTGTAACAAACATGGAGCTCACTGTATATGTACGGTGTAAAATGTGTGTAAATACTCTGGCACATGGACTTGGTGAAATGGTTCAAGAACTGAGCTATGGCTTACAGGAGTGTGTGCGTGCAATGTGGTACTCATGATGTGCCGGTTTCCTCTGTGATGTGGAAGGGGGCACATTAATAATTGAGGGCAGCTGATTGGAGCACTGTGATTGGTGGGCTGTCTCATGGCCTGGTAAAGGGCAGCATCGAGGATTTGCAGAGTTGCCTGGTGTCTCACAGATCAATGCGGCACTTAAACTGGTAAACACGCGGGACTTGGGTGAAGGGACTGGGTGAAGTGTAGCTGTTGGTGTGTTTCTGGCGATTCATGAACGGTTGCTCATTTTGAAAAATGTAAAAAAAAAAATATATATATATATATTTTTTTTTTTTTTAATTAACACACGTTTTTGAAAAATCTAATTTGTGTCATTTAGTGAGCTGCAAATGCATTTGTGACATATCAGATGATTTTTTTTAGAGAATCACGTGGGTAATATGTCGGGCTCAAAAACTAAGCCTTATCAGAGCAGTTTCTGACAGCTCGTGCAAAGTATGGAACGTTGCCAGTATCACTTTCTTGTGAAAGAACATAAGTTTGGAAGCATCCTACCTCCTTGTTTTAGCTTCCTCTTTTTAAAAATGTAGCTTGGGAGTAGTACAATGACATGATGTCAACTCCTACGTTATGTACGTTACACGTGAGTTTACACACAGCTTTTCTGTGGCACAAGCTTAAATACTTGATTGAGCCATCCACACAATCGAACATTGTCATCAGCAAAAATTTCTCCCACATTATGCAGTTAGTACCACTATGATTTGTACCAGAACCAGGTCACTTACCCACAATGCAGTTGAGTTCTTATTTGGTGGTAGGGTTAAGTATGTGCATATTCAACTCAAAAGTTGAGAGTTGAGTTGGGTGTGTATGTAATTTTACCCACAGGTTGGTTAAATGAGTATGTATCATCAGCTTAATTTACTGTGGGCTGTGTGCTCTTGTCATTGCTGTAGAGAAAGTAGCTCTGGGTGAAATTTGAAATTTAGCTGCCCATATAAGAACTCAAGATTCCCGCTCACATAGCCTGCCTCTCGCTTCCACGCAGATTCTTTGATGTGTCTATTGTATTGTCTAGCTTTGCTGCACTTGCTGAAAGAAATTAAACTGTCCTTTGTGGCCAGGAGCTGTAAATAAAAATATTTTGCATACAGGAATTGCTAATGGGGTATCCCTTTGAAGTCCAAAGTGCAAGATGTGCTCAGTGCAGACAATGTACTCGAGAGCTGAAAATGTTCCTGTCTCAATCCGTGATTCACTCCAATGTTAGAATTTTACAGTGTTTCAATTCCATTAAATTAAACATCAAAGGCAAACGCTCACATTAGATCGCTATCAAGAAAATATGCTGCTTGTTCTCTCTTGCAGAAGGCCTGCTGGACCCTAGGTGCAGCCTTCTTCCACTGGAGTAACTGCACATTCCCATCAGATATTCTTCTGTCGCATGGCCTTTCCTTCCCAGAGCTCGGCTTGTTGGAAATGCAAGCCTAACTGGCCCTTCGGTGCAAGACGCATGCGAGCTCAGCTTGGCTGATGTTAGCTTCAGGCTCAACCAAAAATGCGGAGTCTCTTCATCACCGCTGTGAAAACATTGCATCTAATTTCTCATGATGTTGAGCATCATTTATTCCTTTCATGTATTCTCACCTGTGGCCCTGTTCTACAGGGGGTGTGGGTGTGGGGGGGAGAGGGCTCATTAACAATCAATTCGGTCCCTGTGTGTGTCGGAAACCGCCTCCTCTCTGCCTATTATTATTCAGGGCTCTCATCCTGATTGCCCCCACCTTGCCCTTAGCCCCCCTCCAGCCCTCCTTTTTGTCTGAAGGACATTTTTTTATTTTCATATTTTCCTCAATTGAATGAGTGATGAGTCAGATCAAAGTCCCTTGGTAGGGTTTAGTGTTCGATTTAGATTGAAATGAGCTCTGGTTTTGACTCACAGGATGGCGCGTGACACAAGAAGGCTGAGGGACAGTACTGTGTGTACGGGGGACAAAAACTATTACATCACAGGCTCAGGGTGGGTTAAGGATAACTGTAGGCAATGTTACACTCAAATATTTTGTTCTATTTTTAGTTCTACTGAAACAATACCAGTTGCAGTGAGTACTCTGGATTGGTGTCCTGCAAGTGTGGTGGTGTATGGTTCCAGCCAGTACACCAGTGTATGCTATCTCATCTCAGTCTGCTGTTGTGTTGCTGATCAGCACCTGGGGATGTGGGTGGGGGTGGCGGGGGTGGGGGAAGGTTTACAAAGTTACACATGTCCCATTACCCATGCTGTCTTTCACACCGGCTGCTTGTTAACCATTGAGCCGTGAGCATCAGCAAAGTTAGCATGTGGGCCATATGACCTTTTACTGGCATCCTGGACATGCCTGAGGCATGCAGCCCTGGTGAGGTGTTTCAGTTAATGGTGGGAATTTCAATAAATTTATTTTGTTTCTATCATTTCAGTATTGCATATTATCAACTATACAGCCACTGACCAGTCCACATTTGTCTTTTTTTTCCACACACATAAACAGTATCTAACTCGTTGTACTGTAGACTCATTTATTATATCATTTCACTGAATTGTCATGAATTTTTCTGTAGTCCAATAGCACATTTTTGCAAAAGTTAATGGTCAGATGCCATCAAGGTCTTGCTTTTATGGATGCCATCAAGCAATAATCTAGCTGTTTGAACTGGTTACATAGATTGCACACAGTGGCTCCACAGATACCATATGGTTGATCCAATATTCTTAACATTGAACTTTCTGTCTCCCTTCTGTTGAAGGTGAAACATTCCGATTTGATCCATTTTCTGAAAATTACAATACAGCTTCAATGGATGTTCAAATCACTGAGACCTTTCCTTAAAGAAATTAAAGAAGGAAAGTAAGAGTCAAATACCTGGTTAGTCTGGTAATATCTGTGGTGGCTTTAGTGAAAGGACTTTGTTACATCATTAGCAAGACTTCAAAGTCAATGAACCTCTTGTCCAGCTTCTTCCAATGCATATTTTTGGTCTGTTTGATCATCAGTATAGTTTACTTGCAACTCCACAACACTAGTGATGTCAGAGTTTCGTTGTTGTTGTCTCATATGCTTAGTAACACAATAATAGTGGCTGGCCAATATTGGCCACAATTGCTTCATATCAAGTGACATAATACGTGATGTCTCTCCCATAGCGTAGTCTCCTGGAGAGTTTGGTCAGAGCAGGACTTTCACCGGGACACAGAATACCATAGGAGAGATGTGGATAAGCTTACGGGTGCTATGCCGCCTTCGCCGTGGTAACAAAGCTGGGCTGGCCTGCATTGTGACGCGCACAGGGAAAGGATCCGTTATCAGATCAGCTCGTTTGTTTTCAGGTTTGAATTAGGTACAGGTTTCAGCGTGTGCTGTTATTCATCAGGAACGCTTTTTTTTTCCTATGGAAATTTGATTCTGTTGATCGAGTTCACCTTTGGGTTGGTTTTCTGAATGCTTTCTCCGGCTGTGTATTGTTTAGCCTCTTGAGAAGCATCACCGGTTGGGTTTTATTCATGGGGCGGAAAGAACAGTGCTGCATTCCGTAAGAGAATAGGAGTCCATGCTCAGTCCTGTAACCCGTGCTGACGGACCGATTTCTGCACCAACAGCCACCCTGAGGAAAAAGCGCAGGACGTTAGCTGCTTCCTGTGGGCGCCATGGACACCTTTTTCCGAAGGCACTTTAAGAGGAAAGAGGCGGGCGGGGTGTCGGAAGGGGCCGAGTACTGCCGACACAGGCGGCCGAGCGTGGCGGTGCCCACCAGCAAGGCCCGCCGCCGGTCTAGTGCCGGCCTCCCGTCCGCCATCCTCACCCAGCGCCGCCGGTCCAGCGTGCAAGTGCAGGGGATCCTCCCAGCTTCCGGGGGGCGCTGTCTGGGCGGTGACCGGCTGGGAAGCGCGCGGCATTCCCGGCGGCGCTCCAGCACCACCACGCCCAGCCTGAACCCGCGCTTCGCTGTGCGGCGGCGGCGAGCCGGCAAGCTCCGCACCATCGACACCCACCTGCTCGGGCCCTCCATGCTGCTGGCCAGCCTCATACAGATGACCGAGGAGGAGGAAGGCGATGCCCCGCCCACCGCAAAGCTGCAGGGGGAGGAGCTGGGGAAGGGAGACCTCTCGATATCTGACTCGGAGGCGGACGGTAACAGCCAGCCCTCGGGCAGCGAGTCAGAGGAGAGCGAGAGCGAGATCGAGAGCGAGAGCGGGCACTCGGAACCGAACAACTGGGACGAGGCTGAGGTGGACGTGTCGGACCGGGAGTTCGAGGACACCTCCTTGTGGTGGAGCCAGAAAGCGAGCCGAGGGGCGGAAGGGGCGGCGGGGAGCATCCAGCCCCGCCCCCTGATCCGCGCCCCCCGCTGTCTGCGGCGCAACTCCTCCCACCTGCTTCCCGCCGAGGCGGTGTACTGCAGCAAGAGCACCTGCGGCCTGTACGGCCGCTACCGCCGAACCAGCCAGCACTGCCGCCGGGTCTCCACCATCTCCAAGGCCGGCAGCCCCTGGCCCGGCAGGGGCGTGCCCCTACCCAACCGGAGAAACTCGGTGGCAGGCCGCCGGGCCTCCCTGTCCCTCCACCGGAACTGCTCAGCCTGCTGCCGCGGGTCTCTCTGCCCCCTGCAGGGCACATACTATGACCCCCAGCTGGAAACTTGGAGTGGGTTCCTCTCGTATGTAGACCATTCATTTCATCAGGGTCTCTGTGTAGGGAGAGGTGTGTGCGTGAGCCAGGGGTGCACTCTAATGTACGTCAGGGCAGTGCTCGGCTTTAGACTGCACACTGTTGTGCAGAAGTCTGGCTTACCTGCTTGCTTTTATACAGCGCGTCTGTAAATTCAGCAAACAAGTGCATATACAGTAACTGCGGGTATATTATTGTAACTTTGGTTTTGATCTGTGATTCTATGAGCTGGTTACTTGTAGCCTAGTTATAAAGCTTATGTTATAGTATAGAGAATTATATTATATACTGTAATTATGCATTATACTCTTCATGAATAACATTTATAAGCATCGCTAAAGGTATCCCATGAAGGTCGATTGAAATGAGAGATGGCAGAAGAAAGTTATAAACCAACTCAGCTCACAGACAGAAAGCAGGGAGCAACTGCTAAGCTTTAGCCCGTGAATGAAGGACTATTGAAGCAGTTAAGCAAGTTAAACCTGTGCACGCCCTTGGATTTTAGTACTAAATTGGACACTACCAAACACTAAACTGAACACTGTTCCTTGTGTCCTCATTGTTGTCTTAATTAGTTTTGCTTCCTGTATTGAACTGAATCCCCAGCGGAGAAAAACAGCTTTATGGGCTGTTAGTCTTGTGTTTTTCAGAGAGGAAGGAAGGGGGGATGTTTTGCAGGAATGGTTTGTGTTGGAAACCCTGCTGGATACCTCTGCCCACTTCCTCCCACTTTTTCAGCCTCCCTCACGCTTTGCTCCTGTTGGTTTTCCGTGGCACAAACGATTGGAAAAACATCCGGTGTCAAAGATGTAGGCTAAATGTTGCAGTAAAAAACAACAAGCGAGAGCTTTAGGGAGGGTGTGGAGACTCATTGGTACATCTGCAATATCTTGAATACAGGAAATAGTGACAGTTCTGAAGTGATAAACGGCTTCTATGTTTTTTCTTTGGAACTTGAATTTCCCTCTTTTTTCCACCTGCTTATGCCATTTTTTGGCTCAGTCAATGACGGCTCTTTGGCATAAAAAATATTCAGATATACTTAGAGAATGAATTTATTACTTTGTTTGGTTGCTGCATAGTCCATAAGTGATACAAACCGCAGCCAAAAAACTGATAGCAAGTCATGTATCCATTTCTGCATATACATTGCCTGGATGATAACCCATCCGTGTTCTGTGATGTCTTGCAAAGTTAACCTTTTTAACCATTAATGTTTTAGAAAGCAGGCTGCTTTAAGTGAAGGAAATACTGTAGGTGAATTTTGCTTGAATCTTTCTTAGGGGACAAGATCTCTGCGCAACATAACATAATGCCACTACGTGACTCAAACACCTTCAGCTCCTTATGGTCCTTAGGCTACACAGAAGACCTCCTTGGAGCGTGGCTGGTTAAGACTGAGACCTCATTAATCAAGCTCTTCTGTGCATTAAGAGGAGCCCCTGAACACACTGTGTCATCAATGGCATTAATTAGCCAGTCAGCTGCTAGCACTTCTGTAGATCTTCTAAACCGAAACTGTATCAGGAGAAAATAGATCTAGATGCTTTTGTCCCTTGAAACCAATATCTCGGCTGAAGTGGCTGCCATGCAGCACTGTGTTTTGTCAAGTGTGAATGCAGTGGCTCTTCATGATGTGACAGTGTGCAGGGGGCAAATTGCTGATGGTTTCCTCATTTATATCTGTCAATCATCATCTTAAGCCACCCACCTCACCAAGTTGTGTAAACATAAAGTTCAAATTGAGTAAATGCCAGGTTCTGTTAGGACTACAGTATCTTCTTGCTGAAATTCATGACTTGTTTTAACATGCTCCATGTCACTCGCAAGATTCGTTTTGAGCAAGAATGTACTTTTTCACGGATAGGATATACCTGAAACAAATAGGAGTCTTATAGATCTAAAATTTCTTCTAAACCTGGTTGACTGCAATTTGAGCACTAGCTCAGCCAGTAAAACCAGTGTGTTAAAGGGAAGGGTTTCAGGAGAACTGTCCACTATGAGAATGTTACACTGAACCATGACCACAAGAACTTTGTGCCTTATTTAATGAAAATGTCAAGTTTACAGCTTTAAATATGAGTGAATGTTTTTAAAACTGCTATGGATGTATTACGTTGATGAAAGGTATTTGATTTGTGTTGTTACAGGAAAGCCATCGCCAAGTCTGGCCTGCAGCACCTGGTAGCTCAGCCCAGCGCTTCAGCCATCATCAAGGGCGACCTGGACCGGGAGATCCGCAGCACAGTGGACTGGACTGTGAGTGGTTCTCGTCTGTGAATGTACCTCTCCCATGTGCTAAAAAAGACATGATGGAAGAGAGAAACCACCAAACCCACCCTGTATGACAGCTGTCAATAATTTATTTTTGGATTTGTCATCAAACAATTCACATGTTGCTGAAGTGTACATTCTCCAGTTTTACTTAAGGATATTTTTCATACGTTTTGGTTTCATCATGTAGAAATGACAGCACTTTTTAGTGGAGGTATAGGAGTGCTTTCAGTATCTTGTTTTGATTCTAGCCTTTTGATTGCCTTTGGAGTTTGTTATTGGCGTTTGTCAGCATGAGTTGCCCCAGTGAAAGTCAAGGAAGCCATTATGAGGCTGAGAAATAAGGAGAAAACTGTCAGATATGGGCTAACCAAAACCAATGATTTGGAACATCATTAAGAAGAAAGGGAGCACTGGTGAGCTCAGAAATCACAAAGAGCCTGGTAAGCCAAAAAATGCAATGGTGAATGCAGTTCATATTGGCCTCCACACTTTGCTCTTGCCATCACTCTGATACAAGTGAATCTTGGTCTCATTTATCCAAAAGACCTGTTTCCGGAAGTCTGCAGGCTTTTAGGTGCTTCTTAGAAATATGTAACCTTGCCATCCTGTTTATGCGGTAAACTAATGGTTTGCACCTTACAGTGTGGCCTAAGTGTTTTTGTTCGTGAAGTCTTCTGTGGTCATTGACATATCCACACCTGCCACCCGAAGAGCGTTTCTGATCTGTTGGACAGTTGTTTGTGGGTTTCTCTTCATTATGGTGTGAATTATGCAGCCATCAATATTGTAGTCTTCCTTGGCCCATCTTGGCAGTCCAGGCCCTTTGCGATTACTGAGCTCACTAGTGCTCTCTTTCTTTTTAATAATGTTCCAAACAGTTAATTTTGGTTAGCCTAAGGTTTGGCCTATATCTCTGGCTTTTTTCAGCCATATAATGGCTTCCTTGACTTTAATTTGCAGAACTCATGTTGACAAACAGCAATAATATACTCCAAAGGCAATCAAAATGCTATAATCAAAACTAGATACTGAAAGCCATCTGATACCTGCACTAAAGAAGCAATTGAACACACCTGACTAATGAGAAACACCTGTGATGCCATTTTTCCAAAACATTGTGGAAAACTGAAATGAGGGACTACTTATAAGAAGTGCTGTAATTTCTACACGGTGAAACCAAAATGTATATACAGTATGTATATATATTCTTGAAGAATGTAGAATGTGCACTTTAACCGCATGTTAATTGATTTCAAACCTAAAATTGTCGAGTACAGAGCCTCTAAATCAATAAAAAAGTACTTGTCCCAAACATTATGGCGCTAACTGTATAGGTTTGTATGTGTGTATGTATATATAAAAATATAAGCATTATGTGTCCATCTTTAAAACATATTTGTTATACATGCAGAGTCTGAGGGTTAACACCAACACAGGTGAGTACTTAACACCAAGTCATGATTCTGTACATGAGCTGCCTAACATTACTTTTTTTTTCACCGTAATCTTTGGTGGGGGCCAAGGTTTCTCACCTGTCACCAGTTTGGTTTCTTCATCGGCAGAAGTTTCTGAGGTCTTGTTTTCTGAGACCAACCCGTTTTAGTGAGAGTGCTGTATTTATGAGAAAATGAGAAAGAGATAACATTGAGTGGCTCTCAACATTAGAAGCAATGCATGGACGGACAGTGCACAGGAGATGAGAATGTATATGCATAATAAATGCACATGTGAATAATATTTGTCTGTGATTCTCAAAACTTTGGAGAATATTTCTGAAGTGTATGCATCCATACATTAACTGTATTTTGGATAGGCTTTGAATATGTTTTATGCTATTGTAAAAAGCATTCAGCCAATATAGATGTCATAAGTACATTATATCTGAATGGGATCCTTCCCTGAATGAACCATTTAACACTTGTAGCATACATGACCTAACCACATTGCTTAAATTTTTATTTACTGCACGATTCTTTCCTGAATGTTCATGCGATTCTCCAATTACTGGATTTTGGTTGTTCACATAATTCATTTCAAAATGTGTCGCTTGTAGAAATAAATGCTTTCCTTTAATATCTTGATCTTATTTTTATGATTCCCAGATTGATAGGCTGTATTCAGATTGCTGTTCAGATATGTGGCCGCATGTTTCCTTTAGATTAGACCGCACCCTGTGTTTTTTCTGACCCTCTCCCTCCCCTCCCTTCCGTCCTCTCGGTGCAGGAGAGTGCCCTGTATGGAGACCACATCTGGTTCGAGACCAACGTCTCCGGGGACTTCTGCTATGTAGGAGAGCAGCACTGCATCGCCAAGACACTGGTGAGCCCTTGTCCCTTACGGTGAATATCACTGTGACCGCTTACGGCTGCTAGAGGGAGCAGCAGCTGCCTTTGTTCAACAAGACCAGAGGGACAGGGGAGAGAGGATAAGAGAAGGGGGAGAGAGGATGGAGGGGAGAGAGGAGAGGAGAGGATAGGGAGAGGAGAGGATGTTCTTCAAAAATGAGAAAAGGGGAGAGGAGAAGCTGAGGAAAGAGAAAAAGAAAATGGATACAGGCAGGAGCGAAGAGGAAAGGGGAAATGGAACAAGAAAAAAGAGATGGGAAACAGGGAGACAATTATAGATGCATGTTCCACGCTTGTGTCATTCACACAGATGGACATAATGTTCATGCATGAAAAAAAATCTAATTTCAAGGTTGATCAGCTTGAAACCAAAGGGTGTATGATGCACTGTCCTGGTCACATGGAATTTCAGATTCATGTTTAAACATATAGATCACAGAACTGTATTATGACTGAAACAACTAATCCATGTTTCTCAAATTTGGGTATCTGTTCCAGTTGTATTGCAGTTCTGTGGTCTAGAGGTATTAGCCTGAGGTTTAAACTCCAGCTGAGCACACTCCAAATGACCCTCTTAAGTTAATAAGGACACTTCACTCTTTCTAATGCTTACTTGGCATGGAATTTGTATGAACATTTGAAAAATGTTTCTGCAGCACCTGCCGACCTGTCAAAACATGTTAAATAAAGAACAAAACAAAAAAGTATCTAGTTGTGTAGAGAACATGCATGAACATATGCCATGACCCAATTAATTTACAGTGCATTTACAAAGTCTAGAATCAACCTGAAGATTAACAACTAATAGCAATAAGTGGCTCTCATATTTAATTCGTTTTAAGAACAACATCAATTATTATGCAGTATTTTGTAGGGTAACTGTTGTAAGTGCTCCATCTCCTGGTTGAAGTGTAGAATTTCTAATATTGTGTGAAGGTCGAGCATCCTCTTTATAGAATTAGAAATGATGCCATCTAGAGGCTGAAATGTTTTGGGCCAATGCACATTCCACAAACCATGTGCATATACAGTGATAAATGGTGTGATCGCTGCAACATACCAAATTCAGGTTACATTTACGAATTACATTTCCTAAGCCGCTTTCACATGACAAGAGTCAAAGTAATGCGATAACTACACTTGAGAAGAATCGTGTGCTGCCAGCTGTTGAAACTTTGACCTCATCCATCCATGAAAGCCGTTGGTTCGGAAAACTGTAACAAGCGGTGATGGTGCGATGTTTTTGACATAAAACCAAAAGTGCATTTGCTACATTGTTAACGAGAAGATGGAGAACAGCCTGGAGATGGGGCTAATGGACTGTGTGATAAGTGATAAATCCAAATTATGTGGTACCCCCATAACTGCCTGGGGTGGTTATATAAGGCCAAATTGTGAACTCGCTTTGTGAAACTGAAAATCCTGGGTTCATCCCAAAAATTTAAACACCCAGGCTAACTCAGTTAGCCACATAGGCCTACATGAAACAGACCTATTGCTAGCCACAATACAGAATAGCAAGTAGCTACATTTATTTTTGGATTGTGCAGTGCAGGAAACTGAGAGACATGTAGAATCTGCTGTTATTTACATGTTTACAAAGCTATGATGTGTTTGGACGCGCAACGAAAGATCAGCTTCAAGCAAGGTGAAAGTTCAAACGATTTGAACTTAGGGAGCTAATATCGCAACTCGGCATTAATTTTGAGCTGTGTGCTACACCAGGTGCATCATTGCTGCCAAGTTAGGCATCAGAGCACCCTCCACAGGAATTGAATGGCTTAACACCGTGTTAAGCATTTTTATCATGTACAAGCAGCAGACCTGGGTCAAATACGTATTTGTTTTGGGTTCAAATAATTTTCTAAGCTTTACTGATCTTGACTGATGTACTGGAACCAATGAAATACTCTCAAAAAGTGCAAACCCCGCCTTCTGGCCATATTGACAGGCTCAATTACACCAGACAAGATCAATAGAGCACAGAAAAGTATTTGAATCCAAAATAAATATGTATTTGATCCTGGTCTGGCAAGCAAATTTAATCCTTTATTTTGATATAGAGACCTGTTTGTTTTTTGTTGGTGATTTAATTTAACCATTCATAAATGAAAGAGGAACCTGGGCTGGAAAGTTCCGTTCAGGATTTGTATTTTGTTCTGGCTTATCATAGTTAATTTGCATTGGAATGTTGTTAGTCGGGTCTAGCTAACAAGGAAAATGACCTTTTGAACTTTGTTCTCTTGCATCGTTGCTGCTAAGTGAGTTTGATCTAATGTCTGTATTTAACTTCCAAACATTTGTCTAAAATGATTTTATTTCTCCCTGTAATCAACGCAGCAAAAATCAGTAGCACGGAAGAAATGTGCAGCCTGCAAGATAGTGGTCCACACCATCTGCATCGAGCAGCTGGAAAAGGTGAGTGAGCCCTGCCATTTGAACACAGAAAATGAGATGGGGAACCCCAACCAAATGTGAAAGTGGGACTGCAGTTGCCATGTCAACCTGTTTCCCTGTTCTCCCCAGCTCTCCCACATGGACATGTTGACCCCAGTTGACAGTCTACCCGATTCACCCACCAAAGACCCTTCTTTTACAGTGAGACTCTCATGTCCCACCGAACTGGCTCTCGGGACCAATCACGGCACTCTCCTTTTGCAGATCCTGTTTCTGCATTCTGATTGGATTTTAATAACAGAATTTGAATACAGATGCTTTTCATTGGCTTGGATAAAAGAGGGTATTCCTTTTGGTAGTACTGACTTGCTGGGTTGGGTAGTTTGTTTTGCTAGATCCTCTTCCTTGTTTGTCTGAGAACAATGAGATCATGGCTTAGTTAAATTGCGGGTTCTGTCTATATTGCTGTCTAAATGGGTGCTTATATATGAAGGGCATATTGCCTTATAATGTATCTCAATGTCAGTTGCTAATGATTGTGTCTCCTCCTAATTGCTCTCAGAAGAAATTGATTAGCTGATTGGTCAGGATTATAATAATATCCACACTTTGACACACCTTCATCTTGTTTTCTAAGACCCAGCATTTTGTTTATTTATTCCTTAAAAGAGGGGACACAACATAACTGACATGGAGTTACATTCAAACTGATTTTTTCATTTCAAACACGCTGGTGAACAAAGTCCATGTCCCGGGAACACCTTGTTCTGTTAAGGAGCCTGGGTAGTGGATGGTCTTCTCTTATTTTTTGTTCATCATGAACTGAAATTCTGGGGCAACTGTTGAGAGGGAGACTATCGGTCATCAAAGCTTTCGACGAGACTGTAACCTCTGGTTCAGTGAAACGCTCTGGTTGATAAGGGTGAAACCTCCAATCTCACTGGGAAACGGGCTTGGGTGCTGTGGCTTCGGAACTTCGGTCGCTGATCCTCTGAAGATTAGGTTTAATTGCTTCAGTGACCTTTCTGTATGAATTTAAAAATAACATTTAGAATATATTGCGTTTTTAACCGCATAAAATATTGTATGACATAATTTTTTTCTTCTCCCTGTAGATAAATTTTAGGTGTAAACCCTCATTTAGGGAATCGGGATCAAGGAATGTACGGGAGGTAAATGCCTTTTTCTTTTTTTTACTGGATTTTAAACTACAGATGTTGTATAATTTTGCTCCCAGCAGGGGGAGATATAAACATACTGTATATGTTCACTGTTCCACATTTGCCAATCAGTGATCACTCACCCATTTATCAGATGTGTTTACGGGCTCTCCTCTGGTCTATATCAACACATATTGTCATATAACATGCACCACAACCATAAAAGGTCATTCAAATATATTTTCACCTTTTCATAAAATTTTGGTTAATGTTTTGAAATGTTACCAAGGGAAAAGCTTTGTTTGAATGACCAGCCAAGAGAAAATATACTTATGTTGTGATGCCTATAGATGCCAAGGTCTTTGCTTTTTTTTTTACAGAATCCACACATATAACTCTTTAAGATAAAAGACTCTTGTTATGTGCCGTGTGGACGTCTATACATGTGCAGTTAGAAAGTATATTCATATCAATGTCGAGTATATTTTGCTGCTACTTTTGAGTATACTTCTATTTATATACAGCTGTTTATGCAGGATTTAATGTGGATATTTCCCTAGCTGCAGCATGTTATGTATTGTATTCTGTTTGTTGTTATATACATTTGGCATACTTCCAAATCCCCAGTGAAATAAATGGAACAATCAGCCTCAAATGTCTCATCAACAGGCTTGATTGTACTTCCCTTGAAATTTTGCATCAGTTGAAACACTTACACAATAATCCAGGTTATTATATTAAGAATATCCATGGAACTTTTTCCTATCACTTTATTATATAGAAATTGTTTATTAAGCTTTATGATACATAAAATAATACGATAAAAGAAGTTATAAGGGCCTAGGCCAGGCTTTATTTGTTATTATTTAATGGCAAGTTGTGTAGTGTGTTTTTGGGCTGGATACAATCAACATGTACTATATCATTAGCATTGACTGACAATTAAATGCCAATGTTTGGTTTGTACCTTCAGCAACACAATTTGGCAAGTTTGGTGATCACTAAAATGAACTCACCAAACTATGCAACACAACAAATATAGCACATTCAGTGGTAAAAAAAATAATAATAATAAATAATACCGATAAAAACTGAAAATAGGATGTTTACGACCTATACAATGTACTTAGATGAATTACTGAGTATTTTTAAGCAATTCCTTAGTCTAGTAGCTAGTCCTGATTTTTTGGTTGATTTAAACTATTGATGTATCTATTGAGTCACAC
The DNA here is from genome assembly GCF_018555375.3 of Anguilla rostrata. NCBI lineage: Eukaryota > Metazoa > Chordata > Actinopteri > Anguilliformes > Anguillidae > Anguilla > Anguilla rostrata. The sequence goes on along the minus strand of NC_057937.1, from coordinate 42,489,567 downwards.
CAGCTTTAATCTCTTTAATCACTGAAATATTCCAAGAATCTGCTGTAAAAAATGCTGTTGTTTGATGCTTAGACATTTAGAATTTTTTGTAATTTACAATGAAAACTTTTACGCTCCAACTGCAGCTCAGTTTACATATTTCTAGGATTTATTTGGAAGAACTTTTGTGTTCCTGTTAGCTGAAATAATGCACTGTGGGTACTGGGCAGTGTTTCTTTTTTTGAGCAGGAAATTGCTTTCAGACTTTGACATTTAGGAGTTGCATATTTGCTAAACTTGTGAACATTCCTGAACATTTAACAGTTGTAGTTTGCTTCCTGAAACAGTTTGTTGCTTGAGTTGGTTATTTTGTTCTGATTTTTTAAACCGTGAAACTAATAAAATTTAAACATACAAGCTTACATTTCCCTGACTTTAACCCCAATAGCCTGTTTCACTCTTTTTTACCCTCTCTTGGCTTCTCCTTTCTTTACCATCTCTGTTTCCTCTGTTTCCTTTCATTTCCACCTGATCCAAATCTTCTGAACTCTCCGAACCGTACGAACCCTCCGCCTCTCCCTCCCATCATGCCTCGCTCTCATTAGCCAGTCTTTGTCCGAAGAGTTGTAAAAAAGCCCCGGCCCCTTGTGAGGCTCATAGGGATGGCTAACCGCATGGCGACCGCCTGCGTGACCCAGACCAAGGTACCTCCTCTCACCTCCACCTGCTGCTGTGCTAAGGAACCCAATGGTAGGCACACCTGCTGCCCCAATGGCAGCAGAGATGCAGGCTGCTGGCTGGTTCTGCCTGCCCTGTGACATAAGTTCAAAACTGGCCCTTGTCAGAGGCTCCTTGTCACCAATGACAGCATTCGACTCCCCCACTCATCCTGCTACTTCCTTCTCTTTTTCACATTCTGTCCGATCACTACAGCATGCATAATCATCCTCACCTCTTCCTCAGTGATGCAGGTCTGTTTTCAGTGTTAAGCATGGTGATTTTAGAGATTTAAAATAAAGCATACAGACTTTCTCAAACAAAGTGATAAGATTTTGGCAGTCTGGAGGTTATGATTTATGTCCCTCAAAATTGCATTAGACAATGGTGAACTCATGTACGTACAGTATGTGTCTATTAAAATTACAGAATTAAATAGGTTTGAAGCTGGTGAGGGGTGTCCTGGAAATATCTTCTTCTGGTGTATTGTTTAGCTGTGCCTGAGATTAAATCTCATATAGAGCATGGGTTACCACACAAACGATTTTGTCCCTCAGGCTTCAGAAAGAAAAGTAAATCACAAAATGGCGACGTGGCGGTTGACCCCTCTGAATGTTCTGGTTTCAGCCCACCATCGTGCGGCACCACTGGGTCCACCGGAGACGGCAGGATGGGAAGTGCAGGCAGTGTGGGAAGGTGAGGCCGGGACGCTCGCACCGTTTTCTATAATTCTGTCCTGGACAACAGTCTGCCAGCACCACACTTCAAGATGACTGCTGGGCAAAGTATGGATCTGGCTGGAGGTTTTATTTAGATGAATTATACCTAACGGACTTTTCGTGCTCTTCTTGTATTTACAGGGTTTTCAGCAGAAGTTTACATTTCATAGTAAAGAAATTGTGGCCATCAGCTGCTCCTGGTGTAAACAGGCTGTAAGTAGACAGGGTTTGGCTGGGGCCTCCTCTTTATACATCAGCACCTTTCAGTTGCCCTGGATATATGCTACTATATGTGAGAGAGAGAGAGAATGTTACCTGACTAGTGTGTGTTCCCTCTCTACAGTATCACAACAAGGTGACATGCTTCATGCTGCAGCAGATTGAAGAGCCTTGCTCCCTTGGGGCGCACGCGGCTGTCATAGTGCCCCCCACCTGGATCATCCGTGTCCGCAGACCTCAGGTGACCACTTACAGAGCTCAGAATCTCTGCCAGAGACCTTATCTGCCCAATCACAGTGTTCAGATACTCAGCCACATTACCTGCCCAATCACAGCGTTCAGATACCAAAGCGCAGACCTTACCTGCTCCTTCACAGAGCTCTGATACCTAGCCATCTGGTATTCTTTGCTGATCCCAGGCAATTTTTTCAATGCCACAACCGTACTTTTTTAAATTGATTTTTTAAGATTAGAGATTCTAGTGTTCTGTTATCATGTTTTCATGTTGGTGAGAGGAGGTGCTTTCCTATGGACCTCTGAGAGTATCTATTTTCCTTGCTAAATATAGGCTAATGCTTTCCAGTGCAGTTTCAGTACAAGGTATCTTTTGAGGATATGAAACAACTTATTTTAGTGAAGATACAACTACATGTGCTGTTCCTTCTGAAGAAATACCTTTCCCAGCTAATTGTTCCAACAGATTGGTAATTACTTTGATGTAGTTTAGCCTGCTTTTAATGCATAATACCAAAGTGAACATGTGTGGTCCATTGTGTTCATTCATATTGTAGACAGTGAAAAATGTTGTTCGTGTTGTTTCCCTAGACATCACTAAAGTCAAGTAAAAAGAAGAAACGGACCTCATTCAAGCGAAAATCCAGCAAAAAAGGAGCTGAGGTAAGATGGATGTCAGATATCTATGGTAATCTCAATTTTTCCATGCAGCTCAGGCACATTTTGAATTCGGATGACGGCTTTATTCTGCATGACTTGATACATCACTTCATCTGGATGAAGGACAGATTGCAGCCTTTACCAATGACAGATCTGATGGCTGTAGATGACCTTAAAGTCAGGGTCTGAGAAGTAGATCAGCAGTGGCATGAAAACAATTCCACCACTGAATCTGAATAGTGTGACCCCTGTTATGTCCAGTAATACTGCTTCATTCTGGCAGAAACAGAGAAGTTACTTTGCTTCAAGAGATGTTTCTCCATTAGAATTCTGAGCTGTGCACCCTGGCCAGGAAGTGATCCTCGTAATTATATTAGGGAGATTAACAGTGCTGTAAATAGGCTCATTGAGCGAGTCCTACCCTGCTTGCTCACAGATATCAGTTGAGAGCAAGAACGGCACAAATCCACTAATCTTCACTAAGTACTGATGCATCAGTCTAATCATCTATGTCTAATATCAGGAAGATGTAAAGATCAGCTGATATCTGTTGAAACAGTGACATTGAAGAAAGCAGAATGAACTGTCAGGCTAGCAGAAATGGAAACTCAGAAAGACACAAACACTCCTTGAGGCTTGGGAGCATCACATGCTGTGCCTTCTCCTGTTCTGGGTGGTTTTCACATGTCCTGTGGTGCTGTCACACACAGTTGTGTGGCTGTGCATAATGCAGGCAAGCAACTTGTAAAAGGAGCTGTCCACTTCATGCACACACACTCACTCACACACACCACACCACACACACGCCCACATAAGCCCATGACTTATGCATGCACGCTCTCACGTGTACTCTCTCTCTACACTCATGCTCATGAATGCACATGCACATTTGTAGGCACACAGTAGAATACGCAGACAGGACTTCATGTCTCTGTCTGCTAGATCCTTTTTTTTACGTCGCGCTGGGATTTGCGGCGCTGCCCGGTTGCTTGGGCGAGGCAGAAGGCGGCACTGGGGGAACGCCAGCTCAGACAGCCAGACTGAAGAGTATCCCCTGCCGCCTGAGTGTGACTGACAGAAAGTGGCTCGGTGTGGTGAAAAGAATAAAAAGCGGATCTTAAGATGCGGGAAGTCTTTTGACAGTTTCCATCTGTCAAATAACAGAACCCAGGCATGTTATTAATTGGCGCGAGTGCTCTTACATGTAAAAAGATAATGACTACATCTCCTTGCAGTAGGTGTCTGACAAATGTCATATTCTTGCAATTCCAAAAAAGAAAGATCCAAGACACTAATGTTTAATGTACGATGTCATGAGGGGCTACGCGTTTCAAATTACAGAGAAATTGGGATTCACATGCTTTTGGGTATAAATACAACAGCTTTTGATATTGTGCCCAGCAGGCACAAAGGCCTCCTGTCCTATCCTATTTTTCATCTGCTCCATAGAGTAGTCTGATTGAGATTCAGTGAAGGTTTATGATGCCATTGTAGGGGATTTGGGATCATGGGAGTTTCTGTTACTGAATGCCCTTTTCTCCCATCCTTTCAGGAGACCCGGTGGAAGCCTTTCATTGTGAAGCCTGTGCCTTCCCAGCTCATGAAGCCCTTGCTGGTGTTTGTCAATCCAAAGAGTGGGGGTAATCAGGTGAGGGCCCTCCACTACCCCCCACCCCATGCCCACCCCACTGCCTCTCACTCACATGCCACAGGCTACTCAATGCACCAGAACGATTGCCCCAGTAACAGTTTGTACCAGATAGGCCTAAACATTTAATGGAATTACCTCAGCCTGTCATTCCTGGTCAATTTAGTGACTGGCTATAGACTACTGGGTCAAGGGTATTTTGTGGTATTTTGCACTGGGTCAAGTGCTAATTTGGGTGCTGTAGGACGTACAGCCCCACTCATCTGGATTTATGATGGGCCCTGTCTCACCCCATGCTCTGACAGTACTGTTTGACTCCCTGTGTCCTATCTCTCAATCAAGGGAGCCAAGATCATCCAGTCCTTCATGTGGTACCTGAACCCCCGGCAAGTCTTCGACCTGAGCCAGGGAGGCCCCAAAGAAGGGTGAGGTTCCACGCAGTGCCTTCATCGGTCTCAACAGACGCTCACATTTCTGTCACTGTTACACTGCACTGTCGGTGCTAACCTGGCTAAGGTCTAATCACCAATTAGGGTCCTCACTGGTGTCTTGTCGTGTGGACACTGCAAGTTCCCCACATACCGCTTTCATTAAGCCTTTGACATGGCGTGCTGATTCTTACATAATGGTCCAAGATACATAGCAGCTAATGATCAGATTACCATAAATTCATTTTAGAGTTTCATTATCATGGGCTAAGATACACAGGGCTGTCCTGCATCATATGACTGACACCAATGGAAGTGACAGTGTGTTTAAGCATGCTTGGAAAGAGACCATTGATGATATGTTGAGTGCTACACTAATTCTCGTAAATTCAGTGGCCTGTAGGTACTGTACTCATCTCCTCTGTCATATTGTATGCCTGTGCCTAATTAGATTTTGTGTTTCATTACACCACACTAATGAAGGAAACAGGAGGATTATAGAGGGAGAAATCAGTGTCCCATTAGCTTTTATCGTAGACATGTTCCTCAGTTATTTTATTAGATCAGTACGAAGATGTTGTGCAGGGAATTCTTCACAGAATAATAGCTTTTGAAATTGGCTCTGGAGCTGTTTTTAGCATGCTTTTGTAAACATTTGAAACCTTCATAATGTTATGTTTGCTAAGTTAAAATCTGTTCTTGAGATTATTTTTTCTGATTTGTTTTCAAGGTTAGAAATGTACCGCAAAGTGCACAATTTGCGGATTCTGGCATGTGGAGGCGATGGAACAGTGAGTATCCATTTGGTATTCAGTGAGTTAAATGGACTTGACTTAAGTACAGGCTTGTATTGTACAGTCCTGTACCTCTCGACGGTCCGTTGCTTTACGAATGAATTAAATGCCACTTTACAGTTTGCTGTTAAAATTGAACTGCAAGTCGTTCATTTTCTCTGGTCTTCAAGCCTCATTTCCTTTTATTTCAAGCTGAATCGAACACATATTCATTACCTTCCTTGCATTTAACCAAACCGTTTAAGATCTATCATTATAAGTCAAATCCATTCCCGTGGTTCATTTATCGAGCCTGCACCGGAGTCCTTACATGACCTTTTTTGGCACGAAGCCCCTGGTAATAAGTGGCAACAGCAAACATTAACCGACCACTGCTGTTAGTTTGGTTGAAAGTTTCAATGTAGTCGGGTTCCACGAGACACGGATCACACAGATCCAAACTGGGTCCCTGAGCGGGCGTCGTCCCACACTTTTTGAATATGCAGTACCTGGCACAAGTTGTGGTGAGGATGTCTGTCAGTCCTTAGGCCAGTGATTCTCTCCTTCCACTTTCCGGAATGTTTGGTGCAGAAAACCAGTTGGCCTCATCAGTATCTGATGGCTTTGGGGTACATCCATCAGCCTTGTTTGCGCTTCCTGATGGACTCACAGTCGGCACCACTGTGCTGCCAGTCTCTTACACACTGGCTATGGCACGACAGATGGCGCTGCCTGAGGAAGCTGTGTGAGGGTGCTTTATGTTCTGCAGCTACAGCGTAGTACCAGGCGGAGAGCAATCAGCCTTCATAGGGGTATAGCGTAGGCCTGTCACAGCCCTTTACAATAAGGATCAGTACCATCTGAAGAGCCTTGATCCTGTCCAGGGAGGTTTCGTTTTCTGTTTCGTGTTATTAGACCACACCTGCGGTGGCTCTTTTGAGGTCCCATGTCTGAGGCTGTCTGGGACTCTTCCCATAAGAGGGGAACTGCACCCGAAGGTGCACCCAAAAATGATGAGTCCAGAACGGCTTTTATCAGCCAGCCGTTGGTAGTCAGTATGTAAGGCAGCGCATTACATAATCAGTTAACCTTTTTTACCTTCTCCTTGGCTACGCCTGTCTGTCCAGTGTCTTTGAGTCAGGCTTTTCCTGCCAGCAGATGTGTGCAAGAGAGGTTCCTGTGGCTGGCTTATTTTTAGCCTGACCTTCTGACCCTGTCATCTCCCATTAACAGCCACGGATCCCGTGCATACATTCGATGTGATGTGTGAGTTTGGGCTCGTTAACACAATCCGAGCCCGGCCAGGGGAAAAAAAAAAACAGAACAATGTCTGAATTTGATTTGATGTCTGAAATAATCCTCACGGGAAGCTGAGCGGTTAGGTTTGGAGCAGGGGAGCTTGTTCACCCGAGAACTGATAGAAGCTCTTCTGGGACAGGAGTGTTGCACCAGTCTTGGCAAATTATCCCTGTTCCATAATGCACACAGCTGAAAGAAGAGGTCTCACCTGTGATGAAGGGATCGATCTGGACTGGAGTAATGGATGTACTCTGGCAAACGCGATTCCCATGGTGTGATTTCTGTGTCAGACTTGCTTGCAGGCAATGTGTAATACAGGGCAAGGTGCTGCTGCTGGCAGTCCCTGAGGAGATTGATATCTCAAACACCCAGCGCTCATTGTCCCAACTCCCCCATTTCTTCCATTGTGCTTTTCTTTGGATTACGAAGACTCACCTTATCAGTGTACACCACAAAGAATATATTCTCTTTGGCATTCATTATGTTTGCTTTTATCATAACCTGGTGTTAAAGTATAGAATACTATGCATGTAGTGATGCGTAAATAAATTCTTCTTTCAAGAGCTTCTATTACTTAATTGTGTGTTTAATTATGGTATTTTAGTATACAGTTGTTGTATCACTACTTGACCAAGGGGCCATATTTTGCATTAAAGATGGGGTCTCTCCCTCCTTCAGTAAGCATGTGAATAAGGGGACGTGCAGGGTAAATTGAAGGTGGAGTCTTTCTCATACAAAAACTGTTTAAAATAATGAAGAGGGTGTGGTGTATTTAAGGTGGTGTCCATTCTCCTCGGTAGGTGGGCTGGATCCTTTCCATGCTGGACCAGCTGCAGCTGAACCCACAGCCCGCTGTGGCTGTCCTACCTCTGGGAACAGGGAATGATCTGGCCAGGACCCTCAACTGGGGTGGGGTGAGTGATGTGGCTCACACAACTGCACAAACGCACTGATGGATGTAGCTTATATAAATGATTGCTATTCTGAAGACGATATTTGACGATATTTATGTTGTCCCGGTATGTTTTCTGAGGGGTTTTCTGTGTAGTAGTCTATCACATGAGGCTTGTAATCAGGAACTCTTTTCCCAGGGATATACGGATGAGCCAGTGTCCAAAATACTCTCGCACGTTGAGGATGGGAACATCGTCCAGTTGGACAGGTGGAACCTTGTTGTGGAGCCTAACCTGGAGGCCAGCCAGGAAGAGCGAGACGAGCAGCAGACAGACAAGGTAAGCAGGTGCAGCGTTTATCACGTGAGGTACTGTAAGACCCTTTAAAAACAGCAAAGTTGGTAAAATTTCATGGTTGACTGCTAGAATGCAGCAACAGCATAACAGTGTTCAAACATAGCTGTAGTGTCCGTATCATTGCACTAATGAGCGCATGATGCAAACAACGTTAAATCTAAACTGGTGTGAAATGCATGCCGTGAAATTTTCCAGCACAGTTAAATTCGCATTAGGAGAATCATTGTTACTCACACTCAGATAAATAGATGATAACTTCAAGGAGCCAGGATGAGAGATTGCTATTTAATCCTGAATGACAGAAGTGCAACTGCATAATGAAAATGTGCAGAATGGTTTTACCTGAAGCGACGATCCTTAAGTGCTTGTATCATCCTGTATTTTCCATGTGCAATTAAAATGCTTAATTTATGGTTGTTAGCTTTTTAGGGATTTCTTAACTGAAGGACTATTTAAAGTGATTATTCACTTTACTGCTGTCACTTTCATGCGCATTTAATTTGAGCTGTTCTCTGAAAAATTAAACATGCATATTAAAATTAAAGAGGCGGAAGATGCTTTTCCAAACAAAAATCATTTAGTCCTGTATAAATTATGCAGCTACAGGAAAAAAGTATTGTTTTTCTTTTGACATGTCTTATTTATAAAATCTGTTACAGGATGTTTGTACCAAGAAATGGTGTCAAACAGAGCCTGCGAGTCTGTAGAAAGAAACATAACTCCTGTATTTTTAGTGTTATTTTTTATGATTGTAGATTTCTCAATTTTATTGTTTTGTTTGTTGTCAGTTCTGTTTTCTTATGTGACGTACTGGAAAATACATTTACAGAAGAAATAAGATAAAAATGTAGGAAAAATAAAGATCAACTTCATTTTTAACAGTCATTTCAGAACAAAGGCAAAACAAGTTAGTAATTTATCATAAATCTGTATAATTTATAATCTACAATGATATTGTTAAAAAGCATTACTATTAAGATGCTTTATTGCTCTGAGTAAAAATACAATTAAAGAATGATTCATGAGCAAAATTAGATTTCTAATTTTCATATGCCCACATGAATCGCATGCTATTTAGTATACTAAGTGAAATAACAAAGTTTTTTTAAATATTGATGCTGGTTATTACTTTTGAATTAGCTGGTAAATCATTTTGAGAATACGCAGCTCTGTGGATTACTTCATTTTAGATTTCTTTCCTGCCACATCATTTGCTGCCGCTGGTAAATATGTCTTTGGGAGTGTGGAAGTAGTTTTAGCTGGTGGAGAGCAAGCTTGCTGACAGCCAATGACATGATAAGCTTTCCTTCCATAATGAGAGGCCAGGAGTTGAGACGTTTAGACAAGCTAAAATGTCCCGTGTTTATGCTTTATTTATGCGTTTATGTACTCAGAACTATTACTGTACTCAACTTTTTTATCTGATGTTGTGGTATTAATGAGAAGTTATTTTTATCATGGCTGGAATCCATAATCCCTCCACTCCTTTCTATTTGTCATATAGTATATTCCAAACCCTACCTCAAAAATGGTAGAAAGTTGCTCGATATTTGTATCTAGCGATAAGCCTTATCAGCAGCCTGCAAGAGAAATGAGACTATTGATCTGTATGTTGCTAGACCTTTGCTATGGGAGGCAGTTGTGCTTCCGGAAGCCATAGAACATAAACTAGGTGTGTTGCCATCTGCCCCTCACGCTCCCACCCTTAAAACCTAGACCTTCTCCTTCTCTTCCCTATTGATAAAATGGCAGAGGTATCTGAGGGCACGGGGGGTAAGTCGCCAGGCCGATTCAGTGAGACAGAGCAAATGATGGCGGGCATGATAGCTGGCGACATGTAATTGACTCTGACCTGACCTGCAATTAAAAACATGTCGTCTCAGATTGGAGCAGAACATTCTAGACAACCAGAAAAGGGTTTAGAATGAGTATTATGCCCTGCCAAACAGCTTCAGTTATTATCAGTATGAAATGTGGCGGAAACTGCCAAACTAATTATGCCTGAAGCACTCGTTTGAGTTTGGGGCTCAGTGTTATGAAATCATGTTCAGGCCTCCTGTGTTGAATCTACAAAGATACTGTGATGTCTAATTCGAAAAGCAGTGATTCAAAATACGCTGATAACACTATATTACATAGGTTCTCCATAAAGTAGTCACAAGAGAATTGAATTATATAAACCCAGGCTAATCAGCACGCATTTATGTTAAATCTGAGAGTGATGTTGTATTTCTTGTGGCCTTATGTGTTTATGAATGGGTGTCTGAATGTAGTGTGTTTGAATGCGTTATGTACTCATGTGTTGTTTGGACCCTTAACTCAAAGCCACCATGTCTGATGCCAATGTGATGAAAAGCATATTCGCTTTCAGGGATATCCAAATTCCCACATGTGGTTTGCTGTACCTTTTTCCATTTGCTTTCTCAATGCAAAGTGAGTATGCGCTGTGTACACCCTGCTGTTTTCTGACTCCACGGCCTGTGTCTGCTTTATCCAACAGCTTCCACTTGATGTCTTCAACAACTACTTCAGCCTTGGCTTTGACGCCCATGTAACACTGGAGTTTCACGAGTCCAGAGGTCTGTACTCTTTTATGGTTTTGGTTTTATGCTTCTGTCACCGGAAATTTATTTCTCTGACTTTCCTCCTGGTTTATGGAGAAATGTCAGAGTTGATACACAGCACAAATGCTGTCTTCACTGGTCTTCAAAACACTGCCGATTTACGGTTTGCAAAGTCAAAGAGCAAGGCCCCAGAGACTGTCATATTGGTTTTTAAAGTTCCAGATTCTTACTTAACAGTCAAATTCTTTGATTTTTAAGGTCAATATGTCAAGTAAGAGTTCAAAAGTGCTCCTGATAAATTATTCAGTGAGATATTTCTTCACACTCCAGCAGTCATGTATTTTGTAATATTTTCTAGTTCAGTTTAATGCATGTGAACATGGCCATTCTACTTACCATCCTCCATTTATAATTAATTGGATGTTGACACAACATTTTCTACATTTTACAGTCAAGACAGAAACTCATGTTCCATGCTTCCATCCACCCATCTACCAAGGACTACTGTACCTCATATGAATTGCTTCTAGTCTGGCAGCTAATTATTCATGTTACAGCTTGTGATAGGATATTAATCTTGTCTCATCGAGAATTCTAACTCATTGCATACCATTTTCCTAGAGTATCTCATAACAGCATTACAAATTACTGCTGTTTTATTGCCATGTTTTCCACCTAAGTTCTGTGGCAATTAAATTCAGAATAATCTAAATCAACACAGCTGTCAGAATTTGCTGCCCTCTGACAGCCTATTATTCCAAGGTTGGCTTTAATTAGAATGTCAGCTGTTTACATTCACTGACATAAACAGAAAGAAAATGGTTGCTTTGCAAGAATCTAATTGCAAAATAATTTGAAATTGTTTAGTGTAAAGCCAAAGCAGGGAATGGCTGGGTCTGTTCCAATTTATAATGCATTCTATTTCTGGGGAATATTGTATTTGATGTGCTCAATTTGAACATCTCCAGTAATGCCCCAGGCCTGTCTCATCTCTGTATCTGAGACAGATTTCTGTTTGCGCACGTGTGACAGCTTTATTGAAATGTGTACCAGAGTCTGAAATGTTGTCCGTCTCCCGCCTCTGTCTCCTCAGAGGCCAACCCAGAGAAATTCAACAGCCGATTCAGGAACAAGATGTTCTACGCCGGAGTGAGTGCCACCGTCGCCGCTGCCATGGCCATCATAGGCATTGCCTGCAGCTGGCATAACTGGATTTCTCCCCCTATGTGGCTGATGACTGTGTCCTTTTTTTTGTTTTTCTCTCTCTCTCTCTCTCTATATATATATATATATATCTGTCTGTCTGTCTGTCTGTCTGTCTGTTTCTCTCTCTCTCTCTCTATCTATCTATCTATCTGTCTGTCTGTCTGCCTGCCTGTCTGTCTATCTATCTCTCTCTCTCTCTCTCTCTCTCTCTCTCTCTCTCTCTCTCCGTCTCCCTCACCCTCTCCCTCTCCCTCTCTCCAGACGGCCTTCTCTGACTTTCTCATGCGTAGTTCCAAAGACCTGGCAAAGCACATCAAGGTTGTGGTGAGTAGATCCCATTTCTGACCTTTCGATGAGAGAGAGGTGGTGTGTGAAATGGTTTTGCAACCTACTGTTGTAGATGAAGAGGCGTACGTTTGTGGATTTATTTGTTCTTTATTTGTAATGTATCGCTTGATGAATCTTCATCCTTCTTAAAAGGAGGATCACCTTATGTCATTATCACAATTTTCAGCTTACATGCCTCTAGATTTCTCTCAAAGCTTTCTTATTTCAATATGGGGTTTAAATGGTGACAGACCCTGTAGACCTTCTGTTATTGCATCAGTGCCTAAGTGGACCATGCTGTTGGCCAGCATGACTAGCGGTTCACATCCCTTCACTGGATAGCAGCTTGTTAAACAGACTAGGTGCCAGCCACAAGTGCCTAATTGACACGGCAAACCTTCAGATGATATGTCTGAAAAGACGTTAATCCGGCCACATCCGAAAGGTGTTTGTGATTAATACTACTCGTCTGTGTGCGTCCCCTCTGATTAGTGCGATGGCACGGACCTCACCTCCAAGGTTCAGGACCTGAAGCTGCAGTGTCTCGTGTTCCTCAACATTCCCAGGTAAGCGTTGATTAAACAGTTCTGACTTCTGCTTTGTCTGTTCAACTGTGTGAAGTGCTGTGACTTAAGGCATAGGGCTTGAGGCTGATATAATTTCAGCCGATTCACTACTGTTGTACACTTACACTCAACAGTAAAGTTTCAGAATAGAGTGTTGTGGCAAACACGCCTGCCACAGGCCACCGAAGTGGCTTTCTTTGGGGCCCTCCAGCACAGAGACACAGGGAGAAGATGTTCAGACAGTCCACATTTATTCCACGAGGGTTTGGCAAGATGGTAACAGCCAAATGAGCAGATGTAAAAACCCTGTCATGACAGAGAGCTGCCTGGTGTGGGTGGGGATGGCAGATTTAACCTGTGCGCAGTGATTACTTCACTACGCACAGGTGCAGCCACTCCTGTTCCTGGGTCCAATTAGCCTGGCCAATTATCTAATTCTTCACCAATTATCCAATTGGCCAGGTCTAATTAGCTTGACCCAGGGCAGGTGTGGCTGCTTAAACCAGCCATCCCCACACCACATACCCCCAACGCCAAACTGAGGCCAGGGAGAACCACTGGCCGAAGCCTACACCCCCCCCACCCCCACCCCCACCCCCACGAAAGCAAAAAGACAACAACCAAAAACAAAAACACTCCAAACACGGTAAAAAAAATAATTAAAAAAAGTCAGGGTGGGTGGCCCCGGAACAGTCCAGTACATGTGGTGACCCTCCTTCGGATGACAAGGCAGCCCTTCTTCCTCCTCCCTCCTGGAGCACGGGAAGTCCTGGGCTGCTCTGCTGGCTGGTGGGTGCGTCACCGGCTTGGGCTGTTCCACGGGCTGTGGTGGGGTGGCTGGGCTGGTGGGCTGGTGGACTGGCCTTGTGGTGCTGGGGACCAGGAACCCTCGTGGCTGTGGTGGCCGCCAGTCGGCTCTGCTGGCGGGCGGCTGCAGGCTTATCCCCTCATGGACTCCGGGCAAACCAACCAGGCCAAAACAAAGAACGAAAAACAACCAAACGGACGAGAAAGGAAGCAAAACGGCGCGGCCACCGCTCGTGCGCCGCCCGTGGCTGACCCGCCTTCCCGGCCAAGTCCAGCTCACGGCGCGACCACCTCTCGTGCACCGCCCGTCGCTGACCTGCCTTCTCGGCCAGGTGCAGCTCCTCAGCGTCCCAGCTGAGGATTGCTTCCTTCCCCTCCCTGGTCATCTTCCGCTCCCCATTCTTGGCCCGGAGGATCCGCCCGAAGCCCTGTCGGGAACACCTCAGCCGCCCCTCCTCCAGTGTGCTTCCTGGCTGGCCCTCCTGTGCCTCTTTGCTGTGCCGGAGGAGCCCCACGTTGGGCGCCACTGTGGCAAACACGCCTGCCACAGGCCACCGAAGTGGCTTTCTTTGGGGCCCTCCAGCACAGAGACACAGGGAGAAGATGTTCAGACAGTCCACATTTATTCCACGAGGGTTTGGCAAGATGGTAACAGCCAAATGAGCAGATGTAAAAACCCTGTCATGACAGAGAGCTGCCTGGTGTGGGTGGGGATGGCAGATTTAACCTGTGCGCAGTGATTACTTCACTACGCACAGGTGCAGCCACTCCCAGGGCAGGTGTGGCTGCTTAAACCAGCCATCCCCACACCACAAGTGTGTTAACATATAAGTATGTATATGCATTTAAGTTTTTGATGCAGTTAAGAGAAATACTTTATCTTTCAGCACACATTAAAGGGAATTGCTAATGAACATGTTGAAAATGTTTGCCTATTTTTCTAGGAATGTGCTGAGAGCGGAAAACTGTTAGCTGGATACATACTGTAGCAATATATACATTGCAATATAATAAATATCAAGTAATTTGGTGGTATGAAAAAATGTACACAGGTTCTAGTTTCATATAGCATATATGCATTACCACATGCATTCCATGAGACATTAATCACTGACTTGCTGAATCTGCTGACATTAGCCAAGATTGCATTCTCTTGAGACGGCAAGATGAAGAAACACTGGGCCAAGCTACACCAATAAATTGAAAATATTGTACTTTACTGAAAGTTTACTTGAAACTTGGCATCATTTTTTTATCAATAATTTGGTATGCAGTTTTTTTTTTAGAATTGTGTTTCTATATATATGTATGGAGTACATGCTTTGTATTTGTGAGTAACTCAGCTTGAAAACATTATATAGCGGCATAATTATACCAATTATATTCAGAATGATTACTGAAGTGGTTATTGGTTAATGACATGAGCATTTACCTACCGTTGTTGTTTTGTTTTACATTCCCCGAGTGGGCAAGCCAGGTCACACCGAATTCAAAAACAAAATGGCCAAACAAATGATCTAAATCGATATGTTTACTTGTGCACTGGGCCTGTTATTGCAGCGTTTCTGTCTCCTGTCATTGACAGCTCATTTGTATCTACTGTGCAGATAAGACCCGGGCACAGCTGCCTGCTGCCCCCATTTCATGAGCGGAGACGAAGCTCAGCCTATTGTGACAGTGCGGAATCAAGCTAATACGTATCGATTCGGATCCCTGGCGTGACAGGATTCAGGTTTCCCCGTGGCTGCAGTATCGATCACGTTCGCCCTTGCGTGTGTCTCGTAGGTACTGTGCTGGCACCATGCCCTGGGGTAACCCTGGCGAGCACCACGACTTTGAACCGCAGCGACACGACGACGGCTGCATCGAGGTCATCGGGTTCACCATGACGTCTCTGGTAGGGCCATGACACCTTTCCTTCCTGTATGGTGTGGATTTGAAGTGTTAGTTACTTTATCTTATTCACAACTACAGTTTGGTGAGTTCGGGGAAGTCTAAAACTAATTAAAGAAACGATGCGTTCTTTGAAAAGTGTGACACTTGCATTTGTACTTAAAAATCATTGAAAGGGAAATAGCAGTCTGTGGACAGGAGATTTCTGTTTATCCAGCTCAACTTAAACTGCTTTGCACGCTGTCCGTCAGTAAATTAATCTGTGTTTAATACAAGGTGCCAAGAAAGGTATTTATAGAGGGAGAGGTGTATTTTATCAGTCATGAGTTTGACTTTCCATTTTGATAATAACAATGAAAATCTATTCGCATTGTATAATCTGCTAAGGAGCTTCAGTACATAAGTCAGTGCATAACACAGAGGATCATGTCTCTGAGGTTCTACTCTATGTCCAGAGGTAAAAGCAGCTGTTTAGGATACATATTAAGCTTAAAGTGGTGTTGGTGGGCCAGTCCTCCTCATGACTATGCAGAAAGCCAATGGCCCAGTGTAGTGATATGCACAGGAGACACTGTCTTTCAGATGACACATTAAATCCAGGGTACTTTCTCATTGTAGTCGCTGAATATCTCATGCCAACCTTCTCCCAGTCTCCCGGCAAAATTCTACAATGTGTTATTGAGCCCCCTCTCTCCTCTGTTGCTAAGGCAACGCTGCAGGTCGGAGGTCACGGCGAGAGGCTGAACCAGTGCCAGAAGGTTACCCTGACCACCTACAAGTCCATCCCCATGCAGGTGGACGGGGAGCCCTGCAAGCTGGCCCCCTCGGTCATTCAGATCTCCCTGAGAAACCAGGCCAACATGGTGCAGAAGACCAAGCGGAGGACCTCCATCCCCCTGTTAAACGAGTGAGTGAGCATGCGAGCAGCCAGGTTCACCACAAAGTAGTCTCAGCAGTCCCGTGCACATGCACCAAGGCCAGTCGTATGTAATCATGTCAATTCTGAGCAGGCATGTTGTCTCTCAGCCTGAAAGGTTCAAGCCATGAATCTGATTGGCTGATCTCAGCATCCCTACATTCCCTACAGCAGTCCTGAGGAGTGTCAGTCTTCTGTATGCAGACTGGATGTCATTACATTACATGGCCAATCTTGCATTTAATTGTTCTCCATAAAAGTAAACAGAATGTCATTTTTGTTGGTAGTGGTATTTTAAACTACCGAAAATTCTTTGCTCTCCCTGAAGTTAATATGATTAAAGTGAGAGTGACCTGAAAATATTATTTGACTTTGATATAGTTAAAATTGACCACTCTCTCGCGAACTATCCGCAAGCACTTCCAGTTGATAGCGTTTCATATCCAGTATGAGTAATAGTCTTGTCATCAAACCAGCTGCCCTGCTAAGAGCTGCCCTCCCATTCAGATTGACCCTGGAGTGTCTGCCTAAATCACATATATATTGTCTGTCATTAAGCCTGTCTCATGTGTCTTAATCCTCAGTTGCATGTCTAATGTTAAATGACCATACCATTGTAGCTGTCTAACTGGTTTATATTTTCCCTTTTTTTAATCTTTTTGTGAGAGATGAGAGCATAATCATGTAAACAGAACTCAGGCCTTTTTTCCGCATTTTACACATTGTGTCGCTTTGGTTTGCACAGCCTTGTCTGAGTCTGGTCATTTCTATGGAATTTGACAGACAGGATGCAGAGAGTCTGATTATGAAACCTGGCATATTCAGGTTTTGTCTGGCACATTCTTTATATGGTTTTTTACCCCTGTCTATACCATTTCTTTTTTTCCAATTTGTAATGTCCAGTCTTAACTGTAACCCTGTTCAATAACTGCAGTATCATCAAAAGATTCAGGAGAGTGCAGACTAGCACATCCTCTGAAACACTTGCAGCTGCTTCTTTCCACTCTGCGTTCCACTGGCTTAGCAGCAGCGCAGTCAACACGCCGGCGACCTGCGCTTACTGCGCAGTTAGCGCAGGCAGCTTGAGCGCTAACGTGCAACTGAAACCCTCCCTTACCTTCCTACAGTGAGCCTGAGGCAGTTAGACTTCCCCCTCCTGTGACTGCTGGCCACAGACAGCACTGCCAAAGACAGCAATTGATTCTGTCAGATGCGGCATCGAGTGCATTGACTGGATGTACCACCCCAGAAGCTGAAGTGTTATCATTTAGGTTGTAATAAGGTTTATTAGGTCTAGGATGCAGTATGAGAAATGATTTTGTATAAGCGAAAGAGCAGAAATTGCATTCGGGCTCTTGCTGTGAGAATTTCACTAGGATGTCAGAGCGTGAGCCTGACTGTACAGACACGGGAGCGTTAATAGGATTCACAGGGTTCCCTAAGTGCTGACAAAGATGGGCCTAAGGGCTATGAGGGACTCGGAGTCTAATTCCCGAAGACAAGGAAAAATGGGCACTTTTATTCTTTTTGAAGCCAACAACAAACCTCTGGCCTTTTGTCGACTTTGGAATCTTGAGTAAGCTGAACTTGATGTATCTGCTGTGAAGGGATATTGAAAGGCTTGCACAGGTCTATTAAACTGTCTTTCATTTTCCTTGTGGACAAAACTGAAAAACCAACAATCTATGCCAGATGTGGTTTATTTTTTAAATTTTTATTTTTTTAAATTTTAATCCAATAATATGTATTTGCTAATTTCATACTCGGGTGACTGCAGGCAATTCAGTAGTACGATACTGAAACCCAGTAGTTTCTCAATTTAAAAATGTTTTGGAGCAGAGAGAGAGAGAGAGAGAGACTTGTGATGCAGTTACACATCCTGTCAGTTAGTGACATAATTCTAAACAACACTATTCAAGTAAAATGAAACCTTAGTGGTTCAGCAGTTATCAGTTTTTATTTTGGTGAAGGAAATCAAACTGAGCTCTTAAAATGCTTGTGGTTGCATAAGCATCTGTACAAACAGTTGTCTAGTCATTGGTTTAATTGGATCACTTTACTGGATCACATTACTTTTCACTTTTTTGCAAATGCTCTTATCTAGAGGATACATGCAATTCATATTCCTTGTCAGTCTTGCTTCGAGGGCACTGAAGAAGACACCTTATTTCACTTACTGATTCTCCTCATCTTTGTGGTTGTGGATGGACTTCAGTTGGGCATCACTGTGTTGCGTGGCCAGTTGTCCAGTAATCCCTTTTCCTTGAAGTGGCTATCCTTAATTTTCCAATTTTGGCGGTTTTGGTGACATTTGTGGTGAAGGTGGTTAGAGAAGTTTGTTTTCACACTCCAAATACCAAATTCCATTTCTTTTGAAACTAAGCTATAGGAGCCCATTGCTTATTTTTTCAAGAAAATAATCCAGAGGTGCCTTTTTGGAGAATGTGGACTGCCTAGAGACTACCAACAATGTCATCTGACATGGTAATATTGGGCAAAATATCAAACCAAATTTCAAAGACGCTTTTTGGATTTTAAGCCCTTGCTTGATCGCATTTGGCATGCAAGTTCCTGTGTGTGCGTCATCATATTTGAATAGTTTGGCGGGAGTGTTGCACCCAACACCACCAGTGGAAAATAACATATAGAGGACAAATTTCAAAACGCAAACACATTGCATTGACATTACTACAAACATGCCAGCGTGAACAAGTATCGGATGTGACATTTTTTTATAGGAAAAAAATTAAGGAATGCCACTTTAACGGGGTAGAAGAAGTATCTTTATTATGCTTTAGGCTCTTTGTCTGTTGAAAATAATAATCTTTCTGCCAGAAAATCCTGTTAACAAGTGTTGAAAAGTGGAGGTAGAAACATCTGTATCTGTAAAATCACCTCCTGAGCCCTGGATTTGAGTCTCTGGGATCATACCCACAGGGCCTGCAGGGCAGCTGGAATTAGGTTTCTTCTGCTGTGTTGTGATGTGTGCAATTCCCGTTGATAAATGCTTGAACCAGCGTTTCTGTGAAGTTGTTGGCAAACCTTAAAAGAGCAGAGGCCTTAGGTGCTGGAGATATACCCTGTTGACTTGCCTTTATTTGAATTATCACATGCACTAATGTGATAATGAATTATTGAGGCCAGTGTGAATAAAATGGATATTGGGATGGGAGGTGTGCCATCAGCCGAGTAATGGCATTCCCCATACATCTACAGCACCGAGTGCTTGGCACTTTTCAGGCTTTTTTCCTATAGAAATAACCACAATGACCACAGACTCTCCCACCTTAAGAGCATTTGGTCCATTGGGGAGGTTGTTTTGAACTCCAGTGTATTAGAAGCCACTGTTGAATATAGGATGGTAAGCACTGAGCTGACAGCCTGCACAGTTGCTGGATTATAACTGCTTGCTGTCTTTCTTGTTTGACTGCAGCCAGCAGCCGGTTCCTGAACGACTCCGGATCCGCGTGAACCGCATCAGCATGCATGACTACGAGGCCCTGCATTACGACAAGGAGAAGCTGAAGGAGGCCTGTGAGTACACCTACACACACACTCTCTCTGTCTATCTATTTATCTATCTGTCTGTCTGTCTGTATCTCTCTCTCTCTCTCTCTCTCTCTCAATGCCTCTTAGACTTCAAGCTCTGGGCCTGTAAAGCCTTACAGTAGCACCATATGCAATGGCCTACGCTCTAAACTGAAAACATAAAAACTTAAGAAAATTTAATGACGAGAACAAGTAATTTGGCTCAACCATGCTTGACATTTTGCCTGCAGTCAAGCCTGGTCTCGAGCACTCCAAGATTCTTCACTTGCACTCTAATCCCTGGCTAGCCTTTTCCATGCATTAATTAAATTGCCTTTCATATCTCAAGCTGTAGGCAGCAAAAAAACATATTGGAACTTTTTTTCCTCTTTGGATTGGGTATCTCCTAACTAAATTTTAAACAACATTCTACCAGCGCAGTAGCTTGATTGGCCTAATGTGCCTTTTGCGGATGGATCAGTCTGATCAGTAAGCCACGCAGTGGTCTGAATCCATTGACCCTGTTTACAGCAGCAAGGCCTGAATGTTACCACAAACTTCTCAGCGAACTCAAAGGTTATTCTAAATCTACTCTAAATCTATTCTAAATCTGGGTGTGTGACTCTCTCAGTCACTGTCAGCCATGCATTAGCACAAATATAGCATGTGGAAGCCTTTCAGCTCAGGCTACTGTTTAAAGGGTGCACCTATGCGCTATGTGGGCTAATTCAGTATGGAAGTCCCTTTGATTTATATGGTACTTAGCAGCCACCTCATGGAGAGTGATGGCGTTCACTTTCCTCTGGGTGCTGGGGATTACACTGGCTGTGCCGTGGTCTCCCTGCCCTCATCAGCTTGTCAGTCCAGCATGTAGAACTCAGAGTGATGCAACCAGGCAGACATCAAGTCTGCAAGGCGCTAATGATAGAACAACGGTCTGCTGTCACTAATTGATGCCTGGAGATACATTACCAGCAACTCGGTTTTCTCCTGGACTGTATTGTACCTATTACCAGGGTAGCTGGGTAATTGCTGCTGTAAGCCAGTTGGAGTTTCATCTCCTAAATATGACAAGGCCTGATTATCCACACAAACACACTGCCAAATGTTTCCCAGACAGCTTTTGTAGATTGTTTGCTTTCAGCGAATGAAGCAGCCGGGACTTTTTTCAGGTTGTTTGCGTAATTTCTTAAATGTCGCCTCTAGACGCTGTTCTTTGGTTTGGCCTTTGAAGCTTGTTGCCTTCGTGTTTTTTTTACTGCAGCATACCATGACAAAACTCTGCTACAAACAAGACCGACTAAAGCAATCTTGAGACAGGGTTATGTAAACAACACAAGGCTTTGAGAACCCAAACAAGATGGTTTTTTTTTAAAGGCTAGACTCAAATCCTTTTGAATTATAGCATGTTTCACACTACTGGAGCCCTTCAGTGGTAATTGCTGGTTTGGGCTATGGCAAATTCTTTTGTAACAGTATGGTGTGTAAAAATAGAGTAAAAATAATGAGAAAGATTAACAACTGTGCAAAGTTTGTGCTGGGTTGTTATTAGGTAATTACGGTCCCTGAATTTCGACCTTTCTCTATAAGTAAAAACCCCTGCTCAGGAAAAGGCTGTTTAACATTTTTAGAAGCTATGAACAGTAATTTAGAAAGCGCCCAAGTTTAAAATTTCCAAATTGGCAAAGCTTTTTCAGAAAGATGGGATTGAGGTTTTTTTTCCCCTTTTTTCAGATCACAGTTTTTGTTTGATATCGAGCCACAGATTTAACCCTAATATTACTAAATAAGAGACTAACTCAAAGTTTTATTTAACTCTGAACAGTATTTAAACTACGTTACATCACTCTCACAGCAGCTTCCAACATTGTATCGACTGCTAGTAAATGTCAGTAGAAAGCCATTTCCATTAAGTTCAAACTATTTGCTTTCTCAACACTAGAGGGCAGTAATAGCAAAAGTGTGTTCGTCCGTACATGTGATTCACTGGTAGACTCCTGAACTGGTCCTTCAGAAAAAATACTGTTTATACCTATGTCTCCAGTTATGACCTTTGGCTGGCTGAACAAAACAAAACTCTTTGTTCAACTGCTATATGAATGCATTGCGGTGTTTTTGATTCACCTTATCACTCCTTGATTTTCAGTAAAGACAGACTCAATGAAATGCAGAAATATAGAATGTTTCATTTTCTTAGAAGATGAAACTGAATTAAATCAGCAACCTTATGGTTATATACAGTTCCCAGTTCCCTGTCCAACACACCTACTACTGACGCCTTCCCACTGCCCATACTATGTGTGTACTGAGAAAAGCAAGGGAGCGGTCAACTCTCATCGATGGTTGCCATGACACTGCAATGTTGAGAGACATGCTTGCTGTGATTTCATTTGAAATGGTCATTTGAATGGGCAATCAATTTTAATCTTCTCTTCAAAATACTTTCATATGAATCATAAAGGGGAATCATGTTGGATATTTAAAATGAAATACCCTTATTATAGTCGGCATTCCTGTTGAAATGTATGTCAATTGTGTGTCAAAGAAAACTGTTTTTGCTGTTCTGACCTCACTTTTGCTTCTCTGGCCCTCATACAAAGCACTGAATGCTTCTTATAATTTCTTTTAGAAAATTACATTTGCTTGTTGCCTTATTGTGACAGATTATTTAAAGGACAATGTTTTTGATTTCTAAAGACACATTTAAATACGCTACCTGCCCTGTAGCCATCTGGATTGTCCAACAACAGTGGGAAGCAGAGAATGCTGCTGCTTCTTCTACCGAGGAAAAGAACAGAATAAAAAAAAAAACAGTGAAAAAGTTGAATTGAATGTTGAATGAGAAACTGCATGGTCCTGGGTTGCTAGGCAACAGTACATTCTACAGTGAAGGAGTCTGCCATTTGTGAGCCTGGGAAACTAGGGAGGCACCCTTCAGGCATGGTATTTAATTCATAAGTCTTGGTCTAAATTTCCACATTTTGAACATCTTATGGATTTGCATCATAGTTAACACATTCTTTATGTTGATTATCTCATCTACAGTTGTTTACTGATGTACTAAAGAGTGCATTCACAACAAACACAACCCTGTAAATTCAGCAGTGGTCCGAATTGAATCTTTGTTTTTTGGCAGTCAGTTACTTTTGGTCATGTGCAGGCTAACCCCCTGGGTGTGGTTGTGGCTGTGCTGTTTATCTGGGATTCAGTCTTAGTTTTGACTTCTTGCATAAATGGTGCAACTTACTATGGGGGGTTTCCCAAATAAGGTAAAGAAATATGTTTTTAACTTGCTTTAGCTGTCTTTGAGATCACTATGTTTTTAATCAGACCCCTGACCCCCTGCACATTTGCCTACATTTCTCATAAGTGCTCCAGGCGCTCCTCTGAGGCATTGGTTTTGGTTTTTAATCTGATTTGGCAGTTATGTGTATAATCACTAATAACCATTAGCAACGCTCATGTCATAAAGTCAAAAGACAGAAGACTTGCGGCGTTCTCATAGGCATCTAATGGACTTCAAGAAACTTCAAACAATTTTTCTCTGTTCCGCAGAAAATGTCAGTGTGGAAGCCACACAGGCTGCCGATCCAGTTATGTTTTTGAGCTGTGTTTGCTCTGAACTGGACTGTGCCGGTCCATAATGCATTGCTGCAACTCTTATGTACGATGCCGGGGCGACATTAGCTCTGTAGGTAGAGCGGTCGTCTGGAAATTGGTCGGTTCGATCCACGGTATTCTGAGTGTGTTGAATTGTCCTTGAGCAAGGCACCTAACCCCCCCATTGCTCCCAATGAGCTGGTTTGCGCCTTGCATGGCTGCCTTGATCGCCGTTAGTGTGTGTGTGTGTGTGTGTGGTGTGTGTGTGAATGGGTAAATGAGAGGCATTCATTGTAAAATGCTTTGTGCATTTGTTGCTGGAAAATGTGCTATAAATAAAATGCATTGTTTTTACCATACAATAGATGACCATACAAAGTTTATTACCTTACTGTCAGTACACATTGTATGCACCTATTAGATTAATTGGATAGTTACTGGGTGTTTTGCATTTTTTCATGTTGTTGAGGTTGGTATCTGCTCATCCACCTAGGTCTACCCACCAGAATGAATTACTAATGCGGCAGAGCTTCATGATTCACATATGCATAAATGCATATTTTCATTTATCCATTTTATTTGGCCACCATTTTAATGAACAGTGCACTTTGTTTGCTGCTTCATGAAGGCTTTGTTGTTTTTCAGTAAGTGGTGTGTGAAAGCTAGTGCAGCATTCAAAATGCCAAAGCAAAATTCTTTAAACAATCTTTTTTTGTCACAAAATTTGACATATACAGTATTGACCACTGTGGTAGCTTTGCTGAACATGTATATCAAACTGCCTATACAATCTTCCCTGTAAGAACGGTGACTCGACAGCATCACTGAGATCTCTATCTGCAGTGTAATGTGTTTTTTATGGAATCTTGTTTTTCTTTGCTTGTTTTTCTCAGCAATACCATTGGGCCTTATCGTCATCCCGGGAGACAGTGACCTGGAAATGTGTCGGTCTCACATTGAGAGGCTCCAAGAGGTAATTATTGGGTGGGGGGAGAGGGTGGGGGGGAAAGAGAGATAAAATGTGAATCGAAAGAGTGTTTGAATGTGAAAAAGTAGTTATTAGGAGATGGAATCTTTCCATTCTTACCTCTTGAAATTTGTCATGCTTTTTTTTCTCCCTGAGCTACATGTTTAAACCAAAATGTTGTATAGCATAGCCTACATTAATACATTTTGTCATTGCTTTAGGAGTATTTACTGATGGGATTACTTGTGCATCAGCCTGGCCTGTAGTAGTAACAGACTACGTTACCACCAATTTTATCTCTATGATTTACATAACGCCACTGCAGTGATCCTTCCCCCTTCTGGAGTGCATGGAATTTCACCACAGACCTTGCTGATCTTGCTCCCCACGCTCTGCTCCATTATTAGTGAAATATAGCACATGAAATAGTGCGTGAAATTTGTGCGCAGTCATCTGTTCACTACTTTATTCTTACTTTATTTGAAACTACATCTCAAAAATTGATTTAGATATTTTAAGCTGTTTATTTATAATCCCTCATTCCTTGGTTAAATTGAATAACAGTCTCTCTTCATTTGCACAACGGCGAATTCATACTGTACTAGCAGTATTTGTAGCAGATTTCAGTTTTTATTCAATTACAATAAATGACACTATGGCTTGGATTCAATCATTTGATCATTTCATCAACTTTGATTTACAATTAAATGCAGGTGTTTGTTTTTTCTCCACAAAAATGTATTGGTGAGATGCACCAAAATTAATCCGACAACTATTTTTATGAAGAAATAAAACCTGGATTTATTTAAGGGAAAATGTTGAATGAGCCCAGGTTTAGGTATTTTTATGAACTGATAGAGCTTGCCACTACTGCCTCAGCAGGCATGGTCCCCGTGTGCAAACAAATACAAAATTGGCAACATCGAGTCCCATTCCGTTTCACCATGTGGTGCTTTTCCACAGGACTTCATCTCTTTTCACCCCTCCTTCCAGCGACTGGTACTCCAGGTGTGTAAATGTGTCAGTGGTGGAGTTTTCCTCATGGCCTGGAACAAGTCTGAAACAATAGTTTTTTAAAATATTTAATTTATCCACTTGCTGGAAAACTTCAGCAAATAATCTCTAGACTAAACAAACCAATGTGACTTTTTGCAGAAGGACAAACTGTATGTTTATGCTGTGGTGGAATTCACCTTATGAACAAAGGTCACTCATTGTATCATTGTAATTCATTTTTTGTGCAGCAGTCTCCTTTATCCAGAGTGACATATCTAACATATTATTCATTTATGTAGCTGAAGGAAGGAATTCAGTTTAAGGACTATCAAGGGTACAGGAACAGTACCCCAAATTCCTTAACCACTAACTGCTGCTAACTGTAAGGTGTGCTAAGCGGGCAGATTCTGCGTTATGCACACTGCTGTGATAGTTATCCCTGTACACCCAGGCATAACTCCCCTACCGCTACGGATTCTACTCTTAAATCATTAATGCTCCTCCCAGAATCCTCGGTTTCCTCCTGCCCCTATACAGTGACCCTATAACTTCTCATTTATAAAAATGAAAGAGCTTTGTTCCTTGTTCCTCAGGGCTCCTGAGCATGATGTGTGTGCAGTACGTGATGTGTTTTGTAGAACATGATTTGTGTGGCAACACATGGTGATGGGAGAGTGTGAGAGCATCCTGTGTTTTCAGCAAGTCACTCGCTTGAACAAATCATAGTCTTTTGCTATGGAGAGTAGACATCATTGATTGGACTGTGAGTGCACACCTCATATAGTTCTTGAAGCTTTCCTCTCCCATCGCTAACGTGGGGCATGCATGGTGACTGTCAATGCAGTCAAAGCTTGTGTCTGGTGTCAGATGTGGTGTCTTAATGCACAATCAAGTCACAAATCAAGTCAGTTGGCTTTTGCATTGTGACATTCTGGAACTTTATGTCTTGTTGTCCTAGTTCAATTTGTCTAAACAAGGAAGTGTTTAATTCATATATTTGAACATTTGGTTACAATTTTCACAAAATTCGAACTGGGGAATTTGGTAGTAAAACCACTTTTCTCACTAAAATGTTTACATGAAAGAGCTTTGTTTTATTAGCTTGTTTGAACATTATTGTCAATAAATAGCCACATGTATTGCATAAAAAGAAACTTAAACATGGAATTTGAGCAAAAGAAGAGACTTCTGCTGAGACTAAATATACTTGTGATTAAGAAGCAAAGAAGGAAAAATAGTACTTCCTTGTTTACAGCTGTAGCCTAAAATTTTTTACACACTTTGCCATGACCTGAACCTGGAATTTAGCTTTTTATATTTATCTTGAAACAAGAACTTTTTTTCCTTCCTTTTTTTCTTTTAAGGTGGCATTTAAAAATTCAGCTCTGTCGTTGCGATAAGCTGACAAGTATGACTTAGAGGATCAAACAAGCACTGATGCATTAGTCCTGTCAGCCAGGTTTCTACCCCTTTGGGTTGTAATGTGTCCAGGGTGTACTGGAGGTAGACACATCCTGGAGCTACTAAAGAGGACAGCAATGGGGGGGTGGGGGGACAGAAGTGTGAATCGTGGGCAATGCCGACAGCTGGGATAGAGAGCCATTGTTACCCTGTTTCCAGTCCAGCCCACCAGACCGAGCACAGTAAGGGTTCCAAACTGCATGAAACTACGTACTTAACCCCAGTGTGCACTCAAAAAAACTGAAGGGGTTGCTTAGGTGGTCAAAGAGCACACAGCAGAGTCGTTGAGTATTATATTTAGTTGGCTGCTGTGCATTTTTTGGAGTTGGAGATGACATCACCCAGCTTCTTTAAACAGTTTTGTGTCACCATTTCAGGATGAGACAAAGATTATAACGCTGTTAGTTGTTTTATTGATGCACTACTCAGAATTTTGAAAGTAATGTTAAGGTTATTCTTTTTTGTCTTCATTTGTTGGCCATGTTATCTAAGCCTCTGCAGATGACTCAAAGACCTGTGTTGCTACCATAGCCCAGAAATTCTTTTTAATGTTCAATTTTTTCCCATGTGGCTGTTTGCCTTGCCACTTCTTGTCGGCTTTCTCTCTTTTCTGTTTCCACGTCTCTATTTCTGCTTCTTGTAGGAAACAGCATCAGAAACATTGCGGTGTTATCTTTCACTGGTTGTTCAGCTTGGCTCATTAATCCAAAATCTGTCATTTTAAACCGTATTTTCTGATCTGCCAGAAATGGGCTTTGAGCTTGTAGGTATTTCAATAGCAATAATCACAGCTTTAATGCTGAAAACATCTGAAGCAGTGTAACATCTATGCTGTCAAACAGATTTCAACAATAGCCACTCATTTATGATTATATTTATCTGTAATATTTCAGTGTTTCTGTTGTAGTGTACTTGGCTTCAAACTTTCAGAAATGATTTCTGGTTAGGCAGCAGTGTGAGCCACAGAAGGGATATCCTCATAGTTCCCTTTTTCTTCTCAGGAGGGGGACGGTACAAAATCGAAGACCCTATCCTCACAGAAGCTCTCACCAAAGTGGTGTTTCCTTGACTGTAAGTACACTTCTCAAGAACTGCTGTTTAAGTCTATTATAATCCAGTTTTTCTAGTCAAAGGGTACCAAGCCTTATTTCTGGAGGCCTGCTTAGGTATTTTTGTGCTGAACCTGTTAACACTAAACATGTGTAATTACTAAAAGTGTGAGATTTAGGACTGTTTCCAGAGAGCTAGAAAACCTGCTGGTGTGTAATGCTAAGAGAACAGGGGTTCCTCTGCCTTTGTCCTCTTTCAGAATGCTTTGTGAATCAGGCCACTGTTTCCAGTGATCTCATGTGTTCTGTTGAGAGAAATATTTTAGCAATTTTTTTTAACTGTTAACAAATGCAAACAATATACTGTGCTGTTGGCCTAAATGTTAATATCAGTACATCGCAGCGTCATATACATCAGATAGGGGTGGTCCTTGAACATTCTTGGAACTCCTCGGAAATATTTGCATTCTAGAAAGTTATAGTAAGTCTAAAACCAAATCCTGGTGTCCTTGAAATGTCATGGAAAATTGGCTAAATGAAATCATCTGATTGTGAGAGAGACATCTAGCCATTATCAGTGTGCTGATAGTGCTAGAATTTGGATAGCACCACTAGTTCATACATACATAATTCCACTATAAAAAGTCATCAATCACTGAAAAGTAAAGTTTATACCTTTGTAGACACAAACATTTTGAGTGTTTTGCCCCAAACGCCCACTTTGCAAAAGCCTGTAGCTTAGATTAGTTCTGTCTACTGCATAAAAACTAAATCCTTGAAAATCCTACATTCATCCCTAAAATGTAATTGGAAAGTCATGGAAAATAATATCTTATTTGAGTAACACTCATCTGTGTTAATTCATAAACACAGGAAGATATCATGGATGGCAAACAGCTTCAAGAAAACAGAGAAGAGCAGTTTCTAGCAGTTGTAGTCCTGCAGTAAATTAGATGTTTTAAATAATGATTATGCCAGTGCCTAGATCTTATATTTCCCATGTAGGGTCAAAGTAATACTCTCTCTACACTCAGTTGCGATTGGTTCCCCCCTTGGGTGTTTGGTCTGCAATTCCTACAAGGCAGCTCTCTGTATACCAGCTGGCCACTGTGACATATTCAGACCTCCTAATTTAATCCCACAGCAGGAGAGTCTATGGGTAATAGTGCAAATTTCCCAAGCATGAAGGAAGCAAGGTTCAAGCTTCAGACACCGCCCCACAGAGAGGCTTTTGAGCGGTTATTAGTGTGGGAAAGGTGACATGCACAGAATGCAGTGTCGTCCATGAAAAATTAGCCTGTGTGGCATTGTTACAGTGCGGTCCTCAAATGTTAGCAAGAATCCCATGCTGCATCGAGGCACCTTTGCAAAAACAAATTGGCATCTGAATTCTTGATGAGATTTCTTTTCTATGGCTACCTTTGTGAGAGCTCACATTTTTAGTATAGAGAGTGACAGTTTGGCAGCTGCTGTGTGGTATGGGATCCAATCACATTTCTGCAAGATTCACATAGTAATCTTAAAATTTCTTAATTTTCTATTTTTTCCACACATAGAACACCACTTCCATTGTAAAATTAGATTTTCCAGTTGTATGAAAACACAACCCAGGATATGTATCATGCTCTCGCATGAATCCAGGCAGCTGGATTCAAATTGTGGTTATATTCCCAGAAGTGACAATTTATTGTCTTCTTAATATGTCTTTCATGTTTTTAACCCAATTATAACCATTAAATTGTAATAAACACTATTGGATTATTGTGATCTGTACAGCAGACAATGAGAGTGTGTTTCCTGCGCTCATTAGAATTCATAACTGTAAGGCATGTCATATGTAAACCATTCCTCATCACTTGCTAGGTTAGAGCCGGTTGGAGGAGTAACCTTACACTACCAGACAAAACCAAAGAAAGCAACATAAACTAGGCTCTAACATTGTATAGTTAAACCTGAAGATCATTCAATTTGTAATAATGTTGTAACACTGAGCTACTTTACGCTAACATTAGACTCTATACCAGTCTTAAACTCTGGACATTACACCTGAATAAAGAAAGTCTTTTATTCCATATGTCTACGCTTGAAACCTATTTAATTGCCACTCGCTAATGGTTTGCCTACTGACCGATACACTGCTTTCTGCGACAAGTTACAGGCATGTCCATACTATCTGCAAGGATCTATGTTTTTGCACCTGCATTTATCACAGTGAATGCTTGAAGTATTTCACATAACAGTGTCAGAGAGGTGTCTCATGGTAATTCTCTAGATGTACGTGTATGTCCAAGTTCTGCACACGCTCTCATCACATATTAGAAGGTTGAGTCTTATCTTCTCATAAACAGTATTTTATCATTTATAGTAGGTGGAGATAGAAGTTTGTGTTGTCCTAGAATCCCACAATTAGTGTCTCAGTTTAACCAAGGTTAACATGGCTGAGACTTCTACTGAAATGTAATATTAAATTAAGGGTGACAGAGTTTTCGCTAATGGAAACACTTGTCATGTTTTAGAACTTTTCAGAGCCTGAAGACTCACACTACTTTCTTAAAATCATTGTGGATTAATGTTGATTTACCCGTATTAAAGGGAACCGCTATCTTGAGTTGAAAGGCCCAGAATATAAAGAAAGCTCTCCTACTGAGACCAGTATTGTATGTGGTTCCTGATGACCACCATATCTTGAAAGCTTCATGCCACCTGAGCTCTTTGTTAAAGTAATATTTTACTGGATTAAAAAGTCTCAGGACTTTATAAAAACCATAGGAAACATTCAGTGCTGGGTTGCCATACTGCGCTAAGGCTGGGTATGTGTGATTTGTGTCCAACCCAAACGTCTGTCACAACAGTATGATAGACCCATTTATTCTGCTTTCATCCTGTGAATATCAGTTCATGATAATCCTCACCAACCCCACCTGTTATCTGAAAACGCCACTTGGTGACTCTGCCATTTTGTATAATTTTGTTTTTGAGGCACTGGCTGCAAAATGAAAGGAAGGAGGAGGGAGAGTAATCTATTTCTTGGCAGCTGATGTGTTGCAGACACTGACCTGTGTGCCCTCACTGTATTCTGTCGACTCCTGCTGGGCCCAGGAGAACTCCGTCTTGCACAGATGTGGGAGCAGCTGAAAGTTAATTAGCAGGACTGTTAAAACACGGCACCCCTTTGCATACAATTTCAGCAAATTCACCCCTGCATCTGAACAAATTCAAATCCATCAGGAGCAGAGGCAGCGTCCCTCTGAAAACGGTATCACTGTGTGTGTCCCGTCTTCCTTGGCAGATCAACCGTTGCGGAAGAAATTAAGCCGAAGCTGTTTTCTGCCTTAAGAAAGAGCTCATCTCAGCATTTTCTCAGATTTTGTTTTTTCAAATGTCACAGAGGCAAATTGCACCATTTCTCTTCTGCCGTTCAGTACATTAGTCAGGGGGAGTTCCCCTCAGGCTACAGTCATGTATTACCCTTAAGAAGCGGCCATATTTTCCCTCTGCTCGGGCCATATAAAAAATAGGCTGGCATCACAGAGATTTTTAGTATAGCTGTCATGCCCTCTTGTAATTACTTGAGGGGCTTAGTTACAAGACAGATGGAGAGAAGTGGTTGCAGTAGGATTGTGCAGAAAACCTCAATATACAAGTAAAAAAAGTAAATTCAATGCATTAGTTCCTCCGACATACAAGGGGCTCACAGGCTCTCAGTTGTCATCACTCAGAATAAGACCATTTTTCCCTCAGGCACTGCCTCACTTTTGGGGTACTCTGCAGGCTGTAGGTTGTACAATATTCACTGGCTGATTTGTAAGCACTGTGTGAATGAATAAAGCAGAATAAATAGCTAGTCAGCACAAGACTATAACTAAAATCTCACGCGTGGTTATGTAATGACGTTTGTCCGTTTGTCTGTCCATCGGTCTTTCCATGATGGATGTATCTGGAAAAGTAATAGCCTGTGCATGTTTATATTCCCAAGCGGAATAAACCTAGTGATTCTGGTGACCCCATGACCTTTCCTCTATCACCACCATCAGACCAAGGCGAAGGTCCGCAGTCTACTAAGTGCAGTCTTTCTAGTTCCTGGACATTTTCATGCTTATCTTGTATATCCTGCATAACAATGTCTTATGTTAGTGGAATATGTATGGAAATGCCCCATCTGTCATTGGCAAAATACATTTGACCTGGTAGGTCCTTTTCTTGTCAAGAGGTCCTTTCTGCTGCAAACACATCAGATAAGATACATAGTTATGAGAACAGGACATTCATTCCATCATATTGCATATGCAATTTGGTGAGCTCACTTCGTGAGCTTTCCCTAGCTGCAGTGAACTCACACGTTCCTGCTTTGTTTTTGTATTCCAGCAAATAAGATGGTCCACTGCATCATGTTCCGTTCTATAAGAAAAATAATAATGATAATAATGTTTAATTTAAAAGCTGGGGATCCAGGTCTCTTCAGTCTTACCTAACACATTTTAGCATTCAATTGCAACGCTGCATACTGCTGTTTTATGGATGTTAGATTTTTTTAGGGTGTGTTCTCTTTTTGCCTTGCTTTTTTCTGGCATTTTATGAGATCACAAATGGCATGATTTCATATGAATTTGCCCTGATTTATTTCCCCCTCAGCTACCACAGCGGATCGTTTTTACAGAATAGACCGAGCTCAGGTAAGCCCATTTTCCTTGTACTCGTTTCTCACATAGGTGTATAATAAAGTTTTATCACCTGCTTGTCATCAGTCTGAGTGTCTTGTGTAAAAAGTTTTAACTATCGACCCTATAAAAACTTATCGGTGTATAATTTGTGTCACTTCAGTCATGAGTTTTCCCAAGTTATGATTAGCTCACATATGCCTTCCTTGTCTTTTGAACACCAGGAGCATTTGAACTATGTGACGGAGATATCCCAAGATGAGCTTTTCATCCTGGACCCGGAGCTGGTCGTCACGGAGTCAGTCAGCACATCACCAGGGATGCCTGATTTGGTGGATTCTTCTGGAGAGCTTCCATCAGCAATGCGCCAGTTCGCCTTCCCATCCTCCTCGTCTTCTCCACCCTCTTCACCTGTCCCCAGGTGAGTGGAACGAGACATGAAAGCATCAAACATCAAAGGAATAATCTATTTTAATAGACTCCAGTGTCCCTGTGACATTCAATTTTGAAATGTCAAGAACTTCCTGAGATTAGCCTTTTCTTTCAAGTTTAAGGTGAAAAATGAAACAACTGGCTATACATTTTATATAAGCAAACATCAAAAGTAGGGTAACATAAAGAGTTCTTTGTTCTTATTTACTGTTACTTTGTAATTTTATTTGAATATTTCATAATTTCACAGTGTGTGCTTGACACACCTGCTGTCAATAGCACCATAAATCATCATGTCTGTTACATTTTTTCTTCATATATTTTCTATTACAAAGTTGTAAGTAAAATAGAATTATTTTTCAAATAGCAAAACATAGTCAGCACAAGATAGAATTTTGGATATTGGCAAATAATTTGCTGGCTTAATTTATAGTATTTTTACGTCATTTCCTTTTTTGACGCAGCAGTGCACAATGTTCTGTTTTAACATCACGCTGAGGAAACTATTTTTGGTCATTCTCTCTTTGTCATCTGATGACAGCCTCAGTAAACCTGCAGTGGACTGCGGGCACAGGTGACTGTAAGTACAGTGATACGTAGCCATGGCAGGATTTGTGTTTGGATGCATATTTTATAAAGCAATAATCCTGTCTCCAGGGGACCGGGCTAGTTTATCGAGCACTTCTGAGTGTGAGAACTCTGAGAAGTCTGTGTGCTGTTCATTCTATATTATTCCCATTAATCATTATACTGCTCACCTTGAGTCACCACAGCCTCAGTAATTACCTCAGGAAGCCAACCTTGGCTAACAAAGTGTCATATCCTCCCATTCCTCAACAAGTCAATACAAGGGAGCAAGACTTATGGCTAAATAAGCCTAGCTTATCACTGTATGAATTCAGGATGCAGGTTTAAATGATATAACTAATAAGAGTTTTGCCCTTTGTAAAAAAATAACTATATCTATGTGTGCAGTAAATTTCAGGAATGGACACTTTCATTCTTAGTATGAATATATGGATTAGACTACTGAGGTAATGTGAGAAGGGACTTGATATAGGAATATTCTACTGGACACCTGCTTCAGACAGCAGTGAGACAGAGTATGGTCTGTGGAAATATAAAACAAGATTATGGAAGGAGAGGTGTTAATATTAAGTGATTCTGGGTACCCTTTTATTAATTGGGATGCTGTGTCAGAACACCTCAGATGTGACGAGAGTTTCAACATTGTAAATTACAAAATTAGATGGTATTGGCAGATGGTATTCAACATACCTTGTGTAAGGCTCTGCACGTGGGAAATAAAAACATTAGACAGGATCCGTATGGGAAGAGCAAAATAAGAATGTGTTTTATTTGAAAATGACTTGAGATTAGTAGAGCAAAGTCTCTGCATTGTGCTGTAGCAATTAAATGGCCAACAGAATACGGGACTAAATAGGAAAAGGTAGCAAACGTAAGTCAGAGGCGGTTATATTGATGTTATGCAAATAATAATAAGTCCTTACAATTATATGGTGCTCGTCTGGAAACTCAAAGCACATTTTACATTGAT
Organism: Anguilla rostrata; assembly: GCF_018555375.3. Classification (NCBI taxonomy): domain Eukaryota; kingdom Metazoa; phylum Chordata; class Actinopteri; order Anguilliformes; family Anguillidae; genus Anguilla; species Anguilla rostrata. The sequence continues at coordinate 42,455,113 of NC_057937.1, read as the reverse complement.
GGGGAAACTCACCTCAGCCACGACCAATGTGTAGCACCCACCTGGGTGAAGCACGGCAGTCATATTACACCGAAACGCTCACAGCATTAAACTGGGGGGATGATTCGGTGGCAGGTTGTGAAAACCAGGTTGGGAATTTAGCCAAGACACTGGCGAACCCTCTAACGTTACCCTTTGTGATAAGTGTCAAGCAACTAAAGAGCAAATTAATTGTTTCTTGGTATGAAATGTGAATGTTTTGAGGAAAGAATCAAGATACTTAAACTTTTTAGGTTTGCCAAAAGGAAACAAAAGTGGGGTGTTTTTAAGGAAAGTGGCCAGGTCCCACCCTCCTTTTGTATTTATTGCTTTCAGACAGATAGAAAGCAGAGAGAAGATAGAGCAGATATAGATAGAGCAAGGACCACCGCTTAGAAGGTGCCTTGGTGGGGATCGACTCCCCATCTGTGAAGAGTGTTATAGCAGAGATCTGTCGCCCTATAGGTTGCACCAGTCATCACCACTGGCATCAACAAATGAACAAACAAAGATTTTCAGTTTGAGTTCTCTCAGACAAGGGGGCATAGATGGAAACTATTTAAAATTAAATTTAGCACTGATAACAGGCACTATTTACAGAGATGTGTTCATTCATGGAACAGCTTGATAAGCTATGTCTTTGAAGAAAGAATGATTGTGTGTTTTGTTGGTAAGTTTTCTTCCCAGTTTTGAAGTGTTTGTAGTTGTTTTGTACCAGTAACTTTAAAAGGGGTAAGGGTTAATGTGATTTTTAAATGAGATGGTAGTTTCTGAATCAGTAAATTGCTTCTAAGAAGTGCAACAACTTAAGAAAATTGGCAGATAAAGAACAAAAACAGGCAAATTGCATCTTAGCAGCATCAGCCTGTTTTTTGTATGCCATACACTCACCTTTTTTACATGGGTGGCAAAATGGGTCGTAGGTTTTTTCCTGCTGACGCTCCTGATTCGGGCCACCAGTTGGTCTCCCCTTTCTCACGTGGTACTTCAGTCCTCCGCCAGCTAGAGGTCCCGTTAGCCTCTTTCATCTACATGATGTGGTAGTGCCTCCAAAAAGGTGCTCTGACATCATGATTGGGGCGAGGCCAGAGTGGAATGCAGAAAGAATTTTTCAGACGTTAGAGGGCAGCACCAAGATGTTTTCTACCAGTTTTTTCAGCCAAATAATATCAGAAATGTTGAAATAACTGCATGAATTAAAGTGTTTCATTATAATGTAGGCAAACAAACAAAAAAAATTACCTTTTCAGATCAGCGACCAAATCAGACCCAAGAAGCCAGGTGACCTGGGTTAACTGTGCAATCGACTGCTTTATCTGACCAATTGCTGTGCTACTCAGGTGCTGTGTAACAACAAAAGCCAGCAGACCTGTGGCTTTCCAGGCCTTGGAATGAGGACTATTGGCTCAAAGACATGTAGCATTGTAGCATTTAAACTTCCATTCATGTTCTTTTTCCTTCCTGACTCTCCCCATATTAGATCAACTAACTGTTTTTTTATAAATGTTACAATTAGAGACTGAATTGAACAATTAGCCACTTGACTGCAACTGGAGTGCCTATGGAGACCCATGGAGAATGACCATTGAAATACAAGTTTAAATCCCTGCTGGTCACGTGGTGGAGACAAGCTAGTGTTCCTACTTATGATTGCAACTGATCACTACAGCACTTTGGGGTTTTTCCTCTTTATTGAGTGCTCAGAGTAGTGTGCCAGAGGTCTTACTAGGAATAGTACATTTGGGAAAATCTTACTTGATAGGTCTCCTAACTGATACATGCAGCTAGAAAACGTTTGGACTTAAGAGCCCAGGTTGAAGGGTAGCAAGTTCACAGGTCTGCACCGTCTCTGCCTCTCCGACTATGAAACATCAGTATCTCACCTGCTGGTCTTTCTCTGCCCTCCCGATGGAGCTGTGAACCCATCCGTCTTTTGATGTTCTCAGAGCAGACGCCCCCATAATTTCGGGCCCTTCTCCAACCTTCCCCCACTGTGTTTTTGGACTTGAAATGGAATTCCTAATAAAGCCCCTTTCAGGAACTTCACTGCCCTGAGAGTTGAGATGTAGGGGGTCTGGTCACATTGGGTTTATTCTGCTTTCCTGATCCATTCTGAAAGAAAAGAAAAACCCCAGCAGAAGCACCGCAACCCCACCCCTCACTAGCAAAACACCATTACATGAAAGCTTGGGTTAAGGGGTCATAGTGGGACCAACGGCGTATTGCTGACCTTATCCTTGAATAACCTTTCGAAGCTGATGGAATCCTGTTTCTGTAGCCCATGCATTTGACTCAGGTCCTTCAGGGAGGAGAAGCTAGCTGGGGGGTGTACTCAGACAGGAGGATGCCGAGCATGCCCCGGGCCACGATGCGGCAATGTGGTCCAGGGGACCAGGGATGCACAAGGCCCCATTAGTGACCTGCACCTCCCTTTGCCAGTAGAGGGGCTATATTTATTGGCTTGAGTGAGAAAACTCTTCTTTGACGCCCCACATTAGACGCCGTATTTCCTGACAGGAAGTAGCGGCATGAGCAGAAAGGGTCTGTTAGAAAACAGATTACTGGAGCCACACAAGGGCACACAGCCAAGACATCCCCACCCTCCTTTCCTTCTCTCTGTCCTGCCCTGTCTGTTGTGTTTTGTTTTTGGAGGCCTGTCTCTCCTTATTTTCCTTGACTGAAATATTACTGTTTTCTCCCTGTCCTTATTTCCCTAACTTGCTCCCCACCCTTGCTCCCCCCCACGAATCCCCCCCTTCGCCCTCCAGTCCGACCAGCCCGCACTCGGACAGCGAGGCCCTGGCTCGGCGACACAAGAAGTCTCTCTTCTCCTCTCACTCCGGCTTCCCCTTTCCTGTAAAGAAGAGGTATCACTCTCTCCTTCAGTCTCTCCTTACTTCTCTCCTCCCTCCCTCACTCCCAGGCCCACCTCCTTCAATGTACGAGTCCACCTCTCCAGCTTCACACCCTCACCCCTACCTCCCCCCTCCTCTCCATTTATAGTTTTTCCAAATCTAGTGTAATTTTTTCCCCCTCCATTTTCCATATTTATATCATTGTATGGCTTTGTATGGACAGTCTGCTTCAATTCCTTTGACCCAAAATTTTCAATTATCCCATTTTTATTACTCTGTATGATAAATGCTGTATGCCCCAGATTTAGGGTAGTAACCCAATTCACATGCCTTATATAGTGCAAATGAGAAGCACGCTAATGTTAACATACAAGAGCAATTAATCTATATATTTCGCTTTTTGAAGATACTTTTAAGGTCCTTTGTTCTTTGTTGAATCCAGTTTCGGCTTCCAGTTAATTGAATGCATTGCATTTACCAATGTTTCCGTGTCTCTCTGAAATTGATGCGTGGAGTGCACTCTCCAAGAACAGGAGGGAATTAAAACGATGCTGTTTAATAATTTCAGAGATTATGTTGTGTACAGAAAAGGTAATGAGATAAATGGTGGTTACATGTATAGAGACCAACCTCATTTGCAAGAACCTCATCACACTATGACAGATATAGAGCAAAAGAATTTGAATAAAATGACCTGTAATCTTTCAAACATGATGAATGCTTGCATATGAATTTGAAAATGTGTCACTTAACGTGAACCTTAATAATGTTGGTTTTTATTCCCTGGTGCGGTTTTATTGAGTCAGTGGAAACAGATTGCCATGGAAGTGGGGTGTAAAACGATGTTTTTATCAAAGGTATTTCCGACATTTTTTGCTGAAACAATGATTAGAGTGGTTGTTTTCCGTATTTACGGCTGCGGTTACTGTGATTTGAATTGCAAAGCAGGCCGTGCAGGATTTAGGAGGAGGATGAGGAGGCGGAGGAGGATGACAGGTGTGCGTGCGTGTGCGTGTGCGTGTGTGTGTGCGTGTGCGTGTGTGTGAGATCAAAGCGTATTCCTGAAGTGTAAAAGGAATGGGACTCTACACAGACAGCCCAATGCTAACACCGCAAAGCGGGGATTCACAGGAAAGTCCCATGGCTTTTTAAAAACAATATCTATCACACATTGGTTTTAATCCAGCTGGATTTTATGCCTGAGATTGGACAAATTTACACATTGGAACACTGTGACCCTGCAGCCCCACAGAGTCTCACATCTGGCAACAGAATCTGCAGACGTCCGTATGTCTCAACGAAAAAATGTTGGTGGATGTAATAGGCTCATTTCACAAAAGCAATATTCGACACGGATCCATGCATTACAAGGCAGCAACCTAAAAAAAGTTTTAGGCATACTGCAGGTTTATCTTTAATGTTCAATATTTGGGCTACTTAGATTCAATACCCTTAAAGATTTTTTTTTTACTTGCAGCTCATTAAACCATTTTTTATTTTTCTCAGTGATCAGTGTAAACATTGTTTTTTTATTTGTTTTCTTAACCTCATAAGAGGACAGAATACAATGTCATTTCATGTGAAATGTGTGTATGTGGATACTCTTGTTATTGCCAACTGCCTGGTTTTGTTTATAACAAAAACTGATCTATGTTTATCCACTGGGACCTATTCTCTGTGAACTGAACATTTGAGTGTTCATGAGCACACACAGCCATTGAAACAATTGGAGGCAGGGGAATGGCAGTGATTTCATCAGAGCAGCCAAATTACCTAGCAGGGTCCACGCTCAAGCTTTGCTAGGGGCAGTTCTGAAATTAATTTTTGGGGCGTGAAACACTGCAAAAACCGAGATGCGAAACGTCAGATATTCGCTTGCGCATCGCATTCTCCGTGAAACAAGCCCTTACATGTGAAATTGTACTCTTGAGTTCCTCGGGTGGTTAAAAACCTAATATAAACATGGAGGAATAAATAAATAAGGAGGATAATCTACTTTAAGGGCAGCTGCCTCTTGCTGATGATGCACAGGCTCAGCATTCTGCTGAGGTTTCATTGTGCTCAGTGAATTTAGTGTATTTTCATGTCCCAGACTTAATGGTGTGGTCTTGATTACTCTGTGTGACAACTTGCACTACTTTCAGGCTCTCTCGTCCTCTATATTTATAGTTTTTGTTTTTTCGCCTAAGTCTATTTGAAAAAATAATGGCATTTTTCTGACATGCACTGACTGTGTTTGAAATCCATGAAGCCAAACTGAAATGAGTTTGGGCTGATTTAATATCTACTACAGGTTAAGAAGTTGTTATTGTTGCTATTTGTTTGGCGCTAGACAAATTCAATTGCACTATATCAGTATATATTAGCAAAGTCATAAACGCAGGAGTTTTCAAACCTTTCTTAATAGCTGTTGTGATTTCAACCCACAGATCCCTGTACCCTTACATTGTTTATTTGTTTAAAATATTTGTTAAGCAAGGTCATTTTGGTGGAACGTGTCTGTGTCTGCATCCTTGTAATTAGCGGGTTTTGAAAATGCAATGCTAAGAAGATATTCTTTGGGTCATTTTAGTCTTCAGTTGGGAATGGCCAATCATATTCTAAGGCTCCTACGGTCACTTCAGCATCCTCCATGAATTCAGAATACCCCAAACTCATGTGCCAGCTTTCATTTCTTTTCCGTATGCAGTCCCGCAGTTGGGCTGCGCAGTCATTGTGTCTGAGCAGATGCCTTCATGAGCTGCTGTCACAGGCAGATTGCAGGCACAGACTCCTCATTGATACTAGAAGAAATTATGCATCTCCCTGTTATACCAGACTATGCAACCCCCCAGTACCCCCCCCCCCATGTAAAATTTTTTTTGCAGCAAACGGTGAGACTCAGTCTAGTCCCACCTCCAGGCCCAGATTGTGATTTTGGGAGGGGGGGCAGTGCTCGCTTTCTTTCTGCCTAATCTTCCCACAGTGCCCTCGTTTGTTGCGTCCCCTCCCCACCCAACCCCCGCCCCCCTGGTGCGCAGGCCTTTTGTGCTCCCCATTTTTTTCTTCAGCACTCTCTCTCTCTCTCTCTCGCCCCTCCCCCAGGATCCTGGAGCTCCAGCGGGCCACGCAGCGGAAGCGTATTTCCAGCGACAGCTCCGTTGCCGAGGCGCTGGCGCACAGCGACTCTCTGAAGTCCACAAAGCCGGCGCTCAGCAGGTGAGCGGGGCTCCGTCGTAGGGAGAGGGCCTTATTTCCAGGCCAATCGCAGGATTTCTGAACTTTTTTTCCCCCGTTACTTAGCGCACAACAGCTCTACCCTCCAGTACCCCCAACCCCCTACGTCGTACGCCCATAGAGAACCTTTGTCCACAGTTCCTCTTTCAGGGTTACCAGTAACTGGACCGGCCTTTCTCTTGAAGCCATTGTCCTTCTCCGTGTTTCCAGAAGGAGAGGTCCAAATATAGCAGCTTATGTTGCGGCGAGAGTCGGTGTCCGACCGTGCTAGGCCCCGGGTAGGGCTGTTGTGGAGTGATACACCGACAGAGCAGAGCAATGCTTTCAGCAGGGAAGGCCGGGCCTGCACAATCGCAGGAAAACAGGGTGTCTCCTGGAGTTCAGCCGAACCTCCTGGAGAAGAGCTGTTTTTGAGTAGGGTCAACCGGGCCTACTTGTTTTTAAAGTGGGTGTATTACGCACCTTGATTTTTCTATGGTTGAATTAGTCAGGGATTTGCCCAGGTTTTTGAGGCCTGGCTACCAAAATTATTACCTTTAATCAACCAGCATCAGTATTCAGTTAATCTTCTCAGTTAAACTTCTTGCTTAAACTTGGAAGACTAGACTGTGTTTGTTCTATTGAATGCCCTCCAAATAAAAAGCAAGCAAGCTCAAAAACACAATCATTAATGCTCAAGATTCTTACAAAACGAACAGTTATACCAAAACTTTTTTTATGTATAGACGTTCCATGTCAATACGTTTTGAGACATCAGATGAGCAGCCTGTTGTACATCAATAATAGTAATGACCATTGGCTGTGACAGCTTTCCACAAAAGGTCTGACTTGTACTTTCAAAATACAGTGAAGCCATGGCAGCAAATAAGCAAACTTTGACTTCCTGTTCAGTGCAGTTAAATGAGGAAACCACTTGGTTGACTTGTTTTAGATATTTTTTTGTATTGGTGCCTACTAGCATAAACAGAATGAAATCTCTTCTGTGGCTATTTCTAAGATGACCAAGCGTAGACCAGTGCACAGCACTGTGAATAATGACTGTTTCAAGCATTGACTTTTCTACAGAAATCCAATATGCCATGAAATATGAGGGCAGCTCTTTGCTATCGACGACTTGCCACGGCCGTAAGCACTGACACTGGGGGAAAGTGTCAGTCCTTGCGGTCGTTACGGTCACCAGCTTTCAAATGCAATATGGAGCCAGAAAACAGAATGCTCAGATTACAAGGGGCACAATTGCAGGTGTATTGAATTTTCAATAAGCAGGCAAGTAAATAAATAAATGAAACGGGGAAAGTGCTCACTCTCCCTGCTGCTCTCGTTTCTTGAAGTCTCGCCATAACTTTTCATTGCACATCAGATGTGAAATATGCTTGTGTTGTTCTTGTCAGTGTTCATAACTTCTCCCCATAAATCATAAATGGGAAAAGCCCCCCAGAACACTGAAACATCTCCACCATGAGGGCAGTTTATCAGGCCTCTCTCATATGAGGTCAGTAATGTCCTACACAGCCCTGCCAGCTTCAGTCAATGGGCTGTGAAAACAGATTCCAGGCTCAGATGTGTGATTCCGTACCAATGTGAGCCTCTTATCGCTGTTTATACCCATTGTGTTGAATTGCCACATTATTATTATTATTATTATTATTATTATTATTATTAGTAGTAGTAGTATTAGTATTCGTATTAGTATTATTATTAGTATTATTATTGCTGTTGTTGTTGTCTTTTTCGTTTGCATTGTTATGTATGTATTTATTTTGTTATTATGCATTTGTTCTTTCATTCATGTTTAATTTGTTCATTTTGTTTGTGGTTGTATTGAAGGAAAGGGGCTAAAATTGTGAGTGTTCATCGGTCTAACACAACCGCAGCTGATTTCAAACCAGCAGACAGGTGAGAGAGAGATACCCCTTTCTCCCAACTCTACAAACTTCTGTACAGCTCTTTTCAATCTCTCTTTCTCCCTCTCTTTTTTCTGACCTCGACAATGACGGTTTACTTTCTTCACTTGCTTGGCCACATTTTACTATTTTACCTGCAGAGCATGGGAATCTTCTTATCAAAATGAACCAAAATGATTTATTATAAGAATGATACAATTCACATCCCTGTGTGCAGATTATTAATTTTAATGCAGCGGACACAGTTGATCTCTAGACATGTCCACTTTCAGTCAAGCCAACGAAGAGTATCTCTGTGGAGAATACTGCAGCTGTTCCCTGAGTTATGTGCATTGATTGTGTCTGTGCAGATTCTCACAGCTTGCCTGGGTGATAGAGAATGTTATTTCTAATCAAGTGATACTGTATACATGGAACCATTTCATCAAAGTAGTTCACACCTTTTTAATGGCGACCAAACCTGTCCATCAGAGATTGTTAAGCAGAAGACTGTCTGCACTGTATTGGCTTTTGACCTCTTCTCTTCTGCGCCTTGAAGGTCTCTGATTGATAGTGTAGTAGCAGTGACAGGAGCCACCCATACTGGTGTGCCAGCAGTGAATTTTCTGTCTTTGTCTGCAGTCGCTTTCATCATTAACAAGACAACAATAAATTGTGTTCATTTCTGAACTCTCTAGAGTAATATCTCTGAGGAAAATGTGACGTTGGCGCTTCTGCTCGGTTAAGTGATCATGACTTATTTAGGTTTCTAGCGCTGGTGCCAGATTTGGGATTGGTGTTTCCTTGATGGTGGTTGCCATACCAACGACTGTGCCAGCTCTAAAAGAGAAGTGCAGCAGGGCAGAAGCAGAGAGAGAGAGAGAGGCCTTTTTTCCACTTCACAATCAGTGCAGTGATTATAAGTAGATTTACAGATAAACAGACAGGCAGAAAAAACAGCATTACTGTATGTAGGCCAAATCACAGGGCTTTCATTAGCAGGATAACAGCCCATGATGCGTAGTGTTTGATGCTGAATTCAGATTCAAGATTTTTATTACAAACGTGTCGGTGGTACATAACATTACATTACATAAGAGGGAGTTGGCCACACTGCAGTGACATCTCTCCTTTTCAGTTTTGCGGTTGCGGTTCCTCTGTGTTGAATCCAGACCGACTTTGAATGTGTTTAAGCTCGTCATTCTGAATATCCTTTTCTGCAATTTTCATGGAAAAACTTTTGCTTTGTGTGTGATCCAGGTTTTTCCTCTGTCTATATGGTTTTTCTCTCTCTCTCTCTCTCTCTCTCTCTCTCTCTCTCTGTTTGGAATGCCATACATAATTCTATATACATAATTTTCCCCCATCCTTTTACCTATCACCAAATTGTAGCCTATTGTCCTGGCTTATAATTACAAGCCAAGGTTCATGCTGTAATTAATTTGGGGTTTTGTCTGCATGTCAAACTGAAGCTCTGTGCATTTAAGCCTGTTCCTTTGTCCTTAATGGGATGATTATTCTCCAGTCAGCTCAGCATTGGCTTATCGTTCTGGGGAAAAAAAGGCCCTTTCTAAATATAAACTGCAACACAACAAGGTTTTCTGAACTGTTGTCTTATCATAAATCCTTTTGATCAGAGCTAATTATTTACTTATTTATTTGTTTGTTTATTTGTGTATTTATTTATTTATTTGTTCCCCAGTTTTGGGAGTGTTTACAGTTCACAAACTTCTGAAAAGCCTGCTTGATTGTGGCCTTTCAGTGGCTTAATCCAATGGCCTTGCAGTGAATTAGTCTGTTGACAAACTGCAGAAAACTACAGTCTGCTACAAGACAGAAGACGGTCATAGTTGCGAAAGCAGAGTGAATCAGAATGTGACTCATCCAGGTCCCCAGTGACTCCCTTCAGGATGGCTGCTGCGGGTGGTCTCTCGTGGCCAGCTGACAGTCCGATGGGACCCGTGTCCCCACGTAGGAGAACTTCCTTCGAGCTGTCACCACAGCCCCTGTTTCCTCATCACAAAGGCAGATAGTAAAAATTCTTCGGCTCCATTGCATTAGTAGGAAACATCCACTGTGCTGTTAACTATGATAACAGCTGAGTGTTCCTCTCTGTTGGATATTTACGTCAGTGATTATTTACGTGGCATATTTACCCCCCAGTGTCACTTTGGTCCCTTGTGTTAAAGTGAAATACAATGGCCTCTCAGCTGGATTGTTGTGTGTTCCTCAGAGTTGTCTAGAGCTGGAAAAAGTAGCTTATTGTCCCTATAAGCACACTGGCTTGTATAACCACCAATACTGCGGCTGAATTTCTATTCACTAATCACTTGCTTTAGTTAATCTTCTACGTTTCAGTGCTTGAAACTCCACTGAGGTGTTTCAGTATTTGTAACTCCATTGAGGTGTTTTTTTCATACTGTTCATAACTGTGTTATGACCCTTTTTTAAATCTCTTTTTTCCTCTTTTTCTGTATTCTTGTTCTTCCTTGTATGCGGGATTTCATAGAAAGGATGAAAGTGACAGCTTTTTATGGACTGTCATCTGGGGTCCACAAATTAATGAGTGGTAATTTCACTTTGTGTGACACCGTATGCAGCTAACTCATGAAAAACTGTGTTATTTAGCAGTAATTACGATTGTTCAAGCATTGTGTGTCAATGTTAATTCTGTACAAGGTTGGGAACATGCTGAAATAACTGTCTTTCCGGGCCATGGGCTGTTTCAGGACGGAGAGATGAATGGGGGGTGGGGGTTGTGTTTTAAAGAACCTATTCATTAAAAGTGCAAAGCATAATACTCCAATAGAAGCCAATTTGGTCGGCCTACGCTGATTTGGAAAACATCCCTGGAGGCTGTTGTATACTTCAGCCAAGCAGCACCTCCATAGTGTTGAGCAAATAAGATAAGGGATTTGCCTCATTTGCACTTAACATGTGTGAGCACAAGTTTCATGAGGAATTAGGGAAATGCTTCCCAGAAAGTTCCAGTAATTACTCCTATAGCATGTTTCGTGTGCCTTCTAAATCCCCTGCCAGCTGTTATCATATTCAGCTGTGATGAACGGCCATATGCATGCGAATGCGAAATAACTCCACAACTGCAGTAGATGTTGTGTCAACTAAGCTGACAGAATGTCAACAACCGTGTTAAATGAAGATTGCTTAATGCCAATTAAGAGTGTTAGAATTTGCCTAACAAAGCAAGCTGTCAATTTTTTGCATTCTTTCTTATTAAATTTACAGTTTGGGTTATCCAATTATTACAGTGAATTGTTTCCTGGCAGCTGTTACAGAATAAAATGCCAGACACTCCTGTTGACCGGCGGTTGTCCGGTAATTGTTTATAAATGCTCAAAAGAGGTTGTTTTCCTCCCACTTGAGGAAGTGTGCAGACATGTTAAGGCTGTTTGCATTAATGGTCTTTCTTGAGGGTGCTAAATTACAACCAGCTGCACCAGCTCTTTCTCCTGGCCTTCTGTAGCACATGACTGGTCACAGGAGCCAGTTAGATTCAGCAAGGAATCTAAACCTCTTACACAACAGGACTTGGTTTTGAAGACCTGAGCAACAAAGTATTCACAGCCGCTCTTGTTTTGTTTTTGTTCCTTTCTCCACTTTTATTCAAGATTAAGGTGTTTCTTATGGTGGAGAAGTTTTATAGCAACCTGTAGTTTCTTGTTAATTCGCCGCCGCAGGCACTTAATCATTCATCTTTTGCACATATAACCCAGTATAAGTACTTTTATACAAAGTTTTCCTTCTCCTGATCATCCATTACATCTTCCCATTCTACTGTAACTCTTGACATTGAATCAAGTGTATTAGGTTTTCCATGGGAGCCTATGAAATGCTTTTTCCAAAGGACAAGGGAATTATTCCAGTCTTTCCTCAGTTGGCTTGGGCTTTTCTGGTTTATCAGTCCCTTTTGAAAAGCATTTTCTTTGCAGTGCTTTCTAAAAATTAATTAGCAGAAATACGGTATAAATACGTCTTGCTTGATTGACAGATGTGATGAGTATTTCAGTATTCAACAGAATAACGAGCTCTTGTCGTATAAATTGCAGAAAAAAAAATGATTGCAAAACTATGGTGTAGTACTGTGATTAATGTAGAAATCCGCCCGTAACGGAAACATCAAAAGCTCAAAGCATTCTGGTTCCCTGGCTCATTGTGGATATACGAGTAAGGACATGGTTGAAGACATGGCTCCCTAGCAGATGTAACAACAGTTAAGGAAGTGCAGAGAGGTGGACAGAACTGAATATCAGGCCTGAAATTAGAATATTTGTGGCAATGTCTCTATTACAGTGAGGCAATTCCCTTGTGCCTCGTGCTGCGAGGAGGTTGTCTGGGTCATTACTGAGATGCGGGTGACAGGGTGTTCTTCTGGTATTCTCTGCTGGGATGTGGTGTTCTGTAACGGGTCACACCTGAGCCAGAAAGAGATGTGAAGGTGAACAGGTTGACAGAGGGAATTTAGAAATGAGCATATTTTTCCAGTCAAAATGACTCCCACAGGGAGTCCTACATCCACACTGCTGCGTGGCACATTTTAAAGGGCAGCCCCGATGCAGAGGGTTTGCTTTGACATCAAGCGCGTCTGCATTTTCACACACGGCAGGGGCACAGTTTGTCTCAAGGGTTTGTCTCAAGGGAAACAGAAACGCACGGCTTCATATTGTACAGATATAAGCGAAAGACATATGAACACAGGACCCCTTTTTGTTACCATCAGGAATCCTGCACACATGCTGCAAATGCTTGTCATGCTGTATGCTGTCGTTATTGCCACTGCATCCCTTCATCGATATTCAATGAACACACCACACATCCATCATGTGTGGATTTCTAGCGTTTCCATTTTCCACTGATGTTCGTGTTGTCTTTTTTCCTTTTCTATTCCACTCACAGTATAACACTCCATCTCTGACATATATTGAATGTGGTTGCCGTGGTAACCAGGATAGCAGCACATCCTTTGTTCTCTGACTGACAGAATTGTCAGTGGCATATTGAAGGCTGTGTAATCTGCTTTCAGTTCCCTGTACAGTAAGCCTTGGTAAGGAAGCATATGTTGTGTTTGTTGTCATGGATCATAGCAAGTGGTATGATTGTGCCAGCAGGGTAGTTCTCAGCAAGGCTTAAGGAGGTATGCCTGGCTGAGAGTGATGTGAATGCCCTGTTGTCATGGCGAGGGATAAATCACCTTAGTCCGTTTTAATAAACGCCAGAAATCCAGGTGTGAAAAGGCCTTGTGCACATACACGGTTGGTGCTGTAGTCCTGCTAGCCTATCATTGTACAATCACAGCCTTTGGCCATTTCTATCACATATCATAAGACAGCAGAAGAGGAGAATGGTAACGAAGATTGGAGGCGGCTTTGTCAAGGGATTCTAATGGGGGGGGAGAAAAACTGAAATGAAGATGTTCTCAGCTTCGATCAAATATTTATCAGGGATTCACTTGTATCAAAGAAGCTCCCTCAGAAGACGGCGATTCGCGAACAGATTAGAGGCAGTGAGACATCATGCTGCTGATCCGCTGTTTAATCGGCCTGATAAAGCTGAAAAAGCTGTCCCATTATGAGCTGGAGAGCTCAGGGTGCTCACGGGCTGAATGACGATCCTGTAAGAGTATCTACTTTAGCACGCCCGCTCTTGGTGGGGAAAATGATGAGCCCAGGTGGGCTGAATGGCCTGTTCTCCTTGTCAGATATTCACATGCTCTGCCCATACTTTCTGTTTGCTGCCTTGGGCTGAAATTCTGTTCACATCACGCTACAGCGACGCAGTACTGGTGTTAAGCATGTCCAGCAGCAGGTCCTAGACCCAAAGCAAAGTCCAAACCGAGTAAAAATACACCCTGATGTCCCTCATCCTTTTCAATCATGCTACATTCCACCTTTTCTTCTATACATGTCTTGGTTTTATTTATTTATTTATTGATATCTTTTGGCGGTTTAAATAAAGGGCCAAGTGATGAGGTTTTACTGTGATTCTATTCTAGTGGAATAATCCAGTTTTATAGTTGCATTTGAGGAGGAGCTATTGTGTGCTATAAGCTGCATTCAGAGGACTAAGGTTTTTTTTACTGGCTTCTGTCACTACTGCAACCCTTATGTAATGGAGGGGTACTGTATATATTCTTTCATTCATGCTCATGCAATACTGTATTGCATGACATCCTGAAGAGTTGCTAAACAAGAGAACTATCTACAGGGACATATTTAAACTTGATACAGCATTTAAATATAAAATGGTTTTTCTTTTTGTTTGCTTTTTTTGTGCCAAATTGATTTTATGCCTAAGATAACAATGCAAAACTGAATAATGTAAATAAATCCAGCCCTGGTGTCCATCCCCCAATAGGAAAAAAATATAGGAAATATATTAATAATAAGAGCTAAATAATCTGTTAATGAGTCACCCCATGGATAATATATGCAAATTTTGTATTAGCATTGCATGTCGTCAGTTAGACACTAGTGACATTAATTTTGCAGGCACAATGCAGCTAAACAAGTCTCCAAAGTCCTGTTTTCACATAGCTGAATGCACGCAGATGAGATTTTCCACCCAGTGCCAAAAGAGGATGTGCGGTGACTCCAAATGGGTGAAGTGTTTTTCTTCAGTGCTGCCTGTTTAATTTCAAGACAGTCGCTATTAAATCCTTCTTATCCTCTAATCCTGGCTGATGATGGCTTATGGGGTAGACATTTGCTGACCAAAGATTCCCAAATATACAGCAATTGAAACAAACTGAAACTGGATGTGATTAGTTTATTAATGCTTCTAACAATAGCAGCCTTTTCACCTTAGATTAAATGCTATATTTTTACATTTTTGTGTCCGGCAGAGATTTATCATGAAGCATGATTTAGTAATAATTCTTTTTTCTCATCAAATAATCTTTTTTAGGAAAAATGGAATGGTAAAAAGCTCAAGCTGTTTTGTGCAAGCTTTTTTTGTCCTGCCTATTCAACTGCTCTGTCCCCTTTCACAGTGTAGAGGGGTGTTTGAGGACGCTGAATGGCAGACTTCTCCTGCCCCCTCCCAAATATGCTCAATATAAATACTTTGTACGGTATCTCAGCATCGTCTAAACATTGTCTCAGCATTATCCTAGCTTCTGGGTTCACGGAGGATTACCTACAGGGATTGTCTCCAGGCAGGCTGACAGTTGTGACCAAAGGCTGTGTAGCCAACCGTGACAGAATTGAGGCTCTAGCATAGGGAGCCCAGTGTGTGTGTGTGTGTGTGTGTGTATGTGTGAACCACAGAATGAGAAGACAAGTACAGCTGGCTCCCATTTGACTGTGTCTGCTATCTTGGGCCAGGAAGTTAGCAAGGAGATGCATTGAATATCCCCCAAAACCATAGGGTCTGCTAGTTCAGTATTCATCTAATTACCAACAAAAACTTCCTGTGGATCCAGTTTTGCTGGTGAGAAGGAACCCCCTGCAAGTCTTCGCATTGACTGGGTTTTGTTTACTTTGTTTTCTTATTTTTCATTATGGAAGTTTGCTGCCAGTCTTCACGGAGTGTGCCAAGGTGTGTGTGTGTGTGTGTGCGTGCACGCGTGCGGGCGGGTGGGTGCGCGTGCACGCGTGCACATTCTTTTTGCTATATTTCAAGTTGTTCTACTTTCTTTATTCCAACTGAACAGCCTACACAGGTCCCATATTTATATAAAATATAAACACCCCAGATTACTTTCAGTAAGAAGTACAAATATTTACAACTGCTTTCCTTTTTTCACAGGTCTGAGAAGACTCCTCTGTGTAACACAGATAAAGGTAAAACATCATTTCCACTGTCATTGATGGACTAGGAATTATGGGTAAACCAAATCAAAATTCAGCACCTGCTATTGTATGTAACAGCACTTGGAAGAGTTCATTGATTGAACAGTGTCAGAAGTCTTTTTGGACTTCGCTAACAGTCCTGCGAACAGCATTTTCATCTTTAAAGTAGTCCCCTTTTTAATTTCAGTTCAAAGCTTCAGAACTTTATCATTTTTTAAAGATTTGAAATGTGATGTGGACTCCCTTTCCTCCAAACCAGCATATCAGAATTTATGGTTTTGAGCTGCAGCGGTGATATTAAAAGTTCTATTAGCTTTATTACCGTATAGCAGTATAGTTCAGAGTCTGGAGGATTGTATTTTTCAATACCCAACTCTTTGAGCATTTGGGAATTCATCTTTTTTTCCCAAGAAGGGATTCCCACACAAATATTTCCAGCACAGGTTCTGTATAGTATAGTCAAATGTGGATGGTTGAGATTTGTGAAATGCTGTTCATCAAGAGGAGTCACGGAGCAGTTATAACATGATTATCTTTCTTATTTAACTGGTTTTTCTACCATTTTCTTTTAAAATGCCAAACTTCCAAAAATAGTTTCTTTCACACATTGAATTTTTGTTCTGAATAAATTAATCGGCATAGTCGGTAAACAGTCGTAATTTTAGGGATCTGAACCAAATTGAACCATCAAGCAAACTGTATGTAAAATCCCCAGTACAATTTCCTCATTGCTGATGCTAAACATGCATATACAGAATGTAACTGCAAATGTGATTAATTAATTAATCTCACCCTGGATAAAGGTCTTTCATTGTGATAAAAAAAAAAAGATTTTTCTTGAAATATCAGTAGAAATAAACTTATGAGGTATTAAATCAAAACTGAGGAACTATGTATGTAATTCTCTTTTTTCAGTTTCCCTGGAGGTGCTTATTGATTGTGTGAAAAACAAAGACCATGAGAGGGTGAGCAATGAAAGACAATGCCGTTTTACTGCCATACGTTAAGTGCACTGTTAATGGGTGCGTTTAGGAGGAGAGCCTCAAGATTCGGTGAAGTGGATGGAAGCTATTACTGGCATTCACTTATCAAGATTTACAAAACAAATATGTTGTATGTGTACACTATACAGCAGAACGAATTGCATGTCTCAGTGACAGTAAACTGTAGGCTATAGTTGACTGGACTGCAGCTAGAAATCTTTATGCAGCGGTAAGTAGAATTCTGGCTGATTTAGGGGCAGTCTAAACTGTACAGCTCAGTCTGTGTTTGTGGCAAGTGATTTATTACTGTAACTGGGCCACTTAAGAGCGCCTTGCTGGTTTTTTATTTGATTAAAGTTATTTAAAACTGTTCTTGCCTGCTGCTAAAGTGCATGCATGCATACCAAAATCACACATAGTAAATACACCTATCCATAATGCCTTAGCATGGAAGACCAAACAAGGAAAAATTCCCGTGTATTCCCCGCAAAGTAGCTTGTGATAAATGGCCCACATTCTGGGCTAACCTCAGGTCCCATGTTCCCCGTAAGGCAGTGAACCCCACGGAATTGTGAAGCGTACAAATGGCCTCCATCAGGAAAGCCGTAGGAAGGAGTCTTTCTTCCCTTCTCGTCGCATTCTTCATACACATAATCGTCGCTACTGAAGGGTTGTACTGAGGCCCATGGAGTCTTACAGTCAGGACTCCATTACCAGCAAAATCAAGGATTACACTGTCATTACAGGAAACCGTCTAAAGCCATGTCAAGGATGGTGGCTTTGGTTATGGCCTGCGTTCACACAGTCTTGCCATATTCTTCATTTAGATTATCAACCCATCAGAAATATGTTCGTTTGATAGCGCTGACATTATGTTAACCTGGGGTCCGGCCTAATATTAAGTTGGCAGACTGAAAACACTGAGATGATGTTGTGAGATGCCATTTGTAAGATACACGGTAGAGCATGCAATTCAATCCATGTTAAAGTAAATTCAGCCAATATTCATTTGGCGTTGGGGAAATGTTGGGATGAAGTAGCGTTGATGTGGGGGTGATTTTCCGATGGGTTCTAATTTCCCACAGCTAAGGGACCTTCACAAACTGGGGGCAGACCTTTCCATGCAGGACTCCTTGGGTCAAACCCTGCTTCACCACGCTGTAGATGTGGGCAGCAAAGAGATTGTGAAGTACATCATTGACAATGGTAGGACATCCTGCGACAACACGCCAAGGGTCCAGAGTCCATAGTCAATGACCAACTCTCCTACTGTAAAGAAACATGTTGGAGAAAAGTGATTGCTAGAAAGCTAATGATATTCGGTTTCATATAATATTGGAAACTTTAATGTGTTAATAATGTTAATTAACATACTCATACAAAATCAACAGATAACTTAGGGGCAGGATGTTTGGTTTGGCGATTTAATTTAGCTGTTTTTTTCCCCTTCTTTTTAAAACAGCACCCACTGATATCTTGGATGTAACAGAAAAAGAAAAGTACGTAACGCTCAAAATCTGATTCTCTTTTCCCATTCCATTAATTTGCATAATTTTTCATTCAGATCACGGTTCCTTTTGTAATAGCTGCCATATTTCATTTTCATTTCTATTGATATCTTTTCAGATGCAAAATTACATCCCAGCAGGATTTTGTAATAGCTAAGGCTCACTGGTCCATGGCTTTGAATCTCATTTACAACACCGTTGCTTAAGTTAAACCATATCTGGGTGATATTACAGTACATGCATATGACAAGCCCCCTCCCCTTTATTAAATAGTATGAAAGGTATTACAGCCTTGCATGGTTTAACAGACCCCCCCCCCCCTTTCTCTGTGCTGCAGTGGAGAGACAGTCCTGCACAAGGCAGCCTCGCTGTGTCAGAGGACCATCTGCCATTACCTGGTGGAGGCAGGAGCTTCGCTTATGAAGACCGACCTGCAGGTGAGAGAGAGAGAGAGAGAGAGAGAGGGAGGGGGGGGAGAGGGAGGGCGTCATGGTAATATAGTACATGGATGCCACCATGTTTTGTAACACAATTTAGTCTTTTGTGTGTGTTTATCCAACAGGATTTAGAGAAAAAGCACTGTGTATACATCAGATATGAAAAAACCATTGCAGACTTTTACGTTTATACATAAAAGGCATGTTGGCAACTTGAATTTTATGTTTATGCATAAAAGTCATGAACAGATAAAAAAAGTGTGGGAAAATCCTTTATTATACCTTTTGGTTGAAAGTGTATACCACATGTGATGTTGGTGCTTGGATTTAATTCTTGCCTCTCCATCTTATGGACACAAACAACCCTCAGTTCAGAGGTATATCTACACAAAAAACAGAATGATTATTTATTAGCTGAAAATGTTTCATTTAGTAAAAAGTAGATGTGGTATGCCGCGTGGGAGGACAGCTTAACGTGTGTATTTTAACGCAACCCTAACCCTAACGTGTGCAAGTGGGAATGGATGGGTGTTCCCTTCATCAATGTACTATGTACAGAAACAACCTGGGCTCCATCTTACCTTTGTGTGTGGCTTGAGCATGGCCTTGGCACCACTGCCCTCTGTGCGCTCAGCTCCTTCACTTTCCCGTCACTGATGAGCGAATTTGACATCCGACGACTGGACCGCAGCTAATTCTGCAAAATAATTACCTGGAATCACATTAAAGCATGTCAAAATGCCACTTATCTGCGAGCACGAAGCCCAGACCCCCAATCAGGCCGATTAAAGTGAAGCAGCGAATGCGGCCGACGGCGGACACGTCTGACCCAATCGCTCAGATTAGGGCCGTCCTGTGGAGACGATGAGGAAGCTCGCTGCAGCCACAGCGGCTGCGGGATCGGGCGTCATGACGGCCGCTGAAAAAGAGTTTTGTGTGTGTGTTCTTTTTCTTGTGTATTTTTGTTTTCTGCAAATTTGGAATGCTCAATCAGGAATGCTCATTCATAATTTTCGGGCCATCCTGTAGCTGTAGCATCCCCCCCGTTATCTCAGGAGAGTGCGGAATAGCGCGTTCGTCCTGGGCGCGTGTAGACAGCCTGCGTTTCTTCTTGCTTCGCGGCCCCCCTGCTGAGCTGTGCAGTTATTGCGCCGGAGGACAGCATGGCTTGCACAGCTGGTACAGACAGACCGCAGGTGCCTGATTGATGTTCGGAGTAGATCTAGCTTGATGTGTGGGGGGGTGGGGGGGGGGGGGGGGGGGGGGGATAACATGTCAACAGAAGCAAATGAGCATCAGAAGTCGTGTCATCATTCCTTTCAATTTTGTCATCATTTTTGGGTCTTCCGGACTGCCTATAGGATAAATCAATGGCGTTTTTACCAATTCCTTCAAAATAATTTTTATATTTGTTTGTATATGAAAAAAATGCTTCTCACCCATTTTTTATAATCTAAAAAAATGATGTGTAATTTGAAAAAATAATTTTGCTAAATAATTATATCTGTTTGAAAGCGGCATCAGTATTCAGTGGATCCAGTGCCGTTTAAGGGAAAAATCTGTCCGAATAAAAACGCTGACTGTGACACGTACGGTTATGTGAAACTCCCATTCATTCTCTCCATAGAGAAATCATGCTTTGATCTGGAAATCCATACATGGGCGCAGGTTTTTCTCTGCGTTACGTCAGGCTTCTGAAGCCCATTATGCAGCCACTGCTTAAGGCCTCTAAATGAGGCTCAAAGAAACAGTGCCTAACGGCAGCAGCGCAAACTCACAAACTCATAGTCTGTGTTAGTTTCTTTCCCAGAGGATACATGCACGCAAATTTCATTTAAAGTTAAGTTTGAGATGACACCTGCATGTCCTTCCAAGTTTTCCTTAAAACCAGACAATAGGTTTCACAAACACTTCTCTCTCCAGTATAACGCTTGAAAGATATTTTTTCAACTGTTCACCTGCATCTTCATTCTACCTGTCTACTTTCCGTCTGACACACTTAAGATCCACGGAACACACTGGAGAACTTGTGCTTCCTCATCCCCCCCCCAATGCTTCTGCCTTGCATGCGTGAGAATGTGCCCTCCTGCAGCATCTCACTCCCTCTATCAATCCTCTCACACCTCTGGGTTCAGTGGCCATACATGCAAGAAAATGATAAATGTTCCCCAGTGGGACTGTCTATCACTGGTAATATGGCAGATGCTGGATGAGCCTGATTTATCCACACACGGCGTTGGGCTTCCATACAGCCCTGTACTTCTTAAACGTAATTTCATCATTTCCAACAACCTCTTCAGCTGCCTGTATTGGAAATGATCACACATTCTTTCATTCTCATTCCCACTCTCTCTCATCCCCTCTGTCTCTTTCTTTTTTCTCTCTCTCTCTCTCTCTCTCTCTCTCCTCTCTCCCTCCCTTGATTTGTGACCTCTCTTCACTTATTGGAGCTTTTTTTTTAATTGTCTCTGACTCACTGCCTGTTCCTTAAATTCTAGAATGCAGCGCAGTCAGCAAAAACCCCCATAAGTCTCACATGGGCGATGAAGCAGAAATCTGCCTGTTGCCAGATTGAGGTTTAATTCATGCCATTAACTTCATCCAATTATATTTTTTTTTACGTGCCTGTTTTCATCTATCTATACCTGTTTAAGACACTGCCATACTGTCTTTCTTTTGGAGTGTTTGTATCCCACTAATATCTACAGTAAGAGGTCAACTCCATCACCATTTAAGGGGTCCTGGAATTATTTTCCAGTTTTTCCCCAAAGCTGGCTAAAATGGGCTTAAAATGGCCTTTGGAAGATGTACACTCTTAAGCATTGTGTCACAACAAGACTGTGGCACTATATGAAAATAATTACTTCATTTATTAAAGGATTGATTCAAGGTCCTCTGCAGGAATTCTTTTGCATCCATACTCTCTACTGGGTAAAGAGACTCTCAGCCCACCCACCCATTTCGCAGAAACGATTTATCCTTATTTCTTTTCAGTTAGTTAGTCTATTATTTTGTTGTTGTTTTTTTGTAGAGGGCTGGAACTGTAATGAGTTTGTGATAACTTCTGAGTTCCTGCTTTGAATGGGCATGAGAGTGGCTGAAATAGGATGAGGGTTTATTCATTTGGCTGGCATGGTTTTTGTCTGTGTGAAGTGACAGAACTCATTAGTGGACGGTGTCCAGCTGGCAGGTGGAACCAATTAAAACTGGAGGAAACGGAGAGCTGGAGAGGAGACGGATGTCCAGATGAATCTAAAATCCAGATCTCAACAGAAACCCCTGGTTTTGTTAGGAATTCATTGGCAGGGAGTGCTGCCAAAGCTATGCACACTAACAACAAAAAAATACCCCTGGGTTCAATTAACATTTAGTTTTTACTTTCAAATTCACCGTAAAATACAAGTGTTACTTTGTCCCTGTATAAGCACAATTGCTTTTCATTGATTGTTTGACTCATCATAATGTGCTTATGAATATAAAAGTAACCTTTATTTAAGTGTGTCCAATTGCTTATTAGCAGATGTTTTTAATCCAAAGTGACATACAGTATGTAAATGTGTACATGTTTTGGTATCATCCCCTGGGATTTAATCCATAATCTTTGCATTGTTAGCACAATGCTTTACCACCTGAGGCATGGGACTAATACATTATTAAGAATTATTATGAATTTTAGACAGTGGTCTCCGAGTCTGTACTTGGTCAGGATGTTCATCCACGTTGTAGCTCTGACAATGAAAGGATTATACAGTCAGAGAGTAGTCATGTTTTTGTACCCGATTGTTTGCTTTGTGTCTGCATTTCTTAGCCCCATTGTCTAAAGTGGAGTGTTTGGCTTGTTTCTTGATATGGCTTATTTTGAAATAAATGGCTTATGCTGTGTGGTGTGTTGTTTCCAGAGCAGGAAGGAGCCAGGTCTGAATAGTTTGGCCATTCACACTACGGGAGTCGGTTAACTCTCACGCTTTCCTGCCAGGGTGACACACCGAAACATCGGGCAGAGAAGGCCAAGGACCAGGACCTGGCAGCCTATCTGGAGAACCGACAGCACTACCAGATGATCCAGAGAGAGGACCAGGAAACCGCCGTGTGACCTCTCTTCCATACCCCCCTCCCACGTGCCATAAAAACCCATCCGCAGCCAGGAACCAGCACCGCTGGGGTCTACAGTTGGTCTGAGGAGCACATTTCACAGTTTTCAGCAGGTGGTCTACCGGCCAATGCGCTTCCAGCACACGGTCCATAGCGCCCACTGGTAACGCAGTGTCTACAAGAACTCCTGTCCCTTTTTATTTTTATCTTTGTTGCACTGCCAAAAACGTACAAATAAAAAAAATTAGTGTTTTAATTGTTTTGTCGGAATGCATGAAAGAGCTGCTCCTCTGTTGTGTTGCGTTGTCCTATTCTAGCGCTGTGGCACAGACAGAATGTTAGGCTAATGCTAGAGGAGTTTATGGATGTTTCAGGCTTGGGAAAGAGATTTCTGAATGTCAAGGTGGTTTTATTGTTCTACAGAGAAATTGACCTCTACAATGGAAATCTGTCTTCAAACAACACAGAAGTGCAAATGGTCATGAACAAAAAAAGCTTGGATTTTAAAAGGGTAATTTTTTAGCAGGGAATGAAGGCTATTGTCTTTAAATGCACCCAACATGCTATTAGTATGACTGAATGTTGCTTTAAGAGATGGAAAAGAAGCTTAGGCATTTTTTTATGAGACTGTTATAGTTTTCATTTGTAGTGGTTTGATGACTTGTTCATTTACTCAGACTACAGTAAATTGTTTAAATCTTGACTCTACCTTAGGCAGAGACATTTTACACTGAAAGCTTTCACTGTACAATTTCAACATGGATGAAACCAATACTGTTCTAAAGAGAACTATGACTTGTATTATTTGAAAACTATACTACTCAAGTCAGAGTAGATGTTTAACTTCTAATAAGAGTATTTGGTACTGTAAACTCATATTAGTAGCTTTCTTTCAAAGCAGATTTACACTGCTATTCTTCATGCCTTGAATATTTTTTTAATTGTATGGCTGATTGTTTGAATTTCTACTTGGTGTACTAAAGTTGTGGCATATTTCTTAGTATAATCAAAAGTAAATAGATATTTATATAATGCATAGCTGTGAAAATGGCATTTTTGTGTTGTCATGTTTGTATTATAAAAATGTACATTTGATATATATATTTTTGAGAGGTAGATAGCTTATCTTCTTATTTACTTTTACATATAACCAGCCATTCAAGGCATCTCTGTGTTTACTTCTACAGTTGACAGGTGATCCCACTTTTAAAAATGTATTTATTTTTGGGGGTTTAATTACTCTCCCCCCCCCATCGATGAAATTGGTGGCTTTCACATAGTTAAATAGCTAAGTCTGAGCTATAAATTTGAAGAGTGAATAGTCTTTGTTTGCTTTTCTGCATATTTCCTAGACCAATTATTCAGGCTGTTTCTTTTTTATTTTGTAGGTACAGATTCAGATGCAACCCAATTGGCAAATGAAAGCATTTACAGGAAACCAGGGCTTTGTGAAACAGCCATATATTATTTGTGTGAAAAAAGCAATCCCTGTACTCTAAAACTCCCCCATTTTAGTATGTTATATAATGCTATTTTTCCCTTTTAGCCATATCTTGCAATATCTAAGGATCTGCTGTAAATATTTAGATTTGTTTTAAGGAAAGTTAAGGAAAGTAGACATTACTCACTGGAATATTTAAAATGTCTATTTTACTGGCAATTGAGCACAATGCATGAACATTTTGGCTAATGCCTTCTTCAGTGTGCAGGGAGTAATTTGTAATATTCCAATGAGCACATTTCAATTCATTTATATTTTGTGTTGGGTTTAACACCCAGTATTTCTGCTTTGTTTTGAATTTAGCATGTTTCATTAGCTATTTATCAGGATGGATTTTTAAGTAGAACTTAATATCATTTAATTACACTTGTTTGATTTTTATGTATGTAATGCATATACATTACATATTATGATGTTCACAAAGTCATTTTCTAAGACTGTCCAGTTGCAAATGTCACTTTCTTAAAAAAAGAAAAGGCTCAATGCTTTCTTGTCCTTTTGGACAATTCAGCATATCGGGCATGTTATAATTGGTCATTTCTACATGTCTGATGCACAGATTTGACAGTCCATGCCAGTTATTGATTAGAATTTTTTTCCCAATAGTGTCAGTTAACGATAGGTGGATGAGGTCCATAAACTGCTGAATAGCAGAAGCTGCAATAAGCCGTTAGTCATGACTCTTATCAGCAAAATGGTGGTACAGTAGATCACAATGATTGGTTCAAATCAAGGAGTCACTGAATTTAATAGCCCCAGCCATGTTTGGTTTCATGATTTCCCATTTTCCCATCACTAGTGTCACTAACAGCCTTTAAATAGAATTTAATTTGATCTGATTTGATCAATTGAATATTTGGTCAATTGGATTTGATCTGGGAATGATTTTGACGAAGTGAATAAAATCACAACAAATAAAATCACAACAATTATTTAATTAATGGAAATAGCTGGCCATTTAAAAATGGCTCCAGGGTTTCTTCAGGGGTAATTAGAACAGGAGTATCAAGTTCAGGTCCCAAGTGTGCTTGCTATTTCTTCTAACCTTTGGAATCTCTTTGAATGGAAACCAACATCCAAGAAGATGCCTTCCATGCCTCAACAATAGAAGTGGGTACTGTACATGGCATTTAATTTCTCCTTTATCCATGGAATAGTCATATTTAATTACATACTGTTCAATGTTATAGTGAAAACTCGTGCATCAAAATTTCCCCTTTTTAACACAATCAGGAATAAATGTATTTATTATTAATGTCTTTAGTTGTATTTAAACCACTGAGGCCTGAATTAAATTAATTGAAAAATTCAAGTTCAGCCATTACAAAAATGGAAAGATTAAATGTTTACATTAAGTAAAAGGATTTGCTTCTGAGAGTCTAGTTAAATACATCTTATATTGAATGTTAGACTAATAGTATATATGTTAAAAATTATATAAATTTAGATAAAGAAAAGTGAATTGAGGACTATTTATTATATTTGCTTTACAAACACGCACACGCATGTATTATATATTTTTATATTTCCATCTGCCTTCGTTTTTGTAGTAATATACTGCTATACAGTTTTGTCTTAATATCTTTAACAGCTTCACATTCACTTGTCACATGTTATTGGAGGGACTATTTTGAACAGCCTTTGTGTTCTTGCATATATATTATCTCTCAAAGCTACCAGAGACTTTTTTTTCCTGTAACCACTGCAGTGAAATGTGCTGTTCCATAGTTTAGTTGTGAATTTTGCTTCCTTTTTAAGGATATTTTTTAAAATATTGATATTTAAGTGACAACAGATGTACACAAATTGCTGGCCTTCCATGAAATTTCCTGCATTAAGTATACAGTAACACACGTTTTGCTTGTGGGAAGCTAAATTCACTGAAACCCATGCTTCTTCTCAGCTGAATTGCAACCAAGCAATTTTGGACAGCCTTCAATGGATTGAATTGGTAAAGAAAAATGTTTCTTCCATCACTGAAAGGAGAATTTTTGTAGTTTGGCGAAGTTTAGAGACAAATGGACCACGAGAGAAGGGTTCTTTGTGTGAACCTCAAATGTATAATTCTCTGCAAACTTATCTGTCAAGTTTATGCATAATGTCGCAAAGCAAGCTAAAAGACAGGTGTTCTGTAAATTCATGTGGGTCGAGCTTGCTAAAATAAAATGTCCAAGTGTCAATTCAGAATATAACTGCTGTGCACAGTGGAGCGTAAGTCATTCCATGTTTCATCTAGGTAGTAACTTAATTTTGGGAGTTAAGCTGAAATGCAAAATCCCAAACAAATACATGATCAGTATGTATTTATCATACATATAAGCAAGTCACATTGCTCTACTACTAAAAGCAATATTGCAAGATAACTCTCTTTAATGTGCATTAAAGCAGCCTTAAAGCACATAAGCAATACTGTCACCTGCAAACCTCAAACCCTGTGACATTTACAAGCAACACGTCAAATTTGGACATAGCATACAGACTGATGGGCCATGTTGAATTTCACCCTCCCACCTGCATCACTCCAGGCCAGTTCAGTCTTGAGCAATGTCTGTATTTCCATGAGAAGCATGTAATCTTGCTACCATTTTTGAAAATTATATTTTGTGATGAAAAAGCTCTGGGGTGTTGAGCTGGCAGTTTAGTTTTGTGACTTGGTTTTGGTGTGTCTTTGAAGGTGGGAATTATGTGGATGCCACTGTAATATCCAGATACAGTATGGAATGTTTCAAAGGGAATCACACAGTAGCCATGTTTTAATACAGGCTTGATGCACAGTGATTGTCCTGTAATACATAGATAACTACTCTATAGCCCCTCATTTTCGTTAATAACCACTAGGGGCCTCATTTAAATACTGGTCTTACGATCAAATTATATCTTAAATAGTGTCTTACGCAGAAGAC
Organism: Anguilla rostrata; assembly: GCF_018555375.3. Lineage (NCBI taxonomy): Eukaryota > Metazoa > Chordata > Actinopteri > Anguilliformes > Anguillidae > Anguilla > Anguilla rostrata. The sequence continues at coordinate 42,427,909 of NC_057937.1, read as the reverse complement.
TAAGTAGTATTTATAGAAAATCCCACTTAGACGTGAATATGATCATATCTCTACATAACCTTTACACTAGACATAAGTCAATTAACTGCTGGTTATGTGGAGGTTCTGCATTTTGTTTGCAGCATGAAATTCCCCAGAATGGACTGTACATGCTTTAAGAATTACATTTAATTGGTAATGATCATTTTAGGCATGAAGAGTGAAAGAAATATTTAAATGCAACCTTATTTAGAGGGGAAATGCCATTACTGGTAAGCGCATTGACATTGAAATTGAAGTTCATTCGAGATTTATGTATATCGCAACCACATTAAACCAACGTAAACAACTTTTTTCAGTATCAGTTATTTTTACTGATCAAGCGTAAGCACAGTTTGGGAAATTACCTTCAGATTACATTTACTGTAAGTTTGAATCCCAAGACCATTTTTGTGAATGAGGCCCCTGGTTTTTGATAGAGTTTTTGGGAATTCAGATACACCCTGTCGTTTGTAAAAAAAAAAAAAAAACATTGTTTTTTTCCTCTTTTGCAGATGTTATGCTAGAATGTCTCACAATTCTCTTTTTATTTTTTCTTTTCTTTTTTTTTGGCCTTTGTCCCCAAGGCAAACTATGTACTGTTTAATTTAGTATGCCAACTGGTGATTGAGTGTGCTGTTCCTGTAGGAAAGGAAGTTAAATCATTCTCAAAGTTGTCATTCACAGACCAACCATTGTCACATGAAATACATTTAATACTTTTGAAATGGCATAATTCATATGTTTGCTATTTACACATTTGTAGTAAATTGGAATGCTTGGTAGATATTTTAACAGGTTAAATAAATGTTACAAAGCCTTTTTTCAGATATAAGCTTTTCAACAACTGAATGCAATCAAGCTATGCTCATTTCTTCATCTTTTCTTACACTTTCAAACAGCTGTAAGCAGAAATGTCAGTTAATTTGCATTTTCCATGCTTTTTTGAGTTGCTGTGCAATTCAGGATGTATATACAGTGAGTTCTGTAATGTTTGGGGACAAAGGACAAGGCATGTTTTTTCTCCTGATTTGGCTCTGAACTCCATAATTTAATATGTTTGTAATCAAACAATTCGTTAGTGGTTAAAGTGCACATTCTCAGCTTTTATTTAAGGGTATGTTTATACATTTTGGTTTCACCCTGTAGAAATTATAGTACTTTTTTATACATAGTCCCCCAATTTCAGGGCACCATAATGTTTGGGACAAATGAGAGAACTTTCAGTGTCTAGTCTTGATTCTAGGCTTTTGGTTGGCTTTGGAGTCTTTTATTGGCATTTTTCAACATGAGGACCAGAGTTGTGCCAATGAAAGTCAACAAAGCCAATATGAGTCTGAGGGGAAGAAAACAGTCAGAGACACAAGCCAAATCTTAGGCTTACCAAAAATCTATTGTTTGTAACATCCTTGAGAAGAAAGAGAGCACTGGTGAGCTCAGTAATCACAAAGGGCCTGGTAAGGAAGGAAGGAAGGAAGGAACATTTACCATTGATGACTGAAGAATTCTCACCATAATTAAGAGGAACCTGTGCAACAGATCAGAAACACTCTTCAGAAGGCAAGCTTGGATGTGTCTGTGACTACTATCCACAGACGACTTCATAAACAGATCTACAGAGGCTACACTGCAAGATGAAAACTACTAGTAGTTAGCTGCAAAATCAGGAAGGCCAGGTTAGTTTGCTAAATAAGTACCTAAAAGAGTCAGCAGAGTTCTGGAAAGAGGTATTTTAGGCAGGTGAGACCAAGATACACTTGCATGAGACTGATGGCAAGAGCACTGTGTGGAGGCCAAAAGGAAGTGCCCAAGATCCAAAGAACCCCCCCGCCCCCCTCATCTGTGAAACATGATGGGTGTGATGATTTAGGCATGAGTGGCTGCCACAGGTACTGGCTCATTTCTCTTCATTGATGATGCAACTGTGGAGTACACAGCCAAATCAATAAATAAACAAAAATATGTCTTTGTGCCAAACATCATGGAGCTCACTGTATGTGTGTGTGTATATATATATATATATATATATATATATATATATATATATATATATATATTATATATATAATTATATTACACACATAGGTATAGGGCATACCCTGCCAAGGCGTAACTTGGCAGGTGGTATACTTGCCACCCCGCTGCATATATATATATATATATATATATATGATGTGTGTGTGTCTAAATAATTTTAAAAGAAAATGTGTGAGTTACTGGGTAATATACCGTTTCTGTAATTAGATTTAAGAAATACATCATTTTCTACTTATATAGTGACCAAAACCATGGACAGACAAGTGTGAAGTATAAACAATATTGACTTGTATGTTTGTTCTATGGGCTGGTTTTGTTACTGTCTGCTTGGGAAAAATAAATATTTCATAAATGTTAAGTGTGTTTTCACTGAAATTGCATCTACATTTTAAACCTTCTGTTTCATTTATATTTCAGTTGTTTCATCACATTTTATGACTCACTATACAGTTGTGCAGTAATACATGCTGATGTGCTGTCAGATTAATTGTCTTGTTTGTTTGGGCTCTATAACAGTTTGCATTGATAAAGTGGTTCTCGGAAATGTTTGGCCCATAAAAATGCTCATTTCCATGTCATAATGCTCATTGCCACGAAACAAAAGATTTGCTGTTAGTGTTAAGTGTCAAACTGTTAAGTGCTACAAAAAAGACTTACATTTCCAGAAAGACAATTTTCTCATGAAATGGGAAACACATACCATTGCTTTACATTGGAAAAGTTTAGTCATATGTATAAACTTTAGGTCGAAGCACATGAAATAGTGACAGTACATAACTAACTGATGATGTGAGGATTCTATACTGTATCTAACTCTCCCGGATTGACATGGCAATGATGAGATGGGCATTCAGTTGCATTTGATCATTCTCAATTGGGACACACTGCTCATGTAATCACTTAAATATATGAAGCTTCTTCCTCATCACACATTCCCATTTCTAAAATAAAGTTTTGATTTTTCTGCAAGTACTCTAATGGTAATATCTGTTGATATTGTTTGGGGATCAGCAAAACTGATTAATAAGTAGAATGCATTACAATTTCTTTTCCCATAGTTTCAGGCAGGAAATCCAAATTTGAACTCTGGTAATCTATTTTCTATTGAGTTTTTTAAATTGGCAACAGTATGAAAGAGGCTTGTGGAAACAACTTCTGATAAAATTTTAAGTATGAAGGGTTTCCGGTGTTGTAGTAATTAAGTTTTGTTTTAGTTCTGTTTAAGAATTAGTGATTGCAGAGTGGTGAGTGTCTCAGGGTGCCAAAATACACTTTTTTTCAATCGTGAACAATGTTTAATTCACTTGATTCTTCTGACACTTGCTTTCACTGAAACAATTATACGATGCAAAGTGATGACCTCACATAATGTAAAGGTGTTTTTAACCACACGGGTAAAGTATATGCATTAAATCACTACGTACTAGATTTGCAGGGAAGAGGGCTGTATTTCCACATGCCTAAAAACACATCCCTACTGAATAATGCTAATTGCCCACAGATTGGGTATCTCTCAACATGTGAAAAATAAATACAGTGGACCATTCACAATGATGAGACAAAGCCAGCCTTCCATGTGGGTTGGTTGTGGTAGTCAAATCCCAGATCGTGAGTCCACTGGACCAAATATTATCTCTTTTTTTTGTATCCTTTGGCAGAAATGAGATGCTAAGCCCATAAAGCTTCCCTAGGGCTTTTTCTTGGTGATCAGTGCATAGGCGTTGGAGGGCAGGCTGTGAGAGTGGGTTGAACAAGGGCTAAACATAACACAGATATGAGCTGTACTGCCAACATGCAGAAGCTTCGAATGCAAATTTGTCAACAGCCCCCTAAGCCTTTACCACTCGGTTATCAAGGCAGCCTTTAAGAAGCTAAGTTTTTCTACCGAACCATCAGATCAGCCGCAAAAATTATGATGTGGGCCTAAAAGAAGACCAAATGTACCGTATTCTGGAACATGAAATTGAATGTTTATTATTGATGGAATTATGGTATCCTCCACTGAGCAATCCATTGGCTTTTGAACTTAATAATTAACTTGATGAACTTGTGATTGATGATGTGCTCGTTTTAATTTTCTCTAGATCAAGGAATGTTTCCGACAAGTGTTTTTGTTGTAAAGATCTGTTTTGCACCAACTTTGTATGACTGGTTTAGGAAGGGTGTGATGTGTGGGGCTTTCACAGATAGTTTTGATTTAAACAGGACTAACTGTGTTGTGTTAGCCACAAGAAGACTGCAAATAATTGTGTGTCCATCAGTCCAGCTTACCATTTTAAAAGTTTGCTGGTCACCATGGGGACTGGGAGAATTTATTTTAATAAATTTTTTGTTTTTCTCAATATGCCTTTTCCTCACAGGTACACAGCAATAAAGCGGAACCAAAATCTCCAGGGAAAAAGCAAGGCACCCTGAGAGGTCATTTCACAGAATATTGGTCACAGAGCCGATGGCGCGAGGACCCACCTGACCTCTGCTTCCCTCTGTCAGAAATCATTCCACCCACCCCCCTCCCCCTTGCTTTTGGCTCTGGCTCACTCCGCCACACATCCCAGCCCATGCTGGCCAATCATTTCACGGTTTGTTTGAAGGATAGAGCAACGCTGGCCACTGGGCAAAGGGGGGAGACTTCCTCGCTCGGCTTGGCCTCAATGTAAATTTTCCAGCCGGTGGGGTTTTTTTTCTTTCTCGTTGCTCTGGTGGGTGGGTGGCAGGCGGGCGGACAATTCCCCCACGCATGACTGAACCATTCCCTCACATGGAGGGGTTGTGGAAGGTTAGAGGGAGTCAGTTCCTCTTCGACAAAGGCAGTGCCAGGCAGAGGTATAAATCTCCACCACTGGGGCTGTTATGCCCTCCTTCCCCTCTATTCTCCCCATTCTTTACCCCTCAACCCTGAAACCCTACACATTGTCGGGCTGCCTTTGTCACCCTGCCCTGTCCCGTCGTGTTTCCCACAACAGGGGCGCAGTTCCACTCACCAAAACAGACGAATCACGATGAAATTCAGATTTGTTTTTTTTAAACTGAAAAAATAAGGCTGCAATCTGGGTCAATTGCATGTGTCTGTGTGATTGCAGATGTGTTTGTTTTTGCAAGAGCTCTTGTCTGGCCACCAAGCACAACAGCCTCCAAGAACAAATTTCACACAAAACTTATTTTATTCATGGTTTTCTCTTTTTTTGTATGACCTAAAATAAACTGCTGGAGCTTGGAGTGTTATTGGTATCCTTCAAGCAGTGAGAAGCATACTTGTGACATTTTCATATTCTTGCAGAGCATTATCTTTATAATGCAGTGGCAATCTGTCAAACTCCTAAATGAGCACAGCTTATATAGAGCTTAGTGCACTGTGAATGTGTGACTTAATATTTGTAACTTTTTAGCACTTTAGTACTCCACATTTCTCCTCAACAAGCTACAACAAATTCCTGTCTGCTGCAAAGCAACAGGCTTCAACATTCAATCAGAAACATACAGTTGCAAGTAAATGTTTAGAAACTTTGGCTCAATGGTTGAATGCACTATGAGGATAATTCTATTAATTAGCATCACATGCATTTTGGATTTTGCGGAAAAATAGCAAAAAACTACATAACACTTAATAAAATAAATTATTATATATTGCTAGCATTTCACTATGAAGCACTAGCATTTGGATTTGCCTGTTTACTTGCCCTGCAAATAAAGCAGCATACATATCTGTAACACAAGATATGTAATGGAAGTAAAAATAAAAATCAAACAAGAACCTTCTCATGTTTAAAGCAACCCCATAAAGAACACATACATAAAAATGCAAAAGTACCCCTCCAAAGAATGCAGAGACATATTGCATTGCCAATTAAAACACAGAAATGAATTAACAGTGTTTCAATAAATATATAAGGTTTTCCATCTGCCCAGCCATGCTCCATTAAGTTAGCTCTTTCTTATTGTCTACAGTACATCACAAAAGGAATAGGTCACTGAAAACACATGCCCCTCATCTCTTCCTGAGCATAACACTCCAAACCCGTCCATCAGGAGCTGTCTGCAATGACATTAAAACCAGATGCGGTTGGGTCTCTTGTCTCATTTACACTTCCGTTTTTTTTCTTAGCAGACAATGATTGGATTAGGAGGCCGATGTGACCAGAAGAAAATTTATCTTAGCCATGCCAGACATCAGGCAGTTCCTCTGCGATCGATTTGTTTGCTGGCCTGTCCCTCTGTGTGCATTACCTTTGTGTGCATTATTGAGTCTTGGAAGCAGGGGAGAGAGGCTTACAGTAGCTGTGGCGAACAGCTCTTTGCTAATGCACATGTAAAAATGGGGCCCACTTCTCTTTTCTTTGCTTCCTGTGACCAGACTGAAAGGGCGTGTGTTTTTCCTCTACACTGTGTGCGCAGGTATGGAGTGGACTTATTGGTCCTCCTCAGGGAGCCTGGATGGCTCCAGCTCTTTAGCAATCAAAGGTCTCTTGCATCTGTTTCTCTAGTAGGATAAACTGCCCTGTTGCTCTGACGAATGCATGGCAGCTACAAAATATTGGCATCAGTAAAATACCAGGGACTTATTCAGATTAGGAGAGCAGCTTTCCTGTACTGTTGAAAGCTACAAATTGCTCACCCTATTTGTAACTTATTACAGCAGATGGATGTTTAGAAAATATGTCTTATATTGTGAAGCCAAACCCTGCAGCAAGTCTAATTAAATAAAACATTGAAGTCAAGGTGACATTTCGATTAAATTTTTGTAACAGCCAGAAACGGTGATCAAATCATTGTTTATTGTCTCGCTAAATCATGGGTTGGTAAATATTTGTTCTGGATGACCATAGATTCCTGACTTAATTGGGAATCACTTAATGATAAACAGCAGGATCATAAGTGGTTTGGCTTTTCACCAGTGAGAATGGCAGTTAGGGAAGAGCAGAGAGAGATAGAGTGGCAATAACAAGTGACCCCACCAGGATTTTCCTACCATAGCATAACCACCAGGACAATGACAAAGAATCTGTAGAGGCATGAGAAAGACAAGTACCTGCAATAGCCTACCTGTGAAAAATTAGGTTGCAGCAGTTGATAGGTGAGAGTAAGGAACATTTACCTCCCTATAATACACTATACCTGTCTAGGTTTAGATCATACTGTTAGATCATACCTGATTTTTGACTTGACTGAAAAATAACGAGAGAATAAGCATGCACAATTTTAAAAGTCCTCAGCATAAGTTGCAAGGACAAAATGTCACATCAGAGAATTCAGACTGAAACCTTGCAGACTACCTTCCACTACCTCCAAAGAATATGTGATATTTTATTTTGTTTATTTAACCATGTGACAGTTAATGCTTCAATGTACCTACTGTAGGTCTGCATCAGACCACATTTCACAGTTTCCACAGCCTATTTAAATACTGTACCTGAAAAATCCCATAAGCGTGTGAGATGCATGACTCCCACATCCAGACTTACAATGGGTGAGGCATAGAACCTAGGGCGCAGTCCTATACTGAATTACAGCACATCAATTCAATTTCAGTAATTTCATGACTAGTGCAACAGCAGCACAGTTGCAAAAGAGATTGATTTAAAGAAGAAATTAACTCTCGTTGTGTTGTGGTTTTGGGTTTATTGTGGTCAATCAAGTTGTTTTTCACAACTAATTTTGTGAAAACCAGCCTTGAACATTTGCATTGGCGTATCCCCTAGCAATTCTACTAATGATCAGGCACCTTTGTGCTGCCTTTGTCAAACAAATAGGGCCCTTAAACTGATTCTCTCATTTTTGTGTCACTAACATCTGGAGGCTGTCTCCATTTGAACACACATCAGTGATCACTGTAACAAGTTTCATAAGATGTGCCACTAAATATGAACCAATATTGGCATTGTACACATCATGTATCCATATCTTTTCCTTCAGGATTTTCATTAGATCCATTGCATATGTCGGATCTGTCAAGATTCTAAAATTAGAGCGATTGACTTTGCCCACGCAGTGCCACTGCTTGACTTCTTGGCTTGCTGATTTTCTTTTTATAGGTCAGAAAAATGACCTTTGAACATCTTGTTGATCCAGGGATCCCAAATACTGTGCCAGGGTCTGCTGCCAGGCTTAACCTCATCAGGTCTTTTTAAGAAGTTTTTTTTTTCATATCTACTTTATTTCTACTGGAGCATCCCAAGGCTATGTTTTAGGAGGCATTATGTTGAGACATTGTCTCTAGTATTTTGGTATGCATATTGACACTTAAGGTTTTGTTTCTACTATTACCATGATGTACATGCAGTTATTTATCTTTTTCTTCACTGCGTGTTGATGTTGATCTCTGGTAATAGGGGCGGTCAAAAGAGAGCAGCCATGCTTTTGGTCCAATTTCAAGTACGTATAAACCTGTCATTTTCATTTTCCCATTGCAATGTCTAACAGCAATCAATGCAGAACAAGGCATTGGACAGCACTGTACAGCACAATCAATTTTACTGCCTGAGGTAAAAGCATTAGTTACATAATGCAGTACATAATGCAGTATCCAGCTCCACAATTGACAGTGGAATTTTAACCATATTTTTGTCAGCTCTATAGTGAGTGAACTGGTTCTAGAACATTTCTTTTTAGACAAGAATATTAAATATTCTAATTAGAGGGACAATATAGTTTATCTATTTGTCCATTTGATTATTTTGTATGTCTTTATTAAAATCTTGTATTTTTGAAACCAATCCATTGAAAGTCCATTGAAACAAATTAATGGAATGGCTCAATGTCACACAATAAACAACCTTTCTGCAAGGGTGCAGTGCCATGTCTCAATAATTTATGTATTTGCACATCTGTCCATGTTTTTTTTTTTTTTCTAAAATGTTATTTTCTGTAAATATTAAAATGCATGTTTTGTGCAAGGAAACAGTCCCAGTGGGTAGTTTTGTGATTCACCATGGTGTTTCACGTGATTAACTCCTATCCCCCATTTCCATTGACTGGTTCACATGCAAGCAAGAAAACATACTACATGGTGTAAATTCAAAAACGTTAAATTTACAATACACATTTGCCACTCATTTTTTTTTTTGGAAAGGCAGTAGTATCTCACCGAGAAAATCATCATTGCCAGATAAACTCACTGCTATGTTGAAATCTTTAAACTTTCAAATCTTTCACAATTTGGTGGTGGAAAAGTAATTAGAAGTAATTATTCCCAGATAAATTAGGCGTCAGACTCAACTGAAAGATATGGAGTCGAATCTTATTTTATTGAAGTGGACTTATTTACAGAACATCTTCAGACCATCTTTAGTTTGCACTACCTAAGTTTATATCACGTGGGCTAATGATGTCACCGCGTGGTTAATTTAAATGTTGCCCTTATGTGACCAGCTCAAACTAGTTTTGAGAAACAAAGGACGGGGCAACAGATAACAGAAAGCGGTCTTGGAGTACTGACGAGGGCGGAGTGAGCAGAAACACTCGGAGCAAGGAGTTCATTCGTGAGAAACGCAATCTACTGTGCCAAGTAAGTTGAATAAAATCATGTAATTATTAAAGGTTTTATTGGATGTTCACTGAGCAAATAAAATGTTTATAGGCCTACATAAATTTACATTCGTTTTTAAATCTAGGAATTTAAGTGGAATATGCTAATCACAAATAATATTTGCAAAGTGATGTAACTGTACGTGTTCATAGATAACACCTGTTAAATGCAAACGGGAAATACCAATCAAATGTTCCAGAGGTGGGAAACGTTCGATAAAAATAGCTTATGCTGTGACATGGAATGGCAAAAGTTTGATAAGATGCTTCGAGTTAGCCGTGCGCCACTAAATATTGCTGAATAGTTTGAGAGTAAAGTTTGTTTGTATGTGTACATTTAACTTGGTTAACTTTAATGGTACATATTTTGTGCATTTGTTTTCCTTTATGTTTAAATAAGACTTTAGTAATTGCCAGCGGTGTACCACAAACAAATCGCAGAAATTCGTATGCCCGGCTAAAACAGAAAAAAAAAACTTCGTTTCGTTCTCCTACAGTGTCCCATTTGCGGACAAGTGCCCACAAAGGTTCAAATAATTAACTTTTTCACATTGTCCGAATCATTTGCGTTCTTTTCCTGAGTTTATAAAAGGACATACATAAAATGATAAAATATAGAAAGTTTTGAACTGAGAACTAAAACGGTGCATTTCCATTAAACACATTATTACGCATTTAGAAATGTATGATGTTATTAACCGAAGATGGGTCCTAGTTTTACCGATTTGTACTTGCTTCAAAAGGCAACGATGACGCATTTCGAATTAATAGATAATCCAGTACCATTGTTATACACTGAAATACTGCCCTTAACGCTTTTTGGTTTCATAATGTACTTTTCATCACAAGGGGAACTTGCTGGAACTGCGCGCATACTCGCCATAATGTTCGTCGTAAGCATTTCCATTGAACGCTGTGGGTGCTTCTAGCGCTTGTTGCGTGCCTGTATGTCAAAGGCAAACAATTAATTGGTTAGACCAGAGTAATTGTTTCCTCACTTGAACAATCAATACAATAGGTGTCCCTTATATGTCAGTTATTGGATGGAGGCACAGCACGAATGAATACAGCTACCGACCTTGGTGTAAAGGATTATTAGTATTCAACCACTTTGACACTTTGTTGAACCCTTTTCACAGTCAAGACTGCAAAAGATTGAGAAACTACAGAATTAGTGGATAGCTGTACAATTCCAGAAGAGCAGTGGACAATTGTAAATGTTAGTTTCTGGTTTAAGGTGAAGCAAGGGCATAACTGTGCAAGATTCTTTATCTTGCAGTTTCTTTTAAAGAGGGGCAACATCAGATGGGTTAAGAAAGCGCTACCGTACTTAATGGCTTGTTAAGCACTGTGCTGTTACTGCCTCAGATTTGAATATAATGAAAACTAGACCTCCAATACATTTTAATATTTATTTAAATTATTTTTTTTTACCTTGCTTTGAGTGGATTAGCATTTGAATTAGAAAATTTTGATGCTGATTCCATCTGAACAGCTAACAATCTTAAACTCCACTCAAGATCTATATGGGTAATACAGAGAAAGATGATGCATTAATTTTACTGTGGATAAAATGCAAGATGACAGAGTGTATTTTCATGGAAATAAATGTAGAACAGATAGCAGTCAATTATTGTAAAACAGATAGTGTAAACACTGATATGCCTGGTAAAGCGTGTCGAAGTTGTCAGCACAGACTCTGGGTATGTCTCAGCTTATCCTTTGGAGCAAAACACTGCCAACCCCCCCCCCCCACCCCCACCCCCACCCACCCACCGTCCACCATAGGTCCTGTGATCATCGCTTTGAGAGGGTCCCTGAATGGTTTTGTGTCTTAACATTCTTCAGCCTTTTCTCCCAGCAAACTGAATGAGTGGATAAAAAGTGCTGGGATCACAGGGTTAGAGTGGTGAGGGCCAGCCACTTGTGCACTTTCCTCCTTTCACTGGCCATGACCCTTTTCGCCTGCTCGTTTCTGCATGGCCATCTTTCTTTCTTTCTCGCCTCCGCTTCAGATGCAAAGTAGTGCCTTTTGTGGAGGCCACAGAGAAAAGCTCTTTAGACGGCACCAACTCTGGACTTGTAGTTGCAGATTGCAATCCATGTAAGAGCATGTAGAAGTTCAGGCTACTGTACAAATAAGCTCCATTTTGTTTGCGGCATTGTTGTTTGGAGAACATTGGAGAGAAAGTTGCCTTGAGTGCAGCTTGTGGCCCATACCCTAGGCAAGATCAAATGACCCCTGTAGAGAAGTAAAAGTTAGAAAGCTGGACCTCGTTGTAATTAAACATTTGAAAACAGGGGAAATATAATTATTGGGATAAATAAATGCTTTGAAGCTGTTCTGCATTGTGAATCACGTAGCTTTGAGGGTGATGCTATTCATCAGCTTCAGTGCTTTTACACTAGGCTTTGTTTCATCAGTACATTTTCAATATTCATATTATTTTGAGTCAGCAGAAAGTTGATACTTTTTGTTCTCTTGCAGAGACAGTATTTGTTATTAATTAAACTTTGGCGGCGCCTAAGTGTTTTCTTCTTTTGACTGATGTGTGCTTTCTAAATTAATTTTTTTTAATGTAGGCTTGAGTTTTGTCCTCTAAATAATGGGAGACATTAGTTCCGGATTTGCCCTTCAGATTTCAAAGTAGCATGTTTAAATTTTTACTATTTCAAGCTAGGCTATTGTGATTAGGGTCTATTCATTTGTAGTGACTGCAGCCCCAGTAGTCCCCCTGCAACTGTAGAGCAGTGTTAGAGGGAAATGGACTGGAAATATTGCCCTCTGATCTTTTATATAGCAATTAGACCGATGTCCAAGATATAATTTGAGCTTCCTGCTTGCTTGCAAAATTTACTCTGCTGCTCGGAATGGTGCTTTTTACCCCCTTCCGCCTTGGGTCTTCCTGTCCCTGGTGCTGGTTGACAGAATGGCCTATGAACTTGCCAGGCAGTGCTACATAGCCAACTCTCACAATCCCACTGATGCAGAAAATCAGCTCGGGGCCTTGGCACCGATGCTGTTCCATGACTTCATTCATAATGACAAGAAACCAGAGGATTGTGCTTGGAAAAATTATGCTGAAGAGCAGCTGGAATTTTGCAGTGCTTCTCATCCCTCAAGGGTGACTCCTTTTAGTCAAGGTTTAAGACAAAAGCAAGGCTAGTTCTAATTTGACAAAACGTTTTTCAAAATCAAATGGCACCCTTGATCAGTATTGAAGGGAACTGTAAGGGATACCGATGTGTCTGAATCTCAAAGCTTGTACCTTGTTTACATTTCATATGGAAAGAGGAGGGATTTCCTCCCCATTTTACCAAGTTAAAAGTCGGTGAGCAAAACTGTGCCATGTATTTCAAAGGAGGACATGAATGATGCATGCGTTTCAGTCATTGTCTGCCGAGGAATAGAAACTCTCCTGAAGTGGGCATGGAGGTTGAGTGGACCTTTGTATCCTGTGTCGCATTGTGACCCCTGCTACCTCAAGACCCCTCTTTTCACTGAACCAGTGGGAGTTCTGCCTGCTCGGTCACTAGCTTTTCTGAGAAGAGGAGTAATGCACCCTCGAGTGGTGAAAGGATCCTAGAGAACATCCTGTACTATATTTGAATGCACTCCAAGGTAAACGTGAGAACACGGGGTATATTACAACCAAGGCGTTTTTATCATTAAACTTTCTTGTGTCTGATTTGTGCTGAGACTTTCCTTTTCTTAGTTTTAATATTACTTTAGAAATTGAATTGTGCTACAATCTAAAGCTAACTGCGAATAAAAACCAGTCCGGCTTAGTATAGGTATTTTTGTCACGCTAGGAAAGCAGGTAGATTTAGATCATTTCTGTTGAAGCAAAAAGAAAAAAAAAAGAAACGTGTTGAATGGATGAAGTCGGTGCCCATTTAGACCATCCTCTGAAAGCCTCTGGAAAAGTGTTTCAGTTGAGACTACTGATGTGAAGCTCCATGGACCTCATGAGTGCCATGAGAGGCCAAATGTTGTCCTTCACTGCTTTGTTTTTCATGTAATTGCAAGACTATGTATTTACATATAAAAATGAGTTCAAATGAGTCATTGAAAAAACTTAGTCGCTCCCCCCATATATGGGTCCTGAAGTCTGACTCGCACATGAGAACTGGAGACCTAGAAGGGATTGGAATCCATGCTGGCTTGTATCCTGTAGAAATGCTTGTGGATAAGGCTGCATGCAGTGCATCCGCTAACCACAGCCTGCCCTGTCCAAATCTGAAGGGAGTGCCAAGTTTTTCCCAGAAGAGGAATTTTAAGTGGCTTTTATTTGTAGAGTCCAACCCTTGTTCCTGGTTACACATCATGTCCGGGACATTTCTTTATTTCCAAGACAATCTTACCAAATGGATGACCAATGAGGCACAGTTAACCAATTGTTATGGCTAAATGCTAAATTTGGTCTCCCTCAAAATCACATGGCCGGTGCTAGGTTTGTTTTCCTTTTATTAATGGCAGTAAAGTGTTAGTGTTAAGAGAGAGTGTATTTCTTGGATAAAGATTTTTTTTGCACTGCGAAGCCACTAAGTGTTTGAAACTACAAAAAAAGAAACATTCCTGCTGAGTAGTTTGCACATTTTTTGCAAATTTTGTGTACAATTTATTTGCTTTTGATCAAAGTTCAGAAGGAAGTAGGACACCATTACTGACAGTAGGAAGTTTTCAAAAATGCATGCATTTGCATTCACAAATAGGGAATTGCATAATCAAAGTATTTATTTAGTATACATATATGTTCAAATTCAGCTGGACAGACAAAAGATTTGGCTCTAAGGCACACCATGGGACCTCTGTTTTCTTTCCTTTAAAAAGAAATAAAAAAGAGGCCAGAAAAGGCCTTATTTTGAACCAAGGGATCTGTATTCCTCGCAGAGGGTAATAAAAGCCATTCAGGGACAGCTAGGCCTCAATCTCGGCAGGGCCTGGTGGCCGAGGTGAAACCTGCTGAGTGCCGTTTCTCTCCAAACAAAAGGGTTGCCTGGAGAAGCCCTCGGTGTCCATGGCCCGGGGAAGAATGCCATTGGAACTGCCGGCTGGTATGGAAAAAAATACAACAAAAAAAAACTTTCAGAGCCTGCCTTCTGAAACGGGACTCGTCCGTAATTTTTAACAGCGGCACAAAGAGCGAGGGAAAGATTTATGGAGTCGGGAGTGTTTAGTCACGCTCTGCTGGGTTTCTGCCGCTTAATTATGTTTGTTGCGGGGCAGCCGGCTTTACTGGGTCAACAGAATATTTTATGAACTGGTTTTAAGAGAGTGTTAAGTGTACGCTTCCGTCGGCCTGCCGGCCTCAGCCTTTGTTTCCCCCGAGGGTTTTATTTGCTGTGCCTTCGGTGTGAGGAGTGGCCAGATAAATAACCGGCGCTTTATACACAAACCCAGGTAAAAACCACTCAATCCGTGCGTGGCAGCTCGGCGAGGAAACATTCGGGTAGCCCGGCCAACGTGATAAGCATATGGAATTGGTCTCCCTAACTGCTGAGATAATGGCATTCTTTCACCTGAAGGCCATGCTTCAGAGAGCAATTAATATTCCGGCTGAATGGATGGAATTTTTCCAGTCTATCTGCTTACTTTGGGAGGAGCGGACCCCTGCCAGAACAGTCGATTTGGCCCTGGTTTATGTCCTTCCCAGCTACAGCAGTGGGTGCCCGTTGGTAGGGGAGAGTTCAGAGTGAGTTGGACTGTAGCGGCTACAGATGGGACTGCTACCATTGGCCCGTTTCTGTTTATGCTGGGCTACAGTGGCCAATAAGCCTGGGTTTGCCATTTGAATAGCTAAATTTAATGCCTTTAGCACTTTATAACATTGCTCTGACTACTGAAACTACAATAACTATGAAGGACATTAATTCTATATCATGCAGTTTTTGCAAGCAAAATTACACTGCTGCTGGGAATTGTATTTTCCTGAAATATGAATATTCTATGCTGCGCAACATTTAAAGCAGGATCAGAAACAAAGTTTTTTAGGGATATAAAGCAGTCAGTATGATGGCAGTTTCATTCAGCCTGTCACTGCATGGTAGCCTTTCCTCTTAAGTCTTGCATATTATATCGATTTATTATGCAAAATGGTATCCTACCTTTCTGACCATTTGCCTCAAGGCTCAGCACCTGGACTCGATCAGCTGCTTTGTTTTGAAGCAGGAACAGGAAACAGGACCTTTGCAAAAATTGGCCCTGATTGTTTACTTTGATTTTTCATATGGTTCAGATTGTTGTGATAAAACTTTTGCAAATAACTGATTTATTCTGCATTATATATTCATTATGTAAATTTAACCCTGTCTTTTGGTGTCTGGTTAAAGTTAGAGTGAAATCCTGATTCTTCTAGTGTTCAATATGATATGAGCTTTGCAGAATGATGGAGCTGTGCTCTTAAGTGTTCCTCTGCTTTGCATTTCGACAGACACCCTTTCGTTTGCTTTTATAAAGTAAATTAGTCTCTGTGCCCCACTATATTGTGTATGGAATATTAATTTGGGTACAGCACATATGATGAAAGGTGTACAGTTTGAGTCCTGGGTGAGATGCTACAGTATGTTTGAACCCTTGGTCGAAGCATTTCATGTGAAGTGTTGAAGTAATGATCCAGCTCAAAATGCCTTGCATATTGCAGTGTAAAATTATATTTAATGAGACATCCAGATAGTGCCTAGTAAGCAAGTATCGAGCAGAGTTATGAGCAGTCTAGTAATATGGGTTGTTACATACATTTTTTTTGTATATCCCATAAACAACATAAATCACCACCATGCACATTCCTCTTGGCTTCCGTGTTGTGGCAGTAATTATTCAAGTGGAAACAGAAGAGAAAGGCAGGATTAACACATTTGCTCTTTGCTAATCCTGTCCAGTGCCCTCTTTTTAATAAGAAGCACACTTGTGTGGAGGCCAGGGGCATGCTGTTACAACTTTCAATGAGCGCCACAAAAAACGAATAAAGCCGCACAAACTTTGATTTGATGGTGGTTTGGTTCAACTTGCAGATGATTAAAAGAAAGCTGGGTTTGCTTGGATATGCACCGAAGAACACCCTTTTATTTTGTATTTTTAGGGGATTGTGCTTCCTTGTTTGGCCTCTTCCTGGAATAGTAAGAATGAGTTTTTTTCTGTAGTTTCTATAGTATCTGCTGAAGGAATGTCACTTGACAATGAAGTTGCTTCTCTGTGGAGTATATACCATGGTCATTTAAAATCAGCTGTCAAAGTTCAAAAGCGCCACTTGCCAGATATATTGTCCCTGGCAAGCATTGTCTCTGAAAGGATTGCCATAGATAGTGTTCAATGAAATATCGTTCCACCTATTTTTCAGTTGGTATTAGGGATGTCGCAATGCCTAACTTTAGTAGTTGATACCAATACCAGTGAAATTCCACGATTCCTAATTCGATACCATGGTAAAAAAAGAAATCCGATGTACTTTAGCAAACACTCCTTCATTAACGCTAAGGTGTACGGTCCCGAATATGTGATTAGAATGGTCTTAACTGAACATTGTAATGCTGATGTAAAAATCACTACTGATACAATGGATTTCTAGAACCCTGTCTTGTCATTTTCAAATGTGATTTCTCTTCTGAGGGGTTTTAAAAAGCTGTGACACTGAAAAAAACTAGAACAGTGGCATGTAGTCTTTAATGACGTAACAGTTAACAGTAAATGGTAATGGTAAATGGACTGCATTTATATAGCGCTTTTATCCAAAGCGCTTTACAATTGATGCCTCTCATTCGCCAGAGCAGTTAGAAGTTAGGGGTTAGGTGTCTTGCTCAAGGACACTTCGACATGCCCAGGGCGGGGTTTGAACCGGCAACCCTCCGACTGCCAGACAATCGGTCTTACCTCCTGAGCTATATCGCCCCTTGTACACAGCAACTAGTAGCTTCAAGTAGCTTACTTAACCAACCATTATTCAAATAAACCCTATTGCGCTTGCATTTTGTAATATATGTAGACTGTGTGTGCACGTGAGCACGGAAATGCATTTCTCACAGAAAATGTTAACTTTTTTAAACTTCACTGCAGTGGTGATAAACTTGCAAGAAGTAGGCCTAAGTGCTTGTGTGTTATTAACCTTTATTGATCACTGTATAATGCTAGTATGATGTAGCCAATACAGGCCAACAGCCTTATTCCATAAAATCGATTCTTAATGTTGCCTGTTGGCCTTGGGGTTCTTAGACAAAAATAGCCTCATGGAAGAAGACATTATTTAAATGAATGTTTTAAACTGCTGATTAAAAATGACCATTATGTGAGTGGCTGACTGCCGTTAAAGTAGGTGTGGCCTCCACTTGATTCCAAGAAACAGGATCGTATTTGAAGGAAGTCTGTCTTCACTGATATTTTCCTGCACATCCTGCTGGAAACCAGTGACCACTGAGAAGTTTACCACAGCCAAAAGGCACCATATTATCGATACATACACAGAATCCTGACTGCTGGACAGGTCTAGATAATGTACTGTTTCAGCGATGCCTTGCAGCTCTACCTATTTGACAATTTATATGAAGGGCAGTTGGCCAGCAGTGTGCTGTGATGGTTTTTCCTAGCTTTGTTGATTGCTTTATTTGGTTCTTATGCTTGCATGTTGAGATGAACTGGCTTAAATGTCTGGTCTGTCCATGGTTGACAAATGAGCTATTCTTAATTTTATGTGCTTTCCCGTTCTTCATATCAGGGCTGGGCAGTCCTTGTTCTAAAGGACATTTTGTCTACTCACTTCCCTATGGAGCATTTAAATGCATCATTAAACCACCACCAGATTATCTAACCACATAGTTTAGCTATAAGCTAGTAGTGTTCTTTTTAAGTTCACAGTTACAGAAAAATATTATGGAGGAGACAAATTGTACCATTTCCCAGTCCTACTTTTTTTTTAATTTTAAAGAAAAACACAACTGCCTCAAAACATCCATCTCTACATCCTTTGACACAGAAGTGGAAGGCTCCATATTCATGAGAGCAGTCGTGCTGTGCTGAAGTGCCCTTTGATAATTTTGTTATAGCATGGAAATGCATGACTAGTGCACAGTGCAGCCAACAGCAATCAATATGAATTAAGATGTGGTATCACTGCCATCCCAGCAAATAAAGTACAGAGACAAATTGTGAATGTTGATGATTTATTCTAACTTTGATGGGAAGTCAGGGAGTGTATAATGTCATCATGTATTTTGCAGAATACTAAGACAGTTACTGTATTTCATTACAGATGTAAATTTAAAATGAGCATTCAAGATCACAGATGCTTTCAGGAAATTCAATATAAGAGTTTTGGGGTTGCCTTTAGGTACGTAACATCCATAAAGTTCAAATGGGAGCCAAATATTGTCTCCTTCTCAGTAATGCAGATTCAAATACCCCCATCCAATCAAATGACACACTTTTGGGATTTGGCCAGATTATTTTCCTTTTATAAATATATTTTGGTGCTGTTTTTTATTTTTATTTTTATTTTTTTCCAGTACTGAAATTTTGGTAGCTTATTTCATCACCTTTTGGCATTTGACTTTTGTTTGAATTTGAACTTGTTTAACTGTTATTACCCCAGGGATAAGTGTATGCTATGTATAAAAGAGCCAATTACTGTGTGGAAATGCTTTTTGCTTGAGTAGTAAGTGCCACTTTCCAAAGCATGTCAAAACTAGGCAGGTATTTCCTTGATAGCTATGGTACAGATCCCGATGACTCATTGCATACTGGTTATTGCATGTGGTGGCTAATAGAGCTAACACTAGTGCCTTAAGTGTCATTTCCATTCTGTAATGAGGGCTTGCATATGCATTGTGGATGTATTTTCATTTTCTGGCTTCAACATTGTGCTATCTATTGTGCAGTGTATTTTTGATTGCCATGGTTACCATTTACAGCCAGTCCCAAGATGTTCTCTCAATAATAGCTGTTTGCTCTCGATTGAACGGCAGGAAGGTCACCGCAGGAGGAGGGCAAATGAACCTAAAACTTTGAGGAAAAAGTTGAGTGTGTGTGTCTAGGACACCTCAAGCACTGTTAATTCACCTCTGAAGACACCCCAGGAGGCCAGTCCTGCTGGGCACCCAACAGCATCCTCCCTATTCACTGACACAGTAGCAGCTACCACTTGTGACTCCATCACTTGGTCTCTGTGGGCACACACAATAGATTCTTGTGACCATCAAAGAAAGCAGAGATAAAGATATTGTCCTGACCTGTACTGTACACCTAACATTCCCTTCTTTTATCAGTAGTTTTTGCAGGTGGTCAGTTTCAGTATAGTATGTGTGTCCTCTCCCTTGCTTTAATGCTAGTTTCACCCACTGAAGGCCCAAGCGTGTTTTCTTTGTCAGAGTAAACTGACAATTGAGAAACTGCTGTGTCACTGCCTCTTGTTTGCACTCTTCCAGTACAATAGCCCATGTAACCAGTTGGTTGGAAGGAATGTATTGACTACTGCCGATGCATGGCATTCACATAATTTTGAGTAATACAGGTGGATATTTCATGAAATAGTTCAGTCATCCAAAGGTATCTTAAATTAATCTTGTTTGTTTCTTGAGTTTGCGTACAGAAAGGTACCTGATTTGATTTAAATTTTTTACTTATTAACATTGAAAGTTGAAATGACTACTTTAAACTTTGTTCATAAAAATAGTTCACCTTATTCTGTATTTGCAAATATAGTGATAGTCTCTAAAGATCATTACATTGAAGATAGTGTTGACTTAGGCTCATAGAGTTTAGTAAAAAAAAAAATAATAACATATATTTGTATCTGAAATTACATTTATATGGAGTATTTCAATATATGAACAATTATATAAACAATTTCTTTACAGTATGTTTTAAATGTATATCAGGAACTCCTTTTCTCAACTCCTCGTGCTTATAAGGAAACATACTAATCAGTTACATTCCAGAAGTAGTTTTAAAGTTATATTCAAGTTAAATTAAACAACAATTGCAGTTATTTCAGCATACTGGATCTAGTAAGTTGAAGATGAAAAAAGTGTTTTATTTGGGCGTGCTTTAACAATTATTTTGCTTCCACTTAACCCCAGTGTCATTTAGCCTTTGTCTTCTCCCAAGCTACAGCAGTACATTTGTATTCATAACTTCACATCATAACAAACCTTGTTTTGACTGAAATGCAAAAATGACAGTGTCTTTTCTATCAGTATGTAAATCATATTGAAAAAGTGGACATATAAACAATGAATATTATTCTTCTGTCACTTGCATCACATAGAAATATGCCACCGTTGAAGGTCTTCCTCTCGGGAAGGAAGCATCAGTGAAACAGTTTATACTGAAAATGGTTCCATTATAAACATTTATTTGATGTAACAAATGTATTTGAGTTAGTCAGAGAACATGCAATGAATCAGTTGGCTTTAAATTTGTTGTTACAGTACACATTAAACAGACTTGAACACCTAGATACTGAGTGCCATCCTTAGACTGTGATTTCAGAAGGTAATACATTCTTGTCGGAATCAGAATGCTATCTTTAAATGTTCACACACTAAATGCACAATTCTCTCTGCAAAGATGGTTCAAGGGGATCTGTAATTTTAAGAACAAGTCAGAGGCAATTGCATAAGATCTGCCTCAGACCAGAGGTAATATTGATTTTCTCATTTTGCGGTTGTGACTGTAATAATCCCTCTTTCTCTCTCCCCCCTCTCTCTCCCATCTCTCTATCATGCTATCTCTCTCTGTAGAATGCGGGGTATGTTATCAGTTGTTCTTGTAGTGGTGGTGGCCTTAATGATGGTGACTGCAGAAGCTGGAAGGGGCAAGAAAGGTGAAGAACATCAGGCTAACTGCTTCCAAACTATCAGATAATACTAATCGAATGCACTTATTGTTCACTATCCAGTTTACTAATAATCTACTATCCATGCAATGGCTTGTAATTAAACTAATAAATTATTACTTTTAGCATACATCCCAAGACACAATATGTACATGTTTAAATTCAGATGTTTCAAAATTTTGGTGCAGAGAGAGGCAAAGGTGCCAAGGCAACATCTGACTGCACAGAATGGACCTATGGCAACTGTGTGCCCAACAATGGAGACTGCGGCCTTGGAGTCAGAGAGGGCACCTGCAACGATCAGACCAAGAAGCTCAAGTGCAAAGTTCCTTGCAACTGGAAGAAGGAGTTTGGCGGTAAGTTGGGGACACCCTGTTCTTTAAATGAAAGTATGCTTTGTGTCAAGTGCTAACGGCTCCTCTTGTGATCGTTTCAGTACTTCATGTGCAGATCTTTTTTAGTGACTGTTGAGACTGAAAAATACTGTAAGGATTTTTTCTTATTTTATGTGTTTTGTGTAGCATATTGTGCTATGACATTTATATATTGCAAATATTTCCCATTTGGCATGCCAAACAGGAAAGTTCGAATTTTCAAGATTTTTTAAATATCAAGAAATTTTTTATATTAATCCTGGGACTTAATTAGGGATGGATATGAGTACACAAGGATTTGAGTGCTTGAAATCACTTTACAGTACTTAGGGCGTGATATTTGAAAATAAATTGTGACTAAATGTGTTTAGCTTCATTTATTTTTACATGGCTGCTTTAGCAATTTATTGTTTTATGGGTAATGATGTTAGTTTCAGAAATCTGGCTTCGCAGTCTGTAGCTACAGTATTTCAGCTGGCTTAAGGTGAGTTTTCAGCATAGTTGGTCTCATGAAGGATAGAAATCCAATCAATTCTAAGCAATCTTGAGGGTTCAGTTGTTCAGTGTGCATCATATAAAACAATTATTTTTAAATAATAGATCTCATATGCGAAATGACTGAACATTCACAACTGCAGAAGCAGTAACAGGTGCGTGAAGTAAAAAAAAAAAAAAAATCAATGGGCAGTTGACGCTATGGAACAAATTCCAGTAAAATGCATTGATGGACCGGTGAAAATTGCATTTCGGTCCATCGTGGAAAGAAAGTATGCTTTTTGCCTTAGAACCTGAACTACATCATGCTCAAAATGCATTAGGTCTAGTAAAATAATAAAACAGGACTTCACTACCGTGGGTCCATTTGTATGCTTTTAATGTTTTGTAAATTGCGAGGTTTGAGTCTGATGAAATGTATTGTCACTGACACTTTACTGCAACGGGGGAAGGAGAGCTGAGCAACAACTCTGTTGACGGGGGCCTTCAAACATAACAACTGGCAAGGACTGGTATCTTGATCTCAGCACATTCTAGAGTCTACATTGCCACACTGTGTTCCTCCCAGCACTGGGCAATATTGTGAAAATGCTGTAGGCTACAGATCACTCTGTAGGCTGTGTCAAGGTTGACAGTTCCCATCCAGAACTGCCAAAAAGTCACAGTAAGCACTAACTGGGGAGGAAATTGCAGAAATGGTAAAAAAAATTGCGAAAGTAATAGAACTGCCAAAAATGGCAAAGATCATGGGATGGGCTCTGTACGGCGCAATTTTAGATTTGTAATCAAACGGTTCACATGTGGTTAAAAGGCCAAACCATAGGCTGGCCAAAATAAACTGTTTGGAACATCATGATGAAAAAGAGCGCTGCTGTTGGCATCTGAAATAAAAAGATTTTTTTAAGTTGCCTGGACTTGTCCTAGTGTTTCTGCACAGCTAAGGTTCTTTTATGGCTGAAGCTAGCACCAGGCAGGAGCAATGGTCTCTGACCAATATGGACATAATGTGTTTCAATATTAATCTCGGATGATGCAAGATATATTTGGCTTTTTAATAAGATGAAACATTAACGGAGGACACTGGACATCCCATATCCCAAATTAAGCGTATTAAGCCCAAACTCAATTGGCAGCTAATTACATTAGAAAGGGCTGTTACAAATACTGAAAGTGAGATTGCATTTTCCTGGAAATGCTTTTTAATGCAATCTTTATTAATACATGTCTCTTTCTATACTAATAAATCTGCAGTACTCTCAGAAAGCAGATTTAGTTTTCTCATTGCTTTTGTGCATTATACGGTGTCAAAGAGGGATTATCTAGAGTTTTTTTTTTAATGAAATGCAAATTACATATGCATGTATATTCTGTCAAATTATATGCAACACATGATTGTACTGTAACTGCGTCTAGCAAAAACATGGCAATGGCTTAATAAGTAAAATTATACGAATGCTAGAAAAATGAACGAGGGCTGTATCTGTTTTGCCTTTCAGCCGACTGCAAGTACAAGTTTGGCAGCTGGGGAGAGTGTGATATGACCACTGGCTTGAAGACCCGATCTGGAACCCTGAAAAAAGCCCTGTACAATGCTCAGTGCCAGACAACCAGGAGTGTGACCAAACCCTGCCCAAAGACCAAGACAAAGGCCAAAGGTCGGTTTGATGCGGTAAAGAAAAGTGGCCTGTGGCTGCCAAAGCAATCGGAGAAAGTCCACGAACATGCTTATAAGCTAGAAAAAATCTTATGAATTCCAAGCAGCTGCTGTAATATCTAGGGCATGCTTGGAGTACAGTAATGATGAGTTATTAAAATTTCAGATGGTGAGACTCTTGGATGTTCCTCAGTTATTGGATACCACTGGATAGCATTTCATGTGGAAATATCAGGGAATGGGCCCAAAATGAATTGTGTACTGAAACCGTTTTAAAGATTTTGCCATGCTCCTTGGTTGCAATAAGAAAAACAACCTTTCTCTCGTGCTATGAGATGACCTTCTCAGCAAAGAGCAGTTTGGCTTGGTGAGGTTATGGCACAAAAGTAAAAAGTGTTTGTAGCATTGTCAGGAAAAATCACATTAGAGTCCTAATGTGATTAGAGACCTGGGATTGAAGGTAATGATATTGGTGGAATTCTCCATTTAATATGGTAGTGCGAGGACTTTTATTTTGCACTCCTTTGTAGCAAAAATGCTTAATAATGTATTAGTATCCACATCACACATACATCTTGCATAGAGATTAATTAAAATAATACTTCTGGGTGGTATCACACAATTAGGTTTCATAGATGTGAGAGAAAATAGACTGGACGTTGTGCATGTAATTGTGATGTGGGCCAGGCCATTGGAGACTTTGATGTTGGCTGCTTCATTGGAGCACCTTGCTGCCAGGGAAGTTGTTTTTACTTCCCTCTGATGCTGATTTCTCTGTGTTGTGCATTTTATTCCCCCACAGGAAAGAAGGGAAAAGGGAAAGAGCACTAAAGAGAGTTGGAGCCTTGCGATGTAACAGGCCTCTCCTCCGGATTTACCGCACCAGCACAATCTTCCTTTCTTTGCCAAACATCTCGGACCACGCTCAAGGTATCACTGCAGCCATAATTGCTGCCCTCCTGAAAAAAAGCAAAAACAAAACAAAATGCATACTATTTCTTATTTTATGAAACCAGTGTTTGTAATGTACAGTATCCTTTCTCTTATATGTAGGCAAACTTAAATATGTAATCAAAGACAAGTCCCTTTCCTGTTACTGATTTTTTTAAAAGTCAATATTCTTTTGAAATGGTGGATTTGGCCAAGAAATTCTGAATGAAAATTCTTGGTATGGCTAAGGCTTTTTTTCTTGTTTTCTTTTTGACTACCAGTTAGACCTACTAACAGAACTGAACAGGTTTCTCCAGTGAATTTGAAATGTGTGCCAAGTACTAAACTCATAGGGCCCAAATCACCTAATTATTGTAGAGGATAGCTGTATGCATATTTTATGTATGAAAAGATGTAGGGTTTGAATGCTCAACGGATTAGAATTTTGATTATTCAAAATGATGTGTGGGTAGCAGATACTATTGCCATTGTTATATATAGGTTTTGTTTGAAACAAAGCTTATGTGAGCCTATTTGAGTGTGTATGTATAATCTGTATGCACACAGACATAATAGTAAGTTTTATTGTATTCACAAATGCTGTCAACAAGAAAATGGACCATTCCCAATAAATACACTTTCTTAAAACAACCTTTCAAGAGCTTGCCTCGTATTTCCGTTCAATCCCATTGTGTTCTTTCTTGATACTTAAAAGATCAGCTAATATTTTGTGCTGGCTTTCTTCTTCCACTGATACATTATGTTGGTAATTGCTACCCTCTAAAAAACCAGTGGAACTATCCCCCACCCCCAGATCCACTGTAGGATTTCAAATCTAGAAACATCTTGTCTTGGATTCTTACAGGTTTTGTGTTATTACTGCAATTGTGCAGAACTGAGGTTTTTCTCTCAGTATAGATGCCCTATCATACAGCCCTACTGTGCATAATAATATAGGCCTGTATAATAAAAATGGATTAGTATTTTGTTTACATACATTCATACATGCATATGTATGCATGCACGCATACACACAATAGATATGTTCTTTAGGATGCAGAACTTGAAAATGTGGGAAAACAAAGTACAGAATCCACACTTGTTATTAGTTAGCCATATCCATTTCAAGCTGCAGCATAAGCAGTAATGTATTCTACAATTATAATAGTCTGGTCTCTCCCAAGAAGTGCACAAGTTCTAAAGCAAACATACTAAACTCTTAATTGCTATGTATAATTAAGCACACATTTTATGTTTAATTAAAAATTCAGCCTGATTTGTTTAAACTATAAATAATAATCTGGTTCAGCTGGCTACAAATAACCTTTCCCATTGCAAGGAACTAGCAGAAGAAACAAACCAAAGTCCTAAAGGATTATAAGGAAAGAGAAAAGCACCCGCATACTGTGCAGATTTTTCTTCTGGTTTGGCAACAAAGAGCAGAAGTATAAAGCTTTTTCATAACTACAAGATATTTATTTAGCATTAGGCAATAAAAAACAATACAATCTTCTGTACATTGTTGGATATTTAAGGGAAAATAACATGGTGTGTCCTAATTATCATTGTGGTGGTGTCATCCAAGGAATTGCCCATACAGTATTTTTATGCACAGCTGTCATACTCTTTGCCACATGTCAAATATGAATTCTTTTGATTTCATGAAACTACTGTGACTAATAAAAATGGCAGAAGCTGGTTTCTCTATGTCAACATAATGCATGAGCTCTTTATCACAGCATGCTGTACAGTTTCAATCATCTCAGCATGGGATGCAATGTTCTGAAGGTTCAATAAGGCAACAAGGTACTGTAACACTTTATATCAAGAAGACAGCTATAACTATGTAATTGTTACTATGGTTGTTGCAGCTGCTATGTACATACACATTTACACAGTTTTAAAATTTGGTCTTTTTTAAATGTATTTAAAATGATACCTTTCATCTTTTATTAGCAAAACTCAAACTTTTTCCCTAACTAATTGCATCGTCTACTCAGAACGTAACCCCATGAACATCCTTAAAACCAATTAATCAAACTACTCGAACAGTTCTGTAGGCCTAATTCTACATGTTATGTAACAACGTAGTCACACAGTGCTTGTTTATACTTCCTTAACAACTGTGCAATTGCATAGGCATATTGTTCCCTTAATATAAAGTGTAATAGGCAAGAAAAATGAAAGAAGCAAAAGTGGAAAAAACAGTTAATCAGAACTTCTGTAGACACAGTCAATGTACTGTATTTTAACATCAGCTTCTGTCCACAATGTGTTCTGTCACACATAAGAATTCAAAATTGGGAGGGACAGGTTGCGTAAAGGAATTAAACTAACACATTTCAAACAAATTGAAATACTCTTCATATTTTTTTCTTCCCAGGAATTTCAACTTAAAAGGGAATTAAAAATATATCCTTTTTATAGCTTTTTTTGCATACAGGCAGCGAAACATTTTAATTTCAGTTTGTAAAATTTTAGAAAATGAATATCACCTTTAGATAGATAATGATGAACCAAATACAACAGAAATACACACATCCAGATATTAATTACACAAGAGAAACCATACTCCTGTATCCTTGCAACATATTTTATGTATACATAGGCATAGTATTTACATTTCTCTAAATGAGCAGGAAAACAATGTTCAAAAGTTCCCCCCATTTGCTTCAAGATCCTGTACGTTTCGTTTAACAGTTCTATACACAAGAATTTGTTTAAAATGGGCACAAAAGGTTGTAGCATTATAACTGGCTTGAATTTAGGAGCAAAGTCAAGAGGATAGCAACACATAAAACTGGGACCTTTGTTTCATCTGTTTCTGTTTGAAGCACAACATCTAAACTTACTGTATACTGTTGCAAGAAGGAGCTGGGATGGAGATTTTGGAACTTGTGATTGCCCTCAGTGAGCATCTGGTCCATATCACAGATGTTATTTCTACAGAATAAACATCACTTAAATGTGTGCCTAGTTTGTCTGAAAAAGTACTGTTTGAAAGTTCAAACAATACTTGTTTGAACACAGCAACGTAAGACTGCCATAGGTGCTCTATTGCACTCCATCTGTGGGAGGTAGGGCAACATAGCATGGAGGTAGTTTTCCCATAGGGAAGATGTTACAGCAATGACATTTACAGTGGAATCAAATTTGTGCTAAAATATTCAAAGAAAACATTATACTTTTGATAGATTTCAGAATTATCAAGCAAAACATTTATGAATGAAAGTAGTTTAAAAATACTGATTTTTAAGTGTAAAACCTAAAAATTCCAAGTAATGTTTTTCCTATGTCGTTTTGTTAGATCATAACAAATGATGTTTTGCTTTATACTTTTGACACAAATCTTAATCTATAGCAGAGCAGTAGTAATCAAAATAGCCGTGACATTGCCAATAGGCAAACTACCTCTATGCTATGTCATGACTACCTCTCACAGATGGAAAGTGATAGAGCATCTATGTTCGCCCTCAGTCTCTTTTCTCAGTGTGCTGTCTGGGAAGTCATTTGATGTTTTAATGGAGAACTGAAATATTAATGGGAGATGTGTGATAAACTAATTGCTTTGATTCTGTCTTAAACTTGACTGAATTGTGTGTGTGTGAATTGTGGGGGTAATTGCAGGTTGCCACAATGCCTAAAATGGCAGGTATTAATGGCAGCTAAAAGATTTAATAATCCTCTTGATTCTGTAGGATTTAAGAAAAGTTAGGTTTTTTTTATTCGAAACTGCAACTTGTGATCTGTAGAATCTCAGAAAAGGACATTACCCTTACTCAGTTCTCCATTGAGCGGTGAGAGTTTTATGACCGGACACCATTTTTGCTGTGCTTTGTTTGAAGATTGTCTCTACAGTTCCACAGACTAGCAAAGATTACTGCTGGCCCTTCACAGCTGCGATGGACTGAAATTATACTGCTGCAGCATCTTGCATCAAACCAGAAAACTCTTGATTTTACCAGGATCCATTTTTTACAGTGAAAAAGTCCCTTCCATTCTATAATACACATTGATTCAGAGGATGGGAAAGACTATTGTGCCTCTTCAGAATTGGTACCTTCAGAGCCATTATGTGAGGGTTAAAATCCACAAGCTATCAGGGCAGTGAGCACAGTCAAGAGTCTTTTCACTCAGGCTTACCTTGTGCCAATATTTTTATATTGGCACAAGAGGAGGTTCTTGAAGGTCTTTTTAAAAGTAACATTGCAGAGGGCATAGCATGCAGGATTTATAGTGCTGTTGACATAGCACAGCCAGTAGCCAATGGCCCATACCGTGTCAGGGACACAGGATTGGCAGAAGGTGTTGATGAGTACCATGACATTGTAGGGAGTCCATGTTATGATAAAGGCCAGGAGGATGGCGAAGATGGTCTTAGTCACCTTCTTCTCCCTCGCTGCCATCTGCCGCTTCCTCTTGACTTGACTTCGGGCGATGCTGGCAAACTTCCGGGCCACCGTCCTCGGTCGGCTGATGGAGATGGAGTTGTTTCCGGCATTGTTTGGGGGCACAATCTCGATAGCGGTGATGCACTCATCCCCGGACTGCTTGGTGACAATTTTTATTTTCGACCACTTAGAGGAGGGGTTTATTTTGGTGGGTAAGGGGGAGGGAGTGAGAGCTGTGCGCTCTGAGGCGGCTATGCTGTTGGCCTGTTCCTTGGTGTCCTTGGGGGCGATGCTGGCTGTACTAGAATCATTGGAGGTCTCCTTCTCCTCAGGCTGGACACTGGAGTCAGCTTTGGTGGACACTGTTTCGTCCAGCTTACCATTCTTCACACCCTCAATGCTGGACTCTGTGCTGGGCTTAGAGGAGGAGTTGTTGTTGTTCTGCTTGAGGATGTGGCTCTTGAGTAGGCTGCTGGACTTGAGGGACTTCTCCTTCTTGGCCTCGGGCTTCTGCTTCTTCACGCGGCTGCGGCTTGCTAGCGAGATTTGGATGTAGAGGACGGTCATAATGACAACGGGCAGGTAGAAGGCGGCGATGGCCGTACCAAAGGTCACGGCGGGGTTGGAGAGGAACTGAATGTAGCACTCCCCCGGTGGGACTGTGCGCTCTCCAACAATGAATTGCCAGAACAGGATGGCGGGAGCCCAGAGGATGAAGGAGAGGATCCAGGCTGCTGCGATCATCAGCCCAGCCATCTTAGTTGTCCGTCTGGTAGGGTAGCTCAGGGGCTTGGTCACGCAGAAGTACCGATCAAAGCTAATAATGAGGAGGTTCATGACCGAGGCATTGCTGACCACATAGTCCAGGGCCAGCCACAGATCACACACTACAGGCCCCAGTGGCCAGTACCCAACAATGATGTAGACAGAATAGAGGTTCATGGAGAAGGCCCCGATTATGAGGTCAGCACATGCCAGGCTGAAGAGGAAGTAGTTGTTGACCGTTTGGAGGTGCCGGTTGACTTTGATGGAGAGCATCACCAGGATGTTGCCCACTACGGTGACAAAACTGAGGGAGCCTGTCACCAAGGCAATAAAAACCATTTCCACCGTCTTGTAGGGGCTCTCTGTCGTCTGTTCCTCGATGCAGGAGTTGTTGCTGCTGGGATTGTCGCAGCTGAAGTTGGCTGGATAACCTTTGCTGGATGCATTGTACATGGAGCCTGAAGAATAAAAAAAACAAAAATAATATTGCAAATTTATTGCTGCAAATTTAATTAAATTGAATGGTTAAAATAATTTTTTAGCTTTAAACAGACTCCGTTCAAATCTTGGGGTAGAATTCAATTTGTGACACAGCAGTCCATAATCAATATTAATCATCTTTTAAGTGAAATGTTTGCCTTTGCCAAAAACCTCAAAAGACAGTACATTAAATTTATCAGTCCTAACACTACCATCAGCCTGCTCTTCATCTTCACCTTCAGAGATTATAACTATAAACACAATACACTGTAATATACACTCTAATCCAGGATTTATCAATTAATCACTAAGAGTGATACAAGCTATGCGGTTCCAAATAGGACACATGGGCATGTTAGCGTACTTTATGAAAGTACATCCACACTTATATAACTGCAAGTCAAGAAAAAAAACGTGCATCTTTTCATATATGAGCACTAGTGCTCGTTCTCTGCTGTTGGAATACCTTATAAATTGCACACACTAAGTCTCACTAGATCAAAGCATTTTGGAAGGTGACAGCCAAGCTGGGATTTCCATTTCTTTCAAGCATACGTTAAATATTCTCCAATGGGTAGCATGCATAATCATGGGGCAACTAAATTCTATTTTCAGCTTGTAACGTCAGGCACAATTTATGGTGATAAATAACTGTGAATGTCCAATGCAGAACTTGCCTTGTTTTGTGTGTGTGCAAATATATATTCTGTCAACAATTATTGCCATAAATAAAGCATCAAATAAAATACATAATGGCGCAAAGAGCTGGATGGCCTTCAATATGGCCTGGAGCAAAGAGCCTCCATAATTATATTTAACTCATATTCCTAAGTACCCAGCAGCTTTCTGAACATACAGTATCAGTTCCTTAATGCTGCAAGACATTGATAGTACAGACAATGAATTATAGAACTTATTACTTTAATGTGGATTTAGTTATTACTGTGTTTTGGTTAGTTAAGTGCATAAACAAAATTTTAATACTGCGTTTTCAATCTCCTGTGCACATTGATGGCGAATCACCATGTGGGATAAAATATTCAAGCAAATAATTGTGAAATTGACATGTGAAAGCACTTGATGTGAAGCAGAAATTATGCATAGAAACCCTGTGTTGAAGAATAATATTGGCCATTGCTGCTTCTGTGACAAAAACAGATAATTTTAATAAAATGTTGAGCATTTCCCTTTTCCATACGTGAATTGTAATAGCGTTTCATCAGGTTTCATTATTTCCCATACATTTCATTTATACATAATTATCATGTATGCAGTACAAGAATGCAGAACATGTACTTTGTGATGAAACTGAAAGCTATTATTATTATTATTATTATTAATAATAATAATAATAATAATAATAATAATAAACCAATGATATGCATTGCAATTTTGTACCTGTTGTTCAATAAAATAATATTGGATAGCAACAACTAGGGAGTGCATGTTTTTGTATGTTTTCAAGTAGCCAGTACAGTTTAACAAAAAGATTAAAAAAGATATATATCTATAAGCCTGTCATTGCTAACCTAGCTATTAATAATATGCGCAATATGATTAGCCCGTTTTAGTAATTGCAAATGACATTATCACAGCCTTGATAGCAATGCCAGCAATGATGACAGAGCATTGTGCTTTAGATGAGTCTCCACAGCTTGGTGAGTTTTTATAGAAGGTGATATTGCATGCCTAAAAAGAATGGGATATACCTCAACTATCTACTGGAACACTGGCAATGGGATTGAATATGCTGGACCATCAAGACATGTGCTAGGATTTAACATGTGTACTTAATGAAATTCAAATGTTTGTTTGTCCCTTCATAAATAGTCTTGCAAATCCAAGAAAAGCCAAAATTAGCCTACTAAACTGGTTGTGAAGACAAAAAAGACACTTGCATTTCAATGTGAGTAAATGTTTAGAACAAATTTTGATTGGTTCATAGTCTGTGTTTTTATTTGCCTATTGGCGTAAATTTTTTAACCTGGAATATGTGGCTGAACCTGAATTATTATTGTTGTCTGTTCATTTACTAGAGTATATAATACTTGCGGCATCGATTCAATTAAAAAGGTAACGTTTAACAGAAGGAATGACAACGTCTGACGAATATGTAAGTCAGTACAGCACGCCAACCTCCTACAGAAGATATTACTATATCACAATTCTTCTAGGGCAGTGATTAATAATACAATTTTATCAGTACTTATTATTAATTAGATTTTATGTATATGAACAATTTATGCAGACATTTATTGTAAAATAAATTTCTCACTGATCTAACTGCAGTGTCATAAAACTGTACAAAGCACAAATTATGAAATAAGCACCCCAGTTATGCTATGTCTGAGTGCAACATTTATTTGAGATTGAAAACTCGCTTGGACTCTTGAATTATTTCTTTGGGAGACTACCCTCTACTGGTGAAATTCTGGATTGAGATAAGCAGTGGACCTTCCTGTTTTTCCACTAATAGAGATCTTACATGATCACAACTGACTCATTCACTTACTAAGTTGCCACCTCAGAATATTCACATCATCTTGCTGTGCATCTTGCAAGTAGTCACTATCTGCTGGGTAAATAACAAGAAGTATTCTAAAATTGTAATGGGCACAAAAGGCAAAGGAAGCAAGATCTGAAGACTGTAGCATCTCATTTGGAGAACCATTGCCCAGTTTTGGCCTGCAAGGTTCTTGGGAAACAATATTAAAGCTTATTTCAGAGGTGTGCCACTTTATGTTAAATCAGTTTAATCGGCAAATATGGAAACCTATTTCCAGAATTACAGTTACAGAATAGTTCTTGCATGCTGATGTAAAAATACTATTTCCAGCTTGAATGTTCCATTTGCAGATTTGAAAAAAAAGTTTTTAAATAAATTAATTAAATGGTTGGGGGTAATGAAATCACTGTGAAGAGAAGGTGCAAACCAGCATATTTCAGATGAAACAACTTGATGATGAAATCACTAGCAACTGGAAATAACAGAGCATTGAGCTTCATTAGCAGCCCCTGGATTTATAACAAACAAGTAATAAAGATCAAAACTGAATGCCCTTTGACCTGAGAACCATATATTGTGGTGAAATAACAGAAGTTACATTGCAATATGTAAACCAGTAGTTTGGGTGGGGGTGGGGGGGGCTATGTATAAAAATTGTATAATTTCTACATGGCGAAACCAATTTTTTTAATATAAAAAATAGTGTAATAGTGTAATAGTTGTAAAATAGTGTACACAGCCAAAAAATGTTGTAAAATAGTGTACACAGCCAACTAAAAAAAAATGTCTTTGTCCTAAACATTATCTCCTATCATCCTTTCTTTTATTCATGTACATGCCATTATTCAAATACGACATATTCACCGATCCTTTTAGAATCCATAGTGCCTTCTCTCAATCATGGACCAGCTTGTTGTTTTCTTTATATTTTGTTCTTTATTTAACACAGGCAGAATCTAGGTTTTCTTCCAAAGATAGATATTCAGAGATCTTAAGCCATGTTTCATTCTCATGGGTAGGCTGAAAATAACCCATTCTTTTTGAAATCCTACTGATATAAATAACAGCAGCTTACTTTTTTACTGCCCTTGTCTTTCCACAGACTGCCCTGGAGTCTGCCTTCTGGTCCAGACTGATCTGAATGTTGTGAAATGTGCTTGGATGTAGGATCTTTTCCCTTTTACATAAGCCAAGCTAATAAAGATATTGCCTCCCTGTCTACAGACATACTCGGATTTGGGCAGAAAAATCAGCCGCATTTTGTTTGCAATCAAATTTGACATTTACCCCATTAGCATCTCTGTTGATGTGGACCTGTTATGATTAACTATTATGGTTTCATCAGTGGAAGTCAGTTACAGCTGTTGTGTCCACTACAGAAACACTTATCCACATCTGAACTTAGTGCTACACAGTCAAATTCCCAACAATTCTATTCAGGCTACAGTCACAGGTAACATAGCAACCAGTTCTGCTGTTGTTCTTTTTTGTTATGACTGTATGATATCAAGTTGTGCTATAAGTCAGTATAATTTTACCATTTGCATGATCAGAACTGAATGTGATTAGAATGCTGAAGCATTACAGAGCAAATTTTTCTCTTCCCCAAAACATACATTCTTGTATTTGAATGTATAGAAGAATACTTGGGAGGATAGGTCCTAAAAGAATCATTAATGCTACAAACTATGTCTCTACTAGCTAGGTTTTGACTCCCTGTATAGCCATCATAGATTTATGGAATATATGTAGGTTGGGACAGAAAAATAGGGCTTATTAATAAATTATTAATCATTTAGGTGGATAAGATCTTCTCTCTCTTTGTCAATAAATTATGCAGTTCATGTATTCATTTATTAATTAAATCATTATTTTGTCCATGGGATATAAATTCAACCACTTGCAAGCATTTGTGCTTGCCAGGATACTTTTGGATCTTCTTAGAGACTTGGTTTTATCCCAGTAGTACAGATGCCACAGAACAGGAACTAGAGCATATACAATGACATTTACAATCTAAATACAAAATTATGTCATTCACAAGAATCAAATGTATTGCTCAATGTGTATAAAAAATAAAACAGAATTTGGTTGATTTTTTGGTGCTGGTTAAATAGTTTTAGTAAATGACTAAGCAGCTAATTGGATTGAGTCATTAATTTGATTAATTCCATCAGTTTGATTCATTGGTCATCCATGACTAACCTTGGCAAGCATTTGAAAATTTGCCTAGTGTATAAATGCCACATCACCTCATTAGTCAGAGGTGTGGTTTGGCACAGGTAATGAGGTCATTCAACCCGCTAAATGTCAGGCCTAGTGAGAATCAAAAAATGGAAAAATAAATGCAGGAATTGCCGCCTGGCCTGTCTTGCTAAAACTCTGGGCTACAGTATGTGATGTGCAACACAGTCTGGCATGAAATTCTGATCATTACTGTACCTGGCTCCACATTGGGAATCACTGCCAAATTATAATAGAATTTAGCTGCTGTTAAGACATGAACCAGGAGACCACAAGCCACAATATAATGACATCATCAGAAAATCAAGACATCATCATCATAGATCTCCATCATTCATACATCTTGTAGTATCAGTTCGGAAAATCCATGATGAATCTTGAACGT
Source organism: Anguilla rostrata (assembly GCF_018555375.3). Lineage (NCBI taxonomy): Eukaryota > Metazoa > Chordata > Actinopteri > Anguilliformes > Anguillidae > Anguilla > Anguilla rostrata. The sequence continues at coordinate 42,392,284 of NC_057937.1, read as the reverse complement.
ACTGCCATGCATGTTCTGAAGGGACTCAGGTTGTCTTCAAAGAAATTGCACTTCAACCTTCCATAAATCAAGCTGATATGCTTAGTAATTACTCGGTTGTTCCTCTAGTTGTTCCAACTGACATTTGTCACGGTTATGTGCACGAAAGCATGAGTCACCAATGCAGACGAGAACCCGTCTCCATTACAGGCAAGTCCACCTGAAGGGCTGCTGATGCCACCTCGCTCTGCTGCATGGATAAATATTAATGAGCTCTGGGATGTCTGGTCTGCAAACAGTTACTCTGCTGCTGCCTCCTTGCTGAGGGACTAATATGGTGGTTGCTGTGTCCTTTCTGGCTTGTCTGATTCAGTGGAACTAGCATTGCAAAAGCGATCAGGAAGATGGAGTATGATGGCTCCTTGATATTGCCGACATGCTGTGACTAGCGATTTCCCCCAGCCTGGCTTATCGTTGATGGACTGTGGGCTATAATGTCTTTCTCGATTAGAAATGGCTTGTTGTTAAACAACCCAGATAGTGGGCGATGGTGTAGGGATTTATCCTACTCTCTGACATTCTGAAGACCCCATGGCACTGCTCTCTTCACAGGCAGGGAACATCAGGTACAATCCTTTCTAGATTTTTCATGTGTGGATTTTCAACTGGGTTGTCATTCAACAGGTAAATCACCTTAACACCTGGCCCCAATCCAATTTTTGGGTATTATATTCAGCCAGGAACAATCCAGGCATCATATTTGTACCAGAAATGTTGAACTGCTAAAACAGCAAACCTTATTTCACTAAAATGTCCTTACTGGTGATTCAGGGAATTATTTGTTTATTTTCTCACTTATAGATGAGACACAATTAGGGCATTTAGCCACGTCTCAAGTCTCTGATGTGTTTCCACCAGTAGGGGTCACCATAGTGCTCAGAGTCTTCAGGAAATGGATTCCTTCTTATCAGTGAGAAAACCCCTTTAGAAACCTCCCCCACTGACGAAAGGCTCCGGTATCAGCACAGTCTCAGTATTCATCAGTAAATCAGCTCAAAAAAGCCAGTTTTATCAATTCTATCTATGTATCTACTTCATTGTTCTTTCACGTGATATCTTCAATGGGAACTGAGGGGGCAGGGCTGGAAATGACTAAACAGAAAGTCAATGAAGGAAAGCAACAGTGCTCACCCACCATAATCAAAGAGGTCTTGGGCTCTCTGAACAAGCCAATAAATAATTCTGACAAATTGCATTTGTTTCATTTCCATATAGGCTGACATTAAGGCCTATTTCTAGGTCTGCTTTCACTGGGCTGCACAATATATGAGTATACAAGGTCAGCAATAAAATATTATGTTTTGCACAGAGTAGGACATAACTTTTAGGATGATCAATAGCAATATGCACCCATATTTTCTATTCATACTTTTTACTTAAATTATCTATAATCTGAAGGGCCAGAATTATTGGTTTAAGCCAAAAATAAACACTAGATAAAAAATAAAACATTACGAAAATAGTTCATAGATAAAGCTAATTTTCACCCAGTATGTCTTCTACACATCATAAGATTTTTTTAACCATAACATTGAGGGTTTCCAGCAAGTTTTATTCAGCCTTCTTAGCTGATTGTTACTGCTGTATCCTGTACAACACAATGCCATCACTGTAATTTGAGTAATATGTCCTTTTAATATGAGTATTTTATGAATGAGTAAAAAGTAAATGTTCAGTTTGGCACAACATGTACTTTGCAGTCAGGGATTCAAAAGTTCTGTGACAGCACTGGAACATGAGGAGACACTGGCCATCTGAAAAATCCACCGACACAAGGCTCTCAGACCGGTCCCAATTTCCTTGAGCACGAAGCACCTTGTTGGTTGTCAAGGGCAAATTCTGTCAGAAATACGTTTCGAAAACACTTATCCCTGTTCTCCTGCTTCAGACAGATCATCTCAGTCCCCTGATTATAACAGGAGAGGCTTATGAGTGTGCTGGCCCTGATGAGCACTTATTAAAATGGATGCCCTCCACGTAGATGCACTGCTGTGAATATGGGGAGCTGATCTTGCACGAATGGGTACACACTTTAAACCTGTGAGCAGTGGCACTCAAGGTGTCTTGAGAGCAAAGGTAATTTGTGGCGGGAGTAGGAGCCTTAATCATCAGACCACCATCTCATGTGTGCTGCTGAATGTCAACAGTCTTTCTCTGATGTGTCTGCAGTCAGCTCCATCAGTGCTTGAATGTCTATTTTTGATGTTCTTCTCATAAGAAATCATATATAATTCCATGTTTTATTTATTAAATAAATTACTTTGTTCAGTACTTAAATCTATAGAAGTGCTATAGCTGGCTGAGACTGGAACTTGCCCACAGCGCAACAAGCAATGCTGAGTCAGATCTCAGAAACAATGGGATTCAGTGGGCCAAAGATGTCTTTGATCATGTAATGAACCAAAAAAACAATAATCCGTCTCAATGAGCAGTTGGTATCATCACACTGAATTATGGTAATTCCAAATAACCAGTGTTTCAGCAGTAATATTAGGTCTGGTTTTTCTCTCAAGTAAAGTCATATTTGAAAAACTAGTGGGCTCTGTGTGGTTTTTTGACTGATGATCCAGAGCTACACTGTAAAATGTCCAGTGTTGACTGAACTCTAATAGAGTACATACTGTATGAGTCCAACAGTGGCCAAGGGCAATCATGGGACACCATTGCTTGGGAAATAGCTCATTTCAACTATCTATTTAATAGTGTTGCTCGAAGAGCATTCACCAGCCTTGAGAAAGGTCCTTGATTTTTTATTTTACTGCACGCAATCGTCTGGATAGATAAACATGTTTTATAGGTTACTTGGGCGATGACCATGGTGAACACACATTTGACAATTTTAAATATCTGCACATTGCAGACGATGATAATTCCATCCTGATTTTAGAACCAAACTGGCAATTCTGTCGCAAAACATGGCAGAGCATTAGAAGGCTTAGTTCAGAGAGCGCTACAACTGAAATGCTGGCCCATAATGCTTCCAAAAATGCATTCTGTTAGAATCAACATAGTTGTTGTGTAATACTGTTATGGCTAGCTTCTGTACTGGGTCACTGAAAGGAACAAAAAGCAGACTCTACAACTGTCACTGAGAAAAAATACTTCTACTTCCTGCTTGACAAGTTTTGAGTGATGCGTTTAATATGGCAACACAGAGATATCATCTAACTTGGTACCACTATGATGTCCTCACCTTCTGTGCTGTTGGCAATCAAAGTTAAAATCAGAAGTAGTGTGCCACTTTTCACATGACTGTCTGCATTGTTGACATAGTTGTCATGTAATACCACAATGATCTGCAGGTGGTCAGAACTGAGTAGCATGAGGGTGCCACAAGCAGCAGATGTTTCTGATAAATAAAATCATTCCTTAATCAAGGAAGCAGAAGGTTGGAACGTGACCACGGAAAGGGACACAGTCAGCTAAGGGCTGTGCGGGACTACGTCATCATGATGCATGACTGAAGGTGAACTTCTTCACGCTTATTTTATGTATGAATGAAATGGAGAAGAAATGCACATATTAAATCTACTCACAGTGTTGTAATATGCTCACCAGTATTTTTTGAATTGCAGACCTGAAGAAGTCATGTTTCACCCTTCCAAACAACTTCAGGAGGCAATACACTTTGGAATATGATGTGCTAACGTGCTCAACCAAAGCAATAAGTGTTGAATAACATAAAAAATGTGCCAGATTTGTAAACATTGTAGGTGGTTAGTATGTGCAATTGTATGCATTGTATGTATGTTCTATATAGTCTGATCTCAAATGATGACACTATTCTATAATATTAAGCTTTATCAAGCATTAGCCATTTAAAATTCACATCTACAGAGAATGAAGATATGTCAGACTCATGTCAGAGTTCTGAACTCCTTTTTCATGAATTATCAAAAGTGGGGCACTCCCAGCATGCATCTCTCTCTATAATTCTGTGCGCTCATTATACCAGATCCTGCACAATTCTATGTGACTCTCCTGGTGACTTTTCAGCTTCTGTTTTCTGTCTAATGAGAGAGGCCCTGGCACTGGTGTATCCTGTAATGAGTAAAAAGACATCAGGAAACAAGTAGATAATAATTCTAAAAAAACATTTTATGACCTGCTAGAAATTTTCTGTGGAACAATTTCAAACTGTGAAAAAAATACATATTTCAGAAGTGGGGGAAATGAACAAAACTCCGAACAGCATATACATTGATGGTGCTGAATTTCATATCAAGATGAACTGTGCTGTTGTACAGGCATATTGGTGAAATTAATTTCCTAAAATTAAGACATATCGTTATTATATGGAATGTGGTCCAAAAATGCACACAATCTACTGCATCCTGCGAAAAATGTGAACATTAGCCTACACATGTAATGCATCTTTTTGAAACCCCTGAAAACCCCTCATCCTGAAAGCAATGGCTTAGTCACTACATTTAAATAAACCTCTTAACCCCCAGGATCAATAAAACTGCCACATAGAGTCTGGCCTTATCTTTCTTAATGGGTCAGATGAATTGTTATTTTTCCATCTATTCTTCATGGGGAAAGAATTTATAATTTTCTTCTTTTTGCACATGAACGCTTCAATAATGACCAGATGTCTTTTTCAATATGGCACCCGATGGACACTCCCTCACACTTTAGTGCGGCAGCATAATTATTCCAGTAACACAGGGGTTTTGGAATTGGTTATACCTCAGAAAGAAGTGAGAAAGATGAAGACAAGAGTATGCCTTGGGCTGGATAACACAGCAGACCAAAATAGAACAAATTCTAATGCGATGCTATGGAGTCCCGATACAGAAGGACTCAGTGTGCTGGGAAAAATTAAGCTTGGCATTTCATTTCGCTGAAGCCTCCATTACCGAGGTGGAGGGGTTAGTGACGTGTGATTGGACTGCTGTCCTGGCTTCTGTACTGGGTCACTGAAAGGAACAAAAAGCAGACTCTGCAAATGTCAATGTGGAAAAAAAAACACTTCTTATTTGACACGGTTTAAGTAATGCATTTAATCCGGCAACAGAGAGTGATGATATCTCTGTGTTGTCACATTAAATACATCACTTAAACCTTGTCAACAAGAAGTGTTTTTTTTCTCAGTGACATTTGCAACGAGTGCCACTATGATGTCCTTACCGTCTGTGCTGTTACAGATCAAATCTAACTCTCCTTAAATCGTAATGAGCGCAATCTAAGTTAAAATCAGAAGTAGTGTGCCACTTTTACATGACTGACTGCATTGTGCCTCTTCTTCATTCAGAGCACAGCTTCCGGTCAATCCTGTCTGCTTACATTTTTTGGCAAAAGGCAGATGAAGTGGGCCAGTTTGGGACTTCTCCGTTTAATTTAAGAAGTGGCAACAAATTCCAGTTAATTTAACAAATTAGTCACTAAAAACAAACAAAAACACCATAATAATCAGTAACCATTTCAGAAGTTAATAGATCAATAGGCATTTAATTAAGGAATATATTTCCATAATGACACAAAAATATGAAAGATCAGAAAAACCTGTTGTATCTGCTGTCCTCGGTAGCAAATGCTATCCCTGCAGTTTTCTTTGTATTCAGGGAGTCATAAGCCTCCATAACAGTGAGCACTTAAGCATTTCCTCTACCCTACAAGAGTCGATTACATTACCCAAGCTCCCTGGGCTTTTGAGGGAAACATAATTTGTCGCCCCCAGGTCCCCTGGTCCGTGTCAGCCTGCAGCATCTGTGCCCGTTGTTGGCACACTGAGCCACAGAATCACATCCAAAACTGGGCTACTACACTGCTGGGATGGGGCACTGCACTGTGGGGCATTCATTACGATTTAAGGAGAGTTTGACGCACTTCCTCATCCTGTTTCATCCTGCCAAGCCAAACTGCTGTTTCAGGTATACTGTACATTCTGCACCACAAATCACGCCCAGACTTAACTATTGGCTGATGTGGGATATATGGCCACACTTCCATGAAGTTATACATCATATGACACAGATTGTGCAAACGGTATTATTTCATCTCCTTCCCACAAACTTCCAGATCTTTCCATGAAATTGTCTGTTGCATCAAAGCCGTAAAGACTTGATAACAATAGTGTCAGTATCACAGACTAACCAGGACGGTTGCCATCTTGTCACATAGAGTTCCCGCAAATTTTCCAAAACATATTTTACACATCAAAGGAAAATGTATTACATGCAGGGAGGATATCACTTATCTCCTTTCCCTTGACTATTTAGCTGAACATTAATCACAAGACCAATGCAGAAATTGACATCAGACTTGATTGGTCATATCATAGACCAGCGTTTTTAAGAACAGGACACAATGGGTCTCCCATATCTAAATATATTTTTAGTTTTATTTAATTTTCACCTGAATTTAACATGTGTCATGTTGAAGTTGCGGTGTCTGATATTCAATCGTCAATTTCCCCTCTTGGACAGGTTACTGTTCATTCTGGTTGACTGCCTCAAATATTGTAGATACCCATTGGCCAGCTGAATAAACTGTGGATGTTTACATTGGCTAAACTTTCAAGGTGAGCATTCAGTTCAGAGGGTGGCATCACCTACATCAGGGTTGCCCAACCCTGTTCCAGGACATCAACCGTCCTACAGGCTTTTATTTCAACCCAAATTTGGCAAACCTGATTCTATTAATTTGCAGCTCAATGTCATCTCTAGGTGTTGAAAGAGGTGTGTTTTGTTATGGTTGGAGTAAAAACCTACAGTACGATAAATCTCCAGAAACAGGGTTGAGTAGCCCTGTACTAAATAGTTAAGATAAGAATATGATTGATTCTCTTCTGTTTCTTTAGCTTGACAGACAGACTTAGTCTTTTAGTTCCTGGTTTGGATGGTGCAGGTTAGAAATATTCCCCTAAATGCTTAAAGGGAAGGGAATGGTGATGGCAAGCTTCTGATACTGTTTTCATTTAGTTTTTTTAATTCAATTGTTTGAAACAGCATTGTCTCAAAACAGCAAACACAACCTTGGTCGGGACACAGTGTGTATTTCCGTGGAGCTGTGATCTCTGGTTCCAAGCCTGTATACAGCATTTATGTGTCACACACAGTGATGAAACAACATTAGAACAGTGCCCCGTGCCTGAATCAATTCTCCCATAGGGGTGGAACCCTAGCATGCTTTAGTGTTCCAGCTGTTCATTTTTCATTCATGATCCTACATTTTTTATCACCCGCCAAGCCCTCCTCTGGCTGTGTCTTTGACACATACTGTGACAAATCGGGAATGTACAGACCTGTCACCTAGGTGTCAGGGAAGGCAACAGAAAATGGGGACTATTCCGTCTAATTATTTTCAACGGTAGCAGCGAGCCGACACGCCCTTCTCTTCATTCACTCGATTAATCAACTCTACACCACATAACGGATCCAAAAAAAAATACTACAAAAGGCATCGCTGAACCGATACCTAAATATATCAAGTGCCATTGCAAACATGGCTAAACAAACCGTAGGGCCAGAATTCCTGTCCCTGTTCAGAAAACCCCGTACGGTTAGACTGCCATAGATGCCAGGGCAGATACCGAGAGCTGTGCCTCTTGTAATAATTCAAATTAATCAGGGAGTCTTGCGTCGCATGCCTTTGATAACTGTGGAAATGACACAAATCCCAGCAGTCAAAATGGTAATGTCTACTTTACAATCTCAAGAGGAAACTCTGCATTTCATTAAGGGTAGAAGCCCACTCTTTGGCTTAAAGCAGCAGTTAAGAAATAAAACACATTAAACACATATCAATTACCCTGCAGTGAAATGATACTGATACCAAACTCAAAGGATTCCTTACTGGTTGATGAGACGACTATTTATTTCAAAGGAGAGTGGTACAAGATCAGTCTGACATTTCAAGTGACGCAGATATTTATCTAGAGGATGTTGGTGAAACAGTGCCTTTTAAATGCATCAAAAATATTCTGTAGGCTACTTCAGAAGAATCATGAACACGTTCACAGTACATACTAATTGCGTTACATATTATGACACGAGACATTCTAGTTGGACCAACGGTCTGCGACCCGTGGCTGATCAAGCTACCACAATGTGTCTAATTCAATAACCAGCAAAGGCACTTTGATACCACATCTACACGCTTCCAAATGCATTTGGTGAAAATAATCTAAATGGACATTATGTGAATGATGCGGGGTGGGGGGATCGGATATTATTGGGTAGGATATGCACCAGCATAACAAATGCAGGCATAATGCGCGTCGCATAGACCTTATGGAAGCAAAAGTCCATGCTCGCCTAGGCTAAATCCAGCGATAGGGGCGTGTGGAAATGTTTGCATTATTCCAGTCAAAAGGAGTACTCTTCTTCGCTTCCTCCAACTAACGAAGACACGAGGTTTCTCCGAGTACTCAGATCAGGAAACACCACTCTTTTCCGCGCTTCTACATAGTTTCGAAAGCGAAGGGTAAATAACGTGAGAGAACTGGCGATGCACTTTATTCCCAATGCTATTGTTTTAAATGGCTACAGATCACAGTTAACAACATGCGCTTAACTATGTTAAAGGTTTAACAATAATTTAAAATGCATTGCTCAAAAAAAAAAAAGCCGAACAGCTACATCATGTCAGATAGATTGTCAGTCCGTTTATAACAAAGGCGACTATTAATTATTAAATGTTCCTTCGTGTAACATGGATGGCTGGGTGTGACTTTTTATTTATTTATTTATTTATTTATTTATTTCAGGTGAAACTAGGGTGTTTATGTAAGTCTAAGACTAAGGTGTTTCTCCATTCCATGATGAACTGTACTCAAAGCTAAAACACATTTTGACATGCTGACAGATATTGATGGGCCCTGAATCAAATCATATATCTCTCAGGTTGCATAATTTATACCGTAGTAGCCTCCGTAGACAACCGTTACATTTCAGCAGACGCTCTGCGACTTACACAAATAATACTTTAAAGAATTTGTCTTTTTACATTTTATCATATATACAGTTAATATTTTCACTGAAGCATTTCAAGTTAAGCACCTTGCTCGAGTGCACAACGGGAGGACCCCAGCGGGGAATCGAACCCACAACCTTTGAGGTAAACATGCCCATTTGCCAACCCATTATACTCCCGTCCGGATTGCCTCAGCACTTCCAAATACTGTAGAACGGATTGGAAGCAGACGCATGTGCTATAACATCATTTCATCTCCCAAAATAAATCGTATTTCTGGCAATGACTGGTTTTCGTATTGCGTATTAATTTTCATTTTGAGTCTAAGCTTTTCAACATTTTTACCTCAAAAGAGAGAAGACTCATTATCGCCTTTCTTAAGTGTCACCTTTCTTAAGAATGTCAACATATAAACATCTGTAAATCAGATACCTTCTAGAATGCTGACATTTTTATTAATCGAAAATCACAAGTTTAGTTTCAGAATGGTAACCTGTTTTGTGGAATCTAAACAGATATAATGCGAGTTTTAAAAAGTTATTTAATAAATAAGTTTAATAATACATCCAGATGGTATTTCACACAGACTCTAGCCTATACTGTATAAAACGAATAATTTGTAGATAACAATCATGAGTCCGTTATAATGTTCAGAGTCTTTTTAAAATGTTGTTTGCGCGCACTATTCGAAACAACACAATTTAGGCTGAAGCCTACGTACAGCACCGTCTTTACGAACGTTGACAATATTCGCCAAAATACAGCGAATGCTAGGCACCAATAACAAATGAATCGGTGCCTTCTGGAAAATACGTCTTTTGAAAACAATGTGGGTGCGCAACATCCTTGCATATTGAACAGTATCTTAGCGAGACCGTTCCTTACCACTACTTCTTACATAAACCAGCAAGTGAAATTGCATTCTTGGGTTAACGCAGTTTCCTTTGATATCGCGTCTATATTGAGGCATAGCCTCAATTAGTTTAAAAAAAGATAATGCCGTAGCAACGTCATTTTCTCTGATGCAGTAATGTAAAAAGAAAGTCTTTTAGCAAAATGAGTTTATTAGGCTACTTGCTATAGGCTACATATTAGAGAATATACTTCCAGTTTTGGTTATTGTCTTGATGGGGCGTGTAGCCTATTGGATTTAGCACCTTTGTTCAACTGAATTTAACTACATTTGAATGGCAGTTTTAACAGAGACTCACAAAGACACTTTACAAAGCTTCATGCTTTTCTTACCATACCATAACAAATATAAATACATGCTAGTTTGGTAAATGTGTGAATAACTTATTGTGTACTTGTCTTCACAAATACTTTAACTTTTTCCTCTGACAACAGTAAACGTTTCCACTACAATTTGCTTTAATATCGGGATAATATCTTAAGTAACTCACCATTGAAGTTCGAGGACGAAAGCCAGTCAGCTCCTGTAATGTTAGTGCCACTCATATTTCATGGTCTTCCAGTTGCTTAACCAAGCAGAAATCCTTCTCAAATCTTACCCTAAAAAGTTACCCCTTCACTGGTAGTAAAATTCGCGGTCTTCATTTTGGACGATGTTTGCCTGTCTCACTTTCCATCAGTTCGCAATTTTTCATGTTAGGACGCCCTTTTCTACAATGTTACTGTTTCGTTAAACAGATTACCATTCCAAGTTACTAGTGACTGAAACGCCTTGGGCGGAAGTGGCAACTTCTTTTTAAGAAGGAGACACTTTGGACTTCGCCAGATGTGCCCTTCATATGCAAGGATCTGATTTTTTTTACAGTTTACAGACACTGAGGCAACACAGTGCAAGTGATGTCATATAAATCTAACCAATCACCTGGCCGCTTCTGTTCCCCCTCGCTCTGAATCTCTCGATCAAACATGCAGTAAATCGGAGTTTGTACAATGTGTAGGCTACTGTATAGCTGCTTGAATGTCCATAGGATTTTATTGTCATGGGAATGACCTTGTTAAACAGTAGATTTTGTTCAAATCATCATATCACAAAGATAGCTTTATAGCCGAGCAATGCTCAGTCTGGCCCTACTTAACATTTACAGAAGTCTCAGCGGAGGGGAATCACTATGGATCAAAAGTACGTTTAAAGGGGCTTGTTGAAGAATGCTTGGAACATAGACTCATACAGACACCGCAAACAGGATCCGGGTGCTTTTGTTGCAACTGTAATGTAATGAAATATCCTCCTTAGGACGGGAAATTCATTTTTGTCCCGCGTAGGGTACATGAGTATCTAGTCTTCATCTGAAGAAAAGTATGTTATACAATGCTGAAACCAACACTACAAAGGACATTCAATAAAAATAAACTAAGCTGTATTTTTGAAACCATTTTCACTGAATCGCTGCAACACGTTTTCTCACACAAAGCAGTTATCTATTAAAGGTCTATTAGAGTTCAGACACCTTATATCATTCGTTTTTTTACGAAAACAGTAAGACGGTGAATCAAAAAACATTTGTAAAAAAAGAACAATTCCCTAGAAAATGAGACTCGTACGCATACAATCAAGCGTACTGGACTCATGGCGCGCACTCGAAGCATTGTGATAATTTCAGAACCACCGGTTCTGGACAGCTCCACCAAACAGACGCTGTGCTTTGGTTCTGAGAGATTCGTTTTCCTCTTTTTAGAAAGCTGTGTAAAATCAAGTTTTGTTCGCATTAGGTGAGCGTCAAATTCAAATTCATTAGATACGCAACCGAGCATGAAAGGCAATCAGCATTTACTTTATTAATTTATGTGTTTTAATTTTTTTTATTGGCAACAAAGAGATAACTGTTATCATACAGTACACTACTGAGCATGTAATTATTTGCATGCACTTGCATGATAGTTGAGGAAGTGAAATAATGCACATCTGTACAACTGAATACTAGATAAGTACCCTATGACTAATCACATCTGACTTCGTTCTGATGACAGAGGTGGAAACTAGCCTTCATAAATTAGGAAAGCACTGTGCCCATGAAAGGCGTGTGAAATCAACGATTCCTTCAGCGTTTGCGCTGGTAGAAATCTTACGGTCGTAAACTTGTTCTCGTTCGTAATAGTAGAGAGGGGAAGGAGTAGTATGGAAGCATACTTCACGATATGAAATAGTTATCCCATCATCAAAGGGGTTCAGAGGATTGAAACACAGCAAGACAAACACCGGCATGGCTTGGCTAATCCCAGCATTTCTCGGTGAGAATCGAATTTTTCCAGCTTAGTAGTGAAATCTGCGTCTCAACTCCACAGAATAATCGCTTCCTTTGGCAATGACCTACCGGCTGTCTCAAAGCAACCAAAAATGAGACAACTGAAGACCAAAACCATGGGGCATGAGTTTGAATCCTTTTTACAGGAGCACTAAACAGAAACAAGCCTCTTCACTGTAAACTCTGGACAACATAGAGTGTAATCAAATAATCCATTCTTCTGGAGAACACGCTTTAGCCAGTTTGTTGAATGCTTAACAAAGGTAGAAGGTAGTTAATTCACAGGCTAAACAAACACAAGTTAATACTGATGCTAATGGCACACTCAATTGGAAGAAAATGTATCCATAATTGCTGGACTAAATAGGGGGGAAATCAACAAAGAGAAATAACTGCAAGCAGCAATTTTGGGGTCAAAGCAGACCGATGAACATAATGAATATATTGCTTTGGTCAGACCTATGTGCGCTACAACTTGGTAATGGTTTCAAGGCAATAAAGCAAATCTGTAGTGAATTACAATAATTTACATCATTTAAACTTAAACAGCACATTTGAATTTCACACTCCAGCCATAATTTGTCAAATTGACAGCATTCTTATATAACTTTCAAAGATAAGAGTCCGCTGACCATATTAGTGCAAGTTGCATGCAAATTGGTAACCACTCTAGGAAATGTTGTTTAAGCATGTTTCCAAATTTAGCACTTTAATGGATCAAAGAACAAGTTCATTCTTTGTGAGAGTGGTATCTAGCAACACTAGATCTTGTATCTGTACAAGAATGTGGGCCAGAGTTATGGCTGTTTAAATATTGAAAATTCAATTCATTGCTATAGCTCCACCAATCAGTGCCAAACATACTTGGTAATCCATGTAATTCTCCACCACTGTGCCAAGTGTCATCAAATGTGAAGAGACCAAAATACCAAACATGAGCAAAGCGGTAAAGCGTCATAGCACAGAATAATGGAAATTACACCCATCCATAACAATATGATTTTTTAAAATTATTTTTAGTTTAAGGGAAGGCACGTCTTAGTTTCATGTCTCTCAAACAAATGGGGTGGGTGTTATAATACTTTTTTGAGAACTTTGCTTGTAACTGTCAGCTATGGTAGCACCATGTGTCACAATCAGTTTGAAATTCATTGCGTGGTGATTCTACGCAAGGATCACTGTGCAACATTTTGTCAAATGCGACCAAAAAGTTTTGCTGGGATTGCAAAAAAAATAAAAATAAAAATGACAAAGGACATAATCACAAAACCGAGCAATGCAATAGGGTGCCTTGCACCAGAGATGCTTGCCCCCCTAATTATAGCTTCAAGTGCAAGATTATCCAATCATCCTCATCTCTAAAACACTGCATGGCCTACTTGCATAATGTACAGTAGCTAATGGGAATTGTGACCTGAACTTCATACTTCATCCAAAAGACTCAGCCTCCAAGAGATCAGAATCCCCAGCAATGTACAGTCCCCCCCCCAATGGCCCAAGAAAGATATAACTCACTGTTCTGTTTTTAGGGTTATTGTTGCCGGATGCTTGTGACTGTGAGAGTGAATGGAGGTCCCTTGCCACAAAGTTGGAGAAACTGAACAGAGATCTCACACAGATGTGTCGGTACTCTATGTTTATTTGTCACTACACATAATCAGCCATATAACGCCAGGTGTGAAAGCTCTATCCAACCATGCAATGCTGGAATAGAGCATATACCAAACACAGGGCAAAATTACCACTCAGTTGGGAGACAGGTTATGCCACAGGCTGCTAACCTATACCAACAAAGCCACCTTTTAACAACAGCAAAATAATAATAATAATAATAATAACAACAACAACAACAACAACAACAACAACAACTTTTATTTCAGTAGAACCTTTTTCAGCATTGCTGCAAATGGCAGCAGCATAGGCTAGGATGCTCATATTGCTCATGCAAATTAGAATCACCATTTGCTTTAAAGGTACAGAGGTACAAATTAACTCTTACAACACCAAAGCACTGGCCAAAAGCAGTCATGATCCCTTTCTGAAGTTTTAGACACACAGCATTAAACTTAACTGGGTGGCTTCAAATATCAGGAATAGCAAGTCCAAGACTACATAAAGTCAACTGGCATTATGTTGTGCATTTTCTTCCCTTTAAGACCTTTGCATTGCTCTAAAGTAGTCACAGACAGTCCCATCTGTCATGTCTGATGAGGGCATGATTCCTCTTTGAAGGTGAATTCAGCTCTTCTCAGAAGGAAATGCCAAGCAATATGATTAAAAACGAAAGCTTATTCTCTACTCAAAGCAAACAGCGGGGTGCTCCCATTTAGATACTAATGTTAGGACAGAGTCAACCTTTATTGTTTAAAACCTAGAAACAGCGTAGAAATGGCTACATTAATATTTTATATAGCAGAAGGTGTAATTAATGGACAATATACACAGTTTATATTTCTTTAAGTATTTGTCAATTTATACAGCTCATCATTTAAGCACATGTAGCTATGTTATATCAACAGTTGTTTACATAGGGCGAGACGGTTTGGGACAATATTTGACCTGAAAGTACAAATAAAACTACTATGTAACACTGCATTTAGTGGCCACTAACTACAATATCTATTTGGTTCCTTGAGAAAAAAAAAGACATGTTATTGTCTAAAACATTCATACTTTTTTGTTTTAAATGTTACTGGGACTGAGAACTTTTTTTCCCCCACAACTAATATAAACAGAGGAAATATCAATGGCACAAATGAAGTGGACGTAGTAGCATGGGACAAGATTTAATGACCAGTTTACCAATGAAGGTCAAGCCTTTAAGGTCATAGCATACCTATCTTATTACTTTCATTTCCCATGGCTGTTGCTATACAGATAAAAGCTACCTAACCCTCTTCTGAAGATGATGATAATGTGCACAAATTAAATCATGGATTCCTTGTCTGTTTGGTTTAGTTGCAAGGCTCCATACAGCTTTGTACTGTGCAGACAGAAAGACACCAATATTGTGTCCACTGAAATGTACAGGAGGGGCTTGGGTCACGTAGCTGTTTCATTACTACGTTACAAGTAGATGAGAGAAAATGCAATCATATCTTCCGCAGTTGATCTCATTAGTTTCTCTTGGGTCTAGGCATAGATCGAAGGTGGAACTGTACATCATATGACAGATGAAGACAAAAAGGACAATTTGAAATGTTAATTAACTAAGCAAATAATAAAATTAAATGTAAAAAATGACAGAACACAAGGCAACGTCTGAAACGTTTTTTTAATTTTTGGTCTTTGTCTGTCTGTCTGTCTGTCTGTCTGCCTGATTTACCTACTTGTATCTGTTCATCGCTCTCAACTAAGAGAAACCACATCTCTTAAACCTTCTCACAAAAAGCTTTGTGTGTCATCTTCACTGGTTTTTATTTTTAAGCTCACACACATGAGCAATGGTTCCTGACTATGTTAGCATAATTAACTTGGATTTGTTTTGCAATCTATGTAAATTTTTGCATAGGGGTATTGTATACATAAATTAATACATTAAATGTGCTGAGCAGATATAAAATGCAAATTCTCTTGCCAAAGCAAAACAATATCTTTTCAATAATTAATGGTCAGAGACACTTCTAACACTGCCAATTGAGTTTTTTTTTATGCCATGCATACAATGTTCATTTTAGAAACTTAATATGGCATTTGTCTTTCAAAAAATGCAGACTCGAGCCTCAAAGCAACTTTGTCTTTTAACACACTGTCATGTCTGCTCATAAGCATTATCTGCCAGACACAGCAATCTACCACAGAGAAACAGTGCATAGTGTGTGTCCCACAGACACTGGAAGCTGTTTATCTCACAAAAGCTTAAAATGGTGGTCTGGCCATAACAGGTACGTATTCATGTCATACTCAAAGGTATTAGTTTCCCTTGTGTCTGCTTCTATGAATTTAAGGAGCGATGCTGTGCACACACAGGAGAATGGCTGTCGAACTGGCAGGCAGTTGTACTGAATCCAAGGTGGACATATGGAAAAAGCCAACTTAGCTTGCGAGTCTTGAAGATGAGAGACTGCCATACTTGGCACCAGAAGGAACACAGGGGATATGTTACCCTTCTCACCGGACAGGAGTAACTGAAATAATCCCCAAGCTTGTTCAGTCCCCACACAGAGGCCTGCATTGGAAGACCATTCAACCACTGACTGAATGTTCTTTTATTGAGATAGAGCTATAAATATGTTTTTTTTTTTGTCTTGCCCGAGGGACACTTCCAGATGACTTAACCCCACTCTAGTAATCAACACTTTCTTACACATGACTGGCCTCAACCCCAGGGTCATGACGAGGGCTTGTGGCTAACCAATGTATCTCTAATTAGTTCCCTTTAGAATAATGAATAACACAACTGAATATTTTATAGAAAGCACCATATAAACACAAGAGGATGCAGTACTCCAAAAGCTTAATCTTAAATAATTCAAATAAATTAAAAAATATATACACTCTAGAAACGTATTAGTATTTATATTCTATATTCTACTAGAGTGAGGGAGATATTACTCAAATAATTAAAAAATAAAAGATACTGAGATATCAATGTAAATGTTTAATGTTGAAAGTGAAGTTACACTTGGAAGAATGTGTTCAGTGGCAAATACCATCCTTAGCACACAAGGGATCTGCTACAGACAAAGGGATTGGATTGCAACAAACGGTGCCATTGCTAATACAACATAAATATATAAATAACAAATAAAAGCAATTATTTGTTATTTAGCAAAAAATAATTTTCCAGCTCAGCCAATCATGATTAGTCAAGTTTTAATTGACAGTTTTCGGCCCAACTAATGTGTCAAGCTTAATTTTCTCTTCTTTTTGTCCAACTACTGAGCCTGCCAGTTTTGCTTTTTTGGCATTTTGTTGACCTTTTATTTTGTTAGCCTAGTTAAGCATGGTGAAAGGAAAACCGTAACTTGAATGGCAGCTAAGGAAGCTACTGTAATAAAGATAACAAAGCAGAATAAACAGAATGCACACAATTGATATTTATGATTGAACATTTATTCATCACAAATATCAAGCTGTACACTATACAACCTGATATGAATTTTGTTGCAGTTTAAGTGCATGACATTTTGAGATAAAGCATCAGAGCTCTGTCAAAGATAACCCAGATCAAGATGAATCAATCAAAAGAGCAATCACTAGGTACTGTATAAGAAAAAGACCAATGTTCTTAGAAATGTGAGAATTGTTTGGCTGTTACAACTGTTATGAGACAGCATGCAACACAACAGAGAAGAAGCTCCTTTGTTAGTGCGGCTTTCAGTGAGAGTGTGGTTGTAAATGATCTAAATTTGGCAGGCGTACCGAGGACATTAAGTATCTAATTAAGAATAATTAGCAACTCATTAGTTTTTTCAGAGGCTGCAATTATTGTTGAAAAAACCAGCATAGGTCACAGTGTGGGTGCCCAAGATTGAGTAGGCCACATGTGAGAGCTGGAGTCGAGTTCCCTGTCAGATTTCAAGATTTCCAGCAATATGGGCCAACATTTTCTCTCTTTCTCCAACCGATAACATTCAAACGTTAAATAAATAACATAACATAAGTATAATAAAAATTGAGAAAAGAAACTGTCACTCAACATAAAAACAGTGGCACACACTTTCTAGATGGATATAAAATTAAATAGGCTAAATAGGCTGCATACAATTTTCATACTTTCATCGATCATCCATTTTTTGTGGCCATCCTATAAGCCGGAGTATCCGATCGTATCTGAAATGGACCACTGCAATCGCAGGTTCTTGTTTTAGCCCAGCAATAAGACACCTGACTCCACTTATCAAAGTCTTGATTGAAGATGATGGTTTGATAATTATTAGAATCAGGTGTCAGAGTGCTGGGCAAAAACAAAAATCTGCTCCAACATCGGCCATATTGGATAAGATTGGATACCCGTGCCATAAGCCCACTCTTGTTATCAAAATTGTTTTATTTTTCAATGGCTGTAGCTGCTTTGTAGATGCAATTATATGTTGTTTTTTATCATTAAACACTATGTTTAAGTACATATGCATATTTCATATAATTTTAATATCAGACTTTCTTTATTTAGATTTTGTCTTTTTTTGGGAGGAGGAGGGGTCAAATATTCTTAATATAATTATTTTAATATACAAAAGCTATTTGCTCATCCTGTTGTGCAATCCCTAATCGTTTTAATTGGTGGCAGATTGACTGTAAGAAATTCTAGGAAAAGTAAGAAATAAACAAGAATTCCAATATTTTCAAAATTGCCTTTAATATTGTACTGAATTGAGTATGGAAACTGGAGAGGGTCAAAAATGGAAGAGAGTTGAGTATATCTTCTTCTGCAGAAGAATTCAAAAGTAGAGACCTTGAAATGCAATGAAGTCTGCTCTCAGTAGAACTGAACCATTTTCACCCAATAGCCCTCTTAAAAGTTTTGTATCCTTGTTACATCCTTTCTTATCTAAATATTGCATCAGAAGAACTAATGCTTTGAAGATGACTTAGAGACAGATTCCTTTTGAGAGATGGTGGGTATGAGTACAGGGATAATTGTTTGTATCAGTAGGCCTCCGTCTTTTGTAACCCTCACGTTCAGAAAGAGCAGAGTTCAGTCATACTGTCCCTAAGTGAATCTTAGATATCCTCTAATATAATAACAAAAAGAACAAATGTAATAATTTGGGATGAGACTTCACCAAACCAAATCACAAATATGCCATCAATACTGTTTATTCTATCTTCTGCAACTCAATACATGCTGTTGCACGTGAAGGTTAACAGACTCCTTCATGGCAAAAAAAAAAAAAAACTTCTCAATAAAGCTTAAATACAATTCGGAGAAAATAGACACCGTAAGAGTACTCATGGCTATTCCATTTATTTGTACAATATCGGCCTTGTTATACAAAAAGTAACAGCATCAAAACGTGAGTGTAATTGTAAAATATGGCAGGTCCTACTATAGTTCTGAATGAGCAATACCTGGGGTCCAGACGTATCTGCACAGAATTATACAATGAAAAAAAGTTCTGTTTCTTTTTATCACTGCCTATTATTAATTTATATAGACCCATTTTTTTAAAAGTAGAAACATTGTGATACATAGGTGACTAAGAAAACCATTTCTATGAAGCGAACACATATAAGCTGTTTTTCTACATTTATTTACATATTACAAGTTTTTATTCAGGATAATCTTGTATCCACCTTATATTTGTATAAATATTGTAAAAATAGTGTTTTTCCATGCAATAATATACTGAGATTTTATACTAGCCACTGAAGATACGAGCTTGTTCTCAGAAAAGTATTCTCCGCTTCTGTTTTCAATATGCAATTATAGTTATTGGAATATTGTGTGTCTAGATAACAGCATACAATTTTAATGTTCTCAGAGTCAAATGATGGATGATTCTTGGCCCTGGGTTTGACTGGTAAGTTTAAACTGTCATTTAACATAAAAACAAATATAATTAATCTAACGGATCGAGGCATGTTTTTTCTGTCATCGGCTATACTTGTCTTATGGTTTGCATTCTGTGTTCTAGCCCTCTGGGTAAATATTTTATATTTTTTCCACTCACAGAAAGGAAAAAAAAATTGATAACAGAGGCCATTTCAGGATTTGTCTTTTATAAGTATATCAATTGTAAAATAAATACTACATGTGCCATCTCAACTATCATTTATCAAAAAGTGTAACTTTATCAGGAGCGAACTCCACGAAAGTTTGACTTTTACACGCTTCCTGAATCTTTGCCTGTAGGCTTCAGCGGCAAGCTCATAAGCACACATCACCGAAGCTTTCACCACATCGTAATTTAAACTTTCTTCTAAAGACAAAGTTGAACACACCTCCTGAGCTTTCCCCAGTAATTTGCATTACAATAGCAAGGTCTACACACTCTTTGGCCAATGCAATGTCGTAGCAATGCATTCAAACATTGGGAAATATTTGTCTACTTCATTTTCTCTGTACGAAGGTACCAAACAAATTTGCTGTTTAACATCAAACTCAGCAGAACTCACAGAAGTGGTGCCTTGGGAAGCCACTAGGCGAACTGGTATCGAAGGCAATGTACTGGTGGGCAGAAGAGAAGATGCAACAGGCGTACCAACCAGAGGCTTCCATGGCATAGGATTAGGCCTCCATTCCTTCGCTCGCAACTCCAGCTCCTTCAACTTGACCTGATGGTTCAGTCTCAAGTTCAAAAACTCAGAGCTGCAGCAAGTGGTTCTGGTACTCCTCCCTACTTAGCACTAGCTCCAGCTCTTACGATGCAGTGGAGACACAATAAACACAACCTCAGTCTTCGCTGTATCCGGAATCTGCAGTGGTTCCAACTCAGACACAACACCTGTGAACTCATCTTTGTCAGTTATGACTTTCTGCGCCACCAATTCCTCATACAGCACCGATTTTATTTCCTGTTTCATTTTAATTTCATTTAGGGGCACTGAGAAGCAGACCGTCCTTTCGGCAATGGTTAAACTGTTTCACACTGGGATAAATAGCAAAATCTTCTAAATCAAACCTAGCCATAGTAGAATATGAGCCCCCAACTCTGTTAATAATTTTAATAGATGAGCCCCCAATTCAGTTACCAATTTCATTAATAGACGAGCCACCAATTTTGTTACAACCTGGTCTAGCACAAAAAGGTAACTGGATGAATGATAAGGGAGATGACTGGGGAGCTTAATTAGCTTATGGTTTATGAATTTATATGCATCATCATTATCAGTTGCTCATAACAAAGCAGTAAAAAAAAGAAAAAACTTAGCCAAATAAGTAAAACTGTATTTTGTTTTTAAATGTAAAACTGCCACGTCCCAAGCTTTTTATTTTTTATTGTTTTTTGTTTTTGTTTTGTTTTGTTTTTGTGCTTGCATGTGAAAGCCACTTTCTGTTTTGCTGCTGCCGCATTTGTTTCTGTCTTCCCGAATGATGGAGATAATGATGTCACGGTCCAGCTGAGGAGAGGCAGATCCAAAGAAGCACCGGAGAAGGAGAAGCAGGCCATCGCCTGGCAACCAGACTGAGGGATGCCTGTTGCTGAGAACCCTGAGACTGTCTTGGAGCAGCGTTATTCGGAAGATGGCGGTCTATATAAAGATTATGTGCATCTTTTCAATTAGTCTATCATTCAGTTCCCAGTTCTGCCGTTACGCAATAAAATGTCCAGCGTTAATGAATCTCTAACAATGTTAATTAAATTCTAACAGAAAAAAATGTTTTGTTAGAGTCAAACACTGTCAAAGTTGTATTAACACTGGACATTTTACTGGAGTAACCTACATGAAATAATATAGGAAACATTGGGTAGCATTGCTTTGGAATAGAGTTTAAGTAGCTTGGCCTCATTATGATATCAATACTTTTAACGGCAGGCCTAGATTTTGCTAGTTTTAAATAATGACCTACAGTATAGACAGGTTGAAATGGTTTTTTGTTGACATTACAAACTATACAGAGCCTACGGTAAACTTTCCTCAGTCCAATGATCTGACAGATGTCAGATATGCCATTTTGACAGGTCTTTTTTTAAATCCCTAAATTTGTTTAATTTTTGTCATTTCACCTGTCTTATATGGCGCCCAGTTGTGAATTGATTGAATCTTCCATTTGGGATTGAAGTGCCAACACGTCTTTTGCAATGCATTGTTTGCTTTTTCCTTTCTAGTGATGTGTGGAGGGCCATAATTACAGCAATCTAAAGAAACACTAAATATTACTAAATATTGGGTATGTAGTCAGCTCAGATTTTTGTTTTCGTCTTCAAGGTTGGGCTAACTGCATTAGTGTCCATCTTCACAGAGTTCTCAGGCAGCTGCATAACCTAAAGGGACTCAACCATGGCAGTGAGTTTTCAGTAGTGGCGCATAATGGGCTTGCTAGGAGTAGGGTGCACTCCTGTTGACCAGGCTTCCTTGCGTTGCCATTGCATTATGCTGCATTTACATCATATGGGAGGTACCAAATTGACCATCTGCTGACTGGGGAAAACTGTTAAGGTCAATGTGTAATTCCGAATAGGAGGTATGAAAATTTTTTGATTGTTTCGATATCTCTGATCTGGCAGTAACAAACATGGAAGTATGTGAATGCAGCAAGATAAATGGCCTGTGAACTTGTCAACCATTCAAGCTAACAAAAACGTGATTTTATTTTATATGTTTATTTTTATTTTTATACACAATGTTATACTTCACACACGACTGCCATTTTTCCAACGAGTGTGCAATGTATGAACATGAAGTCGGAGCAATGGGAAGTGTAACAAGAATGAGCACAGAGATGTAGATCATAAATGGTATATTAAAGTATGGTTCTAGGAAATACTTTAAAGACATACTATGCACAATTTTTACCTTGAAAATATTGGGAAATAACCATGCTAAGGCATAGTTATGCCCAGTCTTTACGCCCTTTTACCAGATTTGTACACCTTTAGCGGTATTTTTTATTCTGAAATGTGTTTGGGATATTTCTGGGTGTGGTACTCTTTTCTGTGTGGGGAGATGTGGGAGTGGCTACAGAATATGTGGTTTGAGATTAGATTTCAGTGGAGTGTTTGTTGCTAGCTAGCTAGCAAAGAAACCCAGATACAGCTAAGCAAAAAGACAAGTCAACAGGGCTTGTTCAAGAAAAAGAGCTAACTTTGGAATTTCTTTTCCTCTTTGGCATCAGCTGAAGTTTGCCAAGGGGATGAAAAGGGATGTGGGGTTGATTTGTATTCTGTTGGACCTGCTAGTAATGTCACTTGAGTGGGCGAGGTTGAAGATGGAGGAGGAGACTTCTTTGATTGTTAACACAAGACTACAGAAAACTTTTGTGCAATACTTTATTGTAAGGGATGATGAAATTACACCTTAACTACTGTAAGTTTGTGGTTTTACAGTTCATAACTTGTTCATTTGAATTTGACTGCTCACTGTTAAGGCCCTAAAATATGTTTGCCTAACTTCCTTCACAGCAGAGGTAGGCCTTTGATGAATTTTTCAAAGCTTGGGAAGAATGAATCTCAGATGAATAGCTATCAGTGGCATGCTTAATTCAATTAAATATCTGTTTAACCTGAACTTATCAAAGTGAGCTATACAGTTTGTTTTGTGAGCTGTGAGTGGCAAACCCTGAACAAACAGACAGCTTGAAAAGCTTATTTTACATAAAGTATGGGTTGTACATAAACCTGCGCTAAACAGCTTTTATGGATTGGACTACTGTACTTACATTACTGTGGCCTTATTTTTAAATAGCTTACTCTCATTTTTTTGCGATACTAATTATCAGTTCATTGGTAATTGACACATCTGTACATAACTGTTTAGTGACCTACTATCCCAGCATTCTTTGTGAACTGTTTCACTTTTCTTCTCACTCTTCTTTACGTCAACATTTTTGCCCCCCTTCCTGATCTCCTCGAGTGTTGCATTCATTTATTTAATGAAAAAAGTTATACCCATATCACACATGTGAAAAAGTTATTGCCCCTTAAAATTTATAACTGGTTGCACCACCTTCAGCAGCAATAACTGCAACCAGACACTTTCCGTAATTTGATAGCAGTCTTTCACATGGCTGTGAAGAAATTTTTGCCCACGTCTTTGCAGAACTGCTTTAATTTAGACAAATTTGTAGATTTTTGAGCATGAACTGCTTGTTTCAAGTCGTGCCACAATATCTTCATTAAGTTCACGTCAGGACTTTATCTAGGCCACAGCAAAAATTAAATTTTTTTTTCAGTCATTCACATGTGGATTTGTTTTTGTGTTTTTGATCACTGTCCTGCTGTATAATTATGCTTCAGCTTTAGGTCATGGACAGAGGACCAGACATTATCCTTTAGAATTTTCTGGTATGGAGCAGAATTCATGGTTCCTTCAATAAAGTCACCCAGGCAGCAAAGCATCCCCCCATCATCACATTACCATCACCTTCTTTGACTGCTAGTATAATGTTCTGTGAAATGCTGTATTTGCTTTACACTAAACATAATGGGATCTGTGTTATTCAAAATGTTCCACTTTTGACTCATCTGTCCATAGAACATTATTTCAAAGGGCTTGGGGATCAACCAGGTGCTTTCTTGCAAATGTGCGAAGATCATTTAAACTTTCATCCATGTCCACTTTCCCTCTGGACTCTCCCTATATTAGATCAACAAATTTTTTGAAATATATATAAATGTCTCAATAAGAAACTCAATTTATGATAAGTCACTTCACTGTGCTTTTGGAGTGCCTATAGGGACCCCTGGAGGATGACCATTGAAATACAAGTTTAAATTCCTGTAGGTCACATGATGGAAACAAACTGGTGGCCAAATGTATTATATTTTAAATATTTTGAAGATATCCTTTGTTTTTCCATTTCATATTTTACTAAATATTACTGTACATTTTTCATGGGGTCATTTAAATTGTGTGATAGTATCTAGGGTGGTGTGAAGATTCACATTTGCATCAAACACTACTCCACATAATCTCCACTTATTCTGTCAGTGATATGTGGAGCATCCAGCCATTGTTTTCATTATTAACAAACACAGAGCACCAAGGTTTCTTTTATCCCTGCTACATTGCCTTTAGGAGGTAACAAAAGGGGATTAGGCATGCCGCACAAAGGATCAAGATCATAGCTGAGCGATAGCACGAGTGTTACATTTTTCTGCCCTGAGGTCAAGCATAATCATTGAACCAGAGGGCCAGGGAAGAATTCCTGCCCAAAGCGTGATCAGATATGATCTATGAGAAACAGCAACAGGCAGGACCCAAGCAGTGGAGAATATAGGAAGCAGTGAACCCAGGCTAATTAGGTTTTGAGTGAAGGAGTTGCTCGGGCCAGTGGCCCAGCGCAAGGCAGTAGCCGATGGCATGCCAGCAGAAACGCTTTCCTCCCCTCATTTCCTCTTCTAATTCAACAACAAGAAACTAGCGTGATTAAGACAAAAATACATAACAAGTGTCTTTTTGGTCACTATAAATATGTTGGCTTACTGCATTGTCGATATTGTGTTGCTTGAAAATATCATTTCGGGTAATGTTGATAGCCAACTGCTATCTGAACACTGCATAGGAGGATGTGTGTGACCTACAATGGATTGCATTCCAAACTTCTTTGACTTTCGCATTGTACTGTATAAGCATTCTTATCCGGCATGATGGTAGCACTTATCATTGAGACATTTTAATAACCAGTAATAAAGATGAGAATTAATCATAATTTGCCTAACACAAATATATTGCAGATCACTCAGAAGATGTTTAAATAAGTATTCATTTCCAAATATGCAAGATGTTACATTAATCCAGTTTAAAGGTTTGGGGTAGTTATATGTGCACTAGAAATATACATACATGCCATTTTTTTCCCTTCAAACAGTCATATGCCTCTGGCCCAATAGTCTGCACTGCATGCATGATCACACACACATTCACATTACAGCATGCGATACCAGTGCATGTTCTTCACTATGGTGATAATCATAGTGAAGTAATTACATTTGCGCATACACATTTAATTTCAGCACCTTGCCACGTGTGTGAGGAAGGCAATTGCATGTCATGGATCACTGGGAAAGAATAGACGATCACGCTAGGGCTTACAAGCATTCCCTTCTTTCAGCCCCTTTTAAAAATAAGAACATCGATACCATATCTGAATGCAATCTATAGTAAACTCAATTATGCTAAGCTAGCTCAGAGCCATTTGATGAGGCTCTCTAGAAGCCATACTAGTATGTGAAATCTATTTCCATGTGCATCATGGGGCTTTCATCCACAAGAAAATAAATTCATAGGAGAAATGATTAGTGCATGCATTTTCTTGTACCCTGATTTTATTTCACTCCACAAGTGTACGGTCCATACAGAGTCAAAGGGTCAGCTTGACTGTAATAAATAAGCCTGCGCCTGAACTGAATGTGATGCTATTTCTATTAAATGTAAGACACAATGTACGTAGTGAACATTATGTCTTAAATGTATGTAGTGAAGTTTGGAAAAAAAAAATTCATGTTTTATTTCAATTGTTTAATTTAGCATTCTGAAAGATGATTGGATACAACTGCGTTATAAAAATAGTTGGAAATTAATTTCAAAGTTTTTAAATTGTAGACATTTCATGAATGCAGAATACAATAGCTATGACAGAATAGTCCCACAGGCTCATGACTCCAGTAAGCTGCTGCATTGTAAATAGTTTTTTGGACATTTACATTGCAAATGCTATCATGAGTACTGGACAAATATTGTGTCCACCAATTAGAGGCAAGAGTGATGCACCATTACTGTACGTCTGCTACCACACTTCAGGCTATAGACACAGTTTACCATGGAGCTTCATACTTTATTTTGGGAAGAGCCATGGCAGGGAATCTAACCCTGGGCCACACTGGGCGATTTGTATACTGGTTAAGAGGCAACCACCGTAGGGACTGTGCCACATGTCCTACCCGGGTTCTTTTCCTTTTCGTGTGTGTGTGTGTGTGTGTGTAGACATCTTTAGCCCTCCAGCGACTGACACAAAGTGACTCGCTCCCATCGAGTCCCACACCCATTTGCAAATTAGGAGCAGGAAACTTCAAATCTGAGCTGTCGTATGGTGCGCTTTCCAACAATTTTACCTGGGGCCAAATGTGAAAAACGCAAAGCGCTTTGTCTTGCGGTCTTTAAGCCATGCCCTTTCTTCTGTTCCAGGAACTGCCATTAAAATCCCGTGGTGTGGGCGAAGACCAGCACAAAGCACCTGTGATCAAAAGTGTGAAAAAAACATTCAAAACATAGATAAACAAAACCCTGTGTCTAGATGAGCTGAGAGACCTGCTCTTCATTTATAATTCAAAAAGTTCTGCAGACATTTGCAATGCTCAGCGGGCGTACGTGGGCTGCAAATGATATCAACTTGATGTTATCAGAGTGAGGACGTGAAGTACAGCACAGCACACAGATGAATCCACCTGTATTTCATAAGAAAGGGAGGGGGGGAAATAGTTAGTGCCCTCAGATGGTCTGCAGTGTGTTCATGGAGTCACCCATTGATGCAGGGTTTCACTCAGTAGGTTATTGTCCTCAACCTAATTGTGCACTACATACTTATCTGGTCAGTTGGGATGACTGAAATCTGCCTGAAGCTTCAACCAACTGCGCAAGTCCTGCGCAATGGCTGTGAAGCTCAGCTGGTGGACTGTCCAGCGAAAAGAAGGGGCTGGCTGCACATGCTTCAGATGATATGTGCTAGTTTGAGCACTCCAGAATTTATGTTTTAGTATTCTTGCAGACATATCCCTGAAATTGGGCTTTACAAATGCAGAGAAAAGGATTGGGGTAAAAAAAAAATACTTAACATATGCCATATACCACATCATCAGGACTCCTGAAACATGGCCCATGGCTTCACACAGCACACAGTGTTTATTGGGGTTTCTAATGCAGTATGAAGTAAAGATCAACACTACATGAGAAAATGTATTAAATAACAATATCTTCATAATTGCAGTTGCTTGAGACTGTAAATGTTGTATAAATAAACTAAGAATAATTTGGAAAAATATAAATTATTGTGTATACTTATAATTATGTAAGTATTCATGATATTACAGTTTATTTGTATGGTCACAATATTTTCTCTCTGTTGATCTATTGATCCATGTTCTAAGCCTGAAGGGCATTGTTATGATGCTGCAGCAGGCTGCCATTTGCGTCGTTCTAGGCAATGGGGAACACCGCAGATGAAGTCATCATCCAAGAATGAGTCCATGCTGTCAAAGGGCCTGCTAACTCCTGTTCTAATTCAAAGAGTACCCACACATGACTTCCACCCTCTCCTCTCCTTGGAAACACACCTTTTCCATTGATTAATAAAATATCAAAGAGCTTAACAATGTTCTGTTGGGTTTCATCTGAGAAGTGATGGGATAAGAAAACAGCACAAGAGATACACAGTGTTTAAGTGTGTAATCTTCACGTGAGTGGATTTCTGTTCCACAATTACATTTTGACCTCTTTTTCTTTTTACCACTCTTATCACAGCAGTGCAAAAATAGAAACTGCACATAATGGCATTGCAATGGCATTAGGATCTTAGCCAAAAGAGCAGAAAATGCTCCAGTTAACAAACAAACAAAAAAAAAACATAAATAATCACTAAGTAAATACTTTCACCACCTTCCTCTGAGCTCTGAGGTTAAATAATAAATACACATACTACCCTGATATGGTTTTGATCACAGCCACTAGACTAAACAAACACACATGCACAGAAACACACACACACACACACACACACACACACACACACAAAAACCAACATAAAGACAAACATCAGCAGTTAAAAAAATTGTTTTGTCTCAGGAAGGTCACAGCCCTGTATGATTCTTACACTGCACACTCCGTTTGCCCCCTTCACCACTGAGGTTCCTTGGCTTCTTCTGACCCTGTGATATTCTGCAGCCTCTGTGTGTTCAGTGGGTCTGTAAGGGCATATTATAGTAAGACTCCCCAGGTGACCTCACTGTGAGGCTTATCAAGGCATCTGCCCCTTACTAACTGTTGACTGAAGACTAGGGTAGATGCTTAAATCATATCCACTTTAATAACCCGGCAAATGGAATGAAGCACATTATCTTGATATGACCAGAGGGACAGTTTTTTTTGTTGCAAAGTCCGCCAGTACACAATTATGTCAGTGCAGGACAACTTCAATGTGTTCTCTCCCAAGGGGGGAGGGGGAATAAATGTGGCATATTAAATTATGAGCCTGCAAGGGCAGGAGCTGAAACACGGTGGGGGGTGGGGGGGTTAGGGGGGCGGAGGAAAGATACAGAAATCCATCACTGGTGTCATTTAGTGTCATTTGGCACCACAGGAAACACTGAGTTCAGAAGAGAATTAAGATCATATCTGTTATATATAGTTATATGTGGTTCCCAACGGTCTTCCCGTTCACATGTAATGGTGTTTCTCATATGAATATTATGAAAAGTACTACGAATGAACAAGCTATTCTATAACCACATTCGTTTAAACAACATTTTCTTGGAGATAAAATAAAATATTCATATAAACTGCACTGCTGTATTGAATACATAAATATAACTGCTTACAATTAATTGAACAATCCTCAATGAATATTATGCCAATTTTTCAGTTCAGCTGAGAGTCAAGATTTGGTGAATTTCTTGAATTGACTGAATTGGAACACTACAATACAATTAGCTTTGGTAAGCTGGCTCTGAAATGCTGTAAATTTGTACCTAACAGTAGCGAACTTACTAATGGAAAGTGTCATTTGCCATTGCATTTATTGTACATTAAAATATTAACTGAGGATCTCTGAGGTCAGTTATTTGTGTGTATTCTCAGAAATACTGTATTAGTAACACAGCCCTCTGGCCATTGTTAGACAACACTGAAAGAGTCAAATCCAGCAAGAACAAAAAATTGATGTCATGTGACGATGGATTGAGTAATGGATTGAGTAACTGGTCATGAACCTGTTTTTTATGGAGTGTTCAATAATGTTAATAATACTGGCTGTTCTCATGAAGAGAATATATCAAGCTCAGCTGTCAATGTACATTAAAACAAATGCATGTATGTTTCATTTGGCAACCAATAAACTCTGCTTTAGTGGTTGTAACTGTTATGCTATATTTTTTATATAGTTCATGTTTAGAAATAACGTTCAAATACAGATTTTTGTGGTTTCTAACTAGGTTTGTGAACTGTTTGCTCAGCGTCACATGTGTCCAACACAGAATAAAAAGGGAATTAAAATCACAAAAAAGGCTTTCCACAGTGTTTAAAACTGGACGAACTGGAAGAGCTCAGAAGTTTGAGACGGGAAAAAAAATATTTGCTGCCTCATCGTTGCCAAAATAACTCCCACACCCCTTGGATGTGTGTTGTGTTAACGATGGGCTGAATCAAACACTGTGACAGGAAATCTGCAAACTCAAACACATATAGTGTAGGCACAGTTCAGAAAGCCAAGGCCTTAGTTATGTAAATAAAAGATTCAGTTTTGTTCAGGAAAGGTTAAAGAAGGCCTGTTTCTTGTACAAGATTCAATTCGCTGTTGCCTCTTTGCCACTTTTAATTCACGTGTGTAGAACACTAATATTGTACAATACAGGTCTGAAAACGTTGTGAAAAGTCTATGTAAAATAACTCAACCCATCATTTTCAATAAACTTGAGGTGGCTTTCCATTTGCAGAAGTGCGAGCAAAGTGCCAGAAACCAATGCACAAGAAATACAATGGAGTATGAATGCTGTACAATATGATGTCAATAGCTCACGTCAAATTCAAAACCACCTTGACTGTTACTCAAAGTACCGTTAATCCCTATCTATATTCCAATATCAAACCTAGAACACATGCACAACCTTTCCATTTAGATTCCTCTAGCCTGCCGGCAGTTCCTCCCTGGTGTAGCCGTGCATATTCAACAGGCCTCTTCTTCATGCTGTCCCCCCAGCGGTGGACTGAAATACCGGTAACAATGAAAAGAGCCGAGCACTCGACGTTCTGCTCCCAACTCAGAACTCATCATTCCGGCTTCATACACTTTGTCTGCCCTCCTTGACACCATTAATGTACACTGGCCTCAACTGAGTTCCTAGTGTACTGTATGTGAACTCAGTGCTCTCATTCCTTAATTTTGTCCTTTCCTTCGCTAGACAGCTAAAAGATTTTAAAGGTTTTCAAGCTGTATGTTCCGTAAATGATCTTCTGTTAAAATGGATTGTTGTGAATTATAGCTTCAAAAATTGCCTGCTTGCCTGTTACAGCCTGCCGCATGCCGTTATATGTTGGTGCTCTTATCATACGGTAGGCTCTTATGTATGGAGTCTTGATTACCCTGTAATTTGTTCTGGATATGAGTCATCTTCTATATATGCATACATATGAAAACAGAATAAGCCTCATGACTGAGGGTTCAGTGGCAACGTTTGATGTGCCCATTTGATAAGCCCTGTCAGACAGACAGAGCTGTGTGAAAAATGGCATAAATGCAGATGAGGTAAAAACAAAACACAACAATAATAACATGTTCGCTCTCAGCTAGCTCTCAGCTTATATACACCGAAAGTTGTTGAGCATATTTATTCGAAAAAACGAAAGCCCCCATCCCTCACTGCGTGGGCGGAGTTCGAAAGAGCCGTTGAGCAGATGTTGGGCTGCCCGCCAGTCTTCCTCTGGCTGGTTACTGAGCGAGCTCCGTGATGGAGGAGGTCAGAGCGCTGGAGGGCCGGGGTCTGAATAGCCTTGTGTTTGCGCTTTCCTGGAGAAGGCATCCACCTCCTATCAACTCTCCCAACAAACCACCAACCTCCAAGGGCCCACTCAGCCCACTTCCTGTGCCTACTGCATGAGTCTCGCCTGCCCTCGGGACGGCCGGTCACGTGGGGCTCCACTGCACATACACAGCAGGGTGAGGAGGGGCTAAGCGCCAGCTCTTGCTAATCGTGATGTGCTGGCCATCGTGTGTTTCAGCTGAGGCTCTGGAAAGCATGCCTGAATGCAATTTAGGCAAAAAGTGTTTTTCTTTAGCCGTTCAATGTGTGCAGACATTTCAAGACAAAACCTCACTAACAAGCTCTTTTTCTATCAGTGTCCACCCAGTTTAGCCATCAGAAGAACACTTGCTGTTTGAAGTTCTTCTGATCTAACCCTGTAAAGGGTAATTAGTCTCAAAATGTGGTTTGTGTTAAGAAAAGATAACTGCCCATAACCATCTAATGAAGACCAATGTAAGGCTTGTACAGTTTATGTGGTTCTTCTACACTGATCACAGTAAGAGGACCCATGTAGCCACTGAATCGTTTGAAACGTGTTTGTCCTCTCAGTGTTTCTGATGGACAGGAAGGCAGGAATGATTCCATTCTGCAGAAAGGTATTGAACTCAACAAGTTTAACCTGTTACTGTTGTACACAAGAACAACATGTTTGCCAAAAGGCTATCAGTTAAGCACATAACTCAATTTTCATGTAAAAATGTACAACCATCAATTTTCACAAGTACATTCAGTGCCTTGCCTTACATGTGATTGGTGTTTAAATCGTGCACTTTACATTAAAGGCAAATCTATTTTGTAGAGCTATTTCTGATCTATTTCTGAATAGATGCAAGAAAATGTCAATGTTAATACATTATTCAAATGAATAAAATTACTCAGCTTCTTAGCCAGGCTCAGAATGAATGCATGCTGAGATTTGTATCTGAAGATAGTTTCCTCTGGATTCTCTGGAGTCACTAAAATTATCACTAAAATGTATGGGAATTGTTATTGAAAAACATAATGGGCCTAATTCAGGAAACGTGTTCAATCACATTTAATCGCAAACTGCATATAAGAACATTTCCAAAAACATTTCGGCATTCATAATTTTTTTGTTATCTGTATTTATTCATGGCTGTTTCCTTATGAAAATCACATGAACAGGATTCCGCATAAAATTTACATCCAGCATTCATCATCTCATACACCTGGGATATGCACAGAAACAAAGATCTGATCATGTGTCATGAATCTCA
The DNA here is from genome assembly GCF_018555375.3 of Anguilla rostrata. Taxonomy (NCBI): domain Eukaryota; kingdom Metazoa; phylum Chordata; class Actinopteri; order Anguilliformes; family Anguillidae; genus Anguilla; species Anguilla rostrata. Next base: position 42,359,536 of record NC_057937.1, on the reverse strand, counting down.
TGTTGTTTTTTTGTTGGAACATTTTTAAGAACAAAAGTAAGAATCATTTAAGAAAAGTTTTGTGAATGAGGCCCAATGATCAAATTTATTTGTGAGTGAAAGTTAGAGGGAAATGTTGTGTACTGCGATTTATGTAGTTTTACATCTTACCTGGACAATTGTTTTGGGGATAAAGGAGCTTTTAAATTCATCTGTTCTATGTCCATTAGATGGTATATGAAAGTAATTGGACGACGTGTCTCACAAGTGCACAACTCCTGCTCTTCTGCTGGCATGTGCACCCAATTGCTTTCCCACAAAAGCCTTTATCCTTTTGCTTTCATCCAAGGTGAGAATAACCCAAGAAGCAACAAAAGGGCAGCAACTGCACTTAATTTACAGATTCTAAGTTTCCGGTGCTTGTTAAAAAGACGTCTAATTAACTGTCAGGATTCTCCAGGCAGTTGCCAGAGACAAATTAGAATAAAAAAATAAATTAAAAAAACAATGTACATCTTACATCAGGGCAGTGTATGGCAAATGACCATTGCAGTTTATAAAAAAACATGGCTTAACAGAGCGAGGCCCTGTGCTATGTGACTGAGTGTCTTTCACAGACTGTCCAATGCCTCATAAATCCATCTGTCACTGCAGTAGCTCTCTGTTCTGGCATCTGCAGCAGTTAGGCAGGGAGAGGCTTTTTGTTTGCATTGTTTTAGAATACCAGGGGAAGCAGTGATACACTTCTGTTTTTCTGAGCCAGTGTCTAGATTTTGTGTGCTGCATCTTTCATTTATCCATGAACAGCAACAAAGTCAACAAAAAAGCTCTAAAATAAGCTGGAACACAATACCGTGCTGCTGTTAGTCACAAGAGGGAGCACGCAATGGATGTCAACAAAGTGCATTTTGCAGAAGAACAGGCATTAATGGCGAGAAAGCATGGTGCACATACAAAAATATATATAAATGGTATAAACAGGGAGAGAATGTAACTCATTTGTGAGGTGAAATTTGCCAGCACTTGTTCAATTATCTCTATGAAAAAGCAAAGCATTAGAATATTTGAAATGTTTGCCCATTGTTTATACTGCATCAGGAAAGTCAGAGTGCTGTTCCCCAGTGGTTTAATTCTATTGTTAAAATGTTAATATAGATAATATCGCTTGTACCTCTGGGATTTTCTGGTTGTTTATCATGCAATGTGAAAGTGACTGACTTTACTTTCAACAGGCTCTCACTAAGCCTTTCATGAGCTGTTTTGCGGAGCATAATGCAGAGCTGTTGAATAACTGCCAGTGACAGAGCACACCACTTGAGCACATCAGTTTGAATGCATCTGAATATATAGCTGAAAAAAGACGCAAGGAAAGAAACTAATGTGAGAATTCTGATCATTGTGAATCAAAGGTTTATGAAAAAAGAGAATGGAATACATACCAATTAGCCAGGGTTGAAATTACAGGAATCTGAAAAACATAAAACCGTCATCATGAAGGTTCTGTAATTCATAACAAACCATAATATATTTTGTACATTAAAACATATTATTAGAATTATTGTTCATGTATTTATTACTAAAATGATACAAAAAAAATACAGTCCCTTTAGAACCAGGCCTGGATGATACCTTTTCCTCTCAGTATGCTGTCTCTGGATAGATTTGCTTACCTGCTGCTTGTGCAGTGGAGATTAAATCCAGACCTCCATTTGAGACATAAAAATATTAACTTCTCTTTACTTGAAGAGGGCCGACCTCAACAGGACTATGGGTAGTGTAATAGCCCAAAGGGGCTGCAGATTTCACATATAGTTGACATGGGCTACACCTCTGTTATATATCACAGAGTCCATTAAAATCCACATGGCTAATTTAGATAGCCAAGTTGGAATCGCAATGGCTGCTATTGCCTTATGGGGCTGTTTTGCTGCCCCTGACAGGAATTCTGCACAAAACTGATTTATATTCCAGGCAATGCCCTCGTTCCTTGTTTAAAGTCCTTGCTCCACGACTATTACCAGCATGTGCTGTGCAGAGCTTCACTCAGGAGGTCATTAAATTAATAATAGAGTCTGCCATTATCATAGGTACCCAAGTGTAATGCACATTTCCTTTACGAAGAGCACAATGCACACAAGAAATAAAGCAGCTCTCTCGCGATATAATATTAATACAGATTAATATTAGATGAATGTGACGCTTTGTCGGCAGAGTGTGCATGCACTCGGTGGATATCTCCACGTTTCAGATGAATCCGAAGGACTCAAACAGTCTATAATGGGCAGGAATCCAAGAGAAATGGCTGATTGATGTGTTGTTTGACATTGGAGTTGGCAGCACGTTTAATACGTAAACACAGATGGCGGGTGTGACAGTCCATAGCAGCTGAGCTGAGAAATGGCAGTGCGGCAGGTCCTTGGGTTACTCATCTATTTATAATTTCAATGCAGGCATCTACAAGCAAGTGGTATTCAGCTGAATGTTTTGATATAGAGGGGGAAATGCCATTTTTCAGGTATAGTGGAGTCAACGTTTTGGCCACTTTATGCACTGTTGCTTTACAGGCTGTAGAGAGGGTGGGTGGATGGAATGGAAGATCTAATAGATGTATTTACTGACAAAAATAGCCCATTTCACAGGCTAGATAGCTGGTAATTGTCTGATAATGGGATATTGTTACATGGGCAGTAGGAAGCCTGCCACTGCTCCCTGCAACAACAGTTGAACTGATTCTGAATGTGGCTCGGCAATGTGTGTATCTGAATAAAGGCTTCCTGTGTCACGAAAACAAATACATGGGAGTAAGGTCTTTTCTATCGAACTCTTTTCTATCACCTCAATGTGATAGACCACGTCGCAGCACCAAACAATGGCCCAACCTCTCCCCACCCTCAAAAAAACAGAACAATGTGTTTCAAACAAAATAAAAGGAATTCAAAGACAGCAACTATTGGGAAATGTCACTTCATCCCCTCCATTTTCTCTAGATGAGGATAGATTCATTAGGAACTTCAAATGATGAACACTAAAAACTCCATTTTATTGACCCTGTTGCTGACCCATTTCTTCCTTTCAATACAGAGCGTGTAAAATCGGAATATTTCACAGCGGGCGAAAACCGCCTGCGCAGTATCCGCTATCTGCCCTTCGTGGCTGTGAGCACTTTTGCAGTAATTGCTGCCATGATTGGTCCTTGGGTGGAGAAGAGAGCTGGGAATCAATAAGCCAGGACAAATTATTCTAATTTTGTTTGCTGTACCTCATTAGCCGCCACGCATCTAATTAAAAAGAAACCCTCGACCCAGATGTCCTCTGTGCCTGCAGTCACTCAGCTGTGGGGTACTCTTTCTCTCTGGCAGCAAAGCTGTGGCATCTCTCCCTCTCTCTCTCTGCTCCATGTTTCTTTGCTGAGAACAGTGGTCGACATGCTGGTGACAATACCATGCTGAGCACATTCCCTTCCGATATAGCATTAATTGGCCAAACGTGACACTATAGCAGATGTCAAATCTTATATTTTATGCGAAATGCAAACTGTTGGCCCCTACAGTCAAAATAAGGTTGTTTTCTGTCTTCATTTCCTGGTTTCTTCTCCTCGCAACGAGTGAATTTGTCTTAAGGGCAGTTAATTTGCATGTACTTAGATTTAGATATTTTGAATTAATAGGGAAACAAAACATCTTTCCATGAACCTCTGGGCTGATTGGCATGGGGGCTCTTTCATCAGAAATAATCATAGCAGTCAAACAAAGCTGTAAAAGAGAAAGACGTTATGTCAAAAGAAGGCTGAATGGTGAGCCAATCATCACAACCCATATGGTTCTGTTCAACTTATCATTATATTCCGCCCATTTCATGTGAAATTGTACCCATAATTGTTGGTCACATTACCCCGATTATAACAATTTGAATGGAGTTAATCAACTGGTCCAGAATTCTGCTGCCTGCCTGGCCTCCACCCTATCTAGACTCACTTGTGCCAATATGACCACCCTTTAGCAGCTTCCAGTGGCTTCTCACATTCAATTGAAATCACTTACCTTAGCATACAAAACAACAAATCATCTCAGCTGATCATTCACTGTCACTATAAGGTGCAGAGCTAAGGTTCTTCGTCTTCTTCTTCTCATTCTTCTTCTTATCATCATCATCATCATCAATGATAATAGACATCATTATCAAATAATTACCAATAATCGGCAGCATGCCTCATCCCCAGAATACTTTTAATGTAAGCTGCTTACATTAATGGCACTATATGCTTTTCCCACAAATCACATCAATGCATAAGTTTTAGAGGCAGTGCTGATTGTATTACAGAGTATTATTTTTCATTTTGTATTGTGCATACAATCAACATGAGCAATGCCTGTGCATTGTGGTTTTCTGTAATATGGTCTGTTCTATGGAAAGGGAGATACAGTATTGATCACCAATTATGTGTACTGTATACTGAGTACATATTCCTGTGATTTAATCAAGTAATCAGGTAAAGCACTACAGGGACTGAGATAATGGTTGAAATAATGAACAAAAGTGTTCCCTGCAGTACCAGCCAGGGACATTTTAGCTTTTTAAAGAAGCAACATATCTGTTTGGTTCCCATAGTCACTCAGTATTGATTGGGTAATGTTTCTAAGGTGCAACTGATACAGCAAAGTTAAGAAAATTCATGAAAGTGTCAAGAATGTCAAGGTAATCCTGAATAAAACTGAGTTCATTCAGGGTAGTTCCGTATTCTCAAATTGTCTCAGGTATCCAACTAATCAAAATAGATATGATTAATTTCAGTGCTCATAATGAAAATATACCATGCATGTGAAAACAATGATGATGCCTGAACCAAAGAAAGCTGTCGAAGCACAGCCTTTGGCCAATTTGTGCCACACAATTTGTGCTTCAGAGTAAGATGCTCATTTCTGGAAAAACAATAGAAAATGAACTGCATATTATAAGCAGGACCTCCAATCACACAATAATTCAACATTTCAGTTGTACTTCCATTTGCATTTACAGTTGACATCTGAGTTTCAATTTATAGTTGAATCTGATTCAGTGACTGCGTGCAGATACACACATATTCTTGCACAGACTGTATCATCTATTCTAAAATGAAATAAAACATCACCATAACAGGGAAGACAGACAAAGGTTCTCAGAGGGATGTTATTTGTCACTAGTACAGTATATGTGTTTGCTAGCAGTTTCTCTTCCCCATTTGACAACACAACTTTGGTAACCCTGGATTCTACTATATTTTCCTTTCCTCTATTGCAGGTATAATTGTTTCGGTTTCAACTGAATTCAAAAATAGGCCGTTTGTGTAATTATTTCCAAGTCTTGCTTTCATGATGCTTATACCTTTGTGGTAGTGAATAGTGAGACTGCTGGTTGGCTCATATCGTTGATATACTGCTCTTATTTGTGGATTAGGAATGCACAGTCTGTCCCAGTAGACGACTCCTAGTTGCATTGTGAAGATACTTGGAATCATTTCAGTTCTTACATTGAATGTTTTGTGCTACCAATTGTTTTTTATTTTAATTCTAGTAAGCTGGCTCTACTGGTTAAATGAATTCAGATTAAAGGTATTGATGGTTCCTCCTCAATTGCAAATTATTTACTATGAATGGGAGATTTATTAGACGTTGCTTTGTTTTTGGGGGGAACCCTTAATCCACCTCTGAAGTAGATAACTCATGGGCTGCAGTCCTATATTCCGATTGTCCTAACCCCCCCCCACCCCCCCCCCCCCTTTCGTAATGGTGTCCCTGCTTGGAGGTATTATATATTTATACTTATGCACATAAAAAGTCAGGCATGTACGTTATTAATTAGCAAATGTTGCATGGCTTGGGTTTTACTGATTGACACAATGCAGAATCCACACTGTTACACATATCAGTGTCAGCTTTGGCTGGAGGTCAGCCCTGCTGATGTGGGGCTAATATAGAAATTTTACAAGACCATACAAAACTGAGAGAAAAGGAAAAAACAAGGTTAAATAAAAGTGCCATTGATGCATTTTAATGATGCTTTTATTAGTGCTGTGCTCGAACATACAACAACAAATATATATTTGCCTGATTTGTTTAGACCTGAAGATGAAAAACAGTACTTACATAGTGCAGTACATCCTATAAATGCCATTAATTTCTCCTCAGTGGAAACTTGCTTCTGGGGAGGGGAGGGAGACAGACTGGGTCACCATGAGGTTCTTGGGGAGGAATTTTAGGACATTGCCTTGTTCATAACCAGTGGAAGTATCAATCACTCCATATCAATTCTAGAGATCTTACAAAAGCTGAGAGTAACTGGAAAATGGAGCAGAAAGGAGAAGATGTATGAAAGGTATCCCTGCCTGAGCAAGTTTCAGAAATTGGACACTAAATCCAGCCAATGCTTCACTGAGAAGCATCCCACAGTAAACCAGAAAAAGAAAGTAATTTACTCCACCAGAGGAGCAGTGCTTTCTGTTCACACTGTGTGATTTACACACATGTCTATGCACCACAGCACACATTTGTTTCTGCATACATTAAAATACAAAACTGATGCTGCAGCATTCAAGTCAATGCTGTCCAGGTAATCACATTCCACATCTATATAGATATGTGATGAGCGGGTTCGCTTCCTTCTTACTTGGTTTCACATGAAGAGGTCCAGAGCTCAGACAATCCAACCCAACGATCATCCAGTGGAATGTTTGCTTCACTGTAAATTTAATTGGAAACATTGGAGTGACGGCTGGAAAGAGCTCGTAATTAGCAGCTGTTTTTCCAGCATCCGCTTCAGTACACAGAGAAGAGGATTCAGACTGTTGCCTCTTCTTGTGCATGGGTTTATGAATGACTAGAGGTGGTACTGCAGAATGAGACACGTGAAAGAAACAGTAGGATGGGGGATGGTTGTTGAGGGTGGGGGGGGGGGGTGGGTGAAGTGACTTCTTCGCAATCCATCTCACTTAATGTGTTCATCTTTCATTCTTTTACACTTGGGGCTGCTGCTATTTTCAGTGCACATGCACTAGTTTAATTGCAAACAGAAAACATTTCCTGCAACAGATGGAAGGGTCTGAGCCATAGTACTCAGGGCCAAATGCCACGGGATTGTCTTATGCGTGTATAAAAGCTGAACTCTCTTACGGAATACTATATTTCAGTTATATTTCAGCCCCATAATAGTTACAGGCAAAGGTAATTAACAGGTAAACCAGGTAAACCAATTAACTGGAAAACCAGGTCTGAATGTTTTAAACAAAAATGTCACAAACATAATGAAAACCAGTAAAGAAAGATCATTTTCTTTATTCCTTTTATTTTTTATTTCACCTGACCCTTATAAAACAATGTCAGTGCTGCCGATAATGGTGCGTAAATTCCATGTCCCTTCCCTTTCATTTTTTATTCCCCCAAAATACATGAAATATGTAGAAGAAAATTCCATATTTTCTCAAATGGGAGATACTACAAGGTGTAGACTGCGTTCTTATGTATGTAGCTCACTGGCTTGTATCTGAGTGTTTCTGGTCCATTGCTTCGCTAAAGCTTTGATTTGCCTTTTTTCACTTTGGCTTGACAGTGCGTGTAGGATCCACTTGATGAGGGCCAAGACTGCATTCCCACTAATGAGTTACCCTGACAAGATCTAGAAGCTTCTTTGCCCTTGTGTACACAAACTAGCCATCCTTTATTTAGCCACTGAAAAATGAGCATTGCTCCACAAATTACCAAGACTGAAAGTAGGTCAGAGCAATGAGACGCACGGGAGTTTTGACAGCTCCACAAAGACAAGGTGAAACTCGACTTTGATGGTTGCCCTTCTCATTCAGTAGGCCCTCATTGGCAAGAATGTCCACCCAATTATGACAAAAGGAACCTTCTGGGTTGGCTACATGAGGTCCTGGTTTAATGTGGCATTTCTTAGCCTTGTGAAGACTGTCAGGGGTTACTTTTGAGAGGGCTTTCACTGAGAAAGGGGCAGGCGATGACATTTCCCCTGCCCTTTCCCTGGTGAGATGGCTGACTGTTGTTTCCAATCAGGGTACACATTCTCCGAAAGGTGTATATTACTGTATCGTCCTTGGCGGAGACTGAAATGGTTACCTAGGGTTGCTATCTGAATTCATTTACCTTTATTCAGTATATTGATTTCAAGCTGGAAATACATTTTGTGTGTCTGAGAAAAAAACTCACTTAGTTAGTGTTAAAAACACATCCCCCAAGGCAAGTATTGTGTTGGACACAAATGCACTCTACTCTTGCTTGTTTTCTTATAGAACAATCCTATGTGACTTATTTTTTTCCACACTTGGGGCTTGACTCCAGGCTATAGTGTTTTTCACAGCTTTTTAAATGCCTACTACTTACAGAAACAAGAAGAACCATGATAGTGGCAGAATTTTGGTACATTTAGACAATAATTTATTCTAAAGCATTAGATTATTGTACTTGAATTGAACACACTATGACCATTACTGTTAAGCTTATCATACCATTTATGCCATGAAGCTTATGTTGGTGCCAGGAAGCTAATGATGGCAATGTTGATAGTGTAGTTTTGCTATTTATGTAATTTCGTACAAATATATGTCTAAAATGCATTGAAAATAATTTGCATATGTTTCAGCAATTTCTTAAAATTATTATCTGAAATTTACCTGTTGGCAGGTCGTGCCCAAAATGATTTTCAAGAGGGAACGACAGGACATTTCCCCAGTGAAAGCAATAAGACTGAATGTAATGTACAGAAGATTTGAAATCACTTAAATGATGTCGACACTGGCATGGGTGCAGAGACTGTTCTGTCCTGTCATCATTTAGACTTGTATTATTCTCTATAAGCATATAGTGAGGTTGTACATGAATTTCTATTACATAAAGTGAATTTGTCTTATTAAAGATAAAGTGATTTTGATAAAGAGTTAATATTTCTTTGATAGACACTCCAACAAAGTAAATAATTGAATATATATGGTATATTCAAATGTAGATTATTTTTCTGATTATTTTATTTATTTTATTTAGTAAATAAATATATTTTTTGTCTTTTATCGCAAGATCACTGCTTGGTCGAATGAACCAATAGGTGCTGACGTTATCTAAAAATTTAAGGGGCAAAGTTGGATACATCAGCCTGGTGATGTCTCTTGTTTTTAATTCACATGCATTTTTCAATCTGAGAACACTATTTTATGGGTATTGCTTTATAGCTTAATGGGAGGGAAATGATTTGGCTTGCAGTCAAATGCTATGGTCCAGTAGGAAGTACAGACTGTGAATATATTGCACAATGACACGACGTAACAGAGGGGTATTATAAACGATGTGCTATAGCACTGAACTTCATCAATGGTGTTTGCAGCATTTTGCACATAATTTATGCTGCGTTGGCAAAAAGAGGATCATTACATGAATGGCTATCACAGCTACAGTAGATAGGAATAAATACAATGGTCCCATTGGGAATTTAGTTTATTGGCATAAATAATCCCCCAGAACATTAAAATAAGAATTTTAACCTTGCCAAACTGATATTACTTTAAGAAAAGTTTCCAACGGTGAAGTGCATTAAACAATGCATATGCTGCTTGTTACTTAATCTAGGAACAGTTTATGCACAATGCCCAGAAGTTCCTAATGCAACAATGAAAAAGTAACTGTTCAATATATAACACCAGACAAGTCAAATCCATCAGCGTTAAAGAAATAAATTGCCTGCTGAACTGGCCTGGGCAGTGGTGATAAAGACAAGTGTTGAAGAGCAATCAGTAGAGGGATGACTCTTGTGGAGTGACGCTGATTTGGAGACCGAAGTTTGGTAGAAAGAGAGAGCATGACAGTTTTTATAGATAACTGGGCAGAGACTGTGGGCATTGTCCTACAGATATATATAGAAATCTTTGATTGGGCAGTATCCAGATTTTCACACTGTCATACAGTGCAAAATATGCTGATAGCATATCGTTTAAGCATAATTCATGATTGCCTACACATGTACTCATATAGAATGCATTTATTCTTTCTGAATCTTAGTTCATGATTTGTCGTTTATCATTTTAATATTATAGGACTCACTGCATCTACAGCAGGCTCTCATGATTCATGGCAAGTCTTACTTAGCTTCTGTCCACCAAAGTTGACACCACAACATTTTACTATTGTATTTCAACTTATATACTTAAATCATATTTGGATCTTCCACTGGGCAACACTACAGTGCTTGAGAGGATAATTAATATATAAAACTTGCATACTATTTCTGCATTTCCTTTTATACAATGAATCATTTCTGTCGAGATCTTTTTGACAAGACTTGATTACCTTTGATTGCATTACAGTCTTTAGTACTTTCAAGTAACTTATTTTGTGTCCTCACCTAGCAATGAATAGATCTGCCAAAGAGACATAAGAGAAATACACCTGCAATACAATCCTAGACTTGCCGACTGTACTCATGCAAGTCACATTCAGAAGTTCTGATCAAACTACCTAATAGCTAGATATTTGCCTCACTTCTTTCCACCATGGACAAGTGACAGATTACCATTAATCTTGGCTCTTACTTAAATAGTAGTCCAGTGGCTCATTTTTGAACATCTGGCTCTCTTTGTATTCTGTCCCCCTAGCATAACTATAGATTATATTTGCCCACAATCTTGCACTGTCCACTGGAAAGTTATTAAGAACGATTTATACAGACTTAAAACAGTCGAGCCATAAATATATTGTCATTAATTCTACAGTGCAAGTTTGTTCCTGTTTGCATGTAGTCCACACTGATGTAGCTTTGTCAGGCCAAGTTCAGTTCAAGTTATTATACGTGGAAAGTAAGTATTTTAATGTATCGTGGCATGTTAGTTGTTAGAATGCCATAATGAATACATAACTTTACTTGACCAAAGTAATAAATTAATTCATGATTACAACATGCCTATAAGATAGTAGAATCAGATGTCTTAGTGCTGGGCCAAAACATAAACCTGCTTTATATGCATGCATTTTCATTTTTACTGCAGTGATACTCAATCCTGGTCCAGCAGCACCAAAGAGTCTGCTTTTTCCTTAAGATCAGTGACTGATTCAGACCAAAGGACCCAGGTGACCTGAATTATCTGTTTAATCGACTGCTTTAACTGATCGATTCCTGTGCTGCTCAAGTGCTGAGTAAGACCAAAAACCCTGTGGTTCAAAGACATGCTTTTAAACTTCCATCCATGTTCACTTTCCTTCCAAATTCTCCCCATATTAGATCAACTAATTGTTTTTATAAATGTCTCAATTAGAAACTCAATTGTATGATAAGTCACTTGACTGTGCTGTTGGAGTGCCAATGGGGACCCCTGGAGGTTAACCATTGAAATACAAGTTTAAATTCCTGCAGGTCACACAGGTCCCTACCTACAGGCTTGCAGTACCAGATATTGACTACTGTTACTGTGGAAACAAAATATAAGAAACTTTGTGTTACCCTTGAGCAAAAACAGTGATTATGCATAAAGTTATTTACCAAACCAGCACTTTTTATGATTCTTATATTTGTACTACAGTGTGCTAAACATAATGAAAGGCAAACCAGGCTTCAGCAATTAACATAATGTTTGGAGTATCTTTTCAATTTCAGAGTTATTAAAATCTTTTTATGAAGGTTTTTGGGCGTCACTACACTAAATTATATAATTTGTACATATTGTACCCACCCGTTATATTTGTGAAAAAGAGGTGAGTTTTGGATCATGTTATGAGGTTTATAAACACCTTGCTATTCATGTTTTTTTTTTTTAACATATCTTATGAAAGACCTTGAACCCTCATCAACCTTCTGACCTGCCCAGTGGTGAAGTGAACCCAAATACAGGACTGAGCCAATTATCAGCGCAGTATGCGAAAGAAAGACTTGTCAGAACATACCTGCAGTAAAGAGCTGTGGTCCATTTTTTAGCGGGTAGTGTCTTGAGAGCAGCCCCGAAGGTCTTTCTGAATCAAACGGCATGAATAGCAGATCCAAAAACTTATGGAAAGGAAGGAAAAATGGGGAATGAGGAAGTTGCAGTAGCCTATCTTGCAGTATCTTCAAGTATCTTCTTCACCTTAAATCAAATGAAATCAAAATTTATTTGTATAGTGTATTTCACAAACAATTGTCACAATACGCTTCACAGACAACCCTGGCCTAAACCCCCTGTAGCAGATAGGAAGAAACCTTGGAAGGAACCAGGCTCAAGGGGGGAACCCATCATTCTCTGGTTGGCTATTTACAGTACTTTACTTACTATGCAATGGCATAAGACTTTCCTTTATATATGACATTCAAAAGTAATAAATACATTTTTAATGGGATGTCATTTATTTCTTTTTAATCCATCTTTACTTCACAGCTGAGGTTACAAAGACAAATACTGATGCACTGTAACATTTTTGCAGACCTTTCTTATTACATACTATTTATTACTTTGCCATTTATCGAAATATAACCATTTACGATATACATAACTATATATACACAAAACATGAAGAACATTTTTAAGGCTGCAATTACTTTTTTACATGGGCAATATTGGTGTTTGATAACTTTTTTCATTAAATGAATCATTTTAAAATGTGTTTTGTGTTTACTCAGGTTCCCATTGTGTAATATCAAATTTTGTCCAGAGATCATCCGAAACCATTCAGTATGACAAATGTGCAATAATAGAGGAAATCAGGAAGGGGGCAAATACTTTTTCATGGCACTGTACAATAAAAATGGAACTTGATTGAAAATTAATTTTGTGTGCCTTTCCCCTCACCATTAATCACATATTACCCTTTCCCCTATTCATAAGGGATTGCGCATATTACTGCTTTTCATTTGCCCCTAACGGCAATGAATAAAATGTTGTTTGTGGATATAAAGCCAGTTAAAGTTTGTATTGCATGTAACTTTTGAAGGATGGAATTAATTTGCCCAATATGCGCTTATAAAACATCAATTTGATCTTTTATAGCAGGCATGGGAATCCCAGTTTTCGTAAACAACCAAGGTTAAAACTGTACTAGCAACTTCCATGTGTCAAAACAAGTAACAAAGATTCATGCATCACAGCTATAAATCGCCTTTACAATGTAATTCAGTGAAATTTATAATATTGTAACTATATGATTACTATATGTTAAACAACCATTTTCATAAAAATATAAGGTGGGAGAACAAAAGGTCAGTTTGATGTGCCAGCCACAATTAATAGGGTATATTTTGTGTTTAACATAAACCCATATTGATCTGAAAAACAGGCTCCTATTAAATTAAGTAAATAGATGCATGAACACATGACATCAGTTCTTGTTGTTGCAGGAGGTGTCTTTGCACCTGGGCTAGGAAATCCACAGTCTGCTTCCACCACCAGCAATCAACAATCTCTCTATCTCTCACTGTCTGTCTGTCTGTCTGTCTGTCTCTCTCTCTCTCTCTCTCTCCCTCTCTCTCTCTCTCTCTCTCTCTCTCCTTCTCCCTCCCTCCCTCACTCTCTCTCTCTGTCTGTCTCTCTCTCTCCCTCTCCCTCCCTCTCTCGCTCTCCCTCTGTGTGTGTGTGTGTGTATGTGTGTATGTGTGTTTGTGTGGGTGGGTGGGTGGGTGGGTGGTTGTTTGGGTGTTTTCATACCCAGAACAGACAGTGCAGTTACAGTATGTCCTTGATGAATAATTGGTCTTGTAACTAGACATCATTCTAAAAATGTATCTTAATCTGATCTTCACAGTATGTATTAATGCATATTTAACATTCTTTCCTTACTAAATTGAGTATGTTGTTTAAAGAGAGTTTCTTACTTACAGACCCTGAAACATTTTCTCAAAGTTAGCCTGTTCTAATTTGAAATCGTCAGATTGACTTTTAAATCATTCCACAGCCAGAAATCTCTGCATCTGGGTCCAAACTGTGGGTTTAAGCAAAAAACCTCTTCCCGTTCATCACCAGTGTCTGTCTAGACATCTACAATAGAGAAATTTCCAAACAAACAGACCCAGTTCTCTTAGTCTGGCCGTTTTTCACAACCAAAGCTAAAATGACTTCATGATGGAAATTCATATTCAGCAGTGCTGCGGATGTTCAAACCCAGGCTTGACACAGCACTAGTTTATTCCAGAGGAAGTCCGAAAACGCCGGAGAGAAAATCGACAAAACATAAATTTGAGCTTAGGACAGTCGTATATGTGATCAAGAAACTGTCATATTAATAATTTGGCAGACTCTCTCTCTCTCTCCGTCCGATGGGAGAGGCCTAGACTTAATTATGCTTGCTTTGGTTTTAAAGGGTGATCTAATTAAGGGAATTAGGGTTCCCATGTATGCTTGAGCAGAGAGGGAAATGAAATCTGATCAGAGCTGTTGCGCTAACGTTTCTATCACGGCCTGATAGAGACCGTAAAAAAGAGGAGCATTTTCTTTTTCCATTTGTACAGCAGAGATGAATGATTTAGGCCCCAGAGGGCAGGATGTTCCTTATCTGCCACTGTAACTGACTTACACCTGATACACTACATTGGGTCAGGTGACTTCCTGTCCTGGAGATGAGTTCACTAAAACAATTAAAAGATGAGTCAAAGTGAATGGGTAGCAGAACATACAGCCCCGTAGGACTCTAGATGAACATCTCTGATCTACAAGCCTATAATCTCAGTGCTGCTTATTGTCAAACCTTGATTCATATATATATTTGAAATTGTCATAGCACAGTGCTGAAAAATCAATCCTTAATATCTTTGTCAGCAGACACAATTATTATTGCTTTTTTACCAAGTCATTTTTAACCAGCCAAAGCATTTTTGACATTTACCGTTTTTTTTTATAACAGCAGCAACCAAGATAAGCACAAAAAACTGTCTGGCCAGGTGCTCCTTCATACTGTTAAATGCTCAGGCTAATTTCAGAGACGTTAGTCCTGCTGTGAAAATATAGCCCATTTACTGCAAAAGTGGGATGAAAATAATAATACTAATGCTTTACAACAACTAACATTTATGATAATTCATGTGTTTGCATGAGCACTACAGCTAAAGGTAAACCACACTCTGAATTTCCAATTAGCTTTATTTGCCTTTTTCCGGTGGACCTGAGAAATAATTTAAGACAAAGTAAGCAGAGTAATTCAACTGAAACAACTTTATAATTAATATGGTTATTTCACCCACTGTTAGCATTTGGGGGTTGCTGGATGGCTCATTCAGTTAAGGCACCACACTGTGGTGCATGGATGCACCTCCAGATAGCGTTGCTATCTAGTGTCCCCTGCTGGTGGACTGGGCACCCTGAAATTGCAGTCAAAGCCCCCAGATGTGAGTCCCATTGTGAGCTTAGCTGTATTCAGTGGTGTGAAAAGAAGCAGTTGTCAACATCGCATGTTCTTGGCAGAGAACCGTGGGTGTCTACACTCTCTTGAATCGGCAGAGGGGTTCATGCATGTACGAGGCTGCAGTTGCAGATAATTGGCCATTCCAAATTGGGGTGGGAATTGGATATGCTCAGCCCTGCATTGGTCACCAAATTTACATATGTAAAAAAAGAAAAAAAAAGATCTTACATTTATCATACATAGAAAGAACCGGGCTCAGGAAATCAAGGCAGCCAGAGGAGTGAGGAGAGACAATAGTTAAAACAGTCACAGCTTGACATTGTTTTAATGTACTGTGCTGAGCACCAGCCTGCTGGAATCAGTGTTGACAGTGTCGCAGTCTCCTCTGTGAGATGGAAGATCAGGATGTTACGGTTCTGTCTTCTCTAAATACGCTATGTTATATATTTTTATTGAAACCGTAACAATTAGCAGTGTCCTCAGTGAATGCTATCAATGAACAAGTCTTTCAGAGATTCAGCATCTCCTTTCTGAAATTAAAGGTATTATGGATCAGAAATATATAAATGTCAGTACTCAGATGTTAAGTGTTTCCAAATGATCAATTTATGCCAAAAATATTTCCCCTTTCTAGATCTGTGCAGTTTCTAAATACAAATATGCATGAGTGATCATTTTCTTTTGAAGCTCAGCATATGTCTCACAGTACAACATTGTGTAATATTTGGAAAAGTCTTGTTTGGACAGGTTTAATAGAGCTTTGCTCCATCTGGAAAAACACAAATGTTAAGCGCATATGATTATGCAGACTTGCTTGAAGCTATCCATGGCAAATAGAATACGGCCTCACATTTATGACATCAGCATGTTTCCATATAAGAAGACTGCCTATTATCTGCCTGTATCAGTCTCAAGAAACAATATCCTCTTGTTTCATAAGCAGCTACACAAGAAATAATACTAAATACAATTAGAGGTGCAAACAACACCAGCTCTAACCAAGTAGGTCCCATGTGTAACCAATGGTGTTTATTATCATTATTGATTAGAAGGCATTTTTTGTTTTGGATGATATATTTAAATATTGATTATGTATCTGGGTGCTAAACTGTTCTGTGTATTAAAAACCAACAAATGGACTTTGAAATGAATTCTAAAACTCACAGGCAACCAATGCAAATCGAACTGTATATGAAATCATTTGTGCTCTCTTATTGGCTTTTGTCAACATTCTCATTGCAGCATTTTGCACCAGTTAGTTGTTTGTTTTGGAATAGCACAGAGGAACACATTGTAATAGTCAAGTCTGCTAGTGAAGAATGCATGTATTAATCTCTTGGCGACTTACGTTCTAACAGAGATCCTATCCTATCTAAATTCCTAGGAAGCACACAAACTCAACCTAAGCCTTTGATAATTATAGGGTAGTCACTTCAATTACTGGATAATTGAAGAGGTGTTTCAAAGTATCGCAATTTTAGTTTTTTGTATTTACCATTTTACCATTGGTAATTACCAAATAATTTGATATATTATATTATATTATTCAGTATATATCTTCTGTCACAGTACCTGGCCATGTGTGTTCAGGATTAAGGCCTTACTCCTCTGAGCATGTACAAGTATGATGAACTTACAGAAATCAAGAAAATGGTACCAATGTCAAATTGCACCACTTTTTCAGTAATATTAACTCAAGTGCATTTGTGCAATGAGTATAAAATGAGTACAAAGGAGTGCTGATCAGCAACACAATGTAAATAGATTCATTTTTTAACTGCAGGGACTGTGTTCAAGCAACATCAAAAAAACCTGAAGATTTTAAAATATTCTTGAGGAACAGTATAGCCGTTGTCTTATCATATTAATTTTGAGACATGCTTTGTATACCCATGTAAGTAATTAATGAAACTACTGATTGTAGTTTTTATTTAAATTTATTTAATACAGTTATTTATTTAATTATTTTATTTCATTTTTATTTTATTTGCCTGGATCAAAATTTATGATGGCTAGGTTCTGCATTGCAGACATACTATGGTATGTTTTACTTTACTACAATAACAGGAGATCAGTAATTAAGGAGAATAAAAATAGCCTGTCCTTGGGGAATGGAAAGCAAGCTGAAAACATGGGGGCTTACTTAATCCATCTCTGGTCTTTTGGAAAAAAAAAAAAAAAAAAAAAACAGGCCAGAAAAAATGAATGGGGACGTTGAGTACTGGAAAAATAAGACTCTGGGTAATTAAGAAGCATGTGAAGTCATAGCGTTTAGAAGGACACATGCAAATTCAATTCTCCTTTTAGCTGTAAATGTGGTATGGAACTCAGGTATAACATTACTGTTGGGCATGATTTCTGCAGAAGAGTTAGATTCAAGCTGAAAACATTTTTTACATGCACACCGCCATGATGTTCTCAGTCATCTCCTTACAAGAAAGATTACAATGTGGCATTCCATGATGCAAATGCATACATTACTTTAGCAGATCTATGATGACTTACAATGACAGAGAACCTTTGGGCGTTCACCAGTTATGTGACCAACGATGCCAGAATTAGCCAACAATATTCCCAGACCAGTGCGACTGGTGCAACATCAGCATACAACTGTATAATTCCCATTTAGAGGACTTTGGGTAATTGCTACAAAAGCACCCGATCAGTACCCGATCCTGGAAGTCAATCCAGACCAAACCAGCCCGCTTGCAAAAACCATACCCTGGGCAGGGAACCACCAGCACCAGCTGTGCTATGACAGGTATATATATATATCCTTGCATTTATATAGCACTTTTCCGAATGCTGAAAGTGCTTTACAGTGATGAAGGGGAACTCACCTCACCCACCACCAATGTGTCGCACCCACCTGGGTGATGTGCATACCTTACAGCTATTGCGCTTCAGGGGTAACAAAACGACAACATCCTGCACTGCATGAACAGCTGTCAAGAACATTAAAGCAAAAAAAATAATCAAATAGTAATTACACAAGCAGCAGGTACCAAAACATTACTTGTAAAAAAAAGACACCAGATTTGTTGCTTCTGCGACTACAGTACTTTCCTTTTCCCTGAATGCAAACATTTTAATATCATCATGTAAATATCTTCTATATGACAAACGCAGACATAATACAGGTATCTCTGACATTTTACTGGAATCAAAGGGTATCCATCCTTTGCAGAACCAAGCAATCATTCTGAAAGTACTTTACAAAAGAATATGTCTATTCATCCATCCATTATCTAACCTACTTACCCTGGTCAGGGTCGCGTGAGTGCTGGCGCCTATCCCAGCATGCACTGGGCAGGAGGCAGGAATACACACTGTACAAGTATTCCATCTTAGGGCACGCACACACACCATTCACTCATGCACTCAGACCTAGGAGCAATTCATACTCTCCACTTAAACTAACCTGCATATATTTGGACTGTGGGAGGAAACCTGAGTACCCGGAGGAAACCCAAACGGACACGGGGAGAACAAACAAACAGAAAGGCCTAGGCCAAGATTCAAACCAAAGATCTTCTTGCTCAGGCAAATTGCAACCCACTGCACCACCGTGCCACCCCAAAAGAACATGTTTGAGTCCCTATCAAAAAAAAGAAAGAGAATCATCAATTTCATGTTTCTGTAGCTAAATTATGTCCCATCTCTTGCTGGAGTTGAACTATACAGAGAGATGAGACCCAAATGTAATGTCTTCACCCCTAATATATCTTCTCTCAATAGCTGGAGTTGAATTATGATGAAGAAAATGTACCATTCTGCAATGATGTAATAATAATAAAAAAACGTAGTCCAATAAATTAGTTAATGTGAGTGAGAATATAATGACATTCTCATAGGTCAAATCCCCACAGATCAATGACAAAACCAGGTTTGTCAGCTGTGAAATTGTAACGTTGTAGGTCAAAAGAAAAAGGTAATAGCATGTCCAAATCTATAACTGTTGAAAATTTTAGATTAAAAGTTCTTAAACGTAGAATATTATTCATGGTGTGTGAAAAAAGAATTTCTTCAGGAAGTTATGCAAATCCTACATTTTGGAGCAGGGTCTGTAATTACCATTTTCTTGACAGTAGTTTTGACCAATTTATAATGACAGTTAAATCTACATTCAACCACTGGAAACTTTTAGAACTAACTGAACGCAGTAATGCGTGCTTTCTCACAGAGAAAGCTACCGCTGCAAAGCTCAACAGTCTGTTGGACACATGGCTTTATCCCACGGGGACCAATCAGGAGGGAGATTGGAGAGCTCGGCTGCTTTTGCAGTCAGGCCAATTTCTGCTAAGATCTGAAGACTCCCTCTCCTTTCTACTCCCTTGTGCTGCTGTTTGTTTAATCGCAGTAGGAACTAGCTTCTCTCCATCCATCCGTCAGTTTAAAATGGCACATGGCTCTTTCTTTTCAAGTTATAAAACTAATCCTCTACAATGGAAGCTAACATAATTTGACACTACATGGTTCGTTCAAAAACTATGCTTTTCTATTTCAATATTGCTAATATATGAAAAAAAAAAAAAACTTAAATTCCTAAGAGAAAGCATCATACAAAGTTAAAAACCCTCAGAAAACAGTTATTTAAATCAACAAATACTGATGGGTTAAGTACTAGACGATTTCAATTGACAATATAAGCAGCAGAGGGTCAATGAACATAGACATCCTCTCCCAACTCACTTTGTAAATCAGAGCCTTCTCATCTAAAACAGGCTCTGGTTGGATCAGTAGCCAGGCTATAACAAAATGAAATAATTTAAAGTTCTCTTCAATTATTACTTTCAGGAGAGAAAGGGCTCAAAATATATAACATGTGAAGCACCCAACTGCTAGATACAAATCTTAGCTAATTTGGTGTGTATGAGACAGATACAGTGAAGAAGTCTAAATCTTGCCAAGCACAGGGATATGACAGTGCCCTGCTGATCCATAAAAATGCCTATGTCTAATTCCCAAAGAGTCCCCCAGTCGCTCAGAGTTTGAGGATTTATAACACAAATGTCAGTGCATGAGTGAAATCACACCTTTGTGTTCTGTACTGTCTCACAATCTGTTGTCATCAGGAATGAATGGGGCAGCCAAGACGGGGTTGGTAGCTTTTTTGTACAAATTTAGAGGATTATGGGAAGGAATGTAAAAAAAAAAAAAAAAAAAAAACAACTGGATCAGATAAAATAAAAACAAGAACTCAAAAATACAGGTGGCAGATTATTATTGTACAAATGGAGAGTTAATTATGTTACCAAACAGGGTCCGTCTCCATCCAGACAGGTCTAATCTAATAAGGGTTCCCTCAAATGCAAACCGTGTTTGCTGATATTGTCATAAGCTGGTGGGACTGACTGAGTGAGTATAGCAAAGGGCCGAGAGAGCAGTAGCTCACCTTAACTGGGCACACCTGCTATTTGTTATGTGGATGAGGCAGATGGGGGAATAAAAGAAGTGAGTAAGATGGTGCTGGCTCTTCATGGAGCAGGTTTGGGTCAGGGGCGCTTGCATCTGGTGGTTCATGACAATATTAAATGGTAAATGAATGGACTGCATTTATATAGCGCTTTTATCCGAAGCACTTTACAATTGATGCCTTGCATTCACCAGAGCAATTAGGGGATAGGTGTCTTGCTCAGGGACACTTCGACATACCCATGGTGGGGGATCGAACCGGCAACCCTCCGACTGCCAGACAATCGCTCTTACCTCCTGAGCTATGTCGCCCCTATTAGCAGCCCCACATGGAACTGAGGAAAGTAAAACCCACCAAGTAACTGAGGGTTACAAAAAATATCATTTCATTTGATACCACCCTGCTACACCATACACACGAGAATTAAGTCTGGTGAGTAGCCTATCTAAAAAATAATGAATGTTAAAATGTTTAGTAAATGAAAGACGAATCTGGGGAGAAGTTCTAATTAATCCAAGCAACTTGAAATAAAATTGTATCAGTTTCTAAATCCTGTTTACATCATTGAAACTAGGGGCTGACATTTTTAAATGTATTTTTTAATCAGGGAGTAGTTACTTGTCAAAACTATTCTGAAATCTTTAAAATGGTTGTGTACACTTTTAAAGGAGAACGTGGATTGGGGTAAATGTAACTTTAACTCTTTAACACAAAATATGAGACATTTTTATTCAGAAAAGATGTGCATCACAATTACAGATAAATGCCAAAATATTGGGAAAGTGGCACAATTTTTATTTGGCTCTGTAGTACTTAGGATTAAAATATGAATGAGGTCAAAAAAAAGGCCTCACCCATGTGATATGTTTATCTTAAAAATATATCTTGATGAAGAAATTCTCATTATTTGAAATATATCTCAAAGTTTGTATTTATCATGAGTATAAGACAAAGCTGACAACCACTGAGTAAAATCTTTCAGAAATTCATCAAAGGTGCGTGCGCGAGAAATGGATTGATATGTCCAAGGGCTCAATTATTGGTTTTAAAAAAATCATTGGAAGTAGAGACCAATCCTACCTTGTATCATAATAAACAGGCATATATTGAATGTCCCAATTACAGAATCAGCTCTAAAGTGAGGAAAAGGGGAATTTTATCAGGTTGGGGAGCAATCATCAGAAACTATCTTGGGAGGTTCCACAATGCATCCATTGGGTCCAAGGAATTCAATTCTATGCATCAATATAATGGCCTCTTGATCTTCTCTATAACTATCCATAGCACTTAGCATTGAATTGAACTCTCACTTTGTTCTTCAAATGCAAGTGTCAGTTTTTTTTCCTTCATAAACGCAGCTTGGTAAGTTTAGCAAATAAAAAGTGATTGAAAAAATAAACCAATAAAAATCAAGATCCGAGTCTTGAAGTCTATAAAAAGTAATTGATGTAGTTAATACAGGCTTGGGTAGGAGGAAAAGCATGTTCTGTTTGCCTTAATGGAATGTCCATGTTTATCAGAGTGCAGTAGCTATGCCTTTGGCCATGTAATGACATTTTAAATAATATAATGTGTCAAACCAAATGGAGTTGTATTTATATTAACTGGGTGGAAATCCCATTATGTGACATGAAGTTTCATTCATGTCATACTGTCTATTCATTTGCAATTATAGATTACATAAGAATATGTTGTAAGGAAAGGCTCTTCGTTTTAGTGAAGGGAGTTCAAACTACAGTAAAAGGGTAGATAAAACATGTAATGGAAAACCCTGCCCTCCCCAATATCAGTGTGACTGTGATTTGTATCTTTATAGTATCTGGCAGAGTTGATATATGTTCGCCTAATGATATGAATATTCCTGAGATATATTAAAATGTTCGGTTTTTTTTTAATTTTTTTTTTTTACATGTAAAGTAGTTGAAAATAACTATGTTTTTTTATAATTCAGGACACTGTATGAGGCAGTAGATATTATTGTAGCCTGAAGCAGTGTTAGGGAAGGTAATTTAGAAACCAATGCTGATACAGAAAGGTCTCGGGGGTTTTAATTAACAATGTATATTTTAATATGAACTCCAAGATAACATTCTAGGCCAATCAAATTTTTTATGGGAGTGGAGAGGAGACTTTTTTGATGGGAAAAAAACAAAATTAAAAATAAAATAAATATAAAAAAATATAAAAATGTATACACTATAAAGTCTTTAACTTTATAATACAGTGTATGTGCAAACAGAAAAGTGATAAAAGATGAGAGAGATAGGGTCTTTTTGTGAAAATATTAAACTGGGGTTAAACTGATTTATCTTAAAGCAGTAGAGCAGTGGTTGCCCACACAGATGTGGCACTGTACCAACTGATTTGTTTTTCCTCTCGTAAAATAACCAACCAATTTAATTTGCAGTTTTAACATCATTTGTGTCCGATGCATAGTACCGTTGGCAGTCTGTTTCTAATGGTTAGTGTACAATAACCTTAAATACAACACTTTAGACCCTAGTAACCAGGTGAGAAGAGTTAACCGTGTAATTAACTGCTTTAACTGATCAATTAAGTAAGAACAGAAGCCAACAGACCCTACGGCACTCTAAGATCTGGGCTGGCTGCCTCCGGAGGTCAGAAGGTCAAAATCCTGCCACGTGTTTCTTCTACCCATGAACTCAACCATCCATTCATACATCAATTATCTAACCCACTTATTCCTGGTCAGGGTCACTGGGGGGCTGGAGCCTATCCCAGCATGTATCCCAGAATACACCCTGGACAGGTCATAAAATCCACTGCAAGGAACACACACCATATACTCATACCTACACGCAATTAAGACTCTCCAATCAGCCTAAGCTGCAAGCCTTTGGAGGAAACCCACACGGACATAAGGAGAAAATGTGAACCTTGAACCCGGGACCTTCTTTCTGCACCACCGTGCCATCCAATTCAGACAGCTGATTTTGCTAATCAGTTCTACCTGAAGAATTGTGTTAATTAGCACAACTAGGTTATTGGAAAATAATACTGGGGAGGACTTATACTTTCTGAACGTTGATTTGCCACCTCTGATCCACTCAGTTCTGAATACTAGTAACCAACCTCAGGGGAAAGACCTCCATAGAACCCTGATAATTTATTCCTTGCAAAATTAAATTCAGTACATACTGTATAAAGATGTTATACTGTATAAAGATTTTGTTTGATTACAAATATTATTTCAATTGCGAGCCAAATTATTTTTCTATTGGTAAAATCAATCTTTCATTGCTTTGAGCCATACAAAAAGGAACTTACACATCACAACCCACATCCTACACTCAAATTAAGATGAGTGGCAGAGGACAGTGCAATCAATTCTAACAGTATTTGGAAATACGCTCCCAATTAAGAATACACGCGTCTAAACAATCCCTTCCTCACACTGCAGAATTAAGGCAAGCTTAGGATTTTATTTATTGATTTTTTATTAGGAATGTATGTGTCAAAAGAGCAATCGATTTCAGAGGTGTAAGCACACAGAAATGGTGTCACTTCTAAAAAAAAGATCGGATTAAAAATGAGGCGAAGACTCGA
The DNA here is from genome assembly GCF_018555375.3 of Anguilla rostrata. NCBI lineage: Eukaryota > Metazoa > Chordata > Actinopteri > Anguilliformes > Anguillidae > Anguilla > Anguilla rostrata. The sequence goes on along the minus strand of NC_057937.1, from coordinate 42,335,245 downwards.
GTGAGAGAGATACCAGCTAATTGTAGCCTCAGAGGGATTCTACCCTGGGCTGCAGCCAGGTAAGGCCCCCATACCTGTATCAGACCGTTTACTGCCATCCCAGGAGAGAAGCGAGTCCATGAGCAGTGACATATGCACTGCATGTTAAAGCTTTGCTACGGCGATGCCAACCATCGTCCTCTGTTTTTTCTGCATTTAATAAGAACTGCCATTTTGCTGCCAGGGACCCCAGTTGACTGGGCATGCAGGCAACGAATACAGGCATAGCTGAACAGAAAAAATGCTAGGTAGCCATGTCCTCATTTTCATCTCCGAAGCATTCGTGAGCAGATGTGCTTTGGTTCTATGCCAAACTGGGGCAATACCCTCCCGAATAGATCATCAGGATCAGAGTCAGTGACATAAGCACACATATACTACACTGGTAGACTAACAGTTTAAGGCCCTGCTTGTATATCTACAAACCTACTTGTGTTCTATCTAAAGATGCAAATGAAATTTTGTCATGCTTTTATTTTATCCCCAGTTTGAAATCATCAGCTATGCCTCTCCAGTCACTACATCTACATGGAAAAGCTACATTACAGCTGAAGATCATGCACATCTTTGTGAACACGCTATATTAAAACCTCACATACCATGTAGTACTACAGTAGAGACAGTACTGACTAAAGGAGAAGCTGATCTCTCACAGATTATAACTGTGCCTACCATGCCATTGGGGAGAACTAATGCAGTTCCAGCCTGAAGGATAGCAGCAGAGGTGGAAAATCCAGGTTCAAAAAGTCCTCCCCGGGTGTTTTGTTCCAGTTGCCTGGATTCGCTAATTAGCGCAATTCTTCAGCCAGGAGAGAAATCAGCTGGCCGTGTTCATGGGTGGAAGAAACACATGGCAGGGCTTTTACTCACGACCCCTGGGCTTTCCACCTCGAGGTAGGATCTGACTTATACCCATTGTCCTCTAACTAGGCTAATGGTTTTGTGCCACGGCGGATGCCTAGAGGGGGTATAGGGGCTAATAACATTGCAGAGGCGAGCCACACTTGGATGTCAGACTCACCTAGATGCCCATTACCATTCCTAGTCACAGCCACAAAATTTAGCGCGATTTCGGGTGAAGACATTTCCAGGCTCCTGTAATCTAGGATACGAGGGGTGTCCCCACCATGTTCACTCTGGATCAGTGAACTTCCGCCTGTTTTGCTTAACCCAGGAACGTGTGCCTCCCAAAACTCTGTCCCCCCCTTCTGACAGACCAAGGAATGGAATGCAGCAAGGAATGGCATCTCAGACAGACAACGTCTTTGTTCATCTCCAGACTGAAATGAAAAAAAGAAAATAAAAGCTGAGTAGGTCATTGAAACCCCAACTCCCCAACCCCTCAGAGGAAACTCTTTATGCTGCCTTCTTGCCTCAAAAGCTTTTGAAATTTTCTAATCGGACACGCATTTGCTCACCAAATTCCTCAAGCTTTTAGCGGGAAAAGAGCTGTCACTGCTTCAAAGTGGATGCTAATGGCCACAACTGCTGTAGAAACAATCCCCTTTTCTTCCTTTAAACCCAGACAGGGGCCTGGCTGAATGTGACTGGGGCATTTGCTTACCAGTTTCTTGCAGTGAAGACTATGGACATGCAGGCTACATTTGAACAAAAACGTAGACCTTTCAGGGCTTTCAACATTGAAAGAATGCCTTTTTACTTGCCAACTATAAATTTTAACTTGGATAAAATGTATTTTTATATTTGTTCCAAACATCACTCCTGTGCAGAAACAGGAGTAACTTTTAGAAAACATTAGTACTCATCAGTCAATTGAATTCACCCGATTTCAGGATAACGGTAGCAGAGGAAATAGAAGCTTAAGCTCAGAGACATATTACATGGCAAATTGAGTGTTGCGGCATGGAATAGCCTAGATGTAGGGCAGTGGTTCCCACTCTGTGGGTTGAGAAAAAGTGGTAGGCTGTCGGAAGGATTGAGGTTGCTTTGAATGTACAAAACAGGAATATCTTACTATGACTAGTACATTTTCTAGCATCGACACCATTAAAATTAAATACAGTATCTATTGCACATACTGCACTAGTTATAGCACACACAGTTCCTCATGTAAGTTAAACCTCTTTAAACATGTATTTGACTACTTATCAAGTTTTGACCACAAGTGTTAAGTCACATAAAATATTTGCTCATTAATTACATCATGAGCTCAGATGGTTTGGAAATCCCTGAGGTAGGAGCAGTTTAAATGCTTGACTTGTTTGTTCAGAATCTATCAAGTTAGGGACGTGTGTAGCTGGCGCCAGGCACATGAACGTGTATCTGCTGCACTGTTTTGCAGGATTCCTTGATGATGCTAATGGATGAGTGTCTCAAGTTTGTCTCTGAGAAATGCGCCCTCTTCTCTGTGGCACCAGCTGAAAAGCACTCCGAACCAAAAAAAAAAAAAAAACATCCTCCCATGAGTGCAATTAGCTATTCCGTTTCAAATCAAAATGCACGCTAACCAATAATTATTACAGATTGTTACGAAAGCACTGGAGAAAAGTGCCCTTGTAAAACGCCCGAGAACTGCCGGAACTTCCGCAAGCCATTTCCTTCAAGCAGATGTAGGACCCACTGTCGCAGAATAAGCAGACGGATACCTCTTTTCAAGTTTCCTTTTTTATTATTTATTTTCATTATCTTTGGTGTTCCCACAGCACTTAGTTGCACTTTGACTATTATTCTCCATTTTGCTTCTAAAATATAGATACAAAAACCCTTAAATCACATTGTTTCCTACAAAAAAGACACTTCCTTGTTAACTACACATACAGTCAGCAGATAACATGCAGACAAGGGAGAGAAAGATACCAGGTACATGAAACCTGCTCTGCACAAAAAAAAAAAAAAAACAAAAAAAAGCCCCCTTGGAGGGTTACAAAATGCATGTAAAGGAACAGCTGAAGGACGGTGCAATGAATCTCGTCTTTCTACTGCATTTTCAAGAAACAAAGATTACATTTTCCGAGACAGCCTATGTAAGCAAAGTTGTGCAGTTAACCTGTTGAATATTCGTAAGCATATACCATGTTTCATTGTCATGATAAAAAGTGGTTAGCAGAGCCTAGTGCTGAAATCCTTATATTCAAGTTAAGTGTTGTGCAAATCCAATTACATATTGAGTTATTAAAATAAAATGAAAAATTAAAATTTGCATATCCCATTCCGTAGGGCGGAGCAGATAGAAAAACCGGATGAGAGAATGTGTATGTGTAATATACAAAGATATGAAATCTGATGGAAAGCAAACCAGCAAATATAAAACAATTAACCAAGACTATGTAGGTAGTGTACGGCATATACTGCAACAGATGAACAGTGAAAATGAACCACTGATGAGTGTGCTACATATCTGACAAGCTGCAAGTGTGGCAGTATATCTACCCTCTTTAATTCAACACAATGGTTTAGCTTAACTCAATTCAAAGGAGAAACAATCACTCCCAACGAGCTCCATTTCTTCCTGATCACAAGATGACATTCTGCCATAATACCAAAAGCAACAATGCTGAAAAATAACAAATCAGGTTCAAACTCCACATAATGAACCAAAAACCACTTCAAGGCATTTCTGTACATGGTGATTGGTGACACACAAACAAAAAAAAACCTTAAAAACTGGCTAAAAGAGTAAAATTAAACTCAATGAGTGAAAAACCCCTATCAGCATTTACTAAACTTTTGGTTGGAACACTGAGGAGAGTTCCATTACATTTGGGTTGTGAAGAAATTGAGGGGAAAAAATTCTTGATTGTGTATACTTTGATTTGAATCTGTCGAATTGAGCAATGCTGTACAGGACCTGACAAGTGTCGGTCCCGCAAGTTTGCCTTCATGACAAAGGGATGTAAACATTTTCTTGATGTACAGTCAGAGGTATACTTTTTCAGGGACCATACAAAAAAAATGGAGGGAAAAAAAAACTAAAAAACATTTAAGGCTTGGAAGGCTAATGTGTTCAGAAGAAAACACAACACTGAAAACAAAAACTCATTCTGGTCATGAGTCAATCGGAAAACAGTGATGAGAAAGTATCTTGTCGATCAAGTCAGATTTCACAACAGAAAGACCAGTGATGACGCAGAAGCTGTGAGATGCCCTATGTTATGTTTTTAGACTGGTTCAGACTTGCGCATATACAGTAGCAAATTGATGGTGGAGTGTTCAAACAAGATTAGGTGACAACTTGCAACTTATGAATGCATTTTTCCTCTTTTAAAATGCACCTGCTCCACTGTCTACTTCTTCCAGCAGTCTGAGGCCAAAAACCTAAGTACTGTACTACACGAAAGGAGCAGAGTCCTTCCCGCAATGGCCTTAATGTCAGATGCATACAAGCCCACAAGGCCTGCATCCTTAAATAATTAGCACACTTTCTGAATTAATTTTAACCAGTGGAGGAAACCACTGATAATGACCTGCAAAATCACGCCATTCCCAGAGGAACAAAAAAAAAAAACAAAACACACAAATGTATACTTTACACACCAAAAGACAAGGTTTGAAATTAGCAGTGATATTCCGACCTCCCACCATTTGGATGACTTCAGTAAAAGACAAGAAAGCAACTGAAATTTCCAAAACAAACAAAAACAAAACCGTGGTTACCGTTGCAGTGTTCAAGTAATTCGATAACCATGTATGCATTGGCTGTATATTACATATATTACATAAGGACTGAACCATGAATCCACCTTTCCTCAACTCAACTTTTAACACGTTAGTTTATTTACAACTCACATATAAGTGTGTGTGTGCGTATGTGTGCGTGTGCGCGCGGGCGCGTGTGTAAAAAGGATCTAATCCGCATTCAGTCTGCACGATCCTTAAAGCAAGTGGGTTCGACACGCCTTTTCCCGATTGTCCGTTACTCAAGCACACCGACTACAGAACTCAGCGAAGCCTCTTCGTTTCAAAATATTAAAAAAACTCCAAAACACGAAGAAAAAGAAAGAACGACAAACAACAAAAATCACTGCTAATTGTCAAACCACTTATATACAAGATTAAATCCTTTTGTGGCTGTGTGAAGCATACATTCAACTTCAAATAAAGGCCCGGTTAGCAATCGCTATGGAAACATAGCAGAACTATATGTCCACAAGAGCCCGGATAACCCAGCTCCGTTAGCAGGTCAGTCATGTCCGCTATGTACCATCCTCAAGGCACAAAACAAGTTGTCTGAGGCATGCATTTTTCTTTTGTTTTATTCTTTGTATACTTTCTGCCACTGCTGCCTGTTAAAAAAAAAAAAAAAAAAAAAAGTTGTCATGGCAACAACGTTTCCTCAGTGACACGGACCCTTTTCATTCAAAGGTGTAAAATTCAGGCACGATTAAAAATAATGGCCTGAGGTGTCCAACCTTGATTGACGGATAGCTCCACCGGTATTTCACCTGGACTGACTCGGCACTTCAGAAACACAAATGATCTGCACAGTAACTTTGCTTGGATGGACTACCCCTCTCACTATACACTGCCACCTGATTACAAGAACTGCTGTAAACTACACCATCATGGTTCAAACTAAATCCAGCAAAAAAAAAAAAAACAAAAAAAAAAAAACTAAATAATAAAAATAATGGCTATCGCAAGATTCTGAACATATTTTGTTTTCAAGTTTGGGTTTTGTTGAATTGTGTCAGATGATGGGAATACTGAAACATAGCACCCCAGATGCAGGCATGATGCAAATAAAAGGAAATTAATTCGTTCCACACTGTCCCAGTTTTATCTTTAGTATGACAGTTTCATTAGGATCATTGGTCACCAGCCCACATCTGGGTGCACACACATACAGTGCTTATTCCCAGGCCAGCATGGTACATTCTTGTAAGTGAAGTCTATCAACTTCTCTTCAAGAAAGAAAACAAAATCATAAAGTACAATTTGAATTAAAATTAACCAACATTACTGTCTGGTATCATAAAACTGCCACGGTTTGTGAGACAGATTTCTTCTGTGTGCTGTGTGTGTGTGTGTGTGTGTGTGTGTGTGTGAGATCTGCATTATGTACAGAGATGTACCCATTTGTCTCAGGGGAAGACTAGAGATGGACAAAAAAAGGGGGGGATTTAACAGGATCGACAACAAAAACACAGACGATCTACCATTAAAAACAATAGCCAGAGTGCTTTAAAGAAGTCCAGTTAATCAAGTAAAGCCAGGGGGAACATTCCAAAAAAAAGTGTAATGCTTCTTACAAGCCACCCACTCGCCACATTTTTCAGTTTTTTTTTTTTTTTCCTGTAACTTTTCCTACTCTTCCGTGAGCGTAACTGCGGCTTCCAGTCATGCAGTTAATAATTTGCTGAGCTCTGCCTAGAAGAGTCCTCCACTGCCCACATACCAACCCATTCGAAACGGTTCCTTCATTCTGTTTTCCAAACAAAGATACTCAAAACAGATGGTACAGTGACATGGTTGTCTGTTACTTTCTCATATCTCACAATAAATAGCATTTAAAAAAAAAAAACAAAACAAAAAAAAATAAACCTTGCAAAAACAAATCATACTAATGTGTATGGTTATATAAAAATTGGCTTCTGTTGGATAGCTAAAGCATACCATTTTTTCCCCACTTTGTTTATATTATATGCCACTGTTTTGAGTGCATTTTCTGGTTTTCAGACGTATTGTGTCTAGAGCATCACATTTGTTCTTAAAAAGGACAACGGAGGGTGTACTTCAAGTCTACGGGCCTGGCTGGCGAGATAAGGCAGAGGGGTCTGACCACACCATCGGGGGAAGGGGGGGCGCTGTTGTTGGTTGCTAGAGCTCTGGGGAACGGGACCCCCTCTATAGCCGAGAGCTAAATTTCCTCAGACGCATGACTGAAATGTAAGCCGAGCTCTGGACGCGGCCTGGCCAGAGACGCTAGCCAGACAGCGCCGGAGACCAGGCTTTGATCTGCAGCTCGGTAGGTAGGCCGGGCAGTGACGGACTGCATAAAAACAGGGACTGAGAAATTCAAGTTTCTTCTTTCGACCTACGGTTCAGCAGGGACTCGCTTTGTTCTGTGATCAGCATATTCAGTGGACGGCCATTATTCACATTCACAGCCTTTTTTTTTCCGCCCCGGGTCAAACTAGCCGACAGCAGCATCGATGCAGAGCCGTCTGAACCGATGCTACATTAGCCCGCTGTCAGTCCCCCCTGCGCGCGCGCGAACACACACACACACACACATACACACGTGCTCTTCTACAGAGCGTCTGAGCGCTGCTTTTTGCTGGAGCTGGGACTTGGCCGAAGGCCTCGACAGAGGCCCCCGTTTGCTTTGTGAACGCTCCCTGCCTCCCCCAGTGCTCTTAAGGCTTTAAGAGTTTCCCTAACCCTCAAACCTGCTGTCAAGTCTTTGGGGTGGGGTGGCGGGGGCAGGGTGGGGGTTTTGTCAACCGTCAAGTTTCACTGAATTCTAGTGGTAACGACCTCGGGTCGTAGGAGATCAAGTTTTTCTGTTGAGGACCAGTGGCTGGCGCAGATCGGATTCCGCATCCGGACGTTTACAGTACATCGAAGGGGGGGGAGGGGACGGTCCTGACGCTAACCCTCACCACTGGTCCACTGGTCCAAAACTGCTAGTGCAACAAGACAGGAAGGATGGTGCTTATCAGAGTGAACCTCCGTCCTTAAGGACTACGGCACGCTTGTCTTTTTTTTTCTTTTTTTTTCCTTTTTTTATTTTAAAAACTATGATACCTTTGCAAGGTGTGTTTCCGACCTATACTGTACGTTCCATCAGCAAAACACGACATTTCAATATTTATAGTGCTCCCTTGTTAATTGTTAGATGCAGCATTACAGAAAACATGCTTTTACAGGTACTTCTGTTATCAGAGTAATGGAAAATGTTCGATCTTTTTGATTTTCAACAGCATTTTTTTTTCTTTTTTCGTTTCGCACTTCAAGGAATGTGGCCACGGTAGCTTTAATCTGCCGCAACAAAACATTGCAAGAACCAGACGTGCAATTTATTCTGGGGATGAAAATGGAAGAAGCTGCAAGAAGGGACCAAGGTATGTCGTCCTCATCATGAGAACCTTGGCTTAGCTCTTGCTGTTTCCAGCGGGAAAGCAGCAAACCATTAGTCAACTGTATCAATGCGTTATATAACAAGAGTGCGCCAACAGCATTTTTTTTTTCTTTTTTCTTCTTCTTTTTTTTTTCTTTTTACAGCTAAGAAACATTTGACCTCACAGCTGCTGGGCTGGTAATGTTATGCCTTTTTTTTTTTGTAATTTTTTTTTTTAAAGAGACTGCATTTAATCACATGGCACTGACTGCTGTAGACCTCTGTAAAACGTCTACATTTCTTAAGAGACCGTAAGGTGTTGCTATCATGTAGTTACATGGCACTTCGGACGCACTAACCTGCTTTCCAGGCCTACGTGGATTAGAAGGATTGCAAACCCAGCTCAGGTGCCCTAGTAGTAAAATAATTCAAGTACAACTCTTTGACATGGAATGATCATAGTACTAGGTTCTCTTTCTCGACTGGGTCTGAGCAAAACTCTTAAGTGCAATGTAAATAAATGGACACCACCCCAGGACCTGAATAAATACCATAGCTTTAGAAAAACATCAGTAACAGAAGAAGAGGAAGGGATGGGGTCGGGCTTTGCGTGTTTTTTTTTCATGGGTTAGTGTGGTGGGCACAGGCAGGGGAGGGGGAGCCCCAAGAAATATCAGCACCTATACTCGAGCAAGTAAGGCTGAGGGTGGAGCGGACGCCACCGGGTCAGATCGAACAGAAACCGCCCCTGTGTCTGTAACACTGTCTCTGACGCAGGTCTCCACTGCCCACTGGCTGCCCACGCCTCTAAGCTGCCCACTGGCCACAGGCCCGTGTGCGCCTCAGCAGCTGGATGCCAGTGCGCCAATCTACCTGCTGTAAGGGTCGCCCAGCTGGTCACCGCCGCCGCCGAGGCCGCCATTGTTATTGTTGTTGGTGTTGACGGAAGGGGAGGAGTCGGGGGAGAAGGAAGAGGAGGAGGAAGAGGAGGAGGAGGAAGGCGAGGAGGAGCCCAAGCGGCCGCTCTCAAACACGTCGTCTATGTCCATGGGCGCGGCGAGCTCCGCCCCGGGCCCCGCGCGGGGGGCGAAGTCGGGGGGGAACTGCAGGGCCGCCGCCGCCGCCCCGGCGCGCTCGGGGGGGCCGGGCAGCCCGTCGGTCAGCCGCAGCACGGGGGCCAGGATGCGGGTGTGGCCGCGGACGTGTTCGCCGGGGGTGCGGGCGGCGGCGCCGGAGAAGCGGTAAGAGGTGGAGGGGCCGGGCGGGGAGGCGGGGGGGTCGTCGTCGTTGTCGTCGTTGTTGCGCGGGCCGCCGTTGCCCCGGGGGCCCCGGGCCCCGCCCTGGTCCGCCCCGGTCTGCGAGCCGCGGTGGATGCGGTGGCTCACCACGATGTTGTTGCCGAAGCCGCCCATGGAGGCCATGGTGGTGCTCTGCTCCCGCTGCACCACGGCCGTCATCCCGCCTTCGGCGATCAGCCGGCGGATCCGCGACAGGGCGTCCTCGCTGGAGCCGTACTCGGAGGCCTCCCCTGGGGGGCGAGGGGGGAGAGAATGAAACCACCTCTCAGCCAGCGAGAGCGCCTGCAGGGAGACTCACACAACCAAGTCTTACCTCTGCTGGCCTCTGCTTCAGTGAAAAACAAGCCTGGATAAAAGGCTCTTAAACACACAATCGCATCAAACAATTAGTCGCTCTTAGTTCTCTCCACATTTTACAGTCTGCTGATTTTAGACCTCACACACACACACACACACACACACACACACACGCACACAGGCATGCACACAGAAAAATTACCAGAGAACGGTTTCATAGGACCCTGGTGCTTGTTCCACTTAAATTCACGACCGTATGTTTTCCGCCTTTTCTCCTTCCCCTTTCTATCTTAATATCAATATATAGCGGGTCAGCTAATAAAGTTTTATAAGTTCCCAGGATTCACTGCTCCTTTCCTTGCAGACTGTGAATGCCAGACACCAATATCATCTTTAATGCAGGGAATAATACCACAGCTGTCCGCTGGAATTTCTGGAACCATTATTTCTGTAGATTAATTGAAGGGAACAGAAAGGGCAATTAAAATGGCCTAATTGGAAACCACAGACAAATTTGACAGCCTTCCAAGGGGGAACACACAATCCAGCAATTAAGAGAACAACTCATATTCTGCCAAACATAAAATATAGTAACTCCTTTACTGTTAGTGTTAATAACACAAGAAAGCCAACGCTGAAATCAAGCCATTTGTCTAACGTCCATAGCCTTCCACAGCATACATCGGGCTGGGCTTTTATACAACTTGGTGCTTCAGGAATAATTTGAATTGCTCTAAAGAACAATTACATTACATTTTAGTCTGCATACGCTTTTATCCAAAGCGACGTACAATAAGTGCATACCGAAGGTAATTGGAACAACTACAGGACACAAGTCTGATAAGATACAATTCTCATTAATTCTCAGTTGTCCATAGCCACGAACATTAAATCTACTTCACGCAGAAAGTATAGGCTAAGTCAGTAAAGTTATGGCAAGTGAAACTAGAAGTGAGGCATGATAAAGATAAGATAAAGACCTACAACATCAAGATGATCGTCCAAGTGTAACACAAAAGTGCAAGATGAAGATGGTAAATGGACCGCATTTATATAGCGCTTTTATCCAAAGCGCTTTACAATTGATGCCTCTCATTCGCCAGAGCAGTTAGGAGTTAGGTGCCTTGCTCAAGGACACTTCGACACGCCCAGGGCGGGGTTTGAACTGGCAACCCTCCGACTGCCAGACAATCGGTCTTACCTCCTGATCTATGTCGCCATGAAAGTCTACCATGTCTACCATGTCTACCAGTCTACCATGAAAGTGCTAGAAGATCAAGATACATGTAATATACAAGTGATCCAAGATGGGAGTAACCCTGCGAAGGAGTAGTGTCAGAGTAAGTAAGGTACAGTCTGAAGAGACGCGTCTTCAGATGCTTCATTTTAGGTGCTAAATAATTAACCCATCGTTGTCTGCTAAATAAATGATCTGGTTTGACTTCATTACATAGATGTAGATTGATCCACTGGTATATATTCATTTACAAAACAATAATTGGTCTATTTCCTTCCTACCTCAGCAGTCTACTGATTAGAAATACGCATAGTAATCACCTCCGCTCCAGTGATGTGATACTCTTTCAAGTCCCTTATCCATATACTCAGTTTGGAAAGCTGGGTTCCAGATATTTTGCACCTTACAGTTCGAACAATCTTCAAAAAAATCTTAAACTTGACTAATTTCTTTCAATTCCTGACTTCATGTAATGTATGACTCTGTGACTGAAATATGCTCCTGTTTTTAACCTCTGCACTGCTTGTAATTACTGTTACACTCCTGTCTCTTTCTTCATTTAATGTTTGTAACTTGTCTGTCTAACTTAGTCTCGTGTAACTTAGTGTTTTATGTCAGGTCCCCCTTGCAAAACAGATTTTTATCTCTATGGGGTTTTTCCTGGTTAAATAAAGGTCAAATAAAATAATATAAAATAAAATGGGGAGTTTGGCATGTAGACTCAGGTTGAATTATGTCCTGTATGTAGGTGGGAGTTGTCCTGCTGGCTCTAGAGTAGGCCAAAGTCAGGACTGATCCTGGCAGTGACCGCTAACCAGTTAGTTTACAGTTCATGAAGGAGCCAGCCAAAGGTGAGTATGGCAAAGTCCAAAGAAAGTTGAGCTTTTTTTGTGCAAAATCTACTCTGTGCCTCCTTGAAGACCCCAAGCAGCCAAGCAGCTAATCTATGAGAAAATTATGGTTGTTTACGATGTACTAATCCGATCCGCTCGGATGCGCAAGATCTATTCATACATCGGCAGGGGAAGGTAGGGGGTGGGAGAGTTTACAGGATGTAATCCTTCAAGTAATAAGGTCCTGTGGTTAATACAAGGGTTTGTTATTAATGTGATTAATAATAAAAATGAAAAAAAGAAAAAAAAACCCTCCCAGTTCAAGCACAGGATGCCAGGGGGGAGAAAGCTATATCAGTTGGCCCAATAGTTATTACATTATTAAGAAAAAGGCGCTTGTTGGCGAATCGATCGGCAAGACAAGACAGGTCGTAATGGGGGTTACTCCTGTACAACACAGCTACACGCCACAAATTTAGCAGAATGTGATGCTGTATGGAGAAACCATGGGCTCTGGAGGAAGCCTAAGGACACAGCAGCCAAGACAGAATTAAAGCGGACAGATATGATTACCCCAAGCACCGACAGGTAATATCAGGTACATGTCAAGTCCTCCCACTACAGTACCTACATAATTTAACTGGCAGGTCTTGGGAAGTGGAGATTGAGCTCTTCAGAACCTAGAGTTGCAGAGCCCAGAGCCAACATGGCTGCCCCCTAATTGGAACTTCCCGCTACCCTACCTGTGAAGGCCTACACCGGTGCTTACAGCATTCTGATATAACCGTCCTCTGAATGTCTGACTGTCTGTATATCATGCGGTAAAAAATTGGGAAAAAATAAAATAAAAGCTATAAAAGAATTGAGCTGCCAAACACGACCAAAGACTTGAGCTGCAGAACAATCTATTAATTCATCCATTCCACCTCTGAAAACAAAAAAACACTGTGTGGGAAACTGTGAACAAAAGCTCTTTTTGGCAGTTCAACTCATCGGGAAAAGCAAAACAAAACTTTCTTTTTTCTATCGACCGTGTCACTTCATGAGACGCAGGACCACGGTAGCCTTCGGAACAGAAAAGTGCACTTAAGGATGTCACTCACGGGAGGTGATATCGGCACTATGGTCCGGATCAGAAAGTGTGCTTGTTTCAGAAGGACATGAAGAAGCGAGGGACCTACTGTGCAGTTTAGATTCATTTCCTCTCTGAGGAATCACGGAAAGGAAGCTCGGGGGTATTACCAGTGCCGGCGGTGCTGGTGCCGGCCTCCGTGGAGGTCTCGGCAGGCCTGCCGTCCTGGGGCTGGGCGCGGGGGGGCGTCTCGGGTCTCCTCTCCGCACCGCTGCCGCCGCCGCTGCTTGTGGAGGGGGTCTCCAGGTCTCCCGGGACTGGGGGGAAAGGAGGAAAGGGTTCTGATGAGTCAGTAGAAAGACCGTTTGTCTGTCTGTTCAAAGCTACTTACGGACCTGGCAGGTGGAAAGCTCACAAAATGGAAGTGTTTGATGAGACACATCATTTAAGAGGCAGAGTTGCTTACAAACTGAGATAAACGCCAATGAGTACGGCGAATACTCTTAAAACAGATGGAAACAACACTACAAATGAGGTCTGAGCTAGGCTAGTGCTTACAATTCCTGCTCCGTCAACTAACTTATAAAAATAAAACCGACTGCTATGATTTAGGGGTGTTATCTCCCTCTCTGGCAAAGAAGTGCTTTGGTTCTCAGGTGGTTACCAATTTATCTATTACCCACATATGATATGATGCTATTGTACAGACGAAAGACATCTCAAATTGGTTTCAAGCATTTAATGGTATACTACCTGGAAAATAGCTGCTTACTCTGTAATACTGAGGGCCTGTGGAATGCCTATTATACATACAGGCAAGAATGGTTTACTTGCTGCGTACAGAATTTAAGACGTGCTAAAGGGTTCCACACTTACGTACAATGAACAAGAGCACTGCCAACAGAAGACTTAATGACAAATGCTAAAGATCAGAGGAATACCCCCCTCCGAAAAAAAATCTAAATTTGTTCATTTCCTCAAGGGTTCATGTGTATTACAGGGCCCTTCAATTTGAGTTAAAATTTTTAATGTGCCATTTCATCCACACCAAGAGTTCCCAAAGTTCCCTGAAGGAAAACAAACTTTTAACAAGACTGCTAATTAATCAGGGAGTCATACAAGCTGAATCCTGGATGGATATCTTCCCAGACGCGTGTTTTGGTGTGAGTGTGTGTGCGTGCGCGCATGTGTGTGTCTGCTTGGCTCACTGCGGACAACTCCTGGCAGTGATCATTAATGAACGCGATCGTGACATCTCTTTGTTGCACTTGACGAGCTCGTTTGAAAGGAAAGACAAAAACAGTTATCGAGTCATTCCATTAGCGTGCGTAAATGTGTTCATCCACAGAGCTGAAATGCAAACGCGTCTGCCCTTTTCTGGGATGCGTGCCTGTAGATGTGTACATATAATCGTCTGATCGATGCACTGAGGGGAGACCACATCACGCGTGTCCTCCGCGGCAGCGTTGAGGCGGAGATGAGAGCGGCGGCTGGCTGCCGGTCCTCATGATGAGCACGGATTTCGCACGGTGCCAGTAACAGATAGCGCTGGAGAGGCAGAGATTCGCGCACGCGAGAGAGAGAGAGAGAGAGAGAGAGAAAGGCATGAAGCGGCCAAAACAAAGCCACGCAAAGCACCTGGGCCTGTGGAGCACCCTTTCCAACACCAATAATCCTTCAGCAAATATACTTTTATCCAGCAATGTATGCTCATCTGTGAGCATACACAAACATATACAATTTCATACAAACATACGTTATTTTATGCAAAACTGGGCCATTATAAAGCGCTATGCTCATGCAGATTTTTGACAAAACATCCTAAGTGCATTTGCATGCTTGTGCATTTTTAAATGACCGTCTGTGACAGTATGTATAAAAACTGGACTGAAGGTGGTCATGTGGCAGTGTTCGCTGAGCTGTCCTTGCATCCTCTCCTACGCCCACACGGCAAGCTCACTTTTTCGTCCAGACAGCTGCGAAATAACTTGCATTTCAATAATTTGCACTCAAGGGTTAAACGCTTAGCAGTTGAGACAATGGCGAGATTAACTGGATGAGGTGTCAGGCATCGGTCACAGAGGGATTTGAGCAATCTCTCACTCCTGATGCTTCCCATTCACCCCCCGCCCAACCCCATTTACAAGAGGTTAATGAGAACATTTCTGAGTTCTCACAGAGCAGTCAACACACCATCAAGTCCTTTTAAATCAACTGATGATTTTTAAATAAATAGAAATATGTGAGGTCACTGGATGAGGCAAATTCACTCCTGATGAATTTGATGTTTGTTTTACTTTCCAAAAATGTAAAGTACTATTAGAAAAATCGTATTAGAAAACTTTGGATGCTGTCAACAATGGACCACTAGCTATAACTTGCTTCCTCTGAGATATAGAACTGCACAGCGCATGTCAAAAAACACAACTGCGGTAGCCAAGCCTCCAATTTGGAGATGCAACTGCAAAGAATAACACAGCGGCTCTCAGTTATTTTAAATAGGGGAAATGTGTGTAAACGATGATATATCCGACAGTGGTATGATTTACTTGTCAGGTAGTGCAACCTAATGTACAATATGTCTGTAGGTTTTAATCTATAATTATATTTGTTATTTAGTAGATTAATATTTGGTTATTTGGTTCAGCACAAATGCGTAATAAGTTTGAACGTGGAGGAGGCAGGACAGAGCTATACGATATTAACTGAATTTACAGGTGTTCGCCAGCCTGTGCTCATGTTACACTATAAAATAAGATTTTTTTAGTTTTAGAAAGTAGTGCCATACGAAAATATGGGAACCTGGAAATTATTATTTCACCATCAATGCTCATAATCCAAGCTGATATTAAAGAGAAAAATGTTTCAAACAAATTTATTTCTGATAGGCGAATGGAAAGGCCAGAACAAATATTTCCACTTTGCATCTAAAACAACATTACCCATTAAGGACCAAACCAATTCCCCTCTGAATGGACCCACAAAGATTATAAAAACCTCCTTTTAGTCCTAAACAAGTCTGAAAAAGACAAAGTGAGCCAATAAGATAAAACAACAAAAAAAAGTAATATAATTCAAAAAATAATTCAGAATCAATCCTTTTGAATATTCATGAGTTCATTAAATGCAACCAAGAGTCAAATCAACAACTGGTGGGCGTAGAGGAAAAAGTTCCTGAACAATATATTTGTTTACCCAGGCTAATGATATGCCACCATCTGACCCTGAACAATTTGCCAAGCTGTGCTGATGTTCCAGCAGGTTTTGTGGAGGAGAACACAGCGCAACACTTTAAAAATACTCTTTCATCATGTTAAAGCAGTTCTTCTGTAAAAAAAAAAAAAAAAAAAAAAAAACTATTAAACCATGCTTTTCTGCAGAGATCCGTCAAGCAGTGGGAGGCTGTTAAATCACCTTAATATGAGAAAAAGCCAAAGTGTTATTGCACTGGCCTTTGTCCTCCTGAATGGCAATTGCACAAATATAGCCCAGTACTCCCTGACACCAGGTGAGAAGTTCCTGCCAAAAGCGGAACCCTTATTTGCGTATTGGGGCGAAAGGTTGTCCTTTCTGGGGTCTCATAAAGACAGAAGTAATTTGCCTAATAATTCAGCAGTGGCAAGAAATGGCTTTACCACGCGGTGAGGTGCACACGTTCACAGGTATTACAAATGAAAATTAGGCCATCCCCGGCGGGACACAGGACAGCGCTCCTTCGGCTCGTTAAGCGTTTCTGCCGTTAAGCGAAGCCTCGTGTTCCGCAGTGCTCTCTCAGGCTGAGGTACCTGGGCCCAAGGACACTGAGCTGTCCACCTGAGAACACCGCCAGACTTAACGGTGGCCAATCGAGAAAGTGTCTTTCTGCTTCAACGAAGTGTTTCATTTTCTCGCAATGCAGGTTTGGCTCGCTGCAATTTGTGCTTTTAACATTCTCCCTCCCGTGTTCAGTAAAAAAAAAAAAGAGTCTATAGTACCATTTAGGAATCCAATCGATCAGCATTTCAGCTCAGCATGCAACCAATTTTGGATGACCAAGATGTATACTTTACAAACTACAACCAAATAAACAGACGCTGGAAACAAAGCTGAAACTAAAGCCTTTATATGCAGTAGACTGTATGAGTTTATGAAACCCGGGACATGTCCTGTGTTAATGTGCAACAGGTGCACTGAATGCTAAAGTGAAAAATGTAGTAAAAAGTTAAGAAAGAAAAGGTATATTTCTGGTTGATAAAGACCAAAGTAACACTTCAGACATAAATTTCAGTGAACTGTCTGCAAATTTCAACAGTTGTATAGCCAATTCCAGGATGAAAAGTTTGTTATGAAATAATAATCAAGTTCTTGGAATTACTTGTGCCTTTAGAACATTTCAATCAGAATACAACATAATGACACCAGCACAATTAACAAAGATAATTATGGCCTGGCCTCGAATCAACTCCAGAGGAGGATCTCCATCACCTGGGACACATGTCATTGGGTTCAAAAAACAGGAAAATAAAGACTGAAACTTCCAGGGAACTTTAAACATGATCCTTAATAAACTGATATACAAACTGACACAGGATAATGTATACAGGAATAAATGGCCCTGGGTTAAATGACTTTCAGACCAGGCTTGCGTTACAGTTCATGAAGCCAACCCCATTTCTTTTCAGAGGGACTGCCACAAGTCCTTTATGGACTGCAGCCTCATCAACATAAGCCTGCACGGAAAGCTCACACTTTTACACAACTGGGATCAGGACTCTGATGGCACAGGCTCCCAAGGGGGATCAGTGACCGAGGAGGCTTTTCTGTCCATTACATTTAATCCCCCTTCATCCCTCATCCTGTCCCCAACTTCTTGTTATTAGCCTCCAACAGCGCCACATACGCTAGTAGCCCCTTCAGAAATCCCTACAGGACCCGTAGTCCACGCAATCGCAAGTAATGAGGTCACTTTACAGCAACGACCCATCTAATTATTTACTGTAATCGACTGGACAATGTTATCACTATCAATTACTGGCAGGCGGAGCCCACAAGGTGTATCTGAAAATAACAATTCTCTGGGAAAAAAAGAACGAGTGGATTCCCCTTATCCAATTTCAACACTAGCCGCTGAAGCACAGAGCACAATCTTAACCCATTGACTGCAAAAGGGGTGTATGACCAAGTCTTGGGTGGATATCAAATTTTGATGGACTACAATATAGTATTCAGCTTAAGTGGTGATGGACGTCGGCAGTTGGGTGGCTCATTCTATTTAAAACACTGGGTTTCTGTGCGTGGTGCACCCCGCAGTCTGGTTACGAATCCTGACCGTGCTGCTGAAGCCATGCAGGGCAGCGCATAATTAGCGACGGTAGGTTCATTTCAGAAGGTCTGTATCAGTCTCACTGCGTAAGACCAGCTCCTCTGGGTGATCTTGCACTAGCAGTCTGCCTACGGTAATCAATGTATGGCAGCAGTGGGCAGCGTATACTTCAAAGGAGAGTGCAAGTGCGTCTACCCTCTCCACAGCTGCCGGAGGATTTAGCAGCGAATGGCTTGCAAAGGAAAGTGGCCATTTCAGATTGGGAGAAGAAATCGGGGTCAGAAATTGGTTTTAAAAAAGTCATAATGGAATGGAAGCACGCTGAACTCTGCTCCAAAGTACATGTCAAACATCACGTCCAGGTGTGTGAGCTGCCATTTGAACCTTTGCACTCACAAGGGCAAATTAAACCAACGTGTGAAAATGTCAGTCCTCTGAAGAAGAAAATGGGAAGCCATTCTGCACGGGCATAATTTTTTAAAAAGAATTTAAATCCCAACAGGACCGCAGAGAAACCGAACGGTTCAATAACGGTTTAATGAAAGGAATACTTCAAGTGGTGGATCGACGAACAGCACATAAGACTATCAGGGTAATGACTACTCGGTTCACAGGAGTGATGGCCAATTTACACCTTTCATTTGTTTCAATAAGTATAAATGAGCCCAGGGATTTGGAAACCACCACCCTGCTGGTGCTATTCCTTAAGTTTTACTTGAACCCACGATAGACCCATTTAGACATGAAGGCAAACAGCAGATCTGAATTGCTCTTCCCTAGGTGCTATTTGGTAGTCTGTGAAAAGCCTCTAAAACCTACACGGTTGTATGCTAATGGTACAGTCTCCCCTACAGGAGCCGTATGCACCTATTTAAAGCCCTGAATTCATTTCAAGGCCTGTAGAGGGCTATCACAGCAGGTTGGAGACAAATACCAGTTAACCGGACAGATACTATCATCACTACCCCCAATATACATTAAATGCATTATGAATATCAGATGCACAATATATAAATTCCATCATTGATCTTTGACTGACAATACTGGCCAGTAGTGATATCAATACATCCCCTCTTGTACATTCTAGCTCAAATGCAACCTCAATCCACTCTTTCATTTTCAAGGAAGAAGTAAATGAGCAAAGGTATCAACTTACTTAGGAAGGCAGTATTTAAATTTTATTTGTATAACAAAACATTTCCACTTGTTGACTTTTTAAGCAGAGCGTGGGTCTAGAGAACTGCTGAGTCTTTGTACGGCTTTTCTTGTGTTTGCCTGGTAAAGAATTATAAATTAAAAATAGGTAATGAATAAAGCAGGTTCAGATGACTATGATTATGGTTACTTTAGGGGCATTTTGTCTTGATTTACTTTATCAGCAGCACATAAAATGCATCACCACTCTGACAAATGTACATATGTCTTATCTGCCCATCATAAGCCATAGATTCGGGAAGTTCTGTTGTAAGCTATTATTTCCCGATACTGATACGACCCCAATATTTTGCATCCTCAGGACGTTTGGTGCATAAATAAACTATCTAATAAATACAACTCCTTAATTAATTGAACAAGACATTTTAGAGAGCTGACAAGATTGAGACTGTATTCATAATTCGGGACAGACTGAGGTTTTACTGTCATGCTTATTCAAGAAAATAGAATACTGTATCACTGCATTGGCCAGAATTCTCTAAAAATAAACTGAATGACTGTACTGTGTAATGTGAATACCCCGAATATCCTTTCAAAAAAAGTCCAGTGTTTTCCAGGTATGAAAAAAGCATGACCATAACAGGAATATCCCATTAAAGACCGGTGTCTTCCGTGAAAATAACAACGCGCATGTAAGCATACCGTGAAGCAAGCCAATTGTCTGCCACAAAAACAGTGTGAAGTTGAAAATAAATAACGTGACATGTAATATGCGTATTTTGAGAAAAATAATCTCAGTACTGAGAAACGCTTCTATCCTTTTTTTAAGGCACCGTTATAACTCCATCTGCTTTTCTCATGGACTTCAACAACTCCAAGAAATCCTATCAGCTACATCACTGAAGCAGGAGCAAATGGGGGAAAAGTAGTACTCTTCTCAGTTTTTTTGTAAATGATTTAGCACTTTGCCGAGGCCAGGGGAGAAGCTCCTACCGTGGGTGGCGGCCTGAGAGGTGCTGGGCTCCTGCAGATCCCTGTCCGTCTGCGTCTCCGCGTTCTGCAGCTGCAGGATGGGCGTCTGCGTACCCTGTGACGTCACCGAGGGGGCGGGGTGACGGGGCTGAAGACCAATCGCGTTCATCAGGCCCATGTCCCTGTCAGACCTCCAGTTTGCCCTGCTCGTCCTTGCGTACAGGAGACAGAACATAGGGAAAACCACAGGGGCATGTTTAATATAGCTAAATGTTTAACAGTCACTTTAGTCTTCCAGTTTCTTAAAGTGGCAGTAATACACAGCTGAAAAGCCTGTCATTTAACTACATTCTGAAATTTTATCTCACATAACGAATTTCACAAGGCTTAAACACACTAACAGAAAAAGTCTCTCATGGCTCAAAAAACTGATTTGACCATTTTAAAAACGGAAACAAAAATGAAACGAGCAGATGCCCCGTAGCACAAAAACTTTCACTTTAATCTTTCATCAACAATACCAGCAGTCTTTCCTATTGGAAATCCACTGGCAAAAATAATTCAACTGCACAACAGGCTATTGATATTGAGAACTAAAAATATAGTTTAACCTGTAATAGATTATATAGTTAATCTATAAAGACAGGTCAGGACTGAAACAAAATCACAATTATACAGGGGCTTTGCTGGTTCCAACAACTGTATACAAGCATTTGGTTACCTGCTAGTGGGGAAATTGCAAAACAATAAAATGCTGCGGGGTTCTTTTACATTTAATTTAACAGGATTTCAAAAGAACTGCAATGAAGACAAACAGCTTCCTTGTTCCTTCTTAATTAAATGCACATGCAAACAGTTTGTGCCATGTCAAGCACAGGAACATTAATATTTATGATTCAGTTCTCTGTACATAGCATTGAATGCTGTCACTGCTCAGCATTGACTGATGGGTTTCAGCAATGCCAATAATGCCCAGGAGACAATCAAGTTTCTGTCCTCCATCATTAAAAATAAGCCCTTGTCGAAGACGGGTCAAACATCTTAATTACAAAGAGGCCGGTCACTGAGCAGAGCAGTGTGGTCAATTAAGTTCACATCAGGGATTGAAATATTGAACGCCGTCCATGTGACGAATGGTACAAGTGTGTGAAGGACAATGTACTACAAGAGGGGTAGTGTGTGGAGAGCACTGTGCTGTAATAGGGATACAGTGTGTGTAGTGCACTGTGCTGTAATAGGGGTACAGTGCGTGCAGTGCACTGTGCTGTAATAGGGGTACAGTGCGTGCAGTGCACTGTGCTGTAATAGGGGTAAAGTGTGTGCAGTGCACTGTGCTGTAATAGGGGTATAGTGTGTGCAGTGCACTGTGCTGTAATAGGGGTATAGTGTGTGTAGTGCACTGTGATGTAATAGGGGTACAGTGTGTGTAGGTTACTGTGCTGTAATAGGGATACAGTGTGTGTAGGGCACTGTGATGTAATAGGGGTACAGTGTGTGTAGTGCACTGTGCTGTAATAGGGGTACAGTGTGTGCAGTGCACTGTGCTGTAATAGGGGTACAGTGTGTGTAGGTCACTGTGCTGTAATAGGGTACAGTGTGTGTAGGTCACTGTGCTGTAATAGGGGTACAGTGCGTGCAGTGCACTGTGCTGTAATAGGGGTAAAGTGTGTGCAGTGCACTGTGCTGTAATAGGGGTATAGTGTGTGCAGTGCACTGTGCTGTAATAGGGGTACAGTGTGTGCAGTGCACTGTGCTGTAATAGGGGTAAAGTGTGTGCAGTGCACTGTGCTGTAATAGGGGTATAGTGTGTGTAGTGCACTGTGCTGTAATAGGGGTATAGTGTGTGGAGAGCACTGTGCTGTAATAGGGATACAGTGTGTGTAGTGCACTGTGCTGTAATAGGGGTACAGTGTGTGCAGTGCACTGTGCTGTAATAGGGGTACAGTGCGTGCAGTGCACTGTGCTGTAATAGGGGTAAAGTGTGTGCAGTGCACTGTGCTGTAATAGGGGTATAGTGTGTGTAGTGCGCTGTGCGGTAATAGAGGTACAGTGTGTGCAGTGCACTGTGCTGTAATAGGGGTACAGTGTGTGCAGTGCACTGTGCTGTAATAGGGGTACAGTGTGTGTAGGGCACTGTGAGGTAATAGGGGTACAGTGTGTGTAGTGCACTGGGCTGTAATAGGGGTACAGTGTGTGCAGTGCACTGTGCTGTAATAGGGGTACAGTGTGTGTAGTGCACTGTGCTGTAATAGGGGTACAGTGTGTGCAGTGCACTGTGCTGTAATAGGGGTACAGTGTGTGTAGTGCACTGTGCTGTAATAGGGGTACAGTGTGTGCAGTGCACTGTGCTGTAATAGGGGTACAGTGTGTGCAGTGCACTGTGCTGTAATAGGGGTACAGTGTGTGTAGTGCACTGTGCTGTAATGGGGTACAGTGTGTGAGTGCACTGTGCTGTAATAGGGGTACGTGTGTGCAGTGCACTGTGCTGTAATAGGGTACAGTGTGTGCAGGGCACTGTGCGGTAATAGGGTACAGTGTGTGCAGTGCACTCTGCTGTAATAGGGGTACAGTGTGTGCAGTGCACTGTGCTGTAATAGGGGTATAGTGTGTGTAGTGCACTGTGCTGTAATAGGGGTACAGTGTGTGCAGTGCACTGTGCTGTAATAGGGGTACAGTGTGTGAGTGCACTGTGCTGGTAATAGGGTATAGTGTGTGTAGTGCACTGTGCTGTAATAGGGGTACAGTGTGTGTAGTGCACTGTGCTGTAATAGGGGTATAGTGTGTGTAGTGCACTGTGCTGTAATAGGGGTACAGTGTGTGCAGTGCACTGTGCTGTAATAGGGGTACAGTGTGTGCAGTGCACTGTGCGGTAATACGGGTACAGTGTGTGCAGTGCACTCTGCTGTAATAGGGGTATAGTGTGTGCAGTGCACTGTGCTGTAATAGGGGTACAGTGTGTGTAGTGCACTGTGCTGTAATAGGGGTATATGCACTGGGCTTAAAAAGTGAGGTACTGTGCTGGATGGTTCTTCTCACCCGTGTCGCTCAGCCCCTCTGGCACTGCTGGTGCTGTTGCTGTTGTTGACGCTAAACATGGGCTCTGCGCTATGGTCGGCAGGACCGTCTCCGTCTGACCGGGAGTCCCTGTGAACACAGACACCACCGGTTCATCAGCGACACCTTTCATTTCTCCCCTTGCCTACACGCAGAAACCTAAACGTTCCATATTTTCGCGTTACCGCTGCATGTTATTCAGAGAGAGAGCTCCGTGGGGCACGTTATAACGAGCACAGTCACGTCAACCTTCAAAACAGCAGCCAGCCGGCCGCCAATTAAAAATAAATGACTCGCGCATGTATTATTCTGAGCCGTGCACATCAGTGGACAAAGGTGAGACGCCACCGCGGACGGCAGTTTTTCCGCTGTGGAGTTAATTGATATTCCGCTAACTGCTGCGCTACCGCTTCACAAAACTCAGTGGCGGCAGTGAGCCGGGGACGCACGTTGCTCCCGAAAATGACACGCGCTGCTCTTCTCCGAGCGGCAGAGCGCAGATAACACAGTCTCTCCCCTCCCGCTCTCACCCCCGCAAAATACAGCCATCAATTTGCAGCTGGATAATGTAGCTGGAAGATTGATTATTCTGAGAAATCGCACAAAGCCAGACATCTCTTCCTTCCCTTCGCTCATCAGAGAAAGGAAGAATATTGAAGCGGGGGGGAGGGGGGGGGGGGGCATGTGCCGACCATTCAAATTTGCCTTTTGCTGAAATCAGAACACATCCCAAATACCATTAATCCATCACCATCACGGAACATTCCACAAAGTCAGCAGCTAACAAGGCCCGTCAGTTGTCGGAGCTGGTTTCTTCCTCTAAGCGGCCATCTATCAAAATAATAAAAACGGAGAAAATTCAGAATATTAAAAGAATGAGAAATGGGTTCTGCTTACTCCATTCTGCGTGACTGAAGTGATTTCTTTACTGTTGGCCGAGATGGCGGCTGCCAGCTCCAGGTAAAGCCATTTTGTTTTTGTTTATTTACTGCATATTGTCTCCAAAAAAAAAGAGGACACTTGTTTTATAAAAGGAAAATTGGAAAGAGAGCATTGTTTGTTTTGTTTTGTGCTGCTGTAGCTGAACACAGAGGAAGCTGCCACAGCGGTGTCATTTTCGCGACGAGCAGCGCAGATTTCTTTGCTTTCAAATTTGATATTACGTACCGTCGAGCCAAAATATTTGCGCCTGCTCCTATTCATGATAGCCTCACAGAACTTATTCTTCTTCTGAATCTCTCCCTCTGACAAGCAGTCAGAGAAAAAACACAGAATCCATTACGGTCTTGTGAATCTCTCTTCACAGTCAGGTAAGATTATAAGGCCCAGTGTGACTTATTTTCTTCTACGGTAGCGCACATAACAATAGTATGTTAATCCAACTGAATAATATGACAATAAAACAGAATCTGTCTCCCCACATAGCCATCTACAGTACTAATACAATACTGTGCAATACAGGATCCAAATTTACAAATACAATAACATATTTTCCATCAGGAATAATAATTTTACAATACAAATTATCCCAACCTTTTGTATTCCATTAAAAAAACACATTTATGTATACACAAAATAAACACTTTTTTCAAAGACAACTGAAATTAGTACTGTGTTTAAGTACATTTGCAGAGATGTCTTTTCAACCAATGCAGCCAGGCAGCAATGAATACATTTTAAATACATTTTTATTAATTTTAATAACACCAATTTGCCTATCCCAACATTGCACATGGGGACAGCTTGTCCTGGCGTGCTAAGCTATTTTTGGTCCCCTTACAGGTGAATCTGCAGACGGGGGCATCAGATCAATCTGCTGCGCGAAGCTCCAAAAGAACAACGTCTGCTCTCCCAACCGGTTGAAAGGCCCAAACGACGGTCTCCGCTGCTCCCTGCGTGAGGGGTTGCAAGCCGCGTGGTCGACCGCGCGCTCGTCTCATTACGGCACACGCCTGGAACATCGGCTGCTAACGGGCCCTGTGGTTCGCTCAGCCAATGGCGGGCCTGCACGTCTGCGATAATGGAGGGGCCCGCTGTCGGCCGCGCCCCGACGGCGGGTTTCACGCGGGGACCGGCCGCGTGCGTCCGCAGCTGCTCCGGGGCCCCCCGGGCGATGGTGGGGGGGTCAGGGCTGGTTAGGAACCGGAGCGAAGCCTTGGGCCCCACTGGGGTCCCGGTAAGGTAGAGTCGGGTTACGCAGCACGCGCAGGCAAGCGGGAGGCCCCGGCTGAGCGTGTGTTACGCGGCTGCGTTATCATCTCCTCCTCCTCCTCCTCCTCTCTGACCGTTCGCCAGGGGTGGAGCTGGGGGAGCGCGACGCTCCTCGATAGAAAGGCCAAAACTGTCAGGCACGGTCCGGACAACAATGAGGAAGGAAGGGAGGAAGGAAGGAAAGGGAGGAGGTATGGGGAAAGGACAGGGATGGCGTTTTCCAAGTGCGAGAGAAACGTACAAGCACCAAACGCACTGTGCTATGCTACCAATTCACTACCACGAGACAGTTCTGAGTCAGGGCTGACACATCAAACGAGCTTTGAAATAAGAAAATCGGTTTGATTCACCACCTCGGGATGTAGCTGCAAATATAAATCAACTGCACCCACACTGAATTTGAAAATAACACAACCCCATAATGTATAACCACTATTAGTAGTAAAAAAAAGAGTAGGCATGAGTTAATATTACTACTAGTAAGAGCAAAATTGGTGCTTAAATTGGTATGTGTGTTTGGAGGGATGAATTCTGAAAGAAGGCCGATATTTCACTTAGTTCTATATAAAACAAAAGAGAAATCGCAGATCTTCGACATCGTGAGCTTTCAACGAAAATGTGCACCATGGTGTGGCAAACATCTGAAAGAGTTTCCTATGGACAGGTCATGGAGCCAGTGTTATGAATCAAGTTAGAAACTCAGCAAAGAGAACAGTACGGGAATACACCTGCTATGTGCCAACACTGATGGGATTGTTCCAGCCCGAAAAGTAATCACACCTTGATAGATGGAATGACATCTCAATTATCCTTTGCAATGTTCAGAACAAGCCTGCAGCCTCAATAGTTCTGCGGCCAACCAGAAAATTAAATATTGGGGTAAAAAAAAAACCCCACAGGGCCATGGATTATTTTTCAGTGTTTGTCAATACTTCAATGGTGCGTTTCCTCATCTGTAAAGCTTACTTGAGATGATTTCAACATCAACTCTCGTACACAATACTTGTACACTATAGCCCTACATAGAACCCGGCAAAGAAAATCAGCAAACTTTCAGCAACCGGAATTTGTTGCTTGATTAAAGAGTGGATTCAAACATTAAACCACAACACAACCCTTTTGACTCAAAGGTCTGGCCTTGCATTGCTGAATGAAAAGAGGACTAATGAGGCCAGGTGCTCAGGTACACAATGCATATTCATCAACTTCTGGGTCTGAAAGGGATTCAGATCAGCAGGGATAGGCGGACTTGGTGGTGACAGGCCATCAATCAGACCCAAAAACAGCGCTCCGGACTTGCTGGCAGGACGGGTTACTGCTTGAAACTTCTCATTCGCCGACTTGGAAGACCTTCAGTGAACACAGGACGGGACACAGATGGCAAAGCCTCCTTTGCGTTGATCTCCAAACAATAAAAGCCGAGGCCTTTCATATCATGGAGAACAATAGATTCACAAAGCCTGTGATAGGCAATGTGGACATGGGCTGTCAGTCATTGTCTGAGCTTGACCTAATTAAATCTCATCGTGACTCACGGTAAAACTCTCGGATGCTGGTATTAGTCAAAACACTCCCACGTGCTTGTGACAGGTCGGGGTGACAGTGAGGCACATGCCATATCCCGCAGCACTTTCAACACAGCACCGCGCGTTAATTGTTTTCCGTGTTAATTTGCGCCTGGCTTTCAGAAGAACGGCAGCTGCGACGCAATCCATTTTATCTTCCCGCGCAAATACGGCACTACCGTTCAGTCTAAAAGGCACCATTATCGTCATAAACAAGCCCGGGTCAAATAAAGGTGCCGAAGCTACGCAGACAGCAGCCGATGAGGACGAACGCAAATGCACACGTGTAGGAGGAGGGGGATGGCAGCAGCGTTCGCTAGCAACAGCTCACAGAAAATCTTGCTCAATGAAACCGCCAATTCCCCTAATGAAACTGGCACTACGGGGCATGAAGACCATGCAATATGCGGGCAAGAATGAAATCAGGAGCGTTACGCATCGATTAAGAGTAAACTGGCGCGCATTAGCTCACGCAAGCAGAGAAATCCGTAGCCGCTCTGAAATTATGAGGATGAGGCAATAAGCCGCAGAGGAGGAATGAGTTTTACTGCACTCAATTCAGCCTCCAATTAGAGCGGTGGGTCTGCAGAAACTCCAGTGTCTTTTTCCATGACGGTGGGAAAATGCCTCTGGCAGATTTCTCCTGTATCGGTAACCTTGACACTAAAGCAAAACTACGGCTGTGTCAGTGGAGGCAGGCCAACGGAATTCAAAAACGAAATGCAAATAGAAATACGAAACAACAATACGCATGAATAATAGAACTTTTGCATTCGTGATTGCCATTTCAAGGGGGGCATCTCCATAGCCAAGTTGACACACGCAAACGTTTATTCTCTCGTCCTTGGACTTGGGGTGCCCAGAAAAGAGCACACACCTCGATATAGCCACAACACCAAGGCCAAATTGGTTTCATTACGGCTGGAGCGTGCTCGGTGCCGACGCACACAGCCGGCCCGCAAGTGCAAACGAGCTCACGCTTTGATTTCATTTACATTCCTCCCGTTAAATACCAGCTTCGTCTCCCTCTTCTGAGTTTGCACGAACACACTGTTTACAAACCTGCAGCATAGCACGCAGTACATAACAATCGTATCTGACTGCTTCCTTGGCAAAGAAAATGTGTTACAACAGGATTTTAAGGAAACTCTTTTTATTAAAATGACTGCAGTGGTGACAACGGTGTTGTTCTAGCCTCTTCCAGCTAGACCATTCACATCTGCCAAAACTTCTGAAACAAACCCGCACCTTTCCAGCTGGCCCTCGTTAAAAGGGTCACTGTTCATACGGGGGGGGCATTGGCTTCATACAGGGGGGCAATCGTTATCCCACGTTTGTAGCGAATGTCGATTATATCCCCCGAATGGAGCCAAACCCCAGACACACTTACCATTCCCCAGTGCAGATTATATATTTCTGGGTAAAGCGGCTTCCCGCTGACAGACAGCTGGTGCGGTGCGGAAGGTGAGGGGAAACTTACACAGGCCTGCAGATGACCAGGTCCCCCTTGTTGGTCCCGTAGGCCAGCCCTAAGCCCGGCTCGGGAAGCCACCGGGCGGAATTGATGCTGACGTGCCGGCGCTGGTCCGGGGCCATCGGGTAGACCACGTTGAAGACCCTCTGGGCGGGAGAAAGAGAGAAGCCCGTCAGAGAACGTCAACAGTTCTACAGGGGACCATCAGGCGAGGAAAATGGGTGCTTCAAACAGCTTCTAATAAATGAATAAACGCCTTGGATCCAGCCCAAACACAGAATGCTACTTTAGCCATGTTGGTTCGTTGAATACAGTAGAGAACAGAAAATAATAATCCATTAAATGTAGTATAAAATGGGAATTTTCCTTCAGCTCAAAGCTCTACACAGGGAAAAATATGTGGGTGAAGGAAATGTGCACTGATTAAAAACAGGACGACAATATTAAAACGGCCAACAACAGACATCCATAAAGCCGTTCACACAACATCTCCTGGACACTATCAGCAGCATCCTCATGTCCAAATCTCTGATTAGTCCATTATTGAGGATAGCCAGGCGGGAGGGTGAGTTTCCAACCAATACTCATGAATCAGGGGTATTATGATACCGCCGCAGGGCTGCAGGGGCTCAGCGATTGGCCCATTAGGCCTCATTATCAGTCAAACACATTCGTATTCTGGCAGACGGCCTTTCAAAAGCGGACACCGGTTTTTTGTTACGAGTCATCCTGATTGAGGAGGGAACCTTAAAAGCCAGGTTAGTTCGCCTTACAGCAAGAGATAACATCAACGTCATCGTCTTACAATGATACACAAAATACAAGAAAAGCAAAGAAGATTTCCACAGATTAACTTTGTGGCTTTAGGTTTTGCAAGCTACAAGAAAAAAGTACAATTCTAAACTGTACTTGCATGGAGGCAGGGCGTTTTCTATTGATAAACCACAGAGTGTACCCGAAATGGCTTGCAGGAGGTATTAGTGTGTGGGGGTGACATGAGACAAAGTCCAGACTTACGAGGCTTCCCCAACTGAAGATCCTTAGAGCAGAAACCAGGGCTCATCCAAATAAAGAACAAATTAGAATGATTAGGGACTTGTGTACTGATTAGTGTACTGAAGTGCAATGAACATCGGCTGGAACAGAATCAACTTCAAAGTCTCTGCCTATTTAAAACCAAGCCTGCTTCTTAGAGGACAAGATGAAACCAAAATCCCTTTTCAAATCCAAATGGAACACTTCCTCCACCTTAAAAAACCAGAGTGGCTCAACATCAGTTAACTATTTGTGTGCTTTTCTCCTTATTTCCCATTTTTGAATTTCCAAATATGTGCTATCTGCGACCTGGTCTGCTCCTGGTTTTGGAGGAATACAAGCCGTTGAGCAACAGTGATCCTTGCACAGATCCCTATAGCTGAAGTGCATATTCTCCACAAAAACAAGGAGCATTAAATCCTATGGTGTTATTCCACCTTTTCTATCGATTTGCCTGAAATGACATAGCCAGACATTATCCCCCGTTTCTACCAATAGAAAGAGCTTAGGCACAGATGGGACTAGCAGCATTACGTCTCTCCAGCCTGCAGCCACTTGAGGGGAAAATTGCCATTTGCACTTGCATTTTCCAAATCTGTCCTCGTCACAGTTCACGTCTCGGCTAAGCCAAAGCAAAATGGCCGGTGGGAAAAAAACGCAATTAATAATAATAAAATAATAATAGGAAGCCAGCATCTGTGGCCAAATTATGATGAAGAAGGAGGGGAGGCGGTAGGAAGGAGAGAAACTAATGCAGGCTCAGTAAGAACTGCTCACTGGAAACCCTATTTAACAGATCAGTGCCCCGACCCCAGAATCACAGTGAGGACCATCACTGCTCGGACAACGTAAGAGTTTGCCCTTCTGGATTGCAGCCTTTACTAAGTACTTGGCATTTGTCCTCTGAATTTACAAGACTTTTTCCCCCACTTCTTTGTGATGGCTGCAGAGCGAGTCATACAGACAGGTCACTGCGCTAAACCCAATCCACCCCATTTACCATACATTTACATTTATACATATCATTTAAAATAACTCGCCACACGGTTTTTGTTTATCATAATCCTTTATTTACTTTCGTTTTATTAAGTGAGTGCACGCACTTAGTTTAACGTTAAGTTTAACAATGTAATTGCGCGGTTGTTTGTATTACCTGTTTTTAAGTTTAATTCCTGCAGACGGGTCCGCCGCAAAAGCGATCGCGGGCGGAGACAAGGAACATATATTTGGTTCCTAGTGGGAGGGCTGATCAGTCCACTCCATCTGTGGCCTGAGGGGACCACAGGACCCACAGTCATCTTACAATCATTATTAAAATGTATTCATTTTCTTCTTTTAAAATTATAAGTCAACCAATGCAATACAAATATTAACTATTATATGTATATTTTGTTGTCATTCATCAAAGACCTGTAATAATTATTATACATATTTATGTCCCTTTTTCTTTCCTGTATTTTGGTGCTGGCCACCATTATATAAATGAGTATTTTGGACCCCCTTGGGCTGTCTTGTTTTGGGGTGCCATGTGTGTGAGTCTGTCAGGCTAAACGGTTCTATAATTGCTAAATCTGCTGTATGTTAGATCTCTGAATTTTAAGAGGCAAGAGCAGAGTTAGAGGCAGTTTGTTATTGGAGCATTTCATACTTCTTTTGTTTTTCTTATTTTTTTTATATGTTGGTTTTTTTCCCTTGTTGGTTGGAGACATTTTTTTGTGTGGTCAACCTGTGCTGGGAATAATAAACCCCTAACTTTTGCACCGCTACTTCTGTCTCTGCGCCTTTCTCTGGCACGTCCATTACATCTTAAAGAAACCGCTCTGCTGGACTCCTGAAGAGTAAGGCCATTTCACATCTGTCAGTGTGGTGGCAGGTCACAGAAGTCTGGGTCTTACCAGACCCTCAAAGTAAAACAGACTGTTTACTGTGCTGACAGGGAATCAGCAATTGTGATGAAGAGACAGCACTCAGTTGCAAAACATCTGATTGGATCATGTGAACTTCAGGTCCTCCAGAATACAATGTCATCATGTTTTGTATTGTTGGAAAACTGATGTTATGGGGAACAAGTTGGTGTCTTTAGTGGTGGGGTGCTGACAAAAGATCTGGATACCTATGGGTCAGTGCCCAGCCAGATACACAGGTTAACCCAGTGTGATATGCTTACAAAGGTAGTGCAATCAGGATCATTGATCTATACTGTTTTGCCATGACTGTGTCTTTATTTGATGACTTGGTGTTTTGCTTTGATCGTTTTGTATATAAGTGGAAACACGCAATGGTTCGGGGAGATTCATCAACAGTCTCCTTCAGTTATATACCATGTACACATATAGCCATTTCACCACTCATAATTTGCACCATTGTATATTGTCATTATTACTGAACACACTGAACAATAAACTGTGTTAATTTTAACCTGACATTCCTCAGGTTAAAATGAAGGTTAAAACCTAGCAGTTTGAGGGTCCTAACATACACATAGAACTCAGGATATCTGCACCCCGTAGTCACTCGCCTATACACTAGTGTCATAGCAGGATGCACAATTGTATTTATGCAGGCTACACAAGCCAAAGACATGTCCGCATCTACCAAGCTAGACAGCGTTTCGTATAAAGCCACACTACTGGCAGATAGAAGTCTCCTCAGTCTATGCATACCTGTTGGCACAGAGGAAAGATTAAAACCCTATTTTGAAGTCAGATAATCAAGATAACATTAAACTAATCCCGCTCCAGTAGCACTGGGTAAGACTACAAGCTTTCCTTCACCACGAAGATACTTCCTCAGTTTGGTGTGCGGAAGGGTTTCTTACAGTCAGTGAACTTGACCTCCTTACATCAGCAACTCTCTGGATAATGTTATCTATGGATAACAAGAACATTATTTTATAATTATAAAAGGTTTCGAATAAAAGGCGTCAAATAGCTTCAAGTGCACCATTTTTGGGTATTTGCAAAGGTGAAGAACTGCTAGCATTTACAATGGTTTCTGATACCTCTTATCACAAGGCACGACACTGAGGATACAACGTCATATCATTGCCACAGAAAGTATCCTCCAGTTAGCAGGTAGTTGGCTGGACACCGTTTCTAGGGCAAACTCAGACTGACAAATTATCCCTAGGCTCCTCTCCTTCTACTGTGACGTCCGTCTATGTCCATACTTGCACTGCACTGACATCCTAGGATGGGGGGGGGGAGACAAATGGGGCAAGCAATCTTCCACAATGGATTTATGTCTCATCTTTGAATGCAACGTCAAGGTGACATAAAATGGGACAGCGATAAAAACCTGTGGGCCTGAAGCTCAGAAGCCCTTTCTGGTCAGTGCAAGGCGGGTTAGGGGGATGGGAGGAGGGCTGCAAGTTGCACGTCTACAACAGTGATGTCACAGCCACAAAGGAGAGTGCTTGTCTGATTCGCAAAGGTGAGCGACAGAACAAAACAAACCCAGACAGAGCAAACTGATT
Source organism: Anguilla rostrata (assembly GCF_018555375.3). Taxonomy (NCBI): domain Eukaryota; kingdom Metazoa; phylum Chordata; class Actinopteri; order Anguilliformes; family Anguillidae; genus Anguilla; species Anguilla rostrata. The sequence goes on along the minus strand of NC_057937.1, from coordinate 42,302,206 downwards.
CAGAAATAACTACGAAGTAGAATGTTTATGTGAGCCTCTTCAGCTTTGTGATCACTTTGTCACTTCAGTCGCTTGGCTGCCCCCAAAAAATCCCCCCCCACCCAAACTAAGTCAAAGGAGGTATTCGCTAACGTGGAGGAGGCCTGTCATATCAATCAAACGGATTGTGTTTTTGAGCCATTTCCCAAAAGGGCACATTGTCATAGCTGTCAGTCTGCTGACAACAAAAAAAAGATCTACAAGGATCTGAGAGAACAGAAATGGCTGGAAAAATATCAAACTTTACAAGGCAAATATACTGCATTTCTAGCATTGTTCAGAGAAATATACAGTTGAGTAACTTATCCATTTAAGATTAATAAATAAAGCCACCCAGAGAACTCTCGGAATTTTAAAAAAGGCTAATTTTATTCCAATTAGTGTATGGACTTTTATCTTATCACAACCAGCACCTCCCAGGTGGAGTCCATACTGCTCCAAAAAGTTCCTTTTGATCTTTGATCTGACAAAAAAAAGGCTGACGATTCATCTGAATGGTGGCCGTTCTGAATACTGAAGTAATTTCAATGTCTTTGGCGGGGAATGCACAATAAGGGTCAATCTGTTCCAGGATTTTGAGCCGACTCCTGCTCTTAACTATTTAACTGGCTCAATCATATCTTGATCTTGGAATTTGTATAAGCACCAATTTCAGGCCAGACTGCAAAATGCATCCTAAAGTTTTTAACTGTGATCAAGTACAGGAGTGAACCAGCACAGTTTATAGAGCTGTCAGAAAACTAAAACTACGGTAATTGCTAGGAACAAAAACCAGCATGCAGGCCGGCCCTCCAAGACTGCAGTTGTGCACCCTTGCCTAAATTAACGTCAAAGGAAAATATTTGACTGGACAATGTTCAACACCGCAGTCAGTGAACTGGCCTACAAAAAGGGACAAAACACACACACACACAAAGAAAAACCAAAAGCGAAGAGATCGGCTGAATGTATGTTGTTCGGAATACACACACATTTCTTTTTACAAATTACATTTTCCACAGTATGCAAGGTGCGTGGTATATAGTGTTGTGTTTTACTATGCATTTAATTTTTGTAGGCCAAATGGAGAAACCACAATCTGCACTGATCACAGAAGAGCACTTATACTAAGAAAATCATGAATATCTATCAAAATACTAAATGTATGCCATTGAGGGATGTGTAATCACCACAGACAAGTGTCCAACTTCCACCACTTTAGGGTTAATGCAGTATGATGCAGAGGCAATATTAGATTTCTTTGAAATGCAAACACTTTGATTTACCACTGAAATAATCAAGGAAACCCTCCAGGGATGTCAGATCTATACCCAAGTTCCTGCTCTCATAGAATGGTTCATTAGAAAAGAATCTGTCAGTTAATTTTGCACAAACCTGTCCAATGAAAAACAAACAGCTGCACTAGCCTCACTTCCCAGTGGGCCACTTACATACGGCTTTAACAAAGTGGTCAACACTTCAAACAGCCATAAGTTGCACATGTAAGCATTGTCAAAGTGGTTAACACTGCATTTACATACTCTTTGAAGAGCAGGATACAGAAAACTGAATATAATGTGCAACTAAGACTATTAAAGAGGAAATTTACTGAAGTATGTGAAGAAAAGCACCCCACATTAGTGACATAACTTTCTGACACTACAAACCAAGTCTCATTACAGTACACAGTACGTTTTCAATGTGAAAAAGCCAAGTTACTCACACATACAAAGCACTGTCTAAAAGTCATTAATTAGAAGTACTGATATCAAAATTACGCCAAGGCTACCTTAGCTCACACAAATTAAACAAGCTGTATTCCAAAAAAAAAAAAAAAAAATTGGCATTTTTGTGTGTCCATTTTGCATGTGTGTCCAATGTTATTATTGGCGGATGTACCAAAATTTCCAATGGGGAGACCTACTATTTGTGGGCCGAGCATTTGTGATGATGCAATCAGGAGGAGGAGGAGAAAATGCTAAATTGAAAACGCTTTATTGTGTGGATGTGAGAAGTTGTTCGTGAATTCTGTCTTTTGAAATGAGGTCAGAAGGTACATAAATTAATGTTTTTAAGGGCTGAGAGTCTGTGGTCAGTGTGGTTATTTTTGTAGAGAACACTGAAAAGTGCCAAACTCTGCCCTCCCAAGGCGTACATAAATATGCACAACTATAATCTTTCTACAGAAAATACATAAAGTTCCTTAATTAATTGCTTAAGAGTTTTTAAAGTTTACACACTCAAAAAATATCTAAGAAACTATTCAACTATTCAACAAGAAACTATTCACTTGAATGCACGAACTGCATAAATCATGTTCATTACCTTAATATGGCAATAACATATCCCATTAAGAAACATTTATTGCCATAATTAAACAGCATATGGCAGATTAAGACCCCCAAACAGTGTTATTTAACACATAACTGTAGCAATGACAACGGTGTCATTCCATAAATGTGTCTAGCTACATATGACCAAGATGAACCGCGATTTTAAAATGTCACGGCATTTACTACATCAACTACATAACACAAGTCACTGCTGACATCATAAAACAAAAGCTATCAAATTACCCATCTGGTGATCTAGCGTCGACTGACAGACTAATATACCGTTTTATTTCACAGAAATAGTAAAACAGCCAATTCGATTTTGTATGCGTGTATTTGAATGAACATGCATGCATGCAGGGGCGACATAGCTCAGGAGGTAAGAGCGGTTGTCTGGCAGTCGGAGGGTTGCCGGTTCGATCTCCACCCAGGGCGTGTCGAAGTGTCCCTGAGCAAGACACCTAACCCCTAAATGCTCTGGTGAATGAGAGGTATCAATTGTAAAGCGCTTTGGATAAAAGCGCTGTATAAATGCAGTCCATTTACCATTTACCATTGACATCTTTCCTAGCTGAGTATCCTGTATGCTCCGTCTTGCCAGTTGATTGGTGCAAGGAACCAAAGCTATTACATTATGATTAAAGATTAGCTAACAACAAGGCTAAAAGCACCACTGACCTTAATCAGTATGACAAACAAGATGATTATGATGGTAAAGGTCCACAACCACAAAACTCTGAACCAAGATAGCTACCAGAACAAGACAACAATTGGGCGAATAGGATGAATTGTTGGTCACCAAAGAGAATTAGCAGTAGTCTGAGGAGAACGTCTGGTGAGCTGGCCAAAAGTCATGGTGAGTGGTGTTCAGTGAGCAAGATACAAGCTAGCTAGCTTGATAGCTAACGTCATAGTAACGTTACTTTGACTAGTGCAATCCCAGTTGTCATACACCACTGTCTGGCAATCTAGCTAATCAGTGCGCGTCAGCTAAGTTTGAGCGTAGTGTATCCTTTCTTGCCGGTTTTGCAGATAATTGAGTTCAATCAAGTGCATGTACTGGGTAAAAGACACACAGACAGTTGTCACAGTAAAAATAGTCAGAAATATCTTCTCCAGCTCCATACAAGCAACAATCTCTTCAAAAACACAAAACTGACAGAAATTTAAAAAAAAAATAAAAAATCCAATACAAAGTAATATTTTTTTCCCCTGTACATCCATTGTGATCTGTGGGAGGGTAAATTAGCCCTAATAGCAGGTGATAATGACTTGAAGGCTAATGAATTCAGTGCATCTGTGGAAATGACAGCTGACAGTCTTTGGCGGCTTTCACAGCGTCCCTGTTCCCCTTGTTCTATGCCACTGCGTAGTGAAAAATCGGCTGTTTAAGGGGGGCGTGGCTCACTTTGCTAATATGCTTGCACTATGTCTGCTCTTGTAGCCCGAAAAATGTATATATTCAACTCAGGTTTTTTACATTTCCATGTAGAAGGGTGAAATATTCTATTTTCAAGAAAAAAGCAACCGTGCAATGTTCTTTAAAATATCATTTAAAATATGAAATCCAACAACCCCAAAATTATAATTGTATTATTATTATTATTATTTGTATTACTAAGTTTGTAATTCTATGATATAATCAACAGACTTAGGAAAACAATAAATAAAACTGTAAATGTGAATCACTTCCATTTAATATTCTCACAGCTAATAAGTTATAGTAAACAAAGTATTTAAGATTTTCTATCCGTTTCATCCAGGTTGACACTGATGGTGGCAATTCTAATGAACTATGACGAGTTAACCTGGTCACACATGGATACCTGGGAAGCAGGGAGCACAGCAGTGAAAAAGGCATTGGGTATATACAGAAATACAAGTAAAAATACAAGTAACTGAGTCACCACTGAGTGGGGGTATATGACGCCTCATACTGAGTCAAAGCGGATAAAGTTCAGATCAACTAGTACACTCATGTGAAACCTCACAAAACACCAGAAGCTTTCTTGAAGCCTTGTGGGAGATCACGATGCAAAACAGGCAAGAGGTACAAGGCAGCCTTCAAGGCATCTTCAATTAAAATAGCACTGAAACTTACAAACATAAAAAGGGCATTGAAAGAGCAGAAACGGTGTTCTGTTCATCGAATATCCAGCAGCACGGCTCTATTCCGAATAAGGACGCCCGTAATGGAAAAGAGGACAATGGTTCCTCACACTTGCAGTTCTTCCTGAGTTCAGGTACCTTGACACCTCCAGCGAGGCGTTATCTGTGCCCGCTGTATGGAACCGTCCTATTAAAGCAGAGGGACCCCATTTCCACTACGAAATTAAAAATATGGAAATACCGTCCTGGTTGGCGGTATGACCTCACTGTGCGCAAAGCCCTCTTAGACAGAGACCACGCTTCACCCAGCCACAAATTCACAAAAACATACATGACCAAGCACATACACAGACATGCGCTCACTCACACATATGCTCACATATGCCAGGGTGAGACAAATAACAAGAGGAGGCCATTTGACATGAAAGGACCGATGGTGATGTTTCGGTACCAATAGAGGGATGGTAACAATTAGATCAAGGCAGCAACTTCGCCCACAGGGATTAAATATAATCGCCAAAATTTGGACAGATGGATGCACAGCCCTGTCCACAACAAAAAAATTGTTTCTTGTTCAGATTGGCAAAGAAGCCAATGCTTCCATCTTTCAGTTGATTCCTCAAAGGACTCCTTTCAATTAATGTTTAAAGATGAGGGGTCATCAGAACGATGCGGGAGTCAAAAACGAAAATGGCTTTTGTTTTTTTTTTGAGCTACGGGAGTGTGAGCGGGGGAATCTCAAGGGACTGATCTGGGCACACAGAACTGCACCGCTCCAGCTGCGGCCCTGCCTGCATCAGAGAACCACAGGCACAGGACCCCAGCCTTAATATCACATCAGTTATATCTCTCACAGACACACACACACATGCGTGCACACACACGGACACACATACACAAACACATGCACACAAACACACGGACACACATACATGCCCTCGCACACACTCACACAAACACGCACACACACACACACAGACTGACACACACACACACACAAACACACGGACACACATACATGCCCTCGCACACACTCACACACAGTCACACACAAACACGCACACACACATGTGCGCGCACACACACACACACACACTGACAGACACACACACACACGCATGCAGAAGAGTTGTTCCACCGCACCCTTTTGGGACTTTGGATATGTATCGCGTGTGTTTCATGACGCCGGATCATTTAGCCCCACTGGCATAAAATGCATGGGAATCTTTATTCTGAAAATTATTTCAATTAGCTTTCACGCATAGGGTGGGGCTACTGTTTTTGAAGTGTCAAACTACTATAAAAAGACCTGCATAAAGAGTGATGAACAACAGACTGATCATTTAATTCCACTCGCAACCCTAACCCTCGATCCACCAAAAAATAATAAAAGGGGGAAAAAAACTAGACAATTAGCCTCCCTTCAGTTCTCTGCAGGTGAAGCCCATGCTTTCTGATACAATCCCCATTGAAGAGGCCTGTGTTTGAAAATGAGCCAGGGCTCAAGGGCACTTTTTGTTTATGCCACAGACTCTTTTCAAGTAAACTGCGTTCTCTGAGAATCTAGGTCATGCTCCTACTTAAAACCCTCGCCAAAGAGAACACACTCTTCTCCCCGCTGTCTAAAGACAAACACACTGAAGCTTGGCTCCAGCCAGACAGGAGTGCCATTCTGACCTGGGCTGGTCTGTTAAACACAGAGCCTGAATGTGACGCCAGGCCATCCTTTGGAAAGTGGTGATAATACCGTATTTCTGAGGGAGAGAGAGCAATGGGTGAAAGGAGGGTAACTGGATGCTGAGCTAACAACGCAAGATCTACAGTGAAATGTAAAACAGCAGCTCATATCAACAAAAACAATAATAATGTCAATAACAAAAATATAAATAATGTACATTATGTATACAATAATGTACAGTAGAACCTCAGCGACATGACCAGTTACGACTGAACGCTCAACACAGTAGCATACCATATTATGCCCTTTCAATACCCTTATTGAAGATTCTCATTGTTTTTATCACTAATACAGTGAAGGATACCTGTTCTCAGCCTTTAAATATATTATTTTCTAATTACTCCTGATTTATTTTCAAAACTTTATTTTTGTATTCTTGAAACAATGCAAAACCTCTATTGACCAACCTGTCACCAGCTAAGTTAGTATAAATCAAGGTTCTGAATTCAAACAATAGCCTTTTTGTGTCTATGCATTCAGTATTGGATGAATGGTTACAGAATCAATCTCAAATACAATTTTACCTCCAGATACTGTACGGCTTTCTCCCATCACAGTCCAGCCACATATATTCCTTGCACCCACACAACTTGTACATTTCACAAAGATCGTACCACCTCTTGTTCTATCGGGTAAGATTCTTTCGTCAGTTGAAGCACAGTCTGTCTTTCTTTCCATTGCGTCACAAGAAAGTTTTTTATTTCACGCACCATCAAATGTCATGCAAAGTTTTCTTTGTATAATCTGCTGCTTGTATTGTTATGCTCAATTAAGCAATTATATTTGTGATGACATTTCACGACCTGTTCGCTTGTGCTATATTCCTACACTGTATTGTGATGCTGGACCTTGTTGACAATAACCACCATTTCCTGATGTGCTAATTGAAATTTTATTTACTTGTGGTTGCCCCGCTGATTCTGCCTGGTTGCTTCGTATCCAATTCTTTGTCTTGTTATCTGGATGTGTAAGCATGCCGTATTTATTTTGGATCTTTTTACAGGTGTCTCCAACTGAATAATGGCAAATAATGGACTAGTCTCCCTCTCCGGTGTACGGGGTCTTGCCGCCCATCGTTTTGAATAAGCACGCCACAATGCACGAATATGCGGACCCGTTTCCATAAATATCCAGGTTGCAGAATTTGAAATGAATGGAGTCAGATAAACTTGTTTTCCTCCCTGCAACAAAATCCAATTTCTTACAGTTATGAGCATCTAAAAGTTCTGATAAATCACCATTTCCAAAGTTTGTACAGGTTCTTTGCTCACAAAATATAAAAAGCAACAGGCTGAACAGGCTGAAAATGCTGTGGCAAAGAGACATTTTCACTCTCTTTCTCATCTTGTTTCAAGAGTTTGCACAAAAGAAAATAAAACAACAAAAAAATAAACAAAATGTATTGGCAAATTTTCCCGCTACAAAATACTGCACTCTAGGAATGTGAGGCCCGGGTGCCTCCATAAACTGTGCTGCAAGAAGACGAACGAGCCACGTTGTAGCTGTGCTTAGAACAAATGAGGTCCCCGGCGATGGATACACTGCTACCTGGAATGAGAAAGGAGGCAATCCCGTGAAAGGACGGGCCTGAGACACAAGCAACAAGGCAGACGAGAGGGGGGATGATTGAGGAAAGAGATCTCATTACGATGGGGGGGGGGGGGAGATTGACGACTCCCAGCACCGCCATCTATATTGTGCATCGCACAGGGCCCGCAAACGCAGGCCTTTTACGACCCAAGAATTTACTGCCCTCTCGGAAAAAGAGTTCCCCTTACTGGGGACTTCATTAAACAGGGTGCAACCGGAGAGAAAAGGACTGCAAGGTTGCCTCATCAATCGGGTCACGCTTTCATTTCCTGGCATGTTATCACTACATCGACTCTGCACAATAAATAATCTTGAAAAAAGGGGCTGCCGGATTGCGGTGCAAGGATGAGCGGCGCGGTAAGGGATCAAATCCAGACAGTGCCGGTGCCGACCGCGGTCGATAGCTCCATCTGGTGATGAGCGATCGGCGTTTGCGTCGCCTGGGGCAGGGGTGTCAAACTGAATCCCAAGGGGGCAGCAGCGACTGCGGGTTTTTGTGGCTTCCTTTCAACCGGCTGCCAAATAAGGCCTTGAGAAGAAAGTGTGGATTCCTTAGCCAATAACTCACTTAAATGAAACACTTGTGCCGGGAACACACCAGAAACCAGCAGACACTGCGGCTCTCCGGTGGCCTAGGGTAAGGGGAGGGTTCAGTCAGTTACAGGGTCCACGCTTCAGCTACTGCTGCTGGTCAATAAGGTGCTTGTGGACAGCACAAAGCCGTGTATAAAAGGTCATCCTCAGAATCCTCTCTGTGCAAGCTTGGCTACAGGAATTGGTGTGAAAAGAAGCAGCTGGCAACACTAAGTGTTTCGGAGGTGATCCAAAGATGTCTACATTCTGCCGAATTGGCAGTGGGGTCCACCAATGAATGCAACTGCAGTTGTAGATAATTGGACGTTCCAAATTAGGCCAGGAATTGGACCCCCACATTGGGTGTTCAGCCCTACATTGGGTTCCAAACGTATTTTCAAAAATAACAGCCGTTATAGCCGCCCAACTCACCCGCATAGACGTCTCTCCACCGTGGGGCTGCTGCAGGCGGAACACTTGCGCCACCATGTGGTCGGTGGTGGGGTGCAGCAGGATCCTGCGGGAGGCCAGGCCCACCATCACGTAGCGGCCCATGGGCGACAGGCTGACTGAAATGGCGTTGGGACCTATTGAACAGAGAAGGCAAAGGACAAAGCAGAGTTCAGTCACCTGACTTACACGGCCAAACAACACTGTGATGTCAAATAATCCAAGTCCCACATTTTGCAATACATTTAACACTTAACTGTCAGTCAGAGAGGAGGAAACATTGGTACTGACTCCAAACAAAGACTGCCACGTTGCAGTAACCACGTTGGCAGTAGTGACACACCAGCCCACTTTCTCAGAGCTCAGTACCTTTCATCAGGGAAAAGAAAATCTCTTCTGCTGTCGCTCTTCAATCACGTTTGACAGAACGCTTAATTAAATATTCTCAGTTATCGCAGCTGCGCACACTAAATCAGACCAGAGCGCGTTTCATTTTCAACCCTTCCACCTTCCGACATCCTCCCAGGAAATGAGAAGGCAATTCATTTGACTCAACACTTTCAAATGAATAACCACCCAATTTGTCTTCTAAAGCCTCCTAAATAGAATTTTTTTTTTAATTCGTTTTGTTTTTAAGACTCACACAACCTAATTTACTTGTTTATACACAAACTGCTAACAGTTATTAAGACTACTTTTATTAAGTGTACAAGCATTTAAGAATAATAACCAAGTTGGCTGACTCCAGGAAACTTATTCTTTTAATTTCTTCAATACAGCAGTCTCCAAATAATACCATAGTCTGTGTCTTAAGGGGGGAAGGCTTCACTTTATATAAGGATTAAAATGTGGAAATAAATGTGCATAATATACTTGGCACATGGTAACCTAGTGTTTCAGAACAGAAGAGAGCAGAACACAGCAGGCCCGAAGCTAAAAAGGCTAGATTTTTTTAAAATGGTACTGTACATTCTGATTTTGTATTTACATAAATGAAGGAAAGATGCTCACACTAATCGGGAGAGAATAGCACCAATCTGAACTTAACATGAAAAGTACCCTCTCGCTCTCCATGTTTATACTTCAACATCTTAATTCATATTTCAAGGCAATGGGCCCCTGAGGCTTCAGATTGTTAAGGATGTCAAAAAGAAAGAGAGGTCCCCTGTGGTACTGCAAGGCTGTAATTCCCAGTGTCTTCAATCTGTGGCTTGTTAAGGTTAGGACATAATATAGCAGACCAATGCAGGTCAAGGCAACCTCTTAAAAGTCCGTAGACAGCGATAAATGTGAAACTAAGAGTCAGGGAGAGTTAGCCAACGGCTCTAATAATGGGAGCGAGGCTCCTTTTGTCCCAAAGACCTCTGGGACTTCTGAGCTTCATAGGGTAGTATATATATGTTATGGCTTCAGGTCTACTCTGAATTTTATAATAGCCAAAGCAGACCTGGAGCCATAACACAAAGTATAGCAGCCAAGGGCACAATAACTATATGAATGGAGCATGTGTATTTTAAAGGCATATTTATAGCAATTAATGATGAAAGGGAACGACACTTTGCTTTGTCTAATTTCTGATAGTGTTTGCAGTTATTAGGTTCCTTTGTTATGTTTTGTTTTTGATGTCCACAAACATTTGACTTCACGTACATATTATCCAGACTAAGCCGGTAACCAAAAGCCCCTGTCAATCAACACCACTTTCCAGCCGCCATTTTTCCCGGCCTTCCTATAGAAATGAACACATTAGACCGATGGGGTGTTTTTTGAGGGAGACCCACCAAATCTCTTGGTGTAGAGCATCTCCCCCAGGTTGTGCGGGGCCAGAGAGTAGACGGCCAGGATTCCCTCGTCCGGGAAGCCCCGCTGGCTGCTGGGGATGAAGACTGCCAGGAGCTGCCCGTCGGCTGAGATGTCGCAGCTGGCGTCGTTGTAGATCTTGCAGTTTTGCACCAGCACGTTGACAGAGGCTGCATGGGAAGGGGGCGGGGTAAATAAAAGGGACAGAAAGAGATTAACGCTTTTTCTGTAGTGATCCCTGCAATTGCAGCACAACATCCTACAGTCTACTTCTGTATGTCCTCCAACCAGTCTGTAAACCCCCCCCTTTTTTTTTAAATATATTTTTTGGGCTTTTCAGCTTTATTAGACAGAACAGTGCAGAGAGACAGTGAAGAACAGGGGAAGAGAGAGGGAGAGAAGTGCGACGTCGCGGCTCGTAATGAGCACGTGGACAGTGCTCTACAGGCTACGCCACGAGACACCCCCAATTTAAACCCTTTTAAAGCTGAATATGTTTACACCTCAAAACAACTATCTTCATAAAGAATATTTTCATTTTAGTTCTAAATTCTGAATCTTATAAGCTTAATTTACCCCCCATAAATGCATGTAGATTTCAAGATGACCTCATTATGAAATTCTTCATAATTACGTAATTTTGGTTTGGGGAAAGTATCAATTTTATACACAAAGCTCTTGAATCCTTCCCATAATGACTTTTGAGTGCGATGCCGTAATTAGGTAAATTATAATTATGTAAATGCCTTTACTGAATATGTCACTGCAAACACTTTCACTGAACAACACAGGGCTAATGAAATTAGTTACAGAAAATAACAGCCATCTCCATGAACCCAGAAGCTATTGACTAGAAGCCCTGTCCCTCACTATATAATTTCAGGAGAGTTTTATAAAGGTCAACTCCTACCACACAATACTATCTAAAAACAGAGATGGCTCCCTCCTGCTTAAATCACTTTAACTCCCCATTTAGACCCAGCATTTAAGGAGGAGAGACACCTTTACGATACTGTGTATCATAGAGAGTAATGGGATGGCAGATTTATTAGGCAGGAACGTCAACTGCAGGCAAGTGAAACTAAAATAGAGCTACTCCTGCTTTACTGGGGGCTATTTCGATGTAGGCCCCTAGAATGAATGACCTCTCCCCATGGGTTTAGTCTGCTACCTACAATAACCACTGAGGTGATGGATGGGTCTTCCCCCTATACAGGACACGGCTGTTAACGAGGAGAGTAAAACCCTTCCATGTTCATAATGTTAATTATGCAAAAGAGTGATTTAGTAAAGTAGATACAATACATCCATTTTAATAGTATACTTTTAGGAGAACTGTATAAAGCAGACCTGGTGTAGCACCTAAGAGCTGTCTGAAGTGTAATGGTGGAAGCATGGGAGCAGGCACGTGTGTGTGTGTGTGTGTGTGTGTGTTTGTGTGCATGCGTGCGCACTGTTGCTGTGCTATTTGCTATAACAAATCCGTAAAACAATATACATACAAAACCTACTACAGCTCGAAATAAACAGCATTCCAAATGGCTTTAGTCTTGATTAAACAGCTAAACATTATCGAATAGGTCTGACAGCTATACATGTGGGTAAAATATGTTACTTTGTACACATAGTGGCCAAATCTAAATGAGTAGGTGTTCCTTATGGCATGAATAATAAAAACAAAAGATAAATGTAGCATGTTAAGAAGTAGTATTCATTTGCTTCACACTACGATCAAGATGGACTGTGTCATTGCCATTATGCAATATAATACCGTGCCAGTGATCACACATAATTTGACATTCAGAAGGCAAACAATGGCACTCATGAAAATTAAAAACCGAACCTCTTTGGAACAAAAGACTCACCACTTGCTGCCAAATCTGACAATTTGCATTTCTAATCTTACGATAATTTGATAAAATTCTAAAAGCAAATAGCCTACTAAAGAATGCTTTCATTCCTGAATTGCAGCCTACAAGCCTCTGCACCACTTCGCGATTAGCATGACATTTGGAACTAGTCTTAATTAAAAAGAACTTTGCATTAGAATGACTTCCACTCCCAGAACTAATTAATTATTGAGCAAGTTGAATTATTTCAGAGACTAATCTTCCTGCTCGAGAAGAGTTGGATTAACAGTGCAAAAAAAAAGGACCCTTTTCCTGTGACAGTTTTCTTGACTTACTCTTATGTCCATGGACCTGGCAGCATGAATTGTGCTAAAAGAAGCTTTCAGTGTTATCTCTCATCCCAAATGGGCACGGGCAATGCTCCAATATGCCTTGAATCGCAATGGGAGAGGAGACTTGCTGGGCCAGGTGTGAAAGGAGGACAACAGCTCAGCACTACTTGCCCCTCAGAACTTGGCTCGCTGTTCAACAGTATTTAACTGCATTGCTCAAACAGTTACACAGTACTATTGTACATCTGGTTAGGTCTTTACTTTGTGAAAAATGCAAAGCTGTCATAACTTAAATTATTTGTTTTGTTTTTTTAAATGTGTAGCACCTAGAAAAAAAAAAGTTGTATATGACAATAGGAGGTACAGCTTTGCACATGCACCATCTATAAGGGCCTCTATAAGGGTTCATCTGCATATTCTTTCAAAAGTCCAATCACGACAAGCAAGCTTAAGAGGAGGACTCTGAAGGAATTGGAGTGACAGTAGCGATAGTTTGTGATTTGAGGCTGTTGTGTGTGTGTGTTCGTGTGTCTGCGTAAGCAACCATTATGAATAGGTTTTGTGCACAGAAGATCTCCAAAAGGACACCTTCTGACTGAAATACAAGGTTTTGCCAGAAAGAGGGAACGTGGTTAGCCTGGTTCCAGAGGGTACTCCTCTAGATAAAATTAGCTTCTGGAAGTAAAAGATGGCTGGGGAAAAAATATATTCACAAAGTTAGAATTTGGAGAGATTCTGGGGACACACGAGCCCCCTTTGGTAAAACAAGTGACATTTTACTGCTTTGTCCAACTGACTCAAAAATATTTTCCAGGTGTTGTAGACATCCCGACGAACCATTGGAAAAATAAATCTGGTTCTGTATGTTTATTAAGTGAGACTCCCATAGGATCAGAGGATTTGGTCATTTTGCTACAAATGTGCTCTTTATTTCAAGCTTTGAACCATGTCAGTACAGTACTGTGTGTAGTTTTGGAGATAATGGGGTTTACTCAAGACAGGGGAGAATTCTAAGGGGTTAAACTTGGACTACAGGACTGACAAGAAATTTCCTTTAGCACTGCACATTTCTAAATAAATAAATAATTATTTATTTTGAACTTCTTGTCAATTCCCCCTCCGGCTCTGGAAGCATTAGATGTTTGTGATATTAAGTGGTTCCAGCAGCCAATTAATTTGGCAGCTCAAGGAGAAGGCCTCTCAAACCAAGATACGGTGGGGGTGGAGCAAGGATGAAAATAGCAGGAACCGGTACACCCACCACAAGGGAACGATCGCCCCGTGATCAGCCGTGCATCGGCTATGCGAGAAAACAGCAGCGCCCTCCCTCCCAGCTCTCAGCAGAGCAGACTGGCTCCAAACACATTTCACCAAGCTGGTCCATATATCCTCACGGGAAAAAGAAAAAAAACACACGGTTCTAACACGTGTAATCTACTTGTACGTGGGACTTGAGGGTCACATCATTAATGTGGAACATAAAAAGGAGAGCGCTCCTTTCATGTGTAAGGAAACATCACTACTGACTTAATGTGCAGGGCTCGCAGGCCCATACATCACATACTAATAACTCTTCCTGCCACGTTTCGTGAGGGGGAATGGTGGAAATGGGCACAAAGTCTACATGAGAGCAGGTGAAACTCAAAGCTCTCTCAACCAGACGCCAGTTAAAATACTAAAAAAAAGTGCTACGGACCCATAAAGTGGCACAAAAGCACTAACAAGGTGCCTGAACACTAATAAAAAATTTTTTTAAAAGAGCAAAGAAAACATTTGTCATAATTTTGGACAGAAAGCTTCTGCAAGCTTGGAGAGCCTGGAGATGTGGCAGTATATCAAATTGGCAGATGTTCTCCTTCACTATGATTAGTCCAGTGATCACGCCAACGAGCTCAGTGTGAAACAGATGCAGTGAGGGACGAGCACCAAGCCCGTTATAACCAAGGGAGCGAAGCACAGAAAATGGATGCCGAGGGCAGTGTACCGCCATCTCACTGCTACTCCATCAGAATGACTGCAGCACAAGTGCTTTTAGTTTCCCACACAGCCTGCGATACCATGATGCTCTGTCACCTGCTTACTGCATGTCCGTCTGAGCTGACATGGAGCAGTCAACTGCACCAACTCAGTTAATGATACCAGTCCAATGTCTATGCTTCTATTCAGAGCTGGGGATGATTCCCGCTTGTTCCCCCATGGCTGCCCCAAACAGCTGTTGCTGAATCCCGCAAAGAGTTATCTAATCAATTATATATCAGCAATATGGCAGAGACTCTTGCATCTCTTTCCTCTGCTTGAAATAGTGTGGAGCTCTGCTGGAGAACTGAAGCAGGGACAGTCCATACTAGCTACCACTTCAATCAATTCAACCATCAAAACCTTACGGAGGCATCAATTCAAGTCCAGGTGCCAATATGCCAACCAATGACAAAACTAAACTAAATCATACATGTGTGTGATGTGCTACTGAGGCATGTACAAACAATACCACAGGGAAACCTAAATAGATTCATAAAATACTTGTTAAGAAACTTGTTACCTTTAGAAGCCATCAATTCATGGAAACTATCTTCAAACCTATAAGGATGACAAACATGCTGTGGATGATATACTATTTTAATAAGGGTTTTTTGTTAACATCATATTTCATTGGTTTCGTACCAATAAGCTATGCGATGTTCTGAATCACTCCGAATTTAGGGTATTTAAAAATATACAACCCAGCTCAAATCATCCAAAGAGAACAGACAAATATTTGACAAAAGAACACAATGATTTTCCTGCCATACTTATAAATAACACTTCAAGTTAGGCTAAATATTTCACAAAAGCCTTTGGGCTACCCGGCTAATGCCAGGCGAGTGATAAAACTCCCGCTGGACCACTATCTAGAAATTTCCATGATCAGCAAATTTAATTTCACGGTCTCACAGAAAGGAGGATGATGGTATCAAGGCTGTGGGTTGTGGACTTAATCTATTCATGCCTACCACATATCCTGGGGTAAAAGTAAGTTGCCAGGGCTAATATCAGCAGTTTTGCCAGGACAGAAGCATATAAAATTCACAGTGCGAGGAAGCACAGGATATATGTCACTGTCTGTTAACAATCTAAAATATCACCTTGAGGTCCTTAAAAAAAAAAAAAAAAAAAAGGTTCAGAAATTGAGAGAGAGCTGAAGGCTTGCAGGGAGACTTTGAACTGCTGTTTCAGAATAATCAGTCTTACAGCAGACGAGTGAGAAGTTTGTGCATGCTTAAAAATATATATATATTCTCATGTCTTGTGATCATTAATTCAAAGCGAACATATCTTCTCCCATTTTTCTGCTGTGCATGCACTCTGGCTTGCAGCCTAAAAGCAAAAGGACAACGACTGGTGCAAGAACACGTTCCAGCCTTCGCTTTACTGGCAAAATCAAAAGGTTCTTCACTGCATAGTCAGCAACTGAAGTACCACACACTGCACATACACTGGCACATGTACATAAAAATAATGCACTCCCATCATGACTTCCTCAAGAGGGTCCAAAAGAAATCTGTATCACAAAAATCTACCGTGCTTGGTGCACTGTGCATCTAGAGGTTTACCGTCGTGCCCTACTTAATACTTCAATGAAAGACTTTTAATAAGGATTCTGCAGACCCATATAACTGAGGAAACCGGGGTACAGCAACAAAACCAAGGTGCACTAATGAAACAAAGTGTTCTTTATTTCAACAAATTAACAGACACACTAGCCTGGGAAAGGGTTCTGGAGTGCCCTCGCAATAGAAATAGCGCAAATAACCATACATATTCTCAGGGCTCTGAAGAGTAATTATTCAGGAGAAAATTACTTGTGTTCTTTGCTCAGCATCAAAAGGGCTTTGCAATTTCCCCAGGATAAAGAAGTTGGATGCATAATGCTGTTTAGGAGCTCGGGGCGACCAAAGCCACTTGGTGTGAGATGAAACAAAGCTAAATAGCTTTTGGAGGACTTGCCCAATTCAGTGCCAGCGCTATTTTTCAAATATCTAACGAAAGAAGATGAATTGTCTTTCCCTTGCAATGTTATATCGGTTTATTGCAAGCTATTTTATTTTGCATATAACATAAATTCTGGCACAACCCTGTGTCATAAGAATCGACATATTTCTTAGTTTAGTGTCAACGCTGCTTAATGCAAGTGTAGCGGAACAAGCAGTTCTGCAACTGTATGGATAACAGCAATAAAATATCCTAACATCTAAATAATGATAATTTGCATTGTAGTAAACCAAAAGACAAATAAATATATTTTACAGTTTTGCAATCAGCATGTTCATCATCACGCGCATCCTCAAAACTCACCCAGCAAATTTTGCTACAGGGTATACAGTACTAGTAACTTGAGAGCCAATTAAGACCCAATTTAAGTTAGAATTATAAAAATGAGAGTATGGAGGGGGAAAACAAAGTAGGTCATCTAATAATTTTCCACATTGATAATACCTCCGAGATGCAAAAATCATGATGTTGCCAAACACACAGCTGTAGGCTACATACTCCAAACTCCTGAGACATGAACAGTAAGTGCATAACCTCTCAGTGCTGCATCAAAGAATAAAGCCACATTATAGCACTATAGAATTTTTATAATGTGACATGACAACAATAACACTTGCCCACTTGCTAGTAAAAGCAGGTGCAGGGCAAGTAAAACTGCTGGGCCGCTTGCCCGATCAGTCAAGTGACAATTCAGGCCCAATTCACAATTCAATTTGTTGAAATCTCTCTTTGGCGGTGCTAAGCACAGAACAGCAGAGTTGTGCGTGAGACAAAAAGCAAAAGCCAGACATTACAGATCAACAGTAATATCTGTGACATTAGCTAGTAGCTTTTGCTTTAACCTTCCCAGGGACGAGTGATGAGAATTAGCTCAAAAGGTACCTCCAACACATTTACATGAAATGCTGATAAATGTGCACTGTCCCCATTAGGTCTTTGTATAAATGAACGCTGCCCCTGCATAAATGAAGTTAATGAACAGAAAATAAATGGAAATGGGCGTTTTCCTGCATAGGGCAATCTATGTGCCAAAGCAAACATTTGTGAGCGCCAAAAAAAAAAAAAAAGAAAGAGAGAGAAAACAAATGATAAAAATACAATTTGGAATATTATCTATTTAGCAGCACAGGGCAGCCCTGTGATAATCAGAGAAAAGCAAAGAGAGCGTGAGAGAAACAAGACAGCACGCTCGTGGACTCTGTTGGCAGGATGATCACATGCAGGGAGGTGTGGCTTGCTGGTGTAGCCACCCACTGATCAGAGCTGTGTAGGTAAGGGGCGGGGAGAACGCAAAGGCAGGCAAAATCCCGCTGTACTCTTTAATCAGTGATGTCAGTGTTCATAATATTTTAATGCTTATCATCAGGAAACCTGTTCTATTGTTTTGAGATGGAGGTCGCAATGGGTTGCTTGTGCAGAAAAGTCATTTTTGTCAAATCAGACAATTGAACTGTGGAGCCTTCATTTTCCTCAAAATCAATTTTAATTAAAATGAGCATATCTTGCTGAAAGGTTTGGAGAAGAGACATTAATAACATCACAAGGAGGTTGAGATTCTCATCTTAACAGCCATATATAAAACCCAAAAAGTGCATCTGGGTCAAAACGACTCAAAACGATGGAGCAGGCCACGCCACACTTGATCCAAAATGTTAGCTGGATGCCAATTTTAATCAGTAGGATGACAGCAGACTAGTGAAGAAGGGAAGCACCAAAAACCCCTTTCATGTCATGTGCAGACCAGACTGACACTTACAGTGCTGTGGAAAAGTATTTTCTGATTTCCTCTATTATTGCATACAACAAATACTGCCCCTTGTTGCCAACCTCAGCTATAAATAGACACACAGATGCATCCTTCACTCCTGCTTTAATTTCCATTTAGACAGCGTTCTGCCATATTAGAGCTGGCTGCACTTACAGTGCCGTGAAAAAGTTTCCCCCCTTTCTTATTTCCTCTATTATTGCATATTTGTCACAGTGAACAGTTTCAGATCTTTAGACAAAATTTAATATCAGACAAATGAAACCGGAGCGAACAAAAAATGCAGTTTTAAAAAAAATTTTATTTATTTATTTGACAAAAAAAAGTTATCGGTCATATTACCCATGTGAAAAAGTAATTACCTCCATAAACCTAATAACTTGGTTGCAGCACCTTTATTAGCAATAAATGCAACCTATATTTTGACTATGTCTTATGTCTTTCACGTCACTATGGAGGAATTTTAGCCCACTCTTATTTGCAAAAATGCTTTACTTCAGACAAACTGGTAGTTTTTTTTGTTTTTTTTAGCATGAACTGCTCGTTTCAGGTTCTGCCACAGCATCTCTATTGGGCTGAAGTCACAACATTGACGAGGCCACTCCGAACGTTTATATAACTGCATAACCCAATTTTACTTCAGCTCACGGAGAGGATGACCAGACATTCTCCTTAAGAGTTTTCTGGTACAGAGCAGAATTCATGGTCCCTTCAACAATGGCAAGTCATCCACATCCCCGAGACAGCGAAGCATCCCCACACCATGACACTGCCACCATGTTTGACGGTTGGTGACATGTTCTTCCTATGAAGTGCTGTATTTGCTTTATGCTAGACATAATGGGACCCGTGTCATCAAAAAAGTTTCACTTTTGAATCATCTGTGCATAGAACATTATCCCAAAAGGCTTAGGGATCATCCAGGATCCACTTTTTTGAAAATGTGGCACAAGCATTGATGTTTCTCCTGGTTAGCAGTGGTGTCCGCCTTATCCCATTAATCTCATTTCTGCCTCATACTTATTGTGGAGTCATGAACACTGACCTTAGCTGAGGCTAGGGAGGCCTGCAGTTCTGGGATCTTTTATGACTTCCTGGAAGAGTTGTTGCAGCACCCTCGCAGAAATTCTGGCAGGCCAGCCATTTCTGGAAGGATTAGCCACTGTTCCAAGTGTTCTCTATTTGGCTCCCACTGTATTTCCCCAGAGCCTTGGAAATGGCTTTTTTGTAACTGTTTCAAGACTGATATATTTCAACAACGCTCTTCTCGTCTCTTCTGGAATTTCATCTGATCTTGGCATAGCGTGCTTGTAGAAGTGCTGATGGTTCTCTAGATTCAATATGAGTGAGATTTAGATTCAACAGGGCTGGCTGCAATCAAGGCTGGCAGTGTTCAAGCAACTTAATCTAATTGCTAATTAAATTTGGTTATTTGATTGATTGCGTAACTAAGGGGGAAATTAACTTTGAACATGAGTGACATGGGTGCTTGAAAACTTTTTTCATTAAATAAAATAAATAATAAAAATTAAAAAATT
Organism: Anguilla rostrata; assembly: GCF_018555375.3. Classification (NCBI taxonomy): domain Eukaryota; kingdom Metazoa; phylum Chordata; class Actinopteri; order Anguilliformes; family Anguillidae; genus Anguilla; species Anguilla rostrata. The sequence continues at coordinate 42,282,081 of NC_057937.1, read as the reverse complement.
ATTTTTTTGCCTTTGTCTAATATTACATGTTGGCTAAAGATCTGAAATGATTCAGTAAGAAAAATAAGCAAAAATAGAGGAAATCATGAAGACTGTACATGCTCATTTAGAAAGCAACTCTAGGTCAACGGGGACATGACATAAGAGAGGCTTGTCAAAGAGAGATCGAACAAAGAACAAGCTAGGGGAAGAATGGCCCGCAAGATTCTCTGCATAGGTCCATTCTGTGCCAACAGAGCAGGACAAATAACATCAAGAGTTATGTAATGTAATGTAAAACCTGTGCTTATGGTGCTCATTTTTTAAAAAATTCAACCATTACAGAGGCTCTTGATTTAATGAAGGCGTAGGCATAATTCACCTGAATTACTCAGCGACTTACTTTCCATTTCACAGTTCAGTCTTTGTCTGACGGGGGCACCGATCATCCGAAGCCACCGCACGGCGGTGAACCTCGGCCGAAAGCACCGGAGACGCCGGCGCGGGCCTGACAAAGGAGCCGTAATTTCCGAAACGCTTACAGATGGCGCCACGGTTCAATTACACTGCAAAATCTAATCTAATAAGAGGCATTCGTTTTCATCAGAAGCCTAATGTAAGACAGGGGATTATGGTTTTATAACTGCAACCCCCCCCCAAGGTTTCCCAAATAGCGTATCTTGCACAAACGCGACGCTTTGTGAGAAATATATCCTTGCTCTCCCCATTTGATGCGATTCATATTTTCCGATGCTGACTGAGGTGATCGGGAGGAATGCAAGAGGCTTCTGAGAGAAAAAACTGAAAAAGGCCATTTCATCGGAAAATAAACGTAGTGTCAGAGCACGCGGTAATTGCAGTGGCGAGGCGCGGGTTTCGGTGCGCACAGATCTATGACAAACAATAACACGAGGATGTGAGCCCTGTTTCTAGGTCAGGCTTGTGAAGAAAACCTGCCCGGATGGAATTCCATTTCCACTGGGAAGGGGAGGCAATCTCGAGCATTACACACGCGGTGATTACGACGTTATATCACTCAATGCAACAGCGCTAGGGTGAGTTTAACCGCAATCTCTTACAGACATGCACGGAGCTCCTGCCTTTTACTGACTGGACTTGACAAGCACGAGCAAAGATCTCGACAGAATGATGACTTTTGAACGCTGAAGTTGCAGAGGAAATTCCACCGTTGACCTTACGACGCGAGATCGATTCACGACGGGTTTCACGGCCCGAGGCTTCCAGGAGGACTCGAGCGGCGAAGCGTTGTTCTTCACTTCCTGCGCGCTGGGATTTTTACATGAGGAACTGGGTCACTTTGAACACACGGCTCACCAGGGATTCGCTCCACAGTTCAAACAGCGCAAATTATTCAAGACAAGCCAGTCAGCACGAGGGTAGGCTCTGATATTAATAAAATACAAAAAAAAACCTTGTTGAGAACATCTGGAATTCCCACCCCATGGGGGGTTTCGAGCCCCATTCATCCCGCTCACTCTCCCTTCCCCATCACACACCACTAGTCAAACAGCCTTGGATGAATGGCAGATTGGGTCTAATGATTTGAGGATGGAGGGATATTTGGAAGGCTTGGGCTGTTGGCTTGAAATTAAAGCATCTAAGAACATGGACTCTCTGCCAGGATGGAGGCATGGTTTACAGCACACATATACCAGGCGTAATTATCCCTCACTCATCACTCTCTATATATGCATCATAACATCAGCCTGCCCAGGGACAGCAGATGGAAATTAGCAATCTAGCTAAATCTGGCACATTTACATCGCATAATAGTGATGTTGATCAATGTGTATTGTCCCTGTCAAACAAATAAATAATAATAAATAATGATAAATAAATAAATAAATATTGTTTCAGTGATTATTAAGCCTACACATAAAAACAAAATCCTAGCCAAAGTGGCAGGCTACACAGGCTTACCGTTACTGATCTCAGGGAGATCAAACTTGGTGAAGTCCCACCACTGGAGCCGGTAGGTTGTGTTGGCGATGTTGCTGGCCACAGCGGACTGGCCATCTCCGATCACCGCACCTGCAAGGTGAGAACAAAGACATTTAGGAGATGAACAGTTGACTGGGAGGCTGCATGGAATAAACAGGAGGGTGGAACACTTCTACAATCTCCATGACCATTGACAGCGCCAGTGCAAACGATTCTTTACGAGTGACCGCATTACATAAAATTTGTAAAACATACTCCAGTGCTCAGGCAACATAACTGGATCCAATCCATTTTCGTTTCGCTCTAACAAGAAGCAAGTTGAGATTAAAACACCAGTGACAAAGACACCGATGAAATACGGGATGCGAAATTCAAGACTGCAACCTTGTTTGGAATTACCAGGAAAACCTCATTTCTGCTCATGTGAGGAATACAAACAAAGGCAAACAATAAAATGTTTCTGCCTCCACAGCAACTGAACAGGTGACGGTGAGTGATAAGGGTACCAGTGAAATTTTCCATCTTGCAACTGAAAAGGAAAGCCCTCTATTCTTTTGTTTATCACAAAAGCAAGGGACAATGATCAACCAGCTATTCAAACACATCCACACAGGTATGGAGAGAGCAATAATGAACTTGCTTCCATCCTTAACTTCTATAATTCCTCCAGCAACATCACTCTAATAAAGTGATGCAGAGACAGGGCAGTTCTCCCATGCTCTCTCCTTTGGAAAACACAGAAAAATTATGGAGATGCAGCTTAGCTTTTATCACGGGTATCAGCATGGAAAACGCCAGCAATCCCTGTAGCTACCACAGATTAAAAAAACCTAAAAATGTTAGCGAGGCCCCAGTCTGTGTACCTAGCTGTAGGCATGGGAAACTGTCAGGAACCCATCATTGCAAGAGCACGTCTGTCAAACAGCAGCAGCTGCAAACTCATAATGACCATAAATGGAGCAAAAGGCACATGGGCTCGAGTTTGGACTTCGTAAGAAATATAAGATGAGTGAAAGGGGAAACAAATTCAGGATAAACACCAAAGATCTTAAAACACAGAACAAGATTGACAAGTTGCCAATATTTCGTTTCAGGCTCCAGAAGATAAAAGGCAGAATCGGCAGATGGAAAAAAATTGTTTAACATGCATTTGTTAGTTAGGCTTACATGACATCAATTTTATCAAAAAATTACAGCCACTGTGCAGAGCTTTAAGGATTATGTGCTTTATTTGTTTATTTTCTTATCTCACTAACCATGAAAATAGGCTAAATCTCTTTCAAGACTGCAGTTTTCCTTCTTACAAGAAAATACACAGCTGAACAAGTGCATCATTTTGCAAATTCATTCCAACTGTCAAAAATAAGAACAATTTGACTGCTGGGTGGCTCATTCGGTTAAGGCACCATGCTGTGGAGCCTGGATGAGCCCCATGGTCTTGGATCAATGGCCAGACTATGCCAGAGCCGGCTGCAGCCAGTAGTTCCATAAGACGACGCACAACTGGTGACTGTATGGGCCTGGGTTTGGGAGGGTTCAGTCAATTAGAGATCTGCGTTTCATCTCTCATTGGTTTCAATGGTTGCTGCAGTAGCAGATAACTGAACATTCCAAATTAGGGTGTGAATTGGACATTGGACCCATAAAATTGGACCAATTATTATTATTTTTTCACGTAGGCCTAATTAACTAAAATAGAGAAAACAACTTTCTCTTTGTTTGAAAAGCTGAATCATGCAAAAAAAAAAAACTAATATTGTACAAAATCCTGAACAGGCTCAGACAATTGTTTTAAAATGAAATACATTGGACATAGACATAACAAGGCCACTTACAGTACACAGCAGCTAATACTCTCAATATCCTTAAAAATATCTGACAGAGACTCAGTCACCACACCAAGTGGAGAAAATAAACAGCTGAACGAAAATACGAATAAAAATAAAACTGCGCTTGTATTTACACTACGGGGTTTGCACTAATGGGTGATACTGATCTCCAAGAGAGAAATGTACAGTTTTTCTTAGGCTGCAATAGGTCACATTTCACCGGTAAGCAGGGGCCACCATGGCCAACCCGCAGACAGTGAATTTCAGGGCTGGCCATCAGGTTTCAGGGCTTGGGGAAACTGCGGCGGCGGACGCTAGGCTGTAGAGCGTTTCCTCTGGACCATATTTGCGTACCCTGATCTCGTCACTCACAGGCATTTTGTTACCAGCCAGCACTTTCATCCCACGCATCAGAGCTGAAGACCCAATTCAACTGGATCACCCCAAATGGAATCACTGTCGCTAGGAAATCTATAATTCCGATTGTGCATTCCATTGCAAGGCAATCTGAGGGAGTCAGGAGCTACGGGTCTGAACACAGTGAATACTGCAACAGATTAAATATTTAATAATTGACAGCATGTAGCATATACATAAATAATGAGTTTCTTTGTTATTAATAATAATTATCATCATAATAACAACATTTCTTGTCTCTCATTCAAAAGCTCAGCAGTATTCCAAAACAGTTGTTCTGTGTATGTTGTGTATCTGCTCAGTATGCATTAAGCTAAAACCTGTCAGATCACCACATTATTCAAAAAGCTCAGCTCTGAGCCTTTGTCGTCTGAGCCCTGAAGCAAGGGCAACAGATCAACGGCGTACTTCTCGAGGCTACCTCGGAGCTACGAGGGAGAGCATCGCATTAAACTCCCGGGGAACGCTGGCAAAGGCGTGACAGCGTAGAAAGAGAAGCGGCAAAAGCTGACGCGTCGAGCTGAGGGACGGAGACGAGGCGAGGAGGCGTCCTTCCTGACAGATCGAGCGAGGGGCTCTCCACGCCCCGCCAGGCACCGTGACAGAGCGGCGGCCTGGGGGCGCTCGCACCTGCTCTCCCGTCAAACGGCCTGCCCCGCCGCACCTCTCCCCTGCTCCCCGTCAAACCAGACAGCGGCACTCTTTGGCCTCCGCCCACCTGTAAAGCATACCACGGCCCTTGTTCTAAAGTTCAGCTGAAGAACCGGTCAGCATACGGGACGAAATGTGACCTCATTCCCCATTTGGAAGTCTATGGTACGTCGGACAACCTCGCACTGCTTAGAAAATGTCTCTCAATCAAATGCAGAATAAAATCGACCCACAACACAGCAGAGACAGCGGGACAGGAACCACCATGCAGATACTGATGAGAAGGAATCTCCCAAATTTTCTGCTGTGCTACCCCGTATTTAAAGAAGCGAGCAACTCCCTTTAAGGTGATTGCCACCCTACCATCATGAGGTGATAAGTCAGGGGTGGGCAATTCAAGTCCTGGAGGGCCAGTGTGTATGTAGGTTTTTTTTGTTTCCACCAATTACTACAGCTAAATGAGCCAACTGGCCGTATACACCAACATTGGATCGCTCGTAGATTAGATCAAAGTAAAACGTTTCATACAGAGACACAAGAACGGTCTACGGCTGCCATTCATGCACTTATCAACATAATGCAGCTAAAATGTCAGATGGCGTAAATGTTAGGGCTCATTATATAATTAAAGCCCAAAGTTGGCATGAAAACCAGAAATGAATACAGTCCCCCGTTGCCCACCTCTGCTATAAATAGACACATAGATGCACCCTTCTCGCCTGCTTTAATTTCCATTTAGATAGAGTTCTGCCATATTAGTCCCGGCTGCACTTCCTGATTTCTTATATTACTGCATATTTGTCACACTGAATGGTTCCAGATCATTAGACAAAATGTAATATTAGACAAAGGAAAACGGAGTAAACACAGAACACATTTTTAAAATTAGAATTTCATTTATTTAATGGAAAAGCTATCAAACACCCATATCGCCCATGTGAAAAGTATTTGCCCCCAGTTACACAATCAACCAATTAACCAAATTTAATTGATAATTAGATTCAGCTTATTTAATACAGCCAGGACTGAATGCAGCCAGCCCTGTTGAATCTAAACCTCACTCATTTTGAACCTTAGCACTGCAGTGAAGGAGTCACCACCAAGTTTCTACAAGCACGCCATACCACGATCAAAGGAAATTCCAGAAGATGAGAAAAAAGTTATTGAAATATATCAGTCTGGAAAGGGTTACAAAGGCATTTCTAAGGCCCAGGGACTCCACTGAAACACAGTGAGAGCCAAATGGAGAACACTTTGAACAGTGGTGAATGTTCCCATGAGTTTGCTGCCTCAGGACCAGGCCGACTTGCCATTGTTGAAGGAACCATGAATTCTGCTCTGTACCAGAAAAGTCTTAAGGAGAATGTCCAGCCAGCTGTCCGTGAGGTGCTGCTGATGCGTAATGGGGTTATGCAGCAAGACAATGATTCACAACATAAGAGAAATTCCACATCTGAATGACTGTAAAGAAACAAAAGTAAAGTTTCAGAGTGGCCTAGTAAAAGTCCTGACTTAAACACAATAGAGATTATGTGGCAGGACCTGAAAGGAATGGTTCATGTATGAAAATCTACCAATTTGTCTGAATTAAAGCAGTTCTGCAAAGACGGAGCTTAGCCTAAATTCCTCCACAGCACTGATATCAAATTACAGGAAGTGTTTGGTTGCAGTTATTCCTGCAAAAGGTGGTACAACCAGTGATACGGGTGTTGAAAATGAAATAATAATTTTAAAAACGTGTTTTGTGTTTACTCGGGTTCCCTTTGTCTAATATTGTATTTTGTCTAAAGATCTGAAACCATTCAGTGAGACAGATATGCAATAATAGAGGAAACCAGGAAGGGGCCAAATACTCCTTCCATGGCACTGTACCTCAGTCCAGCACTTAGCCTCCAGTCTGCATGTCTTAGATAGCATAATTCATGAGCCAAGTGTGAAAAATAAGAACATCCTCCATGGATCCCGCAGTGAAGAGGAAGGGCTTTATCCCGCCTCAATGTGTGCAAAAAAGAAGTGGAAAAGCTGGGAAATTTCCACTTCTTTCCATCAGTGACATTCACCAACTGTTATGCCATTAGTCTGGTTTGACAGTCCCCTTAAGTAAACACTAAAAGCAATTAGGAGAGAGAAAATATTTCCCCCCCTTGGCAGGCCCAAGGTGGCAAGGCTCCCCTGAGAGTGGCTTGAGTGTTCCTGTACACTGAATGTTGCTAGTGCTTGACATCTCTTCATTAACAGCCACCGGTGGCCCTCACCGCCAAAGCACAGCCAGTTTTACCTGCCAATCTCACCGCTCTGTAGTCCTCTGATTGGACGAACGCCGGTAAGCTCCAGCTAAATATAGCTTGGCCCATTTCGCATTGGATGCTAAAGCAAAGCAAAGCAAAACACAAAGAAGAAAACAAACCTAAAAAAGCGGCTTTCCCCATGCGTGCCCCGATATTAAAAGGTAGAAAACAACCTCAATATAAATAATAAATAAGGTGAACGCCAGAGCACAGGAGCTACTGTGAAGTCATGAAAACCATTCACAGATCGTGTCATTAACCAACAAGCTATCAACCTGAGCAAATTATACTGTCCTATTTAAAATGAAGAGTGATCAGGCTTTGTGTCAGCAGCATGGTGCTGGATTTAAAAAAAATAAAATAAAAAGACCTTGTTACCATATCTGTTCCTTTAGATGTGCCTGTTTAAACAGAGGAGCGTTCCACACTGAAAAAAATTATAGAAGCAAACTGAATTTGGTTAAATGAGCCAAAAAGGCAGATTGCTGATTCCTTTGATGTGTGATGAGGGAGATGGTGTCCAACGAAGAACAGCTCTAATGGCCAATGCGTTCCACAGTGCCAAACTGGGATCAATGTGCTATGTGTGCAGGTAAATGAGCAGTACCTGTGTGAAATGATGTCATTAAGGCATACTAATGCGTCAGCATCTGCATCCCTTCCAAAAGCACAGCGATCCATTCTCATCCTACGCTCACCAGAAATCACACTTATGGTCTCAACGAGCGGGGGAGACTATACCTGACAAAGGAGCAGTCTATGTATCCAGGAACGTGTGTGAGAATTGGACATCTGAGTCCTTTACCCATTTCTCAGAACAAGCAAACCAAATTGAAGTGCCTCAGGGGGTACTGGAGCCTATCCCAGCGAGCATTGGGTGAGAGGCAGGAACAGGACAGGTCGCCAGTCTATCACAGGTGATATCCTACTTTGTAAACCATCTCTCTTATTTTAAATGTTTCTGACATCATTGACATATACATTTCAATGGCTAATATAAACAAATTAGGTGATAATGGACATCCCTGTCTAACCCCTTATTTAATAGTCTACAAGAACTCTTCAATTACAGTATAAAAATCCAACTACAGAAGGAGCTCCCAACATTACAATAATGGAGATATTAACAGCAATAAACAGTATATGAGGTGTTCTTTTTTCTTTTCATAAGCTTACATAAATATGCCTTAAACCTGTATATCCGCCTGCAGATAGCTGCCTAGTTTTGAATAATTCCATTAATATGATTTTAGTTCATACATCCAGACATTTTGATAGGACCTGTGACAGCATAACAGGAAGAGAGACAGCCAATTTTACAGATGTGCAGGGTCCTCTTACATCCTGTTTCCATAACGGTAATATTAGTCTTTCCTTCAGAGTATCAGAAAAATTACCTTGATCGCTGCAGAAATTGAAATATAAAAGCAGTGGTATTTTAATTTCAGCAAAAACTCGATTGGAATGTCATCTAAGCCAGGAGATTTACCCAGTTGGAGTGAACAGATTGCAAGATGAAATTCCTCCTGTGTGATCAACCCCACACAGTTATCTAAAGAAATAGCATGTCTGTTCATAATTATGGCAGTTACCAAGGAAGAAAGCGTTGCAGCTGAATGCAGAACAAGGAACAGGCTGTGCCCTTTAATGAGAAGATACCTTTAAAATATAATTTATGTTCTTGGGCCACATGTGGGGGAGATTTCGTTTGATTTCGTTTGATTTTCCATCCAACTTACCCTCTTATTTTTGCTATGATACTTTAAAGAGGAGTAAAAAACATAATTTACCAAGTTGACTTTTTGTTTCTAGTTTTGCTTGTTATCTTATTCATGATTCATGATTTAGCAACTTGCCGACATTTACTGAATACCGGAGAGTTTATGCGAATCTCATCACCTTACTTTTGTCAGCTGCACAAGTAGCAAATGCTCCTAATGTGAGCATTTGTATTGCTAAACTAATAACTAAACAGTAACCCTTGTCTTAATCTGTCAATTAGTGGTTTGTTTGGAATAATTTGCAGTCTTCATATCCTACTGACTTACAATAGTACCATTAATTCATTAAAGTATTTGAATGTTAATATGTATTTACAAACAATGTGGTCTGGTTATTCCAATAAGATGTACTCTACTAAAAAGAAATGCAAATTGATGCAAGTAACTCTTAATTAAATCGTCCGTGGCCCTTGTTCCAGGAAGCAAAATTACACAGCCACCAAGCGCTTACACAGATTAGGCCACAATTCTGAGGGAAAGTATGTAATTAAGGATACCTACATCAAATTAAACTGGCAAACAATATCACTCTTAAAAAACATTTTCACACAGTATCTTTCCTAATGTAATATTGCAATACAACTCGTGGAAGGCTCATTTGTTCCAGCTTCAGGGGCTGTTTTGCCCTCCTCATCCGGTGCTCCTCAATGCTATAGCCTAATTCACATAAACAAATAAAATCTACACACAATGGCTGCTCTCTCCCCCCTTAATGGGGGTGTAATGCTCTCTGTAATATGACTGGTTAATATTTTTTTTTTTTTTACCTTAAATAAGAAATGGCCTCCATTCAAATCGGAAATTGACTGATATATATTTTTATTCCCCTTTGACATCAGCACTTTTAGGGCAAGTGAGTGGTATATGCTGGACTGGACTGGCAAATGATGTCATTGTGGTGTTCTTAACCCCCAAAACACCCTAGGGCACATGGCAATTTCAAAAGGTCAGGAAAAGAGTGCCTTTATGCCCAATTCTTGAGACATCTCCATCCGATTACTGTTTAGAGCAGACGGTTCAGGAAATGTCACATTGGTTTGGCCCGTTATTAGCATTTCTGAAAGTAGGACAAGACCTCTTAGATCGTTAACCGACGGAAGGTATAGCACAAAGCATGTATGACTGAAGGACAGAAGTGGCATTCATTCTGAGGCACCCAAGCATTTTGAAAGGGTTAACAGTGGGAGATGACTGACATACTATGGTGTTTTTATTGACCAGAGTCATTGCTGTATAACCACTGGTTACTGATATACAAGGAGAAACCACGATAGAAACAGCACTCCCAATGCACTGAGGTTTGAGCCATTGCAGGTCCTTGCAATGCATATCATCTACCTCTACAATGTTTGAATTCAGGTCTGTCAAACCAGGTCTGAACCAGGAAGCAAACTTGTCATTGCAATAAAAGTCCAGCAGTGGAGGATATCATTTTTCATGACTCAAATGTTCCCAGGGTAAGCGGGAAATGGGGTGGAATAACAGTACCTGGAAGAAAAATCCTTTCAAAAACATCACTACTTGTTATACATCCCTCCAGTAGTATAGCACTATTGACTACCTATAAAATGCAATCTGGATGGACGGCAATATATCGCCAAGGAATTGAGTTTGATTATCAACAAAATAAGCTACAGAGATGGAGCCGTCTGCCGTCGGCTGTATCACTGGGGCCCGATGGAAAAGCTGACAGAGGGCCATGCAGTGGGAATCAGACTGGACAGGTACAGGGGGCCTGATTGCACATTCAATCTGGCTGGAAAAATGAAACAAAAGTACTACTCTCAAGCTTGCAGTACTGTTCTAAGCAGTGCAAAACCAGTCCAAATAACAAAGGGAAACATGCGTCTTCAAGATTAATTGAAATTTGAGGAAAAGAAAGTCATATAGAAGTACCAACGCTGCACCCCCAAGTACAGTAGTCTACTTTAAAGGGTCCAGTGAAAATCAAGCAAGACAGTGAACAAGAAACAAGTTTAAAAAAGGCAGAGGTTAAAAGGAGTATCACACCTCCCATTTGGCTATGAGAAGGCGTGTCCACAAGGTGGCTGCGATCGAGTCACTAGTAAATAACTATACAGAGAAGTCGTGTGAGGGGTCCCCTCTGAATCTGTGGGTTCCCTCCTGTGAGCCTGATACTGGACAGTAGAGAGCTGAGAGATGTACAAATTCACCACTACAAAAGCCTCCAGCAGAGATTTAGACTCCGCTATGTCTGGACATTAAAACAGCAGACAGACATCACTCTGTCCCACCACTACGGCAGGTGTTCAAGCCTGGCCTCCAGTGATCCATCCATTCATACCAACGAGGGAGACCATTAACCTCTTCGCCTGAGCCACAACCAATTAACCCCAATGCTGATGGGTGCACCAGGTGGCCATCAATTCAGAACTTGAGCACAATAACAAAGTTTGATTTCAATTTAACAACAGGCAAAACTGAGAGGGTCTGACTTTACTGTTTTCCATCAAACCAAGCAGAACTCCTAGTGATAGCCATGTCAAACAAGCTGACTGGCCCACAATGGCAGAGAATAGCAGGTTTTAAGCTCTGTTGGTGCGTACATATTGGAGATGCACAGGACTAATCTGACAGAAAGAGTCTTTTCAAAACCCACTTATAATATGACTGGTTTACTTCATCTAAACTCCAGAATGCATTACCCTTCCATTTCTTGGAGGACTTCACAGTACTTTCTGTTTCTCTAATTAAAATAAATCCCTCTCGCCAGCTACACAACAGAACACTTAGCACGCAGACATCGCACACACATTGCCTGATTAATGCAGACAAGCATGCGAAAAAGCTAAACATCATTAATTACATCATGACCAATTACTGTCACGTTCTGGGACTGCCACAGCCAGCAAAATTATTATGGTATTTTCTTATGGTATGCCTGTCTTGCTATAAGTCTGTAGGAAAGACACTGAAAATGAGAAACATGACAGAGGAAAGGCAGGGAACAGGTCCTAATCTAAAAGCGGAGAAAAACAGCATTTGTACTACTGATGAATCAGAGATAAATATAAGAACAAGTCCTGTAAGGCAACAACTGTCCTACATTAGAAAGTGTATATGGATCAGTTACCTAAAGCTACCTCTACACCATGGGGGGAATTCATTTGAAAGTAAAAACAATTTAACATATTTATAGACTACTAACAGGTTAACTATGGCAAACTATGAAAAAAGATATGTATTATGTTGAAGCCCACTAGCGAAGATATTTTGACACTATACACCCAAATCAAAATGCCATCCAAAAAAAGACCACTAAAAGAGCAAACATGCCCTCTATGGTTTTAAGCCAAGGTTAAAGCATTTCAAGAAGTTAAGAGTTTCTGGAGGACCCTTTACTACAGAAAGTTATGCTCCCCATAGACCCATTAGTCAGGTGTATTCACCTGAACTTCTGACCCAAATAAAGAGAAACATACAGCAAAAAACAGAGGTACCATGTGGAAGATGACAATGAGTCAAAAAGGTCCCATCATTAAAGACAGTTTGGTTTTTGTACAATTTTACATGCTCTTAAAAGACCAGAAACATTACAGTTAGGCTTTAATGAACAGTAGAGTCAGCTGGACAACAAGGTGCTATAGCTTCCACCCACAGGGATTCTGTCGGACTTAATAACCCTCTCAAATGCTTTTGCGCAAGAGACAAGGACCTGATGCGCTGCACAACCACCCTTCCCTCTTAAAAAAGGTCAAGCTCATTCGTTCATGAGAACACTCTCCCGAATATTCCCGTGCAGGCCCTAAGGCTTGAATTTTAGCATAGCTCTATGACACTGTCCGAATCCCTTCATGCCACTAATACAATGGTCACCACCACTACGACTCGAATAAGCACGACTTTAAAGGTTCGAAGGCAAGATGGCAAAAAGCCAAGGGCAAAGAAAGATTAAGTAAAGCGCACTTCTCCAGAGCAGGGTAAATTTAAAAGCAAAGTCTGCAGCAGGGCATTAGCTGTGCTGGCCTCCCTGCCTTTCCAATGATGGACTTGCTACTACGCATAAGGCATTCCTCTGCAAAGAGCGGTGCTCTTTGACCCAAAAAGACAAATTACTTTGATTTTTTTGTTTGTTTTTTCTTCCTGACCAGCACAAGAAACATGCCTGAGTCTGCACTCTCTTAAAGTACCAAACAATATTTTCCCTAGGGAGCTCCAGCATAAAACCCCCTACTGGTTATGGCTTTTCTTCATACCGGCTAGCACAAGGGTCAGTCCAAATGAAAGCAAAGCCAGGTACTCAACTCACTAGCTTTTCGTATGCAAGAGCCTCTGATGTACATTACAGTTAAAATGTTAATAATTAAAGTGTGAACAATGCACAAAACAGAACAGCAATGTGGATTTATTAGCACTACACACAGTAGCCTGCATGGAATGTAAATAATTTGCATTCCTCAGGAAGCAGCCAAGTTTTGTAAGATGTTGTGAACACCTACATGCATGAGCATGCATAGCCCATTTACTATGAGCCTTTTCAGTTTGCTTTGATAGTTTCCGTCAAGTCACCGCTATTCGCTGTCTTGCTTTTTCACAATGTTTGCACTTCATTCTCTACTGTCGTTCTACATTTTGCCTTACTAAGATGCCCATATTCTGGCTGTAAAATGTGTCGCCTGTAAATCTTAAAAGGGCAAACAGTGCCATTGTGTGTCATATGCAGTAAAAGGCAGACCTATCAAGGTTTGGTAGTACCCCTGTGCACAGCTCCACACCGCAAGTATATCCAGAAGAACTTCTAATGCCAGAATTCAAACGAAGCTCGCACCCAGCTGACAGTGGACGGCTCCTTCATAACAGCAGCCCTTGTGCTAATGAGCGAGCTGATGGCAAGTTCTAAGCCTCAGTTTTTGGGCAAGTGATTCGAATCTAAATTACTTCCCCCTAAATGGTTTCCTAGCAACCTTCAAAGAAAGAGATATGCCCTGCTGGGGTACAGAGGGTAAGAACACGAAGGGGTATCACACAGACATGGCCCATTCAGAAATATTTATTTAAATCCTTCATTTTCAATGGTGTTCACACACCGGTAAGACACAAAAGCATGGACTGAAATTCAGGGGCAAGATGTCTGTTTTATGTCTAAATAGTAGGGGAAGACGTCTGGCTTATGCTCCAAGCACTCTCCTTCAGCATCTCTCTCATTGGACAGTTACATCTGCAGACTCCATCTAACAAATATGAACAGGGTGTCAACAAAAATGTTTTAAAATTAATTAAATTAAATTAGGAAGGACAATTTCCAGGAGGTGGTAATTAAAATGTTCACAAGCATGAATGGAAAATTTTAGTAGACAAAAATTATGCTTATGATGAACTCTGACAGCTAAGAAACATACCATCTCATAAATTACACTGGAGAAAGGGAAGTTCGTTCAAGAATTCCATCCAAGCTCTCAGGGATTGGTTGATATTCTAAGCAGCAGGCCGACGATCTCAGAAGAAAAGGGTCATTTTGTAATATATTTAGCTTGTAAATTAGTAACCATTTTTGAAAATAGTTTGCTATATTGATATAAATAGCTGATCAAAAAATAATTATTTTATTGTTGTCCACTGAAGAGGATATAATTTTCTAAAATGATCTTAGTTATGAAAATGGCGACATATTCTGAAATCACAGTGCGTGTCAGAGTTTGGCTATAAAGTGATAACTGCAAACAAGGAAAACCAATAACACAGCAAACTAAGTCACAGCACATTTCTGGGTAGCTGAAAATTAGATACATTTAGGGAAGGTCAACAGAATAGACTATTTTAGAAAATGAATAAAAATTCCCACCAGTTGTGCAAAGACAAACAAAAAAGCAACTTTGTGAAAAAAAGCACAGAAAAGGCTAAAGCTAATCTGCTCCTGAGGCACTAAATAGCATCAAAAGGAGTGGCTGTCCACTCGAAAGTCGAGCCTCGGACCCACTCCCTCTCTCGGGCAACGTCATCTCATCCAGAGGCGTCCCGCGACCCAGAATGCAACACGACCCATTTGCAGTCTCTTCTGTCCTTAAAATGGAGCTCTTCATAAGTCACCGGTTCTGGGCAGTACATTACGAGTGCAGTTCAGTAGAGAGTGTGGCCCCGCATAGTAATAACAGGCTCTTAGCACGGCAGACATGCACTTGCTTAAGGAGAGCTATTTGGAACGCGCTACAAACAAAAAAAAATCCCCCCGGCAAAATCAGAGCTGTAACAAGTTTTTTCCTGATTGCAGGACTGATAAATTTTCTCAACAGGAGCACAGACTTCAAACATACAGATAGGGGGACAGCAAGGAAGATTCCAATTAAAAATATATTAATTAATAAATGTCAACACAGAGTAGTCACTCTGTAAAAAGTAGATTATCTCAGATCCTTCCAGCTCTGCTCTCAGGAATAAACCAATAATACGAACAGAAATAACCTTTAATGTACCCAATCAAACAAATGTGCATTATGACCATTTGATCGCCTTTAACGTGTTTCCTGTCATCACAATGGATTGCATCCATGTCACAGCACACTATGGGGACCACATTAATGAACACAGGCAAGCCTGGAGCTTAAATATTATTTAAACCTTGGTGCGCTGCCTCACAGGCTTGATAACTTGATGGTACAAGCCCACCCATGGTTGTCAGCCAAGCTAATTAGCTCCCTGAATATTCATCTCGCAACAATTCACTTAAAGGCCACTGTGGCATCCCTTAAGGATTGCGTATTTGTGTGTGATCATTCGTGCAAGAAAGAAGTTGCTAAATATTTGATAAGTACTGACACCAAACGCTAATCCAGTTAATGGGCCTTCAGATGCTGATTTAAGCCCAAAGGCTTAAATCCAAATTCATTCAGCATTTGTCCTTAACTTTGGACTTACGATTAAATGCAACTGATGACCGATGACTCATTCTCCACAGACAGTTTGGTGAGTTTAGCAATCACCAAAATGAATCCAAATTGAGCTTGTAAAAAAAAATGCAAGGATCATTTGCATTAAATCGTAATTCAAAGTTACGGACAAATGCAGGCCTGGTTATAATTCTGGACCGATCAGACACAATGGGAGCCCACATAACATCTCATGTCATTCAATCTAATTGCTGTGGCACCATTTAGGATACTCCTATCCTCCTGAAAATCTAAAACTCCACTGAGCATGCTAAACAAAGTATGCTACATGCTAGCCCCAAGTATCTTTGCTGCATTCCCCACAACAACCCTCTGATTTATTACTCAATGACAAACGGATCTGAATTCAGCCTAAGGAATCTCTGAGGATGAGTGAATGAACGATTGCTGAAGAAGCGTCAGTGAGCAGCTGACAGAAATCTTGCTTTGCTGAGGGATGAGCAATTCATTAAACTTCTGAGGTTCTGAGCTTTTTGGCTGTCAACCAGTCAAGGAAGCGCAGATATTGCCCTGAAGCTGTTAGCGACGCAGCAGAAAGTGGGAGTCGGAGGGAGAGGCATTATGGAGAGCGCATGGGGCGGAAAACGGAAAAGAGCTGGGGGGCTGAAATGCAATGTACCCCACAGAAACACTGAAAAGAAACACAACGTGTGACCGGCTGCAAAAAAAAAAAAAGGCATACAAAACGCAAGGAAGCCTTTCACTGTAATTTTCCGGCGTTTTAACAAGTGAATGATTTCACACAAAGCGTTCTTGCTCTTCACATCACCGTTATGCATTTCTGAAGATTTCAGCGGCGCAGAATCGCCTCAAATGTATGCGGGAAAGTTTTTTTTTTTTTTTTTTTAATTATACCTTCTACATTTCAAATGTAAAAAAACCTATAGAAAAGCAGCATAAAACGTGTAATTCAGAGCAAAGCGGTGGAAAACGTGGTTGTTGGTAGCCGGAAGCGTACTCGAAGAGAGCAGAGGAGAGGTGAATACGCACAACCAGCAGAGAAAGCGTTAGATCTTCCCCCTTCGCTCGCTTTGTCAGAGAAAAACCTTCATCTGCTTCTCCCAGCTGCGTACTTATTCCCCGCCCCTGAACGGTCGGATTAGCGTTTGGCTCGCTGTGGCCTGCTGGGGGGGTTCAGAGGCACTGGGTCCGTTCGCTGTGAAAGTTCTCGGGAGGGATACTGAGACCAAAGCCTCGGCCTTCTGTCACAGAAGACCGAAGATAAAATTTATTAAAACTGACGACTGACTTTTATATGGCTGCTGGTCTCCACACAAAAGAATGAGGAAAACAGAAACGGTTTTACATTGCCGGTGCTTCCTGCTCACAAGCTAACAAAATCAAAACTGAAGTCAGGCAATTACGGATTTACTCATGCATAAACATGAGCAGGTTATTAGAACGCTTTTGTTTTTCCATATCCAACAAGAACTTAAAATGACTTAAATTTGGCCAATTCAGTGCATTTCACATTGTGTTGCATTGTGCGTAGGGAGCCTCTTCAGATAGACAGTAATTGCACAAATGACAAAAGGCTATCTGCGGTCTGCCAAACTTTGAGAACAAAAGAAACCGACGAAAACAAAGGCTGCGGAAGTGGACTTCAACGCGGAGCGCGGTCATAAGCCCGTCCCTGAAACCTCTCTCTCACCGCTGACTGAAGGGTCGCACCACAATCTCCTCCCCGCGCCATCTCATCGGTGCCGTCACCCCTGTTGCCAAAGGCCACATCGCCGTGGAGATGGCTTCCCGGGACCTGGCACCCGCGATGCGAGCGAGCGAGCGCGGCGGGTCCCCGCCGGCATGCTAACGGTACCGCGCCGGTGCGGCGGCGTTCTCTCGACGGCGGCGGCGGTCTCGCCTGTCACGTCTGTTACGACGGGAGCCCCCGCACTTCAGAAGCACAAAAGAGGGGAAAACGGCAACGAATAAGAGCTCCGCTAGCAGCGCGGCACTCTGAAAGCCTTTCCTGCTCTCCAGGCTTAAACGGAGCCAAGGATATTCACCTCCAAGTAAATCAAGTGCCTAGTCCTACATTTTTTCGCATTTTCTTTTACAGATATTTACAAAGTACCAGTCGAGCTCGTTTTGTAGAACACACTACTCACAGGTGCAGTATCTCACTCAGAACAAAAAAAGGCTTTTGCACAACACTCTTATGATCTTAAAAAATGCAGCAAAAAATAAAATAATATAAGAAATACATATCTATAAAGATTTATATTTCTATTTTTTAAATTCAATGTCAGCCCTTTAAATGTTAACACATTTTTAACACTTTAATACTCAACTCAGATCTACACTGGGGCTGCCATGTTCTTTTTCGACACAGAAGAATGAGGGGAGACAGAGACTGACAGGGCTCTTTTGGGGGGCCTTGTGAAATTCTCCACTTCTGCAGTGTCATTCGGTTTTTTTTTTTTTTCCCCGTGCGCCTCGTCTGCTGACGGTTCTGCACGGCCGCGCCCGGCCATTCTGTTCGCTGCATTTTTTATGCGCTGGCTGGCGGATCCCCAGGAGTCCGGCAGGTTGGTGGAGATGAAAGAGGAAGGCTCAACTGGCCTTTACGAGCTGTGTTCCCTGTCAACGTGAACTGGCTGGGGCTCTCAAAGCTAAGTATGAAGAACACTCTGGTAGCACATCGAATTCCATTGTTCTGTTATTCGCACTTTAGTGACCGTCTTCAACGTACCCGGCTGAATTTGCTATTGAGTTCGATATGAATACATGACAATATCCTGCAAGATAATTGCTATATGTGAGGGATCTGGTTGCGGTCATTGCAATTAAATGGAAATTATATATTAAAGGACATTCTATAATGTGGATACATCTTCATTAAAGGTCATGCTTTTACAGCAATATAATGACACCATATTACTGACAAGGTATTCGTAACTCAGCTCTTTCAGAAAGAAAATTGTGCAGTACAAAACAGTGCACTTCAAAGTGAAGGACAAAGAAATATTGGTGGACTAATGAATCAAAAGCAAAATATAAAATAGACACGAAGTACAGATCTGTTAATGAACAGAAAAGAAATTCACCATAAAGAATAAATAGATGAGGTATTGCAATTTTCCAGGAAATAATCTCTAAACTCAATCATCTTTTCCACAAAGGAAGAATGTGCACCATCATACAATGTGCTGCTGTTGAACAGACTGGACAGAATAAAGCACAAGGCCTTATTAAAACTTCAAGGTGAAATATTGCAAAATATGTGATCAGAATGTTCTCAACTGAACATTCCAATGCTGATGTAATGACCACTACTGGTAATAGAAAACAATGGAGTTCAAGAACACAGACATAAAAAAAAACTAATATTCAAAGGGTTAAGATCATAAGATCAAAATATCCTGACAACACCTTTGCATGGTGTTACCATGCATTGAAAATGGAGAAAAAGAATAAGGGAGCTGGACTTAGAGAATGTGACCAAGCAAACAATCCGCAAGATTGTTCTCACTTGTTCACATGGCCTCTTTCTTTTATTCATGTGCATAACGCAGAAAACACTGCCAAAAGCTTCACCTCCACAAACTCCTGACGAAACAAGATGCAAAGGTTGAAATCGCAAAATGCCAAGAGCCTAGCTGTGTTTGAAATGGCTTCCATTATATTTTGCAAAAAGCATCCCTTAGAAAACTTGTTTACAGTGGAGAGCCTTTACGCACTTTCTGATTGTGGCGTAGTACCATACAGCCAATTCTAAAGCACACGAGGAGATAATATACTTGCGTTTCCGTGAGAGGGACCAATAAGCATCAAGGGTATGACTTGTACTAAAATGTCAGCGCGTGAGTCAGAATCACTCACAGGAAGAGACACTGAAATAGCCAGGCTGCTGTTGAATTAGCACCACACATTTAGAAGAGCTGGGCTATTGATCCAGCCCGAAACTCATCAGAACCTGAAGACTAATAAGGGCTTATGTAAGTGCCGCCGAGCTGAAGCCTGTGATATAACACACTCGAGGGGGGTGGTACAGAGTTTGGATGGTGTTTGTGCATTAGGTGCGTTGGCAGCGCGTGGGAGAGAGGGCGAGAGCGCTTTTTCCATTGTTGCGATTTGCGCGAGTGCCTTCTGGCTCGGCCCCAGCAGGCGGTTCGCAGACAGGAAACTGAGGCTGGGGTACTGCTACTGCTGCACCTCCCTCCCCCTCCAAAGTTCCTGAGGAGTTAAGTCCAGTGGAAGGGGAGGTGAAGGAGAAATGGCTGCCAGTCGCTTCCAGTTACGGGCCAATGACAGGCGAACGTGTTCGGCTTGCGTGTTGACTGAGCCGTTTATTTCGGGTTGATGTTCTCAACCGCGCCAGCGCCTCCCTCCCAGCAGGGCGTTTTAAGGTAGATTGCCTTCGGTCCTGTCCAACTCCGCTGCGGCTGAACTACCACAGCGTGCGTCCACTCCCCTCCTCGTGAAAGGTTGACATCAAGTTCCAAGATTCGCACACCGTAGTTCTGGGAAAAAATAAAAAAGGGTCCGGCCACCTCACTGGCTTCTCCGTTTTCCCCCGGTCGAAGAAACGTGCGCGTTTTATTCAGACAGAGTGAGTAGTGCCCTCTGCTGGCCAAAATGATCAGCACCAAGAAAATCGATCTACGGTAGATATTGTTTCACAGAAACATTTTTCTCGAGCAATTTGACTTTGCACATTTATGCAATAAAACATGCCATGAGGGTTTTCTATCATTTCAGCAGCAGGACATACGGTCACGATTGCAAACTGAGACAATCCGCATGGCCTCAACACATAACACGTAAGTGAAAAGCTTACAACCTCAGGCCCAAGTTGAACCACGCCTTGCGTAAGAGCCAGACCTTACTGCCTCCACCCGCAGGTCTGACAAATACAAGATAACAATAATAAACTCTTTTTCCCTCCTGTCTTTTTTCTTTTTTTAAGAAAAAATATAATATATGGCAACTCTACATAGAGCAGAGCTATCCCTGAGCTATTTCAAGGCTGGGAATGAATCTCCACAGACTGCAAAAGAATCACAGTATCTCAGAGGAGTATGAAAAGGCGTCACTTCCTGTCTTTGGGAGCTCAAAACAGCTCCCGCAGTCAAAATTTCTGATTACAGTATTCTTTTCAAAGGTCTATTTTGTCTATAATGCCTCGAAGTACATTTACTGCTAATAGCTTAAAATTGCTGCCAATTCAAATCAACTAGGTGGTTGCTTTGTTATTTGAATATGTTTTTTTCCTCCGACACACCACATTTTGAAAACAATGTACAGCTCTCACAATTCGGTATCATTTGGATAAAACCAGGGGGGAAAGTATTTTTTAAGCTCATGCATACACAGCAATACTTACACCTCTACCCCAACCCCCACCCACACACACACACACACACCACTTAACAATCACAGTGACACACTCTGGTGTATTACCATAGAGCTTTCCAAGTAAAAAGATCCTTTTCCATTGCGCTTCCGATGCAAAACCTGAAAAATGTGCAAAGTGCTCGCACGGATATGCCCTGGTTGCCCAGGGATACGTGAACTCCCGGCTGGAGAACCGCGGCGCATCGGGAGAAACTTGGGGCCGCGTGATTGCGCTTCACTGTCGAGCCGAACAAAAGCCCTGTTCCAACAGCTCTTCATTGTTTCGAGAGGGGCGCGATTAGTGGCGGACGTACGTTGTGACACAAATTACAAAGGCTGCCTGCCGGCCGAGGGCTTGCTTGGTGGCAGAAGCGGTGCTCTGTCACAGCACGTTCACCCCGGGCAGGCCGAGCCAGTCTGTGCCGACTGCAAATGCCTGGCTGTCCAATGACTGCGTTGTTGCTGTTCTTGTTTGTGTTAGTGTTAATCGGTTTATCCTTCAGGGTCCAAGTTGAACTATGCGGTTGTTCCCTGCTCTGGGAACAGTACTTCTTTCTAGGGTTTTCGACACACTTGTTCCTGGTTATGGTTATACACTTTGTTTGTACGTCGCTCTGGATAAGAGCGTCTGCCAAATGCCTGTAATGTAATGTAATGTAATGATGGTCCTTTCTTCTGGAACCGGGAACCAAAAAGCACTCACCTACAAAAGTCAGACTGTTTTAACCTTCAGGAGCGTGATTTTTTAAAAATCCTCTCTCTCTGCACTCGAACGGTGTGCACCGCGTGCAAACACAAAGCAATCGGACAAAACCCAGAATGCCAACCGCATATGATTAACAAATATTTCAGAAGCTGAAGGATGCTGATAAATATAAGGATGATTCCTTTGTAACTGACAACACGTATTCAAAGGCTTTTGGCAGCACGAATTCCCACGAAGCCTGGGATAAAGCAACGAGCGCAGCACAAACAACACAAACACATGAAACGGCAGTTGGGGCTGAGGCTTCTGCGACCGCATAGCGGCAAGCCACAGTGTGTCTTCACAGCACACTCTGTGCCTGTCTGAGCAAGGGAGGCACACAAATTATTTCTGCAGTTTCCACATAAAGCATGATAAAATGAGATCATTTCTAACGGAAGGAGGTTAGAGGAGCCAGAGTAGAGCAGGGCTCCTACACGCCTTCCACAATCAGCACTTGGGGAGAGACAACAGTGCGATGAAGTCACACTCGAGAAGCAAAGATCAGCGTTTCCCATTTTCTGTGGAGAGTTTCCAAAAGCAGATATTCCTGAATACACGTGCTTGTGAATAATATTCAAAACATGTGGGCAGTTGGGGCCAAAGGTGATTAAGGTACCGAAGCGTTAAAAGCGATTTACCGCGAGACAACAGCTCTTTTGAGAAAATGTGCATAATACTGGAGTCTACTCAGAATATGCCAGCCAAAAAAAAACGAAATATGGTTGCACTGCAAAGACCTTCTCTTCAAACGCCTACTTACAAAAGGTGTTTCAGTACACATGCAGTGCGTGTGATCAGCTTGACAATGTCCTTCAACTTAAAGCACCGTGACAGCAAGTGTGGGAAACCCCACCACTACAGTGGTGCTTGATTTGCAGGATTATCTGGAAACAATGAACAGTGCTGAAATGCTGCATACCTGCCAGGACTCGATTGACAGATGAGTGAGTGGCCAGACCGGGCTGGCCTCTCTCGTGGAAAATCCCGGCATAGGGCAGGTATTCCGGTAACAGGAATCGCCTTACAAAGAGAAAGGAGGAAGACACCACTGTCACAGAGCTGTATTACAGAAAGGAGGACCATTGGACAAGCATATCTTAAGCTGACAATCTATTATGGACATACTAGCATGCTCAAGATATTTTTTGTATGCAAAACCCACTCAGTCATGTGCATTCAATCAACAATGACTCAGACATTTCCTACAACACACTTCAGACACTCAACACACTTCTGGACTGCCACTTTGTGGCAAGAAGAGAAAGTGTTTATTTCACCCTTTTTGTGAAAGAGAATATTGTGCAAAGTTTACTTTTTTTTAAAATATGGTCATATTTTACTGAGGAAAAACTTCAGTAAACTGGGTATTGAGAAAAGTTGGTCTAGCAATATCCACTTCTTTTATGTGATGAACTCTTGTCAGGGCTATTTTAAAACCAAAAATAATTGTGCAGCAAACATGCCAAGGCTACAGTTTGCTGTAGAAGGATTTAGGACAGCACTGTACATGAGAATTCGTGATTCAATGTGTCTTTAGTGCCCAAAGTTTGAGAGGTTAGAAGAGTTCTACAGTCAGTCACGATGCGGTGTGTGGCTTTGACACGTGTCATTCTCATGCCATGGCTGTGTACGAGGCAATCCTGTCTCACTCACCGAGGAACAAAGCGACCCAGAGACGGGGCGGACATGCGAGCATTGCGTGGAGTTCTGTGTCTTGCCCGGTCTCCATTATCCCTGTCGATAACACACAAACACACAAATGCACAAAAAAATCAGAGAAGCAAAAGGCCATCTCTAAGACCTGAATGCAGAAAAATGTTTCTGAGAAAAGCAGCGTGACGTGTCAGCAGGTCAGCGAAACAACTGCTCTCTAAGTCAACGCCATCTAGTCCTTTCATGCCTTATTTTAAGCCCATGGGCTGTGTGTGAAAGGTACAAGAGCAAATAATCCTGGCAGATCTTATGATAAACCAATGAATCCAGCTTTGTTTCCGCCTCATCTTGGGCAAGAACAGATACATACCACAGAGAAAAATGTACGAAAATTCTAACCCCCAACAAATTTGATGGAATTATGCTGAAAGTGCCTCATAAAGCTTGGCAATAAATTCAGGTGCAGTGCATCAGTCACAAGGCGGAGTCAGTCACAGAACTAGTAATAACTAGCTCATACACGTGGATAGAATTCTTGTGTAAAATTCTCACGTAAAATTCTTAACATATTATTGATTTACTGTGGTAAAAAGGCATCTAACAGCTATGAATTTCAACCAGGTGCAGAACATCCCTGTGTATGTAGGATGAAGGGGCAAACTGGAGAGACTAATTTTATTTTTTTAATGATTTTTTCCCTTATTTAGCGCTTCCATTTGGAATGTCCAATAGTGTACACAGTGCTTGTGATGCAATCTCCGCAACCGACTGAAGACAAACACGCGCTCTCCTTCAAAGCAGGCGTTGTAGCCATTTGCAACCCACAAACTAAGTTCGCATAAACATGGGTCAGAGGAAGACCCTTCATTTGTAGCTTTAGCCAGCAGACCACAGGTGTCCAATAAATCAGTGGAGGTCGCTGAAGAGCAAGGAGATCGAGACGCCCAGTCGACTGAACCATCCCTCAGCAAATTATGCACTGTACCCTGGGGCCAGCGGCCACAGTTGGTACAGGCAGAGTATAGATTCGATCACAGATCCTTGTGGGAAAGAGAGGCTTTTTTCATTTCACTTTCAACAGAAGGCGCTTACAAGTATACAAATGGCATGATTACGCAGTGTCTCCAGGCTAACAAATGAATCAATATTACACCCGAATTAAGGGGTGGGAGCACCACGATCATTTTTTGTACACTCCATACCTTGAAGCGTGGTTTAATATAGCTTCAAAACTATGTTAAAATGTTATGTTTCAAACATAATAAACCATTCCCCATTTTAGCATTTCAGTTACGTGATTGCATTTTTCCCCGTTTATTGTGTTACTCAGTTTGAAATGTATGATAATAAGTAGGCTATAGCATGGCAAAGCTTTTGAAAGCAATCCCATTTAATCCTTAACCACACAGTCTCCTGTTACATATATCTGACATTCACTCTTCCTTATTCTCCCAATTTATTAGCTACCAAATGCTCACATCTTATGACTTCATAGGTATGGCAGACAATTAAGCCATTCAAAACATGCACCAAGACAAACACATCCCTTGTCTTTAAATACTCAATAAAAGAACAACTGAGACCGTAAAAAAATGCTTTAATGATACAATAATAATGGTTCAGGCATCCAGGATGCACTTAACCTCCTGATGATCAATAAAACAAAAAACAACTGGTCAGCCAGCCTATCAAGTGGTGAGTCATTTGTTCTTTGTATAATGATTTGCTTTATGGCCCCCTGTCAGTGTTAAATGTGGCAAGGAGACCAAAGCACCACTCAGAGAGAGAGAGAGAGAGAGGTTTAAATGTCAGTGTATTTAATATGCTTCGCTATACATGCAAGGCCTGCATAAATGCACGTTCAGAGCTGAAGAGCTAAACTCTTAGGCTGGTAGTTCAAAGCAAGGTATCAGCTAATGAGTAATTAAGGACATACTTGACTTTGTCACAGTCTTCCTGACTGACAACCTCAAGGTGAATCCTGACTTTTCACTCACCTTAACTAGTCGAACATTCATAAGTTAAGAATGGATAATTCTGAATAGAAGCCTCACAGAAGTTTTCAAATGAATCTCAGGAAAACCCCAGGAGTTACTGTATAATTTTCCAATTATTTGTCTGCTTTGGCAGATGATCTGCAAGAAGTGTGGGAAGTAGGGGTGTGCAGAGACGTCATTATCTGTATCTGTACAACCAACAAAATTATCTGTCTGTGTATCTGTATTCGGATAGAAGACCAGAAGTGGGTGTGGTTTATACTGGAAGTCACGTTAAATCGGGCAAATGTTGTATTTTCTAACCTAATATTCACTGGCAATGCAATTGTTGCGCCTTCAAAGCATAAAATTGATTTAATATTGGCATATAATTAATTATGAAATATATTTCCACATCTTCATACTGTACTTTTAATCTCTCTCTCTCTCTTTTTATTTTTAACTAAACTAAGTTTTATGAACTGTCTGAACCCCCCCCCACCCCTTTAACTGGGGTACATTGAACATTCAGAAACTGAAAAAAATGTTTTATAAATCGAAAGATTCTGTTTTGCATTGGAAATAGAAACTACTTACAGTAAGATATATAGAAAAACATTCTTCAGTTGAAGGGAATAATCTTAAATTCCAATAATGCTGCGTACGCGTTTCTTGATGTGTTAACGTTACTGCAGTTCACTAGGGAAACGTGAATTACCACTTTACA
The DNA here is from genome assembly GCF_018555375.3 of Anguilla rostrata. Lineage (NCBI taxonomy): Eukaryota > Metazoa > Chordata > Actinopteri > Anguilliformes > Anguillidae > Anguilla > Anguilla rostrata. The sequence continues at coordinate 42,255,828 of NC_057937.1, read as the reverse complement.
ACAGTAATTACATAACAGTAAAACATTAACATTTTTGCCTGTTTTATTTATTTTTTTCCCCTATTGAACTAAGTTTGGATAGACTGCAAACCATCTGATGTGCTCATATTTTTATTGGTGGCAAATGTTACCATGAGTATCTGGACTGGATTTCATGTTCATTTGATAGCTAAGACCTATGGCTGATACATACAGCATGTTATATTTTAAACAGATGAATATTGACTGAAATACAAGGTAAAGCGTCGGTTTTAAAAATATTTTGACTGTCTTTTTTGGGTTCTTTTTTTAAATGGAGGAAATTAACACATACAGCTAAACACTACAGGTTCTAAGCTTCATTTTGATGCATAGGTTGCGGGGGTTTTAAAGAAATCCAGCTGCCACACCAGGCTTTTGTCTCGCTAGCTCCTGCACCTGACGCCTCCGCCTACTCGATGCGAGAGTTTCCCTGAGTGATAGCCGGGAACAGTCAGCTCTCAGCCCGCTGCCAGCTGTGCGCTGACTTGATGGGGGCGACTACAGAATATAGCGATCACTTCTCAATAATGTGTAGGCCTAGTAAATGAAATGACTAGTTAGTGAAATCAAAGTCCTATGTTGCAAACAGAATGGGCATTTTTATCTTGTGGCCATCATCCACAATGATATGAATCGATTTGAAGAAACATAACGGCTGACGCACAGAACATATTTATTCAATGTTTTGCAGTGCAGTGGCTCAAAGTTTGTTTTGGTGTGTGTGAGTTAGTGATACCAACAATGACTATATATGGTTACTTTTATATTTATTGAATTTTATAGATTTATTCAGCAGAAAGTGAAATATTCTTCCACGGACGTTTGGGCATATTATTTTACCGTTGTCAAGCAAAACTCTGGTTGGTAGTTCTATTTGCACCGTTGTTAAGCAAAAACCTCTGGTCGTTAAATCTATGAAAACAATGATTCTATTAAGAAAAAATAGTTCCTTCTCGTTTAATACCATACAATTAGTTTATACCCTGTATACCACACATTTTTTGTCATTACATTATTTAATAAAACAGCATGAAACCATAAGTCAATCAAATTCATCTTCCTAGCACTGTCTTGCTTTTTGAATGGTGTGGTCGCGCAGTGTAGACATAACGTCTTTCTAAGACCCTCTGAAACGGGTTTTGAATGCCAGCTAGCTTTATGATAGGTTCGCCGTCACTTGTCACCTAGCTAAGGCTGTCAAAAGTGCCATGAAATTGAGTTTGAATATTAGCTTTTGTAATTAGTTAGCGTTCGAATATATTCGAATATCATTTGCCTATAATTAACAAAAATTAGCTGCTTATTGTCGGGCGCAATATGCAAGTGACGCTCCCTATAAACTGGCCTGCGGGTTATTTTCCACAAGCGGACAGTAGAATAGAGGATATCGGTGAACTTTCATACTAGGTTACTACATATGGGGCCTCATTTATAAAACGTATTTTAGATCAACTGTGTGGCGCGTACGTAGAAAATCACGTCAGTGATTTATAAAATTTCAACTTGACTCAATTTGACCGTGGAAATGGCTTTGGCTCTACATCAGGTCTTCACTTGACGTACGCACGCAAGTTCATTTTATAAATGAGCCCCCTGTAGTTTCTATAGCCTAATGCACAAATGAATAAAGCACTTTCTCGTGGATGTAATTTGCCACAACTCGGCATTTATTAATCACAATAATAGGGAAATGATTGTTTATAGGAAATCCCTGTTTATTTCTTAACACAAAAACTATTCAAACGGCTAATACCTGTAGCCTAAAACAACACAAATGACTTACTCGGTTTTGTTTGTTTAACTTCTTTCATCATCCAATTTTATCAAAATCTTCAGAACAGAAAGACAACAGCCTTCCATGGGAACATTATTTAGCCTAAATTGCTAGCTGGCCAGTAACGTTAGCACGGGAAATGAACTTTGCGTTCATGAACATGATTTGGCGCATGAAATTAAAGCCTGTATATTTATGTTAATTACAATTATGTTTATTTACGGTTGCCAACCATCCCGCAAATCGGAATCGTCCTTTATTTGGACAGTAGAATAGGCATTCCGGAATTTAACTCTTGGCTATGGGACTCATTTTCATCCGCATGTTTGTGAACGATTGCGTTTATAATAACCGCTGTTTTGAATACAATTCAATAGTTAGCTAGCTAGCTAGCCGGGATAACAAGCATGCCGCAAGACCATTCTGACCTAAAACCAAGAATTTTGATATTGGCTAGGTGACAAGTTGACAGCGCAGTTCAGAAAATTCATTGAGAAACTACAGAGCCCCCTAAGGGTCATGGTGGGGTTTTTTTTTTTTTGAGCTAGGTCCTACTTTTGCGTTCCCTCGCAATACTTTTGCATTACCTTGCAACGTTTGACATTCATGAGGCAGCTGCTATGTGCCGGAGTTCCAGATAGTCTCTATCTCTGCCCGTGTAACGTTAGATAGAGGCTATGAAAACTTGACATGCAGCTGACTTTTTTCCCCCCCCGAATCCGAATAACAACGAGCAACTTCGGGTAGAACAAATATCTGTTTCCATCGCATTATTCGTGCTTTACTGAATACAGTATTCAAATTCGGATACATCACTAGTGGGAAGTGTCCTTCCCTGTTTTCTACAGAGAGGAAGTGTGACAGGGTAAGGGTTAGAAGTTCAGTTTGACAAGAAATGACACTCACTCGTACTCCTCAAAGTCTACTTCGTTGTTCTCCATGGAGGGGGCTGTGTTACTCGCAGTACTGTCCGAGGAGGAGGCGGCAAGAGGCCGCAGTCGGTTCTGCTGATAACGCAGGGAGCGCTGGCGAATGCTGTCTCGCCGAGACAGGTACTGGATCATTCGCTGGGCATAGTACGCAGCTGGGGACAACCTGAGGGCACACAAACCACAAGCCATCACAGCTGTTAATGTATGGCCTTTCACAGAGAGTATTTCCATTACACCCAACAAGAAGCAAGCACCTGACAAAGACCAGTGCCCCTTTTGAAAAAAAACAAAAAAAACCCCTTTTGAACAGACAATAAAATCAAAACATTTAGGGGTGAAAATTGGTGTGTGGGTTTGGTTGTACCCATTGTTTACTTTGCTTTTACCTTAGACCTGTAATAATGTTGGATGAACTTAACCCTAAATTCTCACAAATATTTGAAACATCACATTAGACGCAGACAGAACATCTGACGTATTGTAAACACAACAAAAACATTAGAAAAGGTTAATTCAAGGTTGTTATTACTTAGTGTGGTGAAGTGAGCACTGCCTGAGCACTAAAAACAAAAATTCACATGCAGTAGAGGTCATGCTCTCATTACAGTGTAGCTTGAGGCATTCCCTTTACTGTGCCAGAGTCTAATATGGGTGTGGAACAAGAAGAGAGACATTTTCCAGATGGCAAAGACAGTGTTGATGAAAGATGCTTAAAGAGTATTTAGAGGTCATTTATGTGGTTTGACTACTACAGTAGGGCAAGAGCACCAATTCAAATAACTGTAACAATAATTATAATCTATATTTGTAAAGAAAAGTTTGTTAATTTCTTTACAGTAAAGACAACAAAAAAAATTCAGCATTAAAAGCACTGTCGAGAGAAAGGCCCTTTTTAAGCGTTACTGGAAGCAGGAATTTCAGGTTTCGATTTTCATGCTAGTAACAGGGATGAAGGCACCTGACCAAAGATGTGTGCAACATCCCTGACCATGTGTGCTTTGCGTAGTCTGTGCCATAGGCTAGAATTAAAGCGTTAACACTGAGCGTTTGCAGGCCCTGTGCTCCACCCAGATCCATCTTTTCATTGTAAAGTTACCAGTGGTTTTTTTTTTTTTGGTCAAAGATGTTCTCTCTTGGCTCGCCTTATTTTACATAAATGTATAAATATATATATGAACACAGCCTTACAATTACTGAAGCACAGGTACAACAACTTTCTTTCCAAGAATTAAGCTTGCCACCCTGTTCCAGTTCCTGAACAAAGTAAATAGCCAAAACCAAGACAAACTCAAAGTCCCTTTCACTCGTTTCTCCCTTTCTGCTGTCTTTTTAAACACTACTCATGTGCACAGACGGTTTCAGTGTCACCAAAACTGTGCATATGCTGCCCAGTCGTGTAACTCTATTTTACCCTCATTTCACCACACGCTGAACTCTCATAAACACATTTAAAAATAACTAACATGCAAACAGAGCAAGGGCCAGTCTTCTCAGCCAGAAAGCAAGGCCTTGTTTTACGTCCAAAAAGTCTCATTGCCAGAACAGGGCCCTTTCTAACACTGGTGGATGAATTACAAAGAGCACACAGAAAGCACTATATGCCTTTCAATGGGGTATTAAATTCAGTTCAGGGGAAAAAAGTGTGCCTACAAGGGGGCAGATAATATTTTGGCAAAACAAGTGAATTTTTTTGAAAATTACCAGACGAAAGCAAAACACACTTATTTTTTTTGTGTGCACTGAAAGACATAGGCTAATATAAAAGCCTGCCTTGTTTGCCTACAGCACTTCACACATCAGTGTGATCTTCACAGAAATCAGAAAACGATAGCGCTCAATAAGGGGGGAAAACTCATTAGTTCAGAGGAAAGTTAAGACTTCTCACGAAGCTTATCACCAAGATGGAATGTTTGAATCCTTTCTTTGCCACCCATAGCAGTTTAAAATCAAATCATAGCAGTTTAAGGCCAAACAATAGGGTACAATAATTAGTGATTTTTTCCAGATTTTAATTAATCAGAAAATATGGATTCTTAGAACCTAAAGGTCTCTCAGGCTACTAGTATTTGGCTTTATAAATCAGGAAAAACTTTCAGCTAGAGTTGGGTGGAAGGGTTGAAGAAAGACATTGTCAGCTGATATTCTGCAAGCGGATTGGCTACGGATTGGCAATGATAATGGTCCCGGTGCAGTAATGGATCAAGTGACACTGCAGGAAAGAAAAGTAAGCGACCCTCAAAGTTACCAAACTATAGACACGCCAAGGCACAAATGCCATTTTCACATCAGGGACAGATGAGTGAAAGGCAATGGCCTACAGGGACTGAAACTAATTAATTACATATCATTCATCACCACAAAAAATTAATTTTCGGTATGTGACGCTTGAAGTCAGCCACAAGGGCTGTCTGGAAGGATGAAACTTCACACAAGCCCACGAGCGGCACTGGGCCATCACTGCGGGTTTTTACCAAATCAAGAAAACATGCTGAGCATATAGTAGAATCCGTTCTGAACTGAGGCGCATTCAAGTTGATCTGCCCTTAAGAGTCTTGAGGGTCTGTGAATGCTGTGTCATTTCGCTTCAGTCTCCTCAATTCAATGCTGCCTGATCCCTGACCACTCAATTCTGAAATGTGCTTCGCTGCATCGATAATTATTTGAAACTGAATAATTTTAATCAAAAAGCTATTTGCATGACATTCTATCTTCAAATATAAATGCCGGCAGGTCAAAAATTGGATTATAGCACAAATGGCAGAATGGAATTCAATGCCTGTGGAGGAAAATAAACCCTTGGCACATTTAAAATAGGCCAGAGCTGAATTCATAATTAATCTGTTAGCCTTTATCTGTTCAGATGAAGCTTATGCAGGCAACTCGGCTTGGTAGGATTTGGTTTGTTTATCATTAACCATCCTGTATAGAACTGAATTATATGTGGGGTCAGAGGGCTGGGTTTCAGGACAGCATTACCATTACTGAACCCAGATATTCTGTCTCTTACTTATAACTAAGAAAATTGTCAACATGCATAATCCCTAGTGGGAGGGATTATGATTTCCTTCAAAAGGCTTTCATAAAATACATAACAGGATGATTATTAAGTTGTGTTTCAGGCAGACTACCTCTGGTGTTCCAAAAAAATCCAGGAGAGACTTTTCTTTTTCTCGTAATTACACATTCAAGGCACAAAATATTATATTTTATGCTGCCTTGTTCCAAAGTCGAGGGAGTGTAGGGCATTTAGGGGAAGGATAAGGGCTGGCACATTTAGATTTAGCACCTGTATTAATTTTTATTTTATTTTATTTTTGAGCAGAACTTTCTGGCAGCCACAGTAACGCGCCGATGTGATAGATTATTCCAATACTGTCACGGCCACACAAATCAAATTAAACCAGATAGCAATTTAAAGGGGTCGAGTCATCCACGGTCTGCATTTCAGTACGTGCAGAATACAGATGTCAAACACAAATAGAAAACGAATTCAGAAAGAATGGTAAAACGTTTAAAACGTCTAAATATGAACCTGAGTTCAGAAGTTACAAGCGGCAACAGCTGAGTGAGGCCGGGGGACTGGGGGGGGTGGAGGGGGGACGGCGCCACTGGCAGTCTCGTCCTGCAGGCTGATGGAGGTGTCACTTACTTACAAACCGAGGGAGGGACAGGGAGCCACCTGACAAGCAAACTTCACTCTAAATCCCACAGCTGAATTACAGAGAGGGCCAAATGGAACCGTGGGAGCCATCTCTGGGAATCCTAAAGTTATGTTCTGGCCCTGCTACAGAGTTCTAAGAACCCCAGACACCTGTGCGTAGACGGAGACAACCGTTTTCCTTCCACCGGTCCAGGTTTTCCAGGCGATAAGAAACAGGCCTGCAGGATGTCACTGATCGCCCCGGCTGATTAACGGTCAGCAGCCACGGCGACCCGCTTATCCGCCGTCGTGCTTCAGAATGCGCGTCACTTCAGAGAAAGGCCAGCTGACAGCACATGACACCGGCTTATCAGAGCTTCCATAGGGAAAGGCGCAGCGGAGTAAATGACGCTCTGGAACACGACCTTGAGGGGGGAAAAGAAAGCTACAGTGCCAGACTGATGGCACTGGGCTTTTTTTCAGTAGCTCTGACCACGGCTGCCCTGTTTGTCTTGTTCAGCCATTCAGTTCACTCAATGATTTTGCACAAATTTGAGGAACTGACAGGCCAGCTGGTATTCTGGCTTGTTTTTACTTTTTTATTTTTCCTGAAATTGCATCAACATAGAAAAATCACACATTTTGCTAAAAAAGAGAAAAGGATTCATTCTTCATCAGAAATAGTAACATGTGATTCCTTAGTTCCTAATTTGTGTTTTTTTCATTCCCTAAAAATGTGCGCTGTTTCGGACAGATTAATGGCAATCACTGGGGGAAGTAGATAGCAATCACAGACTGGAGCACCTGTGGTTTTGGCCTATAACCTTACAAAAAAAATATTTCCCAGGACAAGTGATTGTTTACCATGACTGCATCATGAAATTCCAGGTTTTCCAGGACGAGTCGGAAGCTTGTAGCTATTTGCAACCGCAGGCACAATCTCTTGCTGCCGATACAGCGAAATTGAGATATCCCCAATTCTCAGAAACACGTGGCATTGGCAGTCCACTCCTTTTCGCATTGCAGCCCACAGCTAAGCACAGACAGAGTGGAATCAGAGGAAGACCTTTCACGTGCAGCTTTGGCATGCAGTCCTCTGCCGCCCAATTGACCAGCGGGTGTTGCTACAGAGCAAGCCCACAGCCTTAACTGACTACTCCTTCCTGTACCCTTGGCAGCACAATCACCAACTGTGTGTCACCCAGTGTCTGAATTTTATCTGAGCCTGTGCGGCTCATGCATGCACCACAGCGTGGTGCCTTAACTGAATGAGCCACTTAGCAGCCTGAAGTTCCCAACATCAGAATACACCTATTTTCAAAATGTGAACCCTTTATCACTAACAATTACTTACAAATAATTGCTACTCACAATTGCCAGCAATAAAATTTTAAAGTTTTAAAGTACCCCTCCACATGTATGTCAAAACCTTAAAAAATATTCTATATTGAATAATTATTTGTTTAATATGGTTTCTCCATCAACAATCTTTCAATAAACTACTGAAAACAGTCTAGCAGCATTTCTACAACTTTAACAGAAATATCGTAGAGCTGCTTTTAACGAACGTTATTTATGATAGCCGTTATTTATGTCGACTTTTGCATGAGGTTCTGGAAGCAGTCGTCTGTAAAATGTGCACTACCAACACGGATTCCCTCTATGCCATCTGCTATATCCATACGATTTTTATAAACAAATTTTTGTTTTAGAACAAGACCTTCGCGTAACAAGTGGACCAAAGTTCCTACTTCGGGATTGCATCCTAAAACTGCGCAGTTTGATATGTTCAACAGACACGGTCACAACAATATCACTAGTCAGGTTTATGTGTGGTAAGGGTTCAATTTACCACATTCTGTTCAAAAACCAGTCTGTATAGTGAAAGTCATGGTTCCAAGAAGAGTTAACCATGAAAAACAATGTTTTTGACTGGAGTGGGTCTTTAAATGGAAAAATCATTAAAGTAGCAACAATCTGAATTTCAACTGAACCTTCATTATTCTAAGGTTTGTATCTCTGAAGGACTAAAACTTAACATTCAGGCAAATAGAAAAGTTATTCAGAAAAACCTACTCTGTTACCTGGACTGACGCATTTGTTTGTGGTATCCTTAAGTAAAGTACTACACCTGAATTGCTAAAAAGAAAATGCAGCAGTATAAAAGGATAGACGATATGAAGTAAATCTGAGACTTCCGGGCTATGACTGTTTGCCTTTAGATCAGGGATCTCAAACTCAAATCCTGGAATGACACTGTGCCTGCTCGTTTTTGACATGTCCCTGCACTTAAGGGCTTAATTAAAGTCAATGATTGGCGAAAGAATATGCCCACCTTATTTCCAAGGACTAACTTAACTAACTGCTGGTAGAAAGAACATCACAAAACCCAGCAGAGACAGCAGCCCTCCAGGGCTGAAGCTTGAGAACCCCTGCTTTCGAGCGTACCTGGCAGGATCTGGATAAATGGGATGGTCTCGGGATCCTGACATGTCGTATCGAGACAGAGAGATGAGAGAGGACTCCAACAGCCTCCTGGGAAAGGGGGAAGACAAAAGCATGATGTTGAGCCAAAACTGCAGCAATTCAAAAAGGAAAGCATGGTCTTTCCAAGCATCTTCCATTTATAGTCAAGTACAGAATTTAGCTGGAGATGATTATCATGATTCACAAAGCAATGCATTTAAGTAAATTATGCCAATAAATTAAACAGTGATTAAATGTCAAGCACACAAATGGAAAATCTCAAAGGAAGCAAAATCTGCAAACTAATTTACATTTGGAAATGGCACTATTTATTTCTGCACATAAAATAGCTCATTTTGAGATAAAGCTTTATGTACAGGTAATAAAGAGTCTAATCGGGAGCACATCATTACTGTGAGGTCTGCACCGCCTCTGATTACCTTTCGGTCTGCTTGCACTTAACAGAAAAGAGAAAATTCGCGCAGTGCCACTTGACCTTAAACAAACATCACCTCCATGGATGAAGACCACTTTATATGCAGTCCACAAAAAGGTATGAATCTTATAAGATCTGTGATTTTGACCAACTGTTGTGAGAGGATAAAAGACTGGTAAATTCTTTGAAAGCCTGACACAGCTGGTCCAGGTTTTGGCCACCCTTCCTTGATGTGAAATCACTCTTTAAATAGGCCCCAAGAAGCAGAAATATAACACCTGCTGGGTGTTTAAAATTGACTCATGCCAGGCCTTTGTGTACAGCTGCTGAGAGCACAAAGCATGAAGAAAGTCTGCCTAGGGGCAAACAGTGCATTTTCTGGATGCTAAGAGATCTGTTCTTTGGAGAAAAAAAAAACAAAATCAGCCTCAAAGCCGAAGGACACGTGCCAAGCTGGCACATTCCCTTCCGATCGGCTAATCAAGACAGTCCTTTCTAGACCAGAAAACGGCAATTATGCACAGCTCCAGCTTCGTCGTCTGGGTAGCCCCATATTCAAACGGACCACCTTTTCCAACGTGCACACTTGACATCACGTGGAATGAAAGAGCATTCAGACCAATTTAGCTCCACGAAGAGCAGCATATCAGATGTCGGGCGACCTGAGAGGTCTCGGTAAATTGTCACCAAAAAAAAAAAAGAGAGCGGAGAATCCATCCCGCCGCCCCTCCCCATTTTGTTTCTTAGCAGCAGCTGACGTGCCAAAGCGAGCTGACGGCAGCTGCCCGCTGCCAGGCTGGCACCGCCGGCCAGAGGGATGCTCCTCCCTTTTGGCACAGCTTGCACTTTGTTCAACAGCTGGAACATCAGCTGCGCCCTGCCCAAGCCAGGGGTGCAAAAGCGTAGGCCGCGGACTTTAAACTGGGAGCCCAGGGGGGGAATCAGTGGGGTTTACAAATGTGGGTCTGTCGGATTAGTGCCGCGATGTCCCGACCTTGGCATTCCAGGCAAATGTATTGCTCCCACCCATACACCAATTACACGATTTACTGGGCCTTGGCAGGAAGTGTGCTCCGGGTGCACTCTCAGAGCCTCAGTGAGAAACTGCGTGCTCAGCGGTCTGCAGTTAGGATCTCCCACGGGCCTCATCTCAAAAGTAGGCAATGAAATGCATACACCAATCCCTGTTGTACAAATCACACTTAAAGCACATATAGCCCAATCAATTACATGCTTGGTCAAAACCTGCACGTGTGCAATGCGCTGCTTGTATGTGGAGTGCAGTAATGGAACAAATAGGCTAGATTTTTGACAAATATGACTGCTTGCTTTTGGCAATTGAGTGTCACTGAAAGAACACAAAAATGAGCATGATCCCAAAACCTCATTACATATCTAGATGGTAGCAATCAGTGAACACTTAGAGAAAACCCACTGACCAAAACCTGGTGGAAACATAAATGAGCGATTTGATATTCCTGAATGGCAGAGTCAAAAGTAAAGAAACTGGAGATGCTTCTAGGGTTTGCAGAGTCGTTGTGATAATAAAAAACAAAAAAAGATCATTTCACAGGCACTGCTTTTTCAGCTGAAACAGTAAATCTGGCCTGTGGTTGTGCTTCAATTCACAAACACGACACAGATGTTATCTTGGACATTCCTGCCACACTGGAAACGGTAGGGCTCTCAAGCAAGCAGTGCCAAACTGGAGATGTTACTGCAACCACCCCCCAGGGTGGTTGCAGTAAGAAAGCATCTCCCAGGCTGCTTACACACAAAACACAGGGACATTTTTCAGTTAATATAAGGAACCTGAGCTTCATTCAATAAAAGTTAAGCCCCTACACATTCCAACTGACGTAACTGGGTCAGATTGATAGACTGTGGTGGAACACAGTACATAGCTCCGGTGCCATAACATTATTTACTTGCTTAGAAGACACCCTTAATCAAGGGCGACTTAACAAGGCTTCCCTTTTTTTAACTTGTCCTCTATCCATTTATGCAGCTGTATATTTACAGAATATATTTCTAGAGTATATTTACATTGAGGTATGACACAAGAGCAGTGCCCCAGATTTGAGCCTGCCACACCCGAGTTGCAAGACCAGTTCCTTAACTACTACTACAGCAGTGCGCTACTCTGCACTGCTTCCTCGTACCACAGGTCATGCTGTTTACCATCGGAATAATCTTTTTACACGCATCTCACAAAGAAATTTCTTATAGAAAGGACAGGTCTGATAAATATTGAGACTAACTCAATTGTTTACTCAAAAACCTAGGAATAGCTGAAATGATACTCAACACCTACATTTTTCAGGCTAGAGGGACATTACCTTCAGATGCTCTACAGAGCAGAGCATCCAATCTGCTCCCCAGATTAGATTCTCTAAAAAAAGTTTTTTTTTAAATCATCGAAATTCAAGTGCCACCAAGTACCAAGGCCTGAGTTAAGCTTTGTCATGACATTGCTTTTCAACACTCGCAGCTTCTCAAAATGATACCATTCCATACATGGGTTAAAATTCAATATATTGTCAAAGCTCCAGTAGTGACTCTCCTTGCTTAGTATACTTATATATAGTGAGAACCCACTACTTAGACATACGAGGGAATTTAGACGTGTATTATGGGTGACCCTTCTGGCCAGGAATTTAATTTTTTTTTTAAACTTAAGAGGTTTACCTCTAAATGATTTGTTGATACATTAGTAGCACACACTTCGCACATTCATTTGCCACTTTACCAGCCTGGTGAATTTTAGAGTCATAGAGTAAAACAATACCTTCTTAGTATGATAATTGCAATGGCAAAAATACTTTATCTCTGATGTTAGCCATCTTGGCGATGACATAAGCTGTCCCCTTTTACCCTTGCAAAGCAGAGCAGAGTTTTTTCAGCCATTAGAAAATCTCATTAAATTCCACTGAGGACATTATTAGTTCAGCCATTATCTACTGGAAAGCAAGCAAGGAGAAAAAAAAAAAAACCCACAATGTGAATTGTCTCAAGCCTGTGCAACAACCCAATTAATTGGCCCGTTCGTTTAAATGGCCTCAGTGTCGAGGTGCAGAACTAGCAGGAGGATGAAGGGTTCTTATGAAACGCATGCATTCACCACTTACAAAAATCGGTTAAAAGGTGTAAGCACCTATTAGGTGTACTCAATTTATTCTATCCAATATGTGTTACTGATTCTATATAAGACTTTAGCACTACTTAAAAGAATCACATCCATATCTCATTCGTATTCTTTTAAAACGCTAAAAAATGCTGGCATTTAATAACTGGTTTCAGGATTGATGCAGAGCTAATGGCATATTTACTGGAAATAAATGTTTCCAGTGAAAAACCAACACCTTTTCTTACAACGTTAGTAATAACTAGCCTGATTTATGTGACAAACTCACTGCATGAACAAAAGAGACAGACTTTTCTGCAGTGAGATTTAACTAGCAAATCGAATGGAATCAGTCCAGGCATTTTATTTGGGAAATAACAAGTTAATAACAAGAAAACAATAATGCACACCAGTTCGGACTTTGGAAAGCCTTCCTCTGGGTGTCCTGAACTCACATTTGGAAACAGCTAGTGTGGTGGCTATCGCTCCAGCTGGTCTGTACCGGATCAACGTTCCGCATTTTTCAGTCCTTGAGGGAGATGCTATTTTTGTGCTGGGTCCCTTCAGGACATCGGATTTAAATGCATGATTGAACCAACAATTGTTCTACTGCAGAGAAAAAGCAATATTGTCTCAAAAGGTCAAGGGATCGCATGCTGCACTATTTTACAGCACAGGGAGTAGAAGTGTAAAGCTGCAACGCAAAATGATAAACAAAAATAACCCTACAAATGTTGAATTGGTCAGCTAGAGGGAACTATATGCTCCATAAAAATAGTATAATAATATACATGCTTCGGTCTTTGGTGCATGTCCTCCAACTTTGTCCACTGTGGTCCTCCATTTTTAAGCTTTTGAGCTAATAATAACCGTAGTGCAAATATGAAAATTTATTTTCATTTATTTTTTACTATTATTTTGAATACGGTACAGAGTTAGGCTACACACTGGAGTACCCATATTTTGAAGGATTTAGGAACACACACATTTTCCCATCTCCTGCACAAAAAAGATAAAGTTCAAATAATCAAATGCAGAGTTCAATCATCATGTCCTTGAGACTGCAGCTAACATTGAAACACTAATTGCACTGGAACAGTGCATCGCTGAGCTGGAGTAAGAAGTGATCTGATATTAACATCATAAGAGTTCATATGACGGTGCTGTATGATCATTAAATGATAAAGACAACCCCACCAAGGTGGCAGACTGAATCATAATCAGCAATGTCATACAGGAATGGCTATGCTTTTTTTAAACAAGCTGACATCTGTAGGCACAGCTACAGGAGATGCCTCATTTGGATAGCAGTTAATTTAATCACACACATTCAGATTTAACTGGGTTTTGATGCCATTCGAGCCTACAGTCCATCGGTGTCATGATTTTATAATTAGTGCTCTCTGTTGTGTAGAGAATCCCTGACTAGCTGGCTCTGTGTCTGAGGGAATTTGATGTAAATTGCCAACCTTTTGATCTGTAAAGTCCCTAATTGAATTGTAATTAGCCAGGATTACCATAGTGCTTCAAGAGACTGTAGCTCATAGTCCCTTTTACAAGTTGGTGAGTTTCCACTGAACACAATACATCCATGATGAATGTCATGACACCAGACTTTTACACTATGATAAGATACCAGCAGAATACCTTGAAAGAATACCAATAACAATACAATGGTTAAAAAGTGATCTTTTAACAACTTTCAAAACCAGGGAATGCTCACTAGTCAACTGACATCAAAGAACAGCACAAACACATAGGCTAGTTCCTGACAGACACAATTTGAAGTACATTTTTTAGCATATTACAAACTTTCCTATTAAAATCTCTGTAAAAATGTTTAAATTTGTTTGCATACTCTCTTAATCTTTTTTTAAAGCATAATTTGTGCACTGAGGCTGGGTGTCTCATGTAGAAATATTTAAAATTGAGAGTACTTGGCAGAATGTTTGGCCTCCGGCATTAGCTCTGCCCTATATACATTAATGAGTTCAGATGTGCATTTTTAGTGACATACATAGAGTGGCTTTAATTTGCCTATATTATTTGGATTGTCTATACAATGGCTGGATTTGGCAGTCCGTTATATGCTAGATATTAAGTAGGGTCAAATGGATTCTGAGAAAAGTATATATTTTACAAGTGAAATTAAATATTAGGCTCATGTTTGTCTTGAAAGTAGGAGGCACTTCAAAACCAAGACATTTTTAAATGTTTAGGCCTACCTGTCAGACAGGCCCTGTAATGTGTCGCTATAAATAAAATAACAATGACATTTAGAAGAGCGTATAAACAGAACATGAGCTTTCTGTCTTGATTAACACGGTGGCATTATGAGGTTGCATCCACAGTGCAGGTGCCTGTATTCACAATTAGGGACACACAAACCTTTTGGAAAAACAAATCATCTCTTCAGCAATTTGCTCCTTGGTAGTTACAGACAGCCAAAATAATTACAGCTAAATTAATACTCTGGTCTTTCTGATTTGAGCAGCATTTCAGACACACTGCAATCTCTGCACTCGATAAACTCAATTTCACATAGTTGCCGTTCCAAACGTTGTCCCTGCAGAACCCTTATTCCAACCTTACAACCCACAAAGGACGATTCAGTCTGATGCTGAAGAGAAGCAGTTGCGTTTGATGGCTTGAGATGCTTCGGCTATCTTATATTTCCAATTTCTAAAATTACCTTTTTTTTTCAAATGAGCAGAATAAATCAATTTACTGTACTTATCAAAAGGAGAGCTCATCATATTTGTGGTTATATCAAACTAGAAGCTGCGCGTGCACTCGAATGATTTCTGTACGTTAGCCAGTAGCACACTGCCACCAAGAGGGAAAAGCAGCCGTATAGAACACGCCAGCCCTTCCACCAGGACAGAGCTGCCCTTGATCAAAGTTTGGTTGCAGCGCAGCCTTAACCGCGTTCGCGCTGCCCATTTCCAAGAAGCCTACTTCCAAATTTCACAGTAAGAATGGAGCTTCCATTAGAGAGGGGCGCCCTGCAAAAGTGTGATAACCCACTTTTCCCCACAGTTAACCCTATTTTCACATCACAGGACACATGGCAATTATCTGGAGATAGGCCTACATCTTTCCATTACCGACCTTGCGGTAGACGAAAGAGGTGAAATGTGATAAGTAATTCTTCAGAGAAGTCAATTACTTTTTCACACATAGAACCATCTTTCTCTGATATAGGCCTACATTTAGTGGGTTTCACCATTTTACCCCACGTAGCCTATATCAGACCACAACTTAAAGTATTTTATAAACAGCCGCTTGTCTCCCTTCATGTTTTTCACCGCATTTTACTTTGTTGTAACTTCTTTTCCTAAAATATTACATAGTTAAATAAAATTAGACTTCAAGCACACTTTCATTTATAAAAAGCACATTTACTAAATTATCTTTTTGATCAACACCATGTCTCTCATGACGAATGACTTAAGGAATGACTCGATTATTTTGAAACCACACAGGAGAAAATGCTTTAAAAATAAGATACGGCATTGCAGACAGTAAATATTTTCCCCAAGAAAGGAGATACAAAACAACTGCTACAAATGGCATTACATTACTACTACAGCAATAAATCCTTACATTCTGTTATTCTACATTACACCTCGTTGTTGAAAAGGATAGTCTTCTTTCTGCAATTGTTGTATATTATTTCAGTTTTAGTTTATGTTTTCCACTCCTAGACAGTTCTTTTGCACAATGAAGGATATTTCAAGTAGGCTAATTGCAGCTTGTTTCTTATGACCTGCCAGCATCACAATAACTGGTATTGATGTATCAACAGATTTGTGGCTTAAAGCAAGCAAATACACTTTGGCTATGTTCATACTCCAGTCTCCATGTGGTTCTCTGCTGTTCACACTTCTAAAAACACCAGACAAAAATGTAATTTGGCCATTTTTTAGCTGGGGTCTAAATCTAGCCTTTGAGTAACTCTAAAGCAACTTGTACAGCAATGTTATGACTGCAGAGGGTGGATGTGTGTATATTACCTCATCATCATTTTAAAAATAATTAGGCCTACATTTAATCTCATCTTTCTTCAAAAACCCTTTCATACCATGCATGCAGCCTGAGTCCACTGCGCTAAAGGGGAAAAAGTGGCATGGCTTCCTGCATCAACAGTACTACACGTGAGAGAAGCATCACATGAAATCCTCAGGACTGAAAATGGTCCTAGCTTGTGCAATCCCAAATTGGCAAAAACACCTTCATGTGACTTTCACCAACTATGTTTTGACAACCCAGATCTGTTTAAATTGTGGTTAGTTGCCCTCAAACGGGATGTCAGCAGACAATTCACCTTCCCCTTTCAACCGCTCAGCCTCCATCTGTTACAACTCCTTATAACTAAATTAAGGTTTGAATAAATAACATTTAGCAACATATGTGAAACTTTCTTTGGTTTTAATACAATTGTAGCAACAATTTTGGGTCGTAAGTAAATGGTAAATGTTAAAAAAGGCAGTAGTAACTATGCACTGGCTAGGCCAGATGTAGCTATCTGAACCATGTCTCTGGTTAATCTTGGGAATGAAGAACATGCACTAGAATTGAAGTGCATGCTCTTCAATTCTATACCAGGACAAAATTAAAATACATTTTGTGTTTTCAATTCTGAATAAAAGCTATAAAATCAATGTGTTCATACGTATAGCCTCTGGAAACACGACGTCACTGCACCAGCTGCTTGGACTTGGCCTACTTGAGGTGTACTATTTATTTTCTTGCCTTAAACCACAAACCCATAGATGCCCAAATACTACTATAAAGCAGGTGTAAAAGTTGTAAAAAAAATAAAAATAAAAAACTATTAAGCGTCTGAATGCGCCCATAATCACACACAAAAACTGTCTGGGCCAGTCACAACCACACCAAAAATGAAACATAAAAAAATCCCAAAAGTGAACTATACATATAAATTTCATTAGTTTAAAAAGGTTGTGCAGATTCAGGAGGCCTGTAAACCTAAGAAAACTTACACTTCTTAAAGATACAAAACATCATTTGGAATACAACATTAACAGAGCTACTACCAGAGGGTAGCTCCACCATTCCTTGAGACCAGTACTTCACAAACACAGGAGGTTTATTACAGATTATGAATACTGATTTTAAAAAACACGGCCAATGACCAGTCACCTTCATTGATATTCATGAGATTAAATTCTTGAGATTAACCAAATTGTAATGTTTCAACTCCAATGGAAGACAGTTTTCAACATTAAGAATACAGAACAGAGTAGGCTATCTGGTGAGACTACCCGCTGCAGACATGCATCTTTGACACATATCATCCCTTACAAGAACCCTAGTTCCTTATGTTCCTCGGCACATAAAAAATGTATGCAAATACATCCGCCAACTGCTATGACCCAGGCAGCAGGCCAAACACCTGAATTTCCCGAGGCCTTGGGTGGTTCAGATGTCCTCAGTGGACCCAATCAAACTTTTTGTGCGGCGCCTCAACATTCCAGCAGCATATCGCACAAATGCTGCCAGTCACTGCAACTTGGCATCGGAATATCATACTGGGTGTAGCCAAACACCTCAAGCTAATTCCCAGCTGAATCAGAAAGGTTAAACGAGGCTATCAAATGGAGAAGGCAGGTTTTGGCATTCTGATCACCTGACTAATTACAATCACAAACAAACATAAGGCTTGGCGAAATGCCTCCCTCACTATAAACCTCAACAAACAAATGTGTGACAGTCTGACAGGTCTTTGACTGCTGAGAAATGGGCAAAGATGGAAATGGAAACTACTATTCAAATGACTACTCGTGTTGTAAAATTTTAATGCAAAACAAAAGTTATCTCCCACTGCTGAGGGGGTAATCTAAGGCTGCCAAATGGCATGATTCACAAAAGCCACAACCCATTTACCGGGAACCAAATCAGGACATTAAAAACAAGGAACAGAAATGACCTTTTTTCACTTGCAGCCTTATTCGGCAAGGTTCTGGGACTTCATTTTTAAGAGTCAGTCGGCATTCTGGAAAAACTGCACTGGAAATATGACAGATGAAGATCGAGTGACATGGAAATCATTCTTTTCAACTTTAGTGTGAACAAACCCATTACATTACCGGATCAAGCACCCAAAGCAAAACAACGGCAGCCATCAACTAACATTCTTCTAACTACTGAAATAAATGAATTGAGCGTATACACCAAATAAATGATTGCCCAGACTAATAAGAAGCTATGCAGTACACCCTGTCAGTCATATTAATTTAATATAAAAGCTAGAGAAATTCCCATAAATATACATACACATTAAAATATGGCCGGTAGCGATTCACTTAACGGATCAGTTTTTCTTCATTACCAAGCTACTTAGCAAACTCTAGATTCTCCGGCTAGTAAGCCAGTGTTAACAAAATCATAACTTGCTGTGCTTGTACAGAAAATAATTACTGCTTTACACATCATGTGTGAGTAATACCGACCTATTAAAATGCCAGATAGTACTAGACTGCCAGAATACAACAAGTGCTCAGTGTGGGAAAGCAGCTATAGACTGAACCAGATAAAGATGATTAACAGGTTCAAACCAAAAACTGCAAATGGCGGTCACGTGTCCATAAAAAATTTGGATTACTTTCTGTCCCTGGTTGGTCACCTCAGTTGGAATGTCAGTGCAGGATAACAGCAACCAGAGGCAACATGCCAAGTAAAAAAAAGTGTTGTGTAAATTTTTTTTTTCCCCCCCCAATGTACCCTTGAGACAAGGACTGTTGTGATACCAGAAGATACCTTACACTCAGCAGCATTTATAAAACCAGACAAAACAGAATTAGGCTACAAATGTTTCTAGAAGAGAGCCGGAGGCATTAGTGTGAAACTACAGTACTAAAGAAAAAGAACCGTTAGCAGAAACAGTGTAAAGTGGGCTCTCACCTCCTCAGGGAATCCTCGTCCGAGTTCTCCTCAGGCACTTCCTGGTTTAAGGCCTCTTGTGATACATTCCTGGTTCGGCTGGCGGCGGACTGCCTGTAAACTCGCTCCCACTGGCCCGTCTCTTGGTTGTACACCAGCCCCACAGTTTGCTCCCCCTGCTGGCTGGAGGACCCCGGGCGGGGAAAAGCTGGGTCAGCAACAGGGCCTCCCCCAGTGGGTACTGTGGCCACGGCCACTGCCCTCCTCTCAGGGGGATGGGGCTCTCGTGATCCCCCCTGGCCCAGGGCCTCAAAGGCGGAGCTGGAAGGCTGCCAGGGGGAAGCCTCCTCATTGGAGGTGGAGGAGGCCTGGCCAGTGCGCTCCCAGCGCTGCGTGTCATGGTTGAAGGTGAGCAGGTTGTGGCAGGCCCGGCAGCGGTTAAGGTGGCCCCGTGAGAGGCTGGAGTTGTTCTCACTGCTGTGGGGTGGCGGCTGGTAGTGGGAGGGGCCGGGCCGATCAGGGTCCATGTTGTTGTTGAGCAGCTCCTGCGTGGTCGCAGGCTGCTCCGGGCCACCCTCCGCGCCCATGGACTGCTCCATGTCCTGCAGGCGGTCGTATTCCATGAAGTACCGGCTCAAGTTGCATTGGAGGACCTTGCGGATAGAGGCAGGGCTGTTCCGCCCTCCCTCTCCCAGGGGGTGGTGCCCGCTGCTGGTGCCGGCCCCGCCCCCTAGGTTGCTGCCACTGCTGCTGCCACTGCCGCCACTGGGGCCAGCCCCAGGCGAGTGGAATCCCCGCCCCTCGGTGGCAGAAGTGTAGACGGGCGTCTGCGAAGTGCCCTCCTGCTGCCTGAGCACCGACAGCAGGCTGACGGAGGAGGCGCTAGTCCTGGGAGGGGGCATCCCGCCGCTCCCGCCCTCCGAGCGGACGTTCAGCATGCTGCCCGTCCAGTCGGCGCCCGCCAGGCGTCCGGAGGGGTCGCGGCTGGCCTGCTGGTGGCTCAGGGGCGGGCTGGCCACCAGGCCCAGGAGCCCGCGGCGGGCAGAGGGGGCGGAGGACAGGCTGCGCAGGGAGTTCCCGGCGGTGCTGCCGTACACGCTGCTGAAGGCCGAGGGGCGGTCCGGCCCGCGGGGCTCCGAGGGCTGCCGGGGTTCCGTGCGGGCCGAGGAGAAGGTGGAGGCGTGGTGGGGCAGGAGCTCGGAGGAGGCCGGGGGCGGGGACGGGGCGGAGGAAGAGTCCTCGCCGGGCGAGGAGGTGCGGGCCACCGAGCAGCGGCTGCAGAAGCACACCATGCCCAGGTGCTGCACGCAGCCCTGGTACGCGGGCCGGTCGCGGAGGGAGGTGTAGCGGCCCGAGGGCAGGCTGGGAGGGGCGGGGCTCTCCTCGGCGGGTGGGGGCTGCTCCCCGGCCTGCGACCCCGAGCTGCGGGAGGAGAGGATGTGCAGGAAGTTGTGCAGGATGGGCGTGCGGCGCACGGGCTGGGACTGCAGGAAGGAGCGCTGGCGGAAGTGGGGAGGCATCTCCACACTGTCCATGGGAACCTCGGAGTCGTCATCGCTCTGCCAGGGGGCAAACAGAGGGGGCGCGTCGGTTAACACATAAAAGAACGCCAAACCGCAGTAGACAACATATACGGCATATATAGCATAACATACATGTGCATATACATTTAAATGGAGACTTGCCTGTAAGCCATAATAGGACTAGTAAGAAATTATTCCCTCACCTGTTGGTTCGAAGGGTTGACAATGGCTGTCAAAAGGTTGTGACCCAAGGGATCAAATCTGACCAACCTGCAACAAAACAAAAAAAGTGTGCCGGTTAAATGCCGATGCCCATCTTCCAAGGCAGACCGAAGACCTACCGTTTCAGATCGCACCACGGCTCTATCATTTCTTTCATCGATTACTTTTTGGGACAGTGCTATAGATTTAGCTGTGCAAACCTATGTTTGTTACAACACATATTGTTGTTTATCAGATTAACACTACACTTATTGATCATAAATGGTCCTTTTGTGCCTTCTTGGTGATACCGTACTTTAGTATTCCTGAGACTAGCAGTAATGTTCTCCACTTCCGTCAGTCGCCCTGGATAAGTGCGTCTGCTAAGTGATCATAATGCAATGTAACCTTGTCTCGAGAAGCCATTTAGAGACGCGAGGGGGACCAGACCTGACTCTCTCTGTCTCGCTGGCGGTCTTGACCACGGCAAAGGGCTCCCGCCGGCTCCAGTCCCAGAAGTGGACCTCGTTGTTAGTGGCGATGAGGAGGAGCTGGGCGGTGGGGTGGAAGGCCAGGGAAGCGATAGCCACGTTGCTCTCGGTGAACCAGCTCTCGCTGCCGCCCTGGAGAGAGCGGAATGTTGGGCACGGAGGCAGGGGGAACTGAGGTCAGAGCGCTCGCAGAAACGGGAGAGGGAGCCAACTAGCGCTACGCAACACCCGAACAATCCGTGCCTTTTTTTAAACACAGAAAATAATCCTCTGCGATGTTTTCTATGCGTTGTACGGAGACATTTCAACTTACCATAAATTTATTATGCTACAGTAAAGTTAATAGTTTGGCAAGTTTGAAACGTAGTAAAACACGGCCTGACAGGTCTAAGCCACTGCACTTAAATCACATTTTCTCTGGTATTTGCATTAACTTGGATCCGCAGCTGTCTTATGAACAGATGTCTTCGGTGGAAAACACAGTAAGCGAAAACAGATTTACGCCGCAGTTTTGTGACACACTGAGCACAACTTACATTTTTAAAATAAATAAGTAAATAAATAAATAAAGCTTTTCAAAAGGGTTTTTTATACCCATGGCAACGGTGAGACATACTGTATCATTGTGTGTAGGCGAGAAGCACTCACATGCAGATCCCAGATGCGGACCTCTCCATCAAGGCACCCGGAGGCCACCAGTCCCAAAATGGTAGGGTGAAAGGTCACGCACCACGGGGTGCGGCGGTGGCCCACCAGGGAGTGAATGCACTTGCCCGTTTTCACCTCCGTGATGTAAATGTTGTGATTGACATGAGTAGAAGCCATTAGGGTCCTGTGCGGTACAAAGCATGAGAAAATAAAAATGGCATTGAACGCCGAAGCTTTGAAGAGTTTCTTCAGAGTTCCTTCAGCACTTCAAATGCAAAAGGTCTTCCAAATAAGGCCCTTATTTTAAAGGAAGAATAAGGACCTTCTGATAACAGGTCCATGAAAGGTTAGGGAAACTTAGGACTTTTATAAACTTTTTGGATGCCTGCTAGTTTTGGAAAACAGCATGATGTCACTAAAGTTGCAGCAGATTGGAATTTCACTGTACAGGATATGTATTCACAAAGAAGCACTCTCTCAACTTTTAATTTCCCACATTTAACATCAAGCACTTTTGTAAGCCCTCTATCTTATGTTGGGCATGGCTCCTATACAGCTAGGCATGAACTAACTCACAGTAAAACATGAGAAGCTTTTCTACTGGATGACCTTCTTACCTGTCTGGGCTGAATGCCAGCAGGAATGTTGAGCGAGGGCTGTCCGGTAACTCTACTTTCTGTGGAATTATAGAAAAACAGATTTTTAAAAATACATAACACCTTGCTCAAACATATGCGCCACCTAAACTTTGTACTCTTTTTTTAATTATGCTTATTTGAAATATGAAATATGCCCTGTACACCCAATTGAAATTATGTTCCAAGAAATGCACATGCACAACATTTCATATCACTTGAAATTGAGATCAAACCTGAACCACTTTATATACCACTATTTGTGCATTTTTAAGGTGACCTGGGTAAAATAATCCATTTTCTCCTCCTCTTTACATATACCAGGCCCCCAACGTTAAGAGAATTGTGGATCATTTCTGGAGACCAAACGTTATTTAGAAAGCTACTGGACAGTCATTTTTCACATAGGAGGGTGTTGCTGCTAAAAAGCTGCACTTGACTGGCAAGTCAACAGTGATTTGAAGCTTTGAAAGGGCAACATCATTTCAGAGGCTCAATCTCTGTTTCAGTGAAATCCAAAGTGACAACAGCATAGATGTCTGAAGACTAAAAATGACCCTGAAAATACCCTTTTTGCAACCCTATGAATTTTGTAAAGTGCCTCCTGATAGGATTGGACTCTTGCTTCCATTAGGCAGCTGCCAATTTATTTTTGAGTGATGCTCCAGTACTGAAGCCCCACCCCATGGCTCGGGGAAGGTGTGGCCACATCCACCTCACCTGGCTCTGCCATTTCATCCAGCGGGCCTTTTCCTCCACGAGCTGCTGCAGGAGGCGCTGGGACCCCTGCCCCTGGGCACCCCGCTCGCGGCCAGCCAGAATCCGCACCGAGTTCTTCTGGTGGGTGGCCTTCATCTCGACACTCCAGCCTGCCGCACCGCCGCACCTGCTTCCTCACGCCTGGGACCTCGATCCGACAGCTACACACGGGCCATGCAGGATCTGGAGCAGGCCACGGGGATGGAGGGAGTTCAGAGAGGGAGCAGGAAGAAAGAACGAGACAAGCAAATTAATTAGGGAGGGAGTGTGTGGGGTTTGTGAAGGAGAAAAAAAACAAACGGTACATAAACATAAGCAACAGTAGTAAGCCTACGTGTATGCATAAATGGCAAGTGGCGGGAAAGGTTTTTCAATCCGTCGAAGCACCGTCAGCTTTAATTAATATAGTGGGCTTCAAACGGGCAATTTCCTTTCTGGGTTATTCTTGAAGCGGTCATGTTGATTTTTGTTTACAGGGGAGCTGAAGGTAAGAAGCAACGTACCCTGGTTTGGCTCTGGGTGAGAAATCTGCCCTGAATTACAGTATTGGCAAGCCAAGCACTTTGCAACCTTGCTCTTCTTATGCCAAAAGCCAAAATCCAGAAGCAGCATGAGCAGCAGAGCAGTCAGGACTTCTTGTTGACAAGGTGAAAGAAAAAAAGGGGGGAGAGAACCATTATTAAGCTCTGTTGCAAATCTGCACAGAGCAAAGGAAGGCCAAGCACACCGGACAAGATGGCCGAAAAACCAGTCTGGCCTTCTCAGTGCTTCTAGGCCGGCGTTTGCGCTTTATAGGCTATAACTGGGGAAGAAATAGGAGTATTTTAAAAGAAAGGGGCGGAGGCTTTTATGGCCCATTCTGATTATCAAGGCTGGAAAGGTATTATTTTAGGTAAGTGCATTAAAAGCCATGCTGGGTAATTCTGGTCATAGCACCTCCAGGAAACAGTATGTTGAACAATCACATCTTTATTGCGTAACATGATTTCCATTTACTTCACCTCCAGGAATTTAACGTTTCATCATTGGTCTCTGGGTTGATATTTTTCTAACAAGCCACAAAATTAAACATGCCTGCTTTTTCAAAGTATTAGATTTGCTTTGATGTTCTTCTGTCAAAACTATCATCAAACTTCAATGCAGACAACTTTTTAATTGTTCACAAACATGACATGGTATCAAATCTTAAAGGGGCAGTTCGCCCAAAAATTAAGTGTCTTGTTCCATGATGTAAATTACACCCGGTAATATCTCAACCATTAATTTTTTTTTTTTTTTTTTAAGTAGAGGAAATAGTTT
Source organism: Anguilla rostrata (assembly GCF_018555375.3). Classification (NCBI taxonomy): domain Eukaryota; kingdom Metazoa; phylum Chordata; class Actinopteri; order Anguilliformes; family Anguillidae; genus Anguilla; species Anguilla rostrata. The sequence goes on along the minus strand of NC_057937.1, from coordinate 42,230,973 downwards.
GATGCACAAATTAAGCTCTGTGGATGTCCATGAGTAAACGTGGCAGTACATTTGGAAAGAGACGATGCTGTTCAGTTTATCGAATGCCACAAAAAATGTAAGTATATATTAGTCTGTTGTGTCAAGGTGAACTGCACCTACAAAACTCATCAAATCTCAGTAAAACTATCTGGATGGATAGACAGTACACTGGGCAACACACTTTAATTTCATTTTTGGGCAAACTGCCTCTTTAAGACTGAAAGCAGGACATGTACTGAACAAACTGGATCTACGTACATTTGCTAGATTTAGCTGCACTTGCCATTTAAGTTTTTTTGTTAACATGTTTTGTTTTTTGTTTAGTTGGTTTCTAGTTTATTGCAATTCTAGGATAAACTTGGATTGCTTGTTCATAGGGATTTTTTTTTTTTTTACTGGCTTTTGGCAGTCCATCTTGTAATCTCTGTATGCAAAACCAAAATAAGTAATAATGAAATAAGGATGAACAGCCCTGATAACTAAACTTCTTCCCAATAAAATTTATAGGCAGAGACCACACATTTAGTATTTACATGTGTCAGGTGTTTCTAAAAAATCAAGGAACATTTCTTTTGAACTGGCACACAGCAGCGTAAACAAAGACAGCTGGCTATAAGCATCAGACCAGTCCGAGGTTGCTGTGATATTGAGGTAACTTAGCCAAATGAGATTTTCTTGGAAACATGTCTGCTGAAATGGTGAAGAGTTAGAGCATTTTCAGAAACTTATTCAAAAACTGTTCAATGACATTCACAACGACCCAGGTAGGCTAAAAAAGAACTCTCATGATAATAAGAATAAGAAGTCTCATGATAATAAAAAGAACACCTGCCTGTCAGATCAGAAACACTGTTCAGGAGGCAGGTGTGGATGTGTCAGTGACTACTGTCTGCAGAACTACAGAGGCTATACTGCAAGATGCAAACCACTAGCTAGTTACTGTAACTGCAAAAACAGGATGGCCAGGATACAGTGTGCCAAAAACTACCTAAAAGAGCCTGTAGAGTTCTGGAAAAAGGTTGTGCGGACTGATAAGCCCAAGATTCACTTGTATCAATGTGATGGAACGAGCAAAGTGTGGAGGCCAAAAGGAACTGCCCAAGATCCAAAGCATCCCCCCTCATCTGCAAAACATAGTGGCGGGGGTGTTATCATTTGGGAATCTATGGCTGATGCATGTACTAGCTCCCTTGTCTTCACTGATGATGTAACTGCTGATAGCAGCAGCAAAATGAGCAGGACAGGTGTTAAGGGGCTTTTCTTCATTATGGTGACAAATTCTTAGGTCATCAACTGAGGTCTTCGTTAGCCTATCAGGCCCTCACAAGTGCTCTCATTTTTCTCAATGATGTTACAAACCGTTGATTTTGGCCTATGTCTATGACTGTTTCTTCCCCCATGTTTCATAGCCTCATAATGGGTTTCTTGACTTTCACTGGCACAACTCTGGTCCATATGCTGATAAACACCAATAACAGACAGATATAAACCATAACATGCCCTGCATATGCAAAAATATACAGCATGACAGGGTGGTGATTAGCCAGAGGTTGAAACCCTTTTTTTTTTTTTAAATGTAAATAAACAGTAATACAGTAAGAAATGATAAAGGATAAGTAAACAGGTACATACATGCAGAAATAGCCATGCACAGAATGTCAGGTTTCATCCATTAATTCATATCCGTGTACATTCCTTTATTTTTTACATTTTTCTTGCATTCATATTTATTAATTGATTTATTTATTCACTTATTTATTCATTTATTTTTATTTTTATTCATTTTGGTATTTTTGGTCCTCCATAGCATATTTTTTATTGGTATGACGCATTTAGCTACCGATATCGTAAACAGACTGAGCTACGTCATCTACTCTAATCAACATTATTAGACTACGTTCATATTTCCAAACTTAAAAAAATACTGCATCCCTGACCACAAGAATGCGTAGCACGATATGTTGCAACCAAGATATTCACTGCATAAGAAAGCCTTTCGTTTGCATATTTAATCTTAGCTATGTTTTGTGAATCAAGTGTTGTAAACTGTTGCTATGGCAACTTTTCGTTTTATTTTTGGATTTCTAAGCTGACAATTTGAAAGTTTTCGCATACTGATTAATGGGGCGGTAACACTGATAGAAAACTGCTAATATTTGCTTCAGTCGGCACACTTCCGGTTGCGAAGTTAATTCGTCCTTGGCCTTCAATCAGAGTTCAACTATGTTGATGTCCTCGACAAAATTCTAAATGGGTGAGTTGGACGGGTGAGCTGATTCTAGCTGTGTCATAGCATTGGGTGCTGTATGACACACCTGTACAAGATTACAGAAACAACATTTTAAAAAGATGCAGCTTGGTTTCGAGTCAGCAGAAAAAAAGGACTTTGTGGTAATAACCATTTCTGTAACGTTACAAATTTTTTAATTTAGCTGGCGATACTAGCCGATGGAAGTTCATTGCTGAATTCAATATATCACAGCCGAATTGTACCCACTAAGCTGGCTATCTACCATTCGGTTTTGATACATTAAATAAGATACATTTTGATACATTAAATAAGATAATGAGCAAAAACTTTATGACTTCTACAGAAATGTACGATAGTTGCTAAAAACTATATATTTTACTCAGAAAATGGAACTTCAGTATTATCAAGAAGAAAGAGACCAGGATGTATTTAACAAAGTTGCTTACTGAGTTAGCTGAATAACTGCGCTGGGTAAAACCCTGAACAGTAATTTTAACTTCAGTTTATGTCCAGATTTGGGAGGATTCTGGTTTTTACTCAGTGCGGTTTTCAAGATAACTCAGTAATCCATCTTTGTGTCTCCAGCAGTGCAGTCCAGGCGAAGCTCTGCCAATATGTTTAAGGTTAGGTGCAGAAGTTAAACAATATTAAGGATTCCTTTACTCACTGGATGCGAAAAACAGGCAGGCAGATGTCCTATTCTTAAATTGACCAAAGATTTATAAGCAAAATTAAATCAAAGCAACTAGGGAAAGTACAGTGTAGTATTCTTAAATACGCTTGTAAACATACATATAAACAAAAAACGCATTCAATGTACCAAGCTAAAAATACAGATCAGTAAGAATAAATATAGAACACATGCATTGAGTAAACTGTAGCCTGCACGTGAACTCAAGCTATACAAAGTGACGTCGCAAAAAGAAAATACATGCATCAAGTAAAGGATTGAGAGCATAAAAACTACAAAATACACAGACGTTGAGAAAATATACGTTAGAAAACATGATGCAAAACAGTGTTCAGCAAATTACCCTTAAAGAGCAGCGTACAGTGCATTGCATCGCAATAGCCAGCACGTGGAATCGTATTACTATACAAAGTGACGTAACTAGGAATGACTACAGGTCATGTAAGTTTGTCCCAACAATCTTGTAATGACACCGACATAATATAATCAACAGCTGTCTTGAAAACAATTATTTACAATCGTGGAGAAAGTCCAGTCCTAATTACAAATAAGATGTCACTATAAATCTGAAGTTAATTAACGTTAGCTACGTACCTTTTTAATAAGAGGTGATTTTTAAGATTTGCTACAACCACTTAGTCCATATTGATATTACAAGTAGCTAGACAAATTAGCTTGGATTAAAAAAGGAACAGAAACTAGTTCTGACAACGAATGTGCAAGCCAGTGAAATAGAGGCCTTGGCGTGCTAATGTTCGTCAGCTAGCTACGTGTGTAAAACGGTTAGCGAGCGAACGCTAACGTTAGCTTGTTCGATTCCTCGCGTTTTGACTCTAATCGCTAGCCTGCTACCTGATATAAACTAGCGTAGCAAGGTAGTTGGCGACAATTCGTCGTATCACGCAACTGTTCCAGAAACAGTAGAGTATATGAACATATACCTAGCTATTCAGCCAATGTTTCTACCTGATGGTGGCTAACACCAGCTTATCCAAACGAATATCGAACCCGTTAACACTCGCTAGCGTTAGTAGACTAACGTTAGTTAACTGGCCAGCAGCACAGTGGCTATGAGTATACAGCTAGCTACGTTTTTACAACATAATGTAGTTTTGAGCTAGCTAACGATAGTTAGTTACGTGTAATGTAATGGTAACGTAGTCTAATCAAACCCAAAACATCGCCGGGTAACGTTCACGGTTAGCTAGCTGTCTAGCTTGCAGTGAACCATTAAGACAACTATTGGGAACCTATCAGAAAACAGTGGACGACAGACGTTACATAGCGAGCACTAGCTAGCCAAGTTAGCGAACACGATAGCTACTGAATTATTGCAGGCATAGCTAGTGCTAATTCCGCCAAGAGCTAATATTGCCCTGCAGTAACGACGAACAACGATATACATCCAGAATATTGAAATCTAATTAAATACATCGTAATAAATTGGAGAACGTCACCAAATTACTCTAAAAAGTTAATGGAAACTGAGAAGTAACTAGCTAGCTCACCAGTACGCCCGGTAGCTAGTTAAGACTACAACAAACCCACCCAAAGGCCGTGGCCTACCTTGTTTCTGTATTTTTGTTGGAAATAGTCGTAGACGAAGCTGGCTAACTAACGTTAGCTCCGTAGCCTCGCTATAAACGAAGTTCAAATGTGGTTTCTGATGCTATCGACCAAGAACGGTTTCCCTAATGGCTTTATTAATGTCGTCTTCGGTTCCGATTTTTAATTTTCTTTTCCAAACCATTAGGGTTACTGCTTTTGGACAGCACAGGATACATTCAAATAGACAGACAGCACAAGAAGCTCCCAGATCGTTGTTAATCGAGAATCGAGAGCAAGGATCGGTTCAGCTTCAGCTGCGTTTATTCAGCTTGTAGCTTATTATGTTAGGTGGATTGATGTTGCTGTTTTCTGCTAAATAATCAGTTGCTATTTAGTACAATTAGAGTTGATTATACAGTAATGGAATACCTTTTTAATATTATCAAAAGAATACGTGGAAATAAATCTAATGGCAGCCTACTTAAGGCTAGTCACAAGTCAGTGTATTTTGTTGATGTTTTTGTAGATTTTTTATTATTAGCTACCTATGAAATATGTAAAGTCAACTCTATGCACCACTTAGGTTTCTTGCCTTTCTCATGCCTGTGTGGGCTCTCTGTCACTGTTGTACTTATGCTGCCATAGTAAACCCATGGTGTGGGTTATAATTCTACTCGTAGTACCTTTGTTTTTCAGCCATGGAATGCCAACTTTGATTGCTTCATGAAACCTGTCAGAAACTAAATGGCTTTGTATTTGTGAACCCACACCTTCTGCCAGCCAGAAGAGGATACCCCCCCCCCCCCCCCCCATGACTTGACTCAGTGTCTCCCTTAGTGATGTAATGGTCAGAAATGGTCTTGCTATCGAATATTACCAAGTAATGACTAACACACAATGCATTTTGTTTTATGGTTCCCTTTATTTTCATAATATTTCATCCTCACTACTAGTGCATCAGTAGTCTCCACTCCATATTGTTTGTTGAATTATTGATCAAAATCACAGCAAATTCTCTGTCTCCTGCAAAGATAAACAAGCATTACTGATATCATTGATTGTTTCATATATGTTTTCTATTTTCTATGTTTTTCAAGTTTTTGTAGCAAATAATCTCCTGTTTTTGTGGGTATGTATTTGAATTTGCGAGACTTCCTGTGTAATTTGTAAGAACATCATTAAATGTCCAGCCTGTTGTGATTTGGCAATGCAGCTCTGCGAAGAAGTCATCCAGTTCTAGATTAAAGCTCATCTGACAATAATTTGAACCCTTTTTCACCTATTGGTGCCTTCAAAATGTAAAGTGGAGCGAGATAAACAAAGTAGCAAAGTTGTATAATTACCAACCTGCTTCTTGGTTGGTTGCAGGGCAAAGTTATTAAATGTGATTTTTTTTAATGAAGTGTTTTATGATTCCCATGTAGTTCAGAAGTTGTAAATCATATAATTATATGGTTCCAGAATTAGTTGATAAGCATTAGTAATCTGTTCAGCTGTTGCTCAATGCCTATTGCCAAAGACTACCAAAGACCTTTTGACCCTTATGCTGCATGGGCTGTCACAACATTCCCTTTTCCTTTGTATTGGACTGCTGGATTGTAAAATTCAGTGATATATCTTCACAAGCTTAGTGGTAGTGCATTTTCAGTTACAAATTTTGAGTTTTTGTTTGTTGTCTTATTTTTGCACCCAGTATCAGAAGACATAAAATGATCCACTGGCTATTCACTTACATGGTCATGTGACACAGTCACCATTTTTCTTTTTTACCTGGACGCAGAACAGTCTGTAGTGTAAAGCAGTTCAGATTAATGTGATTTTACTCAAAACATGTTAAAATTGAAACATCCCTCACCATCTACTATTTATCCACTTGCCAAGTGGGCAATCTGACCCCCCATCACCACTTTTCTGCCCATTGGAGGGGGGAAACGGACCTGAAACATTTAATTAAATTAATATTTAACATTTTATCCATGCTCCAACTGACCTCCACTACACTGTGGACTTTGGACTAGTTCTTTCGTCATGGCGCCAGATCACCTGTAAAGGCATATCCCACTGATCCCTACCAGGAGAGTGCATGGTCAGCTTGCACAGCCTTACAGAAAAGCTTTATTTCACCCACCTGGGGGACAGTACGGACAACTCGATGGTACTAAAAATGTCTTGGTTCACATTTTATGGTTTTTCACAAGGTACACATTTTTCTCAAGGACCTATAGCTTCCACCAGTTTGGATTTTCCATGATTTCAAATTTCTGAAAGACATTCAAAAGGTTGCTCTTTCAATAAACCTTGACCAAACTGCATTTGGCATGTTGCATCAATGGACCTACTTCTATACATGTATTACTTTTCTTGTGGTTATTTAGGAAGATGATTAAATAATGGGCCAGTGAACTTTCAGTGGGCCTGCTTATCACAATAATGCTTGTAAATTCCTACTTGGCTTGGCCTAAATGTATTAAATTTGATAAACAGATTTACACACATAAAAACTTTAATTCAAAGCATGTGCTCAGTCCAATGCATGGTGATGCTATGGAGCACCATATTGTGATCTAAACATCACAGGTTCAATTCCTGGGTAGGACACTGCCATTGTACCCTCGAGCAAGGAACTTAACCTGCATTGCCTTAGTATATATCCAACTGTATAAATGGATGCAATGCAAATGCTATGTAAAAGTTGTATAAGTCGGTCTGGATAAGAGCATCTGCTAAATGCCTGTAATGTAATATTTAAAAAAATAATAAAAAATCACTATAAATCATTGGTTCTTAGTCTAAATTTCTGTCCTACAGTAGTTATCAACTTCCTTTTTTGTCAAATGTATGTGTGCCCAAAGTGTCCCTGCCATCATGGCTGCTATTTTGGAATATTTTTTTCATGCATTTTTCTCATGTTCTTTTCTCAGTTTTGGCCGAACCACATAGGTAATCATTGTGAAACTTGGCATACTAATAGAAGGTGGGTCCAAATGACCACTGGGTAATTTCTGCATTGAATGGACACTTGATGATGTTATAAGGGCAGAGTAAGTCTGTAATATAAGAGGAAACCAGCCCAAAACAAAAAGTAAAAACTTAAAATGGATCCTAAAATAGACTGGAAGCCAATACAAGGATGCTAAGATGTGGTCCATCTTCTTAGTGCTATTAAGTAATCAAGTAGCGGAATTTTGCACCAGCTGAAAACGTGACAAGAGTGACTCATTGATACCTGCATAGAGAGAGTTACAATAATTTAGTTGAGAAGAGACGAAGGCATGATTGACCTTCTCTATATCATAGATATCATGGAAGGAGAGAAATTATTTGATCTTGGCAGTGGCTCTAAGCTGGATGATGCTCCTTTTAACAAGATAACCCCCACATTTCTTGCATGCAATTTAATTAGAGGAGAGAGATTATCTAAATTTTCTGCTAAAGGATTTAGGTGGGCCAAATAAAATGACTTCAGATTTGGAGTCATTTAGTTTGAGGAAGCTGTTGGCCATACAGCTCTTAATCTCCATCAGATATCAGATTATCATTTAGGCTCTGCAGGGAGTGGAAATCATTGGGCTTCTAGGGGAGGTAGATTTGGGTGTCATCTGCACAACAATGAAAAGAGACATTGTACTTGCGGCTGATATGTCCCTGAGGGAGAATATATAAAGAAAAGAGAATAGGCCCCAAGATGGACCCTTGAGGGACCCCACAGATGATGGATGCAGTGGAAGAGAAATGATTACCAATGTTTTCCTGAATTCCTGAGGTAGGAAATAAACCAATTTATTGCTGTACCCTGAAGGCCAATCATATACTCAAGACAATGAGTTCGATGAGTATTTTGTGGTCAACAGTGTCGAAGGTGGAACTTAGATCAAATAGGATTAAAATGTCACAACTGACAGCATCGACCACAAATAGCAGGTAATTTGTCAACTTCAAGAGGGCAGACACTGTTATGAAGGGGTCTGAAACCAGACTCAAACAATTCAAAAATGTCATTATTGTTCAGGAAAGACAGAAATTGGGAGAGTGTGTCTGTCTCCAGGATTCTGGAAAAGAAAGACCATTTAGAAATAGGATGCAACTTGGTAAGTGTTCTGGAGTCAAGGGTGGGCTTCTTCAGATAGGGCTGAACAACTGTGTACAAAGCAAGCAGGAACATTGGCAGTGGCTAAACAAGGGTTAATAAAAGGATAACGTCAAGCAGAGAGGCTGCGGACTTCATGACATCATGAAATACAAGATGTGATAAGGAAGAGAGAGAAACTGGTTCAAACTTGAAGACCATGGAGCATTCCACATATGAAGAGGAGTCAGAACCAGAGGGAATGATATTAGATCTAATATTCTCAAACTTAATATAAAAAAAATGTAAAAGATCTTCACACAATTCAGTGGAGACAACAAAACAAAGGGAGACAGGGGGGTTAAGTATAGAAATGATGGCAGTTTTTGGAAAAGATGTCTGAAAAATATATGCCCTTGCTTTTGTGACAGCTTCTTGGAAAGTGGCCAGACTATCTTTAAGAATCTCATAAGACACTTCCAGTTTATCTTGTTTCCATTTCCGCTCTGCTTTCCTACATTCTTGCCAAAGTGCCTGGGTAGTTTCATTAAGCCATGGCTGGACCTTGGGTGTGGGCAATTTCAGTTTAATTGGGGCAATGGAAGCAAGCTGGAAAGGAAAGGGATAATGAGTTTTTCTGCACTCAGCTCAGGAGAAGGAGCTACGATAGCACTTGTTAGGGGGGCCTTAAATTAAACTGTGGAAATTGCATATATTTATATTTTTCAGTAAAACACATTTCCTTGTGTTCATTTCATTGATCTGATTACATTTAGACTTTTATCATATATAATAAGATGAAAGGGCTTTCACTGCACACATGAATTATTTAACAGGATTCAATTCAGACACCTTACTTTTAAAAACATTTTTTACCATGACACTATTTGTTCTGTTTTCTTTCAACAAAACATAAATATTATTCAATATTACTGCTTTAATATTTCACTGTAATTTTGCCATAATATTTAATCCCAAACAGGATATTCCCCTGTATTATGTTTCCTCAAACACATTATTTACTATGATTTACACTGACTGAGCATGATTTACCTTAATTTACAACAATGTTACATGGTGATGAATTTTGCTGCCCCAGTCCATACCGGAATCACCAGCAGGTGATCAGGAATGGATTCAGTTCGCACACCATATTTCCCATTACTTTCTTTACTTTTTTACAGTTTCGCTATTTGCAATGTTTTAATAATAATAATAATAATAATAATAAAATAAGTTATAAATAAAATACCAGTTACCATGCTTTACCACAATTTACCATGGTTTCCAACTATTTACTTTTTTTTTTTTTTTTTACCATGGTTGACCATGATTTACCACATTTTACAGTGATTTGCCCTTATTTTGCTACAATGTTGCAGTGGTAGTGAATTTTCTGCCCTCTGCTGGTGATCCTGTGCACATCTAGATCACCAGCCGGTAATTAGGACAATATTCCATTCAGGCACCATATTTCCCAGTACTTTTTTCTTCATTTTTACCACAACATTATTTTTAAAATAATTTGCCCAAATTTACCAGTATTTACCTTCATTATCTATAATTAATTCCATTTTACTCAGAATGGTCATAATTTACCCTGACTTACAATAATTTACCTTCATTCACCACAGTGTTACATTGTCTGCCCTCTGCTGCTGATCCTGTGTTGCTCTCTTTCCAGCCTTCGATTTGGAACCTTAATCAGCTGCTGATGGCCAGATTTACAATAAATCCATGCATGTGCCTATGGAATCATGGTTGTTTTACAGGACTTTGAGCATAGCCTGTTTGTCATTGCCTACCGCTCAAATGATTAGATTCGTGAAAAATACCCCACTTTCATTCACAATGTTTCAACTTCTTCTATTCCCTCTGTCCAACTCTCCCTGCTATGATATTCTGGCTGAACAAACATGGCACACAGAGGCCAGTCTCAGCATGACCACAAAGTAGGTGCCTTACCTCAATAGCCTGAAATGATGCTATTTTAAAGCTGCCGTCATTTTGAGACGTGAAAGTGTTAAATAATTTGCACAACAAGGGCTCACCATGTGACTAATTTATTTAAGATACATCTTCTGTGTTACCCTTTTGTACTTCGTGGGGTAATTTTTGGTTTTAGCCAAGAAGACTGGGCCATGGCCCACCAGGGTATTTCCTGTCTGGGTTTACTACAGTATGTGGTAGTGCCTTGGTGGTTAAGCAAATATCTGTCATTGTGAAAGTAGAACTGAGAAGTTGTGCACTAACATCGGCGGCTTGTCCCATCTTGTGACTGTGGAGAGATGACTTTGCATCTGAACTTGATTTGCTACTTGGCCATGTTTTATTAGTTTTGCTACTTGGCTCAGTTCAATTAATTTTATTAGTATAGACACAGATAGAAATACAAGCACTAGTATCCATCCATCCATTATCTGTACCTACTTATCCTGGGCAGGGTCACGGGGGGTGCTGGAGTCTATCCCAGCGGGCATTGGGCAAGAGGCAGGGCACACACACCATTCACTCACACACTCATACCTATGGGCAAATTTACAGTGGGAGGAAACCGGAAACAAACGCGGACACAGGGAGAACACGCAAACTCCACACAGAAAGGCCCCAGGCCGAATTCAAACCCAGCACCTTCTTGCTGTGAGGTGACAGTGCTACCCACTGCACCAAGTAAGTAATATTCTGTGTTAGCCAGAGTTTGAAAAAGAAAGTTTTTTTGTGATGGTATCTGTTCAAATATGTACAGCTCGATGGCAAAGAACCCCCTCCTTCAGGAAACTCAGTTCCCCTTTCTCTATGACCCTTTGGTGAACCCACAGACAAAAGCCGCGTTTCCACCGCAGGAACTATACCCCGGAACTAGGAACCTTTTGAGGAACTCAGTGCGTTTCCACCGCAGGAACTAGGGTCTAAATTTAGTTCTGGGGGCTTTGTTTTACCCCCCAAAACGTTCCTGCTCGGGGGGTAGTACTTTCCGAAAGTACAGGAACCTTTTGGGTGGAGCTTGCAGCGCTGAACATTTCTGATTGGTCGAGTACTCGTAGCATTTGTGTTGTATTTATTTTCCGCCATTACCCGCCATGTTTGAAAATATGCAGCGGCAAACCAATTTATTTTCATAATAACTTCAAATCAAACTTGTATGTTATGCGGCGCAGTAGCCTACTTTTGGTTATAGCCTGTCAACGTCTTGGAATTATAACGTGTGCTCTTCTGTTCTTTTCTTGCTTTAGTATTTGTTTTATAAAATGCTAAGCATTCGTGCTGGGACAGCATATTACGTAGGCTACCAAAACATTCAAACGGATTAATTCGGTTGCTGAATATTTTCTTCCGGATTTTCTTTGTTAGCCCGTTGTAATTGACTCAAAACGTTTGATACATTTATGTGACGTATGCGGTAGTTCTGCATAATTAACATTGGTGATACAGTACAAGCAAACTGGAAATCACCTTCCGCACTTTTTATCCGGGTAAAATAACAGGTTAATTCTAGTAATCTTCCCTTTAGCTTTTTCAGACTGCCGTAATTTTACTCAATTTTACTGCCATTTTTCAATTCCACGAAAAGACCAGGAAGACTATGGACTCATTTATGGTGCATGGTTCGCATCTGGAGGGCACACTTCGCTGCTCGGCTAGCAGTAACTTCGAAGGAAAGCAAACGGTGGCTGTACCACTACTAATTTACATTTTCACGCAAGTCTGAGTTTTCGTTCTATTCTTGTCATTTTGCGATTAGCCTATATGGAATTGACGACGAGAAAGTAATAAAACAGCAAATTGTTTCAAACGTGTGCATGTTTTCTGCTGTTAATGAATGTGTTTGAGAGGATATATGAAAATCAATAAATACAAAAGTAACCATATATAGTCATTGTTGGTAACCCGTTGTATATAAGTGGAATAAACCCCTTCGGGCTGTCCCGGTTATTAGAAAATAATGTAGGCTACTTCGGTGGTAGTATGGCGTTACAGAAGAAATCATATGACAGATGGACCGACGACAACGTCAGTGGGCTAATTTGCCTAATCTTCGCGGTACTTTAGACCCCGGTGGAAACGCAGACAACCATTGGCTGAAGGAACCTTTTAGTTCCTGGTAAAGTAGTTCCTGGGACTGAAAGTTCCGGGTAATTTTGGTGGAAACGCGGCTAAAGTTCAAAAGTTCTGTACCTTCAGCTATCAGGTTCTGTCCAGGTTAAATAAGCAAGAAGACAAGTCTTGGGTCCAGGAAGGTGAGCTGGCTCTGTTGGTACTGACAGTAGTGTCCCGGAATCATCTGGAGAATGTGCCTCTCCATTATGGATGAATGGGATTCTCGATTGTCACTCATCTGCTCAGTGTGTGGCCATTATCTGTTGTCCTTCCTCGGTGTCTTTCTTGATGAGATCCTGAACATGATGATGATGTGCTCAATAAAAATCTAAAAGTCAGCTCTTGGTCTCTGTTCATTCCAGTCGAGGTTCTCTCTCAGGTCAGGATCTAAAAAACTATGTTATGAAACAATGCATGTCCTTTAAAAACCTTCTCCAAACCACCACATTGTCACCCAGGGGTACTTGGAGAAGACCAAACCAGGTGTTTAAGGCGGGTTCATTGTTGTTCTTAATCTTTAGAAAACCTGGGTGAAATACATACTTGTTTTGGATTCAAATACTTTTCTGTGCTCAATTGATCTTGCCTGGTGTAATTGACCCTGCCAATATGACCAGGAGGTGGGGTTTGCACTTTTTGAGAGTATTTCATTGGTTCCAATAGACCAGACAAGATGAGTATGCAAAGAAAAGTATTTTAATTCAAAACAAATATGTATTTGACCCAGGTCTGATCTTTTAGTGAAGGCTTGCTTGGCCACAAAGAGAGTGCTATGACACCACCTGCTGGAACTATCTTGCCTTCACAAATTGCCTGCCCAACGCTTTCCTATCTTTTAGCACAGGAATATGTTTGTCTGTATATACAGCTTTACCAGTAGACAAATTTTATTTTAACATGTTCTAAAAATGAAAAATATGATTAGAGAAATAGGATAAATTCAAAAATCTTCATTTATTACAACATCATGTAACATACCCCTAGTAATATTTTTTCATAAGTACATTAACATTTTTTATATGAATTTGGGTGAAAAGCCTAATTATAAGGTTTTGGGGCTGCTCATCCAACTATACCCCGGAACTAGGAACCTTTTGAGGAACTCAGTGCGTTTCCACCGCAGGAACTAGGGTCTAAATTTAGTTCTGGGGGCTTTGTTTTACCCCCCAAAACGTTCCTGCTCGGGGGGTAGTACTTTCCGAAAGTACAGGAACCTTTTGGGTGGAGCTTGCAGCGCTGAACATTTCTGATTGGTCGAGTACTCGTAGCATTTGTGTTGTATTTATTTTCCGCCATTACCCGCCATGTTTGAAAATATGCAGCGGCAAACCAATTTATTTTCATAATAACTTCAAATCAAACTTGTATGTTATGCGGCGCAGTAGCCTACTTTTGGTTATAACCTGTCAACGTCTTGGAATTATAACGTGTGCTCTTCTGTTCTTTTCTTGCTTTAGTATTCGTTTTATAAAATGCTAAGCATTCGTGCTGGGACAGCATATTACGTAGGCTACCAAAACATTCAAACGGATTAATTCGGTTGCTGAATATTTTCTTCCGGATTTTCTTTGTTAGCCCGTTGTAATTGACTCAAAACGTTTGATACAGTTATGTGAGGTATGCGGTAGTTCTGCACGATTAACATTGGTGATACAGTACAAGCAAACTGGAAATCACCTTCCGCACTTTTTATCCGGGTAAAATAACAGGTTAATTCTAGTAATCTTCCCTTTAGCTTTTTCAGACTGCCGTAATTTTACTCAATTTTACTGCCATTTTTCAATTCCACGAAAAGACCAGGAAGACTATGGACTCATTTATGGTGCATGGTTCGCATCTGGAGGGCACACGTCGCTGCTCGGCTAGCAGTAACTTCGAAGGAAAGCAAACGGTGGCTGTACCACTACTAATTTACATTTTCACGCAAGTCCGAGTTTTCGTTCTATTCTTGTCATTTTGCGATTAGCCTATATGGAATTGACGACGAGAAAATAATAAAACAGCAAATTGTTTCAAACGTGTGCATGTTTTCTGCTGTTAATGAATGTGTTTGAGAGGATATATGAAAATCAATAAATACAAAAGTAACCATATATAGTCATTGTTGGTAACCCGTTGTATATAAGTGGAATAAACCCCTCCGGGCTGTCCCGGTTATTAGAAAATAATGTAGGCTACTTCGGTGGTAGTATGGGGTTACAGAAGAACTCATATGACAGATGGACCGACGACAACGTCAGTGGGCTAATTTACCTAATCTTCGCGGTACTTTAGACCCCGGTGGAAACGCAGACAACCATTGGCTGAAGGAACCTTTTAGTTCCTGGTAAAGTAGTTCCTGGGACTGAAAGTTCCGGGTAATTTCGGTGGAAACGCGGCTTAAGATTCTGTGTTCAGGTTACATGGATGTATTGCAGTGTAGTTTCTGGTAATCTGTACTGATTGTGTTATTCCTAGTAGTGGCCATCGGTCCGGTAGGGTGCTGCATAATTGGCCGAGGGAAGAGAGGATTCAATTGGGAAAATTTCTATCATCTCGTTGCACTCCAGCAGCACCTCTGATTGATCAGACACCAGCAGTCTGCTTGTACCAGCTGAAGTGTACTTCTCCATTGCAATGAATGCAGCATGAAAAGCAGCATGCCAATGCCAAGACAGGTTTACTTATTGCCACACAGCCAATACTGCTACTTTGAAATTCCAATGTAAAAATAAAGTAAAAGTTAAAAAAATAAAATAAAAGTGCATCAGCAGACCTTCAACGTTGATGTTATTAAATTAATATAAGCACATTATAGTCACATAATGCTCAAAACCACCAGGTTTAGCCAGTTCTTCTCATCTGCCTCTAGGCGAGTAATAAAATAATTTTTATTTGCAATGCAGAACTGTGCATGTTTTATCAACATTATGTAAAACAGTGGATACATGTACTCTTCTTTCTCTACACTGACACTTGGAGAATATTCACGGCAAAGATCACACACACATATGAGACAAATGCATGCAGTTACATTGTCCAATTACCTAGATTTATTTAAATCAACAAAATTTAATTGGCAAAACGTGTTTTAGAATAAAACTAATTTGTGTTTTATATACAACTTTAATGTCTTTATTGTCTTCAAAAATGTAAAGTTGCTTTGTGACTGTGATGTTCACACTGCAGCTGGACATTGCTGCATGTACATATGAAGCAGTGTTAACTTGTAAATGTAAAATGTAAAATGTAAAGGCACATGCACTGTCACAACCCGATGTGTTGTCACAAACTGAGTATGTTACAAAGTATTTTATAGTCATGGCATTTACTGGAAGCAGCGCATTAAATGTGGCAAAAATTCATTATTCAGTTAAAAGATTCAAATATCATTATACCTATTGAGTAAAAATTAACAATTTATATTAAAATTAACAATAAATATTATTATTTATACCATTGAATGTTTAAGACTGGCAAGCAATATCTACAGCAAGCTAACATTTTTTATGACACACAATATAAAATAATTTATTTAGACTGCTGCTCCCCTCGTGTGTGTGTAAATCTTTGTGGACCTTCACCCAGCGTTTAGTAAGAGCAATAGAATCTAATGAGCAATAGATTGGTTGTTAAGATTCAGGCACAGTGAAATTTGGAGAGGCTGGTTTCAGACCCTGGGGCAGTCAGTGAGACCGGGGCCTCATACATAAAATGGTCGTATGCACAGATTTGATCATAAATAATACTCATGCCTAGTCGTACCTCTATGCTAGCTCCAAACCATGCATACAAACTATTCCATGTTGCGGTTCAGCAGTATTGCTGGCATGAGACACGCTTTACCCTTCCTATCTCTCAATAGCCTTGTTATTGAGCAAGTGTATGGGACAGTAAATGCACCAGTTCAGTTGTTTAAAAGCGACAGCAATATTGTAATAATGTGAGAATGTCCAGAGGCCATGGTATTGGACGTTTAGACCATAAATGCAGTACCCTCCTCCTTCCATGACTTTTTATAAATATGTGGGCTTAAAATCTCAGTTTTTTAAATTCTAAAATATCGACTCAGTAAAGAAACACAGGCAGTTCGTGCAAGTTTCTTCACAAAACCCTGCACCAAAAAAACAAGTAGCAGGTGTTGGTGCGAATATGTCCTCTAGAGCGCTATTCAGAAATGGCAGGCGCTTTGATATATTAATTTATCGGTCGAACGCCATCGAAACTCGTAAATAAGCGGGGATGAATAGCCCTGGGGCGTTTATAGAAATAAGTTTTTAGGTTTGTAAATCCGCGCAGATGAAACTGAGACTTTATATAAGTAATTTCTTCCGTCATAACGATTATATATGTACTTTAATTGTGTCCTTTATTTCAAGAAAATAGTTTTGCAACATATGCAAACAAATTAGGTTGCTGTGGATGCAGAAATAGATGCTGTACCCGGTCAAGCCTGGTGCCGCTGGGTGTCAGTCTTGGCAGGAAGTAGGCCTACAACGCAGCCTTCCTAGTTTTAAACAGTCTTATTTGTTACAGTCTCTGTTTTAAACCAACAGAAGCTACCCTGCCCGACAAAGTATGCCTACGAAACGTGTTTGAAATCTATGGCAGGTGATAGCACGAGCAACTAGGAAAAATAAAATGGAAATCGCATTACGGTTGTAAAATATTAACTCATTTTACACATGACTATGAAAACCTAGCCTAGATGTGTGAGCTATTCCCAGTCAAAGGACCATGGTACGCAAGCACTTTTGGAAGACCTTGTGAGGGAGCAATAGCTACAACGCGAGAGCGTTTGATTTCCGAGTAGACGATGGGAATGGATGTCTCATGGGTCAAAACTGTTTACCCATAGCCGTCCTGTCACATCTTTCCAAATATTTAGTTTTGCTGGATACAGTACGGCTGATGTAACAAAACAAAAGTTGCGCTCTTGCCTATACCCCAATATATCACATTTCTGTCATTTTGCTTCCATTGTGTGGAATAAAAGTGAAATAATAAGTATGATGTCACCATAGGATAATAGACGGCCTTCATCGGGTGGAGTCGTAAAGCTCGTTCACAAGCGCACACTTTTTATCGCCCTCTTTAGTACAGACTGGCTTGATTGACAATTAATTTATTCAGCAGGTGAGAGTATAAGCTTTCTAACGATGTATTGTCACGGTCTGGGGTGGGACTCAGAAGCGGACCAGAGTTAGTTGAAGATGCGATTTATTTTGCGAAGCACAGAATCAGAAGCAGTCTCTTAATCAAATACAGGCAGGGGTCAAAATCCGGGAAATCAGGTAGACAGGGCAGAGGCACAAAAACGGGAACCGGGGGGCAGGTCGATTAAACAGGCAAGGGTCAAAACACCAAGGCAAGGAATAACACGGGCAGGCTAAATTCGAGGTCGGAAACAAACAAGCAAAAGTCAAAAACCAGGAAGGACAAAAATACTCAACAAGGCTGGAAAGGCTACTCGAAAAATCAGAGGCACGATCTGGCAAAGAAAAAGGTGCACACAGAAACTAAATAGCAACGCCAATGAGTGAAGATGGGATGCAGGTGAGGAAGGTAAGTGGAGGCTTGATTGCGAATGCGGAAACCGGTGGAACTGGGGCGGGGCGTGGGCGTGGACCGGAACCAGGAACCTAAGGGGGAAAAACAATAACAAACGCACACCAACACAGAAAACACAACCGCAAGCGAAAACAAGTAAACTGAAAATAAAAATAAATACACACAAGAAAATAAAAAATAAACAAAACTAAAACGGAACACAAGGAGAATCAGGCAGGATTCCTGACATGTATAGCATGTCTAATTTTCCTTTTGGAATAGCGTTTTATAGGTCAGCGTAACCGAAATTTTTTTTATCATCGCATTCACTTACGCATTCACTCTGTGGTAATGGAACTGGAATGGAGTGTAGATTGGGAAATGCGCATGTGGCACGCCATACCGACGCGGACCCAGGATGGAACCGGGTGCGCGTCCGCGCGACCGGTACAAGTCCGCAGCTGTCCGCGGACAGTATGAAGCAGCCTTTAGGGATAGTCTACGCAAAATTTATGAATCATGCATATGCAGATCTTTTAATTTATTCATCTGTCGAGATGTGAAGGAAATGTAACTAAATATGATCAAAAGTGTTCTTACAACAAACTTACATACTACACCTTTATAGCATACCAAGATCAAGAAACGGGTGCGTTTTACATAATTAATGGATATGACTTAGCATTTGCAATATAAGTTTCAACTTCCAAGCCCCGCCTCGTCTCCACAGTGGGGTCCAATGAATGTGCAGTATATGCTTAAAGAGGACCAATTAAAATAGGATATCCCTGCGTGGTTCTTAGACCCTTCCGTCGGGCATAGTTCAAAGCTCCCTGGACTTGCCTTCCAGATCTGAAGACCGGCCGTTTCGTTTTTTTCGGCTTGATGTCAAGATGGCCTTCAGGGTCCGGTCTCCGTGTCAACCAGCTAAAATAGTTTCGCTTTATCTGATATCGTTGACACTGTTTTCTGTTTTAAACACAACCTTCGGAGAGAGGAAGCTAAAATTTGTCACCTTGGTAAGTAATTTTATACGGTACCATCTAACCAGCAGCTAGCTTGCTGCAGTCAAATGCATACTGCCAGTATGATAGCTAGAAAAACGTAGCCTACTCCTGCAGAAATACCATGTATAACATCTGTATGTTTAGCTAGTTAACAGCCTACTGAACTCGTTTAGAGCGACTGGTGATTTTCTTTCTACGTGAAAGCAAGTGGTTACTCATGAAGCTGTCCGTTTGTGCGCATTGACACCAAATTGTATGTTCACTTAAAAAGACTTAGCCTACAATTTATGCATTCACCCTGCTTTTAATTTGCTCTACACTAACCAGATACCGAGCTGCGTTTATTGAATTAGCTATGTAGCTAGCCATCTACAGTGTTAGGCACTTATTAGGATGCTATTTGTCTTATTTTTGGCATGCAGATCAAGAGTATTAGCTATAGCTACTTCTAATAGCTAGCTAGCTTTTGGAGCTGTCATTGCCGGCGTACATAGCTAGTTAGCAACGCCACCCCCTGTCTCATGCACGGATGCAGTCAATCCCCCAGTTCGCTGTCCATAAACTTACATTACAACTTTATAATAAATGGCAATTACCAACAATTAGCTAGGACAGTGTATTTGTAGCCTAGGAATGCCTTGCTGTAATTATAATTAGGCGTGTCGAAATTCCATGCTCCCAAGATGGAAAGTTGTGTAGCAGCTAGCAAGCCAGATGATCCTGTTTGTGAGTTTACGTATCGACATGCGCCTTAAACAATTAATTTACGCAGACTTTAGATTCCTTAATTATAGTTTGTGTGGCTAGAAGTCAACACAGTAAGCCTGGTCCTCGGTGAAAGCCATTCCTTTCACGTAAATCATATTTTCTTGCGTATACGACGGATAACATTTTCAGAAGGGAAGAATATAGTGTAATCTGAAAGCACTGTTCCAGTATTTAGGGTTTTAAGGAAACAAAAAAGGCACACACAACAATAATACATTGTGGTAGTCACACACATACAATACTATGAGATCCCGTCAAACACGTTTTCTGTTGTTAAAACTAAATGCAATTTGGTGAATGGGGTCGTAAGTAAACATTTATAGCGGAATAATTGAATGTATTCGTGAATTAAAGCAGCAAGACACCTAGAGCTCCGGTTTTCTGAATTGACTTCACCTAATAACTATTTTATTCCAGTATAAATTAACAGTGATTGAAGAACCAGGTACCTTGCAAAACATTTCACCCTTTTCATGACATACAAACACATTCATAAAGAAGATGCAAGAAGTTAAATGAGGCTGCATTTAATCAGCTGGTGAAACGACTTACATTCCCAGTGTACTGGAATTTCTGGTTTTACAAAACGACAGCTTTGGTTACACTTAATGGCTTCCTTTTTTCAGCTCGTCATCAAATTACTTAACAAATGAGGAAATCCTTTTGGGGGAAATCGATAGTGACCAAAACTGCTGGGGCCACGTAGCTACTGATACTTAAAAAAAGAGGCCTATTTCAAACATTTGTTGCACATTTCCTTTGTACACAATGAGATGCACTCCATTGCAGAGTGTGTAAAACGTTTTGGGTGAAGATTCAGTTTGCAGTAGTTTGAAGTATTTTTTTCCAAAAAACCAAAAGTTTTATATTTCTTCAAGCATGGTAGGTTGAACTTATTCATTAATGGATGCTCTTTTAAGGAATCGACTCTTTAACTATAATATTCTTAGCCTTTTCTTCTTGTGGGGGGTGGGGTCAAGCACCCATAAATAACCCGGTGATGTAATCTCTCCCTGATATGCATCTGTAGCTCTATCGTCATGGTGACCGATCACCTGTCAAGGCGTATCCCACTGATCCCTACCAGGAGAGTGCGTGGCCTCAGGGTTTTGGACAGCTTTCGCAGGTACTGCCCCCTTGCAAGCACAACTTCTCTTCAAAGCAGAGGACAGTATGGACAACTCTGATAGCACTGACACCTGTGCTTTCAACTGTTGTACACACAAGACCTAGAGTGACAATATTTGTTAAGAGGGTGAAATGTAAGAAATGTGTATTTGCGTACAGCAAGCTCCATACTCTTTGTGTGAGGAAATCCTGTTTGGGCTAAGTCCTCCAGGTGTATTAGAATTTATTCCCATCAGTTTGGAGCAATGTAAAGCAAGACGTGGGAGAGATTATAGTGGTTAATTCTTCAATCAGCAGATGTTTCAATTGCAGTCTTGTGGAGCTACTTGTTATCTGTCTCTGAATTTGCCTAAAAATTTAATTTATTTTAAATGTTAAAATATAGATATTTGCATGTGCAGCCAGGTCAGTAATTATAGGCACCCTTTATGAAAGAGACAAAAAAAAGACTGTCTAAAACATCAGATATTGAGCTTCATTTTATATTCAGTGGACATATAGGAAACGTATGCCCAGAATTATTTTATTGAGTAATTAAACTAATAAATTTATTGAGCAAAAAGTTTATAAAATGTGTCAAAATTATTGGCGCCTGCAGAGTTTATTTTAAACAAAATCAAAAGCAAATCATTTTGGTACCTTTGTTTGATGATTCATTTATTTTTACTCAATAAATTTACTACTTGTTTTATTTCTGTATAAAACAATTTTATTATTTTAGGTTTGCCAAAATTATTGGCACCCCTAAAGTTTGTTTTAAATAAAATCTAAGTAAAATCTGCAGCAAAATTCTACTTATATGTATTCATCTCAGTTTTAAGGAGCAATAATGTGGCCTTCCTTCACTTCCTGTTTCATGAGGGTATAACAATGAGAACACGCATGTAAAATCCCTTTGTTAGCCATTACCAAGGGGAAAGAACTGTCTTATCAAAACAGACAGATGGACTTTGACCTACACAAATTATGTAATGGGTACAAAGAATACATAAACGGGTAAGCGTACCTGTACATACGGTTGGGTAAGGACAAAAAAGGTTCAGGCATCTGGGACAGTTTTAAACTTCCCAAGAAAAAGAGACTTGTGACTTGTTCCCAAGGGAGGTTGCATCAAGTACTGATCAGAGGGGTGCTTTGGGAAAATGACAATATCTCCATTATTGCGTTACTTATTTTCTACAGTCCAAAAATGGGCATGTTTATCAAGGATGCCAATAATTCTGGATCGACTATTTAATGATACTAATAGATGATTGGAGTTTATACCATTTTGTGAACAGGGCATTTTTTAGTGACTGTGGAGCCGCTTGTTATTATTTATCTGTTTGGAACTTGGTGCACGTTCATGTACATTGTCTTTGCATTGGATATAAACGTTTAATAATTTACTTCAAATGTGTTGGGGAGATTATTTTGGTTAGTCCGAATATTGGATCTTTGAAAGTTGTTTTTATTCCAGTTGCATGTACTTGTTTTCTCTTCAGGATGGGATGAGGCAGCACTTCGAGCTGGGGCAGGCACTCCGACAACGTTACAATGGTTTTCTGAATGAGTCCTATGATCGACACCAGGTATTTCTCTTGTGACTTGCAAAAATCAGCATTGTTGAGCAAGTACTGGAACAAAGTAAAATAAAGTTGAAAGTATTGATGGACACATGACCTGGCAGGCTGTTCCACACATTGCCTACTTTCTGTGTGAATTTTTTTTCTTCCTAATGTCTATATGGGATTTACCCTGCTAATTTCCATTTATGTCCCCTCATTCCACTAGCAGCACTCCACCTAGATATGAAATCCCCATTCACAGGCAAAGAATGTCCTAACAAGCATAACATCTAGTATGTGGCAGGACCAGTTGTAAAATATGGACTTCTGCTGTCCTCAGCTTGTGGCCTCAGAAATGTACATTTCAAACTGCCAGACTTCAGCAGCCATTACCTGCTTGGAAATTAAGACTTTCAATTTATTTATTCTGTTTAATGTCACAGGTTGTCCATTCAGACTGCAAATCCAAAAGACAGTAATGATCCTGTGGTATGGTGTGGCCATGCTGGGCCCTGACAATCTCAACTGCAAACACTATAACACCCTAGATTTTTGTGCGTAGATAAGGAAGGGTCTCTGCAGTTTTAATTTCCAGAGGAATTCCCATGGGGTTTTGGGAGGAGAGAGGGAAAAACAGGCAACAGCAACATTGTGTGCACCATATACAGCATAACCTGTGTCAATATACCGTCACACTCTTCCATATGCCGTACACACTGTATTTTGCAGTTACTTTCCAAAAAACAAGGACGTTGTATGAAGTGACGTACAAAGGGGAATTTTCTCCCATGAAAACAAATGTAAATAAGAGGGGATGCGTTCCAATGTGAAGTTTTTTGTTGTTTTGGGTTGATAACGAGCCGTTCAATACCATAGAACCTCTTCTTTTTCCAGTTGATTCCTGTTGTCCCTTAAGCCAACCAGTGAACACGAGCCTATGGTTCTGTAATTTGACACTTCATAATACTGTGCCATTTGCTAGTTGTTTTTTTACATTACATTACATTTATTTGGCAGACGCTTTTATCCAAAGCGACGTACAAAAAGTGCATTTCATGGTCATGGACAACTACAAAACACAGGTTCAATAAGATACAATACTTATTTTGTACAGCTTTTTCTAGCCAAGAACACAGTTTAGTTCACACACTATTCTGACCTAACCTCTGCAAAGCCAACTAGGCAGCAGAACAAGCTACTGTATTAGGACAAATACAAATTACCAAAAAGTGCTTGGATGGGGAAACATGTAACGAGTGTCATGAAAAAGGGGGGGGGGAGGTAGATTTAGAGTGAAACATACGGAGTGGTGGTAGTTAGTCCAGGTATAGTCTGAAGAGATGAGTCTTCAGACCACGGCGGAAGATGGGTAGTGAGGGAGAGGTTCGAAGAGGGACAGGGAGTTCGTTCCACCACTGGGGAGCTAGGGTGGAGAAGCTTTGTGATCCCTTTGCTCGGGTGAGTGGGGGTACAAGGCGCCCTGCTGCTGCAGAGCGGAGTGGTTGAGCAGGCGTAGAGGATCGAATCATGTCCTGTAAGTAGATAGGGGCTGCCCTGTTGACTGCAATGTAGGCGAGGGTCAGGGCTTTGAACCGGATCCTGGCAGCGACCGGTAGCCAGTGGAGTGATCGCAGCAGAGGAGTGATGTGGCAGAATTTGGGAAGGTTGTAGATGAGTCGGGCAGTGGCGTTTTGAATCATCTGTAGTGGCTGTATGGCACAAGCTGGCAGGCTTGCAAGGAGGGAGTTGCAGTAATCAAGGCGGGAGGTCACCGTAGCCTGGAGAAGCAGCTGGGTAGAGTGCGTGGTTAGGTATGGTCGAATCCTTCTGATGTTGTACAGAAGGAATCTGCAGGACCGTGATGTTGCCTTGATGTGCTCCTTGAGGTCCAGTTGGTCATCCAGGACCACCCCCAGCCTCTTAGCAGAGTGAGAGGCAGTCACTGTGGTGCCATCAACCGTTGAGAGCTCACGTTGTAATTGTAAGGAGGTCTTGTATGGGAAGAAGAGCAGTTCAGTTTTGTTGAGGTTGAGCTTCAGGTGGTAGTTGGCCATCCAGGTGGAGATGTCAGCCAGGCAGGAAGATATCTTATCATCGACCTGTGAGGCCAAGGGGGGGGAAAGAAAGGAAGAGTTGCGTGTCATCTGCATAACAATGATAGGAAAAGCCATGTGAATTAATAACTGAACCAAGAGATTTGGTGTATGTGGAGAACAGCAGAGGACCCTGCGGTGCTCCCAAAACAAGGGTATGAGAAGCAGAGGCAGACCCCATCCAGGTGACCTGGTAGGACCTATCTGCAAGATGGGAAGCGAACCAAGACAGAGCAGACCCAGCAGTGCCCATCTTAGCCAAGGTGGAGAGGAGTATTTTGTGGTTGACCATGTCGAATGCTGCAGACAGGTCAAGAAGGATCAGGACAGAGGAGAGGCGTGAGGCTCTTGCAGTGGCGAGTGCCTCCGTCACAGCCAGGAGCGCAGTCTCTGTTGAGTGCCCAGATCGGAAGCCAGAATGGTGAGGGTCTAACAGGTTGTTCTGATGGCGAAAAGAGGTTAGTTGTTTAAGCACTGCTTGCTCAAGGGTTTTGGACAGAAAGGGTAGAAGCGATACGGGTCGATAATTCATTACATCAGAGGGGTCTGAGGTGGGTTTCTTGAGGAGTGGGGTGACGCGAGCCATCTTAAAATCAGAGGGAACATGACCAGATGCAAGAGAGGAATTAACAATGGAGAACAGATAGGGAAGGATCTCACTGGAAATGGATTGGAGGACTGTAGATGGGATGGGGTCAAGTGGACAGGTGGTTGCACGATGAGAAGTGATGAGTCGCAGTACATCGGAATCCTCCAGCATCTCAAAGGAGGTCAGTGTAGCTGTGGGTTTGTCCTGGGGGGTTGGGGGGCTCACTGGATGGGCAAGGAGTTCCGCATTGTAGCCACCTTTCCTTCAAAGGCGTCCAGAAAGTCATCTGCGGAAAGGGAAGAGAGAGATGGGGGTGGAGGAGGAATGAGGAGGGAAGAGAAGGTGGAGAATAGTTTGCGTGGGTTAGAGACTGGGATACATTATATAATCATGAAAGATAAACTGGAAGGGGATATCCCTTGCTTAATTTTCAATGCATCAAAGCCTTATCTACTCTTTATGGAAAATTGAATGGAAATGTTCTGTGAAAATCAGTTACAACTGAAGATATAATAAAACTAGGAAAATTAGCTGTCACTCAGTGTAAACTAATCAGAATTAATTCATAAGCACATACATTACTTTTAACTCAGTTGTTTATCACTGCTTGTTCTTTTTTTATGCATAGATTGTAGTCCGCAGCACAGACTATGACCGGACCCTGATGAGCGCTGAGGCAAACCTAGCTGGCATGTACCCGCCCAACGGGTCGCAGATTGTTAACCCTGACCTCAAATGGCAGCCCATTCCTGTTCACACAGTACCCCAGGAAGAGGATCGGGTAAGTACTGTACTACAAAGACATGGGCATTGGGTTCTGGACCACCAGAATGTTTCTGGTTCGGACTCTAGACAGGATATTAACATCTCATTAGTCATCTCATTAGTCCCAGGATAACAAATGTATTATTATTTATTGCGTTTTTATTGACTAGCTGAGCCTCCAATCAGAGAGCTCTTATGCATAGCAACCGTTGCTAGGTTGGGCAAAGATTTGTTTCTCAAGAGTAGCCTAGATATGGGAAAGTCAGCTAGCTACTTTTAGGCTGGTTAAATTAAATGTATGGGAAGAAATTTGATACTCCTGGTAAGTGATTGGCCACTTGCAGTTTCCAGGGGTACTGTTATTCCACGGTGGAGAAATGGCAAGTGGCCATGGCAAACCATTTCACTTTAAAAACAAAATTTTGACCAGCTGCTGGTGTGAGTTGAATAATACATTCACACAGGACTGTACTTGAGACCCTTTTAATTAGCTATACCTATTTTTTAAGAATACAATAATCAAATTGATATTAGACCCCAAATGGATACCAATTTCTTTTACTAAGGTTATTTTCAATTGTTTTCATTGAGACCAGAGTCTTGTGAAAAATGTTTTGTCTTACCTAGCAGCAGTAACTAAGGAGTGTAGGAGAGGGGCAGGACTTGACAAACGGTCAGTAGCTAACATTATTAGATTTGTAAAAAAAAATAAAAATGAAAAAATAAAAAAACAAGGACCTCACTTGCGTTTTTGCCTCGTTTCAGCTTCTGTCATTCCCTCTGCCCAACTGCCCCCGCTTCAACATTCTTCTCAATGAGACCATGCAAACGGAGGCCTACCGCAACGTGACCACTTACTACAAAGTAGGTGCCTTTCCACTCTTGTAGCTCTCAAGTAAAACCTCTGAGGTGTTTATGTAGGAAATTGCAGCATGGTTTCTTATGGATATCTGGTTTTCTTTTTCCCTCAGGACTTCATTGAGATGCTGAGGAACAAAACCGGTTTGAAGGATGCCTCTGTCGAAACAGTGTGGAGTGTCCATGACACCTTGTTCTGTGAGGTACAGTAGTAGGCACCATGTCCTTTGGAACATTAATGCTGTTTTCCATTTCTGGCTCTCTGACTATATGCAGCACTTAGCGGGGCATGAGACAAATATGAATGTGCAGGGGTAGACAAGCCTCTTCCGTTGAAGGCTCCTATCTGCTTCGCAAATTCAGCTGCAGTGGCTAGCCATGATCCACAGTGCATTACCCCTATACAGTTGCCGTTCTGCACGTAAACCTAGATGATTGGATGAAACCTCATTTGCCTGAACCAGTGTGTGATCTGTGCTCAGTCTGGGGAAGTCACTTGTATAGCCTGTAGAGGGATAATAAATGCTTGCACATTTAGGCTGAAATTGTGGTGATTAGTGACGGAGTGTAGCACAGTGGGTAAGGAACTGGGCTTGTAACCGAAAGGTCGCAGGTTCGATTCCCGGGTAGGACACTGCCATTGTACCCTTGAGCAAGGTACTTAACCGAAATTGCTTCAGTATATATCCAGCTGTATAAATGGATACAATGTAAAAATGCTATGTAAAAGTTGTGTAAGTCGCTCTGGATAAGAGCGTCTGCTAAGTGCCTGTAATGTAATGTAATGTAACGTTTGTGGTTTGATATCTACTGAGACAGGAATTGTAGCCCTACAGGATTTAATGTATCTTGCAATAGTCCTGTCTGAGAGCTGGTGGCTCAGGAACTTTGTAACCGTGAAAGCAGAAACCCAGAAGTTGCATATTAGCATAGCCAGCTCCCTCTGTCTTGTGACTGCCGAGTGTCGACAGTGCATGTGACTTTATAGGGAACTTGGTTTGATCTCAGGCCTTGATTTAATGCATGTAGGCACAAATAACTTCCCTTTTGGCTGAGATGATTTGTTGCAATCAAACTGCCACAACTAACTGCTAATTTCAGGCCTATTATTGCACATTGGGTGACCCTTTCCTTTATAATGGAATGCACAGCACAAACTACTGAAAGCTAATTTGTATTTTCCAGGAGTGGTTGGGAGGCGTTATAATGGGTTGTAAGGATGTACTGTTGCCTTTGTCCCTTAGTGTTAAGTGCCGTTTCACAGTTGTATTATTCCGGGTGGCGTCTGCTTTCCGTTCCTGCTCTGGGTCACGTGTCTGCTTGCCTGTCTCTTGTCCGTCTATTCAGGCGATGCATCACATGCAACCTCCCCCTTGGGTGACCAAGGACGTCATGGAGAAGCTGAAAATACTCAAGGACTTCAGCTTCCAGATCATGTTTGGGGTCTACAAGCGCGTGGAGAAGTCTCGGCTGCAGGGAGGTGAGCTCACCATATATGCATGTACTGAGAAGCTGACTGTGGAGGGTGGAATGGTTGTATTGTCCTCTGCTTCTGCATATCCCAATATTTGCATGCAATCAAACTCATGACATCGGTGTGACAGCTTTTATTAGCTCATGAATGAGTAGACATTGGCCTGGAGCACCAGTGTCTCCATCTAAGAGTGTTTGTGTGTTAATGTACACCTAAGACCCGGAGAGGCCTGACAGGATTTTTCAACTGTCCTCTTTAGTTAGTTGAGTCTTTATTATCCCCATGGGGCAATTTGTTCTGCAGCATAGTATACAGTAAATGACAATAAATAACAATAAATACCCTCAGCAACAGATAATCATTTAAAGATAAATAAATAAATAAATGAACAAATAAATAAAAACGATTTACTATAACTTATTAAGAAAGCCAATGACAGTTGGGACTAAAGAGTGTTTAGTCCTGTTTCTTTTTAATGTAGGGAGTCTATATCTGCGCTCTGAGGGAAGTAATACAAATTGATTGAACGGGATGCTGGGAATCCCTCAGAATGGCTCACATCTGGTACAACCGGGAGAGATCAGATATGCTTACGCCAATGATCCTGCTAGCTAATTTTACAATGTTGACCAGTCTATTCTTGCTCTTAAGGTTTAGGTTACCAATCCAGCAGATCATATTAAAGTTCAAAACGTATTCAATGAAAGACGTATAAAAGTGAATGGATAAGTGGAGTATTTTCTATTGTCATCGTATTGTATCACCGCTGGTATTTGTTTACTGTCTAAACAAGCCTTTCTTACCAGTTACACTGCATCACACAGTGCACTTTGAATGAATAAATTCCATGAATTCTTGTCCATCACAATAACGGCATTTATTTCACCCTGCCAACCATGCTTTCAAGTGTCAATAAATTGTACAATAACATGCAGTGAGTTAAAGCATGTGTTTGTCGCAGTAAGACTGAGAATTTTTATGTGAGATCTAGTCTGTGAAGTCCTGAACTATATGCCATTACCAACTGAGTGCATGGATCTGTTGACTTATTAATGCAGAGACACCACATACAGTTACATACAATACAAATGTATTTGGGACTGAAACCATGATGAAGACTTCTTTAAGTCATCAAGGGTCCAGGGTATCAAATGAGCCTCAAACCACCATGCTGCTGCCAGATATGCAGTAGATACTACAAGCATTGTTTCTCCTGATTAATTTTCCTGATGACTTAAAGCCATTTAGCCAACAAATGTGTTCCATACTGTATCAGCATAATTTACAGCTGAATCCAATCCCACCCCCCAATTCCCACAGAGATCCATTCAAATGCAAAGAGTTTTTGTATCGCTTGTAGGACAACCTAAAATTAAGATATCCAGATGATGTTGATAGGTCACTGACATCAGGAAGTCATGGCATGCAAATGATATGCAACCAAATACAAACATGACTCTTTTATTTGACATTATGTTAATTTGTCTACTGTATAAGTGCATTTCCCTGTTTCTAGCTTTTCCCTAAACAGTTCACTGCAGCAAAAGTAAAAGAGAAAATGGTGGCACAGGAGGTCTCAGGAGTACATTTGTTTAGTTCTTGCTAATTTTCCGACCAATGGTTTGTTGTTAAGACCACTGAAAGCTTAATATTTTGTCATTTTAGGGTTGGCCCATTTTTTTGCCCAGGAGTGTACAATAAAGGAAACCTATCATTACTGTTGGTACAGTTGTGGAAACATCTGAAGAGGCTGCCTCTCACGTACAGACTTGGATTCCACGCCACTGCTGTTGTTGTTTTCATTTTTTAGCAGACATTCTTATCCAGAGTGACATGTAGGACTGTCAAAACATGATAAAATATTGGGAAATAATAAGACCAGGGTTTTCCCTGCATGAGAAGGGTCTTTGGTGCTCCTCGTCTTTGAGCTTAGCGCTTACGGTCGCATGTAGGGTCATCCCACATTGTTCACATTGAACTAGTTCCTGTTCTCCATTTTTGTAATGCTTTGGTGCTTTCAAATTTTGCTTTGGTGCTCACAAAAGATTTCTCTATGCAGGAAAAACCCAGAAGAACTGTGACAGGGGCTTGTGTAGTGAAGAGGAAGTAATGTATTGTGTAGCAGCATTAGCTATGTTGTTCATTTTTATGCCCCCGGCCTCCGTAGGAGGCAGGAGGGGCATTATGTCAAGGCCCTGTTCGTCGTCTGTCAACAATTTGGTTTCCGCTCATTTAATAGAAAACACCTTTGTCGATTTTTTGGTTGTGAATTGGACTTGACTACACGAAGGCTGGCTTCGATCGGTGACGCCACCGCTCATTCAATATGCCCACCATCTTGAATTTGGTTTCCGCTCATTTAACAGAAAACTCCTTTGTCGATCGGGCTGATTTTTCAGTGGTGAATTGGACTTGACTACACGAAGGCTGGTTTCCATCGGTGACGCCACCGCTCATTCCACATGGCTGCCACGGCCGCCATCTTGAATGAGCGGTGGTGTCACCAATAGAAACCAGCCTTTGTGTGGTCAAGTCCAATGTGGTACATTATGTGGTTCACAACATACGGTCGGGGGCATTTGCCACGCTCTTCGGTGGCCTTGTTTATATTTGGTGACTTGTTATTTTCCAGTTTGGAGAGCCATAGTTTACCACAATCAATTGTCCTCATTCAACTTCAGCAAACTGGAACACCCGGCTTAATGTTTTTACTGTATTATGTTGTGCTTTTCTAGGTGTTCTTCTTGGTCATATCCTGAAAAACATGACTGAGTCTGCAGTATCTGGCTCCAAGAAGCTTCTGAAGATGATGATGTACTCAGCAGTAAGGCTAGCATGACTTCTTGCCAACCTAAAATTTGAAGAATATTAAAATATGTGCTGAAATGTGAAAACAATTGTAATATGTCCAGTGTTGTGTTGAATGTTTGGAAATATTAAACATTTCTCTTTCATTTGTATAGTTCAATGCACACATAGATAAATACGTGCATACACAATGTTCAAACGTGCATATACTGTAAACTGGATTTCACAAATTGCATAAAACATACCTGTAGTTTCAACTATACATATACTTATTTATTACAATTAAATTATTCTTTTTTTAACTATTCCTTGGCTGTTTTTTCTTTCACATACATATAATAACAGCCAGTTTTACTTTAGAGTAGCAAGCCCTTGTTTATTTTACTGAATCGTAGTTCAACACATTTCAGATTAAAAATAGATTTAATATGCATGCCTAGTCCTTTAAGTGCTTGCGTTTAAGCTTTCTCACGTCACCTGACTTTCTCACATGTCACTGAATCTTTAATGAAATGCTGTGCATTTTGCAGCACGACACTACTCTAGTGGCATTGCAGTCGGCCCTCAACGTCTTCAATGGGAAACAGCCCCCCTATGCCTCCTGCCACATATTTGAGCTGCTCCAAGAAGATAATGGGTAGGTGACTTGCGACATTCCGAAGCTCACTCAGGCTGACACTTACATTGCTTTCAGAGTTACAATAACAGCATGTAGAGAACTTCGCCATGTTTGAATCCAGGGTGCAATTGCTACTGCACCTTTGGGACAGGTACTACCTCTTCAGTTGAATTTCCAGCTGTACTTGGTAATATGTAGGGGCCAGCAATTTTAATGCATTAGGACCTTTTAAAAGTACAATGACTAACATTTCACAGTTTATAATATCCAGTTGAAATCAGCTGCTGCAGTTATCATTTTGTCCCCATGTCTTCCGGGTACTTTTGTTTCCTACCACAGACCAATGACAGGTAGGTTTCAGGGCTCACTTGAAAAAAGAGATGGCAGTCTGACTTCCCTGGTTAAATAAAATTAATTAAAAAAAATATATCATTCCTTGTCTAAAGGTTTTTTTTGCTTTGATCAGTGCCTGAACATTTGTCTCTTTGCCACCCGATTGTGTCTTTAGGTCCTTCTCGGTTGCTATGTACTTTCGGAACGACAGCACCAAGGAGCCCTACCCAGTGGTACTGCCGGGCTGCACTCAGTACTGCCCCCTGCAGGACTTTGTGCGACTCACCAAGCCAGTCATCCCTGAGAACTGGGAGGCAGAGTGCCAGGTGCCCCCCAGGATGAAGGATACAGGTACATACTCAGATGCAGACGTGCAGGGCTGCATTAAGACTGCCATTTGGACTTGCTCTTTTCATTCCCTGTGGTTGCTGCTCCTCCTGTTGAAAGTCCCTGTCGCAAATGTTAAAGCAAGCTACCGAGCTCCAGTTAAATTGCTAGTTTGTCACACGTTCTGAATAGTGTGCAGCATTTAGGTTAACATGTAGACATGGAAGATGTAATCATGCAAAGTAAAAAATGCTGACTTTACAGTGGATAATCTTGGCACTTTGTTCTATTTTGACCTTTTGTCCCTGGAGCCCTGAGCTGGATAAAAAAGTTATCTGCTCATATCCGTATGCTTATCGATATGAAATTTTCATTGCTGCAAACTCACAGAACCCCTTTAATTCAAACAAAGCAAAATAACATTAACAGTTATCGTATGTCTATCCTGAAGACGAAATGCAATTTCACGTATGACCTTCCTAAGACCCAAGCCCCATGAATCTAAAACTACAAAATATAGCGTTATGGCTATTTTGACTTTGGATGTGGGGGTTGTGTGTTTTTCAATTCTTGAATTTGGCAGTTTAAATGTATACAGCCTAAGGAATTTTTTGTAAACGGCTAATGGTCTGTATAAAGCATAACATATTATTGTAATTTTTATTTGTGTGAGGTTAAAGGAACACCAGCATGGATATAAAAGGTCTATAAAACAAGAAGCCAAGCATAATTTTAAAAAACAGTGCAGTCGTAAAATTTTGTTCTGGATTAGTGCCCTATCGAAGGGGAAATACAGTATTAAATCCACAGTGAAAGAGCCATAATGTTAATGGCAAAGAGTATCAATAAATTAATTGTAAAGAATACCAGTAGTTAAAAGGTAGCGGAATATCAGTAAATCTTGAATGCAAGGAGGTGAGTCATTCTGAATGGACCCATGATGCAGTAGTGTTGCCATCTTGAGTGCTGTATCCTTTACATACTTGCTATGTGGGGTTTTAGGCCTGGTGTTTGCTCTATTTGCTCTTATTACTGTCTCTTGTCTTGCTACTCTGTAAAGTGTCTTTGTGACAGTTCTCTGTAAAAAGCACTATACAAATAGAATATAATTGAATATCATATTATCGATTGAAATGGGGATCGCATTCATTGCCCCCGCTGGTTGATTGGGCACCGATGGACTGCATGTGAAAGCCACATGTGAAATGTCTTCCACGCTGTGTGAGCTTAGCTATAATCTGTGGTATGAAAAGAAGCAGCTGGCGAGACCATGTGTTTCGGAGGAGAACCATGGATGTCTACACTTTCCCGAATTGGCAGCATGAACGTTGCAGAAGGATTTAAGATTCTCAGCACCGAACTGGGAACCAAATTATTAAAGAAATAAGTATTAAAGAAGAAATTCATGATATTAATGTAAAGTGGTAAAATTGGCGGTGTGTTTGTTTTTTGGTTCTTCCACAGAGGTGATCATCGGGCTGACTGTATTCTGTTGCCTGGTTGTCCTTCTCATTGGGCTCCTCCTCTTCATTCTATGTAAACAGCAGGATAGCAAGAGCAGCTACCAGCATGTCATCAATGAAGGTGATGACAACTCCTGACAATCATTCGCGCTCCTTGAGAAATGGGACCTTTTTGAAGGGGAGGAAGATCCATAAACATCTCTACCTGCCTGGATGAGCTTTCAGGATT
This sequence comes from Anguilla rostrata, assembly GCF_018555375.3. Classification (NCBI taxonomy): domain Eukaryota; kingdom Metazoa; phylum Chordata; class Actinopteri; order Anguilliformes; family Anguillidae; genus Anguilla; species Anguilla rostrata. The sequence continues at coordinate 42,196,761 of NC_057937.1, read as the reverse complement.
GGGCATAGGGAGGACAAACTGCCTTTGCCCAATTTTTAAAAAAAGAAAAAAAAAATGAGGACCTTGGCTTTTAGTGTCATGAAAACAGATGGTCACACTAGCAGATGAGCACACCAAGTCTTCCGCTGTCTGCATGGACTGGATGCTCAGGTTAGCGAGTAATAGTGTGCGCATGGTACATTATCATGTTGGGAGCACAGGGTGTAATTGTATAATCTCGTAAGAGTGCTTTTAGTGGTTTTAGCATGGCAGCAAGTGCACACAGCCATTTTATTATTTGAAAATTGTGTATATTTTGCTTTAAATTCTGTGAGTCTAGACTCACACGCTTTAGTTCTCTTTTTAGTTCCCAGTTGTAGTATTTCGCTAAATGCTCTGAAATTGAAGAAAGTTGAATCTCATTACGAAGAGCCCAATGTCCTGGATGTGTGGTCTTTAAATTGGTCTCCCTAATGCATGACCATTACTGTTGGAGTCCTCCTGAAAAACTCAAAAATAGTTTGCATTGCCTTCTGGAGATTATGGATTGTAAGTAGTCTTTTATGGATCATATCAATAGGCATGAAGAGCTCTGCAATCCTATTGATGAAAATTTGTGTACCGTTGTCCTTTTTGCTGGTGTGGTTTTCACTGATGCACTGGCTACTTTTAAAATAGCATTACTCTGCGATTGTAGCATAGTTTAAAGGGAATTGTGGTAAAGGTTTGGTGTTTTTAGCTTTCGTCATACCTACAGATGGGGTGACCCACAAGTTAAAGGTACGGTAATTCGGCTGTTTGATTTAAGAGTAGAATGTTCTAGCACACAGCTGTCATTCCTTTTACTTTTCCTCTGGGTCTGGCTGTATCTTGGTCTGCACACAGAAGTTTGAAGTTGCATTCCTATCCAGAAAACTATGAAACATTGTCATGTAGAACACACAACTACTTGCTAAAGTGCCAAATCCCACCAATTTTCAGTTGGGGTACAGTTCTTAATTCCTATGTAAATACTCAAACAGGCTATTATGTATGCCATTTATGTGTGCACAGGGAGAAAAAATTTTATCTATGAAAATTGATTTGATCATATTTTAATTTTTACCTTTTTATTTTAATAATTACTTTTAAATTTTAGCAACCCTAAGAATGTTAATGAAAAATTGTGAGCCTTCGTTAATAAAACATGCCTTACCATTGTAATATAAATTACACTCGGGTGTTAAAAGTGGAATGCATTAAGCTGCTCATTTGCTGTTTTGGGATGGGAGGTGTATACTTGGGTTAATTTATTTTAGTTTTTTTTTTAAATGGTTTCTTTCATATATAGACAGACTGGTGACATTGCTTAAAATGTATTTGCATTGAGAGCCTGTATTCATGGGACTGATTCAGTGGGGCGATATTCATATCAATGTCATATGGCTTGCATACATCGAGACTCTTTTGTTTGGCTGTTTGTGGAAGTGTAATTCTGCCTTTTACATTTCACCTATTTTGTCCATTATTAAGGACATTGACCATGATTAAATCTACATTTGAATCCTTGACTCACAATTAAATTCAGGTGTTATATTTGTCTTCACCAACAATCAGTCAAGGTCAGGAGTCACTACAATGAACTTTCCAAACTGTGCTTGTGAAGAAATAAGGAACACTTTTATTTAATCTAAGGGCAAATGTTTATTGAACACAGGCCATTGTATCAATGCATCATTCCTTCAGAATTCATGTCCTTAGAGGGTAAGATGTATTTTGTATGTACGTCAAATATTTGTCAAGACAAAAAGTTTACGCTGGAGTTTTCAGTGCAGCCAAAAACTGGTTGTAAAAACATTTGAATTTCCTGGACTGTTAATATCTGAATGTTTCTTAAATTTTATTGGTGTCTAATGTGCATTCGATAATTCATTGGACAATTCACTTTTTAAATGTCTGCCAGACAGAGTGACTTAATTTTATAATAAACTCCTTGTCTGTAACACTGTGATGGTCTCTTCTTTGGTTTTCTTATATTTCTTTTCTCTCTAATGTTCACATAATCCTTCAGGCTACAGAATTTGGTCCTGGGATATAGTGAACCTAAGGTGGCATTACATAAGCCTTCACTAAATGAAGCCAAAGAGGAACCTCTGTTGCCCTTGGTAAACCACCTCTTTCTTTTTGAATAAACTTCTCGTGAGATTTTGGGAATGTTTTAGAACTGTCTTAAAAATCAAGCGTGTGAAACTACACAGTAAAACAAAAATGAGAAGTGAAATTCTGTTAAATTGCTTTTAATATGCAAAAATACAAAAACACTGAACAACGAAAGGTGCAGATCAGTCCAAATTTTACCATGCATATTGTCTTGTTTATATACCATTTATAATTTAGAGTGCATGTACTGTCTTAGATATAAAACATAATTGACCATCTAATGACCCTTGCACCTTTTTAAAATGTACTCTCATTAATTCCCAAAAATAGAATTTCAATGAAGAAATGGAATTATGTAATGCTTTTGTAACTTTTAGCTAAGCACATTTTTGTTGAAGCCAGTTCAACTAAAGAAGTTGAAGACTTATTTTTTCATCTTGTCTTTTTGAGGTTTGACATTTTCTTTGGATTTGGTTTTTGTTTTGGTCCCTGGCGATTCCAGACTTTCCATTTTTTTCTTGAGCTTGGTCTTTTCAGCTGTTCCCCTCCTATCCCCAGGGCGCTGGTGGGACCGATGCTGGGCTCTGGAGCTGCTGGTACCACCGGTCAGGCCAGTTTCCTCCGCCATTTCTCTCATTAGCCTGTCCTGTCCCTTGTTCACAATGTCCTCTCGGTTCCAAATAAGAATGCTGAACCCTGTGAATGGACATGCATATGTCACTGAATGCCATCTGCACATACAGTTCACTAGCACATAGAAACAAAAGAACAAAATGAACACAAATTTACCCATCCCAGATCCCAACACGTCTCCCATTGGGTTGAACTTGTTGAGCTAAAAAAAAAATAGAAGTATTACTCATTGTTGATCACACAGAATAGCATAAACAAGACAACCTCCATGATGATCTTAGAAAAGTATAAGTGTTAAGGTTTCTTTTGACACCTGTTCATACAAAATAAAGCTTGCTATAAGATGTAATGCATAATTAATAATTAAGTAATTAATGCAGAAATCCAAGTAATTCCAAAGAGTTCACAAACTATTTATTGTATATAAACCAAATCCTGTTAGATTCTTTTAAAGCCTGACCTTACAAATGCATGTGATGAACAGGAAATGGTACAGTCTTCCCTGGGTAGAGCTCAAGCAGAACTGTATTAATTCTAGTGAAGGCGCTCGCTGCACAGCCCTTCTCTGTCATGGCTCCATCCGAGTCAATGAGGATCTCATAAAACTCTGGCCATGGCAAATGAAGTACGCCCTTACAGATATAATGCCTGGGGCATTGGGGTCATGAAGCTGAAACTTGAGAGCCCCAGTGTTGGCATCAAAGATGTCGATGGTCCTCAATTCACCCCTGCAGACTCGTTGATCGGGGTAGCGGCCAGCCACGATGAGCTCGTACATGGGGTGCCAGGTGGCCTGTAATCAGCAAAGCACCTTATTCTGGCTCACAGGGGCAGAACACAGATACTGTATGCACTCTGGAAACCTGGGAAACCAACACTGACATCTCCTGGACAATAGGTTTACAAAAAAATGTTTTTGTTTTTACCATGATGCCATGCCATTTTTTCTTTTTTTATAGCAAGGCCATGGCCATTCTATGGGTGAGGAAAAAGTTAAACTGCTGACTCTTATCCAACAACTACAGAACATAATACTAGCATACAGAAGTCTGTCTAAAGTAGGATGGGACATAGTATAGCAATGGCATATGCTATAGAGGTTTTTGGGATGTCATTCCAAGAATCTATCTACAGGCCTGAGATTGAAGGCTCAAGGTGTCTGGACACCCACCTTGATAGGTGTGAGGTGCTGAAACTGGCGGTGTGGGTGCGAGATGATCTTCTGGGGATTTGACCAATCAGAAGAGCAGTAAACCCTGATTTGATCGTACTGATCAGTGGTAAGGAGCTTGGAGCCATCCATGGGGCTGAAATAGGCTGTTTAATATCAGAGTAGTATGGCATATTAATGAATGAAAGACCTGAATATGTTTCTCATAGACAAAACAGCAACTGAGAAATTATATTAACTTAATATTTACAGATATAGCTCTCACATCAACCAATATTCTCAGGATTCAGGACAGGATTACTAATAGCATACACTGTGCCTAACCAAAGCATTCAGATCCTTGGAGTTTTCACATTTTGTAGGATTATAAATGATATTCACATTTTTGTCAAATTGCTAGTTTAATTTAAAACATACATGAAGCTGTATCATACCAACCAGCCCTGCCTAGAAAAGGCTGACACTCCAAATTCAACAACTGAACAGAAAACTGGCTTAGGAACAGCAAACTTACTTTAAAAGAGCTGTAGGGTGCAATGGGTAAGAATGGAGAAAATGTTCATCAGTCAACTTCAAGAGCAACACACAATTCAGGCTTATGTGACAGGGTGACAATAGAATGAATTTTGCTCAAAAAACCTGAAAGCCTGTCTAGCGTTAAACAGCACAAGCGTCATCCATCTACAATGTGGGTCAGATGCTTTTTGGTCAAAATGAAAAGCGTAATGTCTGGTGCAGACTTAACACTGCACATATCGCAATTAACACCATCCCTACAGTGAGGCATGGTGGTGTCAGTACCATGCCATGGGGATCCTTTTCTTTGGCAGGGCCTGGGAAACTGAAGGGTTGAAGAACTGACAGAAAAATGGACTAGGGAAAGAACATGCAAATACTGGAATAAAATCCTTTTCATTCCACTGGAGACCTGAAGCAAAGGGTAAAAATGTACCTTTTAGCAGGACAACAATCCAGAGCACAGGGACAAAGCTAAACTGGAGTGGCACAAGAATACACAGGTAAATGTCCTTGAGTGGTCCAATCAAAGTTCAGAACTCAAACCCATCAAAAATCTGTGGCACAACTCGAAAACTGTGGCCCATAAGCGATGCCCAAGCAACTTGAGAGAACTGGAGGAATTTCCCAAGAAGAAAGGCTGAAAATCACCTCTCCAACCTGAGACTGACCTAAAAAGACTGAAAGCTGAATATTAATGCAGGCGGTCTGAATACTCCTGCAAGCACAGTATTACGGCTTCACATTAATTTTCTTCTGTTTGAGTGCATGCGTTTTTAATAAAATTATTAAATGGATAAAAGTATGAATGTTTTATTTGTAATCCAGCAAATTAAAAACTTCAATGGTGTCTTTATTTTGTTCAAGGGTCTGAATATTTTTTCAAGGCACTGTAAATGCAGTAAGAAAATAAAACATTTATGAGAATTTTAATGCTGCAGAGGGAAGAAACATTTAATAAAGCTCTCTGAGACAGACGATCCAAGATGCAATCAATGTTTCTGTTTAACTTTGATTCACAATTTTCATCACAAACAGCTTGTTGATGACCAAAATGAACTCACCACTCACTCACTCATCTGTGTCTGACAGAGTTCTCTCTGTCTTGGAACACTGAATGTTCTCTTGTCATGTTCTTGTTAGTTTGTGAATATGCAGAATCTTTCATTACAGAACCAGTGACTGAAAACTAGTAATTGTTTTCCTTTTGACATTATGTTAATAATTATGTGTTGGCATCTTACCAGAGTTGACAGCCTTTTCATGTGGCATCTCATGTAAAAAGCTGCTCTTGTCTTTGATACTCCGAAGGTCCCACAGTTTGACCGTGTGGTCTACGGATGCCGTAGCCAGCAGCCAATCACAGCAAGGGTTGAATTCTGCATGGGTTACCTTCGCTTTGTGCAGCTTGTGATTCCAGATCTACACAGAGCAGTATAAGCACCACTGAGAGAGCACTTAAAATATTGAGGATCTCACTACACAGATGATATATACAATTCTAGATGAGCAGATGAAAAACATAGTAAGAACTAGCTACATACTGCAGAAAAGTGCTGGTAATATGGTAGGTAGATTATTAATTTATTATCAATGTGACTAGTGAAGATATTTTCTATCCAATTTTTAGGACAGAAAATTTTGTATTCTCATAAGCCAACAATAAAGACTTTTACTTTTCGGTCTATTTTTTTTCCATGTAATCTACCGGTGTTCTATTCTGTTGAATTCTGACTGGGTTTTTCACCAGGTGTATGTATACTGTACATATTCTATTTTATGTTTCATTTGAACACTTACATTTGTGTGTAAATAAAAAAATATTAAATTACATCTATGCCCTGTTGCCCATTTATGAATAAATAACACTGGCCACAGAACTCACTAATTGCTTGAAAATAAATATAAACAATAAATATTGAAAGAAATAGTACTGCATTAAGCACACACACCAATTTGAAAAGATTTTCAACAAAATTGTCATTTCTGAAACTTCTTGATGGCACTCACTGTCTCTCCCTCCATGCCCAGAAGCAGCACCCGTCCCATGTTGTCACCAGTCACCACCACCTGACGGCTTGAGGAAACGTCCAGGCTGCAGTACCAAACACTAGAGAGAAGAGTGACCAAAAATGACCAAATTTCCAGGTGCATATGTTGAGTTTTTGAAGTAACCTATTGCTGGTTAGCCTCATTTACCAAATTTGTAGTCAGGCATGTCTCATTCAATCGGCTTTATATACGTCTGGTGACAACTGCACACTTGAGTGGAGGAAGTATTCATGACCACTGCTAAGACCCCTAGCTATGTCCCAAATCCAAATTAATGGTGTTCAGATATCAGAAATTACAGTGCAGAAATAAGACAGCTAATGCCGATAACCTTAAATATATTTTTGGTGCAGGTAACAGTTTCTTAAAACAGTCATGGTTTTGATCATGGTTTGGTTAAACATTAACCTAGATCTGTTTTTTAGAGAATACACTGGCAAACATACAGTGAAAGCAGGCAACTAACAGGAAAAATGAATGCATTACTCAGTGACCAAGGCCGTGTCTTTAGCCTTCTACATACCGGTCTGACACTGACGAGTAGGACATGCAATTCTTTGGGATTGTGATTCCAGTAAGGGTGGGGTACACACAGAGGGGACCCCCCTTCACCTTCCTTTGGCTGCTATCAGAGATTCCAGCAGTCTGCCAAAGGCTGAGAGATCTTCAAATACATGGACAGAAGTGGCTATGCCCACCAGCATGCACAGCTGAGACTGAATGCCAATCAGGTCCAGCTGCTGTCCAATGATTTGATCTGGTCTTTTTTATAAAGGCTTTGCTTCTCTTAATAAAGCAAGGTCTTAATGGATCTTCATCGTGGATTTGTTCTGGATTTTCCCCTTGATTTTTATATTGGTAATTCCAGCCTTAACATTGCATGTCTGTATTCTGACCGAGTATGACCTATAAACACTGAGCACAACTATTTTGACTTTTATTAATAGTTCACATTCGCTTGTTTATTTTAGTAAAACCTACCTGCACATTTCCTATCACGCTACAAAAATGGTACACAAGGTTCAATTCTACTGCTCTCTGATTGGCCTGGCGAGTAAATACTGCTTGTTCATGGCTAACCAAGTTTCTGTGATTCAAATTGGGCCACCCAGAGTCAGTTCAGTTTGTACTGTCATTAAAACAAACCTTGAATTTGAGTGAGAAATTCCTATAGTGATCAGGGTGAATCACATGCATCCATGTGACTATTCTTTGTGCATGACTGTCACAAGACAGGCCTGACACGTCTATTAAGTGTTTGTCAATTAGTCAATGTGCATTATTGTTACATCCCCTCTGGCAACTGATATTTGCTACAAATTATATGCAACCATTTCATAATTTCACTTTTTGAAATGGTTATTTTATTAAATTACTGTGAATTTTGGCATTTAAAAACTTAGGTCCCCTTCACTGTGCCAATAATTTAACTTAATCTGTAATTGTACGGGAGAGGTAACCTAATAAATAAAATTCACTCCAAGTGGTACACAGTACCAAGTGGATTACACACAGGTTTTTATGTTTTAGCAGCTCTTTGCATTTTTCTAATGGGGAAAGCGAGCTCACTCAGATGTCTTATTTAATACTGCCAAATGCTAAAAATGCAAGTGCCACACACATTTGTGGTCTCCCTTCAAGCAAAAAACTAACAAACAAAAACAGAAAAAAAAGAACTATCACTGTGATTCTGTGAGTCCAAAGGAACCTGGCTTCCTCACCAAACATTGTGGTGATGGTGTTCACAATCTGGCGTTCCGGACACCACCTGGGCTTTCCCGACATCAATGCTCTGCAGGGAAAGCGTGCCATCTCCTGAGGCAGTGAACATTTTGGTCGAGTCCGTGGGAAAGAACTTCATCCCCGCTATATAGTCCCCAGGTCCCTTCTGCATACACAAAGACAAAGATCTGATTCAGAGAATCGTGCTGAAAACAGCAATCCCACTACGGAACCGATGGAGTGCCTCAGGTGCTGACCTCGGATCAGTTTTGGCTGTTGGTACAAAACAGCTTGGGTTAGGATTCTGGTTGGGTCATCTGATTCTGGATCAGTGGTTGCGGGCAGTATCTAATTAATTTCCTGTATAACTCATGCACTCAAATCATAGTAGACAGGGTCACATAAGTACAAGCAGAACAAGGCTTCACAGTGACCACATCTAGCACAAAACCATAACAAATAAGTAGCATTTCCACACAGGAAATATACAAAAACAAAAACTGTATTAAACTACATAGGCTTCATCACATTTTTGATTTGCACAATTGCACATCCCTTGGATGTGAAATGTGTAGCTGAAGCCAACACAAAAACAGAAGCGCTATACTAATAATGAATCATTCAGCCACACACTGTGTAATGACACGGTGACTCACAGTATACAGCCATTATACTAGGTTATCTAAGGGAAACTCAAAATATTGGGCAGGAGTACAGCAGGGAAACTTGTATGACTAATACAACAATAGAACACATTCTTTTTACAAGTATAAACAGACACTATACATATAACCTGTGCTTTCTTTTCTGGTCTTATAACTGATTTAAGATCAGTGTGGTGCACACCACCAAGTATAGAGGTGCGTTTCCAAGAACTATCTTCATAGAAAGAGGGGAAATAAACTTTTGCATCCATGGCGTCCATTCACTTGTGGTTACCGCGTATATGCACGTGAAGAACTAACAATCTAAGCGGAGGTGCTTGGCTGATGCTTTTCTATTCAAATAACTATGCAACTGCATCTACTTATCTGTAAATACATGGAACGAAGGTTGTGAAATTTATTTATTTTTTAACTGAAATGGTGTTTGACTTAGCAGCAGGGCTACATCAGTTCCCGATTTTTACATTGTCTGACCTTTTTGCCTTCTGTTTGGTAGGTAATTCCATTAAATTTGAATTAAGAGTATTCTGTTCACTTGGCACAGTGAAGAAAAGAATTTGAGCAGATTATCCAAACATGACAATATTATACTATTTTAACCAGCACAGTGTCTGCCAACCTGCCATACCGTAAATTAAAAATATTGTTGTCATAGCTTGATTGAGGGAAACTTCTGGCAAGACTTGAACTGGATGAGTTTGGCAGAAGGGATGTAAGAATTACTTAGATAGGTGTGAGTGTTAACACAGTAAGGACCTAAGGGCTGCCTTACTCCCACTGTTGTTCAGTGCTGGCATATACTCTGAGAGTTTTCCCACTGAAATCCTGCAGCATGGTGGCACCCCCGACAGAGGAAGTGAACAGCTGGTTGGGATCGAAAGGGTTAAACTTCATATCTGTGATGGAGCCCCCAACTCCAATCTAAACAGAGAACAGAGGGGGACAGGTTTCAGAACATCTCACGCATTCGCTATTTATTATTACTCTCAAGGTGAAAATAGAATTTGAGATGGATGGTCTTTCCTATCAATTTTAAAGTAGATATTTAATTTCATGCTCATTGTACCAAGTGACTTTTTTTTTTTTTTTTCATTTTAAATTTCATTTTTTTCAGCCAGCGGAGAACCAGGGGCATCACAGCTAAGCAAATCCAATGATTACACCATTCAGCCTGTTGGATACTCTGCCAATGAAGAATACCAATCACACCCATTGGTGTCCCCCAGGGATCAATACAAGGGCTATCTTGTTCTCAGTTTATATGACATCTCCTTTCATTGTTATGATACATGATATCTGATTGAATCTGTCAGCAAAACTGCAATAAAACTGCTAAAATTAAGCAGATTTTTCCTTCTTCGCCCAACACTGGCTTTTATTTAAGAAAGACTTCAGTAAGAAATATTAACAATGTGATCAATGATTTCAATGGGATATTTGTTGTAAATTGCATACAGAGAAAACCATACAAGTATTAATATCATCTTTAGACTCCCCTGGTATTGAAACAGTCATGTGTTATCTTGCATGTAACTGATACAAAATGTTGCTGCAAAATTTAACCAGAAGAAAAAAGGTGAAACATGTAACTCCAATCTAGGCCTTATTATACTGACTACCAGATTATTTTAGATCAGATTTTAATATTTTATGAATAATGTTTAAATCATTATGTGGCCAATCTGAGCACATCTCAGCACTATTGATTCTTACTTACCTAATCAGAATCGCTGGTCCTCAAATAAAGATCCTTTTTTGTACCAAAGAGCTGCTTCAAATGTAAAGTTGATACAGCCTCATGTTTGCGGTCTCCTGAATTGTGACTGCCTAAAGACACGTCTACAGCTACTACAACTAAAACATCAACTTTTACAGTCGTATGCAAAACGGTGAAACAAGTCAACAATGGTCAAACAATGTCATAATGAATCTCTAAGTGAACAGAACCTGACCTGACCCGACCTCTATGTAGTATAAACCTAAAAAGTATATCTTCCTGCACATTTTAATGTATCATGGTTATTTATTTGCATTTATTCCAGAATCAAAATACAAAAGTGAACAGGGCTCTACGTGCTCAGAAATATTTGTAGGTATCCTTGCATGCACTGTTTGAAATCTCCCTACAGACTTTCAATAATTTCCAGACCGTAATTACCAATCAAAATATTTCTTTCCTTTAAGTGCGTCATCATTGGCCATTGGTTAGCTGAAAGATCCACTTGAGACCAAGTTTCTAGGCAGGTTCCAATCCCTTGGAATGTCTGGGTACAGTGCCTACAAGGACAGCTACTAATATTTCTCAGCTAGAAAAGTTATAAAATGAAGACTGGGGAAAAACTGATTGAGACATACACTTTTAACAGGGGTGCACAAACCAATGAATACAAATGAAAGTCCCATTTTAAAGCTGTTCTTAACTGCTCATTTATCAGTCATCACCCGTTTTTGTCCTGTACCTGTATTTGCATGACATAATTTTACCAAACTGCATTATTTTAATAGTTTAAATGCACTGCATTTTATACACATATTGTATTATCTTTTTATTTGTATCATTCATTTTCCCTTAGGTCATACTGTTATTCTTTTATCTGAAATACCTTTTTTGCCATTATGTATGAAAAGTGCCTTATATAGTTCATTAATATAAACATTACATTTACAGACCTCCGTCAGCATATCACAAAACAGACAAAGAGGTCCAAGGGAAGGAAACGTGACTTCTCTTTCCATATTATTTCTTTTACATATCCAGAGAGACATTTTATGTAAGAAGAGATCAAACAACAAATATGAGTGACAGTCGAAGGAAAACCTCCACCTGATGCTCACCCCTTGTATAAAGGTGGTCTTCTTCAGGACCTCGTAGTCCCACAGGATGATGTCCCCACTCTTCGACGCAACGGCCAGTGTGCTGGGGTGCGTTGGGTGCCATTCCAGGCATGTAACTCTGCGGTCGAAGGGGCTGGCTGTGCGGTAGAGCCGGTACGAGGCCAGAGACCGCAGGAACGGCTCTTGAAAACACTTTTGGGTGAGCCACAGGAGAGGAATTAGTGACACTCATTAACCTCCTAAGATCCTGTTGTTCTGTGTAGTGGACATAAAATAAATTAATAAAATATATTTTTGAAAATATTTTCATTGCATTTAATTTCATCCAAGACTCTTGCATTATGTGAAAAAAATTAAATACTTAATTTCGGCAAGGTCTCGGGAGGGCAAATGCAATTTAAAAATTATTCTTGAGCTTAGCGGACATATCAGTCACACAAGACTGGACCACAATTTCAGATAGAGTTCACAGATGATTACTTCACACTAGAAAGTTCTGTGATTCTCATCATTCAGGATGTTGCTGACCTGTAAGAACCTCCATTCAGGACCCCATATGGATATAGTTTTACAATCAATAAAACACTACTTTTGCTTTATCTAGTGACTCTGTATCATTGTGTGGAACACAGTCAGTGTGAATTGTAATTGTGATGACAAATGTTTAAAGCGTATCAAAGTGCAAATTCCTGCTAGAAATGTTGAAAAATATTCTAACAAATAAAATTTCAAAGAAAATCAGTAGTAGTCTGACCTGATTATCATAAAGAAGTATCATTTAAAAAAACAAAAGTAAAAAAAAAAAAACACTGGGCCTCATTCACAATACATAAGTATGATCATATTTGATTTAAACTGTGTTTAGGAATGTTGCCATGAACATTTTGGCATTCATCTTTTTTTTCTTATCTGTATTTGTTCATGGCTGTTTCCTTAAACTAATCACATGAACAAGATTTCCCATAATATTTATGTCAGTAAATTAAGTCAGCAACAGTAACTTTGTCCTGAAATAGGCCTATCAATTTGTAGCCCATAAATGTTCTGTAAACTTGGACCTGTTAACACACACACACACACTTAGCCTACTTACAATAAGAAAGAAGAACAATTGCTTTCTTGTATTTAGCCTACTTATAATCTTGTTTTGATTACCTGCCGCATTTGTGAGTGGATATTCTGCCCCAAGGTGTTCTTGTAAATGTAATGCACGATGCTGGTATGCCTGTCTTTCTTCTGACTGCCAAGCCACTTTCCATTGGGCTGTGTGTCACCTCCTGCTTCCAGAGATATATAATATGTACAGTGTTATTTAGCTTTACCAGCAGATATTGAGCGCATACAAGTAGATTGCTTTGTGCAAGGATTGTTTTAAGCTACACTGCAGGTACGTGACCATGTTCGCAATCATTACGATGCATTGCACCGAACAAGCCAGGAGCCACACACGTCAGACAGCGCAAGGTGTCCCTGGATAACATCGGTACAGTCACCTAATCTGACTTACCTTCGGTTTGGCCGTCTATCTTCTTTCTTAGCTTTCTGGATATACTGTCCTCTAATGCTTCCTTGTGCCGTTTCCTTCCTCCGCAAGAAACCGTGCCCGTTGTTTGTTTGGGTTCAGATGTGTCAATCGTCTTCTTTCTTGCCATTGTCTTCACACGAGAAACACGTTGTTAGCTTACCAGGCAATACTGGAACAAGTAGCTGGTCACCTAACATGACCGTAATTAGATAGCTAGACTTCTCATTAATGGCTGGCCAGTAAGAATTTCGATATCCATGGGAAGCTATAGGCCTATGCGAACGAGTTATGGATAGCTAACCAACTCTCATCTATGTAAAACGTAACCGGTGCAATGAAAGGATGTATAACTGAGATGTAATTTTGTGACAAGGAATCCTGCATTTACTTTGATTTCACTATCGTCAGACATTTCATAATACAAATTAAGCGAAGTCTCGACACATTTTAATAACATAGAACGAACAGGGTTAGCTTAAACAAAAATGACATAACACCATGCACCTTTAACAGATTTTCACGGTCATTGGTTCATTACCTGTGTCGAATTAATTGTAAGATAAATCGATGCTCAAATCCTCAATCTCACGGACACATGGCAAAAACAATTTTGGCTGTGTATAATGACGTCACACTAGATGTTTCGTAACTTCCCTGTTACAGGTATACAACTGCAGATGGCGATGTTGCATGAGCCGGAAAGTAGCCTCCCGTATTAGTGGTTATTGTATATTTCGTAGCTATTTTTATTAGCGTAATAAATATTAGCGGTGTAAAGCTATAATTTATAATGAAATATCGATCTTATAGGCTAAGGACATTAACACTGGTTCTCCATATAAGCCTGTTGAATTCTGTGATGCGGATGGCTGGGCTGGTCATCGATGAGGTCAACACAACAATCGTGCTTACATGGACCAGTGAGCCATTTAAAACGACGTGGACAAAATTAACATAGAGCAGACAGTCGATGAGGAATAATTGGAACGGTAAATGATAACGTACACAGGCTTTTTTTTTTTTTTGCACATAGCCTACTAATGTTAATCAATGAATTTCACAATTCCAGTGGTAACTTCAGACTAGCCACATCATCTCATCATGAAACATTGACGCACAAGCAACTTCGTAGTTTACCATGAAGTGAGTTGTGGTACCGTCCAAATCGATGAGAAAAGCTACTTTTGTTTGTTTCTTAACACCCAGGTAAACCCATACAAAGCAAATAATCTTGCCTACCGTACAGACCAATCCGGCGTGTTCTTATTGTAAATGCCGGTGACCGAGTGGCTGTTTCTTCTCCATTAACCACTTGGAGCATCCAGAAAATAAGACTATGTAAATGCAGCAAGAAAGTTAGCTGAATATATTTAACATTAAACAATGAACTATCTTTTTAAAAAGTCAAACACGTTGATGAGTTAAATTAATTTATTTAATTAAAACAATCAAACACAATTTAAAAAGGTCTCCCCAAAAGGATACTACAAATAGATGGTTTTCAATGCCATTTAGTGTCCCTAATCTCCAAATTTTAAGCCCTCTCCATGACCTCCTTGGGACCAACCCTCTCTTTTTCTCTTTAGATGGAATTCTGTAAACATATAACACCAAAAAACAATAAAAAAATGTTGTTTGTTATAGCAACTCAGAGATGGCATAATTTTAACAGCTGTTACGTGTATACAGGCGGGAACATCACGTTTTTTGGTCACCTAGCATCCAATAGAATACAGGCCGAAAATCTTTTCTACATCTTTTCAAGGACTGGTAACCTATTTAAATGATGTATGATTTGATTTATTGTAAATATAAATAAAGCCATTTATTGGAACTGATTTTTACTTAATGTAAACAACGGTTTTTTTGTTGAAACATTTCCCTTGAAGGTATCACATTGCTTTATTCCTTTGGGAGGCGGTAGAGGACTGAATTGCACAAATACAAACCTGAAATGGCTACAGTAGCCATACATGAAGTTATTGGCCGTGTTACATTTATCAAGCTTTACATTTATGGCGACTCTCCCCTCCTTTACAAAAGCCAATCGCAGACTAGATGTATGAATTGTATAACTGCCAATGAAACCTCCAACTCGGGTATTGTTTCTCTGTAATATAATTCTAACATTATTATATTTGTTATGACGTGTAGGCTAGCTATCTTTTTATCACCTACATGCTTTCAATGCGCTTGTCGTGCGTCATGCTTATTGCATAGAATATGTCTCAAACGAATTTTATATGGAACGAGATTATTGCTTATTGACTGATTGGTCGATGCTGCAAACAGAGAACATGACAGTAGTACAAATGGGCGAGTCTTGCAGCCGTACACAGTACTCGAAGGGTTAACTGCAGTAATTGGATCAATGGATATTGTGTTGGGCCTCAGCATCTAATTACAACGACAAAGCTCTCCGGGTAAAAAACATGTCTGTGTATGTGCTTATAGATGAAAAGGCATAACAAGTTGCGTCTGTTTGTATTTTATTTGTTCGGCAGAATTTACGCGTTTTCACCTTGTAGCCTATACTGCCTGCGCACCAATTTAAGAAGCCGGAACACTCTGTTTCTTAGCAATGGAAGGGAGGTGTCTGTTCGGTCCGGCGATAACAGCATACTAACGTTGATTCTTTCACATTTAGCTGGAGTGCATAGGACAAGTCAACAGAAAGCCAGACGGGTGATTGATAAACATTTATTTGTTGATAACCGCTTTCCGTAGGGGATACACTATAAATTGTCTTGTTGGAATAACTGATTGTTTGTAGACTCTGCGCGCGGAATTTCTACCATAGCCCTAGGCTGCAACAGGTAAGCACGTTTCTTCCATATACCACGGCGTTATACGGATGTAGCCAATGGTTACGGGTTTGTTACCCTGTCTTTTGTAACCGTCCGTAAACGGCTCTGTATAATATCGGTACGTATTGGAAAACTATTACTTCCACAACAAATTGTGGCCAACGGAAAACTTGCTCACGACTCCATGGCGGTTCTTTGTGTTCCATCGTTAGGCTATAAAAGCAGTACATTATAGCCTACCAATTAATAAAGGGGTAGCCTGTTAAAACTGGGCAAATTGTGTCAACTCGTGCGAAAGAAAACTACAGAAATACTTTGGGCTACTGCAGAAAACTACGTTTAGACAAGTGGTCGTTGTAAAGTATTGATTTGGCTTTGGCGTTGTGCAGTAATAGGCTACAGGGACTGAATTCTTAAAATATAAGATTTATTTTCGTTAGAGTGTACATTGCAACCTTTGACGGCTACGTGCGTTTGAATTGTGCGAAAGATGGTGCTGAACTTAAGGACAGTGAACTTCTCTCTGTCAGGATATATGGCGCTGATCCATCACAGCTCCTTCTGCCTGTGGTTATGAAGACGCTTAAACGATTTTGTGAATAGCGGTTTTAAGCAGATCAAGTGTTTAATTTCATGGCAAGCTAAGCCTTTCGGTGCTATTTCTGTCGTTATATATGATTTTTAACAAGCAATTGTGAAATAGTGTGTCCGTTTAAAATAACCACTAGCTGTGACAGTCGCCAAAGCTCTACAGGGGAAACGCTCAGACAATGTTAAATACAAGTTCAAGAAGTGAACTCGCATTTTCTACACATGAAACACATTTCTAAATTACATTTTCTACTTAACACCATGACGCAACCATTTAATGGACGCCTATTCTCCGTGTTGGCCAAAAGCATTGCGGTTTATGAAGAGCCATGCTGTACAGCTATGCCGTACAGCTATGCCATAAGCCAGCTATGTAGGCTACAGCCATATTCTAAAGTTTCTTGCGTATGCTACTTATTCAGTCATGCATTATCGGAATTAATGCCATTGTAACATTGTTACAAGTATGATTGAGTTCTGAAGATGTTATTTAACTCATTAGTCTAGAGACAGTGTAGCTACTACATGGCTACTTTTAAAAAAGATCTGCAGTTGTGACGCCACTGAATGAGCTGTTTTTCTGTAATAGGACGAAATCGGAAGTGTTGTGATTTTTAGACCACTATTTATGTAGGACATGGAAACTTGATACAACATCAACTTTGTTTGTTTTCCAGTTGCGGATAAATACTACTCCAGATGCATAAAGAATTACCTTTGCGAGTGGCCTAAAGAGCAGGCCAAACCAGCTTTGAATTTAAATATTACCTGGTTCTGGAAACCGCCCTGTAAGAACATCTGTTCAAAAGTTTCTGCTGCAAGCATGTCTCTTGATATACTATCATGTGTTTTATTTTTGCTGTTTTGCACAATTTTTTCCCCGTTTTGTTCTGTGATATACTGAGATCCCTTGGGGACACAAATCCTCCGCAAATCCACAGGGCTTGAGAAATTAAATTGACCCTTTGCCTCCTTTGTACATTTGTACAATTTCAACATGGCTACATGTGTGCTAACGAGGTTTATTTCTGTTTTATGAAGCTACAGGCCATTTTGGAGGCTGCTTTTCTTGTTACAGACCTGACTGAGAGTGTCTAAGGCCAAAGTTTTGGACTTAGGCCTAATAGTTGTGTTCCTTTGCCACATCCTATTAGTAGGATGTATCCAAAACCAGTCCCCAGCCCTGGTTCTTAACCTCGAGTGGCCCTCAGTCACATGTTTCAGTAATACATTCTAGCAAAGGCCACATGAAGAGGAGGGGTGTTCAAAAGCAAGCATGCCGGCCCCAGGACAGACTCCTGAAAACACTGTATTTCAAATTTTCTCCAATATTTGCCGTATTTGAGTCTTCAGATTCCATCCTCATATTTGGATTTACTTGTGAAACCATATTATGATATAAAAAGGTCATGTGAAATGTACCTGAAATCATGCAATCATGGACCAAGAAAAATCCAAAAAACGTTAAAATTGCAATGCACCACATGTAGTTGTTAAATCATATTTTGCCATTATAGCACACAAGGAATTCTTTTCAGGATGATTTTCCTTTTCATTACTGATTAGGGGAGTCTACGTTTTGATAGTCAGTACTATTGAGTTCAGTTATCCTCACACACTCAACAAAAAGCTTTATACTTACTGATTAAAAAAAAAAAAACTAATGGTAATTTTATATAATTGAAACAGTCACCTGTTCTTTATCATTAAAACAAGCTTCTTGTTTTATATAACATTACATTATTTAATCCCCCTGCAGTTTTTGAATGTAGGCCTACTACCCATTTTTAGAGCTGAATGTCTGTTGGAGCTGAATTGTACATTGATCAAGGGGTGCAATGATGGTGTCTCCATCTGGGATTTGAACCAGCAACCCCAGATCCTTAACCACCTCCATGTCAATCCTCTGTTGGACTATCTGTTCTCATCCTCCTTTCCAATGCAAAGGCACAACCCAGATCATCAGTGGGAGAACTGTGTTACAAAGAGGGATAACAACTGCTGCATTTGCCTTTGCTTGCCAAATTTACGACTCCCCAAACACTGTGGCAATTCTGTTTTGTTTGGTCAGTTCACTGGTACTCTCTTTTAAATACAGTATTTGTGATTAAATTGTACAAAATTAAAAAAAAAATTTACCATCCCCACGAAGACCTACTCATTGATACTGTAGCTCCATTGCCATACAGTTGTTAAAATTTGTTGGCATTCTTTTTTCCTCTTCTCAAGTTATCTGCCACAGACAGACAGTAACATGACAGTACCCTGTCTCAAGATTTTTCATTGCTCCAAGAGGATTGTGAAGTGGTCAGATATCACTTCCTGTGGATGTCAGTTCCTGTATTAGGGACTTTATTCCAACCAAATGTGGGGAAGGGGATCTTTCTAGCAAGAACATTTATTTTATTTTAAAAATAAAAAAGAACCAAATGTCTCATTAGTACTTTCTCTCCTTGCTTTCAAGACCACAATTTTTGAGCCATCATTTTGAGGTCATACAGTAGTACAGTATCAGGCTTCAGTGTGTCTCCTTGCTCTGTAATTGAAACTTTTTTTCTTTGGTGTCCCCTCTTCAGTGTTGAAATTTGGCAGAGTAATTGAAACTGTCGGAGGGACGTTAAAAAGCGTTTGACCATTGAATGGGGGTTTCGCTGCTAGCCATTCATTCATCCACCAATTAGCATGAAGCCACTTCATTTTCTTATGGGAATATGCAGAGACCCAAACCCACTTAATTATGCTAACTCACCCTGTCTAATGCATACCAGTATTGTCAAAGCAGTCGTGAAATCTTTGCAGGGTTTATATTTAAAAGTGTTCAGTCCAGGTCTAATTCCACTGCAAAACTGGGTTTTGGTCTCATAATCCTCGTTCACTTTGCAATTTGATATAGTATGAACCTCCCACTCTGGTTTTATGAGAGAGTACTCTTGGGGAAACCGACCTTTAGCACAGAATTTTCCTCTGGGCTTTTATTTTATTTTATTTATGTATTTTTTTATCTGAGAATTAAGCACTTGTTCATGATTGCGATTAAATAGTATAGGCTACTGCCAGCAAATTCTAGGTTTTGGCTCATTCTTTAACATGTAAAATGTACTTAAATCTGGCCTTTTCCCGGGCTGAGGAAACATATTATGTGCCTCTTTTTTGCTGTTTTGTGCCGTGATTTGAAAGAAACTGGGTGTGGAACAAAAGTTCCTTTGTTCCAGGCGAAGCTGGGGATTGGAGAGACACCGAGCTTTCATGAGCTGAGAATATTGAGCTCTGCGGACATACTGAACAGTGGGCCCTTTGACTGAGCTAGCTGCATCATAGAAGCTCCATGCCAGGTTTTGGGAGGGGGATACAGAAGGTCTTGGAAGCTGAAGGGCTCTTTGGTAATTTGGATATTCCGGCAGGTGGCCGTCTCATTTTCTCCTTGTGTTGGACTTTTAAATGGTCCGTGTTTATATTTTTACTGAGGACGTGAAAACTCTTGTGCATTGTCACTGGTTTTTAGCAGTTATATCGTGATGAAATATGAGTCCTGGTTCTCTGATGTTGAGAAGCATTGATGCAATCTAGTGTGTTCTTTTAAATATTACTGTGATACAGTTGGTTCAGTATTTGATCAGATCCGGCTATTTTGGAAAAACTAGTCACATTTCCTGAATTTCACAATTGCCTGTGATCAGTTTTTCTTTGAATTATTTCACCTGCATGTTTGGACCTGCACCTGGTATTCCAAAATAGGAGCCGTAGATTTGTATGTTGTATATCTGCTGTGCTGTGATTGAATGTTTGCAGTTCAAACTGGCCATTTCTGCATGATAAAACCTTGGTTGAATATTCAGATAAAGTACGGTGTTCTAGTGAAGTAGATGCCTTGCTGGTAGCGCTACTGCGATTTGTCAACATCATCGATTACTTTGAAGCTCTAAATGCATCGATTTGCATATTCATGATTGATGTGTCTTCTTAAAATGTATTATGCCTGCTTGTTTAGCCACCAGCCTATTGTTGTAGTGATGGGGAGCTTTTTGATTGACAACTTTTTTGTCAATTGTGTAAACATTGAAAAAGCTGCATAATGCAGCTGATCTTGTTGCCATTAGTTATAGCGTTCACCTGTTTGCCTGCCATTACTCTGGTACTGGCAGCCAAAATTGGCCTAATGTAGTTTTCCTATTCAGTGCACTTTTTGGTCTGCTCTTTAGGGTTGGCTATTGTCGATGCACTGGCGTATTTGAGAATCTGCTGGTGTAAAATTGGTAGCGGTTTTGGAACTGCAGTGTGATTGTGTAATTCATGCCCACTTTATTAGATACACCTGCTCCTTAACACAATTAGCCTGTTCCTTCAAACAGCAAATCATATGGCAGCAACTGAATATATAAAGGATGCAGACATGGTGAAGAGGTTTAGTTGTTTGTTTGGCCAAACATTATAGAATGGGCATGATGAGTGATCTAAGCAACTTTGACAATGGTATGATTGTCAATGCCAGACGTGGTGGTTCCAGCATCTCAGAAACAGCAGCCCTCCTGGAATATTTATGTACAACAATCTCTAGAGTTTACAGAGAAAAACAAAAACATCCAGTGAATGGCAGCACTGTGGGCAAAAACACCTTGTTAATGAGAGGAGAATGGGCAGACTCATTCAAGCTAACAGAAAGGCCACAAATGCTCAAATAGCAGCTGTTTGCAACAGTGGTGTGCAGAAGGGCATCCTTGAAGGCAGAATGGGTCACACCTGGAAGCGGATGGGCTACAGCAGCAGAAGACTGTGCCAGACTCCACTCCTGTTCCACAAACATGACAGTGACTTCTGTTTACTCCAGTGGCTTGCACAGTCACCAGATCTCAATCCAATGGAGTGCCTTTGGGATGACTTGGAAAGGGAGGTTCACAGCGTGAATGTGTGGTCGAAATATCTGCCGGAACTGTGTGATACTATGGAGTCGGCATGTACCAGAATCCCTAAAGAATGTTTACAGTACCTTGTTGAATCTGTATTGCGTAGAATTCCAGCTGTTCTGGAGGCAAATGGGGGTCTGACCCAGTACTAGATAGGTTCACCTAATAAAGTAGCTGTCATGTTTATATTTGAGCTTATGCTCTATACCTTTCATCTATATCAGATGGAGATATTGATTATGGGCTAATTTGAGGTCTGCTTGGTTTAAAGTGATGCAGGAATGCAGCTATGTTTTAACACACTCCAATATCATTATGCAATAGAATTATCTTGTAGGTCAAAAAGAGTTCATCTATGTTTTTACGGGCATCAATAACATTCATGATGAATGTAATCAACAGGTAAATTAAGATGGAAAATATTATTTTCTGGCCTACACATAAAATCTAGCCATGTCTGATGTTTTTGTCCCCTCACTCTCTTCTCTCTACCTTCTCTTTCATCAAGGGATATCTACTGTGTTTTTTTAGATTTTTTTTTGGCAGGGTAAGTTTGAATTAGTCAATTAATATTATCTACCTTTTATTTCCTTAAACTGTTTTCATGGTTAAAAATAAAACTGAAGTTAAATTGCATTTTAGAAAGTGCCAGATAATTGATAGATTAATCTATTGCAAAACAATAGTAGCAGCCATACGTACAAGTGTTTAATAATTTATGGCTGGACTCTCAGAACTTGGGACACTGTGATTGGTTAGCTCTCCAATGACCAAATCTTGCAGTTTACTGCAATTATTAAACTGCCTGAGGCTCCTGTACTACTCTGGTGTTGCTGATTCCAGAGTAGTTGACACTGGGCCCAATGTTTGGTCTTTGAGTTTCTGTATTTAATTAAATATAAGTAATATTTGTATGTTTACTTAGTAATTTATGGTGATGGGCCTCTTGATGTTAATCATCCTGTGGAATAAATTATTGTCCTGAGTTAGGTCTGTAGATGCTGTAAATTGATATTTTCTAGCATAAATCTCCAATGATACGTTAACAAGACCATGCTGTTGAGCTGTGAGTAAACATTGCCAAAAAGACTGGTTGTGGTATTTTTTAAGTAATAACTAAATGGTAAATGGACTGCATTTATATAGCGCTTTTATCCAAAGCGCTTTACAATTGATGCCTCTCATTCGCCAGAGCAGTTAGGGGTTAGGTGTCTTGCTCAGGGACACTTCGATACGCCCATCGCGGGGTTCGAACCGGCAACCCTCCGACTGCCAGACAACCGCTCTTACCTCCTGAGCTATGTCGCCCCAGGCAGTGGTAGGTATATTGATTATTTCACAGCTACAGGGTGTAGTTGATATAATCACAATATACCACAGCCCGGAGTGAGTTACTGCTTTTATAAAACTTTTACCAGGTATGATAATATTGATATTACAGACACAATCCAATTAAAACAGTTTTAACAATTTAATTTCAAGAATAATTTACAAGGAAGTGGTGCCAGGCAGTTGCTATGCTACGTTGTAAATGTTGCATAGCGTTCTTTTGTTCTGCAAAACTAACAAGCAAGCTGGCGGTTGTGACCGAACAAGAGTGTATGCCTTATTGAGGTTTATTTGTGCATTCCCATTGATTGTGCAACCACTGAAAAACTGTCCAACCTCAATGGGATTGTGTTGCGTAGTTCTATTCATTTTGTCAGGTGGAGGTAGCGAATTGCTCTGCATGGCGAGGATTTCTGCTCCACCTTCTCTGGTCCTCGAGTTTCAGTCGCCAGTAGCTCCAGAGAGAGCTCTCACACTTGTGCTCGCTTATGGACCAATCAGATTATGAGATTTTTTCCCCTACCCATTTTAAAGCACAGGATAAACAAGACTAATTCCACATTGCTTACCTGGGTCCAGAGCTAGACTTGCTGTCTAATTTGTGATTGGCTGGCATACTGTTGCCATGGGTCACTTGGCTGTAAAAACAGCTCCAGTTGGCTGTAGGATATACCTGACATGCAGTGAGGGCAGATCAGAGGAATTTGTCTGTTTGCTCAAGTCACTCAATCCTTTTAAAATGGAAGTCTTGTGTGAGCTGGCCTGAAGAGAGTCTGTGCCTTTTAGTTCTTTCAAGTTTCACTAGTCTGCCATGGTCAGCGTCACTCTTGCTAATTTATTTAGGCCAACAGCTTGTTAACTGTACAACGGCACAAAATATAATCCAGCACCTGAATAGTTTTAGCCTGCAACTCAGCGTCTGCCTGGAACCAAGTGATGTCACAATGGAGGACTGTAGTAAAGCCTGCTGGTAGACCTGCCACGTATTTTGCTTCAGACTGTTTTTAGTATAAGTTCAGAATTGGCGAAAGCCAGTTGACTCTTTGGACTCTTTTTATTGAATGGGGAAGGCTGGTGGGTTGGGATTGGAATTGGTGATTTGTATTACACTTTCAAATCACCTCTATACCACCCACAACTGCTCTGGCAGCACTGTAGCTGAAGTGTGTGTACCCTACTCTGCACTTGTGGTGGAGTCAGTGACTATTTTCCACACCACAAGCCACATTGAGTTGTACAGGAGAGCTAGCAGGAGCCCAGGCCAACTGAAGCCCATCTTACTCTGGTGGGATGAAACCAGTTGTTGGACTGCAACTTTTGACGGCTGCCCAAAGCCCTTTACAAAAGACTGAATTGCTAGGGTGGGGCCAGGAAGGTCCACATTTATGTTTTCCCAACTCTTGACTACTGAAGTGTTGCTGTGTAAACAGCATGGAACTGTGTGTTTGAACGCGGTGTAGCACTGGAATGTTCAAACTTACTGTAGATGATATCACTTGACCTGTGTCTTTGACACTGAGGGGAGTGGGAACTTGCTTAAGGGATAATCTCTAAATGTGTACATTCCTCTGCGAAAGTGTTTCTGGGATTTAAGATAATACATGCGTGTGTACTATGCCACTGCCCACCACGGACCTATGGACCACTAAATGGTTTCTGTCATTGAAGAGTCACTGTGAAACGGGCCGAATGGAGAATTGTGAGATGGCTATGTGAAATGACTGTAAAAACTATAAAGATGTGTCATGTGCTGTCCCTTGTATCTGAAGAGCAGCATTGACTGCCCTGGACTGAAATGACAACATTCACCTTATGCATTCTTTTGCTGATTACGTCTCTCAGGTGGCATTTATTTTAGGTGTTCAGTTGCCCTAGAGGGGCATTCTCACTGGTTGCGTGCTACATAGTTTTCCATCGCCTGCTGATGGATTTTCCAAGTCTGTTACTTGTGGCATTTCACTGTCCAATTTGGAATCTGCCACCTCTTGGCTCTTCTGTGTATATTAACTTGCTACCTCCCTTGCCCGTGCTACAGTGTGATCCCGAGTGGAACTGCTTTGTTGTTGTGCCTCCTGTGTCTGTCCTTCAACTCGGTTTTAAATCCTCTCTCCCTCTTCCAGGGCTGCAGAACAGCGGATTTCCCCTACAGGAACTCCTGTATCTTCCATACTTTTCACTACAAGCGGGGTAAGTTCGACTGAGTCGTTTGATGCTAAAATGGGGCCCATACCTCAGCTTTGATGTGAACTTACTGTATGTGTGTTGCATAGAAGTTCTCAGGAATTATTTTGTTGTTCAGAATTGTGTTGAATTTCTAATCCCCTGCAGGTCACTGTTATTTATCCCTAACCATGTCCTTTTATCCTGTAATGGGAAAATCCTAAGCCTTTTACTTGTTTGTGTATAGACACAAAATCACAGATGTGTTAAATGCATCAAATGGCAGCATTCCCTCCTATGTCACCAGAATGTGAAAGTTGACTTTAGCAAAGGACACATTTTCTCACGAGAGGGAGAAGAAGCTTCACAAATGAAGTTAAAAGCTTGGTCAGTTTATATACATTGAACTTGAAAGTGGTTGAAATCTCATTTATAGTCATTTGTTTCCGTATTGAAATGGGTTTCTATGAGTAGTCTCTTGGGGGGAAAAGTGACCATCTTTGGATTGCTTGCCACAGATAAAATCTGCAACAGCTGCAATCATAGCAATCACTGGAACATTTTGGCTTTCTTTCTGGAAGTTTAAAAAAATAAAATAAATGCACTTGGATCCATGGAATGAATGACTGTGTTTCTGTTGTACTGCTATAGAATTGCATGTCATTAAAACAGTCAGTGCTGGAAATCTTGAAAATGAGCTCTTAAGTTTCAAAGAAAAAACATTTTATTTTCATATCTGCAAAATAATGAACTATGTACTTTGTTTCCAGCCATCTGGTTGGGAAAATATTATAAATGAATATAATGAATTTAAATTAAGAGCTATCATTTTCTGAGGTGATTTGCTGACATGGAAAGTAATTTCCAGAAGGCTGTATAAAACCTGGCATTGCACAGGCAGTGAAAATAATCGCTGTTGAGTTCTACAGCTCTCCTATACATTAATCAGATTAATGGCAGTGAGTTTCCACCTAAGCTTCTGCAAGCTCTTGGCTCCTCCTTCCTGAGCCACAACATGGAGAAATGGGAGTGAGTCCTCAATCTGTTCTCTGGCTCGGTGTTCATTTTTGCCTCTGAAAATTGTGGCCCGACCCATTTTACATCCATCAGAAAGAAGGTTCATGCTGGTTGGTTGCTGTCTGCTCTCTGATTTGCCCTAGTGGATAGAGACTCTGGGGTGTGGCTTTTGCATTTGCATGTAGACCAGTTCCACATGCTGCAAGCTGTGTCCACAAAGCCACATCTGACAGGAGCTAATGCTCCTATAATAGCTTTCAAATGTGCTGCTGTTCGGTATCCAGTTCCCAGCTATGTTCTGTGCATTCGAGGGCCCAGTGAGCACAAGTTTCCATTTCTGATTGGGAACGTCAGGGCCAATGGCCCATGACAAGCCCAGAGTTTTGGATTGGGGTCTCCAAAACAACCCCTGCCCCCCCCCCCCCTCACAGAGGGCCTTGTGTTTCATTTCAGTTTGTCTGTCCTGGGAAATGTCTTTCAATGACTCAATCTACGGTGGCACATTTCATTCCCGTCATGCACTTTAACTAAAATAGTCATTGACCACCTCACCCCTTTCCCCTAAGCAGCAGGAGTCACTTTCAAGCGTCGTGTTTTGCTTTTGGACTTTGAGTGATAGAGCAAGAGGTTCCCTCACATTTCAGGTCTGCCTACACCTTGACTTTTGAGTGCTCAATAGCTGGTACTGGATTCTGATATATCTGCTTGGCCAATTTGAAAGTCTGTCCGGTTTGTATTTTAGAGTTGGGCTGACATATTATTTAAGAGGGTTTGTTGTATGCTGGGTGAAGGTGACTGGGTTTGCAGAGGTAGGCTAAAGTTCATCACTCTGTCTCAGTGTACAAGTCCAGAGCAGATCTGCTGAGACAGACCCTCTGGTTAATGGCTCTACATTTCAGCTGTCTCTCTTACACTCTGCCTGTCTGTCGGGAGTCGCAAGCCAAGTGTAGAAGTAGGTTTACCACTTGCTCTGCATGCGGTCACATAATTGAGGTTTGGTTCCCCTGCCTTCTGTTTGCAAGCGCTATGTTTTGTAAAGGCCTGTCACAGGGTAATATATGATGAGGATGCAGTGTGGCACAATTCGGCTTGGTTTTTCCAAAAACCTCAGTCATGAAAAATGGTAGAAAAAGGGTCTCCTTGTCACTCTCAAATATTGTCAATACGGAGTAATACTATATTCCCCCATGAGCCTTGGTTTAAAATAATTTTTCTAGTCTGAACATTCTCTGTGGCCTCCCTGGCTTGGCTGTTCTTCAGAGATTATTTTAATGGAGTCATATGTCACAAGGATCCATTCTCCCAATCCCAGAACCATGGGGTCAATCCAAGATCAAAACAAACATGGATCTGTGCTGTTTCAGCTTCTGAAGACAGTATGTAGAGTGGCACTATCTCATGTTTTACTTGAGAGGCATGAGAGGCATCAATTTTAAAGTGCTTTGGATAAAAGCGCTATATAAATGCAGTCCATTTACTTGATGATTATCTCCTGCTAGCAGCATGTATGTATTATCTATACTTATAGGATCAGAGGAAACAAAAGAGGACATGGGTAAACCAGAATTGGGGGATGTAATAGGGCTACTTCCGTGAACTAACAGTTATTTTATTTTTTGCAACATAACCTTGCCTGCTTTTGACTTGAAATCTTTATTAGCTGTAACCACAGCTCTATAGCTCTGTCTGTCGGTAGGTCGGTTGGTAAACAAAAAGTGTCCCACCCCGTAGCGGCCACAGTTTTTGCCCCAGGAGGCTGAAATTTGGCATGGTCGTTGGTCATGACCGAAGGTAGGGCTGAGTAACTTTCAAGGCCGATTGACCAAGAGGGGGCATAGTGATGGGCATGGCCTATCCCATAAAGGCACCTAACTCCCGAATGGATTCACAGATTTGCACAAGATTTTGTGGAAAGGTTGGTCATGAACCAAAGAAGAGGTCACATGTTTGTGTGAGGGTGTGTGCATGAATGCATGCACACATGGATGCATGCGCATGTGCGGTCGCAGCTATTGCAGATTTGCGCTTGTTTGAAAGTCTGTTATTTGGTAACATTAAAACTTGCTTATTCCTCTTCCTACATGCAGTAGATTTCACTGACATTTTTGTTGTATATTTCTTCTGGGTTTTACAATGATCATATGCATTTGCGTCTCCCACAGACAGTTTAATGACATGGTGACTGTACACATAAGCTGCTTTGGGAAGTATTATGTGTTTAATGTCAAGGAGATTCTAATTTGTTTCAAATGCTACTTGTATAGTATTCCATCAAGAAAAAATGACCCTGCTAAAGCAATTGAAGAACCGGCTATAATCTTTAATCTTGAAGGATTGAACGGTTTTTCACCCCTCCAGCTGCTTGATGTGAGCGCGGGTGTGTGTGTGTCACTCGTCCAGTCGGTTTGATGGAGCTTTGCCTTGCCACCCAGGATAGGCTGTACTTGCCTGACAGCGCATCTCTAATTTCTCACAAACCACATGCTCTCATTTGCTTTTGCTTTTGTCGTATAAACATCCATTTAATTACTGACCTGTCCTGGCTCCACCCAGATTTATTTTGGAATTTGCTGCAGATCTACAGTGTGTAGAGATGAGTGTCATGTACATCACCAAGATGGATACTTCTGGCTTTACAATGCTGTTGGTATTTAGGCATCTTTTTTTCTGTCAAAAGGGAGATCTTTTATTTGTTGTGCATAATTACCCAAATACCTGAAACTTTTTATTTGTGTTTTTTTAAATATATTCTTTAGCTGCTTTCCCTTTCTATAAGTGCGGTATACCTTTAAATGGTTCTGGTGACATTTGAATCAACGTACTGTGGAATTGCATAGAAACTCAGAACCAACTAATATGGGCTTCTGCATAATCTGTCTGGTGTGCTAGCTGTGATTGAAGGGATGTAGAAACATGGTACCGTTCTTGTGTGACGCTTCAATTGCATACTTCTGTATGGTAGGAGGCCTGCTGGCCATTGTGAAGCTTATTTGTCTGTTTAGACTGTTCAGGTCTCTGACACTATGCACAATATATCCAAGTAGCTTATATTTATTTTAGCATTCATAAATAATTTTCTTAGGATGACCTACAGCCTGTGGCTGAATACTGGATAATTATTTTTAACTTGTGACCTCTGTCCGGCACCTATATTTATTTGTACCTTATTTATTTGGATGTGCATGTGTATTGTTTTTTGTTGCCATGGGTACTGATCAATTTATTTAGTTTGATGTGAATATGAAGTAGTCATGCAAATCATTGCATATGAATATATCATTTATTACTGTAATGCATCAATTAAAATGATTCCACACAGTAGGCTTGTGATTACAATTGTCTTGGCCTAGGCATTTATTTGCTTGTACTTCATGATGTTTGGTTTTTGACATTATTAACCATTTATATGGGTTGGTTTGGTGCTCGCTAGCCTGATAAATATATGGATATGGATTATTACCAATAGTTATACGAACCATGTAGTCTTCACCAAAATCTAAAATTGCGCAAATGGAAAATAGCTATTTCAATGAGATCACTTGTACCGACAGACTTAGATGGATAAATGCTAGTTAGATAGTAGACTCTTCAATGCATTCCTTGCTACACATTTCTGATTGCATTCCTTTAGTCTGGCATGGGCAGTGTGCACTCTGGGTTTGTGGTAATTTGTCCCATTTCATGCCAGCTATACTCAGGTTTCTCTATCTTTTTTTTGCATGTTGTATTTTGGTTGCATTTGGAACAGTAGGTACCTTTTGGAGTCGGTCTTGTAAAATTGGAAGCGGCTTGAAGTAAGTGTGCCAACTTTGACTTGGCATGGTGAAGCTGCAGAGAGATTGGCTGCAAGATGCAGCTGTTGGTGAACAGATGCATAAAATGGCTGGCAGTGCCACACACTGTCCGATTTTACACTGACAGCTGACAGGAGTGAAAGCCGAAGTCTGGGTGCTCAGCATTACCTTCCGCTTATTTTTGGAATTTTCTATTGAAGAGCTCAAGCTTTCACTGTTGTAAAAAAGCTTTGCTGTACAGTTTAAAAACAGCAGCTGCTCAAATCTTACGGATCTACCCTTCAAAGGGAGCCACCATGTATCGTGTACATTTTGGAGTTCTCTCTCCAGCTGTATTTTTAGGGGCTTAAGCAATTTTGGGATCGGAGCGTGACATTTTAGCTCATGGACATGCTTTCAGTCTCTCCCCGCTTCGCTTTCTCTCTCTCTCTGCATGTCACTGGATGAAGATTTACAGCCCCGATGGAGACGCATTTAGCCACAAACTCCTGCCACATGCTTTGTTTTCAGTTCTGGACTTGCAGGGTGGCTTCATGTTACTTCGCCTGGGCCACCTCTCTCACCCTAACCTTCCATTTCAGGCTGGATCAAAGGTATTCACTTTTCAATTAGCAGGCTCTGTTCAAGTGAGGCTGTCCTGGCTTTTGCCCTTTCAGCGTGGATGTGGGAAATGCCTCTTTCGCTGGTGTCTTTCCACTGCTCCGAACACCCCCGCCTCTTCCCCAAGCCAAACCCCCATTCAGTTGGGACATTTAAGAGGAAAGTTTGTGTTGTACCTTTGGCAAACCTTCAGCAGGGCATTCGACCTACTCTCCATCGCAGACCTACAGCGAAGGTATCATTCAATAGCAATGGATTTCTTTGTGGAGGGGAGGAGTCACAGCGGGGATTTCTAGCCTGTCGTCAGCTGCTGTGCGCAAATATAAACAAACTGCTTATGTCATTTTATCGTAAGCCAAATCTAATTCCGGCTCTGACAGAGGTGCGCGGCTGAACAAGTGGGCTTTCATGTCTTTAACCGTAACCATTCCTCAGGTTCCTCTTTTTTTTCTCCTGTCCAAAAGCAAAAGGCACATGGAAAGGGCGGTTTTCAAACCCCATTGTTAAAAACTTCTCTCTCCTTGAGTCGAGTCCAGCAGCCCTGAAGATGAACGAAACGCTGTCCTTTCTTCCCAAGCTGTTGTTGTCGGTGAGAGGAAGGAGGGTGACCTTGGCTCCTCTGTGTACAATTGGGAGCGAGGGCAGGGAGCGGAACAGAATGCGGAGGGGAAGGGGAAATCTGTTCAAGGTTCACCGGCTTTCTTCTTGGCCACGGACTTGCTATGTTGAAAAATAGTTAATTTGGGTTCTTAAGGCTTCCCAAGCATTCCTATATCCAAACACTTGGATTATATAATCCAAATACTTGGATTATACTTTAACTGTTAATTGGATGAGGATATAATTCAGCACACAATTATATGGAAGGTTAATTGTATTTGTATATATATGAGTCGATTCGGTTTCTTCTTGGCTACAGTACATTAAAGTTGGCGTTTGAATTCCTGAGCTGTGCATTTGCTGAATTAATTTGATATGCAATTCCTCTTGGGTATGAGTAAAATTAGTTTTAAACGGGTACTATTTTGAGGGTATGAATACAGGGAAGGGGGATTTTTTAAGGCGAGTCATTGGCTTGTGACATATGAACTAAGGCACAGGAATTTGATTAATATTGTGTATGACGAGCAAATTAGTACAGTGTTTTCGTCTGAGGCTGGTGTGGGTGGACTAGATGGTTGAACATCATTATCTTTAGAGCCCCAGTCATGCAGCCCCACCCATGACAGAGTTAAAACTGTCTCTCGCAGTTCAGAATCCTCTCACAGACTAACACAGGCACAGAGGTGAGACCTGCTGTACTCTCCCGCTTGCTGATACAGGATTACCGGATTACTGGTCTGTTGCAGGGGAGGGCAGAAGCCCGGCTGTACTGAGGAAAGCCTGTTGGCGTTTATGCTTGGAGAATGATTGGTTAAAAAGCTTTCTACACGATAATGTTTAAATGTTTTGACTGCTGGCTGCTTGCTCTTTAGTGGCTTGTACTGCATAGACTGCTGACATTCTGAAGTGTTTGCGTAATGTGAGCCAGCTATTTCTTTCCGTGACATTCAGCTGCCATATTGCGTAGAAATGTCGCGTTTTGTGGGTATGCCAAAGGAAGGAAGAACTATTTATTTTGTTTTTTGAATGATTGAGCGTTGTGGACATTGTTTAAAACTTCTGGAAGTGTGGTTAAATTCTAAGTGGATCGCAAAGCCGAGCGGTTGTCGATACCTTGTACAGTGGGCAAATGTTCTGAAGCTGTTGCCGTACTCTCACGCGGACCGTCTTTACATGCCCTGTGGTCCTTTCAGTTTGACAGAAAACCGCCAACATTCCGTGCTGCAAGGGTAACACCGCCATGTCTTCCAATGGGGACCTGAGGGATGGGGGCAGCTGCGAGAGTTTCTGGGAGGTGAGTGCTCTTTCTGCGCAGGGTCCGTGCGGCACATGACCGGGCGTGGCAGCCTAGTGCGGGACTGAGACCACAGAACGCCCCCTTTGGCAGCCGGCCAGGGTTTTCGCAGAGGCCCACCTCTCTGCAGATGGGAGGTAGCCTCCGAGGCACCCGCCAGATGAGTTTTTGCTGATCCCACATTTCCACGGTTTTTCTGGAATGTCTACCCCCACTCGGCTATTTACCTGCCCCATCAAGTAGTGGTTGGCTTGAAGGCACAGCATGACGATTCCTGCTCATTTTATGCTGTCATACACCTAATCTTTCTTACTACCACTTCCAGACCTAGTAACAAGTAACATTTTGGCTGAAGTTTCTTCCCCATTTGATTAAAAATGTGCTACTAAAAGTAAAATAAATTCTTACTTTAGAAGATTCCACTTTTCCACAATTCAGCTTCGTCATTGTACAGACACAATGAAAAATATGTAGGTAGCGCCCTAGAAATGACCCCAATAATAATCTAAAATAATATTCTGAAGAGATACAGGGAGGGAAAGGGGCAAGCACATCCGGCTGCATCACTTTACAGTTAATCTCAGTTCGTCATAAGTGCCGGTGCATCATCATACACTGGCACTTATGATTTACGACAACACTTCCAGACAACCACATTCCAGCATAAGCATTTCAATTGCAGTTAATTTACTTTGTGTAATGAATCATTTGGATTTCCATTAGTTTTGTTCTCCAATTACAATGAAACTAGAACACCCCTTTTCAAATATGTGAGTATTGTGTTACTATTCATGTGTTATTACCCCTCCCTGATTATGTAATATGTTTTGTAATGCCTTTGTGTATTCATCTTCATCAACATATGAATCAGTGGTAACCAAACATGTTCCTGGAGTTCTACCGTTCTGTAGGTTTTCACTCCAACCCTAACAAAGCACACCTCATTCAACAGCTAAAGATCTGCATTGAGCTGCTAATTAGTAGAGTCAGGTTTAAATGAAAACCTTCAGGATGGTAGATCTCCAGGAACACTGTTGGTTACCACTGATCTAAATGAATTAACATGGGTATTCTTTTCCTAGCCAGGGAACTACAAGAGGACTGTGAAGCGCATCGATGATGGCTACAAGCTATGCAACGAGCTGGTCAGCTGCTTCCAGGAGCGAGCCAAGATTGAGAAGAGCTATTCTCAGCAGCTCACCGAGTGGGCTAAGAAATGGAGGGGTGTAGTGGAGAAAGGTGAGACCGTGAGTCAGGAGAGGGCCGTTGTGTCCTGCTCCATCATGTCACCTAAAATTAGCGCCAGGAATAACAGAAACGGCATGCTCCTCTTTCACATATCCCCACAGCCTTGAGTGAGTCATAACTCTCAGATAGGACGCATGTTCTTGCGGGACTGCATGATTTAAATTGTTTCGGGATGTGCTAATAGTTTTTCGGTTCCTGCGACACGTCCATGTCAAC
Organism: Anguilla rostrata; assembly: GCF_018555375.3. NCBI lineage: Eukaryota > Metazoa > Chordata > Actinopteri > Anguilliformes > Anguillidae > Anguilla > Anguilla rostrata. Next base: position 42,162,964 of record NC_057937.1, on the reverse strand, counting down.
GCACAGTTTCCCCTGTTTAACCTTTGCATCATGCAGTGTAGTAGGATACTGAGGAATGGCTACCCACAGAGACACTTCACGTGCGAGGTACTGTAGATCTTGTGATAAGCTTGTGACTGCATACAACCACAAACACAATGAGCAGTCAATCTCACTCTGGCATCACACCAAACATTTTGTTGTATGTATGTCACTATCCTCTCAGGCTACCAGTATGGTAACGCAAACAAAGACTGTCTGTTAGGATCGGTCGTATTGCGGTTACCTCAGTATGGAATATCTACTCTACTGCATTCATTTTTCAGCTGACTATTTAACAAATTGTCTGGAATCTCTAGGGTACAGGTACAATAATACAGAATTTTCCAGAAGGCTGGCAATCAAAAAATATAGAATTCATTTTGAGAGTTGGACATTTTTGAGGGCTGGCTTTCTTCTAAATATTAAAAGTGTATTTAAATGATTTAATAGCATGTTGAATGAGTCTCGGTGAACTTCGCTTGTATTTATGAAAACAAGGCATTTGAAAGGAACAGCTTATGCCCGTAATGAGGAGATAAAGATGCACACATTGGTGGATGAGCTGAGGTCATCTCCTTGTATGTAAAGTGCTTTGAAACCCTGCTTTGACGTGCTATATAAATTGGTTAATATTATTATTGTTGTTATTATTTTGTGTATAATGTCTGAGAGGTGGACTCTGAGAGTTTAAAGTGCCCCCCCCCCCAGGTCCACAGTATGGCACGCTGGAGAAAGCCTGGCATGCCTTCATGAATGCAGCCGACCGGCTGAGCGAGATCCACCTGGAGCTGAAGGAGCACCTGGCCGTGGAGGACAGCGAGAAGGTGAAGAACTGGCAGAAGGACGCCTTCCACAAGCAGATGATGGGCGGGCTGAAGGAGACCAAGGAGGCCGAGGATGGGTTCCGCAAAGCGCAGAAACCCTGGGTCAGGAAGCTGAAGGATGTGAGTCCCGCCTCAAATGCACATGCGTGCATGTCAAGCTGCTGGAATGTGTGACATGCGAAAACACATGAAACGTGCCCTCTACTTTATCTACTTATCTACAGTTGCATATTACACATGGCAACATAGCGAATTCAGCCAAAGGTTAAAAACAAAAACACTACAAATGTGCCCTTCGGTTAACTTTTCATTTAAAAAATGTGAGGTTGCTCCTGCTCATTTCCTGTATTACCTAACTCTTGGCATTAAGATTTGCTATCTGTTTCCCCCCTTTGCATATTGTTTGGTTAATGTCACGTATTTTATGTAAATTGAAAAGAGCTGGTCAGAGCAAACAAAAATAGCCGTTAGCATGACCTTATTTTTTCTGAAACAGCCTAAATAAATGAATTACAATTAAATTTACATAGATATTTTACACGCACACACACACAATTAAGGGCAACCAGATAAATAATCACTTTTATTCTGCTAACTAAAATATTTGTTTTTAACCCCCAAGGGGTCCTCATCAAAATTGAGATAATATTTTGGCCTTTAATTAATGTTTTGTTTTCATTTTAGTATTTCACAAATTACGCATTTTAGACTTATGACTTTAGACTGATACATTACTAAGTGTTGGTAATTATTTAATCATTGTAATTTAACATTAATGTTGTAGCTCAAAATTTAGGCATGCTTCCAGTATTCTACAGTGTGAGCACTTACTGCGGAACATGTAGAAAGTATTGGCACATTCCAAAGGTCAATGGCTTTTCTAATAAGGGTTCTCAGCCATGGAGGGGGAGGGAGGTGGTCATTTTGGGGGCCCATGAGATGAAAATGTATTGGGAACTCCATCTGTTGTGGACGGAAGCATGCAGCTTCTGCGTCAATGTCTTGATCGTCTGTCCTCCACACCCTAGGTGGAATCAACCAAGAAGAGCTACCATCAGGCACGTAAGGAGGAAAAGACTGCTGTTACCAGGGAGACCCTCGCTAAGGCTGACCCATCCAAGTCCCAGGAGGAGGTGCAGAAGCTGCAGGATCGAGTGGAGAAGTGCAACCAGGAAGCAGAGAAGGTAGGGCAGACAACAATGTCTGTCCAATACCATACCAAATCCTAACTTCAGTCAATGTAGCATTGCTTATCAAAGATTAAGGAGTCTCTTTTCTGGGCCTGGCTTGAAGATTACATCATTGGTCTCGCCTTCCAGTAACTCAGTGTTAAATCCTCCATTACCCGGAGGATTGGGTACCGAAACCCGGTACAACTATGGCACCGGTTACCATATCGCCTGTACCTATCAGACCAAATCGCCACGCAGATTTCGGTGCCACACACCTTCACTTCAATTCTAATTTATTTATTTATCTTTTGCATTGACTGCTCACATTCATGTTTGTAAGTGATAAATATCTGACATAAGTGTGAGCAGTGTGAACCTGCCCTGATCGATCCAGCATGCACACATTAACAACAAAAACGCTGTACTGCTGTCCTCCTTTTTTGTTTCCTTTTTTATTTTTAAGCGAGCCGCTGCCAACACCAAGGCCGTGTCCGAAACTGCTTATTGCGTACTATTGAGTATACAAGTTTTATGCAGGTTGTATACAGCCTGTATACTCAATAGTTGGTAAGCTGTTTTGGACATGGCTTGTGTGATGATGACAGTGATCTGCACCTGCGCAGTGAAGTGTGACATTTAAAAACACCACATTAATTTTTATCTGGCAGTTGTCACATGGCCACAGATAGGATATGTATCCGATCTAGGACCTCATATGGTAGTGGCCCAAATCTGATATGAGGAGATCAGATTTTTGTGTTCACACAGTTCAGAAAAAATCTGATCTGTGTCACATGTGCAGTGCCTTTCTTGCACTGTTCTGATGTGCTCAGTCGGATACGGTCACCTGACACGCGCTGCTTCTGTGTACTGACCGAGCGAGCATACCTGCCCGGGCGACGTGTTTAAACAGCGGCGATAAGGCCGGCTGCTGCGTGCGTTCTCCCGTGAGAGGCCGCGCGCTCGCGGAGGCTGGGCGGAGTGGCGCATACCTGAGTACACCAGGACATGGCGGGGGCAAGCCAAGGCTTGCCAGGTTTCAATGCCACAGCCCGTCTGAAGGTGTTACTTTCCGCTGTTTTTAACACTCCTTCATTTCTGTAAGCAGGAAGGGACGGAGCTAAAAATAATTGGTTTGTTTGTTGTTTGGGGTTTTGTCTTGTCAAGTACTACCTACTTTATTTTGCTTGTTTATATGACAAAACACTTGTAAATTACAAAAAGGTTTTACTTTTACTTTTATTTCTTACTGAACCACTGTGACAATGCTGTCACCTGTATTGCTGCTATAATTCTTTTCCCCTAAACAGCCACTAGAGCTTGAATCATTTGATGATGATTGAGACAACCTATAGGAAAAGGCACACCACCTAAATATATGCAGTGGTCTTGTTATTGTTATTCAAGCATTGTGCAAATAAGATTAAAACCATAAAACAGCTTTGAAAATTAGGTTTGGAGCATTCTGTGTGGTATATTTGTCTTATTGCAAGACAATAAGGTCAGTTTTAAGCTCAATTGCATTTTTGACCCCTCAGTGCCATTTTGTATTCCTACATGAAAAGACCTGATTGCATTGATTGTGTCTCAGGCAAAGGAGCGCTACGAGAAGGCCCTTGAAGAGCTGAACCGCTGTAACCCGCGTTACATGGAGGACATGGAGCAGGTGTTCGAGATCACTCAGGAGGCTGAGAAGAAGCGGCTGTGCTTCTTTAAGGAGGTCATGATGGACCTTCATAAGCACCTGGACCTCTCCAGCAATGACAGGCAAGGACCCCACCACCAGCTTGGGTACAGGAGGTGCATCTGCTGGCTCTGTGGCCAGTGGGGCTGCTGGGTGGTTCATCCTGTTAAAATGCTGGGTGCCTGTACAGTGCCGTCGCAGTTGGCACTGGCACAGTCAAGCTTTCAGCAGAGATACTCACTCTGGTTCTACCTCATGCCCTCTAATGAGGAATCAGAGATGTTTGAGGATATGTTCTGGATGATATGATCAATTTCTTATTGATTCCACCATTTTGCATGGCCAGTAATAATTTCCAGATTTTTGTGGTAATTATAAGATTTCTGTAATGCCTCTAATAAATACAGGATCAGTACAGAATAGAAATATTGTTTCTGCCCTTGAGGGCTGAAGTTGTGTTTGCTGTAGACAAGAGGTCCTTGAGTGGGTGGGGAAAAAAAAGACTTAAAGTGCAAGTCGAGCTGGTTATTAAGTTATTAATTTCCTGTACAAGTCTCTTTTAAACTTGAGAAATTCCAGCTTTTTTGTTTGAGAAATGATTGACCCATTTTTTGCCCCTTTTTGTTGAACCAAGAAGAAATGGAGCATAGTTTCACTGTGCTTTACAGACAGACTGTACCCTGTTTTCAGCCTCAAGGTTCCAGCTTAGTTTGCTTTTAACAGAGTTTGTGTACTTAAGGAGTAAATGATGAACTTTTTCCATTGACTATTAACTATGCCACATCAGTAAACTCTCGAGTCAACATTGAAATGGTTGGAAGGCTTTCTATATCCTCCACCCTTGTCAGTTTTTCCTGTGTGTACAAAGGGTTTGGTCATTTGACCTTGTCGGCAGGTTATTTTTTTCTCCCATGTAAATGTAAGACATGGCGTTAATCTGACAGTCTAAAATGGGAACTTGGGGAAGAATGCACTGTTCAAAAGTACTATAATGATTATGCACTTGTAGTCGATATGCAATATTGGTAATTGGAAATTAACATAAATACCATTTGCAGAATGTGAAGTGCCACACAGGATTGTCCGTTTCACCTTGAAAGGTATCTAACAGATGTAAATCCCTGCAGTTTCCGAGTGCTGTTTAGAGACCTGAACCAGACCATAGCCGCAGCGAATGACACTGAAGACCTGAGGTGGTGGAGGAACACGCATGGGCCAGGCATGAATATGAATTGGCCGCAGTTTGAGGTAAAGTTAGTGGTTCGTGTGAGAATAAACTGCTTCTCAAATACTGTGTACGCTGAACGGAAGGTTACAGAAAAAGGAGTGCAGTCACATGTCACTCTTAGCACCACTGGTGGCAAAACATCCTCCCCTACTGTGAAAATGTATTCTGCTTGTACGCCTAAAACATCAGTGATAAATCAGGGCTTTCCCATGAGATGGTTTAGAGCCTCTAGCTGTAGGGTTGGTAAATTCCAGACTTTGGACCGTGAATGGTCCCTTGTGTGAACAGGGGACCGTGTGGGTTCAGGAATGCGGCAGTTCTCCTCAGTGCTAAAGACAAGTGGCAGGCCTCAAACCCCCGCGGTCAGTGCTGTCATCAGTATCGAGAGACGGGTCGCCTTTGAGCCATGTTGAGTTTGTGATGGCACAACCTAGCTTTATCAGGAAAAGAAACCTTTGTTTCTATGATCTGAAATGGCATGATATGCTACGCTCAAACTGAGTGCACATTTCCTGGCCGCTGACACAAGGGTGTTGGCAGGTCTGCGCCATTCATTGGTGTTATTTCTGTCCAGAAAGTTAGCATCAGCTTTCAGGTAATGCAGCAGCAGGTAAATGACACTGCTGGGTCATAAACTGTATTTTCCCTTGTCTCTTTTTGTCTCAGGTCCCATCGGTATTCCCATTGTGTTGATGGAACAGAGGGTCCTTTGTGTTGGCCCAGTAGCAACACGGCTTTGCACTGTAACTACAGTGTTGCCCTCTGTTATTAGTCCTCCTTTGTAGTTGTAGTTTTACTCACTGAAGTGCATGTGAGATTGTGAAAATACAGAATTACCAAGAAACAGGAAGGAAACTTTTAAAATTCTCATGTAGGCAACTGCAATAACTGGAAAAACTGGGGAAAAAATACACCATTGCATGTCCTCTGTCTTCCTCATGCCTGGTTCACACTTGAGTTACATGGGAGTAATTATTTATCCTCTTGAGTTCAATGCAGCACGTGTCTGAGGGAGATAATTTCACAAATGTGCAAGATCTCTGCTCTGCTCCTTGTCTGCATTCGAATGACCATTTTGTCTGTGATCCTTAGGAATGGTCCCCGGAAGCTAACCGCGCCATCTCTCGCAAAGAGAAGAACAGCCGCTCAGACGATGTGGTGACTCTGACCAACATCGTCTCAGCAGGAGAGGAGCTTCCACAGACCCCCCAGGAGACCATCAGGTAACCTTATAGGCCACACCCTCTGTCTGCTGTAAAGAGGCCTGATTGGATCCCATTGCCAACACAGGACCTGCCTTCCATATGGTTATTGTTTTAAATTAAATTGGTTCAAAGCAGTCCACCCTGTCTTGGAAATCTGTTTAGGCTATTACAAGTATTGTTTGCACTTGGTCCATGGTTACCTGATTATGATGCTCATCTCCTCAGCAAGAGCACTTCAGGATCTCTTCATTTTGTTGAAAATAAAATTAAAGGAGAAAAATCAGACCACCAGACTAGAGGAACATCTGACATGCGGTTTGGAATTTTAGCACAAAATCATACTCTGCTTTTAGAAATTCTTGCGGTGTCCAAAGTGTTTATGATGCAAAACTCAAACTTTTGAGTGAAGAACATGACTGAACATGACACTGACTGAAGATTGTGTGCCACAAGCACTGCTGCCTGGAAGGCCTTTGCTCCGTAATTATTTTGTGGATCCACCTCCTTGGGAGAGGGCTGGCAAACAAATGTCTGTGTGGCTGAGATTTTACATGAGCCCCACTATTCACACTCCTGAGTGCTTACATACAAGCACAGTGGGTATATGGGTGAAAGAAGCATAGTGTTTCTGCCAGGATCGCAGAATGACCATCTCTATTAGCGCCTAGAGGGTTCCTATGTTAACTGTAATGAGTAGTTGGGTTTTGTTAGTTTATATACTGCTTGAAGGAGATTTGAGCAAGCAAGGACATAAGGCCAGCTTTGTATTACAGTGTTTTGTCCTTATGGGGAAAATGTTTTTTTTTTTTTTTAAAGGAAAGAATATTATTTTACGATTATTTTTGAATTTGGTTACATGAGACCTGAAGCGTACTTCTGTCTTAGAGGAGGGGGAAAAAATGCTGCATTGATTTTAATGTAGTACATATAATTTAGAATGATGCTCAGCCAAACAAATTACAGTTATGTCTCGTGCAAATTACAGTTTAGCCTACACGGCTACTTTGTGTACTTGCAGCAGACAAAGCAGAGTAAGCAAAAAAAATATCTTGAAGCTGTTTACCGCACAGCATCTCCGACTCCTCTTTTTTCCTACTGCCTGTGTCAACAGCTGCAATTTGTTTTCTTTTCCTGGGTAACCGTGGAGCCCTCTGGAGCTTACTTCCTGTATTTTATGAGCAGCAGGCCTTAATTAATGCAGAACTGCAGCTGGGCCTGGGTTCCCCTGCCCCGGCCTATGAAGGGATGGTGCCGTCCTGGAGGGTTGCTCTCATCTCTTCCTCCCCCCCCATCGCACGGGACGTCCAGCTGAACTAACTCCTCTTAAATCCGCAGGTCGCATAGGGACAGTGCCCAGTACGAGAACATTAGCTACCTGTCCAGCGAAAAGTCAGTAAACACCCTATTGTATTCACCTCTACCGGGGAAAGGCTTAAGTCCCTGGAGTCGGGCTTCAAGGGCTGCTGGGGCTTTTTGTCTTTCGAATCAATTGAACAAATGAACTTGTGTTTTGAGAATCAAATCTCATGTGATTATTAGTGTGTGCATATAATGGAAGATAAGAAATTGCACAACTTAAGGCTGTGGAGATAAGCTGGCATAAGCTTCTGGCCTCCCAGAAGCAGAGAAGCAATTCAATTCACTTGCAAAGCAGGACCGTCTTGGGTTTGTCATTCTTTTAAGGATGTAGAATACCTTTCTTTATTCAGTTTTGATTTGAGAGTGCAGTGTATTTTTTCAGAAAATATATCTTTACCAATTGATGTTAGAATGCTTTTCAGATGAATTGAATTGTCCTGATGACCAATGCAAAGCACTTTGAATGTTGTCAACTTCACAAAAATTCTTTCTCTTACTCGATCTGTACATATTGTTGGTAAATGGTTTGTCCTTTTCTCCAATAATTAGCTTGTACTTGTTTGCAGTCTGATTTGCTGTGATCCCCCCCCCCTTTTTTTAACTTCCCAATATCTTTCTGGTGTTACTGTATATTTTGGTATCACTGTCGCTTTATTGCCATTAGCTAAGCTCAAATTTTCCCTACAATACTGTAAGCATACAGATGTCCTCACTGAGGCTGTATGCTTACAAGTGCTTCTAATCTTGCTGTGTCGCCGCTGTGTGCAACTTCATCCAGTAGCATCTGCTTACAATAAATTGTCTGGGTTCACGTGATTCATGGACAACTTCCAGATGGCTTGACAAGCCAGGTTACAACTGTCATACAGCGCCCAGATGCTTGGCCTTAGCTCATGAGCCCTGGGCAATCTGTGTAAAACAGACCCTCCAGAGTGGTTGTATTCAAGTCGGGAACAACATTATTCAAATTATTATTGCTGCTATCGCTTGGTTACAAAGACAACAGATTAGAGGCTTTTCACACTTTCAAAACACCACTTAATGAGTACAACAAGGCCATTGGGAAGGTTTCCTTTCTTTTGGTAATGTGAAAAAAAAATCTGGTGTCTTGATTTAAAATGTTTTTATCACAATGACCAAAACAAGGTTTGTTGTTTTATTTTTGCTAAATTACTTGCAGATGAAAGTATTAAGAAATGATTTTCCTGATTATGTTTAGTATTGATTATCGTCTCTTTCCCTCTCCCTGGTAATAGAGATGGCAAAGACTACTCCTCGGACTGGTCAGACGAAGAGAGCCCAAAAAAATTTATCGGAACAAACGGGGTGGATGAGGACGAGAAGGTAGCAGGAGTGCGAGTAAAAGCATTGTATGATTACACGGGGCAAGAAGCCGATGAGCTGAGCTTTAAAGCAGGTATTAATCCCTACTAATACATATTAATGGCAATCAGACACAACTCGGCATGGTAACCACAGTGAGACCCGGTCAATCAAACTGGCCAGCGCAGTGCGTCCCGGGTGTCACGTAAGCAGAATTGCAGTTCGCAACAAGAAACCCTGAACTTTAAAAACGCATTGAGTTGCTGTCTGAAAAATGTAATTTAACAGACTTCAAATTGGAACTTCTCATTTTAGTTTCATTTAATAAATTCCAAATTAAGCCTGGGACTAGTTTTTCGTGGGAACATACCAAGCACACATCTAACTAGCAGCCCTTACAAGGTTGACTGAATCTTTGGTATGTTCACATTGTCTCTACCTGGGTTACATTTTTATAGAGAGCAACTCTATGCCCTTAGACCAAGGGTTCCTTTGTGACTTATTGTGCTGTGGAGATTGTTGGCATGTGGCATGCTTTTGGAAAATGGATGTTTTTTAATTTGCATTTTGCTTGGAAATTTTTTTAAAAGTATTCTCCAAGGCCTGAAGTAATCTTGTGTTACTTTATTGTCTTAAAATGATTTATCTTTCATCTATAGATCAATTTCTGTAATTTGCATAATTTAAGGTGATTGCAACATTGTAACGAATCCCAAAACAAAAATATTATCACAGGATTTACATAATTTATCATTTAAAAAATGAAAAATGTGTGAATTGATGTAGGCACTTTGGAAATTAAGAGGTGGTATGAATGCAAGGGATATACAAAATACTTGTGATTTAATTTACACAAAACATAATTTTCACATGATTTGAAAAGGCTTTTAAATATGGAATGAGTCTACAGTAAATAACAGGGATTTATTCCTTTGTGATTTGCATGCCATTTTTGCTATGGTTGCTTCTTAAAACAACTGGCTGAACAATTTTTCTTAACCAACTACTTTTGTGGCCTTTTTGACCTGTCAGCAATCATAATCTTTGCCCCAGCCCACATATGTTGCCTCCAAAGTTAATTGTAAATAGGAAAGTGCTAGGGTTAATTTTAAATCTTGATGGATTAAGAATTCTTATTGATGATTTTAACATGCGTATTTTCAATAATATAATTTATTGAGGTAAGTACTAGCTGCGTTAGACTGTGGAATTGAATGTTGGAGATATTTTGGTAAATGTTACATGTAGCATCATGTAAAGTTTTTAAACAATACATTGCACTTTTTGATAGGATTAAGAGTTGTCTTATTGAATCATGCAATTAGCAATAAATGTAAGAATATAAAACATTTTTTGGTGTTTTCTGTTAGTTTTAAGGACAGGATACCCCAGAATTAAAGCTAATTTCATATGCTTTGAATCAAAAAATGGTAATTAGCCAGCACTGAAGCTCTTGGATAACTGCATCATTCTGGAAGCTTGAACATGGTACTCTCTTTCCCACCAGGAGAAGAGCTAATGAAGTTGGGTGAAGAGGATGAGCAGGGCTGGTGTAAAGGGCAGCTGGGTAATGGACAGGTTGGACTCTACCCCGCTAATTATGTCCAGGCCATTGGGTCCTGATGACCCCACCTTCATCCCCCCACGCCCACCGCCGAACAACCGGGTCTGTAGCCAGCAGCGCTGAAGCTATGCCAAGTGACCGTGCCATCAGTCCTGCCAACCTTGACACTGTGTACCCATGTTGAAGAATGGAAGGTCCCAAAACTCTGCAGAAGTATAACGAACACAAAATGCACAATAAGACCTGGAAGGTGGATGAGTGACACGAGTGAAGGGGCGAGGGTTGATTCTGTCTTTGGGCGACACATTACCTATACAGTGCCTTTAGGAGGATATGATTAACGCTGGCACAGTGCCCCCAACCAACTCTTTCAGATGGAGGTGGGTGAGGTGAATGCTATAGCACCAGTCTGTAGACTACCAGGATCATCTCCTATGACATACAAAACCCTCCTTTTCCTCAAAACCTGACCACTCAGCCCTTAGTACCAGTGAAATAGCTAGGATCTAGTCGCTCATTCACTCAAAGGAATATTTATTTACGAATCAAATTGCTCAATTGAAAATACACAACTTCTACTTAATTATTTCTTTCATCTCTCATTTACTTGTACCCAGAAGTATGTGTGTTTCTGTATATATTTTTACAAAAGGGTGTTTTTTTTTGGCTAACATGTTTAGTAATGAGTATACTTATTTCAGTGAGAAACTTGCCAATGCATGTAGATGCTGGTGAGAGAAGTTATTTGAAATGGTAGATTTAAATGAGCTGAAGTAGGCTAATGCTGCATCCAATTTCCTCAGCGGGATAAAAATAAAAACTGAGTTTGTTGATATTATGAAAAATGTGAGGATGTTGTAATCACACTGGGCAGAAACTCTGGTTACCTATGTTACCGATTTGTGTGGGGAAGGAGTTAAATGGGTGGCTGTTGAGGAATATTTTATCCAGTTAGGCTGTCTAACATTTTACTTCCTTTATTTTTTTTTTATAAACCACAGTTCACTCAGTTACATATTTGCTAAAATTACTAAAATCTGGAGGAGGAAGGGTTTGATTTGTTAGAATCTGTTAAGCTGAATCTGTGAAAGGAGAGGGGTTTTTAGACATGCATAAAATGGAAAATGTGTAGGGTTATTGTCTTACCACAAAACCATATCTCTACTTCATTTCACTGTAAATGCCAGTATACAGAACTACTGTAACCTCCGAGCTAATCATTGTGAAAACAAAAATAAAACTATTTGGATGATTCAATTGAGACTAAATGTGTCATGTCATTCTATGTACTCTCCACCCACACTAAAGGCATTGAGTTGATGCATTTAAAATTATATGACCAATTAAATGTGAAATTTCTCTTGAATTAACAAGTTTTTGCTTGTTAACTTTGGCTGAATGACAATAATGTTTTCTATTTGTTATAGATGTGTCCTTTTTTAAAGGGAATTTGGAGTTTTCTTTATATCTATGGACTTTACCTGCTGTCAGCCCAAAATCAGATATTATATAACCTTTTCATTTTTTTTATTTAGGTTTCAGCTGAAATAATCCCTGATCATGAAACTGTTGTGTACAACAGCTCTCAGTGGGAGAGCTGTTGTACACAATATAGAAAAGTGAAAGGAGTGTTGAAAACAAAGTTGTAGACAAGGAAACTTAAGAATCAAAAGGCTGTGTGTGCGTAAACCACAAAGCTTATGCTGTGCCCTGGAAAGTACTCCTAATTAGAGACTTAAATTAGCAATAAATATATATGATCAACCTAGCTGAAATCCATTGTATATGATATCTTTACATCACAGAGGCTTAGTAGTGGACTATCAGGAAGCCATTCTGTTTGGACCTATAACCAAGGTCTCATTTTGACCAAATTTGGTCTTGATGCTTTAAGACTGCACAGTTTCTGTTTCTTTCTTTGAAAGAAGAATGGTTGTCCTTGTATTTCAAAACATACTTTCACATTGTTGCAAATGTTATTCAACATAAAATTGAATTCAAATAAGCATCCTTCATCACGTGATCTCAAACCAAGCCAAGAGAGCCAGTTTGGGAAATTTGCAGTGTCAACTGGGATCGCCCTACACAAATGAGAAGTACCAGGAGAACTTGAATGACCACAGTGAGTCTGGCCCTCAGTTTAGCATCTCACTTGAAAGAATATAGCTCTTACAGCATTGTGTCCTCATCACTGAACAAGGGCCATAGGTGTTATTTGATCTAGATGGATATGTTCCCCCCAGACAGGACTATCTGACATTCTGGGTATCCACTTTGTATGCTGTTATTTTGCTGGTAGTGTCCTTTTTCTGAAACTCTATACCCAGGAAATATCTCCCAGCCGTTACTTTCAGGCAGCTGAAAAACTAAGGATTTACTGCCACCTACTGTAGAAAGTCTAGATTAAAGTACTGGAAGACTCATGTTGGTATCAATTATTCAGTAGACTGACTTTCTGTCATAACAGAGTATTTATGTTTTACACAATTTTCAGAAATTATGAAACACAATAGGCCATCAAGAAGCTCAATCACACAAAACACCCCATGTTAAGACTACAAACGTTGTTATCCATCCACCCTATTTCCCAAGAAGATTAAGATTAAGGTCAAGACATTATGGTGACTACATTTTCAATAAATGCAGGGACCAGACATTGATTTCTAATTCCCTTATATTTTCAAGAGGGAAAATAAAGATATTAAAACCCCACATTCTAGAGGCCTTGATAAAACTTGTGCTTTTCTGTCTGTATCGGGGTGGGCAAGGAGAGCTGGTTTTTATAATTTTAATTCTGCTCTTAACTGAATCAGAACCAATAATGTGAGCATTGTGCAGTATGCAGTGTCTGACATGTGGCTACATTCATGGTTAAACTCAAATGACAGCTGATATTTTTTCAACTCGTAAATGAAAGGTTCCACTTTGGTCTAATCTAACCAGCATAAATGTATAGTTAGTTGCCTAATTGAGCCAGGGTAATTGGTAGAAAATCTCAACACCAATCCTCCAGGAATGGAATTGCCCACCCCTGCTGGTCTAATACCAGGTATGGTATAGTTGTGTAATAGTGTTCTGGAGTGAAATGCCTGCTATATGCAGGACACAATACAAAAAAAAAAATGTCTTCATGAAAAATATTGTTCAAAGGAGTTGTAATCGCGTAAATTAGACCGGCATGGCACTGACATTCATTCTAAAAAAAAAACAAACAAAAAACTACCTGATACCCAAATACTTGGACCAATATTTATTTCCTATCGCGCCAAATTTGTCTAAAAAGTTATGCTTTCCGGTCAGCCACTGATTTTCAGGGGATTGACCGTTATAGCAAAATCCCAACAACTGAATGACCTTCTGAAATAACCTTGTAAAAAGGTCCCTGCAGACACCCTGAATTGCAGTGCGGTATACACTTAAATTATCTTCCTAACACTCAACAATACATGTAACATCCAGTCCCTGCAGCTGCCGAAATCAGTGAAGCACTCTCGATTATTACAGCCGTGAATCAACAGCTCGGACCCAGTCACTGTATAAATGCAGTCCATCGTCACGTGTTACATCCCTGGCACGCCTTTCTTTACTACTTGTTATGAAACAGTAAGGTCAGTCGATTTGAACTTTTACCTTGGGCCACTGCACCGCAATTAAAGCTTCATTAGCTAGTTAATCTCAGTTTGTGGGTGTATTAATACAATTCAAATGGATCAAAATGAACGCACACTATTTCTGACGTTGACATTTTTTGGAAACTCCCAGTCAACGAAATCCCCTGAGTTACGTGGCTTTGCTCTTGCGGAAGAGGAGGTGCGTCAGGTGTGCTGTTTGACCAATACTGCTGTCCGTAGTTTTAGTTGCACGTATGCGAAGGTGGCAAGATGGCGTTGGAGCCGAACAAGACCGAAATTTTAACCATTTTTAAAAGACTACGGTCTATTCCAACGAATAAGGTAACAATCGTAACGGAAATGTGTGATTTGTAGTCTCTTCGTCGTTGTGTTGAAATCAAATATTATAGTATTCAATGTTGTTGTGGCTTTTTAGATTTTGTAAGCCGGCTGTTAGACTAAGCCAGCCAATGAGCTTACTAGCTGGCACAGCTAACATTCTATGTAGCTTTGGCCTTAGCCGTGCTTATAGCCTGATGGTAGGAAATGGAAGTTGACAGTTTATATTATTCATAATAAGCCAGTTAAGCGTTATATCATGTAACCATTATTGATATGTGAGTAATATTACTATCGCTATTTATATGTCGATCATTTGTAACCGGATAATGCTATCTAGTTGGAACGTACACAGGGAAGCGTCTGTGGCCGTAGCCAGCAAAGCTAACGTTAGCTATGGTAGGCCGTCGACCGCTTGCCGAACAAACAGACTAACTGTGCTAATTACCTCGTGGTAAGCTAACTGTATAACTCAATGGAATACATGTAAATGGTTTCCAAGTTGGCTAGCAGCAACCATTCCTTATGTAATAATTTTTGACTTGGTCCCTTTTTCGTAAACATTAGTCTTCCACGTAACGAAACGCGTATGTTGGAACGACTCTGTTCGAATACATTTGCATTGAACGTTGAACAGATTATGCAAGGGTTTTTCGGAGTTCATTCCTTACACATGCTAAATTTAGTTGGTTTCGGTTTTACAGACTTATAGACGACTCCCGATTACCCTTGCGTTCCTTACTGGGGTAATTTGTGTGGGTGTCGTTTTCTTTCTCAGGCTTCCTTGAACACTACTAACCTTTAATTCTTTTGAATTCGAGTGGCCTTTTTCAGATTTTCAAATGGCCTCGCCAGCATTAGTTAGCTGTATGTAATACATTGTTTTCTATATTGAAATTCCATAGAGGTGGTTTGATTGATTTGGATACAAGAGAGCCCACGTTTATTTAAATGGTCTTTACCTGCAGACTTGGAATGTGTTCCCACTGTAAAATACCTAAGTCTTAACCGAGAACTATACATGTTTACCTAGTGCCGTTGCCCTGGGTTATTTATGAGGTTTAACCAGTGACCAAGATATTATTTGCAGTTTGAAGTTTGCTTATGACATTCAACTGTTGCCGCTGCAATACCTCTATGTCATCTAACAGGGAATCTGCTTAGAAAAATCTAGTGTTGAATCTTCCCTCTAAGAATGAGGTTCTACTCTACTTCATTTCTGACAACAAGCCCAATTCCTGTTTTTGCAGAATGGCCATTTGAAAATAGGAATTGTCCTTCAGAATAGTTATTCTTCATTGGATATTACATTTACTATTTGTTTATTACTTTGAACACGGATTATTTTTAATAATGATCATATCCAGGTATTTATAATAGACAAAGTAAACTGGAGGAAATGGGATGGCTTCCCCCAATGGTGTGCTTGGCTCTGTTGGAAAAGCTCATGGACTTATCTGAAGCTGATTCTTTGTCACCTACTCAGCTTTTGTCTTTGTAAAAGGTTAAGTTTTTCATTTTAAACATAGAAATGTCCATGTTTCAGGCCTGCTTTGACTGTGCTGCTAAGAACCCAAGCTGGGCCAGTATACCGTATGGAGTGTTCCTGTGTATCGACTGCTCTGGTATCCACCGATCTCTAGGAGTACACCTTAGCTTTATCAGGTACCTGCTGACCCTTCTGCTGTGTCTCCAGTGTGCATGAATGCCATGGTTACTTTCAAGAGCCTCCAGATGTAGAGATTTTATTACAAATTGAACAGTTGATTGTTAATTTAGGGATTTATAAATCCATTGGGTTGATTTGTATTTGTGTGTTCGAGATGTCTGATAATTGACTGGCTTTTATGTAATACACTCATTGTTTTCCCCCCACCAGATCCACAGAACTTGATTCTAACTGGAACTGGTTTCAGCTGAGATGTATGCAGGTTGGAGGCAACGCCAATGCGGTTAGTATGAGAACTGACTCTAAAATATCACAGATACAGTTCCAATTTAGAATGCTCATCTGATAATTAGGAAAATGAATGGCATCAATGTCAAGATACTTTGTTAAATTCATTTGGGAATAATGTTAACCATCAATCTGATGTCTGGAAATTAATAATTGTTATTCAGTGCTAGATACAACCACTGTCAAATTATAAATTAAAATTTAAAAAGCTAAGATACCTACCTGGCTAGCTAGAAAATATTAGTTGCTAAGCTAGCTGACATGACGTCCAGGATGGGAATTGATTGGTGATGTCCCTAAATGAGCCAATATAACATCTTTGGTGTTAAGTAATTAAAGTATTCACTTCATTTGAATAGCACTGTGAGTGCATAACAAAGTGCTTCACAGAACATAAGCGATAACAAAGCTAATGGTTGTATTCAAGTTACGAATATTCCGTAACTACAGTTTTATCCGAGGGTCACATGCATTTTTAGCAGAAAGCGCCCTGATATTGTTTAATCATATGGGAGATGCTGCCTTTAGTCTCCCATTCTTGGGGAACATTTTAGTAGCCTGCACTCTGCTGTCCTGTTAATTTCCTGTGGAGTAGTGGCCCTACCCTGTTGTTTAGTGGCTTTGCCAGTCTCTTGCCCTGATGTAATTTCCTGTGAATTAGTAGCTTTGCCAGTCTCTTGGCCTGACGAGCATTTGCCTCGGTGCGCCCGCTTGCAAAGCAGGTGCACTGTGCTGATGCTAAGCAGGCCACTCGGTCCTGAAGCCACCATTTGTGTTTCCCTTTGAAGGCTGCCTTTTTCCGTCAGCATGGGTGCACCACCAACGACACCAACGCCAAGTACAACAGCCGAGCCGCACAGATGTACCGCGAAAAGATCCGGCAGTTAGCGAATGCAGCCCTGTCCAAATATGGATCCGATGTGAGTCACAGCCGCAAAGTCCTGTAAACAACAGGCGCTGGAGTCGGTCTTTCACATGCCGGTGTGTTAGTTTTAGGTTGATGGCTTTTTACACCTGTGTGTATCCGTACTTTAAGTTCCTTGGGGGAGCCCTAGTTCTGGCATCCTGTGTAAACCCAGACATTTGTCAGTTTAAAAAAAAAAAAAACAGGGTCTGTGTTTGACATGAAGGAAAGTTTGTATTTGCAAACTCTAAGCACACATTGGCCTGTTGAGTCATAAGCTGTTAGACAACTTTATCTTATCTTAGCTTTATGTAAATGAAGCATGGAAAGATAGTATGTTCATTTGACAGTTACGAATAGCTGCATGTTGCATAGACCCCCTTCATTAGTCCTTCAGTCCCCACTAAGTAATACACGGTGCTCATTATAGTCATTTCTTTTTAAACCAAACTTGAGTGTACTGAAAGCACATTCTGTTTCAGCTGTGGATTGATTCTCCTGGAAGCACTCACACAGTGGCTAATGAAAAGAAAGAAGACGATTTCTTTGCAGAGCACATTCAGGTAATCATGCCTCAAGTTCCCTCTCGTTGTCTTAAATGGGAGAACACAGTCCCTATTGCTCCTCTTGATTTTACGATGACTGCTTTTTCACCAGTTCACATTTAAGTTTAAAAATAAAAAAAGAAAAAAAATAAGAATTTAGCCCAATTTGTTTTTGCAAGGAAGTGCAATCTTTTGAGGAATCACATTAGGGATGCTATTTAACCTACTGAAAGGAGAGTGCTATTTGGCCTTGTACTAAAATAATGAAGGGGAATTTGTTTAACATTGATGGACAGTGAATATTCAAGGTTAATAAACAGTTTGCATAAGCTCTGGTGGGTATTCAGTAGCGCATTTACGATGTGTTTGGCAGAGGTGATGGAATTGAATTAAGCTGAAGACACTTCAGAGGTACAATCAGCAAGTAATTTCTTGCACATTACAGCACTACCAGTTATGAATAGAACTCTCATGCGCGACTATGCTATTCAGTGTTGGTATTTCTCTTTGAAAGTAGCTCATCTGAAAATTCCAAGTTAAATACTTTGCTTCTGACCTTTGCTATACTAGCTTTTAGGTTTGGGCTGTGCTTGAATCATCAGATAGATATTCTTTCTTGCGAATATCACAAGCCATTTTGTTTGGAGAATTTCAGGGTTGGCTCCTGTGGTCATTTAGCATGATTGCCGGCAGAAACATTGATTTGCTTTTGTTTAATGGAGTGTGGTCAGCTGGTCCTGTCCAGATCGAACTCCCAAAGAGACAAGCTGAACCTTCGGAATGGAAAGGCAGTCAGTGTAGTTCCGTAAGAGCCAGTGTGCATGGTGTGTTTGTGGCTTTAGAGCATTGATGCTAATCCTCACCCCCCCCCCGTACCCTGCAGGCTGCGACCAGCTGGGACTTGCCTGCCCCCACCCTATTGGAGCAGAACGGTGCTGATACCCCCCCTGCGGTAGAGGAGACGCCCAAAGTGAGCGAGAGCACCTCTGCCCGTGAGTCTTCCTCCTCATTCACACAAACTTTGAAAAGGGTGCACAGTGGGACTTATTAAAGTAGGGCCTATTAAAAGTGGGATCTCAGTATGTGCCATAAGGGCTCCTGAATTTCCAGGTGCACTGATCGTAGTTGCCTTTTATTGTGATGAATTCACTGACTAATCAATCGTCTGACATGTTGTTGTTTTGAGTTGATAACCCTAGAACTTCAAGTGTGGAAAATGCTTCACATGATGATTTGTCCTGTGGATGTAACCTTGGTCTATTGAACTGACTGAATTTTCCTGCTCCCATCTCAGCCAGCATTTTGACTTTAATGGTCTTTTTGAAACAATTGTTCCTAGAGCTGGAAGAAGGACCGAGCATTGAAGGTCTGAGCACATCTCCCAAAGCTGTTATGGGTGAGTCGCCGTCGTGGAGCACGTGAAGCATGGAAGGTAGCAACTAGCAGGACATTAACTCATCACACCTCACCTGTCCATGTTCCCCCCATCATGGTCCTGGTTTGTGGAGTGGAGTCTGTACCCTCTTTTGGTTAAAACCCGGAAGTGAATCATTGTCTTCATCGCCCATTTACTGAATTCCACTGCTAATTCGTTCAGATGTTTGACTTTTCTTTTTCTTGGAATCCGTGACAGAGAGGTCGTGCACTTCTCTTTCAGGGAGAAGCAGCTCGGACTGCAACCCCATTAGCCGCTGTAGGCCTCTGTACATGATACAGAACAGTGCTGTATATGCACTGCGTAAAATGGCCTGATAACGCAGTTCTCCCACCTTACGACAAGAAAGACATTAGTTATCAATATTTTATTCTATAGTTAAGACCCGGCATGAATTTCAAGCCAGGAATATTTCCGTTGACAGTCAAGATTGCAGTGAGTTGAGACTTCTTTGTCCATGGTCTGTGAAGTACACTCTAACTGCTGTTTATTTTGTCACGTAGAAGATTCAATGCGTTTGTCGTCCAGCGAACCGCAGCCTTCTGAAGGTGATTAAGAATGTGATGCTGCTGATAGCCTAACGGCGGGCTGGATCCCAGGCATGGTTCTGCTTGGTTGACATGACACTGCTAGCGTACTGGCTTAACCCCTCCTCCCACCACGTATGCTAATACATACCTCCCGTAACTCCACCGGTTCACCTGCTCAACTAACACGTTATCTCCGCATCACTCAGGGGTTGTAATTCCAGTCATAGAGTATGTGTTACAGTGGCCAGAGTTGAGTGCTTGTATGAGCTTGGGCACTCTATGGTAATACTACCTCAGAAGCCACATTAAAGGAGCTGACCTTTAGGGCTCAACACATTTTAAACTGCTGGCACTAAACCACAGCAAACGCTTCTCTCTCTCTTATGTGAGAAGTGATATAATCTACTGCCACTCATTGAACTTTATGTAGCTTAGATTTACTGGCCATACTGTACATAGGTCTGAGTAAGAGAATCTGCAATGTGATTGTAATGTAATGGATTTATAACGTATATAAATCCTGTTTTATTCTTGCGTCTTGTTATGGGTGAAATATGTATGTATTTAGGATCTGTATTTTGGTTCATGGTTAGCATAGCTATTTTGCACTGGTGCATCGTACAGTCATATTGCATATTATGCACCTGCTGGTTTGGAAATGTTAGCCATGTCGGGCACTCCTGCTCATAAATCGGAATGCAAATACAACATCGTAACTCTATATCAGAGCATCTGCTAAGTGAATATAATGTAATATCCATCCCATTATCCATCTACTTGTGTACGTTTGTCATTATGCAGTATATCTTAGTTGTAGAATGGGCTAAGCAATCAAGTTTCTTTAGTACTGAACCTGTTGCAGTTAAATGCCGCAGAGCAACTTGCAGCAGTAACACTAAATAAATATGAAATAATGACTTTGTGGTCTTACTAAATTTAATTCTGGTATTTAACATAGTTGAAATAAATACGAAAAGCAATTTCCTAGTGGACCAGCCAGATTGAACGGCTGCATTTGAATAATTTGCCATCCCCTACAGTGCAAGTGCTTGTATCTCCCACCATGCACTCTGGCATCTTGCTTTGCTGTTGCATGAAATGCTATGTCTGTCGGTACGTTTTATAAAGGGTGTGAAAGTACCTCAGGGACTAGCCTGTGAGCTACAGTATGAGCTGGGAAGGAGGGGGAGGGGGAAGGGTTCAAAGTGCAAACCCGGAGTGTGTTGTGAAACGGATAAAAGTACAGTTTGTCTTTGTGGCATTATCAGCAATGGGCTATGGGATTGATGTGCACTGTTTTTGTTGCAGATGTGAAGCCCTCTATCATCGGGAAGAAAAAACCCACAACAGCGAAGAAGGGGGTATGTTATTGGATCCCTTTTCTTCATGTAGGAATCGGTGTGCAGGTTGTGCTGCCATTTGCAGTGTTTCCACTAGGTGTCAGGATAAGTGATTGTAAACAAGCAGTGGGAATCGGCTGCCATAAAGCAGTTACAGTTAAATGGTGGTTGTTTTGATTTGCACGTTGTTGGTGAGCAGTGCCACCTTAAATATAAAGAACAAATTCACCTGTTGTTTCCTGCTGGTTTGCAGATGCTGGAATGTTAATGTACACTCAGTTACGAGAAGACTAGGACTTGTGAAGTTTTTTTGATTTTTATTTTTTTTGGTGATGTACTGGAATAGTTTACAGTGGGAAGCACAGCGAGTAAAACCTGTTTTTTCGGTGTATTTATATGTCTCTCTCCTCAGCTTGGTGCCAAGAAGGGCCTGGGGGCTCAGAAGGTGAGCAGTAAGAGTTTCACAGAGATCGAGAAGCAGGCCCAGGTGGCTGAGAAACTGAGGGAGGAGCACGCCGCCGAGGCCAAGAAGCAGGCCGAGGAGTCCATGTGAGTGGGCCGGGGAAGCGAGGGGCAGGGTCTTTTGAAAGCTATCTAGCATCAGAATACATGCATGGTTAATACATAGGATTCTTCATTAATTGTTTCACAGTTGGATGTCGTTTGTTGGAATGATTGTCCACATTGGGGCCATTTTTGACAGCTTTGAATCGAGATTCTAATCTGAATAGTAACGTTATTGTGTGGAAAATGTCTTTTTTTAAAGCAAGTTCAGTAAGTTATTTCATACTAACATGTCTTGTCAGACTGCAACCAATGGTATTGAAATGTAACTGCTGGAGCTATCTTGCTGACATTCAACAAACGTGTAGTTTCAACAAATTTCAATTTAAACTGATAATGGAAGTGTCTTTGAATCTCTTTTCGACACTTCATACCTATTCTCTTTTTAAACGACCTGAAGAATGCAGCTAAGAAAGCTGCCTTTCATTTGGTCATTAACATTCCTCTCTCTTTCTCTGCACATGTGCAGTGTGGCATCCATGCGGCTGGCCTACAAGGAGCTGGAGATAGACAGGAAGATGGAGGAGAAGAAGCTGCAGACCCTGGAGGGGAAAAAGAGGGAGCAAGCCGAGAGGCTGGGCATGGGCTTCGGAAACAGGAGGTGAGGCTGCAACCTTGGTAAAAGCCATCTTGATAGAAACGTGATGTCCGGTCTAACCTCAGTGTTTGAATCCAGAGGCAAGTCATAGCAGTAGCTTTGCAGCAGCCCCCTGTATCCATTCAGGGTGAAATAAAGGTCTGAAAACCCAGGTCCAATTTATTTGACTTGATGGCAAAGAGAATGAAACGGACAGAAAAAACGAATTCCTGTAAATTTCCATAAATTCCCGTTCATTTTCATGGCAAATTTCTATTATTTTCCCTAATCCCATTGGCTGAGAGTTTCGGCTGAGTGTGCTGGATCTGAGAGCTCTGTGCCTTTGCAGTGCTGTGTCCCACTCGGTGATGTCAGAGATGCAGGTGATCGAGCAGGAGACCCCCACCGGAGCCAAGTCCTCCTCCTCCTCCCGCTCCAAGCCGGACATGTTCGATGAACCCGGCTTCACATCCGGGCCTCCAAAGTAAGCACTCCTCTGGCTTGTTCACAAACCGCACAAAGGGTAGCTAAACAGTGCCCAGTCCTGGACCCAAGGTCCCTGCTTATTAGTGGTGGGATTGTTAATTATAAAGGTCTGTTGTAGCAATGGTAACCTTAGCATGCAGGGTACACAAAGGCTCAATAAACACTGCTGAGAAACTGGTTGATGATTTTCTATATACAGCAGTTTGTGTGGGGAAGCTCTTTACAAAGGGCAATGGACTTGGTGTGCAATGGAAGATACGCCTATTTCAGTGTAGTTGCCTATTAACTGGTCTCGACCTGGAGCTGGATTAAAACAGAGGCTTTCAGGCTAAAGTCACAGTGGTTAAAAATGGCAGTTGTTGGCTTTAATCCTCGGTTGGTCTTCTTGGTGAGTGTGAGTGATCGTTCTCCCTCTCTGACAGGTACAAGGACAACCCCTTCACATCCAGCGATGGCTTTGGCTCACGGTGGGACTCTGACAGCAGCTCCACCTTCTCCTCCTGGGCCCTGGAGAAAGAGGAGCCCAAGGAGAGCGAGGTCACCATCTCCAGCATCCAGCCAATCGGAGAGCGGTGGGTCCCCATGTTAAATTTCTGGTTCTGTGAACAGTTATTAAAATAGGGCTGAGGCAGACTGATGTGTTCACTGATTGGTGCTTCATCAGAAGTTAACTAGCCATGGATATGATAAATTCTCAGGACAAGTTTTTTAACAGTGGCTGCTATATCCAGCACTCTATGGTATAATAACCATGTATACCCTTGCCTTTGCCTCTGGTTCATAGGTGGCCAGTCTTGCCATTAAATAATTGTACATACTAGTGATTAAACGACCCTGTTTAGTGTGCCAAAACAGGTAGTGTCAAAGAGCCTATGGTAGTCTTATTCTATATGTAACTTTCTCAGAACCAACTCCACATTCATGTGATTGAAGGGAGGAGTAATAGTGGGTCTGCTCAGATTTGGAGTTTGGTGGTGTTCAGTTGTGCGGAGATGTGCTTGAATCTGAGCTGAGGCTATCTCCACTTGCCCACAGGTTGCCGAGCCGACGGAAGCCAGAAGCTTCAGTACCGGTGGCAGAATCGAGTGAGGCGCGGCAGAAGTTTGCCAACGCCAAAGCTATTTCTTCCGACATGTTCTTTGGGAGAGAGAGCAGCGCTGAGGTATGCGAGATGACCAGCTGCTATTTCAAGACAGCACTTACAAAGTCAAAATACGAAAATTTGATAATCCTAATTCTTATTCATAATATGTTAATAGTATTTATTATAAGTATTAGATGCTGAAACCTCATAAGTAGTGTGGAGAAGAATTCAGCAGGGGACAAATATGGTAAAAAAGTATCAACACTGTGATGACTGCACACAGTACTGAAAGTATAACCTGTAATTCTGCTGAAAAATGGGTATTATGTGTGGCATAGAAATATAAGCAAAGCCTGCATAGAAGTGAATGTTGTGGTGACAGAGGCATGATTTTAGTACCGTGGATCTGCCAGTGGAGGTTGTGACTCTGAGGTGTGATTTTAGTATGAAGCGAAGACCCGCCTGGAGGGCATGTCTGGCAGCACCTCCATCAGCTCGGCTGACCTCTTCGGCGATGGCAGCGACCGCTCCGCAGGTCAGTGCAGCTGAGAGCTTGTTAAGTGCCGGCAGTACTCTTATCCTTTACTGTGGCTTTACTCTAGAGGTATCAATGCGTACATTCAAAAAGAACACGCGCAGACAATGAATTGCATAGCATTTGGGCTGCACAATTAGTCTATGTCAACCACTTGTTGTACGTACTTCTCAGCTATGTATTATCTGTATGTTATTTAAATTTGCAATACTGTGTTTACACATGGATGTAACTACTGAAATGTAACTGCTAAAACTGGAGTCTGGTGGTATGACCGTTACTTTCGCCACTTGCAGTGTTTCCAGTATAGTGGCCAAGCTTATGCGCTAAGTGTGCCTTTTTAACGCTTTTTTGATCGCCTCTCCAGGGGCTTCCGGCTTCGACAGCGTGCTTCCGTCAGGCCCGGACATCGCTCAGTTCAAGCAGGGGGTGAAGACCGTGGCGGGGAAAATGGCCGTGCTGGCTAATGGAGTGATGAACACAATTCAGGTACTGCTGCTCGGGTCCTTTTTTTTGTTACGATTGTGTGTCTGCTGTCGTACGCGACTAGACCCGGCAACGGTAACCCGATAACCTAGCAGTGTTTTCTTTCTCTGTGCAGGATCGCTATGGATCATACTAAATGCAGAGGACTGAGAATAGGGAATACTCCAAGCCAAAAAGTATCACAATGGCAAGAACCCACATCGTCATCCACAGGCTCTTCTCTTTCAGGGGATTGGTTTGAAAACTGAGGGGGGGAGGGGGGTTGGCACTGGTGCTGTGGTATAGAGAGGGGGAAGGATTTGCATGACCTTCATCTGGATGACCTTGACCTCAACCTCTCCGTATGCCCAAAAGCCCAGCCTTTTATAGACTCGAGTGACTGAAACAGTATTGTTCTTTCTTTTAAGGAAATCAAGGTGAAGTTCAATGGGAGGGGGAAAAAAAGCTTTAGGTATCAGTGTGTTCAAGGCCAGGGTGCATCAGTTCTTTTGAAGTTTTGTTTTTCTATACAGTTTGATCTGTATTTACAAAGTAATTACTGATTTAATGTGTTAAGAAATATTTAACTAAACCTTTAACTAAACCTTAATTGTTAGTTGTACACATACATGAACATTTTTTTTTTATTGTAGTATGTTCAAACCGGTTTATACTCTTCAGCATTAAGCTCATCTGGAAAAGGACTCCTCGACTGCCTGAATTTTATTCCTTCATTTTTCATTTGCATATCATTTTCTAGGAAATTATATAACCCCAGCCCATCACATTTCATAGTTGAAAGCTACTGTACAAATCCATATCATTTGGTCATAGCTCGCAACTTAATTGTTTTCAAAACCATGCCTTCTAATCGTTTCATATAGTTGCTTCATAAAATGTCCCTGTTGCCCAGGCATGCGTTATAAAATATTCTGCACAGGCTTTTTGATTTTCCCTTTTTTCAAAAACCAGAATTGCAACGAGACTTCCTGTTGATTTTCACTGGAAATGATGGTTATGGATAGGCGTTTAAAGCCATGCAGTTCGACTCAATAATAGAGTGGATTTTGTGAATGGACCATTTGCCTTTTGACAACTAATTGCTACTTTAAAATTCCTCAATCATGCAGTTTCTTATTCGGGGAGCTGAAATCTAGACATTTCTTTCTCATTTCTTAAATTAAGCTTCTAGACCGTGTCCCCCATATTGGCGGTAATGCTAAATGATTGAAATGACAGTTCTCACTGGCCCTCGGGGTTCAACATAAACCAGAGTGGTGTTGAGGTGAGGATATCCTCACGGCACGTTCGTCTTATATTTGCTTGATTGGCAGGAACCAAAGCCAGTCAAGCAGAATTGCAGGCCCTTAAGGTGGGACTGTCAGCTGGAGGGACCTATGTGTTCACTCGTTGTGCCTACAGTAGTACTAAGGCAAAAAAACCAACAGTAATAAAACCCTTCAGGAATGACTTGCTGTTGCATTGACACTGACCACTTTTGTTGATCATGGATGATGCAGTTCTTGTATGTACTTGAACGCCAGCTTTTAAGCGCAGTATATGCACACACCATACAGTTTGAAGCATGAGGTATTGTCATAGGGAATCATTCAGTTTAATTAGAGAAGAATTGCAACAGTGCAGATTTATGGTCAAGATCAAGGCTTTGACAGACATTGTGCCTGATTTCACTGTGAGTACTGTACAAGTAAGTCACAATCAGGTGTGATATTCATTGGTTTTAATAACACACACAAAGCACATAATAGATGGGTATATTTAATTGTCTACCTTATACTGTATATGCTCATGAAAAATGATAAATCTTGGTCAAACACAAATGTAACATTTTATGCCCCAAAAAGATATATACAATTAGGTTATATAACATCAAGGACAAACGTGGGTTTTTAGAACTGGTGACATAGTCACCTAATGGTTGTCATTAAGGGATATAAGTTTGTGTGTTCTAGCCAATCCATGTTTGTCCACTGTTTGTCCTGCCTGTCTATCTATTTGTGCCCCAGTGATGTAAAGGAAAAAAAGACTCCTGAAATACAATTATTTATTGTAGGCAACTAAAGATGCTACTAAATTTGTGTCAATAAAGGTTTAAAATGTTGCTCGGTTTGCTGTTCGTTTTTGTACATGAACAGAATGTTAGGGAGATGGATAATGGAACTGTTAAACAGCATTGTTCTCTATATTCAAAACCGAATCATGCCGCAGAACCAGAGGTGTTTATCATAGGATTGTGTCTTAGGTTTAATATTTAAATACGAATGCCCGATAACTACTTGGCAAAAAAAAAAAAAAATCGTGATTTGATAAAATAACTGATTCATGGTCAATTTACCAATATCACTAAAGTACTTTGAAGAAAGGTTTGTAAATTATTGTCTTGGACAAACTGACTTGAGTTACAGCCTTTTTTTTGAGTTGAGCACTTTGGCTGTCACAGCTGAGATTGATTCTCAAAAACAAGGACAAAAAAAAAAGGCAAAGCTGACTTCTGATTTGTTGTTTGGCCCACTTCAGTCTGCACGTCTTGTTCAAAACTGATAATCCCTTGGGTTTAACTCCTGACCTTTGTGTTTCGAAGTAGCTCACTAAGCAAAAATGACGTGACGCAGGCAGGGCCCTACAGCCAGTAAATCACAGGTATAAGCCTGAGCTGTCATTAGCTGGCTATGAGCAGGACTCTCCTCAGAAAAGGAGGGGGGGAGGGGGGCAGGTTTCTTCATTCTTGCTCAGTCAGCTCATACCGATGACGTGCCCGGGGATACCAGTTTTCATTAGAAAGGGAAACCGTGCTCGCTCTCTCCTGTTACATTCCAGACCAAGGGTGTAGCCTAGCACTAAGGCACTCGATTCCTCTAACTAAGCGTGGTCTTCAATTAAGACCTTGATAAACAGAATCAGGTGCCTTAGTGCTGGGCTAAAACAAAGATTGGACACTCCTGGAGTAGACTGTATGTTGTAAAATAGTTGCTATATCTATCAATATCTGCAACTAAATATGGAATAAATATACAATATCTGCAACTAAATATGAAATATATATATACAATCTTACGATTAGTTTTCCACAAAAAGTGGTTAGTGGTTCAGTGGTTATTTATAGTCTTGAACAATCCATTTGAGAAATAAAAGCTTTTGCTAATAGTGCTCAGCATATTTGTATTGGGGGCTAAAAAGCTGTTAGTATAGGGGCATTGTTAGTGCACACTGGGCCGTGTTACTGTAGTGGCATGTGACTAGCCAACTAATAATGGACTTGTGACTAGCCCCGACATTGTGAATGCTTGCTGGGTCTTGCTCATGGTGACTGCCCTGCTGATCATCTGGATATGGACAGAACGTGTGACTGTGTTAAAACCGTTTTTTGGTCAGAGTTTAGGGTATGAGGATAAAAGAATGCTTGATCTTTTTGAGGTTGTGGTTATTGTAGAAGTGGCTCAGTGTTACCTCCAGTAGCGGGATACTGTAATGCAGGTCAATTCTGGGACATAACAGGGTCCAGTGTCGAAAGCTTATGAAACTAAACACTCAGCGCGGTTTGGCCTGAATTCCAAGAGCACTTTGCACGGGACTAATGTACAACTCCCCAAATCTGCCATTGTAGCACAACACCTAGGCAAAGAACAAAGAACCTGCCCAGTTGAATAATATACCAATACATATCTGATCATTTTGAGATTTATTGAAAGTTTTTACAAAGTGCTTTACAAGATTTACAAAATCATTCACACACATACATGCTCCCATAATAAAACAGTCATGATTCTTCAGGATCTCCAACAACGTTCACACCCGTTATATGTTCCTGGAACTTGTGTTAACGAAAGCTATTAAGCAATTTTCACACAGTGTAAAACCCCTAATCTCCATAAACTACCAGCTGGCTCCAATTAGTACCAAGACCCTACGGAAATGTCTCATTAAAACTTTAACGTGGGAGTCGGGTGGGATGCACAATGCCCATTAGCCCAGGAATTCTCAATGTTGTCAGATAATTTAATTCACAGTTATATCCATGGTTCATGCGCCCTCCTCTGAGAGTGCCCTTCAAACAAACCGAGGGCACGGACTGGTAACTTACCAACCAATGTGTGCCAATGCCCATGTTATTCAGAGGGAAAGCTGATTTGCTTAAAGAAAACAACGAGAGACATGTAGATACCTGCCAGTTTACCAACAGAACAGTATGTAACCAATGCAAGAGATCTCTTACCATTACACAGGAATAACTGCAGGGCAAATGGTATAGAGACACTATTTAAGCAACACTCAAAATTAGGAAAAAATATGACAACTGAAAGTACAGAAAGACAAATTTAAAGTATATCGAAAATGATTATCCCCCCAAAACAAATCACAATAAATAGGAATCTATATTCATATTATGCCCTTTGATGCAATGGGAAACTATTGATAACAACAAAGTGAGTCAAACAATTGAAAGGTAAATCATAGAAGAGGCTATTCACATTTCAGTCAGACCCATAAAAGTGTCTGTCAGCATTCTATTTTTTACAAACAATTTTGTGGAACTCGTGAGAGTTTTTTTCTTAGAAAAAACCAAACAGTTGGCAGAGATGTGCACTGGGATATCCCATCATGCATGGCTCATCTTTCTCTGAAGCATTTGTCCTTGTACAGTATAACATATTCGATGACCTCACCCCCAATTATAAAAGTAAATCTTCTGCCAGACTGGGAGGTAATCCATCAGAGGACCTGAGGAAAGCACAAATGCATAACACCAGAATGACCAGTGCCCAAATTGCCCTTCCCTTTAAATGCTAACGAACAAATCCCACTTTAATAACTCAAAGCAATATGTGAAATGTACAAGCTTTAATGTGCCTATGATGCATGGTGGTTCTATCTCCCTCCCCTATGTGCTCTTTCTCTCAACCCCAATTTGCATCTTTTAAAATTGTGTAGTGGTCAGAGGTATGCCAAAAACTGGCCTCCTGAAACAAGCTGGACCTGAAGACGGCTGCAGTACAGGCCTGGCAGAGTATCACCTGAGAAGATACTCAGCACCTGGTGATATCTACTGGTCACAGACTTCAAGCAGTCATTGCATGCTAAGGATATGCAACAAGGTACTACACACGACTTATTCATTTCATTTACATAACATTAATATGTCCCAAGCATGTGCCCTGAAATGGGAGGGGGGGCAGGGTATGTATAAAAAGCTCTGTAATTTCTACATGGTGAAGCCAAAATGTATAAAAAATTTACTTTAACCAATGGTGCAGATTTATACTCACGTGTGACGAATCCAAAACCTGGTATTTGGTCTGCGAGAAATCTCAGCAGAAACAGAATCTTTGTCCTGTATAAATAGAATGAAATGTGATGAAAGCCAGAATGATGACAGACATTTCAGCATCCCTGAGCTCCATGCGTCTCTATGACTATTAATACCCTGTACTCCCAAATGGTTTGCATTCCAGAAGTCAGTCAACTGTAGATAAATATACCGCAGTAACCCGCCTGCTCCCCTGATGCCAATTTATACAATTACTAAAGAGCGTTTTCAATAACAGAGTATTTGCATATGAATATACTTTTTTTAAAGTATTCATGTAATATTGTAAACATAAATATTTAATGGTTCTAATGTAGGTTACACATTGATAATTTTGCACAGAGATTTGCAATATTTTACTGGATTATTTATATTAGCACAGCATTACTGCACTTTAGCAAAAATGAATACTAGTAGGACCTAATACTAATGACCTATGTCCCCCCCCCACGCACACACAAATACACAGAGCACTAGTGAGGACTCTTACTCTGAGAATCTGTCGTAGAAGGGGGATCGGAGCAGGTAGCAGAAGAGCAGGAACGCGGACACGCACACGCACACGCACGCACATACACACACACGCACACACACGCACATGCATACACACAGCACTAGTGAGGACTCTTACTCTGAGAATCTGTCGTAGAAGGGGGATCAGAGCAGGTAGCAGAAGAGCAGGAACGCGGACACGCACACGCACGCACATACACACACGCACACACACACACACACACACGCACACGCACACGCACACGCACACACATGCATACACACAGCACTAGTGAGGACTCTTACTCTGAGAATCTGTCGTAGAAGGGGGATCGGAGCAGGTAGTAGAAGAGCAGGAACGCCCTGCGCCTCATCTCCGCTCGCTCCGTCCGATTCAGAGACTTCGTTTCGCTCATGAGACCGAAACTGCGGGAAGACAAACAGCGTTATGCTACTCCACACCAACACTCCATCGTGCACGGCACAGCAGGTACTTCCTGTGTACTTCCCTAGGGAATACAGAGCACTGCAGAGTGCCTTCAGTGCCATTACCTTGTTACTTCCAGGAGTGCAGAAATGAGCCAAGGCTTCCACGATTTTCTTCCACAAAGCCCTAGACTGAGCACTTTGGATAGGAGTGTGTGTTAAGGAAAGAAAAGCACTTCCATACAGCAAAGCCCTATACACCCATGAGAATGACACCGATGGCTGCCTGACAAAATCTGCAGCCAAAACACTGTCAACACTTGGTCTGTCTTTAATGACTTTCAAAATTTTAAATGCTTTGAGTCTTGAGAGAACTTTGAATGGGTTACTCTGAGTTGATTCACTGTGTGTGGATCTAATCAATCCCTAATCAATCAATGCTCCGTTTTCAAGCTGTGAATGGGCTGGCCGGTGAGTGCTCCAGCCTCACATACAAGCGAGGAACTGGAGGAGCTCGAAAACCAGGGATCAGATTGATAAAAAAAGTTTTTTTTTAGGGTTAGGCTTAGTTAGTGTATGTATAAAAAGTGTTGTTATTTTTACATGTGAAACCAAAAAGTATAAAAAATAGCCTTTAATAAAAGCTGAGAATGAGCACTTTAAACTTTCAATTTGAATACAAATCAAAAATTGTGGAGTACAGAGCCAAATCAAGCAAAAAACTGTCTTTGTCCCAAACTTTATGGAGCTCACTGTATGCCTGTTCTGGCATACATACGTTTATATCTATATATTCTCATGCTTTTTAACCTTAAGAAAACAAACACTTAGTGAAAATGACTGGGAAATTGTGTGTGTGATCATGCGTGTTTTGAATATTTGAAATGAAGCTGCTAAAGCTGTCAGTATGGCTCTGTCTGAGGTGGAGTTATGGAAGAGGCTGAACAGTGCTGAGCTGCAGGGGTAGGCAGTGGCGGTATAAACGGGGTGAGGATACGATGCACCAGGGGCCGGCTGATGAACAGGGACTCCGCGATGGTCTCCTGCAGGCCCAGCGGGGTGGGGGCTGGGTACGGGTCTTCCTCGGGGCGACCCCGTCTCCTCTCCTGACGGGGGGCTCCCCACAAACGGGCGTGAAGGGTGGGCACTGGGGTAATACAGAAAGGGGCTTCAGCAAGTCATTACCTCGGAGCACACCATAACGGTGGGGGGTGGGGGTGGGGGGGTTTGGGGAGTTTTTACCGCTGCTCAACGGCCGCACCACCCTTCCGGATCGCTGTCCCACGAAGGAGGGGTCCCCCTCTCCACCCTCACTCTCCTCATCTGCAGAAAAACATTAACGACTGAACTGTTATTATGAATTGAGAGGCTGTTATTGCTAACGGAGCAGAAGTATTTTATCACAATGCCTGCAGCTATGCCTGTGCCCATACATTACTGTCAATACTTCATGAATAGAAAATGATGGATTAGAGCTACTGCGTTTCATATAGACCACTGGGATTTGGGTAAAACCAGACCCAAACCATTTTTTATCAAACTATAATTCATACACCATATCCACTTTGTTCTCTATTTATTTATGGTCTATTATCTTTACTGTTTACTCAGTATACATTTAGACCAAAATATATTAATGCAAGTAAGCAGAGAATAACAGCAGACATTGTCTCAGTCAATTTACTTTCAAATTTGATGACAGCCTTAACAGAATACTTGCAACTTTTCTTATGTACTGTTAGCACAGGGAAATAAAACTAGTCTTCATGCACTGCCATTTAAGCTAGGGTCAAGCGGATTCTAGTAAACCTGAACTGAATTGATCCTTCCTTCTGGTGGTACACCAACATTTTTAAGGTAAGACCTGAATGGGCTCAAACTGCTACGCATTAGGAATGGCAATTCCGTCACTGCACTGTAGATGTGGATCCCGGTTCTTACCTAGGCTGTTCTGATGCTTCTCTCTGTCCAGGGGGATGATGGGTGGAGATGTCTGGATCCCGGACTTGTACCAGAACAGCAGCAGAATTCTCAGAATCGCTCTAAAGGAGAAGAGCGATACACATTACTCTCCTGCCCTACACAAAGCAATTCAGCCAGAGCATTGGCAATAGCCTCCATCTCTCATTTCACCTTGACAGGAAAAATCACTGACACAGTGGTATTAGGACAGTGGAGGGGACATGGCAATCCTCTATGGCAAACAGCAGTCTAATGGTTGCTACTGCACAGACAGACCATTATTTCAGATGCATGGGCAGGTATTAGACGGTGATGATTAGATGCTCTCGTACAGCATACTATGAAAGTAAATGAATCTGTGCTGTGCCTGCTCAAATTCAAGGCCTCGGAACAAAGTGTTCCCACATAATAAAAGATAGCAGCTGCAATAGCTGGGAGCAAACGCGGGCTGTTTTGTATTCATGTATTTTTAGGTTATTTACAAGCGTTATTACATTGCGTTCAATAACTGCGAAATGATTGCAAATTGTGTTTTTGCCAGAACAGACCTGTTTGTAATATTACATTTATTATTGATTTAAGTGGTTGCCGACTCATAAAGTCTGTTGACAGCTGGCTTCCAAAGATAAACATTGCCCTTCCCACTGGAAGATTAGTACTAAAACGGTTTATGCACAATGTAGTCTAATTATCTGTACCTGTGTATAAAGTGCAAACTTGTGTTTGTCCACGTTGGCAAAGGTACAGCACTATCAGTGCTGGTGTTCCAGTGAGCTCTGTCCTAGCGACTGATTTGTTGAGTCTATGCTCCTGACTCAAGGTGCACAATTAGGAGGTTAATGAGATATAATAAGGCATTTGCACGTTTGGGTTAAAGCTTGAAGGTTGCCATTTTTGCATATTTGCCTTTAGGTGAACAATATTCAAATATGCTTCAACCAATTGTTAGCTGTTCAAAGTGGAGAAACAAGCAGTTTAATCCATTAAGCTATTAAATGTTGTCTTGAATCTAGTAATCAGTGACGGTTGGACCTTGCTCATGTCGATTTTGTGTTAGCTCTGGTAAAAGAAGGAACAGTGAATGTAGTTGTCCTGTGATTAAGAGATATATAATCGTGTAT
Source organism: Anguilla rostrata (assembly GCF_018555375.3). Taxonomy (NCBI): domain Eukaryota; kingdom Metazoa; phylum Chordata; class Actinopteri; order Anguilliformes; family Anguillidae; genus Anguilla; species Anguilla rostrata. Next base: position 42,128,885 of record NC_057937.1, on the reverse strand, counting down.
ATATTCTTAGGAAAGTAGTAATTGCTGATGTGCAAACTGATGTGGAAAAATTTGGACAAGAATTGTACATTGCGCATTGACAGATAGTGGCAACACTCACACAGACAACCACACACGCAAGCAAACACGCATACACACACCAGATCAGACTGGCTGCATAAATTTTGCCACCAACTTCTGAACTTTGCCGACTTTAAACCTGATCCACAGCTCTGTCATAAATTGAAATTTTATGGCCAGAACCAGACATGAATATGCAAAAGTAATAAAGAGCTACAGACTAGCATCTGCATGAGTTATGAGTTTAACTTTAATCACCAAACTGGCAAGTTTCATTTTTACTTAGAATTCCTGCTTTCTCCAGAATTTTAAGTTCTCTATTTGTGCATCTGTGCCACCCAAACCCGGTACAAGCCACACAAGTGCATACTTTATACTACAGTTAAATAAAACTAGTGCATAGATGTTTTGGCAGTCTGGAGTCCAATCTTTTGGATTGAAAGGTACTTTGATTTATAGGTGTCTTCATTATTGATCCAAATGTGGGCTTCATTTAAATAAAGGCTTGAAATTAAATAAAGGCAGCCTGTGACCAATGAAATTATACTTACTACAGGGTAATCTCCCTTCACGCTCAATAAAATTAATGACTTTTTCCCCTCGATAACAGCACATCATAAGGGTTTACCATTTCCTATAAACTGTGAATTAATTAATGAGGCCAAAGTGTGAACGAGGGGGGGAAATAAGCCCATCTCCAAATAAGTCAATGTGTGCTCCTACAGTACTTTGATAATCATCACAATTTCAATGTCTTAATCTGACCATTTCAATCATCTGCCAGTAAGGAAAGGATTAGAGAACTGCAGATTCTGGGTAAAGAAAATACTGTTGGCTTGGGTGAACACCTTAGACTGGATGAGGGCTGTAGCCTGGTGGAGAATGATTTCAGCTTCGCAGGTGTGAGTTAAATCGAACCAGTGAACACAGTGGTGCTACAGGAACGGAACTGATGAGTTCATGTACAGAACAAAGATCCTGACCGGCCTGTTTGCTGTCGTTTTCGACAGGGGTCCGAGAGTACAGCACGAACAGCAGTGAATGACCCGAGGTGCCAAACTGAAAGACACCACGACGAGGTCCTTACTTGCTGATCTGGATGAGGACGATGACCAGCCAGCGGCCCACCTCCCCCCACAGTCTGCTGGCTCCCATCTCAATGAAGACCTCCAAATGCTCCAGAACAGACAGCCAGGTGAGCAGCTTCTGCTCAGACAGCGACTAGAAAAAGAGTACATACAATCGGGGTAGTAAAGCTGCACTTGCATGCACATGCACACACACACACTTCAAACTTCAAGCGCTTGTTACTGTTGCTACACTTGTGCATGTTTATTTTCAATGATTTATCTCTGCTGTGCATTAGATCTATTAAATAATTTAATAGTTTTTTAAATGGACTCTTCTGCCTTTTTTCAGTTGTCGATGATTTTCAGCCTATAATTTCCATGACAAACACCCAGCCTTAATCATTAACTTACATAAATAGACCCGGCTAATGTTCAAAATGGGTCACCATTCAAGATATCTTCCTTAACCAATGCAGACAAACCCAGCACAACTGGAACATTGATTTCCTTCCAATGGCAAGGCGTGTTACAGCCAAATTCATTTTTAAGTATAGAGGTCTGTGGAATTAAATGATATGATTTTAATAGACAACCTTTTTCCAAATTCAAGTTCAGAACACGAGGCATGCAACAAATTTATATATTTTTTTAAAGCTGCAGCAAGATGGCAGTGTTGTTTATTTCTTTGACTTGATAATACCCTCAGAAAACAGAGGCCTCTTATAGTCAGCCTAGTTACTTATCCTACAGTAGAGACCCTTCTTGTCTGCACACAAAAACAGACAGAACTAACAGATGTTCCACAGGTGGATGTTTTCAAACCACTGAACTTGTGTGCTTTCCTATACTGATAAAGACCTGTATCTTAAACAAGAGTATAAAAGCTCATCTCCACACTTAAATCCTTCACAAGCCATCGGCTCTCCAATGCTTTTCGTATCACAGATTAGGTCTAAGCCCTGTATACACGATCATCAGAATATATCTGATTATTGTTGCTGATTATTTGAACTTCCGGAAAGTTTCTCTTCACATTCTGAGAGATTGTACATACGTCTTTTATCTAAGCTTTCCGACAGTAATACACAAGGAGCTGTGTTGCCATTAGGGAATGAACAATAACTTGTATACCCCATTTAGGCTGGGGTATACTGTTAAGCATATTGTAAAAAAAATTCTCTATAACATCTGCTATATAACTAAAATTTGATTTGATGCTAGATCAGACAATTAAGTGTACCAGGCTTCTGGGATGGCAAATCAAGAATGAGAATGGCATATAGAGAATTGATAATGATAAAGAAATCTTCTAGGAACATCACATAGGTTCAGAATAGGTTTGTTCCATTTCACAGTACTGTGTCCTACTCAACCTGACCATATTTTGAACCAGTTTTTCATATTTGGATTATATACAATGTAATTATTTTACTCTTTTTCTCTTATGCTACACAGAGTTCTGGTAGAGCAAATTGCTCATCGTTTAGTTCTGTGTAATACTGTGCATTAATTCATTTTTCTGTTCTTTTGCCAGAGGGTTCTTCAGAGTGACTTTCAGGGTTTTAAAAAGGTACGTACGCGTAATACCAATTCGCCTAAACAATTATCAAGCAAAAAAAAAACTAAAACACTACAGCCCAATTTGCACTACCATATTCATGTGTATAGTGTAGAAACCAGAAGCTCCACCTCTTGACAAATGCACGGTAAGAATCAGAATGCCAGCCCCACATCAGAGCTACAGAAATGAATAACATGAAATGTTGGCAAAAGAGAGGCCTTGCCACAGTGATTTTCCAGCTGAGGCAATCTGGAAACAAAAGTCTCCATTAGCCTCGAGGCTAAATAATTCCCCACCTGACAAGTTAAACAGCTGCACTCACCACAGGAAGGGCTCGGCACTGACCCCGGCGCAATATCCCATCATTCAGCAGGACCAGCAAGTTGGAGGCAGAGTACACTGAAGGACAAATCAGCACATGCTACCTTAAAGCTCAGAGGCTCCGAGGCTCTCTGTTGCAGTGCACTACAGACTATAGCGGGCAGTAGAGAGTAGAGCCACAAGTTTAGCCACAAGATTAGTTATGGTCACTCAGCTAATAGTATTTCAGATGTAGGCAAAAGACCTGACTTCAAAGGCAAAACAGAGAGTGTGGATCATGTGTGCTGCAAGTGTAGAGTATCAAGAAGACCTGTAAAGGGTCTAAACCTTTTATCCATCCATCCAATTATGAGGTCTTTGAGAGAGCGCTGCTCACCTAGAGCCGAGAGTTCATGGGAGTCAGAAAACCGACCTGCAAAAAAAACAGCAGCACAAGTTATGACCCTTATACATGGTTTTATAACATTTTTCTCTAAATGCATTTAGGCTAATTATTTTATAACATTTAGTAATCATTCAATGTGTCAAAGGTATGCATGTATAGCCTATATGCATGTGTGTGCATATATCCATATTTTTTCACACAATGAACTGTGTATGACTCACTGTCATTACCAGATATCAAATGGTTTGACACAATCTACATCAACCTTCAAGTAACAGTAAGTGGGAGTAAATCGGTGTATAGCCTAAATATAGATTCTTACATGAAATAATTAACAAATCAGGGTTTATTAGTGAAAAAAACAGGCAGATTCTAAGCTTCTCGACAAACGTTGATTTAAATAAGTAACGTTACCTTTAGGCACATTCTACTACTACAGTACATGTTAAATTTTACCTTCTACATTAACCAGACAAGCGTGTCGTCATAAATGTCAAGACTCCACAAAACTTTAAACTTCTTACAGTGAAAAGTCTCTGACTTGTTTAAGTTCTTGCTTACATTCTGGACAGTGACTGCCGTGAATCTATCGCTGTTACTCATGCAGCGCTTTCGACACAAGCAATGCCGGAAGCGCTGTCCTGAAATTTGTTCTTACTGTGCAGCACACCTGACATGCAAACGTAGTGTAGCCCAGTTGACAATTCTGTCAATACATATTATATTGTAGGCCAAACTATACGGTATGGTTAATTAATGCATTACTTTTGTGACTGAGACTGAGTCACAAAAGCATAAAAAGTTATTTTGATACTGTTATAGATAACAAATTGTATTAATATTTTTAAATCCCAGTTTGGGGGCAAGGGGATGTAATTGGTATTTTATAGAATTCCTGGTATGCTCTAATTCTTTATATTTTGCATTGGCATTACTGTGTATAGGGCATTACCTAATTGAAACATACTATTTTAAATTGGCCCACATTTTAGTTAATACAACTCAAAAGTAACTGAAACATCCAGAGGGCACATGTGGCTTCCTACTACTTCAGTACCTTAGTATCATTTTCTGTAGCTTAAATAAGTATAGGCTACCTGTTGTACTAAACCTTCAGGTATAACAGGTTCAAGTATAAGCATACTTGAGTATACTTAAGTATACTTTCCTGAAGTGTAATAGAATACTTGATTCACTGTTGAACTTTCATATTTTTAGAAAGTATGCTATAGCTGTGTGCTTATAAAACTTTGTAGGATCCACCTTGTCAGTGTTCCCTTCAGCCTAAAACTGATTATTGAAGTCATCATGAAAGACACCCCAGCATCACTCCATCAAAAAATTCAGGGGAGGATCCATAGTTAGTACGTAAGAAAACTGAAGTGAGCCCTAGCTACTTTTTTGGGTTAATGAAACTGACTGCACAGGTAAAGATGTTACTGAAAATGCATGAAAATAGGACAGAACCTTATTCCTAAACTCCCTCTGTGCCAGAAAAAACATCAAACACAAAGACTATATCCCAGATCACGTAAGCTCCATGTATTCATGCCTCTTTGAATATAAAGCTACCAATTTTCATTTCATTGTCCATCATTTGGAACTGCTCGGGTGTCTGAACCATTTGTACTCATCGGGATGGACCTTGTGGGGAAACTGATGGCAACTGCAAGAGCCAATTTGTACATATGCTTTTATGATCAACTAAAAAATTTTGGCAGAGGCATTTCCACTCTAAGTCTAAGCAAGCTGAGGATGTAGCATAATGTATTGTGGAATTTTTCTATAAGTTTGGAGCTCAAAAACAAATTCTCACTGATGAAGGAGGGGAATTCAGGAATAAGGTGCTGTCCTATTATACATTTTCAATGATTTCTCCTAAATATCTTTGCCTGTGAAGTCAGTTTCATTAACCCAAAAACATGGCTGAGGATCCCTTCAGTTTTTATGTACCAACTATGGATTTGCCCCAGAATTTTATGATGGAGATGTGTTGGGATATCTTCCATGATATCAAACGATAAGCCAACACTTGAATAACCAGTTTTAGCCTACATTGAGGGGACATTTGACATGGTGGAGCAGGTGGACCCTACAAAGTTTTATAAGCACACTAATATAGAATACTTTCTTAAAATTAGAAAGTGCACTTGGCACACCTTTGAACTTCACCCTTTACACACTTGAGGAAAGTATATGTAGGCTCATACTTGAACTTCATTGCAACTTTTAAAACATCAATATGTTCAAGTAGGCTACAGAAAATGATACAAAAATACTGAAGTAGTAGTAAAGTAGTAGTAAACCAGTGCTCACTGTTACTTTTGAACTCACTGTTACTTTTGAGTTTTATCAACTGGAAGTGGGGCAGTTTAGTCCCAAAGTTATCAAGATCAGACTAATAAATCTATATTTAAAATCAACGCATAGTCTCTTTTTTTTTGGTAAGGGGTGCAGCGCTATATCCAGTTTAAACGCTCTGTGCTATGATAGCATTGTAAACAGATTGAGCTTGTGATTGACGAGTGCTTTTTAATGCATGGAACGTTTGATCTAAATGCTGCAACAGCATATAGCTTTCCCCCCCAAAGATGGTAATTCTCGACATCATTGTGCCGCAGTGGCAACACAATATCCATTCAGGACAGCGTGTCCGGCATTGCTTGTGTATGAAGTTCTGCGAGAGGGTATCAGCGATAAATTCGATTGCAGTGACATCTGTCCAGAATGTCAACAAATCAGGGATTTCTTCACGGTAAGAAGAAATTTTACGACGTGACAATCTCGCTAGCTATTGGACATGCGTCTTCGAGTTTATCTGCCGAGCTAATTAAGCCATCCCTCGGCCGTAATAAAAAAATTTAAAAAAAAACTTAGCCGAAAAGTTGGGTGGCATAAATAGCTATTTGTAACAATATGCGATTAATTCGAAATCGACTTTCTCGCTTCACAGATTTGAAAAAAATCAGCCTACCTGCAATGAGATAAGAAAGTGTTCGGACAGTGCTTTCCAGGTGCGCTGTGGCTGAAGGGTTCTTCGTTACATATTCCTGGTATCTGTGGAAAAGGTGCTCAAGTCTTTCTAAGCATTTTGCTGACATTTTTTCAGTTTTGCTGTCAGTTACGTAGACACTGTGCCAAACACAAACAAAGCGAAACCAAATGCGAAAGTCTTAAGACACGATACACTGAAGTGAATTAAACTTCCGCATACACATGTTCTTCCCATAGCATGGATTTCACTTCCTGTATACAAAAAAAAGGCTTTTCGTTTTAAAGAGGCAGCTACAATTAACTCTGAAATGTGTGACAATGCACGTCCAGTTGTTGATTGGGAAAGACGTAATGATAATATTTACAAAGTAGTAGTTGTAGTAATAATAATAATAATAATAATAATAATAATAATTATTATAATAATAATAATAATAAATGATTAAGAAGAATAGGTTTACAGCTCAAAGGAACTACTTAATTTCAAGATGCAACTATAGGTGTGCATATATTACATTACATTACATTACAGGCATTTGGCAGACGCTCTTATCCAGAGCGACGTACAACAAAGTGTATAACCATAACCAGGAACAAGTATGACGAAACCCCTAGAGAGAAGTACCGGTCCAAGTACAGGGAACAACCGCATAGTTCAACTTGGACCCTGGTGGTTAAACTGATTAACACTAACAACGAGAACGGCAACAACGCAATCTATGGGAAAATAAAAATAAATATAAATAAAAATAAAAATACAAGTAGTCGTTAAGACTGGCGCATCAACTAAGTCACCTATTAAACAGCTGCCTAGTTACACCCCTAAGTTTAGGGGTATATATGGATTGTGTGAGTAGATTTTAAATGTTACTTACACTCACGTGAGGTTCCAGGCTGAAATGCATTCTCGACATTAAAACGAGTTAATGCATTAAGGATCAGTTGAGTTCTCAGACTCTCTGTTCCACCTACTCCCAGTTTTATATATACTACCTTTTATTACATTTTATCTATTTTATTTGACTTAATTTTGTTAATTTTCTATTACTATTGCTATTATTACTGTATTGTTTTTATTATTGTATTTTCATTGATCTTCATTGATCTTTTATTACAAATAATGTAATGTTAAGTGCTTTGTACTGCTGGAAAGGCGCTATGTAAATAAAGTTTGATCAATTGATTGATTTCAAATAAAGCAGCACTACCCAGTCAGTTGCCAGCTCTGATCTGTATCAATGTCATTTTCATTTCCATCAATATATTGTACATAATGAAATTCTGTTCAAGACCTAAAAGTTATGCAAGTGATTGAACAAGTGAAATGGCTGTTTGCATGTTATCATATATTTCTTCTACTGAGAAAATAGTTACAGAAACCACATTTCACCTAAACCATAACATTTATTTTAACTTATCCAGAGACTATGACCTATATGTCCCCTTGCCTTTTGAGATTATTTTTCTTTATAAAGTCCTGAGTTTCAGTAGCATGGACAGTAGTGGTCTCAGCTACATATATGCACAGGTGAGGTTGATTAGTAATGTGTGCAGCTGTTGATTGTTACTTGTAAAGCCTGGCTAAGGCAAATGTGCTGTTTATTTCGGAGGAGATGCATTTATGAAAACTGGACACATCTGTGGGAGGGTAATGACCTAGCTTAGATAGCCTGCATGTTTTAAATGTTAGTATACCCCTACCACAAACCATTAGACTGAGCTATTGTGCCCAGTGGATGCTGCGATGACTTTTTTTTGTAAGCTGTCACAGTTTTGTTACTTTTTGTGGGTTTTAGTCATGCATACAACTTAAAAATTAATAACATGGTGATTTTGTTTTTGATATGTTTCCCTTCTTCAGAGGTATACTTCCAAGATCTGTTGGTAGTCCATTTTATGAGCTTCAACCTCCAAGAGGATTTTGTAATATCAGCCAGAATACTAGTAATCCTCCTTATAAACGGTTTGCACTGATTCCATTTATAGAAACAATTTCTTCCCTTCCCCATAATCTTTTGAAATCTACTTTCATTGGTAGTCTGGGATTAAAACTGGTTTGCTTTATTTTTTATCTATGTAGCAGTGTGCATTATTTTGTCTTGCTTATCTCTGTACTTGCTGGTTTAATGTAAATGCATAATTGAGCCTGCTTAACTCGTGCTGCATGTGGAATTATTCTATATATCCCCTTTCACTTAGGCTATTGCCTACATAAAAAATAAAATAAAAACACCGATCAGTAATTCAATAACGGACACAGCCACGCAATATTTTTATTGACCTGAACATGTCAACATCTTTCTTGTAGGGTTTGAATTTGTAATTGTACAAAGGGATTCGCACAGAAGGACTTTATTCAGTTATAGCTATATGAAAATTCTGGTAATTAAATGATATTCAATCATGTAATGCCTGTTGAATTAAACAGTAGGCTAGCCTAGACTACTAGAAGATGCAGATAACTGACACGCAGCTTAATGCCCACCCCACCACCAAGAAATTGTATCCTGTACGACCGCTTGTGTCCCTAAAACTATTGGCTGAGAGTGTGAGTAGGCAACAGCTGCTGTGTCCACACGAGTGCCCCGAGAACTGGTGAAATCGATGGGACGCAGCAGAAAACAGGTACATCGGATCAGTTGTTGAAAAGATCTAGACAGAGAGAGCGAGAAAGAGCTGTACCGATCAGAGAAATAGCTTGATATTTTAAATGGACACGTTGTGAACAGGGTTCCACTGGATTTCGCAGATCGTTCGAAAATCCAGCGGAAATACGAATGTGCAGTATGCAGATGTAAGGTACGTGGCTATCGGGGAAGACGAAGACACAAACTTGTCTTTTTTCTCTTTAAACTGTCGCTGCATATATATTTATTTCAGATTAATGTATATTTCCCCTTGATGAGGCTGTTTTTTCTGTTGTGTCTAGTTATATTAGTGTATGGTTGACTCAGCTACACCCTTGGACATAGGCTATTTTTCTTTTTTCAGATAGCCGTCTTCCCAGAATGTTTCTCGATGTATATTTTAAATGAGGGTTTACATAGTGATAGCGCTTCTTCGTAATGGCTAAACTTACTTTAGTATAGGTTGTCCTTATTTGCTATTATAAGAACTTATGTCATACCATTCATGCTGCAAGGCAGACTCGAGTTAATGTTTTTGATTTGATTTGAGTTACAACTAGATGAAAGTAGGCTATCACTGTGAAAATATTTTCACAATTTATGAATTAGAAAACGTACCACCCGAACACTTAAGTGTTCTGCTAATTTTAGTTTGGGTATTAGAATGAATGTAGGTTACATTTAAATAAACGCATCAAATAGTGGCTGGTTAAGTTCATAACGATGCATGCTATTTTTACATGCCGGTGTGGATGTGATTGCTCATCTGGGATTAAACTAATAAATTTGCTTTGATTGAACTTAAAAAAGGAACTGAAAGGGACGATGCACTATAATAAAGAAGAAAAAACAAATAAACTGTAATTATGATAGGTCCTTTTCTGAAGTAAAAAGTATTGCGCGTTAGGTACAGAATTAAAAATGCCACGTCGAAAAAAATCCAGTCAATAGCAGGCTATTCAGTCACTATTGAACTGAAAATGAGTAGCCTCATTCAGTTAAATTCGCAGATCTGAAGTCTATTGCGTGTAGCCTGTGAGGTTACAAGGCGTCTGGAGTGGTCAAGATTTCGAGATCACAAGGAGCTGTTGGTTGATCCACCGTTGTGTGGCCTGCGTCTATCAAGTTCTGTCAAGTCAAATCACAGTACCCATGTGGCTTGGTTTCAGGATCTGTTCATCATATTGTATATAGATGTTGTAATATAATTCACACAGCACAATGCATCCTTTGTGAATTCGGTCATGTGATGTGCACTGTATTTTGGACAAACAGCAAAGGGTATTGCAGGAATTAACTAGCTGATTTAGTTTCCTGGACGCCCGACGCCACTGAGCTTTTCATGACGTAAGGGTTGCTGGGGCTTTAATGAGTGCGATCTAGGTCTAATGGACATGGGAAAAGACTATATTGTTCAATGTGTGTAGCCTACATTATGGCCGCAATGTACAGGGTTATTTTAATGTTTATATTATGACATTAGCGTGCCACTCTGAAAGATTTATGTTCCTGCTGTCATTTTTTGAGCATCAGAAAGATAACTTTGAATCTATCTCTGTTTGTTGAGCAAGTCATTTTGGCAGAGAGAACAAAAACTATTGATCGAAAAGGTGCTTTTTGTGATGATGTTTTGTCCCCACCACTGTAGCAAAGGTCATCCTCTTGAAGTTATTCTAGAAATTCTGGTTTGAAGTGGTAGAACAGAATTGGATTAAGTGTGATAAAACCTGAAGTTTGTTAGTTTTATGGTGGGTAGCAGGTTACAGAAACCCATCCCTCAGAATTTGTTGCCTCTTCCACACAGGAATTCAGTAATATTTTCTGTGTTACATCCTGCATTGTGTCTTGGTTTCTAAACACTATGATTCTTGTGGTTTTGCATAATTTCAGTTTCTGCATGGTTAAATTTGAGAGGACTATTTGCAAGGTGCACCTTCCGAGCATTAAATGAAATTCATTTAGGGTATTGCAGTTGCATAACAGATGTCCTCTTAGGAACTTAGTGGAATAAACTGGAGCAACATCTGTGAGTAGATCTAACACTTAAGTATTGTTTTCCTTTGGCTGAGTTTGTAGGATCTACACTTCTGTCTCATGCTGTGAAAATGTTGGGAAAATCAAGTTTTCAGAGCACAACAAAAGGGTCTACTGAAACCATTACAATAAACACCACAGCTTTGTAAACCCCAGGCTTGCTGTTTTGCATCTCAAATTATTTTATTTTGTCTGACTGTAATGGTTTCTATTTGTGATTATTTTTGCTTTCAAATTTACGCTACTTATTCTGCTTCTACTGTGTATTATTTACAACCGATGTACTCTACTGTGGCCCTTGAGGCCAGAAAGGTTTGCCTTTTTTTGTCAGAGGCTAAGGAGACAAGTTATAGCATTATCAGGAGCTCTGTTTAACTCTATTTAAGTTGTTTCAAATGCTTTATTGATGTTTGTTTCATTTTGAGAACCTTTCTATCTCTATTATCTTGCAGAGAAATGGCTGTGTGCTTCAGCACTGCTCACACCTCTTGCTCTGTTGTTCCCTAGATTAATGCTCTGCTCTTTTGCTGCGTCGACTTCTTGACCGAGATGAATGAATTCTTAGTAGACTTTGTAGTGCAGTATTATAAATTCTGTGTCTTACAGTGAGTGCCTCTGCCATTTTTTTTCTACGTTTCATCATGGTCATGGGTGGGCTGTTTTTTTTCTCTTTCTTTTGAAAAACGAAGGACAGCTGAGTCCATCAGCCGTGATGAGAAGAAACCAAAGCCATCATGAAGAAAAAAGTGGGGCCATAAAAAAAAAATACACAAGTCTGGACCATTTAATCACACATTTTAATGGATTGTATCGCTCTTGAACACTACAGTGATGTAAGCTCATGCATGATCCACTGGTCCTGCTCCATATTGTGCAGTCATGCGTAAACACCTCCAGCTCAGCTTTGCTTTTCATTTCAGCTTTTGTACATCAGCAAAAAAATAAATTGTATGACTTACTGGGAGAATGGGAACCAGTTTGTCCCTGTTACCCACACATAAACGTGGAACGTGTCTCTGCTCTTATGGCTTCGTGTGGCTAGTCACATTGGAAAAAAAACATTTAAATGGTCTTTTGAAAGCTGTCCCTCCCAGTTGTTTTCCGAATACCATATGCTAAGCTGAGAAGCCGTTGTATTACGTGTTTGCACAAAGACAAGGATGGTAATGGAACGGGCATCAGTGCCAGTCATACAGTTTCTCCAAGAATTTTATAGTTTTCGGTCTTGGATCATGATGACTTCAAAACAGTTCTTATGTTTGGATGGGCAGGTAAAATCACTTGCAATTCTAAGTTTGATTATTTCAGGCCTCTTGTTAGCTACCACATCTCTGTCTGATCAAGTGGGAGGCACATCCTGCTACAATTGTACATTTAATATCCATATGACAGTTACAACTAAAGAGTCATATTGGGCCTTATTAGCCAAATAGCCCCATGTGAATAACCCATTGTGGCCAGTCCCTATTAACTGTGGTCTATGTTAGTTAAAGAGAGAAGATTACTACTGATTTTGCCAATTATGAAACCTTTTTTATTCACTAAGCAAAATATCCATGGGTGGCATTAAATAAAATAAAAATGTAACATGGCAGTTAGCAGGCTGGCTGGGAAGAAATTGTCACTAGCAGTAGAGATAAAAGCATAGGTTACCAGCAGAGGTTAAGTATCCATTGATTAGGACAGAGATGAGTAATTAGCTACTGCATGTCATCAATATCTGTGCTATAGTATTTGATGTCTTTTCTATTTTTCTGACCAATTTCTGTTTTAAAATATTTTTCATATAGCCTCACCTCAACTGACAAATATACGTGCTTCATCAGAGCTTACAAAGCCATGTAAACAGTAAACCCTTGCTGTGAAGGATGAAAAGAATTCGATGAGATTGTGCCAAAGATGATAAAAGAGAAAATCCCATTCAGTAGTACCTTTTCAGAATCAAAAGTCATTTTTCCGCGGAGTTATTCAGGATCCTTTATCCCCTGGAGTCTTGTTGATGAAATATCACCATCTTATTTTTAGAGTTAAAGGACCAGAGCTTAAGTGGGGTTTTGGTTGAGTTGTGTTGATGACATCTGTGTGCTGCAGGTTGCCCAGCGGGAACCCTCCCTTTTTTTCAAATGATTGATTGCTGTGACGCCAAGGAAGCACAGCTGTATTCCTTTCCATGTGAGAATGTTGACTCTTCTGTTCTCTCTCATGTCCCAAATGCATTGCATGTAGAGACCCTTTTCCATCACTTCATGTGGGGCCTGGGGACCTGAATGTGCAGTTCATCTTTTAAGTCCCCCCCCCCCCCCCCCCCGCCTTTTCTTTCTCTTTTTTTGTGCCTGACAAAGCCTTTGCTGACTGCGGTGTTATGTTTTGATGATGGAGTACAGGTAGCGTGTCCACCACGATTCTGCGGCTGTAAATATGGCCGCCGTTTGTCCATTAAAGGTAATGTTTTGAGAAACTCGGCTCTTTCCACGGGGGACTCGTTCATCTACATTCTGAGTTGTGCCTTCGACTCCCGATTTTCATGGGTTTGCCCTTGTCATCTTTCAGATGAAACAAAGGCGATGTACGGTACCACAGCACTGCCAGTCACACATTTTGCTCATTATTTCCTATGTGTGTGCTGGATAGATGAAACATGTAGTCAAGATGAAACATGCCTTGTGTTGCTCAACCAATGAGGGTCGTGTTTGGATATCGGAACAATGATTTAGACTCAATTTAATAAGATATTTAGTGTGCATTAAAATACATTTTAAAGGATGAAAAAAATATTTCCCTGAGCGCTGTGTGGCATATTCGACTGCGGAATTTATTCACAGTCATGCATCCATTGGTCCAGAATCTGACCCTAATTACGCCAGTTCTGACTGGCCAACAGCCCCATGGGGTGGCTCATAATTGGCCATTGCCTATGCTGGATGTTTTGTTCTCTGCTACAATAACTAATGTACAGCTTAGCTGCTGTTTCAGAGGGTACATGTGATGTTGTGCCCTCCGGAATTGAGCTTGGTTTGCATAGATGAAGCCCACAATTACCACTGGGAATTTCAATTTTGGTGAGATATGTGATGCAGCAGGTAGGGCAGGTGAATCTCGAGCCATATGTGACCCCCCTCCCATGGGTGGTGGGTTGATCCCTCCCATTGCACTTTGTCTGTGGTCCGTTCTCTAACTGTTACTCTCTTTGCTTTCTGCCTGTCTGAGTGAAGCAAAAAACACACATGAAAGGGGGGGCTGTCCAGTAAAAAAAGATGGGGTGGCGGGTAAACGACAACTTCCAAGAGAATTTTCTTTTATTTCATCAATATTCAGAAGCAAATGCATGTTTGGCTAGTTGGTGTAAGGACAAATTAAATGGTACATCTGTCTTGTGTATTCGATTGCATTTAAAAGCCTTTGGGACGATGAATAATATAATGCTTAAGGCAGTCCAATGTAGTGTGATTTCTGGTTAAAAGAGTTTTTCTCACATAAACTAAATTATCCTTCCTCCAGGTATGCTACTCCTTTGAAGACCAAGTTTAATTAAAATGCATTGCTATTCATGATGAAATTTGTAGCTCCCATCATACATCGGAGTTAAGATTCAGTGTCATCCCTGAAAATAACTATGGTAACAAGAACCCGAACGGATTGGCCTGAAGTGAGACATGGATTCTATTCCCATCTTCATCTCATCTGGTCATAAAGTGGTCTAAGGACCTCCTCTTCCAGGGGGAAGGCCATTCAGCATTAAATTCCATTTGACACCCCAGTCACTGCAGGGGAGGTGAGTGACTGGCAAGCCTTCAGATTTCATTAATGTCAAATTTAATATTTCTCCATGATCAAACAGAGGTTAGAAAACTGTCTGTGTTTGTTTATTTTTAAATAATAATAATAATAATAGCAACACTGAATTTAGGTACATTTAATAATACAAAGTGTTGTTATGAATATGCCAGTTATAAATTTGGATACGCTGTTTGGTGTTAAGTTGTAACAGAGTATATTGGGAAGTTTCGTGGCACTATTGCCATTTGACACCAAGTGCTCTAGAGCCAACCTAGATATCCATGTAGATCTTTTTCACATAATTACAGCAATATAAAAATGGCAGCAGTGTATTCTGATTAAAATCTAACAACTGGCCATTTCTGGTCCTGTGTAATACATGACACAATATGCAATACAGTCAAGCGTTAGGAGGCATTTAGCTGTAGTCAGTGTTAGAGAGGGGCATTTGAGAGGTCATAACTATAGAGACCTGCTGAATGCCAAGCAAGCCACATTCACAAATGGCATACAGTAGCAGCTAGAAAGCAGCAGGTATTCTTTAGGGCAGCCCTGATAAAAATGAACAATGGGAGAGGATTTGTGTTTTTTTCATAGATGCCTATGTAAGATTAAGGGTTAACGTGGTATAGTAGTTTGCTACAATGAATGTGAGCGATTGATTTTCTGTGTGTTAAATGTAATAGTGAATGCCCTAAAGCCAATACCTTGTGAAATACGTGAAACGGATGGTGATAGCACAGCTTGCTTGTTACTTAATTTACAGCTAATGTCAACTGGCTTGTTAACTTTGCTCACTAACTTAATGTGACTACTTTAAGTAGCTAATTAAAATAATGTCACTCACTTGTCAGTCTAGCTAAAACGCTTTGTCTGTAGGAATATCTGGCACACTTTCCATTCTTTTTTTGTCTTTACCTTTTTTGCCCTCTCAAAGATACGTCAGTGGTATTAAAGTTATTTTCTTCTGATGCCCAGCTTAATGTGAACTTGCAAATACATGCAAGCATTAGTTTTTGTTTTCAAACAAACACAATGTGGGTAGTTCAGCTGTCAAAATTATTTTGCCATACAATGTGGGACACTTGACGAAAATGAAAATCAGCCTTTATTTGTCCCAGCTTTGGACAAACATTCATATATGTACCTGGCTCAAATAAAATAAAATAAAATAAAATAAAAATGATTGGTGGAAACTAGGCTGCTGCTTCCTGGGTAATGGCTTGGGCCTCTTGAACCTGAGGGGTCCAGTAAGGCTTGTGAGCTGGAGGTGGACAGCCGGTATCTGTTTGATTTCTCCCAAATGTTGGATTTAGAAGAATCTATGCCTTTTATACTTTGGAGGGATCAAGGGCAGCAACTTGATAGCACTTCAATGTATGCATGCCCATTGGCTGCATCCCAAAATCACAATACCGAGTTAGTAATGATTCACAATGCGATTTCCCAATGCACAATTAGATTAAGTTTTGTGTTTATGTAGAACTGTGGACGTGTACTTAATCTGGGATGACATTATCATATCCTGTCCTGACCCTGATATTGTAGTGGTTGTGTTCTCCAAAATGATAACAGCAAGAGTCTCTTCAGCCTCTTAAGCGAAATCAAGTGCACTATGTCACATAGTGCACAGTTTAGGCTTTTTGGTTGTAGTATATTATTCCAGCTCAGACCAGCTGGGATTCTAAAATGGTTTAAAATGGTGTAAGCTTTCTTTTCAAGACGTCTAGCCAGTCATAGCTGGTTTAACTCAAAGCTGGTTAAAGCTGGTTAAGATGGTGGCCAAACTGGTGAACTAGTAGCAGACTAGGCTGGTCAGATGGTAAACAGCTAGAAAACTAGATAAATCGAACAAGAAGTGTCGAAAACACAGTGTAAACCAGCTTGACCAGTTTAGGCTGGTTTAAGATGGAATTTTCAGCAGGGTAGTTACTTTTCATTTCTTTGTCATATAATTTTTATTGTATTCTTTTCAAAGCTGAGGAAATAATTCCTCGCATTCCAATATGCTACCTCTCGGGTAAGCTTATTTTTGGATTGGCTATTTAAAATGGCCACCATCATTGTTACGAATAAATGTACATGAATAGATGTGTATATGTAGATTTACGAATAAACTAAATGACATTATGTCCACCAATAAGATCCCAATTGGAAGAATATTTTGAGTAAATGGGGGCTGTAACTTCACTTAATAAGTTACTTTAATTGATATTAAAGCAATGCTATGCAGAATTTTCACCTTAAAAACATCATAAAAGAACCATGCTCAGGCATTCCTACAGTATGCTGTGCAGACAATCTACATCTGTGTGCACTTCTGCTGGGTTTTTACTTGTTTGCCTGTATTTGTTATTCCAAAATATGTTCAAGGCATTTCTGGGCGTGACCCTTTTCTCTTTGTGGGCCGTATTTGAAATGCGTGTGGCCAATAGAAATGGAGAAAAAGCCACGGAAACGTGTTGATCTGGCAACACAGTGGAAGTTGGGTTTCCGCTAGGGAGATAGGGTCACCAGTGGCTAATGCTAACCTGGTGGCTGGCCAGCATTTTGTAACATTAGGTAGCTGTCTTAATTTGCAAACTAAATTCAGTTATGTTTGACAAGGCTAGCTGGCGGGCCGTGATGGCCTGAGAATTTGCTGTGGGTCTGATACTTCACAAATAACTACTGAAGGCTGGTGAATAAGATTCCAATTCCAGTCCACCAATCAAAAAATTCTACTATCTCAAATAAGTTGCATATAGCAGCGAAGTGGGAGTTTTTGCCAGTGGTTGAGCATTTTGGCGTACTTGCGACTGCCTGACTGCTTTGAATGCAACTACTGCTATATCTTTGAAAGAGACGTGATTCCAATAGTGTGCAAAATGATCTTAAAAAGCTATCGACATAGCTAGCCAGAGCTATATCTAGTTGATTTGTTGGTGCATGAGCTTCGTAATCTTGGAGGTGTAGGCTGGGTTGACAACAGAGGAAGAGATGTTTTTGCAAAAGCGATGCAAGGTAGGAAATCCTGCACAGTATGTCTTTAAAAAGCAAGCCATTTACAGCTTTGGTCAGTCCATATTAAGGAAAAACCTTTATAAATTAAATTTAACTTTATTTGTATAGCGCTTTTACAGAGACACTGTCACCAAGATACCTTACAGTGGAAACAAAAAGAAAATTTGGCCAAAACCAGGCTGGAACCACCAAAAAGTGATCAGGTGAGGTTGAAAAAAAAATCAAATGGATACTATACACAAGACATTAATATGCTTTTTTGTTTGAATGAATGTAAATGCACATCTGTGTGGTCTCAAAGTATCAAAGACACAGACTGGATACCTTTGTAAACTTGTAAAAATGTAGCTGTTTTACTGGGAGCTCCGATGATCCTGTGATGAGCCTGTGTATCAGCACTCAGTACTGCTAATAAAAGGTTTTTAAGTCCCTGGAGGGATTATCCTGGTGTGCTCTCAGTATACACGTACCATGGCATCCCACTGCCTCCAGCTCTCCAACACTGGCTGCACTGAATCTGCTTAACTTTTGAAATTAGTCACCAACTTCTTTTGTGTCTCATTCCTTCAAATCTTGCTGGGCCATTGTCAGTTCTGAAAAGTGCAACTCGCCACATATAGTCTGTCTTCTCCTTTATGGATATCTGCCTATGCTTTCAAACTGCGGTGTCCTTTTTGGCATTTGTGCAACAGCAGGCAGGCCATAGTGATTTTTACAAAAAGGCCCAACTGGAAAACGTGGCTACAGCATTATTAATGGTGTTAGTTAATTAATTAATTCATTATCTTCAATGCTGCTTGTGTCAAACCACAAGAGAAGCTCCTCCCTTACCCACTCCACCACCCACAAGATATGCATAACACACACACACTCTCTCTCTCTAAAATCAATAGTAATAATCCTTTCCTGCTTAGTCGATACCAAGAAACTTAATTTACATTGTTTACCTTTAACTATTTGAGAAACTATTCCACAATAGCCTCGTAATTACAATTTATGCAGGTTAAAACTGAAGGGCATCCCATAGCTACCCACTTTATGTTTGTAGGAATTGCCTGTGCTGATTCAGGTAATTGTTATTATGTTTTAAATGGCAAAATCAATTACTTTGTGATTAACATATTAATCTAACAAACAGTACTTTTTTCATTTGCACGAGTAAAACCATTTCTTAAAGCAATTGCTCCCCAACCAGCACCAGATTATTTTTTTTAGAATGTAGTAATTTTAGTAATATACTAAATGTCTGTGTCTGAAGGAGATCTGTGGGAAATGACATTACAGAATATATATTGTCTTTTAATTTGTTGTGTCACTGTATTTTAAGTGCAGTCAAGGTTCAGAGCAAAGTCTAGCTGCCTTGGATTTACAAACAAATGAAGAATAACCAACCTATTATTTCTCTCTTTCTAAATTTGCTCTCTTTATAAATATGTACCATTGTCTTTTATTGTTACTGTGGCTGTGCAAAAGTTGTGGAGAGCATTGGAGGTTGTGTAAATCAAATGGGAAACACTGTCTGCACTTTGTGCACAGGGCACCATTATAGCATGATACAAATAAATCCTGTTAAGGACATTTAAAATACATTTAATAAAGTGAAATTCATTAACTTGTGTCATGCAGAGATTCCCTTATTTGAAAGGAGTAGTTCTCTGTACTCTGTAGTTCATCCTTTTAAACCACACCACAGGGTAATAAGGAGAATAACTGCATAGGCTAGTCATTCTGTTCAGTGTTGAAAAACAAGTTTAAAAATATAAAATGAATGATTTAAATGGTTTCCAACATAGATTGTTGGGCAATAAAGAAATCAAAAAAAAAACAACAATGTAGTAAGGGTGGTTTCAGACCTCCTCAGATGTTTAAAAATATTTTTTCAGCATGCTTTCAATTACAATCCTTGATTTAGCTGTTTATCATGAATCCAGCATTTTTCTAAATTTGGTGTTGTTGGAACAAAACACTCAGTTTGCACCTGGGTTTCTATGAACACAGATTGAAGTGAACAATTTTGTTTGAAATGTAAAATTTTTATCCTTTATTCCAATTGGATGAGAAGCCCAAATTTTACTAATTTTGTAGCATTTAATTTGCTGTTGATTTTATGATGTTTCATCTCAAACCTGACCATCAAGAAATGCCTGCATTATTGCCAGAAAGTTTGTCTGTATTGTTGTAGGTGGCTGTTGCCTATATCTTGTGAATTCTTTACAGAACAGCATTGCTGAAATTTTCTTTCCTTTTGCTGTGACCTTGCTGTGGGGGAGAGCCTTGTGTATCTCGAACCCTGGAAATTTTGCCGGTTGGGGTTTTTAAAACCCCTGCTAGGTCTAACTACCAGATTGGTTTTTGTATGAGAGTCCAGACAAACATCAGGACACTGATCCTGCAGGATGGGGGTTAGGCATGGCCCCAACAACGCTGCCCTGGAAAATAGTTACCGTTGCAGAATCCTTCACAAGGAAAACCCAAAATGGACCTGTGCCATGGCAATAGATGATTCCCATGAGCCTAACTCAGTCGGAAGCTATCAGGCCGATATCTCTTCTGAGGCTTAGGCAAATATTACAGATAGGATATTGGAACATATGGACGATGTAGGAATAATAAAAAAAAACAGTGCAAGTAGCCAGTGATAGAGCTGCCCCATATAAGCATATTACAGTGCAGTTTCAGAGTTTCTGAAATATATGTGAATTTTGGGGTGTCGATCATGAGTGGTAGTTTCTCTGTGTATTTCTAGAAATGTCAACACACTCCCAGACCATGTCTGTGATCAGGGATTTCTGGACTTTCCTGATTAATTCATGGACTCTGCCTATACTGAAATTTTACGGCTTGTGCTGAGACATGGACGGCCATGTCTGGTAATTTATGCCAAGTGTCTGGATAAGAACATTTTACATGAAATTATGTCATAGTTCCACACGGCAGGAAATGTGTCTGTTTTCAGATTTGTGTCCACCCCATAAATACACCTTTTCGTGCAGTGTTAAGAATCAGTGAAGCAAGGACACAGGCACCATCTTCCAGGATAAAAATACAGCAAAAACACATGGCTCTCCCCAGACAAAAAAAACAACTAACTCTGATTGACCACATGATTAGCAATAAGAAATGGACAAGATCCCTACCCTTTGCTCGCATCCACAAAGGAGCGGTGGTAGGCAGCAATTAATATCTTGTTCCCTCCAAAATCCACCACTAACTCAAGACACCTTACACAGCATCGACACAAAAGAAGCTTGCAGCTGACCACCTCAACGATACAGACATCAAATAACCTCTCGCTCAAAATCGAAATAAAACTTTTTGAATTTAAATATACGCATTTAAATATATGATATACAATATATGGATCTGAAATGATGTATGGCTCAGAATTTAGGAAAATCACAAGAAACAACCAGTTCAATCCTTCATCCACAAATCCCTCGGAATCATCTTGAAAATTAAATGGCTCCTGAAAGTCAAAAACCAAGGCATAAGACACAGATGCAACCAGGAGGAAATCATGGTGGACCTGGCCTGAAAGAGGTTGAGCTGGATTGGGCACTGCCTGAGAAGAACAATCAGTCTCATTGTTCTGGATGCCAGAGGGGAAGAGAAGAACGAGAAGACCAATGGTGACCTGGCTGTGCACAGCTCAGCCAGGGCTAAAAGACCTACTTGGTCTCAGCAGGAGTGGCTCAGGACAGGAAGAGATGGACGGACTTTGAGGAAGCCTTATGTGCCACTTGGTATGATGAGGCCTCAGTAAGTAATGCTGATATTCTAAAATAAACATTTCATTACTGAAATTGTTAATCTTGTAAAACTCTTCCTTTGATGTTTTATTTTTTTTGATAAATTATGCATCTAAGATTTTCACAGTGTTTGTTGGAGAATTATACAGGTCTGCTTGGCCAAAAGCATGATTAATTACACTGGTTGAAGGATTGTGAAGCAACATTTCTGGCCAAAAATAGTATATGGCTGTTTGAATTCTGCAGAAGCAAATGAACTGACCAAAAAGAAGAGATAAGCACAGCATATAAATCAAACTGATATGAAGGCACAGCTCATGCATAATTAATTGAAGCACAGTCAAGTTAACTTGTGAAGATTAATAAAGAGCTCAAATTCTCATTAGAGGGCCTTCAGTTTAGAGTTTAATGGACTCAAAGTGGATATATTGTCTATCAGAACCTCTGTGGAGTAACTTGCTTCTTTGTATTTTGAAGTTGGATAGCATCCAGGATATTTGGGGTGATGACAGGGAAGCATGAGGCCTGTCCTCTTTCCTGCAGGAAAGCTGTGAACACTTGGAGCAGGCAGAATGTGTGCTATATTGGCATAATCCAGTCTGATGGGGTTAAACGTCTAGGGCCTGACAGGTCTTTCTCGGCTGTCTGCTGCACAAACTGGACTATATATTTTAGTTCTTTTGTTTTCTCCGCTATATCCAGAGCTTGCACTAGGATCAGATTTCAAACCATCCAGTAAAATCTTTTAAGCAGAACATCTTGAAGCACTTGCATGTACCTGCCATTATTTCCAACCTGCAAGGTTTGCATTGGGGTAGTGGTGGCGGTGGCTTTTAGGCCAGACAGTAATGCAAATTGGGCTGTGTGGCCTGCTTGCTACTGGTTGAGTACCACTGATGTAGCCTGCCAATACCCATTAAAGCTGTATTTCCAAAGGAAGTTTCATTTTAAATGGTTCTTAAGGGCAGTAACCATCTATTAACTCACCTCTTAGCTAAGAAAGCAATAGAGAGGTCATTTTCCTTTTCGCTCTCTAAGAAAATGAAATTACTGAGCTCTTTCGCTGGGTCCATAAAGTACAAGATAAAAGTAATAAAAGTTCAATTTTACAGTGGGATCATTTTGTGGGAAAAATTCATTAAATGGCCAGAAACTCCATCTTGTTTTTTTTTGATTATTCATTTTGATTTGAACAACATTGAATGGGATATGCCAAAAAACGTTTCATAGTTATGTTATATTTGATACTGCATATACTGAGTGGAGAACAGTATGTTAGCATTCACTGTAAATAACAGCTTTCATTCTACTGTCAGTGCATGAGAAAAAGACTTTTTGTCTGGCAAATAAAAACCATCCATTTTATTTCATAGAAAACTCACAAAGAGCATGATGATAATTAGCACATTATGTAAACTGCTTTTCAAATGTCAATTTGTTTTCCGGTCTTTGGGTGAGAATCAGCCTTTTATTATATTTTCATCATTAGGCCTTTTGAGAATTATGACAGTGTATGATTCAGATCCATTTAGTTTACACATATCCCATAGTTTATTCAAGGTCCCCATTAAATGTGGTTGAACAATTAGGAATATTTTTGGGTAAGAACAGAATATTATTGTTCATTATTAAATAAAGAAGCACTTTTTAAAGTCTTGCAGCGTTGAAGCTTTTTTAAGTCTGGCTGAGAGCTTATAAACCTCTGGCAAGGTGAAAATCACACCCTGCTCCATCAAACACAAAGAGAACTCTGCCTCTCAGATCCGTTGTTGGCTTGCTGAAGACTGACAAGTACGGAATAGGAATAAAAAGTCACAGTAATTGGCTGGTTTTCTCTCTTGGATGGCGTCCATAAATCAACAGTATTGAAAAGTCTACAAAACAAAGTGGGGAAAGTGAAATGAACTATGGAGTCAACCCCCCTCCCCCATCTGTCTCCATTTATATTCCCGGTGCCTGAAGGGTCCCTGGGCCCTTTTTAATGATGTAAAAATAGTGAGCTGTGTTAAAGCCAGTGGCAGCCTCTCTGACTGATGTTCAGAGGATTTCCCCTGATGAGCACAAGCCATTGGGCACTAAGAGGCAAGTGCCTCCAGCCCAAACCGCAAATCTCTTGTGGGGACAAAAGTGAAGGGCTACTTTTAGCCTCTGTGGTGACTGATGGATGTATCTCTGGTTTTTTCAAATCACAGCTAACTTATTTAATTGGAATCATAACATCAGTAATTTATGGGGTAAAAAGTACAATTGCTGAGTACAAATACATTTTCATGAGCATCCTCAGTCTTGAGAGAATATCGTTATTGGTGCCACGCAGAATTGCTGCTTGGAAGTGGGTCAGGTGTCGGAAGCCTGGTGCCTATAATCTAGAATAGTCACCTCCGGGGAATGGGAAACATATTAGGTCTATTCAGTCTATGAGGTCAGAAGCACTGGAAAAATGTTCAATAAGAACAACAGCTACTTCTATTATGTTTTGACAAATTTAAATATTTAGAGACGGCGAGTCATATGCACATCCAGTTAATAAGGTGTTAGGCTGAGCCCGCGCACTGAACTCCTACATACGCTCCTTTATTATTTAAAGACAATTTTTTGATCCCAGTGGATCTTCATCAGGTCTAAATGAAGTCTATCAAGTGCTACCATACCCATATGTATTATGAACAAATATAGATAAGAAAAAAGTGATGAATGCCAAAATGTTTGTGGAAACATTCTTACACACAGTTTACGATCAAATATAATTGTACGCATGTTTCCTGAAGCCCATTCACTTTAAGAATATTAGCTAACTATGATAGAGCAATATGGCCTGCTAATGTTATTTATTCCACACACAATTCCATGTTTACATCCCAATTCTAACTAAATGTCCAAAGCAAAACCCAGAAGAGCTCTTTTTACTTCAGTCCATGTTTCAGATTTGGGAAGGTTCTGAGTTTTACTCAGTGCAGTAATCCTGCTTCATGAAACAGGGCCTATACATTAGCTAAATACCAAACAAGGAAAAACACAAAATAGCTGTATAGCCGCAATGGCATAATGGAATTGCTTCGGTACGATGTTCCCAGGCTGTAAGGGGTGCACTCAGTGCAATGATGGTTATAACACTGCCTAATTAATTTTACCATCTATATATAATTATTCAAGTGGCTGAAAATGCTATTTTAAACATCTCTGATCACCTCACCTCTTTACTTGACATTTTACTTGTAGCTCTCAAGGGTGTGTCCTCATTGTGGGTGGAGTTGAGGAAGAAGGATCAGATGTATTTGTTTAAAAACAAAGTCTTCAAGGGCCTCAAAATACTACATAGTATACCTTTAACATTTGAACCTTATATTATGTATATATTTTTCTAATATTTCTGGCCTTTTTAATGTGTTATTTTCTTGTTCTGTCTTTCCTGCATACCAGCGTCAAATATTCTAATCTCCACCTTGGATCATGAGGATCAGGTGGTTAGGTAGTTTGTTTCACGTCTGTGTACGGGTATGGTAGCACTTGGTAGGATTAGACCTGACAAAGATCTACTGTGATCGAAACATTATCTTTAATAAAGCTGTGTAAGGAGCAGTTCAGTGTCTGGGCTTCCTACCTTTCAAATTTAAATATTTACCCATGGCAGAGTGTGGCTGATATGAATATTGGTCTCTCCAAGTTGCTGTAATTGCTTTTTCTTAAGACAGATGTGATGTTAACAGGCAGAAAGGCTGTAATAGAAATATGATGAAGTGTTTATCTGCTGTTTTGTCTGATAAAATGTCTCCAGAGAGGTAGAGGATTAATGTGAATGATGCAAAAATTTCCATCGCCAAATTAACTGTACATTTTAATTATGGGGTTTTCATAATTCACAAGAAGATATTCTTGGTGTTTCCCTGCTGGATAGATAGATTAACATCTGGATCTGGATTAAAAAATATGAGATTCCAATTTGAAAGGTCAAGAGCATTATTTGTGATGCATGTGGTTGTAATTAGCTATAATCGGAACTCAAATGTGTCGATTCCTCACGGCCATGTTGGTGATTTAGCAAAAGCTGGAAAATATGAGTGGCTCAAAGAAATGGATTTTGTTCTACAAGTCATTTTTTTAAACTAAAATATATTTGTTACAATTATTCACGCCCCTAAGAAATATGCAAAATAAAATCAACACACACAAAATGCATTTACATGCTAATTTAAAAAGTTTTTTCACAGTATTGGGGAACTGTATTGTGACCTCCCATGGCCTCCTGTTTCACTGGGGTAATAATGAGGTAACACATATGTGACATCTACTGTATGTGCCATCCATTACCATGTAGAAAGGCAATGAACTCACAAAAGAAGCATGACAAGGGACTGTGGACCTTCATAAGTCAGGAAATGGTAACAAAGAAATAAATTAAAATCTATAGATACCACTTTACACTCAATAATTAGGCCAATAATTAATAATAATCAATTATTTGAAAACCACTGGAACAGTAGTAAACCTGCTTGGTAGAGGATATAAGTCTTTCTTGCTTCCATGTACATTAAGTGCAACCTGGATCAGGATCAGTTGCTGAACTTTCTTAAAGTAATAACTGCTTTAAGAAAGTACTATTTGTACAGTTGGTTACTCAGAATGGGTTACTCTGAGTAACATGGACTGAAAACGTGAGGTACTTTCAGATAAATTGTATCCTTATTATGTGGACGGAAGGCCAGTTTGTGATTATTTTATCCATGTTTTATCTTTCCCAATAGTTTTACCCCAGGGATTAAGAATTGAATTTGCTTTGGGATGCAATCGTGAGCTCATCAGAGCAATGGTGCCACAATTCTTGTACTGACCTCAATATGCTGCACTCCGAACATATGAAACTGTATTTTTTACAGTTTCTATCTGTATGGATTAAGCAAATTTAAAATGGTGAATGAGGATGGCTGGAGCTGTGCTGTATGGAGCTGTACGCATATGGTACGGTATGCGCTTTGCGAGAGAGCACACACTTACCTGTGCTCTTCTGAATAGATGAAGGGGGCAGCGATTGGGACTGGCCTAGAAAAATAATTAGATGTTTCAAGTTGAAAAAAAGTTGATGAGGCTTAAAATGGCTAAATGAGGCTGCACAGAAGAGGGAACGTAAGGGGCTGGGAAGGAGAGCGGTGGTGAAGTTGAATTTGCCATCTCTGTGCTTTCATGGGGTATGCTGCAACAGTAACTTTACATTTCCAGGTGATAAGCACTGAGCATTGGTTGAAAAGGAACAGAGAACAATGAACAATACAAGGGCATTTCATACTGTACACTTAATACAGGTACTGTACTGCTGGAAGGTTTGTGTGAAACCAGACTCTGGGAGCAAAGTTAACTGCA
Source organism: Anguilla rostrata (assembly GCF_018555375.3). Classification (NCBI taxonomy): domain Eukaryota; kingdom Metazoa; phylum Chordata; class Actinopteri; order Anguilliformes; family Anguillidae; genus Anguilla; species Anguilla rostrata. The sequence goes on along the minus strand of NC_057937.1, from coordinate 42,101,949 downwards.
CAAAAATCTGTAGACTACACATATATTTGTTTAATGTAATAGAAATTTTTATTGGTCATATTAAAATGCAAAATGCCATAAAGCTTTAACATCTTTAAGTCTCTTTGAAAAGATGGCAATGAATCGGTTTGTATAACACAGAATGGCAAAGTTTCAAAAACATATGACATAAAAATTCTGATCTCATAAATGACACATAAAACGAGGGGCCGTAGCATATTAACCATGGTTATAAGCATGTGAGACACATTCAAACTTCACCCATTATGACCCAGTATGGTGAATCCCCCTCACAACTGTACTCTCTAAAATGAGAATACAGCTAGCAGCTATGTGCTCACAACTAGCAGCATGCAAGGTTTGATTTCAAGGGATTTTTCAATTATCTCTATATATATTTTCTATATAATTTTATATTTATTTTATGAATAATAATACATTTCAAAAATACATTTTATGAACTATACTGCATACATCTGCATAGATAAGTACTAACATGTGGGTTTTTGTTTTTTCTTACATAATGTTTTGTAATGCAGTATGAGGACTTCAGTAAAATAAAATAAATTTAGAAATGGTTTCTCATGAAACATTGTGCATTGTCTTGTTTCACTGTTCAGTATCATATATTTTTTACTTCTCTGTACAGTTAGTTTTCAGTTTATGCACTAAAACCATTTTTACAAAATAAATAAATAAAAACTCGGCATGAAATAAATTCTCATGAGGATAGTGTGCACTCACCAACCACTTTATTCGGCACACCTGTCTAGTACCGGTAGGATTCCCTTTGGCTTCCAGAACAGCCTGAATTCTTCACAGCATGGATTCATGCTAGAAACATTCCTTAGGGCTTTTGGTCCATGCTGACTCGATAGCTTCCTGTAGTTCCTGCTTTTTTTTCGGCCACACATTCATGCTGTGTACCTCTCGTTCCACTCTCATTCCTCTCATCCCAAAGGCACTCTATTAGATCGAGACCTGGTGACTGTGCAGGTCATTCTAGTAAACTGAAGTCACTGACATGTTCATAGAACTATCTTGAGATGATGTGTGCATCATCACATGATGCATTATCCTGCTGGGAGTATCCATTTGAATAAGGGTAGACTGTGGCCCTTAAGGGATGCACATGGTCAGCTACAGTAGGTATGATGTGGCATTCAAATGATGCTCCTAATTTATGGCAAGAAAACGAATCCCATGCCGTTACACCACCACCAACAGCCTGCAGCGTCAACTCAACGCAGGATGGATTCATGCTGTTTATAACAAATTCTGACCCTACCATCGGCAGGTTGCGTCAGAAATCGAGATTCGTCAGACAAGGAGACTTTTTTTACAATCTTCAATCGCCAAGTTTTGATCACATTCCCACTGTAGCCTCATCTGCCTGTTCTACAGGAGTTTAACCCGGCGTGGTCTTCTGCTACTGTGAGTCTATCCGGATTCTGTGTTTTTTATGCAGAAAATAAACAAAAAGTAGGAAAAAAATACACGGCCTAGTGCTTTCTTTAAACACACAGATATTCCAAGGTCTTTAAATAATAACAATGTGCGATGACCCAGACTTGAACTACAACAAAATAATTCTGTTTCTTTGTGCCTATTGTCTTTCTGTGACTGACATTTGTGTTTAATATTCAATCTAATATTTACACAGTTGTTGGCAGCATTGCAAGATCCCAAGAGTAAGTGCTTAATTGGAATGAGAAGTCGAAAACGGGATGTCTCGCTCTAGCTAGCTTGCTCAACATGATTAAACAAACATTGCTCCTAGGGTTTTTTAATAGTATTGTGGCAAAAATTAATTTTGATCAGAATGGCAAAACATTTTTGTAGTTTATTTCACATCACTAATCCCACTGTTTCATCCTGTTCTGCAACAAAATAATGAACAACATACATTTATTGAGTTATTATTGTGATTATGGCAAAAATTGTTATTTTTATGAGAATGCAAGTGAATTTGTGTAAAATGCTTGTGTTCCAAGCATGCAGCATTCCATGGGCTAGCAGGACAACTGAGGTCATTGTTATGACTAGCAATTGAGTTTTTATGTGATTATTTAAAATAACTACTTATGTCCAATTAACATAAACAATAAAGGCAAACACATTAATGAACATGAGTTAATGTTCTTTCTCAGACGGTGTTAAATATATTTGAAAAAGGTCTAAGCAAAACATGCATAAGATTTTCTCAATGTTTATACACACAGGTAAAATAGGTCAAACAAAATTTGAAATGTAAAAAGATCTTGCTTAAACCTTTTAAATTTACTTGTTGGCCATTCTGAATAGACCAACAGGTAAATTTAACCTCTAGTAAGGCAAGGCTTAGCTCAAGAATTAACTGAACTGTGGTGGAGTCTTTGCTTATTCAATCTTATATCCTGGAACTTTACTTACAATTTTCTCAATCCTTATCAATTGGGACTTCCCGGTCTTATCTAAACTAGTTGCCATAGATTATTTTCATTTTTATTATGCATCCTGGATCTTTCAAAACCTTGTAGATGCAGAAATGGGAAATATCCATTCATGATGTTCAACAGTTAATATGGGCATGAGCACATAAAATTCCAAAGTTCTCAAAAATGTACTGGCAAAGTATGGCTAGTGCCGTAATGATATTTTATGCATCACTGCCAAATGTTATTCAGTATCAACAGTATTCAGTATTGCTGAAAACTAAGCAAACAGTCACCTCCTCAAATCTAATGTACAGCAAAACAGTCAGCCAGAGCTATTACACAAATAGATTTTGTGCTTTACAAGTTGGTCATTAAATCAATCCTGTATATCTGTTTCTTGGCTGATTCAATCAATTTCCATTTATAGTAACAAATGTTTCCACACATAAACGTGACTGATTTTCTCAGACTGCTCTGATCAGGTTTGATCTCCACCATGCCCATTGGGCAGGTCTGTCTAATTTCACTTGTTTTCACTTTATATTTACAGGCAAGTTGCTTTAAATACTACTTTTTGGTTGATTAATCTAGAAATGTTGTTTCACAAGCAAATTGTAAATGCACAGGCTTAGAGATTTGAGATTTTGTAAGGAGATAAGAAGTCTTTTTTTATTCTGTGTGTCTGTATGTCTGTGTGTCTCTTAGTCAGCCAGTCTTTGCAGAATCAGAACCCAATTTCCAGATGTCAGTGGTCAGAGTACCCTCGCCCGTCTGTCTAAGAATGGGAACAACCCATTTTCTGGAAAAGTACCTTGAATGGTTGTTTGTGGGGTATATTTTCAGGACTTGGATAAGAGACCTGTTCTTGTTGATTCACAAAGCTTTGAAAAATCCTGTAGGAGACTATCAGATGACACAAAGCCAAGATTATGTTTTGTGGTCATGCCAAAGTGATAGAGATACTGTTAAATTTAAAAAAATATAGGTTTCTTAGACACATTTTCCACAGAAGGTTGTCATTTTCACAGTTTATTCTGAGATTGGATCAGATATCATTGCTGCCACAATGCGGTTTATACTTATCTTCAAACAGCAAATTTAAGTTGTAGTTATAGTATTCACTGGGTGACAGTAGTTGAAAATGTGTAATGGATAACCGTGACTTGTGAATCAAAATCTTGACAAGTTTAGACATCAAGTTCATTCACCTCTTTTTGTGCCATGTAGGGGACATGAATCTATCCATCCATTTATCAATTTTTCTAAACCACTTATTACTGGTCATTGTTGTGGGAGGTAATTTTTTGGAAACTTATCACCGCATGCTGTGGGCAAGAGACAGGAATACGCCCTGGACAGGTTGCCAATCCATCACGGGGCCGACACAGCATTCACTCACACATTCATATCTATGGCAAATGTAGTTCCCAGTTAGCCTACTGCATGTCTTTGGACTGAGGAAGGAAACTAGGAGCTCACACGGACATGGAGAGAACATGCTAACTCCATACAGAAAGTCCCTTGGTCTGTATTCAAACTCTGTGCCTTCTTGTTGTGCTATTCACTGTGCTACTATGCCACCTAGGGACATGAGTCTCTGGTCTTAATCTGAAAAACCGTATAGTCTACCATACTGAAAACTATATTAGAGATATGCATTAAAAATAAAATAAATAACATTTTTAAAAGTTGTTTCACTGGAACATGCCACCCAAGACACGTGTGTTATGTCAAAAATGTTAAAATAGTTTACCTTTTTTTCTGCCAGGTCTCAGGAGGTTATACTTCTTTAAAATTAGTCATGGAGCTCAAAGACCATTTTTTTGGAGCATAACACATTTTACTCAAGCTTTTGGCTGTGGAATATTGGCCCCTATTCTTTCTCAGTGTTGAAGTGAGAGACAGAGAGCTGAACTGTGAGTTTAAATTTAACAGTTGTTGTGTAACATAGGTGTCCATCCACAGTATTCAGGCTGCATGGCAGCACTATCTAACTGTGCCAGGTAAACAAAACTGACAGGAGACTGCTTTCTTCGGTGAGTTAAGGGGACTAGGCCCTGAATGATTACTAATATTTAGCATTTTCTGCATTCTGGCACATGCCTGTATATTGGCAGAATTCTAATTTGCATTGTGAGCATGTGCACATTTGGAACCTGGGGTGGGGGGGTAATATTTCTTGTAAAAGCAGCCTGCCATGGTTTATGCTGAGGCTTTTGAGAAAGTAAAGGTTAAGTCGCTAATAAAATGGGGGAGGTTTCATAAAGTGCCTGCCAGTCGGATGGCCATTGTGAAGTCTCCCTTGTGACTTTTTCAACAATGGCTATTCAAATGTGGCAGAAGCAACTGGTGGATTAAGGTAATGAAAGTAAGTTTGGAGCAGCATAATGTGCTGCAGTGGATATTGTGTGTGTGTGTGTATGTGTGTGTGTGTGTGTGGGAGGGCGTGCCAAACTGTATACCAACAGCTGCCGTACCCTGCAGAATAGCCATTCAATTGAGTTCTGTCTTCTATTTGAAATGATCCTTATAATGTACATCTGTGAAATAGCAAACCCTATAAAACTTGGAAACACCAATATAAAGTTATGTAATAAGGCCTTGAGTCTCACATGCAGCTTGTAATCACCCTGGCATAGAATTCTATTGTATGGAATTGTGCAGGAATTCCACGTCATTGAACTCATGCCTTGTTGACAGAAGTAGAAAATCCTGTCCCAGACATCATTCCAGACAGTCCCATAAATGGTCAGTTGGATTCAGATTCTGTTGATTGACAAGAGCAATGCATATATATATGTATGTATAGTGACACTGTTGTCATGCTCACCCTTGAGTCAATGTATGTGCTCAGTGGATAGGGGCATTGTCATCCCGGAGGACACCCCTCCCAGCAGGAAAGAAATGCTGCAATATGGGATGGAGGTGATTACTCAGAACCATTAAGTAGTGATTTACATTGACCTTGCCTTCTTAGGGGATGAGTGCACCTAGACTATGCCAGGAAAATGAACCCCTCACCATTACAGAGCCTACAGATCCTCTCACTGCTACAACCAAGCACTCAGCCCTGTAGGCTTCTTTAGGTGTATGCTAAATGTCTTGTCTGTTTGCCGAGAACAGGGTGAAGGTCAATTTATCTGACCATATCATATTTCTCCACAGCTCATTAGTCGATAGCCTGTGATCCTTGTACCATTTTAATCGCAAACACGCATTGCTACATGCAAGGAGTGGGTTGTGCATTGTAACCAGACTATGGTGTCCTCCTCTGTAAACTTCCCAATGGATAGTTCACGCTAAAATGCCTTCTCAAGCCAAAGTTTTAAATTTGCAGCGAATATAGAGTTATTTAGTTCTTTGTCTGTTTAGCCTTGCTCTTGTAGATGATTTCTTTCTCTCAGAGTTCCATGCTGACATCACCTGAGGCACTTTTCTTTGTGAAACGTCAACAAGTTGAGCCATCTTCATCACTGAAGTTCCTGCCAAATGTGCCCAAACAATAATCTCTTTCAAAATCACGGAGGACACATCTTCTCTTAGCCACAATTTTAGGTATCTGTACCTGCACATCATTTTCATACCGGAGCCTGAGCATGGGTGTTATCTACTGAAATATCTCAGAAACCTAACCTATGGGGAAGCTCCTGCTTTCAGAGTACTTTATGTCCCTGATTATTTTTATTTTACTTAGTGAGTGCAGGTAGCTATAACAGTCACAATAATCTACGTGTAAAGTCTGATAAAATTCTGCAGCAGCCTGATTTTGATGCCTTGGGATTTGATATCATCTGCACAATGGCACTGCCTGTATAGTCTGAAGAAGCAATTAGCTGATCCAAGATCATATTGCTTAGAAAAGGTTCTGGAGTGCAAGTTTTCTGTTCAGTCATATTATTTATTTGATCCAAAAATTTTGAATCTTTCTTTTGTAGGCCTTGTCACAAGCAGCCGTATGCTATCTCTTGCTGTTGCTCTGTAATTCTGACTTGTGCCATCAGTATGCTGTGGGTGGGATTGCACTACATATGCAGCTATGGCAGTCAGACAGCGCCTTCCAGATTGAGCAGATGAGTTTCTCTTATTTGGTGAGACTGGGAGTATCCTGCTGACAGAAATTTTCCCACCCAAGCGATGTCCTTCCCTGAGGGGGCGGTGAACCGAAATCGGCACTGACATGGTAGTGATTTAATACCAGGCTGTGGGATGTTTTAGGTGGATGCACCACCTGATACTGCTGATAGTGCTGCCTTTTTATCCGTAGCTTAAACAGCCTCTTTGATATTGGACCGCTTTTTATTGTCTGAATTAGTGTCTTAGCTGGGCATTGGCATTGTATGCTTTCTTCGTTTAACATTTAATACAAGAATATCTTGTACAAACATTGTGGACTGTTCTCATCCCTCCCTTTACAGTTATTGTAGCAGCCTCCATTAACTGTGGCATGTAAGGCTCAGATCTTCTGAGCTGTTTAGCCAGGTTGCGAGGCTTTCTATTTTAAGTGCTTTGTTGGATGAGTGATTCTGGATTCATCCTACTTTTGTGCGTGGATCATGGAGCTTGTTACTGATTTCATTTATTATTTTCACAGTGACCTCTGTCTAATCCAGCTTATTCATGTTTAATTCAAATGTTATTTCCGCTGCCAAATATGAACTGCTTTTTTTTATCCTTATAGACAACAGGCATATGTTTTGCTTCACATGGTGGGCTAAGAGTGAGATGTGTGGTTGGCAAACAACATATTAATTGGTGTAAGAATACTTTGAGTGACCTTGGAACTTTCTACGAAGCTTCATGACATTTTTTTTATCTATCCACTACAATCACAATACATAAACTCCTCTGATTTAAATGCAAGGTTTTTTTCTGGATTTCTGGATTTCTATCTGTGTATGTTAATTGCCATGACAGGATTTGTACCTATGTATCTAAATATTTCCAGTATTTTAATGCATTTATTTATTGACTGAGTACAAATTCTGAGTTAGCTATTCAGCTCATTTACATTTGCATTCCCCTGGCGGGCTAAAAAGAATCCATTAAAATATAAAAACATTACCTCATCACACAGGAATAGCACATAATACAGTGCACACCAATGCACAACAGTATCCAACAATGCACCACACTCAATATAGAACATGACATGGTTGTAAGTACAAAGCTTATACAAAGCTCCACTCATTGGCCTGTTAAAGGGACAGGGGGTATTTATATATATTGGACACACAGGGATGGAATTCGTATCAATCTTCTCATATGATTCTGGGTAAGATAGCTACAAAGCAAATTTCACAAAAAATCTGTGTATTCCTTTATATCAGACTCTTATTGTTGACTTTGGGAAGAATCATATGGCTCTGATCTCAGCACCTTTGACTCAAACCTGAACAGCTATACTGCAGAATCAATGATCATGTTTTCTACAGACTCATCAGAGTCAGAGTCAATCTGAATAATTGATAATTTCCTTTGATTCAGAATCAGATATTTCAATGCACTTCTGTCATCTTTTCAACCTAAAGGAACACAGTAATAGCAGAACTGTTTGCGTTCCACCTGTGGCATCACACATCACAGAAGTCATTTTCTAGCGTTCCCATCAGCAGTGATCAATTTGTAAAATTTGAAGCAATACTAACAACGATTTCAGCTTAATTTAACGAAAAACCTCTAGAATGAAAAGAATTGGTCTAAATATCTTTGGGGGATGAAGTCATGTGATGCTGACCCTGAAAATGATTCTTCTGTTGCTGCTGCTTTTCTACCCTTGGCCTGATTTGTGACTGAAAAACATTATCATACGTAAATTAAAATATGTTTCAAGACTGAACTGAAAAGTGAAAACTGATCTGGGTCTTCATCTTGCATCAACAACGTATGCTTTGATGGCTGTCATCATAATTACAAATAATACTGAAGAGTGAAGTGATGTTACCTGTAACCTAATTGTGGATGTTTTCATGTAACTTAATTGACTTTGCTGTCTTTTAAACAGACTTTAAAGCAAAATATGAATATTTTAAATCAAAGCACCCTGTGAGCTCATATAAGCTGGCACAGAAGAAAATGAGGAGAAACAGATTCAAACAGTGACTGCGCCATGATGGCACATTAAAAGATGACACTGTCACACTGCGGTGGTGCCTGCACAGAACAGAACAAGCTCGCAGTGGCTGTGAAATCTGCCCTGGAACTACATTTTTGTATTTCCCAGGCTACCTCTCGTTAATTTAGCGGCGGAGTCATGTTAATCGGTGTCTCCTAAAGACTTCTATTTGCTGTCTTAGCTCAGAAAGCTGCTGGCTCCTTCTAGGGAGAACTGATCCGATGAGCGGGATCAATTCAGCCGCTAGGCTGACCGTTCCTGGAGCTGCGGATCACTGGACGAAGCCCCTGCGGTCACCCGCTAATTGTGGATGGAAAAAGGCAGAATGAACTAGAGGGGAGCACTTTTGGACTGAAATGGTAGCAGTTGTTCAGGGACTGAGTGTCCCCCCCAGTGCCACGGAGGAGCCAGGGTGAAGATATAGCCCATACTGTTAGCAGACAAGCAGTTGGCAAGGGACTCTTCAGCACTTTGGGTACATGGTTTTTAGGGGCATGGGAGACTGGACGCTTCAGGAAAACATTGTTTTGTGAATACGTTTATTTGGAGTTTATTCATGGGGGATCTTTTGTTCTTCTTTCTGTGTAATCTCTGGAAAATATGCGCTCCCGAAATCTACCTGCCAGGCATAAAGCTTGTTTCTGAAAACTTGTGAGATGTAGGGTAGAAGTGTATAAGAAAAAAAAAAACAACAAGAACAATAAAAGAAAAATAGCAAGAACAACAACACTTTGTAAAGCCAAGCATGCTCTTTACAAACCTGCCCCCCTGTAGTCATGTCCAAAGGATTAAAAAAAGAAATGTTCAAGATTCAAGATTCATCAACCTGATTTGCATTCTCTCAGTTCTACAGCATTGTTTGTTTATTATTTTGCAGCAGAAATGTTTTTTTTTAACTGAGTGTGCTTTGCCATTTGTATATTTACACAAGGAAGCAATGATAAACTGTCAAGTTGTCTTGTGCATCTTATGGTTTAAGAGCTACAGCTTTGGGGATTTCCCACAAAAGCTGTTTGAAATAACAGTCACAGACAGGAGGAATCAGAGATGCTATGCATCATCTTTTCCATAGTGATTTATGCTAACAATGTTTCTTCCTTGATGGTTGCGGTGTAGGCACTGCATAAAATGGTGCCTTTGTCGTGACAGCCAGTGCAACTGGCCTGTTTGTGTGTTACCACAATTAATTATTTCCATGAAAAACCTATGCATATGTGTGAGTGTGTGTGATTTATTATTCATATCAGAATTGCGATTTCTTTGGTGTGTCATTGAAAGTAGTGAAGCGTCTGTAACAACCAAGATGAATGAGACACTGCTATTACTGAATGTAACCAAAGATTCTTTAGACCAACCAGAGGGCCAGCTTCTGCATCTCTTCCCAATTTTGAAACTAAAGCCCTATTCTGATGGACCCCTATTTGGGGCATTCTCACAGGATAATAATTATCCAAAATAACCCCACCCCAATTACTGACCGTGTTAAATATCGAAATTTCCGTTAGCTAAAAAGGATCTGTTTCCTAATTTACCCCCTCAAAAAAAAAGAAAAAAACAGTACGTACTGTAATTCAGTTTGGGAAATTTATTTGCAGCCATGTAAAAATTATTGACATTTTAATCCCAGCAGATTCTAACGGGAATAAAAGCACAGGAGTAATGGGTAATAATTCCAACTACAGGACATCCTTGGATAAAACTAATCCCATCAGGATAGGCCTTACAGAGAGGTTGCCATAAGTAACACCGTCTGATGCTATATTACAGTTCATTAATATTCTCAGAGCGGTATATACACACACGCGCACACACACACTGTTAATTCACACTGAATGCCTTGTGCATAGATTAATTCTGCGTTCCACGCTCTTGTTTTAATGGAATCTCATGTTACTGTTGCCTGTCAGTAATCAGTGACCCTCCTGATCTGCACTCCGGATCTGCAGGAAAATCTCATGGCCCACTGTCTGTGTGAAAGAAAGGGGTGGTAATGGTAGGATTTAGCCTTTTATTGCGACTGATCTCGGGTCGCCCAAAAGGATATTCTGCTTGTTCTGAGATAGAGAGACCTTTAGTATTGGCATCATAATCCACATTCGATTTCCCATGACACGGCTCTGACCGTGTCATTTATCTACTCTGCCACACCGTTTCCTGGCCTGCATTCCCCACGTGAGTTTACATAAACTCTGCTTTATTGCACGTAGCAGGATTTACACACCCAAGCCCAGCTCAGCACTCAGTGCCTGGACTAATGTGGGCAATTAGGTGTGACCCAGGGGGCAAGGAACTGCTTACCTACCTGGAAAGCCAAACTGACGAGCCCACACTGTCTTCCCTTGGAGCTCATTTCCCAGCCTGACAAACTGACACCAGATTGCTGACTCTGGACTCTGCTCTCTGTACTCTGTCATTTGCATGCTATCCGAAAAAACATCTCGCGATTATGGCTTAATGTAGGAATTTTCTTCCTCGAAACGCATCTGGAATAATAACTAATATCCGATTGGTCAGAGCTGTAACCCCTTGAGATTGAGGTCGCTAACAGTCCAACTATAAATTCCAAAATGAGCCTGGTACCCCTGTTAGCCTTCTATACTTTCAGAGTGTAGTAATAATGACTCCAAAATTTTCCTATGTATATATTTATGGCTTTGGAAAGAGAGCTGCAGCGATGGGGAAATGGCATGTGTAATGAAGTGGAGGAAATGATCGTTATGCATTAGCTGATATTGGATATTTGATGAAAACCATTACAGCAGAACTCCCATATGCTCAGATTGTAACCAGTTGTCGGAATGATTTACCACTGGAGAACTGCAAGGTTGACACCAGTAGTTTCTATAATAATGTGCGTCCCTGTTGCAACATCCACTCAAGAGTGCGGTTTTAGTGGTTGTGGGATGTGGAGACCTCAAGTCATTGAATGGTCTGTATGTAAAAGTACCCTTGCTGTACAGTCTCAATGCAATGTCAAGGTTACTGGATTTTTTTATTTTTTCCCTTCCTTGTTCAAAGTTATATCTGGGTCTGTCTTCTCAAGAAAATCTGATGAACTTAATAATATAAGGTTAATGAATTATGCTCAGTTTTTAGTTTTCAAGTGCAGTGTGACTTTTCTCAAAGTCTTAGTTGAATCAGAAAGGTGAACAGCATTGTGGTAGTTCTGACAACAGTCCTGTTCACGGTTCAACATTATTTTAGAATATGTATGTAGACCCAGTTATACAAATGTGCATCAGTACACATGCACACATTTTATTAATAAACTCTCTTATTATTTAATTAATAAACATAATTTTTCATACCTTGTGAATGGTATGAATGACACAAGTTCGCAGTCCATACAAAATCAGTCATGCACACAATGCATGTCACAGCAAATAGCTTAATTTCAATATGAAGTATATAGTTAAATGATCCTAAAAAGCCAATTCAACCATCCCCCACTCTATTGAAGATAATGTTGCTATGTAAAAGTCTTTTAGTCCTGTAGAGACTGAAAGGGGGCTTCAGCACGAAACTAAGTGCTTATTTGTTCCTAATTTATCTGCATTGTTGTTTAAGGGCATATACTGTAAATTAAGAACAAATAAGTGCTTAGTTTCATGCAAAAGCCTCCCTTCAGTCTCAGCTTAACCAAACCCATGTAGCTAAGTAGCTAACAGTTGATGTTAGTGAACTATGGCTAGCTCACTTGGTGACTAACACATTTTAAGACAAACTGCTTTCACTCCAAGAAATGGAATGACTGCCTTACAGTTCACATTATCACTGAGTGTTCTCAGGACTGAAATTCAAAATAAGAACACATACAGTTTTCATATTTACCCTTAAAAAAACAACCATAAATAATTCATCAACAGATTGATTTTTAGACAAACGCATTATGTACAGTAAACATGTGCAGTCCAACTGCGCTGGAGAGAAAACAGTATGAACAGAGAGAGTGACGGTAGTTTAGTGTATCAATTGTTTATTTAACAATCAGACATTTGCTAAGATCTGAATGTGAATTCTGAGCCTTGTTTCTCTCCCGTACAGTCATACCTGAGATTGTGTATAGAATTGTGTATAGAAGATAATCCGCCCTTGAAGATTCATTTTATTCATTTTAACCTGTCACATTTGCTAGCAGTTACTTGAAAAAATATTTCATAGTTTCGTATGCAACGTATTTCTTTTTTTCACGAAATGTATGTGAACATAAATTATCCAATCTGAATGAGATAAGGATTGGGATTTTCATTAAATCTGACTGACATTTAGAATAAATTGTAGCTATTCTGGAACATTCTGAATAGAAAACCTCAGTCTTGTCAGTTTTTTAACAGTCAGCCATTATTTTAAGTGCTATAGGAAATATATTTACAGGTGTACTTCTGGGAACAGTGCTGACAGAGGAGCAATGAAAGAACCTCAGCTGCATAGTGTGGGACATGACAAGGGCAATTTGTCAATGCCTTGTCCAAGAACGTACCACTACCTCAGAGAGAGGACTGTAAGTCAATTTCAGAAGCCATTGGAGAACAGTATGGATTGAATTGTGGCAATCGATGGGAGATACGTGGCGATCCATGGAGCTACCGACTCTCCATCACAGGTATTTAATTGCAAGGGGTCATTCAATCCACTTTTGGTGATCCTTGATACTGATTTGTGCCCGTTGACATCAGGGAATATGATAGAGGTGCACTATTTCCTTATAACTCCAGATAGGCCCACTCAATATCTAAAAAAAAAACAATAAAAAAAAACACCAGACTCCCTAGAGCAGACCACAAAGGCCTTATGACCTTTGTCATTCTGGGAGAACAAAAAGGATAAAAGGGGTAGATATTCTGCATGGTTGAATATCTGTTCTTATCTGCAGCCCTTGTTACATTTGTGGCAATACAATGGAACCAATTAGTCGACTGAAGTTCAGAACTAGGTATCGAAATAAGGATACAATCATGGTGTTATGACACTAGTGGATGTTCACATGCTCGCTTCTGAACTCAACTAATGGGGACAATTATATGCAGTAAAGTATGTGGTTAGGTAGGCACTATGTAGAACATGCTCTCTTAAGGCAGAAGAGGTCAGTGACTTTCCATAAACTTTCCATCAGTGCTATTTCCTTCTGCTGGTGTAAGTGTAAATATAATCTATAATGAATGAGTGATATCAGGTGACATGCTGAAGGGGGTAACACCCTGTGTTTTTTCCTCTTCCTTTACTAAGGGTGTCGAAATTGGAACACACACATTCCACTCAGGACTGATTGACTGCAAGTTTGGTATTTATCTTGCCAAAAGTGTTAACGTGTCCATGCAGAAAATCTGTTGTGACAACAATGGATAATGAACACTCGATATACACAATTTCCTAATTGTATTTTTGCTGGATATTCACAAGTTAAGACAGCACCTGCCCTTACTGTGTGTCCCTGACTGGGGGTGTAGGGCCTTGATTGTCAGAGTCAGGAGAAGGTGAGTCTTTGTGTGAGAGGACACGTTCCCCTTGCTAAATAGCCAGCTCAGGTCTTCTCTCGGTCACTGGTCTTTAAAGAAAGAAGCAGGTGCACATCCATTGCCTGTGCTGTGCATGAAATATGGGGCCCCAGAGGTCTAACTTGGGTTTGACTCTGGAAATGGCTGAGTCAGTCATGAATGCTGCTGTGTCCCAACATCATAAATTAGGTTTTTATTTTATTTTATAACAGTACAACACAAATACTGGGCATAAACTGGGCATTCAGGTTTATTCCTCAAAACGTATGCTGCCTCGGTAGGCAAAATCAAAATAGACACATTACTTACTCTTTCTCTCTCCCTTATGTCCACATGCTTCACTTGAACCCTAAAACACCACACCTCCTCCCCTGAAATGGTTTATTACATCCTTTTACATTTTTAAAACTTGTACAACAGACTAAAGAAAATAAAATATGAAAATATTACAAATGAAAATATGCCAACCTTTTTGTGTTTCTGCCTGGACACCCATTTCCTACCAATTGGCTGTGACATTGATCATTTGATGGAGTTATTTGGCTTTTGCTAGACTCATTTTCCCTCTGCACGACACCATCCACTTACTTCTCGTCATGATCAATGATGTAAGTATACTGTATACGTCAGATGCAGTGGTACCCTTAATGTATCATAATATTTTGAGTATTATGCCAAGAGCTATCACTTTGTTGAAATCTTTCACTTGTGTATCCATCTCAAATTGTAAGTAAAAATTAAATGTCTGATTTATCCGAGGCAGCATAGAGCAGTTAACAACTTCAGTTAAGCCAGAGAGGTGGGGCACAAATCTATAATTACATATAATAGAGCTTTATCCAAAATACTAATAATTGCAAATAATTTCAATCCAGCCAGTTTTACTGGATGATTTATTCATATCTCGAAGCTTTCAACATTGGAGAGGCCTGTCCCAGCAATTGAGCAAATGATTAATTCATTTTGGGGGCTCCTTATGAGTGAATACCAGAAACCTTTCAACTCTCAGAGAAAAGATTGCAAAATATGACTCACTGACACCAAAACTTGACTGTTGTGTCAACAACTTCTTTCACATAAGAAACATGTCTACTAAATGAATACAGTGTGAAATGATGATAATAAAGGGCAATGTTAATAAAGGTGGATCTGTCCTATATATCAGTGGTTTGCAGTAATTGGCTTAGAACAGTCACATAGACAATTCTCTCCATCTCCTCCCCTGCTTTGTATTTATTTATATATTTATTAGTTTATTTGCTTTTGAAGTGTGTGACCTTTGTCCCCGACTCTCATCTACTTTGGAAGCAGAGGTGCACCCAATTAACTGAGCTTTAAAGAACCATTTCTCTCTCATGTAGCAGAACACCATATCACCCAGTGTGTGTCCATTGGTTGATCTAGTAAACAAGAATATAATTCTGGGCTTTTTATATTAATGAAACTTTGATACTAATGGTCTAGAAAGAAGAGATTAATGGTGCACTTCAAATGGCCTCCATTCAAAACTAATTCTCTATTATTAGGCACAAGGAAATAGGCCTTTCAGCATTTTATATAAAGTAGATGTCAAATAATGAAAATTGATTTTTTGAAAGTGCTTCTTTCATGTCATCTTGACCTCCAATCTTTGAACTCTTTTTACTTTTTCTTTTCCATAGGTTGCATGAAGTACATTTTCTGAGGCTTAGGGCATTATTTTGCAGTTCAAACATATTTATCTTTTATTTATGTGCTAAGAGGTGCTGCATAGTAGTGTCTTCATAGACACACAGATATAAGCTGTTTCATTGACCTTTAAAGGTTTATTTATTAAAAAAGTTTCAGTCGACAAAATAAATTATTCTTAAAATAAATAAATGATTTTGAAGCACACTATTTTATAATATTTGTTTATGATTTCTATCCTCTTTTTATCCCCAGTTTGGAATGCGCAATCTCAATTTATTGGCGCCCATCTTTGCTATCAATTTTTGAAAGCTCAGCCAAGCTTTTTGTGTTCTTCTCAAAAGCATGTGATGTGCAACCTGGGCTTGCACAGACTGTCGGAGAAAGACACTGCATGTGTAACGTAACAGGCAACTTGTGAACACTCAATCAACTATTGGGGGTCTGTGGTTGGTAAAGAGGTGCTGTCATCCTCGATTACTGAAGCCCTCACATTCCCTGGCCACTGCTAGAGCCAAGTGGGCGTCACCTTGTGGTGATGCTGGCCAGGGTTTCCACTCGCATGCAAATATCGGACGTACCGATATATCTTTTCTTGGCTTGATACATTTATGATCTGATTGGATGTGCCCAATTCAGGCAAATGCATGTTGAGATAATGTACATCGCAACAACAAAATCTTCTCACAGTCTGCAAGGTTTAAAGGCGAAGCTTATGTTCAGGTTTTTTTTATTTATTGAAAATGTGTCCCTGACTGGACCAGGCTAGTGAGCTGACCATGCTGTCTAGTTTGTCAGCTATCTTGCTAGCTGACTGGGCACAACGATATCATAGCTTTTTGAAGAGCCAGGGGTGTCCAATCTCGTCAGAAAATGGGCCGGTGTGGGTGCAGGTTTCTGTTGTGGCCCACCACTAAGGGGTCTGATTCTGAAGATTGTGATTCTGTGATTGAAGACCATGATTAGTTAATTAGTTGAATCAGGTGTCCTACTGCTGGGCTAAAACAAAAACCTAGACACTCATCAGCCCTTTTCTGATTAGATTGGACTCTCCTGGTCAAAAGGGATCAAGTTATGGATTTGCGAAAGTGTTTTATTTTAGAGGTATGCAATATTCATTCAATTTTGTCATTGATAGTGTTCTGGTATTACCAGTATGTTTACATAACCCACACTCCCAAATGAAAGCCCCAGCCCCCATTACATGGACACAGACAGAAGGAAAACAACATCCTCATTTGCACATTGCACTGTCCATTTGTGCTCAAAATATGGCTTATTTTTTTGTTTATTTTGTGGGAACGTGAAACAACATATTGTCCATAGATATTTTTAGTTTTCCTCACATGCAGAAGATGTTTGTGTTTTCCCTTTTCCCTAAATTAAATATAACTCAATTAAGGAATATTGCACTGTTAGCCATCTCTCTGCCTTATGCTGACTTTTTTATTTGAATACATGACGTAAAAGCAATATTCAGTCTGATGTCTATAAAATGAACCTCTTGTAGTAGCTGGTCATATGTTTTAAGCACTTAGCCTGGCTTGTCTTCTGCTACATCTAGCCCATTGAATGGATTCAAACACAATTAAGCACCATTATCTTTTCAAAATGCCTTCCTCTGGCCTATTATTTGAAAACAATTTGCAAATGCAATCGCATGTAGCATTCAGTGTCCTCATTAAAGCATTTTGTAAGTGCTTTTATGTCCATCAAACTGTCAGATGTGGTGTAAATATGATATTTCATCAATATATAGTTTCCTCCGACAATAAACCACTTAGGGCTGAATCTAAGTGTCCCTTAATTTTTACAGTAAGTGACACTGCCTTTGCAGCATCAGAGAGAAAACCATTTATAGTATAACAGGATCATTTTGTATCTCTGAAGCACTAAGCATGTGATGATGCCCAAAGGTAACTTGTTGGTACGAGACTTTACATGTGAATGGTTAGAAGAGGTGATTTAAAAAACTATTGATATTCTTTGGTTTGGAGATGTCTGTTGAGAAAGACATCTAGCAGACTGATGAGAGAGTGCTCAAAGAAGGAGAAACAGACCTGCGACAGTGGATATGTTCATGGGCAAATGTTTTTCACTGGTACAAAGCTAGGCTGTCAATATGTTTTGCAGCCATTGATTTGTTCAAACAGATCCAATTTCATTGTATCTGATGCTTAGGATCTGGAGTCCGGTGCCCTGAGATAATTAATTAAATTGTTGGTTACTGTCCTTTTCAAAAGATTTATCCAAAAAATATTGTGAGCCCGTGCTCATAAGTGGAAATATGGCCATTGTTCAAGAAAACGTCATGGTATCATTTATTTTCAAGGACACCAAAGGGTGATCTTAATAGTCTCATTTACAATATGCATTGAAATGGAGGTAATTAATGATCCTAAGCCATCTTTTAAGTAGATTAAAACTATTTTGCTATTTGAAAATTAAACAAAAGAAGAGTGATCATTAAGACTTATCACCCAAGTCGCTAATAGATGGTAGCCTACATACAAAACATATTAGTAATTAATTGTTTATCCCTCCATGCATTGTTAGCCTATAGTATCCAGAATGAGAAATGCGTGTATGCGACATCCCACATTGAGCAATCAGAGGAATTTGGGTGGTGAGGGTAAAAAAAAAAGAACAACAACGACAACAACATGCAGCTTCAGTAAGAGGATGTTTCATATTTATCTGTGATTTATAATCCATGACCACAATATACTTCACCTAGTGGTTGGTTCAATAATTGAAGTTCTGGGTTTTTTTGTACTGGTTAAAATTCTCCTCCTCCATTCCAGTCCATCTTTAACATCACTGAGTTCTCATTAGGACTCATCATTTTATCTTATGTAGTCAGGTTAGCTGGACATCCCTTGCTACACAGAGGATGCAACCTTGTTTTGATCTACAATGCTATCTTAGGGAACTACTAATGTGTATTAGGTCAAAGTTTTTTTTTATCTTTGCAAAGCATGCATGAAAAAAGAGTTGTATTATGGTCCATAGTCAGCCTAAACTCAAACTTGAATCCTTCATCTAATTACCAGATTTTAAACAGATGATAGTGCCTTTTTTCTGTTAACAGCACTCGTTTCTGAAGAGAACTGTCCTAAATCTGGTTACAAGAGCTTTAATGCTGGACACTTGTATGTAGGGCAATGTGTTCTAATGTATTAACACACATTAGTTGTAATGTGTGCTCATCTTTGAGAGATGTTTTTATTGTGTGGGGGTTTCCAATGTAAAAGATTATTTACCTCAGTCGGACTTTCCTGGTGAAATATATAAATATAATTATCTAATACTATACAGTATGTGTCCAGATGAATATGTCAGCTTCTGTATTGCATTTCTCATTGCACTGATTGCACCCTGATAATCCACTGAATTATATTTCGGAAACATAATGTAATATATGCTGTCTGTTTACTGAAAATTGAAATGAACAATTGGGCCAAACATTTAGACTTTGATCAGGATTGCACAGGAACTTATGGAAGAGGTACACCAGGTCAGAATTAAATAAATGTGACATTATAATGGCAGCTGAAGAATTCCCAGAGACAATGAGTTGCCCTCTGTAATTTACTCATCCGCCTCAATTTCTAGAGAACAAAACTAATCCATTAATGCTTTCCCTTTAACCTGAATGTGACTTTCTCTGCCAGCAGCCAAGAAAGCCTTTTAAAATAGAAGAATAGAGGCCTAAGTGAAGTCGGATCGAATGCGCCCTGGTGATGAAGACGCTACTCTGATCTATTAGGTAAGTCTGCAGTTTCCTACAGACAATGCTGTATAATGTAGTGGTAAATTATTAATTTATTATTATTCATTTATTGAAAAATTCTGTACTTTTGTAGGTCGCTAAAGATATGAATGTATGCTAAGTGATAGTAATGTAATGCATTGAACTTATTGGCAAGTACAGTCTCTAGCCAGGAGGATTCATAGAAAAAAAATCCGCCTTTACCCATTTTTGTTGTAGAGTGGCACTTAATGGTTAATCCTATTTATCTACTTGCTTGCTTGATAAAATGGTTCCTGCCATAGTAAGTATCAAAGAAAAAGTTAATGCTATGAATGTTTTCTGCATTGCTCATACACTACACTCCCGAAAGTATGTGGACACCTGAACATCACGCCCATATGAGCTTGTCGAACATCTCATTCCAAAACCATGGGCATTAATATGGTGGTGGACCCCTCTTTGCTGCTATAACAGCCTGCACTCTTCTGGGAAGGCTTTCCAGTGGATTTTGGAACATGGCTGCGGGGCTTCGTTTCCATTCAGCCACAAGAGCATTAATGAGGTTGGGCACTGATGTTGGGTGTAGGGCCTGGCTTTCAGTCGGCATTCCAATTCATCCCAAAGGTGTTTGTTGGGGTAGAGGTCGGGCTCTGTGCATGCCAGTAAAGCTCTTCCCTGCCAAACTCAGAAAATCATTTCTTTATGGACTCTGCTTTGTGTAAGGGGGCATTTTCATGCTGAAACAAGAAAGGACCTTCCCCAAACTGTTGCCGCAAAGTTGAAAGTGCACAATTCTCTAGAATGTCATTGTATGCTGTAGCATTAAGATTTTCCCTTCACTGGAACTAAGGGGCCTAGCCCAAACCATGTAAAACAGCCCCAGACAATTATTCCTCCACCAAACCTTACACTTGCCACTATTTGAGCCAGTAGAGTTGGCACTATGCATTCCGCCTAACCCAGATTCGTCCGTCAGACTGCCAGACAGTGAAGTGGGATTCATCACTCCAGAGAAAGCATTTACACTGCTCCAGAGTCTAATGGTGGTGTGCTTTACACCACTCCAGCCAATGCTTGGCATTGTGCATGGTGATCTTAGGGTTGTGTATGGCTGCTTGGTCATGGAAACCCATTTCATAAAGCTCTTGACAAATAGTTCTTGTGGTGACATTTTTTCCAGAGGTAGTTTGGAACTCTGTAGTGAGTGTTGCAACTGAGTGAGGACAGATCATTTTTACTCACTACACGCTTCTGCACTTGGCGGTCTGTGAGCTTGTGTGAGCTCAGCTGTTGTCACTCCTATACATTCCCATTTCACAATAACAGCACTTAGTTAACTGTAGCAGCTCTAGCATGGCATAAATTTGACCAACTAACTTGTTGGAAAGGTGGCATCCTATGGCAGTGCCATGTTGAAAGTCACTGACCTCTTGAATACGACCCATTCTGTCTGTCAATGAAGACTGTGTGGCTGTATGCTTGAGTTTATGCACCTGTTAGCAATGGGTGTGGCTGCAATAGCTGAAACCACTAATTAGACGGGGTGTCCACATACTTATCAGAAATGTATTGTATTATCATGATCAGCTGTGTGGTCCTTTTGTCTCATGGTAAAAATATAATTTTGCAAAAATAAGCTGAGTACAGTTCTAAAAATAGTGTTACAATTAAAAACTTGTTATACAGAATGGCATACCTATAAATATAAATCCAGTAAAATAAATCAAAATTCTCCTCAGATTTAGCATTTCAAACTCAGCAAAAAAGAAGTATCCAGTTTTACTGCACTAACATTTATTAGCACCACATGGTAGAGTAGAGAAGTCTCCTTGAAATACATCAATTTAATAAGCAAGCCAAAAACATATTTACCCTCCACCCCAAAAACATTCCATTAACTATGCTGCCAGGTCAATTCAGTATGAAGAACAAGGTGTTTTTCTGAAATCCAGATCTCAGTAAATGGCACAAACAAGTAGTTGCTGTTCATAATTTTAAGCATTCCCTAAACAGATGTCACCAATCTACTGTAATATGCCTAAAGATTTGAAACAGAAATATATGTAAAATGGTTTATGACACTGTATTGTTAACTTTTTGAGATGGGCTGACAACTAAAAGAAGGAAAATTAGGTAGGTAGTTAACCAGGATGTGTTAGATAGCTGGGTAGCAAAATGGATAGTAGTGAAATAAACTTAATAGCTACCTAGCGTGCAGGATATCTAGCTTACCTATTAACAATGGCATAAAATACATAGAATGGTTACTTTTACTAGAAAACAGGCTAAAAATGTTCTCTACCGTATTAGCTACAGAATCAGTAGAATATATTGTTATTTGCCTGGTGTGTAGAAACATTGCCAGTGTGGAGTCCACCTTCATTTTCTCTTTAGCTCTGTACGAAGTACTACGTGCTATGTACTAAACTCCTTGCTTAAGTGCCACACCGGCATTGGTGTGGTCTTGGAGTGTGCTCTAATTGCCTTTTTTACTTCAAGCTTCCATTTGCAGTTGTTTTTAATGGGTATTCATTAAAAAAAAAAAAAAAAAAATATATATATATATATATATTCACTGTTTTTTAATGTATGTTCTTTGTATATTGATCTGCCCTTCTGGTCAAGTCTGGCATAAGAGATTATTTAGCTCAATGGGCGGTCTAGTTAAATAAAGGTTGAATAAATAAACTTCTATAAATTTGTTTCATACTGGGCTATAACTGGTCTTCTGGGTGAAATGAAAATTATTATTTTTAATTAGCCAATTGCTTAGTTTACTGGGGGCCATTTTTTGGTTGAGGTCTTTATCCCATTTGTCTAATATGTTTGAAGCAAGCCATTAAGCAATGCACAAAGGCATTTAGAGCAATGGGATATGGAATGTAGCCTTCCTCATGGGGAAATGTTAACAAGAGAAATGCAGACATAGTTATAGCCAATTCTCTCTGGCCATTATGAGGAGCTGTGCTGCAACTGAGAAAAACAGCGCATGGAAAATGAATAAGGTTATCCAGGAACCTGGCATACTGTAAACACATTAAGCCCAGAGCTTACAGCGAAATATACGCCACCTGTACTGTATTTTTTTTCTCTAAGTATTCAGCACAGAATTTACATTTTTTGTGACTTACTAAGCCTTGAGCTCAAGCTTGTGCATCACTAGAGGCTAATGGAACCTACTGGCATTTATACATAGATTTAGAAGTGTGCAAAACCAGGCAAAGAAAAAAAAAAAGTAATTTCGGGTGCCTTATTTGTGTTAGTATCAGTATTTTCATACCATATTTATTTTTATTCACACTTTTATTGGTGAAAAGGAGAACTCACATTATTAAATACATACAGACTTGTCTAATTGTCAATGTAAAGAAACTACAAATCACATATACTTTGTCTTCATACACTTGTAAAATGCTTCTCTTACAAGTTGGCTTGCCCTGTGTCTTCTGATAGTAGTTCAAGGTGCTATCAACATTACCGCAGAATCTACATATGACTGATAAATAGGGCCTGGAAAAATAGTTAAGCGTGTGACCATCTGGGCTGTGAACCTGAATTTCAGCAGTAATCCTCAAGAGATTAATTTTAATGAATGAGTATGGACCATGTGTATGATTGTGTCTTTGCATTGATCTGCACAACTGTGTGACATATTACTGATTTAAACTGGACAAATCACTGAGGCTAAATGAAAATGCTGGCTCATATTTTATTTCAATTCCCTCTGCCAGAGTGATTTTCTGGTGAAATTAAGATTGTGAATATAGAGTATAAAATTTTATCTAAAGATTTTATTTGAGCAGCTCCTCGGTTAGTGTAATATTCACTTGGAATATCTGTTTATTTGGCAGTCTCTTAAAACAGCACAATGAAAGCAATACAGAAATTGTTAGCAGTGCTTTTATGATACCACACAGTTGAATAATGTTCACTGTTGTTCCAAATGTATGTGTAGACATACAACAGACATACAGTGTTTGTTGACTAGCTTTATAGTTACAAGCCATTTAACATGAGTATCACTTGTCACTACATTTAGAATGTTCAGTTATTGATATTTCAAACACATTACATTGATTACATTGATTAATACACGACAGTGTAATTTTAGGTTCATTGACAGAGCTGGACATATGATCTGGCAATATCTTGTAAAAAGGATTTCCTTTAAATCGAATGATTTATGTCAACAAGCATACACACGCCGTCATTCTTCTTATTGCCTGATTAAGCGGCAAAGTAATGATCAACTGAGGCAGTTGCCACAAGTAATTAAATGATTGTTTGACCCCAGGTTGAAATAGAGACTCTCTCAACTGTTTGGTGTTGGAGGACTGAAACCTATTATTTCCCTGGGTCCTACTGATTAGCAATGGCATAATACAATGAACAGTGGGGAAAATACTTACAGTGACAGGGTTATGAATTGTTGATCCACATGTCAACTCATGTTGATCCACATATAAAATATCGATTGTCATATTCTGTAAGTAATGTGTTAGTTCTATCAGGCAGGTTCACAGTTCTCATGTGCTAAATGAAACTAAACCCATTTCATGTTAATTGGTGTTTATATATAGGCTATAGTGCTGACAGCTATAATTTGTCTGTTATATATATATATATATATATATATATATATATTTTTTTTTTTTTTTTTTACAAACCAATGAAATAAAATCCATTAGCACTTGCGGAATTATCAGGAGGTGAGAGTGAGTGAGGGACATATCTACATTTCAGCTCCCATGGTGCAAGGCCAAAAGGAAAAGGTTCATCACACCAGCTTATAGGAACAAAAAACTCCCACCTGTACACATGCATGAATACGCCCACGTGGAGTTTATTTCAAGAGAACAATACACCTGCTCTAGGCTGGAGTAGATTTATTTCCTTCATTTTGCACTCACTCACTGGCCTGTCAGCTGATTCCTGGAGAGCTGTCTCTATCAGCACCTATGTATTGATTGACAGATAATCAAATAGCCTGCTGTGGACTCTTGTCTCAAATTTGTTTACATATACTTGGTATTGATAGAGACTTAGTATGAGGGGGACTGTATTTTATTTGTGGAGTGCATTGCTTTGCTTTGATAATTCAATGCCAGTCAGTGCGTTTACATGCACAGTTGAAATCGATCTATATTATTAGCTCGATTTGGCCAAAGATGAGATTTAATTGGATTATTGTCGTTGTCCCAATATACGTGACTCTGAAAGAATCGAATTATTGACCGAGGTGTGTCTGGCAAAGGCTTCTTATAAATCCTGCTTCCTCCAATTTTGTCGCAACTTTTTTGAATAGTTCGCCATTCCGCGTTTTTCTTCCATCCATGTATTTTAGGATATTTAACTCCTTTAGTTGCGATAGCATGAAGTTAGGGTCCATCCAGAAATGTGTTTTTTTTTGCCATGATACTAGGGAGGGTAAAATGGAGCTTTAGAATGTCGCCAGCAGTGTATGCGCGTGAGCTCGACAATGCATTTCTCACAGAAAAGGTTGTTTGTCGCCTTTTTTTAGTTCATTACAGTGGTGATAGAAGTGTTTATTGATCGCCGTACAAGGTTAATGTGAAGTAGGCTAGCTAGCACAATCAGACAGCACTAACCCATAAAAATGTACTTTGAATGGCACTTGCTCAATCGAACGGTAAATGTGAAAAACATTTGATTATAGTCAGTGGCACCAAAATTTTCTGTCACATCCTCAATAAACGGCACAGTAGAAGATCGACAGATTCATGAGTGATTTAAAGTGATAATGTCCCAAAAATGTGTGCTGATATTATTTTTTGCCATTCAATGTGACATGTCTACTACATATCCAAAGAATAATTTATTTCATATTTGTTCTCTTCATGACCATGGCTAGTATCATTAGCTTTAATCTCTAAAAACAAAGGGTAACATGCTTGAAATGACATGCCTACTGTAAATGAGCTCCCAGATTTGTCCATAGGATTCTGTCTTTAGCCAACAGCCATACCACCATGCACTCTGCTCTTGCCGACTGGCTGAAGCTAAGCAAGTGTGGGCTTGGTTAGTACTTGAATGGGAGACCACCAGGGAATACTGAGTTGCTGCTGGAAGTGGTGTTGGTGGGCCAGTAGGGGGAAGTGTTCCCTCTGGTCAAATAAACCCCAATGCCTCAGTGCAGTGACGGGGACCCTGTGCTGTAGGAGATGCTGTCTTTCGGATGAGACATTAAACTGAGGTCCTGAGATCCCATGACACTTATCCCAAAGAGTAGGGGGTTCCCCGGTGTCCTGGCTAAAATCCCAGATCTGGCTCTCGCAAAAACTTGCCACCTAATCATCCCCTGATTTAATTGGCTAAAAAAAGTGGAGCTGCTCAGTGGCCAACAATAGAGGATTGTGGTTGTACTGGGCAGCTCCCAGGTGTGAATGTGTATGAGTGTTAAGCAGAGCATTGCATCCGTGCTCAGCGAACCTACCCTGGGTAAACAAAGGTTAAATAAATGAAAAATAAATCTTTGAAGACTGAACCGTAAAAATGGAGAAGAATTTCAGATATGCAACAAAGCATTGTACTGTGGTGCTGTGCATCAGCTCTTCAAAGTAAGGTGTTGTGAGGAATTCCATTTTTGACAGGATGCAATGCATTTAGTAACATACAATGTCGGAGCAATTACATTCATGATTGCGGCTAAACTGCCTCTCCATCATAATTTCTGCAAAGACCGCAGCTCATGCATTTAATTGCACCTGAGGTTATGAAACCCTGTTTTCTGCCTCCATCCTTGTTTTAGCTGACATGGCATAACATTTTAATTTGTGCATTCTTACAGAAATATAATTTAGCCTCCAAGGGAACAGTGGTGGAGTGGTTATGGGGGATTGATTTACAATTGTTCCATAATCTGCTAAACCATTTTTGCACCAGCCATTTGACAGGGAGGGGCATTATTTTGTATATTATCCATGACTCCATTTCTTTTTATTGCAAAAGGATTTTGCGCTGGGAAATCATCTAGTTTTCCAGGAAAGGACATCAATATTCATAATCCGATACAGACAGGGAAACATTGTTTCCCTTTTGATACAGATATCCACATCTACTTGCAATGTTATGCAAATTATATCTGGGACCCTGACAGAACCCTATACCCTGAAACTCGTCTTTACAGCAGCTGTACAAGATATTCATTTTTGATGGCCTGGAGGCACACATCGTAACATCAAAACCTTAATCCAGGTATTAGGTTTGGGATCTTTAAACTGTTCAAAGCGGTGTAATCGAGGAGGTGTTTCAATAAACAGGAGAGGGACACAGTTAGAGGTCATCCACGAAGATGGGAAACTTTCAAATTTCCATATCCCCTCACGCTTGTGGCAACTTAATTGAAACTGTTACTTGGATCAAAGGTCAAATTGCTTAGCGGTCGCAGGTGGTATTTCCTTGAGGATGATGATGGGTAATATATCCACACCCTTAAGGCTTCTTGGGTTTTCCTAGCTATGGCATGAAGGTCAGGAAGACCATTTTGAAATAGCCTTATGTTTACCTCATAAACATGTATAAGCACTAAGACGGTTCTTTGGTGGAGTGTAATAAATCATTGGATGGTCCTTTGCTGTGCTATTGCTTTGAGATAAGGCAGTGAGCACTTATTTATTAGTTTTGATGTACCTTCTGGGAGGGGTGAAAAAACAGGATAAAATTGTGATGGAGCAAAGTACCTTAATATATGTGAGAGCATTCGGTCCACGCTTTCTTTATGTGGAACAGGTTAAAATATACTGAACATTAAAAAAGAAAAATGTTCTCCCTAAGAAAGAAATTCATGTATTAGACATTTTGTATGGTCATGGGTACACATGCTAATAGACATTTTTTTTGCTTCATTCAAAATCAATAAAACTCATGTCCCAATCTTTCTTCAAGCTGCTGAACACAACCGTAAACTTGCCTCAACCCTCAGACTTACCGTTTTCCTAACCCTAACCCTAGCTGAACCCTAATTTGAGCCCTTAACTCTAATTTGAAGCCATTGGTACCATTGAAAACACCTGAAAACCCATTTAAAATGGATGGAAAACAAGGTAAATATCATGGATACTATAATTTAAATGCAAAATCATATGTATGAGGTCATTTAAAAAAGAAAAATGTTCTCCCTAAGAAAGAAATTCATGTATTAGACATTTTGTATGGTCATGGGTACACATGCTACTAGACATTTTTTTTGCTTCATTCAAAATCAATAAAACTCATGTCCCAACCTTTCTTCAAGCTGCTGAACACAACCGTAAACTTGCCTCAACCCTCAGACTTACCGTTTTCCTAACCCTAACCCTAGCTGAACCCTAATTTGAGCCCTTAACTCTAATTTGAAGCCATTGGTACCATTGAAAACACCTGAAAACCCATTTAAAATGGATGGAAAACAAGGTAAATATCATGAATACTATCATTTAAATGTAAAATCATATGTATGAGGTCATTTAAAAAACAAAAATGTTCTCCCTAAGAAAAACATGCATGTATTAGACATTTTGTATGGTCATGGGTACACATGCTAATAGACATTTTTTTTGCTTCATTCAAAATCAATAAAACTCATGTCCCAATCTTTCTTCAAGCTGCTGAACACAACCGTAAACTTGCCTCAACCCTCAGACTTACCGTTTTCCTAACCC